>NW_026623067.1:40138443-44994693 GCF_023065955.2 Ursus arctos | reverse complement strand
GGTTTAAGCAATATGTATCCACTTTAAAAAAAAAAAAATCTGTTAAACTTGACATGAGATTTTTAATAACTTTAGTTTTTTCTTCTTATTTTAAAATAAACTGATTCAGGGGTGCCTGGGTGGCTCAGCTGGTTGAACATCTGACTCTTGATCTCAGCTCAGGTCTTGATCTCAACGTTGTGAGTTCAAGCCCCACTCTGGGCTCCATGCCTAGCGTGGAGTTAAAAAAATAAACTAATAAACTAAAGAAAATGTTAACAATTTCTACATAGAAAGCTCTAAAAAAAAAACCTGCAAAAACAACACTAAGATCCAATCAGATAAAGTGGTAAATAGCACTGTTTAATTAACAAAGGAAAATTTATTAAGCATTCCAAAGGCAGTTCACAACCTCTTAATAAATGAAAAAAATGAAGATACCTGTGGTGGTTTAAAAATATATACACAAAATTCTTCCATATTCCTTCCTTTCTTTAAATAAAGATCCTAACTCTCTTTCCCCTTACGTGTATGTGAGGCTGGGTTCATACATGTGCAACCTGCGCAGTCTACATAGGGTCCCAAGGTAAGAAAAGCCCTTAGCTTGGTTTAATGCTCTGCTATATGCTGTCTTAAAATTCATAATAATTTTTGAACAAGGGACCCTGCACTTTCATTTTGCACTGGTTCCAGCAAATGACATAGCTAGTCCTGAGTATGAGGTTGACTTAGTAACTTGCTGAGTGATGAACACAATAGGACAGAAGTGACTGAGACTGTTTTAAAAGACCCATGGTAACTTCCTCCTTGCTCTTTCTCGTTTATCACTCTAAGCAAGCTAGAGTCACTTCCTAAGGACAACCAAGGATCCTTATGGGAACGGTACAGTCAAGCCTTCAGACGACTGTAATTGTTGGCTGGTATCTTGTCTACAGTCTCTTAAGAGACCTCAAGCCAGAAGCACTCAGCTAAACTGTTCTCCAATTCCTAATCCCCAGTAACTAATAGGTAATAGTTATCATTTTGAGCAACTAGGTTTTAGGTACTGTGTTAGGCAGCAATAGATAATACAAAACCAAATGTTGGCAAAATGAATAATGAAATTGGCATTCTCATATACTGCTGATAGAAATGTATATTGGTGAAAGCTTTAAGTTCATGCCCTTTAACATTAAACTTATAAAAACCTACTCTATGGAAATACTTAAACCATTAAAACAGAAAAACTTTACTTATCAAGCTGTTCATTGTAATTTTATTTATAGTAGCCCCAAAGTAGGAACAACCTAAATGCCCCAAAATAGAGACATAAATACATACACATATAATCTTAAAATGATTAAAAATTGGGGTGATTATAATATAAGCATTCTCTATATTATGAAGTTATATGTAAACAGATTATTATTAGGGACACCCTAAGTACATTAAACATACATTTAAAACTAACAGAAAATATACCACCAATATGTTCACTATTTTCTTTCTACTTCTATTATCATCTGATTTTTAATATGTATGCTTTTTAAAAAACAAGCATGTTTATTTTAAAAATAAAAATAAACCGGGATTCCATAAAGATTATGAAAAAGTACACTTCAATCAAATACATTAATTACATGACTGAACTGAGTTCTTCCCAAAATAAAAAATCTCTGAAGAAAAACTTGTTTTGAGTGGCATTCCAGATGTACATACCCAAAAGAAAACTTTCTGGCTTCCAGATAGATCTGATTGATCAATTCTCGAGTTGGTGCTACAATAATACACTCTGGTTCCTGCAGCTCTTTAAAACGACTGGCTGTTATTCCATCACGCATCATATGTGCCAAAATTGGCAAGAGAAAAGCTGCCTAGGAGTTGAATTACATAATTTACAAATTTATAATACATCATCTTTCTTCCTGCAGAAATAAATCTATTCTTTATTCCCTTACAGCTTCTACATTCTTCTTCCACCTTACTGGTAAATTTAAGATGAGAGAGGAAAACAATTTTTACTTCAGTGAGTTTTTAACACTTCAACTTTTGATAGATATCTTTCAGTTATTTAAAAAGCATACCCATGAATTCTAAATAATTAACATTAACTTATTTATAGAGGGTAATGTATACATAACCTGATGTAAATCCCTGCATTTAGCCATTACTCTAAATGAATTCCTTTTGGAGTAGAACTGAAATTATCACAGAATGCATGACAAAAGTGGTACACAAAGAGCAAAAAGTGGGAAATCATTCATTTGGATTACTCACCCTTAGTGAAGTTAATGTGGCAAGAGAAATTTTGTGCTATAGTTTTCTCAATAAGCAAATCCGACAGTAAAATCTACCTCCAAAATTATGTATTAGAGGCTGCTGTATTATATAACTCATTTATTATCCCTTCAATTCTACTACCAGAGGCTGATTAAAGCTAAAATAGCATGAACCACAATTCTTTGATTCAGAAAGGACAGGCTTTAAGGCTCATCTCAGGGAATCCTGTTTAACAGACAGATCCCAGAAGTAAGTCCTAAGATCAAACCAATCTCATCAGTTCTTTTTAGATAGCATAACCTGAAGTTACTTCATATTAAAGACCAGGTACAACACATATTGCTATTTCTCATTCTTTTGACTCCAAAATTTTATCAGCTTTATTATGCAACTTATTGTCTCTCTTTCTCTGCTTTTTATAACCTCTGGTGCTTTGACCCTCAATCGTTTTGTTTTATTTTATTTGGGGGGGGGGAGGGGCAAAGACAGAGGGAGAAAGAGAAACCCAAGCTGGTTCCATGCCCAGCACAGAGCTTGATGAGGGGCTCAGTCTCACAACTATGAGATCATGATCTGAGCCCAAATCAAGAGTCGGACACTTAACTGACTGAGTTACCCAGGCACCCCTCAACCATTTTGTTTTAGATACTACCATCTTCCAGAAGGAAGTGAACAGTCTTAAAATGAATTAAACATCCATGAACTGCAACACTACTCGAGAAATGGTTCAAAATTCTTTCTTCAGAAGTATAAAAACCCCAATAAAGCCAGAATTCAGAAGCAAAAAAATGTGTTTTTAACAGTTCCCTGAAATCATCAACCTTCCATCCAACAAAAAAGACTCAAACTACTTGAGAAGAACTAAAGTTCAAAAACTATAAATAATTTGAATATGGGGTAGAATACACGTGGGGAAAAAGGACTTACAGTCTTTCCAGACCCTGTCTGAGCACAAGCCATCAAATCTCGTCCTGCTAATATAATAGGAATACTGTATTTCTGCACAGGAGTAAGCTTAGTATAACCAGCTTTAGAAATGTTGTTATTCAGTGTCTGACAGAGATTAGCTTCCTCAAAAGTCTAAAAAAAGGGGGAAGGGTATGATTAAATTTCATACATCATATGCAGATCATTCCATAAACATATTTCATTTGAGTTAGTCTTAAGTTTTTGTTAATTCTACTTTATATACTAAAGTTACTTTACCAATATGCCCCCACTCAAAAGTACTATCAACAGCCGGTATATTATTACTTGACTGAATTAAAGAGCATTCCCTATAGACACTAGTTCTAAAAACATTTTCTTCTGGCCCCTTAAAACCTGTAAAATATAAATATCCTGATCAGTAACAATGGCTCATTAACAACAGGGGACCAGAGGTGCCCCCCGCTCCTTAAAATATCATTCTCCTAAGACAGACTCTCTCACATACTTAGGAAGAAGAAATCTTCAATCCCTAGGAAAAATACCCTTTTTATTAAATTTAAATGAAGTTCTCATCCTAGTTTGGGAATGTGGGGATGAAATTTAATACTCTTTCAACATAGCCATTAATTCTATGAGTAGTATATGGTAGATATGGTTCTCAATTTCTAACCTAAACCATTATATGCTAAAAATGAAATTTTTGTATTCTGTTATATCAACCTACGGAAATGTACCATATATTTTACAAACAAAGTTTGCTACAGTCAATACAGAAATAATTATTACACTGACCAGAATTGCTGGTGGTGCATCATGTCCAGATACTTCCACAAGAATAGTATCATATTTGTCAAAGTTTATGCCCGTCTGATAATGTGCAAAGATGGAATCCTCATCCTCAGGTGGAGGAGGCGGTATGTAGGTTACCTTTGGTCCTTAGAATTCAAATAAAAGATAGAGCTTACATTACAAGGACCAGAAGAAAAGTAAGAGGGAAAACAAAAACTGAAAATCAAATTTTAAGTACTGAAGAACTTCCCACTGTTTACCATTAAAGTTTTCACTTCAAATTTTAAAAAAAGGTTAACTCTACTCTTATTTTTCATTTTTATTAAAATGCAACAGACGTTCATGTGGCTCACACAAAAATTAATATACCTTGAGTATCACCACTTTCTCTTCCTTCGGCTTCTGACTTCCAAGAATCTTAAACGGAATCAAACCCCCAAAAAAAAGATAAATATTTTTTTAATTGAGGGGTGAAAGAACTTTCACTATGAAAATCAAATACCTTATCTAACGTAAAACTTACTTTTTCCAGAGCCTGTTACTACTTCTTCATTTAAACCTCTGTAACCACCTAATTAAAGAAATCCATACTGATAATTAGTCAAGATACAAGGCTGTGTACATCTTTATTTTCATTGCTTGTCTTCAAAAAGAACAAGTTCTAAAAATAGACATCTTTAAAGTCCTTCATACAAATAAGACAAGACAAACAGAATCCTTAACAATTTTAAGTTTAATATTCAAAATGCTAATTTTATGTAGATGATACTGTTTTATGTTATCAGTTTTTGTTTAACTGTTCAGTCCCTTTCCTAGTTCCTATATTCCTCAGCAAAGGAATGTATATTCTAAAATGAACTAAAAGTCCATCTGTATTCAGGTATCCCCATTACCATTCCCAAGTTGTATGATTCAGCAGGACCCAGCATATAGTCATACTCACAGCTATGATTTATTACAGTGAAATGACAGAAAGCATCAGCAAAGGGAAAAGGTATTAAAAGCCGGTATTAAAACTACAGTGTTGTAAAAACACTCCAGGCACAGTAAGCCATTCTTAAACTAGTTAGGGTGGTGAGAAACCTCCCCAAATCCAATCTCCCAGATGCCAGGAAAAAAACAATCTGGTAAGCAGGACATTCAAAGAATAGCAATCAGGCCTGTCATGTTAACTTTTTTCCATACACTATCTTCATGGTTTTAAGTAACTAGTCCTCTATTGTGCCACTTTCCGGTACTACCACAAAAAATAATAAGGTCTTCATTAGATTTGAAAATCTAACTAGATATATTTTCACATGTAAGCTCTTTTTCTTGTCCTGAATGTCCACAGGTCTTCAAATCCTTTACCCAACAAGATTTGAGCATTTGTAGATATGGTTTAAATAACCATTAAGAACCTCTTTCTATAATGAAAAATCTGAGAATCAAGGGGGGTAAACAGGGGCAGTTCAAAGGAGTCGTCTCTTCAAATGCTCTCAGACTACTAATGATCACTCAGGATTTTTCAGAGACATCAAATAAGTTTTATTATTTTCCTAGTGTGAAAAGCATTTTAACTTTTATATTATGACATTTAAATATTTATAACTCTGAAAAAAATTTTCATAGTACATATCATGTATATTAAACTTACTTTATGCCTTATACCAAATCAAATAAATATCTCATATGAAAAAAACATACGGTTTTTATAAAATAAGAACATATACATATAGATGTATTTCAATCTTCAATATCTGCACAGTATCCCATTTTAGGGTGATATGATTTATTAAACCATTATTTACTGATGATTTTAGTTTCTTTTTAGTTTTTATTTATTATAAATGAAGCTTCAGTGAACACCCTTGTGCACAGGTTCAGCAAATGCATCTATGATATATAATTCCTATAATGGAACTGTTACATTGAGGAGTATTAAATATCTTTCCAAAACAGTTTGAGCGTATTTCTACTCCTCAAAATATATAAAAGCAGTAACAGTTACCTTTAATTTCAAAAATGAAATTTGGATTACTATTAACCATTTATAGGTAAACCAAGTAAGAACTCACCTCGTCCACTTCCACTGCCACTTCTGCTTTGGTAAGTATCACCATTACCTGTAATGCATTTTTTTTTTTTTTTTGCAGATTATTTAGGGAAAATTCAGCTCACCTTTTTTTTTTTTTAAACACAGGTCTCCTCCTTGAACACATAAACCATATAGCTATTTCGATTCAAATACTGAGCGCTAAGGATTCCTGGTCCCTTCATCCACCCATCTGTTAATTCTACATTTAATTTAAATCTTTTCCTCATTTGAACATTTTGTTCAAAGACTTCCCTTTTTTTTTAAAGAGAGTTTTAGATTTACAGAAAAATTGAAGGAAAGGAACAGAGATTTCCCATACACTGCCTCTTGCCCCCACATTTGAACAGCCACCCCCCGTTATCAATATCCCCCATTAGTGTAGTACATTTGTTACAACTGATGAACCTAAGCTGACATGACATAATCAAAGTTTACATTAGGGCTCACTCTAGGTGTTGTACATTCTATGGGTTTGGACAAATATAAAATGACATGTATCCACCATTAATGTAACACACAAAGTATTTTCACTGTCCTAAAAAAATTCTCCATGCTATTCATCCCTCCCCCCAGCAACCACTGATCTTTTTACCCCTCTCCAGAGTTGTTTCCTTTCCACATTGGCTTCTTTCACTTAGTAATAGGCATTTAGGGTTCCTTCTTACCTTTTCATAGTTTGATAGCTCATTTCCTTTTGGTGTTCAATAATATTCTATTGTCTAGATGTACCAGTTTATCCACATTTGCACATTTTTATCAATAATTTTGGGGTTTTTAGAGAACCCAGAAATGGACCCTTGGCTCTTTGGGCAACTAATATTTGATAAAGCAGGAAAAACATCCAGTGGAAAAAAGACAGTCTCTTCAATAAATGGTGCTGGGAAAATTGGACAGCTACATGCAAAAGAATGAAACTTGACCACTTTCTCACACCATACACAAAGATGAACTCCAAATGGGTGAAAGACCTCGATGTGAGACAGGAATCGATCAAAATCCTAGAGGAGAGCATAGGCAGCAACCTCTATGACATCAGCCACAGCAACCTTTTTCATGACACATCTCCAAAGGCAAGAGAAACAAAAGATAAAATGAACTTGTGGGACCTTCATCAAGATAAAAAGCTTCTGCACAGCCAAGGAAACAGTAAAAAAAACTAAGAGGCAACCCATGGAATGGGAGAAGATATTTGCAAATGACACTACAGATAAAGACTGGTATCCAAGATCTACAAAGAACTTCTCAAACTCAATACACAAGAAACAAATAAACAAATATTAAAATGGGCAGAAGATATGAATAGACACTTTTCCAATGAAGACATAAAAATGGCTAACAGACTCATAAAAAATGTTCAAAATCATTAGCCATTAGGGAAATTCAAATCAAAACCACACTGAGATACCACCTTACGCCAGTTAGAATGGCAAAAATTGACAAGGCAAGAAACAACAATTGTTGGGGAGGATGTGGAGAAAGGCGATCCCTCCTACATTGTTGGTGGGAATGCAAGTTGGTACAGCCACTCTGGAAAACAGTGTGGAAGTCCCTTAAAAAGTTAAAAATTGAGCTACCCAATGATCCAGCCATTGCACTACTGGGTATTTACCCCAAAGATACAGACGTAGTGAAGAGAAGGGCCATATGCACCCCAATGTTCATAGCAGCATTGTCCACAAAAGCTAAATCGTGGAAGGAGCTGAGATGCCCTTTGACAGATGATGAGATTAAGAAGATGTGGTCCATATATACAATGGAATATTACTCAGCTATCAAAAAGAACGATTTCTCAACATTTGCTGCAACATGGACGGCACTGGAGGAGATAACTAAGCGAAATAAGCCAAGCAGAGAAAGACAATTATCATATGGTTTCACTCATCAATGGAACATAAGAACTAGGAAGATCGGTAGGAGAAGAAAGGGATAAAGAAAGGGGGGGTAATCAGAAGGGGGAATGAAGCATGAGAGACTATGGACTCTGAGAAACAAACTGAGGGCTTCAGAGGGGAAGGGGGTGGGGAAATGGGATAGGCTGGTGATGGGTAGTAAGGAGGGCATGTATTGCATGGTGCACTGGGTGTTATACGCAACTAACGAATCATGGAACTTTACATCAAAAACCAGGGATGTACTATATGGTGACTAACATAATATAATAAAAAAATATTATTATAATAAAAAATAATAATGTTGGGGTTTTTTTTCATTTTCTCCTCAAATCCCCTAACTCAGAGTTCTTTCTTTGAAACCACTACAAACTTCATTTTCCTTCCTCCAATTAAAGCTATAGCTTACGCCTCAAATTAACTGATAGATAAGAGGGAAGAAATAATTCACAGTGCATGGTGCACAGAAATAATACAGCTGCCCATGTATTTTTGCCTGCAGATCTAAAAAGCAGAGAAAATCATGACCTAACCTAGTATAATTAAATGTATCTATTAGGTTACTAATTATAGAGCTAAAAGCATATATGAATTCTTAACATTCTTACTGAATTAGTAAATAAGAAATTCTATTTCTGGGGTGCCTGGGTGGAACATTTGCCTTCCTCTCAGGTCATGATCCCAGAGTCCTGGGATCCAGCCCCACAATGGGCTCTGTGCTCAGCAGGGAGTCTGCTTCTCCCTCTGCCCTTCCCCCCAGCTCATGCTTACAGTCTGTCTCTTTCCCTCTGTCTCTCTCTGTCTCTCTCTCTCTGAAATAAATAAATTAAATCTTTAAAAGGAAGGAAGAGGGGGGAGAAAGGAAGAAATTCTATTTCTCACCTGTGCCACTTAATGCTGGTCTTCTAGAACCAAAAAGGCCACCAGTGCGCTGTGTCCCCTCATCTTGTTCATATTCACTATCTATATTTATGCATAATAAAATGAGATTATGTTATTTCTAAAAAGTTTTAAAATCGTACAGTAAAGAGAAGAAAATCAAGTCATAGTGCCAGAAGTTAAAGATGTGAGGCAAAATGGTTAAAATTTTAAAGGAATCACAATGAGCATTTTTCTAAGCACCATACAAAGGATTTCTACACAAATTATTTCCTTCAATTACAAATTACTTCCTCAAAGTTTTTATTTTATTAACATTATTTTATAAAAGTAGTTAGGGCCAATGCTATGTTAAAATATCATATAAGCAAAAGTTAAATGACCTCCAAAAAGTAAACTGTTACTGCTCCAGAAACTTCACATTGCTTAATCTCATTACTTATTCTCCAGAATAGCAACCCCTTGCTCCCACTGTTGCCAAATCAAACCTTCCAAGTTCTGAACAACCACCCCAAGACCCCTACACTTTTTTAAAAGTGACAATTCATTAATCTCCTACACATTTATTAAATCATTATTACAAATTTAATTTTAACTTCCACAACCACTAATCTATCCTCCTCCGTTAAGAGACAAATGCAATCCAACAGTGACTTCTGATGTTAATACCCCTAGCTCCAAGAAATGATGGCTGGAGTAATTTAAGGTAGAAAGCCACATTAGTGAAAGAAAGTATAATGAGGGGCTAGAACCTTGGAGAAGGCCACCTCTTTCTAGGTTGGCTATCATTATCAAGGCTCTAAAACACTTAGAATTAGTAAATAAGATTAAAGAGCTGAGTCACACAAACGTTTAGAAAGATTCATATATTCCAACTAACAAGTATGCAAGTAGATTATGTGTCTAAAAAATAATGTTATATACAATTTAGGTGATTATGTACCAGTCACTCTGCTAAGCTATTCTTCATATAATCCTCTCAACAACCTTATGTATTAAGAAAGAAATGATGAAAAATAAAACCTAACAGATAAAGCACACCATTTGCGATTCACTACTAACTTGGACTTCCTAGACCAAATCCTCCACGGCAACCTCGGAAACTACCTCTTCCACCTCTTCTGGATGACCCTGAAGCTTCTGAATCATTTCCATCTTGATAGCCTATAATATTAAAACACACACACAAGAACAATACAAAACAATAACAAAAAATCTTGGAGAAATGGTGGCCAAATTTAATTTAAGCCTTGCATAATTCAATGACTTTAAATATTTTAAGGCAATAACAGTTACTAAAAAGAAATGCCATATTTGACCTATAAATGTTCAACTTTACTAACATAAAGAGACATAGCTACAATTTAAAAAAAAAAACTGCTTGCTTTGAGAATCAAAACTAAAAATGACTTGGGCTTGCTGGCTGGCTTAGTTGGTAGACTATGTGACTCTTGGTTTCAGGGTCCTGAGTTCAAGACCACATTGGCAATAGAGTTTACTTAAAAAAAAAAAAAACTAAAAATGACTAAAAGGAAAAAGTGTCACTTGTAAAACAGTAAGTGTTGCCACAACCTCATCATTAACAAGATTTCAACAATGCAGAAAACGATTAGATAAATCTAGGCTTATATTTGTTCCTTACAGAAAACTGTAAAACATCTTACTCAAAGCACAGACATATAGCTATATATGAAGTCTGATTTCTTGCTACAGATAATGTGTTAATTCAATTGAATACCAAAAATCAGTATCAACAGTTCAAGTAAAATTTGATCCCACCTAGAGCAGAATGAGATCAATTCAAAACCAAATGTCAACTGCGCAGAAAATAAAGAAATTGAGATTTAGTTTATGAACTTGCCACTATTTACACCCAAAGAAACTGACGAATAAAGGTAAAAATTCTCCATATATTTCTTGATATTGAATTATATGGGTTTTCAAAACCTATTTATAAAATAGGGCAGACTTAGGTCAAGGTGGATTCAGAGTTATAAATCTACTACCTAAAACCTACAGAACCTCAATCTGGCAATAATCTATCAATAATTACATTTACATTTTAGTTCTAAATTATTTATTTGTGCCTCTTTATTATTGAATGAGCCTTGTTGGGGTTTATCTCTTTTAAAGAAACAGTTTATCTTTTTGATCTGCTTCTTTTTAAGGCGTGTTACTTTGGTGTGTACACATGAATAAACAAAATACATAAAACTTATATATACAAGTTTAAATATAATAAAATGAAAACCTATGGTCCCAGCTTAAAACTAAGAATGTTCCCAATACACCTCTGGAGCCCATGGATAGTCTTTTGCCCTGTAAAATCCACTCCCCTTTCTCAATCAATATCCTGAATTGTTTTTCATTTCCTTGCTCTTACTTTAATATTTTAAAATTAAATTTTAAATTAAATACTTTAAAATTAAAATTTTACCAACTATGTACATAACTTTTTGCAACGTATTGTTTAGGTTTGTGTTTGAGCTTTATGTAACAGAATCATATAGAATATATTCTTTGTTTCTTTAATCCACCTTCATTTCTATTGATGTGTGAAAATGTACTTTACTTTTACTGCTGAATAACATTCCATTGTATGTTTCATTCATGTCTATTATCTTTTTAACTTCCTTCTACTGAGTTTTTACTTAAGTTGAACACTGAGCTCACTAATTTCTTTTCTACTCCATACATTTAAGAGTATAGCTTTATTATTTTGTTATACTTTATTATTGCTATATGAATTTTAATTCATAAATTGATAAATTCAGTTTCTAAACCGCAAGGGTTAGGCTTTTTGTTACGGATTTCTACTTTCATGAAACTTTAACAAGAGGACATAGTTTGTGATAAATTCTATGGTATATTTTGGGACTTCCTTTTGGCCTTAATAGATGGTAAAATTGTGTGTATTTTCTATGTGCTGTAAAGGAATGTGTAATTTATAATATGGGGCATATTATTCCAAACAGAAACATTAAATCAAGCTTAATAACTGGTATTCAAAACTTCTATAGTCTCCACAGTCTTAATCATTTCTGGTCTGTTCATTCTATCAGTTCTAAGGGGAAAATGGTTTAAACCTAGGATTAGTGGGGGGCGCCTGAGTGGCTCAGTGGTTCAGCATCTGCCTTCAGCTCTGGTCATGATCTCAGGGTCCTGTGATCAAGGCCCATGTCTCCCTGCTCAGTGGGGAGCCTGCTTCTCGCTCTCCCTCTGCCCACCCCCTGCTCATGATCTCTCTCTCTCACTTGCTCTCCAATAAATAAATCTTGGGAAAAAACAAAAACAAAAACAACCCTAGGACTAGTGGTTTAACTAGAATTTGCAATTTTTTCCATGTAATTATGTCTACTTTTGCTTTATATACTTAAGAATATACTGTTAGATTTCGAACCATGTTCCAAACTGTAATACCTTCCCAGTGAAAATGACTTTTATCATTAAGTATTTCTTTATTCCTGCTTTATTCCTGCTCATTTCTTTATGTCTGCTTTAGAGTCTATTTTGTATCCTATACTTCTATTGGGGTTAATATTGAGCTGACATTTTTTCTATTTTCAACTCTGCATTGAAATACGTTTACTGTTTACATATATCATGATTACTAATTATCAATTTCCTACTTCTATCATTTTATTTTGTCTGTTCCCTTCCCTGAGTTTTTTCAATTTTTTTTCTTTTCCTCTCTGTCCTTCTATTGATCTCCCAAACACTGCATTTTATGCTTTTACTGATATCCTTCAATTTCAGCAATGAATATTTAAGAAATATTTATTTTCATCTTTGTCCCCTCCTCAAAGTCTAGCCTTTTATCCTATTGGATTTCCTCCACTAGTAAGTTATACATTATATATCCTTTTTCTTATTATCCTTCAATTTTACCATTTTTAAGAAATTTTGAAATTAGTTTCAATCTGTTCTCTTTCTTACTGAGCTGACAAAGAACTAAAGACTTTTCATTTGCTAGTATTTTAGTTCTTTCTTATTTCTAAAACCCCTAAATTAGTGACATTATTACTATCTTCTACAGTCAATACTTATTTAGGTTTACCAATATGTTTGCCAATTTTAAAATGTGTATTTATTTAGTTTTTTCTCATCATTGCTTCCTACTTCTTTCTTGTTGCATTCAGTTTCCTTCTTGCTAATATACAAGATTCGGTAGTTCTTTCCTCAGTGGCCTGACAGTACTCAACACCGTCTTTATCTGAATGGTTTTATTTCTCTCTGACACCTAAATTATCTGGATATAGCAGTTTCAATTCAGAACTATTCTCTCCCAGGATTCTACGTTCTACTCTATTATGTTCTCTACCTTTACTGAAAAAAAACAAGTTCTGCTGTCAATCTTTTGTCCTTTTACAGGTGAATCTTTTTTCTCTGTTAGCTCTGAATATTTTTATCTCCATAATTTTGCAATGTCAACACACATATAAGAGTGTGAATTTTTTTTAATTTGCTCAAGATTCTTGTACCTTCTTAAATCTGGAAAAGTTTCTCAACTATTCTCTGAATAGCCTTCTTTTCCTTCCCTCTCCTCCTTCCATTTTCTCTGTACTCTTCTCAGGAGATATTTAGACATACGTTGGAATAACAGAGATTCTTATTTTATCTTCCGTGACTGTTAAATGCTTTCATGTTTTCCATTCCCAAATTTAGAGAATTTCCTCAGATCTATCTTTGGATTCATTTATTCTACTCATCTTTGTTTAATCTGTTTAATCTATTCATTATGTTTTCAATCACTACTGCTTTCTGTAAATTCAATTTGGTTCCTTTTCAAAACTAGCTTCTCTACTGTGCAAATGACTACACAATGACTCAGTACCTCCAGTATCTATAGCTTAATAATCTCATTCACAGGAGAAATACAAACATTTAAATGAACATGCTCTTTTTTTCCCTATAGCTGATGCCAATTTCTAGTTATATAAGGAGTCTAATAACTAGAGATGAAAAGAAAATGGAAGTTATACAGAATTAAAAGTCTGAATAACTTTCTTGTTAGAAGGTAAGGCTAGAAACTCTACGTATCCTACATGGTGTTAAAAATAATTGCCCACAATAGCTAAATCATGGAAGGAGCCAAGGTGCCCTTCAACAGATGACTGGATTAAGAAGATGTGGTCCATATATACAATGGAATATTACTCAGCCATCAAAAAGAACGATTTCTCAACATTTGCTGCAACATGGATGGCACTGGAGGAGATAATGCTAAGCGAAATAAGTCAAGCAGAGAAAGACAATTATCATATGGTTTCACTCATTTATGGAACATAAGAAGTAGGAAGATCGGTAGGAGAAGAAAGGGAAGAAGAAAGGGGGGAGTAAACAGAAGGGGGAATGAACGATGAGAGACTATGGACTCTGGGAAACAAACTGAGGGCTTCAGAGGGGAGGGGGTGGGGGAATGGGAATGGGTAGTAAGGAGGGCATGTCTTGCATGGTGCACTAGTGTTATATGCAAGTAATGAATCATGGAACTTTACATCAAAAACCATGGATGTACTGTATGGTGACTAACATAATATAATAAAAAAAATATTATTAAAAAAATAATAATTTCTTTTTAAATAAATAGGTTAAAAGGTAAGTAAAACACTACAAAAGTTAAAATAAATGAACTAGATCTATACTTTCAACATATAAATCTTTAAAAACATGGAATAAAAAAGTCATAAAAAAGGGGGGAGTGCCTGGCTGGCTGAGTCGGTAGAGCATGCAACTCTTCACCTTGGAGTTTTAAGTCTGAGCACTCCAATGGGTGTAGAGATTACTTAAAAATAAAAATTTTTTTTAAATCACAAAAAGATGGGTATAATAAACTTTTATAAAAGTATGAATAGGAAGTATACACTACATATCAATGTTTAAAAAAAGTTACCTCAGGAAAAAGGAGATATAAAATACAAAAGGAAGATGAGTTTTCTAACAATTATGTAATTTTTTTTCTATATTTGAAGTATACATGACAAAATATTCCTGTTAAATCCAGGTAGTGGTATACAAGTGGTATACAAGTTGTATATATTTTGTGCTGGGGCACCTGGTCTGCCTTCGGTTAGTTAAGGTCATGATCCCAGGGTCCTGGGATCAAGCTCCACATGGGGCTCCCTGCTTGGCCGGGAGTCTGCTTCTCCCTCTCCCTCTGCCACTCCCCCTGCTTGTGTTCTCTCACTCTATCTCTCTGATTCTATGTCAAATATATAAAATCTTAAAAACAAAAAAAACAAAAAAAAACATTCTGTGCTTTTCTGAGTTTTTGAAATATTTCAAAATTTACCACTTTAAATGTCGCTTTTCATAAAATAACATTAACATATTTTTAAAGGTGACGTTAGTCCTTCCATGAATTCTGCATTTCATAAGGGACAGCTGACAATCTCCTGCAGCCTTTTAAAGATGTCTGGTAAAATCTTCAGAAAAAAGTAAGTTTATTAATCATTTAAATTTTGTGTAAAAGAAACATGAACATCTTTTCTTCATTTAAAAAGTACTTACCATAAATTTAGCGAGGTCACTCAACCTTCAATATACAAAATTCAACTGTATTTCTATATACTAGCAAACAAAATGAAAACTTTTAAATGATATGGATCACTGACATCAGCAAAAATGGCAAAGTACGAAACTCCAAATTCTGCTACTCCAAAAAAAAAAATGCACAAAAACTGTCAGAATTAACATTTTCTAAAATGGAAATAAATCAAACTTGCAATAACCCAGAGAATATTTTTTTAAGCTGATTCTTAGTAAGAACAGTGAACTCTGTGGTATATTTCAACTTACTTCAGTCCCATCTCCTGGCAATTCCACTTCTAGGCATATATATTCAAAAGATGCAAAGACAAGGACTCAAACAGATAAATAAATACGAATGTTCGTAGAAGCATTATTCACAATAGACAAAATAAGTAAAAACCCAAATATTCGTCAATAGATGAATGGATAAAATGTGGTGTTATACATACAATGGATAATTATTCAGCCATAAAAAGAAATGTACTTTGTTCACATACATGCTAGAACATGAACGAACACTGAAAACATTAAGCTAAGTGAATTAAGCCAGACACAAAAGGGCAAATGTTGTATGATTCCACTTGTATGAAATATCTAGAACAGAGGCAAATTCAAAGAGACTATAGAATAGAGTTTACCAGGAACCTGGGGGGAGAAGATAAGGGTACGTACTATATAATGGATATAGATTTCTGCTTAGGTTTCTGCTTTCAATTTTGGAAACGGATAGTGGTGACAATTGCGTAACACTGTAAATGTACTTAATGCCACTTAATTATACAGTTAAATATAACTAAAATGGCAGATTTTATGTCCCAGGTATTTTACCACAAAAAAAAGAGTGGAAAATTTCTCAAATTTGACGAAAAATATAAATTCACACATCCAAGAAGCTTAACCAACATCCAGTAGGATAAATTTAAAGAGATTTACAACTACACCCTATCAATATAAAACAAGAACAAAAGGTGCTAGGACAACTACATATTCACATGCAAAAGAATTAAGTTGGACTCCTCCCTCACACCATACAAAAAGAACTCAAAATGGATCAAAGAGGAAAACAATAAAATTATTAGAAGGAAACACAGGTAAAAATCTGCATGACCTTTTAACAGGCAAATGTTTTCTAGATATGACACCAAAAACACAAGCAACAAACAAAAAATATATAAACCAGACAGCACCAAAATTTAAAACTTCTGTGCTTCAGAGGACACCATCAAGAAAATAAAAAGGTAACACAAAGGGAATATATCTGCAAATTGTCTACCCGATAGCACATGTAACAAGACACAAAGAATTCTTTAAACAATAAAAAGACAACCCAGTTATTTATTTTTATTTTTTTAAATATTTTATTTATTTATTTGACAGAGATAGAGACAGCCAGCGAGAGAGGGAACACAAGCAGGGGGAGTGGGAGAGGAAGAAGCAGGCTCATAGCGGAGGAGCCCGATGTGGGGCTCGATCCCATAACGCCGGGATCACGCCCTGAGCCAAAGGCAGACGCTTAACGACTGCGCCACCCAGGCGCCCCCAACCCAGTTTTTTAAATAAGCAAATAGACCTTTCTCCAAAAAGGATATACGAACAGCCAATACACACAGGAAACCTGTTCAACATAACAGCCATCAGGAAACCACAATCAAAACGACAATGAGATACCATTTAAATTTTGTGTACAAACATCACAACCACTAAGAAGACACACAGCAACAAAGATTGGAAAGAATACTGAGAAAATGGGACACTCATGCATGGTTGGAAGGAATATAAATTGGTACAGCTGCTGTTGAAAACAATTTGACAGTTTCACTCCTAGGTATATGCACCAGAAAAATTAAAACATGTTTACATAAAACTTGTACACAAAGGTTAATAGGAGTATTAGTCATAATAGCCTAAAAGTAGAAACAACCCAGTAATCAACTGATGAATAAAAAGAATGTGGTACAGCCACACAGTGAAATATTACTCAGCCATTACAAGTAACTAAGTATCATCACATGCTACAGCATGGACAAACTGTGAGAAGTTCATCCTAAGTGAAAGAACACACAAAAGACCACACATTACACAATTCCATTTATATGAAATGTCCAGAATCAGCAAACCCATAGCTACAGAAAGTCAATTAATGATTGCCAAAGGATGGAGATAAGAGGGAAGTGGGACTAACTACTAATAGGCCCAGGGTTTTGAGGGGGAAGAAAGAAAATGTTCAGGAATTAAATAGTGATGATGGGCATACAATACAGTGAGTATATTTAAAACTACTGAAGTATATACTCTAAAATGGTGAAACATATGTTATATGGAATATTAGATAAATAAAAAACATGCATCACAAAATATCAAATACTAATGTAAAGAAAGATGTGTAATGACTCTAGTGAAAATTGCAAAACAGAGCTAGGAAAAACTAAAGACCTACTTAAATGGGGATATTCATGGATTGAAAGACTTGATAACTGTAAAAATGGTCATTCTCCTCAAAATCAATGCAATCCCCAAAATAACCCATTAGGTTTTTTCCAGGAAATTGATAAACTGATTCTAAAAATCACATACAAATGCAAAGAACTAAGAATAACCCAGGTAATACTGAAGAAAAATGAACTTGGAAGACTTACACTACCAGATATTAGGATCTATTATGAAACTGCACTAATTAGGCTATATAGCAAAGGTGCAAAAATATAGAAACTGACCAATGGAAAGGAATCATGTCCAGGAACACTTCCACATATACACTGTTACTTGATTTAGGACAAAGAAGTCCTTGTAGTGTAGAGTGGAAGGAAAAGTCTTCCACTAAGTGATAAGGAATCAACTGGGCACTCCTACGGGGAAAAAAATGTACCATGATCCCTAACTTACGTCATATACAAAAATAAAGCCCAGATGAATTACAATCTGAATGTGCACACTAAAAAGATAAAACTTTAAAAGAAAAATAGAAGAGACTATCTTCATGACTTTAGAAGAAGCAGAGACTCCCAATATAAATGTCACCCAGGAGTTATTTTTCCTATTCGTGCAAATTTTCTCTAAGTTTTAAATTATTTGCCAATGAAAAGGTAAACATAGACACCTAACAGAAAAGATGGCGAAAGAACTGAATCAGCACTACACAAAAGATGATGTACAAATGGCCAGTAAACTTAAGAAGCACTGGACATTTCATTAGTCCATCAAGGAAAGACAAATTAAAAACACAATAAGATATACCACCGCACACTCAGCAGAATGGTTAAAGAAAAAGAAAATAACCAGACATTGGTGAGGATGTAGGAGTATACCTTAGTATATCTATCTTGAAAACATTTCACAATAGCTATTAAAGCAAAAAATATACAAAATCTATGAGGCATCATTTCTGAGTATGTGTGAACAGCACCAAAAGAAATGTACTAGAATGTCCACAGCAGCAGCTTCAAAATAGCGTAAAGCTGGAAGACATCCAAACAGCATTATTAGCATAACAGTAGAACCAAAGAACCTATATAGCAATGGTAGTGATCTACAACTGCAACCAACACTATGAATGCATCTCACAAATACATTGAACAGAAGATGGACACAAAAGAGTATGTTGCATGATTCCATTTATATCAAGTACAAAAACAGAGAAAATTAACCTATGTTGCTCAAAGTCAGATTACAAGTTAACCGTGGGATGGGAGGGTTGCCAGTGAAAGAAAATGAGCATAAAAGGGACTTCTGGAGGTGCCAGTAATTTCTATTTCTTGATTTGGATGCTTGTGAACACAATAAACTCAGGTGTGTTCAGTTAGTGAAAAATCATTGAGCTATACAGGTACAACATATGCACATGTCTGGTGCTATATCAAGTCATATTTCAATATATACTTATATTTATGCACATATATTTTTTATTTACTGAGTGACCGCCATGAGCAAATTTCCTCCCTTCAAATGTATACAACTAAAGAGAACAGCAATCAGGGATATGCAAAAATGACTGTTTGCCTGCTAGTCACACTGTATTAGTCAATAAGCCAGGATCAAGCACATAGAGCTGCAACCAGCCTGTGACTGCCTCACTTAAATATGAATTAGATTAATTTAAAGAAAATACTGAGGAAGATATTCACTGTTCTGCAAAAAACAACCAAAAATTTAAAACTAAGAGCAATGTTTTAAGAACACTAAGTGCTTGGGGCGCCTGGGTGGCACAGCGGTTGAGCGTCTGCCTTCGGCTCAGGGCGTGATCCCGGCCTTATGGGATTGAGCCCCACATCAGGCTCTTCCGCTATGAGCCTGCTTCTTCCTCTCCCACTCCCCTGCTTGTGTTCCCTCTCTCGCTGGCTATCTCTATCTCTGTCAAATAAATAAATAAAATCTTTAAAAAAAAAAAAAAAAGAACACTAAGTGCTAAAAATCGCTTGTTGAAGGGGGAAAATAAGCAATTCTAAAAGATGAGTCTGGCTTTTTCTTATACCTAAATTTCCTCCCTATCATTACATGTCCCCCTGCAATTATCATTAAAAAAAACCCTTCAATTTATGAGAAAAACAGCCAAACCTCATTCACCACCAAATTCCTCCCCACCTCACAGCCCTAAGAAGGCTACAGTGAAGTCCACACAAGCCCTAGCGGCACTAAGAAGGGTCTGGTATTCAATGGGCTAACTATCTAATGGGCAAAGGAAAATGATGTTCCCAAGTTACAGTAAAGACACTGATGAATCTGATTATCATATAGTTCCTAAGAATAAACTCTTTTATCATAAGTAGATCTGCACAACTTTAACAATCTTATAAGTTCACTATGTTTTTTGTGGGTTTTATCGTTGATATTTTAACATGTCTATCCATAGGTTATCAAGAATTAAATATGGTAATGTTTATACCATCTCATCCTAACTTTATTAGAGGCAGGATTAGCAGAGTACGGTAGGGCATTGCCAGACCTTTTAACAAAAAGTAACCTACAATTTCTTCACTCTCCCACATACCCAAATATTCTATTCAGAGACAAAGACATCCCAGTTCATAGATACTGTGACTGACCAGAACTCACAGTCCCTATTCTGTACTTCACAGAACATTCTGGAGATCTTTGGGGGAAAAAAAATCCATGACATTAGAAACTGTAAGTACAAATCATTCCAAAATGTGGTCCTTACCGCCTCTCTTGGAAAACCCTCTGTTCCGTGTTCGATTATCTTCACAGTCATTATTAGATTCTTGAATAAGAATTTAACATGTGAATAGCATCTAAATAATTAACTTCATAGTTGTAATATCTAAAGAATAGCACTATCACAGGATAAATTAGTGAGAAAAATAAGTATTTTTAAGGTAAAAAATATGAACATTTTAATTCTTGAAATAATTTTAGCAACAGAAATATAAAGACATTATTCACAAATCCCTATACAAATCATTTAACATACCTAAATGTTAAGTGTATAACTGAGAACTTGCTATTTCCCAAGAGCTAAGCACAAGCCAAAAAATAAGAATTTCGTCCATACTGGTATGACTAAAAATGGTTTCAGAACTATCTAAACTATTAAAGTAGTCAAGTGGTTCTTAAATGTAGGCTACTAGTCACTAGAAATACATGACTATTCTTCTTATAATACTGTCAATATTTCTGTAATTTGCCTTTCTTACTATATCTCAGACATTAGTGGTTTTTTTTTTTAACATACGCAAATTTTTCCCCAATCATCCTAATGAAACAATTGGGGAATATCTTAGCTTTTCTGTTTTTAACGATGTTATCAAGTAATATTACCAGTTTCCCAACAGCAGAATGAGAATCACTACACTGAAGGCTACCTAGGAATTAGTTGGAAAGTTTGTTAAAAATAAATTCCTAGGAAAAAAATTAAATAAATAAATAAATAAATAAATTCCTAGAATCCACCCCAGAGATGTTTATTTTAAAAGTATAGAGTGAGAGCAACAAATGAATAATTTTTCAAAATTTAAAAATGTTACTAACATGACTTAAAGTAATAACTTTAAGCTTTCTAGAGGATTCCAACAAAGCCACATTTGGGAAATACAGAAATGATTTCAAGAGACCTTTGTACATGTCATTAAATGCTTAAAATCTGAGAACTTTAAGTCGTAGTAATGATATCAAGTGGCTATACAGCTTAGAAGCTATAAGTTCCTGTGCAAAATGACTAATCTCCTAACAACTAATTTTGTTTTATAAGAAATAACCCAGAGCTCTTATTGCAGGCTCCTACTTGAAATGAAGTCAACAACTACTAAATATTCCTAAAAAGCCATCTAATATTAAGACAACTTTCTGGGAAGCAGGATTTAATACTACAAAGGAGCTTAACAGGAAGGAAAGAAGTCTGAAAAGAAGGTTGGCCGGCCCTGGAATAATGAGGACAACTAACATTTATTGCCTTATGTAAGAAAAACCTGTAAATTAATTTGAGACCTGACAAGGCCAAAGAGATCTCACAATATCTTTGTCCAGTTTTTCCCCTAAAACAAACCTATATTTTGACCACACTGGGAATTAAAATAGGCTAATGACATTGGGAGAAGTTGGGTGAAGAGCACAATTACACTAGGAGAGGAGTGAAGGAAACTCTCTGTACTATTTTTCTAACTTATAATGAGTCTTAGAGTATTTCAAAATATAGTTATTGAAAAAAAATTATCTGTAAAGTTAGGAAATAAAGGCAAGCACCAACAAAAAAGAGATATTATCCCAATATAAGCTACAACCATATTATATTATTCCATAAAAATTAATTACAGAGAATATATAAAATATATATAACATGTATAAATATTTAAAATATAAACATAAATAACAATATGATACATTAATTCAATATATATTTAGTATGTAAATATATTAGATATCTAATATAAATATATATTCATATAAATATATATTACCTAAAATTACTCATAATTAATAGTAATAACAACACATATAGAATTCAGTATGGTCTAGCACTGAGTAATACATACTAACTTTTTAAATCTTCACAAAAACCTAGTGAAGTGGGTATTATTCTCTTTTATAAATAGAAAAAATGAAATACAGAAGTTAAATATGTTTTTTCAAGATAATACAACTGAGAGGAGGAGACTCTGGGTCTCAAACCTACAATGTCCAAATCCAAAATCAACAGTCCTTATCACTAACTATACTAGATGGAGAAATCTAGACTGCAGGAAAAATAACAACCACAAAAGATGCTATTTGAGTGCAGAATAAAAGCTTCTATCATGATATTGCAATCTGTTCCTGAGCTTGCCAATAACGATTTTAAGAATAAAAGAATTCAATCCATATATATATACACAGAAATATATATATGTATATAGAAAATAGACCAAGGGAAGAAATTAAACCATTTTGGGGGAAAGTTCTCTCAGGATGCCATGAGAAACTAGAATCTGTGCTCAAAAGTGCTCTGGTCTACCAGTGATAAGAGTCAAGTGGGGAAGAAGGTCTAGGCTAAGTGAAAATGATCTTGAATATTCATTGATTTTAAAAAGGGAGATTAGGTAAGATAGAAATGGAAAAGACTAAAAATGGTCATTTTTTTCTTCTGTTAAATATTTGTTCTATGTTATGTACATTTTCATTTAAAATGAAAAAAGCATAGAAAATCAGGGAGAATGAGACTGACAATAACTTAGGGAAACAGTTTTATTAGATATATTAAAACCCCAAATAATTCAACACCAAATAATTCAAAGGGTTTTAGGTGATCAGGTGAGGCTTGGTTTTAATTTTGAGAATCACTGTTAAAAGTATAATGAGATTAAGACTCAAATATTTAATAAAGATAGATGGCATTTACTGTTTACCATGAATGTGTCTGGTATTAAACTTCATATTTTCATACACGTTTTCCTTAAGTCTGCCTAACAACCTATAATAGGGATGTCCTCCATTCTGCAGAATAGCAAACTGTGGCTCTGAGAAATTAAGCAACTAGCTCTAAGTCATTCAACTAGGGGGTCGCAGAGCAGGGACAGGAAACAAAGTCTGCAACTCCAAAGTATATTATGTTATTAAGATTCCACAGATAAGGGCACCTGGGTGGCTCAGTCGGTTAACCGTCCAAATCTTGATGACAGCTTAGGTCATGATCTCAGGGTTCTGAGATGTAGCCCCGAGTGGGCTCTGTGCTGGGCATGGAGCCTGCTTAAGATTCTCTCTCTCCCTTTCCCTCTGCCCCTACCCACCTCCTCTCTCCCAAAAAAAAAAAAAAAACATTCCACAGATCAGTGATTACCAGACAAAAAGGCATCAAAGTCAGCAGGGATGCTTTTTAAATACAGGTTCCAAGACCTCACCCAAATCTACTTAATCAGGCTCTCCTAGGAAAGCACTATTAATTACTGTAATCCATATTCTGGTAACATTACTCTATTCTCATCATCCTCTGTATTCCTCCAAACCAGTATGTCAGTACCTTTGACAGAAATGTCTCGATTTCCGTAGTCATCCACATTCTCATGAATCTTTTTCCAATGTCAAGAATTATGTTAGGCTGAATGGGATCTGCATGTTCCAAACTGCATGTATATACGGACATGAGTTTTGATTCTTGATGTGCTCTTTCCATTATCCACCTTTTTTAAGGTAGCAAATCATTCAAAAGTTGCACCTCATAGATTAACTAAGGCAGACTGAAAAAGGCCAAACTAGGATGCCTGAATTCTTGGTGAAGACTCTGGCAACAGGTGCTTTATAAAACTGGGTTTAAATAAATTAGAATTGAAAAAGACTAGGACACTTAATCTTAGTTTCTCTTTAGCATGTACACCTGAACATTAAATTTTAAAATCCACTACAAAAAACTCTGAACTTACCTCTCCAGAAACCAGAGTTATCACCTTCTTCAAACTTGTTATTTGAAAAACCTATACAAAATAGAAAATTAAACATGCAAATTTCTGAAAACAATTACTTGTTCCTCTGTGGTAAACCAAAAAACAAACAAAAACCGAAAGGACTACCAGTTATGATGCACCCCCAAAATAAAATAAACCACATAGAGAGAGACATATATTTATACACACACACACACACACACTGAATGAAAACTCACACAGGTTGCATTATGATTTCTGCCTGGTGTCAATTAACTAAGGTAAAAGGTCCAGCCAGTGCTATATTACCTCAAATGTCATATATATGTAGATGGTCAGAACAGTGGTATATATCAACATAAACACTATATACTTTCTATTCAAAATATCAAAGTTTTTAAAACCTTATAAATTAACTCAATCTCTTCATCTGCCAGAGGACAATACAACTAAATTATAATCCAATATTCAATAATTTTTCCCATCTCAGTACTAAGGAAATTCTTCTGACATTTTTTGTTTACAAAATTTTTTTTTACATCTTTCATTTAGCTCTGCTTTCAAATTTCTCATATAATAAAAACCTGTATCTAGATTTATGTGTCTCTGGAGCATATAGATACATCTCTAAAATTAATTTTAAAAGCATTCATCAGTAATATTTCACAAAATTTTTAAATGTTGAATGTTAATAAAATGATCTTTAGTGCAAAAATATTCAGGGACTAATATCCATTAAAATTAAAGATCACTAATAAGATGGCTGTCAATCAGTATTTAAGCTAAAATATAAAATATTAAACATATTAAATCATGGCTTCTGCAATACAGAGACTAATCAATTACTGTGTGACAGATGTTAAATTTAACTGCAGAATGTATACATAAAGTCACAATATCTCTGGTTCAAAAATTCTAACACCCCTTTTTAGCAGAGAAATTCAATACACAATTATGATACAAAAATAAGTACCCTATATCCTCAATATATGATTAGATGACAAAAACGTTTTTCCTTGAAAAGATATATCATTTCAAAATAAACACAACCTGTACAGAAAGAATATATTACCACAAAACCTAAGTTTTGAGTTATTTAGGTCATTTCAGAATTTACAATCTTTCAAGTTGGTTCAGGAAAGGATTATAATCTATCTACTGCCCTCCATAACTGCCCCTTCCCTCCATCCTACCTTCGACTGCTGGGTTTCCAAAAGGCTTCGGAAGTCTTCAACCTACACATTACTGGTCTCTATCTTAAATTCTGTTCCAGTTATGATATACAGTTTTTAAAATTTTTAAGGAACAAAAGAACTTCAAAACTTCTCCTGGTTCTTTGCTCAACTAGATTGAGATTCAAATTTACCTTTGGAGGTATAGAAGATGGATTTCTGGTTGCTGGGTACAGGGGAAGGGAGTCTTGAGTACAGAAAAAAAACTAGGGTTCACTCAAATTGTGATCATAAGATACCATAAGCAGTTTACCTCTATTTCCAAAACTCTTTCCAACTCCAAAACCACCCATTGCAGATGTATTCTCTCTTTTATTAGACTCGCCAGCATCTGAAAATGTTCAGATAGAGTTAAAACTCTTTAAAACATAAAATTAACTGTGTCATCAAAAACTAGGAATTAAACCAATCTTTGGGATTACCGAAAATAAAATCTTTCAAAAAGTTGGTGGGGGGCATCTGGCTGGCTCAGCTGGTAGAGCATGCAACTGTTGATCTCAGGGTGGTAAATTCAAGCCCCAATGCTGGGTGTAGAGATTACTTAAAAATAAAAATTTTAAATGAATGAATCAATCTCTGATGTAAAGGGACCTTCAAAGATGGGGGAGAAAGAAGCACAGGATCTTATAAAGTTAAAATATCCTGCAACCTCTATTTAAAAACTCCCGAATTATAATACCAACATAAAAACATAAACATACTACTAGTGAAATACAGCTTTCTACTAGTTTTTATTTTACTAATGACCTTTTATCAGGAAATTCAACTCTGTGACTTTGTGTATATTGAAACCTCATCCTGAATAGAGCCAGCTATTTATGTCCCTGTATAAAAGCCCTGCTATTGAAAATTTCATACTCTTGTCTTATTTTTTAATTATTTATTACTTATTCCTTTTGTTAGCGTTTAAACTGCTCTCAGTCTTTCCACTTTGAAAAGTCAAGTTAGGAAGGAACTACATAATAAAAAATAAAAGCTGCAACTACCACTCCCTTAGTCACATCTCCACCCCTCCAGGGTCTTGCCTCCTGTTATCCTTGTAAGCTTTATCTGCCACTACACAACAGTGAGGCACCCAACATTTTAATTCACACCAAACAACTTCCCATACTCCACATTGTGAATTTCTAATATTTTCTACATTCCTACACACTATTCCTTAGGCATGGCATTCCCTACTTTCCTATTTTTCCTCTCAAAATTCTTTTCACTCTTCAAAACTCCAGTTCAAAGGCCACCTCATCTATGAAGTCTTTCAAACCTCCAGTCATAATCAATCCTTCCTCCACATTCCCACAGCACACTCTCTTTATTTCTTTCCATGTGTTTCTCTACTCATAGTTAAGAATTTTGAGGGCAGAGTTGCTATGGCAAGAAGCATGGCTATTTATTTTTTTTATAATAATATTTTTTATTATATTATGTCAGTCACCATACAATACATCCCTGGTTTTTGATGTAAAGTTCCATGATTCATTAGTTGCGTATAACACCCAGTGCACCATGCAATACATGCCCTCCTTACTACCCATCACCAGCCTGTCCCATTCCCCCACCCCCTCCCCTCTGAAGCCCTCAGTTAAGAAGCATGGCAATTTAAAACAAAAAACTGAAACAAAAGACATCCGAAATGACAAAAACTGCCACTTTAAACTATCACTAGAAAAAATTAAAGCATTATCTTGTGGTCTTCATAAATTGTGTCTTATCTAACTATATCATATACTAATACAGGACAGTAAAGGATCTCCAAAACTCCTAAATCCGTGTGCAAAATTGTATATGAGCAATGATCCATATTTTCATCAGATTCTAAAGATGTATATGATTCAAGAAGTTAAAACTATTTAGGTCATACTTCACAGAACATGAAAAGTGATCAATACTATATTATAAGAAATTAAGAGTCAATTTCAAAAACAAATTACTAGCTACGAAAGCTCTGAGAAAAAATATAGAGAATGAAACTAAAATATTACATTAACAATAAGGGAAAGGAGTTACATTCATGGGTCTATGAATTTTCAAGATTATACGTAGTACAATGATAACTTTTTAAAGTATTAACATTCAACCAAGAGTTTTTATCAGAAGTTTAATGTGTTTCCAACCTAACATGTATGGAATTAACAATGTGTAGTAAAATCTCTCTCAGTGATGGTTTTCTCATTTAAAAACCCTTTATTCGGAGATATAGGCTTCCAGTTACAGAACGAATAAGTCACACAGATAAAAGATAAAGCAAAGAAAATACAGTCATTAGTATTGTTAATAATGTTGTATGGTGACAGATGGTAGTAGCTACACTTGTGGTGAGCACAGCATAACCTACAGAGTTGTGCAAAACCTATGCTGTATACCTGAAACTAATGTAACATTGTGTGTCAACTACACTTCAACTTTTTTTTATTTATTTTTTTATTTTTTTAAAGATTTTTTATTTATTTATTCGACAGCGATAGAGACAGCCAGCGAGAGAGGGAACACAAGCAGGGGGAGTGGGAGAGGAAGAAGCAGGCTCATAGCAGAGGAGCCTGATGTGGGGCTCGATCCCATAACGCCGGGATCACGCCCTGAGTCGAAGGCAGACGCTTAACCGCTGTGCCACCCAGGCGCCCCCTTCAACTTTTTTTAAAAAGAAGAAAAAAATCACCTTCAATTAATGTAAAATTTTAACAAGATATATGAGTATACTTTCTGAATTTGAAAATTAAAAAATAGCTAATTAATTTAAAACATTTCTCTGGGCGCCTAGGTGGCTCCCTAGGTTAAGCATCCGAGTCTTGATTTCAGCTCACGTCCTGGCCATGACCTCAGGGTCCTGGGATTGAGCCCCACCTGGGGCTTCCTGCTTAGCAGGGAGTCTGCTTCTCCTCTCTGCCCCTCCCCCTGCTCGTGTGTGCCTGCTCGCTCGCCCTCCCTCTCTCTCAAATAAATACATAAAATCTTGAATACATATATCTATAGAACTACATCTGTGTTAACTGAATCTAAACAAGAAATTAAGTTTTCCAAGTATTAAAGGAAATACCACACATCAACCTTTAGTGTCTCCAATGAATAAAAATACCTAGAAATAAAGTTTTTCAATTAACATCTAATGAATTCAAGATTAAGTGTTATGTGTACTTAAAACTACCAATTACCCCTAACTTACGTACCCTATAAAAGAAATAAATGGTCATATGGACTCTTAAATAAACTGGAGGTTTTAATATTTTATGGCCCTGTACTAAAACATAAAGCAGAATACTTTCAGCATTTTATTATCAAATTTTAAAATGATCTGTAGAAAGGTATTCTGCTGTATCATTATCTGTCAAATCAAGTACTGGTTGTTCTAAAAATAAAAAGTTCCAAGCTTGGGGAAATAACCTCTTAACACTAATAAGCTAAAAGAAATGCTTCCATATTGTCTTTTCTTGAAAAATAAAAACTTAAAGAAGAGATACTTCTCACCCAGATCTCTGAAGCTTTTACAAACACTCCTCCTATGTCAATTGTTGGATATCAATAATCATCACCACATTAAGTAGCTCTGTAAAGCAACTATCTTTAACCAATCTATTTAACCCATCTATTTTATCAATTTAACTATCTCCTACCATCCCAGAAAAGGAAAAAGCAAAAAGAAAACTGTTAATTGAAAAAATGATAAACTCACTATTCCAAAGTCTACTTTCCTGTGAGTTATAACAGATTTAGCTTCGCACCAAACAGTCATAATAGTCTCTATTCTTTCCATCATTCAAGTTGATAAGATTAAAGAAAGACAAAGATACTTACCTCTGTTTCCCATACTCCTCCCAGAGGCAAATCCGCTTCTCATGAAATGATCTCTTCGAGAAGGTCCATCATCCATTTCTAAATCAAGTAACAATTTGAAGCAAGTCAAAGTAAATATCTTGGTAGTACACAAACTTTAAACGTTTAACGTTTTCAATGTGCCACCCCCAGGACAAAGGAAGAATTCTATAAATCAGTAAGAAAGACAAACAGCCTAGTAGCCTACCTAAGGTAGTTCTCCAAAAGAAAAATAAATGGTGACTAAATCTTACTTAAAATAGAAATCAAAGGAAGGAGATAGCTTTTTTCAACCTTATGGCTAACTGGAAAATGGTTTTAAGTTTGCTAATACCAAGAACAGCTAAGGACATAGGGAAACAAGCACAAATCATATACTATAGTGAAGCTACAAACTAGATCTTGATCCTGGCTTTAAAAGAATATATTTTTTGAAAGTATATTAATTTCTCCTCTGGATAAAGAAACCAAATTGTCATAGAGAAACTAAATCAGTACTTAAATCTCTGCTTCATGCCTAGATATAGTTTTACAGGTGAGCTCTACCAAACTCTCAAAGAAAAAAATCATTCCAATGACATATAACCATCCCAGAAAATAGAAACAGGAATTATTCCCCAACTCATTCCACCAAGTCAACCTAACTTTGACATGTGAAGGACAGAAGAAAATCTCTCTTACTCACAAGTAGATAAAAAATCTCCGTAACAATTATTAGTAAAACAAATCCAATAGGAAATTGAATAGATAAAATATTATGACCAACTGGGGTTAATTCCAGTATACAAGGGTATTTTAACATCACAACATCTTAAAAAGGTAATTAACAACATTAACATATTAAAAAGAAAAAAACTATCTCCATAGGTAAAAGTACATGAAATAACACAGTTTATGACTTAAAAACATATATTTACGGGCGCCTGGGTGGCTCAGTCACTTAAGGGTCCGTCTTCAGCTCAGGTCATGATCCCAGGGTCCTGGGATTGAGCCCCTCATAGGGCTCCCTGCTCAGAGGAAAGCCTACTTCTCCCTCTCCCTCTGCCTGCCACTCCCCCTGCTTGTGTTCTCTGTCAAATAAATAAATAAAATCTTTTAAAAAACAAAAACATATGGGGGTGCCTGGGTGGCACAGCGGTTAAGCATCTGCCTTCGGCTCAGGGTGTGATCCCGGCATTATGGGATCGAGCCCCACATCAGGCTCCTCCACTATGAGCCTGCTTCTTCCTCTCCCACTCCCCCTGCTTGTGTTCCCTCTCTCACTGGCTGTCTCCATCTCTGTCGAATAAATAAATAAAATCTTTAAAAACAAAAACATATACTTAGCAAACTAAGGGATTTTTGTGGCAGCTCTGTTCATACTAGCAAAAAGGAAACAACGCAAATATACATCAAGAAGAGAATAAAAAAATGTGGCATGGTCGCATGAGAGAGTATTACATATATTGTGCTCTACACTTTATTATGTAGTATTATATATATTGTATATGTGTAGTATACTCATACAAGAGAGTATGATTATAAATAAACCAAAACAATTGGCAACATGGATAAACTTAAAAAACAACACTGAATGAAAAATTCAAATTGCAGAAAAAGACTATATACAGTAAGGTACCATTTTTATGAAACTCAAAGAAGCAAACTTAAATGCAGTGTTTGGGGAGACATACATATGTAATACGTTGTTTCAGCAAAGAAAAGAAAACAATGCAGTATAGGAATTGGACAGGACAGAACAGGAAAAGAGTACATAAGCTATACAACAGTAGTAGTAATGTTTTTAAACAAGTGATAGTTCAAAATATTTATTAAGCTTTACAATGTGCATATATGACATTTTTAATACAGTAGGTATTTTTATGAAAACGTCTTCAATGAAGATTCAACAAAGTTGCAAGGTAACAAGTATTGAGTTTTTAACTCTAACTAGTTGCCACACAGCTAACACAGTAAAAGAAGACTTACAAAGTAAAAAAGTGCTAAAAAATATTTAAGCTACATATCCCTCTTCTGTATGTTCCTCCTTTTGCTAGATTCTGGCATCACAGTTCACATGCTTCCTTCTCTTTCACTGAGGCTAGACATTTCATCAGGTAATCTAAAGGCTGCTAAATTTCAGGCAGTAGTAACCAAGTTAAGTTCAAATGCTCTCCGATCGTGCACAGTTCAAAGACAACTTAAGATTTATTCAAACTCTAGCTGCTCCAACATTCAAGGGATTCCACATGGAAGTAGCAGTTACAATAGCACTAAGAAGTAGCCTAGCTTTTGGCATACAGCAAACAGGAAAGGGAAGGTGACATTACAAGGACACAGCCAGAAAAATTAGCAATTCTCTAAACACCAACTTCTAATGTTTGCCAGGCTCTCCCCAAATATACAAGATGAGAATAGCATGCCTCAACTGGCTCAAATTCAAAGCTATGCTGTGTAATACTACCATCCCTAGCCATATGTGGCCACTTAAATTCAAAATTAAGTTAACTGAAATCAAGCAAAATCAAAACTTCGATTCCTCAGTTGTCACTCAGTTGTATGATACTCAGTTGTATCATATTAGTGCAATTAAAAAATATTTCCATCATCGCAGAGAGTTCTAATGAACAGCACTGGTCTAAGATTGGTAGTTCCCAAGCTGTGGCACAAAGACATCAAGGAAAAAGGAGTAAGGTGTTCAGTCATGTTTCCATCTTGAATCAACGTATAAAGCTGACTTCAGTACAGTGGTACTCAAATACCTAAGAAAGTAACATATATATGACACTGCAAGCTCTTTTTTTTTTTTTGATACCATTAGTTTATTATAAAAGAGAGACATGAAAATTATTTACATGATGAAAGACTTCACAACTTCCCTGGAATGGGCAGCTTCACTTCATGCCATTTTAATAATGATTTTTTCCACATACTTTCCGAGAATGTCACACCTCTAAATAAGAAATAATCCTTGTCATCTAGAACTACTTTGGTGCCTCCATATTCTGGAAGAAGAACTTTATCTCCAACTTTCACACTAACTGGTTGACTCTCTCCACCCTTTCTTTTAAAGCCTGATCCAACAGCTACTACTGTTGCTTACAAGACTTTTCCTTGAGATTTTTCTGGAAGCATAATACCTTCTTTGGTTACAGTTTCAGCTGCACTCCTTTCAACTAAAACTTGGTCAAAGAGGGGAAGAAACTTTCTAAACACCAGCTCTGCCATGACTCCTGCTGCTGCAGTTTGTACTCTACTCTGGAGCTGCCGCCGCTGCAAGAAGACATTGCAAGCTCTTAAGAGTCAACAGGAATTGTTTTACCCTTAAGTAATAGAGTAAAATATCCTTTACTCAACTGAAATTCCTGTATATGCTTCCCAGGATTTCTTCTATCTTTTGACATTTATATTTTTTCACCACTACTGATTTTTCTTTCTGTTTCTCTTCATCTGCTATAATTTCAAGTAACTCTTCATCTAACCCGTGTTGCACTTAAGATTCACATGATACATGTCCATTTGGTTACTATAATATCTAAATCCACACTTCTCCCAAATTCTATGACAAAAACCCAATTACTGGGACACCTGGGTGGCATCTGCCTTCAGCTTGGGTCATGATCTTGGGGTACTGGGATCAAGCCCCACGTTAAGGGTCCCTGCTCAGTGGAGAGCCTGCTGCTCCCCCTGCTTGTGCTCTCTCTCTGACAAATAAATAAAATCTTAAAAAAAAATACCCAATTACTAAGATGGAAGGCCAAAAATTAAAATTACCATAGAAATAAGTGTGGGGAGGCAAGAGGATAAATGATTTCCTAGTAGGAGCGTGGAATCTTGTATTCTGAAACCTCACTCAAGTCAAGCAAATTTAGCTAAACATATACGAGCTATACTGTATTATGCCTATTAGTAAAGAAAGGCTCACAGAGTATTAAAGCTTTGTAAGCCTTATAACTGCTTAACTAAAATGCCTGTGACACTCTATCATGCAAGCCTTAACCACACTTGGAATTGAGAATGAAAACATGATATGGTTATACTCCTATATGGCTTCATCTATTTTAATAAATTTTCAACCATGTCTGGAGAGAAAAGTAAATTCTCATTATATATAGTTTCTTTCCCCAACAGTTATATGCCCTGTTTGGCCAAATAAAATAAAGTACAACAGATCTAATCAAACAACACATAGGACTGTCTCCTTCAACAAAAGCATTCTACATTGGTATGCAGCTTTACACTTTACAAAATGACTTTACATGCATCATGTCATTTGATCTTTATCCTCATAACAACCCTGTTAGGAATCAGGGTAGGTGTTGCCAAGTTTGTTTTTAGAAAAAAATGAAATTAAAAATCCCAAAATAACAGAACCTTTAAGTGCTAGGTCTAGAAGGTAGGATTTCCATCCCTAAACTGTGCCCAACTATAGCCATTCCAAAACAATTCCAAAAACAATTTAAATTAACTGAACTAGCAGCAAGACATTTTAAAAAAAGAGAGTAAGCTTACACCCAAAAAGAAAAACTTAAGATTCAAGTAGTTTATTACCAAACTAAAATCAGTTGACAACTGAAACAAGTGGTCAAATTTAAGATAGCGAATTGTTATCAGATGTGCACACAAAAATTACCATTTGAGGACCACAGATACCATGCACTATGCTACATTAGGCCTTTATATATATTAACTAGCTTATTTAACACTTATAAAAGGTATTATCCTCATTTTAAAAACGAGAAAACGAACAGCTTAGAGAACCCTGGCAACTTCGCCAAGGTCATCCAGCCAGTATGAAGACTGGACTTCAATATGAACCCAATTATCAGACTTAAAGGCTTACTTATTAAAGACGTGTATACATTCTCTACAGTAAATCTGTGAGAAGCTCCTTGCCATCTCCAGATAGTAAATCATAGGACAAAATTAAAAATAAGTTTGGAAGACTCCATTAGTCATTCAAATTTGAAAAGTAAAACAGAGGACGATACAAATATTTTTAGGAGTTACAGAAAACAGCATGCAAAATTTTTAAAAAGCTTAAGGTAGAGTCTAAAACTGATGGTCCAAAAACAGAAGGGTCTAATAAAGAATGAATCCAACTTGTCTTCTCTGTTATTAGCATATAGTCAAGAGGAAAGAGGCAATTACTCTCTTTAATTTTTTTTTTTTAGTCATTTTAGGGATTGCTGCTCTCACTTTCATGAATTTAATGATACATCATTACTGAATTTTATCAGGTTCAATCCCCATCATAATAAATACATAGTAAGAAATACATCAGTAAAGAACTCCATGATACTAATAAATGATGAAGTATAGCTATTTTTCTTTAGTGCTCTGAAGCCTATCAAAACAAATCAAAAGAAATAAAAATAAACTCCATTTAAAATGAAATTAGATGAAAGCAATTCCCACTAAATGACCAAAGAATATGCCCCACATATAATCACATTTGGACCAGATCCAGGAAGGAGGAGCAAATTTGGAACAAGTTTAAAAAATCCACATATTTAACCACCAAGCAAAAGAACAAAGAACTATGGGACTTCACTATGAGCTCTAGTCCTCCTGTAATCTTCCAACTGTCTTCCAGAGTGATCTGCTTAACCCAAGGTGAAAAGGGAAAGGGAAGATGAGAAAGAATTGGATGGCAAAAAGTTCTGAAACAACTTCTTAGTATTTAGGAGGGCAGCCAGCTGTCCAAACTACTTATCCCCTTTATTATCCCAAGTAGCTCGAAGACTAAACATTTATAAATCATCAATGTTCAGTTTTCCAAACAGAGATAATGTAATTATGAAAGTAACATGCACAAGAATTGCCTGGGAATCTTGCTAAAATATAGATTGTGATGCAGTAGTTCTGGGTGGACCATTAAACTCTGTATTTGTTTTTTAAGTTTTTTTTCATTTGAGAGAGAGAGAGCCTGCACAAGTGGGGGGGGGGGTGGGAGGGTGGCGAGGGGAAGAGGGAGAAGGAGAAGGAAACTCCCCACTGAGCAGGAAGCCTGGCACAGTCTCTATCCCATGAGCCTGAGATCATGACCTGAGCCAAAGTTAGGTGCTCAACCAAATGAGCCACCCAGGCACCCCTAGACCCTGCATTTCTAAGAAATTCACAGGTGACATCAATGCTACTTGTCTGTCAACCACATTCCAAGTAACAATATTCTCATATCCACCAAAAGACATACCAGAAAATATACTTAACAGGAAAATACTGTAAACTACCCGCATGCCCATTAATACAACTTATGACACAGTTGGAATACTATACATCCATAAATAACCTATAACTACTTCTAATAACATGGAGAAAAGCTTGAACACAAGAGAATATAATGTATAGTTCCATTTTATATGATTCCTACTTATAAGAAAAACTGACCTATCCTGCTAGAAATTAGAATAGCAATTACTCATAGAGTGATAGTGCCTTGAAGGAAGACATACGAGGGTTTTTTCAGTTCCACTAATGCTCTGTTTCTTGATTTGGGTGCTGAACATGAGGGTGTGTTTAGGTTGTTCAACTTCAATGAGCTATACATTTATGATGTATATCTTAGGTAAAAATACTGAATGTGTGTGTACACTACACTTCAAAAAAATTTTTTTTCTTGTTAAAGAAAGAAGAACGTGGCCTAGACAGATGTGTGGACAAAGGCAACTAAACTTGTAATAAACAGGGAATTTCCATGTTCCAGAGCTTATTTTCTTATAAAGATGAAAAGCATAAAACCAAAATTGAGTTAGGACAACACGAGAAAAGATAACTAGAGGCCAATCTTACTTAGTTCAAAAGCACTAAATAGGGGAGGCTGGTTGGCTCTGTCAATTAAGCATCTCACTCTTGATTTCAGCTCAGGTCATGATCTCAGGGTCGTGAGATTGGGCTCAGCACTGAGCGTCGAGCCTGCTTGAGATTCTCTTTCTCCCTCTACCCCTCATCACCCCACCCCTACTTGTACACATTCTCTCTAAAAAAAAGAGAGAGAGAGAGAGAGAAAATCTGTCTCCTTTAGGGGAAAAAAAGTGCTAAATAAAACATCTCATTTCACTGAATATTGCAATAAAATAGCTATACAGGGCTTATCCTAGGAACACAAAGTTAGTTCAAGTTTAAAGAACTCTATTTATATCACTACATTAAAGATTTAAAGGAGACAACAGAAATCAGTAATTCAAAAAAAAGGCATTTGTTAACATTCAACTGCCTTTTTTTTTTTTTTTTTTTTTGATTGAGAGAGAGAGAGGAGGAGGGGCAGAGGGAGAGGTGGGGGGAGAGAGAGAGAATCTCAAGCAGGCTCCCCACTGAGCGCAAAGCCTGACATGGGGCTCAATCTCACGACCCCTGAGATCATGACCTTGGCCAAAATCAAGAGTTGGACATTTAACTGACTGAGCCACCCAGGCACCCCTCAAGTGCCTTTTCTAAACAAAATTAGTATTTGAGCAGAAATGGAAAGAAACTTCCTATTTAGTTAATGGTAGGTTTCATCCATTGCTTGAAGACAAAAAAGAACAAAATTATGTGAGATGAAATTTTCATCATATGTCAATAGAGAAAAGACAGAATATTTAACAGATGGTGCTGGGAAAACTGGATTACTTTATGTGGGGAAAAATGGGATCTCTATTTTACATCATATTCAAAAGAATGGATTCAACTGTACACTTAAAAATGGTTATGCAGGGGGTGGCTGGGTGGCTCAGTCAGTCAAGTGGCTGACTCCTGATTTCGGCTCAGGTCCTGACCTCAAGGTCATAAAATCGAGCCCTGCATCCAGCTCCACTGGGAGTCTGCTTCAAATTCTCTCTCTCTCTCTCTCTCTTTCCCCTTCCCTCTGCTTGCATGCAAGTGCATGCTCTCTCTCTCTCTCTAAATAAATCTTTTAAAAAATATGGTTAAGCAGGGAAAACTTATTTAACTTCATAAAGACTATCAACAAAAAACCCACAGCTAACATCATATGTAATAGTGAGAAACTCAAAGCTTTTCTACCAAAATCAAGTACAAGTCAAAGATGTGCCCTCTCATCATCCTTTTCAATAACATACTCCAAGTCTAGCTAAAATAATAAGGCAAGAAAAGAAAATGAAAGGTACACATATTGGGAAGGAAGAAATAAAGCTGTCTTTTTTTAAAAATGACTTGATCATCTATGTAGAAAATCCAAAATAATGACAAAAAACTCCTGGAACTAATAAGCAATTATAGCAAAGATGCAGGATACCAGATTAATATACAAAACCAACTGCTTTCTTGTATACCAGTAACGAACAAATGGACTTCTAAAATAAAAACACATTACCATTTACATTAACACGCAAAAAAATGAAATGGGTATAAACATAACAAAAGGTATAGAAGATTTATATGAGGATAACTACAAAAAACTCTCATGAACACAATCCAAGAATTAAATAAATGGAAAGATATTTCACATTCATAGATAGGAAAATTCTTTATTGTCAAGATGTCGATTCTTCCCCAGTTGATCTCTAGATTCAATGTTAACCCAATCGAAATCCTAGCAAGTTATTTTGTGGCTATTGATCAACTGATTCTAAAGCTTATGTGGAGAGTTTATATTCTATACCCAGCCAACATAATATTGAAGGAGAAGAACAAAGTTGCATGACTGACACCACACAACTTCAATACTTACTATAAAGCTATAGTGATCAAGACAGTGTATTATTAGCAAAAGAATAAACAAATCAATGCAACAGATTAGAGAACCAAGAAACACCCATATAAATATGGTCAACTGATCTTTGACAAAGTAGCAAAGTAGCAGTACAATGGAGCAAACACAGTCTTTTCAACGAATATTGCTAGAACTAAATATCCACATGGGGGGGGAACCTAGAACCAACCTTATACCCTTCACAAAAATTAACTCAATGGATTACAGATCTAAATGTACATGCAAAACTATAAAACTCCTGGAAGATAACATAAGAGAAAACCTAGATGGCCCTGGGTATGGAGATGACTTTGTAGATACAAACAAAAGCACGACCTATTAAAGAAATAATTGATAAGCTAAACTTCACTAAAGTTAAAAACTGCTCTGCTCAAATCTTTAAAAAAAAAAAAAAAAGTGGGGGGAGCGCATGGGTGGCTCAGTCAGTTAAGCAACTGACTCTTGATTTGGGCTCAGGTCATTTTCTCAGGGTCCTGGGATCCAGCCCAACATCAGGCTCCATTTTCAGCATGGAGTCCACTTGTCCCTCTCCCTCTGCTCCTCCCACTGCTCTTGCATGTGCTCGCGCTCGCTCTCTCTCTCTCTGTCAAATAAATAAATAAATAGAATCTTGAAAAAAAAAAAATCTGCTTTGCAATAGGCAATGTTAAGAGAATGAGAAAACAAGCAACACACTGGGAGAAAATATTTGCATAAGACACATCTGATAAAAGACTATTAACCAAAACACACAAGAAATTCTTAAAACTCAACAATAAGAAAACAAACTTAATTAAAAAATGGGTCCAAGGCTTTAACACATACATCAGAGAAATGTAAATTAAAACAATAAGGTACCACTACATACCTTTCTGAATGGCCAAAACCTAACACTTGACAATACCAAATACTAGCAAGACTGTATAGCAACAGAAATTCTTACTTATTTCTGATGAGAATGTAAAATGGTATGGATATTTTGCAAGGCAGTTTGGCAGTTTCTTACCAAAGTAAACATACTCGTACCATTTCATCCAGCAAGTATGCTCCTTGGCATTTACCCAAAGGAATTGAAAACTTATATTCACACAAAAACCTGCACACAGATGTGTTTCTAGCAGCTTTATTTCTAATCACAAAAACCTGGACACAACCAAGATGTCTATCAGTAGGTGAATGAATTAAAAACTGTGTTATATCTAGACAACAGCATACTATTCATTGCTTAAAAAAACAAAACAGAAACAAAAACAAAAAACAAGTGAGCTATCAAGCCATGGAAAGACATGGAGGAAACTTAAATGCATATTACTAAGTGAAAGAACCCAATTTGAAAAGCCTACATACTATATGATTCCAACTGTATGACATTCTAGAAAAGGTAAAACAATACAGACAGTAAAAACATTATTGGTTGCTAGGAGAAAGAGGAGGAAGAGAGATGAATAGGCAGAGCACAGAGGATTTTTAGGGCAGTGAAAATTCTCTTTTTGGTACCATAATGATGGATACATTCATACAAACCCACAGAACATGCAACACCAAAAGTGAGCCCTAACTATGGACTTTGGATGATTATAATGTGTCACTGTAGGTTTATCAATTGTAACAAATGTACCACTCCGGCTGGGGATGCTGATAATGAGGGAAGCTATGCAGGTGTGAGACAGGTACATATGGGAAATCTCTGTCTTCCCCTCAATTTTGCTATGAGCCTAAAACTGCTCTAAAAAAAAGGAAGTCTTATTAAAAATTTTAAATTTAAAAAAATGGTTAAAATGGTAAATTTTAGGGGCGCCTGGGTGGCACAGCGGTTAAGCGTCTGCCTTCGGCTCAGGGCGTGATCCCGGCGATCTGGGATCGAGCCCCACATCAGGCTCTTCTGCTATGAGCCTGCTTCTTCCTCTCCCACTCCCCCTGCTTGTGTTCCCTCTCTCGCTGGCTGTCTCTATCTCTGTTGAATAAATAAATAAAATCTTTAAAAAAAAAAATGGTAAATTTTATGTTTTGTTTATTTTACCACAATTAAAAAAAAAAAAAAACTTCACTGTAAATGCTAAAGACTCATGACCTGGGGTGACCAGAAAAACCCAAAGGTCAATAATTCTTTTTTGTGAAACCTGGATGTACACTCACATTGCATGTATGAGGTTCTAATTTGGCACTCAAATAATTACGGTTACCATGTTTTTTTAAAAAAAGAGAGAGATTCAGATGATTAAAAGCTAAATGTGAAAAGTAAAACTCTATAACATAGGTGGTTACTTCTGACATAGAGGTTGAGGAAGAGTTTCTTAATTAAAACTACAAAAGCAAATCAGAAAGCAAATCAGAAAAATATTCATTTAAGCACTTCAGAACAAAATTTTTGATCAATAAGGCACATCATGGACAAAGAACACAGATATAGAACGGAAGGAGATATTCACTATCAGAAGAGCATAAAATCTAAAATATAGGAGAAGTGCCTGCCAATCAACGAGAGAAACAGAACATGCATAATATAAAAATGGACTAAAATATGAAGAGGCAACTTACAGAAGTAGAAACCGAAAACAATAAGAAGCACATAAAGAGACAGTTAGCCTCTTAATAATCAGATGAATGCATTTTAAAAATGATATTTTGCTTTACACCCAAAAGAATGGCTAAAATTAAAAGACTCAATAATTTCAATTATCAATAACTGCAATTATCAATAATTTCAGTTAGACTAGTATAGTTATTCCAGAGAACAATTGTTAAATATTTAGTCAGATTAAGTACACATACACCCACGAACCTATAATTCCTTTCTTGAGTCCATTCCCAAAAGACCTTCTCACTTCGGCCTAATAAGTGAATAGCATAGAAATGTTCATCCTTGTGGTGGCAGAGGGTAATAGGAGGTCTTTTCAGTGTTCATCATGGGAATAGGGGGTAAATTAAACTTGATGATAAAGTGTATGAAATACCTTGCAGTAGTAAGAAATAATGACATCGATTATCACATATAAAGCGATCTTAAACATAGCTGTGGGGTGGAAAAGAATGAGATCTTTAGCTCTATAACATTTTTCTAAGTTAAAAATATATGCACAGAAAAAACAGGCACACGAAATGTGTTAAAACACACATATAAAAAAGAATAGTTCCTTTGGGGGATAAAACGGTAAGAAACCCCGGACACTCCCTTACTTAAATAGCTGGTCTAGGAATAATTCAAATATTCAAAAATGAGTAATGAAAAAATCAGCAAAGGCAGCATAAGGTCTGTGCAATACAATGAAGGAAGAGGGAAGGACTTAACAGCAAAATGACACAGAAAACATAGTTTAAAAAACTTAAATCCTCTAGACAAAGGCTAGCTGATTCCTCTTTAGAGAACCTGCTGTGCCCAACAAAACAGCCTGGCCCTGGCCCAAACAATCCATAGTAGAGCCAATCAGTCAACAAGCTGAGTCCATGCACATAAAGTTGATTTCTCATCGGCATTTTTAATGTTCCACTCTTAAATACAAAAAGGCACACAAGTATCACCAGACTTTTAAAGGAAACCACCCATATAAAAACACAGACTAGGCCAGGGCCAGGTGGGACTGCAAAGGGCCATGGCTGACCTGGCTCCAGTAAGAAAGGCTCCCCATGCAGACACCCAAATTCGGGGTTCAAGGTGGATCTTTGGGGCTCCAGCCTAGTGGACACCCATCTGGGATCCTCGTGGGGGGCAGAGAATGGGTGGAGAGGAGTCTAGGGGTCACACTAGGCCCCAAGTGTAAGATATGTGACCGCACTCCTCAACAAACCAAATGTGGACCAGGCCTACTCATCAGCGGGCCCAGCCTGGGCCAAGGGTGCCCAGGCGTGGCAGGGGTGGACAAGGGAAAGGAGAGTAATTGGTCTGGTGCCCATGATGGGTGTTACAGCTCAGCCAATTTTACATCAAAGTTACTGAATTCAGAACAAGTTTTTTAAAAGTTTTAAGATTCTGAGTAGTTGAAATGATGTCTGGCAGAGGCTTAGATATGACAATTCAGGCACTAAAGTGTTACAGTTTGAGTTGAGTTTAAGAAGGAAGGAAGACAGCCTGGAAAGAACAGAATAGGATATAAAAACCTAGAGTACACATTATTTGATTATTTAGTGTTTATCTCTTTTATAGAATTTATCCTTTTTTTGGATTTTATTCATTTTTTGAGGGTTTATCATGACTATGAATATGATCCCCTTTTATTTTATTTATTTTTTAATTTAAATTCAATTAGCCAACATATAGTATATCATTAGTTTCTGATGTAGTATTTTGCGGTAGACAACACATGCATGAGAGCTGGGGGCGGGGGTGTGGGGGGTCTCAAGCAGGCTTCATGCTCAGAGGGGCTCAATCTTACGACCCTGAGATCGTGAGCTGAGCCAAAACCAAGCGTCTGATGCATAACTGACTGAGCCAACCAGGTGCCCTGAACTTTTTTTCTTAATACAAGCATTTATAGCATATATTTCACTCTAACATCTGCTTTTGCTGCATCCATCCCATAGGTTTTGGAATATTGTGTTTTCTTTTTATTTTGTTTTGAGACATCCTTTGATTTGCTGTTTGATTTCTTATTCGGCCTATTGCTTGTAAGTAGTGTGTTGTTTAATATTTACATTGTTTTTAAAAAAAGGAAAGAAAGAAAGAAAGAAAGAAAGAAAGAAAGAAAGAAAGAAAGAGAAAAAAGAAAGAAAAAAAACACCCTAGTAGTCCCATCTTCTACTCCCTTATATTAAGAATCCTGACAATTCTCTAGCAGTCTGAAAGCCAAATATGCAACTTCCAGGTTGGGCAAAGGTTCTACAGGACAGCCACGAAATAAAATAATCGTCTATTGCACTACACTCTCTCTTCTCTCCCTTCCTCTAGCTAGAAGTGGCCCTCATCTTAAAACATTCTAACAATAAATTCTCACAGAAATTTAACAAACACACTTTACAAGATGTCTACTAATCTGCTCTTCATTCACTAGATAAAGCCCTTAACCTAAAAAGGGTTCCATAGTTTTGCCTTAACACATACCTGATGATGAAGGTGGAGTCCTGTTAAAAGTGTCTCCATTTGCTCCAGAAGAATACCTTTCCTGTAAGAGGGAAGAAAAGACTCATTTTCTATTTTGAAAAAAAAAAAATGTGTCATCAAAAATGCTAGAAAATTTTAATAACCGGGCTCTGTTCCAAACAAAACAAAGCAGACTACAAGATTTCTGGATCACTCACTACTTTATTAAATTATTCCAAAACCTCTTCACTTTAACACGGAATGCACAGCATATTTTTTTTTAAGATTTTATTTCTTTGTTTGCAGCAAGAGAGGGAACACAAGCAGGGGGAGCAGCAGGCAGAGGGAGAAGCAGGCTTCCCTCTGAGCAGGATGCTGCCTGATCTCAGGACCCTGGGATCTTGACCTGAGTGGAAGGCAGATGCTTAAGCATCTGAGCCACCCAGGTGCCCCGAATGCATGGCATATTAACATATCACTTAAAACAGCGACTAGCAAACTACAGCCATGAGCCAAATCTGGTGGGCCACCGGTTCTCATGAAGTTTTGTTGGAACATAGCCACCCTCATTCATCTAGGTATGTCTTATGGCTGCTTTCCCACCACAATAGCCAAGTTGCAACGGAGATCATTAGGCCTGCAAAGTCTAAAATATTTACAATCTACCCCTTTATGGGAAGATTCTGCTGTCATCTGACTTAAAAGTTTACCCACTCATATACTTGAAAAGTATCATTAAGTATTATTATATAAATAAAATCTGACCAAAGTAACACATGAATAAATCAATGCCTGCCAATATATGTTTTTAAAAGTTCAGTATTCTACAGTATACTCAACAATACTGTGCAGAATAAAGTAGAGCACAGAAGGAGACTAATAGGTAACAGTTTCTAAAGCAAAGTACTACAGGATTTTATTGTTAAAACTTCAACTGTGGGGGGCCTGGGTGGCTCAGTTGGTTAGGCATCTGCCTTTGGCTCAGGTCATGATCCCAGGGTCATAGGATCAAACCCCACATCGGGGTCCCTGTTCAGCAGGAGCCTGCTTCTCCCTCTCCTCCCCGCTTGTGCTCTCTCTCGCTACCTCTGTCACTATCTGTCTCTCTCTTTCTCTCAAATAAATAAATAAAATCTTTAAAACAAAAACAAAAAACACTTCAATTGTGTTGGGGCACCTGGGGGGCTCAGTTGGTTAAGTGTCTGCCTTTGGCTCAGGTCACTGTCTCAAGGTCCTGGGATCAAGCTCCGCATTGTGCTCCCCACTTGGAAGGGAGTCTGCTTCTCCCTCTCCTTTTGCCCCCCCCCCCCGACTTGTCTTCCCGTGCACGTGCTGTCTCAAATAAATAAAATGTTTTTTAAAAAAACTTCCCTCAGTCAACTGAGGACATCAGAGGGGAAGGGGGTGGGGGAATGGGATAGGCTGGTGATGGGTAGTAAGGAGGGCATGTATTGCATGGTGCACTGGGTGTTATACACAACTAATGAATCATCGAACTTTACATCAAAAATAAAAAAATAAAAATAAAAAATAAAAAAGTAAAAATAAAAATAAAAAAAACTTCCCTTGTGTTTATATAAAGAGAAACAAATTAATGTGTTCATGGTTCACTCTAAAATAAAGAAAACATCACTGATGCACTAAAAACAATATACCTATATATGTACATTGCAAATACAATATAAATACAAAGAAGTGGTTCATGTCAGCCACAGAATATTCACAGTTAATTTTAATCAAACTTGTCACAGCACAGTTGAAGACTACTGTTGATGCTCTCAAATACTGGCTGTCCCATTTTCCCTATCTTAGTCTCCAAAAAATGTATTCACTATCAATGCATATGTATTAGATTTGTAGTGGTATATTTGCATTTCTGTTGGGCTCAGAAAATTCAAATTTTGTTATTAAATCAACAGCTAAATGTCAAATTAATCTGGGAATCTTTCAACATTTTTCAGTGTATCTCTGCGTTAACAACAACTTGAGTAATTTCTTCTCACTTGGAACATCTAGGGTGTCCTTATCATTAACTAACTCCTTAATTTTCCCTCACATAAGCTTCCTCTAGTTAGGACAAAACTTACAGAACTCTCAAGTTCTTGCACATGAAAGGCAGAATATAATAATTTAAAAATTAAAGGTGGGGGCGCCTGGGTGGGTCAGTCGTTAAACGTCTGCCTTCAGCTCAGGGCGTGATCCCGGCGTTATGGGATCGAGCCCCCCATCGGGCTCCTCTGCTGGGAGCCTGCTTCTTCTTCTCCCACTCCCCCCCTGCTTGTGTTCCCTCTCTCGCTGGCTGTCTTTCTCTCTGTCAAATAAATAAATAAAATCTTTTAAAAAATAAAATAAAATAAAATAAAAATGAAAGGTGACCTAAAACTTACAAATGATATCTTAATTAACTGACTACATTAGAATAGTCACAACATTCCTTCAAATGAGTTCCTATAAATTAAACCAAATCTTGAGATAGTGCACTAGTCATACTTACTTTCTAAAATTTCTTTCACAAAAGTTATTTAGTAATGACTTAAAAAACTACTTTTATAAAGCTCAAGAGTCATCCAATTATTTTCTGAGTTATTAAGGACAGACAGAACACCATCGTTGAAATGCCTTGGGTTTTTAGTAACTACTACAATAAAAAGTTCCAATTTATGATTACCATAAACATTAACACAAATATCCCATGAGATAAATGGGTTTTTAAGAACCTGACTGTGATGGACTGGAAAGCCAGAATGCAAGACATAGCATGTTTAAAAAAAATTTTAAATAAATAGAAGAATTAACAAGAGTGATCCAGTTTTTCCTTTTTAAAGTGAAATTCTGGGACGCCTGGGTAGATTCAGTCAGTTAAGCAACTGCCTTCGGCTTCGGTCATGATCCCAGGGTCCTGGGATCGAGCCCCGCATCAGGCTCCCTACTCAGCAGAGAGCCTGCTTCTCCTTCTCCCTCACCTGAAACTAATGTAACATTGTGTTTCAAGTATACTTCCATAAAATAAATAAATAAAATTTAAAAACCTAGCCATCATCCTTGATTACTCTTTCACTTCCTATATCCAGTCACTCCAGTCCTATTAACTATTAAGTCCACAATTACCGTCAGTGTCCTCTCCCTTTCCTCTTCCCTTTTCCTCTCTGAGTTCATTTTCTACCACTCTTGTCTTATCTCACTGTACTTTAGCCATACTATCCGTAGTGGGCCAAAATGTGGCCAACCACAGACATTAAGTACCAAACCCTGAAATCTGTAAATGTTATCTTATTTGGAAAAAGAGTTGTCGCAAATGTAATTAAATTAAGGATTCTGAAATGAGGAGATTACTCTGGATCACCTGTGTAGGCTCTAAATGTCACCACCAATGTCCTTATGAAGGCAAAAAGAGTTAAGAGAGACACACACAGGCAACCACGGGAAGACAGCAGAGAGAGATGTAGCCACAAGCCAGAAAATGCCAATAGCTACCAGAATGCTGGAGGAGGCACGGATTCTCTCCTAGAGCCTACAAGGAATACAGCCTTGGTGACACCAAGATTTCTAATTTCTGGCCTTGGGAAACTAATACCTTGTTATGCACTTTATCTATCATGTTCACCACTATCCCCAGTACCTAATAGGGCTCAATAAAAATTCATTGGATGGGGGCGCCTGGGTGGCTCAGTCGTTAAGCGTCTGCCTTCGGCTCAGGGCGTGATCCCAGAGTCCTGGGATCAAGCCCCACATCAGGGTCCTCCGCTGGGAGCCTGCTTCTTCCTCTCCCACTCCCCCTGCCTGTGTTCCTTCTCTCGCTGGCTGTCTCTCTGTCAAATAAATAAAAATAAAAATAAATCTTCAAAAAAATTCATTGGATGATTCAAATAAGCCAATTTAGAATTTTCAAAATGTTTTACACATAAGGGTTCTCATACGCAGCTGCAAATAATCTATTTGCATTTTGGTGAACACATTTCTTTTGACCTTGTATATACTCAGTATTTTCAATTTTGGAATATCACACTTTTTTTTTTTTTAGGTCTTTTGTGTTTTTAAGCCAATGAATACTTCCATCAATATCGTAAGGTTTTGTTTTGTTTGTTTTTTAATGTGGTAAAGTTATGATGTCAAAAACTAGTCAGGTCTGCTATCCAAATGAACTTATAGCTGGACAGTTTGGATAGGGAAGAGGCATCTTCAGGGCTCGCAATGTGGGGTCCAATGCAGATAGTTCCATGTTTTCTTTCCCCAGACACTTAAAGTCCTTAGCAAATATCTCTTTCATTTTATACCCCAAATCCCCTGAAATGCATAGAAGTATTATATCAATTTATACAGAATACCAAGATCTCATTTTGTATTCTAAGTTCCATGTAAAATAAAGCTCAGATAGGTAGTCCAAATAAACTGACAAGTTATGTCAGTGTGTTGCATAAAATTTTAAAATTTTTAATTTCAAACAAAGCATGTCTCCTTCTTTGGTCTGACACAGAAATTAAAGTCCCAAAATACAGACAATATTATCCTCTATCCCTTCTTCTGATTGATCAGTCCTAGCTAGGTCAGCCCCATACACAACCCCAGTTGAAATCATCTTTTTTCCCCTTTTTCAGCAATTGCTACATGAAGACATCTTCTAAAATTACTGCAGCTATTTCAGCACTTCCAGAGCTGAAGAACTCCAACTCCTGAGTTTCACATATCACACACATACCCAAAGTTCAAGAGAGTCAGCACGTCACACAAGAAAGAACAAAGAACCTCAAAATTTAGAAATAACTACCAAAGCCAGGAATAAATGTGACTGCTGCAAGAGCTCACAATCTAGGCTTGAATTTCTGTATGTGAGAGCATTTTCCAAATAAAAGTTATCTCCCCAAATAAAAACATTTAACAATCGAAACTCACAGTGAAATCATCTACTCCATACTGAGAGAAACCTAGAGCAAATGAGGACATAGTATAGACAGAGAAAAACGGAAAACAAAAGGCTCTCTAGTTTCACCTTCTCTCTGGAATCAGGCAATCTCTATCAGTTGACTAGAACCCATTGGCTATAAGCTGTTGACGTTCAAAAGGATTTCGTTTTCCCTATCTTCCAGACCTACTCCACCAACATCTCTGCCATATTGCAATTTCTTTAACCTTCTCCCTCAGCCTTCTCATACCTTTCTATCACTCTATCCTCAACTCCATTATTTATATTTTAAAGATTAGTCAGAGATCTTTCCTCCAAGCTTGCCACTTGGACTTTTATTTGGATGACCATTTTGACTGTCTTCCACAAGGCGCACATACTGAGCAAGAAACAAGAATTTCCCTGCTTTCTAATAGGACACACTATATCCTCCCACATCTCAGTGATGATTATAAGCAGAAACTGCTCATAGTCTTCCTCCGGCTCCAACATTTCAGCTTCCTTAGTTCTGCCAACTCAATCATTTCCAAGGGCCACATTTTTCCCTAATACTTCAGAACCACAGTATAAACGTGAACAGAGAAGTCCTGAACTTTATATTCTTATCTAGACAATTATTATAAACCTTGCTACTTAATAAAATTATAATTGTGGGGGCACCTGAGTGACTCAGTCTGTTAAGTGTTTGATTCTTGATATCAGCTCAGGTCTTGATCTCAGGGTCCTGAGTTCAAGCCCTCCACTGAGCTCCACACTGAGCATGGATGGAGCCTACTTAAAAAAAAAAAAATTGTAATTGTGGATGGACCAATTATCTCAAGCTATGTTTGTTTTAATCACAAGAATATTTGTCTTCTGAAATGTGCCACCAAAAAGGCAGATAGGTGAGACAGAAGCAATCACTGTGAAGACTTACTCCCATGGTCATCTAACAAGAAGCATTCATTACACAGCTAGTAAGCAAATCCAGTACCTTGTTATTCACCATACTCATCCACTCCAACACTCATCCCAACAAGCTTACATGCAATGTGTAACTGTCTAAAAACTGAGATGTATGGACTACATCATTACTCGATTATCAAATTTTTCTTAACCTTGCATCTTTCACTGTTCCATACCTAGGTGATACGCCAACTTCAAAATCTGTATTTGGGAAGTTCTGACAGCTATCAAAACAGTGGCCTATTAGTTCAAAATTATATAAGCATAGGTAAATATTAAATCTCCAAAAAAAGATCCTGAAAAGTAGTCAAAAAAGGCTGATCAGATATTGTTTAAGACATCAATCCAAGACAGTTGCAGAGCCAAGACAAATTTTAAAAAACAAAAGCCCAGCTGTCTCTTAAACCAGAAATTCAGAACAGCCAATCAAAATGGTACCTTTAAATGAAACTAGACTGAATAAAAGACCTCAGATCTCTCCCACACATGCATATCATGTATTCATCCTCACTTTTTGCACTTTTTTTCCAACCAAGGCAAACAAAGCCACTGATTGCACCATGTTCCTTCAAGTCAACTAGGCCAGATAACTAATTGCACAACCAGCACCAAGAATTTAGTTTGCAGACAATGCAAAAAATTTACAAATTGGCCCCACACAAATGTATTCAGAATCATAAGGTAAAATTAGCATTCACATCCAATTTAGTATTCCTAATATTAACAAACAAGGTAGGTTACTAAATAGCAAAAATATTTCAGGAAAGGTATACTGAAAGCTCTGACAGTCAACCATTAGCAATTTCAGACATCCTATGCAATAAACATGCACAATATGCTCTAGTCTAGTGTAGTACTTGAAGAATACTTAATGAAGACAAAAATCTCAGACTAAGAAGAAATAAAAATTAGGTGACTAAAGTTCACGTGAAAAAGTCTTTATCTGTGAATTAAACTTTGTAATATAATAAATCTACTGGGAACCAGGGGTAAAAAGAACCATAAAACACCTTTTGACCAAGTAATTCCATTTTTGAAAACAAAACCCCCAAATTAAAGCAAAAAATAAGCTGTAGATATTCATGACATTACAGTGAAAAGCTAACATCTTAGATTCCCACCAACAGAAAATCGGTTATATTATGGTAGCTCCATTCCATGAAATATTATGCAACCATAAGAAATTACTTCTAGGAAATTAGTAGTAATATGGAATAGTGCTGAAGAGTGAAAAAGCTGGAATCAAAAGTACTATTATGTACTATCACTGGGGGGAAAAAAGAAGAAAATTTACTAAAAATTTATAAGAGTGTTTGTGCTAATAAGTAATACTGTTAAGTGATTTTTCTCCTCTTTTCCCAATGCTGTAATAGAATTTTCATGATAGGCAGAGGACTATAAAAAAAGTAACACACAAAAGATGTTATTTCTAAAGTAAATTCAAAAAAAAAAAGAAACATGATCAATTCAGATTATTATCTTGGGTATTTTGAAATAAACTTTACATACAGATCAAATACATTTATTTATTTTTAAAGATTTTATTTATTTATTTGACAGAGATAGAGACAGCCAGCAAGAGAGGGAACACAAGCAGGGGGAGTGGGAGAGGAAGAAGCAGGCTCATAGTGGAGGAGCCTGATATGGGGCTCGATCCCATAACACCGGGATCACGCCCTGAGCCGAAGGCAGGAGCTTAACCGCTGTGCCACCCAGGCGCCCCCAGATCAAATACATTTAAAACAAATAAAGGATTATGTATTTTATATTTTTGTGTGATATAAGAAGTTCCACTAAGACATCACTTGAAATAAAGTGTTCATCAAAATTGATCAATATAATGCATAAATGCAAACTAGAAATTCTAAAAGAAAGAAAAGAAAATCAACTTTTGGAGACATTTTCAAGTAGACTTCACTTATGCAAAAACAATCCCTTACAATATTTTTAACTTTTAACTTCTAAATAAATATATATATAAAATACATAATATATATATATATATGTCATATATATATAAACTTCTAAAATAGACTTAAAGCCAATTTTCAAGTCAGAACTGAAACCAAAAACCTACTCCATGGCCTCTTCTTGTGAATTACAATGTAACTCTTCAAAAGCCACTAAGGAAAAAGTTCTGAAGATCTGCATATTTGAAAAGCAACGTGCTGATACCATCTCAATCAGCCTAACATATTTATCTTTAGAGAAGGTATATGAAACTAATCTTCAAAATTCAAAGTATCACCCAACACCAAATTGTATTTTTCAATTTTCAACACAAGTGTCTCTCAGACATATTCAATCACATTTGTACCACCGTGCTTCCACCCACAGTAAGTCCTAAATCACTGGCATTTAAATTGTTAATAATGTCATATTTATTTTAGTTAATTATCAAATTACCTATTTCATTTCATTTGAGGCTTAGAGTGCCTCTTCCTCATTGTCCCTAAGATAGTTAGTAACTATCAGATGGAGATAAGCACAGCATACTGAAACAGACTGTAATTTCTAACTTTCCCACCACAGTGATTTTTTCAACTTTGATAAAATCTGTAGCATTTAATAACCAGAAACTTTCAATGTTACTACCTTCTCGAATACAGGAACATAGGAAGACATATGAGGTTTGATTATTTCTGCTTCCCAATCTTCATCTCCCATGGTGGCTTCCAGGCTTCCAGTTCTAGCTTTATCTTAAAACAACAACAACAACAACACACACACACATTTGGCCTGTTAGATCAGAATCATATATCTAAAAGCATAAACTATCATAATTTCACATACACCTCCTGAAACTACTGAATTAGCTGCTGATCTTCCCCAAAAGTGTTTCCAAAAAGAGGGAAGTTTTGTTTCTTACCTTTTACCCATCTCTTTTTACCCTTAAAAATGAGTTGAACAACTTAATCATTCTAGCAATCACCATATCCCTACTGATGTTTAGGGTTTTCCCCAAAACCTGTTCACTGAATTTACCCTCGCCTTCCAAGTGTCCCCAAACAGCTTACTGGACATTAAGGGCAAGGGAAAATTTTCAACTACTACTCAAAGTTTCTCTCTTCGCACATCTTTGTAAAGATGCTTGGTTTGAAATCTTTGGTGGTTTAATGGAAGGGTGGGAGCTGCGGCCAAGGCCTTTAAGTGTGGCGGGGCAGGAGACCTGGGTTAAGTGTCCCAAATCCTTCCAACAATGAACAACCAGTTACTTCAAGAAGCGTGTGTACACAAAAGGTACTACTGCCATTCTTGTTCAGAGAAAAAGCCGCTCAGGGGCTGGGCAGAGAAAAGCTCATTCGCCTCCTCTGTAGGCCTAGGGCCCTTCGGGCGTCCAGCGGTCTTCAAGACCTACACAGGCAGGAGAAGGAAAAGCCCCATAAGACGGCCCCAAGCCCCACCTGCCCCATCTACTCTTTGTCTAGCCCAAACTCTGGCTACCTGGAAGCCCAAAGGCGTAGGTCGAGGCCTGCGCTAGGAAGACAGGCGCCGGGCCACTCACCTCTCCGCTGCTTGCTCTCCCAGGGTCCTCGCAGGCGCCGACGCCGCTTAAACGGCTGCACGTGCAGGACGCAGTCGACTGCGTCAGGTGCGCAGCTTCAACAACAAATGGCACCAGGCGACGAGCGCCACCAGCCAATCAGTGCTCAGACAGCCGGCGTCGCCCCGCCCCACCTCCGCCCCGCGTTCCCTACTTCCTCGCATTTGAGGTGTCTGTGGTCAGAGCCACTATCTTGTTCGCATAATGGCCCGTTGATCCTGTGTGTACAAGGCTGGCCATGAACCACTTCTCTCTAGATTCTTAGGTGGGTTCTTCAACCTGGAGATGACCTAGATTTTCTCTGTGCAAGTACTGCAAGCCAAAAATGTCCACCTCCCTTTTTCTAACACCAAAAATAAAAAGGAAGATGGGTAGTGCCCTCCCTACAACCTCTTGAGCTTTCTGTTTCCTTTTTCCTACTGCAGTCCCCGGCAGTTGGCCCCTTTGGTTCTTCGTTTCTGAGGCACTTACTTCACATGCGGAGATTTCTGCTGCTTCAACATACAGTTTAGGCCCATGGAGCGGGCAGATTTCCTTTTCCTCCCAGTGACGGCTGGGATGAGGTTCTGTCTTGCTGTTGTAAAGAAAGCCTGTCGTGTAGAGTCAAGGGTCTGTGTCTTTGGGAAAGAGACGCCCTCTGATGCAGAAGGAAACGAAAATCGTGCTAGAATAGGTCGTTCATCAAGATTTGAAATTATGGTGCACAGGTTTATATCCCTAGAGATACTAGCCAAACCTAAGAGTGACGAAGGGTCATTCATGCTTAATGCTTTCACCAGATTTTCTAGTTTTGCCTCACAAAAAGTATATTTCTCAATATTTTCCCATTCCACCAAAAAGCCTAACAAAGGGCTGCTTTAAAAGTATAGTTCCATTTTTTATTTTCATCGTTTTCTGTTCTCTAAATCTTTGAAGAAATGCCTGAATATTTCATTCAGTAATATAAATCCCAACATAATCTGACACTCAGCATTGAGGATAATGCACTTTATGGGTTCAGCTTCATAGTTTTCATCTTTAGAACCACCATTACTATTTCTGTCTCTTCCACCAAGAATATGTCAGTATTTATCTACTTAGCACTATTTTCAAGGTGAATCGTTTTTAAAAGATTATATTAAACAAAGATCAAACCAGAATATATTTTAACATACCTGTCATTTTTAATAATTTCTCTTTTTAAACCAAATTTTCACATCATATCCTTGAGGAGGCTAGTACCTTACATCACTATGGGTGTACGGGAGAGCCACCAATACTCCTGATGCTCTGAATTTGTAAAAAGGGGTCCTCTAATGTATTTTAACTCATTTTGAATTGCATGTTGTTCTTTCAAAATTTTTTATGTCATGAGAAAATATTAAGCAAAAGGAGTAAGATATGAAATTGCGTTGATAGGATGATAACCAAGTAGATTCTTTTTTAGGTATAGAGAACTTGGGAGCTATTCTCTAAAATGAACTTTTTTCCAGAATTGAGGTAAAGATAATAACTTTTTAAATTTGAGTACAGTTGACACACACTGTTACATTCATTTCAGATGTACAACATAGTGATTCAACAAGTTTATACATTATGCTATGTTCACCACAAGTGTAGCTACCATCTGTCACCATACAACACTATAATAATATTAACTATATTCCTTATGCTGTGCCTTTTATTCCTGTGACTATTCATTCCATAGCTGGAAACCTGTATCTCCCATTCCCCTTCATCCATTTTGCTCATTCCCCCAACCCCTTCCTTTCTGGCAACCATCAGTTTGTTCTCCATACTTATAGGTCTGATTCTGCTTTTTGTTGTCTTTTTTTCCCTTATAGACTCTACATGTGAGTGAAATCATATGATATATTTGTCTTTCTCAATCTGACTTATTTCACTTACTATAATACTCTCCAGGCCCATCCATGTTGTCTCAAATGCCAGTCTCATCCTTTTTAATGGCTGCATAATATTCCACAATGTATAGCTACAACACATCTTCCTTATCCATGTGTCTATCAATAGACATTTAGGTTGCTTCCATATCTTGACTATTGTAAATAATGCTGCAATAAACAGAAAGCTGCGTATATCTTTATGAATTAGTGTTTTCATTTTCTTTGGGTTAAAAAAACACTTAGCCAACATTTTCTGCTTTTCAGTCTTAGAACAGATTGTTATTGTTTTCAGGTATTGCAATGAAACAGTTCTTTATGAAACATTCTCTATAATTTTTGAGAACTATCCTCAGTTAAGAAAAAGTAAATTACAATGAGAACAGAAGTTCAATATTAAGGAAAGGATAAATAAGAGTTGGATGAAAATAATATAATTCAAAAATTGAACATGGAAAAAGACAAACACAGTTAAGTAAGTACTTGCACCATGATATGTGTGCCAAGAAAGTAAAGCCAGTAGGGGTATCTCCCATGTTTAGAAAGCTCACATTCTGCCACTTTGCTTCTATGAAAGACCTACATTTGGGCCTGTTTTCACTAACAGAAAAATCCAAAGAGGATTTCTGCTTTTATGAAAAAGCGAAAGCAAAAATAGCATTCAGTGTTGTTTCTGCAGTGATGTCTTTTAGAGGCAGCAAGTGGCACCAAGCTCCTTCCCCAAGAACTAAGCATCTCAGCATCAAGCCACTGTAGCTTTGAACTGTGTTTGTGAGCATCTTTGCTTTAACCCAGTTTATTTTGTGCATCCCTTAGCAAGATGTGTCCTAAGGTATCAGAAAAGTCTAAGAGAGGTCATTTTTTGGTCTGAGAAGGGTCAAAATTTTTTCATATAAATTCATGGTAATTGCTTCTTCACTTTACACTATTGTAACCTGTGAAAGGTTTCATAAGAACACTCCACTTTCAGATGGTGGGGGATACCCGTGTGTTCTATTTTCTGTGTTCCCTCCGACAGATCTTAAATTAGTGACAGAACTAGATTGCAACATAGGGTAAATGCAGGAATTCATTTAGTTATACATTTAGTTATTAAATAAGCTTTAAATGAACACCTAGTGTGTGCCAGGTACTATGTTAAGTGCTACAAACAAAATTAGCCAATTTCTCAAGGAACAGTCTAGGGAAAAGAATGGCAGTGCCTAAGGAATATAAAACCTTAAGATTTCTGTCTTAGAAGGTTCACTGGAAAGCTTACATACAGTTTATCCAAATTCTGTACATCCCATGTAATAAGGTTTTCTCAAATACGTTTCACAGTTTAGAATCAAGGTTTGCAGTTAATATACTTTACACTTTAGAAAGAAACATTAAGTTCTCCAAAGAGAACTGATATTTTAGACTTTTTACGTTTTTGGTATTATCTCCACATTATTCAAAGAATGATTTTTTAATTGATGTAAACTGTGCCTAGTATCATGTCAAAGCTGTTAAATTTTTCTCTTAATCTACCAGTAGGCCAAAAATGAGTCACCTCAAATGGAGGAAAAGAGATATTCATTCCTAGGTACTAAAAATACCTGAGAATTTCTTACTCTGCACATAACCACACGAAAGATTTTTTTAAAATAAATATTACACGGATGCCTGGGCGGCTCAGTTGGTTAAGGGTCTATTTTCAGCTCAGGTCATGATCCCAGGGTCCTGGGATCAAGCCCTGTAGCAGGCTCCCTGCTCCCTCTGAGCCTGCTTCTCCCCCTCCCTCTGCCACTCCCCCCTGCTTGTGCTCTCTCTCTCTCTCTCTCTCTCTCACTCTCTCTCTCTCAAATAAACAAAATCTTTTATAAATAAATAAATAAATAAATAAATAAATAAATAAATAAATAACAGGTTGGAGCCCTGTAAATCAACACAAAATGGAGGAGGGGATAGGTTTATAGCACCTCCAAGATACTATGGTGCTAGTAACACATCTAAAGAAGAAAGTCACCAAAGAGGGGTTTTCAGGGTACCAAGCAGGGTTCAGAGAGACGAACTCTTTATTTTTCCAATGATTAAGGCAATATTTACCAAAGTGTGGTACACATACCACTGATTTCAGGCAATTTATGGACAATTTTCATTTTAACAGTTATTTGAATGTTTATACTTAATATTTATCTTAATGTTTTAGAAAACTAACAATCATATCAAACCTGGGATTTCAGAAATACAATTGCTTAGAATGAAGCTAAATAGTTAAGTTAAAAAAAAGTGTATTTAATTAAAGAAAAAGTAAATATTAATGGTATGCAGGAATGACAAAAATCATGAAGGTGGTATTCAAATGACTAGCATTTGGTAAACACTGGTGCAAATGGAAAAGACTTTGGATATGGGGACTGGTCACTAGGCGGGTTTTCTCCATTATGAGGTAGAGATATTTCATCAGCACATGTTCTGATTCTATGCTCACTTGGCAACTTCCTAATTAATAATTCAACTTCCCCCAAATATTTTGTTACTAAGAAAGGAGGTGGAGTGGAGAAGACATATAAGCCTTATTTGCTCCCCATTATGAATGAATACATTGAGAATCTGGTTTAGATATCAGTCTTGTTTAAATAGTGTTCCTGAAAGGTCCTAATTATAATCAACCAGACCTCCTAGAGGACATAATACATTCAGTAGTCCCTAAGTACTTTTACAAGTATATTTAATGAGACCTAAAAGTAAGTGAAGGATACAAGTCAAGTACTGACTAAGGGGTCTTCTTGGCCCTTCGCTGTAAAACAGTGTTTCATCAGTGAATTATGTATGGAGTATGGTAAACAGTCACAAGGAAAGCACAGTACACCAGAGTCTAGCCCTTTCTATTCCCAGCAGATATTAGCTATACCTAACCAAAAAAGCTGACTCTTCTGGGTCCCAAATGGCAAAGGCATTGTGATTTGTGAAAGTCATTACTGTCAATCTTCCTGGGTATAAAAGAGGGAAGTATTTCACCTCAAGAGAAGTAGTGACCACGTCCTGTCAATGAACCTTGACCAGGGATAAACCTCTTTCTACCTATGCTTACTAATATTAAAGAGTTAGAGATTTCAAACAGGGAGGAAGAAATTACTAGCATTTGTCTGAGAAGTCAGTATTGGTAATCTCTAGTTGTCCATTTATTAACTATATGAACTTGGGCAAGTTATTTAATCACTCTGTCTGTAAAATGGGGACAACCAGGGCCACCAGATAGAGTTATGAAGGTTAGGCCCTGCACAAAGGCACCAAGCCAAGAGGCAAGAAGGAGCTGCACTCAGCCTACTCACCACCTACCAAGTCGTGCACCTGCAGAGTGGCATGTATCCACATCAGGTACCAAGTTCTAATTCTCAGAAAGGTTAAATTCCCTCTATTTTACATATTTATAATGGTCTATTTTCCTACTTGGTCCACGACTAATAAAGGGATTTTACTGAAAAATACTCTGAAATCTATGTTTTAGAATTGTAAATTTGTTATATGGTGCTTAGTTAAAAGACTTTATTAATTTACGAACTCACAAGGAGTTACCTATACTTGCTTATTCCACTTCCCCATCTTTCATTCCTGAACCCATTGCAATCTGGCTTTTGCCCCATCGCTTCATTGATATTGGCAAGGTCAATAGCAACACTGACCTCCTTGTATCTGAAACCAGTGGACAGTTTTCAATTCTTAACCTAACAGATTTTTTATCAATCCCTGACACTGTTGACTACTTCTTCTTTACAAAAATATTCTCTACATAACTGGACAACCACATGGAAACAGATAAAATTGGACCTGCTCTTCACACCATATAACAAGATAAGAAATTCAAATGTAAAAGCAATAAACCCTTTCAAATACTAGAAGAAAACATTAGTGAATTCCTCTATACTTGGAAAACCATTCTATCTACAATTCAAAATCTAGAAGTAATAATTTTATATAGTGTGACTACATAAATATTAAAAATAAAACTTTGCATGACAAAAAAATAAATAGCAAAGGCAAAAGACACATGACAAACTAGGAAGAATTATTTCCAACATAATCCAGAAAAAGAATTAATATCTATAATACAAAGAGATGCTGGGGCATCTGCGTGGTTCAGTCAGTTAACCATCTGCCCAATTTGAGGCTCCCTAGTCCGCAGGGAGTCTGCTTTTCCCTCTCCCTCTGCCTGCTGCTCCCCCTGCTTGTGCACTCGCTCTCTCGCTCTCTGCCAAATAAATAAATAATATCTTCTAAAAACAACAAAATGGCTTAAAAAATAGAGAGATGCTTGATTTCTTTCAAGAACAATGCAAATTAAAACTACACTGAAATATAATTTTTCACTTATTAAAATGGCAAATGTTTGCAAATGTACTCTATTTAATTAATCGAACCCAAGGAGAGGGTCATGGAAACCTCTGATCTATACACCCAGTTGGTCAGAAGCACAAGGGACAATCTGGACTTTCAAGGGGTGTCTGACTGGGTGGGGCGTTGGAATTCATGTAGGACTGAGACTTTAACGTGTGGATCTGGAACTATCTCCAGGTAGACAGTATCAGAATTCAGGTAAATTGTAGAACACCCAGTTGGTGTCGAAGAATTACTTGATGGTATGGGAAACCCTTCTCCCATGTTGCAATTAATATTAGAATCTCTAGCACCAGTTAATATCATGTGCCTCATGATATGATGCAGTGAGAAAGACTCTACAATACTCATGTATTAATCCTACCAAAAATGCATAATGAATCTAATCACAAGGTAAAATTAGGTAAATGCAAATTGCGGGACATTCTACTAAATGGCCTATACTCTTCAAAAACATCAATGTCATGGGGTGCCTGGGTGGCTCAGTCTGTTAAGCGTCTATCTTCAGTCAGGTCATGATCCCGGAGTGCTGGGATTGAGTTCCACGGCAGGCGCCCGCTCAGCAGGCAGTCTGCTTCTCCCTCTGACCTTCCCCCTCTCGTGCTTTCTTTCTCTCACTCTCTCTCTCAGATAAATAAATAAAATCTTTAAAAAACAAACAAACAAAAAATGTCAATGTCATGAAAGAGAATGAAAGTCTTCAGGAGCCATTCCAGAATAAAGGAGCCTCGGGATACATGAAGACTGGAAAAAACCGGCCCAGTATCTGTTTCTATAAATAAATTAGAATACAGCCATTCCACTTGTTTACATATTGTCTATGTTGTCTCCTTTTATGCCATCAAGACAGAATTGAGTAGTTGATGACAGAGACCATATGGCCACAAAACCCAAAATACTTACTACTGGGCCCTTTAAAGAGAAAGTTTGACAATCCTTGTTGTAGAAATAATGGCTAGTGACCTGCAGTTCCCAAACTGTGGAAGTACCACAGGGAACTCACAGGGACCCCCAGAGTACGATTATTTTTTTTTTTAAGATTTATTTCTTTATTTTAGACAGAGAGAGAGAGTGCACATGAGCAGGGGGAAGGGGCAGAGAGAGAGACCATCCAAGCAGACTCCTGTTAAGCATGGAGCCTGGGCGCAGGGCTCCATCTCACGAGCCATGAGATCAGAACCTGAGCAGAAACCTAGAGTTGGATCCTTAAGAGATACCACCTGGGTGCCCCAGGGTATTTTAAATTTTTGAGGAAAATACAGTGACATCTGTCAGATACCATGTGAACTACCACATTGAGATAATTCACAATTCCAACATTAGATCAAGTTAATTTTTTTGGATAACATCATATCCGCCAAATTGAGTTTTCAGTGGTTGCTAGGGTCTCAAACAAGTGTGCAAAATCCAATGTGAAGCATGAAACAAGGATAGTGGTATCCCACCTGATTTCAAGGTTTGAGAAGTTAGGCAGTGCCCAATAGATGTACACATCCCATTAGTAAACAACCGTGGCTATTTAAGAATGAAATAAAATATGTTTCTTTCAATTTTAATTCAATATATATTTATATGGCTACTAAGTTGTTAGGAAATAAGTGCATATTAATTTGTTTGGACCTAACTACTTAGTAAACTCAATGACTAATACATTCAACTTTAAATGCTTTCTACAAACACACAGGCCTGGGAAGCTGCCTCAGCCCTGGAGACATTCCAAGGCAGGCAAAATTAAGGCAAGCCCTTGAGCCAAACTTTCAGGGAACCACCAGATAGGTGAAAATGCATAATTACAATTCCTTGAGTATAAGGTCCACATTGTTGCCTCAGGTACCAGCAACCTACACCAGGAACATAAGCTACTGTCTTTAAGGCTGCTACCAACCTGGAGTATAGGAGATGATCACAGTGCTCTCTTGCCAGAATTCAGCATTCTTTTCGTAAGTGTTCCCTGGTTGTTTTACATCTTTTTATTAGATGCCAGAGTTCAAAAAACAAAGTTGATTCCAGCAGTTTTGCCAGTTTATTCATTGCTTTCACGGAGGCAACATTTTGAAATTCCCTACTTTGCCATTTTCACTGTTGTCACTCCATACCACTCACTTTTGTGCTTTTCAGTCTTGCCTAAAATTATTTTCTCAACCTGGAATGCAGAGAAAGAAGAAAATTTTGCTATCACTGAAGTTACCAAAAGAACGTTCTACTTATTTAAAGGTAGGCCAAAGAGTAATTGCAAAAAGTTTTGAATAAGGACACCATTAGCGAAATAACTTTTACCTGTCAAAAAGGCAATATTCATTACATCATCTGCCTGTTGTCAAGCCCTCAATAATAGAGGTAGTGTTTGGTGGTGTTTGAGAACTCAGGCTTTGAAATAAGACCTCAGTTAGAAGTCTGACTCTTCTACCACTTACTAGTCGTTTGGCCTTGGGTAAGTTACTTAAATTCTATAGGACTATTTCCTTATTTGTAAAAGGGGGATAATACACATTTCTGGAATCATGGTAGAGACTTAAAGAGGTATTATATGTAAAATGTTTGGCACTTAATATTAACTATTAAATTTGGATTCGTTAATTTGTGTTCTTTATCCTATAATTGTTGTTTTCTTCTGGTGGTTTTCTTAAAAGAAAAAAAAATGCTACTGGCTTAGGTGTTGCTGTATGCTTTCCAAGGGACTTTGATTGAGCTTTTTACAACAAGCACACTAATTTTACTTAGATTACAAGTTAATTTGGGGTGGCTTTTTAATTTTGGGGAAATTACTAGGGATGTGGAGAATGGGATAAAATACTCCCAAAGCCCCTCTTTTAGCCTAGGGACGAATCCGTCAACGCATTAAAATAGTAAAAGAAAACAAATCAGAACAACCACCACCACAACAACAAAATTAAGTGTCCAGCCAAAAGAGTGAGAGCCCCAACCCAACATTTTTCAAACCAGTTTCCCTTGTCGGAGGGATTCAAGCACTTGACAGTACATAACACTAGCCAGAAGAGCCTGAGAAAAGACAGGTATGGGAGGTGAGCCCTAGATGGAGATGTCACGTCAACACTTTCCTACGTAACCTCCGGAGGTGCGAGGACTGCAGGAGATGGCATTTCTTCTCCTACATGCCTTTGGACCTCAGGCAAGCATCGCGCACACAAGGCGAAACATCAGGGAGCGGAGGTGAGATTTGCGAACCTGGACTGCCCCTCCCTCCAAAACCGGAGGACCGGGCTCTGCGGCGAGAGGGAAGGTTGCTCTCGCAGAGGCCTCTGGGAGTTGTAGTCCCAAGGGGCGGGAGGTTTGACGGCGGCGGCCGGCTTAGCGCGCTCAGAACTCCATCCCCCGCCGGCCCCCGCGGCTTAGGCTGTAGCCTCTTCCTGTTCGGGGGAGGAGAAGCGCTGCTGCGGCAAGTTGAGAGGATTTGGGAAAGGGTCGCCGCCTTCTCGCTGACTTCCCGGAGTCTGAGGTCTTGGCCGACCCAGGTAAGGCTTGTTCCCTGGTCTTGCAAAATCAGCCCTCGGGACAGAGCGGAGGGGACAAAGGGAAGCGGCGGGAACCGCTGAGCTTGCTGTGGAGCCGGCTGTCACCGGGGAAGTTCTTTAGTGAAACGCGTCGGAACAGTTGCCTTTTGGGGGAGTGGTGAGGCCAAAGCCGGGGACTGAGGAGGCCACTACGGAGGTGCGGCGCGCGTTCTCTCTGGGCTCTAGTAACTCCCGCCGGAGCTGAGAGAATTCGAGGGGCTGGAGGGAGTCGGTGCGTGTTTGAGCCTGAGGGTGACAGTAGATAAACACCGGGGTGAGAAGGAGCAGAATTGGAATTATTGCGAGAATGGGAGAGCCTTCTCTGTCCCGAGTAGGGAAGAGCTGGTGAAAGGAGATCTGGGAGGGAACACCTTTGTGCCTTGAGCTAGGACCCCAGATGGGTCGAGAGCCAAAACACTGAAGTCCTCGCCACACTTTTCCCCGGCTCAAATGTGAGAGCGGGTGTCTTGATAGGTGACTTTACATCTTAGCTGTCTTAGAATACTAGCGCTGGAAGAGGCCTTTGAGAATACTAGTCAAGCACATTCTCATTTTACTGATGAGGAAACTAAGGTCCACCAAGTTGGAGAAACTGCCTCGCGCATGACCAGACAGCCAGTTAATGGCCAACTTGACTAAAACCTAATTTTCATGACTGAAGCAGTTCCGTAGTCTGTTGCTGAGATCAGTAGATCAGCAAACTCCATCCTGCTACTCCTTTTTTTTTTTTTTTAATGCTTACATATACAAAATAATTGGCAGCTGCTGAAGGGAAAGTTTTTAAACTTCTCAATAGGTCAAAAAAAAGCTTGTCTTGGAGAAAAATCTCTACAAACTTCATAGTAATATAAAAGGTTTGTAGCAAATTAAGATGTGACCTTTCCTTTCCCAATGTATGCCCACTTGAGCTCTGAGAACACTTAGCCTTAGATTGCTTCTCTAAATACTAAATGCTGTATATCTCAGTCATGTAAAAATAGCATGCTAATTGTGATTTTACAAACCCTAAATATTTAGTGTAAAGGGTAAACAGCATTGGAGGATGGGAATACCCACCTGAATTACAAAATAAAATAATAATTTATGGTATTTTTAAGAAGGAGATATGAGCATAAAAGTTAAAAAAAATCATTAAGAGATTAAAAACTTCTGCTGGGCCTGCATTTTATAATAAACTTAAATTTCAATCCTTCATCGGCATTCTTTCTTTCTTACAGCCTAAACATAACTTGAGAGCATTTAGTGTTCCCATTGCATTGTTTTGGCTGGTGGACTACATTGCCCTCCAGCACTGTCAAATTAACACCTTTTGAAACATTTATTGATCAATTTGGAAGCATATTCCATCAGTCTCATCAGAATTGGAGCATTATAGGTCTTATTGGCTGGCCATTAAATGATTCATAAGGAAGAGGTTGAGGGGAGTTTGTTACCAGACTTTATAGCAGTTACAGACTTATACAGAAGAAAACACATATACATAGCATAACTTTCACCAAGCTGCCTTTTTTATGGTATGGTTCCATTGGCTTTTATATTGGCATAGTACAGAGGGGGGTAAACTATGATCAAATTTTCTACAACCATTGCTGCCAGATGTATTTATTTTTTATAAAGTGTTATTGGAACACAGCCATGCTCACTCATTTATATATTGTCTTATGTGCTAAAGGACAGAGTTGAGTAGCAGCAGAGATCATAAGGCTCACAAAGCCGAAAATATTTATTATCTGGCCCTTTACAGAAAAAAATTTATCAACCCCTGCTCCGGTAAGTTGAATGTAATACAGTATTTGAACCTCTACCACATGCAGAGGTATTAGGTAATACTAATTTTCAGTCTCTGAGGAAGAACTTATAAATACTTTTATGGTGGGTCTGTAATATAATGGACCCTTAACACAAGTTTGAACTGCACAGGTCCACTTATAGGTGAATTTTTTATGGCATAGTACTGTAAATGTATTTTCCTTATGATTTTCTTAATAACATTTTGTTTTCTCTAGGTTTTAGTGTAAGAATACAGTGTATATAGGGGCACCTGGGTGGCGCAGTCATTAAGTGTCTGCCTTCGGCTCAGGGCGTGATCCCAGCAATCTGGGATCGAGCCCCACATCAGGCTCCTCCACTAGGAGCCTGCTTCTTCCTCTCCCACTCCCCCTGCTTGTGTTCCCTCTCTTGCTGGCTCTCTCTCTCTCTCTCAAATGAATAAATAAAATATTTTTTAAAAAAAAGAATACAGTGTATAATGCATACAATATACAAAATATGTGTTAATCAACTGTATATGCTATCAGTAAGGCTTCCAGTCAAAAGTAGGCTATTAGAAAAGTTTTGGGGGAGTCAAAAGTTACATGTGCATTTTCAGCAGTGGGGTTGAGGAGGTAGGGGTCGGCACCCCTAACTTCTGCTTTGTTCAAGGGTCAGCTCTACATTTCTTAGGGCAGAAATTGACATGTCCTATTGCAGATGGATGCTAGCATCTCGGCTAGATACTATAGATTGGCTTTTGCAAAGAATTGTGAAAGGCCACTTCTGAGCCTAGTGTGGAAAAGAGCTGACATCCTTTGAAATATACTGATACTTACAGTCAATACCTTTTAAGAATAATATCAAGTGGACTTTCTTTGGTTGCTTTCTATGTCCTTTTTATGGAGAAAAGTATTTTTCAGCGCAGGTATCAGCAAGCAGCTTAGTAAACTGTTATTTTCCTATTGAAACTCCATATATTGAGACTGTATATATTGAGACTCCAAAACCAATTTTAAAGTAAGTGGGACTTATTATTAAATGACTTAGCTTTGACATTAATAGTCTTGCTTCTGAGATTTTGTTTTAAAACAAAGAGGATTGAGTGAGCCATTAGAAGTGAATGTATCTGTTTATGTCATCTTGCATGTTTAGCTCCCTGTATCAGTGTTGTCTATGGCAAATTAATGGTATAGGAGGATTTAACATTTTAGTTAATCATTGATGATGTTATTTTGTATTTTTATCTATGTAATATTGGCTATGGAACTCTAATTTGCCCCTTAATCTAATTCATCAAACTTGAGAATACCTTGTAGTTGTACTTATCAAGACTTCCAAAAGGCATTACATTTCCTTCGAAATAGCATTTTTGGGGTATTTGAAGTTCAGGCTAATTGACTCATTGAGGCAACTGAAAATTACCAATTTTCTTACAATTCTTTGTATTTACTTGAATATTACTAAGTCTCTGGAAGGCACTATGGGTTTCAGACTCATTTATGGCTATTTAGATCCCTGCGATAGTATCAGTGTTCTTGCTTGTTTGGAATAAAGAGCTAATTTGACAAGGCCACAACATTTCACGTTTGCTCAGAACAAATACACATATGTGATTAAACTGGAACCTTTATGTGAAATCCCGAACACCCCTCACGATAACTTTGATTATCATTTTTTTGGTAAGGCTGACTGAAATCCAAGGATCCTTCTAGATTTTTCTTGTTCTGGGTTTCCTAACATTTAATCTTAGCAAAAGTATTAATTGCCAGGAGTTAAAAGAATTCTCTCTTCCTAACTCAACTGCATTCTCAGTTTAGTATAGGAACCAATATTGTAGAGAGTATTGGTTAAAAACAGAAGTCTAGGCAGACATCACAGTATACTGAAAGTAACGTTTGGGACCTAAGTATCTTGGTTTCCATCCCAGCTGTGGCTTTATTAGCCAAGTGATACAGGACATGTTACTTATAAGTTTCAATTTCTTTTTTGTAATTCGAAAGTAATACCTCTTTCCCAAATTCTAAGGATTAGTTGCGGTTAAACAACATGTAAAAATTTAGGCCAGTAGTAGGTGTTCAGTAAATAAATGTTGGTTCCAATTCCCACTACTTACTTACTGATTTGTCTTTTTCCCTGAGTTTTTCTCCAGAGTGACTACCCAGTTTTCTTCTTCAGAAATGAATTCTGTTCTTTAGGTCTTTTCTCTGTGACAGTGTAAAAATTCTGTGAAGCTCAACTTCTTTATCTTTCTTCCCTCACCGAGTTTAGTCACTTTATACTAAAGGCATATAGATATATCACCACTAAGTTAAGCCTAGATATAATTTTGCTAAGTACTTTTAAAGAGCCAAACTCATAATAAAATGATAGCTGTGTTTGTTGAACACTCAGTGTGAGTGAGGCACATTATGTACATTATCTCATTAAATCTCAAACCCTGTAAGACTAGTACTTTTATTATTCCCTGAACCAGTGAGTCTTAGGGAATTTAAACCAGTTGCCCAAAATCACATAGGAAATAGCATAGCCAGGATTCAAATCCAGACAGTCTGACAAGAGCTTTCAACTACCACACTCTACTTAATGAACCAGTGTAGGCCAATTAACCATTGTGTATAATTCAAATAAAGGAATACCCTGGCAATACTTTCTGAAGATGATTTTATCAGTTTTCAGAGATTGAAGAGCAATAAGGTTGTGTTTCCTCATCAATATTTAAATTTTTCTCTGATATTTCTTAGCAGTTCTATTGATGATTTTTTTCCCACAGTATAGAAATTTTATTAAGTTTAGTTTTATTAAGTTCAGAAATAATGGCAAACTTCTATACAGAATTTAACAGTGCCTGGCATGTTTCTAAATGTTTACACAAATGAATTTATAGGTTTTTAGAGAATTTTTTATGTGCTTTAGATTTTCTTGAATAAATATTCCCCCAGTTCTTATGTTATTCTTTTTGAAAGCATACTGGCTAAAAATCATCTTTTCAATTCCTAAAATATTTAATTTTTGAAACTGAGAGAATGTTTTAAAAATTCTATAAAGCTAATAACTTGGTTTTTTTTTTTTCCAGGAAGCAATTTAACGCTGAGGCTGAGATTGCATTTGCCATTGGTTTATTTAACATAGGTTCACTGTGGGAATTTCACAAGCCAGAGTATACAGTTTAATGCCTCTTGATAAGCCAATAAAGAAATATTCCAAATCAGTGATAAATTAATCACACTCTTGTTCGAGACAAGGGGAGATCAAAGGAATAAAGTCCAAATTTATTTAAGGTGTACCTTTTTGGAGTTGATACTTGGGAAAGACAGCTTAGCCAGCCAGAGCTAATGTCCAGCTGCCTGTACAAAAGTAAAAGTCTCCTGTTGTTAGAGCATGTTGCTAGGGAGGGTCGTTGCCCTTGTTGATGGGCAAGATGATCTTCCGGGCTGTTGCACGGCTTTTGCCACTGCAGATAAAAGTAGCCTTTGCCTCAGCAGAATCTAATTGCCCCCAGGTCTTTGGAGAGTTATTTTAGATCAGTAGAGTTACCTTTCCCATACCCAACATTCTGATAGTCCTCACAAACTCACTATTTATAGTACAGATATCCGCTTGCCATAGTTGCTTCTTCGCATGTTTTTATTGATAAGCAACTGAACTCCTAAGTTCTTATCAGTGAAAAGAGACGAGATGATAACATCCTAGCACAACTTACTTTGTTCTTGTATCAAAACAATTCTTTTTTTAAACAACTTTTACTTCTAAAACAACTTTTTTTTTGTCTTTTTCATAAACAGATGGATTAAAACAATTCACTTAGGTTGTAAATAAGTAGATTTGAAATCATGTCAAACCAATACACAGCATAACTTCTCTACAATATCTTTATTTCCCAAGTTTTTAATTCCTATGCTATGTCCACCTTAATTTAAAATGTATTTTTCATTGATATTTTATATAGAGTATTTTTACTCTTTATATCCAGGGAACATTTTTTTGCAAGTTAAGTAGTCATTGACAGTTTTAAATTAAGGAAGTTTAATAGGACTATCAATCCTAGTTTTATAATTAATGGTTCAATGTAATCTTGAAAAAATACTCTTTTGGTTTTAAAATTTAAGACTAAATAAGTCAACTGAATTATTAATTAGTTTTATTATGTAGAGGAAGGAACTGAAAGATCAAGTTTGTGTCTTTGCTTCTCAACTAACTCTATTTTTGTGAAATTACTTAACCTTGTCTCAGTTACTTCCATCTTAATGGAAGATTAATAATGATTACCTTTGAATAATGTACACTTTATATTCAGGATCATTTCTGATGCTTCACATCTAAATATGTACAATGCATTTTGTGAATCTGTGTTTTAAAATCAAGTAAACTTTTTACTATAAGAAAAATAAATTTTACACTGATCTGTAGAAAATTAATTTAACATCCTACTAGGTTTTATTATTTAAGTGATTTAAAACAAGTTACCTGACTTCTAGGCTTCCTAAATAATGATATTTTTTTAAGTTTATTGAGGATGGAGACCATGAGTTAAAAAAATATTTTTTTTCTCAGTGTTTAGTACATTGTAGAGAGAAGTTGTTGAATGAATATATTTTCGGGGTTTGCCGTTACTCAGTATTTTAGTTGTCTCATCTTAAAATAGATAATCATTTTTGCTTGTGTACTCTTTATAGAAAGACATAGAAATAAATCCCTTCATGACTGGAGATGGTAGTATTTTGATTTCACTGTTTTTGAAAAGTCAGTATTTCATAAGGTACTTCTTTAACATTATTTGTCTCTAGTGAGACTAATAACTTAATGAGAGCTTTGGCTTAAATGCTGGGCAGGAAAACAGAAGAGGGAAATGGAAGGTAATGACAAAGGAAAGAAAATGCACATATTCTGGGGATAGAATATGTTACCAACATCTAAGTCACTTAATAGTGGCATTTTGACAACTTTTGCCTACCTCTCACCTCCTCATTACTGCAGAATTTTTCACTTAGAGGAAAGAGGAAAACCTCAGGAAGCTGCATATGTAAAGAGAAAACAAAACAAAACCACAAGTTTTTTCATTTGTTTTCTGAGAGGAATAATAATGCATTTGAACACTTATTTTTATTTCAAAGTACTAAGTATAACATGCATCATTTCACTTAATTTTCAACCACACCAGTGAGGTGGATGCTATTGTTTCAGTTTCACAGATGGGAAAATAGATTCATGGAGTTAAGTGGTTAATCTTCAATTACATAGGTAGTGAGTGGCAGGTAAAGATTGCTGACTCAAAAAGTGTTTTCTTTCTACTCTGTTGTAAATGCTATATTTAGAAAAATAGCAACAGCAGACATAAGACTCTGTTAAACAAATGCAGCACCAATACAACTATACTTGTTAAGGAGTCTGGTAATAAACAGAAAAAGGTGAAAGATAAAAGAGAGACAAAGAGCAAAGAACAGGAAAGAAGCACAGCATAATGGGAAAGAATGTAGTTTCTGAACTTAGACTGCCTGGGTTTGAATTCTAACTATCCCACTTATTAACTTTGTATTTGGTTAACTTCTCTGTGCCTTGTATCCTTATTTATAAAATGGGGATAGTCATAGTAACTTAGAGTTGAGGAATAAAGATAAAGCACTTGCCTTTAAATGTTAAAACTTTTTTCACTTTATGGAGCTTGCTTTGTGTGTGTGTGTGTGTGTGTGTGTGTGTGTATGTGCGCGCGCTTATGTGCGAAATACAATATCCATTCAGAAAAGTACATAAAACGCATATATAATTATAAAGCAAATGGCCATATAACCGGAATCAAGTTGAAAAATACAACATTGCCATCACCTTGTAAGGTCTTCTCCTGTCCCTTCCTATCACAACCACTTATTTCACCTGCATAGAGCAGGGTTTCTCAACCTCAGAACTATTGACATTTTGGACTGAATAATTCTTTGTTGTAGGAGGCTATCTTGTTTATTGTAGGATATTTAGCAGCATCCCTAGTCTCTACCCATTGGGTCTAGTAGCACTTCTCCCAGTGATAAAAACCAATTGGGTGAGATCAAATGCCTCTCTATACCCCTCTACCACTCTATCTGCTATGTACAGAGTAGACAGTAAGCGCATAACGGTAGAAGGAGGGAGCTCCATCAGAAAACTGTTGTAGAAGTCTTGGTAACAAATGATGGTGGCCAGACCCTGGATACACTTGAAGAGAAAGCCAACACTATTTTCCTAATGGATTGAATGGACACTGAGAAAAAGAAGTCATGAATACTTCTAAGGATTTTGGCATGAATAGCTAGAAGGATGGAGATGGCAGCAATTGAAATCAGGAAAATAGGTAGAGTACTTTTTTGGGAAAAAAATTAAAAGTTCAGTTTTGGACATGTTAGTTGTATAAAATATAAAATATTTTGTATTTTATAATTTTATAATGTATTTTTTATAAATATAAAAATAAAGATCATAAGAATATATACATATATCAAATCATTATATTGTTCATCTAAAATTAATTCAATATTATATGTCAATTGTATTAATAAAAAAAATGGGGGCACCTGGGTGGCTTAGTTGGTTGAGTGTCAGACTCTTGATTTCGGCTCAGGTCATGACCTCAGGGTCATGAGATTGAGCCCCACATTGGCCTCTGGGCTCAGCAGGGAGTTTACTTGGGATTCTCTCTCTCTCCCTCTCCCCCTGCTTGCACGCTCTCTCTAAATTAATTAATTTATTTATTTATTAATAAAATCTTTTTTAAAAATGTGAAGTAGTCAATTGGATATGCAGGTGTGAAATCCAGGAGAGAAATTTTGGCTAGAAATGTTATTATAGAAGTTGTCGTTGTCTAGATCAATAGAACTTCCTACAACGATGGAAATGTTTTATATCTACACTGTGCAATATGGTAACCACTCGCCACATGTAGCTATTGAGCACTTCAAATGTGATTAGTGTGACTCAGGTACTATATTTTTTAAAATTTAATTTATTTAATATATACAGCTACATGTGACTAGTGGCTGCTGTATTATATAATGCAGGTGGTGTTAACTAAAACCATGAGATTGGATAATATTACCCACAAATTGAGGATAGATAGAGAAGAGAACCAAGGCTGAACCTTGAGACTGCAATTTTAAGAATTCCGGGACATAAGAAGTAAACAGTAAATGAGACAAAGAAAGAGGAGAGACCAGTGAGGTATAGAAAAAGCCTGGAGCTCTCATAAATCTAGTTTATTAAGAAGGAAAGTGTCCCTCATGGCACTTACTTCTGTTGGAGCAAGTAAGTTAAATACTGAAAAATAACCATTGGTTGTAGGTCATTGGTAATCTAACAAGAGCACTTTCTGTGTAGTGATGGGGAAGATAGCCTGATTAGCATGGTTTCAAGAAAGAATGGGAGGATCTTATCTATTTTATGCTTTCTATTTGTCCTACCTTTTTTATGTTTTTTTCCTTTCTTGCTTTTGTTTAGGTCTGCAATTTTTTTTTATCATTCTCTTTTCCTACTCTACTAGATTTTAAGTTACATACTGTTTTCTGTTATGTTAATAATTACCTTTAAAATGACAACATGCATTGATTCAAAGTATAATGTTGATCTGGATAATACGAGGACCTTAGAACACTAATTCCAACACCTTCACTTGACTTTTTTTCCATTTGGTCTGGAATTTTAATTCTTTTTTTCCACTCTATGATAATATTGTTTATTAATTCTCATTGGAATTCGTTGAACTTCTTTAATCTATAGATTGTTATCTCTTATGAATTATGGAAAATTCTCAGCCACTGTCTCTTCAAATATTACCTCTGCTAGCTGCTCTCTTTATGGTTGTCCAATTACATACATGTTAGACCTTCTCTTTCTATCTCCCATTTCTCTTAACTTGTCTTCCACATTTTCTGTCTTTTTTTTCCCCCTCTCTGCCATTCTAGATAGTTTCTTCTGATGTATCTTCTAGTTCATTAGTTTTGAACTTTTAAACCCATCCATCAAGTTTTAAATTTGGGCTGTTTCATTATTGGAGGGGGTTAAAATTCATTCTGGTTCTTGTCAAACATGCTAAGTTACTTTTTGATAATTTCCACTTTGTCTTTGCTTGTTTGTTTTACAGAATACATTTATTGCAATGTGTACTGGGAATCAAATTTGAGGTTGTAAACTAAGCTGGTGGGATGAGCTTCATGTATGCAAAGTGAGATATTAATGTAATTAATATAGTAAATAAAATTTTTAAAGATTTATTTATTTATTTTAGAGAGAGAGTGAGAGAGCATGCAAGCCAGGGGAGGGGTAGAGGGAGAGGGAGAGAGAATCCTCAAGCAGAATCCTGCTGATTGCAGAGCCTGATGCAGGGCTCAATCCTAGGACCCTAAGATCATGACCTGGGCTGAAATCAAGAGTTGGCCACTTAACCACTGAGCTACCCAGGCACACCATTAAATTAAAAAAAAAAGAATTTTTTTTTAAGATTTTATTTATTTATTTGAGAGAGAGTGAGAGAAAGTATGAGCAGTGGGGAGGGGCAGAGGAAGAGGGACAATCAGAATCCCTGCTGAGTAGGGAGCCCAACGTGGGGCTTAAGCTCAGGACCCCAGGGTCATGACCTGAGCCAAAGGCAGACGCTTAACCGACTGAGCCACCCAGGCTCCCCTAAATCAAAAATTCTTAATAGCAAGTTGACAAAAGAAGGGGAAAAAACCCTTTTTTTAATAAAGATTTTATTGTTTGAGAGAGAGAGGGAAAGAGAGTACATGAGTGGGGGACAAGGGCAGAGGGAGAAGGAGAAGCAGTATTCCCACTAAGTAGGGAGCCTGACACGGGAGCTCTATCCCAGGACCCCAGGATCATGACCTGAGCCAAAGGCGTACACTTAACCAACTGAGCCACCCAAGTACCCCTGAAACCCTCTTGAATTTAGCTTCTATGATGAGCAATACATTGTGCTTAAAATTTTTTTTTCTTTGTTGTATTTTTTTGGTTTTTGTTTTAATTTCAGTATAGTGAACAAGCAGTGTTGTATTAGTTGCAGTGTACAATATTGTGATTCAACTCTTCCATTTATTACTCAGTGCTCATTAGGATAAGCACACTCCTTAATCCCCATCACCTATTTCATCCATTCCCCCCACCAACCTCCCTTCTGGTAACAATCTGTTTTCTATAGTCAAGAGTCTGTTTTTTGGTTTGTCCCTTTTTTTTCTTTGTTTGCTCTTTTGTTTCTTAAATTGCACATATGAGTGATACCATGTAGTATTTGTCTTTCTCTGACTGGCTTATTTTGCTTAACATTACCCTCTCTGATCCAACCATACTGCTGCAGATGGCAAGATTTCTTTTTTTTTTTTTTTTGGCTGAATAATATTCTGCTGTATATGTATTTGCTTTGTTTTTTATTTAAAGATGGGAAGCATAATTGTTTTCTAATCTTATTTTGATAATCCCTATAGTTGCTATTTCTGCTGGTGTTTCTTCTGGTTCTCACTAAGAACACTTTATTTCTTTGCACGCTAGATTATTTTTGACTGTACTGTTCAGTGTCCTTGAAAGATCATTAGCAGGTCTTCTTTGAGGCATAGCATCAGGGTGTGTCCTCACAGAAAAGATTTATATTTGTTTCTAGCAGTTACCTAGAAATCCTACCAAGCAAGTTAAGCTTAAATTATATTCACAGCTTTAAGTGTTCTTTGACTTCCTGCAAATCCACCTGAAGCGAGTTTGTGGTATGGAATACTTCTCCCTCCACAGATGCATGCGTGTATACACACACACACACACACACACACACACACACACACTGCCTATGGGCATTGTGAAGAAATCTTGTTTGTAGTTCCCTTGTGAGGGAGTGAGACACTTATACTTCTTGTTAATCCCCAATCTAATGGTAATGATCTTTGTGCTGTGTTATTGGGAGAAGGGAAAGGGAATGATTTCTTAATTCATCATTCCTTACTTTGGGTGAATCCCAGGTCTTATCTTTTATTTTCCTACAACTTCACAAGGCCTTGAAAACCTCAGTCCCATTTTCTTCTGGTACAGCAAATATCCTCCGGGCAGAAGCAATTTCAAGCTGTTTACCTCACTAGGTTCCTTAACCACCTACTTAGCCTGATTATCATCATTATTTTTTATGCTTTTCCAAAAGATGTTTTCTGTATTTTATCCAATATTTTTATAGTTGTTTTCTACAGGAAAATGGGTCCAAATAGCCTAATCTGTTTTATTACTAGAAGTGGATTGCCCCATTTATTTTTTAGTAAGCGGGAAAACAAACAGTAACTCCAATTCAGCTTAGCTAATTTCTGATAAAAGATTTTAAGCATATACCTCATTAAGATATCATCAGCAAATTCCTATATTTTCCCGGTATCTTATGCATGCAGATGTATTACTTGTTAGTAGTAAAATAATTTTTAATTAAGTTTTATATTTTTTATCCTTTCTGATTTATATAGGACTGACTTCATCAGTGTTTAGAGGCTAAGAAAAGTGGCAGATATGGATAGTGATTCTAGGCATCTTCTCATCCCTGAGGTAGATCATGAAATAATAAATCCTGGACCTATGAATATCCAGTTTGATTCATCAGATCTAAGATCCAAAAGGTAAGTGATTAAAATAAAACATTTATTCCATAACTAGGGTTTTTGATTATTAGAGACTAGAACTATGTAACCAAATATATATAGTTTTGAATATAAAATATCCAGTTACTTAACAGCATCTGTATGTTTGTGTGTAGAAAGGAAAAAATATGAATACTCTTTCGTCTTTTATATTTGACTTTTTTGACTAAGCTCACTATTTGTGTTGTGGAAGGGATTAGGTTAAATTTTACTAAGTAAGGTGCATTTATGTAATTCATTTAACAAATATGTATTGATTACCTGCTTTGTGCAAGGTAATGTGCTAGGTACTGGGGATAAAACAGTAAAATTAATACATAATCCTTACCTTCACTTTGCTTAAATTCCATCAAATAGTTTAAGATAATTTGAGTTTAAAATTTATTTCATTGCATACCTGGAAAACCCCAAAGAATCCACTGAAAAATTATAAATAGAGAATTCAGTAAAGTGGCTGTTTACAAAATAAACAAAAAGAAGTAGTATTCCAGTAAGAAAGTGTAATGGAAGAAAAGAAAAAATAAGAGTAGCCTTAAGAATGTGCAAAATCTATATGAGAGAAACTTCAAAATAAGATTTAGTGTATTTTTTCATATCTGGGATGCTGATTGTGAGTTGAACTGTTCTTTTTTTTGTAATACAACATGAAGATAAACTGCTACCAGTACGCCTGATGCAGTAATCTCTTAGTTCTTAGAGATTTTTTTTTTAATTTACTGAAAGGCCAAACAGCGTATTTGGTATTTTATCATATATCTCTTATGCAATTATAAAAATGAAAACATAAAATATTTCAGTTAAGGTATTACTAATACTTCACATTTAGAATATCCTCTAAATCAATTTTCTGACTTGGTGTCATCAGAATTGTTTTTTTTCCCCCTCCCATACCCAATTGTTCTTCGTATCATTAAGAATGTTAATAATGTAGTATTTCTTAAAAGAATTTTATTTCCAATCACTGACACTTTTAGTTTGGATGCTTGCACTTTTCTGATCTTACCAGAAGGTGTCACAGAAGGTTTTCTGACAATGAAGGTTTTCTGGCTCATATTTCTTCTCAAATGGTCCTTAAATGGTTTGATGACTGAAATGGCCAGGAATTACAATTACCACCAGGAATAATTACTTTTATAAGAGCCACCTGGCTGACAGTGACTGAAAGATGTCCTGAATTATGAGATGTGTCCATATTTTAGAAGTGTATATATTAGAATTGGTAAAATATGATATATAATGAAAAGGCCTATTTTGTACTCAGTGGAAGGACTCTAAAGTACAGTCTAATGCTCTTTAAATTTTAGTCCATAAATTTAATGTCTCCCCCTACCCCCAAAAATGCCAGCAGCCAATTTCAAAGTTTATATGGCCCAGCAGTTTCACTTCTAAGCATTAACTCACAATGTCAAATAATAGATGTACAAGGTTGTTTAATGCAGTATTTTTTTAATAATAGTAAAAGATTTAGAACAACCAGAATGTCTTTTCTTACAGGACTGGATAAATTTTGGCACATTGATAAAATGGAATATTTTTCACCCATTTAAAAGAAGGAAGTGGCTTTGTTACATATCAAAATGAAACAAATGTTGAACTTCTTTTGTTAAATCAAAAAAAGTCCAGAATAGTGTATATAGTGTACCATCATTTGGGTAAAAATAGATTTAAAAAACTGTATAAAACAATATGTATAAATGATTCTGGAAGAATAAGTCAATTGTAAGAGTGGTTGCCTCCTCAGAGAGAAGCAGTGCTCAAGGTGGGAGCTGTGGCAGATGCTGTTGGATAAATACCCAACAACTATTCAACCACCCTACCTGTTCCTTGCCCACAGAATCTTAATTTTGTCAACAGTGGCAATAGGTTTCAGTCCAGGAGATGAAGGAGGATTGGTTTAAGCTAGTCATCATAATCCTATTTCCATTTTCCAGATACTTAATTTTTTAGTCTTTCTTGAAGCTAGAGATGGCAATGTAAAATTTATCATATAAGAAATGTATCATTGTCATTTACATAGTGGCCATCACAGAAGATAATGAAATGAATCTTAAATTTTCACTTGTGTATTCCAACATCAAGTGAATACAAGAACTTGTGAATACTGATTGAATGCTCAGGATTTTTTTGAAACCTCTAAATTCTATGGTAAATAATTGACCACTGTGACAGTAGAACATAGGTCACAAAAGTGCATTCCATTGCATAAGTTAGCAGGAGTTCAGACAGTTCTCTGAGAATCTGTTTAACCGTGTAGATTAAATGGAAATGTATTTTCTATAATGAAACTTGTCAAAATGAGAAGGGATCAACTGTTGACAATCATGGGATAACTACCTAGGTAAGCATATTTTAAGGAAGGCAAATATAGGCACTTTGCAGTATTGAATGCTAATTTGCTTGTGAAATAATATCTGCTTAAGAAAACAGGAACTGTTATTTGATGAGAAAAAAGTAGGAGTACCTAAAAACATTGTTAGTTCTATTAAAAGATGGGTTACTTCACTTTATACGCATAAAAAAACCTCAGATACACTGAGGGAAGTTATATTCCATTAGAAGAACCAGCTTAGGGGCACCTGGGTGGCTCAGTCGTTAAGGGTCTGCCTTTGGCTCAGGTCATGATCCCAGGATCCTGGGATCGAGCCCCGCATCGGGCTCCCTGCTCAGCAGGAAGCCTTCTTCTCCCACTCCCACTCCCCCTGCTTGTGTTCCCTCTCTCGCTGTCTCTGTCAAATAAATAAATAAAATCTTTAAAAAAAAAAAAAAAGAAGAAGAAGAACCAGCTTAGACAACTATTTCTGAAACACTGATCATTTTAGAGTCATCATATAACTGGTGATGTCCCATTACAATGTTACCTGTGTAATATTATAATTTAGATATATTTTAAACTCTATTTACTTCTTAAAATTAGGCTTAATTTAGCCTCATCTTTATAGGTTTGTGAAATGATGAGTTTCATCATTATTCTAATATGCATTGTGATAAATACCAAGTAGTTAAGATATCATTAGTCCTTGTGCTACCTAAAAATCATTTTACATGTAACCACACTTTGGGAAACTGTGTTTGGCCATCTGAGTATAGAAAACAACATTTCATACTTTTAGTTTGCTTTTCCTCAGTTTAGCTTGTGATTAATTTTATGTCTTCCACTAGATGGCAATCAAAATCATGTATTAGTTCAAATGTAACAGTTTTAAGAACTCTCTGAACTCATAGTGTGCTGAACCTGCTTATCACATTGGTGGAACTCGGGTCTAATTAAACTCGTGGAGGATGAAGCTTGTCACTGTAGAATAGGAATACATGTCATAACCATTTGGATCAGTTGAGGAACTTCTGCAAACTATACATGTACACTTTTCTCTCTACACACCTCTCCTCCCCCTCAGTTTTTCACCCGGCTTAGGGTAGAGTTAGGAATGTGGGTGGAGGGCCTTGTGATTTTTTAATGAGGTCACATAGTATATACAATTTAATATATTGCTCATTCAGGTCTAGAAATCTGCTGTGTTGTATGTGATATATTCCACTGGCAATCACTGGTCCAAGAGATTCTTCTGCTTTTCCCAGACTTTCTGGTAACCAAAGATAGAGCTGGTATTCAGGATTGCTTCATACTGTGCTTCTGCTCTGGGATTATGCCCCTTGGGAGTTGAACATTCCAGCCAGCCTGAAACCACATTGTGAAGTGGTTAATTTGTTTGTGAGCTCCGCTTTTTCAGTTTTCTTCCAGCAACATTTCCTTTTCCATTTTTCCTAGGGTCTAGGGCTTTCATGCTCCTTTTGTATCCCCAGTGTTCCACAGGACAATAATTCACCCAGCAGTTTCCTCTTAGACAATGCTTGGTAAACCATACTTTTCCTCACCCCTTTTTCACTAGTACTTATCTGTCCTATTCTTGTAGGGATCTGTTGCCTGTTTGGTGTTTTAATGGAAAACTAATGTGTCAGAGACCTAGTCTATTACCTTTTCATGGCTATTTGCATTTTAATATGGAGAATCCTAGAAATATAAAAGCCTAACCTAAAAGTTAGATTTTTGTAATTGACAACATTGCAAGAAGTCTGGCAAGCCAGTGGGACAGAGGTAGATATTGAAAATAAGCAGCATTCCTGGTGCCTTCAAACACACTATGCTACGGCCCCTGGTTTTTTAGAATGTCTACTAGTCTGCACATATGTAAGCTGGCTCTTTCTGTTTCATCTGGCAATAATACCATCCCCGAATAGCAGCCTGAATTGACTCTTTTGGGTACTTGTGGTTCTGTGAGAGAGAAGGAATAACAAAAAGTGAGGAGTTTATTAATCTGTAAAGGTAGATCTGGGCCCAATAATAATGATTGGAAGTGGTTACTGAGGCTTTGTAGTTCCATAGCTAGGGATTATGGAGATGTATAACAAGAGTCAGTGGGGAATCTGCTTCTCCCTCTGCCCCTCCCACTGCTTGTGCGCACACGTTCTCTCTCAAATAAATAAAAATCTTTAAAAAAAAATAAAAGAATATATAGCATTCCTAATTTAGGATAAAAGTATAGTATATGCAAAGGGAAAACTCATTTTCTTAAAATCATTGTTTAAATCACCTGTGCTTCTGTGGAATGTTACAAATCATGTTTTTTCTCTACTTGGAGCTCTTTTAGTAGGAGGGTATAAGGAAGTTTCTGATAACAGAAGCATAAGGAAATAAATTCCATCACATAGAGGGAAGCATTGTTGAAATATTTTGGTATATTTTATCTTGTCCTTCTTTTCTGTGATTTTTTAATGAGGTCACATAGTATATACAATTTAATATATTGCTCATTCAGTTAAAATTCATTGCTTCTGCCTGTTATTCCCTAGCTGTTTCCCTGCCTGCCTCCTTCTCTCTCTGTCTCTATCCCTCCCTCTCCACTTGCCTCCTCCTGTCCTTCTTTCTTATATTTTTTCCTTATGTCAGTATTCACTAAGCTCCTGTAGTGTGCAAGAAAGTGCTCAAACACAGCGCCTACCTCCAGGGAAGGAGATAGACACACACTGAAAAAAGGGGAGCACTATGATGAGCAGTTATAAATATTTTGATTTTATTTTTTTTTAACTCCATACTCTTTTTATTTTTTTTAACTCATTTTGCATTAGGAAAAATACTGGTTTACCCCATCCTGAGCCAGCATTACCAAGAACCCTGTGGAATTATATCCCTGTGAGTAACTATGCTGTATGGTCTGGTTGAGCCCAGCCAGGAATACAATGAGGCCATTTGTAGTACTGATGGCTAGGTGTTCGGGGGCTTTCTGTGCAGGCACTGCTCTGGGTAAGAACATTTGTTGTGGTAGTTGTTTTGACTGAGGTTGAAGTTCTTTCATTTGATTTTTGTTTTGTTTGTAATATGTAGGTGGTAGATTTTCTAAAGGATTAAGCTGGATGAAGTTTACTAACATCTGGTTACAAACTTTTCTAAAGGAAAAACCTATTCAGATGCTCCCTGACATAGATGTGACAAGGGCATGAGGCCTTCTCCCTGCTTACCCCTCTGCCCACAAGGAAGGGGAATAGCAGCCCTTATCTCCACCTCTAAGTCCCTAAGGAGACTTTTAGTGGTCTATGGCAGGAGTTAGCAAACTTTTTTCTGTAAAAGGCCAGATAGTAAATATTGTAGGCTTTGCGGTCCTATGAATTAAACTTTGCCATTGTAGGGTGATAGTAGCCATAGAATACAAAATTACATGGACATGACTGTGATCCAATAGAATATACCATAGACTGGGTGTGTCCTATCCTGCCATAATCTATCAACCTGTGATCTTTAGGAATGCATTTTAGGGACTCAGGTGTAAGCAACCATAGGGACTGGTGCTTCCTACTTCTGTGACTCCTAGGGGTACCTCTTGCCTTGTTTCTGGAAAAGTTAGAAAGTAAAGCCTACTCACCTTAAGTTCACTCTACCCCCACAACTGTTTCTAATAAAACTGTTCTCATAATAATTGTTCTGATCAAAATGGCCCTGTCTATAGCCTTTCCCTGAACTTCACGCCCCTGATGCAAGCCTAAAGTCCTTTGGCAAGGTCATCCAAGGATTTTAACTGCTATAAACTCTAGGGATAGAGACTGAAGTCAGAATGATATATAAGGGGAAAGTACCAGGTTTCAAAGAGAAGTAAAAAGTTTTACAGTAAAAATTGTGCTTAAGAATCACTGAAATGGGGGCGCCTGGGTGGCACAGCGGTTAAGCGTCTGCCTTCGGCTCAGGGCGTGATCCCGACGTTATGAGATCGAGCCCCACATCAGGCTCCTCCGCTATGAGCCTGCTTCTTCCTCTCCCACTCCCCCTGCTTGTGTTCCCTCTCTCGCTGGCTGTCTCTATCTATGTCAAATAAATAAATAAATAAATCTTTAAAAAAAAAAAAAAAGAATCACTGAAATGTCCCCCAAAAAACTATATGGTCAGTATTTTCTCATATTAAGAATTCTTTTTTTTTTTAAGATTTTATTTATTCATTTTTAGAGAGAGAGAGAGTGAAGGGAGGGGCAAAGGGGAGGGAAAGGGACAAGCAGACTATATGCTGAGTGCAGAGCCTGACACAGGGTTTGATCTCACGACCCTGAGATCAAGACCTGAGCCGAAATCACAAGTGTTACACTTAACTCACAAAGACACCCAGGCACCCCAAGAATTCTTTCTAAACATTATGTTAAAAAATATGAATTTAAATGTATCATAATTTAATAATGTTTAAATATGCTGTTTACAATTTATTAAAATAATGCTGATTAGCAGGTTTCTACATACCATATTATGATTTCCTTCTAGCAGAGTCTCAAAAGTATAATTATTAGATTAAAGAATATAAACACAGTTAAGGCTTTTGATGTTACAGCCAAATTGTTTTCTACAAAGATCATTCCACATTATACTCCTACCATCAGTGTATGAAAGTTCCTATTTCACAGTTCCCTTTCTAGCACTGTTTATTTTTTTTTCCTAAAATATCTCTTATATTTTATTTATAAAACTTCCCTATATGTAAAAGTTGGTTAATAGAAGCTAGTTAACAGAGCAGGTTTTACAGTGGACTCTTGCCTTTATGGGTCTATTCTGTTACTGTGGCTGAGTCGGCTAAGTAGCATTCCATACAGCTAACAATGGGTCCTGATCAGGCTCCTACAATATTTGCCATTTGTGTCAAAAATTTAGCCTTTATCACCTGAATGACCATTTGGGTAGACCATCTGTTGCTAGTATCTTTCCAGGGGCAAAGCAGAAGTTCTCTTAGCCATCTGTCTTTCTTGAGTCATGATGAAGATTTCTAAGGCTTGATGTGTAGTATCCCTTTCTTAAGTTATGGGAGAGGAACAAGAAAGAGGCTCATTTTCTTTGATGACCTGTTTAAAGAATAGACGAGTTTTCCTTTTAGTGTTTTCAGTTTCTAGGCAATTGATTTAAAATAGCAAAACAATAATATAGATATTCATTTGAAGAATCACATGTATATATTAAAAATAAGATTTATCTTAGTATTTATATTTACTCAGTTCTTTACCTTTTTGTGTTACCTTTCTAGTTTTTAAGGAAAGGAAATTTAAGTTAAAATGCTGACCTGACATTTTTCTTCTTCCCCATTTTTTTTTTAATGGAGAATATTTAGGTTACAAAACGGGAAATTTTATTTATTTTCCAGAAATTCTTTTGGTAGATTTGTGTAAGAAAGAGAGTAGTAATTGGCATGACATTGCAGGCTGAGGCCTACCCTTTATTTATAATTACTACATACTCATACGCTATTTCAAAATATTAAGTTAATGATATTCTTACTTTATTGCACTTAAGCTAATTGGGACAATTTGTGATTTATTTTGGCATTCTCATAAAGCGGTTTTAAGAGTTGTTGGAAAACTATGCTCTCTTGGGAATTTTTCCCACATTCCTAATGTTCCTTTGTTGAGGTCACTCACCATGTCCCATTCGGATCTGTTTTTTCTAGATGGAAGATAGGATGCAGTGATGGTGGTGGTACTATTTTATATCAACCTAGAGAAAAATGGAAGAACTGTATGTTGGTGTTTGCTTACAAGTGCTTCTAACTTGGTTCCTGGTGTTTATTTAATTCTTTTACCCTCAATCCAGTGCTGATACTAAAAACAAAACAAAAATCCTCACATTGCTGTTACTGATCATTTTGTGGCCATAAAAGAAAAGATTATTTGTTTTCAGGACAGTAGGATTAAGCCAGTTTATGGATTTTTTTTTAAAGGTTTTATTTATTTGAGAGAGAGAGTGCAAAGGCAGGGAAGGGCTAAGGGAGGAAGAGAGAGAATCTCAAGCAGACTCTGTGCCCAGTGTGGAGCCCAACTCTGAGATCCCAACCCAAAATGAAACCAAGAGTCAGACACAACCGACTAAGCCACTCAGGCACCCCCAGTTTATATATTTTTGCAAACCAAAATTTGGAAGCTTGAATTGCATTGAAAGAATTTTGAAATTCATTCTTAGCAGAATCTATATATTTAATTAAGATACACAGGCCTGAGAATTAATATTCAGGTGAAGTTCTATGTCTACATGGTGTTGATAAAGTTGTTTACTTGCAACTAAGTAAGCTTGGAGTTCTAAAATAAGGAATCCATAATTTTCAAGCTGGGGTTTATTAACATTTATTTTTTTCATCGTAGCACCCTTATCAGTTAAAAAAATAAAAATAACAATCTAAAAATAATGGGACTGAATATGTATGTGTGTGTGCATACATGTGGGTATTCACTGGCTTTTTATGTACATGTACTACTGAACTTACATATTATATACATTATAAAACATAAAAATTATAAGATACAATAATCAGCCTTGGTAAAATTAGCTTTAAATTTTATTTATGAACAGTATATTAATACTTTTGCTATCATGTATATTATCAATAATAATTGAATATGCTCTATTATCTTAAAATATTTTGTTACACTTTGCTACACAGTAATTCAAACTGATTTGAAGTTTATTTGCATCTCATCCAACAATTATGTGGAAGTTTTTGTTGAAATTTACCTGTTAGATTTTCGTTCTCCCTGATGTCACTCGGTTCTTACATTGAGTGATGGTAGTGCTATTTTGTATATTCTAGTATTCTATGCTAATTTTAAAGTCCAAAATAATAGTGTTTTTTAATACTGTTAATTTGGAAACAACCAGTAGTTTTGTTCATCTTCTTTGGTTTTGTCTCCAAATTATCCCCCAATCTCTCCTTTCCTTCATTTTTCACATTCTCCTAGCTCTATTTTCCACTCACTTCCAGCATTTGCTTCCCAGCATACACATACACCTGGAGAAGGAGGAGAAAAGGCATTGAATTAGAGTCTTCACAAGGTGGCTGATCTCTCTTCTGGGGGAAGGGGAGAACTTAATAGAACCATCTTTACCAGGTTAACTGTGGGAGAAATGAAAACTGCTGCAACCCATGAGCTTCTATCCAAAGTGGAGGAGCTGCCCGCCTGGTCTGAACATTCCATTGACAGGGCACTAAATATTTGAGGAAGGTCCTAAAGTTTATTAAAAGGTTTATAAACTTTTACCATTTTTTTAAAGATTTATCTATCTATTTGAGAGAGAGAGAGAACACATGTGTGAGTGGTGGCAGGGGCAGAAGGAGAGAATCTCAAGCAGACTCTCCACTGAGGGCAGAGCCCAGCCTGGGACTCAGTCCTACTACCCACGAGATCATGACCTGACCTGAAACCAAGAGTTGGTCGCTCATCCGAGTGAGCCACTCAGGTGCCCCAAACTTTTACAGTTTTTTATAAAGTTTATTAAAAATGTTATATAGGGGCACGTGGGTGGTTCAGTCAGTTAAGCAACTTGCCTTTGGCTCAGGTCTTGATCCCAAGTCCTGGAATTGAGCCCCACATCAGGCTCCCTGCTCAGTGGGGAGTTTGCTTCTCCCTCTCTGCCTGACCCTCTCCCTGCTCCTTCTCTCTCTTGCTCACTCTCTCTCTCGCTCTCAGATAAATAAATAAATCTTTTAAAAAAATGTTATATAAACTAATGTTTTATTTGATGATTTATAATGTTTGCAAATTTCCATTTTTGAGATATTTTGAATGTTTAATTTCACTGATTTGTAAACATTTTATAGTTTAAACAGTTTATAGTGAAAATACTGATTGATACTTGTATTACATGGAATAAATACCAAGATACTAGTGTTGTCATTTGCTTCATTATTACAATTATTATTTTGACTTTTTTATGTTTAATAACAGATTCAAAGGCCATTAACATACTTTGGAAGTTTTTAAATGTTAGAAAAAGTTTCATCCATGTATGTTAGATTGTAGATAGGAGTTTTTGTAAGTGACAGACATCCTTTTCAGCAATAAAATTATATACAATGGAAACACTTCTAAACATCCATTATCAGAATATTCTCTGCTCAGTGTGAATTTTTAAAAAGCAGCTACTTTCTTGGGGCGCCTGGGTGACTCAGTCAGTTAAGGAACGGACTCTTGATTTCAGTTTGGGTCTTGATCTCAAATAATGACTTCAAGCCCCACCCAGCGTGGAGCCTTCTTAAGTACGTTGAGGCTTTTAGGTTTTTAATGCATGCTGTGTACCTATGTAGCATACTTGTGATAGCAACTTGCCATCACAGGAGGGGTTAACAAATTTGGACAGTTGTCTTTTTATAGAAAAGTAGGTAGAGGCGCCTGGGTGGCTCAGTCGTAAAGTGTCTGCCTTTGGCTCAGGCCGTGATCCCAGCGTTCTGGGATCGAGCCCCTCATCAGGCTCCTCCGCTGGGAGCCTGCTTCTTCCTCTCCCACCCCCCTGCTTGTGTTCCGTCTCTTGCTGGCTGTCTCTCTGTCAGATAAATAAAATCTTAAAAAAAAAAAAAAATAGAAAAGTAGGTAACTTGTGTTTAAGTTTGACACATCTTTATTAAGGTAGTTTGCCAAAAGATAACCAGTAAATTCTGTATGATACAAAAGATTTTTTTTGGGGGGGGGGTCCCTTTTCATCTCATTACTAAATTTGGGAAGAATGTGTTAATTCAAGTTATATTTTTAAAGTCTTTTATCACATGATATATGTACAGAAGACTGTATAGCATGTATGTACATTTTTTTAAAAAGATTTTATTTATTTGAGAGAGAGAGAGAGCACAAACAGGGGGAGGGGCAGAGGTAGAGGGAGAAGTAGACTCGTCGCTGAGCAGCGAGTTCTACCATGGGCTCAGTCTCAGGACCCTGGGATCATGACCTGAGCTGAAGGGAGACGCTTAACCGACTGAGCCACCCAGGCACCCCATAGGTACAATTTTAAAAATAATTATAAAGCCAACATCTATGCAGCCAACACCAAGGTGTAGAAATGGCAGCACCCCAGAAGTTCCTCATATGTCTTTAACCAAACACATCCTCCTTCCCTCCTTCCCCAGGTAACCACTGTCCTGATATTTGTGTGACCATTTCCCTACTTTTGTTTATTGTCTCTGTATCCTAAATACTTAATTCAGTTTACTTTTTGGTGTACTTCATGTAAATGAGATCGTTCTATATGCATTGTTTTAGAATTTTTGTTCAGCAGTGTAATTTCCATCCAAATTGTATGTAACAGTATTTCTTTCCCATGTTTTCTGGTATTTTATTCTATGACTATCTGAAGTTTATGTATACATTCTACTCTAGTTAGACATTTGGGTTGTCTCTAGTGTGAAGATCTTACAATTAATGTTCTTATAAACATTATTGCATGTGTGTCTTAGCATACACGTGCAAGAACTTTCCTAGGATATATGTATGTGTATATTCAACTTAATTAACTAGATAATGCCAAACTCTTTTCTACAGGAGTTAAACCAGTTCACATTCCCATTATACTGTCTAAGAATTTTGATTACTCTACCTCCTGCTAGTACTTGGTATTGTTAGATTTTAAAATTTGAGGAATTCTGGTGATCATATAATGGAATCTCATGTTTCTTGCAAGATAATGAGGTTGGCAAAATGTTATTAATGGTTACTTCCAGGATTATGGGTGATTGTTGTATTTGCTATGTTTTTTTATGCTTTCTGAAGTATTTATACTTAACTCGTTAGCTACCACCCCATTTCTTTCACTCCTTTTTACAAAAAACTCTTTGCAAGTATTATTTATACTCACTATACCCAATTTTTCTCTTGAACCCAATTCACAGACAGGCTTTTGCCCTTACTACTCCACTTAAACTGCTCACATCACAGTCACCAGTGGTCATTTCATTGATCAGTTCTCATCTCATTTGACTTAGCGGTAGCACTTGACATGGTTAATCATTCTGTCCTCCTGAAAAATGTTTAATTGGTTTGAGGACAACACACTAAATTAACACACTAAATTGATTTTTGTTGCTGCTTCTTATTTTGTATAGTATTTAACACTTTGGTTACTCCCTCCATCATTTCTCCCCCGTTTTACTTTAAACATTTTAAACTTACAGAAAAGTTTAAAGAATTATCCCCATAATTTTTCATTAACTTTTTTCCTGATTTTAAAAGTAATACAAGTTTTGATGATTGTACTATGGTTATATAAGATATCATCATTGGGGAACTTGAGTGGAGTGTTTATGGGAACTCTCTGTACTATTTTTCTAACTTCTTTGTGACTCTATAAATTATTTCAAAATACTGGAGCACCTGGCTGGCTCAGTTGGTAGGGCATGTGACTCTTGGTCTTCAGATTGTGAGTTCAAGCCCCACGCTGAAGATAGAGTTTACTTTTAAAAAATTATTTCAAGGGACGCCTGGGCGGCTCAGTCATTGGGTGTCTGCCTTCAGCTCAGGGCATGATCCCAGGGTCCTGGGATCGAGCCCCACATCAGGCTCCCTGCTCTGCTGGGAGCCTGCTTCTTTCTCTCCCACTCCCCCTGCTTGTGTTCCCTCTCTCGCTTGCTGTCTCTCTCTCTGTCAAATAAATAAAATCTTTAAAAAAATGTATTAAAAAAAATCTTTTCAAAGTAGACTTTTCTTAAAATAATACACCATATTTTACTTACCATATTCTAATGAGCTTTTATGATATGCCAAGTTCTATCCTAGCCCCTGAGAATATAGGAGTGACCAAATTGACAAAAATCCCTGCTCTTATGGAACTTAACATTTACTGGAAGCAATCAATAATGAATAAGTATATATTGTGTTAGTATAAATGCTAAAGAGATACTGTAAAGCAGAGAAGATATATGAAATGACAAGGGTAGAGAAGGTGGGTTGAAATTTTAGCTATGCTGTCAAGGGTAGTTAAATACCTCATTCCTCAAATGAGGAAAGAATTGAAAGAAGTAAAGAGGCAAGCCATGCAGATATTTAGGGGAAAGGCTTCAAAGGCTTTTACCTGAAAAGCCTTCAGGCTTTTACCTGAAATTAGTAACAAAGGTCCTGGAGTAGGTGCATGCTTGCAGTGTCTCAGAAATTGTGAGGAGGCTAGTGTGATTAGTATTTTAATCAGTGAAGTCCAAGAGATGGGGTAGGGGAGAGGGGGTGGCAATAGCAGTCCGATGTATGAATCAGGAGTTCAGGCTAGAGATAATAGGTTGATCACCATCAGCATATGCATGATATTTAAATTTACGTGACTAGATGAGTCCACCAAGAGATTGAGTCTAGATAGATAAGAGAAAATGTCAGTGGCTTGAGCTCTGGATTACTCTAATTATTTGAGGGTTGCGGTTTGAGAAGGAATTAGCAGAGGAGACCAAGACTGGGGGTTCTTCCCTATAGGATCATATCCTTTGTTAGCATGTGAAGTTCTCAATGTCCTTGCCCAGGTTTACCTATGTCTTACCCCTTTTCTTCCTACTACTTAGAGTTTTCAAAAACACATCATGCTTCCTTTCCTGGTTCTTTCTACATGCTTTTATATATTTTTTAGAAACCCTATTTCTTTCCTTTTTTCCCATATCTGACTAAGTGTATCTTTTAGGATTCACCTCAGCTGTAACTTCCTCAGTGGTCTGCTAGACGTGGTTTAGCTTCTCCTTCTGTTTGATCACATAGTACGCTGCACATACCTAGTACCACACAACTCTGTCCACTCTTTCTTGCTCCCACTGTTGCTCATAAGTACTCACTCTCTTTCTGTATTTTTCCCTCTGGATTGGAATTGCTTACCTATGTATCTCCTTCAGCAGATTATGATCCTTCAGGTTCTATGTCTTATTCATTGTTAAATGTTTAGAACTATGCTTAATACTTGCTTGGCACTTAATAAATAATATTTAATAAATTTGAGAACCAGTACAAATTAATTAACCATAAAAGAGAAAATTCTTGGGCTCAGCCTTTGATAATGAGTGAAATTGAAGTGTAGAGCAGGGTTTTTGTGAAAAAGGATGTTGTATAAGCATCAGAGGAAGTGAGAAACACATTAGCAAACTACAGGTCACCAATATTTTTATTGTAGCAGCAAGGAATTTCTAGGTACAATGGCTTGATTAACTTCTTTTCTGTCTTTATTGAAAAGCTGCATGTCAAGACACAGCATTTTACCAAGCAGGAAGAAACATGTACAGTGGATTCATTATTTTGAATGTTTATTTTGCTTGAGATTTTTGAATACTTGATTCCCTTTTCATTTTTTAACAACCTACCCCAATCTGGCAGGTTTTGGAGTGCTTCAGCTTTCATAGCGTTGTGAATAAAGGAACAGCTTTAAGTCATGGGCCTTCATATTGAATATGAACCTTAAGAGTCATGGAATTGTTGTTAAACTTCAGAGAAGCATAACTGGTCAGTAGAAGGGTGGAGACAAACTTAAAAGCCAAAATTTTTTAAGGAATTTAAGGAGTGGAACCTAGAAAAGGTGTTAGTTAGAAATAATTTTTCTCTGTTTATAAGGGTATTAAATGAAAATATGGGATTTTGAGTCACATTTTTAAATATTTTAAATATTTTAAAAATTTCGCTAAATGTTAAAAGCATTTTCTTCTGCAGCGTGACCATACATATTTATAAGGTAAAACAAATGTAACTTCTACATGAAATATTATAATTTATTTTTACTTTGGCACAGTTCTCATTTGGGAAGTAACGCTGATAGGAAGCAATCATGTGAAACCATGATCAAAAGAAAAAGCCCAAGTTTCAAAAGTATTTTACTCTTAATACTGTTTTCTGTATACTATTAATTTTAAAAGTGTTTTCAGAGCCAACTGAAGTTCAATTGAGAAATGTAATTTATATTTTTTGCTCTCTCAGTTGGAGCCTTAAGCGTATGTTTCTAATAATTTAGTTAAAATGTGCTGAGTTGGATATTTTTTTAAGAGAATCTGTTTTGAAAAGATTCCAAAATATTTGTTTGAACAGGCACTCAGCATCTCGATGAAAACTGTTGGAAAAGAAAAACTTTCAGAGTCATTCTGCTCTCAGAGTACCCAAGCCAACTAAACTGGTACAGTTAACACTTCTGTTAGAGGCCAGAAGCCAAAAAATGTAGCATTTCCTGGACTGCTTTTCAGCAAGCCTTAAAGCCAACTTAGTGGTTGATATTAATACCGTTTTCAGAGTAAAAAGCTGCAAGTAGAACATCTACACCTCTTTATTAATATCATACTTCTTAGTCTCTTTTAGTGATCCTTGATTAGTTACAGTCTCTGTTTTATGTTGGCATTAAAGCTGTAATTCTTTATTGAATTTTGTGTGGGGTATTGTTCTTGCAAAAGAAGAAATGAATGCTCTGCTCTGTAGATTGTGACCCCAGGTATGATTAAACTGTCTCCTGGATGTAAATATTTTTACACTGTTTTTTAGTACTGCTGTCACAGTAGATATACAAATTATATAGAACACTGTAATGCTTTGGGAGGGTTGGTAGTTATCTAAGTCTACCAAATTTATAAGTAAGGATAGTTTATTCAGCCTCTGACCCTCTTGTTTTCTTTATATCCCTTTCAGATTTATTGACATCCCTTATTTCACTTAGTAGTGACATGCTTAGTAGAGAGAGACTGTCATGTTGATCTATATGTCCACATATTTGCTCTAGTAAGTGCTCAACTTTAAGATATTTGTTGGTTTGAACTGGAAAGGACCCATCCTATTTAGGTGCTGTGGTAGAGAATAAATAGCAAAAGAAAGATTCAGAGATTCTGTATACTAACTAGAGAGACAGGATTAGATTTAGTATCTATACTACCATTTCTCTAATATCTAGTAGTTGGAAAAATAGCAGAAACTAACATTTCAGTCACTTGGTTGTTCAAGTACTTCCACACGATTAGACTAACTGTCTCCAGAAATGACTAACAAATTTTTTATTTAAATTCAATTTAATTAACATATAGTATATTATTAGTTTCAGAGGTAGAATTTAGTGATTCATCAGTTGTATATAACACCCAGTGTTCATTCCATCAAGTGCCCTCCTTAATGCCCATCATCCACTTACCCCATCCCCCTATACCCCCACCCCTCCAGCAACCCTCAGTTTGTCTCCTATAATTAAGAGTCTCTATGGTTTGTCTCCGCCTCTGTTTTTGTCTTATTTTTCCTTCCCTTCCCCTCTGTTCATCTGTTTTGTTTCTTAAATTCCACATATGAGTGAAATCATATGATATTTGTCTCTCTCTGACTGACTTATTTCACTTAGCATAATACCCTCTAGTTCCATCCATGTTGTTGCAAATGGCAAGATTTTATTCTTTTTGATGACTGAGTATAATATTCCACTGTATATATACCACATCTTTTTTATCCATTTATCTTTCAGTGGACATCTGGGCTCTTTCCATAGTTTGACTGTTGTGGACATTGCTACTGTAAACATTGGGGTGCATGTGCCCCTTCAAATCACTATGTTTGTATCCTTTGTATAAGTACCTAATAGTGCAATTGCTGGATCATAGGGTAGTTCTGTTTTTTTACTTTTTGAGGAACGTCCATACTGTCTTCCAGAGTGGCTGCACCACTTTGCATTTCCAACAACAGTGTAAGAGGGTTCCCCTTTCTCTGCATCCTCACCAACATCTATTGTTTCCTGAGTTGTTAATTTTAGCCATTCTGACTGGTGTGAGGTGTTATCTCGTTATGGTTTTGATTTGTATTTCCCTGAGGCTGAGTGATGTTGAGCATTTTTTCATGTGTCTGTTGGCCATTTGTATGTCTTCTTTTGGAGAAATGTCTGTTTATGTCTTCTGCCCATTTCTTGACTGAATTTTTTGTTTTTTGAATATTATGTTTAATAAGTTCTGTATAGATTTTGAATACAACCCTTTATCTGGTAAGACATTTGCGAATATCTTCTCCCATTCTGTAGGTAGCCTTTTAGTTTTGTTGACTGTTTCTTTGCTGTGCAAAAGCTTTTTATCTTGATGAAGTCCCAGTGGTTCATTTTTTTGCCTTTGGAGACGTGTCTAGCAAGAAGTTGCTGTGGCCGAGGTCAAAAAGGTTGCTGCCTATGTTCTCCTCTAGGGTTTTGATGGATTCCTGTCTCACATTTAGGCCTTTCATCCATTTTGAGTTTATTTTAGTATGTGGTATAAGAAAGTGGTCCAGTTTCATTCTGCATGTGACTGTCCAGTTTTCCCCACACCTCTCGTTAAAGAGACTGTCTTTTTTCCATTGGATATTCTTTCCTGCTTTGTGGAAGATTAGTTGACCATAGAGTTGAGGGTCCATTTCTGGGTTCTCTATTCTGTTCCATTGATTTATGTGTCTGTTTTTGTGCCAGTACCATACTGTCTGGATGATTACAGCTTATGACTAACATAAATTTTAAGCTTTTTTCAGAACTGTAAGTGTAGAAGAGTTATATAGAACCAGAGAAATCTGGTGGGGTTTTTTCCTTCATTATTTGGATCTGTGTGTAATCTGAAAAGAGCATATTATATGCAGTTTGGGGCATAGTATCAATTGTGACTTTGAGGGATTTGAGAGTCAGCGGAGGAGGGCAATCCTTTTCATGCTACTCTGCCTAGTCTTTGTGTTTTAGAGTATGTTACTGGAAGCTTAGAAGCAAATGGAGTTTCGGTAAGGAACTGGCAGGGTTAATGACTGAAAATGATGATTGAAAACCAGAATTTGCAGTTGATTGGGACATAATTATGGGAAAGAAGCATAACATAATAGCATAATAGGATTTGTTACTGAAGTCCAAATAAAGTAGAATGAGGCTAAATATCTCTAGTGCCTTGATGTTCCATTTGATAGTACTTTGGACAAGTTTCACAAGGGAGGTGGTTGAGATCACTAATTTTTAGTACATGAACCAAGCAGTAGATATTTTATTTGTCGTAGGAAGTAACTTTGGCCCATAAAGAAGGAGTGGAGACTCTTTAGTAGAAGAGAGTAGTTCCTCTTTAGTAGAGGAACATATATGACAATAATTTCTTTTGATTTAGTGCCAGAAGCTTTTTGAGAGAATATTCAAAGCTGTATGGGTCTAAATTTCATTGTCAAAAACTGACATCTGCTATACTTCTTTTTAATAACTGACTGAAGCTCTTTCTGTTATGTCTCCTCTATTGCTAAATTCCTAAAGATTAAAAAAGTATATCTATAATAGTATTATGAAACAAAAGCTTTAGTCTTTGGATTGGATAATCCTTCTTTTGTGACATTTTCTTTTCCCACCAAAAGTGAGAACTGAATGCCTTGCGTTGGTACATCTCATTTCTAATGGAGGACAAGAAGTTATTTTCTTCAATGGCTGACTTCCAGAATTTCTGGCTGAATGTTCTTTGTCAAGTGTATATTCCCTTCTCTAGGCCTTTCTATATAGAGCCCACAAACATCGTCAATGTGAATGATGTCATTCAGAGGGTTAGCGACCATGCCTCTGCCATGAACAAGAGGATTCATTACTACAGTCGGCTCACCGCTCCTGCAGACAAGGCACTGGTAAGGGGCAAGCATTGCTAATTGTCTAAGGTTAAGTTGAAATGAACAGTGAACAGCATAAGCCAGGGAAACTCCCAGTGATTGAACTTTTTGCTGGCCGTATTCCAAGGATGGCATCATGGAAAATTAAGATAGTAATTAGTACACGTCTTACATCTCAGGCTAGTTCATTCTTATCTAGCATGACAGAGATTTGAAACAATCTCTCTATGTTGGATTAAATTCTGCTAGTCCCCAATCCTAAGAGCTCTGAGAGGGATAAACTACTTCTGAGGTACTTTAGGTCATTGATAAATAACATAAATAATAACAGATCTGATTAGTCTGTTCAGTTATTAAGTTTGAAGCTACAAGGGAAAAAAGTTTTTACAATTTTCTACAGGAGTGGGAAACTGAAATACATACAAACATATATAATATGTTACTATTTAGCAATGTCCTTTTATAGATCAAAAACAAGGGTCAAAGAGCAGATTCTAAACATTTTAGGCTTTGTGGGCCATATGCTATTGCATATTCTTCTTCACTTTTGGTTTGGTTTTTTTTTTTTTAAGATTTCATTTGTTTATTTGAGCAAGAGAGAGCACTAGAGAGAGGGAGAGAGAGAGAACAAGCATGAGTGAGGGGCAGAGGAAGAGGGAGAAGCAGGCTCCCTGCCAAGCAGGGAGTCCGACTCGGGGATCAATCCCAGCACTCTGGGATCATGACCCCAACCGAAGGCAGACACATAACTGACTTGAGCCACCCAGGCACCCCCATGTCTGTTTTATGATCATTACAAATATAAAAATCATTCTCAGCAAGGAAGCTGTAAAATAATAGGTTGAAGGCCAGATTTGACTATGGGCCATAGTTGTTGACTTTTGATCTTCTAAAATCTGTATTATTATTTTGGAATCAAAAATATGTATTGGAAATAATTTGGTTGCTTATAAGAATTATCACGTATGAGATATGCAGGAACTTGAAAGCTTAAAGAAAAATGGAAACATTCTGGGAGGAAAAATTATATTTTTATAGATAATAAAAAAAGAAGGGAACCAATATTCTTTAGATGTTTACTGAGGGACAAGGATTGGGATATCATTTGAACATAGATATCTCACTTAAAGCCTTGTGAGGTATTAAGATATCCTTTTGTATAGCCAAAGGAATGCCTTCCAAAATATTCTGGTCATTTTTTCCCCAATTTTTTCATTTTTTCTTCCCCTCAGCCTTTATATCAGTACTTGTTGTAAAGTCTTAGTTCCATAACAAAATTATGTAAGCCCTCTGTGGAGTAGAAGTAATCCAGTGTCTCTGGGTCTAATTCAGACCTCCTAGAGGCCCTACCTGAGGAAGCAAACTTCAGAAATACCAGCTGGGCCAGTCTAGTCCTGAATGGACATTGTTTGCCTGGATATTAAGTCAGCATTGAACACCAAGTTGAATACCTTTTGTTAACTGACAGTGAGATGACTCTAGTAAATCAAAGTGTATAAATAGTGATAAATAGTCATCTAGAATTAACAGTAAGACCACTTTTAATGAATGTATGTATACATCCAGGCTCATTTCCTGAGAATTCCAAAATTGTTTTTCTTAAAAGATGTTTAAGGGAAGAACAGTGTGAAACCACATGTCTCAGCATTTTACAGAGTTGTGCCTTTTTATTTCTGAAAATTTCCTCATTTATCTTAATATTTTAATTCTAAGATGGGGAAGGGAAGAAAATTATTTGACTGCCAACGTTTCCAGATCCTTGTTAATAAAATGTGGCCTGCACAGGCCAGCAGTATTGGCATCACTGAGAACTTTCTAAAAATGCAGAATCTCCATCCTTACTCCAGACCTACTGAATCATAATCTATATTTAACAACATCCCTGTGTCAGTCTCTAGGGAGGTAGAATTCAGAAGGTATGTATGGGAGGTAAGGTGAGAACTATGGGTATAAGAGAATATATCTCTTCGGTCATTCTGTGTGTCTTCAGCCTCTCTTGCCTCCTTGCCTTTTGTTTACATATCCCATCTTTAAGAATCCTTGCTTTGTCTTTCCTTAGGCTATGTTAGCTTACTTCTTCTGCTTTTTAAATGCTTTTAGTATATATTTCGTTTCTTTACCTTGTATTGATGTGTCATTTCTTTAAAGTTTGTGTTCCTTACCTCTTTGCTAAAACCACCCTCAAGTGTTCAGCGGCCACTTGATTCTTGAAGTTCCCCTCACTTAAGGCCCAGAACTCCTCCATCTAGAATTCCTTAATCTCACTCTTTGCTGACTCTTCTTTCTTTCTCATGAAAATGAAGAGAAAAATATTTTGATAGTTGCATATTTTAAGAATTCATTGTCATTTCATGTGAGGAACATTTTGTTGCTCTTGTTCTTTAAATTCTTGGTCCTTTAAATTTTCTACTACATTTAGAAAGGGTTTTTTATATTCATTAATCAGGGATACATGTTGTTTATTTGTTCATGATATTTAGAATTGTGTCTAGAGTCAGGTACTCTGATGTTTAGAAAATATCCTGTTTTGCACATTTACTGGTTGTAACATTTCTCTTATAACATTTCTTCTTTTACTAGATTGCCCCAGATCATGTAGTTCCAGCTCCAGAAGAGTGCTATGTATATAGTCCATTGGGTTCTGCTTATAAACTTCAAAGTTACACTGGAGGACATGGCAAAAACACCAGTTTAGTAACCATGTGAGTAAAACTTCTTTTTGGAGCATAACTTAAACTATATGTAAATGAAAATTCCTGGTTATTTTAATTTTTGTCTTAATTAAAATGTTTAAAGAGTCAAACTCCATATGTTTACTGCTATTATTCTGTGTTTTCAGTTTCATGATTTGGAATACCATGATGGGAACATCTATATTAAGTATTCCTTGGGGCATAAAACAGGTAATATAATTTGTCAGCACACTTTTTGCCTGAATTTTTTTTCTCTTTATATTGTAAATTTTACAATAGAGGTTTTAATAAATCTACACATTTATTAAAGAAAATAGATAATTATATTTAATTTTACATTGTCAGGTTTTTATCATAATTGTTTAGGGTAGGATAACATAATATCATTTCATATGAATTTATTCTAACATGATGATATATGTTGTTCTATATTTGTATTTTTAAACAGGCTGGCTTTACTACTGGAATGTGTGTCATCATGCTGATGGGCATTTTAACACTTTATTGCTGCTACAGAGTAGTGAAATCACGAGCTATGATATGTAAGAGTTTGCCATGGTGCAAATAGAGTAACAATTTGAATATTAATAAGTATTTCCTGTTGAAGTAGATCACTTATATGGACATTCCACATGTGTGTTAATTATTTTGTGCCTAAAGATTTACTCTCTAATTCATAGCATTTAGCCGAACTAATAGTCAGTGAATTAGTGACTGCCTTTGAAATTCAGAGAGGTTTGTAGTTCTTTGCAGCATACCTTTACTTTGATGCTAATTTCCTTATAAGAAAAAGTATTCAGGTCATATTTTAAAAATAAAGTGTATATCAGAACTAAATTGAAAATTCTGTGATTCTGGGGTGCACCCCTGGGTGGTTCTGTCAGTTAAGTGTCCAACTCTTGATTTCGGCTCAGGTCATGATCTCTGGGTTCTGGGATCCAGCCCTACATCAGGCTCCTCACTCAGTAGGGAGTCAGATTGAGGATTGTTTCTCTCCCTCTCCCTCTGCCCCTCCCTCTGTACTCACTCTCTCTCTCAAATGAATAAATTTTTTAAAAAAATAAAATTCTATGGTTCTTATCAGTTAATGGTGACTTTTGATCTATCCCCTACCAAGAGATCTAAATATTGGAATCTCCTAAAAGTAGAAAATGTAACTAGAAAAATATGAAGATATGAACATGTCCTTTTTAGTGACTTCACAAAGCTTTATAATACATTACCTCTACTCATCTCTATAAATTCTGGATCAGGGAAATACCTTTTTAGATTGTTTTAAAGTAGCTTAGGACCTAAATAGACTTACATTATTTCAGTAAATCTTAGCAATTTTGAATCAAGAGACCAGGCTTTGTCTTCCCTTTTTTTTTTTTTTTTTTTTTTGGTCTCTATTAAGCAATAGTGTATTTTCTCTTTATTGTATTATTTATTCTTATCCCTTTCCTATTTATCCTCAAGTCCTTTGGTGCCCTTAGAGATCAGTTCTTTGTATGATGTAGGCATTAGCCCTTTATCCATTATTGCTTGTCAATTTTCTTTTCCATTCAACATTTGAATGGCTTTTGAATTGTATGAGTTTGTTTATATCTACCTATCTTTTCCATTGTAATTTCTGTTTCTTCATTTGATAGAAAAGATTAACCCTTCAAGGTCTATTTTTATATTGTCTTTTAACTTTTCTGTTATTTAGTTTTTGAATTCTTAGCTCAATTGTCTGAAATTGGCATGTGATAAAGTATGATTCAGGAAAACTTTCCTCCATATGTTATTTAAGTATGCCAAATATTATTGAATAATATATTCTGAATCTTCCTCATGCTTTTGCTTGAGTAAGATTTGATTTATCATTTGTTTTTATTAATTACAAGATATTATGATACTATAGTCTGTTTCTTATATTATCTGTACTGTTTTGTTGACCTACATTTCTTTTTATGTTTGTTCCATGATGTTTTAATTTTTCTTGTATCATTCTATGGTCTAATATCTGGTGGGTGGAATATTCTTAATATTTTGCTAAATATTTTAAGTTAATTGAGGAAACACAGATTATAATTATGGGATATGTGAGTAACATCTAATTTTATTCTTTCTCTTATTTTTATCTAGCATCAGTAGATACCACTACCTGGGAATATCCAGATGTCTGCAGATACTATTTTGGCTCCTTTGGACAGTGGTCAAGTCTCCTTTTCTCCTTGGTATCTCTCATTGGAGCAATGATAGTTTATTGGGTGCTTATGTCTAATTTTCTTTTTAATACTGGAAGGTTTATATTTAGTAAGTATCCATATCATATGCTTTAACAGTAGTTACTTTCAGATACAGTAACTACTGTAGTGTTTTAGTTTCAGCCTTAAATTCTAGACTTGGGATAAATAAAGCAAAAAGTCATTTGTAATTCTAGTCGATTCAGTTTGTTTTGATATCATAGATATACTTTTATCCATTTGTGAACTCTATGTGTATTTGTGCTTTATATGTAGAAAGAATAAGGGGGGGTTTTTTTTTGCCCCCTAGAAACAGATTTTTCCCCCCTTGGGGTCATTATCTTATCCATTGAAAAAACATGATCTATGCTTATACCCACTCCCCACCTCAGTTAACTATTATTATATATACAGTTCTCTTTTTTAGATAGAATTTACATTCATAGAAACACATAAATCTTAGCCATATGATTTTGATGAATACATCCATGTAACCCACACCCCCTTCATGAAAACATTCCATCTTCCCAGAAAGTAGTGATATTTTTTTTAATTATAAAAATTCAAATTATTTGTTGCTATTATAAAATAACCTAATTAATTTTGGATTCTTTGTCTTGAATCTAGCAGATATGTTGAACTCTTATTGATTCTAATTTTGTAGATTCACTTTGGATTTTAGATAATTATATTGTCCATGAGTAGTGAAAACTTCCTGTCTAGTTATTACTTTAAGTGATTCATACGTATATACATACTTTTATATTTATATACATATATCCTTATATTTTTATATATATGTTTTATGTACACATATATAGACATGTGTATCTTTTTAAAAGTATAAGTATAAGGTTATATAGATGCAGTCTCTGGTAGACATCCTCATATTGTTTGGGTGGAAATCTTTCTCTATTAAATATTTTTTGTTGTGGGATATTGCTTATACCTTTTAGCAATTTAAAGATGTTCCTGCCTATTATTTTCTTAATAATTTTCTTTAATGTGTACTAGATTTTTTTTTTTAAGATTTTATTTATTTATTTGACAGAGAGAGACAGTGAGAGAGGGAACACAAACAAGGGGAATGTGAGAGGGAGAAGCAGGCTCCCCACTGAGCAGGGAGCCTGATGCGGGGCTCCATACCAGGACCCTGGGATCACGACCTGAGCTGAAGGCAGAACTTAACGGCTGAGCCACCCAGGCACCCCAATGTGTACTAGATTTTATCAGACACTTAATACTCTACATCCCTTGAGATGATCATAAATCTTTTCTCCTTTTTTTTTTATTATTATTTGTTTTAGAGAGAGAATGTGTGAGCAGGGTGGGGCGGGGCAGAGGGACAGGGAGAGAGAGAATGCTAAGCAGGCTCCCTGCCCAGCACACAGCCCTACATGGGGCTCAATCTCACGACCCTGAGATCATGACCTGATCTGAAACCAAGAGTCAGATGCCTAACCGACTAAGCCACCCAGGCACCCCAATCTTTTTTCCTTTAAATTGTTAATATGGTAAATTAAATGAATACATTTTGTATTACTTAAATCATTCTTATATTCTGAGATAAACTTAGTTTAGCAGTCATGTGTATTTTTTAATTTCTTACTGGATTCAGTTTACTTCAAGAGGAGTGGGAGTACTATTTTATTTAGAACCTTTGTATCTTTTCAAAAGAGATATTAGCCTATAGTCTGTTTTGGTTTTTTTCCTCATACTGTCCTTGTTGAGCCTTGGTGTATTAGGCTGCTGTAACAAATTACCATAAACTGTTTGGCTTAGAACAAGAGAAATTTATTGTCTCACAGTTCTGGTGACCAGAAGTCCAAAATTGAAGTGTCACTAGGGCTTCACTCCCTCTGAAACCTTTAGGGAAGAAGACTCCTTCCTTGCTTCCTCCTAGCTTCTGGTGATTGATTGTTGGCAATCCTTGGCATTCCTTGGCTTGTGGTTGCATCACCCAATTTCTACCTGTTTTCATATGGCCATCTCCCCTCAGTGTGTCTTAATGCAACTTTTTCTTACTAAAGATATCAGTCATTGAATTTAGGGCTTACCCTAACTTGTATGACCTCATCTTAACTTGATTATATCCACAAAGACCCTCTTTCTAAGTAAGGTCACATTCTAAGTTTCCTGTGGGCATGGATTTGGGGGGAGAATATTTACCCTACCATACTTGGTGTCAAGATTTTACAAGCCTCATTTGAGTCTTTGGCATCAGGAAATAGATAAAGATTGATCACCTCCAATCTTATCACTTAATAGCCCTTGAAGATACTACAAAAACCTAGAGCACTACTCTACTGCTTTTATCTTGAGAAACATAAAATGGAGGTGAATAATTTACATACTTAACTTTATGACCTGAAAATCTAATCCAGCATTTTTTATCATCTCATTTAACTTTCACATTAAACACTTTTTTAAGGGTTACTTAGGTTATAAAAGATTAATATCAAACAGAATAAAGCAACTTCACTCTAACAAGAAAACACATTCTTTACCCATTCTCTCATTAACTATAGAATGATTTGAATGCTCAGATATCTGCATATGCTTTTTTTTTTTGAAATTTCAAGCAAATACTTCTTCTTTTCAAATTTTTATTTAAATTCTAGATAACATATAGTGTAACATTGGTTTCAGGAGTAGAATTTAGTGATTCATCGCTTAGGTATAACACCCAGTGATCATCATAACAAGTGCCCACCTTAATACCCATCACCCATTTAGCCCATCCCCCACCCACCTCCCTCATCAACCCTCAGTTTGTTCTCTGTTGTTAAGAGTCTCTTACGGGTTGCTTCCTTCTCTCTCTCTTTTTCTTTCCCCATGTTCATCTGCTTTGTTTTTTAAATTCCACATATGAATGAAATTATATGGTATTTGCCTTTCTCTGACTGACTTAATTTACTTAGCGTAATATACTCTAGCTCCATCCACATCATTGCAAATGGCGAGGTTTCATTCTTTTTGATGGCTGAGTAATATTCCAGTAATATGTAGACATATATATGTATGTGTGTATATATATATATTTATTTATACACCACATCTTCTTTATCCGTTCATCAGTTAATGGACATTTGGGCTGTTTCCATAATTTGGCTATTGTTGATAATGCTGCTGTAAACATTGGGGAGCATATACCTCTTAGAATCTGTATTTTTGTATCCTTTGGGTAAATACCTAGTAGTGCAATTGCTGGATCGTAGGGTAGGTCTATTTTTAACTTTTTGAGGAACCTCCATACAGTTATCCAGAGTGGCTGTACAAGTTTGCATTCCCACCAACAGTATAAGAGGGTTCCCCTTTCTCCACATCCTGGCCAACATCTGTTGTTTCCTGTGTTGTTAATTTTAGCCATTCTGACCAGTTGGAGGTGTTATCACATTGTGGATTTGATTTGTATTTCCCTGATGATGAGTGATGTGTGGAGCATCTTTTCATGTATCTGTTTAGCTATCTGGATGTCTTCTTTGGAAAAATGTCTGTTCATGTCTCCTGCCCATTTCTTGACTGGATTTTTTTTTTTTTTAGGTATTGAGTTTGATGAGTTCTTTATAAATTTTGGATACTGTTATCAGATATGCCACTTGCACATATCTTCTCCTATTCTGCATATGCTTTTTACTTTGCTACTTCCTTTAGTATAACTTAGTGGTACATGTGAGCAATAATTACTACATAATCTTCAGTCTATAAAAGCATATATAATACTTTGTAAAAGCTTTAGGTAATTCTCCAGACAAGTTTTACTGTTATAAGTGTTGGTTTTCCCCTTCTGTAGGCTTTAGAACGTTATATAAGAAGTAACTATACTAACTAATTAGTATGTGTAGAAGAAAAAAATTGTACACTTTATCTTGATTCCAGAGCTTTAACTAAATTCTGCCATGTAGGTAGATTTTTTTTTAAATCTTCAATCATGTAAAAATTTTCCATAGTGGGAACTATGAAGCCAATGACATCATTCCTGTAAGTAGAGAAAGCTGAGAATGGTAAAGCTGTATTAACAATGAAGCAGTCTTGGTTCAGTGTACTAGGTAATGTTACCACACAGTAGATCATAAAAGATTTTTATAAACCAAAGATTTTTAGGGGGTGATTGATTTAGCATCTTTCATTTGGTATTGAACTGTATTTTTTCTTTAATTTTTAGATTTTATTCATCATATTAATGACACAGATGCTGTACTGAGTACCAATGATAGTAACCCTGGTAAGTAGTTTGAAATTTAAAGTTTAGCTTGTTTTTTTATTTTCCATTTTGCTTCAAAAGGAATTTAAGGTAGAACATATTGCTGTATTTTAGGTAAATAATTAGTGCAACATCATTACCATTATGTTAACTGAGCCACTATTAAATTGGTGGCAATCATTGAGTTTCAAAAAAAAAAAAATTCCATAAAAGGTTGTATTAATGTGAGCTAAACAAGATTAAGTTCATATTATACAATTCACAATTGTAGCTCACATCTATAGAATCCATGTTTGCCTATAAATAGTCAATACATATTTTTAAGAGCTTGTATCTTTGCTAATTGTTTTGGAAGTCTAGAAGCACAGTTCTCAGGTTGTTAACTTTTTTAGACGTTTGCTGTATTATTTACTAATATTTAAATACACAAAGCTGTATCCTGTAAAATAATTTCTTAATAATGAACAAAGGTTAGTAAATGCAGAAAAATAAATTGAAGGCTTGGCCAAAAAAAAAAAATCTTAATTTCTTAGAAAAGTTTCCTTTAATTAATTTGTTAAAAATCTTTGTGGCTTATGGGTTTATCCACTATGGCAGTCATGAGGAAAGTGAATGTAAAAGCTAATGTAGGGGCGCCTGGGTGGCTCAGCCGGTTGAGCCTCTGCCTCCAGCTCCGGTCGTGATCTCAGGGTCCTGTGATAGAGCCCCGAATTGGGCTCCGTGCTCAGCGGAGAGTCAGCTTCTCCCTCTCCCTCTGCCTCTCCCTCTCACTTGTTCTCTCTCTCTCTCATAAAATCTTTAACAAAAAATAAAAGTAAAAGCTAATGTAACCTTCTTAACATTATACTGTTAACCTTTAACATTAAAGCTTTATGTATTAATGATTTAGATTTCAGAAATACTAATTGTCTTTACGTTATGTATTTAGATTTATGTGTTTAGATTTCAGAGATACTAAATTGATATCATTTTGATGGAGGAACACATTGATCAATGAGAAGAAAATTCATTCTATATATAAATTTTTTAAAGATTTATTTATCTATTTAAGAGAGCACACTGCCAGGGGAAGGGGTAGAGAGTCTTAAGCAGACTCTGTGCTGAGCGTGAGCCCGATGAGGGACTCCATCCCACAACCCTGAGATCACGACCTGTTCTGAAACCAAGAGTCAGCCGCTCAACTGACTGCGCCACCCAGGTGCCCCTCAACATATATTTATTAAGCGTCTTATGTGTCAGGAACTATTCTAGGCTGTGGGAATATAATAAACAGACAGAAGTCTCTCCTCTCTTGAAGCAAACATTTCAGTGTTTACTATTCAGTGTCTTACTTTGTTCCTTAATTAAACTCATTAACCTGTGTTTTGCTAACACTAGCAAATGAGTGAGTGCAGTAGCAGCTTTTCTGTGAACATACACACACCTTGGAATAATTATACTAACGTTTTTTGGTATAATTTTAAAATACATTCATAAGTTTCATGATTACACTGATGATTTGGAGAATACCATCAGCAAAGTCAGTTTACTTTGCATTCTTCTCTTTGAATGATATGTTAAATACTATGAAACAGTCCATCTCAGTTGATGTAAAATTACAGCTGACCTTTATTGGATACTTACTGTGTGCAGGCATTATTCTAAATGTTTTATAGCACCTCTGTAAGGTAGATAATGTTAACTTCACTTCCTAGATGGAAAAACCAAAGCACAGAGAAGTTAATGACTTGCCCAAGGTTACATAACTACTAAGTGACAGAGTCAAGATTCATTATTTAGTCAGTTTACTTCCATAGCCTGTGCTCTTTACCACTGTTATTATTAGCACAAGAAAAATTAAAGTTAATTTACTTCCATCCAGACATAGAAGAAAAAAGTATATGTTAAAATGCTGACTAAGCAAGCAAATTAAGTGTTTGGCTTTGTGGCATGCCAAATATATAATGGATAGAGAATAAAATTGAAAACAGAACTTGAATATATCATTTTCTCTTTGACTAGTGATGAGAATGATTCTTACTTATTAGGAGTATTTTTCACCAGCATTAAGAGTTCTTTTTGAAGGGCTGATTATTAGGAAAAGTACTATTATGAAATTAGAAAGACAGAATGATTTGTATCCTCTCTCCTAACAGAAGAAATTGCCACTTGAAGATTAGTGTTAGGAAAAACACATTTTACTCAATCCCCAGTTCTCTGGATATCATCTAAGCTGTTAGGCTGCTATCAAATGTGATAAATTTTCATGAGAATTATTCCAGATTGCTGGAATTCAAGATTCTTAAGCTATAAGCAATAGTTAGGTTATCTGTTTCAGTGATGTCCACTTTTTATTCCAAACCCATAGGTTTTGTCTATTGTTAAAAGAAACCTGTTCTGAGGCGGCTGGGTGGCTCAGTCAGTTGGGCATCTGACGCTTGACTTTGAGTCAGATCATGATCTCAGGGTTGTGAGATTGAGCCCCACGTTCTCAGCACTGGGTGTGGAGCCTGCTTGAGATTCCCTCCCTCCCTCTCCTTTTGCTCCTCCCCCGCCCCAAAAGAAAGAAAGAAACAAACCTGTTCTTTGGCCTTTGTGTGGTTTATTAGCACAAAGGTAACAAACAATGACCCTGAATATTTCTTACATTATTGTATAAATAAGACCAAATACCATTCAACCCAATATTTTCTCTCTAGCAATGGAACCAAAGGATAGTTGGTGGGATAATTTTATAGCTTCCCATAGAAATTAAGGATATACCTCAGAATTTTCTAAGATTTTCCCACCTTTAATTATTTGTAAGTGAAAGTTTCCTAATATGTTTAAATATAACCCTCTGTTTTTTTCCAGAAAGCAGAAACTTGTTTATGATACGATTTGAGATTGGTAGAGCAAGAATCAGTCTCTGGGGTAGTCATTTTGTATTCTTCGTGGTCTTCTCTAATTTGATGCTTTTCTGTTGCAGTGATTTGTCCAAGTGCTGGGAGTGGTGACCATCCTGACAATAGCTCTATGATTTTCTATGCCAATGACACGGGACTCCAGCAGTTTGAAAAATGGTGGAATAAGTCTAAGACAGTGCCCTTTTACCTCATAGGGCTCCTCCTGCCACTGCTCAATTTCAAATCTCCTTCATTTTTTTCAAAATTTAATATCCTAGGTAAGCTGAGACACTGTGTTATGGAGCTTCTGTGTAATAGAGTACACACTGGATTCTGTGGAGATATGATCTGGCTGGGGAGAGTTAACCTACCAGGCCTGTTCACCTACGTTTAATTTGTTCACTCATACGTTACCCTGCTTTTTGGTTTTTCTTTGTGGAGTTTGACACAGAGAAAAATGTAGATGACCATTTCAAGTCCAAATTCCTTTTTTAAAAAAAGAGGAGTTATTAGATTTCCCGTTCTATCCTTGCTGAACCACTGTTCCTCATTTCTTCAGTGGGTACAACTAGAGGAAACAGATTAAGATTTCAGGATGAGAGATCCAAACTGGATATTACAGGGATTCTCAGTACTAGGGATTGGAAACATAAGAATTTACTAAGGGAGGTTATGGAATATTTTTTCCTACAGTTTCTATTTAAGAGTATAGCACAGAATTATCACCTAGCTTTTCAACCTGGGATATCATTCTCTAACTCAACCTAATGAGGTTTATTCTGCTTTTGCTGTCCTCCTCAGTGCTTTTTCTTTATTGGAACATTATTGCCTCTTTAAAAGAACAGACTTCTTACCATGAGCCCAGTTTTTCAGAAATTTCTGCATCATTAAAGGAATGTTTTTGACCCACTCTTCGTTTGCAATTCTGAAATTTAAGATGGCAAAAGGAACCCCCAGTGCAAATTAATTAAAGATAAGGATAACATTCATAAAAAAGTGATAACCCCAAATAAACCATAGGGTTTCCCCTCCTCCCTATAGATCTGATCTCCCGGTAGGCATTGTAGAGTATAAAATAATTAGATTACTCATCACATCAAGGAGGTAGCTTTTTGGGTTTTCAGAAAACCGAAGGAGAAGGTAAGGATATTTCTCTATACCTCTCTGCCTCACAATAGGTTTCACTGGAAGACTGCCACAGACACACACAGAAAATCAAGCATTGTGGTTATATAAGCTGTGGCCTCTTGTTTTTATTGTTTCTGAATCAGCTAATCTGCAAACCCACAGTAGAACTTACATAGCTCATTTGTGGTTTCCTGATTTGCTTGCCAACTTTCCTATGGAACAGATCTTTAAAAGTTAGCATATAAACTGGTAAAAGTATTTGCTAAAACAATCACCAGACTTGTAACCAGGTTGATTATTCACTACCTCCTTAAGAATATTTTACTTTTGCCCTTTTTTTGGTACTTTCCCTCTTTTAAAACTATAGCTTCTTTACAGAAATTAGTATCTAATTCCTACAGAAAGAAACCTACTTGGATTTTCTGCCTCTACTCCATAATGACTGGACTTAATTCCTTAAAAGGAAAACTCTTTTACCTTCTAGATTACTAAAAATTCTGAATACCCACTTCACCCTGTGTATGAATACCTATGAATGGAATCTGTAATCTTTTCATCTAGCAGATAGTACTACCCAAACCCTTCTCTAGCTGCTAGATCAGATTATTCGGGGATTATTTGGCTTATCACCTTTCTCAAATAGTCTTATCCACATTCACTACTTTTCTTTCTTTACTTTCTCATCATCTTAGAGTAAATGCTGTGACAGACTTTTCCAGCTTATTGACCATCTCTAATATTTCCAGTACAAAGAATAAGAGTCAGTTTCATGTTTTTTTTCTCCCATGTAACCTTACAATTTTGTAATGAATTCTTTGCATGTATCCTCCACATAACTCAGCTCTTAAATAAATTAGACAGTTTTGCATTCTTCAGTATATGAGCTACCTTCATCTAGTTCTTCTTAGGCCTACTACATAGTGTTTTGCTTTCTGAAAACTCACATAGCTTGTTTCTATTCTTTAAATCCTACCTGGGTTTTAGTGGGCATAATCAATGAGAGTTATAATTTTCCAAACTTTGCTAAGAACATAGAAACAAAGCTTAGTTTTAAAATCGTCTGTAAAACACACAAAGATGATAAATGGTTTCTGAATTTTTTCTCACAGGCACAGTGTCCGTTCTCTATTTGATTTTCCTTGTCACCTTTAAGGCCATACGCTTGGGATTTCATTTGGAATTTCACTGGTTTATGCAAACCGAGTATTTTGTACCAGGTAAGCTGTTTTGGCCAAATAAAGAATCAATAAATTACAAAAATGTGATCTTTTAGTTAACTATCGTTAAGTATTGTTATTATAAAACAAATAATGGTATTTTTTTGGATGAGCACTTTTTATTAATGCTATTAAGCTAGAAACAGGAGTGCAGTTAAAATTATTCTGCTTTTCTCTCAGTAGTAACCAGGGCCCTTTGTTATTTCTGTTTGAGAATTGAAGTTCAGTGAGGTTATAATGCAATTAAAAAATCAAACTCATTTTCTAGACTTTTCTGGGGAAGCATATCCCTAGAAATTCAGAAACTTAGAACATGGTCACTAATTAACATATGTGGATAATACTGTTCATTAACATCATTGTTCCCCCATGGTTGTTTTGTTTTGTTTTGTTTTATTTTGTTTTGTTTTGTTTTGTTTTGTTTCAGGCTAGTTAAAATGGTGGTTAGTAAGTGTTCCCTTCCTCCTTTTTTCTCTCATGGTTATAACTTGGCAATTATCTCAAGTTTCACCCCAATTTAATGGATTTGGGGTATAATAAAAGCACCATGAAGCAATGAATGTACAATGCTAAATGAGAAAACAGATTAGAAAATAGAAGTGAATATTACACTAGTATCCCGAAAACTCATAAAGAGAAAGCAGTACAAAATTCTCTTGTTGGTTTAGAAAGACTACTTTCTTTCCATTCTTCACCTGTTAATTCAGGTAGTCTAGAATTCAAGTCTATTTAGTCTGGTGTTACTCTCTGAAGTCAGCGATTATAATTGTTTGCCATTCCCTCTGTTTCTTTTGTTACAACAGGCCTGGGTTTTCCAACTGTTTCCAAGAGTTATTTGTTGGAAGTTGTTTGCTACTATGGTTACTTATTTTCAGATCATCTGGGTGCCTTAGCTTTGATTTTTTTATTTCTATAAAAAGCCCATAAAGACTAAAAAGTCAGTGTAAATTCATGATAAAGGAAATACTAGAGCCTGAAAGGCATCCTTCTCTTCCATATTGTATTTAAAATTGGATATAAATGAAAATGACCACTTTAAGCCAGTGCTTCCATTCATTGATAAAAATAGTCTAGGATGTTTTTTCTAAAATTAGGTCCATAGTGATTTATATTAAGAGTCTTAGTGATAAATGTTTCTGCTAATAATAGGACATGAGAGAAATATGAAAAAAAAGAGTATAAATGTTTAGAAGATGGAAAACATATTTAAATATATATTAAGCCATTTATTTCACTTTATTTCATTTCTAAATGATACAAAGGGAGAATCATGAGGATTAAAGAGGCTTGTGTTTATATTTATGGTCCTGAAATTGGTTACTTTATTATGACTGAAGAATTTTTTAGGACTCAAAATATGTCATAAGTCTTTTTCAGTAAAGGCTAATTAAGAATCAGAGAACTTTGAAGGGTATGAGTCTTTACTGTCCTGATGAAGAATTCACATAAACTTATAGTTCTGATTGAATCTTTATTTATATACTTTTGTTACCAAAAATTTCTTTCTCGATGCAGTGGATCCTGTTGCCCTTCCTCCCAGGTAATTGGAAAAACAGAAAAAACAACTCGTGTGTTTCATCCTATCCTTTCCTGCCTCCAGGACTTTACTTCTGTAGTTATCCCTTCTTTCTCCTTAATCATGTGCCATCAAATATTTCCTTTACTGAACTGTTCCTACCAGATACAAATCTCTCTCAGTCTAAAAACGAAAGCTCACATAATGCCGCATTCCCCTCTAGTTATTGCTTCCCTTGAAAGAAAAACTCTTTGAAAGAATTGTCTGTTCTCACTCTTTTTACTTCTCCTTCCATTTTGCCTTGAACTGGTGTTTGCTGGGCTTTTGCCCCAGTCGCTCCACTGATAACCAGTAACTCCATCTTGGCCAAATCCAATAACCAGTTCTCACATCTCTTCCTGCTCAACTTATCAGCAGCATGAGCACATTTGGTCACTCCTTCCATCTTAAAACATTTTCTGAACTTCTAAAACCCCATTTTCTCTTAATTCTTCTGCATGACTGCTTTCTCACATTCCTGACGAGTCAGTTATGCAGTTATCTAGGGTTTTACTCAAACTTCTTTTCTCTCTACCTTTTTTCCTAAGTAATATCATGTAGTCACCTGGCTTTATATATTGTCTATATGGTGACTAGTCCAATTTTGTATCTCTAGGCCAGATCTCTCCACTGAGATCCATCCTTATATATCTACCTGCCCCTTCTACAACTCCACTTGAACATCCACTAGGTATTTCAAACTTATATTTACAAAAACCAAATATTTGTTTCCTTCCTCATCCACCCCCATCCCATCAACCTGCTTCATCTGCTCTTCTCCCAGGTTTCTCTATCTCAGAAAGTGGTGGCTCCAATTTCCCAGTTGCTCAGGCCCCAAACTTTAGAATCCTGCTTGATTGGTTTCTCCCCCCACCTTCCATATCTGCAAAGCATGTCAGCTGTACTTTTAAAATAAACCAAGAATCTGACTACTTTTTCCACCAGAAAGAATTAGGCTGTTAATCTCTCACCTGGATGATGATAGTAGCCTCTTAACTAGTCTCACCGTTTCAGCTCTGCCTCCCCCTTTGTAGTCTGTTCTATGCCAAGCAGCCAGAGTGAGGTTTTTAAAACACAGCCTTCAAAAGCCTGGTTTCCCATCTCATTCGTCTCATTCAGAATAAGACAAGCTTCTGGGCACCTGGGTGGCTCGGTTGGTTAAGCGTCTGCCTTCAGCTCAGGTCATGATCTCAGAGTCCTGGGATGGAGCCCAGTGTTGGGCTCCCTGCTGAGTGGGGAGTCTGCTTCTCCCTCTGCCTGCCAGTCCCTCTTGCTTATGCTCGCTCTTTATTTCTCTCAAATAAATAAAAATCTTAAAAAAAAAAAAAAAAAGAATAAAGCAAGCCTCTGTCGTAGTCCAAAGGTCCTATATGATCTGACTCCTGACTTCCTGTCTGCCATCGTTCCCTTATCCCATCATTCTGCTTATTCAGTCTACTCCAGCCACACTGTTTCCCTGCTGTTCCACAAGAATGGCAAGCACACTCCTAGCTCAGAACCCTTGCATTAACTTTTACCTGTACGTGAAATGCCCTTGTCTTTTCTTAGGTATCCACATGGTTGTTATCATTAGTGAGGCCTTCCCTGGCTTCCTGCCCACTCCCACTTCTTGTGGCTTATTTTTCTTCAGAGCTTTCATCACTACCAAATCTTATATGCAAGTATCCCTGGCTATCCGAAACTACTAAGTTCCTAATTCTAATAATGAGTTGAAATATTAAGGGATATCTATTATTCTTACCTATTTGGTTCCTGAGCTTCAGATAGAAAGTAGCAGAAGTTAAGATAACAAAGCACTTTCTAAAAATGTTTTTTAATCTATTTGGTTCTCGAATTCAGAAAGTGAAAGTTCAGTTGGTAAGGAATACCTGTTTTTTTTTTTAACTTGTGTATCTGTCGTCCTTACTAAGAATGTAAGCTCCTGAGAAAAGTGATGTTCTTTGTTTTTGTTTTCTTTACTTCTCTATTACTGCTGTATCCCCAAGGCCTATAATAATTCCGAGGGCATAGTGAGTAGTCCGTAAACAATGTTGAATGAATAAAGGTGTTTATCCCTACTCCCTCCTGAATCTCATTAAAACAAGAGTGAAGAAATAAATGTAAAAACAAACACAAAGAGACTATAGAAGAGACACCAGCAGACAAGAGACAGCAACAGATTGTTAGATACTGGAAAACTGGTAGATGGTTAGACTGACAGCAAAGCAGACAAAGCTGAAATTTAAGTACCTGTAGAGAGGGTTTCCATCACAAAGGAGGCCATTTTGAGCTATATGTTGAAACCCTCAGTATGTGGAGGCATTTGGGTCACTCTGAAAGCAAGAGTAAGGAAAAGAGCTTACGATGGGGAGAATTCTGTGCAAGTTTACATCAGGAATAGGTAGATAGTTAGATTATAAACCCCTTTTCCTCCTCAACCTAGCAAGAGATGGAAGAAGCTGAATTAGTCAAGCTCAGAACTCAGGTTCTCCACACACAAGATATGGTGAGAAAAAGGTTTTTAGTCTGAAAACAGGGACTAAGTGAAAGTGTCATGTTGAGTGGTGAGACTCTCTCTCTCCCTGTACCCCTCCCAATTCTCTTTTCTTTACTCTTTGGCTCCCAGAATGCTGACAGCATAGGATAACAGAGGATTCTCCTCTGGAGAAACTGACAAGCCCAAGAGGAAAGACCTAGAGTCTTGGACATTTGGGTTCTACCAAAGAAATGGCAGGTACCTTGCTTGTATCAGACCATTTAGATGTTTACTAAGTGTATACATTTTTTTCATGCTTCACTTTTGGATATTAAAAAAACATAGGCAAAGATCACCAGATATTTGTGGAAAGGCTCTTACATAAAAACAAAAACTGTGTCGGGGGGGAAGAGCTTGAAAGGAAAAGAAAATAAGAGGGACTAAGAATAAGAAAACTTGCAAAAAAGAAAGTTAGTCTCAAAGTGACAAAAGAAAGTATTATATCCATGAAACAGCATTTGGGTGCCAAGGAAGGAAGGAAAGAAGGAGGGAGGTTGGTCTTAGAAACCAAAAATATAATAGAAATTAAGAATACAGAGAAAATTTGGAAGATAAAGCCAACTTCCCAAAAAGTGGTTTAGGAATCATGGATGGATGGATGGTTGGATGGATGGAAGGAAGGAAGGAAGGAAGGAAGGAAGGAAGGAAGAGAAGAAGGAAGGAAGGAAGCAAAAAAGGAAAAATAGCAGAGAAAAGATAAGAAAATTAAAGCATTAATCCAGGTAGCCTAATAACTGAAAATAGTTTCATGGAACATAGAGAAAATGAAGAAGGGAGGAAATTGCCAAAGAAATAATTTAAAAAGTTTCCTGCTAACCAAAGAACATGAGTTTCTAGAGGTATAGGTCCCACAGTACCCAGCACTGAATAAAACCCACACCAAAGTATATCATCGTAAGATTTCAGAACACCATGGATGAAGAGAAGACCTGAAAGCTTCTAGGGATAAAGAACAGATTTATACAAAAGATCTGGAGTCAGAATAGTCTCAGGCTTTTTAACAACTCCTAAAACTAGAAGAGAGAAGTGTCATGAAGGTCTCAGAATAAGTTATTTTAACTTAAAATTCTAAATCCCACCATACCCTCCCTCAAGTGTTAGAGTACAATAGATATTTTCAGAAGGTAAAGTCTCACAAAATTTTACCTTCCATGCACTCTTTCTCACAAAAAAATACTGCAAATGTGTTCCACCAAAAAAGCAGTAAATCACAAAATCCTCACAGTAGTGGTGAAGGGCTATCCTACGAAACAGCTGTGCAGCAGGCGTAGCAAGCAACCTGCCCAGATCACAGCAGCAGACAGAGGGCCCCAGGAGGCATTTTATCCAAAAGGAAAATGAAACGGAAAAGACTATTTGATGTGTTGTATAGAATGAGGTTTTACCATTCTTTTGGAGAGTCTGGGGAAAAATTAGTGTTAAATAGACGCAACCTGAAAGGAAATACCTCCAAATCTCCATAAACCTCCATAAAAACAGGCCAACAAAAGTAGTTTTATATAAGAAAATATAAAGATAATACATTTCATGGCTTAACTGTGAATAATACAGAATAATCATGAAAATTAAAACACTGAATATTGATTTTTACAAAATCAAAATTAGAATTAAGATTTTATTGGGGGGATAGGGGATGAGAAAATGTGAGTGGTGGTAATAATATAAAAGGATTAAAGTCTTCTGGTGGAAAATCAATGGATTATGTCAAAAATTTTAAAAATAAAGGAAAAGGAATATAAGCATATTAAAAATAAGATAGATTATTAATTTAAAGTGTGCTGAAGAGGTATAATTACCTGTGGGAAACAGGCTTCAGGATGGGAGGTATAAAGCAAGAGAATGCTGTTTTTTGTTGGAAACCCTGTGATACATTTAACAACTAGTACTCATTTAGGGCTACATTTTTAAAATGAAAAACTGTTAAATGCTTTGAAACTGATTGCAGAAAGACTTCAGACACTGATCGCCAAGGATTATGCAGAGATATGCCATTTGGTTGGTAGTAGCATTGTGTTTATCTGCAACCAGAAAAAATAATTTTCTAACCACATATGCTTTACATGGTTTTTTTTATTAACTTTCCATTAGGAGCAGACTACATTCTACCATGCGCTCATTGATGCTTAATAATGCCTCCAAATAAAATGGAATATCTGTTTTCATATTTTTTTACATGTAGGCCCTACCATTTTTTTGTTTTTGTTTTTGAACTTTTTATTGAGGCATAACATACACATATAAAAGTACACAACTCTTAAGTATACAGTTTGATTAGTTTTCACAATGTACCAGATACCCAGCACCAGAGCAAAAACTAGCACTCCAGAAGTCCCTCTCATTATGCCTACCAGGTGCTATCTCTCTACAAAGTTAACAACTGTTCTAACTTCTAACCCCAAAGGTTGGTTTTGTCTGTGTTTTGTTTTTTAAGTCATGTAAAAGGAATATAGAACATATGTTCTTTAGTGTCTGGCTTCTTCCAATCAACATTGAATTGTGATATTGATCCATGTGCCTATTTGTAGTTCATTCTCATTGGTATTTCATTGTATAACTATACCCACAATTTGTTTATTTTTTACTCTTCAGGGACATTTGTTTCCAGTTGTTTAGTATTATGTTTATTGCTGTGCTTTATTCTTATACATATCTTAAGGTGAAAATATGACAGCTTTCTCTTGAGTATAAACATAAGAATGGATTTGCAAGGTCAAAGGGTATGTGTATATTCTGCTTTGGTTGATATTGCCAAATGGCTTTCCAAAATGGTTGTATACTTTAAAATGGGTGAAGTGCATATGAATTGTATCTCACTGAAACTGTTGAATCTCAGGTTTTTAAGAAAGTTACTCAAGAAGAGTTTTTGTTGGTTAATTGGAAAAGGCTGGATTTTTACTTATCCTAATTTGACAAGTTAGAAACAACACTGGTATCACCTGCCATGGTTAGAAAAGGATCAAGTTGCTTCAGAAAGCATTTAGAGGTAATAGAAGTTGATTGCTCTGAAAGATAGGAAAGATCAGCTATACTGAAGGGAGCTTATTGAAAACAAAGATCTTAGCAAAAATCAAAATCATTCTGAAGAACAGTTTAAAATAGAATTTTGACCACTTACATGGCTGAAATCCTTTATTCTTAATATAAATGAATACCTCTGATTATGTGCCATACGTTGTCAAAAAGAGATGTGGCTCACTCCCTCCAGGAACTTACAGTTAGTTGAGCAGTAAGACCAATTTGTGAATTACTGATCATAGTGTAGAAATAAATCTAAGATACCATTAGAATAATCTATAAAAGATATCAGGACACGAAGTAGGAGCAGTATAAAAATGAGGGGCGCCTGGGTGGATCAGTTGTTAAGGGTCCAACTCTTGATTTTGGCTCAGGTCATGATCTCAGGGTCGTGGGATCAAGCCCCATGGCTGGCTTGCACTCAGTGGGGAATCTGCATCTCTCCCTCTCCCTCTAACCCTCCCCCTGACCCTGCTCGCGTCCCCTACTCTTAAAATAAATAAATCTTAAAAAAAAAAAAAAAAAGAAAGAAAGAAATCTAAGAGACAATAATCTAGAGGAATTGCATGTAAATAAAAATTAGAAATCAGAGAAGGGTTCTTAGGGCCAAAAGGAGTTCTTTAAATGAAGAATTGGTGGACGGGATGTATGCCAGGTCAATAGAACAACATGTTAAAGCAACAGTTAAGGCCTGAGATAACAAGGCCATTTAGGAAATTACAAGAATCTGGGTGGCTGGAATGAAAGAATACTAGTTGGGAAGTGATTACAGATAAGGATAAAGAGGCAAAGTCCCAGTCATGAAGAGCCTTCTCTTTTAAGCTAAAAATAACTAGTGGCATTGAGACATTCCTTCCCCTTTATTTAAGGTTGGCTGAAGTAGGAGATAGTCTTCTATGACTCCAGGAGGTCAGTAGGGTAGAGGAGAAATAGTCCTATAATTCCCTGCCTGAAAGTAGGGTTCATAATGGGGCTGGTACGCTCAAATGCATAATATAATAATAATAATAATAATAATAATAATAATAATAATAATGTAAGCTCAAATGCATAATAATAACAACAATAACAATAATAATAATAATAGCAACAATAATAATAAGTTGAGGTCAGAGGTGCTGTAGCTTCATTTATTCACTCTCTCTGAACCAACAGAATATGTAGAAAAGCAGTGTTAATGAAAATACTGTCAGAATGTGGATGTGCTAAAGCACTGCTGAGGTGATAATTGAGAGGTGGGTGATGACTGATCTAGTTTGTATATTTTTGGCTCCTTTAACATAAATGAATTGACCATTTATGTCTGGGTTTATTTCTGGGCATTCTCTTTTGTTCCATTGAGCTCTGTGTCTCTTTTTTGCCAGTACCATACTGTTTTGATTACAATAGCTTTTGTACTATAGTTTGAAATCTGGACTGTGATACCTTCAGTCTTGCTCTTCCTCAAGACTGCTTTGGCTTTCAGGGTCTTTTGCGATGCTATACGCATGTTAGGATTGTTTATTTCTGTGGAAAATGTCATTGGAATTTTAATAGGGATTGCATTGAATTGCTTTGGGTAGCATGAACATTTTATCTGTAATAATTCTTCAAACATGGACATGGAATCTCTTTCCATTTATTTGTGTCTTCTTCAGTTTCTTTCATTACTGTATTACAGTTTTCACCTTACAGGTCTTTCACCTCTTTGGTTAAATTGATTCTTAAGTACTTTATTCTTTCTGATGCTATTGTAAATGGAATTGTTTTCTTAATTTCTCTTTCTATTGGTTCATTGTTAGTGTACAGAAGTGCAACAGATTTTGGCGTATTGATTTTGTATCCTGAAACTTTACTGAATTTATTTATTAGTTGTAAGAGTTTTTTTGTGGAGTCTTTAGAGTTTTTTATATATAATATAACATCATCTTCTTCCTTTCTGATTTGGCTGCCTTTTATTTCTTTTTCTTAGTTAATTGTTGTGGCTAGGGTTTCTAGTAGTGTGTTGAATAAGAATGGTGAGAGTGGGCTTCCTGTCTCATTCCTGATCTTGGAGGAAAAGCTTTCAGCTTTTCACTGTTGAGTATGTTGGCCATGGCTTTTATTATGTTGTTGTACATTCCCTCCATACCCAGTTTGTTGAGAGTTTTTATAATAAATGGATGTTGAAGTTTGTGAAATGCTTTTTCTGCATCCTTTGAGCTGATCATATGATGTTTGTCCCTTGTTTTATTAATGTGGTGTATCACGTTGATTGATTTATGGATGTTGAACTATCCTTGCATCCCTGAAATAAATCCCACTTAATCATGGTATAGAATTCAGTTTGCTAATGTTTTGTTGAGGATTTTTGCATCTATGTTCATCAGGATATTGGCCTGTAATTTTCTTTTTTTTTTTTTTTTTTGTAGTGTCCTTGTCTGAATTTGATATCAGGATCAGGGTAATATTGGCCTCATGAAGTGAGTTTGGAAGTGTTCCCTCCTCTTTTATTTTTTGGAAGAGTTTAAAAAGGATTAGTATTAATTCTTCTTCAAATGTTTGCTGGAAATCACCAGTGAAGACATCTGGTCATGCCTGGACTTTTCTTTATTGGAAGATTTTTTTATTACTGATTCAATCTCCTCACTAGAAATTGGTCTGTTCATGTTTTCCATTTATGATTCAGTCTTGGTAGTTTGTATATTTCTAGTAATGTATCTATTTCTTCTAAGTTGTCCAGTTTGTTGGTGTATAAGTGTTTACAGTAGTCTCTTATAAATCTTTGTATTTCTGTGGTATCAGTTGTTATGTCTCCTCTTTCGTTTATAATTTTTTTGAGTCCTCTCTCTTTTTTCTAGTTTAATCTAGCTTAAGTTTTATCTATTTTGTTTATCTTTTCAAAAAACCAGCTTAGTTTATTCAATCTTTTCTATTGTCTCTTTAGTCTCTATTTCATTTATTTCTGCTCTCATCTTTGTTATTTCCTTTCTTCTGTAGGTTAATTTGTTCTTTTTTTCTCATTATTACTTGAGGTATAAAGTTGTTTGGGTTTTTTTTTTTTAAGGTTTATTTTTTTATTTTAGAGAGAGTGGACATGTGCTCAAGCAGGGGAAGGGGCAGAGGAAGAGGGAGAATCCTCAAGCGGACTCTCCACTGAGTGCAGAGCCTGACATGGGGCTCGATCCCAAGACCCTGAAATTATGACCTGAGCCAAAATCAAGAGTCGGATGCTCAACCACCTGAGTCACCCAGGCATCTAGTTAGGTTGTTTATTTGAGATCTTTCTTGTTTCTTAATGTGGATGTTTATCACTGTACACTGACCTCTTAGAACTGTTTTTGCTTCATCCTTTAAGTTCTGGTAAGTTGTATTTCCACTTTCATTTGTCTCAACATATTGATTTCTCTCTTGATTCCTTCTTTGGCTCATTGGTTGTTCCGTAGTGTGTTACTTAATCTCCACATATTTGTGAATTTTCCAGTTTGTTTGGTTTTTTTCTGTAATTGATTTCTAGTTTCATACAATTGTGATTGGAAGAAAAGCTTGGTATGATTTCAGTTCTCTTAAATTTGTTGAGACATATTTTGTGGGCTAACATGTGATGTATCCTGGAGATGTTCCATGTGCACTTGAGAAGAATGTGTATTCTGTTATTGGATGGAATGTTCTGTAAATGTCTGTCAAGTACATCTGGTGTAACATCATTTAAGTCCAATGTTTCCTTACTGATTTTCTGTCTGGGTGATCTATTAATTGTTAAAAGTGGTATATTGAAGCCTTCTACTATTATTATATTGCTATCTATTTCTCCCATCAGATCTATTCCTATTTGTTTTTTTGTTTGTTTTGTTTGTTTTTTTAAAGATTTTATTTATTTATTTGACAGAGAGAGAGACAGCCAACGAGAGAGGGAACACAAGCAGGGGGAGTGGGAGAGGAAGAAGCAGGCTCCCAGCGGAGCAGGGAGCCCAATGCAGGGCTCGATCCCAGAACCCTGGGATCACGCCCTAAGCCGAAGGCAGACGCTTAATAACTGAGCCACCCAGGCACCCCCATATTTGCTTTATGTACTTAGGTGCTCCTATGTTGGGAGCATAAATATTTGCAAAGGTTTGATGAGTTGATCCCTTTATTATTATTATAATGACCTTCTTTGTCTCTTGATACAGTCTTTGGTTGAAAGTCTGTTTTGTTGGATATACATATAGCCCTGCTTTCTTTTGGTTTATATTTGCATGGAATATCTTTTTCTGTCCCTTCACTTTCAGTCTATGTGTGTCCTTAAAGCTGAAGTGAGTCTCTTGTAGGCAGCATCTGGTTGGGTCTTGTTATTTTATCCATTCAGCTACTCTTCATCCTTTGGTTGACAAAGAATTTAGTCCATTTACATTTAAAATAATTATTGATAAGTATGGACTTAATATTGCCATTTTATTAATTGATTTCTGTTGCTTTTTAATTCCTTTGTTCCTTTCTTTCTCTTTTGCTCTCTTCCTTTGTGATTTGATGACTTTGAATTCTTACTTCAGAGTTTTTCAGTTCTTGCTCTGCAAAGAATAAAGTCATGTAAATAATAATTTTATCATATTTCCAAAAATGGTACCTCTCTTACTATTATATAAATATAATGCTGACTTTGATCTGAAATGATCAAAAAAAGTTGTATGCCCAATGTATTAAGAGTTGGTTTTTTGGGGTGGGGGGGCTTGGACTGGCTTATTTGGTAGAGCATGCAACTCCTGATCTTGAAGTAAGTTCAAGCCCCACTTTGGGTGTAGAAATTACTTAAAAATAAAATCTTTTTAAAAATTTTTAATTTTTTTTAGAACAGAAGTGGGAGTTGCCCCCACATTTTATTTGATTGCTTAGATGTAAAAAAGTTAAAAGATTATAGACAGAAAAGATGAGAATTTTCCTGAGAAAATTTTTTGTTTTATTTTGGTTTTGTTTTTGTTTTGTTTTTAGAGAGGGAGCATGTGTGTACGGGTTGGGGGGTTGGCACAGCTGGAGAGGGAGAGAGAGAATCTTAAGCAGGCTCCATGCCTAGTGCAGAACCCACCATGGGGCTCAATCTCACAACCCTCAGATCATGAGCTGAGCCGAAACCAAGAGGCAGACACTTAACTGACTGAGCCACCCAGGCGCTCCAGAATAGACTTTGAATTGCTTCTTCAAATAAAAATTTAGATAAAAGCTAACAGACCAACAAAAACTTAATGGAAAACCAAAGCATATAATTTTTAAACTCTTACAACCTGATTTCTTTCATAGCCAGTGCTTGATTCTTAGTTATTCTTATTTCCTTTCCTAAATAGTATGGCAAAAAGTCAGCAGACTTTCTTTTCTTGTTTGTGCTTTTTATACTAAAGAACCCCCCGAGACGGGTTGTTCTCCACTTTGGCACCTACTTTGCCTAGATATAGCTCTGTTTTCATGTAAATCTTGGTCTTATTCTACATAAAAGCAGTTTTTCATTTTTGTGTTAGCAAACCTCAAAAAAAATTGGCAGTGCTTTTGAAATATTTATTATTTTATTATTTTTATTTCATATTAACTTTGACTTTATTGTAGAAAATTTAGAGAATATAGATAAGTGATTAACTTAAAATAAATTCAACTAGCCAGAGATAACCACTATTTAAACTTTTGTGCTTATCCCTCCAGTCTTTTTTCTTAGCATACATATGTATATATACACACAAACTTTTTAAAATAAATGTAAAATCATACTATACATGCTATTTGAGTCGTAAACATTTGCCATAGCATAAAATCTTCCTCTAGAACATAATTCTTACACACTATATACCACAGAGCAACTGTATCATAGTTTAACCGTTCCCCTCTGTGTAGACATTTGTTATTTCTAATATTTTTAACCAGTGCTTTTTAGATTAGCCTTTAAAAAATGTTAAATGACCAATTTTCCCTTTTCTGATTCCTTTTCTAAAAGTGTTTTTCTGTCAAATTCAAGTATTAGAAGAGGAAGACCTTTAGAGTTCTTAATTTGAATCCTGCTATGCCACATACTAGTTGTGTGACCTCAAACAGCAATAACTGATGTGAAGTGCCCTCACAGAGTAGTCATTTCTTGATTCCTTTTCTTTCCCTTTTCAAGTACTTTGCTCAAGTATAATGCTAGCCTTGAGGAGCTTTGTAAAGACATCTCAATATTCTTATTTCCTGGATAAAGCAGATGCAACTAATTTTTGGCAGTCAACTTTTGGCTACTAACATTCATTTTCTAGCTGTCAGTTTTAATGTGTTGTGTCTTGTTTTTTTTTTTTTTTTTTTTTTTTTCACTCTCTTTTTCTCCTAGAGATAAGATTTCAGTTTCCACAGCTGACTGGAGTGCTTACCCTTGCTTTCTTTATTCACAATTGTATTATTACACTCTTGAAGAACAACAAGAACCAAGAAAACAATGTGAGTAATTGTCAGAGGAATTGAATTTTGTGATTGGATCTTAATTCTTAAATTTAAAGCATAGAATAGTAGTCAGCAAACTTTTTCTATAAAGGTTTAGTGATAACTGCTTTAGGCCTTGTGGGCCTTATGGTCTTTGTTAGAACTCCCCAACTCTGCTTCTGTGTCATGAAAGTAACCATAAAGAGTATTTGAACAAATGCATGGTGGCTATGTTTCAAGAAAACTTTATTTACAAAAACAGACAGTGGGCCAGATTTCATCATGGACCATATTTTGTCAACCTCTGCTGTAGAGTAATCACTAAAAAAATGAAGAGGCATAGCTAATAGCCAACAGTGGTGATACAATCTTTTTAAAATACCCAGGTTATCTGAAAGATTAAAAAAAGAAGAAGAAACAAAGAATAGATGGGACAAACTGAAAACAAATAATAAGATAATAGATTTAAACCCAATCATATTGATAATAACTTTGAATATGAATGGTCTAAATACTGCAATTAAAAGATATCAGACTGATTAAAAATCAAAACCTGACTACATTTGACCCTTGAACAAGATGGGGATTAAGGGTGCTGACTACCGCATCCCCCACTCCCGCAGTCATAAATTCGTGTATAACTTTCCCCCAGAGCCTAACTGCTAATAGCCTACTGTTGACTGGAAGCTTTAATGATAACATAAACAGTTGATTAACACATATTTTGTATTTTTTATGTATTATTTATTATATACTGTATTCTTATACTAAAGAAAGCTAGAGAAAGGAAAATGTTACTAAGAAAATCATAAGAAAAAGAATACATTTATAGTACTGTACTATGTCTGTTAGAGAAAATCTGCATATAAGTGGGCCTGCGCATTTCAAACCCATGTTGTTCAAAGGTCAACTATGTACTTTAAATATAAAGATATACCATGGAGACACTAAACATACAGGTAGAGTGGCTGTTTTAATATCAGACAAAGTCGACTTAAGAGCAAGGGGTGTTACTAGAGATAAAGAGCAACAGTACAAAATGATCTTTAGGGATCAATCCATCAACAAGACATAATAATCATAAATATATATGCACCCAGGGACAGAGCTTCCAGATAAATGAAGCAGCACCTGTCAAAACAGAAAGGAGAAATAGACAAATTCACTAGTATAATTGGAGATTTCATTACTCCTCCTTTAATCGTTGATGGAATAGAAAGTAAGTAAGGATATAGGAAACCAAAACAATATCAACCTACTTGATCTAATTAACATTTATAAAGGTCTCTAAGCAATAGGTGAATGCACATTCTTTTCAAATTCTTGTGGAACATATACCAAGATAGACCATATGCTGGGAAATTAAATAAATCTCAATAAATTTAGAAGGATTGAAATCATACCAAGTATGTTCTATGACCACAGTGAATTGAATTTAAAATCATGAACAAAGAAATCTGGAAAATTGACAAATACATGGAAATTAAATAGCAGCCTCCTGAATAAGCAACGTGTCAAAGAAGAAATCATAAGAAAAATTGGAAAATACTTTGAGATTACTAAAAATGAAGACACAACATAGCAAAACTTACGGGATGCAGCTAGAGCAGTGCTTGAAGGGAAATTTTATAGCTGTATATACCTACATTAAAAAAGAAGAAAGATCTCAAATCAGTAGCCTAACCTTCTACCTTAAGATACTAGAGAAAGAAGAGTAAACTGAACCCAAAGCAGGCAGAAGTTAGCCACTTACTTGTGGCCTTGTCTGTAGATTTCGAAATCAATCTGATGGCTTCTAACCATGTAAACGAAAAATCATGGTGAAGCTTTAAAGAGGTCTGTACAGTTGTTACTGAAATACAAAGGAAGAAGAGCTCACTGTGCCTGGGGATTCCGAGAAGACTTCAAGTTATGTTTGGCAGAGTCATTATGAAGGCAAAAATCCTAAGGAGAAGGAAGTTAGCTCTCAAATTAGGGCAAGAATATAAATCTAACTCCACCATTTTCATGTTTACTCTTATCTGGTAACACATCTGGCATATTACCTGTGAATGGAGTTAGAATTGAGTTAATCTGGATTTTCCATACTCTTTAATTTTTCAGATATAAAAATAGCATTATTTGATACCTACCTCTCAGGGCTTTAATCACAACTAAACATTATAAAATAGGAAAAGTATTTAACATGCTGTGGTATATAGTAGCAGCTACAAACTTTTTGTTTCTATATCCCTCGTACCTTCTCTCCTTACATTTAGACTGTGGATCTCTCACCTAATAGGAGAAAATATTTTCCCCTTCAGATTCTTTCCAGTGTCTTAAAACTTGTTTTGCAATGAGAACATATTAACTCTTCTCCAAGATTTCTTCCTATAATGCTAATAATAGATCCTCAGAAAAATACATAATGAACCACATCAATTCTCCCTTATCTTTACTCTCATCACTGCACTAGATTTTAATTTTTTTTTCAATTTTTTTTCAGATTTTATTTATTTGAGAGCATGTGTGCGAGCACGAGTGGGGGGAGGGGCAGAGGCAGACAGAGAAACAGGCCGAAATGCAGGTGGAGAAGCAGGTTCCCCACCGAACAGGGAGCCCTATGACAGGGGCCCTGATCCCAGGACCTTGAGATCATGACGTGAGCCAAAGCCAGGTGCTTAACAGACTGAGCCACTCAGGTGCCCCTAAATTTAATTTTTATCTTGGAAATGTTTAGTCTTATTATACTTAAACTTTGGTCATAAACAGTCTTAAATCTCCTGAGGGAATAGAAAGAAAATCTTGTTTATCCTAAGTAAGCATTTGGAACTTTGGGATGTAAGGGGAAAATAAGCATATACTTTTTAATCCCTTCCTCCTTCTTCACAAGTTCCCTGACTCGTTGACACTTGAGCAAAGCTACCTACTCCAAGTTTTAGGAAGTTTAGAAAGATATGTGGAAAATACCTGTTTCATCTTCATAGGAAGTAATATATATCTCATTAATAATGTATTCCTTGGTGCCATGTAAGTCACCTGTCTACACTAATCAAATCTTTTCTTAGGCCAACTTAGACCAAGTGCCCTAGAAACCCACTTTGCGAGTTAGGAGTCTCACGTATTGGATCATTCTATCCGTAAGGCTCTGCTTCTCAGACTTTATCACTAAAGTCTCCTAATGACAGAGAATACCTCATATACCTGGGAATCTGAAGGTGAAGAACACAATTTCATTGAAGTCTTGTATTTCATCTTAAGCATGCATGCACATTTTTACTGTACTCTAGTTTGTCTTAGAAAAGTCTTAAAGTAATGAGTTAAATGACAGGCAAACCTCACTTTACACATTTCCTATATGCATGACTTTCAGTTACTGTGATTTCATTAAATTACCTCAGGACCTTTAACAGCGTGGTTCAAATTCTAATTACCACAGGATTTGAAATTTGAGTATCTACATAAAGTAGTAACTACCTGCCCTTCAATTCACAAATCACCACATAAATAACAGACGTATATCATGATCTGTTGTTACCAATCACATCACTTCTTTCAAAGTCTTTCATTTATTGGTCACTACATATCTGTCATTCACTTTACACATAGACTGCCAAGCAGATAGTTGAGTTACCTCCTTCTTACCTGGTGGTAAATCCACATATTTTACAAAAATAGAAAATCGAGAGAGAAAATGGACAAACAAATGTGAAAGTGCAATAATGAAATAAAAAGTGAAAATGCTGGAAATGAAATTTGAATGAAACATAAATAGAATCGTAAAAGAAACCTCTGCTTGTGGGAAGGTAGACGTTCAAGAGACTCTGTGCAGCCAGAAGCACCTGGGGACCTGGGGAAGGTGAACTTATCAACACAAATGCGGAAAGTAGTTGTGATGAGAAGAATGAAGTTGTCCCCAAGGAAGTGGCACTGTCAGAAATTTTCACATTGAAAGAATTCTGAGAGATACTTCACAACATGAAGGCACAGTGGATGAAGTGATGGAAGCTGATGCAAACTTAGAAGAAAGGAATATGACGGTTCACTAAGACATGGAAAAGATGCTTGTTCTGTATTGTAATTTTACCATGAGAAGGAGGAAACAGTTCAAAATGCCCTTGGTAAGTTTTTACAAATAAAAAAAAACACTTTAATTCTCAATGTTTATGGTGTTTTAACATAGTATATTAGGGCGCCTAGCTGGCTCAGTCGGTTAAGTGTCTGCCTTGGCTCAGGTCATGATCCCAGAGTCCTGGGATCAAGTCCCACATCTGCTTCCTGCTCAGTGGGGGGGTCTACTACTCCCTCTCCCTCCTACCCTTTCCCCTGCTCATGCTCATGCTCTTGCGTGCTCTCTTTCTTTCAAATGAATAAATAAAAAATCTTTTAAAAAAATAAAATAGTATATTAAATAAATAGTACTTTTGCTATTATACATTTGTAACCAACAGTGAGAGTTTTTAATGTTTCGACAAAAATTGTTAAAGGTCATGGAACAGTTAATTTTTCTCATAGATTGTATGATCACATCACATGCTTTTTTAACAACTGATAATTTATTGAAATAGTTGGTGTAAGTATCCACAGTAGTGACTTCAACTGTTCAGTACTGATGTAAGTAATCTGCTTAATAATCTCTGAAGGGCTGTGCAAGTCAGTGAGTGGCTTGTAGATCCTTGTCTAGAACCAACTTCTGAAAATCTTAGGAATCTTAGTACCTTCAGCCCAAGGAGTTTTTCCGTAGTGATTCTCAGAGTCTTGGTGGGCATCCGAACTTGTTCTTCTACTTCGATATTCTTTTCCTTTGTGCCTCTGATCAAGTCAGCACACAGATTCTCCAGGGCATTTATATATTCAGTGAATTCCCACCTCAGGTTTTACGGGAGTCTTTCTGGTATCTGTAAGCTATGGCTGCAGTGCACAGCTTTCTGACCAACTTGTTCCTGGGTGAGAGCAAACAGTGGTAAGGCAGGAGCAGGTGGACCCCAGCTGTGCTGCAGCTGCCACCACATCTTCCTCAAAGAGGTGTCCAGGCAGTTTTAGTGTCATACTACTATGAAAAAAGAGGATGGCCTCTACTTTGTGCTTCCTAAAACTGGTAAGTAGAATCACTTTTCTGGAAATTTACACCAGTGTATCTGGAGATGTGCATTCCCCAATGGGAGAAGCTCAGGACCGCATGGAGAGATAGACATTTCAGTTCATGGTCTCCCAAGGATTGCAGGAAGATTCTCTGCCTTTTTTACTAGAACACTCAATGGGCCTTGAAATCTGTTTTTTATATGTAAATACCATAAAATGGGTTCCTATTTCTGCTCCCTTTTGGGACTAGCACTTTGTAGAACTAGTATGTGAGGTTCAGCTGACAAAATTTGACCTAACTTTTGTCTTGTGGCAAATATTTTTTTAAAAAAAGCTTAAAAGTTTAAATGGATGATGGTTTCTTATTGTCTTAATTGAAACTAGGGTATGAAGTATAGTCTAGCTTTCAAAAAATCAGTTAGACTTCATGTTAACTTCTTAAAATATTAGTAACTACTAATGATAAAGTTAACATTTTGTAATGTAAAGCTAACACTTTTTGCCAACAAAATTCTGAAGACGTTAAGTACCTGTAAATATATAAACTCTCCTTTTGATTGTGCTGAAATTGGCTTATGTACTTGTATAAATTAAGCTAAATGGGTTCTATATTCTGAGAAAAAAATTGTCATTTGGTTTATTTAATGATTATACTTTTCAGCAGGTTTCAGTAAGTGACTTGACCCCTAGAAGTCTGGTTAATATATATTTTCTTGAGATTTAAGTCAGAAAATGTGAAGCTGGGACAATTGGGTGGCTCAGTTGGTTAAACATCTGCCTTCAGCTCAGGTCATGATCCCGGGGTCCTGGGATCGAGTCCCTGGTCAGGCTCCTTGCTCAGCGGGGAGCCTGCTTCTCCTTCTGCCTGCTGCTCACGTGCTCGCGCGTGTGCTCTGTCTCTCTTTCTCCCTCTGACAAATAAATAAATAAAATCTTAAAAAAAAAAAAAGAAAATGGGAAGCTTGTCAGGGACTCTGAATTATTAATGTTAATGTTGTGTTAGTCATTCAGAGCTTAGTAAACAAAGGCTTAAATGTAGAGAAGAGAAAAGAATAAAAAGGCCTCTTTTTCTTCTGTATAAACTGTAGTTAGACTTGGATCTAAAGACATTTGTGAAGGAGGAAAATAATGTGGCTCCTAAATAGGTGTAATGATCAGATTTTCCAGCTTTGTTAAGTTCGGCTTAATTTCATGAGTTTTTTTCTCACGAAACATAGTTTTTTTTATGTATTACTAAATAGGATATAATTTCTATTCCTTCGTAAAGCATACCTTACCAGAAGAAAAAAAAGTGTAGAGTTGAAGATCATTCAACTCATCCTTTATCGTTGGAATATATAGTCTCTATAACCATCTAGGAAATGATCCTGGATTTGTGGACTAACCTCTTGGTATTCCTCATCGTGTTTGAATTAGAACCTATACAGTGCTTCTTTTGTTTTGTTTTGCCTGTCTTTATTTAGTTTCACACCATGCTAGTTCTTTAAAAACGATTTGCAGTGCCTTATATCTTAATTTGTTATTTACTTTTTGCTGCTTCGTATTAATCTGTATAGTTAACTATACATCATCAGAAGTCTTTATGTAAATGTCTGGGGTAGGTCTGTGTGGTCAGTTTCTGTCATTTTTGTTGGTAAATGCTCCACTGCAGAGTATTTTCACTATGAACGGTATGTGGAACAAATTATAAACCATATTCGAGAAGCAGAATGTGCTTCCAGCACCACTTGTGCCCCCTGGTAAAGCTAGTCCTCATTCTGTGGTGGCATTCTTCCCATCACCTGGCCAGCCGTTCTTACTCATAAGGCAGAGTGGATTACCTAATCAATGTGTAGGATTCATATTGTCACTTGTGCCTCTTTTTAAGTACATTTTTTACTTTGAGACTTGCTGTCTAAAAGATGGCCTTTTTTCTCCCTTTTCCATTAATCGGACTTTTAAGAGGCTGTATCTCCAGGCCTAGTACAGTGATGGCTTGTGTTCAAGCCAGAGAATAGCAAAACCCACATGTGTGCATGGTATTCATAGGTGGCATGTTTCCCAGGATCATGCTAAACCTCAGCTGCTTTCATATTAAAACATCTTTTCTGTTCGTTAGAGTAGTTTCAGATGAAAACAGATATGCAACTCTTGACCTAGTTGCATTGAATATACATTTAGACTACTGTAAAATAGAACTGTTCTGATTTTAGTATTTCTCTTGAATCTGTGTGCACTCTGCTGTATTCTTTGTTACTTGTAACTTGTTACCTCTTTATCTTTGTTTTCTTTTTTTTTTTTTTTAAGATTTTATTTATTTATTTATTTGCTAGAGAGGGAGAGAGAGCACGCGCTCAAGCAGGGGGAGTGGGAGAGGGAGAAGCAGGCTCTCCGCTGAACAGGGAGCCCGATGCAGGGCTTGATCCCAGGACCCTGAGATCATGACCTGAGCCAAAGGCAGATGCTTAACCAACTGAGCTACCCAGGCACCCCTACCTTTGTTTTCTTTATTGTTGTTTGTTAACTGTGACACAGATGCATTCAAGACTGATCATCTCTCCACTGTAATAGCTAAGGGCATGCAATTTGGAGCCATAACATCTTTAGTTTGAATACTGACTTCGCCAGCTACTTAACTCTGTAACCGTGGACAAGTTTTGTAACCTTGCTGTACTAGTTTATTCATTTATAAAATGAAGAAAATGAATGCACCTACATTTAATGAGATTATACATGTAAGGTGCTTTGTGCATAGCCTAGCACCTAGCCACTTTAATACTGGCTACTAACTATAAGCAACGTAGTTATTATTTTTCCTGTGTATTTACCAGGTTCCTCCTCTGTCCCAGGTATTGTTCTGGGTATTGAGGGTATAAAGATGAAAAAGACACAGTCCTTGCCCTCAAGGATCTCATAGTCTAGGGGTATTAACCAACTTAGACATAGAAAAATTAAAATACCAACATGATACAAAAACTATTAACCTTGCCTACTTTTTGGGTATTGAAGGACAGTTTTTTTTTTCCACTTGTGATCTTTCATTCATGAGCATAGATTACTTATATAATAAAAACTAGTGATAACTGCAGTGCACTCTAGTAGATGTTGTATTTCAGGTATGTGTACAGTACCGTAAGAACAGGAAAGCAGAAGGCAAAACTGACTTATCAGGAAGCTGTTGCACTTTAGCCTTATTATCTTCATCAGACTTTCCCCCAAAGTCTACTAAGGTACATGTCTTTGCAGAATGCCTGACCAGAATAAGGGTGATCAGGTGCCATATAGACTAAAGACTGTCCATGAAATGGTAGCTGTCCCACTTTGTATATAGCTGTTTCTGACACAGCTATTTTGGCCTCCCAAGATTTTGCATTTTATAAGACTACCTCTGTTTTTGAGTCACAGTGAGTAGGTTGAAGGTAGAATGACTTTTAAACATCATAATGGGAGACTACTACCCTTTGATATGAAAGGTAGAGTTACCTTGTTCATTTCTGTTCATTCTCTACAAAGCCATGAAACAACTTTAGGAGCGACTGAAGTCTAGCCTGAAATGGGCCTTTCACAAACTAAAGAGGAAAGACTGTGAAAGCCCCTTGAAGACTCCTTTCTCAACCCTAAACAATTAGAAACTCTTTGAGAATGCTAGAACCAACCTGCATAATCCAAGTTCCTGTGGCTTCCTCATAGGCAAGTCCACCATCTAATTCAGGGTCTGGAATCTCTGGTTTGTTTTCAAGCTGATTGTCTATTTAGACCTAAACTTAGGATTTCTTGTAGCTTGTTACTTGCTTTTTAAGTGAATTTTTCAACATTCAGGTTTATAACTTTCTGCTCTTGCTCAGCCCATTTAAGGAGAAGAGTTGTCAAAAAAAATCACAAATGCTCCCTAATGCCAAATGTCCACTTTCCTTATTGTGTTATCAAACTAAAGTAAAATTGTATGTAATTTTTTTCTTATCTGTTTTCTTAGCTTTCAAAGCAATTTGTGTTTAAAATGAAAAATGAATAGGCTTATTGCCATAATTTAGTTGTGCTGAATTGTTTGGCTGTAACTTTAGCGATGATGGAGACCAGATTTGTGAGCCGTGGGATCTGTTCTGTTTGGATCTGACAGCCGGCTGCATTAAATATCTTGGAGCTTTTTCCTTCACATGGGGGTAGGAGGTCAGGAGGGTGGGAACAGCAGTGGAAGAAAGCAACCCACTTTATTTAATGTGCTGTATTTGTTTACTGATTCCAATAATAACAATGTGCAGCTGTTGGAACAGCTGCCTTTTGATTTCCTTTTGTTTACTGTTTAGGTTTGGTAAGCTTGTCTGTGATAACCTGCTTACTGTCTGCCCTTTAACTAGCTTTCCTTCTTTATTAAATATGTTTTAATACTGTACCAGTTTCTTTCAGCTGGGCATGCTTTGATGGTTTAACAAAGTCAATTTACTGAAAGAAAAATTTTTTTAGTTCTGTAGGGCATACTGAAGGTGGCTTGTTTTTGCTTTCTGGTCCCTTAGCTTTTATTTTTCATCAAATGTCTTACAATTTGGTAAATAAATTACCTTAGAAATTAGTCATATTTTTTTGTTAAGCCACCATTTATGTTAATTTACTAAATCTTCCAACGGATAGGGTAACTTAATCTACGTGCTCCAAAACAGTAAAAAAAAAAAATTTGTCAGACTACTTGTGATGTATGTGAATTTTGTTTTATCTACTTTCTGTGAACAGATTGGATACATAGAAGGCATGTACATAAAAACACACACAATCAAAATATAAATCTTGAATTTTTGAGTTTTCTTATTTAGTCTATTCGGGCAGATTTAACTGCAAATACATTCAGTGTTAGAGCATTTTGTTCTCTTTTTACAGGTGAGGGACTTGTCCATTGCTTATATGCTGGTGACATTAACTTACCTCTATATTGGAGTCCTGGTTTTTGCTTCATTTCCTTCACCGCCATTAACCAAGGATTGCATAGAGCAGGTAAGGCACTAGGAACCCTCTCTTTGTGATTGTTTACACCTTCCTATCTGCAGAGCAGGCGGGGTGATACGGTAGCAAGTTATAATACCAGACAGACCAGAGTTTGAATACCATCTCTACTGTTTCTTTGCATGTGAGATTTTAGGCACCTTCCCCATCCTTTCTAAACTTCAGTTTCCTATTGCATTAACTGGTATAATACATATACCATAGATTTTTAAAGAGACTCTCGAGAAAGCATACTGCCTGCTGCTCCCTTGTGGTACTCAAAATAGATAATACCTATTATTATGAACATAGTATTTCTCTTTGTTTGGAAAACTGTTACTGGTGCTCTTTATGAATTTATAAAACCTCTGCTGGGAATACATGCAACCTCCTTATTTTCCAAAGCCCAGATCTGGAAATGTCCTGGATAATCTGTTATCTTTGCTTATCAGTCCCTAGTGATAGGTCTGATGCTCATTTTTGTACAGCGTGGCAGACAGTAAAACAAAGAAAGACTATTTGGCTGTTAAAAAGAGAGGGAGAGACGGAAAGAATAGAAGAAAAGATTTTACAAAAAAGTTGCATAAGTAATACTTTCTTTGATTTGACCCATGATAAACTTAGGAATAGTTTAATGTGACTGACGAATTTCTCACAAAAATAGCATTTTACAGATGAGTTTCTTTCTAGTCAGAAGAAATTCCTCTAATAAGAGTGTAGTGGAATATACACTATGATTTATTTGGATGAATTATAAGAGTTATTTCAGCATAATAGTGTTAATAATGTTCTCATCTTTATAAGAGAAATAAGTTTGAATTATTACTGTTACGATAGCTTGAAATGTTCTTCTCTTGATTTCCATGACTCCAGAAGTTCTTTGGCAGCCGAATGTTTGCTGAAAATTCCCCTGATGTGAACAATCCCATATAAAGCCCACTCTCTTGGGAATAGGAATATCTATGGTATTTGTATTTGAAAGGAAACAAAAAAATTCTGAGTAATTAACTTTCCTTTTAGATGCCAAACTGAAATGGAGAAAATTATGAAAGGAAATAGAAATCACTCATTTTATTTTTAGTTATAGGCTATGAATAATAATGATACTAGGTGATACTTATACTCTCACATTATTCTATAGTCTTTACTTTGGAAGTGTTTCAGGGGAGGAAAAGCAAGAGAACTAGTCAGGATCAAGTGCATTGAACTAAATTAGCCATTTAAATGTATTAAAACAGATTTATGCTTGTACCTTACAGAGCAGTGCTTCTGAGACTATGAAGGGCAAGGTTTTCTTTGTTGTTGTTCTTTGTTGTTGTTCATGTCAAATCGATTGCAGACTGATACTTTTGTAAAATAAGATGTGGCAATGTCAAATTTCTATGATGTTTATATTTCAATTTTTGTACTTAGTTTATTGAAAAATAATAGTTCACAAATACTTCGTGGATGAGCACCGGTCCACGAACCAAAACTTGAGTGGTACCTATGTTCCAAATAAGCAAAAGACATTCAGTTTTATAAATTTGTATGTGCTGAATTGATTTTTAACATTACTTCATTATCTTTCTTGGATTAGAATTTTTTAGACAACTTCCCTAGCAGTGACATCCTGTCCTTCATTGCAAGGATCTTCCTGCTGTTCCAGATGATGACTGTATACCCACTCCTAGGCTATTTGGCTCGTGTTCAACTATTGGGCCATGTCTTCGGTGACATTTATCCTAGGTAAGGGCTCTTCTCTTGACCAGCAGGATGTGCCAAGCAACAAATGACTGTGCAAACAGGTCAGTTTAAAATGTGACTGATCCTTTTGCTATAAAAATTTGCCTAATGAAAATGGTTACTAAGGGTAGATCACAGGTGTTCTTTTCCCTGAGAAAATTAGAAAGCTGCTTCCTTGTCCAGAATGATTTAAGTTAGTTCCTTCTAGTATGGTTATGTTAGCTCTGATACTAACTATATTTATCTTACAATGTATTTGCCATTAATCTGCACATTGCCAGGAAGTTAACAGTATATAGTACCTGTATTAGCAATGTATGGCTAATGAGAAGCAATGCTTTTATTTTAATTATTGGTTATTGATATGTACTTGTATATTTATTAACATTCATGCATTTTTACATAAATCATAGTTGCTTAGAATTGAAGGTGAGATATACAACAAGTTTAAATTCCTATTTGCTTCTGTAACTACTGTAATTTTAAATCTTTTATTGGTGATGGAGCAGTTTTGACTCCTTTTGAAAATCAAAGTCACTTACCTTCATTCAAGAGAAATTTCCATATACTGCTTCACGGTTTCCCTGGAACTTCATTTTGGATTCCTGGTTAATTCCTACTCTAACATTAAGTTTTAGTAGAGATTCATCTTAGTAAAAAATACCCAGTCCTAACCTATTTTACTTTAAAATAAATGGTCTTAAATGAAGAAAACTTTTGGATAAAAACTTTTAAAATTACATTTACGGTACCCAATTAAACAAAAGATCTTCATCAGTTCTTTGAAGTGAACTGATGCAATCTGTTCCCTCATTAAGTAAATAATTAGTATAAATATGTTGGTTTAAAAACAAAAACTTGTAAAAGCAAAAGTCAAGAGGTACCACCTCTCTAGCATTGACAGTAGCATCAGCTACAGTTGTAACATTCATTGCTCGTCTGGAAGATTGGATTTCAGTACATATAAGATTCCTATTGTGTTTATGCCCTGTGTTATGTTTACATTCACCAAAATAAAATAAATACAATGAAGTTATAGATGAAAAAAACTCTAGGTAAATGCATTATTCCTGCTTTCTGTCATTATTTTGCATAATGGTGGCTGTTAGAATGCTTTTTGCTCTTGAAAATAATCTGGAAGTTCCCTTTCGTGTTCACATTTCATTTCTTTCTCTACCACCAACAACACACTATCATTTATCCTATAGTTAAAAGTACAGACTGCATATTTCAGAGCATACTTTTTGGGCTCAGCACCTCCTTTACACTCTTAAAGTTGTATTTATTTAAGTCATTTCTGTACCCTGTGTGGGGCTTGAACTCATGACCCTGAGGTCGAATTGTGCGCTCTTCCGACTAAGCCAGCCAAGCAGCCCCACACTTTCAAAACTCTTTAATACCTGCTTTGCTAGTAGATAATTGGATTCCCTTATCTTCTGCATTCAATCTGTTGCAATATGTTGTTTTCTTTTAAATATATGAAGAAAATCTACTCTCACACAGACACATTGGAAAAAGGAGTACTTTTAATAGCCTTTTCAGATTATTATGGATATTCTTCTTTGGTACTATGCCAAACCTTAACAAGTGGTAGTTTCTTATAAGTTAATTGAATCAGAAACTCACTGATATTAAAACCCATTGGTCTGTAGTACACTTTGGATCCTTTACCTATGCATGTTTTTGTACCATGTTTAATCATTTGGAAAATATCATTTCACTGAGTTCTGCAGCTCTTCCACACTTCATTATATAATATCAAAACCCACATTCGTAACATCACTACCAGTTTCATTATAAAAGTCCTTAAATACTGGAAAACTGTCAAGCTCAGGATGGCAAATACAAGCTATCCAAAATTCTAATTTTTACTTGAAAGCTGAAATTTTATCATTGACCACACAGACCACTAATTGTTTTCCTTGAAGTGACAAGCTCATAATTGTTCATTTAAAAAAAAAAAAATCTGTCAAATACCCCAATCTGAAAAACTACAGTTTGTCTGCCTTTCAAGTAAAAATAGCATTCCTTGGAAAAAAGGACTACGTCGCTCTCCAGCTCAGTTGCACAAGTACTTTTCCTCAAGACAACTGTTGTACTTCACTGTGTAGCAGATATGCTGTGTTATATACTTCCTAATTGATCACACAGAATAGTAAAAAAGTTGTGTGTTCAAAGCATGAGATTTAATGAAACTAATTTTACTTTTTTATGAAGATCTGCTTTTTGTCAATGTTTGGCAGTAAGGTACACAGTAAGGTACACAGGTGCAACTGCCTCTCCATGCTAAGGGGCCAGCAGTTGTACTAACAATTGCTTTTGCAAAGCAAGTAATGTCTTTTATGATTTGAAATTAATCTTTATTTCAGTGACTTCCTGAAAGGGTATTGGGAACTTCCCTGGGGTTCGTGGTTACACTGTGAGAACCACTTCTTTGTAAAATACACAAAGTTGTTTCCTTTTACAATACAGAAATAACAGAGGCCCAGCCATTGTCTCACAGCTCTGGAGCAATTTTAAAGTTGGAGTTTCTGGATAAATAGCAAGATCTGGAAGCCTGAATATCTTTGTAATTCATCAGGATGTATGACTAACTACTTATTTGTGTTAATAATTTTCCTCATTTTTATTCTCTCTGTAATCTTTATCTGGGATTAATTACCCTCTGATAACTTGGGCTCACAAGGTTGCTTTGATGTGTAAATTTGGCTTTTAAGAATCATCTTTTTGGGAAATGGAGTCATTTCTTGAGCGTCCAATTTTATCTACATTATTTTTCTATTCATGGTAAACACTCTGAATATCTTTAAGTGGCTGAATCTGAAAAATGAAAACCTGCCCATTTTGCCTTTCCCTTAATATAATTTATTTTCCTAATTATAAAAATAAAATACAAAAGAATATTGTAAAATAACAAGTTTGTTAAATACAGAAAAGAGGAAAAATCACTCCAAATCCCAATCGTAACGGAATCACTACTGCCTTTTCAGTGTATTTCCTTCTGATATTTTTTCCAATGTTTTCAGATTTTCTTGTGTAGTGAATATCTAGCTAGTTTTTTTTCCAAGTTGCCTAGATGAATTTTTACCATCTAAGTAACAATGATAAGTTATTTTGAATAATTTTTAATATATTCCATCAAGGAAATTGTTACCTTGCTGTATATGTAGGATACTTCTGTTTTTGCCACAAATATCTTTATGTTAATAGTTTCAATTTTATTTGTTGCCTTAAGATATTCCAAATGGAATTATAGAATAAAGAGCATGAACTCTGATGCATACTACCAGTTTGTTCTACAAATCTTAACCTGTTCTTACATTTGGACAAAGTCCGGTGTCACTGTGCCGTCACCAGCATTGAGTGCTATTGTTGCCTTCTATTTTCGCTATGATTTTATTGTCAAGTTTAAGACATTCTCATTTTAAAGATGTTAATAATGAATTTTATTCTCATATTAATGGCTACAATTTGCCTGTTTTTATTTTTTCCTCCAAATTCTCTCTTCAACTTCTAGCATTTTCCACGTGCTGATTCTTAATCTAATTATTGTGGGAGCTGGAGTGATCATGGCCTGTTTCTATCCAAACATAGGAGGAATCATAAGGTACAGCCTATAAGAGAACTGTGACCCTTCATGTATTGTTCTTAATTTTTATGCTTTTCCTGTCGATATTGTTGTCATTGTTGATTTAATTGTACAAAATTCTTGTGAGTTTTTAAAACTGGTAACATTCAAATGTCGTTCCCTGGTGTCAGTGAAGGTGTTCATTTACTTCCATCACACTGCTTCTTCCTGAATCTAGCAGCCCCATTATCCCTTAGACATCTTTCCCTTTCTCTTCTTTTTCTTGTCATTTTCCTGTTGTACCTTCTTCTCTTTATCCAAAATAAAAAAATTTTAATATATAATGTATAACTGCTTGAGTACCTGGAGGTCTCTCATTTGTTAAGGCTGTGTTGTAACTTTCTTTTTTTAAGGATACTTGAAATATGTTTAATAATAAAGACAACTGCTATGCTCTTTTTACTTTTATTTGCGTTTATTTTATGCAGAATTTACTCCTGGGCCATAAGTTTTTGTTTCTTCAGTTTCTTCTGGGATATCTTTTTCTTCTGTGCAACCTCCTCTTCTGGTTTAGGAGCAGTCTGCTCTTTTTCAGTTAGGATCATCTCAGTGTGGCTGTAGTCTAACTTTTTTAACCCATTTCTACTCAATAACATAATTTCACTGTGAGTTGCAGTCGGAAAGTAAGAGTTTAGATGGGAGTTTAGATCCCAGATGGCTCTTTACTTAATATACTTTCTCTAAAAACACTGATAGGTTGAGTAGATGGGGAATAAAATTGTGAACTCAGATTCTCATGGAAAACTGGGGTTTACCGTGATCTGATTTCTTTTCCTCGACCTCTAGAAAGCAGGGCTGAGTCACTTTTTTGAAGACCCTTACCTAAAAAAGTAGCAGGAAACAAAAGGAGAGTATTATCCTGGTGCTCATTGAAGTTTCTGTTAAGCTGAGGATACGGTAAGGAGGAAGAAAGTTCCGGTCTTGTCTTGAGATATTTTTGTTATTATCTTTGATAATTATGCGGAACACCACAGAGGTACTCATCTGTTCTCATTCTTAAGCAGATGCTAGCAGTCCTGCAGAAACACAGAATGCATAATTAGTTTAGAAAAGATCAAAGATAGGAAGACTATCTCCAGATGTTTCTGAGGAAGCAGCCACAAACACGGAGACACAGAAGAACTATGGAGATATGGAGATTGGAGAGATGAATAAAAAAACTCTGTCAAGCAGATGTTATAAGGATGAACAGGAAATAATATTTTATATTAGGTTAGGAAGTAAAATGTTTTCAACTCAAATGCTTTATGTCAACAGTTGAATCAAAAATAACTTTGTTGCAATATCTGACTGAAGAGGGTTTAAATTGTAATATATTAACCTTAACTGTAAATCAGAAAAGGCAAAATGCAAGATGAATAATTAACCCAAAAAGTTTTTATTTTGCAGGTATTCAGGAGCAGCATGCGGCCTGGCCTTTGTATTCATATATCCATCTCTCATCTATATAATTTCCCTCCACCAAGAAGACCGTCTGACATGGCCGAAGTTAATCTTTCACATTTTCATCATCATTTTGGGCCTGGCTAACCTGATTGTTCAGTTTTTTATGTGAAATACTCCCCAATGTCTTCTCAAGATCTTTCATGGCATTTTGAACTTTGACAACAGTTCCACATAAATTGACTTGTAAATGCTGTTGTTGCTGTAATTCTAAATGTTTTCCTGGGACAATTTGGTGGAAAAAAGGGGGGAAGGGGAAATAGTGGTCCATGAATAAGTAATTTTGATTAGAGTGGAGAGAAAGGGGCAAGAAGAATGATCTTTGTTTCTCTTCATATTCACCACCCCTTCATTTTCATTGTCTTTTCTGAGTAGAAGTGTATGCCCTTATGAAAAGTCGTGCTGGTTTTTGCTTTATACAGTTATAAGGTGGGTGGGTCTATTTTGACTACAGTAAAGATTCTCAGGGTATCACAGCAACTATTGCCAGATGCTATTTCTTTTTTATATTTCAATGTATTCACTTTCATTTTATTACTTGCTAGACCATTTCTGCAGTTTATCCAAACAGGTACTGTTTGTGTCCGGACAGTAAACCAAATACCTCATTTGTAAAAAGAAATCTCCATGGCATCAGTGTTAATAGAGTGAACTCTTAACTGCATCCTTAGTCTCTATTTAAAAGAGAGAGAGAAAGAATGTCAGTACAGGCTCTTTGGTCATGAAACTTACACAAAATAAACAAACTAGGAGAGTTTTTTGTGTCTGACTTCTTTTTTCTAACTAGTACTAGTAACTTAGGTCAAAATTCTAGCTCCCTCAGCCAAATTTTGCATAGGAACCAGTATGATTGTCCCCGTTGACCCAAGAGGGCTCTTTTGCTTTTTGAATCCCTGAGCATTGCACAGGATGTCATGACAGGACCAGTGGGGAAGCATGTAGGAACCATGGCAGAGAATGTTGGGTACATGAGTCCCTACAGGGGAGAAAGGAAATGGAGAAGGGGCCAGAAGAGTGAGGCCTCCTTCCCAGCATGTTGTGAGGGGTTGAAGTGTCTCTTTACCACAGGAAAGGACTAATCTTTTTTGAGGTAAGACTTCCAAGAAGGGGACATCCCCCCCCTTACTTTTTAACTGGAATGGTAGAGGTTAAATCCCCATAAGAAAGTCTCTTTGGATCTGAGAAAAGGATTAGGGAATCCAAATTCTTGAAATTAACTCTCTCCTCTTTTTCACTGAAACTTAAATCTAAACCAGAATTCAAATCTGTATCTTCCATGTAATACAGCCTTCATGTTCAGCTTGAGAGGTTAGATTTCTCTAATTTTAGGCTAACGTTAAAAAGTGTATTTTGTTAATACACATCCCACATCCCAGGATAATGTGTAGATTTATGTTACTTCTTTTAAGAAAGACAGGCAAAACGGTTTTTGAAAGACAGGTGAAATGGTCTTTTTTAAGCCTAGTAAAGAGCCCAGGATTTGAGACCAGCCATAATTTCTTTCAGGAAAGCTTTCTGTCCATTCCATAGACAGGTATATGGAAAAATCATGGTATTTCTTAAAATAGGCATTTCTTAAAGTTCTCTTTGTAAAAGTCTCATGAAAATTTGAAAGCACACACAAAAGTAGAGAAAATAATAGGATAACCCTCCCACTTCCCCATCCCCTATATTTAGTAATTTTAAAACTTATGCTGTATTTGCTTCATCTATCCTTTTTTCCTTTTCCACTTAATATTTTAAAGCCAATCTTAGGCATTATGTTATTTCATCTTCACAGTAATTGGAGCCATTTTCAAAAGTTTTTGTCAGCAAAAACTGCTGGTAGAAGTCAGGTTGATTAGAAGATTCTGCATTAAGTATCTGTATCCCATGTTAACCTCTTAGAATAGAGTATATGCATGGAGGAAATGTCTCTGTGCTTGTGATCTGCTTCCTTGTGGCTTCAGTCTTGTTCAGTTAGAGACATAGGAATCATAAAGTTACATAGCTCCTTGAGACCCATGTTTAATCCCTGCTTATCCCTACTCTCCTCCCTCATCTTTGAAAACTTCAGAGAGAATTTTCATTGCCTCTTTTCAGTAACATACTTGAATGTTTTAACACATGGAAAATGACCTGGTATATTTTTGTCCATGTAATGATCAAAGTGAATATGACAATGAATGCATTATTTACTAAATTAAAAAGCAATGTGGATATTTGGTTTTTATTTTCTTTAAAAGTCTTGATAATTTAGAACTTCCAAAATCCTACATTAGGCTTATGCTGAATAATTTTTCCTTCTTAAGTTCCTTTTCATGAAACTGATACCTTTGGCTTGTTATTTAGCTTGGCCAGATGCTCTTCATGTCAGTGTGTATGTCCTGGCTCACACATTGGAATGATGAGATATGAATTCATTTGGGTCACATTATAATTAATTGTAGACTTTCTCTACTCTCTTTTTGAATTTTCTAATGAAATTTATTTTACTTTTTGCTCTGATGTGGTTAACCTCAGTTTCTTTGAGTTTAGTTTATTTAACACACAACTGAGGACATTATAATATTTAAAATGGCTTGTTCAGAGAAGTGTCCCTTAGGAAGATTCTGGATGAAAATATGGTATGCTCACACTAGGCCAAAAAGAACAAAGAAATGTCCTCCAACATTTAATACCTGTGGATAATCATCCAGAATCAGTTTTGTCATCACATCCAAAAAATGTATTAAAGAATAAATTAACCCACAAAAAGGGACTGTATTAAAGGGAAATACTCATTTATGTTTTACAATCTCTATTTTGACATTTGTTTCCATAAATAGTTGAGTAAACTACCATATTCAGTGCTTAGATGTGTAAGATTTCATTCATATTCTTAAAGAACTTAATCTAGTAAAGAACTATGGATGTAGTTAACTATAATGCAAGGGACCATTAGAGAAAACGAAACCCCTTCCAGTTGGGATCCTCAGAGGGGTGCGGCAGCAAGGACCCATTTTCAGGCGCCTCCTAAGAACTGTCCAGAATGTTAGATATTTGATAGACTCACTGTCATATGGGATCATGTAAAGTATAATTGCTTTTATTTTGGCAATTATATGTTATTAGAAGTATCATATTATTATAAATATTATAAATAAATATATTTTTCTAAGAAATTTTATAGGAAGTATTTAAGTGCTTCTGGATATTATTTGTTGTTCTCTTTGCATGTTTACACTGCATTATTCACTTCTATGAATCTTGGACAGCAAAGCACAATTGCTTAATAGGGGAAATAAGTAGTAACATATTAGGCTGTACAAATAGATTCCATAAAGTTTTCTCTCCAACGACTTGACTTACTTAAATATCAGGATACAAAATGTCAAATGTTTGAGCTCATTGATAAAAGCAGAAAATATTGATGCCGTTTGTTTTCTTATCCCAATTAGAACGCCCAAAACAAAACCCAAACCTAGTTGACACTTAAACAATAGAATGTTACATTAGTTTGTGATCCAAAGTGAAATGCGCACAAGGCGGCCTGGCTGGCCCCAGTTTCACAGTTGACTGCCGACTTCACTTCAGATTATGTAAACACGTATTGCAAAACAGCTCTGACGGGAACCTCATAACCTAAACAGCATTCTCTGAAATGTAATTTGTTGTCTTTTTATATAAAAGGAGAAATTAAGTGAAAATTATTTTGAAGAAAAACAACTCCGGGATTTTGTTTAATTGAATTTTACCAGGAAATGCTATTGCCTAGTAGCACTGACCTCAGGGCAGAGAGAATCTGAAGTCCTGTATTTTGCAGGGTCAGACTTCTCTAGTGACTTTGTTTGTGTCACATCAAGTTACTCAAGTGATTGGGGCATCTGTCACGTTAGGCCACAAGTAGCCTTCCGTTAGTGTTCCATCCTGGAGAGAGGTATGTGCTGGGTTATGTTCACCAAAATCTAGAATGGTCACCCCTTTTGGACAATAAACTGTTCTGATCTCTCCCTGCAAGAACATTACAAAATGAATGTGGCATTTCAGGTAAGTGTACCCCAGTTTCTGGCAAAGAGCTAAGTGTCATAATCTTCCAGAGCTATTTAAGGGCAATAAAGAGCTCTACTTTTCTGCGTTCCCTAAGTAAAATATCTTTTTTTCCCTCAATGTCATTTTTGTATATTTCCTTACTCTTCTGCAAAGAGAAAATAAGGCTGTCTTTTTAAAAGATTAGAAACTTCTCAGGTGTGCCTGGATGGCTCAGTCAGTTGAGCGGCTGCCTTCAGCTCAGGTCATGATCCTGAGGTCCTGGGATCGAATCCCGAGTGGGGCTCCCTGCTCAGTGGGGAGTCTGCTTCTCCATCTCCCTCTCCCCTCACTCAGGCTCGCTCTCTCTCAAATAAATAAACAAAAACCTTAAATACATACATACATACTTCTCCATTCTCCTTATTCATCACGGGCCATAAAGTAAAGATTGAGATTGGGACTAAGAAAGAGCATACTTTCCAGTTTTTCCTCCTTTGGACCTCACAGGATCCCAAGTGATCCAATTTAGTTTGGTCGTAGCAGACACTTAATGTACACTAAATTAATGAGACAGATTCAACTTTAATGGAAAGCAAGAAATTAATTGCTGTTTTCTAAAATTTTGTTGTATCAACCTTCCCCCCACCCAAAAAAAAAAAAAACAAAAACAAAAACTGCTCACATTCAGGGTTAGTCCTTAAATCAATGTTAAAGTACTTACTGAATGCCAGACCCGGTGCTAAGCACAGAGTATACAGTAGTGAACAAACTGGATGTGTACCCCTGACAGTTTGGCATCCTTTTTTTTCTTTTTTTTTTTTAAGAGTTTATTTATTTGTTAGAGTGTGTGTGAGAGAGAACAGGAGCAGGGGCAGAGGGAAAAGCAGACTCCCTGCTGAGCAGGGAGCCTGAAGCAGGGCTCCATCCCAGGACCCTGGGATCAGGACCTGAGCCAAAGGCAGAGGCTTAGCCAACTGAGGCACCCAGGCATCCCAGTTTAGCATCCTTTGCCCACCCTCCTGAGTAGCGGCAGCTGGTCATTTTCCCTAGGCGTCACTGAAATGCCAGGCATTGGCCTTTTCCTGCTGTCTCCATTGAATGCTGGGATGTAGCCACATCATACATGTTTTGAAGAGGTAAGTATAGGATAAGTGCAATAAATGCAACTTTATGTTGCACATTTAGCAAGATAAAACCTTTTTTTATAAGATAGAACTTTTCAAAATCCTAGGGTAATCACATAAAATTATGTAGACACGTGGACTAAAACTGGAAGGGACCACAGGTGAATAAACATGGGTGACCTGCTGAGGGGATGGGATTCTAGGTATATCATTTATTGTCACTTTGTAATTTGCATAACATTTTCTAAAGGGATATCTAGGAAAAATCATGGAAAAGAAAGCTTGCAGAAATGAATCTACATTCAACCCATGAAGTAAAGAGCAACCTACAAATAACCTTTGGAACAGGTAAGAGAGATCTTTTATTATAGGGGCAGACCCAGGTTTTGTGAGTCTGGAAGCTTATATAATTTGAAGTTCCCTCTTAAGGAAATAACATGCAAAATTAAGAAAGCAGCCATGCAAATGAGGAGCCGTGACTTTAGCTTCTCTAGCTTTAATGTAAACCATCCACAAACTGCTCCAAGTGTGGGACATTTAGGAGGCTGAAGGAGGTGTAATCAAGAAAAGTTTTGTGCCCTCCCATAGGGCAAACTGAGTTTTTCTGCTACCTTTAAGAACTCTAACTTTTACCAAATCTGAGTTTCTATTTCTGGAAGAGTCAAACAGGAGTTAGCAAAGTAGCACAGGGTACAAATTCATTAATGGTTAACTTGGAATCAAAATTGGACTTTTTTATTTTTTAGATTAGAGTTTTTACTTGAGGATGGGTCTTACACCGGGTTTTGTTCTTGTTATTGTTTCTTTTAATTTTTACAGAGATAAAGAGTACAAAGAATACTATTTCATTGTCCAATAGCTATTTAATGAATCTTAGGATAGTTGAGGAACTTTTTAAGGGCTCTTGATGTAAAAAAAATGCTACCAAGAGCAACATTATTTATTTACTCTGTTCCAAAAAGGATCTATTTCTACTACACTAAAGTAAAATCAGCTCTTAAGGATTAACTTGAACATTTTTTAGAAAATAAATTAGAAATTTATGACACTCCTTAAGTAGAGGAAACTAAAGTGATTCAAATAAATTACTCTTTGTTGCCATATCATAGACTTTATTATATGTAGATAAAATGTAATTCCGTGCAATAAACTTTTACTGATTGACCTAGATTTGGAAAGGCAGATAGAGTCATTCTTCCCCGTGCTGCCAGAATCCTGTATTTAATGTGACACTGATTGTGTTCTTCGTCTGTAAAATCATTCAGTGCCCTAACAGAAAAAGGTCAAGGACCTTTGTAGTAGACAGTTCTCAGAGGAAAAACTGCAAATAAACATGAAGAGAAAAAAAAGTTCAGGGTCAAACTAGTGACACATGCTAATGGATGACCTCAAAAACATAATGTAAGTGAAAGAAGCCAGATGAAAGACAACACATTGTATGGTTCCATGTATATGAAATGTCTAGAAAGGCAAATTTATAGGAACAGAAAGCAAAGCAATGGCCATCTGGAACTGGGCATAGGAGCAGGGATTAACTGTTAATGGGTGTGGGGCAACTTTCTAGGATGACAGTGTTTGTCTCACAGAGTCAGAGAATGAATCTCCCGGACAAAGGAGTGAAGTGAAGTGAAAGTTTATTAAGGGAAGGTGAGAACAGAAAGGAAAGCTCTCTACAGTGAAAGGGGTCTCAAATGGGTTGCCACTGAGTTATGGTCAGTCTTTTATAGAAAACTGACCAGGGAACTTGGTAAATACCTTTTCTATAACATTTAAGACAAACAAGGTGGATTTGTAAGTATTATGAAAATATCTCATCTATATTTAGAACAAACAAGGTAGATTAGTTATGTTCCTTCCTCTCTGGTTAATATCTTGTCTATAACATTTCTCCACATCTGCGATTTCTGTGAGCCTGCTTAGGTAGCCCCCTGTATGACCCTAGTCATGTCACCCCCTACCTGTCTCTCCTGACCCTTACTCAACAGAAATGTTCTAAAACCGGATTGTGGCAATGGTTATACAGCTACATAATTTCTAAAATCATTCGATTGTACACTTACATTGGTTGAATTTTATGGTATACGAATCATCCCTCAAAGCCATTAAAGAAAAAAATAATTCAACCTTACTAGCAAAAAAGAAAGGTAATTTTAAATGCTTTCTATTTCATAAATACTAAAATAACAATAATAATAATAATAATAATAATAATAATAATAATAATAATAGTACCCTGACAAAGATGTGGAAAATGCACACTCAAACATATGTGGCGTAGGTATAAGAGTGGGTGCAGATTTACTCTGAGTAAGAGTAACAAACACCAAAACTTCAAAGTGAGCCTTTGACTCATTTCCAGAGGAATATTCTAATGAAATACTTGGACAAATGTGGACATATACACATAGAAATGGTCATCTCTTTATTCTTTATAGTAAAAAAGTTAGAACCAAACTTAACGTCCAACGGTAGGAGATAAGTCATGGAATAGCCATCTAACTGAATGCTGTGTAGAAATTTAAATGATGCAGATGTACAAATGTAACATCAAAAGATTTTTATAAATATTAGTGAAGAGAGATTACAGTTAACTATAAATTTAAAACATTTATACGTATATAAATATGTTTATACATATATAAAGGGCTAGGAGTTTATATAAAAATATGAACATTAGTTAGGTGCCAGGACTACTGAATGTTTTTTATTGTCTTGTTTATCTGTATTTTCTAGTATTTTCTAGTGTTACACTAAAATGTATTATGTTTTATGAAAATAGCGAGAGAAGTTGTTTCTTAAAATCTTATATCAGCTTCTCATCACTTAAAACTACCTTTAAGGATCTCTTTTCATAGTAATAATAGTCCATTGGACCCTCACACAATAAATAGTACTTTCAGTGTTTATCAGTTGATAAAAACAATGGCAGAAAGCTGCCATAACTTCTATACCAACTGGTTAGAGAGACAGACCCATGCTTAATATATAAGTAGTCCTATGATAAAAGATGTGAATGAGTACACAGGAGAGATAGTGATTAATTTTGACTGAGTGATTAGGAATTGCTTCCCAGAGTAGGGTCTATTTGAAATCAACTTACTTTGACAAGTTGAGAAAGGAAAAAGGAGGAATTAAAAAAAAAAAAAAAGCCTTGGGCCCTTGATAGACTTGGAATTCATTCTGTAGAAAAATGGAGATATCTCACCAGTTGCTCCCTGAACTTTCAGCTCTCCAGCCATCTCTAGCACTAATTAGACCTGGTTCCTAGTGCCCTAACTTCCCTTTCCTCTCATCTCCTTGTCAAAAACCACTGACAGCACAGACAATAAATTTCCTTGTTAGGATGCTAAACTGGCATTCTAATTTGACAAAGAGTTTGCTTACCTGGCCAGATATATGTTTGGGTGGTAAGAGAAAGTACTAGGTAAGGCACAGAAGAACTGGCTTTACCCTAGACTCATTGAACAGACTAGCTGTATGACATACAGAAGTTAAATTCATCCTCAGTTTTCTCTTTTCCAAAATAGGGTGGTTATAATAGTACCTCTGTTACCTAACTCATATAGTTGTTCAGAAGAATTTAAAATACTGTATTTGAAAGCACTTTATTAAACTGTGATACATAAATGCTCAGTTTTAGGACTCTCATTACATTCATGAAAATACTTCATGGATTGGGCTGAACCCCTTCTACTGACAGGCTTGATAGCTTGAAAAGAGAAGCATGGCAGTGGGTTGGGAAAAGCAACCTTGTATTCCTTGTGTAATCGGATCAGTTGTTTTCAAGTAAGTGTGGGTGGTAAAACATCTGGGTATCATAGAAACACAAAATATTGGTGTGTTTAATTATGTCCCACAAATCAGAACTATTAAATTTTTTTTTGGCAGAAGTGTGATTATATTACCTGAATGCAAATAAAAAGCGATGGAGATACCCTACTCCCCAGTTCTTGCCTCAGTCTAAGCCCAAAGTAGGGTTACTTAAGCTCTTTACTCATTGTAGCTGTCAGGGTTCTCCAGAGGAACAGAACCAACAGAAGAAAATGGGATGGGGGGCGGGGGTAGTATTTATTTTAAGATTTTTTTTTTAAGATTTTATTTATTTATTTGACAGAGAGAGACAGCCAGCGAGAGAGGGAACACAAGCAGGGGGAGTGGTAGAGGAAGAAGCAGGCTCCCAGCAGAGGAGCCCGATGTGGGGCTCGATCCCGAAACGCCGGGATCACGCCCTGAGCCAAAAGGCTGACACTTAACGACTGAGCCACCCAGGTGCCCCTATTTTAAGAATTGATTCATGGTTGTAGAGGCTAGCAAGACCACAATCTTCAGGGCAGGCTAGCAGGCTGGATGTTGCAGCTTCAGGGTCTGAAGGCAACGTGCTGGCAGAATTCCCTCTTCCTCAGGGGATGTCATTCTTTTTCTTGAGACCTTCAAGGATTGGGTGAGGCCCACCCACATTATGGAGGGTGATCTGCTTTACTCAAAGGCGTTGATCTCATCTTAAAAAAAAAAAATACCTTCACAGCAGTGTCCAGATATGTTTGACCAAATATCTGGATACTGTGGCCTAAGAAAGTTGACATGAGGTTAACCATGACACTCAACAACTTAGAAACCTCAGCAGCAGGTAGCAAATCGTTTCCTCTCCTTTTTCTGTGACTTTTTCAGGAATTCCCTAAAGCTATGAATATCCAAGGGTGCTACTGGATGTGTCATTTAAGGAAACAGCATGTCGTGTAATGGCAGAACCAGCGGATAGCATCTCTGAAACCCTTAGGGATGAGGCCCAACTGGGACAGCTTACACAGACCAGGCAGCCCTGGGACCTAGACTGAGGTTACATGAATGGATCCTCTGGTCAGGCCATTGCTCAAGGCACAGCAGGAAACAAAGCCCTCACAAAGCAATTCTAACCCCTGTCCACTGAGCTCAGCACCTCCTCAACCTCAGATGAGCCCAAAAGGCAGTGTCGGGTCAAGTTTAGGTGACATCTCTCTCATGGGACACTCAGAGCCTCTCTTATTACAAGTGATCGTTATCTTCTGCACATTTACTAGTCATTTTGAGGTTTCCTTTAATTGTTTATTATGCAGTCTAAATCATCTCAGATATCCTGCTACTCTGAATCCTGATTTGAAATCTTGGCAAAGGTGTATTTTGTTGTTTTTCTAGGTCCTTTTTATAGAGATCTCTTGGTTCCTTTGTTTCTCATGACTTTTTACCTGATAGCTAGAACATGATTAATGCTCTGTGGTTAATCAGACTTAGCCTGCTGCAGAAACCATTTTAATTTATCAAGTTAATTCAACGGGATTCTCTGAGAAAAAAAAGTTAAGGTTTTGGAGGGGTTCCAGTAGTTCTCAACCCTGACCTACTTTATACAGCTCAGTACTGCATCAAGAACAAACTACCTTCCCCAGCACTCAACTGCGCGGAAATTGCCTATTGTTACCACAGCTCTCTCCCACCCAATGGGAGGGGAGTAGGAGCACAAACAATTGAAAACTCTAATAGATTAATATTTTTTAAGATTTTTTTAAAGATTTTATTTTTAACTAATTTCTACTCTCAACGTGGGGCTTCAGTTCACAATCCCAAAATCAAGAATTGCATGCTCCACTGACCAAGCCATCCAGGCACCCCTCTAATAGATTAATATTAAGATATTCTATTAGGGGCACCTGGGTGGCTCAGTCAGTTAAGCATTAGACTCTTGGTTTCAGCTCAGGTTGTGATCTCAGGGTCCTGGGATTGAGCCCCTCCTGGAGCCCCGCTTCAGGCCTCCTTCTCTCCGTCTCTCCAAGATAAATAAATAAATCTGGGGCGCCTGGGTGGCTCAGTCATTTGAGTGTCTGCCTTCAGCTCAGGCCCTGATCCCAGAGTCCTGGGATTGTGCCCCAAGCCCAGCTTCCTGCTCAGCAGGGAGTCTGCTTCTCCCTCTCCCTCTGACCCTCCCCCTACTTGTGCTCGCACTCTCTCTCTCTCTCAAATACATAAGTAAAATCTTTAAAGAATAAATAAATAAGGGATACCTGGGTGGCTCAGTCAGTTAAGTGTCTGCTTTCGGCTCAGGTCATGATCTCCAGGTCCTGGGATCCAGCCCCACAGCAGGCTCCCTGCTCAGCAGGGAGTCTGCTTGTCCTTCTCCCTCTGCACCTCCCCACTGCTTGTGCTCGCTTGCTTTTTCTCTCTCAAATAAATAAATAAAATCTTAAAAAAAAAAAGAATAAATCTTAAAAAAAAGATTCTATTATAACATAGGTAGAGATCAAATATATTTTTTTATTTGAAGGTTATGATCTACATGTAATCCACCAACCCTTTATTTCAGTCATCCGTACCTTCAGTGAAACAGTCATCGGTGACTACAGATAATCATAAAATCAGTTGTATTATGGATACTCCTTTTTATTGGAGGTCTAGAAAGAATGATAGAATGAAGCATCAACTTTCATGTCCAGCAATGTAATACAAAAAAAAATTTTTTTCTTTAAAATCTTTTCTTTTTCAAAAAACTATCAGTTTATTCTCTCTGAGTAAATTTTAATAGAGATTTTTAGCATTAGCATGGGCCTCAAAACTGAGAATAATTATAAATCAAGTCAGTTTCAGATTCCTTTTTTTCTTTTTCTTTCTCTCTCTCTCTCTTTTTTTCCCTTGCTAATCACAAACCACAACGTGAACTTCTGCGAGAGCCAGGATGCCATGTCACAAAAGATCAGTCTGGCTTCAGAGACTCTTCTTATTTTCCCTGTGTGGAAGACAGATGTTTTTTTGTTGAATCGGGACCATAATTTGCATCTGGTAGGACAATGGCCCATATTCTCCTCTCCTGTCTACACACAGAGCTGCATTGACAACAGCAAGAGTTGCTCAGAGATAGAGGCAGAATTTGGCTCTGCCAGAACAAAATTCAGCCTGATTTTAAAGAGGAAATGGTACAGTTAACATTTAGTGACGAGCAAACCAGCTAGTGTATTTGGAAGTTTCCTTTAAAATTTCTTGAAATTTTCCTTTGAAATTTCCAGCCCAGCGTATGAAGTAATTCCAGACTCTAATGAGCTTCAGAGGCCTCTCAGGCTGTAAATAAGAACCAAAATGATTGTCTATATTGGATCCAGGACTTTCTTAGCCAGTGGATAATTTATTGTTATGCTCTATGTCCTGGTTTTCCCTCAGTGATTGATGTGTTCTCTTCTGTTTCCAGAAGTCTTTTCTAATATTCACCTTTCTTCAAAAGTGACCCTGAAAGATGAGTCAAAAGTTCCATACCTGTTTTCCACATGGGGAAGCTGAGGGCCCAGAAAAGTTAAGCAAATTTTTTACTTGTGCAACAAAGGAACTCTGGGTTCTCGAGCGGTTATGGAAATATAGTCAAAATGGAAATGAAACTTCTGCTTCCTTAGGTTATCTTTCCTGTTTGTTTAAAATGAAATCCTTTACATTTCATCAGTTCCTTGGAGATTGCTTTTTGAGTCATGTAAATTTGGAATCGCCTCTAATTGGAACCAGGACATCTCAGTCGTTCATTATGAGGAGCCTCTTCTCAAGCGTCTCCTGCCTGATACAAACACAGCCCTTTTCTGGTTGAGCAGATCATTGCTGATAGATTTCACCAATATTGTACAGAGGGTTTAGAAGAGTGATTCATTTAATTGTGGGCTCTGCAGTGTATTGTCTTTGAAACCCACACAACCCACGCATTGGGGGGGCTGGTTCTTAGTAGAGCTGTTTGGACATATTTACCTTCAGAGTTTCCTTATTTACTTTTAGGTTCCAAGATGTTTTGATCCTCTGGATTGAGAGATAAAGTAGATTTAACGTTGAGAAAGAAGAAAAAGTAGAGAGGGAGTTATTGGTTTTGTGAATTTCAGATTTTCCCAAGGAAAAAATGAAAAAGGGATAATTCTATTTTTTTAAGACCACAAAATTCTGGAACTATATGACATACTTCCTTTTTTTAGAATGAAATTTAAAGGAATCTTAAGAGATTCTTTAGTTCAATCTCCACATCTTACAGATGAAGAAATTAAATTCAAATGAGTTGTGATATGTCTGAGAGCTATTTCCATGTCAATATGTATAGATTTATTCTTTTTAAAAACTGTGTAACAGTGTACAAGGATGTACCTTAATTTATCTAGCAGTTTTTCTTTGAGGAATATTTTTTCTCTGAAGAATATTTTATTTCCAATTTTTCCCTATTAGAAATAGTGCTTCAATGAATAACCTTGTATAGATATCTTAGCTCAAGGCATGAGTATTTTTATGGGATAGATAGCGAGAAATGAAGAACAAAATTCTTTTAATTTTATTTATTCATTTATTTATTCATTTGCGAGAGATACAGAGCCCACACGCGCCTGCCTATGTGCGGGCACGTACGCACTCACCAGTAGGGAGAGGGGCAGGAGGCGAGGGACAAGCCGACTCTGAACCAGTGCAGAGCGTGGTGCAGGGCTCGACAGAGTGGAAATCAAGAGTCAGTCCCGCAACTGACTGAGCCACCCAGGCGCCCCATCAAAATTTTCATAGAAATAGCTATGAAATTGTACCCATGACTGCACATCTTTGCCAACACTGGATGTTATCAAATTTTTAATTTAAGTTTTTAAAATAATTTTGGTCTGGAGAAAAAAACCTCAGTTTGGTCTTTTACATTTAGCTCAGTAATGTATGTGAAATGTGTTTTCACGTACTGTGTGAGTTTGGGGCCTAACTTATTTATTTTGTCAATATGTAGTATGAGAAGAGGAGCAGAGCACTAGGCACGTGAAGAGAAAAGATAGCAGCTAAAGGCAACTGCCACCATACACAATCCACTCGGCAAAATGACAGTCCTGCAGCCTACCGGGACCTGCCCCTTGTGGCCACTTCTGCAGGCTAGTTAGGAGCCATGTATTGTTACAGAGTTGCATCACATGTGCATTTGGGATTTAACCATACAGGCTTATTACTTTCCGAGGGCCCAGATACCAGGGACCTTAGGACATGTTAGGAGACCTGTAATGTAATTTTGCCTTCAGCGATTTTTTACCTTCCATGTCAACAGAAAAACCTAGACTGTCTGCCCCCCACCACCACCCAACAGATACACCCAAGATATGTCTAGAGCGTGCTGCCTTTTGTGTCTCTCACTCACAGCCTCCAAGGATCTTATAAAAATATTCCTTCCAGTCACATATATACACATATAGTATGTTCCTGAAAGGATCTTGATAATACAATTTTTGGGGCACCTGGGTGGCTCAGTTGTTAAGCATCTGCCTTTGGCTCAGGGCGTGATCCCAGAGTCCTGGGATCAAGCCCCGCATCGGGCTCCTCTGCTGGGAGCCTGCTTCTTCCTCTCCCACTCCCCCTGCTGTGTTCCCTCTTCTGCTAGCTATCTTTCTCTCTGTCAAATAAATAAATAAAATCTTTAAAAAAAGAAAAAAAATACAATTTTCTCCACTTCATTAGGTTTGGAGTTTCGAAGTTTTCCAGTGATTTTTTTCTTTACCCTTATGAATTGGTACCTACCTGTTCTAATCCGCAATCAACCTATTGCTTCTCCCAAGCTTCAGAATTCTCAGTAGAGTACTCTGGGCAGCCACTACCAGTTGATAACACTGTTGGAGTCAGTTTACCTTCTTTCGGTCATTGTTAGTAGAAGTCCCATGGTAGTAGCAGGAGATTTGTGGCTTAAGTATAAAAATGTTATTACCACAATATCTATCAGCAGCTTTGCCCATGAATGTGAGACAGAGATTATTGGCCACCCATGGAAAAATAAGATGTGGCTCTTTGGGGAAGAAGGCCCTTCCTTTTTCCTTTAGTGGCTGATATATGTCATAGGTCTTCCTAATTTCTATATTGAAGGGCAGGGTCGGTGATATGATTTTATGTCAAGACTTGAGAGGTTGCAGAGGGGGTACAGCAGATGTCTTTGGTGCCCACCCACATCCTCTAGCACTCCTTGTTAGCATAAAAGCAGATGGTTTCTCTGACTCTGCCTGAAGACTTACTCTGGCTGTGGGAGCTCCTGTGGCTTATGCACGGGGCTGGTGGCAAGTGCTGGGCAATGCCTTCAGAAGCAGAACTCAACCAGTAACAGATGGGAATTGTGGTACAACACTCTAAGGGGTACTCTTTGCAGTTTCCTAGGGGTATCCCAGCTGCCCCAGTGGTAATGGGGTCATTTATGCTTCCTCTTTATGGGCTACCTGTTCTTCCCTGTCTCACATCCCCATTCCCCCTAGCAAGATCCCCTTCCAGATAACCTACTTGAACTGCAATCCTTATCTCAGAATCTGCTTCTGGGACAACCCAAGCTAAGACAGGAAGGGACATCACTTTTGTAGAGGGGTATGACATATCATTTTGAGAACTGGTATTAGCTAACAAGGCATTTTTAGGAGCTACTATTAAGTAATAGCAACTTTTAATTCCTCACTCTGAAAAGAGATGCAAAGACTTCTGGGAAGGACATCTGTTTTTACAGAAACCGGGAGCTACAAAAGGAAGGGGGTGAATTTCAGGTCAGGGAATCCCTGTCAAACCTACCATCCAGCCTGAAGTGGGAGCAAGCTGGGCTTCCTCAGAGAACTCCCCAGGGCTCAAGCATCAGGAACAGTACCAGAGGCAGCAGTGGTAAATATAATATTATGTTGTGATTTCTCCATTTGAAAAAAAAATTATAAATATATCATTTTTTTAAAATGTCACTTCAGGATTGCCAAACGTTGTTTGAAGGAAAGACTGTCATTGTTCTTAGGTTTTGTATTTTTAAGCTAAAAAATTATTAAAATATTCATATTTGCATGAAATGATGTTGATAGAACATACTATTTTTTATATAATATTTTCATTTGGCAGAATTGAAAGCTGCCAAACATTTGTCAGTGCCCCTCTTTTAGTGGAGGGAGGGGGTTGGTTTATGAAATCCTAAACTCTGAGAGCCACTGATCACAAACACAAATGGATATGCCTTTTCTGTGATGCAGGGGTTTATACAAACTAGCCATATTGCAAAGCCATTGTAATGGCTGGTCCCTGACTTCACAGGCCAGCCCAACTGACAAATTTTGGAGTGGTAGCAGAGGTACAGATTTCTCACAGACTGTGTTTCTGGAGCCAACTGGCTAATCCCTCATGCCCAGTGGTTGTACTTGTGCTCTTCACATGTCTGCCAGGATTTCTTTGGGATGTCCCTAAGCTTTTCCCAGATAGTCTAAATGCTTTACTATCCCTCCCTCTCTCTCAGCACCTAGACATAAGGGAGAACAGAGCCTTCACATGTTCTCAGTCAATCCTCAGTCTCCTAATACCCCCTTTAGGGGGACATCACTTTAGAAAAGAACCTGCCTTAATAGTAAAGGCTATTTTTGTTGTGTTGATACTGTTTTAACTCCTTTGAGGTCAGAATTTCACCCTATTGGGAGAAGTTATTGCAAATTATCTGTATCATTCCATTCTTCAAAAAAAAATTCCTCTAATAACAAAGTGCCATGGTTTATCTGCATAAAAATGAAATTCAAGCCCATTCTTAATTTTAAATTGATAGAAATCAAAGGTACCATTAATGAGAAGTAAGGAACACAACTTTGGACATAAGAGGAGAGTGGCTAAGCTAAGGATGTTCTTACAAAAAAATGTGGGTAATTTTTTAAGGAGATTGAGACAAGTACCAAAAATTAAGACAATTATATAAAAAGGGAATTCCTATTTCCAGGGGCTCTGGGGGAATGAATTAAATGGGGGCAGCTTTTAAAACTGAATGGCATGGGAGTAGGTAGGGAGTAGGTAGAGAGCATCTTCCTGCCTCTATTAAAACACACAGATCCCGGCATGGAAGATCAGAGATGTTGCTCTTGAAATTCTTAGACAAACTGTCTCTCCTAAGTACTCTTGTTTCCTGTAAATGGTTATTGCATAGTGTATGTCCAGTCTAGGGGGCAATGTGACCCAAGGAACTTTGAGCAGGAGAGTCAGGAGACCCAACTGGCATGGCCATTCTAGAACTAAGATTCCAGATGTTCTAGTTTGCTAGGGTTACTTTAACAAAGCAACATAAACTGGGTGGCTTAAACAACAGAAATTTATTGTCTGATAGTTGTGGAAGCTAGAAGTCTGAAATCAAAGTGTCAGCAGGCTTGTTTCCTTCTCAGGCTATGAGGGAAGGATCTCTCTCCATGGCCTCTCTCCTTGGCTTGTAGATGGCTGTCTTCCTGTTCACATGCACTTCTCCTTGAATACATGTCTGTGAGTCTAAATTTCTTCTTCTTATGAGGACACCAGTCATATTGGATTATGACCCACACCAATGACCTCATTTTAACTTACACCTCTGTAAAGACCCTATCTCCACATAAGATAACATTCTGAGGTCCTGGGTGTGAGTTTTGGGGAAACACAATTCAACCCATAGCACCAGGCAGCCTCTCTGGCTTGTTTCTCTAGAGGAGAATGTTGGTCTTAATGCTCTTACAGGCTCTTTCAATCCCAGCTTTCCAATTCACTCAGCCCTCATGAAGCTGCCAAGCCTGTACCCTCTATCCACCCCTCCTCCCGCCACGCCCAGCCCCTCATTCACAGGACTATAAATATAAGAATTTTCCTGACCTAAGACTGCCAGGAGGGCGGGAAATGAGTGGGGAAGTGCTGCAAGGGTGGAGTTTTCTTTAACCTTTTGTCAGTTGCATGAGTTCTGTAATCAGATCAACACTCAGGGTGTGGTGTACTGGGGGTCCTGACATCCTAAGGCAAACAAGCAGACTCAATGACATTTGTTCTTTTCCAAATCCCAAGGTCTTATGTGCTCCAGCGATAGATGACAAAATAGTTCCAGGAGAGCTGCAGTGTTTTGTTCTCCCTGCCAATTCATTAGCAACAGAACGGTTGCTGGGCTATAATCCAGCCCGGCTGACATCAGTTCTCCAGTAAAAGGAGGACATAACTGGAGCTGGGTCTGTGCAGCCAACAGGGATCAGGAGGGCTCAGCTGTACTGACACGTTAGCAAAGAAGAAAGAAAGAAAGAAAGAAAGAAAGAAAGAAAGAAAGAAAGAAAGAAAGAAAGAAAGAAAGAAAGAAAGAGAGGAAGGGAAAGAAAGAATGAGAAAGAAAGAAAAGAAAGAAAGAAAGAAAGAAAGAAGGAAGGAAGGAAGGAAGGAAAGGAAGGAAGGAAGGAAGAAAAGAAAAAAAAGAGCTGGAGAATAGGAGGGGGGAGGGGAAGAGAGGGGATGGAAGGGAGGGAAGGGGAGAAGAGAGGAGCGGAGTGGGGAGGAGAGGAGAGGAGGGAAGGTAAGGGAGGAGAGGAGAGGAGAGAGGAGAGGAGAGGAGTGGAGTTGGGAAAGTTTATAGAGATGAAGAGGTTACCCACCTTTTTTAAGAGACTCAGAGGGGAAGATAGAATGGAGGGGGCACTAGGCGTGGCCATAACACAAATTAGGGTCTTGCCAGCATTGTCTTCAGTGAGTATTTAGAAAAATTAGGCTTTGCCTAACCTGCAAATAAAACCCATCAGTTTTAGAAACCTAAACTAAGAGCATGTGTGTAAAAAGAAACCTATATAAGGAAGCTGAGCTGGACTGTAGTTATGGGAGGCCCCGGAACAGCCCACTTCCTTTCTTTGTGCCTTTTTTATTCATCTCTAAATGTGGGGATGGTAATACAACTGCACTCCTCTCAACTTAAAAATACTTTTCTTCCGAATCACCTGACAAGGCTTTTTTTACCCCTGCACAGTGCCTGTATCCATTAAGAGATCTTCCAGAGCCACTTTTATCAGTCTAGCAGATCTTGCTGGAAGCTTCTAGCAGTCCAGATGCTGAATGCTCTATCACTGACCCCTCACTATCCTGCTTCTCTTAAAGTGCCAAAACTTTATGTTTATGCTGTGTTTTTTTAGGAGCTTCCTGGGCTTTCTTTCCACGGCATTTCTCCATTCCTACTTCTGGACTTTATTCCCAGATTTTATGATATTAGAGAGTGAGCTTTGGATGCCACTTTATGGCTGGATATTATATGAGTGTGTCCACATCCTACCCTCTGTTTCTACCACATGCAGCAGGCAGGGAAGGAAATATAATCATCCTGGTGGCCCTGTTCCCAGCCTCGTGGAAGCAGAACATGTCCCTGATGGGGCAAGCACGTTTCTGGCTATGCAGAGGCTGGACAAGGGATCTCTGCATGCAGAAAACTAGGACACCAATGAACTCATCGTAAGAGCAAAGTCTGGAGTTAGGTGGATTGAGGACAAATTATAATACATTCAACAACTTACTGTGCTTCAACCCTATTTTCCAACTGGATTATCCTTGATTTAGGTATCCCAAAATGCTACATTCTGCCATTTCCCCAGCTATACCCTCAGATGTTGACTCTTAGATCCTCTCAATTAAGTTGAACTCTTGAATACAAAATCTGACCTTTCTTCTTTAGAAATAATATCCATTTATTTATTTATCCATCCATTCATTTATTCAACAGCAAGGATTGGGTACCTCTCATCCACCAAGCATAGTGCTCAATCAAAACGGTAGGAAAGGCTCCCTGTCCTGGAGGAATTCTTAGTCCAAGGTCTCCTCTAACCGATGAGGGTTCTGGATTTGGGTTTTGACTTTGACTTTTTGAACTTATAGTACCCACGCTTCCTTTCCAAGGAGGAACTTGGCTTCCTTGCTAATGCAGAGCATGGATATCTGCCAAGTCCCTGTACTCAACCAGACATCTAGTCTCGACTCCTCCTGGGCTTTCCTGTCTCTGTCTGAAGCCTAGCACAACAGTCCCTTTGCCTGCAGATTCTGCTTGAGTCCAGAAGCTCTGTCCACATACCGAAGGTTATACACCAGAGCCTGTAGGCCTACAAAGCCTCTCAGATGTAGCTTCTGTGGAATCTCTTCCTCATTTGTTTCCTCTTGGGTCCACTCCCAGCCTGGCCACCACTAGAGAGTTCTAAGACCCCAGTGTATCTGAGAGTTCATCTGTGACTATTAAAAATGGGATCCAAAGGGGAACATCTAGCTATTTCCCTTTGAACCACACCAGTCTGACTGAACTGTCAGAGTAGTGTCTGATGGCAGCAAACTTGGGAGCCCAGGTCTGCCCAGCACAAACTTTTTGGCCACCCTTGCTGCTCTCTGCCTTCTGTTTGGGGTGAGGGGAGATGGTCCCTGTGCAGTGATATGCAGAGGAAGGTAAGGTAAGGTAAGGCACAGCCCATACCTCAGAGGCAGTCATACCTATAGGATATTCCTGCCAAAAATGACATATGTGCAGCAGTGCAAGGGAAGGAAAAAATCATCCTTGTGACCCCACTGCATCTAATCTGGAGGAGATAATGAGACATCCAAACTGGACATTCTACAAAACAGTCATCCTGGACTCTTCAAAAATATTGACGTCAAGAAAGATGTTTTAAAATGCAAGGGAGCTGTTTTAGATCAAAGAGAGCTGAAGAGACATGACAGCTAAATGCAATGCATGATCCTTGATTGGATCCTGAATTGAAAAAAATATAACCACAAAGAACATTATTGGGACAATTATGGTAGTGTGTGTGTGTGTGTGTGTGTGTGTGTGTGTGTGTGTGTGTAGAAAGAGCAAGAAAGAAAAACAAATGTGGTAACCTGCTAACAATTAGTAAATCTAAGTGAAGGGTATATGGCTATTCGCTGTACTGTTTTCTCAGCTTTGGTGTAGGGTTGAAACTTTTCAAAATAACAAGTGTAGAACTTAAGTGTAGCCTGGTATGGGATGAATGGACCATAAGAGGGGAGAAGACAGATGAGCAGACTGACAGGAGCCAGGAGAGGCATGGCAGCTCCAGACTGCTTCCAGACCAGATTTTAGTCCCCACGAAAAACAGGCAAAACACTAGACGGGCAAACTGGCCACAAACACAAGGAACCTGAAACTTAGTGAACACCTGGAAGCCTTGGGTCAGCCCCACCATCTGGGGACCAGATGTGGGTGCAGAAGGCAAATTCCAGGCCTACTAACAAGCAAAGAACTCCCAATAATGCCACGTGTGGCCTTCGGAGGCCCAGGACTGAGAAATGCTGAATGATCAAGTGCTTGGCAGTTGTTCCAGAGGCCAGACAGGATTGAAGCCAGCAGGACCTGACACGTCTGCCTGTTGCCCAAGGAGCCCAAAAGCCCGCCCCAGGTGGCGGTGGGGCTCATCAGGAGGCAGGGCCCTGACTGGTTCTCTTTGCTCTTAACTGGGTCAGTTTTACATTTTCCAGATAAAGTTACTGATTATGCTCACAGATGTCCCCTAATTTCCCTTTTTTTCCATATTTTTCTTCTACTCTCTGTTTGTAATTCTTTCTGGCGTCCCTGTTCCTCCCCTGGTTTTATGCCATTATGATGTATGGAAAACAAGGGAAGACTCTCCACAGTGTCTTAAAGTGCCTGTGTATAAAGATGCAAAACAAACAAAAAATCAAAACAAAACAAAGAAACCTCAGCAAATATCAAAGCTGGTTTTGGACTCAGTAGTGTCCACGTTGTTTGACATGCTGTTTCCAAAGTGCCGGGAGCTAAGTGCTAAAGTGGCCAAACATTCAAACCCTCCCTCTGGCTTTGTCATCTTTTGGCATTTCCATAAGTTTTATGGCCCTTAAAGGAATGGCTGACTTCTTCCTGATTCTCTCTTAATCTCAGTCGTCCTGAGCAAGTTCTGGATAGGACCAGTTCAGCCATCCCGTGTCCGAGTCTTGTGAGTTTTCTTCCGCTGTACGTGGAGATGTACAGCACGAGAGGTCAGCCAGGGGTTGGTGGGAGAGACCCAGCCAAGCGCTCTGCTGTTTCCACCATGCAGCTCAGTAACAAAGCAGCCATGACAAGCCCTGCCAAGACCATTTGTTGGGAGCCAGGAGTAGATGAATTCCCGGTGTGAGCAAGGAAAACAGCAACAGAGTTTGCTACAACTGTGATTAACACGCAGGATTTAGCCAGGCGAAGGCTCCTCCTGAGAAACCATAACATTTGCACAAGTGAAGTTAAGCAAACCCCAGTGATTTTCACTCTCAATCTCTTTCTCTTTTGCTCTCGCATGCTCTCTCTCTCTTCCCCTTCTTTGAGCAGCAAATCCCTGTGTTCAAATATAAATATTAGACAAAAGCCAACATACAAAAGAGATAGAAATTCAGGCAGTCTGATCTTTTCTGTGAGGGCTGTGGACCTATGTGGCTTCTCCCCAGTCACCCCAGGCTAATTTCAGGGTGGTTAGTGCCCCCACTGAATCCACGGTTTGATCACCATTGCTTTGATCCATCTTTTTCCATACACAGATGGAAGATGGTGTCGTCTTTGACCATGCCTTCTCAAGTGTTTACTTTTTTTAAAGATTTTGTTTATTTATTTTGAGAGAGAGAGAGAGGAAGTGTGAGCTGGGGGAGAGGGTGCGGGAGAGGGAGAGAGAGAATCTCAAGCCCACTCCATGCTGAGCTGGGAGTCTGAATTGGGGCTAGATCTCATGACCTGGAGATCATAACCTAAGCTGAAATGAAGAATCGGACTTGTAACATAACATGTTTTACAAATACCTCCCCACTATTCCCTGAGCTGTCTTTATGCTTCAACACATACCAAGAACCGGTGAGATCTGATGTATTTCTTTCTTGGAAGTCTTGAAAGTATTCTTTGATGGAAAAAGAGTCTAATGATAACTTACGATACCTTCAAAAAAGGCCATTGGCCTGAACTTAATGTGTTTCATCCTACTAGAAAAATAGAGGTGTGATCACATGGTTTCATTTCCATGCGGTTGAAAAGGTAGCGTGTGTGGATCCATCCTTCAGCTCCCTCATGAGATGGGAGAACCCCAGGACATGGCTGTCCTCGCGGGTTCTGTTGTGTTGGCTTTATGTTAAGTCAATATCTTGGATCCAGTTGAGCTTGCTTCATTGTTTTGATCGCTACACATTGTATAAGCTGCTTACTTTTCCTGCCATTGACCACTGATTACATTTTCATCTATAACCTCAAATGTCATGGGATAGAAAACTGTGGGAAAGTTCATCTCCGAAGCAATGGAAAGTTCCCAAATGTGAGAACAACGCAGTAACCTATAACAGGAAAGGCCATTAACCAGGGTTATTACATCAGCTATCACAATAGCAAAGACTTCTGAAGTGGAAAAAACTTTATTTTATATGACTACCAGTCATCCCAAAAGAACAATGTGTTTTTAGTCATTCGTTTCAAAATCGTTTGGCTCATTTCTGAGCTACCTAGTTATGTTTTAATTTTATGTCGTTAGTGGTTAGACTGTATTTTCCTAGGCCACACCAACCAAAATGCTATACACTCTTAACTTACACGTAGTGATGATCTGCACAAGTTGTGATCTTTCCTCACCTCCACTCCACACTGATGCGCCTTCAGGGAATCTTCAGAGAGCATATCACCTGGGCTTACCAGAAAGTTCACGGGCTACCACCACTCTCTTCTCCTGCCCTGCCCCTCTTCAGTGATGTTGACTGCTCTTATCTTCACTACTCATATAATTGGGTGAAGTTGTCTCATGGCAGCCTCCAATGTCACCAGCCAACCACCCGCTACAGGCCCATTGCCACCCTCACCACCCCTGAGATGTAGGGTGCTGCGATGTATCAATATGGAGATGAATATTCTGGAGGTCATGAAGCCTCTCTTCCCTTTTGTGTAACATATCTACGTGAGCAGATTACTGAGGCAGTACTACCTTTCATTCCTTGCCTTAGAGCTTTTATCGAGAACAATTGTCTTAGTCTATTCAGGCTGTTACAACAGAAATACCATAGGCTGGAAGTCCAAGATCATATCATGGTTGGGCTCTAGTAAAGGCCCTCCTCTAGGTGGTAGGCTGCTGCCTTCCCACTGTGACCTCACATGGCAGAAGGGGCTAGGGAACTCTTTGGGGTTTCTTTTATAACAGCGCTAATCCCAGTTAAGAGGGCTCTACCCTCACAACATAAGCACCTTCCAAAGTCCCCTCCGCCTAATATCATCACACTGGGCATTAGGATTTCAGCAGAGGAATTTGGGGTGGGCAGGGCAGAGGACGGGGGAGGTCGGGCACAAGCATCCAAACCACAGAAACAGTGCTTTCGAATTTTATGCACGGGACTTTCTCACCTAGGCCTCAGTTCTGGGTACCTGGAGGCAAGACTAGATTTTGGGTAGTCCTGTGTATCCGGAGCTGTGCCTCCCCCCAGAAGACTTATTAAGCTTTTCTGTTTGAGTCTCTTTTCCCTCAAATGAATTCTCTCTCCTGAGGTCATTGGTCCCTCTTACAAATCAATTTCTGGCAGCTCAGTCTACCAAACAGGCCCAGACACATCTGAACCCCAGCAGGGGATGGCGTAGGCTTAAGCAGAGGACACTGCTGCATAGCTTTCAAGTTTAAATTTCCTCAGGCTCTTTACTCAATATGTATGCTTTTTTTGTTTTTTGGTTTTTTTAACAGACAACTTTGGTTACGTCAATCTTTCATTCCTAAGTTAGTCATTTTCTTTTCTTTTCTTGTCCTTATGAGCTCTTAGATGTGAAATGGCAGATTGGTGAGGTTATTACTGACCATTTGATTCATATGCATTAACCACATGGGTAGAAAGTATATCATTCCTATTTCTCCATGTCAGCATTCTATTTGCCTAAAATAAATTTATTCAAATGGATCTTCACTAGGATGTGGAGAAATTGGAACCCTCGTACATTGCTGACAGGAATGTAAAATGGCACAGCCACTTTGGAAATCAGTTTGGCAGTTCCTCAAATAGTTACACAAAGAGTCACCCCATGACCCAGCAATTTCATTCCTAGGTACATGGGTATGAGGATTGAAAACACAGGTGCACACAAAAGCTTAGGCACTAACATTCATAGCAACGTCATTCATTATAACCCCAAAGTAAAAACGCCCTAGATGTTTATCAACTGATGAATTGAATAGTGGTAATGGCTGCACAATCTTGTGAATATAGCAGAAAGCACTGAATTACATACACACTTTTAAAGGGTGAATTTTTTGGTATATTAATTATATCTCAATTTTTTATCTTTTCTACCTAATAAGCACTCACCACAGAGTCTGCCTTTTTTTTAAACTGAAATCTAGTCCACTCTTTTTTCAGATTTCTTTAGTTTCTATCTAGCATCCTTTTTCTGCTCAAGAAGAACCCGCATTTTAAAGAAAAAGTTAAATACGGATCTATGTTTGTAACAAATTGCAGCTTTCTTGTGAAAGGCAAAATCTTTGTAAAGCCCAAGTAGAAAGAATGAATGCTTCTTTTATTCATTCATCCAGCCAATGTTGAAGACATAGTATGGCAATATGCCAGGCCCTGCAGAGATAATGGTGACCAAAGCAGATATGTCCCTGCCTGCACGGGGAGATAGCGGAAAGTCAATACAGTTTGACAGAAGCTGTGCCCAGGAAAGCACAGAGCTCTGTGGGGGCACATGGGACGAACACCCACTCAGGCCTGTGGGGCCAGGGAAATCTTTCTGGAGCCCTTGATGTCTAATAGAGAACTGAAGTTGAGCCAGAGTCAGGGTCACAAAGAGCAGAGGGAGGAAATGTTCCAGAAACAGGGGACAACATGTGCAAAGACCCTGAGGTGGGAGAAAACGCAGCATCTTCCAGGACCAATTCAGAATGGCTCTTGAAAAAAGATCCAATCTAAACATTCGGTTTGAGCAAGTCTAAACTGCTACGTTTAGGAATTCAGTACTTTGGCCAGGGTTCCAAATTGTTCAAACTCCACTGTGTGTGTCACTTAGAATGTTTTTAGCTGCAAGTAAGAGAAAGTCTGACTCCCTCAGGAATAAAGAGTAAGGACATTTATTACTTCATATGACAGGGAGAGCAGAAGTAGGGCAGACTTCAGGATAGGACAGGTGCATTTGGTGGTGTGATAATGTCCTTAGGGTCCCAGCTTCTTTCTGTCTTTCTCTCTACTATCCACCCATTCAGCTTCTTTTTTAGGGCAAGTTCCCCTCAAGGCCACACAACCTAAGACAACAGGCTTCCCTGTCCTCTTTCATCAGGAGAGACCCTTTTTTGCTCTTCTCCAGTAAAACCTTTCCTGGCATCTCACTGGCACAATTCCTGAATAGAGCCCTGGCAAGGGAGTAGTCACTGTGAGTGGCTTGGATTAATTATTTTCAATGGTTTGAATGCTGGGGCATCACCCTCAGTGTGACCACAATGGGGAGCTTAAATATAGGTGGGTGCCTCGGGCTGGCACTGCATTTACCAGCTCCTGCCTTGAACCAAGAATATGTCCAAGTCCAACTTCAAAGTATGATGAGTAATGTGGTTTTTGTTGCCACAGGTTTTGTGAAAGCTGGCTATCATACTGACAAACTTCCTAAAAATTATCTTTAAACCTCTTTCTCTTTCCCCAAATTTCCACTCCTTACCACTGCCACCACATCTCTTTCCCTCTTTCCACCCCATCTTCCTCTCCAGACCTCTCTCAGCCAAACTGGTTGTTACCTCTTTTCCACTCCTTTTCTTTAAATCACTCGGCTTGCATTTTCCGCCCAACAGAAAACACTCCTCCCCACATGAAGGAACAGACTTTCAGATTGCCTACTCTTCCTCCTGCATGCTCCTGAGGGTCTCCATTTGCCCTGCCAGGAATTCAACTGGGCTCTACAAGATGGTATTAGTATTTCTACACACAAAAACCTGGATCTGAGGATTCCAAGTGTTTTCAATCAACAGGCCTGTTAATTATCCAGCACTATTAAAAGTTATGGGTAGTCACACAGAAATTGTTTTATGTGGGAAAAAATTACTTCAATATGGTTTAAAATACCAAAACTATGAAAAAATACAAACTATGTCCAAAGACAAACAAAAAATTGGGAAATATTTGTAAAATACATGACAGTTTCCTTAATGTAGATAATTATTTTTACAAATCACTAAGAAAACGATGAACATCCCAAGGCAAAAGATATGAGCTGTCAGCTGAAAGAGAGATAGCATTTATTTTAAGTTTTGCCTATCAGATTGGCAAAGATTTTAAAACTTACTAATCCCCAGTGTTGGCAAGAATATGGAGCAATAAGCACTGTTAATGGGAACGTCATTGGAACATTTCTGGAAGTCAATCTGCATTTGTATCAATATTTTTAAAATATTTACTTTTGGTTGATGAATGCTTCAGGGAATTTATTTTAAGGAAATATTCAAGCAGGGACACAAAACTTTATGTACAGGATATTTTTCATAACTCTTTTCTTGGGATGGAGCCCCCATCAGGCTCCCTGTTCAGTGGGGACTCTGTTTCTCCCTCTCCCTCTTCCTCTGCCCCTACCCCCTGCTCGTGCTCTCTCTCTCTCTCAAATTAATAAATAAAATCTTTTTTTAAAAAATTCTGTCATTTGCAATTATGTGGGAGCTAGAGTATATTATTCTAAGCAGAATAGTTAGGGAAAGACAAATACCACATGATCTCATTTATATATGGAATTTAAGAAACAAAACAGATGAACATAGGGGAAAGGAGGGGGAAAAAGAGAGAGAGAGGGAAACAAACTATAAGAGACTCTTAACGATAGAAAACAAACTGAAGATGGGGCGCCTGGGTGGCGCAGTCGTTAAGCTCCTCTGCTGGGAGCCTGCTTCTTCCTCTCCCATTCCCCCTGCTTGTGTTCCCTCTCTCACTGGCTGTTTCTCTCTGTCAAATTAATAAATAAAATCTTTAAAAAAAAAAAAAAGAAAGAAAACAAACTGAAGGTTGATGGAGGGAGGTGGGCGGGGGGATGGGGTAACTGGGTGATGGGTTTTAAGGAGGGCACTTGTTATGATGATCACTGAGGGTTGTATGTAAGTGATGAACCACTGAATTCTACTCCTGAAACCAATATTGCAGTACATGTTAACTAACTAGAATTTAAATAAAAATTTGAAAAAAAAAGAAAAAGAAAAGCCACAGTGAGTTCTTCAACTACCTATTGTGTGATGATGCACTAGGTGTACAAGGAGGCAGACTGTGTCACCTTAAGCCTGGTCAAGAGGGACCTTCCCTGGCCACACACTATACAGGGCGTGGCTGTGATCCTCCTGTGACCCCTGTTCCCACAGGACCAGGAGTCTAAAGAGCCAAGCTCACCCACTTCTAGATCATGCTCCAAGTACCTAGAAGCTGACTCCATCCTCTGTTCTGCTTTCTGCACAGACGTCTCCAAGTGTGACTTCCAGAAGGTCAGCTGGGCTGGTAGTATGCACTTTCCAAGTCCGAGAGGTGCTGCAGGGGCATTGATCATGGGAGAATGAGTGACTGGAGGGTTACACATATGTGCACAGGAGTCTCCTGGAGTGGGACCTGGAGTGTCCAAGGGGTATGAAGGGAATGGGGAGCAGGCCAGAGTCTGACTTTCACATGTCTCCTCCTTCCACTGTGGAGCTCAGGGAACTCTGATACTGCTGAATTTGAAGTCAGCCTTCCAGGTCACTATGAAGATAGGTTTGTACGGGTAGGAGGATAAAGAAGTTATTTTTTTAAAAAAGATTTTATTTATTTATTTATTTGTCGAGAGAGCGAGAGAGAGCGCGTGCACAAGCAGGGGGAGCTGCAGGCAGAGGAAGAAGCAGGCTCCCCGATGGGCAAGGAGACCCAAGCGGAACTAGATCCCAAGATGCTGGGATCATGACCTGAGCCGAAGGCAGAAGCTTAACGACTGAGCCACTAAGGTATCCCTAAAATAAGTTATTTACAGTATGTTGGCTTGATTTAAATATTTAGACATATGGTATGTGGGCCTTAATTCGTATTCTTGCTGTGGGTTTCACAAATGTTAGGGACAGGCCTGGAGGCAGAGAACAAAACCAAATAGACAAGTCTGTCATCTGAGGAACACCAAATGTCATATGCAGGGATCTACAGAATGGTGTAGATGGTACTTTCTAACCTCAGGGACAACTTGAACCTAGATCTGTTTTGGATGACATTTATGGCTTCCCATAGGTTCACTGGTATCATCTGGACTCTAGTGACCATGTGAAGCAGAGAACCGATGGCAAAAGGCCTAGAATATACCCAGTGCATCAGTGGAGACAGCGTTTATTAAAGATTAATTGACAGATCAAGCACTTTCTCAGAATGGACAAGAGGATTCCCAAGCTCTCAGGGAAGCTCACAGCTTTCTAGAAAAACATTGCTTCTTGGGAGCCCTGGTTGGACACTACACAGAATTCAAGGCAGAGTCAAACATAATAACAAAGGAACAATTCATAGAAAAGGAAATACAAATATGTTTAAATATATGAAATATATATATGAACATATATATATGTTCACAGTAAGGAAAAAAAAGTATACTTTTCACATGCCATTATCAAAGAGCAAATGATCTGATAATACGCAGCATTAGGTTAGATGTAAGGCAATCACCAACTCATGCATTTTGGGTGGAAGTGTAAAGGTGCACATCCTCTTTGAAGTTAGGTTTTGGCAATACTCATCAAAGAACAAAACGGACGTACTCTCTGACACAGCTCTTTCAGTTCAAACAATGTATCAGATAGATACCCACCTCCTTGTATGTGTATACAAAGAAATTTGCACATTGCATATTGTATGTAGCAGCTGGAGATTGGAAACAACCAGAAAGTTCATTAATAGGTTACTATTTAAGTAAATTATGCTTCATCCACCCAGTGGAATGCTGTATGACTCTTACAAAAGAAATAGGTTGCTTTACAAAAATGCTTAGAATATGCTTCAAGGTGTGTGGAGAAAAAAAAATTGTCACAAGGGATAGTATTGGGACAACTGGAAAAATTTTTATTTCGACTATATATTAGATAATAGTATTATATCAAAAAATAGTATCGTGTCAGTATTAAGTTTCCCAAATTTAATCATCGTATGATGGCTCGGTAAGAAAATGTCCTCATTCTTAAGAGATACACAAACAGGTGTTTAGAACAAAGATGTCTACAACTCACTCTGAAATGGGTTAGCCATCATAATAGTAACAATAACAACAGTGATCAAAATTATATACGTACAGAGAGAGAATGCAATTTTGGTGAAATGTTAATTGATAAATCTAGGTGAAGGGAGTACAGGAGCTCATTTTACTATTCTTGTAACTTTTCTGAAGATTTGAATATTTTTTTAAGAATTTTTTTTAAGATTTTGTTTATGTATTTGAGAGAGAGAGAGAGAGTGTGAGAGAGAGATAGCAAGAGAGAGAACATGAGCACGGAGGAGAGGGAGAAGCAAGCTCCCCACTGAGCAGGGAGCCCAATGTGGGGCTTGATCCCAGGACCCTGGGATCACGACCTGAGCCAAAGGCAGACGCCTAACTGACTGAGCCACCCAGGCGCCCCTAAGATTCTCTTTATTTATGAGAGAGAGCGTGAGGGAGAGAGAGTGGGGGGGGGGGAGTGGAGCAGAGGGAGAGGGGCAAGCACAGAGCCCGATGTGGGACTCAATATCAGGGCCCTAAGATCATGACCTGAGCCTAAACCAAGTCAGATACTTAACCAATGAACCAATTCAGCCACCCTGAAGATTTGAATTTTTTTTTCAAAATGAAAAATTTAAAAAGAAAGAGAGGTACAGAGTAGTCTATAGTGTTACCTTTTGGGAGAACTGCTTTTGTCTTTGGAAGCGAACAGAAGAAACTGATCCAGTGGTTGCTCCAGGAAGGGGAGTTGCTCTGGGGGATGGAATAGGAGGGAGGTTTGCTTTATTTGCACCTAACTGCACTACTGGGACTAATATATATATATATTTATCTTGTGTGCATAACCTCTACTCGAAATGAGAGCGAAGTTATTTAAAAAGTAAACACAACTACTAAGATACAAATTCACTTCCACTGTACAAATGGTTATAGAAACTGTCACTTTTTCTAATCCATTTTAGGCATACCCGTGTACCCTGATCAAAATCAGTCAATATCATTCTAAAGAATATGAAGGGCAGAACAAAAAGCTGCTGCCCAGGGATACACACTGTTAATATTTTCCTGTTTCCTTGCAGTCTTCCCCCCGACACACACACATATTTTTTTTAACATAGTTGAGATACTACTTAATATATAATTTTATGATTTATCTTTTTTTTTGGTTTAATGTTGTATCAAACATCTTCTCGTGTCCTTAAAAACTCTTTGGACAACAATTTTCCTAACTCCATGATGTACTATCCTGCAATGACTTGTAATTTAACGATTCCCTATTGAACCTTCCAGTTGTTTGCCGTTTTGGTTTTTTTTTTCTATCATAAGTAAATCTGCAGTGAACAAAATTACTTAAAATTCTTCAATTATTTCCTTAAGCTAGATTTCTAGTAAAGAAACTACTAGGTTGGGGGCGCCTGGGTGGCACAGCGGTTAAGCGTCTGCCTTCGGCTCAGGGTGTGATCCTGGCGTTATGAGATCAAGCCCCACATCAGGCTCCTCTGCTATGAGCCTGCTTCTCCCTCTCCCACTCCCCCTGCTTGTGTTCCCTCTCTCGCTGGCTGTCTCTATCTCTGTCAAATAAATAAAATCTTAAAAAAAAAAAAAAAAAAAAAGAAACTACTAGGTTGTGGGGTATTTACACATTGAAACACTCTTGAGACATATTATCAAATTCCTTTCTCAAAAGATTGTTCCAGCTGCTTCTTGCAGTGCCAAGGGCCTTCCTGAACTTGTGGGGACAGGAGCCTCCCTCACAGTGAACTGGACTAGAAGTCAGGAGAGCTGGGCTGCGGTTCCTTCCTGCTCTGCCACAACTCAGGTGTGTGATCCTGAGAAAGGATATATTCTTTTAAGATTTTCTTTCCTTCTTTCTTTCCTTCCTCCTTTCTTTCCTTCCTCCTTTCTTTCTTCCTTCCTTCCTTCCTTTCCTCTCTCTCTCTCTTTTTTCTTTCCTTCTTTCCTTCTTTCTTTCTTGTCAGAGAGAGAAAGAGCACAAGGAGGGGAGAGCAGCAGGCCGAGGGAGAAGCAGGCTCCCTGCTGAGCAAGGAGCCCAATGTGGGACTCGACCCCAGGACTCTGTGATCATGACCTGACCTGAAGGTAGACGCTTAACCAACTGAGCCACCTAGGCGTCCCCTGAGAAAGGATATTTAAAAAAAACATTTTTTTAATACGTGTAAACCTTTCATGGTTTGGGTTTGTTTTTGTTTTTCTTTATTTTTATTTTTACGTAATCTCTCCACCTAACGTGGGGCTCAAACTCACATCCCTGAGATCAAGAGTCACATGCTCTTCCGACTGAGCCAGCCGGGTGCCCCAACATGTTTTTAAAATCACTCTCATATTTTTTTTCCCCAAACATCACACACACACCCACCCCATGAAACAACAGGGAGAGATTATTCCCACTGGAAAGATCAGAAAGCAAGTCCCAAAATGGTTAAGTGATTTTTCCAGGGTCACAACTGGTAAATGACATGAAATGCACAACTTCTGGTTCCTATTTCAGAATAATTTCCATTATCTCACACCGCCTCTTTCTTTTCATCTTGTCACGCAAACATTTTGGATCTCAAGGTAGGACCTCAAGGGCCTCATGCTTCTCAGATTTCACTGTGCACACAAATCCCCTGAGGAGCCTTGTTAATATGCAGATTCTAATCAATAGGTCAGGGCAGCATCTAAGCTTACACATTTCTAACAAGCTCCTGGGTGAAACGGTCCTGCTGGTTTGTGGACCTCACTTTGAATAGCAAGGTTCAAGAGAGTCTCTTACACTCCTTTTGACAAAAATATTCCATATTTAAGTATTTTTCACCTAGGATAAAATTTTGTTGTATATAGAAGGCATTTATCGTACAGAATTTACCAGGTTCCACCATGTGTAGATCAGTGGATGACGATCAATAACAGACTACAGCCTGGATTCCATAATTTTCTGCTAGTTTCAAGTAATAAAGCTTCAAAAAGAAGTTAAGCCTAATAAAGAGGCTCTTCGAAACCAAGTACATGGGTTGCAGGAGCCGTCCAGTGCTGAGCAGGACATTTACCAGGGAGGTAAAAGCTATTCACACAAGAAATTAAGAACTCCAGGGTGCATGATTAATACTGGCAAGGGACAGTGTTCCAGGCAGGGAATGCAGCTTAGGAAAGCAAAGGAAATAGGAATGGGTCACATGTTTTAGGGACAATGAATAGACTCATTTGGGAGGAATGTATAATTCATGTAGGGAGATAAGATTGGAAGGACAACTCCAGACCAGATTTTTATAGCCTATGGATGCTTGGTTGAATTTAGACTTTTATTTAATAGTCCAGAGGTGTTTGCCACTGAAAGCTTTTGAGCAAAGAAATGACATGAAAAGGTGTCAGAAGATAAATTTTCAGAGGGTAGTGAGTGGAATGTTAAAAAACACAGTATGTTTGATTGTATTGGTTAGTTACATGTGGCAAGTGATAGAAGAGTTTAAGCTGAATCTTTCAGGTTTCAAGGCTGGATGATAGGAAAGTGATGGTACCATCAGCAAAAATAAGGATGTCAGGGGATAAGCAGCTACATAAACAACTACAACAACATTGCCCCCACCAACGTTAATACCTCAGCATGGCCCAGAATGCTATGATCACAGTGGCAGAAGAAAGGTTATTTTGAGATAGTTTTGCCTGAATTGTCTGATTAGTAGTTAAAATTCTGTCTCTTGACAGAAAAGGGCTTATACTTGGTTTTCCAGGAGTGATGGGTACGCATGAATTTTTGCCTCCTTTCTACCCATCCTAACACGGTCATTGGTAACACAGTTGACTAGGAGTAGAAGGAAATTCGTGTGCTTGGACCAGGACCAAATGAACTGGTCTCTGGGGTTCCAAATCAGAAGGGGGGCACCATGAATTCCTGCTTTCTGCCCCTTCTCAGGACATACTGCTATATAAAGGCATTAATCTAATTCTGATTTCATCCTGATTTAGCACGGTCCACTAGAAACTCCCTTGCTGGAATCCGAAATTCTTTATAACTGAGTTCAGCTCACAAACGCACTGGCTTCCTTGCCTTATAGAGGCCTTGATGCCCTCAGAATAGCCCAGTTATTTGCAGCAAAGGGCAGACCTTTGTACTGCATTGGCAGCTTCTGCTTGGTAGAGCTTGTGGGAGCCTGAGAGGAAGAAGTCCAGACACGCATGCAATTTCCTCCCCTGTTCAATTCCCTCCATTGTCTTTTTTGGTGGTTTGACCTCTTATGACAATTGTAAGGTATCTTGGAAAACTTGGAGATATAATTCATAGCTCTTGCTGTACAGAAAGAAGTTTTTTAATTAAAGTGAAAGCAATAATAGAAACATATTTTCAAAGAAGAGGGTTGGGTTTCTTTTAAGCCGCATATCTTCATCAGATTCCAACTGGGATAGTCTCATGTGTGGATCTTTTTTTTTCTTCTCACTTCTTATCACAGATAATTAACAAAAATTTGGGGGCACCCACTCTGTTCAGAGCACAATAGTATGCCATTGTTTAGAGTTCAAAACAAGTTGCTAATTCAACAACCCCAATAAAAGAGGTTGGTTTTTCCCCCCTTTGTGGTGGCCATTTTTATCTGAGTGATTGACTGTATTTCCATGGTAGAATTAGGTGGTATAATATAGCATTTATCATACATTTGCAGTTTACTATGAAATGAGATAGGGAGGTGATCTGAAACCAACAAGAAAAGGATTTATCTCCATTCTTCCCCTCTGGCTTCTGACAGTTTTAGTGGTGAGAGAGATGTTCCAACCTTGGAGGAAAGACAGAGAAGCAACATCACCATCTGGCACCGCGAGATGTGTAATATGTTCTCAGGATAATTCTGTTTTTGTTTGATTATAAAAACCTGCACTGTGTTTTCATTACTCAGTCACTTCTTGAACTAGTAAGCCTGACAGAGGCACAGAAATTCGTTCAGATGTGTCTTTAATCCCAGGAGAGCCTTAGAGAACAGGGAGCTGATTCAGAACAACTGATTGTTTCCATCGCAGTCACACAGCAGATACCCCAAAACCAAACAACAGCCCTACATCTTGCTTAAGAACAAATGCACCAACAGAGATGATAAATCTCTGCTGGAAACTGGCTAGATTTCATTTGTTACTTCAGCTGTTTGGCAAGATCTTTTTGACATATACTTTTTAAAAGTTGTTGTTGTTCTTTTAATCTCTGGAATCGGATGACTTCTTTGAAATGTCACTGCATCTTGACATTTGGAATGATGATTAAAGCTTAGCTTACGGGCTATGTCCAAACCCAAGCTGAAGGGAAGAATTTAGGTAAAATCTCTGGATGATTTGGGCCAAAAAGAACTCTTTTGGTAATCTGGGGCCCATTTCTGTTACATTTCGCTTTCAGTAATGGGGTAACAGTGTCAGAGACTAAACAGTGTGTATCACTTCAAGCTTTGCATTTGTCTTTTGGGATATTGTCCTAAATCTTTCAGAATATTTGATTGATTAAGTTATATAAAGTCAAAATATCATTTGAAGGTAATATAGCTTTTACCTATGTTTATAAAGTTAAATCCATTGTCATCAAAACCTTAAACTATTTGTTTTTATGTCCCTGGAAACATGATTTAAAATGTTCAGTGTGACATGAATATAACCCTACTTGATATTTTCCTCATCTTACAGTTAATGTAAGGGCATCATAGAAGGTAGTCTCAGCATCAGTAACACACAATATTACTATTTTTAATTGAAATTTTAATTGAGGTTGTTATAGATCCACGTGCAGTTATAAGAAATAAGACAGTGAGATCCCTTGTATGCTTTGCCCAGTTTCCCTCCATGGTAACAATTTCTAAACCTAGAATACAAATTGGGATATTGACATTGATACAATCCAGCGATCTTACTTATATTTCCCTAGTGTTACTTGTATGTGAGCATACTGCCATCTCTATAGTTCCGTGTCCTCACCACACAGTCAAGAGACACACAGTGCCATCACCACAAGGATTTCTCATGCTGCCTTTTAATAACCACATACTTTCTTTCCACCCACCCAAACGTACTATTTTTTGACCAGTCAGGTAGTTCTCCACATAGATCAGAAAGCCAGTGTACATAGTGGTTAATAGATTAAGTCCCACTGCCTGAGTTTGCCTGGCTCTGCCAGCACCCTAGGTAATTTATATACCTGACCTTATTTAATCCTCACAAAAGCCCCGTGAGATAGGTATTCTTGTCCCTGTTTTCATATAAGGAAACCAAGCCTTAGAGAAATGAAAGGCAATACGGTATTTGCCTAGAGTAACATACTAGCCCATATTTGAATTACGATTGAAAACCAGGTCTGTCGGCCCCCCAAGCCCATGCTTTTCCACAACAGCAAATGTATTAATTCCGAGTGTTCCAGTTAGAGCGGTGTGCTTGGTGGTTAAGTATTTGTCCCAGCCTCAAATCCACGCTTCTAGTCACTGCTTTGCAACGCAAAGCACAATTCTCTTTTGCCAGTTTGCGCTTCATAGGTTCTGCCAATAGGAGGCGCTAGCGGAACAAGTCACTTGCTCCTTCCCGTTTGTTTCCTGTTCCTATCAATGTCATCAATGTCACCCTGCAAACAGCCCCTCATTCTGGCTGTGGCAGTCCCTTCTAGTAGTCACAGTTAATTCCAGTCTGCAGGTGGTCCACGTTCCCACAACTGGCTTTATTGCACCCCTCAGTGATACCATACTATCCAACCACACCCCCATTTCCAAGATCTGGCTCCCAGGAATTCTGTATCTCTCCTCCGAGTTCCTGAGGCAACCTTAGGTCTTTGGTCTGTGCTTCCTGAGAGTCTAAATTTTAATATTCCAGGTTCCACCCTTTGTTCCTCTAGTCCTGAAGTTGCTACTTCTATGATGTCTTCACATTCTCTTCTGTGTTTCTGGTTTTCCAGCACTTGCTAAACAATTCTTTATATTAAATAATTGACAAGTTATTTATGTATTTAAGTTACTTGTTAGATAAATTAATTATTTATTTAAATAATTGGTATGGTTTCTGACTCCTGACCGGGCTGTGGCTGATACAAGGAGCTAGCTCTCCATTTGGAATATTATTTGCAAGCTTGACCAAGAGTGTGGCAAAATTATTTAGCAAATAGGACATGCTATAATTTTAAGAAAAAATACTTGACACTTTAAAATATGGCAAAAGGATAACTGTGCATCTGTCCCTTCAGTGTTATCCTGGCATTGTCTAGCAGGCCAACCCACATATTTTATACTTCTCTAGGGAAATGTACCTTTGTTTAACTTAACTATTTGTTATTGCTTAGGGCCCACGGTCTGTGAAATCAAACTTAAACTTGTAGAAGATTGATAAGTGGCAAATGATTTTTCTAGAGTAGAGTTGTAAATAATTTCTGTTGGAAAATTGGAAAAAGGAATCTCAAAAATTATGGTTTTGTTATCCTAGAGGGCATTCAACAGGTTTTTTGAAATTAGTAGACTTTACTTTCTGGCAGTTTTAGGTTTACAGATGAATTGAACAGATAGTGCAGACTGTTCAGTATATCCTCTTTCTCCTTGACTCGACCTCCACTGTTTCCCCTATTAATAACATCACGCTTAGTGTGGAACATTTGTTACAAGAGATGAGCCAGTATTGATCCCTTACTTTTAACTAAAGCCTATAGTTTACCTTATGGTTTACTCTTTATTTTGTACATTCTGTGGAATTGAGCAAATGCACAGTGTCACATACCCACCATTCACGTATCATACAGAATAGATTCCCTGCCCTAAAAGTCTCCTGTGCTTCACCTGCTTAATCTTTCCACCTCCTGTGTATCCCTGGCAACCACTGATCTTTTTTTTTCTGTGATAATATATAGAAAATTTTTATTTTAGTTAATTTAGTGAGTTGTTCTCCTAAATTATTAAATTTATATATATATATATATATATATATATATATATATATATATATATGGAATAAAATAGTGCAAAAATACAAGAGGAAAAATTTAATCTTTGTCCTCTATCTCTCATTTCTAGTCTTACTTCCCTTCCTGGAGATAATCATATATGTCAGGTGTGCATTCTTCCAGTTTTCTTCCTGCTTTTACAAAATGTGAGTGTGTGCATGTATGTGTGTGTGTGTGTGTACGAACCACTGATCTTTTTATTGTCTCTACGGTTTTGCCTTTTCCAGAATGCCATATGTTTGGATTCACAGAGTCTGTAGCCCTTTCAGACTGGCTTCTTTCACTTAGTCATATGCATTTAAAGTTCTCCCATGTCTTTTTGTGTCATTTCGTTTTTGTGGTAATACTTCATTGTATGTATATATCCATTGATTTTTCCATTCACCTCTTGTGGGACATCTTGATGGTTTCCAGTCTGGGGCCCTTATAAATTAAGCTGCTATATCAGGGCACCTGGGTGGCTCAGCCAGTTAAGTGTCTGCCTTCAGCTTGGGTCAGGGTCCTGGGATCGAGCCCCACGTAGAGCTGTCTGCTCAGTGGAGAGTCTGCTTCTCCCTCTGTGCACACACTCTCTCTGTCTCAAATAAATAACTAAAATCTTTTTTAAAAAAAAGCTTCTGTAACTATTTGTGTGTAGGTTTTTGTGGGGACATGAATTTTCGGCTCATTTGTGATTGCTGAATCTCATGGTAAGGGTATGGTTAGTCTTGTGAGAAACTGCTGAACCTCTTCCAAAGCGACTGTACCATGTTGCATTCCCATAAGATTTTAAAAAACATCTAATAAAAAACAAACAGAACAAAACAACACCTAACTCAGCAATCTGATTCCTGGATTCTTTTTTTCATAAACCACGTGTACTCAATCTCTTGAATTCTCCTCTGAACCAGTTTGACCATCTTGATGGTGCCCCAGTTACCAAGGTAAATGAATATTCAACATGTGCTCACTTAAATGTTTGTATTAAGAGCCATTTTTCACTTCTTAAAAATTATAGTTTGACAATAATAGCTAGTAATATTTCCCACACGAAAGATAACCCTACAGATGAACCATAGGAAGAACTTGTCTTTTTTTCTAAATTATGGTCATGACCTTTACAGTCATACTCAGGGTCAACTCACATAAACTGGCTCAGCAACCCTATTGAAGACTAATATTTTATAAGTGCAAAAGAGTAGCCGATGAACATTCCAGTGAACTGATCCATAGATTCATTAAAAAAAAAATAAAAGTTTCAACTTGAAAACCAAATACTGCATAAATGCTACATCACCCTGGTATAAATCAGATTAAAGTGAATTTTTCAAGCTGCACGGTCTCCATTTTTCTATATATTTTTATTTGGTGGCTTCTGTTAAGGGAGAAGATTGAAATCAACCCTCTGCAACTAGGTCTTAGACTTATCTTTAAGAAATAGAATCCTCCCGGGGTTTTGAGGCCTACTGGCTGAATTCTGACACTGCACAGAACTTCCCCAGGCAGGGAGACAGAGTAGAATTACGAGTCTGGTAGTCAGGGAGGCTAGGGTGTGTGGTTTGAATGTCAAGGGCGTTCTTGGGCTTGCTGCAAACCTCATTCTGATTCGTCCATTTTCAGACTGTTGAGCTGAAGTCTGCCTCTCTGCAGTCTTAAGTTATGCCAGACGGTGGATAGAATGATTTTCTCGCCCTACCGTCCTCAGATGTGGAGCCCCAGCAGCAGCTGGCACGGTGCACATGTAACTTGCACACACGCGCCCCCTCCCAATTAATGTAAAGGTCCCAACATAAACATTAGTTCTCACGAGCGTTCCAAGGATTTTAAAGGCTTTGGTGTTGTAAAAAAATATTTAGTCAGCTTGTGACAGCTACAATCCTGCTCCTGTTTCGGCTTTTAAAAAAAGAAGAAGAAAAAAAGGAAACCATACTCATTTCTTCCTTCCACAGCTCAGTGACGTTCCAAAAAGTAGAAAGAATCCCTTAGCTTGCCTCACTGGTAGAAATGCCCGGCTGGGACATTCCTTTGGCCACTTGAGCTGAAAGCTGCATACCTCGGGGACTGAAGCATCCCTGCTTTAGTCTCCCGTCTGAGAACTGACTGAGACGTGTCTACAAAGATAGCGGAACTCTGTGCAAAACCCCCAGAGAAAACAACACAAAACCAAAACCACACCTGACCCCAGACAGAGGCCGCATTTCCAAAGAGAAAACACAGCCCCTGAGATAGTGGCATCCCTCAGAATCCCTTTTTATTTTGACTGCTAAGCAGGTAACTACTGTCTTAGGAGTGTTTCCAACATAACCAAGGAAATGTAGGAAACTCTTTCACCCAGTGAAATCGGACAGTTGTGAGTATGACACACTGTGGTAACCTTCTTCAAGAAGCCATCCTTACGAGTGAAGGAACCTACCCTATAGGAAATGGAAAAGCTGACCAGGCCTTTTCTATCTAGGATACTCACGCTCCTGGCCCTTTTGCTGAAGTAGCTTGGGCTTAATTCCTTGTTGTGGTTGGCAATGAGCGAGTGAGAAAAACAAGGGTATTAATAATGATAATAGACATTTGAACTTCCTGGGTACACTATGTGCTTGTACCCAAGTGCTGAATAGAATTTTTTAAAAAACGATTATTTGTGTGGGTGCGCAATGAGACTAAAATTTGCCACAAACTTAAATCATTCATTTTCCTTTGTCCCGGAAAAACACATTTTTTTTTTGTCTCTGTGGCATTTGAATCAACTCTCCTAATTTTGGCATTTGAAAGGGTTTTATGACATGAAATGACTTTATTTATGTATTCAGCAGCTCATGCCACAAAGCCTTAGGGCCTGCCAATTAAAAACAAAGCAGCAAAGGAATGAAACAATTTGATGATTTTCCATCGATGAAATGGTTTTCCACCAGCAGCAAACGCCTTGCAAAATGATACTGCTATTTGCTGACTCAAGTGCCATAAATCTGGTTGTCTTTCTGGTTTTGTGGCAAATCCCACCTGCTGTGGTCTCGGTTGGTAACTTGTGGATTTTGGTCTGGCTGCCAATAATTGATCCCTCTTCCCCATCCCTCTCTATTAGAAAGATAGAAAATCAGCAAGAATTGTAGGTGCTGGGAAAACAGGGGTCCTGGTAGGAGTCCCCCATGGGTGGTACCGTTTATGAACTGTGATCTATGGAATTCAAATTCTAGGGCAACTGAAATCTGCTGCAGAAAAGTTCTTGGCATATTAAAATTTGCCCGCAAGAGAAGTTTACCAGAAAAGGAATCCTCGAGGTAAAGAGCTGGTGTCTACGTCTTTGCCTCAGATGGTCAGATTTCTGGGAAAATCTCAGCTGGGAGCTCTTCTGAGAAATAAGCTGACATCACAGGGTTGAAGGACTTACCGCCTCAAGACTCTAATGTTCTAGAAATTTGCCAAAGCCACTATTTGTTTAAAATTGACTCTAGGGGCGCCTGGGTGGCTCAGTCTGTTAAGCGTCTGCCTTCGGCTCAGGTCACGATCCCAAGGTCCTGGGATTGAACCCCACGTCATCGGCTCCCTGCTCAGCGGGGAGTCTGCTTCTGCCTCTCCCTGTTGCCCCCCTCTCTGTGTTCCCCCCTCTTCCTGTTCCCCCTGCTCATGCCCTCTCTCTTTCTCTCTCAAATAAATAAGTAAATAAAATCTTTTAAAAAATAAAATAAAATAAAATTGACTTTAGCTTGTAGCCACATGCATTGATGGCTCCTTACAAACGGAGAAGCCGTGCTCCAGGAGCGAGGGTCCTCTGCTGTGACCGACTCCTGCTCCAGCCGTGTGTATAATTAGTACAGTGCTAAGAACACGTTCAGTGGAAGCCTCCAGCAAAAGCAATTCATGTATTTATCTCCCATAATTTGGCCTTCTTAAAGAAACTGATCTGCCAAATTGCACTTTTGGCATTCTGAAAAGGCAACATTATCAGTGACTAACGACAGCAAATTAAAGCTAGAAGATGTTTAGGTGTTTAAATGACCTAATCCAATCCTTAACAACTCCTTCTCTGACTCCCTGCCTTCTTTTTCTACTTTTTTTTTTAATTACAAAAGCATGGCATTAACACATGAGATAAGAATTATATGTAGAGTCAGCACAAAAAAATTTTTTTAAAATCTTTCATGGTTCTATCAATTAGAAACAAACATTGTAATCATGTTAGTGTATTTCCTTCCAGTCTTTCTTCAATACCGACATTTTATGTATTTTGTATCATAAACTGTATGTATTATACCATAATGTATTATAAATTGCCATGTTTATTATAAACAATTTATATGCAGAAATGAATAAAGGAGAAACTAACATTTCCTATAATCGCAACCCACAATAGTCATAGAAGTAATTACTGTGAAAAGTTTGTTAATATTACCTATTATATATAGCAAGCTTATATACCCATTATATATTATATATTATGCGTATTATGTAATGTTGATACATAATATATAATATGTTATCTATTATATATGCTGACTTGGTATTTTTACCAAATGGCTTCTACTATATATTCTGTTTGGTAATTTGCTTTTTTTCATTAATAATATATCTAAACATCTTTCAGAGTCCAGAAATGTGTATCTACTTCATTTTAAAAATGATGATATAGTATTCCACTACATGGATGTACCATACTTTAAGTGATCCCTACTGATGAAGATTTGTTATTTCTAACTTTTTGCTATTATAAACAATGCAGTGACCATTCTTCCATATTTATCTTTGCACGCCTGTTTGGGAAGTGGAATTGTTAGATCCAAAGATATTGTGCATCCACCAAAAAAAATGAAATCTTGCCATTTGCAATGATGTGGATGGAACTAGAGGGTTTTATGCTAAGTGAAATAAGTCAATCAGAGAAAGACAATTATATGATATCCCTCATACCTGGAATTTATGAAACAAAACAGAGGACCATAGAGGAAGAGAGGAAAAAGTAAAATAAGATGAAACCAGAGAGGAAGACAAACCATAAGAGACTCTTAATAATACGAAACAAACTGAGGGTTGCTGGAGGGGAGGGGGTGGGGGGATGGGGTAACTGGGCGATGGACATTAAGGAGGGCACACGATGTAATGAGCACTGGGTATCATATAAGACTGATAAATCAACGATCTCTACCTCTGAAACCAACAATACATTATGTTAATTAATTGAATTTAAATTAAAAAAAATAAATTAAGAAAAAAGAAAATACCAGAAAAAGATATTGTGCATATATTTTAAAATATGATCATAATTACATTAGATGTAATTATGTCATCCATTTCCACTAAAGATTACATCATTTCATGATATCATGTTAACTTTGAAAGTATCATTTTAATGGTTGTGTGATATCTCACCAAGTGAGTCCATACTTCTAAGTCATATGAATATTGTATACATGAGACACTGTCTTTAACTACTAACACTACTGGCTGGTTTTAACCACATCTTCAGCGGAACTCAGTATGAGTATAAAATGTGTCTTGCTGGAGGCAAAAACCTAAAAGTTGAGCAATTTTTAAAAACTGCTTTATATCTGTAAAGGTAAGAAAAAGATACAACAGAGTCACGTTGCATAATTTCACTAAGGAAATGAGCCAACATTTCAAAGATGAAAAATTATTTCTTGATGGCAAATCCAAGCCACCTAAGGTTTCAGGGAAAAAGCTCTTTTAAAAATAGCCATGTCAGGGGCACCTGGGTGGCTCAGTCGGTTAAGCATCTGCCTTCAGCCCAGGTCATGATCCTAGAGTCCCAGGACTGTACACTGCATTGGGCTTCCTGCTCAGCAGAGAGCCTGCTTCCCCCCTGCCCCTCACCCCACTCATGCTTGCTCGCATTCTCTTTAAAAAAAAAAAAAATGAGCCATGTCAGAGCAAGAGAAGTTTTCTACCTAAAATAATTCATTAGCAGTTAACCTAAGAAACCACAATGTTTCCTGACTACGTGATGTTTGTTGACCCAGTTTTTCACCCCCTGGTTTATGCATACATTGTTCCTGGCTGACAGCTCTCAGATAGTTTCATCCCATCATTATCAATAAACCCTATAGTTAAAGGCAGCCTAATGAGCCTGTTCAGACTTAGTCTCCAAGCTGCATTAAATCACACCTCTATCAAGAGCCTACTTCCCAGAAACATCAAACATATAAGATTCTGCAATTATGGAAACTTTTATTCATTTGCTCCATGTGAAGCATTGTCCAGAATCCAGGATTTTCAAAACTTAGTAAGTGAAAGCTTTTTTTTTTTCCCACATAAAATTGTATGTGGAAAACTAACATGTAAAACATTAAAGAAAATTCTGCTCAGGTCCAAGCTAGATCCAGGCTCAGAGCCCCAATTCTTTAGCTCTCTCCTTTCCCTAGTACTGTGTGGTCCTTGAGGTACCTCCTCAGATTGCTGCTGGGTCTATAGTAAGAAACACACCAAAATAATAGACAAGAAATTGATAAATTACAAGAAGGACCAAATCTGCAAGAAATGAATCATGTCTTCTTTTTTTTTTCTCAAAGATGTTATTTATTATTTATTTGAGAGAGAGAGAGGACACAAGCAGGGGGAGGGGCAGGAGGAGAACAACAAGCAGACTCCCCCCCCCCACTCGGCGGGGAGCCCAACGTGCGGCTGGATCCCAGGACCCTGAGGTCATGACCCAAGCCGAAGTCAGATGCTTAACCGACTGAACCAACCAGGTGCCCATGAGTCCTGTCTTCTATAGATGTAGGCTTCTGCTGTTTTGTGCCTTTTAAACTATGTGAAACATGTACAATTATGGCTATAGTCTAAAATGGCCAAACCTCAATATTAACCAAAATCAGATCACAGAGAAAGTTTTCTTTTTAATGCCATGCTTCATTCACTTTAAACCAGAAAGACAGTATATTCACAGATATTTTTGGACATTATCTAGTTATAAGAATGATACTGAAATTAATCTATCATTTGGATTTTAGTGATAATGTAAATATAAAGTTCAACCTATTTTTATATATTAAATAGTGTGTGTTTGTTTGGAGACCACCCTCATTCTACAGTCCAGCTCGGCATGACAGGTTTCATTCTAGCAGGATGAGAGAAAACTTGGAAGATCTAGAAGTCTGGAAGTAGAGTATTCCCACCTTTAAGCCCCACTTTCAAAAATGAGTCCAAAGACCATCTACATCAGAATCAAGTTGAGATGTTAAAAATATAGGTTTTTCTACTTTACCTTCAAAGACGCTTGTTCAGTATCTGGGGAGAAGCCCAGGAATTGGTCCTTTTTCGAATGGTCTCCAGGCGATTCCAATGTGCACTGAGATAGGAGACTGGTGATGGGGAGTGCCAGCGAGAGATCATAGGAATTCTAACTGGCTAGTGTGCAGATAAAGTAAACGGTAAAACAGGTAGGCATCTGGAATCCAAGAGGTCTCATACCAGTCCTGTGTTAGTCCTGGGTCAGCATTCTCAGATCTTTTCTTCAACTCTTTGTCTGCTCTGCTCAGCATAGCAGGGTGCCTGGTTCCTGCCGGCTATTTCCTAGCCCCCTACAGCCTGATTTTCAGAGGGGATCAGTCAGTGAGGGGTACTGGCATCAATCTGGAGGACCGAAGAAAGAAAGCAGGGCCTTTTCCTTGCTTTTCTGTCTTAGCCTCCTCTGGCCGTGATTGTGTCTCGTTCATGATTTCCACTTCCATCACACAGGCCCACTGTGGTTCTCGCTTCCACTGGCTGGCACCTGCCCATGGGCTCTAATCATATCATTTTCTACCCTCTATCCAGCCTTCAGGCGGTAGTGTGTTCCTTCTGCTGCCGCTAATATCTGGGATACTGGAATGTCCCCTCCTGGCGTCTCAGCTACTTCATTACCCATGTAATCAATTCCCATTATTAAATTCCTTGTTGGACCCTGGCTGCTGCAGGGCCCCCGCCACAGGGCTAGCGAGGGTTCAGAACCAGGCCTCCAGTCCCTCCTGGGGCAGGTGGGCAAGAATCAGTCAGGAAGGGCCCAGTGATGCAGGTGGGGCCCTGGGGATTGTGCCTCAGGTTCCTCCAAATGTGTGATAAAGCTTGGTGCCTCCCCAAAGGCTGCATCTGTGGCCTTTGAAAAGGTCACAAGGGTATAATGTCTTCTGGAAGCCATATGACTGAAGTATCTAGTACATAGTAGCTGCTTAATAAATATTTAATCATTGGATGTGCATAGCTTGCAAGGGAAACTATCTGATCAGAATTTGGGGAAATAATTTGAAAGAGATTCTTTTCAACATAGTCCAACAAATATTTATGGTGTGAAAAGGAGATGATAAGTTGTATTTCTGAGACTATTTTTATTTTTAAGCACATAGAACTTTCTTTTTTGGTGAGCTGAATAATATTTTATAGGGAATTAAGTCAGGCTTTTTTAAAACTAGAAAACCAGGCCTATAAACTAAGACTTTATTTTTAGCTACCTGGCAATAAATATTTATCTGTATCTTATTTTTTTTAAGATTTATTTATTTGAGGGAGAAAGAGAGAGCAAGTGGGGGGAGGCGCAGAGGCAGAGGGAGAAGAAGACTCCCTGCTGAGCACGGAGACTGAGGTGGGGCTCCATCCCAGGACCCCAAGATCATGACCGAGCTAAAATCAAGAGTCAACCACCCAACCAACAACCATCCAGGCACCTCTCTCAGTATCTTATTTTGAAAAAATAAAAAATAAATTAAAATACATGTATGAGATAAGCAATACCAGATTCTTGTTATGTTCGTTTCTACCACCGTTTTTTAGTAAAGTGTTACATTCCTGGGAAAGTGAAAGTCTAGTATTACTGGGAGAACAATTAAGATTAGGAGAAAGCAAAATGTATTGAGATTTGCGGGTTATCAATGTAGGTTGGTACATGTAATATTTTTATTTATTAAAGTTCCAAGAAGTAAAAATTTCCATGTAATTAGTCTCACTAAGTAAGACATATAATTTTTAAATTTTTTTATTTATTTTTTTAAAGATCTTTTATTTATTTGAGAGAGAGAGAGAGAGAGAAAGAATGACGGGTGGGAGGGAGGTGCAGAGGGAGAAGCAGACTCCCCGCTGAGCAGGGAGCCCAATATGGGACTGGATCCCATGACCCTGAGATCATGACCTGAGCTGAAGTCAGATGCTTAACTGACTGAGCCACCTAGGTGCCCTGACATACAATTTTTTTCAGGATTTATTTATTTATTTGAGAGAGAGAGAGAATGGGGGGAGAGGGCAGGGCAGAGGAAGAAAGAGAAGCAGACTCCCCACTGAGCTGGGAACCTGACATGGGGCTCAATCCCAGGACCCCGAGATCATGACCTGAGCTGAAGGCAGATGCTTAACCGGCTGAGCCACCCAGGTGCCCCAAAAAGTTTTAAATGAAATGCTGTAATGAGCCCTGAGGACAACAGTTTGCTGATGTGGCACCTATGTCTATAGTTCCTGTAGTTAAATAAGCATAGTATTTGTTCTGTATCTCCCTCTTTCAACGATTCTTCTGTGGTAAACAGAATAATGCCTCCCCTAAAGATATCCATGCCCTAATTGTTAGAACCTGCGAATCTGTTACTGTATGTGGCAAGAGGGACTTTGCAGATATAATTAAATTAAGGACCTTGACAAGAGATACCTGGGACCTAAAAATCACAGGTGTCTTTAAAATTGGAGAACTTCTCCCAGTGCAGTCAGAGGGAGATGTGCCTATGGAAAAATTGTCGGAGATGCACTGTCGCTGGCTTTGAAGAGGGAGGCGGGAGACTCTGAGCCAAGGGATGGAGGCAGCCTTCAGAAGCTGAGAAAGGGAAAGAAATGGATTCTCCTCTAAATCCTCCAGAAAGGAGCCCAGACTTGGCAACGCCTTGATTTTAGCCCAAGGAGACACATGTTGGGCCTGTGACCCACAGGACTGTAAAGAGTCCATGTTGATCCACACCACTAAGCGTGTGGTAATTTGTTCAAGCAGCAGCAGAAACTAATATATCATCCTCCTGCTTATTGGAAATGCAAAATTTAAAAAAATCTCATGCTTTTATCGCTGGGGCACCTGGGTGGCTCAGTCATTAAAGCCACTGACTCTTGATCTCGACTCAGGTCATGATCTTAGGGTTGTGAGATTAAGCCCCACGTGGGGCTCTGAGCTCAGCAGGGGGTCTGCTGGAGATGCTTTCCCTCTGCCCTACCCCCTGCTCGCACTTGCTCACGCTCTCTCTCTTAAATAAAGCCTTCAAAAAAAAAAGATCTCATTCTTTTATCCCTTATGGGCTGCAACTAGTCAGCAGCAGCAACAGTGATCCTAGAATGTCCGAAACTTGGCAGGACTGAGAGCTATGAACTGTATTGAATCAAACAAACATGCAAAAAGTAAAGGGCACAGTGGGCTTATCTGCAGTTCAACCCCTTGACTGTCCTTGGACACTGTGTCATGAAGAGAAGTGCTGTTTCTGCAAGGTGTAAAGGCCAGGGCAATGCTTCTACATAAACCGGCTCTTGGTGTAACAACAAAAGTAACTTCATAAATGGGGAAATCATTCCAATAAACACATGGCATGCCAGTGATCCTAAAAACCTGTTCAGGCATTTAAGAACTAGTTATACCTCCCCGACCTGGGGCCAGCAAGATCATCTCTCCATGATTTCCAACAGCAAGAGCATAGTACAACTAAGCAGAGAACTCAGTTGTAATTAGTAAGCCTGCAAAGTAATCACGTGAGAGTGTCTATGAATAGCAACCCACTCTCTCCACCAACATTCTTTGATAGGGACCTTTGATGGTTTTTCCCCATTGTTTTGAAAGTACTATGTAAATACAACTTCAATACAAGTTTCCTGAATCCTCCTGCACAGGAATTCTGGAACCACCACTGGAACTAATATTTGATACATTGACGTTGACACATCATCAGTTGAAAATAGTTTGGCATTATCTTCTCAAGTTGTATGTATGCATACTTGTATTAGTTTCCGATGTCTGCTGCAGCAAATGACCACAAACTTGATGACTTAAAACAAGAGTAATTTATTCCCTCATAGTTCTGGAGACCAGAAGTTTAACGTCAGTTTCCCTGGACTGAAATCAAGGTGTTGACAAGGCACCTTGCCTTCATCTCTTCTGTTTAGATTCAACCCTCCTTCTGCCTCCTGCTTTATAAGGATGGTGGGATTGCATTTAGGGCATGCTTGGATAGTTCAGGATAATCTCCCTATGTCGAGATATTTAACTTAATCACATTTGCTAAGACTCTTTTTCTGTATAAGGTTATGGTCACAGGTTTGGAGGATGAGGATGACATATCTTTGGGGGTCATTGTCAGCCTACCCCAATACCCTAGCAATTCCACTCCTATTAAGTGCTCTAGAGATACTCCTGCCTAAGCATGTTTTTTGAAATGCATTTTAAAAATCCAAAGTAAATCACCTAGATGTCAACTGACAGGTGAATGGGTAAGTAGAATGCCATATTCACACAAATGGAAATTTATCCATCAGTGAGAATAATTGATCTGTAGGAACAGGAAATAACATGAATAAACACTAGTAATAATGGTGAGTGGAAAAGCAAATCCTCACTAGTGTACATAGTATGATACTGTTTTTATAAAATTCAAAACATGTTAAACACTGACTAGGGACAAATATGTAGCAAAGCCATGATTTTCTTTAAAAGATTTATTTATTTATTTATTTATTTGAGAGAGAGAGAGCAAGCACGGGGGGAGGGGGGCAAATGGAGAGGGAGAGAATCCCAAGCAGACTCCCCACTGAGTGCAGAGACTGAGGTGGGGTTCTATCCCACCACCCTGAGACCATGACCTGAGCTGAAATCAAGAGTCAGACTCTTAATGGACTGAGCCACGCAGGCGCCCCACCATGATTTTCTTTTAAGCAAAGGGAACGATAAAGGCAAAATGTAGAAGACGTGTTGGAGGGAGTGGAAAATGAACAGGCTGGGCGTATGGGACTGGGAAGGAATACCAAGGTAATGTCAATATGGGAGATGTTTTAGCTCTTATGCTGGATGGTAAGTCCTTAGGTGTAATGTTACAAATATTGCTTTCTATTTATGACATTTTGAATTTTATAAAATAACAAAGTAATTAGTGGCATTGCATTAGGCATTTTTTTGTGGCTATATATAGAGACGAAAGCTTACTAGAGAAAGCGAAGGGATTGATTACAAGGCTTCATGTGCTTAGTAACTGAAAAGCATCTGGGCTTTGAAGCAGCCTAACTACCAAGTACTCCCTCCTCCACTCTTACCTGCAAAGGACAAAATGGCTGCTACAGGGAGGCTAGTTCAGCAAAAAACAGATTCTCTAACAAATTCTTCACTTGTGGATCAATGTTTCTTCCCTAAATATAAGAATAACACCCACCCCACCCCTCAAAAGAATAATCCAGATGTAATGAATCACAATTTCCAAGGTAGGTTCTAGAGCTCAGTACAGTGCTATAGACCCCCTTTGAGAATCTGGGAAGAGCTACCTACAGGTCTATTTCACAGCAGAATGCAAATAGAATTTCACATAAAATTGAAAACGGGTTTGGAAAGCCCCTGAGCACTATTCTTAGGCTAATAGAACATAACATCAACCTGGTTCTGATGAGGAGGTGACAGAAATCTTCAGTTAATAATGTTCAACATTTGAGTACCTACTCTGTGCTTAAGTGTTCTAGACATATTATCTCATTTAATCCTCACAATAAACCTATGAGGTAGGTACTTTTATTATCATTCTTATCTTACAAGTAAGGAAGCTGGTACACAGAAAGTTTTTGGTAATTTGCTCAAAGGTATTCGGTGAGGCAGATTCCCGAGCCCAGGAGTTTAATTACTATGCAGTACTTACAATGGTCTTAATGTGTTGTAATCTCTTTGAGGAAAGTGATTTTATTTTATTAAAACTTGTCTGGAAAGTGGTAATGTGGGCAGACTAGTTCGGAGGTTTTCAAAATCTGACGGGCATCAGAACCTCCTGGGGCTTTTGTTAAGCATGATAAGAGAATAATGAATGGGTTCCATCCTAGATCTTCATCTGAGATTCTCTGGAGATGGAATGGAGCTAGGCATTTTTTTTTTTTATGATCGAATTTTTTTTTTTTTTAACAAAATTTATTCTTAAATCTACAACAGGATGTAAGGCAACACTTCATTCCAGCTACAGATGGCAACAGACGCTCTGAAGGGGAATTAACGATCACCATTGCCTCAGGCACAAGGACCGGCTTCCTTGTCGCTGGATTTCTCAATTCCGCCTGTGGCGAGGGGGGCCTTCCCAGCGGCTTTCGTTTTTCTCTCCTTCTTGCTTCTGTTTCTCTTTCTGTTTCTGCTTGAATGCTTTATCTCGCCCATTTCCTTGGCCTGGTTCTTGGGCTGCTTCACAGGCTGCTTCTTGTCACCGTCGCAGCCAGACATGGCGCCTGTCACCCCTTCCCCGGACCCTGCTACGGGAAACCTGTTTAACCCACACCCCAGAGGATTTCAAAGTGCGAAGTTCTAGTATCACTGCTTTAGATTTTTCGAAGGCAGCATTTTAAAAGTGCAAAGTAAATGAAATCTGTTAGGTGAGACACTGTGAAAGGGAAGGTCGCTCTGAAGGTTGGGAAGTGCCGGGAGCACGCTCCTGGCTCCCATCTTACTGGGGAAGCGAAGGCGGGAAGGACCTGTTAAGTTTCCTTTGCTTTCCTTTGCTCCTTTGACGTCCAATCAGGAGCATTCCGTGACCTCGTGATTTAGAAGGGAGTAGATCCACTTTTTAAACTACTTCACGTATTAGAGGACACAAGAAAGTGCTTATAAAGGGGTGTCATAGACCTCTAAGAAGAGTGGCAGGAAAATTCACCCTACTTCCCACCTTCACCCCCAGACAAGCTTCCATTTGCTAAAATAACAGCAGAAAGGGTGGGAGGCCCAGCTTGACTCTCTTCTGAACTTTTTTTTTTTAAGATTTTTTTTTTATTTTATTTATTCATTCGACAGAGAGAGAGACAGCCAGCGAGAGAGGGAACACAAGCAGGGGAGTGCGAGAGGAAGAAGCAGGCTCATAGCGAAAGAGCCTGATGTGGGGCTCGGTCCCAGTACGCTGGGATCACGCCCTGAGCCGAAGGCAGACGCTTAACCGCTGTGCCACCCAGGTGCCCCTCTTCTGAACTCTTTATTTTCCTTTTTCTCAATTGTTGATTAAAGCTTTTTAAATTTTATTAACTGCATGCGACTCAGGATGCCCCTAGTACAGCTCTGGAGCTGGGAACGCAGTGCTGGAGGAGCCCTGCTCCCCTCGCTGAAGGCAAAGAGTTCTGCAGTCAGACCCACCCAGGGGGGTGGTTTAGGAGAGGGACACGTTTAACGTAAGATGAGCACAAAGCAAGGGGTGTGAACAGAAAAGGAATCGGGAGAGAGGGGCGGATTTTATTATGTTGTTAAAACAGCTGAAGAAGGTGGATGCTGAAGACGACTAGGAAATGGATGGCAACCCTATTCAAGATTTTTTTTTAAAAGAACAATATATGTGTTGTCTTTAACACTATAGATACCTTATAGGTAATTAACTTCCGTATTTTTGGTGATACATTTTTAAAGAGATTGTTGAAGCAATGATTTGCGAGCATGGTAGAGAAAGGAAGTGGTGATCAACAGCGCCAGGTGTGGATTTACTAAGAACAAGTCACGTCAGACCAACCCCATTTCTTTTGTAGATTAGGGATCCAGGATAGATTTTGGGTTGAGTGGGTAGTAGGAAAGCAGAAATAATGGAGGTAGATTCACAGAAATCTTTGTTTTTGAAAAAAACCCCATATATATATTGAGTGTCTGCTTAGATCAGACGTTCACCAGTCAAGTGCGCTCACACTTTTGTATTTTACATGACGGTAAGCCTATGAAGAAAAGCTTATTTTCCTAAAAATGAATGACAACATAAAACTCAGGCTCTGCAAGCTTAACACTGAAGGAGAGTGTTGGTGGGAGGGGACTGTCTCGGTGGAGCTCGTTTGCCCACCCATGAGGTCCCCAAGGCTGATTCTAGAGATTTTACCTCCTTCTTATGGTTCCTCACATTTGTGCACTGGCTCAACAGTTAACAGAAGACTTTTACCCTAACACCCTTTAGCAAAACTGTAAAAGGGCTGGAAGCCATAAACAAGATTTTAGGAAAGATGGAGGGTAACTAAATAGAAATAAACATAGAAAAGGATTTGAAACCGGATAACCCAGTTCATGAAATAAGGTTTGCTCCTCTTCAGTTTATAGCTCACTGCAGAGATTAGGACTTCCTCTCACTACTAGATTACCTGTTTTAAATGACTCTTCTCAGCAGGTAACTGAATCATTTTCAGTGATTCTTCTTTGCCTCCAGACACACTCTTAACCTATGAACTGTTATCACCTCCCTTTTAGAACCTTCTCTTCCACTCATCCACTGAGCTTTCTCACCTGTCTTACTCAGGGGCTTCAGAACATGTTGTTTGTTTTGCCTCTTTGCTCAAACCATTCTTCAAAGTCCATTCTCCCTCAGCATTCTTTTCACCCGAATTGTTTTATTCAAGGCATTGTGGATTGAAGGACCAGATTCTATTAAGCTAGCTCAAGTAAAAGGTTTTCCTAGAGTAATATGACACGTGATTTCTCAGAAACAGGATTCAACATACTCCTGAGCCTTCTATCAGTTGTGAATACTTGAGGCTTAAGCAATTATTTTTTTCTCACATAAGAAGAAATCTGGAGGTAGCTAGTTGCGGACTGTTTTAGTGGCTCAACATTATAATCCAAAGACCAGTGCAGTACTCTTCTTGGCCTGTTCCTCATGATCACAAGATGGCTGCTACAGCTCTAAATATCATGTCCATGTTCAAAGAAGGTGGAAAGAGAAGGGAAAGGAAGCCAGTCTTCACCTTTGGTCAAGAGAGCAAAAACTTTCACAGAAACCTGCCAGTAGATTTCTGAGTATATTACATTTATAAGAACTCTGTAACCTAGCTGCTCATGAAGGAAGTGAAATCACAAGCCACAAGTGATTACTACTGAGACTATATAAAGAACTTCTATACTGATAAAAATAAGATAAACAACCCAATAGAAAAATATGCAGAAGACAGGCCATTGACAGAGGAGAAACATTTTTGGTGAATAAATTTAGAGAAAGATGCCCAAACACATTAGTGATCAAGAAATCAAATTATGAGTACACTGTGGTAACTACTCATTATGACTACATATTATAACCACTAAATTAGCAAAGATTAAGACATCTCAAAAATAAGTGTTGATAAAAATGTGGGGTTGTCTCCACTGCTCGTGTGGGTGAGGTAAAATGGTACCACCATCTGGGAGTACAATCTGGGATTCTCAAGTGAAGTTGGATGTGGGCATATGCCATGATGCAGCAGCTCCAAAGCCAGCGATGCCACACAGGACACATGCATACCAATGCTTACAGTAACAATTTTTGTCATAGCAAAAATGAAAATAACCCGGATGCCCATTGTCAGAAGAATGTATTCATAGTCATATAGCATATTCATATATTCATGTATTCATACATTCATATATTCATATAATAGACCTGCAATTATTGCAGCAACACAAATGAATACAAGAAATACTATTTCTGGGGTGCCTGGGTGGCACAGCGGTTAAGCGTCTGCCTTCGGCTCAGGGCGTGATCCCGGCGTTATGGGATCGAGCCCCACATCAGGCTCCTCCGCTTGGAGCCTGCTTCTTCCTCTCCCACTCCCCCTGCTTGTGTTCCTTCTCTCGCTGGCTGTCTCTATCTCTGTCGAATAAATAAATCTTTATTTTCTCTTAAGATTTTATTTATTTATTCGACAGAGAGACAGAGAGCAAGAAAGAGCACAAGCAGGCAGAGTGGCAGGCAGAGGGAAAGGGAGAAGCAGGCTCCCTGCTGTGCAGAGAGCCCAGTGCAGGGGATCCCAGGACCCTGGGATCATGACCTGAGCCAAAGGCAGACGCTTAACCGACAACCAGCTGGGCACCCCCAGAAATACAACTTCGAGTGCAAAAATAAAACCAAAGGCAGATTACATATATTGCATAATGTTTTTAAAAGCTACAAGCAAGAAGGTTAAACAATATATATTTTTAGAGATATATACATATATGGTTATATGTTTTTCTACAGAGAAATAACAAAGCAAGGAAAAAATAAAGACAAAATTCAGGATAGCGGTTACCTCTCCTGAAGGAGGGACATGGTATAGGACACACAAGTAAACTCAGTGATACTACAATATTCTGGGTATTAAATTGGGTAGTGGATTAACAGTTGCTCATTTTATTTTTAATTGTTTTCATTTTACAGTAATATTTGAGTATAGTAAAAACTGTTTCGGTTCAGGTGGGGAGGAAGAACAGAAGCACAAACGAACACAAGTACTGTAGGCAAATTAATTCTTACTACCTTCAGCAACTTTGTGAAATAAAGTAGTTGAGACAAGGAGCTCTGTTAGAACAGAGAGAGGGAGATTTAATAATATTATGTTAAAGAACAGTGCAAATAGAGGAGTAGGGACAGAATGAGAGTACAGAAATATTTAAAGAGAAAGTGGAAATGGAGGCAGAATATAGTCTACTTTTAAAAATGCTTAGCACTGAAAGAAAAGATTAGTTTCTGTCTCCTTGAGGGAGTCTTCAGGACTACTCTTGCCAAACCCACTCTGCTTTGCTTTTGTTTAATGCCTGTATTATAGAAAGAAACATGCAGGCCCAAGGACAAACTCTGTTAACCATTTAAGAAAGTTTCTGGGGGAAAAAAAAGCCTCTGAGGTTTCATGCCCACTCTAGGGACACACTAGTACCTATCCCCAAGGTGGTGTTAATAGTGACATTCTTTTTTTTTTTTTTTTAAAGATTTTATTTATTTATCCGACAGAGATAGAGACAGCCAGCGAGAGAGGGAACACAAGCAGGGGGAGAGGAAGAAGCAGGCTCATAGCAGAGGAGCCTGATGTGGGGCTCGATCCCATAACACCGGGATCACGCCCTGAGCTGAAGGCAGACGCCCAACCGCTGTGCCACCCAGGCGCCCCAATAGTGACATTCTTTAATCAGTGTTTCCTTTTTATTATTTTCACTACCATTTCAAGGTCATTTAACTCATTGTCCATTCCAAATAGTACACCAGAATCCAATCATGACAAGAGATCAAAACGAATACCACCACCTCCAAAAACAAAAACTCCCACCCCCCAAAGAAAATGACATTTCTTAGTCATTCTCTCCTCAATGGAGGACTTATTCATTGCTTATAATCTGCACAAATTACAGATCTCATTTTAAAAAACAGGAAATGACTTAATACATTTTAATGGACTTTGCCCATCTATTTTTAAAGCTATTATCTTTAACTCCTCTAAAGGGCAAAAAAATCTGTTAGTATATTAACTGTTTTCTTTACCTGCTTCTAACCTAAGAAAATGTCTTCTGGTGTTGGCAGAGGGATGGGAAAGACCAGTGTATCACCTTCCTATGCAGTGTTTCCAGAGCTCCCAGGCAAAACACTTACTCCTGCTTTGTGTACCTGCTGTATGCCCACACACTTCTATCACAATATTCATTTAATTACACGCCAGTCTTCTTGCCAGGGCAGTAGGCTCCTAGAGGGCAGAGATCTTTTCTTGCTCATTTTAGTGTCTCTATAGTGTGCACTGAGTTTGATGTATATTGGGGGACTCGACAAATGCTGAATGAATGAGTGAGGGAATCAAGAAAACCAATATTAAGCAATAGGGCTTTTTGAATGTTTATTTTTGAAAAGGCATTTTAAAAGTAAATGTTTATTTCAAAAGCTCTTTAAATAAAGCACTGTCCCTAGACTATGCCCAGCACATAGTCACAATAAATATTTTTTGAATGAAAACCAAATACTTAGATATCACAAGTAATTTCAATTTATTTTGGCCTTGCACTCTGTGGGCCTTGTAATTCTGAAAGTAAAGAAGCCATATAAACAATGGAACATCTTTCTCAATTATAAATTGTTTAAAAACTTTTAAAAGATATTCCAACAAAAGGCGAAATACAAAATTTACATTCTTCTTAAAGAAAAACCTGCTTCCTCAAATACATTTTTGCTTATGGGGTATAACTTGGGGCTCTATCTTCAGAATCCTTCATGGAAATGTTATCCCTCCATTGGTTTTAGGCGCTTCTAGCAGGAAAATCTGAGAAGTAGTAGGCACGGTTTTCGATTTTCATCTTGCATCTCATATAAGAAGATATGAATAACGAGAAAACATACCCGTTGTTAACATCTATAGAGGTTTTAATCTTTTATAAGGCTCCACCACTTCTTTTTTTTTTTTTTAAACTGCTCCACGCCCAGCATGGAGCCCAAGGTGGAGCTTGAACTCAGGAGTCAGATCAAGACCTGAGCTGAGATCAAGAGTCAGAGGCTTAATGGACTGAGCCACCCAGGTGTCCCCAGGCTTCATCACTTCTTGACCACAACACACAGCAGGAATTATCATCCCAATTTTACAGATTAGGAAACTGAGATTGCTAAATTTCTGCTAAGGTCCTCCTAGAACAAGGGGTAAAAAGGTTGGTCATTTCGGGTAAAGAAAAATAATTGACACTTGGTAAAATGGTGAGGAAGACTATTGCTATTGGGGGTCAAAATTATTGCAACAGGAGAAAGAAATTGTGCTTCACTTTGAATACAGTGAAGACAGCTGGGAATAGCCAACAAACAAGCAAAGTGGGGGGGGGGTGTTAGTGGATGGAAAATTACTACGAAGAAACAGTAAGGCAGGCTAAAGGTGACGGATAAGGAATTTGATCACGTATCAAAGGCATCAGACATCAAGGAGCGGGATGACTTAGCAGAATTCATACTAATACTGGTCTCAGCCAGGCCAGACCTGAAGGCCTAGGTCGAAGCCTAAGCAAGTAGAAGGCTCATAGGAGCCTAAGTAACGCTTGGACCTCTTTATTATTCAATCCCTATGGATGAGGATGGCTGGCAGAAAGCCGGCGCTCTGGGATCGTTGGTCCATAGCCTAGCTCTCCCTCCCGGCACCAATAACCCGCGGCCAGGGCTGACGAGACCTTCTTCTGCGACTACCGCAGGAACGCGGCTCGAAGCGACCCCCTTTGCCTCGCACCGGAGGCGCCCCCAACGTCTGCCCGACCACAGTGCATCCCACTTCAGGGGCGGGCTCTGCAGGTCGGGCGGGGCGGGGCCGGTGGCGCTGATTGGCCGGAACTCTCGGGCTTGGGGTTTCCCGGCCCCGCCCCGCCGCCCCATTACTGGCCGCCTAGACGTCGTCGCGCTCCCCTCAGCCAGGGAGGCCGCCCGCTGGCCGGTCCCGCGCTACTCCGCGGGAGGGGCCGAGCCCGTGTTCCTCCTCCCTACCGGTCCCATCCTTAAAGCACGAGTTCCGACGCCCCGCCTGTTGGAGCGGGCGCCGGGATCGGGACAGCGAACCGCCGGGGCAGGCCAGGGCCTACCGAGGAGGGCCTGAGACCACGGAGCAGCCGCGGCTGGCACGCGAGCGTCTCGGCGTGTGGGAGCTGCGAGGGCAGGGGTCCCGGGCGCCATTGCTGGCCGTCAGAGAGCCGCCCGGACCTCGTCTGCCCTCAGCGGCTCTTCTCCGGCCGAGAGGAGTCGTAGCTTGGGGCCGTCGCCACCCCCCGGCCCGGTGTCGTGAATTGTGTGCCTCATCCACCGCCCGCGTCGGGCCGCCGGGGCCGAGACCATGTTTGACAAGACGCGGCTGCCGTACGTGGCCCTTGATGTGCTCTGCGTGTTGCTGGGTACGTACGCTCCGCCGGCCCGAGGGGCGTGAGCGCGCGAGCTTGGGGTGGGGTGCCCCGGTGGGTACAGGCGTGTGTCTTTCTGGGAGGGGACTCGCGGAGACCTGCGGACGGGCGTAGGGGCGGTGTGTGTGCGCCTGACGCGCGCGCCTTTGCTGGGAGAGAGTCGGGGGGCGGCTTCCGCAGCCCGGAGATCCCGCTTTGCAGCCTGCTCTCCGGCCCCCGCGTGGCCCCCTCTGTCTGTCTGTCTCCCGCTGGTGTGCTGAGCCCAGCTCTGCTTGGACGCTGTTCACGCCTTTGCGCTTCGTCCCTTGCTCCTGTCCTCTGTTTCCAGTTCCACTCCCAACCGAGCGGGGTGGGCTCCTCCCCTCTCTGCTGTAGGGAAACCCGGTCACTGGCTTGTCAGGTTCAGTAGCGACACGGGAGGTTTGATTCACTGGGGATTCTCAGTAACAGGCGCCAGTGCCTGGTTTATCTTACTTGTGGGAAGCAGTTTCATTTTTCATCTTTAAAAGGCTAGAACGTTCCTAATTAGAAGGTGTTACACGGTTGTAAATTGTCAGTTTGCAAGTGGGTGTGAGGATGCCAGGTTTCTGCCTATAGGTCTGAAGAAGCTTGCCTTTTTGGGTGTGTGTGTTTGGGTGTGTGTGTGTGCGCGCGCGCCCCAGACCTGTTTCCTTCTCTGTACAGACTTAGCCATGGTGTAGCTTTCCATCTCCAGTGACAGCCCACAAGGAGCACTAGACATTCTTTGGCTGCAGCAGATTTGGCGTTGTCTTTCTTGCGGAACAGTTCATTTCTGGGGCTTCTGGTTGCCAGTTGCTTCTTTCTCTTGGCAAGAAAGAATTGAAGTCACCTGGATAAGGGATAGGCGTTAGAAGGAAATTTTCACCTTTTAAATATGTATTTTGTAAAGCAGTATGTTACGAACTATTTAGACGTTATTAAAAACAAACGAACAAGATCTGATTGAGGTTTGAGTAGCCCTAGTCAAGTATGGAAGTACTGGCAACTTCTTTGGCTGGGGGATCTGTGAGTTGAGAATCCTAGCTGCAGGTGTGCATAATGGCTTTTCACTGATAAATTCCCCGGGTTTGAATCCCGTATTCCACCTGCCTGCCTCAAAGCTGACCAGTTCGGCTCTTGCAGTCTTGCTCATTTCTTAGAAATTCTTTTACCTCTTCTTTGAGGTGAAATCCCTTTTTATTATTTATGAAATATTCTTATTGTTGACCAGGATACTTCCTGTAGAGCTCCACAGTGAATTTTTAGAGTTTAGGAAGGCGAAACAATTGTTTTGGAACACTGTAGAAACGCAAGGAATTCTTTCATATGTCAAGATATACTAATAACTACATTAAATATATTCAAATTTATTTACATTGAAAGGTTTATCTGTGGTAAAGATGTTAAATTTTATTTTGGTTTTAGATTTGTCTTTTAATTCCAGTGTAGTTAAAAAAACAGTATTAGTTTCAGGTGTGCAGTATAGTGACTCAACAATTCTATATATGACTCCGTGCTCATCAAAGTAAGTGTACTCTTAATCCCCTTCACCTGCTTCACCCATTTCCCCACCCACCTCCCCTCTAGTAAGATGTGCAATTTTAAAATGTACTTTAACTCATACTCACTGTCAATAGGGCTTTATCCAGCTTCATTTGTATTTTAGAGAAGGGAGAGGAAAATGTTTGGTTAGAAGTAATTTTGATAATTCTAATATATTGGATAATACCCTGTCATTCCTGCATATTGTGTACTCTCAGAATTATGTATCAACTTCCTCTTCTCCTACCTTGTGAGAGTTATTAATTTATAAAACAAATGTCAGGTTTTTTCTGTGGGCCAAGCACTGTACTAGGACAAATGAAACATAATACTGCTTTAAGGTAGCTAAAGCTAATATTAATAAACACAAAGTCATAAGGTAGACCTATGTTTTGTTTGTATGTTTTTAAATTTATCTATAATGGAGAAACCTGTACTGCAGTACAGTTTTATAAATTATAAGTTCTTCTTGTCTGTGTTTTCAACATGATGCAAATAGCACATAATTTTACTATAGAGGTAAGAAAAATTTTATTGCTACATTGACTGGACAGTTGTAGGATTTATGATGGCTTTCAAAAAGATAAAATTGTGTTTTTTTTTATTTTAAATGTGTTTTGTGGTTTTGGAAAAACTTGCTTTGGGGACTTACGGATTAAGTATGTTTTAGAAAAAGATACCTCATCTATTTGAAACATGTTTTATCTGTTACTGTATTACTCAAGATTCTTTTAAAGTAATTCAGAAGACTTTCATGATGGGCCCAGCATTCCCTTTTTTTAAATAGAAAATGAAGTACTGACTTATTTTAATTGGGTATATAAGATGACATTAGATTTAGCATTATCAATTCTCCACTACAAACAGCAATGAAAGAGAACAGTGGGGGAGGAGATAAACTTTTTCATGCTGAGTTTTGGAAGGCAATACATTTTGATAGCAAATTCACCTTTTTATTGAAGTGTAGGGGTTATTTTAAATTTGTTTTTTATTCACTTTACTCATAGCAGGAGATTGACAGCCTAAAATTAGGGGTTATCAACTTGGCATTAACTTTATTCTTTTTCTGTGGAGAATATATAGGTAAGAGTTAACTACACCAACAAAAAGATGATTAAACACTTCTTAAGTACAGGGTTATGTGAACGTGATTCATAATTACAATGTGAGTATGTTCCAGGTTCTGTTAATGAACACCCCAACATCATACAGTGTATCCGTTTTAATGTGATGATGTTACATGATTACGTTACATGACTACTTTATAATTTTATGGAGTGTGATGTCTGTTGAAGTGATCATTAAACGTGTTGTGTGTGTGTGTGTGTGTGTACATTTGTACCCCTCAGTCATCTCTATCACTGTAAAACATGAATTCCTCCATCTGATATACCCAAATGATTAGTTCCTTCAGTGGATGTGGTAAGTTCTTGGAAAAAGAGTGAAAATTTTGAGAGATGGTATGTATTTGAAATGGAGCATAATCCTGACATCTTTATCTGGCTGTTTTGATGATGAGTTCTGTCATTGTAGAAAAGGCTGCATATGAGCATCAGAGCACACAGGAAAAGCTGCTCTATAGGGAATGATAGCAGGCTGGTGTGAAAGGAGCAGTGTTTTTGCCCAGTGTGTTAAATGGTGTCCTGAATAAAACTTACTAGTGTTTAGTTACTGAGAGTCAGTCGAGATTTTATCCACCATGGCATAAGGCTGCCAGTTAGTGGACACTGAGTCCACTCATTGATTCAATGCACATTGATTGAAGGCTGATTCTGCCAGGTCCATGTTAGGTGCTAGCGATACAAAGATGAGTAAGACAATCCTTGCCCTAAAGGAGATCAGGGTCTAATGAAGAACAAACAAACAGGTTATAGTACATCATGATAAGCATAATAATAGAGATATGGAATAAATGCCCTTTGAGTATGGAGAAGGGAGTTGTCTTAGACCTGATCCATTATAAATAAATGGTTTGTTTGTTTATCCTTAGTGATGTAGAAGTGACAAAAGTTTCCTGGACTATTTCTTAGAATCTTTTTTTTCCCCTCCCCAACTTGATGAGAGGCAGTAGGGACCCAAGTTAAGTACCCTATGTTTATGACTTTTTTTGTAGACCGTCCCGTGGTGTCTAGAAGATTTAGGTGGGGGGCGCCTGGGTGGCACAGCGGTTGAGCGTCTGCCTTCGGCTCAGGGCATGATCCCGGTGATCTGGGATCGAGCCCCACATCAGGCTCTTCTGCTATGAGCCTGCTTCTTCCTCTCCCACTCCCCGTGCTTGTGTTCCCTCTCTCGCTGGCTGTCTCTATCTCTGTCGAATAAATAAATAAAATCTTTAAAAAAAAAAAAAGATTTAGGTGGAACTGAAAGAACTTTTTGTGTGCTTGTGTTTTGCTGTGTGGCAGTCATTTAGAATACGTGTTAGGCTCCATATTCTCGTCTGCCCCTCCAGCTCTGTTCTCTACCTTGCTCTGTGATCTAGGAGGCAGATAAATTGTATGGGCTGTATCAACTGACCTCTTACTTTATGGTTTCTGTTTGGTTTTGGCTGGTGGTACATCAGTAGGGGGCCTGGAAGAGTCCGTTCTCTCCTGCTGGATTTGTGTTGCTAGAGCTGTTCTATGGTTTTGTGAGTAGGTCACAGCTTCTTTTCAATGGCCCTCTCTGTCATCCAGCTGCAGTTACAGGTCTTTCTGGGTTCTGATAACCCCTTATTTCCCCCTTTAGGTCTAATGATGATAATGGCCTCCTGATGTTGGTAGCTTGGGAGTACTCCACCATGCCTTGCTACTTTCCCTAAATCCTGCCTGTAATTATAAAGATGGTTCCTTCATTAAATTCTTTTGAATACTTTTTTTGACTGTGTTTGTGGGTTTGTTTGTTTTTGCTTGGGACCCTCCTAACAACATACATATCCAAAACACATTTGAGGTAGCTTCCCTTTCTGCACTTAACACCATTTACAGCTGCTCTTTATAGCAGGTGGAGACAGAAGCTCATGGGCTCCAATGCTGGCTTTCTTAGAAGGGAGGTTGGTCATAGTTTCCTTAGCAAGCTCCAAATATGGTATCACTATTATGCCAAAACAGAGTCAATAGATTAAGAATAAAATCTGGCAGGAAAAAAACTGGCAGCCTATAGTAGGTGTTTATAGAATCCCTGTTACTTGTTCTTCCTCAGTACTTACCTTAAATACTGATACCATGTGTTGTTGCTATGATACTGACATCATTCTGCCCCTGAAGTATTACCCCTGAGGAGTGGTCCCTTCCCTCTCATTTGGGCCTGTTTCTCGAGGAAAAACAATCAAGTATTCAGTGAAGATTCTCATTTGCTAAATAGTCTGCAACATTTTGTGCCTTCCCTTTTTTTTTTAAATGTTTTTTTATTATGTTAGTCACCATACAGGACATCCCTGGTTTTTGATGTAAAGTTCGATGATTCATTAGTTGCATATAACACCCAGTGCACCATGCAATACGTGCTCTCCTTACAACCCATCACCAGCCTATCCCATTCCCCCACCCCCCTCCCCTCTGAAGCCCTCAGTTTGTTTCTCAGAGTCCATAGTCTCTCATGCTTCATTCCCCCTTCTGATTACCCCCCTTTCTTTATCTCTTTCTTCCCCTACCGATCATCCTAGTTCTTATGTTCCATAGATGAGAGAAATCATATAATTGTCTCTCTCTGCTTGACTTATTTCACTTAGCATTATCTCCTCCAGTGCCGTCCATGTTGCAGCAAATGTTGAGAATTCGTTCTTTCTGATAGCTGAGTAATATTCCATTGTATATATGGACCACAACTTCTTATTCCAGTCATCTGTTGAAGGGCATCTCGGTTCCTTCCACAATTTAGCTATTGTGGACAATGCTGCTATGAACATTGGGGTGCATATGGCCCTCCTCTTTTTTTCTAAATATTCTTTCCTTTTTTTCTAACATTTATTCGTTCATTCATTCATTATTGAACATGTATTTGTTTAATATCTGCTAGGTGCTTGGCATTGTGTTGGATGCTGAAGATAAAAATAAGTAAATCAATACATAATGCTTATCTTGATTGCTAGCCATTTCATCCTCCATTAACTTTTATTAAGCAAACTTGTTTTAGTTCTGATGAAAGTTTACTGGGTTTCTCTTTTTTATATAACTTTTCTCTTTCTTCCAAACCACAGTGAGAGGGAAGGGATCTTAGAAAATGAACAAAAATTTGTTAAGCTGGCATATTCTTGGGTTAGACTGGAGTCCTGTTGCAGGCTTTTTCTACCTTTAAGTGGCCAGTTTTGAATGAAAGCAGAGGCCTGTGAGAAAATGCTACTGTTTGGCTCCAGTTGGCTTTATACAGTTGAGTTTTAACTTAAACTTACCTTGCTTGGAATAAAGTATGGAAATGTTTAGAGAATGTTCTTCTCTATAGATTTTATGAAATGTAAATTCTTCCTTTGTATTCACGTTGAGTTACATCCTTTTGGAAACTCATGGGCATGTTGTGGATCTTGATTAATCTTTTTCTTGTTTAGTCATTTTTGGCTGAGCTCTACCAGTTTCCTATCTGCTCAGCTTGGGGAATTATTCAGATTCTTGTGGATAAGAAATTGAAGTTTAGGGGCGCCTGGGTAGCGCAGTCGTTAAAGCGTCTGCCTTCAGCTCAGGGCGTGATCCCGGCGTTCCGGGATCGAGTCCCACATCGGGCTCCTCTGCTAGGAGCGTGCTTCTTACTCTCTCACTCGCCTGCTCTGTTCCCTCTCTCGCTGGCTGTCTCTCTGTCACATAAATAAATAAAAAAAACTTAAAAAAAAAATTGAAGTTTAAATTGCTATTGTTTATCCTACTAAAAGAAGTTGGAAGAAAGTCACTAAACTCTCAGATTTTAAGTAATCCAGTTAAAAGGTAGCTTCCATTTTATAGAAAGGTATTTGGAATGTTAATTGTCCACTTCCTCCTAATTTAGGTGACTTAATTCAACATTTGGGGTAGAAATATACAATCTGTGTGATAAGCTAGTTACGGATTATATGGACACTGTTTTGTCTCTCTTACTCTGTTTACAAAGCACTCACCATTCAGAGAGTATGAACAGTGGTTACAAGTAGCTTTCTTCTTCCATCCTTATTTATTTACCTTATTTTTCGTTTTTATAATTTTTCCCCTTTCTCCTGCTTTCCATCTTCCCTTCAGCCTTCTTGCTGTCTAGGTTTAAAACCCAGGTGGCTTAAACAGAGTTGTTGGTTTTTTTGTTTTTGTTTTTTTCTGAAACTAGTCTAAAATTGGGAATGACTTGTTCTTTATAAACTGTAGTTTTTTTTTTTCTTTAAAATAATAGGTAGTGGTGGACTAGTCTAGTGATGGACTCTTGATCTAAATTGCTTAGGTCACATTTCACTTCCTCTCTTTACTAGCTGTGTGACCTTGGGCAGTTTTCTTCTTTGCGCCACTTTTCCTAATAAAAGTACCTACTTTATATGGTTGTTGCGAGGCTTAAGTAAGTCAATATGTAAAGAGCTTAGAGCAGTGCCTTGCACTTAATGTGCATGATATGTTTGTCAAGTAAAATTAATCCTCTCTAATCCTACCAGCTATAACATAATTTTAGTAGAAATAATATCAACTAGTTTTGTGTAGGGACAAAAACACTCACAAACTTTGAAATGTTTCCCATAAATACTCATGGAATGTCTTTGAAGCTTATAGAGCATCTTGAAATAGTAGTGTTGTATCAGGCATGTGTAAAAACCACATATACGATCTCCAAGTAATGGTAATCCCAGCAGTGGTGGAAATTGGTCTGTGTAGGTCTGTGTTAGAAAGTAATTAAACAAATGGAAAAACTATACATTCATAAATCCTTAATTTCAGCTTAATCAAGAAAATGGAGTTAGTTATACTCTATGTCACCTTCACTATTTTTAGTGCCCAGGCCGTGGGAATGGTCACTGCTTCACATAAAAAATGAACTTCATTTAAAAAAATTTTTTTGAATGACCTTAATTGTACATCCTTTTTGTAAATTCTATTATTTGAATTCTCTGCAAGTAAGTAGACAGCAAAGAAAAAACTGTTGTGTAATACTTCTCCATACCCTCTACTCCCTCTTACTCACTTCTCCATACCCTCTTTTCCCTCTTACTCTTGTTTTTTTTTTTTTTTCCAACCAGATATTTATTTCGATGTATCTTAATCTGAAATTGTGTTTTTGGTTTGTGTGTGTGAGAAGAATGCTAGGTTTTTTAAATATTTGACTTTGCATTATCTTTATTTATGGGAGCATCCATTATGTGTTTAATACAATGTTAGGAGCTGTAAATATCATTGTGAACAAGATAATGTCTTTAAACTAATCTTTAAGACCATTACAGATGTTTGTAAATGCCACAAAAGAATTAAAACAAGGTTAGAAGAGAGTGAGATGGTGGAGGGGGCGGTCTCAAGGAAGACTTCTCTGAGGACGGGATATTTGAACTGGCGGTGGAGGAACTGGAGGAAGTTGATTCCAGGTTTGGGGAAGAGCAGGTGTTGAGGGCCAAACAGCGAAGAGCATTTTGTAACAGGAATTGTAACATTTGTAACAGTATGACTGGAATATAGTATGCATCCATGGTATTCGCAATAGTGAATTTTGTAACATTTCTAAATGTCAAAATCGGTAATAATAATTGACAGTTGTTTGGTGCTTACTAGGCCCTGTGTGGCCTGTAAAGTCTCTTAACAACTTGATCAGGGAGGGTAGCTTGGTCATGTCCATTCTGTAGTTGATAGAACTGAGACCTAGCATAATTGGGAAGCTCTCCAAATGGAACCCAGCTAAGAAGCAGTATAGTCAGGAACTGGGAAATGCATTTTTAAGGATTAAAAGTTTTGAATGTGGATTCACTGGCCCAGATTTAGGAAAGGTGCTAATAAATGGAGAGGTTGAGGAAGGAGAGGTTAGGGAATTAGTTGACTCCCAAAACAATAATTATTTTTAGGTAGCCTAATTGTTTTATGACTATCTGAATTCGATATGATAGGACTTCAGAGTCTATTTCTACTTAACGGTGTTTTGAGCATGTGCCTGCTGTCCAAAGGCAATTTAATTTTTCTTACTCAAACTCCTAATTACAACTAAGAGTTTGCCAGAAGAGTATATAATACTGGAGGATGTAACTAATTTGCCCTGTTTGGTGAAATACCCACAGATTTTTTTTTTTTTTTTCCAGATAGCATTGTCATGGGCATTTCTATACAGGAAAGGAAGACCTTTGTCCTTCACTGTATTGCATGTGAGTCATGCATTACAGAGTTCAGAGTCACCTTTGGTAACTCATTCCAGCAGATACAGTTAGAATCTCATGGTTTAGTTCTCGGTTGTCATTGCTTGGATATGTTTCCTGAGTCTTTTTCAGGGTGCGGTGCCTAGGAAAATGACATATAGGAAATGTGTACTGGATGAGCTCTTGAGTTAATTGGCAGCTTGTTAAGCCAGGTTCCACCTTGCCTTCTGGTACATTTGCATCAGCACTAAGAGAGATGGGTTGGCTGCTTAGGTGCTTTAGGGGTAGATGAGGAAAAGCGAAGAAAACTATTATTCACTGAATGCCTGAATGAGCCTTTGGAAATGGAAAATGTCTTACGTAAACTCATGCAATCATCACAAAACTCTGAGGTTTTAGCTTCATTTTATGTCATAGCATGGAATACAAAAATGGGTAGAAAAATAAAACAAAAGCCATGGATCTCAAATAGCTCTTGCTTACTGTGGAAGACAGACTTATAAGAAACAGTGACAATACTGTATGGTAAGTTGAGTGCCTGATAGGTTCTAGCTTTGAAGTTACTAAGAGTGAGTGAGACAGGCTCTCCATCCTGGAGAGGTACATAGAGCCTTGTAACTGGTGATCAGCAGGTATGTTAATGAAGTCTGTATTTCAAAATGATTGCTCCTGAAATGATTGCTTTTACTTTCCAGCAGAGATAACGTATTTGGGAGCATTACTTTTGGCTAGTGCTAAATTCTGTAAATCCTGCAGACAGTTCAGGCCCCATCTGTATTACTGGGTGAAGACACAGGAGGTGGGTGCTTAGAAAGTGTGTGGCACGTGGTAGGCATTTAAATATTTGCAACATGAATGTATAGGCAATGTATTTGAGTCAGCCCCTCTTCCAGGGTTTGAGTTTTAGCTCCATTTATTACTAACTCTATGATGTTGGGCAGGTCACTTCAATTCTGAGTTTCATCATCTAATGAGGAAAAAGATGCTAATAGTGCATTCTTCATATTGCTGTGAAATTAGATGAGATAATGTATGAGGCAATGTATATGGAGTGTTTAGCAAGGTGAAGTGTTTAGCATAGTCCTGGCCCATGCTGTTGTTACCATGATTAAATTAATAAGCCAATTTGGTACTACTGACCCAGTCTGTTATTCAAATTTGATGTCACATGGTAGTGACTTTTTTTTTTTTTTTTAGAACATTAGTTAGTGTAGTTCTAGTTTTGTCTTAAAGAGCATTGAGATAGGAATTTGTTTGGTATTTCATTTTTTAGTGCCCAGATCATTTTGGGAAATGTTTCAATTACTTTTAACCTATTTCTTTCTGGGATCAGATACCTCAGTAAGATCTTCTGATTTTACTTCTAGGTGAACAGTATTCCCACAGCTCATAGGCAAGTACCCAAATGAATGTTTATGGTTGGAGGGAGAGTAGTAAAATAGAAATAGGTGTGTGAGCTAGTAATGGCATGGTATGGCTAGTGGTAACTTCTCTTAGTTCTCAGTTCCTAAAACATGAAGGTTTTATGTCTTAAATATAAACTGGTCAAGAGCTAACTTGTAGTTCACGTTGAAAGAGCTAAACATAACCTGTTTTCATCATAACTTCTTTGATCAGTAAGAATTTATCCTTTCTTCTTTCCATAGAGTTTAAGAAGCAGATGTATATAATGGCCGCACCCATCTGCAGTGTTCTGGGATAGCCCAATTTTAGTTAATAGCCTTCTGCATAAAGGCAGTTTGTTAAATGTATAACTAAATGTAATTAAGAGTCATACTTCTATAATATTAACTTTAAAACTATTATTAAAAAACATAATTTTTCAAGCGACATCCCAATTCGATTTGGAAAATATACCTAACATAACATAGGATAACATAGTTAGGCAATGTAACAGAAGCAAGTGACTTTTTACTTTTTTTTTTTAAAGGCATGGATAAGAGAAAGGGATTTTAAATGGGCTCCTTTCCAAATATTTATTGTTTCTGACCCAGTGGTCGAGTTGGCGAAAATGTTTTTTAAATTGTGATGTTATCAAAACTTGTTAGGCAGGTTATGGGTAATATTCAACTTTATAGCTAGTGTTGGATATCTACATCAATACTAACTTTATGTACCACAGTATGAATGAGATTCTAAGTGCTGCCATTGAAGGTAGCCTAATTATGAACCAAATGTAGTAACAAGTAAATTACCTTTATGGAGATGTTTTTGCATGGACTTTCCCCCTTGCTTAGGATTTGATGTCATGGAGTTTTTCCAGTGAGTGCAGTTTCTCTATGTAACTATTTAAATAGTTCAAAGTATGATCTAGTAGTGAAAGCAGTTGGCTTGGAAGTCAAATTCTGGTCTTGCTTCTGCTATTGTCAGTGATCACATGGGCAGGATCTCATGGGCTACACTTTTATTCATGTGTAATTTATAATGAGAATAATATCTGCTTGCATGTATCTCAGCATCATAGTGGTAACAAACCTTGCTTATTAAGAAGAGTCAGTTGCTGCAGAATATATTACAGCAGTTGACACCAGTGGACTCACAGTAGGAAGAGAGGGCACATAGTATACAAGGGGGTGTTTTGAGCAACTGGAACAGACGTATAGGTGATAAATTATAAGTCTAGTCTGGCCTAGAATGGGGTGAATGTTGTCAGCAGAAAGTAGGAAAAAGCTGAAAAGGGTTTAGGAATGTTTAGGTTTAGGAGGTAGTGATGGGTCCTGATACAAAGTAATACAAAGTAATACAGGCCCCCTGCTTGAGTTTTCTCTTTTGCCATACTTAGGTACACAAGTTTATCAGTGACCCAAGTGGCTCATGAAATCTTGCAAGTAGTTTGTTATTCCTGTATCAGTCATACTGTGAGAAATGGGAACTTGTGCTACCTTGAAAAGCCAAAGCAAAACATAATTTGGTCAGACTGAAATTTCAGTGAAGGGAGATAGAGCATAGGTGGCTCAGTAGGTTAAGTGTCTGCCTTTGGCTCAGGTCATGATCCCAGGGGCCTGGGATTGAGCCTCACATCGGGCTCCCTGCTCAGCGGGGAGTCTGCTTCTCCCTCTCCCCCCTGCTTGTGCTCTCTTTTCCTCTCTCTCTCTGACAAATTAAAAAAAAAAAACAACTTAAAAAAAAATGTTGGACTGAGAAAGGAGAGTATAGTAGAGAAGATTCCAAGCACAGGCCAGCAGAATCATTTCTGAGAATGGGAAGAGATCAGTTAGGACTATCAGCTGACACACTAATAGCCTAAAATAATAGGTTGTCATGGTTGCCTATGATATGCCAGATGGAGGAAGAATCATCTTGCCAGATATAGGAATAACTTTATTTTTAAAAATAAATTCCCAAGTGTATGTGTGTTGTTCACATCTAACATGGTATATTGAACTCATGACCCTGAGATCAGAGTTGCATTCTCTATCGACTGAGCCAGCCAGGCACCCCTAGGAATACCATTTTTATATCAATGGTACTGTATAGTAATAGTTGAACTCCTCTTGAAGAACCGTCTTTGCTGAGAACAATAGATTACTTCATACCCTTGTTTTCCAAATAACTGTTACCAAGTATGGTGGAGTTGGGGATGTGGAGCCTGGTAAACTTGATTTCAAAATTCTGCTTTGCTATATATTCTTGATTTGGTTCACACAGTTGTTTATTTAGTCCTGCTGAGCTTCAATTTCTTTACTTGCGTAATGGAGAGAATATGGTCTACATAATAGATTTGTTAGGAATAGATGAAAATCTTTATAAATAAAGCACCTGGTACTTAGTAGGCACTTAACAAACGAATGCTTGCCTGTCTTTTTTCTTGCTTCCCAAGTCGCTGATGTTCATTGTGTAGTTTCAGCATTGTGTGTTTGCCTTTAGCCTTGAGGTAATAATTGGTGGGAATCCTTGCTTCTTCAGCTTATCTTCTGTATAAAATAACTTGAGTAGTACAAACATATGTTTTTTGGGAAAACGGATGTATGATTTGCTACTGCAGTAATCATAACCATTAAGAAAAGAATTTTACAAACTTTTGGCATGTGCGCCTTTAAAAATGTGTGTGTGTGTGTGTGTGTGTGTGTGTGTGTGTGTGTTTTAAACAAAGCTTACTAATTTAGATATGCCACTTTGGTGACTTCCTGCCAAAGTAAGCATTTTTATGTTTTTCTTCTGAGACTCATCTTAGTATAACTTTATTTTAGTTTTTGGACCCTTGCCAGTTGGCATAATTTCAGACTAGACATGATGGATCCACATAAATACTTCTAAGATTTATGTTATACAATACATTTTTTATTGGGTGGGGTATGTGAACTGTTCAATGTAGTTGCGGTTTCAGGTCTGGATTTTATTTAGTAGTTTATTTAAAATTTTTGATTTGTAGTTTTGATTCTTGAGTTATTTCTTACTCATATTTTGAGCACTGAGAGAACTAATTTTGTACCAAAATGGTGAAACAAGTTATTCTGATTTCTTTCGTACAACTTAAGTTACTAAAGCAATCTCCTGAGAGGTTTTTAAATCTGCCCCCAACCACCAGTATACACCACCTTTTAAGAGAGTGTTATGAATACACTTTTCTAGAAGATGACTCTCCTAGAAATTTTAGAAGGTTATCAGTTTGCCAGCTTTATTCTTTGGAATATAGGTCTTCCCACTGCTTGGGAGAAGTTGTTATTCTTTGGAATATAGGTCTTCCCACTGCTTGGGAGAAGTTCTCTTGACCAGCTACTGATGAGAGAGACTTTGTTGGTTAAGCGAAGCTTGTGGATGGGATTGCTGAGACCAGAAGACTCATTCAGAGAGAGAAGTAACTTAACCAGGTGTTCTCATCTGGATACATGGCGCTTTGTTTTAAAAGCTTAAATAATACCCAGATAGAACCCTATAGGTCATAATTTCTTTAAAGACTAAATAAACTCTTGAAAGAGGAACCTCTTGAAAGAGAAATCTTTCCCTTGATTCACTATCCTACATTGTTTTATGAAATTTGTTGGCTATTGAGAAGCCTTTGAAGAAAGCTATCTGAAGTACATATAGTTGATAATTTGATGAAATCTTGTGTATATGTTGATAGATTTTCCAAGTTAAAAAGTACTTTTTCGCTAGAGGCAGTAGGCACAGGAGAAAGATCAGGGAATAAGTACTAATTAAGCTCTCTTAACATGCCAGGTGTTATGGTAGGCACATTACTAGGCTCTTAGTTTACAACTGTTCTGGAAGGTATATAAATAGTATTTTTTTGCGTTCACCACATGAGGAAATCGAGCTCAGATAGGTAAGTAATTTGCCCATGCTCACATAAGTTTAGTAACGGGCAGAATGCAAGAAGTAAACTCAGGTGGAAAGTCCCAACTGTACGCAGGACCTTACCCTGTCACACCAAAGGAAAGATTTCGGGAGTAGCTAAATGGGAGCTAGAGTAGCAAGTAGATGTTAGCAAGGTGGAAGTTGGGGTCTTTGTGTAGAGTGTGGCAGGAGGTTTGGAATAGGTGTGGGGAATAGAGAAATGTGATATGAGGCCTAAGTCAAGAGTAAAATTCTCTCTTTTGACATACAGTTCTATGAATTTACACAATTTACGCTTTAGAGTCATGTAACTACTACATAAGCTAAAGAACTCATCTATTACCCCAAGCAGATTCCCTCCTGATGCTCTTTTGTAGTCAACTCCTCCCACATCCTACATCTCTGGCAACCACTGATTGGTTCCCTATAAAGTCATATAAATGAAATCATGCAGTATGTAGCCTTTTGAGTCTGGCTTCTTCACTTAGCATAATGCATTTCTAATTAGGCAGCCATTAATGATGTAAATGTTACTGTACAATTTTGCTACAGTTTTTGGCCTTGAGCTCTCAAAATGCTTTTATCATCCCCAATTTGTTTCATGTAAACAGAATTTTTTTTTGGCTGAGAAATGATTATAGTTACAGCTTGAAATATCAAAGAAGCCCAAAATAGATACCTGATAAGTACACAGAGAAGAAAGGAAAATAGAAAAAAATTAGCTGTCTCTCCCCACACCCTATTACGTCAGCCATCTCTTTGCCTTTTGCCCATAGAAATCTGCATGGAAAGTGTGCTACTGACTGTGACCTTTGCCATCTTGAAAAAGAAAGGGAACAGCTGTTACCATGAGAGGGTGGAAGGAATTAATGTTGTTCCTCGCCAGTTGGCACCGTGTGCCTTTTGGGCAGGGAAGAACAGGTGACCAACTTCTTTTTATTTTTGTTAGCGTATAAATAAATAGGCTGTGTGTGTGTGTGTGTGTGTGTGTGTGTGTGTGTGTGTCCCCGCAAGAATCTGAGTCCATATTAAAATAACCTGCCCTTATAGTCCTGGATTTTTTTTTTTTTCAAAAAAAGCTGTTTAAATATATACACACATTTATTTTGTGTGTCTTAATGAGCTAAGAGACTCCAAGGTTGAGTATATTATAGGTCATTATTGACAGAAAAGCACAAAAAGTAAAATCCTTCTTTGGTAAATGTCATTTATATCCAAACTGCCTTTTCTCCCCTTTGTCCCAACTTAAATACAGAACAAAAAAACCCAGTAAGATAACTAAGTACTTTTTATAGTAAAACCATCAGCCACAGAGATGTGGTCACTTCAAGCTGGTGACCAGAGTGCAGGTGTCTGTAAAAGCTGAGGTTGCTCTGTTCTTTGAACTCTTGCCCCTGGATACTTCACGTACCATCTCTGTGAATCACATCCAAACACGCAGTGTGTTCTAGCACTGACCCCTCCTACCTGGCGCAGGGCTCTTTCTCTCTTCTACCTCTACGTTGCACAAACTCCTCTTCCTGCAGTACAGCTTTTACCAAGCCCTTTCTTGCTCAAGAGCCAGTGTTGGTTTTTCATTTTTTATTGAGACATATCCACACTATTTGCCTGGGACAGAAGATCCTCATGGTGTAGTTTGCTTTGCTCATTCATATTTCTGCTATTTCTCAGTTCTCTACTTGAGTTGGATCATCCCGTGTTTGTTTGTTTTAATTGTCTGGCGACAGATCGAGCTCAGTGATCAATCTTTAATGCATTTCTAATTCCATTTCCCATTGTAGTTGTTTAGCATTTTAGTCTCTTTATTCCGTTACAATTGTTTTGAATGTTTTTCTGCTCTGTGAAAACCTCCATTTATCCTCTGCTTTCTGATTTTTTAGCAAATGTTACTGTTTTCCACTTCATTTTTAAAAAAGATTTATTTTAGAGAGAGAGAGCATGAGCAGGAGGGGCAGAGGGAGAGGTAGAGAGAATCTGAAGCAGACTCCATGCTAAGCATGGAACCCAATGCAGGATTTGGGACCATGGGAGCCCAACCTGAGCCAAAACCTAGCGTTTTTAACGAGTTGTGCCACCCAGGTGCCCCTGTTTCCCACTTCATTTAGAAGGATTTAGAGTTAATAAATACGTGTTTGAAACCTGGATGCACCACATACTATCACAGCTGATAGCCAGTCGTATACATCTTAGTTTTCCTTTCTCCAGCCCACAACCATCCATTGTCCAGGTCCCTGCCGCGGACATCTCCAGGATCCTCAACTGAAAGGTTGAAGCAGAACCCAGGTTCTCTAGCACGAGCTGGTGTCTGTTCTGAGTGGCCAGTGCTGGTACAGCACTAGTTATTAAATATTTTTAATTTCACCCTTATTATATCTATGACTTTAATTAAGTTACTTATCCTTTCTGAGTCATCCTCTCATCTTTAAAATGGGGATAATAATACCTGTTTTACAAGGTGACTTTGTGCATTCATCAAATACCTTGTGGAGGGCTTGCCCTCTTTTCAGCACTGACTTAAGTGCTTGGGATATATCAGTGAACAAAACAAAAATATCCATACCTAATGGAGCTTGTGTTCTAGTATTATGAGGATGAAATGAAAATTAATGTTAAAAGTTCAGTATGGTGCCAGACGCACAGAGGTACGCACACTGTTTTAGTCCTCTTGATTCCTTGCCACACTTTTCCATCAGGGCCAAAGGGCCACGGGGAGTATGGGAACAGGGAAAGGGTGAAGTCAGTACTAGTAACGGGGTGTGGCTTCCCCAAAGAGGACTTGTGTCCTGACTACATTGCGTGGCAATACAAATGAAATAGGACGCTTATAATTTTTTTTGTAAAAAATGCTAGCTGACCCTGTGCTTGATAGTCTTGGTTGTCTTCCTATGCTTTCATTTCCTCGCATCTACTTTGGATATAGTTCTGTTCATTCACATCGTCAAGTCCTTTCTGATTTACTGACTGAGGTACCGAGGTGCCCCTGTCACCTCTACCTACTCGGTCTTCACTCCTTAAATCTTGTTAGTCTTTCTGTTCTCAGTTCAAGTGCTGCAGTCCTTCTATCAGTGACCTCTTGTTTATTCTTTTTCTGCTCAGCTTCCTTAGTCACATTTGTTAAGACCAGATAAACTCAATGGGCTCATGGCCTCATTGGCCTGGGTTCAGATCCTAATTCTACAACTATATGGCCTTGGGCAGGTTTCTTCCTCTTCAAAATGATGTAATATTTACATTTTCAAGTTATCGAGGAATTAGAAAGCTGCAAGACCTAGCATACTGTCAGGATATAGGGTGAGAGTTAAGTAAAAAGTAGCTCCTGTTACTGGTATTTTTAAAAAAAGTGTCCCTTCATTTCCCCTGGCATTATATTTTCCTTCCTATTTTCCTGAAAGTCCCATTCCTTATGAGTTGGCTTTGTTGATTTTGTGTTTTCTTTCCAATATTATGGCTGTTGCTCTTAATAAAATCTCATGTCTTGTCCCCTTTATAATTGATAATTTCAGGTATTTATCTTTAGTCTGCTTTCTCTCGAGTGTCAGATGTGTCTAGCTGTGTACTAGACATGACACATTTGTGTCAAATGAAGAGGCATCATAATTAGAAAGGAGTGTATTGAATCTGTGGAGGAAACAGTCTCTCTTACCTGCAAACTTGTTTAATTTGTGAAGTTGGAAACTTTTGAAGGATTCTCTTTACTTTTGGACACCTGATGATCCTTTATAATGGAGGAGAAAACTCTTTCTGTTCAGAAATAACACATAACTCTTGTCAACTAACAGGATTTTTCATGTGATTCTGGAGAGAATATATAACACCTTTTTCCAAAGAAAGCAAGAAAAATACTGTATCCCCCCCCCCCCAAATGTATTTTGTTCAAACTGAATTGAACACCAAATAAAGAACATTCCTTAAGTTTGGAATGAATACAACTTCTAAAAACTGCTCCGGTAACACAAAATAGTAAAGAGCCAAAAAATTTTTATTTACTTTTAACCTAGGATTGCTAAAAGGGGAAAATGAAAGGGTTTGTAGAAGCAAATTTCACAAAAGTAACTGTAGACTTACTTGTTAGACTCAGGTATACTATATGTAGAAAAATGCACAAACATGGTTAAATTTACATATGCTGATTTTTTAAATTCTTTTTCAAAGGGAGAATATTTCTTACATAAGGGTTTCATCCTTTACCCTTTTTGGTAAAATATGAGCTCCTAGAAGCAGATCCCTCTTTGTTTACTTTTCTTGTAAGTTTTGCTGAGGTTTCACATTTCTCTTCTGTAGTTTACAGCAAAGTGTGCTTAGACATTAGGATGTCTTAGCCCACACATGGTAGATTAAGATGTATCCTAGTTCACCCAGAGCAATTCCACCTTCACCCCCTCAATCTGACCCAAGGAGATCAGTTGTTTGTCTATATATGCAGATCAGCTTAGGCTCATAGAATCCTGGACTTGACTGAAAGGGACCTAAGAGATAATGTCATTCTTCTTTCTCATTTGTAGATAAGGAAACTGAGATCCTGGTGGTTAGACTCCTGTCCTAAAAAAAGAGGTGGTATGATGTGATGAAGAGAAAAGGAACTTTTTGTTAAAGTGCTGGCTTCCCTGCTTACCACCTGTGTAATATTGATTATTTGCCCTAGTATATAGCCCCAAGCTGTGTACTCTTGGGTGAGTTACTTAGTGTCTCTGAGTTTGTGGTAAGATTTAGTCCAGAAATATAGGTAGGGCATTTTAATAATTTGCTGTATTGGTGTTTTTCTTTTGTCTTCTTAAGCCTTTAACAATAGTGATCATTTCATTAACCTGTAGAAACTCATTTACTCTCATTGATCTGACTTTTGCTACTTTTTCTATTTCATTAGTTTTTGATCTATATTCTTTCACTTTCTTGAGATTTAAAAATAAGTTATTGTGCTGAATGCTTATTTCCTCTTTTCTAGTGTATAAATTTAAGGTTCTTCATTTTTATGTGTAGTATTTTAGCTCTATAAGCTTTGATTTGTTGTATTTTCATTGTTCATTTCAATCTATTTTGTGATTTTCGTTTCGACTCTTCTTGACCTACAGTTTAGTGACTTTAAAGTTTTCAAACCTACATATTTTAGAGGACTGTCTTTTTTTCCCCCCCGTTCATGGAATTATTGGAGATAATACATAGACAAATACTTGGCAAATAGTAGGTATTGAACAAATGTTTTCACTTCTCCTTAGAGAATTAAAATTGTGTTTTTGAAACTAGGACAGGAAACAGAATTGTAATTAGCATAACTAATATTAAAAATAACTTTGGTTCTATAATAGAACCAGATAAGAAGACAATGTATAGAGGGGTCGCGTGGGTGGCTCAATCGTTAAGTGTCTGCCTTTGGCTCAGGGCGTGATCCTGGTGTTCTGGGATTGAACCCCACATCAGGCTCCTCCGCTTGGAGCCTGCTTCTTCCTCTCCCACTCCCCCTGCTTGTGTTCCCTCTCTCGCTGGCTGTCTCTCTGTCAAATAAATAAATAAAATCTTAAAAAAAAAAAAAGACAATGTATAGAGAGCAAAGAAAGATGGGAAAAGGGTACAAATGGGAAGAGGAGAGGTGGGAAGGAGAATTAGGGGAAGATATAGGACTCTCAAGGTGAATTAATTCTCATCTTCTTTAAGATAATATTCTTTTGATCACTTTCATCTGTGGGCTTTAGAACATTAATTATTTTTATTATATTTTGCCATTAATTATAATTAATTTATATATTTTTTTACTAGAGAGTTGGGGAGGGACAGAAGGAGAGGGAGAGAGAGAGAATCTTAAGCAAGCTGCATGCTCAGCTCGATGCAGGACTCAGTCTCACAACCCTGAGATCATGACCTGAGCCGAAATCAAGAGTTAGATGCTTAACTGGCTGAGCCACCCAGGCGCCCTTATTTCTTAAACCTTTAAATTGAAGTGTCCATAGATGACTATTTGTTGGGGTGTGTATGTACAGGTTATGAAACTGTGTGGCAAAAGTTCATATGTTTTTGATGTGAGGGTCCATAGTTTCATTAGAATCTTAAAGGGGTCCATGAATCCCAAGAAGTTAAGAACAACTACTTTAGAGACTTTACCATGTTAGATAACTTGAGAAGCCTACCTGGAAAGAATTATGTTTTTTCCTGCTGTCACATTAATGACCGCAACCCACTTGAAAGAGTTGAGTGTTCTTTATGATTCCTCATGTTAGAGGCAGATGACCCAGTGGGTTTGCTAAGAACAAAATTTAACTTTTATTGAGGTGAAATTTAAAAATAGGTATTTCATAAGCATAAATACTGTGATACTTGGTGTAAATTACTACTAATCAAAGACTTAAGATTTTGTATTTTTATATAGATAATCCATGTGTTTGTGGCTTCTGAGGATAGAATTAATTCTGGGAGTAAGGAAGTAGTTGTGGAGATGGAGTGCTGTAAAGAAAGGTGAGCTTTGGGCAGCAAGAGATAGGAAGGTGCTCTGCTGGGTTCAGAGATAAACTTCACCCAGGACAGAAGAGTAGGGGAGATCTGAGGTTGATGAGGGAGGTAGGAGGGTATCCCAGACCATCTTGTCTGGATTTCTTGCTTCCCCTTACAGAAGGGGTAGTTGCTTGGAGAGAAAAGCCAGCTCAGGATTCTAATATTTGGAGGATGGAATAGGGATAGTTTCTTTAAAGGAAGGCAACCAAAGGATGCATGTGAGAGAATTTAATTTTGAGCACTCCCTCACGATAAAACTTAACGCTTATTGAGGTACTTCATAATTATTTGCTTTTAAGTTTTTGGAATCATAATTAGTTTTGCTGTGTTTTAAGTGTTAATACAATTTAGAAACTTGATGGCTCTTAACCTGTTAATTTTTAACCCCCTAAATCTGCATTATTCAGTATGAGAGTCTCTAGCTATATATAGCTATTTAAGATGAAATTAGTTAAAATTAAGTAAAGTTGAAAAGTCAGTCCTTCTTTCCCACTAGCCACATATCAAGTGATCATAGCCACATGAAGCTAGGGGACTACTGTCCCCTTGGACAACATATTGTATTGGACATTTTTGTCATCACAGAAACTTCTTTTGTACAACACTGCCTTAAATGAAATTGTTTATTTCCTTTCCTCTCCATCAGAATAACTCTGGTTTATATTAATATGTAATCAATTTTGAGAATATTTTAAATCAAAAACTTGAAAGGCTCACTAGAGTAATACAGATGGTCCCCAATTTACAGTGGTTCCATTTACGATTTTTTGACTTTCTGATGGTGAGAAAGCAATAGGCATTCAGTAGAAATTGTACTTTGAGTTTTGAATTTGGTTCTTTTCCTGGGCTAGTGATACATGGTACAGTCCTCTCTTGTGATGCTGGGCAGTGGCAGTGAGCTGCTGCTCCCAGTAAGTCATGGGATCACAAGGGTAAATGACTGATATACCTAAAACCATTCTGTGCCCATACAGCTATTTGGTTTTTTACTTCCTGTGCTGTATTCAATAACTTACAGGAGATAATCAACACTATTGCAAAATAGGCTTTGTGTTAGATGATTTTGACTAGTTGTAGTCTGATGTAAGCGTTCTGAGCATGTGTAAGGTAGGCTAGGCTTACGTAAGCTATGATGCTCAGTTGAGGTTTATTAATAGATTTTTTACTTAAAATATTTTCAACTTATGATGGGTTTATTGGGATGTAACCCCATCATAAGATGAGGAAGATCTTTATTTCTTGTTAGATAATTAAAAAGGCAGTGCCACCCTTTAGAATGATTTGTTTGGCCATTTTAGAAGATTTTTTTCAAGAAGTGGTGACTAAGATGAGTGTATTTTTTATGGCTTAAATTTGACTGTCTCTACTAAACTGATGACCATCAGGATTATTTCCACTCTCTATACAATAAGTATGTCCTGGGAGAGCCTAAAATGTTATAACAAAATTTCTAAGGGGAAAACTACTTTTGTTCTGTACACTTTTTAGGGGATGTTAGACATAGAGTTTTGATTTATCTGCTTAATATGTGATAGATCATCATAGCGCTCAAAAGTTACGAGAGCGGAGACCCCAAAAGTAATTATTTCACTGTGAGTGTACTTCTCTCTGATCCTATCAATCAGGTATAAAAAATGAAGGGGTAATTTTATTGCTCTGTTTTTTTGTTTTAAACAGAGTAAAATAGGCTTTTCCTTTGTCCTGGTTTCAGACAATCTCTTTATCATAGATAGGACTTTCTCAGGTAGGTTGCATGTATAGCATAATTTCAGGAAACACAATGAAAAACTTCTTCATGGTGATAAAGTATTTTTTAAATTTCAAAATGAATTATTTTGGTCTTTTGTTTTATTGTAAAATATTCAAACATGGAAGTATATACAGTAGGAAATCAGTTTTCTTCCTGATTTGTATGAATACCATCTCTGGTCATAACTGCTTTAAAGTTGGTGATATTTTCTAGGCTTTCCAATGACTATTTAGATACAAACACATAATTTGTTTTATGTAAGTGAAATTATACTGAATATAGTGTTTTTATAGTTTTTTTTTAAGATTTTATTTATTTATTAGAGAAAGAGAGACAGTGAGAGAGGGAACACAAGCAGGGGGGTGGGAGAGGGAGAAGCTTCCCGCTGAGCAGGGAGCCTGATGCAGGGCTCGATCCCAGCACCCTGGGATCATGACCTGAGCCGAAGGCAGATGCTTAATGACTGAGCCACCCAGGTGCCCCTTTATAGATTTTTTTTTATTACTTAACAATATATTGGACATATTTTTATTTATATGATCCATACTCATTGATTAGGTTTAAAATTTTTTTTCCCAGATTTTATGGTAGTAAGTCTGAAGTATAAATACAGATTTTAAAAAAAGATCTATTTATTTATTTGAGAGAGACAGAGAGCGAGAGGGAGAGAGAATCTTAAGCAGACTCTGCGCTGAGCATGGAGCCTGACGTGGGGTTCGATCCCACAACCCTGAGATCAGGACCTGAACTGAAATCAAGAGTCAGACACTCGACAAGTGCACCACCCAGGTGCCCCAGTATGTTTTTATATGAAGATAATATACAGTTGTATGTGCAGCTGCCTTAGCATGATGGTGACGTATAATAGATGCTCAATACATGTTAGTTTTTTTTCTTCTTCCTGGACATATATGAGAAGGGCCATGGAAGGTGATTGACTGTTTTGAGTAGTGAAAATTACAAGGATTCACAGTAAAAATCCACAACCATGGCATTAATCTTTTCACTATAAAGGAAACCTTTCTCCTAAGGATGTTTGTGTTTTGTGATTGGGGTTTATAAATTGCTGCAAGACTAGCAGGATTGCTATTTAAGAGTCATGTAAGTTAGGCTGCCCTGATTATTTTAGGTGCTTCCGGTAAGAGCAAATATTTTTTATTAGTGAATGAGACACCACATTATGATTCATCCTTTTTACTGAGACTGCACAGTATAGTATGTATTATAGAGTTGTACAGTATGTGAAAACATTTTATGTGGGAATCTTGGAACAAAGTTCTTTGCTAACTTTGAAGATGTTTAGAGGCAGGTGCTGAGACTGGAAACCCAACACTACTATTAGGGGTAGGATAGGTAAATGTGTGCTTTGTGATAAAGTTTCAGATCTAATTGTTTCTAGTGGTTCTGGACAAAAGCCTGGGAAAAGATGGATCTGGAGCTGATTGTTAATTTGTAAAGTCCTGTCTTGAAGTATTAATGCTTTATACTTTCCATCGTCTCTTTTTCACATCTGATACTTATGCTTTTCTGCAGGGAAATTGTGGGCCTCTGTTTTGGGTAAATTAGTAAAGAGGATTGGTTTGGGGCCTCAACTTCTTTTCTCCCTGGGAAAAGAGTAAGGGGTGCTGCCAGGAGAAGGGCTTCTACGGTAGCCAAGACTGAAGCTTTGTGTGGAGGTAATGCTGGACTGTACGGGCATTGCCCTCAGGATTCTAGGAGTTTGTAGAACTATAAATTTCTTGTGGCAATCAACGTGGATATATCAGTCTGTTTATCTTTATTTGTTAGCACTTTTGCATTCCTAGTCATAAACATGCTTGAGAAATAGTTGTTAGAATATAGAATTGGAAGTGCTTCCCTAGCATGTTCTTGAGCTTCAGATTGTTAATTCGTTTTCTGTTTTTGTTTTTGGGTCTTTTCTTGATTTTATTTGTTTAAATTTTTCTTTCCAAAATAAGTTACTTAAAACGTTTGAAAACCTAAGTTTATGGTTACAAAAGTTTTATGTGCCTCAGAGTATTTTGCTCACTTGTTTATTCACTTGTTAATTTATTCATTCAACAAATATTCCTTGAAGTACTTATCGTAAGCAGGATTGTGGAAGGAATGCTAACAGATAGTCATCTACTCAAAGGAAAAGTGGAAAATGTATTCTGGAGAGATACTGGAGGCTGAATGTAGGTCAGTAGAAGTGTGTGTGTGTGTGTGTGTGTGTGTGTGTGTAAGAGAAAGACACATATCTACGTATACATATCGAGAGACATGGCCCATAGTTCTCTCCTAAACATTTTTAGAATCTGTTTCTTCTATTCCTGTTGTTACTTCTCTATTTCAGGCCCTCAGCATCTCTCATACACGCTTGTATTTCTTGGAACTGGACTTTCCCTGTATTCTAACTTTACACTGCTTTTTCCTTTATGTGGCTCTTCTCAGAGTTTTTCCCCCTGCTAAAACACAGACTGGATTGTGTGTCTCCTGTTACCCACAGAATAAAATCCAAAGTTCCTAATAGATAGTTTCAGTATAGATTCTGTCAGTCCGTTTATGAAGCTCTCTATAGTTATCCACTTACAGTTATTGTCTATTCCAGAGACCCTAACTGGTTTTACCTTGTCCTGATACATGGTTCTGGGATATATTGCATTTCCTTCTGTGGACCTGTTCTCGTCATTGACTTCTTTGCCCTCAGTGCAAGGAGGCTGACTTTGCCCTTTGACTTCTAGATGTGTTTGGACAATGGGAAATATTGGCAGGAGGAGAGTAGGGTTGCTGTGTTTATTCTTCTGGCTTCCTCCTGCCACTTCATGTCTTGTTGACTTTTCTAGAGGTTATAGTTCTTATGAAGCTGCCCTCTTTGTACTTTTCAGGCGTAGGTGCGGTAGCAGCTTCAGGAGGTTGTACTGTCTCTTAACTCTGACCATCATCCTTATCTTGCAAATAATCCTTTATTAAGCTGTTCTTAAATTACCCAGTTTAAGGGTGCTGTTTCCTGCTGGGGTCCTGAATGCTGCATTGTCTAAATAACTCTAAGCTTCACTTTTTTTTTTTTTTAAGGATTTTATTTATTTATTTGACAGACAGCCAGCGAGAGAGGGAACACAAGCAGGGGGAGTGGGAGAGGAAGAAGCAGGCTCATAGCGGAGGAGCCCGATGTGGGGCTCGATCCCATAACGCCGGGATCACGCCCTGAGCCGAAGGCAGACGCTTAACCGCTGTGCCGCCCAGGCGCCCCTAAGCTTCACTTTTGCTTGTAATTATAGCTGTTACTTTCCTGTAGCACTATCTCTTTTATTAAACATTTTTTTGGTGAGTTCTTATTCATTTGTCTCCCCTTCCAGTCTTTTTTCCTCCCCGCTCCCCTGGCACTATGGCTGCCAGATAATAGGAATTGAAATGTCTGAATGAATAAGAGGTGGAGATTTTCAAGGGATTTGAATTTCCCTGGATAGCATAATATTTACTTAGATGTCTGAAATAGGGTCTTTTGAGAAAATAGGGGGAGGTAGTAGATACTGAAGTCCATTTAATCACTTTGATAATGTCTAGATTTTTATTTCATTCTTTTCATAAATTTAGCGCTTTTTATTTATTTATTTATTTTAAAGATTTTATTTATTTATTCGACAGAGATAGAGACAGCCAGCGAGAGAGGGAACACAAGCAGGGGGAGTGGGAGAGGAAGAAGCAGGCTCACAGCAGAGGAGCCTGATGTGGGGCTCGATCCCATAACGCCGGGATCACGCCCTGAGCCGAAGGCAAACGCTTAACCGCTGTGCCACCCAGGCGCCCCATTTAGCGCTTTTTAAAAACTATTGCTTCAACCTATTTTTTTAAGGTTTCAGGTGTGCTTTATTTCTTCAGTCATGACATATTTTAATGGGTGCACAGTGCTTTTACTTGACATCAATTATGAGTTGGTTTTGAAACAATTCAGTATTACACCAGCTGGGATGATTACTGATTTCTCCATTTCTTTGGGGTGATACTGCCAACAGGGGACAAGATTCATTCTGTTCCAGTTTGTGTTGCTGCATATGCACATACAGCAACACAGAAAGTGGCTCCACTCCTAATATAGCATTACCATATTTGTCATGGAAGTCAGGTGTCCGGTTCTGGTGGCTCTGCATTGCCATTGCTTGCTGCATGCTTTGTTTTTGTTTTAAGATTTTATTTGTCAGAGAGAGAGAGAGAGAGCGTGTGCGCGTGCACAAGCAGGAGCTGCAGGCAGAGGGAGAAGCAGGTTCCCCACTGAGCAGGGAGCCTGATGCGGGCTGGATCCCAGGACTCTGTGATCATGACCTGGGCTGAAGGCGGACTCTTAACCGACTGAGCCACCTAGGCATCCCTTGCTGCATGCTTTGATCTTGAAGACAACTTAGAGCATTTTTGGCCCTGGGAAACATCCTGAAGCTGAAGACAGGATGGTGCAACTGCAGCTGCTGGTTTGGTACAACTTCATGCCAAGTCCCCTTGCAAAGAGCCCTGAAAAACCTGGTGCTCCTACATACTAAAAATAGACATTAGTTTCTCTTTAAGATGCATTTGAGATTAATTCCATTTATTCTTTTGGGATATTTTGCAATACCATGTCTTTAAGGATGAATGTACTATATCTAATATGGGAGAGATTTCAATTATCACTTTATCGAAGGAGAATATAGGAAGCATATATATCTATCGAGGTATTCATTTATCTGTCTTCCTCAGTATGTCTTAGAAGGGATGCACTAAGAGCAGACATACAGTAGCTAACAAGTGTTCTTAGCAAGAACTTTTAAAAAGTGACTTCTCATATGGAAATTTTAATTAAGAAAAAAATACCCTAGAATTATGATTAGGGTCAAAAATAGTTTCTATATCCTTTATATAAGGACATACCTATTCTGTGAAAAGGTTTATTTCAGGAAGCATCTTCCTATAATACTGACTTGGACACAGTACTCTCCATTACTATCCCAAAAAATTGCTATTGAAAATAATCTCTATAGCATAGAATATATTTTTCTTTTTTTTCCTTTCTTTAAAAAATTATTAACATATAGTGTACTATTTGTTTCAGGGGTACAGGTCTGTGATTCATTGGTTTTACACAATACACAGTGCTCATGACAACACTTGCCCTCCCCAGTGTTCATCACCCAACCACTCCATTCCTTTGCTTTTTAAAATAGAGGTATTTGTTTACTCTGGGGGGTTAGATTTGCCCCTGTGTGTGTGTGTGTGTGTGTGTGTGTGTGTATTTATCTGTCTTAGTCTTCTTGGGTTGCTGTAACAGTATGCCATAGACTGGGTGGCTTAAACAACAGAATTTTATTTTTTAATTTCTGGAGGCTGGAATTCTGGTATCAGGATGCTACCATGATTTGTTTCAGGTAACGACTCTCTTCCTGGCCTATAGATAGCTGCATTTTCCTATATCTTGTCATGGCCTTTCCTTGGTGCATGTACATAGAGAGAGAGAGAGAGATCTTTGTTTTCCTCTTCTTACGAGACCAGTCCTACTGGTTTAAGTTATTAGATTTATAACCTCATTTAACCCTAATTACCTCCTAAAAGACCTGCCTCCAAATATGATAAAATTGGAGGTTAGAGCTCCAAAATAAGACTTCTGGGGGCCCCAGAGTTCAGGTCATAGGGATGTGCTTGTATACATACGTATATATAAAGTGTATGAGCAATAGAGGAAATAATTGTGATATATTTAACTTGAAGAAAGATATTCATGCTTAGACAATGACAATCTAGTATTGAAGTTCATTATTGAAGTTTCTTCATAAAGATACTGTTCTGTTAGTGGAGATGGTATAATATTATAATAAAAGGGTGGTTACCAAAATCCCTTTCTCTTCAGAGACTACTCAGTTCTCACTCTCCTTGATGTCTTAGTATTTGACATCCTACCTTTGCCCAGATACAGACTTGTTACTCTGAGCTACTTCTCTTGGCTTTTGTGTCACATAGCCCTATTTCTCTGTTGTTCGTTCTTTTGCAAGTATGGCCATTGTGTGCTGCTAAACAAAACGGACACAACCCCTGCCCTTTAGAGCATGTAGTCATCCTCTCTTCATTTCTCTCCTATAGTCCCTGTTCATGATTTCACTATAGATATTAAGTCATTAGCTGATTGTTTTATTTCTGTTAGTTTTGATTTTAGGCTGTTTCTGAACTGTTGCATTTCCCTGGCTTAAGTTACCACCTCTAATGCCAGTATCTTTGGTATCCTCCCTACTTCTGATCGTTACCCATTATAGCTGTTTCGTGTCTTTTTATTCAGAGGCAACTGTGTGTGTGCCTGGTGCAAAGAATATGAGAATGATAGAGTCTTTGCCTTCAAGTTGGTGACAGAATGTCACAGGCAGTATAAAATACAGCGCGATAGATGTGCGTATAAGTTGCCATGGGACTGATACATAGGGTGTGCCTGCCTTGGACTGAAGGGGAAATGAGAGGGCAAGTATTCCCAGTAGAAGACTGAACATATATGAAAGCATGTAGGGTTTTGAAAACATACTATGAAAAGGCAACAGCAAATGGTTCAGTGTGATTGGAGTCTTAAGGGCTGCATGGAGAAGAGTTAGAGATGAGGCTGAGCATTTAAGAAGTTAACAGATCACCCCAAAGGCAATACTTTCAACACTAAACTAATTTTCTTCCACCGTAAACCACGTCCCACTCCCAGCTTCACATTTCTGTCAGTGGGCCCACCGTTCTCTTGCCAAACCCTGAATTGCCACGGGCAGGTCTGCCTCAGCACTTGTGATCAGGCATGAAGTTGAGTCACTTCTATATTCAGGACACTCCTTCATGCATTCTCTTCTGTCTTCACTGTTAACACACTACTTACCGTTTAATTACTGCATTATTTCAAGGCTATATGAAATGGTCTCCTTCCTACCGTTTTTGTTTTGTTTTGTTTTGTTTTTGAGTTGATTTCTAGCTCCCTTATCTTACCCTGTTGCTGATCCTGAGAGAGCAAAGAGGGCAGTGATACTTTATTTCCTACAGGAAAAGTCCTTTTTTAGACCGGTATGTTAAATATGTAATTCTTTTTATTAAACGTGAAGTCTTAAGCCCTCTTCCTCCCATTACAAACCACAGAATTGAAGACAATTCAGAGTTATCCTTAGCAAAGAACGTTTTGTTCCATTAACTTTGAGTTTTCTTTATGAACATAATATGTATTTTATACTGAACAAGCTTTTTCCAACTACCGGTTTCCCACCTCCCAGTCTCATCTTCTTGTTACAGTTCTCACCTCTTAATTTATCCAGATCACTTGCCTCCATGGGAGGCCATATATACACTGACACTGGAAACAGCCTATGTTGGAATCCTGGTTTTACTCCTTATTCGTTTCAATAAGGGTCCACATTTGTCTAAGCCTCATAATAACTGTATGTGAAAAATGAGAGAAGGGGTATTACCAGCAAGGTTATAGGTAAGGATGGAGTTAATCTGTGTAGCCCAGCGCCTGGCATGTGTGAGCACGCAGTACACGTTGGCTCTAAAATGTTATGTACCTTGAAAACCCCTTGCTCATTCCCTCTGTGCTCTTGTTAGTGCGACCTCATGCTGACCTTGTTTCCTTATACCACTAAATGCTCTCCCTGAGCCCCTCCCTATTGCCTGTGGTTTACCTGCTGTTACAGGTTCAATTCGGTTGTCTTTTTAAAAATAGTCTTTTCTGATTACTCTAGTTCACGTTGACCTCTGAATTCCTATAGAACCTTTTATACCATTTTCGAAATTAGTCAAACTTTCTGTCTTTTTTATGGTATTTCTTTGTAAATTTACATACAGTAAAATTCACTTATTTTGATGTACATTCTGGGAGTTTTGACAAATCCTTAGAGTTATGGGTAACCATCACAATCAAGATACAGAACAATTTCATCACCCACCCCCCCAAATATCTATCTTGGTATTACATTTTAACAATTTCCTCCAATATACATTCTGTTTCTACAAGTAAGGTTTAGGCTCTTGAACCTAGTGTCTGTTTTATACTAGTTTGTCTCCCTCTGTGTGGCCCTAGTACTGAGCATATAGTGAGTAGATGCTAGCATGTTTGAATTGTAAAAAACAAAGCGTAAAAACATGGTAAAATTGAACATACTACAAAGCTACTCATTTAAGTTATTTAAGTTCTCTTTGGTCTTTCATTTTACTTGGGTGAAAAATTTGAAGTGGATATTATTCCTGTATAATTGGCTCAAGTGATTTGGAGCACTGCAGGGCTAATAAAAATCATTTTAAATTTATCTTTGGTGAAAAAAGGGCTAGTTTCTTTTTGTTTTTATTATCAAATATACTTACGGTTTCTGTTTTTTCCTAAGCCTGTTAATTTACTTTTTAATGTGAAACAAAAGTTTTTCTCCTCCTTGAGTATTTTTGGCTGTTACGATGTTATTGATGATTAAATGTATTTACAGTTTCCCCTTTTTTTCTTTAATGTATTTAAAATATCGAGCAATTCAGTTAAAAATAAACTAGTTACCAAATGTAAAATACAAAACCTTCCTGTTTTTTCAACTTTATTTTTCTATGGGCCAATTTTTCCTCTCTTCTCTGGGTATTTCTTTTATTGACTATCTTTAAAAACAGAGGTCAACGCAAGCAAGAGCATTTATACTTGATAAAGTTGGGGCTGGTATGGACAAGCTAATGCTGCATGGTTTCCTTTATCTCTACTCTTGGGTATTTGGAGTATTGATCCTTTTCAGAAAGGACCAAATATGGTTAAGATTTGCATCCCATTCAGTAGAGTTTACTTCCTAATGAAGTGAATTGAATTTAACCATGTGTATCTTTTTTCCCTTCCCCAACAGCTTGCCTGCCTATGGCTGTTCTAAATTTGAGCCAAATAAATCCATTTCAGAGAGGCTTTTTCTGTAAAGACAACAGCATCCAGTATCCGTACCATGACAGTACCGTCACATCCACTGTCCTCACCATAGTGGGGCTTGGTTTACCCATTTCCTCTGTAAGTAAATTAATAAGTAGGTAGTGATGGGTTTGTTGTGCTGGAGGATGGATGAAGTGATAGAGTTGGGGTGGGAGTAAATCTGTAGTACTGTCTTCACCAGTGTTGATGCGGTGAATGACTGGAGGAATATACCCACTATTTTAATCTAGGGACATTAGTGTAACTTCAGTTAAAGGGGGATGTTATGCAAAATAACTTGATGTCATCATGAAGAACTATAGAATGATTATTTTACAATGCAAGGGTTCATTTAAGTCATTTGGACCAATACCTTTCTGTATATAAGTGAAGAAAATTAGTCCCCGACACTTGGTCAAGCCCAGTAAGCTATTTTATGGCAGAGCTGAAACTAAGATTATGCTTATTTTATAATATTTTAAATGAATATTGAAAGCATAAAAAAGGAGATAGATTTATTCACTAAAATTGAGAAGACAACTCAGCAGAAAGAATATAAATACATATGCAAACTAAAATCCTCAGAATACATCAAAATTTATTATTTTTTAAGTCGTACTGATCTTTAGATAATTGATTGGTTTATAGGATAATGTTGGTTTTCATTTTTTTAAATAACTGGAAACTTTCCTTTTAGGTTAAGTTTCACAAATTAGGGTTAAGATTGGTCCTTGAGGTTTTGTGAATACTTTCTTTATCATTGGCTGTGATGACTGAATCTTGCCCTATCCTGTTTCTCTTTATGTGAGTTGGAAATAGAAGAAAAGGAGCAAAGGTTTACCTCCTCGAGTGTCTTGGGATTGCAGCAGGTGATGCTGTATTTCTCCTTTGACCAGTTGTCTTTTGGCAGTTGGCTTCCCTAGATGGTTGACTTAAAAATTTTTGTCGTACCAGACACAGCAGCCTTATTTCCACAATAGGACAGGCTAGCTTTTCTTTGCCTATTTTGCCCTGATGTGGCTAAGAATAATAACCTAGCTAGTTCTTTAGTTTTCCATTTTATATCTGAGTTCTTTTTTTTTTTTTCTTGGCTAGCAGATTTTTGTTTTGTTTGTTTGTTTGTTTTTGAATGGTCTTTAGCACTATGTTGTGAAGGTAAAGAACTGGGTTTTTGCGATATATCAAGATATAGTAAGTATTTCCATATATTGTCTATGTATTCTTTTTTTTTTTTTTTTTAAAGATTTTTTATTTATTTATTTGACAGAGATAGCCAGTGAGAGAGGGAACACAGCAGGGGGAGTGGGAGAGGAAGAAGCAGGCTCCCAGTGGAGGAGCCTGATGTGGGGCTCGATCCCATAACGCCGGGATCACGCCCTGAGCCGAAGGCAGACGCTTAACCGCTGTGCCACCCAGGCGCCCCTATATTGTCTACATATTCTAATTTGATCATAACTACTTTTATAGCATTAAAAAGGGAGAAAAATCTGGGATTTAGTTTATGGAGATAATTACTTCTTCCCTAAAAAGTAAATTCTGCCATAATTGGTAACTTTTATTGTAGCCTTCAGGCTGATGAAACAATGTGCAGCAAAGCATATAGTACTGCTGCTTAGATGAAAATAGACTGTACTGTCTTACTGTAACTCTACTTGTATGAAGTGCAAAGTGTGTGTAGTAGCTGTTATTTTGACAGTTATCACCAGGTAAAGTTTTTTTAAAACTATCCCTCTATTTGAGGAGACAATTGTTTGAAGGTCAGGAAGTTACTTTTAGTTATTTGGCTTGGTATATTTCATCTTTTTCTACAAAACGTTTAGTTATAAAAATAATAGATACTCATTTTTGAATTTAAGAAAACCTGTTAAATCTGTTTAAAAAAACTTCTGCCTGAAGAGTTAGTTAATATTTTGCTTTTTACTGATTTTTTAACAGATATTTTGAGATATTAGTAAATATCAAGAAGCATTTAAGTTAACAACCATAAAGCTAAATTTTTAAAAAATGGCAGTAAGTAGTAGTATTTGGCCAGTTTCTGGGCCTTAAATGTGCAGATAGCTTGTGGATTATTATAAGGGTATTTTTGCAAATTCCTAGGGTAAATTTGTTTATTTGTTGTTTTAATAATTTACATACATTAGATAGAGAAGACAATTTTATTTTCTGTAAGGTGATTTACGTTTGATGTAGCTTAATACACACACATTTGAGTAGTAAAATTTTGGATGATAAAACATTTTTTTTTATTAGAGGAAGAGTGAAAGAAAGGGGCAGAGGGAGAGGGAGAGAGAATCTCAAACAGATTCCATTCCCAGCTAGAAGCCCAAAGGGGGGTTCGATCCCAGACCCCTGAGATCATGACCTGAGCTGAAATCAAGAGCCGGGTGCCCAACTGAGCTACCCAGGTGCCACTGGATGATAAAACATTTTTAAGGCCATGACTTTTTTTTTTCCCCCAGTTTGAGGTCTATCATCTTTTTTAAAAAAAGCCTTCATCAGCTAACCAAAAAGATGCAACATTCAGAAAATTATGTAGATTTCTGTTTTGAGGATTAAGGTTCTTTATGGATTTTAAGGATCCACTTTTTATTTGACGTCAGTTTTCTTTCTTTCCCTTTTGGCTTCATGTATCTTCTCCCTCCGTATTCCTTGTACATTTACTTTTGTAAATTTTTACATTTCTAGAAAAAGGTAAAATCTTTAACTTGCATGCAAACTCTGAAGTAATGATAGTAAAAGTAAAGTAAGTGTTAAATCCCAAATCCCTATGTTGCAATGAGTAAGTACACTTCTTCTGGAGTTTAAAGTGTATACGATTTGGGAATAGAAAACTGTTATCTGTGTTTAATGAGTTATTTTACATTAACTTGAGTAGTGACTGTGAGTAGTTGCTTTTTTTAGGTCTTGTTAGTGACTGTGAGTACTTGTTTTTTTGTCTTGATTGCTCTGTGTTACTACCTTGTAGTGTACAAATGTTTAGCCTAAAATAATAGACTGTTAACCTAATGAAGAGTATTTTCTGTGGCCAACTTATAAAACTCCTAAAGAGACATTGTATTATTCACAGTGACCTAAACTGCATCATGACAAACTAGGGATATATTTGGACATATGTGAAAAAAGCTTAACTGTTTATATTATATATACATACTCTTATAAGTTCGTGAGAAACAGATGAGTGCCCCAAAGTAAAATGGGCAAAAAGCATGAACAGAAGGTTGTCCGTGGAAGAAAAAAATTGCCAAAAAATATTTTAAAAAAGATTTGATTTCTTTAAAAGTTTATTTTAAAACAACACTGAGAAAATGGTTTGGCCTCTTACATTGGCAAAGGGAAGAGCTCTCCCTACCTTGTCAGGTGTAGAAAACAAGTATAGGGTGCCTGGGTGGCTCAGTCGGTTAATCGTCTGCACTTGGCTCAGGTCACGATCCCAGCGTTCTGGGATTGAGTCCCAGGTGGGGCTCCCTGCTCAGCAGACAGTCTGCTTCTCCCTCTGCCCCTCCCCCCCCCACTCGTGCACGCTCTCTCTCTCTCTCTCAAAAATAAAATAATCTAAAAAATATAGAAAACAAGTATATTCATATACAAAGCTGGCAGGAGTATAAATTTGTATTAAGAAGAATGTATCATTAGACCTAGAAATCATATTTCAAATAGTTTACCCTAAGGAAATAATACCAGTTTCATGCAGAGAATTAGTTATAAGTATATTTATTACAGCATTATTTTTTATAGCAGAAAATTGGAAATAAATTAGTTCAGGCTTAGGGACTGTTTATGATTTATCCCATTGACGAAATATTGTGATACCCATATGTTTTATAATTTTGGTATTTATTGACCTGGTAAGATCTCTTTTAATATATTAAGTGGGAGGGGGAAGGAGAAGACAAATAGTGGTTTTCTTTGATTACTACTATGTGATATTACCTTCATTTTATCTCACACATTTCCATTTTATTTCTTCCTGTGAACACATACTGTTCTGTACAAGGAAGGCTATTTAACAACTTTAAAACCCACTAGAAATTATCCCATTTTCATTTTGATAAGCATGAAGCTTAAATGTCCAAACTGTATACCCATTTTCACATAGTTGTTCCAGAAGCTTAACTGTTCTGTGTGTGGGTTTAGTTTTGTCTGTCTCCAAGAAAGTTCCAAAAGAAAAGATGTGAATAATGCTATTTTGAAGATGCACAATAAATCAAAATAAAAACTCCACTCCTTGTTCTTGCTGGGTTGGCTGTGGTCTTGAGTGGACCTACTGATAAACCTATATCTATCTCTTTGAAGACAGAAATTTTATCTATAATCCAGTTCTGATGCTAACCACCCAGAATTGGCGTCACACTCCACCACTGGTTTAAGGTCACGGTTTCCAAAAAGACTGCCCTCACTTTAGTCGTCAACTGTAAGTTTGAGGGTCCTCAGGGCACCCATACTTCTGACCAACTGGCTACAAACCTAGGGCATTTCCATTAACCCTTACCCCTACAAGACTGGTCTCATTTCAGATGGCAGCCACAAGTTTGAGGGTTCCCAGGCCACCTGTACTTCTGATCAACCTACTATAAATTTGGAGGTTCCCATGACTCTCTCATAATTCACTAGAATGACCCAGAGAACTCAGGAAAGTGTATTATTTTTAAATTACAATTTTTTTTTTTTTTTTTTGTAAGTAGGCTTCATGCCCAGCGTGGAGCCCAATGCAGGGCTTGAACTCATGATCCTGAGATTGAGACCTGAACTGAGATCAGGAGTCAGACACTCAACCAACTGAGTTGCCCTGGCACCCCTATTACACTTTTTTTTTTTTTTAATAAAGGATCCAAATCAGTACCAGCCAAGTGAAGATACACTTAAAGCGAAATGTGGAAGTTGGGGGGAACCTGAATGCAGAACTTCTGTGCCCTCTCCCCGTGTTGTCAAAGCTTGTCACCCTCCCAGCACTCTGGTGTATTCACCAAGCTTTCAAGTGTCTGGTGTTTTTATTGGGGTTTCATTTGTTTCATATTTGATTAAGTATGATTGATTGAACCATTGGCCGGCTGACTGAGCCTCAATCTCCAGTCCCCTTACCCTCTCTGGGGCTCCAGACCCCATCCCCGTGATCATATGGCTAATCTTTCTGGTGGTCATACCCATCCTGAGTCATCTTGTCAGCATGAACTCAGGTGTGAGTTAACAGGTTCATGAAAAACAAAAGTATTCCTGTTAGGAAATGCCAAGAATTTAGTCTCTTCATAGGAGCCAGAGACAAAGGCCAGTCAAATTCTTTGTTACAGACACATTTTTATATCTTTAACTCTATGGACTTGGTGCCTTGAATACAATTCAGCACTCAGATGTTGGTTGATAGAGAGTAATTTTAAGAAGAGGTTTTAGTTTTCCCCTTCTTTCAGTCCACCAACCAAAGTTGACTGAGGAATTAGAGGTTTTCTCCCTTATAAGGTTTCAGTTATTAAAGAAAACATGATGCTAACACTTGTTAAAATGCTGAGGAAGACTTTATTCAAGATTATTGCAATAGGAGCAAGAGATGGAGCTCAGCTCTGAATATAGCAGGAACAAGTGGGGATTTATAGCCAGCAGCAGGTTGTGGAAGTCAGGAGATGGAAATCACTAAGAGAAGACATCAAGGGTAGCGGGATTCTTGGAAAACTGACTTAATAGAATTCTTCTTCAGGGTGTATCAGGATTTAGCCATCAGAAGTTGGGACTAAGGAATTTGATCAGGTATCGAATGTGATCAGATATCAACAATTGGGGGATTCTTGCTAAGGCTGGGCTATGGAGGTCCAGCAAGGATAGGACAAACACAGAAGGCCAAGGTTGAAGCCTCATTGAGAACAGAGTTTAGAGGAAGCTAACTAAAATTTGGTCAAGAGAGTCTTTGTCACAGTTTATTGCTGTTAGTGATGAACTTCATCTTAAGTATCTATTGTATATTAAGTTATTACCTCATGATAGAACATTTATAAAAACCTATCTTAATGTGCAAAAACCCTTCAAGTTCATTTTAGTATTGTGTTATTTGAATTCCTGTTATGCTTCCATTGTTTGAAGTGTTTGTCTATAAGAATTCCCTTACTCTAGGATGTGGATTATTCCAGTTACTGGTTTTAGTGAAGTTATTCTAGGTTATTATTACAAAAACCAGAAATGTCAATAGCCTCCTAAGCCAAAATTTAAAATAATGTACTTTGGATTATCCTTTTGACGGTTGTGTGGGTAAACGTAACCAAAAAATGCTTGTCTTTTGCATAGCGTTCAGCTCAGGATTTTTCTAGCATTGATTATTCCTAAGATTTTTGCTACAACTGTTATGAATGGAATATGTTCAGAATTTTAAGGGATAAAACACAACTTAGAATAAACATTTTTCTTTGTTTCTGGTATTGTAATTGCTTTCAATTTAATTTTTTAAAAATTATTTTGCTCCCTTTAGTAATGCCTGAGGAAAAAGACAGTACAGGATAACTTTTTTGGATTGAATTGTTACACAATACTGCATCCGCGAAGTTTGATGATAATGTTTGAGAGAATGAGGGAGATCATTTATTGTGCGTATATGGATTTTCTGAAGTTCTTGGGTTTTGGCACACAGTTTGAAAAATCCTGTTTCTTTAGAGTGACCTAAAGAAGATGAACGAGGCCCAAACTTTTTTTTTTTTTTTTGAGTAGCTACTTAGATGGTAATAAGAAATTGCTAGTCATGAAGAAGAAAGAATGATGGGTTAATATATTTTTATAAGCCCTAAGGTAATACATAAGTATTGTTTATGGTCAGAGTGTCCATAAATGCCCTCCACTGTAGGAAGCTGTTGGTGTTTGTTGGCTTTTATGGAATGTCAAGTCTCTCTCGACACCCTTTCCTATCAGTTTCCAGTGTACTGCTCTACTTGCCATGTTAACATAGGTGCTGTGGCTGCCTCTTTCCAGATTCACCCCAACAGGCACAAGGCAATAAGGTTTACTAGGGTAGCCATGATCTCTTTTCCTCCATTGTGTCCATAGTGCCAAACACAGTGCTTAGTATGTCATAATTCTTTAAAAACATAGTTAGACTAGGCACCTGGGTGGCTCAGTTGGTTAAGTGTCTGATTATTGATTTCAGCTCAGCTCGTGATCTCAGGGTCCTGGGATGGAGCCCCGTGGTAGGCTCCCCACCCAGCAGGGGGTCTGCTTGTCTCCCTTATTCTCTGCCCTTCCCTCCACTCACTTGCATGCTCTTTCTCTAAAATGAATAGATAGAGCTTTAAAAATATAGGTAGAAAAAATTAATGAAAAACTACTACATATGAAATGGGTAAGATTGTTGCTTATGTTTAATAATAATTATGACCATGAAAATAAACCTTAACTTTTTGTAAACACACTGTATTTCCAGGTCATCTTTAATATGAGCTACTTCATTAAAACGGCTTCAGGAAAAAAAATGGACACTATTATACTGAATATATATCCTAATTATAAATATCTTAAAATATGGGGGAAATAGCCATTCGAATTAAAGATACATAGGATTATGAGGTGGGTTTCTTAGGTTGGAAAAAAGTTTTATCGTTTACTTATTCCCATATGGAGCTATGTTTCCTGTCAACATTGTTATGGAAAGTACTGATTAAGTCAGTTGCTCTGAGCAATTTTTCCAGCACCCTTTTTGTATATAATTGTCACAAAATGAAGCAATACCAGATGCATCCCTAAGTAATTTGCCCTAATCACAGATGTTTTCTTTATTTAAGATTGCTTTTTATGCTATGTTTGGAAGACAGACATAGTGTGTAGATTTAGTATATTAATGATTATATATTCATTTTCTGGAACCCTTGAAAGTATTTTGATAAATTTCAACTTGGATGTACTTAGAGGAAAGAAAAGTTACATAAATACTGAGTATATACTGCCAGTAGTGAAAACTGAAACTCTCTCCGCGTCACAGTAGCCAAGTTTACTCAGTTTCACTGTTGTTTTCCTAAATGCTGTGACTTTTTATGGGATTCACTGGGGAAAATATCTTCTCATAAAATCTTCTTAAAAATAGTTTCTGGGGTGGGGCACCTGGGTGGCTCAGTTATTTAAGGGACTGACTCTTGGTTTTGTCTAAGGTAATGATCTCAGGATCCTGGGATCAAGCCCCTTGTGGGGCTCCATGCTCGGCAGGGAGTCTGCTTGAGATTCTCTCTCTCTCCCTCCGCTCCTCCCCACTGCTCATGCATGTGCTCTTTCTCTAAAATAAATAAATCTTTAAAAAAAAATAATTTCAGGGGTTATGGAATGTCTTTGCTAATAAGGTTAAGAGGTAAAGAACTTTTGCTTCACACGCTGAGCACAACTTTACTGAACAAGTAGACATTATCTTCTAACTTTTCTACTGCATGTTTCTTGACAAATCTGTAGGATTTCAGCGGATTGAATGTTATTTCTAGAGGAAAACTCTGGTTTTTGAGAAGTCCTAAAATCTCTTTCTATAGAACAAGCTTCATAAGTGAATTATGTGATAAGACAATTGAAATTAAAATGTTCATTTTGCTTACCAGCAGGAATTAAGTCTTCTTACCATCTGAACTTGCTTTCAGGGGCCCCTAGCTGGCTCAGTTGGTATGCGAGTCATGATCTGGGGCTTGTGAGTTTGAGGCCCAAACTGGGTGTAGAGATTACTTAAAATCTTAAAAAAAAAAAAAAAAAAAAAAAAAAAAAAAAAAAAAAAGACTACTTGCTTTCAGAGCTAAATCTCCTCATCCCCCCACCCCTTCGATTTTTCAAGCAGAAGTGACATAATTGAATTTGGTAAACACTGAGTTGGCAAAATGGCCAAATTGAAATATATTTTTGATGAATATAATGAGATTAATATGCAGTTATTTTAAGATATACGAAAAAGGTCAAACATATCTCCTTTCCATTAATTCTTTTTTTTAAAGATTTTATTTATTTATTTGAGAGAGAGCACAAGCAGGGGGAAGCAGGAGGTAGAGGGAGAAGCAGACTCCCTGTTGAGCAAGGAGCCTGATATGGGACTTGATCCCAGGACCCTGGGATCATGACCTGAGTGGAAGGCAGACACTTAACTGACTGAGCCACCCAGGCATTCCTCCTTTCCATTAATTCTTAACCTTTTTGTAAAACAAACCAATTTTTTTTTTTTTACAAACCTTTCATCTCTGAATGTATGAAAATATTAGCACAGTGATACCTGTATTTTTTCCCTTATAGATCAAAGAGTCTGAAGGCAGAGTATGTCAGTATGACTTATTTCAGAAGTGTCATCTGACATACTTTAGATAAAAGTGTAGGCATTTGGGGTGCCTTGCTAGCCCAGTTGGTGGAACATGTGACTCTTGATCTCTAGGTCATGAGTTTGAGCCCCATGTGTGGCGTGGAGTTTACTTAAAAGTGTAGGTGTTTGTGTTAATATTTCATTAATTTATTTTTCTCTTCCATAAGTCGTATTTTGAAAACTGTAGGTCAGGATGTTATGTGCTTTACCTTTTTAGGTTTTAAGAAATTGGTTGAACCCAATTCTGTACAAGAGAAATTGATTGAAACCCGGTTTCTCTGAAAGCTTTTTTGTAACTAATAAATTTTTACTTTGGATTTGGCAAGAGTTCTTAGATAATGACACCAAAAGCATGATCCTTGAAATAAATAATTGATAACTTGGGCTTCATTAAAATTAAAAATTTCTGCTCTGTGTATAGCCACAGACTGAGGGAAAATATTTATAAAATACATATTTGATAAAGGACTGTATCTGAAATATACAAAGAACTCTTAAAACTCAACAATACGAGAGCAAACTACCCAATCAAAAAGTAGGAAAAAGGTCTGAACAGTCACCTCACCAAAGCAGATATACAGATATCAAGTAAACATGTGATAGGATGGCCAATATCTTCATTAGGGAATTGTAAATTAAAATAATAATGAGATATCACTACACACCTGTTAGAATGATTAAAATCCAAAACACTGACAACAACTGCTGGTGAGGATGTGGAGCAACAGAAGTGTTCGTTCATTGCTGGTGGCATCGTAAAATGGTACAGCCACTTTGGAAGATGTTTTGGCAGTTTATTAGAAAACTAAACATAATCTTATCATAAGATCTAACAATTGTGCTCCCAGCTATTTACCCAAATGAATTCAAAACTTAGGTCCTCACAAAACCAGCACACAATGTGTATAGCAGCTGCTTTATTCGTAATTGCCAAAATTTGGAAACTATTGTTATTTCCTTAAAAATTTTGTGAACGGATAAACTGTGATATGTCTGTATGATGGAATATTATACAGTGTTAAAAAGAAATGAGCTGTCCAGTCATAAAAAGACATGGAAGAACCTTAAATGTGTATTGTGAAATGAAGGAAGCCATTCTGAAAAGGCTACATAGTTTTTGATTCCAACTATATGACATTCTGGAAAAGGCAAAACTTTGGAGACAATAAAATGATGAATCTGTGGTTGCCAGGGGTTCGGTAGAGGACAGAGGAGGGATGAGTGGTTGGAGTACAGGAGATTTTTAGGGCAGTGAAACTATTTTATGTGATGTTATAGTGGTGGATGCATGTCCTTATGTATTTGCCAAAACACACAGAATGTACAGCAGAAAGAATAACCCTAATGTGAACTATGGAGTTTAGTTAATAACGTATCAGTATTCATTCTTCAGTTATAACAGAAAGACATTGATAATGGGGGAAATTAACAGTTGTTATGGAGAGGGAATATATCTTTCTGCTCAGTTTTTTTTTTTTTAAATCTAAAACTGCTTTAAAAGATAAAGTATACTAATTTTAAAAATACAAAAATTTACTCATCAGGTCTAGTGAAATGTCAGTATTCTTTGGCTAAATAATATTAGTAATGATTGCTACAAATCATTATCCTTATAGTTAATGAGTATTTATACATTCATTCCTAGGAATAGAATTATGTGATAAGAAAATAAAATTTTAGGGCTGTGCTTCAACTTATTATTTTTTTGTTTTTGTTTTTTGTTTTTGTTTTTGTGTGTGTGTGTATAAAACAGACTCATTAGAGATTGGAAGTTAAATCTAGAAATTTTCATGGTTCAATAGCAAAATTTCAACTCATTTATGTTAACTCTATTTTGACTTCAGATTATTGGTTCTTATCAAAGGAAAGGAGTGCAGAATTGGTTGACAATAAATAGAATAAAACTTTTACTTAATAAAAATCTAGTGAAGACTTAAATTTGGAAAGTATGATAGTACTTACAAATTCAGTGCAAGTTTTCCATCTTTAAAAGGAAAAAACAAGGAACTAAAATCTTATGGCACTTAACAGTCTGATAATTAAGATATGTTTAGTATATTTTATGTAGGGGACCATTACTGTTGCAGGCTTTATTATGCAATAAAACTTGAATATATTTAAAATTTTTGGGCTTCCTGAAAAATAATGGGTTGAATTTAGAAACATTTTTTTAATAGTGAAGATTTTATCTAAATACAGATTCACAGTCCATTATCCAAAACTCTTGGAGCCAAAAGTTTTTGAACTTTTGTAAGGTTATATGATCATATACCTTATGTAATGTTCTTGGCAGGGTCTAGAACATAATCAAAGACATTAAGATCTATATAGTGAAATATGACTAGTCCAAGTAAGTGAGGTAAATAAAGGCTAGGGTCATTTCTTCATTTGTTCAGGTTAAGTTTTGCCATTAGATACGTTCTGGTTGGGATTTTGAGGGTCTTAAATCTTAGAATAAGGGATTGTGGGCCTTTTAAAGAAAGCTCATTTAAAATTATTTAATTCCTTGGTCATGTTTTGTGGTTACTTTAAACAAATATTTAAAAATCCTAAATTTAGTTTCTGTTGAGAAACAGGACCTATGTTTAAATGTGTAAGCTTAAAACTGGTTATGTGAAACTAACTCATTTGTGATTGGAGTGCAGGATTGGTGATGTAAGCCATAAAAAATAAACATGTCCAATGCAGCACAGGGTTTTTGAATACTACCTTATTCAGTAATTGTGAAGTGTGAGCAAAAATAGTGTCTGTAAAGAAGTCACTCATGAAACATTTTGGTGTTTCCCTGTAGCCATAAATAGCTTATGTCGTGTATCTGGCTTTCTGGAAGATCACTTAATATTCTATTGTAGCTACATTCCTGTGGGCTCCTTCTTTAAATAAGAATTTAAAAAAAATTCTCCACCATTTTTGTCAGTTTTTAAAGATTTTATTTATTTATTTGAGAGAATGAGTGAGTGAGAGACAGGGAGAGAGCACGAGTGGGGAAGCAGCAGAGGGAGAGGCAGAAGCAGACTCCCTGCTGAGTAGGGAGCCTGATGCGGGGCTTGATCCCAGGATTCCGGGACCGTGACCTGAGCTGAAGTTGCACACTTAACCGACTAAGGTGTCCCTCATCAATTATTTTTAAGCTTTCATATTTGGGATGAGAATGAAATGGGGTCTTAACAATGGCAGTGTACTGCTTTATCATGAACCTGTGTTTCTAATATGACAAGAAATGGAATTCTGTATTACTTTTTTTTTTAAGATTTTATTTATTTGAGAGAGAGCGCGCGCGTGTGAGAGAGAGCAGGGGAGGAGCAGAGGGAGAAGGAGAATCCCCTCTGAACAGGGAGCCCAGTTGGGGGCTTGATCCCAGGACCCCCAGGATCATGACCTGAGCCGAGGGCGGACGCTTAACTGACTGAGCCACCCAGGTGCCCCGAATTCTGTATTACTTGCAGAAAGAAAACTTTCTGTGTTTTTACCTCTGTGTTTAGACTGTGAACAGTCAACACCAGTTCAGAGCATGGTATTGGAGCAGCCACCTTTCAGAAGGCAGGTCCCAGTTGCTGCCTCACCAGAGGAGGTAGCCGCAGGGAGTCATCTTCTTAATCAGACGACTTTCCAACCGCTGTTCTTGGTTTGGCTGTCTTGGCTTAGATGGTGGTGCGGGGGCGGAGATCCAATTTGTGATGTTGTATCTAGGGGGATTATAAGCAGAGGTCACTGGCAGGGCAGTAAAAGTGGGGTGAATGGTCTAGTAATTCAGTGATTTTCTCAATAGAGTACATGGGAGTTGTGAAGCACAGGGTACCAGTCGTGGTTTCAGTTAAATATGTATGTGTGTTCAGCCAGATATATTCTTATACTTGGGTGTTAATCTTCTGGTATACCTAAAAGCTCTCAAAATTCGAGAGGAAGAAAATGAGGTTTCTTTCAGATTAATTTCTCTGTAACTTGTTGGTGGAGAGTATACCCTTGTTTAATTTTAGCTGTACGTTACCTATTTCCAGGGTGGAGAGTAATTCTATTTGGTGTGTCCCAATAAGAAAATCATTGGTCAGGAGATGAAAAGAATAACTGGAAAGGCACCCATTTTGTTTACTATAGAATTTTGCTTATTCTCTTTGAAATTATTGTAATCTGGGTGCTTGTTTAGAACTTTTTTATATATGGTAAATTGAAGGCTGTGTTCTATCACATGAGTGTCTCCTGAGTATGAATTACTACTATGTTACAGATTTTTTTTAAAAGTTTTTATTTAGTTATTAGAGAACACAAGCAGGGGCGTGTGAGGCTGGCAGAGGGAGAAGCAGGATCCCCCTGAGCAAGGAGTCGGATGTGAGGCTAGATCCCAGAACCACGGGATAATGAGCTGAGCCAAAGGCAGACGCTTTAGGGACTGAGCCATTCAGGCGTCCCTATGTTACAGATTCTTTATCTCCCCATAGCGGCTCTCTGAGGGTGGTAGGTATTTTTCCTTTAGAGCTACCAAGGGGCATAGTTGGGATTTTAACCTCAAGTCTTCCTTACTCTGTTGTTCACATTCTTTTTGACAATACTTCATTGTCTTCAATGTGTAGTGTGGGTCTCTTTTGATGGAAGTGGGTAAGTCCTGTAAATTCTTCTGTTTTGCTTTTCTTTTGTCATTTGGAAGTTATGAATGTGAGTCAAGGTGGCAAAGATTAGATTAGGGAAGAGGGTGGCAGGAAGCTTGGGTTAGTGTGATAGCAGCCACCAAAGCTTAAGGTGGAGCTTGTCTGTCCAGGTTGACTTTACTGGAGCAATTTCTGAATCCTGACCTAAACTCAGGAGTGAAAATTTGAATTTGAATTTGAATCTGTTTCTTTGCTCTACTCCTGAAATGCAGTGTGACTTTATACAAGTCACTTAATTTCTGTAACTGGAAAAGGATTCTCTTCTGTTAGAAAGCCACGAGAAGAGGACGGATTTCACTGATCCAAATAATACACCAATTTCAGAGTATGTCGTTGTTCTTAAAAAAAAGAGTTCAGTGATTTTGCTCCCAGTGTAGCAAACCACTTTGGTGTTGTATTTTGGAGAAGGGCCAATCACTTACCTTTTAAGTGGAAGCAAAATGCATTGCATGTATTTTTTCCCCCTACTCTTCTCTCATTGTCTAATTTTACTATTCATTTAGGGTTTTCATAGGTTTTTCTGTAGACCTTAGAGTAACTCTAGAAGAATATCTGGTAGTTTATTGTACTTGAATATAGTTAAGTAGCCTCCTTGGGAATCTTTCAAGAATAAGCTGATCCTCCCCCTCCCCAGATTTATTAAGAAATTCTCAGTTCCCTTAACTTTTCTACTTCAGAGATCCATTCCATTGTCTGTCTCAGCCATTAAACTTTCATGATCATATCCTACTTGATGCCATTTCTAATAAGTTAAACCCCTCTATAATCTGAGTTTTAAGAATTCTGCTTTCTAATCATCACCTTCATGAAAACAATTCCTCTCAGTCACCAGCAGTTTCTTAAGTTGTTAAATCTAGTGGTCTTCATTTTACTTGATCTATCAGCAGCATTCCAGAAACCACTTTAAAAGTGTTTTATTTTGAAATAATTTTAGACTCTCCTACAAGTTGCAAAATTAGTTCAGAGAGTTCCCTGTTCCCTTCACCCAGCTTCTTCAAGTGATAACATTTTACATAACTACGGTAAAAGTCTCAGTACTATTAACTGAAATACAGACCTTATTCAGAATTCACTAGTTTTTGCTGTGGGCTGTGTGTGTGTGTGTGTGTGTGTGTGTGTGTGTGTGAAATTCTATGAAATTTATCACATGTAAAGATTTGTGTAACTGTGCAGAACTGTTGGTCACCCCAGAGAAACTCGCTTAGATTGTCTCTTTCTAGTCACACCCTTCCCCAGTCCGTAACACTTGACAACCAGTGATCTACTCTCCATCATGATAATTTTGTCATTTATGTTATATAAATGGATTCATACAGTATATATTTGAAATTGACCTTCTGAAATGGACCTTTTTTTTTTTTAATCACAGTTGAGCCCATCAATAGTTTATTTTTTTTTACTGTTGAGTAATATATGGATGTATTGTAATTTATTTTTCTGTTTGTCTGAGGGACATCTTGGTTATTTCTAGTTTTTGACTATTACAAGAAAAGCTCTATGAGGTTCATTTTTTTTGGTATGTGTGTATGGATGACTAATTGTTTCAACATCATTTGCCAAAAAGATTCTTCCTTCTCCATTGGATTGCTTTTATATCCTTATCAAAAAAAAAAAATTGGCTGTACTTGTATGAGTGAACAGAAGTTTTCATTTTTCTAGGATAGATACCCAGTAGTGGAATTGCTGTCTTTTGGTAAATGTGTGTTTAAATTTCTAAGAAGCTGCTTAACTGTTTCTAGAGTGGCTATACCATATTTCATTCTCACCAGAAATGGCTAAGAGGTCCACTTGTGCATCTTCACCAGCACTAATGATGTATTTTTCATTTTAGCCATTGTAATAGGTGTGCAGTGATGTATCCTTAGGGCTTAAATTTGCTTTTCTGTAATGGCTGTTGATGTTGGACATCTTTTCATGGGGTTGTTGCATTCACACGTATCCTCTTTGGTCAAGTGTAGGTTCAAGTTTTTGCTTATTTTCTCGTGAGATTTCAATTTATTTATTTATATTAATTTTTTTCTGTGGAGTTTAGAGAGATCTTCATTTATTCTGGATACATAAAGTCTTTTGTTGAATATGTGATTTGCAAGTATTTTTTTCCCTGTCTGTATCTTGTCTTTTCATTCTGTTAAATGTCTTTTGAGAGCAAAAAATAATTTTGAAAAATCAAGTTCATTGATACTTTTTTTTAAAGATGATTTATTTGAGAGAGAGAGAGATGAACAGGGGGAGGGAGAGGCAGAGGGAGAAGGAGAGAAGCAGACTCCCTGCTGAGTGGGGAACCTGATGTGGGGCTCAATCCCATGGCCCTGAGATCATGACCTGAGCTGAAGTCAGAGTCAGGCACTTAATTGAGTGAGCCACCCAGGTGCCCTGATATTTTTTCTTTTATAGACTGTGTTTTTGGTGTTGTGTCCAAGAACTCTTCACCTAACCCTATTACAAAGACTTCTAAAACTGTTTTTTTCTAAAAGTTTTGTTTTCTGTATTGTTCTATCTCTGTGATCCATTTTGTGTTTTGTATGAAGTATGAGGTTAGGTTGAGTTTCATTTTTTTGTATGTGTGAATGTATGACCAATTGTTCCAACATCATTTGCTGAAAAGACTCTCCTTTCTCCATTGAATTGCCTTTGTACCTTTTTGAAAAAAAAAAAAAAAAAAACAATTAGTTGGCTGTACTTGTGTGGGTATATTTCTGAACTTTGTTCTTCCTCCATCAGTATGTATGTCTTTCCTTCCTCATATATCACATGTCTTAATTATTGTAGCTTTATCTTGAATGGTAAAAATATTTATTGACTAGCTAAAAAATCAAGTGGGAAAAACAATAAAGTATAGCTACAAAATGTAGCTCAAAAATTTCATGAAGTGTAACTCCTTCAACTTTATTTTTTCAGAATTGTTTAGCTGTCTAGTTCCTTTGTCTTTCCACATAAATTTTAATTTTTTTTAAATAGGGGCTTGAGAGAGAGAATTGCATTGTACCTATAGATCGATTTGGGGAGAATTGACATAATTACCTTGCTAAATCTTTCAGTCCATGAAGATGATGTCTTTCCACTTATTATAAGAAAAACATCATTTCATCGGTGTTTTGTACTTTTCAGCATACATATCATATATATATATATATGTACCTAGGTTTATACTTAAGTATTCAAATTTTTTGAATGTTATTAATGGTATTGTGCCTTTAATTTTGGTTTTCAGCTGTTCATTGCTACTATCTAGACATATGATTAACCTTATATCCTGTGACCGTGCTACACATACTTAGTTCTAGGACTTTTGGGATAGATTCCTTGGGATTTTCTGTACTCCCCTGATTTTCATTTTTCCTTACTGGCTCCTTTTTCTCATTCTTCTTTGCAAGTTCCTTCTCTTCTGACTTTTTAATTTTGGAGTGCTCTGGGTATCAGTTCTTGGGTCCTCTTTTCTATCTATACTCATTTTTTGGTGATCTCATCCAGTTTCATAGCTTTGATACCACCTCTGTGCCAAATTCACATCTTCAGCTTGAACCTCTCCCCCAGTGGGCTCTATATCCAACTCCCTACTTGATATCTTTACTAATGGGCACCTCAAACTTGATGCATCAAAGTATGAACTCTTAAATCTGTCCTTTGTCTGCTCTGATATTCAGTCTCCAATGTTCCCTATCTCAGTTAACTTAACCGTATTTTTTATTTTATTTTTTTAAGTAGGCTCCACACCTAACATGGAGCTGAAACACAACCCTTACATCGTGAGTTGGATTCTCTACTGACTGAGCTGGCCAGCCACCTCCCCCGCCCCCACCCTGGTCTCTCAAATGGAAAACCTTAGGGTTATCCTTCACTCCTCTTTTTTTTACACTCATATCCAATCCATCCATCAACAAATACTGTTGACTCTACTTTGAAAGTGAATCCACAACTTGATCACTTTAAGATCTGTGCTGTATCTGCTGTTACGTCTCATCTCAAACCTAGTGCATGATACAGAGTAGTGGGACCCCACTTAATTGTTGAATTGAATGATTGCTTCTTTATTGAAGAAATGGTACTCAACACTTTGAGATTTTTACCTTCTCTAGTTGAATTATATTATGTCAATGTTGACAAAAATAAGTTATTTTTGTATCTTAAGTTTCCTGAATTCATCAGACTTCTGTTACGGATGGAGTCCCATAAGGTTTTGGTCTGTATACTGAATTGTGTTCAAATGTAGTTAATATTGAACTTTTGAGAGTTCTTTCTTTAAGATTTAGTGATAGAATTTTCAAATAGAAGAATGTTCTAGTTTCAGTTAATTTTAGTTATGATTTCTTATGCTGGTTGAAAAATTATTTTTAATTAAAAAAAACCCTGCCTCTAGTAAAGGTTAATATTAATGAAATATACTCATATCAACACTATGTAACATGAGAGTGCGTTATTTATAAGGTGACTGCTCTGAATTGTTTACAGCAAAAGATACATTCAGTGCTTTAAGTAATAAAACTGATCTTAGTTCCTCCTTCTTGACTCTTGTTTTTTGTTGTAGTTCAGTAATTATTTTTGTGTCTGGTTCATTCCCTCTGTTTCCTGAATTTTATTTTATCATGGACTCCCATGTACCGAGTGCGCTTTATTTTGTGCATGAATGGGGCAGAGTAACTTCACAGCTTCTCTTAAATGGTCACCACAGTTTTGTGCTCTTTAAATATAAGCAGATGGAAAAGAAATAAGGCATTGACATATTCTTTTTACTATTTTATTAAGTATGATTATATCTTTGGTCCTCATTAGCATCTTTGACAACTTGTATTTTCAAAATTGACTCTTTCCTACTTAGAATTTCCCCATTGGTGAGTAGACAAAGGTAGGTTTTCAAATGACCTAGTAAAGAAGGTAGACTAAACACCTCCCTTATCTGTTTAGCCTAGGGCCACAGTGAAGTATCAAAAATGATAATAGAGCCATTTATTCTACAGTTCAGTCTATACCTTGACATTCTTTATAGTTCTAGTCTCTATCTACATCCTTCCTTCTTGTTTAGGCATTTGGAGAAGAATATCCCTCAGGTATTTCACAAATGGACATTGTCCCCTCTGTTTGGTGTTATCTTTTTTCTGCCAGCAAGGTCTGTTCCTCTTCGAGGCTACTGAAATGTGGTGCCTGACCTCAGGGTGCCTGATAGTTTTGTGTCGGGATTTCTCAGGCTGATGCCTACTGCTCTTAGCCTTGGGGATGTGTGTCCCTTAATGGTTTGCTGCTGTGGACTCAGGAGTTGAATCCCACTCTTCCCTGATCATCAGATAGTTTTATAACCCCATGATGGAATACCATTCTACAGTAAAAAGGAACAAGATATCAGTCTAGCTACACCATGGATGAACCTTAAAACATTATTTTGTGGAGGCGTTTGTGTAGTTTTCACTCTTAGGAGAGTTCCCTTCACATGTAAAAAAAGTTCTTAACTGCAGTTTCTCAGTTCTGCTGGACACCCCATCGCCAATCTTTCCAACTAACACCTTTGTTTATATGATGGTTTCAAGATGCTCAGTATTTGTACAGAGGAAGTTAAAGATGTTGTGTGACCGTGTTTTGTTTTTTTTTTTCTTTTTAAGATTTTATTTTATTTTAGAGAGAGCACTTGCGTGTGTGGGTTGGGGAAGGAGCGGGGGGTGGGGGGAAGAGAATCCCAAGCAGCCTCCCCGCTAAGCACGGAGCCCGACATGGGGCTCTATCCCACAACCCTGAGACCACGACCCGAGCTGAAATCAAGAGTTAGAGGCTTAACTGACTGAGCTATCCAGGCACCCTGACCATGTATTATGTTATCTTTTCCTATCTCTGGTAAAGGATGGAGAAGTGCTCTGGTGGTATTTCGTTGGTGGAAGTGGTGAGTTACCATATCACACACTCTTTTTTTGAACAATGATATTCACTAGTAGAAAGTAGAAGAAGGCTGTATTTATTTGTGGGTAAGTATGAGTTTACCATGCAGAAAATCCGATTCTTTTTTTTTTTTTTAAGATTTTATTTATTTATTTGACAGAGATAGAGACAGCCAGCGAGAGAGGGAGCACAAGCAGGGGGAGTGGGAGAGGAAGAAGCAGGCTCATAGTGGAGGAGCCTGATGCGGGGCTCGATCCCATAACGCCGGGATCACGCCCTGAGCTGAAGGCAGACGTTCAACCGCTGTGCCACCCAGGCGCCCCAGAAAGAAAATCCGATTCTTAAATGGATGAATATGACTAGCTACATGGGCATATTAAAAAGCAGAATGTGGGAATGTAAAGTGGTATGGCCATTTTGGAAGACAGGTTGGCAATTTCTTAAGAAGTTAAACATAAACTTATCACTTAAACATATACCAAATGATTTGTCCATTCTACTGTTAGGAGTCTACTCATTATAAAGGGAAATATATGTCCACACAAAAACATGTATGTGAATATTTGTAGTGGTATTATTAGTCCTACTAGACAAAAACTGAAACAATCCAAATATTGACTAACTGGTGAATGGATAAGCCAGACGTTGTATGTACATGAAGTAGGATACTATTTAGCAATAAAAAAGGAACAAAATGTATGCTACAATGTGGATGAACCTCAAAAACATTATGCTAAGTGATGGAAGGACTTAAGATATACCACATATTGAATGATTGCATTCAATTGAAATTTTTAGAAAAGGCAAATCGAAGTAGAAACAGAAAAGAGATGAGTGGTTGCCTGGGGTTGGCAGTGGGAGCAAGGATTGAATGGAAATGGGCTTGTGAGAATTTTTGAGGTAGTGAAAAAGTTCTAAAACTGGATTGTGGTGGTGGTTGTACAACTCTATAAATTTACCCAAATCACTGAATTATATACTTAGAGTGGGTGAATTTTATGATATGTGAGCTATACCTCAGTAAAGTTTTTTTCAGAAAGGGAATGAAAATGAACTTTGTAAACTGAAGTATTAAGAAAAACATTTTTTGACAAATATAGTCATTTGACTAATGATGAAAAGGGATTGTCTTGGAGATGTAATCTTTCAGGTAAAAGGAAAAGGGTGTTTGATTTACATTGAAAAGAGTAAATGGAACCCTTTTCTTTTGCCTTGAAATCTGTAGTTAACAATAGGATCAGATATTTTTACTAAAATTTTTACATTTCTCCATATTTTTGTACACTGTGGCTGATAGAGTAAATTGCCATTATATAAAATAACCTTATGGGAGCAGTTTATCAAAGAACTTAACATTTATATCCTTTGACCTATAATTCCACATAAAAAGTATATTCTCAGGAAATAGACATCAAAAACTAATGATGTACTGTAAGGTGACATAACATAATAAAAAATTTTTAAAAAATTAATAATCTACATGCTCTCAAAGTAGGAGTTTTTATAATTGTTTTAGTTACGGCTCTGTTGGTTGCAAGGGGCAGAATTCCTTTATAACTAGCTGAAGTAAGGTTGGGTTTTGTTGGCAGGATACAGGGCACTCTAACAACTCCAAAGCAGCAAGATCAGTGAGGCCCTTTGGCAGTGGGGAGCCAAAGCCGCTTTCCCCATTTCTTACTCTCAGGGGCCAGATTAGTCACTCTGTTTTCTTTGCAGGCCTGCTTTGTCCACAGCCTCTTCTTCAGCCATTCTTTCTTGTGCATGGTTCAGTGCTGCTTGCCAGCTCTGACTGAGCCAGTCTTTGTTCCATTTCCAAAATTTCCGGAGCAGGAGTCTGGGGTAGGCCATCTTTTTGAGCCTGAAGTGGGTCAGGGAACAACTGGTGATTTGATCTTCTCCATCCCCTTTTTGGGGTCTACATTCAGGTTTAATAAAAATGAAATGGTGTTGGATAATGACATTGATAAAATAGATCCCATGGACTTTCAGAGATTGCAAATATTATTAATTTAAAATGTTTCTAAGGCCTTCTGTGATAAAATTGCTTTTCTTCACTCATCTCAAAAGAATAGTGTACATTTGTGGTAGAATCCTGCTGTTTTTAATTTTTATTTTTTTTTATTCCTTACTAAAATCTCCATGGTATGGCTTCCACCCTTTCTTCCTTATTAAAACCACTTTTACTAAGTCTGACTCTTGAAAATGTATTAGATGCTGTGGCTCAATCACCACATCCTGAGATGCTGTCTCTGGACTTGACCTCAGTGAAGTTACTCTCTCCTGACCTTTCTTCGGCCCTCCAGGTCTGCCTCAGTGGCTCTTCCTCCTGTGCTCATCCCTTTTATTGCTGCTGCCATGTGCCTCACCCTCCTCTTCTTTTGTTTTCCTATCTGTCCTGCAGTTTCTTTTATCTCTGTGGCTTCAGTGGCCCTTATATCCCCAAATCTCTGTCTTTATTAGACACCTTCTACTAAGTTCTTTGGTAACCACCGGCTTTTTAAATATCATCAGAGCTTTTCTTTTGAACCTTCCTAGCTTTTTGTACCTCTGTTTATTCTCTGCTGCACTTACATATTGTGCCTTATATAACTTTGTATTCCTGGTAGCACCTACCAGAATTCTTTTTGACAGTGAATTCACTCAGTATTACCCATCTAATATATTCCTGTTTTTAAAAATGGGCTAATTATACTTGTATGTGATTTTATTTTCTTTCCTTCCTATCCTAAAAGAATACCCACAAACATTTTTTTCTAATCTAAAAATAATTTCCAACATAGTTGTTTTGGTCGGGAAAAAAAACAAAACCCAACTTAGTGGATATGCTTGCTAAGAACATTTTCAATATATTTGGGTCTATTAATATGAATTTTTCCCAAGAATAAGGACATAAAGCCTACTGAGTTTTGGACACTAATCGTACGTGGATTTAATTTCTGTACTAGATATCTTCTTGTCCTACTACAAAAGAAAAAAATCATTGAAAAATTCAACGAATTTAGAAGTGTGCAATGTAGAGATTGAAAGTTTCCATTATTATGTATAGAGTTCTTGCAAGTAGAATTGAGCTGTAGAAATGGTGGTTCTTTGTGAATACAAAATAAATTTGCTCATTGGGTAAGAGTATGGCTTTTGGATGAAGGGTGAATGTTTAGTTACTGTATAGGGCAGACACCACCTGATGTCACATATCTGCTTACTAACCTCCACAGCGTGTGCTGCTGTGTGCAAAAGGTTTGTGCTGGAGCTGTGGAATCTGTATTAAAAGCTTGGGCATTTTGCCCTATTCCTCTGAATGCAGAAAGTTTAGTGAATCAGAGGATGGTCTGAAATCAGATAAGAGAGGCACTATAAGGGTCAGTTAGCAAAGTCAATTCTAGTTTATTTTATTTATTTATTTGTAATTGTAGCTTTTATTAGAAGTATGGCTTTGGGAACTTTGTGAACGTCTTAAAGACGTCTAATGGTTTGCCACTCTTGGAAGATGATTTAACACAAAGATAGAAACTTCATGTATTCAGGGTATAAATGAAAAACAGATAAATAAAAGAACTAGAAAAGTGCTTCTTTTCATTTAGCTCTTATAGATAGAACATACTTGATATTTGTAGTAATGACACTCAGGCAGAGTAGCAGAGTTGTGTTTGTCATTCAGCCTTTGGGGTTTTAGTGGAGTTAATGAGACCTATAAACGGTCATCAAGACTTGGTGCTTCATGGAAAGAACACTTAAACATACAATGAGTATGTTAGCTTGACGGTTATGGCATTACTGCTGGGAGAAGGGGTCTCTGAGAGAGAATCTTCCACACTTGGTTAAGTCTTGACACAGACCTCATGTTGAAGGTGTCTGCTAACCTAGAACTCTTTCACAGAGCATTCCTAGTTGGTATGCTGCTTATTAATCAGTATGTCTGTTTCAATGAAGGAAAGGAGACCTGAATTCTTAAAACTGACTTTTAGGGAAAAGACAGGTTAGGAGGTGAGTGTGAGACATAGTCTTGAGGGAAAACATGGGTAAAAACAGAAAGAACTGTCTTTTGGTGTTTTTGTGCTTGATTTCATTGTCCATTTTTTCTTAAATTTGGTTTAAATTCAGATCCTTCTCACAGCAGCTCGAAATTTGCTATAGATGGTATAGAAACGGGTAGATAACATATTATTTAGATACTCTGGTAGCTTAGCCATGACCATGTCCTGTCCAAATGTCGTAGTAATGTAGGGACAAAATGGGTAATGTCGAACAGCTGTTTTCCTTTTGGAAGCAGAGTGCGTGACAAACCGGAATAGTGCTGAAAACCCTGTGATTGAGCGGCAAACAAGATCATGAGAAGGGATTTTTTTTTTTTTTTTTTGGTCTTCTCTGCAGTCTGTTTAGTGTCTTCGGGGAGAACCAAAGGGAGGAAGATATTCTTGGTTAGATTGGTTAAGCATTGGTCCTCTTTCTACCTTCTTAATCGAAACTGTAATTTTTCTAACTTGTGTTGCATGCATTGCTGCATTTCCTTTTTATGTGTGCTCTTAATTATTTTCATGGCAAATGCATTTTTTAAACGGTCTTTGGGATAATTGCCATTAATTAAATTTCATATTTCCATTTTAATGATATTTTCGTTTATTCCTTTTGCTAGCTGGATTGCCTTTTGCAATTCTTACTTCAAGGCATACCCCCTTCCAACGAGGAATATTCTGTAATGATGAGTCCATCAAGTACCCTTACAAAGAAGACACCATACCTTATGCGTTATTAGGTGGAATAATCATTCCATTCAGTATTATTGTTGTAAGTCAAATCCACTTTTCCAAGTTTATCACTTTTGGGCAGTTGGCTTAATTTTGTGTTAATCTGTTAATGATTGATTGCATAAATGTCCAAAACAATGTGTATTTTTTTAACGTTTAATCGAAGGTGTTATTTGATCAAGATGATCTCAGTTTTAAGTGGAACCACAGGAATAACGGTGTATAATTGGAAGAACCTTACTGAATGTGTGTAGCTTTTATGCTCATCTTTTCCACATCACTGTGATTTTTAGAGCTCTAATTTGCTGTTGTTGCAATAATCATGTAATAGATACATGTGATAGCAGTATGTTTTTAGCATACTTTATACCTAGGGTATTACTTTATAATTTGTGGGATCTGTGTGTATGTACCTATTTTCTAGTTACCGAGTTCTAAAAAAAAGAAAAATAACTAATGTTAAGACTTCATTCTAACCCATGTAAAAGAATTTTTATATAATGCCAGAAATGAGAGAGAAAAGCCTAACTTCTATTTATAATCAGCAGTGAACACAAGAGAATTTTTACTGGTACTGAAACCTAATAGTAACCATTGCTTTTAGGATTTCAGGTGGGAATGCTTAGAGATTGTGCTCCAAGGGGAAGACATCAAGGGATTGGACTAGATTATTTCATAATTTCTGAACTGAGAGAGTCTATGACTTTGATTAAATAGCTTTATGCTCCATGACTTGTAACTTTAGAAAGAAGATTTATGTTGGTTAAAAGTGGAAAATATGGTCCCATCCAGGAGATAGCCCTATAAGATAACATGTCTTGTCTGTTTTGGTGTTCATTGAAAAAAAAAACAAAACTGAATTTAGACATTCTATGTTTTATTCAAGAATGATCACAGCTCCTTATTAGCACCGAGAATTAATCAACTCATTATTTGTGGTACATAATTAATAAAAGAAAACCTTTCTCATAAATATGTTTGTTTTATGAGACTGTGAGCTCCTGGAAGGCGAGATGGTGCTTTGTTCTTCTTCGTACGCTCGCTCCCTGCCATGGAGCCAGGCAGGGTGGAACCTGGCATGCCCTAGGTGCTGGAATGAAATGAGAGTAATTACATAGTGACATTGGTTGGCTCTCCTACAGTATGGGGAAGTTTTAAGAAATCAGCAGATCCTTTTAATCTAGACAAATCTTTACACTAAATGTTTACTACTAAAATCACGAAAGCCAAGCCTATGATTGTTCCTTTAAGAAGACTTGTAAGAGTAGATTTTTTTTTTTTAGTATGTGTGTTTCTGAGATAGTATTTGAATTTAAAGTTTTTAGTAGGATACTTAGTTGCAAATACAGTTGCCCCTTGAACAAGATGTGGTTAAGGAACACTGACACCTGGTGCAGTCAGAAATCTGTGTTAAAATTTTTGACTACCCCAAAACTTAACTCCTAATAGCCTCTTGTTGGCTGGAAGATTTAGAACATAAAGAGTCAATTAACACATATTTTGTATGTTACATGTATTATACAATAAAGTCAGCTAGAGAAAAGAAAATGTTAGTAAAAAACCCTAAAGAGAGAATACATTTACAGTGCTGTATGATGTAAGTGGACGCACTCAGCTGAACACTGCTGCAACTGGACTTGCCTTTCAGTTCTGCTTGACTTTGTGTCTCAGTCAAAAGGATGCCGCACAAGCAAAACTAGAGAAATCCGCTACAGACCAGAGGCCTGCAGCAGGCCGGGTTCTGATGGCCGGGTGCCGAGCGTGTCGGTGTAGCGTGCACGAGTGCAGGGCCTGACAGAACCCTCAGTTAGCAAGAACTCGTTATTTATATTTCATGAATTTGTGAGTTTTGACTATTTCGTCATCAACTGTGAGAAAGTTATCTTTGTGTTTAATAAAACAATGATAAATTGGGTGTAGGTTTCTTAAAAGAGAACAGACGTTTTAAAGGTGCTATGAAAGTACTATTTTCATATCAGCCAGCACTGCACAGGGCAGTAGTTTTATGTGCTAATTTTAAAATATTTCACTTTGTTTATAAACTCCACTCAATTCAGGCAGCACTTGGTTAGACATGTAAATAAATGTTTAATTTTATTTACTAGAAAGTGAATCAGTTCTTTAAAAAAAAACAAAAAAACAGGACTGTGATTGAGACTTCCTACCAGGCCTTTGACCTGGCTTCCCGATGATCCACAAATATATAAGTGATTGAGGGAGCCTGGTAGAGAGCCAGAGTTAACACAGTTTCTCAGAAGCCAAGGGAGAATTTCAATAAGGAGAAATGGTCAGTGATGTCAAATACTGTGAGAAGTTAAGGTAAATGAGAGTTGATAAATACCTGTTCAATCCAATGAGACCATTCTGACTTTGAAAAAAATTCAGTAGAATAAAGGGAATGAAAGTAGTTCGAGATATTTAGGAAGAAGTGGAAGTACACCAGTGATTTTAGACTACACTTTTGGGAAAGTGGGCCCTGAAGGGGAGGCACATCATATAGGGATAGTGTAGAGATGTATAAAATCATCTTGGTTGATGGAACTATAAAGGAGATGGTGAGAAAATATTGTGGTGCATAGGTTTTAAATGGTTGAATTACATGGATTTGGGTAATTATTGGCTTTGATTTCAAAAGTATTTTGTTTTAGTCCCCCAGACATTATCTTTAGTTCTTTAATAATTTATCCTATCTTTGGAATGTAAATGATGCATAAGAGGTGATCCCAGCTCTAAGATAAGGCCACAGTCAGCTTAAGTGTGGACTTCAACAAGGCTAAGCATTGGCATAAATAGCTCAAAGTGCAGGACGAGTATTAAAATGGAACAAAAATATGGCTGTCATGTATAGTGACATGTCAGACACATCCCTACATTTAATTTAGAAAATCAGTTTAGAACTTGTCTATTGTCTGTCTCTCTCAGTGAGGATGGAGGATATGATAACAGCGATGTACATTGACCTAGTGTTTGTCAGCTTTAGAGTCCCCCTGCTCTGTCCCAGCATTAAGGGTTTTAAGTTTCAGCGTACACTACCTCTGTGAATCAGTTTGTCATCTCTGCCCATTGCTCTGAATTCTCCTAGTGAGCTTTCTGTCCTCAGTGTCAAGAACCAGGGTTTGGGTGGCCCTAAAGAACTGGAAGATATTTGAGTGCTTACGCAAGAAGAACAGCTGACAACTGAAGTGTGGGTGTTTCAGCTGCTCAAATTGTGGGTGATTAATATACTTGGTATATATTGTAAATGATCAAAGAGCAACTCCATAATGAAACATGAGAGAAATCCCCTCTTGCTGCTCATCTATCAGGGCAGTTGCTGGGACACCTTAACAGTCAGAGGAGACAGTATATACTTTAATACATGGGCCACTTGGAGGGGGTTGGGAGAACCCTAATAAGCACAGTTGCAGAGATATGGTGTTTCTAGAAGTGCATGTTTTTTCTCTTCTGACAGACCCGTTCTCAGAAAAGGACCTGATTAAGTTATTTACATTAGTTACTGTAATGAAGAATATATTTCTGTGGGGCTTAATGTTCAAACTAAGAGTGTTTACCTTTTACCCAGGACATACCCTTTTAATTAAAATTTACTAACCACCTACTCTGAGGCCACTATGGCAGTACTGGCTTTTTTTTTTTCAATGACTAAAACTTGATTCTTTCGTGGGATTCAGAGTCTAGTTGTCAACGTTTTAACATTCTACTTGTGGAGCCATGGAGCCAAATGAAGAAAGAATTTTTGGTGTTAGGTTCTTTTTTTTTTTCCTTAAGGATTTTATTTATTTATTTGACAGTGAGCACAAGTAGGGGGAGCAGCAGGCAGAGGGAGAGGGAGAAGCAGGCTCCTCGCTGAGCAGGGAGCCTGATGTGGGGCTCGATACCAGGACCCTGGGATCATAACCTGAGCCAAAGGCAGGCGCTTAAGGACTGAGCCACCCAGACGCCCCTTTGGTGTTAGGTTCTTAAAATCTCTTTTAGGAGGCAACCATTTATTTTACCTACGATAAAGTTCACCCTGAAGATAATCCACACTATAGGGAAATGTTTGAATGTTTTATAAGATTGTTTATGTAGTTTAAGATGAAGCAGCAAAATAGTACGTAAGAAAAATTTTGTGACTTATATCTCCTCACTTCCCCAACATAAATAAGCAAGCTGATTCTTCTTGTCCAACTATTTATTTTGGTGTCAGGTAGCTAGAATGTGGATTATTTTATCAGCAAATGTAATTTTGTATAAATTTGCTCAATATTTTTTGGATTTCTTAGGGTTTTGGTCTGTGAGCTTGCAAAGTACTGGGAAGGCTTTTTAATGCCTTTAAATGCTTTATAGCACTATATGCTGGCTGACACACACTGTACTAGAATCTGGAAAGGCTTTGTCTCCACTTTTAGTGAAAAATAAAGTCAGTGAAAAATAAAGAGGAAAAAGTCACTTGAAATGTGTTCTTGGGGAAGGAGAGCATCGGATGTGTGTTTGGTCTGTTAATGAGACTTGTTAAGTCTTATTAAGTTTGTCAGAGCCTTATTAACCAGGCCTAGGGGTCTGGAGAGGCAGAGCTGGGAGGCTCTGTCAGCTAATCTCTGCCCTCTTTACCCTTTGGCCTCAGCGTTAGATCCCTGCTTTTATATTAGTTTACTCCCTGAAACTATTTTACTTTTTAAAATATAATGGATGTTTTTGATTCAGAGGATTGTTGGCTAAAAATGAAGACACTGCCAGATAAAAGTACTTAGACAAGGGATACTCTAATTAGGAAAGTTTGTGTTATTTGAACAAACCATGGGTTTTGTCATTCATGATACATCATTTTCTGCTTATTAAAACTCATTTTATTTGAGTACCAGAAAAGCAATAAGGTCTTATTGTGTCAGGTAGATTTGAAATTATTTTGGCCATTGCTTTTAAGCAGTATCCACAGTTGATCTGAGACCTTTTTTCATGGTTTAGAATTAGATATCTTGACTCTCCATTTGCAAATGAAAAAAGGGAGGTGTTTTTAAAATAAAGATTTTATTGTGATTTAGCATTTTCTTTTCTATTTTTTATTTTGTTTAAAGTGCCTGGTTGCTGTTTTAACATATTTTTCTGTTTCTTTTTCAGATGATTATTGGAGAAGCCCTGTCTGTTTACTATAACGTCTTGCACTCGAATTCCTTTATCAGGAATAACTACATAGCCACTATTTACAAATCCATTGGAACATTTTTATTTGGTGCAGCTGCTAGTCAGTCCCTGACTGACATTGCCAAGTATTCAATAGGCAGACTGCGGCCTCACTTCCTCGATGTTTGTGACCCAGATTGGTCAAAAATCAACTGCAGTGCTGGTTACATTGAAAACTACATATGTCAAGGGAATGCACAAAAGGTGAAGGAGGGCAGGTGCGTGTTAAATCTTCAATGTTTTTTTTATCTTGTGTGTTCTTGGAAAAGAAGGTTCGGAGACTGGAAGATGAACCATCCACGAGCTTAGAGAGAGAAGCTAGTGTAATCACTGGGAGGTGAATTGAGATCATATTTTGACTTCTTATCTCTGCTTATTCTTTTTTCCCCATTTTATCCCTACCTTCTGTTTAAGAGCATTGTAATGCAGGTCTTTCCATTTCTCATGAATAATTAAAATGAACTTTGTATGTCATATAGTGCAGGGCCAGCAAACTTTTTCTTAAGGCACCAGATAGTAAATATTTTAGGTTTTGTGGGCCATTTGGTTAATTTGACAACTATCTACCTGTGCTGTTGTACCAGGAAAAAACAGCCATAGACAATCCTTGAATGAATGGGTGTGGTTATGTTCCAGTAAAAGTTTATTAACAGAAATACTGGCTGCCAGGGGTTATAGTTTGCTGACCTTTGATGTAGTCCAGCCGTGTAGTAAGTTCTGCTCTATCTCTCAGTATTCTTATGTTTTTTGTAAGGAAACTTCATATATTGATAGGTTTAGGTCTTCATGTTGCCTCCTTATAATGCCCTTGTTAGGCTCCTTTCTATACCTGGAGTGCTACTAGGCATGAATGAAATAGAACGTTTGGAACCCAAAAGGTCCAACTCCTTCAATGTATAGATGAACAAATGGAGGCCCAGTAACATTAAAGGGCACCTGGGTGGATCAGTCAGTTAAGCATCTGCCTTAGGCTCAGGTCATGATCCCAGGATCCTGGGATCAAGCCTGCATTGGGCTCCCTGCTTAGTGGGGAGACTGCTTCTCCCTCTCGCTTTGCCCCTCCCCCAGCTTGTGCTCACTCATTTGCTTTCTTTCTCTCTTTCTCAAGTAAATAAATAAAATCTTTTTAAAAAGTAAAAATAAATAAATAAATAAATAAAACCACTAATTAGTAGCAGAGCCAATTACCCATCTCACGTCTCAGAATTGTCAGCCTTACCTTTTCTGTATGATTGACCTTAGATTTTAGATAGCTATCACTTTACCTTAGTTATTCACCATTCAACAGATACTTTTCCAGGTAAAACATCCTTTGACTGTTCTTTATTCATGATTCTCAGGCACTTTATTGTCCTTGTTGGTTCTCTTATAAGCTACACAGGCATTGTAGTAGCCTCCAAGTTTTGCATTTAGTGGAGATGAAAAAACACCTTATTTAACTGAGAGTATACAATGTGCTATGTGCATGAGATCTGGCAGTGAACTAAAGAGCTCTGGTTCTCATCTTCATGGAGCTTAGTCTAGCATGGAGGACTTAAATTTAAAAAGTGATGGCAGTGAAAGAGAATGTCCTTGTTGATAACAAGGCCAGAGAATAGAGAGGCTGCTGAATGGCAACCTTTGAGGTGATCATAGGAGGAATGGTAGGGGTATAAAGTCATAATGAATGAAGGAGAGAGAAATGACTAATACAGTAGGCAGTTGAGAGTGGAAGGTGGTATTGTTGATTTGAGTTTAGGTAAGCAAGCATATTTTAAGAGGGCTAGGGGAAGAATGGTCCAGAAATGGCTTTGAGGAGTGACGAACTTACCAACACTGGGCTCTGAGGATGTGGGATGTAGAGATCTCATTCTCTGCTCTCATAACACTGTAGTGTCCTAGGGAAAGGTCTCAGATTTAATGAGTAGGAGATGTTACAACTTTCGGTGAGGAGTTTGAAGACTCAGGGAAATATAGAGGACTATCCATGCCTGTGTCTCTAGTAACATGTCTCCTGCATCACCCAGCAGAAAATAGGAAAACTCTAATGTTTTCTCTTGTCATGGTATTTAAGAAAGTCAAGTGATAAGGGTTTACCTAAACTCCAGAAAATATCATTATAAATGGTTCTTTAAGAACATAGTTTCTTCACACGTGTATTGTTTCTCTGGTTTGGGTACATTTTAGCTCAAAATTTTCTTGTAACGCTGTGTCTTATTGAGAGATTTTTCTTTCTTACATGAGCCATTTGGACAAAACATGAAATATAATTTATTTTAAATGGCATAAATGTGATTACATTTTCCAGTCCATATATGTCCTATTATGTTTCTCTTCTTAGTGTATCTGAATTGGCCAACATGTACTATAATACTCTGATGGTATTTTTGACTTAAGTACACGTAGGTTTTTTACCCATTACCCTTTAAAGTTTCTTCAGCCTCCCACATTTTCAGTGAGAAGATCTGTGGATAAGCTTTGGGGTTCTGAAATAAGAAGGAAAATCAAACCTAGAAATGAAATTTTAAGAAAACTTTGTATCTTCCGAGAAAAATGGGATTTCCATTGGTGTTTCCAGAATGAGTTAGTTGTTGCCACAGTTCTAGGGCTTTGTAACGTTGGTGCATAACTGTGGGTTTGTATTGCTGTTCTGTTTTGGAGCATAATTTCGTTGGATTCAGGCTTTCCTATTGCTTTTCTCTTGAATTTTTAAGTAGGGATGCCAAAAATGCAAAAACATTTCAGTCTAGACATTGTCTGTAATATATTAGGATTATAGTGTAATCTCCTTTAATTTATTTATCTCCACAGCCTGCCCCCTGTACATTTATTTTAATTATAAAATTATAATGCTTGACATTGGAGAGAAGGGAACATAAAAACCTGAAATGAGTCATTTTTGTTGACTATGAATGAGTCAGAGTTACATCTGAGGGTGAGCGTACTGTCTTAGAATTTTGGCTTTTGGTCTTGATTTTTTTTTCCCATTTGTTTTCTTATTTTCTTCTATTCCTCTCTCTGCTCTTCCTGCATATGTGCACGCTCTTGTGCTCTGGTATCATTGATGTCAGAGGAATTTGACCAGGCTTCATTTGTGGCCCTGGGTCCTAAACATAGAAGTGAGAACATAAATGGACTACAGTGGCATATTTATTAATTGTAATATCCAGAGAGCTCCCATTCATTGTTTAAAATTAATACCTGGGAATTTACTATAAATGAAAAGGGAGTGTACTTGTAACTGTGGGACATCCAGCTGCCCTTGCTCATGCCACTGAGAGTATTACTTTCTGTTTGTGGGAAAAAAAATTACTAATGAGCCCAGGCAGTTCAGACCCCTAGCACTCTGCCCTGGTAAAAGATTCCCGTTAGAGACTCTTTAGACCAATGGCTTTCAAATGTTAATTCATTAGGATCACCTGGAGGGCTTGTTAAAATGCACATTTCAGTGTTTCATCCTCCGGTGTTTAATTCAGGAAGTGCGGGTGGGGGCTGAGAATATGTATTTCTAACACACTCCTAGATGCTGCTGCCTCTGTGCTTGATCCCAGGACCACACTTCGTGAACTAGTGCTTCAAATCCCCTCGATGATGGGAACACGACCTCATATGACATTTATTATCTTAGGATGTTTGGCAGGGTGAATTTAAGATTGTGCACAACTAGCTGTGTTACCAAATGACCTATCACCGCCGCTAACTCAGGAACTGAGAGGGTGAGCCCTGGTCCTACTGGGGCCAGTTGCTCTGTGCCAAGGAATCCCAAGGGGGCTGGACAGATTGGAAGCACAGCTCCTGGCTGGGTTTGCCAACACTTGTAGAACAAACTCGAATAAACTGGTTGTAAGAGAAGTCAGTGACTCGAGATGATGGTTTGGAAAAGAGAAAGGGAGAAATTTAGGCTGCTACCTGCGAGGAGCTTGGTGGCAGGCTCAAGCTTTAACCACTGACCTCTCCACCAGCAAGATGGACACCTACAGTGTTACAGGGAGAGGTTGGGGCAGAGTACATGCAAGAGAGCAGGCCGAGTGCGTAACCATGGTGATCAGTATGCGTTCAGCCCACGGTCATGGGCAGGGATGGGGCGTGTGGGATGTGGTTGTCTAGGCATTCCATTGGTATCCAGGCTTTTCTGGTCTGGCAGTTGGGATGTTCAGGTCTTCGCAAAATGTCTTTGTCAATGCCTCCAGAAAGTTTGGTAAGAAATAAGCACAATGGGTTTTCGTCGGAGCATCAGTTAAGCAGACTTGCCTATTTCTGGTTTTAACTGTTGGGGTCTATAGTTGAACATGACAGCTTGCTAACAGCTGCTCTGTTTGTGATACTATAGTCGGGGAACCTTTGTCTTCTCTAAGAAGTTCACTTTTTTCTTTTTTCTGGCTTTTACTTAAATTACGTTTGCTTAAGGATAGACTCAGCATTCCTGATCAATTCTGAGCGATTGGTCTTTGGCTATATAAATCAGATACTCAATTAAAGCTACTTCTTTTGGATCATGGCAGCTTTGTATTTTTTGGATGTTTAATTGTGATATATTTGGTTGAATGTGAGAAATAATTTTCCTTTTGTCTTTTTTTAAATGTAATGCCTATGCAGGTAAATAAAACTGAATTTTGAGGGAGTGCCGTCTGTAATAGTGAAAACCCATTATGGTTAGAGTGACTAGCTGTGGTATTAAGTACCTGGCAAAACCTGCTTTACACTTTGAGAGAAGGGTTGCTTCTTTATGGTCTAATTGTAGATATTACTGGACACTTTATGCTTTCAGAAGGATTTATTCAGTCTTCTCCATACTTCCCGTGTGTATATGTCCGTGAGCTAGAAGACAACCTTTGTTTTATTCTTGTATCTACCTGTAAATAGTAACACATAGAATGAAAGAGGGGGTGATTTTAAAAGATCCTTCACCCTGGGGATGGACATTAGCTCTTAGTGTAAATAAAAGGAATTTGCCTTGAAGGCCAGCACCATTGCCACCTCCTCTGTTCTGAATGCTAACACGTGACACTTTCGGTTGTAGCTGCGGCTCTTTCTTCAACCCCGGGCTGACTCTCTTTGCCCCCGTGTTTCTTACACTTTAGTCACATTGGAATCATGGGGAGAGTTTGTTAAAATACAGATAACTGGGCTTCCTCCCGAAAGTTTCTGATTCAATGAGTTTGAATGCCAAGGAGCCCAAGAATTTGCATTCCTAAAACATTCCCCGATGGTGCTGTGGCTGCTGACCTGGGAATCACAGCTTCAGCCTCTCCATGAAATTACTAAATTCAACTAATATCTCTTGCTGTTAAGGCCTAGTCACTGTGGGAGTGACCTCCCCAAGTGTACATGTTGCTCTCATGGTGCTCACTGCACAGGGGCTGAGACATGTTTGGAGATTGTGTGCGTGATCAATATGCCTTGAAGGAGTGAAGATGACACCATGAAATCAGAGGGTATTAATATTGCTTCTAGTAGAGGAGGCATTTTGGAGGATGAGTAAGGTTCGAATGTGTAGAATTAGGATGGGGTGTGTCTCAGGGTTCAGGGAGCAGCGGCGTCATAGGCAGATAGGCTAGAGGCTTAGGGTATATAGGCAATATTTTACTAGATTTAGCTTCAGTAAAACCCGTATAATTTTCAGCGTTTTGTCAGTTGTTTGTTAATTTATAAGGCAATCTGGGACATTTAAGGCTGAAGAAGCTTCTTTGTTTAGAAATAAAAGTGAAGTTACACCACATAATACCTAATTAAATCGCTGTACACATTCTTAACGCATACTTCTGATTTAGCCTGTGTTGGAGTTATACGTTCTGGATAATTTTGTTTTAATGTGGATTAAAAGCAAGATTCTTTCTCCCTTGAGATTTAACTCGGTGCCTGATTGTCTTTCCTGAATGCAGAATGAGTTGACTTGACGTGTGGCTTTATTTTGGTCGAGGTGCAGACTTGCAAAGACAAGATCCTTTCTTTGCTTTCAGTGACTTCCTGCCACTATCTGTTGGTAAATATATGTATATCATAACTTATTTTAAAAATAAATAACCCTCCCCCACCCACCCCAACTAATAACACTTTAAGTTGAGACATTTGGCATTTCGTGCCGTCCCCTGCAGTGCTGTGCGTTTAATGTTAATGGGCCACTCAATCACATGAACACGTCATCAGCTGATTACTTCATATTGATGCTTTGTACCTTCACCTTAGAACTCCTGAATTCCCCACAGTCAGCTTTGAAATATCAAAAAAAAAGTTGCATAGATACATTAGTACTTTTTCCAGATAAAAATATAATGCATGGAGGGGCGGGCCCCTGGGTGACTTATTCGGTTGGGTGTGTGCCTTCGGCTCAGGTCATGATCCCAGGGTGTTGGGATCCAGCCCTACATCGGGCTCCCTGCTCAGGGGAAGTCTGCTTCTCCCTCTACATCTTCCTTTTACTTGGGCTTTCTGTCTGTCTCTCTTTCAAATAAATAAATAAAATCTTAAAAAGAAATATAATTGAGTGGTGTAAAGCCTGAGTTTCCATTCAGAATAAATGTGAATGGCATGCATTCAGTATTTTCGTTTAATTAGAAAATAAATATTTTTTTGAGAGGTAGGATGTGAGTTGAATTTGTGAAAAGTAAAGCAAACCTGATATATGAATTGTGTTGGCTCATTATTCAGAGATCCTTGAAATCTGTCTTCATGTGGTTCTCAATACAACGTTTTCTAAGTAGCCTTTGTAATAAGAAAACAGGAAAAGAATCAGCATTCCTTTGACATGACTGTCTCCACAGAGTGCCCAGGCTCTTGATTTAATCCCAGGTGTATTCCTACTCAAGCTCAAGATTACCTTTCTTCTCATTCCTCTCCCCTTGCCACTCAAAGTGTGGTCCTCTGCTCTGACCAGCAGGATGGACATCACCTGGGAGCTTGGTAGAGAGGTATAATCTTGGACCCTACTTCTGGCCTACTCAACAAACTCTCCATTTTATGTAATAAATGAGTTTATATATGCAGTCAAGATTGAGATTATAGGATTGGTTAACCTTTTCCTTTTATGTTTGTTTCCTTTTAACCATTATTTTTTCTTATGTAATCTATTGCAACTGCATTGTTTTGCTTCTGAGGTAATGTTTGGAAATTTATGAAGATGGACAGTTTTCAATATTTTCGGTTTATTGAAGGACAGAATTGAATCCTTTAAAAATGGAGGAATTCTTCCTAAAGGCAATGGAAAGTAGGATTCAGGCAGTACCTAAGACCTTTTTCCTCACTTGTCATTCCATGTTTTTGTTTTATTTTGTCTTTGTTTTTTGCCCACTTACATTTGCTTTGAGAATGTGGTTTTTTTTCAAAAATGTTTTTTTAAGATTTTATTTTTAAGTAGTCTCTACATCTCGTGCAGGGCTGAAACTCACAACCCCGAGATCAAGAATCACACACTCTACATGCTGAGTGCCCCTGAGAATGCTTTTAAAACTTAATTTGTTTTTTATTTACAACAGAATATATGTTAATTTATCATTATCATCTGTTCCACTAACCTGACTGCCTTTGATCATAATGTAAAAAAGGTTTCTGGACATTTTACGCACATTATTGAAATGCTTGCCACACGAATTGGGAAGAGGCCTTAGGTACTTCATGTTTAAGCTGAGACACGTTAATACTGCTCACAGTTTCTTACAGAAGGGGGAAAACTGCAGGGGTATTAGATTGGACTTCCTAATTCTCCTGAACTGTGATGATAAAGTCAGAATTTGTAAGCACTATAAAGGGGAGAACATATCAGAGGTAAGATGTTAAAATCAGATAACCTATCTCATGTGGCTTTCTGTGATTATTGGCATAGACTTAGTTAAGTTTAGCATTTAATTATAACATTATTATGGAAAGTTAAGGTCCTTAGTTTTATTTTATGCATTTTTTTACAGCTGTCAAAACACAAGATAGTTAAGGTGTGCTTCTCGTGGAGCCACTGAAGTGTGATGCCCTATTCTCGGTGCTTTGGCCGGGGAGGGGGTGGGGAAGCAGCAGAAGTGGATTTGTTCGTGACGCTTAAAATATGAAAAGTGTAAGAATTTTACATTTTCTGGAATAACTACATAAAAATTCATTTATCATTAAGACATTAGATTCTATTTGAGCTTAAAAAATGTATTGAGCACCTACTTTATGCTCGATCTAATGGTGCTGGGTGTTAAGGATGCAGGGTGAATTAAATGGGGTTTCAGGGAGGTTGGGAGTTTACCAGCAATTTTTCTTTGGATTTGCTATACCTTCTGAATTTTTCTAATGAACATATCTTATGTAATTAAAACAAACAAAGAAACATACCTTAGACATCCCTGTTTATAAGTCTTTTCCTACTCTTGCCCATGTTTGGATGGAATGGAGGAAGGAAGGACTACAACAGATAATTTACTGTGGAAGGTGGACGTGCGGATATATGTGTTCACTGAGCGCTGTACGTCTCTCTCTTTTTTGGAGAAAGGGAGATCACTTCAGCCTAGCTGTTGAAGAAACGTTTCTTGGAGGAAACAGTGGCTGAAGTGACTCTCGTCTGGTAACTATTGAAGAAAGTTGGGAGGCTCATTTCAGGCACAGAGATGAAGAAACACAGCATGAAACATGGTGTGTATTGGGAATTATAAGTAGTTAGGTAGCAGATGATGGTTCCAGAGTAGTTGGTGGGCCTTATGAAGGGTCTTTTACTCTAAGCTCAGCAGTGTGTAAGAGTGAAGGACCTGAAGCAGTAATGTGGTCATGATTTTGTTTTTATACTTGTAAAAAGTAGTTCACTTTCCTCCTCTTAATTCTAAATATTGTATGATCGATCTAAGCTTTCTTTCCTTTTAAAGCAAAAGGACTTGAGGTACTAAAGGAAATGTGTCCGTTGGGTAGAAAGGTTGTCTAAGTGAAGTACCATGGCACCCTGCTAGTCCTCTGGTGACACCAGCTCTCGTGATGTCATCTGCTCGAATCTGAAAGGAACCAAGAGTGACCTGCCTGGCCAGCTTCCTGTTGGGCTCTAATAATTTTATATATGCGTGGGCTTTTGCCTTTTCTCTTGCCACTGGCAATGTCTATTCTCAGGGCATATCGGAAGTTTTAGTATAATTGTATAGACTTGGACTCATGTCTTGAGCCTCATTGTTCTTGACCCGGGTGGTAAAGAGTTAATGGTGATTTCATGATCTGCATCAGGGTGGGAAGTGGAGGTACTGGCCAGATTTAATAGGCTTTCTTGGCCTTCATGATGTCTTTTTGGGAGAGGACTGAAAGGAGAGGTCTGGCAGTCTTGCCTCTGGCTAGCATTCCTGCCCCTTAAAAAAACCCTTAGAAAGTGATTTAGAGCTTTGACTTCCTTCTCTCTCACTCTGAAATCTTTTACCTTTTAGCAAGGTAGTTTTCCTTGCTCAGTGTGTTTAAAAAGGGGGCCAGGGGAGGTCGGAGGTAAGGGGCTATTAGTTGCTGGCATAGGAATGCCTCAGAGTTCAGTACCTTGTGTAATCTACCAGTTGCCCTTTGTTTCCTTTTTAACTCTTCGATAATGCCACGTTGGTGATGTGGAGTCTTTCTGCACCGAGTAATCAGTTTTTCCCTCATACTGTACGAAACCTGTGATCTCTTCTCCTGGTTTGTGCACTTACATCTGTTTTCCTCTTCTGTCATTCACCTTTGTCCCTCCCTGATCTCTGCTCCTGTATCAGAGACAGAGTTCCCTGCTCACAGTGTGGAACCATTTATTCCCCAGTCATCTGATTTTTCAAGGCACACCCAGTTTTACTTTCCTTTATCTCATAGTTCTCAACAACTTCTCCTTTTTAGATTCCTTCTTTTCATATGAGTCTACCATAAACAGAAGACACATAATCATTTGTTTTTAATCATCAACTGGTTTATTTAATCAAGAGTTTAAAATACCCTGTGCACATACCAATTGTGTCCTCCTTTCCCCCACTTTTTTCATTTTCCATAGTCCTGCTCATTTCTCTCCTTTAAGTTTCATGATGTGGTATCTGCAGATATTAGATTATTTGGTATATGAGTCACTGATATTAGTGGCTGTGAAGTGGTATTAGATGCTGATGCATTAATATTAATGAATAAAATAGGATACTCAGATCTGTTTTATTTTAGCTAGGCATGTTACTTTTATATATCAAGTGGCTAATCAACTCCCTATAAATGCAGTGTAGCTTTAAATGGAAATACAGTAAAATCATTGTAAAAATAATTCAAGGGATATATGAGGATTTTTGCTGCAAGTGAAATAATCTCTCCATCTCTGGCTGGTTCAAGGAAATAAGATGAATTTACATTATTTTTGCTGTATTTTAATTAATTTTGTTTGGGACCATCTTGTATTCTTTTGCTGTTTATCACCTTCATCTTTATCTCTGTAACTTTCAGGAGGAGAGAGACCCTGTGGTTCTTGTATATCTACACATTTCTAGAAATCTGATCTTTCCCTCCTCCAAACACATGTATCAAAATCACATGTTTATTGGCTCTGTGACTTGTAATAATCACAGAGTTAATACACTGAATTTCAGTGGTATGAAATTATGTGCATATATTTTTATGGAAACATGACTTAGGATATTTAAAAAGACACACGAATGTCAAAACATTTCATTGAGAAATATAAGAGCAAGCTTCCTGGCCTTGAGCCCCCGCCGGGCTCCGGGCGTGAATGTGTAGGCAGGGAGCTGCGGTGTGCCCCGAGCGTGGCAGCAGGGCAGCTCTCACGGCGACTGCTGTTCAGGAAGGAGTTTGGGCGCATGCTTGCGCGGGTGCACACGTGCGTGCGTGTTTAGTGGACAAGGGGTTTGTTGGAAATTTGTAGCAGGCATATCAGATAATTTGACTATCGTGTTTATATTTTTGAATATATATATAAATATATAAAAATCTCGGTAACACCATGTAGTGTTTCCAATACTATCACTATAAAATGTGAAAGATTTTTTTTTTTAATGATTTTTTATTATGTTAGTCACCATACAGTACATCCCCGGTTTCCGACGTAAGGCTCGATGATTCATTAGTTCTGTATAACACCCAGTGCACCATGCAATACGTGCCCTCCTTACTACCCATCACTGGTCTATCCCATTCCCCCACCCCCCTCCCCTCTGAGGTCCTCAGTTTATTTCTGAGTCCATAGTCTCTCATGTTTCATTCCCCCTTCTGATTACCCCCCCCTTCTTTATCCCTTTCTTCCCCTACCGATCATCCTAGTTCTTATGTTCCATAGATGAGAGAAATCATATGATAGTTGTCTTTCTCTGCTTGACTTATTTCACTTAGCATTATCTCCTCCAGTGCCGTCCATGTTGTAGCAAATGTTGAGAACTCGTTCTTTCTGATAGCTGAGTAATATTCCATTGTATATATGGACCACAACTTCTTTTTTTTTTTTTTTTTTAAGATTTTATTTATTTATTTGACAGAGATAGAGACAGCCAGCGAGAGAGGGAACACAAGCAGGGGGAGTAGGAGAGGAAGAAGCAGGCTCATAGCGGAGGAGCCTGATGTGGGGCTCGATCCCATAACACCGGGATCATGCCCTGAGCTGAAGGCAGATGCTTAACCACTGTGCCACCCAGGCGCCCCTGGACCACAACTTCTTAATCCAGTCATCTGTTGAAGGGCATCTCGGCTCCTTCCACAATTTAGCTATTGTGGACATTGCTGCTATGAACATTGGGGTGCATATGGCCCTTCTCTTCACTACGTCTGTATCTTTGGGGTAAACACCCAGTAGCGCAATGGCTGGATCATAGGGTAGCTCAATTTTTAACTTTTTAAGGGACCTCCACACTGTTTTCCAGAGTGGCTGTACCAACTTGCATTCCCACCAACAATGTAGGAGGGATCCCTTTTCTCCACATCCTCTCCAACAATTGTTGTTTCTTGCCTTGTCTATTTTTGCCATTCTAACTGGCGTAAGGTGGTATCTCAGTGTGGTTTTGATTTGAATTTCCTTGATGGCTAATGATTTTGAACATTTTTTCATGTGTCTGTTAGCCATTTGTATGTCTTCATTGGAAAAGTGTCTGTTCATTTCTTCTGCCCATTTTTTGATTTGTTTATTTGTTTCTCGTGTATTGAGTTTGAGAAGTTCTTTGTAGATCTTGGATACCAGTCCTTTATCTGTAGTGTCATTTGCAAATATCTTCTCCCATTCCGTGGGCTGCCTCTTAGTTTTTCTGACTGTTCCCTTGGCTGTGCAGAAACTTTTAATCTTGATGAAGTCCCATAAATTCATTTTATCTTTTGTTTCTCTTGCCTTTGGGGATGTGTCATGAAAAAGGTTGCTTTGGCCGATGTCGTAGAGGTTGTTGCCTATGTTCTCCTCTAGAATTTTGATGGATTCCTGTCTCACATCAAGGTCTTTCATCCATTTGGAGTTTATTTTTGTGTATGGTGTGAGATAGTGGTCAAGTTTCATTCTTTTGCATGTAGCTGTCCAATTTTCCCAGCACCATTTATTGAAGAGACTTTTTCCCACCGGATGTTTTTTCCTGCTTTATCAAATATTAGTTGCCCAAAGAGCCGAGGGTCCATTTCTGGGCTCTCTATCCTGTTCCATTGGTCTATGTGTCTGTTTTTGTGCCAGTACCATGCTGTCTTTGTGATCACAGCTTTGTAGTACAGCTCAAAATCCGGCATTGTGATGCCCCCAGCTTTGTTTTTCCTTTTCAACAGTTCTTTGGAGATTCGGGGCCTTTCCGTTTCCATACAAATTCAAGGACTATTTGTTCCAGTTCTTTGAAAAATGTCATCAGTATTTTGATCAGGATAGCATTGAAAGTGTAGATTGCTCTGGGTAGCATGGACATTTTAACTATGTTAATTCTTCCAATCCATGAGCATGGAATATCTTTCCATCTTTTTATGTCTTCCTCAATGTCTTTCAAGAGTGATTTATAGTTTCTAGTATATAGGTCCTTTACCTCTCTGGTTAAGTTAATTCCAAGGTAACGTATGGTTTTTGGTGCTATTGTAAATGGGATGGATTCCCTAATTTCTCTTTCTTCAGTCTCGTTATTCATGTATAGAAATGCAACTGATTTCTGAGCATTGATTTTGTATCCCGCCACGTTACTGAATTGCTCTATAACTTCTAATAGTTTGGGAGTGGCTTCTTTTGGGTTTTCCATATAGAGTATCATGTCATCTGCGAAGAGAGACATTTTGACTTCTTCTTTGCTGATTTGAATACCTTTGATCCCTTTTTGTTGTCTGATTGCTGTTGCTAGGACTTCTAGTACTATGTTGAATAATAGTGGCGAGAGTGGGCATCCTTGTCGAGTTCTTGATCTTAAGGGAAAGGCTTCCAGCTTTTCCCCATTGAGAATAATATTTGCAGTAGGCTTTTCATAGATGGCTTTTATGAGATTGAGAAATGTACCTTCTATTCCTACACTCTGAAGGGTTTTAATCAGGAAAGGATGCTGTATTTTGTCAAATGCTTTTTAGGCATCGATTGAGAGGATCATATGGTTCCTGAGTCTTTTCTTGTTGGTATGATGTATCACGCTGGTTGATTTGCGAATATTGAACCACGCTTGCATCCCAGGTATGAATCCCACTTGATCGTGATGGATAATCCTTTTAATGTACTGTTGGATTCTATTAGCAAATATCTTGTTGAGGATTTTGGCGTCCATATTCATTAGGGAAATCAGTCTGTAATTCTCCTTTTTGAGGGGGTCTTTGCCTGGTTTGGGGATCAAGGTAATATTGGCCTCATAGAATGAGTTTGCTAGCTTTCCTTCTCTTTCTATTTTTTGAAATAGCTTTAGGAGAATAGGTATTATTTCTTCTTTGAATGTTTGGTAGAATTCCCCAGGAAAGCGTCCGGGCCTGGAGTGTGAAAGATTTTTTTAACCCCCATTTGATACCTTTCCCCAGGGCTGCTGTTAATGGTTTGTCCTCTCAGTTGTTTTCTGTATATTTTACATTAAGTGTGAAGTTGTATGCTTTTATGTGGTTTAAATAAATGACATATTTTAAAATATGTCCTGAAGGTAGTTATTTAATTGATTTTAGCTAACTTACGGTATTCAGAAGAAGAGTGAAAGAAGCATCGTCTTCAAGTTGCTAGCTGTGTTACAGCAAACGCCTTTGTGCTCATGCGTGTTTCTCTAGAGTAGATGTCTTCAAGTGGAATTATTGGGTCAGAAAATACGTTGGTTTACATAGAGATAGATTTTGTCAAATCCCCTTTGTAAAGTGTGCACTCATGTCAGTGCATTGTGAAAGTACCCATTTTCCCCATTCACTGCCTACTTGACTTCCCCAGTATCTTAGATGTGAAATTCTTAAAGATAATAGCCTGACAGCTCATTGCCTGGGTATTTTGCACAGCTATTGGTTGTAGAAATCCTTTTGAAACAAAGTAGGACTAATACTTGGGAAATTGTTCCTTTGTGCATTTGTTTGGGACATATTTTGACTTTCTCACAGGGTCATTCTGTGTTTAAAGGTTACCACAGAAGGGAATTTCACCATGTCCTTCAAGTTAATTTGCTGTTGTGTAAACTTTATAATCAGGAAATAACACTTGGAGAAAATGCTTCACGGTGCAGTCTGACTTCCTTTTATTTTGGCCTTTAGAGTGTACAAAGGACAAACGAGTATTCTCTTAAGATACTTATTTACACATTGACATTTGCCTCTTCACAGATCTGAGTTCTTCTTCGCATATTAACTTCACTCATGTGGCCGTGTATGAGCTGTGACTCCTGTTCTTTCTCATGGTGGCTCCCCGCGTCCGCCAGGAGATGGCAGGATGCGTGCTGCCGCTGGGGCTGCCAGCCGTGCGTGGCAGTGGGGGATCCTGGCCCAGTGGGAAAGAGTTGGGAGGACTGGGATTTGATCCTCAAAGCGATGGGACTTGGGTGCCCGTGAGTGAACCTCTGGGAGGCTCATTCTATCTAAAAGAGGATTAACAGCCCCCACCAACGGTGAAGAGTGGAAGTACTGTGGATTAAATACCTGTGCATAGAAGGTGGTCAGTAGCTTGGAACCGTTAAGTCTTACGACAACCTTTCTGCCTTAAAACGCTTTAGAAACAATTTCAGGATTATCTTTAGGGAGATGAAGGAAGCTCTGAATTGCCCCAGAGCCAACTTTGCCATACCCAGTGAACAGGTAGAAGAGTAATAATTAGAAACATTTGTGAGTATTGACCACTTTAAAATGAAAAACTCTTCTTGCCAGACTATACGTCTCTAGTAAAGCAGTTGATTTGAGATAACATTTTACTAGTCCTAATTTTTTTTTAAAGATTCTTATTTATTTGAGAGAAAGAGAATGTGAGCACAAGCAGGGGGAGGGGCAGAGGGAGAAGCAGACTCCCCGCTGAGAAGGGAGCCCCACTTAGGGCTCAGTCCCAGGACCCCAGGATCATGACCTGAGCTGAGGCAGATGCTTAACGGACTGAGCCACCCAGGCGCCCCTAGTCCTAATTCTTGTTTTAAAAAAGCCTGCGTCCGTTTCTGGCAATATGGAGAATTAGAAATACTTACTGATAGTTACATGTGCTAGGTAATACATTACACACACACATGTATAAACACATATAAATAAATCTTTGTAAATTAATAGCCAAACTGGATGAGAGAGTAAAGGAATTTTCCTGATGTTGGGATTTGTTAATGCTGTTGATCTGATGTGTACCTGAAGGTATGTGCCAGTTCCTGGTGGCCTAGAGCCTCAGTCAATGGGCTCTGAACATGGGGCACAAGAGACAAAGGCTGAGTGAGGCCAGTGCAGAGTAGACAGAGGGGAGACTCAAGGATAATTTAAGGACTCCCGAAGGGCAACATCTTCCCTGCGGGGGTGCGGGGAGGGGGGGCTGCTGTCAGAATTCCTTAACTACGGGACCATAATCACATTGTTCTGGTGCCAGAATTCATACTATATATGTGGGGCTTTAAAAATATATATATAATTTTAAAGTGAATTGGTAGTGAACACAGCAGGAGAGAACACACATCTTTGCTGGAAGAACTCTTTTTTTAAGCCAAGGCCGCTAAGATTCCCCACAGATAGAGTGTCAAGGACATGAGTTCATATTCTCCTATGAATAAACATACATAGAAACAAACTACCCTACGTTGAGAGTCAGGAGATAATGACAAACTACATAAGCTCTCAAAGGTTGCAGATAGAATTACCATATAGAATATAAAATCAGTATATCTACTGTGTAGAAATAAATCAGAGACTGAGAATATAATTAAGGATGAACAGGATCAAAATTGACCATAGATTGGAAAAAGGACCAAAGAGATCTTTTATAAATGATACATAGTAATTTAAAAAATAGATTGATAAAGCACTTTAGACACAGGGAAAGTGAGAGCTGAAACGGAAGATAGACAAAGATTTAAAGTACAAAAGAAAAGATGAAGGGATAGGGTGAAAATGTCGAATGTGTTGAATCTGAATCTCAGAAGAAGTAGGATGGAGGATATATAACAGTCAAAGATACGATGACTGAGACCTGTTCAAAATTGGTGAAGTATATAAATGGGAAGCCAATGAATACTAAATCCGATAAATAAAGGTACATTCCTACTAGATACATGATCGTGAGGCTGGGGCATATTGAAGACCTTGGCGGTGGAGGTGGGAGGGTAATTACAGAGAAAGGACAGGTAACCTAGAAAGGAACGGCAGACAGATAGCTTCTATTTTAATAGCAACTGTAGAAGCCAGAAGATAGTCAAATGATACCTCAAAGTGATGAGAAAAAAAAGCATTAATCTACAATTCTGTATTCAGGAAAGCCATCATTCAAGAATGAATGCAAAGTAGATATTTCAAACTAGAAGAATAGCTAGCTAAAGGGGTCACTGTTTTCTGCCTTTTAACTCTGGGGAGTGGGAAGGAGGAAAGAAAGTCAGAGGGCAGGGCAAGAGCAGTGAGATTTTTAGGAGGTTGTGTATAGCCCCAAAATACTTATAGTAAATGCCAGTTAAAAAATTAAGAAACACTTTATGTGAGCTGCTTGCTTCTGATGACTGATAAAGGTTAGATTTGGCTGTCTTTGCAGTTTATAAGGCTGAACATTTATGTAGATGTTGGAAAACTGAGATGGAAGAATGATGGATTGAGGAAAGGGAACTCACGGGCACTGCGGGGGGGAGGGGTGGATGGCTGTAAAGACTCATGAAGGCTGTGACATTAGGGTGCAGGCCAAGTAGCTCTCCCAGGAGAAAGGGATGTCTTGGCTGACAAATAAAACAAAAATCTTAAATCTGCCATCTGGAAAAGAGTGCTGTCCCCAGTAAGTTACATTCTCAGACTCGCCTACTTGCTCAGTGTAACAGGCCATGTCTGAGTTTGTGGAATAGCTGCATTTCAGAATATATTTTCTCTGTAAATTTTCTTTCTGGAAAGACTTTCCTATGCTTTGATGGAAAGCTGGCACAAATTGTTTATCTCTCTATGTACATTCATGAGAGGGGCTCTCCTGAAGTGAGACGGCAGTGTAGGATTGGGTTGAAATCTAAGAATGGGGTAACATTCCGAGGCCAGAGCCAAAGTTGTAAACACTTCCGTGAGGTTACTCCAATGAAGACAATCTGCATTTTGACTACTTTTGGGATTTTTTTTTTTACTATTTTTTAAAGATTTTAAGTAATCTCTACACCCAACGTGGGGCTCGAATTTATAACCCGTAGATCAAGTCACATGTTCCGCCGACTGAGCCAGCCAGGTACCCCTACTTTTGGGGTTTTTATCGAACTACTCATACAATTATTTGTTCATTTGTGAGTTTCAGACATAATAAAGAGCTATATCTCCTCGAGATTGCAATAAAGAGATGTGTATGGAATATGAAAATAATTTGAATTTGTATTAATTCTGTTTTAATAGTGGTTAAAGTCCGTATTACCATGATTTGTTTGATCGCTTACCGTGGGTAAAGACAGAGAGAGAGAGAGGTCAAATAGAGTTCTCCCTTTATGTGTTTTAATCCCTGTTTGTTGAAGCCAGAGGTTATTCTTTGGCTGATTCTATACTGAATAAAATACTTTATGTATTTGGAATAAAGAAACTGAAACCATTTTGTTTTCAAGTAATGAAATCACCCTGTGACTGAATCAGAACTGTTTAAAGCTATTACGTAGGTTTGGAATTTGCGATTTTGTGGCACAGTGTACGGTGAATACTCTGAATGTGAAGTCTTAGTGAAACTTTGGACTTGCTTGGCTTTGAGAACATTTCCTGGATCACGGTCATGTTGGCTTGATGGGATTTGACAGTTCTTGAAATTGGCTTTTATTAACTTGTAGGTTCTTCGTTTTAACTTACTGAAACACAAAGTGTACAGAACTCTGCTCTGTCTAATGTAAAGTAAGGACTTGTATTGATCTATTCTCTACAGCCAAATAGTTGGGGAGGCTAAAAGTGATTTATTTTTCTTGTTTTACATAGATTAAATCCACATTAATGATCAGGTTTAATTATAGAATTCCTAGTTGATACTATAAGTGAGAATATTCATTTTCTTAGAGACGTATCTGATTATGAAAAGACTATCATAATTCTTGTTAGATCATCATCGGTACATGTTTAAGAAATCTGCACGCCCACCTCCTCTCAGTCGCCAAACATACACGGATGACTTTCTGATCTGTGTTTTAATTTCACCTCTCTGAATCCAGGTAACCAAATTCCTTCTGAATCAAGCAGGGTGTAAGAAGTAAAATACTTAGAAGCCTGTCCTTCTGACTTTTGTTCCTATTCATAGGCCAGAGAAGCATTCTCATTGTGTGCTTGATGCATCTTTTGCATGGAATTACTTTTACTGGGGGAATGTACCTGCCTTTTCTGCTCTGAGGGCAGTGCTGTGTAAGCAGAACCTGGATCGTGGATGTTAGGAAGCTTCTCCCTTTCCCAAAGGGGGCCATAAAATTAAGTTTTGCAAGCATTCGGTCATTTTGGGGGGAAGATGATACTTGCATGTTGATAGAATATAATATTGGAAGGTGTGCATTCATCTGGTACAGGACTGTCAGTGCACAGTTTTAAAATGTCAAACAAAAGCACGTTTCATCTGGTGGGAAATCTAAGGTGAGATGTATGCCTGTTTAAAAGGCTAAAATACCACTTCTAATTTTTTAAAATTCGTTTTATGTTTGAAGAAGTAGTCAACTTCTGAGTGTTCCGAAGGAGGTATAACTAGCACTCAGGTGCAAACCCTGCAGGTAGAAGATAAAGCTTAAATCATGGTCCTATAAGTTCACATGTCATGAAGTCAGACCGTTTATATACTAGTTGTGGCTTGTGGAGCGCTACTTCAGAAATGTTCGTGTCAAGTTTGTTCCCTGCTGGAAGTCTCGCTAATAGGACACCCTCTCCCACTCTGGTAATTTGTCAAGGTGAAGGGGGAGAGGGCTCTGCTCCGCCGCCGGTAGATTTAGGACATCAAGACGATTGTCCACCTCTGGGAAAGAAAATTGACCTTTGTCTTCTTTCTCTTCTAGATTGTCTTTTTACTCGGGCCACTCTTCGTTCTCCATGTACTGCATGCTGTTCGTGGCAGTAAGTACTCTGCGTTGGTTTCCGGTGGGTTACGTGCTGCGTGCAGCTGGGTGTTGAACCTCGGTGCTCCCTGCCGTGTGGCCACCTCCCGCATCCTCCTGAGCTGGGCTGCTGCTGGCCGCAGTGCGGCTCAGAGAAGGGACGCTGTGCGTCTGCCACAGACAGGTACAGCTGTGGAGGAGGACTGGCCCGTCAGGAGAGGCAGCGGACAGGCACACTTGTGGAGCGGGCGGCGAATTGGGAACCTTCAGGACTGTAGGGGGTCTTGCCCGGTGAAGTAGGTGTTTCCTGCCAGTGGCAGAAACCTAATCATCAAGTCTGCCAGCCTGGTGCTCGGAGTCGGTTGACATGCGCCGTTACTTTGGGATGTATTTTCTGCAACATACCATCAGCTTCTGTGTCATCACCGCAGGTCCCCGCTCTGAAGAACCGGGCAAGGTGGCTGCTGCTGGGTGATGACCTGGCCCTAACTGGGAGCCCTGACCTAGGAGCTCAGGGGGCCCCTTTCCTCCGGGGGCTGCTGGGTTTAGGGGTGGAGCTTTGACTCGTGGATGTGAAGGCAGCTGTTGTTGCTCCTTGAGTAGGTTTTGTTTTCCTTCCACTTTCTGAAATACTTGATTGACTGCTTTCCATGGGACGAGAAAGGTTTCAGCTTCTGGAAGAAGCAGTTGCTGCTTCTGGAGCTTAGCATCCCTCTAGTCCGCAGGCCCATGTCTAACTGCTAACCCAGAGAGCAGCGTGGCGGTTGGCCCTTGCAGCCTACACAGTGATCAGTGAAGAGGTAGGAGCATATTGGCGTCTGCATTTTGCGTCTCTGGAGATGAGTGTTTATCCAGAGTCACTTAAGGAAGACCAGGCTTCAGGGCATATACGGGAGTCTTTAAAGATCAGTTCAGTGGACTTATTTTTTATAATGTGCTCATTCTCCTATCTCTGTGTGTCTCTCTTCCTCTGTAAAATTAGCAAAATTTGTTGGAAAAGAAGAGAGGGGGAGAAGATCTCTACCCTAAATGATCAGCTGCAATTTTCGTCTTAATTTCCTTTATGAGTGGATTTTTATGTAGTGGTGTTTTGTGTGAATTTGCTGTTTGCTCTCCACCCTCCTTCCTTGGTCACATTAAGTACTCTTGAGTATTTAATGCTTACATTATAAGTCCAGGATATGTAATATTAAGAGTAGACTGCTGTGAGTTAATTTGGTCTCATATAGAGACGTTTTAAAATCAATTTTTACCGTAATCCTGCTTTCATTTGAAAAACCAAATTTGAGAAGTCAAAAGAATGTAAAAATTACAGATGTGTGCGCTATACAAAATTCAAACCCACACTTTCAAAACCATTACAGTTGAGCTAATTTTTGGCTTCTTCACCATTTCTGGAAATGTAAGTCTTTTGTCTTTGGTTAATTTTGCGAGGAAGCAGCAGGGTACCAATTTAGCAGAATTTGGGGCTTCCTTTTTAAAATACACGCCCAAATGTTTCTGAAAATGTGCCATGTTCGGGAATGTGAGTTATTTGAAGGGAGGAACAAGAAATACAATTCCAATATCCTCTGTTCATTTATCTTACTGGGAAAAGTTAGCATTCTTTCTAAAGGGAGCCGCCGTATGTTTTTCTTTTTAAATAGGGCACGGGGACTGGAGGAGACGAAGGCTAGAGCCATTAGTATCCTGAGAAATCTCCCCAAAGCGGAAGTCTGTGACTGCACTGATGGCTTTTCAGTGTTTGAACATGTTGTATATGCCCACAGCCAGGCCTCGCCAGTGCAGCCTCTGTCATTTGTCAGCCCCTCACCTGCGTGTCAGTATCTTTAAGTCCTTAGGGAGAGACTTGAGAATCTGAAGTTGATACTGATGATTTGCATTTAACTACTTGAATTGTTGACTCTTTCTGATAATCGTCATGAAGTGAGAGCAGAGGGATGGTTGCCACCCTTTTATAGTTGGGGAAATAGGGCCCTTGGGAGGCTGTGGAGGTCTGTCAGCTCTCTGGTGGTCTCTTGTTCGTCAGGTTCCCTTGCTTTGTGATAGACCGCTTGATCTGAACCCTAGTTCAGTTATTTTTAAGAAGGTCAGGTGATGACACGTGACTTTTACCGTTTTTTTTCCCCCCGAGGATTTTATTTATTGATTTGACAGAGAACACAGAGTGGCAGCAGGAGAGGGAGAAGCAGGCTCCCTGCTGAGCAGGGAGCCCGATGTGGGGCTTGATCCCAGGACCCTGGGATCATGACCTAAGCCGAAGGCAGACGCCTAACCAACTGAGCCACCCAGGCGCCCCTCCCAACTGTTTTTAATTGTAAAGAAAATTCTCAGATGTATCATATTCCATACCCAGTAGTGTATGGTTCATCTTTGCTCTTTGACCCTTCTCAGAATATCTGTACATTCAGTCAAATACAAACTTTTACTGAGGGCTCTTCTGCAAAATATGAAGCTATTGTATAGAGGATGAAATTAATACATAGAGGGCCTCAGTGGTGAGCCTGCTCTGTGGACACCCGGGAGTGTATGAGGGGGCAAGTTAAGGATCTAAGCAGAGGGAAAATTACCTTGACTGTAGTTTGGTAACTGGGTCAGTATGAGCTCTTAGAGGTAAAGTTATAATGAAAAGTTCAGATAAATAGATTTGTCATAGACCAAGGCCTTTCTGGAAAGGAAAGTTGGTCAGAGCAACCATGCAGTGCATTTCAGTGACTCTAAGCAGTGGAAATATTTACTTGATGTGGATGTAGGCCCCAGCTCTTATTTCAGCCCCTCAACACACAGATGTCTCCCTGCTTTCCAGCTTTCACATTTATATACAACATTTAACCACCCCCACCTCCTCTGCCAATTCCTTAGGCAGTGACTCATCTTGTTTCCCTAGGCATCTTGGCATCATGGGTCAATCCCAGATTTGGGGGGGATGTACCGTCATTTAAATTCTGAGGACAGTTTTTGATAGCCAAAACTTCCGTCAAGAATTCCTGACACCCAGAAATTAACTTTAAAAAGTCTCTTAAAGAAAATATCCTGACCATTGTTCTCCTCTGGCAGGCAGCCCGGCCCTGCACTTGACAGTGGCAGGACAGTCAGCACCCATGAAAAGCGCCTAGGCTGGCAGGAGCACATGGCAGGGCTTCTTTGCACACAGCTAGTTCAAGTACCTAGTGAGATCCATTGAACTTGGCCAAATGCCAAAGAATCTAAATTTACTTCACTGTCCAGGAAAGGAACCATGTTAGGAGACTGTTCTTTTTTCAGTACATACATATATGGAATGTACTGAAATATCCTGAAGGAAACACGTTTGCCAGCACTGTACTATGGAGCCTGAAATCTCAGACTGTGTATCACTGTCATGAAATCCCTAGGTTAATTACTACAGCGGGGGCCCAAGCACCTTAGTGTCCGCGCTTCAGCTACCCCCCCCCCCCCCCGGCCACAGGATCCTTGGATCTGGGTCTCGCCCCCTCCTGTTTGGACAGTGCTCTTTGATACCACCCGATTCCCTCAAGATTCGTACAGTCCCTTCCCCGCACTCAACATGTAGTACCTCCGGTTAGTGATCTTTCATGAAGACGGTTTCCACAGTGTGAATTAATGCCGGGCACTGGGCAAGTGAAGAGCGCCCAGGAACTGTATGAATCCTGCCTAATTGTAACGTGGGATTCTACATCTAAATTTAGGAATTCTGTGACTCCTAAAGACGGTGAAATTGAAGCCTAGAGTAAAGACTCAACAGAGGTCAGCCTTAGGGTGTTCTCCTGGCCAGATCTGTCATCAGAAGGAGGTGGAACGATATATTCCCTGGCTTAGTCTTAGAAGCTGTGTTTTCAAGAGCAAGGAACATTTCTTTGTCTTGAACTCTCTACTGTTGGTCTAGTTCAGGAGTTGGGAAATGATTTCAGTAAAAGGTCATATCATAGTCAGGCTTTGCAGGCCACAATGCAGTCTCCATTGCATATTCTTTTTTTAAAAAATAGCCCTTTAAAATGTGAAAAACCATCTTTAGCTTGCAAGCTGACCCCCTGACTCTACTTTAAAATGGGGGAGAAAAAAACCTCTTATTTTAAGAATAGATTATTAGGAAATTCTGTGAGACAACAGCATTTTGTAGTTAAGTGTTATAGGATCAAGGAAAGGCAAAATAAAAATAAACCAGCCTCACAAAATATTTTGGTCAGCAATCAGATTTTAAAAGTGAGAAATTAGACCCTTCAGTGGAAGCTAGTATTTTTTTTTCCCCAGAAATTTTAGGCAAAAAGGCCTAAATAGTCTACCCTTTGGTTGACAGATAATGAAAGACTACGTAAGTAGGGTCAAAAGACATTGAATTTCTTTATTTAAAAAGCTGTATATATAATTTTTTTTACCCAAAAAAAGTCTGTACCTTTGCATTTGTTTCAGTGTGAACCTGTGCATTGAAAAGTCCTGTTTAATTTGACCAGGTCTTTGTGTGCCCTACAAAACTATCCTAAGGCTCTGCACAAAGAGATTCAGTGTTGGATTCTCTCTGGATGAGGAGGAAGGCCTCTCTGCACGTGTTAGGGAAGCATTCGCCGCCTGCACGGTGGGGCGTCTTCCTACAATCCCTTCTGCCTTTGAATGTCTGGTTATTTTGAGCAAATCAATTCTTTCTGTCCTCGTTGCCTTAAGGAATAAGAAATTGCCTTTATGAATCTCTAGTAATATCTCAGCTAAGAAGCTTTTGTTTATTTCTTTAAAAAATACTGGACATAGTAACTTATTTCCATCCCATTTTCAATAGGTTTTACTTTGCTAAGAGACTGGACACTTTTTTTTTTTTTTTTAAAAAGAGACTGGACGCTTGACCCTACATTGAGCAATTACATTTTCCTGACCAGAAGCCCTGTGTGGAAGAGTGGCTCAGGGCCTGCCCTTGCTCATTTTGCTCTTGTTGTAAGGAAAAACTACATCTGGAACCTTCCTTTTCACAAGGGCCAGTAGTGATGCCTGGTTTTAGTGAGGACATTCCTGGAGGATATTGGTAGATTATCCCTAATGCTAATTATCAAACTATTTTCTGCTTTCTAAATCTGGGTTATGCACAATCATTGGTTGTATCTGATTTTCCCTGAGCTCTTTCTCTGATGCACCGCCTGGTCAGGAAAATAACGGTTCCCCTCCTGGAGAGACGGGGGGAAACTGAAATAGGCCTCACTGTGGTTTCCTTTTGAGGCCTTGAGGTTAATTTCCTCTCCAGGTTCTCCTGTGGTGGATGTCTATCCTGCCTCTTGAATAGATGAAAAAGTGGGCAGGGAGCAGTGTAAAGGTTGGTGAAGCATGTGATGTATCCTTGTTTTTCCTGTAACTTTATTCTCTATTTGTGCCTCTTGGAAACCCACGAGCCTCTTGCCTTTTCCTGTGACAGCAGGGAGGACACTAGTGATAGGCTGTTGTTCCTTTCACAAACCTGACTTCTCTTTGCCTCTGGGGAGGACCTCAGTGACCAGCTGCAGGTTATTGCTTCCCTTCTGCCTTTTCTACCCTTTCTCTTATTTCTAGTTGGGAACTTTCTGCTTTGGAGCTTCTTTCACCACAAGGTTGGATGTTAGGATCAGGAGGGATTCAGAGGCCGAGAATTTCTCAGTAGGCAGTACTCTGTCCCCAACCAGTGGACCAAAATCCCCATGGGGCAGGTCCGTGGAGGCCAAACTGTAGCATGCTCAGAGAAGAATCTCAGAATGGGCCTGAGGAGAGCGATAGAGATGGGTAGATGAACCATCTTCAGCTTAGAGCAGGGGTTCACACCTTGTACTGTACGCAGAAGGAAGTCACGGAAGTAAACCCCGTGCCCAGTGCCAGACTGCTCTTAAAAAGGAGTCTTCAGTGGACATTTAATGTGTTTGTTCTCGGGAGATTTAAGTTTTTCTCATGGTTTGAAGCCCGGTGTATAAATACTATTCTCCTTCTCAGTTGAAACATAAAACTCCTCCATCATTCAAGTCACAGAAATCCAAATTAAGAACAGAATGGGATTTTGATTGAACACAGAGGTGGCTGGTAACTGGCATTTTATCTTTTGGTTGTAAGCAACGGACTCACTTAGATCTCCCAGAGAAAAAATATTTGTTTCTTTTTTTAAGATTTATTTATTTATTAGAGACAGAACACAGGGGGAGGGGCAGAGGGAGAGAAGCAGACTCCCCCGCTGAGAAGGGAGCCAGATGTTGGGCTCGATCCCAGGACCCTGTAATCGTGACCTGAGCTGAAATCAAGATTCGGACACAAGTGACTTGAGCCACCCAGGCGCCCCCAAAACGGTTTACAGTAAAGACACAGATGGGCTCGAACTAGCATAGCACCAGGAACTGAACTGAACTTGCTCCGTCTCACCGGCTGCCTGGCTTTTTGGTGTGCCTGCCACTCTGCTCCATTCTCTGACCTCTCCTCATGGCTTGCTGTCCTTGCCCGACCATAGCTTTTGCTTCCTCCTAAGTTTAGTTTGCAAGTAGCCTATCCTGTATCCTTTAGGTGCTCTTTCTATACCTTCTGAAAAGGGAGGACTCATTCATCTTTCCAGTGCAAATTCCAGAGGCAGAATACAGCCCAGCAGACCTCTGGGTCAGGCCTGTCACAGGTCCTCTTCAGTGCCCTCTCTTGAAGAGAAGGCAGAGCTGTGTGGTCCAGATGGGGCTCCCCCTTCAACTGTGTCTGTGAAAGGACGGTTCCCTCCAGGAGGGGAATGTGTAAGTCACTGACACTGCCACCGAGTGTGTCCGTACTGTACACAACGTTGGAGAGTTCCTTAGTTCTAAGAGAATCAACTGGCTTCCTTACTTGCAGTACATATGTGATTAGCAGGCACGTGTGGGGAGGGGGGAGGTGCGGAGAGTGGAGTGTGCGAAGGCAGGGGCTTACAGAGCCCTCTTATTATAAGCGTTAGCATTAAAGCAGGAGCTCTGTTCCTGTATCTACTACTAAACAGCGGTGAGAGCTTCCAGCACTGTTTCTCTGAGGAGTTACGAACACAGACTTCCCTCAACAGAGTCTTGTTTTTAAAGGTATGTGTATGATCCTCTTTCCTCTTAAAGGGCAAGGAATAGAATAAAGTGATAAATGATTCTGGGAAGCAGTTAAACGAGAGTGGTAGAGGAAGTCAAACCTCTAGTGCCTCCAGAGGGTGAGAAGGGCTTAACATGGAGCCGCCAGGAAGACAGGACCGTCTGGTTTGTTGAAGCTGCTGGTGTAGGAAAGACTTCTGCCTGGCAGCATGGGAGGAAAGTTGTCCAAGTCTGGAGTTGTGGGTATGTCAACTCTGGAACTCAAGTGATCCAAGGTCCAAGAAACTTCAGTGTGTTTACCTCCCTGGGGTCTTTTGAAATGGATGATTCTTCACAGTGATGAACAGGGCTGTAGCTAGGTAATGCCTGGTCTTCCCAGAGCTACACTGAGTATCTTGGACTCAGGGAAACAGCAGGCAAATAGGAAGCACACTCTAAGATTAGCCAGCCTCACCCAGAGCTGAGAATTGTTCTGTGGCCACAGCCTGCATACACGCCACGGCCACTAGTCATCAGAGCGGCCAGAGCCTGGAGGGGAGGGTTAGGTGTGTAACCACAATGGGGGGATTCCTAGTACCCCCTCAGGGTGAAATCATCTCTGGGTCGCCAGAGATGGGGGTAACATCTATACTTGGGTAGATGTGTAAGGAGAAAGTAGCTTAGAGGGGTAAAGGTTTCACTTGAAGTGCTTGGAAGCTTGAGTACTAATCCGTAAGTGAATGCTAATTATTTTCACAGGGATGTTGAGGAATTTTGGGGCAAGCTACCTAAAATCAGGGTCTTTGGAAGGAAAATACTGTTAGAAGAATTTTAGAATCCTAAACGAAGAAGGACCTTCAAAAACCTGTTTGAGTTTTCTTTGGGTTGGAAGCACAAACCAGGACTAGGTGTAAATCCATGGTAGAGCTGGTATTGTGTTTTTCTTGCTTTGTCCTTAGCAGAGAGAGGTGCAGTTCTCCCTAAGGTGCGTTCGTGTATTTGTAATTCATAGGTATATAACCCATGCCTTTAACAGTTACATGAGAAGGCAGCTCAACTCTTGGGGAGTAACCTCCAGAACCTGGCTTCAGCCCCATCCAAGGTTATTATTCACCTTATCACTGGCATGGGTGTGTTACCTAATTGGCTTCAGCTGCCAGATGCAAACTCTGCTTCAACCAGAACCAGCTGTCTTCCCAATTCCAGAATCTTGAGACAAGCCTCTTACTGTTTACATTTTTATAACTAACTTCAACAACAAACAAAAAAGGAAAGGAGGGGGCTCTGCAGAAAGCCAGGAGTACTTTAACCAGCTAATGAGTGCAATTCAATCGAACTGGTATATGCTCTTTTACAACTGGATGTTTCTACTGTAGAATACTCGATAAAATGAGACAATCTCTGAGTTTTTGCCAGCTGCTGAGAACTGAATGCTCGCTCACAGCAGCGTGCAAAGAACCGGGGATGGATTTGTGTATCTGTTTCAAGTAGGCAGTGTCCATGGGCACAGCCAGATAGTTTTCTGAGGAGTGCATTTAATTAAGTGTATGAATCACAAATTATCAAACAGAACTTTTAAAATATATCTTAAAAGCATATTCTTATTAGAAATAAGGCAAAGAAAAAATTTTTTTAAAAGACCAGGTTTTTTTGTTTGTTTTTAAAGAAACCAGATTTGCTTAAAGGAAGTGATAGGAAAACTCTCCACACCCTGCTCCATCACAGTCTTTAGGGATGCACCCGAGTCAAAGGCAGGCTGACAGAGAAAAGGGGAAATTCTCAAAAGTCTGATGAATGTAGGGGAAAGTTATGGAACTTAAAGGACACGGTACTCATCAAAGACTAATTCATTGTTGGGTCAGGACTCAACTAGAACCTGTATTATTTGGGGAGATTATTAGATTTACTTAAAATACAGATTAGTCTCCACTGCCCTTTAGAAAAACCTGAGGAGAGTAGAACTCTCAAGTAAACTGAATGAATGAAACTTAAGTCTCTAGACAGACTGGGCGGAAAACAGTAACTTGGCCCAGAGTAAGGACACCCCTGCGCTCAGAATGCTAGCAGTTTATCCCAAGACTGGGAACTAAGGATAACAGTTGGCTGTGAATCAGAATGATAAGAGAGGCTGCAAGAGGAGGAGCTGCCCCTGAAATCTTAGAAAGTCATAAACAAGGAAACCCCTTGACCTGTTTACAATTTGAAAAGTAGTCTAGCCAGACAGGTACAGTCATGAACTGTTCTAAAGACAAGTTTCTAGGGCCATCACTTTTTGTTTTGCTTATTTAAAGGGATTAAGCCTCAGGTGTTGACGAGACTAAGAATGCTTGCCTAAAGCCCTATTCTGTATACAATTTACACTCTGGTTTTTTAATGGTTATTAATAGTAATGACTATTCTGTAATGACTTGATCGTGTAAAACACCAACCCTTTAGGGGTGTGGTGATACTACATAAAGTTTCCAGTTGGTATGTTGAACTCTTTTCTTCTCTACTAGCTTTACCTTCAAGCCAGAATGAAGGGAGACTGGGCAAGACTCTTACGCCCCACACTGCAATTTGGTCTTGTTGCTGTGTCCATTTACGTGGGCCTCTCTCGCGTTTCTGACTACAAACACCACTGGAGTGATGTACTGACTGGACTCCTTCAAGGAGCCTTGGTTGCCATATTAGTTGTAAGTATACAGGGTGGCAGACTACGTCTTGATACTGATAAACACTGGGATAAGTAAGTAGAGAACCTGTCCCAGGGAGAAAACTACCCAAAGGCAAATAATGTGGCTCAGTAATTTTTACTGGGTAATCACCCGATGTTATTAACAATGTTGCTTTTTCCAAAAGTTGTAAAAAAGGGTATGGCTATAGTGTTTTGTTAGGTTATTCTGCAATTCATGCCAAAAACAAAAGTGCTAACAGAGTAAAGCTACTTACTCAAGACCTAACTAAGCAACTCTCAATTTAAGAATTTCTTTTAAAAAAACTTCCTGTTAGTCACTTATTTTTTGTACCCTTTCTCTCTCGTAAGGTTGATACTTACTTTTGCCAACTGCTTGTCACAACTATGTATATGGTTTTTAAACTTAAATTACATCATTAAATACTTTTGTCCCATTCTAAGTTTAACTTGTTTTCTGTAGGCTGTGTATGTATCCGATTTCTTCAAGGAGAGAAATTCTCCTTTTAAAGAACGGAAAGAGGACGACTCCCATACAACTCTGCACGAGACCCCGACGACGGGCAATCACTTCAGGAACAGTCACCAACCCTGAAGGTAGCAGAGTGCGCAGATAAAGCTGGCCCGCTTTCTAAAGGAAAAGGATCGCAACCACAAGGCAAGAGGATGCGTTTTCTTCACGGTGTACAAGCCTTTAAGGGACTGCTGCTGCTATACCTCTCGGATGCCCACTTCACCTGTGTGTATATAGTTCCAGTTAACACAGTGGTTCTCTAATAGCTCTCAGTTCATTAAAAGAAATTTCAAGCCTTTCACTAAAACAATACCCACCTGTACATTTTTTATTAAAAAAATGTAATGCTTATGTACAAATGTGTATGTAATAATATGCTTTCTTAGAATGATGCCTGATTGATTGAAGTATAATACATACTGAAATATTTGAGTACAACTGCCTTGAGATGGGAAAACCAAATCAGCACTTCCGTGAGCACTGCTAGTCAACGGTAATCAGGTGGTGAAAAATTTAAGACCCCACATTCGTTTAGCTGACTCTTTATAAGTAGAGGCTGGCAGCAAACACAATATCTCTCTTGATTTTGGTGATTCCTAAGAGAAAAGAAAAGATGGTTTAAACTTCCTAAACCGCGAAGACTAATTAATTCCCCTCTGGTGGGGTTTTAATACAACAATCCCAATGATACAAAATGCTGCTGGTCTAAAAGATAGAGGAGTTCACAGCCGCCTCTGAGAGGAGAGGAGGGTAACTCAGCAACCAGACTCCTGCTCTTGTGACTCTAGACTGACTCTAGACTCAGCAGTACCTGTGTCTCTGCATAGTCTGAAACACCGTCGCGGCCCTGCGCACACACAGACTCACTCACTGAGGGAAGGACTAAACCATCACATGTAGTTAGGTGACCCAAAAGCATGAATTTTCAGCCTACTTCAGGAGACACTTTATTTTTCACTTACCACGTGAGATTCTTTCTGGACTAAGGCAGGACAAACATAAATTTTACTGAAAAAGTTTAAACTTAAACTCTGGTTGATTAAACAGGTCTGCCCCATCAACCGCATGGCAACAGTACCCAGTTTTTGCACACCTCTTCTTAGGACACGGTTAGCAGAAATCATCAGGGGTTGCGACTATATGAGCAACGAACTCAGAACAACAAGGTAGCTGCTATTCTTTGATGTGTTAAGTCACAGCCCTTTTTCCTGGCAAATATTCAGACGGAATAACCGTAAGCATGTTAGATGCTCCCTCTCGCCCCCTGCCCGCCTCCATCACTACCACCTTGGACTGGCGATCCTTTTTTTTCTGGTCTTCCTACCTTCTACCTTGCTCATCTACAGACTTCGCTACAGTGCAGCAGCAAGGACTACCAGAGCACACCGCTCCTGCGGTCAAAACCTCCAATCATTTCAGAGCCGGGGGCCAGGGGGGTAACATGATCGTCTCTTTTCTCCTTCCTACTATTCTACTCAGGGCTCACTCTGCTCTAGCCGCACCGGTATCTTGCTGTTGGCTTACGTCTATCAAGCATACACCAAGGGCCTCAATACCACCTTCTGAGTGGAGGCCCTAGGCCATTTCCCATCCCTCAATTCCTGTTGTCTCTTCCTTTCTTCTCCAGACTTATCACCACCTGAAATATTTTAATTGTTGACTTGTTTATTGTATGCCTCCCCACACTAGAATGTAAGCTCCGTGAAGGCAGGGATTTGTGGTTTTTTTTGTTCACTGCTGTATCCCCTGGTGCTTAAAACCATGCCTGCACATAGTACACAATAAATATTTATAAATGATTATATATAAAATCTCAAAGCTTCTTCCTGCAGAGACACACTAAAATTGCTTAAGTATATTACTAGATGGCCCTCCATGGCATTCAAGTGAAGAGCATCTGAAAATTCTTCCTACACTGTGGCCAAGAACTCAAGTCTCAAAAGATTGCCTTAATTATTAGAAAAAGCTTACAGACCGGATACTGACCTTCTGCAAATTTGTTTTCCAGCTCAGTGTTTCCAATGGCTTTTGCTGCTTGACACATCTGTCGAAGCAGTTCTTCCAGTCGCCGCATACAACGAATTATGCTGCCTGTAAAGAAAAAGAAATCAGTTGAAAAGTGGAAAATAACCAGAACATTAGAACTTTTGTTAGAGGCAAGAAAGGAGAACATGGGATGATTAATAGTGCTTTGAGGGACTTCCCATGCAGTAAATGAGGTTGCAGACTTGACAGGCTGCCTGGCAGGCACTAGGAGAGATACAAAAAGTTTAATTTCCCATCCTTGACTAATGGTGGCAATTCCTAATTTATTATAATGTGTTCATATTTGCTCTTATAAGTATACAAAATGCCCTGGGAGCAGGGGGGAGAGCAACTTTGGGTTAAGGCCACAAAGATCACACAGAACCTGGGTCTGTCAGAATGAGGAGGTCTCTGTCAGACAGCAACAAGGAAGACCACTGGGGCAATGCAGAGAAGTGTGACGAAGTGCAGCTACTCCAGGACCCCGAGGGTGGCCTACTGAGGTATCTGGATACCATCCTGTGAGGAGAATGCAACTGAAGATTTTTAAGCAGTGGACGAGTAACGGGATCAGATTTGTCCATTCATTCATTCATTCATTCCATTCCATTCATTCATTCTTATTCATTTGAGAGCAAGAGACACAGCACAAGCAGGGGGAGCCTCAGAGGGAGAGGGAGAAGCAGACTCCCTGCTGAGCCGGGAACCAGACATGGGGCTCGATCCCAGGACCCTAGAGGTAATGACCTAAGCCCAAGCCAGATGCTTAACAGACTGAGCCACCCAGGCGACCCAGATTGTCATCTTAAAGGTGAAATCATTCATTCTTCTTGACCTTAAATAGACTTTTGTCAGTGCTTTCTTCATATAGTGTGTCCTCAAGGGAGCACAAAGGAGGAGATAAGTCTCTTCCCACTGGATTTGATTCCCTGAGATCTGTGGTTTTGTTGTTTTATCAAAGCTGAAGCTGTAAACATCATTTGACTTCTACCACACTTGAGCAAGGAGGGGCCTGGGATTCTTTCTCAAAGAGCTATCTGCTTAAGTTTAAAACTCTTGGGACTTTAATGTGTGTAATACATTAGAAGTATCAGTTCTGTCTGATACACAAGGTATGAATTCCTACTTTAAGTCCTTACCATTATTAACTCCTTAGAACACTGAAATAATACATTAGCATGTATCGAGTTCTTGTAATACACTCACTGTGCACGGTTGAGTTTGCCTCCTTAATGCCCTCCATGTTCTCTTCCACTGTGCCCAATGGTTGAAGGGAAACTGGGGAGAGTTAACTCAGAAAGGAGAATGTAATCTGAGCTTAGATGAAGGCGAAAACAAAAGCCATTTGCCCAACAGAGTCTGCATAATGCAGCAGCAAGTTTCCACACACATAGAGAGCACCTTCTCTCCCTGTGGGACAACGTTCCTGGCTGCGGAACCCACCAACAGGCCAGAGAAATGAAAACACTATGATGCTACTTCATATTCTGGGAGGTCCGTGGGATGACACTGGTAAGGAAGATGACCAGCGCACAGGTTACCTTAAAAGAAAAACGGGGATAATACCCTTCCATCACCTACCTGTAGGATGGTCACCTACTTTAGATTTGGTTCAAAAGAACGAGCTGGGACACCAGGAATTAAGAGGAAAAAAAGACTCGATGGATACCCAGGTTCTAGCCCAGATTCTGCCACTAAGTAATTAAGCTCTGTGACCTAGGCCCTTACCCCATTCTCATTTCCCTTTCTCATTTCTAAGATACGTAACAATAAATACTCTTCAAACAGAGAGCCTGATCTACCTAACTCTGATTTTATGTCACTTGAGATAAGAAATGTACAAATTCTTTGACACTGGCAATAACTCTGAAGGGATAAACTGTCATGATATAGCCCTTTAGCCAAAATATTCAAAGTCTATTGGGTTTTTTGTTGTCCTCATTAAAAGGTTCGTGGAGTTCTGGGAGAGAACTCCAGCTCTCAAATACAGCCTATTTCCACTACACAACTCTGTCAAAGTTATTTAGCGCCTAACAAGGGACTTCATAAAAGTCAACAGCAAAAGGACAACCGGAACAGATCATAAATTCTGTAAAATCCAACTAATCACATATATACACATAAAACCCTGAGGACTTTCTTGTATTACTGGAGAGTAAAGTTACCGACGTTCCTAGTGACATTTAGGCATCAAAGAAAAGAGAAATTAGGGCGATGTCCAACATTTTCTGAATACTTATTTTGTGGTAGGTCGATAATACATATTTCATGTAAAACTTCTCATTTGACATTTACACTTTGACAAGTACTATCATCCTCATTTTACAGAGAAGGAAAAGGAGAAAGGGAAGTTGCATACATAACCTGACCAAGGTCAGAGCCAGGAGTAAATGATGGAGTCAGGATTTGAATCCAGACCAAAGACTGGAGAGCCCAAGCATTTAACCATATTGCAGTGCCTCAGAGAAATGATATATCTTCTAAATTTTCTATAATAAATATTACTTTATAAATTTCATTTTATAATTAAATTTAGTTTATACATTTAAAGTAAGAAAAACTGTAAATACAAGTTTTTTAAAAGGTTTGAGAGCACACATGCACAAGTGAGGGGCAAAGGGAGATAGATGGAAAGAGAATCCTCAAGCCGACTTCCTACTGAGCATGGAGCCCGATGTGGGGCTCGATCCCAGGACCCTGAGATCATGACCTGAGCTGAAATCAAGAGTCAGCTGCTTAACCCTCTGAGCCACCCAGGTCCTGCAATATTTTGTGTTTTAGGCTCTAAAAGCTCTTCACTTCTGTAAAAATCTTCATTGCCAGGTAGTGCCAAAGAATTTACATTAATGAGTTTCTAGAAGTAGTAAACAGTTAAATTGGCAAGTAGAATCCAGTCAAATAAAGAGGTCTGTTTTCTGAATCAAAGTACAGGTGTCTTGTAGTAATATCAGCAAAATAAGACAACACGTTACTGTGGATCGAGATGGAAATGGGGAGTAAGGAACTGAAAATGGTCTATTCTCAGCTACTCCTAAGCCTGACTGTAAAAGGAATGAGGACTGAGGGTACAGGAGGATTGAGGATTAGTCAGAATTCAATTTCTCTACTCTAGCCCCTGGCCCACGACAACCATTAATCTCCTTTGTCTCTATGGATTTGCCTATTCCATACATTTCATATAAGTGAAATTACACAACAGGTAGCCTCTGTGTCTGCCTTTTTTTACTTAGAACCTTAATGTGTTCAAATTTCATCCACATTTTAGCATTGATCAGTACTTCATTCCTTTTTATAGCTGAACACTACATTATACTGATAGACCACAATTCATTCATCCACTGATGGACATTCGGGCACACATGCAATCCTCAGATTCATCCGGTTCTTGAACAGAACAGTATCATTCTCATCGAGGATGGAAAGCAACACCTTTCTCTGAACAGTGTTTCTACCTCCGGCTTTCTGGCTTTCCACAAAGTGGTCCCCCACAGTTCATGTCCTGAATCTGGTTTAATATTCCTATCTAGGTGGTTTTAATGAGTCTGATCGGATGTCAGGATCACAAATGTATTTTCCTGTACGTATTTACCACTGGATTCCAGCTTAGACTAAACCCTTTCTGGAGGGCAGAGACTGCTGCTCACGATGCACCCAGTACAGTACCTGACTTCCCACTACAGTCTCAGTCATTATTCATCACATGTGTAAGTATCAAGTACTAAATTCTAAGTAATTAGTACTAAAATTTTGCCAAAAGTGAAACAAATGATACACGTTAATAAATGGTTACTCTATTATTATTAGCAAAAGTATTTCTAAGGCAAATCCACTGGAAAATCCCTAATGACACTGATGTCCCGTGACCTAGGGAAGTTGGTAAAACTACTCCAGCTGAAAGGCATCTGAGAAGAGCGTGAATGGAGGCAGAGTGTGGGAATGTACTACAGGGTGAACAGTTTCAAGTGAGAGCACATGTCGTTAGGGGAGCTCCTGTGACGAAGTAAGTAGAAAAGCAAGTCCTTCGTGTGTACTGGAGAGTACAATACTGTCGCTGTTTACACAGAAATCAAACTGAACAGCCTCTGAAAGCTTACAATGGATCCACTACATGAATTCACAGACGGAAACCCTAGGCTAGAGCCTCTACAAATTCTGTTTTAAATTGCTCTTCCAATTTAGTTTGATAGAAATAAGAAACAACCACATTCTTATCATTTTTTTCAGGGTGATAACAGAGGTTATAATTATTTGTATGAAGTCTTCGAAATTCCTCAACTGAATCACAGTGTAAGCTCTTCTCCTGCATTAGGCATCCTCTCAAACACACGGTATTCATCATTACAATGTTAACTAGTGCCAGATAATGTTTGGAAAATACTTAAAACTACTTCTGAGGCTCAGGACATGAAATGATCAGACACATTTTCATATAAAAAGAAAATTAAGAATCTAACTGGAAACAAATATGGTTTGAGTGAAGGGCATTTTAAAGTTCCAATGCAATCATTTTCTGCCCATAAAAGTAAAGACACAATGTACCATGGGCTAGAGCTTTGATTACAGTATTTTTCCAATTATATAAAGCGTGTACAGTAACAAGATGAAGAGAGAACGGCTATGCTGAAATGGAAGAACTAAATAACAGCAGGGTAAAAAGCGGGGGCACACAGTATGCTGGAAAAAGGAAATACTCTAAGTAAATCGAGGTTCTCAGTTATTTTTTTGCTGTTTAATGTTTTATTTCTAAGAGTTAATACATAGTCCATCCCAATTTTAGAAAAACTATAGCTGATACAATGGCACCCAGACCAGAAAAACATGAAGATTACGCTGATGTTAGACCCAACTTCAAGTTTATAGTTACAAACGGAATTCCTCAGATTTTCAAACTTCAATTCCTCACGCAAATTGTGATGCAGAAATAGCTCCAAGGAACGGAAAGGGGGCAAAACAGATTTCAGGAATGCCAGTATGCTCTGAAAAACTGCAGACTCTCACCAATTTTAGCAGGTTCAGATCTGTCTTCCTATACTGTGATAACTCTTCCATTTAAGTACAAAGAACAGAAAAAACAGTCCACGAGGACAATTTTTTGGGGCTCCCTACAGGTGGTCTGTTGCCCCTTGATTTTTCTTCAAACAAAACTACTCTCCGCTAGGAACCACTATCGTGTCATTGTGTCTGACTTCTCAGAGAAGCAGATATTCTATAAATATGAGCTATTAACTAGTCTTGGAATTATTTAGGCATAGAAGAGTCATTAGTTTCATCCTTATGTTCCAAAAAGATGCCAGATTCAAGACTGGTGATGCTGTATGACTGTCTTTGCACCCTCACACCACGCAAGTGGTCATATATTTACCTAGGTTCCCGTGTGGGAAGCAGTGTTCACAAGTGAGGGGAGTGTCATGCTTCCCTCTTCTCATATCCTCAGCTATTGCTCCCCACCGTGAGCGATTACAGACCTCCTTACCATTCCTACAAGCATGAACTGTCAGTGGATGGAAATGGTACGATCTAGGTCAGGATTTAAGAAGTCTCCAGGTGATCCAAAATTCAAGGATAAGAAGGCATTATGGTGCTTGGATGAAGTTATTAACTACCATGTGACTTGCAATCACAAAGGCCGGGGTTCAAATCATAGTGCCATCATACACCACACCTCCGTCACCTTGGGCAATTTACTTCTTAAAAGCTCAGCTTCCTTGTGCCAGCCAAGCAGAAATAGTATCTACCCCGAGTTGCCATTTTGGTGTTTAGATCTAAATTATATAAAGTAGTGCTGAGCACAATGCCTGGCACACAGTAATCACTTAATAAATAATGACGGTCCCAAGTAAGAGAATGCAGTACTCAGAGCAAGATTTTGGAACCACATTACTAAATGACCATTTAATGGAGGCTTAGAAATAAATTTCATGACACCATATACCAGGACACTGTAATAAAAAAAAACAACAACTATAAAACCATGAAGTTCAGCGTAATATAGTAAAGGCTAATAGTTGAAAATTTGACCTATGCATCATAAAAATCCATGATTCATAAACTCAGTGAACTATTAATAATAGTATCTGTTAAAAAGCATATAGCATCAGATGTGTCAAAAATACAAATTTTCTTAAAAGAAAGCTACAAACAATAGCACTTTAAATATTCTTATAATAATCACTATGAAGTCCAAGCTCATTTACTTTCATTTTTAAAAAGTTCAATGTAAATATCTTAGTAAATATTCACCATTATAAATATCTATATAAGCCAATCGTTTTGAAATGAATAAAACATTTCTAAAATGGTCTCCTTTAGATACTGTGCTTCCCCCCCTTTGTTTAAAGATTTATTTATTTATTTATTTATTTGACACAGAGAGAGCGAGCCAGTGAGAGAGGGAACACAGAAGGGGGAGTGGGAGAGGAAGAGGTAGGGTCCTAGTGGAGGAGCCTGATGTGGGGCTCGATCCCAGAACGCCGGGATCACGCCCTGAGCCGAAGGCAGACGCTTAACGACTGCGCCACCCAGGCGCCCCTTTTTTCCCCTTCTTGTAATTATTACTATTATTTCTTTTCTATTCCCTCTACCTTTATTTTTTTATTTAAAATTTCTATTCAGTTGAATAACAATTATTCTTTGTCTTTTAAAGACATTTTAAAAAGACTGCTCATTAGCCTGATTCATGCTAAAGCACCATCTCACTGAGGCCAAGTCTGTTATTAGAAATGCAATGATGGACAGCATTTTCAGCTCTGCTTTCTTTCAGTGGAATTAATATAGCAAGCGTTTAGATTACTGCCAAGAGATAAAGAAACAAACAAACAAATAAAAAAACCTCAAATGAACCTGAGTTACTAGGATCAGCTGTTTATCTGTGATGGCATTACCATTCCATATTATTCTTGTTTAGTTAAAACAATGCCATCCTGAGTATATTTCTTGTATCAGTAAGGAATGTATGTATACAGAATTTAAACATACCTTCAAAGACATCTGTCATTTTGCAGATATGGGCAAATGTAGCTCCGGTTGCCCAGGTATACACTACATCCATTAAGTGAGGTTTGAATGAGCTTAGGTATGTTTCTTCGTCAATTTCCAGTTTGGCTTCTGCTGAAACTTTTGCAATTCTTTTAGCGCATTCCTTTGAAAACAAAAGATTTACTCAACATTTCTTACTTAGGATCTTCCATCTTCTTTAGGTTTCCAGAGCCAGAATTACACAAGGTCCCTTTTTCTTCCTAGGTTCGTATGCCCACAGTTTGGATACCCTGTGCTTCTAAGTAGCTACAGTGCCTTTTCCACTGCGAAGTGACCCAACTGCAGTGTTTCCCCATTACACTGAAGTAAGTAATTAAGAAAAATTTATCAAGAGTGTGATTTTCACCCAGTTAAACCTTTTTTTAATAAAAAAATAGAAATTCTTCTTAAAGTCATTCAAGAGTAGCATTTAATTAATCTCTAAATATTTCATTAACAGCAACCAAAAAAACCCCCAAAGGCATCAATAGCAAAACAGACTTAGAAGAACACAAATCCTATGACAAAATAATGCTTTCCCCCAATAATGCTTTAAAAAATATAAATCTTAATCCCCCCTCCCCATCAGTGAGATATTTAGATTCATTCTTCTCTCCTTGGTAATATAAAAGGTCAAAACCACCTAGTCCTATATAAACTTCCCTGGTTCTGGAAGTTTAAATTTCTTAGTAATAAGGGATGTTAAATGTTCCACTGCAGAGGCTCTTTTTATGACTCACTTCTCCTCTCTTGCAGTGTCATATGGCTTCCTCTTTCCCCACCTTTCCGTCTAATGTTAAAAGGTAGATAAAATCAGTTCATCATAAGAAAATCTAACACACACAAATTCATTACTATAAGCTACTGGGGCTTTAAGGACCCAGGGATAATTAATTTCTTTGGATAAAACATATTTTGTTTGATTATTCTGTTGTAAACTACAATGGAAAAACATATGAAAAATTAAGCTAACTAATCCTAGTCCATCAAGATGCCACTCTTAATACCAAGGAAAACAATGCAGGCACTGAGTTGTTGATACCGCCTATCTACATTATGCAGGATTAAATCTACACTCATAGTAACTCAATACAATTCATTACACTGGTGGGGGACAATGTTTAATTATTAAAGTGAAAATCCCAAATGATAGCATTAAATGACAAGATTAACACGAAGTAACATATTTAATCTTGAAGGAAGTGGTCTCTGTGGAATGATAACTAATAGGATTAGACTGTCAAAAATGTCCATTTTACATATACTATTCATAAAACGTGCAGCTCAAAATACTCTTACCTGCATTTGACGAAGTGGTCCTGCTAACTGCTCTGTTAACTTAGGCATCTCACTAGACTATGAAAGAAAGGATATAAAGACGCAAGCTTAAAATGCTTTCTCCTGTAATAAAACAAAGCCTTCACGATATCCATCAATATCAAATTATAAGATCTTAGTTAGCATTTAGAGTTTCTAATGATCTTAGTTGATGTAAAGCAAAATTGCCACTCCTTTCATCCTAAATTATATTATATTTCAGAGGAAAATATTACACTGCTGAATTTACAATTTACCAGCTATTTTCTGTGACCACAAATGGAATGGAGGGAGAGCAAATATTATAAACACCCACAGTAGTTTAGTTACATCAAAATTACTATAAAACTGGGGCGCCTGGGTGGCACAGCGGTTGAGCGTCTGCCTTCGGCTCAGGATGTGATCCCGGCGTTGTGGGATCGAGCCCCACATCGGGCTCCTCCGCTAGGAGCCTGCCTCTTCCTCTCCCACTCCCCCTGCTTGTGTTCCCTCTCTCGCTGGCTGTCTCTGTCAAATAAATAAATAAAATCTTAAAAAAAATTACTATAAAACTATTTTATCACAGCTTGATTTTGAAATAGTTTTGGCTCCTAGGCCAACTCTCATTCTGTGGAAACCAAAAATTTGGGACAAAGATCATTAAAAGCAGTGTCCTCCATTTTTATTTTACCCAGGTATTACTAACTGGGCAAATGAACTTGGACAAGTGGCTTGGATCCAGTGTGTTGGCTTCGTACACCGTCAAAGAGAAAGAATAGGTCAGATCCTCAAAACCCTACTCTATTCTGATTAGAATAAGAACAAAGTCTCACAAAGGTAGCTTTACACAAAAATAAAATTATTACAAAAATGGTATGTATGTATGTATGTATGTATGTATGTATGTATGTGTGAGACAGGATTTAAATTATAGGTAAATTTTCTTAAAAAGCTATAATAGGTTAGTTGCAACAGTTCAGCCTTTATTTTAAGCATCAGTATTTATACAGGACTGGTTTTGCTTTGCATGTTATATGTATATTATATGTAATAAAATAATGACCTAGGTTCTGTATTATTCCTGTCCCAATTAAAAAAAAAAAGAAAAACCATGATGAATGATGAAAAAACAAAATGGCCACAATGAACTCAACATCACAGTTTGTGAATTCAAGACTACTTACCATCTTTGATATCGTGTCCATTCATGGTCAGCAGTTACTGACCACTCTTTCTCTGGTCAATATTTCACCAACGCTCTCCCACCAGGTGTATATACATTTTGTTCCTTCATCTCCCTTTTAAGTCTCAATTCAAATTTCACTCTTGGTGAGGCCTTTACTAATCACCTTGTTTAAATTTAGTAACCCTATCCCAATGTTTTCTACCTGCCTCCTCTGCTTCACTTTCATACAAAACTTTCATCACTATTTGACATAATCTGTGTGTTACTTCACTTCTTTATTGTCTACCTTCATCTACCAGCATATCCGCATCAGGAAAGCAAAAATTTCTGCTGTATCTCTAGTGCCTAGATTTGGGCACTGCACACAGTGGATTTTTAATAAATATTGGTAGTTGATACATATAAAGATCGTATTTAATCTTTAAATTACTTTTAATGATATAAAAATGCAGGGACACAATTTTAGAAAGAACACATTTCTAAAAAGAAGTCAGTATATTAAGCAGACTTTTTCATATTTATAACAAATACCTTACTATGTTTAACCTTTCCATCTGGCTAGAAAACATTCTTCTAAAAGCATCAACAAAATCCATGTGACTTGTAGTGTTAATTTTCCATCTTGATGTTGAAGGGCACCACCGCAAAAATTGATGACACTCCATATAATACAGTGTGGTTTCACTGAACAAATCTTAATTAACCACGTAGAGTGACATCTTGCCCACAAATTTCAGAATAATGGTTTGGTTAAGCCCAACTCCTTTGAAGAGGTAACATACTTGGGCTCTCAGGAAACAGGACTTTTATAGTACCACATTAAAAACAAAACAAAACAAAACAAAACAACAAATGCAAGAAATTAGCTATAAGACAAAGTCTTACACAAGCTGAAGGGCCCCAATCCCCAAATCATCATCGAACCTTACGTCTTTTCAGGGAATTTGACAAATATTCTTAACAATTACCCCGGAAATTAATGCAATAAAATTCTGAACCTAAGAAAAACAACAACCAAACATAGTATTTTGTACAGTAATGACTTCCTCATATGCAAATTACTTCACAGGTGCATAGCAGGCATTCTCAGGGGAGCATACATTGTTTTGGGACTATTGTCCTCTTTGTTATCACCGCCACTCTAGCTCTAATTCTCATCAGTAATCATGAAGCTGAGAGAAAAGGACCTACATATTTCAACAAGTAATGTATTTGTCCTGCTTCATAAATAAATAGTTAACAAACAGATCAATGGCAGAACTGAAAAAACAGTTTGTCTTACACAATTCACTTGAAAGTTAAACTAAGTGTACATGGTAAAAGGTCTTCTAAAAATTTAAAAATTAGTATTAAATTATTTTTAGAGGGCAAATGTCTTTGTCTTATTCTTATTTTGTCCACTTCATTCAAAATGAATAAAGTTTGAAATGTAAAACACACATTTTACTTTTTAAAACAAATCACACTGGTTTTTGGAATAAAGTAAAAGATTAGTGTTTTTGTGGTGGGCCATCTAGTACTTCATTTTTTGATTTTTAAGAGTTGCTGAAAGTGAGCTAACTACTCAATGAAAAAATTACTGTGAAACCAGTAATGAGAATGCTACAGCCACTACCTCAAACCTTACTTATGACAACTAAGACTTCAGCCACTCGGAAAATCAGTTGCTTCATATATGTTCTCCAATACTGGGAGAACAGAGATTCATTTAACCTCACTATAGCCCCTTTTATTTTCATTCTTTTGTCTAATTTTATTTTCATTCATTCACCGTTTTCTTTCTAGGACTATGTGACCAGACCAGATCTTTGAACAATGCACTGGGTTACAGAACAAATTTAAAGCCTGGAATATGATTAATGACTATCCACAAATAAAATCTTATTTCTCTCTCCTTTCTGATAATATGTATTTAATTACTTAATACTCTCTTACTGTATTTGTGTTAAAGTAGTGTTGATTTCTAATTAACATTACCCATAATACGTAAATATGAAACATTTTTATAATTTTATAATTAAAAGTGCCCATAGTAATATTAAGTTATAGGATGTGTGAATTAATAAATCAGGTTATATTAATAAATAAGGTTAAATCTATTAACTCACATTCTCTTGAAACACAAAGCAGCTTAGTAGTGCCGTTGCCTGTTCTGCAGACAGGTCATTGAAAAGGCCATTAAACATCATCTCAGTTAGAAGCAGCTCATCAGCACTAGATCACCACAAGAAAAAGAGAATAACTTTCAAATGTTGTAATATAAAAATACAAAGTGTATACACGCATGCTTAAAATGTAGACAGTTTAATAAAATCTATTACTTGAACATAAAGAGTAATCAATGAGAATGACAAAGATTTATTTAAGAAAATGACACAGGTCTTTATATTTTCCAATATATCAGTAATAAATGTAGAATGTTTATTTCATGTAAAAATCCCATTCTAGGAAACACCAAAATGCAAATCTTTACTGAAATAAAGAACTCTTTCTTAACTCTCAGTACACCAAGAAATGTAGTCATAACCATTTTTCCTCTGGGTCCAAGGATCCATTTAATTGTTTCTAAGGTGTTTAACAATTTATAACACAAAGAGATAATGAAAAACAACTTCATTAGAAATCTTAATTAGAATGTAACCACAGTAGACACACACTGCATTCCCAGTGTTGAAAACGTACATAACCAAGATGGCCAACGGCCTTTAAATGAAAGTCAATGCTGCTCTTCAACTGTTATCTGTGAGTCTGGACAATACCCATGTAGTAAATACATTCCAAATTTCAAATACATCTCCAACAGGTACTAGCTTATTATCACTTGTTTTTCTCCTGCACTTAACATTATCAAAGCATACTATTGACTGCAGATTTCAAATACATCTCTTGTAAAGGCTCTAGCTTATCATTATTTTTGGTTCTTCTTTTGAGTTATCAAAATATACCATTTTTAAAAACTTTCACAAGTTGTAATTTTGTTGAAGAGGGAGGCCATCTTCTTTGCTCTACAACTATACAACATTTTCATATTCAGGTTTATATTATAGAGATTAGAATGATCAACAGAATTTTTTTTTTGATCTCACCATCTTTTTCTTAACAATTTCCTTGTATTTACAACGGTCTTTAGTATTTGACCACTTAAAAACTATCAAGGACAATCTAGCAAACAAATCATAACAGATAAAAGACTATTGTCACAAGTCCTTTTAGCAAAATGGAATGGTCCAAGTTCTTAGCACAAAACATTATGCAATTCCTGCTTGCCGAACAGAAAGGAAAGTAAAATAAATAAGAATCTTAAACTTTTCTTTTCGTCCTTAGAGAGATATTATTCACCCACTGATTCTTCAGTTTGAGAATTTACCTACAGTCTAAGATTTTGCTACATGATTAATTTCACCATCAACACTGTATCTTCTGATTTGTGTAATAACTGCAAAAAAAAAATATCTTTCCTTTTTTCCCTTTGCCATCATGGGTGGAAAAGGAAAAACTCTGCTCAACTGTGCTCAATGGAAGCTACAAAAGACTACAAAGATAGTGTTTCTAGAATTCTGTAATCAAGGTTCCACAACGTATCTTACATTTATAAAAGAGCTTAACAGACCCATTTGGTAATTTTGAGGGTGTTACCCCTATTTAAAAAAAAAAAAAAAGCAAACTTTTAATTTTTGACTTCTAAAAAAGAATAAAGTCATGAACTATCAATCTTTATAAGTAGTTCTAACTAATCAAAAATAGAGTAAAAAATTAAATCTGGATTCCTGATGGTAAAATGAGAGTCAAGTCAAAGAGGACAATACAAATAAGCCAAGAGTACTTCAAGAACTACGTATTAGCACGTACATGCCACTAAGGTGGGAGGCAGACACAAAACACAGTAATCACAGGACAGTGATCTAACAGGTTACACAAGCAATTACACAAAAAAAGTTGAGGAGCTTAAAATAAGGCGAGAAATTCACAGCAAGTTTCGTAAGATGCAGGAAAAAATACGTAGGAATTAGGATTCGGGGTAGGAGTGAAGGAAAGGTCATGCTAAGAGAAAGAAACGTGTGGGATGTGGCTAGAGAGGAAAGGGCAACAATACGCTAAATTATGGCATTTATTCTAAAAGCAATAGGGAATAACTGAGAGACTTTCACCAAAAGAATGAAATGATAGGATCTGTGCTTTGGAGAGAATACTGTCAAGGCAGTATAAAGGATGGATTATAAAGACTCAAGACAGGAGGCAACAAAAATGAGGGCTTCTGCAGTACTCTAAACACGAATTAATGAAGGCACATTAGTCAGTGGGAAGAGTTAAAAGGGCAGAGAGAGAGGAAACACTCAGGAAGATGCGAAAAGAGAGAGAGAGAAGGGAGACGAGCCTAAGAGGACTCCTACGTTTTTGCCATTAGTGTCTGGGTCTTATTCAGCAAGAGACCAGAGGGAGAACCAAATACTGGGGGAAAGGTAACATACTTTCATATGTGATACTGTTCTCTCTCTCTCTCTCTAGTCTTATTTTAGAATAAAATCAATATTATTCTCCCAAGACTAAATCCAGCTGCAGATATCTGAGAGAAATTTTCTACGTTGTTAAATACCATATAATATTACAAAGAAAAAATTTCAATAACATTTATAAATTCTGGCATATGAATCAGTAAACCAGTGCTGTGGCCTAGCTTTAGATGTGGGTAAATTATTAACCTTACAGTACCTACAATTCTTTTCTTTTTTTTTTTTAAAGATTTTATTTATTTAACAGAGAGAGACAGCCAGCGAGAGAGGGAACACAGCAGGGGAAGTGGGAGAGGAAGAAGCAGGCTCCCAGCAGAGGAGCCCGATGTGGGGCTCGATCCCATAACGCCGGGATCACGCCCTGAGCCAAAGGCAGACGCTCAACAACTGAGCCACCCAGGCGCCCCACGGTACCTACAATTCTTTAATTACAAAGTAGGAAAGCAGGTTTAAGGAAAACTAGAAGCTGACGTGGCAGATGTAACTTGAACAAATGATATATCTGGCTCACACAGTAACTAAAAAAATAATTTTGAATTAGTCTGTGAACAATTAAAAAACCAAGGGACGTCACTTAAAATTCTGGTTTTTCGGCTTCTCTAAATTGAAAAATCTGTTATCACACTGTTCTGTAATACTTGGGGCTGGGTAGCTGCTGCCCCCTTTTGGTGACCAAGAATTGTTCTAGTTTACCACACAATGTAGACATGAGTTCTTAACATCTGAACTAAACAATAAGAAAAATATGAATAAGTCTTCCCCAGAAATGTCTGAAACCATATACGAGGCCTATAATTCTCCAGCCCCATCCATTAGGGCCATGGTGAAAACACAACAAACTGTTGCAAAAACATCTTTTATGAAATCAATGGGAATAATGGTTATAACTATGGACAAAACAAGAGTATCTTCAGCTAATGGAAATCACATGGGATCTTGAGCCAGAACCATTCAATAGGCCCTTCTGACCCACAGAAACCACCAGAAATAATGAAATGACTGCTGGTTTCAAGTCATTTAGTTTTAAGGCCATTTGTAACATGTCAAAAGATCACCAAAATAGATAATATCTTATATCCAGTTTTATGCCATGGCCTATAATATGCTATGCTGTAATTCCCTGTTTCTTAACCCAAAACTTTATACAATAGGATAATGGTTATTAGAGTAGTTTAAGGTGGGAAAATGTTCAAAATTGTAAAAAAGAATTAAGTATACAAAACTGTGTATAAACTAAGATCACGAATACGTAAAAATACACAATGCAGTAAAATAAAGAAAAAAGGAAATACATCAGAATGCTAATAGCATTTGTATTAAATAGTGGGATGGAAGAGATTTTTTTAATGCTCTTTTTCTAACTTCATCATCAAAAACTGCATTTACTATGGAAGGTATTTTACAAACTTTTAGTTTTTTTATTTTTTAAGATTTTATTTATTCATTTGACAGAGAGAGAGAGAAACAGCACAAGGAGGGGGAGTGGCAGGCAGAGGGAGAGAGAGAAGCAGGTTCCCCGCTGAGCAGGGAAACCAATGCGGGGTTCGATCCAAGGACCCTGAGATCATGACCTGAGCCAAAGGCAGACGCTTAACGAAGCCACCCAGGCGCCCCACAAATTTTTTTTTTTTTAAATTATGTTCAATTAGCCAGCACATACTACAATACACACTTTTTATTTTTCAGACAGCTTTTGCCAAAAGGTTTAGTCCTTGTATAAAAACAGTATCTCATTTTAAAGTCAGTTTTCTAGAACCAGTTTTTACCTGCTTATCTCACAAGCCACTCGTCCTTTCATCTCTATGACATCAGAAGAAGTAGCGAATCCCAACCTTCTTAAAACACGTTTGCGACATTTGAGCTCATCCATTTGTAGGACAGTTCTTGCTTTCTTTAGTTCTCGCTTTGCAGATTTAATATCTATTGCAATCTAAGGCACATAAAATAATAAGGAAAATTAAACAAAGTAAACAAAATAAAATGAAATTTATTCATGTAATGAAATAAAAAATATATTTTTTAAAGATTTATTTGAGAAAGTGTGTGCACGAGCAGGGGGAGGGGCAGAGAGAGAATCTCAACCAGACTCCCCACTGAGCGTGCAGTCCAACGCAGGTCTTGATCTCATGACCCCAAGACCATGACCCAAGCCAAAATCAAGAGTCAGGCGGTCGGGGCGCCTGGGTAGCGTCTGCCTTCGGCTCAGGGCGTGATCCTGGCGTTCCAGGATCGAGTCCCACATCGGGCTCCTCCGCTAGGAGCCTGCTTCTTCCTCTCCCACTCCCCCTGCTTGTGTTCCCTCTCTCGCTGGCTGTCTCTGTCAAATAAATAAATAAAATCTTCAAAAAAAAAAAAAAAAAAAAAGAGTCAAGCGGTCAACCCACTGAGTCACCCAAGCACGCTAGAAAATATTTTATAAGGATGCCTTACAAGGATACCCGGAGCTTCTTACTTTTGTAGGATATTACACAAGAAGAATGATATATCTGTAGGAATTAAATACCAGCAAAAATGTGAAATATATATAGATATATAAAACACCATTTGAAAAATTTAAGGCAAAGCAGGGATATTTAGGAGTTGTTAAAAGTTTAAGAAGCTGGGGAACACAGCACGGTTCTTGCTTAAATGAGGAGCAAGGAGGAAGGTCTAGAAGAAGGAGTGAGGTGGACAGCCATCAGCTAGATAAGGTAACCTGCTGGAGGCTGAAAAAGTCAGTAGTAAATTAGGATAGGCTCTCCCAGACAAATCTGACAATTAATCATGCTTCCAAGAGCAGCATCAACTCCAGCTTTTCATCCTTAGGAAATGAGGGGGTAGCTTAGAGAACAGGAGAGATGAGGGTTTATGAGTCTTATCTCTTGGCTACCAATATTTCCCTCATGATGTCCTGAAAAGTATTTCTTCTCTTTGCCTTCTAATTGTATCACAAAACTGCCTAAGCTAGAAATGGCTTTAGCCAAGAGAATAGGTCTTTATTCTAAACTTTAAAAGGAAAAAATATTTTTAGGTCATCCTCCAGAATGGATGAGTTTTAAAATTCAGTTAATCAGTAAACACTACATACTTTTCCAACTGGGACAAGAATATCCTAGTACAACAGTAAGAAAATAATGAATTACTAAGATTGAGGCTTGAAGTTCAGAAAAATACTGACAAAACAAAATTTTAGCGACTCAGAAGGTGAATTCAAAGACTCCAGAATTTTGCATATGACTTATTAGGCTTCCATTGAGGAGCAGAAATGATAAAGGCAATGACTGTGGTCTGTAATGGATATTTACTGATAGCTAATTATGTACCCTCTTTCTAGTGCTTTATATTATTTCATTTAATTCGTATAGCAATTGTGTAAGGTGGTAACTAATATTAAATGTGAATTTTACCAAGATAAAAATCTGAGAAAGATTACTAAGTTAACTTAGTCAAGATCGGAGCTAGTGGGTAATAAAGATGGGATTCAAAACCACTCTGTCAGCCTTCAGAATCCAATCTCTTACTGGTTATTTATATTGCTATGATAAAATGTGTTGTCATAATGCTATGAGGATAAGAATGCTTTATATGCTAGACAACTCTCTGCTACCTAGCATAATTTATCGGGTCTACTAGAAAAAAAAAAAGTTGTTTTCTAAAGTTTCCTTGACTGAGGATGTCCATATGAGCAGAGCAGAAGACTGCTAAGTACTCAGAGGCATATAAAACTTACCGGTTAGAAGACAGCTCACTAGTGAAGAATTTTTTTTTCCTCAGTAATTTTTATTAAAATGTATTTTGGATATATTGAGTTAAATGAAAATATTATTAAAATCAATTTCACCCATTTCTTTTCACTCTTTAAAATGTGGTCTCTTTAGAATTTAAAATTATATACGTGGCTTAAATTATATTTCTGTTAGATGCTGTTTTAGATCTTTTCCTACACATTTTAAAAGAACAGATATACTCATGTCTGTAAAAGCATGGACACACAGTAATAGGAGCTTTTCCCCAACAGAAGTGAGATCAGCTTCCTTTTCTCCTAATAAATCATCTGCAAATACATTTGCAATACATTTTGCAAAGACTACAAGTAAAATGACCTCATTTTTTAAAAGGTTTTTTAAAATTAAAGATATTTATTTATTTGAGAGAAAGAGAGAGAAAGAGAAAGCATGAGTTGGGGAAGAGGCAAAAGGAGAGGGAGAAGCAGATTGCCTGCTGAGCAGGGAGCCCGATGCGGGGCTCGAACCCAGGACCCTGGGATCATGACCTGAGCTGAAGGCAGACGCTTAACTGACTGAGCCGCACAGGTGCCCCAACCTCATTTTTTTTAATGCCCCTGTTGATTTCCATGATATGGATATGTGTAAGTCATACATCTAAATCCCTACTGATGACACACTGAGGTTAGTTTTATATTCATTTGCTTTTTCAGACTATGCTATAAGAACATGTTTGTATCACCTCACTTCGGAGTCCCAATTCCTAGAAGCAGGAAAGCTGGGTCAAAAGGTATGAGTACTTACAATGGTGACAGCTGAGAGATCAGCTTTTTGAAGGCTTCTTAGAGAGCAGGGCTAAGGGATGTGAAATTTATCCTGCAGTCACTAGGAGGCCATAAAAAAACTTGTTTTCTTCCCCCTAAATTGTTAACTCTGTAGTTTTCTCTCATTATAAAATATTCTATAAACACATTACAGACAATTAAGGAGGAAAAAGAAGAAGGAAAAAACACTACTATAATCTCATTGCCCAAATACCACCACTTCAGGTTTTCCTTTTAGTTTTTTTGGCGTATGTTTTTATTTGTGCTAACTCATAATCATAGTCCACATCGATATTAGCATTTAATGCACTCACGCGAGCCTTTTTTCATGTACTGCTGAGTTTTCATAGCAAGTTTATTTAGTCCCACCCTTAGCCACACACTATGGCCTTTTTCCGTTATGTCCGAGTAGCTCGGATAATGCCACTCTCTGTGGCTTCATACCACCTTCTCTGTGGATGCTTTCTAGTCACCATTCAACCAGGCTCAAGAGTCTGTGTTCTTGTGATATGGAACTGTTCAGGATGACTCTCTGGTGGCAACACACAAAGTACATGGACGCAGGGAGGGAGCTGATGGAATGGTCTCGGTGAGAGATGAACAGGCCAGGATCCCAAGTGAGGATCCTTGTACTAGTTACTAAAGCTTTCTGTGTCTCCATTTCCTCATCCTGAGAAGCACCCTCCTGGTGGACCACAGCATGCTGAGGTATATGTTCACTGTCCACGTGGCACAGGGCCCCATCATGTTAGTCCACAGAAAGCCAGAAAGAGTGCTATAAAACTGTGAACTAAAACATACTACTTTGTTAAGCCAAGAAGTTTCCACTCACAAGCGTGTTCAATAAATAGTAGGTATCTACTTTATAAAGAGATCATGTGGGATACGGGAGAGTACAAGTAAGCTAAAATGAAATACCTGACCCTAAGGAGCTTAAAATAATAATTGGTGAAACAGGAAGACATAGGCAGAAAACGTGCCATGCGATAAAACCTGAAAAAGCGTAATAGCAAGGAGCTTTCAGTTTCAAGGAGAAAGTGACACTTCTATACAGTACAAAAGATTCTAGTTGAAGAAAAGTGGACAGTGGAAAGGAATGTGTTCACTTCAAAAAGCTTTTCCTAAATTTATTATTCACAATGGCTCCAAGAATGCTTTTCTGGTTAGAGACTATAGCTAATTACCCTAAAAAGCTAAACTATTACAACTTCATACCACTAGGAAGGCTATAATAAAAAACACAGACAATAACAAGCATTGGTGAGAATATGGAAAAATAAGAATTTTCATAAATCGCTGGTAAGAATGTAAAGTGCTACAGCCACTTTGGAAAAAACTTGGCAGTTTCTCAAAGGTTAAACACAGACTTACTATATGACCCAGCAATTCTACCCAATTCCATCCAAGAGAAATGAAAACATATCCACACAAAAACTTGTACATAAATGCTGGTAGCAGAGTTATTCATAACAGCCAAAAAGTGGAAAAACCCCAAATGTCTATCAACTGATGAACTGTTAAACAAAATGTGGCATATCCATATAGTGGAATATTTTTCAGCCACAAAAAGGAATAAGTACTAATTCATGCTACAACACGCACGAACCTTGAAGACATTATGCTAAGTGGAAAGAACAGATATAAAAGGCCACATACTGCAGGATTTTATTTTTAAATAAAATAAGCAATAAGCAAAGAATAAGAATAAGAATAAGCAAAACCATCGAGGCAGAAAGTAGATTTATAGTTGCCAGGCTCTGGAAGATTGGGGAAATACAAAGTGACTGCTAACTGGCACGAGGTTTCTTTTTAGGGTGATGGAAACATTCTGGAATTGGAAAGTGATATGGTTGCAGTTATCTGTGAATATGCTACAAACCATTGAATTGTACGCTTTAAAAGGGTGAATCTAATGCTACATGAATTATATTACATTAAAAAAACTGAAGAAAACCCATTAAATAACAAATTATAGTAAAATGATTTTTATCTCATCTTGCTGATAAGAATTAATGGTCTCCTTAAAAGATAGGTAGATAATTCTCTGTTTTAGCTGATGAAACCAAGAGGAAAGGAAAATTTAAAAAAAAGTATTCATTAATTTATAGTGACATTCACAGAATTTTATGATAAAAAATAAGTTTCTGCCATACCTGTGCTTTTTTTTCACAAAGTGTATACACAGTTTCCAAATTTGGATCATTGTGAAGTGGATGAGAATACATTCTATGCTCAAAAGCCTCCACTTTCTGGATGACTTTTTTCAGCCCTTGATCTTGAATGCCCATGTCATCAATAGGGTCTAATAAAGGAACACCATCAGGAAAACGTTTCTGAACTTCCTAAAACAAAAAATTTAAAATTAATTTTTTCATTTGATAGACAAGACTAGTTAAGACTAAATAAATATTTCCTTCTATGTTTTTCTATGCACAAAGACAGAAACATGCTACTTAAAAATGCACTTAAATTGGAGTGTACTTTTCCATTGCATATGTTTTTGAAAATTCCTTCTGAATTGCTGTACTATGATTTATTGATACAGGGATGTGTTAAATTTATTAATAATTCTAGTATTTAGAACTCACCAATTCTGAAAGTGGCACAATTTACTGATAAACACATTATTGTATATTTAGGTTGTTGTAACATCTTACTGTTATAAATAATCCGGTGTTAAACAACCCAAGCGTAAACTGTTTTCAATTTTCTCATGATTTCCTTGGGGCTGATTCCTAGAGGTGCACTACTGAGTTGAAAGACATTAAATTTTTGAAGGGTCCAGATCCCTATCAACAGGCCTTAAAGGTAAAATAGGATTTGGTGAGTTAGGGATTTAAAAAAAAAAAGAAAGGTTACCCACATAAAGATTCTGTAAAACTGTCAAGAGAATTCTTCAATTCAGGAAGCCTGCCTATGGACCACAGCTTATTCCTACTCTAACGAAAGCATCCTGCTTATCTTTGTTTTCTCAAATTCCAGTATAGAGCCTTTGCTGCATAGTAAATATCAATCCAAGTATTTGTTGACTAAATAAATGACAAAATTCCTTTTTCTTCCCCTACTGGAAAATAAAATTCCAGAATGACATAAATTTTTCCTACTGAGAATTAAACTATTTCATTAATTTATTAACTACACTAAAAAACGTTTAAAAGTCCTGGCATGTGATTTTATACATAAAAATTTTAATACCTCCTAGTTATTTTCACTCAACAAACAAAGCAAAACAAATTTTGCATGTAACAGTAGCCATGTTTTCCTCTGTGAGATCTCCTTTAGCAACTCACTTTGCTGGTATATTCAAGGAGTGGACAATCTACACAAAGATCTCCTATTATCTTTTATTAAAAAAAACTGCCACGGATAACAGTGTTTACAGTTTTTTTTTAAAGAAAGCAATACACTTTAAAGCATTTAAGTTGTCTTGCTATAAATCCTATTTATATTTAAATTTATAAAATTAACACACGTACCTGTATTGATTTTAAAACACTCTGTCTGTTATCCACTGGTCGAAGGTCTTTAGGAATGTAAAGCCTAACACTGCTGATGGCAGACAGGAGGTGTACCAAAACTGGAACAACCTGCCAAGCAAGAGTTACAGAACACTACAATTAAAACTGCACATTTTCAAACTCTGCCATTCCCTAAATTTAGCTTGAATCCTTAAAACAAAGCTGCATTAACAATCTGTGACACACATAACAGTTGATAATAATCATTGTGGAAGCTTGTATCTTATCAGAAGCTATATTTCAAAAGTAAAAACTAATTAAACCTCTAAATAACAGGCAAATAAATGGTACCTAAACATAAGTTACTCCCGCAATACAGATCTCATTTGCACATCCTCCTGTATTGGCACTTCTTGAATACCTTGAAGTACAATAGCACTACAGGGGAAGGAAAGACTCCTGCGTAGCTTTAGATGCCCAAGTAAGGTTCACGTAAGCTCTGGATGGGCCAGAATGAGAACAGATGAAAAGAAGTATTCCAACCAGAGGAAACAGTATACTCCATTAGACATAATGAAGAATCACCTATCTTCAAACTAACTTCACGCTTTCTCCTGACAAGAACACCCTTGCCTCATCATCAAATATGACATTTTACTTCCTTTAAATTTAGAGGTCTTCTGTACACTGAGAAGTTAACACTTTCAAAGGTCCAAATTCATCCGTGTATTGGTCTCTCATGGCTACCTTTACTGTGATTACTACTGAAAAAATGACTATCACTGGCCTGCCGGTAACAAATATATTCCTAGTGTTTTACTGAATAAAATGGTATAACAGCTGAGCAGTTTCCAGAGTCACGACTGCTTGGGTCTGAATTCAGTGTTCTGCTAGTTTTGTGACTTTGAGGAAGTCTCCTCATCTTTTTAAGCTTCGTTCTCCCCATTTAAAAATGGAGATGAAATGATATCTATCTTATTAAACTGCTGTGAGAATTACATGAAACAATGCATGTAAAATACTTTAAAATAGTGCCTTACCACCTTTAAAAATGTTATTTTGTATAATAAGCAAAATTAAATGTCAACAAATCTGTATATACCAAAACTAAAATATTAGCACATATCATTCTCAAATACCAAAGAGAAAAGGTATTTGTTAAGTGTTAATAAGTGAAAAAGATGAAGAATGAAAAAACAGAGAAAGCCATTTAAACGGGACAACTACAACTTCCTATTTGAAAACGACCAAAAAAATAATAATATAATAAACTGTCCATTTTATTTTCTCAATTGTTACTAGTTTGCCATATGTGCCTTTTCTCTTTCCAGATAAGATTTTGGGATTTTTGGAGGGAGTGTTTTTCTTTCTTTCTGCCTTCCTTGTTCCTCCTATTTTAACCATTTGAAATTCATTTGCGAAGTCACTTCATCTTACCAGCAAATACTTCATCATGTATCTTCTAAGAACAAACACATTCTCCTGCATAGCCACATTATATCATAAAAATTTAACAATAATACATTGTCATCTAATATACAGTTCATATTCAAACTTCCCCAACTGGCTCACTAATGTCCTTCACAGATACCACCACCACCACCACCACCACCACGTTCAGATCGAGGCTCCAACCAACGATCATTTACTGCATTTAGCTGTCAGGTCTCTTCCATCTTTTTAAATCCAGAATACTCCCCACCTTTTTTGTTTTTATGGGACTGACATTTTCATATAATTTCTAAGTTAAAAGGTACAAGAATAGAACAAAGAGCTCCTATGTACCTTTATTCAGATTCACCAATTATTACATCTGTCCCATGTGCCTTATCATTCTCTCTCCACAAACACACACCACGTGCACAGCACGAGTATTGAAAGCGGGAAATTTAGCGCGGATACAGTATTATCTACAGTCCATATTAAACTTTCACCTACCTCCCCAACAATGTCTTTTATAGCACCCTCCTCCTCCCCCCCCACTCTATGCATCCAAACCAGGACTACGGATTAAATTTAGTTGTAATAATTCTTTATTCTACTTTAATCTGGAACAGTTCCTCAGTTTCTCTGTGCTCCTCAGGATACTGACATTTTTGAACGGGGTACTTATTTGGTAGAACGCCTCTGAACTTGAGTTTGTCTCATTATAAGGAATCATCAGGTTCAGGGTATGCATTTTCGGCACAGGTGATGTTTTTCTGTTCTTCCCATCCATTGATCAACATTATTGGTGATACTAACTTTCATCACTCAATTCAGATGGTTATCTCTAGCATTCTCTCCTGTAAACTTACTACTTTCCCCTTTACAATTAATAAGAAACTTATGAGAAGATTCATACTTTGTAAATATCCCATTCCTCACTAAACTTTCAACTCACTAGTCTTAGGATCTATGGATTTTTCTTGCCGGAGTCCATTTGTGGTAGTCGCCTAATGGTGACTTTTCTAACAAATTTATTCTTTCTATATTTTATCTATCTACCTACCTACCTACCTACCTACCTACCAACCTACCCAAGTATGGATTTGTGGATGCTTACTTTCATTGGATCATAATTAATATAACCTTTATTCTTAAACTGTCAAATTCATTTTTAAATAAGACACTATGAGGGCTGAACTGGCTCTTTGAACCACCAGTTTGTGACCCATGCAAAATTCTAGATGCACTATTTGAATGGAAAGAGAACACTGAAGTGAATGTACATAATCCAAAAATGGCAGAAAAACTCAAAATAATTCACTTAGCTTTAGACAGGAAGTATATGCTTTATGTACCTGAAGTTGAATTCATTTAGCACAAGTATTTGAGAATTTCCTTGAAAACAAAATAAACACCATTTAGTGAAGACTTGATTCAGAAGAAAGATAGAAACTGCTCAATTTCTAACACTGTTTCCCATAATAAACACTATCCAAAAATGGTCAACTCTCACATTAATGACAAGAAAGACACTACAAAAGTCCTCCAACAAATGTCTCCGTAAGTACAAGGAAGGGAAGATCCTACGACTTAAGTTTTGTAAATAAGAAGTTAAATGCTTAAAAACCAACTGAATAGTTCTCATAAAATGATAAATCTCTACACACAGAGATTTAAAAACATAATATTTGCATAGTATAGTTCACTCGACTTTCTAACCCTAATAACCTTATAAAGTAAGTTAGAATTCAGGCTCATCATGACACAAGATTGGTTTATATAAATCCAAATAATCATGTGGGTAAGTACTACAAACCTGTTAGAATACCAATAACAGAAATAGACCTTTTCAAGTTTGCCATAAATCAACTTCCCCTTTTAAGATAAGCAAATGATAAGGTAGATAACAGGAAAAGTCCATAAGTTTAAGTGAATATGTTCTAAATAAGTTTCAGGCAGTGTCATTTCTTCAAATCAAGGCTATTAACTAAAATATGATTTTTGAATTTTTTCATCCAGACAAGATATTTTTTGAACGAACGACATTTTAATCAAGTCCAGGCAAAGTTATTTAAACTGATGTGTTTTATTAAATTTTAGATTTTTAAAAATATTAAATGTGTGTCTTGATCTAATTTTCTTTCCAACTCTGGAAATTAACTAAAAGCTTGAAGCAATCTAAGAAGCATTTAAAAAGCTAAATTTGGTATCACACACACTCCAAGTTAAAGGAAAGAAAAGGACTGTGGAAATCCCATTACCTCCTCATATCTCATGCAAAGGAAGTCTGGTTCAAACATACCCAGAGAGATGAAAATTTCCTTATAAATTATCTATGGAATGATTTCCCTGTGTCCAGAATTCCTATTTAAGATATTAATTTATAGGGGCGCCTGGGTGGCACAGCGGTTAAGCGTCTGCCTTCGGCTCAGGGCGTGATCCCGGCGTTATGGGATCAAGCCCCACATCAGGCTCCTCCGCTGTGAGCCTGCTTCTTCCTCTCCCACTCCCCCTGCTTGTGTTCCCTCTCTAGCTGGCTGTCTCTATCTCTGTCGAATAAATAAAATCTTAAAAAAAAAAGATGTTAATTTATAAAAGCGAACAATACATACATATTCCATCTCTTAAGATACAGTCCTTCTCTGGGACACCTGGGTGGCTCAGTCAGTGAAGCGTCTCCCTTCGGCTCAGGTTACGATCCCGGGGTCCTGGGATGGAGTCCTGCATTGGGCTCCCTGCTGGGCGGGGAGTCTGCTTCTCCCTCTCCCACTGTCTCTCCTCTGGCTTGTCCCCACCCCCATCTCTCAAATAAATAAATAAAATCTTAAACAACAACAACAAAGATATAGTCCTTCTCTTTGTTCTATCTTTATCATTCAATCACATATAACAGAACTTAGAGTTCTTTTAAATAAGGGACATTTCGAGGTGCCTGGGTGGCTGAGTCTGTTGGGTGTCTGATTCCTGGTTTTGGCTTGGGTCATGATCTCAGGGTCCTGAGATCGAGCCCCGCAGTGGGCTCCATGCTCAACAGGGAGCCTGCTTAAGAGTCTCCCTCCGTCTGTCCCTCCTCCCACTCATTTTCTCTCTCTCTCTTTCTCGCTCTCAAATAAATAATCTTTAAAAAAACAAAAGCAAAGAAAGGGATGTTTCATGCTCTGTGCATGTTCTTGCATTGCTCGGAAAGCAATTTTTGTCTGAAAATATTCCTACAAGTCAGGTGAATTTCTCAACACTTCTTTTATAAAACCTTTACTGATCTTGCCTCTCAAACACACTCTACCCCAGTTAGAGGATGCATTTTTGATGTTCACCAACTCGAGCACAAAATATTCCCCCCATTAAGCTGTCAGCCCCTTGAGACCAGAGACGAGATGATATATGTACTTTATGCTAACACACCTCCCATTAATTCCCTGAAATAAACTGAATTAAAAAATGTTAAACATCAATTATACTTCAATTAAAAAAATGCTACAGAAGACATAGTTTGTCTAGGATCCAGTGATATCTACCCTGCAGAGGCTATTAAACTGAGACAAAATATGATTAAGTACTACAAAGCTTCTTAGTATCTTTAAGTAAAACAGGCACAGCTGCTAGGCTTACTAAAATCTGGGCCTAAAAGCGAGACAGACAACAAATAGTTTTCCTTAAAATGCTAACTCTAATGAATTAGTCATTAGAACGTTTTCTTGGAAGAATCTAAGTGTTCACTGTGAAAGAATGCCACAACTTATCATCAATGTCTGCCATAAGAGAAAAAGAATGTTGGCGCGTGTGCCACATATTTGCCATTCCAAGTTGCAATAACTTCAAAGGTCCCTTTGAATACAATGACTACTTGCTAAATTGTGGGAGTTTTACTCTCATTTACAGTTAAGCAGTCAATTGTAAAATAAACACTACAGAAAAAAAATTATACAAGTTTCACTGGTGCTGGAATTCTATAGAACAAATTTTAAGATTAAGGAATAGAAACCAAACATTAGCTGGGATTAGAAGTAAAATAATTATACTTTTAATTATTATTTTAAAACATTTAATAATGAACAGTCTCCTTAAATACTGTCTATTCTGAATTTCATTGTCATCTGAACTAACCCAAAGCAAGAGCCTCTGATTCTGCAGTGGCAGATTTTAATTTCGATATATCAAAGGTTATTTTAACATACATCATCACAATGACATTTCCTAAAAAATCTAGGGAATACACCACACATTTAAAACAATGTTTTAAAATAACAAAATTCTAGTATATTAGCCTTCAAATACATAGGTGGAATCTCAATAGTGAGATTTTACCTATAATTAATTATTTAAAAAAAACAGTGGAGGGGGATGTTTAAGAAATACAGGTATCTCATGTAGCAAACTGAATGTTTTGCATTTAAATGAAAGCACAGGTAAATTGAGGAGCTTGGGAAGATGGCAGAGTAAGAGGATCGTGAGCTCAGGTCCTCCCACAGATACATCAGGACTACAACTACATACAGTGCAATTCACTCTGAAAAGGGCACAAAGACTAGCATAAAAGCTTTTCCACAATAAAGATATAGAGAAAAAGCCATATTGAGAAGTGTAGAAGGGGCAGAGACATGGCTGGGAACCAAACCTGTCAGCAGGGTGACCCCCCAAAAGGAGTGTTATCTCAGCCACACAGTTCCACCCTGAAGACTGAGAGGATCAAATCCCACATTAGGCACCCCTGCCCTGGGGACATGCATCAGGAAGACAAGCCCCCTTTTAACATCTAGCTTTGAAAATCAGGGAAACTTAACTCCAAGAGCGTTGGAGGGCTACAGGAACCTCAGAGTCCTGCTGACTAAAGATGGCACAAATAAAGGATATACTGTACTCAAGGACTGGATGAATTAATACCATTAAAATGTCTATACCACTCGGGGCGTCTGGGTGGCTCAGTTAGTTAAATGTCTGCCTTCGGCTCATGTCATGATCCTGGAATCCTGGTATGGAGCCCTGCATGGGGCTCCCTCCTCAGAGGGGGATCTGCTTCTCCCTCTCCCTCTGCCCCTCCCCCTGCTTGGGCTCTCTCAAATAAATAAAATCTTAAAAAAAAAAGGGGTATATCACCCAAAGCAATCTACAGATTTAATGCAATCCTCATCAAAATACATATTTTGATACAAAGAACCTTGTTCTTTCATACAAAGAACTAAATCACATAATCTTAAATTTGTGTAGAATCACAAAGATCTTGATGCAGAATCATCAAGCCAAACAGCCAAAGCAATTGAGAAAGAAGAAAAAAGCTGGAGCTCAACACAATTCCAGATTTCAAATTATACTACAAAGTTATAATAATCAAACAGTATGGTACTGGCACAAAAGCAGATCAATGGAACAGAACAGAGAGCCCGGAAATAAGCCCACCATTATATGGTCAATTAATCTAAGAAAAATGAGGTAATAAGAATGTACAATGTGGAAGAGAGTCTAAGCGACAAACGGTGCTAAGAAAACCGGACAGTCACATGCATTAATAAACTGGACTACTTTCCTATACCATTAAAAAAAAAAGGATTAAAGACCTAAATATAAGACCTGAAACCATAAAACTCCTATAAGAAGGAGAGTTTCAGTGGCTCAGTTGGTTAAGTGTCCAACTCCTGGTTTCAGCTCAGGTCATGAGATGGAGCCCCATGTCGGACTTTGTGCTGGGAGTGGAGCCTGCTTAAGATCCTTTCCCTTTCTCTTTCTCTCCTTCTGTGCCTCCCTCGCCCCAACTCACACTCTCTCTATAAACAAAACAAAAACAACAATATAAAAACAACTCCTAAAAGTAAACAACTCCTAAAGGTAGTACTGCCTTAGCAATATTTTTTTTGGATCAGGATTTTTAGGCAAGGGCAACAAAAACAAAAATAAACAAAAGGTTCTACATCAAACTTAAACTTTTGCAGCAAAGGAAACCATCCGCAAAATGAGAAAGCAACCTACTTGATGGGAGAAGATATCTGCAAATGATATACCCAATAAAAGGTTAATTAAAAAAAAAACTCATAAAACTAAACACACACACAAAATCTGACTAAAAAATAGGCAGAGGACCTGAAGAGACATTCTTCCAAAGAAGATATTCAGATAGCTGACACACACATGAAAAGATGCTCAGTATCACTAATCGTCAGGGAAATGCAAACCACAATGAAGTATCACCACCCACCTGTCGGAATGGCTAGTATCAAAAAGTTAAGAAGTGTTGGTAAGGATGTGGAGAAAAGGGAACCCTCATGCACTGTTGGTGAGTATGTAAATGAGTACAGCCACTGTGGAAAATAGTGTGGCAGCTCCTCAAAAAATTAGCAATAGAAACATCAGATGATCCAATAATTCCACTTCTGGAATTACTATTATTCTAAAAAAATGAACACACTAATCTGAAAAGATACATGCACCCCTATGTTTATATACAACATTATACATTTATGCATTATATACAACAGCCAAGACAAAAAAGCAATCTAACCGTCCATTAACAGATGAATAAAGATGTGTTATACACACACACACACACTATCACACACAAAAAAGAATGAAATCTTGTTGTGTGCAACAACATGGATGGATGTGCAATATGGTTATTATGTTGCGTGAAATAAGTCAAAGATAAATATCTCATGATTTCACTTATATGTGAAATCTAAAAAACAAAAGAAACAAAAAAACCAAAAACACATTAAAAAATACAGAGAACAAACTGGTGGTTGCCTGAGGGGAGGTGGGTGAAGTGACAGAAGCAAGATGTGAAGGGGATTAAGAGATACACGCTTCTAGTTATGAAATAAGTAAGTCACAGGGATGACAAGTACAACATAGGGAATATAGCCAATAATGTTGTAATAACTTTGTACGGTGGCAGATGGCGGCAACACTTATTGTGGTGAGCATTTCTAACACATATAAATGTTGAGTCACTCCGATTAATATGTCAACTACACTTAACCTAAAATTGTTAAAAGCACATGGGAATTAAACAGTTTCAACTAAGGAAACTTATGCAGGATTTTTAATTCTCAAATTACTGCTTCAATATTTCATAGAAATATAATGAACAGTGTGGATGAAGTAAAACTGTAAAGTTATTTCATCACGAAAAGATTAAAACATCATTATAGTTCAGGTAAAATCCAACTTCATGTAAAAAGTTATATTAAATTCTCTTTATCTTTCACTTCATCATTATTTACCTGACCATAATTTGATAACAGAAACAGAGTTTAAATCACATTAATCACCCTTCTGATATTTTAGATGGCTTTAACATACCTTTAAAAGCCTTGGAAACTTCCCATTTAGAAATCAAGATAGTATGTTCATTATAATCATATTCAGGAAATCTAGTGATTATAAGTAATTCAAAAAGTACTTGAAATCTTAAGATGAAAAATAATGTGCAAACCTGCATTTCTCCTTTCTCATCAGGTTTAGCTGGTTTTGCAGCCTCGGTAGCTGAATTTTTCAAACTTTCTTTGCTACAGCGCAGAAGCACTTCAACTACATATAGAGGATCCAGTTCACCAGAATTAGGCTAGAAAAAACAGGATAAAAGAAGCTCATTATTTCTTAAATACTGGCCTGCAAATTTTAAGTTCCAGAGGTACCCGGACTATGTTCTCAGCATTTAACATCATGAATGGCACATACTGCACAGTAAATGTTTATTTTATGAAATGAAGGCTGTCCTTTATCCTTCAACATACTCCACTGAATGAGGAAACACAGAAATTACTTGATACTATGAATTCAGATGAGATTCAGTGTGTGTGTCCAGGGTGGTATGGCTGTAGACTTGACACTTATGCATTTACATAGCATGAGCTGCCCTCCCTCTCTGCCCACTTCCCTGCTCAAGCTCTCTCTTCAAAATAAATCAATCTTAAAAAAAAATTGTACAGTAAAACGCCATTTTAAATTTCTAATGATTTTTTTATAATTTTATTTAATATTATACCAGAATTAGAAAAAGAAACTATAAGAAATCAACAGTATCTGAAAATAAATCTGTATCTTCAAATTATCCTAAACATCATGAAAATTATACTGAAAGTAGGTTACTTTATTGCTTAGTACACTGGTACCTCTATAATGTGGTTTTATATCATTTTATTAAAAGACTTTTGTCTTTTATATTCCCTAATAAAAACATGATTCTCAAGATCCAAGGATTAATTACATCCGTAATTTATGATAATCTGCTTGGCAGCAGTATCTTTCAAACAGCAGTAAGATATTTTTCTTTGGTAAGGAACTCCTCTCTTCTTTTTAATTCAATATTCGAGTGATCCCTTTTGCATAAAATAGATAAAAGGAAAGTTATTTTGATTGAGGAGTCAACATGTCAAAGAACTGACTACATGGTATCCCCTAGGCACAGTTACTGTTCAAAACTGAAAAACTTTCAAGAAACTACAATAAACCCATACCTATGATCTATTTCTGCAATAAACTACCAATCACTTAACAAATACATTTCCAAATACAAAACAAAAATACAATCATAATTATCTTATGGAATTCAAATTTCTGAAAGCATAAGCTCCATTCCTCAAAACCCAGTTTTTTTCTTCACATCCTTTTTTTTTCTTCCAAAATATGGTTATTTTTAAAGAAGTTTCATCAATACATTCTTCATTTTGGTACAGACACAAACCAAAACTGAATAGTATTTTCAATTAAGTCTGTATCTGCAAAGATTATGTATTTATGTAAAGCTTAGTCAATATAAAATGATTTTATAAAACAATGAGCTAAGAAGTTATGACCCAACTGTTAATTCTTCCAGGGTACAAAAGACTGTAAGGAGAATCAATGACTTATCTTCGCTTCCAGAGGGGAAAAAATCCTCTGTGTAAGATCCATTCCACAGTCTGATGAATGAATTAACTCCAAAGTGTTAGGTGACAAGTGAGTATTTAAACAAAAATCATCTACGATTTATGAACAATCAATCTGTAACGTATCTAGATAATCTAAAACTCTTGTTGGGTTTAGTTCCAATTCTATAGATTTTATTTTTAAATTTAATATTCTTCCTCTGTAAGCTAAAACAATCATAGAAGTGACCCTTGGAACTCAAGTATATCATATGTAATCTTTCTTTGTAAAGCTACCAAAATCACTCATATTACAGAGATATACTATGGGAGCACACTTCGAAGACTTCTTTATTGAGGCATTAAGTGGAAATTTGCTGTTAAATATATTTCTGAAAGATTATAAAATAATTCAGGGCGCCTAGGTGGTTCAGTTGATTAAGCGTCTCACTCTTGATATTGGCTCAGGTCATGATTTCAGAGTCATGAGACTGAGCCCCAAGTTGGGCTCTGTGCTAAGTGGGAGGCCTGCTTAAGATTCTCTCTCTCCCTCTCCCTCTGTCTCTCCCCCTGCTTGCATGCTTTCCCTCTCTCTCTCTCTCAAGAAAAAAAAATATATAAAACTGTTCTCACTGAACTATTTCTAAGCTCTAAACTGTGGTAAAGGTGGATCAGCAGTGTCACCCTTCACATAAGAAAATAGTTACTAAATGTACTAGTTGGCTTAATGATTGTCTTAGTATAAATTCTTAAAATTTTTACATCTATGTCCTTATTTTTAACTTCTTAATCATATAGCTGAACTTTCTTTTTCCTAACTTCTTTTCATTCCTTTTAAAACGAGGCTAATTTCATACTATAAGTGAAAATTATCAGATTAAAATACAATTTTGATGAAAATTTCAAGTTTGTAGAATGTAAAGTAAAAATATAAAATAAATTTTGACAATGCTGACAATCACCATTTTTATCTCTTTAAAATGCTTCAACTATCTTCTTCCTTAGTGTATATTTTTCCTCTCTCCCTACCAAACCCTATTAACCACAAAAACCTCTGAATTAGTATTCTGACCTAGATTACAAAATCAATAAAAGAAATATTTCAAGTTTTTAGTGAACAAATGTAAGCAACTCAGTGGAAAAATCAGTTTCACCATCAATTTAACCAAAAAGAAAAAAAAGTGGAATGTGTTCTTCTCTAACCCCCATTCCATATTTGCCTAAAAGAATTCTCATCAACTTGCACTACTTTTATATATGGATTAAGGACCAAGAGAGGTAAATTATTTAAAAACCTGTTCACTATGTATGTATGTGTGTGCAAATGTAATTATAATTGTGTTAGGTATAATTTTTCTCCCTTAAAAATACAAAACCTGAGATCAATTACCGGCATGACAGCATGAGGAGTGTATCACAAACCCACCTCCCTAACAAACTTGAGAAAATTATAAAAAACCACCCATGTAAAGTCTCTGGAAATGGTTGTAAGGGCACATAGCAAGTGAAGAAACATCTATTCAAGAAAGTCCATAAAACTGGGGTGCCTGGATCAGTTAGTTAAGTGTCTGCCTTGCTTCAGGTCATGATCCCAGGGTTCTGAGAGATTGCTTCTCCCTCTGCCTCTCCCCCTGCTTGTGCTCTCTTTTGTCTCTCTCTCTCCAACGAATAAATAAAATCTTAAAAAAAAAGTCCACAAAATTCATTAGAACATAAGTCTGATATCTAAACCAAGATCACTCCTACCTCATTTCTCCTAGCTCATCAAGACAAAAACTGCAGATCAGTGAAGCCAAAATACAGTAGGGCTCCTCCCTGCAGCTCTCAGTTGGAGGGCAATCTTCCCAAAAGGCGCAGGATGCCAATTACTGAGGCATTAAGTGGAAGGCATTAAATTTCTTATCCTGCTCCCACCTACCTTCTACCTGGGCAGAAGAATGGTGCCCCCACCATTCAGGCTTCCTTGCCCAGACACCAGTGGCTGGTCAGAGGCTCTATCTTAGGTGTGGTACGGCTGAGAATACTGGGGCCTCAACTGCCCTTGTTTACCCTGCCTTTAAGGCATTGCTGTCACGCTGGGAGAGGGGAACCATAAAGACCTGACATATAAGGGCACCTGGGTCTCTCAGTTGGTTAAGCGTCCTACTCTTGATTTCATCTCAGGTCATGATCTCAGGGAAATGGGATCGAAGCCCGCATGGGGCTCCCTGCTCAGCAGGGGTTTGCTGGTCTCCCTCTCTCTCTGCACGCCCCCCCCCCCCGCATGCTCTCTCTCTAAAATAAATAAGTAGAATCTTAAAAAAAAAAAAAAAAAAAAGATCTGAGGACCACGCTTCCTGTAGTCCACAGGTCCCAAAGTGTCACTCAGAACGAAGAAGGTTATGAGTGGGGGTGGAACAGACTTCACTCAACTGAGCTAAGCACTAAACCAATAAACAAGCAAATAAAAATTGTAAGACGTGAACAGAAAAGTATGATCCAAGACCTAAGTACCAAAGAAAGCAGTCAACAGAAGAAAATGCCTGTGTGACCAGATATGGAATTAAACAAAGACTTAAACGTAACCAGTATAAATATTTTCAAACAACTAAAGAAACCATAATTAAAGTAAAGGAAGGTAAAATAACAATGTCATTCAACTAGAGAATACCAATAAAGAGATAGATATGATAAAAACAACCAAAAAGGAAATTCTTAAATTCGTAAGTATCCCTGAATTGAAAGAAATGACTAGAGGGGCTCAAGAGATCTGAAGTAGAAGAAAGCAGTAGCACATTTGTACATAGACTGATAAGATTAAGTAACCCAAAAAACAGGAGGAAAAAGGAGACAATGAACAGAACCTCAGACAAATTTAGGCTATCAGTAAGTACAACAATATACTCATGTGAGTACCAGGAGAAGAGAGAAAGAGATGAAAAAATATCTGATGAAATAATGGCTGAAAATGTCCCAAATTAACTGAAAAATATTAATCTATATACCCAGGAAATTCAATGGACTCCAAGTAGAATAAATATAAAGAGATGAACAGAGACACATCATAGTAAAAATGCAGAAACCCAAAACAAAGGAGAGAATCTCGAAATCAGCAAGAGGGAAAAAAAAAAGGACTCCTCTCTCTTACAGCGGACCACAGTAAGATTAACAGCAGAAACGTCTCCCCAGAAACAATGGAGACCAGAAGGCGTCGGTTGGCATATCCACAGAAAAACACTTGTTAACCAAGAATCTATAAATCCATCAAAGTTATTTTTCAAAAACAGATATTCCCAGATAAGCAAAAACAGAGAATTTGGTGCTAGCAGAACTCACTTTATAAAAAATACAAGAAATTCTTGAGGCTGAAAGCAAGGAACACTAGACATTAATCTGAATCTACATGAATAAACAGAGCACTGGTGTAGGTAATTATCTAACTATGAAAGACAGTATAAAGAATTATTTATTTTGCTACTAAATGATTTAAAAATAATAAGTATTTATTGAATAGTTAAATCTGGAACATATAGGAATGTAGTATATTTGCCAATAATGACACAAAGGAGGTAGGTAGGAGCAAAGCTGTACTGAGCTAAGGCAGTAACTCCAGATGGTAACTTGCATCCCTAGGATCCAATAAAATAAACCAGAAATGATAAATGAGATTAATATAACAAAAGCTATAAATACTTGTTCTTTCTTATCTAAGCTTCTTTATAAGTCATAAAATCATATTAAGTAATAATTATAACATATATTGTTGGGTTTATAACATTTATAGATTATGCCACAAAAAAAGAGGGAAAATGGAAGAAATGTATACGGGAGTAATGTTTCTACATCTCACTGGAATTCAGTATAAATCTGAAACTTATTTTATTAAGTTAATATGGAAATACTGAATATGGAAGGCCCTAGCAACCACTAAGAAAATAACAAAATACAGAGATGTAGAGAAAAAAAAAAAGTAGAAATCATTAAAATAAACTGAAATATTCTGTTAGAACATAAGCACTTAATGTAAAAGAAAGCAGTAAAGGAGGACTAGAAAAACAAAAAAAAGAAATGAGACTATAGAAAACAAAAAGCATAATAAAAAGCACAAATTCAATGATATCAATGATGCTAAAAGTGAATAGATTAACCAACTGATTACAGAACCCAAACAAGAGGTAGAAATTTTTCAGATTGAATAAAAAAAGATCCAGCTATGCAGTCTATAGGAGACACACTTTAATTGATAGAAATGAAGGGAGAAACAGAAATTCAAAAATAATAGTTGAGTCTTCAATACCTTACTTTAATGCATAGAATAAATAGACAAAAATCTGCAAGAAACAGAAAACTTGACCACCACCATAAACAAACCAGACCTAACAGACATCTATAGAATATCTTGCCCAAAACAGAATATACATTCTTCTCAACTGCACATAAAACATTCTGCAGGATAGACCATATGTCAGGCCATTAAACAAATTTCAATAAATTCAGGGGCGCCTGGGTGGCACAGTCGTTAAGCATCTGCCTTCGGCTCAGGGCGTGATCCCGGCGTTCTGGGATCGAGCCCCACGTCAGGCTCCTCTGCTGGGAGCCTGCTTCTCCCTCTCCCACTCCCCCTGCTTGTGTTCCCTGTCTCACTGGCTATCTCTCTCTCTGTGTCAAATAAATAAATAAAATCTTTAAAAAAATTTTTTTCAATAAATTCAAAAGGACTGAAATAATGCCAATGATTTCTCAATAACAATGGAATGACACTGAAAATAAAAAAACGGACAGAAATTTAGGAATTTCATGAATATATGGAAATTAACACACTCCTAAATAGCCAGTGGGTCAAAGAAGAAATCAAAAGAGAAATTAGAAAATACTTAGAAGTAAATGAAAATGAAAAAAATATACCAAAACGTATTGTATGTAGTTAAAATATCTCCCTGGAGGGGAATTTATAGGCATAAATGCTGGTATTAAACAGGAAGAAAGATCTCAAACTAGTAACCTGACCTCCTACCTTAAGACAATAAAAAAAAGAACAGAAAACTAAAACTTAAGCTAGCAGACAGAAGGATTAACAAAAATGGAGCAGAAATTAATGAAACTGAAAAATAGAAAAAAATCAATGAACAAAAAGCTGGTTCTTTAAGATCAACAAAACTGACAATCATTTAGCTAGTTGAAAGATTCAAATTATTAGAATAAGACACGAAGGAGGGGACATTACTAATCAACTTCAGGAAATAGAAAGGATTATAAATTAATATCATGAACAAGTATATGCAAGTAAATTCGGTAACTTAGGTGAAACGGCCTAATTTCTAAGAAAGCAAATCACTGAAAATGACCCAAGAAGAAGTAAACAATCTGAAAAGACCCTATAAAACTGACTTAATAATTATAAACTGCACTCAAAGCAAAGCCTAGGCCCAGGTGTTCTCACTGCCAAAATCTTCCAATTAAAAAAAATTAATACCATTTCTTCAAAAACTTGTCAAAAAACAGAAGAGAAGGGGAACACCTCCAAACTCATTATGAGGCCAGCATTAACCTGTTATCAAACTCACACAAAGACATCACAAGAAAACTACAGACTGGTATCTCCTGTAAATGTAAATGCAAATGTTTCTCCAACATACTAGCAAAATGAATCCAGCAACACATAAAATGAATAATACAACATGACCAAGTGGGGTCTACCAAGAAATCCAAAGTTGGTTTAACATTTAAAGATCAATTAACCTAGTATATCACATCAGAATAAATACAAAATGGAATTAAAAACAACTACATGATTACCTGAATAGGTACATAAAAAGCATTTGACAACACACAACAATCTTTCACGACGAAAACACTCAACAAACTACGAACAGAAAGAAACTTCCTCAACTCGGTAAAGGACACTTAATAAAAACCCAGAGCTGAGGCGCCTGACTGGCGCAGTCATTAAGCGTCTGCCTTCGGCTCAGGGCGTGATCCCGGTTTTGTGGGATCGAGCCCCACATCAGGCTCCTCCATTAGGAGCCTGCTTCTTCCTCTCCCACTCCCCCTGCTTGTGTTCCCTCTCTCGCTGGCTGCCTCTAATAAATAAATAAATAAATCTTAAAAAAAAAAAACAACAACCCAGAGCTAACATCATTCACAATGGATAAACACTGGATGTTTCCCTGTTAAATTAGGAAAAAGACTGCTCTCATCACCTCTATTAATCCTGTACTTGAGGTTTTAACCATAACAATCAGGCAAAAAAAAAGAATTAAAATGCATCCACCTTGAAAAGGGAGAAAGCCATCTCTATTTGCAGACACAACATGGCTTTATACTTGAAAAACAATACATTACCAATTAAGAATATCTAAACAAGGGATGCCTGGGTGGCACTCGGTTAAGCAACCTACTCTTGATTTCAGCTTGGGTCATGATCTCAGGGTTGTGAAACTGAGCCCCATTTCGGGCTCCTCACTCAACTCAGTGGGGAATATGCTTGAGGATTCTCTCCCTCTGCCCCTCACCATGTGCTTTCTCTCTCTGTCTCTCTCCAAAATAAACAAATCCTTTTTTTTTTTTTTTTTTTTAAGATTTTATTAGAGAGAGAGACAGCCAGCAAGAGAGGGAACACAGGCAGGGGGAGTGGAAGAGGAAGAAGCAGGCTCCCAGCGGAGGAGCCTGATGTGGGGCTCGATCCCAGCACTCTGGGATCACTCCCTGAGCGGAAGGCAGACACTTAACGACTGTGCTACCCAGGCGCCCCCAAAATAAACAAATCTTAAAAAAAAAAAAAAGTTTGTAAATGAGAGGGAAAACATGCTGTGTTCATGAATGAAAGACAAGACAGGAATACTCTCTAAGCTGATACATAGATTCAGAGCAAGTCCTCTCAGAATCCCAGCTGACTTCTTTGTAAAAACTGACAAGCCGATAATCAAATTCATATGAAATTGTAAGGATCCCAGAATAGCCAAAACAATCTTGAAAAAGAAGAACAAAGTTGGAGAACTCATAAATCTATTTTTTTGAAACTTAACTACAAAGATATGGTAAATGAAGACCATATGGTACTGGCACTGGGACAGAGAGGTCAATGAATGGAACTGAGAGTCTAGAAATAAACCTATGTGTCTATGATCTTCTGAGTTTTGATGAGGATGACATGATCATTTAGTGAGGAAAGAATTTTCCAAAAACCAGGGCTATGAGAAGAATGCAGCTGCACCCTCCTTACCTTATACCACATACAAAAGTTAACTGAAAACGGATCAGGGACTAAACATAATAGCTGAAACTATAAAACTCTTAGAAGAAAACACAGAGGTAAATCTTCATGACCTTGATGTTGGCAGTAATTTTTATATATGACACCAAAGCCATGAGTAATAAGACAAAAAAAAAGATCTAATTGGATTACATCAAAATTAAAAACTTTTGTGCTTCAAAGGACACTATCAAGAAAGTGAAAATAATCCACAAAATGGGAGATAAATATCTGGAAATCAAATATCATAAAGAACTTACATTAACTTAGTAATAAAATGAGAACTCAATTTGAATGTGGGTGAGCAAAAGAGCTGAAGACATTTCTCCAAAGAATATACAAATGGCCAATTAGCACATAAAAAGATCGTTGGCAATATTAGCCATCAGGGAAATACAAATCAAGACCACAATGAGATACCACTATATACCAAGTGGAATCAAAAAGTCAGATATTAAGTGTTGGTGAGAATGTGAAGAAATAAAAACCGTCATACACTGGTAATGGGAATGTGAAATTGTGCAGCCACTTTGGAAAACCACCTGGTAGTTCTTTAAATGGTTATACAGTATCAACAGGATCCAGCAGTTTCACTCCCAAGAGAAATGAAAACATATGTCCACACGAAAACTCAGACATGGATGTTTATAGGGACATTATTCATAATAGCCCAGAAGTAGAAACAATCCAAATTTATCAACTCATGAATGGATAAACAAAATGTCATGTATCTCTACAATGGAATGCTATTCAATCACAAAAAGGAACAAAAAGCTGATATACACTACAACATGCTTAAACCCTGGAAACATTATGCTAAGCAGCCAGTCGCAAAACACATTATGACACAATTTAATGAAATTTTCAGAATAGGCAAATCTATAGAGAGTAGATTAGTAGCTATTCAGGACTGAGGGTATGGGAGCACAGGGTGGAATGACAAAGGTTTCCTTTTCCTTTTTTGAGGGGATGAAAATGTTCTAAAATCGATTGTGGTGATGGTGAATTTACTAAAAGTCACTGAGTAAACAGTACAGTATGTAAATACTATCTCAATAAAACTGTTGAAAAAAAGAAACACATAAGAAATGTAAAACCTGCAGTGAAAGAAATATATAGCACGTCAGCACACTACAAGTAAAGATATTCTGCCCTAGCAATATTCTCTTCAACATAGACAAGTTACGGAATGAGTAAACTGGCAAAGGCTTTTCCACCATTATATGTAAGTTATACGTTTTCTACCATTATACATAAGTTATGTAAGTATGAATGGAACCACAACATGTAGCATTTATGGCCACACTTTTTATTGTACATGAAAAACTGAAATTAATAGCTGTCAGAAGTTTAAATGAAGACTACCCTTTCAAGTTCTTCTCCAGGAAGATCATACCTATGTTACTAATAATTATTCCTAAAGAAAATATTATATGTCTTTGGAAGAGAGAAGAGGCAGGCAAGCATTTTATAGTTTTCGCATGTCTAAAGGTGTTTAAATAGAAAATATAAAAGCCTGTAAATCATATCTGAGCTCTAGTCATGGCTCAAATGAATAATACCCATGCAATCTTTGTCAAGGTCAAAATTTCAAGCTTTACTTCACCATATATTTAAAATAAGGTGAGGGGGAGCAGAATGAGAGAGGTAAACTTTATCCAGTTTAATAGTGTTGGCTCAATACAGCCAACTTTTCACATATCCAAGTCTGAAATCTTATCATCACTAAAGATCCCCACTTCCCACACAAGACTGTCCATTCTAGTTCCTTAATATTCTCCATCTGAACCCTTCTTTTATTACCATCTTCCTTCTGACGCACCCCAAAAAGAGTAAGTCTCCTTAACTGAAAAACTTGTATCTACTATGCTATCTCTTTAAATATCCTTCAAACAGTCAACACAGTAACTTCTGATCAGATCAATCCCTCCCTCAAAAATAAACAGATTAAAAAAGCAAACCATCAAACTAAACCCAAGCAAACCGATGGACCAACTAATCTTCAAACACCTACCACTGCTTTCAAATGTTTAGATCTAGACTGAATATACTCAAATCTATATTTTAACCATTTTCTGTGATTAACTTCAATACTTTTAAAAGATTTCACTCTTTACCTGAAATGTTCTGGACCTGCTGCATATCACTGCTCCTCCAGCAGTAAATATCCATCAAATGAATGCAACTAATTCTCCAAGGTTCCTTTAAAAATTTTAAATCATTTTCCTAATTAGATGCCCTCTCTAATAGACCAGACATAATTTCTTCCTCCTCTGTGCTCCAAATGCACTTTACTTATATCTTTACTAAAGTATTTACACTATTCTGCCTTTTCATTATCTGCTTTCTGTTACTCATCAAATGAGTAAAGTACAGAGACTTTGTGTCTGTGGTCAATGAATGCTTATGAAATTGGGATCAAATGAGATAACAAGTGTGACAATACTTAAAAAATATATCTTACAAACAATTACTAATGAAGATGGTAATGTATCAAAATGGTAGTAACAAACTAAATATCCTTAAGAAGTTCTTCAGCGGGATTAATCACAGATCATTCACAAATACCCATCACAAACCTATGAACTTTTATAAAAAAGATTTTGTTTATTTATTTGAGAGAGAGAGAGAGCATGAGCAAAAGGAGAGGGGCAGAGAGAGAGAGGGAAGCAGACTTCTCACTGAGCAGGGAGCCTGATGCAGGGCTTGAACCTGAGCTGAAGGCAGACACTGAACCGAATGCACCACCCAGATGCCCCCAAACCTATGAACTTGTTTCTCCCAACAAATGGCTTCACTATCTCTAAATTCATTTACATAATTCAGGAGTAACTTCCAATCCCAAAGCTTAATTCCTACTTGCTCTATATCCAGGTGGACCAAAGTTAATGACAACAAAATCATGAGATGGTCAACCTTATGAGAATGCAGATATCTTATGCAAATTATTATTATTATTCTTTTAAGGATGCTCCACACCCAGCGTGGTGAGTGTGGGGCCTGAACTCACAACTCCAAGATCAAGACCTGAGCTGAGATCAAGAATTGGACACCCAAGACTAAGCCACCGGGCACCCCACAAACTACTCATTTTTGAAGATAAAGAAAAATATACATGGAGATACAAAATGCTGCCTGAGGTCACATACTGGGAGACAAATATAACAGGGTGGCTAATTTAATTTCAAGACAGTCACTCATTTAACAAAGTAACAAAATTTTCCCTAATACTACATTTAAGTAATCTTTTCAAAATATTTACATACGTAATGACCAAAGCCAACTTTATTACTGTCTTCCCTTAGAGAGAATAAGTAAAACTGACTAGCTCTTCTAATACCTTTTCTTCAACTCTCTATTGTATACCTAGTCAAAATTCTAATTTTCCGTATCAGAACTATTTCTTTCTAATATTCAATTTGAAGAGTAAAATTATAAAAAGTACTGATGAATTCAGAGAAGACATGTAAACTGTCATGAAATTAAAATGTTATTGTTTGGAAAATAACAGCACTTTGAAGACAAAATTTAAGATTATTCAAAAATGTAATTCCTTATGGCAGAATTTATTATAGCTTCTCTTAATGTAATGCTATTTCTTCTTTGATCAATTTCATGAGTCTGAAAAAACTTTTTACTAAAAATTTATATATGATTCCAACTTAAGGGCAACAGTTTACCTTAACATTTGACTTTTTTGAGAAATTCACCACTACTCCCCAGCCAAAATCATCTCCTTCATTCTTTACCTAAAAAGAAAGGGAAGTAAATAAAAACATTTATGTTCAAAAAGCAATTTTATAGACTTCTATGCCCACACAATAAAACTTTGAGTTTTCCTGGTAAAAAACTTATTGAAAGGTCCATTAAACTTAAGGAAAAAGATGTTAATCCTGAAGAAAAAAATCAACACCAAATTTCACAGGCCTCTAAAACAGCAACAATAGGAATATCTCAGTTGGCAAACAAGTTTCTAAAATGATATGATGTATTTGTTCTACAACAATATGAAATCTTTTATATTTTATAGTTAATGAATTCATCCAGGACTTAAAAGTGCACACGAAACTGCTTCTATTTTTTGATTTCATAACTGGAAATATTTTATATGTCAATTCCGAAAGTGTCTCCTTCGATTTATATCCCCCAAAATGAAAATCGGTGGAGATTAAAAGGCCTTCACACATGATCCCACCCCCAATCGATTCCATGTGAACAGTGTAAAACAATACAATTAATATAGAACAATTAGAATCTTAACCCAAAAATGACATACCTTTACCAAACGACCTGGCTGTAGAAATGGTAGGCAATATTTTGGCTTATGAATATATTCTTCAATTTCTTTACCCAGTTTGGCAAGCTGCTGTCTAATCTTATAATAGATGACGACACTTTCCTCATTTGGTATTACTATTTTATTATACTGTTCTTCTGAGTTCTTAACCTCTAAATAAAACACAAATATTAAAAAAATATGTAAATTATACAAAGATACATCTGTTTTCCCACTACAGATGTACAGATGAAACAAAGTCAGCTTGCACAGATTAGAGGTTTTGTGGGAAAACTTCAGACCTAACTGTACGTCATTCTGAGTATTGTCCTTCTACATTAAGGTTCTACATTAAAGTCCCCCAAATCACCAATAATAGTGACTCAAACTGAGTCTGAATTGGCAGTGATATCAGGTGAGTTGTTTGTCTCCTATGGATGTGGGAGAGGGTATTAACTATAAGAATTCGAGGCCTACATTGTTCAACACAGCACTGTCCTACAAAACTCTTTGTAATGGTAGAAATGTGCTAGGTCAGCTTTTTCCAATATACTTCCAGCAGACACAGCCATATGTGGCTATTTAAATTAAAATTAATGAAAATTAAATAAAATTAAATATTTAGTTCCTCAATAGCACTAGCACCATTTCAAATACTCAACTGTCAGTAACTCAACTGGTTACTGACTTCCGGACTTGAATAGCACAGTTACAGAACATTTCCACCACTGCAGAAAGTCCCACTAGACAGAACTATTTTGGACCTTTTAAGTAATACGTTGCTTTAAATTTCAGCAAGAATCCAGTTTGCTACTGTCATGAGACCTCCACCACCACCAGGGTCTAGGTCACTAAAACTGAGAACAGGCAATTCAACCACAGTTCTTTCTCTACTCAGTCAGTAGCCAAAACAGAGGCTCTTTTCCCCAAATTTTCTCTTAGCCAATCTAATCATTTATGATAGCATTTTCTACTCAAATTCCTGCATCTAGCGCTGACCTCCCTTCCTCACTCATTTCATGATGCCTCCATCCCATTGTGAACAAACACTATTTCAACTGGCGTAAAATACACAAAACCTAAAACTCACCATTAATACATTTAGTACATTCACAACATATGCAACGATCACCACCACATAGTTCTAAAATATTTTCACTGCTCCAAAAGGAAACTCCATATCCACTGAACAAATACTCATTTCCTCCTTCCTCCAGCCCCTGACAACCTTTCTATGGATTTATCTATTCTAGATATTTCATATATATACAATCACAGTATACTGAAGCCTTTTGTGTTTGGCTTCCTTCACTGAGCATAATGTTTTCAGGGCTCATCCATGTTATAGCAACATAGCATGTATCAGTACTTCACTCCTTTTTATGGCTGAATATTATTCCACTATATGCGTGTACCATTTTAGTGATCTGTTTACCAGGTGACAGACATCTGAATTATTTCACCTTTCAGCTACTGTGAATGGTGTTTCTTTGAACATTCATGCACATGTTTTTGTTTGAAAATATTTTTATTTGGTCATATACCCAGGAGTGGAAATGTTGAGCATCTTTTCACATGCTTGTTTGCTGGCTAACAGTTTACTTTTTTTTGGAGAAATGTCTATTGAAATACTTTGTCCATTTAAAAATTAGAATGTCTTTTTGTTTTTTAATTATAAGAGTTCTTTACATACTCTGGAAACTAGACCTGTATCAGATATGCGTTTTGCAAATAATTTATCCCATTCTGTGGGCTTTCTTTCTACTTTCTGTTGGTGTCTACTGAGGTACAAAAGTTTTCAATTTTGATAAAACAAATCTACTTTTTCTTTTGTTGCTTGTGCTTTAGTGTCTTATTTAAGAAACCACTGCCAAATTCAAGGTTACAGGGATTTATACCTATGGTTTCTTCTAAGAGTTTTATGGTTTCAGCTCTTATATTTAGGACTTTCATTCAATTTCAGCTAATTTTTATATATGGTAAGGATCCAATTTCATTCTTTTACGTACGGCTATCCCACTGCTTCAAGAGCATGTGTTGAAAATCAATTGACCACAGGTATATGGGTTTACTTCTAGACTCTCAATTCTATTCCACTGATCCAACTCCTCTATTTAATCTGTGTGTTTGTTTCTTTATCCACAAAATGAAAATAACAAAAATACCCACAACTCCCTAAGACTATAATTTCCAGAAGATACGGAAAGCATTAAGAGTAGAGCTCAAAGTAAACATTCGAAGGATATTACAATTGTTGTATTAATTATTTTTACTACCATCTTCAACATTCTCACAGACTCTCCCTCAAATTTCTGGTCTGCATTCCCTTACGCATGATACATCATCTTGATTATTTTTAAATGAACTGCAAGTCTTCAGGAAATGAATTCCATTCACTGAAGACAAGAAAGCTATTCTTAACACATATCATGGCAACAGACATTACCAAAAAGAGAAACAATTAGAAAACTGTAAGAGAGTATTTGACAGACTAAAGTCAATAAAAAGATTTATAACGAAAACGACACAGATGTGTTAATACTGCTGCCCCATCTAAAATTATAGAGTAACACTGTTTGCAGGAATCAGTGAAACAATAAGCACTGACAGGAGGAGTTCAGGGAGACGATAAACATCTGCCTGATAAACAGATGCTTAAATACTGCTCCCCATCCTCTACTCCAAATCACTTCTGTGCTCAGACCATTTTACTAATGAGTCAAAAGTCTGAGACATTTTAAGAAGTCACATGTATCTTTTATCTAGAATTCTAACTATAGCTATATACAACTCCAGAAAGTAAGTGCAGTCAATCAAAGAGTAGACAAACCTGAGTATAAGAAGCTGGTTTCACTGCACTGTAGACCATATAGGGAAGTCTCAATATCTTAGGAAACAGCATGTGAGAGATACTCCAATAAACTCTTAAGAGAGTTTGCAAACAATTTCCTCTTTCTCAGAGAGTGGAAAGGTGGTGGTTCCAAAGATATATTAATGGTGCCAAAGCTGTATTAATATAACATGTGCACAGATAGAGACCTGGGAGTGATGGGAAAATGGACTGCTATTCCCAGTACTGAGTAAATTTTCTAACAGGTTAAAGTTTAAACGGCTTCATTGATCTATAGCAATTCTATCAGTAATTAAAACAAATACGTAATGTCCATTTAACATAAATTATCTCATTTAATTCTCATGAATTGGTTCAATTAGTTATTATCCCAGCAGTTTAGATGAGCAAACTAAAGCTCAGATAGTCTTGAATCAAACCCATGTTTAACTTCACAGCTCTTGCTATTAACCATGCCATTACCTATTTATGACACTAAACCAAAGATTAAAATTAACTTTGCATTTTTCCTTTCAGTACAGGGACAGTGAAATCCTCTAAGTTTTACTCTATAGCTCACTGGAAAATCTAATGTGGACTCAGCAAATCAAAAGGAAAAACATCTGATGTATGCCAGTCATCTAAGTTTGTTACAAAACATAAAGCACTGTGAGTTATAAAAAAAAGAATAATTCTATACTTCCAAAGACAACAATCTACATTTTAATTTGGATATACTAAGGTGGTGAAAATAATACCAGCTCTCTTGAAAAAGTTCTAGCAGTATCAATAATAGCAAAAAGAATTAAACCCTTCCTAAAAATAACTAAAACGGAGAATAAACTGCATTCAAAATGTATTCTGCATTTTTAAAGCATACAGGATAGCCTTTATCACCTCTAACCATTTCCTTCTACACTATTATGACTCTTTGGTCATACCACTCAGTCCTGCAAATTGTAGAAAAGGTGGTGCAATTCTGTCATCAATTCTCTTTCATCACTTAAATTTCTACCTTTTCCCACTAAAATGTCTGTTCTACTCTTGACATTTCATTTTGTTTGTTTGTTTGTTTGAATTTCAAAAGGTCTTTGCCCTCTAAAAACATAGGTGGGGAAAGCAGGGATAATTCAAGCAGAACAATAATCAAGTGTATAGTAGCAGAACCAGGAATTGCAGATCATGTTATTCACAATCCCCTTAAAACGTAAGACAGTCAGAACCACCCTGAAAAGAGCAGCAGCTGGGGATTAACGAGAGAGGAAGGGGACTGGGAAATGATAGTAATATTTAAGTTCAGAGTATGTAGCAAGAGTCGTTGTCAAGTCATATTTAACAATTTGACTCCAGTGAGAAGTCATAAAAAAAAAAAAAGAGTTTAAATAAATGGGAAAATATGTATTTCTTGCTCTATCCCCAAAAACAGACCACCTTTTTTGACATATTGTCAGAAGGTCAATAGGAGCGTAATACTACATGACGGTGACTACATCATTTACCTCCGTTCACTTCATTATGTAGACACTTTATAATCTCACATCATCACAAGGAAGGTGAGTATGGTGCAAGATATTTTGAGAGAAAGAAACCACATTCACATAACTCTTATTACCATATATTGTTATAATTGTTCTATGAGTTACTGTTGTTAATCCCTTATTGTGCCTCATACATAAATTCAACTTAATCACAGGAATGTATGTATGTATACAAAAAAACATAGTATATATGGGGTTCAGTACTATCTGTGGTTTCAGGCATCCAGTGGGAATTCTGGAACACGTAACCGTGGATCAGGGAAAACTAATGTATTTAATTCTACCTTAAAAAAAAAAAAAAAACAGCAAAACTTTTCTATGAGAGAAAAAGTTAGAACTATGAAGTGTTGTGGCTGGCTGTGTAAGGTTACAAATGATTTTAACTTTACTCTGTATATTTTGCTCAATTTTCCATTTTTCCTTTTTGACAATGACTATGTATTATTGTTTATAAGATCTACCAAAACCGGATTTTCAATCTTTGCCTCTGTTTTAGATTTTAATCAGCTCTCAGCCAAAATATCCTCTAAGGTAAGGATCGATACACAATTCTACTTGAACAGAGTTACCAAAGAATACTTTCTGAACTTTAGAAAGCATTATCATAATAGGAGCTAGAACTTCGAAAAAGGCTGAACTCAAACCCCAGCTGGAGTATTAAATTTCCTTATTTATAAACTTATGCTGTGGCACTCTCTTATAATGAGAAAACAGTACAAGGGCAAGACTAACATATACATGCTTCTTACAGCTCCAATTTTAATATACCAGGCTTTTATTATATCATGACTCATGAACATGAGCTATCATGTAATATGCCTGTAACAATAAATTATAATAAATTATATTAAATTTGAGTCAACTATAGAAAGGTATACTAGCAGGGTTTTCTAACTTTTAAAATGTTCTAGTCAGTTAAAATGACCAGATCGCAGTTCTTACTTTATGTAAAAGCCAAGATACGGCTAACCAGAAAATAAACAAAGGCCTAGGTGGCCAATAAGTCAGTAATTATGCTATTTACTCTACTAGCTAAGAAAGTTCTGTTATAGTAATTTTATACTTACTCTCTACTACTCCTGGAATTGCTCTATAGTGCTGAAACTGGTAAAAGGATTTTTCCAACATGTACTCAGGATTAATTTCTTCTACACGTAGTAAGTTCAAAACCATGTTGTAGGTCAAATGGAAAGCACTATTTAGAGGATCGGCTGAGCCCTAAGAGAAAAAAAAAGACATGTCAATGTTGTGATTTTTTTTCAAATAAAATTTATATAGATACCTATTAAACTGCTTAATAATTTAATCCATGTTAAGGAATATTATAGAAATGTATTAAGTTCTTTCTTTTAAATGACCAATACCAAGTGATAAATAGTTGATCTTTAGAAAAGAGAAGGGAAAAAGTCCACTAAGTAGCAACTGTACTAGTTAAAATTCTGTTTGCCAAGTATGTTTAGCTCTCTGACTTCTAGGCACTTGGTAAGATTACACTTTCTGGCCCCCTGGTGGGTGAGGCAAATGAATTGTTACGATGTGTCACCTTCTGGCCAAGTATTTAATTGCTGGCGTGAAAAGCTATCTTTTTCCTCTGGCACAGTGACTGTTACTGTGCAAGATGGTGGTTTCTCCATCATCTTGCATCCTTAAACAATAATAAGCAGAACCTCCTCCATAAACCTGCACTGAACAAGTTAGAGAAATGAACCTTTAAGTAATAGAGATTTAGGTCTGTTACTGCAGCATAACCTAGCCTGTGCTGACCGAGTACACTAAATTCATTTCAGAAAGATATTTAGATAAAAATTAGCATCTTAAAACTCAGCTGCCTGGAGTGACATAAAACCACCTGTGCAATTTACAGACCATTCTTTACCTGTATTTTCATAATTCTTTTATTTCCTCCTGTGACTGTTACCAAAGAAGGTTAAGGCTAATGGTTAAGCAGAATAAAGTATTTATCTACACTATGGTGACCTTTACTCATTAAAGGTTTCTATCCAAATACTTCCTTGAGATCTAAAATTTTCTTTCAGCAGTGTTTCTTCAGAAATATTTTAATGCAAATACTTAAAAATGAAAATGGTTTTGTAGTTACACATAGTGAAAAGGGACTTCAAGTACCTCCACCCTGACCTCAAACTTTCTAGCCAATTAAGTTTCTCTCCAGACTATCTCTTAAAGGCCCTGTGCGCAAAGCATCCCTACTGGGGAACTACTCCCTCAAGGACCTCCTTGAGCCTAAAGACTCCACTCAGGACTAATCCCAAAAGGAGGAAGAACTTGACCCACCATGTCCACCTGCACATACCCAGGGACCTCTGTCCTACATTTTCCTTATATAAAACTGTGAAGTATTTTCGGCACTTTGGAGACAGTCTTTGAAACGCGGTCTTCCTGGTATTGGCCTGACTGAAATAAATTCTTTTGTTTCACCACTTGTTTCTCTTTTAATTTTGCCTGTGGTGAGTGGCTAAACCTGCCCTGTTTGGAACCCCCAGAGCCAGCTGCTCTTGCGCCTCTATGTCCCAGCTACAATAGGAGAATAATCAATTCTCGGGAGATGCATGCTGAAGTATTTAGAAGTGAAGTGTCACAAAGTATGCTATGTATTTCTAAATGGCATAGTAAAATAACACAAATACTCTTAGGGTGGTCAGGGCTCTTAAATTGAGGTCCACAGACCAACCTAATAGCATAATTCTAAACATATACGTATAGAATTTTATGTGAAGCAGAGTTTTCATCACAGTCTTAAATGAAAGTGCTCCTTAACTCCTGAAAAATTAAGAGCCTTTCACCCTAGAGGCATAGATACTAAGTCCCTAAAACCTTGATGTTTATGAACTTTCCTTGAAAATAAGGCAAAGGGAGATGTGAAGTTAGTATGAAAATCAAATTCTTGGAGGAGAGAGGAATTTAAAGACAACTTCAGCTATTTCACAATTCTGCAAACAGATGCAGCCCTTACTTTTTTTTTTTTTTTTTTTTTTTTAAGATTTTATTTGTCCATTTGACAGAGACAGCCAGCGAGAGAGGGAACACAAGCAGGGGGAGTGGGAGAGGAAGAAGCAGGCTCATAGCGGAAGAGCCTGCTGCGGGGCTCGATCCCAGAACGCTGGGATCACGCCCTGAGCCGAAGGCAGACGCTTAACGACTGCGCCACCCAGGCGCCCCACTTTTCTGTTATTTTTTTGTATTATTACCTCCTCTCAGAAATTTGGGGCTTCAATATTACCAATGTTTATTTCTAAGCTCAAACTCTACTTCTGCATTCTCAACTGCTGTAGAATACACCTGGGAATTCTCAGTCACCTGAAACTCAACTCGGCATTTTGACATTGTATCTAAGTGAGCCCAAGACAGTCCCCATCTACAACTGCTATACTGGTTTAACTATTAAAAGCACCCTTTTCCACTCCTACTGTAACCTAATTTGGGTGATAAATAATAATAATAATAATATGGTTACACGATCTAAAATGAAACTTATCTCTCTTGCTCTTTCCCATTCCTGAGTTTCACCCTTACAAAGATTGTTAGTGAGATTACTGAATTTGTCACCAGCTAGACCCCAAGCCCTGACCTTTACTGCTTTCCGGTTTACACTCACTGAGCTTTGTCCCAGTCTTCCTAAAGCTCTTCTTTCTAGCTGATCTCTTAAGTGATGCAAAAGACCCGCACAGCATAACATCCCGTGAGGAAAACCGAAACTACCCTCAAGCAGTAACAACTGCCCTAAAGAGGAGCTAGCTCCCAGACCACCCCGACCAGTTTGAATTCAATCACAGACTTTCATCTGCCCAGATGAACCAAGGAAGGACCAACGGTTACCTTAGCTCATTTTAATACTAAGATCTCCACCCAAGGAAGAACACAAGCCTCGTTTATACAACATACTATGTATGTATAGGCAATGTTTCATTAAAGTGCATGCCTTATGCCTACTTCCACAGATGATGACAAGTCTAAATATTCATCCTAACCCTAAATAAAGGAATCCATCACCCCTGCTCAGGGAATCACAACTTTGGAAGTTATTCCCTGTGATCTTATTTATTGGAAATAAAATCCTTTATATGACAACTCCACCTGGTGTAATTTCTGTGGCTCTGCAAGGAGAACTTATGATAGTTCAATTATAACTTGATTAATGGGTAATGAAATAACCCTTTAAATTCCAATTTAGGAGGTCTTTCTTTCTTCTGCTTTATCCCTTTTTTAAATTTTAATCAACCAATGGTTGCAGATTATTTCCTCAATATATCTTAGGTTAATTCTTTTGTTTCTTTATCACTGCCATCACAGACTTCAAAGTTTCATCAGACCTGATCTAGATCACTGCAACTATCATCCTAACTACTTTGGTTTCAATTTCCCTTACAATTTAGTCAGCATACTGCCGACAGACAAACCAAAATACAATTTCACTGTAACAGAATACTCTATTCACCAGTAATGACTATTTAAGGGCCCTGTAGATACTGAAATTTAGGTCATACCAAACGGTTTTATTTTCCTTTCATGAAATAGAAAACGGAACACAATGAGTTCTCATATACACAAAAGGTATATATTTGAGGTGATGGATGTATTACCTCTATGATGAGAATCCTTTCACAATGTATTCATGTGTCAAATCATCGCACTGCACAATTTAAATAATACAATTTTTAAACTATACCTCAATAAAGCTGAAAAAAACCACAATCCATCATAGTAGAAATGTGTTGTTCTAATGAACATATTTTATCTCAGGTACACAGAGCACATTTATTTATACACAGAAGTAAACTGCACTGTACATAATGTAATAAACTGTATTTTTTGCTAAAGGTTGGGGTAAAAAAGTCTCAAAAATACTGAGGCTCAGATGTGAACACCCAGTCTGAACACCCAATCTAGCAACCAAGAAAATAAACTCATCTCTCTCATCTGTAAGTATCCTGTGGTCTAGCAAAACTAAGGAACCCATGGGGCGCCTGGGTAGCGCAGTCGTTAAGCGTCTGCCTTCAGCTCAGGGCGTGATCCCGGCGTTCTGGGATCGAGTCCCACATCGGGCTCCTCCGCTGGGAGCCTGCTTCTTCCTCTCCCACTCCCCTGCTGTGTTCCCTCTCTCGCTGGCTGTCTCTCTGTCAAATAAATAAATAAATAAATAAAATCTTAAAAAAAAAAAAAAAAAAAAAAACTAAGGAACCCAAATACAGTTATGTTAATTCTTGATTCTGAAGCCATTTCTTTTTCTTAAAATATGTTTCTTGCCAGTTCTGGAAATCAAAATCCAACCCCCACTCCCACCCCTTTAGGCATGCAGCAGGATCCATTTCCTCCATAAAACCTTAAATCACAATCATCTAGTCTAGAATTATCCCGAATTTTCCCAAATTGGAGTTATTAAATACTGTGCCATTCAGTCATATACTGCTCCCTGTTCACTTTCTGTTCTATATATGTATGTAAATAGATTCCCCAAGTTTAAAAATTACATCAAGTAAGCATGTGCCAATCACTGTACTAATCACTTAAATAAATTTTCAATTCACAATATTCCTAACAAAACTGATTTACTTCTTAATTTTAAGCAAGAAACAGGTTCAGAGATATGAAGAGACTTGCCTAGGCTAAAGAGGTAGGAGATGAACTTTACGGCATCACTGGGCTGAAGTTCTCCCAAAGGACAAATTAAAAATGCAACTTATTTCACATCTCTGTTTTTCAATATTCATATTACTAAAATTATACGAACCCTTAAATGTTGACCAAGTATTTCTCAACTTTTTATATATTTAATTTGATCAGCCAAATTATAAAATTTTTAATATATCAACAGAAAGCCTAAAAAACAGTCACCTAAAATTTAACTTGGAACAACAGCAGCCAGTGCTAAGATTTTAAACGTCAACTTCATTCTAGAAAAACATTTAAGGATTCTTTTAGCTGACAAGTCATTCACCGAAAGCTAGTAAGACAGAGAGCTAAGCAGATCAATTTTCCAAAGCAGATTTGTATTACCACCCTTTGAATGCTATTCTACTTTTAATAATTTCTGAAGTTTTAGAGTATACGGTTCATTCAGGCGAGCAGTTTAAAAACTCCCAGTCTAAATATTTTTGCACTTTGAACGGTTGCAACGGAAGATAGAAGAATATGGACAAATGTGGGTCTTCTCACTTCTCCAAAAAAAAGTCCATAAGTGATCATCTTGAGTATGTGAGAGAACTAACTTTAAGAGAATAGGTATGTTCTTCCTAAAGTTCTGAAGGCTTTAAAATACCCAGTAAAGTCAAAACTATTTTTCCTTCAAGTAAGTTTCATTTTCCTTAGCCATTAACAATGTAGCTCAGGTTGAAATGAACACACAACTGTCTAGAATCAGAAAGCGTGCACAGTCTCTTAGAAGTAGCACTTCATGTACTATAAGAAACAAGTTTATTTAACCACTTCAGAAATTATAGAAATAGGTTTATTTTGATAAAACGAATAATGACATTTCCTCAAAGTACTATGATGGTTTTACATTCTTTTGAAAATATGGGCACTATATTGGAATGCATATTTTTTCTGTTAATACTGGAGTGATGTAAAGGAGCTCTTAACTGCTGAAGAATAAAAGATGCATTCACCAGTCTTTTTGGAAGGCTATTATACACACACTTTGTATCTGACTCAACTTATCATTTATGCAGACATTATAATGAATTGATTTGTTTTTTTAGCTCCTGTCAAATAAACCCAAGAACAAACCCCTGTCTTATCTCAAAATCTACGTAAGCTAATAGATAAAAAATCTATTTTATTTGTGGACTCATAAATAAAAAGCAATGGATGCAGAGCGACCTAACTGGCTCAGTCAGAAAAGCATGTGACTTGATCTCAGGGTCATGAGTTTGAGTCCCACACTGGGAGTAGAGAATACTTTAAATAAATAAACTTTAAAAAAAGGCAATGGATGTGAAAGTATTAGATAAACAGACAAGAAGAGGACACTAACAATAGCAGAACTGGAAAAGTTGAATAGGTTTTTATAATACTTGGTAGAAAACTAGTCAAGCCAAAGAAGCTAAAGAAAGAAATTACTAAAACATTTTAAATGCAAGATCATTAAATGATTTACATGCACAAATATTTAAGTGTGTGTGTGTGCATGTTGAGATATTAGAAATCTCAATTTATAATCTTTAGTCAACAAGCAATAAACACATGTATTCTGTCATCTTTCTGGCTAAGACTACTTAATCCAACAACAGGAAAAATGATTAGATATGACAAACAGATCTGAATTTTACAAATGTACAAAGCATACTAATTATTTTTACATACAATAATATGAACAATCTACAAACTTTAATTATTATTTGAGAAAATAAATATTCTATTTATTAAAGTCCTATTACTTAAGAGTAAATCTTAATCACTGTTGCTTAAAAGAAAATAGACCTGATGTTATTATAATGATTTATTAGTTCATATACTGCATTAAGAATTATGTCAAAAGAACAAAGTGCTGCCAGGCCAAATTCGGTTTGAACCAGTAAATGAAAAATCTATTTGCATGAAGTACTAAGAAGTATGGGCAAGTGGCGGTTAGAAGCACGCACTCTGAAACCAGACTGCATGACTTTAAAATCAGCATCTGCCATTTAAAAACAATATGACTTTTGAAAAATTCTTAACCTCTATATGCCTTATTTATTTATAAAACTGGGATAATAATAGTAATTATTTCAGAGCCTAAGACATGTTGAGTATTCTATAACTATTAATTGTTATTTTTCTGAGTAAGCTGCGTACAAATTCTTTAACGATAGTAAAACCACCTGAAAAAATCCTAGAGGACAAAAATAGTAGTGCAGTTATTCTCAATAAAAGAAATGTGTCTAGAAACCAAGAAATACAGATACATATTTGCTTATAAAATTGCAGTATCATCAACAAGCAGGTACTATATCCTTTAAAGAAGTCAAACTATACACCATTCAAAGTGAAGTTACCATTTCACACTCACTAGGGTGATGATTATAAATAAAAAAGACAGATAATAACAAGTGTTAGCTAGAATGCAGGGAAATGAGAACCCTCATACATTGCTGATGAGAATGTAAAATGGTACAGTTGCTGCTGAAAAGCAGTCTGGCAGGTCCTCAAAAGGTTACACACAGAATTATGTATGACCTCGCAAATTTCACTCATAGGTATATACCCAAAAGAAATAAAAACATGTTTGCATAAAAACTTGTAAAGAAACAATCATAGCAGCATTATTCACAACAGCCAAAATGGACAAACAACCTAAGTATACATCTGCTAATAGATGGATAAAAAACCTGTAATATCTCCACACAAAAGAGCAATACTCATCAATAAAAAGGAATGAAGTGCTGATACATATAACAAGTATGGATGAAACTTGAAAATTTTATGCTAAAGAAAAGCCAGATACAAAAGATCACTGACTATTATGTGACTAAATTTATATGAAATGCCTAGAATAGGCAAATCTATAGAGACAAAGAGTAGATTAGTGGTTTGCCTTAGGGCTTACGGGAAAGGGAAGGGTTAGGAATGAAATGGAGAGTAATATTTAATGGGTATAAAGTTCCTCTTGGGCTAATACCCATGTTCCAAAATTGATTGTAATGATGGTGGCAAAACTCTGTGAATGTATTAGAAGCCAAGAAAATGGGTGAACTGTATGCAATATGAATTATGTTTCAATAAAGCTGTTTGTAAACATTCATTTAAGAAATGATAGAGAAATTAGAATCCTTGCACACTGATGGTCAGAATGCAAAATGGCACAGCCACTATGTAAAACAGTATGGATATTCCACAAAAACTGGGGGGGAGGGGGGGCAAGAGCTACATATGATCTGGCAATTCTACTTCTGGGTATTTACCCGAAAGAATCAAAATGAAGACACTGGACAGATAATAATACTCCTATGTTCAGTGCAGTGCTATTCACATAGTCAAGATGTAGAAACAACCTAAACGTTCATCAATAGGTGAATGGATAAAAAAAATGTGATATATACATACAATGGAATACAATTCAGTCTTAAAATTCTGCAGTATGTGACAACATGAACTTTAAGGACATTACGCTAAGTGAAATAAACCAGTCACAGAAAGACTAACACTGCGTGATTCCACTTATATGAATTTTCTAAAATTGTCAAATTCAAAGAATCAAAGAGTAGAATGGTGGTTGCCAGAGACTGAGGAGGGGTGTAAAAGGGTAGTTACTAATCAAAGGTCGTGAAGTTTCAGTCAAGGAAGATAAATTAAGCTCCAGAGATATGCCGTATGATATTGTACCTACACTCGACAATAACATATTTTAAAAATCTGTTGAGGGTAGATCCCATGTTAAGTGTTCTTACCACATAAAATTTTTTAAATAAAAGACAATAGAACTTTTACACCTAAGTACACTTTATGTTCAGAAATGTCAAGCAAATAGAATGAAATATCTGTACTAAGGAAACCAGAAGCTGTCATTAAAATTTTACCTACTACTATTGGCAACTTGATTCACCTTTTTCCATACATAGAACAGAAGGAGAGAAAAACTGTTTATGTTGCACAATTTGAAGTCTAAAAATAACAATTTTCAATCTTCTGTCATTTTCTTTACATGAAGAACTGAAGTTACATGGACACTTAAAAATAGGTTTCCAAGTGTTAATCTTTAAAAGTGAAAATAAGACACCATATGATCATTATGAATATGCACAGAGAAGCTTCGTCTTCACTCACATTAAACACGTTATTTTAAAAAACATACACTTTTACTTATTTTTGCTTTAGCATACCAGACTTCCCACAACCATATCTCAAATTCTCCTTGTAGTTCACAAGTCTTTGAAATTGAAAAGAGTCTGTTTCAGAGAGATACTGACCTATGAGACTTAACATGTTTTGGAGCCTTAGCTAATGATCTGGTAGTTAATTTAATATTTTTAATTAATTTTTTAAAGATTTTATTTATTTATTTGAGAGAGAGCAAGCACAAGCAGGGGGGAGGGGGAGACGAAGAGGGAGATGCAGACTCCCCGCTGAGCAGGGGGCCCGATGTTCGACTCAATCCCAGGACCCTGGGATCATGACCTGAGCCCAAGGCAGATACTCAACCAACTGAGCCACCCAGGCGTCCAACTTTTAATTAATGTTAAGTTTCCCATCCTACTAAGAGTTTTCTCTAGGAATTTGTTTTGAAAACTTCATACCACATGGAGAAGAAGGAAAGCAACCAGGCCAAACTTCCCTGAAGTGTCTCCAACACAAAACAAAAATAAAACCCTTAAAACAATCTGAAAAACAAATATTAAGCAAAATGAACAGGCTAATTTGAAATAAAGCTTAAAAATTTAAATTAATTTATTGGGATATTTATGATCCATCAATAGGCAGTATTAGAATGGTAGACTGTAGAATTAAGCTATCTGGACTTACAAAGGTAGGGAAGGTATCATGTGCCCTACTTCCTGCTCTGATAGGTGAAGAGCAATTTGTTCAGTGTAGAAGGCAGTTACAGAGATTGTCTTAAATCTGGAGGGCAAAGTGAACATTTCTGCCCTGAGGATCTTTACATGCCCTTCATCGCATGAGTTATGCTTCACTTACTAGAACAGAAAGTAGGGTACAAAATATCAGCACTTTGCACAGTTACCCTTTTCTACCTTCCAAGCCTAGATAGTTTAGTAAATTAACTCATCTACTTGGAAAGGTATCTGAACTGATACAACTAATTTCAAAGTGGCTCCTGAAGTATGTTTCTCAAATTGCTGGTGAAAGCAGAGAATCTTAACTCGGTTACCTTAAGTAGCTGTTTTCCAATCGTTGGGCTCATCTTTTCATCCACCATAAGAATTACAATTCCTCTATCATCCATTCCCCTCCTTCCAGCTCGACCAGACATCTGAATGTATTCACCAGAGGAAATCTGAGTGAACATAATTAAAAAACCAGAGTTAAGGAGAAAACCTGGTGAAAAATATATTCTTAAATTTTTATCACAAAATACATAAGCACAAGTTATACATTCCAAAAAAGGAAACATGACTAAAAACATCAACTTTTAGGCATTTAAGTAAAAACACAAAAATGTAAAACACTTAAGAATAACATTATAAAACTAAATTTTAGCTCCAAAATAATCAAACAGACCAAAGCTAAAGGGAAAGACTGTTAATTCACTGACATAAAATATCTTTGAGCCAGATGTTCTGGGAAACAGTAAAGTCTAAGAAAGCAGAGAAGGAGTCAAACTCTATAAAATATCAATTCTGACTTGATCATAACAGACATATTAATTTGCAAAATGAGATTAATATAAAATAAATGTTTATTATTTTTAAAGTACAATTCTCTTATTTTCTTGGGATACGTCCCTGGAGTTCAGTAGAGCTCATTCATCACTAAGAAGAACCTAGTCAAAAAAGGTTAGTAAGCCTTTTCAGGGTGACATTCAACAACTGAGACAGCGGGCAAAGTTTTATCTGTAAGTGCTTCTGTACTATTCTCTGATGGAAAGGGTCCACAGTTTTCAGATTCCCAAAAAATATCTGACACAAGAGAAGTTAAGCTACAAGAATGCGTATTAATGACAGCATCAAAAAACAGACATAACAACCTGGGAGAAACAAAGGCGCCAGAAAAACAACAAAAAAGCTAATCCTAAAAAAGATCTGAAAAGAACATTTCAAAAAAGCAATGCAATAGAACCTCAACAGGGCCCAAGGGCATCATTATAACATTATGGCATGTTATAGGTTTTAGGTCTAATACTGTGATATTGAATCATCAAGAAAAGATTGCTTTCTTAAGGTCAATTATCCACTATACTCTGCAGACTTACTCTAAGGTCCTTAGGATGCCAAGAAGCATATAAAGTCACAAAAGACCTACTTACTTATTTTCTTATGGCATCAATTTTATTCGGAGAATTAAATAATTTTAAACTAATGGATAAAATAAAGATTTTAAAAATTTACATTATTTTAAAATATAAAACATGAAACTGTTAACTACATTATAAGCAGGAATCACATTCTACATGAATTAAATTATTAAAAGTTCAATTTTAGAAAGTCACAGGTCACAGAAAATTTTTGAAGACTATGTAAAAATTTCTAAAGAGAAACGGCACCTGCCTCACTGTACTTTTATTTCTCTTTTGTATAGCATCCATTTTAAAATAAAACAAATCAAGAAAAAAATGCTTTGCTTTTACGATTCTACCATGAGTGTTTTTCAGTGCTTTGATGATCAGTAATTACTGCCAGCAACTTACTCTGAGTACAAAAGAATCACCACTTTCAAGGATTAGGTTAGCTGCAGAATAGCTGACTACTTAAAAATTTCTCCCAAAGCCAATTTATCTGAGCCTTGCCCTGGATACTCAAAGTAGAAATCTACCTGCTTTTCACCTCCGTGGAGCTCCACTGTCTACCTCGTAAATACCCATGTGCCGTTGTTTCTCAGTTTCAGGACTGCCTTCTCTAATGAAGCCTTCAATGACCCCTTTTATATAAGTGACTTCTATGCTTTATCCTTCTGTACATACTTCTCAGAGTCCATAATACAATATTTTATTGCATATCTGTCAATTTTCATCTGCTACTAAGTTTCTTTAGAGACTGGGTTTAACTTCAACAAAGTTTAAATGTGGTAACTGTTTACTGAATGGGTTACTTGACTCTGGATTAAGAATTTACTTTCTACCCAAATCTACTGTTTTACCCATGATTTAAATTTTCTCTTCTTCCTTCTGCCTTAGAAAAGATATTATGTGCAAACCTGTTAAAACTTCTATTTTAAACCTGAAAGATAAAATAGTGACCTGCAACTGGAGCCACTGCAGATTTGGTGCCTTAAATACCCTAAACTTTAAGAAAGGAACATTCTAGATATATTTAAAATACTTTAAAGCACTCATAAATCATCTGCACACTTATCCCTCATCATCAAACTCTTTCACCAAGGGAGATTTTTATTTTTGTGTTAGCCAAAAAAAACAAATACCAAAAAAAAAACAAAAACCCACCAAAATCAAACAAACGAAACCCACCCCCAAAACAAACCAAAACAAACAAACCTAACAGACAGAAAAGACGGATCTGAAGTTAAACCTTGATGAACGTGTTTACTGGTTCAGGTACAAGTTCTTCAGTATTTGGAACTGAAAATCTCAAAGATTATGTAAGCCCAAATTACCTTAGGTAAAACAAGTAAAGATAAAAAATATTCCAATTATGTTAATTATTTTACTTACCCATCGGAAATCTTTCCCATCAAATTTCCGGGCATTTGTAAATAAAACAGTTCTAGCTGGCATATTAATTCCCATAGCAAAAGTCTCTGTGGCAAATAAGGCCTAAATAATTGAATAATTATATGATTAAACATGTATTTTATTAAGCTGAAAAACTAGTTTTGTAATTTTCAAGTAGAAACAAAACATTAATTTTAAAATTAGTTGTTAATGAAACTCTGCAAAAATAAAACAAGCTAGTTCCAGATGTAATTCAGTATTTATATATAAAATTACTAAATGATATCTAACGTCCCTTGCATCCCAGAAATTTTTTAATTCAGGGAAAATAGTCCTTCTTAAATTCCAGTGGTGATACCTTAAAGAGGATACTACTGATCGATCTAATGTACAAAGCATGAGGCTGTAGATTACTTTTCTAAACATAGAAGTCACATTTCCTGGCTTTCTGACTGATGATGCAACAGTTTGGATGCAACAGGATCTGTGAGGGGCAAACAGAATCAGTGGCTAAGTTCACTTTTAAGACTTTACCAACAAGAAATTGACCACATAAAAAACTGTGTGGCTTAAGCACACAAAGGTATAAATACATACAAGTAAAGTCACTGAAGTACTATTAAATTTTCACCAGTAGGGAAGATAAAAACATCTTTTATTTCATCAACTCAAAAGAAAGCTATTCATCTATTAAAAAGAATGAAAAGCTACACATACGACAGAATTGGATAACATGGGTAGCATAATTTTTTTGTTTACAAAATAAGTATTATTTGTATCTTTGCTAGTGGGTATTCCTGGGACGTGAAGGGGAATGATGGTCTTTCTTTTTTTTTTTACTTTATTTACAATTGTTCTATTTGACTTTCACCACAAACAAGTATCACTTACATTTTTAAGAAAAGATTCTTTAAAATGAGCCTCAACAATAACCTATAAAGGAATATCAAAAGGGCCTTACCGGGACCTAAGTAGAAATAGTGATCAATTCTTGATCTAAAATATCTCAAGTATGTTCTTTAAAGTGAGTAAATTTCTTTTAAATATTCTACTTAGTGCTCAGATTCTCATGATAAATCTCTGATTTTTAAAATTCTAACCTGATTTTTAAACATAAAATCATTTGTGAATCATATATAGGCTTATGACTACATTTTGAAGTTGTTTCCATTTTTAATACCCCATTTCTGGGTAAAGATATCAACATAACCTTTAGAATTAAATTAGACTCTTTGCGGTTTAAATTAGCACATACCTAAAAAACTCTCTTTTATAACTACCAGCATTCTTCTTGCCTTCTCTAATCGTTTTAATCTGTATATAGATAGGAGTCCACTATAGAATCAACTCCACTTTTGATAATTAAATAGCACCTTCTGCAAAATTCCACACTGTATAGTATTACCATTTCTTACTTTAATTACAGGAAAGGAAACCAATGATTTTTTACCTACAGCCCAAAATGTATGTAGTATAATAAAAATCAAGTCGAGGGTGCCTGGGTGGCTCAGTCAGTAAAGCGTCCGACTCTTGGTTTTGGCTCAAGTCATGATCTCAGGGTTGTGAAATTGAACCCGAACCCCGCATCTAGGCTCCACACTCGGTGGGGAGTCTGCTTAAGATTCTCTTTCCCTTTCTGACTCTCTCTGCCCTGCCCCCCACTCATGTGCACTCTTTTTAAAATAAGTAAGTCTTAAAAAAAAAATCAAGTTCATCACCTAAGTCATTCCACAGGACTTTGTTTAACACACACACACACACAAGCTGCCTATAAATAGTGTTCTCAATAATTTTCAAAGTGTTAGGGCACCTAGCTGGCTCAGTCAATAAAGCATGCACCTCTTCATCTCAGGGTTGTGAGTTCATGGCCCACAATGGGAATGTAGCCTACTTTAAAAAAGTAACGATAATAATTTTCAAACGATTCATACAACACAATTCTAAGGCATAATAAATAAAATCATACCTTTATCAATCCTTCAGAAAACAGAATTTCTATAGTTTCTTTCAAAATAGGAAGTAAACCACCATGGTGAATACCAATCCCTCGCTTCAAAAGAGGAAGTACATGTTCAACCTGTGATTAGAATAACGTTTATTTTTCACTGATGTACAGAAAACGGAAATAAAAAATATGTTAAACTAAAAAATGTTAAACTAACCAAACCCATATTCCCAGAGATTATTAAACTCAAAACTCAATATAATTCTGCCCCAGCTTTTCTTAATATAGAAGATATACTTAAAATTCATATATGCACTACTGCCTCATTCAAATTTTCCAGCATCACTTCACCTCCCCAAATACTAAAAATGAGGGCAGAGTATGCATCTGCACAAAATAAACTTAAAAAATACTAGCCAGCTCCAATGAAAAAAAAATAAGTATAAAGCATACTTAACATAAATATGTACTTTATCTAAAAACAAATGGTTACTGAAGAGTTCACCCTCATTAACACTTTATCAAATGCCATTACATGTCTACTAAAACTGTGGTGGGATAACAAAGATGTATATAGACATGCCTTAGACCTCAAATACTAATAATTCAGCTGGGAAGAAAAATTACAAGAAAATCTTCTAAGTTAAACAGTCTTTTAAACACTGAGAAACATGCTATTGCATTTTTATCATAAATCCCTTATATATCAGAGTAATCATTTGTAAGCAGAATATAGCCTCCCAAATTTCTTTTCACAGAACAAAATTTTCACGTCTTAGGTCACATAAAGCAGTTCTCAGGTTTGGATGCACATTAGGATCATCTGGAGAGCTTCTGAAAGATCCTAATGACGACAATACACACCAGACCAATTAAATCAGAATCTCTGGGAGTGGCACTCAAGAATTCAGTATATTTTAGAAATCCAAAGCAATTCCAACAGCTGAAGGAAAAATTCCTTGGATTAAAAGCAGAGCAGACATTAAATTCCTCACTAAACACATGATTTTCATTAAGTGTTTTGTTGGTAGACTTATGAATTAAGAAATTTAGTGACTTTGCGGCACCTGGGTGGCTCAGAGAGTTGAGCATCTTTTTTTTCCCCCCTTTTTATTTGTTTATTTGAGATAGGGGGAGAGAGAGCACAAGCAGGGGGAAAGGGCAGAGAGAGAGGGAGAAGCACACTCCCCACTGAGCAGGGAGGCCGACATGGGACTGGATCCTAGGACCCTGTGTCGGGTACTGAGCGTGGAGCCTGCTTGGGATTCTCTGTCTCCCTTTTCCTTTGCCCCTCCCCTGCTCACACACTCTCTCAAAAAAAAAAAAAAAAAAAAATTTAGTGACTTAAAATTAATAATTTTGTGTTATTAGGAACAGAAGCAGTAACTTCCACACCATGTTAGCTTTCAGAGAAGAATTTCCTTAGGCAGCACATCTTTCCCCTTGTCACCTTTTTAGAAACTTAAAATACAAACCAAGGTATTATTTCAGTGTACAATGCAACATATTTACTGGAGTGTGTAAGCAATGCAATATATAGTAACAAAATTAAGAAATGCAAAGTAAAAATATGCTATCACACTTAATATCCACATTTTACTTAGTGACACTAAACACAAACCTGAGGGAGTTTTTTATCTTCATCAGACAAGCAGTCAATGGCATTACTGAATACTTCTTCAACCATCTTCTTTTCTTCATCTAAGAAAAAATTCAAAGGTACATAAACATCTAAGTGAATCAGTGATACCAAACTTCACAGACTGCAAACAATCAAAGTTTATAAAGAATAAAAGTAGAGTTAGTATTTAAGGCAGAAGGCAAAGTAGGGGAATGAACCATGAGAGACTGTGGACTCTGGGAAACAAACTGAGGGCTTCAGAGGGGAGGGGGGCGGGGGAATGGGATAGACCGGTGATGGGTAGTAAGGAGGGCACGTATTGCATGGTGCACTGGGTGTTTTACGCAAGTAATGAATCATGGAACTTTACATCAAAAACTGGGGATGTACTGTATGGTGACTAACATAATAATAAAAAAAAAGAAGGCAAAGTAGATAAAAATTATTTAACAAAATTCACTGCATTTCAAAAACATATCTAACAGAAAATTCATCCATGAGTAAAAGTACTATCTTATAAAATAAACAAAAACTACACTAAGTGCTGTACATCTAATATTTAAGTCTAACAATTACAGGTCACAGGGATAATTTTTATCCATTATTGAGGAAAGTAAGGTTTAAGGTTTACAGCAAATAATGAAGGCTGCTATTAACTGTTAGAGGAGCAATGTCAAAGCCTATGCTCTTAACTATTATACTGCCTTCTTGTACAGTATCTATTAAATAATATGTAGTCAATAAATATTTGTTCAGTTAATCAACATATGACCTTGCAACATTAAGCAAATGCAGTACTGGTAGTTTTAAGGAAACATGTCTAAGCAGAGCAATTCACTCAAAAAATAAAACATTAACTAACTTTAGGAGTTTACGTGGGATATCTGTTTTTACTTTGCCCTGGATAAGTAAAAAGCAGCTCTAAAATGCATGGGTTAATTCTGTGCCTTGATAATGAAAGCACTACAACTGACATTTGATTCTGGATGACTGAGGATATTATTTACTTCTCATTATACAGGATTACATATGTAAAAGGATAAACTGAATAATAAATGGGCTGGTATAAAGTATGCCAAATTTTTGGATAGGCTATGCTACTTTCTAGCTGTGTGACTTCAAATGAATTACATTCACAGATAATATGTGGAAATAATTATTAATTTAATACAAGTTATCTTACTTTATTTAAAAGGTTATACCACAATTAGGTAAAGGGCAGGTCTTCCTGGTTTGGATTTTTAGAAGAATGAAGCACAGTACTTTCTATACAGAAAGTGATCTGACCAAGCAACCTAGCCTTAAGTTGTCACACAGAGAGCCACAGGAACAAAGGAGCTAGGGATCTTTGGATTTTACAAAAAGCAATGTACTTATACCTTCCAATAAAACAAAAGGAAAAGATGAAAATGATAAAACAAGGTCTTAAAATTTTTACAAATGTAATGAGTACATTACTGTAACTGTCTTATGAACTGCATATCCTAGCACTACATAATGGATTAATCACAACAAATTAATCTTACTAGAAATAGATTTATATTGATTTTCACATAACATGAAAACTATACTGAAATTATATAGCACCTGTGTTAAAATCTAATTTTGTCATCTGAAGTGCATAGGCTTCACAATCCTTCTTACTGAAACTGAAAATAATTACAGGTTGAAAATTTCTTTCCATAATCATCTTCACAATCTTGAACACATTTGATGGTCCTGCAAAAAGAATACATAAAACATACCCAAAAATTAACTCAAAAGGAATTATAGACCTAAATATGAAGTCTTTAACTATAAAACTCTTAAATACTATAGAGGAATAAATCTCCATGATTTATTATTAGGCAAAGCATTCTTAGGTATGATACCAAAAGTACAGCAACAAAAGAAAAAAAAAACAGATAAACTGGATTTCATCAAAATTAAAAACTCTGATACCTCAATAGACAGCAATAATAAATTGGAAAGACAACCTTTACCCATAGAATGGGAAAAACTAGGTAAGCATCTACTATTCAGAGTATATAAAGAATTCTTACAACTTAACAACAATAAAAAAAGACCATTTCATCTTTAAATGTGGAAAAGATATGAATAAGTATTTCTCCAAATAAGATACATAAATGGCCAACGAGCACATCAAAAGATGTATCATTAGCCATGAGAAAAATGTAAATCAAAACCACACTGAGATACCAGGTCATACCACTAGGATGACTAAATTAGAAGAGACAGATTACAGTGAGCACTGGCAAGAATGTGGAGGAAATGGAAACTTCATACCCTTCTGATGGGAATGTAAAATGGAGCTGGCACTTTGGAAAATAATCTGGCCACTATTCAAAAGGTTAAACATAGAAATACCATGACTCAGCAATTCCAATGCTAGGTATACACTCAATGAGAAAAGAAAACATACATTTACATAAAAACTGGCAGAATTCAAATATTTATAACAGCATTATTCACAATTAACAAAGAGAAATAACCCAAACGTTCAACAACTGATGAATGGATAAATAAAATGTGGTACTCATTTAATAGAACGTTGTTTGATCGTAAAAGGAATTATGTACTGACATATGCTGTAACATGGATGAACCTTGAAAACACACTAAGTGAAGAAGCCAGTTGCAAAAGACCACACAAATTATGATTCCATTTATGCGAAGCACTCAGAAAAGGAAAACAGAGGCAGAAGATAGATTAGTGATTGTATAAGGCTGTGGGGCAGGGGAAGAGATTAGGAGAAACGAAGAGTTAACTGCTAATGGGTAAAGGATTTCTTTTTGAGTTGATGCCAATGCTGTGGAATTAGATAGTAGTTACACAAGTTTGTGAATATACTAAAATACCCTGAATTATACACTTAAAAATGGTAATTTTTGTGGCATATGAATTATATCTCAATAAAAGAAATTGTGGTGATGGTTGCATAATTCTGTTAATATAGTAGTAACTATTAAATTGTATACTTTAATGGATAGATTGTATAGTACGTGAACTATATCTCAATGTCGTATTACAAAAAAGAGACGAATCTCTTTTTATCTAATTTTATCACATACTATCTAGATCTTTATATAGCTTTCTGAGGGAAAAAAGTGAACAAAGTTACACATTACCTTTTGTTCCTCCTTTCCGCCCCTTCTGATCTCCTTTTGCCAAATCACCAGCATCTCGAAGTACTTGCATTGCAGTATTAAAATTATCTTCTCTGAAGTCACCCTGGAATCAGATACTTTTCTATGTAACCTCGCTAATATTTAACCACAATCCAAACATTTTCATACCTCAAAATTTCCTCAAAATAAAAATAATGTAATAATTATTACAAAGGTCACTGAAAGAGTTAAAAAATGTTGTGTATAATAGGTAATTAAAGGTAGAGATATTAAAACTGGGAAAAGCAAAACAGAAGATATCTGAAACACGTCCTAAGTCCCTATTCTTAAGGAATTTTAAAACACTGGGAAAGAAGGAGGAAAAAAAAATTGGGAAAGAAGAAAAATCTTAATTTATGCATAAGAAACACAAGTCTTAAATATATTTTTTGAAATAAAAATACACACAAACCCGACAATTTTGGACCATAAAACTACTTAAGAAAAAAAAAATGGAGTTCTACCATTCTACTTCAGTTTAAGGAAAAATAGTAAGAACAACCAAGGACTACATTATAGGTAAGAATCACAATTACTCCCTTACATTTTCATCAACCACAAGGTGCAGGCCATCTCCCCCCGCTGGAAATATGTAATGTTGCAACGGAGTAGGTCGATAATCTGTGTAAATTACATGACAAGGCTGTTAAAAAAAAAAAGAAAAACAATTAAACACATCATTTTATTTCTTCAAAATAATACTGTGTATTTAACCTACCTAAAAGACCTCGGGGAAATAAACTTTTGGATTCAACATTTCAAAAAGAAAAAACTTAAAAAATTTTAAAAACCAGGCAAGAGAAAAACGTTGGAAAAAATAGGTCTATCAAATTATACTACCATCTATTCGATTATATCAATCCCCTACTCAGGGCCAAAAACATGATGTGAGTTTCAATAATGATCTTGGATTCACACTCTAGACCTGTGATGTCAAAATTAAAGATGCCTGTTCCTACACAGCAGTAGTATTGTGACACAGAATGCTCCCTGAGGTAAAATGGGATTTTTTTGTCCCACAGAGGGTTTTCAAAGCTTTACTAAATCAGCAGGTTGATCTAGCTCCTCCAGAAGATCCAACAGGTTTCTATCCTACAGAAGCAACACAGATGTTACAAAAATGCCATCAGAGAGCTTATAAACAGATAACGGTTTCTAAGAATACTGGTATAAAGGGTAGGAAAATAAATCCAAGAATACGTTTAGTACAAATGAACAAATGCTCGTTATAACATCCTATGGTGCTGCTGAAGTCGGACTACAAAAATAAAAGAGAAACACAGTCAGTAAAAAGGCTGACGGTGTTCACAAAGAAGAAGAATCAAATCACACGCTCAAGAGATGTACAGCACCCTGACGTCCTGAGGTCTTAGAGGACATTCTCTACTATAAGGCCTCACTCAACAAGGAAATGCAGTAGTTTCCAAACCTGGCGAATCATCAGGATCAATTCAGGAGCTTTTAAAAGTTAGGTCTTACAAGCCCCTACTCCCAGAGATGTTGGTATATTGGGTTTAAGATGGCACTTAAGAAATACACGCCTGTAAAAAGCTAATCAGGTGATTTTCATAAGCTTGCGCTTGATGTGAGAAGTAATCTCACATTGAAATGTCTTAATTCTAGGTAGCATCAAGAACAAAGTATAAAAGATAGTAAAGCCAACTTACAATATTTTGAATATTGAAGACATCAAAAAGAAAGAAAATACCTGCTTATGTAAATGGCAAATCCATTCAGCAAACTGTCGGGCATTTGGAATAGTAGCCGAAAGAAACACATAGTGGACATTGTCAGGAAGCAAAATAATAGTTTCTTCCCATACAACACCACGCTCTGGGGGGGGGAAATATATAGATATATATACACACACACACCTTGGAATTCAGTGTCACTTTATTAACAAATAATCAAATTATTTTCTTTCAAGCACAATAATTAGAAATGCAGATCACTTTACACAAAGATATTTTTAGCCATAGACCCTTAATAAAAACTACTTTAGTTCCTACCATGAATTTATCCAGTAGAAAGTTAGTAGACTAAACCACTAAAACTGCAATGTACTCTGAAACAACAGCCTGCCAAGAGCAGCTCCAGACTGAAAACGTCTCACACAGCATAACAAGAGTCCCATGACAATGTAAATAGTATTTCCATCTCACTTTGAGAAACAAAAACTTAATGGGCTGTAGAAAAGTTACAGCAGGGGTGCCTGGGTGGCTCAGTTGGTTAAGTGTCTGCTTTAGCTCAGGTCTGATTCCAGGCTCCTGGGATCTGAGCCCCACATCAGGCTCCCTGCTCAGTGGGAATGCTTGTCTCTCTGCCTCTCCCCTTCCCCACGCTCGTGCTCGCTCTCTCTCAAATAAATAATCTTAAAAAAAAAAAAAGTTACAGCAACAAATGTTAAAGACACATCACTACTCTACCACATAGCATCTTTCATCCAAATTACCCTCATGATCTCTAAACATGAAAGAGTTGATGAGCAGCAAAACTATGTCAGTTTTTATTTAAATGGAAAAAAAACTAGAAAAATCAATTTGAGAGGTTCCACCTAAAATAAAAAGTCAATACAGGATTCCTTATTTTAAAACCAAAACAGCTCTGGTCTGAACTTAATTTTAGGAATTCAAAAGGGGTGAAATGTTCAAAGCATAAATGATTTCATAAATTATTACTTTCACTATAAATACAGGTTAACTCAGTGCTTTAGTTTAAATAAAAACTGAGTTTTGAGTGTACATGTTAAACATTTAACTTTTAAATATTAACATCAGCCCTCCCAGTTCCACTCAAAATTCCAAGTATACTTACTTTTGCTTACAGTAATGTAATAGTTCAAGTAAAATTATGTTTTTTTCTCATTTGTATTTCATAATCCCTATTTCATGTTCTTTTTTTACTATAACATGCATTTCTTAGTTTTTAAAAACTAAAACGCTAATAAAAATCAAGTAAGTTAACTTTAGGCTAAGAACTTTAAAAATTTCTTTAACACTTATTTTGGAGAGTTCAATCTATTAAAAGTAAACTAGCTTTAAAGCACCTGGGTGGCTCAGTTGGTTAACCGTCTGCCTTGGGCCCAGCGTCAGGGTCCCTGATCAGCAGGGAGCCTGCTTTTTCCTCTCCCTCTGTCCCTCTACCCTGCTTGCTCATCCTCTCTCTCTCTTCCAAAGAAATTATAAAATCTTCAAAAAATAATAAAAAATAAAAGCAAACTAGTTTTAGTACCAATTGTTTTGTATGAATTTGCATTTTCTCATCCAGAATTACTATTTAAGAAGCTGCAGTTAAATGAGATCCCATCAGAAATACTACATCATGTTTCCCACAATTCAGTTTACTAGAACTCTAGCTACACGAATAGTGAAAGCAAAATTTAGTAACTATTTACGCAAAATTGCTAATGCCCTTCGTAAGGAAAATATGTGGCACACATCTCAACAACACAGAACATACCTGAATCTCTCATGTAATGAATTTCATCAAATATGACCCACGCTACTTCTCGCATAACTTCAGAACCTCTGTACAGCATGCTTCTCAAAATCTAAAAAAATATAAACAATTTAGCAAAAATTTGACACAACAGAAGTTCTTCTAACGAGGAATTTTGGAAATGCTTTAATGGAAACATGAAAATAATTTAGGTTACTTCTCTTAAATCTATTTCATAAATCAAGTAATAATATTCCTTCTCTCATAAAACCAAATTATAAATGACTTCTCAACAGTTAGTTATCAGGTACAATTCATGGAAAGAATTATTATCACCCCTATCTGCATATATCTTAAGTATGAAGCCACTTCATTGTATATATAAATTCATCACAAGATCCACACTACCCAGGATATGAGAATAACCTAAAATTATCTTCTATTCAACATATGATACCTTATACTGTTTACTGATTTTTTTCTACTTCATCTCACAACATGGATACTCTCTGGCAGCCAGTATTCTGATTTTTGAGTTGAAGAAAATCTTCCACACATGGAAAACAGTTTTGGAACGGAAACTTACGTTGGGCACCAAAATGAAAAGTAAGCAATGCTTTTGGCTGGCTCTGCAGGGCAGAAGTTAATTTATCCTCTCTATAGTACCATGTCTTTGTAAAACACAGGGTTATAACTCAAGAATGTATAAAAGTACTTGGTATAGCCAAGACAGCTAAATGTGTTCAAAACATAAGATGTTATAAGTATACAAGTTTTAAGTAAAACTTAACTACGACTATGGGAAAAAGTTTAACTGGACATTTTAAAGAAAGTTATTTATGTATTTGTATCGACACTAAAATGCAAACATAAAAAATTGAACGGAAGGAAAAGCCACTACATATATGAAACTGGATGCAAAACCGTCAATGTATTTCCATGTCACTGCCAATAAGCCTTCAAAAATATTTGGTGGAAAAAAAAGATTCTATCTACATTATATGACAAGTAACAGAATAATTTACAAGTAAATTTATATAATTACTAAACCCTTTTAAGAAGAACTTCTCCCTTTCTAATAAATCTACTCGGAAAATAAAGTATTACATTTTATCTATACAGAGCAACTGATAAAGCAGTATACATTCTAATTGAATAGATACATTAATTAAATTAAAATTAAAAGGGAAAAACTGGCTGAGACCATATAAATTACCTCTGTGGTCATAACAAGACAAGACGCTGTAGGATTAATAGTAACATCTCCAGTCATCAAACCAACATCTTGAAATTCTTCATACATTTCCCGGTATTTCTGGTTACTCAGAGCCTTAATTGGACTGGTAAATATTACACGCTGTTTTTCCCTTAAAGCCAATGCAATGGCATACCTATAAATGTGAAAGCAAGTAAGAATAAAGCATTCAAAACCTTTTCTTTAAAGTACGTAATTTTTAAAATTCTATTAATATATAAATTATGTCCCAACTTTCCCTAATTACTTATCTTAAATGGAACTGGCAGAACATTAATATCTTGTTCTATTTACTAATGACAAATTATTAAAGTAATAATTGTTATAATAAATATGAAGTGTAGTGGTCTAAATAAACAAGAATATTTAATTGTGGTCTATTGGAATTAATGTAACTTAATTGCTAATACCAATAGATAACTAATGGTTACTCTATTTCTTGGAAAGTAAAACACTTTTGGTTCTATAAATGGGCCTCCAAAAGTTGACAGCCTCTGCCTGTCAGTTTATACATACATAAACAGTTAGCAAACACTGGAAAATGAAGCTGTGTTCCTCTGAGTTTCAAAAATAAGTTCATCCATATGTATGCTTTCCCCGCATGTAATAATTATCAAATCACTCCTTGCCTGGGAATTATGATGTGTTCTAATTTTGGAAAAGTTCTTTCACAGCTATTAACAAAATGCAATACAGTAGTTTTATTTTTTTAAAGAAAATTCTATTGAAGTATTTAAATAAAGACCATGAAATGATAACTAAGGTTAGCACTGTGGTAGAGTCTCCTTGTTTAAAATATAATTCTGGCCCACAACAGGCTTATAACCTATTTGGTGAAATAAAAATAATATTCATCACAGCCATATAACCATATTCTCCAAAGAGTGAAATAAACAAATAATTAAAAGCATCCAAATATCATCAAATACAAAGTTTAGGAGATAGACTGAAAAAGATATAGAGATGCTACAATATATTATCTAAACTGTCCACTTTTGAACAAAAAATTAAAAGATAAAAAAAGAAACAGGGAAGTATGATCCAAACTTAGGGAAAAAAGCAGTCATGAGAAACTAATTCTTAGTGGGTCCAGATGTTGGACTTAGTAGACAAAGACTCAAATGCAGCAATTAGAAACATGTCCAAGAAATGGAAGGAAGCTATATTCTAGGAATTCAAGGAAAGAGAGGGTAATTATTCAACAAACAGGCCATTGCAACAGAGAAGCTGAAACTATAATATAAATAAAAGAAAACACTACAGATGAAAAGTATAACTGAAATCAAGAATTCACTAGATGGGCTCAAGAGCAGATATGAAATGACAGAACAGTATCAGTAAATATGAAGACAGATCAACAAAAATGATCAAATCTAAAGAAAGAAAGAAATAGAAGACAAAAAAAGAGAACCTCAAGTGTCCCAGTGAAAGTTCCAAAGTGAGAAAAAAGAAAAAAGTATTTGAAAAAATAACAATGAAAACTTCCTAAATTTGTTTTAAAAAATATTAATCTACAGATCCAATAAGCACAATGAACCAAAGCAGGAAAAAGTAAAAAAGAATCACACCTAGAAACACTGTCAAACTCTGAATAACAAAGACAAATAGAAAGTCTTCAAAGCAGCAGGAAAACATTAAACTCTGGGAAACATTAAAAGACCCAAATCAAACTTTTAGAGATGAAAAATGCAATGTCTGATTTGAAATACACTGCATAAAAATAAAATCAGATTAGACACTGCAGAAGGAAGATGAATAAACTGGATGACCTATCAAGAAAAGCTGTCCAAAGTGAAAAAGAATCAACTCCAAAAAACAAAATAATAAGAAACAGAGTTTATGTGGAATAAGAAACAGAGTATATGTGGACTGTGAGACAACCTAAAGTGGTATGACAGAAGTTTAAGTGAAGTCCCCCAAGGAACTAGGAGGAAGGGGAATGTCTGAAATAAAAATAGCTGAGATTATCCCAAATGTGATGAAAACTATAATAAACATACAAATCTGAGAAGCCCAACAAAATCAAGCATAAGAAGCCGGAGAAAAGTCACACCACAATCAAACTGCTTCAAAACAGTGATGAAATTAAAAACAGCCAAACATCCTATCAAAGCAACATGCTAAGAAGCAGGAAAATACTGACCTATAATGAAGGAAAAAAATCAATCAAAACAGATGAAGAAGTAACACAGATGAAAAAAGCAGCAACAAGGACATTTCAACAGTTTGTAACAGTATTCCGTATGTTCAAGAAGCCAGAAGAGGGATGCCTGGGTGGGTCAGGCGGTTAAGCATCTGCCTTTGGCTCAGGTCATGATCCCAGCGTCCTGGGATCGAGCCCCACGTTGGGCTCCTTGGTCAACAGGAGCCTGCTTCTTCTCCCTCCCCCACACTCGTGCATGCTCTCTCTCAAATAAATAAAATCTTAAAAAAAGAAGAAGCTAGAAGAAAGTTAAGTAGTAAATAGAGACATGAGAAATGAACACACACACACAAATAACTTCTAGCAAGGAAAACTATAGTATAAGATGAAAATGCAATAAATGGGATTAATGACATATTAGACAATGCAGAAGACTAATGAAATGGAAGATATAGCATTAGAAAACGCCCAAAATGAAACACACAAAAATGGAACATAAGATCAGTGAATCATGAGACAACTTTTAAGAGGCCTAATATAATCCTAATTAGAGTCCTCAAAGAGGAGCTACAGGGAGCAACGAAAAACAAACCCAAAGCACAAGAAACACGAAAAAAATGACACCAAGCATCATCATAAACAAACTGCTTAACACCACTGATAAAGACAAAATCTTAAAGTAGCCAAGAAAGATACATTATCTAGACAGGAACAAGGTAAGGATGAGGGGATTTCCTGTCATAAAGTATACAAGTCAAAAGGTACTTTTAAAAGAATTCAAATTCTATATTAAGTGCAAATATTTTTCAAAAATGAAGACAAAGTAAAAGGTATTTTAGACATGCAAAAGTTGAAAGAATTTTTCATCAGGAGACTTTTACTACCATAAACTGTAAAGGAATTTCTTCAGGAAGAAGAAAAATGATGCCATAAAGCAATCTGGATCAAATAACACATCAAAACGTATCAAATTATTTTGAAAACATATCAAAAGCATTTCCCAAATATACCAAATCAAACAACAAAATCTGTGGTGCAATATTACACAAAATTTAATATTACTACAGCAATACGAAACAAAACTTTATACCACTAAATGCCTGTATTAGTAAAAGAAAGGTCTCAAATCAATGCCTTTACCTTTCCTCCCTAAAATACTAGAAAAAGGAGAGCAGATGAATGCCCCAAATCTGAATCTAAATCATTAAATAGAAAATAAGAAAACAGAGAAAAATCAACGAAACCAAAAATTTGTTCTTTGAGAAGATCAGTATGACTGATAAGACCTCTAGCAAACTAATCAGTAAAAAAATAGAGAACATTACACTGATGCCAAAACCAGAAAAAGACATTATAATAAAGCGAGAGACCAATATCCTTCATGAACACAGATGCAGAAATTCTTAACACATTTTTAGAAAATCTAATCCCATAATGTATCTACCAACAGGAACTTCTTTGGGGTTCCCAGATCCCACTGAAACATGGGGGGGGTTCCCCACTCACAACACCAAGCAATTCTTACTAGCAAGGTATCTTGAGAATCCAATTAAATTCCAATTCTCCCCAGAGATAGCATCAGATTACACAGTTTAAGGGCTCAAAGATTAAACTCAAAGACTGCTCTCCAACCCCCACTTCAGATGCCAATAGCAAGCCCCAGGCCAGTTACCTGTGCTTTTGACCAACTGGCTTCAGATTGAAGGTTCCAACAACTTCCTCCTTGGTACAGATCAATCTGCTAGAGCGGCTCACAGAACTCAGGAAACACTTACATTTATCAGTAGATTAAAGGATATAAATCAATAATCACATGAAGAAATATATGGGGAAAGGACGAAGAGCTCCTATGCCCTTCCTATCCAGATGCACAGTCTTCTGGAACATCTGTTCCAGGAACATCTGCACATGTTCACCAACCTGGAAGCTTCTTTTTGGGTTTTTATGGAAACTTCACTACATAGTCATGTCTAAGTCATTGGCCATTGCCTGACTCAACCCCTAGGCCTCTTCCATCTACCCTTCCTGGAGGTCAGGCAAGACAGTGGGTGGAACTAAAAGTTCCAACCCTCTAGTCACACAGGCAGTTCTCCTGGCTACCAGCCCCCCATCCAAAAGTGACATCATTAACCTAACAAAAGACACCTTTATTGCTCTTATCACATGAAATTCCAAGGGTTTTAGGAACAGTGACTCAGGAACCAGGGAGGAAGACCAAATAAATACATGAAATACATATTTGCTCATTCCAATGACCAAATAAGTATTTCTTATAAATCACAATATTGCCGTTTATTAATAGGGTTATATATATCACAACCTTGCAGGGTTTATCTCAGGATGGTTTATTATTTGAAAATTAATGTCTACATCATAGTAATGGGAAAAAATGCATTTGACAAAGTAGCTAAATATTCTGTATGCAGGCACGCATGCACGCACACGCAAACTTGGAATAGAGGGGAACATCCTCGATTTGGTAAAAAGCACCTGTGAAGGGTGCCTGGGTGGCTCAGTCGTCAAGTGTCTGCCTTTGGCCCAGGTCATGATCCCAGGGTCCTGGGATCGAGCCCTGCATTGGGCTCCCTGCTCAGCAGGAAGCCTGCTTCTCCCTCTCCCACTCCCCCTGCTTGTGTTCCCTCTCTCACTGTGTCTCTCTCTGTCAAATAAAATCTTAAAAAAAAATTTTAAAAAAGGCACCTATGAAACACCTACAGGTAACAGCATGCTGATGGAAGACTTAATATCGGTAACAAGGCAAAGATGTCCTGTCTTCATCACTTCTGTTCAACATTGTACTGGAAGTCCTAACCAGTTCAGTAAGGAAAGACATTGAAAGTATTTAAAATAAAAAGAGAGAAGAAAAGTATCTTTACTTACAGAACTCATACAGAAAAACTAAAGGTGAATTAAGAAACAAAGTTACTTTAAAATTTCATTTAAAAAGCACACGGAGAACAAGGAAAGAAGAGAGAAGCATGACATCCAGAAAACAATTAACAAAATGGCAATAGGCACATTTCTATTAGTAATTACTTTAAATGCAGACAGACTAAATTCTCCAATAAAGAGAGTGGCTGAATGGATTAAAAAACACACTCAGCTATATGCTACCTAAAGAGACTCACTTCAGATGGTAAGGACACACACAGACAGAAAGTGAAGGAATGGAAAAGAATATTCTATGCAAATGGAAACCAAAAGAAAGCAGCAGAAACTATACTTCCATGAAACAAAACAGACTTTAAAACAAAAACTACAATAAAAGATAAAGAACAGTATTACATAATAATAAAGGGGTCAATCCAACACAGGAACACCTACATATATAAAGCAAATATTAACAGACCTAAAATCTCCTTTAAATAGAAAAGCTACTCACTCAGCGCATACAGTTTTTCCTGCTGATGTATGTGCAGATACTAAAACAGACTGATTATTATCAACACATTGAATGGCTTCTCTTTGAAAAGCATCAAGAATGAACGGGTATTCCTATAAAAAGAAAATCGTAATATCTGCATGAAAATGATCTAACCATATCAGAGCACACTTAAAATCAAGAGATGTTACCCCCCAAAAGCATTCTGGGAGCATTTCTTTATGATTCTATTTAGGAAATATGCCACCCAATAGAGAAAATTAGGAAGAGTAAAAAAACACCTTTAATTAAACAGCAAAGAAGTTAATTCTACTCTCTATTTCTTCAATTACTTTGCTAATATACAAATTATATTAATTACAATATAGTAACATTACCATTTATCAACAACCTGTTTTGTGGTAGGCACTGTGCAACACATTTTCCGTGGATTACTATTATTAACGTTCCCAACAACCCCTAAAATAGGTATTCTTTCCTTTCACAGATGGGAATTCTGAAGCTCTGAAAAGCAAAGTTCCTCACTTAAGTTCACTCAGCCAAGGCAGAATAATACATCTACTAGACTTTTAAGAGTTTGTGCTTACTCCATCATTCTTCCTTCTGCATTTAAAGAAAACATCACTTGGAAAATTTGTATTAATCGTTTAAGTTCTATCAGAACTTCAAAATCCATTTAATACAGCATTAGAGTTTAAGTTTCATTAGAAGCTTATTAAACTCCCAAAACTGTATGTATGACTTAATGTACACGTCTTTTTTCCTAGAGAAAGGTTGATAATTTTCATTTGATTCTTTAAAAAGGTGGAGAATCATTACTTTCTTCTTTAAAAATCTCATCGCATGATTTTTTTTTTTAATCACGGTTGTTTACTGATTTGGTTCTCACTATAGTCTCAGGTGGCTTCCCCTTGGTTTATATATACTGGAAAGTATAATAAAAATCTCATTTGAAAGAGTTTAAGATTTTTAGAAAACAGACACAAAACCGTACAAACTGTACTGTCTAATGTACAGACCTTTGCAGCTTTTCCAACTCGAGGTTTAAGTGGTAAATAATCTTCATCTGCAGGAAGTGCAACCTGATGTTAAAAAAAAAAAATCACCAACTCACTATTTGGAGAACTGATACACTTAACACTCCATAATTAATGACAGTTTGAAAAATACAAGTGATAGTATTTGATACAGTCTTAGACACTGTAAAATTAAATAACTGCCTTTAAGAACAAGACAAGTGCTGGGCACCTGGGTGGCTCAGTCAGGTAAGTATCTGCCTTCAGCTCAGGTCATGATTCCAGGGTCCTGGGATTGAGTCCCTCATCAGGCTCCCTGTTCAGTGGGGAGTCTACTACTTCTCTCTCTCCCTCTGCCCCTCCACCCCCGCCTCGTGCACACACGCGTTCTCTCTATATCTCATAAATAAGAACAAGACAAGTGCTAAAGCTAGAATAATCAAAAAAATCTCTACTTGTGTTTATCTAATGGTAATGTAATTAAAACCCTTTAAGTTCATCTCCCTGAAGAAACTGTGTTATTAAGGTTTAGGACCTATCTTAGCTATCTTTGTATTTTCCACAGCCTGATACTAATGAAAGCTCAAAAAAGCTGAATGGACATAAAAAGGGATGTAACTATATGAAATAAAACTATGTAGAATAAAATGATACTCCCTATTTCCTAAAACAGAAAATTTATTTTCTCCCAGTGAAAATTAAGATCTGGACAGCAGTTCGTAATTTATCTAAATTCCCGAGAATTAAACCATTTAGTGTACAAAACCCCAAGGGCAAAATAAAATACACACAAAATTAGAAATAATTTATAAGAACAGGGGCGCCTGGGTGGCACAGCGGTTAAGCGTCTGCCTTCGGCTCAGGGTGTGATCCCGGCGTTATGGGATCGAGCCCCACATCAGGCTCCTCCGCTATGAGCCTGCTTCTTCCTCTCCCACTCCCCCTGCTTGTGTTCCCTCTCTCGCTGGCTGTCTCTGTCAAATAAATAAATAAAATCTTTAAAAAAAATAATAACTTATAAGAACAAAGCGTCAATAAGCAAGTATTACATGAGATTACCCATCTTAGAAATACTGAGAGACTGTGGACAAATTTCCAAGTCGATTACAGCTGACCCTTGAACAAGACAGGATTTGGGGCAACAACTTCCCCCCGCCCCACTCCACATAGCCGAAAATCCATGTGTAACTTTTGATTCTTCCAAAACTTACCTATTAGTAGCCTACGGTTAACCAGAAGCCTTACTGATGACATAGTTAACGCATAGTTTATATATATACTATATACTACACTCTTACGATAAAGTAAGCTAGAGAAAAGAATTAAGAAAATCCTAAAGAGAAAAATACAGTTCTAGTACTATGTTTATCAAAAAATATCTACTTTTAAGTGGACCTGTGCAGTTCAAAATCACGTTGCTCAAGGGTCAACTATGATCATAATAATGTGGGTAGTATTTCAAAAAGGACTAAGTAGACCCTCATTATAATTAAGAAAAGTGAAACTTAGTAAATTAGGAAACCTAATGAATAATTCCCAGTATAATGAATGTGTTAGAAGAAATGTGACGTTCTAAATGGAATCATGAAGGGAGACAACAGTTAGAATTTGGTATTTTATCCTGCACACGTTAAGAAAGAGTAACTTATCAAGTGTTTTTACTAATGAATGAATACTTTCGGGGGATAGAATAGTTTTCATTAATCTTTCCCTTAATATTGTATATTCACCTTTACTAGGATTCTAAGAAACTTCTAAGTAGTTTCTGATACCCAAGTAGTTTGATAGTTGGACAACCACTTATTCTAAATTTCAGGAAATGGCATGCTTTGTATAACTCCATCTCTTACAAATATGATCAAAGTGAGTCTATCCAAGAAAGCACAGCCGTTGGTATACTGACAAAATCAAATTTCTGGATCTGGAAATCTGAAGCCTAGACCCCAGATCATGGTATGATTCCTGTCAAACATAATCAACCTACAGTGCTATATGTGATGAGCTGAGTGACCCTCTCACATCTCTCCTGGTACTTTCTATGACACGAACAAAGAACATCGGTGGGAAGCAATTAAGATTTTAACTTCTGCAAGATTTAACAGAAGAACAACAGATTGTGTTTTCGCGTGTACAAGAATCAAAGAGTTTTTGTTTTTATTTTCTGAAAACAGTCTGGGTAACGCTAACATACGACAGGAGAGACACTAAGGAGTCAGAAAAATAGAAAACCAGCAAAATGATCAAGAGTCAAACCTACCGAAAAGTCACTGGTGACTTTTGTCACAGCAGTTTGAAAGAAATGGAGAAGAAATCTAATTGCAGTGTATTTTAAAATGAATGGCAAGTTAGAAAGTCTAGCAGGGATTTTCCTAGCAGAGCAGTCAAAAGCAACTCTGACTAGGGACCACATCTCTTTTATGTCTTCATACTCAGTGAATAATACAATGTCCCTGAGACTCAAAAGATACATACTCAATTAATGACTACCATAAAAAACAAAAAACATAGTGGCTGTAAAGCAACCTAGAATAAAAGAAGCTTCTGAATATTCATATGCTGACAGGAAAGAGCAAATAAAGAGATTCAATCTAGAAACAATCAAGGGTAAATGGAATGATCGAAGTCTTTGTGAAAGCAAGATAAATTACAACCAAAACAAGCCTCCTTAGTATTGCCTTTTCCTTTGAGTGGATGTGACAGGTGCAGATAGGCATGGTGAAGGAGGTTATAAACAGAGGACACTCCAACTTGATACCCTCAAGGACACTCCAACTTGATACCCTCAAGCCTCTAATGGAAGTAAAAGGTAAAGTTAGCTGCAAAAAGTGAGAAGTGACAGAAGGAGGGATTGCAGAGAATTGTGAAGGAAAGAAAGAACTTTTGACTTCTTAAGAGCAAATTTTGTACCCCCGCCATCTTTTTAAGACCAGAGCATTGAAAAGGGTCTAGTATAAGTACTGAATGAATAAGTGGGTATTACAACTGCCAAGCTGAGTGCTATTCTAAAGGAACATAAAGGAAATTACGAGAACAAGTGCAGAACAGGTATTTTAAAAACAAGGTTCTAAATGTCTATCGAAAGCCATTTTTCTCAATTTGGAATTACTCTGCTTACTCAATAAAGACTTTTAATAAGACTTATCAGTTACCTGCAATAATAACTTGTAAGGTATATTGTAAAGACAGAAGGCTTAGTATAAAGAAACAGTGTTACAGTTCCCTTATGACCTTAATGTTTTATAAAGTCTTACTTCTAAAGGATTACTAAAGCTATCAGAGACTACTACCTTGTGGCGAACAGTGAAATTGCAACATATCAGTAACCAGAGCAAGACATGTAAAAGCACATGACCTGTCAGTTGACTTGAGGAGTATAGGAATGAACGTGTACTCAACACCTACTCTGTGCTAGGTCCCTTACGCTAATTTTCTTCTATAATCTTCACAACTACCCCATGAGGTAAATCCCATTATTCCGAATTTAAAAATTAAATGTCAAAAAAGGTTAAGAAATTCATCTAAGACTTAGATAAAATGCTGTGTCAGGTTCTGAGTTCAGTTTAGAATACAAAACCCCAGCTCCTTCCACTGGACTATATACCCCACAGGAACTACTAGTTTCCAAAGCCCCTAAGACTAAACTGCTTGGTAATGATCATACTAGACAGTCCAAAATAAGCTCCTATTTATAACACCAACTTCCGATATACTCTTTGTGCTTACCTCATGTGTACACCCTTCAATAGTTTCAACGGACTGTACCTTGACTCTGGGCATCAAGTCTGCCAGACTTAAAAAAAAAATTATTAAAGTTACATTAAAATAAATTATTTTTCTATAATTAGATAATAAGCCTTCGATCTGCACTATTAAGGAAAATGACACTGCCAAATTATAGTACTAAAATGGAAAAAATTTGCTATTAAGAATATTCAAAAAATTTTTCCAATTACTCAAATCTATGCTGAGAATTCAAAATGACCAGTTAACATCTATATTAACAAATAGAGTACAGATGCCAAGCGGATTATTCAAAGAATTTTATCAGCGTAGTTTCAAAAACTATTTAAAAAAAGGAAAAAAAAAAAAAGCACCCCTCCAAAGCACTGTCACTACTTCAAAGCATGAAGCTGGTTATAAAAACCATTACATGATAGAGAGTACAAAATAAACTAGCTTAATACAGACATTGCTATAATTTATAGAAGTGTTCCCTATTCTCTTCAAAATCCTAAATTCTTATCTAGCTTCTGTTTACACTCTGAAAGGACAGGACTGTGGATAAACTGAAGAAAAATCATACTTCGGACAAAACCTAAGGGTTACTACAATAAGCAACGATTTTAAATTGCCAATTATTATATTGTAACTTATTCCACTAGCTTTGGAAAACGGTGCATCTGAAATATTTCAGTGACACATCTACCACCATTTATAGTAGCTATTTCTCCTAGCTAAAACAGCTAACTGGTTTAAAAAATTCACAGAAAGAGTGTATTTTTCATGGTAGTACCAAGCCAAAATATGGCATACAAGAAGAGAGAAGCAAAGCTGTGAAGCTTCATCACCTCAATAACAAACAGGTCAACCCAAGTAACTGGTAGCAACTTCTATGATGAGATGAGAAATATCAGCTATTTCAGTCATAGATATCCACGGGCCTCCCTCACTAATAGCAGTCTTGAGATTCATAGCCACTCTACTGCAACATGTAACAGTAAAAATCTAATTCCTCTTAATATTCTTTCTCACTTATACTTTCCATTGCGTCAGTTTTATTCTTTTCATTTATTCAACTCTCAGTGATCCTCTTCTTGGGACACTAATAAAAGAAGGAAATGTGGGGGTTTTTTTCTTAAAAAAAAAAAATCAGGCTTCAGGATTCTTACTCAAAGTGGATTCTAAAACATTAAAGAAGAAATCTTTTCTATATTGTCTTCCATTTTCCAAAGTTAAACAGATGTTCTATATTTTTGTATGAATATAACTAAAAAATATTTTTCTTCATTTAATTCAACAAATACTTTTGTAAAGTAGCAACATATAAGTAATTTTCCAGACTTTATGCAACCATCCAACTTAAGAGTTACTAACATTTATGACAATGGAAATACTACCTTAAATCTTCAGTTACTGATTCTTCCACCCTAGGCTTCTTTCCAAAAATGGGTTCATCTGTGCCCTCAAAATCTGCATCTCTCTTGGCTTTTCCAATATTAGTTGACTCTGACTGCAATTTACCATCAAAACGTTTCCTGAAAAGTAAATGATTTAGAATTAATTCTTCAGTATCAGTTCTTACTTTAAGGGTGATTCTATAAATTATTACTCCATTATATAATAGATGCCATTTACAGTTTACAGAAAATCATGGAAGTAAATACAACAAATCAAAACTAGCTAAAGCCCAGAATACCCTAACTAATAAAATTGAACAGTACTCTTGACATTTCGTATTTTCTTGTAAGTTTTGCTTTAAAAATATTCCACAGCTCACATTAACATAATTATTAACATCAAACTTTTAAAAATTATAAAACAACATTAAACATTTATCTACATGAGCACCTTCAATAAAAATTTAATGCTTTCGCTTGTCCCATATTACTATTTAAAGAGAAAATTTTTTCTTTGTGGTTGGATTCATTGGTCAAAAGTAGTGACAATAAACAGTACTTGGTGGACTAGATATCCAGAGAGGAATTCAATCTGACCTACATGCTTGTTACATTAAACAATTACATGTGGATTTTAGATCTAATTATGAAAGGGGAAACAACAAAGCCTTAGAAGATAAAAGTATTTTCATGTTTTACTAAATAGGACATAAAATTATTAACCAAAAATGAAGTCTGATAAATTGGAATGCATTAAAACTAAGAATTTCCGTTAATCAAAAGTTATCATTAAGAGAGTAAAGGGGCAAGACAAAGAGTAGAAGACATTTGAACTACATACAACTGACAAATGCCACATATCTAAATAAAATATAGAGGGTGGAGATTACAAATTTAAAAAAATAAGTAAATGGGAAAAAAAAAAAAAAGACCTGAACAGGCATTTTACCAGAGGAATATCCAAATGGCCAGTAGGCATATGAAAATAAGCTCAAAATAATTACTGACAGGGAAAATAAAAATTAGACTACACTGAATCAATGACTCTCAAATTTCTGAACTCTGAATTCTTTACAAGTCTTAAAAATGATGATTTCAAAGAATTTTGTTTATGTAGTTATACCGACTGCTATTTACCACAACAGATATTAAAATTGAGAATTTTAAAAATATTTCCTCTTAAAATAGCAATAACAAAACCGTAATGTTAACATAAATAACACCTGATAAAAAGTAAGTATTTTCAAAATGAGAAGAGCAGCATTGTTTTACAGTTTTGCAAATCTCTTTAATGTCTGGCTTAAGAGAACGTATCTGGAGTCTGCATCTGTTTCTGCATTCAACTTGCGATAGCTACCATCATGGATTTCATGAACAACGCTGAGCCAAAGTCAGACACAAAGGTATATATTCTGAATGATTCCATTTACATTATCTTCACAAACAGAAAAAAATAATACGTTATCAGGATAGTCACTTTTTCTGGGGGGAAAAGACGGATGTCTGAAATATTCTATTTTTTGTCCCAAATGAGGGTTACATTGGTATGTTCATCTTATGAAAATTCAGCTTATGGACTTATACATTTCTCTTTTTCTCTTTTACTTCAAGAGAAAGGTGTTTTGTTTTAAAGAGTAACAAATAGTAATGATGTATGCTTGAACAATCTTTCCATAACAAAGTTCCTTCTTTGATGCTTAGCAAAACCTGAAATTTGTAAATCTTATTGCTCCCATAGTCAGAAAGGGATTCACCCTTGTCACATATTTGTGGCTGACTAAAGTGAATCTCTTTTGAACAAGCCATCAGTATCCTTGAACCTCAGTAAAGTAAGGCATTTGGATGATACCTAAGATCCCTCTAGTTCTAACATTCTACTATTCTATCCTTGATAATCTATCCTTGAATTATTATCAATAATGTCAAAGTATCAAATGTCAAAACCAGACAACTAAAACTTAGCAGCAGCTGGTGACAACCATAAAACCGAAAAATTTAGTTTGCATAACTTTGAGCAACTTAAAACCTAAATTTATAGAACGCTTTCCTTCAGAAGAGCTATATGATTCATAACTATGTCAGACTTTCAGATCCTCAATTATTTATTTCTCTTATAGCTTGGGTATGTATGTCACATGTGGAACTTGCACACTTGAAACACCTGAGTTAAACAGAAGGATGGAAATAAAGTGTCAGAGATAACAAGCTTACTCTTTAAGTTTATTTTTTTTCAAGACTTTATTTTTTAAAACTATCTCTACACCCAGTGGGGGGTTTGAACTTACAACCCTGTGATTAAGAGTTGCACACTCTAGAGAGTGAGCCAGTCAAGCGCCCGGAAGAGTAAGTTTTTGATTTACTGAAACTGCATGAAAATGTTATTTCTAGACATGACATCATGGAATCCTATACAGAATCTTTTCTTATATAGGATATTAAAGTAATTGGCAAAATATGAGTAAATCCGTAGATTAGATAACAGCACTGTATCAGTGTTAATTTTCTAATTCTAATAATCATTCTTAGGATTGAGATATGGACCTCAATGTGGCAGAGAGGAGAGAGGCACCATTCTGCCTGCCACACTGTTGAAAACACAAAATGGTACATCTCCTGTGAAGAATTTGGCAACACCTAGCAAAATTACATACAGGTACCCTTTAACTTCATAATTCCATTTCTAGGAATCTATCCCAAAGAAAAAATGGCAAAATAATTTTAAAAATCAAAAAAAGGACAAACATGTACAAGACTATTTTTAATAGTAAAAAACTGAAAATAACCCAATATGTCTATTAAAAGAATACTGATGGAATAAACTACATTACATCCACATAAGGAATTACAACCATGCAGGTATAAAAAACAAAAAAGAGTTCTACATACTAACATGGAGTTATGTCTATTTCATCATGTTAAATGAAAAATGATGAAGAACAGTTTTTAAATGGCATATTTTGTATAACAATGAGTGGAGAAAACAGACACAGACATGCATGTGCACATGTGTATTTTTTAGAAAGAAATAAAGAAACCAAAAACTCAAGGGGAGGTCAGAAACAGGGCAGAAGACACAAAGATAAAAGAATGTACTGTTTTATACTTTCTATTTTGGAACTGTAAAATAATGTTTTACATAATTTCTTAAAAAATAAATTCTTACCAATCCTTAGAAGTAGAAAATAAATTGAAACAAATGAACAGAATAGATATCAAATTGGTAGCATAAATATTTAGAAAAGGAACTACTGAAGAGTATTTTCATTGTCAGTGTGATATTTTTTCTAAGGATAAATTCTATTCTGAATGGTAATACTACTATATATTGTTATTTTTTTTAACTATTATAATATATAAAGTTTAATTATGTAATTATCATTAGGGATGAAGATTTTGAGAAAAAAAAAGGATACAATTATCAAAGCCAAATAAAAACCCTGTAATATTAATTATGCTGTAAATGTCAGTATGAACTTTTTTTCTAAAAACAGTGATTCCCCAGTTCCTTCTACTCTAAAGGCCTAAAAGCAATGAAATCCTAAAGCAATGAGCACTCTAAGCACCAAATAACATTTCCCACTATAAGGAACTGAAGACCCTTTGGAGAGAGCAGATTCCGGGTTTGGACTGAATATGTATACTATGAGTCTAGAAAATCTTTTGCCAAAAAGCACAGAAGCTCTCAAAGCCTGACTAAGCTGGTCAAAGAACACAAGAGCCAATTTAAAGAGTTCTCATTGGTAGGAGTATCAAAAATAGTTAACGCAAATGACTCAAGTGTCTGTCAAAAGATGAAGGTATCAACATATATGGTATATCCATAAAACTGAACACTACAAAGCAACAAAGAGGAACTGGAGATACACACGTCAACTGAGTGAAGCTCCAAAGCAATGAGTATGAGAAACCACGCAAAAAAGGAATATACACTGTAGTATTCCATTTAAATTGAATTCTAGAAAATGCAAGCTGTTCTTAGTGTCAGAAAGACCAGGAAGCAGGGCTGGAGAGAGGGATGCACTACAAACAGGCATGCAGAATTTTTGGTAGTCTTGGAAATGTCATCTTGACTGTGGTGATGATTTAGGATACTTTAAATATACCCCAATAAAACTTTTTTAAAAAGAAAAAAAGAATGCAAAGGAGTGCAACACACCAAATCATAAAAATCCATTCATTCATCAAGAAACTAAACACATAATCACACACCCATGTTGGTCACCATTAGAAGTTCCTTAGGGCACAACTCATTTCTCTTCAAACTGAACAAGAATCAAGCATTTTCCTACCTTTCTTCTATGAACTGTATTTCAGGGTAAACAGCTGATAGGAGAATGTTCTTTTTTTATAGATGGATTTGATGAATAAATGCAAAAAGGACAAAAATAGAAAAAAAAAAATCACCATTTTGCCAACCACCATGGAAATAATGGAGCGAGGCAACAATCATGCTAAAGCCATTATGAGAGAAGTTGCTGAAGAGGGATAAGGTTGGTCTATTTTAACACTCATCAATCTTAAAAACTACATATGTCTCATGATGTAATGCAATTGAAGTACACAGCTGCACTATGAATTATTCCTATCTAAACTGAACCTGAATCTCATTAACTATTATCAGCGCAGTCCAATAAATACATATACAATGCAAACTTCACATGTAATTCTAAATTTCTAACCATATTAAAAGCATTAAAAATAAATGTTTTAATATATTTCATTTAATCCAATATATAAAAAATACTATCAATTCAGTATATATCAAGATACAAATTAATGGGGTAGTCTGCATCTTTTTACATTAATTTTTCAAGATCTGGTGTGTATTGTACATTCAGAGCACATCTCAATTCTGACTAGCTACAGTGTGTGTCACACCTACAGGCGCATAGTGGGTATTATACTGGACAGTTAAGCTTTAGATGTAAGGACAATTTACAGTAAATACTTAAGGATATAAGAGCTCGTTACATAACAGCATAAGAAAGAAAATTCAGGTTTTAGAGACTATAGAGGACAAAGGACCTGGTTTTTCATCTCAGCTATCCGTCCAAAAGACATACGGCCTATTCCATTGTTAGTATTCCATTGTTAAGGCCTGTCACTTTTTTTTCTTCACATTTTGTGCCTTTCCTATTTCTTCCTTCTGCCACCTTCTGACTTGAGATTCTTTTGATTTCCTGAGAAATAAAAATACTTCCTTAATTTACTGTCTTACTTTTATTGTCTTTCCTCTTTCAATATACTCTTAACAATCACCACCATGTTAATTTTCCTAAACTACCACTCTACTTACCCAGTCACCAAATTAGGACAAAAAAAAACACAAAAACTTATTCACCACGGTTTAAAAATGAAATTAAAGTTCATGTGCTTGATATTCAAGATCCTTCACAATCTAAAACCAATTCGTACTCTCAGTTTTATCTCTTGTTTTCCCAAAGCTAACACTCCCTCTAGCCCAATTTGGACTTTGAAAAAAAAAAAAATCTGCCCATGAGTAACAAATCATTTCCTCTTGCATGTAAGGCTCCCTGAATGACACAAATAGATATTTCTTTACTGAACCTGTATAGCAATTAACTGTATACACAACTTATTTTATCTCAATCACCTACTAACCTGTAAAATATGTACCTGTTCCCTCTCTTTATCAGGACTAAAAATTCCTTGAGAGCAAAATCATGTCTAATTTAATTCACTCTCCTGGTATCTCCCCCAGTGAACATTAAATTTTGTTGATAAACAATGAATCATCTTACTTTATTTAGAATCATCTTATTTTAATTCATGTATTAACTTTTTCTGGTGCTACTATGAACAATTCCGTACACTTTAAGGCAGTTTTATTCATCAGTCTATACTCAAGTTTAGGAACCGGTAAGTTTTAAAAATTTTCTTGGTAAACTCAAGGATAACCAGCTGTTGACAATATATTACGTGCTAAGCACCCTCAGGTGCTTTACATATATTATCTCCCTTGATCCTCACAACCCCAGTAGTAGGCACTCTCACGTTTTTATGGGCAAAAAAAGAAAGCCTGGAGATTAAATTTCTCTACCTTGTCCTGTAGTCCGTACCAAGTCAATCCAAGTCACGTTTTCTAAGCTTCTTAACCCTATACTGAACAGGTCATTAGTTTCATTTATTAGACTGTGCCAGGTACTGTGGGGTACAGAACCTAAGAAATACCTTACCTCCCCCTCCCAACCCCAGAGCGCACACCGCGGTAGTCAACACGCTAGGCGTTAAAGAATTGCAGTGGCTGGAGCTCACGCTGCCGGCGGACACCGGGGAACGCCAAAATCTCGATTCACCAAACCAACAGTCTTCCTCCTCCTCCAACATTTTCCCCAAACCCCTTCACTTCCCGACGCCACTCGATGTACACTCCAGTTACTCATGCTCTACAAAAGAACGTTGTATTTTCTCCCCTTGCAGCATTGAGAGAGGGGAAAAAAACTCCTGACACCTTCCTTACCCGCCCTTTTCCGCAGACCCCGGCGGCCCCTTCCATTTCCCCTTTTCTTTCTCCTTGTCTTTTTTAGATCCGGGCGCGGTGGTCGAGTCTTCCTCGAACACGCTGAAGAGTTCATCCCCGAAAGCGTCCGCCATCTTTCGGAGCTGGGAGACCAAAACTCCCTCCTACCCACGATGCTCTGCGAGCGCACCGGCAGTGACGCCAAGAGAAGCCTCAGCTGTCGCCCTTAGGAGACAAAAAGTAATCCGTCATACAACCATCCTCCAGAATTCTTCCCTGACTTCTTCTTATCTTCTGACTTTTCCTTTCCGACCACTACCCGGGGGCCACTTCCCTGACTTAAAGAGGGAGCGTGGAGAGGAGGCCCGGCACGCCGCAGGCACCTACGGGGCGGCGAGGAGGCGGAACCGTGGCGAGTCGGACCAATTGCAAGGCAGCGGTCGCCCAGGCCCCAGAAGCCCGGATGGAGGACGCAGGTTGGCGGCGTGGGACCCGGGGAATGTAAAGAGCACTTGGAGGCGGTGCTGCGGCGGTTCCGGGATCTGGACCGTGGCACTCTTTGCACAGTTGCAGCATGGGCGGCAAGAACAAGAAACACAAGGCTCCGGGAGCCGCGGCGGTCCGGGCCGCAGTGTCTGCTTCCAGAGCCAAATCCTCCGAGGCCGGAGCTGCTGGGGAGGCCCCAAACAAGAAGCCCGTGGCCAGGCCGCCCCCTGCCGCTGCCGCCAGCACCAGGGAGCCCCGAGTTAAGCAAGGTACGAGCGGTCCTGGAGCGCTGGGCTTTCCACCCCTAGCAGCTGCTGCTTTTTCCAGGAAAGAAGCCAGCGCAACTTGGGCGGGCCCTAGGTCTCAAAATTTGTATCTCCCACACCTGGAGCTGCTAGTTCCCTATCTGGTGGTTTTGTTCTAGGTCAGTGTAAGCTGTTGGGGCCTCCTAAGTTATGACAGTAGCTCTGTTGCCGCCTGGCGTTTCCCACCTACCCCCCCCTTTTTTTTCTTCCGAGAACAGAATAAAAATTGCATTTGTTCCGTCTCAGCAGGGATCCGTCCTGAGCGGTCACCCAAACTAGCTACGCTGATGCAGAGGGTAGGATGTGGAATTCCTAACCTCCTGGAGCCAGACCCATTTTGTACTTGCTCTTCATATCATTTTCAGCCAGGGTGTAGTGTTTTCATGGGTTATGGAAAAATCTGTAGTGAGAATTTCAGTACTAACACACCGAATATGGTTATAATCTGTTGTGGAATTATCGCCGATCTTTATCATAGCCATGCTGTTTTGGCGTACGGTGCAATTTGTCTTGATAACTCAGAGATTGCTGATTCCGGCTACAGATGAGGAGGCCCCTATTACAACTGATTCCAAAAGATGAGCAGGTGTACTCTGTTTTGTTCTGCTTGGCTTGTTTGCTTGTAGTTTTTACTGAAATATTGGTCCAACACATATTTATTGCGTATACAGATACTGCTGTATCTTTAACGATGTTAGGGTTGGGATGAGCAATACGGACACATCGCCTTTCATGGACCTTGCTAATGTAATGGCGGATAGAGACATTAAATAATCACACCAACATTGCTTTATACTTACTAAGTGCCACCAAAAAAAACTAAGGAAGAAAATTTAACAAGGTAACCTAATTTTTACCGCGGAGGAGGAGAGGTCATACATGGTCTCTTTGAAAAAGTTAAACTGAGATCAGGAGGACTAATATGTGTTAACTTTGTAAAGAATGGGGGAAGTAGTATCCCTGGCCGAGTTAAGGAACTCCATGTGCAAAGATCTTGAGTGAGAAAGGAGCTTGGGTCTTTGAGGTACTGCATCACCGAAGAGAGGGCGAGAAGTTGACCCTTAACAAACTTTCGCGTAGAAGGTGGATAGATAAATCTTTGCCCTACAATTTATTATGACTTTTTTGTTGTTGCAAAAAGGTGGTTTTATTAAAGCAGGGGTACAGGACCCATGGGCAGAAAGAGCTGCTGCCTACAATTTATTATAACATTTTTAACTACAAAGTTTTAATAACTGCAAATACGGATACATAGAATTTCTCTTCGGCTGTTATTCTGTAGCACTTTTACTCTCAATCAGCCTCTTTTGCATTCTTTTCCTGATATTCCTCTGAATTCTTTCAACTCTGTAATAATCATTTGTTCTATGTCTTCCCATTCCACCTGCCCCAAAATGTGACCTTCACCAGAGGTGTTAGACTTTGACAGTATAGTTCTGTCTCTGTAGCCTTTCTGGGGGAGTACTTCCATTACTAATTCTGTCTTGTCCTTTGTACGTGACTCCTCAGTCTCTCCAGTCCTGGTCTTTATTCTAATCCCAAATCAGCCATTTCTATTTTTACTTGGGTCTTTTGGCCCTATTTTGCAAGCCTCTCAAATTTAACTCGACTAATACTAAACTACTCTTTTCTCCCCACACTCGCTTTTTTGATTTCCTTGTTCCTATTTTCCACATTCCTCTTTATTCAATGTCAGTAGTTACTTTTAATGCCTTCCTTTCTTCCTCATGTGTAATCTCTTGCCCACTTCATTCAGTCTTGACTCATTTATCCTCTGTGTACACCATTTTAACTTTTCTTCTGTGCAGTTCACACCTGTCTAGGCGCTCATGAACTCCTGGAGTACCAACAAAGCCTTCTGATGGGTTTCCCCAACTCTGTTATTTTTCCTCCTCTAGTTTGTCCTGCATTCAAGCATCAGATTTATCTTGGAGAAACGCCACTTTGTTCATAGCACTTCCTCAGTTTCTTCCACAGTATCTTCACTGACCCTGTGATAAAGTCCATGCCATTCACCTAGCACCTAAAACCCTTTTTCCAGCCTTTTTACTAATTCCTTTATTCACTTACAGCAAATCTAGGGTATTTTCGTTGTTCCAAATGCAGCTATTGACTTTCTCCTCCTGTATTCTTGCCACTTTCTCTTAATGGAACACCACCTATCCTGCTGTCTTCCAAAATCCTGTAACAACCATTCCAGATGTCAACTACATTTTGAATTCTTCTGTATCCACAGCTCATTTATCATTGTTATTTGAATCATTGTTTTTGATGTCCAGGTCTTGCCTGTTGTATGTGAGGAAATATCCTACAAAATTTTCGGAAGTAGAAACTGTTTCATGGATATGTATCAATATACCTCAGTATCTATTCCAGTGTTGTGCATATAGTCATTAAAAATTTTTCTTGGATAAGAGACAAGACGAAATTCAGGGGAATTAAGGCTAAGAAATCAAGAGAGAGAAAATGAAAGGTTATCTATTAAATTTGTAGAAAATATTTTATAACTTAATATATATAGCAGTATATATAAATCTGTGAACAAAGATTGCCACACAGTTCTTCTTTTTTTTATTTTTTTCTGTTTGGATATTTTTATATAACATATCTTAGGCCTACTTTGGAGAAAAAACATTATCTCTGAACTTGTAGTTGCTAACGTGAGCGTAACTGTTCTAGTCCACTTCGTCTCTTACCTTTTCAAAAGTTTGAGGCATTGTATGTAGCATTACTATCTCAAAATTGTCCTCTCGTCTGGAGGTAGAGAATCACCACTGCCATAAAATGGCTCTTGGCACAATTCTCAGTATTCTCCTACTCCTGTTTTTTCATTTCATTTGTTCATCAAATAATTTTTGAATTGTTGCTATGTGCCAGGCAAGAATTAGGCACTGGGAATACCACATGAACTGGTCGGGGGAGAGAGCTAACAACTGTAAGGCTTGTATGTGTGAAAATCCTTAAACCTAGCTGACAGGTGAAATCCTAAGAGGCAAAGAAGACTGGGGGAGTAATGTCATGAGTGAACTCATAAAAACCATGATAAATATTTTTCAAATCAGAAAAAGTGTGACAAAGGGCAGAAAACCATGACTCGGTAAAGAATAAATTGGGTGGTGGAGTCTGTTTTTGCATAGAACACGGAAGGCTTGGGGCGCCTGGGTGGCTCAGTTAAGTTTCTGCCTTCGGCTCAGGTCATGATCCCAGGGTTTCTGGATTGAGTCCCACATTCGGCTCCCTGCTCAACAGGGAGTCTGCTTCTCCTTCTGCCCCTCACCCCACTTATGCTCTCTCTCTCTCTCTGTCTCTGTCAAATAAGTAAAGTCTTTTTAAAAAAAAGAACAGGGATTGCTTCCCTGAGGAAACTTCTATGCTGAGATGGTTTGAAGCATCCTGCTCTTAGAAAATCTGGAGACAGAATGTTTGAGGCTAAGGGGACAAGGGCAAAGGCCCTAAGATGGGAGTAAGCTTGGCATGTTATAAGAAAACAAGAAGAAGGTGTCTGGGTGGAATGAGAGGGGGCTAGTGTTGGTATTAAATGTAGGAGAGACTTCACCTAGTTTACATTTTTAGAGGATCAGATTAGTCAGGTGGTTCTGGCAGTGTGGACTTCCTCACAGACCTTGACTACTCAGGTTGTATCGTTCATCCTCATTTGTTCTCTAAATACTCTGTACTTCCCTTTCAGAGCTCATTTGGTTAATTAGTTGCTTAATTGCCCCATGAGGACAAGGACTGGGTCTTATTTATCTCTGTTTGTATCCCTTGGCTGGTTCAGATCCCTTGGCATTTGTATACTGTTCGTCAGAAGGAAACCAGAGTGCCTCAGTGCACCTGTCACCAGCATTAGCAACTGAAAAGTATTAGTGATAGTGGGCCATTATAATCACTCTGTGATGTAAAATGTAATACATTTTAAAAGAATATGTTGTGAAAGGAAGAGTATTGGGCAATAAATTGATTTTTGGCTGATGGTTTTTTTATTAGCTGAGTCATCTTGAAATCAATTCTGTGCTTCAGCTTTAATATTTTTGACAATAATGTGTTGCGTTCTGTGAAATATAATTTATAAATTTAAAATCCGTAATACTTTTGCCTTAGAGATACTGTACACTAACATCCTTACTTCCAGTCAGATTTCCAGTAACTCCCTGTGTGTGAAAAGGAAAACCACAGTGTTTGGAAAAAGGTCTTTAAGCAACAAGGAAAGTAGGTGATAAATCCTGTGCACCTTACTTGGCGAAAGAATGGGAACCATCTTTATACCATGGCCTGTTGACTTAAAATTGCATTTGAAAATAGGGTTAGTAATTTATACGCTTGAATATCTGTTTTCTTCTGGTGCCTTAAATTTTTCTTAAGTAACACATTTGAATCTGGTAGTAGAGAGCTGTTAGACTGACATTCTGAAAAGTTGGAAGCTGACAGGAAAGGAGACCAAAGAATCGCCAAATAGAAAATTAGAGCAGTTTCAGGGAATTGAGTAAGTTCAGTCTTTTTAGTAGCCTCTGCACGCCTCCAGGGACAATAATAGATATCCGTAATAGGTAATGCCTCATAAAAAGGTTCAAATTTTGCTGATTGAACATGTTTTAAGAAGAATTTGAAGTAGAAAAGGCCTTACTGGTTTACTTGATTTAATTGGTGATACCTCTGTAGCAAGATCTCACTGTTGCTTCATTTCCTCAGCATATTGATTAAAATAAAAACATGACCACTTTTAGGGACACATTGACAAGTGAATCTACACCGGTATTTGCGTACATTCCTCTCCTGGTTTTCTGGGGACTCAGCTCTTCTTTTATTTGCCCTCTGGAAGTTCACAGTATAAACTGACTTCAAGGAAGTAATATCGTCGGCTGTCTTAGGTGGAATGGCTGGAGGAGACAAATGAAAGCTTACTGCAACCTTCAGAGCTTACTGCTTACTTTAGTCTTTACTAACAAACAAAAAAGTCAACGGAATTTACAATTTCACCTCTATCAGTAACACATCAACTTTGAACTGCTTCTCAGTATAGTCTTGGTAATAAACTGCTCATCCGTCTGTACTTTTCCAAAAGGGTTCTATTTGGGTCCCCTCAATGATTTGGGAGACTCGTAAACTCTAATTAGTATGCTAAATTTTTACTGCAATTGATTAGACCTCACGGAATGGTTAAAGACTACTGATAGGTCCTCTCACATCGGACTGTTGACATGAGTTGATGAGGAAGGTTACTAAGTTTAAGTCTAAGACTAAAAGATAAGGAAATTAACCATACTGTGCCAGAATTGTCACTCTCTTTTCATATACTCTAGGTAGCCTTGTAGAACTCGAGCATAGAAGTAATTCAGGGAACCACTAATGTGTCTAGTTTAGACTGCCCAAATGTCAGTGCTTAACACTCAGAAACTTTTGCTTTAAAATGCCTGATTAGCATCTTAAAATGAATACCCTCATGTAAGTCAACAAAATTCAAAGTTCTTGACCTTTAAAATCATAATAAGCAACTTTTTAATTTAATGTTTAGGTTTCTCAAAGTAAAAAAAAAAAATCTTCTTTTGAGATATGTAACAGTAGAGTAAGTATTATTAAGAGTCTAGGATTATTCTTACACAGCAGACGTTCACCAAGTGTGTTTCAAGGAATTCTGTGGAAATCCTGAGACCGTTCTGGCTGGGGCTCCGTGAGTTCAGAACTAGTTCCATCATCTAAAACGTTGTCATTTTTGTAGTTATTTTCTCATGAGTATACGGTGGTATTTTTCAATGGCTACATGATAGTACTACAGAAAATGGCATGCAAAAGCCAGACATTAAGAAATTTGCAAAAATGGAAAACAATTTTGTTTTATTTTGAAAAATGCAGTTATTTTTCATAAAATGTGTTTATATTAACTGCTCATGGGTTTGTTATTTTTAACGAATTAATGGATATTTTAAAATTTTCCCTTTTTATTTACAATATGTTATATATCAGTGTTACAATTCACATGAACAGAAAGTATTTAGGATCGTCACTGATTTTTAAAAGAGTAAGGAGATCATGAGACCAAAGGTTTGAAAGTACCTTTTAATACTATTTATTCTTTCTTGGTTGGTCATTGTTAGAGAACTGATGATACACATAGCATTTCTGTTGGCTGGAACAGAGTTGGCATCTGTAGTGGGTTGAGTAGTGTCACGTTCCCCCCTCCCCCAAAGTTCATTTGCACCTGGAACCTCAGAATGTGACCTTATTTGGAAACAAGGTCTTTACAGATATAATTAGTCAAGGATCTTGAGATGAAATCATTCAATGAATAGTGTCCAGAGAAAGGAGAGGGATATTTGGACACAGACACACAGGGAATAAGGGCAGGTGAAGCCCTATGTATAAAAAAGAGGCAGACAAGGCAAGCAGCTCCTGGGATCACCAGAAGCCAGAGGAGGCAAGAAAGGATTCTTGTTTAGAGCTTGCAGGGCGCATGCTCCTGTTGACAACTTGATTTTGGACTTCTGGCCTCCAGAATTGTGAGAGAATACTTCTGTTATATTCGGCCAACCAAGTTTGTGGTATGTCCTAGGAAATTAAGACAGCCACCTTGGACTCTATTAATAGCAGAAGATGATAGGAACTGCCACCTCATTTTTACCTTGGGGGAGTGTTTCTCTTTAAAATTAATCATCGTCTGTACCAGAAATTTAATATCCTCTGAGAGGTCTTACTTCAGCCAAGTGCCAGGCAGAAAAGCGTCTGATTGTGAAAATACGAAGATAGATTTAATTTAAAAAATGTACAGGCCTTTGCTCTTTATAAGTAACTGGTTAACCTAGAGAAATCTAATTGGTAAAATGTTTCTGAAAATTTAGAGGCCGTATTGCTACTTGTAGATTATTTGGTGAAGGGAAAAAAGAGCTGAAATCAAATATTCAATGTTTAGCAATTTTTTAGAGGAAATTTAAAATAACGTAATAGCTATTAATGACTAAATTGCCTTGACTACTTTTTGTCTGTTATATACAGGTCCGAAAATTTATAGTTTTAATTCTGCAAGTGATTCTGGTGGTCCTGCTAATCTGGATAAATCTATTTTGAAAGTGAGTACTGAGATTTTGAGTCATTTCAAGAAATGTTCTCTTTGAAAAAGAAGAAAAAAAGATATTCTTAAATATAAGAAAATTATGGGGTATTTAAATTTTTTGTCGTAGTTAATTGCTGATCTGTACAAGATAGAAGTAAATCATAACACATATGTTGAAAGCCCATAAGAAATTAAGGAAGATCTGGTTAAGATCCAAACTTCTAAGGATAGCATATGCGTCCTTTCAGACCTGATTTGGTGTACATTTCCAGCCTTCTCTCCATTCTTCTCCACTTAAAATTTTAGTTTAAATCTCATTGTTCCCTTAAATCCCATATGATTTTATGACTCCAGGCTTTTGTCTACTTCCCCTTCTCCCTTTGTCACCTCTGGAACCTGTAGGAAGTCCTTCATAACTCAGCAATTTTCCTTGTGGGTCCATATTTTTTTCATATACCTTTTTAAATAATTGCTGTGCTGGTTTACAGCTTATCTTTTTATATAGATTTCCTCTGCTAGACTGAACTCCTGAAGTGTATTTTTGAACATAGCTCATTGTAGGCATTCAGTAAAGATGTGGTCAAGGGAAGGTGTCTTTGGAGGTAGATGTTTATGTATTCTTAGGTCAAAAATGTGGAAAGAACATATGGAACAAAAATATTGAAGACAAAATGGCTAATAGAAAAACAGGAATCAAACCCTGGAAGCCAAAAGAATGTGCGTAGCCTAATTATTACTATTTGTATAGTTTTTACTTTTATCTTATAGGTCTTTTGAGTGTAGCGTCCATTCTTTCAAGCTGTGTGCTTGGGGTGGTTTATATTAAAAGCAGATTTCTGGACTCCATCTCTGAGAATTCTGATTCAGCTTGTTTAGGATCAAGCTTAGGAATCAGTCTCTACCGATAGCAATCCAGTGTCTTGAGACATGCAGGTTCAGGAGGGTTTTTAAAAGGATTTTTTCTTGCCATGTGTTGCTTTTTCCATGTCACATTTTTTCTTTTCTTATTTTTTTTTTCAGATTTTATGTATTTATTTGAGGAAAATAGTGGCGAGGGGAGAGGGAGAATCGGGCTCCCTGCTGAGCAGGGATTCCCAGCGTGGGGGTCAGTCCCAGAACCCTGGGATCTTGACCTGAGCTGATACTTAACACCATGACGCTTAACCAGCTGAGCCACCCAGGCACCCCTGTCACGTTTTTTCTTAAATAAATGGTACAGATGGAGTCCAGTGAATGGTAGTCTAAAATGCAATAATTATTTTATCTGATTTTCACTGAAATTCTTGGATTGGTTGGCAGGGATATAGAAAACTGTGATTTTTTTTCTAATTATTACATATTGTTTAATAATTTAAGATTCCAATTGGTATGACCTTTTTGGCTTCAACAGGTGGTAATTAATCACAAACTGGAGCAAAGAATTATTGGAGTGATAAATGAGCATAAAAAGCAAAATAATGACAAGGGAGTGATTTCTGGAAGACTTACTGCCAAAAAATTACAGGTATTTTGCAAACTTTTTTTAAGTCCCTTATTTTTAATAGAGCATTTTTAAGATCGCTCCCTCCACATGTGAGATGGTGAGATAAAATGACTTCTTCAGCTTCCATTGAGATTTCTTGTAGATCATTTCCATCAGCAAGAATATGGAAGGAATTGGGCCAGATACAAGAACACACATTAAAATGGTGGTATGAAAACTAAATTACATTCCCCAGATTATATTAGACTCTGTAGCCAGCACTTTGCTTATTTTTTCTCTGACACAATACCAGAAGGTACTTTGCCTCATTTTTCAAATGAAGAAATTGGGGCTTGGAAAGATTAAAGACACTATATCTGGAGGTTGTTAGTAAGTAAGTAGCGGAGTAAGCAGAGTCTGGATTGGAACCCAGTTCTGCCCAGCTCTAAAGATCGTGCTTTAGAAAGTACATTAAGATGCTTTACTTATTTATGAACGTGTTCATTGAAGACTACTTAAAAAGAGAAAACATCTTAAGTGGTCACCAATAGGAAACTATGTAATTAGATTATGATAATGTCTACCCAATAGAATGTTATGTAACTCTTAAAAGTGATGAAGAGTTTCCGATAACTTGGGAAGATGCTTATGTTACATTATTAAGTGAAATTTGTTTTTACAAAATCATAGAAAAATGACTGGAAGGAAAGATAATACATTGCAAACAGTATCGTTGAATTGTGAGAATATGAGCAGTGTCTCCAGGTCCTTTTTTAATTTATCCATAGTTTTCAATTCTCAATTTGGTGAACATATTTAACTCTTCTAACTAGAAGGGGAGAAAATGGTATTTTTGAAAATAAAATCTGTATCAGTTTCTGGTTTAAAATGAGTAGAAGAATAAAATTAGTAATAAAAGGAGAGAAAATAGAATGCCTTTTTTCATTTCCCTGTCATAGGATTTATACATGGCTTTACAAGCATTTTCATTTAAGACCAAGGACATTGAAGATGCCATGACTAACACACTTTTACAGGGAGGTGATCTCCATTCTGCCTTGGATTGGCTCTGTTTAAATCTTTCAGATGGTAAGTAGTATTGTCAAAAAACTCTTTCAGTTTCAAAAACCCTTTCGAAGTTATTTCAGCATATGTGACATTTGTATCAAGCTCTAAATTTTTTCATTGTTATAATTACTTATTTTGCAAATGTTCTTACTTTTTTTCGCTCTTTACAGTATATTTTCAGAGATTGTAGTCCATGCAAGAAGAAATTATTTTTTGTGCATTACTTTCAGTTGTCGATAGTCAACCGAATACAACAAATTCTCAATGTTTCCTGGTTTTGGTTCAGAAATTTGGGCCATCTGGCTTTGGATAAATTTGTTTAACCAGAAGACCAAGGTTGTAATCTTTGGCAAGAACCAGGAGTGAAAATCGCTTATATGATTGAGTAAGGATCCTGCCATATATACTGTGACAGGCAACCAAAGAGTTGGAAAGGGTTCAGATCTTTTTCTGAAAATTTAGAAGTCTAACACATTGAGGGTGAAATAAATGGCCAAATTGAAGTGGGCTAGCTATCTCATGAGTGTTTCCACTCCTACTTTGACAATAAAGCCAAGTTCATCATAGGATTTGTATTCATAGGAGATGAGGGATGGAAGAAAAGTCAGTGCTCTTTGTGTAGGCAGGGTTTATGTGTATGTTTAATGAATGTATTTTTATGTTTTATGTATGATAATGCAAGGGTTTATGTGTTTGTTTAATGAATGCAAGTGTTTATGTTTTATGTATCATATGGGTTTTTTATTCCCATTTTTAAGATGCACTTCCTGAAGGGTTCAGTCAAGAGTTTGAAGAACAGCAACCTAAAAGTAGGCCAAAATTCCAGTCTCCTCAAATACCAGCCACTGTTTCACCTCCATTGCAGCCTAAAACAAAAAAACCAGAAGATACTAAGGTTAAGGTAATTGAAGAATTAAACATTTAAAGTTGTATAAAGTTAGAATGAAACACATGTAACGGTTCATGAGTAGAAATGCCAGGTTGCAATAGCATTTTTGCTTATTAAAAATAACTAATTCCTTTGCCAGGCTTTTCTATCACTGTTTCAGTAATCTGCTGCTGCATAACAAACCACCCAAAAAAGTAGTGGCTTAAACCAACAATTAATTTCTTTAGATTCTGCTGTCCATACTGGACTCAGCTAATTGGTCCTTCTGTTCTGCAAGGTATTTTCTTAGGCTAGAATATCCAAAATGGTTTCTTTGGGGGCTATCCAGGCATTCCTCTTTCCATGTGGCTAGCTTGGGTTTCCTCATATGTGGTGGTTGCAGAGTGGTCTGATTTGCATGGCATCTGGCTTCCAAGAGCAAGTATTTGAAGATAATAAGCCCCAGCTTATATCACTTGTGCTAATGTTTCCTTGGTTGAAACAAGTCATGTTTCCAATTCCAAAATACGTGTGGAAGGGGATTACAGAAAGTCATGAATACTGGAAGGTGTACTTCATTAGGGCATTACACTTAAATACTGTGCATATCATGGGGCACCTGGGTGGCTCTGTCAGTTAGTCGTCTGCCTTCGGCTCAGGTCGCGATCCCAGGGTCCTAGAATTGAGAGCTCCATGTCAGGCTCCCCTGCGTAGGGGGAGCCTGCTTCTCCCTCTGTCCCTCCCCCTGCTTATGCTTTCTCTCTCCCTATCAAATAAATAAAATCTTCAAAAAAAATAACTCTGCATATTGTAAAACCTCTGTAAATGTAGATGAAGCTGGAGAACAGTATGCTAAGTGAAAAAAGCCAGTCACGGAAAGATAAAGGCCGCATGATTTCACTTACGTGAGGTATCCAAAATAGTTAAACTCATAGAAGAATAGAATGGTGTTTACCAGAGGCTGAAGGGAGGAGAGGGGAAAGTGGGAAAATGCTGCTTTTTAAAAGTTTCAGTTATATAAGTCTTAGAGGTCTTTGTAACATAGTGCCTATAGTTAATGCAATATTGTGCACTTTAACATATGTTCCGAGCATAGATGGCTTGTTAGGTGTTCTTACTACAGCCACTGCTCCCTGCTCCCACTAACACACGTGAACAAAAGGACGCAAGGAAGTTTTTGGAGGTGATGGATAAGTTTAGTACCTTGATCGTAGTGATCGTGAGTGTATGCATATGTCCAAACTCTTCAAAATACTGAGTTTATATATACAGTATGATAAACTAATCTCTAACTGATACATTAATATGCACATTAAATTTGTACAATTTTTAAATATATCCGCTATATTTCAGTAAAGCCTAAAAACAAAACAAAAACAGAAACCTGGAAGCATTATCCCAAGAAAACCACTGTTTTTAAGGAATAACACTAGTTTTTAACAGTTCTCCTTTAATTTTTTTGCCTCTTTATAAAAACGTATTTTTTGGATTTTGCAAGTTTGGACTCCTTAAAGTAATGTTGAGTTCATTTGTCCTTCACAGAACAGTATGTAATAAGATTTTTGTGGCTTACATGTCTGCTGTTTGAGTAAAGAAAATAGTAAAAACAGGTACACTTGATAATAGTTTGACACCTTTTTCTAACTTTGGTTTTTCAGATATTTGTTTTTCCTTTCTAGCCAAAAAAGGAAGAAAAAAATTTGGAAGTAAATATGAAAGAATGGATCTTGCGGTATGCTGAACAGCAAAACGAAGAAGAAAAGAGTGGAAATTCTAAAAGCTTAGAAGCGGAGGAGAAGTTTGACCCTGTGAGTTAGAAATTTGTCTTAGGCTTCTAGCTGGCTGTTCATAGGCAACGTAATTTAACTTTTCTGTGACTTAGTTTTCACCTTTGTAGATTAAAAATACCCCTATGAGTTGATGTGAAGATTAAACAAAACTTACAAATAACAAAATAGGAATGGCACCAAATAACTGCTCAGTAGCTGTTACTTATATTCCTTCCATATTTAAAAAGATAATCATAAGATATTTTTACATGATTATCATCTGTAGGAAGTATGCTAAATTCCTTAGATAATAAAAGAAAGGCACATTTCTTTACAGAGGAAATCCGTGGTCTGGTCGGAGAAAACCAAGATACCATAAGATAAACTAAAAATTTAAGGTTGAATGAAAACAAGTTATAGGAAGAAAATATTACAATACATATGTCCAACAAGACTTCTGTCTAGAATTTATAAAGAAGTTTTAAAAGAACAATAAACACTTCACAAAAATAGATACATGGATGGCCAGTTAACATGTAAAAATAATTTCAGGATCACTAGTCACCAGAGAAAAGAAAACAAATTGCAATGAGATACTATTTTATATTCATCAAAATGGCTACGATTAAACAGATGAGTAATACCCGGTCTTGGGAGGGCGTGGAACAACGGGCACACTCAGACATTGATTGCGAGGGTGTAAAATGGTACATCCGCTTTGGGAAACTGGCACTTATGAAGTTAAACATACACTTAACCAAATGACCTAACAGTTCCATTCCTAGGTATTTATTCAAGAAAAAGGAAAACGTGCCCACAAAAAAGGTCTGTATGCGAATGTTCATAGCAGCTTTATATTAATACTCAAACATTGCAAGCAACGGTCCAAAACATACTTGAGTGAAAGAAGCCAGACACAAATGAGTACATGTGTAATTACTATATTAAAATCTAGAAGAGTCATCCATGCAAAACCAGTCTGTAGTGACAGAAGGCAGATCACTGGTTGCTTAGTCCAAGGGCAGGGGAAGGGGATGGACTATAAGGCAGCATGCGGATACTTTTGGAGATGGTGGGAATGTTTTTTATCTTTTATGATAGTGGTTACACGGATATATACATTTATCAAATTCAGTTCACCTGTACACCTAAATGGGTACATTTTATTGCATGTAAATCATGCTTCAATAAAATTTGTTTAGAAAGAAAAAAAGGAAGTTGGAGAATAACGTGTAGTATGATGAACATATTTGTGTAAAAGAGAAAAATATATACATATATTTGCATTCTTATGTATGCACAGAAAAGATCTGGAAAGATTGGCAAGAAGCTATTATCAGTGATTAGAACGAGGGTGCTAGAATGGGAGGGAGACTCCTTTTTTTAGACTCTTTTGTATCCTGTAATTTTTTTCTTTTTTAACCATGTGCCTGTATTAAACGAATACAAAGAAAAAGAATTCGGGACAGTACACGTCTACGTTGAGGTTCAGAGAAGAGGGGTGGAACTTGAAGGGTGCGTAGAGTGCACATGGGCAGGAGAGGAAGATGGCCCAGGTGGGTAAGACAGCGTGAACAGGGTACAGAGGTGGAATTGTGCAAGGGGCCTTTGGGTATTAGACAATAAATGAGTATATACAGAGCATAAAATATAGATGAGTACTGGCAGGTAGGAGTAAACGGTGAGTTTAGCTGACACCAGAAGATTTTGCTGCCTAGAAAATGGGCATCAAATTTGACTTTTCCTCTTGTGAAGAGCCACTAGAAGCATGGGGGCAGGTGAATTACAGGAATAATCTCATATTTTAGGTCAGATTTAGTAATGTTTAGTTAAGGTGGTTTGGAACATTTCGGTAGGGATTTGGAAAGGATAGGGAAGCCATTTTGGTAGCTGTTGCACTTCCTCAGGTGTGAAATAATAAGGGTGCAAATTGGAATTGGAAAGGAACAGAAACATGTAAAGCAAGAATCCAGAGAAAGTATTGATTTACCGAATATTAAGGTTAATGAGCCAAAGATAGCAAGAGATTTGCAGGTGGAGGGAAGGTATCAGTGGCAGAGATAGGAGTGATGAAAGAATGAGTGTGATTGGGGTGAAGAGGAGAAGATAGCTAACCCTTCTCCCTCTTAACAGTGCGTCGTGCGTGTTCTACACGGAGTAGTCCCAGCATTCAACTCCATGTGCTGCCTTAGTTTATCTCTTTTCTGCTCATCTTAACGGTTGTGTTGCATGGCAGCATTCTCCATGCCCTTATCTTCTCCACCCTGTACATCCATCTGTTTCACCTGTCCCTTATTAACCGAAGGTAAAAAACAGAAATTCGAGTTTAACTCTACACTGTATCTAATGGTTGCTCAGCAGAGCTAAGTCCTTAAGTTTCATTACACCCCTTCTCCCCAGAGGCCTTTTTTTTTTTTAATGTCCCTTCCTGTCTTTTATGAGAAAGAGATTATGTGAAGATAACTTTCAGATGAGTATTATTACCTATACAGTCCTTTAAAAATGTGTTTATAAAATGTATAAAAATAAGACATTTTCTTATTATAGAAGTGAACTCGCATTTACTTTTTCTTCTGTAGTTTTTAAATTTTATTTAACATGTCAAGGAAGTTTTCCATGTGGATCACCCTCATTCTTTTGCTGTCTCATTTTTTTCTAATTGCTGACTAGTTTTTTCTGTAGAAAAACTTGATTTGCAGTTTTTCCTCTTCATTCAGTACTGCAGTATTAGGTGTGTGTACCTGAAAATCTGCGTCTTTGTATTATTTCTCTGCGAAAAATTCCTAAACGTTGATTTGCTGGATCAAAGAATAAGATCAAAAGATCATAGATTTTGATATAATACGTTGACAGTGGATTAACTCATTTTGTTCTTTTTTTAATTTCCGTATCATTATCTTATTTGGAACAGAATGAAAGGTACTTACACCTTGCAGCAAAACTTCTGGACGCAAAGGAGCAAGCAGCTACCTTTAAGCTAGAAAAAAACAAGCAAGGTCAAAAAGAGGCTCAAGAAAAAATAAGGAAATTTCAAAGAGGTAAACACTTCCAAATTCTTAGATGTATAAATGCCTTTCCTTTTTTGGCTTCCCCAGTATGGAAATCGCCTCTTTTTAATTTGTCTACAAAATCTCAGTTTATACGTGGGCTTGGGAGACTTTCTGTAACAAGCCAAATAAAAAATATGGTAGCTTGTGTGGGCCATATAGACTCTCTCACAACTACTGAACTCTGCTGTCACAGCGTAGAAGCAGCCATGGAAATGCATACGGGAATGGCTATGGTCTCGTAAAACTTTACGGATACCAGAAGGGGAATTTCATATAATTTTCACATGTCACCAGATATTTTTTTTTTCAACCTCAGTTAAAAATATAAAAATGTAATTCTTAACTTATAGGCTGTACGAAGCAGGCAGTGGGGCTCGATTTGACCGGCTGGCCATAGTTTGTCAGCCTCTGATGTATACCATAAAATACCATCCTCATTCAAGAAGGAGAGGAGGATATAATTCCATGAGTATTCATTTCTAGTGAGGATGTTTTTCCAGACCTTCTACATCTGTTAAATAATTTATTTAAGACATTTTAGTATATGATGTGAAAATAAATTGCCTTCGACGTCTAGCACAAATTCCAGGTAGGAGGTGTTGAATACTTGGCTACAAGGAAAAAGACGGAATGCTGTCTTTTTTTAAAACCATCTTTGCAAAGTAAAAAGGCATAAAAAACAAAGCATGATTTTTTTTCTTGGTAGAAATGGAAACTTTAGAAGACCATCCAGTATTCAATCCAGCCATAAAGATTTCACATCAACAGAATGAAAGGAAAAAGCCTCCTGTAGCCACAGAAGAGGAAAGGGCTTTGAACTTTAACTTATTTGAAAAATCGGTAGCTGCTACTGAAGAAGAGAAAGGTAAAATGAAGGGAAAGTGTTTCAAGGTGTAAGTAGTAAAATGTCAATGAAAATACAATTGAGAAATTATCTTACTTTGCATTCCAGCAAACTACATAAGCTGGCAGTAAAGTTGTTTCCACATTGCTGTCCTAGAAAAATAACTTTTGTAGCATTTTATAATTAGAAGTATCTTGCTTCAGCCTCATCTCTTTCCAGTCCATCCTCCAAATTCCTGCCAGGATTATCTTTCCATAACACACATCTGAGTGTGAGTTCCCTGTTAAAAACCCTTAGTCAGTAATAAGTCCAAACCCTTTATCATGATATTGAAGATCCTTTGCATTCTGCCACAGTCCGCCTTTCCACTTCATTTTCCCAGCTGTGTACTATAGCCACAGGTACTTCATGGCTCCATGATTTTGCTCATCCTGTTACCCCCTGCTTGGCCAACCTTTCCCTCTTTTCTTCTTCTTCTTCTTTTTTTTTTTTTTTTTTTTAAGATTTTATTTATTTATTTGACAGAGCGAGAGAGAGAGCACAAGCAGGGGGAGCTGCAGGCAGAGGGAAAGGGAGAAGCAGGCTCCTTGCTGAGCAAGGAGCCCAAATCGGGGCTTGCTCCCAGGACCCTGGGTACATGACCCAAGCCAAAGGCAGATGCTTGACCAACTGAGCCACCCAGGTGCCCCCTTGCCCTGGTTTCAAAGCTCAGTTCAAAACAGTACCTCTTTAAGACTGCCGTGAGTCCTGCCATGGCACCATATGTGTGTAATTGTGTACTTACTTGTGCTAAGTAAATTATTAATATAGCTTGTATAATATTTGTAATAGAGTCAAATCCTATACTAAATTGTCAGTTTTTTAAATGATACATTGTTTCATAAATATTTATTGAATCCTTACTGTTCATAATGTCAGTTGCTATGTATACGGTTATTAACAAAATAACCTAGTCCTTGCCCTCTTCAATATGCATTAAATATTTCATTACAAATTGTGATGTGTGCTATCAGAGTAAGAAAACTGGTTTCTAGTAATAAAGAGGACTGATGACTTGCTCAGAGATCTAACAGATGATTAAGTGTCAGCCCAGTGACATGTTTGTGGGAAGAGCCGTCTAAGGAGGGAGACAGTACATTGGAAGTCTAAGATGGGAAAGATCTAGAGCAGACTATTCAACGGAACACTCGATGACAGAAATGTTCTGTATCTGAGCTATCCAATGTGGTAGCTACTAGCCAAATAGGATTATGGGGCACTTGAAATGTGATGAGTACAACTGAGAAACTGAAAGTTTAATTGTAATGAATATAGGTTTGTCCACATGTGGCTGGTGGCTCAGAGCATTTGGGGAGGTGACCGACTGCCTGTGTGGCTAGTGTAGTGAGCATGATGGTGGAGTGATAACAGATAGGTAGAGATGGATCATGGAGAATTTGGACTCTCTTTTATATGTAATATGAAGCCAATGAAGGTGGTTGTGGCGGTGGCAGCTATTAAGCAGGGAAATGACATCTGATTTATATTTTTTGAAGAGATTACCCTTCCTGTGTGGTAGCCTCTGTAGTTGAGAGTACCATAAATAATCCATCACATGGATATCGTAGATTTTTACAAGTTACTCAGGATACTTTTTTTAAGATTCAGATTTTCAGTGGTTCTATCCATTCAGAGGATTTGCTTACATCACTTGTAGAAGAGCAAGCTTTTCTCTGTCATTTTTCACCTATTCTCTTCTAAAAGGCTTTTCCCAAAATTGAGAGGACTCTGATCACTCAAAAGAGATTATACATTACTGCATGACAACTTTTAAAGCACCAATCTTGTCTGTCATTTTAGAGAAAAAGAAAGAACCTCATGATGTAAGAAATTTTGACTATACAGCTCGAAGCTGGACTGGAAAATCTCCCAAACAATTTCTGATCGATTGGGTCAGGAAGAATCTTCCCAAGAGTCCAAATCCTTCCTTTGAAAAAGTTCCAGTAGGTAGATACTGGAAATGTAGGTATGTTTTTCTGGTTAATTGAGTGACCTTTTAGAAAAATCTGAAGATGAAAAATCTCTGTTTTTTATGTGCTAAGTAGACCTGTACGAAGCTTTCTCGTTCCATGTTTCCGGGTGATAATGCTGATCAGTTATTATCTAGGTTCAGTGTCTTCCATGGAAATACTTAAATAATTAATGTAAACTTAGGTTCAGTGTTAATGGAATTCTGACTTATTTTACTTCATTAATTTTATTTTTATAATTCTTGGCTTCTTTGTAGGGTAAGGGTAATCAAGTCTGAAGACGATGTCCTGGTAGTGTGCCCCACGATCTTAACAGAGGATGGCATGCAAGCTCAGCACCTGGGAGCAACTCTGGCTCTTTATCGTTTAGTGAAGGGGCAGGTGAGACTTTCTAGACTGAGCTCTTTCAAAAATCATTTGTGGACTGTATGTAGCCAACCTAAAACTGTACGGGCATGTGGAATGTAGTGTTTAATTATGGCCCTTTGTGGCAGTTTTTACTTACTGCTTCTTCAGATTAATCTTCATTTCTGCTTATTTATAATTTTGACTTCCTCTAGCCCCTAAGCCTATCTCAGTCTTTCTGTCCTTAGACCAGAGGCTCTGAACGATTTCAGAAGTGGTTCCCTTTTTCAGGCTATGCTATTTTACAGATTAAAAATAGTTGTACGAGGTTGGCTGAAATACGGAGAATTTTTAAACAATTTAATGTTTAATTAAGTATTATAATATCTCTCTTTAATGTTATATTTTCTCTTAGCTTTGAAAAGTTAAAGACCTTGATTCCACTTTTCAGTTTTAGGATTTATTAGTTATAAGCTCTCGGGTTAAGGAAAGATTAGAGTACTACTGAAGGAAGCTCTTTTTTTCTTGGATTGTTGGATTGTCAGCATTTGTTTTATACAATAAATATGTGTATTTTTCTTCATGGAAAATTAGAACCACTGGAAATTCCAGACCCTGATAACGTGGAACTCCCAACAATAGTTCCTTTTCCAGTTTCTGGCAGTAAAAGTTCTTAATGCGTTTATTTCCCTTATTTTGCAAAAAAGCTATCATAAGCTAAGCTTAATTGATAGAAATGACTATCATTGTTATAGAGAGAACTGTTACAGAAATAATTTTATAGCACAGAATTAGGATAACTTAGATTGACTCCATTGTAGTTTTTTTTTTTTTTAAGATTTGTTTGAGAGAGAGAGAGCGAACATGAGTGGGGGTGGGGAATGGGCAAAGCAGGCTCCCCACTGAGCAGGGAGCCCAATGTGAGGCGCGGTCCCGCGACCCTGGCATCATGATGTGAGCCGAAGGCAGATGCTTAACCAACTGAGCCACCCAGGCGCCCTTCCACTGTAGTTCATTTTAAATACTTTGACCTATAATCTTAATTTAACTACCAGCATCTGACAGGGGAGCTTCGTTTCAGAAATGCTTTATGGATCATCTACATCTTTACGTAGCACCACTGCAGGAGTAAATAATAAAAAAGTATTCACTAGTTTCCTATGTTCCAGGACTGAGCACTTTTCATTTAGTAACTTAAAGTTTACTTCAGAGTATGTCTATAAAGGAGATATTAGCCCCATTTTACAAATGTAGAAACTGAGACACAGAGAGGTTATTTGCCCAAGGTCACACAACTAGTAAGTCTAGAAGCCTGAATATGATATATGCTATTTATAAATTTACAATATAAGCATGTGTGTCTTATATTAAAGTAATAACTTACTAATTTAAGAGAGAAATTACATTTTAAAAGGAAAGTAGCTATTCTCAGTTGTAGCCTATTGAATTTTGGTTTCCAGTAGGTAGTGAAAATAACATACTGCTGATTGTTTGTTTGTTTGTTTGTTTGTTTGTTTTCATTTATAGTCAGTGCATCAGTTACTTCCTCCTACTTACCGAGATGTTTGGCTGGAGTGGAGCGATGCAGAAAAGAAAAAGGAAGAATTAAATAAAATGGAAACCAATAAACCCCGTGATCTTTTTATTGCCAAACTTCTGAACAAATTGAAACAGCAGCAGCAACAGCAGCAACAGCATTCTGAAAATAAGAGAGAAAACTCTGAAGATCCGGAGGAATCTTGGGAAAATTTAGTTTCTGATGAAGATTTTTCTGCACTGTCCTTGGAATCAGAAAAGGCAGAAGATTTGGAACCTGTTAGAAACCTGTTTAGAAAGTTGCAAAGCACACCGAAGTACCAGAGACTTCTAAAGGAAAGGCAACAGTTACCTGTGTTCAAACATAGGAATTCAATCGTTGAAACTCTTAAAAGGCACCGGGTAGTGGTTGTGGCAGGTGAAACAGGGAGTGGCAAAAGTACTCAAGTGCCACATTTTCTGTTGGAAGATTTGCTTCTAAATGAGTGGGGAACAAGTAAGTGTAACATTGTCTGCACCCAGCCCCGAAGAATCTCAGCAGTGAGTTTAGCCACAAGAGTATGTGATGAGTTGGGCTGTGAAAATGGACCTGGAGGAAGGGTAAGATGTTGTTGGACTCCGTCTCAGTGAGTGGTGACATTACTCACCTTTGCTCTTGGGATCCAAATGGAACCTGTACCATGTATGAGTTTTTACTATTACTGTTTGTTCAGTAGCATATCTCAGGCACTTTTCATGTTTTCTTTGATAGATGTCATATTATGGCACTTGAAAAGGGTTGTTAGTAATTGTCATAAAAATTCTCATATCAAGGAAAAATATATTCATTTTAATAATTGAATATTCAAATATGTTATATACTAAAGAGAACGAAGAATATAGACAAATTCAGATTTGACTGTAATAACATAATTCTCAAGTTCCTGCAAGTAGTTTCTATGGAATGTATTCCTGAGTGATTTTCATTAATTCTTTTTAATAAGCAGAAGAAAAATACAATATAGAAGAAAAAGCTAGACTGTTCTCAAGCCCCTGATTTTTAAAAAATGGAAAAAATACTGAAATATCTCTTGTCGTGGGTTTTGCCATGCAAGCATACCCAAAACTATTTACACCTTAACCAGAATGACTGCAAAATACAGAAATTAATAAAATTGTTTAGAACCAAATATGAATTCCAAGTCAAATAACTCTGCTTGTTTATACTTTGCATCGTTCTTTCTGGAGATGGTACTTAACATTTTTGCCTCTGTCTTCAAGATACGTACCCCTTGGGCACCTGGGTGGTTCAGTCCATTAAACATGTGCCTTCGACTCAGGTCATGATCCCAGAGTCTTGGGATCCAGTCCCCAGTTGGGCTCCCTGCTCAGCAGGGAATCTGCTTCTCCCTCTACTCCTCACCCGCTCTTGTGCTCTCTGTCTCTCAAATAAATAAGTACAATCTTAAAAAAAAAAGATAACATACACTTTTATTAAAAATGTTTTATGTAACAAATTGGGTTTCTCTCATGGAATGTAAGAAAAAAGACAGTTTCTGTCTTATAAGGAGCTCACGTTAAGAGGATGACAGACATGTACACACAAGGCAAATAAAAGAATGACTGAAAAAAATAAATGTGGTGGAAATAGACGGGACTTCAAGATTCCCATCAGGCACCACTGGTACAATACCAGCTCCTTTTTAATGGTGGCAGCTTTTGTGAAATCTTGATAGAAAATTTTGGGAACAGCTCTAAATTTTTGTTCCTAAGTACCTTAGTGTTTTGTTCCAAGATAATTGAATTAGAATAATATTGATGCCTGGGTGGCTCAGTCAGTTAAGTGTCCAACTCTTGGTTTCAGCTCAAGTCATGATCTCAGGGTTGTGAGATCGAGCCCCGCTTCAGGCTCTGTGCTCAGCACGGAGTCTGCTTGACACTCTACCTCTCTCCCTTTCCCTCTGCCCCTCCCCCCTCTTAAAAAAAAGACTAGAATAATATTGATGGTACCCGAAGAGGGTGAACAGCTTTTGTATCAACACTTTGAAAAGAACAAAAGTTTTTCTTGTTTAAAATTAGCAAAACAAGTTTTACCGTTTTAGATAATTGAAGACCATGGGAAAATAATTTTAATAAATTTCTCTAAATAGATATAGATTTACTTAAGCTGCTCCCCCTAATAGCAGGATCAGCACCTGTGCTACATCTCTTAGTGCTTGTTTCCCAGATCACTCGTGAGAATCTAATCTCAACCTTGTGTTCTCCCTTCAGAATTCCTTGTGTGGCTATCAGATCCGGATGGAATCTCGAGCTAGTGAGTCTACAAGGTTACTCTATTGTACAACAGGGGTTTTGCTAAGGAAACTTCAAGAAGATGGTCTCCTAACTAATGTGTCTCATGTTATTGTAGACGAGGTGAGTATATTCTATAGTCTGGTTCAGATAAATTAAAAACACCTTCATAATAAAAAGATGCTGTTTCTAATACTAGCTAACATTTTCTTCCTGCTTATTTAAATAGACACTTTACATATAATAGTTTTTTTTCTCTAACAAATGTCTCATGTTAATAGATTTAATACCACATGACATTTGCTATATGTTAGATGCTATTCTGATTTTATGTATATAAATTTGTTTAATCCTTCCTCGCACTCCAGTGAAGTAGATATTCTTACCTCTGTTTGACAGTTGTCAAACTGAGGCACAGAGAGGTTAAAATGCCTTGTGTAAGTTCACGCAGCAAGTGCTGAAACTGGAGGTTCAAACTGAGGCCATCTGGCTGCAGTCTGTGCTCTAACCAGTATACTGACTCTCAACTCCATTTAGTTAAAGGATTTTCTTTGATTCTTACTAAAAAAAAAAAAAAAAGTTTAACTCATCATTTTCTCTCTAGATATATCCCTCCCTGAATCAAATTAGACTGCACACTTAAATTGAATGTTTAAATTGAAAAGGTTCCCATCGGAATTATTTTAAATGGCACAGTAGCCTAGTAAATGTAAATTGATTTGCTTTGTGCATAATTTTGTCAAAAAGAAACCAGATACATAACATTTCTCTTATTCAAAAATATATTAAAAATTTTCCCTCACATAAAGCTTTTGTGAGTGTCTGTTAATTCACTAAGTTCAGAGGGCAGCAGTAAAAGTTCAGCCATTCGGGGCGGTTCAGCTTGTTAAGCGTCTGCCTTCGGCTCAGGTCCTGGGGTAGAGCCCCAGATTGGGCTCCCTGCTCAGCGGGGAGCCTGCTTCTCCCTCTGCCTGCCACCACCCCTGCTTGTGCATGCACTCACTCTCTCTGTCAAATAAATAAAATCTTAAAAAAAAAAAAACATTCATTCATTGAGTTTTAATTAATCGACTACATATAGATTATTGGGTTATTTTCCTCCTTTTGATTAGAAAATATTTTACAAATATAGAAAGATACTACAAAAATGAAAGTAAAAATCTATAACCCCATGACCCAGAAAAAATCAGTGTTGACATTTAAGTTGCATATAATATGCACATTATATTTATATATAGAAATGAATACATGTATTTATAGTTTGTATATATATTTTAACATTTTTTTATATTCTACAAAAACATGATTTTTAGTAAACTTTATAGTATATAATTTGGATGCCCCATAATGTATTAACTTTTTTCCTGTTACACTTTTTTTGTTATTTTAGATTCCACATATAAGTGAAAACATGTTATTTGTCTTATGTCCGACTTATTTCACTTAGCATAATACTCTCTTCATTCATCCATGTTGTTGCAGATGGCAAGGTCTCATTCATTTTTATGGCTGAGTAATACTCCATGGTAGATTCCATTGTATATATTTCATATCTTTATCCATTCATCTCTCGATGGACACTTGGGTTGCTTCCGTATCATGGCTGTTGTAAATAATGCTCTTACAAACACAGGGGTGCATATATCTTCTCACATTGGTGTTTTTGTTTTCTTTTTCTATACCCAGTAGTAGAAATACTGGATCATTTTATGTTTGTTTTTAATTTTTTGAGGAATCTTTATACTGTTTCCACAGTGATTGCACCAGTTTATGTTCCCCACAACAGTGGACAAATGTTCCCTTTTCTCTGCATCCTCACCAACACTTCTTTTTAATTCTAGCCATTCTGACAGGTATGAGGTGATATCTTGTGGTTTTGATTTGCATTTCCCCTGATGATTAGTGATGTTGAGCATCTTTTCATGTGTCTGTTGGCCATTTGTATGTCTTATTTGAAAGAATGTTCACATCCTCTGCACATTTTTAAATTGTGGGGTTGTTTTGGTGTGGACTAGTGTAAGTTGTTCATAGATTTTGGATATTAACCCCTTATCGGATATATGATTTGCAGATATCCTTTCCCATTCATTAGGTTGCCATTTGGTTTTGTTGATGGTTTTCACTGTGCAAAAAGCCTTTTATTTTGGTGTAGTCACAATAGCTTATTTTTGCTTTTTAGCAGTTTTATGGTCTCACATTTAGAACTTTAATCCATTTTGAGTTTATTTTGTGTATAGTATAGAAAATGTTCCAGTTTTCCTAACATTGTTATTGAAAAGACTGTCTTTTCTCCATTATATATTCTTGCCCCTGGGTGAACCCTAATTTAAAAGCCAGACCAACTTGAGGGAGCTGTTCTTTCATGGGTCATGTTAGTCTCATTTACTGAATTGTGATTTACTGAATTGTGCTTGAATGTGATACTGTCAATATCTTGAACAATATGGTAAAAGTAAGAAAAAGCCCAGTGAAATTCATCATCATGTTAAATACAAGAATATAAAAGATGTTGGGACAGAGTTCATTATATTATTCAGGACCTTTCTTTTTGACAGTGCTCAGGATAATACTTCTACCTTACGATGATGAATAGTTGTGCGATTTGGTTTGTGGTCACTGTGTGAGTTAACTAGCTTTTCCTGCTGGCTGCTGCTATGCTTACAGCCAAATCTTTTGCCTACCTCTCCTGAATGTGCTTAATATAAAGGACACATTTTTTTTTAGTTCTACTTTATGATTTTTTTAAATCAGTATCTGCATAAATTAACACGTATTTGATGAGCTTCCTCAGATTTGCCTCATCCATCAGGAAATCTCTCAAGTTTCAGACATAAATAACCTAGTCAAACCACCAAAGTAAAAATAACTAAGATTAGTCCTTCTTTCTCCCTAAATCCAGTCACCTAGACCTATTGATTGTACTTTTCTCAAATTCATTCATTTTTCTCCATCTTCAACTAGTATTGCCCTTATAGAGGTTATTATTTCTTTAAGTACTACAAAAACCGATAATTAAACTTTTCTATTTTGCTCTCCTCCATTACATTCTCCACATTATAGACAATTATCTTTTTTTTTTTTTTAAGATTTTATTTATTTAGTAGAGAGAGAGGGAGCATGTGCACAAGCAGTGGGGAGGGGCAGAGGGAGAGAGAGAAGCAGACTCCCCGCTGAGCAAGGAGCCCCACTTGGAGGTGGATCCCAGGACCCTGAGATCACGCCCTGAGCTGAAGGCAGATGCTTAACTGACTGAGCCACCCAGGCGCCCTGCCAGTTACCTTTTTCAAACCAAAACTCATACTGCATGATTTCCCTACTTTAAGATTTTTTTTAAAGGTTTATTTTCAAGTAATCTCTAATCTTTATACCCTGTGGGGGGGGCTTGAACTCAGAAACCTGAGATCAAGAGTTGCATGCTCCCCTGACTGAGGCAGCCAGGTGCCCCTACAATGTTTTAAGCACTGCCCAAGTCATTAGGGTACAGCAGATTACCAAGCACCTCACCTGCTTTATCTCTTGCCCCTTCCCATTCTGAAGGTATCATGTTTGCTTTTCCAGTCCCTAAAATGTATTATGACCCCTCTTTTTACCGTGATTTTATACAATTTGCATCCCATCACCACTTTCCCTCCCTTTCTCATCCTATTCCTCCTTCATCGTTTTTTTTCAAACTCATCCTTCAGTTCTTCGCATTGATGGCAATTTCTCTTAGTATACTCCCTGACCTCCTGAATTGACTACTCTTCATGTGTAAATTTAAAACCATCCTGTACAGTATCTTACTAGACTGTAAACCGAAATGGAGAGAACTGTCTTGGTCTTTTTTACATTCCCAGCATCTAGCATAATGCTGAGTATTTACTATTTGTTGGGCTCCGTTCTGAGGGCTTTACATGATGTCACTGGACTGTCACAAGCACTCTACAAAGTTTATATTATAGGTATTCTTGTTTTATAGAAGAATAGACCCAAAAATATTTAACATTCTTAAAGTCATACTGTAAGCAGCCAAGAAGAGTTGAACCCAAGCGATTGATTCCAGAACCTGAACACTTATTTACTGCTTACTTACAAACAAATGAATGATAAAACCTGTTTTAATTTGTTATCTTCATATACTTAATATTTGTGTGCTGCCTTAAATCTTACAAAATAAAAATGGGCTCGAAATAAGTCAGAATACACAGAGTTGGAAGATAGCTATATTCAGAAGATCTGGAACTCTGTATACCACATCTGTTACGTTCTTCCCTAAAATGTGTGGGCCAGAAGGGCATTAAAAACCATTTTTCTCGGACAACTCTTTGAGACCCTGCTGGATCCCTACAGCCAACCCCCCTTTTTCTACATAATGCATGAACCACCAGTCTTGTGGTAACGATGACCGTACAGTTTGGTATTAGTGGCAGAACTTGAGGAGTCACCCTGGCTTGGCTTCTAAGGGAAATTTAGGAGATAACCTCATCTTAACCAAATACTTACAAACCATCTCGTAAGCTTGCATCCTGTTATCATAACTGATTTTGTTCGTTATATGCTGATTTTTATGGCTTCCGTTTTAGAGGGTGATTTTATTTTCAATTCTGAAGATCTACCTTATTGAAACAACTTCTCTCTGCTTCCCCATGTATCAACTATATTTAAATACTAACTTCTGGTAGATTTGCGTGTCTGATTATTTTAGCCTCGTACTAGACCTTATATATGGTTAAAATTTTTGTTCCATTTATACTAGGTTCATGAAAGAAGTGTCCAGTCAGACTTCCTACTGATTATCTTGAAGGAAATTTTACAGAAACGCTCTGATTTGCACTTGATTCTAATGAGTGCCACTGTAGACAGTGAAAAGTTTTCTACATATTTCACACACTGCCCTATTCTCAGAATTTCAGGAAGAAGCTATCCTGTCGAGGTAAGTTTTCTTTATAATGCTTACGTGAACAGAAACTACATTCCTACCGGGGAGTTTCCCCCAGAAGATAGGACCTAGTAGTCTGAGCCCATACTTAGTCCTCCAGTACTCCAAGTCAGGAGAGGACTTGGAGATGGCTTGGGAATCAGGCGGCTGGTGCTGCCTGGATTGAGGGTGGGTGGGCTGGAAGGAAGGATTCTGCTGAAAGACGTACCTGAGAAGTACAGAACATAAAACACACTTCCATGTCAAAACCATTATAAGCAGATTGAGAGTGGCTGCCTGGCAATAAAGAACTCCTTTTGCACCCACCTCTCCAGTTTAGGCTTGTTTTGAAACTTCTGGTCTGCCTGTTCTATTCTTAATGTTTGTCCTTGGGTTCAGCTTAAAAAGACAGCTCTTTTTAATCAGTTTTCACAAATTAAAAAAAAGACACCATAATGTAATTTGTCCTGAGACTTCTAGGGACAAACTCCTGTCAACCAAGTTTTCCATTCCCAAATAATGTAAAAAGAAGCTTTTCTCATAATAGACTAAATTAACATTTGGTAACGTTCAAAAGATAATGATCTCCTCATTCTTTTTAAAATGATATTTACTGAAATGAATTTGAGTTCATCATTTATATGCCTTAATCTATGTAGGTTTTTCATCTTGAAGATATAATAGAAGAAACAGGCTTTGTACTGGAGAAAGACTCCGAATACTGTCAGAAATTTCTGGAGGAGGAGGAAGAAATTACTATTAATGTTACAAGCAAAGCAGGAGGAATAAAAAAATACCAGGTAAAAAGAAAACATTTTCAGAGATATCTGATAGTGATAGCCAGGGCATAACCTTCTGTGAGAGGTTTGAAATCATATGGCTGGCACAGTGAATTTGAGTATAATTTGGTAGAAAAGGAAGAGATAGGACTTTGAGCAAATTTTAAAGATCATTTCTTTGATCTTCGGTTTATGGTATTTTATCTTTTTACAGTATTTTGGCCATATAGATAGACATAAAAAAATCAAGGACCATATAAATAAGAAGGAAACTTTATTGTTTCATAGCCATGATTAATTATTTAGGAGTAAATTTGTAATTATTTTCCTTACTTTATCTGAACACCTTAGATGTTGAGGATGGGGCAGGCCCGAAATCTAAATAGATCCTTGCCATTTCTTTTCTCAGCAGCCTCTGTCCTGGTATGAGCCAACCCCAGCTATATAGTGAAGCTGTCTAGGGCAAGCACAGTTCTTCCTGGAGAGTTAGTTTCAATGATATGTTTATTTTTAGAAGTATCATAAAAACTAAATTATCCTACATTTTAGCGAGTGATACTATATCCAGTATATTTTCTGTATCCATGATATTTCATGCTTATATCCAATCTGATGGAAACATGAAGTTACTTTATCTTTTACTTAAGCAGATAAATTAAGAAAACAAAAACTAAAATCTTTCCCTAAAACTCCAGAGATAGAAACTAGAAATTAAAGAAGGACTTCAAAAAATAAAGGTATTTCAAGAGATAATTGGAATTCAGCAACCAAAATAGAATCTAGTAGGAATGAGGCAGATATAAACTATTTAATTTATTATGGGGACACCTGCGTGGCTCAGTTAGTTAAACATCAGACTCTTGGTTTCGGCTCAGGTCATGATCTCAGGGTCATGAGATCCAAGTTCCACGTCTGGCTCCGTGCCCAGCGTGGAGCCTACATAAGATTCTTTCTCTCCCTCCCCCCCCCTCCCCAAAAAGTTACTATGACCTCTTCCTGGAATGCTTCTCGTTGCCACAGAACAATGCATACGGTGTTCTGTTTTTCTTAGCTCTTCTTTAATTTAGTATGTACATGACAAGATTAAAAGTTTTGCTGTACTTAAGGAGGTTGAATGAAATGAAATACGCAGCACATGAAATTTTACGCTTTTTCCACAGTTAAAAAGTGTACTCTTACATATTTTAGCAAAATAATGACAATGAGAAATACAGTTTTGAATGAGTGCAAATACATCTTTTCTTCCTTCTTTGTCTTATAAAAATACTTAATATTTTTGTTCACCTTTTTCTGATTGTGTTTCTTGTAGGAGTTTATACCAGTTCATACTGGATCAAGTGCTGATTTAAATCCATTTTACCAAAAGTATAGCAGCCGCACTCAGCATGCTATTCTCTACATGAATCCTCATAAGATCAACCTTGATCTCATTTTGGAACTTCTTATATATTTGGGTATAGATCTTTTTCTAATTTGACTCCCTTTGTTTTGATAAAACTTTTCTGCTGACTGAAGATGCTTTCTTAACATGTTACATGCTATCCCTGGCCTTTCTTCTGTTGAATTTCAGACAGAAGTCCCCAGTTCAGAACTATTGAAGGAGCAGTGCTGATCTTTTTACCAGGACTTGCACATATTCAACAGTTGTATGATCTCCTATCAACTGACCGGAGATTTTTTTCTGAACGGTAACTACAAATCTTTATTATAGTCTAAGTAGTTTTGAAATAGAAAAATGTTTATTAAAACTCTGATCAGAATTTTCAGTCTTTTTACCTATAATTAAAATTATCCAAAGTGAATTTTTTAACATTTAACATTAACAGCTTTAACATTTATTAACATTATAGCACTTAATGTATTAAAAATTTTAGATACTATTTCTGCTTTTGTTCTGTGTTCTTAATATGAGTAAGCTGAGGGAATCCTGTGGTTGAGAATAAGAGGGTGACTCCCCTCCCCAACCCACTGGACAGTGCAAAACCCCCTACAGGTTGCAGTTTATCACCCAGACATGGAATCAGCTGTTTAGTGTATCTGTCCTGATACAGTTCATTACTGCTGTCACAGTTCTAATATCCAAGCATATTTTAAAATTCTCTAAACCCTATATTCCATTTAAATTCATATTATTTTTTCTTTGATGAGTATATGTGGTTTCATTGCATCATTCTCAGAACTTTTGTGTGTTTGAAATTTTTCAAAATAAAATTTTAAATTGCTATTTGCAAATAAATTTTGTTATTCTTTGCAGTGTCTTCTAAAGAGAAACTCTTGCTAAGAACTATGATTTTAACTTTCAGATATAAAGTGATAGCTCTGCATTCTATTCTTTCAACTCAAGATCAGGCTGCAGCATTCACACTTCCTCCTCCTGGAGTCAGGAAGGTAAAATTCAGTGCAGTGAATTTACGTGTGATCTGAGAATATTTTATGAAAATGTAATGACTCTTTCACATCACCATTATTAAAATATTATTAAGTGCCTTATAGGCAGTGGCAGACTCTAGATGTTCTCTAGGTTAACAAAATCAGAAGTGAACCCAATATTAAAGTATTTGAATATTTTTATTATGCATTATTAAAGGGACAAGGCTTTTAGGGGAGTGACAGTTGAAAAATATTATGGAATGGATTTTGCTTCTGAAAAGAAAAATCATTACTTTTCCCATCCTTTTCTTGAAGGATGTTGGATATCAGGAGCTATTTGAATCCTGTGAGGATTCCTTGTTGTTCTCCAGGCTGTGCATCCCTGATTGTAATATATAGACCATTAGGTTAGGAAACAGTCTCAGTATTTTCATGTCTCCTCTGTTCAGGATTCTGAATGTGAAGGGATACTTGGCAGGGAGTGTCTCAGATTTAGAAGGGGATAAAAGAGCACACAGTTTAAGAACTGTGGGGAACCCAGGAGCTCCCAGAAAGAACCTAGGTTCTGAGGCTGCTCTAATCTCTTAATATTTGGGCTTCCCCCTAAGATTTGGTTTAAAGAAAAGAGTTCTACCTCTTAAAAAAAAAAAAATGTTGCTGAGATAGAATGAGCACCTAGGTCCCATCTAAGTATTAGAACCCAGATTATTATTTCCTAAGTCAAATGAATAAGAAAAACAAGCAATCACTATTGAGTTACAGAGTTGAGATAGAGCAATACATAAGTGAGTATTTGATGGAGAATTTCCTAAATGTTTTACCTCCAAGGACTCAACAGAAAAAATGCAAAGACCGTAGTATTCAGCCATGACCATTAAGAATTTTAGAACTAGAAATGGATCTAAGAAATCCTCTATTTCTACCTCCTGAATTACAGTAGAAGTATCTGAAGTCACCTAACGTAAAATGACTTGGCTGAGGTCGCACAGCTAGTAAGTAGAAGAGCCAGGGCAACAACCCACTTCTTACCGATGTACTATTATTTTCAATAATTGTGAATGGTTGTGCTGAGCTGTCAGGAATACTGGCCCAATTTCCCAGGCTACTTAGTTCATTTTTAAGATGACTGACTAGAATTAGGGGAACGGTATTTTTGTTGGAATGAAAATCTCTAACTTTAATTGGCAAGTTAAGCTGTGAAAACTAATAAATTTACACAGTAATAGCAGGTAGATGGTGAATTTTTGTAAATAATTTTGAAAATCACTTTTGTAAATAATTTTGAAAATCACTTTTTAAAATTCATAAGGTCAAACTATAGTTTAAATGATTGCACACTGCTGAAAGTGGTTATCTAAATCTTTTGGTTTTTATTTTCAGATTGTTTTAGCAACAAATATTGCAGAGACAGGTATCACTATTCCAGATGTTGTATTTGTAATTGACACTGGAAGAACAAAAGAAAATAAGTAAGTTTGAAAAGGGTTTGGTGCTCTTATATTCTTGGGAGAAATCACAGAATCATATGGGGAAAATTCCAAATGTCCTAATTCTACCCAAAACAAAAAGCCTCAGAGAAACTCTAAGAAACTTTAAAATGCCCAAGAGTAAATGTCAAGTTTCATGTCTTAAGTTTTCCCATAAGTAATGCCATGTACGACTACTTGGAGAAAACTGCTCTCTGAGAAAATTTTCAGAACAGATTTTTTTGTAAAATTGTTTGAAAAATATCCTTACAAAAACATTATTTGAGATTATAACAGAGCATATGGATTTTGGAATCAAAGTTGGATTTAAATCTCTGATCTGTAATACCGGTAGGTAAGTATAATTATCAGTCCCTTCATATGTAAATGGGGAGCATGAATATTTTTCATAATTGAAAGTACGTGGTATAGTAATTGGCACTTAATAGGTAACCTTCCCTGAACCTTCATAAAAAGGTTACTACTTTATAAATGTTTTCATGTTTATGTTGCAAAAACAGGGAAGACCACCTTGATAGTCTGTCGTAATCCATATACACTCTCCCGCTGTTAGGAAACTTCAGTAATATTCGGCAATGCATAGGACTACTAAGAGCCATTTCTCAAACTTTTTCAAAGAAGTCTTATTGCATAATTCATAGGCCTTCCATTAAAATAAAACATCTTCCATGGTCGGATTAATTTGGGAAAGGTTGAGTGAACCAGGTTTTTCCCTTGTAGAGGTATTTGAAGCTTTTGATAGTATGAGACTTAGTTTGCAGAGTTTGCTGAATTATTTAAATATGAAACATGACTTGGGAAATACCCTGGCCCACAACGAATGGACTTTTTTTTTAGCCTGTTTTCAGTGTAATTTTAAGAGTTGCCTATTTCCAGCTTTTTTCAAATTTTGATTTAAGTCCTTTATCTAAATATTCTCTCCTCAAACTTTTCTTCAGGTACCATGAAAGCAGTCAGATGAGTTCTTTGGTTGAGACGTTTGTCAGTAAAGCAAGTGCGCTGCAGCGCCAGGGGAGAGCGGGGAGGGTCCGAGATGGCTTCTGCTTCAGAATGTACACAAGAGAAAGGTATGCCACGGCCCTGGGAACCAGGAGGACATCAGTCATTATAGTGTGGCATTTCTGATAATAGGTCAAGTGTTTAATATTATTTTATTTTTCAGATTTGAAGGCTTTATGGACTATTCTGTCCCTGAAATCTTACGTGTGCCTTTGGAGGAATTATGTCTTCATATTATGGTAATGCCAAGGGAATTAAGATGCTCTTTTTTTATTCTTTTCTAAAAAAGAGAAAACATGAAGACTTACACTTCTCTTACCCTATGTTGCTCTAGATTTTCATGTATTTTTTTTTTACTCTTGAATAAATACCCCCTCCCCCATCTTTTTTTTAAAGATTTTATGTATTTGAGAGAGAAAGATAGTGTGCACGAGAGAGCACACAAGGGGGAGCAGCAGAGGCAGAGGTAAAAGTAGGCTCCTGCCTGAGCATGGAGCCTGACGCGGGGCTCCATCCCAGAACCCCAGGATTATGACCTGAGCTGAAGGCAGATGCTTAACTGAGCCACCCAGGCGCCCCATTCTCCCATCTTTTTATAAGTAAACCCATTGTGCTTAAATTCTACCACAGGCACTTGTCCTTAATAGACTAAAACGAGCTCTCAACTGGGGGCAATATTGCTCACCAGGGGAGAAGGTGGCCGTGCTGCACGGGCAGCTGGTGGGTAGAGGCCAGGGCCGACTGCTCAACAGTGCTGAGACCGAGAAACCCTGACGTAGACCAAGGCCTTCCCAGTCTGAAAGAGCTATAACAATACCCTTCGGTTCTTAGATTTTGACTTTACAAAAATCAGGAATGAGGAAACTAAAAATATGGCCTAGAAGATCTCTTCCTCATATCAGCCCTTAACACACACACACACACACACACACACACACAGTCTCTCACTCCCAATTATAAGAAAAAGAACAGGATAGCCTTACTGAGACATGTATGTCTCTTTTCTCGGAATTTAGTTCCAATTTGACCATCTCTTTGGTCAATTCTTATAACATACTGATTTATCACTCTTTTTTAATGTGCAGAAATGCAATCTTGGTTCTCCTGAAGATTTCCTCTCGAAAGCCTTAGATCCTCCTCAGCTTCAAGTAATCAGCAATGCAATGAATTTACTCCGAAAAATTGGAGCGTGTGAGCTAAATGAGCCTACGCTGACTCCACTGGGCCAACACCTTGCAGCTCTGCCTGTGAATGTCAAGATTGGCAAGATGCTTATTTTTGGTGCCATATTTGGGTGCCTTGACCCAGTGGTAAGATAAATGCTGCTCTTGCTTCTTTAACTGTCATTTTGGCTGGGAAATTACTAAGTTTGGAAATAAGTTTTACTTTTTATATTTATATACAGGATACTACACATTCATCCCTTTACTTAAGTATACTGGAGGTACTATTTTGTAAATGGGTTTGGCTTGTGTAGACTTTTGCTATCAAAAATCCGACTTGAAATGTTTCTTTAATTGACTACATAGGGGGGTAGAGCAAGAGAGCTGTGTGGGGAGGGGGAGACAGAGAGAGTCTTAGGCAGACTTCATGCCCAGCACAGAGCCCAACCGGAACTCAGTCTCACACTCCTGAGATCATGACCTGAGCCGAAATCAAGAACTGGATGCTTAACTGGTTGAGCCACCCAGGTGCCCTATTTATAGTAGATGATTCTTTGAAAGCTGTGAACCCCACAGACTTTCCTAAGGAGAATGAAAAACTTTCTTCCTTCGCTTTTCTGCATTCTCTCTCTGAGCCAGCAATTACTAGCGGTTCTGTTTTATCAAATTATCTCAGAATTAACAAATTGTGTGCCTCTTTTTGAAACTATGGGCCTGCTGTGCCCTTTCAGCTTTCCAGTTTTACCAGGCTATGGCCTTTTCTGGGACTGCAAATCATTCTGTTTAAAAACAGAATGAAGAGAGTGTAACGTGCTCTAGTCTGTTTCTCTGGTATTAGAATACTCACCAGAATTGTCCTGAGTCCAAAAGATAATCTCTGTCATGATCATTGATGTGAAAAGCTACAACAACAAATGGGCCATAATGCATTACCAATTATTTTAAAAGTATTTAAAGAACATTGCAGGCAATGGAAATTTAGTAGGCTAAGAGTCAAGGTGTAAGAGCTATGATTCTGGGATTGCTTCTGTGTGACAGACTGTGAATCACTGTACACACATTCAGGTATTTATCTGATTCTGGTGATGTGACCGCCTTATAAATATGGTCTAAAAGTGATATATTTTTTAAATTAAACAAAATGAAGCCCAAAGTAACTAATTAAAATGAAAATGTTAGCTATTGTAGAACACAGTAAAGGTATTGGAAAAGAAGAAACATGCAGCTTGAAAGTGGGACTGACTGTTGTAGGATTTGCTTTTTTTACACATCATCCTTCCATGTCTGCCTCTTTAATGGTAAATGTTTTGCTTATTTATGGACAGGCAACACTAGCTGCAGTGATGACCGAGAAGTCTCCTTTTACTACACCAATTGGTCGGAAAGATGAGGCAGATCTTGCAAAATCAGCTTTGGCTATGGCCGATTCAGACCACCTGACAATCTACAACGCATACCTAGGGTAAAGAAATAATCTGGGTGTTGTCAATAAGTCGGTGACCTGAGGTTATTTACTTTTTAAAAATTTATCTTTGATGTTCATTAAGAAGATATATCTAAGATTTCCCTTTTAGTTCATATAGCAAGGTATAATTATTTTAAAGATGTCTATTTTTATAATCCTTTCCAAAATTTGACTGTAATGTACTTTGTATTGTTGTGTCTATATTACTTCGTATTTGGAGTTAATAATTTACTATCATCCACAAAAAATCTCAGCGTTGAAGTTCATATTATATTCGTAGCTCCTACAACCATTAAGAACCCCCTCCCTTAAGTGATTGTAATTTAATTAAGCTTACTTTGGCTAATACCTCTGAAAAAGAGTTTGAAAAGAAAACATGTTGAACTTCGGTCATTTTATTTATCTAGATGGAAAAAAGCGCGGCAAGAAGGCGGCTATCGCTCTGAAGTAGCATATTGCCGGAGGAACTTTCTTAATCGAACATCACTGTTAACCCTAGAGGTCAGTCTTAGTACAACTTTCTAACTCGGGGGCATATGGTTGAGTAGTAGGCTTATTTTAGAAAAAGAAATGCCAGGGATAGTGCTTGACACATAGTACAGATTTAATTTAGTGAATTAATAAATTTATAACTTTTTGTTGTTTCTTGTAATAGGTAACTTTTATGTATCGCTACAGTGATTTAAAATAGTATTTAACAACCATAATGTAATAATCATAAAATACTTCCAAGGCTTGGAATCTAGTCATTTTTCCTAAGAGCCCCAGTTCCTTTTAGGGAAATTCTTTTCTGTTTCCCTGAATATTAGCCAGCTACTTAGATGCAGGTAGGATGATAGTCACGGAAAGGCATCCAAGGCATCCCTCCCTGTGGCTGATTGTGACCGGGTTTATAAATCTGCTCTTGGGAAGGGAAACCTAACAGCTGTGCCCATCACTCAGGTTTTTTCTACTCTTGAGGATCAGAATTATTTCTTGGAGGAGAGAGAGTAGAAGTATAGTTAAAGACAAGTGATGGCAAAAGCAGGGCGCCTCTGCAAATAATGTTCCTGGCGCATGGGACACGGTGTTTAGCACACCATCTAAAGGCAGACAGTTACTACAGACACGCTATGAAAGTATTCAGCAAATAATGTATCTCACATAATTCCTCTACTCCGAGCTCATATTTTAAAGGCTTAAATATTTTATTCCCATATAACTTAACACATTTTTTGTCATTCAAAATAACGGTTGGGATAAGAGCAGGGACATCTCTCAGAATGAGTTTTGTCCTCCTGCAAGTAGATAAAGGGATAAATTAAAGAAACCGCTGCCTCTGGGCTAACTCACTGGGATTCTCCTCGGTCTCCACTCCCTTCCAGCCGCCCAGTTGCCTCCCCCCTCCTTCCTTCTGTGAGCCTTTTCCACCTCCCCTGGGCTGCGAGGTTTTCCATCTCTTCACTTACCCTGTGGTGTTAGGGCAGCTGTTTGGCCTTTTCTTACCTGGAATCAAAGTCTCTTCAGTCCCAAACAAGAACTCTAAAGGAAATCCTAAATGTAAATATCACCTTTTAATCTCCTGTATCCTGTTTACTTTGAAAAATGCTCGTCCTTCCTATAGAATTTAAGCTGATTGGCACTTAGTTACTAAAGGTTAATACAGATTTTAGGCAATAATTTTAGATTAAATGACAGTGTCATTGTTAGAATTAAGGTGAGATTCTCAGGGGCAAAGGAACGAAGTATTTGCATTCCAGGATCAAGATTCCTCCCCTGTTCTTTCTCTAATTACTAGTTCCCTCTGTGACCATCCTCATTGTGTGGAGAGAGCTACTAGTAAAGTAAATATATTGAATGCAAATGTGTTCAGACACATTTTTATTGCTCTCACATTTTAGACATTATGCTTTATGACATGTAAAGTCTTGGGATGTAGAAATAGGTAATTCTTCAATCCTTGATTTACCAGTATCGTTTTCTCCTCCCTCATTTGATTTGGGCTGTAGTTAACTACGTAATTTGGCATCCTGTCAGTTTTGATAGGAAGCAGCAATATATATTAAAGCGTTGTCAGTTTTTCTATTTTAATCAATTACGATCTTGTCTTTTTTTAACATAAACCAATCTAGGATGTAAAGCAAGAGTTAATCAAGTTGGTTAAGGCAGCGGGATTTTCATCATCAACTTCTAATGACTGGGAAGGAAACAGAGCCTCACAGACCCTTTCCTTCCAAGAAATTGCCCTTCTTAAAGCTGTACTGGCCGCTGGACTGTATGACAATGTGGGGAAGATAATCTATACAAAATCAGTTGATGTTACAGAAAAATTGGCTTGCATTGTGGAGACAGCCCAAGGCAAAGCACAAGTACATCCATCCTCAGTAAATCGAGATTTGCAAACTTATGGATGGCTTTTATACCAGGAGAAGGTAAAGTGCTCAATCTTAATTCCACTGTTCAGAACATTATTCTAGAAGTCAGTGGTAACAAGTTAGGATGCCCCGACAGGTACTATATTTCATTCTTAAATTGAGCTGTTTATTTTTGTACTTATTTGAAATCAGTATGTATATAGTTTCATCAAAAAAAAGTCCTTATTTCTTTCACTTAATGAAAGAAAAATATTAAAGTTTCTACTCTGACCATCATCATGTATCAGTTCCCTAAGATTTCACCAAATGTTGCTACCTCAGCAGAGAACGAAGACATGTTATACGTGCATTTCAAATAAGGGGGGTTTGGGATTAGGCAGAACTCTGTATGACCTGGCAACAGTTTGAGTCGCAGTGTAACCCAGAATAACTTAAAAGCAATTATTTATAGCTTACAATTAAAAAAATCTTTTGAATTGTAGCTTGCTATAAACTAACAAGGATCCGTAATTTCAAGCACTGGCTCAAAAAATCATTACCCTGTCGTAAAACTTAAATGTAAAACATGAGGAATTACTGACTAGTGGCCATAGCTGAACATTGGTCTAGAAACCAGACACTTTGAAACAGTTTTATTTTTTGTGCTAAGCATTGGCATGATAAAATTACTTGCTCATAGTTTTATGTTCAAGGTATATAATTCATCCTTACAATTAATGTTTTAAAATGCCTTTTTATAGTGTAAATGCACAGATGGTGAATGTGATTATTATAACATTGGCAAATTATGTGCATATGAGAACGTAAAGGTAGCTTTACAAAACTTACGATGTGAATCTTAAAAGGGCAAATTCTAGAAAAATGCTTATGTGAAACATAAATGAATTTCTTACATTTTTAGGCTGCGAAGTTTTTTTCTTCCTCTTTATTCCAATGCAGGTAAGGTATACCCGAGTATACCTGAGGGAAACTACCCTAATAACCCCTTTCCCAGTTTTACTTTTTGGTGGTGATATCGAAGTTCAACACCGGGAACGTCTTCTTTCTGTTGATGGCTGGATCTGTTTTCAGGTACATGCTACAACTGGTCTCCTAACATTAAAATCCTCTACTTGCAGTACCACCGAGGTAGATTTTTAAAATTTTATTGGCGTTTGCATAATCTCTTCCTATCATTTGACTTAAAGTGGAAGACTTCCTTATATTTTATCTTGCCTATACTGTTTTAAATCTGGTACGTATGAAAATCATAAAATATTGCTACTATTACAGATTGCATTATCAGTAATAATAACTTGCCATGTGTCATGTACTTCAGTGGTTAACTTTACATGGATTATCTCAAATTTATTACCCCGATAACCTTGTTACTAATTTCCGTAGTTTCCTGTCTATAGATGAGACACGTAAGTTCAGTGAGAAGTTTAAATAACTTTCTTAGATTAAATGAATTGTTATTGGCCAACCAGGACTTTTAAAGCACCTTCTGTTATATTGTGCCATCTGTAAAACAGATTCACAGCTTTTAATGAGTATAGTCAAGTTTTTCTCTGGAAAAATTAGACCAATCACTGCTACCGGCAATAAGCTTATTTCTTTGTAACCCCATCAACGCTAACCAGCTTAAAAAAAATCTAATACATTCTGTTACTGTATGCCATCACGATTTGTCTAAGACTAGAGAAGTAAACTTAAATGCAACTTTAAAAATATATGCAGTTCTCTCCAAGAGGACAGGGTGATAGAAATCATCTGTAACTGGACTGTGGTCATGGTTGCACAACTATATAAATATACTAAAAATCATCAAATTGCACACTTAAAAATGAGTAGATTTTTAAGGTTAGTAAATTACACTTCAATAAAGCTGTTAATTCCTTCCCCCAAATTTCAGTCTTCACTCCCACAGAGTTATTGTAAGAGAAGCTACAGGAAATAATTTGCCTGTATTTTTCCAATAACATTTTCTATTGAAGTCCAGATGTGTTTAAGCAGATGGTAAGGTGTACATGCTTACCTTCGTTTATTCACACTCACAGGGATTAACTTTGGCCAATTTGTTATCTCCTCTCAACAGGCCCCTGTAAAAATAGCCGTCATTTTCAAGCAGCTTAGAGTTCTCATTGATTCTGTTTTAAGAAAAAAGCTTGAAAATCCTAAGATGTCCCTTGAAAGTAAGTATTTGATTATAATGTAAGTAGAAAACCATCTATTTTTAAACATTGGAGTACATTAGAGCACACTGAAGTCTTATGGTCCATGTGATTAAATATTGTTTTCATAAAATTTATTTTATGCTGAATTCCATCAGACTCCTAGACATATTGCTTCATTATTCACAATCCAGTTATCCTCTTAAGATTCTTTTACTCTTTCCTCTTCTAAGCTTCACTTCTAAACTTCTGGCCATTTCACAGAAAAAAAGGATGGTAAAACTGAGCATTGTAAATTTTGATTATAAGGAACTGTGAGGTTTCCAGCATGTTTGTATCTACCATACTCACAAATGCAGAGCTAGTCTGTGTTTAAAAAGTACATTATCCTTCAATAGAAACCTTCAATAAACACCTGAGTTTTCGGTTAGTCTGGTGAGTGTTTCCCACCCAAACTTGCCAAATCATCAGAATCATCTTGGCAGATATTAAAATACGAAGTCCAAAGACCTACCCCAGACATATTTAATCTCCTTTATGGGAGAGGCCTGTGTGTTTTTAATCCCTTAATTTATAACACTTCCTCTACTACCATCCGGATCCCTTTTTAAACAGAGTAATTTTTATTAAACTGGATTATTTTACTGGTAAAATTTCTCACATTTAGGATTTGGTTGCTTACTTCTTCATGCTTTGATTTAATGTGTTTCCCTACATATCCTGCAGACTATAGTAGTTGTATCCAAAGCTTTAATTGGATTTCTAGGAAAAGGATATTTTCTACTTGCTGCTCTGTTCCTCCCATTGCATCACATCAGGGAGCATTTAAATTTGGTTTTGATGTTAAAAATTGATCAGTGGGCTTCAATATGATTGTATTTATTAACAAGTATCTCAGTTAATTTTCATAGGCAAGTTGGGAGCCACTGTTCTAGTGCTAATACCCTGAAACTTAGGGAGCTTAGAATTCATGGTTCTTTCTAGACCTTCATTGTTTCCCTTGCAGCAAATGACCTTTCCTTTTTCTTTTTTTTTTTTTTTAAATGTCATAGTAGCCCCCAAGAATTTGAGTGTCAGGCCATGGGCCCAGTTATCAGAATTTCCCATTGCAACCATTGAAACTCAGGGCATTCTCTTGCTGAGCTAATACAAGACAGAATTTCAGTCTCGCAGCCCTGATAATTACACCTATCTAAAAAGCAGTTAAGTTCTTAGGAAGTCACAATCTCGGAACAACTATTTAAAAGTAGAAGCATCTGTTAACATAACGTCCTTAGCAAATACTACAGCCTCTGTTGCTCTGTTTGTCAAATCAGTTGGTGATACTTTTGTTGTGTAGAAAGATCTGTCACTTCCCTATTGACACCTCTCCAAGAGCCCTCCCCTGCTCAAAGTTTTTGTTTCCTTTGGACTAAACATGGAGCAGCTGGTATCAGTTCCTTCTTTGTCCATACTATGGAAATCTGACATATTCTCAAGACCATGGAACAGTCAATAGATCCTTCAGTGTATCTGAGCTAGCTGACAAAGTTAGGAAACCCCTTGTCTTAACGGAATTTTTAAAGAAATAATTCCTTATGAAGGACAAATAGTTACATTACATCATGTCTTTGGGCGTTAGCCTACTTCTTGTGAGAGCAGGTGTCAAATAACTATAACAATAATTAATATAGGGCAACAGATTCTATTTTATTGCTGGTATTAGTATTGTATTCTAATTTAAAAGAATCTTTTAATGAAGTATGCCTGCTGTTCACATGTGTATACATTGGGAATTTAGCCAGGTGATGACTTTGTTCATGGGTGTTTTTTTCTTCCACTCAGATGACAAGATTCTACAGATCATTACAGAACTGATAAAAACAGAGAATCATAACGGGAACTGAAAGTCATGGTCAACCGCTTTAAATACAAAGATGAAGATATGTCATGAAATTATGTGAAAATGGACCATCGCATTAAGTATTCCAGTACTTAAAATGTTGGTACTAGCCATAACTTAAAGGTGGTGGAAAAAAAGCACATACTTTAAACATGCGTAATTTTCTAGTTCCTTTTTAATGATAATTATTTGCAATGTATTTACCACTACATTTACAATAAATTCTTTGGTATCATCCATGCTTTCTACATCATTATGTGCCTATATCAAGGCCTGTGTCTGTAGTATCTGTAACTTAGGGTCCTGATTGCCTGTGTTTACACCTCATCCTCTACCAGTCCTTCTTATCCGGAGAGTTTAGACTTTCTTGACCCACAAGAGAAAGTGAACTCCAAAACCAGTTGTAATTAAATTTCCTTGAAAAGAACAACTTCAGGAATCAGCTACTCAGGTTTCTGTTTTGCTTATCAAACACTAAGGATGAACAGATACTACTGCTCGCCGTGCACAAGGACGCAGCGCTGGAGAGCAGGCAGGCACGGCGCTGCTAGCCTTGGGGCGGACAGCTTACGCCATCTTCCTCAATCCTAAGCTTTGCTATCAATGCCCTTGAACCCTTCTTTGTACCCATAATTGAATTAATAAAGTCAGTTACTTTGAGACAGTAAAATATGCTTAGATATTTTTCAAGGGTTTTAGTTGGTTCACCGGCAGAGAATCTTTTGAAACTCCATTTTGATTACACAGAGGAGTTTTCCCTTCATTTCCAGTCAAGATTGTTGAAGAACTTCAGAAACAGTCCCGTGTAGACCAAATGGCAGGAACTGTGTCTGAAGGACAAAAGATTAAGAATCTAGTCCAACTGCTGGACTCTCTTAATAGGTACTCAGTATTTGTTGATGAATGAATAAAAGAAGCTATAACTCACTTTATGTGCAGGTGGAAGTAAAAATACTTAGCAGCAATCGCTAACTTTAGCTTTCTGCCTGCAGCGCGGTAAAGGAATTGACAGCAAAGTCAAATATGATTGCAGTTCGGAATCGCTAGCTAGTGCCATTGATAGAACTGGACATGTCCGGTCACAGAGCTAGTTTGGGTGCTAGAGGAAGTTCAGTTGGTGACATGGAGACAGAAATTGTGGAGTCCTGCAGTAGAACTAATGTTTCCCATCGCCCGGGATGAGCAAGCTGGCGCCCGAATGGTTTTTCTGTATTGGTTTTACTCCCCCGAACAACCATATGAGTAGGTGGCACGTTATCCCCATTGTACAAATGAGGAAGCAGGCACAGAGAAGGGAAGTAACTTGGCTCAGATCAAACTGGCAGTAAGTGGCAGAGGCGTGATGGCTCTAGAACCATTTAAATTTCTGAAATGTAATCCTATCGTTACTCCTTTGAAATTGGCAAAAAGAGGCATCAGGATTAGGGCCATCGGGTTAGAGTCTTCCATAGGGATATCGTCGTTCAAGACATGAGAGTGGAGATAAGCACCAAAGGAGAGAGCACACAGAAGACAAGTGAGATTGAAATCTTGCAGAACTCCCTATCTCAAAGTCCATTCACTCCTTTCCATCTCCTTAGCCATCACTCCAACCCAGGTCATCGTTCACCTATGTCACTGTAGTAATCACCAACCTATGCTCTCCCCTTCCTATCCCTCTGTACTCCATTCTTCTCTACAACTCTTAAGAATCAGCTTTTAATTTTTTATTTTTCACATTTTAATTCCAGTACAGTTAACAGTGTTGTATTAGTTCCGGGGTATACAATATAGTGACTGAACAGCTCTGTACACTACTCAGTGCTCATCGTGACAAGTGTAGTCCTTAATCCCTGTCACCTATTTCACCCATTCCCTGACCCACCTCCCCTGGGGTAACCACCAAGTTGGTTCTCTACAATCAAGAATCTGTATTTTGGTTTTTCTCTTTTTTTCCTTTGCTCCTTCGTTTGGTTCCATAAATTCCCCATAAGCGAAATCACAGGGTATTTGTCTTTCTCCGACTTATTTCACTCAGCGTTATACCTTCTAGTTCCATCCATGCTGTTGCAAGTGGCAGGCTTTCATTCTTTTATGGCTAAGTAATGCCCCATTATATATATTTATATAAAATCACATCCTTGTAAGAATGACGTTTTGAAAGGTACCTATCGCTTAGCTGATTTAAACCCTTTCTGGTCTCCCAGTGCCTTTAAAATAAAAACTAACCATGACCTATAAAGTTCTGTTCCACACTACCCTCCAACCTCCTCTCCTCCTCTCCCAGATTTCTCACAGTGCTCCAGCCACACCATACTCTTTTTGAATCCTAGAAGATTCCAAGTGGCTTTTTAAACATTTGCACGTGCTATTCTCTGCTGTAAAGTACTGCTTGTATTCTTTACCAAACACACCTTATCCTGCATCAATGATGTCTCCACAGACCACCCTGCTGATTTCCTCGCTGACCACCCTTCCTGAAGTACCTCTCCCCATTTAATGATTCTCACAACGTGGTACTTATCTCAACATGTAACATCTGCTTTTTGGCTTCTCCCACTGGACCATCGGCTGCACCATGACTGTTTCACTCACTCACGTATACTGAGCACAGTGTGTGGCACATACAGGCATTCAGTTGTGTCTGTTGAATGAAGGAATCATGTGTGAAGGAATGGAGAACAAGGAGTTCAGATATGACTGCAGTTTCTTGTGGAAGTCAAGGAAGGAGAGTTTCTGGAAGCAAGGGTATTATCAACAAGTGTTACGGACTAAGAAAAGACTACCACAGAAAGAGATCAAACTTTAGAGAGCAGTTTGAATTAGGGGTGGCAAGGAAGGACATGGTCACAGGTCCCACAAGCACATACATTTGAAGATTGCAGGAATCAGAGCGTACAGTTGATTATAGAGAAAGGATACACAGCAGGATGAGTAAGGGAAAAAGACACCACACAGAATCTGGAGGAATCTACACAAAGGCTTCCTACACACGTTCAGTCTTTCTGCCCACAGAAGCCCAGGTGAGACTCAGAGTCCACGGGTATTTTACTTGAGGCTGGTCACGTAGGCACAAAGACCAAAACCATAACTATAAAAATTCCAGACTCCCAGAAGGAAAGCAGGTATTAAGTGCCCCAAGCAGGCCAAACAGTGTTATCCGAAAAACACTGAACTCTTCAAAAGCCAAGTGCTCAGGCTCCAGCCAAGAGCCAACCGTGCAAGCAGGACCTTCTAAGGATAGCAGCCTGAGGCCTGCTATGTTAACTGTCCTACACACACACAAAGCATGATTTTTACAGAATGAATACACACTAAAAGGTTGGTGCCCCAAATGAAGAGCGCTCTACAGATGTGACGAAGAAACAGCCTAAGACGTTGAAGAATGAGATCTTTTAGGATGGGAAGATCCTCAGCGATTTACAGACGAAACAGAACTAACCAGCAGACAATAATAATACCAGCATCAGGGGTACCTGGCTGGTTCAGTCTGTAGAGCATGCAATTCTCAATCACAGGGTCTTGAGTTCAAGCCCAACTTTGGACGTGGAGCCTACTTAAAAAAAAAAAATATATATATATATATATATATATATATATATATATGTATATATATTTATATAGAATAATATCAGCATCGGAGGGAGCCCAACGATGGACTCAAGAAGAATATCGGAAACAAGCTGGAAAGGCTTTGGCTTTCCTCAGCAATGAATGCTTAGGGGCTTGAGATGAGCCGATTAAGTTGATGGTGGGCATTTTTTTTGCTTTCAAGGAACCATATGGGATCTTAGAATGAAAGAGATTGTCTCATTGAATTGTTGACCAAAAATGCTTACGTAGAGGCAAACGGGGCCAGAAGAGAGGTCATGGATCAGGAAAATAAAGAGGCTGAGGAATTAGAGGTCAGGATCTAATCCCAATTCATTATGAATAAGTGGAACGTAAGGAGGCTGATGAAGGAAAATAATTTCAGAATTTAAAATCTGAGCTGTAACTCTTGCAATAATAAGTAAACGTATTGGTGGTGGATAGCAAAATACAGATGGTTATCACCGAAGGTAGGTTCAGAAACAGGAGGGCCAACATGTTGCTTTATCAGTGTGGATGTAAGAAAAGGATGGAGACGGGGCGCCTGGGTAGAGCAGCGGTTAAGCATCTGCCTTCGGCTCAGGGCGTGATCCCGGCGTTCTGGGATCGAGCCCCACATCAGGCTCTTCCACTGGGAGCCTGCTTCTTCCTCTCCCACTCCCCCTGCTTGTGTTCCCTCTCTCGCTGGCTGTCTCTATCTCTGTCGAATGGATAAATAAAATCTTTAAAAAAAAAAAAAAGAAAGAAAGAAAGAAAAGGATGGAGACTAGGCCAGGGCTTCTGTGTTATGGCTATTGGGGAAAGCAGGAAAGTGCCCTGCAACCTTGACAGCAAAAATGAATGAATAAGTGAATGAATGAATGAATGAATGAGAGGATCATATGAGAAAATGGCATGCTCTTCAGGTAAAAACTTGTTGAACACTGGTAGTGGAACAGGAGTATGCCAACCTCTTCTCATTAAATCAATTCTTACACTTAAAAGTATTACAGTCTTTATTAGGATTAGCTGGAAGCAAAGGAAACATTAAAGGAAAGCAGATTTCGATTAATTTTTTTTAACTGAGCATGATGTGATAAGCACTGACTAATAAAAGCTTTATCATATTCTTGTTCAGTCCTGACAACAATCCTGAGGGGAGATGGGTAATGTATTTCCGATTTACAAATAAGGAAACAGCCTAAGACGCTCAATTTTCTGAGGTCACTCAGCTAGGGAGGAAAAATGAAAAGACCACTGAAAAATAATGTGAGCAGTGTACTGGCATAAAGATAGACGTATATATCTATGGAACAGAACTGAGAGTTCAGAGATAAGCAAACCCGTCTACGGAGAACTGATTTGTAATACGTATGCCAAGACCATCAATGGGAAAAGAACAGTCTTCTCAAGAAATGGTGCTGACACAAATGGATATCCACAGGCAAAAGAATTAATTTGGACCTTTATCTTACACCATATACAAAAAATTAGTGCATCATAAAGCTAAAAGCAAAAACAGTAGTCCTTCAAAGGGCACCGTAAGGAAGTAAAAAGACAACCCGTGGAATGGAAGAAATTATTTGCAAATCATATCTCTGATAAGGGACTTGTACCTAGAATACATAAAGAACTGTTACAACTCAAAGGTAAAAAGACAACAGAATTAAAAAATGAGCAAACTAGGAAAAGAAGGAAATTACTGCAATATAATAAAGGCCATATATGAAAATCCCACAGCTAACATCATACTGAATGGTGAAAAACAAAGCTTTAATCTAAGATCAGGAACGAGCAAGGATGCCCACTCTAGCCACTTATATTCAACATCGTACTGGAAGTGCTAGCCAGAGCAACTATGCACGAAAGAGAAATAAGAGGCATTCAAAGCCGAGGAAGAAATAAAATTACCTGTTTGCAGGTGACATGATATTTTATGTAGAAACCCTAAAGATCTCTCTCTCTCTCTCACACACACACACACACACACTATTAGAAATAATAAATGAATTTAGCAAAGTTGTAGGATAAACTGACATATAAAAATCAGTTGCATTTCTACACACTTAACAATGAACAGTCCAAAAAGAAAATTAAGAAAACAATCCCATTTTCAGCGGCATAAAAAATAGTGAATTACTTAGAAAGAAGTTTAACCAAGGCGGCAGAAGATTTGTATACTAATAACATTGCTAAAATAAAGATGACACAAATAAAAGGAAATTAAATGCTCATGGATCAAAAGACTAAATATTGTTAAAATGTCTGTATTACCTAAAGTGGCCTACAGATTTGATGCAATCCCTATAAAAGCCTCAATGGTATTTTTTACAGACATAGGAAAAACAATTCTAAAATTTATAATGGAACCGCAAATGACCCTGACTAGCCAAAACAACCTTGAGGAAAAGGAACAAGGCTGAAGGCCTTTTTACACTTCCTGATTTCTAACCATGAAAAAGCTACATGCTCAAAACTATGGTGTTGGGATACCCCAGACAGACATGCAAAGCAACAGAACAGAACAGAGGGCGCAGAAGTAAATCCACATGTATAAGGTCAACGTGACCTTCAAGGAGTGTGCCAAAACTAAACAGGGAGAGGATAGTCTCCTCCACAGAAGCTATTGGGAAAATTGGATATCCGCGTGCCAAAGAATAAAACTGCAGTCCCATCTTCCACCACACACAACAATCAACTAAAAATAGATTAAACAAAGAGTAAGATCTAAAACTTTAAAACTCCTACAAGAAAACTAGGGGGAAAGCTTCATAACACAGGTAATGAAAATGATTTATTGGGTAGGACGCTAAAAGCACAGGAAAGAAAGCAAAGATACAGAGTAGGACTAAATTAAAAAGTTTCTGTACAGCGAAGGAAACATCACAAGAGATAAAAGGCAACCTACGGTACGGGGGACAATATTTGCAAGCCATGTATCTGACAAGGGTTAACCTCCAAAAGCAGTATATTCTCCTACAGCTCAGTAACCAACCCCAAATGACCTGATTCTAAACATGAGCAAAGGACTTGAATAGACATTTCTCCAAAGAAGACAAAAAACGACCAACAGGTATATGAAAAGATAATCAACATCACTAACCATCAGGGAAATGCGAATCAAAACCATAATGACACATTAGCTCACACCCGTTGGGATGGCCATTATTTAAAAAAAGAAACTAAAAAAAACAAAAACAAAACAAAACACTGCACAGAAAATTGCCACCGTGAGCAAGGATGCAGAGAAATTGCAAACTCTGGGCACTGATGGTGGGAATGTAAAACGGCGCAGATGCTATGGAAAACAGTATGGAAGTTCCTTAGAAAATTAGAAGAACTACCACATGAACTACTGTCAATCCCACTTCTGGATATTTGTCCAGAAGAAATGGAATCAGGATCTCAAAGAGATTCTTATACTCTCATGTTTACTGCAGCATTATTTATAATAGCCAAGAAGTAGAAACAACCTAAATGTTCACTGACAGATGAATGGGTGAAGACAAGGTGGTGAATGCACGCGATGTATTTGTTTTCAACTTTCAAAAAGACGGAAATCCTGCCATATGTGACAACATAAACAAACAATGAGGGCATTACGCTAAGTGAAATAAGCCAGTCACAGAAGGACAAACACTGCATGATTCCCCATATGTGAGGACCTAAAGTAGTCCAACTCACAGAAACAGAAGGTAGAGTGGTGGTTGTCAGGGGCTGGGAGGAGGGGGAAATGAGGAGATGCTGTTCAGTGGTATAGAGTTTCAATCACATAATATGAAAAAATTCTACAGATCGCTGTATAGCACTGTACTTACAGTGTGGTTCATATTGTGTGTGTACTTAAACTTTAGTAAGAGGGTAGATCTTCCGTGTGTGTGCGTGCGTGTGTGTGTGTGTGTGTTACTACAGTAAAGAACACAAAGGATTTGAATAGATTTTTCTCCACAGAAGATATATAAATGGCTAATAAGCCCATGAAAAGATGTGTAAGAGTGTTAATAGAGAAATTCAAATCAAACCCACAATGAGATACTTCCTTTCTACTACTAAAATAACGAAAAAATCAGACAGCATCAAGTGTTGGGGAGAATTTGGAGAAAATGAACCTCTCATACAGTTCTGGGGGAGTATAAAAATCATGGAGCTGCTTTGGAAAACAGTTTGGCAATTCCTCAAGAAGTTAAACAAAGAGCTAATATAGGACCCAGCAGCAATTCCATTTCTAGCTGTATACCCAAGAGAAGTAAAAACCTACGTCCACACAACAAGCTGTCCATGACCCCAAACAGCGAAAGCAATCTCCAATCTCGAGAAAGAAGAATAAAGTGGGAAATACCAAGCTCTCAGGTTTCAAACTATACTACAAAGCTTAGCAATCAAAACAGTATGGTACTGGCAAGAAAACAGCCACATAGATCAAAGGAATAGAATAGAGAGCCCAGAAATAAACCCACACTTATCAGATCAAGTAATCTATGAGAAAGGAGGCAAGAATTTCAGTAAATGGTGTTAGGAATACTGAACAGCCACATATGAAAGAAGGAAAATGGATCACTATCTTACACCATTCACAGAAATACATTCAAGATGGATTAAACACTTGAATGTAAGACCTGAAACCATAAAACGGCTAGAAAAAACACAGGCAATAAGCTTTCTGCCATTGGTCTCAGCAATATTTTTTTGGACCAGTCTCCCCAGGCAAGGGAAACAAAACCTAAAATAAATGAGATTACATCAAATGAAAAATCTTTTAAACAATGAAAGAAATCAATAACATAATAAAAAGAAAAGCTATGGAATGGGAGAAGATATTGGCAAATCATACATCTGATAAGGGGTTAGTATCCAAACAATTATAAAACAGGCAGCGGACTAGAATAGATGTTTTCCAAAAACAGACATCCAGATGGGCAGCAGACACATGAAAAGAAGCTCAACATCACTAGTCACCACAGAAGTGCAAATCAAAACCACATCAAGATATCACCTCACACCTATCGGATTGGCTATTATCAAACAGTGAAAAAATAACAAGTGTTGGCAAGGATATAGAGACAAGGGAACATTCATGCACTGTTGGTGGAAATGGAAGTTGGTGTAGCCAATAGGTTAAACAGTATGGAGGGTCCTCAAAAAATTAAAACTATGATATGATCCGGCAATTCCATGTCTGGGTATTTATCTGAAGAAAATGAAAACACCAATTTGAAGAGCTACATGCATCCCTATGTTCACTGCCGCATTACTTACAAAAGCCAAGATATGGAAGCAACCTAAGTGCCCAACAAGAGAGGAGTGGGTAAAGAACATACGGTATAAATACACAATGGAATACTCAGAGCCATAAAAAAGAACGAGATCTTACTGTTCATGACAACACAAATAGACCTAGAAGGTATTATGCTAAGTGAAATAAGCCAGACAGAGGAAGACAAAGACAATAGGATTCCAATTACATGGAGAGTCTAAAAAAACAAAACAAAACAGAAACAGACTCGCAGAAACAGGAAACAAACTGTTGGTTACCATAAGGGGAAGGAGCTGGGAGGGCAAGTGAAATAGGTGAGGGGGGTTAAGAGGTAAAAACTTGTGGTTATACGTGTCAAGGAAATGCAATGCACAGCATAGGGAATACAGTCAGTAATATTGTAGCAAGTTTGTACAGTGACAGGTGCTAACCATAGTTATTCGTGGGGTCCTTTCATAATGTATAAAAATATCAAGTCAGTATGATAAATACCTGGAACTAGTAGGATACTGTGTATCAATTATACTTCAATTTCAAAAAAAGTCTGTACATGTATATTCACAACAGCATTATTCACAAAAGCCAGAAAGCGGAAACAATTCATGTCTATTAGATGATAAATGAATTTTAAAAATTTGTCAATACACTATAACAATACAATGGAATATAATTTGACCATAAAAAGGAATGAGGTACTAAATGCGTGCTAAAACACGGATGAACCATAGAAACGTGCTAAATGAAAGAAGCCAGTCACAAAAGAGCACATATGATATGATTCTGTTTGTATAAAATGCCTAGAATAGGCAAATTCATAAAAACAGATGGAAAACATAAAACATTCGTGGTTTCCAGAGGTTGGGTATAAAGGGGAAAGGTGTTTCTTTCTGGGGAGATGCAAAGCTTCCAAAATTAGAGTGTGAGGGTATTACACGACTCTAACAACCCCTGAATCATACACTGCAACAGGGTGAATTTGTGTATTGTATGCAATATGGGTTCTGCATTTATGTATAATTTGTTTCATTTTTAAGGAAGAACAAGTAACAGTGGTAAAGGATGAATTAAGGATAGAAAAAAGGCAAGAAGATGGCCCAGAAAGCAACTACACTGCCATTTTTTCCAATCAACACTCCTGACCACTCAGCACATTCACTGAGCGTTTCCATAAACTGTGGTTGGTCTTGGCCATAGAGCAGTGGAAAAAAGGACAAAAATCTCTTTCTTCACGGTTTCCGGTAGAGGGAGACGGGTGATAATCCAGACAATTCAACAGCTTGTCAGCTGATAACGGGCAGAAAAGAGATGGGAGTGCAATGGCAGGGAGTAGAGAGGAAGGATTTCAGTTTTAAATTGCATGGTCAGGGAAGCCTTCCTGAGACCGTGACAGAGCAAAGCCTTGACAAAGGGGAGGGAACTAGCCACGAAGACATGGTTGGTGAGAATTCCAAGTAGAGGAAACTTCTAGTGCAGGAAAATGGGCTGGTGGAGTCAAGGGTCTGTACGTCAGCCAGTGGGGGTGGAATTGAGAGGTCAAGGGAGAGAATATTAGATGTCAGGGGTCAGGCTGCCCATGTCACATAGGGCCTCCCATGCCCCTATAAGGACTTTGGCTTTTATTTTAAGTGAAGTGAGGAGCCACTGGCAGGCTCTGAGCAAAAGAGTAAAATAATCTGACTTGGAAATTAGATCACAGACCACTGTGTAGAATAAATGACAGGGGACAAGGGAGAAACTGGAAGACTCTTCTGGAGGCTACTGAAATCAGAGATGGTGGTGGCTGGGGCCAGGGTGGCAGCCCTGGATATGGGGAATAACCATGATTCTAGAAGTTACCGATGATAGAACTTGCTCGTGGCTTGGGTGTGAGGTATGAAACACAGAGAAAATTCAAGGATGGTTGTGGACAGAGCAGGTCTGGGAGTGAAAAATCTGGAGTCCTGGGCACTGCCCTATTATTCTCAAAAGAATCCAAGCCCAAGAAGCGCACAGCAAACAGCTAACAGAATGAATGGGGTTTGAAAAGGGAGAGGTGAAAGTTGAACAAGGGCTAGAAACACACTCAGCACAAGGGAAGGTTAGTATGAACTTTAAAAATACTGTCAGAGAAGCCTCTAGCTCTGAGCGATCACAAGGTAACTTTGGTCTTCACCCACTACTAGAAAATCATCCCATGACCAAGAAGGAAGCCACGTAATCCTAACCTGACAATGCCGAGGGTGTCGACTGATGATACAAGCCCAGAGTCACCCACCTTCAGTTTCCCACACAGTCAACAGCATGTGTTCACAAGAAAAAAATAGTCACATAAACTTTTTTTTCCTCCACAACTTCAATCTTCTGCTAACATGCCCAAAAGGAAAAGGTGAAGTGATACTCCTTATAGAACATTTAATGACAAGAGTAGTACTGAAGGTCTATGAAGGAGGAGAGCATGGAAAGCGAAGAAGGTAAACCTCCCCCTGGCTCGCCGGTACTAGACCCCATCCTGCTCCTTCCGAGTCAATGCCTCCCACCGGGCTGCAGAGGGCGCCACTCTCCGGACTTCTATCTCTATCCGTTCTGCCTTTTAACTCAAGGGTTTTCAGTCTTTCTACATATGGGGTTAAGTCTACCATCTTGCTCTATGTTTTCTAGCTGTCCTATAAGTTCTTGGTTCCTTTTCCCATCCTATTCTGATTTCAATCGCATTAATCAAGTATTGTTCTTATTCCATTTATGTACTCTATTAACCCGAACTGTTTTGTATTAATCTAGTGATTACCCTAGAGCAGCGTAGTTCACTAAAACTCTACACTGAGGAAAATGTTCTGTATCTGGTGTCTCCAATGTGGTAGCCACTACCCGCATGTGGTTACTGAGCACCTGAATGTGGCTAATGTGACTAAGGAAGTAAATTTGTACTTTCATGTAACTGTAATTAATTTAAATATAAATAGCTACCCACGACTAGTACCGACTATACCAGACAGCACATCTCTAGATGTTCAGTATGCATCCTCGCCTTCCTGCCTCCTATGTTAAACTGTAACATTTACCACCTCCTGAACACTGTATGATTATTGTTTATTAATATTAATTATTAATCATGTTTTCTATTTTCTGAATCTTATGATGTTTTGATAACGTAAAAATCTTGACCGAGGAGACAGTGCACCTCCCAGGGCTAGCCAATTCTGGGAGACAGAAAGGGGCTTAGCCAGGATCCCCCCTTTCATATGCAAATAAACCAATCCTGAGTTTACACCAAGGACCCCTTTTATCTAACTCTCACACATCAAGCTAAATGTCCTCTGTCCTAAATCATCCCAGGGGCCAGGTACCAGGCAACTGGAGACCACCCCTGTAGCCCAAAGCCCCCTGGAATTATTCAAAGAAGCCAACTCTAAGCTGTTTACTTGGCCCTGCCTTGCCTTTCCCATGGAAACCCCAATAAAGTCTCTGACCTAGGCTTTCCCCTCATTCCTGCTCCTGCCTCCTGACAGAAACCTGGTGCTCCCCGTGTGGCCTTGCACAGCATGACGTGTCCCTTTCTCTCAGGAAATGTAATAAATCGTCTTCCAACGGCACTAGACTCTCTGTGTGGTCACTCAGTTACCTCCATAAATTAAAATCCCATGGTGGCAGATAACACAATAACCATTACAACATTTAACTTCATTTTACTCTCTCCCACCCTTTGTGTTAAATATGTTCTCATATATTTCACTTCTACAATAAACTACAATAAACACCAAAACTTTATTGTTACTACTGCTAATATTTTTTATAGTACAGGTCTGCTGGTGATGAATTCCCTCAGCTTTTGGCTGAAAACATCTTTATTTCACCCTTATTTTTTTCACCATCACTTTTTTAGTGGTATCTTCACAGGATATAGAATTCTAGGTTTGCTTTTTCTTTTAGCGCTTTAAAGATGCCATTCCACTGCACTTTGGCTCTCACGCGTTCTACTGAGAGTCAGCCGTAATTCTTCTCGTGCTTTTGAAGGTTAACATGTCTTCTACCTCCACCCACATCCATTCCTACTTTTACGATTTTTCTCTTGATTGTTGGACAAAAGCAGTGTGCCTATGATGTGCGGAGAGTTGGTTGTTGTTGTTGTTTAACACATATGGATCCTGCTTGAGATTCACTGAGCTTCTGGAATCTGTTACCTTTTTCTATCAGTTTTGGTAACTTCTCAAGCATCATCTCTGTTAGTAATGCCTCATAACTATTCTCTCTCCTCTCCTCCTGGAACCCCAATTTCACATATGTTAGACTCTCTGTACCCTACATGTTACTTTATGTTCTGTGCTTCCCCCACGCCAGTATTTTTTATCTTTGATTCAGTTTGGATAGTTTCTACCGAACTGTCTTCAAGTTCACTAATCGTATCTTTTTTTACATTCCAAGTGCTGTTAAAGTCATTCAGTGACTGTAATTTTATGGGGCGCCTGGGTGGCTCAGTTGTTAAGTGTCTGCCTTCTCCCTCCCCACCTCCCCCATGCTTGTGTTCCTTCTCTCGCTATCTCTCTCTGTTGAATAAATAAACAAAATCTAAAAATAAAAAAGTCATTCAATGACTGCAATTTTAGATATTTTTCAATTATAATATGCTCATTTGATTATTGTTATAGATTTCAATTATCTGATAAAAATTTTTTTAAAATTTATTTATTTGAGAGAGAGAGAGCACAAGCAGAGGGAGTGGCAGGTAAGGGAGAGGGAGAAGCAGGCTCCCCGTGTAGCAGGGAGCCCAATGTAGGGCTTGATCCCTGGGACCATGACCCGAGCCGAAGGCAGATGCTTCACCAGTTGAGCTACCCAGGCGCCCCACCCCCCCAAATTTTTTTTTTATTTAAGAGAGAGGACACAAGCAGGCAGGGAGGGGCAGAGGGAGAGAATCCCAAGCAGACTCCAGGCTGAGCAGGGAGCCTGACCCAGCAAACAATTTCATGATCCAGAGATCATGACCTGAGCTGAAACCAAGGGTTGGATGCTTAACCAACTGAGCCACCCAGGTGCCCCAATAAAATTCTTTTTTGCCCATTTTATCCATCTTGCCCTCTATTTTCCTTAGCATACTTAAGATAATTTTTTTTAAAAAATATTTTATTTATTTATTTATTTATTTATTTAAGAAAGAGCATAAGTGGGGGAAGGGTAGAGGAAGAGGAAAGAGAGAATCTCAAGCAGACTCTGTGTTGAGCACAGAGCTAGACACAGGGCTCAATCTCATGACCTGAGATCACCTGAGCCAAAATCAAGACTTGGAAGCTTAACTTGACTGAGCTACCCAGGAGCCCCTAAAATAATTACTTTAAAGTCCTTGTCTACTAATTTCAACAACTAGTTCCCCTGGAGATGAATCTGTTCCTACTATCTCCTTGAAGTGTTTGACCAAGGCAAAGCTGTGATGAGATGCTCAGAAGAGGTGACTCCTCTGGGAGAATCATAATGAATTACCCAAATGGAAAAGAAGATGAATACACTAAGAAAGATGTGATCTTTCACTGGGACCTGGGGTGGGAAAATTTTAAGGATTTTTTTGTCCAAGAAACCAGAACCTGATGAGAAATCCACCAGGGAGGCAAGAATTTGCAGCAAAAACAGATAAAGTGGGGTGCCTGGCTGGAATAGTCAGCAGATCACAGAACTCTTGATCTTGGTGTCATGAGTTCAAGCCCCACATTGGGTATGGAGATTACTTAACATAAATAAATTTTTAAAAAACCCAAAACAGATCAAGTATTTTCTGCTGACTCACAGAGGCGCATTGCAGTGAAGAGAGCCCTATCAAACGTGCCACTTGGACACTAGGGAGACCAATCCATGTGTAAAGCTAGACTCACAGGTGAAGAAGACAACTTCACCAAAGTGCCAGCCTTAAGAACTAGCCAGGAAGTATGATTGAGTTTGGACAAACTAACCAAGACTAAGAAACACAGGGCCAGGGTAGTGGCAGGGCTTATGGGATGACAGTCTTAAGAACTTCCAGAAGAGATGAAGAAAGAGATTTTAAAATTAGGTTTGGGCAGCCTGAAGCTCAGGTTAAGAATCTCTGAGAACGGGGCGCCTGGGTAGCGCAGTCGTTAAAGCGTCTGCCTTCGGCTCAGGGCGTGATCCCGGCGTTCCGGAATCGAGTCCCACATCGGGCTCCTCTGCTGGGAGCCTGCTTCTTCCTCTCTCACTCGCCTGCTGTGTTCCCTCTCTCGCTGGCTGTCTCTCTGTCACATAAATAAAATCTTAAAAAAAAAAAAAAAAAAGAATCTCTGAGAACATACAGAAAAGGAATTGCTATATAATTGTGGTAATGAGTAAGGTAGCTGCCTAACCAGTAAAATTCATTCTAGCATAGAGACCTCACATGACTAGGATACTTGATCTGGGAACGGCAAGACCAGGACAAAGTCAAACTACTTATTAGTAGAACTCTAGCCTAGAATTTATAAAATAAAGCATCAATGCCTAGTAAAAACATCTGTTCCCAGTTTTCAAATATCAGTTCTTTGGATCTTCTTTTTCACTCTGTTATTGAGAAAAGCTGCTTGTAAAAGAGCTTAGCCTAGCCTCCAGAAAACAAAAGAGAAGATGTGAGTGAGGCAGCTGTGGCCCAAAGGGCAGTGCCCACACTGTGTGTGAAGCGAAGGCCAGACAGAATCAGGGCTGGCTATGCACGTTGACTCACTAGGTTTTCTCTTTCCTAACCCATTTTGGTAAACCCAGAGGTTGTACTGATTTTGACTTAGAACCAGTCATTTTAGGATAAAAATTTCTAAGACAAATTACCTGCACTCTTCCAAAATGCCAGAGAGGAGATAATTTATATTTATCACCTACTTAATTTCTATGTAGAAGACGGAATTCAGAGACTGATGGGGGTACACATACACAATTTATATTTAATTGTACAATGGAATTATGAATTTGCTTTAAAGCACCATCTGCTGAAAGTAACTATAAGTAAGTCTTATTCAGCTTGGTTGGGCATGCACTCTCTCCTCCCCACCTGGCTAACATCTCTGTTCATCCCGAGTCCCTATGGACAAAGGGAAGTGGTAAGAGTGGTGGGCAAGCCCAGCACCTTGGAGAGGGAGGGGGGTGGGGAAGGAGGTGAAATGTAGAGGAAAATGGGAAAAACTGAGCGGTAGAAATCTAAGATTACTTGGTTTCAAGGACCCCCCCCAAAAAAAAAAAATTGCCCGGGAAAGAAGGACATAGACTGGGTATGAATGAGGAGAAACAATAGTAGGGTGATATGGGAGAGAAATACTCCATTTATTGAAAAGATGGGGGATCTGGGGACCTAAGTAGTTTTACCCCTCTGCTCGTGGCTGCAGACTGGAAAAGTTTATGCTAAGGCAGAGAGAAATTTTTCCTTTGCAGTTTTAACATGAGCATCCTAACATTTCTAAATAAATGCCAACAAACCAGACATCCCGAAGGCAATTAACAGTCTGACTGCCAAACTTCAGAAATCACTGTGGAGCAAGGGATGTGGGTCATTGTATACAAAACTTCTGGAATGCCTAACTAAGTAAAGAATGGTATGTCCATGTGATGGAAAACTCTGTAGTTACTAAAAATCACAATTTTGAAGGATAATTAATGATTTGGGGGGAAATGCTATGATACAATGTTAAATGAGATAAAGGAGATGGGACAGAGACAATGCAATACACAGGCTACACGGTTTCCTCTTTCGGGACATACAAGGACCCTGTATTCCCAGTCACCATTGGATTAGGTTGGGATCATGTGGTTGTATTTCTCATCAATGGGAATGTGAGCAAAAATGTGTCACATTCTAGTCTTAGGCAGTAAAGAACTATGGCAAGTTTACCAAGTTACCTCTCCTATACACATGGCTGATAGCATACAACTCTGATAGCATACAAGAAACCTTTTTAAAAAGTATATATAAAAACACATATATATGCATTGTGTGTAGCTGTTTAAATATACACATAGGTACTGAGTGTGTTTCCTATTATAAAAATATTAAAATTCTCTTCAATATAAAAAATTTCTAATTTGGGGGCTCCTGGATGGCTCAGTTGGTTAAGTGGCTGATTCTTAATTTCTGCTCAGGTCATAATCTCAGGATCCTGGGAAAGAAACCTGTGTCTCCGGCTCTGCACTCAGAGAGGGGTCTGCTTGAGGACTCTCTCTCCCTCTTCCTCTGCCCCTCCCCTCGTCACCCTCTCTGTCTCTCTCAAAAAAAAAAAAATCTTAAAAAATGTTTTTCTAATTTTATTGTAACAAACAGGGATTAATTCTCTAATCAGGAATATACAATAAATGTCAGTGATGGAAAAAGTCAATGGGCTAGGCTCAGGGCACACGCTGAATGAACAGTGGTTGATGTAACCTACTCTTACAGTGAGTATTCTGACTGCCATATTGGACAAGGGGTGCATGTGACTATCATTGCTCTTTCCAGAAGGCCTACGTATTTAAGAGGCATTGTGATTCACCAAAGTAAATGAGGCACATCCTCTAAATGTGTAACTTGGGTGAAAATAATTTTCACAGTTCCCTGTTAATATTGTTTTGTGTGTTTCACCAAAAATACAACCTCCGACTGGTCTTTGAGTTAAAAGTTAACGTTATAATCTAGAATACGGGAGAGCACAATGTCTGGAACAAAACAGATGCTTCCTCAGGGATTCACACATCTATCCCTCCAAGCTGGACTAGAAACCGCAGATACGATAATCATACAGAAACGGGGTTACAATGCTGGGAAAACTGGGCATGTGTCTGTCTCTCCCAAGTATGAAGAAACATTGTTCCTGAAGGATACGACATTAGCATCCTGACTTGCCACGTGGGAAGAAAAAAAAAATCCAGCCACCGCATCCATTCGTTTCAAACCCACATAGCTCGACTCTCAGAGAGCAATGCTGCCTCTCAACAGGGCACCCTGACCTGCTACCTGCTAAGAGCTTCTGCTCCCTGCAGGCCCTCGGTGCCTTTTCTCATAAATTCGAAGAAACAGAGGACTAGGCAGCCCTCCACAGCTGCTCTGTTTTGATCTGCACCCTGTGATTTGACATTAAAGCAGGTGCATTACACACTGCGCCCTTCCACCTTTCCCTTTGTTGTTTTTCAATAGGACCAGCTTTGCTTTACATTTGGGACTCGGGGTTCTTTTATCACAGTCTGAAGATACTAATGGCTGCCTCTCTGTTTTCTGTGTGGTAGAGAAAGAAAAGACAGCATGGCTCTCCCCTGTTTAACAGAGAAGCCTGAGGTTATTGTAACAAAGGATGCCCCAGAGGCATAAAAAGACCTTTCTGCAGGCTGCAGCCTCGTCATTCAAAAAAATAAAAGCAACGACGACAAACAGAGATGTATGAGCTTTAGCTTTCATGTGGTGGGGAAAACGCACTGTATACAGTGAGGCTCCTTCACGCGCACGGCTTTGCAAATGAGCTCAAGAGAACTGCTGTAGGAGAATTCAACTATCATAATCTAAGCATTTGTAGGAGTTCCTCCCCACCGGGAGATACTGCTCCCCAAACAATGGTAAATCGATGTAAGCAGTGTGACGAGAAATCTCGCTTAGGGAATGGATTTGCACAACATTAAAAGAAAAAGACCTATTTTTACCTGTGGACACAAGCAGTACAGGCGAACTGCTCTTCAAAGAGGCCTGACCATCCAATGTAAATACCTCTTCACGCCCCAGGCCAGCACACTCAAATCTGTGCGCAGGACTTACTATACGGTCTGAAAACGTTTATATTTTGTTTACGGTTTTATGTTCAGCCTCTCCTCTCCACATTCTATGCAAGCAGGGAACTTAGAGCGATGCCCAGCACTTAGAAAGCACTTGTTAAATCCTGGCTGTGGAAGAGCAGGACAGACAACTACAGTATTTCAGTGTAGTTATAGTCTAGTAACAGGAGACTTTTTTTTTAAGCTTCCACTATTCATTTGTCTTAGACTTACTACTTCATTTGAAATACATGTTCGCACCAGGAATGGGAGGTAGAAGGAAAGCTGAACTTTTTTAAAAAGATTTATTTGCGAGAGAGAGAGCTCGTGAGAGCACAGGGGGAGGGAAGGTGCAGAGGGAGAGAGACACACACTCAAGCAGACTCCCCATTGAGTGGGGAGCCTGACACGGGGCTCCATCTCACAACCCTGAGATCATGACCCGAGCTGAAATCAAGAGTCGGACGCTTAACCAACTGAGCCACCCAGGCCCCCCGAAAGCTGAACTTTTGAACAGCTTATTAGTCACTACTTAAGTACAAAGCCACCACATTCCCTCACTCATCGGGCCCGCCTGCTTTCTGAGACCTTCTCGGCGCTCCCAGCAAGGCTGCCAGATAACCAAACCTGCCCTCTCCAGACAATTGAAACTTGTGCTCTCTGTGAGAAACTAAGTCAACTGTCACTTTCTCATGTAATCACCTCCCAAGAAGTGGCTGGTTCATAGAAATTAAACACAGTCTGCGGTCATCACACTCCAAATGGCTTCACACTTCCTTTAGCCTCGAAGCCTTACTTCTTTTCCCCACTCCCAATGCCAGCTCAGCTTGTCCCTCCTGGCACACACCTGGGGCAGGGAAGTCTGCGGCCTTGCTAAACTACACCACAGAGCCTCCAAGGTTCATCGAAACAAAGTTCAACCAGCTCTGACTCTGTGGGTTCCTCCATCTTCTGGGGACTCTACCCCCTCAGCTTTACTCTCCTTTCTAAGCAGTGACCCAAGGGTAGACTCACAGCCTTTTCTTCGTTCTCTCTTAGCAGTGAATAAACACAGAACAGCATAGGGATCAAGGTCCAGGCTAGAATCCCAGATTTGGGTTTCAGTCCCACTTTTCCACTTACTAGCTCTGTATCTTCAAGCAAGCTCCTTGTCCTTGCTAAAGATCCTCTCATTTGTAAAATGGGGACAATAACTGTACCTATCTCATACGGTTGAGGCGATGATGAAATGCTACAATAAATAAAAATGCACCGTAACAAAGTGTAAGAGGTCAATGACTGCTAGCAATAACAAGGCCCTATGTGACCTGGCCCCATGACCTCTCTGACATCATCGGCTGCTCTCATTCATTCCTACTCCAGCCGCACTGGCCTCCTTGCTCTTCCTCCACACGGCAGACCTGCTCATGCCTCAAGGCCTTTGCGCTGCTGTTTTCTCTGGCTACCAGGCTTTCCCCCTAGATGCGCACGGGGCCAACTCCCCCACCTCCTCAAGTTCTCTGCCCAAATCTTCCCAGTGAGCTTTATCTAACCAACATATTAAATAACGCAACCTGCCTGTGGCACTCCCAGCGTCCCAGTCCCTCTATCGTCTGTCTCTCCCTGCATTGCCACACGCACAGAAGCTCTGCGAAGACAGGGCTGTTTGTCTCTTCTGTTCACTGATAAAATCCAACTTCTAAAACAACAGTCTCACTTATGAAGTGACACAACTTTGCTCCTACAGTGCCCAGACCCTGTTCTATGCTACCCATTCTTGCTGATGTCCACATGTAAGAGCGATCACCATTTTTCAGGACTCACCTGGGTTCCCTGTTTTTTTTTTTATAATGATTTTTTATTATATTATGTTAGTCACCATGCAGTACATCCCTGGTTTCCGATGCAAGGCTCGATGATTCATTAGTTGTGTATAACACCCAGTGCACCATGCAATATGTGCCCTCCTTACTACCCATCACCAGTCTATCCCATTACCCCACCCCCCTCCCCGGGTTCCCTGTTTTCTAACTTTCAGGCCATCTGCATATGAAAAATGCTATTTTTAAAAGAGGTAACACATACATAGAGTTCAAAATTCAAAAGGTCAATGAAGGTACATTAGGAAGTCCCTCCCTCTCTATTTCTGTCTCCCACATCTTCTTCCCAAAGGCAACCTGTGTTACCAGTTTCTTGCCTATCTTTCCAGGGAGATTCTGTGCATATATAAGGATATATGTATATATTCTTTTTTTTTTTTTTAACACAGTGACAACGTATTTGACATAGTGCTTTGCACCTTATTTGACACTATTTTGAAAATCCTTCTATATAGTCCATAAACATCTGCCTCATTCTTTTTAGTGGCCACATAATATTCTGCGTTTTAGATGTCCCTTATTGAAGACAATCAATGCTTTGCTTTTAAAATGGATAGTGTGATAAATACTTTTTTATGAAGTAATTTTGCATTCATATAGAATAATTATCCAGGAATAAAAATGCTGAGTTAAAGATTACATTCATTTACGGGGCGCCTGGGTGGCTCAGTTGTTAAGTGTCTGCCTTCAGCTCAGGGCACGATCCTGGGATCCTGGGATCGAGCCCCACATCAGGCTCCTCCGCTATGAGCCTGCTTCTTCCTCTCCCACTCCCCCTGCTTGTGTACCCTCTCTCGCTGGCTGTCTGTCAAATAAATAAATAAAATCTTAAAAAAAAAAAAAAAAGATTACATTCATTTTAAATGTTTACAGATCTTGCCAAATTATTTTCCAAAATGGCCGTATCAACTTACACTGTCACCGAAAACTATGAGGCTTATTTCCCTGCATCCTCTTATCAAAAGTATAGACTTTTATCAACCAGATTACATACAAGATGATATCTCATGATAGTTCTAGTTTGCATTTTTCTTGTTTTGAGTGAATTATTAGGAGGACTGTTCCCTCCTGATACCTCTGATCTACACGGGCAATTCTACCATCTAAAAGGAAAGCAGCAGAGAAAGCATCAGGCTATCATCACGGTTTGAAGAAATTCTTTCAAGGCCCGCTGAAACAAGTCATTTATTCTCCCATCTTTCAAAAAAGCTGGGGACCAGACTGGCCGCAAGCATAGTGCTACTGTGCTTACTACTCTTTGACTTCTTCTCAGAGTCCAATTCTGATCATATATGTTTGTCGATCAGCAAATTACAGCAGGTGCTATTTTAACCACACTGGGTAGCCATACTTTAGCTAGAGAAAAACGGAACTAGCCCAGCAGCTAACTCATACTGAGCGCTCTATGCACACACTATATGCCTATTTAATCCTCACAATGATTCTATAGGAGGCTCTTTTTACCCCATTTTTTAACAGCTAGGGAAATGGAGGAATAAAAAGGTGGAGTGACTTGCCCAAGTTTGCAGAGCGTGTGTGCCGCAGCCCTGGGATGCGGATCCAGGAGGCGACTGCAGAGCTGAAGCTCGTCATCACCACACGGTACCACCTGTGCCACGCAGACTGCCACTGGTGGGTGTGAGTCAGGAGAAAAAGCACATGTATGCACGAGGGAAGAAGCGATGCACTTGAGTGTGTGCACTGAACTCCTGGTGAACTGGCAAGTGGCCAAGCAGCAGAAAGGTAGGTAACCAGGAGATGGCCTTTTCCCCAGGTGCCGATTCTAGTGGATATCTAGATGTGCAAGTAAAATGTCTGGCTTTAAAAACTGTGTTGAAAATTCCTGCTCTTGGGGTGCCTGGGTGGCTCAGTTGGTTAAGCGTCTGCCTTCAGCTTAGGTCATGAACTCTGGGTCCTGGGATCGAGCCCCGCATGGCATTGCAGTCCCTGCTCAGCAGGGAGTGTGCCTCTCCCTCTATCCACTAGTGCTGTCTCTCTCAAATAAATAAAATCTTGAAAGAAAGAAAGAAAGAAAGAAAGAAAGAAAGAAAGAAAGAAAGAAAGAAAGAAAAAGAAAAATTCCTGCTCTTTACTAAATACCAGAAAAACTAGTCTGACTTTAAGTACCTTAAATACGAGAGGGAAGAAAAGATGGCGGAGGAGTAGGGAACCCCTTTTTCAGCTGGTCCCCTGAGTCGAGCCGGATAGGTACCAGACCATCCTGAACACCCACGGAATCAGCATGAAACGCAGGAAGATGCATCTAGATCTCTACAAATGAACATCTCCAGCGCTGAGTATTAAGGTATGAAGTGGGGAGCCGTGAATCCACACATAGATATTGGAAGATAAATGGAAGGGGGAGGGAGCCTCCACGCTCGGGGGCTGGGAAGTGGTAGTCACCTACACTGGGGAGCGGGCCAGACTCCTGGACCGACACCTTTGAGAAAGCAGACTGATACCGGGAGCCCGGGAGAGTGTGCGACCAGACTGAAAACCGGCGCTCTGGAGCACGTGCGAACCACACTGAAACAGGGAGCTCAGGAGCACTCGTGGGAACCGGGGACGGCTGGTGGTGTTAGAAGCACAAAGGACAGAGATGTGTTGGCCCTGGAAGTGAGGGCTGGGACACCGGCTGTGGGGCGCACAACCCAGGATGCTGCAGGGTTTTTGGCAGCACCGACAGAAACAGAATTAAAGTGGCCAAGAGAGCTCAGTGGAGAGCGGACTGTGATCCCTCTGTTCTGAGACAGAGGCTAGGATACGGCCACTGCTGCTCTGACTCTCAGAAGAGGCACAGAAAACTGCCAGGGAAAGCTGCCAGAGAACAAAAGCCCGGAAATACCGGCTTACATTGTGCCCATCCCCATCCTCCCTCGCAGGGGACAGGGCAACTCTACCCAGACAGGGTTGCCTGAGTGTCACCGTGACAGGCCCCTCCCCCAGAAGGTAGGCTGAAGAATCCAGAAGCCCACATCCCTAAGGTCCCTATAAAACAAGTGCACACTGCCTGGGTCCTGGTCAATAATTTGGGCTCTGGGCAACCCCGCAACCTCTCATCAGAAAGAGGAGGAGGAGAAATCCACTCCTCCCCAGGCAAAGAAAAGATAATGAGTCTGTGGCCTCTGCCACAGAAATGATGGATATGGATATAACCAAATTGTCAGAAATGGAGTTCAGAGCAACAATGGTCAAGATGATGTGTAGACTTGAAAAAAATATTAACACAAATATTAACGAGAATACAGAATCTCTAAGAGTGGAAATGAGAGTGAATCCGGCAGAAATTAAAAATGCTATGAATCAAATGCAGTCAAAACTAGATGCTCTGATGGCCAGGGTGAATGAGGCAGAAGAACGAATTAGTGAATTGGAGGATGGGATGGTAGAAGAGAAAGTTAAAACAGAAACTTGACTCAAAAAAATCCAATCTCAAGAATGTAGATTACGGGAGATTACTGACTCAATGAAACGTTCCAATGTCAGATTCATCGGCATCCCCGAGGGGGTGGAGAAAGAGAGAGGTCTAGAAGAGATATTTGAACAAATTGTAGCTGAAAACTTCACTAATCTGGCAAAGGAACAAGCATTTGTGTCCAAGAGGCAGAGAGGACCCCTCCCAACGTCAACCACTGCAAACCTACACTAAATCACGTCATAGTGCAATTCGCAAATATTAGATCCAAGGATACAGTATTGAAAGCGGCCAGGGCGAACAGATTCCTTACGTACAGAGGTAAAAATATCAGAATAATGTCAGACCTGTCTACACAGACCTGGCAAGATAGGAAGGGTTGGCAGGGTATTTTCAAAGCTCTATCTGAGAAGAACATGCAGCCAAGGATCCTTTATCCAGCGAGGCTGTCATTCAGAATCGATGAAGAGAGAAGGACCTTCCAGGATTGGCAGAAACGGACCAAATTCGTAACCACCAAACCAGCCCTACAGGATATATTAAGTCGTTCTATAAAGTAAAAAGGCCCCAAGAGTGATACAGAACAGAAATTTACAATCTACAGAAACAAAGACTTCACAGGCAACATGATTAAAATGTCATGATTAAAATCATCTCTCTCAAAAATCACTCTCAATGTGAATGGCCTAAATGCTCCCATAAAAGCCACAGGGTTGCAGATTGGATAAAAAGACATGACCCATCCATTTGCTGTCTACAAGAGACTCATCTTGAACCTAAAGATACATCCAGACTGAAAGTGAAGGGATGGAAAACCATTTTTCATGCCAATGGACCTCAAAAGAAAGCTGGGGTAGCAATTCTCATATTAGACAGATTAGATTTTAAACTAAAGACTGTAGTTAGAGATACAGAAGGGTACTATATTATTCTTAAAGGATGTATCCAACAAGTGGATATGACAATTATAAATATCTATGCCCCCAACAGGGGAGCAGCAAGATACACAAGCCAACTCTTAACCAGAATAAAGAGACATATAGATAATAATACGTTAATAGTAGGGGACCTCAACACTCCTCTATCAGCAATAGATAGATCACCTAAGCAGAAAATCAACAAAGAAACAAGAGCTTTGAATGACATACTGAACCAGATGGACCTCATAGATATACACAGAACACTACACCCCAGAACAACAGAATACTCATTCTTTTCGAATGCACATGGAACTTTCTCCAGAATAGACCATATACTGGGTCACAAAACAGGTCTCAACTGATACCAAAAGACTGAAATTATTCCCTGCAAATTCTCAGACCACAATGCTTTGAAACTGGAACTCAATCACAAGGAAAAATTTGGAAGAAACTCAAACACTTGGAAACTAAGAACCATCCTGCTCAAGAATGATTGGGTAAACCAGGAAATTAAAAATAAATTTAAACTATTTATGGAGACCAATGAGAATGAAAACACAACGGTCCAAAACCTATGGGACATTGCAAAGGCGGTCCTAAGGGGAAAATACATAGCCATCCAAGCCTCACTCAAAGAAAAATCTAAAATGTAGTTTTTATACTCTCACCTCAAGAAGCTAGAGCTGGAACAGAAGAACAGGCCTAACCCATGCACAAGAAAGCAGGTGATCAAGATTAGAGCAGAGATCAATGAATTAGAAACCAGGAGCGCAGAAGAGCAGATCAACAGAACTAGAAGCTGGTTCTTTGAAAGAACAAATAAGATCAATAAGCCAATGGCCGGACTTATTCAAAAGAATAAAGGACCCAAATTAATAAAATTATGAGTGAAAGGAGAGAGGTCACAACCAACACCAATGAAATAGGAAGGATCATTAGAAACTTTTATCAACAGCTTTATGCCAATAAATTAAACAACCTGGAAGAAATGGATGCCTTCCTGGAAACCTATAAACTACCAAGACTGAAACAGGAAGAAACTGATTATTTAAACAGACCGATTAATTATGAAGAGATTGAAGCAATGATCAGAAACCTCCCCAAAAACAAGAGTCCAGGGCCTGATGGATTCCCCGGGGAATTCTACCTAATATTCAAAGAAGAAATAATACCTATTCTCCTGAAGTGTTTCAAAAAATAGAAGCAGAAGGAAAACTACCAAACTCATTCTATGAGGCCAATATCACCTTGATCCCCAAACCAGGAAAAGACCCCATCAAAAAGGAGAATTACAGACCGATTTCCCTCATGAATATGGACGCCAAAATTCTCAACAAGATCCTAGCTAATAGGATCCAACAGTACATTAAAAGGATTATCCATCATGACCAAGTGGGACTCATCCCTGGGATGCAAGCGTGGTTCAACATTCGCAAATCAATCAGTGTGATAGATCATATCAACAAGAAAAGAGTCAAGAACCATATGATCCTCTCAATTGATGCAGAAAAAGCATTTGACAAAATACAGCATCCTTTCCTGATTAAAACACTTCAGAATGTAGGGATAGAGGGTACATTCCTCAATTTCATAAAAACCATCTATGAAAAGCCTACAGAGAATATCATTCTCAATGGGGAAAAGCTGGAAGCCTTCCCTTAAGATCAGGAACACGACAAGGATGCCCACTCTCGCCACTATTATTCAACATAGTACTAGAAGTCCTTGCAACAGCAATCAGACACCAAAAAGGGATAAAAGGTATCCAAATTGGCAAAGAAGAAGTCAAACTGTCTCTCTTCGCAGATGACATGATACTCTATATGCAAAACCCAAAAGAATCCACGCCCAAACTATTAGAAGTTATAGACCAATTCAGTAATGTGGCGGGATACAAAACCAATGCTCAGAAATCAGTTGCATTTTTTTAAATTTTTTTTAAGGTTTTATTTATTTATTTGACAGAGAGAGAGACAGCCAGCGAGAGAGGGAACACAAGCAGGGGGAGTGGGAGAGGAAGAAGCAGGCTCATAGCGGAAGAGCCTGATGTGGGGCTCGATCCCATAACGCCGGGATCACGCCCTGAGCCGAAGGCAGACGCTTAACCGCTGTGCCACCCAGGCGCCCCCAGTTGCATTTCTATACACAAACAATGAGACTGAAGAAAGAGAAATTAGGGAATCCATTCCATTTACAATAGCACCAAAAATCATACGTTATCTCGGAATCAACTTAACCAGAGACGTAAAGGATCTATATTCTAGAAACTACAAATCACTCTCGAAAGACATTGAAGAAGACACAAAAAGATGGAAAAATATTCCATGCTCATGGATTGAAAGAATTAACATAGTTAAAATGTCTATGCTATCCAGAGCAATCTACACTTTCAATGCCATCCCGATCAAAATACCGATGACATTTTTCAAAGAACTGGAACAAACAGCCCTTAAATTTGTGTGGAACCAGAAAAGGCCCTGAATCTCCAAGGAATTGTTGAAAAGGAAAGACAAAGCTGGGGGCATCACAATGCCAGATTTCAAGCTATACTACAAAGCTGTGACCACAAAGACAGCATGGTACTGGCACAAAAACAGACACATAGACCAATGGAACAAAACAGAGAACCCAGAAATGGACCCTCGGCTCTTTGGGCAACTAATCTTTGACAAAGCAGGAAAAAACATCCAGTGGAAAAAAAGACAGTCTCTTCAATAAATGGTGCTGGGAAAATTGGACAGCTACATGCAAAAGAATGAAACTTGACCACTCTCTCACACCATATACAAAGATAAACTCCAAATGGATGAAAGACCTCGATGTGAGACAGGAATCCATCAAAATCCTAGAGGAGAACATAGGTTGCAAGCTCTTTGACATCAGCCACAGCAACTTTTTTCATGACACATCTCCAAAGGCAAGAGAAACAAAAGAAAAAATGAACTTGTGGGACTTCATCAAGATAAAAAGCTTCTGCACAGCCAAGGAAACAGTCAAAAAAACTAAGAGGCAGCCCACGGAATGGGAGAAGATATTTGCAAATGACACTACAGATAAAAGACTGGTATCCAAGATCTACAAAGAACTTCTCAAACTCAATACACGGGAAACAAATAATCAAATCAAAAAATGGGCAGAAGATATGAACAGACACTTTTCCAATGAAGACATACAAATGGCTAACAGACTCATGAAAAAATGTTCAACATCATTAGCCATCAGGGAAATTCAAATCAAAACCACACTAAGACACCACCTTACGCCAGTTAGAATGGCAAAAATGGACAAGGTAGGAAACGACAAATGCTGGAGAGGATTTGGAGAAAGGGGATCCCTCTTACACTGTTGGTGGGAATGCAAGTTGGTACAGCCACTTTGGAAAACAGTGTGGAGATCCCTTAAAAAGTTAAAAATTGAGCTACCCTATGATCCAGCAATTGCACTACTGGGTATTTACCCCAAAGATACAGACGTAGTGAAGAGAAGGGCCATATGCACCCCAGTGTTTATAGCAGCATTGTCCACAATAGCTAAATCGTGGAAGGAACCGAGATGCCCTTCAACAGATGACTGGATTAAGAAGATGTGGTCCATATATACAATGGAATATTACTCAGCCATCAAAAAGAACGATTTCACAACATTTGCTGCAACATGGATGGGACTGGAGGAGATTATGCTAAGTGAAATAAGTCAAGCAGAGAAAGACAATTATCATATGGTTTCACTCATTTATGGAACAGAAGAAATAGGAAGATCAGTAGGAGAAGAAAGGGAAGAATGAAGGGGGGGTAAACAGAAGGGGGAATGAACCATGAGAGACTGTGGACTCTGGGAAAGAAACTGAGGGCTTCAGAGGGGAGGGGGGTGGGGGATTGGGATAGGCCGGTGATGGGTAGTAAGGAGGGCACGTATTGCATGGCGCACTGGGTGTTACATGCAAGTAATGAATCATGGAACACTGCATCAAGAACTGGGGATGTACTGTATGTATGTGACTAACATAACATAATAAAAAAATTATTATAAAAAGGCTTTTAATTAAAATTTTAACTTTAAAAATAAATACAGAGATAGGAAGAAAAAGTACCTTAAATACTTCTCAGTTTGGGCACCTAAATACATTAATAGAAAATAGTCTTAAGTAAATATAGTTTTAGAGGCAAATATAAATTTCAGTGCCTTAAAATCGAAGTGAGCTTAGGGATCATTTGAGGTACTAACAAAGCTGTCCGCCTCTAGGTACCAAGTCCAACCCATTACTCTGCTAAATAAGGTAATATTAGGAAATGTATTCTTCCTACCTCGATTACAGTCCAAGAGTTGGGCCAGGGTGATGATGGGGTATTTTGACTGAAGCTCGAGTACCAGACTGGAAAAAAACAAAACATACCAAGATAACTTCAGTTCCATTATCCATCCCACAGACTTCAAAAACCACACCTGAAAATAAGCAGGGTCAAATCGTGGTTAAGCAGCTTTCATTATAGAAGCCTGGGTTTAATTAGGTTCTACACCTTTAAAGTATTTTAGATTTACCTAGTGCCTTAAAGGTGCTTCGCACCCAGGTCTCAGATTAGAAAAGAGAAATTAATTTTAAAGACCCTTCATAGGGAAAATAAGGCGGCCTTAACTTGCCCTGTATTTTTCATACCACAAATAATGCACCTTAATGGCCTCTAGTCTTGTCCCCTACAATCCATTTTCACACGTCAGCCAGAATAATCTTTTAAAACAAAAGACAGATTCTATTTTGGTAAGGCTTCCTCAGTGGCTTACAGTGAAGTCTAAACATTTAACATACCTACAAGGCACTGCAATGTCCCATGCAATATTTGAGACATACTCATGCTAAAATTTATCGGACATTTGTTTTACTCGGTGTCCTGTATTTTATTAAGGAGATCCTCTATCATTTTTTAAATGTGTCACCTAGTTATTCACTTCCCCCACTAGAATGTCAGCTCTGTGAGGGAAGGACCCATGCAGTTTTGGTTTTTTTTTTCTAAGTAAGCTATACAGCCCACCTGAATCAAGAGTCTCGTGGTCCTCTGACCGAGCCAGCCAGGAGCCCCAGGACCCATGCAGCCTTGATCACGGTCTTGGACCTGGCATGGCAGGCGTATCCACAAATACTGAGAAGTAGGCCCATCAGTACAAAGCTCAGGCACCCCCTATTGGGAGTTAACTCTAACTACAGACACTAGCTTCACATCCACAGGTAGATAAACAATCTTCCTGCTTTTTCAGAATATCTCCAGGGTGATAATATTGACTTCCCAACAAAGGCTTTAGGGTAACCCCCCTGTTTTATATTTTAAAAGGATTTTGAGCTTTCAGCATATTTCTCTTGGTCCTCAAGGCAAGGATTAATAACCACTTTTAACAAATGAGGAAAGAGACACTGAGAAGGTAAAGAGCTAGCCCATGATGACCAATAAATGGGAGTGACAATTCTGACCCTGGAAGTTGACTTTGTGCTCTTTTCACTGTACCACATGGCCATCTGGGCTGACGAGAAGAATCAGAATTCCTGGGTCCTTCCTCCTCAGCCAAAAAGCTTCTCACGGAAAAAGCCTGACACCTGACCCCTCTCCACAGATTTCACTGCTCACCCCATAATGGTTCCTCAACAATAGCTTGAGAGGAGACAGCAAGTCCTGGCACCTGTATTTTGAAGGACAGGTGGTTCTTAGCTAATCTCTCAAGTGACAAATTAAACTATTTAGGTCTAGAGACTAAAGACCTTGCTCAGAATTACAGGGAAATAGGAGTAAAACTGACCAGAACCCCAAATCCATCTCTTTTCTCTTTCCTGCATCTCTAAGAGACCACACCCAACTAAAGTTCTGGGGACAGGGATTTCAATTTGACGACATACCTTTGTCAGCTTTCTTCTGAAATAAGGTGGGAATGGCTGAATCTGCTCCGGGGACATCTAAGAACCTCACTTCTTGAAGTGCCTCTGGAAAGTTCATCAGGCTGAGGGTCTGCGGGTTTCCTGCCAGCTGAGACCTCCCTGGAAGGCTGCCTAGATACTACTTGTGCCCCTTAGGAAGATGCACTCAGGCTTAGGCCTCCAGCTTCTACCAGGCCAGGAGGCTAGGTTTTAAACCAGCAGTGCGCTGAGGAAACCTGCCAAGTCCGGCCCACTCTCTCCTGCCTGGGCGCGCCCCCACGCTCCCTCCAGCTCTGCTTTTGTGAGCTTCCGGAGGAGCAGAAACGGAGAGCAGGGAGTAACTAAGGAAGGGTGAGCCGCCCGCGGCAGAGGATTAGGAGCTAATGCCCTAAAACAGAAGAGGCCGTGTGAGCAATTCGATCACGCTAGCAATGCAACGCTCAACCATGCTCTGTCCCTAACCGCTCCGCTTACTTGGTTTCGTGTGGCAAGTGTGGAGCAAGTGTCACAGGAGCTCGGACCTGTGTGAGGTTCGCGGGCAGTCTTGGGTTTTGAGCGCGAGTGCCGGCCTGGGAGGCTGGACTAGCTCCCAGATACGCAGCGCTGAAGAACCTGTGGAGGCTCTGCTCCCCGAGACCAGCGCAAGGAGGGATACTGGATCCCTTTAGGGTCCTGCCTAAAACAAAAATGACAAAAGCAATGAATTAGAATTACTGCTTGCACGGGTCACTGAGGAAAACTGTACTGACAGAATTCTAGTTGGAGCCCTGAAAGGTCGGAAATGGATATCTACCAAATTACCGACCTGGATTATAGCCGGCCTGAAGGGTGATCGCACTTACAAGACTATCTGGACCCGGACCGGGAGCTGGCGGCCGGGAGAATCTTTTTTTCCGCGGGAGCGGTCCAGCCCCTCTGCTGGATTCGGCGCTCGCTCCTCCTAGCCGACCCCCACCCCCACCCCCGGCTGCGCGCGCAGCTCTCGCCGCAACCCCGGCTCCGTTACCTGGGTAACGCGGGACGCGCGCGGAACGTGCCCTGTGAGGCGGGTGCGCTCAGCCTGACTTAGCTCCTCCTCTCCATTGCGGGTTGCTCAGGCTACACCTTGCCTGCAGCTTGCTCAGAAGCGGTTCTTTCGCCGGGAAAGCGCGGCCTCGTGCCGCTCAGTAATCATCCAGTGAGAAGCCGGGGGTGTGGTAGAGGGGAAGGCGCCCGCCGAGTACTTAGGGTCTCGCCGCGGCTGTGGCCCGCCTACTTCGTACCCTGGAGCGCACCTTCGGTTTGTCGCAGGCGAGGAGTCGTAGAGCGCCCACCAGGCTGCACCATGGTGACCCCCTGCCCCACCAGTCTCGTGAGTCCCGCCGCCCGGGCTGGGAAGCGGGACAACGACCAGAACCTCCGCGCCCCGGTGAAGAAGAGCAGGCGCCCACGCCTTCGGAGAAAGCAGCCACTGCAGCCACTGAACCAGTGCCCGATCCTTGGAGACTCCGGTGTTTGCGACCTGTTCGAGTCCCCCAGCTCCGGGTCTGATGGTGCAGACAGTCCCGCAGCGTCCGCGGCGTTACGCCGCAGCCCCCTACCCGCTCCTGCCCAGCAGTTGGTGCAGCTGGATCTACAGACCTTCCGAGACTACGGTCAGAGCTGCTATGTCTTCCGCAAGGCGCGGGAGAGCCACTTTCACCCGCGGGAGTCGCTGGCGCGGCAGCCACAAGTGAGGCGTTGGGAGAGCGAGGTCCCCACCCGCGCTTCTCTTCCTCTCTCGGGCTCTTTCCTCTTCTGCTCCGTCGCGCTCCGACGCGCCCCAGGGCACGAGGTTCGCGGTCCGAGCAGGGAGGGGCTTTAGAGGGCCAGGCCACCAGCCTCATTTTACAAATGGAGAAAAATGGGGCCTAGACGGCGTAAGTAAGTGACCTGCCCGAAGTTTCCATACTGGTGAGCGGGAACATGGTAGAATGCAGAGGAGTGAAGACAGTGTCTAGGTTCGAGTCAGGATTCCTCCCGACCCCGGGCAAGTTATTTAACAATTTTGAGCTTATTTCTTCATCTGCCAAGTGGTAGCCCTCACCCCTCACTGAATTGCTGAGAGGATTACACAAGGTAATGTGTATACACCCGCGGCACAGGGCCAAGTACGAATCCAACGGTTCCGGCTCCTTGCCCGACCATTGCTCTTTGCGCAGCAGCGCCGCCCCAGGGTTTCCCAGTTTCCAGAGCTTTTAGGTTTTCCCTTTTTGTGCTTTCCTCTAGGGAAGCTTCTGCAGACCCTGTTTGCCCTAGGCTCAGCCGGTCCTCTAACCCCCTTCCCTCCCCGCAGGTAACGGCGGAATCCCGCTGTAAGCTGCTTAGCTGGCTGATCCCGGTGCACCGCCAGTTCGACCTCTCCTTCGAATCGCTCTGCCTGACGGTGAACACCCTGGACCGCTTTCTTACCACCACGCCTGTGGCTGCAGACTGCTTCCAGCTGCTTGGCGTCACGTCCCTCCTCATAGCTTGCAAACAGGTACCTCCACGCGGGGTCTGGGGGACAGCCAAACTCTCGGCCACTCTCTGGCCACCACCCGGCTTTCCAGCGCACAAGATTTAGTGCTGGGCTCTCTGAATTCATTCTGTCGTACATTTGCAAACGTATACATCCCACAGCTTTAACTTCACAACCCCCCCCCAAAAAAAACGAACCGTCCTTTCACCCTTAAATAGGCTGAAGTCGGTCCCCAAAGTAAATTCCAACAGCTCTTTGAAGCCCTGCTAGTCTAGACTCTGGGGGAAAAAAAAAAAAAAACGATTTAAAATTTCTGAAACCTTTCTTTAGCTGGACAGTAGTTAGAGAAACTGCGCTGGAAGTACACCCCGGGTGATTAAAGTGGAAGTAACGGAGAGGCGAAGGCGCAGCTGTCTCGCTGGAAGGGATGGGGGGGGTGGAGTCTTGGTTTTCTCCCGGGTTTGAGACTGGGATGGGCCTCAGCCCTGGATGCTGAGCTGCCGGGGCTGAGCGCCCCTGTGTTACAGGTGGAGGTACACCCGCCGCGCGTGAAGCAACTCCTGGCCCTGTGCTGCGGTGCCTTCTCTCGGCAACAGCTCTGCAACCTCGAGTGCATCGTGCTGCACAAACTGCACTTCAGCCTGGGCGCGCCCACCATCAGCTTCTTCCTGGAGCATTTCACGCACGCGCGCGTGGAAGCCGGGCAGGCTCAAGTCTCAGAAGCCCTGGAGGCGCAAGCCCTGGCGCGCGGGGTGGCGGAGCTGAGCCTGGCCGACTATGCTTTCACCAGTTATACTCCCTCCCTGCTGGCCATCTGTTGCCTGGCGCTGGCTGACCGAATGCTACAGCTCCCGCGCCCGGTGGACTTGAGGCTAGGCGGGCACCCCGAGGCGGCACTGCAGGACTGCCTGGGCAAGCTGCGGCTACTGGTGGCCATAAACGAGACCTCCCTGACTCACATGCTGCCCTTCCAGATACGCGAGAAGTGCAGCCTCTCTCCGAAATTGAAGTGAAATACACCTTTGCTTACCTGTTTATCCTGGCCCGGCTGCTGGACCTCTCCCATTGCTGTGAAAGAGTGCGGTCTTGGCCCATAGAGGGGTAATGGCTCACACTTGGTCATGAGGTCATCCTGCAGGTTGTAAATAGTGTACGATAGAACCGTCTCCTCATTTATTTATTTTACTAAGCGCACCTGAGAGACCCGAGTCTTTCCCCAATAAACAGGCTATCTTGGTTCGTCTGAATACTATTGCCTGTGTTGTCTGCGGGGAGGGAAGGTGAAGGCAGCTGGGGAATACAGGTTGTCAGTAACAACGAAGCAGTCCTGCTTCCTTGGCTTCCACTCTGTAATTAGGATATCTATGTGGGAACAACAGGTCCTCTGAGATGCCAGTCGCTGAGACGGTCACTTGTAGACCTGTATCCTATGACCCTCTTATGAGGCTGAGGACTGCTCATTCCCAGAGTTCCAAAGGGAAGGTGGGATGTGAACCTTAATAGAACCCACAGCAGTCTATGCTGTCTAGAGGGGCCGGGACACAGGATGCCCAGCTGGAAGCTTTGGGAACCACACAGGCACACTAGCTAGGGCAAAGCAAGACCTACTCTGACAACTAACAGATGTTGGAAATGAAGGCTTTGCAGGCTGTTGTGGCCATTACGAAGCCCATTTACCCTGCAATGACTTGGTTCAATAGTTCACTTTTGTCTTACACCTGCTGCATGAGAGCCCAGGATAACAGTGCATAGTAATCATGGCCATCATTGGGTTCTAGATGTACCAGGCACTATGTTTAGCCTTCATTATTTCAATCCTCCAACAACTCTCTGAGGTGGAGTGTGTTATCCCATTTTTCAGAGAAGGGCACAGCTACCAAGAGGGTAGGCAATAGTAGAGCCACCAGGATTTGAAGGCAGGTGATTGGAGTCTGGAGCCACACCCTTAGCCACACCGCTCAACTTAACCACTCACAGGTTTGTGGCAGTGCTTTTAAAAAAACCCTCTTCCTGAGGTAGGTGTGAGACAAGTTATCTTCTCAGTGCCTTCCATTCAACAGAGACTACAGAGCACATATCCGGACAGCCAGCACAGTCCCTGCCTCCAGCCGTGACACAGGTGGGAAGCTGAAGTCAGGAAGTGAGGCTGGGGGGTGCCTGGGTGGCTCAATCGTTAGTCGTCTGCCTTCGGCTTGGGATCGAGCCCCGCATCATCGGGCTCCCTGCTCAGCGGGAAGCCTGCTTCTCCCTCTCCTACTCCCCCTGCTTGTATTCCCTCTCTCACAGTGTCTCTCTCTGTCAAATAAATAAAATCTTAAAAAAAAATAAAAGTAAAAAAGTGAGGCTGACAAAAAAAAATCATAAAATTTTAATCCTTGGTTTACACTCTAAAAAAGTGATTCTGAGGCTTGCTGGAGTTAACTCCACAGCTGTCTCATCACCTTCATTCTCACTGAGTCTGCTGTAGACCCGGAGGAATCTCAGTTCTGTCACCTTCAGCAAATGTCTTCACTACTCTGAGCCTCACGCGGGGCTCTGTCTCACAAGACTGAGTTCATGACCTCAGCCAAAACCAAGCGTCTGGATGCTTAACCAGCTGCACAGCACCCAGGCGCCTCAGAGGTATGGATTTCATGAGAGGTTCCGTACAAATCCCTCTGCACAGGTCCTGGCATATAGCACATCTTCAAGAAATGAAGACTGGTGGCAGCCTGTACGATAATGGGGAGCGGTTTACACAGAAGAAAAAAAAACTTGGAGAAAGAAATGCAAGGCAAATATGGGAAAATGTTAGCTATTGGAAGTGAACCTACTATAACTCATTGCACTGTCTTTTCAAATTTTCTGTAAGATTAAAAAAAACAAGTTTTGGGCGAACAAAGTCAGTCATGTTCTACTATAGTTAGAATAAATGTAAATGTATGACAAATTTGCATAAATGAAAAGCAAACAAACTCAAACCAAATTTAGAGACTCTTCCTTGTACGTCTCTTCTTGAGCACCCTCCAGGTACTCTCCAGCACCAGGAGCACTTACTACGAGCCCCTCAGGTCCCTTCTCTCCCCTTATGTTGTTGAGATCTCCAGGAACAGTCTCCACTTAGGCTCAGGGATAGGGAAGTGGTGATCCCCAAGCTGTTTGAGAAAAAGCTGGTCTGTGATGATGAAAAGGAGGAGAAGGAAAAATTGTACCGTCTGACCCAAGTCCCCAAATATCTAGAGCCCTCAAACCAACTGTTGAGGGCAGGGGTAGGGCCACTGGCTCTTTTACAAAAGTGTGACTTTGGGGAGAAGTTGCTTTCACCATCATTTACTCCATCACTCAGCCAAGATTGATATGGGTGAGTTGGTTCCAGAATCATCCAGATTAGGAGTCATATATTCATGCTATTCCAGCTCTTTTTGCCACATTTTTATGTACAATGCCCCTACTCTTCTACACTTTGGAACTCACTGATGAAAAATGAGTATATTCTGTAAAATCAAGAATGGTCCCAGGTGAGAGATCTTCCCAAAACTCAACTAAGAGCTCCCCTACTCCTTTTACAGACTGGGAAGATGGGTAGAGATGGAGGACTGGCTAGTGACTAGTCCACTCAGAAATCAGAACAAAGCCAGGAATAGGTCATGGGAGGCTGGAGGAGCAGCTGAAAAGCCTTAAAACGACGTCAACAACATCAACTTATCCACACCAAGCACCAGCTGCATTACATAAATAATCTCATTTTAATAGCATCTCTACTGAAGTCAGCATTATGATTTTCCTTTAAAAAAAAAACATTTTATTTTTTAAAAAGTAATCTCCACTCCAAACGTGAGGCTCGAACTCACAGCCTTGAGATCAAGAGTCACATGCTCCACAACTGAGCCAGCTAGGTGCCCCAGTGTTATGCTTTTCCTAAAGACCTGGGGCTCAGGGATCTGGTAGGGGCTGGTTCCAATCCTCGGGTACTCTGACCCTGAAGCCAGAGCCCCTCACCGTCAGTGATATCACACCAATTCTAGCTGCCTGACCTCACCTCAACAAGGTCCCTGCATTTATAGATGGGTCAAAAAGTCTCTAAGTCTATTCTAGCTCTACTATTGTAGAACCATCTCCAACACTGTGAAGGGTGTCTTTATTAATCCAGATAATACGGAGAAAGAAAAAGGGATCATGCCACTTTAAAAGAGGATTTTCATTACTACTTGGTATAAGACACAAACCAGGTGCCCAACAGGAGGTTACAAAGATAATTTCAGATGACTGTTAAAATTCGATAGATCTAAGAGTGGTCTGAGAGATCCCCTCACCCAGAGCTTTAGAGATGTCCCTTTTGGGAAAGGCCCTGGTCTTGGGAAGGACAGCCAAGACTCCTGAGGAGAAAGCAAGGCCCGCTGTGTGCAGGGTGACCACATGCTGCGGTGGGCAGATGAGGCTTTTGGAGGAGAAAGAGACGGGGGTTTTAGAGGGTTTGGGACCGTCCAGTGTGGCATTTTCCGAAAGGGGAGGAGAATTTGTAGATGTCGTTTTTTCTTAATTGACTCTCTTAAAGGCTACACTCAGGCGTCGCCGCCGGGGAAAGTGCGGGTCTAAGGGTATGCGGCGCGGCTCTGGACATCAGGCCAAGAGAAACCAAGGGCAAGTCCTCGAGTCAAGAGCAGAAGTGCGCCCCCAGCCCTGGAGGAAGGGTCTTCTATAATCTGAGGGTAGTTCTGAGGAGTCCCTATTCGGATTCTACATCCCCACCAGATCCTACAGGGTGGTCAAATGCCAGAGTTTGGCTTTGGCGAGTGTCACTCCGCATTTATTTCGTGCAGTATGGCTGGGGTGGAAAGAAAAGGAAATAAGAATCGTTAATTTTTCCATCCCTGCTCTCCAAAATCGGAAAGGCGGTACCTAGTGTTAGGGACCAGCGGGGCTCGTCCACCCTCCCTTTTTCTGGCGCTGCCGGAGGCGGCGGCGCCAACACTCACCAAAAGGGCGCTCGCGGGCCCGGGTCCCGCGCTCGCAGATCCCGGGGGAAGCCGCGTTGCCAAGTTGGGTTTAACGCCTCCGCCCGCGCGCAGATTGTCCGGGGCTGAAGGCGCCACCTCTGGCGCTCAGGCGCGAGCAGCCCCGCCCGCGCCGAAGTCGTCCCTCTCCACTGGCCCTCCCTCCGCACCTCTACAACCACCCCTTGCTTCCAAACCCGCCACGCGCTTTCCCTGCAGGCGCCAGGCGGAGCGCGGACTGTGAATCGCTATTCCAGCCGTGGCCACCGCCGCCGAATAACCAGCACCGCGTTCCTGGGCGGGCGGGGAGGCAGGATGCAGTCCTGCGGAGGCGCCGCGGCGGGACGCCGAGCCTTCGACAGCATCTGCCCCAACAGGATGCTGGAGCTGCGGGGCCGGCCTTTCGTCAAGCCCGGGAAGCTGGAGAGGAAGGTGGGGCCGCGGGCCGGTGCCGGGCAGGGGCCGCACGCTCCGGGTCCGAGGGCTGACCCATGCTCACCGTTTCTGTGTCCGGCTAGTTCGCCCCTCCGCCGAAGTTCTTTCCTGGTTGCAGCGGCAGCAGCCCAGTGTCGGTATACGAAGATCCCCGAGACGCGGAGCCCGCTGCGCTGCCAGGTGAGCCTAGTGGCTCCCGCGCGATCCCTCGGTTTCCTCGTGCCGGGTGGGTAGGGCACGCGCGGCTCAGAAAAACTTTTCTCCCCCGGGCTCTGATGTCCTGGCGGGGATGCCAGTGGCGAGCCCTGGCGGAGAGACTCAGGGCCCGCCTGGTGCGTGTCTCCGGTTCTCCCTGCGCAGCCCTCACCACCATAGACCTGCAGGACCTCGCGGATTGCTCCTCGCTACTCGGGTCCGACGCGCCGCCTAGTGGTGACTTGACCGCCTCGCAGGTACCTCCCCTTAACTCCTGAAGCCCGGCGGCCGACAACCCAAATTCCGACTCGGGAGTCCAGGGTTCGCGTCCGCAGAGGCTCATCTCAGGCCGGGAGCGCTGGCAGATATAGCTAGTGGGGGCAGACGTGCCGGAATCTCAGCCCCGAGGATCGGAACTTCTTCCCTTCTAGTCTGTTGCGTCGGCCGTATTCTCAGAGCTGTTCTGACCAACTTGGGACAGAGGGGCTTACCTGGAGAACTTCCCTCCGGGGAAGGGGTCTCCTGTTCTCCCCGTCTATTCCCTGGAGCTGTGACAAAGCAATCTGGAGATTGAGCACTGAGGAAACAGGAGAGTAGGTGGGAGCAAAATGGAGCACTGGGCACCTGGTACATGTCCTGTCAGTGCTCCCAATATTCCCTTTCCGGCCATTCACTAACAATTTTCATTCCCTGGGTATCTAAGGAGTGTGAAGATTGACGAATAACTACTCGATCAAGACTGGAAAAAATGAATAGAGTTTACATTTAGGGGAAGAGGGACAAAGGACAAAGAACCCTGGAAGAGATCTGACAGCAAACGTTCCTCTCTGCAAAGATGGCTCTTCAGCAGTTGGTCACTTTAAAAAAGTCATTTCCTCCCCCTCCAAAGCCTCATGTCACATACCCTCATGCGGCAAAGAGGTATTTGACTTTTTCTTTTCCTCAAAAACTTATTTCCTTACTCCCATCCCACTTCCACCGCTTGCCAGGGCTGACTTTACCAGGTTGATGAGGGAACATCCCAGCATTTGTGTCTGGGAGGCCAGAAGACTGCCTGGCTCATCAATGGGACATGAAGTGCCCAGAAAGACAAGAGGTCTTAGAAAGATGCAACCTACAAGAGGGGTGCCAGTCCCAGCTTCCTGGCAGCAGGTCCTGGGGACATGGGGTCCATGGGGGAAATGTCCAGCACTGAACACTCCAGAAGATATGACTACCTTGAAAACAGAGGTTGGTTGTAGAACACAGCCTTTCAGGCTTCTCCTAAGTGCCTTTAGAATTGGGTTAGAGCCCAGATGGACTCAGGGTAGGTGGCCACATAGAGCAGAGAGTGTTAAGGCAAGAGGTGAGAGTGGGCATTGCCCTGCAGAGGCCATTTTGTTTTTCCTTTTCGATCTGGATGCTCAAAGACATCTTTCAACTTGAGCATCTTTCAACTGACCTAGAGGCCCAATCATGTCTTACTCCAACATGTTTATTTAGCAAGTCATGAAAATCAAGCAGGCTCTTGTTGAATTGTTGCTTAAGTATTTAGAACTTAAATTTTTACATCATGTTCTGTATCAGCCCCCCCCCCACTTTTTTTTGGCTGCCATTGTGGTTTGGAAAAATGCCAGATTTTTATCTAATTGGGAAGGTAGGATTCAAAGTTTCAAGCACAGAGCTCATGCCAGATGGTCCAAGAGGTCCAAGACTTTTCCTGGGGGAGACAGAGCTGGTAGAGAGGGAAAGACACCCCCTAGAGGAAGATCCCCTGGAAAGACTCTGGCCAGTGCACACTCGGGTCATATTTCCTAGCCTCCTTCCTGCTGAACAGAGAGAAGAAATACTCCAGAAGTGTTTGTTTGAGGTCCAGAATGAGCCAAGGACCCGGGATAGCATAGGAGGAAGCATTTCCTGGGGCCCCGTTCCTAACTTGGCCTCAAATCTCTTCGTGGTAAGGGCCTTGGCTGAATCTCATCTTAAGAGGAAGACCTTTCAGCCCTTGGAAAATGAGTCTGGTTTCTGGCTCCTTCAACAAGGACAGAACTTGTGCTTCAGGATTTGTCTCGGCCCTTTCTTCTCTTTACTTTTTTTTTTAACATTTTATTTATTTACGTGACAGAGACAGCCAGAGAGCACAAGCAGGGGTAGCGGCACAGGGAGAGGGAGAAGCAAGCTCCCCACTGAGCAGGGAACCTGATGTAGGGCTGGATCATGACCTGATCCAAAGGCAGGCGCTTAACTGACTGAGCCACCCAGGCGCCCCATGTCTTGGTCCTTTATAAGCTCCTTTCCCCTCTGATAGCCTCAGTTCCCAACTGGTGCTTGATGCCTCCCAGATTGAAGCACTCCTCCTTGAGGAAAGCTGATACTGGTACTTTCTTTAAGGTTAGGGTCAGAGCAAGTTCCTATTGTCAGCAATATTTGAATAGTAGAGAAGGCCTTGGGGGAGATGAGTATTATTAACACAAAGGAATCAATGAATCAATCACCAACAGTGGAATCAGAATAGATATTTCTGATGGGCATATTGGATGCATTCCCTCACACCATATGCCTTGAGAAACTTCTTTCCTTTTCCCCAGTGCTGTCTTCATTGGAAGACAGGCTTTGCTTAAAAAAGAGATAAACGCTAGAGGCAATGCAGTATGGAGGAAAGATTGATACAGTCATCATCATTCTCCATCAGGAGCCCCAATTCTATTTCAGAGTTGGATGATTTTGGGCAATTAACTTTCTCTGAGCTTCAGATTCTTCATCAAAGGGGGGGGTCACTTCCTGGGCCCTGCGTGCTTCCTACATTGGGTGAGAATTAACATAGGGACTTCGCATAAAAGAGTTTTGTCAACTCTAAATGTCCACGAATAAAGGGAGTAAGAAGGTTCCGGGGCTGCCAGCCTCCTACTGTCTCCTGCCTCACACACGCAGGCACATTGCAGGAACCCAGAAGCGTGTCCAGCTCACGATGCATCACTCAAGGAGGTGCATCACACCGTACGGAGAAAGTAAACTCGACTTGTTGAGCAACAGAAGAGCAATAGGGGCCACCCTTGCTGCATACTGAACAGAAGCACTTTCCGTAGCATCCCTGCCCCCTCATCATAGCCTACCTTTTCCCTTCCTGTCTGGGGAGAAGGAGGTTTAGCTGTGACTGAGGCTCGGCGGGATATCGGGATATATAGCCTCACGTTATTTCTTTGGATGGCCCCGCACGCTGTCAGGTCTTGGGAGGGAAGTCGGAGTGCAAGCACACCCGCTCCCTTATCTTAGGGCACAGCTCCTTGGCGGGTCGGCGGTAAGTTGAACTGAGGTTCAGCAGGAGCTGGAGCAACGTCTCGGGCCTCAAGGAGGCAGCTGGTTGGCTGGTGGCGGGCCAATGAGGCGGCCCGGGGACTGCCGGCTGCCAGATGCCAGGCGTGGGGCCACCACGCTGCGCGCGGAAGGACTCCCGCCTCAAACACAGCCCCGCAGTTTCGGCGCCCTTCAGGACCCTCGGGGACCCTGTCCCTGCTTCGAGTGAGTGTTACGCGCCTCACCATGGCAGTGCAAGCCTGCTGGGTTCCAAGCCTGGGATGGGGCTTTGATTTTCAGGTAGGACGCTCGGTTGCGAACGACAGTGCGTGCACAACCGGGAGGGCGACTGTCGGTCTGGGAAGTGTTTCAGACCTGCTGGACTTGACATTCACTATTTAACACTTTTGGTTTATTTCAGAACCATTCTCTGCAAACTGCAGCGGACTTGGGTCTGCAGGATTTCAGAGACACAGTGGATGATCTCATTGCAGGCAAGTGCAGTCTCCTTGCAGTTCAATAAAGGGAGGCGGGGGTGTCCCCCACTCCGCAAATCAAACTAGTTCAGATTTCCATTTCGTGGTCGCGAAGGTGGTAAACCCAGCACCTGTCAACACCATAACTCGTCGTATTTACGAGACAACATCCTTTCTAATAGAGAAGATGAATCGCTGAATCTATAGCGCTTTCCCAGTTTATCGGTTTGAGTTCTGGGAGAGGGAGCCCTACGCTGTGATGTCGTCGAGGAGAGGTTGGGTGACAGGAGTGTACAGAACAGCGGACCTGTGTGACTTCAGGCAGGTTTGCCCTGGCCACCGTGGAAATTAAATTCAGATCAACTCAATAGGCATATATTGAGCGCCTGCTGTGTATGAAGAAGATATCAGAAAGGGCCTGGGAAAAGTAGGGATTGCAGAGTGAGGGGTGCTTTACTTAACAAAGTCTTCACATAAACCCTACACCCCGCGTGGCGTTTTGTCCCTGTAGCCAGCTGGGCATGAGTCTGAGGCTGCAAACCTAGCTCCCGCTCTTCCTCAGATTCATCCTCTTTGATGTCGCCTCCTCTGGCCAGCGGAGACTTCCCCTTCTCTCCTTGCGACGTATTGCCATTTGGGCCCAGTCTCTCTCCGCCGCTGGACCCAAGGGCCCTGCAGTCACCGCCGCTGCGCCCTCCTGACGTGCCCCCGCCGGAGCAGTACTGGAAGGAGGTGGCCGACCAGAACCAGAGGGCACTGGGGGACGCGCTCGTTGAGAATAACCAAGTAGGGGTACTGGGCTGGCCGCCAGGAATCCTGGGTTGGGGACAGGGTATGGAGCTCTGGGCGAAATGGGGGTTGCAGGAGCGGGAATGGGCCCCCGCGTAAGTCAGAACCAAGGGACGGGGGAGTGCTTCACACGGCTGCCTTTGCTCCGGTGGCTCTCCTCAGTTTCTAACCTCAGTAAGCGGGAATAATCCTGCCCGACCAGATTTTTAATAGGGACATCAATATTTACGGAAGTCTTCCTATACGCCTGGTATTGTGCTTATCAATTTACCTTTTTTTTCTAATACAACCACTGAACAAAATACCCTTACTACCCCATTTTACAGGTTACGAAACTGAGGTATAGGAAGATTGAACTTCAGAGGCAGAACCTGTATCTTCTTGTTGCCCAAGTCTGTACTCTTCACCAACACGCTTCACTGAGGAATGAGATACATTTTGTCTAAGTGCTTTGTAAAAACAAAGGACAACTAAACAAAAGTGATTATTATTCTCACCAGTGCAAGTGCCCTTGGGTCCCCGTTCCAGATTAGATGTTAGGATCCTGGTATAATTCATGCAGAGTATGCAGATGAGACCGACCACGGTGGCCTACCTCTCAGTGTTTGGGTCTCCTCCTGCAGCTGCACGTGACGCTCACCCAGAAACAGGAAGAGATCGCCTCGCTCAAGGAGCGGAACGTGCAACTGAAGGAACTTGCCAGTCGGACCCGGCACCTGGCCTCGGTGCTGGATGTAAGTGGGGTGCGGGTGTGTGGGACACTGCGGGACGCCGGAAATGTTCCTGTGCAGCCCCCGCCTTGTCTTAGTATTGGGACCCAGAGGGGTTGGGAGAAGGGCGGTGGCTGCCGAGAGCTTGCTGAGCCACTTGCAGCCCGCATCTAAGTCCACGGAGTTCCAAAGGCGCCCGGGGAGTCCAGCCGGCCCCAGCTTGGCGCTCCTCCCCATCTTTTGTAGAAGCTGATGATCACGCAGTCCCGGGATTGCGGAAGGACAGCCGAGCCGCTCTTGCTCAAGGCGACAGCCAAAAGGAGCCTGGAGGAGTTGTTCAGTGCTACCGGGCAGGACTGCGCGGAAGTGGACGCCATCCTGAGGGAGATTTCCGAGCGCTGTGACGAAGCGCTGCAGAGCCGCGACCCCAAGCGGCTCCGGCTCCACTCGGAGCCGGCGAGCAGGGAAGTCATGCCGGGGAACCTGCACGGCACCTTCCGGGGGCTGCGCACAGACTGCAGCCGGAGCGCGCTAAACTTGAGCCACAGTGAGCTGGAAGAGGGCGGCTCCTTCAGGACCCCCATCCGCAGCCATAGCACCATCCGCACCCTCGCTTTCCCCCAGGGCAATGCCTTCACCATTCGGACAGCCAACGGGGGTTACAAATTCCGCTGGGTCCCCAGTTGAGCTGCGATGTGGTTCCCCAAAACACTGCCCTGTATCCGGGCTGAAGCGCCTGGAGGCCAAGTGGGAGTAGCTGGAACTGTTTCCTGAACCCGGCTTCTCAGAAGTACTCCCCCTGCTGGGCGAACGCCACCCTGAAACGAATTCTTTTTTCAGGAACAAAAACGTCTCGATAATGATGTAAAGTATAAAATACTTTAAACCGTATTTATATACCGTATAAAATACGGTATATAAATACTATATATTCCCTCCCCTTTCATAGTGTGTGCGCGTGTGTGTGTAAACACACATATAAAAATCAATTTTAAAAGTATTTTTAGCAGCTTTAAATTATGTACTTTTAGAACTGGAAAGGACTTTGAAATCACTTAGCTATTTTATAATTATATAACGCCCTACTTTTATAAGAAGGAAAAGGAGGCTCTAAGAGATTAAATAATTTTCTATAATATATTAAGAAGCATTATTGGGAACTTCCAGTCTTTCTCACTAGTTACTTAAAGAAGCCAGGTTTGTGAGTGAATGCTTCATTACATTACTCAACTTCCCCTGGTCCTGGAAGGACCCTTAATTTTCTTACTGTTGAAAACTTTTGTTCTGGCTGGAAGAATAAAAAGTTAGGAGAGAGAGCCAAAACACTTGCTTAAGGGCAATAAAGTAGAGAAAAATGTAGATGCTTAGAGGCAATGGGCTATCTACAAAATAGGTTCCAAACACATTTGTTTGTAATGATCATTCATATAATTTTGTAAGATTTATGGTATATGTTTATATTAATTATATATAGTTTATATGTCTGAACAGAATAATCACACAAAAAGCAAACTTTGTTGATAAAAAAAAGTTTTAAGAAAATAGTATATTTCACGTGAAAAAGAATATATATTTGTGTGTGTGCACGCGCACATGTGCACGCACCAGAAATCAAGTGTGGAAATCTTGGTAAAAGTAAAACTATCTATTTGAAGTCCATAGATAAAACTGCGGTGCACATTCATGTCTTATATTTCTAGGGTTGATCTTCTAAAAAAAAAACTTACACATTATATAGTGCCTTCCCTTTGACTTTTTTTTCTATTTCCTTTTGTGTGGGGTTCCTCTGTTGTGACATTATGTGACTGGCATATGTCAAGTAGGGATTTGTCCCTCCCTTCCCAGTTCTCAACACGAGAGCTCCTTTTTTCTGTGGCCTCAGCGTGGGCAAGTTTCCAGCCCTGTTACACCACACCGCTCACTCTGCCCTCTCAGTGGTGATATCAGATGGCAGGTGAGCTGCGCAGGGTGGCAGAACCTGCTCCTCCAGGTTGTCCTATGTACTGCTGGGTTTAGAAACCAAAAAAAAAAAAAAGTGATAAAATAGACCACATTTCCTCATATTTTGTCTAACAAATGGACTCTTAAAAAGTACACTAGTTGAAAATTGAAAGTTGAAAATTCTTTTCATCGGCTTATATATAAAGTTACTGAAGCTCAGGTTCAGAAAAAACAAAACCAACAAAGACCCTTAACTTGCCCTGAGAAACAATTGGCAGAAAGACACTGACAAATAACAAGCAGGCAGCCCACCTCCTTTTTTTCCCAGTACAAAGAGGAGGGAGACCTTTGGGCTAGTGCTGAAAGTCAAGGGGTTGGTGCCTGAGTGAAATAACTCTTCTTCATTAACCTCAAAGCTATGGGGGAAACCAACGGTAGTTTCTACTTACACAGAAGTCAGTATAAACTCCTCTAAAACCATACTTACAGGAGTCAGAGGCCTTATGATAGATACTACTAGCTTTATTATTCTGTAGCTTTAAATTTTTTCTTTTTCCTTTTTTTTGGAGTTGTTTTTTGAGAAAACGATAAACTTTAAACACTACAATAGCTTAACTTGCTATTAATTTTTGTAAATATTACTTTTATGCAATTGAATCTCATCAGCCTATTGTAAATCTTACGTTTCAGTTAATTCCAAAGGAAATAATGTTATTGCTCGACTTTTAAAATACGACACAACCTGGCTTTTGTTAACAGACGAATACACTATTTGGTTTGACATACAGTATAGACGGTAAACGTATGCTCAGCATCACACTGGAGGGGCCTTGCACACTTGCTGCAAAATCAAGACCAATCCATTATGTACTTTTATGCCTTCTGCTCATAACCTGGTGTGAATAAAAGGATATTTATAGAGCTATGACCAAAATTAAGGCAACTTCTCCTTGTGAATATTAATAACATTTGAAGAAATACAATAAAAAAAACCTTACTGTTGACTGGCTTTCACCATTCACTGTATTAGGGGGGAGTGAATAGGTGGGAGGGAGATGTTTCCAAAGGTCACTAGGCTGAAATAGCGGTCTTCCACCCCACGAAGCTAGGTCAATTTAGTGTCACAGGAAATTAGAGTACATAGAGTAGAACAGAGAAGTGAGCAAGAGAAAAATTTTTTTTGTACAAACCAAATATTAATCTTTCTCTGAACATAGAAAATTAGCAAATCATCGATTTGAAAGCAATACACATATAGAGTTACTTCTAAACATGAAGGTTTGATTTTTTTTTAAGATTTATTTATTTATTTTTAAAAGATTTTATTTATGTATTCGACAGAGATAGAGACAGCCAGCGAGAGAGGGAACACAAGCAGGGGGAGTGGGAGAGGAAGAAGCAGGCTCATAGTGGAGGAGCCTGATGTGGGGCTCGTTCCCAGAACGCCGGGATCATGCCCTGAGCCGAAGGCAGACGCTTAACTGCTGTGCCACCCAGGCGCCCCAAGATTTATTTATTTTTATTTTGGAGAGAGAGAGAAACAGAGAGAGCAGGCGTGGGGGGCAGAGGGAGAGGGAGAGAGTCCTCAAGCAGGCTCCCCACTGAGTATGGAGGACCAGGACCCTGAGATCATGACCTGAGCCGAAATCAAGAGTTGGACACTTAACTGACTGAGCCACCCAGGTGCCCCAGGATGGTTTAATCTTAGTGTCTCCATCTTCCCCACAAATTTCTAGATTTTACAAAAATATTTATAAGGAAGTATAAAATAAAAGCATAAGGCCCTTAGAAAACAAGAAAGCCTGATATAATTAATGCAAAATGAACCTTGAAAATTGTATTGTATTTCTTTCATCTCTAATGACTGAACCAGGAAAGGAATTTAAGCAAGCGTGAATGTGGATACCACATTCCACTCTGATTTATATATTTATATTAAAAACACATTTTTTCTTTTTATAACAGTACATATTATACTGTATTATAACAGTAATGCATATTTGTTGTAGAAATGAAAAATAAATCCAGCCATTTAATAATTCACTAATTTAACCAATATATACTGGATACTTACTGTGTGATAGGTATTGGGTATAGGTTGGTAAATACAACAGGCATTCATCTACCCCTTTGGAGCTTACAAGCTAGGGAATGAGACAAATAATAACCTGCAAACACATAAATCTGTAATTTAAATTGGAATAGGTGACTTGATGAAAACAGAGATCAGAGGTAGAGAATAAGAGTGGAGAATCCACTTAGATAAGAGAACCTGGGGACTTTGCCTTAGAGGAAGAAATTTTAAGTAGTAAATTTGAAATTGTCTCAAAGCAATACACATACAGTTAAAAATTAAAATAATAGAGAACTTCTATGAAACTAATGATCTGCTTCTCCCATGCAACCATTTTTTAAAATCTCTTTTGGCTGTTTCCCTTGCTAGTTGCTGCCATATGCCTAAATTACTGGTTTTAACACCAGCTCTCATTAGAATCACCTGGAGAGGTTTGGGAATAGTACCAAATACATGGGCCTTAACCTGCAAAGACTCTACTTTAACTCATTGTGACGGCATCAACATTTAATTCTGCTTCAGTTAAAGAAAATACTATTTAAGATTTTGATGTTTTGAAATCTGAGATTTGCTTAATGGCATGCTTATGTTCTAAATTGCTGCACATAACGTATGAATTGAAAAGAATGTGTATCCTCAAGTTATTGAGTGTAGTGTACTTTAAATGTCAATTAGATTGAGGTGTTGATATTTTTGTTCAAATCATCTATATCCTTACTGATTTTTGTTTTTTCTGTCTTACCAAATACTATCAAAATCCTCAACTGTAATTTTGAAATTATTTCTTCCTTTCATTCTGTCAACTTTTGCTTCACATAGTGTGAAGTTTATTAGGTGCATATGTTAAGGCACAAAATAATTATTATGTATATTTTAAGGTATTGGCCCTTTCTATTAATATGGAGTGTTTCTCTCTATCTACAGTCATATTTTTGTCCTGAAGTGTATTTTGCCTGAATTAACATAGTTACTCCCGCTCTTCTATATATGTGCTCTTCTATATATATGGAATTTTTAAAAAGTTTTTATTTAAGCAATCTCTATACCCAACATGGGGCTCAAACTCTCAACCCGGAGATCCAGAGTCAAATGCTCTTATGACTGAGCCAGCAAGGCATCCCTGGAATATTTTTTTCTTTTTACTTCCAACTTATTTGTTATCTTTAAATTTAGGATATACAGGGAGCATATTCAAGGTTCTTGCTTTTTTATCCAGTCTGGCAATATCAGCCTTTTGTATGTAGTGTTTCGTTCATTTACATTTAACGTAATTATTGTTGAAGTTGGTCCACCATTTTGCCATTTGCTTCTTGTTTGTCTTATATATGCTCTTTTTGGTTCCTCTTTTCCTTCTTACTTGCCTTCTTTAAATAATTTTTTTTAGTATTCCATTTTAAACTTCTCTGGTGGCCATTTAGCTGTATCTGTTTGCATCTTTTTTATAAGGGGTTGCTACTCTAGGGAATGAAATGTTTATTCATTTTATATGAATTCATTTTATGTGAATAAACGTTTTATTCCCTAGATTATTACAATTTATTACAATCTACTTAAAGTGAATGTTGACTGACTTCAAGTAAAATGACCAAAACTCTGAACAGTGTAATTCTGTTGATCATCTCCTTATCCTTCTGCTGTTATATACATTTCATCAATACACACTATAAAGCTAACAATACAATGTCTCTCTCCCATAAAAATTCTCATCTATGAGCAAGCACATTTTTAGCTAACAGTATACTGGAAGTTCTAGCCAGTTTAATAAGGAAAGGAAAAGAGATAAAAGTCATAAGGATCAGAAAGGAAGAAGTAAAACCAGTGAATATGGTTTCATTTTTACTGCAGCTGAGCTAACTTCTCCAGAAATAATATTAAATCTTTTGGAAAACTTTAAAAAAGAGTCAGTCATTCAGATGTTTAATACATACCCTGCATATGGCTTAGTTAACTTAATGTTTTACTCTGATTTTCTTTTACTTTACTTTGGTATCAACAAGTTGCAGGCATAAATGAGTTGAAAGTAGAAATTATCTGTTGAATTTAGACTTTGATATTTTGATGTAATTTGGTTTGATTTGACATATGTAACATTTATATATATTTTTAAATAGACTCTTCTAGTTTTAGATTTATAGAAAAATTAAGAAGGTATGTAGAGTTCCCATACATCCCCTGGCATACAGTTTCCCATATTAACATGTTAATATAATGCATTTGGTAACAATTGATGAGCCATGTTGATACATTATTATTAACAGACGTTCATATTTTATTCAAATTTCCTCAGTTTTTACCTAATGTCTTTTTTCTATTCTGGGATCCCACCCAAAATGCCACATTACATTTAGTTGTCATGACTCCTTGTATTTACCTTGTCTGTGGCAGTTTCCAACACTTTTTGTTTTTGCTGTCCTTGACAGTTTTGAGAAGCACCAGTCAGGTATATTTTAAAATGTCCCCCTACTACTGAAATGTATCTAATGTTTTTATCATGATTAGAGCAGTGTTATACGTTCTTTGGAGGAAGGTCATATAGGAAAAGTTCCATTTTCATCACATCATAACAAGGGTACATTCTATCAACATAATTTATGACTATTGATTGTTGACTTTGATCACCTGACTATGCATTGTTCATCAGGTTCCTTCACTGTGAAGTTATTTTTTTCTTCCTTTATTCCCTGTGGGACTAGTACATGTAGCCTACCCTTAAGAAATGGGGAGTTGGGGGTGCCTGGTTGGCTCAGTCAGTTAAGCGCTGACTCTTGTTTTCGGCTCAGGTCATGATCTCAGTGTTGTGAGACTGAACCCTGGGTCAGCCCCTCACTCAGCGTGAAGTCTGCTGAATATTCTCTGTCCAGGGGCACCTGGGAGACTCAAATGGTTAAGCGTCTGCCTTCAGCTCAGGTCATGATCCCAGCATCCTGGGATCCAGCTCCTGGCTCAGTGGGGAGCCTGCTTCTCCCTCTCCCTCTGCCTCTCCCCCTGCTCCTACTCTCTCTCTCTGTATCTCTCTGTCTCAGAAAAAGAAGTAAAATCCTTAAAAAAAAAAAAAAGATTCTCTGTCCGTCTCCCTCTGCTCTCCCCCCCCAAACCCCCTCAAATAAATAAATAAATCTTTAAAAAAAGAAATGGGGAATTGTACTCCCTCGTTTGGGGTAGAGCAGCTATACAAATTATAGCTGAGAAATTTGTCTCTTTTCCCCTAACATTTATATCTTAATGCTGTCACTGTCCATCCATCCATCCATCCATCCATCCATCCATCCATCCATCCATCCTATCAACTGTTTCCAAGTTAAACAAAGAAAATAGTAAAAATTATCTTGCTCTGTAAGACTCAATATTATTTCTAAATCTAAACTGGTTATATCTTTTTAAAAATTAATTATTTTAAAATTCCAGTGTAGTTAACATACAGCGCTGTGTTAGTTTCAGGTGTACAATATAGCTTTCAACAATTCCATATATTTCTCAGTGCTCATCAAGATAAGTGAATCTTTAATCTCCATCACCCATTCCCCACCCACCTCCCCTCTGGTAACCCTCTGTTCTCTATAGGTAAGAGTCTGTTTTTTGGTTTCTCTCACTTTTTTTCCTTTGTTTGTTTTGTTTCTTAAATTCCACATATGAGTGAAATCATATGGTGTATGTCTTTTTCTGTGGCATGTCTCTTATCTACGCCCAAACATAACTGAGCAGAACAATATTCATTATGTTTGCTTTCATTTTTACTAATATTTGGCTTTTACCTAAAACTTTACAATGACATCCTCTATACCTTATTATTATTTTTGCAATAGTTTAGTATATATGCTAATTACTATTATTACAGATGAAGGGAAAAAATGGTTCAATGCTATTAAGTTCTCGTAGCAAATCAGTGAATGAATGCCTCTACAATTGATTCCTAGCTTTGCTCTCACTTCAGTGAGTCTTGTTAAATTTAGTTATCTCTTTGGAAATTTTAAGACTTTAAAGAAAAAAATCCTTCCCATTTTTTCTTCCTTTTGATCCTCCAGTTCAAAGTTTTCCTGTCTTTGAATAATAAACTTTAAACATATTAGACTGGAGGGGAGAAATTAAAGCGAGGTGTTCCTGCAATGCTTAGGAAACCATCAATTAGCCAAAACTAAAAAGCAGAATCAGAACGTTACCATGACAACAAGATGAAGGCCAGTATTGAACAAACAAAATGTAAAACTGCAAATTCAACAACAAATAAAGAACTTACAGGTGCTACTACTTAGAGAAACTTTAGCTTTAGGTTCTTTTGTTTCTGGATTGAAGGCAAGACACGTCTGCATTTAAATTTAGAAAGTTTTGCTGATACCTATTCTTAAAAGTAAACACTCCACAGTAAGTGGCTTAACCATAATGCATGTATACCAGGAATGGAGAGCTCTGCTACGTGGAGGCAATGGAAAGGAGAGAGTAGGTGGAGGACAGCTTGGCAAGAGAGAGAGGCTAAGGGAATGGGGTTATGTGTTAGGCTTGCTTTTATGGGAATTTTGAAGTGAATTCAAAATTGCTAAGTGAATAATGAAAACAGCTATATTACAGAAAATTCTTTATATCATTGTGGTTTAAAGAAATTGAACAGCTAAAAGTCACATCTGTAACAGGAGAATGGCTTTTTTTTTTTTCAGAGTTGAGTTTAAAAAATGATTGACTCAAGAAGTATTTTCTCTTCTGAACTGAATACTTAAAGCACCTAAAGGCCAGCTACGTGCTGGCACAAAATACTGAATAGATTTATACTGGCGAGGAAAAAAGCCTACAGTCAGTTTGAAGACCTATCAACTAAATGGAGCTCTAGATCAAAACAGAATGACAAATTAAAACTGTCCAAATACAAAAAAATAGAAACTAGTTTTTGTTATACATAAACAATAATGTCCTTATTCTATTAAATGTATATATTTATTGGCAACGTATTTTTATCAGACTAGCCTATGGAACCCACTTTGGTATATAATACTAACAGGTGATTTTCAGTTCATCAGGTAAATACTGGCTTAACCTAGGTTTGTTTTCATTTAATTAATTTTTGGAGTACAGTTACAGTGAGAAGATGTGGGCTGAACATAAGATATTGTCCAGGATGGTATCTATGAGTAGTTATTGGCTCTACTCACTTAAAGTGCTTCTCCTTAAAAATATTTGAAGAGATTCTCTTTGTTTAAAATTGAAATATAGTTCGGGCACCCGAGCGGCTCCTGCCGGTTAAGCGTCTGCTTTCAGCTCAGGTCATGATCTCTGGGTCCTGGGATCCAGTCCCGCACTGGGCTCCCTCCTCAGTGGGGAGTTGGTTTCTCTCTCTCCCCTGCCCCTCCACCCTGCTCATGCTCTCTCTCTTGCTCACTCTCTCTCAAATAAATACAATCTTTAAAAAAAATTGAACTATAGTTGACACATACTAAATCAGTTTCAGGTATACAACATATTGATTTAACAATTATATACATCATGAAATGCTTACCACAATAAGTGTATTAGGGTATTATTGATTACATTCCCTACACTGTAGTTTTCATCCCCGTGACTTGTTTATAACTGGAAGTCTGTACCTCTTAATCTCCTTCCCCATTTTACCCCTTCCCTACCCACCCTTCCCCTTTGACAACCACCAGTTTGTTCTCTGTTTATCTCTTTGGTTGCTGTTTGTTCATTTGTTTTGTTTTTTATTTTTTATTATTTTATTTTACTTTTTTAAAGAATGTATTTATTTGACAGAGAGAAAGACAGCCAGCGAGAGAGGGAACACAAGCAGGGGCAGTGGGAGAGGAAGAAGCAGGCTCCCAGCAGAGCAGGCAACCCGACGCCGGACTTGATCCCAGGGGGATCACGCTCTGGGCTGAAGGCAGACGCTTAATGACTGAGCGACCCAGGCACCCCTATTTTTATTTTTAAAAAGAGTTTATCTATTTATTTGAGAGAGAGAGAACAAGTGGGGGGAGGGGCAGAGGGAGAGGGAGTAACCGACTCCCTGCTGAGCAGGGAGCTTGACTCAGGGCTCTATCCCAGGACGCTGGGATCATGACATGAGCCAAAATCAAATGTCAGACATTTAGCTGACTGCGCCACCCAGGTACCCTTAAAGTTTAGCCTTTCAAATGCAAACTTTCTACTTCAACCTTAGAGATGCCATTACTTATACTCTGTGGTACTGGCTGTTTCTAGTCTCATTTCCCATTTATGCCAATTGATGTGACGCATGAAATTGAGGTGGTGTGATGCTCCCTTAATTTAAATACATTCTAATTGGAAAAGCTTAATACTTGCACATATCTTTTGTGAAATGATTCCTAGTATATTAACACTTGTTGCATGAGAAGAGATTTTATGAATTGCCTTGGCTTTAGCAGAGAGGGAAAAAAATCTTCCAAGCTCATACATTACCTGAAATATTCTTTTTCATTGTTTAGGAGATCATGTACTTGGATAAACTCCTTTGGGTTTGTTTTCTCCTGATCTGAAAAGATAAAGAGGCTGGCCCCTTATAGGCTTAAATCTTCTATGATCATAGAAAATTCATAAAAAGTCTTCATTAATTTAAAAGAGGGTAGGGTTAGTGGGAAGCCAAAAACATGTCCTTTTTCCTTCAGACGAAATTAATAATCATGATAGGTAAGTAGAAAGACACTTAAAAACACTTGGTTATCTTGGTTTTATCTTAAGGTTGTTTATTATTGCCAGTGTGCCTGGGTAGCTCAGTGGGTTGGGCAGCTACCTTCTGCTCAGGTCCTGATCTCAGGGTCCTGAAATTGAGCCCCAGTGGGGCTCTCTGCTCAGCGGGGAGTCTGCTTCTCCCTCTGCCCCTCCCCCGGCTCATGTGTGCACGCACGCCTGCGCAAGCCCTCTCTCTCAAATAAATAAATAAAATCTTAAAAAAATGCTTTTATGGGTGGAAAGAGGTGGGCATTTTAGTGAAAAGTTTCAGATTCAGAAATGGAGTTGGGAGATGACTGGATTAAGAAGCTGTGGTCCATATATACAATGGAATATTACTCAGCCATCAGAAAGAACGATTACCCAACATTTGCTGCAACATGGACGGCACTGGAGGAGATAATGCTAAGTGAAATAAGTCAAGCAGAGAGAGACAATTATCATATGGTTTCACTCATTTATGGAACATAAGAAATAGCAGGAAGATAGGTAGGAGAAGGAAGGGAAGAATGAAGTGGGGGTAAACAGAAGGAGGAATGAACCACGAGAGACTACGGACTCTGGGAAACAAACTGAGGGCTTCAGAGGGGACGGGGGTGAGGGATTGGGATCGCCGGTGATGGGTATTAAGGAGGGTACATATTACATAGAGCACTGGGTATTATATGCAAATAATGAATCATGGAACATTACATCAAAAACTGGGGATGTACTGTATGGTGACTAACATAACATAATAAATAATTATTATAAATAAAATAAACATTCAAAAAAACAAAGAAATGGAGTTGGGGAAGGAATATAAAAAGCAGGTTTAATTTAGGAGAGTTGACACCACGCCAGGAAAGACCTTCTGCTCTGCTCCAACACAGTTCCTTGCAAATCTTTTCATTTCACTTAGATAGATGGCTTGACTTTTCTCTGATTAAAGATCATTTGGGGTTATTAAGTAGTCTCATTAAATAATGTGACCCCCCCCCATTATAACAGTATAACAGTAGGTGTTATTCAGTTTCAGAAAATAAAGTAATGAGAAACAACCTCTAGTTTCACCTTCCAAATATAATCATTGTTCATATTTTGGTGAATTTCATTCTAGTTTTTTGCAACCATTGGTTTTATTTTCCTCAGAGCTGTGATCATCCAATCTATAACATTTGACTCCTTTGTTCCACTATTTATTGTAAGCTTCCCCCTGCCCCCCACCTCCCATGACTAAGCAGCTTCTTCCACTTTCCCTGGAAGGAATATGGAACTGTATGGCATTCAGGAATTACTGCAATTTTGTTATGTTGAGATTGTTTGTCCCTTCCTACATCCCCAAGGTCATACGCTTTTATTTGACAGGCAGATTGAACATCTCCCATGTGCCTAAAGGCAAGGAAAGTAGAGTCCCTATCCCTGAGGAGCTCACAGTCTACTTGGGAAGAGCAGAGTCAACAAAAGAAGGAGAGTTTGATTAAAGGGAAGGGAGACAGGTCTCTTGGACCTAAGAGTACTTTGGGAAACAGATAGGTCAGGGCAGAGTTGTAAAAAGCATGATAATTGCATCCTCCTAGGTAATCAGAAAACCGGGTCTAGAATTGGAGGTGGGAGGGTGGCAGAGATAAATTCTAAATAAAAAGTTTTCTAGGTAAAACAGAGGATTTTGAAGTCAGAGTAGTGGTTACCTATGGTGACAGGACTGACAGGAAAAACAGAATGAGGAAAACTAGAGTGGTGGAAATGTTTTATTTCTTCATCTCGATGGCGGTTACACAGGTATATTCATATAAAAAAATCATCAAGCTATACATTTAAGATTAGTGCACTATGTGTGTTATGTATCAATAAAAAAGGAAAAGTGCCTCTCCCCCTTCCCCCCCAAGGTCTGGACCTCTGCTTACAGCAGGATAGGTTTAGGATAGTTCTGTTTGTCCTGCTCTCTAATGTACTCTATCACTCCTTTAGCAGGACCTAGGGCTCAGGCTTGTATTATAAATACCATGGTTCTGCTACCTTAAAGCTTAGAAAGGTTTTTATGGATTAATTTGTGAAGTTAATACCATGTAAAGCTAGTTCCGTAGGAAAGCTAGTTCCGTAGGAAAGTGGAATTGACTTACAAAGGAATAACGGGACTACAATTCAGCAAACATTTCCGGGACACCTCTCCTCTGTAAAGAATGGTGTTTTGTGCTGAAAGTCTCCAAGATGAATGAAACCAGGATCTTGTGGTCAGGAGCTTGATCTTTCCCAGGCAGTGTATTTCCCATATTACTATGGGTTGCAAGTCTTGATTTCCTAAGTTTTAGAAATAATCAAATCATGACATACTATGAAAATATACTCAACATCATTAGCTGTTAGGGAAATACAAATCAAAACCACAATGAGATAGATACCACTTCACACTCACTGGGATTGCTATAATAAAACAGACAGATAAAACGTGTTGGTGAGAATATGAAAAACTAGAATCCTCATATAGAGCTGGTGGGAATGTAAAATGGTACAGCCACTCTGGAAAACAGTTTGGCAGTTCCTCAAAGGTTAGACATAGAGGTACCATATGACCCAACAATTCTACTTTTAGATGTCTACCCAAGAGAGGTGCAACATGTCCATACAAAAATTTTTGCATGAATGTTCATAGCAGCATTTGTCATATAATCAAAAGGTGTAAACAACCCAATGTCTACCATCTGATGGATAAATAACACGTACCATGTCCATGCGACAGAATATTGTCCAACAATAAAAAAGAATAGAGAACTAATACATGCTACACAATGGATAAAATTGGTAAACATTATGCTAAATGGAGAAAGTCAGCCACAGAAAACCATATTGATTGAGTCTATTTTTAGGAAATAACCAGAAGTGGCAGATCCATAGAGACAGGAAATAGATTAGTGGTTGCCTAGCGCTGGGGAAACAGGGAATGGGGAGACTGCTAAAGGGTAGGGAATTTCTTTTGGGTTCATCAAAATGGTCTAAAGTCGACTGTAGTGACGCCTGCATAATTCTGCGAATATTCCAAAAACCATGGATATGTACACTTTAAAAGGGTGAATTTTATGCGGTGTGAATTATATCTCAATAAAGCCATTAAAACAAACAAACAAGCACACAACACCATAGTGCCTGTGAAGAAAGCAACAAGAAGACCTTAACACCTACATTTTGAGCAAAAATATTAAGAGTGGTTTTGGAGCGCACACCTGGGTCATAATCCTAGCTTAACCATTTACTAGCTGTGGGGTCCAGCACGTTATTTAACCTCTCCATGCCTCAGTTTCCTATCTGGAAAAATGGAGATACTGGCAGAGCCTCCTTCAACACCTATGGGCAGGTGGATGCCCATAGGATTTTGCATAATTGAATGTTAAGGGGAACAAGTACAATGGTCACGTTAGAGTTCAATAAATGTTAGCGATTATTTGTAGAGAGCTCTAACATTTTTAAAGTACTCTTACAAACATTTTCTTGCTTGATAACACAAGTACTCGGGAAATTGACATGCCTTCTGCCTCAGTAAAACGTGAGCAGTTTGTTCTTGGCACTCAAAACCCCTGAGGTCTGTCATGCTCTTACCCCTCCTTCACTCAGTAATGCCCAGGATTGATTCTTATCTCATTCTTGCTTTTACCTCATTTCTGCTAGGATGTCAATAAATAACACTGAATAACGTGACCCAGCCAAGGAAACGTCTGAGTTAAAAGAGAAATCTTAAAATCAAAGGAACTTCTAGAATCTAAAGGAAAGGCAACTCTCCAATCGTATCCTTATGTAGAATTACGTATCATTATGGAGCCTGCCTGACCTGCCCACTCTACGCTGGATCTGATTTTTGTGATTTAACGAATAGCCTGTGATTTAACCTGTGAATTTTGTTTATTTTAAAATTGGCTGAGGGGTGCCTGGCTGGCTCAGTCAGTAGATCTCAGGGTTGTGAGTTTGAGCCTCATGTTAGGTGTAGATATTACTTAAAAATAAACTTAAAAAAATAAGCTGAAAAGTCTTAAGGGGTGCTTGGGTGGCTCAGTCAGTTAAGCATCTGACTTTGGCTCAGGTCATGATCTCGGGGTCCTGGGATCAAGCCCCGCATCAGACTTCATGCTCAGGGGGGTGTCTGCTTTTCCCTCTCCTTCTGACTCTTCCCCTGCTCGTGCTCTTTCAAATAAATAAAATCTTAAAAAAAGAAAAGTCTTAAAAATGTAAGAGTTCTCTCATTTGTACAATTTCTACTCCTTTTCTTTAGATTTGTTAGGCTTCATGCTAATAAACCAAGATTCTAAAATTTCCCTTAATTTGAGAACTTTACTATAAAATGAAGCATCTTATTTTTTTCTTTTTACAAAAGCAATGACCATAAGCAAAAAGAGTAACAAAACATCCATGTTCCTCCAGCTTTGAAGGTGACTTCCATTTTGGTGTGAATACACACACACACACACACACACACACACACACACTTTAAAGAACAGGAATCATACCTCATTGTGTACTCATTTTTTCCCTACCTGACCATATGATTCTTTTATGATTTTTATTTCTGAAATATTTTTTAAAAAAGTAAACTCTACACCCAGTGTGGGGCTCAAACTCACAACCCGGATGTTAAGAATCACATGTTCTAAGAATCATATGATTCTCTCAATAGATGCAGAAAAAATCATTTGACAAAGTACAACATGTATTCATGATAAAAACTCTGAAGAAAATAGGGACAGAAGGAATATACCTCAACACCATAAAGGCCATATATGAAAAACCCACAGTTAACATCATCCTCAACAGGGAAAAACTGAGAGCTTTTCCTCTATGGTCAGGAACAAGACAAGGATGTCTGCTCTCACCGCTGTTGGAAGGTCTAGCCTCAGGAATCAGACAACAAGAAGAAATAAAAGCACCTAAATCAGCAAGGAAGAAGTCAAACTTTCACTATTTGCAGACGACATGGTACTCTATACATAGAAAATGCAAAAGACTCCACCAAAAAATTGCTGGAACTGATCCATGAATTCAGTAAAGTTGCAGGATATAAAATCAAAACACTGAAATCTGTTGCATTTCTATATACCAATAATGAGGCAGCAGAAAGAGAATCAAGGAATCAGTCCCATTTACAACTGTACCAAAAGCAATAAGATACCTAGGCATAAACCTAACCAAAGAGGAAAAAGATCCATGTTCTGAAAACTATAAAACACTTAAGAAAGGAATTGCAGAGGACACAAAGAAATGGACAAACATTCCACGCTCACGGATTGGAAGAATAAATGTTGTTAAAATGTCTATACTACCCAAAGCCATCTACACATTTCATGCAATCCCTATCAAAATACCAACAGTACTTTTCACAGAGCTAGAACAAACAATCCTAAAATTTGTACGGAACACAAAAGACCCCAAATAGCCAAAGCAATCTTGAAAAAGAAAAGCAAAACTGGAGACATCACAATTCCAGACTTCAAGTTATATTACAAAGCTGTAGTGATCAGGACAGTATGGTACGGGTACAAAAACAGATCCATAGGTCAGTGGAACAGAATAGAAAACCCAGAAATGAACACACAACTCTACGGCCAACTAATCTTCAACAAAGCAGGAAAGAATATCCACCGGAAAAAAGACAGTCTCTTCAACAAATGGTTTTGGGAAAACTGGACAGCAACATGCAAAAGAATGAAACTGGACCATTTTCTTACACCACACACGGAAGTAAATTCAAAATGGATGAAAAACCTAAATGAGAGACAAGAAACCATCAAAATCCTAGAGGATAATACATGTAGTAGACTCTTGGACATTGGTGATAGCAGCTTCTTACTAGATATGTCTTCCGAGGAAAGGAAAATAAAAGCAAACAGACTATTGGGACTTCCAGATAAAAAGCTTCTTCACAGCAAAGGAAACAACAAAACTAAAAGGCAGCTTTTGGAATGGGAGGAGATATTTGCAAATGACATAACTGATAAAGGGTTAGTATCCAAAATATATAAAGCACTTATAAAACTGAGCCACCAAAAACCAAATAATTCACTTAAAAAATGGACAGAAGACATTCTTTCAAAGAAGACATCCAGATGGCTAACAGACACATGGAAAGATGCCCAATATCACTCATCATCAAGGAAATGCAAATCAAAACCACAATTAAATATCACCTCATACCAGTCAGAATGGCTAAAATTAACAACACAGGGAACAACAGATGTTGGCCAAGATGCAGAGAAAGGGGAACCCTCCTAAGCTGTTGGTGGGAATGCAACTGGTGCAGCTATTCTGGAGAACAGTATGGAGGTTCCTCAGAAAGTTAAAAATAGTCCTACCCTATGATCCAAGAATTGTACTACCAGGTATTTACCCAAAGGATAAAACAAACAAACTGATTTTAAGGGATACATGCACCTGGATGTTTATAGCAGTATTATCAACAATAACCACACTATGGAAAGAGCCCAAATGTCCATTGACTGATGATGGATATATACATACAATGGAATATTACTCAGCCATCAAAAAGAATGAAATCTTGCCATCTGCAATGATGTGGATGGAGCTAGAGAGTATAATGATAAGTGAAATAAGGCAGTCAGAGAAAGACAAATACCATATTCTCTCACTCATGTGTGGAATTTAAGAAACAAAATAGATGAAAATGGGGGGAGAAAAAGAGAGGCAAACCAGGAAATAGACTCTTAACCACAGAGAACAAACTGAGGTGGCTGGAGGGGAAGTGGGTGTGGGGGATGGGCTAACGGGGTATTAAGAAGGGCACTTGTTGGGACGAGCACTGGGTATTGTATGTAAGTGATGAATCACTAAATTCTACACCTGACACTAATATTATACCATACGTTAAATAACTGGAATTTAAATAAAAACTTGAAAAAAAAATCATTATGGTGAAATACAACAACAAAAATCACATGTTCTACTGACTGAGCCAGCCAGGCCCCCTGTATTTCTGAAATAGTTTAAGACTCCATTTCATTATGTGGATGTGGAAGCATTTATGTAACCAATACCCTGTGGCTGGATATTTAACAAGTCTGCATGGAATCATGAACATTCTACAGTTATTTAAAAAATAAACAAAATGCTAGGAAATTAAGGGAAGTAGGTATTTTTTTCAATCTTCAGCCTCTGGGGCCTTTATAATGGTTCTATAATCAAAGATAAATATTGAAACCTGAGGATTCAGAGAAGGACAGTAAACAAAGCATTGAGAAATAAGAATTGAAACTATTTAACCCTAGGAAGAAAACGCTTACAGAGGACTATCTACTTATTTATATAGAAAGAATATGGCACCTTGCATTTTCATTATGTTACATTCACAGTCCATCAGTATTGGAATGATTGTTGCATATGTCTCCACTTCTAGCCTGAGAGTACCAGAGGCATGGTTTCATTTCACTCTCTATTTACCCTGTAGTGTGTGCTTTTTGAAGAGCAAATGTCTGTTGAACAGGAGTTGAACATAATTACGACATTTCAAAGGAAGAGAGAACATTGATACATTAGTCCTGCCTACAGTTACTTTGCTAATTTCCATAAACTTCTAAAGAAATTACCAGCCATAGGACTCTGTAAATATCACTAGTATGCTACTGTGTGCTTCTTATTCCCATGAAGAAGACTTTAAGAGCTTTGCCCCACTGCCTTAGTCTAGTAAATCAGGCCCTTGCATATAATATTACAGAAATGTAAATACAATTGGGTTGAAATTTGACCACTTGCTAATCTGAACTGCATGAAATGTTAACTATACGCTTCTGTATTTACACAGGTATGTTTGCCTACTGGATAAGCATCGGCTGGAAGTGTTTCATTTAAGTGTGATGATCTGACAGTCTTGTGGCGCGGCAGAAGGGCACATTTTCCAGAATAGTTACACAGGTCAGGTTTTGGGGGCACTATTTGACTAAATATCTGAGCATACGCCGGGGAATCTCTACAGAAGAATTCAGAGTGGTAGCAGCCCTGGCAGACAGCTAATCCATATACATATTCAAATCATGTGGGAGCCAAGCTATATACATATTCAAATCATGTGGGAGCCAATCCATATACATATTCAAATCTCAGACTGGGAGCTGTAAGATTTTGCTAGCCTCTGGAGCAGCAGGATAACTGTAAACTTTCAGGTTGTTTGAATCACAATTTATCACATTCGATGATAAAATAATTTAGGTGGCTCGTGCCATACTAAACTAGGTCTGATTCTTGTCAGGGTTGGTTAACAGGAAACCGAAAATGTTTTTTATTTTTTTAATTTTTTAAAAAATATTTTATTTATTTATTTGAGAGACCGAGACAGAGAGAGCGACAGAGAGCACGAGCAGGCAGGAGAGGGAGGAGAGGGAGGAGAGGGAAGAGAGGGAGAAGCAGTCTTCCTGCTGAGCAGGGAGCCTGAGGTGGGGCTCCATCCCAGGACCCTGGGATCATGACGTGAGCCAAAGGCAGACACTTAACCGTCTGAGTCACCAGGCGCCTCCCCCCCCCAAATGTTCCTAATGAGATCTTCCTTCTTTCTTCTTTTGGTAGCAGGTAACAAAACAAAGTCTCTTATTTAGTCAAGTCTCTAGTTAATAAAGACGAACATCGTATCTTATCTCCTTACATATTATCTTCCCCCCATAAGGAGAAAAGCAAGTTCATAAACTCTTAATTTCCCAGCAAAATCAAGTATGCCAGAATTGTGGGCATTAAACATTCTTTTAAAATAGCTTCTTTCTTTCTTCCCCTGCCGAAGTGTGTATAAAAGTGCTTATAATGAATTTAAAGTGCTTAGGAGAGTGGCTAAACACAGCTATCATTCAAGAAGTTCTAGCTCTTAGTTTTTTTGTAAAGAAACAGCATCTTAATATAAAAACTCACAAAGTTAACGGGCCCAGTTACAATAGACAATAATTTTGATCTCAGAAAGTGAGAATAATCAAAATGAAAGAAAAACAGCAATTAGGATTATGAAAGGCATCAGAGTAGCCAAGATGCATGTTATATTGTATTTTTTAATCTAATAACATAGTCCTGTAGTTCCTGAAAAAATTCTATAGGGAACCACGCTAAGTACTCTTCCTTGTTCACAGTGCCACCTGGAGGAGAAAGAAGTTTCCCTAATTTAGTGCAAATGCATTCTTACTGGACTGAGCTAGGTCAAGCACCCAAAGATCAGGCATACTCCAGAAAATGTATGCTTTAGTTTAATTGATTATCATAAGAATGTCTACTCTGATTCTTTGTACCTGGCTGTGTTCAACACAGAAGACCAATCTATGAGCTTTTAAATTTTGAGGTGGGAAATTTAAAAATGGATTAGAAATGAATGCATATGATTTCTAATGTATTTTCTTTTGGAACACCTGCTTGATCATAATATATAAGTCGTGCAATGGTTACATTATCTCCAAGAGATTTAACAGTTTCTCTTGATGTTTTATTCTTTTAACCAGTTTCAGGAGGAAATACTCCCTATTGCATAAAAACTAGAACTAAGCAATTACTTCTAATACTGAAAAGGGTACTCAGTCCATGAATACTTGGTTGAAGAGCTGAAGCGGGTCAGCTTAAGCACCTGAGAGAGGAAAAGGCGGAGAGCTACTAGACTATTGCAAGTGTCTAGGGCTACGCGAATGTGGTGGCCGCCAGCCACTGAGGACTTGAAATGCAGACAATATGAATTGAGACGTGCTGTAAGTGTAGAATCTACACAGCATTTTGAAGACAATATCAAAAAATCATAAAGTGTCTCATTTTTATATGGATTACATGTGGAAATGATGTTTTGTATATATTAGGTTAAATAAAATATATTATTTAATCTCACCTACTCATTTTTACTTTTTAAAATATGTCTAACAGAAAGTTTGAAACGATACATATGGCTTGCATTATATTTCCATTGGGCAGTGCTTTCTAGGGCATACAAATCAGTGGGCCAGCAACACCCACGACAGATTCACTGAGCACATACCTTGTGCCTGGCACATACTAAGGGTTGATAAACCTGTCAGGTAAAGTTCCATGATCACTCGTGTTTTTACCTGGAAATTAAAGCCAAGAGATCAAGTAATTGCCCCAGATATCAGAGCTAATAAATGGGAGAGGAGATATTCAAACCAGGTTTGTACAGACTCCATGCAAAAAAAGAGCCCATGTTCCTAATATGTATACTATACTACCTCCTGGAATAATCTTTACTTGAAATACTAGAAATCAGAGCAATGCAGAGAAAGTAGAGATCTTATTTTTTTTTTTTTAAAGATTTTATTTATTTATTTGACAGAGAGATAGAGAGAGACAGCAAGAGAGGGAATACAAGCAGGGGGAGCGGGAGAGGGAGAAGCAGGCTTCCCGCTGAGCAGGGAGCCTGATGTGGGCCCAATGCAGGGCTCGATCCCAGGATCCTGGGATCGTGACCTGAGCTGAAGGCAGACGCCCAACGACTGAGCCACCCAGGCGCCCCGAAAGTAGAGATTTTAATTCAAATTTTCAGTTCTGTAGCAGGAGGAAAATGAGGATAAGAGAAGTTAAGTCACTCTAAGATCTCGTGTAGTAGAATCCCATCTAGTTTACCACCTGATTTGGGGTGAGGTGAATCATGGTAAATCCTAATTGTTAAAAGAACAGGTTGCTAGGAGAGCAAATAATTAGGAGGTGGGATATGGCCTGAAAAGTTAAAAAAGGTAGTAATGTCTGAATTAAGGTCTGGAATAAGAACAGAAATTAACTAGATCAAGGAGGAGGAGCAATAGGAAGACGAAAATACAGTTGACCCCTGGACAACACGGGTTTAAACTACATGGATTCACTTACACACAGATTTTTTTCTATAAATACAGTATAGTACTGTAAGTATATTTTCCTTATGATTTTCTTAACATTTTCTCTTGAGCTTACTTTATTGTAAGAATATAGTGTATCATACATATAGCATACAAAATATGCATTAATCAACTGTTTGTTATTGGTAAGGCTTCTGGTCAACAGTAGTCTATTAGTAGTTGAGTTTTGGGGGCATCAAAGTTAATAAGCAGATTTTCGACCATGTTGGGGGCTGGTGCCCCTTAAGCCCTGCATTATTCAAGGGTCAACTATATACACAGATCTCAAGGTGAAGGCTATGGCTTCTTTAAAGAAAAGGCCTTATAAAAAGAACGCAAAGAGGTGGGAGGTTCAGGTAAGGCTGGAGAGAAAGGCCGAGGCCAGATCATTTGGGAAATTTTAGGCCTTATGAAGGTTCTGGTTAATGACGTGGCCAAGTTCATACAACTAGTAAATGGAAAAACTAAGATTCCAAAACCAAGTCTTCTGGCTCCAAAGCCTGTGATTTTTCACAACTCTATGCTACGAAGGAGTAAGAAGACAAGAGGAATACATTTTGGGTCATTCTGACTTTAAAGAAGATAATAAAATTCAATAAAAATAAAATTGCCTAGGAGCAGAAACCCTAACATTTGTCTTGGAAGACACTTCTCCATGGGTCTTTCATATTCCTGCATGTTTGCTAGATACACTAAAGATCCAAAGTCTGGAGGGCTCTTTTTTTTTTTTTTTTAAGATTATTTATTTATTTATTTATTTGACAGAGAGAGAGGCAGCGAGAGAGGGAACACAAGCAGGGGGAGTGGGAGAGGGAGAAGCAGGCTTCCCGCCGAGCAGGGAGCCCGATATGGGCCCAATGCGGGGCTCGATCCCAGAACACTGGGATCATGACCTGAGTCGAAGGCAGACGCTTAACTGAGCCACCCAGGCGCCCCGCAACAAGCAAATTTGAGGGATGAGCTAACCTCTCCATCTGGGGAAAAAAAGGCAGGCTTGCTTCTGCTTACTATGAAAGCAGTGGATTCCCCAAGCTAAGCATTCATCTCATCTCATGCAACCCCTGGTGGGGGCAGCCATCTATACGGCCCTCTGCATTGCCCCCCTGGGATTTGGAAGCATGGTGAATTGATGTAAATATGTTGCTCATGCTGTTTGTCGTGTTGTGAGTAATAAAGTCCTTTGTCTCGGACCCAGCAGTCTTGTGTCTTCTACCAGCATCTATGAACCAGCAAGAGGCTAACTAACTTCCTAGACTGTAAATAGGATAAAATAAAACTCCAGACCTAAAAGGTTGTATCTAAACTACCAGTGGCCCCTGGAAAACCTGGAAAAAAGAAGGTATAAGAACAAGCAATCTTAAGATAGGTAAGAAGGGACAAATACTGATTTTAAAAAAATATTTTTAAAAATTTATTTGAGAGTATGTGAGAGAAAGAGAGAGAGAGAGAGCAGGAGCAGGGGAAAGAGAGAGGGAGAAACAGGCTCCTCACTGAGCAAAGAGCCCCATGAGGGGCTTGATCCCAGGACCCTGGGATCATGACCTGAGCTGAAGGCAGACCCTTAACGGACTGAGCCACCCAGGCGCCCCCAGATTTTTAAATTAGTCAGCTTTTTGCATGGGTTTATCTAAATTGCCCCTCCAACTCTTCACCCTCTGGCTTTATAAAAAGAAGCTCTGGTTTTAGGGCTTAAGGCTCCAAACTGCCCTTTGGTAGTATTCTGCTTCTTTTTATGTTAAGCTCTAGAAAGCTAACTTCTATACTGGTGGGAATTGTCCCACGGGCTTCAGGATGGCTGTGATCAGACATGGTGAAAGGATGAATGGTTCTGATTTCAAGCAGTTTCCCAGTTGGGGGGTACCAAATGGAGGTCATTTTGGTGGGTAATTTGTGAACTGTAAGATGCAGAGTTGAGAAATATGTTAGCATTCCCTCAGGCTCTCTCTCCTCCTTTTTGTGGGAAAGAGTAACTTGGCCAAAGTCGCAGGGCAAGTGAATGGCAGAGTGGAATTCCACCGCTCTTTTCACCACTCCAGTTCTATTCCACTTCTCCAGAACTATCCTCAAGTCATAGCAATTATGTGGTACTGACTTACCAAGCTTACATGTGGGGGATAAACAAGAATTCAATTCATTTACAATTGTAGATATATAACTGTCTAGAGTAGGATCACTTCCATTTCAGGGGTAAGACTTTCCGGACTTAAGTCATAAATCAAGAAGTTGCTTGGTGAGCACAGAATTGGAACACATTTAAATGTATATTCTCTAGTGACATAACCATCAAACTAGAGCGGTCATATGGTTTCCCCTTGATTTAGTGTATTATTATTTAGAGGACTGGATTGGAGTTCAGAATTTGTTCCCTTATATAATATTTCTTGACCACCTACTATGTGTCAGACACCTACTGTGTGTAGGCTCTGGACCCAAGGATACTAGCCTCTGGACAAGAGCTTTATAGAGACATATTTATTATTCAAATACTCGTTAAATTAGCCATCTAAATGCTATTACTTCATCTCAAAGGAAAGAATTTATACTTTTAGGGGTTTTATATTATCTCTCTTGATCCTCATCATAAATCGGTATAGAAGATACTAATTATCATATTTTATAAATGAGGAGACTGAGACTTAAAGGGATGAAATGACACGTTTCAAGTTATACAATTAGCAAGTGGCAGGCCTAGGAAGACCTGGATCTACTTGACTCCAAGCACCTTCAGTTTCCACTCCACCCTTTAACTCATAATTTTCTTACAATTCGGTGTATCACCTCCTAAGCACAGCCATATTAAGGTCTTTCTTTTGTGACTCTATAATCCTAGTTCCACGATTTGGGAAAGGTCCTAATCTCACCTACAAATCAATTCAGCAAACCGAGAGTGAATATGAGCTATGTATATGTGCAAAACACTGAGCCATTCTCTGGAGGACATAGAGATGAAAAAGACAAGATCCTTGTGTTCTTGGAGCTTCCAATATACTTAACACGAATATAAAAGCTGGAATTAAGCTGACTATACATACAAACAAAATGCTATGGGAACATAAGGAAGAGAAACAATTAGAATTCGGGAGATTTGAGAAGGGTTTTGGAACAGGGAACTGGAATTTCAAAGGTAAGATTGCTAGAAGACAGGAAAAAAAATCCTGAAAAGTGAGGTAGCCTGGGGGGATGGGGGAGGATGCCTTGAGGGCTGGGTGGTTTAAGCCTGAACCCCACACTGCCTGTAGAGATTCCTTAAAAACTAACAAACAACAATAAGTGAGGTAGCCTGAAGGCAGGAGAGTGCTGGGTATCATCTCCATTGTGGGGAACAGAAGATACTGGTGGTATTGTGGCTGATGATGCAAGAAAGGTAGAAGTTAAATTGTAGAGGGCTTGTATGTGAGCTAGAAAGTTTGGAACTTAATTCTGTGTAAGGAAGGTCCTTGCAGGGATTTGAGCAGGGCAGAAATACAGTCAACTAAAGATAATGCATACAGCCTTTTACAGCTTTGTCACTGGATCTTCACTGCTTTACACGGTGCATGGAACTTGCTCTGTGCAAATAAACATGTTAAATGAATGGACTCAAGGGGAAGAGACTACATATTGGATTATCAATTAGGTTACTGTAATAGTTCAAGAAGAGGGCAGATGCATTCAACTCTGCAGAGGTGAAAATGACTGTCCTTGATATCTGGGTTTGGGCTTATGGGAAGAGAAAGTATTAAAGAAGGCTGACCTTGACTCTGTTCCACCAGGAAGATGGGATATTGGGAATAGGGTGCATGCAGGGGAAAAACATGGTTTGGGGAGAATAGGAAAAAGGAAACATTCTCAATTCTGTTTTGGATTATGTTGTGTTTGAAGTGCTGGTAAGATATCTAGTAAAAGGATTTCCAAGCATTCATGAGCCTTTATCTCTTTGAGGGGGCACCATGTTCGTAGGACTGACTTCATCCAGGTTTTATACAGATTTGTAATGATTTCAGTTTGATATTTTCCTTACATTCTTTAAAATCATAGGGAAGTATCTTAGCATCCTATGCAAGACCTACCCTCTTACCTTGCAAGAGCAGGAAAAAGAAGGGGAAAATGCATTAAAGCAGTTAAATAGCTTAAAGCTGGGCAAAATTTACCCTTCACCTTGGGTAAAATGGATGGAGAAATATATTTTAAAGAAATATATTTTAAAAGACAGACCCTGTATTTAGAAAGCAGGTAGTAATGGGAAAATATGCATGTACATAAATTACTTATAACTGAAAGAGTAACAAGGTAACCATAGGCGAAGTAGTATTTGACTACTCTTCTGATTGAAGCTTTTACTTGCTAGAACCTTTTCAAGTTGTCTTCCGAGTCCTGCTGATAGTCTGAACTTTAAGGGATTCATTCCTTCCTTCCCATGCACTATTTTGAGCTACATATTCTGGGGGGCAGACAAGCTCAGACAGTTTATCAGTCCAGAACACCATGGTCTCCTTCCCTTTCTTTCCCCAAACTTCACGGCTAACCTCCCAACACAGTGCCGATATCCCGAGCTCTCCCCTGCACCCAGTCTTCCCCTTCCCACGTGGGCTGGAGCTGTATAGATCCCGCCTGGAGTGGCGCTTTGCCCCAACTCCTGCCTGGCAGGCACGTGCCCCAGGGGCTGCTGCAGCGCACAGCAACCGTCCCTTTTGTCCAGTAGGCGGGCGCCGGAGCGGGTCGGCTGGCGCGGGAGGTGGGGCGCGAGCCGGGGGCGGGCTGGTGCGCGCCAGGTGGGGGCGCAAGCCCAGTGCGAGACGCTACGGTCCGAGTCGTGTGACAACCGACAGTTGGAGTTGGGGATGGGGAAGCTCTCCGGTTTGCAACTGAATACGGTGAAGTAGAAAAAGCAAGTTGCAAAACGATAAGTACAGTGAGATCCCATTTACGTAGGAGGATTCACAGCGCCCAACTCTGAGTACACACTTATGTATGTAAATGCACTGGATGTGGTCTGACAAAGTTCTGGGGAAAGGAGTAAGCCGGGAGGGCGGATGAAGGGAGCTGACTTTGGGCATTGTGTAGTTTTGAGATACGTAACGTTACTATTTAGAACATATGATCATGTAATTGAAAAAAAAAAACTGCATTTGGGACGCTTGGACATCCTCTTGCTTCTCATCGGTAGGGAGCTGCTCAGACTCTCAGCGCACCGGCAAGATAGGAGTCAAGAAAACGGTTTTCACGTTCAGCTGTTCTCCCTTCTCCGTGCTTCACCTCTCACCCCCCTCACCTTCTTATTACAAATCCTTCGAATTGGCCTTGGCCTTTGCGGAGGACTCTTCCTTGCAGCCCTTGTCTTTATCACAGATCTGCCTGCAAAACCCACTCACAAAGAGGAAACATTTTGAAGATAGTCAATAACTCACAGGCACATAAACCTGAGAATTAAACATTATTCCTAAACCTTATTTGATAAAAAGTAAGATAAAATGTTTACAGGATATTTCTATTTTCTCCTAAACACTTGTGCCATAATGTTTCTAGTCATATGACCACATATTAAATTAATATGTTTTTCATTCTTAAGTTTTGTTTTGACATAATTTGACTTAGAAAAATGGTACAAATAATTTCATTATGTCCTTCACACAGCTTCCCGAGACATTAACATTTAACACAACTATAGCACAATGATTATAAGTACGAAATAAGCATTACTATTACTCTGTTAACTAATCTACAGATATTATTCAAATTTCTACAATTATCCAACAAATGTCCTTTTTCCCTCTCTGGTTCAGGATTCAATTCAGGATCTCACAATGCATTTATCATGTTTAGATAGGTACTTCTGATCTGTGATAATTTCTCTTTCTTTTTCATGATGACACTTTTGAAGAGTACTGCTGGCCATTTATTTTGTGAATGTTCTTTAATTTGGTTTGTTTAGTATTTTCTCATTATTCAGGTTATGCTTTTTTTGGTTGTTGTTTTCGGGTTTTTTTTTTTTTTTTTTTGGCAAAGATGTCACAGAAGTTATGTTGTGCCCTCCACAGTGCATCCTTTCAGGAGGCACAGGATGTCAGTGTGTCCTTAATGGTGAGGTTAATTTATTACTTGGCTGCCAGCTTTATCCAATGAAAAGTTGTGATTTTCCTTTTTGCCTTGGATCATAGGAGGCAAACACCCTCATCATATGTACACCAGTTTTACTATTCATGATCCTTGACTGCAACAGTTAGTCCTGTGGTGTTTGCCAATGGTAATTTTTCTATTCCCATCATTCCTGTTAAATTTCAATATGAATATTTAAATGCACAATAACTTTTTAAAGGAAAATACTTGGCATTTACTTTTTTTGTTTTAACCTAGGGGAAAAAAGGCATTTGGAGGCTGTGTGATATGTTGTGGAACTAGCAGCTAAAATGGAATTTATGAGTGTATTCCAGATAATTGAAATTCTAAAAGAGTATTTCGCTATTCTTAGTATTTCTAAGGAGATGGATTCTAAAATCACAGCTTATATGGGTTTACAAGTTCATTAACTGAATTGGTTTTTATTACTCCTGTGTTTGTGCCTATTCTAATAAATGGTACATGTAAAATGATACTTAGAAGTAGAACAAAAAGTCTTCCATATTATTTCCAATATGCTGCTAATTTTAGCTTGCATTTGCAAAACTGATCTTTAAATTAACAATACATTTGACTCTCAGCCAATATTTCACTTTATTTAGCCTCAATGTTTGCTGAAAGGATTTACTGGAAGTTGAATGCACTACAAGGAAGGTAAAATTCTTGTGGGTGAAACTTAGAGATCTTTCAATCCATGGGTTATTTGGCTATCAAGCATTTTGATAAATCTCATTTGATTGTTACCCTGTGCAGCATTTTCCCTAACCTTTATCATTGGAGATGGAAAACTGGTTCAAGATTGGGTCTCAGCCTTGATGCTTTCAGTAAGAAGGAAATGGGAAAGTGGTTTAGGTTTTTGTTGTTGTTGTTTTTGTTTTTAAGTCATCAGCCCTTTTGAGTATCTGATGTCTATGAATCCTTCCACCAGGAAAATGCACAAACCCACACGTTACATTAAAGCAAAAGCAATCCAGTGGCAAATGGGGGAAGGTCGGGAGGAGGTTACTGGGAGGGCAAAGCTGGTTGCCAGTCTGTCAGAGGTTCCTCAGACAGTTTCCCCTCCTGCCATATGGCACAGCCAGCCTCCCTTGGCAGCTCAGGTGGGGCTGCGAAGGCTGCACAGCCCATCTGGCTCCTCGTCATGTCCCTCTAAACCCCTCCCTTAACCCGCAACATCGTTCTCTCCTTTATTACTTAGCCCCCAGTCCGCTCAGCTTTCCTCATGAGGCGCTTCCTCTCACCAGCGTTCACCAGCTCTTTGATCTCGCTCACCAGCCTCTTGTTTGGGAAGTTAGCTCAAAAGCTCAAGTGAGAGAACCTGACCACTTCCAAATGGCTACCGCAGAGAAGAACTTACTGAATTAAATGTGACCGCTCCCCCTTCTCATTAGCAGAGAAATCTTGCCACGTTTTCCTGCCTATCTGAAAAATGGAGCAAGAGCTGATAAACACGTTGGGAGAACACGTCTAAGACCAGTGTTTACACAAACGGTGAATATTACCAATGGAGAGAAGGCCCCGTGATAACGAAACTCCCCCCCCCCCCCTTGAAAATGGAAAGAACGTGAACTCACAGAACCCGCTTCTTCGCCCGCCAACCCTCTCATCTGCTGGTGTGACAGCCCCCGGCGCCTGGCCCAGTTCAGGCCCGCCACGGCTCGCGGCAAAGCTTGGCGCTTCAGCGCGCGCCTCCGCGGACAAAGAGCAGGCGCCGGCGGGGCGGGGCGGGGCGGGGCGGCCAGCGGGCAGGTGGAGGCGCGCGGCGAAGCGCGCTGGGGGAATCCCTCCCGCACTCTGACGTCACCATAGCGCTGGCCAATGAGAGACGGGGTAGGGGGATTCCCGCTCCTGCTGCCGCCCCGCCGGCTTTTTAAACAGTACCCTGGGGAATGCTGTCTAGGAGCAGTGGGAGGAATGGGGGAAATGAAAGTTATGGGTGAAAAATGATGGTCCTGGGGGTGAGACCTCTAGAAGTTTGACGATTAGGCGCCAAGACCTAGGCTTGAGGGGAAAACCAGAGCGGATCGAGGGGAGGCCAAACTCCAGGTAGGGGGAAGTCCTCCCGAGATGGAGTGGAAACTGGAGCGCACCGCCCCTCGGAGGGTCCGGACAGAAGAAGAGATGCTATGGGTGAGTAACGTCCTTTGTTTCCCAGGAGCTTCTCGTCGAAGGCACTGTTCTTAGTACCTGTTCAGGACCAAGAGGTAGCACAAAACTCTAAATCCTGCTCCTGCATTTTGAGATGTGTAATTTAGTTGTGTTTTGGAATTCTGGAGGTGCCTGCTTGCTAAAGAAAAAGAGGAAATGCCGTTGGACAAGCTGAGGATCTAGAAACATTCCACGCCTAACATTATGATTTTTTAAAAATAGTTTTTCTCTCCATATGTTTTCTATATTTTCGAAGGAGAACGTCATGAGGGTGCTCGCCAAAGACCTGAAGCAGAAGAGAAGTCCAGGTTCTCCCAAGGTGAGTGTCTAGTGCTTGCTCTAGTTCTCTTAATTCTGATCTTGAACAAAATAATTCTTCCTAAAGAAGGTATTTGTTGGAAGTATGGCTTGGTCTGAGGATATGAAAATTAAAAAAAAAATCTAAGAGAACACTAACTACAGAGTCTAATTAATACACTGCCCGCCCCCCATTTCTGTAAGAAATTGAGGATCCCTGACAATGGTAATCATTTGTACATCACTGGTGCTTTCTAGTTTTTGCCTCAACAGAAAAGGATGAAGAGTGGATGTGTCAGGTAGGCAGCGCATTGCTAGCAGGCTGTTAGATTTTAACAGCAAGTTGCACTTGCCACTGTGGATTTGAAAGCTTGCCCCCCGAAGAAATGGAAATGGTGCCATCTTGTGGACAATCGGGGAAGTGGCATAATCCATGGTGTGTCCTTTGGGTGGCAATTTAAAATTGACCCTATGTAGTATTTTTTCCCTTGAAAGTCCGAAGCCAAAGGGCTGTAGCTTCTCTTGTAATCAGCGTAAAAATAAAACAAATCTAGATGAGTTTTTTTCCTTTTTCCCCACATAAACAGCCCTCATATGCTTTAAATCTCTCATAATCATCATTCACCTTGTCTTCTCTCTACACAAAACTGTTCTTATTCCTTTAAACTTTACTCATAGATTCTAGTTTCAAACCCATCAACATTTTTTACAGATTTTTCTTAATCTCCTTTAAGTTTTCAATATTTCAGTGGTGACACAAGAAATCAAACATAACGGCCCTTTCAGAATGCAATAACTAATGTTACTTATAGTGGGAGACAATGAATGACAGTTTTAAGTCCTTAAATTCCCTAAATACTTCAATATTGATTTTTCCCCTCCAGAATAGCTGCGGTTTTGTTTGTTGCTCAGCTTGTGTATTGCCATGACTCCTACTAAATGTTTTGCTGCCTAGTACAGACAACTGGTCTTTTTGTCAGTAAATAGAAATAATTGGAAAAGCTCCAGTTAAGTATAACTTTGTTAATTTGCTTGTACTGCAATACCATATTTTGATGTCCAAGCATTTACTTTAGAATAGCTAAGGGCAAGTATTCTGAAAGTTTACCTTTTTAAGCTTTCGAGATTTAAAAATAATGTTTTCATATTTTCTGACAGTTTTGGAGGAACAAGTTTTGTTTGTAAGTTTTCTTTTATGTGACTATTAAGATGACAGATCTGCCACGGTCTCACATTGTGAACGTAGCTTCGGTGACTTCATGGGCCATGACAAGCAGCAGTGACCTGAGTCAGGTAGGCAGTGTATTGTTAGCTGGCTGCTTTGGGTCAATCTGGCAGCCACAACTACCCTGCCACTTGCTTCTGGATAAATTCTTCTTGTTAACAAGCTGCACTAGTGACCCGTGTGTGATGGGTTGGCAGTGTATTGTTAGCTGGTTGAATATATGAGTTGTATCAGCTAACGTGCAACTGCTATCTTATTGCATATACAATGAACATCAGCGTAGAATTCATTCTGTAATTAGTGAGTGTGTATGTGTGCTTGTGTATACTTTTTGTTATAAACCAGGGCACTAGTTACCATAGTACTTGTAATTGCTATTTCGTTACTCAATAACAATACAATAGACAGCTTTATAAGTGGTGAAGAAACCAATACAATTAATCCTTAAAAAATTTCCCAGGTAGGGGCGCCTGGGTGGCTCAGTTGGTTAAGTATCTGCCTTTGGCTCAGGTCATGATCCCAGGGTCCTGGGGTCGAACCCCTCATCGGGCTCCCTGCTCAGCAGGCTCCCTCTCCATCTCCTGCTTCCCCCGCTTGTTCTCTCTCTCTGTAAAATAAATAAATAAAATCTTAAAAAAAAATTTCCCAGGTAATATTTTTGGAGGCCTGGGTACATAGGTATTTGTGAAATGATGTATTTATTTTTAATATAAAATTTAGAATACAATGACAATTTGAAATGGAAAGTTTAAAATGTTTCTCCAAGTTTTCAACTAAATCTTTAGTATTCTCTCTAGATAATCAGTTTCTTAATATGACATTAGAACAGGTCTCTATAACCATGTGTATGTACCAGCTGAAGGGAGAATCGAGGTAACTTTCAAGATGAGTCAGTCAACTCAAACATTTTCACTTGAAATAGCAAGAAAATTGGAAATTTTGGGGTTTGAATGGGGTTGAATCTTTTGCAGGATTTGCCTTGATTATTCACTTCATTTTCTGTGAAGTCACAGACTCATAAAATATCTGGAGTAGAGCATGAGTTTTAGCTTGTGAAGTGGGAAGAATTGACTGTACAATATGCTTTTAAATATTTTCTGATTTCTTTGAAGGCCATTTTGGCCCATGCAACAGTGTCAAGTACGTGCTGGGTCCCAGACATACAGTGACCTACATGTCCTCATGTGGACATTTGCAGCAAGTTCATGGAACTGACTTTGGCAGTCTGACCAATTAGTTATATTCTAAGTGAGATGTGAGAAACATATTACAGTCTACTGTACTGAATTATAAATTACAGATACAACAATTTTTATTCTTACCTTATTTAAGTTTAAACATTTAAACCATGGAAGAATGATGCCTATAATTAGGTTCTTTATGCATTTTGCTACCTTCATGTCTCATTGTCTTTTCACTGTTGCCCGTTATCATTCTATTTTCAGCATTTTGTTTTTGTTGTTGTTGTTGTTTAAGGATCCCTTCCACATAAATATTTTCATCTTGTTTTTTCTTAAAAGGTTAAATTTCAACATGTTATTTTTTATGGAAAGCCTCTGACCTGTTGATAAAAATAAAACCTACTAAATTTAGAAGGCTTGGCCTTTGTGTTTTAATTTTTTTTAAACTAAAGGACAAGACATAAAATGCCAACATTTATACTCAATAAACAAGATATATTTAAAGCTGTTCTTCTGTTCCATATTACTGAGATGATGAGAAAGGAGGGAAAGGATGGAATGCAATAAAGAGAATTTAAGGAGATCAGGGTTTCCATAGGAGTAGGAGGGAAAGAGAGGGATCCACACTTAGGACATCAAAGCTACTCTTCATTCATCCCCCCCAAGTGTAAACGGTTCAGCAGGAGGAAGGAAGAGAAGAGTGGAGAACAGTGTAGTGTTAGTTTCTAGGCATGACAGTTATTAGAATTTTATTATTCCACGGGAAAGATGAAATCCAGGTAAGGAATAAACATGGACAATGTGTCCCTATATTGTCTCCACCCAAACGTACCATTTTTCTCTCAAAGAAACACCATGAATGAATATAATATTTTGTACAGGGACCACTAAAGACTTTTTAGTTTGTTCAAGGTAGTCTTCTGAAACAGTTAATGTTTTGGGACACACAAAAAACAGTTTTTATTTTTTTTCTGAGGCTCTGCCTACATTATTATTATTATTTTTTACTGTAGTGTTTTCCTACTTGAGGTTACCTACAGACAATCCAGTTAAGTCATTAGATTTTACTGTGATTAATAGCATATTGTTAGCAGCTTTTCGTATTTCAGTAACTGTAATTCCACATTTTCATAGAGCCTAGCTAAATAGTAAATTTATAATAAAAATAGATAATATATAATAAGTTTTCACTCTAGATTTATCTCTTGGGAGATCCTTATGATAACCTAAGCAAGTCTGATTTTTAAGAATTTTGGTGTTCCAGAGCCCACTTATAGTGGTTTGTGAGAACCGATTGTTAAACTTTCAAAAACTTGGCATGCCAGTTATTAAACCATTGGTAGATGGAAGTTGGTCATGTGGGAGCATTTACACCGTGGACACTGGCAAGTGCTGCCACCTGGGACCCTTCCTCCGAGAGGGGATGGTTATTTATCAGCCACCTCTGGGCATATGCTATATATACCATAATTACCAGGAATTATATATGGGTACCTACCTACATAACTATGGATACACTATAATTATTAAGCATTTTAGGAAATGAAGTATGACTTTCAGGGTATATTTCAGACAAATTCACATTTATTCCAATTTCCAACACTATGGCTATAATGTGCCATGAGATGAAGATTAGGAGTTAGAATGAAGTACTCCTTGGGGCGCCTGGGTGGCACAGCGGTTAATCGTCTGCCTTTGGCTCAGGGCGTGATCCCGGCATTACGGGATTGAGTCCCACATCAGGCTCTTCCGCTATGAGCCTGCTTCTTCCTCTCCCACTCCCCCTGCTTGTGTTCCCTCTCTCGCTGGCTGTCTCTCTCTGTCGAATAAATAAATAAAATCTTAAAAAAAAAAAAAAGAATGAAGTACTCCTTCCTACCTTCTGAATAAACCAAACTTCAAGCCAATGAATTACCATAATTAAATGCATTTGATTTTGTCCCTTTGTCATAGAGGCAACTAAATACCCTTTTATGTGATGACAGCTGTTTTCTGATATATTCCTCAATTTAGACAGCACTCTATGTCTCAGGCTTTTTGACGCTGAGACAGGGAAGATATGCTCAATTCAAGAAAGCTACAATTTTTTCTCTGTATGTGCGTACCTGGTGGAATTCACATAAGACATTGGAGTTATGGGTAGCAGGACATCAGCAAATGGCTCCACACCCTCTTTTAGCACAGAGAGCCTAATTGTTACAGAACCCGAATGGACACCTACTTGGCACACTTTCAAATCCCCACCTGCCTTCCCTGCATCCCCAAAGGCCAAGGGGAGAGAATCAAACACTGACTATAGTAGAGGCTGTAGGTTGAATAAAGCAACCAGGATTGGAGATCTATAACTGAAAACCCCCTTTATATGGCTTTGGAGAACTCGTGACTTTGGGCAGGATGGACATCTCAACTGCATTCACCAGGGCAGTCCTGGTCAGTCCCCAGTGTAGCTCCATCACCGACTGTCTGACAGTGGGGAGTCTACATAGGCTGTGCAGGGCTGGCATGTACACTTCTGCTCATACCCCTAATGTGGGCACATGAAACACTGCAGCAGTCCCGTGGCACTTGTCCTAAGTGGTGGTATATGGCAAGAATGCTCTGGGAACAACACCTGGGAGAGTTTGCCCTGAACAAAATTTTGCTTAGAGGCTCAGAATTCAAACTGCTTCTATGCTCTTGGGACAAAATTGCAAAGAACAGATAGGCTTGTCCGGGGCCTTCTATTTCTTCAGAAACAATTCAGATTAGTACTGATTCCATTCCTGATCACTTAAGACCCCTTGTTAAGCATGGTCATTGACTCGTAGAGCTAGAAGGGGCTCTTTGTTTAGTCTGACCTCAGTTTATGGGTGAGCAAACCTAAAAGCAGTCAAGTGACTTGCCCGAAGTCATACAGGGTACAAGCAGGTTTGCTGACACACTAACCTGGCATTCTTGAAGCTATCCTTGGAAATCTTCTCGACCTCTAACAGAAACTGTATCCCCAGCTGTGGGTGGTTGGACATACACTTTGAAGCAGAAGGTCCTCCAGGAAATATGATGTGGCATGGAATTCTTTCCAAGTAACTGATCCAGTCTGAATATATGAGCAACCAACATTAACATATAAAGACGAGCTAAATCATCAAACACTCCTAGCCTTTTTCTTACACTTAGGATTTTCATTCAGAAATAAAGACTGTGATTCAATTATGAATATTCTATTTATAAAATTTGAGTTGCTTCTGGAAAATAGTTGAGAAATACTGAAAGTGATGAAGGCTGTTTCAAATGTTAGGAGACTGCCATTTATCAGTGACTGGGCAGAGATAATAAAATATACTATGAACCTGTACTCAAACAACTAAAGAAACAAAATCCTGTATATGAAACAGAAGTATACAAGGATTTGAATCTATTTCACATTTTTCAATGTTTATTTTGTATTTTATTACATAAAAATAGCCATTTACAATTAGTTACTCCTGAAATTTCAGTCACATACAGTGTCTTGAATTCAAACAGTGGTCTAGTGTGTTGGCATTTCCATCAAGTGCTATCCTGGAAAATGTCAAGGCAAACAACAGGATATTGAAGCACACTGGTGACTCTGTATTCTGAAGTGTTTAGTATGGTCAGATGAAATATTTAATATATTGCATTTTGATTCTTTAGCTATTCTTTATTTTGCTTTAGGTAACATCTCTGACCTGGGGACATTCGTTACCACTCACTGGCAAGGTATCCTAAAAACAAACAAAACACCCCATTCTTCAGGGCCACATTTAATTGTCAGAGTCTTTAAGATGACACCCCACCCCCCAAGGGACATGTCTATATTCCGACTACTGCAGCTGAATGACTCACTGCCATGTTCACAGGTCCTCTTTCTTTCTTATGATCATTTGTCTAATCAGAGCTGCTATCTCAGGCCTGATGACTTCAATGGGTTCCTCTGGCCTCCAGGACTTCACAACTTGGCCCTCAGGGTTGACCAGATACTTCCAAAAATTCCACCTTGGTTCCTTCTTTGAAGAATCTAAAATACCAGAATATATTTTCATGAGCATAATTTTATTCTTTTGCTAAGATTGTCATTTCTATTAGTAACCTATAAGTGACAACTTTAGAATCAAGTTCTAGGAATATCAAAAACAAAACAAAAAGCAAAACACCCAAACAAGGCAAAACTCAAGCTCTGAGTAACCATATTTCTATATATTTGCTGACTTCACTGATGATTCTACTGATCTATTTTTTTTTTTAAAGATTTTATTTATTTACTTGACAGAGATAGAGACAGCCAGCGAGAGAGGGAACACAAGCAGGGGGAGTGGGAGAGGAAGAAGCAGGCTCATAGCGGAGGAGCCTGATGTGGGGCTGGATCCCATAACGCCGGGATCACGCCCTGAGCCGAAGGCAGACGCTTAACCGCTGTGCCACCCAGGCGCCCCTCTACTGATCTAGAATCATGAAACAAAGTGGTTTATTTTGGATCTGTTGATCTAAACAACAAAAAATTTACCTCGTCATTCAAAACTTCCAGTTTTCTAACATTTTTAAAGATAAAATGATGTTCTAATGGTCCTTGGTAATGGCATGTATGGAATTCTTTTCATCTTAAATGTTATCTATGGTTTTAATATCGTTACATGTTATATAGACAAAAATGGAAAGGAATTCTTTATATTTAAGTGTTTATTTAATTCCAGTTAACATACAGTGTTAAATCATTTTGAGAAATTATGCTGTCCTTTTGATACATCTTAATTTATGTAAGAAATGCAGATTTTTTTCCACTTACTCTATCCAGAATTGATGTGCATTATTGACTAACATGAGGAAAAAATATAAATAACTTGTCTACTATGTACCTAGTAATGTGTGCTCATTGCTCTAAATGGATCCTTTCATTTAATCTTTACGGCAACCCTGTGAGGTGGGTATTTTGCAGATGAGAAAAATGGAGTCCTAGACTCAAGGTCTCAAGACTACTGAGCGGTAGAACCAGGACTGATACACAGGCCTTCCTACTCCTATAGAAAAGCAAGCAGATTTTAGGAGGAGGATGACAAATTCGTTTTTGTACAGGAGGGGATTCAGGTGTACATGGGACATCCACTCAGAGGAGGGAGCTGAATATAGGGCATTGGAGCTTAGGAGAGAGAGAGCATGCAGGGAACGGGGACAGAATAAGGGCCCCAGGGGATTGTGGCAGAATCCTGAGGTCAGCAGAGTTAAGGGCTGGTGGAAAGGAGGAACCTGAAAAGGAGAGAGAAGGGGCCAGAGTGGCAGTCACCGTGAGGTTCAGGAGCTCCTGACAAGAAGCCCGACACAGTGATCTCAGAAGGGAACTGAGACAGGCAAGCAGAGATAACCAGCGTTAACTCTTCCTTCAGGAACCGTGATGAAGTAGGTAGAAGGAACACACTGCCTCGAGGTTTAAGGGGTGCAACACTTTGCTTTGTGCTGGGAAAAAGAACCCATGAGGGAGCACAAGTTAAACATAAGAAATAAAAAGCATCCTGATTACTTAAGTGTGTTTTACTTTGGGTACTGTGCCAAGCAGTTAGTTATTTCATTACTAGAGATAAATATTTCTGATTAGAGCAAGCATCAGTGACGCGGTGTGAGCATCATATTATTACATTAAAGCCATCTTAAAATCATTTTGAAAAATTGCCCTTTTCTATAACGGAAAATGCATCTCTAAAGATAATGCCTATCAGGGCAGAGCTCTCTCTAGCTGACCTGACATCCCGGTGTATTTAGGAAAAGATACCCTTCCAGGCGGGTACGGCCCCCTCAGCACATGCCTGGCTGGGGCTGCGCTTCAGTCCCCAGGTGCCTCCGTGTCCAGATGCCCTGTGTAGTGACACCTGCCCACACGTGCAGAGTGGCCCTGTTTGTGACCGTGTGATCCGTTACTGGCCATTTTGGCTAGTTTTAAAAGGTGTCATTTTCATGTGGCTATGATCTCAGAGTCTCTGTCTCTGGAGCTTCATCTAACTCCAGTGAAACCTGAAATCACTTCTTTTTTTTGGTTACAGGGGGTAGGTGGAGTTTCAGAAGCTTTTTTTAGTGATGAAGGGGAAGCAATTATGCCCACGTATTTGGCTGCTGTAATTGCAAAGGATTACAAGGATATGTGCTCTGGTTTTTCTTTCCTCAGTGTATCCTGCAAATAAAAGGAATGAAAGGAAATAAAAGATATCACTCTGGTTGCTATGCAGGGTATTAAGCATTATATTAATTTTTCCTAGAAATTAAATATAATGTTTTTAAAAGATTCTGATTTCACACTTAAATTTCATAGAACATCATTAGCCAACTTACTGGACTAGATGCTTGATTGTCTGACTGAGGTCACAGTTTTATCAAAGCTCTGTGAAAACAGGACTGAGGATATCATTTGAATAAGTCAGATGAGAGGATGTTAGCTGAATATCCTTTAGAATAGTGTTTGGCACGATATAAGCAGCGTATAAATATTTTACTTTTACTATTAATACACTTAATCCTCCAAACAATCTTAGGAAGTAGGTACTGTTGATAGTCTCATTTTACAAATGAGGAAGAAGGCACAGAGGAGTTAAGTCACGTACTTGAAGCCACACAGCAAAAGCAACAGAGCAGGGGTTTGAAGCCAGAGAATGGAGCTAAAACCTATGCCCTTAGTCACTATAGCTCACTACCTTTATGCTAACTGACCCTGGAAAAATCTTTGAACAGATTTCTGCAGCTAGACTACTTTTAGAAATAGCCTAATACATCCTCCTCCAAAAAAAATTCCTTATATTCTGTTACGAATTTTAGCAAAAACCTGGAAAACTGATATATTATTCATCCTTGAAGATAATATCTCAGACAAGATAGGCAATATAAAATTAACTACAAAGATATGTCTAGCTAATAACGCCCATTTCCCCACAAGCTATTTTGTGAAGGTATTTGCCATGCCCACACTTCAAGTAAATTCTTCAGGAAAATGATCATGAGGAATAAAATATATCGGAGTAGACTTATTTTGCCATTTGAGAAGTTAAAAACATTGATTTCAGGGAAGCATAACTTGTAGAAATTTCCAAAAGATGAGATTCTGGCTCTTTGATATTTTTATCAAAATGTCCCACTACTATTTCAAATGAAATAGAAAACTATGGCCCCAGTCTCTCTTTGTTTTAAAAATGAAAAGCAATGAAAAACATTAAATTGGCAAGGCAAGATAGGTATTTACCAACAAGAAATCTAAATGCAGGGTCTGCTTCAGATCCTAGAATCTTAATCTTGTGGAAGATGGGGAACGTCACTCCGTAGTTATTTCTTGCAAAAGATACTACTTCCTTGCTTGGGCGGGGCTCCGATTCTCCGAACTGATTGCATGGAAAGGCCAAGACGCTGAAGTGGAATGGTCCAAACTCTTTGTGCAGTTCCTGCAGTGCTAAGTAATTTCTGTCTGTGAGTTGGCAGTCACTAGCCACGTTTACAACTAGTGCAACCTCCCGGAAAAAGAAAAAAATCCAACCGGAAAGTGAAGCAAATAAAAGATTAAAAAAAATTCTGCAAGTAGTTAAAATCCTAAACCATTTTGCAGCAGACAGTTATTTCAATATTTTCAGACATACCCAATTTTACTGAAAATCGTAACCTGGATGCATGAATTAAGACTCTGAAAGATCACCATCATTAAAAAAGCATCAGATACAAGTTTATTTTTAAATAAAAGATAATAAGAACATCAAAAAGAGTGCTTTTTAATGTTTCTAGATTATGGAATTGGTATTTTTTAATGCCTCCATATTCTCATTACTAACTATAAGAATTTCCTAAACAACTTCAAGTATTAATTCAGCACACCTCCAAAGACAGGATTGTCAGAGTTTATCAATTAGAAGTAAGATACACTAGGAGAACTGTGATGGCTAAAGTGATACACTGATAACATTACTTTGAAGACTACATTTTAACTTAGGACCCTTTAATAATGAAAAATTGATTCCATTAAAACAGAGAACATGAACAAACAGAAAAAAAAATCAGAAGATGCAACTTACTTTGCCTTTAAACTTTTCCAGAGAAACCGTTCTTCCTTTCGCATCTTTCACTTCGAAGGTATAAAAGCTGTTGATTTTAGGTTTTAGGAATTTTAGTTGTAGAAGAAATAGCATTACTGTGCATAGAACCATAGATAGTAAAACTGCAAATACCTTTGCTTTTGACCCTGAACATCTTAAAGGGTACGCTGTAAGAGGCTCCATTTTGGATGATTCTAGAGGGAAGTCTCAGCAGCCTGGAATTCGAGGAGGAGCTGAAACTTGACACCAGCTCACTTGAACGGAAAACCAAGAAGGACAGACTAGCTCCTTTCACTGCTGAGGAGTAGAAGGACCTTTCTCAGATGGGGAAAGGAATGGAACTCCTGGATAAAATTAAGAGTGCTAAAGAATTCCAACGTATTTATGATGCCCATTACAATCTTTGCTAGAAAAATCAGGACTTTTTTGATAGCTCTTTCACATTCTCCTGACAAAATATTTCACCAGAAGATGGTGCCCTTGTGGGGCTCAAGCTGTGGATTGAACACTCCCAGGAACTGGTTAAATGTAGGGGCGTGGGTAAATGCCACCCAGGACTAGTTCAGAGGGTAGATTAAATGTGGTCTATTAATATGATGTATAGCCTGAAGAAATTTAATATTATACGTACTCATTACACTTGCTACATGAGTTCTAGAAAAGTGGAAAGGGCAGAGAAATAGGTGAAGGGGCTGCTGAGTCTTAGCTCATCTAATTAAGGCAATGCCCGGTGAATATAGTAAAAATAAACAGATCAAACACAATGAAGTCTTTAAAAAAACCCTCCTCTATCATAAAGCAAATTATAGTCCAGTGTTTTTCAAATTTTTGATCATGACCCCCAGTAAGAAATGCACTTTACAATTTAACTCAGGACGCAGACCTATATAACTGAGAAGTTTCATTAAACAACACTTCCCCTTTGAATGTTGATACACCTTTGGCAGTTTTAAAACAGCCTGGTTCTGACCCATGACAATGATTTCATGGCTCACCAGTGGGCTGCAACCTGGAGATGGAAAAAATAGTGAACTGTATAATAAATCAGGAATTTAACAATGAAGTTAGACAATTCTACCAAGAAGGCAAAAACAAACAAGGAAACCCCCCAAACACACCTCTCCTCGGGTGCATCATCTAGTTGCTTCTTCTTTTTTTTTTTTTTAAATCTTTATTTTCCCATGGCCATTGCCTCTTACAGGAGGCCTAACTTTACTGTTGAAAATTTCAGGGGTAGGAATGGAGGGAAAATTGAGGACTGCAGTCCTTGGGTCACCTTAGCCTCTTCCCTAAGACGCACAGCAAGTTTCCAATTAAGGGCCTGACTCTTGGGGTCATGTTGTGTTTACAGAAAAGGCTAGGAAAAAGCGCTCGGAAAGGTCTGAAAAACTGTGGGAGTGCCCTTTCCCATCACGAGATCTTTGGGCTCTAGAGGGTGTGCTCAGGCTGATGCCAGCTCTGCCTCTGCGCCCTGCGTCTGTGGTGTGTGCTCTTGGGGTAGTCGAGGCGAAACCATTGCTTCAAATATCTAAAGGAAGGCAATGTACGAAACAAAGAAACATTTACTTTGTATTGCTATGACAAGACCGGGACCAATGAAAGAGAGGAGGCAAATTTTTACTCAGCACAAAGAACTTCCTTTAAATATTTGAAGATAGGTCCTTATGGGTCTTCTTTCCTCTAGATTAAATACCCCCGGTGCCTTCACTCCATTCACGTGTTGCTCCACTGCTGTGTTCCCTGACCTCGAGTCACTGCAGTCCCTTTCCTCTAAATGAGCTCAGGTTTAGAATCCTGGCTTGTTCATCTTACAGAACAGGTCCAAGGCTGGACACAGTTCTCCAGATGGGTCCTGACCAGCACAGAGAAAATTGGGGTTCCCTCGCTCTTGTTTTGGACACTGTTTTTCCGTTAATGAGACCTAAATTTGTAATGCTTAAAAAAAAAAGGTCATCTCATTATGTTATTGATTCATATTCTGGTGGTGGGTGTCTAATACTGTCAGTCCTTTTCACTGCTATCAGCTCTCCCTCACGTGCAATGAAAAATAATCATTATTGCATTAGGATTCTCTAGAGGAACACCACCAAAGGAATATACGTAAATACATACGTGTGAGGCTCACGAGGTTATGGAGGCTGAAAAGTCCCACACTCTGCCACTGATAAGCTGGAGAACCAGGGAAGCTGGTGGTGTAATTCATTCTGGGTCCAAAGCCCAGAGACCTGGGGAGCAGCTGGTGTAAATCAAGGAATACGAAGGTCTGAGAATCCAGGCGCTCCTATGTCTGAGGGCAGGAAAAAATGGACGTCCTAGATCAAGATGAGAGAAAATTTGCCCTTCCTTTGCCTTTTTGTGCCATTGGGGCCCCCAGTGGATTGGATGACGCCCACCCACAATGGTGAGGGTGGATCTCTTTACTCAGCCTCCTGACTCCAATGCTAATCTCCACTAGAAAAACCCTCTCAGCCACATACAGAAAAAATGTCTCACCAGCTTTCTGGGCAGCCCTTAGCCAAGTTGACGCACAGAATTAACCATTGCAATTATTCGGCTATCACAGACTGCCTAACCCAGTCTGGAATGGGGAGGAAGGGAAGGTCAGAGACACCTTCCTCACGCAATGGCTGATCCTAGCTGTGAAGGCGGCCTAGAAGTTACCCTGGTAGAGATTTGTGGAAAAGCACCCAGGTGAGGAGATGGCATGGGGGATGTGACAGGAGATGAGCCAGAGAAACACGCACCTGCCAATACCGTGTAAGATTGTCGGTGTGAAAGTTCTTGATCATTTTTCTTAGCTGATATATCATTTATGAATAAATAATTATATATATGTATACATACATAAACATATATCATCTTCAATTGGCTTGTCCATTTCTTTGCTGATGAACATTTGGGTTATTTCTACTTTCTGGCTGTTGGGAATAGTGCTACCACGAACATGCACGTACCTGCGTTTGAGTTTGAGTACCTGCGTTCATTTCCCTTGGGTCTATACCTAGCAGTGACATTGTTCAATCATACAGTAATTCTAGGTTTAATTTGCTGAGGAATTGCTGTTTTCCACCGTAGTACCACTTTACATCCCCATAAGCAATGTACATTCTAGCTAATGTTTGTTTGCTATCTGTCTGTCTATCTGTCTGATTAAAGACGGCCCAGTGGGTGTAAAGTGGTACTTCATTGTGGTTTAGATTTGCATTTCCCTAATGTATGTCCTAATTTCTAATGGCTGCAGAGTATTCCTTTTTAAGGATGCCTATCTGGTCAGTTCTCCATTGGTAAACATTGAGTCCTTCCCATCGTTTTGCCCCTATGAGCGTATATACTGCAGTAATAACCCCATGTTCTCTGCCGGAAGTGTGGACTGTGGAGTCAGACAGATGAGATTAGGGTATAACATCTCCACTGACTCACCGTGTGGTCTGAAGCAATTCACTTAACCTCTAAACCTCAGTTTCTTCACTGGTAAAGTGGGAATAAATAACAGACCTGCTTCACAGGTGTTTCTGAAGATTAAATATGAACGTGTGTAAACCTGTAACATATGGGTTCATATCGTGTAAGCACTCAATAGATTTTGGTGGTGTTCATCTTTGCTCATATTTTTTATTTCTTCCTTACATTCTTAGAGGTGATGTCGTTGGGTCAGTAGAGGTTATACACATATTTGAAGGCTTTTGACACATGTTGCCAAATTGTCCTTTCCAAATACTCATTTGTGCTCCACCAACAATGAATGCCAGTGTTTGTTTCTACAGCCTTCAAACTTGGGGCTTGTCATTAAAAAAAAAAAATCATTGCTAGCATCTTGTTATTATTTTAAATTAGCCTTTCTTTGATTACTAGTGAGGTTGAATATTTTGGGGGCATTTATATATCTCTTTTGTGAATTGTCTTTTTAGGCCGTATGCCCTATTTTTTTTCTATTTGGCTTGTAAATTTGTCTCAATTTCTCAAGAGTCCTTTACATAAATATATTAATCTAATATGCCTGACATTTTATTAAAATTATAATATATTTCTAGGATGCCTGGGTGGCTCAGTTGGTTAAGCGTCTGCCTTCAGCTCAGGTCATGATCCCAGGGTCCTGGGATAGAGTCCTGCATTGTGCTCCTTGCTCAGCTGGGAGCCTGCTTCTCCCTCTGCTTGTGCTCTTGATCTCTCTTTCTGTCAAATAAATAAATTATTTTGAAAGATAAATAAAAAATGAAAATATAATATATTTCCAATTTGTCATTTGCATTTTAATTTCACGTAGATTCATGGCCTGGTTCACCATTTTAGGATCTGTAAATACCAAACTCCTGGGGTTTCTCAGAGGGAATGAGATGAATGTTGAGCAACTTAGGCCTCAGTTATCTCATCTGTGAAATGAAAAGTTTGGACTAAAAACTTGCTGTTTATTTCCGGATTTGCAATTTTGTGATTTTATATAAACCTTTTGTCTGTTTAATATATAGGGTTATTTCAACCTATTTTATATTGATATATAATAGTAATGACTGTAAACACAATTATGCCCTAAGCTGCTTTTATATGTCTTGAGACCCTTGAACAGAGGCTCTAAGTATACACACACACACACACACACACACACACACACATTTATATGTATAAAATTACGTTCTCTCGGGTCACAAAAGCTAAAAACCTGATATATAATTTGTTTTGTACTAGATGAGTTGTTTATAATTCTCCTTTAAGGAATACCTACTTTTGCATCATTGAGGCTACCATAAATTACAGCTTTTTCCCCTTAATATCTTAAATAGGTATTTCATGAAGTTAAGACTACATATTCCAGCTTCAAGAGCAACTTTGTGAAGAGGCTGTCGGAGGGGGCTCCCATTGCCAGTAGCCCAATTACCACAAGATGGCGCCAAAGCCAAACCAGGGATCTGGAAACCTGCTCCTTTGGGGAAGAGCTTTCCACCACCTACCTCCCAGAAGCTTCTGCATCCGTGCTGAAGATAACGCCTGAGAAAGAGACTTTGATTCTAGGTGAGATAATAGGCATTGCAGAGGCTATTTAAAAAACGTTAATGAAATAGATATTCCTGAGAGAATCTTTGTCTCCTAGAAACTATCTAGTATCACATTAATCAAGTGCTGCTTCTTCCTTTGAATAAGAAATTTCCAAGGTGGTGCTGTGGGGGCGGGAGGGGGCGTGGGATTTGTATTTTAGATGCATTTCTGAGATTTGCATTGGTACATGATTCCTTTTGTAAAGATTACAATTCTCTGTATAAGATTTTTCAGTGGTCCCTTGGCCCCTCTGATGAACAAGAGATATGAACATAGAAGATACCCAGTTTTAGCGGATGACATGACAGGGTTTTCTGTGCAGTTAAAAAGTCTGGTATGGGGCTTTCTCAATCTTGAGAAGAGAACATATATGAATAATAATGATGCAAATGACATTGACTCTGTTATTACTTTAACTTAGAAAGTATTTCACTGTTGTTATCTCAAACTACCCTTACAGCATCTTTCTATAAAAAAGAGAGGGAGGGGCAAAGTGATTTGCTCATGATACCAATGATTAGGAAACAAGCATCCCACAGTGATTTCCTGGCAGGATGATCATACATAGCCTGGGCAAACCAGATACCTTTGCTCCATCATCTTAAACTATGGAACACTTTGTATCCTTTCTTCAGATGTGCAAATACATTCTTTCCCTGCAGAGAGAGAGCATTTCTGCCACTGCTGCAGTGGGAGTCAGGTCTTTAATCTTGGCATTTCCTACAGAGGCCACTGACGCAGTGCTCACTTATGACCCTGGCATTCTGGATAAGGCGCTTGCTGGCCCTTCCTCTTTTACCCACCTCTGCCAGGATTTTTGGAGAGAGGAGGGCCTGTGTCTTCACATTCTATTGTGACAGACACAATGGATTGACCACCAACCAAAGTGATCATCTTGTTTTGAAAAACAAATTAAAAGCTAAATGTCTTTCTTGCAGGATCCTACCAAGAACCACTGAAGACCCCCATCAAAGGGAGTTTAGAAACAAATAACTCTGCTCTCCATTTTTGCAAGGCAGCTCACGCCCTGGACAGAGGCTGGGATGAAAATGTTGCCTCGAAAGGCCAGGTAGGTAAAGAGAAAACTGATGATCTCATGTCCTGAGAAGCTCAGACAATCGAGTCCCAAATATGAGGAAGGAACTGGCTTAGCTGCTCTTATAAACCAGTAAGAAAATGATGGGTTCCTGACAGAAAAAATGAGTGAGTGAAGGACATGAATAGGGGCACTTTGTAAAAGAAATATAATACCCAACAAATATACAAGTTTAGTTAGTATCAATCAAAAGAATGAAAATGAAACATAAGAAAGGTAAAGATTAAGATGACATGATACTATATAGAGAAAACCCTAAAGACTCCATCAAAAGACTATCAGAACTGATAATAAATGAATTAAGTAAATTAGCAGGTTACAAATTAAGTATACAGAAATCTGTTGCGTTTCTATATACTAATAATGAAGCATCAGAAAGAGAAATTAAAAACACAATTCCATTTACAATTGCACCAAAAACAATAAGATATCTAGGAATAAACTTAACCCAGGAGTTAAAGGGGCTGTGCTTTGAAAACTGTGAAACACTGATGAAAGAAATTAAAGATGACACAAACAAATAAAAAGATATTCTCTGCTCATGGATTGGAAGAACAAATCTTGTCAAAATGTCTATACTACCAAAGGCAATTTCCAGATTTAACGCAACCCCTATCAAAAGATCAATAGCATTTTTCACAGAACTAGAACAATCTTAAAATTTGTATGGAACTTACAAAGCGTTAGGAATATGCAGTGGGAAAAAGACAGCATTTTCAACAAATGCTGTTGGGAAAACTGGACAGCTAACATGCAAAAGAATGAAACTGGACCACTTTCTTACACCATACACAAAATAACCACAAAATGGGTTAAAGACCTAATGTGATTTTTGAAACCATAAAATTCCTAGAAGAAAACAGGCAGTAATCTCTTTGACATCAGCTGTTGAAACATTTTTTAAGATATGTCTCCTTCGGTAAGGGAAACAAAAGCAAAATCAAATTATTGGGACTATCCCAAAATAAAAAGCTTTTGCACGGTGAAGGAAACCATCAACGAAATCAAAAGACAACCTATCAAAGGGAAAAGATATTTGCAAAAGATGTATTTGATAAGGGATTGGTATCCAAAATACATAAAGAACTTATATGACTCAACACCAAAAAACCAAATAATCCAATTAAATGGGCAGAAGACATGAACAGATATTTTTCCAAAGAAGCCCTATGGCTGGCCAATAGACACATGAAAACATGCTCAACACCACTCATCATCAGGAAATGCAAATTAAAACCACAATGAAATACCACTTTACACCTGTCAGAATGGCTAAAATCAAGACAAGAAATAACAAGTCTTGGCAAGGATGTGAAGAAAAAGGAGCCCTCACGCCCTGTTGGTGGGAATGCAAGCTGGTGCAGCCATTGTGGAAAAAGTAAATGGACATTCTTCAGAAAATTAAACATAGAATTAACATATGATCTGGTCATTCTACTACTGGATATTTACCCAAAGAAAACAAAGACACTAATTCAAAAAGATATATGCACCTGTATGTTTACAGCAGCATTATTTATAATAACCAAGATATGGAAACAACCCAAGCATCCACTGATAGATGAATGGATAAAGAAGACGTGCTACGCATATACACATATAAATAAATACATATGTATACAAATATATATCTACATAGACATACAGTGGAATATTACTCATCCATAAAAAGAATGACGTCTTGCCATTTGCAACAGCACAAATGCAGCTACAGAGTATAATGCCAAGTGAAGTAAGTTCGAGAAAGGCAAATACCGTATGATTTCACTCATGTGGAATTTAAGAAACAAAACAAATGAACAAAGAAAAAAAGACATGAACCAAAAAACAGACTCTTAAGTATAGACAGCCAACTGATGGTTCCCAGGGGGGAGGTGGGTAAGGGGGAACAGGTGAAATAGGTGAGGGGGATGAAGAGTACATTTATGTTGAGCATTGTGGAATGTATAGAATTGTTGAATTATTATAGTGTACATCTGAAACTCTTATAAAACTATGTGAACTATACTTGAATTAAAAAATAAAGATTTTTTTAAAGAGGTAAAGATTAAAAATATAGTGAAATTATACATATTATGGTATGCTTTCCCTCAGCCAAAAAATTTCTTGTATAATCCTTTCCAACTATTTGATGACTTGGTCTACCCTCTGGGGTCTCTCAGGATAAGTTAAATTCTTCCTCTATAAAATGGTCTTTTTTTTTTTAAAGATGATTTTAGAGAGGCAGAGTGCGAGTGGGGGGAGGGGCAGAGGGAGGAGGAGAGAGAATCCCAAACAGATCCCCGCTGAGCGCAGAGCCCTGTAGAGCTCGAGGCGGGGCTCTAGGCGGGGCTCCATCCCCAGGACCCTGAGATCATGATCTGAGCCGAAACCAAGCCTCGGACGCTCAACCAACTGAGCCACCCAGGCGCCCCTATAAAATGGTCTTTTAAACATTTCCCTTAAGTTTTTGTTATTGTTGTTTTTTTTTTTTTCCTGACTAAGTTAATTTAGTTCTTTTAAGTATCATACTTATTATGGTTTTAAGATCTTAGAGGAATCTGATCTAAATCCTTGGGCACAATAATATCACTAGCATGTTTTTGGGTTTATCAAATCCAGTGAAGAGCTTCTGAAGGAATCAGGGTTTCATTTAGAAAGCTTTAAACTAGGAAAGTCATACATCCTCAGTTTAGGCAAAGTTACTCATTTAGTTTGTGCTTCCAGTGTTTGGCATATATACCTTCCTAGAGGAACAATCATGTGAATGTAAAATTTAATTATTTGAAATCATATGCAAATTGAAAACAAACATCTTAGATTAGGTCTTTTGCCAAGTGCTATACTGCTGGTTAAGGGTTTGGAGGTGCAGATGGCCAGGGAGTTCTATGTCGTTAGGGGCACGGTGACCCTACGTCCAGGCCAGGTTATTAGCACCACTGCCTTTCCACACTCTACGTCTTGCAGACTGGAGTTTTTACTGCCTCGACCTCATGACTTCCCTTGTCCCTAGGCGCTATGGAACTGGTGGCATCAAAGTAGGTGGCTCTGACCGTGTGGTCACCATGGTGTCAGCAAGTTACCATTGTCACAGCAATGCTATCCGGCCAGAGCTTTGTCCCAGCATCACTGAAGAACTTGGGAAGGGGATAATGGAAACTATTTCACTACTTTATATCAGGCATTTGTTGTCCTGACCAGTTAGAAGTCAAAGAGCATCAGGAGTGGTGCAGATACGCTGTGAGATGTTTCACAATGACAGGAACTGTGTGTCTTCGAGCGGTCCTCAGAGGTCACGCGGAGGGTGTTTCTACGACGAGGGCCTGCAAAGCTGCGGAGATGTTCAAAATTATTATGTATAGTCAGCTCTGAGCCAAGCTGTTCATTAGAGTAATAAGTAAATCTAACTGAGGGAAGAGCACCCTTGGGTACATGGAACAGAAGTGCCTCGTGCTGGGCAATGCTTGGGTCAGCTTTGCGCAAATTACGGGGTTCTGAAGAAGTGACTCTCTGAAGAGTTACACTGATTTTAGGACTGTTATTTTATATCAGTAGTTCTCCAATGGGTGTGATTTTTCTCCCTAGGGGACATCTGACAATGTCTGAAGACATTTCTGATCATTAAACCTAGGGGGAAGGCAGCTGGTAGACAGTCTGAGAAGCTGCTAAGCCTCCTGTAATGCACAGCAATGAATCATCTCCTGTCAAACGCCAGGGATGCTAAAAATGGGAAACCCTGCTTATCATTGATTGTTCTAATTTGAATACCTAAAAATCCATGATTCACCAGACGGCAAAGACAAAATATCTGGGAAGAAAACCAAAATCTCACAGTGATGCCTGCGAGAGACACATCTGGATGACTTAATGGTGATCGCATGATTGTTTTACATGTAACAATTAGATATATTATCATGAAGGGGAAAAAAGGGAATTGTCTCTGCTTTAACTATTCACTAAAATGTTTTTACAAAATTCCAGTAAGTTCTTTTCTTTACACTTACTACTAACTTTCTTATCTGTTTTTGATTGAAGTTGGGTGTAAGAAGGTCAGAAATGCTTTTTATATACTGGCCCAAAGAGACAGCAATCAGGCTTTTGTGTTCATGGAAACTGAGGCAGGTTACTTAAAGTCTCTGTGATTTGATGTTTCCATTTTTTAAAAAAAATTTAATTAATTATTTTTATTTATTTTTTGATGTTCCCATTGTTAACAGGTAAAGGTGTTAATGGAAAAGGACATTTAAGGTGATTAATTCAGTCCTGACATATTACAGATGAAGAAAATTAAGTCCCAGAGAAAATCTCAGTAACAGACTGAAAGAATACTTCGAGGTTGAATGCTGAGAGGACCCCTCCCCTTGAAAGAAATCTTCCTTAAAAAAGTAGCCTTACCGACATTCGACTTTGTTATCTTGGGAAGGTCTTTCAATTTCACAATATACTAGAACTATCATGACATTTTAGTTCTTGCAGGCTTTGATGATATCACTGGGCTTTGGTTGGTTTGTGGGCTAAAAGGATTTTTAGGCTAGAAGAATAAAAGAAGATTTTATTCTACTTGAGGAATAGCTGGCTTATGGAGTTGTTGGGGAGATTAGAAATAATACATGTCAAATGCTCAGCATCGTGTTCACTACACATTGGTTAGGAAGTAAATAATAGCAATTGTAGCTTGGGTTTGATAATGTGGAAACTTGGAACTTCCTAGTGAGTTATCAGTTTTAACACTATATCTTGCACAACATCTGAGATGTACATGTATGTTTCTAGAGAAGTATTTATTTGCTTGTTTTCAGAAATGCCTAAACCAGCTATTTTCGACCCAAAAGATGGCTCAGTGGGTTAGTGGGCAAATGCAGCTCTGTGAGCAATCCCAATGTGTCTGGAAAGGTATGGGCCAAAGATTTTCTGTTTGTCCTTCTTTCCTACCCTTCTCTCTCCTTGCCTCCTTAATTTCTTCCTTATCTTAGAATATATTATTGGGATATATTATTTTTATATTTGTTAGACTAATAAAAATAATTACAAAATTTCAATCATTCTCCTAATTCTCCGCCTTACCTGTCCCATCCCCAAGTCTCATTTCCTACAGGCAACCACCTTTACACTTCCAGCTCTTCCCCCTCGTATTTACATCTATTTTCTAAGTAATATTTGTAAACTGCTCTTGAGATTTTAGACGTTATCATAACTTTCTAGCATAGTAGGTAAGAACTTAGTTCTCCTGCTTCATTCACCTCCTTCAGTCTACTTAGATCACACTTCTAAAAAGTAACTTCTCATATGGGGGAAAATCTGTGTCTAACTTTGACTCCCGCAAAACTTAACTGCTCATAGCCTACTGTTGACTGGAGGTCTTAACAATAATATAAGCAGTTGATAACACATATATTGTATATCTTGTGTATTATGTACTATATTCTTTCAATAAAGTAAGCTAGAAAAAAAGGAAATATTATTAGGAAAATTATAAGGAAGAGAAAATACATTTACAGTACTGTGTGGTATTTATAAAAAAAAATCCACATGTAAGTGAACCCATGTAGTTCAAACCCATATTGTTCAAGGGTCATCTTTATTAGCTTCAGGTGTAAAACGATGATTCAGTATTTGTATATATTGCAAAATGATCACCACAGTAAGTCCAGTTAACATTCATCACCATTCATAGTTATAGAATTTCTTTTCCTGTGATGTGAACTTTTAAGATCTACTCTCTTGGTAGTTTTCAAATATGCAATCTGGTATTATTAACTGTAATTGCCGTGCTGTACGTTACATCCCCATGACTTATTTTGTAACTGGAAGTTTGTACTAGTTTTTTCAAAAAACCTTTATTGGAGATGCTTGAGTGTTTCTAGTAACCTTTAAGTTTTGCCCACAACTGCAGGTCTTTGTGGCTAACACCGAGGCAGTGAGTAACGATCTACTTCTTGTGAAGCTCTTAGGCTTTTTATCAGAAGGCATGTGGTCGTAGAGACCACAGATTCACCTGGGTGGGCTCAGTGCCTATTAATTTATGTCATTCTCTGTGTGATCACAAATGAAACGATGGTGGCTTGTGGTTTAGACATAGGTGAGTCTTTTGATGAGAATTAAAACTGAACCCAAGATAGGATCCTGACCTCAGATAGTCATGGGTAAAGCTAGCCAGAAGTAACTCTGTGTGCTCTGCTACAGAAACAGTGAGACAAGAGCCAAAGTAAATGAATCAACAGATATTTATTGCTGAAGACTCAGAGTAGGGCTTACTTGTGTCAGGTAATGGTCAATGTGCTAGACAAATATGTGAAAATTACTGTGATTTAAAAATCTCAAGTGACAGAATAGATATTCAAAGTATGATATAGTGTTTCTGTGTGCTTCCCACAAGATCTGTTACATTTAGGTCTGGTGCTCACGTGCTTTTTATTAAAAATTGCCATGAAATATTTGTTACATTTTTGTTTAAATTAATACCGAAGTCCTTTTTTCCTTTCCTTCTCCTGCAACTTGTAATTCAGTTTTATCACTACTTTCTTTTTCACTTTGCTATGTCTTAATACCTGCATAAATGTTATGCTTCTGGGATCATAAAGATACGTGGAACTGTTTGTTCTTTATAGGCTGTGGAGATGGAGTCAGAGATGAATCCTTCCATCTTAAAAGAGTCCGTGATATAGACTATTCCATACTCCAACCAGAAGTGAAGATTCATCATACTGGTCTTCGAAATGACTATTGTAAGTTACTGTTTAGATCATGAATTGAAAAGTTGGAGTGACAAAATGTATCCTGTGCTGTGGCATAAACTTGAGATTTGCTTCTGGAAGAACCCAATGGTCCTTGTGCCTTATGTCCCAAAGCTGTACTATCCAAATATGGTTAATGTAGTTTGGCTTTTCCCTGGGCAAATTTCATGTTTGGAATGGGTATTGTTGGTGTTGGTGGGGTATAAGAAATGTACATTTTTTAAAATGGTGTTAGAATGAACTGTGAGAATGAGGGCCTATTCTTAGGCATATATTTTAAACATAGATATATCTAATCAGTCCAACAGCCACATGGGTCTTCTTGTTGTGTGCCTAGTTTATAATCTAGTTGGGAAGACAGGACTAACTCACATGGAACTTCTACCAACATGCTAGTGTAGAACAGAAATAATGAATTAAGGGGTAAAAGGGGCTATAATGAGTATAAGTAGTTCAGTGATCTTTGGATCTTTGTCTAAAAAGACTTTGTGGAGATGTTCAGACTTGAGCTGGGTTTTGAAAAATGGGTAGGATTTGGAGGAGTGGGGGAGAGAAGATAGAGCATTTTCAGCAATGTTAACAATGTCAGCAAAGGCAGGATGTCGGTAATTAATGATAATGGCAATGAAGAGGACACACTGGGGACTGGTGAATAGGAGGTAGATGCAAATTTTGCAATCACATAGGGTCCCCTCAATCCCCCAACTTTTTTTAGGTTACTGCAGTTGTCATATATTTTGCATCTACATACATTGAAAACTCTACCATTGTTATAAATTTTACTCTAAAAAGCTGGTGTGCTTCATAGTTTTGTATTGATGTCTATCAGTGAGGATAAGAGTTTTTGTCTTATAAGAAATAAGATAGGGTTATATGTCAACTGTATCTCAATTTAAAAAAAAAGAAGATAGGATACATTTTAATATGTGATCATACAAATACAGTTTCTTTTGGCAGTCAGAGAGTTCTAATAGAAGATAGAGAATACTGCTAGGAACTTCCAGGTATCACTTATAAGCCAGTGACCACTTCTTCCAGATATACTGTAGTTGGGTGGTATTTTTGGTTTAAAATGATGGTGGCATTTTTCATATGGATATTGTAGGTTCAGGGGTGTTTCTGTAAGGGTTACATGCTTTCCCCCTATGTTTATTGCAGTATTATTTATAATAACCAAATTATGAAAGCAGCCCAAGTGTCCATTGATAGATGAATGGATAAAAAAGATGTGGTATGGAAGTGTCTGGGAGGCTTAGTCATTAAGCCCATCCATGTCACAACAACATGGGTAGACCTAAGTGAAATACATCAGTCAGAGAAAGGCAAACACCGTATGATGAAGAGACAAACCAAAGAACAGACTCTTAACTGTGGAGAACTAACTGATCCTTGCCTACGGGGAGGTCGGGGGGGCGGGGATGGGTAAAACAGGTGAAGGGGATTAAGAGTACATTTATCATTATTAGCACTGAGTAATATGTATAAAATTATTGAATCAATATATTGTACACCTGAAACTAATAGAACACTGTATGTTACCTATACTGGAATTAAAAGAAAAAAAAGAAAAAAAGAAAAAGAAAGGCCAGATAATTTCAATGAAAAATATAGATGCTAAATTTTAATTTTTAGTGATCTGTTAGATAAAATCCATGGTTCTAATAATGGTAGATAAAACTTCCAAATTCTCTAAATGACCCTAAATAAATATATTTGAGTATAATGCTTACTATTTTTTTGAGTATAAATAGTAAGCATTATTGCTCATTAGACTGTGAATCTCTCTCTTTTTTTTTTAAAGATTTTATTTATTTATTTGACACAGAGAGAGGCAGCGAGAGAGGGAACACAAGCACGGGGAGTGGGAGAGGGAGAAGCAGGCTTCCCGCCGAGCAGGGAACCCAATGAGGGGCTTGATCCCAGAACGCTGGGATCATGACCTGAGCTGAAGCCAGACACCTAATGAGTGAGCCACCCAGGTGCCCCTAGACTGTGAATCTTGACAGAGAATTCTAGTGTTTATTTTTGAACTTCGAACAATCTACTTGCGTATGTGATTCTATTTTCCAACTGACCATGAGAAAGGTATTACTTTTGTTCATCTACCTGCAAAAAATTTGGTTACTTGAAAATATTTTTTATTTGGCTAAATCATTACGCTATTATGAACTGCTTTTCTTATAGATCTGAATATTCTGGATTGGAATTTTCAAAATCTTGTTGCTATAGCCCTTGGATCCTCTGTATTCGTCTGGAATGGGGAAAACTACAATGTGATTGAAAATATAGACCTAAGTCACAATTGTAACTATATATCTTCTGTGTCCTGGATAAAAGACGGAACCTGCCTGGCAGTTGGCACCAGCGACGGAGAAGTACAAGTAACAATTTCCACCCCCCGCTTAAAATGTGCTCTGTATAATTGCCACATAACTAAAATTGACTTCTAATAATGAGTTAATATACAGTAGAGAATCTGTATTAGTTGTGGCACTTGAAACTATGGGGAGTGAGAAGATATAGCATTCTGGTTCTTTTCTGAATGACATTTAATGAGGACTTAAGGATACTCTACCTAGTTTTTTTTCCCACACAATCTTTCTGTCATATTTACCTTTTTAATGTCTATTTAAAAAAATTTTTTTAAAGTAATCTTTCCACCCAATGTGGGGCTTGAACTCACAACTCTGAGATCAAGAGTCACCTGCTCCTCTGATTGAACCTGCCAGGTGCCCCTAAAAGTCTTTTCTCTTGTATTAAAGTTGGGCTTGTAGAATCCCCAGGGTTAAGACTTTGGAGAGAGGAAGATAACCTTCAGCTCTTTCTCTGCACAATCATGATCAGGAGTAGAATTACTTAAAATGAGTAGATTTTTTTTTCTTTCTGATAAGCTCTCTGAAATGAGAATGTACCCAGTTTCCTTCAATCTGTTTAAATTTCTCATGTATTACTGTTACTAGCCATACTGTGAACAATATTGCTCATGTGTTCAATGACTTTGGAGGGCCACAGATGGCTCTCATGGCTTTCTCATCTCTACAATGATACTGGATGCTATGAAGGTTATGTCATGATTTCTTCTTACACCAAAGTTCTCATTTCTCATATAGGTCAGAGTATCATTTATAGGTGGCAGACAAGGAGTCTCTTAGCCTGTCAGTGGATTTCCAGAATGAAATTCCACAATTTAGAGGAAACTAGAAGTGTGAGAGCCATTTTCAACCTGTGGCTGCCCATTGAATTCACCTGGAGACCTTTAAAATAAATGTCATAAAATAAATGCCGTATCTACCTCCATTATGAAATCAGAATGGCTAGCATCCATAGCAAGCTCCGTAGGTGATGTCATATCAGACAGGGTTGAGAAATGCTGCCCAGGGTTAAAGGAGCTGAGCTTCCCCTTAGTACAAAGACTGGTGGTAGCACCATTAATTGCTATGAGGCCTTTAAGAAGACGGTGGACTGTGAAAAAGACAATGCTATGTAACTCTGCTTGTTCATTCTTTCAGTTATGGGATGTGGTAACTAAAAAGCGGCTGAGAAATATGCTTGGTCATTTGTCAGTGGTTGGGGCTCTGAGCTGGAATCACTGTATTCTCAGCAGGTAAGAAGCATCTTGGTGGAACAAATTATATTTGTTTCACAGAGTGCTTATGGGGGCTGAGTGAACAGAACTATAATAATATTTAAAACCAAATGCAAAACCAAAACCGACCCAAACCAGACAAGATATTAGTGAGCAGCAGTTATGATCCTACCCTCTCGGATATCCTGGTCTGCAGGCGATGTAAGTGGTCCAGTGGCCACAGGTACCATGGTGGCTAGGGGCCCGCACCATATGCTGGTTCTGGAAAGTGAGGTTCAGGATCCACTAAACTGTTCAGATAAAAGGTAAAACTCTGTTTAAGCAAAAAGTTTCTCTGTACCAAGTAATACCTACCAGAGGGACAGTTTGTTGAAATCAAGTATGTATTGCTATCAGGATCAATAATTTGGAATATGATAAGCTTTCTGGGGCACATGTCCAATTCATAGATCCATAGACGTTAGAACTGGAAGGAACGTCCTAGATCAGCTAGGTTCCATGGTTCTCAAACTTGAGAGCCCAACATCACCTGAAGGGCTCCTTACAACACAGATTGCTAGTCTGTCTCCGGGAATTCCTGATTCAGTAGGTCTGAAGGGGCGCTGATAATTTGTATTTTTAATTTCCAAAGTGATGCTGACACTTCATCACTTTTGAGAACTACTGTTTTAGTCTAACTACTTCAGTCACTTAACCAGATAAGTTAAGTGACTTGTTCCTACAATCCTACATAATTGATCTAAATATATACTGCTTTTAATAATTACCATTTACTTTTTTAAAAGCTTTTACTTATTTATTAGAGAGAGAGAGCACAAGCAGGAGGAGCAGCAGAGGGAGAGGGAGAAGCAGACTCCCCGCTGAGCAGGGAGCCTGCCGTGGGGCTCCATCCCAGGACCCTGGGATCATGACCTGAGCCGGAGGCAGACGTTTAACTGACTGAGCCACCCAGGTGCCCCATTGCCATTCATTTTTATACCGTAGTTCTTAAGGTAGGTTTAAATTAAATAAATTCCAGGGTCTTTTACAATTTCTTTAAGTAGCTAAGATATAAATTTGAGATTTCAATACTTTGTGAATACAGGTCAAACTTAAAGCCACTTAAACAAAATACCACATGGGCTAATTATTTACCGTGAAAAGTTGTGGTAGTGAGGTCAGCTCTCTATTTGAATTCCTTTTACAGTCTGCATTGTTTAAATTTAGTTTTATTACTCATGAGGAAAATGAGCAGATCCTTTCCTCTACAGCAGCTAATATTTCTGGAGTAATGTGTGCTGGGCATTGTGATGTACTCTCCATGCACAGAGCTGTGTTTTCACCCCTGCAGTAGTGCGACTGAGCAGTTTCTAATCTCCCCCCAACCTGTTCTTAATGAATAAACTGAGACACTAGCCTGAGGTCACAGGCTTAGTAAAAGGGACAGAGTCGGGCTTTGGACCCAGGTGGTCTGGCTGCAGACTTCTGTTCATCAGAAGGCTGCTCAGTGTGGTGCCTGAATAGGTTTTAAAAATACGAGACCAGATTTTGAGAAATTTCATAAATAATTGTAGGTAGTTGTTTACTTGCTCCTTGGAGAAAATTAAATTAGTCCAGAAAGAGGTCATTGTCTTTGGTGAAGTGATAGGATCTTTATCATTATTTGCATCCAAATCACTACTAGAGATAGACATTATCCACTGAATCAGAATCACACAGAAGTTTGCTGTGACATTCGGATAGCTTTATACTCTTTGTAGATATTAGTAACATTAACAATAACAGTGGGTTTGTAGCTTAATAGAAAAGGGAAATAATCGGACATTTCTATCTCTGACATTTCACTATAAATAGATAGATACTAAAACCATTGCATTGAGATAATATGAAATATTCTGAATTCCAGAAAAGTACTATTTCTTATGTTCAGTACATAAACTACTCCCTGGGGAAATATGGCAAGCTTCAAAATTTATCTTTCCCATGGGGGTCTGCATCGTATTAAAGTCATTAGAAATATCTATCAAAATGAGGCGCTTGGGTGGCTCAGTCGGTTAAACATCTGCCTTCGGCTCAGGTCACGACCCCAGTGTCCTGGAATCCAGCCGGCATGGTGCTCCTTGCATAGCGGGGGGCCTGCTTCTCCCTCTGCCTCTGCCCCTGCCCCCTCCCCCTCCACCCGTGCTCTCACTCACTTGCATTCTCTCTCAAATAAATAAATAAATAAATAAATAAATAAAATCTTAAAAAAAAGAAATATCTGTCAAAGGATATCATGTCAATATCCACATTTAAAACTTAGCCACAAACATCTTTTTCACTTGTGAAAACAATCACCCAGGCAGAATACTCTATCCTTCTTAACCCAACGAATGTTCAAAACCTGTGTCTTGAATCTGTCCTGAGGGGTCTTTTGATAGTGTGAACTATGCTTTCCTTCATGTTTTCAAATGCTTATTAGCAATAGGGCTGGAGCTTTCTGTCAGAAACCTGCCCCTTTACCTCTGTGCAGCGGGTCGAGGCTGGGCCGTGTTTATCATCACGACGTTCGGGTCGCCCAGCATCACGTTGGAACACTTCACCACAAGCAAGCTGTCTGTGCTCTCAAGTGGTCCCCTGACGGCAGGCTGCTTTCCAGTGGCTGTAGTGACGGACTGCTGACAATATGGCCGCATGACCCGGGGGCGAAAGCCCAGGTTCAGCCACTGAAAGTTATACCCCAATCTACAGCAGTCAAGGTAAGACGTCCAATAGCTTTCCAAGTTGCTCTTCACTCAGAGATCACTGAGGATCCTTCACATGTGAGAACAAAGCCATTAAGCCAATGCTTTGAGATTTTCTTCCCCCAGAATTTGTTTTGGATTTTGCCATCATTCTCTTGAAAGACAACCCTATGTATAGCCCCCATGTGTCAGATTTTGTGGTTGTAAGTAACTGAAAGCAGAGGTAAGCTTGAACTTCTGCAAAAAAGTAAATGTATTTTCTCTTATGACTGAGGAGTCCTGGGTACATACAGCTGTTTCCAATACCATCCAGATCTAGGGCTTTAAATAATGTCATTAGAACCTGCTCTCTTTGGCTCCTGGCTCTGCCTGTCCCTGTTGAGTTCCATTCTTTATTCAGACAACATTTTGTGGGCAAAATGGCTCTTAGCAGCTTTAAATTCACATTCTCCCAGATGAGAACGGATTAAGAAACTACCGTTCCTTGTAACTCCGGTAGAAAAGTCCCGGGCAGGACTCTGGTGTGACTTTGGGCACCTTCTCATTTCTCAGCAGACAACTGTGGCCAAAGAGATGGGTACACTGGCTATCCAGGCCTAGGTCATGAACTCACACCCATGAAAGAAAACCCACTGTCAGAAGGAGGAGGAAGGGTGCTGCACAGTTAAACCAATACTCTACTATGCTCTGCGGAGTGTTTTTTTATTTCTATTTTAAATTCTATTTCTAGTAAAAAAAAATCCATACTTTCATTCCTTTGGTGCCATAGATCTATGTCTTGGCCTCAACATAGTCCCAGAATATTTATCACTCACAGAACAAAGAAACGGTTCTACTTTATTAACTATGAGCAAATGTGTTAGAACGAGAATTTACAAAGTTACCACGGAGTTTCCTGGTAGAGGGTGTAACATGTCGCACCTGCTGTTAAGGAGTGATGGCTCAGTACTCTGGCTTGTGGTTTTTTAATGTCCACAGGACATGAAGAGTGATTTTAGATCCAAATTCCCATTATTAATGATCTGAAAAAAATCTAGGGAAAATGTATGTAAAATATTCTGTCTGCAAACAAAATACAAAAACAAAATAAAGCAAAACAAAAACCCAACTCATGAAAAACCCAAGCCAGGCAAAGCAAGTTACTTTCTTATGTGCCTTGCTGTCAGAAATACAGTGAATTGAACCAAGAGTTTCTGGAGCCTGAGCAAACCAAGCCTCGTGGCAGTTAATGGCAGGATGGACGGCAGATAAGGATACATGGATAAATATAACTGAAATATTTGTTAGAGTGTCCTTTAAACTTATTGTTACTCAACATTTAAATTACCAATATAAATATGCAATACTAAATCTTACTTTTCAGAATTACCTTTAATTATTTACAAGTAAGTAAATCAAAGGCAATTTTCCTTTTTGAAATGTATTAGGAGTTGAATGCACGAGAGTTTTGGGGTGCGAGCAGTCATGCGTGGCTCTGTTTTGTGTTTTCTTCTCTGACCTAGAACCTAAAGACACAGGTAGACAAATGAGAGAAAGGCTTCATTTCATAATCAGAGTCTAGAGGCACCTTTTACCTACTCCAGCAGGAGAATTTTGCCCCATAGGACATGTTGAGAGTAGTTTTTAAAATACATTATTGGGTAATTTTTCTTTGATTAAAATATTGGTAATTATTCTAGAAATTTGAGGAAGGCACCTAACAGGTGATTTCTAGTCCCTTAGACGTAATCTCTAGAGAGTGCCATTAGCTCCTGCCTTTAGATCAGAGCTCCAGGAGAGCTGCGGTGCGAGCAGACCTCTGGACTCCTGCTCACCTGAGTGTGTCACCTTCACAAGTTCACTTGCTCCAAGGCTGACCTGCCTGTGTGGTTATTTGAACTTTCAAGGCCATGGATTGGTGTCCCTGGCAGCCTGCAGTCCTTGCTGTTGGAGGCGGAATGGAAGACGGACACTTACGTGTCTTAGACGTAAATACTGGGCAAAACATGCAGACCCCAACCACAGACTCACAGGTAAACACCTCTGCTGGAGTTTGCCTTCACTTTGGTCTTCTAGAACCTCGTGAAAACGATAGCTGATAGAGCACAGGACCGAAACACGCCTCTCTGTACTCGCGGAGTCTATAAGGATTTCAGTTCTTGACTGTTTTTGTAAAACCTTTCTCTGGGAGTCGCAAGCTGATCTGTGTATCCTTTCCTTCCCCCTTCATTTCCCACATTTCCCTTCTTGCTCAGCACTGCTTTGTGTTCAGATTTGCAGGGTCATCGCGCCTAAACCTATTTGTATACTTAGTCTTCTGTTGCCTTGGGATCAACTTGCCTAGAGCTAACGTAGTTCCTCGCACACCCTAACCCCAGCTGTGGACTGGAGGACAGATGTGGACAGAGCATACTGCCTAGAATCTGTTTGAAATACATTCATAATGAATCAGACATTGCCATAACTGTATTTTTTTGGCCATTATTACAGATTTGTTCCCTAATCTGGCTACCTAAGACAAAGGAGATTGCAAGTGGCCAAGGTAGTCCCAAGAACGATGTGACTCTGTGGGCCTGTCCTGGTCTGGCCAGGTCACGTGGATTTTTGGGTAAGTACGTAGGTGAATAAAATGCTGTGTACCCATAGCTAAGTGAGCTGTCATTGGCAGGAAAAGCCCCAAATCTTCTCCTCTGGCTCTTTGAAGTATTTATTTGATCAGAGGAAAAAGGCTTACACCCACAACCTCAGGGCGAGTATAGATGAGTGTTTCTGAATTTGACTGAAACTGTTCATCACTTACAACGGTCCTGCCCTCTCCTTCTTGCACACGTGCACGGATGAAGCAGTGATGATCAGAGATAGTTTGTAAACTCTTCTTCAACTCTGGTTAGTATCATAATTCATCTTTCCTTATTTTGCAGGAGAACCAGCAGGGCTGCAACCTGTGGGTAAATTTAATATGCGTCTACTGTGTGTGGGGCACTTTCGGGGGTGTTGGGGGTATACATGTAAACAAGACAGACATTATCTTTGCCCTCACAGAGCCTTTACTTCAGGGGGAAGAAACAGACCGAAAACCCCAAATATATACAGCGTTAGATGGTGATAATACCGTGACTCTCTTTGTAGACTGTAAGAATGTTATTTGGCAACAACAAAACACCCTTAACAGAAAGACTTCCTGCTCCTGCTGGTCAGTCTGACCTCAGAATGACTTTGATATCCTTAAGCTGTTTTACTGTGTGATTTGGTAAATAAAAATGTAGGCAGCTCGTGACAGAGCTACCTGGGTGGCCAAGCATGAGTGTAGGAGGGACATGAGTTGATCCTTTGCATATTTTAAATCATAAGATATGCAATTCATGGGATATTTTTTCTGATTAGAGAAATATTTTTTTATATTTTATTTATTTTTAAAATATTTTATTTATTTATTTGAGAGAGAGAGAGAGTGACCATGAGTGGTGGGGATGGGCAGAGGGAGAGGGAGAAACAGACTCCCCACTGGGCAAGGAGGCTGATGTAGGGCTCCATCCCAGGACCCCGAGATCATGACCTGAGCTGAAGGCAGGTGCTCAATGGACTGAGCCACCCAGGTGCCCTAGAGAACTATTTTTAATCAAGCCTTAAACCTGGTTCTTCACAAAACTATGATTCCAGGAGCTAATTAGGTCTTTCAGCGAGATGGGATCCTCTGATAGATTCTGGAGTCAGTTCATTGATACTGGCAATAAAGAATGAACTTAACCGGTACATTTTCTTTTTTTCTCTAACCTTGACAAGCTATAAGTTCTTTAGTTGTAATGCCTTGTGCTTTTCTTCACTGATATTAGAATTCCAAAGAGTACATTTAACCTTTTCTCCTCGTAACATGTTTATGATTGGAGAAGATGTAGCTACTTTTTTTTTTTTTAAAGATTTTACTAATTTATTTATCAGAGAGAGAGAGGCAGCACAAGCGGGGGAGCGGCAGAGAGAGAGGGAGAAGCAGGCCTCCCGCTGAGCAGGGAAGCTCGATATGGGGCTCGATCCCCGGACCCTGAGATCATGACCCAAGCCGAAGGCAGACGCTTCACCGACCCAGCCACCCCGGCGCCCTGATGCAGTTACTTTTGAGCTCTCGGACACCAATGCTCATCTCTGACCCAGTAGTCTCTTCCACATGCAGTATTTCCCCAAAATGTGTGGCAGGGTGGTTAGCATTTAAAAAATGAAATGGAATAGTAGAGAATGGAAACAATGTAAAAGTAGGCATTATTTTGTGAAACTTTTGTTGCAGTTGTGCGGTACCTTATACGTGTCTATATATGGGGTCTCTACATAAAGTGTAGTTTTGAACCGTGGATTGTGGTCATAAAGCTTGGAAAAAGGCTGTTCTAGATTATGGCCACGCCTTTCCTTCGTCTCACCCTGTTAACCACACTCATGATTCTCTGGGGGGAAAATTCAGTTGAAGAGGCCTCCCGCATCCAACTGCAGAAGAAAGATAACTCCCCATCATCCTTCCCCTCACCCTATAAAAGTTGAAATTTATAAGCATTGAAACAAGGAGTAGGTAACTTTCTAGCCTATAGGTGAGATCTGGCCTTTGATTTGGTTTCATCAGTCCTTCGCACATGCATCGATGGGTGGTCTCCTTTATAATGACTGCTGCATAGAGAAAAAAAAAAAAACCTTTCAATCCTTTCAGTGATAATACTCTTGGAATTTAGGGATGTAAATCCTAAAGAATGACCTTTGTCTGAGGTAAAGATGGCATTTCCCACTTAATCTAGTAAATTAAGATTTTCACTAATGTGAGAGTAGTGTTTCAGGAATGCCTTTGCTTCTAATCCAAACTCCATTTTCCTAACAAATTCTGGAAGTAGTTGTCCATTTTTTAAGTCAAGACATTTTTCAAAGCCTGCTTTGGAGAAGATTTGGAATTTTTTTCTCTGTTACTCCTTTTCTACTTTTATTCCTTCCCTTCTCTTCATCTCAACACATCATAATAAAGAATGAAAGCTTATTTATCACCTACTGTGTTTATTGAATTGACTTTAAGGTTTAATTTAAAAGCATTCATGTAATGTTTTATATTTATCCTGACTAAATTAAGTGGTTTTCATTTATATTGCTTTAATTTACAAATGTTCAATTTAAAAAAAAAGGGACAGGGGTCTTCCATAGGAAAAGAGATTCTTCTTTGCTCTGGGTTTGGAGAATGGGCTAAACGGTTAGAGCATGGAATTTGATTCAGTTCTGGCTCTGCCATTAATTAGCTCTGTGACCTGGAACAAGGCAGTTGATATTCCTGAATTTTTTTTCATCTGTAAAATAAGGGAGCTACTTTGTATCTATGAATCTAAATTTTTTAATGTACTGACACCCAGGGCCAATCCCATGTCTCTTTGGGGGCGTGTGCATGTATATATACGTGAACATGCAGGAGAGCATTAGGAGTGAAGTGTGTGGATGGAAAAATTCTCAAGTATCTAAGATATTTGTCTCCTTCAGGAGTGGAATACGTGTATGCACTCCTTGCTGCTGAGAATCTGCTGTCAGAGCACGAGATTACTTCTGAAGTTGCAGATCTCACTTGAGTTATAAACTGTACTGGTTCTATGAGATGACCACCCACCTAGCTAGATTTTACCTGTGTCCCCAAATACCTCCTCAAACAAAAACTTACCCAACCTCTTTCCTTCCCTCCATCCTCCAGGCCCCAGCCTCCTTTCACGGAGTCAGTTTTTTCTGCTTTGGTCTGAAGGTTTGACTATTAACAGTCACTATTGGGTTAGGATAGATTTTGCCAAGTATTTTTCAAGGAACATGAGCCACCTGAGATGTTCACGTTAAAAGGACTCTGGTCAAATAAGTTTCAGAAATTCTGATTATAGTCTCTTCTCCCAAATAAAGCAGTCTTGAAATAAGGAATCCTGTTTAATTTTTTTTTTAACCTGGAGATCCCAAACTATTGTGAACATTAAACAGTTTTTTCATTTTTAATACCTATTAATCTCATATAGAATTATTGTTCCACATAAGAACTAGGATGATTGGTAGGGGAAGAAAGGGATAAAGAAAGGGGGGGTAATCAGAAGGGGGAATGAAACATGAGAGACTATGGACTATGAGAAACAAACTGAGGGCCTCAGAGGGGAGGGGGGTCAGGGAATGGGATAGGCTGGTGATGGGTAGTAAGGAGGGCACGTATTGCATGGTGCACTGGGTGTTAGACGCAACTAATGAATCATCGAGCCTTACATCGGAAACCGGGGAGGTACTGTATGGTGACTAACATAATATAATAAAAAATCATTAAAAAAAAAGAATTATTGTTCCACAAAATATTCTTTGGGAGATGATCAGTTAGATAACAGAAGAAGGGGGATTGTCTCCACATACATTACTAAGACTCACGTGTGCTTTGAGGGAGAGCTTTTTGGGTCCTTTCCTATTAAACTGTCTCAATTTATTTGATTAGCTCCTTGAAACCTAGGTCCCAAAGGGATGACGTTTTGGAGAGGGTAAGAAGAAGGATGGGATGGGTGGCAAGAGCATAGCAGGAGCAATTCCTGGGTGTTGGTGGATTAGAGAAGATAGAACTGATAATGGTTTGGGGCATGAGGGGTGTGGTGGGCTAGAAATACCCCACCACAGTATCCTCGTCAAATCTCTGGAAGCGGTGATTGTGACCTTATTTGGCAAAAGGGTCTTTGCTGGTGTAATTTAGTCGAGGACTGTGAGATGAGATCATCCTGGATTATCCAGATAGGCCCTAAATCCAATGACAAGTGTCCTTCGAAGAGACACACAGAAGAGAACAGGCACACCGAAGAAAGGGCCATGTGACCACAGAGGCAGAGAATAGGGTGATGTGGCCACAAATCAAAGGTAGGAGGCAAGGGTTGGAATCTTCCCCAGAACCTCCAGAGGGAGCCAGCCCTGCCGACTCCTGATTCTGGACTTCCGGTCACTGGAGCTATGAGAAAACAAATTTCTCTTGTCTCAAGCAGTGTGTGGTAATTTGTTATGGCAGCCCTAGGAAACTAATAAAGGGGGGAAGAGCTGTGAAACGGAAACCCAGTGAAGCCAAACCTCAGCCACTTTAGGTTGCTGCCCACAGCCAGCTCTGACGGGTGTTTACCACAGCAAAGGCACAGTGGCAGCGCCAGCTCCAAACGCGGCAGGTTTCAGAGAAGCCTTCATCCTGGGACGGGATACGTGGCCCCCACCTCAGCAACAGCCCTTGTAATGTCGGACCTGAACTGTCTTCCCCTCTTCCCGCAGGCCACAGAGGCAGAGTGCTGCACCTGGCTTTGAGTCCAGACCAGACCCGAGTGTTTTCTGCTGCAGCTGATGGCACAGCCTGTGTATGGAACTGCTGTCACTCAGCCCCTCTACGAGCTCCGGTTTCCTCACTTCGAAGTGAGAATAATGACAGGGGCCTTGTCTTCTCCATGGGGTTGTTGTGATGGTCCAACAGGATGAAGTGCTTTTCCTGAGGTGAATGTTCTCGTGACCTCCTTTCTCAGGTTACTTATTTTGCTCTGCTTCCTCCTGTTGCGTTTCCCACATGTTGTCTTTGCCTCTTCTCTATTTTCCCCTCTCTCCCTCCTCCTCTTCTTCTTCCTCCTTTTTCTTCTTGTCTGTCTCTTCCTTGTTAGGGATGCATTTCCACTGCGATAGAATACCTATAGCAGAGATTTCCAGACATATTTTTCCCTCTTGACTTTTCTCCCAATCTCTGGCTTCATATTTCTTTCTGCCTCTGGCTATTTCCTTTCTGAGATCCTTTCCTGACTTTAGCTTAAACCAAATGCATTAAAACATCATTTATTCACTTGAAAAATATTGGTCAAAATCCTACTATATGCTAGGCACTATGTTAAGCATGCTCATTATTTCCTCTCAAAACGAGATCTCCTGTAGGACTCCCTTGTCCCTCTTCGTGGTCTCATCCCTATCTTGGTCATCCCATCATTCAGGGAACCTCCTGATTATTCCACTCCATGCTTCATCCGTTCATGCCTTGTTCTCTTCTGTTTCATCTTAGTCATGCCCTGAATGCCTGATGACCACCTGGTTTAATTCCTTCTACCTTGTTTTCCTGTCTTTATTCTTCATGGGTCTCCACCACAGTTAGGTTACATTTCTAAAAGCATGGTGGTAATCTTCTCAGCCCCCTGCTCAAAAACTCTCAATGACTCCCTCTTACATAAACCCCTCACCTCAATCTTAGGGTCCTGAAACCAGAATTTGAAGTTAGGGAACGTGGGCTTACCTTGGCTCTGCCATAGCCCGCCTGAGTGACCTTGTGTGTGGTCATAACATTTACAAGAACCAGAATCTGGATTTGATAATTGCTAAGCTTTTTTTAGGCTCTATCAGGTCACTGTTCTCTCTCTCTTTTTTTAAAATAGGCTCCATGCCCAGTGTAGAGCCCAGTGTGGGGCTTGAACTCACAACTCTGAGATCAAGACCAGAGCTGAGATCAAGAGTCAGACTCTTAACTGACTGGGCCACCCAGATGCCCCTCTTCTATCTTTTAAATGTTAATTCTTGCCCATCTCCTGTGTTCACCCTGAGCTAAGTCTTGTGATTTCCTTCCTTGATGCCTTTGTCGGAGCTTTTGTTCTAGTCTGGAATTCCTACACCCTCTTCCATTTTCTTTGCTCATCTAAGTCTTAACCTCTCCAGGAAGTGTTTTGAGATGATGTTACTTGGGTTTGAACTCTTGGCATCAGTCTATACCACCCACTTGATATTAACATACTATTCGGATCAAGATATGAACATTTCTTGTACCCTAAAGACTTCCTTGTACCCACTCAACACCTTTCCATTATTCTGACCTCTATCAGTATAGTTTTGTCTTATACCAACCTGCAGATAAATGGAATCACACCCTGTATATTCTTTTGTCTGACTTCTTTCCCTATTAAGTTTGTAATATTAATTCATGTTGTTATGTGTAACTGTAGGTTTTTCTTTTTCATTGCTATGTAATATTCCATTGTGTAAATGAATGACAATTGTTGATCCATCTTATTGTGAATGAATATTTGAGCTATTTTTAGTTTTGACTTTTAAGAATAAAGTTGTGGGGCACCTGGGTGGCTCAGTTGGTTAAGCATCCAACTCTTGATTTTGGCTCAGGTCATGATCTCAAGGTCATGAAATCAAACCCCATGTCAGGTCTGTGCTCAGTAGGGAGTCTGCTTGGGATTCTCCCTCTGCCCCTCCCCCTGCTCACATGCTCTCTAAAAATAAATAAGTCTTAAAAAAAAAAAAAGAATAAAGTTGCTATGCACATTCTTAAACATTCTTTGGTGGACAAAAGCACTCATTTCTGTTGGATATATGCCCAGGTATGGAATTGCTAGGTCATAGAAAATTTCTGTTGAGTTTTAAGTAGTCACTGCCAACTTTCCTAAGAAGTATCAGTTTACACTTCCATCAGCAATGAATGAGGGTTCCATGCAATTACTTTTTAAGTGGATTTCAAAATCTGTAATGTTGCCAGTAGGGAATAGTCTATCCTCTTATTGCTGTTAAAATCCTAACTATGAATTAGGGATTATCACAGGTATCTACAATATCATCCTGGTGACTCTCTTAGAGCCCTGTTTTAGATGTTGGCACCAGACCTTACGTTTTAGTATAGGGACTCCCATACCCAGCTGTATATTGGAATCACTGGGGAGATTATATAAAGAATATTATGTCCTGGGTCTCATTGAATACAATTAAATGAAAATTTTTAGAGGTGGGGCCTGAGCATTTGTAATTGAGCTATGCTCCCTTCTTTGTTTTAAGAGGCTGTTGGTGTTGATATATGTTCTTGGTTTGGGTATACATTGTGTGTGTGCGTGCACGTGCGTGTGTATACTCATAAAGGAACTGATGGAAATTGAAGGAATCCATTCACATAATCACGTTTTGAAGCGGCTGCTGGACTGAAGACTACCCAATGAGTTCAATGTGCTGAACAACAACATAAGGGTTTTTCAAGGAAAACTTTGAGCACTTACTTCCTAGTATGTCAAGGCAGCCCTTGTAACCATTGTGTTGGCTGGACCCACCCAGGCTCAGGGATGAGGAGAACCAAGAAATCACCTTGATAATCAATGGCTGATATGCAAACTAATGAGAGAGGAGGCTGACTTTCCGCTGTATACTTTTCTTGTCTGGCCAAGTGCATCATTTCTGTCCCCTAGGATTTTAATTTCTATTTCTCACCTGCCTTTGGAAAACACTGTAAGACATTTCCTCTTCTATTTCTTCCTTAGACGCAGGTTCTTGCAGATAGATGGATAGATAGATAGCACGTGTTGATGTAGAGCAATGGTCTTCGAAGGGCAAATGCATTTCCTTTCAACCCAAATGCTCCAGACTGGCTGTTCCTGTTTCCTGCAGAATTGCTGAGCCCGTCACTGTATTTATTACTAGATAGACCTGATCTTATCGTCACTCCTGCTGGGCCCCATTGGGACAGCGAATAATTCAAGGAAAGTATGTATGCCACTCGACACATGGATGACACTGGTGACACTGGTTCCCTCATCTCTGCCTTGCAATATCCGTGAGGTTGTCATAGAACTCTGCTGCCCTTTGCCAGTGCAGATCTGCCCACTGAAGGTATAGGAGAAATGGGTACAGTTACACAAATTGCTTTTATTTATGGTAAGATTAAGAAGTCACAGCAAGTGCCCAGCCCGTAAATGACGAGTCACAAAATTCTACTCCTGAAACCAATACTACACTATATGTTAACTATCTGGAATTTAAATAAGAATTTGAAACACAATGAAAAAAAGAAGTGACAGCAAATGAAATGAAATTATCTAAACTAACCCCTTCATAGTCTTAATTATCCAGCTGAGATACTTCCATGAGAGAAGAGTATAGATGCCAGGTCCTCGAGGGTCTCCGCATTTCCCTGGAAGGCCAAAGGCAGTAATGCCTCTAACAATACCCTCACATATCAAAGGGCTTCCAGAATCCCCCTGGAGGAAAACAAGAGAGGTAGTGGGGATGAGCGTGGAACATGATCACTAGGGGAATGGAAAAAATTCCATTGAATGTGGAACATTCAATGTGGAGTTAAACCCAACCTTGACTTAAATGAAAATTAGTGCTTAAAAGCCCAAAATGTTTGGAAATGTTTTAATATTTTAAAATTGGCTTACTCTCTTAATAGACCGTGAACATGAAATAAAACTTGTGTTTACTTGCTCATGTTATCCACTAATTTTGGGACTGATTCTGCTTTAGAAGGGAAACCCTCCTGTTTGTCATTTTCTTAAAATGCTTAATAACTCCAGAGTTAAAACAGTCAAATGCAGATGGGATGTTGAGGCAAAGAGTAAGCATCATGCTTTCTAGTTTCTCTAGCACGTAACTGTTTTCCTAAAGGAACAAAACCAAAGCAACTTTCCCCTTCGTCCTGTCAAATCGACAGAAATTGCTCCCCCGGGTCTCTTTGGAGCATGTGACACTAGATGGGAGCTCCCAAAACCAGTGATTACGCTTCAGAGCAAACAGACTCTGCCAACAGAGAGGCTTCAGTTCGCTGAAAGTCACTCCTTATGCCTCCTGACTGTGCCACCCACTGCGTGACCCTGTATTCTCTCATGGAACTCTAGAATCCGCATATTTAAATGTATTTGAGGTCTCGAGTCTGAAGTGGTCATTTCACTGCTCTGGCTTCAGGAAGGATAGGTGGTGCTAGACAGAGGGCTGCTGAGGCACGTACATAGAGCTCTGCCAACACCTGGCTCTGAGTGCCCAACTCCTTCCCAGCCATGTGAAAGCATCGACAACCCCTCCTTTTCAGGCAAAAATGGGCCTTATGAGTGTATGAACTTAGGAGGTATGTGAGAGCCTGGGACCCCTCCTGGACAGGTGCATTTCACACAGGGCCTGAAATTTTCATAATGAGGCCTTCAGGTTTAATTCATCCATGGCCAATTCTAAGAGGGGTCTTGGGCCCTGAGAGAATGGCAGGAGGACTGCTAAGCTTTGACCCTAGAGGGTGGTTGTGGAGAGGGGGACAGGCACATTGGGACACTGCTGTGGCCTCAGGATGTTGCGTGTGGTTCCAAGGGCGTGAAGGTTCTGGGTTCCTGGATTGCCAGTGTGGTAGACCAGGGGAGAGGAGGAGGAGGAGGGAGGGCAAAGGAGAGAAAGCGGAAAGGTGCAGAGGACTAATGTCGTCTCTTCCTGGGATTTGCCTAGCCTTGGTCCTGAAATCTAGCCATTCAGATTCTGCAGAGGGTAAGACAAGCTTCTGGGTAGAACAGAGACCCCTGGATCTCTCAGTCTCTGATTCAAATGCCCAGACCCCCTACCCTGCAACCCCTTCTCTTCAGGGGAGGCAGTAGAGGGTCTTTGGGAAAGGTGAGAAATGACACACTCAGAGCTGCAAACTTCGTAAGGTGTCTCTGCTACTCATATCTTTGAGCAGGGCCCTGTCGCACTGCCTCTCAGGGGACTCTGGGATGGAGGCTTGCACAGTCTCTGTATGCGTCACATTTGGAAGTTGCTTCCTGGGGATTGAGCTTGGCTCTAGGAAGCTATGGAGTCTGGCCAGAGAGCCTTAGTCAGGCTTGGAAAGGACAGGCATTTCAGACTTGTTTGTTAAATGGCAGTGAATTTGGGGGGGAGTACTGAGGTGCAGCAAATTCTGGGGGGAGTATTGAGGTGGGGAAAAGGGCATCGAAGGCCCTAGAAGAGTGCTGACTTCAGCTCTCCTGGATATCACATATTTTCAAGTTGAGATCTGTATATGTTTGTATGAAAGATGAGAACAGGTTTCTGATGAACGTCTTACGTGAGCTGAGAACATTAATTTATTTGGGATTCTATCAAACTTCTGTAAGAAAAAGCACTAGGGCCCTGCAGAAGCCAGCGCCAGGATAAGACAAAGCCTGATGTTACATGTTCTCTATCTGTGTGACTTACTCCAACAGCTAAAACGTGGGATCTTATTTTACTTACATTGCACGAGTCTTTTCCACCTTTGGGGCTGCCGGCACAGATCATATTCAGTCCAATCACAGGATTATAATTATAGTGCTTTTCATCATTGCAGATTCTTCGGTTTATAACGGTGATATTGACTTCTCTCAGGGTATCAGACTGAGGCGAGTTATTGTGAATTCTGCCCCAGCCTGCAACTCGACACACGGTTCCCGGTTTGACATCAACCCCCGTCTTAGGGAGAGGGAGGATACTCACATTTTTATTAATTTTTGCTTTTTTGTTCAGCTGTTAGAAGACAAGCATGAAGACTTCAATAAGATCATTTAAATGGTCCTATTTTTACTTAATTCTAGCCCAACCTTCAAGGACACCCATGATGTAGCTATTGTCTGTAGCCACGAGCGCCAAGGAGGAAGTTCCCATGCAGGCGGCCAGATTGTAGGAGGTTCTGTGACTCCGAAGTGAATCAAAGGTACATACCTGTAAAAGCTTCAGGTCCCCCTCATGTGTGTACTGATCAAAGCACGGATAAGGAAACTCTTTCTTTACATACATTATCTGTTTCTCAGACTCTGTTTTGGATATTGAGTGAGCTCCAAGAATGACCTGGGACTTCCTGGTCCTGAAAACAGACACAACACTATTAACTGGGTTTACTCTTTACATCAGGAGCTAAGCATATTCTAGAATCAGCTTGACTGTCTCATTTGTAAATCTACTTTCTGTGGCAATACTTGTTTGTGGCTCAGAAAGAAAAAGAGGGTATTTTAAAGAATAAAAAATTGTGTATGAATCTATCATCATCACCACCAGCTTCTCTGTAACACGCTAAACTAGGTTCCCTGAAAAACATGTAACAAGAGAATTCCATGGCAGCTAAGCCAAGTCTTGGGATCTTAGGGGTTGGGGCTTTAGTGCCCCCTCACCTTCCCTGAGCTGTGATAGAGAATCAGGTTGTAGAATACAAAGGCCTCAGGGGTCTAGAGATGGAAGCAAAAGGCACTCAGTAGTTGTAGCGGAATGCACTGAAGGGATCTTTGTAAGACAACAACAAACTTACAACAGAAAACTCTCAGAAATAAGAATGCCCAATGAAAGACCCTATTTGCATAGCACTGAGTGTGTGTATATTGGAGGGATGGTGATCTGAAGCAGGGATCTAGATGCTTTCTTTTTTTTACTCCCTGCTAAAGGTTCATTTTGGTTAATAAAATCAAAATACTCAGGAGGTGCTGGCTGGTTCAGTTAGGTAGCGCCTGTGCCTCTTGATATCTGGGGTGTAAATGAAAGCCCCACGTGGGGCATGGAGCCTACTTAAAAAGATACTCTCTGGCGTATTAATAATTAAAATTACTCGTTCACAACCTAGTATAAATGAAACCAATCAGATCGTCACACTGTCATTTTTCCATTACAACAGCTGATGTGAGTTTCACTTAAGAAACTAGAACAGTGGTCCAGTAGAGTACCTTGATGAAGAAATGTTCTGTCCGAAATGGCAGCCACTAGCCATATGTGGCTACTGAGGACCTGAAATGTGGCTAGTGCTACCAAGGAACTAAATTTGTAATTTTATTTAATTTTAATTTAAAATCAGAGAGCCACAAATAAACTCATATAACCAATATGACAGGGGCTACCATATTGGAGAGCCCAGGTTGAGAGGCTTGATTATGGGAATGGAGGAAAGACCAGGTCTGGAAGAGCTCTGAAGGTCGTAGTCAGCAGGGGTTAAGAGATGGCTGAGGTGTGAGAGACATTCAGAAAAGGAAACAGGAAGGTATCAGAAACAAGCTTTCTCTACTTGACTGTTGTGCTCCGGCTCCCGAGGGGACACTTGAATTTGATCCTTCCATACTGTGGTTCGTTCTCTCTAGTCACGAAGTCAAGACCAGAAGCAAAGCCTTGCAGCACCCAGACCCGGTGGCTCTAGGGGAGTCCGACACAAAGTGGTACTCACTGTGGATCCCCCGATGGTCTGATACTTGGGGGCTGAGTCTGGGCTTAAGGCCCTGCTGGGGGAAAGCAATTTCCCAGAGACTTAAGTGATGTGAAGATACACACGTGAGCTTCCTGTGGTTTTAGTGAAGATTTATTCTCTTTACTGATATTCCCCCAAATAAGAATATCTGCAGAAACGATTTTTAGAACGCAAGCACTTACAGGACACAGTGAGCTGCAGTCAATACCCAGTCTTTTGCGATCAGAGCCCCAGCACAGATTTTTTCTCCTTTAAGTAGCACCATGTAGGGTCTTGAATGAGGACTCACTTGATTTCCTCCAATAATTTCTACACAGAAATCTGTTGAAGGGAAAAAGACAAATCCTATCAGTGCTCACCCCAAAGAGCTCTCCCTAAAGCCACGGTCCTAAGACCAGACATGCTTTTCTTGCTTGGAGAGGAAACAAAGGTGACAGCATCCGCACCCCCTGTCCCCCACCCCTCCATGCAGATGTTCAGATATCGGAATGTAAATCCCATTCCTGTTGGATGTCCTGCTCTTTCACCCATGGAGGCTGGGCCATTGGCAGTTCCAAGGATTATGAGGCTGGAAATCTGCCACAACCACTGACATCAGGCCTCAGGGCTTGCAGAGGGCAGACAGCTGTGCATTGGTGGGTCGCAGTTGCTGCAGGAGATACTAGTGAGGATGACAACCTTGAGTGCTCTCCCCTCTCCTCCCTTCTGGCTGAGTATTGATCTGGGGAAGCAGAGCAGCTTTCAGAAGCCTGAGAACTGCCCTTTACCCAAACTCACGGCTTATAAACTGATATAGTACCTTCGAGCTGTGCCCCCACCTATGAGTTCTTTGGTCATTGTGAGACTTCTGTTTAATTAAAATTTGTACTCTCCTCATTCCTAAGTTGACAGAACAATATCTATTGCATCCGAGGCTCCCCTTCAACCTGCAGACTGAAACACACGGTTGAACTGAAGGCCTTTTCCAAAAAGGTAGGAGAAGGGAGGAGAGAAGATGCCATAAGGAGAGAACTGTGCCTTAGTCGAATGTCCTTGTTGACAGAGCAGGAGTAGAGCTTCGTTATGACAGAATACTAGACCTACACCCAAGAGACACCATCCATGCTGGTTTAGCCATCTTGTGCCTTTGTGATATCCTTTCAGTCCTCCACCTCCTGCACCAGATGTTCTTGGATTCTCCTAAAATACTTCTCCTGACCACAGGCTGAGACTCGGTGGTTTCTCAAATAGGGCACAGTGCCTGTTACTCCGTGAATAACTCACCGCCAAACTCACAATAAGATGCAAATGATGAGAGTGAAGGAAGGGGAAGAGTGTGGTCCTAAGGGCTCTCTTTCCAGAAGTGTGTTGGGAAGGGGAAATACTAGGCTCTAGAAGTCAAAGGATAAGGAATTTAGAGAAACCCAGGGACCCTCATCCACATCTCAAATTTTCCTTGGGTGAGTCATATATGGAAAGATCAAAGGTGCCTCTCTGGACCTTCTGAGCTGCAGAAATCATAAACTCAACAGAATAACTTCATTTTGCAGAATCACCTGTTTGGTGAGCACATATACCAGCTGCAAAAAAAAGCCAACATCTGCAACCAACCACTCCTAAAAGGGTCAGGGGTAGAATTTAGAGCAGGTGAGAAGCTTTTGGAACCTAGCAATTCTTGATCCCTACCCAGAATCAAAATAAATGAGAATCTCAGGAGCTGGGGCTGGAGGCAAGCCTTGTTTAAAAAGCCCTCCAGAGTATTCTGATGTGTAGGAGAGTTGAGACCGCTGGTCCAGAGCATCAAGCCTTGCTTTGCTATATCTGTTCCCTTTATGGGCCCACATTCCTCTCTCTGCACACAGGAAACAAAGAAGAGTGGAGCAAGCTGCTTCTGTTGCTTCCTTTGAAGGAAAGATATAATTGGATTTTTTAATCTGCCGTTTTCAATGTTGTGGAGGATTTAACATGTCTGAACACAGTCATTCTACACCAGGCTGATGCTCTGCCCACGCTTTTGACCCAAATGGGTAGTAACCTTGTTAATTTAAAAATTTCTGCTCATTTTTAGGTGCAAGATAAACCATGGAACTTTCCAGTGACACACTAGTCTAGAGAATTCATATAAATTCAGATCATTCCTGATTTGTTTTGGGTGATGAAATCAGGTTTCTTTCTTTCTCTTTCTTTCTTCTTTCTTTCTTTCTTTCTTTCTTTCTTTCTTTCTTTTTCTCTCTCTCTCCGTTTCTTTTCCTTCCTTCCTTCTTTTTCTTTTCTTTTTCTTTTCACTTTTGTTTAAAACCATCCATTTATTTTCTGCAGCAAGAAAGGCCGAACACCACTATTTCTTTCCTTAAAGGTACTATTTATTTTCTCAACTCAAGCATTTTTGTTTATTTTCTTGTGTTAACATTGTCTTTCTGCCAATTTTCAAGTTATAAACTGGCAGCGAAAAGCACTGGCGGTTCCATTGTTTTTTGTGAGGAAATTTTAAAGAGGAAAGGATGTTTTTCCTTCTAAAATAAAGACATAGAATCCAAAGGAGAGTATTAAAGCATGGGGAACAAATATCTCCTCTATACTCAGCTAATCCTGCCAAAAGTTTGCTGAAAGTCTGCTACATTTGCTTAATGGTTATACTAGAAATGATGAGAAGCAGTCTTACCTCCAGGAATCAGCAGGAGAAAAATGGCAATTGAGAGAGAAGGCGCCAGAAACGTACAGAAGTTCCTCATTGTGGCTGCTGTCCCCACATCAATCGGCATGAAAATCTGTGTTAGTTCTTGGCTGACTCCGTCTATATATTGAGACTCCATCTATATATTGAGAGTACAAAGGATGTGGTTTTCTCTCTTTCCAATTTCAAACTCGAGCATTCAGAAATGAAACACAAGTGAGAACAGTGAAGTATTGCTCATTATGAGTGGGCATGCTTTCCTTGGCTATGACTGCGGAGGGAGGGGAGGGCAGCTCTGTAGCGTGGTGGGGGCGAGAGGACCCTGTTGCCCTCAGAACGTAGTACACGAGGAGAGACTCTAAAACGTTTTGGCAGAAATTGGGAGGATTCTAGTTTTCGTCAGCAGCGATATTACCTTCTGCATCCACTAACGGAATCTATTAAGACTTAAATTAGAGCTTTGAAAAATAATTGGTCAGCAACTAAATTTTTTTCTAGTTATCTCCTTGGGTTATGCAAGGACGAATAGGCCAAGGGCAAGTGGAAATGCAGGGGGGAAGTCTTATTTATTCATAAGCTCCTGCCTAGATTTTCCTTCCCCATTTTGTGGAAGATAATTTATTGTGCTCTTACCTGAAGTCTGTGGCTGCTGTGAAGACAGAGTGAGGTGGGGATAGGGAGTGTTGGCTCTTTCCAGCCCTTTGTGTTTCCCTTGATTGTTTGATTATACATCTTGAGACACAAGAAAGATACTGAGCTTCCCCTTTCCCCTTCTTCCTCCCCCTTTCCTTTCCGCCTCCCCCCTTTCTTCTTTCTTTCTGGTTATAGCTAAAGAAGGAAAATGGTAGTCAGAAGTGGCTATTTTGTTCTAATATTGAGGAACATCTTTCTTTAAGACAGATGAACCTCAGTCCTTCAAGGAACAATATTTGGTACGCTTTCTATTAGAAATGTTTTATGATCTTTTCTGAGCTGAGGATGTGGTCTTTATTTTAATTCATACGGTCATATGTTCTTTCAGGATGTTTGGTGTTACACAAACCATCCCCAGAGTTAACATGTTGATGACTTCAGACCTAGTGGTTTGTTTCTCAGAAATCACATGATCTTATAAGGGAGCCCTACTGAGACCCCTATGTTTCCTTTTCCCCAGATATTACTAGTGCATCAAAGGGTAATCATTTTCAGTAATAGCAGTGGGACACCCAGCCTCCAGTTCTGGCAAGTAATTTTAGTGCAGTCAATCTTGACTGACTATAGCTACTAAAAATTTCCTAATGGAAACAGTGATAAATATGTTTTTTTTTTTTTAAATGTGAATATGGTTGCTATTTCCTCATTCGTGTTGGCTTTTAAGAGCTTTATGAAATATATTTTACATACCATTAATCTGACCCATTTGAAGTTTATAATTCAATGGTTTTTAGTATATTGACTGAGTTGTGCAACCATCACCGTAACTCATTTTAGATCGTGTTCATCATTCCCCAAAGAAGCTTTGTACATATTAGCAGTCACCATATAACCCATTAGAATTACCATTTAACCCAGATTACTGGGTTATGTTTAACATTTTGAGGAACTTCTAAACTGTTTTCCAAAGTGGCCACACCATTTTACATTCCCATCAACATTATAGGAAGGTTCCAATCTTCAACATTGTAGAAGGTTCCTGCATCACTGCCAATACTTGTTGTTGTTGTTGTCGTTGTCCTTTGGTAATTGCTATTCTAGTGGGTGTGAAGTACTATCCCATTGTGGTTTGGATTAGCATTTCCTGAATGAATAACTATGAGCTTCTTTTCATGCGCTTACTGGCCATTTATCTCTTTTTGTTGGAGAAATGTCTATTCAAATATTTTGCCTTCTAAAAAATGGGGTTATTTATCTTTTTATTATTGAGTTGTAAGTGCTCTTTATATATCCTGGATAGGATTCCCTTATAAGATACATGATTTGCAAATTTTGTCTCCTAGTCTAGGTGTTGTCTTTCATTTTTCTTGATGGTGTTTTTTAAAGCACATAAGTTTTAAATTTTGATGAAGACCAACTTACCAACCTCTTCTGCCTTGTGTCTTTGTTGTCCTATCTAAGAAATCACATCTCCTTTCATCTCAAACACATCAATTTATAGGTAGAAGATTACTGAATAGATAGGAATCTATAACTCCCTTTACTCTCACCCTGAATGTGAAGTCACAGTTCCTTATAGTGAGATTTTCCCTTTCTAATCTATGGGTGTCTCTATCAAAGGAACTGGGTCAGTCCCCAGAATCAGCAATCCTGGCAATAATGAACACTCAGAAATGAGTCAACATTATTCCTTTTCCAGAATCTGCTGTGTCACTTACGTATTTTTCAGTCTATCACAGTGACATTGACTTCTTTCAAGGTATTTGAAATTGTTCACGAGTCTTTTCTGGTGCTTTCCCATCCTGCTGAATGATACCTGGTGCGGGGTGTGACATTTCCTCCTATTTTTCGTAGCTTAAGTATTTCTACAGTTTTATAGCAGCTTTACCTTCCAGCTAGAAAACAGGAAATGCAGTTTCAGTCAAGGACAACAGTAACCCGACCCAGACAATAGCTCCGATTAAAATATATGTCTTGCTTATTTAGTATGTTCTAATGAAGGACATGGCTGAAGACATGATCTGATAACTGACAATCAGGAATTGCTTTTTTTTAATGTTTCGAATTTTTACTTGAACTTTAGTTAACATATAGTATAATATTAGTTTCAGGAGAATTCAGTGATTCATCACTTAGCTATAACACCCAGGGCTCATCTTAACAAGTGCCCTCCTTAATACCCATCACCCATTTATCCCATCCCCTGCCCACTTCCCTCCAGCAACCCTCAGTTTGTTCTCTACAGTTAAGAGTCTCTTATGGTATGCCTCCCTCTCATTTTTCCCCCTTTCCCCTATGTTCATCTATTTCCAGCAACTGATTTCTAAAAAGTCACAGCATACGTTTACAGGCGTATTTTGCTAGTCTAGTCTAGGTTAACTTCAGTTCCATTACCTGTAAGTGATAAAATCATATTGGTGGTGGATAACAGTTCTGTGTTTGAAAAGCTGCAGTGGAGAACTCAGTCATTATTCAGATGGTCTTAGGTTTGTGGACAGACAGGTATTGAGACCAAATGGAAGAAAACCAGGCTCCAGGTGCGGTGGGGCTAGGTGGAAAAGGGGCCAGAGTCTTCATTTGCCATCTCAGTGGAAATGTGGTTTCCCTACTTCTGAACATGCATAAACCAGCCTGAGGGTCTCACATATGTGCCTTTGAGGGCTTGCTCATGTTCTGCTCTTCTCTTCCATTCGCTAAGCCTCTTCTTGGCTCACCACTTTGCTCTCTTTTCAAAAAGTCAAGGCAAGGAAAGTAGTGAGTGTGCTCAAGGTTGAATACACAGTAGAGGGAGACAATTCTAGTTCTTTCTTTTCATCTTGCCTTAAGCTCAGCTTGAAACTGCAGAGGGTCTTGGTCTTATGGACCTTCTAAAAACAAAGGACACAACAGTAGTGGCCACTGTCACATGCCTAGCCCAGCATTGTTTTCAGCCCTCACTTCCTCACCTTTGACTGTCCCCACTTCCTCAGAGGCCCCTCTGAGTAGCTGGTGCTCCCAGCCCTCACCTTGCTGACATATAGAAGTTGAGACGGTCACAAGGGCAAGCCTTTCCATAGAACATGGAGTCACATGCCCATGCGAACCTTCCTTCCTTCTCTCCCACTCACGCTTCCTCACAGCCTTCATGCTTGTTATCTGGTTGGATGGACAAGGAGGAAGGAGAACCCTTAACGGGACTTTTGACCTTAACGAATGGATTACAACTGGAGTCTGGGGAGCCTGTATGTGTAAGGCACAGTCCTCTCAAGCTCTCAAGTGCACAAGCACACAGAACAGCACTGAGCACTCCATTAACCTTGAACCCTGACAGGATGGCCATGTTGAAGTCCTCACACCCTCTTTATGGTTTCTTGAGCAACACCACCCTGCTGGCCACAAAAGTGGCAGAGGTGAGAGGGAGTTTCCTGACTCTATTGTAAGAACACAAACCCACACCTCCCCTACTCCATTCCACTTCCTTATAAAGAGAAGAATTGAAGGTCCTGAAGGGGACCCGATGCCACTTCTACTATTTGCTTGAAACCTGAGTCCAAAAATCTCTAGATTCCTCTTGATTATCTTTACCACTCTCTGGATTACTTCCATCCCTTACACAAAACAATTAAGGAAATACTTATTGAGGGCCTATTATATACCAAGTATTACTCTAGGTGTTGGAGGATATAGAACTAAAAAGACAAAAATACTCATTCTGTGGAGTTTGCATTGCAGTGAGGGAAGCAGACAAAGACACGCCATCTAAAGCGTATCAGAGGTAACTGATCGGGAGAAAAATGCAGCAGGGGCGTAAGCCAGGGGAGGGAGCTGCCTTTTGCTGCTCAGGATGCTGGACAAGGATGAGAGTATGGGGAGTAGGGGTGACCTTGAGAGAAAGATCGCCCCTGATGTCCTAAGGAAGAAAGTATGGGGAGTCATGATGTGAGTATCAGTGGGCAGTGAGCGTTGGGGGAAAGCTCTGGGACTTTCTTTCCTCTTGATATTGGGTGTGTATGGATCCCCTGAACTTTCTCTTAGCTCCTGCTGGACAAGTTCCTTATCAGCCCCCTTTGGACTAGTGTGAACCTTCTATTCGCATTTTTTTTTTAAAGATTTTATTTATTTATTCGACAGAGATATTGACAGCCAGCGAGCGAGGGAACACAAGCATGGGGAGTGGGAGAGGAAGAAGCAGGCTCATAGCGGAGGAGCCTGATGTGGGGCTCGATCCCATAAGGCCGGGATCATGCCCTGAGCCGGAGGCAGACGCTTAACCGCTGTGCCACCCAGGCGCCCCTTCTATTCGCATTCTGCCTTCCCACCGTGCCTTCTCTATTCCACTCTGTGCACGGCAGCCAGATAATCATTCTAAAACTAAGTCTGATCACGTCACTGTCCACCTCAGAACACTTTCCCATTTCCTTCCCCATCAAGGCGAAACACCCCCTAACTGGCTAAAGTGAGTCACTGCTGCTTCTTAAACATGGTCTCTCTACTCTTTCTGCCTTCGAGGTAAGTGAGATCCAAAGATGCCCCGTCAGAGAATTAGCCCACCTCGTGATGACACTCAGTTCAGGGCAAACTCCTGCTTCTTCGAACCCTCCCCCAAACTGCTTGGCACAAGCTAAATCCCATGATAAGACCCACCCAACACGCACCTACGGAGCCGCTCCGTGGGTCCTCGGCGTACAGTCTCCCTTGCTGAGCAAGCTTCAGTTAGCCAAGTGCGGTCTGACTGCGGGGGGTTCGCCACTTGGGGGTGCCAGGTCCCATCACAGGAGGACTTTTCTCAGTATTTGCCGAGAACACCTGCAGCAACAGTGCTGGGTCACAGCTGAGCAACAGTGCTGGGTCACAGCTGAGCAACAGTGCTGGGTCACGGCTGTGCTGCTTACCGCCACGCTCCCATTGGCCAACCTTGGCTGTGAGGACCTCTGTGAAAAACTGGTTTCAGGTTAAACTGACCAAAGTCAAAATCGTTATCGAAAAACACATATTTACCTGAAGGAGTTGAAGCTCCCCTTTAAATGACTGTGGATCACAGTAAGGACAGGGAATTGCCATTCGTTCATTGACTCACTCTCTTATTTATTTATTTATTTATTTATTTAATTTATTTATTTTTTTATTTGAAATTGCCCTTTTAATGGAATATATTTGGTCACATTTCTCTTTATGGGACATGGGATGGGCCCCAAGAAAAACTCAATGTTTGCCCTTCTTGGAAGAAAAAAGACAACATATCATTTATGTCAGAGAATGGAGGAAATTAAGCCACGAACCTCATTTATTCAAATTTGATCAGTTCTTTCAGAGGGCTTCCTCTTTATAAACAAGCACAGAGAGACAGGAGAATTTATGGGGTTTTCTTTTGGTGTTTCTTTTACCTAAAACTCCCATAATGTGTGTTACCACAAATCAATTCCATTTCACATAGTTTCAACAAAGAAGCACCAGGAAGGGAATCCCAGGCCTCTGGCAGACGCAAGAGCACTGGGTGGCAAAGGCCAGGAGAGGTATGCTTGGGCACTGACCAGACAGGATCAGACAGAGAAGCGGAGGGTACCGCTTTGGATTTGTGGAATCAACGCCTACAGGAAGAAACTAAAGCCCCAAACCAAGAGTCTACACCCAAGAACTGGAGTGGAAGAAGCAGCTTTGCTTTTCTGTGCTTCAGGGAACTAGCATACCTCGCTTTAACATTCCAACATGGCAAAGGTTGAGAAGAGTCAAGCTTTCCACAGATAAGGAAATGCGTCTTTGCTTTTACAGTGAAATTTTAGTTTTTAAAATTTATTTTATTTTATTTTTTAAAGGTTTTATTTATTTGACAGAGAGAGGAAGCACAAGCCAGCAGAGCGGCAGGCAGAGGGAGAGAGCCCGCTAAGCAGAAAGCCTGCTGTGGGGCTGGGTCCCAGGACCCTGGGATCATGACCTGAGCCGAAGGCAGACGCTTAACTGACGGAGCCACCAAGGCGCCCCTACAGTGAAAATGTAAAGCTGAATCTAAACAAACACATGCACGCACCGACATCCGTGCGTGCTCACACAGACACAGACACAGCAGAAGTCAACAAGCAGAGAGGGCTGGCTGGAGTCAGTCTGTGAACCTAACACTAGCCTGGGAAAGGTGGGCACACACATTGCTTGGTTTGCTGGGCACGCTTTGCTGCAGGTGGGCCTCTTCATTCAGCACGCCAGTGGCTAGCTTCATTTACAGTGTACATTGTTCCTATTTGAGTAATTCTCATTCAGCACAACAGTATAATGCAAATCTGTTTGGCTCTTCCTTGTGAGAGCTGGTTTTTACGTCTCCTCTTTCATGCATGCAGTTTATGCTAAGGTGAACAGGGAACTAGCAGGTACTCGTGAGCAACAGCAGGTACCAGGGAAGAACAGAGCAGCATACCCGTATGATAATCATCCTGACTTTCAAATCACAATTCAAACGCTAGTACGAACCACAGGAAATGGCTATATTTTTAATGTCAAATAGTCAAACATCAGTAATTTCCTATGGTTCAACAGAACATATAGCAACATGGGGTAACTAATTATATGGAAAGCAAATCACTTGCAGTCAGAGGACACATCATTTGCTTGACTATGTTAAATGTGCTTACAAAAAAAAAGCTACTTGCAACAAAGGATAATAAAATATTAACAGTGCTTGTGTGGGAGTAGACAACATTACGAGTGCTCTTTTTACCTTCCCTGTTTTTCGAAAATTTAATAATGTTGCTATTTACCATAAAAAAATATTTTAAAATAATATGCGAAAATGGTCAGGCATTTCAATCTTATTCTGTAGGATCTGGTCTTTGCTTATAGAGATAAATATTATAATACTATAGAGATCATACATATTAAAAGATATATATTAGAGATATTAAAAGATATAGATATGGAAAAGATAAATATAATAGAACATAACACTGAATGTGCTCACCCACTTTTTCCTCTATCCCTATTTTTGGTTTTGGACTTCAGAGTCCTTTTCACAGACTCCCCCCTCCTTCCCCAATGTTCCTCGAGAATGAGAGGAGCTCAGAATACTTACAAGTCACAGTGAGCAGTGGCCAACAGCCAGGTTCCTTTGACTAAAGCTCCTACCCAGATTTCCAGCCCTTTGATTAGAGCCGTGTAGCGTCTTGTGTGAGAGGACATTCATCTCCTTGTATAATCCCTCATGGGATTCTGGAAAAACTGAAAGCAATCCAGAGTGAAGTCCCATCTTCCCCCACCACATGTGGCACTGAGCAAGCTGGCTGTCATGAACTGGTTTACCGTGTCCATAGACCGGCACTCGGCGTCAGGAAGAGAAGGTCAAAGCAGTGTGGATGTGTGAGGTTCCCACCTGTTTCTGCGGCGTTCTCAGCTGTTAATGACCATCCCCTGTGACGCTCACACACTTGTTAGTGTTTTCTCATGATGAATTTAGTACTCAGTGTCCAGGGGAGTTTTATTATAAGCAAATTTCCTATTATGTTAGGCTTTTAAATTATTTTTTTCTGCCACATGTCTCAATTGATTTATCTCTATTTTGAAATGGTTAGGGCAAAAATGAAAAAATATCTAGAAATACTCCCTTTTTTTCTTTTTTAGTAGTTTTTTAAAAAGATTTTATTTATTTGTCAGAAAGAGACCACAAGCAGGGGGAGCAGCAGGCTCTCCGCCAAGCAAGGCGCCTGATGTGGGACTCAACCTCAGGACCCTGGGATCATGACCAGAGCCAAAGGCAGACGCTTAACCAACTGCGCCACCCAGGAGTCCCTCTTATTTTTTAAAGGATGGTTCTCTAATGTCTTAGTAACCACTCAGAGAGCCTACTTAAAGGGCAGATTTCCTAGGCCCACTGCAGGGACTCAGGGTCAGGGTCCTGGAGGGCGAACCTGGCAACCTGCCTTTTAAATAAACACCTCAGGTGCTTCTGACGCAGCTGGTCCCCAGAGCAGGGCTGTGACCCAGTCTTGGAAAGCAGTGAGTTATCCTACTGTCACCTCTGTGCAGGCATTCTCAGCAGAGGGCATTTTACCAGCTCGCCGTGTGATCACAGCATGCATAGACAGCCAGGAGGACAGGGTGATCAGAGCTAAAGGGCTGGAGTGGGGAGGCCGAGGGCTGCGACGCTTTTGGCAGGACACCCACAACTTGGCTCTAGTCCCCAAACAAAGCTCCTGCTCCTCAGCTGGCATGAGGACGATTCTCCATCCTCGGATTCAGCAGCTAGGACAGTGAGAGCCTGCTTCCATTGTTACAGTTGAAAAAAATGCTTTCTTAGTTACACAGGTACCTGCGTAAGTAAAGCTGCCTTTGCATCTTAACCCCTGGAAGAAGAGAAAGTGGTCTTTGGGGCGACTGGTTACATCCTGGGCGTTCTGGTTGGGAGCAGAGGGCTTGTGAGAGGACTCAGTTTCCCTCCTTCTTCTTCCTCCCTCCACCTCCCTCCTGCCAGGTGGTTCCTGGGCATGGTTGCCAACATGGCTGCAGAGTTCACATTTTTCCCCAGGAGAGCCTGAGTGATCTGTAAAGAAATAAAACCCACTGCCTTGGTTTCCTGAGCGTCATGGGAGCCCAGCTCACTGAACCATCCGGCTCTGCATGAATAGGATGGTACATCTTGCATAGAATAAAGCTATAGGTTTTTAATGGCTTTTATTTATTTTTCTCTTTCCCCCTTATTTGTTATTATGTATATGGAAAATAAGGCAAGGCAGAGGAGCTAAAATAGGGGTGCGGCTATGAAATATATGTTGTAACCCAACAACGCACTTTGACTCATGTCCCCAGCAGGGAAGGACAAATAGCAAATGTGTTAAGTACACTTTTGCTTGTACTTCTAATTCCAGAGGCTGAAATCACGGCAGGGCCTTTTTCCTGAGCAATTCACACATTAATTCATTTTTTATCTGGGCCATTATTCCACAACTGTTTTTGGATGACTTCTGCAAAGATGAATAAAACATAGTTCTTACCTTTAAAGAGCTGAGTAGTAGGAAGATACAAAAGACAATGCTGTGGACAAATACACAGATGATCACAGTGTGGTGTGCAGAGTGGCTGGGGAATATAAACGAGGAATGGAAAGAATTCAGAGACACAGCAAATACCATCGGTAGGGAGCCTGGAAGGTCTTCACGAAAAATGCAGATTTATTTACTCATTTACTTCTGAAAGAGATAGAAAGAAGGATGAGACGTTAGCAGGCAGGGCCGGAGAAGACTTCAGGTTCAGGCAGATGTAAGTAAAAGGCAGACGGTTGGGGATTATGAGACTGACACAGGTGGCTCATAGAGAAATGGTAAACAGAGCTTAATGATTCACCATGTTTCAATGCCTTTGGAATCCAGACTTGACCCTTATCTAGTCCTTAACATGAAAATTGTTAGCAAAGTGATATTTTTAAAGCTCCAACTTGACTTGCTATTATTCTTTTAATTGTCCAGGTTCGCTTTTTTCTGGCTTTTACAATTTTCCATGATATCTCTGCATAACAGAATCTTGAATTTGAGCAACACTTCTCTGCTTCTCTTCTCCAAGAAGTCAAAACATCTTTAATGTAGGATCTATCTCCTTCCTACATGGGAGGTAGGAAGTGTCAAGCAATAGAATCTCTTTTTTTTTAAAGCTCAAAAAACAAGACGATTAAAAACTACATCACATAGAGCAGATTGGGAAGAAATCCCATTCTCCTGCTGCTGCCATTCCTAGCCTGTTCTTTTCCTACTATAGGACTGCATTGCCTCAGTCTCAGATTGGACACTACATTATTGATGTTAAAAATCTCACAGTATTTCATGGCGAGATTATAATTTGGATCAATAATTTAATAAGTTATAATTAAAGAAAAAATCAATTACAGTAACAATAGTAATAACACTGTCTATGATCTTCCAGACACTGATTAGTTCTAGACATTGGTTTTGATGTTAACTCTAATGCAAAGTAGGTGTTATTATTCCTGTTAGAGATAAGGACCATGGAATTTAGATAGGGCAATTAAAGTGCCCAAGTTCATACAACTAATAAATGGCAATGCAAGGTTCTAACCCATTTCCACATCATGTAAAAACCATCAATTTTCATTGTGAAGCACTGTTTTCCTAAAGTAGTGGCTCTTTACCATTTTTTGTTTGTTTTTGAAGTGTAGAGCCATCTGAGACTCTGATAAAGTATAGATACACATTTGTACCCAAATACTTGCATGCTGTTTTCGGCAAATTCACAGACTTCTTGATGTTCATCCATGGCCTCGAAGGAGCTCATGGATCCCACGTTGAGAATCCTAGCTCTGAAGATATCAAGGCCGCATCGATGGGCAAGCAACGAAGCACCCAGGAAGCCAGGGTCATGCTGGTGGCACGCATCACCACAGGATCGACTTTGACAAATATCACCTGGGTTACTTTGGAAAAGTGGGTCTGAGAAATGACCACTGAAAAAGGAACCAGAGCTTCTGCCCAACTGTCAACCTGGTTAAACTGTAGTCCTTGGTCAGCGAGCAGACACGGGGACATGCTGCCAAAAACAGGACAGGAGCTGCTCCTATCATTGATGTGGTGTCAAGGGAACCCTCCCCAAACAGCCTGGCATCATGAAGGCCAAATTCTTCTGTAGAAGAGCTGATGAGAAGATTAAGGGCATGTGGGGGGCCTGTGCCCTGGTAGCTTGAAGCCATGTGGAGGGAGGTTCATTGAATGCTAACAAGCAAAAGAAACCCAAAAAATAAAAAACAAAACCCCAAACTATTGGAAATGATTTTTTTCTTTTTACACAATGTTAAACATAAATGAAAACAATACAGAATTTTATTTTCTCATGAGTAAAACTAAAAAGCATATGAAAGTATGCCTTACTTCCAGGAATTAGGAAATCTATGGAGGTGGAAAGTGAAAGGAACAGAATTTTCATGACTCTGTTACCCACATACGGAGACCATGTTGTTTCTAGAATTGATATTAGTGATGCGTAATGAAACACAAAGGCTGTGGGTTTTTTTCTTTCTTTTTCTTTCTCTGTTATGCTGCTGAAGATCTTGGTGTCTTATTACTGGGAAACATAACCTAATTTTAGCGGTGGTGTGGTTACTTATTTGTCTCACAGATAAGGTCATTTCCTTTGGGTTTAGACCTCTCCTACCTTAAAGGGTAAATGTGAAGCCATGGAGACTGTGATAAATGAAGAGCGTCTGACAGAAAACTGCTCTTCTTTTGACAACGTTTTCACTTTCAAATACGAGTTTACGTTAAAAAGCCAAGCATTCAAGTATCTATCAGAAATTGTTTTGAAATATCATCTTTAAACCTAGTCTGGTGGAGAAAGGATAGATATGTGATACTTTCATTGTTGAGGCTGTTGGGTAATCATCAAGGAAAAACTGAAGGGAGATTCTAACTCCCACCATTCAACTATAAAAGCACTAAATAAAGATACAGATGAGTATTTATTCATGCTTTGAAATGGGGGACTTTGAAATAAGACATCAAAGAATTTAGAAATCATAAAAGATTGATAGATTCAATCATAAAAAGTTAAAGCTTCTTTACCTTAAAACATAAAACAAAATCGAATTGCAAACACTTTCCTTTCTTTTCCTTATCTTTTCTTTTCTTTTTTTTTTTTTAAAGATTTAATTTATCTATTTGAGAGAAAGAGAGAGAGAATGAGCAGCAGAAGGGGCACAGGGAGAGAGAACCTGAAGCAGACCTCCGTGTTGAGCACAGAGCCTGATACAGGGCTCAATCTCACAACTGTGAGATCATGACCTGAACGAAGACCAAAGAGTTGGGTGCTCAACTGACTGAACCACCCAGGCACCCCAAATTGCAAACATTATCAATAGATGTGACACAGATGGATATTTTTACAAAGTAGTAAGAAAAAAATGAATACCAGAAAGAAAAATGATTAGAGAATTTGAACAGGTAATTTCCAAAGAAGATAGAAGGATGGCTGCTATATTCCTAGATAATGGAGGAATGCATAAGCACTCAGCACAAGTTATTGCTAATAAAAGTGCAATTTAAAACATTTAGGTACTATTCCGATAAAAATTAAAAAAACTATATTCCCTGTTGTTGGAAATTCTCATCTGTTGACAGTTATTTCAAATTGTTACTATCTTTCTGGAAGGCAATACATGTAAGGGTATTAAATTATGCATGATCTTTGCCCCAACAAATCATTTCTATGAATTAAAAAAAATTGTGGAGATGAGGAAAAATGTTGCTATAAGGAGTTCCAACACCTTATCATTCTATAATGAGAACACATTGAAAGTAATCTAAATGCCCCCAAATAATTAAGTCAGCCTATGAGTTTCCCATTGCTACTATAACAAGTTACCAAAAATTAGTGGCTTAAAACAACACAAATTTATTATTTTGCAGTTCTGTAGGTCAGAAGTCTGATGTGGGGTCTCACTGGGCTAAACTTAAGGCACCGCAAGGCTCCATTCCTTTCTGGAAACTGTAGAGAAGAATCTATTTTCTTGTCATTTCTGGCTTCTAGAGGTCACCTGGGTTTCTTGGCTTGTGGCTCCCTTCGTGCTTCAAAGCCAGCAATGGCTGGTGGTCTTTCTCACAGTGCATCACTCTGACACTGACTCTTCAGCCAGCTGCTTCCACTTTTAAAGATGCCTGTGATTACATTGGCCCACCCATAATCCCCCTATTTTAGGGTGAGCTGCTTAGCAACCTTAATTTCATCTGCAACCTCCACCCCCCTTTTTGCCATAGGCATATTCACAGGCTCCAGGGATTGGGATGTGGGCATCTTTGGGTGGGTGGGGAGCATTATTCTGGATGCCGTAATTTGTAAGTTATAATTCATCTATATAACCGTTCTAGGCAACTATTAAATAACATGGAAAGTGATCACCAAATGTTGCTCTATCAAGCAACACGTTGGTGTCACCACAGGTCCTCTTGGCCTCCTGTAAGTCCATGGATGTTGGCCACTTGTTGTTCTTCAGTATTCTGTGCAGCCCCATTCTGTATGGTGTGCGATTGTCTTCACCGGGCACCACCTGACAGCACCGTGCCTCATGCCTGCGCGACACAGCTTTGGTTTCCCATCCCTGGACTCTGCGTCTGCTGCTGAGACCTAGGATGTGCATGATCCAGAAATCCAGGGAGATCAAACTTTTTTTGGAAATCTATTGATTAGTAGGTGTTCTCCTCTGCCTTCGTCACACAGGGTATTCTTTGAAGCAGTAATTCTTGGAGCCCTTGGAAGACTGTCTGAGCAATCAGTTGCTCTTGTTGCCAAGAGGTTTTCCTGCCCAGCTATGCACCCTTGGATGGGTACTTCTCCTCGACACTCCTCTTCTCCCTCCACACCAGCCTCACCCCCTTCCCAAGTATTACGATGCTGAAGAAAGTGGTAGCACATAATCTCTCCTCTCAGCGAGCTCAGGCCAAAACAATTGGGAGTGGTACGTGGAGTGGGGACTGGCCTTGTAAATTAGACCAACGCAAAAACAGGATTGGGTTTTCACGTATTTATCCCAACTGTGTAAGCCAAGGTTTACAATGGAAATACTGTTTGTATAATACTATTTATATAATTTACATAATTCATGTAATTGCACATTCATTAATTCTTCATGTATTTGTTGAAAACTTTCCATTTCTGCCTTACAAGTGCGGGAGTAGGATTTCCCCGAAGTGGGGCAGCTGGGAGAGGGGTAATTGTAACTTTTTTGATTTTCTGAATTTGGGGCTTAGAGTGAACTTTGTCATGAACTTTGTCATGAGAACTTTGTTATGAGGTATTTATCACATCTTTCTGGTCATAATTCAGTCAGTTAGATATGGTGTAGGGCCAGAGGTTTCTATGTGGTGGGTTTTCTAGGCAATGAAGCTACCAGACCATTGTCATTCCCCACTTCCCTAGCCCCTGGCTCTGTGTCACCCTGCTAGATCCCTAACCACCCCACTGCCATTACATCTACTGCTACCACTGGGACAGTCCTGCTTGTTTTCTTTCTGTCTTCTTTACAACCATTTTATTGAGGTATATAATTTACACAACATGCAATTCACCCGTTTAAAACGTACAATTCATGTTGTCACAAATGGCAAGATTGCATTCTTTTTGATGGCTGAGTAATATTCCACTGTGTATGTGTGTGTGTGTGTGTGTGTGTGTGTGTGTGCACGTGTGTGTGTATGGTATATCTCACACATCTTCTTTATCCCAAACAAACAAAAAACAAAAAAAGAATCATAAACAGAGAACAAACTGATGGTTGTCAGAGGGGAGGGAACTGGGAGGATGGGTGAAATAGGTGGAGGTGATTAGGAGGTACAAACAAGATTGGGTTTTATACATCCAGTTACAAAATAAGTAATTCACGGGGATGAAAAGTACAGCACGGAGAATACAGTCACTAATATTGTAAGGATGTTGTGTGGTGACAGGTGACTACATTTAACCTGGTGAGCACAGCTTAATGCATATTATTGTCAGACCATCGTGTTGTACACCCGAAACAATATAACATTGTATGTCAACTATACTTCAATAAAAAATGTACAATTCGATGGTTTTTGATATATAACTATTAATTTTTAGAATTGTGGTAAAATATATGTCACATAAAATTTGCCTTTTTAACCGTTTGAGGCAGCATCAGTCACATTCACAATGTTGTGCCAGTATCTATTTCCAAAATTTTTTAGTTGCTTTAAACAGAAACTCCGTAATTATTAAGCAATAATTACGCAATCCCCTCTCCTTTCAGCCCCCCCCCTCCCCATTCATCTTTAATTTATGTTCTCTCCCTACGAATTTGTCTATTCTAGATGTTCCCTAGAAGTGGGATCCTACCATATTTGCCTTTGGTTTGGCTTATGCCACTTAGCATGGTGTCTCCAAGGTTCATTCAGTTGTAGCATGTATCAGAGCATCACTCCTTCTTGTGGATGAATAGTATTTCCTTGTATGCGTATGCCGCATGTTGTTTATCCGCTCAGCTGTGGACCTTTGGGTTGTCTCCACCTTTGGGCTATTGTGAATAATGCTGCAGTGAATACTGGGGTACAAGTATCTGAGTCCCTGTTTTTTGGCTATATACCTAGGAGTGAGATGGCGGGTCATATTACCATATGTAATATGGTACCAATTTTGTATTTAGCTTTTTGAGAAAACCCTCTCATTTGACAATTTTCGATCCTAGCTTCTCGTGACCATCTTTACACCTACTTCTGTCTTCATTCTCAGAAGTTTCAATATACGTGGAGTTGATCCTTGTAGCACTCTGGCTGCAGACTTCCGGCTTCTGCGTAGGATGCAGAACGTGGGAAAGAGGGCTCATTTCACCCTTGCAACAAAGAAACATCTGGATAATCTACAAAATCATAGTTTTTCTTGAATTTCTCAGACTTGAGCCTGCAAGGTCAACCAGGTAGGCTGAAATCTAAGGGAAGATAGGTACTTCCAGGGAGAGTTGGGGCTTGCTTGCCTGGAGCAAAGCACAATAGGAAGAGATGCTGGACATTATAGGAGGTGATCAGAAGAATTCAGTTAAATTTTAAAATCAGTTGCTAAGGGCTGTGTGTGGGTTAGCAGGTGGTATTGGGCCCTTGGGAGCTATAGAGACAGGAGAGTTGATACTGGCTAGCAGGCTTTTCTCCATGGGCCGCACCATGAGAGAGCTAAGAGGTAAGGCAGGAGACTGGGGAGAGGCCTCCTTTGGTGCCGGGGAGCACAGCAGCCACCCCTGCAGGAAGGGCATGAGGCATTGCCAGGATGCTTTGCTCCTATCTTCCTCACAGAGCAAAAACCCTAAGCTGTTGAGGAAAAGGTAGCAAACACTCACCCTCAGGACATAGATGAAGACATATTGTAGCTGTGAGAAGGGAAGAGAAAAAAACCAACAGTATTTCTTGGGAAGAGACAGGAAAAGGTCTTCTGCCACTAGGGCAAAGACAGGATCACTGCCATAGCCCCACACCTGAGACCAAAGGCTATAACGCCTGCGTAAGATGGGGGCTGACTATGGACAATAGAAAGTGTCTCCCCACTTCCCACCCCCAGGATAGCAGGAACGGAGTAATAAATAACAGCCGTCTACTGCTGGAGGGGAGGACACAGAAGTGAGGATAGAGAATCTCACTGAGGTTCAGGCTCACAGGCAAAGCCAAAGGCTGAAGTGCAACAGAACAACGAGAAACCCTTTGTGCTAACCCAAGCCCAGCCCTAAGTACAAGGTAATGCCACGGGACTTTAAAGCCTCAGGTACATTGATAGTAACTAGCAACAATAAATAAAACCCAGGTTAACTCCTGACTAGATTGACTCAATTCCTTCCAGTAGAAGCTTACATAAGGAAGAGTTATTCACGCAGCCAGACACGAAACTTTTTACCTCAGTGTCTACTCGCCTAAAAATTCCAACACTCACAAAGAAGCAAAGAAACACATCACACAGTCAAGAGACAAAGCACTCAATATACCTGAACTCAGATATGCCTCATGTTAGAATCCTCAGAAAAACAACTTAAATAATTATGACAGCTATGTTAAAATCGCTAGCAGACAAGACAGACAACAGGCATGACCATAGGAAGGATATCAGCAGACACATAGAAAGTACTAGAAGGGACCAAATAGAAATGCTAGAGATGAAAACCATGGTGAAAGACTAATAACTTGAATGGCTCATTAGGAGACTTACTCAACAGGAAACTTAGAGAATGGTCAGTAGTAATTGTCCAGACGGAAGCACAAAGACAAAGAAGAAAAGATGGAAGGAAGGAAGGAAGGAAGGAAGGAAGGAAGGAAGGAAGGAAGGAAGGGGAAGCCAGAATAGATCATCCAAGAGCTGTGGGACAATACCGAACTAACCATCATGTAATGGAATCCCAATAAGAAGAGAGGGACAAGGTGGCCGAAGAAACATTTGAAAAGATAATAGGGTGAGCCTTTTATCCCTCCTGAAAGAATGTAAGATTGCACTTTTCTTCATTAGACTGAATGACATTTGCAGTCGGATGATTTCATTAATCTGAGCTACTTGGATATATTTACCTCTCTAATTCAAATTTTTTTTTAAGATTTTATTTATTCATTTGACAGAGAGAGAGACAGCCAGTGAGAGGGAACACAGCAGGAGGAGTGGGAGAGAAAGTAGCAGGCTCCCAGCGGAAGAGCCTGGGGCTTGATCCCAGAACTCCAGGATCATGCCCTGAGCCGAAGGCAGACACTTGATGACTGAGCCACCCAGGCGCCCCTCTAATTCAATTTCTAGAAGCTGCTATATTCCTTCATTCTTTCAACTTAAGATACTTAGAAATTACCCACTATGGGCTCGATCTGGGAGGCAGGGCCAGAAGGGAACTAGCGGCCTAAATCGAGCCAGGAGACACTAGCGTCTGAGGCTGTGGCCAGTGGGAAGCGAGACAGCCCTGCCTCTAAATCCCGTGCGTGCCACTGACCGCGCACATCATATCCGAGCACAGCGGTGCCTGGCGTAGGGGGCTGTCGAAAGGACCGCTATAAAGGGATGCTTCTATGAACTGTTTGGTCTGGGGTGATCACAGGCATTTCTCCCCAGGCTTCCAGGGTGGTTATAAAACCCTAGTGAGGACAGAGAAGCGCAGCCGTAAAGTGGGACACCCCCCCTACCCCCCATAGCGGGCACTCAGCAAATGTTAGTGCACCCCCTGTACCTACCTGGAATCGTCACCAGATCACAGTCTTGGCTGATGCAGCCCTGACGGGAAAGCTGATTTCCTCTTTATCAGGGCGGGGAGGGGGAGAGGAGAGTGGGGGGCGATGGGAGAAAAAAGATCCCCTGCGAGTGAGTCGGAGGTAGCTAGCATGGGCTGCAGCTGCCCCAGGCTGGTTTCCCAGGAGTGTAGTGGGGGGAGGGTACAACTTGAGAAGACATTCTCCCCAGCTGCGCTCAGCACCTGGACACTAGTGACTTCAGCTCAAGGCAACACACTTTGCAGTTTACACCTGGCCAGAACAGAGAGTGCGGTCCTCCCAGACCTCTGAGACTCAATCCGGTCCTTCCTCTGCCTCATGACTGCCTAGTGCCATGTTGTCGTTGCCGTTGTTGTGAAAACACACACTGCAGGTGATGGTGTAAGACATAAATCTATTTTGCAAAAGTCCTTGAATTGGCAAAATTTGATAACTAACTGGTGAAGGGGGCTGGGTGATGGGCACATTCCCACAGTATGCGTTCACCTGTTATTCTCCACACTTTTAGACATTCAAAACTAGAGTCCTCGATGGCTCCCCTGTGCTGTGTTGCTTGTACCTTGGCAGAAGAGTGACCTGGTGGTATATTCTTAGCATTTGCAGGGAGACCTATCGTTGAACCTGGTCAGTGAACAACTAGCACATATGAGCACTGCAAAAGGGTTTGGCTAATCACAATGAGTTATAATGTAAAAAACAAATCTTTAAGCTTCATTTGAGTATATTTTAAATGCTTATTGTTTTTATTTGGGCTTTCTTGAGTTATTTTATTGATAGTCTGTGAGATAGCTGATTTTTTTTTTTGGTCTCAGTGAATTTGAAGAAATATGTATGTATAGTCGACTTTTTATAGCGTTCATAGGGAGCAAGACAGACAGTTTTGTGGTTGTGCGCTGGACCATTTGAAAGCACAGCTGCTGGTTTTGAGTTAGACACATCTCACCTTACTAGAGCAGATGTTCAGAGGCTGAAAACCACATCTTATGTTGTGGGAGAACAGAGCTAATTCCTGGGGGTGGGGCTCCTTCCTGTGGGCATAAACAGTTTGGGTTATAGTTTTTGTTTGTCTACCAGACCACTTTATTAGATTAAATTTAATTACCCCTCCCAAGGTATTGGAGGGTAAATGGAGGATGAGACTTCTTTCTCTCCTTAATTGACATCTGGAAAGGATGCCCTGGGCATTAGGGTGGAGGGGCATTGGTAGGAGGAAAAGAGTGTGAGCATGTGCATGTGTGTGCACTAATCTGACCAAGTATGAAGGCAAAGGCTTCATTAAGATGTCCTTAGTTGAAATGAAAAATGTCAGCTAGGCTGAGAAAATAATGAACGAGGTAGTTTTACTAAGATGTGAAATAGACACATCTCCAGTGTTACGCAATTTGTTAAGAGTAAGGTGGAACAGCAGTTATCAGATAGCTGAGTTGTAGGAAAGAACTTACCTTCTTTAACAAGAGCTACTATATGGAGGCGCCTGGATGGCTCAGTCCGTTAAGCGTCAGACTCTTGGTTTCTGCTCAGGTCGTGATCTCAGGGTCATGAGCTCAGGGTCATGATCTCAGGGTTGTGAGATCGAGCCTCACGTTGGGCTTAGGGAGGAGTCTGGTTGAGATTCTCTTTCCCTCTCCCTGCCCCTCTTGCTGGTGCTCTCTCTCTTTCTCAAATCAATCTTAAAAAAAAAATTAAGCTACTATATGTATAGAAGCCTGCCACTGTGATGATCTCTTGCACTTTTCTCAACTACCCACTTTACACATGGGCAAACTGATGATTAGGGAGGTTAAGGAAATTGACAAAGCTAGTTAATTAAGCACCTGGAATGCAAATCCGGACGACTCCAGAGCCCATTCTCTTACCCACTGTGCAGCAGTGATGTCGGTGCCGTAGAGAGGTATGTGCAAAGCTGAAGTACACATGACAGTGGAGTCCGTGCCAGGGTGATGTCTGTGCAAGGGTGCCTGTCCATGCAACAGTGATGTCTGAAACTCCCTGAAATGAGAGAGCTGGTTAATCCACTGAGTTTGGTGGGAGGAGAGCTGCAGAGTCTGGATTCCGGCCCTGACTTTCCCTGTCCCTGGGGATTGCAGCTACTATTTCTGTCTCTTAGGTAGGGGGATAGTTAGACTTGAAGTACTTGTACTGCCTCAGAGGCTAGGAGAATGCCTTGCAAGACTAACTTGCAAAATGTACTTTTGGGCAAATAGACACGGACTACCATTTTCTTGGTGACTTTGCCCTAGTCAAAGTGAGGGAATCTCTGAGGAAGTGTGGAGGGGATCTTGGGGTCAGGACAGGGAGGAATCGCTCGAGTTGGCTGGCTGAGCAGCTGCCTGGGGTTGGAGAGCTGTTGAGTAGCCTGACTTTCTGCATTTTGGGGAAACTGGCCAGTAGCCTGGCCTGTAGAGGAGTTTCCTGCAGAGCGATGGGGCTCCTGGGCTAATTAGGCTGAGGGCCAGCAGCCCGACAGAGCTTTGGAAGCAGGGGCAACGCTGATGGCTCCAGGTGATGGAAACATCTAGTGTTTGTTCTGAGGAAGACACAGAACTTTAGTCCTTTGATTTCAAGCGGCTCTGTCAAGTGTGTGTGTGTGTGTGGGGGGGGGGTGCATTCCAAGGCCTTGCCATCCCAGTTTCCTCTTCATATTCCCTTCAGCTTCTGGAACCATAGGGCTCCAGGAAACACCTGGAAAAGTTGTGATCCATATTCAGGCTCCTTCACTGGTGGAATCTGGACTTTCCTGTTTGAAGTGATTGAAAGGCACGGGGATGGATGTGTTCAGAGAGGGGCCATGGGCCTTCTTATTGCTTCAGAGGCTCAAGAGGGTCAGGGGTTTGAAGATGATGGCATATCCTCCCAGGGATGGCAGGGGCGGGGCCAGAAGCAGGAGCATTTGAAAGCGAATGGTTGCTGGCACAGCTTTTTTCCAGGCTTGCTGGGCTTCTCTTGTAGGATTTCGCACATTCATTCATTGTTTCTTTCATGTATATTCATTCATTTGTGAGTTATTTATTGACTTCCCATGATGAGAAAGACCTGAACTAACATTCTGTGGGGCTGGAGTGGGTGCCAAAGGAAATCAGACAGAGACCTTGTTTGGAAGGAGTTTATAACGGGAGGTAAGATGGAAATGTCAGTACCTAATATACAAGGTAGAAAATGCTAAATGCAAAAAACTGGGCATTGCTATGGGGTTCTGGAAGAGGAAGACATTACCTGCAACTGTGAGTGTTAGGTAAAGAATCATGGAGGAAAGGGCTGAATTTGGACTTGTGGGGATTGGAGAGAGAGTGCAAAAGGGCGCTCCTGCTGAAGGAAGGCTCCTGCACAAATGCGGGAGGTGGGAAAGTGCTTGGGGAATAGCACACTGCTCAGTTTGGCTGGAGCACGAGGTTACTGGGTGCAAATAGAAGAGTTTCCTCTCACCCCCAGGTCCACACCTTCAAGAATAAGGCATATGAAAGACAGCATCAGGCCTAAATCTTGCCTCACTTAGTACTACTGAAAAAAAGAGTTAGGGATCCAAGCCACCTTTGGTTCTGGAGTCTTTGGGACCCTGCTGAGGAGAGAAGTCCGTCAAAAGACCAACTTGAAGACTGTCTTCCTTGATGGTCCTCCCCCCCCCCCCCTCAAAAAAAAAAGGATTCCGACAACCATTCTGAAAAGGGCTGGCGAACCAACTGTCAGCACAGACACCCCTGGCAAACCGAAGCTGCCGACTCTTTCCGGACATTGGAAGGCCTGGGTTCTTAGTGGACTCCTTTCACAAACACAAGAAACACGTTACAGTAAGTGAACTGTATCTTAGAGGAAGGACGGAAGCAAAAGCATTCCATTCTTTGGATCTAACACTGCCTTTCTTCTGGCATGAGGAAGACCTCGGGTGTGTAGCAGCTTAGAGTAAGGATGGGGAGCACATTAGGGTCCCCAGGATGGCTATCGCTAAAACCTTCTCACAGGCTCTAGGTGCTAATTTCCAGAAACTAAGTATGCACAGCAGGGCAGGTGTTGAGCAACGTAATGGACATTTTTCAGAAAAAATTCATCCCATGTTGTTGCATGTGACAGTATTTCTTTCCTTTGTTTTTAAAAATCGAAAAAATGTTGCAGGATATTTCATGCAGTAAAGAAAAATACATACAACATAAAGTTAGCTGTTACAACCATTTTTAAGCGTACAGTTCAGTGGTGACAAATACATTCACATTGTTGTGCAACCCTAGAACTTTTTCTGTCTTTCCAAACTGAAACTCCATACTCATGAAACAATAAGTCCCCGTTCCTCCCTCTCCCAGCCTCTGGAAACCGGCATTCTACCTTCTGTCTTTATGAATCTGACTACTCTAGGTACTTCATATAAGTGGAATAGCACAGTATTTGTTCTGTCATGACTGGCTTATTTCACTTAGAATACTGTTTCCAGTGATTATCCATTTTGTAGCTGCTGACAGACTTTCCGTCCTCAAGAATATCTCTTGATACGTTTATACATTTTCCTTCCCATTTCACTCATTTATGGTCCCTTGAGTTGCTTCTACCTTTCGGCTACTGTGAATGATGCTGCTGTGAACATGGGTAAGCAAGTATCTGTTTGAGTCCTTTCTTTCCATTCTTCTTTCTTTTTTTTTTTTAAAGATTTTATTTATTTGACAGAGAGAGAGAGAGCCAGGGAGAGAGGGAACACAAGCAGGGGCAGTGGAAGAGGAAGAAGCAGGCTCCCAGCAGAGCAGGGAGCCTGATGCGGGGCTCGATCCCAGGACTCTGGGATCACGCCCTGAGCCGAAGGCAGATGCTTAACGACTGAGCCACCCAGGCGCCCCCTTCTTTCCATTCTTTTATGTGTATACCTAGAAGTGGAATTGCTGGATCATATGATAATTCTATTCTTAACTTTTTGAGGAATCGCTAAAGTGTTTTCTACACTGGCTGTACCATTTTAAAGTCCACCAACAGAGCACAACTTTGCCAAGACTTGTTACCTTCTGCTTCTTTGATAGTAGCCGTCTGAATGGGTGTGAGGTGATATCTTATTTTGATTTTTATCTGCTTTTTGAAAACATTTTTTTCATATAAAATTTCTGTAAGGAAAAAGGTCATGACACTGGCTGAATGTTTTTTTACAGCATGACTCAAAAAAATGTATACTCCAATGGATATTTTCATTAAGAATTAGTACTGGAGATTTTACACAAAGAAATAGCCCCTACGTAGATCCCACAATTTCATAAAGATGGGAAAAAATTTTTTTTAACCCAAAATGAGCATGCTTGATGTACTATATGTGGCAGGTTGATACTTACCTTCCAGTAGTCAATCTACATTCCTGTCGTTAAAATTGAGCTTTAAATGAGCATTTGGCCACTCAGCTAAAAGCTGCTTCTTGTTAGTTGGGAGACGGAAAGAAATGGAAAAGCATCAGACTTTCACCACCCTAGTGTCACCCGGCATTACATCATTTACCTCTTGACTTATTTGTAAGAAAGTAAATAATATAATAAATATTTCCCAAGCCTTTGAAATCTTACAGTATCTTTGAATACATTCTTTAGTTCATTCCATTATAAAATTTAAGCTTTTACTAATAAACTACTTCATTAAGTTCTTACTGCCTAGCTTTCATGATCATCACATTAGCCTTGGGTGCTTCTAGAATTCAATTTTCCACACCCCCTTTCTTGGAAAATTTGTTTAGGATGGAACAGACCCAACTGTACTTTTGTTAAACACCCCAGTAACATATTACTTGTTCACCTCTGACTATAACACTTTGAATTTAGTTTGTCTTTCTTTTTTTTAAATCTTTTTTTTTTAAAGATTTTATTTATTTATTTGAGAGAGAGACAGAGAGAACGAGAGAGAGAACACAAGCAGGGTAAGGGGCAGAGGGAGAAGCAGACTCCCTGCTGAGCAGGGAGCCCGATGTGGGGCTCAATCCTGGGACTCCAGGATCATGACCTGAGCCAAAGGCAGACGCTTAACCAACTGAGCCACCCAGGTGCCCCTGAATATATCGCTTTGATTATACTTGCCCAAAGTATGCATATCTCGTTACTCACTACCCAGTTAAAGAAAGGGCATTTTAGAGGCACCTGGGTGGCTCAGTTGTTAAGTGTCTGCCTTTGGCTCAGGGCGTGATCCCAGAGTCCTGGGATCAAGCCCCACATCAGGCTCCTCCACTGGGAGCCTGCTTCTTCCTCTCCCACTCCCCCTGCTTGTGTTCCCTCTCTCGCTGGCTGTCTCTTGCTCTGTCAAATAAATAAATAAATAAAATCTTTAAAAAAAAAAGAATAAAGGGTATTTTAATAAAGATGACAACAATTTAACATTTTAATGAATGAAATATTTATTATTTTAAATCACATTACTTTTCATGTTATCAAACATGTAATCGAGACATTAGTGTTTCAAATTATCATTGAATAATTGAACATAAAGAATTAAAAGTCCTGAAATCATAGAATCTCAGAGTTGGAAAAAATTTTAAATGCTCTGTATTTTATCTTCTGTTCATAGGATGCACCTGGTCATCTATAAATTTCAGGCTCTGATTGAGAATATTCTAATCATCTGTGGACTGTACCACAAAATGTGATGACACATTCATTGAAGGGCAGTTTAATCAATATTCAACAAGTACCAAAACGTGAAAAATATACGTTATTCCTGTAGAGAAAGCAGGAGAAAGAGAGAGAAAAAAAAGGAAATTAAAGAGTTGTCGGGAAGCAATAAAGTGTTCTATACTAAAAAAAAGTTAAGGAAGATGTTAATGGAAAAACTGGTGAAATCAAATGAATTCTATAGGTTAGTTAATAGTGATATACCAATGTTAATTTCTTAGATTTGAGACATGTGCCAGGGTTCTATAAGGTGGTAACCTTAGCAGAAGCTGGATAAAAGACATGGAAAATCAGTACTATGTCTTTACTTTTTCTGGAAGTCAAAATTTATTCTAAAATAAAAATTTTATTTAAAAAAGTGATCTTTTAAACTCCCTGCGTCATCTCACTGTAGACAGTAAATTCACTGCTATAAATTTGACTATTGGCGCAACAAATTGGATCCATTTCTATGGTGCAGTAATATACATAATCAGCATGGAGAATGTAGTTTGGATGTGAAACATGACGATATCAAAGTACTTCTCAACAGGGAGGATCTGAACGTGGCACATCGTGGGGAGGCTGTCCTCCACTTTGGAAGCATTTGGGCTCAGCTTGCTCTTAGGGTGTGGCTCATGTCCTCGTGCCCGTACTTGTCCCCTATCAGGCTACTTGACTCTTCCTACATGCTGAGTTCTGACTCAGTCTTGGGATGCACCCCAATCTGAGAGAAGAGATACTGGAGATGGTCTTAATGGTTCTCTGGAAACAGACGCCAATTGGGGGGATTGAATGTGCAAAGATTTGTGAAAGGAAACACCTGTGAGAGAAAATGAGGAGGGAGGTGGGAAGGCTGGCCAGAGTGCTAGACGGCAAACTCCTCAGAATGAAGGGGACAGGAGGAGAGATTTGGTCAGAATGCTTGAGAATGCCCTGCTGTCCATGGAGGCTATCTGGAGACTGTCACGGAGGCTATGAGACAAGGACCATTAGAGGAATTCCTTTCTAGCACGAATGGGCCCATTATGATGGATTTCAAATTGCAAACATCAGTTCAGGTTCATGCATGAGTATGCCCTCTGTAAGGAGAGGTCTGCAGGGGTCAGGATCATGGCCACCACAGAGATCTATCATTCTGCACCAGGGCTCAGGCATTACATCATACTGGTTGCTAGTCTGCCCTTAGTAATTCACAATACAGTTCAATGAATTGATTTCTGCCTTTGCTCAGTATCAAGCAAAATTATAGTGAGAGCTCAAATACAAAATGACTTTCAGAAACAGGAACTTTGGGAAAAGGTACAAGTGTGGCCCCTAATTTTTTACAGACATCTTACAGTTACCGTCTATAGATGTTGTGCCCAGGTTATCAGCAACACGGATTTTGCCATCACTTTGTGATGGTTTCTTCATACTTTTGAAGAGCAAAAATTGACTATTGTGTGCTTACCCCTTTTCCCTGCAGAAAATACATGTGTTGCCATACGTTACACCATCACTTGCACAGACTGGATCCCATTCTCTGGTGCAATCACCTCGCCCAGGTGAAAATCGTGCACAGTTCGGCATCTCAACAGAGAGATACAACAAAATTCATCAGGAAATGAAACTCTAGAATTTTCTCTAATCTTCATATGAAATGCTATGCGTCAAAACTGGAAAAATATAGTCTATATGTAGTTTTAAACGGTAACATCTGTAACACTCACATCTAGAAAACAGAACACATATGCCCCTTAGAAAATAAGATATTATTAAAATGTCTTTACAAACCTGCTATTACTTTCTCAGAAGATCACAGAACTGGCTGACTGTGTTCTTCTAATTTAGTGACCACCATCCTCACTTACCTTCACATCTTTCTCTTCCAAACTCTGGAAGCTGAAGTTTTTCTATTTATCATTCCCTTACCTTTCTTGATAATTTCACTATGTATGTGTGTGTGTCTGTGTAAAACATACAGATAAAAATGCAATTTGTTTAGTGTTGACAGTGTTGGTAATTTCCATAAACAATATGTGTGCATGCTTTTATCATCTGCTTCTGAAATTCCTCTGTGACTCTGTTTATTCAGATACTTAAATATGTACTTTAATTTTCACCTCTCTGTGTATATATGGAAATTATCATATTTGATCCACCCTTAAAGTGTATATTTTGGTTGGTTCATTTTTCCTTTTGTTTTGCTAAAATGAACACTTCTACTGTAAACACCATTTGACCTCTCTCAGATGCTCGAATGACATATTTGTGCCCTTTAACTGCATTTTTGTGTAATGGGATATGTATATTTTTATATTATCTAGATAATAGCAAACGGTTTTATGTGGCTGCTATGTTTCTATTTCTTGACTTTAGTGTAAAAATAACACTGTTTTGTTTTAATTTTTGAAAGATATCTCTGTTGGACATTTGTTTGACGGATTTTGTTGCTAAAATTTACAATAAAATAAACCAAGTATTTTATTTTTTACAACTTCACCATTATTGACTTACCACAGGTCCGACTTCAGTCAGAGGTGCGAAAGATGTTTCTGCAACCAACAAACAGATGAAATCATTAAAAGTGAAGAAGAAGAGGAAGAGGAGGAGAAGAAGGAGGAGAGAAAAGAAGGAAGAAGGAGAAGAAGGAGGAGGTGGGGGGATGAGGGAGAAGAAGAGAGACAAAGAGGAGCGGGTTGGGGAGGAGTAGGAAGAATGGTCTTTCTGGTGAACAGAACCCATCTCTTAATAGCAGAACCCTATGGGAATTGCTCCTCAACACCCTGCAAGTAATGAGGTGAGCCTTTGTGTCATTAGCAAAATGAAAAATTCACTGAGTGCTATCAAATTTGGAAATATTTTTAATAATTAGGATTTTCAAAATCCCAATTACTCTCACTCCGTGAAAAATAATTTGATGTATAATTTTTAATAATCCCTAACATCCTACTTTGGATATAGCATTTTTTTCTCCTTTTTTTGTAGCTGAGACATCCAAAACTGAGAAGACCATGCTGTAGAGCATGTCACTTACATATGAAGAAATCAGTTAGTACTTAAAGAATCAGTACCCTGGTCTAAATGTGTGCACCTACCCAGTACAACACAGATGCCTTATTCTGAAATTCATGGTCGGCCTTCAGCTCTAAGAAAGATAACCTTCACCAGAGGAGTCAATGTGTCTCTCCTTAAACAAAGGCCTGTCTTCGGGACCTCAGTGGGTGATCAAGAAGCCAGAATATTAACCAACAGCAGAACCAGAAGAGATCGTTCCTCCCCACGGTTTGTATTTAACAACAATGGACTTGACCTCCAAAAAGGAAAAACAAAAAAAAGGATTTAGGTCATGTTTTTAGTCACAGATGGACAAAGAGCCAAGTTCTGCTGCCCATTCTAACCCACTATTCTGTCTCCACTCGTCGAAAAAGGAAGTGAGAAAAAGCAATCCACTGATGCAATTTTAAAAAGACAACTGTGGGGCGCCTGGGTGGCTCAGTCAGTTAAGCAGCTGACTCTTGATTTCGGCTCAGGCCATGATCTTAGGGTCCTGGGATTGAGCCCCGTGTCGGTCTCCCCGTTCAGCTGGGAGTCTGCTTAAGAGTCTCTCTCCTTTCCCCTCTGCCCCTCCCCCCCAGCTCAGGCATGCTCTGTCTCTCTCTCAAAATAAATAAATAAATCTTAAAAAAAGAAAGCTGAGGGGCGCCTGGGTGGCACAGCGGTTAAGCGTCTGCCTTCGGCTCAGGGCGTGATCCCGGCGTTATGGGATCGAGCCCCACATCAGGCTCCTCCACTATGAGCCTGCTTCTTCCTCTCCCACTCCCCCTGCTGTGTTGCCTCTCTCGCTGGCTGTCTCTATCTCTGTCAAATAAATAAATAAAAGCTTAAAAAAAAAAAAAGGCTGAAAAGACACTTGTACTATGCCTCTTATCACTTTATCAGTTTAGAGGCTGCAAAGGAGCTCCTCCCTCCTGGATTACCCCAGTGGCTTCCTGCATGTTCTAAGATATATTTCTCTTTGGACTGGAAATATTTCACCTCGAACTGGAAAACTTACCAGAATAAAGAGGAAACACCAAGACAATGATGAAAATAGCTTTGATCCGTGATGAGAGGAGAGACATTTTTTCAAGTCTGTGGAAAGAAATTTCGGCATGTTTCTAACACATGGCACATGGACAAATTTCCTATTTCCAGACGAGGGTTTTAGACTGGCAAAGTCCAAGCCCCTAGAGTCCGAATTAGTTAATTAATTAATTCCTAGATGGCTAATTAAGGTAGACCATGTATTCTCATTTTTCCCCCCCGGCTCTCAGATTCAACAGGACACAGATGTGAACAAAAGGCGTCCCAGAGATGTGAGAGCAATCCCAGGATTAAATCCTCTCAGCACACTGAAGAAGGAGCGGCGCGTGCGGCCAGGTTTGCCACAGCCCTCAAGGAGCCTCGAGGCCTTGAAGGAAAGAGGCACCTTGGAGTCCCGGTTTTTCCACAGAGCATAGAAACGGTTATTTCCGGAAGGAGTGACCCGGGGCAGGCCTAAGAGCGATGCTCCGCGCCAGGGCTACCTTTGTGGTGTCGTCCTCACTGAGCTGAGACAGAGAAGGCTGCGGAGAGAGCGCGGCGTTCAGCTCCGCCTTGACTGCGTCTGTGCGGCTCCTCGGTCTTTCTCAGCCACGCCCACCGGAAGAACCGCCTCCTTTCCCGGCCTCGCGGTGAGGAGCCGGATGGTGCCAAACACATGATCCGCCACTGGTAAGACGCGGGGGTATCGTGTGCCCAGTGTGGTAAAGACATCCCGGTTGTTCTCTCAGCAGGAGGCTTGGGACGATTTGATCTGATGAGTACAGAATCCCGTCTGATGAGATGGGAAAGGGTAATCCGAGTAACTATAGATCCTAAGATAGGGAAAATATATGTAAGCTTTCCAAGCTATTGAGTTGGAAAGGACAAGAGAATCAAAGCCAGCCAAGAAGATCATTTTGTGAAGTGTACTTAGATACAGGCCTAGACCCTTAGCAATTTGCCACACTAGAGCACAGAGACTCATTCAAAGATTGTTTTAGATTGAAACTCTCCTTAAAGTTCAAATTTCAACTTTTTATTTTGAGATAATTATAGGTTCGATACAGTTGTAAGAAATGACACAGAGTTCTCCTGCGTCCTCGAGCCAGTTTCTCCCACTGGGAGCATCTTGTAAAACTATGGTGCAAATTCCCAGCCAGGAATTGGTATGAGCTGGAGAATTTTGGTCCGTGTCTGCTCTCACCACCAAGACTGTGAATCAGCTGTTTGTACACGAAGCCTGGGTAATGGTATGTTTGAAAAACTCCCAGATGGGTATCTGCGTAGCCAGCTTTGGAACCTAGCCTAAAGGATAGTAGGTACGGGAGAGACCAACTCACTGTGTTAATTCTTCCTCAATATATATGTGCATCCAAGCATCACATTGTACAGCCGTAATTTGCAGAATGTTGTATGTCAATTTCATCTCAATAAACCTGGAAAAAAAAAGAAGACTCACAGAAATGAGATTGAGACTATGGGGCAATGTCTTAAGTAAGTGGGTGACGCTGCAGGCTTTGAAGAAGGGTAAGATTTAATCACTCATTGTCTCCCTAATTAACTAACCTCCTTCACCATCTGATTTCTGGAGTTTGACAGTTGAAAGATTTGCTTTCAATTCTCATATACCACTGAGTGATCTTGACACAATGTTTCGATATTCTAACATACAACTTCTTTATTTTAAAGGAGGGAGTAACAGTTCCTATGTCTTAGATGTAAGGGGTAAAATATGAAGGCAGTTTGCATTCACAGTTGAGGGTTAGGCTTACCTTTGCCACCCTAATGTAATTTGCCTTTTACCAGCAGTGGGAAAAGCTAGCACTCAGACAGGAAACTTTGAGAGTAACACCATTCAACTCCAGTTTAATGTAAGAACACAAAATCTGGTGAGTGAAGAAAGCCCTCCATTATTCTAGTTAAGTGAATATTATTCTTAGAGCAACTTTTTGAATTATTGACATAGGCACCATCAGAGTCTTCTGTGGCAGGTCCGTTCTTCTGATGCAGGACATTTGAGGAAAAAGGAGACTACAGTTGAAATTACTGTGAAACCCTGCATGCCTCCCCCCCCCCCGCCCCCCGCCAACAGTCTTCTCCTCTTGTATGTTCTCATCAGCAGAGATTAAGAGCAGGAGAGGTGGCCTGCGAATCCCAGCTGGCCACATGCCTTTTTGTTTTCTTTTTTTAAAAAATTCTCCAGCACAAGGGACGTTACATGTGTGAGTTGAAAATTTCAGGAAGAAAAAAATGAATATATTATTCAACTTGCTTCAGAGGGAAGATAAGAAGACTGTATCTTTAAAATAATAGAGATATTAAGGGAAAAGGAAGGGAAAAAATGAGAACAGTTTGCAGTCTGCCCAGTGCCACTGCCCCATAAATTGTGGGCAAAGAAACCCACCATTTTGGGCAATAACAGCAAGTTGCCTGAATTTTGCTAAACATGTAAAACACCAACTGAGACTGATACCTGAACTTCCCCTGGGTCACTGAATAATGTGTGTGTTTGTGTTTTAAACCTCATACTGTTGAAAAGAGAATAAGAGAAGTTCACATTTACCAGTATTTCATGAAAGACTGAATTCCTCCAGTTCACCACCCATCTCAGAAGAAACCAAAGGGATTTGGTGCTACATACCAGGCTTTGAAAGCTCTCTCAGGGGGCACCTAGGAGGCTCACTTGGTTAAGCATCTGGCTCTTGATTTCGGCTCAGGTCATAATATCAGGGTTGTGAGATCAAGCCCCATATTGGGCTCTGCTCTGAGTTTGGAGCTTGCTTGGGATTCTCTCTCCTTCTCCCTCTGCCCCTCCGTGCAAGCACTTGCTCTTTCTCTCTCTCTCTTTCCTAAGGCGGGGGAAAGATGTCTTGGGCAAAGATCAAGGAGTAGAATTTGCTGATTCATCACTTACATACAACACCCAGTGCTCATCACAAGTGCCCTCCTTAACCCCATCACCCATTTAGCCCATCCCCTACCCACCTCCCTTCAAGCAACACTCAGTTTGTTCACTATAGTTGAGTCTCCCTTTCTTTTTTTCCTCCCTACGTTCATGTATTTCTTTCTTTCTTTCTTTCTTTCTTTCTTTCTTTCTTTCTTTCTTTCTTTCTTTCTTTCTTTCTTTCTTTCTCCTTCCTTCCTTCCTTCCTTCCTTCCTTCCTTCCTTCCTTCCTTCCTTCCTTCCTTCCTTCCTTCCAGATTTTATTTATTTATTTGACAGAGAGAGAGACAGCCAGAGAGAAAGGGAACACAGGCAGGGGGAGTGGGAGAGGAAGAAGCAGGCTTCTAGCAGAGGAGTCTGATGTGGGGCTCGATCCCAGAACGCCGGGATCACGCCCTGAGCCGAAGGCAGATGCTTAACGACTGAGCCACCCAGGTGCCCCCATGTGTTTTATTTCTTAAATTCCACATATGAATGAAATAATAATGTATTTGTCTTTTTCTGACTGACTGATTTCGTTTAGCTTAATACACTGTAGATCCATCCACGTTGTTGCAAATGGCAAGATTTCATTCTTTTTGATGGCTGAGTAATATTCTGTTGTGTACATAGACCACAACTTCTTTCTCCGTTCATCTGTTGATGGACATTTGGGCTCTTTCCATAGTTTGGCTATTGTTGATTAGGAAAGCCATCTTATATAAAAAGCCACCAAAACCTACCACAGATTGCCTCGCTAGTAAGAAGAAAGGGTAAAGGACGACTGTGCTTGTCTTGTCGCTCTTGCCACCTCAGCTAGCTGCACTATGTTGAGAAATCTCCTCTAAAGATCTCTGTGTAAGAAACTAGACATAAGAGAAATACTAAAGGTAAGGCACTGGAGTACCTTTCATTCTACCCAGATTCTGAGAACTTGCCTTCTACACATGGCGTCAAAGCTATTCATGTGGCACAGAGTAGGGGACCATTTGATCCGATAGGCACAAGTGAATGGGGGGGGAATAATGTGTAGTTAGTTATAGATCCTATGATAGATAAGCTATGTACAATCTGTCCAAGCAAGGGAGTTGGATAGGCTCCGAAAAACTAGGGCAAGAAAACAAGAATTCTAGAATCTGTAATCACTAAATATGGCCAGAATCTCAGTACTTTAAAACATTGCTAGATATGAGAATCACCTGAGGAGCTTTATAATAATATCTGGGTTCCTTCCCTGAGATGGTGATTCAATTGTTCTACATTAGACCCTGGGCATTGGTATTTGGGGGGGGGGGGAGCATTTTTAGAAGTAACCAAGATAAATCTGCAGCTCCAGTTGGGGGTAACAGAACTAGGGACATAGAATTGCCTCTGGGACTTCATTCCAACCATTTCCCACTGTTCCAAACCAGAGCTTTGTATTTAATAGAAACATTTTATAAACTGCTCTGCAACGAGCTTTATTTACTTTATATCTGCTGAGCTTATTTTAATGTCATTTTATGTAAATCAGTTTGTTCTTTTGAAACACTGTATGGTGCTTCTAGTGTTACGTAAGAATTAATTTAAACATATTTATTAGTGGGAATTTACTCATTTCACTCCTGCTCAGAATGCTCTCGTTTTTTCCAGGGCCTCTAGAAGGAAATAAAAATTATTTAAATATCATTAAAATTGGTCACACAACTGGCCCTGGCCTGAATTTTCTGGTGCTTCTATAAGCACTGTCAGATCCCAGAAAAGATGTACCATATCACATAACCCATGGCCCTTATGGGTCAAGGCCTTTGTTCATATTATTTACTTGCCTGAAAATTTTTGTCCCCTTTCTTCTGCATATGGTACGGAAGGACTTTTCCTATTCTCCTTCCCTTCCCTACCCCTGTGTCTTTCTGACCTTATCTTCCTATGTCCTCTTACTGGGAAGGAAATTTTCTGGAGCTGGTTCATTCACCTCTCATCAGCTGTACCAAGCCTTTAGGCCTTGTACAACAGCTTGCCTCTCTACCCTACCCAGCCTGGACTGTCATTCCCTCCCAGGTAGCTCTCACTAAGCAGCCCTGAGAAATACAAAGCTTTAGCTGGTTCCAAGAGGTAGAGTTGATACTGTACAAGGTAATCTTCAGGTGGCAGTCTAGGGACTGTGACTCTTCAGGACAATGGTGATAGGAATAATGTAGAACAATGGATCGCATTGAAGTCTCTTCCAGTCTTTGGGATTTTTCTAGTATATCTGTAATTTCGACTATCCTCAAGAGACTTAATCAGGGAGTAGTGATGTCATAGGGAAGACAGTACCATTCATAAATAAGTCAAGGGGGATATAATCTAGGCAGCTAAATATATTTACTTAATCCTGGACCATTTCTTACCTAAGGGGACTCTGGTTAAAATTTCTATCTCTATCCCTTGAAAATCAGTGCCATTAATTTTTTGAAGTGTTCATAAACACTGAACTAGAAGTAAAACTTGTGGTTGTTTTATTTATTTATTTATTTATTATTTTTCCATAATAATATTTTTATTATATTATGTTATTCACCATACAGTACATCCCTGGTTTTTGATGTAAAGTTCAAAACTTGTGATTATTTAAAAAAATTTTTCACCTATTTTTCTCACCCTAATCCCTGTGTTAGGCATAAACCAATCCATGTTCTGTATGCACGAGTTGGGGAAAGTTTAGAAAATAAATGATCCCAGAAATCAAAAGCAACTCTGGCGCTGACTTTATTTATAGTGAAACAAACTTGAAAATAATGTAGGATCCATCCTACCAGTAAGACTCTTGCTGACCTCAGTGGAATGCCCGAGGACGTCCACTGCTTAAAAGAAAGTAGATTTTGAGGTTCCAGGTAATTTGGTTGCTGTCAGTGCTTAGCATTTCCCTTCATGGTTCAGATTTAGTTTTCCATTACTCTTCCTGAAAACAAGTTAATGAAAGAAATTAAGGATCAAGAAATTGCGGCACCAACACAGAGAGAAAATGAGATTATTTAAAAATCACACGGGAAAGAGCAGGTCTAAGCTTTGGCTCGCCTGTTTCACACTGAGTGCTTTGAGAAATTGTGACTTCGTGCTGGTCCTTCATAGACCCTGGGCTAGGTGTCTGATGCAGAAAATGAGATAACAGGTGTCTTGTGTTTCTTCCCACTCAAACTTTTATGGCTATAGGGCACACTTACCTTTAACATTTATTTATTTCTGCAGGAACGATTTATTGAGCCTTTAATACGTACTTCAATATCAAAAACAAGAGAGGTATAATTTTTACCTCATTACTACCTTTATAGCTGAACATTCATTAATTTTGAAAGCTGAGGCATGTAACTCTTTCTTAGCCAGGTGTTCTCATTTTAAGCTGCCTTATAATTATCGTTTTTCTTGTGGACGGACAAGCGTGCAACTCTTAAATGTTTGCCTAGCTCACCAAATCCAATCTCTAATACTGTTATTTAAATTTAAAATACATTTTAATAGTCAAGATTAAGTAATCTATGGGATTCGCAGTCCTATTTATCTTCTGATACATTTTGCTTCCTGACTTCAACTGCAAAAAGAAAAGCTCCATGGAAGCAGGAAGAAATTTTGTGTGTTTTGCTCACGCCTCTACCTCCACACGAGCAATGCTTGGTATATAGTGAAAGTTTAATACATATTTGGTAAACGAATGATTCAATAATAAATTTATTCCTACTTAAAAAGCTGAATGTATCACATTCTCTCAGAAAATGCCTGAATTTACTGTTTAAGGGTTAAGTACCGTTCACGTTTCCTTTGGACAAACACCCAAAGCACTATTGAGAGAAAACTACAGAGACACAGAGGAAAATGTTCTTTTATTCCCTTTGGATCAGAATAATACTTCCTGATACAAAGACACAAAGGGTCATCTTACCTTTTGGCTTCATTGAATACACAGTGGTTCCCGTAGGTTTTTCCATCAGAACCACAGACTGGCTTATAGATAGATGGACATTTTGTATTTCCAGCTGGGGTCTTGCTGCTGATTTTGCCAGTCTGCAGTAATATGAAAGAGCAATAGGCAAATAAAGGGAACTCAGTTGAATTCTGAGATTGTAATTAAGGAGTTATTTCTAATTATTGATTAAGCATTGCACCAAACCAATCATTGTTAATCCTTTTATTTTAAACTACATAACAATACTGAAAAAAGAGTCAGTTTTGCTCTATTGCATAATCTCAGGCATACGGTATATTTAAGTGACAAGCCCCAGACAAGATATGGATTAAATACCCAAGCTGGGTTGCAAACCCTGAATTATGTGACTCCAGAGCCCTGCTCTTATTACATATCAGACCGCCCCCACTTTAATTCTTTGTAAGCAAGTCTTCCCCTGCCTGAGAAAACAATAATTATGGAAAAGTCATTCTGGCAAATAACGTATGTGGTCATATTTTTTTTTAAAGATTTATTTATTTATTTGAGAGAGAGAAAGAGCATGCACGAGAGTGAGGCGGGGGGCAGAGAGAGAGAATGTCAAGCAGAGATTGTGAGGATCTTCAATAGGAGTCTGTGTCCCCAGATTCTAGAACAAGACGTGCATATAGTAAGTTCTCTTGAACTGCTTGTCAAATGAGTGAATAGATGATGTTTGGGAGACATCAGTGCAAACAGCTGCACGTCCATGACTCCTGTGTTCCCTGAGTCCTGCTGTGCTTTGCCTTCACTTGCCAGTCTCTCTCTCTCCCAACTGCCAGCCTCCTATTTCCATTTAACAATGATCCTGGGCACTCAACTTACTACATCCAAAACAGTTTTGTAGAACAACTCCTCAAATCTCACGATCTTAATGGGAACTTCATTGTTTACCTCACATTTATCATTCCTCACTCATATCTGTAATTAGTACAGTATATTCTTTTAACTATTTCAAGTCTTGGAAAATAGAATGGCTGAGGTAAGTTAGGAAAGGGAAAAAAACAAAGAGATGAACACTAACCTGAAGCTCCATTATATTGGCATTCAAAGGGTTGCCTACATTTTTTCTTTCTTCTTGATCGTAAAAAGACCATGATTTCCCTTGTTGGCTAGACCATCCTGGTCTTCTCTGCTGGCTAGATGACCCTGAACTCCCTTGCTGGCCAGATGACCCTGAACCTCCGTGCTGGCCAGATGACCCTGGCTTCCCTTGCTGGCCAGATGACCCTGAACCCCCGTGCTGGCTAGATGACCCTGAACTCCCTTGCTGGCCAGATGACCCTGACCCCCCTTGCTGGCCAGATGATCCTGGCTTCCCTTGCTGGCCAGATGACCCTGGACACCCTTGCTGGCTGGAGGACCCTGGACGCCCTTGCTGGCTAGAAGATCCTGGTTTTCCTTGTTCATTAGAAGCTTCTGCATTCCCTTTTGGATCAGAGTCTCCTGAATTCCCTTGCAGACTCCCAGGCTGATTAAGAACTCCTGGCCTTTCTTGCTGATTAAAATTCCCTGGTTTCCCTGGCTGGTTATAATACCCTGGTCGTCCTTGCAGGCTAAATATTGTTTGTTTTTCTTGTGTGTTGCTACCTCCTTGCCGATTAGATTCCCGTTGTTCTCCTTGATGGTTAGCTTCATTTTTTCTCTCTAGAATAAATGCAGGTTCTGGACCCTCTTGTGGCTTAAAAACACTTGTTTTCAAAATCTGAGTTGAAGATTCTGGAATGATACCATAAGCACAAAAATAAAATAAAGTTATTTAACTTTGAGAATTTAAAATTAACAGCATTCATCCCCAGATGTAGTATGTATTGCACGCTTCTTTGATTTGTTTTTCATCAAACCTCAAGACAGAAGCTTTGCATAACTTCTCATAACCTTAATGTTTTGGTTCCTCCATTTTTTTCTTGACTGTACTACATAGTTTCTAAAAGTCATGGGGCGAAACCAGCCTGCCCCATTTCTAAATCAGAGTCTGAATTACTTGAGCTGAATTATTCACGCTTCATACTACAAATTTCTTTTAATGATTTCCAGACTAATCAAACAGACTAGAGTTATGACTATTATAGACTTTCTCTACATCACAGAACACTTTCCTGTATTCTCAACCTCATGCTACAGAAGATGTTGTCATCAATTTTCCAGACATAAAACCTGCCAGGCATGAGCCTTCCTTCCTTATTCTCTTCTCCATCTCCACATATGCTTTCTGTAGGTGTTTTCTTCCTCCCCACCCCCCGACCCTGCCCTGTTCCAAAGGCAGTGGTTTTCGTTCCTCTTCAGAACATCAACTTTATGTCCACCATTTTCCATAAGGGCCATAGCATTAATCAATCAGTCCTACTCGCTGGTGGTTATTTGTTTCCTTCTTTTGTGCTCAAACTACTGAAGGAGATGGTAGATATTAGGTGACTATTTCTTTTTTATTTTTTGTGACTATTTCTTAATACCTAAGTTTCATAACTCATCTACTCTGTTTCTCAAACTGGTTTTGGAAGTTTATCCATTACTATATACGTATATATATCATGTATATACACGCATATACATGTATATAAGATTTATTCAAATTCTATTCCAAAATAAGCAGGGTTTAGATAACTATCCCTAAGCAAATGGAACAACTTTCTAGCTGTTGAGTGCAATGGAATTCTTTTGGGTCTTATGTTTCTTGTTCTTGGTTTGGGACAAGTGTTCCTTTTTGGCTTCCTCACCTTTTCTGTTTAATGACTATCCTTTTCTGCTCACTTTCTCAATTTGGGGTTTCCTCAAAAGTTGTCTTCAGGCTTGCATTGTTTTTCTTCACAGACTTCCTTGGTAATTTTTTCAATTTCTATAACCTGAAATCACTTCAGTGTGGATGGTTCTAGTCTTTACCTGGAGTTTCACTTGCGTTTGCAACTGGCTTGCTTTGTATTTCCACAAGTATACACACTTGTGCCTTCAGGTAAATTTAACTAAAATCAAATGCCTCATTAATTTTTATCCATTGAGCATGCTATGGTATACTACATTGCTGGTGGTTAAGGTCTTACCCGGGCTCAGGAGCTTGGCACTCGGTAACCTGGCTACTAACTGTGGTGTCGTGTGGGTGGGGTCTGTGGGTAGGATCTAGCCATCCTTTCGATTTACAAAAAGTATATTTGAAGAGTCCATTACTATGCCAGAAGTATAGTAAGATCTAGACACACAGCCATGAATAAACATTGTTATTCTGCCCCCAAGAAGCTGAAAAGTCTAATAGTAGGTGCAAACAAGCAAACAGATATTCATAGTTGTATGATCAATGCTGTAATAAGAGAAGTAAATTAGACAATAGACCCAGAGTCAAGTTGGCAGATAGTACGGCATCATCTCTCCTTCCTGGAGGAGGTGACACATAAGAAGGATAGGCGATAGCCAGAAAAATGATAAGAAATTAATTATTTTCAGCAGAGAGTTGAGTATATGCATGAGTTATAGGAACCAAACAGTGTTCCTTAAGAGGCACTAACTTTGAGAACAAATCAATTAGAATAAAGATGTGGATGAAATGGTAAAAACTAGATCAGCTAATCTATTTTCTTTGTTAATTATATTTGGGTTTTTTTTAATAGGTCATACAAGCAAATTACATTTAATTTCAAAGATACAAAAGGGTAAATACTTTAAAATAACTTTCTCTTCCTTTCCTGTCCAAACCCCCTTGGACACAATTACATTTACTAGGTTTTTCTGAATTATTCCAGAGATGTTCTATGTATCTACAGATATAAGGGGATATACTTTCCACACAATTACTAGCACATCATACACCGCTCTCCTCATTGTCTCCCTCGGCAGTGCAGTGAGCTTTCTCTATATCAGTATCTATAGAGCACCTTGATTATTTTCCCGAAGGGCCACATACTATTTCATTTGTTAAATTTACCATAATTTATTTAAATGGTCTTGTAGCAATGAGTAGCTATTGTATTTCACCTCTTTTACCAGTACAAACAATGATTTAATGAAAATGCGGTGAATATAGCTTGCTCACATAGCCAAGTTTATAAAAATAAAAACAGGGCTGAAATTTTTGAGTAAAAAAGAGAATTAAAATATCAGAATGTGGTTTAACCATTGGTTTTTTAAAGTTAAACTTTTGCAAAATAATTATCTTCAGTTTTCGTTTTGTATTTTTCTCTTCTGATTTTACAAACTAAATACCCTCTTGGCATTGCTTTCTACTGTAACAGGCATTCCTGATTCCTCTTTTCTCTTCACACTCCAAATCCATAGACCCACTGCATCGGGCATTCCTGTACTTTCTTCCATCAACAAATGCCTGCTCAGTACCTACGAAATGTCATCCAGCAAGGCACTCAAGTTCAAAAGAGATCCAGTACGTGCCATTATGGAACATCTGTGTTCTAGGAAGAGATTTTATCTGTATGCATTTTTTTCTCTGAAACATATAATCATAATAAATATATGTATCATAAATCTATTTTCTCCAACATATATATTATAAAAATATAGAATGTCTGTGTCATTTATTATCTAGAGAAACTTATAGCCCTAGCTGGAAATTTCATCGTTGAAAACAACCCACCTGACAGGATTGGGGTAAGGAACGGAGAGAGGCAAGATGAGTGACAGGCACTGGAGAACTCAGGTAATGGTAGCTAATGTGGGTGCATCCATGACTCTTACGACAGCCTCTCGGAATGCATAGTTATGTTCATTTTACAAATGAGAAAACTGGGGCTAAAAAATTAAGTGAGTTGCCTCCAATGACAGAAATAGAAAATTGAAAAGCCACGGTTTGAACCTATTTCTCTGTGACCACATAGCCCTAGATCATCACGCAAAACTATATTTTTTATGGAACATGAGCTTGAAAATATTCACAAACTCTCATAATCCTTTTAGATTTCATTTTCTTTCCAGTGTAATGTGTTGCTTTTCCCATTCCCCTGCCTCTGCTTCTCTTCAGCTGCTCCAGACTATTCACTGTTATCTCACCTTGTCCTTACTTTTATGCCTTCGGTCTGTATTTATGCTGCCTGAAACGACCCCCTTCCTTTTCTCTGTCTGATGGACATTTGTCATTTTAACACTTTCTGTCAAAGTATTACTAAGTCACTCAACATTTCTCATTCCTTGAGAGTTGGAAGGAAAGTCATCGAACGTAACTTTTCTTACCTGAAAACATGGCCACACACATGAAGGGAAGGAAAATGGAAGCCTTCATGTTACAGTCAGTTGTTTCAGACCCGGTTGTTGGATGTAGGTAAGGGGAACTCTTCAGTAGATGCTTTCTGAATAAACCATCCTGATCACCACCAAGTTATATATTTGAAAAATCCTCCACCCTAATTGCTAAACACCGTCACTTTGTTTAAAAAAATTATAGAGTGACTTTCACAAACTGGAAGGTGTTGTTTCTTGAGTGGATTTGCCATTTTTAAAATTAGCTTTACACCCCAACTCCCATAAATATCCAAAATGTAATATGCTTCTGTCAGATACCTATCTTATAGAAAGGAATAAAAATGATGAAATCCATCTGGGAAAGTGGTAAATTCAGTGTTCAATTTTTTTTTAATTGTTAAAAGATGACTGATCCTCAGTCAGTACTGTTACTGACCTTGTGAGTTTGTATGTCCACAACAGACGTTCCCATGACATTTTCCCACAAATAAATTATGTGCCAATTATTTACCTCAAATTACATTTGAAAAGCCAGTAAAAATGCATCAGGCATTGGTCATTAATAAGTGATGAATGCGCCCAGTGGGGAATGATGATGTATAATGTATTTTTATGAGGTAACAAAAAACAAGAGACCTTATGTTTGAGAATAACATTACACCATTGACCTTCTTGCCTCAAGCTATTATGCCAAACAGAAGCTCGTGCGAAAATCACCTTGGGATTTTTAGTCAGCTCTAAAGTCAATATTATAAAACAGTGGAATATTGTGTTCAAGGTTGGCTGCCCTATATAAGAGAAATTTGAATTAATTGAGGCCTGTCTAAAGAAGACTGACCTTGATAAAGTGGGGTCTAGAAAACACATAGCAGAAGGTTGGTTGATCGTAGTAGAAAATATAAGCTTGAGTAAAGATAGACTTAGGAGTGATGTTGCCATTGGATTCATCATGTGAAGGGCATTAGCCTGGAAGCGGAAGATACTATGTGATCTGTGTAGTTCCAGATGGCAGAACTCATTCCAATATGAGGAAGTGCAGATTAAGCATTTTTGAATTCTAAAGAAAATTTCAGCTTTGATCAGGGAGGTAAAGTAGGTGATTCTTACAATTCCTTCTAATTCTAAAAAGTCCTCACATTTAGTGGTTCTGGATTGTGTTTGGTTTTCATTTCAGCTTCTTTAGAAGGGCAATTTTGAAAATGATGAGTGATTTCTTTTAACCAAGCCAGCAATTTTAGGGCATCAAAAGGGACAAGTTTAAAATTTTTCTCTAGTAAAAAGGCGATTTGTTTTGCCCTCTCCACAATTATTCTCTGTACTGGGTTCCATATAAATGTCAGAACAGGCTCAGTGAACCAGAAGGCCTGATTATGTGTATATATATATATATATATATATATATATATATATATATATATCTCCCATATAATATACCCTGTATTATTAATATATACGTATTTAAAGACCAGATAATTTTAACCAAAATTTCATTATGAAAAGTTCTAAAATACAGACAAGTTGAAAGAATTATGTGGTGAAAACCCATACTTCAATCAATATTTTGCTATAGTTGCTCTACCATATATTGATCAAAACGAGTAACTCTGATGCAAGTTATTTTCAAATCCAGATACTCACATAGAGACCTCAATCCAGTGAATTCCCAAAGAGCTGCATTTGCATTTTGCCTAAACAATTGCTTTGCACATACTTTGTGCCATCGGCTGGCCTACCCATGCTTTTCTCCTAGCTGCAGTGTTATCACATTTAGGAAGAGCATATAGAAATAGCAAACATCATGGAGTGCTTTGCATGTGAGAATACTGCAGTGAGAAGATGAAGTCTCACGAAGCCTCTGCTCCAACGTCTTGGAGACTGTCTCATGAATCAGTAGAGGGTATTGCTGGTCGCACTGAGTAAGGGAGTGCTTTCTCTATATAGCTGTTTTCCAAGCCATGCCTAAGGGTGTTTTGAATAATTGCTTTTAATCCTCTAATTTTCTTAAATGGAACATTTAATTTCTTCCTTAATGATGGGAATCCTCCCACCTTTAGAATTGTCTCCCATTGTCATCTTCCTTTACAGCTGGGAGTCAGACTGAATTTTGATCTTGGAGTAGCTCACAAAATGTTGGGCATGACCACGTACTAGTGAAGGGGAAGGGGTGTCCTACATATCTTGGAGTGGGATTCTATGTCAAGGCTACTTTTGTAGTGCTCTTTGTATTGGGGTGGCAATAACAAGGGCATTAGAGTCAGATGACCTGAGGTGTCTGTCACACCTCATTTTAGCTGTGTAATCTTATGCAAGTTAATATCTTTTTGTCTCTCCATCTGCCTCTTTTCCTATCTCCCTTTCCTCTTATTTCAAAAATCATGATAATAACACCCTACTGAAAGAGTCAAATTTTGTTAAGTATTTTGTTGTGTTTTGGAAGGAGGAAGTTCACACCTGCAGTTGAGCGATCTTGGTTTCCGATTGTGAGCTGTCTTCTAGCATCCCGCGTCCAGTTACCCGATTTAGACTTACCAAGCCATTTGTCATGCAGCTGAAGGGAAGGAAGCTTTAAGCTCCTTATTAGCTCTCTTCCATGGAATACTTTAGCCACTGTGTTTCCTTTCAGTTCTTCCTTGGGGCGAGGGGCGGGGGGAATAGCACATGGCAGGTTTTGTTCTTTGAACCCCTGTGTGTAAAGATTGAGCACAGTACAAGACAGAAGGTATCAGCTACATAGTGTTCATTAGGATAGTCAGACATAGACTCAAATAGGTTGAACTGAATCCAGCAGAAAAATTGAATATTTGGTCTGGTTTTTGAAATACAATTCATATGGCATGAAAGACATAATGTCTCTCAAATTCAGAGTCATGTTGCCAAAACTGTCGGAGGCTTGCCAGTCCATTACCAAGTCTCATTAAATACTTCACAATATTAAGAAAGAGTCCAAAGGTCAAGCACTAGGTAATCACTGTTTAACTGAAGGCCCTTTTGCCATTTCTCAGTTGACTTATTAATTGATCGTTTCACCCAATCTTCACCCACGTAGAAGCATTAGTTTCAGAGCACAGAGTCCTGCAGGGTAGCAGATGCTTGAGATAGAATCTCGGGTAACTTCTCTGCTTTGGGTGTCAATTTTTTCACTCAGCACAAATGGTTTTGATACAAACTGAAATTCAGATATATTTAATTTCATCATTATTTATTGAGATGATGCATATATCTGACACACACGCTAAAATGTTCCATTAGCGTCAGCTTTTGTTATTATACCCATGGGAGTATTTGAGATTAGAACCATGACTCTTTCATGTATTTGTTTATTAAATAATAACCATAGATATAACTGGCCATGTTTAGATGTATATGTATTATGAGCATATGTGGCCCTTTATTGTCTGTGGCCATATCAGATACAGACAGCCTGCGACATCTGATGCCATAACTTACTTGAGGCTGCTTTCTAGACCCTTTTATTAAAAGGCTCAGAGATCTTGAAATCGTAAGCCCAGGCTGTGTGGGACCTCATCATTTCCCACAGGAGAGAAAACAGATTGCCCAGGGGCGTCAAGTTTGTTTGTTCACGTATCATCTCTGTCACACTAGTATACTGATTCACTGGTCTTTTCAAAATATTTGACTTCCAACTTGTATACCTTATATTAAAAATAACAAATATTTATTAAACATCCAGGACTGGACTTCGTGCCAAGAACTTCACATGAATTATCTCATTCAAACTCTTAAAACAACCTATTTTATAGATGTTGTCTTCATTTCTCCAGTGAAAAAACAGAGATTGTCATGGACTTTTGTGAGAGTCCATATTCTCAATTTTATCTCTTAATTGCTATAAAATATCTTCTTTTTTTTTTTTAAGATTTTATTTATTTATTCGACAGAGATAGAGACAGCCAGCGAGAGAGGGAACACAAGCAGGGGGAGTGGGAGAGGAAGAAGCAGGCTCATAGCGGAGGAGCCTGATGTGGGGCTCGATCCCATAACGCCGGGATCACGCCCTGAGCCGAAGGCAGACGCTTAACCGCTGTGCCACCCAGGAGCCCCTATAAAATATCTTCTGCCTGTATTTAAACACAAACAATACAACCGGCCCTTCCTCTTGGTGAGGTGCCACCCGCCATGGTGTAGAGTGACACTGCGAGTATCTTGGGGAGTCCTTGAATATTTTGTAATTAACATTGCAGGCTTAGTAATCACAGTTAAAAGTCAGGTCTATTTATTGCCTTTGCTTTTTACTGGTACCTCAGAACACTTTAGACACTAACTTGTTAATAAGTCCATGGAAAGAATATTTATACAATTCCTACATTAAGGGACAGTTTGCCTGAGTTTGAGTTCTGTCTCTGTCTCTTATTAACTTGGTGACTGGTCACATGTTTCTGTGCTTCAGATCCCTTTTATGTAAGATAAATGTTATAACGCCTATCTCATTGGGTGGTTGTGAATATTTAATGAGATAATACATATAAAGCCCTTAGACAATGTCTGACACATAGAAAACACTCTAACACTCCATGAAAGCTAGCCATAATCTTTTTAAAAAATTTAGATTTGCACTTTGATCACTAGTGTGTGCTGACACTCTTGCAGCAAGGGATTTTAAATAAAGCTTGCCGAGGCAGCTGATGATATTTTGTTGAAAAAAGGTAAGACTGGGAGTTATTTGAAGGAAGAGAATGTGAAAAGGGAAGTACAAGTTGTGTGTGCGCATTGTGTGTGCCTGTGTGTGTGCCTGTACATGTGCGTGCTTGTGTATGTGTGCGTGTGTGTGCCCATGTGAGTGGGTTGTAAAAAGCTGGTCAGGAAGCCATTTTTTTGTGTGTGGTTTCAAAGCAGAAATAAGTATTACCACTTGGTGGAAGAAATAAAGAGGCAAAAACTAACTTGCTATAAAGAAATTGTTCTGAGGGGCTGGGGTAGTGCAGTCGGTTAAGCACCTGACTCCTGATTTTGGCTCAGGTCATGATCTCAGGTTCGTGAGATGGAGCCCCATGTTGGGCTCTGTGGTCAACAGGGAGTCTGCTTGTCCCTCTATCTCTGCTCCTCCTCGTGCGCGCGCTCTCTCTCTAACATAATAATAAAATCTAAAAAAAAAAAAAAAAAAACAAAACAAAAAAAGCAAAAGAAATTGTTCTCTATTAATGGAATGGGCTCCTTCTTTAGGTTGGGAATTTTCCAAAACCAAGAGTATTTGATGAGGTGCTCGAAACTGTTGTGCCTTCACGTGAGATACGGAGCTCATAGGCCATCAGGAGCCAGGAGCTGATGAGAATGACTCATCCGAAGGAATCGGGAGTTAACCATTGTTGTTACTAAGGAGCATGGGCACCGCGTCGGCAGATCCTCTCACTTTCCCAGAGTTTCTAGAAGTCCAGTTTTTTATGTGCACTTCCTCAATTTTCAAATATTGGCATCTATGAAAAGAGTGACTGTGTGGGGGCTAAGAAAATCCCGAAGCCACATGCAGTTTGTCTGCCGTTTGTCGGAGACCCCCGCTTTAGCAGCAGTATGCTGAAGAGTAGGTGACACTGGCATTCTCCGTCTGAGTGCTGATCTTAGTTTTTCCACATACTCCATTTGAGATTTTGGAAACAACCTCAAAGATACCATTTCTCACAATGTTTCTGCATTTTTTCTTCTGCTTTCCCCCATTTCCTTCCTTTGTTCCTTCCTTCTTTCCTTCCTTCCTCCTCCTTCTCTCTTTCTTTGCTTTCTTTCTTTCACGTTCAATGTAAATAGCAGCAACATCTTTATTTGAATGTCAATGTTTGTCAACCATTCAATTGTTTGATTTCTCATTATACAATTCAATACAAGAGGCAATCTTCAGTTTGTATGCAACATGACTCTGAGAAGAAGACTCATTGTTGGAAAATCCTTCCTGCTTGTACTTCAAAAATATTTCTATCACAAGAAACTCATGTTTTTTTAAAGCTATCTTTGTACATGAATTGCCCCATTAATATGCCTGGTACAGGTATAGCGTGATGATTCACCTTAATGCTGATAAAGAGGGTTTTTCCCTCCAAGTTTTTATGTAAATTGAAAATATATTTTTAAAATATTTTTTGTGCACCCACTTAAATCTTAAAGCATGAGGCTTTAAAGTAGAGACCCCATTCTTGGAATGTAGCTGGCAACTCACAGACATTGAAAAATTATTTGTGCAATAAATAAATGGAATAATTCATTCATTGGGATTTTCTAAAAAAACAGGAGCATATCAAACTACATTTTAGTTAGTTGGGATACATTTGCCTCTCCAAGTGGTCTATGAACACTCTGAAGATGCCAAGCTTGTCTGTCCATCTTTAGATTTCTAAGCACCTACAACATGCCAATAAACCTATACTTTCAAGGTTTTTCACAATTCACCACATGTAGAAGCTTATGCTATTTTATGTAGTACTGGAGTAGACTGATAAAGCCAGAGACAACAATCCTACAGGCTTCAGCTGTTCGAACCTAATCAGCTGCTTTGATGACTGAAGGGACACACAGTCTGTCTCATGTGTCTCCACATACAAGCTGAGAAGCTCAAAACACACTCACTGCGTCTCTTAGGGCAAAATACTTCCCCCACTATACTATCTACAAAAGAATGCTAATTTGGGTCAGATAATATATATCTTCCTGGACTGAGCTCTGTTAACCTTGAGTTCATCTGCATAAATCTAAAGAACTGAGACTCAAAACTCTGATGGGTGAATTCTGGGTTTGAAAAGTGTAGTAATACTTTAGCCCTGTATTTGTTTTCAACTGAGATCATTTCAGACTCAGGTGGTCTAACTAAATCGAACAGGTGGCCCTGCTATGACCTAAAAAGAACACCGATGTCCCAAGTCTGCCAAGATAACTTTATTGAAGCTGTGGTCTTTTATGCATGATGACAGGTGGGAAATACCCTGCAAAAGATATTGAGTAACAGGGACCAAATCTTCTGATGCAAACGATAAACAGAGCGCACCTCTAGCCTTGCAGTGTCAGAGGAATCAACATTTCCCATTGTGTTTGAAACCAAGCTTTCCATTTTTTTTCCTGAAAGAAAAAAGATGGTGCTTAGAATGAAACATAGTGGAAATGGGTTAAGCCCAGGCTGGATGAACTGAGAAAGGGTACTTAGGCTTTCTAGGTCTCTTTGGGGATAATTACAATTGTCTTATTCTAATTAAGAGCTGTCTGTACAATACTTAGAACAGTAAAGGCTTAATCAGTACTTTCCCAGCCCATACTCCACTGGCCCAAACTAAGTGTGCATTTCTCGTAGCTGCTTCCACATGCTTACGTAGCTGCTTTGCAGAATTCACAGCCATTGCGGTAAGTTTGCCCGTCAGAACCACACACCGGTTTGTGACTCTTGGGACAGGGTTTTCCACCTGTAGCTGGTTTCTCATAGTTGCTGCAAAAAGCCTGTAATTTAAATGAAGTGTTTTTTTTACTTCATGAATAATGCCACTGACGTCATTAGTTCTCTCAAGCAATGAAAAGATATGCTAAATTTATGCTTAAATTCTTTCAAAAAGCATGTATTTTATTATTCCAATGAAGATATATGTTGAAAATAAAAAGTAATAAAAGTTACACATAGTCCTAGCACCCAGAGATGTCCTTTGTGAGCGTTTTTCTTTCCATTTCTTTTCTATGCATTGCATTTCCAGTTTTCTATTAAAAACAGAATCACACTGTATATATGTCCCATTCACTCTTTATCACTTACCTTTTCTGTACCTTTATGAACATCCCGGAAAGTAGGATTTTCGTGGTGTAATACTCCATCATAAATATGTGAAATGATTTATTTTACTAATACCCCATTGTTGTATATTTCTTCTTCTGTACACTAACTGAGTCAAAATCACCATTTTATATGTAAAATACTTGTACATATTCTGATTACTTTCTTCGGGTATGCTCTTATGAGAAGAATTGCTATCTCAAAGGTTATAACTTTCAATGCTCCCAATACTGATCGCTAAACTGCCTTATCATAAGTGTGTATCCAAGTATATATTCTTTGTCTCTTTCTTGGAATTTTGGGAGAAAGTTGCCTATACCCGTCTTTTATAAGTCACTCCTCAACACAGCTAGAAGCGCCTCAAGATAATAAGCCGTATTAGATTCATCTTTTTATCCATTTCCTAGGAAAGGATCTGGTAAAAGTCAAATATTGAAAAATATTTGTGGAATGAATGGGAAAAGAGAACAGAATTTAGAAGGTATATTGTAGGCCCTAGTGTTACAGCCAACTTGCTCAATTGCCAGTGATTCTTAGCAAGTTTGCACCATGTCCTTCAAAATCAGAGCCCCTCTACACTTTTCCAAATATGGCTCTACTCTGCCCACAGTAAATGCCTAACATGTAGTGAGGGCTTGCAGTGTTTTAGCCACTGTACTGAGTGCTTTAAATGGAACTATTCATTTAACCCTCTGGAGCAGTCCTATGGAATTGGTATTATTATCAAGACTTTACAGATAAGGAGAATGAGACCTACAGAAGTTAAATAATTTGCTCAAGCTCACGTAGTTATTAAGTCATAAAAACCGGAGTCAGATGAGGACAGTTTAACTCCAGAGCTGACATTCTTAGCCATTTCACATCACAATCATACAGGAAGCCAGTAATAGAGCCAAACAGGTCCATTACTAACCTTTGAAAACACTTTGCTTTTCCCCAACACTACACGACTCCTTCCTCCTGGAACAAACTTTCCCTTTTATATCATTCTTTAATGTGTATCTCAAGTACCATCTGATACTCAAAATTTTCATAATAACTCTCAGGCAAAAATGGATTGCTCCTGTTTCCAAATGCCTTCAAACATTATTTGATACCAACCTTCAATAATGCAAACATGTTTGTTTTTCAAAAAAAAAAAAATTTTTTTTTTCTGGATGCAAACTCCCTGAAGAAAGGGAATATAAAATATGTTATATAATCATCTTCTATCATTGATCTCTTCATTAGCTATTTGTCTCTCTACCTGCCAATAATACAAACAATACATGTTTATAATAGAACTTTTAAAAACACAGAGCAGTACAAGGGGGATTTACTTAAAAACACAGAATCAGTTATCCCCAAATTTGACATTTTCTATGTTTATATATTTTTAAAATATGGTCACTCAGTTGATAGCATTTTACAAAATCCTTTTTAAATTTGAAATATATTTCAGTACCTGTGTCAAGTAACATATATTTTATATGGCTATTTTGAATAGTTATATAGCCATTTTGAACAATTACCATATGTTATACGTATTATTATGCAAATCCCCATTTAGAAACATTTAGTTTGTTTCCATGTTTTTTTGCTAATGCAGACAATATTGTCAGGAATATCTGTATAAATACTGTTTTGATACAACCCCAATTCTTTTCTTAGGCTGCATTTCTAGAGGTAAAATCTGTGTTTGAATTTGTCTTTTTAAAGACTTTTGATGCAGGTATCTGGTAAAAAGTCAGGAATCATTTTTTTATATGTGCATTTCCTGTATGTCTTGAACATAATAGATGCTCAGTAAGCGTCGTTAAATAGTAGGGAGGATAGGACAAATACATACAGAATTTAATAGAGAGCCTGGCATAAAGTGTGTTTACAAATCTTCCTCTTAAGAATAGAGAACAAACTTTCAGCGCCCACTTTTGTATCCTTCTTTCTTTACCAGTGCTTCAACCAGAGAAAATCTGCATTTATCTGCATTTATCACTTTCCCCTGCTGAGATTTTGCTTTTGCATTTATTTAATCAAAGGATGTGTCTTTGAAAAGTAATAAATCCAATGTTCTAATTTTGCAGGTGGGGACTCTGAGGGCTCACTTAGTTTTGGAAGAAATGCTTCCAACATTTCCATAAAGTGGTAAAGGAGATAGAACTAATGCTTTGAAATCTCATTACATTGTGATTTTTCTGGGTTGCTTCTCGTCCTTATTTATCTGTCATGGTGATGATTGGAAAGCATTTTTCCAAGCACCTAGTTTTGAATATTAAGTCCCTCCTCTCAAGAAGTTCCTGGTCATGCTTATATATCTGCTTGCAAATTAGTTGGTATTAAAAGCATCATAACAATAATGCAGTTTGTAAAGGTGATGACATGATTTCATTGCCATAATCTTCAAAATGTATTTCTAGACTTGAAAGTTCAGCAGGAAAATATATTCCTCTACCTGCCACACAGAATGTCATTTTTCCCATGTGGTAAAGAGGGGAACAAGGCAGAATATTAGAAATATCAGCCTAAGGATTAGAAATATCAGAGTTAAGCAGGTTGTCATCAACCCGTGTAGCATAAACTCGTCATTGTCTTTGAACAAGAATCTGATTTGTTGGGGGCGCCTGGGTGGCACAGCGGTTAAGCATCTGCCTTTGGCTCAGGGCGTGATCCTGGCGTTATGGGATCGAGCCCCACGTCAGGCTCCTCCTCTGGGAGCCTGCTTCTTCCTCTCCCACTCCCCCTGCTTGTGTTCCCTCTCTCGCTGGCTGTCTCTATCTCTGTCAAATAAATAAAATCTTAAAAAAAAAAAAAAAGAATCTGACTTGTTATCTTTATTCTTTCTGAAGTCACCATGTGAGATAAAAGATATCTCAGTGGTATCAAAACACAAGAATGGAGATTTAAATGAAATATTTAGTCTTGTCAGTTGGCAAAATAATTTTTAAAGAATCTAAGTATTTGATATGATGTAGTTTAAGCAATGACTGAATTTGGCTAGTTTTTTTCTAAACATTTTCTGTTGTAAAAACAATGTCTGATACAGAGAGTTTACATTTGATGGGACAGAAGGGACTTACTTTACCAGAAGTTAATTGTTGAAAATAATTGAATTCTCCTTTTATTTTCCTTCTTATTTATCATGATTTTTTTCAAAGATTTATTTTCTGTATTTTTGCTATTTAGCATCCTTTTTAATTCCCTTTCATATGATTCCATAAAGAAATCAATTTAATTTCTTTACTGTGTGCTCAATAAACATTGACTGAGTGTTAACATTGTGCCAGTGAGTTGAATTTTCAAGGTCCTCTAATTAAATTTCTTTCTTTCTTTTTTTTTTTTTTTAAAGATTTTATTTATTTATTTGACAGTGAGAGAGACAGCGAGTCAGAGAGGGAACACAAGCAGGGGGAGTGGGAGAGGAAGAAGCAGGCTCCTAGCAGAGAAGCCTGATGTGGGGCTCGATCCCAGAACACTGGGATCACGCCCTGAGCTGAAGGCAGACGCTTAATGACTGTGCCACCCAGGCGCCCCGTCTAATTAAATTTCTGATGAAAATTTTACAATCAAATTTTTCCTGGAGAAAATAACCATTGTTTAAAAAGACTTGAGGAGATTGAGGAGATAAAACAAGTACATGTGATTTTAGATTAGATCTTATACTAGGAAGATGGTATTTTTGGGACAATTGGTGAAATTTGGATAAGATGATAGATTAGTTAATAGTTACGTGTCATTGTTAAGATCCTTATTTTGATGACTGTACTAAAGTTATGCAAAATGTTAAGATGGTATTTCTTCGAACTATTTTTACTTTTTTTTAAATTAAATTATTTCAAAATGAAAAGGTTAAAAAAACTTTAAAAACTAAAGTACAAAAAAGTCCATTTAGACCTCTCCATCAACATATTTTAAATTAAGTTTTCAGGTAAGATATGGAGATAAAAAAGGCACATCTCAAAATTTTTGTAGTGAGCTAATTTTTGGAAAGTAGAAATGATACCACATTTCACATTGGATAGTCTTCTTAAATATTCTCTATTATTTGCTGAATCTTCCATTCATTTTAATGTAGGTCCTATTATTATTGTTACTATTGTTTTTATTGTGGGTCTTCTCAAGAATGTAGATCCTGTAGTTACTAACTGCCAACCCAAACCGCCAGAGGATTCGCCATGTATGAGTCTGGCGTATACTCACTCTGTACTCAAGTATGTTTACTGAAATTTTAAAGTTGTGATTCTCCAATTTGAATGTGTGCCAAAATGTCGGGGGGCTTCTTAAAACGAAGATTCCTTGGCCTCAAAATCCCTAGATGTCCTAATTTAATTGATAATGTAACATGTATGTGTAAGAAGCGAGAATGTGCGTTTTATGAAGCATTTGTAGTGATTTTATGAACAAGGTACACAGATCCAGAGTTACTGTATGTTCTGAGTTGTCTGGGATGCTCTAGTTTTTTATTATGTTTTTGTTATAACTATTATACACACTACTTTCACTTTTAAAATTATCCTGATTTGGAAAATAAATGATATTCACCCCATACTTTATAAACACTGCCTATAAACTCCTTATATAGAAATGCGACATCTAAGGAAAATGGGAGGTGATTTTCAAGTCCTTTGATGCATCGGCAACAGTGATGACACTTGGTCTACGTCAGTGTGTCAGGCCACCGTTCTGAAGCCAAATGAACTCTGAAGATCTTAACAGAACAGCCACTGTACCCCTCAGCTCAAGATCTGCTATTTTTTGTGAGACAACCTCGTATGTTTGAAGAGGACCCATGAAAGAGTACATACCTGAGAACCTCCTTGGCTTACAGCCTCTGCAATGAGAGAACAGACACTGATAAATCACAACAGCTCCGAAGAATTCCGGAATTTAACAGCTAAAATTATCCTTAGTGATTGTCCATTACAACTGTTTTACTTTATGGATGAAAAACTGAGGCCCAGAGAAGGGAAGAAAATTGCTCAGCACACACAGCCTCTTAGCCATACAACTGAGCTAGGGCCAGGTTACAAATGCCCAGTACAAAGCTCTTTTCCCTACATTTGCTATTTATGATTTAAGTGGCTTTTATCCAAGCGTGTATCTTTAAGGTTTATCTTAAAACTGAGCTATTCCTGAAGAGAGGAAGGCACAGTTTAGATCTAAGAGGCATATATTTAACCAGAAAAAAAGTTGAAAATTCCAAAGTCCAGAAGCCATTTGATTAAAGGATAATCAAGACAGCTGGCAAACAAGTGCCAATATAATAATATAATACAAAAGAATTTCAAGAATACTTTAAAAAAGTCATATGATTCACCAGCATTCCCACTAACACTAACAATATCTACCATCTTGGAAGATTTCTATGTTTTAAGCACTATATTAAATCATATACATTAAGTCATTCCTATAATCCCAGAGAGAAGGAAGTTGAGTTCTGGGGCAAATAACTTGTCTAAGGACACACACTGCGTAAATGGCAGAGCCAGGATTCAAACCCAGGTCTTCCAGACTTTAGAGCCAAGGTACTTAAGCATAATCTTTTATTGAAAGAAGTCTTAGAATAGGTAAGATTCACGCTCTCTATTTTCATGTGATGAAATAGAAGCCAGGGAAAGGGAGTGAGTTGCTCAATATTAAAGAAAAAGATAGTAGCATACTGAGGATTAGAAGTCAAATCTTTGCATCCCAGTCATGGGCACTTTCTACTTCTCTCTGAGTCTCTCTTTCAAATTATCTCTTTACTTCGCTTACCTACTGGGTAAGTAAGAATGACTCAGCTTTCTGTAAAACAAAATCTTCTCAGGAAAATTCTGGCAGTTGAACTCTTTAGATAAGAATTTCTTGAAAGTGACTTCAAGTGAGAATTTCTAATTTCACTATAAATCGTTTCCTTGAGGAATGAAGCTTCTGCTGTTAGTTGTGGTCTGCCGAAGGGAACACAATTAATTGGCCTGGAACTCCCAGATAAGCCACTTGGGGCCCATGGGACCTAGGACAGGCCACGTCATCCTATGAGATGTGACACTGTTTTTACAATAGGATAAAACCATCTCTTGTGTGGCATTGTACTGACAATTAAAGTACCTAATTTGTAAATAAAAGTTCCTTCTCAATTAAAAATGTGATGGACAGTCACCATCATTAACCATCCTTATCATCATCATTATCATTGTCATCGTTAACAACATCACATCAGGACTGCTGACACTAACCGGTCTGGTCCAGAATGTCATTTCTCATATATATAGTACTCACCTGCGAAGAGGAACAGATAGGCCAAGCTGACCAAGAGCAGAAAGCCGCCTGATGGCTTCATGGTCGGTGAGGGCTGCAAGGCCTGCAGGGAATGTGTTAATCCAGTCCACCTCTGTGGATGTTCTACAGGCTGTTTTTATAAGTGGATTCGTATGCACGCATCGAAGTATTTGTCAACCAGCCAGATTCTCCACCCTGGTTGTGTTATCTATATCCCCAGCGATTAGAGACACCAGAAACTCAAGAAGCTTATTTCATGCCTTTCCCAAATAATCAGGGATAAGGGCCAAAAGTGATGTTTAGGCAGAATGAGATGAATTACATGTCACACACACAGAGTTTGCTCCCATCAGCAGCACACGGTGATAATTGCAATCAAGTCATTTTATCCTAATTTGCTTATTTTGATCTGTCTGCCCCCAGCAGAACCTTGGGCCAGAAAGCTTCCACCTGGCAGTAACCTATAGGATTGTTTGTATAATATGTGACAACGGTAATAATGATTCGTGTCACAGCTACCAGGACAATGAAAATGCTGATGTGAGGATTTTGAGGTCAAGGAATTCATCAGGCAGACTAAGAACAAACCCTAATAGTCATTACATTAAAAATCTAGACATTGAAGGTGAATGTGAACTGGAGGCTGTGTCTTTCAACCCCTTGCTTTTAGGTGGCACGTGTGTGTTGGTTCCTATTCAGTATTTTTATTTTAGCAAGTTTTTCACAGGTGAGTTTTAGTCATTGGGCATAAATGCCATCTACACTTACCTTCTTTCTCTTTCTCAAACACATGATGTACTCTTCACCTTAGGGCTCTTGTACTCATTCTTTTCTCTGTCTGGAAAAATCTTGGCTGAGAAACTTGAATAGTTCCTTTTTTTCTAGACATATCGGTTCACATATTATTTGCTCAGTGAAGATTTCCCTGACAATTCAAAGTACACCCACCCCAATCAGATTAATTGTGCTTACTGCCTTCTTAGTTCTTTTCAATATCTAAAATTATCTTTCTCACTTAATTATTTACTTGTATATTTTCCCACCAAGTAAATACATATCTACACACAGTCATACACACAAATGTGTGCACCTACATGCTAGGATATGAGCTCATGGATCTTTTGCACTACTATGTCTCCATGTCTCCATGCACAGAACAACGTCTCTCATAAAAGCATGTAGAATGATTCTGGTTTTACAGAATCATTACGTTAACCAATAAAAATTCCTTCCTTCCTTCAAAAATAATAATTGAGCACCAATTATTCCAAGTATTACCAGACGCTGAAAACGCAGTGAAAACAAAGACAGATTCATAGAGTGTACATTCTTCACTCTTTTCTCAGACACTTGCTGGGCGGAACCTACTGATTCCAGGAAATTTATTAGATTCTGGAAATTTAAAGATGAGTAAGAGAAGCTCACAGGTAGGAGGAGAAGAAAGCAATTTGATTAATGTTATACACAAATAAGTAGGGGAGTCCTGAGGACAGCCCATTCAGGGGGTGGGGAGTAGGGGTGGGGTGGGGGGGAGGCTGAGAAGGGTGGTCAGGACCAGGCATCACAGAGGATCTGACCTTCAGACTTAGGAAAGCTGGAGGCACATTAAGTGATAACCAGCATTTTAAGAATAAAGATTAATATGGAAAAAAATACAAAATAAAAAATTAATACAAAAAAGAACTAAGGTATATTTTGAGAAATAGTTAGACTCAAATGCAGAGACAGGCCTGAAGTTGAAAGGTTTATAGGCAATGCTGAGTTTTGTCATCACTCTTGTGTTTGAGGTTCATTAAGATTCCAGGATCTATGGCTTTACAGTTTCCATCAAATTTAGAAATTTTATTAACTATTATTTTTAAAAATATTTTTCATTCCCTCATCATCCTTCTCCCACACTGCATGAAGTTGTCCTGTAACCTACTGATATTCTTTTCAATATATGTTTTTTCCTGTGCTTTATTTTTGCTAATTTCTAATGCTTGTCTTCAAGTTTGCTAGTCTTTTCTTCTGTATTAGTTAATCTGCAGTTAATACTATATGGTTTATTTCCTCATCTTGATTTTTTCATCTTTATAAATACACTTTGATTCTTCTCTTTTATTTCTTTCTTTCGTTCTTTCTTTCATCATTCATCTACCTTACTGAACATGCTCTTTCTTCCACCTTCTTGAAGAGATAACTGATTTGATAGCCTCGTCTATCAATTATTCCTGGATCTGTTTAAATGGTCGATATTTTTTTCAGATTCAGGGTCATGTTTTCCTGTTTCTGCTTTCTATTTTCAGTTCTCTGCATCCTGTTTTCATTCTCATCTGGTCCCTCTTTAGATGTTATTTATCCGAGAGAATCATTAACTTGTTCCTTGCAAGGAGGACATACACTATTTACAAAGCATGTTTAAAGTGAGGTGGGGGTGCAGGTCCTAGCAAGAATAGAAGCAGGAAAAGGAGCAAAAAGCAGATTTTTTATGGAGATCTTCGGTTTCCTTGTCTCAAGATGTCATTAAAATCCAAAATTTCTTCCCTGCAAAAGAGAACAGTCAAGAGAATGAGAAGGTAAGCCAATGACCAGCAGAAAATATTTGCCAAAGATGTATATAACAAAGGACTGTTATTCAAAATATACAAAAAAATCTCTTAAAACTCAACCATAAGAAAATGAACAATTCAATTTAAAAATGGGCAAAAGATCTGAACTTTTACCTTATCAAGGGAGATATTCAGACAGTAAAAAATTTATGAAAAGATGCTCAACATCATATGTCTTTAGGGAATTGCAAATTAAAACAATTGAGACGTCACCATACACCTATTAGAATGGCTAAAATCCAAAGCACTGACAACATCAAATGGTAATAAGGGCATAGAGCAGTCACAGAAAGACATGGAAGAAATATAAATGTATATTTTTAAGTAAAAGAAGTCAATCTGATAAGGCTACTGCTGTATTTGTATTTATTCGTATATATATTTGATTTTCTTCTGTGGTTCCTGGCTCACAGCTCCCCCAAATCTTGGGATTTTCTAAGTGTTGAGGGTGCTGAAGGTTATCTTTGGTTATGTTAATGAATGACTTTTGGAAAGAGTTTAGGGGTGGGAGATGGTTACCAGAGGACTCAACCACAGAGATTAGAGGTTTGGAACTTTCAGTCCCACCCCCCCTCCCCCCCAACCTCAGTGGAGGGGAGAGGAGCTAGAGGTGGAATCAATTCCCAGTGGTCAATGTTTTTATCAATCATGCTTTGCAGTTAAGCCTCCATAAAAACACTGAAAGGTGGGGTCTGGAGAGCTTCTGGGTTGGTCAGAAGTTCGAGTAACAACATGGTTGTGATTGGAACTTGTAATCTGTAGCCTGTCAGTCAGAAGCACAGGTGACAGCTTCTGAGATGGGTGAGGGGCCCCTTAACCTGTGGAATCTAATGCTATCTCTGGGTAGACAGTGTCAGCATTGAGTTGAATTATGAGACCACCAACTGGTGTCCAAGAATTGCTTGGTGGTGGAAATCCCCCCTCCCACGTTGAAATCAGAATGTAGAAACTACGGAGTTACATGACATGTGATTCCAAGCAAATGACATTCTGGAAAAGGCAAAACTATAGAGACAGAGAAGTGAGGTCATGGAGTGAAATGGTCAAGAGAATTCTTGAGTTATTTTACGGTGCCAAAAGATGTTTTTATTAGAGCACAGGAACAGGACCTGTGGGCAGAAAGAGCTGCACTGGATGGTGAAGAGTGACTGATATATACCTTTGGGGTGGGGGAGGGTAGAGATAACCTGAGCCTCTAAAGGGATTTCTGCATGTTAAGGAAGAGTTATAGGATCCTGGAGGTCTGGCTATTTTTAAGATAAGGTTGCCTTTAGTCTCTAGCAAAACATCAACATTAAGGCAGCCATGAATTCTTTGGGAAATGTCATGCTCTGCATGTCTCAGGTATTTATCAGTAGGCTCCAGGTTGTAAGGAAATTAAACTTTGGCTACATTTCTCTTGCCTTTGTTCTCTTCATCAACAGCAAAAAAAAAAAAAAAAAAAGGAAAAAAATCAGTGACTGTCAGAGGTTCAAAGGGAGAGAAGGATGAATAGGTAGAGCCACAGGGGATTTTTAGGGCTTTGAAACTATTCTGTATGACACGATGATAGTAGCTTTTTGTCCAAACCCAGAGAATGTATCACACAAAGAGTGACCCCATTTTAAACTATGGACTTTGATTACAAATGGTAGGTCAATGTTGATTCATTGATTGTAACTAGTGCACCCCACTGGTGGGGGGTTGTTGATGGTGGAGAAGGAGAGGAGGGTATATTTAAGAATTCTATGTATTTCCTGCTCAATTTTGCTATGAACTTAACAGTGCTCTAAAAAGAGTATCTATTAATTTTTAAAAAGAACATAAGCATATCAGATATTAAAGACAAACCTGAAAATTCCAAAAAGCTCTAGTTCAGCTGCGGTAAAGCTACTGAGTGCATTTCTGGGCTGTTTCACCAGCACTAGATGATATTTTCCTTTAAAACTATTATTGTTATTAAAAACATGTTTCCTTATGGGTACGTGATGCATCACTTTATAGTTTGCATGGAGACTTTCTACACATTATATTTACTCATTTTTCCTAAATCTGTCAAGTCTTCTCTTTATTGCAGATGTGACAGTATTGAGGCTTAGAAAGTTAGGATTTAACCCACAATTGCTAGTAGGACCCAAACCAAAGACATCTGTCTAACTCCAAATCCAGTTTCTTCCAAAGGAGTCAATATAACTGGAGAAAATAGACTGACAATTGTACCAAGAACACTGATTTCCAAAACAAATACAGTTGATGAGGAGCACAAAGGTGGCCAAGGCTTTGATGTCCTTGAGATGACATTTTAGCTGGAGAAGCCAAGAAGTATATCCATGAAAAAGAATGATTATTCCGTTTGCCATCTTTTCATTTTAGTCTTCTAGCCGGCATAATTCTATCCAACAGAACTTCTGTCAGTGTGTTTCCGCAGCATTGTAGTTTCCCATCTAGCAGCATGGTGCAACAGTTCCCTTCAAATGAGCCAGGTAAAGAGCGTATTAGCAAGAAGAAGCAAATCTCTTCCCAGATTCTAGGATTTGAGAAACAAAACTGGTGTCCTTAGGGAGGCAGGCATGAAGTCATATGCGGTGATGTGTTCTTGAGATTGTGCCGGTTTCACTTACATAAAAGAGTATGAAGGTTTTCAGTAAGTCCCAGAAATTAACCTATAATTAGTTATGACACCTGTAGGAGGGGCTCAGTGCCTCTTGAAATACTCAGTATGAAAGTATTTAACAATGTCTGCTGAAGTCTATAAAACTGTTTTCAAAGCATTGCACATCTAACAAAATTATGACCATAAAATGGGTTAGATTTTATTAGGTGAACAGATTTCTGTGTAATGAGAACTTGAGGACTGTATTTATGAAGTCAAACTATTTGCATAAAAAACAAAATAATTCAGGTAATTGTCGTTCTAACCTGAGAATTGTGTGATTTCCTCTCCCTAGTCTACTGCTTCCTTTTCTTAGCTGAAGATCTTTCATACTTTTTCAATACTGTGTTATTAACTATAGTCACCAGGCTGTACAATAGATGGCCAGAACGTATTCACATATTCATCTTATAATTAAAAATGTGTGCCCTTTGACCAGCCCCCCCATTCTGCCTTGCCCTTCCCACCCCTGGCAACCACCATTCTTCTTTCTGGTTCTGTGACTTGAACTTTTTTCGATTCCACATATAAGTGACATTATGCAGCATTTGCCTTTCTGTGTCTGGCTGTTACATTTAGCATAATGTCCTCTAGGTTCATTGTTGTTATTGCAAAAGGCAGAATTTTCTCCTTTTTTTTTTTTGGCCGAGTAACATTCAGTTATATATACTGTTAAAGTAATTAAAGTAGGAGGACATTGGACTGAAGTGGCTCTAATGCCTTGGTAGCCTATGTAGTAAGCAAATCCAAGCTAAGCCAAAATCAATGCACTCTAATCTGAGGAAACAGAATGTAGGAAAAGCCAACTAGGTTCTCCCAAACAAGGCCACCACTTCAGGTGGAGCTGAACAAGGAATCGCTTAGCTTTGCTTCTGCATCTTCTGTGTAAAAGCCTTTCCTCTAACTTCTGTTGGTGCTCCTAACTGTTGTAAGTTTGGTGCTGCCTGATTTGAATCAATGTTTACTCAAATAAATGTGTAAATTTTAGTGTGCCTCCGTTTATCCTTTAACAACATACACAAAATTTTCTTTATTCCTCTGTCAACAGCCACTTAGGTTGTTTCCATATCTGGGCTACTGGGAATAAGGCTGCAGTGAACATGGGAGCACAGAAATCTCTTTGGGATCAGGATCTCATTTCCTTTAGATATATACCTAGCAGCGGGATTGCTGAAGCATGTGGTAGTTTCATTTTTATTTTGAGAAATGTTCATACTGTTTTCCATAATGGCTGTACTGATTCACAACACCACCAACAATGTATAAAGTTTCTTTTTTCTCCACAACCTCGTCAAAATTTGTTACCTTTTGAATTTTTGATAACAGCCATCCCAATAGATGTGAGGTAATACCACATTGTGGTTTTGATTCACATTTTCCTAATGGTTAGTGATGTTGAGCTCCTTTCTGTGTACCTATTGGCCATTTATACATCTTCTTTGGAAAAATATCTATTCAGTTCCTCTACCCATTCTTTAATCAATTTTTTAAAATTTTGAGTTGTATGAGTTCCTTACGTATTTTGGATATTGACCCTTTATCAGATACATGGTTTGCAAATATTTTCTCCCATTCTGTAGGTTGCCTTTTCATTTAGTTGATCATTTCTTTTGCTGTGCAGAAGCTTTTTAGTGTGATGTAGTCCCACTTGTTTAGTTTAGCACTTGTTGCTTGTGCTTTTGATGCCATATCCAGAAAGTCACTGTCAAAGCCAAAGTCATGAGATTTTGCCTTTGTTTTCTTCTAGCGGTTTTACAACTTCAGGTCTTATGTTTAAGTCTTTAATCCGTTTCAAGCTGGGTTTTGTATATGGTATAATATAAAGGTCCAATTTCATTTTCTTGCATGTGGACATCCAGTTTTCCCAATGCCATTTATTGATAAGACTACCTTTCCTACTTTGTATTCTTGGCACCTTCCTTGAAGAGTAGTTGACCATTCATGTGTGAGTTTATTTCTGGTTCTCTATTCTGTTCCATTGGTTCATGGTCCATTTTTAAGGCACTACCATACTGCTTTGATTCCTATAGCTGTATAATATGATCTGAAATCAGTGTGAATGCTGTCTCCAGCTTTGCTCTTCTTTCTCAAGACTTTCTCAATAGCTTTAGCCATTCAGGGTCTTTTGTGGTTCCAAATGAATTTTAGGATTATTTTTTTTCTATCTCTGTGAAAAATACCACTGGAATTTTGATAGAAATTGCATTGAATCTGTAGAACAGTTTAGGTACTATGGACATTTTAACAATATTAATTTTTTCCAGCCTATGAACACAGGATATCTTTCCATTTATTTGTGTCTTCTACAATTTCTTTCATCAAGACTTTAACAAGAGACAAAGAAGGTCATTATATAATGATAAAATGTTCTTTCTTTTTTTTTTTAAGATTTTTATTTATTTATTTGACAGAGAGAGACAGCCAGTGAGAGAGGGAACACAAGCACGGGGAGTGGGAGAGGAAGAAGCAGCTCCCAGCGGAGGAGCCTGATGTGGGGTTCGATCCCAGGACTCTGGGATCACGCCCTGAGCCGAAGGCAGACGCTTAACGACTGTGCTACCCAGGCATCCCTAAAATGTTATTTCATCAAGAGGATATAACAATTGTGAATATATATGCACCCAACATTGGAGCATCTAAATATATAAAGCAAATATTAATAGAACTGTTGGGAGAAATAGACAATAAGGCAATAATAGTAGGGAACTTCAATATCCCATTTTCAACAGAGGATAAATCATCTGGACATAACATTAAAAAGGAAATATTGAATTTGACCTACTTTTAGGCCAGATGGATGAAGTGGAACAGAAAACGAGTCTTAACAAATTTAGGGAAATGGAAGTCATACCAATATCTTTTCTGATTAGAAAGTTATGGAATTGGAAATCAACAATAGGAGGACAATGGGAAAACTCCAAATATGTGGAAATTAAACAACACATTTCCAAAAAAAACCAAAAAAACAAAAACCCAATGGACAAAGAAGAAATCAACAGGGAAATTAAAAAAAAACACCAAAACACTTGAGACAAATGAAAATGGAGATACAATAGGACAAAACTTATGGAATTGTGCTTTATGATGTCCATTCTTTTAGTGTACATGTCTTATCAAATCTAAAGGGTAACTAGGGAGCTAAATGGGGCCATGCAAGGATACCCTTCTCTTATTAGTTTAGATCTAAATCTTCTTACCTGAAAGCAGGAGACATATGTTCTGCTTATTTTCCCTTCGGTCAAACTACAGAATGGAAATGCACTCAAATTCTGTAAAGTCACAGATAGCAGTTCTGAGGAAGAAAAGAAGAAAGTCAGAGAAAGATCAAGAATATTTCAGAGAATGCCTAGTTCTGAGTTAGTAAGCCCTTTGAACCAGAACTTCCCAGGCTACCGCTGTAGCCCCATCACAAAATTAACATCAGTGTTCCCACATTAGGGATTATGGTAGATACTGTCACCCTCTTTGCATGTTCTTTTAAGCCTTTGCTAAGTTTATGAATACTTTAAATTCTGATGTTTCCAAATATATAGGACTAATCCCTCCAATTCAACACTTCATCCAAGTCACTCAAATTACTATGATTACATGAAAGGTGGTTTAGGAATATGGGATTGATGTGACCATCTCGAGTAGAGGCTCTGCAACTCCCCGGCTATGAGATTGGGGACAAATAATTTATATCTCTCTACCTCAGCCTCCTCTTTCAAATAATGGGGCTGCAACTTCACGGCTATTGTTAAATTTAAATGTGATAATTGTTTGGTTGTTGATCATTGGGAACATGGGTAATCAGTGATAGATTGGTTAACCTAATTTGTTGTGGTGAGTTGTTTTGGTCTTTTATCTTAGTTACTGTTTTCTCTGGCCTTTTTACCCCTGCTGTTCCATTTTAGAGGGTGTGTGTGGGGTGCATATGTTTATGTATACTACTTCAAGAAAACTTTACATAGGCATGGGCAAGCCTCCAGACAACGTCCCCTCACTCAGCCTAATCACTGACCCAGCACATCATTTCTGCAGTGAATTTAGCTTCCAAAAACCAGTAAGAGGCAAACAGATGAGAAAGACGTGACTTGGCAACCCTTGGCGGGGAAAGAAAAATGCCTGAGGATAGTTAGTGCTTATGAATTTGGTATGATCCGGTTTTGACAATGTTCCCATGGTCATTTGAAGGTATAATGATAGATATGAGTGTTCGGATCAAATGAATTATTTTCTTACGCTTTGAAGAGAAGAGTACAAACCATACTTAAAACAGTGTGTTCTGTCCTGGCTCTCCCCATAATGAGGAACATAATCAGAATTATGAATATTTGCTTCTGTTGGAAGAACCTGTGTGTTTTCAAAAGTCATTTAAAAAAACATTTTTACTGAAAAAATATTAAACATACAACAATATTAAAATAATTTTTGAGCAAACCCCTTTAAACCCACCAGCTAGATTGTACCATTACTATTTCACTATGCTAGTTCTGTTGTATATCTGTCCATTAATCCGTCTTTGATGCAATGCAAAGTAAATTGCAGACATCAGTATCATTCTGTCTGAAAAACTTCACTATGCATATCTCAGTTAAGACTATACTACATGTATAAAAAAGACTACACTAGATGTTTACATTCTTTTCCTTGGATGTCAAATTTGCAAACTATGATAAACACAGATCTTAAGTGTGTATTCACTGTGGTTTGACAAATGTATACATTTCTGTACCCAAACTCCTGTATCCTGACCATTGATTATTTTAAATGTGACTTGCCTCTTCTTTCTAAGAAATACGAGATTTCTGGCCTTCTGTGATTTATTTTTTATGTGCTTCCCTTCCACCCCCAAAGAATAGCTCAGAACTATTCAAGAGATAGTAATTGAATTATTTACCCAGTTATGGCACCTGAAATAAGACTTGAAATAAATGGTAGTCTTTTTTTTTTTTTTTTTTTTTTTTTTTTAATGATTTTTTATTATATTATGTTAGTCACCATACAGTACATCCCCGGTTTCCGATGTAAGGCTCGATGATTCATTAGTTGTGTATAACACCCAGTGCACCATGCAATACGTGCCCTCCTTACTACCCATCACCGGTCTATCCCATTCCCCCACCCTCCTCCCCTCTGAAGTCCTCAGTTTGTTTCTCATAGTCCATAGTCTCTCATGTTTCATTCCCCCTTCTGATTACCCCCCCTTCTTTATCCCTTTCTTCCCCTACCGATCATCCTAGTTCTTATGTTCCATAGATGAGAGAAATCATATGATAGTTGTCTTTCTCTGCTTGACTTATTTCACTTAGCATTATCTCCTCCAGTGCTGTCCATGTTGTAGCAAATGTTGAGAACTCGTTCTTTCTGATAGCTGAGTAATATTCCATTGTATATATGGACCACAACTTCTTAATCCAGTCATCTGTTGAAGGGCATCTCGGCTCCTTCCACGATTTAGCTATTGTGGACATTGCTGCTATGAACATTGGGGTGCATATGGCCCTTCTCTTCACTACGTCTGTATCTTTGGGGTAAATACCCAGTAGTGCAATGGCTGGATCATAGGGTAGCTCAATTTTTAACTTTTTAAGGGACCTCCACACTGTTTTCCAGAGTGGCTGTACCAACTTGCATTCCCACCAACAATGTAGGAGGGATCCCCTTTCTCCACATCCTCTCCAACAATTGTTGTTTCTTGCCTTGTCTATTTTTGCCATTCTAACTGGCGTAAGGTGGTATCTCAGTGTGGTTTTGATTTGAATTTCCTTGATGGCTAATGATTTTGAACATTTTTTCATGTGTCTGTTAGCCATTTGTATGTCTTCATTGGAAAAGTGTCTGTTCATATCTTCTGCCCATTTTTTGATTTGTTTATTTGTTTCTCGTGTATTGAGTTTGAGAAGTTCTTTGTAGATCTTGGATACCAGTCCTTTATCTGTAGTGTCATTTGCAAATATATTCTCCCATTCCGTGGGCTGCCTCTTAGTTTTTCTGACTGTTTCCTTGGCTGTGCAGAAACTTTTAATCTTGATGAAGTCCCATAAATTCATTTTATCTTTTGTTTCTCTTGCCTTTGGGGATGTGTCATGAAAAAGGTTGCTTTGGCCGATGTCGTAGAGGTTGTTGCCTATGTTCTCCTCTAGAATTTTGATGGATTCCTGTCTCACATCGAGGTCTTTCATCCATTTGGAGTTTATTTTTGTGTATGGTGTGAGATAGTGGTCAAGTTTCATTCTCTTGCATGTAGCTGTCCAATTTTCCCAGCACCATTTATTGAAGAGACTGTCTTTTTCCCACCGGATGTTTTTTCCTGCTTTATCAAATATTAGTTGCCCAAAGAGCCGAGGGTCCATTTCTGGGCTCTCTATTCTGTTCCATTGGTCTATGTGTCTGTTTTTGTGCCAGTACCATGCTGTCTTTGTGATCACAGCTTTGTAGTACAGCTCGAAATCCGGCATTGTGATGCCCCCAGCTTTGTTTTTCCTTTTCAACAGTTCCTTGGAGATTCGGGGCCTTTTCTGTTTCCATACAAATTTAAGGACTGTTTGTTCCAGTTCTTTGAAAAATGTCCTTGGTATTTTGATCGGGATAGCATTGAAAGTGTAGATTGCTCTGGGTAGCATGGACATTTTAACTATGTTAATTCTTCCGATCCATGAGCTTGGAATATCTTTCCATCTTTTTATGTCTTCCTCAATGTCTTTTAAGAGTGATTTATAGTTTCTAGAATATAGGTCCTTTACGTCTCTGGTTAAGTTAATTCCAAGGTAACGTATGGTTTTTGGTGCTATTGTAAATGGGATGGATTCCCTAATTTCTCTTTCTTCGGTCTCGTTATTCGTGTATAGAAATGCAACTGATTTCTGAGCATTTATTTTGTATCCCGCCACGTTACTGAATTGCTCTATAACTTCTAATAGTTTGGGAGTGGCTTCTTTTGGGTTTTCCATATAGAGTATCATGTCATCTGCAAAGAGAGACATTTTGACTTCTTCTTTGCCAATTTGAATACCTTTGATCCCTTTTTGTCGTCTGATTGCTGTTGCAAGGACTTCTAGTACTATGTTGAATAATAGTGGCGAGAGTGGGCATCCTTGTCGAGTTCCTGATCTTAAGGGAAAGGCTTCCAGCTTTTCCCCATTGAGAATAATATTTGCAGTAGGCTTTTCATAGATGGCTTTTATGAGATTGAGAAATGTACCTTCTATTCCTACACTCTGAAGGGTTTTAATCAGGTAAATGGTAGTCTTAAGTGGTAAGGTAGGCACGAGATTTGTATGAGGAAGGAAGGGCAGCCGGATGGGCACAAGGCAGCATGAGAGACATTCCAGGCAGGGTAGGGCACAGTGGTGGAAACAGACATTTTGTGGAAACAGCCGACAGGGACCTGTTCCGGCTGGAGGGGATAGTTCCAATAGGAGAGGGGATGAGTGGGCCACGTTGAGAGGCAATATATTCAAAGACGCACAATGACTCAGTTTCCAAACTACACAGAAGTCTACATTAGAAGTAACTAAATTACACCAGGGAGTAGATACTGAAGAGGAGAAAAGAGCTTAATTTCGCTAATGAGCAGGGCACTTAGTATACAGATAAAAACAGGACAGAGAAAAAAACCCACATGAGAATTTTCAAAATTGTTAAAGGAACAGAAGGTAGACGTTAAAAAAAAAAAAACAAACCAACTATGTAAATACTGAGAAAAAGAACAAACAGATCCTGGGCAGTGAAGACAGTGTCGCTCTGAAACCGATGAGGGAGCAGAATGGTGAAAGCTACTGACTTTCGAGCTCTCCCTACACATCAGAGATTGTTTAATCGCTTACATGTATCATTTTCTTAATCTTCAGGATAAACTGAGAAGGTAGATAAGAGTATCCCCATTTTACAGATGAGTACATTGCAAATCAAAGACGTCAAATGACTTGTTCAAACACACAGAGCTGATGTGAGAGCCCGTGACTCACATTCTGGTCCATGTGACTCAACGGTCCACCCTCTTATAATTGCCTTACCCTAACTCTATATGATGTGGGCATTTGTCTACAGCAAGGGGAGCAGTCTTTAAGCCTTTAAGCCTGGAAGAGCACAAACCCCACATTTGAAAGAGGAGAAGGTGTGTATCTTCCCTAGCACAACCTAATCTCCCTGGCTCTTGATTGAAAGATCAGATGCATCCCTGGTTTGGTCGGGTCCTATTCAATTGCACACAGAAAGAGTGGTATCTATGTGCATCAATCTACCATTCCAAAGAGATGAGAAACCTGTGGCCTAGGGAGGATGAATGTTTTATTTTTACATGAAGTACTTTTCTTGGAATTAGAAAGAAACGATATTATGTGATCTACGACTTAAATAATAGGTATTGTAAAATCATTGTAAACATAGTGTATTGTCAAATTGTTAAAAATCCTTCATCATCCACATGGCAACTCTAAGAAAAGGAGAGGGGAAGGGATTTTCCCAGAATTCCACAGTGACTGCTTGGTTGATTTAGATCCAAAACACAGGTCTTTTTATCCAAGTTTATGCCAGGTCACTTATTGCATATTGTATCTGTATGTCTTCTTGATCTCAAAGTAAAATCACAAGCAATGCTTCTACAGAGTTTACTTTATTGACAAGCAAATCCAGGGAAATAGGTATATACTGAACTGCCCAAGAGCCAGACAGAGTAGAAGGCATATTTTTAGAAATTTAAGGGATCCATTGGAGAAAAATAGAAGTGAGAAAAGAAGTGGCTGGAAGTCAGCACAAACACGGCACAAAACTCAGCATTTTCCTTGATGCTTTAGACTGATCTTCCCACCACTTTTCCTATAAAAGAGAAAGACAAATGTATGCTCAGTGTAACATCATTAGTATTCATTACAAAGGCTGGAAAAAGGTTCGACTGTGCAGAGTCCCTGCAATGATTTGATTCTATATGTATCCACATTTATGATTTGGCAGAGGTTAATTAAATGTACTTATAATGACATCTGGACAAATTATAGAAACATGAATCTTGAACAAATTTCAGAATTTTACCCACCTTGACCTCTTGGTTTCAATTGTTCATTCTTTGAGAGTAAATATGCATACACGCAGAAAATGTAAAAGCGACAGGAGAGATAATGGCAAAGGGACTCTAGTGTCATAGTCCTGATAGAAGATGTAAGGGGTTGAACCAAATATTGAGGCATTTGGCACCTTATATTTATTGGCACTGAATATCATATATTCAGTCCTTCTCAGTAATATGTGTCCATTAAATCAAATCTCTGTTTACCCTACTGCCTTTCTTCTGGAAAGTTTGGTGTTAATTAATCAGGTATGTTACGTAAGCAAGTAGGCACTTACTAATTTATTAATTTCATTCTATGTGCCTGGCCCTGTTATTATTAATAGGGAGTTATATAATCCCTGTACTTAGGCATTTTACAGCAAAGTTGAGAGAAATTAAGACATTCACAGAAGAATCTCTAATACCAGAGAATGAAGACACTGGTGAGGAGGGAGAGACTTTTATCTGGCTTAAACAAGGGTTATAATTTCCTTGGTTTTAGAGCAATCAATTAGACTAAAAGATTGATAGATTGAATGAATTTTTATTAATTATAAACTGATCCCTTGGGAAGGTGTTAGTTTATTGGCTAAAATCCATAGCATCTCTTCCATGTTTTATAAACTTGTAAATTCAATACATATTGGTCCTTAATGGAATCTTCCTCGTATACTATGTAAAGTTTGACTAGTCTGCATTATAAAGGATAATTGTTTCCTCTATTCTTTGTTGAAAGGCTCTTTTTCATCAAAATAAAAGAGGAATGAATGGAAATTGGTACCTTAGTAGCATATAATTTGGTATAAAAGAAAATGTCTGAAAATGATTTCAATAAAATAGTACTTTTATTGATGATAAATTTTCTCCAAGCTTTTCAAGTTCCTGATTTTGATGAGTATGATACTTACACCATCGCCTTACAGAAGGCACATTTGTTGCCATATGTCTGGCCATCAGAGCCACAGTGGGGGTTAGATTCCCGTGTGCAGTAGACCTTGGGATCCCGGAACTCACCGCAGTCAATCTACCAACGTAAGCAAGGTGACAGTGACATTAGTGTGTTCTGCCTATGGGACGATCCCTCAAGAGCAGAAGTTTTGGGCAGCAAGCTTAAACACACACACACACACACACATGCACACATGCACTCCTGATGTAAAGCTTCCCCAAATAGGAAAATAGCTTTCCTTATCTGCTTAACTATAACTTATTAAATGTAAAGGAGACTTTTTCTTTGAGACACAGGAAACCCATTTCTGTAGTTACTATGTTCATGAGTAAGTTAATGATGTAAGGCAGATGCTTACCCTTTATACAAGGAGTGAGGCAAATGCTATAGGTATGACTTCTTGTTCCAACACTTAATTATTCAGAGTAGTTTTTCAACTTTAAATGCTGCTTGCTTTTTCTTTTCTTCTTTCCTTTTCTTTCTTTCTTTCTTCCTTCCTTCCTTCCTTCCTTCCTTCCTTCCTTCCTTCCTTCCTTCCTTTCTTCCTCTTCTTTTCTCCCTCCCTCCCTCCTTCCCACCCTCCCTCCCTTCCTCTCTTTCTTTCTTTCTTTCTTTCTTTCTTTCTTTCTTTCTTTCTTTCTTTTCCTTCCTTCCTTCCTTCCTTCCTTCCTTCCTTCCTTCCTTCCTTCCTTTCTTCCTCTTCTTTTCTCCCTCCCTCCCTCCTTCCCACCCTCCCTCCCTTCCTCTCTTCCTTTCTTTCTTTCTTTCTTTCTTTCTTTCTTTCTTTCTTTCTCTTTCTTTGTATTAATTTAACTCTAACAGCACTCCTTCTGCATTGCTATAAAGATATGGATGATTTTTGCAAGGAATTCCCGTATGTTATCTGATGGCTTGTTAGTTTTCCCTGTTGGCTACTACATCCATTTACTGTCTCTTGAAAACAATGGTCTAATGTCTTTATTATTAACTTACTCTGTCTCAGAGTCTATTTGTAGAATTCGAACTTTTGTGCATACTATAAAAACATAGTAATGGCCGCCTAAGCTGCTCTATTTAGAAGGATTCTGAGGTTGCATCCAGCCTTGGTGAGAACACATGCTGTGACTAATTAGTAATTATCATCACGGGTTCTATAGAAGGAATGGTAGTACCTATGCCACTAATATTTCTCCTTAGTTTTAGTGGTCTCTCAGGAGTAGTCTGGAGTTTTAAGATTCTTTTCAACTCAGTGTCAACTGAGCAAATATTTGGTGTGCAAATGGCATTTGAGTCATTTACTCCACCGTATAGGCAATATGTAACACGTAAAACTTAACCCCTCCAAATGTCAGCTGTGTGGGCTGAAGTAACATTTCAACATGAACACAGGGACCATACTTTACTCCATCCTAGTTCCATTGAAACAATACTGTCTTATGCTTATTAATTGATTCATAATATTTAAGCTACTCTTATATGGATTAGCTGAGCTGAGTCTCACAATAACCCTGAGATATACAGTGCGCAACGTTATATTAACTAGTTTACAAATGTGAATAGTGATCCTCAGGAAAATTATGGGGCTTACCAAGGCCACACAACCAGACGTCACTGAAACCAGTGCTTGAACACATTCCTTGTCATTGTGGGTCTAGAATTTCCAACAATCTACTATGACTGATTTCCAACACATCCTCATTGAGAGAAATAAAGATCAACTCTCCTTATGCACTCTTGACCACACCTACAGTCACGACATGTAGACTTCATTAAAATACCTTATTAGAGAAATGTATGGGCATAGCTGAGATGAATCATTTGTTCAAGATATTAGTAAACCGTTATATATTGACAAAGCCCTCCAACGGTTTACATGGAGAAATGCTCAACAAAATAATCATGCAGCTGAGTTTAAAAATATTATCACATATATCAGGTTTAAGGCCCTGAGACTATTAAATACAGATTTTTGTTGAAATTTGGCACTTGTACTGTTGAGGTTGGGCCATACCGTACTTATCAGAGATCTTAGGGAGTGGCCGCATAGAAGATAGGCTTCTCATAGTCCTACCTAAAGTTCTACTTTTCTCCACAGCTCTTAAAGGTAACTCCATCCTCTCATACTACCTCCCAGACAGTAATCTTTCCTTTATGTCAGAAACAGAAAAAAAGCTGGAAAATATTTGGGGCCTTATAAATCACAGAATAATTTTCTCAAAAGCTAATGTATTTAATACTTAAGTCATTGAGTACACATTTGCAGCTTTGTGCTTGAGTCAAGAAAGGACTGTAAACCCCAGAATCATCACTGATATTTTAATTTATTCCACAAACAGCCAATGGAGGACAGAGCACTGGGTGCTGATGATGCAGAGGGGAATCAGTTATAAACACTGTCTCAGTCAGCTCATCTGCATGAGGGAAGCAGAGAAGATGCAGATAGCTGGGATGCGTGGGTGGCTCAGTCGGTTAAGCATCTGCCTTCCCAGTGTCCTGGGATCGAGTCCCACCTCGGGTTCCTTGCTCACCGGGAGCCTGCCTCTCGCTCTGCCTGCCGCTCCCCCTGCTTGTGCTCTCTCTCTCTTTTTCTCCGACAAATAAAGAAAATCTTAAAAAAAAAAAAGATGCAGGTAACCATAGCACAATGTGTGGTCAGTGCCACAGTGGGCCAGGCATGGGCAGCGTGGAAGCTGAGGACATCTCGGGCAGAGACACATGTGTCTCTTCAGTCAGGTCAGCGAGAAAAAGAAAAAACAAAGTCTCTTACATGAGAGAGACGCCTCCTTAAGACACCTTTCCTTGGCAGCTGGCCCTCTGATCTTGCCATCCAGCCTCTTTTGTCCTTTAGAAAGCAGATGTGAAAGAGGCAGTTGGGGAGGGCTCACTGTTGAGAGTGTCTAGATGTCACCTCCCTCCCCAAGCCCACTTTTCCCCTCCCACTGCCCCCTTGGAATGACTAGGAAGAAAATAATCAAATGGTATATGGACGCACTTCACACTTTCTGATTGTCCTGGCCTCCAGTGATCCCTGAAGGGAGCTGAAGAATCCTGTTATGGAATTTTTTCTGCCACACACCATTAACTAGTTGTGTCATTTTGGACAAAAGACTCAACGCCTCAATTTGTTTAACAGAGACTTGGAAAAAACAGTTTCCATGCTTCATTCCTAGCATTGTTACGAGGATCAAAGGTAGATATATGAAACAGCCCTGGGCAAGGAGTGTGGAAAGTCAGCTTCTATGGGCAGGCCTGCCATGACCATCCAGTCCAATGGTACATAGCACAACCACACATTGTGCTATGGTTACCTGCATCTTTTTTTTTTTTTTTTTAAGATTTTCTTTATTTGTCGGAGAAAAAGAGAGAGAGAGCACAAGCAGGGGGAGCGACAGGCAGAGTGAGAGGCAGGCTCCCGGGTGAGCAAGGAACCCGAGGTGGGACTCGATCCCAGGACACTGGGAAGGCAGATGCTTAACCGACTGAGCCACCCACGCATCCCAGCTATCTGCGTCCGTACCATTGGACTGGACGGTCTCTGAGGACCCTTCCACCTTTGATGGTTTAAGTTGGAGCAGTGAGTGACCCCTCTCAATAAAGTGGCTTAAAAAAAGCTAAGACCTTATTTCTTCAATTGGGTGGGAGAAATAACAACTTTCCCCCAAATGCTTCCTCCTTAAATCTAGAGGCCCCTCTTCACTCAGTATGTGAGAAATTTTAGCATGGTGACTGAGGATAGAAAAGCACCACTCTGAGAGCCTGGGAGGATGGGAAAGGCGAAGGATGCCTTTGCAGGGACAGCCAGAAATCCCTTCTGTGAAGCCAAGAGCAAGGCAGGGGAATGCGGGCTGGGACTAGAAAGAGGCCATGGCTCTCACAACTGGAGAAGTGGGCTACGATTTCCCAATGTCACGCCTTTCTTGTGCCTAAATTTCCTCTCCCCTTTTATGTTTTTATTTTAGACTTCTATGCATGGAATCCAAACAACTGGCTTCTCAGTGGGAGTCAAAGCAGGTCTAGACTAAGGGGATGGTAGGATTGTTTTTTTCCTCCTTGAAAGCTTCCCCTGTGAGGGATTTAGGAAACCCAGGAGAGCTGAAATTCTCCCCTCCCCAATCGTTTAGAATCCCCTACTGCTCTGTCATGTTGGGGGACTGTCCTGTAGATGGAATTAGACGGACCTGGGTTTGAATTTTGCTTCTTTCACTGATAAGCTACATTACCTTGTGCAAAAACTTGACTGCTCTGGGATTAATTTTCTTCATCTTTAATGGGGCTGGCAATGCCTATCTTCTGGGGTTATTGTAATGATAAATCCTTTGAAAACACTTTGTAAACTCCAAGTATGTGCAAAATTGCTACTATGAATATTAACAATGTAAATTCTATCACAATCTACAATTTTTGGAGCCTGTTATTTCTTATCCTATTTTAGTGAATTTTTTGATGTTTTTAAAATTGGTGTTGGATTTAACAAGCACCTGCATTTATTTCCAGAGTTCACCTTCTGGAGACCAGGGCTAGGCACTTGGGTGCCAGTGTTTAGTATCAGCCTGACCTCTTGTGGTTCTTCAAAGAACTGTGCCTTCCAAAATATTCTGGAATAAAGTGACACTTTTAGTACCCCAAACAGTGTTTTTTGCTAACGGGGACTACCAAATTATTTAACTTGTCTGGAAAATTAGCTTGTATGGTTACTCAATCAACTAAACAGTCCGGATCTTGACATTTTAGTCTAGCATTTTAGTTCTACAAAGAAAGCCAATGAAAATTTGCAAACACACACACAATCATATCCATACACCCTAGAGTGTCGGACTTCACCTATTCTCCCCTTTACTGAAAAATACTAGTTTAGGCACTCCTAAACTACTGTTTTCATTATAGTACTTCTTTGGTTAAGAAGTGAGGATAGTAAACACTAACATGTATTTATTTGCTCAAAAAATTAAGCTGCTCAGTATGCATTCCCGTGCCCTGCACAATGGCTTTCTGTTGCTGATCAGAAGTAGTGTGGAGGGGGACCTGGGTGACTCAGTCATTTGAGCATCAGACTCTTGGTTTCAGCTCAGGTCACGATCTCAGGGTTCTGGGATTGAGCCCCGCATTGGGCACCATGCTGAGTGTGGAGCCTGCTTAAGATTCTCTCTCCCTCTGCCCTCCCCACCCCAAAAAGAAGTAGCATGGAGTCACAAATGGTCACTCAATGGAGTCGGGCGTCCTGAGATGGTGACTGCACAGCTTTACTGCTGTGGGTAACCTTGAGTGAGGTAAGTCCTCTTTCTGAAGCCTGAGTTTCCCTATCTGTAGTTACAGTGTAGGTGCTGATTAACACTGCCAAGTTGTATTTAGGCATCCTGTCAGTATCTTAATTATAAGTTAATGCAAGCTAATTAGGAAAAACGAACAGCCCCAAACATATTTTAGCCATGGAGCATTGTTTTAATAACTACTAAAATTTACCATGCCTTTATCTTAAAATAGTAACAAAAATAAACTTAGATATATCAAAATTATTGTAAAAGAAAATGGTTGACAACTATTCATTTTTGAGCAGTTTGTTATGTTAATTCCAGTCTGGAATATTAAGCTAAACAGCTCCTTAAGGATATGGTTCCCAAATACCCAGCCTCGTAGGGAAACAAGAAAAAGAAAGACAAAGTAGTGAGTGGTTCCAAAAGCAAAACGTATTCTGTTCAAAAAACTATCCTTGTTTTGAGATTATGTCTTTCAAGGATTTTGGTATTATACTATACTTTCTTTAATAAAGGCTGATGATGGTAAGTAGCAGTTTTATTTTTAATAATTATTATTATATTTTAATTTTTATGTAATTTAATGTTCCTACTTGGCAAATTAAAGAGTTGGCAGCGTATTAGTCACTTATATTTACAGGGAAAATTTTACAGGACTATGAATTCCCAAAGTCCAGGAACATGTTTTTTGTTTACTTTGAACACTCTTTTTGAAAGAATGTGAAACTTTTACAAATCAATAATTTAAACTGCTCATTCTAATTTCCCCTCAGGTGCTCCATCATGGAGAGGCTTCTTGGCATGAGAATACTGACTTTGGTATTAGAGAAAACTCTCTCTCTTTTGTACTGGCTGGATCAGACCTGAGCAGGCATGCTCCTAAGGATAGTTTCAACTTCTGCCTGTCGTTGGGACTGCCATTATCCTTCCAGACACTTGATATTTGAGAGCAAAAGAGATAGCATCTTGGCCATGCAGGCTTGGTTCTTACGAATCCAGATACCTAAGGCCAGAAATGGGCCCTGGAGATCCTTGAATCCGTATTTTCATTTTAAAGATGTGGAAACAAAGGCAAAGAGAAGGGAAGAGATACCCCTTGGATCACACAGCCAGCAAAGATTCGAACAAGGACTCATCTATACTGTCTCCAGGGTGTTTCAGTGCTCCAAGGTCAGTGCTTCCCAGCATCAGATAATTACCTAGAATGTAGATTCACAACTCCCCAGCTCTGTGATTATTACTTAGTAAGCCTGGCATGGTGCCTGGGGATCTGCATATTGAGGAAGCATCCCCCAGGATCCTCAGGCAAGCAGAATCTAAGACTTGGGTTCATCTATAGGAACAGAACCAGTAAATAGCAGATTTTCAATAAACCCTAGGAAACACTAAATATCCAATCTGGAATTCCAAGCTGAAAGAAGAAAAGCAACTTGTGTGTTCATGAGAAAACTGGGGTTAAATTCCATTTATTTTAAATCTCTGTGTAATGGCCTTATCATATTTTACTACTTAATGGGATATGGAATGTGTGTCTGGATCCCTTATGTCCTTTCTCTGTTTTGATATTTAACATAGACTATGCTACCATATACATTTAAACATAAGAATAAATCAAATTTAAGATACATAATTACGTAGAGCAATACAAATACACGTGTGCATGCACTAGGACACAAGTGCACATGCACGTGCGTGTGCAAGCACACATACAACACACCGGCAGTTAATTACAAGGCGTCATCCATTGTAAGGTACATCTCAATTTCTGAGATGTTAAAATTTGAAAAAAAAAAAAAAGCCTCATGCAAGTGGTAGGTATACTAGGGTTGGAAAATATTTTTCAGCTCCTTTGTCAACTCCAATCAGTTGGCAGTAGTGTCTAGGAAGTTTTGATGCCAAGAATTCTTGGACACAACTAGGCTAACCAAGAAGCAAGGCCAAAGTCAAGTGACAATGTTCAGTATAGACACAGGGGCAGGACTGGCAGAACAAACACCACTTATTTGTGTTGTTTTTGGTAGAACAAGAAAACTGGAGAGAAGGTGGTGGATTAATTTGGAAAAAAGAATCAGCCAAATAAAGAAGATAACTTGTGCCTATTCCAATTTTTAACCCCAGTTGTGTTTAAGTTTGAGTGGATCTGTTTGTATATACTCAGTGCAAGACAGTGGACCAGCTTGCTCTCTAAGCAGGAAATAAGTGCCTCTGGTCTAATACCTCCTTTAGAAGCTCCTCATGATTGATCGCTAAGTCATCCTTCTATAGTTTACCAAATGCTCCCACATGGGTTTATGTAACTTATATCTAATTCTACGAGGTGAATAGTATTATTCCTTTTCTACGGTTGTGGAAATTACGGCTGAGAAAAGCTGAGTAACTTGCCCAAGATCACATAGTGAAATCAGTGACCAGGCATTAACGCTATCACAGATTCATCCTATTTTTATTTATACTCATTTCACTTTAACAAAATCTGAGAATGGGTCCTTAGGCTCTTTAGAACCAAACACAGTATACTCAAAGAGACATTGTAGTTAAAAAAATGAATTACTTCTGATTTCTGCATCTGGGCCACTGGTTCATTGTTTCTGCTCTTTTACCCACAGGCAAACCTCTGTTTGGCTGGGGAACACCAGCCAAGCGCCACCCAGGTCTGAAGAATAGATAAAAAATATACACTGACCTGTTCTCCTTGACTGAAGACACCTGAAAAGAAAGCACAAAATCCAAATAATGTAGTCTTCCAATGTGCAAAAAGCAGGATTGGCAAAATTCGACACCCCCAAGCTGGGAATAATATTTTTTCTCAGTTCTTGGTCACCAGAACAAGTCATGGCATGGTAGTTTTATTGTTTACACCTGTTTACTTCTCAGGGCACAGCAGAAACTTCAAAAGTGATATAAGGACGTGGACCATGGTGGGAATATTTTTTGGAGGTTTGGGGGGAAGGTAGAGGAAATAGTTTAAGGATCTAGATATACTTGGTGAATCACTATGTCACACACCTGAAACTAATGTAACACTCCGTATCAACTATAGCTCAATAAAAAAAAGAGGATTTCTCCACTAAAAAAAAAAAAAAAAAAAAAAATGGAAAGCACAATTTCAACAACAACCAAAAAGTACAGATTCTTAGGACAATCAAATAGGACCTGGGGCACCTGGGTGGCTCTCTTGGTTAAGCACCAGACTCTTAGTTTCGGCTCAGGTCATGATCTCAGGGTCATGAGGTTGAGCCCCGCCTAGGGCTCCACACTCAGTGGGGAGTTTCCTTGAGAATCTCTCCCTCTGCCCACCTCCCACACACACCTGCCCCACCTCACGCTCTCTTGTGCACTTTCTCTCAATAAATAAATAAATCATTTTTTAAAAAAGAAAAAGATCAAATAGGGCCTGGAAGCCTCTATTTCTACAACCAATTTGAGTGATTTTTATGAAAATACATTGTTACAACTTTTAGTCATTTTTCCACCTTATAAATCTTGGAACAGAAGAGGAGAGAAATGTCAAGGCAGAAGCAGAATTAATATCTACACTGTCTGAGTACAATCTAGTATTCTTATCATTAAGCTTTAATAGTGGCAATATTATAGACATTTGTTGACTTCTTACTATATCCCATCCACTATGTTAAGTATTTTTCATGCAATTTCTCATTTAAACCCCCGTATAAGGCTAGCCCTATTTTACAGATTGGGAAAATGACAGGCAAAATGCTTAACCCACTGTTACAAAATGGAAATGCCAGAACTTAAATTCGTTTTTCTTGGTCTCAACATTAGGCTCTTAGGCACTGTGCCTTCCCAAATACTGATATGTCTGTGAAGGATCCTGTTTTGAATTAGTATTTGGTATTGGTCAACCAGATCCTATTAGAATATCCATTAGCTTTTGTAAACAGAAGCAATAAGAGGATATCAGTTAATTTTTGAGACTATATTTGCAAGTAAAATTTAATTAATTAATTAATTTGAGAGAGAGAGAGGGCACACAAATGCATGAGTGGAGTTGGGGTGAGGGTGGGAGGGGCAGAGGGAGAGGGAGAGGGTAAGAGAGAATCTAAGCATGCAGGCCTTGATCTCATGACTGTGAGATCATAACCGGAGCCAAAATTAAGAGTTGGACGCTTAACTGACTGGGCCACCCAGGCACCCCTTAAATGTTATTTTATTTTAACATTAGTTATAGATCTATTTTTGGTGGCACCTCAGCAGCTGACTGAACCACTCATTCAAGTTATTTGGCTTTAGCGGTCAAACTTAACTCCATAATACCACTGGAAACCTTTCTCCAATTTAAAAAGATATTTACAATTGTATTTGTTTATGTAAATATGTCCAGTTTCCAGCAAACAGCGACTTCTGCATCTGCTCGGTTTTGATGAAAATTCTTGTTTTTACACGTTCAGCCATTTAAAATCTCTGATAGCCACAAAATTCAACTACTTTTGTCACAAGTGATAAATCAGACATGGAAGTTCCCAGGATGCAATCTCATTTCCAGCATTCTACAAATGAGAGAAGATCTCGAAACGCTGTTCTATTTCTCCAGGTGACACAGGTCATTAGTGGAAGAGGTGGGCTTAGGTGCTGGGCCTGGAGTCTCGAGCATGTGCTTTGTGCACTGCAACAGCAGAGAGGAGAATGATAAAGAAGGAAATAAACAGGTACAGTGAACCTGTTCATTCATATGATCCTGTGATGGAAAATATCACATCGAACTGTAATTACCCTTCAAACAGCCTGAATTGATAGAATATATGGTTCTTGCTCATTAAAGTGGCCAAAGATTTTCCTCTGCTTGAAGAATTAATTCACCACCAGCATATATGTTTTGCCATTTTAAGATTCCATAACTTTCCTGAAGCATTCTCTGAGTTGCCTTTTTCCTCCTTGTTTCAATTTCAGTTATTTGAGTCCCAATTATAACAATAATGAGGACAGGAAATCTTTCTTTTGTCTTGGAAGCCAAACTACTAGTTACGATTACTCATCCACCAGACTAGTTCTGTGGAACAAACATCTGTAATGTCCAGACGTCCTGGATTCAAATTCTATATTCTACGTCCTAGTTGCAAGTCCTTTGGCAATGTTCTTAAGTTCTTTGTGCCACAGTTTTTTTATACGTAGAGTATAAATATGAATACCTGGCTGTGTGTACTGGAGATAATGCATAAAAGCCCCCAGTACATGCCTAGAATATAGTATATGATAAGCAAAAAATTATTTTTATCATTACTATCACAATTCTCATCATCACAATCATTATCACCATTACAATGATCTTGGAATTGGCCTTTAATATAAAAATTGTTAGGATTTTGAAATATGGTAGATAAATACCCTTATTTCCAGTTCAGTATGAACACTGGATTATAATTTTAAGAAAGAAAAGAACTCACCTGAGAAAATGCTGAAAAGAGCCAGAGAGAGGAGCAGAAAGACACTCAATATTTTCATGGTGCCAGTTAGCTCACTCAGATCAAGGCTCCTTGGTCCAGCTCAGGTTCTGTGTCAAGACACTTCCCAGGGTACTAAGACGCACACTGAGGCATATATATAGACATGATCAAGGGAGCTGGGATCTCCACCTTCTTGATAAATCACATTCTAAAACCATATGCAAATCTATACAATTTAGGCATTTATTGGGACCTCTTACCAACTTAAAGAAATGCTTCATGCTCTCCATCATTCTTAAAAATCAGAACAATTATGTGAGTCGCACCTTAGATCTTATTAATTGAGGATGTCATTTTCTACCTGTAGTCTACATTTTCCTAACAACCAATATATCCTCCCTACTCTTCCCTCCACGGTTTTGCTACATTAAAGGGATGATTCACTGGTGGAGCCTGCTTGATGCCTAGGTCTCTTTCAGACAGGTCCTGCATGTCTGTGGTCCAGATGAGTAACCACAAGGGAATGGAATCTAGGGTGTAACCTGGATTTTCAAAGTTCACATCATCCAAGGTGTACCCCAAAGAAATAGGTACCCTACATTGTCACCAGAACTGCATTAGCAAAAGCATTTTCTGGGGAAGGAATCAGCCTGTTAATTTTAAAAATCATTAGTGTAGTCAAATGTCAGCAATTTTCAATTCTAAAGTCAAAATGAAGAAGGGAGTCAATGTATTTTTTTATTGGTAAAAATTATGGTGATGTATGGAGGAAGTATTGAGTCACTATATTGTACACCTGAATCTAATATTACACTGTACGTTAACTAACTGGAATTTAAATAAAAACTCAAGCAATTATTTTTAAAAGTTACTGAATTGAGGAATACTTAAAATGAGGAATATTAACTATTTCCCTTTTCTCTATAAAGTAAAAAGTAGTCATAATAAAACTTCCTGTTTTAGCTCCTTGAAAATATACTTTTCATAAACATAGATGAATCTCATTAACTATAATGGCCAATTCATTTGCAAGAGAGATCAAAGCATGGGATGCCATAGCTTTCTTTGTGGGAACAACAACAAAAATAAACAATGGATATAGGGATAATGAGAAAATCTGTCTCAAATCATAAACAGCTACTTAAAATACCAAGAAGAAAAATCTAGCACTATAAAGTGTTGGAAGAACATGCAAAATGTGCCCAGTTTAAACACTTCTATGTGGAATCTAAAAAACAAAACAAATGAATAAACAAACAAACAAAAAGCAGAATCAGTCCTATAAATACAGAGAACAAACTGATGGCTGCCAGTGGGAAGTGGGGTGGGGAGTTGAACGAAATGGGTGAAGGGGAGTGAGAAATACAGCCTTCCGGCTATGGAAGAGTAAGTCACAGGGACAAAGGGCACAGCAGAGGCAATGCCGGTCAATGACATTATAACAGGATTGTATGGTGACAGACACTGGTGGTGAGTATAACGTAAGGTATAGAGTAGCTGAGTCACCCTTTTGTACACCTGAAACTAAGTAACACTGTATGTCGACTACGGTCAAATAAAAAAATTAAAAGAATAGAAAAATAAACACAAGTGATTAATGTGTTGTATGTCTAAATAACTCAAACTATACTTCTAAACAATGGGCTTCCTTTTACAGTAATCACTTTGAGAAAATATATATGTAGTTCAGATATTGTTCCTTCTATTTCAGGATATTTCTTTTCTTTTTGGAAATTTACATATTTTTAGGAATATTAATTTGATTTATCTCAGAATTTAGAATGCGTTTTCTGTCTTTGGAAATGGCAAATAGATTGCATTGAACATGGTAATCAAACAAAACATTGCTGTTTAATAAAAAATGAAGCATGACTAATAAAAATAAGAATTATTTTCTTTTAATTGCTTCTCTGAGAATTTTGAAAGATGTGAACTTGAAGGGTAGAGGAAATGGGGGGTTAAGGAGTACAGGTAGGGAAGAAAGGAAAGGAGTAAGAAGGAAAGAGAAGCACGTGCTTGGCGAGTATTCACTATTCTTTCTTTCTTTCTTTCTTTCTTTCTTTCTTTCTTTCTTTCTTTCTTTCTTTCTTTCTTTCTTCCAGATTTTTATTTATTTCTTTGACAGAGAGAGAGAAAGAACAAGCAGGGGGAGCAGCAGGCAGAGGGAGAGGGAAAAGCAGTCTCCCAGCAGAGCAGGGAGCCTGATGTGGGGCTCAATCCCAGGACCCTGGGATCATGACCTGAGCCGAAAGCAGACACTTAACTAACTGAGCCACCCAGGTGCCTCAGAGTATTCATTATTTTCATTCTAAGGAGTGTGGTGTAACACACACATAGACAAATACGTGCTCACATATACATAATCTTGAAATCCTTTGCAGAAGGTTATGGGTCCGATGTTAGGCACTAAAAGTTTCAAAGACAACTAGCGAACAACCTTAACAGCTGTATTTAAATTTTTCTTGAACGCTTCATGGGAAGAAATTTTGTGGCTTTCAAATATTCTTAGTAATTAATATGTGCTCGGAAAATGTTTGATATATAACTGAGATTGAAATTATCTTTAGTAAGACAAATGTATTCGGCTATTATTGTGACATGAAGAAAAGAACAATAAGAGTCAAATTGCATTCTTTGACACAGAAATCTTAGCTTATATAAAATTGAATCCACTCTACTCAGTATATTAGGTCCAAACTTCATTAATGTTTTATCAGAAGAAAATAAAAAATAGATTTTATACTTAATCGTGATTGTCAAGGATATTTACTTCAATCAAAATACAAGCTAAAGTTCTCCTAAGAGAAGTACATAGTACTTTTATACTTAATGGTTCTGTGATGGATAGCAAAGAGGTAGAGTTTGATTCCAGATAGACTGGGAATGTGCATTCCACTTCTGCCATGAACTGTATGACTTGAGGGATGTTAATTAACATTCTGAATCTTAATATTCTTAATAATGTATACCATCTTAATATTCTTAATAAGGTTTTCTGGGTTCTTTTCCCGCATCTTATACTTGTTTCTTTCCCTTTCTTGGCTCAGAAACACCTTTAGTATTTTGTCAAAATTTTGCATTCGGTCTTAAAATTGTTTAGGCTTCAGTCTGTCATCATATTAATGATCCCTTTCAACCCTGTGTCAACTACAGATCTAGTAAATGTCTTCTCGATCATCATCAATATCATTGACAAAGTGTTGAACAAAACAGGTTGAAGATATTTCACCAACTTATCTCCAAGATTACTCTATTGAAATCAATGTTCATGTTTTTGGCATGGTAGCAAGCTTTCACCCTTATGAAATACAGTGAGGCATATTGGGCATGAGTTGCTTTTAAAGAATCTATGTACACTCCTGGTCATCCTCACCTTCTTTCCTAAATGCTCATATTACCATATTTCCTTCTCCTCCCATCACAGATTCAGCACCGCTTTCAAAATAAGTTCTTCAAGGTTTCTCATTTATTTGCATTACACTTGTATTTTCCTAACTTAAGTCACAATGTTGCTTTTGTCTGGGATGTTCTTTTCTCTAATAGCTACATGTCTAAATTCTACATATCATTCAATGAGAAGTCCAAGTTATAATCCTCTTCACAGAACATTTCTTTCTTTCTTTTCCTTCCTTCCCTCCTTCTTTTTTTTTTTTTCAGAGAGAGAGAGCACAAGTGGGGAGGGATAGAGGGAGAAAAAGAGAGAGAATTCCAAGCACGCTTCAAGCTCAGCACAGAGTCTGACGTAGGGCTTGATCTCATGACCCTGAGATCATGACCTGAGCCGAAATCAAGAGTCAGTCACCTTAACTGTCTGAGCCACCCAGGTGTCCCTCACAGAGCGTATCTTAATCCTCTAAGGTAGACATCCTAAACTGGCAGCATGAACATCAACTCCGATTTATTGATATATTTTATTTGTATTTTAATGGTTTAAAAATTTTAAATTAGTCCACAACTTTTAAAATTTGGATATCTAACAAAATGTTAAACACGAGATTTCTGAAATTTTGGGGCCCTTCATTGCCAGGGCGAAAGTCAGCTGAAGTTTAGTGGTAACTGCTTCATTTACACGTGTCATTGGTTCACTCTTTCGCCTTAGTTGTTGCTGGCCCTAGAAGGCTTGAGTTTGAGAATCATGCCTTTGACTGTAATACTACTTATTCTTCTTAATTCTCTTGACATGTATCTTTACTTTTCTTGTGAAACTGTTTTACTTTGTAAAATTATGCCCATCTGACATCTCCTCTATTTGTCTAGATGCTCCTCGTGAAAAGAATCTGTATCTTATTAGTCTTCTATCCTCTGAATCTTTCTCTTGTATTTAGCAATTACTCCGCATTTATTCGAAATACAAATAAGATTTTTAAAAAATTAGCATTATATATTCATCGGAGATCATTAGTTACTTGTAGCCAAGATATTTCAAAGTTTATCCTATTCCTTCTTTTACACATGTAGATGTTCGCTCTCTAGTTATCTATCATTTCTTTGATTTTCTATAGCTATACTTCAACAGGACTGTAACCTCACTTATAAACCCCTATATACTGACCTGCTTCCTCATAAGATAGAGAGACTACATCCTAATATTCGCTGACTCTCATGCAAGAACACACAGCCCACCAATTACATAACTGGGAGTCAGAGTTTGTAACCTGCAGATCCTTGAGCGGCAATTATCTCTTTATTCAATTCATATTACCTTCTCTACTCACGGCCTTTGCTCCACCATCCACACTTCCCTCATAACCCATTTCATTATGACCAAGGCTATTATGCTTCTTTATATTACTTTAGCCTCCGTCGAAATCAAACTAAGTCATCAAGTACACTTTTGGAAGTTAACTGGTGTTACGAATCTTAATACAGTATTAGGAAAATTTCTATTTCATTCAAAGATTTTTGTCTTCCTGATTTTCTTTCTTTTTTATGTTTTTGTATACTTCTTCATGAATTCACTTTTATGGTTGAATTTTGCATGTGTTTTCATATTAAGCCTCCTTGAATGTCTTATTTTTAAACTTAAGTGTTATAGCTTCACATCAATTTGGATAAGATTCAAGAAGAGATCACCACAGCATAAACATAGGAACGCTATGAAAGGGTGACACTATTCCTTAGGTATCCTAAAAAAAGGTCAGGGTCACCTTGTTTCCTTCTTTGACAAGGTAACTAGACTGGTAGATGTGGGCAGGGAGTAGGCACAGTGGACTGAACAGTGGCCAGGCGTGAGACAGTCTCTCAGGCTGTAATTGTGAAGGGACAGAGAATTAGGAGTAGACTCCTTTAACTGGTTCAACAACTGAACAAAAAGGTGCTGATGGGTGAATTAATGCACCTGGGAAGAATAGAGTACTGTCCCAGTCAGTACTTTCGTAACTCACCTCAACGAAGACTTAGAAAGCACAATTTAAATATGAAGTTATCTATTATCTTCTCCTTTTGTGGTTCATTTCCTTGACTTATATAGAGAACATTTCATCTTGCTCATTTTGGCTGGTCATCACTGTATCACCTTCACTGATAATACCAAATTTATCAGTTAAACTGTTCAAGGTGTTGGGGTGGTAGACCACCCCTGTGGTCATTCGTCTCTCTCTTCTTAGAACTTCTATAAATCTGTTCCACAGAAACTGGTACTGGATTGCTAGGTTATGTTACTGACTGATGAGTCTTGTTCTGTTGCTTTATCTACAACACGAGATTATAATGATCTTGAAAGCAAGACAGAGGTTTATCTTATTCTCTTTTAAATTCTCCTGCTATTTTTTGAATGAGAAAGTACAAATGGTTTTCATCTTTACTTACATCCTTCACTTATTAATCTTTTGGCTCTTTTATCTAAAGGGCCTCCTAATTTTCTCTGCCATTCGTTGAAGCCGAGGTTCCTCCGTGGTTTCTATAGGTTTGTTTGGCTTTGTTCCCTCTGCCTTCTCATAGCAATTTGCCGGTTCTGAATATAGTGCCTGCAACATTGTGTTAGCCCTGTACTCTAGGAGCTCGCAGTTTAACAAGTAAGATACACACAATTCAAGTGTCATGCAGTAACATTCTAGAAAATATATTGTTTTTGAAGTGCCATGAGTGCATAAAGATTTGATTAATTTTTCTAAGACAGTATCATCAGAGAAGGGCTCATTAAAAAAAAGATACGCTTGCACAATCGTGAGTCTTGAAGGACAAATAAGAGTTCTGTGGCAAAGTAAGACGGGAGGGGGGATGTTGAAGAGGAGGAGGAAGACACAGATAGAGGTACAACTGAACTAAAACCCAGGCAAACAGACATGAGTGTGGGAAAACTACTGGCCGTATGAACACCAAATAGCTCTGTAGGCTGAAACACAGGCTATGTGATCAAGACGGTTGAAGAGCCAGGACCAAGTAGTTCCTGGAATGTCATGGTGTTTTCAGAGAGTTCAGTGGCCCAAGGTGATTTCGAGCTAGCTCTGAATCAGACGGTAATAAAAATTCTTGCTGGCACACTGACTTTTCCTACCACCCTAAATTGAAACATTCATTCACCCTCTGGGAAACAAGCTAGGGTGAATTGCACATTGGTAACAATGGAAAAAAAGAAATAGTTTCAGCCTAACCAAATGTCTGGCTGTTCCTGTTCTCTTTGAAGCTTAATTATAACCATCAGAAACTTCTTAAATGTTTGCTAACAGTACAATACAAGGGGAAAGTTCGCCAAAGTCTTAAAATCACAAGGAAGCAGTGTTGCCCAGGTCAGGTGATTTAGTTCAAACAAATCATTATTTGGTTTGTCCTAAATTTGGGGGAAAAGCTTCTGCAAGATTTTTATTTCTAAATTCTACAACCCCATTATTTCTGTTATCTGCGTTCTCTCCCAAGACTATCAATTTGGGGGGTGGGGGCAGTTACCCTAGGGAAAAATAAGTGGGAGTGCCGCCCCATTGCTTAACAAAGCCTAGCCAATAAAATTAAAGAGCTTTTAGCTCGGGATTCAAGATTCTTCTGTGATCTGGCGTATCTTCTGTCTCAATTTCATCTCCCAGTGTCCTTGCCAAATAGCAGAGGCTCAAACCACTAAAATCCTGAGTAATCTTCATTTTTTCTCTTCCCATACTTTGCCCACTAATATTTTCTCTGCCTAAACACAGTGTTGCTACCTCTGCCTATCACAACCCGACTCAACTTTCCTAAGTTAAGGTAAAACCTATTCTAAAATGTTTTCCGCAGTTGCCCAGGAAGGAATCAATCTTTCTCTTCTAACTTATATTCAAATATAAGCATTTTATTTATAATAAAAAGCATTTTATCTTTCATGGCATACAGCATGTGGTATAAGTCTATATCTACCTTATAGAAGTTATTCATTATTACTTAAGATACTATATAGCCTTTGAGAGTAGAGATTTATTTGACATATGCTGGTCAAAAATAGTAGGAACTATAAATGAGAGTTTAATAATAGTAAAAAAATTCGGGCACCTGGGTGGCTCAGATGGTTAAGCGCCTGCCTTAGGCTCAGGTCATGATCCCAGGGTCCTGGGATGGGGCCCCATGTCGGGCTCCCTGCTCGGAGGGGAGCCTGCTTTTCCCTCTCCCTCTGCTGTTCCCCCTTCTTGTGCTCTCTTGCTCTCTCTGTCAAATAAATAAATAAAATCTTAAAAAAAATAATAGTAAAAAAATTAGGAGAGGCTAAATAACTATGTTGGGTGGAAGAATCAGTTTGTATGACTCAATTTTCAAAAGCTAGATTTATTGTATTTGGTTACGTTGCATATAAAGGGCAATGTGTATGACTTGGGTTCAAAGCCTAATTATAAGACAAATAATCCTGTATCTATCAGATAGTACAACCCAGTAACTCCCTTATCCTCATAACCTTGATGCAGGTAAATTTGCACCATACCTCTTATTACAAATTGTTTTATGTAAGATAATCCCAGTTGATATAACACATTACCTCTATGTAAATAATTTACACAAGAGGAAGTGCTTCTCAATTGTGTAATGTCCTGGTGACTGTCTGATTTCCAGACAGCTTTTCTCTAAACAATGATGAAGAGACCCAGTCTCCTTTCATTTTGGGCTTCCACGTGTGACTTATATTTGCTATGCTCATTTGCATTGAGGTGGTAGGAAGAAGAAAAATACCTGGTGCCTGGGTGGCTCTGTTGGCTAAGCATCCGACTTGATTTCAGCTCAGGTCATAATCTCAGGTCGTGAGATGGAGCCCCACGTCAGTCTCTGTGCTCAGTGCAGAGTCTGCTGGAGAGTCTCTCTCCCTCTCCCTCTGCCCTGCCCACTCATGCTCTCTCTCTCTCTCTAAAATAAATAAACACAGTCTTTAAAAAACAAAAAAGAAAAATATTGTGAAGGGTTCACACATGATTCTTCACCAACTTGGCTTAAAAGTGCAACATCACACACCATTGCTGGGAACAAGTCACATGATTACACTTACATGAAGCAAGGGTAGAAAAACCAATTTCCTTGTTAGGCTTTCACTTCCCAGCAGTGATTCTATATTCTATCAGTGGAGTATGAATTTTGTAGATAACTAGTCCCCATGGCTACCAAATAACCATGCACACCCCTCTTCCCACTCTAAGGACATACACACTTGACTTCTCATAAGAGGCATTCTAAAGTGTTATCCAGTCATTGCAACCAGCAAAAAGTCCTGATTTCTGAGAGTAGCTCTTTATGGAGACCTATACATTGTAAGGAATGCTGCCAGCCCCTATCTCCTCTGCCATACTAATACATAACGGAGGACCTTGCACAGGGTCACCACAATTCAGGCTCCTGCCGGAAAACAAGAGCGATGAGATACATAGGCCCATCACTGGCAAAAATCACTGACAAAATCTGCTTAGCTGGACTAGTGAAGTCTGCCCTGGTAATGGGGCACATTCTTTGATAATATTCTGATTTTATTACTGAACAAAATGTCCTTTCCCTAGTTCTTTGCAGTTTCTGGCTATGCCCTCTGATAGGATCTTATTTGCCTTTCTTCCATGAAGGGCCAATCTAAGTTTGGAAACATGTTTAACTCTGGGGCTACACTACTTTCAAACTACTTCTTCATGGTCAAGTTCAGGGGCTTAAAGTTTATTTAAGGTAAGTGGTTCTTTTATCTTGGCTTATAGTTTCTCCGGCAATTCCACTTGAAAGAAAGAAAGAAGAAAAAAATAGTATCCTCAAAGTTTCCTGAACTATTTCCTTTTACTTGTTTCTATTTTGGGGACTACATTCAAAGTCCTTTCCTATAGCTGTAATTCTAAGGCCTACCTTATGTCTTTTTTTCCCTGATTTCCAGTCTCTAGCTCTGCATTTAAGGATGGGTAGTTTGTGGCCATCTGAAATAATAGGCTTAGGTGGGAAAGTAACATCTTTAATAAGATCTTGGGAACAAACCTGAACGACTTTTTTCAATGGAGAAAATGAGTATGACTTTTGTTACTAATGGGTTTTTTCAGTGTGTTTCTTACCTTGGGTGGGTCCAGAAGCAAAAAGTTTTTTAATTTCCTTGGAAGCCTCACATTTCTGGGTGTTCCCTAAATTCCCTTTAATTTCTACTAGTAAGCCTCCAAAGACTTTTCTCAACTCACGTCTTTTTCATCATGTTAAAATAAGAAAATAAAAACTGGAGGACTCCTGGTGGCTCAGTCAGTTAAGCATCCAACTCTTAGTTTCGGCTGGGGTCATGATCTCAGGGTCATGAGATCCAGCCCCACATGGGGCTCCGTGCTCAGCACAGAGTCTGCTTGAGATTCTCTCTCTCCCTCTCCATCTGCCCCCTCCCCGCCCATGCTCTCTCTCTCTAATAAAATAAATAAAATCTTAAAAAAAAAAAAAGAAAAGAAAAGAAAAGAAAAACCAGAATGTACTCTCACTGTGACTCTCTCCAATCTTCCCCCCTGGAATTACAGGCTCAGAAGGCATCTGGGGTAGCTCTTGATTCATCGTGGTGTGACAGTTGTAAAATCCAGTCTCAAAGCTATTCACGCTCTTCCCATCAAGTGGTAAGGTTCACAGTCCATCTCTTTCAACCTGGGCAGGTTTGGGATTTTGTTGATCACTGGAGTATGCCAAAAGTGAGGCTGTGTAAGCTCTGAGGGTGGGTCATAAAAGTCCCTATAGTGTGCACCGGCTGTCTTGCAATGCCTACTCTTAGGATGTTCCATCTTGGTGCACACATTGAATAGATTTTGTTCAATAAAGTGTTAGGCAAATGAGGCATAAAGAATCCAAAACATTTTTGAAGAAATTAAACAAGCCTAGACTGAAAGAGACAGTAAGAAATGAAGAGGCCCTGTTTTGGGCAATATGATACAAAACATCTGTGGGCAGGAGGCAGGCTCAGGAAACTACTCATCTGTAAACACAGGCCATTTTTATGGGGTGTGTGTTTTTGATGGGTGGGCAGGGAAGATAACTCAGAGCAAATAACCAAGAGACCAGAGGATAGGACTGAAAACAGAATTACTCCCAGGTAGCAATGTGGGGCCTTTATGAAAAACTAGCAACTTGAGCCCGATTACTGGAGACCTATAATGAGGAAGTGCCACAATAAAAAGTGTTTATTTAGACTGAATTTTTCTGGCTGAACGTATCATGCTGATGTGTAATGCTGAATGTTGAATGCATACTGAAAGAGTGGAAGCAAGGATGGTAATTAGAAGATTATTGTAATAATTCAAGTGAAATAAGACAGTGGCCACACTGAGGAATTAACAGGGAGGTGATGAAAAGTGGTTAGCTTTGGGTATATTTTGAAGATGGAGCCAAAAGACTTTGCTGACGGACCAGATGCTGGGTGTGAGAAAAAGAGTGCAGTCCAGGATGATTATAAGGTTTTTGGCTTAACGACTGGAAAAACTGGAGTTACCATTTTATGAGCTGGTAAGCAATGAGGAAGAAACAATTGTGGAGGGAAAGAATGTTAGGAGATCAGTGTGGGACACCATAACTTTGAGAGTCTGATTAGATATTCAAGTAAAAGTGCTGAGTGGGCTGTTGTATATAAGACTCTGGATTTTGGGGAAGAAGTACAGATTGGAAGCATAAATCTGGTAGCGGGGGAAGATCACTAAGAGAAGAAGTATGGGTAAAATCCAGAATGGGTCCAAAGGCTGAAAACCTACAGTTGCCACGTGAGGAAGGGGACTCGCAGAAGTTAAGATGGAGCATCTTGGAAGCATGATGGGGGAAATATGTACTTCCTACAGGAGGAAGTGTTTAATCGCATCAAATGTACACTGAAGTGAGGATTAATGAATAATGGACTGTTATTCAGTCTTAAAAAAGAAGGAAATCTTGCCATTTCCAACAACAGGTTATTGCTATCATTCTTCATATTGGTTGTTCATGTCCTCTCTCTTTTTGTTTTCAGTCAGGCGGACTAGAATTTTACCAGTTTTATTAATCTCAAAGAACTAGCTTTTGGTTTTGCTGATTTTCTGTACTGATTTTGGTTTTTCACTTCATTATCTTCTACTTTGATATTTATGATTTCCTTTGTTATACTTATTTTTGATTTATTTTCTCTTCTTTTTCTAGTTTCTCAAAGTGGAATTTGAAGTCATTGACTTGAGATCATCCTTCTCTTAATAAAAGAAGACAATTTTCAGGATCCGGTGGAGTGTTCTGTCACAGTAACGAGAGACAGTGCAATCTGCAGGTTGGTGGTGGCGGGAGGCTAGCACAGGTCTTTCAGGATTGCTTCTACTTTCTCAAGGAGGAAGTTTCTGAGAGTGAGGACGCTGAATGAGACACATGAAGTGCTTTCTGACTTGAATTCAGCTTTGTTCAATATTGACCTTGATGATCTCCACTTTATTTCCTTTTTCCCATTTGATGGTTATAGTTTTGACATACTTTGTGTTTTTCAGTTTTTTATTAAATATTGTTTTTGTAATGTGACTTTTTAACAGTTTTCCTCTTTTTGTACAGGAGAGATTCTAGTACTATATTTATTGTAATGATTGCCATTTTAATTATTTCTGTCATTTCAACTATTTGCATTTTGAAAAAATCAGATTTGGTGCTCTGGTTGTCACAGACGAATGATTTGAGTTTGAATATTTTAGACAGGAGTTGTTACTCAGACCTAAGACCACATTTCAGAACACAAGAATACTTGTTAAAATGTGAGAAAAGTAGAACAGCTGCTATTTTGTCTCTTTCTCCATAAAATAAGGTATTCTTATGCATTCACCTTTCTTTATGTATGCCATTTGAAAAAGCACAAAAAAATCAAAACCACAAGAAACAACAAGTGCTGGTGAGGATGTGGAGAAAAAGGAACGCTTGTTCACTGTTGGTGGAATACAGACTGGTGCAGCCACTGTGGGAAACAATATGGAGTTTCCTCAAAAAATTAAAAATAGAACCACCCTACGATCCAATAATCGTACTACTGGGTATTTACTCCCAAAATACAAAAATTCTAATTCAAAAGGATACATGCAACCTTGTGTTTATTGTAGTGTTATTTACAGTAGCCAAACTATGGAAGCAGCCCAAATGTCCATCAATAGATGAATGGATAAAGAAGATATGGTATGGTATATGCTTACAATGAATATTATTCAGCCATAAAAAAATGAAGTCTTGCCATTTGCAACCACATGGATGGAGCTAGAGAGAATACTGCTAAGCGAAATAGGCCAGTCAGAGAAAGACATATACCATATGTTTCACTCTAATGTGGAATTTAAGAAACAAAACAAAGGAGCAAAGGAAAAAAAAAAAAAAGACAAACCAAGAAACAGACTCTTAACTAAAGACAAAAAACTGATCGTTACCAGAGGTCAGGTGGGTGGGGGATGGGTGAAATAGGTGATGGGGATTAAAGAATATACTTAGCATGATGAAAAAAAATTAAATTAAAAAAGCCCATTTGTTGGGTTGTCTCATTTTGAATCTCACAATTCTGTGAGGTACTTACCAACAGGTAAGGTACTATCTTGTTTTACATGTAATAGAACCATGTGCAATAACAGACTATCCAGATTGGAAGTAGCTTAATAATGGATATTAAACACCCAGTATTTCCTAGAATCAGCCCAAAGGGTGCTAATTGACATAACATCAGCTTGCATAGAATTCTTATGTGGAAGACAAAATATGTAGTCCCTTAACAAATGTGTTAGGAAAGTGGAGTAGATGTTCCTATGGAGGGTATAATGAATTCCCCTTTACTCAGGAGTTATTCTGTAAGAGTGAACTCTTCAGAGACTCCCTGAAAATAAGACACAGAATTTCTGCTTGACTCATTAGGAGGCAACCTTGCAATAGGGGATGTTTCCTCTCCTAAAACTTAGTCATGATGCTAACAAGTCATAATTTCCCTTGGCATGCTGACGTAGGAGGAGGTTGAGTAAATGTGTAATCCTTGGAGCTAAGTCATTATTACACACACATGCGAAAGTCTCACTTCGATATTATATTCATCTTTCCTTAAGAGCAGTCTCCTGTGTCCCTCTCTCAATGCCAGAAAATGTTTGCCAAACAAACAAACATTGGCCCTCACCATAGGAACGCACACATTCCATTCTTACTTTTGGTGATATAGGTTATTCAACAAAAAAAGAAATTAAGAATTGTTTAGTCATGTCAGTGTATAAATACCTTCTATTTGCCAGTCCTGGCTCCTAAGATATATGATATCAAAAACTAAATTCCTCTTGATTGCTGCAGAATCTGCATCTTTTCCATGTCTTTTTACTTGATTAGCAGTATCATATGGATGAATGTTCATCTCCGACTTCTATTTGATTTATACCCCTACCTCGTCTTTATATCTGTATGTTATCCAGTCATTAAGATGGCATATTCTTCCTTAGTAGTTTCTCTAAGTAAGGAGGAATCGTAAACCATGAAGTTTGCGAAGGTATACTTTCAAAGATCTGATAGTAATAATACAGATGTCGAATATGCCACACAACGCAGAAAATTCTGAATACATAAGTATTGCATAACTTTTAAATCAATTCCAAATACTTAATTGCTTTCCTAATTTTACAGTCATTCCTTGATAATTATTTCTATTTCTGTCATCTTCTGAATCCTGCTAGTAAGGGCCTGATCTACTTACAAGCATGTGTGAGGGATAGTTGAAATCTTCACAATACAAAGCTGAAGTTCTCCATCTAACAAGGACCAGATAATATGAGGAAGTTCCTCCTTCCTACTCCTTTGTTATGCAGTTGCCATCATGACAACGGGACTTGAAACCTGAGGCAATCTGAGAAGGTTCTGCCATGTCTTAGTTTAAAAAATACCACGAAACTGTTTTAGAACCAAACGTCATGTTGGTATTTATGACCTCATTGATGTGCTAGATCTCAAGGGCCTAATTCCTTTTCATTTATTTCTTTATTCGTTTGTTGAATAAGCCCCTACCTTATGTCAGGCACTAGAGTACGTATAGGGAACATAACAATAAATACCATATGCAACGTTCCTGCTCCCCTATAGCGTATGGTCTAGTTATGGAAAAAGAGGTTAGTAAAATTATCCTTGTGATCTGTGCTTAATTTTCTGAAATACAGGAAGTTAGTACTGTGATAGGTACAATAAGGTTAGATTTAGTTTGGGACTCAGGAACAACATCCATGAAGAAAAGAAAGCCTGAGAAAAAGCTTCCCATCTTACTCTTCCTCATTTTCCTCCCTGTAGCGACAAGCAAAAATATTGTAACCTGCAATTTTATTTCCCAGATCTATGTGGGATCTATGCGCTATTTTATTTCCCAGATCTATACTTTCTTCTTCTGGGAACTGGGCTGTGATTCACATGTTTCTGCTTCCCCTGGATACTACCGAAGGTTGCATCCCTAGACATCAACCCTAGGTTAGCAGCAGGAACTATGAGATCCTTCTCCCACCCAGCTCCTCCTGAGAGCCTGCCTCTCCGGTGCTAGTATGGGATGGGAAGAACTGGATACCTACAGAATCTGTCCTCCTCAGGTCACTGATCAAACTCTGTTTGCTCTGTGCTTGGTTGTCCTAAGTTTTGCCTCAGGTGGCACAGTTGCATGCTTATAGAAGATGAACATAATTTCTAAGGGCTAAGAAACATTTTAGATATAAAAAGCTTGCACCTGGCTACAATCTCCCTGCAACCTCTGTAAGAGCAGTCATTAAACCTTTGCTTGAGTATTGTTAAAACAGGGGCTCCTTTTCAGGGAAGCCCATTCCACTGTTAGATTACACAATTAGACAAAGCCTCCTTAATTTTAATTGAGACCTGTCTTTCTGATGATTCGATTATCCTAATTTCCACCGTGAAGCCACACTGATCAGAGAGTATTTCTCTGTCCCTTCATAGGATCTTTCCCTCTCTTCTTTCCTCCCTCCTTCGTCCTTTCTTTGCTTCTTTCCTTCCTTCCTGTATTTCATGATCTATATCATTGTTCTCTTCCACAGGCTAAGTATCTCCAGTTTTGCTTTTTTCTTTTTAATTTTTAAATTTTCAAAAAGATTTATTTTTTAAAGTAATCTCTACAGCAAGTGTGTAGCTGGAACTTGCAACCCCAAGATTGGGAGTCACATGCTCTACCTACCAAGACAGCCAGATGCCCCTGCAGTTTTGCCTTTTAAAAATGGAATAATTTAGTCCTTTCATTGTTTTGATCAAGCTTTTCTATACAATTTCCAAATGTTCTGTTTTTCATAAAGTTTCCTACCTATAACTACACATACATGCACATACACATAGACATACTACTCCTGTATATATAGTCCTATATATATATTATGAAATATATAATATTCCAGAAGCTACTTCATCAAAATAGAACTTAGCAGAGCTATCAGTTTCCTCAGTCTGCACACTAGACACCCAACTCACCCTCCCTCTGAATCATTTCCCCACTTATGTATTTTAACACCTTCATAATACTTTTTCTTTTCTCTCTTCTTTTCCTCACTTTTCTTCCTTGTTCCTCCCTCAATAGTTTATTAATAAACTGCCTGCAATTTACTAAGCTATATAAGACAGGTGTTGTAGTTCCAAGGACCTTTAGTTCACACTACCAACAGGTGTTTCAAATTCCAAAGGTAATTATTATGAAGGTAGAAACACATTTTGCAGGCAAGAAACTTAAGTCATTTTATTTCTCTGGACCTCTATCAAATCACAAGAATAAGGAGATGTACAAATTTGATTCAGAGAGAGGCTTTCACGAATATTTCGTATTTTAAAGAATCAAAATGCCTCATGACTCCTGCAAATGCTGCCTTCTAAACAGAGCGCTATAATCACCCACAGCAGACAGAGTAGTCTGAGTAAAGGGGCACTTAGAAAATCAGAAGAAGGGCACCAGGGTGGCTCAGTTCGTTGAGTAACCGACTCTTGATTTTGGCTCAGGTCATGATCTCAAGGTTGTGAGATGGAGCCCCAAGTCAGGCTCCGAGATGAGCTTAGATCCTGCTTGGGATTCTCTCTCTCCTTTTTCCTCTGCCCTTCCCCCCAGCCCCCCCACTTGTGTGCGTGCACTCTGTCTAAAAAAAGAAAATAGAAATTAACTTCACTTGTCTTCTGTCCTAAGAACTATTGCCCTACCTATCATAACCACAACTACTTGGAGCAGAATTTTATTACAATTTGGGCTATAATAACAGTCCTCAGGAAGGACCTCTTTCCAACCATCACAACATCAAATAACCTAGATTTTATGTAATAACTAAGGAAAAATTTATTCTTCAACTTGCTCTCACTCATCATTGATTTAGAAGAATATACATCTTTAAAAATTTTTAATCCAGTTAACATATAGTGTTATACTAGTTTCAGGTACACAGTACAGTGATTGAACAACTCCTTACACCACCTGGTGCTCATCACAACAAAGGCACTCCTTAATCCCCACCACCTGTTAACCCATCTCCCACGCCCCTCCTCTCTGGTAACCATCAGTTTGTTCTCTACAATTAAGGGTCGGTTTCTTAATCTGTCTCCCCCTCTCTTTTTTTCCCCCTTTGCTTGTTTGTTTCTTAAATTCCACATGTGAGTGAAATCATATGGTATTCGTCTTTCTCTGAGTTATTTTGCTTAGCATTATAGTCACTAGCTTTATCCATGTTGTTGCAAATGCAAGATTTCATTCTTTCTGATGGCTGAGTCATATTCCAGTGTGTGTGTGTGTGTGTGTGTGTGTGTAACATTTTCTTTATCCATCGATCAATCGATGGACACTTGGGCTGCTTCCATAGTTTGGCTATTGTAAATAATGCTGCTATAAACATAGGGGTGCATGTATCCACTTTGAATTAGTGTTTTTGTTTCTTTGGGTAAGTACACAGTAGTGCAATAGTAAAAAAAAAAGCATGAAACATAATTAAAAGTATGGTAAACTGTGCAACATTAAAATTAATATTAATCAAAATTTTAGAAAATTAGAAAATTAAACTAGTAAAAGTAGTAAAGTAAAAGGTAAATCACCTACTAAGAGAAAATATTTCCAAGACACATATCCAACAAGTGGCTCAGAGAAATATATGAACGTCTATAGATAAGAAAAATACAACAGCCCAATGGAAAAATGTGCAAAATAAAGAAATTATCAAAAAGCTAATAGATTATGCATTATCTCCATTTTTCTTTACATTTCAGTGGTTTTTTCATTATCTACTATTTGATTTGATGTTATAATAAATCCTGCTCTTTTACTTAAGAAAAACATAATTTGGTTCCTTGGATTATTTTACTTTCAGACAGTCTTCACCATGTTTCTTTCATATAACATGTTGCTCTCCTCAATTTTTTTGGGCTATATTATAATTAGAGACTGGCATACGTTTCAGTTTTTCCATTTCATTTTATTATTTTTTATTTTTTTAAAGATTTTATTTATTTGACAGAGAGAGAGAGAGGGCACAAGCAGGAGGAGCAGCAGGCAGAGGGAAAAGCAGGCTCCCCTCTGGGCAAAGAGTCCTATGCGGGCTAGATCCCAGGACTCTGGGATCATGACCTGAGCCGAAGGCAGAAGCTTAACCGACTGAGCCACCCAGGCACCCCAGTTTTCCCATTTTAATTTCAACCTCAAAATGTGCAGCTCTAGCCATACTTCTCTTTGATCTGATGAAGAGTGAATTAATTTCCCTTAATCATCTGCATACTATTATTTGCAACTTTACTGTCTTGCTGTTGGATCTATAAATTAGGGACTCATTTTGTTTCTCTATACTTTTTCCTGTGGTGTGAAGTTTGGGATTAAATAGGGAGAGCTCAGCTGGAAAAAAATATGGCCTTTGCTGGGAGAATTAGGCTCTCTCGGCTTTCTCTTCCTTTTTTTAATTGACATGAGTGGTAATATATCTTATGGACATGAAAAGAATAGTTTCATGATTCATTTATTCCCCCATTTGGGTGTGGATAAATCCCTAATAGAGCAATTGCTGGACTGTAGGGTAGTTCTATTTTTAACTTTTTGAGGAAACTCCGTATTATATGTTTTTCACAGTGGCTGTACCAGTTTGCATTCCCACCAACAGCTCAAGAGTGTTCCTTTTTCTGCACGTTACATCCTATTACATTTTCATACGAATTTGAAAATAAAATTGTTATTCTCTCAAAAAAAACCCCTGCTACCTATTTGGGTAAGATTATATTGAATCTATAAAACTATTTAGAGTGAATGTACTTCTTTATAATATCAAATTGTTAAATTGATGAATGGGGCACTTCCATTTACTTAGGATTTCTTTAAAATCTTTGGTTACTATTTTATAATATTCACAGTAGAGATTATATATACCTTTGCTAGAGTTGTTTTTCCTTATACATTTGCTATTTTTGATATTCTTGGAAATAATATCTTTTAAATAAGTTTCACTTTAGTTTATCACATACATTTAGAATATAATTTCTTTTTCTATGGTGTATTGACCTACTATTCATTAATTCTCATTTCAAAAGTAGCATGTGTAGTATGATCCTGTTTTTATTTCTATCACACTCTTAATCTACATATTTCATCATTAAGAGACAAAGAGGAAAGTTCAGGGAAGATTTTCATCTAAAATTAATGACAGTAAGTCTTGGCTGTAATGTTTTGCTTGATTTTACTTTTTCAATTAAAACTTGCTTTTATTTCCGAATTCTTCTTGAAGAGTATATATTAATATTTCAAAGCAAAATAATTTTAAAATACAAATTTAAAATTTAAATTAAAAGGAATCATGGTATAAGGTGGTCTTGTGGTTTGCATGGTATTTCAATGAATCTCTTTGGCTGCCTACGCATACCCAAACTCCAAGCAATTCCCAATTTTTGTGTGTGTGTGTATATATATATATATATATATATATATATATATATACACACAATGGAATATTAGCCATAAGAAAATGAAATCTTGGGACACCTGGGTGGCTTAATTGGTTAAGCGTCTGCCTTCGGCTCAGATCATGATCCCAGGGTTCTGGGATGGAGTCCCACATATGGCTCCTTGCTCAGCAGGGAGCCTGCTTCTCCCTCTGCCTGCAGCTCCCCCTGCTTATGCTGTCTCTCTCTCTTTCTCTGACAAGTAAATACATAAAATCTTTAAAAAAAAAAAAAAAAGAAAGTGAAACTTTGCCATTTGCAACAACATAGATGGAGCTAGAGAGTATAATGATCAACTTTTAATCAAGTCTGTGTCTTTGAGTTGGTTAACTTTCTTTGGGTAAAACCAATCTAATCAGAAAAAAAGAACTCCACAGAATTATATGAGTAATATTTAGTCTCTTAGATAGAAACATTTCCCAACGTTCTCATCCAATATGAGAGCTGAATAAGAGCTCTGCATCTACTATGTTAGATTTCACCTTCCTGGGGAAAAAACAGAAAAATAACATCAGAAATTGCTGAAAGCTCCCTTCATCTCAAACTGTTCCTTAATTAGGTTCAGAAACAGGGATTCCTATGCAGGCAGTGAAGGAGATCTCTCCTGTTTCTTTCTACCTAAGGTTTTGCCCGCATTTGTTACTCACCTGGACATCCCTATTTAAACCCTTTTGGAGCATCACTTCTCCTCAAAATCAGGTGTGTGCTGTTATTATTATCATTTTAAATGATGAGAAATCTGTAGCTCATAGAGCGTTAGCAACTTGCCCAAATCACAATGTTGCTGTGCGATGAGGGGCCAACGCAGTTACCGGTTTAAACGGCAGTGCTTTACTGCCACCTTCTGGACAAATAGGGTGCATTACAAGTCCTACAAGAGCTCATCATGAGTGAAGTCAGGCTTTAGGCTGAAATAAATGAATAAAAGTCTTACAAGTCATACTAGGATGTTTGTATTCTAACTCACAAAAGATAATGGTTTTTTTAATACATCATGTTTAAATGCTTCTAGAAGTGAGGCAGGATTATGGTTGAGAGAATAGAATGGAGACAATAATTAAGAAGAATATAAAAATAACCCACTAATGAAGGCTTGCATTAAAGAAATATTCAAGGGTTTAATTTATACTTAGGATGAAATAAGAGATATATAAAAGTTGTATATTGAAATTGAGTTTGAGTGAAAAAAGAGAATGTAACATTGACTAATTAAAACAAAACACATGGAGGAGTACATTTAGAAAGAAAAAAATAGGCCTCAGATTAGCTCTATTGATTTTAAAGAGTCTATGAGCCCATGAAATTAAGATGTGTAGTACCGATACTAAGTTTATGGGTACAGTCTCATCATGTGAACATGTGAGTTGAAAGTATATAGACAATAGAGTAACTACAGAGGTGAGTGGGATCATCAAGCAGAGAAAGATGGGGAAAGAGAAGGTAGTAATGACAGAAACCTGAGGTGGATCAACAATTAGAGAATACAAAATAAAGGGATGTGACAGAGGGAGTTCAAAATTCAAAACAGCTGCCAGAGAGGGAGAGCGAGAAAGGGAGAGCGAGAGAGCGAGCTCAGGCAGTAGCTGCCAGAGCAAGGAACGGGCGGGGGAGAGCTCCTTTTATGTTGGCTGTGAGAGGATACGTGCAGCAATGGTCAGCTTTTAGAGGTGGCGCTGAAAGGAGGAAAGTCTGTATTTAGATAAACATGCTGCCCTCCTTTGCTTCTTTGGAAATGGCTACTGTCAAATGACAGAAAAATGTCATTATTAAAGTCCCTTTTACTGTTGTGAATAGTACATTTAAGTAAATGCTTTATTATCCACTGAAAAATTTTGTATTATTACAGAACACAAGTCTTATCCTTTGGAATTTTTTTAAAAAGATTTATTTATTTATTTGAGAGAGAGAGAGAGACAGTGTGCTTGGCAGGGGAGGGGCAGAAGAAGAGGGAGAAAGAGAATCCTCAAGGAGACTCCCCACTGAGCACGGAGCCCCATGTGGGGTCAATCTCAGGACACTAAGAGCATGACTGAAGCCAAAATCAAGACTCACACACTTAACTTACTGAGCCACCCAGGTGACCCAGGAATTCTATTAAACAGTAGAATAATGACTACTAAATACATTGACTAATATATTCTACACTTTAGAAGGTAACAGAGGAAAATCTAAGTACAATGATAAAGATAAAGCTGACTTCTACCTTTAGATAATAGGTAGTAAGAGTAACCAGATATACCTCCTACTTGAAAAGACAACAAAAAAATCAGGCAAAATATATGAAGTAATACTCCTAGACATCAGGCCCTGAAGGACACCAATTCCAGAGAGATGAGAAATAAATATGGTGAGCTCTATGATTGATCTTGGTTTCAGCATTGTAAGAGATTCCCAGAACAGGAAAGAGGAGCCCAGATGAAGCAAGTGGATTCCCTGAACTGAGGAGACAGAGCTGAGAGGAGAGAGACCAATGTGACTATAGTTCGCAGGACCACAGCATGAAAGAGCTGGACAGAAAGCTCAGCATATCGCTGATCGGTGCTTGTGTGTGAGGGAACTACTCAAAGCCAAGAAAGAACCACCAGAGAGGATTAGAGATAGCAGAGTCCAGACCTCATATCAGGCCAGTAATAGTGCCTGTTCCTGTTAGTCACACTAGAAAAACTTAGATTTCATGGAACTGAGTGGAGTACCCAAGAGGAGCTTGCCTCAGTAATGAGCCACAGTTAGCCACTTAGTGAATACTGCACTGGTCCCACCTAACAACTCTTAAAAGTAAGATCCCAGAGGGTCAAACTATTTCCAAGTAACTGATCTGTGTCTCAGAACAAAGGTCAAGACTATTTCTCCAAATATCAAAATATTCAGAACAAGATAAAATTCATAAAATTATGAATTCATAAATTCATTCACAAAAATTCATACTTTCAGATGTCATCCATCATGAGAAGAAAATCAACCATCCCAGAATTGACACAAATATTCAAATTAGTAGTCATAAAAATAGTTATTAAAACTATACTCCAGATGTCAAAAAAGTTAGAAACATGAGAGATAGATCAAACTTGTAGAGATGAAAATGGAAATGTTTGAGATGAAAAATCTACTGCATGACACCCATGGCAGTTTAATCAGAGGAGAAGAGATTTGTAAACACGAAGTCAAGGTGATCGTGTTAGAAAACAATCCTCCTTGCAGTTCTTGCTGTTCCTGCACCCCCAGGACTTAGAAGAGTGCATATAGACATACCATCAAGATAGAGGATATTTCATTTCCCCCAGAGCAATTTGCTTTTCATTTTCTAAAGATGATAGACCAAAGGTGATTTCTCCCTTTTTGTTGGAGCCCTGTGTCTGCCTTGTCATTGGCATAGTAGTCAAGGTCAAAGAGCTAACAGAACAGATAAACACTCTGACCACAGTCTTACAACGATATTCAGAGGCAGAAGAGATGCTCTTCCCAAGCCAGCAGGGCAAGACAGCATATTAGTGTGTGTTAGTTTTCTCTGCATATTAGGAATGTATATATACACAGAAGAAATATAAGCCAAAGAAGAACATATCCCGATAGGTTTCTGAGGTTAAAATGTGTCAAGAGAATGTGTCACGAAACAAACAAACAAACAAACAATGAGACATTTATGGACACCACTGATGTAGGCCTCCTTCTATGGAGAAAAGTGGGGTCCATGGACTAGGGGTGTGCAAATGCCAGATGTGTATAAATGCCTCTCTCTCTCAATGCTGAGTCTAAAAGTGAGGTTGTGGGACTCCTGGGTGGCTCAGTTGGTTAAGTGTCTGCCTTTGGCTCAGGTCATGATCTCAGGGTCCTGGGATCGAGACCCACATTGGGTTCTGTGCTCAGCAAGGAGTCTGCTTCTCCTTCTGCCTCTCTGCCTGCCGCTCCCCCTGGTTGTGCTCTCTCTGACAAATAAATAAATAAAATCTTAAAAAAAACAAATATAAGTGACCTTGTTTAACAAGGGGTTTGCAGCAAGGGGCAGGAGGAATGGCCAGGAAGAGCACAATGCTCCATAGTCCCCAGGAACTGGTTTTTAAGAAATGCCTTAGGAATATAGAAGAGATTTCTGTTGTGTTCCTTGGAAGACAACTTGGAGCATTTATATTACAGATTACTTCACTGTTCACAGTTATCAGGAAGCTGATGAATCCCAATGTTTGTCCTCGACCTTTGGCTCAAATGTTCATTTTGCTCTATTTCTGAGGACTGAGACACAGATCTGAGGACCAAGTTAAATCAGGCTTTCAGAAAAGTTTATTTATTAAGGAGGGAAGAGGTCTAAGGAGCCTTCAGTTATCTGATACAAGCTCAGCAGGGGCAGGTCTCTGCCTCCATCACGTGGGAGGAGGGACGAATTCTAAGAGAAGGATTGTCATGATGAAGAGAAAAAAGATATCCTCTTGGGCATCCAAGTGCACTCAGCTAGCACTTTCCATCATTTTGAAACCTAATTTTCCCCTGAGATTTCCTAAAGGAAAAAAGCAGAATCAACATTTCATGAATAAAATGTCAGAACTACAAAAACTCTTTAAAATTATTTTATCTATCATCCTTATTTTATATTCAAGGAAACTAAGAGCCAAATCACGAAGGGAAGTGACTACATACAAGAGTCAGGTTATTGGCTTTCCTACCCAGGTATCCTTCCATGATTCTAATATACCATGGACGATATTATGACCTGTGCTACAATCTCTTTGAAAATAAGTTATTCAGTCTGGCCTGAGCTTGTGATCTAGAAGATACATCAGTCCTCATCTTATTCTCTTAACACTCTCATGCTTTGGCCCAATTACACATTCCTGTCATTGTTCCTTGTACAAAACTACAAAATGATTGTTGGGTTGAGGGCTCCAGTCTGATGCCATGAGGAGAATTTTAAGCCCTGTGAACTATACTGGCTTACACAGAGATCAAGTTGAAACCATGGTTTTGGGAGACCTCAGCGTCTAATCACTGATAATCATGTCCCATACATCCAAAAACCTAAAAACACTGATTCTTAGCAAAAGGACACAAACTTTGCAGTACCTCATCCTAGCTCAGAGTTTCAGACACGTAAGAGATTGAAGGTATCTGAGAGAAGGCAAAACTGCAATTTGTCTTCCAATAAAAGAATTTCAGGGCTGAATGGAGTAACTGAAGCTTGACTTGGCCTATGGGAACTGACATCACCTGGCGTATGGGAGTGTGAGGGCTCAGCCAGAAGGGCCTGAAACACCACAGAGTACATGGAGTCTGTGTTCCACCCCAGAGGGCTTTCTATTACCACACGCTCTTCTGACTGGGGACTGATTAGTATCTGGGCAAACTGGAGCAAATTCCTGGCTTCAAGGCTGATGCACTTGGTAGAAGAGGTACATAGTCATTTCTGTAGGCTAAGTTGTCTTTGTTCTCTCCTCCCCCCACCCCAAGAGTACTCACAGGCTCTCAATACACAAGATGCAGGGGTTTTCATAGGTTACAAAATTAGTGCCACAGATGGGTTGATATAAATCAGGGCAGGGGTTCACGGTTCCAGTGAACCAACTCAAGTCTACTTTCTTATATGGACATTTCACCTGAAATTCAGTTGAAAAGAATGATATGATTACAATCTCTCCCACAGACAGGTAGGTCACGTCTGGACTTGATTAGGAAAATCTAAACACAGTCAGGATCCCATGACAGTCACACAAAGTGCTTACAGCTGCCCCTCCACAAAGCAGTGGAGGCAGAACCTATGTTCACCCCATCTGACAACTACGATGCCCTCCTTGTGAGGAGTTCCTGCCAGTCACAGGGCACAGAGGCCTGCTACCCTCTGGTGGGAAAGAGAAGAGTGGATAAACAGGATGTACTTGGGAAATTTAGTTTCCTCAATCTCCTTTATTCCCAGAGTATCAGACATGGGAATAGTCTTAGAGATTTTGTGTGCCAACCGGGCAAAAAAACCCTGAAAGCCCATAATTGGAGAAGATGCTTCACTGAAACCCATACGCTTTGATTTAAAATATGATTTAAAAATTTTATCCACTCTCAAAATCCCCAAGTCAACCCTTTTCTTGAAGTTGTGAAATGTGAAAGCATTTAGCATAATGCCCTGCCTTTGTAGGGAACATGAAAAACAAAAGGGATGTGTCTCATCAGGGAGGAGAATCCATGTCCACTCACAGTGCTGCAGTCAGTGGCAGCTGGAAGCAGTGACACGGGGTTGCTGGGACTTGAGAAGGTGGTCTCAGGGGCTCTATGAGAGCCATAGACACATTGATAACGTGCCTCTGATACAAGGTAGGAGAGAGTTTTGGCTGAGTATTTAGAGAAAGAGGGATCATATCCAAGCTTAGACACTCTTCTTCCTCTTTCCTTATCCAACATCAGCACCATGGCCAGGCCCCATCATCTCCTCCTGTATGTGTGTCACCCAGAGAACCCCTCCACTTCCTCTAGTCCCCTGGCAATTGTCAGTGTTCATAAACATCTCCTAGGCTCTGGAGAGGGTTCTCTGGTTGTCAGAGGACCAAATCTTGGCTTGGTTCCCGGTTTAGATCACTCTACTCGGGGCTCTTGTACCAGCAGCGTACCTGCCACGTTTCTGTGGGTGGACCCTTAAGAATGCCACAGAGGGCATTCCTGAAGTAAGGTTATAACATAGCAAGTTCAAAGAAAACTCAGATTAGAATGTCAGTCCTGAGAAACAGAGTGGAAGATTACCTTAACAGTTCCATGTGGTGGCCACCACTCTCGACGGCCTGAAACTAAGACATACAGGAGAATAGTTGCAGAACATAGTATCTGGTAAATCCTAGCTTAATATGTTGACGGAATTAAAAAATTCTAATTTGTTACTGAGGAAGCTTGCAATATGAACACATTTTTATTTATACGTGCATTCATTTTTTTCCCTCAAAAATGTGGAATAATTCTTCTACTCCTGATAGATAATTAGCAAGCAGCCACTGCTCTCATAAATGTTGTCAGTCCAGCATACCAAATAAATTTTTGATTAATAGGAGTTAGCCTGGGCTTGAGATGATTCAGAACTGGCAGCCAATACATAAAAGACATGAAGAAATGTAAAGAGACCGTTAGCCCAATCCCCATATTTTACAGAGAGGGGAAGGACACTTGTTAATGTCCAGGAAGTCATGATAGACAGGTGAAAATTAAAGCTCTTCAGTCCTTGAGCCTAAGTCTCTTTAAAACTCCCTACAGAGCTCTTCTCTAAAAGAGGACAAAAAAGGTAACACCCACTCAAATTCATGGCAAAGCAATTTCAAAAGTTTTACGTCTTTGAGACGTGCTGTGCTGTGAGCATGTTGCCCACCACTGTAACATCATACCTCACTGAGTCCCCATGAGTTAGGTTTCATAATCTGCATTAATAGATGGGAAAACAAAGGCCCTTGTACATTGGCTGGGAGCCTTTTCTTGGGACCACACTCCATTGCCTTTCTCTCTATAGTAAAGTGATACCCTTACATAAATAAATTGAAAATAATTCCGAAGCATTCTTTCAGATTACAATGTCAGAGCTCACAAATCAACCCTACATAACAGCCAGAACCAGTCAAATCACTCACCAGAGGGGCGCTTGGGTGGCTCAGTCAGTTAAGCATCTGCCTTCAGCTGAAGTTGCGATCCCAAGGTCCTGGGATCGAGCCCTGAGTCTGGCTCCCTGTTCATCAGAGAGTCTGCTTCTCCCTCTGCACCTCCCCCTGGCTGTGCTTTCTTGCTCTCTCAAATAAATAAAATCTTAAAAAAAAATTACTCACCAGCAGATAATGCCCAGTGTATCAAGATGAAGAACAAAAGTGAGCAGAATACTAGAAGATATTTGGCCATGTTTCCTCCTGGCGTGTGTGTTCTTAGAATGATGCTCTGAGATATTGCCTCGGGATGTTCCCCTCCAGTACAATCACTAGAGCAAGGTAATCAAGACAGTAAGACCATCTTTGGAGTGAATAGCCATCCTTAGCTTTCCCACTGTAACCACTGTATACCACATCTGGAAAGCCTATTATTTCATCCTTCCCCAAGAACAAAAGTTCAGAAAAACCTAAACTTGGTTCATCAGAAATAAAAGTATAGAACTCAGTGACAGATCTGTGGCCACTTAGAAGAAAGAAGTAAATCAGAGGTTACTCTTTGGACAGAATTATATTATTTTAGTGGGGAGATATTTTAAGTGTCTTGAAAAGGCAACCCCTTACCTGAAGATTCACCTCAATTTTTTTCTTTGAGGGGATACAAAGAAAATGATGAGGCCACTAGAGGCTTCTGGACAACAAGACCTTCTCAACAGAGTAAGCAGGTCTGTACTTGCTCACAAAGCAGAGACTACCTCTTTGCAATAAGACAAAGATTATATTTTAGGCATACTTGGCTGTGCTGAGAATCTTCTGACATGGACTGCTCAACTTTCTTGGAGCATTCTGAGAGAGTACATAGGGAGAAATACCATTCCATCTATCTCATGGGGGCCCCAAAGTTATTTTCAACTAGACATCTGGAAAGGGAGAAGTCAGTGAGCAAATCCTCCTATGGGATTGCCTTCCCTGGTAGCAGCCTTTCTGACCCTAGAGAATGGTAGAGGCAGGTTCCAGGCCTGACCAAGGGACCACATTGAACTCCCCTATCTTCTTAACCCTATAAAAGTGACCTGGTCCTCCCTACGTGCTCTGGCCTTCCTCTCTGCTCTGTACCATATATGACTAGGCAACTGACATAAATTCCCAGATGCTACGGTGTGATATGTGATATCCGAGACACTGTAAAGTCTCCAGGGTACTCCATTCCCCAAGATGGTTGGAGGTTCTTGGCAGTGTCTGGAGCTGCCTAGCTGCCTACCTTGCCTGCTCCTGGGACAATGTAGGACATGTTTTTGCTAAGAACACCCCATCTCTTCCTGACATCGTCCCTGGCTTCCTTTGGGAATGAAGCAGCAACAGAGGAAGATCCCGCTGCATGAAAGCATCTTGCCAGATGCCCACTCCCCTTGTCACTATGTCCCTTTCGACCCACCTCAGAAAGAAGACAGAAGGAAGAGAGATGTAACATGCTCCTTCGTGGCTTGTGTCTCTTTTAAGGAGCAGGTATTAGGGCTGCAGGAGGGGGGAGAACAGCGATGTAGGAGAGAGAAGGCACTGAGGCATTGTGTGCTGGGTGGAGCAGGCCCTGGAGGCCCCAGATTCAGGGTAAATAAAAGTCAAACCTCTGCAGGAGGCATTGGGGAAGGAAGCACAGAGCTGCCTCGAAGACTTGGGGGTGGGAATGGATCACTGGACACCGGACAGGGCAGCCCTTGGCAGGCAACCCAAAGAGGCAATGGCATGAGGAAACGTACCACAGTTGGAAAGAGCACAGAGGCAAAAAGCAGAGTATGTTCCCCAAGAGTTAGTACTTCTGGCCAGCGTGCAAGAAAGGAGGTCGGTGCTGAATCAGGTCTCTGGATGCCATTTTCCGTGGGTCTAGCCCTGTTCTTGAGCTGAGCCAGAGACTTTGCAGCTTTGTGACCTGGAAGATTTGTGGTCATGGCTGAGTTTCCTCTTATCCGAACTTCCTGTCTCCATCTTCCTTCTAGTAAAGAACAATTGTTCTTCCACCAAGGAAATATGTGAACTTGAGAAAATTGGAAAAACAGGAATTTGAAAAAAGAAATAAAAAGACATGAATCTCAAAACCCAGACGTTAAACATATATTGAATTATATTGTTCCAGTTTTTAAAAACCAAATTTTTGTAGTATTGTATATTGTTTCCTGCCTTTTTTGCTTAGAAATGTACTGTGACGTTTTCTTGATCTTTAAATGTAGTCATATAGTACCTGAATTTAGATGCCTGTTGCCGTATTCTGTCAATATATGGGTTTTTATTATATTAATATTCTTCCATTGTTGCTCAATTAGGTTAAAGCCAATTTTCATCATTATTAACAATGCTAGAATGAACAAATTTTTATTTACCTCAGTTACTTTATTTCTTATTAATTTTAATAAGTGCCTAAGAACAAACCTACTGGACACTTCCAGAAAGGACCCGAGTCACCTAGAATATGAAAGAGGTGGTTTTCACCCAATTTGTGGGTTCTGTGCTTGTAATCTAACATGGAACATTTTGAAAATACAGTGCCACCTTACTAAGAATCATTTTTTCCTCAATTCAGAGAGATAGATAGAGGGACTCCATTGCATAGAAAGCATTATAGAAGAAAAGGTAAAACATCATAGGAAACAAATAAGGCTGAAATATCTATAGCTTTTCCAAACTCTCCCAAAATCCAGTTGAATTAATAATATTGGATGAGGAGAATAAATAAAATTATGTAATCACATCTCCCTCAGAGAATCCTTAGTCTATGACTTCCTCATTGATCATACCCATGGCTTTATGCTAAAAGCTATAACTTGGGGATTTTCCCTGGATGGCAGGCTCCTTTTCCTAGTTATGAAATGATTTGATTTGTATGTTTGCTTATCACCTTTCAGGGATACCAAAATCCTCTACAAGATTTAACCTACAGCTCCGGTGTTCTCCTGCAGAAAGGAAAGTTTCAACTCCACTACTCAAATTACAGAGCTTTCTTGTCTAGCCCATTCTGTTAACTAATTATATTCCCACCAGAGCACTGAACTGCCTTCCTTTATGTTCCAATAGCTGTCCTTCCCTCGCAGAATAGCCACCACACAGATGTCAGTCCAACCCCAGGCTATAGGATCAAGTCTTTTTCTTCTTAAGGATTTTACAGAAGCCGTAGGACACCCTTAGCCAGACTCGCATAATCTCCTGTTCCGGTCTTGAGCATTGACTGGGGTAACAGAATTCCTGACCTGTTCTCCTGACTGACCAAGATGGCCTTAATGGCCTTCAAGTTCCCCTCAGCTTGACAAAAAATTTACTCAGGCTTCTACCTGACTCCATTCCCCTGACCTCCCTTATCTTAGAGAATTTACTTTAGAAATGTTGTAACTGTGAATTCTGTTGCCTTGAGATGTAATTCTTTTCGGAAACCCCTCACCAGTTTTACAACCAGAAAAGTCTTTCTTGAGGACCTGGGCGGTGTCCCTTTAAAATTTAGCCATCAGGAAAGACCGAGAAGTTTATATTTCCTTTAGATAAAACCGAGTTTATATTTCCTTAGATAAAGCCATTTTCCTCTACCCTCCTCCAGTACTTTCTCACTAGCTCACCCGGACCTTAAAAATCTTCCTTTTTTTTTTTTTTTTTTTTTTTTTTGCCCCAGCAGCATTAAGTTCATTCTGAGCTCTGGCTTCTCTTACCCAATAGCATTGGGAAAGTCTTCTTTGCCTATTTAATCTTACCTGATGTAATTTTCGTTTTGACAGGAGCATCCCACATGCCCAAAAAGACAAATTTTTTTGTCTCTTTTCTTTGGACAGAAACACTGTTTTGTTGCTATTTCCTATCTTTTTAACACCAACACTCAACCTTGCAGAATTCAGGTGTCGGCCTTCCTACCTTTTGGATGCACGCTTCTAGCATAAAATGGAAGCACTTACTCCTTGTTAATCCTACTTCTTTCCTTAACTGCCCATTTGTTTACTCCTCTCTAGCATTCAGAGATCCTCCCTGCACTATGCACTCACTGGTCTCCTGGTCCCTGTTGGTAACTTCTGGCTGCCACTCCCTGTCCCCTAGGATTAACTAAGAGGTGGAATTGAGACAGGTCATGCTTCCCTTTTAGTGTCCTCATCTTTCGTTCTCCCTAAAACTCCCACCCCTGGTTGTACAGATGTACATGAATTTGTTTACTATAAGGGTGGAGAAAGGGAAATCTTTAAAGCGAATTACCGAGAAGGGGGAGAAGGTAAAAAGCCGGTAGGACAGAGATGAGTTTCTTCAAAGAGGAGAAGGAAAATAAATCCTTAGGGCAAGACACTGACGGTGAGCTCGCCCAGCGTCTGATCTGATTCCTCTTCCCTCAGGCTTCTATCTCTTTTCAAAGACTGATTTGCTTTTTTTCACTTTGGGGCAGCAAATCCTGCCCATGATCTATTACGGGACATCTGGAGGACAGGGTCTGACCGTCGAAACCGTGGGGGCCCAGGTTAAGTGTGGGCACTTTGAGTCAGCTCTCCTTTGCAAAGTTCTGATCATCCCACTTTCTTTTCAGGGCTGCCCCTGACACACAGGTACAAGCACACATACACAGACACACTTCTGCTCGCCAAAATTAAGCATTAAGTCTCAGACGGTACAAGTTTTCAAATTCTATATTATGACCCGTTAGTGGGGTGTGAGATTTATTTTGTTACCACCACCATTTTAAAATAAAATATAGTAAAATGGAGTAAATAGAGTAGAATAACATAAAAATTACAGTGTAACTTCAATAGTGTGTGTGTTTCTAGGTATTGAGATAGAATACAATTTTTTTTTTTTTTTTTTTTTTTTTTTACTGCGAGTCACATTCAGTAACGTTTCAAAACCCCTAGAATAAATCTACAGGTAAGGAAACAAAAATTTGCTATCTGCAAGCTGTGTACCTCTTGCAAGGAGAAAATAAAGTCTTTTTTCATGTTTCCGGCCGAAAGCCTGATATAGTGGTTTGTTCTTAGCAATTCAGCAAGCATTTCTTATATCCCTACTTGGAACCCTTCTGTCTTCCCCTTCATAGTTACTGGAACATCAGAGGCACTTAATAAGCTTACGTTTCTTAAAGGACTGAATGAAAACTTCCTCTAGTTGCAACATACCATGCTATCCCCCAGAATCAATCTAACTTGTACCAACATTGGAAAAAAGCAAAGTGTTGTGCTAAATGTTTCAAATGACACATTGATATTATGAACAGCCTAAGCCCTCGGGTGTTGTATAGTCTGGTGGGGTTGGCACAGAGGAAAAAAGCAGATGAGAAATTGTAATTCAAAATGTGCCAGGAATATGGGTTTTCAAATCAAGTACTGGCATTATTAATGCTGGATAAATGTATTTACACTTGTTTTAAGGCACAGAATATGCTCCATCTTGATAATTTTCCCCTAATATTGATATATAGCAATATAAATTTTACCCTAAGCACTGCGTTAGGAGGACTCCACAAGTTATATTACTCTTCATTCAGCTCAAAGTACTTATAGTTTCTAATTTGATTTCTTCTTTAAGTCAGGGTTTATTTATTGCTGTGATATACACATTCCAAATACTGGGGATTTTCCAGAGATTTTTGTTTTGTTTTGTTTTCTTATTCAATTCAGTTGTGGTCAGAGGACATGTGCCATGTGATTGAATTCTTTTAAATTTATGCATACTTGTTTTATAGCCAAGAAAGTATTGGTAAATATTGGTAAATATTTCACGTGTACTTGAGAAGAATGTTTACACTGCTGTTGTTGGGGGGAGGGGTGTTCTCAGGTCATGTCACTGATAGTATTGCTCAATTCTGCCACATGATTGCTAATATTCTTGTTTTATTAATTTTTGAGAGATGGATATTGAAATCTCTGATTATGATCTTGGATTTGTTTATTTTTCTTCGCACTTGGTTCATTTTTGATTTGTGAATCTTGAAGTTCTGTTATGAGGTTCATAAACATTTAAGATTTTTATATCTCCTTAATTGACAACTTTATCATTATAAAATGAATTCTTATCCTTTCAATTATTCTTTGCTCTAAAATCTATTTTGCTTATATTAACATTGCCATTCCAGCTTTCTTTTCACTAATGTTAACATGGTAAATCTTATTTTATCCTTTTATTTTTATTCTATTTGTGCTTTTGCTTACTTACCTATTTACTTACTTACTTACTATTTTATTTTTAAGTAATGTCTATACCCAACATGGGGTTTGAACTCACAACCCTGAGCTGAACAGTTGTATGGTCTACTGACAAAGCCAGGTGGGTGCCCTTGTGCTTTTATTTTTAAAGTGTTTTTCTCATAAACACACTTGGGTTTTGTTTTTTTTTTAAATCTCATCTTTTTAAAAAATCCAGTCTGGCAATCTCATCCTTTAATTGGAGTGTTTAGACCATTCATATTTAATATGATAACTGATATACTTACCATAACGGTTAATTTTATATGTCAATGTGGCCAGGCCACAGTGCCCAGATACTTGGTCAGACACCAGTTTAGATGTCACTGTGAAGATATTTTTCAGATACAGTCAACATTTAAGTCAGTTGATCTTGTTGTTATTATTGCTGTTTGTAGTTAAATTATTTATTATTATGAGGTCAACACCCATGTACCCACCACTCTAGTGAAGAGCTAGAATGGCTATTACCCTAAAAACCTCCCCCATGTTATTGCCTGCAATACACTGAATATTTGTGTCCCCATCAAATTCATATGTTGAACCCAATTCCCAATGTGATGGTATTAGGAGGAAGGACTTTTGGGTGGTGGTTAGGTATGAAGGCAGAGTCTAGAGAGCTCCCTTGCTCTTTCTGCCATGTGAGGACACAGCAAGAAGACAGTTCTCACCAGGTACTGAATTTTCTGGCACCTTGATCTTGGAATTGCCAGACTCCAGAACTATAAGAAATAAATGTTTGTTGTTTAAGCCTCCCAGTTTATGGTTTTTTTGTTATAGCAGCCCAAACAGACTAAGGGACTGCCTAACCACAGCCCCCTGTCACAGACTCTATTCTGACTTCTATGTTAATCATTCACAGGCATTTTTAATAGTTTTACTACCTATATATGCCCCCCTAAAAAGATATTTTAGCCTTTTGGATTTCCTCTTTGGTGAGGTGTCTAAATCAGTAGACTCTGAGTAAAGCACACTATTGCAGGGTGGGCCTCCCTCAATCAGATGAAGACTCTAAGAGAAAAAGCCTAAGGCCTCTTGGGGAAGGAGAATTCTGCCTCTCGACTGCCTTCAGACTTGAGCTGCAACATCAACACTTCCCTGAGTCTCCAGCCTGCTGACCTACTTCCCAGCTCCCATAATCACATGAGCCAATTACTTAAAATAAATCTTTTTCTTTCTCTCTTGTCTCTGTCTCTTTCTGTCGCTCTCTTTCTCTCTCCCTCTACACACACGCACACACACACACACACACACACACAATTGGTTTTGTTTTTACAAAGAACCCTAACTAACACAATTATATTGAGTCTACCATCTTGCTACTTGCTTTCTATTAGTTCAATCTGTTTTTCCCCTCATCTCCTTTGTCTTCTTTTGCACACACAAATATAGTATTTTTTCATTATTCCATTTTATCTCCTTTGCAGCATATTTAGTGTTGCTTTAGGATTTCTAGTATACATTCTTAGCTTCTCACAGTGTACCTTTAAGTGGTATTATACCATTTAACTTAGCACAGAATCTTAGAATAGTTTCATTTCTTTCTTCTTTCATTATGTTGTCATGCATTTTATTTTCACATATAAAAAATAAAAACAAAGTTCTGGCAACCTAGCTGCTATGGACAAAATTGTGTCCCCCCCAAATACAAATGTGAAAACACTAATTCCTATTGTGACTGTATTTGGAGATAGGGCTTTAGGAGGTAATTAAGGTTAAATGAAGTCATAAGAGTCAGGTCTTCCTTCCAGTTCTTATTGAACCTTTAATAATTCTTGAGTATAGCCTTTTTTACATTTTATAATAATCAACTTCAAAAGTGTGTCTCTGATTAGTCTACAAACTCTTTAAAGGCATGGATTCTTTTCCTATTTGTATTACCTTTCCCTACACAACAGATTGCTTGACCTATGGTGATCTTTCTATGTGTGTTGTTAGAAAAAACACACAAATCTCTACAAAATAGCTGGCAAGCACTTGACTAGTCTTCACTAAAAGAGCATTATGCTGGGGTGCCTGGGTGGCTCAGTCAGTTAAGCATCTGACTCTTGATTTCAGCTCAGGTCAGGTCATGATCTCAAGGTCGTGAGATCAAGCCTTGTGGTGGGCTCCATGCTCAGCAGGGAGTCTGCTTGAGGTTCTTTCTCTCCCTCTCTCTCTGCCCCTCCCCTCCTGCATGTGCACGCTCTCTCTCTCTTTCTCAAACGAATAAATAAATCTTAAAAAAAAAAAGCACTGTGCTTTTGGACAGATGAATTTATACGGCAAAACTTTGTTCCTATTTAAAGACTTACTGTTAGAAAATTCTTCTCTTTACCAAGGCAAAATATCTATCTTTGCATGTTACATTAATGACATGACTCCTCTCTGTGGAGCCCCAGAAATGAGAAAGTTCTGATCTCTCTATCTTATAATACTCCCGCATATACCCTCATCTTTCCCAGTTACCTTGAACTTTCCTTGGGCCTTTTAGTGACTTCAACAATTTAATCAGATTATACTGTTTTTATTCTCTTCCCAACATGATCAACAAAATGTCTTCCTTTGTGCATGCCACTTGTGACTGAGTCCTCTTTAAATAGATATCTAACGTCTAATGTTATTCCTGATCTGATTAGTTTACAGTATTATGGATTCTTTATCTTTCTCCAAAGCTGAATTTTCCACTTTTCACTATTGTGGCTAAAGGTACTAATGTTAGACTCATGGTCAGATCTGCCCCTTGATTCACGTTTACTTAAAAATTGTGAGTTTGTTTTTAAAAATTGGATGCTAAGAGTAGATTCTTCTCTCACCAGTGTGTATACAATCTTTCCAGCTCTCAACTTGAGTAGAAATAGAGGAAATCTTTCCATGTGACCTAATGAGGGAAACGGCCATAGACATTCTCCTTAAGAAATAGTCACATCCAGAGACAAACCTGAAAGCTTTCTGCTGAGAATCTTTTATTGAAGAATCAAATCCATATATTTCCTCCCATAGCTGTCCAAGAGGGATTGGTTCTCTACGTGGAATTTGCCAAAGGGAACTCTGCGCCCTGGAGCATCAGGGCGACTCAGCACAGTCCTTGCTTTGCCAAAGTGTGCCACGACTATTCCTACAAGAGAAATCATTTTTTTTTTTTTAAGGGAAGGCTCTGGAGATCTTAAATTGAGACTTTAATATTCTTAGATCAAGCCAGCCAAATGAACACAGTGCATGAAAGGTAAGTAATTAGTAACTGAGCTCCAGCATGGTAGAAAAAGCAATTCAATGTACTAGTCAAAGCCAGTGTTAGGAGCCAAAAAATCTATAAATATCTCTGTTATCTGCCACTTAGTAATATTATGATGTTGATCAAGTCTCCTTTTCCAGCTTCAGTTTCTTCCTACTATCCACTTTCTTTCTCTTGCCCTCTCTCTCTCTTTTTTACTTCTTTTTGTAAAATATTATACTTACCAGTGAACCATCTCACTTTTCTGTTTTGTAGGAGCATCTTGCTTATTAGGTAGGATGGTTTCTGGCTCTGTGGGAAAGGCTTTTTCTGCAAATAGTACATTAAATTCAGCACTTACACAACAGCATTGCAAAATAAACATTTGTTGGCATACTGCTGTCCATCAGATCCACAGAGAGGTAAGAATTCCATGGTACATATCTCAGAATATCGGGTGCACTCAATATCCTGCAGTCCAAAAAAAGGAAAAAAAAAGAAAGAACAACTTCAAATTGTTAAATTATAGAAAATAAGCTTTTTTAAAGGCCGCAAGAGGTCATTTAGCCCTCAATCTTACAGGCCAAAAGACACATCCTCTTCAATTTACAAAATCTGACCCAACCATGGTGGCAATCTTGTCACAGTAAGAGATAGCTTAGCTTGAGGTTAGGGCTTCCCTCTCACTCATTCTCCACCGGGAACAGGTGAATAGAGTACATCCAGTGGGTTCTATATTGTACCTAATTTCCAAACCAGTCCTCTCCTTGCCACACACTTATCCACTTTTTTCAGGCCCTCTGGATATCTTGCCCGCATAGTTGCAGGTGTCTGCCAGTTTGCTGCCCAACGTCCATGCTTAGCTAAGATTTCAGTCACCCTCCACACTAATGTCAGAGTGATCTTTTAAAAACCAAATCAGATCTTGTTTTTTTGATTAGTTAACTGATTCCCCATCTACAGAAAGTTCCCTCATGAGCCGTGCTTACTTCTCCCATCTGTTCAGCATCTAACTCCAGCTAAACTTGACTGAATTCCCAGAGTGTTTCCTGCTCCTATACATTTCTGTGCCTTTGCTTAGGCTGTTTTTCTATCTTAGCTGACCTTACCCACTGTACCCTTCAGAACAAGTCCTAAGACTCCTAGTCCTCCTTAGAAATCAGCTTAACTATTTTTATTACAGTTTCATGACAACATTTCTCTCCCTCAAATTGGGTCAGATGCCACTCCTTAAAATGAACTGTCTTTACAACCCCCGGTTTTTATTTCTCTTGTCACATTTCAACCTCTATTAAAATCATTGACATCCGTTCACTTAGTTCTTTACTCCTGAACTGTCTTTACATTTGTTCTTGAATTTTTTTGTTTTTTAAAAAATAACTTCCTTTATTGTTATGAGAGTGTCCTGGAATCCCTAATGTCCTTTCTTAACCTGGTAATTAGTTGCAGTGTTAGAAAACAACCACATGTATACCAATCTGCCCCAATTAAGAGCTATGAGTAAAATTTGTGGAGTTTTCCTCTGGAGAAGTAAACTAACTGTGGTCAGGTCTTCTGTTTAGGCTGGCCACATGACTTATCCATCATTATACATACTCACAGACAATTTCTCTTTTTTTAATAATAATATTTTTTATTATACTATGTTAGTCACCATACAGTACATCCCTAGTTTTTGATGTAAAGTTCGATGATTCATTAGTTGTGTATAACACCCAGTGCACCATGCAATATGTGCCCTCCTTACTACCCATCACCAGCCTATCCCATTCCCCCACCCCCCTTCCCTTTGAAGCCCTCAGTTTGTTTCCCAGAGTCCATAGTCTCTCATGGTTCATTCCCCCTTCTGTTTACCCCCCTTTCTTTATCCCTTTCTTCTCCTACCAATCTCCTGGCTATTCCTTATGTTCCATAAATGAGTGAAGCCATATGGTAATTGTCTTTCTCTCACAGACAATTTCTAGAATGTCTATTTTAAAACTTTCATAAAGGGAGGAATTATTGTAACATTTTATATTAAGAATAAATGAAATTTCTGTGTATACTTACACATTCTTTATCCTGAAGTTTTCTGACTTGAAATCCTTTGTTTCTGAAAGAGAAGATTTTATTGAAAGGGTAATGCATTACTTGACATTTCACAATCCACAGAGTAAAATATAGTCATATATCATTCTGTACTCTCTGTCTTGTACTGAGGATGAGGAGCTCTGGTTAATATTCTACCCAGGTTGGCTAATGTTGACCATTAACACCTTTGATGGATGATCATTTTTGTAAACGAATGAAAATATAAGAAAATAAGATCAACACTAAGAGGAGGTTGGGCATTTAAAAAAATTAGTCCATGAATATTCAGGTGGAAATCAAAGGCATAATATAGTGTGAAAACATTTTTTGCAGTTAAGAAAAAGAAAATATGGGGGGCGCCTGTGTGGCACAGTGGTTAGGCGTCTGCCTTCGGCTCAGGGCGTGATCCCGGCGTTATGGGATCGAGCCCCACATCAGGCTCCTCCGCTATAAGCCTGCTTCTTCCTCTCCCACTCCCCCTGCTTGTGTTCCCTCTCTCGCTGGATGTCTCTATCTCTGTCAAATAAATAAATAAAATCTGTAAAAAAAAAAAAAAGGTTAAAAAAAAAAGAAAAAGAAAATATGTTTAAATCCATCTCTGGCATTTATAGTCTATGTAATTTTGTTACAGTCACTTCTTTCTATAAGATTTCTGTCTTCTAAAAGGAGGCTATGAGATGATAAAATCAGTAAAATCTCATCTTTAGTCTCTTGTGTTTTTATTGGTACATGAGTTTGCATATCCTGAGAGACTTCATTCTGAATAACACTTGTTATTACATTTGACTATAAAATTTCAGAAGGGTGAGAAAAGAAGGAGAGAATGATGAGAAGGAAGAAGAGCTCATTCCTGTAAGTATTCAGTCTGAATTAGCTGCATAGCTAAGATTTGACGTGTTTTATCACCATGGATCCTAAACACTATTATAATTTCTATCTTACAGATGAGAATACTGAAGCATGAGCTGGATTGGGTATTTGCCTAAGGTCACACATCTCCTAAGTGCAGTCTGGATTCTAATGCAGATGTGTGACGCCAAAGCCCATGATTTTAATCATTAGTCATAAAGTAGTGAATTCCAAATTTCTGGAATGGCTGGTAATAACCATTCTTTCATTCTCCTAGAAGCTGAGATGTTTACAGTGAGGAACTCATATGTAATTTGTGGGCTGCTGGTGGTGGGGGTCCCAACTATCCATTTGTACTTTCAATCTCCTCCCTAGACTTTTCCAGATAACCATAAGAAGCAACATGGATTTTCTCTGGGGTAGGAAGGATAGATCAAAGTCTTAAAATAGCACCCGTGGCAAAGAGCCTACGTAGAGAGAGCTGTCTTCTGAGCTCTCATTATGCAGTAAGAAAGGCACAACAGACTACTGGGTATTTACCCCAAAAATACAGACGTAGTGAGGAGAAGGGCCATATGCACCCCAATGTTCATAGCAGCATTGTCCACAATAGCTAAATCGTGGAAGGAACTGAGATGCCCTTCAACAGATGACTGGATTAAGAAGTTGTGGTCCATATATACAATGGAATATTACTCAGCTATCAGAAAGAACGAATTCTCAACATTTGCTGCAACATGGGTGGCACTGGAGGAGATAATGCTAAGTGAAATAAGTCAAGCAGAGAAAGACAATTATCATATGATTTCTCTCATCTATGGAACATAACTAGGAAGATCAGTAGGGGAAGAAAGGGATGGTAATCAGAAGGGGGAATGAAGCATGAGAGACTATGGACTCTGAGAAACAAACTGAGGGCTTCAGAGGGGAGGGGGGTGGGGGAATGGGATAGACTGGTGATGGGTAGTAAGGAGAGCACGTATTGCATGGTGCACTGGGTGTTATACACAACTAATGAATCATCGAACTTTACATCAGAAACCAGGGATGTACTGTATGGTGACTAACATAATATAATAAAAAAACATTAAAAAAAAAGAAAGGCACAACAGAAGATTATGGAACTTTGACCAAATACATCTTCTGCCTGAGACTCAGCTTCCTGAAAAGTAATGAGGGAATAAAATGTCTATAGGTAACAGCTAATGCCTGAGGAATAGTGTATAATGTGAACGAGAATTTGGCTGGATAGCAAAGAAATATATCTCCTTTAGAGATACAGCTAGACTTATTTATTTTTTATTTGAACAAAGCAAATGTCCAAAGGGTATTGGAGGAGCACGACAAAAGGTAGGATTTATCAAACCACATTGTTAGAAACCAACCAGATTTTGGCCAATATGGACTTCATGATCTTTAAAAATGAGGGGATCCAAATTGAGTATGATACTTACTTAGTTAGCATGCAAAACATGCATTCATTACTGTAAGTATTATGATCTGTGCCACATATTGGGTCCAGGTGCCTTGGGCATGGAATGTCAGAGCCTTTTGTTTTGTATCTGGAACAGTCCACCTATAATTGGAACAAAAAATAATGGCTTACATTGTCTTCCTTCAATTCTGTAGTCTTTCTCGTATCAAGTTGGTAAGACAGAGAAGAGAGTGGAAAGAGTACTAGCCTCTTTAACTTTTCAGCAAACACGTCTAGAAGACCTTATCTGGATCAGGTGCTGTGCTCCGGGTAGTTAGGTCAGACAGGTCAGACGTGAAACATTCCGTAAATAACATTAGAGTTAGCTGTTTCAGAAGGAAATTTTAGTCTCTCCTTTTTGAGTTACAGTGAGAGTACGATGGAATAATGAAAGGGAAGAATACTCAGAACAGTTTAAAATGTCACCTAAAGTAACAGTTTACTTTATCTGCTGTTCTCCTTTTGCAAAGAGATTCCTTTTTGACTTTTAAAGAAACAACCACCACCAGGAGAAGCGGAGTAGGAATGATCTTACCCTCCTAGGAATTATTTCCATCTAGAGTGAGCTAGCTTCGCTACTTTCACAGCTCGGTTTACACATCAGCTCTGATTTCATTTTTACCAAGACCCCACAGAGAAGGTTACACTCACCTTTTTTACCACTGCTTGATCACCGGAAGAGACTGGCATGAGATGCATTAGAACAGAAGGAATCGGAGAAAGAGCAAATTCCACAGTTAGAAATGCAAGGTTAAATTCATCGTTCACAGTAACTAGAACCCATTTCTGCCATCCCTTGCCCAGGCCAAACCTAAGACAGGTCACTTCTTTACTCAGGGCCAATTCAGGACGAAGCCAGAAATGTATGTGACTCTGATTTCAAAAAACAACAACGTGGGGGAAATCCCTAGTCATTGGAGAAAGGGCTGTCACAGGTATCCAGTATTCCTGTGAACAAGTCCAGGGTAGGGTTGGGTTAAGGTCTCAAAGCTGCATAAGTTGTTTCTGAAAGGCAAGTCAGAAACCTGGAGTCTTTTTTTTTTTTTTTTTTTTTTTTTTTTTTCTATTTATGATTTTTAATAAATAGACTTTAAGGTAAAAAGTATAATTTGGTGGCTCAATGTAGTGTCTCCGTGAATTCTGGCTGTAATTTATGATCTGACATTGCTGAATGACTATTGAGAATTCTTCTTTCTTTCTGAAAAATACATTCATTGATTTTCATCATTGTACTGCTGGGAAAAATATTATTATTATTATTTTTTTTTTATATTTTAAAATTATATTGGTTTATTGTTGTATGTTTCCTTTAAAGGAAAATTAGTATTAACTCAGTATAATTTTTTTTTTTTATTTAATTTTTTTTATTTAATTAATTTTGATCAGGGACCCAGTATGACTGAATCCTATTTCATTAATAATGATTTTTTATTATATTATGTTAGTCACCATACAGTACATCCCCGGTTTTCGATGTAAGGCTCGATGATTCATTAGTTGTGTATAACACCCAGTGCACCATGCAATATGTGCCCTCCTTACTACCCATCACCGGTCTATCCCATTCCCCCACCCCCCTCCCCTCTGTAGCCCTCAGTTTGTTTCTCATAGTCCATAGTCTCTCATAGAAACCTGGAGTCTTGATCAGGAATTGAGCAGGCTGCCTACAGTCCTTTTATTTATTTATTTATTTATTTATTTATTTATTTTAATTGAAGCATAGCCAAGGCAATGTGTTTCATTAGTTTCAGGTGTACAAGATACTGACTCACTAAGTCTATCCATTATGCTGTGCTCACCACATCATGCTGTAGCTCCCATCTGTCACCATACAATATTACAGTACTACAGACTATTTTCCCTATGCTGTACTTTTTATTCCCATGACAATCCTTTTATTTTCCTTCTCAGTCACTCTTCCTCTTCTAAAAGGTCTGAGCCTCACGCCCCCCTTTGCTATCAGACAAATCCAAATAATTAACTTCTCAATTTTTCTTCTGACTTTAACATCTATTGTTACTGAAGGTTGAACAAACTACAATTAACACAAAGCCATTGATGTTTAAAGGAGTCCTAACTCACCAGGTGGAGGGGCAGCCCACGCAGTGGCTACAAGAGCAAAGATGGCGAAAACAGTGACAGTCTTCATAGTGATGACGAGTGAGGCTGGCTGCTCTGAGGCCCACATACACGTATATATACGCACATGCGTAAGACAGGGTCCCACCTTCCTCAAGACTGACCTTTTCACTGATGATTGGTTGTTAATCCAAGCTAGGATGTTAATTTCATTTGTCAAGGAAAGCTTCCTTGTTACTTGATTTATAGGCAGCTGGAAGAGTTATACCCTGAAATTCACCTACCAGAACCGTCTTGCAGAATAATCCTCTGGTTTCTTAGCAAATACAACAGCATGGCTGTATCTGAGAACAAATAAAATCCTAGGTGTAGTAAAGAGAAATAAACAATAAAATGACATGTATGAAGGGTTTTAAGATTATATGAAATGCAGGAAAGTTGAAATAGAAAACAGGAGCAATGAGAGCATTTCTTAAAAATGTACAGTAGCATACGACACGAATACTTAGCACTGTAATACCTTTTCTAGAGTTCGAAGATAATTTACAATGTTCTATGAAGGCTTGTTAAGTGACTAAAAGGAACTTGTGAAATATGCAGACCAGTATTATTGCTACTTAGCAGATGGGACAACAAACACAGAAAGATTAAGTGTTTTCTATTTAGTCACAAAGTCACAGTTGGAAGAGCCAGTTCTCTAGAATTCTAGACCTATACTTCTCTCCTATTTTTTTTTTTTACTAAGATATGCTACTTCAATAACAGCAACCAATATTTATATTGAAATCCAGATTTTAGCATGGTGTCTCATGTTTCTTAAGATTATAACTGTGATATTCTGTTTGACATGTTCTCCTGTGCTCACATCTATATATGTTCTGTCCATTCACATAACCAACATTCTTTCAATAATACAGGCCTATGGGGCACCTGGGTAGCGCAGTCGTTAAGCGTCTGCCTTCGGTTCAGGGCGTGATCCTGCCGTTCCGGGATCGAGTCCCGCATCGGGCTCCTCCGCTGGGAGCCTGCTTCTTCCTCTCCCACTGCCCTGCTGTGTTCCCTCTCTCGCTGGCTGTCTCTCTGTCGCATACATAAATAAAATCTTTAAAAAAAAATAATGCAGGCCTAATGATTTCCAATTACTTAGCACTTTCACCTCTATTATCTCATGTGGATGACACTATCTCATGTGAAGACATCAGCTCTCCAGAAGATAAAGTTAATACAGAGTTAAGCTAGAGTCAATTCCCAAAGGACAAACTCAAAGATTGGAGGAGTTAAGCAAATTGCCCAAAGCAGACAGCTAATGAGTGACAGAATCTTGACCAAAACCAGATCTTTCAACTTCAGAACTTATGATCTCCTAGTAACTGGTTGCATTTATTTCTAATTTTTTAAGACGTGTCTCTCTCATTCATACTTTCCATTCTCCAATACCACCTCTTTTTCTCCAACATAATTCTATAATTTTGGTTTATTCTATTGGGGAATTTGAATACTTACACCTCACCCATATTTCAGTGCTTCTTCAGCATTTGAAATATGTATACTACATTGAAATGTGCTCCAGAAACTTCTCTTAATCGGATAAATGATCTTCTTCCTAAGTCATAGTGGAGCATCTGATTAGAGTGACCAAGTTCTGAGTAGATGACAAAAATAAGAAAAATGGCTCAGGAAGGGAAAAATGAAAGGGGGGAAATAAGATCATCAGAGACTACGGACTCCACGATACAAACTGAGGGTTTCAGAGGGGAGAGTGGTAGGGGGATGGGTTAGCCCGGTGACGGGTATTAAGGAGGGTACGTATCGCATGGAGCACTGGGAGTTATACGCAAACAATGAATCGTGGAACACTACATCAAAAATGATGTACTGTATGGTGACTAATACAACATAATAAAAAAAAAAAGAAAAGAAAAATGGCTCAGTGATGGTAGAGCTGGCTAGGTCAGGGGCAAGCACCTGGGTCTGTGGTTTTCAAACTTTTCATCACTGTTATTTAAGTAAGAAATGGAATTTTCCCTCTCCCTAAACATAATTTTATGAGGCGAGCGAGAAATGAAACAGATTTTTAAAAAGGCAGTCACTTAAATAGAAGCAAGACAGGATTCAAGAGGGCCTGCATTTCCACCACATAGCGTGAGTTTCCATGCAAATCCAGTTGGAAACTAATCTAGAAGACACACACAAAAGGAAGTGAGGCCCTGGAAGGGAGAGTATCTTGTCCATTCAGTGACATAGATCCCCAGATTCTAGTACAAGATCGATTCTGCTATGCCATATCTTGTCACACCATTACACAGCCCTGCGCGAACATGGGATGTCTGCCCCTACTTGCTTTCCCAGAGAACGTGAGTAAGTATCTGCCACCTGGGCCCTAGACTCAGTTCTCTACTGCTTATTGGATATTACCTTCCTGACACCCCAAAGGATCTTCCAGTTCAACATGTTCCTAGAAGACCTTGTTGCTAAATCTCATTTTTAGTGGCTTCTCTTCAGTTTCACTTTGTTAATATCTGTCAGTAGCAACCCAATCCAGGAAAATTTAGGAATCGTCATTTCTTCTCTGATTTTCACACTCACACCTAATCTCTCACCAACTAGGTTTTCATTTGAGTGTGTGCCTTTCTCTCCAGGAAGAATATAAGTATTGTTTGTTTGTTTATTATTTTTTAAAATTCAGAGTTCAAGAGTAACAGCTTATAAATCTATCTCTAAAAAAAAAAAATCTACTTCCCATGTTTCCTCCTTTTGGAAATTCCAATCAGAATGACAGAGAGTTTAACCCTGTCAAGAAATTCTAGTAAGACTGCATTTTTCTTTCTTCTTTTTGCCCCTACTCAGTAACTGTCTAACAGTTTAATTCTCAACATCACTTGGCATCAGGGAAATACAAGTCAAAACCACAATGAGTTACTACCTCACAACAGTCAGAATGGCTAAAATTAACAACCCAGGAAAGGACAGATGTTGATGAGAATGCAGAGAAAGGGGAATCCGCTTACATTGTTGGTGGGAACGCAAGCTGGTGCAGCCACTCTGGAAGACAGTATGGCAGTTCCTCAAAAAGTTAAAAACAGAACTCCTCTACGACCTAGCAATTGCACTATTAGGTATTTATCCAAAGGATACAAACACAGTGATTTGAAGGGGCACATAAACCCCAATGTTTATAATAGCAATGTCTACAATAGCCAAACTATGGAAAGAGCCCAGTGTCCATCAACAGATGAATGGATAAAGAAGATGTAGTATATATACACGATAGAATATTACTTAGCCATCAAAAAGAATGAAATCTTGCCATTTGCAACAGCATGGATAGAACCAGAGGGTATTACACTAAGCAAAATAAGTCAGTCAGAGAAAGACAAATATCATATGATTTCACTCATATGTGGAATATAAGAAACAAAACAGATGAACAGAGGCAAAAGGAAGGAAAAATAAGACAAAAACAGAGAGGGAAAAAAACCATAAGAGACTCTTAATTACAGGAAACAAACTGAGGGTTGCTGGAGGGGAGATGGGTGGGGGAATGAGATTACTGGGTGATGGGCGTTAAGGAGGGCACCTGATGGAATGAGCGCTGGGTGTTATGTGCAACTGATGAATCACTAAATTCTACCTCTGAAACTAATAATACACTACATTTTAATTAAATAGAATTTAAATAAAAATAAATAAAAATAAAAAACAATAACAGTATGTAGGATTATGTAAACTCAATACCATCACAACACATTGCCTAGATCAAAAGTTACTTCAAAGTGACTTCAAATTCACTCCCATTTCTGTTACCAGTTCTTTAACAGGCTTAAGATTTTATCTCAGAAAGAATTGATTGGCTGTGATTCTAGGGTAGCCAGCCCTCGAGGTGGATGTGCACTGCACGTGAATTCTTAGCAACCTCCAGTATGATTCCCCCACATAGTAGGGGTGATCAATAAGTGTAGATGTACAAAACTATCTATTCCCCCTTTTGCTCTAAATAAAATTGTGTCTGATTCCAAGTCTTCTGCTGGGCTTTGGGGACATTTGGTCTCATTCATTACTGAAGTTGATGATGATCTGAGATGATTAAGGAGTGCACAAGAAAATGAGGAGAGGCCCTCTAAGCTCTGGATAGTCAAGGCTGCTGCCCGAATCCTGATGGTCCAAGCCAGCTGTAAATGGTTTCCTTCCCTGAGGTAGTTAGTTCCTTGATTCTGTGCCACCTATGGGACGTGGTGACTTTTGGTTGCGATTGAGAACTCTTGAATCCGGGTTTGGCAGACACCTTTTATAGTCATACACTCGGCAGTCTTTTGCCTTTCGGGGCTGCTGCCAATCAGCAGTGTTAGTCAGTGTTAGAACTTGGTCCCTTTCATTTTTCTTGAAAAGTTTATTGCTTCTCCTTTGGTTACTTTCCAAAGCACACAAGCCATTAAGAATCATTTCTTTCCCATTATTTGTTTTTGTCCAGTTTAACTCAAATATTCTCTAAGGCAAATGTACACACTGTTTTATAGCTTTGTGACAGAGGGGAAGGAAAGATACAGGGAAGAGTAGTTAACAGTTTTTAACTATTGCTTTTATTGTTGATGTTGTGTTATTATTTCATGTTTGACATATTGATATTAAATGACTATCAACATTCCATTCTTCTTTAGAATATTATCTTGTGCTTCTGGGTAAGTGCTAATCTGGGGTTTTGCAGTTCCACCAGCAATCCTTCAGTGGGCACTTATATCTGGATCCCATTCAACTATCTATTGCTCTTTTGAATGCATAGGAACAGCTTCTGGGTGGAGAAGGATGTGGCATTTCCTGCTTGATGTAGCCATATCTGTCCTGTGATCAAAGGCTGAGACTTAAGCAAATATCCCCTGTGAACACAACTTGTCCATTAACTCATTTTTAGAGACCTTGGCAACAGCAGTTCTGGCAACTTTCTCACTTAAAATTCCAGGAGCAAAATGGATCCAGAAGTAAAAATATAATTGTTGAAAACTTTTCATTTTATTACTGCTCCCAGGACTTCTTTCACATAAGTCAAGCCATTGGAATTCACTTTTCATTATTATTAATCCCATTCCTATACGCTAAAAAATCAGCATGTGTTACTTTCTCCTGCCACACATTCCATACATTTGGAATTGAATTATTCCACGAATAAACACAAGTGACCATTTCTGTAGATAATGAGCAATTTTCTGGATCACCATATGCAAAATATAACTGTTTTGTCTGCAAACATAAGAAGATAGATAACATTATTTGTCTGAAGAGCATGGAACTGGGGTTCATGAAGCCAGAGGGGGTGGTATAAGGAACATGAGATTAAAACACACTTACTTGAATTTGTATTTCTGATTTAGACCAACTTGGATAAGCTCAGAAAATCACTTTCGGGGCGCCTGGGTGGCACAGCGGTTAAGCGTCTGCCTTCGGCTCAGGGCGTGATCCCGGTGTTATGGGATCGAGCCCCACATCAGGCTCTTCCGCTATGAGCCTGCTTCTTCCTCTCCCACTCCCCCTGCTTGTGTTCCCTCTCTCGCTGGCTGTCTCTATCTCTGTCGAATAAATAAATAAAATCTTAAAAAAAAAAAAAAGAAAATCACTTTCCCTCTCCAGGTTTCAGAATTCCCATATTTGAAACATGCTGGATAAATTATCTTTAATTTTTCTCTAGCCCTGTTGCTCTGGGATATTATCAACCTGAAATAAAATGATCTTTTCCCGATTGTGACCTTATCAGTACGTATTACATATTTAGCTGATAAAAACCAATTAATTATTTGGAAGTACAATGCCAATTACAACAGTACACTTCACAGCATATTTTTCTGGGATCATGCTACTCATTGCATTCCTCTTTAGCTGCAGCTTTTGCTAGGATTTCTGAAAAATACCTCATGAATCTAGCCTTCCAGGGCGGGGACAAAGTGGAGAGACACAGAAGTTCATGTTTTCATGTAACTAGTTTGTTTCCAGCTATTAGTGTCAGCATTTTTTTATTTGTACCAGGAAGGGAATGCAGTTCCTTCTCTAAATTCCTTGAAATATAATGGTCTTCCCCTATCCTTGTAGGCTTTATGTCATTGACCAGAACTGAGAGTTTTGTCCTATATTCCCTTTTCTTAAGGGTCTAGTTTTACTCAATAACTTTTAAGAAGCAATTGCTCCATGCCAGACATTGTACCAGGCATTGGGGATATAATCATGAATGTTAAACGGTTTCCTCTTAAAAAACTCACGGTCTAGTGAGAGAGAGATAGATTTCTAGATAAACAAGTACACAACACAGCTGGTCATGCAGGTGTAAGGAGAGGATATTATGGGAGCATATGAAAGGAATAACTAATTCATATTCTTTTGTAAAAATTTATTTATTTATTTTTAGAGAAAGAGTGCACAAGCGGGGTGGGGAGGGGCAGAGGGAGAGAGAGAAACTTAAGCAGGCTCCACAGCCAGCACAGAGCCCATTGTGAGGCTTGATCCTAAAACCCTGAGATCATGACCTGAGCCAATATCAAAAGTCAGATGCCTTACTGACTAAGCCAGCCAGGTGCCCCCAACTAAATCATATTCTAAGGGGAAAGAGGTCATGGAAGGTTTCCAGAAAAAAGCTATACCTTCAACGAGCAATAACAAATTAGAGTTTGGAGGGATGGATCTTGTGAGATGGAAGAAAAACTGGGAGAAGGACCAGGGGTAGATAAAAAGAGTATGTTAGGAGGGGACATGAAGGAAGAAGTTCAAGAAAATTATTCAAGGGAAAGAAGACAATATAACAGTGGAGGCTGGAGAGGTGAACAGAGGCCTTGCATGTCAGAAGAGTTTGGACTTTATCTTGGGCGTTAGAGAAGCCACTTATAGGTTTTAAGAATAATGCTATCAGATCTGGATTTCAGACCATTATTCTAAGTACAGTAAAGAATGCAGTGGAAGGGAGAAGGATGAAGGAGGGAGATCATTTATTAGCGATGATCATGAAGTGATGATGATGGCTTGAACCAGAGTTTATCAGTGGTGATCGACCCTATAGAGGATGAAAGGGGTGGAAGTAGACCGAAGCCAATGCCTAGGCTTCAGGTTTGTCTCGTTTTGCTTTGTTCTAGTACAGTGTGGTGGTTTAGTAGGAGTTTTCAACAATTTAAATTGGGGAATTAAACAGATCAGTGCTTTGAAGAGGTCATTTGGAGTTTTTTTTTTTTTTTTTAAAGAGAGAGCTATAAAGGATGGAGACAAGCCAGTCAGCTCGAAGGCCATTAGAAAAGTCCATTGGAGAAAAAAAGAGGGTCTAAAATTCATTAAAAAAAATATTACAAGCACTGTAACAGATAAGAATGGGAAAAGTATACACTGTTTTCTGCTGATTGCTTTGTGATAGAGGGCAAGGAAAGATACAAGGAAAACTAGTTAATGGCATAGAATGAACTAAAGGAAGACAGTGCATCATCCCTCAAAATAATCTGGAAGGAGCTCTATGGTCATATGAAATTTCCATCAAGGATGACAAATATTTTGTTTGACTGTTTTCCTGTCACTAATCCTCATTTGACAAAGTCCTCTCTGTTCCTTCTTCATGCTCAAAAGTGATTTATAGTCACATGCTATTTAGATAGAACTTTAATTTCAATACTGGAAAGAAAAAGGCACCTGTGTGCCATATGCCATCAAAGAAAGAACAAGAATGTCTTGCTATGCTTTTTGCCCCAGGAGGTAAACAGCCCTTGTCATTGTAAAGGCTGCAGGACATGCTCACTTTATTTACCATTCTCTCTCTGTATAATATATGACACTGGCCTTGGTCAAAGTCAAACAAGAAGGCCACAAAGAATATTGGATTGGGGTACAAATCTGAGTCTTGCCATGTGCTTGTCTCAGCTTCAAGCACATATTAAATGTTTAGAAATGTCAACATTTATTATTTTCTATAATTCTACTCAACTATTCTATTTTTATTTTCTATTATTATGGACTGAGAAGTGTGGTTGGTGGTTAAGAGCATAAAAGAGGGTGAAGAGAAGACCAGTAAATTACAAAGAAGGACAAGAGTCAGATTCTCACCCATTACTGAGTTACAGCCCACAGGTCAAACCTGGCTCACCACCTGTTTTTATAAATATACTTCTATTGGAACACAGACAGGTATATTTATTTACATAGTGTAAATTCATTTACTTACACAACAGCATGATTGAGCAGTTGTGACAGAGCCTATATGTCCTACGAAGCCGAAAATAATTACTATCTGGCTGTTTACCAAAAAAATCCGCCTACCCATAGCCTAGACAAATGCTCTCCTTGGGTGTTTTTGAAGCCTTGAGAGAGGAGAAAACTTCAGGTGAGTTCCTTACATGAGAAAATAAGGAGTTTGATAGTATTAGACCTCTGAAAACCTATATTCTTAAAATGGAATCTGAAACAGCATCAGTTATATAGAGCAATGTGTAAGTCTGTGATAGCGACCAAGTAGAGGTGATATAGTTTTGCTTTTTCAGTTTCAACTCAGGATCATTTGTCACCTCCTGGGCTAGAATTTTAGGGCTGGTTTGTGAAATCTCAGTGACATGGGTCTGGTTTTCATTTGCCTCCCATCCATTGAGCCATAACTCAAGAAGCAACTAAAAAAATTAGTTCACTTCAAAAAAAAATTAGTTTACTTGATATTTAATGCAGTTATTTTGTTGTGAACATTTTGACACAGATGACATTTTATATTCATCTGTTTGTGTCTGCCAAAAAAAAACCAACTTTCAGCTTTTTAGGAATCCCAAGTAATGTGTTCAACACCTTCACATTCAACCCCAATCCCTGTACCTCAGTCCATTGTCTATTTTTCTTGGTCCCCATCCCATTCCTGATGTCTGTTCCTTCCACTTTACCCTTGACCTTCCCTGGGTCCCTGGGCCTTTCTCCATCCCCATATGTCATTCCATTTCAGACCATCCTATCCTCCACCTCACCCTATTCCTAAGCCACACTTTCCCTGGGGCGCAGAATGATTATCAAGGATTGGTTAAGTCTTAAGTGTGCGATAACAAAGGCTTATGTGCATATTACCTAATAATCATAATCATCATAAAAATACTAATGAAAGAAGGTAAAGGGTTTATTGTTTATAGCTCAATAAAATGTTCAAAATGACTAAAAAAGCAACTACTTCTCAAAAAATAATATGTCTTAGTCATGGACACCCTAGCCATCCAGAGTTTCTGGATTTCCTAGAACTACCCAGGAAGGAGATACAATCTCATGTTACAGACTCCCTAAACCCTTCCCTTATATTCTGGAATTGCCAAAGAAAATAGCAACATTGTTTTCTCACTTTTTTTTTTTGAAATGACAGTATTTTCATGCTTGAAAAATGATTTACAAGCCTTTTTTTTTTTTCTGTTTTCTTGATGATAACATAGGGAAAAAAACTAGTGTGGAATTGATTTTTCACACAGTTACAAAGGACAAAGATCACAAAATCCTACTACATTTGCCCTAGGGACAACTTACCTAAAAGACAAGGGCAGAGGTGAAAAATACAAAATTAACTTCCCCAAACCAAGTAGACCTGCCATTCTGGGTACAGTTCTTCTATAGCTGAGAATAACTTCAATCATGATGGATTCTGCATAGCTTTCCCCCTCTCTAGGATGTATTCAGCACCAGCCCAATATCTGTAAGTGAACAACGTAACTAGGTACAGTCACAGGACGCCAGTATCAAGATGCTGAGCACAACAGAGTTTCAGCACTGAGGCAGGAGCTTACAAGCTGTTCCGTCTCACCCCTACCTACTGCTTGTATTGCCTGGTTGATTTCTCACGTGCATGAGCTCACTGTCTGGTTTAGTGGACTCTAGCTACATGTAGCTATTAAGCACTTGAAATGTGGTTGGTCCAAACAGATATGCTGGAAATATAAAATACATATACTAATATCAAAGACCTGGTTAAAATAAAAGTTTATATTGATTATATTTTGAAATGATAATAGTTTTGACATACTGGGCTACATAAAATATATCATTAAAGTTGATTTTACCCATTTCTTTTGTATCTACTTGAAAACTGGAGATGACACATGATTTGAGTTCTATTTCTAATGGACCGTGCTGCTTTAGAGATATGCGACACACTGTTAATTCTCATTTCCTTAGTCTTGCCCCAGACCATGGGTCCGAGGCCCTGATAGAGGAAATAGTCAATACGCAACATGACTGAATATGAGAAACTACTGGTTTGTGTCTTTGGACGGTATCTGTGTGACACAGGTAGTTATGCTCTGTGGAAGTACAGAAGCGAGGCAGGAGAGCTGCCAGGTGACAGGTACCGAAGGTGATTCATAGCTGGTTTGGTCTTATACAGCTCTTGAATGCCGGGGAGCCCATACCTCCCTACCTCTCATCTAAACATGTCTTCCTAACTATGACAACAACTTGAATCTGAAAAGAAGTGAGCATTCTGTGTCCACCAATAGCTTAGCAAGACAAAAGGGTAGAGTTTTCGGCTTCTGTAAAAAAAAAACAAAACACCAAAAACAAACAAACAAAAAACAGTGTTCCTATTATCCAGGCAGTGATGAAGAAATCCCAGAAATGGTGTTCTGCTGGGTTTACTTTTATTGAACAAGTAGTTGAACAGATAGCATTGTGACCAGGAGGTTTTCAAGTACAGACAAATGGAGATGTCTCTGTGTACTCAGATCACAGAATCTAGGAGGAAAGAGACGGGAAAGACTGAAAGTCAGTGAGTCCATTCCCCCAACAGCTCTGTATTGTTTTCTATAGTAAATAAGAAAAGCTCTGAAGAATTCTTTCTCTATACAGATGGTGAGGGTTAGGCGATTCAGAATTGGGGCATATATTTTCCCTCATGGCTTTCACCAATTCTTCCATTATTTGTCCTGGAAGAGAAGATGGATAGGTTAGGTGCTAGAAACTGAGAGATATTATAGAAATGTGGATTATACATTTATAGGTGTACTTCAGTCAAAGAAATCCATACATCCTTTCAGTCTGCCAAGGACTCACCATTTATGATCACTTCGCATTTTACTCAATTGATTCAGTGAATAGGTTAGGTGCTAGAAACAGAGATATTATAGAAATGTGGATTATACATTTATAGGTGTACTTCAGTCAAAGAAATCCATACATCCTTTCAGTCTGCCAAGGACTCACCATTTATGATCACTTCGCATTTTACTCAATTGATTCAGTGAATACCGGGCACCTAGTACACACTACCTACACACTACCACACTAATTCTGCCCTTGATCACATGTGACCCTCATGGTAATGAAAAGAGGTAAATGTCAGAGGAGGGAACAGAGCTCCAGAGAAGGTTAGTGACTTGCCAAGGTCTCACACTGGATCAGAACTTAAATCCAATTCCTCCAAAACTAATGCTTTGCTATTATAATTTGTTTGAGGCTATAAGAATTTAATCAGCTATCTTCCTTGCCTAACTTATCCAATATTCACACACTCTTGAAATTGACATTCAAAACATCAAATCAACACCTAAACATTTTTCAAAAGAAGGTAAGGGCCTCAGGAAGCTTCCCCCCACCCCCAAAACATGTTTATTCATTTGCTCTCTAGTATCTTCTGGGCATGTGCTAGGTTACAGAGCAAGGATTGTCAAGAAGTCAGGACAAGCCATCAAGGAATCGATAATGAACAGACAATTAAAATTCAGAGGGATAATTTCTACTAGACATCCAATATTAGCTTTCTGTACAAAGTGAGATAAAATGATACTTTTAAATAAGTTATTATTACAATCCACCCTCCCCCAAACCAATAAGCTCATTCCCAAAGATACCTTATGGTTCATCACTCATAGCATTTTCATATTGCTGCTAACATCATAACTTACTCTGCTAATATAACCTCACAGTGTCAGCCAGTACCACCTGGAACACCAGCAGCACTATCGTTCCAAGCCCAGACCTCCATCTGAGTTCTCACATCCACCCCAGGAGATTTCCTTCGGTTTGAGGGTGGCAATCGAAGGTCTTGTGATATCTTTGAAAATCTTTGTTATGGAATTGAGAATAGTCATTTATTCATCTCACAAAACAGTACTGGTATTTTCCTTAACAGAGAAATGTCCTTTCAAGGTAGCTAATTTTTATTTAATTGAGATATGTAATCCCTTTTCTAGAGCCCCTGGTTTTCAGAATTTCCTGACAACTAAGGGATGGTGGCAGAGTATAAGCTATGAAGCCAGAAAATCTACACCAGATGCAAAATAGAATGTTGAATAACTTTGATAATAGCAGGATCTCCCCCAGGCTGATTTTCTGTAAAATGGGAAAGATAATAATCCCTGTCCTAACCACAGGCCTACTGTGAGGGTGCATACAGGAAAGAGCACATAAAATTCTGAGCTACATAAATCTTAGTAGTTATTGAATAACAGAAAATACTTCTTAGGTCTTAAGCATGAGTATGCATTCTAGGATCTTCAGTTTATTTTTCTAGGAAAGTTGTTGACTGCCTGGCCTTGTATTCATTCTTCAAATTCCGGACTCTCTTAGAGAATCTATACAGGAACAAAGTTCAGGCAATCACCTTCAGCCTCCAGGATATGCATGCGTCATAGTCATCAGAGCAATGCTGGGCCATGACCCACCCACTTGTCCCACTTCAGTGTATCCAAAATCACACCCCTGAATCATACAGAGGGAACTGAACCCATGTTCAGGACACCTTTTGTTCTAATGATTTATTCCATCATCTAACACCATAAGTAAGTCCTATCATTAATAATATGTTACATAATTCTAGTGGAAAGAAAACACCCAAAAATGAAAAGAAGAAACTCTCTTATAAAACCTTTTATGCTTAGCCCTGTCAAGATTCTTCCTTATTTGAATAAACACATCTTATCATTTTTATCCTACGGCAAATTTCTCATAAAGTAGTTTTGTCAAGTTGTCTACATGAGATCACAGCAAGATGTGGTCTAAAGTATGATCTTTAGGATTCACATAAAGATTATTTTTATCTACCATCCTGAATTACATGTAATCAGGTATGTTTGTGAGATGGAAGGGATATTATATTCTGTTAATAAAATAAGGAGCAAACCACTACGAGTTTATATGTAATAAGACAGCAAACACAATATGGGGATAGAGCAAAAGTTGAAACTGTCTCTTTATGGATATGTAAAGACCTCGAATATACCGATGACTGTCAAGTGCATATGAGGAAAATGAAGGTCGTCTGGCTTCACCCCAATACTCTGCCTTCCAGCTGCTAATGTAAAACCAAAACCACCTAGTTTCCATCTTTTGTTTTTCCAGTGTTCCATATCAAGACTCACTGAGTAGTTCTTCTGAATGTGGTCTCATCTAGTGTTGCTTAGGAGCCCCAAATCTGGCAGAGTAGTCTCCAATTGCATTATTGCCAGAGCTTTTTGTGGCCATGGCATGGAGTGAAACCAGTTGTGAATAATAATAAATATTTATTTAGTAAGTGTAATTTATTACAATATTTTGTTTTTATTGAATGTAAATATATTTTAACATCAAATATAAGGTTATTAAACTATAATCCATTATAATTATTAAACATACATAAGTGCTATGCCAGGATCCATTTCTCTAAGTTTACACTATGGATTCTTCTCTTTGTCTAAGTTCATACTTTGGTCTCTTTAGCATAATAATAATAGTGATAATAATAATAAATGCCCTTAGTTCATAGACACTGTGCCAAATGTTTAAAAGTCAGTATTTATTGAGTGTTTTCAATAACTTGGTGAGATCTTTGGTTTAGATCTTTGATTTGCCAAAGGTCTCATATATGAGAGATATAAAAAACTGGAATTTAAACCCATATTTGCCTGGTAACAAACATTTTCTCTTCTTTGAAAATTCCTACATTTCCCCCCAAGTTACATATCATCTTGCCTGAGGAAGAGCATCCTCGAATGCAGTTGCCAGGGAGAATCAAACTCAATAATGTCTGTCAAAACATCCTTGCAGGGATTTAAATGAAAAGGCCAACTTTTCATGTTGGGAAACAGTTGAATGCAATGCGAAGTGCAAGAACATGGGGGTTACATGGAAATGGCTGAAATTCAGTTCCGTCACTATGCAACCTCTCTCAATCTTTTCTCATCTTTTTATAGAAAATCACAGGAAATAAAACCTACTTTGTAAAAGTGTTATGTGAGGGACATTGCTCATAAACAATCTACTAATGATCCCAGTTAACAGTAAACATTTAAAAATATTAACTATTATATTATTATCCCTGCATATTTCGGTAATTACTTAATGATCTTCACAATGAAGACATGACCAATTCTGGGGTTATCTGACCCAGTATCATTGCCCTAGCCAGAGAAATGTCCATCAGTCGGTGGCAGACACAGAAGCGGAACCAATCGGCTCTGGCAGTGTAACCGCGAATGCAGTGTACTTACAGATGCTGGCACATTGGGAGGGGTTGTTTCCGGGATGCTGTTCTCTTCACACTTCCCTTCGCTGCGTATGTGTGTATTAGTCTGGTGTATTCTAAAACAGAGTAGAGGAAATTAAAAAGATGGAAAAACTGACAGTTATGATGAGAAAAGAAAACAAACAAGGATCAATGTGGGTGACATCTGGGCATCAAACCAGAACTGAAATTACAGGTAGAACCCGGGATCTGAATTCAACTACTTCCCAGTAGGAATCACCCAGGTTTTGTCTCTCTTCAGATTCAGCTCCAGATTCATTCCCCAGTCCTGGATTCATTCCATCACATTTCATTCACCTACATACTCATAAAATTGTTCAATGTTAGAAATAAACTTGGAGACCATCTATTCCAAAAGCCATTATTTTACAGACAGGAAAACTGGATCCCATGAAGAAGCTTCATTTTACTGAATACCTATAATGAGGGATTACAAAATACAATACATATATATAATAAAAATATATAAAATATATTTAGACTATTGATTTTATAAAATATAATAATACATAATCATACAGTTTGAAATGTATAGCTGGAAAAAATCTTAAAAGGCATGAATTACAATGTCTCTCTCTTAAGAAATATTGCATAGCAAACATTTGTTTGTTTGCCTCTGGTGATCGGAAACTCACTATCAAGGCAGTTTGACTTGTCTTTGGATATTGCTCAAGTTGAAATGGCTTCCCTCTAAAACCACAGAAACCAATACTCTTTCCTCTTGCCTGGGATAGCCTGGATCTTTCCTCTATAATATATACTACCAGTTCCTTTAGCTAAACAATCCATCCTGAGGCATGATTTGTTAATATTTTTACCATTGAAGTTTCTGACTCCAAAGTTCCCTTGACTAGAGTATCACTTGTTATGGGTTTACACAGTTAATGGGATACTTAAAGAACACTGGGTGGATAATTTAGGCCCTGACATCTGCAATAAAGGAAGTTGAAGAATTTCTGGGCTGAAGATATAAGGCATACATAGTAACAAATTCCTGAACGGTTGCATTCATTTCTTAAATGGAGATTTCTTAATTCTTTTTTTTACTATGTTATGTTAGTCACCATACAGTACTTTATTAGTTTTTGATGTAGTGTTCCATGATTCATTGTTTGCGTATAACACCCAGTGCTCCTTACAGTATATGCCCTCCTTAATACCTGCACACAAATTGTTAACATTGCTTCATTTTCTTTTCTTTTCTGGAAAGAGGTAACTTTCTCCATAGCCCTAAATGTTTAAAGAACTACTACTTTGGATATAACAGTAGTGTAGTGGAGAGAAAAGAGAACTGTATTTATATCCAAACCAACAAGGTGAAAATCTCATCTGATCTACTTCCTAGCTTTGTGACTTTAAACAAATTACCTGGACTCTCTGAACCTCAGATTCACCCTCTGTACAATGAAGATAATAGCGCTTATAGCATGTAGTGAGGATTCAGCGAGAGAATGAATGTGCGAGTGTCTTACCTACACATGTCAGAACACATAAAGCACTCATATTCAGATATTATTCTAAGTGTATAAACTGCAGAGTGTCCCATCCTCACATTCTGGGCTTTGCTTATGGTGTCCCCAGAAGGCAAGAACATACACGGACTACAGTGTAAATCTGGGGTGGGGCGGGGTGGGAGTGGGATGGAAGAGTCAAGATTTGTCACCACGCGTTCACTGACAGCTGGTCAAACATGAAGCATGTGAATGGAGGTGAGGGTAAGACAGTATTTGAGCAGAAAAGCAAAAAGCTAAAACCCATAATGACAGTAGTAAAATAAATCCCTCCTATTTAATTTTAAATAAAAATGGCAATTCTTCTAAAAAACCCAGTGAAGCCAGCTGGCTCACAGAATGGTCTGCACTTCCCCAGTGGAAAAAGTGAACCTGATAATGATGAGATACTATGCCCACAGATGCACAGACAGCAATAAATCTGAGAGCCCACCCTAGGCCGCCATTTGTTCCAGGGGGCTTTCTCTTGAATGATACTGCCTCTGCTCCAAGAAGAAGACTTGGAGAGGATGAGAAATATGTGACTATCAGGTAGTCAGAGGGCCCAAAAGAGATTACAGGCTGCACAGACTCAACATAGCAATGATTCTCACCTTTTTTCTTTTTACACAACATGTGGATGATATTCACATTCCCATGACTGTACACGGGCTAATAGAAACTTTATCTAATTGTTGTAACCCCACCACCTTTTCCTTTCTCTATACTCGGTAAAGTATATAAAAGCAACTTAATCAAAAGGATCATCTTCAATCCTCTCTATTTTATATTTGAATAAGATCATCCACAAAATTTGAATTTTTAATCGCTACGATCAGTAAATTGGTGCAATGCAACTCCAATTGATAGGAATGCAGTCCTGTGGGTCAACACCGTAGTCAAGAACCTCTACACTCAAAGATACGATAGTGCAACCTGTATACTTACAGGTTTTCATGACAGAGCATGCAGGGATTGTTGTATGTCTGGCCATCATCACCACAGACAGGCTGTAAATTCTTTGGGCAAAGGTAACCCATCTTGGGCAATACTCGGTACTGTTTGCACATCTCGGAGTCCTGAAGAAGTAAAACATAAATTAGATTTTTTCAATGGCACTCAGGAGGGATGGTCTTGGAAAAATCTTTTTTTGATTTCCTTAATCACATCTGAATACAACATTAGTAAAGGAACTGTAACATAGGTCGTAGAAACTCACTATTTAAAAATCAACAAACACACTTATAAATAACTCATGACTCAAAGTAATCATGATGCAATGCGGAAATGTTTTAAACTGAATGATAATAAAAATATAAACAACCAAATCACAGCATCTAAAGCAGTGATTTGAGGCAAAGTTGTAAATAAATACGTAATTAGCAAAGAAGAAAGCTTTAAGATCAACGATCTAAACTTCCATGTCAAGAAGCTAGCAAATAGGGGCACCTGGGGGGCTCAGTTGGTTGAGCAGATGCTTTGGCTCAGGTCATGATCCCAGGGTCCCGGGATCGAGCCCCGGGTCAGGTTTCCTGCTCGGCAGGAAGCCTGCTTCTCCCTCTCCCTCTGCCTGCTGCTCCCCATGCTTGTGCTCTCTCTCTCCGTCAAATAAATAAAATCTTAAAAAAAAAAAAGAAGCTAGCAAATAATAAACAAATTAAGCTTAAAGAAAATAATAATACAGAAGAGAAATCTATGAAATAGAAAACAGAACAAAGTCAAACACTGGTAGTTTGAAAAGATTAATAAATTGATAAACCATTTGCAAAATTGATAAAAAGGCAAGAAATATACATTACCAATATTAAAAATAAAATGGGGGTTTCACTATATATAGATATTAAAAGGATAATGTGGAAACGTTATAGCTATATGCCAATAAACTTGACAACTTAGATGAAATTTAAAAATTCCTTCAAAACCACTTTCTGAAACAAAGAAATAGGAAATCTAATAGTCCAGAGGCATTCATTCCAGGTATTCATTCCAGAGGCATAAAGAAGTACTTGTTTGCTAGTTTGTTTTGATAAATGGTTCAAACACCCAGGGATGCCTGGGTGGCTCAGGCTGTTGAGTGGTTGACTCTCGGTTTCGGCTCAGGCCAGGATCTCAGGGTCATGAGACGGAGTCCCACTTTGGGCTCATGCTCAGTGTGGAGTTGGTCTGACCCTCTCCCTACCTCTCTGCCTCTCTTCCCACTATTTATTTTATTTGAGAGAGAGCGAGAGCACGCAACTGCACACACACACACGTGCATGCAAGTGGGGAGAGGGGCAGGGAGATATCCTTAGTATTTTCTTACGTAGTCTATCAACTCTGAACCAATTGTGGTTGATTCCACCTTCAGAGCAGACCCAGGATCCAAGCACCTCTCGTGACTTCTACCACTACTGCCACGGTATAAACTAGCATCATCTCTTCCATTGACTACTGCTATGACTAACCAGCTGTCCAGATTTTGCTCTTGCCTCCCTGTAGTATATTTTCAATATAAGAGGCAGAGTTATTCTTTTAAAAAATAAATCAGATTACATCACTCCTCTTTTCAAAACCTTCATTCAGAATAATAGTCAATATCTTTAATATGGTCTACAAAATCCTACATAATATGGCTTCCTATGGCTTTCTCTGAGGTCCCTCTAATTCACTACACCAGGCTCCTTGTTGTCCTTTGACCCCTTCCTTGGGGCTCTGCTATTCTTTTCTTGGAATCCTGTTCTCTCACCTCACATGTATGGTATTAATCCGTTTAGGCCTCGTAAATGTCACCTCAGAATGCTTTCCTGTACAGTCTACTTAAAATTGTACTCCCTGCCCCACTCTGATCCCAGTATTTATATCATTATTTTATTTTATTTTCCCCTTGGAGTTACATTTTATTTATTCATAGTATCTACTATCTATATTCTTCAAACATGAACTCCATGAATGTAGAGAGTTCTGTCTGCTTTGCTTATGACTATTGTTCTCATATTCATGAACAATGTTTGGAAAATAATAGGTGTTCAATAAACATTTGTAAAATGAATGAATGGGTGACAAAATGAATAATGAATGTGGTCCTCTTCTCCAAGAGAAAGCTCAGCTCAAAACCAGATTGTACATTAGGAAGAACCTTGATGAGGCTTCTGATCTGCTGGCCGTATCCCATTTCTTGATGTAGGCGCTAATATCACAGCTGTGCTCACTTTGTGATACTGCATTTAGCTGCACACTCATGCTAAGCATACTTCTTATATATGACTATTATACTTCAGTAAAATGTTTTTTAAAAAAGAACAGATTTTATTATTCACGATAGCCAAGATACGGAAACAACCATCAGTGGGTAAGTGGATAAAGAATACATGTTACACACACACACACACACACACACACACACACACACACAGCACTGGAATATTATTCAGCCATGAGAAAGAAGGAAATCCTACCACTTATGACAACTTAGATGAATATTTAAGGCATTATGCTAACTGAGATAAGTCAGACAGAGAAAGACAAATACTGTATATGATATCACTTACATGTGGAATCTAATAATGCAAACTCAGAAACAGAGTGTAGAATGGCGATTACGATTACCAGGGAAGGGGACTGGGGGAAATGGGAGACGTTGGTCAAAGTGTACAAAATTTCACTTACAGGATGAATAAGTTCTGGGGGTGTGATGTACAGCATGGTGATTATAGTTAATCATATTGTATTCTACACTTGAAATTTGGCAAGTGAATAAATCTTAAATGTTCTCACCACACACAAAAATAGTAATTATGTGAGGTGATGGTGGTGTTTGCTAACACTACAGTGGTACATTTTGCAACATTAGAGTGTACTAAATCAACACATTGTACATCTTAAATCTACACAGTGTTATATGTCAATTATATCTCAATAAAGCTAGAGGAAAAAAGAACAGATTCTGTGAATAGTTTCTTTTCATGTTTATGGGATTCCTAGGGTAGTAAATTTCTAATTTACCAGAAATCTGTAATTAGTATATATTTCACTAGTACAAGTCATCTACTATCCTGCTTAAATTGGGCAAATAATAAGATTAAATTCATGTTTGATACTTTCCTTTCTTTTTTTTCTGGGTCATCAGATTAGATGCTAAAGTTTCACTTTTAGAGGCCAATTTGATATGCTACTTCATGAATATATTCATGAATATGCTCTTATTCCCTTTGCTCCTTTCTATTCCTGACTTGGCAAAGCTCTAAAAAAGCAAACCTGTTAGGCTAATTTACACTAAGGTATATGTTACTGATGGCCATCAGCTTGTATTTTGAATAAACAAGTTTTAACCACTGTGAATCGTGGATTAGTGGAATTTCACAAGTCTGAAAATGCTCCACACACTTCTCTAGGCTATTGGGAAGAGGGCTGATTTGGGGATGGGGAAAGAGAGGAAGCTGGGTGAGGAGTGTTTCTGGCCTGCTGAAATGACAGAATTGAGGCTCCTAACTACTTATTTGACCATATGTGCAATAAGCCACATTCATGACACATCCACGTTTTAAAATTCAATCGTGTACTAAATTGGCTTGGGACAGGGCTAATAATCTAAAAGAGTACAGAATACTGCATTGATGAGTCATCCCAGAACTCTCACTGAGCACGGAACTACCTACAAAGGGTTTGAAACTATGCTGAATTCGCCTTTCCAAGGCCTCTCTATGGAAATGAAGCTCATGGAGGGGGAGTGTCAACAGACCCCAAACATAAATGCATTAACTTAACACGTAGCTTTTCAGCAGTCATTCTTACCAGAAAAGAAATGGAGGAAGCCGGGCTGTTTTCCTCTGTAGATCTAACGTGGAATGATTTCTCTAGAATTCTTGCCCTTTCCAAAGCTTCTTTTTGACTGCAGAAGAAGACAAAAAGTAATTTACAGTTATAGGCACAAAGACTAGCACCTATAACTTCCAGTGTGAAGCTGTGCAATCCTAAATAAAATATGACAGAACTACAGAACATTCAACCAGAGGATGGTGTAAAGAAAAGTACACAATGGGGAACTGGTTTAGAGCACTCATCACTTAATAGATGTATGGCCTTGGACAAGTTGCCTAAATTCCTTGAGCTTAGCTTTTCTAGAACATCAAAAGAGGGTAGTATTGGTAATTCCTGTCTCCAGAAACATATTACAAAGAGTTAAAAAAAATGCTTATTATTATAATTGTGTTCACAGTGTTTTCATAACCATCGTCATCAGTATCTATCATGTCTATTGGTCCCCAAATATGGTAGTTCATCAAAATAACCTAAAAACCCCTTCTAAACAACAAATTCCTTAGCCCTGAATTTTCTGCCAAATAAATTTTGGGGGTAAAAATCTGTATTTCTGAAAAAGAATTCTCTGTTGAGTCTGATCTAGTTGTGGAACAAAGATTTGGAAGAATTTCTTATAGCTATGATCCTGAGATTTAAAAAAACATTTTCTCCAGGGACACAGCTAGGAACTATGCTGGTTAGAACTCACATCTGGATTTCCTGTCTCCTGTATCAGGTGTTCTCAACTTAAGGGCCTTGAATCTAAAGACTTATTTTAAAGACGCCATGGATTCATGAGCACACATTTATTTAATTGGCAACTTCTAAAGATGCAGTTCTCATGGGTCCTGTCCCCATGCTTTAATAAAAACACCTTTTGCACCGAAAAAAAAAAATTAAATAAAAAAAAATGCAATTCCCCACTAGCTGGAGGGGTAACAAGATCCTCTTACTCACATGACTGTTCTGCACATGTGGCACTTATTTTTGTATAGTTTTCCATCAGCACCACGCACAGGGTCATTCTCTCGAGTGCACATGAGCCGGTCATTTCTCACGTACTGCCGAAAGTTACTGCACTCGTCCTAGAAAATGCGAAAGGGAAAACGAACAGGATTTTTCCCCTTTCTAAAACTTGGTTTTAGAAAGTCCCTTCTTAGCTAGCTCAGACTCACTGCCCCTATCCTGGCAATGGAGACTAAGGAACGCCCAGACTTTAAACTCTCCATCCCCTGCTTCATTCTGAACCTCTCTGCCCGGGGCCTGGAAATGCAGGGGCGAACACTTGATAGATCATGTCTCCCTCACCCTTTCCTTCCTAGCTTCCTTCCTTCCCCTCATTTTCCATATGGGCCGTACTCTTTTTTTTTTTTTTCTTTAAGATTTTTTTAAAAATTGATTTGTCAGAGAGAGAGAGCATGTGAGCACACAAGCAGGGGGAGCTGCAGGCAGAGGGAGAAGTAGGCAGAGGGAGAAGCAGGCTTCCCCTGAGCAAGGAGCCCGAAGCGGGGGCTCAATCTCAGGACCCTGAAATCATGACCTGAGCCAAAGGCAGATGCTTCAACCAACTGAGCCACCCAGGCGTCCCCCATGAGTTGTACTCTTGACCAAAGGACAATATCACAGGAATCTAATGCTACAATGTGATTATTACTGCAAAGGACTGAATGAAGATGTCTTCTTTGCAGTCTTGAAAAGTAAATAGAAAAGGCAGCATCACACATACACACTATTGATTCATTGATGCCAAGAAGGCTATCTGGAGGAAACAGAAAAAAAAGACATCAAGGAGAGAAGCTAAAGGGGAAAATTAGTGTATATTACCTGAATTGTAAAAATCAATGTCAACAAGCTACCCGAAGCCTCATTTCACATTTAGTGTCAGAAGAAAGCATGCAGTTGAGGTGGTAAAGAATTTAACACTCTATTTTTCAATCCATATTTCTCCCAAAGAGGAGAGCAATACTTGATGCACACTGTGGGCAAATTCTCTACAAAACTGAGAAAAATATTAAACCTTAAAGCCAGACAAAAATGTTGTTATAACCAAAATGAAATATTAGCAGTCTATTTTCTTTGAAGCAAAACATTGGCATTTTTATTATCCAAAAAACTGGAGGAGAATGTCAGATTCTGAGGATGAAAGGTAAAACAGTTATCTTCGCATCTTTTAAGAAATGACCTTTGCGTCATCTGAGGGCTTGGCACTTGATTTCTCTTCGTCATTCTTTTTTCTTTCACTAGCTTCTCGCTCGCTGCAGAATAAAAAAGGATAGGATTGTTTTTCTTTTAGGGTTCTTGCCGAGTTTTTTAAATGAAATATTTCTCTAATTCTAAACCGTAGCAAATCTAACATTATTTTCTCATATCTAAAAAATACCTAAAATACTTTTTTTTTTGGTAACTACTGAGTCTTAACTATTGGAATTTTCATAGTGCATTTGGGGCAATGCTATCAACTTTCATAAATTCGGCTACTACACTGTCATCCAGAATGCTATGTTCCTAAAAGGACGTTGCATTTTTTCCTTAATAAAATATTTATATGGCTCTCATGTAGAGTTGCTTCATTTCTCCTTTCTCTTATTCATATTAATTTAGAACTGAACTCTCTAATATTGATTTTCTTTATGTACTTATATTGCTTTCAAGTTTATAAATATTTGAAAAACATTATCTCCTTGAATCCCTACGAGAAGTCTATCATGTAGAAATTTTTTCCTTTACATACAAGAGGAACTATGTGGCACATGGGGCATGACTCAGCTGATGTGTTTCCTCTCTGAAGGCCAGGGATTTGGGCACCATCCAACAGCTGTCTCCCTGTCCCAGATGCTCCGGGTCTAATTATGCTTCTCATCATCAAAATAAACATTTCTGGCAAGAGTGTCCTGGAAGCTCACTGTCCTCTTCTAAAGTGAAGGCCTAGTATGTTTTTCATGTGCAATGCCCAGGGCCTTTTAAGTTTTAAATTAAAAAGATCTTCTTGCAAACAAGCACACCCCATCACACTGATCAATAAACCTCTTCACGTACAAGATGCTCTGACACATAGCACACTTGTTGACGTGCATCTTGCCATATGGACCTCGAACAGGGTTATTTTCTCTGGTGCAGATAAGCTTCCCTTCTCTCACCATATTCCGGAACTCGTGGCACTGATCCTGCCAAGAGAAACAGAAAAAAGATGTTACCATGATAGTTTGATCTCTAAAACTCAAACATGATTTGTGAGATATAACATAATACTTGGGGGTGGGGGGAATAAAAATCTAGAGAAAACAAAATTTTAGAGACGGAATGTGTTTCAAAGGCTCTTTATTCAATATCTGCTTAGGAAGCTAGAATCCTCTCCATAGCATCCCTCTCCAATAATTACCTTGTCTCAGGGGAATTTCACTACTGCGTCAGGCAGCCTGTACTGTATTAACATAATTTTTAGCAGGCTGAGCTCCAAACCTATCTCCCTGAAGCTGTACTCATTACTCCACACATAAGAAAGCCCTGGAATGAACTGATAGACGCTCTTTTGGCAAGACATTTAGCTCTGTTCCTCAAGAACAAAATAATATTTTATTATATGCCAGGCATTTTGTTGTGTGCCCTAATGGACTTACGAGTACACAAGATAAAACACTCATTATCTTCATTTTATAGATGATAAACCCTCATTATTCTCATTTTATAGAGGAGAAAATAAGGCTCAGAGTGATTAAGTAAAGTCAATGTTGGAATTGTGATCAGAGATCTGCTAACAAGCTTTGTTATTTTCTGTGCTTTTACCTAGCAGAGAATAAAACTCCTAAACACTTGTAAAAAGATAAAGCTGCCTTTTATATTCACTGAAAAATAAGAACCTTAAAAAGAAGACAGTGAAAATGAATCCACAGGATCTGGCCTCTAATGAAATTTTTGGACATCTACAGAAATTTGTCATAAACTACCTGTAAGCTCAAAGAGCCAAAGGAAAGACGAGAAAATTACCTTGAAAAATACTGCTAGTAACGTGGATGGCAGTTGCCCTCTCTCCCTCCAGCCCTCCCTCTTTTCCTCACTTCCTTCCCAACTTCCTTCCTTTCTTCCTCCTTTCCTCCCTTCCTCCCTCCCTCCATTCCTTCTTCCCTCCGTCCCTCCCTTTCTTTCCCTTTCTCTCTTTCTTTCTTTTGAGATATTTTATCTATTTATTTTAGAGAGAGAGAGAGAGGGTGACTGGGAGGAGGAGCAGAGGGAGAGAGACAAGCAGACTCCACGCTGAGCGCAGAGCCCAACGTGGGGCCCGATCTCATGACCCTGAGGATCATGACCTGAGCCAACATCAAGAGTCAGACGCTCAACTGACTGAGCCAGCCAGGTGCCCCTGTCCTTTCTTTAAATTGTGATACCCATGAAAACTCTAGACCTACTTTTATCTGCAGCATTAAAAAAGTTCTCTGGAATTAAATACTTGATCAAAATATTAAATTTCTCACAGCCATCATTTTTGGAAGTTGCTAGAATTATTTACTTTTCCAGCTACACAAAATCTCACACACATATATGTTTATGATAACATCCGTCTGCCCGTACTTCTGTCTTTGCTTTATGGGTGCAATCTCTGGCTCTTCTATCGATCATCTCTGTGTAGTTAACTTATCTGAATTTTTCTCAACTGAAAAACTGGAACAATACCACCTACTGCATAGATTTGGGGAAGGCTTATTTATTTTTCACTGAGGTATGATTGATACTATATTAGTTTCAGATATACAACATAGTGATTTGACATCTGCATACTGGCCACCCCAATAAGTCTAGTTACCATCTGTACCCATACAAAGTTACCACAATGTTACTGACTGTATTTCCATGTAGACATTATATCTCCCTGACATTTATTCTAGAACTGGAAGTTTGTACTGGGTAGGTGGCCTGTATGGATAAATTTATTATGATTTGTCCCTCATAACCGACCACATGGACCCACATGTACACAGGCAGGCTAAGGAACGCTGTTTGTGAGACTCATGCTGTGTGAATAACCTTGGGAGCCTGGTTGTTTGAAATATATTATCTGCCCTCCATACGGCCCTTCTGTTCTGGGTGCCAAGAGCCACAAATCTTGTCTCACACCCCCTCCTGCTCAAGGCTGGGCTGGACCCCTAGAAGGGAATCCAGGAGGGGAGGCAGACAGACATAGCCCAGGCTCCTTGAAAATATAGAAACATGGTAACATAGAAATGAAGTTCACTGTAAACTGCAGGTAGGCAGACAAATGTTTAATTTCAAACCCTATTATTTGCCCTGTAAATATGGCCCTTATGGGGAGGGTTGGTTGGAAGTCTCACCTGAGAGGAGGATGTTCAGCCCAGGCCTCTCAGCCGGGACTCCAGCCTGGCTGTTCCCATGGGCTTCCCCAGCTAAGAAGGTTGGATGTTGTAAGCACCTGATTTGATGTAACTTTGCCTTATTCTCATTTATTGCCTACTATGACTTTCATCTATGTCATTGCTTTTTTCTCCTGTGTTTCTCAAGTTGTCCTCGTCTTTCTTTTTATTTTCAGCTGCCTTCCTCTTCTGTTCCTATTAGGTTTCTATACTAATAATAAACTTTTCTTTTCTTTTTGAAACTGAAACATAGCTGTTGTGAATCTTTTGTTCAGAACAGCAGGCTTAAATATGATAATGCATGTGCTTTGTAAAAAATTTAACTTTGCAGATGTAGATAAGACCATAGCTCTCGTTTTGCCACACAAACACACAAAATGGATATTTTTCATATATGAATATATAGAGCATTTTTTTGTTTGAAATTTCTAAAATGGATATTAAAAAAAGAAAAATATTGACCAAGATTATAAATAGAATAGATGGCCAGTACAGATGATTTGAAGTTGTACAATAAAATCTTATCTCAAGACCAGTCATTTACCAAAATGCATAATAGATATTCCCAACATATTTTTTAAGAAAGAAAATTACTATTAATGGTTCATTTTGTAAGTCAGTAGAAGACCTAATGAAAAGTTCCCTCATGAACATTCATTAACCAGAAAACTTCCCTGGGGAAACTTGATGATTTCTCTTTTCTATCTGGGGTCCATGGATGGATTAGAAGAGATTGTGCTGTGTCATATTCTGTGTGTTAGTGCTGTAAAGCATCAAACGTTATTTTTAAAGCCCTAACTGAATACAAGATGGCACTGGAACGCCAAGTCAAGAATTTATGATCTGGAGCTTCAAGTTTTTGATATTTGCTTTCTTGTTTGTAATTTTGGTATCTATTTGCTTAATTATTTGTTTTAAAACTTCAGAGAAGAGGGGCACCTGGGTGGCTCAGTCAGTTAAGCATCTGACTCTTGGTTTTGGCTCAGGTGGAGATCTCACGGGTGGTGAGATGGAGCCCCATGTTGGACTCTGTGCTCAGCGGGGCGTCTGCTGGAGAGTCTCTCCTTCTGCCCCTCCCCGCACCTACACGCACATGCTCTCTCTCAAATAAATAAATAAATGTTTAAAAAAAAATAAAACTTCAGAGAAGAAATCCTTTTGATAATATCAATAGTTTGTTGATTGTCATTGGTCCTGCAAATAGGTGGTAATTGTATCAGAGCTGCTTTCAGGGCATTGAATAGCATGCTATTTCTTCGCAAGATCTGGCCATGCTCTCCTGTTCATTATTATATACACAATGAGTGGGACAGAGTAAGCATTCCATAAATATTTGTTTAACGAATTAACCTTACAACCAAGCTTCCAGCTTTAGATATTAGTATATCTAACACATGCTACCTGGTTTTCATTGCTTTTTTCTCCTGTGTTTCTCAAGTTGTCCTTGTCTTTCTTTTTATTTTCAGCTGCCTCCCTTTCCCTTGAAGAAAAAATGGAAAGAACATTTCAGCCAAAGCAAACTCATTAGTGATTAGATCTGTTTTTAAAAAGAAGTCATTCTCTCAAACTGCTGAGAAATGATTATCATACTTCAATATTCACAATTAAAGGCCCATTTTTGAAAATACTCACAGTTTGTCCTTACACATAGCACACTTATTGCCATGTGTCTTGCCATCTGGACCCCGGACAGGGTCACTTTCTCGGGTACAGATAAGTTGTCCATTTTTCATTTGGCTTCTAAACTCATCACACGTGTCCTAAAAAGACAGAAAGATTATACTGGAAATGACTGTTTTCACATAGTATTTGATTGGGCTTGAAAAATCTGAAGATTTTGATTCTAGAGTTAGGCAGCCACTTAACTTGCTGGGAGGCAGTATAATGACCTACAAACACATCCACATTCTAATTCCTGGGACCTGTAAAAATTAGTCTTATATGGTAAGGAAAAATTAAGACTGAAGATAGAATTAAGATGGCTAATTAGCTGCCCTTAACATGGAGATATTATCCTGAATTATCTGGGTGGCCCAGTGTAATCACAAAGGTTCTCATGAGTTAAAGATTGAGGCAGGAAAGTCAGTATCAGAGTGATGCAGCATGAAAACAATTCAACTGGCCACTGCTGATTTTAAAGGTGGCCACGAGCCAAGGAATGCCGGCAGCCTCTAGTGATTAGAAGAGGCTATGAAACAGATCTTCCCTAGAGTCTCCACAAAGAAACACAGTGCTGCTGACACCTTGGTTTTAACACAATGAGACTTCCAAATTCCAGAAAGGCATGATAATGAATTTGTGTCATTTTAAGGCACTGTTAATAGTAATTTGTTACAGCAGCTGAGCCTCATTCTCCCTATGTATAAAATAAAGTTAAAAAATGTATTTGACCAGGTTGTTGAGACAATAAAGTAAACTACTATTTTAAAAGTGCTTTGCAATAATGTTAGACTGAAAGATTCCCATTTGGCATTAAATTTCTACACTGAACAAGTTACCAGCAATATTGACGTGTATGATGGCTTCTGACCTTCTTAGGGCAAAGATCTTGGTTGGCAACATTGACATTCTCTTTCCATATTTTTGATTGCCAAGCATTGACTTACAGAAAGACCATTCTTGTCAAAATCTAGTTAGCGACTCACCTTTTCTGATGCAGATTCAGTTCCATTTGATCTGTAGCTGGAATGCTGATTTTTTTCCTCTGCTTCTCTTTCCCTGGAAGAGAAAAGAGTCAATGGTCATCCTGTTAACCCAGACTTAGGTTTGGAAGTAGCATTTAAGTTTGGGTATCCTAAACCACCTCCTTCACAGAGAATCTCTGTGCATCCCTGAGGCAGATAGTCAGTTCGGTTATTAGGAATCTTCCTCATCATAGGGTATGTAAGGTAGATATTATAGGTAGATCAACTCAAGTAATTTCAAAGTGTCCTTTATTTGTGTCCAGATTTAACTCTGTCTAACTTCTGTCCTTCAGCCTTACTTCATTCACAATCCCAGGACAACACAGAACAGGTTTGCTGATTCCATTACCTCTTCTTGATATTAACCCATCAGATATTCAGAGGCAAGTTTCAGGTCTTAAGCCCAGTGTCCTCATCTTTTCATCATAAGTTGTGGTTTTTAATTCACCACCAACTCACCATTCTAATGCTCTGATGAGTAAGGCAACCCATTAGAATATTATTTCTTAAAGTATGGAGCCCAAGATAGAAAACAAGTAATCTAGAAAGTACCTTAGGATCATGTTTTGTTGTTGTTGTTGTTGTTAATCTCTTACTTTTCTGATAAAATATTTATGTCAGTGGTCCCCTAAGTTTTCATGTGCATTAAGAAACACTGAGATTTTTAAAAATTCAGATCCACTGACCATCCCAACAGGTTTACTGACAAGATCTAGACTGGGATTCTAGCCTGATTTTTAACAAGCCAGGTCATTCTTCTTTCAAAGTTTCATTTGGTTTTGTACACAAAACAAACATGTGTATGAATGTATATAACACGAATATATATATATTTTTTAGGGAGTTCCCTTTGTGTAGTAAAGTGGTAGTAAAACATATCCTGAAGATTCAAACATATATAAAGTCATGACATTTTAATCAAGTACTATAGGAAGAAGAGGGTACAGTAATGATTCAGTTTAGTGGAATTCTAGTGATAATCACGGCTCTGATCAAAAGCTCCAGTGACCTCTGATCACATATAGAATAAAATCCAACGTCCTTCTCTTGGCCTAAAAATGCCTTATTTGATCTCTCCAAATTCATTTTCTACAATTTTCCATGTAATAATTTTGGGACATGATGACCTCCTTTCTGTTTCTTGAGCTTGGTAATTTTACATCTTCAGAAGTTTGCATTAGTTCTTGCTCTGCCTAAAACTTTCTTCCTCCAGGGGCGCCTGGGTGGCACAGTGGTTAAGCGTCTGCCTTCGGCTCAGGGCGTGATCCTAGTGTTGTGGGATCGAGCCCCACATCAGGCTCCTCTGCTATGAGCCTGCTTCTTCCTCTCCCACTCCCCCTGCTTGTGTTCCCTCTCTCGCTGGCTTTCTCTATCTCTGTCAAATAAATAAATAAAATCTTTAAAAAAAAAACAAACAAAACTTTCTTCCTCCGGATGTCCAGATGGTTCACTTCACTCAATTTTACAGGTATCCCTCACATATCAGGCCTTCCCTGAACACCACAAACAAAGCAGCAACTGAAATCCCTTTCTGTTGCCTTGTTCTGCTTTATTTTCCTCATTACTAAAAGGCCTTGTGCCATGTAGTTATTTCCTTATTTGTTTATAATCTGTCTTTTCTATATTATATTGTAGTTCCATGGCAGGAACTTTGTTTTGTTCACATCAAGAATGCTTGTCCATGAGTAGTGCCTGTTGCATAGCAGACAATCAAAAATCATTTATTGTCAGATGAATGATTTCCAAAGATCGTAAAAAATATTCCATTTGTGTTGTGTTTTGTTAAATACTCCAGGTGAGTATCTTATAACGTAGAAGACACTGATTACAATGGCAAAATTTGGTCCTCATAATTTTCTGCATCTGAGAATCATTTGTTCCTTAACCAAATTATCTACTATTAATATGTGATGCAAAAAGAAACAAAGTCATAAGTAAAAAGCTATCTCGATTATGTTAGTCATATCTGCAAAGTAGAAGTTGTGCAAAAGGGTAACAGCATAGTGTAAGAGATCATAAAATTAGTTATGCTGTTACGTATTACTGAACACGAATGATGGTGTTAAGAGTGACAATTCACATTTACTGCGTGCCTACTTTGTGCAAGGCACTGTATTAAGAGTTTTACATGGTTCTTCTCATTGAACTTTCAAAAGAAATATTATGTGGCTCTGATGATTATTGTTGCCTCTACCCCCATTATAATTACAAGCAGAGGAAGCCTGGGGAAGTGAAATAACCTGGCGTGGAACATGAAGCTGAAATCATCTGATGCTAAAAGCCCAGCACTGTTCTGCTCTACTGCCCTGCTTCTATTAAAGACTTCTCATAATGTGAATAAATATTAGGCTGGTATTCAGAGGAACTGAATTCTGGTTTCAGCTCTGAAGTTCACGCCCCCATGAACTTAAAAAAAATTTCAGGTTTTCTCATCTGTCAAATGCAACATTTGCATTAATTAGATTTTCTCACATGGCCTATACTGTCACAAGATTGTAATTTCTTTTCGAGGAGAAAGGTGAAAACGGTGTATGTGTGGAGAAGCATTACTTGTTAAACACACATCAATTAAATGCTATACTTAATAGCATTATGCTATAGGCATCAAATTTTAGAACTACGAGTACCCATCGAGGTCACTTAGAAAACTACCTTAATACACAGCAGTGATTCTGTTACTTGCCTCAGTACCACAAATCAGGTGTGGCTGAGTTGGGTAATAGGGGACTCCCATTCACGATGGGAAAATAGAAGAAACACACCTTGGATTATACAATAAATGTGTTGTATACACATAAGAAACAACCCTCTTCAACTATGCCTATGAACTATCCCAAATGACCTTCACAAATTCTCCACAGGATTTAGGCCTTATATGTTCTAAGGCACAACTATCTACCATGATGGCACTGACAGGTCACAGAATTATGATAGAAAAAATAGACTAGGAATCAGACATTGATTAGCTGCCAGTTCTAGGGCTTGTTGTTCCTTAGGGGATACATGAAGAAGAGACAATAATTGGGAATTAACAAAAAAGAATAATTTTCCTGGAGGGAGTGGTAAGTAAACAAGAAAGAGCCAGTCATTCAGGAGGAGGTGGTGACTATCTTTCGCACTGCCAGTGGACAGAAGTACTTACAGTATCGCTTTACACATGGTACACTTATTGTTGTACGACTTGCCGTCAGCATCACGTACGGGATCACGCTCCCGAGTACAGCTGAGTTTTCCATTTTGCATTTTGTCCCGATACTCTGCGCATTGGTCCTGAAAAAGGAGAGGAAAGTCGGTCTCTGGATTACCTGAACTAGTGTACTGCTGTTAAGTTTAACAAACTTCACTCAAAACCACTTGAGTAAGAGAAGTTCTGATATACCTCCTCTTATATGTAACACCTTACCACTGCTCTCCACAGAGAAAGGGGGCTGGAATTACCCATATTCTAAGATGTCAGTTGTCATGGATAATAACACTGCTTTTAAGGTTCTACACAGGGAAATTATCAAGCTGGCTGTGATTTAATAGCATGTATGAAGGGTCCGCAAACTATAGTCTACAGGACTAATTTGTCCTGCTGCCTGTTTTTATATATGGGATTTTATAAATAAAACTTGAAACACAACCTCACTCACTCAGGTATATTTATGGCTGCTTTCTGACAACAACGGCAGAACTGAATAGAAGCAGCAAAGACTATATGACTCAGAATGCCTAAAATATTTGTTATCTGGTGTTTATAGAAAAAAAAAGTTGCTAAGGAAGACAGGCTCAAGCCAACTGTGGAGAAGAGAGACAAAGGGCCTTACCAGCTCTCCCTAACAGTGAGGATGTAGCCTCCTTAAGGAGAAAGATGGAAAAACAGAAGAGCCAGAATTTATCAAAGACATATGTTGAGCCTGTGTCAGATTTGGAAGCAAAAAGATGGTCTTGATATCCCAAGGTCGTAAGAAGAGAAATCAAAGCTGTCATCTTATGCAGCGGTGTGCACAGGCCCGAGGAGGGGGCTTACAGGCAATTACTGTCATTCTGACCCTTCAAAATGTCTCAGCAAATGTGTTAAAAACTTGCCTAACTTATTTTATTTTATCCCTGTAAGAGTGCTGCTGAAGAAGGGAAACTAGAGTTCAGGGAGATGAAGTAATTCATTCCATGCTGCACGAGTCCTGCCTGGCAGGGGCAGGGTCGTACCCCAGACTATCTGGCTCTGAAAACCCTGCTGTCACCATATTGTGCTGCCTTGGATCCCAACAGAAAATCTGCCTCTAACACCCAGCTGCGCTGAGGGAAAGAGAGAATAATAATAGAAAAGGAAGAGCATGTGATGCTGACGTGGAACGCCTAGAAGTCTCTCCTGAGAGAATGCCATGGTCTCTCCTGTGATCAATTATTGGCATGAGAGCTACATTATGTAAAAAAGGGTCAGGAGACTGGGATGATGTCAACATGTTAATTATTTCCAGGTTTAAAGAAGTCAAAATGAGCCCTAGAGAGATGAAAAATTACCGAGATATTACCCTACAGTTTCAAGGGGGAAGTCCCCTGTCCTTCCAAGGACGCTTTCACACCCAGCATGGCATCCGCTCCCCTCGTCAGTGACTTGCGTCCACCCTGCTTGTGCAAATCAGAGGTTCTCTCACCTGAGCTTCCCCTCGTCCACCGCTGCCGTGCGAGCTATGCCCCGCAGCATTTCTCTGATCTTCCTCTTCTTTTCTCTTTCTTTCTTCATCTTCTTTCTGGCTGGAGATTAGAAAGGGGGAGGTAGGGAATAATAGATTAACAGTGGACTGCATTTCTGCGAGTTCCTCATCCTGTGACCAAATTAGATTTGTATAGAATTCACCAGCATTTACCGAACATCTACCATGTTGCAGGCCCTCCTCTGAAAACAGAAAGATGAATTACGTGGAGTCCTTCTGCCTGGAAGAGCTCTCCCTGCTGTACAGGAAAACCAACATGTACGGAAACACAATTGAGACCACGTGAGCGACTTATCAGCCCTTCATAAATGCTCACTGTGACTCCCACCTGGATTCTTCTCATATACCTCGGAGCCAAGAGGTCCAAGAATAATTATCTTTTCTACCAGATGTGCTCTTGTTCCTGGATTTTCTACCTTTCATGAAGAACAAAACAATGGCCCTGCTCCCGCCTCTCAGCTCCCACAGTTGTTGCCACCATGACACTTATTTCACGTCTCACCTTCTCTCTGATTTCTCTCACTCTAGTTACTGCTCCGGATTCCTGCAAACCCCTTCCACCACCAGCAGCATTCCGAATCTCAGTCCTTTCCCTCTCTTTTTTCCCTTTTTACTGCCAACATATCAATCTTCCCAAAGGAACCATATTTATGCCACTTACTCTCCTACCTGAAAAATTTTAGCAGCTTCCCACGATATATAGATCCATGATCTGGCATTCAAACCCAGCAAAGTGGCTAAGTTCTAATGAAATTAAATGACTTGTTCTTTACTATTAATACTGTTTCCTAAGTTTTAGAGCTTTACTATGCTTTTTCCTTCTTCTCCTCCCATTCCTTCCTGGACTGTTCCCTTCTTATCCAAATTATAAAGTCCAGGTCTACTCTCCCATAAAACTTATTAACTCTCTCTTCCTTGAAGTACTAGAACACATTGAATACATCATTTATCATTTAGTAAGTCCTCCTTCGTATTTTTAAAAAATATTTATTTATTTATTTTAGAGAGAGAGCAGAGGGAGGGGCAGAGGAAGAGGGAGAGAAGCAGACTCCCCACTAAGTGCAGAGTCTGATGTGGGGCTGATCCCAAGACCCTGAGATTATGACCTAAGCCGAAACCAAGAATCAGATGCTCCACTGACTGAGTCACCTGGGCGCCCATCCTCCACTGTATTATGTGAACTTGTACCCATGTGTAATCCTTAGTCAACTGTATGGTTTCTGAGAAGTCTATTTCAGCCATCTATGTACAATCATTATTCCCATTATACGTTGTCGATGTTCAGTAAATGGCTATTGAATGACTGAAATATTTTATGTGTACTTCTGAACTTTGTGTAAAGAACTTTTTTCATTTTGCGAAAAATGTGATATTTTCAAGAACACAGGTAGAAAGTTAAACTGACAGTAAAATATGTTTATTATCTTCCCAGAGGTATTTAAAAGATAATGTAAAGAAGTGATCCATCAGACAGCAAAGGACTTAAAATCTTACCAAGAAAGATGTTGTGATCTATTAATAGGTAGGCTCTATTCCAGAATTTATAGAGAATGTAATACCCTGGTCATATATTGTCTAGTTCTAGAATTGTGAAACTTGGCCTTTATAAAGAAAGATTTGCCCAAAAATGCTCTACAGGGAATCATTTGCTCCCTTTATATGTGAAGAAAGGAGAAACACAATAGACATTATCTTCCTGGCTCTCTGTCTCCCCAACTCTGCCAACCCCCCCGGCACGAGCTTCATTTGTGCACTCACAAGACAGCTTTACACATGGCACACTTGTTGCCGTGGGTCTTGCCATCTGGGCCACGCACGGGATCATTTTCTCGTGTGCAGAAAAGATTTCCATTTTGCAAAAGGCTCCGAAATTCACTGCATGTATCCTAAAGGAGGAGAAAAGGCAAGAGTGTGGGTATTTTTTATAAATTACTTTGTTAGGTTCCTTCCAAGTGCTTCCCAGTAAAACAGGAACAGAAAATGACCTCTGGGTATTTTTCTTCCTGACAATTGTTTCATACAATTCCTACTAAACACACATGACTTAAAAAGAAGTTTCTCTTTCTTTTTCCTTGAGATTTAGCCCCAAATCCATACTGAATCTGCACCCACACATAAGAAAGAAGCCCTTAATAAGCTGGGTTCTTTGAGAACTGGCCACTCATCTTTGATCGGGACAAACAAATGACCTCAAACTTGAAAAAAATCTACTTGAATTAACCTTTTTGAAACCCAGAACATATCATCCCAGATTATTCTAGTGTGCCAATGTATTATTTTTATTTCCCCCAAAATGCTGGCACCAGAAATAATTAAAGATAAAGTGAAGAACACAACTGATGTGATCTAATGTGGTCATTCAAAACGACACAGTGGATTAGGAATAATGCTAGATTTGGGTCTAGAGGTCTAGGTTTGAACTCTTTTGTTTCCATTTTTTAACTGTGAGAACTCTGAAAAATAAAGATGTGGAATCTGATGCCAACAGTCCCACTGCAGTTTTTTCCTTCTCTCTGGATTTTAAATCTTCAATTAAAAATATGGGAATGAGGTGAATCAGATGTTAGCAAACTATGGTCTATAAGCAAAATTTGGCCCACCACCTAGTTTTGTAAATAAAGTCTTCTCGGAACACATCCACGCCCCTTTATCTGCATTATTACTTATGGCTGCTTAACAGCTATGACAGCAGAGTTGGGACAGAGACTGAACGGCCACAACCTAAAATGTCTACTATCTGGTCCTTTAAGAAAATTCTGTCAAATCCTAGACTAGTTGAACCTTGAGTTCTCTTACATAGGCTTTCAGTAATTCCATGGTTTTTTTTTGTTATGTTTTGTTTTTGTTTGTTTGTTTGTTTTCATAGAGAAACTGCAAAAACTCATCCTTCACTGTGGTATTAACCTTCCAGGATAACTACCTTTTCAGCTTCTCTCTTAGTTTTTGTTCTGGATTCAGCTTCTTTTTCTTTTGCTTCTTGCTGGCTGTAGGAGGGGGAGAGGGGAGAATCATTCCTAGCACCTATTACCTATTATCCTAAAGGGGAAATCTCTCCAGATAGAAATATCTCATTATTTCCATACCTCTATCAACTGAGCTTGGGAGTAGGAAGGTACATGCACAGCTCTCCATATTGTTTTTTGTTTTTAATGTTGTTTAAAAAATAAGACACATGGGTCATAGCAACCAGTAAACAAATTTTTAGCACCACATTCTTCTGGAAAATAAAGATATTGTTCTTCTTTCCAAAAAGCAACGAGGATGCTTGAAAATATTTACTAGATGTCAGCAAATTTTCAATTTGTTAGTGCCTAGTAATCACATCTTTGGATTATTCATGGTAGTATGTATGCAGGGAACAGGTATCCCAGTCCTTATATGCCATTAACTCTGGGGGAATCTGCTGTGAGCACATGGTCCTCCCTGGAGCAATTCAAGTACATTTTAGAACACTGAGAATACCTCAAAGAAATGCACAAAGTATATGGCTTTATAACTGTAAATCCTTGAACACCACACAAAGATAGCTTCCAAATCTACTTCCTCGAGAAAACCTTCAGTATGACTACCCTTGCCTGCCCCAGGCCTATCTTCTCCCACACTCAGCAGCAGTGGCTGAGGCTCGACTCACAAAAAGGCTTCACACATGGAGCACGTATTGCCATGCATTTTCCCATCTGGGCCTTCAATGGGGTCGTTCTCCCTGGTGCACGGGAGTCGTCCGTTTCTCACATAGTTACGGTATTCACTGCACAGCTCCTGCCAAATGAAGGTGGATTTAAGAATCAGGTAATTAAATACTGGATAACTCCTCCACAGCACCCCTCTGAAAACTGTGATGGAATGCTCCCAAATGTAGTGGATGCATCAAAATGGTGATGTAGAAGGTCAATATTACCAAGATACTTTTCAGGAACCCAGGTCACACATTATCTGCAAAGTAAGATTATGTTACTGATATCATTAGAAAACCTTCAGTTCAACTCAAATATTATTCAGGGCTAGGTACCGTGAGATATACGAAGAAGAATTATCTATTGTTCCTTTTGTAAAAAAAAAAATTGTGATTGGCAGAATAATAGCTCCTACCCCCCAAATTTGTCCAATCTAATACCCAGATCCTATATATTACCTTACTGGGCAAAAGGGATTTTGCAGATGTAATTAAGAACCTTGAGATGGGGAGATTCTCCTGGATTATCCTAGTGTCTCCAATGTAACTGCAGGGGTCAGTCCTTAAAATTGGAAGAGTGAGACAGGAGAGAATGAGAGAGAGTTACAACTGCAGAAGAACAGTCAGAGATGCGACGTTGTTGGCTTTGAAGATGATGGAAGGGGTCCAAGAGCTAAGGAGCACGATGGCTTCTAGAAGTGAGAAAAAGCTAAGAGACAAATTTTCCCCTAGACATTCCAGAAAGGAACAGAGCCCTACCAACACTTTGATTTAGCTCAGTGAGATCTAGGTCAGCCTTTTTTTTTTTTTTTTTAAGATTTTATTTATTTATTTGACAGTGAGAGAAAAAGAGAGAGAGAACAAGCAGGGGGAGTGGAGTCAGAGAGAGAGGAAGAAGCAGGCTCCCCACTGAGCAGGGAGCCCGATGTGGGGCTTGATCCCAGGACCCTGAGATCATGACCTAGGCTAAAGGCAGACACTTAACTGACTGAGCCACCCAGGCACCCCCAGGTCAGAATTCTAATGTAAAAACCAAAGATAATAGGTTTGTATTGCTTTAGGCCACCAGGTTTGTGGTAATCTATTAGAGCAACCATAAAAACCAAATATAGAGTATTTAGAGTCTTTGGAGAAAGTGCATAGAAGCATCTATAAGTTAGAATAAAACCAACAATGTAATTGAGAAATAAAGGAAAATTGCTGGCATAATAGATGATAGAGCTATTAAGTATATTGTATAAATGGGGAAAATCTTTGGAGGGCAGCTAATACTTATTCTGAGCCATGAAAAGTGACCAGAATTTTGACAGAAGGAAGGGATAGTTATGTCTGAGTATGAGGGGGCCATACAGAAAGTAAAGTTCATTGCATGTATAATACTGAAGAATTAAGGCATGTGAGGGAATGTGCTGATACACATGGGTAAGTTCCTCGGGACTTCATAAAAATAATACACATAATAATATTTTATAAGTGAAGAAAATAAGACACAAAACTGTCTGCCTTGCTGGTAGGGAGACACAGCCAGTATTTGAGCCCTGGCAGCATAAGTCCAGAGTTCAGGTTTTTTACCATAACGTGACTGAGTCCATAAGACGGATACCTTGAATCAATGCTTGGTGTGTCCAAGAAGCAACAAGGCGGCCACTGTGGCTGGCACAAGGGTGGCGATGGGTAGAAAGTAGGAAATGAGGCCTGAGAGGTGGCAGACGTCAGATCATGCATGGCACTGTAAGCCACTAGAAGGACCTTGGTTCTTACTCTGAGTGAGATGAGAAGCCACTGGGTGGCACAACCTGCCTTATGTTTTTAAATAATTACTTTGGTTTCTGAGTTGAGGGTAGATTGTAAGAAACAAAGGTGAGAGCAGGGAGAACAGTTAAGAAGTCAGGTCTTCCAAATTATAAAAGGATACAGGAGAGGAGAAATGAAGACCTGAGGCACACCCCGTCAGAATCTTACAAATGGTGACAGGGTGCAAGATCTAAGGTGTATCATGGACATTATAGCCAGAACTTGTGGTCCAACTGCTGGCTCTCAAATTATTAACTTTATATATTTCCTAACTTCTTATCTGAGCCTCTGAGTCCTCTTCTATAAAATACAGACAATAATACATACCTTGAATGGTTACTACAAAGATCAGCCCTAAAATTGCTATACCCTATGGCGTATAGCAGCAACTAAATAATTAATAGCCATCATCATCATCATCATATCATCATCATCATCATCATCATGATGTGAGAATGCAAACCCAAGGCTCAAAAATGCTGTTAAGTAATTTCCCCAAAATCTCACAGGAAATTAATTGGGATTAAAACTTAGGGTTTGTATGTTTTGTTTTGTTTTGTTTTGAACTACCCATCCTTATATAAAAAGATAGAGAAAAATCTGAAATCTGCCTCAATTGGTTTGTATTCAAACAAGATAGCCATCTATATGTACTTCTTTCTTGGGGATAATACAATTCACATGGTCAGTGGAGAAAATGGTGACTGACCTCTTCTCAAATACACAAGCAACTAAATCAGAGGGAAGAAGGAATCTTCTCATACACAAGGATCCAAATAAATGTTCTCAGTCTGTAAAGTCACTAAGGACACTGGGATGAGGAGGCAGGAGCGGGAGGCTAGTCTAGGGGAATGGAATATTTACGTGTTCTAAAATCTAAAACAGTTACCTGCGCTGCTTCTCTTTTCACTTTCTCAGGCTTTGCTTTGTCCTTTCCTTCCTTGACATTATTTTTCTCTTCTTCTTCTTCAAGTTTGCTGCAATTAAAAACAAAAAAGATACAAGCTAAGCAGGATTTCCCATTCTCTATGAAAATGTATTTTAAAAAGGGATGAGGATCTTCCAGACAAGGTCAGATTCACTCTTCAGTAAAAATCTACCCAGTCTAAGAGATACTATCACTGTGCCAAATAATGCAGATAATAAACAAAATAATAATGAAATACAATCCACCCTAAAAAAAAACTAACATGATCTTTTATCAGTATTAAACCCTCAAGTAGTTTTGACTCCATCAGTCTTATTCCATCAATCAGTGACTTCAGTGATCTGAAAGAAGCCACAGTCACCTTGATTTCTAAAAATCGTGCAACTTTTCCTATGTAAATAGCAACCATATCAGTGAGGAAAGCCAGAGGTGATACCAAGACAGACGATGGGCCCATAGTCAAAATAAACCATGTTTCACTATAAAATTAAAATTTTAGATATTAGTTTAAGGGGATTAATATTCAAGTTGAAGTTCAAGTTTTAGAATAATTATCCAAGTCTAAGAAGATTCAACAATTAATATGATAGGTTGATCATGAGCTTAAGCTTCTGGCTTTCTTGCCATTTTCTATTGATACACAGCTTATCAAAGCTGGAAACTCTGTAGCACTGATCACATCTCATTTAGTCATCAGCACAGCATGGACAAATGGATCAAGTGAGAAAAGAGCCTTGATGTCCTGAATCTCAGGTCACTGTGTACACTACTGGCATAGTCTGTCAATCTCGCCTTTAAGGAAATATGTGCACATACCTGAGACTGGACAAGGACATGTGAAAGTTAAGGGACAACAATAACTTTGCAGCTTTTCAACAGATATTATTTAAACACTTTCCTCAGCATTTACCTTAGCCTGAGACTCTGTAGAGGATGAGGAATCTAAGAAGGAGGAGACCCTGAGGAGGTAATAGTCAATTTCTCCTATACTGTCTCACTCAATGGAGTTTTGGTCCCACTCACCAAGACAATGGCCTAAGAGTCCCTTGGACTTGGCTCACAAGAAGACATTTCAATAAACATGTATTGTATGGGCTTGCCTCGTACAGGTTTTACTCTCTATGCTAAACCACTTAACAGAGTGTTTATTTCAGCTGTGCACAGTAATGTCCCTGAAGGGATAAATGCAACTTTCTCCATTCCTTCTCTCATTCAGGTTATTTTAACACTTCTTTCCTACTGGCCTCATAAACCTCTATGCAACTGGTTTTCCCTTAGCCAAGAGCTGAATATATTCACAGAATCATAAAATGTCAGGGGTGAGAGAGACAAAGATATTACTGTATCCAGATCATCAAACTTATGGTCTCAGTTATGAATGATGATTATCAAGTGTTAAAAATATAAATTAAGACTTTCTCATGACTTAACTAGAGGATAGAAGGATAACTGGATACAGAATCACATTGTCACTGTGTGATTCATTATTACTTCATGTCTTGTCTCTGTGCTTTTAAACTTACATAGCATACAAGCCATGGTATATATTCTACACACTTCTGAGGAAACTGAGACTCAGACGTGATCAATGATGAAGAGATTCAGTGGGACAGACGAGGGTAGGTACTCACAATAGGCTTGCACACATGGCACACTTGTTTCCGTGCATTTTGCCATCGGGGCCGCGGACAGGGTCATTCTCCCTGGTGCATATAAGCATTCCATTCCTCACTTGGTTCCGAAATTCACTGCAGAGCTCCTGGAAAATATTTTCTCAGAATGACTGTCTACCCTTTCTGCACCTTTGCCTCTTCTGAGGAATAAGTGACGCAGAGTAGAAGAAAAACAAAAAGCGATCACAAGGAGCAGTAAATCGATAAGTCTTTACAAAGCTTCCATCATGGACTCAGAATTGTCCTTGCACTAGACTGGATACAGAAATATTTCTCATCATCATTCTGCTCACACTCTAGGTGCAGAAGAAGGCTGACAAAATTAGCAGAGAACAATGTATATGTTTGTGTTATGTTACATGTCACAGTCTATAAAGGGGAGGGGCTTCCATGGACCTAGAAGAAGAGGCTTCCTGGAGGAATGAGAATACTGCTGAGCTTCCATGAGAAAGAAGGACATCCTGCATTTCCAACTACTTGGGTGAAACTAGAGGACACTGCTGAGTGAAATAAATGATACAGAAAAAAAAATTCAGTACAATCTCACTTATATGTGGAATCTGAAAAAGCTGAACTCATAGAAACAGAAAGTAGAGTGGTGTTTGCCAGGGGGTGGGGGAAATAGGGAGACGCTGGTCAAATGGTATACATTTCCAGTTATAAGATGAATAAGTTCTGGAGATCTGCTTTACAGCATGGTAATTATAGTTAACAATACAACAGTATTACGCAGTATAATTGAAAGTTGCTAAGAGAGTAGCTCCTAAATGTTCTCACCACAAAAAAGAGATGTATTTATGTAATAACGTTATGTGATGGAAGTGTTAGGAAATGCTAAGGGAGTATCATTTTACAATATATAAGTGTACCAAACCAAGACAATATACACAATGTTAAACTTACACAATGTTGTATGTCAATTATATCTCAATAAACCTGGAAAAATTAAAATAAGAATAATGTGCAAAAAAATTAGTGAATCTCAATTTGTCTTTAAGAAGGCTCAGAAGGAAAAGAAAAACATGCTTAAATTAAGAAATAAAGATATATTTAAAATAAAGATATGGAGGAGAGGAAAAGTATGAGCCCTTGGAGAAACTGACACCTTTCTGGGAGTTCCTTGAAAAAGAAGAGGGATAGGGGATTTCAAACAGGAGAGGTACAGTAGGAGCAGAGGGAAGAAAAAAATGTGTTAAGACTGACTGGAAAATCTAAGATGATTTAGCAGCTCATCAGATATTATGGATAAAACAAGTGTCCAATTCTAAATTACCAATAAAAGGATGGTTTCAACTAACAGAAAGAAAGTTCATGAGAAAGTGAGTCAGTTTAAAGGTAGACTTTTAAACTGTGTCTACTTTTCCCAAATAAATATTAGGCTATATTTTGCATTTATTAGGTAATAAAATCCATAAAGGTAAATTTTGTTTATGGCCGTTATATGAGAGTAATCTGACATCACAGTCAGATTTTATTGTGCTACTTGTGAGAAGCCAAATATGGAGAATATGCCTTACGGAGTAAGTTAACCCTCTCCTTCTTATAAAATGAAACTCAAAATGTGAATTATCATGCAATAAAACTAGTACTCTAGAAACTTCTACTTGAGACCCCTTTTTACAAGTGACAGGCTTTTTGCTGCTGTTGTTCATTTCAGGCATGGCAATTGAAAAGGAAAACATTTCTGCTAATGAGGTATCTAGAATACTTCAAGAAGAAAAAAATGTCAAGGCATAGCATTAGCAGTCCCGAGAAAAATTACCTTTGTAGCTTCTCTTTTAGCTTTTGCTCTTGCTCTTTCTTCTTGCTGACTATAAGGATCAGGGGAAGAAAAAGAGGGAAAAAGAAATGGGTCTTAATACAGTACAGTAGATTCTTAACATTTACAGTTTGATCATTCGTTGCTTTGACAATTCTCAAGCACCCCCAAGGATCCACTCACAGCAATTTGTAATTTTATTGGAAAATAAACTGAAATGATTCACTTCACCTCAAGAAACTAGTGTGCAAGAGAAAGTCCCTTAATGAGTAAACCCATTAGCTGCCAGCAAGTACACTGCAGTAATATTTTCCTATTGGCTGATTCTTTTACATCTGCAACAGCTCTCTACAAAGTGCTAATATTTGGCTTCTGGGAGGCAGTATAGCATGGTGGTAAAGAGGACAGAGTCCAGAGCCATAAGGAACACAACAGATGTCTGAACCTCTCTGTGCCCTCCTCATCTTTAAATGCAGAAGGGGAAGGAAGGGATAGGAGGAGTAATAACCACATTCTTCTCATAGGATTGCTGTGAGCATTAAGTGAGCTGATACGTGTAAAGCAACTAGAGGAAATATCTGGTACATAATGAAATGATTGACAAAGGTGATATAAATGATCGCTATCATCATCACTGTAGTTATTATTAAGAGTGAACCCTCCAAAAAAAAGGCATATGAAGGAAATAAAGTGAGGGTGATAGCTCTTAACCATTTTAGGTAACTAACAGTGTTGCAAATCAAGTTTAGCACAACTGGATCTATAATCTAAACAATTTAATCCTGTTAAATATGTATAAAGTTTTCACCATAAAAGGTAAAAATGTGTAAATAATATGTAAAAATGTTACGTTTCAATCAACATAAGACTTGCTCATTGATTAAATTAAAACTTTTTTTTAAAGATTTTATTTATTTATTCGACAGAGATAGAGACAGCCAGAAAGAGAGGGAACACAAGCAGGGGGAGTGGGAGAGGAAGAAGCAGGCTCATAGCGGAGGAGCCTGATGTGGGGCTCGATCCCATAACGCCGGGATCACGCCCTGAGCTGAAGGCAGACGCTTAACCGCTGTGCCACCCAGGCGCCCCTAAATTAAAACTTTTTTAAATGGTGAAAAGACGGGGTGCCTGGGTGGCTCAGTCAGCTAAGCGTCTGCCTTCAGCTCAGGTCATGATCTCCGGGGTCCTGGGATCGAACCTCAGCAGGGAGTCTCCTTCTCTTTCTCCCTCTATCCCTTCCCCTTGCTCATGCTTTCCCTTTCTCTCTCGAATGGATAAATAAAATCTTAAAAAAAAAAAGGTGAAAAGGCAGTTTGCATATGGTATTAAAATGTGCAAAAAAAGACTATGGAGGGAAAAATTATTCTCAAAAAAGGCAAGAGCCTTTGCTAACATACCCACAAAATATGACAGTAAATATTTCTTTTTGATAAGGAATTTTTATAGTGATGGGAGAAAATTACTAAAATACCTCCAACTGTGATGTTTCTCATACTTCTTTATATGGAAACTGATCTAAGCTTTACCATGAGTCTACGTTGACTAAAAAATTAAAGAAGCATTTTCTTTCCATACCGGGAAATTATCAGAGGAAGCAACAGAGCTGACCACTAGGTGGCAGAATTACTTCCTTGTCACCGAAAGATAAATATAAAGAAATGTAAAGAAAAAGAGACTGAGACAAACCTAACTACAGGCAAATATAATTAATTGCCAGAAGTTATAACGGCATTGCTAAATGATTGTATTACATTTACAGCATACAATGGAAAACATCATTTTCTTCATTTTTTTTCTGCACGGCTATTTCTCATTCCCAACTTCTCTGGGCCTTTATGTTGTCATCTTGCGATAATACAAGAAAGATCCACTTCATGTGTTTATTGTGAAGATTAAGGTAGCAAAACTTTTAGCAAGTATATGCCGATTACATGCATTCAATAAATGATGGTTATGATGATTTGGTTTTTAGTGCTTCTATGCCCAAACACTACTGGACAAATCTTCAGGGTTATAATGCTCTCCACCAGGGGAGACTGAATGACTGAATCCTTTCAGAGATTCTGGGTATATAGAAAATCAACTGGAGTATCCCTTGGGAATAAGATAAAAAAACCTTAAGGAATATCATAGACTTTTGTTTGAGAGGATACATCTTGTCATTTATTCTACAGTTGTATTTTACTCGCCTGAAAATGAGCATCCAACTTTTACCATTTCTAAAATAGTCTTCACCTACTTCAACTATTATAAAATTCATCTTCATTTTGCACCCAAATCTGTGTCCCTAAAGCTCTCAACCATTTTAATTCTACTCCTTGAGGTCACACAGAGTGAGTAAGAAGAAAGGTAGTGAACTAAAACAGAAAAAAAAACCTTCTTCCTAAAATTTTCCATGCACCATAATGATATTTTATATGTAATCTCATCCATTTCCTATTTTAGCTGATAATCCTTCAGAAAACTAAAAGCAATTCTTATGGTTATCATAGGGTATTCTCTTCTCTGAATAAAAGATCTCGAGTTACCTCTAAAATATCCTAAAACAAATTATTATGGCTCTCTTCAGATCACAGTAATCATCATCTGAAAGCTCTCCACTTGCTTTTTCGTTTTGTGTTTTCTTCTGTGTGTGTGTGTGTGTGCGTGTGTGTGTTTTAGTTCATTTAAATGTGACACCCAAAAATGATCACTGCCCTGAAGAGGAAAATGCATTATTTGCAACTGTTTAAAAACTTCCCTCAGTTCCTTCTCCCTCTCTTTCTGAAGTCCTGAGCTCTACTCACAAGAAGGCCTCACACATGGAGCACGTGTTGCCATGCATTTTCCCATCTGGACCCTTGATGGGGTCATTCTCTCGCGTGCAGAGAAGCTGTCCATTCTTCCTTAACTTGCGGTATTCACTGCACAATTCCTGTGAAATTGAGGAAGGAAGTTTGAGGTTTTGAACACAGGTGGGGGCAGACTGGAAAAATAGCTGAAGTTCAGACTTTTTTTCTTAAATGGGGAACAGCAATTGGCTTATTTTAGAATAGTTCTTAACTGGGAAGACATGACTATTTTTAAATGATAAAAGTTACACATCCTCGACCTAGAAATAGTCACATATGCACATGGGTATATGCTCACATATAAACAAACACAGACTGTACAAATGTTTCCTACAGTTTCAGGGGATTTATGAGTTTCCTGAATGCCATCTATGGAGGCCAGGTCCACATGCCTCCGCCTCCAACTTCTGGAGAAGTTCCCCTCACCTCAAAGGGGGCTGTGTTTTCAGATTCTCTCTTATTTCTTGACTCACTTTCCTTCTTTTTCTTTTCATCTTCCTCTGTTTGGCTAAAAAAGAATGATTAAAAAAGAGATCAGTAAAGATCATAGAATGTCCAGGTTGAAAGTGACCTCAAATACCATTTAATTATTACAGTTAGTACTTATTAAATTCTGGGGCACCTGGGTGGCTCAGTCAGTTAAATGTCTGCCTTCAGCTCAGGTTGTGATCCCAGGGTCCTGGGATTGAGCCCTGCATTGAGCTCCCTACTCCCTCTCCCTCTGCTCCTCACCACCTTCCTCCCCTGCTTGTGCTCTCTCTCTCTCTCTCTTTAAAAAACAAAAAACACAAAACAAACAAACAACAACAAAAACACAACTTACTAAATTCTTACTATGTGCCTGACCTGGGGCTCATTCCATGAAATCTTCCCAACTGCATGTTACAAAACTACTATTTATAACCCCTTTTACAAATGAGAAAACTGACAGAATGGATCACTTTCCCAAGGACACAGAACTGATAAATGTACCCCACATATTTAAACCCTAATCCACAGGAAGTTTTTTGATCTCCCACTACTCACAACTTCTAATACTCAGTATGTCTGGTTACTGTCTAGCTTTGCTTTAATCTGCTAGTAAATTCTCTACCTCTATCATCCTTGAAACCCCACACAGGTCATTCTACCCTTGAAGTCCCCAGACGGTTAGGAAGTTGCTTCTGGCATTGAGCCAGACCCCTTCCAGAGCTTTCTCTCATTGTTCCCACTTTCATCCACAGAGACAACCTAGAACTAGTGTTGATTCCACATTTAAAAACAAAAGCTACTTGGATATTTCAAGACCATGACTCCCCCCTTGATAAATGTACCAAGCCTTAACAGTCCTCGAAGGACATGGTTTTTATTCATTTCTTCTAAATAGTTTTTGCTTTCCTGCTGAAGTGGTCCTCTCATAATGGAACACAGAAATGCAGCAGAAAGTTAATCTGAACTCACTGCTTACATTTTCTAGAATCCCTTCCATAACAACAACTGTCTAGTAGAAGAGAGAGATATTGAACATATAGTCACACGTACTAATTTACAGCTATTAACTGTGCTTAGTGCTATGAAGCAAAATCCTGATCACCATGAAGGAGAAACTGTGGGGTTAGGAATGTAGACAAGGCTTTACCACAGCTGTTTAAGCTGACGAGACACATAGGAGGGGTTCACTTCACCAGATACTCATCATTTCTATTCCAAGTCATTTCCCCAGGTCCTGTGTATGAACTAATGTACCGATTTGCATATCGATATGTTTGCTTTGTGATGTGTTGTGTGATTTCAGATGACTTCACAGCCTGCTCTGCAAGGGTAAGATCCTTGTTTTACATCCTGTACACTTCCAAAGGAACTCAACCAGTGACTGATAAGCAAGAATGATTCTTTGGAGTTGAATAGGAGTGATCTCACCATGATGGCAACATAGATGGTTCCTAACTTCCCTTCCCCTCATCAGAACAACCAACCTGTATTCAAGAACATGACATGACTGAGAGAATCCCAGAACACAGGGACGAGGCTGAAGTACCCACCATACCTCAGTGACCAAGCCAGACTGCATTAGAAGGGTACGAGAAGCAGCTACATGTGGACCTCATTGCCCCTCTCTCAGGACAGAGCAGGAATTATTCTTTGATATTTATGACATTGTGTAAAGATGCCGTTGACAGGAAACAAACACAATTTAAGAAATAAAATATAACAAAGTTAAAATTAAAAAATAAAAAATGAAGCAGAAAGGACAAAACTCTCCCTCATTTTCCCAGGCGTAGTGCTACTCACAAGAACACCTCACACATGGAACAGGTGTTGCCATACATTTTCCCATCTGGGCCCTGGATAGGGTCGTTCTCTCGCGTGCAGGGGAGTTTTCCATTCCTCACAAGCTTGCGGTATTCACTGCACAGCTCCTGCCAAGACAGAGAAAGCAAGCTGGGGATACGTTTTATTCCTATTCCAAGCAGAAGACTGGAACATCAACTTTGGCAGAAACTAATATTATGCTTCTTTGACACCAGGACTTTAGTTGTGTTTCTCTCAAGAGTAAAATTTAACACAACAAACAGAACTCATCATTTGCTAACAGACGGGAACACGTAAGACATAATGGGATGTCACAGTGTAATAAAAGACGTGGACAAGTAAACTCCACTATCATCTAAACACACTAAAATAAGGGCTGGGGAGCCTGGGTGGCTCAGTCTGTTACGAGTCTGGCTTTGGCTCAGGTCATGATCCCAGGGTTCTGGGATGGACCCCCAGGTCAGGCTCCCAGCTCAGTGTGGAGTCTGCTTCTTCCTCTCTCTCTGTCCCTCCCCCTGCCCTGCCCCTCTCCCTGCCCTTCCCCTCCCCCTGCTCATGCTCTCTCTCTCCTGCGCTCTCCCTCTTTCTTGCAAATAAACAAAATCTTAAAAAAATTTTTTGTAAGAATAAAGTAAATGCAAACATACACGTACAGGAAAATCTGAGAACACAGAGGTTAGGACCATGAGATCTGACTGTGAACACCCGGGAAGATGTCACATAACAAGAATAATTTGAGTGAGACTGAAGAGTAAACAGCATTTTCGTGGGTAAGAAAAGGATTGGGGAATATGTATAAGAGACCATTAAGCTGGGAAACAAAGTAGGAAACTACACGGGCATATAGCAGAATATGAATTTCTGATTAAAGATAAGCCAAATAAGAAGGGAGAGAGAAGGAAACTGAGGTACACCCTATAGTTGATGATGAGCCTTTCGTGGCTTTTAAGCAGAACAGTATTGTGATCTGATTACTATGTGAAGCTTTACTCTTAGCTCTGTTAGGGAGGATAGTTGAATAAGGGAAAGAATAGAACCTAGAGGGAAAAGCAGGAGACTTTCATCTTCTAAAAAATAAGTAGTAACAACTTATAGAAGGCTATGGAAACAAATATTGTAACATCTCAGAGGTAAAAACAGGCTTTCCGTGTGCGGAATGAAGGTATTTTTATCCCAATTCAGATGTGAAATTTTAAAAATTCATATGTAGAAAATATACACGTACCGTCTCTGGGAAGTGGTTTGCAAAAGCTAACACAGTCTATAAGTGATGAAACCAGTGCTAGAACCTAGTTTTTTCAGACTTCAAATAATTTTTACTCGACAAGGTTAGTCTTGGAAGCAGCAAGAATTGATCAAGTTCCCATAGCATTCATCTCAATGTCATCTCCAGATTAAATGGTTAGGATTTCCTGGCAATTTTTACTGGACAATATTCCACCCTTTATTATTTTTTTTTAAATTTTATTTATTTATTTGACACAGAGAGAGAGAGCACAAGTAGGCAGAGTAGCAGGCAGAGGGAGAAGGAGAAGCAGGCTCCCTGCTGAGCAAGGAGCCCGATGTGGGGCTCGATGCCAGGACCCTGGGATCATGACCTGAGCCGAAGGCAGCCGCTTCACTGACTGAGCCACCCAAGTGCCAATATTCCACCCTTTAGACTCTGAAATATGTTCAAATTAGAATGCAAAGTGTGACTCAATGGGGGCATTCCACTCACTGCATATAAGGGTGTTTTTTCAGATTCTCTTTTATTTCTTGCTTCTGCTTCAACCTTTTTCTTTTCTTCAGCTTCTGCTTGGCTAAATGAGAGAAAAAATGAGACGAATCCATTGGCCCAGGTATAGGCAATTATTTGTCCACATTCTTGCATTGCTAATCTGTCCTCCCTCCTTAGGAAGAGCAATTTTGTCCTTTTATCACTACATACCAATGAGAAGCAAAAAAACAGCCTCCAGTATGGTAAGATACCATAACTTCTTCATACTTTTTGCTTAACATTGAAAGAAAGATAGTGATTGTGGATCTGGAAAGCTTGTTTTCTATAAAATACCTTTCTTGCCTGTGGTCAAAAAAGAAATAGCATCAATGTCCATCAAGGAGATATCAAAACTAGTATCATTGCGACATTATACCTGGAGGCTAAAAGTGACCTTTACAAAGCACATAGACTGGTTCCCTTGTTTTACAAAGAGCAGCTGAGGCAGATAGGGCTTTGGCTATACTTTTTAGGAAAGGACTAAATTAACCGAGGTCTCTCCTCTCAAGTTTATAGTCTATCACATCATGCACACCCTAGCTTTATTAATACACCTTAAATGTATTGCTTACTCATGGCTGTGTTATCTAAAGACAAAATGCAGTGTGGGTGGAAAAAGGCCAATAATTTCCATACGTTGATAAACCAAATGAGCCTATATTTGCTTTTTACAACAGAATTGCATGGTATGTACAGTTAACTGATGCTATTTCAAACACACAAGGCTATCAATCAAAACAAAAGACCATAGATTCGAAATGTAAATCAACTACTTAATCTGAGTTCAATCAAATAAACTGGGAGTAGTTCCAAATTTTGAAAGCAAACTGCCAATTCTAACTTATTGAGAAATGTCACATTATATAAAGTAATATTTACTTTAATTTTGTAAGGGCTCATGATTGTTTGATGGGCAACCTTAACTCTAATAATCAATATCTGCATTAAGTGCTTCCTTTGGGCCCTAACCTCTCTGGAAGATGAGATGCCTATAAACTTGTACCACAGGTTCACATATGAAGCTTCAGCAGTAGGGAGAATGTGATACTTGCACAAGCTCATGGCTGTCAGGATGTTCCAGTGGTAAGAGAATGAGTGTCAGGAAGCAGACATATTGGAGTAAATGGCTCTAGGCCCTCCTCCCAACTCTACTGCTAACATTTTCAATGTTAAGTAGTCAACTTATTCAACTCCCTTTCCTATTTTGAGCCACAGTTTCTCCATTTACATAAGTAGTTAGAGTTCTATTAGACTCTCTGTTAAGTCCCTTCTCTGGCATTCTTTAGACACTCTGACGTTCTATACTCACTAGAAGGCTTGACACATCGAACACAAGTTTCCATGCATTTTCCCATCTGGACCACGAACAGGGTCATTTTCTCTGGTACAGAAAAGTATTCCATTCTTTGCATGATCCTGATATTCACTGCAGAGTTTCTAAATAATGAAAATGAGACAGCTTAGATATAGTTCCCTATTCTGTTTATACATTTTATTTTATTTTATTTTATTTTATTTAGATTTATTTATTTGAGAGAGCGAGAGACTGAGATACCGAGAGAGAACAAGAGCAGGGAGGAGAGAGAGAAGAAAGCTCCCTGCGAGCAGGGAGCCCAACATGGGGCTTGATTCCAGGACCCCAGGATCATGACCTGAGACAAAGACAGATGCTTAACCGACTGAGCCACCCAGGTGCCCCTATACATTTTTTTTAAAGATTTTATTTATTTATTTGAGAGAGAAGAGTGTCAGAGTGAATGGGCAGGGAGAGGCAGAGGGAGAGGAAGGGAGAGAATCTCAAGCAAACTCCATGCTGAGCATGGAGCCCAACATGGGGCTCAATCTCACAATCCTGAGATCATGACCTGAGCCAAAATCAAGAGTGGGATACTAAACCAACTGAGCCACCCATATGCCCTCTGTTTATACATTTTAGATGCTGTTAACTAAAGATAACAGAGAAGAGGAACTAAGGATAAAAAATAAAACTTTTAGGATGTAGGATCATCCCAAAATTTTGAGATATTTCTCTCTGTGTTAAAAGTCACCCATTTAAGTATTCAACAAATGTATTAAGGGAATATAAATGTGATTTAGCTCTTTTATCACTCAAGTGGACAGGATAAGGAATTACAGTATAAAAAACTAAGAGATTTGACACAGGTCTGAGTTAAATCTGTACAAGCACAAAGGGAAGAATGATTCATGGAAGTACAGAGAAGAGTTTATAGCTGAGTTCTGTATCTTTAGGATGTGTCTAGGTAAACAATGTGGCAAAAGGTCCTCCAAGAGGAATTATGACATATGTGCAAACACAGAGGGGCATAAAAGACCATGTTATCTTGAGATAATCTATTATTGTCAGGAATAAAGAATTAGCTGGATAAAGAGAGGAAGGTTTGGGAAGTGGTCAAAAAGGAGACCTTGAAGATAAGTCAAAACTAGATCACCGAACCTTGAAGGGAATTTGGACTTTACTCTTAGGAAATTGGAAAATGATAAATATTTATGGAAGAGAAGAATATGAGCAAATCTCTGTTTTAGAAAGACCACCCAGCCAGATATGTGAGGATTTGAGTGAATGGAAACTGAAGTTTGAGAAACTATAGAAGAAAATAAGGAAAGGAAGGGAGGGAGGAAGTGTGGAAGGAAGAAAAAAGAACCAGGAAGACAAAGAGGAAGGGAGAAACTGGAAATGAAAGGTAAAAGGAATGTTTTGATTTGAGAAATAAAATTAAAGGATTGAGGGAAAGAAATCAGTTGAAAGTGAGGCCTAGACAATACGATGGAATTACATGAAGTCAGAAGGGGAACTCCTGAAGCACGCTGTTTTATGAAACTGTGAACTACACACTACAGAAGGTGGGAGAACACTTGCTGTTAAAAATAAGGAGTGAAATGGTCCAGATACCCTCTAGGATACCCTCAAATGTTGGCTTTTCATAAGGCCACTGAGTCATGGAAATATTTCCCACTCTATAAAAACAATGTGGAAGATGCATTGAATCTCGAGGATTGTGGAAGATGTTGGCGAGAAGCATAGAGACCAGGCAGGATGCTAATGAATCAACACAAAGGAAATCCATTAGATGTATGAGCTAAGTTGGCAGCAGGAGGAAAAAGACAAATGACTAGTTAAGAAGTGTTTGGAGAGTAGAATGTGGTATGATTTTAAAGGGAGAATATTAAAATGTTACAAAGAAGACCTCCAGAACACTACCACACATACCAAACTTTGAATTCAGATAATGCTTTGATACATTACCTTTGTTTAGGAACTATTCTACTAATATGACTTGATTAATTTCCTCCAAATAGAGCTAAAAATTGTAATGTCGAATTATTCTTATAAATCTTATGAAATGTCAACCATAAACTACTTTGCAGAGAATCCATCAGTAGTGGAGGAAAAAGAACCAATATCGAAAATGCATTCTAGAGTAAAATGCACACCCCCCCCACAAGAGTCATAACTAAATCGATCAAACTAATCATCACCTCCGTTTCTCTCTTAATTTTGACTTTTTCTTCAGTCTTCCTCAGGTTTTCATGTGCTTTATTTTTTTCTTCTGAAAAACGCTGCTTGCTGGAGAAAAAACCCAAAATAAATAAATGAATACAGATGCTTCAAATCCTTGTGTTATAAAATAGTCATTTAGGGGGCTCCTGGGTGGCTCAGTCAGTTAAGCATCTGCCTTCAGCTCAGGTCATGATCTCAGAGTCCTGGCCTCAAGGCCCACATGGGGCTCCCTGCTCAGCAGGGAGTCGGCTTCTCCATCTCCCTCTGCCCCTCCCCCTCTGCTTGTGCTTTCTCTCTCTCTCTCACTCTCTCTCTCTCAAATAAATAAGCAAATCTTATTTTAAAAAAAATTAGGGGGTGCCTGGGTGGCTCAGTCATTAAGCATCTGCCTTCGGCTCAGGGCGTGATCCCGGCGTTATGGGATCGAGCCCCACATCAGGCTCCTCCGTTGTGAGCCTGCTTCTTCCTCTCCCACTCCCCCTGCTTGTGTTCCCTCTCTCGCTGGCTGTCTCTATCTCTGTCGAATAAATAAATAAAATCTTTAAAAAAAAAAATTTTTTTTAAAGTCATTTAGGTGCAGGTGGAAAAACAGCCATGTGTTCATGAGTTCTAGAACAAACATTTTCCAATCATCTTAAGGCTCCTTATTAGATTGAAATCTTCACTCTTTCTCCAAAGAATCCCTTTTATTTTGCCTTCGCGTATGACATTTCCTTCCACTGCAATGACCATTTTTGTCATCTTGCCTTCTTTTAAATCTCCCCAACTTAAATTCTACCTCCTTCAAGAAGACATTCCAGACCTCAAAGTGGAAATGAACAATATATCTGTCATTATATTTTCATAGCTGAATATTCTCTTATGGGATAGTTCTCACTCTGTCTTGCAACGTGTGTGGGTGTATGTGTGTGTGTGTGTGTGTGTGTGTGTGTGTGTGTGTGTGTCCATGGCTTATTTCTGCTATTTAACTTTAAGCTTCTTGAGAGGAGGGATCTTCATTCACACATTCATTCAACATTTGGCTAGTAACTATATTTTGTCAAGTGCTGGCCTGGTGCTATATATAAAACAGACACATACCCTGTGTTCTTGGAACTTAGAACCCAGTCAACAAAGAATCATAGAAATAATTACACAATTACTAGCTGTGATGACTGCTATGAAATAAAATTATTATGAGTTATAAAGATTGATTTCAATTAAGAAATTTTCAGGAGGTCTTATCCAAAGAAGAATAATCTTGAAATGTGATCCACAGAAGAAGAGACACTAGCTGGCCAAGACTGAGACAAACTGGTAGTAGGACAGCGTAAAGGAGAGAGCTTCGAGAGTTCAAGGATCTGAAAGAGTGATGAGACCTGGTCTGAGACATCTCCATAAATGCTGTAATTTATATGTTGTGGGATTTGTCCTTCCCCCCAGATCAGATGCCCAAGATGAAAAGATAAAGTTAATGCAAGTCACATATAAACATGAAGTTTTTGTGGGAGACAACGTCTATTATGTCACAATGGGATAATTACTGAAGGAAAACAGTCAAAGTCTTGGTACCAACTTTTACCCTCATTCTGTATTATAACTATCTCGTAAAAAGGCTCACAAAGGTGCTGGGAGGAAATATTAAGAAATGTTTTGTAATCCAGTCCTCTAACTGGAAAATAGAATCCATTTGTACTCAGGCATACATCATTAGGATCTATTTTAGGTGATATCAGGATTTGCAGACAACAGAAAACTGCTCAAAAATTTTCAACAACAAAGCTGCACCTCAACATTGTTCTTACTCACCATTCCCATTAATCTCCACTTTACCTGTCCCATCACTCCAAAGAACCCACATCTGTACTCACAAAATTTCAGCACACAGGGCACATTTGTTGCCATGCATTCTGCCATCAGGGCCACGAACTGGGTCGCTCTCCCGTGTACAATAAAGTCTTCCATTCCTCACTTGGGTTTCATATTCTTCACAAAAATCCTGCAAAAAAGGTATGTAATTACATTTAGCACTTTTCTACTCTTTCACATAGAAAATGTATATCATGGATTTATAGTCAAAGAATGTCAGGCCTAGAAGGTGTTGGTAAATGTATAACATATTAAGGAGGATTAATAAGAAATAGCAATTATGTAATGAAATTATTATTAGTATATATTTTATTACTAATATATTAGTATATATTTTATTAGTATAACTAATAATAAATTATTAGTTACCTGTATCTACTATGTGGTATATTTATTAAAAGATAAAAGAACCATGGGGTGCCTGGGTGGCTCAGTTGGTTAAGTGGCCAACCTCTGGTTTGGCTCAGGTCATGATCTCAGGGTCTTGAGATCGAGCCCCCCTTGGGCTCTGCACTCAGCAGGGAGTCTGCTTCTTTCCCTCTCCCCTCCCCCACTGCACACGTGTTCTCTAAAATAAATAAATAAATCTTTAAAAAAAAAGGTAAAAGAGCCTTATAAAGAATAAAGCTGAGCAAATATCTCATAAAATCAGATAGTTCTTATTAACTTTCAAGTCTATGAAAAAAGGATTACAAAAAATAAAAGATTTTTCAACAAATTCCAAGAAAGACATAACAAAATGCAGCTGTCAAGACAAAAGAAAAAAGTTGCCAACAGGCAGAATAAATAATCTATAAGATGAGATGCTTAAACACTATTTAATATGGATCAAATAAAGAACAATCCAATCTGGTTTGCAAGGAAAAAGAATAAGGGGGCATCCATTGTCTTCTCTGTGACTGTGGCATCCTTTACCGATGTCCACTTTGATTTATGGATGTCCATTTCTAATACAGTAGGTGGAAAGCACAGAGAGTGAATCTAATTTTCCTTCACTCCCCACTAGAGAGAGGTAAAACACCAACACTAAAATTTAAATTTAAAAGGCTGTGACTTCCCCAAATAACTCAAGAAAAGTTTGTATCCAGGTTTCCCAATGCTTTGGTTTAGTACTTTTGGGTTTTTCTGTGTTTCGAAAATTCTACTATCTGAATTGAAGGCTAAACTTTATATTTACAGCTATAATTATGTCTATCTACTCCAAATTACTCTAAATTTAGGAATCTCTATGTTAATAAACATGTTTTATAATGGCATATATTACTACATAGCCCACAAAACACAACCTACAAAAAAATGCTTCTCTAAGCCTTTTTCAACTATGTGAAAAATCTTCCCATTTCAGCCAGGAAAACATGAGCATAAAGAGTATGGTTTGAAGCTGGAAGACCTGAGCAGCTAGACTATGCCTCTAACTGGGAAATCACAGCAAAGGCCCATCACCTTAGACACCTCAATCTTATCAACTATACAATGAAGTTTTTGGAATAATGCTCTTTAGGGCCTTTTCTAGATGTAATAGTCTCAATTTTTAAAAAATAACTCATATTTCATTAGGACACTTTACAAGAGAATCCTAATTGACTCCTAATAAGAAGACATTTGTTTTTGGAGGAGCAATGGGTGTGCTCCAAACTTCCTGGTTGTAACAATCTAGGAATAAAGACACGGAAGACAATCACTTGATAATCATAGCATGGTAAGAAAATTGTTCAATGGTTCCCATAAGAGAAACAATGATAATTTCAGTTTATAAGTTGTGATTCATCCAAGGAGATTCTGAAGAAATGCTTTTGTGAGCAACCCAATGACAGGTTAATTATGGGGCAGATATTGAGACATCACTATAAAGCAGCCGTATTCAACACAATCATGTCCAGTGACCCCACCAAAACAACGACCCCAGCCACAGAGAAAAAGAGAGAAAAATGAACAAGACCTAGTGATAGATAATGGAAAAAAACTGTCTGTGTTTATCGAGTGATAAAATGCTCAATATTACAAGATGACCCAAAGTTTTTAACTGAAATTTAACAACCAAAAGAATCGCTTTTCAAATCTCAGTTAATATTCAACAAATTACTGAGGACTGATTGCTCCATGTTCATTCATTGAAACTCTGTCGAACACCCTATTTAGGGTGGGAAATTTGCTTGACTGAATAACACCATGATGTAGAAGTTTAGTCCTTGACTACCAAAAACTGGAATTGTGTCTATCCTTAGGAAAACATATGACCATCATCCAAAAAAATAGTATACTTGTTGTGCTATCTCTCCCGATTGGATGGGGGCCCCCAATATGGGACAACCTGATGGAGTGGGGGCTGGTGGCATAGGCAAGTGAAAAAATTCACCTAGGGCAGAACAAAAGAGACAAAAGTTTGTTGGATACACCACAAGAAAGGGCAGGAAGGACAGCAAAGATGACCATGAGGCACTGGGTGGGGGCTGTATATAAAGAAGGAAGGAGAGGAGGTATGGGAATGCACGGAATTTTCTTTTTTTGGTACCTATGTCCCGGTGTTAAGTAGCCCATTAGATAGTTAGGGCTGATGGATATTTTGAGGTGGTTGCTTGATGGGCCTGTTTGTATTCAGGCAGGGGATTGCTGTGGGCCTTTTTGCCTTGATCAAGTTTCCATTGTTCAAGCCTGTTGCCTAAAAGAGGCCTCTACACTTGTATTAACACAAAAGAGTACAGGATATGGAATCACATTCCAACAAGAAAGTAAAATTGAGATTGTTTTCCAAACTCCTTAATTTGGGACAAAGAAATTGAGGCCCAGAGAGAAGAGATGACTTGGTCAGTTTCACACAGCCAGAGCATAACAAAACCAGGGGTAAAACTAAATTGTTCTGACTTCTCAACAAAAAAGTCGTCATTTAAGTAAAGTAACTGCTATCACTTACAGTGAAAGTAGGGTTTAATAAACTTGGCGGTTTAGGAAATTCAAGCTATGACCTACAATGTTTATTCATTTGCTAAAAGGAATAATTTTTTATACTAAACAATTAAACCATATAATAATTTGAAAAAACTCAATTTTAAGGGTACTTTAAAAACCACAATGTCAATATTTGATATTTTTGTTTAAACAGAAGCAAGACCTTTATAAATGCAGGCCTCACTGTAATAACCAAATAAGTCCAATTTACATCAGTGGGAGGATACATCAAATGGCACCAGTGCATACACTGTTCAAAAGACTCTAGAATTATTTTCAAGTTATTCCTGTCTAATTTATATTATGTTTTATTAAAAAAATTATTCAAAGCAAAATTAATCTAAGCCAGAGAGAAGTCTGGTGGAAATTAAGCAGAATTTAATTTGCATATTTTCTGATTTATATTCTTTCTTTTTCTTAAGAATAGCTTTTGAACTTTAGGTGGGAAACACTATTTTAATTCTGAATCTAATGATTAATATACTTGAAACAGTCAACTTGGGGAAGTTTGAAATTAAGGGAAACAATTTATTGTAAAAATTAAGGACAATGACATTATTGAATTACTTCCAAGATTCAAGCCCAACTTTGTTAATACTTTGGCCACAAGATCAAATTATGTTGGTGAGGAATTTACCTTTTCGGTACTTCGTCGAATTCTGGTTTCACCTCTCTTGGCATTTTCTTGAGCTTCTTTTAAGCTGTTAAGAAAGAGAACAGTTGGTCAGTTTATGTCTCAATCATATTTTCAGTGTTCAGTTCTGTGCTAGGCACTTTCATATCCTTGGCCATAGCTTGTTACACCAATCCACTTAACGTGAGACAAGCTTTTCCCAGTCTGGAATTGGAGCCAGAAAATTGCCAAAGATAAGGAAGGGTGTGACACTGACTCACTAACAGTCAATTAGAAGCTTTGTTCTGTAAAAGTAGGTGGGTGTGACTCCTTGATTGACAAACAGAAGATCGTTGGGGAAAATTCCCTTTAAACAAACAGAAGATCATTGGGGAAAATTCCCTTTAACTGGCAGAACCAAGAGCTTTTTAACACAGTGTTGTGACAAGGGTGAAACCAAACTCAGCACTTGAAGTACTGCCATCCACACCCTTATGTAAACCTTTTCCAAACCTTGTAAAGTATTTGCTTGCCTTTATGTAAAATCACTGCTGTAAAAAAAGTGACACTGAACTGAGCTTAAGTCCTCTGGTATCTATTACCTAATTATAGTCCCATCCAGAGACAGGCATTATTAGTTCCACAGAGGAAGAAACCGCGAGTTAGAGAGGTCAAATTCTCTTTTTTTAGCTAGTGCATGAAAACAAACAGAAAGTCACAGAATTGGGGCGGTTGGAAAACTAAAAGCACATGTCTCCTAGATAAGAAAGTAGAAATTAGGCTTATTTCCTGTGTGGAAAACAGATATAATCACTGTTTTGTAAACCTGACAGGACGTGCCCTTGAATTCTCTGGCAGCACACTGTAATTTTCAAAGGCAGGTGTGAAATTTATTAATCTGTTAGATCTTCTTCTGTCCTGATTTTAAAGATCCATGGAAGTAAATGGAGCACCTTAAAGCCTGCTGACATAGAGAGTGTCTGTATCTTGTTTAACAGCCAGAATATTAAAGACTCATTGGATCTTCTTCACATCTCAGCCTCAGTACTCACAGATGTCCAGGCACTCAGAGAGAGTTAAGCTTATCGTTCCCTTTCCTAAAGTTCCACCTTTTCTAGTAATAATGAAGGCAGCCACATGACATTATTATTATTATTATTATTATTATTATTATTATTATTTTAAATTAGACTGTCGCTTTTAGTAAGAGTCTCTACATATTCAAATGAAGCACTGCACTTCAAAAGACTGACCTAGATTATTCCAGGAAAGTGTTTTCTAAATTGTAAAATATTGCGCCTTATAAAATACTGTGCATTGTCCTATCGTTATAATTAAGCAAATTAAGAGTCTTGGATTTAATAATTAACATAATTACCTTATCCATGCCTTTTAAGAAACTCTAGCAGATACTATGAATTAAAAAGAAAAGAAACCCTTCGGAGAGCAAGGACTATTTCACCTCACGAAGACAAAGAATTGTATGCTTCATGAAAGGGACTGTATCTCTCTGTGGAGCGTTTCTCCGACAGCAACCAACTGTGTCCTCATCAAATCCACCTACTTGGGCTACGTGGTGATGATGATACTTACAAAAGCTCAGCACACATGGCACACTTATTGCCATGTGTTTTGCCATCAGGGCCAAGGACTGGATCATTTTCCCTCGTGCATCCAAGTCTTCCATCCTTCACATAAGGTCGAAACGCACTACATAGATCCTGAAGAACAGGGAAAAGAACTTAACATTCATCATCCTGAATGTAATGCCTTCCACACTGTTTTCAGAAATTTTATAGTACTCAGTGCTTTTCTGCCCAATGCACACTAGCCACCTAGAGCAGTGCCAGATGCCTAGAAGTAGCTCAGTAAGTGTTGCATAATTCATGAGGTTACGTATGGTGCTCATTTACTTATTCATTTATTAGTAACACAGATACCCTAGTATGGCTAGAACTAAGGTGGAACACAGTCCTTGCACTTGCTCACAATCTACTGGATGACACAAAGAAATATTTATATGTTATATTTATAATATGACGTGCTAACTGTCCTGGTAGGTGCTATAAGAGCATAGACAGGGCACCAAACGTTGACTTAGGGAAAACAGTCAGCTAGAAAGAGTCCAGTGTGACATGTCTGAGATACTCATTTCTTTCTCCTATAATCACAAGTTCACAGAATGTTAGCATAGGGAAAAGCTATTTAATCCAAACCTCATTTTTAGATATGGAAACACTGGGACGGTGTGGGTAAGTAATTTGCCCAAAATCTCCTGACAGCAAGTAACAGTGCTAGAGTTTCAATACAGATTAAGTTACTGAAGCATAATGCCCTTTCAACTACAAGTGTAGTTTCCTTTTGATGGATGGATGGATGGATTTTTTTTTCATAGAAAGCAGAAATAGAGCTGAAAAGTCTAATTACCAAAGTCACTTGCTCCAGTTGCAGGAACTATCAACTGCTTTTCATCTAAGCAAGCAGTGCCCCATCTTAGGTAAAGCAAGAATTGCTTTCGTCCTAACACCTCACCAAAGAAAGAAGAGGAGAGCATCTTTTTTCTCTCTGAAGTCAGCCTCCCAAGATTTCCCACCATTTTAACACTTGTCCTCACCTGCTCTGGATTACTGGTCTCACATTCCCCTTCGCTTTTTATGCCAACTTGGGACCTGGTTTTACTGGAATTGAAAGTTAGTAGACACACAAGTTTAGTATTACATAACTTTGTACCATTCAAAAATAACTTATTGTCACTGTATTATGATTCTCCTTTGCCCTTGAAAACAGATGTCACATTGCGTTCTTTTCCACACTTACTCTTTCTAATGAGAGACTGTGTTTATAACTTGTAGTTAAAGAAATAGAATTATGTTGGAGGACTAATAAGAGTCAGACCTATAAATATTATTTCTAGAATTTTCTTTCCTATGTCTAAAGAGGATCCATATCAGAAGAGAAGGAAAAAGTACACCTTATAACTAGGTATTAGATGCCTTCAAAGAACTATGCTGTTTTTGATGATGTTGTTTTGAATAAACAAATACAAGTTTATAGATCTAAGATCCTACTATATTATTCTTTGTTTGGGTTATGCTGACTAATATTTTAGTTGTCATGGAAAGTACCTAAAGTCCCAAGAATTAAGTTTATTCAGTCTAATAGAGCTTTAACACTATCTGAAAATAGAACCATAAATGTAAAATTTACTTCCTGCTTTTTAAAAAGGTAAGACAGCTTAAAACCACAGCATTTGTATAACAATTAAAAAAACAACAAAAACAAGATAAAGAGGAAAATGAAGTTATTAAAAGTGATAGGAAAAAAGTTTGTCAAAAGATATCATCTGAGGGAAACAATAAAAAAAATTGAAACCCAATGTTGTTGCACAGTCTCTTAGTAGACAAAGCTAAGGAAGAAACACAATGAGCAGTACGGCTCTCACTGTGTAATGAAGGAAGCATACTAGAAATTAGGGGTGAGAAACTTAGACCTGAAGAGATTTAAAGAATTTATCACAGGATCCCCCACATAAAACATAGTAGTAATTAAATGTACAGTGTGCTCATAATAGTATTACAAAATACATATCTAATAAAACCTGACTGTTCTCCCTATGTCTGTCTGTGTTTTCCGTTTATGTTGACCACCGGTGAGAGGTGAACATCATTTCAGAGTGCATCTCTGAAAATGCAATGATGCAATGGATCACAGTGATTTGATTCAGTTATGTTTTGGTAAAGGTACTTATTACAAAGAAGGATAACGCTTGCAGAACCTTGAAGACTGAATATTTATCATATCCTTTACTAGCTTCAAGCACAGGTTGTTACTATATTTGCAAAAACCAAAGAGCAGACAATTCAGGACTGAGGCCACAGGCCTGAACTTGTGAAGCAGGTGTACCGTCTTGTTTACTGAAGACAACTGACAACCAAACTTAGCACTGAGGGTGGAGAAAGCACCAAACGGGGACAAAATGTTGGACAGCGAGATGCTTTAGCTATGTGACAAAGGTCGAATCAATGAAAAGAAGTTCAGTATTAAAAGTTCCAATTATCCATTCTAATATTATAAATTACCAAGCACTGAGTTAAAAAAATCATTTGATAATTAAATAATTCTCTGTGAAAAAAGATATACTCACAGATAGACAGAAATGGACAGATGTCTGTATGTATATGCATATGTATGTAAGGGTATTACATACACGTGTGCTTATATGTGCATGCAGGTAGATACGTAGATTTAGTTCTATCAGATGTCTACTTCACAGAGACACTGATTACTATCTGATAAACTGCATACAAAAGTGCTTTGTAAAATATAAAGTGTTGCTACATATTTTTTCCCTCAAGAATAGTAAAAGGAGTGGTCCTAATAATTTATGGGTGGCTAAGTCCTACAAAATGAATTGATATTTTAAAGACTGTAAGGGAAAATGTGTCATGTACTTATATGGAGAGCATGCTTTAGGGAGAAAGCCTGCTGCAGATACTCACGCGTTCTCAGCACACAGCGCACATTTGTTGCTGTAGGTTTTCCCATCTGTGCCGCAAACGGCTGCGTTATCGAGGGTACAGATAAAATCCCCATTTCTCTCTTCTTTCCTGAAATCATCACAATTCAACTGCAAGAGACATTATGAAGGAACATCAAAATAAAAGATAAAATATTCCCTAGATACATAAATCGGTTAACATTTTAAACCCACAACAATATAACCTACTAGAGAACAAAACAGACTGAAGAGACTATAGTGCATGAATAACTTCATGGATAATAAAACATGGCCCAAGAACAGAGATGTAATTAGATTTCAAGAGAAAGAATTGCTATTTGATTTCAGCCACTTGCTGTCTGGGTGAGGTAGGCCCAGTCACCCCTCTGAAACTTAGTATACTGTTTGTCACATCCTGCCTGCCTTCTCTACAGAGTGGTAATGAAATCTAGTACATAATGGATAGGAAAGCTCTCTTTGAACTCTAAGCTGCAATAAAGTTTTTATTATTATAGACTAGAGTAGTGATCAGGAGCCAGATTGCTGGGTTCATAATTCTAACTCGGCCACATACTGGCTGTCTGATGTGGGAGTCACTTAACCCCTCTGTGCTTGAGTGTCCTTATTTGCAAAATGTGTACAATATTATTAACCTCTAAGCATTTTAAAGAGGTTTCGGTGTACAAACACATGCACAGCATTTACAATGGCACATAGCATATTATAACCACTTACTGTTGTTATTGTTATTTTAAACATTTTCTCTGCTGACTATCAAGCCAATCATGAAACATGTTTTGGGGATGATGGAAGAAATTCCCAAATCTCAGCTCAAATAATAGGACACATACTTAGGGACATACCTCTATGGTGAGGAAAACAACTACACTAAGTGGTAACTGGAGACTAGGGTTTGATTCTCACATCCGCCACCCACTCACTCCACCTCTTTGAACCTTACTTTACTTATCTGGCAAATGGAAATTCACACCCCATCTGTACTACAGATTTGTGGTGAGCCTCGAATGGATACTTAGGAAACCTTATTTGGCAACACTATTGTGACATGAGCTAACTAAAGAAGACCTAGACTTAACTTGAATTTAATTTCTATCTAAAAAGCAAAGAATGACACTGGAGAATTTTTTAGTTATATCGCACGATGAAATAAATTTTTGATGTTACTGTCATAACAAAAATATTTTAAATATAGATATGGAACACTTAGATTATAGACCTGTGACCTAATATGTTACACAATAGAACGAATAAAAGAACAGTGGATACAAATACATAGTCAATTTGTGAACCAAAAGGTTACATTGAGGAATACTTCCAAAAGACAATAAAAAAGGAAAAAGAATTTAAAATAGAAAAAAAAAAAAGCTATGGAACATAACCCACTATTCATGTCATCTGTTTGGGAAGAAGTTAAAATAGAGTGGAGATAAGTAATGGTTATATGTGTTATTTCATTTATTCGGCTGTTCATTTGTTCCTCAAAATCCACTATACATTTGCTAGGCTCTGGCCTTCTACTAGACTAAGACACTGCCAAAAAAAAAAAAAAATTGGAATATGTGCTTTAAGGAACTTACATTCTGATGAGAAGGTAAAGACCATAAATACGATAATTTTAAATTAAAATAGATGCTATTAAAAATAATCTGAACAATAACTAGAATGGTGGCTATTTTAAATACAGTATCAAAAAAGATCTCTCTGTAAAGGCAACATTCGAGGTGAAATGGGATTAATGAGGAGAAGCCAGCCACTAGAGATCTGAGGGAAGGACACTCCAGGCATAGCGAAATGCAACTGCAAAGGATTTGTGATAGAAACTAGACTGTCCTGTTTAAGGGGCACAAAGAAGTGTGGCTGAAGCATAAGGGAAAAGCAGGAGAGTTGCTGGTTTTCTCTCTAAGGTCATTTCTGGAGAAACTAACGAAGCATGGGTGATATGGATTGATTTTATTAACTCGGGACAATCACTGCTATCCCCCTTCACCAGCAAAAGCAACAGCAGCATACTAGGTCACAGGTGTTGGAAGGGTGATGACAGGGCAGATAAAAAGCCCAGCTGTGAGGTGATGAGAACAGGTGTGGGTATTTACTACTCCACCCCCACCTCCCCCTCCAAACTCCAAGGGCTAGTAGGTCACAACCTACGGAGGACACCTCTTCCTAATGCGAACAGTTTCTGAGAGCTTACAGATGGATTCCCAGCCTGGTGGAGTGACAACAAACTGGAGGGGCAACTCTGGTTCCAGAACCTTCTGATCTAGGCTTTATCCCTTTTCCTCTCCTTACACTCACCAGGAGAGGCAGAGACTGAGTGTAGCCTTGAACACCATCTCACTCACTGCAGCAGAAAAAAATAACTAAAGCTATTATGGAATCTTAGAGTAAAAATACCTGTATATGTGAAGAATAAAATAAAAGAAATATGGTAATGTGAGCAATATCCAGTATCAGCTGAAGCACAATTATTGGAATGCATAGAAAAATAATTTTTCAAGAGTATAACTATGCTTTAGAGAGATAAGAGAAAATATCTGCAACAGGAAACAAGAAAAAAAGAAGTTATAATGGGAAAAAAAGTAGAAGATTTAGACATGGAAAATATTTAAATGGTAATAAATAAAACAATAGAAAGAATAAAAGTAGGATAGGTACAAGTACCTAATAAATTTCTAAACCAGAAGATTAGATCAAGAAACTCTCAGGGAAGCAATGGTAAAGGAAAATGAATTTAAAATAGAAGAGAAAATCTAAAGAACATGGTGAATAGAATTAGAAGTCCCAAAAAGGAGGCAATCATATATAGGAAAAATATTTGAAGAAACAGGGAACATATCTAGAATCAATGAAAAATGAAAAAACAAGAGAAACAGAGAAAGAGCCATAGCAACTCAAAGAATCTGGTCAATAACAAATTAGAGAAATTTAGGGATTTTTAATCAAATAAAAGCAAGCTAACATATGTTAGGGGAGAAGATACAGACATTAACAATAAACAAAGACATTAGTAATAGTGATGATATATACTTATAAATATGGATATTTGGTTAAGGGGAGTCATATTAAGAGCAAAAATAGATATGCAACCTTTAATTCATCATCAAAGAAAAGCTGGAAGGAAGAAACTACTTTTAAAATAATTTTTTTAAAAGTCTGGTAACTGAAAATATGAAAAATTGGGAGAACCAAGTCTTAGTACAACAGAAAACAATCTGTAAATGAGCTAAACACACAAATTAAAATACAATTTGTGGTCAGAATTGAAAAACAGGATCAAACCAGGTATGGATGATAAGAGAAAATTAAAATTAAAGAGCACACAGATATTAAAACAATAGGATAAGAAAAGATACAAGGTAAAAATGAATAAGGAGAAAGCAGATGCAGTAATATTAATACTAAAAATAGAGAATTCAGCCCAAAATGCTTCATAAGGGACAAAGGACAGTAAATAAAGTAAAAGGAAAAACAGAACATGAAGGTATAATAATCAGTGGGCATACATTCACTTAATAGTACAGGCTCTACCTCCGTCAGACTGCAACCAAAAAAATGTGATCGATAAATCAGTAACTGGACTTAGGGATTTTAGCATATACTTCTCAGAAATTGATAGATCAAGGAAAAAATTAAGATGCCTAAGCCATTAGATTTTTATAGAAAACTACATCCAAGAAACAGCAAATAAACATTTTTTTCCAAGACATAGGAAATATTTATAAAAGTGGAATATTTATTAGGCCACTAAGAAAGTCTTAGGAAATTCCAAAGGACTGATGTCAGTCATATGGCCTATGTTCTCTGCCCAAAATTCAATAAAATCAGTTAGTTTAAAATAGACAAAGTGCAACATATTTGAAAATCAAATAATGTATTACTTGGAAGGGAGGAAAATTAAGGAATGTTTAGCAAAGAGTGACAAATGGAAACACTTCAAGCACAAATCTTGAGATAGATGATCATTAATGTCTTTATAGACCCTTGTCATAGAATCTTAAAATTCTTAAATTTTAAAAACTAGGTATTTCAATCCATTACAAAATGTGCAGCAGAGCAAACATAAAGAAATAGGAATAAGTGACACCGATAACAAAAACAATAGAGAAGAGAAAAAAGCTGATATTCAGATTTCTATGACAATTGGTAAGAGAGAAGATGGAAATGAAAATACATGCAATGATCATTGTAATTAACTGTATAAAAATTGATATATACATACAACAAAAGTATATTATCAGTACCTATATGCTAAAACATCTGAAAACTAAAATAGAGATGTGGCTATAAAAAAAGTGTAAAATACCTACAGTGATTTAATAAGAAAAGATGAATAGACCAATAAGCATTAACCCAATTGATATTCCGGTCTGAGATATTCCCTCCCCAAAATGCCCAAGTACTAAAACCTTTAAAATACATTTTTCTGAACTGTTAAGAAAAAAGGAAAACTTGCATTGAGTAATAATAATTTATAAGTTATTCCAAAAATTGAGGAGGTATGTAAACTGAAAAATAATTGTAGACAGTTTTATTGAGCTTTTACTTACATACCATAAAATTCATGCATTTTAAGTGTACAATTCAATGATTTTTGGTAAATTTATGGAGTTGTACAGCCATCACCATAACCCACTTTTAAAATATTTCTGTCACCTTAAGAGTTTCCCCTGTGCCCACTTGCAGTTAATCCCAGTTCCCAGCTCTAGCCTTAGGCAGCCACAGAATTTTCTGACTATAATTTACCTTTTCTGGATATTTCTTATAAATGGAATCATAAGTATGCAATTGTTTGATTCTGGCATCTTGCAGTTTGCAAAATGTTTCTGAGGTTCATCCATGTCATTACGGTATCATTGGTAGTTTCCTTTTATTTCTGAGTAATATTTCATTCTATAAACGTAGCTCATTTTGTTTATCCATCACCAGCAGACCTTCAGATATTTAGATTGTTTCCAGTTTTGGGTTATTAAAAAGAATGCTGTTATGAATATTCACATGCATGGCTTCGTATGGACATATGTTTTCACTTCAGTGGGGTAAAGTCCTAGGTCCAAATTTGTTAGGTTATATGGTAAATTATGTTTCACTTCTCAAGAAGCTGCCAAACTGTCTTCCAATGTAGTTGCGCTCTTGAATACTCCTTCCTGTCATCTGTAAGTGTTCCAGCTTGTCCACAACCTTAACAACATTTTGTATTTTCTGTTTTTATGATTACAGCCATCCTTGTGGGTGTGTAATGGCACCTCATTGTGATTTTAATATGCATGTCCCTACATAATAAGAATGTAAAACATCTTTTTAAGTGTTCACTAGCCATTAAGATATTTTTAGTGTAATGGCTATTTCTAATTGAGTTGTCTTCTTATAATTGAGTTGCAAGAGTTCCTTATATATTGTAGATGGAAGTCTTTTACCCCATATATGAATATTTTCTCCCAGTCCATACTTGCTTTTCTATTGCCTCAATGATTTCATCTGAAGCCCAAATGTTTGTACAGGCATACTTTGGAGACACTGCAGGTTTGGTTCCAGAATACCGCAAAAGGCAAATATTGCAATATGGCAAGTCAAATGCATTTTCTGGTTTTCCAGTACATGCAAAAGTTATGTTTACACTATACTGTAGTCTATTAAGTGTGCACAGCATTATGTCTAAAAACCACGAAGTATATACCTTAATTGAAAGATACTTTCTTTGCTAAAAAATTCTAATCATCATCTGAGCTTTCAGTGAGTCTTCATCTTCTTGCTAGTCGAGGGTCTTGTCTCAATGTTGAGGGCTGTTCACTGATCGGGGTGGTTGCTGAAGGTTGGCATGGCTGTTGCAATTTCTTAAAATAAGGCAACAATCAAGTATGCCATATCGATGAACTCTTCCTTTCTTGAATAATTTCTCTGTGGCATGTGATGCGATTTGACTGCATTTTACCCACGGCAGAACTTCTTTCAAAATTGGAGTCAATCTTCTCAAACCCTGCCACTGCTTTAGCAACTAAGTTTATGGAATATTCTAAATCTTTTATTGTAATTTCAACAATCTTCACGGCATCTTCACCAAGAGTAGATTCCAGCTCAAGAGCCCACTTAAGTGACTCCTCAGGGCGCCTGAGTGGCTCAGTTGGTTAAGTGCCTGACTCTTGGTTCTGGCTCAGATCATGATCTCAGGCTCATGGGATGGAGCCTCATGTCGGCCTGTGAACTCAGTGAGAAGTCTCCTTGAGATTCTCTCTCTCTCTCTGTACCTCCCCCCCCCCACTTCCCTCCCTCAAATAAATGAATAAAAATCTTAAGAGAAAAAAAAAGAAGTGACTCCTCATATGTTCAAGTTTTATCATGAGATTGCAATAATTCAGTCACACTCAGGCTCCACTTCTAATTCTAGTTCTCTTACTATTTCCACCACATCTGTAGTTGTTCCCTCTGCTGAAGTCCTAAATCCCTCAAAGTCATCCATGAAAGTTGAAATTAACTTCTAAACTCCTGTTAATGTTGATACTGTATTTTGACCTCTTCCCATGAATCACGAATATTCATAACGGCATCTAGAATAGCGAATCCTTTCTAGAGATTTTCAATTTACTTTTCCCAAAGCCATCAGAGAAATTGCTATCTATGACACCTAGAGCCTAACTAAGTATATTTCTTAAATAATATGACTTAAAAGTAAAAATTACTCCTTGATCTATGGGCTCCAGAATGGATGTTGCATTAGAGGCCATAAAAACAACATTAATCTCATTGTTCTTCTCCACTGAAGATCACTGACCACAGATAACCATAACAAATTTAAAATAACGAAATTTTGAAATATTACGAGGATTACCAGGAGTGACACAGAGACATGAAATGAGCCACTGCTATTGGAAAAATGGCATCAATAGACTTGTTTGATGCGGGATCGCCACAAACCTTCAATCTGTAAAAAAACATCTGAGAAGCACAATAAGCAAAGTGCAATAAAATGAAGTATGCCTGCAATTTTGATGAAGTCCAACTTATTAATTTTGTATTTATGGATCATGTTTCTGGTTTCATATCTAAAAAGTCTGTCTAACCCAAATTCATGAATTTCTTCTGTTATCTTTTAGTCCAGAAATGTTATAGTTATGGCTCTTAAATTTGAGACTCCAATTCATTTTGAGTTAATTTTTGTGTATGATGTAAGGTAACAATCTAAGTTTATTTTTATGGATATTAAATTTTCCAAGCATTTGTTTATCTTGACAAGTCAGTCAAATATTTGGCCATAAATGTAAAGAATATCAATTCCATTCCACTCCACTGATCTTTATGCCTGTCCTTGCTCCAATAACATACTGTTTTGTTCACTGTCATTTTATAATACATTTTGAAGTCCATTACTATTAGGCGTCCCAACATTTCTACATAAATATTAAAATCAACTTGTCGATTTTTACCAAAAAAGAAGTCGGCCAGGATTTTTGTAGGGAATATGTTGAATTTATAGATGAATTTTGGGACAATTGCCATCTTGATGATAATTTTTGGATTGTTCATTGCTAGTATACAGAAATACAATTGAGTTTGCATTACTGATTTATATACTGAAATCTTGCTGAACTCATTTATTAGTTCTAGTTCCTCTTTATGGATTCTTAGGATTTTCTATACATAGTATCATGTCCCTACAATGAAAAACAATTACTTTCCTTCTAAGCAAAACGTCTTTAATTAAGAAATTTTGCCTTATTATATGGCTATACCCTCCAGTTCAACATTGAATAGAAGAGGTGTGTTGAATAAGAGTGGTGAGAGCAACCATTTTTGCTTTCTTCTCAATCTTAAGGTAAAAGTATTCACTCCCTAACCATTAAGTATGACGTTAGCTATAGCTTTATGATAGATATCCTTTATCAGCTGAGAAAGTTTTTATCTATTGGTAGTTTTGTGCGTGTGAGTGTGGGTGAGAAACAGAGAGAGAGAGACAGAGAGACAGAGAAACAAGAGAGAGTGTTTTTATATTGAATGAGTGTTGGGTTTTGTTAAATGCCTTTTCTGTATCTATTGGAAAAATGATATAGTTTTGTCCTTTATCAATATGGTGTACTAGATTTTCTGTTGTTAAACCAACCTTTCTTTCCTGGAATAATTCCCATTTGGTCATGGTTTTATCTTTTTGTTTTGTTGTTGTGGATTCTCGTTGCTAATATTTTTTAAACATTTTTCTGTGTATGTTTATGAGTAATATTTGTCAGTGGTCCTCTGTAGTTGTGATATCTTCTTTTGGATTTTGTATCAAAATAATACTGGCTGGTAAGTGTTACTTCTTCTATTTTCTGAATGAGTCTATAAAAGATTAATATTATTTCTTCTTTCAACGTTTGGTGGGAGTCAGCAATAAAATCTGAACTTTTCTTTCACTTAATCATGGATTCAGTTTGTTTACTTACTATACATTTATTTTGATTTTTTATTTCTTCTTGGGTCAGTTTTTAGTGATTAATGTATTTTTAGGAATTTGTCTATTTCATGTCAGTTGGCCACTTTTTTGGCACAAATTTATTCATAATATTCTATTATAATCCTTATAATTTCTCTAGGGTTATATATTGTTATCACATTTCATTCCCAATTTTGGTAATCTTTGTTTTCGCTCTCTCACTTTTTTTTTAAGATCAATTTGTCTAAAGGTTTTCCAGCATTGTTAATCTTCTCAAAGAACCAATATTTGGTTTATTAACTTTCTATTATTTCAATAGATATTTTTATTGATTTATTGATTTTATTTTATTGATTTCTGCTCTAATCTTTATTATGTCCCTCCTTCTGCTTGGTTGAGGTTTAGTTTGCTCTTCTTTTTCTAAGTTTCTTAATATAGAAGTTAAGATTATTAATTAGTGACCTTCCTTCAATTCTCTGATTTAGACATTTAAAGCTCTATACAATGCTTTAGCTAAACTCATAAGTCTCAAATTGTGTTTTTTGTATTTATTCAGTTCAAATTATATTCTAATTTCTCTCAAGATTGTTTATTTTATCCATCAGTTATTTAGAAGTATGCTGCTTCTTATTGTCCAAATATTTGGGGATTTCCCTAATTTCTACCTCTTGTTGGTTTTCGATTCAATTCTATTTTTCAGGAAACATACTTTGTATGATTTTAATTCTTTTAAACTTATTGAGATGTATTTTATATCCTAGTATTTAGTCTATTTTGTAGAATTTTTCATTGTTCCTTGAAAAAAATGTACCTTCTGCAATCATTAGGGAAACACTCTCTATATTTCAGTTAGTTCCTAGTGTCAATAGTGTCCTATATATGTCAATTTCTTTCCAGTAATTGCAATTACCAGAAACTGCAACTGCAATTTCTTTCTGGTAATTGCAATATGCCTCCTAACTTCTCACAGTCTATTACAGATTAATATTTAATTCTGGCAAAATACAGAAACTTTGCCTGAATACAGCTCTATTTCCTTTATTCTCCTTTGCACAATAGTTATCTTAAATATTTTATCTATATATCCAATAAAACAGCATTGTAATTATTGCTTTATATAATATTTTATCTTTAAAAGAAACTAGGTGAGGGGCACCTGGCTGACTCAGTCAGTAGAGCATGGGACTCTTGATCTTGGAGTCATGAGTTCAAGCCCCATGTTGGGTACAGAGATTACTTGAAAAATAAAATCTTAAAAAATTTTTAAAAAAATAAAAGAAACTAGGTGAAAATAAGGGAAATATATTTATAAAGTAGTTCATATTAACACATATATTTTTCATTTCTGGTGCTTTTCATTTCTTTCTGGAAGTCCAAGTTACCACCCAGAAGTCATTTCCTTTCAGCTAAAGGACTATCCTTATTATGACTTAAAAGACAGGTATGAAGGCAACACATTTTCTCAGATTTCATTGATTTGGAAATATCTTTATTTGACTTAATTTTTGTAGATTAATTTTGTTGGATATAGAATATTGATAGACATTTTTTTTTCTTTCAGCAATTTGAGCATGCCATTCCATTGTCCTCTGGCCTTCACTATTCTAGATGAGAAGCCAGTCATTAATTGTAACCAGTATAAAGAATGTGTTGTTTTTCTTTTGCCACTTTAAAAATTTTCTCTTGATTTCAACATTTTGATCATGATAGGCCTAAGTTTCAATCTCTTTATATTTATCCTATTTGGGACTTGCTGAAATTCTTGAAAGTAATGAGTAATTTTTTTAAATCAAATGTGATACATTTTAGGCCATTATTTCTTGAAATAATCTTTCTGTCTATTTTATCTATTTTTGCTATTTCTATTGCACATGCTTTGGCATGCTTGCTACCTCAAAGACTCTGTGACTCAATTTTTCATCAATATTTTTTTCTCTACTTCTATTATTAACTTTTACTGATCTTTCTACAAGTTTGCTAATTCTTTCTTTCTTTCTTTCTTTCTTTTTTTTAAAGATTTTATTTATTTATTTGACAGAGAGAGAGACAGCAAGAGAGGGAACACAAGCAAGGGGAGTGTGAGAGGGAGAAGCAGGCTTCCCACCGAGCAGGGAGCCCGATGCAGGGCTCGATCCCAGGACCTTGGGATCATGACCTGAGCTGAAGGCAGACGCTTAATGGCTGAGCACCCAGGAGCCCCTACTAATTCTTTCTTATGCAACCTTGAAGTTGCTTTTGAACCTCTCTACTGAGGATTATTTGAGTTATGCTTGTCAACTCCAGAATTTCTGCTTGAGATATATACCTTTGTCTACCTCCATCTCTAACTCCTGAAAATTTCTATTTGTTTATTCATTGTTACTATACTTTCCTTTAATTATTCAGATATAGTTTTCTTTAGAATTTGAATATTTTTAAAATAGCTGCTTCAAGTCTTTGTGACTAATATCCAGAGACACTCAGTGATAGATTCCATTGGCTTTTTCCCCTGAGTATGGGTCATACATTCCAGTTACTTTCCATATTTCATAATTTTTGTTCAAGATTGGAAATTCTGGATGATGATTTCACTATAAAGATTATTTTTGCTGTCTTATTGCTTATTTGCATATTTGGCTGGGCTAATTCTCTGATTTCTTGCTGTCCCATAGTTTACAGCTGTTGATGTGTCTGCTATGAAAATGTTTATAGTTTTATTGTTTTAAGACTGGCTCTCTGGGGTGCCTGGGTGGCTCAGTTGTTGGGCGTCTGCCTTTGGCTCAGGGCATGATCCCAGAGTCCTGAGATCGAGTCCCACATCAGGCTCCCATGCTGGGAGCCTGCTTCTTCCTCTCCCACTCCCCCTGCCTGTGTTCCCTCTCTCGCTGGCTGTCTCTCTCTCTGTCAAATAAATAAATAAAATCTTAAAAAAAAAATAAGACTGGCTCTCTAGGTTTTTCTTTCTGTATCTCTATAACTTAGTGGTTGGCCAATGATGAGACACAGTTTGGGCTCAAACACCTCAGGCTAGTAAGGCTTCCACTGCCTATACATAGGCCTGTATATAATGGGGAGGGCATTCAAAATGCAGGATATATTTACATCCACCCCAGCATTTGCTTTCCACTAAGGTTTTTTTCACATGTGTTTTCTTTTCTTTTCTTTTCCGGTGCAAAAAAAAATGGTCTTATTAAAGTATGGGGACAGGAAGTGGGCAGAAAGAGCTGCTTTATGTGTGTTTTCTAAGTGCGTGTGCACAGTCTTATGGTCAACTAAAACTCTGTGAATTGCTTGGTCCATCTTTGCTCTCTGCTGCCCATGTGTGAAGACCCAGCCAGAAATAGGCTTGCCTCAACCATGCTACAACTTCAGGCCACTATCCTTACTCTTAGTGAAGATCATGACATCCACTGAAAACATCTCTGGATATGATTGTTGCCCACTACTCTAAATTCCTTTAATAAAGACTGCAGTTGCTGACCCTCAGAGCCTGCCCTAAGAAGGTAAACCCTCCATACCAACCAAGCAACAGGAGTGAGATGGGAGTATCCTTAAACAAGAATATCATAGACCCTTCATTGTTTCAATGCAAAATGTAGCACTTTTTCAAGCATAAATGCTTGTCAGAGTGACATAGGCTATTGGTCAATTTCCAGAGTGTTATAATGGTTGTTTTGGTCAATTTTGTCTCAATTTATAGTTGCTTTATGGATAAAGGATTTGCTGTTCTCCTTAGTCAGCCATAGCCTTAGGTGCTACCACTCAGAGTAATTCTATATTGATTTCAAAACCAGATAAGAATAATTAAATTATAATTATAAAATATAATTTTAATTATATAGTTTTAAGTATTTTAATTATAAAAATAGTTTCAAATTTTCTAAATAAAATACTAACTATCCAAATTCAACAGTGTATTAAAATGTATTATGATTAAGTACGATTTATCCTAAGAAAAAATTAATAGTTTAACATAAGCAAATTTTCTAAATAAAAATAAGAATTAAATTATAATTACAAAATATAATTTTAATTATATAAATAGTTTTAATTATTTTAATTATAAAAATAGCTTCAAATTTTCTAAAAAAATACTACCTATCCAAATTCAACAGTGTATTAAAAATGTATTATGGTTAAGTATGATTTATCCTAAGAAAATATTAATAGTTTAACATAAGCAAATTTATCAAGAAATTTATTACATTAATAGACTGAAGGAGAAAAATCAGAAAATTATTTCAACAGTTGTAGAAAAGACATTTGATAATGATCAAAACAGATTCAGAAGATTAAGAACAGAAAGGAATTTTCTAAACTTGCTAAAGTTTATTTAAAAAACACTTACAGTAAACATACTTAATGGAGCAACTCTAGATATATTCCTTTTAATATATGAAGAGAGGGCAATCTGATGTTCATTATCACCACTACTGTTTAACTACAGAATTCTAGATCCTGGCCAATGATATAAGAAAAGAAAGAGAAATATAGGAGTGATAAAATGGAAAAGAAAGTTATAAAACACTTTTTATCTCCTATTATGCAGATAATGTGATCAACTACCAAGAAAAAAATGATAGAATTAATAGATAAACTATCAGAATTAACAGAAGATATCATAAAGCTGTTCAATGTGAGATCAACCTGTAGAAATCAACAGAATTTGTCTATACCAACAATAACCAGATAGAAATACCATAAACAACAAAATACCAAACCAAATATCAATAAAATGACTAATTTTCTAGGTATTAGCAAAAATCACAAAAATTTGTGGAGAATACTTAATCGATTTCATAAAGTACACAGAAATTACCATGAATTAATGATAAAGTATTCTGTGCTCTTGAGTTGGGCAGGTTAATATTATAAAAAGTCAATTTTACTCAATTAATTTATAAGTTCTTTGTACCCTAATCACTTTGGGTTCCCAAACTCAAGTTGGATTTTACATAAACTCAATAAACTTTTTATTTCTAATATGTGGGAAAATACATGTCTATGCATAGGTAAGTCAACTTGGAAAAAGATGAATTAACAGAAGGGGACCTGCCTTATTAGTTATTAAAGCAATGAGCTCATATGAACAAAATAGGGAACTCAGAAACACACATACGAACTTAATACCCTGCACAGTTGGCAATCTACATCAATGAGAAGTACTGAATAAATGAATCAATCAATTTAGAGAATAAAAGTTTCTACATGGACCAAATACATTAAAGATTATGAGGAACTGGACTACGGGTGATAGAAATGAAAATGGGGAAAAGAAGTCATATTTGAGAAAGACTTTGGAGACAATAGCAATGAGCGTTGGAGATGGATTGGATATTAGAATTGGAAAGTGAAAAAATGACGTACTAGTGAAGAAGAAATTGATGATGCAAGTGAGAGAGGCTGTAGGAGGAAAATTCTTGAACAGGAAGAGCACCTTATTCTGAAAGTGAGCATACAGGGTTGATTTCTGATGGGAGGAATCTAAGCAGACAAAGTAGGTAGATTTTTCTCTCTTATAGGGGAAAGTAACAACAAAAACAGTGTAATTACATGAATCCATTCAAACATAAGTAAAAATCTAAACAGAAATTACCCAAAGGGCCCACAGCCAAACATGGACTACCTTAATTTATAAGTAAGTACGTTCCTAGGTAGCAAAACAAGTAACCATAAGGACTTAAGAGGTAAAAATTATAACTCATGCAGAAAATGATAACAGAAAGGTATGTCTTAGAATTCCAAAGTTTTATTTCTTAAAAATCTTATTTGATTAAAATTCAGTAAATGTGTGCCTACATGTGAAAACATCTGAGTAGCAATATTTAGAAATAGTTTTGTTAGAATTGGTATGTGTGTGTATTTCATTTTTTTGTTTGTCATTTGCTTGTATTTTATATCTTAAAACATCACTGATCAGTTTCTCATGAAAGAAAAAGATGGGGAAGAGAGGGTGGAGAAAGAGACTAGATCTCAGTGAATGAGCCTCTCTCTAAATGTGACAACTAAAGGCAGAATTGGAACTTACCAGGAAACTTTTCTGATCTCCATAGATTTTGTACAGCATAGAAGCTGCTCTTTTTGCTCAGATAAAGGATCTGCAGTGATTGACCAATTGAATGGTGACTGTGTTATTGTTTTAAAAGTGAGACCAGCTGAGTTCAAGAATTTGGTTGAGCAGATTTACTGTGGAGGCTAAGATTCTCAGACATTCCCAAGTAACGTTGATAGGGAAAATTTTAGCTTGGTTAGACCCGGGATGTTCCAGTAATTTGGGTGTGTCTCCTCTGACTGATTGTTTTAATTATGTGTCAGGAACAGGAGGGGAGGGACAGAAAGAAGATCTGGAGTGCTATGAATAGTTGTCAGGATTCAAAGTGATAACCTCCAGCTTCATCAACAGCTTACTGTGACATAGTATAGGCCAGAAATTTCCCTCAATCTGGGTCGAGTATTCTTATTTTTTTGTAGAAATAAAAAATCTTTGTAGAAATAAAAAAATTACAAAGTGAAATCATTGTGTGGGGGCTTGCATCTGTAGAGTTTCTTTCATTTTATTCCATTTTTTATTAAAAACCTTTTTTTTTTTTACCACAGAATACTTTTCTCAAACAAATATCAGCCTGTTTTCCAAACTGCAAAATAGATGTAAATAAGCAACTCTAGTTGAGTTAGAGAAACTCTCCAGGTATCAGAAAGGACATGCAGTAGGAAGTAAAAGAATAAAAGAAAAAAAATGAATTAAATGCCTGCTAATATATGTTAAACACTATATCTGCCGTTTTAAAGTTAGTTTCTCATTTGATCCACATTCCAGTTCACAGATGAAAAAATTGAGACCCCAGAGATACATAAATTACCCAAGTGACAGACAGTAAGAATTCTGACATTTGGAATTAGTTCTGATAGTTCCATGAAGGTTCTTACTGAAGCTGAGACAGGACAGGAGGAATGAGCAATGGCCATGGAAGGCAGATATCACGCTCACTTACTCCACCTCTTAGCGTCTGTCAGTGCCCAGAGTGTTTTCTGAGAGTTGGGTCATGGGTTGGGCATATGGACAAGATGTACCAGAGATTTAGCCCACCCCTGGACTAAGCCATGTTCCCTCCCTTCTAAGTAGTTGGCTTCACAATAGGTATGACCTAGTAATTAGGAAATAAACAAATAGCTCTAAATAGAGTCAAACATAATCTTGAAAGCAATTACGACAAGTTGACTTCAAATAATCTCACCTTTTCTGGGGCAGTGGCCCGGGAGGCTCTCGTTAAATAGCCGGCCCTTCTCTGGGATTTTGCTTCTTTTTCCCTGGAGAACAGCAGGGAGTAACATAGCTTAGACACGCTTTCACAATTTGGGGGATAATAGCATGCACGTCAATCTTAATTTTGACTCTTTTCCTCAGCTCAATCTAGTATATCAGATGTGGAGGTAGGTATGTGCAGAAATTGGCTAAGCGACCATCAACCTCTCCTCAATGCTGAAAAATATCTCAGACATGACTCTACAGGAGGTGAGAATCTCTACCTTTAACCGCACAATCAACAGACTCCCCCCGCCCCCCGACCCCTTTAAATGCTTCCAACATCCAGGTGGTCACCAACTCTAAAAGCCATCTTTGCCATCGTTGGAACAGTCTCTTTGAAATACCATATTCACACGGAACCAAAATCTATCTGCCTTTTTTGATTTTGGTTCTAAACTGTAAGGTCCCATAGAGCAAATTCAGAAATTTAAGGATAGCTTCTAGCCTTGTACATCTCCTTTCCAGTTTAAGAAACCAAGTTTATTCCAACATAATTTAAATAGGTAATAAAAACAATAATTGAATGAGTGATTTCAACGAGATAAATAACTTGCCTTGTATGTCTCAAGGCATTTCATTTTTGTTTTAAATTATTTTTCAGTAAATGTACTATATTCATAGTTTCAGTCTCCTATCAAGACATCCTATATAACAAGAAGGAAGCTTTATAGTAAATAATACATCTGGTGGTTTACATTCAACTTTCAAGAGAATAAGAAGAAACTGCTCAGCTTCCCTGAGTCTCCCCCATCCCCACCCCCTAAATCTTCCCTTCCTCCTCCCTCTTCCACAATTTCTTCACTAGGAGCAGCATGTGTGATCGCAGCTTCATTATCCCAATATTATTGACTATGTCAAATTAAATCCCCTGAGACATACCATCTGGCATTTAAAAAGCTAATTATAATAACATAATTATCTTGAATGGATAAGCTAAGTATTGGCTTGGTATCAGTGTTAGGTTTTGATGGTGGTCAGAAAGTAAAGATGACCTCCTTGTTCAAAAACAGATTAGAACACTTTGATTTGAGGATTTTCAATTGATAACAAGCCTTCTTTCACCTTTGGGTGTCATTGAAGAGAAGGAAATTAAGCTAAGAAGCATTGCATAGATGTCAGTAAACCTCCAGGACACTCACCCTTCCTGAGCTGCCAGGAGGTGGAAGCTAAAATCAGTTCTTCAGACCATGTCATCCTAGTGTAATCCAAAATGTCTAAAGACACTGGCAGCTCACAGGATCAGGGTGTGTCCCGCTTAAGTCTTTCTACTGGTTGGCTGCCAGAAGGTGAGTTTGGCATCATTCCCAGGGGGCTTTCCTCAGTCCGAGGGTACAACAGAGTCAGGGCTTAACAGACCCAAGAATTCTTTTTTCCCAGAGTCAGGAAACTCAGATTGGAACTACTTCCTCAAAAGACTAAGTGCTACGTAAGGTATTAACCCTGGGCCCTCTGGACCCTCTGGAATGCTTCGGAATACCATTTCAGTGATTGTTAAAATCTTTTCAGATAGGTGGCACTTATCCAAATTCACCTGATGAAAGGTGTCAGAATGATCTGCTAAGCTTTTTTATTTATTAACCTTTAAGATTTAGAAAAATATATTTGACAGAAGATAAAAAGAATACATTTACTAGTCCAGAGAATAGCTGGACTTAAAGGGGAATTTTACTCACAGTATCATTTTGCACGTGGCACATCTATTGATGAAGGCTATTCCATTCGGGCTTTGAAAAAGTTTTTTATCTTGGGAACAAAATAATTTTCCATTTTTCATCAATGCCCGATACTCATCGCATGTTACCTAAGGAAAAGATGAAAAAAAGCATGTTTACTGAGATCTCATTAAAGCAAGACTTTACATTCCAAGAACTTCCTTGAGCAATATTATTTAAAGACCAATACCTGCTTTGTATAGAAGCCATTCACTCAATCGACACAAATAACACAAACAAAAGCAATGATTGGATTGTCTGCTGGAGCTTCCAAATCTACATAATAAGCTTTCTTCCAAAACAATTAGTGAAATGGAAAGACCTGCCTTATATTTCAGGTTTGTCATTTACAAGCCCAATAGTCCTAGCAAATTAACTTCTCCATGGCTAACTTATCCTATCTGTAAAAATAGAGGATATAATTTCATAGGTTCCATAAGTATTGTGAGGTTTAAATATTATAAGTACGTAAAACTTTCAAAGTACCTGACACATAGTAGATAATCAATAGTGACATTATCCTCCTCCCCTCTTCTTTGTCTCTTTTTTATTATTGTTGTGATTATTATTATTGGAATATGACACACATAAAATACCTACTGCACAGCAGGTCAATAACAATGGCTGTCAAAAGGAACACAAAATGATTGCTGAAAAGGTTAATTCAATATATTTTATGGAAGGCTTGCTATCTGTCAACTCTTAAAATCAATGGTGCATTTGCACTATCTCACTAAGTACTGATTTAATATGTTATACTCCCTATTAGAAAATCCAGTGGGCCTTTAGAGCAGGCCTTTGGAATCTAAGTTCTGTGGTTTCTCGGTTTTCGATTTTGCCAAAAAAAAAAAAAGGGGGGGTAACAGGTGATCGGCACCCATAACAGGGTGATGGGCACGAGATGTAATGAGCTCTGGTTGTTATATACAACTAATGAATCACTGAACTCTATCTCTGAGACTAATAATATACTGTATGTTAATTGACTGAATTAAAAGAAAAGAATTCTGTTCAGCCTCCTATATCTTTAAAATAATCATTAAATCAGTCAACAAAAGCTCATTATGGTATTAATTTACTTTGCTAGGTGTCACAGATATAGCTAGGTGCATGGATATAGCAATAAGCCGGAAGCACCCTTGCCTAAACTGTGCTTACCGCCGAATGGATAATAATGTACTTCACCTAGCCTCTTAAACATGGGAGGCCATTGGTAGCACTTGCAGAATGATTAATGGTGAAGAAAAATAAATAAATAATATCAGAGACTAGCCCTGGGAAATTTTGCCAATGGTAACCTAAAAAATATCTCTAAAATTATTATCACCACCCAGTGATCTTATCTGAGTAGCACAGCAATAATTTCTGGCAACAGACTGACGACTGGGCCTCTTGATGCTACAGTATCTTATGCCAACTTCGCAAGTTACTGCTTAGATTGCTGGATATAACTGATTCTAGAAAGTCTAGATAAAACTTTGTGTTAGAATCAGAGAAGAGCCTGGTGTGGATAGGCTGGTGATGGGTATTAAGGAGGGCACGTACTGCATGGTGCACTGGGTGTTATACGCAAGTAACGAATCATGGAACTTTACATCAGAAACCAGGGATGTACTGTATGGTGACTAACATAATATAATAAAAAAATATTATTAAAAAAACCCCAAACATATCCCTAATGAGGCAGGTCTTAAAGTATTGAAAACAAAGATTCATGAAACACTAGAATGAAGCTTTTCATAGTTTTTAGTGGTCGACTGAAAAAGAACATTACCAATCAGGATAAGTCCTGAATTGGACTTCTCTAGGATTACAATCAGCTGAATGCCTAATTTCTAGAAAGACCCGCTTTTTTTTTTTTTTTTTTTTTTACAGATGGACAACCAAGACCCAGAGAGAAGGTTAAGATTAATTAGCTTAATTAGTTAAGATAGAACTCAATACTGCTTTTCTGAGTTATGAAATAATCCAACATATTCTCTTGGCAAACAGGAAAAGGCCATACAAATTGAAAGCAGGAGGTAGGTTTTCCCTGGGAAAGAAGGAATGTCCTCTCAATTACCCAACCCTGAGAGAGGGTTGAAACAGCAGCAGATCTACACCGAAAAGACATCCCGAGGTGGAGAGATTGCTTTTCAACAAGTGTTTACTTGTGGTCTTTTGGCTTATGTCCATTTTGTTATTGCTGTTGTTTGTATTTTCTCCACACGTCTCAGAAGAACTAAAGCCCTCCAGGGCCAAACTCCTTCCTTAACTGGCTGCTCTGTAGCCCACCCTCCTTCAGCAGAATAAAATCCCCCAGGAGCTGGCATCACCCCCACCCTGTCTTAGGGCACTAACAAGCTCCTTTTGGCTTTATAATAATGTGATGACAAATTTAAGTATAAGGTAAAGATCCTTGCAGGGCACTATGGTGCTTTTCTGTGCTGTGCTGGCTTGCGTTTATAACATTCAACATGCTTTTCTGGAACTAGTAAGAACTCAAACTACTGAATTTGGAAAATAAAAATTCCAGCACCATAAGAAAGACTAAATCAGTAGTTTTCACTTTTTTTTAATTAATTAATTAATTAATTAATTAATTTGACAGAGAGAGACAGCCAGCGAGAGAGGGAACACAAGCAGGGGGAGTGGGAGAGGAAGAAGCAGGCTCCCAGCGGAGAAGCCTGATGTGGGGCTCGATTCCAGAACGCTGGGATCACGCCCTGAGCCGAAGGCAGACGCTTAACGACTGCGCCACCCAGGCACCCCAGTAGTTTTCACTTCTGATGAAATATACAAAGACTGTTGTAAGAAATATTTCCAGAGACATATTTACTTCTTTGTGTTCTTGCTTATGCCAACATAAAGGGTGGCTAAATTTTTTTAAAAGATATTTTCCAGTGAAATAGAGTTTAATGGTATAAAAAGTCACAGTTGCAAAATTAGAAATATCCACCAGAATCACCACCCATTATCAAAGACTGAAAAAGAAAACTATGGCTTCATGCACAGTGAAATTTTACAATACTCTTCTTTTTGCCAGTATAACATGCAAGTAAGATGCTCTTTGATTGCCCCAAATCCAACTTTTTTCCTTCTCTACTATATTACCCTGCTTATTCCATAGAGGTTTCCGAGCCTCTCCTTACACAGCAAATTTAGATGAAATAATAAAAGCTATGATGAAATTTTCTAGAACATTCCTGAAATAAGTTTCTTTAAAAAACTGTTACAGTAAACTATAGCAAGAGAGTATTTTAACAATAGTTCTAAGAGTTTCATTATAGATAAGCATTGTTTTACTGTTTTATTATTTTAATGTTCATGGCTTTTTAAGAAACATGGCACATATTGGCTATATACCTAGAACTATTTTAAGTGCTGAATTACTGGCATAGGTGTGTGTGTGTGTGTGTGTGTGTGTGTGTGTGTGTGTGTGTGTATTTGGCTCTGGACTTTTTTCCCCAAATAGATAAAAAAATTAACTTCTATAGAAAATGATTCTTTTATTGCTCAAACAAAAGATCTCTAAGAGTTGGCTAAGCACCCTCCTGAGTCAAGGCCTCTGCCATCCCAGGTTCTTCTCCCTGATCTGCTGTCATCTGCAAAAATCTTCAGGACTTACTACCTTCAGATCCTTGGTCTAATACTATCTTTTCATAGAACACTTACTTGAGTATCCTAAGAAGAACTGATACCACCTCCATCCCCCAAAATTCCTATCTTCCATCCTGCTTCATTTTCCTCCTAGCATTAATCATTATTTAATGTGCTGCATATTTTACTAATTTACTCATTAACGTATCTGTTTTCCGCCACTAATATGTAAGCGCCACAAGGGGAGGGTTCTTGTCTATTTTCTTTATTTTCTATTATTCCTAATAACTCAAACAGGGTCTGACAAATGACAGATGCTCAGTAAATGTTTACTGAATGAAATATATACACTGACTATATACAAGGTACAGACAACCGCTTTATAAACAATGACCACAAGGACACTAATTTCTGCTTTCTGTGTCTGTCATGACTTTTTCAGCTATTAAATCGAACAATACTAATTCACTGGTTTGTTTATGGAATTTGAGAGCACTCCTTTAGCATGGTAGATTGCCTCTTGCAGGCATCCATCATCATTAATACATCGTGTGTGTGTGTGTGTGTGTGTGATTCATGTCTTCCTTCATAAAGACCTGTTTCTGTATTTTTAATAAAAGCAATTAGTACCTATCAGTATAATATGTCTGTATTATTAATGTGAAGGTGTTGGCCACAGTCCATTTTTCTTTAGAGATTTTGGAATGGATTTGATGAACAGAAGAAGCAGGACTAACCTGATTTTCATCCTCACTGGCAGCATCTGGGACAAAAGTACAGAAACCAAAGTTAAGGGAATGTAAAATATTCAACAAACAAACAATTCACTCAGTGCGGTGCTTTGCTTATTTTAATGCCTGCATGTTATAAAACCACAAATTGCTTTTGAACACATTAAAATTCACCATGGCAAACAAAATGAGGGCACTGCACCAGGAAATCAGTACATGTACTCACGGAGGTCTAGTCACTCATAAAAGTCAAATTACTTTGGAAAATAATACTCATGTTCTTTCTTACCCCCTTCATAATATCTAATTTCAAAGAGATCCTTTCACAGCAAAGTATGGCAGACCTCTTTTAAAATTATTATATAACAAATATATTATGTCAATTATAATTTGAAAGTATAATGTAGCACAAAGTTTATATCATATATGCACATAAAATGAAAGTTTCTAAATTCTTTCTTGTCTCCTTATTAAAGCTACAAAAATTAGAGATCTGACAAAGATCCAATTAAAATATAAGCTATTATACTCTCTCATTAACAGACTCCCGTTTGTACTTACACACTTATTTTAGGAAAGTGGCATCTTTTATGTATAATGATCTCCTGACTCTCCATCTCTGAGATTTTCTTTTAAAAAATACAAATGCTTCAGAGCAAGATTGAGTCTAGGAAATTCATGTTCCCTTCAAATTCAAACAGCAAATACAAAAACCTACCTTCTACATCCCACAAAAGTCTCTTACCTTTTAGGAGAAACACTTTCAATCCATTTAGGATTTGATAACACAAAAATAAAATATGCTAGAAGGCACTACTACTTTAAAATAAGAATAGATGATTGAATTTGATTTTTTAATAGTGTATATAGTATTATTATTTATAAAATATACATCTAAGTTTTAAATATCATATACATAATTCTTATCAGTATGAATTTATATGCTTCGTATCATATATATGTACAAATACATAATTCATAACAGTATGAATTGATATGCTTGGTGAGGGGAAGATGAAGAAGAATCTATTAGCTTTTCAGAATGAATATAGAATTAATAGAAGGATTTATCATGGATAAAAATTCAGATTATGTCAAACTATTTGCCATTTCTAAAGTTGACAACATAGTTATTAAGCCACATATATAATTCTTCAAAACTCTTTTTTTGCCAAGATATTTCAAGACAATACATAAACATATACGTATAATCACACAAACATACTTACATACATACACACACACACATTTGAGGAGTAGGGGGAGGGAGACAAGTCCCTGCCCAGGGCTTTGCCATGTGTGGCAAGAGGCTTAGATTACATGCAAATTGCTCACCTTGTATGAGGCAAAGGGCCAGGGTCAGAAGCATTGGCACTTTGGCTATCTTCATGTTGAAGATGATGTAAGTCAATTACAAGTCGGCTCCGTGCATTGCTCACCAGCTGGTGCTCTAAGACTGAACCCATGGCGATGCAGCTCACTTTTTATATACTTGGTGACACCCATAATAACAACCAACATTACAAAACCAGTTGTTCTAGGTCATGCTAGACTTAATATACCACATCAATTTAGTTTCCATCCTTTAGCATCCTGTCAAGGTGGCAGATTTGAACAGATAGTGTCTACTTCCACAGTTCTAATATGTTTTCATGATACCTCTCCCAAAAGGCAATAGATTGAGTCCAAGAACTCTATTAAAGTTTAATGATCCATACTCCTATGTAAGAATTGAATCCTTCACCAAGACCAGACATAACTTTGCAGACAAACATGTTTCTAACTGGGCTCCCTTCATAAGTGGGAGGGGAGGAAAGAAGACAGATGGGTTATCCTACTAGTCAAGTCGAGACTTACAGATTCCCACCTCTGGAGAAAGTTGCTGAGAGTAAGAGAAGCTAGAATTCCTGGTGCTTCCATCTGCAGGTGTTTTGAAAGGACTCAATTCAGTGCCACGGACTCACGTACAAGTTAGAGTGAACAACTCAAAGAGATAACCCAGAAAGATTTTAACATTGAGTACATGGGAAAGCCAAAATTCAGAAAAGGGACAATGACTTTCTCAAGAGCACATAGTTTAGATGGAAGAGGCAGAGGTGGTACTTGAGGAAGACCACAGTTCAATACTTTTTTTTTTTTTAACTCCATACACTGCTTCCATCACACATTGATAAAGGCAGAAACTATGTGAAATCGAAGTTTGCACATAACTACTTTCAAAAATTCTCAATCTGAAGGATATTTTCTATCCTAAAGCCTTATCTTTTAGTCTAATCAAACATTGTATTCATAAATATTAGAGGCTCAAGCTTTAACTTTCTATAGCCCATCACTCCCTAAATTACTGTTTGAAAAGCGTGGCTCAATTTCCCCCTAAATTAACTTTACTCCAATACTGACTCATTATTTAGTCTCCCAGGAAGAAAAGAATTAAATACTTAAAAATATAAATTTATCAATGTAACATTTTTCCAGAGGAAGTATCTTCTCCTTAGTTCCTTCATCCATTTTACAAGTAATGCCTTTTGTTTACCAGCTAATTCTACTCTAATAGCTCAAGAAATCACCTGAAATATTATGCAAAAGGCAGAGCCAAATGGTTTGATTCCAGTCCTCCAAAGGGTCTCCACATCCACAACAGGAAAGTTTGGGCCTTTATGGCATCAAAGCCCTTTTGTAGTTTCTTCTAGAAAACTGATCTAAGGTTAGACAATTTGAGGATGATGTCAATATTCTGAACACCATCAAACCCAGAATATTTTCTTTTTTTTTATGAAATAACTTATTTCCTCTAAAAGTGTAATCATTGGTTTCAAGGTCTGTGCTTTGTTTCTTTCCAATGGTTTAGTAAAATGAGTACCTATGGAAAGCAAGTTCACACTACATTATTGTTACAGATTAGAAAACTGAATCCATCATAGCTTAATAGAAAGAGAATGGAACAGGGAGTCAGGAAATTTGTTTCTATTCCTGTCTTTGCAACTACACAGTGTAATGGAAATGAACCTGGCTTTGACGTATGGTAGACGTGGGTTCAAATCTTGACTCACCGGTTACTAGCTATGTTGCCTTGGGCAAGTCATTTATCTTCTCTCTGCCTCGGCTTCCCAATATGCAAAACAGGGGTGATAAAATTACACTGTAAAATTGTTGTAAGAGTTAGAGGTAATTTGTGTGTATGTGTGTGTGTATGTATCTGAGGCTTAGAACAATTTTGAGAATAGTGATAAGTTTTATAGTTAGTGATAGCTGGTCTTGCATTTTTATGTCATTACAATGATGTAGTTGTATTATTAGGTAATTTCAAAGATACAAGAAAAGGCAACATCTCTTGGACATTAACCCCACCAATAGATTTTAAGCTTACTCAGCATGTAATGACATCCTCAAAATATTCTAAAGTGAAATTAAAAAGTCAAGACAAAAGTCCTCTTTTTCATTGTTATTATGTTCTAAACCACAATACCTAAAACAAATCAAAGCATTTGCTGTTTAAAACTTGTCAAGGGCATTGCAAGATTTCAATCAGCATTGATTCCTTAGCTTTCTCTGTAAAAGTGTCTTCTAAATATTGACATACAAGTACTAATTTTTTATTTTTTATCTGCTCTGTCAGATCATATGAAGTGAGTCCCAACAATACACTCTATCATTGGTGGCAAGAAAGCTTAACTCCTTACAGTAGAATTGGTGACTGTGTAATATCCTCCGATGAACCTGAAATCTAGCCCAAATGGATAGTATTCCCAGGAGTGGAAGTGGTGTGAGGGTAGAACAAAAGAACTAAAAGATTACCGTAGCTCTGAAGAATCTCTGCTATGAGGAAAGGTTGAGGAGTTGGTTTCCTTCTTACTGGAAAAGTGCTCCTTACTGACACCCAGGACATCCTGAAATGATGAATAAGAGGCGTGGAACTGAGAACCTCTTCTATGAGGAGAGGGAGCCAAAAGAGGATTCAAGGAGCACCCCCAGTATTGGAAGGACAGTCAGCTGCCTCTTGGCATCAGGACTCTTTCTCCATTTCATTTCAGGAATGTTTTAAATCCAGAGGTGATTCATTGCATACTCTGTTAATCACTCCATGTACTAAAAACTACAAAATTCAAATGAATAGGATTGAGATTTTAGAAAATTGGGGTTTGGGTTATCAGAGTGCTTTTTGTGTGTGGTTTTGAAAACTGTTTCTTCTTTATTGTTATTTTACAATGTTGCATGACCATCTCTTCCAGTCACATGAGTGAAAATGTCCTACTGACAGGAACACCGTGGTTGGATGAAAACGCTGCTGGTAACAAGAGTGACACCTAAAGCAAAGTTTCAACTTAAGGTTAAAGCATGTAGATTGGCAAATGCCTGTCAGGGAAAGCAGGGTCAGCAATATTCGCACCAGAGAAATCAGAGTTAAATGACAAAGGCATTAAAGATATGGGATACCATGTAAGCCCCTTTGGCCCCTACCTCCACTCCTGACTTCACTGACACCTGTTGCCCCTTGAGGAGAAATGATCTTGTACATCTTATTGTATCCAATGTAAATTATCCATTTTCTGTTTTTTCCTTAGCTCTTCCTGAGCCCTTAACATATCTCCACATTCTCTCATCGTCTCCTCACTGTCCAAGTGCCTTTCCTTTTTTTCTTTGGTTTGAAGTTTTTATTTGAATTCTAGTTAGTTAACATATAATGTTATATCAGTGTCAGGAGTAAGATTTAGTGATTCATCATTTACATACAACACCCAGCGCTCATCCCAACAAGTGCCCTGCATAATAGCCGTCACCCATTTAGCCACCCCTGTTTATCTCCCCTCTAATAACCCTCAGTTTATTCTCTATATTTAAGAGTCTCTTATGATTTGCTTCCTTCTTTCTCTTTTACCCCCTCCCCTATGTTCATCTGTTTTGTTTCTTAAATTCCACATGAGTGAAATCATATGGTATTTGTCTTTCTCTGATTGCCTTATTTCACTTAGTATAATACATGCTAGCTCCATTCACGTCATTGCAAATGGGAAGAATTCATTCTTTTTGATGGCTGAGTAATATTCCATTGTATATACATACCACATCTTCTTCTTCTTTTTTTTTAAGTGCTGGGGACTGACATGCAGAGCTGTGGGTCTGGGAAGGGCTGCGTGTTCTAGGGCCTAGGGGTCCAGAAGCCCACACACCCCTGCTGGCTTCCCCACCCCCCTGCCGCTTAGGGACAGGTTCCCAGCGGGCAGTGGGAGTGGAGGACACAAGGACCTGACAACCAGACAAGCCGGCGAGTGTGAGTACTTTTCCTTAAATTCCAAATTCCATCTTTTTTCTTTGGCTCTTTTAATTATTCATCAGACATGTAGAACCTTTTTTTTTTTTTTTTTTTTTTTTTGAGAATGGAGCTAGATTGTAAGAAGTACAAACTTTACAATTCAGAACATTTATCAAGTGACCCAGAATCTGAATTCACATCAAGGATATTGACACAGAAGGAAGAGATGAGAAAACTATAAAAGTAAACAAGGTTTTGTAGTTTAGTTTAGTTACTGAACATAGAGGTTGATTTCCAAAATCCAAAGTTATCAGACTGTTGATCAAATCTTCTCTTTTCCTATGTACAGATACCCTTGATGATCACAATAGTTTAATAAATAACTATATTATAGATAAAGATCACCTACATCTTTCAAAATGATCTGCCATTATTAGCTCTCTTGATTTGTTTATGCAATGACGTGAGGTAGCAAAGTAGGTGTTATCCTTTTCTTACCTGCTCCAAATGGTACCATGAATGAACCCCAGAGCAGGAACGAGTGAGGAAAGTAATCCCAGCCTTGCCACTTTCTCACCTTGTACACCCAATGTGGCTAACCCAGATTCTTACAGGGGCTTCAGAGAGAATCCAGACATTACGGTTCTGTAAACTAGTGACAGCGTGCTACTGCTAATGTAGTTTGTTCTTCTAATACCTTCTCTTGCATGCTCAAATGCACACACACACACACACACACACACACCCCATATACTTATAATGACTACGGCAAAAAGAAGTGTGTTGTGATCATGACTCAAAAGTGTATGTTCTAACAGATCTTGGAAGATGAAATAATTTATTTCTTATTTTCTTAATTCTTAATTTCCTTTCCTAGAATTCTCATATTTTCCCCCATTAATTTAGCATGTCTGTATTCTCTTTTTTGAAAGACACTAACTGGAAAATAGCCTTTACACACCTTCTTATCTTGCACTTCTCTGTTCACAGCTAACTTCACTCCCTCTCTGAGAATTCCTTTCTGTTTGTCTACAAAAGCTAAGAAACTATAGAGATAAACATCTCTTTTTATCTAAGAACAAGATGGGATGGGCACTGCTGGATCACAGAACCTGCTATTTATAGATATAATTGTTGCTTTTATTAGATTAGGATTAAGAAAACAAGAAAGTCTCAATATCTAATTTTTAATTGGATTAAGTTTTGCATTTTAGTTTATATTTGGTTCTTAAATACAACATCTCTACGGTTGATGTTACAGGAACCTCTGTTACGTGACTCCACACTGCCCATCACCTGGAAATTCATACATTCCAAAGTCTCCTAGGATTCACTTTAACTATAGGAAACAAGTTCATGGAGCTACAGTCCTTTGAAAAAAATCACAGTGAATTAACTTTGAAGTAGCTAGTATAAGGAATTTTGGGGAAAGAATACTGCAAATTTTATGTGTGAAATATTTATATGTGTTTGTGCATACAGTAAGCAAGAACAAAATTGTTATATCTATAAGCAAAATTTGGATAAGATAATTTATGTGTTTTTTGATTTATAAATCTTTATAAAACTATTTGCAAAGAAATATATTTGCTGGCATTTATTGTGCACTTACTGACAGGTATAACAACAGACCTAAAGGGTAAATATTTCATTCTTTTTTACAGGTAAAGAAATTGAGGTTTGGTGAAATACTGTAACTTTCCCAAGGTCATACAGCCTGTAAGCAGTAGTCTTTGCAACTGATAACTGTCATTGCAAATAAAGGCAGTCAAACTCCAAAGCCCATGCCCTTAAATACCACACACTGTAGAGACCACATCACCTGCACCTGTAATTAACTCAGCTCAGACACTCAACTGGTATGGTCTCAGTTGTGTCTCTCCACAATTCATATTTTGAAGCCTTAACACCCAGTACCTCCGAATGTGACTGTATTTGGAGGTAGGTCCTTTAAAGAGATGATTACATTAAAATAAGGCCATTAGGGTTGGGCCCTGACCCAAACTGACTGGTGACCTTATAAGAAGAAGAAATTTGGACACACAGAGAAATACCAGTGAGGTGTGTGCACAGTGACTTACACCAAGCCACCTGGCTTGTAGGTGGTTAACCTGGGAGTCATATCTAGGTCTTAAGATTTAGATTTCATTCGATCAAGTAACATATTGATGCCACAATCTTGATTCATTAGACAGAAAAAGGAAATAAAGGAATGAATAGAAATCATAGAGTTCTCAGGTAAGGGACCAAGTTCCTAAAATGTGATTTAAAACGTTCAAAATGTAAGTCCACAGTGAAGTGTTAAGGTATTCCAATGGATTCCGTAATACTCCCCACATGAATACAACAAATATTGACTAAATGCCTACATTTGCCTGGTACTGTTTGAGAGCCTGGTGCTAAATTTTTGAATAAAAAAGACATGATCTCTGATCTTTATGAGATTATAATCTAGTGGAAGAGGTGGAAAAAATACAAATCACTGTTCAATCAAATCTGTCAAAGTGTTTTTATTCTTTATTTTTTAAAGATTTTATGTATTTATTTTAGAGAGACAGAGAAAGCACGAGCAGGGTGGGGGAAAGCAGAGGGGAAGGGAAAGAGAGAGAGAGAGAGAGAGAGAATCTGAAGCAGACTTTGTGCAGAGCATTGTGCCTGATGCGGGGCTTGATCTCACGACTGCAAAACCAAGAGTCAGACGCTTAACTGACTGAGCCACCCAGATGCCCCAGTGTGAAAGTGTTTTTTAAAAAGATGTCCATGGAGTAAAGCTAACCTATAACACAGGTTTTAGCCCCTGGAGGGGGATTCCCTGATGAAATCAGGCTCAATTTAAAAAAATGAACTGGGATTAAAAAGGTATAAACTCACCCATCTGAAAAATTCAACTAATCAGAATGAATCATTCCTTCAATAATTATGAGAACCAAAATTTTGCTCTGGTAATTTCTTCTATCTGACATTTTCAGTTTTTACTATATCTCCAACAGAGCTGCGGGAGTTACAATTAAAATTGAATATGGGAATGATTTTTAATTTAGTGGGTTTTTTGGTTTATTTTGAGTGATATCTTCTGCATGATATTAACAGATTCCAAATCCTTACTAAAAAACTGATTTAGTTAAGAAAATATTTTTCCTTAAAAGTAATTTTAATATTTCTGAGCAAGGAGCTGTAAATAGTGGACATTTATTTGCCAGCCACATAAACAGCCTTGTAAAGTGCAATAACTAGTTTCAGTCTACGGTATAGGATAGGGGTTATTTTTTCTCTCACATAGAAAATACTACTTATGCTTCTTTAGCTCTCTTGTTCTCCCCAACTCTCAGCTATGTATCTGCATCTCAGGGAGACTGGTAGCTTCTACCTGTGTTTTCTATGTGTAGCTTACTTAGCATTTGTTCCCTCTCCCAGGGATCACTGACCTGCACTATTCCATGTCCAATGTCAGAAAACTATGTCATTTTTCTGTTTTGTTTAAATTGTTTCAGGTGGGAGGAAATATCCTTTCCTTGTTACTCCATTGTAACCAGATGCATAATTCTTACTTTGTTTTTAAATATTTATTTTTCTCTTTCAATGCATGTGGTGTCCTTCTGTTCTCTTTACTTCTTTCTGAATACATGCTTCTCTTTTTACTCTCCATATTTTTTGTTACTCAAGGGTAGAAAAGAAGGAGAGGGGTGCCTGACTGGCTCTGTCAGTAGAGCATGTGATTCTTAACCTCGGGGTCATGAGTTCAAGCCCCACGTTGAGCACAGAGATTGCTTAAAAATTAAAAAAAAAAAAATTAAAAAAAGAAAAGAAGGAGAAAATATTGAGAGCACAAAAGATTCCAGCCAAAATGAAATAAAATGTTTCAGATTTTCCTGAACCATCTACAGGTGGAGCCAGACAATGTCTGGGTAGAGAAGATCAGTTCTCCAAACTGCACCATAGACCAGTGATTTTTTGGAAATGTGAGACTTGTTGGCATTTTGACCTCAGGCAAACCATGATAAGAGTATCATCCACTTGACAGCATTGTTGAGCAGATTGAGATGATTATGTGAAAAACCTAAAGCAACTATTATATTGGTAACAGTGCAAATCATATAGTGAAGACTACTTGAGAGCCAGAAGGACATAAAACTTAGAAGTTAAGTGTTCAGCTTTGCAGTGACACTACTTGGGTTCAGAAACTGGCTTTTTTGATGTGTGACCAGGGACAATTTATCTCAACTCTCTGTCTCGATTTCTTCACTGCTAAACTGAGAATTGTGACCGCCATGAGGATCACAGGAGGTAATTCATGTAAAGACTTAAAATGATACCTGGTGTATGGAGAGGCACAGTGTTAGATATTATTAGAAATGTCTTGTTAGTCTCTTGACAATGTTGAATTAGGGATCACAGTGGGGAAATCCAATCCTGGGTCTTTGAAAGTATTGAATATTTAATGGGAAATGCCAAAAACCAGGGCCTAATTTTAGGGGCACAAACGAATAGCCTCCAGGGTAGAAGAGTCATTTCCTCATCAGCGCCCCTTCCTTTGGACAGCTTATTGTACTCTAGGTGGTAAGGCCTTTGCAAGGAATTGGGTCAACCTCAATGAACAATAGCCACACGTGGCTGGATGGACTGACAGGTTATTTGAGACATGAAAAAGTGACACCTTTGCAAACAGGTCAGAAACCAAACAGCTCATTCTAAGCTCTTAAATCTTCAAATATTTTCCCCCTTTAAAAGAAAGGAAATGTCTTATCACCCATCTGAGGATGGGGGTGGGGGAACTGCCTTTTCCTATTGTTATGAGTTCCTTGTAGACCTCTAACTCATTAGCAAGTTCATGAATATAGTCAAATAGAATCTAATGTAGAATTAGGGAGTCTGCATTTTAATTCCAGTCCTCACTTTTAGCTGAAGCAAGACTGTGAATAATGGATTAAATTCCTAAATTACTGATGAGGTGTGAGGCACACTGGAAAATGGACAATGGGGACAAAAAGAAGGTAGACCAATTAAATTTTACTAATTAAGTATACCAACCTGTATAATAAAAATACCGTCTTCACATAGAGGATTTTTAAGATAGCGAAACTACTCTATATGATACTATGAGGGTGGACACATGTTATTACACTTTTGTCCAAACCCATAGAATCTACAACACCAAGACTGAACTCTAAAGTGAGGCACCTGGGTAGCTCAGTCGGTTAAGTGTCTGACTCTTGATTTTGGCTCAAGTCATGATCTCAGGGTCATGGGATTGAGCCCTGCATCAGGCTCTATGCTCAGTGGGGAGCCTGCTTGGGATTCTCTCTCCCTCTCCTCCTACTCTTCCCCCTGCCCATGCTCTCTCTCTCTCAAAGAAATAAATAAAACTTAAAAAAAAAAAAAAAAGAGTGAGGGGCGCCTGGGTGGCACAGCAGTTAAGCATCTGCCTTCAACTCAGGGCGTGATCCCGGAGTCCTGGGATCGAGCCCCACATCAGGCTCCTCTGCTGTGAGCCTGCTTCTTCCTCTCCCACTCCCCCTGCTGTGTTCCCTCTCTCGCTGGCTGTCTCTATCTCTGTCAAATAAATAAATAAAATCTTTAAAAAAAAAAGAGTGAACCCTAAAATAAACTATGGACTCTCGATGATAATGATGTGTCAAGACAGGTTCATCAATTGTAATGAATGCAGCACTCCAGCAGGGATGTTGATAATGGGGGAGACCCTGCATGTGTGGGGGCAGGAGGTATATGGGAAACCTCTGTCCTTCCACTCAGTTTTGCTCTGAATCTAAAACATCTCTAAAAAATAAAGTCTAATAAACAAAAAAAAATTTAAAATATTGTCTTCAAAGTCAGCAATACCTGGTACATGGCAGCATTCAGTAGATAGTGAATTAACTGATGACCCTTTCGATGAAAACATTCTATCATCAAGTCATTTAGGGAACCACTGTGAAAAAGAGCATAAGATTTGGAGTAAAAAAACTGGGTCCCATAACTTATCTGTGTGATTTTAAACATGTTTATTTTTATCCCTGAGTCCATTTTCTCATTTAAAACATACAAATAATATTGCCATCTACAAATCAGTTTTGTCATGAAGATAAAATTAAATAATAAAAGTGGAAGTAGTCCATGAGCTGTAAGGTGCTAAGCAAAAGCTCATTGATCTTCTTGATCCACACTGGTACCGTGCGCCTCAAGCTGCCTCAACTCTTATCTTGATCATATTCACTTATAAGGCTAATTCATTACATCTCAAAATCTTTAAAAGAAGGGGAGTGGGGAATAAGGAAAGGAAGAGCTAACACTCTTTTTTTTTTTTTTGCCCTTAGATTAATTAATACATGCAATTTTAACTAAAGTTAGTTCTTAAAAAATATAATTTGTTGTCATTTGGGTGTGGTTGTATAGTAAGATGCCACTGCTCTGAGGGTGGCTGGCACCAGGCCAAATCCATCTTGGGTGTGGAGACATCTAGAATAATAAAGTATCACTCCACCCAGCTGTCTGTCACCTAATTAACTGGTGTGCTCTGAAAACAACTCTTGGGAGTCACAGTCATCTCTCATCTTAAAGTTGTGATGCAATGGAAAATGGCAGCCTACTTATGGCAGAAATGCAGAATATCCTCCAATGTTTGTGTTCTGGGAAGAGAGGCAAATGGAGAGAACTGGGCTCCACAATTTCCCTGGAAGTTCACCCTTGATTCCTTGCCCACTCGGATTACATTTGTGAGCTGGGCAAAAAGTGCTTGCATAACCAAAACTGCTTAGCCCTAGGCTTCCTCTCTAGAAAGGAAAAAAAAAAAATGAATATTGTGAGGCAAAACAGATGCCTTAGGCAGAGCACACTCTTCCCTTCCATTTCTCACAGAATTAAACAGCAAGGGTAGATATAGCAATGAGCCCTGTTAGGAAAGATAAATAGAAGGGGGCGGGGGGGAACCTGTTGGGTTAGACTTGACAAGAACACACTCAGCCCTAAAGAGAGTCTACAGTCTTTGAGAGAATTCAGTACCCAAAGAACCAGGTGAACATTTATGAATGGTCACAAACTTATTGTAGTCTTTGAACTGGAATGGGTCTTGGCACATTCTAGTATATTCAAATATTTTCATTTTATCAGTAAGGCCAATGAGGGGAAGCCATAGATTCAAGGACAGACAGCTAGAGAGTGACAGAGTTGGAACTCATTCCACATCTCCTGACTTCCAGCCCCATGTGCTTTCTCCCACACCACTTTTTCAATCACCTACTCATGCCTGATTCTGATATTGACTCTTCCTTCATCACCCTGTATTTTGGGAATAAACTGAGACTCATCTCATATGCAGAATTTTGTGCAATGGGTTTGACTGTAGGTTACATTTTAGTTAGCTTTACTCTACCTTAACTGGAGGCAATTTTACCTCCCCCTACCCCAACCAGGGGACATTGGCAATGTCTGGAGAGATTTTTAGTTGTTACAATTAGGAATGTTCTATGGCATTAATGGATAGTGGCCAGGATGCTGTTAAACAGTACTGCAATGCACAGGACAGCACCTCCCACCCCCAACGAAGAATTATCCAGTCCAAAACTCCAATAGAGATGTTCAGAAACCCTACTCTATACTTTTTTTTTTAAGATTTTATTTATTTATTTGACAGAGATAGAGACAGCCAGAGAAAGAGGGAACACAAGCAGGGGGAGTGGGAGAGGAAGAAGCAGGCCCATAGCAGAGGAGCCTGATGTGGGGCTCGATCCCATAACGCCAGGATCACGCCCTGAGCCAAAGGCAGATGCTTAACCGCTGTGCCACCCAGGCGCCCCCTACTCTATACTTCTTAACCAGAATTAGTTTAAAAGTTTTATTAATTATCTTGGTGATTAGACAGTTGCTTCTGGAACAAGGGATTTTGCTATGACACACAGAAGGTATAAGGGTACCGAGAGAAAAGCCAAGTAATATTTATTTTTTAATGATTTACTAGATTAGGCAGTTTCTCATTTCTGATTTAAAAAACCATGTCTTCTCCAAGAGTGCAGAATGCATGCACAAATCCTGAATCCATCAATAACCTGTCTCAGCCAGAGACACACTTTCAAGAGAAGATGTAGAATACTAGATATTTTACTTTGGCCTTCTTTCTATCCCTTTCCTCCCTGTTTTCCAATCATTATTTTGTCATTAGCATCTCTGCAGTCCAATTCCTCAGAGATCTAACTTCCAAGGATGTTCTTTGAGTGGCTTCTCACCTTTGCTGAAACTTCACCAAGCTAGCTACGTATTCACAGTTGGACACACTTTAAAGGTTTATTCGTATTTCTGACTCTCTTCACTGTTATCACTATGGTGTATCTCAAATTTGCACTCCAAAGACTGTTTCCCTAACTTCCTCCCTTCTTGCTCCTTCAGAACTTTCCTACAGGTCTTCTGTTCTTTCTCTGGGGCTTACATGTTTCTGTCTTTGCTATATTGAATTCAATGTTCAAACAAAATTTGTTCAAATAAGATCATGAATGTAAGCATCACATATGTAACCGCTGAAAGTGTTTTGTTTTCAAGTAGAAAGGGAAAGACCAGTGTGCCTCACCCAGCTTCCCGGTTCATTACATAGAAGATAACTTTCTAATTTTTTAAGTTTTTATTTAAATTCCAGTATAGTTAACATACAGTGTAATATTAGTTTCAGGTGTACAATATACTGATTCAACACTTCCATACATCACCCAGTGCTCATCACAGCAAGGGCACAGAGAGGATAACTTTCTAAATCACCGGCGTATATCTACTATCTAGTACAGGGAGTACATGCAAAGAAGTTATATACATATTTATTGATCAAAATGAAAGAGGGAAAAGGTATAAACAGTTTGAAAATCATAGTGATGCCAAATGTGGACTTTTCTCCCTGCTACATTTTCTCCCACATCTCAATTGCTCTGAGTATGTTGAATTCTGTATCAGTTGAATATTACTCATGTTATGAAGAATTGTATCTTTCCTCACTGAACATGTTACTGAGATTTCCTATACTCTTTCTTCATTTTTAAACTTTACTTCTCATTTTCCATTATCTGTATCAAGATGATTCATTTATTGTACTCACTTCAGTAGCAAATAAACTAAAATTATTAATTGATTTGCTGAGTCATTATTGATCATCAATTTCAAAGTCTGTGGAAGTTACTAAAGATGAATCAGCTATAAACCTTGCCCTCAAAGATCTTCTAATCTAATAGGGTAGATTAGGCTAATTCCCAATATAGCTCTACTTTGAAATAAACAGGGATAACTGGCAAAAGATAAAGTACCATGGGAGTTTGGATTGGGAAAATTTACTATCAGCTGAAACATTAAGAAAAGATATATAGGAGATACAAAATTTGACAAAAGCCATTAGAGATGAGTGATCTGAACATAAAGACATGCAGGTGAGGTTCAGGAGAAGTATATTTGGAGGAAAAGTGATATTGTGGAGTTTAATTAGGCTGTAATAAAAGGTGAATGAAAATAATGATAGATACAATTAGAATAGGATATTGGGACCCAAATATAAAAGGCACAATACCTAAATCTCGAGTCTCATTCTGCTTTATTTCTCATGGCTTTTTCTACATGATATTTCTAAATAGCAAATATTTTCTTTACAGGAACTCTGTGGGTTGGGTTAATGTTCTATTAAAATAAATATCTTGATTATTCTGCTTTAAATATTTTCTGAGTATACACACTGACATGCAAATTGAACAATAATCTAATATATCTTTATAAGTTAGAGAATGTAATCAGTGGGAATGGTTATCACTTACATACAATCAATAAGGAAATACTAAAAACTTGGCCAAAGATGGGGCGCCGGGGTGGCTAAGTCCGTTAAGTGTCTGTCTTCTGCTGGGGTCATGATCCCAGTACCCTGGGACTGAGCCTCATGGCAGGCTCCCTGCTCAGTAGGAAGTTGGCTTCACCCTCTCCCTCTGCCCTTCCTTCCCCCCACGAGCGATCTCTCTCAAATATATAAATAAAATCTAAACGAAAGAACTTGGCCAAAGTTAACACAAATGACATTGAAAAACAGAACTGACTTAGCAATTTACTGAAAATGAGGCAAGCTTTATGAATAATATTTTGAAAAAAGTAAAATGAAAAATTATCAGTTATTTAAAAAGAACACTGCAAGCTTGTGGTTTTTAAATGTACCTGTATACCTGTATGTCTATATTGACTGGTACCTGTTACTATCTATCCAGACATTCAGTGGCATAAACATCTAATGTGACGAATGCAATAACAGATTTGTACTGCTAAGAAAAAGTTGCCACATGCTAGTTTTCTTTAACAATGCTGATTCTCAGGGGCACCTGGGTGGCTCAGTCAGTTAAGTGTCTGCCTTCAGCTCAGGTCATGGTTTCAGGGTCCTGGGATCAAGCCCCACGTGGATCCCCACATCTCCCTCTGCTCCTCCCCCACTCCCGCTTGTGCTCTCTCTCTTTCTCTCTCCCTCTCTCTCAAATAAATAAATAAAATCTTTTTAAAAGAACAATGTTGATATCACAATGATAATACCTTGTATAGGAGAAACATTGGAAATGGAAATCTAGAGACAAAAACTACAACCTTGGCTACTAATTACAAGTCATTTGGCCTCAGACAAACTGCATTGTCCTCTTAGAAAAGAGATTACTCATTTATGCCATATTGAGAATAGACCCAAAACTTCTAGTTTCAAATAATGACAGTAATAGTGATTTTGTCTTCCATGATGTCAGACATGTCTACAAAAAATTGCCCCAGCCAATTTCTTTGAGGAAAAAGAAGCTCTAGGCTGTTCTTTCAGAATGGGGAGGCACGGCTACTAATCAGACAAAGGTGGACATGTGGTCCAAGGGTGCCAATCCATAGGCTGAGGATACTTTGCACAAGGGCTTGGGCATAATAGGGGCAATGGATATTATTTTAGCTAAATAATCCCCCCTGCTGGAATCTGAGTAGTGTAAAATGGAAAGAATCAACATACCAATAATTGGGAAAAGAAATAAGATACAGAAAAGTAGCTGTGGCCAGGATAGTGGTGTCAGAAGAACAAGTGAAAGGGATGGCAAGAAAATCCATCACTCCCAGAGATGAAGGCAGGTGTCCTAAGCATTGCAAATATATTGACACACCTCTCTACAAAATACAGAATTCAAAATTGTAAGATTACTAAACATGAAAGCATGTGCATAGCAGTCCAACACACTTGAGTTTTTCCCTTATAACTATGCTCTGAGTGAAATGAAATATCAAAACCTTAAAAAAAAAAATTCTGGTACCTTGTCTATGAAGGTCCCTGAAGCACATTCTCAGTCTTTCCTATTGGATCATTTATTTGAACTGCTTTTGATTGTGAACCAAAGCCCCTCCAGGGTCCTTCTAGGGTCCTTCTTTCTTTCTTCTTTCTTTCTTTTATTGTGATAGAAACTACATAACATGAGGTTTACCCTTTTAAAACATTTTTAAGACTCCAGTATTGTTAACTATAAGCACAATGTTTTACAGCAGATCTCTAGGACTTTTTCATCTTGCATGATTAAACTTCCATATCCACTGAACAACTCCCCGTTTCCCCCAACCCCCAGCCCCTGTCACCCATCATTCTACTTTCTGTTTCTGTAAGTTTCTGTGACTGTCTTGTTTCACTTAGCATAATGTCTTTAAGTTTCATCTCTGTTGTAGAATGTGACAGGATTTCCTTCTTGATGAAATCATATTCCATTGTATGTATATACCACATTTTCCCTCCGGGATCCTTCTTTTTTATTGTCACATGTTACCCTCACAATACATTCCTGTTACTAGAGGTACCTTGGGTAAAACCTCTTCTCCTTGGAACTTAAGACAACTAACTAATACAATTTTTTCCACCACTATCTGATTTAATGTTCCTCAAAAAACCTATAAGTTATTATTATCTCCATTTTAAAATTAGGAACTGAGGCTCAGATTCTTATCCCAAATTACAAAATTAGACAGTGGTATAGACTGCCTTCAAACCTAGAAATGTGTGACTACAGAGCCCACATTATTGTGGTGCCTTCCAAATAAATGTAAAGTTCCAGTGGGTTGTTATCCCACACCTCTACTGAAAATAATAATGTGACATTTTTCAAAATACTTCCATATTTTTAGCCCATATCTTCATATTTTTGTTCCAATGTGGGAGATAAATGAGAAAGGTAATATCATTTCCATTTTGCAGATACAGAAACCTACGATCCCACCCAATCTGGAAATCATATAAAGCAAACTATTGCAGAGGAAAGGACACATGCTTGTCTCCTCCACTTACCAGCTGTATGAACTTCGGCACTTCACTAATAAGAAGTTCTATGTCAATAATGACGTCGATCTCACAGAATAGTGTGAGGATTAAAATTAAATGAAATCTAGCTCTGTAAGTGGCAAATAAAAGATGTTCAATACATGATCTTTCTCTTCTTTTTTTCACTCCTGATCCCACCCACCCTCTTTTTAAGACTTAAATCACATTGTGTTTAATATCTATCAGACTCTCAAAGGTCAAATTATAATGTGAAATGCATGAAGATGATTCATCATATAGGATTTCCTTAGATTTAAAGAGTGTCATTTTATCCAGGACTACTCATGTTCTATTTCTGCTCACTTGCTAATTTATTTCCACCCCGCCTTGTTCTAAAAAGCATTTAAGGCACACAACTCAACTTAAATCAAATTGCCAGTATATAAACAGTGACATAAACATGAGAAAGCTCATTCTTTCAGTGGTCTCCCAACTTAAAAACTCCCTGTAGTAAAGGAAAGACATGCTAATCTGAAAGCCAGAAACATTTAGAATTGAGGATAATTTCATCATCCAAAAAGCTAGATTTCACAAAAATCGCACCCTCTGAGTCTCAGTTTCCACTTCTGTGAACTGAGGGAGTAGGATTAGTTGATTTTTCATTTCCCTCCCAACTTTTATGTTGCAATGTTATCATGGGAGCAGAATATCAATCAGGGAATCTGGCTGCTACCTTAAAACTGAAGTGGAGAGGAGCCCCAGCTGCTTCAGAGAGACTTCCTGTCCACCTGGGAACACTCCCTGCAGTGACCTCCTCTAGCATATTGACTTGATCACCCATTTGACGCATTATTTTAATGATTAAATTATGAGTTGGTTTTTGTTTTCATAGGTGTGTAGTTAACTGAGAAGACACATAGTTAACAGAGCCTCATACACGTTGGTAACTACAATACGTGATAGAGTATCTAAAGACAGTGAATACTTGCTGATAAGGGCAACTTCTTTTTGTGTTCTCTCAGATTTAAAAATTTAAATACCTTGAATGTGTTTACAATTATGTGTTCTCTGGTTCATGCAAAATAGTTTCTGTCATTAATGTTGGTCCCAGACATTTTAAAACCTTTTCACCTTAATTATTACGTTTGATGCCCCCAACAGTCTCAAATCCTGCACAGTGATCTACATTCTACTACCAATCTACATTCCTATGAAGAAGTCTTAGAATTCGACGATAAGAAACAGTATGATTTGGGGGCAGTTGGTGGCTCAGTTGGTTAAGCATCTAACTCTTGGTTTCGGCTCAGGTCAAGATTTCAGGGTCATGGGATTGAGCCCTATGACGAGCTCTAAGCTTAGTGAGGAGTCTGCTTGGTATTCCTTCCCTCTCCTTCTCCCTCTGCCCCTCCCTCCTCTCATGCATATGACCTTTTTCTCTCTCTCTCTCTAAAAAACAAATAAAATCTGTTTTAAAAAAAAGAAACCATCTGATTTTAAAATGGGCCAAAAACCTTAAAAGACACCCCACCAAATATATATATATATATATATATATATATATATATAGATAACAAACAAGCATATGAAAAGATGCTCCATATCATATTTCATCGGGGAAATGTAAATTAAACCACCAAAGATACCACAACATACCTATTAGAATGGCCAAAATCTAGAATACTGACACATCACCAAATGCTGGCTAGGATATAAGCAATGAAAATTCTCATTCATTGCTTGTGGGAGCGTGAAATGGTACAGCCACTTTGGAAGACAGTTTCGCAGTTTCTTACAAAATTAAACACAATCTTACCATACAATCCAGCAATACCACTCCTTCGTATTTGCCCAAAAGATTTGAAAACTTACCTTTACACAAAAACATGTAAATGCATATTTACAGCAGCTTTATTCATAATTGCCAAAATCTGGAAGCCACCAAGATGTCCTTCAGTAGGTGAATGGATAAATAAATTGGTATACCCAAAAAATGGAATATTATTCAGTCTAAAAAGAAATTAGCTTTTAGAAAGAAAAAGCTATGAATAGATATTGAGGAACTTTAAATACATATTACTAAATGAAAGCAGTCAATCTGAAAAAGATAGGTATTGTCAGATTCCAATTGTATGAAATTGTGGAAAAAGTCAAAAAAACAGTCGTGGCCAGGGATTAGGGGTAAGGTTAGGAATTAATAATTAGAACACAAAAGATTTTTAGGGCAGTGAAAATAATTTGTATGATACCATAACGATGGATACATGTCATTACACATTTCTGAAAACTCACAGGATGCACAACATAGCGTGAACCAGAACGTAAACTTCGGATTTTGGGTGATGATATCTTATGCTCACCAACTGTAACAAATGTTCCACTTCAGTGGGGGAGCTATGAGTGTGCAGGTTGGCAGGGGATGTACGGGAAATCTCTGTACATTTCCCTTAACTTTGCTGTGAACCTAAAACTGCTCTAAAAAATAAAGTCTTAATTTTTAAATCTTACCTTGTGATTTCATCCACAAAAATCTTCCAGGAACTCCTCCCAGCCTCAGAATCAAAATCTTCCTATTCACCTTTGCTTTTCAAAGACCACATTATCTGTGTGCAGCTTACCTGTTGGAATACATGGGAATCTGTGTGAATCCTTAGACCTTGACTACCTAGCTTTTGAATCTGTCTTCTTGACCCTCCATTTGTCACTGTAGAAAGATTAAAGATTTTAAAGCTAGTCATAGACACAAAAACTGAGACTGAATACAGGCTCTGCCACTTCATATCTCTGGGATCTTATGCATTTCACTTAACCTAGCTCCATCTGTGAAAATGTGATGGTAATGTAAGGATTGCTGCTAATACCTATATTGTTTATAACTCGGGGCCTGGCACACGGTAGGCACTCAGTAGTTGGCAGTGATGGTGATAATGAGGGAGATGATTTTCTGGCCACTGAGCAGAGATGCAGAAAGTAGAAAAAATTTCTTTCAATACTTTAACCGAGTTTTAACTAAATCAATATAGACTTATTCAACCCACACGTATTTTTCCCTAACTATTACACAGACTGACATCTGAACCACATAGGCTATCTCACATTGTTGTCTTTATATAAATAAAACATTCACCGATCAGGTGTCTTATAGATTGTCAACAGAATGTGATGATTAGAAGGATGGATTCTGGAAGTAAATTGTCTGGATTTACATCAGCCACTAACTGTGTAAGCTTGGACAAGTTAATTTATCTCTCCTTGTCTCCGTTTGCTCACATGGAAATTCTGGATAATAATAATAGCTATCTCTTAAATAAATAATTAAAATTAAATAAGTTAGGGGCGCCTGGGTGGCACAGCGGTTAAGCGTCTGCCTTCGGCTCAGGGCGTGATCCCGGCGTTCTGGGATCGAGCCCCACATCAGGCTCTTCCACTATGAGCCTGCTTCTTCCTCTCCCACTCCCCCTGCTTGTGTTTCCTCTCTCGCTGGCTGTCTCTATCTCTGTCGAATAAATAAATAAAATCTTTAAAAAAAAAAAAATTAAATAAGTTAGCACACATATAAAATACTTAGAATGGTTCCTGGCAATCATAAGCTCTCAACAAGTATTTGCTGCTATTATTATTATTATTTCATTCTTTGTTCTCTCTGATAACCCTCTCGCCAGCAACCCCCCAAAATATTTAGCATTAGCTGGCCACAGAGAGGGTCCTGAATATTTAATAACTTGAAATAGGATGTAATTTGAATTTACAAGCTTAAAAAGAAAGACACTGACTATGCTGGAAGAGTTTGTGGAAACCCGTACAGCCATTCTGAAGAGCAAGGTAGAGAGTCCACAACTATTTTAAGTGCATATCTTAATCTGTAATCTACTTCTTTATGCCAATGATATAACAGATCAAATTCACTAACCTAAACATAAAAGTATGATAGTTGTATAGCTCTAGAAAATAACAACTTAAGAAAATAACAACTTAAACGTACACCTAAAGGAAAATGGTAAAATAAGCCATACAGTATTCACAGTTCAGCTATTTAGACTTGAGCCCATCGACCTCTGAACCCTAACTGTACCCTGTTACCTATCCCACCTATCCTGAGTGTATCTCAGTAAATATATTTCTCAAACCAAAACCTATGATTCTTATCTGACTCCTTTCGACCTAATCTTCCAGTAAGTCAAGTTTTCCTAACATACCTGCCTCCACACTGTGACCTGAACCAAAGCATCTCTCATAAAGACTGCTGCCCCAGTGTCCTCATTCATTTCCTTGCTTTCATTCTGACCCCCGTGCCAGTCAACTTTTCACACAGTAGTCTGAAATATCTTTTAAAAATACAAATCAGATCAATTAAACCACCTTCTCAGAGCTTCTGATTGTTCTCCATCAGACCTCACGCTGCAATTAGATCCAGACTTTCAGCTCTGGCCGACAAAATGCTAATGAATCTTTCCAATGTCAACCTGTACTGTTGTTTCTTCTCACTTATTATAATCTATCACCATCAGCCCTTTTCCTGTTTCTCCAACACGCAAGCTCATTGCTACCTTAGAATCTCAGAGTTGCTTAACCTTCTGCCTAGAAAGCTTATCCCCTAGATTGTGAGGGGTTGACTCCCATAGAGAACTCAACTTAATTTTTCTTTTTTTTTTTTTCCAGACAGACCTTTCTTTGCAACCAAATCTAAGCAGACCCTCGATCTACTGCATCCCCAATACTGGTCATTTTCATGACAGTTCATTTTATTTTCTTTGTAGAATAATCGGTAACTGGAATCCTCTTGTTATTAATCTGTTTACTTCTTTACTATTTGTCTTTCCCACTACAATATAGGCTCCATAAAGCAAGGACCTTCCCTGAGAAAGAACTCTTTCTCAGATTTTACTTCCTGGGGATGTATTTCATGATTATTGTTATTGGTATTATCACTGTCATTATTATTTATTGTGTGACTTGAGAATTTCCTCTTGGTTTCCCCTATTTCAGAGCAAAAGTAAGAGCATTCCTTTATATAAATAGATCGCATAAACCACAAACATAATTTCTACTACTCATTTTTTTCTTATGCTCCCATTTAAAAAAGTAGTAAATTCATTAATTTGGTGCTGATGATGTTTATTTTTCCTTAAATCTTCTTATCCTTGATCACATTTCCGGACCTTTTTTTATACATTGTTATTTTTCTATAGCAATAGGATTCAAAGTGTCATCTATATCTGTGTCAGTCATCTCACCTATGGTGTCTCATTTAGATGACCTTGACAACCTGAAGGGGTGGATACCATCAGGCCCATTTCATGAATAACAGCTAACATTTGTTGACTTATTATTTTGTATCAGGCACTGTTAAAAGGGCTCTTCTTATGTTAACCAATCTTCATGACAACTAACATTTTATAGGTCAGGAAGCCAAGAAGAAGAGAAATTAATGAACCAGTATGATATTGTACAGATGTTGTTAATGACAATAACAGGACTCAAACCCAATTTGTCTGGCTCCAGCCTCATTTTTTTAACTTCTACATTAAATCGCTTTCACATATGACAAAAATTTCCTTTGGGAGAGTTTGAGGAATTTGAGAATAAGTGGCAGAATAGGGTTTGAATGAAAAACACAGACTAAACCATTCAACTATTTTGCTATCCCCAATGATATTTAGTGCTTCAGTCAAGACTATGAAATGTTTCATGACCAGACAAGTTGTTAGAACCCGTTTCTCATCCCTTAGACCAGTGCTTGCTCTTCTCATTTATCTGTCCCACTCCATTCTCTATTGGAATTTTCCCTCTTCATAGAATTGATTAACAATTCTGTGGCTGTTCCCTACTCATTGCTTATGCCCACCTTTATCCCAGCAAATGTGAACAAACAGGACTGGCGTACAGAGGAAGCTCAGGGAAACAGCGTAGATGCAGGTGACTCTGCAGTCTGTCAGGGCTGATAGCCATCCTCGACAAAGCTCTACCCGTGGGCCAGGCACGGTGAACACTCTGCATGCGTTCTCTCATTCGGCTCTTCACAACAACCCTGTGAGGGAGCTAGCCTTATCTCCATTTCCAGGTGAGGAAACACAGACTCAGAGAGTTTAAGACTTGCTCAAGGTCACACAGGAGAAGTGAAGCACTCGGATTTGAATATGAGTTTTCCTAACACCATGGATAGTGCTTAAACTCCTTTCTTTTTTTTTGAAGATTGTATTTATTTATTTATTTGAGAGAGAGAGAGCGAGTGCATGAGCAAGCAAGCGGAGGGATGGAGAGGAGGGTGGGGCAGAGAGGGAGGGAGAGGGAGAGAACCTCAAGCAGGCTCGGAACAAGGAGCCCCATGTGGAGCTTGATCTCATGACCCCGAGATCATGACCCCAGCCAAAACCAAGAGTTGGACGCTTAACCAACTGAGCTACCCAACTCTTAAACTCTTCAACACTACACATATGGATTTCTAAATGAAATTAGGAGGGAGCTTTTCACTAGGGTTCTATTCTAAGCCTGTTTATCAACAGCTTTTAGAAGTGTAATATAGGTAATTCAACTTAGTAAGTCACACAGAAAAAATGCTGAATAGGGGAGGACCCAGAAGTCAGTGAGGGCATCCTGTGATAGAGCATGGTTTCTGCCCTTACATAACACGGGTGCATAAAATGTTCCCAGCCCAGACATGCAACATGAAAGCTCTCACTGGATTACACATTGAAAGGTGTCGTTCCCAATGTTGTTATGGTATCATGGCAACTGATTCAGGTCAGAATTCCTGCATTTTAATTCTTGCCTAACAGTGGAAAGAGCGTCTCACTTACTGTCAGAACTCAAGAAGCCCTTAGAGCCCATGTAGCCCAACCCATTTCATCGTATTGATTAAGAGAATGAAGCCCTACTGACATTAAAACACGAGGTAGCAACTTGGATGAATCTCAAGACATTATGTGGAGAGAAGGAAGCCAGATACAAAAGACTACATGGCCACCATGTAATGTTTTTTTTTTTTTAAGATTTTATTTATTTATTTGACAGAGATAGAGACAGCCAGCAAGAGAGGGAACACAAGCAGGGGGAGTGGGAGAGGAAGAAGCAGGCTCATAACGGAGGAGCCTGATGTGGGGCTCGATCCCATAACGCCGGGATCACGCCCTGAGCCGAAGGCAGGCACTTAACCGCTTTGCCACCCAGGCGCCCCAATGTTTTTATACAAGAAGAATAGAGTGGGTTAAGCCTGTTTAGAAAAAAAAAAAAGACTACATGGTATATAATTCCTTTTACATAAAGTTCCAGACAAATGAAGTAGTGCTGTAGTGACAGAAGTTCAAACAATGGTAACCTCTGTGGCTGGGGTAGGGGGGTGGGGGTGGGGTGGGAAGGCATTGACTGTAAAGAGGCACAAAGAAACCTTTAAGACAATTTCTATACTTTGATCTGAAGGATAATTACCAGGTCTATGTATTCATAAAAATGCATCAAACTGTACACTTAAGACTCACAAATTTTAGTGTATAAAATTTTATATCTAAAAAGAAAATGAAAATAGAAAATAACTGCCTGTATACTAAAAGGCCTATGGGAATCTCATCTTTTATACTCAGAGGCCATTTTTTGGTACACTGAGAATTACATTTAGGATTGCAGATGTGGAAAATTGCTTGTAGAACAGGGAAGAAATTTACTCAAGATCATGGAATAATGAAAAAGCCAGGTTTGGATTTTACATTTCACACTATAATGACTTGGAAATACCTGGAATTGTAAAGAAGTTTTGATGGAGGCTCCTGCCATACTGTGGAAAAAGCACAGTATTTGAAGGCAGGTTTGAAGTTTGAAGGCGGATAATTTGTATTTAAAGATCAACTTCACCATTATTTGTATAAATGACAATGTCTGGCACACGGTAGGCATTCAATTTATTTTTAAGGGGAGGGGAGTGTGAAAGGATGATTGAATGAAGTATGATCAATAATTTAACCTCTGAATTTAGGAACAATAAAAATAAAAATCTTTTACATATTCTAAAGCAGTGGCCTTCAAAGTATGTTCCATATAAGACCAAGTATTTACAAATTGTACCATTAGATAAAAGCTTTTCAAGGTCAAATGTGGTTTGACAATCTTTTTTTTTTTTTTAAAGATTTTATTTATTTATTCGACAGAGATAGAGACAGCCAGCAAGAGAGGGAACACAAGCAGGGGGAGTGGGAGAGGAAGAAGCAGGCTTACAGCGGAGGAGCCTGATGTGGGGCTCGATCCCAGAACTCCGGGATCACGCCCTGAGCCGAAGGCAGACGCTTAACCGCTGTGCCACCCAGGTGCCCCTGGTTTGACAATCTTGATTAAAACAAATTGAATAACTTTGCTTAGCTGCACGACTTCTTTCAAGTGCTAAAGCACATGTGAAATCCCTAGAGAAAGATTAGCTATATAGCATTTTCTAAAATCATTTAACCACTAAATTATCATTAGATTGGAATATTAACATCTAACAGAACAAAAATGTATCATAGAAGGGAAAAGTCCTATCTTTTTAAAGGATGAGGAAAAATGTCAAACTTAGTCCATGATATCTGGAACAAAAATGAATGAAGTGAGATGAAATTTCACTTTTACTAACTCCCAAACCCAAATTTAAACATTTTTTAAATTAATAACTTTAAAAGATGTGATGCTCTAGGGCACCTGGGTGGCTCGGTCTGTTGGGCATCTGCCTTCAGCTCGGGTCATAATCCCAGGGTCCTGGGATGGAGCCCTGCAGGGGGCTCCTCACTTGGTGGGGTGTCTGCTTCTCCCTCTCCACTGGCCCTCCCTTCCACTCCTGCACTCTCTCTCTCTCAAATAAATAAAATCTTAAAAAAATTTTTTTTTAAATCTCTAAAAGAATAAAAAAAAAAAAATGATGTGATGCCCTGAAGTTAAATATATTTGTGGGTTTATTATATATAAAGAAATTAAAGATGACCACAATGGTATGAATGACTGGAGAGAGGAAATAAAAACATTATTATAAGGTTATTTCATGATGAATTGTTGGCATAATATTTAATTATAGACTGCAAAAGCTTAAAATGTATATTGAAAACACTAGAGTAAAACTTTAAAATTTTTAAGAAGGTATAACTAATAAACAATGGTGGAACAAAAATGGAATCATAAAAAATACTCAATGCAAAAATAGCAGGAAAATGAGAAAAGGGAACAAAAAACAGGAGGGAAAACTTGTAAAATCTATAGTAAGATGGTAGATCCAAATCCAATTATCATCAATTCAATTCTCAATTATTAATTTAAAAAAACACTAATTTGAGAAGACATATGCACCCCCTATGTTCATAGCAGTATTATTTACAATAGCCAGAATATGGAAGCAATGTAAGTGTCCATTGATGGATGAATGGATAAAAAAGATACACACACAGACAATGGAATATTACTCAGCCATAAAAAAGGAAAGAACTTTTGCCTTTTGTCACAACATACATGGAACTAGAAGATATTATGCTATGTGAAATAAGTTAGAGAAAGATAAATACCATGTAATTTCACTTATATGTAGAATATAAAAAACAAGACAAATGAACAAACAACAAAAGAGAAACAGACTCATAAATACAGAGAACAAGCTAGTGGTTGTCAGAGGGAAGAGGGGTGCAGGGATAGGTGAAATAAGTGGAGGGAATTAAGAGGTACAAGCTTCCAGTTACAAAATAAATTAGTCACGGGGATGAAAAGTATAGCATAGGAGATACAGTCAATAATATTGTAATAATTTTATATGGTGACAGATGGTGACTATACTTGGCAAGCTTTGTATAATGCATAGAATTGTCAGATCGCTATGTTGTACACCTGAAACTAATATATGTCAACTATACTTTAATTAAAAAATAAATTTAAAAACTGTTTAAAAAGAATTTTTTAAATAAAAAAATGTAATGCCATTTACAATAGCATCAGAAACAAACATTTTAGGAATAAATATAATGAAAGATGTGCAAAAGCTCTATGAAAACCATGAAACAATACTTGAAAAGAAATTAAAGAATGCTAAAATAAATGGAGAAATACAACATGTTCATGGATACAAAGACTCGAAATTATAAAAACTTCAAATGTTCCCAAATTTAATGTACAAAGTCAACTCAATAGCATTCAAATTCTAGTAAGACACTGTAGAAAATGAGTGGCTGAATTTATATTACATATAAAAATGCAAAGGGCCAAGAAGAATCCAAAGGTCATCTACAAGGATACTGAGGATGGGATATTAGCAATAAGTGGAAAGTTGCAAGTGATGATTCCTAAAATCTTTTCCTTCAAACTCTGAACTTCATATTTCTTTGAAATAATGAAGCTCTTGGGGGTGAGAGTTGACTTCAGAAGACCTAGGTTTTCACGCTGGTCATCTTTAGTTACTAGGGGAAACAACCTTGGACAATCATTTGACTTCTCTCATCAGTCAGTAAAGCTAAAATAATTCCAGCTTTCTCACATTATTGGAGTGAAGATAAAAACGTGCCTATGGAAGCATTTTGAAAACTACCATATGTATTTATTATTGGTTTTATTACTTGAGGAATTGTACTTGTATCAGGAGGAAGACAAAAGAACTAGATGACAGAAGCTATTTTGGGAGCTATTAAAAATACTGAGTGGGTAGGAAGCAGCTGGAACTCTCAGGTGGAATGCAGGTGGGAATTTCCTGAATAGTTATCTGGAGAAGGGAAGAGCTTACCAAATATGGTAGAAGGGCTGCTCAGTTGGAATACCAAAGAACAGAGATGTTTCTTGGTATTCTGAGGACTTCTGCACATACTGGCACTATACTTGACAGACACATAGCCAACTTGGCCATGTGTGACAGAAGAACCAGTTAAACAATTGGACCAGAACATGAAGCGAGTACACAGGTAGTGGGAATAATTTTAAAGAATATGATATCAGTAAGCCAACACCTTAGAGAATTACTTATTCGATATGGTCAAGTTTTCCAAATAATTCAGAATTTACCCTTTACATGCCATATGGTTTAACCATGTCTGGGGAGAGGGAAATTCTCTAAAAATCTATACATACATATTTTGCCTTCCTGAAGAAAATGTAATCCACAAAATTTTATCTATCCTTGACAACTCTATAAAATACAGATACACCCTTTGGATTTTATTAAGGTACATGGGGTTATCTGCCCTGCACTGTTTTATCCCCCAATTTACATGTTCTTTGAGTACTCCTAGAGGCTTTCTTTGTGGAATTTTCTACAAATTTTCTATAGATTGTTATGATCTATACGACACAACCACACTCCAGCCGTCATCGTTATGTGGATATTCTCCACCCCCAAGATGCAAAACTTGAAGTGCCCTTTCTGATCAGATTACCTCTTTCTGTCTTTCCCACTCTCTAACCTTCACTCATCTTGCTCCTCACATTCACCACACCCAAAGTTTCTTCTCCTCTTTCTATTATTGCTGACTGAATATCCTGTCTTAGTTTGCTGTCTCTCTATTCCAGCCTAAATTCAACGCTGAACACATCAGGTACAACCCTACCTTTAGTGACACATAATCTTGAGCCTCTACCAGTTCTCTTAGCAAAATTCCAAACCTAATCAATAAAGGACAGCTATTTTCATGTGGGGGTATAGCTTATATTTAAGACACGAGGCTCTAAATTCAGGCACATCTAATTTTTAATTCCAATTATTCCACTTACTGTTTCTTCGAACCAAGGCCATTTATTTAACTTCTTTCTGCCTCAATTCTCTCTGTATGGTATATTCCCTGCTGTGTACCGATCATGGTGCCTGACAAAAATCAGATGCAAGGTGAGTATCTGTTGAATGAAAGGAACATTACCCTCCTTAATGTCATGGAAATAACCATTAATTTCAATTACTGTTCCTTTTCTTCACGTTGAAATACATCTACAGTTTCAGTCAGGCTTTCTGTTTTCCAATTTGCCTTAGGAGAAGGATGACGACAATTCTCCAAGGCTAATCACCCACTTCTCTGTAGTCCAAGTTCTCCCACGTCTTCAGTGCATTGCCTTATCAAATTTCCTTCTAATATTCTCACCACAACAGGATGTTCTTCCCTTAACCCACAAACATGCTTTATCTTTCTCTATAAATTACTCCCTCAGTTTTCCCTTGCCTCTTGTCTTCCCAAGGTCCTCCAAAGGACAGTGTCTACTCATGGCTTCTACTTTCTTGCCTCTCATTCGTTCAGCATTCACCAAATTTAATTTAGCTCCTTTCCTACAATTGTACTGAAAAACATTGAGCATTAGCTATTTAAAAATAAATTCTTTTTTTTGGTTTTATTTAATTTCTCATAAAAATCTGACATGATTGGGGGTGCCTGGGTGGCTCAGTTGGTTAAGTGTCCAGCTCTTGGTTTCGGCTCAGGTCACAATCTCAGGGTCGTGGTTTGAGCCCCATGTGCTGAGTTCTGTGCTCATCATGGAGTCTGCTTGGGATTCTCTCTCCCTCTCCCTCTGCCCCTCTGTCTGTCGACATGCATGCTCTCTCTCTCTCATAATAAATAAATATTTTAAAAGACATTTGACATGATTGTTGCACTTCCCTCTGAACCTTCTGCCTTCCCTTTCAGTGCCATTACTCCCTTCAACTATGCTCCTACCATACAAAACATTCTTCCTCAGTCTCATTTCTTTATTTTTCTTTCCTTTACTGCCTAGCTTTCATACCAGGTATGTCTCACAGTTTAATTCCTGATCCATTAAGTTTCAGCTACCTGATGTCAACCCCAAATCATTATCTCCATATCAGTGTTCCCCTTCATCCAGACTTCCAACTCTCCATCAGTCATTATTACTCACCCATCCAAAACCAAACTATTTCTTCCTCACACCCAAGTCTCCTCCTCTTTTGTTCCCTATAGTTAGAGCTTCCCCTCCCCAGCTAAAAATGTAGAAGTCATTTTAACATTTTTTAAATCTAGCTACATCTAACTGATCACAACATCTTATTGGGTGTATCCATAAAATCCCAAATCTATGCCTATATGTTTAACTTCATTACTAAGGCTTGCATGCTTGCTCACTTGTTTTTATTCATTTAAGGTAGAACTCCTGACTTTCCCTACCCAAACTTGACCTCTACCTGCAGTCTGTCCTATTACAGTGAATTACACTACCATTCTCCCAGTCAGAGATGCTAAAAACCTAGCATTTGTCTTTGATTTCCCACTTCTCCTAGTGGTCACATGCAATCCATCATCCATTCTCGAAGATCCACCTTCTAATGATCATGAACTAATATGACATTCTTTCTACCTCTACTACATCCTTAGATCAGGCCACCCAATGTCTCTCACCTTACTTTTAAAATATTAAATAGCTGTCCTACTTTCAGTCCTAACCTATAACCCCCTTTCAACCTATTCTGTATACACAAATTTTCAAAATATTAAAGAGCAGATTGCATTTTAAAAAGGTAATCATAATCAGAAACATAATACAGACACATTGAATACATGCCAGGCACTGCTGAAGTGCTTCACACATGTTAATTAACTTCATCTTCACAACACCCCTGTGAGGTCCAAGACTCAGAGAAGTAAAATAGGTTGCTTCAGGCCAAAGACCTAAATGACACCAGGTCATGTGTCTCCTTTCCTAAGCAACCATTCAACAGATTTCCGTTACATTTATAATTAAACACAAACTGTTTACTGCAGCCAACAATGATCTCATCCTTGCCAGCTCTTCATCTCTGTCCTGTGCTGCTCTCACCTGTATTCGCTGGGCTCTGATTGCACTACCTTTCTCTGTAAGGTATCACCAACTCGCCTAACCCAAGAGTTTTGAGTTAGTTCTTTTACCTGGAAAACTATTCTACCTAATTCTTTCCATAACTTACTTATCTCAACTTTCATATCTCGAATTAAATGTCACTGTTTCCCATGAAAAACTTAAAGGCCCTAAAATAGATAAAGGCCCTGATTATTTTTTGTCGAAGCACCATTTTGATTTCTTTCATGGCATTTATCACATTTGTAACTATTTTGTTAATTTATTGTTTACATACATATTCTTTCTCTTCCGTTACATTATAAATTCTACAAGGTCTAGAACCGTGCCATTTTGTGTAACACTGTAGCTTCAGCACAACACCTGACACAGTCTCTAGGACAAGGGATACACTCAGTAATAATTACTGAATTATTTATTCGATAATTCACATTTTAAAAATCTACATTAGTTCCTACTAAGTTCTAAGTGCTTACAAATGATGATCAATGTAGTTTACAAGAATGTGGCCTTGTACAGAAATAGACAAATAATGACAAAACTATGTGACAGATGCCATACAAAGGCAGTTGTAGGAAGAGAACAACGCTATCTTTCTAAAGGAGTCAAGGAAGGCTTCATGGGTAAGTTGACACTGCAATTAGATCAAAGGTTCTCACATGGTTGAAATTTTGTCCCCCAGGGGACATTGGGCAATATCTGGAGCCATTTTTCATTGTCACACTAAGAGAGAGAGGGATTGCTATTGGTATCAGGTAGGGAGACACTAGGGACATCCTGCAATGCACAGGACAGCACTCCCAAAACAAAGGATTAACCAGCTCAAAATTTCAATTGTGTCAAAGTTGAAAAACCCTGAATTAGATCAGAAAAGATTAATGAAGATTTTTTACCTGCTCGAAAACATTCACTCTACACCTGGATGCCATTAGCTTTCTAAAATATAAATCTATATATATCATGCCCAGTTCACCAGGTTTTCTGATACTAATCTCTAAAAACTTACTGATCCATTACCACATGCCAAGCTCTTCACAACAATCTTGTGAGGAAGGCATTACTGCCCCCATTTGACAGAAGGAAACTAAGATTCAGAGAAGGTGAGTAACCTACAGGGTCTCACAAGTGATGGCTTCCTTTGAAACACCCTGGCCCCTCGGCTTACTGCAAGTCTAATTCCAACCTTCTTTTCCAGCTTTATTTCCCAATAGTCTTCTTAAACACAAAAGTTTACTCATGACTAATTACCAATCACTAATATTACACACTTCCAAAAACACTTTGGAAAACAACACTATCCAGAAAAGTTGAAGATCTATGTACCACCTGAGCAAGCAATGCAAATCCTAGATGAACATGTCAGAGATACTCTCGTATGCCCACACTAGGGGACATGTACAAGAATATTCAAATATCAGTTTTTCCAACAAAAAAAAGGAGAAAAAGAAAAAGTAAATCAACATGAATATCCATCAGCAAGAGCTTTACATAAGTGAGTTGTGATTTATTCACATGGTAGAATAGTACAGAGCAATTAACATATATATATATATATATATATATATACACACACACACACACACACACACACACACACACACACACACCTATCAACACAGATAAAACCTTACAAATAAAACATTAAGAAAAAATGCAAGTGGCGGGAATATAGTGTATAATAACATTCATATGCAGTTCAAAACATACAAAAATCTAAATGGATTACCTAGGAACAAACTTATAAATGTATATAAAAAGCAAAAGAATCACAAAAAGCACATTCAGGACAGTGGTTATCTTTGGAAGGAAGAGAAGGCCATGAGATCTAGGAGCTTCAATATATTTGGTAATATGCTACTTCTTAAGATGAGTATTCATTGTATTCTCTTTATTCTATATAAGCTTGGTCTACGTACATATTATTAGTATTGCTATTATTATTATTTATATGTAGTAATGTTTAAATTTATACCATATAATTATTTTTTAGTTTATGTTTTGGTTCTTGCTATTTCTTTTGCCTGAAGTGACCCCTTTCTTTTTCCACTTGGTGGAATCATACTCTTTTAAAAGTACTGTGGAAGTTCACAGGGAGAAGCTTAATTCAGGCTGGGTAGCCAAGGAAGGCCATAAAGTAGAAGTGACGTTTGAACTAGGTTCTAAATTTTGAGAAAAATAAACAGAGTTAAAGAAGGTCATTCAGGACAGAGAACTAAAGCATGACAGATAATCGCAAGTTCAAGGTTCCAGGGTGGCTGAAGAGAGGAGTCATGACAGAAGAGGATGGGCTGGAAATTTAGAGAGATAATGAGACATTTTGAATGTCATTCCAATACCCTAATAAGAGAGCCATTGAAGATTTATACCATTAAAAAAAGAGAGATATGTTTTGGGAAAAGAATGGTGAATGTAAAACAAAAGGATAGAATGGGGTGGGCAGCCGGGAAAACCATCTGGAGGGTATGGTAAAAGATAGTTGGATCTGGACTAACATGGACTAACTGGGGACAGAACATACTCATTTACTCATAGCATGAGAAAAGCATGGGAGTTTTAAAAGGAGTTATCTCTAAATTTCTAAAATTTAAGTATAATAACGTAAGAAATTAACCAACATAACCTCCCTGTTGCTAAATCATCGAACTTTACATCAAAAACCAGGAATGTACTGTATGGTGACTAACATAATATAATAAAAAATATACTATAAAAATAAATAAATAGAGACATTCTTTGAAATGAAATCAGTCACACTGCATTAACTCAACACGATGCCAACTTGACAATGAAATTATATTACTGAACCTTTATTTTCTGGAAGGAATAAGTACGGCTTTCAAGATGCTTACACAACTTTGTACGAGCTCTTACTTGTTTCCACAGCAGGCCTCAGAGTTGGAAGGGTCAAAGAAATGCAAAGCGGAACATGGTATTAGAGATTATCTAGTTCAACCCCTTCATTTTACTGACGAGGAAAGAGACGCCTGGAGAGGGGAAATAGCACACATCCGAGGTCATGGGACAAGTTATTTCATCTATTCATTTAGGCGGATTTTTATGGAACCCCTACCTTGTATCCAGTACTGGGTTGGTACCTTAGCCAGGAATAAAGTCCAGGTCTCCAGATTCTCAGCTTTGGGCTCTTGTGTTGCAACATGTAGAGCTCAGCATTTCATAGCAAATTCACTCACCAGGGACAAATTTCAGTTTATATTTCTGTAACTGCCAGGCTCCCAGCACTAGAATCCTGGGTCCTAACCTCACCCTACTGAGAATCTCTAGGGAAAGGTTATAAAAACTGCCTTTTATACTTCCTCAGGTAATTCTCATTAATATGACATTTGAGAAACACAGCCATTAGGGAGTGGACAGGAAAAAGCAAGGATTTAGACCTTTCATTAATTTAGGAAGCTAACAGCTAATACCAGTCAACATATTCCCAGAAGCAGGAAAGAAACTGATCCTCTAGTCCAGATTTATGATATCTCAGAATCTGACCCACTGATTAACCATTTACTTACAAAGTATACTGTACTGTTTTCAAGTTTCTCTATCATTCTCCATTTTCTCCAATAGCTGAGGAAGGTTAAGTGTCTTATAGGTCACACAGCTAAGAGGCCAAAATTCCTTTGACTGCATCAAATTTCCTCATCTGTCAAATAAAGAAATTGTACTTAATGAAACTTAAAACTCTCTGTATGATGTATGAAAACTAGGACATGTGTTTGCCAGGGTCTATCCATGTAGTTTCATTCACTGCAGAGTCGAAGTCTGTGGAAGAATGCAGAGGAAGAATGAAAGCCAAGCATCTCTCTCCAGACCCAGACACCAAAACTACTGTAGGGAAGAGTATCCCATGACAATTCCATCTTTGGTGCTGCAGGAACTCCCTCCCAGGCCAGCTAGCTGCCCATGTAAATCCTTTCCCCAGCAAGTGCTTCCTTGCAGGTGTCTGTCTGACATCACAGGCCTATTTCAAACATTGCCTACTATGCTCTTTCTCCTGGAAAGAAACTGAGTCCACATTCCTCCTGCTACTACTAATACTATCTTACATAAGCCTAGCACTTTGTAGTTTTGAAAAGGTCTTCAGAATCTTTTTATCAGACGCTAGCTAGTTCTGGGTTGCTATGTTCTTCTACTAGCTGTTGAGGCTTCTGGGCTCCTCATTCAGATCCACCCCAGCCTAGCACTCTCAGGACTCCCCCTGATGCACTCTTCTTAATATTCTCCTTCACCCTTAGGGGCCTACGCAGCTTGCTTGACTTCCGCTTCGCCTCACGTCTTATTTACCCAAAGAAACTGCCATACCCTTTAAGCTTGGGGATTTGCATTGCTTTTTCTCTACCTGCCCACAGCTCAGAACATTAGGTAGAGCACAGCTACGTACTAATAGAGTTCTCTGATGCTGTCACTTGACGGGATGCCCAAGTAATGTCCTCTCCACTTCCTGCCATAATGCTTGGCTTTGTCCATGAGAAACCACTCCCCCAAAATTTAACAGTAAACTCCCTTCATGCTAACAGCTTAGTGATAACAGCAATACAATATACTGTGTCTGGGAGACGGCTAAGTGCTTTATATGCATATCTCACAACAGTACTGTAGGAAAAGTATTATTATTTTCATTTTACAGATAAGTGAACCGAGGCCACAGAGACTAAATACTTACTCAAGTTACACAGCTAATAAGTGGAAAATGTGAAATAAGGTCTGTGAAACTTGAAAAGCCATGCTCTTAACTAGTCAGCTAGATAGTCTACCTTAACCACTACCTGCCTCTCACTCTACCCTTCTTGGAAATACTGAACTGTGTTGACTGGCTAAAATTCCTAACTGCACCAGCTGCAGCTGAGTCCCTGCCCCTGTCCCATCCAAGTGGGTGGACGAAGTTCCAAGTTCCAGCCTCTCCCAGTCATTAAATCCCACTGAAGTTCACCAGGCTATGCTTGGAATGATATGACACGTCATCTATTTGATCCTCCCAAAAGCTCCGTGAAACTGACACCACACAGATCATAAATCCCACTCTCTAGTTGAGGGTGGCTAAGGCACAGATAATTTGACTACTCTGGGTTTAATATAGCTAGCAAGTGGCACGGCCATGAAACTCAGATTTCAAACACCAAAACACTGTACATTAAGGACGCTTCAAACACGTTTAAGTTAGGCAAGGAATACAGAAAATTAAATGCACTGAGTCTGATCCATCACTATGTTGAAGTGTATAGAAATTCAGTTCTGTATAATTGCTTGAGGCTAAGATGTTATCAGCCTCTTCATCCTTCCTCACCACATCTTTGTACCACAATGTCCCTTGGGGTAGAACAATAATCCACTCAGTGCATGAAGTAACCACATCCAATGTTCCAGAGTGTATGACCCAGTAGATTTGAATAAAATTATATAATTAATGGTAGGAGAGAAACAAGGAATGAAGTAACAGTGAAGCAAGATCCCAGGTAAATCTGGATAGGAATCACGAAAGGGAAGATTTTGTTAATGGTATTGAAAGTTTACTGTGATAAAATAAATTTGCCTCCTAGAGTACCCTGGCTTTCCCTAACCAGTTTTGGCTAAGCCACATGAACATTCAACACTTCTCTACAAGCAGGATCAATCACCACCACTGAAAAAAGAATCAGTGAATATGGAGACTTCTACCAACCCTTGCTAATTTTTACTGGAAAATCACAAGGGAAAGGAAAAAAACCTCCAGAAGCCACTCATTCTGTGCTCTTGCTTTGAGATACAATCACCTCCATTCAGCTCCTGAGAGTGGTATAGAACCTTTGAGTAGGAAAGGCCTCAAGGGTCATCTCTTGCAACTCCCTCACATTACAGATGATGCAATTGATGCACAGAAAGAATAAATGACTTGCCCGTGGTCACATGGTGAGTCACTGTCAATGCTGGACATCAGCATCCAATGTGCTGTTCCTTCCTCTCTGGAGTTATGCAACTGAAGCTCTATCTATCTATCTATTTATTTATTTATTTATTTATTTATTTTACTCACTTACTTACTTAGAGAGTGGGGTGTTGGTTGCAGAGGGGGAGAGAGAGAGAATCCCAAACAGACTCACCATTGAGCACGGAGCCCGATGCAGGGCTCAATCCCAGGACCCCGAGATCATGACTTAAACAGAAATCAAGAGTCAGACATTCAACCAACTGAGCCACCAAGGCACCCTGAAGCTCTTCTTCTTATTATTTTATATTTTATCTTATTAGCATGGTACAAAACCTGATTATTTATGAGATAGAAAAAAAGGAAGCAAGATACTAGTGTGATTACTGTGTTATTAGTATTGTGAACATATGTTTGGTAAGGGAGATGGTGAAAAATTGATGTATCCCATTGGCTACAGTAACTGTATTTCTCTTTTCTTTAGAGTATAAAATAATGTTGTGACCAACTAATTAATCAGACGTAGGATTAGTCCTTAAATTAAAATTGGGTTAGACTATATCACTTTAAGATTCCTGAAAACATCTGAGACTCTATGATCCCAGACAGACAGTGGACTGAGCATGAGCCTTGGACTCTGAGTCCAGAGATAGCAACTGAAATTCCAATTCAAACATGACCAGCTCTGCAACTTGAGATAAACCAATTAGTCTTCCTGAGCTTCATTTTCTTTTTTCATGAAAAAATACTAATAATCCCTGTCTAAGCCTCAAGCCCATAAGGAAAATATGAGATTGTGTATTTGGCAATCATTTATATTCCATATTATTAGTATTACTACTAGTCTGTAATTACAAAAATCCCAGGTACCATATATGTGTGTGTGTGTATGTATATATATGCATGTATATATGCATGTATGCATGTCTGGAAGGATGGCTTCATCTATATTTCTGCTTTATCTTTCTGTGCCTAGTTTGATTCAGCTGCACTGTCTCATAATGGCAGCCCTCCCCGAGAGTGGACCATACCTGCCCTCATTTTGCCTCCTATGAACAGTCATCTCCCTGTCCTTCCTCTTGCATGCATCTGCCAAGGTTCACACACCTGACCTTCATGCCTCTATACCTCCCAAGCCTGTGGATGTTAAGGCTTACTGTTCTGTTTCTCAGTATTCTATTTTGTGATTTCAGTTTCAAGTTACATTTTTAAAAGAACAAATCAATTTTCCTTTTGTTTTTGTTTATTTTTCCCAGACCTGCCAGGATTTCTTGTAGAAAATACATGTGTAATTTTCCCTTCTTAAATTTAAGTGCCAACCCTACCTAGATATAAAGCCTGTGAATTGGAAGTCTTTGAACTGAGGATGTAGACGTTTTATTGAGTCTTTAATTTATAGATGGGACAGTAATAATCAGCTATAATTCTCTGGGTGTATACAATGTCTAGCATAAGCTAGGATTTCAAGATTTGATGAAGTGACATTTTTATGCTGAAGTATTATCATTGAAAGTAAATGAAAAATTTGGCAAGCTTAAAAAAGGGACAAGTTTTTCAAATTGCTACCTGAAAAGTGGTATCAATCTGGAGATGGGTGGGAGAGGAGAAGCATAGTGAATGAACAAATGATTAGCTCTAGCAATAATATCATAAGAGAAATTACCTCTTCCATGTGGGATGTGCTTTTGTACTTTCAACGCCCTTTTATTTGTTGTATCTCGTTTAACTTCTCAGAACACTGCTAGGAAAACACATCAGTGATGTATTTTTCTCATTTTACAAACAAGTATCTGAAGTTTGGCAAGGTTCCCTGTATAGGGACTGGAGAATTGAGACTACTAATTGAGGACTTTCGCTGAAACATAAATTGCATTCCCCAGGAGTGAATTTCCACTGTTCTGTTACTCTTTGATGTTCTCAGAGCAACCTATTTTTACATTATCAAATAATTTTTAGGATTTAGTGAATCAGAAATTGTACCTTCATTTACTCAGTCTACCGATGATACATGATGTGCATACAGACCCCTTAGCAGCTTGCAAAACCCCAGGAACCCCTCCTCACCACAGAAACTTGAGAACCACTACGTTTACACGGTTTGCAAAATGGCTTGTCTGAAAGGAGCCTCCTGTTTCAATTAAAAGATCTTAGAAAGGGAGTCATTATTTCACATAACAGGAAGTCCCGAGGTGGAGCAGGTTTCAAGACTGGGTGACTCAGCACCATGGCTCGCATCTTCCTGGTGCAGGGGCCAACTGGCTGCAGCAGCGCCTGGCATGGAGCCAGAGGAGAAAAAGACCATCTCTCCTTCAGGTATCCGTTAGGAGAGAGGAACCTTTCCCAAGAGCCCAGGACACACACCATCAGCCTGTATTGAGTTCAGGTCATTCTTGAGGCTAAGCACTGGCAAGGGGAATAGCATTTCCCTCATGTCAATGAGGCCCAGCCTGGAGCTGTGGGTAAGGTCAGCTTCCTAGAGGCACAAGGTTACATGCGGAGATGAACAGAGAACAAAATCAGTCTTCTGTTAGGAGGAGGGTGGATTACTGTTGAATAGGGAAACGACAATGGTTACTAGAGGCTAACACGTGGGCATATCTTTGGTGCAGCAATAGGACCCACAAGAAAGAATGCTTCAGTGGAAGTCCTAAAGTTGGATGATAGCACTGGCTTTATAAATTTCTTTAAAATTGAAGCCAATGCCTAACATTTTAGAGTGACAATACAATTCATACATTTCAATGGTCTATTAACTTGAATGGCAGAAAATGATCATTTGTAAAGGATGCAAAAATTACAATAACAGCATGTTATTTTTAGTAAATTCATTTACAAAGTTCATTAATCAATTTAACAAACAGTCACTGAGCAAGTGCTACATGCTGGGTAGCATTCTAAACAGTGAGTATACCAACAAAAATTCATGAAAGTCTGTGTGTTGGGGGTAAAGAGGTGCAGACAGACATGTAAATTACTATATGCAATATTTTTCTTTCTATACTATACAAAGTAGAATGGGAGGATGGCCCAACACATGAGATCAGGGTTAACAAATGGCTATATACCTATATAATGAGACATCATAAATAGGTAAAAGAAATAAACATATGCATACTTCCAGCTTAGCAGCAATAGAGTGGAGACTAATGTTCACTCTGTTATGTAGAAGTGACTTAACACCCTAAGTATTAGAGAAATGTTACATGCCAGCAGAAAAATGGAATTGCATGAAGACATACATAGGAAGCAGGGCTAGTTTCCCAAGGGCAGCTCTAACAAGACCTGACAGCCAACTACAACGTATGTCTCCTGAAGATATGACAGACAACTCTCTGTCCAGAATATTCTGATCATTAAAAATGCAAGCCAAAGCTTAAATAGTTAAAAATAAATAATAATAAACATGATCCCTTGTGTTAAGTACTTAGCCACTTTACAAATATAATCTTATTTAATCGTCAGAAAGCCCCTGAGGTAGGTGGTGGTATTATTATTATTATTATTATTATTATTATCATGACCATTTCACAGATGAGGAAACTGAAACTCAGAGGAGGTTAAGCAATTTGACCCAGGTATATAAATAATAAGAGATGAAAGAATTGAGATCAGACTCTTTTGTCTCCAAGGCCTGTACTTTTTAATGTTTTCAACCACAGTTTTTTAAAATGTGGTCCATGGTCTATTTACAGCAAAATCACCTGGGATGCTTGCTAAAAATGCAAATTCTTAAGCTCTGTCCGGGCACACTAAATCAGTACCTTTCAATTGTGCATTTCATTGCATTTTTTTTCCTACTGCCTATTAACACATTGCTAAGCTACTTTGCCCTGTGACATTTAAGACAGCATTATGGGAGAAAGGTGAAAATCTTACGAATAAGTGCACATGAACAAAGACCTTCCGGAGGTAATTCCATTAGGAAACCTTCATTGAATAGATAGGAAAACCCACTGACTAGAAGTGTAAGGTCTAAGTTTTATACAAAAATCTCAAAATTATACCATGGATGGGAGTACCTGCTGGTAACTGAGAATTCTGGAGCCTTTCCCCTCCTTCCTGACTCCAGTTTACTCTATGACTTTGAAGAGGTCACTTTTTATCTCTGGGCATCAGTTTCTTTACTGTTAGCTTCTGGTGAACTGACCTGTCCTTCACAAGGATGACCCCAAGATCCACTCAGGAAAGCAGCTCAACCACATGCTCTGGGGATTTCTAGCTCTGAGCAAAGAAACGTTTACTGATGCAAGGTAACCTAGTATCACTTCTCATTTCTCTTGTTTCCGTGTCCTTGAAAACAATTTCTTATCATTTCCCACCATCCTTAAATTCTTTCAGGAGCAAAACCAAATATAACACGTAAAGAAATGTCCCTCTTAATTTCGTTTAGGTATGGCTGCAAAAAGTAGCAAGTTCAGTAATGTTTCTCAAATTATTTAAAGTCATAGAGGTAGAAGGGACCTTAATATATTTATTTTAAATGTCTTTGATTTTTTATAGGCGATAAAACCAGGCAGTAAACGGCAGAGGCAGGACCCTGTGAAATACTCCTGTGTTTACTACATCTGATAAATGCTCATGCCTCCTGGTCTCTGCTTCCTCAGGATAGTGATAGCGTTCTTAGAGCTGCTGTGAGTTTTCTACACCAGCAATCTTAGGCCATGGCCCTGTGGTGGGGCAGAGCAGTGGTTCTCAAATTTTGGGACCTCCTACCCTTGTAACCTACAAGAAGATTTAGTTGACTTGAGGTAATGCTGAATCACATTTTTCCACTGAAAAAGAGTTCCATTAACAATTTTTAAAATATTTTTACTTATTTCAAAGAGAAAGTCTCAGGATGGTGTTAATATAACTTTAGAATCTCTGTGACTTGATAATCTCTGTTTTTATGAAATTGACAGTGGGCAGTTTTGTTTCATTTTATTCTATTTATATTCTTATGATAGCCTTTTCTTTATGCCAAGTGATACAAGCTTTCCAAATATGATGGTAGTATGAATTTTTCTTTTAAGATCATTCAATTTAGAGAAAAATATTAAGCAAATAATAGTATAGGTGATATGATAAAAATTCATGAAAATAGTATGAGAATGATTAGAGTACAGGAAACACTGATAAAATGGTTCAAAACATAGATTTTGGGGTCAAACGCATTTAGGTTTCCCACCCAGCTTCTAGATGTATAAGATTTTAGTAGCTTAAATATTCTTTCAGTAATTCACTTTTACCATTGGCAAAATGTAAATATAGTACTGCCTACCAACAGTTTGTCATGAGGATTAATAAAATGATCAATGTCAAGCTCTTACCATAGTGCTTAACATATAGTCAGGTCAACAAACATAATCTGCTATTTTATCAACAGCAGCAGCACCAACATTGCCTTGGCTGAAGAATATTGATATATTTCATCCTCTACAATCACAGATCATAAAACCTACGGAATGTAAAAAAATCTCTAAAGTTTACGTAATCTAACCTTCCCTAGACCTTACCACTCGAAGCTTAAATTCTATCTGAAGGAATTTTTCACCTTTATGGTTTACGACATTTAACAGTCATTTAAAATATTTTTAAATGCTTTCACTAATCTGGAACTAAAAATGAGCATACATTTTAATACAAGCAATATTCTGGCTTTGTCACTGATAGAAATCATACTTACAAATTATATTACTTGAAATATTAATATTCTTTGCTATTTAGAAATTATGGTAGTTATTTGAGGGGCTGAACTACTTATTAGCATATTAAAGAAGAACAAATGTATTACTTGCTGTACCACTCAGGGTTAGAGAAGATTATGGGAACAACAGGTAGACAGAGCAAGAGAAAGGGATGGGACTGAGGAGAGTCAAGGAAGAATGAATTAATAATTTTACATTTAAAAAGTGTTTCCATAGAATCTCTTTCTGCTCCAAAAAACCACCACAACCTGTGTAATATTATCAATACTTTCTTGATGAACAAACACAAGAGACCACAGAATGATTTGTTCAAATTCACAGAAACAGAAGGAGTGAGTTAAGGTTTGAGCTCCGGAAGGCTGGTAAGCGGCTGCTTCCACCCTTGTCCTCATCCCTCCCCCGACAGAGTGGCTGGCACAATCTTCCTAAAGGAAAGATATGATTATGCCACTTTCATATTCGATATCTTTCAGAGCCTTTGGGATAAAGTCCAGGACTTGAAGATCCATCTTGACCTGGCTACTGCTTATTTCTGCTATGCTAGAGCCAGTTCTTACTGGCCTTTGGGAAATGATTGTTAAATATGCAGGAATTTCCAAGTCCATCGATAAACTGTTGGTAGCTTGAATTTGGCCATGGTGGGAATATTTACACTATGGAGATTGGCAAAAGTTACAAATGAGGTTTCTTTTCTTTCTTTTTTTTTTTTTTAACAGATTTACCAACAGTGCTCCATATCACACATCATTTGAACACATGTCTCTTCTTTTCAACATGCTGAACTACTTACTTCCTGTTCCCCAGTCATGATTCTTTTGCCTAGAACTCAATTTTCCTTCTCCTCTTTCCTTGACTTTACTCTTAGGAATCTTTCAAGTTTCAATATTTGTCCTACTTTTTTTCTGACATTCATTGTCCTCTGACCCTCATCCTACAAGGCTGGGTGAGATGTCCCACCTATGCCGTCCCGAAGCACACCAGGCTTTCCACTCCTGAGGCAGTACTGTAATTGCCCTATTACTGGCCAGACTATGTCACTTGACTACAGTTTCTTAGGTACAGGAACTCCATCTTATAATTTTTTGAAATCCTATTCCCTACCATGTGTCTGACATCTAGCGAAGGCCCAATGTTTGCTAAATGAGTGTGATAAATGACTACAGTTAAGAAGGTCTCAGGGGACAAGATGCCTGAAAAATAGAGCTTTTAACTTATTTATATTGAGAGATGGGAATAAGGAATTGGGAAAATCATTATCAAACCAGAAAAGAACTTTAGGGGAAAAAAAGATAAAACCAGTCCCTTAAGAGACAAGGTTTTCAGTTTATTTCAGGTTCTAGCCCTGAAATGACAAACACTTGTCAGATACACCACTACATATTACCAAGGGCATGAGAAGCTTACATGTTTGTTCTCTGTACCTTTTTCTGCTGAGCCCAGGAGACTCCTCAATGCTTGGGCACTGTCATCAGTTAAAGCTGGCATTTAAATTGAAACTCATTTGCCAATCTGGAGAAGGTCATGAGACGTTAATGACTACTGCCTTCCTCCTGAAGCCTTTCTGCCCTACTTTCAAGTGTCTCATGAGTTTGCTGCCTTTTGGTGTCAGGTTTGAAACTGAGTGAAGAGGAGAAGGAAGAGGAAGTGTGGAAGTGTGTGGGAGGGAGACATTTAAGCGGAGGCAGTTGGGGAGGGCCACCTGTAACCTGCTCTCACATTCCACCTCCTCCCCTTTCCTTCTTTCCTTGAGGTTCTTCTTTCTCCTCACTAGTTGTTTCTACGATTGTTCTCTCACCTGCCCAGTCCTTCTGAGCTTTGGCTCTTTGTTAACCCACCCTTTTCACTCTGTAGTGGCTTCTCATTTCGTGTGTGTGTGTGTGTGTGTGTGTGTGTGTGTGTTTTAAGTAGGCTCCACATGGAGCCCAATGTGGGGCTTGAACTCACGACCCTGAGATCAAGTCCTCAGCTGAGATCAAGAGTCGGACACATAACCAACAGAGCCACCCAAGTGCCCCTCTACCTCCTTTTCTGATATCCCCATCTCCCTTTCTCCTCGGCCATCCTCCTTCCTTCTCAACTTCTCTTTTTGTCCTACATTTCCTCCTGCCTTTTAACAGGTTCCATGAACTTTCTGGGAACTTTCGGTTTCTTCTCTCATTTCCATCTCTCTCCTTCTCAGCTAGATTCTAGAACAATTATCTTTATCTTGAAAATTACTCTCCTCCTCTTCCCCTGGCCCTACTTCTAGTTTATCTTTCAATTTCTCCTTCTGTATCACTGACTTGCTGACATCCATCCCCTCCTAGCCCTCAATTTCCAAAAGAATGGGAAAAAAATTTCTTTAGAGCACTGCTTTTTTTCTAATAGATGTTTCAGTTAAATATCAAATATTTAACCTAAAGGCAATAGATAAAAAAAACCACTGGATCACATACACAGTGATGTAACCTTGCAAATTATTTTCTAGCTGGCTTTATAAATCTTACATATCTTCTAAATCAGTAATTTCATCACACATAGTTTTCTTTAAATTAAAACCTAACAGCAATAGCCAAAAAAAATTAATTCTGTCATTTCTTGAGTGTCTACTATTGCTCAATATATTACTCAAGTTCTAAAGCCTTTGTTTTTCCTCTGTAGACCTACACTTAATCTGATTTCTAAAGATATTTCATGGGAAAATTTGTTTTTAAATGAGCACAGGTTAATTAGAGCATTTCACATTTGTATTGTCCTGCTAATGAACATTGAATGCCTGTACATCCTGGGTAGAAAAATTAGGCATGGCCTCCTAGACACCTTTGGAGTAGCTGCCTTAATGAATGTGCTTTATCTCTCATTAGCTTAGAAATATAAAAAATGCAATGCAGTTTCTTAAAAAATGAGACATAAGAATTCTGAGTTAAAGCCCAAGTGTCACTGCTAGCAAGAGGCAGCCAGTCACAGGCAAGGCGTCCTGTAGAGGGTGGGAAAGTTTGGCTAACTTTGTTTTTAGTAGGAATGTATCAGTGTTTCCTTAAAGTGTCATTCCAATGGCTGACCAAACACAAAAAGCTTACAGCTAACAAACAAAACAAAAGAAATTTAGCAAGTCTCTTAAGAAAAGCCCCAAGTATCAGACCAGAAAAAGTCAGAAACATCCTACAGAGAACTCTCTCATTTCCACCAAAAACCGAGTGTCAATTATAGAAGAACAATTAGGGAATATTAAATTCAAATCCACCACTTCACTAGTAGACAGTCTGGTTAATAATTACAAATATGAGCTTTAGAGATACACAGACCTGGCTTAAGCTGTCACTCTGAAACTCACTAGCTGTGCTCTAAGCTAATAATATCACTGGCATATTGAGAGACTATGAGCACTAAATAGATAAGACTCATAAAATTATGGCAACATAAGAAATGTTCATTCAACGTTAACTATGAATTCCAGAAAAGGAAAGGGGACTTCTTGGTGTCACACACTTGGCTGAGAACAGGGTTAAGACCAGACCACCAACAAATTGGTTTTTATGCCAATCTTCTTTTGACTCACTGAGATCATCAAACTACGGCCCATGGGTCAAATATGGACTGCTGTCTGGTTTTGTAAATAAAGTTTTATTGGAACACAGCCACACTCATTCATTGAGGTATTGCCGGTGGTTGCTTTAGTGTCAAGGTGGCAGAGTTGAGTAGTTGCAATCAGCAAAGCCAAAAATACTTACTTAAAATTTTTTACAAGGGGCGCCTGGGTGGGTGGCACAGTGGTTAAGCGTCTGCCTTCGGCTCAGGGCGTGATCCCGGCGTTATGGGATCCAGCCCCACATCAGGCTCCTCCGCTATGAGCCTGCTTCTTCCTCTCCCACTCCCCCTGCTTGTGTTCCCTCTCTCGCTGGCTGTCTCTATCTCTGTCAAATAAATAAATAAAATCTTTAAAAAAAAATTTTTTTTACAAAAATGTTTGGCAAGACTTGTACCCAGGTCTAAACTTCAAGTCTAGATCCCTTGGGGAGATGGGAGTAAGCTTCACTATAATTCTTCTTGAGCCCTTGTGGATCTTACTTAAAAAGGCAAAGATTTTCTGGTGAAATCTGACCTTACCAGGTCTTAGTTTTGGTAGTTTAAAGCAAAAACAAAACAACTTACATAACCAGAGGGTAATTGTTCCCTGTAATGAATAGACTTCAGATCCAGAAGGATGTTCAGAATCAAAATCTTTGTTCATCCTGGCCTTCTAGCTCAATTCAAATCTCAAATCTCTACTCTATTTTGCTTTCCACCAACTTGAGAATCTCTAAAACTGCTAGGCATCCCTCTGCCCCCCCATGCAACTATGTTTTCTTCATCAGGGTAAGGTGATGTTGGTACTAAATCTGTTCTTAGGCCCCTCTTTCCACAGATGAAGGAATTGATGTCCAGGTAGGGATAGCCTCTTGGCCATAGATCTCAAGCACAGTGGTTTTTCAGTTGTTATTAAACTAAAACTTCCCCATGATTTACTTTATATTGCTCAACTGTTCAGAGCTTCTATGGTGGCAAGGAAGATCACACATTTAGAATTTTAAAATAAGAATTGTATCCTTGATTAATTTTTTAAACTGCTTTGCTGAGAGAAAGAAAATCAGTGCTCACCAGCCAGGGATGAGAACCAACTACCTCATCCCAGTTCCTCAAAATATCAAAGTTCCAGACTTACTTTCATGCAGTTATAACCTAAATATTCCTCTGAGATCATCTTTTTGCCAAGAGATGAGAAAGGCTTTCAGGCACCCGTAGGAAAAGGAGACCCTGGGAAAGGGAAGGAAGGTGGACCAGGATGTAGCCCAGAAGAGCAAAATCCAAAAAACTACTTGGGAAAGGGTGCTAACAGTATATATTTAGAAGGAATTGTGAATTTATCTGGTAAAAATATTATGATCTATAAAAGGGTTACATTATTTATCAGGGATGTCTTTAGCTGAGTCTTTAAACTCCAGCCCCTCAGCCACCTCCACCACCATTACTGACATAAGGCCTGGTCATATTCTACAGGGCTGATGGGCCTGGTGTCCACAGTTCGTATATATACAACATATTTACATCTCCATGTCCAGTAGGCTGTAAATTTTATAGTGACGGTGTAATTGTTCACCATCCCTGTAAGAGATCATTGAAGGAGATGGACATTGTGAGAAGTGAGGAAAAAATGCCTCTGGTGCTAACAGCTTTGTGGTTTTCCTGGTCAATACAACAAATACTGAGCTCATTTGTTCTGTCACCAAACTTTTATTCATACCACCTTGAGGTCTGCTGTACAAGCCACAGTACAACAGCTTTTCTCTCCAGATTAAAATAAAAACTGCCTTAGGCAGTAAAATCTTAGAGCTTTCCTTTTAAGTAACTAAATTTGTTTGCAAATCTTGTTCCATTTATAAAGCATTTAAAATTAACCAAATTTTTAAAATCATTTTTAAGTGGCTTCTGAAAAATATCTATTATCTTTTTAAAGCTTAGGTAATTAAATACGCTAAAACTTTCAAAGCTACATTTATAAATTTAATTTCCCTTTGAAGTATTTTAATTGGTAGATTTAACAAATAAGTACTTTTTCAGTACTAATGAATTTTTATAAATGTAGTAAAATTGACAAATTTAACTATATTAGATATTGCAACAGTGAGAATGACATAGGAAGATCTCAACCTGAAAATGTGTGTATATCAATTACTCAGTCATTTTAAATGTATAATGTATATAGCTTACTAGAATTAACTAAATTTCCTTGTGATTATAAATATGTAAAATTGCAAATATGCACAGCCCCCTTCTTTCTTTTGAGATACAACTGACATACCCTAAATATTTAAAAAGTACAATTTCATAATTTTAGACATAGGTATACATATGTGAAACCATCACCACAATCAACATAATGACCATTTCCATCCCTCCCCAAATTTTCTCATGCCTCTTTGTAATGAACTCTCAAAACTCAACAATAAGAACAGAATTCCAAACCAAACTGAAAAATGGGCAAAGATTTAAGCAGATCTTTGGCCAGAAACAAACAAACAGCACATAAACACATGAAAAGATGCTTCACATTATTAGCAACTAGGGAAATGAAAAGTACAACCACAATTAGATATTATTACATACCTAACAGAATGGCTATAATTAAAAAGACTGACCATCCTGAATGTTGGAGAAGATGTGAAGGGATTAGAACTCTCATACACAGCTAGTAGCATTGCAGAATACAACAACCACTTTGGAAACACAATTTGGGAGTTCCTTTAAAAAGGTAAGCATACACCTACTATTCATTCTAGCCATTTTGCTCTTAGGTATTTACTCAAGAGAAATGAAAGCATATTTTTATATAAAGACTTGTACCGGAATTCTTAAAGCACTTTAGTAGCCAAATACTGGAATCAATTCAAATGTCCATCAAAAGGTGACCAAATAAACACATAGTGTTATATCTATACAACAAAATACTACTCAATAATAAAAAGAAATGATCTATTCACACGTGCAAAAAAATGGGTGAATCTCAAAATAATTATGCTGAGGCAAAGAAATTAAAAAGATTAAATACTGCCTGATTTTATGTAAAACTAAAGAAAATGCAAATTACTACATGGTGTGGAAAGTAGATCAGTACTCAGGTGAGGGAGATGAAAGTGGGAGAGCAGAACTGAAAAGGGCTTAAAGAAAAGTTTGAGTTAGGGAAATGCTCATTGTTTTGATTGTGATGAAGGTTTCGAGGCTATATGTGTATGTTGAATGTATCAAGTTGTCCACTCTAAAATGTGCAATTTATTGTCTGTCGATTATATTTCAATCAAGTTATTAAAATTTTTAAATGACCTAGTACTATTTAAAAAAAACTTTAATTTTTATTGCAGAGGATCAAGAAGATCCTTAATTTTTTGACTAAAAAATACTGTAAATACAGACAAAATCTTTGAAAAATTTTTTGACTCGTGTCAAAGTTAGACCCTGTTTCATATATCTGTTACTAGCATTCTCACTTATAGATTATATGTGACACAAATGTGTGAATGAGGGTATGGTAGGTTATGTTACATTGCAAACAATCCTAAAAAATCTCAGTTCCTTTGAACTACAAAGGCTATTTCTTAATATATTACATGTCCATTGTAGTTTAGGAACTCTGCTTATTTTTATGACTCCAGGATCCCAGCTAAAGAACACTCACAATATCAAATGCTGCCAGGTGACACCTGGGCAGGGCACTCTGGAGCATCTTGCAATGAAATGCTCAGCCAACAAGTGACAAAGTCATGTCTATTCACAACTCTAACCAGATGAGCTAATGCATATGGCCCCATTCAATCACAAGGGGGCCAAGAAATCCAATGCTACAAGTGTTGAGAAATATAGAACCAAAGATATTTGACAAGCAGCATTTGTGACAACCACCCACATTGTAATGCTCCCATTTCTCAGAGACCTTGAGATATATGCAAATATCCATTAGCTTAATGCTATGTGATTTCAATTTTCCAAAGGCAGTTAGTAATGTTTTAAAAATCATAATATATCAAAATAAAATATAATCAAATCAGAAAAGAGTTGAGGGAAAATGAACAAATGTTGGATTACTAATCGTTTTTTTTTTTTAAGATCTTATTTATTTATTCGAGAAAGAGAGAGAGAGATAGCAAGAGAGCACAAGCGGGAGGTGGGGAGAGGGAGAAGCAGACCCCGCCCCACTGACCCCCTGAGGATGGCGCCCAGTTCGGAGGCTGGATCCCAGGACCCTGCGATTATGACCTGAGTCAAAGGCAGACGCTTAACTGCCTGAGCCACCCAGGAGCCCTTAGGATTATTAATCTTTACCCAGAAAGTGTAAACCTTTCTATTGCTTCATATAATTTTTAGGTTATTTAAATTTTATTTGAACAATTACATCAAAATTATTGTTTTCATAGATATAGTAGAGTTTAATTGCATTACATTTCACTATAAATTCTGTTCTGTTTTACAAACATGTGATGCTTTCACTATTTGCTTTTAGTTCTTAAATCCAAAATTTTCAGTATAATCAGGTATGCCATGTCCCAAACTCCCAATTTTGCACTCTATATTAATGGCATTTAATACCATGGAGAAAAACATAAAATTGCAATTTTTATTTTTATTTTTTTTTAAAGATTTTATTTATTTATTTGACAGAGAGAGACAGCCAGAGAGAGAACACAAGCAGGGGGAGTGGGAGAGGAAGAAGCAGGCTCATAGAGGAGGAGCCTGATGTGGGGCTCGATCCCATAACGCCGGGATCACGCCCTGAGCCTAAGGCAGACGCTCAACCTCTGTGCCACCCAGGCGCCCCTAAAATTGCAATTTTTAAAAAAAGAAATTTTTTAAATTTCTAATTAATCATGGTTTTGTAAATCACCTTTTGGAATATGAAAGGCATTTAATATAAAATCTTTAATTTCTTATTTAATACTTTAGGAATCTTTCTCTACTGACATGCACTTTTCATCTTATTTACCCAAGTCTTTTATAGGCCACACCTGCTCAGAATTCTTCACTGGCTCTCCATTTCATGACTCATTCACAAAAAGTCTTCCACCTGGTGTCCAGGGCTCTCCATGATCAAACCCAGGCCCCCTTCCCAGTCCTGTCTCCCAGGGCTGTCCTCTACACACTACTCTCTGATGCAGACATGCTTGTCCCCTCATCAGTACTGTAGCATGACATATTCTTTTCTTACATGTTCCTTATATTGTTATGCTCTCTGAAGTGCTTTTATGCATATTCAACTGTCCCGCCAGTCGCTAGAGAAATATTAACGAAGGGCCAACTCAGGCATAGTAAACAGGCAGAAAACTAGGGTAAGCAAAAAAAGCCTAGTCTCTGCCCTTACGGAGTTTCCAGTCTAGAGGGAGAAATGGGCACTTACCAAGTAGTCACATAAGTCAATGTGAAACTATAACTGTGCGGAATGCTACAACAAAGAGGTCCTTGTGCTGTAAGAGAACGAGGCGGGATCTGACCTCATCAAGCAGCTTGCGTGTGCGGAGAGAAAGCGCATGTAGTGAGGGGGTAGGTTCCAACGGGTCAGTTGAGCTGATACCTGCATAAGAAGCTAACAAGGTCAGGAGGAATAGGAATCCTATCCTGGGCAAGCAAAACAGACTCTAAATGCAAAGGAGGCTTTCTTCCGACATTTGTATATGACCAAAAAAAAAAAAAAAGAAAAGAAAAAGTAGCGATCAATTCAGAGTTACACGGGGTTTGTTTAGTTTATGCAAAAGCTTAGACTATGTGAACTCATTTGACCCGATAGATACTCTGCAATCATTAATATGAGCCCATTTTATAGATAAGTATATTTAAATTCAGATATATTAACTGGCTTGTCCAAAGGACAAAATCAGGAATAACCCTGTGGTGTCTGATCCCTGGCGCAGGACGTTTTCTCCACAGCCATTTTCATTGCCCCTGCATCTATCTGCAAAGTCCACTGCCCAAGCGTGATCTCTTCTCTCAAGCCTTCCCAGTCCTGTCTGAACTACAATAAAAAATAACTAGTGCAGGGACGCCTGGGTGGCTCAGTCTGGGAAGCATCTGCCTTTGGCTCAGGTCATGATCCCTAGGTCCTGGGATCGAGTCCTGCATCCGGCTCCTTGCTCAGCGGGGAGCCTGCTGCTTCTCCTGCTTGTGGGCTCTCTGACAAATAAATAAAACCTTTAAAAACAACAACAACAACAACAAACTAGTGCTAAGCACAGGGTGTCTTCAGGGTATCTTACAAACCAGGAACATATTTGTAACATAAATGGCAACAAAGGATCACCATAAAAAGATGTCACAAAATTGACTGGAGAAACAATGAGACTCTAGTTAAAGCAGGAGTAAAATGAAGGCAAAAGAAATACCAGGAGATACACAAATACAGAATAACATGTCAAACTTCACTAGTAATCAGAGAAGTGCAGACAGGGGTGCCTGGGTGACTCAGTCAGTTAAGTGTCTGCCTTTGGCTCACATCATGCTGGTTCTGGGATCCAGTTCCATATCTGGCTCCCTACTCAGAGGGAAGCCCGCTTCTCCCTCTTGCTCTCCCTGCGCCTTCCGCGACCCCCCCTCACCCCCCCCCGTGCTCTCTCTTTCTCTGTTAAATAAATAAATAAAATCTTTTTTTAAAAAAAGTGCAAATAAAAAGGGGGTAACATTCAACTATTAAATTAGTATTTCTAAAATATATAATAAAAGGAAAAGCTGTCAAACTTGCCACAGAAAAGTGGCATTAATGTTGGTAGGAGCATAATCAAAAGAGCAAACAACTGTACAGACTGTGCCATTCTCAATACTATTCATCCACTGTTCTAAGTACCTTCTACATGGCAACTCAAACCTATGAAGTAGGTACTAATGTTATTTCTATAATAGAGATAAGGAAGGTGAAGCACAGAAAGGTTAACTTTCCCAGTTACTAATTAAATTTAATACAACCATCCTGCAAAATAGTTAGATGTTATACAAAAAAAAATTTAATATCAATATTTTCCCAGGATATTAACTTATTGGAAAGATTTATAGTCAAGTGTATTAGCATTCAGATTGTTCCTGATTTTTTTTCACTGTTATAAATGTGAAGTATTTGATGCAATGTTCCATTACCGGCCTATCCCAGTCTCCCAGCCCCCTCCCCTCTGAAGCTGGGGATATACCGTATGGTGACTAATATAACAAAATAAAAATTTAAAAAAAATGTGAATAGTAAAATGAAAGAGTGAAAACTTAGTTATTGTAAGAGAGGAATTATTAAATAATCACAGTTTATCTGTATGACAAAATATTCATCCTTTCAAAATAAAATAGGTAATAAATTTATCACTGACATAAAATGTTCTGGAATATTCTTGAAAATGTTTAGGGGGAAAATAATACAAATATATACATACAGAGTATAATGATTCCAACTTTAATTTTAAATAGTACACAGTAAAGGGTGCCTGGGTGGTTCAGTCAGTTAAGCTCTTGCCTTCAGCTCAGGTCATCATCTTGGGGTCCTGGGATTGAGCCCCATGTGGGCCCCTGCTCAATAGGGAGCCTGCTTCTCCCTCTCCTTCTGCCCCTCTCCTTTCTTGTGATCTCTCTCTCTCTCAAATTAAAAAAAAAAAAATTTGGTAAATATTGGAATGAAGCTGTAAAGAGGCAATACCATCCTTGGCTTGATGAAGATAAACACATAATCTGTAAATAAGAATGTGGTAAATCTGCTTGGAAGGAGCAATTTAAAAATTAGTAATTTAAGAACACAGAATCTTATTTTGATTTTTAAAAAAGATTTTATTTATTTATTTATTTATTTATTTATTTATTTATTTATTTGAAAGAAAGAGAGGAGAGTGTGAGCTGGGGAGGAGCAGAAGGAGAGGGACAAGCAGACTCTGCATTGAGCACAGAGCCTGACTCAGGGCTCAGTCCCAGGACCCTGAGATCATGACCTGAGCTGAAATCAAGAGTCAGAAGCTCAACCAAATGAGCCACCCAGGCACCCCAAGGGAATCTTTTTTAAAATCAAAATAATGATTTACTTTATGAGATATTATATCTCCATAAGAGAGTTCAGAGTTTACAAACTGGAGGAACCCCAACTCTGTTGCATTACACCTAAATCTCATTAAAATGAATCACATCCACAAAGCTTTTTCAGTATTACAGGAACAAAACTTAACTAAAACTGAGCTACCTGGCCAGACCCTGCTCCTCAGGTTTGGCTAGTCTCCTTGACCCACTGGGGTTAGGTCCAGCTGACCCTCTGAACCCAGGAAGTCAGATTTAGATGTCCTGTTGACTCCTTACAGTTTCAGAGTTTCATAAAAAGAGCCTCACCCTCTGATCCACCCAAAGGAAAACCTGTAACCTTCTCCAAAATTTAAGACTCTTCCTTCCTCTCTTGTTCCCCTGAGATTCCAAAGCTAGATACTGCCAATCCCATTTCTCTTCTTTTACTCTGGGCCTGAATATAATCCCTATTCCTCAGAATGATCCTCAGTGTGGTTGGAGACTAGATTGTATTAATGCACTAACAGAGCGTGACCTACTTCAGACTCTAACCCAGAGATCAAGAACAAGCAACACCCAAGATGGAGGATGTGATGAAGGAATCTTAAATCTCTGCCTTCTCATGCCCACCCTCACGATGAATGAAGGCTTCATATCTTGGTCCAGTTACCTTATCTATGTCTCCATTTCCTCATCTGGGAAATGGGTATAATAATTAGGAACATGCCATGAAAATGTTTTCAGTACATAGGTGCCAAGTCCATATATGTTAGCTACTATTATGTTAATGATGATCACCAAGAGAAGCTAGCTAATTCTCATTCAGAGCAAGTGCAGAAATTTAACCAGACTGTAAACTACTGGCTGTCTGTTTTCACCTATTTCTTTATTGCCAGTATCCACAGTGTAGCAAATGCACAGAGTTACACTTGACAAATACAGATAAATGAGTAAGAATAATTGTTCTGGCAGATACCTTCCAGCTGCCCAGATTTTAGGCACAGCTGGGGAGCAGTGATCTCACACATACCTGGGTAAAGAGCTTGGGATTTCTGGGAGGGGCATCCACGTTTCCTAGCTACCTCCAGAACCAATATCCAGGTGCACTTTCGAGGGGCTGCCTCTTTTCCTAGATTTCTATATAACGCTAGGCAGAACTAAGATTTGCGGTTAAACCTGACTGCAACTTGGGGCAAACACTAAGTGAGGTCACTCCCTTGGTTTGGGCAAAACCAGCTGACGCTGTTAGAGTTGGAACTCCGGCAGTACAGACACATCCTGCCAGACCCTTGCTGGCAGATTAGTGGATTGCCGTGATCAAGAAGCCACTCCCTGGAACAACCATCCAAGAAGTCCTGCAGCTTCTCTGTATAGGATGAACCTCATTAAACTCCATGAAGCAATAGCCACACATTCAAGCAATCAAAATCTTAGTTTTGTACGGCAAGGAAGGGATTGTACATGGGTGGAGAAGTCAGCTTCCAAAGCTGCCCTCCCAGGCCACCTCCTCCTTCCCTAGTTCTCATCACTCCCATCTATCTCTCAGAATAATAAATTCAGTAGCACAAACTGGTCCCATCGTGCCTGCACTGAAAAATCTCAGAAACCAGGTCTCTGCTTTCTGATTCCCAAATGACAAGCAATGTCACCTCTTCAGCATTCCTAATTGCCTAATTTGCCATACTGTTGTTTGTAGCATGGAAACAGATTTTTATGGGTATGAGTATCCTTAAAAAGCAATCTGACCCACTGGTTTTCATTTGCTAGTCTCTTGAACTGTATAGAAAAGAATCACCTAGGCAGCTTATTCAAAATTCAAATTCCTAGGCTCCATCCCAGATACTCCAATTCAGTAGGGCTTAGCTGGGGCCCAGGTATTTTTTTTCCCTTCCTTCCTTTCTTCCCTCCCCTTTATAAACAAACTTCTCAGAAGATTTTGATGCTCAGTCAGGGCTGAAAGTCACACATCTTTCAAATTCTTCTAAGTTCCTGTCTAACTCTTGAATCCTCTTCATAGTATTCACAGCAAATGATCGTCAAATCCATGTTGGAGAACTGTTAGTGATGGGAAGCCTGACTTCTAGAATAAAACCATATTTTTACATAGTTACCTAACTCACTATAATTTTATTCTTTTATTCTAGTTTTTAACCCCCTTGGGACCTTGAAAAACAAACATAATCCCTCTCAAGTTTCTTTATTTGACATGATTCTTTGTATGAGTATTAAAGGATTATTTATGATTCAGTCTTTCCCAAATTGTGTTTCAGAGGACCATCTATGAGGATCTGTTCCATAAAAAGGTTGTTTGTGGTCAAAGAAGTTTGTTTTTTATCAAAAACATAGGCTACACTCAGAAGTAACAAGTACACTTTACACATGGCAGGGGCAAGATGGACATCTCTCTCACACAGGCACTGGAAGGGATTTCCGCCCAGGATGAAAGAATTGACTTTATAACTAAACTATCATCTCAGGTAGCTTCAGTACTGATATATTTATTAAAAGGATCTAGTAATTCCTTCTTGCTCACAATAGCCCAGTCCCATTTGAAACCTCATAGAAAAAGCAAGGAAAAGTGAGCATTCTGTATTTAATCCATCCCCAGTCATCAAGGGTCAGCCCCAGGTCACGCCCCATCAAGAGGGTTTGTCAATTAGTCATCATCATGAGGGAAGGGCCAGATCTGTCTACTCCCACTATAATTCACTTAGTTCTCATCAATGGCAGAGGAAGATTTCACCCTTCACTTAGTAAAGGCTCAGCAGATTTCAGATGAAAGAGAATCAGCAGTCAAGGAGGTCCACACCTATTCTTCTCCAGATACTTGAGAATCTGACTTAATTTTGTGTTATACATTGTATAAACCTATTGGTAGACTTAAAGAAATTGTTTAAAAATATATACCTGATATGTTAACCTGTTTCATCAACTGCTTTCTCCATAAATTATTCTAGTCCTACCGCTACCAGTTACCTATTTCACATGGTTGTAATCATAGTGTATCTATAATTTTGTGTTCTGTATTTCATGTATTCTGTACACATCTTTTGTACTCTTATGGTATTTATATATTTTTTTAAAATTTATGTAAGTTTATTTAAGCAATCTCTATACCCAACGCAGGGCTTGAACTCACAACTCCAAGATCAAGAGCCATATGCTTTACTGACTGAGCCAGCCAGGCGCCCCCCCCATGGTATTTATATTTATCATACAATATATATCCATGGAGTTCACTCTAAGTGCCTTAACATTTCCCCAACTTGTAATTTATTCAAATATTTACTATAATAAAGTATTAAAATAAACATTTTGTAGAGAAAGGATTTTCCTTGTCTTCAATCATTTTCTTAGGGTAGATCATTAAGAGTGGGATTATGGACCCAAAAAGCATAAACAATTTAGAGCAAATTAATTTTTTATAATGCTATGCTAATTTATAATAACAACAGGTATTAAAATTAGATATTGTTTTAGAATACACATTTCATTACAAATTTACCCATATCATACATTTTTCTTCTACATTCATCTATATATACTATACTTTCACAAACTCTTAAAGAAAAAGAAGTATCACGAGATTTTTTTTTTCAAACACCAGAAAAGATATTCATACAGAAAGAAATCCTCAAATAGGTCTTTAAAAATATTTCTTCAAAGGCCATGTAAAACTGACATTTAAGTTAGATCCTGTGGTAGGCAGAATTCTAAGTCCCCCAAGATTGCCATCCCCTGTTGCACATACTGTGTCAGTGTCCCTGAGGGTGGGAGGTCCTAAAAATAAGACAGCAAACCACCACGAAAATCAGGCTACGGTATATGACAAAGTAAAAGGATTTTGCAGGTGTAATTAAGATCTCTAATCTATTAACTTGTAGTCAATTAAAGGCAGATATCCTGGGTGGGTCTGACCTAATCAGGTGAGCCCTTGAAACAGGGTCTAGAGAAATCAGATTCAGGAGGTCAGAGAGATTTGAGGAGGAGCATACACACTCCTCCAGATCTTAAGGAATTAAACTCCATATTTAAAGGGCCATTTCTGAGGTAATGAAAGGTCATGTCTAGGAGTTGAGGGCCTCAGTTCAATAGCTGCAGGAAACTAAATTCTGTCAACAGCCAGTGCCTTTGGAAGAAAACCCAGAGCTTCAGCTAAGAGTTCCACATCAAAAGACATCTTGATCTCAGGCTGGTGAAACTCTTAACATAGGACCCATCTAAGCTATGCCTGAACTCCTGACCCACAGAAACGGTGAGAAAATTACTCTGTGTTATTCTAAGGCACTAGTTGGTGTTAATTTGTTACTCAGTGATAGAAAACTAATACAGGCTTGACACAAGATATTGAAAGTAAAAAAACTTATGACGATCAAAGAAATCAAACAGCATTAGAGAAAGAAATAAAATCTTAATTATAAATGGTAAGAGTTAAAGGTAATGATTATTCTAAATTAATATGTTTTGAAGTTTAATTCATAATGACCAACAAAAAAATAAGTAAACATAGGGTTTCCTTCTTCAGATTAAAGAAAACAAAACAAAAGCCAATAGGGACGGTCTTCTTTTTTTCTATAAAAGTAAGTAAAAAAAAATATTTTAGATAAGTATAAATCAACAATTTTATGGTTGACAAAGTCTAAAATTGTATTAAGAAATAACTGATGGCGTAGAAAAAAGAACCTTTTCCTCACAAAGTTTTAAATGTAAAATCAAATTAAAGATACTCCATGCACTAATAATCAAGCAAACAATAAATATAAATAAATCAAGGCAGTACATAAAAAGATAACAAAAGTCAAATTATGAAAAATTATTCAGTAAATGTATATGGTCTAAACTTCCCTAATCAAAGACAAGGAGTGTCCAAGTGCATCTCAAAAAAAAGTTTAGCAACACTGCTTTTAGGAGACATTTAATAACTAATAACTAACTAATTAATATATTGGTTTAATTATATATTGATTTAAAAGGCTGGGAATAAATGAAAACAAATCATGCTTAAGCAAAAGAAAAGGGTTGCCAATAACGACTTCAGACAAAAAGAAAAAAGATAAGTTAAACAAAGCATAGCAGGCAAGTTTCGGAGGCTTATTTTATAATAATTAAAGTTATTATAATTTGAAAATATACAAAAAATATGAATGAAAGGAGTATGTAAAACAAAATACAGATATTTAAAGAAAGATCAGAAACAAAAGTAAAGTTTTATATTAATACTGCAAAACGAATCTATTACAGATGAAACAAATTTGTGACAAAAGCAAACCATTGAAAAATATTTAAAACAATTGAAGCTTAAGTCCTACATACTAGAATTTATAGAATCTGGTGAAAGAATTACTCAGAGCAAAAAGTAAAATAAAATCACACAAGAAAATAAATAGAAGAAAAATCAGTTACATAAAAGTTGTTATATCTAATTTAGAAATTAGAAACACATCTAAATTAATCAAGCCCAATTCCTTAAATATGACTAGCAGCATAGACCAAAATTATTGATTCTAATCAAGAAAAGAGCACTAACATAAACTTTACAATATTAAAGGGAGGATACATTAGTAAAATGGTCCTTTAGCGGGGTATGTGTTTTTTAAACGGTGCCTGGATGACTTTAAATAAAACAATCTAAAATATGAAAAATGCAATAAGAGAAGAAAGCTGAACAAGCCTGGAAATGATGATGATGATGATGATGATGATGATGGAAGGATAACTTAACTGAGGTAATTCTCTTTTTTATATTTTATGATAAAGGCAGTAGTCATATTTAGAGACCTTCCTATATTAAAGAAAGGGCCTCTGTACATTAAGCCTCTAACACAGGTTATATTTTTCCTCAAAACTGTTAGTTCTGTGTACACTCTTTTTTTGTGCAACAAAAGAATTTTTATTATCCCTCATGTGTATGTGCGTGTATGTGTGCACACACTTGGACACAGTGGAAGAAAAAAGGACATTCCAAATCCTCGGTGTGACACCAAGAGGGCTCCTAGCCTCATGCTGAGACACTGGCATGTCCTCAGTTCTTCCATGCATGTATTTTGGTTGTAGACCATGTAGATTTTTATAAGGTTACATATTTTTATAAGATTTTTATAAGGGAGATAGTGATCATGATCCAGGATGTTTTTGTAGTCTTTAGTAAAAAGCTCCCTTCAATCCCTCTTTGAGTATGAGATCCTATCACACCATTATCAAACTAGAGCTAGACGACAGGTCAGACAATGGCTTTATTTTTTTTTTTCTCTTTCTTTTCTTTTCTTTTCTTTCTTTCTTACAAACACCCCTAGGAAGCAGTACCATAAAAAGTGTAGATTTAGGCAAAGGCAGACCCAAGTTTCTGAAATTCTCTGAGTTTAATTTCTTCATCTGTAGAATAAGGCTAAAAATACCTTGTTTGTTTGCTTTGAGACTAGAGAGAAACAGGGACTGCATTTGGAACAATACTTGGAAAAATTGTTCTTTTTCTTCTTCAGAATTTTTTCAGAGGATTAATTCTGGTGGTGCAACCTATCCACACATTTCCTAGCTCTCTCTTATTCTGTTTGTCTCTCTCTGTCCTTCTCTGTTCTTTCTCTCTCCCTCACAATGAACTCATCACGTGATGAACAGCACACAGGGGCTTACCTAGAGGCTGATGAGAAGAACCATAGATGTGGCATAAGGAACAGGCTTGCAAAATGATTAAGAGCCCTGGCTCTGGACTGCCTGGGCTTGACTCTGGAACATCTACTGTGAACTTGGGCAAATTCTCTACTCCTCTCCACCTCAGATATGAAATACAAAAGCATAATAGTAGCTCCCTCATGGAGATGTCATGACATGACATCTTATATGTAAGCACTTAGAGGGGAGGGTGACACATAGTTAATGTTCAGTAAGTGTTAGCAATTATTACAGCATAAGTAGTCTTTGTCTGTTTAATAAAAATGCCCACAGCTAAGTATAATCTACATATTCCAGGCTTCCCAGGATGTGACCATAAAATGAGGTTATACTTCCTTTTTTTATAAAAATTTTTATTATGTTATGTAAGTCACCATACAGTACATCCCCAGTTTTTGATGCAATGTTCCATGACTCATTATTTGCGTGTAAAACCCAGTGCACCATGCAATACGTGCCCTCCTTACTACCCATCACCAGCCTATCCCATTCTCCCACCCCCCTCCCCTCTGAAGCCCTCAGTTTGTTTCCCAGAGTCCATAGTCTCTCATGGCTCCTTTTTATAACTAAATTGTGACACGATTAATGAACTTCTGGTCAAAAACCATCTATCCAGGGGTGCCTGGGTGGCTCAGGTAGCTAAGCATCTGTCTTCAGCTCAGATCATGATTCTAGGGTCCTGGGATAGAGCAAAGCCTTGGGCTTCCTGCTCAGCGGGGAGCCTGCTTCTCCCTCTCCCCACCCCTTACCTCCTGCTCAGGCTCTCTCTCGCTCTCTCTGGAATTAAAAAAAAAAAAAAAAAAAATCTAAAAAAAAAAACAACAACAACCCAAAAAACAATCAAACAAAAAAAACCCCATCCATCTTCCACAGGTCCCTCAAGTATTTCTGAGATTTTCCCCATTACTGCTGTTTATGTAGTTAGAGTAAGTAAAACTTCTAATTCATCTGCCCTCACTGTTTTATCATAGCAGCAATCCAAAGTCTCTGTTACCAGTGACCCTTGGAAATTATTATTTTGTTTGATACAGCTATTGTCCAGAGGAGATCACGATTGTTGTTCTCTTCTGGACTCAGCTGGAGAAGGTGGTTTGCTTAACAATTTTGCCTTTGCTACTCAAAACATCCCTGAAAAAAGGCTCTGCTTTCTGACTAGAATTCACTGAAGCTTTGTGGATAATGAAAGGAAGGAGAAACACAGAATACCTTTAAATGGCTCTTTGCATGGCTGGTTCCTCTCAAGTTAAGGGTCATCTGAAATGCCATCTCCTCAAAAGACCTTCCCAGATCAGCCCATAAGGTATCTTCTCATCCTCTTTCTTATCCTTCACCAGTACCTGAGATGATCTTACACATTTGTTTACCTGTTTATCTATTCCCTTGTCTTAGAGAGTTCTTGTTCATTCCTCAATCCTTAAAGCCTAGAATAGAGCATGCCTAACTGGAGGAAAACAACACACGTTGTTGCAGGAAAGGATGGGCAAATAAATGCAGGAATGCTCAGAATCAGACATGCTTTAGGGTTTAGTGAATTTTTGCAAGGTCCTCCATGACCCACTAGACAAGATAAGGTCTCCCTCTGCACTCTTCATCTAAAATTTATCATTTATCTGTCTTCCCTTGATTGTCAGAGCAGGAATTATGTTGTTTCATCTTACAATTTGTCCCAAGTCCTAAAAAAAAATCACGTATTATGTAGTCGGTGCTTAATAAAACTTTTCCAGTAAAATAATTATTAAGAGTATTCAAATTGATGAAATAATACACAATTAAAAGGCAGCCTTCTTATTTAATGGAAAACACAAAACTGAAATTATGTGAAGAAAACATTCTAATGTACAATTGACCTGGTTCAACGTTTTATAATTTTTTTTCCTTGACTCTACCTCTCTCATTTATGAGTCATTCTGTTCCCACCATTACTATATATTACAAATTCCTTCACTGCAATTATAAGTACCTTACAGAATAACACTCAGCAATAAATGCATCCTTTAACCCACAACATACTAATGCCTTCCATCAACAAATCTAGTGACTAAGGAAATAGTTTCCCCATGTGTACTTTCACATTTTTCTGGGAGGGGGACACTCACAATCAGTCCTTGCATTGTTATATTTAGCGTCATTAGAAGAAAGCCACAGTCAAAGTGACGTGTCTCGGGAGTCAACCTGCCTAAGGGTTCTCAGTTCTCAGGAATCTGAAGATGGTAACACGTTCTCACCTAAATTTCAGTGGCCAAAGTCGTAAAACAGACACTCAGCTGTTTTGATGCTTAGGCTTTAAACCCTAGTTTCTGCATACATTCACGCAATGGCAAAGAACACGGTTTCTTTAAAGAAAAAACACAATTAAAAAAAATTAAATGTATAATTTTATAAATATAATGTTATATTATTTAATGTTATGACATAATCTCTCACCCTAGAGGCACGCTGGGTTTGTGCTTTGAAAAACAATTATTTCTTACAGTGCCATGTCTTCTGCTTTTTAAAGCGGATATAAGAATGGCTATCAAGTTTGGAGAGTTGCTTATTAAGGTTTAAGGGAGACAGTGATCATGAATACAATAATTACAGCCCCTACTTATGCTTTACTATGTGCCAAGTCGTGTGTTATATATTTTATCTACATAACCGAAATGAACTTTACAAAAACCTCGTAATATGGATGGATTTCTGAAAAAAATTAAACACAAGGAACCAAGGCACAAGAGATTAAACAACTTGCCAGTAAGAACTACCACAGTGTAAAACTCTAGTTGGCACCGTTGATGTCGTCATCTGTAGGTATGGCGACCCTTGGAATTGTGCAGCAATGTGGTCCTGAGAGCACGAGCCAGGATTAAAATCAAGCCCTTAAACATAATGCTCTACAACTTGTTTAGCTATCAAATACAGCATGGATGCAGAAATATTAGCTACTATCTTCATAAACAACTGTAAATATTAAAATAGTTTTATTTTGACTGTCTTGCTTAGAAGAAAGTATGTTAATTAAATGTATTTAAAAGAGAGGAATGGTTATTAAATTTACCAGAAACACTAATTCAAAAGAAAGACCATTTAATTAGGCTTAGAAGAATCAGCAGGTTGACCCAAATAGGGCAGAAGAGAGCAGACTGCTGGCTGAGTTTAAATTAGCAGAGGAATACCGCTGTCTTCCTTGTTACTATCATATATTACGGTACAATTATGTTGTGTTATAGTTCAGAGTACTGAAGATATACAAGCATCAGTATTACATATGCTTTATGCGAAGAAAAAAAGAGATCCAAGTCAGATCTTTATAAGGAATTATATTCTAAAGGATCTGTTCACTGTTATGTCTTCTGACCAAACTTTCATGGTCCAAGTTTCAAGAAATTTGTCTGTGCCTCAAAACAAATCATAATACAAATTTAAACCCTTCTCGTTGTCTCCTTAAAACTTATTCAGAAGATCTCAATAATAATAACTATTTACACTAAGTGAGGGCTTACAATGTGCCAGGCCCTGTGCTAATAATGTCCTACTGATTACCTAATTTATCCTTCTGACCAGTCTGAAAGTTATTAATATTATTATGATTCCATTTTATAGAGGCAGAAACTGACACACAAAGACATTATGTTACTTGCCATAGGTCACATAAGCAAGTTAAGAAGTAAAGCTGGCACTGAAACAAAGCAGTCTGGACTCCCGTGCACTTAAATGTGCTGACATCTTGACCAGGGATCAATTCTAGAATCATTCCTGAGAACCGACCCCTTCATACCAAACTATGTACCCGTCTTTGAGTCTCTTTCCACACCGCTGTCTCCTTCTGAAATGTGATTATCATGAACTGTTAAAATAGCTCTATAATTCAAATCTAGCTCTTGGCTACCCTTCCTCATGAGACTTTTTTCTCTTAGGTTTCTTATCACATGTTGCTTTGTGCTATAGTTCTTTGAGGACAGAAATCAGAATTCTCTCTCTTTCTTCCAATGTTGGGAACTGTTAGTATTCCAAAATCTTCTAACGCTGAGAATAAGCAGCTGTTTAATAGTTGTTTGTGGAAAAAAATAAAATGAAGAACAGAAAGAGAAAAGCAATTATCAGGCAACAATTTATATAGTTAAGTTAGGCTGTAACTATTTACAAGATTTTATTTTTTTAAAAGATTTTATTTATTTGAAAGAGACAGAAAGAGCACAAACAGGGAGAGTGGCAGAGGAAGAGGGAGATGCAGGCTCCACACTGAGCAGGGAACCCACTGTAGGGCTCAATCCTAGGACCCTGGGATCATGACCAGACCTGACGGTCCACGTCTAACCGACTGAGCCACCCAGGTGCCCTATTTGCGAGATCTCAAAAGTGAAGTGTTTCGGGACCATAATACCTAGAAGAGGTACAGTGGTTCTAGCGGACTTGACTCAGTAGACTAGAATTCTCCCTTTCCTAGAGGGGTTTTTCTCTATCTGCCACCATTTCTATGCCCAAGATCAGATAAATCCAGCTCCTTCCCCCATTTACAACTGTGTCCCCACTTGGACCTGAATCATTTTTCTTTGATGATCTTAATATGTAAACCAGAGCAGCGTTTTCAAAATGAACATCTTCATCTGTCTATGCCAAACAGGTAAGTTAATGTTACCAAATAAAATCAAACAAGTTTCCAAAAGAATAGTTTCTGGTACTTAGCCACTAAAAGTAGCAGAAGTATCATCACTTTGCCAAGCGCTTTACATATGTTATCTCATTTTTATTTCCACTTTGTATTTTACAGAGATTTCAAGTAACTTGCCCACCTAAACAATGGTTTGTGATAGAAATGGAATTTGAACCCAGCTTCGCCTGATGTTAAAGTCAATTCTGTTATCCACTATGTTCTTCTGAGTCTTCCGTCTCTTCGATCCTAAGGACAACCCCCCAACTGTCCCAACTGTGCCCATGTGTCATTTCTCCTCTCTCCCCTCACCAGGATCAGTGCTCTCACCTTCTTGCTGGTCTCTCTATTCAACTTGCTTAATTCCCTGAATGATTTCATGAGAGGCTATAAACAATTTTTTAAATTTCTTCATTTTTCTCACTCATAATTCCCAGAACACATAGGTTTCTTCTATTTCTAGAAGAAGTTACAGAGAAAAGGAATGTAGAATCAAACTATGGCTCTGACTGTGGAGACAAACCAGGAAGGTGCAGTCTAGAAATGATGTTCCTTCCTCACACAGGGATCACCTCTGCTCACCTGTCCCACTGCAGGCCATGTCACTCAGGTAAGAGTCTCCATCCATCCACACATAGGCACCGAGTGGGTTTTATTATTAATATTAACATTAATGACAATGACAATAACTGGCATTTAACTGAGCCTTTTATTGTTCTTAGTATTTGCTAAATGTTTCATATTTTTATCAGATTTAATTGTCATATCCACCTTTGAATTCAGTATATGTGTTACTATCACCATTTGGCAAATGATTGAAAGTAAAGCTCAGGCAAATTAAGTAATTTTGTCACCAAGGCTGGAGTTGGAACACCCATCCTTCTGACTTCAAAGCCCTTGCTCTGAACTTTTGTCCCACATTGTACCTGATCCCATTCCATCAAAATTTAATTAAGACCAGAGCACGAACATAGCCCTGAAATAGTGCAAACGTGTACACACATGCATACACATACAAGCACCATATTTATATATGATGCAATTCCACTCCTACAAGTGTTTTCTCACAGTGTCTTTCAAGTTTCACTTGCAGTGCAGTGACCAAGACAGCCATGTCAATTCCACAAATAGTATTGAAGAGTTTGATGTAATTCGGTGGAGGCCTTATTATTCTAACCAAACTGTGGCTTTTTATAGTTTACACACACTTTATCTAGTTTTCACTTGAGGCTCACATGAACCACACAATGTGCAAATTTGCAAAGGAGGTGCGTCTACCCATAAATACATAAGAACCTGAAATCAGAAGCTCATAGAGGAGAGAGCGGGGAATTGAATCTTGGCTCAAGCTCCAAAGCCTGGGGCTCTCTGCATCACTTCCCACCGCCTCCCTTCAGATGTCTCACGAATTCTTTCCTCATCTCTTCTCTTCACTGTATAGTTGCTGATATTGGTCATCTGTGGAGCTGAACATTCCCACAGCTGGAAATCTTCCACTCACTGTATTACGCCAGAATGCTTTTATCTGGGTGGAGTCCTTAAATTGTCCCCTAAGTCCTTTCCTTCCCAGGGAAATGCCTGGACACAGTCCAAAGTAAAATGGGTTGAATCGCTCCTTGCCCTTGATGCCGAGTCAGCGAATGTAGGGTCTGCGTGACAGAAGCAGTTAATCCAAAAAGGCAGATCTCTTCACCTTCTCAGTAGCCCCAGGGCTGAAACCCGTCAAGCCTGCACTTGGCGCAGGATGGTTTTAGGCTTCTACACTGTAGCACACTTACTTGTCACCTTCGTTTTCTAAGTGAAAGAGATGGAACGATGAAAGGCCTTTTCCATCTGAAATCTAGAGTTGCTTGTTGCCTGCATCTTTGGAATCTTTCTGATTCCATATACTGATATGGATGGGACAATCAGCAATAATCCCCAAATAGGACTTCTTGTGGATTGATGTGACAACAGTTCGTGAACAAGCAGCATTCTGCAGACGGCCCTCTAAGCGGGACAGCCATGTGTGTCATGTCAAACCAATCACCCTCCCAGGTTCACAAGATCCTTCTCTGCCGCAAGCTGACACTTGACTTGGCATAGACCCCGAGGACGCAGGTTATTGCCACATACGAATACAATCCCTTGTTCCTTGGAAAGTAACCCCACCATGAACTCACTCCCTCTGAGGCCAGAGAAATGGATCCAGGACCTAGAAGTGACTTTAGCTGTCAGGCAGAAGGCTGCTCATGCTGAGCATCTTGAACAACTTGAAACCACTCATAATGACCTACCAGCCATAATGGTTTATATATATCCTTTATGGTTTGCCAAAAATTTCCTCAGACATTGGTTCCTTGCAAGCAGAAAACTTTGAGGAAAGTATCATTTTTCCAAAATTGCCCTGTGGCATTCTTCTGCCCCAAGCAGCACTTCCCAATCTCTCCAACTTCATTTCTTTCCCCACATCATCATTCAGCATATTATATTTGTTTATTTGCTGTCCTATACTCACCAATAATAGCTACATAGTAAACCCATCAGTTACTATTCTAAGTGCTTTATGCACGAATTCATGCATGTAGTCTTCATAACAACCCTGGAAAGCACATCTTATTTCTATCCTCATTGCAGAGATGGGGAAATCGACAGAAAGTGGATGGGTTCAGTTTTGAGCATGGTGAGATTGAAAGAAACACCCTTAAGATATTCATGCATAGATAATCCAAGAGGCCACTGTGCAAAATCCTGGAACTCAGGAGAGAAATGACATTAGAATGAGATATTAGAATCCTCAGTCTATGGCTGGAAACTAGGGCAGTGCAATTGGAGGAGATCTCTTGGGTTGGTGTCCTGGTGTGTGTCGCTGGGCCTTTTTGTGCTTGTCTGAAGGCAGTTGGGGATGGGGCACCTGGGTGGTCCAGCCAGGTAAGCATCCGACTCTTGATTTCAGCTTGGGTCATGATCTCAGAGTCATGATCTCTCAGTCATGAGACAGAGCTCCATATTGGGCTCAGCATGGAATCTGCTTGACCCTCTCCCTCCTCCACATGTGCGCAAACACATCTCTCTCTCTCTCTCTCTCCCCCTCTTAAGTAAATAAATAAATAAAATCTTTCAAAAAAAAATGAAGGCAGTTGGGGAAGAGGAGGGGAGAGAGAGGCAGAATGCCAATGGCTGTAGGCAGAACAGGGTGTTTCAGGTTTTGTTGGGTCTCTCTGATATGTGAGACCAGCATCTAAGCCTCCTTCATAATTTGAAGATTATAACTAACTTGTCCTATGGCTTTGTGCAAGTCTTTTCACCTTGAAGGTCTTCAATTTCTCTCATGTAAGATGAGTGGGCTATACAATGTGATTTCTAATTCTACAAGCTCTAAGCTTTAAAATTTTAAGAAAATAATCTCTCAAATAATCCGCTGGTGGGAATGTAAAGGGTACATCCTGTATAGAGGGTAATTTGTCAACATTCTTTAACGTTACAGATATCTATACCTGTTAACCCAGTAGGTATACTTCTAGGAATTTATAAGGTCGTTATACTTGCATATACACAAAACATCATAAGTTCAATGTTGTCCATTGCCGCATTGTTTATATACCAAAGATTGGAAACAGTCTAAGTATCCATTAATAAGGGACCAAAAAAGTAAATTATAGTATATCCTTACAATGGAAATTTATATAGTCACAAAATAGAGCACAGATACAATGAAATACTATATAGCAATGAGAACAAAGTATTACTACATGCAGTAGTAGATGACTATCAGAACAATGTGCAGAAATGTCCAGCAAAAGAAGCCAAACACGAAAACAGCATGTACCGTATGAATCTATTTAATTAAAGTTCAAAAACAGGAAAAAGAAATTCCTGGTGTTAGAAACTGGGATAGTGGTTACCTCTGGGGGGCCAGAGCTCCAAAGAACACCAAATATGCCATGATCTATTACTAATAGCTTCACATAAATACATTTACTGGATACCCTGTAACTGAACTCTTTATGAAGAAAAGGGGGCCCAGATTCTACAATCTCTGGCCTTCAGAGGGGCAGAGATGCACTGTATTAGAACATGATATTGATGATGAGGAAGAGGAGGGTACTGGAAGCTGCTGCCCAGAAACAATCCATCTGTGGGAACAATGGAGAATGACAAGGAAATGAACAACCACAGGACAAACAGTCCATTAGTCTGCAATCTTCTGCAAGATTCCCATGGGAGGCAATGGGGAGACTTGTTCTTTGTGGTTCAAGGAGATGAAACTAGGGCATGTGGGTGAAAGCTACAGAGAAACATATTTCAGCTTGTTTAAAGAAAGGTTTTCCATAGCGAGAGCTCTCAAGGTGGACCTGATACCTGTCAGCAGCCACTACTGGGAATAGGCCAGGTTCCAGTTGGGAGACAGGATGGATCCTCTTTGTACCCATGAGAAGCCCTTCTAGTCTTTCCCACGGTTGCAAGGAAGGATGTGAGGACAGAACAGGCATTTTTCCTGGTTGGGCAAGAACTATGGGACAATAGCTGTGTGGTTCTCAAACAGCTCTCCTTGACAGTGATGTGGGTGATGGAAAGGCCAAGCCTGGGTGTCACAGCCAACAATGGTGCTCACAGAGCAATGGCTCTTTGAGTCCTGATGAGTAGCAACTTAAGGGTCCTCCCAAGATGTAGGAGAAAAACTCTAGTTCTAAGTCTCTCCTGCCTCCTGGAATTCACCAAAAAGCAGAATTACAGAAATCTCCCAGCTGGAATCACCTCAAATTTCTTTTCTTTTTTTTTTCTTTTACAATGAACAATTTCTTTTTTTTTTTTTTTTTAAGATTTATTTATTTATTTATTTGACAGAGATAGAGACAGCCAGTGAGAGAGGGAACACAAGCAGGGGGAGTGGGAGAGGAAGAAGCAGGCTCATAGCAGAGGAGCCTGATGTGGGGCTCGATCCCAGAACTCCGGGATCACGCCCTGAGCCGAAGGCAGACACTTAACCGCTGTGCCACCCAGGTGCCCCGGAATCACCTCAAATTTCTAACTGAGCTCCCACCCATTCAGAAATGTCATTCACAGCATCCCTGACAAATACCCACCAAGTCCTGTTTACACACCTCCAATGATGAGGAGCTTTCTGCTTCACAGCTTTCCATGGTTCAACAGTTCTCACTGTTACTGATAAAATGCAAAAACAATAGCTAGCATTTGTTGAGTTTTGTGTGTCAAACTGCTGAATACTTTCTGTGCACTCAACCATTGAATCCTTGCCACAAAATTATTAAACGGGTGAGGAAAAGTTAAGAATGTGTTCAAGGTCATGCAAAGTGACAATGCTAGCTTCGAGGAGTATGATTTTCACAGATTTTATTCACTCATCTATCACTCTATTTGTATGATGTCTGAGAATCATCTTTACTATTATGCACTTAAAATTTCTCTTTAGGGGCACCTGGGTGACTTAGTTGGTTGGGCACCCAACTCTTGGTTTCAGCTCAAGTTGTGATCTTGAGGTTGTGGGACCAAGCCCCGTGTTGGGCTCTGTACTCAATCTGTAGTCCTTCTCTCTCTGCTCCTCCTCCTGCTCTCTCTCTCTCTCTATATATATATACATATTTAAAATAAATAAATAAACAAAATCTTAAAAAATTTCTCCTTGGGGCTCCTGGGTGGCTCAGTTGGTTTGGCATCTGCCTTCAGCTCAGGTCATGATCCCAGGGTCCTGGGATCAAGCCCCGCATGGGGCTCTCTGCTCAGCAGGGAGCCTGTTTCTCCCTCTCCCTCTGCCTGCCTTTCCCCCTGCTTGTGCTCTCTCTCTCTCATTCTCTGTCAAAGAAAGAAAGAAAGAATCTTAAAAAAAATTCTCCTTAAGGTATCTTGTTTCATTTTTTTAAAAAAACTTACTTATTTTAACTACACTTCTTAAATATTTGAAATCACAAAATTTGTCTACTCATTATGTACTTTCTCTCATATATATTAAATAATAATGTATTATTAAATATTATTAAATTATTAAACTAAAATATTTTAAAATTTTATTCATTAAATATTTAAAATTTTTTAATATTAAAATATTAAATTATTAAATATTATTGAATTATTAAAATATTTAAATAAAGTCATAATAAATAAAAGTTATTCAAAGTTTTCAACCACGTTCTAAATAAAGACTGTTTTGTAGCACCATTTTGTATGTATTATATTTTGGTAAACGCTGCCCTGATCTACATTACTTCTCATTTTTAAATGTATAATTTTAGTATACTTACTATGATGAGCACTGAGTAATGGGTAGAATTGTTGACTCACTATACTATACACCTGGAACTAATATAATACTGTATGTTAACTATATTGGAATCTGAAAAAAAATAAAAAAACAAAACCCAAAAAACCCTGATTTTTGTAATTATTTTTCACTGTTGGTATTAACTCTGCCCTGTGAACTTGCTAAGAAAAAGTCTTGGTAATCTTGTCTTTAAGACTGGTTTTTAAGTGTCGTCTGAAAAGAGCAACTATAGTTCTATTAAGGCTTTTCCAGATTGCTCATTAACTGTTCCTCCAAACTCTTAGACAGAGTTTCTAGGGCCCTCTAGATCCTCCCTTATAGGTTGGTCAATCCTGCTTCAAATCCTCTATTTTGTAACCCAGCCAAAGTTGTTGTAGAGAGGCATATATATAATCCTACTCGTGGAGGCCAGAATCTTTACATGTATATCCAGTGGCTGCTTCCATGCTCAGGCTCAGATCCATCCAGCTGGGGACAGACTATACAAGCTAGTGGAAAGAACAGAGGCCCAGCCCAGAAGACAGGAGTTATTTCCCAGCTCTGCCCACCCTTTAGTCATCACTTGACTTAGAGGAGCCTGAGTTTACTTAACTGAAAAATGAATAATTCTTGTCCTGCTACCCTCTCAGGATAGTAGTGAAGACAAAATGAGATAATTGATGTGTAGATTTTGTAAACTAAGAAGAGTTACAAATATTAGTTATTATTAAACCAAAATCCATGGCCTAAATACACCAGTACTTACCCCCATCAATAACCCATAAACCCGGGGCACTTACAACTCTTCACTAACATCAAGTTGGAGAAAGTAGTAGGTGGACTTGATGATACTCAAGTAATTCACCATATGAGAGACTGCTATGTTCCAGTCACTGTTCTAGGTCCTGAAATCCTAATATAAATTGATATTTAACCACTACAAACCAGTGGCCTACTGACTGCTAAAATACTGAAATATTTTCAGGGTGCCTGGGTGGCTTAGTTGGTTGAGGGGCTAATTCTTGATATAGGCTCAGGTCATGATCTCAGGGTTGTGGGACCGAGCCCCATGCTGGGCTCTGTGCTCAGCACAGAATCGGCTTGATTCTCTCTCTCCATCTTCCTTTGTCTCTCCCCTGACTTGCACTCCCTCACGCTCTCTCAATCTCTCAAATAAATAAATAAAATTTAAAAAAATTAAATACTGAAATATTTTCACAGTAACAATGACTAACCATTTCCTTAGTCCCCTACTTCACATGCATTGCCCTAATTACTCTATCTCCTCCCTCAGGACTTCCAGACGTCCCCACATGGCAGCAACTTAAGGGTTTAAAGGACAGAAAGAGAGGCTGCCTGGACCCTGATCCGAGACTTTGGCCAGTATCAACTCCAACTGATTAGTGCCATGTGATACTAGTTGTTAAGTATTTGGAATATCACACTGGGAGAACAGGTTTCATTCTATTGAAAAGGTACACAGTAAACAAGTGAATGAAACGATGCGATATTCAATTGCAGATTGTGATAAGAGCTATAAATGAAGGAGATGGTGATGGGGGCAAAGGAGGGAACCTTAGACAGCATAATTGGGAAAGTCCTCTTTAAGGACGTTATCTTTGAGTTGAGAAGGGAATGAGGATGAAGGCATGATAGCCAGCCATGCAAAGGTTTAGGGGAAGAGCATTACAGGAGGAGGGAAGATAGGAACAAAAGCCCGAGGGCAAGAATGGGTTCGGCATATATAAAGAACAGAAAGTCCATACCACTAGATCATAATGCAGGCTGTTCAAGGTAGGCCAAGGCCAGAGCATGTGAATGCTGGCAGTCTTCAGTAACAGTCTAGATTTTATTCCAAGTGCAAGCAGAAGGCATTGGAATAACTTACGTACACTGACTTGTGGTTATCCTATTTATAAAATGCCTAATTCTGAGAGACTCAAATCCTGGAAGTCACTCCCCTTCCTATTGTCTCCCTACCAGAATTGGAAAATCTGAGACTGATGAATGTTCTGCATATATGTTGTGGATGATTACAACCCATTCACCAGCCTATAGACCAACTAGATTTGGAGCGTCTACAGAGACCTAGAAACCCTGTCCTATGAAGATGGAGCAACAAGAAATGACCAACCTGGCAAAACCTTAGTGGGAATACAGCTGATCTTCTCAGACATTTAAAACCAGCTTTGAAGACAAAGGTGCCAAAATGCTTTCCTTTGTATTGTCTGATCTTCACAATAACCAGGTACAGTGGTCCAAGCTGAAGTTATCATTCTTTACCATTTTACAAGAAGAAGTATCAGATTCTTCAAAGAAAATTACGATTGTGTTCGACAGAGCCACAGGCAAGGATTACTTCGCCTATTTTGCTTATTGAGAAAGCAATTAAGAAAATTTGCCTGATTTTATATACAATTGTCACAGTTGGGCTATAACTAGAATACAGACAATTCCCAACTTAAGACTGTTTGACCTATGATTTTTTTGACTTTTTGATGGTGAGAAAGCAATATGCATTCAATATAAACCATATTTCAAATTTTGAATTTGGATCTTTTCCTGGGCTAGTAACATGTGGCATGATACTCTTTCAAGTTGGTAGGCAGCGGTAGTGAACCACACAATCACGAGGGTAGGCAACCAATATGCTTAAAACCATTCTGTACCCATACAGTCATTCAGTTTTTCACTTTTAGTACAGTATTCAATAAATTATATGCGATATCGGCACTTTATTTTGAAACAGGCTTTGTGTTAGATGACTTTACCCAACTATAGGCTAATGGAAGTATTCTGAGCACTTTTAAGATGGGCTAGGCTAAGCTATGATATTCGGTAGGTTAAGTGTATTAAATGCATTTGTGACTTAAATATTTATTAAACCCATCATAAATCAAGGAAGATCTGTATAGGTGTTCGGATTCTAATAATAGTCCACTGCCTCCTTGTGACATTTGGGGACAGGAGAATTTTGTAACTTTTGTGCTGGTGAGCTGAGGAATGGCCCAGCCAGCTCCCCAAACATGCAATGACTGTCTGGTAAGGCATTCAGAGAATCTGCATGCTTTATCTAGTGCTGAGAGGGCAGACATGCACTCAGCTTGGCATACTTACACTTCAGTTAATTTTCCTTCCAAATTTTGAGAGATAGCTAAAACCTGCCCAGGAAATTTTCTGTGATTGAACAGCATCTAGAAAAAAAAACTAAGCTTTTTAATTGTGAACCAGATGTTCACAGTGGTGTAAAGGAAGGACAAGTGGACTAGAAAGAAAGAGATGTTTTTTTGTTCATTTTTCTAGTCTCCCAACTAACTACAGCTTCAATTCATGGTTAATTCCCCCAAATACAGAATAACAGAGGCATATGTGTTCATGGTCTTGATGTAGCATTACTAAATAGGACTCTCACACAGGGACACGGGGAAAGCTTTTGCCCACAAGATGGGACATCACATCAACATGGTCTTTCCCACACTTCTGCAGTGTGGTTTCTCTGGGGACCCTCCTCCAGCCTATGCAGTTCCAGCTTCATGTTCACTCAGTTCTTTCCCTCTAACTTTACCTTGCTTCGACCCTTCCCTTTACTTACTTGGATATTTTCTATCTCTCCCACAGTATTCCTTGAAGACAGGGACCACGTCTCCTTTTTCTTTACTTACTTCCATAGTACAAGCATGGTATTTTCTTAATAAGGACTCAGTGCATTTTTATAAAGTAAAACAAAATATAACGATGACTACCATTTGTGGAGCAATGTGTGCCAGGCAGGCCACTAAGTGCTTTACCTATTTTATTTTATTTAATCCTTACAGCAATCCAGTGATGTGGTGACTTTGGTCTTGCTTTATGGAGGAGCAATAGAAGCTTTCGGAAGTTAAATAACTTGCCCAAGGACACATAATTAGTAAGCAGCAAAATTGGGACTCAATCCATATTTTTTCTGACGCAAACACAGAGCAACTTACACACTAATCTAGGGTGCTTCTTTGTACTGTTTCACTATAAAATTAGAAGAGAAGAGGTGGAAGGGTGAGACAGAGCTGACAAGCAGCCACTTGCACTAAGGAAGCTGGACCAGTTGAACTGCCAAGCAGAGTCCACATTCTTGATGTGTACCTGGGTATTAGAGGGTGGGCAGGTATCTGTGGGAAGGAACTCATTTCGGATGTTAAGCTAGTTCCCATCCTCTTTTAATACCAGACAAACAAACTGAAAGGGAGCTGCCCTGTGTTCAGTGTACTGAATGCTAATCCTATTTTCCCTGGGAGAAGAGAAGGAGTAGGAGATGCTTTCTACAAGTCCTTGCCTGGTTTTGCAGACAGAGAGCTGAGTCAGAGAGAGTTGGCTGAAATTGTGGAAAGACAGACTGGCGGCTGAACCCAGGGTGGTGCAGAGCTCTTGACAGTCAACCTTTCCCAGGAGCTGGGGAGCAGGATGCTCGTGTCACACAGTGAGAGCAGATATTTAGTAACTGTGGGAGGTGTACTGGTAGAAGGGGAATATGCCATTGTCACTTTGGAAATTCAAGGTCTTCAAGTTACTGAACAAATTATGGAAGTGAAAAAGCTAAAGATGGCACAAAGGGGGTGTGGTATAGTAGAATGAGCACTAGTTATGGACTTGGTAAAGTTGTGTCTTTGGATTTTAAACATCATGAATCTCAAACTTCATGAAGATGGATAATATCCTGAAATGTTAATTAATATGCTTTTGTTTCCAGAATTTGCTTTAATCTTTGTTCTTTCCCTCATTTAGTCAGCTAAGCATTCTTCATCATTGTCTTAGAGATGAACTGACAGCAGGAGAGAAAACAAAGAGAGTCAGTTGTTGGCTTCTGAGTTTAGCAATCCACCTGTTCTGACACATGAGATTTTGAAAGAATATATGGTACAATAATGATTTGAATGATAAAAATTTCCTACCTTTGAGATAAAGGATGGACTTCCAAGGCTGAGAAGAAAGAGATGGGGGAGACTTAGAGATCAGTTGGACAAAGAAGGAGGGGACATAGCCAGACAGACCGGGAGGACAGTATTGATTCAACATCCAGGGAATGCCCGGTGTCCATCTGAGTGTGCATTACCTGTAGCCAAGACCCAGGGACAGAGGCTAGTTCCTTCACATGTGAAGTCTTATGTTGCCTGTACTGAGGATCTATCACGAGGTTCTCTCTTTGACAGAAGTCAGTAACTAGCCCACTGATCATCTAGCAAGAGTGACAGAATTTATATCCTCACCCTTAGCCTTGTTCTGTTCCCATTCATCTTACCCTAGAATTGTCAACTCTTCCTCAGCTTCCTGGGACACTTGTATACCAATGAAATGGCACTGAGAGGGTTGGTGGTGTACAAGAAAAAACCTCCCACAGGTGGATTTAGGTGGCAATTAATTAAATCACCTAGGGATTTCTCTGTGTAATTGACAGTCTAAAATAACAGCAACAACAACAACAACAACAACAGGTTACCACCAACGACAGAATAATGGCCTCCAAAGATGTCCACATTCTGATGCCCAGAATCTGCGAATATGTCACTTTATATGGCAAAGGGGACTTTGCAGATGTGACCAGATTAAGAATCTTGAGATAAAAAGATTTCCCTGGATTTTCCTGATGGGTCCAATGTAATCACAAAGGTCCTTATAAGAGGAAGGTAGAGGGTCAGAGTCGTGACAACAGAAGAAGAGACTGAAGCAATGCAGGGCAGTGGACCAAGGACTGTGGTGGAAGCTGGAAAAGCCAAGGAAATAGATTCTTCCCTAGAGCTTCCAGAAGGAAGCAGCTTGTTAGTAACACGGGATCTTGAACCCTTCTCTAGATCTACTGAAGTAGCTGGATTTGGGCCCAGATTTATTTATTTTAAAAAAGTTATCCCAGGTTGGGGTGCCTGGCTGGCTCAGTCGGTAGAGCATGCAACTCTCGATCTCAGGGTTGTGAGTTCGAGCCCCACACTGAATGTTGAGATTACTTAAAAATGAAATCTTAAAAAGAAAGTTATCCCGGTTTATTCTGATACAGCCAGCCTATAGGAGCCCATGCACAGCACGTCGAAAATATTGACTCTAAACTGACAAATCACTCCCCACTATCACATTCAGAAATTCTAATAACCGGGGGCGCCTGGGCGGCATAGCGGTTAAGCGTCTGCCTTCGGCTCAGGGCGTGATCCCGGCGTTATGGGATCCAGCCCCACATCAGGCTCTTCCGCTATGAGCCTGCTTCTTCCTCTCCCACTCCCCCTGCTTGTGTTCCCTCTCTCGCTGGCTGTCTCTATCTCTGTCGAATAAATAAATAAAATCTTTAAAAAAAAAAAAAGAAATTCTAATAACTTTTACCACATAAACACCAAGCAGTCATTCAGTTTCACAAGAATACCTAAAGGGATTATGATCTCATCATCTTTTGAATAATAATAACAGCTTCCATCTAGTGAGCATATTCTAAGACAATCAATATGCTAATATTTTAAATAGTAAATATTTTTATGCATTATCACATTTAATCTTGGAGCAAACTTATAAAATAATGATTAAGATTATAATCTATAACAGAAAAAAAAGACCTAGACAAGTTAACTGTAACTGGATGGGAAGGGTGGAAGAATGGAACTACTGTTTTGAATGAGATGGGGGAGGAGCAGGCTGGACCTCTCACACCAGTTCTGTTTTCCTACTAAGGCACAGAAATGAGGCTGCCCTTCCATATAAGCATTCCTCCTTTCAGTATTCAGGAGACCTCCTGGCATTTCAACTGGGCCTTAGAACATACTAGGCAAACAAAAGCTTTTTCCATACAGGGCAAGTTGGATGGGGCTGAGCAAAATACAGGTTCCAAAGAGTTGTTCCTCTTACAGGACAGAGAGGAGCACTCTGCTGGTGTTTCGGTAGAGGTCTTCATAAGGACGTACTGAGGATAACTAACACAGCTCTATGGCATGGATGATTTACAACCCTGTGCAACTGTGATCCCACGATCTGCATTAAGGATTGAGCTCCCACCTTGTGATGGATGATGATTCCCTATTGGTAGCTGATGAGTCTTGGCACTGATTCTACTGCTCTGTCCTGGTTCCTCCTGGCATATTGAGCCCCAGGCAGTCTGGGCTCCACCAACCCCCTCCCCTGACATTACCTTTCCTCCACACCTGAACCTCTCTATCCCATGAAATTTTTATGTGGTCTTAGGGGGTGGTGCAGTGCGACTCCTACTTTATGTTTCCAAACTTTATGTTCTAATTCCTTCCAGACATTCTAGCCTTTGATTCTAAAAGCCAGACTTCACGTACTCAAAACCCTTTTTCTCAAACTACTCTCTTAATCCTTTTTTTAAAAATCCAGGCAGTCTAGGCTGGCAGTGAGAGCATGATGTAGAAGGGCATGTGCAAAAGGGAAAAAAGAGCTATCTACACAATATTGCAAAATATTACTCGTTTTCATAACCACAGTTCCCAGGGTAATACAGGCAATAGAGATGAAGCCAGGAGCCATACCCACGTCTCTGTGATGTCCAAGTCTCTATGACATCCAGGACATCATTAGACAGGTCTGACTAGTAAGCCCAACTCTAAATCCCAGCAAATTCTACCCGAAGGTCCTAGTTCTGGGCTTATGGAGCAGATAAACTCCTCCTCTCTCAGGTTAGTTGTTCGGGTACTTGAAGATAATAATTTTGGCACCTGAGTTTTCTCAGCTAATTCCGCCCCCCCAAACTTCTTCTACTCTTCTTCATAGTCGTGATGTTTCCATTTTTCATTATCTTGGACCTTCTTTTAGATATGCACAAGTTTTTGTGTGTCCCTCCTGACTTGTGACTTTCCTAAATAGGCTGTCTCATTCCAACCAGGAATTTCAACCAGGTCCAAAATCAATTACAGAAACTTTTCCAATCTCTTTGTTCCTGGCACCACACTCCTAAAGCAAAGGATGTTTGCACCCTGCAACACGTGTGCAGATTTCTACTGCACCTGTCTATGTAATAGCTGCAAGCGCAGAGAAAATATCTGCGGCCAATTTAGGGTAATCCTCAGTCTCTCCCTAGAACTCAAAGAGCACACAGGTGGCCAAAACATCCAAGACCCATAACAAGACTAGGAAAATGTTTCTTTTAACATATTATATAATGATATGTCTAGTGGTAGAGTGAATCTTAGGTCCCCACAGGTGAGCCTGTTTCAGAAACCCCAGCCTGGACGGCAGCAAAGCATGGGTGGGCATGTTTGTAAAATGATGTAGTGAAAAGAGTAGGAGTCTGCAGCTGACTCTGCAAGTAACTTGCTCTGGGACCCTGAACAACCATTTTTTTCTCTCTTGATTTTATTTTTCCCACTTGCGTAACAGTAGCATTAGACTTGAGTGGTTTTCAAATGTATTTGTTTATGTGCTTTGATCAGAAAAACATTTCTGTATATGAAATTTATGTATATTTTATGTATAAATCATATATAGAGAGGAACAACTCTGCTTGCAGTTTGTTTGGTTTTCCAAACTGGAAAGATTGCCAGGGAGGAAGGAGAAAAAGAGAGAGGAAAGGGAGCAGGGAGAGAGAAAAGGAAAGGTAAATTCAAATGCTCTTTCTAGCTTTGAAGTTCTACTACATTTATTTAAAATGGTGCCAAATCATCAACGACTCTGGGACTGGACTTAGGTCAATCTTGAAATCTAAATGTTTGTATAGTAGGCTGTATTTTCATTAGTTCTATTCAGATTTTCCTGAGTTTTGTAATCCAAATTTTTTCTGCTAATACAAACAGCAATAATGGAAGGGAACATAATTTCCTACACCTGGGCCTAAAGAACCGGAGGAACAGCGAGCTTTTGGCGCCCTCTTGTGTCCATAATTAGTGATCACAACAGCCAACCCCGCTAAGTGTTAGGGACGGCTATTAAGGCCCAAGGCAGTAGAGTAAAATATGTGGAACAAAGAAGTTGAGGTGGTGATAAGGGTTTGTCAACATTTATACAGATCTGCTCTAATTGAATACATCTTCTACAAACAAGAATGCCCTACAAAGAAAACTTTTCTCCTCTTTACCTAAATACTACACACTTTTTGAGAGAGAAAGTTGATCACCTTTAGGTGTTTCTTTAGTTCACCATAATGACCTCTTCTCTGCATAATTGGAGCAGGTAAGATGACACATTCTAACATCAGGTGTCTGTTGTATTCTCAACTGCCCCTCATTAGCTATATAAGTCTGGGTAAATCAATTCACCTTCTCTCCTAAGCACCTCTGTAGCCAATTACCAATGAATGGGAATACACTTAGGCATAATTGCTTCATCTATGATTGAACTAAGCAAATCCACTTCTCCAAAGTTAGAATTGGAGATCTAAGCCACAAAAGGGAGAACAGACAATTTGGACTTCATCAAAATTAAAAACTTATGTATCAAAGCACACTATCAAATAAGTGACAAGGCCTAATAAATGGGAGATGATATTTGTAAATCGTATAGTCTATTCTTGTTATTTGTGTTACATTCTAAAAGTCGCTGCAACCACTGAATTAGCAAAAACTGAAGCACTGCTCCTAGGAATATATACAGATCAGGGATATAGAGAGAGAAGGGACATAATCACATAGATTGTAGTCTTCAATCCTAAAAATTCATCCTGGCATTCTTTTTTTTTTTTTTTCAACAAGGTTCAGAAGAGTTAAGGAACTTACCTTAGAGCACACTACCCATGGATGCCAGTGTTGGGATTCGAACCCATCCAAGAGGCTTCAGAGCTGGACTTCTTGGATTACATTGCACTGCCCAGCCATCTCCATCCTCTGGTCATCTCTGTGTGACAGCTGGAACAAGAAGGTAGAGTGACACTATGTTTCACCTCAGCTGGGAATGTGTGCCTCAGGCAACTAAATTTTTCACTGTTCTGCATGTCTTCAAATGATGACAAACCATATTGATTTTTGAGTCATAAACAAATTTTAGCAGGTAGGCAAATTCAGAAATATAGAATCTATAAATAATGAGAATCAACTCTATCTGATAAGGGACCAATACCCAGAAAATACAAAGAACTGTTACACTCAATAACAGAAAGTTACACAAATAATTTTTTTTTTTAATGGGCAGTGAATTTAAATAGATGTTTCTTCAAAGAAGTACATTAATCAAGTACAAATGGATGTCAGGTACATTAAAAAGGTCCTGAATGTTGGTGGCATTGCAGCCACTATGGAAAACAGTATGGAGGATCCTTAAAAAATTAAAAATAGAACTACCATATGATCCAGCAATCCCACTTCTGGGAATATATCCTAAGGGAACAAAAATACCAACTTGAAAGATACCTGCCCTTCCATGTCCACAGCAGTATTATTTATAACAGCCAAGACATGAAAACAATCTTAAGGTCCACTGATGGATGAATGGATAAAGAAGCGGTGGTATATATACAAAACGGAATATTATTCAGCCATAAAAATGAGAAAATTATGCCATCTGTGGCAACATAGATGGACCTTGAGGGCATTATGCTACGTGAAATAAGTCAGACAGAAAAAGACAAACAGTATGATCTTTCATACATGTGAAATCTTAAAAAAAAAAAAAAAACACCCAAACTCAAAAAACAATTAAACTCCTAGAAAAAGGGGATCATATTTGTATTTAATCACAGTTCTCATCACAAGGAAAAATCTCTCTTTTCTTTCTTCTTCTTTAATTTTGCTTGCTTTTTATTGTATCTATATGAGATAATGGATGCTAACTAAAGTTATAGTGGTAATCATTTCACTATATATGTAAGTTGAACTATTATGCTGTGTATCTGAAACTTATACAATGATGTATGTGCATTATATCTCAATAAAACTGGAGGAGAAATTGCATTTGATTTCTTCAGTCATTAGGGAAATATAAATCACAACCACTGAGATAACATTTTCACTATGTTTTGACTTACTAGGGTCGTTACAATTTTTTTTAAAAAAGAAAGAAAACAGCAAGTTTTGGCAAAGATGTGGAGAAATTAGAGGCCTAGTATGTTGCTGGTAGGATTGTAAAATGGTACAGCCATTGTGGAAAACAGTTTGGCAGCTCCTCAGAATGTAAAACATAGAATTTTACCATATGACCCAGCAATCCCACCCCTATGATATGCTTGAAAGAATCTGAAAGGAGTATCCACACAAAACTTGTAGCACTATTCACAAAAGCCAAAAAGCAGAGACAACCCAAATGTCCATCAACAGATGAACGGATAAACAAACTGAGGTATATTCATACAATGGAAATTATTTAGCATAAAAAGGAATGGAATACTGAAACATGCTGCAACAAAAAACCACATTTTGTTAAGTGAAAGAAAAGGTCACATATTGTATTATTCCATTTATATAAAACATGCAGGATGTGTAAATCCACAGACAGAAGTCAGGTTAGCAATTATCAGGGCCTGGGGGCAGAGGGATGGGAAGTGACTTCTTAATGGGTAAAGGGTTTACTTTGGAGGTGATAAAAATACTTTGGAACTAAATAGAGGTGATGGTTTCACAACATTGTGAAAGTACTAAAGGCCATTGAATTGTACAGTCTAAAATGGTTAATTTTATGTTATTTGAATATTACCTCATTAAAAAATTAGTCTTTGACAAAGGAGGAATTAATATACAATGGGAAAAAGGCTGTCTCTTCAACATACGGTGTTGGGAAAACTAGACTGCAACATGCAAAAGAATGAAACTGGACCACTTTCATACACCATACACAAAAATTAATTCAAAATGCATTAAATACATAAATGTGAGACCTGAAACCATAAAAATCCTTGAAGAGAGCACAGGCAGTAATCTTTCTGACATCAGCCACAGCAACATTTTTCTAGATAAGTCTCCTGAGGCAAGGGAAATAGAAGCAAAAATAAACTATTGGGACTATATCAAAATTAAAAAAAAATTCTGCATAAAGAAGGAAACAAACAACAAAACTAAAAAGGAACCTGCTGAATGGGAGAAGATATTTGCAGATGACATATCCAACAAAGAGTTAGTATCCAAAATATACAAATACATACATATATATGTATGTATTTATATATATTATATATATATAAAACATACATATATATATAATTTTTGCATCACTCATCATCAGGGAAATACAAATCAAAACTACAGTGAGATACCATCTCACACCTGTCAGAATGGCCAAAATCAACAACACAGAAAACGAGTGTTGGCAAGGATGTGGAGAAGAGGGAACACTTGTGCACTATTGGTGGGAATGCAAACTGGTGCAGCTACTCTAGAAAACAGTATGGAGGTTCCTCAAAAGATAAAAATATAACTATCCAGCAATTGCACTACTGGGTATTTACCCAAAGAAAACAAAAACACTAATTCAAAGGGATACATGTACCTCTATGTTTATAGCAGCATTATTTACAGTAGCCAAACTGTGGAAGCACCCGAATGTCCACTAGATGAATGGATAAAAAAGATGTGATTGAGATATATATACATATATATGGAATATTATTCAGCTATAAAAAAGAATGAAATCTTGCCATTTGCAGCAACATGGATAGAGCCTGAAAGTATAATGTTAAGTGAAATAAGTCAGTCGGAAAGACAAATACCATATGATTTCATTTATATGTGAAATTTTAGAAACAAAAGAAGAGAATAAAGGAAAAAGAGAGAGAGAGAGAGAGAGAGAGAGAGAGACAACCCAAAAAACAGACTCTTAACTATAGAGAACAAACTGATGGTAACCAGAGGGGAGATGGGCGGGGATGCAGGAAATAGGGGATGGCGATAAAAGAGAACACTTACCATGATGAAATAAAATAAAATCAAAAGATAAAAAATGGATCACCAAAAGTTTAAGAATTGAAAACGAAAGTAAGATCTTTTTCTTTGTCAAGATCTGTCTCATCAGAGACATGTCATCTCAGAAACAATCAAATGGGCATCTACGGCCTACCAAGTAGACAGAGGAGCAGAAAGAAAGCTGTTCTGCAGAGAAGTGGAGAAGAAAGAAGTATAATCTGTGGGCAGGAGCATAAAATCAGGATGGAGACAGAAAACATGGTATTTCAGACTCCAGTTTCAACTCTCTTACTCCTGCTTGTGGATTTCTTGAGGTACCTCCTAATCCTCACAATGAACTTTTTTCTTAAACCAGTTTTTATCCTACAACTTGTAATCAAAAGTGTACTATCTAATGCACAAAGCCAGCAGAAGGATCAGGTTTTGGGTTTTTTTGTTTTGTTTTGTTTTTTGGTAGCACTAGGGTTTATTAAGCCGTACCTTAGTACAGGTGCTGGGGCTTGTCCATGGTGCTTTTGATGTATAAAGCCTAGACGTTCTGCCCATTCTTCTTGAGCAATGACTCCAGGAAACTCACAAGCTAAGTGGATGTTGTACACAAGCTCATCATCTGTCATCTGCTGTGGCCAATGGCCACTGCCATACACAGCAACTTCTTCATCTGGAAGTTGATGGTGGACTTCACTTCATCCACTTTGGCCACCATGTTCTCATTGTGGGTCAGTAAGGAAGGGAACTTGCCAGCCTTATTGAGGCCTGGGCTGATTTGTGGGATCTGCTTGATCAGAGATTCTGAAGCCAAAAAGGCATCATACTGCTTGGCCGGCTTCTTGACTAATTTTTTATTGTTGTTGAGTTTCCTCAGTGCTTCAATGTCCATGTGGGAAATATCCACAGCCTTGGCCTCATCACAGTCCTGCTGGTCCCCCCAAAAACATAGGGGGAACTTGGAGTGGGGAGTGGACTTTAGCCTGACTGTGCCCGAGAAGTGTTTGTTCTTCTGACTGTCATAGTTGTTCGAGCTGATCTGCAGCTCCACCATCTCCAAAACCTACCTGCACCTGTGCTGGCTGCCGGGCAGGACTTCCTGCACCACCTCGTACAGGGTGGCTTAGGAGACTTTGCTGCTCGTGGAGCCTCCTACCGCAATAACCGGAAAAGAAAGCCAGCTGAAGGGTCACTTCTGCCATGAATTTTGAAGTTTATTATAGAAATAATGACTCGTTAGATTAGAAAATACCTCAGTGGTCCCTCTCAATTAGACCCAATCCCTATACTATCTTTTCCAAATTATCAGCAGACTCTGCTTAAAGAACTCTAATTATGGAGACTTTATTGTCTCCAAAGGCAGACAATTTCATATTTGAACAATCCTGCCTATTAGAAAATTACTCTGTGCAAGTGGGCAGAAATCTATTCACGCAAAATATTATAACATCTGGGATCATTTGCAAAAATCATGGTATCCCTTTCCCTATAACAGCTATATAGCAGGTTGAAGACAATGACCATTGTCCTTCCTCTTGCTCCCCTTGTGTCTTAACACACACGTACGCACACATGCGCGCATGCATACATACACACATTGTCTTCTCCCTAAAAAATATAATTTCCTTGCTCAATTCTCTGACAAGAAGCTTAGAGCAGTTAAAATGACATGTTTAATGTCGGACTTGGATTTGATTTCAACTCTGCCTTTGTTGGATGTGTAGCTCTGGACAACTCAGTTATCTCAGAGTCTTAGGTCCCTCACATATGAACTGAGCATAATAAAAGTGTTCAACACGAAAGAGTATTGTGAGGATTGAATGAAATGATTCGTGTAAAGAACAGACCATGCGCGTGCGCACGCACACACACAGAATGCAGCACAGCATCTGCCCCTGGTAGGCATTCAGTAAATAGGAGCCGTTATTATCTTATTAATAATACTATTGATACTGGTTATTATGATTGCCCTTATCTAGAAATCTGGTCTTATTTGACCAATGCAATCAAACCGTTATATACAATGACATCAGATTAGTAGTTGTGTGTGCTTACTATAATACCAGGCGCCGCAGAATTGGTAGATTATCTCCCTCTCCAGAGGAAGGGGAGACACAGATCAAGTAGCTTGTCCACAGTCACACAGCTAGTAGGTAGCAGAGCAAGAATCCTAATTCAATAATTCCTACCCAGACACCGTTGCAACATGCCAGTTATGCCGTCATAGCTCGTTAATTATCCACAAGGTGGTGCTCAACAGTAGGCAGTGGCTTTTTCTGCTAAACCCTCTCAAGCAGTCAGATCAGCATTCAAAATGAGGCCCCATGGGGGTGAGTCAGCGTTTCTAATGGAGGCATTTTCTTACAAAGCAACACTTCGAGCCAGGATTTAAGGAGAGCACGTAAGTCATGGGGATGTAACATATAGGATGGTGACTATAGTTAATGATACTATACTGCATATTTCAAACTTGCCAAGAGAGTAGAACTTAAGTAAACTAATAATGACAAGAGTACATAGGAGGTGGGGTCAGTAGCACAAATTTAGGGCACAAGAGAAACACTTAAATGCCTGAAGAAAATATGAGTGAAAAACTTTTATGAGTATGACCCAAAACATAAGAAACTCCCTACAACTAACTTCCCTACGTCTGGTCCCATTACACAAATCTCACATCCTCGTATCCAATTCAGTCATTCCTTTGGAGAGATAAAAAAACAAAACAAAACAAAAACTATAATAAATTTAGACTATGTGTATATTAATTTGTAAGTGTTGGGGCGCCTGGGTGGCACAGCGGTTAAGCGTCTGCCTTCGGCTCAGGGCGTGATCCTGGCGATCCGGGATCGAGCCCCACATCAGGCTCTTCCGCTATGAGCCTGCTTCTTCCTCTCCCACTCCCCCTGCTTGTGTTCCCTCTCTCGCTGGCTGTCTCTATCTCTGTCGAATAAATAAATAAAATCTTTAAAAAAAAATTTAATTTGTAAGTGTTCATTATGTTTTACCTTCTCCCAATGTATTAAAGAAAATTCTGCCTTGTTCTGGGCTTTTCACTAGACTTCTACCCCCCCCCCCCCTTTAAAAATTGACTCAAAATGCTCCAGTTTTGCTTCTGGCCCATTTTTGACAGAGAATTTGCAAATGGGAAGAGAGATGAAAGGAGAAGTAGAGAGAAATTTCATCACAAAGGCAAATATTTAGTCCATTAAAAGCATAAAATACAGAAGCGAAGGATAAGAGAGAAGAAACATGGAGATCACTAAGGCTCGTTCTGTTCTGTTTTGTGTTTTTACCCAGGTATGTTCCAGGGAGGATGTTTAGTGAGGGTTTAAGATAAAGGCTCGGGGTGGGTATAGAGTGTGAGAGATGTGAAGATGGGAGGCAGGGCAAAGGGGGGCGTGGAAGAACTGAGTAGGAATTACAATCCCGTGATGTCTGCCAAGGGATTCAAGTCAGGATCTGAATCACCTCTACTCACTTTCAGACATCACACTTGGTTTCTTTGAAGATGGCTACACAGAGAACTCCAGTAAGCTGTAGCTCTTGGGTTTATTCTGGTTAGAGCAACACGCATCGGAGGCAACCACACACATGTCCACCTTGCTGGAATGAGCAATTCTTATCCTGTTCGCTTCTCCTTGCCTAACAAGCGGACCTGTCAAATAAATAATTTTCGTGATACTAATGAACCAATATTAAGCAAATTATGCTCCCTTGCCACTTTTAAGTATGTAATACAAATACGAATCCCTAATGCACCTGCTGCTTCTTACAGTTTCAAACTTCTCTTTCAACTCATTTGAACTTTACAACATTCCTGGAAAGCAAGCAAGGATCATTATCACCATTTTACAAGATGAGGGAAAGGAGATTCATAGAAGTTGCACGGCTTTCACAAGATCACAAAGTCGGTATGTGGCAGAGCCAGATTTTACCTTCAATTTCTGACTGCAATTCCCTGGGCTCCATGGGATTGTCACCACACTTCTCCACTGTATGTGCCCCATGAAGCATGTGCTTCATGTAACTACCTCATGGAGATGGCTGAGTATGTAGAGGCAAAGCGCATTTGGCTTAGAGCTTGGAGGACTTGATTCTAGTCCCTTCCTTTCTATAACTTTGATAAGTCATTTTTCCACTCTGAAGTTTATTGACTTCATCTGTTTGTATTTATTTTTTTATTGAAGTACAGTTGACACACACTGTTATATTAGTTTCAGGGGAGCGACACAGTGATCCACTAAGTCTATACATTATGCTGTGCTCACCACAACTGTAGCTAACATCTGTCACCACAGGACACTATTACAGTACCACTGACTTGATTCCCGACGCTGTACCTTTCATCCCTGTTGCTTACTCATTCCAAAACAGGAAACCTGTATCTCCCACTCCCTTTCACCCATTTTGCCCATCCCCCCAGCCCCCTCCCCTCTGGCAACCATCAATTCTCTGTACTTATAAGTCTGATTCTGCATTTTGTTTGTTTGTTCCTTTGTTTTGTTTTTTAGATTCCACATATAAGTGAAATCATATGGTATTTGTTTTTCTCTTTTTTTCATGTTTGTATTTTAGAACTTCAGTATTCAATATTAACAATGATAACAGCTATGATTACTAAAGGCTTATATAAGGTAGACACTAATAATAGGTACACAGATCTGTCATCCATTTAGTCTTCACAACCTTGCAAGATTTCAGAGAGGTTAAAGTAAATCCCAAATGGCAAGTAGCAGAATCAGGATTTGAACACAGGTCAGACAGATTCTTTTTTCACAGCACCATATTGCCTCAAAATCTCTTGAATTATCAAAATATGCGAGTGACTATAAAAGAGGCAGGCCACTCCAGATTGGTAGGTGGCAGGTTTAATAAGCAAGGGAACTTACATACAAACCTTGTTTTGGGTGGCAGCAAGACAAGTAGATGTACCCATCTGACAGAATCTGAAAAGTTTATATAAAGGTTTCGAACAGGATTCTGTCATGTATCCAGTCCAGATGGTCTCAATAACACATTATTGTCTCAAGGCTATGTCCTCGAAAATGACTTCTAGTGTGGACAGTGGGCAGAATGTACATTCCAAGGACGGGGGTGGGGTGGGTGGGGAGAATGAGGAGCCTCTAATTGACTGAGTCCAGCTCACAGGTCAACCGGTGATCACATCCTCTCAATGACCTCCTTCAACAGGACTGGCTCTGGGTTTGTCCTCCTCAGAATCCAGGTTCTTAGAAACTGCTTTGTGTCCCCCAGATAGGTGGAGCTTCTGTGTGGTCCCCATGCCTGTTTCTGTCTTCAATCTAGGTGGTCAGAAGAACTTCTCTTTTGAATGTGATCAGAAGACATTCTTCCATTACCTCAGTAGACTTTTCTCCAAGTCTATTACCTCTTATCTGTTAAACCCCTTGTTTAAAATTGCTGGTGCAATTCTATCTACCTTCCCTCCCCCCCAGCACTAAACCAGGAAATATGTGCGTATACGGTTTCCATATATCGGTACACAGGAAAGTAAACTTTAGGAAGTAAAACATGATAATAAATGCTTTTCTTCACATCAAAAGCTTGAGAACTTTATATGGAAGAGACAACCTCCAAATATCTGTTGAGACAAGCTTTGGGCTTGCTTCCTTCTGGATTGTGGCCATATTTCTGAAATACACATTCTAAGCAAGTGGGACAGGTTTGGTCACTTAATTAAGTGAGTAGGCCCTCTTCAAGCCAAATGCAGGACTCTCCAATCCTCACACTGTGAGAGGAAGCCCAGCTTTCACTGGGGGAAAATACCGTTTCCAAGTCACACAAGAAAAGCACTATCTGAACTTCATGGGTACCAACACACAGCCCTCTCCTCAAGCAAATAGGCATTTCCAGCCTTAGGTTCCTACACAGCTCAGACATTCCAGACCATGACAGAGTCACCAGGCTGATCCCACACCCTCTCATAGACACTGAGGACCAGAGACTTGCTCAATGTCAGGAGACTCCTAAAGACTGTGCTTTTAATCTCCTGCCCTTTTATTAAAACTTAATGCTTCCTCTTGGGAAACCAAACAACCACTGGGAGTCGTCCTGACCAGCCACTATAGAGGACTGCCCTTGGCAAAATCCTCCTTTCCTCCTGACTTTTCTAAGACAGATCCACCAAATAGCATGTCCATAACTGGCCTTAGAGAGCCAATTTAAGATCTGCCCAAATTACTGTGATGGAAAGAAGGAAAAGAAGGAAGGAAGGAGTAAAAGAAAGGAAGAAATCTTTACCAATAAGTGCCAGAAATGTGGGATTATGCCAAATTAAAGGGGTGTTTTACTTGGTACTTCTTGAAGACTTTGATATAGTAAAGGTGTACTGTGATCTCCTAATAGGGAAATAGGTTCCCCAACTTATTTGGCCATGTTAATATTACTTTTATCCCCTCCATGGAGAAGTGCATACATTCAGTGTTCCATGAACACTCTGAGATATGTTAATGTGGTCTGGTATTTTTAAGATCCCATTTACAACGTTAAGAAAGCAGAAGTGACTTGTTTAAGGCCTTATAGAGTGCATTTCATAGAAGGAGGACTGATTTGCAACAACATGGATGAAACTGGAGGGCGTTATGCTAAATGAAATAAGTCAGGCAGAGCGACATAAATACTGCATGGTATCATTTTTATGTGGAATCTAAGTCTATACATACACACTTGCCAATTTCATAAAAACAGAGAGCACAGTGGTGGTTGCTGGGGGCTGGGGATGCCAAAATGAGGAGATGTCAGTCAAAGGGTACAAACTTTTGAGTTATGAATAAGTTCTGAGGATCTAATGTGCAGTATGATGACTATCATTAATAATATGGTTTTGTATACTTGCAATTTACTGAGAGTAGATTTTAAGTATTCTCACCATACACACACAAAAATAACTATGTGAGGTTTTAGAAGTATTAATTAACTTGACTGGTAATCAAGGAGGATTGCAATCTATGTATTCTCACCTTTTAGGTCAATGATCTATTTACAACACCAGGCTGCCATAGTCCAAAACAGGAATAACTTGGTCCCCAAGACTCAGAAACAATGCACGCTGCATGAGGCCAGGGAATCTATTTTGTTAATTATTGAGCGTCTAGCCCAGTGCTTGGCACATTGAAGATATCCAGAAGTATTTGTTTAATAAAAAAATGTTACAGGACAATACAGGATCACTTTATCTTATTGCCTCTTTGCAACAACCTTATGACTTATTATTCAAATTCAGAAATTTGAAGATTAGAAATCTGAAATTTGAGATTAGAAAGGGAAAAGTAACTTGTCACAAGTTCACAGAGATAATAAGTCACTATGATGGTATATTAGCTTAGTATTTCTCAAATCCTGGATATAAATCATCTGGGTGTCTTTTAAAACTGTAGACTGTAATTCAGTAGGTTTGGGGTAGGATCTGCAAAACTGCATTTCTAACAAGCTCCCAAGAGAAGTTGATTCTGCTACTCCACAGACTACACTTTGAATAGCAAAATCCTAGTTCACAATTACAGAATGCCAGAGTTTTAAAAGGAAAACATAATTGGTCAAGTTAAAAATATGAAGTCTAGATATTACAAAATGCTCCCTCTTTGGCCATTTTTTGATGTTCACATCGCCACTCTGAGCTAACATTGGGCCAAAATCCTGCCACACCGTACTACAGACAAGGCATCACAAAATGACATAGCCAATGCATAAGGACATACCATGGAGGAGCTGGGAAGAAATATCCCATAATACTTTCCTACTGCCCTGTGACTTCCCACCAGAGATCACCATGAGCCAAAACCAACAGGAAACATGAGGCAGAAAAGTCCACTGATATAATCCAGTCAGCTCAGCCTCAAAGGGCAAAAAGCAGAGTAGAGAAAAACAGAGGGTGGCTTAGGAGGGGCGCACAGACGCTATCCAATCAATGCTCTTCTGCCTCTCGGTAGAGACCGGACCAAGCTCATTTCCATCTCTTTCTCCAAGAGTGGAAAAAACGTCAAGGGAAAAGAGGGGAGGGAAGGGTGTGTACTTTTCTATTTTGTGCCTGCACACTTCCCCCAGAACTGGATGACACTATCGTCTGTGGAAAAGCAGTATGTCTTTTCACTGGCAGGTTAGACCCTCTGTCAGTGTTCTTGCCATCAGCACAAAAACTTCTCACTCTTCTCTGCCTCTGAGTAGGCATCTCTCACTTCTCTAAATTCTCATCCCTCTCAGCCTCTAGAGAATTAGCTCTCAGGATTCCCCTGCTCTTATCTTACTGTTTCTTCTCAGATTCATTCCTAAGTATCTCTTCTTAAATAGTTTTTTAAAAAAACTGTTTTATCTGCTGAAGGCTCTAACACCCTATCTTTGGGGGTTACTTTCAACTCCATTCCTTCAGTTCCATTGGCCATCTACTTATAGGGAACCCCCACCTAGTTGATGAAGCAGCCCTTCAATCTCAAGTGGCCAGCTACATTCAGCATCTTTCCCCTGAGCTCCTTCCTTGGTTCCCTTCTCATGATAAAAGTCACCATCACTCTCCCACTAATCACCCACTCTCAAAGCCAACTCTAACAAATTCTAGCTCCATGATACCACTAGTATTTACATCCTTTGCTTATTTCCCAGTGACAAAATTGCTGTTTAATTCCTCATTTTTTTCTTTCCTTGGCTAATAAAATAATTTCCTAATTAATTTCTTGCTTCTTGATTTTTTTAAATCTCTCTAGCCCAATTTACACATACAACCATCAGATTAATATTCCAAAAATACAGTTCTGATTATATCATACTTTTAAAAAAAAATCATTCAACTCTTGGAATAGCTGTTGAAGGGAAAATAACTGTGAATGTATGAACAAGGAGGAGGGGAGGCAATGTTAGCATCCCACCTCTTTGGACTCCACCTGTTTTTCTGTTCTTTATCTTCTGTATCTTTTTTTGCTGGCTCTGAATGGTATATTTGTCTTTCTTTTTGTTTACTTTCAAATCTTCTGCAAATTTTGGAATTGGAGATAGTGTGAGAGGGAAGAAAGGAGAAACAAGATTCGTGGTAGTTGAGGAAGAGGGGGATAATGAAGACATTGAGTGACCCAATTGGTCTTTGATAATTGCTAGTCAATCATTGGGAAATTGAAAGCATGAATGGATATTTTTTAAAACCAGGGTTTCTAAGTATGGCTAAAGGTGGAACTAACTTCATTGACCAGAGTTCTTAGTGTCAATATCAATTCTGGGGGCTTGGAAGTTCTGAAAGGGAAATGACCAAATTCTAACTACTTCAATCTGAATGGAACTAGAATCAAAGTACTCAGTTCAGTAGATGTTCAGGAAAATACTAAAAAATAGAAAAGTCATGCCTTGTTTAACTATGCTATCATAATCCCAATGGTTGAGAAAGTATTTTTTAATGGCTACAGCATAACATACTTAAAGGGATTTGGTCAGAAAGATAATGAACATCAACTCTGAAGAGGAAGAAGATAAGTATGGAAATAACCATAACAAAGATAATGGGCAGAATGGACCCAGTCTACCCAGAGAATATGAGGAAGAGGAAGACAGGGAAGAAAAGGAGAATGAGGGCAATATGAAGCAAGCTCAGAATTGGGAAAGGAAGAATAAGAAATAGACCTCTCATGTTCAAAGAATTTCAATATGTTGGCTAACTGAACATAATTTTAAAAAATACAGCTAATGGGAAAAAAAACAAAGAATTTCAGGATGGATATTATGATGACTATGTTGACAAGGAGAGAGTAGAAGATGGAGAAGTAGGTCTTCAAGGGAAAAAGAAAAATCAAGATGCAAAGGATGAAAGAGGAAGACATGACTTAAACTTCTTTTTTTTTTTTAAGATTATTTATTTATTTATTTGACAGAGATAGAGACAGCCAGCGAGAGAGGGAACACAAGTAGGTGGAGTGGGAGAGGAAGAAGCAGGCTCACAGCGGAGGAGCCTGATGTGGGGCTCGATCCCAGAACGCCAGGATCACGCCCTGAGCCGAAGGCAGACGCTTAACCGCTGTGCCACCCAGGCGCCCCATGACTTAAACTTCTTAAACCAGACCCCGTAATGCTACTGGTTTTTCAATAAAATGGTCATTACAGTGATTTCCATAGAAAATAAGCAACATGTAACTCTTAATAGAATATGGTTTACTATTTTCATATTGTCTTTATTAAAATAAGCTTTATTCATCTGTTAATGATTATATGTGGAGAAAAATTTTTATTGATGTTATTGTCATATTCCCTAGAAATGTATTTGGAATCTTAATTTTTCTCATTATCTTATTAATCATTATTATTAATCTTTCTCATTAATCATTATTAGCCAACAATGAAAACATGACTGATTTTAAACAAGTTTAATATGGTACATTTTTTTCATGTTTTAAACTTATTTTAAAAACAGAAGTAGAAGTTGCTATAATATACAAAGGCAACAGGTTTTTTTTTTGAATGGCAAGTTGATTATTTTCATAACTGACCCAGAGACCTCTAGTTGGAAAGCTCTTAGTTTTGTGTTTGTTTAGTAAGAGTTTTAAAATTTTTGTATGTGTTTGTTTTGTCACATGAGTAGTTTGGAGGATAGGAGTAAAATAATAAAGATTCTATTCAGCTACACAGTTCATGAATTTTAATACTCTTTGTATGATAGTGTATATATATATGTATCGTGTTAAGTTCCTCATGAGTCTCTTCCTAAAAATTTGAAATTATTACTTTTCGTGCAATTGTTTTTTCCCCCAACTTTAAAGATTTTTTTTTTTTTATTTGAGAGAGAGGGAGAGGGAGAAGCAGACTCCCTGCTGAGCAGAGAGCCCGACACGGGCCTTGATCCCAGGACCCTGAGATCATGACCTGAGTTGAAGGCAGACGCTTAACTGACTGAGCCACCCAAGCGCCCCTGTTTTCCAACTTCAGTGAGTATAACTGACAATTAAAAATTGTATATATGTAAGGTATACAACATAATGATCTGATATACAGATATATTATAAAATAATCACCACAATCAAGCTATATAACATATCCATCTCCTTACATAATTAGCATAATTTTTGTGTGTGGTAAGAACACTTAAGACCCACTCTCTCAGCAAATTTTGTATACAATACAGTTATCATTAACCACAGTTACATTGGGCACCTGGGTGGCTCAGTTGTTAAGCGTCTGCCTTCGGCTCAGGTCATGATCCCAGGGTCCTGGGATAGAGCCCCGATCGGGCTCCCTGCTCAGAGGTAAGCCTGCTTCTCCCTCTCCCATTCCCCCTGCTTGTGTTCCCTCTCTTGCTGTCTCACTCTCTGTCAAATAAATAAATACAATATTTAAAAGAAAACAAAAAAAAATTATAGTTACGGTGTTGTACATTAGATCTCCAGACCTTATTCACCTGGCATAACTGAAACTTTGTACACCTTGACCAACCAACTTCTCCCTATTTCCCCTTACCTTAAGGATCATCATTCTCCTTTCTGCTATGTTCATCATGGGTATTAGCCTGTAGTTTTCTGTCCTTGTAGTGCCTTTGTCTGATTTTGGTATCAGAGTGATGCTGGTCTCATGAGTTTGGAAGTGTTCCCTCATTTACAATTTTTTGAAAGAGTTAAAGAAGGATTAGTCCTGGGCTTTTCATTGCTGGGGGGTTTTTGATTACTGATTTCGTCTCCTTATTTGTTATTGGTCTGTTCAGGTTGTCAATTTCTCCTTGATTGGTTTTGGTACATCATATATTTCTAGGCATTTATCCATTCTTTCTAGGTTTTCCAGGTTTTTGGCATGTGATTCTTCATAATAGTCCCTATGATCCTTTCTATTTCTAAGACATTATTATAATGTCTCCTCTTTCATTCCTGATTTTATTTGAGTCTTTCCTTTTCTTTTTCTTAGTCTAGCTAAGGGTTTATCAATTTTGTTAATCTTTTCTTAAAAAAACACAACTGTTAGTTTTAATGATTTTTCCATTTTTTATTCTATATTTGATTTATTTCTGCTCTAATCTTTATAATTTCCTTCCTTATGTTAACTTTGGGTTAAACTTATTTTTCTTTTTCCAGTTCCTTCAGGTATAATGTTAGGTTGTTCATTTGATATCTTTCTTCTTCCTTAGTCTAGGTATCTATCACTAAAAACTTCCCTCTTAGTACTGTTTGTTCTGCAACCCATAAATTTTGGTATGTTCTGTTTTCATTTTTGTCAAGATACTTTTTAAATTGTTATTATATATTTCAGGTATATGACATTCTAATCAGACACCTGTATACATGACAAAGTGATCACCCCCAAAAGTCTATTTACCTTCCATCACCCTACAAACCCTACAAACCCCAACTCCTTTCCCTCTGGTAACCACTGATCTGTTCTCTGTATCAAGATACTTTTAAAACTCCCTTTGATTCCCTCTGACTCAATAGTTTTCAAGAGCGCATTCTTTAGTTTCCACCTATTTGTGGAGCTGGGGCCTGATGCACAGGCATGCATGGAGGGGTAGCAGTGCCAGAGTCCAGAGCACAGGTGCACATGAAGCAGGTATGGAGCCAGGGTCCCAGTCATGTGCCAGAATGGGGCAGGTGGGTCAAGTTCCCTGGCACCAATGGGGCTGGGAGCAGTGGCTGCTCTGGCCTGGGATGAGGGGTGCAAAGCAACTCCTACTGCCCAGGCACCTCCACCAGCTGGGGTCAAAGTCAGAAAAAACTGTAGGGATTTTTGGTGGCAAAAACTGTGGCAAAAGCTCTGTGGCAAAGGTTGCTGGGGTCTTCTATGGTGAAGGCTCCTGGGATCTCCCCGCTCCTGTTTTCCCCCATAGTGAGGAAGTCATGAACAAGAGGATCTTTCTTGGTGCTAAGCAATGCAAGACTGGATGATGGGATGATGAAGGTAAAACACTTCCTCTACTTTTTAATACAATCAACCTCAGTTTATGTGTTTCACTGATTTGCTACAACTTCCTCATTAGGCTCTACCTCATTTCCTATTAAATAGTTCTTCTATGGTGAACATCTCAAGTTCTTCAAACTTTCCTCAAAGGCCATGTTTTTAAAGCCCCTTTGCATCATTGCTGCGGTTTTTTTGTTTTTTTTTTTTTTTTTTTTTGAGAGAGAGAGACGCAGGGCTTGATCTCACGACCCTGAGATCACAACCTGAGCCTAAATCAAGAGTCAGAGGCTTAGCCAACAGAGCCGCCCATCTTTTTTTTAAAACATATTCTCTGTGCCAGAGGCTGTGCTATTTGTTCTCCATGCATCACTATATTTGGGTCTCTCAAGGAGTCTGAGAGTTAGGTATTATAATCTTCATTTTACAGATAAGAAACTGAAGTTTTGAGAGTTCAAATAACTTGCCCAAGATATCATTGATTGAGTAGCATCCAAACTGAGTTCTGTCTGACTTCAGAGTCTATGCTACACAGTACCCACTATTTTGTCCCAGGAGGGAGTGAACTGCCCATCTTCAGAAGTGTAATCATAAAATCTGGATGTGCACTTGAGGGAACAATAGAATGAGGGAGCCTGGGTGGCTTAGTCAGCTGAGTGTCCAACTTAATTTTGGCTCGGGATCCTGAGATCAAGCACGGCATCGTGCTTCACGCTTGGCACAGAGTCTGCTTGAGATTCTCTCTCTCCCTCTCCCCCTTCCCCTGCTTGTGCTCTGTCTCTCTAAAAAATAAACAAAATCTTAAAAAAAAAAAAAAGAATGAGGTTCTAATCAGGTGGTGAATTGAATGAGACCTCTGAGAATAATTTTGGCCTTCCCAATCACACGAGATTTTGAATTTTAAATAGTTGTATGATGTGCAGTGATGAATTTAACAGGACATTTAAGATAGAAGCAGCAAAACTAGCAAGAACAGAATATGATGTCTCCCTTTCTCTTCTGTACGTGAGGATTATACTGATCATATTTGCTTTATATTAAGGTTCTTTGCATTTCACATCTTTCTGAAGTAGAGGAGGATATGGATACATGTTTCACAGATACAGAAACCAGCCCTGACAGAGATGCATGGAATCGACTTTTTTGACTCTCTGACACCGGATAGTGAGGTGTTATCTCCACTGCCACATGAGCTCCCCTCCTGCCAGTGACCAAGGCTCCTTGCCACAAGATTAACGAAACATCACAACCATGTTTCTGAGCAGTGTCCAACTAAGGCAGCTCTCCCTTTCATAAAGCCTCTCTTCCCTTGGTTTACCCAGCATCCAAATATCCTCTTTTTTCCTTCTGCCCTTCTGATAGCTTTTTCTAAACTTTCCTCCAGGGCCTTCTTGCTTTGTGGAGCCCTGAAATGTGTATGTCCCTCAAGTATCTGGTGAAGTGCTCTTCTCTCCTAATCTTACCACTATCCTTGAATTATCCCATCTATTCCCATGGCTTTATCTTTCAGTGATGATTCCCAGGCCCATATCTCATGTAAAGTCTCCTCTTTCCAAGGTCAGAAAGTATTTGTTGATAAATGAGTAAAGGTAGGAATGGATAAATAAGCATAGGAGAAGTAACTGGGTTCCCATATTTCAGAATGGAACCCAGAAAAATGCATTCTTATCACTGGTTTTCACATCAGATAAAACTAAGTTCAAGTTCAGTCCTGGCCTCTTACTAGTAGAGTGATGTTAGAGAATTAAAATGCCCATACCTCAGTTTATTTTCTCATTGTTGCTGTTAGTTTGTTTTGCTTTGTTTTTAACAATTTACAAAATGAGGATAATTATACCCATCCTGACCTACATTTCAAGTAGGGTAATTATGAGGAATGCATGAGTTCTCACATGGGAGAGGGCCTTAAGAATGAGAATTGTTCTTACTAAACAGTATTGAGCTATTCATTCAAGAGAGGCAGAGGGCAGGATGCCTATCAGTGTGCAAGACAGATGTTTTCTTTATTTATCCTGAAGGTCGAGGTAGCTGTTGATGGCAGCTATTCACAGCTCAGCCATAAAATGTCTGCTGAAGGAAGGGTATGAAGGATAAAGGGTGGTGGCCACATTAAGTCCAGCCCTAGATATCCACAACACATACCCGCCTGTTGTGTATGGTAATGCCTGAGAACACGTGCCCAGCCCAGACCTCAGCCAAAGCACCTGGCCTCAAAGATGGAGGGAATACAAAAGCAACCAGTGAGACAGCCTCTTTAGTCATCACTGAGTGCCAAGGCTAGAGGCATTCTTTCTTTCTTTTTCTTTTAAGATTTTATTTATTTATTTGACAGAAAGAGACACAGCCAGCGAGAAAGGGAACACAAGCAGGGGGAGAGGGAGAGGAAGAAGCAGGCTCCCAGCAGAGCAGGGAGCCTGACACGGGGCTCAATCCCAGGACCCTGGAATCACACCCTGGGCCGAAGGCAGACGTTTAATGACTGAGCCCCCCAGGCACCCCAAGGCTAGAGGCATTCTAGTCATTATTCCATTCAACAATCTCATTGGAAAAATGGAGACGTTTGGGCCCTGGACAGGAAAAAAGAAGCACCCAAGGTCACCCACCAAGTTAGTTGCAGAGCTGGAATATGTCAGTCACCAGTTAGGATACATTCTAACCACTTTGACTATAAGACTATTATAACTATTTTTCATCCAGAAAGTGATTATAATTATTTTTATTTTCCCTTATTAGGTTTTAATGTACGTGTAGTAAGATACTTTACATACAGTTTAAATTTACCCTTTTTATTTTTTTAAGTTTTAATTTAAATCCAGTTAACATACAGTATAATATTAGTCTCCAGTGTACAATATAGTGATTCAACACCTCCCTACAACACCCAGTGCTCATCACAACAAATGCACTCCTTAATCCCCCATTACCTATTTCACCCATCCTCCCATCTACCTCCCTCTGGTGACCATCAGTTTGTTCTCTATTGTTAAGAGTCTGTTTCTTGGTTTGCCCCCCCCCTTTCTTTTCCCTTTGCACATTTGTTTTGTTTCTTAAATTCCACATGAGTGAAATCATATTAAATTTATCTTTTAAAATATCAAGTTCTATGTCTTTTGCCAAATAGAAAATTTTGTGATACAAGCATATTTATGCATAAAGTGTCCATCACCCTGAACAATTCCCTCAGCCCATTTACAGGAAGCCCTTCCCTCTCTGTTCAATGCACACATCTGTCTCCTGTCTCTAGAGTTTTTCCTTTTTCAGAACACCATATTAATGAAATTAGAAATAGTATGCAGCATTTTGAGTTTCACTTAGAATAATGTGTTTGAGGGGCATCTAGGTGGCTCAGTCTGTTAAGCATCTGACTTGAGCTCAGTTCAGGTCTTGATCCCAGAGTCGTGAGTTCAAGCCCCATGTTGGACTCTGCACTGGGCATGAAGCCTACTTAATAAACAACAATAATAATAATAATTTGTAAATTAATCCATGCTGTTGCATGTGTCAGGACTTTGATCCTATTAATGCTAAGTAGTACTTCTTTTTTAAAAACTATTTTAATTCAATTAATTAACGTATAATGTATTATTGGTTTCAGAGGTACAGGTCTCTGATTCATCAGTCTTATATAATACCCAGTGCTCAGTACTTCACATGCCCTCCTTAATGTCCATCATCCAGTTATCCCATTCCTCCATCCCCCTCCCCTCCAGCAACCCTGAGCTTGTTTCCTATAATTAAGAGTCTCTTATGGTTTGTCTCCCTCTCTGGTTTCTTCTTGTTTTATTTTTTCCTTTCTTCCCCTATTATCCTCTGTGTTGTTTCTTAAATTCCACATAACAATAAGATATGATAATTATCCTTCTCTGACTTATTTCACTTAGCATAATACCCTATAGTTCCATCCACGTTGTTGCAAATGGCAAGATTTCATTTTGATGATGACTGCGTAATATTCCATTCTCTATATATATATACATTCATCTGTTGATGTACATCTGGGCTCTTTCTATAGTTTGGCTATTGTGAACATTGCTGCTATAAACACTGGGGTACAGGTGCCCCTTCGGATCACTACATTTGCATCTTTGGGGTAATTACCCAGTAGTGCAATTGCAGGGTCCTATGGTAGCTCTATTTTCAACTTTTTGAGGAACCGCCACACTGTTTTCCAGAGTGGCTGCACCAGCTTGCATTCCCACCAACAGTGTAGGGGGTTCCCCTTTCTCGCATCCTTGCCAACACTTGTTGTTTCCAGAGTTAATTTTAGCCATTCTGATTGGTGTGAGGTGGTATCTCATTGTGGTTTTGATTTGTATTTTCCTGATGCCAGGTGATGTTGAGCATTTTTTCATGTGTCTGTTGGCCATTTGGATGTCTTCTTTGGAGAAATGTCTGTTCGGGTCTTCTGCCCATTTCTTGATTAGATTATTTGTTCTTTGGGTGTTGAGTTTAATAAGTTCTTTATAGATTTTTGATACTAGCCCTTTATCTGATAAGACAAGTATCTTCTCCCATTCTGTCGGTTGTCTTTTGGTTTTGTTGACTATTTCCTTTGCAAAAGTTTTTTATCTTGATGAAGTCCCAATAGTTCATTTTCCCCTTTGTTTCCCTTGCCTTTGGAGATGTGTCTAGCAAGAAGTTGCTGTGGCCGAGGTTGAAGAGGTTGTTGCCTGTGTTCTCCTCTAGGATTTTGATGGATTCCTGTCTCACATTTAGGTTTTTCATCCATTTTGAGTCTATTTTTGTGTATTGTGTAAGGAAATGGCCCAGTTTCATTCTTCTGCATGTAGTGGTCCAATTTTCCCAACACCATTTGTTGAAGAGACTGTCTTTTTTCCATTGGATATTCTTTCCTGCTTTGTGGGAGATTAGTAACCATAGAGTTGAAGGCCCATTTCTGGGTTCTCTATTCTATTCCATTGATCTATGTGTCTTTGTGCCAGTACCATGCTGTCTTGATGATTACAGCTTTGTAACAGAGCTTGGTAAGTAGTACTTCTTTATGTGGATGCACTACATTTGTTTATCATTTTGCCAGTTGAAGAACATTCGATTATTTCCAGTTTGGGGCCATTACCAGTAAAGCCACTATAAACTGGCATGTATGTTTTTTTCTTTGAACATAAACATTTATTTCACTTGATCATATACCTAGGAGTAAGACTGCTGGGTCATATGGTTAAATATCTATTTAATTTTATACAAAACTGCCAAACTGTTTTCCCATTTTACATTTCCTCCAACAATCCATGAGAGTTCCAGTTTATCTATATACTATCTAGCACTTATAATGATCAGTTTTGGTTTTTTCTTTTTTAATTTTAGTGATTCAGATACATGGGTAGTGATACCTCATTGTGGTGTTTAATTTGTATTTCTCTGATGACAAATGGTGCAAAATATATCTTTTTATATGTTTGTCAACCACATACCTACTTTGATCAAGTATATTCAGATTTTTGCCCTTTCCTTTTAATCAGGTCATTTTCCTATTACTTAGTTTTGAGAAAAATTTATGCATTCTGGCTATAAATCCCTTAATATATATGTGAGTTTTCTCCTACTGTCTGGCTTGTCTTTGCTTTTTATCAATAGTGTCTTTTTGTGTATGTAGTTGGTGTTGTATCTAAGACATCTTTGTCTAACCCAAGGTCATAAAGCTTTTTCTCTATATTTTTTCTAGAAATTTTAGAGTTTACATTTTTACATGTAATTCTGTGACATACTTTGAATTAATTTTTCTATATTACATAAGGTATAGATGAAAATTTATTTCTGTTCTCTGTTTCCTCTTCTCCCTCCTTCCCTCTCTCTCTATTATTTCTTCTTGGCATGTTCAATTAATTAAAGCAAACTTCAAGATTCAGTTATCTCACTTTAATGTTCACATCTGATAATACTCAAGAGTCTGAAGGTACATTCCTAGAAATATGTCATGCTCTTCCATGCTTCTGTGCTTTTGTAGATGTCATGTCTCTTACGCGAAGTGTCTTCTCCACAACTTGCTTGCATAGTGAACACTCACAGACCCATTTTTCAAGGCCCCAAACAAATGATACCTCTATGATTGCCTCTTGAGACAATGTTAACCACTACATGAGATACTCCCATAGGAATCTGTCATAACTCCCTTAGCATGTCTCATATTTAAATTATAATCATTTGGTTACATATTTGCCTCCTCAACAAAGGTGAGGTCAGGGACTAGTGTTTTACATTTTCTTGTCCCTCATACCTAGCAGAGCACCTGGCAAATAGCACAAGCTCAATAAATGCCCATTGAACAAGAAATTAATAAACTGATCAGTGGCATAAGGATTGACTAAGACATAAGCTACATGTAGAAAGGTGACAAAGACTAATGGTCACTCCTCAGCATATGGTCACCAAAGGCAGGAGAGCCCTTCCTGAAGCCACATGCATTCCTTGCTGGGCTGGTCTAAAACTTCAGCTAGACTGAATCAAGAACAAGAGAGAGGCTAATGACTTCCTTATGAGGAACACAGGGGAAAAATATGTCCCAGATAGTATATTAAAGAGGAACTGGGTCCCTCAATAACTTCCAACTTCCACTTTCCACATGTGATTTTAACTTTTCATGTACTAACTTTTAATCATTTATTGGACCTCCTCATCCTGGTTGTTCACTCTCTGATCTAGGGTTAAATGCAAGAAAATACTCACGAGTGCCTACTCCTGTACAGTTGCCAAGATTGGGCAGATACAAGTATAGGACACCCAGTTAAATTTAAATTTCAGCTGAATAACAAATATTTTTTAGTATAAATTTGTCCCGTGAAATATTTGGGACATACTTATATGAAAAAATTATTCAGTGTTTATCTGAAATTCAAATTTAATTGGATAACTTGTGTTTTATTCTATAGCCCTATCTCCAGTTTACTTTCTGCCAAGGATTAAGACAGTCCATACCCTGCACCTCCGATACATCAAACTGAGCTACAATAGAGGTGAATAGGTGGGTCAGATTTTCATCCAGTTATCAGTGGGAAACCTACAGATTAATGGGAAAAACCAAGCAGACACAGATGGATCTGTGAGCAAGCAGGCTAGTAAGTGCAAGCTTCCTTGTTTGACCCAGACTTTTTGCCAGTAGTAGTCCTAAGCACATGCCAGTGCAACACAGTGTAACACTTAAGAGTGCAAATTTTGAAATCACACATCCTTGAGTTCAAATCCTTATTGTGGCTCATACACAATTTGTAAGCCTGGACAAAATACTTAATTTCTCCAAGCTTGAATTCCTTATATAAATTAGGATAATAACAGCAGCCTCCACCAGCTTCACTGATATGTTGCATCTAGTGTGATATCTGGCCAGAGTTATCCACATTAGCCTATTACTATTATTAGCCCTAATACTGCTTACACGGCTAACTGTCACTCCATACTCTGGGACAACCCAAGGTAGAACAGGATAGGATAAGACAGGAGAGAAGAGCGTAGGACAAAAAAGGATAGGATAGGACAGGGTAGAATAATAGAATAGGGTAAGGTAGAAGGGAATGGAATGGAATAGAATAGAATAGAATGATTAGTCTACCACTTAGTTTTTACTCAGCATGCTCAAGGCACTGCGCTAACTGTATGACTTTATTTTCTTATCAAAAAGTTGTAATAACCCTGAGAGATATCATTATTCCTATTTTGTTGATATTGGATTCAAAGCATAAAGAGATCAGGAAATATTTCTAAGGTGACAAGGTCAAACAACTTAAAGTGGCAAATCTAAAATTCAAACCCACTTCTGTCATCCCAAAGCCCATGCTTAACCAGTAACACATACATCAAAATCCTTCTGTGAGATTTCCAACCCAGATTGCAATTCTTTCCTGTATTAAGAACTCTGATGTCTGTCACTCGTGCATGGAAATGTCCATAGGAATTAAAGAGTTCCATATTCCTTTCATTCTCGTATCTTCTTACCACACTAGAATGGCATTCCAAGAGAAGGTCTTTATCTTCCTCTTCCCAGCTTGGATAAAAGCATCTTTCATAATCTCAGTTTCTCCTCTACCTAAAGGCAAATTCACTTGCTTATGCCAATGGAGGATAAGTCACAGCTTCTAAACTGCTATTATTATGGCACACGTTAAAGGCTCCTTATTTACAATAGCCAAGACATAGAAACAACCTAACTGGCTATCAATGGATCAATGAATAAAGAGATCATTTTACACACACACACACACACACACACACACACACACACACACACTGGAATATTATTAAGCCATAAAAAAAAAAAACAAGGAAATCCTACCATTTGTAACAACATGGATGGACCTTGAAGGCATTAGGCTAAGTCGAATAAGTCAGACAGATGAAGATAAATATCGTATGATCTCACTTACATGTGGAATTTAAAAACAACAATAAAAAAACAAACTCACAGAAAATGAGATCAGACTTATAGTTGCCAGAGGTAGAGGGTGCAGAGAGGGGAAATTGGAGGAAGGTGGTCAAAAGGTACAAACTCTCTTTTATGAGATACGAAGTACTAGAGTACAGGACCCTAACCAACACTATTATACGATACATAGTAAAGTTGTTAAGAGAATATATCTTATGAGTTATCACAAAGAGAAAATTTTTTCCCTTTTTGTTTCATTTTATATCTATATGAGAAGAGGTATGTCAGCTAAACCTGTTACAGTAATCATTTCACAATATATGTAAATCAAACCATTATGCTGTATGTCCTGAACCGATATAGTGATGTATGTCAAGTACATTTCAATAAAACTGGGAAAACAAACAAAGAAAGATTCTTTACAGCTTATCAGGTATTTTATCTGTTATCTCTTATATCCTTAAATACTGCAGACAAATAGGCAGGAAATTATAATATGTCCCAGTTTTACAGATGAGGAAACCAAGAGCATGGCATCAATCATTTGCCAGAGTCACAGGTTTTAACTGATAGAATCACACAAGTCCAGACTTCTTTTCTCAAAATTATTCATTAATTCATTTATTTGGTATGCATGTTTTGGGTATCTTCTACGTGCACTATTCTGGAAACCAGGGCTGTCTCAGTGAACAACATAGACCAGAATCCTTCCATCCTGGATTTTAACATCTCTGGGGAAGAGAGACATTAAATAATGAAACAAAGAATAATATTTAAATGCTAAGAAGGAAGAATACAGAGTGTACAAAAGATTACAACAGAGGGATCTGAGTTACATTAGAGAGTCACTCTTTTCCTCAGAGAAGAGGCATTTTAACTGAAATCTGAAGCTAAATGGAATAAACCAACAGAAAAGAAGAGATAAAAATACAGCAAACACAGAAAACTGAGCGTCAGGTCCTGAACGTATTTAATGAGGGTCATACCATGAGTCAGTGGTACTGACAGGTATAGAATGCAGCTATCCTGCCCCTCAAAGTGGTGTTATTTCCTTGATACCAGACCAATGAAAGCTGATTCAGGAACTTGTCTGCATGCCCCATTTAGCTGGTATCCTTGAGAAGCCAGCAGGCCTCTCTCCCAGGTTGCAATATTAGAGTCTCTGCTTGCCTATACAGTGTTCTTATGGTGAATTAGAGCTCCCTGAGGGCTCAAAGCTCATGCAAAGCAGAAGGTATTGTTACCTTTTCCCACGCAAATACAGCCACATATCAGGGACCACGCATGGCTAAAAGAGGAAGTTTAGGTGTTTTTTTGTTCCCATTAACACCACTGGACAAGCACAGTGCTCTCCTAAGCAGTGACCCTGATGGCATAAATCTAACTCACTGAAAGCTTCCTACTATGGACCACTATCTCTAGATCACAACCCTTTGTATAGGAGTAATAGGATCTTCTTAAGAAGATAGGTTAGAGTGGGGCACCTGGCTGCGGCACCTGAGTAGCTCAGTTGGTTAAGCATCTGGCTCTTGATTTCGGCTCGTGTCATGATCTCAGGGTTCTGAGATGGAGCCCCACATCGGGCTCTGTGCTGGGCATGGAGACTGCTTAAGATTCTCTTTTTCCCTCTGCCCCCCACCCCACCCTTCCCTCAACACTCTCTGAAGAAGAAGAAGAAGAAGGTGGAGGAGGAGGAGGAGGAGGAGGAGGAGGAGGAGGAGGAGGAGGAGAAGAAGAGGAAGAGGAAGGAGAAGAGGAAAAGTTGGAGTTGAAGAGAAGACCTGGAATGGACCAAGCAGAGCTGCTTGATGGCTTTCAAGTGCAGCTTGGTGTCTAGAAGTACTAACCTGAGTTAGAGAGCCATGTCCTGGCTCTGTGACACCAGACAAGCCTCCTGTTTGAAACCTCAATTAATACAATAGGGCCCTCTGATACTCACAGTGTATATGTTTTGGTCAATTTGTAAATTTAGGAACTAAAACTTTATCCCAGTTAACCAAATTTATAGCAGCTATCAGGATAACCAGTATCATATAGACTTGAACTAAATTTTATCCCCTTGAGTGTTTGTATTCAAGAGAAAATATATTTTACAGCTGAGATACAGGCAGCATCTCAACCCCAATATTCCTTTTAACTGTGCAAAAATTTATTTTGCTTTCCTTTTTTTTAATGTTTGCTATATGCCTTGAGTAACATGCATTCAACTCTGAAAAAGACAGTCTTGCCCTTAAGGAACCTACAGCATATTGGTGGAGACATTTAAACACACACCTATCAGGCACATAGTGGAGCATCTACCTCTACCAGGAAGAACCAGAACAAGCCTCCCAAGGACATGAAGTCAAAGCTGAGAACAATTAGAAGATCCATACGAAGCTCCTTGAAGAGTCAGTAGTGAATAAAACACTCTACCCTTAAGAGATTTGTGGGCTAAAGGAGAAGAGAGCTCTTCAAGTACTTCCTTCTCAAACAATATGTCAGGGTTCCGGAAGGCAGACAATACAGCAATTGTCTGGAGTGGGGTGGAATCATCATCATGGTTTCACAGGGAAGGGGCATTTCAACTTGAGCCTGAGGAATAGTAGGAATGTTCTAAGGGGAGATTATGGGGAGGATATCCCGGGAAAAATAAAGAGCATGAGCTAAGGGCATGAGGGTGTGAATGGGCATGTACACGTGGGGACAAGTAATTAGTTCAGAGCATGGAAAACAAGCAGAGTACACAGGGAGGGGAGTAGGCACACCTCACCAATCTGATTTGTTGCGTGCTCCTTGGCCCTGCATAGTAATTCTGCCTGATATCCAACAAATTATCAATGCTGGCATTGGAACTACCTGTAAAAGAGTTATTCCAGTGCTGTTTATAAAATACACATTAGAAACACTGAGCGTTTTTCTTTCCCTATACGAAAAACTTCTGGTTTAAAAGATAGGGCAGGGTTCATTAGTAGAAATCCAAGCACAAGCTGTGCAGATATCTTGTGCAACAACCTAAATTCCATAGCAGATGATGTCACCTATAAATGCCTTATAAATGGAGCCAGTCTTCGGGTGCATCTGAACAGGTGATCTGCACCGATACCCAGTGCTACAGGCATGGCTGTCTCAGTGCTGCGGCTGACAATTGTCCTAGGACTACTTGTCTTCATCCTGACTTGCCAGGCTGGTGAGTGCTTCTAAATGCAGCTCATGCAATGTGCAGCAGTCAGCCAGGAGTGGAGGGAGGTGGTGGCACTGATCCAGAACATAAAGGGGAAAGAGGAGAAGGAGGCTTTGGGCAGTGCAGAGACAGCACTGGACGGGGGGACAAGAGGCAGATCTAACAAAAAGAAAGTAGGATTTTTATTTTAGCATGCCTCAGTTACAGCCTCTAATCTCAGTGAATGTATGAAGTTTGGGATGATCGTTTTTCTTATATATTCATGTAATACAGTGACACTATCATATTATAAATTTCTTGACAGCGGGGGGGGCATTTATTTTTTGATGATTCTAACTAATAATGTTCAAAGGTAAAGAATATATACCGTGGAATAAGACTCCTAAGCCTGATTCTACCACTGCTCAGAAATGTGGCTTCAGGCATGTTATTTCACCTCTCTGGGCCTCACATGTTAAAGGGAATATCAATAGTTAACTTTCTCATAAAGTTATCATGAAAGCTGAATAAAACTGAATAAGAGACTAAAGTCTGGTCCTTAATAAGCACCCAATTAAATATTAACTGTTATTGTTATCACATATTATCTCATTTGATTCTCATAATAATCCTTTGAAGTAAACATTCAAAGTTTTATCATTTCCCTCTCAACAGGTTAACAAACAGGGGCGCCTGGGTGGCGCAGTCGTTAAGCGTCTACCTTCGGCTCAGGGCGTGATCCTAGTGTTATGGGATCGAGCCCCACATCAGGCTCCTCTGCTATGAGCCTGCTTCTTCCTCTCCCACTCCCCCTGCTTGTGTTCCCTCTCTCGCTGGCTATCTCTATCTCTGTTAAATAAATAAATAAAATCTTAAAAAAAAAAAACAAAACAGGTTAACAAACAAAGCCTGCAGAAGGAAAGTCACTTGGGCAAAGACACAGGTAGAAGAGGCATACCTAGGACTGAAACCCCAGGTCCTTCGATTTTGTCCATTATGACTAAGCCCCTACATCTTCCGTGTCTGTCCCAAGCACATAAGGGACACAAGGCAGCTTGTAAGATTCTCCTTCATTTATTTATTTTGTCCTGCAGAAGATGGTGAGCTCTTGATTTGTCTTTATTCAGGATAGGTCAGAAAACACAGCCAGTGCAAATAATTTAGTAACAGAGCCTTTTGACATGTTCTAAATGTAACTTGGCAGAACTCAACACTGTCAGCCACCCACTGTCCACCAGCAGAACATATAGGCAGATACCCTAATGGAACTGCGTAGAGAGGGTCTCAGGTACTACCGTGTCCAACAACTCCTAAAGTCATCACCACAGTAAAGTGAAAGATGAGATTTATATCCTAGGGACCAGTCCCCAGCTCTGTCTCTCACGAACTCTGAAACTGGTTAAATCAGTCCACTGCTTTGAACTTCAGCTTCTTCATCTATAAAATGTGGTAATAATCAGCTTCACCAAGTCAAATGAATATGCCTTTGCAATCACATGGCTAACTATAAACACTATACAAATACAGCAGTACTGTATTTTTTTCCAAACTTTATGATAACATTGACTGAAAAACTCAAACAAGTACTTAATGTAAATAAAAGCTAGTCCATATTATATTTGAAAAGAAAAAATATTCAACTATTGGCTTTGATAATTTGTTTCTGGTATGTCAGACTTCTTAATTTTTATTATTTTTATATTATTATATTATATATTATATATATTATATATAATTATATTATCTTTATTATTTTTATTGTGTTTTACATTTTCAAATGCCTTAATATTTTAATCACATTTTTTAATTTTTATAATCTCCTAAAGCACTAGAGAAAAAAGCTACTATGAATCATTTTGTTACTATTAATATATTTTATTATATATATATGCGCCCATTATTATGGATATATATCCATAGTAATGCAGCAAGCATTTATTGTGGGTTTACCTTGGATCTGGTACTGTGATAAGTGGTACATATATATACACACATATATATAATATGGATATATAGATACGGGTATATACATAAATATGCATACATATACATACACATATATGATACGTATGAAAGATATAGAATATATCTTTCAATTCTGACAATAACACAATGGAGAAACTGAGAAAGAGTGGTTAAATATTGTGTGCAAGGTTACACGGTGGATTTTTTGCTGAAGACAGGAATCAAAGTCAGGTATACAGAACGCCAAAACATATGGTCCACCATCTCTAAAACCTCTTAATATAGCTGTGGTCCAAGGCCTGGGGACAAAGATCCAATCTTCATACATACTCTAAACCAGGGCTCTTTGTATAATGAAAAGCTAGCATTTAGTGTCATATTAAAATAAAAGGTCAGTAAAATTAACTTGTTATGCAAGTATGCATATAGCAACATAGGAAAAAGGAACTCAATTTTCATGCAAGGGATTGCTGTTTTGTACCTGGTAAATGTCTTCAGGGGAAAACTTGAAGACAGTATTATATCATGTAGATAATGTGCTCTGTGGAGTTAAAACAATTTAGGCTCAAACTGGCTCAGCCAGATTCTAGAGGTGTCATTTTAGTTGAGGCATTTAATTTCTCTAAGCACTTGTTTTCTCTCCTATAAAACCATAATGTCTTCACTGAACTAAATAAAGATTAAAACATGTCATGAAAACAGTCTCCCAGTACTTGATCAACAGGCACATCACAAATTTCCAGTCTCTTTCCCTCTTCCCGCGATGAAAACACAGCAATTCTGTTCACTGTGGTGGCCCTGCACTCCTTGTAAGGATCATGTCTATATATGTTTGTTCATACCTTAACTCTTAGCATATGCTATGTACATAATGGTGGGCTCAAAAAATACTTGCTGAATGAAAACACCAAGAGCTAAAGGAACAAATACTTGGTGATTAGTATACTGATTTGGTTATAGGTTCCAGACTGGCGCTCCTATCAAATCTTTTGTTGTGGCATAGTAAACAACAAATGCCTGCAGAATTGAAAGCCACATTTTTTGACTAAGAGTTTTCATTTTAGGACATAATATAGATGGGAGGCTTCTAACGTAATTTTTGACAGCTTCCACACAAAAAGGTAGTTACATCTTCATTCACAATCAAGGGGAACAGTGTCTAGATGTTGGGACTTTTTGAGTCAAAACTTGTCGTGGGGTTACCAAATGAAATACAGGATACCCAGTTAAATTTGAATTTCAGATAAACAACGAGTAATTTTTTAGTTTAAGTATGACCTAAATATTGCATGGTCATTCTTACACTATAAAAAGTATTTGTTGTTTATCTGACATTTAACTTTATTTGGGTATTCTATATTTTTATTCACCAAATTTGTCAACGCTACTTGTGAGGCAACAATAAAACTGAAAGATAAAAGTCCCACCTTATCCAGGCACTAGAGTCCAGGGGGGAGGCCGCTCGAAGATGCTGACACTCTTCCCTTACTTTTAATCTCTTGAACCATTTATACTACAAAGCAAAGCCAAAACCCTACAAGGGACTTTGCATGTCCCCAGGCTTACTCTCTGGATCATTAGTCCTCATTCCAAAGGCCACTTGACTAACAGTTAAGAGTAAAAAGTCTGGGGGGCGCCTGGGTGGCACAGCGGTTAAGGTTAAGCGTCTGCCTTTGGCTGAGGGCGTGATCCCGGCGTTATGGGATCGAGCCCCACATCAGGCTCCTCTGCTGTGAGCCTGCTTCTTCCTCTCCCACTCCCCCTGCTTGTGTTCCCTCTCTCGCTGGCTGTCTCTCTCTCTGTTGAATAAATAAATAAAATCTTTAAAAAAAAAAAAAGAGTAAAAAGTCTGAATTTAGAGTTCTATCCTCTCTTGCTATTTGTGAGATCTCCTGCAAGTCACTTAATCTTTTTAGTTGCTTAGTCCAGTGAGCTAAGAACTGCATACCCCATAAGAACAGTCAAGGGTAAAATCACATGGCATTTGTAAAGTCATTATTTATAGAACTATCAAGCGATGTACAAGGTGTAGAATTTCTCCTTGTCATCATCCTTATACTACTCTCAATCTTTAACATACTTGTGGTTAGATCATAACTTTTCTGTCAAAACCCATACAGCTCATTTTTGTTGTTGTTGATATTTTGTATTTTATAAGTAATCTATGTTTGTTGTAGAAAAATTAGAGAATATAAAGAAACAAAGGTATTTCCACTGGAAAACAAAACAAAACAAAACAAAATACCCACAAGGCTATGCAGTTCAGCACAGAGTGCTTTTGGATCCAGATTTTAATACTGCTCCGACATGGGACTGAACTCTATTTTGGCCACTTACTAACTCTGTGCTTTGAACTAGGTCCTTAACTTCTCTCAACGTCAACTTCTTGACCTTTAGCTTGAGATAATAGTTTTGCCTACTTCACAGTGCTGCTGTGAGAATAAAATGATGTGACAATGCATGTAGAGTCATGCTGTCATAGTCTATCCTTAACAAATACTACCCATTATTATGTCATCATTATTATCATTACCACAAGCCAGGAATTGCATGGAGAAAAATACATTAAAATGGGCATTCTGGGGGTGCCTGGTGGCTCAGTCCATTAAGTGGCTGACTCTTGATTTTGGCTCAAGTCATGATCTCAGGCTCATGGAATCAAGCCCCTTGACTGGCTCCTCACTCAGTGGGGAGTCTGCTAAGACTGTCTCTCCTTCTGCCTCTCACTCCACTCACTCTTGCACTTACTCTCTCTCTAAAATAAATAAATAAATCTTTTTAAAAAGGCAGGGGGCATTCTATATTTCAATCCTGGCACTGGCATTTACTAGCTGCTCAACTTTGGATAAGTTACTTAACTTCCATGAGATTCAATTTTCTCAATAAGAAAGGAAAACCATGTCCACCTAAGTACTGATATGTGTCGTTTTTAGGAATAAGTGAGATGATGCATGTGAAAACTTTGTCCAGGCAGGCATTAAATGTTCAATATATACAACTGTACCAGGCTGTATAATTAGTGAGAGGGGATACAAATCGGTTTAGGGGCTCCCTTCAAAGAAAAGAGCTTTCCCTTTCTTATTCCCGAGAATGACCGGAGATTCTGTTCTGTTTTTCAGATGACAAACCAGATGACAAGCCAGATGACTCAGACAAAAACCCAGAGCCAGAATTCCCAAAATTCCTAAACCTCTTGGGCACAGAGATCATTGAGAATGCAGTGGAGTTCATCCTCCGCTCTATGACTAGGAGCACGTAAGCCCTGAGACAAACCTTGCTTTTGTCCAGTTCACTGTTGGTAATGACCACATTGTATTAAAATGAATGAGAAACAAAACTATGCATGACAACATATTATTTGAGTTGAAAAGTATTGCCCTACCTTCAGATATATTTGCCTCTGAGTGAATTTTCCTAAACTCTTTTGGAGTGTGCACATTCCCAACAAGTGATTCCATAAAGTATTTTCTATCTCAGGACCAAGTAGGAAGGAGGAAGAGCATTGGACCAGGGAACAGAAGGCTAGGTTCTGGTCTTCACACATGTACTACTTGACTGGGTGACCTTGAGCAAGGCCCTCCTTCTCTGAATGGCTGAATGGCTCAGTTTCCTCATTTGTAAAGTTAAAAAAATAAAGGACCCACCAGTGCAGGCACTGTAATTCTTTGGTGAAGGTGGTGGGTAACGATGTGTTCACTAGTGAGAGGTGTCCTAATGATGTGTTCACTAGTGAGAGGTGTCTGTCACTAGGATGAGTCCTGCCTTTATTTTCTAATTTAAGAAACTCAAGAGGGTTAGCAGAGAGTAGCTGATATCTCTTCAGAGACAATCTAGAGAACCTCTCATATGAGTGTTGATCATGAGGGATTGCCATCGTGGCAGGGCATACAGCCCAGAATCTTCCTAGGGTTTTCTACCTGCTTCCAAGCCCCTGTGCCCAACACCTAACACATTTTACTCCAATCTACATAGCTCTGATTTTCACTTCTACTTCACCCTGTTCTCATTCGACCCACAGTAATCTCCCTACCTTCAGCTCTCCAGGATCCAATTTGTTCTGAATTTCTAGGTGCTTTCAATCTCCACTTCACTGAGCCTCTGTCTCTAATTCTCTCCTTCATAGACCCCTAAGCCCAGTTTGACAAAGTGTAGTCTAGAATCCCCTGGACAATTTATACAAAATGAAGTTTCCTTCATCCCATCTTGCGTCTTCCTAGGACAAAGCTAAGGGTATGCTTTTTAACAAGCTTGCTGGTGATTCTGATATCCCATCAATTTTGAAAGCTCTTGATTAGATGCTCTGCACTATATGGCTTCACCTTAAAGGTCCATGTATCCTTTAAATTTTTATTCATATTTTGTGTAAATATGCATTTTTTAAGGGAAATGCTTCTGACTTTTTTTTAGATTCTCAAGGGGTCTATGAACAATAACAGATTAAGAAACACTTCTATAGAGAAGTAATCAGGGGCCATGTTGTAATCTCTGATTTGCTTAGATCAATATATTATCAAGTGATGGGCAGGATTCTGCACACCATCCTCACGCACAAATTACTGAAACTCACAGGTGTTTATTTTTGTATTGTTATTTTTCCTATTGTGGTTGCTTTTGCAACTGTTGAGTTTCAGTGATTGTTAATGTAAACAAGGAGGAAACTGACAAGGAAGCAAGAGTAACACCCATTATGTGCTAAGTACACATTATACTCCAGTTGAATTCACATTGTTACAAAGCACAACAAGAGCAATGCAAGGAGTTGAAGCAATAATATTTCTTTTTATTCCTTACTTGGGAAATTCCCAGACATAAAATAGTACTTTTTTTTTTTCTCTGTTAACCCTCAAAGCTCATTATCTGAAATACAAGACAATCGCTGTCAGCTCTGGTTTCGGGAATGGCACCTCGACTTCAACCATTTCCTCTTTTCCTCATTGTTTTCTAAATAAAGGATGTTCTTTCTGTTTCTGGAACTTAAAATCATCTCAGGCTCTCTGCCCCGGCTTTCATTTCCTAAAATGCTCTTTTTCCTTCTCTCATGGCTAGTGCTTTGTCCTATAACTCATCTAAAAGTCACCTCCTCAGAAAACAGTTCTATAACCACTTACTCACCCACTCACCCTATCTTCTCTCATTCCCTAGTTCTTCTCCCTTACTTTACCTTGTTATAGTGTTGTTATAACATATATCACCATCTTTATTTGTAATCATGTAGCTGTATGAAAGTAGGGACCAGATCAATCTAGCTCATGGCTCTAACATATACCTTATAGACTGAATGAGACACTCAGCAAATAATTGTTGAATTGACTAATCAAGGAAAGGTATCTTAGACATCAGATCTAAAACCCATTACTGCAATTTGAGAAATCCTGAAGGATCTTTGTTGAAAGACACAGCAGTCCTTGCTCAAGGAAAGAAGCTAGCTGTCCTTTCTCTGTCCAAGGGAAGACCATAAATATAATGGGGATGGGGAATGGGAGGAGACCATCAAGAAATGTTCCGAAGTACTTAGTGTATACAAAGTAGGGGCAGAAATTGTGAAGGAAAAATTTAGAATGTAAATCCTTTCTCAAAGATTTGCAGTCCTTATGGTATGATGACATAGCAAATGCTGTGATGACTAATATGCTAAAATAAATGTCAGTAAAATATCACAGGTAATTTCTAGAAAATGGAGCTGTCACTGACACCAGGATGCTTAGGGAGGTGTTTATAGCAAGGATGAGATGCAATTTGGGTCTTAAAAGATGAAATGAGATTTGACTGGAGAGAATGACAGGAATGAGGGAACTTCATAAAGATGAGAATTTTCTTTATTTACTCCAATATATCTGATGCCTAAGTACCGTGTCAGACACATAATAAATGCTAGTTATGTGCTTTCAGGACTTCGAGTAGAAGAGCATACTTCCTCCACTCTGGATTACTTAAGAGTTGTGTGAACTGGATTCTGGTCACCATTGTTCTGAAACATACACATATTCTTAATTCCTCTAACCCTCGAGAAGGCTCCAATCCTTGTGAATTTCCCCTCACCTGTTGAATTTCCATGACACAACATTATCCTGGTTCTCTTCCTACCTCTAACCATTCTTTCTCATTCTTTTTATTTGACTTATAATCCAATGACTTCCAAAATCAGATGTCTATTGCATTCTTTTTATTGAGCTTCAGACTGAAATGATTGTTTTCTAGAAAATTCCACCTAGGTGTTCTACCAATACCTCAAATTTAACTGGTCCAAACCCAAACCCATCATCCCACAAACCTGCTCCTCCTCCCACATTCCTTATTTCAGTAAATCACATCCCTACCCACCCAGAATCCAGAAACCTCAGGGTCTTCTTGGATCTTTCCTGCTTGTCACCACCTTTCTTGAATTGCTGAATATTCTACTTCTAATTTTTTTTTCCTTTATCGTTGCTTTTCTTCAACTCCAATGAGTAGTTGGCCTAGGAGAGTCATTTGTCACCTCTTTCCTGAGATCTTTTCATTAGATTTATGATTTGTTCCACTGTTTCTGTCTGTCCTCCCTCCAAACCATCCTCTACTTACTGTCAGAGTTATATAACAAAAACACAAGTTGGGTTCTGTTATTGCCATGCTTGAAACCCTTTTGTGAATTTCCATAGCCCGCAAAATCAGAACAAATCCATTTGGCTAATGTTAAATGTTCTTTCCTGAAGCCTATGTATCTTTTAATCGCATATCTCACCCCTGAAGTCAAACACCTAATGCCCCCAGTGACAAATGATTTGTTTCAGAACTGGTCATGTTTGTATAACCCCCCAACATCTTTGCACATGGCTCTTCTCACTGCCAGCAAGGCCTTGGTAGGTAGACTTGTTCACCTAGCAATTTTAATCATTTTCTAAAGTCCAATTCAAAGACAAGCACTGGGTGTTATACGCAACTAATGAATCATCGAACTTTACATCAAAAACCAGGGATGTACTGTATGGTGAATAACATAATATAATAAAAAATATTATTAGGAAAAACAAAACAAAACAAAACAAAAAACAAAGACAAGCTCTGTGAAGACATCACAGACCCCTACAATTACAAAATGCAGGTATTCATACTCTGGATTTTATAATGCTTTGTAGGAACCTTCACATGGATTTTCTTTCCCCCTCATTGTTTTAAATTACTTGTTCATTGTTTTAAATTACTTGTATCTGATTGTATCTATTTTCTCCACTAGACTATAAACTCCTTGCAGGCCACGTTTTAATCATTTTCTCCTTTCAGCAGCTACCGTGTACCCTATCCTTGAACAGTATAGTGCTTCTAGTATTAACTCCTGATTCTAGAGATCTCAGTTTTAGACCTTGCTTTGTAGTTTACCAGCTATGTGATTTAGACAGGTTGTTTAATCTCTTTGAGCTTTAGAAGTTTCTTCATACATAAAAAGAGATAAAAATTCATTCATTTATCCATTTATTTATTATTTCTTTATTTCAAACATTTATTAATGTATACTGCATGCCAGGTACTGGGGATATATTAGTAAACAAATATATCAAAATATCTGTCTTATACAGTTTATATATGAATAGACACCTAATGAATAGATTTGTTGGCAGATTCAAAGAGATAATCGTGCATAAATAGTTTGCATCTACAAACTGTTATGGAAGTCTTAAATCTTATTTATGTATGACATAGGAAAATCTGCAGAAGAAAATTGTGGCTCAAATATTATGAAATATCCTGTGATCATTCTAATATTCTTGTTTAATCTCAGTCATAATTCATTTTTTTCTCTTTATTTTTTTTCAAGAGGATTTATGGAATTTGATGATAAACGAGGAGAGCATTCAGCAAAGTGACTTCCCCAGGTGATTTTAACTTGTAATTTACAACTAAAATAATAGCATATTGAACAAAAAAAAAGGGGGGGTCTTATTTTATTTAATTAATTTGGGCACTCCTGAGTCTACCTATAAGCAGAAAAAGTGTATTTTTTCATTTTTACTGTAGTTTCTTAGACTTTAAATACATATATCTTTTTTATCATCATGAAGTGACTGACCTAATCAGATTATCTGAAGAGAGGAGGCACAACTGTGGGGTGAAACACATAAGCACTGGGAGTTAGGGGACTTGGTCCTATCACAACTCTGCTCACTTGTTTTGTGCGCTTGGCACCTATGACATGAGGGGACCGTGTGCACTAAAGTAGAAGGGCCTATGTAATTGTGCAATTAGTTACTCATGAGAAGAGTGGGATCTGCTGAAGCTAATTCCAGGAGAAAAGACTAACAAGCTCTCTAATCCCACATAGTTGGATTTATAGTAGTCGCCCCTTATCTGTGAGTGATACATTCCAGGACGCCAGTGGATGCCTGACACTGTGGATAGTACAAATCCCATTTATACAAGGCTTTTTCCTATACATACATACCTATAATAAAGTTTAATTTACAAATTAGGCACAGTTAGAGATTAACAACAATAACTAATAATATAGAAGAACTTTAATAATATACTATAATAAAAGTTATATAAACGTGGTCTCTCTCACAGAATATCTTATTGTACTGTACTCACCTTTCCTCTTCTTATGATGTTGTGAGACGATAAAATGCCTCCATGATGAGATGAAGTGACGTGAATGACACAGGCATTGTGATATAGTGTTAGGCTACTATTGATGTTCTGACATTATTGTCATAAAGAGAATCATCTGCTTTCAGACCTCGGTTGACTGTGGGTAACTGCAACTGTGAAAAGCAAAGCCACAAATAAGGGGCAATGACAAACAATATGGTCTGAGTGCTCAGAAACACCCACTATTTCCTTATTCTAGTCTCTCCTGAGAAGGGATATTGAAATATAAAAACAGAAATGATACAGCTGGGAGCCTAATTATTGTATCAGTAGCTAGCATGAACTAACTACATACTGTTTTAAGGATTAAGCTAAGTGCTGTATAGTAGTACCTAATTTCATTCTAACATCACTATGAAAAATGGGTATTCTTCTTTTTTAATTTTATAAGTAAGGAATGTGACCAAGTCACTAATGTGGCCAAGTTAGTAAGAGAAGAGGGAAGGATTTGAATTTAGGCAGCCTGATTCCAGGGTGTGCATTCTATCACTAAGCAGTATTGCTAATGGAGACCAGAGAACAGTGTAAGAAGGAGGCAGTTGAAAAGAGTGAGTAAGCTATGTGATCTTACACATGCCTTCCAGGTGCCCATAGAAACAAAACACTACCGCTTTGGTTAATTGAGTTACCTAACACGCATCTCCAGGAAGTATGGCCTTTCCTAACTTCTATTTCAAATCTGATCTAGGAATGTTCCTTTTCCCTACTGTCTTCATTTTATAACCTGGGTGTTATTAATGTAAGCTCAGCAAGTTACTATCATATTAATCAGGAACTTAGTCCACTCTTTTCCATAAGCTTCTAAGGACAGAAATCAGTTTTGGGCTTTGAAATCAAGAAATGCCCAACCGAGACACATCTGACTCTCACCCCAAAGCCAGCTAAGCTTCTAAGAACATTCACTTACGTTTGCATTTTCCATTTTCATCTTCTCAGAGAGCAACTTACGTCTTGTTGCAAGTGTTTCAACCCTTAGCTGGTTCATTCAGGCTGCTGGTACACGCCTCTACCCATTGGTACCCACACCCTGAATCTTTAGAGTGCTACACTAACAATTCAATGTACAAGACGGTCCAATAGAGAAGGTGCCACAAAGGGGTAGAAAGAGCAAAAGACGTAGAGAAGGAAGAAGTTCAAATTCTAACTTGTCTGCTATTGGTGATATGACCCTGCGGAGGTCACTTGGCCTCCTTGAGTTTCACTTTACTCCTTATTAATGTTAAAAATCTCGGGAACTTAATTGTTCTAGATCTTAATGCCAGAATTTTTTTTAACTGCATCTAAAAAAAACTTTCAGTAGATTTATGAACCAACTGTAGATGCTCTAATGGGCAGGGAGAAATGGCTCAATTTGGGGATATAAAAAAAATGGGCTAGAGAGAAGGAAACCTCTAAGGCAAAGATTAAATTTTGAATGGTTTGATCAGGAATATCTCTTTAAACCCTAGTGACTATACATTTAATAAGTAGCTTTAAAAGTTGCATATGTATGAGAATTGCTGCATCAAATCAAAAGCAAGTCACCACTTTGGAATTAAATGACTCACAGTAATGCCTATTTTTCCAGTATAGATAATGTGGCCAAAGTTCTAGGTATTTCCTAAATTAAGATAGACAGATAAACAGATAGATATCTAGATATCCCATCTTTCTCCTATAACATATGCCCCTTTCTTACATATTCCTTTAGTGCTTATTTAATCTGTACCTACCATGTGTCAGATTCTGCCAGTACTCTCAAGATAAATAATGATGTCCAGCCATTGAGCAGTTGATAGTCTGGGCTATCACTTAGAACAGCGTATCCCAGAACTGTGGAGGGAAATGATAGAGTTATGTAAAAAAGTGCCTTGGACATGCCTTGGAGAAAGGAGGTAAGGGACACGCCTGGAGGAAGGGGTGGGCACTAAAAGGACTTTACAAAGAAGGTGAAGTTTCCCACACATTCTCAGAAGATTAACAGAGAGGGGCAAGGTCTCAAAAGCAACTCATCCAATAGTTGGACACTTCATCAGTCTGAGACTCTCTCAACCTCTGCTCAATCACATTGGTACAATATCCTTATGTTAATAGACTTAAAATCTTATTTCCTATTGTCCAGCATCACTTGAAATAAATCACAGGGATTCAAGTCCCCTAGTGTCTTAAGTCACTAGATGTCTTAACGTATAAATTTCTTTTCTTGTATGAAAAAATCTGATGAACCTCACCAGGCTATTGTCAAAGAAGTAAAAGTTGGGAAAGCACTTCACGAATTCTTAATTTTCTAATTACGTGTTTTGAATTAAGAAAAAATATACTATGGACCCACTAGAGCACATGTTTAGACTTGCTGAGTTAGAACTTCCAAGACCTGGGAATAAATACATTTTGGGGTGGGGTGGGGGGAATAAATACATTTAACAGGAAATCCTCATGCTGCTGATGAGCAAAACTGCATTGGGCATGACATTACTTAATATCCACTCCATGATGTCTTATGGGAAAAGTTTCTTGTTGAATTTAGAGAAGAAAAAATTTGTCTTTCCTAAAAACTGCTTCTTCTTTTCTCATAAGATTTATGTAACATGCAGGGTGCCTGGGTGGCTCAGTCGTTAAGCATCTGCCTTAGGATCAGGGCGTGATCCCGGGGTCCTGGGATTGAGCCCCACATCAGGCTCCTCCGCTGGGAGCCTGCTTCTTCCTCTCCCGCTCCCCCTGTTTGTGTTCCCTCTCTCGCTGGCTGTCTCCCTCTGTGTCAAATAAATAAATAAAATCTTTAACAAAAACAAAAAAAGATTTATGTAACATGATCTATTCTTTTTTTTTTTTCCTGTCTATCCAGAAACTCAAAGTAAAACTGCTGACTCATTTTATCCCTGAGTTTAACCTATGCACATCCTCCCCTCATCTTGTCAATGATTCTTGCCACATATACCTTGCATTTCATTTTTGTGGTTGCTTATTTCATCAAATATGTATTATAGTTGACTTCATTACAAATTATCTCGCATTTTAAAGTGCAAAGGCATAAAAATGTTAGAGAAAAGATTAAAAATGCTCTGTATTTTTCTTAAATCTTAAACCTTTTCTAGTTGGTAATTGTTTCCCTCTATCTGGCTTGTGTTTCTAAGGACACACCCACATGGCTCCAGAATAACCTAAGGGCAGCCAATCCTGCTTTTCCAGTTCTGCTTCCTGAGTCCTCCGGAACAGAGGCCCCAAAAGCAGCTCCAAGCAAGTTCTCAGGATTCAGGACCTGGCTCAACCAAACACAACTTATTTTGAACATCCTGACTTTGCATTCTTGCCTCTAGAAGTTAGAATAAATGTGTCTGCTTAGGGGTCCCATATTCTACATAACTGAGAAGATTTTTATTGGCAGTGGTAGTAATTTTCCTGGGCATATTTAAAGTTTTTAATGATGCCAAAAAATATACAAAAGTTATTATTAGGCAGAAAAACCAAAGAATGGTTCAAAATAAGGAAGCTAAAGCCCAGATAAAGTAACAAGTCGAAAGTCACAGATTTAGGAAATGACAGGAAGGGAATCTGACCTGACTCCAAAGAACAAACTCTTAACCCATAAAAATGTATGAAGTTTGCGAGTTAAAAGCTTCATACATTCTTTTTGGAAAGTCTTTCAAATACATCTGACCTCCGTCTCCTGGGCTGGGTAAACTAAAAACCAACCATATTTCAAATTAATAAGCTTATTACTGTTCCAGAGAGTCTTCATTATTCTTACAGAATAGCAGAGGGTTGGAGATGGGAGAGTCCTGGAAAAGTCTCTTGCAAGCTCTTACATTTGCTCTGCCACCCCATTACATAGAGGTGGGGGCCCGGTAGCTACTGCTATGGTACTTGCCAACTTGGTCACAGAGGATCGGACCCCTGTATAACCTGACCCAACTGAGCCAGAAAGATATTCCTAGAATTATTTATGTGGTCAGGAAGACCAGACTGAAATCATGGAGCATGACGACAATTATGGCAGTGCTCTGGAATAAAGGATCTCTGTACTACTGCTACTGGGTTCTCAACAGGTGTCCTGCGTCTGGCCTTTCCTAAGCACTCTGACTCTGAAAGCAACACCAGTGTTTCAATAAATCTTCTGTTTGTCTTGCTTCCTATTTTAATAGCCAGCCTATTTCTGCATGCAACACAAAGAACCTTTAATAATACAGATAACTAAAGAGTGAACACCTACAAAATACCAAAAAATACATGTAACTCTCTACGATAAATTCAGACAACCCACCTTCTGCATTTTTCAGAGACTGTGCCAATTTCTTTTTTTACTGAGATATAATTGACATACAATATAGTGAAGGTTTAAGGTATAAACGTGATGATTTGATATACATGTATAGTGCAAAATGATTATAATAAAGTTAGTTAACACATCTATCACTCATGTATTTATGATTTTTTTGGAGTAAAATTTTTTTAAGATACACTCTCTTAGCAACTTATAAGTCCATGATACAGTATTGTTAACTATAGCCACCATGCTGCACCTTATATCCCCAGAATGTATTGATCTTATAACTGCTAGTCTGTATCTTTTGATAACCTTCACCTATTTCCCCCACCACCTCCCACCCCTGGCAACCATCAAACTACTCTCCGTTTCTCTGAGATACATTTTTTTTTTAGATTCCACATATACATGAGATCATAAGTATTTGTCTTTCTCTGCCTGACTTATCTCACTTAGCGTAACGCTCTCAAGATTCATCCATACAGTTGTAAATGGCAGGATTTTCTTTTTTTAGGCTGAATAATACTCTACTTTGTGTGTGTGTGTGTGTGTGTGTGTGTGTGTGTGTGTACTACATTTCTCTATCAATTCATCGATAGACACTTAAATTGTTTCCATGTCTAGGCTGTTATAAATAATGTTGCAGTGAACATGGGGGTATATGTAACTTCAAAATAGTGATTTCACATCCTTGGGATATAATACCCAAAAGTGAGATTGCTAGATCATATGGTATTTCTATTTTTAATTTTTTGAGGAACTGGCATACTGTTTTCCAGAGTGGCTACACCAGTTTCCATTCCCACCAACAGTGCACAAGAATTCCCTTTTCTCCATGTCCTGTCAGGACTTGTTTTCTTTTATCTTTTGATAATAGCCTTTCTAACAGGTGCGAGGTGATATTGTGATTTTGATTTGCATTTCCTTGATGAATAGTGATGTTGAGTACTTTTTCACATACCTATTTGACATTTGTGTATCTGCTTTGGAAAAATATCTATTCAGGTCCTTTGCCCATTTTTAAATCAAATTACTTGTTTCATTTTGTTTTGTTTTTGATATTAAGCTATATGAGTTCCTTATACATTTTGGATATTAACCCCTTATCCGATATAGGACTTGCAAATATTTTCTCCCATTCTACAGGTTGCCCTTTTATACTTCTGATCATTTGGAGACTCTGTTAATTTCAAATATCACATCCTCTTAACCAAAGTTATCCCAGATTTCTATTATATTTAACATCTGACATGCAGACTGCTTCTCCCCAACAAATATGACCCAAAAATCCCTTTTCAGATTCTGGGTACTTAGTTTGTACCTGGGAAATATATTTCCTGTACAATAATCAGTATACTACTTTTTTTGAGAGACATGTTCTATCAGGGTCTTTATAGTCACCTGTTTGTTGTACAATTTGAAATCACCCTTCCATACTGGGGAAAAACAAAACGAAACAAAAACAGATGCCAAATCTGTCCTGGATTTGACGCATTACTAAGAAATAACTAAGACCTCTAGGAATATACAGAGATTTTGAAGATTTTCCATTTGCTTTACAATATGTTTCCTCTACCTTTTGTTACCTTGTCTTTCTACCCTCTAATAAGACCCCTCTCTGCGGCCAGCAGGCACCCCTGTTTTTGAGGATCAAGAATCTCTTGCATCTGCAGATTATCTTTCTTTTATGTTCTCTTCATATTGTTATCTCACTGTAGTGGTCAGACATTATTTCCTTCATATGACAGTGAGGAAACTGAGGTTTGGGGAGGCTAACCAACATCATGCCTAAGATAGGATTGCTAGTAAAGGATGAGTGGAACTCCAGCCAGGTTTGTGTCACCTCCAACACAATGCTCCGTGTGGCACCCGAATGGCACAGTTCACAGTATCACTACTCTGTCCTCAATCCCAGGGTTCCTACCATGACATCAGTGCTTTAGGGAATTTACATCTTGCACTTCACAGAAGTGCTGAGCAGAGAAAGTCCTTCTATTAACATATAACTGAATCATATCAATTCCTTCTGCTACTTTCCATCTCATTCTGAGCAAAAGCCATATTTTTAAATTTCCTTAAAATGGTGACTAAGATCTTACCTAAGCTGCCTGCTTCTCATCTCCTCTTCTACTATTCATCCCACCACTTCACCCATTTGGGATCCTTCTCTTCCTTAAACACTCTAGGCACATTCTTTCCACAGAGCCTTGCATTTACTCTTCCTTCTGCCTGAAATACCCTTCCCAAGACAGCCATATGGCTTGTCCCCTTACCTCTAGAAGTCTTTTCTCAGAGATCACCTTCCCAGTGAGAAATTTTTGAGCACTCAACTTAAAATCAACTTAAAATCACACCCTTATCTGCTTTGGCTGCTGCATTTTTTTTTTCTCCATTTCACACATCTTTTAACACAGTGTTAAAACTTTTTTATGTTTTGTTCCTTTTTCTCTCTAGCCCCAATAGAATGTAAGCTCCTTGAGGCAAGAATTTTGCCTTTTGCTCAAAGTTCCTGGCACAATAGTGAGCAATTAGAACAGTGTTTAGCGGAGAGTAGCTGATCAATAAATCTTTGTTGTGTTCTGTATTAATTAAAGAAATTGAAATCAGAGAACATCTAGCTAAGAACAAGAACGTAAGGATACAAAGTTGAACGTCTCATGGTTCTGAACTTCAAGTAGCTCATAATCTTGAAACAGAAGATATAAGCACATAATTAACTAACTCCATCCAGCATGGTATCATATAAAGGAGGCACAGATATGGAAGCATGGGAACCAGGACAAAGAACCATTAATGCTCCCTTGGGAGATCTGGGAGACTTTTCAGAGGTACTAATATTTGAGCTGTATCTTGATAGGTGAGGAAGGATTTGGAGACATGGAGGAGGAGGAAGGGCAGAGGAGACAGCTTAAATCAAAGCTCAGACTGTGGCAATGCCTGTCATTCAAGGATGGCCCTACAAAAGCTACTTCACAAGGCAAAGAAACAGATACCATTGGGACATTTCCCAGGCTTGGTCCTTCATAAATGTAACCTCATTTAATTTTCACATCGAGTACAAAAATTGCATGTTACTCCATTTTAAAATAATGAATTCAAGAATCTGGAAGTTTAGGGAATCCATTCAAACCACTCAGATCATTAATGCTAGAGCCTGAACTTCAATAAAAATCTGTGTGGGCCTGAAGTCCCTGCTTTTTACTGCACTGCTTTTTAAGTCTGTGATAGCATTTCCCTTTGCCGTTTTTGTTTTTATTTTGAGAGGGAGGGAATCTGACTAATATATATTGATAAAATGTTTTCTTCAAAATCCACTTCAAAAATGATTAAAGCAGGGGCACCTGGGTGGCTCAGTCAGCGGAGCATCCGACTCTTGGTTTTGGCTCAGGACATGATCTCATGGGTTGTGGGATGGAGCCCCACATGGGGCTCAATGCTCAGCAGGAGTCTGCTTGAGATTCTCTCTCTCCCTCTCTTTGCCCCCTCCCCAAAATAAGAAAATAAATAAATAAATTTTTAAAAAGTATTAAAGCAACATGTGCTCACACCAAAGGGAAAGATGAGGGGGACAGTGGAAAAAATGTGTATATTTTTAAAAGCTAACTATCTCCAACTAAAACAACATTATCCCCAAACCAGCCCTCATAGCAACTAATAGTGACTCCATAGTTCCTGTCCATTCAAACTTATCCAAATATAGATACAAATGTGGAGGGAATTTGGGGTGTACACTTTGCTCTGTAGTTTGCCTTTCTTATTAATAATATCTCATGGTATTTACTCCAGGTAAGTAATACAAATCTTTAAGAATCTACTTGAGGGCTCCTAGGTGGCTCAGTCGGTTAAACATCTGCCTTCAAACTCAGTTTATGATCCCAGGGTCCTGGGATCAAGCCCCACATCAGGCTCCCTGCTCAGCGGGGAGCCTGCTTCTCCCTCTCCTTCTGCCCCTCCCACCAACAGTTTGGCTATTATGCATTGCTGCTATAAACATTGAGGTACAGGTGCCCCTTCGGATCACTATATTTGTATCTTTGGGGTAAATACCCAGTAGTGCAATGGCCGGGTCCTATGGTAGCTCTGTTTTCAACTTTTTGAGGAACCTCCACACTATTTTCCAGAGTGGCTGCACCAGTTTGCATTCCCACCAACAGTGTAAGAGGGTTCCCCTTTCTCTGCATCCTCACCAACATTTGTTGTTTCCTGAGTTGTTAATTTTAGCCATTCTGACTGGTGTGAGGTCATATCTCATTGTAGTTTTGATTTGTATTTCCTCAATGCCAAGTGATGTGGAGCATTTTTTCATGTGTCTGTTGGCCATTTGGATGTCTTCTTTGGAGAAAATCTGTTCATATCTTCCGCCCATTGGATTATTTGTTTTTTGGGTGTTGAGTTTGAGAAGTTCTTTATAGATTTTGGATACTAGCCCTTTATCTGCTGTGTCATTTGCAAATATCTTCTCCCATTCTGTCGGTTGTCTTTGGTTTTGTCAACTGTTTCCTCTGCTGTGCAAAAGCTTTTTATCTCGATGAAGTCCTAATATCTCGATGAAGTTCATTTTTGCCTTTGTTTCCCTTGCCTTTGGAGACGTATCTAGCAAGAAGTTGCTGTGGCCGAGGTCACAGAGGTACTCACATAGTTTCTGTGTTTTTCTTTACACTGCAAAAATCTGTGGGGGCATGGATCATGTTCATTTTGTTTATCACAGAATGCTCAACTTCTAGCAAAGGTACTGCAGTCAATATTTAATTACCATTTGTAGAATTAAAAAATATATATATACAATAGAACATGATAAATGGCCACTAACTATTACTATAATTATTAGTCATGTTAGACACATTAGCTGTTATTATTATTTGATCAGGAAATAAATTCTCATTTGATAAAGATACACACCTAGCTAACAGCAGAACAAAGGAAAAAAGTGCTCAAAATGAAGCAGAGGTAGTTAATAGAATGAAGGAGTATCAGATAATTTTCATTTAGTTGTTTCTCCCAGGGAAAAATGTAATACAGTAGAAGATGCTGGTATTTCTTGATTATATCTTGAGTATATACATAAATAAAATCTGTCTTCCTTGGTGATGCAAACAACCTGTGAGTGCCCCTGACGTCATTAACCTGCTTCAAGCCTGAGAGCTTTTGAACTGGATGCTTTCTAAAAAAAAAAAAAAAAAAAAAAAAAAAAAAAAAAATGCAGTAAATTCATTTTACTGATTTATCGTTTTGTACCGCCTAACTCAAATATGGATACAAGAAATGTGATTTATACTTTGCACCTTCTGACCCTCCAACATATAGTAAAAAGGAATGCATCACTTTCTCAGGTTAGAACAAACATATCCTAGGAATTGTCTTGGGTCCCTAATCTCATCTTTAGGAATGGAACTTCTCTGACCTTAATCACTTCAAATTTCAACTGCTGCTTCCAGTGGAAATTTGTTACTAGCTTTCAAAATTTTAAACATCATATAATTCTTGGCATTGCACTTCCACTTCCAAGATTTTTGTGAAGTGATGCAGAAATGAATGCAAATAAATGGATATTTGCCGTAGTACTCTTTATAAGAAAAAAGTTACTAAAAATAAATTATTTGCATAAATGAAAGTTTAAATAAAGTATGAATCATTTGTACATGCTTGTTTTTATTTATTTATTTTCCATGTGCCAATCATCTTTTCGTGGGCATTAATTCTCAATTAGGATATGAAAGGATTCCGGGGTATGAGGCAAAGGTCATGGTCAGGAATGCAGAATGCGCCCTCAGCATCAGGGCCTCTTCAGTGGTACTTGTGTAGCCACTCATGTTTGAGTTCCTTGTATGATAAGCACAGAAGCTGCCAGCACCATAGAAATCCCAGGGACACTTCCTTTCTTCACATTAACATACTTAATGAAACATCAGTAGTAACCCCTTTGAAATGTTCCAGCAATGCCTTTAGGAGTGAAATCCCACATCAGTTTCCAGCTTGGCAGTTCTCCTATTTTGACATCCATGAGTTTCTTCTCCTTCACTGGTACGACTGACACCACCTTGGAGTCCTGGGTGTCTATATTCACTTATTTTTAAATGTGCAGAAAATATTTTGAAAAATCACATAAAGTTGTTAGTGGTTTCCTCTACTTTGTGAGATTTATGGAGTAAAGGAATGAAAGCTACATATATAATTATACACATAGTTACATATTATTATAGTTATATATAATTTGCACTAATTTTATATAATATCTATTTCTACATTCTCCTTATCTTCACAGTATTTTTTCTTTTTCTTTTTTTTCTTTCTATTTTTTAAAAAAAGATTTATTTATTTATTTATTTATTTGTGAGACAGTAAGCAAGCCAGCAAGGGGCGGGGGGGCAGGCAGAGGGAGAGGGAGAGAGAGAATCTCAAGCAGACTCCTGTTGAGTGTGGAGCCTGACACAGGGCTTGATCTCATGACCCTGAGATCATGACCTGAGCCTAAATCAAGAGTCAGATGCTTAATGGACTGAGCCACCCAGGCACCCCTCCTTCACAATAGTTTTCAATTATACTTTTTATTTTGAGATAATCATAGAGTCAAATGCAGTTGTAAGAAATAATACAGAGAAATCCAGCATATTCTCTACTGAGTTTTCCCTAATGGCAGCATCTTGGAAAACTATACTACAATATCAAAAACGGTATGTTGACATTGATACAGACAAGAAACAAAACATACTCTGGCTTTTCGCATTTCCCATCTTCTTTCTCCTGCCTGAGCCTCCCAGGGTCAGAATGAGCCCAAAAGTCAACTGACTTGGGAACCTGAGACGGGGAACCTGAGGGGTCAGCATCACAGAGCAGAGAAACAGTGGGGAATGGATCCAAGGGCAAATGGTTCCAAGACTGGCACAAGCTCAGGTCTGAAGGGAGATCAGGGCAGACATTCTTGGTGGGAAGAAACTAGATTTTTCATTAAGGCATTAAAGTGTTAGCAGGAAAGAGAGATTTAGTTATTTTCTCAGTGTGAGTGGGGTTAGAGCACATTTCAAGAAAGGAATATTTAAAGAAAGGGAAGGAAGGAAGGAAGGAAGGAAGGAAGGAAGGAAGGAAGGAAGGAAGGAAGGGAGGGAGGGAGGGAGGGAGGGAGGAAGGAAGGAAAAAAGAAGGAAAGAAAGCTTGATGAGACAAGACATGTAAGGAAAGGCCAGGTCATGAAGGGCTTTGTAGCCGTGCTAAGGACCTTGACATCTATTTAATAGGTGATTGTATATCACCAGAATTATGTCTCAGAAAGGTAATTCTGTAATCGTCATAGACGGTAGCATGTAGAAAAGGAAAGGATAGTTCAAAACCTAGTTGCCAAAGGATGACGTAGTGAAGTCCTAACTCGGCGGCAGGGTCTGTGAAAGCTGTGGAGTGGCCGTAGTATAACCACAAACTTAATAGAAACTCGCATTCTGGTGATGTAGATGCCAAGTCAGTGAAAGATTCTAGTCTTGTCAGATAATACTTGGAAAACTTTTCATTTTTATATTTAAAAAATTCTTTAGAAGTGAGGGAAGAGGAGCTTTAGGGGTATAGAAACACTGTCAAAAGAGCAGTTGAAGAAAATGGAGATGTTTAGCTTAAAGTCAAGCAGAGGGGAAGACATAATTATGTTTTCCCGAAAATGTGGGTTCTCTTGATAATAAGAGGCTCTCTGGAGTTTATAACTCAAGGGAAAACTTATCTAGCTAGGCTCTTCTGAACAGAGCTCCCAGAAACAAACACAGGACAAAATGAAATCTATTCATTGCTTTATTCGTTCTTTTCAGGGGTCATTACATCTTAGGATGGAATGAGTTCTAGCCCAGAGGAGGAAAGCACCATTCCCCTTCCCCTCCACTGCTGTTTTGTGCTGACATCACACCAAATGCGACAGCGCCTCCTGAAAGGCAGAAGGACAAGAGTAAAAACAAAGTGGCTTGCATGTGCTTAGCATGTTTCCAAGAATAGTCACCAGCCTATTCAGCCATATTTTACTGATGTGGAAATGGAGGCCCAGGGTGGTTAAGTCCCAACTAGAATCACTAAGCTGAGAAATGCAAAGTCACAATCATAACACAGGTCTCTTTCATTCAAAAATCCCTTCTAGAAATGTAAATGTTGCACCTTCCTTGAGATTTCTGGACATGCAAACTTTGAGTACATCTGGGGAAATGCATGTCCACAGGTGAGCACAGGGTGAGTGGGAGTGGGGGGGGGGGGCATTCCGGTGGCTAAGCTCTGCCCATTGACAAATAAGCCCACAACCTATAGTTACCAGCAGTTTCTTCACTGCCTCAGAGGCCTCTGGTCCCAGCTCATTCACACACTTTCTTAGCCCTTCCACAAGGTGCTCAACAGAAATGCCCAGAGTTTTCAGAAGAAGCTTTAATGGATCCATAAAGGGGAGAATATTGTCCACAGGTAAAGGTAAGGCTTCATTGATAGCACCTGGCAAACTGTCGATGAGGAAGGCGGTAGCTGCAGAGCAAAAGGGAAACTGAGTGAAATAAGCACATATGACTCCTGTCTATGACTGCAGTACTTTCTACTGTGTCCATCAATAGTTCCATTCCAGTCTCACTTGATTTCCCATGAAAACTTCTGCCTCAGGGCCTTTGAACCTGCTGTTCTGTCTCCTTAGAACTTTCTCCAGATAGCTACATGTCTCTCCTCAAAGGTTACCTCCTCAGAAAGATATCTAAAATAGCATCATCCATAATCCTCTAACTTCCTTTATTTTTTCTTATCATTACCCAAAACGGTAAATCTTACTTATTTATTTCTTGCCTTCAACCTCTCACTAGTATGCAGGCTCCATGAGAACAAGGAGTTTATATTTTATCCACTACTGTACCTCATTCCTGGAACAGACCGTAGCATATAGTAAGCACTCAGTAGATACTGGTGGTTGACTGAATAGGAACGTACTTTGCATGTGGCAAATCTCCACAGTCCATGGCTTTCAGGCCAAAGAGTAGATTCCATAATGAATCTTCACTTGGGGACATGCAACCCAATCAACCACAGCCCAGGAAATTGCTCCCAACCAATTCAACACAACACTACAAACATAACTGAACTCCAACTCTGTCGTGGTTAGTGCAGATACATAGATAAATAAGACAAGGACGTTCCATTCAGAGAATTTGCACAGTCTGGTGGACAATAAAGATCTGTACATACTACAGTGTGGCATGTGCTGTGCTAACATTACGGATAAAGCTCTGGGGAAACATAAGAGAAGAGATGACTAATTCTAATGTGGTAGAGTGTTGGAGCAATCTTCCCGGAGAGATGTTGCTGGTGCCGTGTCTTGAGGCAGAATCCAGGGTCACAAGGTAAAGTATGGGAGGTGCATTTTAAAAAGGAACAAAGTTAACAAGGGCACTGAAATGTGAGGATGAAAATGCACACACTGCCTGGAGATCCTTCCAGAGCAGCTGGAATGCAGAATTTCAGTGAGGTATGCTGAGGTGGGGAAAGGAGGTAAGGCAGCAAAACCCAGGTGAGGTGAGATTTTTCAGAGCTTGGAATGTCATATTAATGCATTTTAGACTTTTTTTCCCTAAGGGCAATGGGGAGGTATCAAGGCTCTTTTATGGAACAATTGCATTTTGTATCTTTGGCTTTAGAAATATAACTTTCACATAGAAGATGAATAGAAGGGAAAGTGTAGAGAATGAGAAAAATACATACAATATACATTTTTACAAAACACATGTGCAAATATGTAAACACACACATACATGCGCACACACATAAGAACACACATCTTCCTAGTAAGACCCTGCCATAGTTCATTTTCCTTTGGAATCCTTTCCATTCCCCATTCAAATCGTACAAGTGGAGCCCATGCATCTATCTTCCCTTCATCTTCTACCACCTATTTTCCCTCCAAAATTCTTCCCCATAGGAGGGATATTTATTACCTTCCACCCAGCTTTCTGTTGCCACCTCTGTAGATAGTTGACACTAGTTACTAAGACAACAAAATAGTCAAAACTGGTGAAGTTACAAATTGGTCCAAAATTTCAGTAAAAAGCACAAACCAAAGTTGCCAATGTGGGTGTGGGCAGCACCTAGTGTCTCATGATTAATCTCCCTACTTATTTTAAAGGTTTTGGTGACTGTCTTCTCTGTATATACTTATATACTTCCAGGGGAAGACCTTCAAGGCTTTCTGTGTGTTGAATGAACAGCGGCTATCACTGTGCATTTTGCAGACGCATCCAAATATATTTTCCTGTAGTTAAAATGACTCCCTTCAAAAAGAATGGATCAGTTCCCATTCTCCTCCAAGAATCCAACTTCTATACCCCATCTAGAAATTGAACTGTTGGCCCCTCAGTTCTCCCACGGAGTTCTGGCTGTATATGTCTCTGTGCATTAGCCTAGCATCATAGTGACTTCTGTCTGAAGAAGTCTTATCTCCCCTATCAGACTACAAGAACCGTGTAAACAATCTCTGTGTCTGCTTCATATCTAAATCTTCCAGTGCTTATCCAAGTGCCCAACAGGTTGTAGCAACTATCCATTGACTGTGTGAACAATAAATGTAGCCATGTCTCAGGAGAAACAACCTGGCAACTGATTACAGATAATAGAAAGAATGACTCCATATGGTCTCAAAAGAAAGTAGTTACAAGGTGAGATTTTGACTCAAGATTAATAAAGAAAAGAAAAGCTACGGTGACAATGTTCAAGAATGTTGACCTTTAGTGTGAGTTGGCTAACGTCTTATGTAGGATTCACTAAGGATAGTATTTCTATCGGGTTAGAGCTTGGTAGGCTGGGTGGGGATGGGGGTTGCTGCATCTGAAATCCCTTCTGACCTTTCCATTCTGTGGCTCTAAAATTCCCTCCACCATATTCCTCTGGGAGCCTGGGCTTACTGATTACATTCCTATTAACAGAAAAGTAGAGATATGTGTTCAGGCTACTTACCAGAGTAACTGCAAATGCTGATGGTCACCAGCAGAAACACAGTTACCAGCTTCATGACAGGTTTTCTGTGATATTTACTTGGAGTTTAAAATTGAACTGCAAAATGCAGTGAATCCACTGGGCTAGTGGCTCCACTTACCGCACTAGGTGTGACAGCTGCTTTCTGCACAGGCACATATTTATATATCAGTAATGACCTAATTTCAGTCACTACCACTTGACTCACCCCAGAGAAGAGCATGAAGGTCATGTTTCCTCACTAAACAAACTGGAGATTTTTCCACTTTCCGTCGTGTTCCCACAAGAAACAAAGCCCTAACATGAAGCATTCTCAAGGACCTCTCATAAAAGCCCTTCCTTGGACAGAGATGCCAGTGGGAACAGAGAGCTCTGAGAGTCCTTGTCTTGAAAGAATCTTGAAAAGAAGGGGAAGTTTTACATTGGGATTAAAAGGAGCAAATGTTCCGTTTTCCTCCAGCTTTCTATTCATTTAAAGTTTGCAGAATCATATTACCTGATAAGCAACCTACTCCTGGAAGCAATCAGGAGGTCCATCAGCTGTAGTATATACAGTACATACAGACTCAGCTTCATTGCATTTAGTGCCATATTTCCCTAGCATTTACCTCCACCCGCCCCATCCCCACTCACACATCTGCCACGGTAAAATCTCTTGGTTTTTCTAGTATCTCCCAGTTAGTCTGAGAATCCCTAGGGTGTGCCTTCTCTGTTCTCATACAGAATAATAGGCTATAGTATCTAAAACTCAAAATGCCTTTGTAAAAACCTAGGATTCAATATTTACTCTTGGTGTAACCTTGGATTAAACTTTTTAAATCTATAGTATTGGTTTCCTCATTTAAATGTGGGTGTGTGACCCTAAGGAAAAAAAAATTTCTTTTCTAAGACCCTGTCTACGTAAATAATTTAGGTCACCAAAACATGCATTTCAGAACCATTCCAGCAATCCAATCCCACACAATCACACAAAAGAAATACCATGCCACCCATAGGAGCAATCTGCTTGCAAGGCTGCCCCACCACCCCCCCCCCGGAGCCAGGACTCAACCATGGAGTTCCAGGACATCCCTACTTGTAAGCACGAGTCCTGGAATTCCTTGAGACATCTGGTGCCTCCCACGCAAGAAAGAGGGAAAGAAAGAACCCTGAAGGAGAACAATAGGAATCAGGGTCCAGGTAGGTGCCAGCCCCAGGTTAAATAGCACTGCTGGCCTCAGCCATCGCCACCATGAAGGAGGGACACAGAACATTTTGAGGAAGCTATGCCAAGGCATGAGCCCCTTACGGAGCACAGCCAGGAGTTGGGGCTCTGCTTGAAGGTGTGGTATGTCAGGAAAATTTAGTAAAATTATGCAGAGATTGTAATTGTACCAAACCAAGATTAATACTTATTATGTGTCACCTGTTATTTATTCTTGTAAGGTACTGCATTGTAACTGCCATTCCTTTATTTTTATGCTACTTTATAAACTGCATGAAGGAGAAAATGAATTACCACCATGCTAATTCTCTCCTTCCACTTCTACTGGCTATCTCTGCCAGAGACTGCTTCCATTTCTCCTGGGTATTAACACCTAGCCAGGCATATTGATCTCCCAAAATGCTCAAAGGGCCAAGGTTGTGTGGTAAAGTGGTGGTAAGTTGATGCCAGCCTTTATTTTTGTTGAGGAGCACTTGGCTGGTTCAGTGGGTTGAGCATGTGACTCTTGATCTCGAGGTTGTGAGTTCAAGCCCCATGTTGGACATGGAGCCTACTTAAAATGAAAAACTAAAAAAATAAATAAAAATTTTTTTGTGTTGTGACCTCTTTATAGGATACTAACCAACAGTGTCCTTATCTGCACTTGTCATTTCCCAGTTTCCTTTCAGATCCTTTTCCTGAACATCCCCTCCTCTGCTCTGTCCTAGACGAAGCTGAGTTTTCCAATCTGTGGTTTCCCAGCTTCTTTACCCACTGTGTCTGATTAGGTTCAGCTGATGGAGGGCACTGGTAGAAGATTCAAAGGGAGAGAATGGGAGAAGCCAAGCTATTTCTCCCTTTATCTGCTTTGGGACATATCTTGACCAGTGTCTCCATCTTCTCTATGGCTCCAGCTCTTTCCAAAAAGGCCCTGTGTCTGTGGTCCCACCCAAGCCAGGCCAACCCACCATTGTTCCAGCTTCTGCAGCATGGCCTCAGCTCCTGGCCCCAGCTCCTCACTCTCTGACTCCTGGCCAAAGAGCAGTAGCAGTTTCCAGCATTTTCTAATATCTGGATTGACACAGCTCCCTGCTTCCTGCTTTAATTGCATTTCTAGCACCTTGTAAAATATTCTCCAAGTTAAATTCTTCCTATTTTCTCACCTGGTATGGTCTTGATTTTCTGGCTGGTATCTGTATAATTTGTATAATAAAATATTACAGAGTTTTTGTTAGAAACAGATCTTTCAGTTTTTAAACAGAGGTTATCTCTCTCACAAGTGATAAATTGTAGGTCCACGAGGGGCAGGGCCAAGACTTCTCCAAGAGAACTATAGCACAAAGTATACACACGAAGATGCTTCTCTCTTCCAGCCTCTGAGGTGTCTGGTACTGTCTTGAACTTGTCTGCTGGCCTGACCAGCACGACTTCTTCTCCAGGAAGAGCTGTGTGCTAGATTCTGATGGGCCTATCAAATAACCTGCCAAATGTGCAGTTTTGGCTGAAACCTACCAGCAGACATGGCTTAGACTGAAGGCTGGAACCTGCTTCATGCAACACACACACACATTCAGCAACACAAATACCCACAATCTTACACATGCATGAACAGTCATATGTGCCTATACACACCATCAAGTACTACTGTTTTCACTCACTCATTCAAAATGCTTATTGATCATCCTGTGTGTGTCAGGAACTAGAACTGGAGCAGTAAACCAGACAAGGAAATTTCTTGCCTTCTTGGACATGACAGTGTAATGGGATAAAGAAGAGAATGAACAGGTAAGCAAAGAAAGAAGCAGTAAGTGGTAAGAAACAAAGAGGGTGCTGTGATAGGGGACAAGTGGATTGGGGGTATAGTCAGACTTGAAAAGAAACTTGGACTTGGCTACTTCCGTGCTTCATGAGTTCAGAGCCACTGCATTCACTGGATCTTTTTATTCCATATTTTTGATGCTTTGAGATCTTGGGGCCTTGCTAACCTTAGAGGTACTGCCCTTCCAGGACTAGCTAATTCCTAGAGATAGTAAATAATTCACTTGGGAGTGCCCCTTTCATATGCAAACCAACCAACCTAGAGCCCATACTGCCAATCACCTCCTTTGTGGAACTCATACTCTGAGCCACTACACCCCTACCCTAATCACCCAGGGCCAGGTACCAGACAACTAGAGACAGCTCTTACAGCCTAGAACCAACAGAAATTATTCAAACCAGCCAATCCTGCTTACCCTGCTTACCCTGTCTCATCCGTCCCTTCTAAAAGAAGCAGTAAGGGCTCATGCCCACTTCACCCACAACACACACACCCCACCTTATCACCCTTCTGACAGATCTCATTCTTCCCTTGAGCCCCTACCCCCTGTGATGTGGCCACAGGGATCTGTGTTACAAACTGTCTTTTCAATGGTAGTCATCTCCTGATCTGTTGCCCTGAATAATAAAACCTGTATTTTATTTTATTTTATTTTTTTATAATTTTTATTTTGTTACATTAGTCACCATACAGTACATCCCCAGTTTTTGATGCAATGTTCCATGATTCATTATTTGCGTATAACACCCAGTGTAAAACCTGTATTTTAAAACAGGAAATCAAGTCTTTTCTTATGCCTTTGTGATGCTACTGATACTGTCTTTCTTGCAGTGTAATTATTCAATTAATGTTTTCTCTGCCAGTACTAATTTGTAAACATCCTGAGGGGGTTTATCTTGTTCACACTTGTATCCTAACACAGAGGCTTACACACTTGATATTATTAGGAACCGCTAATCACTGCCAGGCACTACACTTTGCATACAGTATCTACTTCATCCTCACAAAATCCCTGACCATAAGAGGTTTTAGCCCACTTTACAAATGAGAAGTCTGAAGACAGAAGCAATGAATTAATTGCCAAGATTACTTAGAAAATAAATAATGCAACCAGAATTTAAGTCCTTCTTCTGATTTCTATTTCTTTACTTTTAAACAATATGCACTTCCAGTAAGCGTTGGTAAAATGAATTAATTCACTAAGAAAAATGAAATGAAAAAGAAATAAGTGCCAGTGTTTCTAAGTTCATTTGGGTTGTGCTTTTTGAATGCATTGTGTGTGTGTATGTGGAGATTAAATTTATAATCAGGAATGGAAATTCCATTAGCCTTTCAACAATGATTTACTGAGCATGTTTAGTATTTTTGGCTCTGTGGTAGATGCTAGGAATACAGCAGGAACAAAACAGGAATGAATCTTGCCTCATTTTAATATATTAAAGAAAATTGTTAGAAGCAAGTCGGTAAATCTTTTTTTTTTCTCTGTAAGAGGAATGACAGTTATAATGAAGCCAACTGAATGTAGATGCAAGACACTGATCAGGAAAAAGAAAAGAATCAGCCTGAGATTTCATTTAACACACTTCCTTTCAGCTGCAGAGGAGACTGTCATTGGGAAGTTAACGCTGGAAGTGTCAGACTAGAGCTTTTTATTTTCTCTCTTCTACTTGCTACGATAGGAGGGTCAAACATTGCCTAAACTCTTACATGGGGGAAATGGTCTTAAAATTTGCCTTTAAAAACACAACCACTTAGGGGTGCCTGGGTGGCTCAGTCGGTTTAGCCTCTGCCTTCGGCTCAGGTCATGATCTTGGAGTCCTGGGACTGAGCTCTGGGGGGAGAGGGGGTTCCTGCACGGTGGGGAGTCTGCTTCTCCTTCTGCCCCTCTCCGCTGCTCGTGTTCTCTCTCAAATAAATAAATAAAATCTTTAAAAAGCACAGACATACACAACCACATAAAATATAATCAAATGTCATAGCCCAGTATGTCAACCTCGTAAAGATTGTAAAAAAGCAAAAAAATCTGTTCCTGGCTCCTTTCCATACTGATTGAATCCTATTCAGTGAAAATCAGTCCTTTGTCATTTGAGGCTAACTTTTAGCCCCTTTCTAGGCACTGCAAGGAACCCCAAATGAACGTGAGCTCAGGATGATGAACCACAGGAAGTAACCGGTAAACCAAGACCAGCTTGAAGCAAAACGTGGGGAGCATCAGAAGGGAAGCTAAGTGGGGCGCCTGGGTGGCACAGAGGTTAAGCGTCTGCCTTCGGCTCAGGGCGTGATCCCGGCATTATGGGATCGAGCCCCACATCAGGCTCCTCCGCTATGAGCCTGCTTCTTCCTTTCCCACTCCCCCTGCTTGTGTTCCCTCTCTCGCTGGCTGTCTCTATCTCTGTCGAATAAATAAAAAATAAATAAATAAATAAAAATAAAAATAATTAAAAAAAGAAGGGGAGCTAAGTGATTTGTCCAGGGGTTGATTTTTCAATGGAGACTGCATGAATTTAAGTGGTTCTTAAATTCAAAGATATGAATAAACAGAGAAGAAAAGAAATAAAACTACAATTTACAATGTTTCATTTTAGAAAGCAACAAAGACGATTATGTGGGCCAAAAAGAATGAAGTGTGAACAGTGTCTCTTTTACCTTTCCACACCTAGCACTGCTCATTCACAGTGCCTCACCAAGGCAGATTTCAAACAAAAGCTTTAGTTCACTATTAAACAGTGAGTTGTGCCATGTGTTCAATGAGAAGGTATGGCTAGAAAAGACTAAATGCTAATTGCCTGAATGAGACTAGCACTTAATCCAGCAAGACTTTTTTTTCTTTTGAAGTATAATTGACATGTGACATATATTAACTTCACGTGTACAACATAATGACTCAGTATTTGTATATATTGCAAAATGATCGGCACAATTAAGTGTAGTTAACATCCATCACCATACATATAGAATTTTTTTCTTGTGATGAAAACTTATAAGATTTATTCTCTTAGCAAATTTAAATATGCAATAGAGTATTATGAATTACAGTGGCCATGCTGTACATGACATGTGCATGACTTACTTTATAGCTGGAAATTTGTACCTTTTGACTCTTCACCCATTTTGCCCACCCTCACTCCTTACCTCTGGCAACCACCAATCTGTCAATCTGTTCTCTATTATGTACGAGCTTGGTTGTTTTTTGTTTTTTTTTTTTAAAGACTGCACATATAATTGAGATCATACAGAATTTTGTCTTTCTCTGTCTGGGTTACTTCATTTAGCAATGCCCTTGAGGTCTGTCCATGTTGCTGCAAATGGCAGGATTTCCTTCTTTTTATGGCTGAATAATATTCCATTATATATACACACCATATTTTCTTTATCAATTCATCTTCTGATGGGCACTTAGGTTGTTTTCAAATTTTGATTATTGTAAATAATGCCACTATGAACATGGGGGTATGTATATCTTTTTGAGTTAGTGTTTTCGTTTTCTTTGGATAAATACCCAGAAGGGGAATTGCTGGGTCATATGGTTGTTCTATTTTATTTCTTAAGGAAGCTTCATACTGTTTTACATAGTGGCTGCACCAATTTACATTCCTACCAACAGTGCCCCAGGGTGCCCTTCTCTCCACAATCTCACCAACACTTGTTATTTCTCATCTTTTTGATAGTAGCCATTCTAACAGGTGTGAAGTTCTATGTCTTTGTGGTTTGGATCTGCATTTCTCTGATGATTAATGATGTTGAGCATCTATTCATGTACTTGTTGGCCATCTGTATTTTATGTCTTCTTTGGAAAAATGTCTAATCAAAATGACTTCACCATTTTTTAAATGGATCGTTTGGGGGTTTTTTGGTATTATGTTGAATGAGTTCTTTACATATTTTTGATATTAACCATGTATCAGATAAATGATTTGTAAATATCTTCTCCCATTCAGTAGGTTGCCTCTTCTTTTTGTTGTTGGTTTCCTTTGCTGTACAGAAGCTTTTCATTTGATGCAGTCCTGCTTCTTTATTTTTTCGTTGCATATCTGGTAAGACTTGCTCAACAGTGAGAAATATGGATTCTTATGCAGAGGAAAATCTGGTCATAAGAATTCATAAGCAGATTAGTGGAAGGGGAGGCAGAAAGATCTCTTAGTGACCAGGAGGACTCTGGGCTCAGATGACCACATACTGCCAATCTATGGTCCACTCCCACATTCATAGTTAATGTCACTGTCTTTTTAGGGGACCAGGAGAGCATCTGCTACACTTTACTTCCAGCAAAAATGTGAAGCCCTCACAGAAGATAGCTCTTCAATGTCCAGCATGCATTCTCCACACCATGATCTTGTCCTAAGTCTTGCTTTCCAAAAAAAAAAAAAAGTCTTTCCTTTCAAATGCTCTTTATAGAGGAATGACTTCACCATGGTACCCTGGAAACCTTGCCACTCAGGCAAAGGATCAAACTGTAGCTTATGTGAGTCTTGGGGACACCTGTGATTCTCTTGGAACCTGAACCTGAGAGGTGGGGGGCCTGTTGGAGCTACTGTGAGGTTATCTCCCACTCACCCTTCCATCTCCCCTGGAAGGCTGTCTTAAGACATTCCTCATCTCCTCCCAGGTTCTATGAGGTCTAAGACCTCCCACTCTACCCCTCTCAGAAAAGAGCTACAGAATACAAAACCAAAACCTCTTTGCTGTAGTCTAGAATGGACACTCAAGTAAGAGGATACCCCACAATTCATGCTGTAGTCATCCAACCCCTTCTTGGCTGGTGTCATCCTTTTTGCTGTATGGGACAAAAAGGACAGGGAGCCGGCACTTTGGGTTTATTCTTCTCTTTGCTGTCTATGTAAGTGATAAACTGCCTGATTTAAAAGGGGTTCCTGTCTCTTCAGCAATTGAATCAATCAGGCTTAGACTTGGGGCACCTGGGTGGCTCAGTGGGTTAAGTGTCTGACTCTTGATCTCAGCTCAGGTTTTGATCTCAGGCTTGTGAGTTCAAGCCCCGCATCAGGCTCTACTTAAAGAAAACAAAACAAAACAAAACACAAAAAACAGGCTTAGCCTTGCCTTGTCTTAAATGTGTGTGCTTGATACCTTTCCAGTGAAAGACAAATAGCATGTACACCATGTGGGTGCAACCTGGAAAGGAACATGAAAACTTCACAGTACACTTTGCCAAGTTTAGGTCCTCACTCAGCATCTCAACTATAAATCATTTCCCCCATTCCAAATGTTTACACTGTGACTCTAGTCTACTGACCAGCAGTACAGTTTGCAGTGGCATTTTTACTAAGGTGTGTGGGCCCCTGGCAAGCCTGGTACAAATGTGCACTATAGATGATGTTTTCTCAACAATGTCTCCACCTTCTCCAAATCCTTCTAGTGTTGCAACTGCTCTTTTGTTCCTTGAATGCCCTTATTCTTCCTTTAGTGATTAAGAGCACAGGTCCTGGGGCTAGCTGGTTTTGGATTCCCGTCCTAGCTCCTCCGTTAAGGAAGTTATGTTCTCTCTCTAGGTATCAGTTTTATCAACTTAGAAAATAAAGCCAACAAAATGAGTTCCTTATGGGATTGTTAAAATGAGTAATAAGTTAATGCATGCAAAATGCTTACAAAAATTAGTACCTCAGAATGGGCACTCAATATATGTTAGATATTACTATTAACATCACTACCACCACCACCGTCATCATCACCTCTCCATCTCTTTTAGTTTTCCAGCCTCTTAACCATAACTTCAAACACAGCATCCACCATGACCAACAACTTCATGAACAGTACTCATGTATTTAATTTTGAGTAATATTTAGGAAGTGCTGTTTACAATCTTCTCTTTAAGGAATTCCATATTTCTTTAGCTTGCTACAAAGAACAGGAGGAGAATAGATAATCACTGTATTCTGTAAACAAATAAGGGAGGTTTTTTTGGTATACGGTTTTGAATTTGAGACAACTTCAGACTTACAGAAAAGATCTGAGTACAGTACAATTTTTTTTCAGAACCATTTGAGAGTAAACTGATGACCCGATGCTCTCTCGCTTGCAAATATTAGTGCATACAAACAAAGACATTCTCCAACATGACCATAATCAGGAATTTAACGTTTATACATTGTTACCATCTAAGAGTTAGATCCAATTCAAATTTCATCAGTTGTCTGAATAATGTCCCTTACAGTGAAGGATCCGGTTCAGAATCATGCATTACGCTCAGCTGTCAGGTCTTTTAGTCATCTTCAGTCCAGAAGACTTCTCAGTCTCTCCTTGACTTTCACGACCTTGACATTTTTGAAGATTACAGGCCAGCTTTTTTGTAGAATGTTGCTCAGTTGGGTTTGTCTGATATTTCCTCCTGGCTACGTTCAGGTTATGGAAGAAGCCAGACTGTGTTCCCAGTGGATCCCATCTAAGTTGGGCTTGTCCCCTTACTTATTTATGTTGTTTATCTCGATCACTTGATTAAAGCGAAGTCTGCCAGACTTCTCCAGGATACTTTTTTCCTGTTGTAATTAACAAGTATTTTGTGGGAAGTTACTCTGAAACTATGTAAATATCACATTCCTAATCAAATTTTCAATTTATCATTTAAATATCAAAATGGACTCATGGTTTCCTACTTTGTTAAATGGATTATGATCCATTACTCTAAAGTTTTACTTGAGCCCCAAATTTTGAGCCCCTTCAAGCTGGCTTCTTTGCCTTTGTTGATGTCCCGAACATTCTTCTCACACTGCCCTGTTCTCTGGCACTACCAGATGTTTCAAGCTTGTGATCAAAATTCTCTGCCCCCAGCTCTGAATAAACACCTTTTCCGAGAAGTGACCCTTAGTACTTAGTATAAGAGTAATCTTGGTGGACCATTCATGTAGTAGGTTGCTCATTTCAACTGGGGTATCCAAGGTCTGATCTTATCCTGTATTCATGCCTCAGTTTACTAGCTCCATCCACTTGTATTGATGATGAAATAGAAAGAACAGTTGACGGGGGTCAGAGAAGTTTTAATCAAGCCCAATCTCTTTCATTTAATTCCTATAGCAAATCATTTCACCTTTCTGACTCTCAGCTTATTCATCTATAAAGAAGGATCACTAATGCCTACCATACAGGGTTGTGTGGATTAATTTAGATGGTATATGTTCAGTCCCTTGGTTTACAGTTGGCATTACAATAATGAAAATCATTGTTCTCATTCCATCAAATCTAGAAAAAAAATTCAGGCCTCAATCCTTGATTGCCAGAAGAAGGAACTGAGAAATAAGACATAAGGTCAATGGTCTTTCTTTTTAAGTCAACATGAGCAAAAAGTGTTCAGGTCTCAGAAACCATTTAAACTCCACATGTTATGAAAACACAGATGTAAAAATCTACTAGAATTATCTATGAATGTGCTATCAAAATCAAAGAAGAAAAAAGCTCATTTTATTACTGGTTATTATTCACAGGCAACCTATTTAGAACTGAATTCAACACTTTGAAGCCATTTGCAAAATTCTATCAGTTATTTCAGGCAGCAAAACAAATTACTCCAAAACTCCAAAACAAATTACTCCATAACAAATTACTCCAAATAATAAACCCCAGTTTATTATTTTTCATGATTCTTGAAATGACTGCATTATTCTTCTGCTTCATGGGTATTTACTGGGGCACTGGAATGGTGGACATACAAAATACTGGCATTTATGGTTTGCTTTGGCTAGGAGCTCAGCAGAGACTGTCCACAAGAAGTCTTCGTTGTCTATAAGTTCAAGAAAGTGCGTTCCATGAAACATGAGAGACTATGGACTATGAGAAACAAACTGAGGACTTCAGAGGGGAGGGGGGTGGGGGAATGGGATAGACCGGTGATGGGTAGTAAGGAGGGCACGTATTGCATGGTGCACTGGGTGTTATACACAACTAATGAATCATCGAGCCTTACATCGGAAACCGGGGATGTACTGTATGGTGACTAACATAATATAATAAAAAATCATTAAAAAAAAAAAAAGAAAGTGCATTCCAAGAAATGAAAATTGCAGCTGTAGATGTTTTAATGTCTTAGCCTCAACAGATATACAACATCTTTTATGCTATATTCTGTGATTGCAATAAAGCCATAGGACCAGTCCAGATCTGAGGGGGAGAGGAAAAAGACTCTTTGGTGGAAGTTATTGCAAAAACTACATGGCCATATTTAATCCACAACAAACCCATATTAAGAAGGGTGTCCAAGGCTTTCAAAGGATCATGTGAGAGACAGTTAACGAATATGGTAACATCAGCCTTGAGATAAGATGAATCAAGGAGACCTTAAGATGCTATTCAAATACTTGGAGGGCTATCTTAACAAAAGAAGAATAGACTAGGATATAGTACAAAATTTGAGAGTTTTTTTTGAAACGTGATAAGAAATTACAGGAATGTACCGTTTAGTATTTCAGTACCGAAATCAACAAACACTGGTTCGCTGAGGCTGTATTTACTGTAGAAAGGTTCTTATAATAGAAGAGAAGATGGATTACATCATCTTTAATACCTTTTCCAATTCTATGATCATAGATTCTAACAGCTTCCTTAACCTGAAGCTTAATTCAAGAAGAAACCATTTTAGAATTGGTGAAGCTTCTCATCTGCCATTTCTTGGACTCTATCACAAGCAGAATTCCTCAGCACAGTAAATGTTGATGCACAAATTATTTTTTTCTCTGGGTTCCATCTTTTTTTAAAAAACATTTTGGCTATAAGATAAATGAGACTATAATAATTTAAGTCAAAAGCAAATCTCCCTCATGTCCAACACCAATTTAAATACTTAAAATATTTCTCTTTTGAAATATTTAAAATAGCTTGCACTGTCTCACCAATACTTTAAAGAATGACACTTTGACAGATCCTGAGAGCTGGGGCTTTCAGGTTGACCAGCTGAATTAGATTATGTGAGATACATTACTCTGCTCTAGAAGTCCCATAACTGTACATTTTATTTCTTTTTTCTTCTCTCTCTCTCTCTCTCTTTTTTTAAAGATTTTACTTATCTATTTGCCAGAGGGAGAGCACGAATGCACAAGCAGGGGAAGTGGCAGGCAGAAGGGAGAAGCAGGGTCCCTGCTGAGCAAGAAGCCCAACATGGAACTAGATCCCAGGACCCTAGGATCATGACCTGAGCCGAAGACTGACGCTTAACTGAATAAGCCACCCAGGTGTCCCTGTACATTTTATTTCTGCCAGGGCAGAATAAAAGGAAAAACTATAGGAAACCATGGGGTTTGTGAAATTTGAAACGAATCATTTTAAAAATGGTCACCAGTGCCCTCTTCTGGCCAGTTCAGAGATGGCGCTACAGTTTGTCCCAAAAACAAAACAAAGCAAAGCAACAGACAATAGGTTAGTGAATATCTTTGTGCTAGGCACCCTGCTAGAGGAAGATAAGGAATTACAAAGTTAAAAAAGGGAAGGGAGGGCTTATCATTTCCGGTTTTGATCTACTTCTCAGATGATAAGCCAGCTAAAAGAAACATTATCTTAAATGTAGGAGAAGGTGTGGAAACTATTACAATGGATTTGGGTGTGTGTGTGTGTATCTGGGGGAGGGGTTGTACATGGAGTGATGGCAGAGAATCAAACTGACCAATAAACTTGGAAGCCTTGCAAGTCTCTAATTCTCAGAGATTTTTACAGCATCCCTAAATATTTAGCAGTGTAGAGGGAGACTTTCAAGATTTGTAATGCCAGAAGTGTGATAAACAAGGAGACTTTCTGCAGAACACAGGCTGCATTAATATTCAATCCTCTGCATTTCTTAGCATGGATGCCAAATCCAGGACTTCCAAGACATTATCATTAACAATAGCAGATAGCATTTAGAAGGGACAGAGCTGATTCGGGTTCCAGTGTTAGGAGCCGGCAAGTTGCCATTCTGTCCCAAAAAGTAAAAAGCTGAACAGACTGAAAAATCAACAATTCTTCTTGGATCTGTCAAACTGCTGCTGCAAAATTGGACAGACAGCCAGGCAATTTCAGGCAATCACGCACTACCAGAGCAGAGGCTCATCAGTGGAAATTGCTATGGCACCCCAGTACTGGGGTAGGAAACCCTGAACTGTAATTGATGAATTGCTGGAAGCTTTGTGTGGACAAGTCTGAGAGTTAAAAACTCCAGAAGACTCCACAATATTGTAAGATTTATCTCCAGGGGCTTGACAGGATTCCTACAGTATATACAGAAAAATCCTTTGGGCTTCCAGCAGAGGAAAGGGGAAAAGGCACCATTTCAAAATGTGCCAGAGCATTCTGTTCTTTTTAACAAGGCATGCTGTTAGGGGAAACTTTTTAACTATAGCCTACCAACTGGGGTATTATCAGAGCCTAACTGATGTGGGGAAGAGAAATACCCAGCTACTACAGGCCATTTAGCCATCCTGTCCCATCTAAGTGGGGAGAACAAAAACTGAGAAACATTTGTGAAGTTCATGGTCTAGAGGTGTTGGCTCACTAGGACTGAGACCTAATCATAAGGCATAGAACACTTTCCCTCCCTCTCCTCACCACCACATTACTAAAGGCCACCTTATAACAGTCCCTTTTACCTAGTACATCATATCCAGGTATTAAAAACAAAAAAACAAGGCATCCAAAGGCAAAAAACACAATGGGAAGAGATGGAGAAAGCATCAGAACCAGACATGGAAGTGATGTTGGAATTATCAGACCAGGAATTTAAAACAAGTATGACTAATACGCTCAGAGCTCTAATAGATAAAGTAGACAGTATGCAAGAAGGGCAATATAAGCAGAGAGATGGAACTCCTAAGAAAGAACCAAAAAGAAATCCTAGAGATAAAAAAAAACCCACTATAACAAAAATGAAGAATGCTTTTGATAGGCTTAGAAGTAGACCGCGCATGGCTTAGGATGGACACTCTAAACTAACTGATATAGTAATATAATCCCTGAAAACTGAAAAGAAAGAGAACAAAGACTGAAAAATGACATAGAATATCCAAGGACTTTGGGACAACTACAAAAGGTATAACATGCATTTAATGGGAATACCAGAAGGAGAAGAAAGAGAAAGGAACAGAAGAAATATTTGAAACAATGACTGAGAACATCCCCAAATTAATTTCAGACACCAAACCATGAATACAGAAAGCTCAGAGGACACCGTGTAGGATGAATGCCAAAAAACCCCTTCACCTATGCATAACATTTTAAAGAAAGAAAGAAAATCAAAGATAAAGAAAAACATCTTGAAAGAAGCCAGAGGAAAAATACCAGCTCACCTATAGAGAAACAAAGATAAAAATTACATCTGACTTCTCAGAAACCATGCAAGCAAGAAGAGAGTGGAACACAATAATTAAAGTGTTGGAAGAAAAATCCCACCAACTAAAATCCTTAGTGTATATATGTATATGCATATGTGAAATATCCTTAATGAGTGAAAGAAAGATAAATACTTTTTTAGATAAAAATTGAGAAAATTTGTTGCCAGTAGACCTGCCTTGTAAAAAGTGTTTTCAAATAGTACTTCAGAGAGAAGGAAAATAATATAGGTCGGAAACTTGGATCTACATAAAGTAAGGAAGAGTATCGAGGAAGGAATAGGTGAGGGTAAAATAAAAACTTGCATTATTTTTATTCTTAATTATCTAACAGTTCAAAATAATAATAGCAACCATGTATTTGATCATGCATATTTATGTATATGTATATATTATACATGTATTTATGTATGCTTATATATGAGTGGAATGAATGACAGTAATGACACAAGGAACAGGAGGGAAGAGTTGGGATTATTTTGTTATTATAAAGTATTCACACTACCCATGAGGTGGTATAGTGTTATTTGAAAATGGACCAAATCTTAAATGTATATTGCAAACTCTAAGACAACCACTAAAAAAAGTTTAAAAAGTATAACTGATATGCTAAGAAATGAGAGAAAACAGAATCATACAAAACGTTCAGTTAAAATCCCCAAAAGCAGGAAAGAATAGAAGACAAAAATAAGAACAAAGAACACAGCCAAAAAACCAGAAAACAGCACTGAACACGGTAGATATTAATCCAACTATATCAATAATTACTTTGAATGTCAGTGGTCTAAATGCACCAATTAAAAGACAAAAGATTGTCAGGGTGCCTGAGTGTCTCGATTGGTTAAGCGTATGATTCTTGATTTTGGCTCAGCTCATGATTTCAGGGTCATGGAATCGAGCCCCGCAACAAGCCCCAAGTTGGGCTCCATGCTCAGTGTGGAGTCCACTTGCTCTCCCCCATTCCCCTCCCCCTGCTCGTGCTTGCTCTTTCTGTCTCTCAAAAATACACACACATATGCATATACATATATACACAAAAAAATAAGAGATTGTCATAGTGGATAAAAAAAAAACCACAACCCAGCTGTATATTTTCTACAAAACAAACAAACAACAACAACAACAACAACAACAAAAAACCAAACACCCTCCTTAAATACAAAGACACAGATTAAAAGTAAATGGATGGAGAAAAACATACCATGTTAACAGTAATCAAAGCAGCTATATTAATTTCAGAAAGAACTGACTTCAAAGGAAAGTCATAAGAAATAAAGAAGAGTATTACATAATGATAAAGGGGTCAATTCTTCAAGACCACTGCCTTAAAAGTAATGAAACTTATTTCATTCCTCACTTCTATTTGCTAGCATAACTTATATCTGGGAGTTGATTAAAATTCACATAGAATTTTCACAAACCTACCTCACTGCATTCAAACTATTAATCTGTAAGGATTTCAAATACCCATTTTTCAAATGAGGACACTATGGTTAGTTGCCATTGTAAAGATCATAATATTTTTCATTCAGTGTAGTTTATTCAGAGCCTACTACCAGGTGGACAGAGCACAAAGGAAATGCATAGAAAAGATTTTAAACCCATGTCTGGGGAGTTGGGATGAGTAGAAGATGGCTTCCCAGAAGAAATGAAATCTACACTAAATGAAGGTAAGTTGGTTCCTAGTGGTGAGGGACAAATTACAAATGAGCAATTATGCATTTTATTGTAACTAAAAAAGGGGTTAATGAAAATGGTTAAGAGAGTTATGTGATCATTCTGCTTCCGAGTGAAGAACAGATTAGAAGATTAAAAAGCTGGCAGGAGAGAAATGGCTGATTCTAGGGCTGACGCAGGCAAAATACAAGATGGCTCACCAAATATCTTACAGTGCCTGAAACTAAGGAACTGAGCAGAAAACAAAAGAATTAGAGCATGCTGCAAGGCTACAGGAGCGGAAAGCACTCCCCTTGGCAGAAACTGGAACAATTTCACTAAAAAAATACACAATGTAGTACTGAATTATAACCAAAACCAACAATAAATATCCATGAAACTTTGTCCTTCTATATTGATATAAATAAATTATTGGATACATGAATAAATAAAACAAGAGAAGAGACAATTCTTCCTTAGAGAATAATTCAAAATAATTTATATAGATTCTCCACGCTCGAGGAGATGGAGCTTAACTTCCCTTCTCCCCTATGTGGGCCACATTTACTGACTTTGTGCTAAATAATAGACTGTGAAAAGGGATAAAAGATAACTCTGCAGTTGAGGAAACTAGCAAGTACTACTTGGACCAAGTAACAGAGTTTAACACCATCATGGCAAGTCATATGAATAGCACACACCCATGGTATATGGCGAGAAGGGTGTCTTATTTTTGTGATGCTCTCTCTCCCCATCCAAAATCCTCAGCTCCAGTCTACCCATGAGAAAAATATTGAACAAATCCAAACTGAGGAGATATTCTAAAAATGGCTAGTGCTCCACAAAACTTGTCCAGGAATAAGCAGGGTATATTAATAAGGAATAAATGAGAAAGTGTCACAGACCAGAGGAGACTAAGGAAGCATGACTAGTAAATTCAATATAGTATCCTGGATTAGATTCTGGGACAGGAAAAGGACATTGATGGAAAAAACAGTGAAATCGGAATCAAGTCTGAGGTTTAGTTAATAGTAATGTGTCAGTGTTGCTTCCTTAGTCATGATAAATGTACCAAGATAATGTAAAATGTTAAGAGTAGGGAAAACTGGATAAGGGGTATACATGGACTCTCTGTATTATCTTTTCAACATTTCTATAAATCTAAAACTATCCAAAACTCAAAAGTTTGCCTAGGATAGTAAGAGGTAGTGAGAGCAGTTAGGAAACTGTTTCAAAGAGTAAATAATGGTCTGAATTAGGGAAATAGACAGACACTATATCAGAAAGAGAACAGAGTCCATATGTTGAAAGTATGCTCAACATGACTTGGTGACTGTCAGGGGACAAAGGTAAGTGGTGAGGTACAGAGAGGAGACAGAGAATACACTATTGGTGAGTGGTCAAACCAACTCATAAATCCAGGTCCTCTGCTTCTTTGACCATTTGATGCACACTGTAGCACACAACAGAGCCCATCTGAAAGAACACAGGGAAATGATCTGGGCATGGGACAGAGTGGTGGAAGAGGAATAGAAACAGGATGTAGATTAAAAGATGAACTAGGAAAACTGGTGGTTGGTTAGATCTAGGGCCACAGAAAAGTAGCCACAAAAGATGCCTCTAGGCCTAAGATCCAAAATAATGATGATGCTCTCAAGAAAACGGGAGAAGTCTGGAAAAGAAGGATTGACATAAGAGATAATCAGATTTGTTTTATCAAGTATGTCTGAAAAGATTTCAAGGCCTCAGTGGAAACACCCCATGGTAGAATGAAAGCAGGTAGAGTCTGGTGACGTATACTATGTATCTAGAGATGTGAGAAAGACTAACAAAGGATCATTAAAACCAGCAAGAATGAATTCACTAATAAAATGTGAGAAGTTAGTTTAAGAGCAGTAGGGCCAGGGGCACCTGGGTGGCTCGATTGTAAATTAGGCGTCTACCTTCAGTGAGGGTCATGATCCCAGAGTCCTGGGATAGAACTCAGCATCGGGCTCCCTGCTCAGCAGAGAGTATGTTTCTCCCTCTTCCCCCTGCTCTTGCTCTCTCTCACTCTCTCTTTCTCAAATAAATAAAATCTCTTTAAAATTTTTTTTAAAAAGAACAGTAGGGCCAGAAATCAAAACCTGTTCCATTTATTTTAACTTTCTTGACATCCTCTTCCTCTTGCTCTGTTTGTTCCATACTCATCCTGTACTTCCTTATTTGAAATGTGGTCAGTTGCATATTGATCTTCTGTGCCCAAATACAAGCTTCTACCTTTGGCTATAAAAATTTTTCTTTGTTCTCATATGTCATAAAAATATTTTCTTTTCTTTCAGTAAACATTTATATTTGCCAACTGGAAGGCTTCCTTCTCCCCTGCTTAAACTCTTAGTTAATAATTCCTGGAAAGGAACCAGTGCCAGTCTGGGAGAAGGCAAAGCTGCGGGAAAGTGAGACTCAGGACTCTGTCAATAGGGAAGCAAGAATGGGAGGTCTTCACAACCGTGCTGGGTCTAACGGAGGTGGTCTGCAACACTGAAGGCTTACTGCTTAAAAAAAAAAAAAAAAAAAAAAAAAAAAAACAAAAAACTTAAGATAAAAGCAGTTTGGAAGTTTTCTATAAATTAAATACACAATATGGAAAGATTTTTACCAATAAGAGGGAAAAGAAATGGCAGGAAGTTGATCCTAAGTTTAACACGAGCTGGCTGAAGTAGGGCAGCAGTAGTAATAATAACCATGTATTAAGCCTTTAGTGTCATCCTCTTTATGCCCTGTGACAAGCCCATGAAGTAGATATAAGACCACAATCTCTAATTCATCATTCCAAACCCTACAGACTTCTGAGAACTGGAGGTTTTGTCTGGTTTATTTTGTAACTCATTTGATAGCAAAGCCTATCAAGAGATGACTTAAGGCTATTTATTTTCTTTATATTTTTGTTTTGCTGCAGAATTACTACTGTGTTTGACCAGACAGTGCTACCCTAGACACCATGGAGTTTTCTGTAATAAACAGTATGAGCATCAAATGACTTTTCTAAAATTGAGAAAATATCTGAATTCCAAAACTCATCAGCACCAGGGATGTTAGAGAAAAGACTAAAAACTGAGGGTCATAAATGTGAAATTTTGCTGAGAGTCACACAGGTAGATCTGAAATTAGGTTGTTCTTCAAAGACTGGGCCTTCAATTATTATGTAATGTGCTGGAAATGTTATTAACTTAACAGGTGGCACCAGAATTTATCTTGGGGAAACTTCCATCTTTATTGGGAAAAGACCCTGAAAAAAATGATCTAGGTGTGGTATCGAGGACCTACATGTCACTTGGCTCCGTTTTAGATAAGAAAAGAAACTGGTTGTTTTATTCTTAAGTGGAAGGGGTAGAAAAGAAGAAAAAGGAAAAGGAGCAACCAAATATTTGCGGGCTTGGCTTCAGCTTGGGGGTGAACTGACCGAGAAAGACTACATAAAAGCGGCTCTAAAGGCAAACGTTGCTAAAGATTCTAAGGTGTGGTTTTTTCAGTATTTTGTTGTCTGGTATGTGATGTTATCTCTTCCGCCATTTCTTTGTAAATTTATTAAAGTATACTGTGCTCTCAAATGGTTAGGGTGAATGGATTTTTCCCATTTTATCGGGTACCTTTTTTTGTTGTTGTTTCTTTATTTAAATTCTAGTTAGTTAACATATAGTGTAATACTGGTTCAGAAGTAAAATTTAGTATCAGGTACCTTTATACTGAACAGTTGTGCTTGACTCCGGAGATGAAAAACAAAAGGTCATGACCTCTAGTAGTTTAGTAGAAGAGAGAGAGAAAAAAAGTGAAAAAATTAGAATTCCCAGTTTAACATTCTATACTAGAAGCATGCATAAGTGCAGGGTTTGCAAAGATAAAGGAGCAACTCCATCTGCCTAGCAGAGTCTCGTTATTCTTCCTATGGATCCTCAAGTGCAGCCAAGCCAGAGAAGACCATCTCCACACAATACTGAAACGTGCTTCTTTAGTAACTGTTATTTGGAAATCCACTACTAGGATCCCTAATGTTAGAAGAAATTTCCCTCTTGAGCTCTACAGTTGCTTCTGCTATTTCTTAGCAGGACAAAAATACATTTTCTCAAGGTGTTTTCTTCCTTTATTACCCCAACAGGGATACTCATCACCTGTCTTTTATGTGTTGAACTCTAGAAAGCCCTAAGGAGGGTCTAAGACATTATTTTCTTGCCACTCTGGTGAATGACTAAAGGAACTCAGAATTTTGAGCCTGAAAAAAAAAAGTATTTAGGATGGGCCTGACAGTTGTCTTCATAAACCTTTATTTGAAATACATCACTTCGCACCTTAAAACTCCTTTTAATCCCATGTCCACCTCCAGCAAAGACTCTTATTTCTCACTCTCTTCAGAGCAAAACTTCTTGAAACAGATGTTGTTCTTTGTCTCCAACTCCTCACATTTTGTTCACCTTCCAACCCACATATCCCTTCTGCCAATACCTAACATATAATAAGTCTATACATGTATTTGTTGAATGAAAAACTACATCAGTTATAAAATTTCGATGTGCTCTGAAAGCAGTGAGATTGAGGTACTTCCCCATCTGGCTTACCCCAATGAAGTGACAGGCTGAGTGCCAACAAAAGAACAGACACAAGAAAAGAAACTTAGCAGCATCCTATGAGGCGGGGAAAGAAGTACTTACATTTTGTGTGATGAAGTGAAAGTGCAGCTTTGAGTCAGAAGATAATTTATGAGATTTTAGACCTAATTACTAGAGTTTTGTGCACTGAGTGAGCAGGAGTGGAAAGGTGTGGGGGAGCTAGCAGACCTCAGGCCACTGCAGTGGTCAGACGGTCCTGGAGTAGCCTTCCAGGTAGTTCTTTTTCGAAAGCACAAAGACAAAATGGAAACATGCTGAGGAGGGAAAACTTGAAGCACTATCAAATGAGAAGTAGTTGATGGACTGGATTATTTGGCAGAAAGAAAATTTAAAGTGGACTAGAGATGTTATTAACAAACATTTGAAGGAGGATCATGGAGATAATAAAGTAGAATTATTCTGAAGTCAAGGATTAAGATAAATTAATCGAAATTCCAAGAGAGGTTTCAGCACCAGTATAAGCAACTGCTGACCCTGATCTATCACCTGAAGGATTTAAGCACTGACTAGATAGATGCCCACTAATAGGTGAGATTTAAACACAAGAGTTAAAGTTGGAACAGATGAATGTTCTTCCTAGTCCTGTGAGGAACATAGTTATTCCAGAGAACAATTGGAAATCTTGGAAAGGCATGTTGCCACCTGACATTTACTTTGCCTTAAAGCTGTGTTGATAATAAAATAGTATTTACATTCCCTAAGGTTAACTATGAGGTGCTTGTGATGATGATGTTACCGGAATCATGAGGAACTTTGAATCTCAGTACCTCATTGACACTTAAATTGCAAGTGCTCATCTCCACTATTGTCAACATTCTTTGACTACCAAAAAAGCAAGCCCAAGAAAGAGAAGAATATTTCAACTCCAGTTAGAGTCTTAGCAGCATTAAAGACCTATTTCAATGAGACCAAAGTGGTCCAATAGAGAGGTCAGGGTGGATTTTCCAAAGCCATAGGATGGGCCTCTACAAAGTGAAGAAACATCATCCAATAGGAAAGACAAGAATCATACAGGGGAAACCTGCATATACTGTGCAAAACAGTAAACAAAGTTAGTGCATCTATGAGGGCCAAATAGGTGTTATATAGAAAACCACATTACATATAAAGTTCAGTATGCAGTCTTTTCAAAAAACAGTGCTGGAATAATTGGATATTCACAGGTAAAGAATGAAACTGGGCCCACTGGATCTTAGACCACTCACAAAAATGAACTCAAAAGAGATTAAAGACTTAAATGTGAGCTTGAAGTCATGAAACTCCTAGAACAAAACATAGGAACATAGTTCCTTGACACGGTTCTTTGTAATGAGTTTTTGGACATGACACCTAAGGCACAAGCAACAAAATAAAAAAATAAATAAATGGGACTACATCAAACTAAAAAGCTTCTCCACAGTGAAAAGATAATTCTTCTTTTAACAAATATTTACAATATTACAAGTCTTTACAAACCATGTATCTAATAAAGGGTTAATATCCAAAATGGACAAAGAATTCATGCAAGTCAGTAGCAAAAAACCCAGGTAACCCAGTTAAAAAAATGAGCAAAGACATTTCTTTGTGAATAGACATTTCTGCAAATGTCTGTGAAGAGATGCTCAACATCACTAATCACTGGGAAATGCAAATGAAAACCACAATGCAATATCACCTCATGCCTAGTATAAGGGCCATCAACAAAAAACCAAGAGATACTAAATGCTGGCAGGGATGTGGAGAAAAGGGAACCCTTGGGCACTGTTGGTGGGATGGTAAATTGGTGCAGCCACCATGGAAAATAGTATGGAGGATCTTCAAAAAATTAAAAATAGATCTACCATATGATCCAGCAATTCCACTTCTGGGTATTTATCCAAAGACAATGAAAACACTAACTTGGAAAGATATCTGCACCCTCATGTTCACAGCAGCATTATCTATAATGGCCAAGACACAGAAACAACCTAAGTGTCCACCAAAGGATGAACGGATAAAGAAGTGGTATATGCATATATATATATATACACACACACACTCAGCCATAGAAAATGAGGAAATCCTACCATTTGCAACAATATGAATGGACCGTGAAGGCATTACGCTAAGTGAAATCCATCAGACACAGGACAAATATCATATGATGTCACTCACATGTGCAACCAACCAACCAACCAACCAACAAACTGAAAAACAAGAACACGAACTCATAGAAAAAAAGATCAGACTTGTGGTTTCCACAGGCAGGGAAGGTAGGTAGGGGGAATCGGAGAAAGATGGTCAAAAGGTACAAACTTCCAGTTATAGAAGAAAGGTGTTAGAATCGATCCTGAGAGTTCTCATTGCAAGGAGAACATTTTTTCTCCTTTATTCTTTTCTTCTTTCTTTTCTTTTTCTTGTATCTATATGAGAAAATAGTTGCTAGCAGAATCTATTGTGGTAATTATTTCAATTACAATTATTATTGTAAATATATTTACAGTATACGTAAATCAAGCCATCATGCTGTGTGCCTTAAACTTATACAGTGACATATGTCAATTATTTCTCAATAAAACTGGGGAAAAAACATGGTGCCTGGGTTGTTCAATCAGTTAAGTGTCTGCTTTCAGCTGGCTCAGGTCATGATCCCAGGGTCTTGGGGTTGAGCCCCACTTCGGGCTCCCTCTCCCTCTACCCCTACCCTCCCCACCCCTTGCTCATGAGCTCAATCTCTCTCGTTCTTTCTCAAATAAATAAATAAAATCTTTTCAAAAATGGGAAAAGATATCCCATAAGGCATATGAACAAGGATAGAAAAAAAGAATAGGATACAGAAACTTACCACAATTATGTGACCAACTAGTTTCTGACAAGAATAGCATTGCAGAGTGATAAGGAAAAATGGTAATTTCAATAAACGAAAATGGGTTGACTATCCACAAATCCATGTTAAAAAAACTGAATTTTGCAACCTACTTACATCAGCCACAAAAATTAATTACAATGGATTGCAGAGCTTCTAGGATTACATAAAATATCCTCACAATCTTGGGGTGGGAAAAATTTTCTTAAATATGATACAAGAAAGACTAACATTAAAGGAAAAGATTGCTAAACTGGACTCAAGAAAATTTTTTCCATCAAAAGATATTATTAAGAGGATTAAAATGTAAGCTACTCAGTAGAAGTTAACTATAACACATATATCTAAGGAAACTGAAGCTGGCAGAGTAAAGAGACCTTGCAAAAACTTCAGACAGATTTTCAGTAGCAGGTGCCTGGGTGGCTCAGTCGGTTGGGCATTTGCCTTTGGCTCGGGTAGGGATCTCAGGATCCTGGGACGGAGCATCGCAGCGGGCTCCCTGCTCAGTGGGGAGTCTGCTTCTCTCTCTCTCCTCCTGCCCCTCCACCCCCTCAAATGAATGAATAAAGTCTTTTTAAAAAAAAAGAAAGAAAGTGGGGCTCCTGGGTGGCACAGCGGTTAAGCGCCTGCCTTCGGCTCAGGGCGTGATCCCGGCGTTATGGGATCGAGCCCCACATCAGGCTCCTCCACTATAAGCCTGCTTCTTCCTCTCCCACTCCCCCTGCTTGTGTTCCCTCTCTCGCTGGCTGTCTCTATCTCTGTCAAATAAATAAGTAAAATCTTAAAAAAAAAAAAAAAAAAGAAAGAAAGCTTTTCTGCCCATGGACTCCGCAGAGTAAGCATCATTAAAATCTCCCCTCCCACTGACGTCATGTCTAAGTCAGTCCCCCGAAAAGCCTGAACAGCTGCGGAAGCTCTTCATCAGAGGTTTGAGCTTTGAAACAACCGATAAGAGTCTGAGGAGCCATTCTGAGCAATGGGGAGTGCTTACAGACTGGGTGGTAATGAGCGATCCAAACACCAGGCGCTCCAGAGGCTTGGGTTTGTGGAGGAGGTGGATGCAGCCATGAATGCAAGGCCACACAAGGTGGACAGAAGAGTTGTGGAAACAAAGAGGGCTGTCTCAAGAGAAGATTCTCAAAGACCTGGTGCCCACTTAACTGTGAAAAAGATTTTTCTTGGTGCCATTAAAGAAGATGCTGAAGAACAGCATCTAAGAGATTATTTTGAACAGTATGGGAAAACTGAAGTGATTGAGATCATGACGGACCAAGGCAGTGGCAAAAAGAGAGGTTTTGCTTTTATAACATTTGATGACCATGACTCTGTACACAAGACTGTCATTCAAAAATACCATACTGTGAATGGCCACAACTGTGAAGTACGGAAAGCCCTATCTAAGCAAGAGATGGCTAGTGCTTCATTCAGCCAAAGAGGTCAAAGCAGTTCTGGAAACTTTGGTTGTGGTTATGGAGGTAGTTTTGGTGGGAATGACAACTTTGGTCATGAAGGAAACTTCAGTCAGTGAGGTGGCTTTGGGGGCAGTCAAGGTGGTGGATATGATGGCAGAGGGGATGGCTATAACAGACGTGTAATGACGGAAGCAACTCTGGAGGTGACAGAAGCTATAACGATTTTGGCAATTGCAACAATCAATCCTCAAATTTTGGACCCATGAAAGGAGGAAATTTTGGAGGCAGAAGCTCTAGCCCCTATGGTGGTGGAGGCCAATACTTCGCCAAACCACAAAACCAAGGTGGCAATGGTGGTTCCAGCAGCAGCAGCAGTATCCACGGCAGTAGCAGAACGTTTGAATCACTGCCAGGAAACAAAACTTAGCAGAAGAGGAGAGCCAGAGAAGTGACAGGGAAGCTACAGGTTACAACAGATTGGTGAACTCAGCTAAGCACAGTGGTGGCAGGGCCTAGCTGCTACAAAGAGGACATGTTTTAGACAATACTCATGTGTCTGGGCAAAAAACTTGAGGACTGTCTTTGTGACTAACTGTATAACAGGTTATTTTAGTTTTTGTTCTGTGGAAAGTGTAAAGCATTCCAACAAAGGGTTTTAATGTAGTTTTTTTTTTTTTGCACCCATGCTGTTGATTGCTAAACAGTTTGATCATGACCTGAATAAATGTATCTTTAAAACAAAAATAAAAACAAGAGACCACTAGAGAGCTGACAGACCTGGTTAAGCATCCAACTCTTGATTTTGGCTCAGGTCATATCTCAGCATCCTGAAACGGAGCCAGGAGTTGGGCTCTGCGCTGGGCTTGGAACATGCTTAAGTTTTGCTCTCTCCCTCTTTCTCTCTCCCTCTCCCTACCCTATGCACGTGCTTCTCTCTCTAAAAAAGAAAAAAAAAGAAAGTCATGAAGTTCCGCAAATAATGAAAAATAAGACGGGAGTGTTACGATATAGCTAAGTCAGAGATCTTCACATGTCAGGCTAAATATGTTAGGCTCCATGTCACTAGTTTCTGTCATTTTTCTTACCAGTCAAACCTTGGGCACAGGATGTGAAAATCAACAGGTGCTCAAGCAACATCCCCATTCCAGCAAGTATTATCAGCACCCATTAGAACAGTTCTCTTAAGTTTTGTCACCACTCTTTATTCAGGTGAGTAATGAGTCCTTGAAACAGAAGGGAGTAGGTCATAGTATGTTTGCTGAGCTCCTGAAGACATGCACACAGAAATATGTACACAAAGAAGAAAAGAAGACAGACGGACAGATTTACACAAGGTTAGGCCATGTAGACTCACTAAATATGACTAACAGCCTAGCAGGGCAGCAGAGTTGTTCCAGCCAAGGCCTATCCCATCTCATCCCTCAGGGCAAACAATATTTATTCTGTCAAGACAGCGATCATATAAAGCCTTAATATATTATCCACTTATTTCCAATCCGTGGAAGAATCATATTATTACCAGCTAATAACGATTATTCCAGTGGAAATGGAGGATAATATTTTTGCACAGTATTTATTTGCTTTTCTGCATTTATTTTTCACACCAAATGAATATATCATGACACACATTTTTGTAGCTGAGGATTTACCCAGAGTAACATCACAGTTGAAATGGCAGACTTGTAACTGCCACCAAGTGTGCCTCTTCATGTCCACTGCAACTTACTACCTCCAAAGAGCCACTTCCCATCACAATTTTAGGACTAGTCTCTAACAGGAATTTTCTCCTACTTTTATAGCAATTAAGAAAACAAGATTGTATGAGGGCACAGGATATTACTGTACTTAAGTGGTTTTCAAAATGCAAGTCAGAATTGGTGAATTATGAGATAGAATATAATAGAGGGCACCGAGAGTCATCCCATATAATAAGGCTACGTTTTGTTTCTTAACAATTTTATTGGTCTACACATATGTAAGCTATAACACAAAATTTATTTTTTGCTTTGGGTACACAGTCAAAATATTTAAAAATCAAGGTTTGGTGCAAAGAGCCCAGGGTTTGGCATGAGACAGGTCTAAATCTGAATGTTATTACTGCTGGTATCATTACCTAAAGAGTTCCTGCAATGAGATCCCAGCAAATTCCCTTCTCCTCAGACTGCTAATGAAACCAGTGAAAAATACCTTCTCTCAAATATTAACTCCCCTCACAGTGGCTATTAGAACCTTATTACTGTCAACCAAACTGCTACTTAAATTATGAAAAGAAAACTATGAAAAGAAAAAGATTTCACTCATTCAAACTGTATCTATCAATGCTTAGCCTAAACTCCATAAACATAGAAATCAAAATCTATTTCCCTAGCAGTTAAGCCAGGGCTTTTAAATATGAGGAACTCAGCAGGTATCTGAATTATAACGATGGCTAAATAAATAAAACACTGAGTGAACCAGTAAGTGACTATCTGTTGCAGGCGAGAGAAACAGAAATGAACAAGGCATAGATCTGGGTCTTCAAGAAAAGAAGCATACGCATGTACTACTTTATTCATGTTTTCAGCAAATATTTATTCAGAACTTTCTATTTACCAGGCACTCGGCAAGGTACTGCAGTTACAAAGCAACCATATTTGCTCCCTAAAGGGAAAAGGATATTACATAATACTCATATAAACAGCCATAGAATAAAATTAAAGTGTGATGCAGGGTATCATGAAATAATGTAACAACAAGCCCTAGTGTACATGCCGAACAGAGTGAGGAAAGACTTGGAAAAGCAGCTCCATGAGAAAATTATATTTAGCCTGAGTTTAGGAGGTTAAAACCTAAAAACTATTTTTTCCTGTGGAGAGTAGCTTTGAGGAAGAAATAACAGTAGATACTGTCTTGAAGGAAATTTCAGAAAGCCAAAGGGGACTTCAAAAGTTAATCTACATCTCTCAAGGCCAGATTTACCCTCAGGGAGGGACACAGACAATGATGCCATCATCTTTGATATGTCGGTATAAAATGATGGAAGCATTCAACATTGAGGTTATTTCAGATACAGATTCAAGAAGAGAACTTGGTAATAAATTAAGTTTGGAAGGTGGTACAAGGTAAGGGCAAAAGGAGGCAGTAAGGGGAACACTTAGGTTTTGGCTGAATCAACCTGTTGGAAGGCAGAGAAGCAAAGGGGAGACTGAAAAGTGTTTGTGGTGAGTGATCAAAGTATTATATGGGAGATGTCACATTTGAAGTGACCATAGGATGTCCAAACAGTCAAGAAGGCTCTTAATACCTGGTCTGAAGATCCAAGCTCAGACCTAGGAAAGAGATACGTATCTGAGGATTTTATAAAGATATAATTTAAGTGATGTGAATGAATGAGTTCACCTAAGGAAAATGAAAAGTGAGACATGAAGAGGGCGCAGGACCAATACGTGAGAAACTCCAAGTCTTCACTCATTAGAGGAAGAGGAGGCAATAAGGAGGACGAAGATGATATGGGAATGCAGAAGGTATGAGGAAATGCAGAGGACTATGAAGTTATGAAACCCAAGAAAATAAATTATATCGAGCGGCAAGTAGGTTAAACATCTGACTTTTTTTTTTTTTTTAAAGATTTTATGTATTTATTTGACAGATAGACAGCCAGTGAGAGAGGGAACACAGGCAGGGGGAGTGGGAGAGGAAGAAGCAGGCTCCCAGCGGAGGAGCCTGGTGTGGGGCTCGATCCCAGGACTCCGGGATCACACCCTGAGCCGAAGGCAGAGGCTTAACAACTGAGCCACCCAGGCACCCCAAGCATCTAACTCTTGATTTTAGCTCAGGTCATGATCTCGGGGGCCGGGGATCAAGCTCCGAGTCGGGCTTTGTGCTCAGTGGGGAGTCTGCTTGTCTCTCTCCCTCTGCCACCCCCCACCTCTTTCTCTCTCTCTCAAATAAATAACTAAATCTAAAAAAAAGAAAAAAGAAAAGGAATGATATGGAGTGTGATCAAGTGTAAAGAATTAGAGGTGAAAAATTGTCCATGGAATTAATTGATTTGAATTAGTGACCAAAACAGTAAGTTCAGTGGCAGTTGAGAGGCAGGAGGAAGCTAGGATGGTGAAGGTTGAAGCATAAATGGAAGATGGGGGAACCAATCATACACAGTTTCAACAGTGTGTTATGTGTTGCATTCAACCACATTCAAAACACCACGGCAGGCCAGAATAAGCAGATGTTTTCCAATAAGAAACAACATTTGAAGTGAATCTTAAAGACAGAGGAAGAATTCACTGATGCATAAGGATAAAGAAGAACATTCTGGTGAGATGGAACAGCATTATAAATTCTGGAAAAAATAACAACAATGAAATTATAGTGATGGCTAGTATTTCTAAGTGTTTACCATGTGCCAGAAACTGTTGCAAACACTTTACGTGTATTAAGTTTGCCTGAACTACAGAGTCAACCTCTTCCTTCCACTTCCACCATCAGCTCTTGGATGGACTAGTACAGGAGCCAAGTAGTTAGTTTTCCTGCTGCTGCCCTTGCCTTCAAGTTTATTCTCTTAAGCAGATAAAATAACCTTTTAGGATGAATGCCATATCATGTCATTCCTGTGCCACAGCTCTCTAATGGCTTTCCCTTTGGTTCCAAACCAAAGTCCTTACTACAGACTACCCAGCCCTTCACCATCCAGGCCTCACTGCTTCCTTTACCTCACTGCCTAGGTTGTCCTCCCATCAGTATGCTCCAGCCAGATTATCAATCGCCCTGGATGTTTGTCAAACAGGTCAAGCAAGTTTTTGCCTAAGAGCCTTCACCCTCACTGTTCTCTCTGGAGTGCGTGTTCTTGGATATTGTCATGGTTCAATTCTTCACTTCCTTCACATCTCTGTTCAAACGTCACTTAACCAGCCAGGCCTTCTCTAACCATAACAACTATCTCCTGATCCTCCAGCACCCTTATCCTTTTTATCCTTTTTCTCCATAATATTTATCACAATCTGATATACTTTATAATTATCAGATGACTTTCTTATTGCCTGTCTCCCCCAACTAAAATGCAACGGAGGCTCCACGAGGGCAGGGACTGTCATTTTTACTCACTGATGTATCCCCAGACACGAGCACAGTTCAAGACCAGGGAGGAGCTGAGATTTTACCCTACTTGGAAGCTAACAAGTTAGCCTGCCACAGTTAAAGGGATACTGGCAGAAGACACAGGCTGCTGAGTCAGAGACAAGGGACTTAATTATTCAATAGCAACAGCCAGAGTGCCAGTGTCATCCGGTTTCCCAAGCCCCAGTTTCTACAGGGTGACATGACGAGCAAGGACCGAGTGGTACCTACAGAGAAAGTGCACTGTGCTCCATGAGAAGGATGCCATGCTTTTTAAAAATCCCTGATCTTTTTTAAAGGGCACCACGCCCGCCTAATCTTTGCACTGGTGAGAGATATTATCTTTATTATAATGAACAGGAAAAAACCTCCCCTGTGCTCCAGAGAGAAACATTACTCCACCTTCCAAGTCCATTTGTTGTACAAACTCTTGAAAAGAGCAACTGAGGCACAGGCAGTCAGTGCTTCTCCTCACAAGACAGGCAGAAACCCAAGAGAGAATCGAAAACTGTCTCCCAATAACACGCGGTAGAATACTAACGCTTGAATGAAAGATAAACACTTTGAGTTAAGTGCTATTATTATTTCAGATCTCAGATGAATAAAGTGAAGCACAGCAAGAGTGAACCACCTGTCCAAGAATACAGAGCTAGTAAGTGTCTGGCAAGCATAACCCAGCCCCGGAACACTCATATACACCTTAGGGACCTGAGCCCTCTCTAACTCCAACCTGTCTGTCAGCTAGGTTGGAGTTAGTGACTTTGTGAATGAATGACAGAACAAAAGAAAAGAGAAAGAATAAAAAAGGGAAAAGCTGAAGGAAAAGAAGAAAGAATAGAGAGCTATTTTTGGATATCCATACCTGTTTATATATCCAGAGCTACAGAGTACAGAAACCTTCGACTTCACCTTACGGATGAGACCATTGGGGCTCCCCAAAGTCACACAGGAAGTTAGGGGGAGAACCAACTAACCAACCACCGGAACTTTTCTGACAGAGTCTTGGCCTTCCACACTGCAGGCCTGTGCTATTTCTTTCACCTTTTTTACGCAAGTGACATTCCTGAAACTTGAGTCCAGGCTATGCTACAGAGTCAATCAATAAACAAAGATCTGTGACAGGGCAGGAGGTGGAGGCTGGGCGGCCAACCTAACTATATAACCCTTCCAGTCCCAGGGTTCTGAAGAGAAGTGGTAAGTTCAACGCAGTTTTCAACTGAGCTCTGGATACAGAACTTTCAGCCATGAAGGTAACAAGCGTCTTTCTTCTCAGTGCCTTGGCCCTGTTGAGCTTATCTGGTAGGTGCCTTTGCATATTTTTCTGATGTGAGTAAAACCTTTTTGACGTGTTGCATTACTGAGCTCATTAAATTCTAGACTTAGAGTCCAGTCTTGGCCAGATCTTTTGGTCCTAATGAAATGAAATAAGGTCAGGGACCTATTTCAAAGGGCTTCTTCAAGCACAGAGGTGCCTTGCTGCTTCTCATAAAATTTAGCTAGGAAGAGCTACCTCCTTACCTAGATCACCTCAGAAATTCTCGATATCAAAATCGACTCTCACCAACATTTCTTCCTTTGGATACTGTCAAGTTAGTTCCTCTTCCCTTCAATGAGCTCATCCAAAATCACCACCCCCTACATAATGTCAGCAAGACCTGTTATTTTCTAGGGAATAAGGATGGCAATTTTAAGTATATATCTGCAAATTCAAGAAATGTGAATTGGACTAATAATTAGCATAATGTAACAGAGGGAATGACTCTTTGGGGACTGATGGTGAGATGTCAAGAGAGATGTCTGTTTTGTTTTGTTTTGTTTTAAAGATTTTATTTATTTATTTGACAGAGAGAGACAGCCAGTGAGAGAGGGGACACAAGCAGGAGGAGTGGGAGAGAAGGAAGCAGGCTCCCAGGGGAGCAGGGAGACCAATGTAGGGCTGGATCCCAGGACCCTGGGATCACCCCCTGAGCCGAAGGCAGACACTTAATGACTGAGAAACCCAGGCGCCCCAAGAGATGTCTGTTTTTAACATTACTTACTAAAGAAGACTTACCTGTAATTGCAAGTTAGTTTTGTGTCACAAGACCTGGTTAGTGCTAGTGGTAACTGTTTCACAGATTTTTATATAAAATCTCCATATCTTCATCTATACACTGAGTTAAAGATACTGACACTTCTTACATCACTAATCCTAAGATCAAAGGTCTAGTAACCAGTTGTGATAAGGCAGTGAACTTTCAGAAGATATTTGCTCTGTGCCTGACACATTTCAAGCAGTAAGTAAATCACTTCTATTTTCAAAGAAATGGGTCAACTTTTCACAAAATGCCCAATTACGATACTTTGGTCATAATCAAACTTCTGCTTCATTTTTTTGAGGCTTCAGGAGGCAGGGAGTGATTGGACACTAGTGAGAGACGTCCTTGAGAAAAGGCAGAAATAAGAAGGGGTGGGGTGGGGCACCCGGGTGTCTCAGTTGATTGAACATCTGACTCTTGATTTTGGCTCAGGTCATGATCTTGCCCTGTGTCAGGCTCTGTGCTCATAAGGGAGTCTACCTGAGGATACTCTCCCTGTCCCTTTCCTCCTCTTGTTCATGCTCTCTCTCAAATAAATAAATCAATCTTAGAAGAAGAAGAAGAAGAAGAAGAAGAAGAAGAAGAAGAAGAAGAAGAAGGAGAGAAGGAGGAGGAGGAGGAGGAGGAGGAGGAAGAAGAGGAAGAAGGGAAAGAGGAGGGGGAAGAGGAGGAGGAGGAGGTGGTGGTGGTAGTGGAAGAGGACAGCAAGAAAGTCACAGCCTTCAATGGAAGGGGAAGATTTTGAATAAGAGCAGATCTGGCTTCTCCCATTTAGTACCTGACCTCACATGTCTCATTTATGTTTTCTAGGTAACACTAGAGCTGGCTTGGTGGGAAGAGAGGTAAAGACAATTTTGTACTTATTTATCTCTCAGGCTAGAACTGTTTGCTCCACTCAATGCACAGTCAAGCTGTGACATTTCAGTCAGGATGGGTGTGCGATACTAGTGAGGCTTAACCTGCTAAGGGTGGAGAGTTACAGTAGTGCCCCCAGAGGGGCTTATACTGAAGGACAAATGTACCGACACACAGGCAGTTTCCACGTTACCATATAATGCTTGCTGTGAAGGCATTTTGAATGTTCTGAGGCCATCTAGTAGGGCAAGGATTTGGGGTGGCATTCTTCTTAACTTCACTCCAAGCAGCCCTTCCTCCTTAGAGCCAGTTTGACCATATTGGCACAAAGTTCTCCCAATCCCCAAGGTGGAGCTCTAATTTATAATGAACAAAAGAAAATAATAAACTAGTTTCTTCCTCTAGAAAAATATTCTATATCTAACTTTTCTTTTTTTTGTTCTGTTTTATAACGTAAATTGCAGTAAATCTGAAGACCAGAGGAGGAAGTGTCCCTCTTTTCATTTATATCTAGTGACGAGATAAATGGCAAACCAAAAGGGCACTGAGTAAATAAATTATTACACTAATGATAAGGGTTTAAAGAAATTCTGGTACCATCTGGAACCAAGCCTGGTTAGATCACAGAATGTGCCCCTAAGTGAGATATATTTTGAGCCATGAAGGGTAAGTGAATGCTAGCAAAATATAACCGGTGGGTAGAAGTAGTAGAGTGAAGTGGTTAAGAGCCAAAGCTCAGGACCTAGGCCAACTGGGTTTGAATCCTGGATCCAGAATTACCAGCTGCATGGCCTTGGGTGATTTAATCTCTTTGTGCTTCACTGTCTTCACTGGAAGAAGAGTATAATAAACAATTCATAGGATAGTTGTAAGGTTTAAATAGAGTAATACATGAAAACACTTAGGAAAGTGTCTGGCCTATGACAGCCATCCCGTAACTATGAGTACTTACTGATATCCAGGAAACAGACTGTGCAAGGACTCCCAGGGCAGAAAGCACCTGGTGTCATCACATAACTAAGAGAAGGACAGTGTAGTCACACTGAACCACAGTGCGAAAGGAAGACATGCCCATGGTGTGGCTGACCTGGGAGGAACCAGCACCTGCCATCATTGTAAACTTGAATATGATCTCACTCACCTTATTTAAACCTCACAACACCACCATGAGATAGGTATGGAAGTGATAATATCCTTCCCATTGTGCAGATGAAGTGATTGAGGCTCAGAGACACCAGGAGATTTGCCAGTGTCTCACAACTTGCAAACAGCAGAGGTATTACGTGCAATCAGGCATTCTGATTCTAACCTTGGATTCTTCCCCCAGACACTCAGTATCATTCTGCCCATCATAACCATGCTTCCATCTTTAAGCTGACCAACTCCAAAGAAGTGAAAACCATTTTAGAGATTTTGCTATACACTCAAAGAATGCTAAATGATGGAAAGTGATTCTGTTTAATTCCATTTTTAGGCTAAATGTAACAGTGAAACAACTGCATGTACCAAGATCTATAATCCTGTCTGCGGGACTGATGGAGAAACTTATTCTAATGAATGTGTGTTATGTGTTCAAAATAAGTGAGTACAAACTTGAATGTCTTTTAAAACATATTTTTAAGCTAGTTGTCTTCAAATTTTCATATATCTTATCTCTCTAAGTCCCAATCAATATACCAATAACATTAATCTTACCATAAGAAAAGCAAAACATCTCGTCTTTCCAAAAATAATTCTCAATCTTTCTTTCTCATTATATGTCTGGTATGATGATCTACAGAGATGTGCATGTGTTTACGTGTGTGTGTTGTGATAGAAAACCATAGTTACTGTGTCAGGCATTGGGGAAGGCATTGAATATTCACAAATCTATGAGGCAGAGAATACTAAGCCCATTATACACATGAATAAATTGAGACTGAGCTTAAATAACTTGCTCAAGATCAACCAGCAGTAAGTGACAGATGTGGGTCCAAATCCTTACTCTTTCAACTATGCTTTAAAGTCAGGTACCAGACTAAGTATTTGTGAGACACAGAAGGAAGTCCAATATATCTCAAGTCTCAATTGGGTTACACTCAATGCTAATACAGTGTAGTCAGTGGAAATAAGTGCAAAGTGCTCTAAGAACACACATTAAAAATAACTAGTTATGCCTGCTAGGATTCGGAAAAGTTTGGAGGCTTTGTCTAGGCCATAAAGAAGAAGAGAGCTGCACTCCAATAAGAAGAAGAATCTAAACAAAAGGGAGAAAGGTATTAAAAACATGGTGCAAGATAAATGTGTTAAGGAAAGGATAGTGTAATGCAGGAGGAAAGTGTTTGAATGGTTCTCAGAATTAATTTTTTCAAAAATCACTTGTATAATAAAAACCCATGCTTTTATAGCAAATCAGTAGATAGTCTAGATTTTTAAAAAGCAAATACACCCAAAATACCTTTAAGTTTAAAAAAATCACAGTGGTGTCTGGCTGGCTCAGTTGCTAGAATATGTGACTCTTAATCTTAGGGTTGTGAGTTTGAGCCCCACATCAGGTGTAGAGACTACTTAAAAATAAAATCTTGAAAAAATCGTTCTTGGTGATGGTAATGATTGTGTTTACTAAAGCCCTCAAAAATGCAAATATGAATTATATGGATCAGGTGACCAAAAACATACTTCTGTAACATTTTTATTTATGGAGATGAGAGCCAGCCTCAATGAATATCATTTTCTGAAGTGATCATAGGTAGGTGCTGGGAATCAAACTCAGGCCATCAGAGAAGCAGATCTGCCACGAATTTCCTATATTACTCAGCTCCTGAATACCTAACATATGCCCAGCATTGTGCTTGTTTCCTCTGCTTTCCTTGTGCTTATGAGTAAAAGAAAATAGGTCAAAAGTGCAAATAAGGTAGCTTCTGGTAACTTGGGACAAGTGCCATTAAATGAGGTGTGAGGAAAGTACTACAGGAGTGAAGGAGAGACACAGATTCCTTAGTACTGAAAGGGTCAAGAAAGGATTCATGAAAAGGATGTCAATTAAATAGGGCTCTGAATTTTGGCAGCACCGCAAAGGCATTCCAGGTTAAATAAAGGTGTAGAATGATCAAAACAAATAAAAGAGATTCCACAAGTAGCCCAGAAAACTAAGTTATTCTTAGAACTGATTTAGCATCAAAGACTTTGATTTAGACTCAAATGACTGCATGCATTTCCATTATTCCATAGTATAAATTCCCAATAATATAACCTCTCTTCTTGGTCTGCTTTAAATCATTTTAGAAAATCCTCAGTGTTAGCAAGGATTGTCGAAATTGGGCCCCAGGGAGAGAGATCTAATATCCTCAAGTTTTAGCACCGAATATTAGGTGTTTCACTTTGTGGTGAATTTATTTGTAGAAAGATTTGTAAAAAGAACTCGAAAACACTTGTTAATTTTCTCATGACCTAGGCTGTTGACATAAAGGTCAAACATCATATTTCCATCCAAGAGGAGGAGAAAGCAATATAACAACCTTGAGATTTAGAAATTTTCCAAGTGCCAAGACCAAAAGGCCCAATATTTAGAGTGAAATATTGGGAAAATATGAGCATAAAGCTGAGACACCCCATTCCTCAGCCTTTAAAACCTACCTGCCCTGCTTACTCATTCTATTTTTTCAAAAATATTTAAATATGGGAAGAATGTTTGAACGCCAGAAAATGTAACTTCTCTTCCTGTATTTCTCAGATAAGTAAACAGATCTAGGGGCGCCTGGGTGGCTCAGTGGGTTGGGTGTCCGACTCTTGGTTTTGGCTCAGATCATGATCTCATGGGTCGTGGGACTGAGCCTAAGTCTGGCTCCACACACAGCGGAGGGTCTGTTTGAAGATCCTCTCCCTCTGCCCCTTCTCCCACTCTCTCTCAAATAAACTAATTGATTTAAAAAAGAAAAAGAAAACAGCTCTAGAGAGAAAATGTGGCTTTTCCTTGTGTAAAATACAATGTACCATACCACCTTTCTCTCTACTGCCCATTAAAAGCCCCCCAAAAATACATTGTCGAGTTAACTAGAACCAGGCTCTGACCCTAGTAGTTGGGTTTTGAGATGGGTGGACAAAGGCTTGCATCTCTTTGATCATTATGTGCTTGTCAGATATAGTCAGTAAGGACTTTTTTCTGTGTCTTCTTAGGGAATCTGTACTGGCAAATTGTGTTCTACAGACCAGAGCTCTCTAGTAGAACTTTCTGCAATGATGGAAATTTCTACATCTGTGTTGTCTAGTATGGAAGCCACTAGCCTTGCCACCAGTGCTTAAAATGTGGCTAGTACAACTGAGAAACTGAATTTTTAATGTTGCGTAACTTTAACTGACTTGAATTTAAATAGCTAAATAGGGATGGTGTCTTCTATATTGGACAACACAGCTGTAGAAGGTAAGTCAACTTGCGTACTGTGTTTAGATGTTTGTGCTATGTATGCTAAACAACTCAGATGTAAATATTATGCATGGATAATATTTATGGAACAAGAAAACATTAAAAACTCTTAAAATGAAGAATCATCCAGGTCCAGATAAATACATGCGTAGATATATGGAAGTCAGATGTTCTCAAGTAACAGAAAAATAGAAGATTTTTTTATAAACCAGTATTTTCAAGGAAAAGATGGTTTAAAAAAAGAGAGAGAGAGAGAGCTCTGAAAACAACCTTATGAGGCACAATTACAGTATGTAAGAATATTTAGTTGACAGAAAAGAAAACTGGTTTGGGAAAGGTGGTGTGCTGGGGAGCAGAGAGGTTTTTATCTGGAGGGGAGGATGCTCAGAGCTGGCAGGTATCAGATAGGTTATAGATATGATTTCCTTCTGTGAGATCTCACAGGTATTAAACCCCAGAGTTCTAAGGCAAAAGATCAGTCGATTAGGGGCGCCTGGGTGGCACAGCGGTTAAGCGTCTGCCTTCAGCTCAGGGTGTGATTCCGGCGTTATGGGATCAAGCCCCACGTCAGGCTCCTCCGCTATGAGCCTGCTTCTTCCTCTCCCACTCCCCCTGCTTGTGTTCCCTCTCTCACTGGCTGTCTCTATCTCTGTCAAATAAATAAATAAATAAAATCTTAAAAAAAAAAAAAAAAGAAAAGAAAGTTTAAAAAAAAAAAAAATCAGTCAATTAGAACATCCTATAGTAGCCCAGGCACCAGCTAAGATGGAAACGTTGTGGCTAGAACAATGATATTAGGAGAAAAAGAAGCAACGATGAATTAGAGATTGATTTTAGAGGTTTACTGTAATGCCACAGTAGATCTATAAACTCTCTAAGGACAGACATTTTTCCTTTTTGTTGTATCCCTATTGTATGTAAGAAATAATGACTGTCAGTATTTGATGAATTAATGAATAAGTGAATAAATGAATGAATGAAAGGCAGAGAAATGGGAATAAATCTGAAACCTTTCTATTTTAAATAAAGCTGATTTTTTTCATTGTTTTTCTCCCACAGTCACTTGTTTGTCAGCAAAATTTAAGCTGATTTTTTTTTTCAATCTCTTCTACAGGAAGCGCCAGACCCCTGTCCTCATTCAAAAATCTGGACCTTGCTGAGAACCAAGGTTCTAAAATCCCCTGTGGTCACCACAATGCCTAGCAGGCCTGACTGTTGAATAAAATGCATCTAAATACTTCCTGTTGTTCCTGTATGCTTTTTCCTCAAAGGCATGTTTGATTACACTGGGGTCAGGGGACTGAGACAAACTCCAAATAGACCTGATTTTATAAAATACAGCAATTCTGAAATCTTGGACAAGGTTTCCATGATGATGTTTTTTCCTTTCCCATTTCTTTCCTCACCTACTGATGACTGTCTCAGGAAATGTGATTACAGATATTAACTGACAGGACTGGTTGACCATGAGGACAATAATCCCACAGAGAATTGAACTAGCATCAGAAGGAATACTTGGAAAACTCTCAGTCCAGAAACATGTTATCTGTTAGCTTTCGCTGACTGAAATAATTTCTTTAGGTTTCCTTGGGATTTAATAGAGCATCTATTGTACGAGGACTCTGTGTAGTTGATTTGGCTGTATATGTGAGCCACAATAACTCTGTAAGGTCATCCTTGTCTTATGAGTCAATTTACAAAAGTTAAGTAACCTGACTAATAGCACTGGCAAATAAGGTAGCCAAGTTAAGTTTTTAATCCAGGGTGGACTCAAAAATCTAATGCTTCGTCTAAACCACAATCACCTCAGATGGATTATTCCTTGCCTGTTTCTTCTGTAGGAACTTTAGGTAACTTCCTCATATTAAAAGATCTATGTGCTTAGGGACAGCAAATAAGGTAGAAATAAGAATTACCTCAAAACAAAAAAGTATCTATAATCACTAATAAAGAGATGGAAGAGCAGCTTCAATTCTTGAGCCCTTACGAAGAACTAGCCAAGAATGGAGAAGTGGATGGAGGCCTAAAAAAAAACCCTGCGAAGTATCTGGTGCATCAAAATCTGTCCAACACAGTTGCCTGATACCCTTTAAGGTTTAGGATAATTCCTTGTCGTGTTCAGAATACGCGCTTCCTGAAGCGCTCATCTGACCACTAGAGGATGCTGTGGTCTCCTGAGTGACAGCCAAACCAGAGCCTAACAGCTCGCCAGATACCATGTTAACAGACGTTACGGATGCAAGATGGCTTCCTGCATCTCGTCTGTGATGCTAAAGGACACTTGAAGGACACCCTTAATATTAAACAACTTTGCCACATTAAACGGAATTTAAATCATTGAATGCTAGAAATTGTCGTGTCTAATTGGACCATTTCACAAGTCTGGAGAGAAGAGGTTTGAAGGTCACAGGTAGAAGCAACACATAAACCCAGATTGTTTGCCTTCAATGGTTCTGCTCCTTCTCGCTCTGACCTGTTAAAAGGTAAACAGAGGCAACACACATTTCTGCCTGGTCATATTTTTGGAGCGGCCAACCTGACAGCTGCCAGGCCAAGTTCTCAAGACACAAAACAAGACAAACAAGAAGGGAAAGGATCGATAAATAATAGTACCTAAAAGCAAATTCATGAGTCACAATTCGAAGGTCTAATGTTGGTTTTTTGTTTTTCGGGTTTTTTGTTTGTTTGTTTTGTTTTGTCTGTCAATCTGGATTTTGAAAGGAAGGGACAAAGGGAAATTTTACCTTCCTCTATGGACCAGGCGCCGCAGATGGAAGAGCTTCCTTTGATAAGAATTCTTACCCTTTGTCGGCTTTGGCCAGTTTTCCCGGGATCCCTCGTGCAGACTCCGGAGGGAGCGCGACGCCCCAGCGTTCTGGTCCTGGTCACCAGATACTAGATGAGGAAAAATAATTTCCCCTCCAGCCTCAATGGCGAGTGCTTGGCTGAGACGCCCTTTTCTGTAGGGCACCTCATAAACGGATAAGCTTACCTAGGATGGAAGTTTACTGGGGCCACTGTAACTCAAGATTATCTTCGGTGACGTTCACCTGCTCCTTCAGCTTTCAAGCAAAGTTCTCACCGCAGGCCTCGCACGGGACCCACTCCGGCCTGGAACCAGCGGGTTTTGAAAGCGGACACAGTCCAACCCTGAACTCAATCCGGGTTCCAAGCCGGACCCAGTCCCACGCCGAACGGAGTCCCCTTTCCAAGTTGAACCCAGTCCTTCCCTGGACCCAGTTCAGTTTCTAAGTCGGACCCGGTCTGACGTGGGACCCAGTCCGGTTTCTAAGCCGGAACCAGTGTGAGCCCGAACTTCGTCCGGTTTCGAAGTCGGACCCGGTCTGACGTGGGACCCAGTCCGGATTCTAAGCCGGAACCAGTGTGAGCCCGAACTTCGTCCGGTTTCGAAGTCGGACCCGGTCTGACGTGGGACCCAGTCCGGTTTCTAAGCCGGAACCAGTGTGAGCCCGAACTTCGTCCGGTTTCGAAGTCGGACCCGGTCTGACGTGGGACCCAGTCCGGTTTCTAAGCCGGAACCAGTGTGAGCCCGAACTTCGTCCGGTTTCGAAGTCGGACCCAGTCTGACGTGGGACCCTGTCCGGTTTTCAGTCAGACCCAGTCCGGCTGCGGCCAGCTTCTGGATGCAGTTGGGACAAATGGATGCTCCAGTAAAGCTGACAGCTCCTAAGGTAAAAGCTGCAGAGCGGGGATCCCACAGGGATGTACCACGACCTCTGGAGGCGGCGAGAGGCGGCGAGCGGCGGCGAGCTCGAGGGGCTCAACAGGTACCTGCGCCTGGTTGTTCGTCGCTCCTGAGTTCCTTGGGTCCCTCTTCTGTCTCCAGAACCGTGAAAAGATAAACTTGAGGGGTATTACAGTTTCAAGAGTTGCTGTGGACAAAAACGAATTCCAGTCGCGCAACCTCCAATCTAGCAGATAGGAGCTCCCAGGAGCTGTACAATGTGAGAGACGTTTACAGCCCGAAGGGAGCGGGAACAAAGACGTTACTTTACTAGACAAAACAGCAGGTTGGTTACTGCAGGGTCACTTTCCTTTAGGGGATGGCAGAGGTCTATCAGGCAGATGACCTAACTGTGCTGACCAGGGGATTCCTGATGGGCTGACTTAAGATTCCATTTCTGGGAGCGCGGACCGTGTACTTAAGCCTTGGTTTGGCGGTGTGGGGCTTAGCCTAACAGACTCCATTCTGGGCCTGTTGCCTTGCTTTTAACAGGAAGCATGTGGATTACTGTGTTTATGTCTGGTGGTTACTTTTTAAAAGACATATTTGCAAGAGGAAATGTGTTTAGAAGAAAGAGACTACCAGAATTAATAAGAATTTGAAACTTTGTCTTATGATAATGGCTGAAAGAAGTAGGAAAATTTGGTCTGAGGAAAGGAAAACCCTCAGGTATCTGGTAGGTCTTTTCAAACCATTTGAGAGAGTGTTAACACCATGAAAGCTGAGACTGCCTTTTTTCATTGCTTGGAGGAATGAAATTGGAGGACAGTAACATCTAGGAGGTGTTGATTAATATCCTTTTTGTTACATAAATGATTGGGGGAAAGGTATGAACATGTTCTGATTGGCTGCAAAGCAGAATTTAGACTAATTGGCTGGGGATTAAAGAAGGCTGATTTGGGATCAGTAAGAAAGCATACACTAGGATGGTTAAGATCAGAGGCTCTGGTTTTTAGTGTTTGGGCTGGAACCCAGCTTTCCCACCATCTAACCTCATGACCTAGAAGAAGACAGAATTTCCTCATCTCTAATATGGGCTGAATAATAACAGTTTCCCAACAATTAGCACCATGTCTGCCATACAGTAAGTGCTGAAGAATTATCAGCTGTTTATTATTGTTACTATTATTATTATTCATCTTGTAATCCTTTGAACTCACTAAAAAGCTCTCCTGGTACTTTAACATTTCTCTGATAGGAGGAATTTTGCTTCTTCAAGTATTGCATTATTGAATTATCAGCGGTTTAATGGAAGAGATTCCTCAGCTCGGTACAAGATAGCACTAAAATCTCTCTGCTTTTAACTATAAAAAGTTTTTAGAATTACAAACCACACCGCTCCAAATAGGAAGGTAACTGACAACAAGTATTATGGATGGAGTTTTATGGGTGGGTTTTGTAGTCCCTACTGTTAGGTCTCCATCCTGGGGTAAACCTAAGAACTGTAGCTCTCATTAAATGCAGAAACACAATTATAGGAAGACTCCAAGAAGGCATGGTTACAGGGCCCATAGATTTTTGTAGTTTCCTTCACTGGTTTCAGAGTATTTGAAATGTGAAGCTGTCAGAGGGGAATAGTATATAAAAAAGATTTTTGTCTCATTGGAGAACTACACTTGTTTGAAACGAAACATTTAAAAAAAACCTGTACAACCTCCTGAGAAATAGGGACATGACTGATATTATAACTTTATTTCCATTTCTTTGACCCAGTTTGTCCCCTATAAATCCTACTTTAATCCAACGAAGTAAAAATACAATTGATTTGCATGATACAGGATGTAATTACATAAAAAGATACAAAGCTCTTACCTTTCAAAGCCTCAGCACTACCAACAATTTCCTTTGCTTTTTTCTCATTGTTTAAGTGGTAGCTAACTTTGAGCTCAAAATATGGAATATATATTAGTTAATAAAATGATGTTCAGGAAGAAGGAATAACATAAATCTGCTTTTCAACAAATCAGTATTCACTGAAAAGTTCCAAACAACAAATAAGGCTGGTTGGGGATCAAAGCAAAAGACAGTTACTTGGGTGGTGTGCTGTTTGTGCTCTTGCCTTTTTTAGGTGGCAATAGGTAACCCATTCTCCTCATAGCATGTACAGTCATGAATAAGGAGTCTAAAATAAAATTAATACTATTTTTTTTTTTTGGCTTTTCATTATTCCCTCCTGAAGGAAGCAAAAGAAATAAGAGAAATTTGGGGATTAGGAGTCACCAGGGAAAAACGTGTAATTAGAAACAGGGAAGTAAACACAAACAGAAAACACAGAAAAAGTAAAAACATGTACCTGTGAAAGTTAGAGGAGGAAAAAGTAGCAAGAGCCATGCATACTATGAAAAAAAATTAGACGTAAGCACCTGAATAGAAAGAGAATGAGAAGCAGAAAGAGAAAATTTAGTATGTTTTATAGTGAACGTGGATCTGGAAGGCCAGAACCTTAATATATTTTGAACTGTTCGTGTTGAATTTCAGCTTTTTAAAGCTTCTTTGTTTGCTGAAATGAATTATATGCGTTTTTCTTTAAAACTTACAACTCTTTTTGAAATAAAAATTTTTGGGAGTTCTGGAGACCTTTAAAACCTTCAAAAAATGTCTTAATAGAAATTAAACCTTAAAGATGTTGCCTCAGGTGAAAGTTAAAAATAATAAAGATCATAGGAGTTAACTTGTATTGAGTAATTCTACATGCCAGTGCCTACATTAAATGCTTCCCATGAATTCATTCTCCCATTGAATCCACTATGAACTCTGAGATCCTCATTTTAGGAATGAGAAAATGGATATTCTCATGGACTCAGGGTTAGAATTAGTCAAAGCGTACAGCTCCTTGGCTTCTTCGTCATGTTTAACTGTCTATCCATCTCTCACCACTTGCTGCTCACCGTCTTGCCTTCTGTAACAGTTAGCACCTATGACTTCTCTCAAAATTATTACTCCAGGTTTTCTGAATCTGCCATGTTCTCTGGCCTCTGCGTTACTTTTCTGACTGAATTGTCCTCATTGTTTTACCTCTCCATGATTCATATACACACATACACACAAAAGCACACATCATTCCCACACACTCCATTTGTCTAAATTTTTCTTGGCTTATCAGAATGCAGGTATCAATTCCTCTGACGACTCTTTCTTAATCACCCTATAACTCCTGTTAAGGGGCCCCTGCTTTTTGCTCCTTTTATGTGCTTGTCAGTTTCCAAAATGTCTTTCTAAGAACTCTTCTGCTTCAGAAGCCCTGGGCTCCCCAATGTTTTCTAATTTTTGCTCCTTTCTTGGCTTTCTAGGCCTCCCGAATACTCTTAGGTATTGGGAGGGGGTCACTAAATATGTTTCATAGCCAAACACTGTTTCCCTTTCCCATGCTCACCATGTCTATGCTCGCTGGAGAATCTATGGTATCTAGCTGAGCTACAAAGTGAGGACCAAAGAAATTTTCCATGGAACTTGGACAGTGGAATACATTCCTAAAGCATACTGTCTCTCAAATCCAACCTCCTCAGGAATTGCTGTCACTAAGCCCAGCATTACTTCTGACGTGGTTTAATGTACCTGACTAAATGCTCTGCCTTTCCAAAGTTACTCAGCCCATCTCCCCTCCCAACATACCTTGCAGTCTGTCCACGTTACAATACCAACCCTTCCTGAACCAGCAAATGCCTCCGAACCACAAAATAGTTACGCTTTGATGAAAAAACGGTAGTAGCTACACATTGTCTACTAAAGAAAGTTCTGATTTAGCTTAGTGTTTACAAGCCCTCAGGAATATAAAACCACATGTGTTCCTGCCTTCATTCTAGGCATTTTTCCCCCATGAAATTGCCTTTCTGCACTTTTTTTTAACCTGTCATTTTTAGCTATTTAATAAACATCCCACACACAAGTGCTATCAGTTAAGGTAGTGATTCTCAAACTTTAGATCCTTAAGGGGCTTCCTGCAGAGCTTCTTTATAATTTCAATGTCCAAGTCTCGCTTTCCAGATATGTGGCATCAGCTGATTTGGGGTGGAGCCCCCTCACTTGGAATCTCACTCAGTTGTTAAGTCTCCCGTAAATTTATCCTGCCTTCTCAAACTGTTCTCTTCTTTTTTTTTTTTTTTTAAGATTTTATTTTTAAGTAACTTCTACATGCAACATGAGGTTCAAACTCACAACCCTGAGATCCAGTCACATGCTCCACCGACTGAGCCAGCCAGGTGCTCCTCAAACTGTTCTCTTCTAAATTCCTGTAGTAATTTTTTAGTTCCTCTCTTATTGTAACGGTATACAGTCGGCCTTGAAATGTAAGAAAGTGCGTTTATGTTTGCTCATTTCTTTTTTTTTTTTTTGAGAAACAGTGTGCACGCACAAGAGCAGGGGGAGGGGAAGAGGGAGAGAGATTCTTTATTTTTTTTTTTTTTAAAAGATTTTATTTATTTAACAGAGAGAGACACAGCGAGAGAGAGAGAACACAAGCAGGGCGAGTGGGAGAGGGAGAAGCAGGCTTCCAAATGAGCAGGGAGCCCAATGCGGGGCTCGATGCGGGGCTCTATCCTAGGACTCTGGGATCATGACCTCAGCCAAAGGCAGAGGCTTAATGACTGAGCCACCCAGGCACCCCAGGGAGAGAGATTCTTAAGCAGGCTCCATACCCAGCATGTAGCCCAACTTGGGGCTCAATCTCATGACCCTGAGATCATGACCTCAGCCGAAATCAAGAGTCAGAAGCTTAACCAACTAAGCCCCCCAGGTGTCCCCATATTTGTTCGTTTCTTTGTTTTAGCTTCCCAAGGGGAGTAATTGAGTTCGTAAGTGTCTCTGTATCCTGCATTATACAACCACAGAACATTCTCAGTACACTGGCTCAATATATAATTAAATAAATAAATATTAATTTTATGAAGAATCTGAGGACCTTGAACATTTTTAGGAGTTGACTTTTCTTCTTTCATATTTTGTGACAATTCCTGTTTGAAAATTGTTGCTTGGGGAAGAAACTTTTCCTCAACCAATTAGACTTAGTGACTGGGACCCAAAAATTAAACTGATACGTAACCAATTAACAGGAGAAAAAAAAAATTCATACATGTGCATATGGAAGTTGACAAAAGAAGTAGGTAGCTCACTAAATGGTTAACTTTATAGACTTGTATGCCCAACTCAATAGAGGAAAGAGAGCAGAAAAAGCTAGTATGGAAAGAACAAATAGGTTTCTTTAGGAAAGACATGGGCTTTTAGGAGTAAAGAGAATTGAAAATTTGCCATGTTTGTCGTGCAGGTGTGAGTGGTCTTTCCATCTTCTTCAGGACCATATTTATATTTATAGTAGTATACTCTTAATTATTCCTCCTCCTAGTAGACCTTCCCCAAAGAGGGAGTTTACGACAGCCTTATTTCCCAGAAGTTGCTGCTTTTAGTCAGATAAGAGAAACAATGAGAAGCCTTCCTTCTGTTTTTGTTTTTTTAGATTTATTTTTTTAGAGAACGAGCAGGGGTGGGGAGGGGCAGAAGGAGAGGAAAAGAGAGAGTCTCAAGCAGACTCTCTGCTGAGCATGGAACCCGGCCGGCCTGGGGCTCCATCTCACAACACTGAGATCAATGACCTGAGCTGAAATGAAAGAGTTAGACACTTAACCGACTGAGCCACATAGGGGCCCTTCCTCTGTTTCTGTTGAATCTCAGATGTCTTTAGCTTAAAATATTTATCATACCAACTCTGGAATTCCTAGTGGGTCCCTAAAATTGAATCACATGTTTGAAGAATTTAATTAAATGGTCTGATTAAATGGGGTTGTGATGAAATTTTGAACGGTAGAAAACTAAAAAGAAATGAGACATTCTTATAGGAAAAATAATGCCTTCATTAATTAGGTGGCTAACTTTTTATTTTCTACTTGATTGAATATTGTGTATTTATATTTTTGTGACCTTCGAAAACCAATTTAGGTTTTCTTTTAAATTAGGTATATAATATCTGACATTGATTCTGCAGTTGTAACTACAGTTCTACTGTGCTACAATAATTAATGAACTATGTGTTTTGCTTTCATTAAAAGATACTCCCACTATCAGGGCATCAGAATCTTTCCTTGTCACAATGCAAAGGACTGTTTAAAAACCCCTAGCACCCCTCCCCACCCTACCAAGTTCATTGCAGTATTATCTGCAACAGTCAAGACATGGAAATAACCTCTGTCCACTGATCGATGAATGGATAAAGAAAATGTGGTGCACACACACACACACACACACACACACACACACACAAATATTATGTGGCCATAAAAAATGAAATTTTGCCATTTATGACAATATGGATAGACCTTGAGGACATTATGCTAAGTGAAATAAGTTAGAGAAAGACAAACACTATATGATCTCGCTTATATGTGGAATCTAAAAAACAAAACAAAACACAAGCTCATAGATACAGAGAACAGATTGATGGTTGTCAGAGGTTGAGGGGAGGAGGTAGGCTGAATTTGCCAGGAATTATCTGTTCACAGTGTTATTTCTTAGGTATTTCCAGGAGTGAATACCAACTAGAAATTTTTTTCTGAATCGTTACATGTGGAATAAAGGATATTTATCACTATAATATTATGATTAGGGAAAAGTAAAATTTTGTTCTTAAAATTTTCTTCCTTAAACTGAATGGGACTCTTGTACTATCCTTCCACCACCTCTTACCTTCATCAGCCTTAGGTGAATAATGTATGTGCTTTTGCCTCTGTTCCCAGTAGAAGAAAGACGGAAAAGGAAAAAAGCAATTGGTAGTTAGTAACTGAAGACATTGGAGTATTTTGTAGAAGGACCTTTCTTAACCTCCATAACACCTGGTAGTTGTTGATTAGAAACTGGAACCAAAAATGGAGCCTATTTATTTGCCTCATATTATGACATGTGACCTGTAATACCAATAAAACTATTAATATTTTAATATTTTATCAAAATGCTCTAATTTGTCAGGGGTTTTTTGTTGTTGATAAAATATATGATATAGACAGTAATACTTAGGCACTATTTTTACATTGTCTGTCTTCCTTCATCCTTCCTCTCCTGGAACTTAGAAAATAGGCCCCCCACTCATATCTTTACTCTTGCTAAGTAGATGAAGTTCATTTTTGATAGGGAGTGGGTATTCATTGTCGTCAAATAAGCAACCCAATCTTCCTGACCCCTAAGGGACAAGACCATTCCTTTCATTCTCTCCCATTCTCTCCCATTGACTCAACAGTCCTCTTAGTCATCATCCTATAACCTGGGATTCACACTGCCTTCTCCTGTAGTAGTATGTCCCTCTTATAAGGACACTCTTTCTTCCTAATCTCTCCCTCCCCCTTATATCACAAGGTCATTTATATCTACTCCTTTAAAAATAAATCTAAATAAGACCTTTTAGTCCCATTTTCCAGGTGAGGATATTGAACTTCAAGAAGTTCAGTAATTGCCTACTGCTGAAGAAGAGCAGGATAAGAATGCCTAACTATTTGACTCCTGTTATACCATGCTCCTTCCTCTATACATTAAATATTGTCTCTCGATGTGAGTTACAGTAAAAGAGATCAGTTCATCTCTACATGTACCATGCATTTTTGGTAGACAAAGGTACAGCTCCCACAAAGTAGTAGCAAAAGTATTCATATGTATTTATCTCAGGTTTTGATTCTTAAAAAATAATTTAAAAGCACTATTATATTTTTTAACTTTTTTTTTTTTTTTAAAGATTTTATTTATTTATTCGACAGGATAGAGACAGCCAGCGAGAGAGGGAACACAAGCAGGGGGAGTGGGAGAGGAAGAAGCAGGCTCATAGCGGAGGAGTCTGATGTGGGGGCTCGATCCCATAACGCCGGGATCACGCCCTGAGCCGAAGGCAGACGCTTAACCGCTGTGCCACCCAGGCGCCCCATATTTTTTAACTTTAAAAACAGTTTTTTGTCTCTGAGTATTTTCTCAGCTAACAGTTAATAAACATTCCAATTTTTGACATCAAAAAGAATTCCCTTAAATGCAAAGATGGTAGGAACCCGTGGCCTTCAGAATAGAATAAGAGCTTTTACTTCCTCATATGCCTGCTGGGATTCAGCCTTTGCCTCGTGCTAAGGTAAACTGCAGTTACCCTGCCCTTTCTCCCTCGCATGTTAAATCTACTTCATTTTACTTGGAAAACGTTTTTATTCAGCTCATTCACTACTCTCTCCCACTACTTTATTCTTATATGGATGGAGGAAGTGGGTCAGTACCCTTCTTTTGAGCTCTGGTGGCTCTGTGTGCATACCACTTCTATAGCATAAGTCATGTTTTAGTTAACCCTTTGTGTGATCTGTATCTCTCATTAAAGTTCCGTAAGAGCAGAGGACATGTCTTATCCATACCTTTGTCTTCAGGGGGCTCAATAAACACTATAATTATTAATCTTAACTTCTTTAAATAACTCTTACTATTACAGTCTCCCCAAAACTACAAATCCATAAATTAATATGAAATCTTACCCTTTCCAGACTGAAAACAAATTCTAGTTAAACACAAGAGATACATAGATTCTGTTATTCCAGATATATTTTGGTGATAAAATAGGTACATAAAATAAAATTTATTAATTGAAAACCATTTTTATGTATTTTCTTGGTTCCTTCTTAAAATGATGTGAATTTTTTTTAGTTGACCGTAACTCAGTGTGGTTAGTTTAAAGCTGTCTCTGGCTGTAGGAATGAAAAGTACACCTTGGTCAACATCATGGATTTCACTGGGCATGATCTGGCTAACTCCTCTGTTGAGAATCCACTCTACTGTTAGAAGTTGATGCTGAGTCCCTGTAATAACATTTCAGAGGGGACCAGACTGCTACTTAGTGGCAAGTTGGTTTCATTGAACCCCTTCCCTAATCAAAGGGGTAAGTGATTTGTCCTTATTAGAAGAGATAGGTATTCTGAGAATGGATTTCTCACTCCTGCATGCAGTGCCTCTATAGGTACTGTTGTGAATGCTTTATTTGGCGTCTTAATATTCCACATAACATTGCTGCTGTATTTGTTTCCTATTGTTGCTGTAACACATTACCACACACTAAAGGCTTAAAACAGCCCAAATTTATTCTCTTACCATTCTGGAGGTGTCAGCTGGACTGGTCCCATCTGGAGTCTCTGAGAGGAGAATCTGTTAACTTTGCCTTTTTCAACATTGAATGACCTGTTTGCCTTATTTGCCTTATGGCTTCTTTTTTCATCTTTGAAGTATACCACTCCAGTCTTTTCTTCCATCATTACATCACCTCTCCTCTCCTAAACCAGTATGTCCCCCTTACAAGGACACTTGTAAGTTCTGTAACTTAATCACATGAGTAAAATTCCTTTAGCCATATAACATAACACATTAATAAGTTCCAGGGATTAGTAGGTACACATCTTGGGGTCCATTATTCAGCCTACTACAAGCACCAGTGAATTTATGCCACAGAAACAAAGTGAGTCATTGGGGCCACACTCACGGAATTCACTGATCTTCTGATATACTTCATCACCTGGAAACACTCAGTCCTATTATCATTAGATGACCTTCTGAAGACTTAATTACAGTACTTCCTAGCAGATAATACCCTCCAGAGGTGTGATGCTCTCCTTAAGAATGTGACATATGCTTTGAACCAGCAGTCGAAACAAATTGTTGTTTCAGTCATAACCAGAATAGACACCTTTGGAAAGCAAGGGACAAAAGTATGTTAATGACCAACTTAAATAATTTTGGTTTTTCTGGGGGCGCCTAGATGGCTCAGTTGGTTAAGTGTCTGCCTTCGGCCCAGGTAGTGATCTCAGGGTCCTGGGATTGAGTCCTGCACTGGGGTATTGCTCAGCAGGGAGTCTGCTTTTCCATCACCCTTTGCCCTTCCCCCCCTCTTGTGTGCACTCTCTCTCTCAAATAAATAAAATCTTAAAAAAAATTTTTTTTTGGTTTGTCCAAATGAATTTAAACTGTGATTTTTTTTTTAAAGGTTTTAATTCCCGAGAGACAATGTTTCCACCACATGATATAATGGTTTCATTGAACTGGAAGATTACACTGTCACCTGGCCATTTGAGGATCCTGATGTCACTGAGACAACAAGCAAAGCAGGGTCCTTGATCTCTATGATTAAGGGAAAGCAGGATGCTGCTCCACATTGGGGACAGCGTGGATTATGTCTAGCCCCCTTGGGTTTCTCCAGGTTGCCTCTTATTTCTTCTAAGTTCAGTAACTCAGTTAATGGAAAACTAAAGCAACCCAACAAAAACAATGACTAAGAACTTCAAGAACTGAGGTTTGAATTACCCCACCAGGTAAAGAATCTTAACCGGATGAGGTGCTGCTTGAGGTCAAAGGGAACCTAGAGTGAGAAGAGTAAATTACAGTTATTACCATAGACTCAAGACCAGCTAACAACCATTTATAGAAATGATGACTTGTAGCAGTTACATATGATTTCTTTCTTACATTCTTTCTTTCTACATAATTTAGTATTTAGATTACAGGATATCCAGGGTGAGAACATTCCTGTTAGTATGCAAAGTAGCTAATTGTGTTAGGTAAGAGTACCATATTGTTGTGATTGTTGTTGAGTGAAGTTTAAGGGTAGAAGAGAAGTGAATGAACACTGACTAACCAATGGGGTAGGGGTAGACCATTTAGATTCTTTGTCTACTAATTGTCAGCTCTATCCCCACTCCTCAGTACTCTTTTCTATAAAATTGGTAAAAATGACAACCCCAAAACTGTATTTCCCAGGTTCCCTTGACACATGAGGCTACGAGATACAAAAAGGAGGTAAAAGGAAAGCCATTTTATTTTCTGTTTTTGATGGTACATCAAGAAATGGCAGTAACATCAGTAGGAGTGTAATCTTCTGAGTTCCTGCTTAGCTCTGAGGTGTGCATGCAAACAGAAGCAGTAGCCATGCGTTCAACAGCAGCAGCAGGATTATAAGCTTTTGTATCCCTGCTCAGCCGCAGGGGGCAGTTTCAGTATCAGTGGCAGCACCTCTAGCACCTCCAGCAGGAGCAAGCTAGGCTGCAGTCCAGGTTCAATAGCAACTTCTAATTTCTAGATAACTCTTCTCTCTTCTGTTCCTTCCGCCCTTTTAAGAGCATTGTAACCAATTCCCTGCATTAAATACCTCTTCTAAATATTTAGAGTAGTCTCTGGCTTCTGGGCATGACACTAACTGATACAGATATGAAACTCCAATTTATAAAATCTGTGAGAAAACAATTTCCCCAAGTTGTCTTCTCTTTCTAGTCACTATTTCCTACCCTACGTTGGAATATTGTGTGGGAAATTGGGCTGATCATCTCAGCCAGGGGAACAGTGCAGCATGGCTGAAGAGGATGGCTAAGCAAGATATTGGACCAGGCAGAAGGTGAAGGATCAGGTCGTATCTAGAGATGAAGCTGCAGTGTTGATGGATTCTAGAATAGAACTACTACTCGCGGGGCGCCTGGGTGGCACAGCGGTTGGGCGTCTGCCTTCGGCTCAGGGCGTGATCCCGGAGTCCTGGGATCGAGCCCCATATCGGGCTCCTCAGCTGTGAGCCTGCTTCTTCCTCTCCCGCTCCCCCTGCTTGTGTTCCCTCTCTCACTGGCTGTCTCTGTCAAATAAATAGGTAAAATCTTTAAAAAATTAAAAAAAAAAAAAAAAAAAAAAAGAACTACTACTCGCTCCCCTTCTTTCCTCTCCTAAATCAGAATCTTACGAAGGAAAGAGCAAAAGGATAAAAAGTCAAAGAATATGCTGAGTCTGTGAGCCAGTACAAAGAGAAGATGTCAGCTGGGGAAGGAAGAAGTATACAGGAGATGCTCCCTTCTCCTCATGCAAAGAGCCCTTATCCCTACTGCTACCCCTACTTGTTCCCCTGACAGCTACTGCTAATGGGAAGTCTCTCGTGAGTCCAAAGACATAAGTGCCTAGATACTCAGCATCTCTAGGCTCCTCCATGAGACTGCTGCTGATCATAGGCAGAACCAAGCAAAATGTCCTGAGCCTGGAGGATTCCTGGATGGGCTACTCCTTTTGTTCAGTAGATAAAATTCTGAACACCCTAGGACAGGAGAAAAGGCCACTGTACATGGAAAAAGAAAGCACAGCCGTCAAAGGAGACAAGGTCTAGCGATGGAGGATTGATGCCGATTAGCCCCCTGCCTTCTGTGTAGACAGCAGTGAGAACAAGGCTTCTTTGAGGTTGGACGAAAGAAACATGTAAGGCATGGGGAAACATACCTAGGCATCAGGGCAAGTTGTCTGCAAGGAAAAGATTATCACTGTTCTCAAAGATATCCCTGTGCTAGATTTCTCACTTGTTTCATGCCCCTACTACCAAATCCTACGCCGGTGTAACTGATGTCCTTACTTCTCTCATTTCTACCTTCCTCTGATCTTGCCTTTGTTTTTATCATGTGTAGCTAGAGTTCTCTTGCAAGGCAGTGAAACATATCATCTCTACCAATTGTATCTATGAGAACCAAGAGGGATATTTTGTCCACCTAACGAGGAAGGAGGCTTATTAATCAGGATTTCATAAACCTAGACAGTGTTTTCCTCTCAGAGATTCAAATAGTCAGTGGCCAGAGGTTACTTACCTGATATAAAATACTTTAAACCAAGCATAACAGAGAGGCTGGTTTCAATGATGTAAGTTTTAAAAGAGAGAAGAGGTAAAATTTGGCCTATTGTAAGGGATTTGTGTAAAATACTCTGAGTGTCACTGGAGCAGGCAGAGACCAAGGCTGGGACAGAGAACAAGGCTCCCTAACACTCAGACAGCACCTGCTTTTTCATGACAACACTGTTTGGAGGTCATTTTCAGGTGCTAGGCAAGGAAGTAAGGAAAAATTCGGCACTGTAACAGTATCCCTTCAGCAATGAGAAAGTCTGTGCTTTGGTCCTGGGAGAGGAAATTGTGAACTTCCCTAGAATGGATGGAAAGAGAAAGCTGGAGCAGACCTCTCCATTCTGACCTATGCATCCTTGAGAGTCCTGTATTGTGTGACATGAAGTTTCTCTTAGAACTCAGAAAAGCCATCTGGAAGACCTGGTGCTCTTTATGATGCCTAGTGTGGCCCTGATGCCAGCCACTGAGGTTATGTGAATTATACATCCATCCTTTCAGAATAAAGTAAATTTCAGGGCTCATTTGTTTTTTATTCCCTGAAAAGGAAAACCAAGAGTTGGGCGACAGATAGAAATATCTGCCTGTATCTTCCTGGACTTCTGATTTCTCCCCTTTGACAGTCACCAAATCACCACCTGTCTAATTCCCCTTGGAAATGAAGGAATAGAGAGGTGTGTATACTTTAGTTTTGCCCCCTGATGCCTCTACATTCCAGAAACCAGTTAAGCATACTTCAAGATTAATAGTTTGAAATTAGCTTCAAGTGGACGAGGTTTGCTAGGATGAGTTGTTCCCCCTGAACTGGGAAAGAACACTTTAAGTGTGAGAGAAGGAAAACCACAGGTGTAAGGGGTGTTGAGGATGAGACTGGGCAGAAAGTGTAAGGTAAGGGTCAGAGCAAAACCAAGTCAAACATTAGGGTAGGATTTCCCAGGGCTTAGATCATACCAATATTATACCCATATGATGGACCATTTTTAGTGTTCCCCTCCTTCCATCCCAGCTAACTCTCCAATTCTCTTTGCCAAGTCTCTGGTTAGCCTAGGCACTCACCTGACCCAGCTTGTAAATCTTATCTTACCCTTTTAACCTGCTGTTTTCTCAACATTTCTGGCTGGATGTATCTTTTGCCCTAGGCGGGCCAGGTTTTAAGACATGTCCACCTGTCTCCCCAGATCAACTTAATTTAAATGGGTACATCCTCTTTGCTGTGAACAAGAGGGTTTTTTTATTGATGTTTCAGGAAAACTGGAATGGAGTCACTTCCTCTAAGATAGAGCACTGCATTTCTTTACTCAAATCCCCTAGGAAAGAATGATTGATGAGCCAAGGTTTGCATTTCACTATATGTAACCAAAGGAGTCTCTGTTCAGTGTGTACTATGTCTTTCAGTATGTAGTCAATGGAAAATATTTTTTCCAGCTTTTTCTTTTGGAAAATATATTTGGTAGAAATAAGAAAGAGCTATTTAAATGCCTCTTTTATTTTAGTATTAATACTTGATCACAAATGAATCAATTTTCAGTATAAAAACTGGTATTTTATTTTATTTTATTCATTTTTAAAGATATATTTATTTATTGGACAGAGACACAGCGAGAGAGGGAACACCAGCAGTGGGAGTGGGAGAGGGAGAAACAGGCTTCCCGTGGAGCAGGGAGCCCAACGCAGGACTCGATCCCAGGACCCTGGGATCATGACCTGAGCTGAAGGCAGACGCTTAATGACTGAGCCACCCAGGTGCCCCAAAAACTGGTATTTTAAAAAGTCATTAGGTAAATACAAAATCACTGACTTTCAGCACTTACATCAAGGATGATCCATATATTGAAGTGTATGAGAATTTTAAAAATCAGAATACTGATTCTCAGACCTTAAAGACTAATATAAAAATGAACAGGAGTTTCCAAGTAAATGGCTTCTTTCTACAGATTGGTGTAGGGTATTCTATATGATTATCTGGGTCCTGCAGTAAACCTGCCCTTGTGGTAAACTTGTTTTTGCCACATTTGCTTACTTTGACTATTTGATTAGTCTTCTTCTCACTGTCCTTTTTATGTAGGCTACTTTCCTAAGGGAACTCTCTCCCATTCCAGAGAACGTACTCCTGATGCTCTTTACTTTACCATACTTGAGGTATTTCCTTTTACCAAGGATGGGCAGAGAATCACATCAGTACCCAAGCAGTGAGATTTGTGAGAGGGGAGGATGGAAAAGGCAGGGTCTGGCTGTTTTTAAACTCCCCTACATAAGTGATCTCTGTAGGGCATTTGAAGTGTACTTCCTTGAAGAATAATTACATCATAAAATTGATCAACAGTGAAAATTGTTACTGGACCGGGTATGGGGCTAAGAAAATCCCCCAGCCATTCAGCTCAATTGAGCCCTCCTGTCATGGGAGAACCATGGAGTAGGACTGCAGGAGTCCAGCGGAGGAGACAGAAGATTGTATTTCATTTCTTACCTCTTCTAGCTTCTGCTTTACTCATTTCCTCTAAGTGTGCATTTTCTTTATTCAGTCTTTTCCTGGCTGGCTTTATCATTTTGGGAGAGTCAACAAATTAGAGGAAAGAAACTCTGAAGGAGAAGGGACTTTTCATTAATATTTAGGACCCTGTTTATTCCCCAGCCTTAGAAAGCAAATTAAAGAAATCTCTCCTGATGATACCAAAACCAGGACTGATTTAAGCAAGATAGTCAGTCACATATAAAGCTTTCAAGCCCCTCCATATTTAATATTAGTCCAGTCTTTGGGCAGAGGAAGGGATAATAGATGCCTATAAAGGCACCTACTGAGTAAACATTTTGTGATTTCAGTGTAGAGTATATCCTGGAGCACAACCAAGATGTCTGATAGAAATTCTTGGGGAAATACCAGCTCAGGCCACAGAGTCAAATCTAAATATTACACTAGGGATTGACATGGGAATTTACATGGGTTTACAATGCATCTCAAAGCTTAAGAAAACATGAGCTAGAATACTAGGGGCCAGAGAAGAGGAGAGAAAGCACAAGGAATATATATTGTCATGTCATGATAGAAATTAAATGAATTACAAATATCTGGATTCAGAGACATATTGTGAAATGTTCGTTTTCTAAGCAAGGAAGAACAGAAGGAAATGAAGCTTAAATATGTTTTCTCGAGGAAGAACAGAAGGAAATGAAGCTTAAACATGTTTTCAGTGTCACCTTCTTGGGGGTTTCTCCTTGATACAGGAAGCCTATTCAGGGCAGCTCTAACAAGGGGACATTTGATTGGCCCAGAAGGACTGCTGGGAGGGAGGGGCCCAGAGGACTTTTATAAATTACCTCCAGGGAGAACCCTTAACTCCAGCCTCTAGTGCAAGTGATGCTTCAAGTGGTTTAGCTGTGAAGACTGAGAGGGAAAAAGATAACCAATAACAGCAACTGATTTGGGGGATTCAGCTTGAATTTTAGGTGTATATTGACTGATTGTTTTACATCTCACTTTCCTGACAAATAGTAACCCCTCCCTGAATTAATGAAGAAATAACTAGATGGGGCACCTGGCTAGCTCAGTCATGGAGCATGCGACTCTTGATCTTGGGGTCATGAGTTCAGGCCCGACAGTGGGTGTAGAGCTTTCTTAAGAAAGGAAGGAGGGAAGGAAGGAAAGTGGGAAGGAAGGAGGGTGGGAGGGTGGGAGGGGAGGAGGACTAGAAGATTAATTCCTTGAAGGAACACCAGGAACATACATGAGAGGGGCGTAGAAATGAGTGTCCCATTGAACTCAAGTCCCACCCTCCACCCTAGTTTCTCAGATATGCTCCGGCCCCCACAGACAACACCCACCAGTACTGGAGAGCTCCTAAATGGCTTTATGAGGCTTCTCCTTTCCTTGTTCTCTTAGGCCTACCTATACCAGATCTCTACGACAAAGGAAGGGCAGAAATAACAGAGTTAAAGGGTCTGAAATAAAACCCAGCCTTCTTTATACTTCTGTCTGATTCTATTCATGCTGAAACTAAGAGCCGAGGGAGAATGGGGAGTATGCACTGGAGGTACGCAGAAAACTTTTCCTGGTGATTCCATTTGAGTTGATTTGTTGCCCACACTAGGCTATGACCTATAGAAACTGTCCAGGAGGGGCGCCTGGGTGGCACAGCGGTTAAGCGTCTGCCTTCGGCTCAGGGCGTGATCCCGGCGTTATGGGATCGAGCCCCACATCAGGCTCCTCCGCTAGGAGCCTGCTTCTTCCTCTCCCACTCCCCCTGCTTGTGTTCCCTCTCTCGCTGGCTGTCTCTATCTCTGTCGAATAAATAAATAAAATCTTTAAAAAAAAAAAAAAAAAAAAAAGAAACTGTCCAGGAATTGAGGCCCTTTGAAGGGACAATAGAGCAGAGACCCTGGAGAGCTCACCTATTTGTGGGTGATGGAAGATAAAGTCCCCTTGCCAGAAAAATATATATGTATATGTATGTTTTTTCCTGGCCTATAAAGACCCTTCTTAGACAGCTACTGGAGAATAAGAAAAAGCTGCATGAAACCATCCTTTATTGATACCCTCTCAGGCCTATTTGTGCTGCTTTTCCATGAAGCCAAAATACAGGAAATTCTGGGAGATGAGAATGATCCTTCCTTTGCCCCTTTCTTGTTCAGCAGGTTGCAGCACTATAGCCAGAGTGAAGTAGTCTGGGAGAATGCAAAATAGTTTAGGACATAGAGTATGAATCTTCATTTCTATGACATTCAGTTAATCTCTTCCCATCATTCAGCCTGTTAAAGCATTTCCAAAGTTTTCATTATATAAGACTTTGCATTCATTCTAAGGAGTTAAATTTAGCCCATCTGGGAGGAAGGGGTAGAATTAAATAATTTCTAAGTGTCCCTGTCTAACTTTGGAGACTCTGACTTGTCATGGCTACCCACAGTGGAGTGATGAAACCTGAATGAAAACCTGGCAGACAACAGCAAATAATGGTGGGGTATCAGGCTCAGACTCAGGATAATTTGCTTTCTTTTAATTGAGCAGCAGAAAACCTGGACATGTATACCTTCTTAAAGTATTCTTCACAGACTGGGTCTCTTATGCCAAGAACCGGGTCATGAAGACCCCTCCTAGACAGATCTGACAGACTTAGTGGAGGTTGTAAGAACCAGTCTCTTCCCCTGATGTCTCCTGACTGCATTTCTCTGCCATTAAGCATGACTATAAAGTAGGCAAGAATCTCAAGGAATAAGGACACTACCCGAGACACAGAATCCTGTTCTTTCTTGCCACTCTTCTCTACATGTTAGGGCTTGAGACGATGGGGAAAAATCCTTGGGAAATTAGGGAGCACAATAGAAGATGCAATATGAAGCTTTATTCCTCCCAATTCTGCATTGCTGAATTTGCTCTCAAACTGTACCTATAAGAGCCCACGCCAATTCTTTAGTATTAAACAGAGGACACCACACAGTTTGCTGATTTATAACTTGATGATAGTCTTCCAGAAGGCATCATTTATTAAAAATAGTAACAAACATCTCAGCCTTGAAAGTCAAATTTGGAGAGATTTGGTTATGCTGTTGGGAGGGAGAGACACTCATTATTCAATGGGAGGATCTTACATCTAATAAAGTCTGGAGAAAAGAAGCAGATGATTTCTAAACAGTCTTTGTTGGAGAGGGAGCTTATAATACTTGATTCTCAAGTAAAGGCCCAACACTAGTGCTATGAAGAACTTGCTGAGAATTTTATAGAAACTTCTCACCACAAGAATAAAGCATATAGCTCGTTTCCTATGGGATGAAAGTATCCCCTCTAAGAAAGGATACTAGGAATTTTGAGCGCTTATAGGTCAGAGTTCTGCCTACTGAAGAAGCAACATGAAGCTCCCCCTCCAAGGCTGAGTCTTTCATACTGAAGTATAAGTCACGAAGACATCTCCCACAAACCTCTGAAAGGTTAAGAGACAAGGAAGCACTGTCTCTCACACCTTGTCTTCACCCTTCAATACTTTAATTTGTGTTATTAGGGCTGGGACTATGCAAATCCCATTGCTGCTTGACCAGTCAGCCAATTCTGCCAATCGGGGAGTGCTAGAGGGAGACTAGGAGACTATAGGAGACAGAAGGGACTTGTTCTTTTCCATTTGCATCCTGTGTACTTGAGGTTCTTGGGAGCATCACTCCAGCAACACTAGGGGGAAAAGAAGGGGAAGGGGGGAGGAGAAGGGTAGAAAGAATCGGAGGAGAAAGAGGGGGAGGAAAAAGAAAACTAACAGAGATAAGTTCCAGACATCATGTTCTTTCCCCTAAATACTTCTGTGCATATTTTCTAAAAATAAGGACAATTTCTTTCATAACAAGAGTTCAATTATCAAAATCAGAAAATTAACATCAATATAATTCTCTCTAATCTATATACCCCATGCAGATATTGGCAGTTATTCCATTAATGTCCTTTATGGCAAATTGTTTTATTTTGTTTTGGTTCCCCAGGATCCAGTCCAAGATTCCACAGCATTTAATAATTATCATGTCTCTGGTCTTTAATCTAGAAGGTTTTCTCAGTTCTGTTACCTTGTCTATTACCTTGATGTTTTTGAAGAGTGCAAGTCAGTTATTTTGTAGAATGTTTCTCAGTTTGGGTTTGTCTGCTGTTTCCACATGGATTAGAATTGATACATAATGCATTCAAGCAGAAATACCTTCAAAAGTGATGCTGCATTGTTTTCAGTGCATCATGGTAAAGAGGCACATGATTTCTGTTTGTCCTCCTCTTAGGGCTTTTTTTTTTTCTTTTTTTAAATCTCGAGTTCTCTTTTTTTTTTTTTTTAAACATTTTATTTATTTATTCGACAGAGATAGAGACAGCCAGCGAGAGAGGGAACACAAGCAGGGGGAGTGGGAGAGGAAGAAGCAGGCTCATAGCGGAGGAGCCTGATGTGGGGCTCGATCCCATAACGCCAGGATCACGCCCTGAGCTGAAGGCAGACGCTTAACCGCTGTGCCACCCAGGTGCACCTGTTATTCCACTTTAATGTTTATAACAGTATAGAGTCATGGATTCTAATTTTATTGTATGGATTATATTTTATTACTACCATTATTCATTTTTATGCTCCAGCTTTCCCATATTTTGCTAATGGAAGCCCTTTCAAATTGTCTCCTTTGACTTTTGAAGTGTCCCATCATTCTTTGAGTACTTCCTTATTTTCTGGTATGGCAAGATGTTCCAGCTCATTTTGTACTTTACCACCCCAGCCTCAGAGTCAGCCACTTCCCCAAGGATCCCTGGCTTCTTTTCTTTTAATGAAATTTGAAACCATGATTTGGATAATGGTGTGTCATTGCTGCTAGGCCCTCTCCCCCCACCCTGCATCTCACTACCAACTTGCATTCACACAGCAATCTACGAGAGTGTCTGTTTCACCACAACCTCATCAACAGAAGTTGTTTTTATAATAATCTGATTTCATAAGATAGTTTCCAGTGGTGTGTTCTGGTCATAAAGGCCAGACTCACAAAGATCTAGGAAGGGGCAGTGGTCATTATGCCACTTAAAAGTATATGCCTTAGGAGCACCTGGCTGGCCCAGTTGGTGGAGCATGTGTCTCTTGATCTTGGGGTTGTAAATTTGAGCCCCACGTTGGGTGTAGAGATTACTTAAAAATAAAAATCTTAAAAAAAAAAAAGTGTATGCTCTGTCCCAGCCTGGAGGCACAGGGTGGTTACTTGTCTCCAAAGGACTCCCCTCGCTGTAGCTGTGTATGGTTGAAGTTCTACCTGCAGCTTTCAGTACAAGACAGGCTAGGTATTTCCTGGTAATCTCTGTCTACCTATCCCCTTATATATGGGAGATATAAGAAGGGCCAACATAAATCAGAGTACAAATTACAGGAGTTTATGAAGCCCTGTCTGAAAGGCTTTCCCTGATATTAGACTTGGATTATTAAGACTCCTGCTGATTCTGGAGTCCTCAGGAGTACCTCAGTGAAAAAAAAACCCCTTTTTTGGATTTAAAGGCTACACATAAAAACAAAGACAATTAAGAGTAGAAAGGAATATTGGGAAGGTGAGTATATGACATAAAGCAAAGGGTTGTATTACTCCTCTTTGTCTGCCCTCAATGCTAAGATTTTTGGCCAGAGTACAAAGTGACTAAAAGGAGAAATAGGATAAGATAGTTAGCATGAGGGGTGGCTCCGTTGGTTAAACATTTGTCTTCAGCTCAGGTCATGATCCCAGGGTCCTGGGATTGAGCCCCACATTGGGCTCCCTGCTCAGTGGGGAGCCTACTTCTCCCTCTGCCATTCCCCCTGCTTGTGCTCTCTCTCTCAAGTAAATAAAATAAAATGTAATTAAACAGAATAGAATCTTTAAAAAAAAGACAGCATGGGGCACCTGGGTGGCCCAGTCAGTTAAGTCACTGCCTTTGGCTCAGGTCATGATCAAGTCCCACAATGGGTTCCCTGCTCAGTGGAGAGTCTGTTTCTCCCTCTACTCTTCCCCTCTGCTCGTGACCTCTCTCTCTCTCTCTCTCTCTTTTTCTTAGATAAATAAATAGAATCTTAAAAAAGACAGCATGAAGCTATATTCCACTTGATTCTGCTGTGGCAGATTTGTTCACCAGAGTATATGTGTGAAAACCAATCCCAGACTGTTTAGTGGTGTAGGACACAGAATAGATCCATGACTGCCCTATAGTTCATATGAGGTCCTGCCAGAAGGCATGATTGAAAAGATCCTGGTCTTTACGGTTAGACTGAACAAGTTCTGGGGATTATCCTGGGGCAGGGTGAGATTCAGTATTTTATTGCTGAATTTCTAATCAAGCCAAGAGTGGAGGAAAGAGTCAAGCAAGATGTGTTTCACTGAAGAAGGCTTTTCACTGGAAAAGGAAAGGTAAATTCTGGTTTTCAATTGCAGCTGCCATGCACAGCCAGGAAGACTGAGGGTCTTGCAGGGACCTTGATAACGTCTATGAAGTCACTTCTCTATTGAGCAGTGAAGGTGAAGGGGAGATACCCTACCACCAGGACACTAGGAATGTTGGTGGCTCATCACTCCAGTATGTCTTGAAAGAAAAGAAGAGAAACAGCATCACGATTCCTCTCCAAGTTTGGTCTCCCAGACCAAGCTCTGGACTAAAAAATTGCCATCCTGTACTTTCGAATTTTTAGTCTCAACCATTTTCTCATCCTCCATTTTATACATGAATCTGTCTGACCTGGGAATAGGGAGCAGAATGGAAGAAGGGATGGAAAAGGATTGAGGACACTGGATGAAGCAAACAATTATTTGGTGCTATATTAGCTAAAGCTTAGATTAAAGAAATCTGGGGAGCCCAGGAGATGTTTTTAGCCAACATATGAAGCTCTTTTTTCTTGGTCTTATATCACTTGCTCCTAAAATCCTGATCATAGAGACTTACCCAGGTATATCTGAGGAACTGATGCTCAGAAACTAATACTCATTCCAGCCCTTGGTTCAAGAGATAACAAAGATTGTCATGATGACCTACAAAAGGCCAGGCCTGTGACTTAGTCTAACTTAGGTCATAGAGGCCATGGTTAGGCATAAAATATTCTTTCTGGCATGATACCCCATACTGAGGTCTGGGAAATGATGACTTCTCCTCCTTCAGGGAAGATATATGAAACAAACCTACACCTGTTCTACGATATCTCTGCGTAAAGTCAGACCCAGGTCATTTTCCAGAAAATTCTGGGAAATTAGGACATTGCATGACATAAAACACTTTGCTATTCCTCTTTGACATCCTCATGCTATTATGTCTTAGGGCCAAAATAAAAATGGTTGGAAAATGGAGAAAATATTAGGAGCCTCATCACCTCTGATTCACAGTTAAGTGTTTTAATCCAAAGTAATTAGGTATTAAAACAAGATAGTCACTATCATCTCATTGTATCAAAAGAAAGAATAAAGTTCTACTCTTAATTATGAAGGCTAGACAAATCTTAAGAGTTACAGAGGAATTTGTATGAAGTTCAATATGCCACATCTCCTTTTGCTCTCGTATTTAAAGATTGTCCCATGTTACAAAGGCAGATTACAGCTTGCTGGGAATCTAGTGAAAATAATCATTAAGCAATGTGATCTATTCTTCCTGTCTGGGTCTCCAGTTACTTAGTGACTATGGATAAAATAAAGAAGGCTTGGAAATTGAGCTGTTTGGCGATGTAGAAAGAAGGGACACTTTTTTCACTCAGTGTTAATTTTCTCCCTACATAATGACTTTATTTATTTATTTTTTAAAGATTTTATTTATTTATTTGACAGAGCTAGAGACAGCCAGCGAGAGAGGGAACACAAGCAGGGGGAGTGGGAGAGGAAGAAGCAGGCTCATAGCAGAGGAGCCTGATGTGGGGCTCGATCCCAGAACGCTGGGATCACGCCCTGAGCCGAAGGCAGACGCTTAACCGCTGTGCCACCCAGGCGCCCCTACATAATGACTTTAAAAGCCACATCTCGGATGATACAGTAGCCTGAAAGGAGATGTTAAATTCACTATTCATGGCACTCTTAGGCAGAAACCCTTTCACAAGTTATGAGGATGGTCTAACCGTAGTACAGTCTTCATTCTGCCACTGATCCTCTGCTCTCATATTGAAGGCCAAACACCCAAAATTCAGGAAAAGGGTCTGGCCGAATTTTCCATAATATTAATGTAAAATCTAAATCTACCTAGAGTTGGGATGATGTAAGTGACCCCTCAGGGGACCTCTGAGGCGTAAAAGCCATGGACTGTCTGTAATGCCCACAAGCATGGCTATCAGAACTCTGTAGGGAATTGGGGCTGCATTTGTGTTAGGCTTTCTAAGAGGAACTTCCATTGGAAGGGGCGCTAGAGAAGTAGGAGCCACAGAACTTACAGTTCTATGGAATAGGAGAGGCGTGATGTCCTTTCTCTAGGCTTGGTTTCTTACATTGACTCTGGGCTATGAAGGCCTCTGCCAGACCACACTAGACAAGTCAAGGGAAACTCATGAAGCAAAACATCTTCTCTTCTCCCTGTGCCTTCAAGAAATTCTTTTTTATGAATAAGACAAACAGTGAAATTAATAGGCGGTTTGGGCACGAGCAACTTCTCTGAATAAAAATCTATTTTTCTACCCCTGTGCTACTGCACTGTATTGTGGAGGTGAGGAAGCATGAAAAATCAGCCAAATGATGGGGACGTAGCATGATGCTGCACTGCATGTCTGTAGCTCACTTTCAATTTACCTGACCACAAGGAAGATGTGAGGGGTTGGAGATGAAACCTAAAAATAACTGCTTCTTGTATAACCAAGATATCCTGACCCCTGACTTGCCTGGGAGAATGAACGACCCCTGACCTATTCACGCTGAAAGGTCATATTCCTGCCAAATACACTCCCTAAGCCCTCCACATCTTCTGTTTTAATATTTCTCTATAAGTCACCAAGAGGATTATTACGTGTGCTCAAGAATCAGTGTAGCAGCCTCTGGTCTTCGCTTCTCAAAACCAGGTCTTCCTTGTTTTCAATAAACATATAGACCCTGCTGCTTCTAGATGCTTCTGACATGTGGTCTGCTGTGCTTCCCACCGCTCTGCACAAGGCCGCAACTCCTCCATGGAGCAGTAGTGGACCAGTTCACCCTGCCCACTGATGCCCTCCATCCTTGTCAGGCAGACATGCTTAGCAGTCCCTTTCAAAGTAGGGAGAGTTCACTCGCACCTCTGCCTTACGCTCTTTTAGGGGAGGGGAAAGCTCTTTTCTTTCCATGTAAAGCTCTTTCAGTGAGGTTAGAACCATTCTCTCTGCCTCCTTTAGAAGAGTTGGCAAAGCAAGACTGCTTGAGCCCCAGTGTGCGGAAGTGTTGAGTAGGATGGATCTTTCTGTTTCCACGCAAAATACAGAAGAGCTGACACCACCCCCCTCCAACCCTAACCCACTCGCAGTGTGATGAGGTCCAGGCTGATGTAAGGCCCAGGGCCACATTCCACCCACAAACATTGTTTTCACCCATTCTCCTTTTTTATCCTATATTTTTAGTTATTTATCTCTCTGCCATAAATATAGTTGTAAAATGGGAGAATTTTGTGAGAGATGAAGACATTGCATGAAATGAGAACCCCCAAATTTAACTTTGCCAGGAAGAGGCAGTGGGCAGACACAAAACATCTCGAAGAATTCCTTAAAAGGTTTTGTTCTCCTTGGCATGTTGTGATCCAGTCGATGAAGTTAAAAAATAATCTGGCAAGACCTAGAAAGGTTAGAAATTCCATTTATTTGACTTCAAGATCATACCACTGTGCCCTTAACATCCTGTGTGAAGTCTCTTCCCAGGACAAGAGAAGAGGTTAATATTCATTTCATCTGTTGATTCAGGTGGTACAAGGGCTGGCTAGTATGACCTACAAAAGATCGATCAGAAGCATAGTTTATTCAGGGTCATAAAAATTAATCCTTTGCATAAATTCGTATCTCAGGGCTTGAAGTTCACATGAGACTGCATAAGTTAAACCACTCTTGTCCTCTCATTTCTGTTTAGCCTATAAATATCTGGCTTTTCAAATGCTCTATGGGCCAGTTTTAGCATCTTATAGGTCCTCTGATTAATTAGCTAATTAAAATAAAATCATTGATGTGTACCTTTTGCATTTGCCCGAGGGTCCCAATTTTATTATTTTGAAAGCTAGACATCAACAAGAGTTAAGAGATTTACAGATTTATTTGAGAGTTGGTTTGGGATTTGTTGAAGACTGGGAAGTTTATTATAAGGAGAAACAGATGCTGAGAAAAGTGAAGGAGTTTGGAATTAAGATAAAAGAAAAGAGGCTTTAAAGAGTTAAAAGGAGGAAAATGGCTTTCCCAAAATTGAGCTCCCCCTTTTTAGATTTGACCTAGCCTTCCCTCCATCGTCCCCATTCTAGGATCAAGCCCATCTGATCCATAATGGGAGTCTCTGGCTTTTCAGCTTTGAAAGGCCCCTTAGCTTGTACCAGTGGCTAGAACTAGGGGCCTGTTAAGCAAGAGTGCCTCAGGAGGTGGCAGTGGGCAGACACAGACATCTCTAAGATTTCCTCACAAGGTTTTGTTGTCCTCAGAGTGGGAGTGGGGGGAACCCACAGAACTCAAATTCCTTCACTGTGCATTTTTCTAACATGGAAGTGTTAGCAAGCTCCAGGCTCCCAATTTCACACTTCAGATCAACTGTAAGAAACAAATCGAATAGTAATAAAATGTAAATATTTAAAGAAAGTTGGCTCATAAATATGAGACAGACCAGGCAGTCTGTAAACTCCACTTACAGACAACACTTTTCTTCTTTCAGTGCCTCTGCACCTGGCACACCTGTCAGATGAAAATAAGTCCTCAGCTGTTTGAGGTGTCTAAAAGATAATTTGGGGGGAGGTTGAGTTGGGAGGAAACATTTTCTAAAATTTGAGAGCTGTAAGCAAATGTTTGGGGCTATAAAGGCTTTCATAAGAAAGGTTCATATGTGGAGGTGGGTATAACAGAACAGCTAGAACTCACAGAGACTTGTCTACATGCCAGGTGTGTGCTAAGGTTTTTATAAACATAATTCATTTAGATCTCTATTTAGTAGGCAAAGGCGATTTCTACCCTAACTTCCCTAGCTTCGTAGAGGAGGACATTGAGGCTGAGGGAGGGTATGGTTACAGGGTCTCACAGTTAGAAGGTGGCAGACTTGGGGCTGTAACCCAGGAAGAAGTCAAACTAGTTGTGGTAGAGAATATGGTTTAGATGTTCAGGAAGCTCAGAGTAGAGGAAGGCCATTCTTTTTCTTTCTTATTTTTTTTTTAAAGTTTTTATTTATTTATTTGTCAGAGAGAGAGAGTGCTCACGCACAGGCAGGGGGAGTGGCAGGCAGAGGGAGAAGCGGGCTTCCCACTGAGCAAGGAACCTGATGCTGGACTTGATCCATGAGCCAAAGGCGGAAGTTTAACCATTTAACCGACTGAGCCACCCAGGCATCTGAGGAAGGCCATTTCTTGATGGCAATCCACTTTTTCAGATTTAGGGGATTTTCTGAATCAAAATTATGGTATTCTTCCAGGCTTCATCTACCCTTCTCAGCCAAGTTGCTTCCATTGCCATGAGCTCATTGGTGACATGTGCAACGCATAGATTGGTCATTAATGCCAAATTCTCCAGAGCTCTATGCCTGGGGAGGAAGGGAGGAAAGGCCCCCCAAAGTTGGGCACTTAGAACCCTTTCATGTTTCCCCACACTTTCCCAGAGTCAGAGTGCTGAGGCCTTTCCTCCCTATAGAAGGGACCAATGTGACCTCTGAAATGGAAGAGATAGCTGTCTACTTAGAAAGGATCTTGCTGTCTCCCTCTCCTTCAGCCCCAGCATCCAGTCCACCAGCAAGTCCTCACAGTGCTACCTCTAAAACGTATTTATTCGAAATAGTGCAATTTTTTCTATGTCCACTGCTACTACCTCATATTCCCAATATCACTTCCAGCCTAGATGTCCACAGCACCCTAATTCTATCCACTTTTACCCACTACCAGTTCCTTCTCCACAATACTTTAAACCAAATTTAAACTCTTCAATGGCTCTTCACTACATTTACAAAAAACTCCAATTACCTAACAGTGGGCTACAAGGTGCTGCATAATTTGGTTCCTGCCCGCCTTCCCAACTTCCCTTCTTGCCACTTTTCACCATGCTCACCATTTCCAGCTATACTGACCTTCAAAAGTATTTTGTATTCCTGGGTGTCTCTCTTCTCAGAACTCATCCTTCCATGTGAACCTCTCTTTTCTCAGCTCCTACATGACTGCCATAATCCATACTTCATTTCTCAGTTTAAATGCCGCCTCCATAGTGAGTCATTCCTATTCTCCCTACCCCCATTCTTTATCTTCCTCTCTGGTTCATTGCTTCATAACACTTGTGAAAATTTGCTATTTTTAAAAAAAGATTTATTTATTTATTTTGAGAGAGAGTGCACCTATGAGTAGGGGGAGGGGCAGTGGGAGAGAGAGAATCTCAAGCAGACTCGATACTGAGTGCAGAGCCTAGGTTAAGAGTTGATCCCAGGACCCCGAGATCATGACCTGAGCCAAAATCAAGAGTTGGATACTTAACTGCCTGAGCTACTCAGGAACCCTACGAAAATTTGCTATTGTTTTAGTGGTTTGTTTTCTTGCTCTTTGGCTGCCCCACCCACTAGACTGTAAGCTCCATCATGACAGTTCACTCTGGGATGCATGTGCTTTTTGTGTTACGTAACGCATGTTCTCCATTCTTAGTGCTGGGTGTAATAAGATGTTTTGAGTTACTAGGCACTGTAAGAATTCTGAAAATTATGATGTCTCCCATAGACAACTAAAAGTAAAAACTATGCTAAAATTAAAATGAAACTTGCATATATTCTGAAATCAAACCATCATATCTAGATTTTCTGATTGCAAAATTTTGGAAAAGGCCACTGAAATGGAACTTTTCTCACTTCTTTGGTGTCCCTGATTTGCTGGTAACCTAAGTCCATGTGTTGTCTGCCATTGGGTAATATACAACTGCCCTGGACCTGAAAGGGAAACACTATTTCATGCTTCAATATCAGAGCAAAAGTTTATATTATCATGTAAATCTTACTTAATAAATCTGTAACGAAACAGTGGTCACTGTTAGCATTACACCTCTTTTTCCACTGTAAAAACAGTTTATCTCTTGGCCTCCCTTCATTCCTTCTCATCCCACACAGCCTGTCAGCTCCTTAGCTATTGACAAACTCTAACTCCTCAAATAAATTAACAGAAAAAAAAAAAAAAAAACCACGATGGAAAGAAGTTGTGTGCTTATGTGCGTGAGTGGTTGGGGGGAAGGAGGCAAATTCTTTCAACAAACACATAAGGGCCCATAATATACACAGATACCGTGCTAGGTATCAACATTAAATAAAACGTGAGTAACTTGCTTGTTCTTGCACATTTCAGCACCTGTGTACATTTCCTTCCCTTTTTCTGAAACCAACTGCCCCTACCTTACCCTATTATCCTCCAGTAATATCTTCCTTGGGCTCCTAAACTGTTAGATCTTCCCTTTATATGCTGTCAGAATTCCGATGGTTCTCTGTTGTAGCCCTCAACATAATTTAATTATGTTTAATTATATAGTCTGTCTTTCCTTTTAGATTATTAGCTCCGTGGAGAGAGTGTTCATGTTGTCTTATTCACAGCTATATCCCTAGCACCTAGAATAGCACGCAGTAACAGCTAGCAATAAATATTTGTTAGGTTGGCATAGCAATAAATGAATAAATGAACAGTATATTCCTGTCCTCAAAGTGCTTACAGTCAAGTAGGAAAGAAAGACAAAGAAAAAACTATTTGCCCTTCAACATCATGAGGTCAGCAATAAAGACATGACAGGGGACAATGGGAACATCACTTCTAATGCTAATCCTGGTCTCCTTTGAAGACTCCCCAGAGAAGGTGATGGAGAAGTGATTAGGATGAAGAATTGGGGCAGGGAAGGCGCAGCCAGAGGAAACAGGGTGAGCAAAGGCCAATGTGTCCACCTTCTATGCAGGCATTTGTTCATAAGATGGTTGGCCTTAGGAGTATGGAGTTCATGGGAGGGTTCTAATATTTTTGCTTACTGGTAATATTTTTTTAAAGATTTTATTTTCTTTTAAATATTCTCTATACCCAGACTTACAACACGGAGGTCAAGAGTCACATGCTCTACTGACTGATCTAGCCAGGTGCCCCATTACTGGTAGTATTGATAAAGGATATGCAGTGAGGTCCAAATGATATCTTTTTTCTTAATGAATTCAGAAAGATCCTGACAGCTTACATTTAATGTTCTCTGTAAATACATAATATGTTAATAATCTCTTACGGAGTACACAAAGAATAAACATTGACTTCTGACTGTGACTTCTCCTTTTTGTCCCCTTTTTGGGGGAAATCAAGACATTGGCCAATCTCTGAGATAAACATCTCTAGAAACCCTCATGGTCTGCTGAAAGCTGGTCTGCAGTCAAGTTCTTAGAATAACCCTGAGTGATCTGAGTGTTTTGGAAACATCCAGAATAATATGCTATGCATAACCATAATTATTTAAAGTGATATTTATAATGATATGAGCTACATATTATCTATTGTTTATTGCATGCCAGGTACTTATTAGCTTTTTGCAACAAATAACTGTGATCTTCAGAACAACTCAGTGAAGTGTAGGTACTGCTAGCATGTCATACAATGAAGAAACTGAGGCATATAGAAATTAAGCAGCTTGCCCAAGGTCATTCAGAAAACAAATGGTGAAGCATGAACTCAATCCAAAAAGTCTGTCTTCAGAGCCTACACTTTGCAGCTTCCTCCCATGCTGTGGTTTCTCCTGAAAATTTAATGTCACTTTTGAAGCCAAGACCCACACCCTGTACTTTTTCAGACATCTCATAGAATCCAGAAGTCAAAATTGGAAAGGTCCCAGAAGAGGTAGATAGTCTGCTCACTGTTAGTACTACTGGAGAAGACATTCTTAGAACAAAATCAGTGTTTCTCAAATAACACCATGCATACCACCGGCAATATGCTAGATAACTTTGAATATGCATGAGCAAACGTTTCCATTTCATAACTATGTATATTTAAAATATGTATCAGATAGACATTATGCTAATATGCATTATGCTAATAAGATAATTTGTATAATTATCTTAGTTTTTAATTTTGAGCAATATCAAAAATATATGTGGACAAATAATATTACAACAATAGCCTATATAGCCATGATCCAATGCAGACGTTGTTGATATTTTATTTATTTACTGGTTTATTCATTCAACAAATATTTATAGAGCACCTAATATAGGTCAGGGACTGTTCAAAAACAGATAAGCAAACAGAAATCCCTGCCCTTTTGTAGCTTACATTCTAGTGGAGAGAAACAGATAACAAAAAATGTAGAAGCACAAATAAATAATATAGTATATTAGAAGATGACAAATACCATGGAAAAGTAGAGGATGATTAGAGAGGAGGTGGCAATGGAGAGAAGGAATGAAATTTTAAAATTATTTAAAAAATTACAAATAAAGTTAGTGTCTGTTTTAGCCTCCCAAAATGTATGATTTTGCTTTAAGTTCCTATCTCTGAGAACACTCTTTTTACCATGCTTATTTTTATTTATATTCTAGTGAAGGCAGAGACAAATTTCATTTTAAAATAACAAATAAAGTAGATAAAATAAATAGTAAATAATTAAATATTTGAAAAAACTATTATTAAATAATGATAACAGTGCTTCATGGATATGGCAAAAGGTGGGAGAGCATTTGAATGACTAAACTGTTTGAACACGAACACTGTTTTCTCCCCCAGTTGATTCTGCCTGTGTTGATGGGAGGAGAGAAAACTGGAATGGCTCACCCCAGCCAAGTGAAAGATGAAATTCTCCCTCACGAGGCCAGTGGGGAGGGTTCTGTCACCCAGACATGTCCGAGCTTCTACAACCCACAGCTTTCCTTTCTGCTTACGTACTTGACCATCTCTGTGGAGACAGCAGAAGGTGAAATACAGAGAAGAATACCAAAAAAGCAAGACAACCCATTCCTTCCTGTTGCATGACTACACTTACGTGATGCTGGTGTGGAAGTATGTGCAGGCAGTGTGGTTGCTCAGTCTCTGGTGGGAGGCAGGAACCACCAGCTGCACAGAGCAGGATGCAGGCTTCCCTTGGGAGAGGACCAAGAGGTAAGGCCAAGGATGGTAATGAGGATGACTGCAGCCCTTTCCTTGACCACCTAATTATCTTCAAGTTAGTTTTGTTAGAATAAGGCCCTTGCATCAAGAGTGACCCCATCTAGGAAAAAAAATCTTACATTTTAATATTGATTACTTAAGAACAAGTAACAAATAATCATAGCTACCATTTATTGAACAGTTACTGTGTGCTAGACACTGTGTTAATGCTCTACATACATCATTCTGTTCAATTCTCACAATGACTCCATGAGATTCTGTGATTATTTCCAAAAACATTGGTTCAGGGAAGTTAATTTTTGTGTGTCAAGTCATATCTATAGTAAATATTGGCACCAGAAATGGATCCCAGGCTGTCTGACTCTGAAAATTACATTAATCCTATTTGAACTTCTAAATAACCCTATGGGTTAAGAGCAAAGGGTATCTCCATTCCATGGAGAAGTGGCAGAAAACTGTAATGATTGGGTGGGGAGCAAATGTTAGTATTAGAAGAGTCAGAGTTTTAATTGTGGCCCTATCATTAATTAGCTGTGTTAATTTGGGAAATTTCTCTAAGTCCTTTAAGACTTAGAACATGCTCAACTGTCGCATTTTAGAGAACCTTTATTCTTTCAGGCTCTCTGTCTTTGCCATCAGCAGCAGCAACACATCTATCATGTATTGTTTTCTCACCTTAATTTTTTGCTTTGTCCGAATTTGCCATGCTATTCCCTCGATCCCTTGAATTAAGGGGCAGCTACAATGTACCACTACTGCTACTACCACTACTACTGGTAAACATTTATTTGCATGCTTAGTACATGCCAAGTGCTATTAATGCATTATTTCATTCACTCTTTACAACTATTGCATTTGGTAAATACTAGTGTCATCTATAATTTATAGTTAGAAACAACTCACAAAGAACTTGGAACACTGCTGATTTCACCTTTTTTCTACCTACTACCCTGACTACCAGCTGGCTTGGGAACTCCAAAAGGGCATCCATGAAAATGGTGTCCATGAAAATGGCTTAGAATTTTCTGCAGGAAATTTAATACTCCAGGAATTTGACATTACAAAGGTTTGGAACTATCCACCAACTGGGTAGTGTTCCTGAGAACCGTGTAGTTGCTCAAGAAATTTCTGTTCCAACTTCCTTTTCCACAGGGGAGTGCCAGATACCTCCAAGTCCTATTCAGAGAGAGAACTGGAAAAACAGTGAGACCAAGTGACTCACTTGAGAAGAACAAGCAGAGTAGTGCTAAGAGATCAGACTTATTTTATTGTAAAGTCCAGCCACTTACTTAGCTTTTTAACAACCTTGAGTGACATTGAGTAAAAGATGTTATCAAGGACAACATATTTGGAGTAATTATAATTTCCGAGTGCAAGATATGATTTTCTCCATTTGTTATTATTTTTTTCTGATGGCAAATTTTAATACATTTTGTTGGAAAACCATAGTAAGTGCAAAAAATAGCTAAGTTATTTTCTATGTTTAGTCTTGATTTCGACTACATTTAAATTATTCTCTTCTTGTGCCTGTACACCCTTACCCCATTTTTCAAGACCCAGAATCCAGGTGGGAGAGACCAAGAGCATCCCAGAGGGCAGCAGCACAAATTCACTCCCCTCCAGCCCCTGCAGCTCGTTTCACCCATTTCCCCTCCCCCTTAGTCTGGTGGCTCACCATTGGTCGTTGCCATGACAACCAGCAGCTGCCGGGACAGGCAGCCTCTACCGCAGCAGGGGTGGGGCTTTGGGGGAGGGGGCAGGAGAGGAGGAGCCAGAGGAGGTGTCTGCTGCAAGTTCCTGGCTGCTTCTGAGCTCACCCCATCCTCCGAGAGGGAGGAGGCAAGTGGTGATGCCGCTGCTCCTGCCGCCTCGACTGCTGATGCTCTAGTGAGGCTGGAAGGGTGGTTCCTCTTCACACCATCGCCAACCAGAGAGCGAGGGAACAAAATCCCAGCAGCAGCTGCTGATGTTGGGTTCGGAGGCTGTATCCGACTCGGTCACAAGGAAAATGGATTCAGTTTGCATCTTTCCCTCCTTTCAACAGCTTCTCCGGGTCTCATCATGGTAAGTAGGAGACTATGGAGCTATCTTCTTGGTTTAGCTGCCGGTTAAAGGACCTATGTATACATTTGTGGCCAGCACTTGAACAATGACTCCCTCGGAGTAGGAGAGAATGATGTGGAGACAGAGATGGGGATGGAGAGAGAGGAAGGTTGCCAGGAAGAGAGAAGTAAGAAAGCATCCGCTGTGTTTAAAAAAAAAAAAAAATGGTGTTCTGATTTTATCTTGAACTGGCTTAGAATGCAGCCTGAGCCACTTGGTTCCTTTCCTTCCAAGCTTAGCTGCAGAATCAGGGGGTGGAAAAAGAGCCAGCAAGAAATGGGTGTTATTGAAAGGACTCATTTAATTTGCGGCTCTCACATACAGGGTTGGGCCTTCCTCAAAAACCCATTTGGTGCCTCCTTAGCTTCCCGGCCTAATTATGAGGTGATTTTGCTTATTTCCTTCATCGCTAAAAAAGGTGGCCTCAGAATTTAGCATTCCATTTCATTTTCTAATGTACTTTGTTGTGAAACCATTTGCTGTATAGAGTTTGATTTTTAGTAGGTAGATGTGATTGTGAATATACAAATGTATATCCTATGGATATGCATATCATATATACACATGTTTCTAAGCACAAGTACTGCATTTATGAACATATTTATATGCATACTGTGCTCTGTAATCATATTTATGCGTTATAAATGCCCTTGCATGCTTGGAGGTAATTGCATATTTTTGAAACTGTGCTTCTGGTTTGTATTATTCATTGGCTTCATTTGGGTTAATGTGAGATTTATTCTTGTTATTGTCCCTTAGTTTCATTGTGACCAATTAGGACAGATGCCTATCATTTAATCTGTATCTTAGCACTAGATGCGAATTCATAGCCTTCCTCTTTTCTTTATTTTTAATTGGTTTTGTGGGGGGTGAATTGAGAACCCTGAATTTACAGTGATGGGAAAGGGAGGTGGCTTGAGGTATTATTTTGTGTCCAGCATCTTGCCAAGTGAATGTTGAAACAAATCAGTTTTCTTGAAATTCTACTCCATCCCTTTCATGTTTGTGTCTTGTGTCCCAGGAAGCACACATGAGCTAGAAGGTGAAATGCATTCATTTTATTTGATAGTGCTGCTTGCTATTTGGTCTTCATTCCTTCAGTATCCAGGCACCATTTTACAGTTCTCTCAAATGTTGTATTATGGGTCACTTCTGTAAGTGGTTAAGTAGGAAAGTGGGATTGTTTTGAAAATCTAGGTGTTCCCAAGTACCTTAGCTATTGCCAAATTAGCCTGCTTATACAATGAAATGAAGCAAGAGAGTGAGTAAAATTTAGCAAGAGAATGTATGGCAGGTAGCCTGAAATGGGGGTCTGTTGTAGTTTACAAATGCTTACTAGGATCTGCTTGACCTTTTATTATGTCAAGGCTTTAAGGCAGCTCAGGAGACTGAAGATGGGTGAGATGAGTAGGGTACAGGACTCCATTACTACCCAGGAGAATGGATTTCATTGAATTAAAACCAGAAAAATCCTTGCAGGTAAAAGTGTGTTACATTCATCATATGGACTAGTTTTATCCATCTTTCTCTTCTCAAACAATATCATTGTCAGTGCAAACATTTTTTGTACATAAAAATGTAAAGTAACATTTTTTATCTTACTCTTGCATTGTATTTTACACACTGCCCCTTCTTCATTTAAAATTTTTACATGTATTTGAATGAAGTTTATAGTTTTAATTTCTCAGAGAATAAATGTTCTATTTGGTTTACATAGGAAGACTTAATGGATTTAATGGATTTAATTTGCTCATGGTGTATTGTATATTATATAGATTCACAACTCTGTAAAGTTATGCTATCATGTGCCTAATTATAACTACATAAAGTAGAGCAAGGAAAGAAGTACTGGGCTTATATGTCATTTAAAATTTTTATAACACACTGCTTCCTAAATCTTTTAATGATAACTTTTGACTTCCAAAAATAAAAATTTCAGGTATATCTATAATAAGCTTTAAAAAATAAAGACACATTTAGTTGACCCTGTTTCATACAATGAAAACAGCTATCTTGGGGCTTTGTTTTATTTCCTTTGTGTTGAGTTTTCATTAGGTTGTGGTTTTATAGGTGAAGTTGGTACAGTTTGGTCAGAGGCCAATGACTGTAGGCTGTTGGCACAGAACTATCAGTAGTAGCGTTTTTTACCTATGTGGTCAGACCTTGATGGGAATCTTAGACCTAGTTTTTGATCCCATAGCTTGAGACAGTTATATGGCCTTTACTGAGGGGCCACACAAAAGTGAAGTGTGTTTAAAGGACTACAAGTTGTATTCTCTACAAAGGATAAGGAAACTAGGATTATTTCATTTGGAGAAGAGAAAATTGAGAGATGACAATCATTTGCTTTGGAAGAGCTGGGGGTTGTATGAAATCTAAAACATAGTCAATGGGCCTCAACTTCATTAGGAAGAATGAAGATTAGAAATACAGAATGTGGAACTTCTGATAGCAAAGTCGAGTTGTCAACTGGGCAACCAGATAAAGCAGTGCATTCTTCTTTCATCAAACCCTCTGAAAGTATGACCTAGACATGCATTTATTTGGGAAGGCACAGGCTAGATTCTTTCTCAAGAACTTCTCTGGCTTTTTCTAGTTTAAATTGTCCATTTTAAAGTGTGCTTTAGCTGTTTAATATCTGGTGCTTCTAGATCTATAAGTAAGACTCCATTTTGCAATGGGCTTCTAAATTACAGAATTTGGATATTTTTAGAGAAGTTGATTGACCATCTGGAAAATATTATGTTATCTTGTGAGGATGCAGGGAACTGAACACTGGCCTCTTCATAAGAATCCTTTTTCAGCAACTTTGTGGAACGTGATGTTTAACAGCCGTAGTAAAATTACTCCCTTTTGTATGGCTAATTTTGAAAACTAAAATGGGGTTGAGTGGGGTCTAGATACAAAATAATTCAAGAGCCATGAAGGTGATGTCAGAAAGAACAGAGTATATGAAAGATACCTGTGAGTTATTGTTTGAATGTATTGTATAGCAGTATTCAAATTTAATTAATTCCCGATTTCTCAAACACTGTCTTGGAAATGCCATTCTTGTTGGAATATTAAATATTTTGACTGGCATTTAAACTTTAGTAAAACTTGTTTTAATTAGAGTAAAACATACATTGTCTAATTCCTCGCTTTTGATAGGATGTTCCTTATTTCTTCAGGTGACCTCAGAACATGTTTCCGTTTTATGTACATGCTTCTACTCTCCATCAGGATGACTTAGAAAATATCTGAAAAGACAAAACCGTTTTGTACATTTCTCATAGGCTCATAAAAGGATTAATTCTTTATTTTCCATGATTGTAGCCTAAAAGAAAACCAAATTTATCATGGAAGTTTCAGTGTAACTCAACAATCTATTTTTTTCTGAAATAAATAAACCAGATTTATATTTGAGTGTTACTATGAGAGTTCAGTTATAATTCCTCCTGTTTGTATATCCCAAGTATTACTCTGTCGATTAAAAATGTATTTTTACACAAGAGCAATCAATCATATAATCAAACTATTTGTAGAGCTCTTATATGACTAGAACAATTTGCCTATCCTAGCAATGTAGAATTTCCTTGGGGTATATCAGATATACTGATGTGAAAACAGTACAGTTAAAGTAAGTACCGCCATTACATCTTATATTATTAATATAATCTTTTGTAGTTCTCAAAGTCATTTTACATTCTTTATTTTTCATCTAAAATTCCTCCAAATTTTATCATGCTAGTAAAACTCTGTCATCATAACTATTTTAAATAAGTGGAAATAGGCTCAGAGAAGTTAGACTTGTCCAAGTTTGGGTTTGGTAAATGGTCTAATTGGACCTGGATTCCCAAATCTGCCATGTTACAACATTTAACATATTATCTTGCTAATTAGAATTTAAAAATATCAAATATAGGGGCGCCTGGGTGGCTCAGTCGTTAAGCGTCTGCCTTCGGCTCAGGGCGTGATCCCAGCGTTCTGGGGTCGAGCCCCACATCAGGCTCCTCCGCTGGGAGCCTGCTTCTTCCTCTCCCACTCCACCTGCTTGTGTTCCCTCTCTCTCTGGCTGTCTCTCTCTCTGTCAAATAAATAAATAAAATCTTTAAAAATATATGTATATCAAATATAGTAAATCTGCATTAAATGTGACCCATTTTATTTGAATATGTCAGGTGTCATGATTTGCTCTTTGATCATATTGAATTGCTAAATAGACTAAATGTATGCTTTGGGTATCAGCCTCTGTTCCCCCTCCACCCCCCACCAAAAAAATGGTGCACACAAAAATTTTGGAGAAAAGCTGGGATTCTTGATATTTTAGAAAAGCGTAGAAGCATTTGTCTGGAAAAAATCAGGACTTTGTTGGATTGATGTGACCTTATTTTATGGCTAAGTATTGTCTTTATTTTTAGTGACATCCAGGTTAGGAGGTAACGTAAGTTTTTTCTGTGCTTAGGACCAAATTAAGATTCCTATAGAACTGGGCCTTAAAAAAAACTCAGCCATACCTCCTACCTACATGTCCTAAGCATCTTTTCACCTACATGTTCTTAAAATTAAAAATGTTAAGTCATTAAAAAGTATTACATCAGAAGGTGCCTGGATGGCTCAGTTGGTTGAGGATCCACCTCTTGGTTTCTGCTCAGGTCATGATCTCAGGGTTTTGAAATCGAGCCCCTTGTCAGGTTCTGTACTTACTGGGGAGTCTGCTCTGCTTCTCTCCTTCTCCTTTGCCCCTCCCCCTGCTTGCGAGGCCCATACTCACTTTCTCTGTCTAAAATTAATAATTAAATCTATAAAAATAAAGAAGTGTACATCAGTTCAGCAACTTTCTAATATTTTCCCTAGGCAAATATTTTTACACTTTTCTGAAATTTCAGAAGTTTGGTACTTTTCTACAAAAATATTCTTTTTTTTTTTTGGTTTCTTCCCTTATTTGCTAATGCCCTAGGCACGTACTTTGTGTCTGACTATTTGGCAGTTCAGCACTGGCCAAAGAGCAAATTAAGCCATCTGAAACTATCATTCCACATTCGGGAAGTGTCCTTTAAAATTAATTAGCTTGCAGTACAAGTGAGATCTGTCACACTAAAGACATTCTGCTTTTTAAATCAATATTCACCAATACAATTAAATTTTATCTTTTAAAGGTTTTTTTTTTCACATTTAAAAAATACATCATTGTGAGAAACAAACAAAAGGTCATACAGAAATGTATAAAAAGAAAAGAAAAAAAATTAAAAAGGAAATCACCCTACCATCAAGACCTACCATCAAGAAATAATTACTGTTAGCACTTTGGAAAATTTCCTTCTACATTTTTTTTTTTTACCTGTGAATATAAACACACTCAGACATACAATTTCATTAATGGGAGCATACTCTAAGCATTGTTTTGCAGTTCTTTTACTTTATATAATGTGACTGTCTTTCCATGTCAGCGAAGTAGGTCTTTACTAAATTTTTAATCTCTAGTGCATTTTTTCCTGATGATTCACAGTGGTTTTTTTCCCCACTCGGGGTCTTTATACTTTGTTTTAAATACTTGTCCAGATACAGGTAGATCCTGCTTGATTCACAGCAGCTGTGAGTCAAGCATTATTTTCAGGAAGTCTGAGATCTGTTACCCTGACCTGCCACTGCATCTCACAGTGGGTATTAAATTAACCTTGGTTATCTCTTGTCTGCTCATAGTGAGTGAGTTTTAAGCCCAAGTCAATGAAATCTTTATCTGAATCACTAGAAATGTCACCAGATGCATGCATAAGCACACAAACAAGCAAAAAAACCAAAAATAAATTTCTTACAGATTGTTGTCATTTTTCCTCAGTATGGTAGTGGCGTCCTACAGTCTTAACCTCTGTATCCAAGTCAAATCTTCTATGAAAGCATATTTTATTTATTTATTTATTTATTTATTTATATTTTATTTTTAATTTTTTTAAAAGAGAGAATGAGCGCACAAGTGGAGGGGCAGAGGGAAAAGGAGAGAGAGAATCCCAAGCAGATTCCACACTGAATGAGTTATTTTTAGTGACATCGAGGTTAGGAGGTAATGCAAGTTTTTTCTGTGCTTAGGACCAAATTAAGATTCCTGTCGATCTGGACCTTAAAAAATTCTCAGCCATACCTCCCACTTACATGTCCTAAGCATCTTTTCACCTACATGTTCTTAAAATTAAAGACTCACCCAAGGTGAGTCTCTGTGCCACAATCCTGAGATCATGACCTGAGTTGAAACCAAGAGTCAGATGCCTAATCAGCTGAGCCACCCAGGCACTCCAGCATATTTAAACAACATGTTAGCTGTCACATGATTAGCTTTCACATGATTTCTCAGAGTAAACTAAGATATATTTTTTGGCATCTGTCTGTTCCTTAAACCTGTATGTGGTTTTAAAATGAAAGCCCAGGGGCGTCTGGGTGGCTCATTCAGTTAAGTGTCTGACTCTTGGTTTTGGCTCAGATCATGATCTTGGGTGTGAGATTGAGTCCTGCATTGGCTCTGTGCTGGGTGTGGAGTCTGCTTGAGATTCTCTCTCTCCCTCTGCCCCTCCCTCCATCCCCTTCCCATCTCACGTGCCTTGGCAATATCTCTCGAAAAAATAAAATAAAATTAAAATAAAATAAAATAAAATAAAATAAAATAAAATAAAAAAGGCTGGTCATCTGACTCTTCCCTCTTAAAATATGAATGGTTGGAATCTCCTTATACTTTAAGTTTGAGCTTTAACTATAACTCTTTGGAGAGGTTTCCTTAAATATATCTCCACTATTATCCTCTGCTCCCTGTGGGTTTCCTTCATAGCATTTATCAAAGTTGTAATTATAGAGCTATTTACTTGCTTATTTGATTTTCCTTACCCTTCAGTAGATTGTAAGCTCTATGAGGGCAGAAAATAAAACCACTAATGACAAATCTCATGGCACAACATATGTGCTTGATAAGTGTTGGTTGACTGACTGACTGGATGGGTGGATGGATGGATGGTCTCCTTAAGGACCTCTGGCCTAAGACTGTGGGATAGCTTTCCATTGGTAGTTCTTTGGACTGTGATTATTCATCCTTTTATTTTGGCTGCAAAAACAAAGTGGATTGTATTCATATCTGTAACATTCTCAGGATTCTAAGATTTTGATAAAGGGAGATCAAATTCTTAAAGGCAATAAATCACAACACTTTAAAATCCATAATCAAAACTTGTTCACTATGTGCTATGACATAAATAAGAAAAGCTGGAAACATTTCTGTGGCTCCTTTTATTTCCTTTCAAAACTAAATTGCAAGTCAGAAATAGTGACACCACAGTAAGGAAATACCTTTGGCTTCACTGAATTTATTAAAATAAATTAGTAATTTAATTATTATTAGCATCAAATTATATGATCCACACTCACAGTTATTTTGCTGTTCTGGAAATCTACTCTAGTAAATTCACTAATCATAAATAAATCATCCCTTCATATCTGTATCCAGAAATTAAGACTAAACAGAAATAGAAGTAATAATTTTACTCAAAAGATAAATTAAGGCAGCATCTTGCTTTCATAGAAGTTCTGAAACTTAAGTATGAAGTAGAAGTCTTTGTTCCCTTTCTTTGTTTGAATCTAAATCAAGATCATTTGCTGCAGTGCTTGAAATTCTGGAGTCTAACTGCAGCAAAAATATACATAGAAAACCAAGTCTGACTAAGTTTAGTTGACACTGTTTGGTCAGAAAACAATTCACTGGTTATTTTCAAGAAGGAAATTTGCTGAGATCATTGGGACTCTAAAAAAGCTTTGTGAGCATGTGGTCAAGAAAAAAGGGTGATATTTTCCTCATGGCTTCTGTTCCCAAACTGGAAATATTCCCCTGGAAAATGCTAACCAGTATAACGACAATGAAAATGTAAACCAAGCAAATGTTTCTTACCCACGTTCTTTATCTGGTCCTTTCTTGTGCAGCATTTCATGGAGAGAGGTACCTTCCAAAAATAAGTTGAGTTTATACTCTGTTGTCATTACTGATCCATATTATGTCCCATAAACTATTCTTAGGTCAGATATACCTACTTTAAATGTATTTTCCAGAACAAAAGCCTTTTTTTTTTTTTTTTTAAATGCAAGGATGCTGATGAAAACAACTAGTCAGAATACTTTAAATGAGTACCATTCTGTAAAATCCACGATAGGGTGCCATGTGCCATTCTACCAATGAGCTGTTAAAAAAATAGCAAGACAGTTAGTTGACAATCATTTTTAATATGACAATCCCTAACCTGGAGGTGGTACAAAAAAATCAACACTGAATTCTCATGAGAATTCTTGAAATTCTGCTACTTGGTACTGATAAGACAGAAGGATCTAGGTGTTTTGAGATATTATAGATCCCAAATTTGCTCTTATGAATTTCCTAGCTAATTCAGATTATGAAGATGTAGACTCTGGAATTATTGGGGTTTCTCCATCATCTGCTCTGCTCTGGTTACCTAGACCCAGAGGAAAGAATTACTCCCACTCCACTGCCTCAGTCTCTCCTATATCTGTTAAGGAGGAATTTAAGTGCAATTAGTTAACCCTAAAATGAATTTTATATTTTAGAAAATATATGATTTCAGTTTCTTAAGGAAAATATTTGAATTATGATTTACTTTTATTTTTAAAACACTTAATTGAATAAAAGCATCTACAAAGTTTAGAATTTATAGTGTTTTGAGCCAGATGCCTGAAACATCAGCAATCATTAAAAATAAACCCTAGCTCTTAAAAAATGAAGGAACGGGGCACCTGGGTGGCTCAGTCATTAAGCGTCTGCCTTCGGCTCAGGCTCCCTGCTCCACTGGGAAGCCTGCTTCTTCCTCTCCCACTCCCCCTACTTGTGTTCCCTCTCTCTCTAGCTGTCTCTCTCTCTGTCAAATAAATAAATAAAATCTTTTAAAAATTTTTTTAAAAAATGAAGGAACAAGGAACCCCTTACCCTAGTTAGTTTTACACAGAAGGAACATTTTAGTCACCTTGTTCTCTTAGCTAGATTGTGCACATTTGGATCCACAGGGTGCAGTGCTACACTCTGAAGCAAGAGAAAGGAAAATAGCCTGGTGTAAGGGAAATGGATTCTTCCACAATTGTGTGACCATTAGGTTTTTATCCCCATAGATTTAAATGAGCCCAGTCTCTAAATGCATGCTTAAACATGCCTGATTCATACCAATGCTTTTGTTTGGACAAGTTTGACTGCACATGTTGTCCAATCTCTTTTAACTGTAATATATGATTTTCTATTTTTCTCTTTTCACTTTATTTACACTTTTTGAAATCAGACCTACATGACTCTGCCAAGGCCCTGGAAGGTAGTAAAGAGGCAAGATTAATATTGCTCGTCAGTCACTGGTCATTTGCTTACTGAACTTTCACTAACATTTGTATAGTTGGAAAATATTAACTGTTTAAATTTATTTTATGTAATCGTCTTGCTTTGAAACATCGATCTTTGGCTGTATAGTTAACTGTAATCTAAGCAGAATTGATCCATTCTTAGTTCATATGGTGCCATCACTTACTACATTCTTGATGTCTTTAAATGCTGTTTGACTAACAAAAGGATCTTTATGACTGAGAGGAGCAGATGAAATAGTGGAAAAGCATTTTGTTCAGGAGACTGTTGTTTTGCAAAGACACCCTCTCCCTTGAGTTAATCTGAAATTTTCAGACTTGTTGCTGACTTGTTTCTATTCTTTAGAACTGGGGACATTGATCATTTAAAATTTTCTTTATAATTCAAGTAAAACAGTTTATTCCAACAACGAATGAGATAACCCTGACCCTCTTAATAACAAGGATATCTGACATGCTCTGCGTATAACAAGTATGAAAAGGAGAAAACAGAACAACTTACTTTTTTCTAAGTCATCCACAAAAAGAGAAAAAGAGCTGTATTGAGTACCTATTCTGTATCTTTTAGACTGTTTTCATCCATGTCCATTTTTGTGATCCTCACAGCAGAGGCATTGTTCTTCTCACTTTGCAAGAGGAAAATGAAGCTTGGATAGGTTAAATTTCTTAGCAGAAGTCATTCAGTTAGTGAATTTAGAGCTGAGATTGAAGATCCATCTGATTTTATATAGCACAGTAGTTCAAAGCTAGAGCCTGTGGACTGGACCCAGCCCAGGGAGGTGTTTGTAAACATGTGTCAGGTGTTTGTAAACATATGTCAAGTGTTTGTAAACAACAGTCTATGCTTCCAGCACAGTATTTTTAAAAACACACTTTTATCCCCAGATTATATAATTTTAGCATTTAAAAAAAATGCCTGAGTATCTACCTCCTCTTAGAAAATAAGAAAATCTGGGGGCGCCTGGGTGGCTCAGTCAGCTAAGTGGCCGGCCGACTCTTGATTTTGGCTCAGGTCATGATCTCGGGGTCCTGGGATTGAGCGCTGTATGGGACTCCACACTCAGTGGGGAGGCTGCTTGATGATTTCTCTCCCTCTCCCTCTGCCTCTCTGTCTCTCAATTAAGTAAATAAATCTTAAAAAAAGAAGAAGAAGGAGAAATCTGGTGTTACTAGGTCCACATCTCTTCATGACAAACACGTCTGGAGTTGGGTAATGGGTGTTCTTCCAGGTGGGTCTTGTGCTCTGCAGCGTGTGCTTCTTTGACCCCCAAGCCTCCTGCCCCCTTGTTTGATTCACTTTAACTCTTTGGCACTTGAGACAGTTGGGGTCTTAACTCCTGTTTAGCCCGTTTTCATTTCACTACACCATATTATTTCCCAGTAAGAGGTGGTTTTTGTTCTTCAGGAAAACATTCAGGTTTCATTAATGTAGAAGCTGAAATGAATGTAAAAAATGACCCAGCAGATAAGCATTTGATAAAAATGAACTATCTCTGTGAACTTTAATGCTGTTGATCTGGTTTTTGGGCAATCACAATGACACAGTGATAATTTGCAACTTCAAGTGTTTCCTTTTATGCCCCATCAATTATTCATCTTTTTTATAATTAGTAAGGGAAGGCATTTTTTCACAATATGTGTTTAAGACTTTATTTTACAAATTACAAAGAACTTTTGATACTTCAAATTCTCACAAACATACAAGTAGAGAAGGTGTTGTATAATATGTTGCATTATTTGATATTATGTTATATTATTTATGATTATCCTCAGAGTAGAGTTCAAAGTGTCTACCTATGCTTAGTTAGCATCACCCAATGACTAATTGAAAAGTATGGAACTCAAATCCAGATTTCTTCATTTCAGAAATTTTTTTTCTTTTATGATCTGCCCCCAAACAACCAAATGATACATCAGTGTCATGAATCAGGGCCAAAGAATTATGACATGATCTGACTTGGCCGCTAAGCCTTAACTCAGGTGCTAAGGTAACTTAAGGTCTTTTGGTTCTTCCTCTCAGGTTCTTCTTTTCACATATTATCTAGGTGTGTGTCTGTATCTGGAAACAAATAAATTAAGAGCTTTGGGCAGGGGTATGAATAAATAGTTCCCACATGTGTATCATCATCATGATCATCATCACTAACACCACAAGAGCCTAAGTGAAGTTCCTCAAAATAGAGGGCATTCAGAAACTCTGATAAATTACCCTCGTCCCTGTCCAAAAGGAACTTAACGTTTTACAAGGAAATGGGGTCAAATTTAATAGAACGTTAGCACATGTTAACACAGAAATGTATAACTAGCGGCACCATTGCCAGCAGAAGTCTTCTCTGTTTTTGTGAAGTGACCACTGTAGCTTCTCGCTAATAAGCCTGAACTCCAGATGCACATGCTAATGAGGATGGTTTTCAGTCAGTATTTAATCCTACCTTTCTCCTCCTAAGGTACATCTTTCATTTGATGAGCCAAATGTAATAATGCTCCCAGTAACAAATAAAGATTAAACGCATATCGATCTACCTTTTAGACTGAATTTCGATTTTAAAATGTCTAAAAAATTACTGTCAAAATATATTTGACATTAATGTCAGTGGTTACTGTGTTGGTTTTTGTTTTACTACTTTGCCTAGATGCCAAGCATTGCACTAAAGTCATTGCATACCCTGCTCCAACATGCTTTGAAGAAAGTAGTATTCCTATTTTATACAAAATGAAGCTAATTTTATTGAGGTAAAGCAATGTAATACCTTCTTGAGATTGTCTAACTAGTGATTGATGGAAGCAGACTCTGAACTCAAGTATGTCTGACTCCCATCCTAAGTCACTCTTCACTGATATGCTAATTAGTTCCCTTTTGTAATGAAAATTTAATTGTGCTCCTGAAAATTAAAGTAAGCGAAGAGAAAGGCAAATACATTTTTAGTGTTATTGTTGTTAAATATTAATCAAGACCCAATTCTTGCTAACTAAAGGATAGCAACACTGCAAAAATGTGTGTTCAGGAACAAAGTCTGTATAACCAGTTTCCTCAGTGAAGAAAGAAAACGAGGGATGGAATGAATCCTAGTCCTATTATAAACCATGTAGAGATTTTGTGTTTAAGTACTACTTGATCATGCATGAGTTGTATGTATTTGTACAATATAATCTGGGATTCTCTTTTTAAAGCAAAATTTTAAATAGGCATTAAGTGTATTTTAATAAAAGAAAATTACCTAGTTTTCCTTCCTACTTTTTTCAAGTAATAAAGGAGCGAGAAAACATTTTGAGCTGTGTTTTCCACAGTCCTGTAAACTATGAACATTTTCTTTTTCTCTAAAGAAATTCCAAGAGCAGTTTTACAGGAATTTATCTCTGGAAAAAAATTCCCAAGTGCATAATAGACTGACCAGCACAATCCCAGAACTTAATGCTATTTCTTGCTCTTATAGTTTCCATGGTACTAAAATTCATGCAACTGAAGACTTTTTTTGTTTCAGTGTTTGCTTATAGTGAATAGCAGGAGTTTTGACAAGAATAGATTTGGGTGACAAAACATTGAAACCTTGATTTATCTGTCTCTGTATAGATCCAATATATATGATAAAATAACTGCGAGCTATTCCATCTGTGGAATGCAATGAGGCCGTTGTAGAAAAAGGTCTAGTAGCATAGGACAATATGTAAGATTCATCTTTTAAATTAAAAGCTCAAAATCAAAAGATGGAATTTGATCTCAATTTTATGAGAAGAGAGAAAATATGCAAACACGTATATATGTTTTTTAAAAGACTATAATAGTGTAAATAAAAATATTAACAAGAATTAATTCTGGGTGGTGACTTTATAAAAAATGTCTTTATTGAGTTTTTTATGATTTCCATATTTACTAAATTGTATTTTACTTATTTAATTAGAGAAGTGTGAATATTTTTAAATGACAGATTTTTTTTCATCAAAATCGGTAAATCATCCACAAACCCAAATATTTAATGATTTTAAGTGACTCTGCAGGGCTTCTGGAAGATGGAAGTTTGTTCTCTCTGCATCAGAGGTTCCAAACTGGTGTCCACATAAAACCACAGTGCTCTGGTGAGCCGTAGAGAAAAGGGAATGGCTAAGAGAACAGGATACAGGCTCTCTACAAAATACCCATTGGGTGTCCTCCTCCTAAAGTTTTGAGAACAAGATCCTGTCACAAAATAGTTTGAAAACCCAGTGATATAATTGATAAAGTTGATATTTTGTGTGCCAAATATCTAATTTCTTTAAAAGCTAAATTTTTCAATTTTCACTTGGATATTCATCACCTTATTGTCATAGTCTTGAGAGGTTTTAGTTCACAGTAGTTCAATTAAACTCAATATTAATAGTACAGAACTCCAAGCTTAACTCCATGTGATTCAGTCATAATTCATTTTTATTAGAAACCTTAAACAAGCATTATTGTAGCATTCTTTTTAAAGATTTATTTATTTATTTTGACGGGGTGGGGGTGTGTGGAGAGTGAGCTAGCGGTTGAGGGGCAGAGGGAGAAAGAGAATCCTCAAACAGACTACCCCGTGAGTGTGGAGCCCAATGCTGGGCTCCATCCCAGGACCCTGAGATCGTGACCCAAGCCAAAATCAAGAGTGGGACACTCGACTGACTGAGCCACGTAGGTGCCCCTAGATTGCGTGTTTTAATATTATGTGACCAAACCTATCTCAGTGATGAATCTTAAGGTAACTCAAATATCTTGTTTCTTATGTGAATTACTAACTAAAGGTTACCTATTTTGCTTCATGACATCACCTGGTAAACGTGTTCAATTAAAAACTAGGGATATATTTGAATATTTTGAATTAAAATGGAACTTTAATATATTTTTTCAAACAGAATGCAAATGAGTGTTCTTTAGATTTGTGGTCCAGCTTTTAATACAAAGAAATATATAAGTTTTAAAATAATTCTGACACCTACGATGTATTCTCTCAGTTAGGTGTGTATGTGTGGAGGAGTAGAGAGTGGGAAATCTACAAAGATGAGTAAGACTCATTCTTAAAAGTATAGTAAAGCAGTAAGCATTTAGACACTAAAATCATGCCAAGAGACACAGAGACTTTGTCAGAACACAGGGACATTTGCAGATTGGGTATCAACTGTGAACATCTAACCAAGAAAACTTAGTTAAGAACATCAATCAGGGAGCACAAATGAAGAAAGACAGTAAATTCACAAAGATTGGGTTTATGAACCTGGAAGTGTGGGAGGGGCATTGTACTATGCCTTTCCCTTGAAGTTAAAAAAAGAATGTCACAGCGACAGGGAATCAAGCCACTATTGGCCTTTATCAGAGAATATTGCAGAATATGGATTTTCTAAATGAAGCAAAACAAAACCACATAAACAAAGCACTTTGCAGCAAATATTTTCTTGCTGGACTCTGAATTCCAGCAAACCTGCAGCTTTTTCAGTGGGATGTATTAAGAAAGAGACTATAAGACAAGTATGGAATGACTGTTAAATCCTGAAGAGAAAATTATGAATGGCTTTCTAAAGTTTTTTTTTTTTCCTGCTTGAACCCTTTGTGGCAGGGAATCTAATGAGGCAATGCGCACAATAAATACTGGAAAACATGTTATATACATTGATTCCAGTTATAGTCAAGAGACTCTTTTCATTATTATTTTTTTTCTGTATTTAATGCATAAAAAGCATCCCAGAAAATGAGGAAAAATATAAATCCAGAGGGGAAAGGTCATTGAGTATTTGATGAGAGTATTGATCCTGATTCGCCTGCCTTCACTTTGGTGTTTTCCCTTTTTTGAACTATGATTATTACTGCTCCAACCTCCGTGTTAAATAATCTGTAAATTCTCTCCCTCTCTCTGTGTAGTCAAATGCCACTGAGGCGGAAACCTGTAAAACCCTGGCAAATCTCTTAAATTCCTTATTTCCCTTTATTTATTTATTTTTTAAAGATTTTATTTATTTATTTGACAGAGACAGCCAGCGAGAGAGGGAACACAAGCAGGGGGAGTGGGAGAGGAAGAAGCAGGCTTCCAGCGGAGGAGCCTGATGTGGGGCTCGATCCCATAATGCCGGGATCACGCCCTGAGCCGAAGGCAGACGCTTAAGGACTGCGCTACCCAGGCGCCCCTCCTTATTTCCCTTTAAGTAGAAGGAAAGTCTTGGGGAGATTGCATGACTATTCTAACCAGAAACCTAGAGGTTATGAGTCTGTGACTGCCCATCATGTTTTCTGTCAGTCCTGTGTCATAATAAATGCTTCCCAAGATAATACAGTAGTATTGGCTTTTGATCATTTTCCTCTTTCACTGTGTACAAGTGTGTGTGGTGGGGGCGAGAGAGAGGGAGAGAGAGAGAGATGTTGACATTCAACTCAGCAAACAACTCATTAAATCCAAGCCATACAGCTTAAAAGACGTATAATTTGGTATGCTGCTGGACTAATTAGTCAGTCCAGTGCATAAAGGTACTGTGTTTACATTTTCATGATTTCAGCCCAGATGCTGCATTCAGTAATTGCCAGTGTTCAAGCACAAGGTGAATGATTGGTTGACAAAGATGTGATTGGGAGGGTTTCTAGCTTATTTTAAGGGCTATATTATATTATATTTAAGGTCTCTTTCCACTCAACATTATGAGTGTGTGGTAAATAGACCCCTCAGGCAGGAACATTCTCTGGAGCATAAAATATTTGCTCTCGCACATTCGGAAAGTCACTTTCTAGATTTTTCTTTTTAGAGGCCACGTTAGAAGCCAGTTTGCATTTGTGTGATATATTTTTTTAATCTTTATTAATTTATTTTTTGTGGGCAGCAAAGCAAGGTTTATTGAGTGATAGCAAAGTGATAATACAAAACTCCCAAAGAGGGAAGGGACCCAAGAGGGTTGCCCAACATTGTGTGATATTTTAATCAAGGTATATATATAGCTCTACTTGAAAGAAAAAATCAAATGAAAGGATACAGGATTATCTTTTTTATTCCCTTCCATTTTTCAGGACATGTTTTGCTGTCGTAAAAAAATTAGGGAATCCCTTGATTTGACAAGGATTCTTTTCCCGCAGTTTGTATGGGAGTATCGTTTAGGTATTTTCTTTAGGATGAACCATTGTGTTGTCGTGAAAGCACAAACCTGGGATTCAGAAATCCCAAGTCTAATCTTTGTTTAGCTAACAACTAGCTGGGTGATATGAACAGGTATCCTGTCCATTAATGATTTTTGTTTTTCCAATTGTAAAAAGAGAAAGAAAGGGTATCACCTCCTTTTTTTTTTTTTCCTGTTACCCCCTTGAAAAGAGAAAAAATAAGTAAAGAATAGAAGGGTTTTCTTAATTCCTTTGCCATCAGGTATATAAGTGTATTTGCAGACTGACTGAAGGAGTCTTCTTCTGAATTTGCAAGTCCTTCTATTTGCCTTTTTATTTTCCTCTAGTACTAATTAAAATTATTTATGGACCTGACTTAATTTCCCCCATTAGCCAACAGTCTCCTTGAGGGAAGTAGGAGAGGAGAGAGAGTAAGAAAAGAAGGGGGAGACATAATCCTAAGGAGTAAGTCAGAATTCAGAAAGGGGTGAAGGAATTGCGGATGGCACAAAAACAAATCTTAATTTAACCTTTAAGTTTGTAATTATCTGACTACAAAATATAAAATCGCCCTCACTGGTTGGAATATAGTGAAGTTTTGGTGAAAGAACATTGCAGGGGGCGTGTGTTATTAACGTTTTAAACATTACAGATTAAACAATTTTTTTAATGACATGGAAAGTTGTTCCAAGTACATTTAGTAAAAATGTAAACCTAACAGCACTGTGTCCTTTAAAAATGTGTTCATATATGCATGGAGAAAAAAGTCCTGCAGGAAATACAGGAATATAAAAAGTGTTAAGTAATAGAAATATAGTGAATTTAATATTTAATTTTAATTTTCTGTTTATCAAGGCTTTCTAAGTTTTTCCCAATGAACATTTATTACTTGGTTAATAAGAAAGGAAACAAACCAAAAAGACCTTTTGAAGTTGCCTTTACCTGAACATTTTTGGAAAGTTCCTGATGGATATTAAGTATGTGAAAGGCAGAGCTCATATTCTTTCATATTAGGGCAAATTATTTCATTGTTACTTTTTTTTAAATGTGAATTAAAATAATTATCAACTGGGGCACCTGGGTGGCTCAGTGCGTTAAGCGACCGACTCTTGGTTTCTGCTGAGGTCATGATCTCAGGTTCATGAGATTGAGCCCCCAGTAGGGCTGTGGTGTGTTTAGCTCCAAGTCCACTTGAGATTCTCTACCTCTCCCTCTATCTCTGCTCCTCCCCCCACTCCTGTTCTTGCATGTGTGAGCACGTGCACATGTGTTCTCTCTCTAAGATAAATAAAATCTTTTAAAAAATAACTGTCAAGCATAAGTAAATTCAGGGAATGAAAACCCTAGGAATTAGACAAGCCAAATGAAGACCAGTAGCAGTGTCCTGTCAGTATTAAAGTGTAGTGATACTGAAGGAACAGCCCCAAGATCATGTCAAGCAAAGCAAAGTGATTATGTCGTCACCAACAATTAAAAAAAAAAAAGCTTTCTTGATGTTCTTTGTACTAATGGTCATGCAAATTAATATTGGGGTCCTTTCTTTTTTTGAAAATATGACCAATTGGTTTATATTCACAGATTGTTTCCTTAATTTAAAAAATGAATTCTGATAAACCATTATTGTCATCTATTAGTATTTATCCAGTACATACTCACACTGTAATTCTTCTTAGTTATTCTGCTTATTTTTTAAATATATCCACTATGAGCATTGCTCTTTGCATAAATTATAGATCAGTAGCATAGTTTCCTTTGTCATTTTTGCTTAATTTTATTCAATTTCCCTACCATTTATTTGTTCTTTTCTTCCGCATCCCCCATCCCTCCCGCCCCCTTTCCATGTCTTCTTCCCTCACTTCACTTCTCTTTCACTTATCCTAGATACCTGGTATGTTAAGATCCAATAATTAGGCAAATCTTTTGCTGACAGAGTAGTCTGGTGCACTCAGATCTCCCCTTGTCTAAATTCCTATCATACTTGCGGTCACTACCACACTGTTTAGCACATAATTGTTCTCCTTGTTTCAAATGTTCTCATTTTGTCTCTACATCTAAACTGAAAGGCTGTTGAAGAATTTACAGTTCTCTTTCTGTCAGAAGTGGAGGGAAACCTCTGTTTTATGAGTGAACCCTGTATGGCATATACCATGGCACGCTGGGTGTTTTGCATGTTTAATCATTAATGCCTGATAACTACACTGTTAAGTGGGTATTAATATTCTCCTACATCATGGGATGAGAGTGAACCTGAGAGAGGTTTGCTTTGCTGAGGCCACACAGCTGGTTACAGCTGTCTGCCTCTGTATCTCTAAACATTTTGCATTTCACCATATTGTCTGACTGATAACAAGTCACCTTTATGTGATAGGTCACTTACAAATTTATTTAATTTTCTACTTTTCCATACTCTTGCTTTGTTTGACATAAGTGAGGTAAAATGTAATGATAGAAACATTAAATATAGTCGACTTTCGGTTATTTCTTTTAAATAGCCTTCCATCTTCCAGCCAAACTTTTCTTTCCCTCTTCCATGATATTTTTTCCATTCACCAAAACTACATTCAGCCTCAAAGTTCTCAATTCATTAACTGCTCCTGTAGCCCAGGAACCATGTTAAAGACATGGATACATGGATAACCTCTCTCTATTTCCTGCATGTAAGAATGTACCTTCTATTTCATTTTGAGATTCCTTTCTGCCTCTAAATTAAAATATCCTCCCAGTTGTGGAGGCATCAGACTCCAGAGACAAAAGGCAATGAAGAGGAAGCAGTGATTCCAAACTTAATTCCCTGCAGCGCCTCTCAGATATTCAGAAGTCTGTGATAACCTGACCCCAGCAGGAGACAGCAGAACAGAGTATTTACAGAGAGAACGCTGCATAGGAAAAGGCTCCCCTTCAACTGTGTTAGCTTAGCAGAAAGCTAGACAAGACAGCTTCGGAGCCCATCCCAAATTAACCGGCACATTCCCACACCTTTTCTGCCCTGCTGTGTTCCTCTTTGTCAGTGAGATAAACTGGGTTTCCTCTTCCCATTAATGCAATGTGAAGAACTGAAAGGGAGTAATTTTAAATGGGCAAAAAGGTACTGAAGGAAGCTGTCCGAATGCATCAATCCAGGCTATTATGTCTCTTTGTCTTCACGAAGTTCCCCTTCACTTCCCAGAATTCCGATGGAATTGCAGGAGCAAACAAATGGCTGCCGGTAATAGTCTGGGGTCACTTGCCTCTTGTCACAGATAGTCAAGACATGATAGAACTAAGATTTAGTTCAGGGCTAGAGATTTTTACACACATGTATTATCTTTAAAATGGTGTGTTTTCATCCTGATACTCAACTGGTGAGAGTTCTCAGGGGAACACACTTTCAGAAGGTAACTTGGCAATTAATATCAAAAGCCTTAAATGATATAACCTTTGACCCAGCAATTATGCTGTTAAGATCACTTTATCATTTGTCATCAGTATGATTTATACTACAAAAAAATGGAAACAAGCTGGTATGGACTGGATTGTGTTTGCCTCATATCCATACGTAAAAGCCATAACCCCTAATGTGACATATAATGTGACATATTTGGAATTGAGGCCATTAGGGAGGTAATTAGGGCTAAAGTCATTAGACTGGGACCCTAATCCAACATGAGTGGTGTCTTATAAGAAGAAGAAGAGACAAAGAGGAAAGGCCATGTGAGGACATAGTCGGAAGGCAAGGATTCTGGCATCAAAGTGCCTTGGTTTGAGTCTTAGCTCCCCAAATTAGCTGTGTGGCTCTAGATAAGTTACTTAATCTCTCTGTGCCTCAGAGTCCTCATATGGGAAATGGGAATAATGATGCTACCAACATAATCAATCTGATTTTGGGAGTTAAATGTGTTAATATTTATAAAATCCTTATAACAGTACTGGTGCATAACAAGACCGTATAGGCATTTATTAACTCTATGAAGAATTAATACAGTGGCTAGTATATAGTGTTTATCATCAATAGCACCACACTGTCCAAATATAGTAGTTCAGGTGTTCTGTATATATTGGAAACAACGGTATATTTGTCAACTCTTTTCTTGCTTTATAAGTGGTAAGAACACCTTGATTTAGTAGCTTTTTTGAGACCCTCTTACAGTAATTTTTTTAAAGATTTTATTTATTTATTTGACAGAGAGCATGCATAAGAGAGAGAGAGCAGGAGAGAGAAGGGCAAAAGGAGAGGAAGAAACGGCTCCCCACTAAGCAAGGAGCCTGATGTGGGGCTTGATCCCAGGACCCTGAAGGCAGATGCTTAACTGACTGAGTCATCCAGGGGCCCTGAGAACCTCTTACTTTGTAAAATTCTGTTTACTATAAATACAGATACTAAGCGACACTAGAAGAAGAAAATTCCCTCCAGTGCCCTTATTTAACTCTTCAATTACTCCTGTTTCCTTCCCGCCTGCCTAATACTTACACAAGGTCATAATTCTATCATATGTATGGGTCTCATACCTTTCACAGTCGAAGGGTTCCTGTGCCTGTGGAGGCCAGAGTGGAGCTCCTCTCCCCTTTTCAAGGTCTTGACTCTTGCAGTTGTGTTCTCTTTTTCCTGAATCATCCATTTCCTCCTCTAACCTAGACTACTCACATCAGCATATATATATGCTCTTGCATCTCTTTCGACTTCAGCATCCCCTTTAATCACTGCCTCATTTATATTCTGCCCTTCGCAGCAACACCTGTTGGGAAAGCTGTTTCTCGATGCTGCCTACACCTACTCATTACACACCTTCTCCTTAACCAGCTCTAGAGGGGCTTCCAATCCCATCACTGCCCTGCCCTGCCCTGGGACTGCGTTTGTCAAATTCCAGTGACCAGTGAGATGCCAAATTCTACTCATTTAGTCCTTTTTTATCCTGACCTTTTTGTATTTTGATGTTTCAGATAAGGCTATTGACCTCTCAGGTTAGATTCACCAGTCCCTTATGGGTTTTCCCTTTATGGTTTCTATTACTACACACTCGTTGATTATTTCTCCTATTTCCCTGGGTCCCTCTTCCCTGTTCTTGTGGCTGGTCCCTTTTCTACTTCCCACCTCTTAGTATTAGAGTTCAGGTTCCATCCCAGATCTCCTCAAGCTGTCTGCTGTTCTCGTCACAGAAACATTTCCACATGTGACTGTATGGTCTACAAAACTATCTTTAAAACTAATAATTAATTTCATTGATATACCATCTCACATTTTTTTGGACATTCAGGTCATTTCCTTTTTTTCTCCTTTCCTCCTCTCTTAATCTCCTTCCTCTTTCACTCCCTTCTATCTTTCTTTCCTTTTTTTATTCCTTTGTACCTACCTTCCTTTATTTTCTTTTAGATAACACTGATATGAACATCTTTATTTTATTTCATTTAATTTTAATTTTAATTCCAGTGTAGTTAACATTCAGTGTTATGTTAGTTTCAGGTGTACAATATAGTGATTCAACAATTCTACTTGCTAATCAGTACTCATGAAGACAAGTGCACTCCTTAATCCCCATCTTCTATTTCATCTATCCCCTCCACCGATCTCCACTCTGATAATTATCAGTTTGTTCTCTATAGATAAGAGTCTGTTTTGGGGTTTCTCTCTTTTTTTCTTTGTTCATTTGTTTTGTTTCTTAAATTCCACGTATAAGTGAAATCATATGGTGTTTGTCTTTCTTGGACTGACTAACTTCTCTTGGCATTATACCCTGTAGACCTATCCATGTTGTTGCAAATGGCAAGATTTTGTTCTTTTTTATTGCCGAGTAGTATTCCATTGTGTATATGTATGTGTGTATACATATATATATATATACACATACCACATCTTCTTTATCCATTCATCTACGGATGACCACTTGGGTTGCTTCCATATCTTAGCTATTGCAAATAATGCTGCAGTAAACAGCAGGATGCATATGTCTTTTCGAATTGGTGTTTTCATAGTCTTTGGGTGAAATACCCAGTAGTGGAATTACCAGATCATATGGCAATTCTACTTTTAATTTTTCGAGGCATCTCCATACTGTTTTCCACATTGGCTGTACCAGTTTGCATTCCTACCAACAGTGCATGAGGATCCTTTTTCGCCACATCTTTGCCAATATTTCTTGTTTTATGTGTTTTTGATTTTAGTCATTTTGATATGAACATCTTTAGACATGCACTTTTACTCTTCCTCTTAATTATTTTCTGGGAATAATTTACCTGGTAATAAAAATCAGACCAAAAGTTGTTGCCTTTCTCTTTATCCCTTGAGTTCTTTATCACCAAAAGTGAAAGAAGGCAGAAAGGTATGATGAGATAGATGGGTTTCCAAGAGTAATAGAGTAGATGGTGAACACTTTGCAATAAGTGGCATTAGGTGTGTGTAAAATACCTTACTGATGCACCTGGACTACACTTGGCCTCGTAAATTGCACTTAGGACCTTCGTTTTCCTTTTCTTGTTTGTTTAGTTTTCACATGTGTATATAGTATCTATCTGTGTGTTCTACTGGGACTTCCACTGTATAAATTCTAAAGCTTTTATAATACATTCTGTTGGACCTTTTCCTTGTGGACTTTTCCTGTTAGACTTTTTCTTTGTAATTTACAGTTTCTATTTTTTCAAACTTTCAAATGTTATTGCACCTTTGAACATCTGATAGTCCATTTTTAGCCAGTTTTTCTATGATAAAGTCCTAGTTAACCCATTAAACAACCTGATGCTTATTTTGATACATGGTATAAATTATAGGATATCTAAGTTTTTTCAAAATAATTTTCTTTGCTCTTTAATAGTACATCTTATTTTTAAAGAAGTTGCTTATACCTTTCCTAAAATTAACTTTCACTTGCACTTTAGCAATTACTAAGTCTTTCCATTACTGACAGCAGTTATTTAAATTATTTAATTGTTTCATTGCCATGTACTTTTCTATGACTGTTTCGATATGGTTGTAGATTTGAGAAATAGTGGACAGTATTTTGATTACCCCAGTACTTCTGTGTTCTCATAATTGGTCTAGTAACATTTTAATCAGAGGAATCAAACTTCAGGGACTCATTTTCTGAATCTTTAGTAAACTGTTCATTACTCCCTCTGACTATTTTACCTAAAATAAAGTCTATGATGAATAACATTTAAAAAAAATTTTCTTGAGGGGGAGAGCGAGGTCATGAGCCACAGGGAGGGGCAGAGGGAGAGGGGGGAGAGAGAATCTTAAGTAGGCTCCACACTCAGCACAGAGCCTGACATGGGGCTCAGTCTCACAACCCTGAGATCATAACCTGAGCCGAAATCAAGAGTTGGATGTTTAACTGACTGAGCCACCCAGGTGGCCCCAAATAACATTTTAATAGATAGATTTGTCCTTAAAAGTTAAGTAACACATGATATAGCTTATGCATGAGTTAAAAAAAAATCATGGCTTATATTTTGAAAAGAAAAACAAGTTTATCACTATTAGTATTTGATGCATTCCAGAAAAGAAAAAGAAGAAGCAGATCCTGCGGGTTATGGATTGATATGTATATATAAACTTTTATATTAATTGATATATATAAATCAAATATATATATGTCAAAATCATATCTATATTTATCAGAAATCATCAGAATACTTTTCTAAATGGTATGGATGGATACTAAGCCTCACAGTAAGTGCGTTATCATCCCAGGATTTTTAAAAATTGCTACAAGCATAAACTAATATATGTTAAATTCTTCCTACTTGGTAGACACTTTACTGAATGTCCACGTGCCTTATCTCATTTCATTATGACAGTTGCCCTGGGAGGTAGATATTATAGATATTATTATTACTCGTCATAAAAAAGGAAACTGGGTCTAGAGAGTACATAACTAGATTACAGAACTAGGCCCAGGTTAAGTGGCAAGGGCTGGATTTATACCATGGGTATGTTGGCATATCTGACAACAGAGCCCCTGGGATACTATACCTGACTTGGTTGATTTCAGTAGTTCTCTTGTCTTGTGAAAGCTATAATTTTTCAAAGGTCTTCTTTAGATTTTTATAAAGATCTAAGAACAAATTTAATCTTGTGGGTAGAGAGAGTAAGATGTCTCCCTAATGCCATATCACGGTCTCTGCTCTGCTATCAAAATCAGGAACTAAGGCAATGACTTCATTTATGAAGTTTCCCTACCCTGAATAGTCTACTCCATTAGAGAAGAGATCTGTGGATAATTGGTATTCTTTGTCCCAGTGGCTACTTATCCCTTAGGTTCTTCATTTTTGGTATTAATATTTTCTGTGAATGGAATGGGTCTTACCTGGTGTAATCACTATACACAGCATATAAGCCAACCTTGACCCAGTACTGTGTCCCCTCTTTCCTTCATGCCTCCAAGTACCGATAAATAAATTAGCTTCTTTCATGATCAGCAGTTGTAATTCACAGAAACTCTCTTCTTTTTCTCTACAAAAACCAGTTTCTTTAATCAAAAAGAATAAATTAGAGCATTTATGTCAAATTCTGCTAGTCTCTTCCTCATGTTCATTGAACATAGCATAAATTAGGGATGAGACTAAGTATTTACTGAGTACCTCCTATAAATGTGACAGTCTCTAGCACAGTTTGCTGAACACACAAAGCACTGTCATTATTCCTCTTTCTTGTCTTCCTTGTTCTATTTCCCTACCCTGTGCATTTCTGGTGTTTTGTTCACTGTTGCTCACCTGTGTGAACAGATGGCAAAATCTAGAAGTAACAGCTGTGACATGGGAAGGGTAGAGCGCTGATTGTTTATGTTGACAACTCCTATTGCAGGACAAATGTGTGCAGCCCTGGGCTTCTTTGGTGACTTTAGATGACAGTGGGTGCCTATCCACCCTCCTTGTCTCCTTTCCGTCTCTGTTCTCCCTTTACCTGTCCCCAGCCTCCATTCAGGGGCAAAGAGTTCCCACAAGCAGCTGCCTTAAAGAGATTTATTAGGTCTTGTTTGTAAAGCTTTTTCAAATCCTCAAACAAAAAGAAATATAAATACAACATATCATGTTGGACAAGTTTTTTTGTTTCATGTTTTATAACCATGAGAACTTTTCCTGAACAGAGCCTTTCTGAATAGCTCAGAAGGTAAAGTATGCAGTAATTATAAAGCTAAGTGGTTAGAATGCTCTAATCTCTGCACGTACCAGGGTAAGGGGTGAGGGCAAGAGCCTCCCTGTTGTTTTTTATTGACCTTTACCAACGAATGATTTCTCCTGTAAAGACAACACAAATGCAAATTGTCTGTGATAGAATTCTTCTATAACATGCTTTAAAAAGTAATTCTTTCAAAACATTTTACTTCCATTTAATTCACTCTAGTTGAAACATTAGTAATCACAGTGACTGTTCTTTTTAAAAAAGATTTAAATATTCATAATGGACCCTTCCCTTTGCAGTGATACACTCATCTGTTTGTGATAGTTTCATATGGACGTTTGTAGATAACCTGTGTTCTTTTTGTTAAAGTAATATAGAGTATATACACATATGTAGATTCATTAAAAGAGCTAAGTTCTCACTGTAGGTCCTCAATTGGAATATGTTTAATACGCTGATATGGGGGTATCACTGATGCTCAGATCTGCCAGCCATTAAACGCTTGTACATGGACTAGTTGAAAAAGAAAAGTTATTCAGGTTTGGTTAATTTCAAACAATTAACAAAAACAGATTACAGAGGTACTGGGAAGAATCATGTTTACTGTCAGGGTAAACCCTACTAGGACCATCCATGTATGAGTATAATTGCTGGTGTTGCTACTGTGTCTTAACGTCCTGCTTTTCCTCTCAGTGTCACACTTTGCCTGGGTGCAGGTGATCTCCCCCTTTTTATGGCTCCTAAATCTGTGTTTTCAAGAAAAGTTTTTATATTACCAGTCATTTCTTTGACTTATCAACTTGAACGTCCATGGACCTGCCCCTTATGTCCCAAATTTCAGGTCAACACCTAACCAGTTATTCAAACCAGAATCCCTCACCTTTATCCCTCCCATCAGCCATTCTGAAATCATGTTGATTTTCCCTCCACAACATCTTTATGTGTCCTTGTCTTTTTCTTTGTCATCACTGCCAGTACCTGAGTTTAGACCATCATTATCTTTTGTCTGGACTATTTCAATAAACTTTTAATAGCTTTTGTAGCATTTGGCTTCTCCAAAGCTGCTTCAGAGCTCCTGGGTTTATCTAATGAGCTCATTCTTTTTTTTTTTTTTTTTAAGATTTTATTTATTTATTCAACAGAGATAGAGACAGCCAGCGAGAGAGGGAACACAAGCAGGGGGAGTGGGAGAGGAAGAAGCAGGCTCCCAGCAGAGGAGCCTGATGTGGGGCTCGATCCCATAATGCCGGGATCAGGCCCTGAGCCAAAGGCAGACGCTCAACCGCTGTGCCCCCCAGGCGCCCCTAATGAGCTCATTCTTGATCACATTATTATGGTTCTTTCCAGCATCCAGAGTCCTTGCTTGCCTATGGAGAGTAAAGCTCCAACTCTGTAGTCTTAAAGTGTGAACCCAGTTTATAAGTCTTATATTGAAATTTTCCCAGCTGCTACTTACCTGCACCTCCCACCCCAACACACATGAATGCAAGCTGTCTTCTACTTATAGTGGATTAATTGCTAATCCTCAAACAATTTTATTTTTTGTCTACATGTTGCTTGTCCTGCCTGGTGTTAGAGTATAATGTCTAGAAGCCGAGGTTTTCAAGTCATATGGACATGAAATAGACTACAAGTTTTGTCAGTAACTAGCTGTGAGGTACTGGCAACATGATTTTACCTTTCTGGGCCTCAGTTTCTTAACCTGAAAAATGGGAATATAAAACAAGTTTAATTTATTGGGTAGTTGTGAAGAATGAGGTATAAGTGCTCAGTACGGTACCTTACTCGTGGTAAATCTTGATAGCACTCGCTTGTATTACCCAGAATTCACCTATGAACTGCAAGCCATACTTAAAGTTAGAACCTTTCTAATGTCTTGACCTAGACTTCTCCCAGGTCTGCCCCCATGAAGTCAATACTAATCATCCTTTTATTTAAGTTCTCAGAACATTTTGTAATCCTTCTATGATAGCATATGTCTCAGTCTGTTATTATTTATGAGTCAGTTTCCCCCACTGGAACGTCAGTACTCACGGGCAGGGGCAATGGCTTGTTCATTTCATATCCTGGGACCTAGCACAGATCCTGGCATGTAATTCGCATTCAGTAATTATTCACCAAACTGAATTTGTTAGAGATTTTAACTATCTTATTTCCCTTCTTGTTACACTATGTAGAGGTGGTTGTGCTAAAATTGAAACGATAAGCCAGTGATGGCACTTTTTAATCTCCTATTTTTTGAAATTAAATTAAGTTGGAACCATCAACATGATATCCAGTGTCCAAAAACCAGACTTAGTAACAAGAAATGAATCTTAAAAAAAAAAAAAAAAAGGAAGCATTTGGTATCTTTAGTTTTAAGATTACAGGGCTTGTTGGCACAGTGAGGTCAGCATTGTTGCCTCATCGCACCAGGACTACATGAATTCATTAGCCACTTGCACAATATGATTTGGACTTTCACTGTAGTCATCAGGCAGATGTTCAAACACCAGAGAATGACTACAGTGTTCCAGACACAAAAAGCAAGTGCCTAGTGCAACCCTTAGCTATTATAAGAAACATCTTCAACAAAAAATACATTTGACTGAGCACACAGGGACAGTGTGTTACACCAGATTCACCAATAGTATTTACTAAGGAGTAGATGAGCTTTTTCTCCCCACCAGAGAGACAGTGCATAAAGGAAAGTGTAAGGGGTGCCTGATAGGACTGGATTTTTTAATCCTTGCTCTAGGACATTGTCTTATTTCCCCCTTTAACTGGAAGATTTTACATTTATAAAATAAACTGGATTTCCAGCTTCTCTTGGAAGATCAGACCTGGCAATATTGGGTGGCTGTTTTTTTCAAAGAGCAAGTCTTAGTGGAAACTAATAAGCAGCTGGATGGACAGCATAGGGAAGGATGTCATTGTACTAGTTCCCATTAATCAATATATGGTTCCTGTCACCCATTTTTACCTCCTAACTCAGCTCTGTAGGGCAGGCATTTGTATTTGTGATCCCTTGCTCTAAGGCTCATTCTAATTCTATAGAATTGGTATATCAGCAACTAGCTTGTGGGATTTTTAAAAAGAATTTATTTATTTATTTATTTATGAGAGAAAACGAGCAGTGGGGAGTGGCAGAGGGAGAAGGAGAAGCAGATTCCCCACTGAGCAGGAAGCGTGACGTGGAGCTCCATCCCAGGACCCTGAGATCATGACCTGAGCCAAGTCAGGTGCTTAACCGGCTGAGCCACGCAGGTGCCCCTAGCTTGAGGGACTTTTGTAAAGATTATATCATGTAATTTTTGTGAAGTACTTTATCAAGTTCCTGGTGTTATAGTAAGTTCTCAGTAAATGGTTGCTAATTATTTCTTCAGTTCACTTTCAAAACTTGAATTTATTGAGCTCCTACTATGTGGCAGCTACTGGGCTAGGCATAGAGATACAAAGGTGAGGAATACAGGCGTGGTTCCCGCTTGTAGAATGTTTATAATTTGGCATCCGAGGAAATGTCAGTTATTCTCCTGGCCTTGTGGCTTTTAGTTTGTGTTATGGAATGCGGAAGCAGAAGAAGTCATTGGGTTATTTTGGGAATCACTGCATTGAATTGAAAAAGCAAAAGCAACACTGAGGCTTTATAAAAAGGCATTTCCCTTTTGAACTGAACATTCCCGAGTAGGTCTTTATTCTCACCTGCCCCACAAAGCTACTGCCCGTCCAAAACTCCCCAACACAGCATATGACCTTCTTATCTACTCCATTGCTCATGCCAAAGAGCTAAGAATATTTTGATTCCTCTCTGTCCTGTCCTCTATCCCCCACCATGTTTAATCCTTTAGCAAATTCTGTCAGCTTTTTTTGTAAAGCACGCTCTAGATCTATTTACCTCCCCACTTCTGTACTGCTACCAACCAGTCTGGTCCAAGCCATCATCACCTCTTCAGTGGATGACACACAGGCTCTAGACAGCTCCCCCTGCTTCCACTAGACCACTAGCCTTTTCTGTAAAGGGCTAAATAGTAAATTGATTTTAGATGTTGTGGGCCATAGAGTCTCTGTCACAACCACTGGGTTCTGCACTTGTACACAAAAACAGGCATAGACAGTGTTTAAGCCACTGGGCCTGGCTCTGCTCCAGACACACTTGATTCACCAAAACAGCCTGGAGGTTCCATTTGGCCTATGGGCCATTGTTTGTAGTTAGACTCACTTAACTTAAATCCCTGCTTTATTTTCTCAAAGCACTAAGAATATCTCCTCAACTGTCGTGATCAAGTTCTGCCTGGCTCTTTTGATCTAGTGCCCCTTTTTACTCCAGCCATACCATCCTTGCCTTTGATTTTCAGACACACCAAGCTGATTCCTTCCCCAGAGCTTTTGGTACCAGTTGTCCTGGATTTTCCTCACCCCATCTTAGTGTGACTGCAATTCAGACTAACTCCACATGACAACTTTTTTTTTTTTTTAAGATTTTATTTATTTATTTGACAGAGAGAGAGACAGCCAGCGAGATAGGGAACACAAGCAGGGGGAGTGGGAGAGGAAGAAGCAGGCTCCCAGTGGAGCAGGGAGCCCGATGCGGGGCTCGATCCCAGGACCCTGGGATCATGCCCTGGGCTGAAGGCAGATGCTTAACGACTGAGCCACCCAGGTGTCCCTCCACGTGACAACTTAACGTCATTCATTACTCTTTTTTATGATCTTTTAAGCACTTTCTGTCTTCAGAAAATACCTAATTTATTTGGTTAATTTCATATGGTAGTCTGTATCTACATACTAGTTTGTAAGCTGGTGGCAGACTAGGGCTGTATGTATCCCCAGAGGCTTGTCTAGTACCAGATACAGAGGAGGCCTCAAAAGATAACTTTTTGGGGGGCACCTGGGTGGCTCAGTCGTTAAGCATCTGCCTTCGGCTCAGGGCATGATCCTGGAGTCCTGGGTTCGAGCCCCACATCGGGCTCCCTGTTCCACTGGGAGCCTGCTTCTTCCTCTCACACTCATCCCCCCACTTGTGTTCCCTCTCCCCCTGGCTGTCTCTCTCTCTGTCAAATAAATAAATAAAATCTTAAAAAAAAAAAAAAGAGACTTTTTGGAAGAATGAATGAATGAATGAATGAACGCTCTCAATCAGTATAAGCCGCAGCACCTCTTTAAGCCTGCAGTTCTAGAGGGTGAGCAGAGCCTCATCAGTCTGTGCAGGCCCTGGCTTTATTCTGCCCTCTTTGACCAAAAATTACCAAGTGTTGCTAGCCTAAAAAAGGTGGCATTGTAAAATTTCTTCCAATCAGAAAGAATTTAAATTTCAGAAGGTCAAAGGGTAAAATCCATGTAACAAAGAGCCTGTATCAGCTAAGTTTATGCTGATTTTTTCTGTGACTGGTCTTTGTTTCCCTGTGGAACTTTGTGCCTGTGTTTAATGTCTGGAGGGAGGTACTTAGGGAAGAGATTCTTAATAAAGAGATACTTTATAAAAGGAGTGTTATGTGTGGGGGTGTTAATATTTTTTTCTTTTTGTCTGAAGTGTGAAAGCTAGAAGATCCAAACTACAGCTCCCAAATGGACTCCTTGACTTGAAAGAGACACAAAAGTCCTTTATCCAGTAAGCCATCCTCAGTCTTCATTGGAAAAATACAACCATTATTTTTATAGAGGGACAGGAAATTGTTTAATACAAATATTAGTATATGAGTCTGCTTGTGCTGTCATCATGGAATACTACAGAATGGGTGGCTTCAACAACAGAAAATTCACTTTCTCCCCATTCTGGAGGCCTAAGATCAAGGGGCCAGCACAGTTGGTTCCTGGTGAGACCTTTCTTCCCGATTTATAAAAGTCTGCCTCTCACTTTGTCCCACATGATCTTTCCCCTGTTATGTGGAGAAAGACCTCTGGTGTCTTCCTTTCCATATAAGGGCACCAGTTCTGTCAAATTAAGGTCCCATTCTTATGACCTCATTTAACCTTCATTACCTCTTTAAATTAAGGCCCTGTCTCCAAATACAGTCATGTTGGGGGTTAGGACTTTAACATATGAATTTTGGGAAAACACGATTCAGTCCATAACAGTCAGGAATCTTTAAAACTGTAATTTCATGTAATACAGATTTCTTTGTTGCCTAAAGGAATATATCTATATCTGTATCTGTATCTTTGTATTTGCTGGCAATATGAGTGATATCTTCCTTGGGAAATCTGTGCTTTCTCTTTTTTTCTTATTGGCTCTAATACTTTTTACCCAGTCTCAGTCTTGCAACTCTTAGTAACAACTCTCAGTAAATTAGAGATTGGAGTTTACAAATAAATGGGTACTACAGTGATATTCACTCTCTCAGTGAGACTGGAGAACAAAGGGAAACCCTCACCCAGGGGCCTTCATGACACATCTTAACAACACAAAGGTACCCTCTGGAGACTGTGTCCCTTGGGTTAAGACTGAAGCTGTTTACCACAAAATGGCCTGTTTTCCTGCCATTTCTCACATGCTTGGCCCTTTTAGGGCACCTTTTCCTAGAGAGTTATTTATTTTCTCTTCTCACACCTTCACTCAAGTTTATTTCATAATATTTGTGATCCTCCTTCAGGAAGATTTTAGATCTGAACAAGAACAATTGCTTGAATGATCAAGGAGCTATTCTTTAATTATTTGATTTTTAAAACATATTTTTTATTTATCACATAAACTTTGCTGAGTGCTTACCATGTATAAGTCACCATGCTAAGTAGCTTTCATGAATATTTTCATTTAATTGTATCAAAAACCCTAAGAAGGAGGTATTATTCTTCTATTCAAAGATAAGGAAACTGAGGTTTGGAATTGGTAAGTAAAACAAGCAAAAATGTCAGTAAGCTTGGGTCTTGATTCCAGCTCAATCCAATTTCAAGGCTGAGCCTCTTAACTAATGTGAAAGTTGTCTCTCATTCATTAGTCATTCTTAGAGGAACTGGATTCAAGCCCTTTGTCATTATAATTTAAAGTATCAGCATATATGCAAAATATTTTCTATGCAATATTTGATTCTTTATGATCTAAGTTCCAACATGAAGTTCAGTTCAGTCCAAGATTTCTTAGGCTTCTACTACTTGGAAGACACTGTTAGGGAGGCAATGTGAATGGGACAGGATCCAGCTTTTCAGGTGATTGACAGGTTGGCAGTCATGTCAGACATAAGCACAACTAACCAAGTGCCCAGTGACAGAGAAATAGTTCCCCTAAGAGAACTGGAAGAACAGAGAAGTAAAGGGATAATTTCAGCTAAAAGTAAGTTGGAGTGTCATTTCAGTAAGAGTCCTAGCTCTGTCACTTATAAGCTGTATGACCAAACAATTTTCTCTAAAGCAGTTTCCTTCTCTATAAAACGAGGATAAATATGGTCTCCAATGAAATCAGTTGTGAGTGAAAGTTAATGAGCTAATGCATGAAGCGTTGAGCACTGTGCCTGACACTTACTCCATAGTGAGTATATTCAGTAAATCTCAGCAAACATGGTTGTTATTGTTTAACTTTCGGTCAGGAAAACCACTGGATTGAAACCAAAGATAGCTAGTCTGCCTGCATTACAGAAAAGATCAAGGTTTACCATTGACAGGTTTGTTTGTATGTTCTGGATCTGTCACCTGTTAGCTATGTTACTTTGGACATGTTTTCAACATTAGCGAGCCTCAGTTTCTTTATCTCTTATATGGGAATAATGACAGCATCTTTCTTGTAGCATATCATGAGGTAAAATAATAGTGGGCTCAGATATTTATATTGTAGTTACAATGTGCAAGGAATTGTTCCAAGGGCTTTATAAGGTATCATTTCACATAATCTCTATAATAACTTTATTAGTATTGGCTCTATTATAACTGTCTCCTTTTTACACATGGCAACACTGTATACACAGAAAGTAAAGAAATTCCCAAGTTCATCAGCAAACAATCTGTAGAGCCAAGATTTGAACCCTGGCATTCTGCACTCTTTCACACTGTTATACTTTTCTCAGTTGTTATTTAAGTCTATGAAACGTTTAGGAAAATGCCGAGCACAATGAAAACATTCAGTAAATGTTCCCAGTTTTTGTTATAAATAATAATGTACGGGAAAAATGGCTCCTTGCGGGAGGTAACATACATCAGATATGCTTTGAAGAATATACGTCAGCAAGTAAACAGTTAAACCCAGGCTTTGAGGAGATTTTTGCATTTAGACATTATAGACTGAGTAAATAGCTCCTGCAAAGATACAAAGGTACATATAGAGCGAGAGCTCAATTTGGTTGGAACAAAAGATGAGGGAGGAGTCTGGGACAATAAGCCTGAAAAAGATCATCTGTAGTTGAGCTTTGAAGCTTTGTTTAAATAAAACCAAGAGATCTGATAAGGGAAGTCACTTATGATTGTGAGTAGAGAGAGACAAGGTCAGGCAATAACTTCCATGGCCCTTTGAAGATGGGTTGCAGGAAGCAGAGGCTGGAAGAGAGGAGACAAGGGGAAGTTTACTGAATTAGTTCATGTGATGTATGACAGGGTAGACCAAGTGGCCCATGAGACCACATTAGAACAAAAGTGAGCCTCTGTCTATTTACATCTTTGGTAATGACTAGTTTTTATTGCTAGCATCCTCATGTTTTCAGGCCAGCTGTGTTCATTGTTGCAGTTTTTGTTTTTCAACTTGTTTGATTTACCCGGATAATAGAACCTATTGGTGGCTAGATAGAAGTGATGTTTGAAACAATTTCTCTGACAGTGATGTTTCTATATGTTGTGATTTTTGGCCTTTATCCCCAGCCGAGAAATAGGGAGCAGTTCACTTTCCTGCGCTTGATTACACAGCCTTCTCTGGTTGCATCGTGGCACCACCAAAACTGATAAGGACCGTGTTTTTTAAAAGAACTCGTAATGACTCTACTGGGTAAAGAAATGCCAGCTCTATGGCCTGTGGGCAAGTAGGAGGGCATTTGTACTCACATAGAGTCTTTTTCACGTCCTTGGAATCCTAGCGCTGCCTTATTGTTAATGAACATTGAACACGTAAGATAGCTTTTTCTGCATGGAGGGTTGGTCCTGGGAAAAGCTATTATGAGAAAAATTCAATCTTCTGCCTTAAAGCACTAATTTATGGTCCCTGGCCCATTCAGTGACTTCATTTTTTTTATTAGCAGAATAATTGGCTTATAAATGTTTAAAGACATAGAAATCACGAAACAAGCTATGCTGAAGCAACCCAACGGACTACTGAGTTACCCATTATAAAGTCAAATATGTGAACAACAGTAATGCCTCAAATGTATGTGAGAATTTCTGAGTAATAATCATTTTTACAAAAGCAAAAAGTGTATATCTTTATAGTAGTGAATGAGTGAATGAAGATGCATGTAGAAAAATAGAGTTGTATAATTGGTTGATATTTTGGCAGATAATTCTGCAATAATGGGACTAGCTAATTTTTCATGAATACTTATCATGTTTTAGGCTCTGTGATAAATGCTATACGCACACACACACATATATATACACAGTTATAAATTATATTTTTCATTTCATACATATATTGTTTTCTACATATTATATTTACATTTCTTATATATAATATATTTACATTTCTCTACATTTCTTAAAGCAGAGGAGCATCTAAAGTCTCAGATGAGCAGTTGACTTCATAAAATGATTCTTCTGACAGAGTTGAGGTCTATTTCTGATTAATTCTGTTCTTATTTTTAACCCATGGGTAGAACTTAGGTCATCAGGCTTTTTCTACGGAGAATTAAATGAGAAAATACCTCTACCAGGCACATCTGAATGAAAGGCCATCAAGCAGTGCTTGAAGTTTGTTGAAGCCCTGCTATGTTAGGATAGCTTGGATGCTCCAAAGAATCCTGAGGAAGTGTATCTGTTTCCTCTGGCTGAGTCTGATAAATGCAAACATCCACTTCTTTCTAACCATTTATTTATATTGGATTTTCTCAACTTGGATTGTATATTCTTTTTTTTTTTTTTTTTTTAAGATTTTATTTATTTGACAGAGAGAGAGAGACAGCCAGCGAGAGAGGGAACACAAGCAGGGGGAGTGGGAGAGGGAGAAGCAGGCTCCCAGCGGAGGAGCCTGACGTGGGGCTCGATCCCAGAACGCCTGGATCACGCCCTGAGCCGAAGGCAGACGCTCAACGACTGAGCCACCCAGGCGCCCCTGGATTGTATATTCTTAGAGTTTCAAAATCACTTCCCCAGAATTCAGCTGTCTGGAAACCTCATCTATCTTTAACACAACTAATAATCAGAAACATTAATAACTATAAATGCCTATCTGTATTAAAGGACATGTCATCTATCTCTATGATACTATATGACTATATTAAAACTTACCTAAATTGTGTGCACAGTTTTATGGATGATGAATCTGAAGCTCAGAGAGCTTCTGAATAGGCAAAAGAGCAAAAATAAATCCACAAAAGTTCAGGTACTAAAGTTAACGTCCTGTATTTGGAATTCATAATAACATTACTCCAAGACTGTGTTTTTTATTTTTATTTTTAAACTCAGCCATCAAAGTTGGTTCTTTAGTCTTCAAGCTCTCAGATGAAAAACAAAAGGACAGGTCAGAGGACAATCTATTATTTGCAGGTTCAATAGCAGATATGAGAAATACAGTTGTTAAGAGTAAAGGGAAGAGTACAAAAGGCCATAAAAATCAGACATGAGAGCTGAAACCTCTGTGTCGGTCTGTAGTGATGAGAGAAGGATGGTCATTCTTACCCTTTTGGCTGGACTCTAAGGCCACAGCAAAAACAGTCAATCACTAATCATTATAGAGATGATGCAGAGACTACAAGCCAAGACTGCTACTCTTGGTAATTTCTGTTTAATAAAGGAAAGAGTAGTCAGTCAAGCAGAATGTAACAAATGCAAAAGTTTGGGTGTCTAAAAGAAGATATCCTGAGTGGTCCAAATCATTTCAAGACAGTTTTAGTCTTCGTTTTCCTGCACTGGCAAACATTTTTGCTAATGTGCTGTCCTCAGGTCATTGGTGTTTATTAGTATACATCGAAGTTTCACCCCCCAAATTTGTCTGTGTTTTCCCAATGGACCTGTTGTTTGGGCAGTGCCCAATGGGCCTTTAACAGGACTGAAGGCAGACCTCATTTCCAAAGAGAGTCTCCCATTTAAACGATGTTGATGTTATGTCCAAGTAAGGATCTATGTACGGTCAGAGAAATACCTTGATAGGATGGAAATACATCCATCATAAAATCTAAAAGTTTTGTCCCATTGCAAGACCTTAGGGTCTTTAGTGAACTATGATTAACTTTATAAAATAAATACTGTAATTATTTTTGTAAGCAGTACAGTTATTTTGCTTTGCATTTTCTGCTTTGATATGGTATTGATGGTTTAATAGGTTTAAAATATATAACAAATTTTGGACAATTAAGTTTTGAACTTTTATTCATTTTTTAATACAGCTGGCCTTTGAGAGTTTATTTATAAATGTCATACAGTGTTTCTTACGTGAATGTTTAAGAATCTGGGCATGCTCTTAATAATGTCATACAGAGGGTCAAGTTGGAACCTGGTGGCTCCTTATCATAGGCATAGTGTCCCCCGTCATCACAAAATATGGCGCAACAGGCTGGGGATGACTTGGTTTTCTTTGGCAAGAGTAGTTGGGAAAAAATTTCATTAGCCATCCTGAGTCTTCTTGATATCTCCAGCTATCCTTTGGAGACAGGACAACTCTCTGTGTTGGCTCATTTGTTTTTTTTTCTTTGAGAAACAAATGAGGCAGCTTGCTAGGAAGGAAAGGAGGAAGGGAAAAAGAGAGAGATAGAAAAAGAAACAGGGAAACAGGTGGGTGCTGCAGGGAAGGCATATTGAATTCAGGCTTTGATTAACCTTGGAAAAAGCCTCAACAGTGGAGCATGATTTTCAGTTCTGTTTTTCAACACTGAGTCTTTTGGAGAACATTGCTAAGTGGTTAAGCACGTTAGGGCCTTCTGGTAGCTCTAGAGAGTTCACAAGGAAACCAGAGCCAACTAGAATGTAATATCCCAGACCAAAAACAAGAGAAGGTAGACCAATCCCCTAGACAGATTCCCTGCATCTTTTAGGTTCTATGGGGTATTCTCAGATAAAAGCTGACTAGCAGAAGATTGTCCAATCAGGTAGTTCACTCATGGATTATTTTCTAGGATAATGGAGAGACAATAAGAATAATGTACTAATCTGGGTTTCTGTCTTGCCCAACTTCAACTTCATCTTATTAGTGAACAGATGAGATTTTTTTAAATTATCTGGGCTGTTAGTTTCCTTTGAGATCAAAGTCTAATGTTTGCATTTTATCGTGAGGAATACACAGATTCCAAGTAGCAGAGAGCATTTCTCCTCCATATACACACCCGCTCAAGTATTGTTATTCAAGTACCATGAGTGACTTTTGTGCCTTTAACAGGTTAAACAGCCTTCTACATAAAAGTTATTTCAAATTGAATGGATAAGAAAGTTTATTTAGACAATGTGTATGAGAGTGATGAAAAATGCTGGCTTGGCTCAAATCAGATAGCCTTGGCTCCAAACCTTTCATACCTCATACAAGCTGTGTGATACAGAGCAGGTCACCTAACCTCTCTGAGAATGTTTCCTTAGCCATAGGGGGAAAAAAGGATCATTGAGTGCTTCTTTCATAGTATTGGCATGAGGATTCATAAGATGGTAATCTAAAGAGTTAACATAGCAATTCATTTATTTATCACGGTAAGAACTCAGGTCAGTTATATTTACAATTACTGTCTGAAAGTTTTCTCACAGAGAGAGGATTGGGATAGTGTGTGGAATTCTAGAGGGAGGGAGAGTCAAAGTTCAGTTGCATCTCAGGTTTTCAGTGCTGTAAGTCAACCAGCCTTGTACTATACCTACTATATGCCAGGCATTGTGCTAGACATTTTCTAAGCCATTAATATTTATGTTTCAATAATTAATTTGCTCCTAACATAAAATTAGTGTAGGGATGATAATTCAAAAAGTTAAGATGGAAACACTTGGGGAAAAGGATAACAGTTAAGCACAGGAAATCATTTCTTGAGGGACTGAATACTGAACAAATGTGAGATTGTATAGTTCCACTCATTCATTTATGCAATAGGCATTTATTGAGCACCAACAACACACATTCTTCCACATGCTGCATAAATAAATCCCTATCTCTCCCTCCCTCACCCTGCTTTACTTTTTCTACTTAGCACTTATCACCACCTGCCATACTGCATACATAGTTTTGTTTTGTAACTATGTGTCTGCCCTCACAAGACTGTAAGTTCCATGCAAGCCCTGCTTCATTTGTTGTTTCCTGGCACATAGTAAATACTCAATAAGTACTTTTTTTTTTCTTATTGGAGTGTAGCTGACATATAATAGCATATTAGTTTCAGGTGTACAACATAATGATTCAACATTTATATATATTACTAAGTGATCACCACAATAAGTCTAGCTACCATCTATCTCCATACACAGTGGTTAGAATATTATTGACAGCATTCGTTATGCTGTACATTACGTTCCCATTATTTGTTTATTTTATAACTGGGAATTTGTACCTTTTATCCCTTTCACCTATGTCACCCATCCTTCTGCCTCTCTTCCCTCTGGCAATCACCAGATTGTTCTCTGTATCTATGAGTCTGTTTCTTTTTTATTTTGTTTCTTCATTTGTTTTGTTTTTCAGATTCCACATATAAGTGAAATCATATGGTGTTTGTCTTTCTCTGTCTGACTTATTTTACTTAGCATTTTATTTAGCTTTACTTATTTTACTTCCATCCATTTGGTTGCAAATGGCAAGATCTCATTCTTTTTTATGACTGAGTAATATTCCATCGTATATATATACACCATATCTTCTTTTTCCATTCATCTGTTGATGGGACACTTAGGTTTCTTTTTTTTTTTTTTTTAAAGATTTTATTTATGTGACAGAGAGACAGCCAGCGAGAGAGGGAGCACAGCAGGGGAGTGGGAGAGGAAGAAGCAGGCTCCCAGCGGAGGAGCCTGATGTGGGACTCGATCCCGGAACGCCGGGATCATGCCCTGAGCCGAAAGCAGATGCTTAATGACTGCGCTACCCAGGCGCCCCGACACTTAGGTTTCTAATACATCTTGGTTATTGTAAATAATGCTGCAGTGAACACAGGGCTGCATTATATCTTTTCAAATTAGTGTTTTCATTTTCTTTGAATAAATACCCAGAAGTGGAATTGGTGGATTGTATGGTAGTTCTAGTTTTAATTTTTGGAGGAAACTCCACACTCTATTCCATAGTGGTTGCACAAGTTTTCATTCCCCCAACAGTACTTGTGGGTTCCCCTTTCTCTGTTTCCTTGCCAATACTTGCTATTTCTTATTTTTTTGATAATACTCATTCTGACATGTGTGAGGTGATAGCTTGTAATTTGGATTTGCACTTCCCTGGTGATTAGTACTGGTGAGCCTTTTTTCATGTATCTGTTGGGCCATCTGTATGTCGTTTTTGGAGAAATGTCTATTCAGGTCCTCTGCCCATTTTTTAATTGGATTGTTTGGGTTTTTTTTTATATTGAGTTGTATAAGTCCTTTATGTGTTTTGGATATTAACCCTTTATCAGATATATCATTTGCAAATATTTTCTCCCATTTGGTCTGTTGCCTTTTCATTTCTTTGATGGGTTCCTTCACTGCAGAAGCTCTTTAGTTTGCTATAGTCCTATTTGTTTTATTTTTGCTTTTATTGCGCTTGTCTGAGGAGGCAGATCCAAAAAAAATATTGCTGGGACTGATGTCAAAGATTTTACTGCCTTTGTTTTCTTCCAGGAGTTTTATGGTTTCTGTTTCACATTTAAGCCTTTAATTCATTTTGAGTTTATTTTTGTGTGTGGTATGAGATAGTGGTCCAGTTTCATTCTTTTTGCCATGTGGCTGTCCAATTTTCCCAACACCATTTATTGAGGAGACTGTCTTTTTCCCTTTGTATATTCTGGCCTCCTTTGTCATAGATTAATTGGCCATAGATGTGTGGGTTTATTTCTGGGCTCTCTATTGTGTTCCATTGATCTATGCTGCTTTTGTGCCAGTACCATACTGTTTTGATTACTACAGCTTTGTGGTGTATTTGAAATCAAAGAGTGTGATACTTCCAGCTTTGTTCTTTTTTCTCCAGATTGCTTTGGCAATGTGAAGTCTTTTGTGGTTCCATATAAAATTTTGGCATTTTAGTAAATATTCCTTGAATAAAATGAAGGAATGAATGAATGAAAATAAGCTTGCTCCTGTCCACAGAAGAGCTCAAGAATGAGTCGACTTAAGACGGCATGATCCTGGGAGGCCAGGATTGAGAGAGAGCTGCTCTGCATCGTGGTTGCATCAGATAAATAAGCAGCAGGTTATAATAAGCACATTTGAGCCAGTACGTCAGTATTTGCTAGCCCTCTTCTTGTGACAGCTCAGGGTGTCTTTATTTATCTTAATAAACATGCTGTAATCCCACCAAAGGTCCACAAAAAAATTACCAAGAAATACAGTAGAGTAATGTACATATATATGATCCACATGGCTTGTGGGGAAGAGACAAGGTTACAGATAATGCTATATTAAAGTAACAATATACTGTTTGGCAGTATGGTTTGATAATGGCAAAGCTGTTGTCTTTTAACGTTGTGTGTATGTGTGCATGCACATGTGTGTTCGAATGAAATCTTGAGCTGAACCTTTTCTAATTTGTTCAGCATTAATACTGTTGTCACCTTGATTGTTAAGGTTAGGTGACCTGGAACAGCAAATGGAATTTATTTCGAGTGCTATTTCTTTTCAGCAGTTTTGCTGATGCCCATACTCACATTTCATTCAGGCTTAGGTATTGATTGTATTATTAATTCTAAACTAGTAGCATTAATTTTGTACTTAATTATAGCTCACAAGCTTTCCCTGAAGCTAGAAAGAAAACACTTTCTTGTATATTGTGGAAGAAAAATTATTTTCCTTTACATTATAATCTAAAATGAATATTGCCCGTCTCTATCAGTTTTCTTTATAAGTATTTTCTTTCACCAAATAACAAATATGTTACCAAATTTTATGGAAAATTATAAAATAAAATAAAAATTTCTTAATTTTCTGGTGGATTAATTAAGGAGGTGCGTAAAATTCCTTGCTTCTAGGAAAAAGTATATACTTATATTTATAACTTTGACCTTCTTATATATTAAACGAGTTATGTGGGTTCATTTTAGAAAACATAGAAAGTAAAATAATAAAATTCCAAGGAAGAGATACGTAATAAATGCCACCTACAATTCTATTCTCTAAGAGATAGCATTCTGACATTCACATTCAAAAGCTTGAAAAGGTGTATTTTTTGAAAATTATGTATCTAAGTTTTTTGCAATGTAGTTATCATCAGAATTATTTAAAATATACCCTGTACAAATGTTTTAAATTTACCTTTGGAGAAGTACTGAAATCATTTTAGCATTTAGATAAGGTAAAAAAGTTTTCTCCCAGTGATATCCCTACACCTAATTTGCTCAACATGTTTGTATTTTAGTTAACTGGGTTTTGTTTTTTGTTGTTGTTTTTGGGGTTTTTTTTTTGCAGCAGGATGTATCTGTAATGTACTTCCAGGCCTGAATGGACAGGGCACCGTGTACTGATCAACACCATCCTAAGAAGTGCGGTCCATATGAAGAGTTAGCTGTGTAGGATATCGTAAGGTGTTACAGCAAAGCACCTTATTGGGCCTTTCACTTCTAGTGATTTATGATTATATTACATTGCTTCCCACATAAAAGGAACCCACAGCTCATTTTGGAGACAGTGTTCTTCATCAACCCTTTACGTGAGGTTTGCTCTTTGAGAGGGGTTGCAGTAATGATAATGACACACTTTTTTTTCCCAGCCATCATTTCTTGAGTACATACATAGTGCCAATCACTATTCTGGCAGTAGAGGTGGAACCTGATATTGGAGCTTTAGCTTTAGCCTGTTTATTATGCCAGGGGTTCCTGGAAGATGAGAGAAGAACCTGCAAGATAACTATTTCAGGATTTTTGTGAGCATCCCATATTACTTCTGAGATGTCCAGATGTTTTTGCAAATGCAGGCATGCTGAGCATCAGTGGAGAAAGACTTGGCGTTGCAGAGAAGGTTTATTGAGACAACTACCAGGTTCCAGCATGGGAAAAACTCAAAGTCAACCGGCATAAAAAAGAAATTTCATGAGAGTGGCTTATTCCTTAGAAACAAGCGTGTGATTAGACCTGCTTGTTAGAGCTGCCATGGTTGCTAGCTCCCTAACCCCTGCCCTCCCCCAGCAATGTTCAGTTAGGCTTCAGGGTGCACTGACAATAAATGTGTATTTTTTATGTGTGCAATGCCAATCAGTCCTTAATTTTCTTCTTTATAGCTGAGAGATTAATGTGTTTCTTGCATTCTGAATTATAGTTAGGCATCAGGTCTTAGTGCTACGTAGATCTGCATTCTACATACTATTTATCTTACATAACATTGCACCAACTGTGTGTATAAGCACACCTTCTCCATGGTGGCATCTTGAGTGCGGCTTATGAAAAACAACCATATAATTGTATGAATAAGAGTCTAGTGTGCAACAAATAAGGTTTCCCAGTGTGTTAAAAAATTTTAAAAATTAAAAAGTTTATACCTATGATCAGTTGTACTTTGAACAAGTATAGCTCATAGAACATAATCAAAACACTTTATTTTTATTTTTTATTCCTTCAAATTTTCCTACTAGGCATAGTCTTTCTATGACCGTGTGCAGAAAATGGACAGGGGCTGTGGTTTTTCTGGTCAGTTTCAGTTGATAGAAAGTCCTGCAATCTTTTAAAATCACAGAAAAATCTCATCTTAGGAATTAGGCCGTCTAGTCCCAGAGGATGATCACGACTCTGAAGTTGATTTAATGTTGGCTTTTCTTCCATCCACAGTGAAGGCTAGCCTTTGCAGTGTGTGTGTGTGTGTGTGTGGGGGGGGTGTTCTTGTCTTTTTCTCACCCCCCACCTCCTCTGTGGTCGGAGCTTTGGAAAATGGAAAGGCAAAGGAGGATATAGAAATTGATTTCACTTGAACTGATACTGTTTCAAAATAGTTTCATGCTCTCTTCTCATGGACCTTTTCTCTTTTTTCCACAAGAGAAAAGAGTTCAAAGCTGACTCTTTGGCCTTGTGGACATTTTTGAGTTTTCTTCAGAGGCTCTTCTGTGGCCCCTGGAACTGTTACTCTCATGAACCAGGCAATGTCACTCTCATGAAACACCCCATCACTCCACTGCGGGTTGTCTGGGAGGACCCTCCATATGGACCCTCACAGTTGGAGTCCCATTGCTCCTTTCAGATGGTTCTCCTGGATATAAGTAAAAACAACCCTTGGCCAACTTTTCCTCTCATGTGACTTAAACTTGAGTATAAACTCACATGTTCTTTGATCTGCTATTAGAGGGAAAGCTGTTGCAGCAGAAACTCTCTCTCCTGTTCTAGAAAAGCAGCTCACCAGGCTTTGCTTCCCTCCAAATTTCCTTGGTGGGAGTCAGACTTAAGTCCATTGCCTCAAAAGTTCCGGGAGACCAATATCCAGCTCTCCAGTGATTGTGTTAAAGGCCCTGATGGGCTTCAGTGAAGAGGAAAGGCACTCCTTCACCTCTTCTCCTTGGGGAGGGTTAAGGAGCCGTGTGACATACCATCCTCTGAAGGCTGTTTTCCAAAATCGGCTAAACAAAACCCCCCTTTTCTCCACCTTCAGACATTTTATATCCTACCTCTTGTTTTAATATCCTTGGGTTAAGACCTAAGGGTCATGAAACTGGTTCTCAGGACACATACTGAGCACTCACATTTTGATCTGGAATTTCTCTTTGGTTTGTAGCATCTATTCTATCTTTGGCCTTAATTAAAAGATTAACATTAACATTCTTCTACTTATGATCATCTCATGATCTCATTCAATCCTAATAACAGTCATGGAAAGTAGCTAACATTCTTTTTCTCATGTGAAGATTAAAACTTAAAAAAGTAACTGGCTCAAGGTCACACATCTGGTAAGTGGCAGAGCCAGGGTTTGATCCAAAGTCTTTCTTACTCCAGTACCCAAGCTCTTAGTTATCAACTTCATATTTACTAACACACTTATCGTTATCAATCTAACAGTTTTAACACTTCTATAAAGAAAATTTAAAATTAGTATTCAGGACTAAGGAACTGTCAGACCTGTACGTTGAATTTCCATACCTTGAATTTTCTTACAAAATGCACAGCTTAAATTTCTCTTGTCTTCAAGGCATTGCTGCTTAAACACCTTATATTAACATTTTTGGGAGGAAAAAGTATATTTTTATGTATGTGCTCAATAAGACACTTGTAGTAACTGAGACATGTAAATCACTCGCATTAATTAGTCAAGAATTCTGGCTCCCTTCAATGAGAATGTTATTTTCCAATAGAAGAATGAACATGTTTTCTGAGCAGAATCTTAAAATCAATCAGCGGCTATCAGAAACAATTCCTGTATAATATTTTAAATACAAAATCTAAGTCTATCACAGTTTAAATGCGTTCTTGGCCACAATGCACACCTTAAAGATTACAAAGTAAGAGAATTGTGGGAATATCCTCCTCAGTGTAACATTTCCCACCTTTGAGGACTTCAATTCTAAATTTATGTCGTTACCGTCTCAGTAAGGGAAATGAAATTCTCAGCGCTATTTGTTAGTGAATTCTTTCTTCTTGATTTCTCCCTGTCTCTAGAAAAAAGAACTTGAGTATCTTGGTCTAAAAATGACAAAACAAAAAGTTACATCCTTCTTTATTTATAGTCCTGATTTATAACTGCAACAGCAGAGTTACAACAAGGCTAGAACAGGGCACACACACAAAAAAACTTAGTGATAATCATATGCATCAGCTCCATAATTAATTTCATTAGGACATGTTTTGACAGTAAAGTGGGAAGTATTTTCATTCTGAAAGATCAGGCAATACTTAAACATAAGAAATTAAGATTAAATACAGCATCCAAAGTTTCCATTACAATAAATATTTCTAGAAATATTCTGGCTTTTTTTCTCTAAATTTTTATGTTCTTTAGTACAGATTACTGGGCCTGACATCAGATAGATAGTCAGCAAATACTAGATGTAAAAAGACAAATGCTCATCCCTGTAGGAAGAGGTAAATGAACCCTTAGACAGTTTTATAAATCACTTATGTCATGGAATAATAGTGACTAGGGACACCACAGATCTCTCCCTATCAGGTGCAGTGTCTTCTAGTAAACTTCTCTCTTCCCTTGGGAACTCAGTTGGAAAATAGTAATACTCAACATTGAGTATGTGTGAATTATTAAATTTCCTAAATTGCTACCAGTTACTGGAGTATTTCCAGTATTTTAACATTGAAACAATGTAAGATTGACATGAAATATATGTGAAAGATACCTACAAATACTCAACATCAGAAATCTTTAAAATCCAGGGTTTTGATAAATGAATTCCAAAATGCCCATTTGTAGCTAATATTTTATAAAACAAGTAGATTTAATCTTCCTAGAATGTTCTTGGCAGTGACTGAAATAAAATTTACTTTTAATTGGGACGCCTGGGTGGCTCAGTCGTTAAGCGGCTGCCTTCGGCTCAGGGCGTGATCCAGAGTCCTGAGATTGAGCCCCACATCAGGCTCCTCCGCTGGGAGCCTGCTTCTTCCTCTCCCACTCCCCCTGCTTGTGTTCCCTGTCTTGCTGGCTGTCTCTCTCTCTCTCTCTCTGTCAAATAAATAAATAAAATCTTTTAAAAAAATTTACTTTTAATTAATCAGGAAATGAACTAGAAAATCCAACTCTTTTTCTTTCTTTCTTTCTTTCTTTCTTTCTTTCTTTCTTTCTTTCTTTCTTTCTTTCTTTCTTTTTTTTAATATTTTATTTATTTATGTGACAGAGAGACAGCCAGAGAGAGAGGGAACACAGCAGGGGAGTGGGAGAGGAAGAAGCAGGCTCCCAGCAGAGGAGCCCGATGTGGGGCTCGATCCCAGAACGCCGGGATCACGCCCTGAGCCGAAGGCAGATGCTTAACGACTGCACTAGCCAGGCGCCCCCCAACTCTTTTTCTTAGATTATTTTATTTTATTTATTATTATTTTTGAGTATAGTTGACACACAATGTTACATTAGTTTCAGGTGTACAACTTAGTGATTTGACAAGTTCGTATGTTTTTCTGTGTTCACCAGAAGTATAGCTACTATCTCTCCCATTACATCTATATTACAATATTATTGACTCTATTCCTTATGCTCAGCTTTTTAGTCCCATGACTTACTCACTTCTTAACTGGAGTCCTGTATCTTCCCTCTCCTTCTCCCATTTTGCCCAAACCCTATGGCCTCCCCTCTGGCAACCACCAGTTTGTATTTATAGTTGTGATTCTGTTTTTTGTTTATTTTTTTTTAGATCCCATTTATGAGTGGATATATATATACACACCGCATCTTCCTTATCCATTCATCAATTGTTGGACAGTTAGGTTGTTTGCATGCCTTGGCTATTGTAAATAATGCTGCAGTAAATATGGGGGCATGTCTGTCTTTTTGAGTTAGTGTCTTCATTTTCCCTGGGTATACCCAGTAGTGGAATTATTGAATCATATGGTATTTCTGTTTTTAATTTTTTGAGGAACTGCCTTACTGTTTTCCACAGTGGGGGTGTTTTCCACAGTGGGGGTGTTTTCCACATTCTCATTAACAGTGCACAAGGGTTCCTTTTTTTCCACATCCTCACCAACATTTGTTGTTTCTTGTCTTGATTTTAGCCAATCTGACAGGTGTGAGGTGATACTTCATTGTGGTTTTGATTTGCATTTCCCTGATGATTAGTGATGTTAAGCATCTTCACGTCTGTTGATAATCTATATGTCTTCTTTGGAAGAATATCTGTTCAGGTCCTCTGCCCATTTTTTAATTGGATTATTTGGGGTTTTTTGGTGTTGAGTTGTATAAGTTCTTTATATGTTTTGGATATTAACCCATTTCAGATATATCATTTGCAGATATCTTCTCCCATTCAGTAGGTTATCTTTTGTTTTTTGTGATGGTTTTCTTCACTGAGCAAAAGCTTTTTATTTTGATGTATTCTAAATAGTTTATTTTTGCTTTTGTTTCCCTTGCCTTAGGAGACATATCCAGAAAAAATGTTGCTATGGCTGATGTCAGAGAAATTACTGCCTGGGTTCTCTTCTAGGATTTTTATGGTTTCAGGTCTTACATTTAAGGTCTTTTATCCATTTTGAGTTTATTTTTCTGTATGGTGTTAGAAACTCAAGTTTCATTCTTTTACATGTAGCTGTCCAGTTTTCCCAGCACCATTTATTAAAAACAGTGTCTTTTCCCTATTGTATATTCTTGTCTCTTTTGTCACAAATTAATTGACCATATAAATGTGGGTTTATTTCTGGGGTCTCTGTTCCGATCCATTGATCTATGTGCCTTGAGAATTGTAGGCGAGAAACAGTTTACTATATTCCTTTCTTAAGGCAAGTTACAGAATGAGTGATGGGAAAGGACCTTTGTTTATAGGAATTGCCTTGTTTAATCTGCCGGAGGCTCACAGAGGAGAATGACTTGCCTAGAGTGTAATAAATTAGACTCCAAACTGAAACCAGAACTATCAACCCCTGACTTCTAAACCAGTGCTCATTCTAGTCCACTGTGCTGATTTCATTATTTCGTGGAAGTGGTACTTAACTGAATTACTAATAGCAACATTTGCTAGAAAGTACAACAGCTAAAAACATTTAGTACAGTGACTAACAAACAGTTTCGAGATGGTCAATTATTTACTAAGGCTAATCATTAGGAAATAAGAGAATTCAGTTGGTGGAAACATTTGGAAGATGATGCCTATAATAATAACAAGCAACATTTGAAGTCAGCTTTATCATTTGAAAATCACTTTCACATTCTGAAAGTTGTTGATTTGAGTTTTGAGTTTTGCACCAGACACTTTTTTCAGACAAGGGAACTGAGACAGTTGAAGTAATTTGGTCAAGGTGGCATTGTTGACAGAGGCAGTACTCAAACTGAGGTCTGGCAGGAGAGAAACACATTGAAACAGGGACACCTGAATAGCAAGGATCTTTTTGGGTGCTGACCCTGGCATATGCAGATCCAGAAGAATCTATTTTCAGGGGATTCCCACTTTTACCCTCTGCGTGGAACTTTGCAAAACCGGTAGAAAATTTGCCTGGAAGGAGGGAGTCAGCTCTGTCTCGTAGTAGAATATTTCCTTCTCATATAAGGGCCCTCAGGGTGCCCCGGCACACCTCCTCCCTTTACACAGGGAATAAATCATGCTCTGTGTTCACACTCATTATATATGGAAAGCAGTTTATTAGCAGTTTGTTATGATCTGCATGTAGTTTGTAAATCCTGCCCCCAAATCAATTTCTGTTGTTCATCTTGGAAAGCAATCTGTTTTGTCAATAACCTTACCTACAAAGATGCTGAAACAGCAGCAGCAATTGCAAGGATGGAAAGTTCTATCAAGCATAAGCAGGAAAACAAAGGACATCGGGAGCAACTAGAAAAATACCAGCACAAAAGCATAATAATTAGAAAAGGCAAAAACGAGGTAGTGCAGTAACAGCACAACTATAAAAACACACATTCTCCTTTGTTCCTTCCTCCAAACACAGAGCCCAGCTTGGGCTGACACTGCCCATTTCAGGTTTTCTATGTCTGAGCTGCTCTCACAACTAAAGTGAATGATGTTATCATGAATAAAGTTTTTTTTTTTCCTTTTTATACACATGCATTCAATAAACATCTCTTGGTAACAACTACCTGACAACCATTGTGCTCATCAGTGGGGATAAAATGATTGATACTATCTGTCCCCTTAAGAACCTCAGAGTTTAATGGATTAAAAATATCGTCACCTAGACCACGATTTAATTATGAGTAACAGTTTTGTACAGGTAGTCTCTATCAATTTTAGATTCTGTAAGCATCATAAAGATTTTAATTTTCGATATTTCCTTGCGGGTGCTGGCAAGACAGAAGAATTCTAATATAACACTGTAAGATCATATGGCAGGACGGTGTTAGGTATTCAGAACTTCATACTGTGAAAAAAAAGTATCATAGCATGAGATTAAGAGCAAATTCAAAGGTCAGACGAATCTGGGCTAAAATCCTGATCTCATGAAAAAGTACCAGTTATATGACACTGGGCAAGCTGTTAAACCTCTGTTAAGCCTATTTCCTGACTCAAACAATAGATATGACAGTACTTACTGCATCAGGTTTGTAAGAGTTAGTGACATGATGCAGGTAAGAACTTCAAACCTAAAAAGTGTTCCATATACATTTGTTATTGTTATTATTATTGTAGTAGTATCCCTCATTATTATCTGAAAGATCACAATAAGCCCTGTTTTTTCCAGTACCCACTATCAAGGCAGATGGGGAGAAATTGCCATGTTTAAATTCTAGCACACTCCACTTCTTACAAGAGATGGAGCCATCTCTTTTTTCTGTTTTGATAATAGCAGCTGTGAATAGAACACTGGAGGCCCCCCAAACACATGGTAAATGAGAAGAATAATAAGAAATATTCCAGCAAGGTGGGGGATGGGCCCTCCCAAACAGCAAAAATTCCAAACGAAGCTACTAATCTTTTTTATAGTTATGTTGGGTGTTATGGGAAATACATGAAGTCACATGACCTGCTTTCTTAGATGCCATTTAATCAAAGTTTTATATAGAGTCAATTATTGGCTGAGAATAATTCACTAAATACGGACTGGAAACCTGAGGTGGTAGGAGTTTGGAGATGCAAATCAGGAGTCTATATTAATCATCTTTCTTAGAACAACTACTCAGGGACAGAGGAAGAGGTCACCCCCGCAGAATATAATTTCACTTGCAAAGCTCGGCAATATTTAGTTTTAAAAGACCATGTGTTACATGTTCCGAGATTTTCTGTAGTGATGCTTTGTATGCACGACACACTGATCCTAATTGAAATGCTGAGTAGTTTGTTTCTCCAAGGTTCAAATTCTTGATACATCTTCTGAATATCAAATACCCAGAACAATGCTGCCGCCCTGGCAGATGTGCAAATAAATGTGCTATGTCGGATTTCTGCTGTGCTACCCGAGAACAGCTCATTTCAAAATCATCCTCAGCCCCAGATGGCTTGAAACAAAATAGTTTTGAAGTCTAGGTGACCTATTTTTCCAAATTATTGTTGCGATTATCTTGGAGGAAAATAATCTAGATAAGGAAGAGGTGAGCATTGCTATGTTCTGTGGGACTCTAAACCTGAGGCTTTTTCCTGGTAAACATAGCCATGAATTTAAGAGACAGTACAGAACCTCTGCAGGATTCAGCACTTGATTTGAGGATCTGTTGCTTTCACTCCTGTGAAAACCTCATCCAGAATCCCTCCAAGGAGGCCCCCTTTGTTGTCAGGTCTCAGAAGTAGGAGACTATGTATTATTGGACACTTTTAGAGCACTGGGAATGGTGACCCTAGGAGAGCAGGTTTAATCAAGTCTGTCCTGAGCAAAATAGAATCTTATCATTGCTTTACTCAGAAGCCCAAGTTGCCTTACATCCCGAAAGGATCTCTTTCATCTTAATTTCTTTTCCTAAAAATTCCAAGCAGTGTCTTTTATTGTTGAACTAGATCTTCGTTGTCCTCACTGACCTCTCCTGCCTAGTCCATTCGAAGTGGAACTAAATGATTCTTGTTTCTCTGTTACGTGGCCTCTGTATATCTGGCCTGGGACACTCACCCTCATTCTCTGCTCATTCACTTTGCTCCAGTCTAACAAACTTGCCACGATTCTTCTAGCCCCTCTGTCCGCTTGCATTTTTGATGAACCTAAAATGGCCGGAAATCACTCAGTTAAAAAACAACAACAACCAATATGAGTGTATGGGTAGGAAATCATCCAGTGTATCACTCTGCTGAGACTATTTATTGAACATTTTCTATGTGCCAGACACAGTGCCCAACACAATACCAAGCCCTTTCATACATTATTTTTATTTAATTTTTGCAACTATATTTTCGGGTAATTATTATTCCTTTTCACAGGTAGGATAGTGAAGCTTAGAGAACATATACAACTTCTGCAGTCTTCCAGATAATGAAATGGCCAGGCCCATTTCAAGCCAGGCACAGCTGACCTTGAAGTCTGCTTTCCTAACCACCACACTCCATTGTTTCCTCTTTAAAGACAAAATCTTGCATTTGCTCTGCTGGGAAAGATTTTCAGGGAATAAATATTTCACAGAACAAAGCTTTTTATTTGACAGCATCTAACCTTGCCTTAACCTTTTGAAATTTTAACACTTCAGAGATATCAGACTTGGCAATTTTTCTGTCCTTCCTTTTCCCCACTCTACCCAGTTTTTATTGATGATCCTTGAGCATCTTCTTCCAGTTTCCAGAGTGCTGGCTCAAGCGGCTTCATTTTGTTCTCTTGAAAGTGAGTAAGTGAACTAGGCAAGGATGGAATTAAGACTTTATTGATGGGAAAACCAACATAGAGGGGTTAAATGTGTTGAACGAGGTCCTGCCACTGCACCTAAAATTGATGTTGGCCAATTCTTAATTCAGGGACATCCTGACTTATTATGTGGGAGTGCAATATATGTCTGTCTTTCTATCTATCTATCTATCTATCTATCTATCTATCTATCTGTCATCTATGCATCCATCCATCTGGACAGTGATTAAAAAGGAAAAGAAAACTACTGATACAAATCTTTTAAAAATCAGTTCAAAGTGCCCCAATTTAGGAAGACTTCATACAGAAGTTGTGGGTATGGGAAGATCTTCCCCTTGTATCACCATCCCGTATAACAGACCTGAGTTTGAGTTTGGGCTGAGCCCCTTACTAGCCTGGTTAACTCAAGGGATTTATTAAATCGCTCTGAACCTCAATTTCTTCTCATTACATTAAAATGATAATAGTTCTTACCTGATAGAATTTTTAAACGGATTTAAAGATTCAAAGCCTATAAAGCACTTAGTCCAATGCTTGGCACACAATAAGTGCACAATATATTAGATGTTTTTCTTTTTCTTTCTGTCTTTTGTTATTGAACAGCAAAAAGATGTAAAAGCATATTGCTGTAGAACACCTTGTCTCATTATATGAAACTGCAGTTGTGATAACAAGAGAAAGGTGATATAAATAATGGTATTAGAAAATGTATGTTTGGCATGTTTACCTGGGCCTTCATTTATGAGCATGTGCCACATTAGCTGGTAAAAGAAAACTGCCTTGCATTGTAAGTTCTCTAGAATAAAAAACTGAGTTGAGGTCAGGTGTCATGTGTCCTCAGGACATGGCTTAGTGCTTGGTAATAGCAAGGGTTCAAAAAAAGTGTAGAATTATGCATAAAGGAATAGTTTATTTAATTAACTTCTTATTTGTTTTTGTAACCCTATCATCTTGCAGTGTGCCTGCCACAAAATAAGTCCTCAATTAGGTATCTGGTAAAGTGAGTTATTCTTCTTTATAACAAATAGCATTTTCTAGGCATTGAATTGCATTTGATTAAAACTCCTTTGGAGGCGTGAAAATGCCTTCCCACAGGTATTGGGAAATTATAAGATCATTTTACCACAGTATCTCCCAGATATATTATGTATCTCTTTTTTCAGGTTTTGGTCCATTCGTTGTGTTTTTTTAAGGAGTTACTATGTTTGGTATTATTATCCCCAGGCTACTATGAAGAGACAGCTATGTAGTGACAGCTAATAGATACAACAGAATGAGTACTTTTTAAGCTGTGTGCTGTTCTTTCCTGTAATGTGTAATGATGGCTTATACAGACTGCATAATGAATGAGACACAGGCAGAGCTATAATTACTAAAAATAACTGTCAAAAGGCATAGAAGAGTAAGAGAGAATCATCTTGTGAATATTAAGAAGGGATATTAACTTTTTACTATATTTGGATCAATGGTTACCTGTTTTTAAAAATTGTCAGTGAACGAACACCCAGCAGTGAGAGAAAAGTTCTTTTTTTGAAACCAGTGGCCAAATCTCATCCCATGGCATTGCCTACAGTTAATGTTAATAACCCAAATGGGACATTGTAGTGGAATGTACCACCTGAAATGTACAAAGTCGTTGTATTAAATTCTTACCCTACCCTGTTTGAATAATAATTTTTTAATCACACAAACGTTTCTTATTTTTTTAGTCTACATGGCCTCCATAATCTAGTTAACATATGTGGGAGGCTTGTGAATTTGTTGACTTTAAGTAATTTCATTTTCTAAAGATGAAATTGTCTCTCATAGTGCTAAAATGGAACTCTTTTGTTTTCTAAAGATTTATGTAAGCCAAAGAGTGGGTATTATCACTGTATTTAATGCTGGTTTATAAAATGTTTAGCTAGCATACTAAACACCATGTAAATCAACATATTTACAAAATACACATGTATCTGGGTTTTGTTGTGTCTGATTATGTGGGACATATGGTAGTGCTTTCTCTAGATCTGATATGAAATTGGGAGTAACAAGGCCTATAAAGGCCAAATAGCTTAGAAAGTCCAACCCTACTGAAATGCAAAAATTATGGATTATATTGTACAATTTCCGCTATTAAATAAAATGGAATTTCACCTATATCCTTTATATTCAATACCGCACTAATAATTTGTGGTTATATTTTTCAAATTGCAAAATGTAATTAATCACATCCTGTTTTTCCTGTCCCAGAAGTGCTTTGCTCATGCTGTGTAACTGCAAAGCATTGTGAAAGTCGGGCGGTCTCTCCTGCGGTACAACATGAAAGGTGCTGCGAGCAGAGAGAAAAAGGCTGGGAATGAAAAGGAACCGTAGCAATTTTCTACCTTTAATTTTTTAAAAGCAGACAGTTCTTTGAGAATATTAGGTACTGTGGTATCAAGAGAACAGCAAATTAGTTTTCTTTTATCAGTCAGAACACCAAACTTGACATCTTTAACATCAGATGAGTTAGTTTCTTCATTTTGCTGTCAAAAACCGACCTCCGTTCCCTGGAGCCGAAATATATAATGCAAAGAATAGTTTGGGTATAAAGAGGAACAATAGCTTTATTGCTTGGTGGGGCCAAGGAAGCTGCAGCAGGCTTAGGCTTTCCAAACCTGCAAGTCTCCTGGCTCCCCCTGGAAGGGGCTGGGGGGCAGTTAGAGGGAAATACAGGATCCAGCCGGTTTTGACAAGAATTGTGTATGTGCTCTCAGCCTGGTTTGTCATGTGTTTGGGGTGGTACCGGTTCCTGAAACAAAAAGGCTAAGAAGGGGGGAAGGGAGGTTTGCAGAAGAGAGGAAAAAGGTTACTTAGTTTAAAATCTAGCTTGGCTGAAGCATTAGTACAGGTCATTTTGATTCTTGTTCAACTTTAGGCTTTTAAGAGGTTTCCACTGCACTTCTGATGTAACCCAAATATTGTCACCATCCTTCCATGAGTAACATGGCCCCATGTTATCCTTTCATTGGCTGTACTTTGCTGCGGCTGGTTTTGTACTTTAAGTCTCAGGTCAAATACCCTTTATCCTATAAGAAAAAAAGAAATAAGAAATTTCAGTTTATGATATTCTGGGGCCTGCTGGTGCAAATTCTCAAAGATTTAGGAATTTGGGGAATCATGAAAAGGAATTTTCAGGAAACAGCCACTCCTTACACAAGGAACCTCCCATGTGCAAAATGCATAATCAAAAACAAAAAATTAAAGGGGTGGAGGTGGGGGAGAGAAGTGAAGGGAAAGGTAAGGAAGGGTAAGAAAAGGAAGAGGGGAATAACTAAAAAGAGCAAGGACACAGACCTGAAATCTGTGATAGCAATTTATAACAGCATCCCTGAAAAAGCACACAGGTATTTATAAAACCTCAAGGGTGAGAATTGCAACCAGAGGGCAAAATACTTAGATTAGTCATTTGCAGCAAAGTTGGTAGATAGTGCAAAGAGCAGTGAGTTGATCTTTAAAATGTTACAGTTGTGGAGGACCCTTTAGAAATCAATCAGTTCACTGGCTTTAAAATGTTGTACCTTCAAATACTTTCTATATTGTAAACTATTTATGAATACCCAGGATAACTAGTGATGAAGACACGGAATACACGTGAGGTTCAGTGGGGTGGAGTCCGAAGCCGACGACCAAGAAAGAATTCTTGAGGCATCTTTGGTGCAAAATTGGTGGTTTATTAAAGCACGGGGACAGGACCCGTGGGCAGAAAGAGCTACTGCACTTGTGAGGGGTGGCTGATTATATACTATGCGGTTGGGGGAAGGTAACAAAAAGGGAGGTTGAGGAAGTACTTTCATATGTTAAAGAAGACTCACAAGATACCAGAGGCCTTGCCATTGTCAAGTTAAGGTTGTTTACCCCTCTAGTAAGGCATTAACATGAAGATAGTTGGGCACTTCCTGGAGTCTGCAGATTATAAGGGCATTTAATTGTATCTACATTCCCTTCCGGAAGCTAGGTTATTGATAGAAATGCTTTGTTCTTGTAAACTGCTAAATAAATTTGTAAAACTGAGGGAGACCTAGCTCTTGCAGGATTGTGGTATCTATAGATTAACTATTTCTTTGTCCTTTAGGGCAGCCAGGAGTGCCTGAGGAATGTCACATACATCCCATGGGGGGGGGGTGGGTTTGCGGGGTGTCAGTTTCTGCTTTGTCCTCAGCTTGCCTTCTGTTCTCTCATCAACTAGGAGTCATACCTGTTGACAGGTAGTATAGTGTTCCATAATTGATCTTAACTACTCATCGTTTCTAAGGTGAAACCTTTCTAAGAGGTCCTAGCCCTGGGAAAAATAAGGAAGGTAACACCCATTCCCTCCTACACCCGAGTATGGAAGAAATAGGATTGAAAAACAATAATGTCATTAGATGGCTTGAAGGAGCTGTCTTTCTTTTTTTCTTAAGGATTTTATTTTTTTAAGTAATTTCTATACCCAGTATGAGGCTCGAACTCATGACCCCGAGATCAAGAGTTGGAATCTCTACCAACTGAGCCAGCCAGGCACCCCTTGAAATGGCCATCTTTTACTCAGAGAGGAGTGTTTTAAAAACAAACAAAAAACTCCCACTATGATTATGGATTTTTCCACTTTAATTAATTTATAATTTGGTCAACTTTGCTTTATGTTCTTTGAGGCTATGTTAATAGATACATACATATTTAGAATTTTTATATCTTTCTGGGGAAACTGAATTTTATCATTATGAATTTAATCTATTTATCCCTAGTAAAATTTATTTTTGTTATTAATGCAGCCAATGCTTTTTTCAATTTTGTTTTTATGTTACATACAATATATAACAAATATGCATTTGTATATCTTTAAATATTTTATGTCTTTGTACTATAGATAGGGCTCTTTTTTTTTTTTTTAAGACTTTATTTATTTATTTGACAGAGAGACAGCCAGTGAGAGAGGAAACACAAGCAGGGGGAGTGGGAGAGGAAGAAGCGACTCCCAGCGGAGGAGCCTGATATGGGGCTCGATCCCAGATCGCTGGAATCACGCCCTGAGCCGAAGGCAGACGCTTAACGACTGCGCTACCCAGGCGCCCCTAGATAGGGCTCTTTAAAGAGCATGTAATTTTGGATTTTTTGCTTGTTTTTTCCCAGTGTGCCAATTTTATTTTTTAACTGATGTATTTAATTTAATTTAATTTAATTTGATGAAACATAATGTAATTACTGATATTTGAATTTATATCTACTACCTCATTATATATTTTCTGCTTGCCCCAAGAGTTCTATATTAGTTTTTTTTTTCCTTTTCCTTCCTTAATTTCTTTTGGATTAACAGGAATTTTTTTTGTTATTATTTTTAAAGATTTATTTATTGGACACCTGGGTGACTCAGTCGGTTAAGCGTCTGCCTTCAGCTCAGCCCAGGATCCTGGGATTGAGTCTTGCATCAGGCTCCCTGCTCAGCGGGGAATCTGCTTCCCCCTCTCCCTCTCTCCCTCCCCCCTGCTCATGCTCTCTCACACTCTCAAATAAATAAATAAATAAATAAATAAATAAATATCTTTTAAAAAATAAATAAAAATTTATTTATTTATTTTAGAGAGCTAGAGCACAAGTGGGGAGAGGGGCGGAGGGAGAGGTAGACCAGCAGACTCCCCACCGAGTGGGGGGGACCCCAACATGGGGCTCTATCCCAGGACCCTGAGATCATGACCTTGGCCAAAATCAAGAGTTGGATTCAACTAACTGAGCCACTCAGGCACCCCAATAGGAAATTTTTAAAATCATTTAATTTCTTCTCTCTGTTAACTTAGCAGTTACAAACTCTTTATTTTATTCTTTCAGTGCTAACCTAGTCATTGTAACATAGTCTTGAGTTATCAAAGCCTGACTTTAATCCATCTGTCTTCCTCCTAGTCCTTAAAACCATATTTACCCCTGGAATTCTAGAACTATATGCTATTATTTTTGTGAATAATTATGTGAAAATTTTTCTGATCCATTCATTGTATTTTTTTTAAAGAGTTACTGTGTTTGGGATTAGTATCCCCAGGCTACTATGTTCTATCTAGCTAATAGATAGAACAGAATGAGTACTTTTTAAGCCGTATGCTGTTCTTCCCTGTAATATGTAATGATGGCTCACACAGACTGCGTAAATATTCCCAAGAAATATTCAAATTTTAAAGTTGTCTGTGTTAATTTAGATTTGCCCAGATTTTTATCACTTTCCTGTTCCTTATTTCTCTCTTGTATCATTTTCTTTCTGCCTGAAGAATACTCTTCAGAATTTTCTTTAACACCCATTTGAAATGTCTTTATTTTACCTTCATTCTTAAGATATTTTCAGTCAATACAGGATTCTCATTTGACAGTTACTTTCTTTTAACAGACTGAAAGTATCATTCCACTGTCTTCTGCTCCTCATTTCAGCTGTCAGTATAACTGCTGTTCTTTGGCAGGCTGGCCATCTATTCTGCTCTGACAGCTCTTAAGATTTTCTCTTTATCTTTGATTCTTGCTGATACTTATTGGACCTCTTGAATCTATGGATTGGTACGCTTCATCAATTCCGGGAAAAATTTAGCCATTATCTCTTTAAATACTGCCTCTGCCCCATTCTGTCTCTTGGATCCTTCTGTGGCTCCACTGAACATACACAGATTTTAATGCGGAATCATCGATGTCTTCTCCTGCATCTTGCATCATTTTTCATCTCTTGATCTCTCCGTGGTTTTGACCTGTCTTTAATTCACTGATTCTCTCTTCTATTGCACCTAGACTGCCAGTGAGCACATCTTTTTATTTCTTAATTTTGGTTGCTAGTCCTTCTCAGTTCTGTAATTTCTATGTCACTCTTTATATTTTAAGGTTGCCTTTCAAAATTTTCAAGCTCAATTTTTATCTCCTTGCATTAGGTAACCATAGTTGCTTTATAGGACCTTTCTGGTGATTACAATACTTGAAGACTTTATGTTTCTGTTGTCTCTTGGTTCTGCTGGTTTTTCACAAATGCTCTCTTGTCTCCTCATGTCACCTTTGAATGTGTGCTGAGCATGGTATTTCAATAATCGTTAGTAGAAATCATTTCAGTGTTGCATGTCAATTTTCTTTTGCTTTTCCCAGTCTTCTGTGAGTAATAGCAATCTGGGATTACCTTAATCTAAATTTGGAGTTTGAGATTTTCTGGGTCATGTAGATGACTCACAGCCAGGCTGTCATTTAGTTTTACTTTATCTTTTCTTTAAGTATGCAGCACTCTTGAGGTCCCAGCCCAAAGCAAGGACAGTTTACCTGGATCCCAGCTTTTTCCTTTCTAGTCTCATTAATCTATCAAAAACTCAGGTGCCCGTGTGGCTCAGTTAAGCATCTGCCTTCGGCTCAGGTCATGAATTATCCCAGAGTCCTGGGATTGAATCCCCCATCGGGCTCCCTGCTTAGTGGGGAGCCTGCTTCTCCCTCTACCCTCTTACCCCTGCTCATGATCTCTCTCTCTTTCTCTCTCTCTCTCTCACCCTCTCTCTCAAATAAATAAATAAATAAATAAATAAATAAAATCTTTAAAAAAAGGAACAGCAACAACTCAGTTCAGCTTCTTGGCCATCTCTCCTGAATTAGCAAATGCCATCAAACCAAAAGCCCCTGACTGCTCTGTGTTCTTGGTTCTGGGTTCCTATTTCTCCCCAAATCTCAGCTAGGAATTCTTTATAGATCTCTTTTGTTCTTTAGTGCCTTTTAAAACTTGGAATTTTTTTTTTTTTGCAGTCTTTTTAAGTTGTCTTTATTGGTTGAGGGTTGGTCAGAATTATCTGATCTGCCATTAATTAATGAGAATCCCCAATATTCTTAAACATTTATCATTTTTCCTACTATAAATTTCTTTATAACTGAAAAAGGGATTACCTGCTTCTTTAGATTGTTTCAAGTGAATTGATGAATGCAGAGCCCTGAGAATAGTATCTGGTAGTGAATATTCGATATAAATATAAATATTGTTTTTCCTAACATTATTGCTGTTTGCTAAAAATACCTCCTAAAAAATGAGGTTGCCTGGGTGGCTCAGTCAGTTGAGCATCCAACTTTTGATTTTGGTGCAGGCCATGATCTCAGGGTCATGAGATCGAGCCCCCCCACCCATCGGGCTCCACCCTGTGGGGAATCTGCTTGAGATTCTCTACCTCTCCCTTTGCCCCTCCCCCCCTTATGGGCACGCGCTCTTTCTCTCTCCCTCTCTCTCTCAAATAAGTAAGTAAATCTTTAAAATGGTGAAAAACAATACCTCCTAAAAAATGGAGCTTTGATGTTAATGAAGGTTCACACTTGCAAAAAGACTTAGTTTGCAAACTATCAAAAAAGTTAAACAAATGTTAAGCAATTTTGTATTAGTGTAATAAAGATATGCTAATTCTACCATCCTTAAAGTGAAAACAAAGCTGGGCCAGCTGCATTATATCACTCCTGGCTAGAAATATTTTAACTATAAAATGTCACAAATTTATACAATATATTATCAATATTCAGGATGGTGTGGTTTATTTTTGGAGATGGGCAGTTTTGATAGTTCCCTATACTCACTTTCCTGCCCTCCTTGTGCGCATATTTCTGAATTGTTAGCCATATTACTTAAAGAAGTCCTGTCTACCTAGAACTACTTGGTTTTATGAAATCAGCATAACAAAGATTATTTATTTCAACATTCAGAATTCTCAAAAGGGTTATTGCTTAAGATTTCACTTGAGAAAGAAAATGGGAAGTGTCTACATTTGAAGCTGAAATGTGTGCCCTTCCATTTTTGCTTTTAAACATTCACAGATGTGTCCACTATTTCCCTCAGAGTGGGAGGGGTGGGTGCTAGGTGCTGTGTGGTTATGGTGTCTAAATTAAGATGGATGAGGGAGCAACCGAGTGAAGCATCCAATTCCTAGTTTTAAAATGTCTCCTCCCCCTCCACTAACTGATATTGGCAAAGCAATTTTATGATGCGAGAAAGCCACACAAAGAAATGTGCGTGAAGCCTTGTGTACGTATTATTAGTGGAAAGACTTTAAAATTTGTTTCCCCTCCTTCATGTTCCTATTGTTTCAACAGATTCATATGATTTTACAAGGGACTATATGCAAAATATGATCTTTTCATACCAAAATTTAAAAAAAAAGAAACAGGACTTTATAAAATGATGGATAAAAAGGCCTATCTAATCAAATCTTGTCATTTAACAGATGCTGAAACTGAGACCTAGGGAACATAAATTGCTTTATCATAAATAAACTTGACCAGATCCCTTCCCTGGGCTGACACAAACCCAGTGGGAATCTTGATCTTGTGGGCCTTCAGTTATTTCCTGGAGTAGCTGCAAAGCATGACTTCTGCAGATGAGTGTGGAGTGTAACCAAAAAGGTCAGCCCAGAACAGGAGGAGAGTTTCAGACATAGGCTGATAGTAGGTGTGCAGTTGAAAAGCCGAGACAAAGCCAAAGATCAGAACAGGGAGGATTCGAATCAGCAAACAAAGTTCAATGTGAAAACACGGCATATATTTTTGAAATCTAAATTATGGATAAAGCAAGTTTCCTTGAAGAATGTTCTAAATGGCGTAAAGTCTGTGCAACTAGTTTAAAGTTGAATAGCCGGTAAAGATCTCTTTATCAACACCTTACAGTCTACCATTTCATAAGAATTTACTGTGTGTTACACACTACAATTTACAATTCATAGTTTCATTTAATTTTCTAAAATGCTCATGAGGTCAGTGACAGTACTATTCCACTTATATCCAAGAGGAAACTGAGGCTTAATAAAATTAGGTTGCCCCCAATTCCCACAGCATCTGTCTCTGAGCTGTCTGCATTGTCACCAATATGTCACCCTGCTTCCATGTTCCTTAACATTTGTTTCCCTGTCTGATTGAAAAGTCCGGGAAGAAAAGAAACATCCCTTTTATTCACTACTGAGTCTCCACTTCCAAGCAAGTACCCAATGTAAAAGAAATACTTGTTATGAATAAACTAATAAATGAGTAAATGAATAGAATATACCATTTTGTCATCACTCCTGTGGACCACCAACCATCTCATTATGACTAGAAAACCACAGGCTCTGGGTTTGATGGCATGTTTCTACTATTAGGCACAGGCATCTGTTTCTTGGCAGTCATGGTCTTATTGTCTTTTCCATCAAGCCCATGTTTCAAAATCCCTATGAACATGAAAATAAGGACCGTTTTTTTAAAAGGTGGATCCATTCATGTCTCTATCGTTGTAAAATGCTATCATTTAACATGTTCCCTTTTCAAGAAAGTGAATAATTTTCAGAAAGATGTAAGAGCCTAAGACTTTGGCTTTACGAAATAGCGTAAATGTTTTTATTCCTCTGTTCAGAAACAGTCATTTGTTACCTAGACATTTCACTCCTTGGAATGTGCCCTATAACTGATTCAGAAATCTGCATCAAGATATAAAATAATAGTAGTACCTTGCATTTGCATAATGTAATTAACTTTTCAGAGCTGTACTCCATCACATCTATCATTTTATTTTATGTTTCTCTTCAGCAAAGCCTTGGTGCATTTTGAATTCATTGCACCATAATAACATATAGTTGAATGCCATTAAAACATTGGTATTGAAGGATAGAACTACAACCTTCATTTGTATGGCACTATATAAACTGCTTTCACATATATTATCTTAATGGACCTCACAACAACTTTGAAAGGAGATACAGCAAGTATTATAATCTTTATTTCACAGACCAGGAAGTGGGGTTTCAAAACGTAATTGATTTGTTTCTGAAGGTCACCCAGCTAGTAGGTGGCAAAGCTCAGACTAGATTCTACAATTTTTGACTTCTAAGTGAAATAAGCCAGTTGCAAAAGATTGTACATTGTGTTTTTCACTTCTTAACACTTTGCTGTACATACAATGCATACCTGTTCGTTTAGGTATTTTGACTTTTCTTTTTTGATAGCTAATATATTTGATGGAAGAGATGATAAAATTGTGGGTCACCACAGAATGAATGTATGGATCTCTGTAATATTATAAAACACTGGCAATATTTTTTGAAATTTTTTTAGGGGGTCACCTGGGTGACTCAGTTGGTTAAGCATTTAACTCTTGATTTTTGGTCCAGGTCATGATCTTAGGGTCGTGAGATGGAGCCCCAAATCGGCCTCCCTGCTCAGTGGGAGTCTGGTTCTCCCTCTCCTTTTGCCCCTCCCCCAGCTCGTTTTCTTTCTCTCTCTCTCTCTCTCAAAATAAATAAATCTTAAAAAAAATACAAACAGGAGAACAAGAAACGAAAGATTAGAATAATTTTTTCCCTCTCATTTACTTTATATAGATTTCAGAATAAGTCATTAATATGTGTGACTTGCTCTGTTAGTAGGATAGACCACAGTTAACTATTTAATTGCATTTTTTACATAAATTAAAGGGCATACCGTATATATCAGTATGTATGTACATATTTAAATAGAGATACTTATATAGATCCATGTGCATATGCATAGAAATGATTATATGTATGTAATTTTAGGCATGGGTGCATATATAAATAATTATAGATGTGTACATAAACATTTTTAGGAGATGTGTGCATATATATTTCCTTTTTTCTATACAATTAAATTTTTTCCAGTTTCATTGAAATATAATTGACGTATTACATTGTATTAGTTTTATGTGTACAACATAATCATTTGATATATGTATATATACCAAAATGATTATCACAATAAGTTAACATTAGTCACCATACATAGTGACAAATTTTTTTTATTTTGATGAAAACTTTTAAGATGTACTCTTAGCAGCTGTCACATGTGCAGTACAGTATTGTTAATTGTACTCATCATGTTGTATATTACAGCCCTAAAACTTAATTATCTTATACCTGGAAATCTGTACCTTTTGGCCACCTTCACCCATTTCCCTTATCCTCCAATCTGCATCTCTGCCAACCACAAATCTGATCTGTTTCTATGAGTTTGGTTTCTTTAGATTCCACCTGTAAGTGAGATCATACAGTATTTGTCTTTCTCTGACTTACTTTACTTTTCTGTGTATCTCTTCATACACAAATACATGCAAGTATATGTAATAGTTGCATAACGTAGACCCTTAACATTCTCAGCAGATGTCTGAGATTTTCTCAATTCCCCTGATGTAATGAAGTTTTCACAACATAGTTATAAAATATCATTTAAAAATAAGACAGCTCCACAAATCTGTATACGATTCATTTGATACACCTTACTTGTTGCTGCCCCTCAACTTCTTGACTTTTTCAGAAGACCTCTTTTTATATACGAAGATCACTCTTAGGTCTTTCCATACCCACACTAGGGCCAACCACTGGCTATATCTGGGGGATGATTTTCACCAGGAAACAAAATGTGCTGTTGGTGAGGTGGTGATGGTTGCTTCACTTTTAGGAAAGCCACAGTGCTTGCTTCAGCAGCACATATACTTTAGGAAAGTCACTGCATTTCTAAAGTCACTGCTTGTGGATGTGGACAGTTGCCTCAGCTCACTCACCAGCAGTAACCTAGGCTACGCACTGGTTTCAGAGTACCCACTGTTCAAACCTAGGTATCTACAGTATTACACAATGACCTCATTCCGTGGACCTTCGAGGTCACTCACAAATGTATTTCTTTGATTAAGACACAATTCATTGTATTTGTAACACTGATTTACTAACATCTTTCAGGAAAAGAAAATACATTGTAAGCAGTGTTTCAGTTTCCGGAATATTGAAGTGTGTGGAGGTCATATTAGAGTGGAAGGAACAGAAGTTAAAATTGTGGATGAAAAATAATAAGTTTAAAGGCTGTTTATTCTGTAGATTGATGATTAACTAATCATAATTAAATTATAAATGTTGATAATCGTAATTCCAACTTGTTCCTCCTCCTACCTGACTAGCTGTCAGTTAAGTCTTGAAGTGTGTTGCATGTCAGAATCACCGGGAGCTTGCTAAAAATGAACTTTCCATGTCCTCACCTCAGAGCTAATTCAGAATGTGTAGAGATGGAGCCTAACTTCGATAGTTTTAACTGACTCCTCGGTTGACACTTAATCTCTTCAAAGTTTTAGAATCAATGTCTGAAACCCATTGCTGAGAGAAATGTGAATCTTTCTTTGGCCCACTTTCCTTTTTTAAATTTCATTTTGATTTTTTTCTTCTTTTTTTTTTTGAAATTGATACTATGCTTCTATTGTCACTTGAACCTTAGTTTGTTAGAATTTCATCACGTGTATCTAAATGTGTAGAATATTTTCATACTCAATAATTTAACACTTCCAAGAATATCTCCTAAGAAAATCTTTTAGAAAGTAACTAAATATTTGTTGGTAGTATATAATATAAACTTAAATCTCCCTTCTTTCTGACTTGTAGTCTTAAGAGAAAATACTCAGATATTATCATCCCCAGCCGGGGCACCTGGGTGGCTCAGTCGGTTAAGCTCAGTCTGCCTTCGGCTCAGGTCATGAGCCCAGGGTCCTAGGATTGAGCCCAGCGTTGGGCTCCCTTCTCAAAAAAGAGCCTGCTTCTCCCTCTCCTTCTGTCTGCTGCTCCTCTTCTCCCCCTGTTTGTGCACTGTCTCTGTCAAATAAATAAATAAAATCTTTTAAAAAATCATCCCCAGCTTAAGCTTTTTTGTAACTGGTTTTTCTCAGACTGGTCAATATTTAGCCCACATCAAAACAGCCCAAGTTCTGTGAAACATCAATTCAGATCATGGCTTCTTCCCACTGCTTGTTGCAATTCCTTTTTGCTAGGAAGACTCTTTACTTGCTATTTTGAACCTGATTTATGTAGCAAACATTGACTCACCGAATTCAGTGTCACAAACCTGCTGTTACATATCACATCAGCAGTCTTAGTCAAACGTTTAGAAGGAGAATGTATAATGGAAAATGTATATGTCTGTCAAATTTGGAGTGGGATATGTCACCAGGAAGGAGGTACCAGTGCTAGCAAAACTGGTGGCTACACACTGCATTTCTGTGAGGAACAGCATTGTTAAAAGTTGAATGAGAGAATCTCATGGGTCATGGGAGGGGACCCTATCACTCTACCACAATTTGGCAATAATCCAGTATTTCCTAACGTGTGATGTTAAATGGGACATGGATGGATTTTTTCCCTATAATTATGTATTTATTGTAGCATTTAGTAAAAAAATATTACTAACACACCAGAACTTTGGTCTTACAGGTATGTCTGCTTAGATGAAGGCTAAAATAGATAGACTTTAAGGAAAAAATGAATTGATTTAAAGAAAAATTAATTAAATAATATTATAGGTAGCATGTAACTATAGTGAAAATTGTGAGGGTGGTATGAAAATGCCTGATGTTTGAGAAGCAGTGTATTTATCAATATTGGCTGTATATCCATCATGGGCATCCAGCATCCCTGGAAGCATGTGTTCATTTCTGTCCTTTCTGGGACTTTACAGCTTGGCTGCACTTGCTGAAGTGCATGTAGGATTAATGCCTGGCATGTAGGATTAATTACTATGTATTAAATCACAATGTTTGTTTAAACTGTTCAACTTCCTGTATAAAAAAATGTTCACATGTCCTCAAAGAAAAATATTCACTTGTCCTAGGAGGACAACACAAAGGTAAACACACACAAGCTTTGACAGCAGAAAGAACCCTTTACTGACTGTCATTCTCTTAATAGATTATTAAGCTTCTCAGCATCTGTGTTTTCCCATTTGACAGATGGAGGTAATATTTAGGTAGATTGTAGTTTTTAGGATAAATGGCAGAATTTACGTTAATTTCTAGTCATACTGCAAGGTGCGTTGTAGGTATTCAATACTATAACTTTTTTTTTTTTAAAGAGATGTCCATTATATCAGGTGACCATTAAAGGTGTTAAGAAAGAGAATTTCGAGTATTTATGACAGAAGATGTTAACACACAAACGTCACTAGGAAGAGGGACAAGACAGAGGAGGAGATCATGAATAGAATACCTCAGCCAGAGTCCCCATCACCATCCTTACCAGTGCTGACTGAAAAGAGTTCTGGTCAATTCTTTGTTAGAATTACTTACTGGCCTTGAACCTATTCCTGATACTCAAGACTTGGGGAAGAGCCAGCATCCCTTTTAAGCCTTTCTTTAATCAGGTAGCCAAGGTGATTCATTTCTGCAAAAGTGTTTCCTTATTAGCACATTTTAAGACTTTTCTCTCCATTTTACTCTTTGTCACAGTTGCATGATATTCCACTGTACAGCTATTCCATTGTAGATACTGATATTTAAATTGTTCCCAGTCTCTTCCTGCTATACACAATACTATAGTGACATGTGCAACTCTACCTATAGTAGAAATTCCTAGAAGTAGAATGTCTAAGTCAAAGGGTGCATGAATTTTCAATTGTTGCCACAGCGCTGTACAGGAAGATTATGCTAGTTTACTCTTCCACTACAGTATAAGAGAGTTTCCCCACATCGTTGCCAAAACGGCACTTTAAAAAATTTTTTTTCTGATATATAAAAAACAGAATTATAGCTTTAAAATTGCAAGCCCTGGGGCACCTGGGTGGTGCAGTAGTTAAGCGTCTGCCTTCAGCTCAGGGCGTGATCCCAGCGTTCTGGGATTGAGCCCCCCATCAGGCTCCTCCGCTAGGATCCTGCTGCTTCCTCTCCCACTCCCCCTGCTGTGTTCTCTCTCTCCCTGGCTGTCTCTGTCAAGTAAATAAATAAAATCTTTTTTTAAAAAATGAAAATAAAATTGCAAGCCCTTAGTTATGCATAAGATTGAACTGCTCTCTTTCAGTGCTTTGTGTTAAACCAAATGACCCAACCTCCCAGCGACACACTTTACCCTGAAGAGAGATGGTCAGAGCATTTCTGCCCTGAAATTGACCTTAGATTTCACTTAGCCCAAATCTCACTTTGCGGGTCTGAAAGTTGAAGCCCAAAGTGCTCTTCGAATTCTCTTCTGGCTCCAATAATCTACTGCTTAAGGTTCAGAAAAGATAAATGACTGTATTAGAACTCTGGGGTTCAAACCCAGCTTGAGCAAGACAAGTTTTTCCACACATTCATGATGGGCTTGTCTGATTCAAAAGGCATTCCAAGGAATCAAGTACTCAGAGGATAATTATCCTTAAGAGCAAGGAATAGTCTCTCTTGAAGCACCAAAGAGCAGATTCCAAAGAGATTTTGCTCACGCATCCTGGCTATAGCAGATGATGAGATAAAATTATCCCGGCTGATTTGTGTGCAGATGTTTGCCTGTACCTTGTTATTCACACTCTGCTATGCTGTGAGTGCTATTTTTCTCTCTCTGGCTTCATCCAGTAAATGCTGCATCCATCAGAAAAGTGAACAAACATAGCTCTATTGGGCCTCAGACTGCCTTTACACATAGCCATGCTGCAGCACTTCTGCTTCTGAGAAGCTTCCTAACTCCACCTCAGATCCTTTCTTCAAAGTCAGAATAATCAGCCTTATCAACTACAAAAAATTACTGACAGCTGAAGATCTGTACAAGTTAAGGAAGCAAAACCTGTCAGACTTCACTGTTGAGTAATGGTTGTGCTGACTGATTATCAAAGAGGATCCATTGATTTTCCATGGAGAAGCTGATTGATTTTTAATAGATAATTTAGTCCTGCAGGAGAGTGCATCATCCCCCCCCCCCCCACTGCCCACTCTCCTGTTGGCTTTCATCTTATGTTGCCCCACCTCCGATGTTGGAGATGCCTCCTCTCATCCTCTTTAGCACCAAAGGCCCCAGTAGGGGAAGGCAAGGAGACAAAGGGAGAGCACAACACCATCTCTTCTTGAGGGAAGAAAGTATGAGAGATCTAGATTTTATCACTAGATCTACCACTAACTAGCTCTGAGACTTGAAGCAAGTCAAAACATACTCTTTATCTCTGAAGTTCTTTACTGTTTTGAAATTCTAAGATTGGCTTTTTTTATGCCTTGTGAAACTCCCATTTTGTTGCAAACAAATAACATCCATTTCAAATTTTTTCAAGTGTATTTGTCAGGGGTTGTTCTTTTGCAAGTGACATCAAACTGATGTAAGCAGGAAGGGTAACTTATTACGCCATGTAAATGGAAAGTCTAGAGATAGAACTATATGCAAGTATGTTTGGATCATCGGTGTTCTGTCCTGCTGACTCTTAATTTCTTTCTTTTGGGTTCTACTGTCCTCTGTATTAGCTCTTCTTTAATGTTGGCAAGGCAGCCACTACCAGATATAGACCAATATTCCATCAACTTGAACAAAATAGTTCCATGAAAAGTCCTGGAATTGAGTTTCACCAGACAAAATTGTGTCCATCCTAGAACCAGTTGCTAGGACCAGTTCTGGATCATGTACCAACCTTTTGCCAGGCAAGTAGGAGAGAGGTAGAGGGCGAAGCAGTTGGCTCTATTGAAATCATATGGAGAATGGAAGAGGGATGATTTCCTGAAGGAGGTTCTGTTATTGGAAGAATGTAGAGGTGATGGAAATATAAGATGAGGGGGCAATAGTTTTCAGTATCATTGAAGCTTAACTTTTGCCAACAAGGTTGTCTCTCTACTTTTCTCTCTGCTTTTCATCTTACTTGTAGTAATTGTGAGTGTAAGGAGAAGGAATCTGCATTCCATTCGTCTTTAAAATATCCTGCCTCTACCACTCAACTACAACCCAGTATCTGATGGCAGCGTGATTCACTTATTCTACTGTTTTTGGATCCAAGCCTCCTTGTGCGTGTAATCCCAAGATACCCACTCACCTCTATCCAGAATCATATTACTTTTCTGTATCTTGTGTCTCTCCTTAGAGATTTTTTCATTCATGGCATTGGTCCTTACTATATTTTGATGCTGCGGTTCTGGGAAAATGAACTCCTTACTGTAGCCTACAAGGTTTTACATATTCTCACTCCTAGCAACCACTATTTCCTTCTGTCATTTTCCCCCCTTCGCAAATGCTCCAACCAGTTGAATATGCTCAAATATCAAAGAAGCGTCCCTAAATTTCTTCCTGCTAGAATGAAGTAGTTCATGATAGGTCCATGTTCCCACTGCAAATAACTAGAAGAGCCATAATGTGTTACACAGGTTGTATTTTAAAGGCCTTTAGAGAGCTGCAGAAGCAAGAAAGACGAGAGGGACTAAAATTTAAGAAAAGAGAAACTTTAGGAGGTGATCGGAAGATCTGCAGTTGCTTTTTTTCCTTGGAGATTTGCTAATTCTTGGCTCTGGCTACAGACTGAGAATCAGGGTTGGTCCTGGCTCAAAACATTTAGTAGTGACACAATGGAGGAAATTCAAACACACAGCTGAATTTCCCTCATAAGACACTTGCTAAATTCTAAAATTGTCAATATCTCTTCAAATATTATTTCACTCCAGATTTGCCTATTTTCTCCTCCTGGAGATACCATAAGATATATATTAGGCTTTCTCACTCTGATTTACATTTGTCTTAACCTTGTTTGCATTTTTTCCAGTCTCATTTTGTTCATACTATTGAATAATTTCTTCAGCTCTGTCTTCCAGTTCACTAAGTGTTTCTTCATCTGTATCTAACTTGATAGTCACCATCCATTTAATTTTTAACTGTAATTATTTTTTTCCTTCCTAAATGTTCAATTATTGTTCCATTTATAAAGATTCAATTTTGGTTATTTTAGAAATTCTATTTGTGTGATTATTTTAATCATTTTTATAAAAGTTGTATATTTTATAATTAGTGCTTATATTTAAAATCTCTTTCTTTATTATGTTTAGCATATATAACATATTCTGTGCCTGATAATTTCAATATTTGAATCTTTGTAACTCTGATTTTATTGTCTGCTCCTCTTTCCCAGTAAAATGTTCTACCTGGGAACTTTATCTGGGAGAATTTTTCGAGATCTATTTTGATGGTATGCTTCTCCAAATAGGTTTTCAGTTTGCTTCCTTCTGTACACTTAGATCACTGGCTTTTCATCCAACATGTTTTCAACTAACATATGTAGTATATTTTCAGGTCACACACCGTCATAAAGGATGGATGACTTGTGGCAATTTGCCTTGGTATTCTTCTGGTAGAATTGGCTGATATTTAGTTCTTTTTGGTAACCCAATTATATGCAGGCTCCTTCATAAAATAAAAGGCCATATTCTTGATAGACACTAGGGTTTATTTCCTGTCCTAGTGTCCAAGAACCATCACATTTTGACTGATGCCCCTAGGATTGAATCATCTGTGGTGTTTGTTTACATTTCCGGAATCCTATTTTTGGTACATTATTGGTTGTTGCTATTGTTGTTAACTGTAAATTTAGGTGTTTAAGTGGGCAAAATGTTCAAGAAAACTAGATCAGTGTATGGCTGGAAAAGAAATTCTTTTTAATTCGTCTCAATTTCCCAAGCCGCTCAGCCCTATTCCCACCTCACTTGCCTGTCTTCCTGCCTTCTTTCTTCATGGTCTTACTAGTATAAAAGACTCCTTCTCTAATTATTTTCTTACCAATGTAGATAACTTTCAGGATCTGTTTGTCAGTTACCTTCTCTTACCCTGGAAATCTTTCTACGTCTGTCTTCTCTATATCTACCAAAGTTAAAGCCTAATTCTATCTTGTTTAATAATTGCAGCAATTTACTTACTGTAACTCATTTTGACTTACTAATGCATAACTTTGTTCATGTCACACACCTATTCAAACCATCAGAAATCCATTTGGCCTACTGAATAAGCCTTTTAACTGGCCTAAGTTACCTTTCCAGCTCTATTTTCCCTCAATTTCCTTTACCTACAGCATATAATTAGTGTGCCTTAGTGTTTTCCTACTACACACACACACACACACACACACACACAGAGAGAGATACACCTTCGCTTCCATAACAATAGAAGAAGAAGAGAGAGAAGCAAGCAAGCCTTGCTTTGGTGGTCAGAAGCTAAGGAAGAACAGAAATGTCTGGGCCGAGGGCACAAGCTAGGCCTGCTTCAGTTGGAGCACTGCTATCCCTGTTAGATAATACCATAAGAAGGAATCCTACTCATCTGGTTCTCCCCAGAGAGGAAATATGGGAACTGGTGTAGCCAAGCTGCAGACTAAGAGAAGCCATCATAAATTTTACCTATGTTGAGTCTTAAGGAAAGGAAGCCTGGATCCGTGAGGGTCTTCTACCTTCTAAAATGTGTGTGTAAGGAAACCAGGCAATTGGTGCCATTTTGCTTTTCCTTTTTATCCTGTCAACCAATGAATAGGCTTATCTTTGTTTAAGCTTGTGCTAAAGAGCCCTTAATTTAGTTGGACTGGTAACTATTTATAAACTGCCAAAATTGGTACAAAAAATCACTCCATAAGAATCCTGAATCAATTTGGTTTGATTCTAACTTGATCATGAATACTCATCAATAGTCTAACTTTGAGAATGAGGAGAGAAAATCCTTCTGGTCCTATGTCCAAAAATGGTCACATATAAAACAGATTGACTTGCTTGCCTGTGCTTCTATTATTCTGTACCTTCAGGTTATTCAGCTTCCAATTTAGACCCTCAAACACAAAATTTGTCACAATTTTATAAGCTTCGAGCCATATATAGTAGTTATTACTTTGGTCAAAGGATGAGACATAAGGGGTGCCTTGGTGGTGCGATCCGTTAAGCGCCCGACTCTTGGTTTTGGCGCAGGTCGTGATCTCAAGGTTTGTGGGATCGAGCCCCTTGTTGCGCTCCGAGCACGAAGTCTGCTTAAGACTTTCTCTCTTTCTGCAACTGCCCCACCCACACCCCCACTCGGTCTCTCTTTCTCTCTCTCTCTCAAAAAAATAAATTTCTAAAAAAGGACAAGAGACATAAAATTTGATTTTTATGCCTTTAAAAGCAACTTTTGTTTTCTGTTCTTCATTTGACAGCTGTTTCCATCTTTACTGTATTTTTTGCAAAGATGAACTCTGACTCTTCCAACAGCAAAGAATGAATCTGAACAATACTCAGAGATAAGAAAAGTTTGAGAAATACACAGTCTCAAAGGAGAAGTAACACAGAGGCAAAATTCAGAGAGGCATGAGAGGCCAAATTATACATCAGAGTGTAAAAGCTGCAGATGGAAATTGCCAGCCACAAAGACAGAGGGAGTCCGGGAGAATGACAAACAGCAGCTTTGGCAAGCATAGCCTATCAATTTCACTAGGCAATTATAGGACCTGTAGGAATCTTGTTGGGGTGGCTCATTTTCCTGCATGGCCTCTCCATCTATCAGTAAGTTCTGGCCGGGGAGTAATGACTGCTTGTGGTGTAGACAGCCCACTGAGGAGTCCTGTTTCTATTTTTGCTGCCCATCATATGATTGTGATCCCCAAATTAGCCACAAAGACAAGATTGGAAACACCCAAAAAGATAAGGAGCTGCTGGCATCCCCCTTGAAAATGAACTTTATTTTCTCTAGCCAAAATAGAACCTTAAAGGAAATTTTTAAACCTTAGCAGTTTTCCAGTGTAGGCAGTAGCACCTGCCAGCTGAGCAGTCAACATTAAATCTCAGATCGGATGAAAATGATCCTGTTTGACACCAAGAGAAGAGCTAAGTTTAAATATATTAATTAATTGTCCATAAAATTTATTAACAAGCAAGTTACTGAAAATGTCAGTAGAAGAAAGTATTTCTTTGGGAAGGAGGAGCACCACAGATATGCTTAATAGATTTGACTTTATACTGAAATCTGACATATCTAATTAGAAGTTCAACCCCAAAATTAACTGGAATTCTGAGTCTTATAAACCACTTAAGAAATTAAACCTGAGTTTTTAAAAATCCTTTGAAATTGTGACTTGACAAGACTGACCAAAGGACAAAACTCAAACTTAAAAAATTACCATAAAAATAAGTTAATGCCTCCACTAGAATGGAAATAAAGTATTATAATTCCATTTTTTTGGACATTTTATTTTATGCCCCCCACTCACTGTCGCCCCTCCAAAAGATTAATTAACCTTTCAGCATTTTTTATTACAAAGAAAGTGTTTGCAAAATCTCTTTACAATTCCTAACCCCCCGCATCACTCACCAGTCTATTTTGTTCATCACTTTTTAATTCTGAAAGATGAAAAAAGAAAATGATTTGTAATTTATAGTTATGACATAAATGGGTGAAATTATCTCAATGACTACTCACCAAGGTCTCATCAAACGTCAGATATCTAATAACAATAATAATGCTAAAATGTATCGAGTTTTACTGTATGCCAATTACTCTTGTATGTATTTGCATATATTAGCTTATTTTATCCAAACCATGACCCTATGAGGCAGAAATTAAAAGCTGGGTAGAGACAAGTTAAATAATGTGTCAAAATCCAGCGTAACCACTGTAGTTGGTTAAAGCTGGTCTTTTCGCTTGGGGTCTGACTCCAGAGCTCTTGTCCTTAACCATGGTGCAACATCATTTTTCTGTAATTTTTAAGATATATGAGTATGTGACTATATTTGTAAATAGCTAACTTTAAGATAGAAAAATATGTATGATTTTTACTGTTTTCATCAAATAAAAATTGTCTGCTGTTTTAGATTGTATACAAAACTAATGGTACAAATAATTACTGTTGTGCTGTTTGCTAAGACAAAATGATAAAGAGTATCCACTTTCTCTAACTTGTAGAAAGAAATCATTTGTTTTAATTTTTCACAGTTTTACAGTGTTTATCATCAGTGTTAGAGTTGACAGTTTTGTCTGATATTAGTAACTGTCTTGTCAATCTTATCATTCCCCACAGATTTTTAAAAAGACAAATGTTCTGGGGGCACCTGGGTGGCGCAGTCGTTAAGCGTCTGCCTTCGGCTCAGGGTGTGATCCTGGCGTTATGGGATCGAGCCCCACATCAGGCTCCTCTGCTGGGAGCCTGCTTCTTCCTCTCCCACTCCCCCTGCTTGTGTTCCCTCTCTCGCTGGCTGTCTCTATCTCTGTCAAATAAATAAATAAAATCTTTAAATAAAAAAAAAGACACGTGTTCTGAATCTAACTTGGCACAAACAAGGAAGAGAGAGACTGAGAGAGGGAAGAGAGACAGTTCTGAGACAGAGAGATGGGAAGAGAGATCTTTGTTTTGCTTTCAGGTGAGCATTTCTCCCACACCCTCAGGCCAAAATTTTAAGTGCTCTGCTCTTTTCTTACATTCATCAATCTAATCATTCATTCACTCTTTCTTTTATTTAAAAAATATTAATTGTAGACTGTACTGTTTTTATGATAGTCACTATAGTGAGCAAAACCCCACATCATCTGCTTTCACAGAGCTTCCATTTTAGTGGGGAGATAAATATTGATTTAAAAAAATCAAACAAATATGTAACCACATGCTGTGACACAATGCTATTTAGAAAAAAATAGCCAATGCTGTGAAAGTGTACAGGAGAAGAAACTGGCCTGATCTGGAAAAAACGAGAAGACTTCCTGGGGCTGCTGTAACAAATAACCAAAAAGTGGGTGATGAAAACAACAGAGATGTATTCTCTCTCTGTTCTGGAGGCCAGAAATCTGAAACCCAGGTGTCAACAGAGTTGGTTCTTTCTGGAGGTTCTGAGATCTCTTCTGTGCCTTTCTCCAAGCTTCTGGTGGTTGCTGCGAATCCCTGGTGTTCCTTGGCTTGTCGACACGTGACTCCAATCTCTGCCTCCTTCATCCAGGCGTTGTTCCATGTGTGTCTGTGCGTGTGTTTGTGTGTAAATTTTCGTTTTCTTAAAAGCACACTGTTCACTGGATTAAGGCCCACTCTAATCCAGTAAGACCTCCTCTTAATTAATTACATTTGCAAAGACCCTATTTTCAAATAAGGTCACATTCAGAGGTAACAGGACTTTGGACTTGGCCATTATTTTTTAGGGAACACAATTTCACCTACAACAGTTTCCTTGAGTCAATTACATTTAAGCTGAGATTACTAGAATTTAAGGAAGAGAGGACCGTGCAAGGGAAATGTGATGTGTTAGGGAGCATTCTATTTGATGACTTGAAAGAGGATCCAGAAACAGACACCTGTGCAGGGAAACACAGGAGCCAAGAGACTCAAGAGCGTGCACCTGCAGGTGTGACCCATGGGCTTGCATACGGATGTCCTCACACAAGGTGTGGACAGTTGCAAACCATGTAGTCTTCACTCTGGTTCCCGGGCTCCTCCTTCTGCGTCCTCTTAATCCCCTAGAACCCTCACGTGTTCTTGAATAGAAGGAGGGGAAACACTCCCCTGTTCTGGGCACGGCTATAGGAAAGAAAGTCTGTGTGCCAAAACCACCTTCAGGGACGAAGCTTGGGTTGTGGTACATGAACATGTGTTTGGAAGAAGATAAGTTAGGTTAATTCCCAGCCTTGTGACAACTCCAGTGAGTGACTGCATGTTCTGAGCCTGTTTTCTCATCTATAATGTGGGAATACTAGAGTCAGCCTCAGTCTCATTGTGAATATCGATGAGGTAAAGCATGTTCAAATACCTTGTAAGCTTATAAATAAGAAGAAAGCTCTATTTTTAAAGTCTTGAGGAACCTCCATACTGTTTTCCAGAGTGGTTTCAGTCATATGTGGAACATAAGGAATAGTGCAGAGGACAATAGGGAAAGGGAGGTAAAACTGAAGGGGAAGAAATAAGAGAGGGAGACAAACCATATGAGACTCTTGACTCCAGGAAACAAACTGAGGGTTGTGGAAAAGGAGGTGGGTGGGGGAATGGGGTAACCCAGTGATGGGCAATAAGGAGGGCACGTGATGTGATGCGCACTGGGTATTATATGCAACTGATGAATCATTGAACACTACACCAAAAACTAATGATGTACCATACGTTGGCTAATTGATAAATAAATAAATACAGAAATACATAAATAAATAGAAAGACTGTTACACAGCAGTAGGAATAGGGAAGACTAAAATCCTTGGCCTTTAAGCCTAGCACAGTTTCTGTGAATGCCTTCCCAGTGGCAGAAGGAGCAGGGTTGGGGGAGGGGGTTTAGTAATAGCATTTCCCAGTGTGTATACTGCAGAGGAGGTGAGAAGGTTAATAATAATCATAACATTTAATGTGTGTACTGTGGAGAGGGTGGAAGAGTTAATAATCATTTTAATAACTCAATTTAAGTACAGTGGTTAATGGGTAACAGCTAGTTCCCTCATACGTAATCTTATGCAATGCTTGTGCCTCCTAAATCCCTTTTTAAAATAAAACTTATGCATTGGGGGGTTGGGAGAGTTTGTGAACACAAACCTTATCTGCTAGCACATTGACAGAAGTGGTTTATCACACGTAGTGATCTGGAGGAGATGGAATGGAGCAAGGCACTGCTCGAGGAGATGGTGGCAGAGCTGGAGAAAGGAGGCTAGGAGGGGCTCTGGTCACCCCCAAGCCCCCGAGAAGGCCTTGGGAGACAGGAGAAAAACTGCAGAAATCCTGTTCTCACCCAGGACCAACCCTGTCCTCTTTAAGGGTCTCAGCTTTTCCAGACTAGATCAAAGTATGTAATTGTCAGAGCTGTTGCCTAGGTGGGGCAGACGACTACAGTGTATCATGCAGTGGCCAGAAAGCCACATAGCTGTGGACTGGCCCACGGTTGAGAAAGGAAGGGTTGGAACTACATTCCCCACAGGGTTTGAAGCTCATGAGGTGAAGCATCTAGGAAGCCTTTTTGATTCCTAAACAAGGTGGTACCTTTCACCCTATCTGTCATTCCAGAATGCATTGTGGCGTTGTATACATACATGTATACATGGAGGTGTGTGTCCTTAACTCATTATCTTGCTCTTTATTATCTGTCTTAAAGTAAAATTAGTCTCATTGATTCATTAGATTTACTTATGTATTTTTAGACTGTTGCATACTAATTTGTAGGCTGGACATACCAACTTATTGACCCAGTTACTTTTACATGGACATTACATTGTTCTTAATTTTTCAGTATTAACAGTGTTGCACAGGTATGGGCTTGATCTTTTTGAAGTCCCTCCTTATTGCCTTTTAATATGCTATATATTTATATTTCTTGCTAATTTTTTGTCTCACTCTACTAGAATATAAACCCCATGAAAACAAGGATTTTTGTCTATTCTATCCATATATCTCCAGCACCTAAAACTGCACCCAATATATTTATTGGAGGAATGCAGATGGCCACACAATGACCCTGCTTATATTTAGGGTATACTGTCCTCTTAATAGAGTTAAGTTTTTAAAGGGACAGGGATAGTCACCCTCATCTCTTTCATCTGCAGTGCTTGGCCTAATGCCTTTCTTAGACTGGGAGCTTTTAATGCATTTCAGAGACAAAGAGTATAGCACATTGTTTAAAACTTTAGTCAGGCCTACGTGGCTTTGCATCTCAGCTCAACAATCGATGGGTTTTAATTTTGGCCAGATGCCAATTTAAGAAGGCTTAACAGCAGCTTAAATCTGATCCTTCTCACTGCCTCCACAGCTCCCACCCCTACTTCAGCCACCACCATCTCAAAGCTGGATTTTTGCCGCGGCTTCCAAACCTGTCTTTGTACTTCCACACATGCCAATCGTTCTACTCTTTCTGTTGCAGTCAGTGAAATGCTAAAACCCGAATCAGATGAGGGCATCCTCCTGTCAAACCCTTCAGTGGGCCCTCACTCCAAATAAAAGCCCAAGCTGATGTAAAGTAGCATAAAAAGCACAGCATGGTCTGCACACACTGCCCTCCCATTCATTTCTGCTGTCCTCACTTGCTCATTCCCTCCAGCCTCCCTGGCTGCCTGCTGTTCCCGGAACTGGGATGTCCATGTCCGCTGCGGGACTCCTGTATTGCCCTGCACTCTGCCTGGAAGCCTTCCCCCACCCACCCCACCCCACCCAGGCATCTGCACAGCTCCTTCTCTTCCAGCCTTTAGCCAAATAGCACCTGTTTGGTTAGACTTTTCCTTATCTAAGATTACAATCCCACCTGGACACTTCCTATGTGTGTCATCTAGCACAGTACTTATATCTTTATTTAACATGTTTATTGTGTGTCTCTCCCACCTAACACATTAGCTCCATGAGCCAGACATGTATGTTATATGTTTTATTGTATTTATTCAGGGCCAAGAACAGTGACTGGCAGCAATTAAATAAATGTTCATACATATTTATCGAACTGATTTTAAAAGAGAGTGCTTATTTGACACATACTCTGCTAAACCCTTTACCTGCATTATTCCATGTCATTTTCACCAGCTCCCAATGAAGGAGGTACTACAGAGAAAGAGCAAAGACAATGGGCTCTACAGTCAAATAGCTTGGAGGACAGCCTCACCCCATTGCTAACCAGCTCTAGGTCGCAAGCCAATAGTGTGTCTTCACTAAGTCTCCATTATCCCAACTGAATGAATACAAGGGAAATATTAATGATTCCTATTTACCACTATCGATTGTATTTTGTCAGTTTCTGTACAAAGCCCTAGATTTTCCCCACCCCCAGATTTAGGCTCCAAATCCCATCTTATCTACTTATCTCTCTTATGTGATCATTTAAGACTTAATAGCTATTTTGTGCGTACTATTTTGCCAGATTAAAGTACTCCTTGTCTTAGCCTATTTCACACAGGAAAATGTTAACTGCTAGATTATAAGTGCCCTGAAAAATGGGATTTATCCGTGAAATGGCCTAAGCGATGAACTCAGGCGGCACTCAGAGCATCGCTAAAATAATGATACACAGCTTTGTGTTAAATCTCTGTCATGCTCTGGACAAAAAATGTGTTTAGTAGCTTCACACTTTGACTTCTATAGAATACGACTTGTGTTTGAGTTATCTGAGAGTTTTAAAGATAATAATAAATGGGAGGGGTGCCTGGGTGACTCAGTTAAACGTCTGCCTTCGGCTCAGGTCATGACCCCAGGGTCCTGGGATGGAGCCCTGTGTCAGCCTCCCTGCTCAGTGGGGAGTCTGCTTTTCCCTCACCCTTGGCCCCTCTCCCTGTTTGTTCTCTCTCTCTCAAATAAATTTTTAAAATCTTTAAAAAATAATAAATGTGAAAAAGAAAAAATATAGATTCTCTTTCTGATACTAAATGAGGGACAGGTGCTATGCAGTGATTAAAACAAATGTTTTTGGGGGCGCCTGGGTGGCTCAGTCGTTAAGCGTCTGCCTTCGGCTCAGGGCATGATCCCAGCGTTCTGGGATCGAGTCCCACATCAGGCTCCTCCGCTGGGAGCCTGCTTCTTCCTCTCCCACTCCCCGGCTGTGTTCCCTCTCTCTCTGGCTGTCTCTCTGTCAAATAAATAAATAAAATCTTTAAAAACAAAACAAAACAAAACAAAAAAACAAATGTTTTTGAATCAGGCTGACCCACGTTCAGATTTTGACAGACACATCACAGGCTCTCAAGGAACAATTGAATGAATGAGTGGCTCATACGAGCTGTGTAATGTTGGGCAAATTTTAAATTTTAATTTCTTCTCTTTTTTTATCTCATGAATTTGTTTCTGTGAAATAATAAATGTGCAATGGTAAGTACTGTGCTTGATGTACAGAAAGATTTTAATAGAGTTATTATTAAACTAGTATAGTGAAAAAAACGTTTTTCACTGTACAGTTCAGAATGTAGAACCCTTCACCCCAAATTGAAAGTTTTACCTGAGAAGTAAGAATTCAGATGAGCTTACTATCAGATACAAAAATGAGCCCTTTCCAAATTTCTCCTCCTTCCCCATCCTCACAGCTGCAGTTAATCAATAGTCTCGGTACATCCGTGATTCATACCAAATCTTATATTTATTCAATTCTTCCTTATTTCTTCAACCATATGACAAGTACTCTCTCATCTTTCAAGACTCAGCTCAGCCATGCCTTCTGTTAGAAGCAGCCTCAGCCCCCCCCAGGGAACTGGATCTCCTCTGTGCTCTGGTAGTGTCTGCTTTGCTTCTCTGTTCAACACTCATCACATCTTCAGGCCTGCAGTTCATATTTGAATGTTGGTGTCTCCCAATGGGGAGTTGTAGAGAGGATTCATAAATCATACATTCAGGGCTGGACTGGATGACTTTTAACACCCACCTCAGAGCACTGAAAAGATAATGCTTTTAATAGGTTAGCACAGCAGCCAGCAGTAGTAAATAACCAATAATAATAATGATGCTGATGATTAGCAGAGCATTCATCTGTCACAGTATGAGGTGAGTAAGCAGATGAAGTTTAATAATTATCTATATGAATGTTGTTATGAACTAGAATGTCATAGGCCAGGGCCCCAGAGTTTTAGAAATATCAAAGATTGCTTACCGTACAAAGAGGAAATTTGGCTCTCAGAATCTTCTGGTCCATGTGGAGAAAAAATTTTGAGCCTTTGAGACTGCTTTTCCTAATAAGACTGTCTATAGAAATAGTTTCAAACCTTAAATGAGAAATTGTAATTCCTACTTTTTGTGTCAGAAATAACAAGTCAAGGAAAGTAATGGGAGGAAAATGTGTTTCTTAGAAGTAAATTGCTTATATTTGAAAGTATATTGCTTAAATTTCTGAGTAGTTAGATACTATTAATATACTCCGGAGTTTAACATGGGGTAGAATAACATTATATGGTGAATTATACCTCCTTCTATAATAGTCCTTATTTGGGAGAACAACATTAATATTTTGTGGGTTGAAGGAGTTCTTTACTCTTGCCATTGAAAATTCCATTTTGGCTTTATTTACTTAATTCAATAAACATTTTTATATCTGAGTACCTACTGTCAGGCTCTGTGCTAAGCAGTGGGGTTTAAAGTGGTGAACAGGCCCAGAAAAATCTCTGCCTATATGAAGCAAAAAGGGATAGAGATATTGAAGGAAGAAAAGTTAATTTCATAGGTAATAGTTTATTTCCCTGAGTGATCTGTACTCTCGAGTCTGTGAGATATCCACAGGAGAGGCTGGCAGGCTGTGAAGAAAGAGAAAGGTAGGTTTGATAAAAAAAAACAGTGTTCCCAGTGATTTCCAAAAAAATGGTTTATTGAAGGTCCAATCTAATTGCCTATATAGTTCCTTCCCAAGAAAGGGTCCCGCATCCATTCAGAAGGAATCTGTTCTGTTCTTGTTGATTTCAGCTGTCGCTTTTATGGAGTGAACAGTTGTGCTGTGACTTGCTTTGCCTAATGGCTGGTTCACTCTTTAGCAGAGAGAAGGGACATTTTAGAGTCCAAAGCATTTCAGATTTAGGAACAAAATCTCTGTGCTTGCATTAGTTCCAGCTTTTTCATAATGCGATGTTGAAAGCATGCCTGTGTGTTCCAGCCTCACTCCTGGCTTCAGCTGGTTATCTACCCTTACTGTCTGTTTGTTCCTCTTTCTTCACTGAATTCTTCATTTTCCCCCCAGAAACATTATTTCATTCAGATTATAGAAGTTATATAACAATTATTATAGACGTTTTGGAGAGGGAGAAGAAAAGCCTTAAGAAGTTTAAATTAACATCTCCCGTCATCTACTATTCAAAGAAAGAGATTGCGATTCCAGTGCCTATCTCTATATATGTGTACACATGTACTGTCTACTTCATGTTAAATGTGTTAAATCTTATTATGTTGAAGTGCATTTATCTGATTGAGGCCTTGGAAATTGTTTTCAAATAAGTGTGGAGAAAAAATTTAAAAGTAGGTAAAATAATAAATAATTAAAAGATGCTACTGTGCACCCTGAAATATGATTTCTCTAAAAACCAACTGGAGTGTTTCTGGTACTGCATAGTCACTGGGCAAACAGGCTGTGGAGTGAGGCTGTACATGTTATGTCTTGACTTTACTATTGATCACCAACACACTTTTGCACAATCCATATTTCTTTTTTGGGCTCCCCCCCATCTGTAGTATTTATAATGTTGTGGATTAAATGAGAAAATGAATGTATGTTATTTCATATACAGCCTGACTTATATTAAGCCCCTGAAAATGTTAGGTCTTGTTATTTCTAAGCATGCATGTGACTCCTTACATCTTTGCAAATTTGTGGATGGTACCCACATTCTTCTAATGTCCCATGTGCAAGCATTGGTTGTCATCTTTGATCTTTCCTTCTTTCTGGCATTACTTCCCCAAATTAGCACATTATGTGGACTCTTCAAACACCACACACCAGATGGAGAGAAGTATAGGAACTCATATCTGTAAGAAGCTTCAGGCTCACACACACCTTAACTATACCATTTGCCTAGCTCTGTGACTTTAAGTGAGGGAATGGGTCTCCTATCAACTCAGTTCTTTCATCGATAAATGGAACATAGTAACAGCATGCATCTCATAGCCTTGCTCTCAGTCTGAAATGGGAGGTTGCGCACAAGTGCTGCATTGTGCAGTGCTCAGCACATACGAAGTGCTCAATAGAGAAAAGGTGTTGGGTAAGGATGAAGAAAATGGTGGTGGTGAGATGAATAAGAGTTCTTTTAGCTTAAGGAAGAAAAAGCCCTTCTACCCTCCATCCTAATCCAAATGTCCTCTCTTTCTATCTGAACCCTAGCAATGGATTCCTGTCTGGACCTCTAACCTCTAGTTCCTTTCTGTTCCTTTCTGCCCTGCACACAACTTCAAGATTAATCTTTCTTTAAAAAAATTGGATCATGCCTCTCCTTTTAAAAATGTTTATCAGATTTTCAGTAATTGTTAAGCAAGACATAAATTCAGTATCTAGGCAGTCAACACATGCATAATTTTTTCCTGTTGTCCATCCGTTGGTTCCCCACGGTGAGCATTGCACACCAGACATTGTGATCTATAACTTCTTCCTCACACTTACCTGTCTTTCCTTAATTCTGCCTATTCATCCTTTATGTCCCCGTCTTAACTGTAAGGACTTCTCTTTTGGTGATATCATTTAATTATTCAGAAATTTTTATTCAGCATCTACTTTGTGCCTGGCACTGTTCTAGGCACTGAAATTCAACAAGGAGCCAGAGAAAGATGGTCCTTGCCTTCCTGCTGTGCTTCCTCTTGTTCATGTGTATGTGTGTGTGTGTGTGTTTCCCGACTCCTTTGGCTCATAGGAGATGCAGCTTTGTTTGGTACATACATCTTGCATCATCTTCAACTCTAACATAGTAACTGTAGTTCATGAGAGAGTTGCTGATCTGTTTTTTAAAATTATTTTCCTATAGCATATAACTTACGGTGGGGTTAGATTGACAGCCTTCCATTAGTCCTCCTTACAGTCTTGCTACCAACATTGCATCAAATGGAAAAAAAAATGTAGTTATACATTGGCCTCTGGGACAAAACTCAAAACAGAATCCTAAATATTAACAAAGGAATAATCTATATTGCTCTGTAATATTATACTACGTCATACCATATTATAACATAGGGAAAATAGTGATAGCAGATTCTCTTCAGTAGAATGTGGAAAGTTAAATGTAATGCTAATCAAACCACACAGTATATCTGAGTTATTTTATTCAAACTTGATGTGCTTTTACTTATGTCCTATAAATCAGCGTAAATCTTTTCTTTTTATAGATTTTATTTATGTAAGAAAGAGTGTGTGTGAGAGTGAAAGAGCACAAGCAGGGAGGGGTTGGGGGGTGAGCACAGAGAGAATAGCTCAACAGGGAGTCCGACGTGGGGCTTGATCCCAGAACCCCAGGATCATGACCTGAGCCCAGGGCAGACATTTAACTGACTGAGCCACCCAGGTGCCCTAATGTATATCTTAATACAGATATTGTTCTGCCCCCCCCCCTTTTTAATAGCAGGCACACCTGATTCACCTCCTATATATAGAAATTTCTGCTCATGTGTGACACTTTGCGCAAGTGCCTTTATGATAGTTTTTTTCTTTTTAATTCAAGGTCTTTGGAAACAAGGAAACAACAGAATGGGTTACACATGTTTCACTTATACCTAAAATAGGAAAGCTTGCTATCACTTAAATATAATTATCTGAAGACCACTTCTTTCAGTGATTTGGGTATTTTTCTTTAACTTAATATACCAGTTTGTTTTTAATAGAAGTATGCATACAGAGTGAATGCCTGCCTTGGCAAGGGGCTCTGAGGCATGTTTCTTGCTGTCTGACCTTGAATACATAATAGTTTCCTGCTGTGTTTGAGATTTCTCCCCCATGTCCAATGAAGTTGGTACTTCTCACTCTAACAGCTGTGAAATACTTTGAATCCAGAAAGAAAGGACAAAGCAAATAAGACAGTATAGCACTGAGAGAGTTATTTTGCTAAACTAGTCCTTGAAAGCCTTCTAAACCCAGACAAAAGAGCGCAGTGCAAGATGACTTACTAGTGCTGAGAAGTGAGATTAAGCTTGGGAGTATGATGGATAGCAACAAGGATTATGAAATCTCAACACATAGCTTAAATAAAAATTCATTTAATTTTATTGTTTTTTAACTGTTCCACCAAGCTTTAACTTTTGCCTGAAATCAAAACAGTCATTCAAAGGCTCCTGCAAAGTAAAAGAAATTTTTCATAATAGACCTTATTATAAATGATCTTTGTAGAAATTGTAAAATGCACCCCTCAATCTCAGTATTTTCCTTGGATTCAGATCAATATTAATTCAGTTGAACCTCATGGTGGTCACTGTGACAGGTACTATAAGTACAAAGATGAATAAAACACAGTTTTACTCTTAAGTGGGACTCAAACACCTAAAAAATAACTACAGGTTAAATGAATTATGGCCACAGCCTCCAAACTTGTCTTTCTGCATTTCTGTTTATCCATTTAGTCCATTCCATCCTCAGTTGCCAGAGGATTGTTACTAAATTCAAAATGTCATCAAGCCACTTGCCTGTATGGACCTGTCGGTGACTACACATGCTACAGGTGGAAAGTCCATCTCCTTTAACGTAGCTGAAACCGTTCTCCACCAGCTGCTCTCTGCCTGCCTCTCTGAGCTCATCTGACCTTTTCCCCTCCAAGCTCTTGCCTGTATGTTTCTCCACAGCATCATTCATATTCTTTTACCTGTAGACCTTCATACTCAGTGCTCTGTCCACCTGAACATTCTTCTTTCCCCCTCCAACCCTTTGCTGGCAGATTCCTCCTCATGTTACACACCTTTTTTTAAGTAGCACTTTCCCTAAGCAGTCCTTCCTGGCCCACCAAGACTCCTGTGATTCCTGTCTCCTATCATATATGCAACTATCACACTATACGAAACTGCTGATTCCTCCTCTGGGAAGGACAAGGACCCTGTCTCTTAAGTTTAGCACAGACATCCCCTGCTCAAGATGCTTCAACAATATATGTGAATTGATGAGTAAATGAATTGAGGAATGAATGAGGAATACTTAAAGAAGTATCTTCAAAGTGAAAATGGAAATCCAGATGAGGAAATAATTGATTCCATCGGACCTGGGCCCTAAAGGATGTGTGGGAGGGAGGGTATCTGGGGGGCACAGTCAGTTAAGCCTCCAACTCTTGGTTTCCGCTCAGGTTGTGATATCTGGGTCATAAGATGGAGCACCGCATCAGGCTCGGTGCTCATCTCAGAGTCTGCTTGAGACTCTCTCTCCCTCTGCCCTTCCCTCCACAGATAAATAAATAAATCTTAAAAAAGGGGGGGGGGAATGCATGGGAGGGAGTTCAGAGTGTTGAGAAAGGGAAAGACATGCATGAGCAAAGCCAAGAGTTTGCAGAATAGAGCAGTTTGGGATGAATCCTATTTGCATTGGATCTCAAATTTGACATCACTTCTACCAAGCCTTCCTAAGAAGCCCCCTTAAAGAGGTTAGAAGTCTCTTGTATGTGTGCTGAGAGCACTCTCTTATTCTACACGTTATGATGTATATTTCTGATGTTAAGTTTTAAACCTGAGATCAAAAAAACACATTCATTGGGAGTAATAAGTTTGGGGTATTTTTTTTGTTTTTTTGTGAGAGAGAGTACGAGTGGGAGCAGGGTGGCAGAGGGAGGAGCAGAGGGAGAGGGAGAAGCAGACTCTCCCCTGAGTAGGGAGCCCGGCTTGGGACTCAATCCCAGGACCCTGGGATCTAAGCCAAAGGCCGACGCTTAACCGACTGAGCCACCAAGGAGGCCCAGGTTTGGGCTTTTATTTAGCATTCTTTCATATGAAAAACTTACCATGTTAACTATAAATAATTTATAATAATAATAATTGCTACTATTATTAGGTGATAAAGAGGGCATTTCAGTGGAAGATGAGGAGAGAGAGAAAAACAAACATAAGAAGACATAGACGCCTGGCACCCTACAATCCTGAAGATGCATGATTGCTACCATGCTGAATGTCAGCCTTTCAGACTCATTTCCTTCTAACAGATGTGTAAGGGGTAAAAAGTCTTTTTTTTTTTTTTTAAGAATTTATTTATTTATTTGACAGAGAGAGAAACTGCCAGCGAGAGAGGGAACACAAGCAGGGGGAGTGGGAGAGGAAGAGGTAGGCTCCCAGCGGAGGAGCCTGATGCAGGGCTTGATCCCAGAACACCTAGATCACGCCCTGAGCTGAAGGCAGACGCTTAACAACTGAGCCACCCAGGCGCCCCATAAAAAGTCTTTTGACCCAGTAGCCACACCACCACATTCCCTTAATATAGGGAAACTAGGACTCCAGGGTTGGACTAGCTTAAACAACAGCCCCCTGTCCTTTATATTAAATTGCTGTGTCCAGCTCATGAATGCACAGTGAGACTTTTTGCTTGCGTAGGGAAAGGTTTAAGAAGTGGTAATGTATTTCTGCCATATCACCAGGAATCAAGAAAGCAGTTTAATACATGCATTTTAAATACTAACAACATCTGACTCAAAGCATCATCTTTAGGAAAAAAGGGGAAAATGGCCAAAACAAACTCCCAAGGCTTTGGTAGAGTGAACATACCCAAATATTAATCACAGAGAAGTGGTGAGCCTTTGGAAGGCTCACCTCAAGCTTCACACATATGAACTTTAGCCCTTTTGTATTACAGTTGCTTTGCAAATCATGACTCCAAGGCAACCGTCTTATTGGAACCTCCAAGATTAATAATGACTTTATTCAGCTTATAGCTTAGGGCGGAACCAGTGACAAAGCCAAGACTCCTGGGCATACTGATCCTGTCAGCGCAGGTCCCATTGCCCCAAAAGCATAAACATGAATTCTATTTGTCTTCCCAGAGATCTCTGTGCTTTTCCTGGCCTGTCTTTTTAACACTAACAGGTGATAAATGCATTTCTTCTTCTCTTAAAATCTAAGCTGGCTTTTCGTGGATAGTTAGAAAAACAGAAAAATAATAACCATGGTAATGATGATGATAATAATTTACTAATCATTTGACACACTTTAGTTCATTTATTCCTCATTAAGAGCTCATTGCAGTAAATATATCCCTTTCCCCATATTATAGTAAAGAAACAGAAGCTTAGAGAGTTTAAGTAATTTCTTGAGACTATATAGCGAGGAAGATGGATTCAAAGCCAGTTTTTCTGATTTCAGAGTCCAGTCTTTTAACCACTCCATTCTACCATTCTTTTTTGTAAGCCGCCAGCTGACATTTGCACACCTTTGCCATCTCTTTAGCCTACTTACAACCAGAGCTGAACCATGCCGATCTTTCAAGGAAGTGTTAATGTAAGTGTTAAGAAGCTTTAGAAAGGGACGTCCTACTTGATTTCTGCTTGGGTCATGATCTCAGGGTTGTGAGATCCAGCCCGGCGTTGGCTCATGCTGGGCATGGAGCCTGCTTGGGATTCTCTTTCTCCCTCTCCCTCCCCCCCCTTCCCCCACATCTGTGCATGTGTGTGTTCTCTCTCTCTCTCTCTCTGTCTCTCAAAAAAAGAAAAAAAAAAAGCAGCAGCAGCAGCTTTGGAGACTGACAGATGTGTATTGAGTTACAGCTCTGCCGTTTCTTAGCTGTGTAATTTTTGTCAAGTTCATTAACCTCTCTGATCCTCAATTCCTTATCTAAGAAATAGTAAGAGTAAACATCTGAAAGGGTGCACTGCAACAGTTCAGTGAGTTAACGTACCTAATGTTCGTGTGCCATAGCACAGCGCCTGACACAAAGGACCCAGTGAGGTACACAGCCTCATTCAGGCTTAGCTCACATGACACCTTCTCTAACAGGTCTTTGTCTTCCTTAGTCCAAACTAAGGCACTGCCCCCACATTTACCAACTATATCATCCTCAGCTTTCTAGAATTTGTTTTCTCTTCATACACACCTGTCTCCTTTTATAGGCCGGAAGCCACTGGAGGGCAGGAATGATGCTTCGATTTTTGAACATCTATGAAAAGCTGAGAACGGTGCTCAATAAATAGTGGCCACATTCTTAATCAAATATGTGGCTATACTTCTGACAAAGAATTGTGTGGTTTCCCTCTCTCAGGTTTTGTGTCAATGCCTAAATGAATCTATAGAGAACCAAGAATAAGAATAGCTTTGTTCATATTTGAGGCCTTCCATAAGTATGGCTCTTGAATTATTACTTTTTGCATATCTTCCATCATTCTTACTCAATTTAAGCATCTTGAGGACAGCACTTACAGGCTATTTTGTTTCTACCACCTTAGCCAATAGTAGAAATGGAGAGCACTCAATAAGTGGTAACTGTCATATGTCATGAACTGTATGAGACTCTCACTTACATTTTTTCATTAAATTGTCAAATAGTCCAATGCCATAGTTCTATGTATCCCCCTTCCCTCATCCCCATTTCAGAGATGAGGAATACTGAGGCCTAGAGAACTAAGCAATTTATCCATGATCCACATCTACTAAACACAGAGGTGGGACTTAAACTGAAGTCTGTCTGACCCATAGCCCATACTCCTAACCAGAAATTCTCAAAAATGTTCTGGCATCAGAATCACCTGGCAACTACTACATCAAAATCTAAAGAGATGGAGCTCTAGAGTCGCTAAAACTTTCCAGGAGATTTTTGCACAACCAGACCAAAGATTTGGTAAGCTCTGCTCTCAAATACTACATCATATTTCTTCTAAATGTCTGTTTGAATGAATGAGTGAATGAATGAATGATGACTGTAATTCTTCCATTGATAATCCACTTCTACATTAAGGTTTACTCTCAGACAATGATCCAGTTTTAAAATACAAGGATTCCTAAGAGGTTATCTTTTAATTATCTAATATCTTTAAGAGGATTGGCTCTTAGTTGAACAAGGCTTCTATTTCTCCTGGATCTAGATCATCTGCTGTGGCAGACATTGTCATTGACACAGGCTTCTAGGGTGGTCCAGAAACATTCCACCTGCTTGCAGTGATATAGTCATGCCTTTCTCAAAAAAAAAAAAAAAAAAAAAAAAAAAAATTTTTTTTAGCTGTGTCAGGTTCATGAATGCACAGTGAGACTTTTTGCTTGCATAGAGGTCTTTGGTCTGGCTGGCAGCCTCTTTGGAAGGCTCACCTCAAGCCACTTAAAGCAGAGGCAGCTCAGGTGTCCTTCAGCTGATGGCTGGATAAATGAAATGCAGTTTTAACCATACAATGGAATATTATTCCACAGTGAAAAGAAATGCAATATCTGTATATGCTATAATATGAATGACCCTTGACAATATTATGCTACAGTGGAAGAAGCCAGTCACATATTGTATGATTCAAATTTATAGAAAATGTTCAGGATAGGCAAGTCCATAGAGACAAAAAATAGATTAGTGATTGCCTAGGGCTGGGAGAGTTTGGTGAGGAATAGGGAATAACTGCTAACAGGTATAGGGTTTCTTTTTGGGGTGATAAAAAGCTCTGAAATTCATTGTGGTGATGATTGCTCAATTTTGAGAATATGCTAACACCACTGAATTAATACACTTATAAAGGATAAATTTTATATGTGAATTATATCTCAGTAAGGGTGTCCAAAAAGTGGAGGGGGGGAAGGCAGCACAGGGTGACAGAAGCGCTGTAGCAAAATTACACGAGAATCATGAGATTGCCAGACACCCATCACAACCGGAAAAGACTTCACAAAGTTCCCCTTCACCGGGAGGATGTACAGAATCATCCTTATGAAAGGATGCTCACCTTACAGTTTCCATAAGCTGACTCTATCAGTAACTTTCTGTGATGCTTTTTTCTGACTTGAACGTGTTTCTAGTTTTTTAACCCTTTTCTTTTCCCTAGCTCTTATAGGACTAAGTTAAATATAATTCCCAGAGAAAAAAATACATGAAGTGGGCACATAGTATTATATTTTTTGGGAAAGGATTATAGATTAAAATGTAGAATATGACTATGGCAGTGCACATTTTTGCTGCAAGCAATACCAGAAGGCTGGTACTCATTATTTGCCATAGCAGAGAAGAATGTTCAAGCCAGTATTAATGTTTAAAAGGAGACATGATTCCATCAAAATCTCATGTGTCAGAGTTGCCACGTCCTTTTTCATCTGCATGGCCATGGGTAGGGTCAGAGCTGTATTCTACTCACCTGGACCAGTGAAGCAGCATGATTTCCTGCTTCCTATGTGACCCTCCCTGGAAACTCACCATCCATCACAATGTCTAAGCTACCTCTCTAAAATGCAAACATGAGGCAGCGCAACCCAGGGCATCACAGCCTGGATACCAGGCTTGCATGAAGGCCTCACCATCTATGATGGCTCTGTCATTTTAGGCAAGTTACTTCATCTTTCTGTGAATCGTTTCCCCCTATTTTTAGGGAGGTTGAAATGAGAGCAGTATGTGAAGTGCTTAGTCCAATGTCGAGCTCAAAGTGGTTGGTCACTCTGAGTTCTTATTATCACACTTATATTCAAATGCTTTGTTTCTACATAATGAAATCTAATAATTGTCAATGAAATCTAACCATCGGTCTTGCAGGAACCTGTACAATCTAAACCAGTTTGTCTTCTCCCTGTTCACAACCTTCTCTAAATGCATCTGGCAAATTTGTGACTCCCAGTACTTCTCAAGCTCTTTCTCTGCCGTTCCTGTATCTCTAATCAGAAAAGCCCTTTCTTCATCCAGGAAGACCATAAGACTATGAAGTGACTTAAGTTTTTCTCAGATTCCTCCTTTCTCCATGTTCTGAGAGCACCGTAGGGGGTTGAGCGAAGTTGACCAAAGGGAATTATATTTTATAGGAAAAACAAACAGGATTCCTGGTGGACTAGAGAAGACGAATGATGGATACAAGAATAAAGGAGGGCTTCTAAGCTTAGATCTGAAACAACTGGGCCCATGGTGGTGCATTTATTGATATGGGAAGGCTTGGAGAGAATGAGGCTGTGAGGGACTAGTAATAAGACATTCATGTTAGTTAAGTTTGATACACTGGTCAGATATCCAAATAGATTTGGTAAGTAAGATGTTGAATATGTGAGTCGGGGTGTGGGGAATGGTCGGGGCTGTGGATATAAAATGAGGAGTCATAACCCTATAGGTGGGCCCAGTGTAGATAACTTTGGGGAACCCAGGGGACCAGCAAGAGGATCAGCTAGAGGAAGAGAAACTTGTTAAACAAAAACATGTGAGTTCACTCCCCCTAGCACCTGATTGAAATTAAACACTGTCTCATTTATCTTTGTGCCTAGCGGTATTTATTATAAAAATCCAATAAATTCTTGTTAATTTATTTCAGTTCTAAAAGTAAAAAATGGTAGCCCCTTTGACATCTTCCAGCTGTACACTTCAGTGATTTGGCAACATTTGCAAAATAAGCGTGAAGAATGATTCCAACATCCAGCTTAGGGTAGAATATGGTGGACAGTTCCATGACTTCTGGAGACAGACTGGTCCCCTCGACCTCCTAACCTCTTCCTATCCCTTTCCCTAGGGTCACACTGAAAAGGGCATTGTCCCAGTGCTCATGTGGGGATGGCAGAAAGCCCAGGATCCCAGCATGGTCCTCCAGGCTGAATACCAGGGGGCTTGAGAGAACAGCAGCTGCTTTAACATATGGGTGACCAGTAGGAATTCCCCTTAGTTTTGGACCGAAGCACCTCCATGTACACAATACCCAATTTTCTGAAAGGTTGTGTGAGAAACTTTCTCTAGTATCTCGTCATGTTTTTCCCATTGACTTTAACAATTTAGTATCCATATTTTCCTGATCTCCTTGTTCCTGTGAAGCGTTTAAGAATTTGTAAATCAAGACACATCCCTCTTTTTTTCTCTCTTGTTGGTACTGTTCTGTTTAGGGCTGCATCATCTTTCACCTTAGCAAGTTCAGTTGCCTTCTATCCAGTCTCCCAGCCCCCAGTTTCTCCCCACTCTGCCACCAGAATAACCACACCAGAACATTTCCCTGTTAGGGTATCCACCTGCCAAGAACTTTAGCAGCTTACCAATTGCTTACTGAAAAGAAAATTCCAAAATCTTAAGGTTGGCATTCCAGGTCCTCCGCAATCTGTCATTTCCAGGCAACCTCTCCACCATTAGTGCCCATCAGCCATACTCTGGGTTAATCGATCAGGCCCCCCTTTTCCTCACAAAATACTTGCTGTGCTTTTTTTTTCCCCCTGTATCTCAGCACCTGCCATTTCATTCACTCAGGATGCCTCGTCTGTTTCTACATCTGTTAACATCCTGCTCCTCAAGTTCCAGGCAGTGCCGCCTTCTTCAAGGAGATTCGTCAGTCACCTCATTGGAGGGAGGAGTCCTTGTCTATACTTCTGAAAAAACTAGTGTTTATTTTTTTAAAGGCAGTTATCAGATAGGTGACGGTGATGACGATGATAATGATGAAGTTAGATAGATAAATAGATAGAGATAAAGGTTTTATTGTTTTTATGTCTTGGGACTCTTATTTTCAATTTCAACATAATGTACCTACCATAGCATAAAGAAGGAACTCTAACAATATTGTCTGAATGAATAAATGAGTCACCCAATTAACCCAGTATAGTTAATTTCCCCTTCTCATAGTTTATCCATTGTATGATTCTAGGTCTTTATATATGGGATTTTCTTAAACCGTGGTGTCTCTATGGGGCGACATGAAGCCATGACATAGTTGACTTCCTTTCACCTAAGTGAAATTAAGTACCTGGTACGTCCCAGGTCTTATGATGGATTCTGAGAAGCAAGTTGTAAATAGGAATAACGCATTCCTGCCCTCACAGAGTTTACAGATTCATGGAGTTGTGACCACCATTAAATAATGAGGGCATGCAATAATCTAGAGGTGCTCCCAAGAGGAACTGATATGGAAGCTGAGACCTGAAGGAGTCATAAAAGTTAGCCAAACTAAACTGTGGTGTGTGAGGCTGTGAGGAGGAGGACATAAGGGTGGACTTGTGAGGAGGCTGGACGGAGCATGGAGAGAAATGAACAGGGTAGGCAAAGTCTTTATGGGAAGAGAGCAAGAATCAGAAAATTTAAGGGTATTTTTGGGCTGCCTGGGTGGCTCAATCAGTTAAGCCACCGACTCCTGATCTCAGCTCTGGTCTTGATCTCAGGGTTGTAAGTTCAAGTCCCACATTGGGCTCCGCACTGGGCATGGAGCCTACTTAAGAAAAGAAAGGGGGGGGCTTTTTTTTTTTTTTTTTTTAAAGAGAGAGAGAGCTGAAGGAGGGGAGGGGAGCAGAGGAAGACGGAGAAGTAGAGTCTTAAACTGACTCCACACCCAGCTAGGAGCCCGATGAGGGGGTGAGGGGGTGGGGCTCAGTCTCACACTCTGAGATCATAACCTGAGTGCAAATCAAGAGTCACACGTTTAACTGACTGAGCCACCCCAGGCACCCCATAAAGGGGATTTCTTAGGGCTGAAGAGTGAGTGAGTGAGATGGAGGAGAGAAGCTAGGGGAATGGGCAGGTTTAGACATAAAAAGCACTCCAAGATGTGAAAAATATGTTCAGATACTTTGGAGGATTTTGAACAGGGCATTGACAGGACCAGACCACGTCTTTCAAAAGATGGCTCTAAATTCATGTGCAAAGTAGATGAGAGTATCTGGGGGCAGGAGCCCTCAGGAGCAGGCTCATACAGGTAGCTCAGGCTGAGAGACCCTCCCTGGCCCTTAGCCCAGGTCTCTGCCACAGCAGTAATCGCCATCTCTGCCTCTCCCCAGGGCTTCCAGGGCAGCACCTGAGGAGACCTTACCAAGGAGCACCACACAGTAGATGCTGAAACATCGCACCCACGATAAGAAGCAGTAACATGGCAGCACCTGTTTGAAAGGCATTAAAAAACAAGACTCCCTTTAGAAAGGAACAATGTCCAAGAAAGGGCGAAATAAGGGCGAGAAGCCCGAAGCGCTCATCGTTGCCCTTCAAGCTGCCAATGAAGACCTCAGGACCAAGCTCACAGACATCCAGATAGAGCTACATCAAGAGAAGTCCAAGGTGAGTGAGGCCACCTAGGGCCACAGCCTTGAGAATGGCTCTGGCCTAGCTCTGCCTGCTGGCCCACCCCAATGGCTTCTCTCTGTCAGTTGCCGGGGAGAGCACTAATCCCCGTCCTTATGGAGATTCTCTTGTGTGTGGCAGGAGGGACTTGAGCACAGGATTTGTGGAAGGTGAGGATAACAGGCTCGTGAAACTGATATCTGCCTCCTCAGGAAGCCTGGTTCAGGAAGCCAGATCTAAACATTGAAACGACCTGCACCCTCACTGCTCCCACCAGTTGTATGACCCTGGCAAGTTCCACTCTGTCCTCTATGGGATCTCCCCGCTTTGGTACAGAGCAAACCCTTTTGTGGTTTCCTACATTTCTCAAAGTCAAAAGATTTTCCCTACCACGACAGGATGTTTCTTCCTCCTCTCTTTGACTCATCTCCCACTGCTTTCTCCCCCATTGACTCTGTTCCGTCCTCTTTGCTGGATCAAGAGATACGCTGATCACATTTAGAGCCTTTGGCCCTCTTCCCCCAGGCAGCTGTGTACCTGTTCAGGTGTCATCTCCAGTACCTTTCATCTGCCGCAGTGTCCGAGACTCAACACTTGCCATGTCCAGTTACTCCCGTGGTCTGTTTTGATTCATAGCGATTTATATATTTATCCATTTCCTTGTTTAGTGCTTATTTCTACATCCAGTGTCATCTCCACGAAAGCAGAGTCTTACCTGACCTCTGGATCCCTAGAGCTTAAATAAATGTCTATAACTGAGAGGCTTAGCATGGGTTTGTTGAATGAGTAGAGGAACGAATGAAAGGTGATTCATTTCCTTATACCTTAGCTTCTTTATTAGTAACACATTACTATCTCATACAGCTGTGATGAGGGTCAAATTAGACAAGTATATAAAGCAGTTATGATGATTGAATGAGAAAATTCCTATCAGAGAGATTCTTGGCACATGGTAAACTCCTAAACAGTTATTCGTAGGAGTATTTTCTAATACGCTCTGCATGTGAGTCAGTTACTAACTAGACTTAGGGAAGTCTCTTTACTTCTCTGAATCTCATCCCGTCGTTGGATATGCTAACACTTCTCTCTCTAGAGTGATGTGAATATCAAAAAGGGTCATGGATAGGAAAGCATTTTCAAGTATCTGACACATATAAGACATTTTTGCTCCCTGCAAACCAGAGACAGCCGTGTCAGCACAAAGTTGCCCTATTTAGATAACTCTTTGTATAGTAACAAAAATAAATATTCCTGATCAAGCTGTTGATCAAAAACCAATATCCTTATTCTTTTTTTTTTTTTATCTATCTCTTCTTCCTTGACATTACTATTAAATTTTAATCATTTATTTTCTCAACAATCTTATTTCTCCTGGGTTCAGCAATAATAAAGCTTGGATCTGCCAGAGCCCCTTGCCTCCTGTCTCAGCTAAGCCTTACAAACCTTGGATAACCAGACCCCAGTGTAAAATTTGTGGAGGAAGTCTTTTCCCATGAAGCTAAAAGGAAAATGATATCATAAAAACAAACAAACAGAACAAAACAAAAAAACATTTGAGAGTCAGAAGACCAGGGCATTGTGTTTATTCCTCCTCAGGGACACATATAAGTGTCTCAGTCTCTTGATCTGTAATTCATTTGACTGAATCTGTTTCTCCATATCTGTATCTCTCAAGCATCACTGTGCATTAGAATGAACTGGGGGAACTTATTAAAAATTGAGACCTTTGGGCCACAATCCGTGGGTTTTGATAAAGCAGGCGTAGTGAGGGCCGGGACTTGGCATTCTAGCAGACGGTCCAGGCAGTCCCCACGGAGGTGGGTCTCTGCCTTCGTGTTGGCAAACACAACACTCTTAAGATTCCTTCCAGGTCTGACAGTCTAAGAACATTTCATTGGTTTTAACTTTCCCTGGGGCAACGTAACATTTCAAGGGAGACAGACTCCTTTAATTGTGGTAACGACAGGATGACAAACTACATTCGTAGGGAGAAGCCCGTCCGTCTAGAGACGGGTAACTGTAAACTGACGCTGATTTACAGAGAGCAAACTCATGAGGTTTCAGAAAGGCAAAGGTCTTGCAGACCCTACCACTGTCAATTTTCTACACATTCAAGCCTTTTAAAAGGGGTAACTCTTGAGCGTGGACAGGGCTACCTGTTTATCTACGGCCTGGTCTCTAAGCCGGCAGGTCAAGTGTAATCTCCCCCTTCCTCTGACAAGAGCCTGAAAGTCAGCCTCGTGCATAAAAGCACTGTCCGTAACCTTCTCTCTGCTGGCTGCCCTGTGTCTCCCTTTCCATGGCAGTTAATTACAATCCCAGCACAGGGACTAAAACAAAACCCCAGTGCCTGTCACCAGCCTTCCTCAAAGAGCAAAGGGAATTTAGAGGGCAAGCAAGTCATAAAGCAATTTTATTAAAATAAATATGATTGTTTCCAAAGGCCCAGGCTTTAAGAGAGAGAATATAAACAATGCCAAGATGTGAATTCATATTCATATTCTCAGTTTGGCTCCTAGGCTATGATGATAAAATGACAATTCAGCTATTGGGAAATGGGCTAAAGAGTGGAAACCTTTGAAGCGGTGGAGCATCAGTCATTTTTCCAGAAAGATGCATTACCCCTTGACATTTACAGAAAACACTGCAGACAGAGCAGAGTCATAAATGCTTTAAACTGATTATATAAATAGCTATATTTTATTGAATGTTTACAATCTGTCACACGCTGTAATAAGCACATTTCATCCTGACATAATCGTACCTCTTTCACATAGCACCTGAGTGACCCTGAGCAGGTTATAACAATCCTTCAGTGTTTTCCTTTCCTCTTCTATCAAATGGGAGAATAGCAGTGTCTGCTTCATGCAGATGTATGTGTGTGTGCTGGTCGTGAGCGGTTTGTGTCAGGCATGTTAAGTATTACGATTCAAGGGGCCCCTGGGTGGCTCAATCGGTTAAGCGTCCAGTTCTTGGTTTCGGCTCAGGTCCTGATCTCATGGTCCTGGGATCAAGCCCCATGGTGGGGTATGTGCTCACAGCAGAGACTGCTTGTCCCTATCCCTCCCCCTTTGCCCCTTCTCCCACTCATGCTCTCTGTTTCTCAAATAAATAAATAAAATCTTTTTAAAATAGTATTATGATTTAATTATAGGTGGGCATTGTTATCCCCATTTTACAGATGAGGAAACTGAGATTCAGTGAAGTAAAGTAATTCACCCAGAGTCACATGTTAGGAGGTGGCAGAGCTAGTTCTTCAACTTCCTTTCCCTCTCTTCCAGAGCCTATGTTCTTGTTTTCTTTTTTGATATATTTTCTTAGTTTTATTGAGATACAATTGATATATAATATTCATTTTAGGTGTACAATGTAATGATTTGATATATATATATATTAAAATGATTACAGCAATAAGTTTACTCAACATCCATCATCTCACAGTTATAAATTTTTTTTCATGTGATAAGAACTTGTAAGATCTCTCTTTACAACTTTCAAAAACACAGTACAGTATTGTTAACTATAATCACCATGCTGTACATTACATCCCCAGGACTTATTCATCTTATAACTTAGGGTTTGTCCCTTTTGACCCCCTTCACCCATTTCTCCTACCCCCAGCCCCCCTGCCTCTGCCTCTGACAACCACCCATCTCTTCTCTGTATTTGTGGGTTCAAGTTTTTTAGATTCCACATATAAGTGAAATCACACGGTATTTGTTTTTCTGTCCCTGACTTATTTCACTTAGCAAAATACTCTCAAGGTCCATCTGTGTTGTTGCTAATGGCAGGATTTCCTTCTTTTTAATGGCTTAATGATATTCCATTGTGTATGTGTGTATACATATTATATAACATGTATATGTATGTAATATGTACCCTTTTTCTTTATCCATTCATCCACTGATGGACTCAGGTTGTTTCCATGTCTTACACTACCTAGGCTCTTAAAAAAAGTGAAGGTCTTAAAAACCACTGGAAGCCTTAGGCAAAGGAAGATAGAATGTCAGAAGTTTACTCTCCACTATTAAGCAAATTTCAAATGAAGAAACAAAGTATTGGGGGTGGGCGTAGGAACATACCTGAATCCTTCTCTCATAGACTTCTGCATTTCCACTGCAGGGAAATGAAACAAAAAGACTAGACATAATCAACATGTAGTGAATAGAAATTTATCTAAAAGACTTGCCAAGCACTGATAGGAATAATCAGGTAAGTAGGTCATTCTGACTGAACTCCAAGCACAATGCCCAAGAAGATGGAACCATGAGGTGGAGAGGAGAGAACACACAGTGAGGCCTCTGTGCCATGTGTCCTTGTCATTTCTGAGCCTGCATTTTCCCATCTATAAAATGAGTGGATTGTGGGCAGCATAGAGGTGCTACGGTCCTTCCAAAATCATAAGGATTGGTCAGGGAAGGCAGCTGTGTGCTCTAGCTCTTCCTGCACTGAAATAGCTCTCAGGACCCCCAGGTGTCAGCCCCATGCTGACCACCTGGTCTAGGTAATGCTCTTCCCCAACATCCATTTGCTGTACCACTTTGCCCTGCTCTATCGTCGTCATAGAACGCTATCCTGCCTGAAGTGATTTTGTTCATCTGCTTGGGTATTGCCCACTGCCTAACCACACCTTGCCTGTCCCCCAGTAAAATGTAAGCTTCTTATCCATAAGAGACCATGTCTTCGTAAGGGATCCCCTAAGGAAGGCATATCCTGCGCTTTCAATGCTACTTGGCATGCTCAGATGCTCGATACTACTTGTGGAATATATTTTCATGTTCCCATTTAAAAACTTTCCCACCAACACCATGGCATAAATACAGTTACAGTATTTATTTAGATGGAAAACCCCGGGCTTGGGAAAGGAAAGGATTTCCACCCAGGTCTGTCTTTTTATTTGGACCGGCGCTCTGAGCCATTAGGCTTTGGTGTTTTCCTGTTTGTCTCTCCTGTGAACTGCGTGAGACCGTAATCTGCTGCTCAGGGGTGTGAGGTCACTAGGGATTGCTATGAGATGTGGAATCCACCCACCGATTCCCTAGGGCTTCCTACTTTCCCTCATAGGCAGCCTGCAGCTTCAGTGAATCCCGCAGGCACAGTGACAGAGGGCTTGGAGGCCAAGGAGCAGACAACAGGGCTCCAGACTGGGGCAGCAAAGCAGCAGGCCTGGGTTGCTGGGTCTGGAGGAGTCGGTTCTAGACAGGAGTTTGTCCTCCTAGAACAGCCCTCAGACTGCAGAGCACTTTCAGTCCCAGCTAGCCTAGGAGGAAGGCAAGGTGTGATTACTATCCCAATTTCACTAAGAAAGAAAATGAGTTCTAACCGTTTAACTGATGTGCTCCCAATGACACAGCAAGTAGAGGAGCCAAAATGGGAATTCCCAAATGACCTGGGTAATGCTGAGTATCTTGCTGCCTCTAGAACTCCCAGAAAATCAGCCAACCCTTGTCCTCAAGTGACTGCTCCAGAGCCTCCATGTTCAGTGCCCCAATTTGGGGATGCAGTATTTCTTGCTTTATGCACCTTTAGTTTTGTTTTCAGGAAGCATTGTGTCTAAAAGTAAGAAATGAAAAAATAGAAGCCTTTGTACCTCCGCAGGTTGTATAAAATTTCCTGTACAAACAACCTTCATATAGTGGCAGCTTCATGTCTCCTAATTGCGAGTTACTTAGTGCCCATTAGACTCCCTGCCTCCCTACTGTGAGTTTAGCTCTCCCGGAACACGCAGTGCAGATAATCCGCACCAAAGCTTATGTTAGCTTGTCTTGCCTAGATAACCTCTCCACTTCCTCACCTTAGACAAGGCCATCCAGTTTTTCATCCTAGATTTCTAAGATCATATTAAAGCTCAAACATCACCGTCTTTATCTTGGCAGAATTTACAGTGGCTTTCAAAGGCCAGGCTAGAAAGGAAAATACGATGTGAGGCCAGTTAGGTTAGTAGTCATGAATGTTCCTTCTTCTGACACAGTGTAATCTCTCCCCAGTAGGATTAAATTTTCCTAGTGATTTTTTTCTTCCATAAGACATTCAGGGAAGAAGGGGTTTGGGATCTGTATCTTTCAAAGCCCTGTTCAGTGCTTATCCCCTTACCCTATCCTACCCCACACCCCACTCCTACACACATATAATCTGAGTTTCTTCCAAGTTAACATTAGATGCCACCAGTGCCAGGGAACTCAAGATATCCCCAGGAGACCCAGTTTTACCTTTGTTTTCAAGGTTTCTGTTAGGAAAATAGTTATTATGGTCTTAATAATATAGTGATAGTCACGTTAGTCTTATCCCGATAATATGGGTTCTTATATTTATGTCATTGATATTAATATAGCATTGCATTGTATAATAATATCAATGTGCCATCAACAGTATTTATCAATATTCATCAAAATTAATACTATACTATTTAATGATGTATTAATAATTATTAATCTCCTAGGTGTTCCAGCCTTTCTGAAGGACTTTTGGTACATTATCTAAGTTAGCCCTCACCCTGACCATATGAGAATGAGACCCCCCAATCCCAGCTGACCATAAGAAAATGGAGACTGAGCGAGGTGAACAGCTTGCCAGAGGTTTCAAAATGAACAGGAGGTGGAGCCTGGTTGGCTCAGTTGGTTGAACCTGACTCTTGGTTTTGGCTCAGGTCATGATTTCAGAGTGGTGAGATCGAGCCCTTCAAGAGCCCTGAGTCGGGCTCCATGTTCATCAAGGAGTCTGCTTCTCCCTCTCCTTCTGCCCCTCCCCCAGCTGGTACACTCTCTCTTTCTCTCTCGCTCTCCCAATAAATGAAAAATAGATAAAAATAAAATAAATAATAAATTTGTTTTTTAAAAAGTGCACAGGGATTTGTGGGATGTGACCCAGACCCAGCTCTGGGCCCACACTGGGTGCTAAGCAGCCTTCTTCACACCGTGCTTGTACAGAGACTCATCCTCACCTTTCTCATCTGACATTCGGATGACACAGATACTACCTACATCACAGAGCTGCCAAGGTTAAATGCAGTGATGTGTGTGAAGCCTTTAGAAAGCTGTGTAACTCACACGGTAAGCCCTCAATAAATGCTATTATGTGATCCATATCAAAATTGATTCCTTCTTCTACAAAATATTTTTTTCCATTTCAAGTATTATCTTTATATTTTTCATTGTTAGGAGCAGTTCTTTCTCTTTTTGTGTACAATTTACATTAAGATAGTAAATTCTATTTTCTTGCTGGTACAATCTGATCTGCAAATAATTTTCAGAAAATGATTTTACTACAGAAATTTTAATTGGCTTTTTTCCTTCCCAAATGTCAGTCACATCCTTTGTGTCTCCTTCATAGGGAAACACTTCTCCCAAGCTTAAAAAACAAGTCATACCTAGAAATCCTGCAAAAATGCCAGTTTCCATGGCAACCAAAATAAGCAGACTTGAAAAATGCCAAATGTAATCAATCAATGCCTTTGAATTTTCTTTGGTTTCTGTGGATTCCTTTAAGTGATGTACAAGAAGACCAGTGTTTGTTTGTATTTGTTTTTATCTTCAGACTGGAATATATTTTCCATATATTCCTGTATTTTCATTTTTTTCTTTTTCATTCGTCTCCAGTCTACACACAAAAGATCAGTGTTTATAATTTGAGAGAAATGACAGCATCACAAAGTGAAGCAATCTAATGCACCTGTCAAGAATTTGACATAAATAATTTTAGGTCATGAATATCTCCTCTTATATCCAGAAATAATATTACCTTGCGTTTCATAGTACTTTATAGCTCAAGGTACTTTCCCATTCATTAGCTAATTTAACCCTAAGAATAATCCTATTATGGGTAGTTTTTAAGCATAATCAAAGATCCTCAGAAGGATAAAGCAACTTTCTTAAATATAGCAGACTGTGAAATCAAAATGCAAACCCAGAATTCCTTATCATTTGTCCATTTTTACCACAGTTTTTTATTGTTCTCAGAAGAACTGATGAAATTCTCCTTAGGAAGTTGCTACCTGACAGCCCTGTAGTCATGATAGTGTTGCAAATGCCTAATGTAAATACATCCTGCTGAAATTGACTAATTTCCTGTCACTTGAGCTGAAGTTAACTTTCCCAAGGTCCCAGATGCAAGGTAAATTATCAGAGTTCCTAAATCAGTGAAAAATAAGGCCTTTTTTTTTTTTTCCCCACAAAAACTGTATTATTAGAAGAGAAATCAGCAGACTTTCTCTGTAGAGGGCAAAATAGTACATATTTTTGGCTTTGTGGGCCAGTCTCTCTGAGACTACTTAACTCCATTGTTGCATAAAAGCAGCTGTAGGCAGTATGTAAATAGAAGAGCATGGCTGTGTTCCAATAAAACTTTATTCACAAAAATGGGAGAAAATTATTTGTTCCATGGGCTGTGGTTTGTCCACCCGTGGTAGAAGATACTCACTTGAGTTTATTCTAGAAAACTGGGGAGTAAGATTTATGTTGTCCTTACCAAAGCACTGAGAGAAATATCAAGTAAAGGCTGGGCATTCTTATACGTGAGGGGTGTACACTGGGAAGGGATGGATGCTCTAGGAAAGGGGCTGCTCCAGGAAACCCTGCAAGTCTGTGTTCTCTGAACTATGTGACAGGATATATTATTCTTGCCTTTGGTTAGCGGGTTAGCTAGGGAAACATACTGGCATACCTTCTTTAATTGCACACACACTCTCAGGCTCCTTATCATGTGTTGTACTGGCCACCACTGAGTAGACAAAGATGAACAAGGCTCATTGGCAGTTTGCATTGTGGAGTGCAAGCAGGAGAAGAGGTGGTGAAGACAGACAAGCACGCAAAAAACCATAGCATAAAGAAAAATATGGAAAGGAGCAGTAAGGAGGTTTTAGCAAAGTGCCTTGAAAAGACATAGACAGGAGAAATTAGGTTTGTCCTCATTTGGTGGTCAGGGGTGGTATGACTGGAGAGGGTGACATCTAGCTGGCTATGAGGGATGAGAGGATCCCAAAGGAAGCTGAGGGAAGGCCAGGTCAGGAAAAAGAAACAGTAGGCATATAGGTATAGAGATTCAGGGCATGTGCAGGGAAAAGCATAATCCCCAGTGCCTGCAGTGTGGGACAGGTGAGGAGAGGTACAGTGAGAAACAGAAATGGGGGCTGGGAGTCCAACCAAATCTTCTGAGAGCGGGAAAGACAAAGCTGAGGTGTTGGGGTTTTATTCTACAACATAAAGGAGACCTGGGTGATTTTTGAGCAAGTACATAAATTGGATCAGAACTGGGCTTTACTGGGAAGGAAACAGTCAGAAAAACTAAGAGGCAGCCCACGGAATGGGAGAAGATATTTGCAAATGACACTACAGATAAAGGACTGGTATCCAAGATCTACAAAGAACTTCTCAAACTCAATACACGAGAAACAAATAAACAAATCAAAAAATGGGCAGAAGATATGAACAGACACTTTTCCAATGAAGACCTACAAATGGCTAACAGACACATGAAAAAATGTTCAAAATCATTAGCCATCAAGGAAATTCAAATCAAAACCACACTGAGATACCACCTTACGCCAGTTAGAATGGCAAAAATAGACAAGGCAAGAAACAACAATTGTTGGAGAGGATGTGGAGAAAGGGGATCCCTCCTACATTGTTGGTGGGAATGCAAGTTGGTACAGCCACTCTGGAAAACAGTGTGGAGGTCCCTTAAAAAGTTAAAAATTGAGCTACCCTATGATCCAGCCATTGCGCTACTGGGTGTTTACCCCAAAGATACAGACGTAGTGAAGAGAAGGGCCATATGCACCCCAATGTTCATAGCAGCAATGTCCACAATAGCTAAATCGTGGAAGGAGCCGAGATGCCCTTCAACAGATGACTGGATTAAGAAGTTGTGGTCCATATATACAATGGAATATTACTCAGCAATCAGAAAGAACGAGTTCTCAACATTTGCTACAACATGGACGGCACTGGAGGAGATAATGCTTAGTGAAATAAGTCAAGCAGAGAAAGACAACTATCATATGATTTCTCTCATCTATGGAACATAAGAACTAGAATGATCAGTAGGGGAAGAAAGGGATAAAGAAAGGGGGGGTAATCAGAAGGGGGAGTGAAACATGAGAGACTATGGACTATGAGAAACAAACTGAGGGTCTCAGAGGGGAGGGGGGTGGGGGAATGGGATAGACTGGTGATGGGTAGTAAGGAGGGCACATATTGCATGGTGCACTGGGTGTTATACACAACTAATGAATCATCGAGCCTTACATCGAAAACCGGGGATGTACTGTATGGTGACTAACATAATATAATAAAAAATCATTATTAAAAAAAAAAAAAAAAAAGAACTGGGCTTTACTGGGGCACATGGGTGGTGCAGTCGGTTAAGCTTCTGACTCTTGGTTTCAGCTCAGGTAGTGACCTCAGGATGGTGCGATTGAGCCCAGGGTTGGTTTCCACATTCTGTGTGGAGTCTGCTTGGGACTCTCTCTCCCTCTTCCTCTGCCCCTCCCCTCCCCCATCCTTGCTCTCTCTCAAATAAATAAATAAATCTTAAAAAAAGAAAAAAAGAGGACTGGGTTTTACTAAGAGAAATATCACCATCAGTGTAGGGAAAGCATGTTTCATTTAATACACCAAGAACCCTAGGGCAAAGTTGTCCAGGAGAAATACAATACAATCCACAAATGCAAGCCATGTATATGATTTCTAAATTTCTTGTTATCACAATTATAAAATGTAAAAAAGAAATAACTGGTTTTAACAATATACTCTATTTAATCTAATTTATCCAAAATATTATAATTTTAACATGTAATCAATGTAAAAATTATTGCTGAGGTTTTTACATTCTTTACCTTACACTAAGACTTCAAAATCTGGTGTGTATTTTCATTTAGGGCAAGTTTCAGTTCAGACTTGGGGTATTCCAAGTGCTCAGTGTAGCAAGTGGTCACCGTATTGGACAGCATGGCTCTGGAGCATATGTAATAATAAGCATCCAGGAAGGGACCCTGGCCTAAGCTGGAGGCAAGATCAAAGACAGTCATTTAAGGATGCCTAGCTATTTATTTTCCCAAGTCTCCTTGTGCCCTGAGTTCTTTTAGAATAACCAACGTGGTAATAATTGCTGTGCCTTTAAAATAAAATACTCATAAATTGCCATGTGGACTTGGAAAATCCTGTTCTAGCCAAAGGTAGGTACTGTTAAGGTAAGTAAAATCTCACACGCTTTATATTATAATTACAAGAGTCTCAATAAGGAGTTTGAACCTTAACATTTTTCAGCTGGAGAGGCTCTTCACAGTTATTGCATGAAACCTTCCAATTTTACAAATGACAGAGACCCAATTTCACTGAACCGGATATTACTCCTGGGGTTGCCTAATTCTTCCCTTTTCCCAGCTTAGTGTGTGTGTGTGTGTGTGTGTGTGTGTGTGTGTGAGAGAGAGAGAGAGAGAGAGAGAGAGAGAGAAAGAGAGATTCTACGGGTACACGACAGAGGCAGAAAAAACAAAGACAGGCAGCAGAGATGAGGAGGGGGGAAGAGCACAGTAGTAAAGAACATTTGCTAAGAGGCTTCTCCAAGCTACACATGCCAGGGCCCCACCCTGATCTACTGAATCAGAGCCAGGACTCGCAACCAGATTAAGGTAGCACCATGGCTAACCTATAAGGAGACCCATATTATCATCAGAATTGAAACAAAACACAGAAGATTTTGTTTAACCAAAATACCTGAAACATCTAAGGGTTAGAAGGAATACTTTATTAAACTACTTGGAGGGTTAGTTGGTGGGGGGAGCAGGAAAGGTTGCTGAGTGGGGCAGGGAAGGACACAAAGGGACATCTGTGGAGTATGCAGAAGTAACAGCCACCAGACCCCTTGAACAGAGAGATGGCCCAATGAACTGCAATGTTTGGGGTTGGTGTGTGTGTACACGTAATGTTTGGGGGTAGAACTAAGTTGCCATAGGAAAAAAAGGTGAGGTTGAGGATGTGTCAGCGGGCTTCATTTCTCCCGTTAGAGCAGCCAAAAAAGAAGGGGAAAACAGGAGAAATATTTTATAATATCATTTTGGGCACCATTTTATTAGTCTGATCATAATATTGAACTCTGAACAGTCCTAAGACACCCACATTTATCAGCTTGCACCTAGCCAGGGATGTGTAGTGTAAAAAGCTCTGCAGGTGATCTGTTTTGAACTTCTCCCCACCAAGGTGAAAACCGTTACAGCACTGTGTCCTAATTTTAATGTGCATACAGTCACTGGGGACTTGTTAAAACGCACGTCCTGATTGTAGGTCTGGAAAGGAGCCCCGGATTCTGAATTTCTGACAAGCTTCTGGGAGATGCCTGTGTTGGCATCTCCCAGACCACAGATGTAATAGTAAGGCCCCCAAACATCAGATACTGTCTGCACCAAATAATACGAGCATCTCCAGGTATCTCCTCCTTCCCCACAGTGTATTCCCAGCTTTGGGGCTTGTGGTTCCCTTCCCTCAGTGCACAGTGACTGAGGTGGAAGAGATGAGGAACTGAGAGAGCTCAGGGCTCTGCACTACAGGCCCTGCTTAGAAGCTCACCTTTCCTTTGAGGCTCATCTCGTTTCATCCTTTCGCCTCTCTGCCTTTAGGTGTCTAAGCTTGAAAGAGAGAAGACTCAAGAAGCAAAGAGGATTCGTGAGCTGGAGCAGCGCAAGCACACGGTCCTGGTGACAGAACTCAAAGCCAAGCTCCATGAGGAGAAGATGAAGGAGCTGCAGGCCGTGAGGGAGAATCTCATCAAGCAGCACGAGCAAGAAATGTCAAGGACGGTGAAGCTGCGGGATGGAGAGATCCAGAGGCTCAAGTCGGCTCTGTGTGCTCTCCGGGACGGCAGCAGTGACAAAGTAAGGACAGCGCTCACCATTGAGGCCCGGGAGGAGGCCAGGAAACTGTTTGATGCAGAGCGCCTTAAGCTCTTACAGGAAATTGCGGACCTGAAAACTGCCAAGAAGCAGGTGGACGAGGCTCTAAGCAATATGATCCAAGCGGATAAAATCAAGGCTGGGGACCTTAGGAGTGAACATCAGTCCCACCAGGAAGCCATCTCGAAGATCAAGTGGGAGTCAGAACGGGATATTCGGAGGCTGGTTAGTAACCCAGGGCAGTACGTCGGTGTACAACCATTCTCTTTCCAGGTTTTAGAGCGCCATGGTTGTTTCTCATGAGTGGATTATAAACAGTGCTCACCTCCTGTCTAGCACTCTGTCCAAAATACAAGATAGGTCTGTAGGTAGGTAGGTAGGCAGGTAAATAAGTAGATACGCCCAAGCCAAAATTGGAATTGTAAAGTGTAGAAGATATTGGAATCACCTTTCTCATAAAAACTGGATTATTCCTGCCTCACATATACAGAGAGTATCTAGTCAATGACTCCTGTTTTCTTGAATGTCTATAAAAATATTCTAAATTATGAACTCTTCTAAAATCAACATGTTTGTGGGCTTTCTATTTATAAAATGTTACTGGGTTTTTACAGGGGTGGGGAAAGTTTCTGTGGCTTTTAAGGTATCTGAAATGGCAGCCGCTGAGAGCATCTTGAATGATTCACCTGTCTTCTTTCCAGGAACTGTGTCTGAAAGCAAGAAATAGAGCTATAAGTTCCCTAGACATTTTTAAAATAGATCTTCTTTCCCAAAATAAACAGGGCTATTCAAAACAGTGGCCATTATAATTTTTAAACTATTTCTAAGTAGTTTATTTGCTATTGCCAATTTCCAAGACTTACTTCAAGCCTATAGATTTGGATCTTTCTTTTTAATATGTATGACCAAAAGCCACATTGGTCTCTCACTACACCTAAAAATAAAACAAGTATAATTATTGCGTGAAAGCCATAATGCCCTAAGTTGACCACGTCCAATTATTTTAGAAGAAACATTTAAATGCATCTACACTCAGAATGTTTAGCATTAGTTATATCTTAGTTCTGTCTTATCAAATTACCGTGCACCTGTTAGAATGCACTTTATGCTTCTCTAACAATAATATTTTCTGGCCACCTGGCTGGCTTAGTCAGTGGAGCATGTGACTCTTGATCTCAGAGTTGTGAGTTCGAGCCCCGTGTTGGGGGTAGAGAGTACTTAAAACAAAAATCTTCAAAAATAAGAATAATATTTTCTTAGGATCACTACACTTTCCTTTTGTGTCTGCCAATTCTAAGCAATTATTTTGTAAGAATTCCAATTATGTTCCTTGGACAATATCTCTAGGATTTTGATTTTAAGTAAAAGTGGTTACAACAGAATATTTTAAAAAGCTAAATGTGTAATTTTCTTTGTACCGTAAAATTTTGCCTTTGCCACACTTTCCAAATTCTTTGTCTGCAATTCATCCTATTGCCCTGGTTGACAATAAAGACCAAATGCAGTGCAGAAATATTGGTCTCTGCCCTGCCTTCGGTTTTTGAAAAGACAACAGCTGATGAAGAAAGAACCAGGACTATGAAACCTGGAGTCAGCAGGTGGGTAAATGAAAAGGATGTTATACATCAAATATTTCTGTTTGTTGATGGTCTTCGATATAAAATCTGCAAGTATATCCACTTGTTGATCTGTAGTTTCTTTCTGTGACTTCCTTTTACCAGCATACTGCTAAAGTAGACAATGCAGTTTCTCTTAGTAACAATGTGAAATCTAAGCTACCTCAAGAGTTGTTGAAAAACTGGGTGCAAACAGAGTAATATGGGAAGTTTTTCAGTAGTACAGATGCGCTTGTCTTCAGTTTTTTCTTCTTGTTCTGTCACTACCCCCACACCCAGCTCTTTTTGGAACTGGAAGGGAGAGAAATGAGAGCCATTCTGTTTAGAAAATTTCTCCAGGGAATTCTGGTAGGCATCCCTTCCCATCTAAGTACTAGAACTTTGGAAGATTTTCAGGATTCTGAAGCCAGAGTCCATGCTTACAACCACTATGCAATAGAGACTCATCGACACTGATTACTGGATATTCTATAGAAAACTACTTTGGAAAATGCTGAAAGTATAAGGATAATGTTGGGATTAGTATTGCATAGCCTATTAGAATGAGTCAGAAGTTCTTGGTTATCATCTATAAAATGGTGATAACAGAACTTGTGTGATATTATTGTTATAAAAGGAGGTAAGGTATGTAAAGCTCTGAGGATAGTGCCTTGACTATAGTAAAAAATTAATAAATTGTAGTTATGATGATGGCAAAGATGAGGATGATTATATGGGCAGTAATGGAGTAATTTCCAGCAAGTTCATTTAGGTAGGGTACATCAGAACCAACTAGGAGCAGGGAGGTGTGGAGCCACAGTAAACTTTAAATGACATCATAGATGACAGGTCTAATGAATGAATGTACTACCTGGTTACGAATAACACTGGATTCAAATATTCTACAAGGAGGTAGAAACTAAAGACAGTGCTTCATTCCAGAATTAACAGGACAGTGTTTGGCTACTCACCAAGTTATCAGATGATATCACAGGACCATGCAGAATTTAGCTCCATGTCCTTCCAAAATTGATCTAAAATGTAATCCTGTGACTGGGAGGCAGTAGCTCGCAGATACTTACCTGTGGAAAAATGGGACTACACATCAATTTTTGTTCCAAATATATACATAGGCATATTTATATAAGGAACACAGCAAAGAAAGATGTACACAAAGTGATTTGTTATAAATAAGGAGACATTTTTATAAAGAGAGCAGTATAATATCATCTGTATTAAATGTCTGTATCCTATCTCCATTTTGAATATTCTTATGAAATATAATGAAGTGAGAAGAAAGATTTTGCCTGATAGTTATGCTCCTTCAGCAATTGTTTACAGACATTAACTTCACTAGCCTTCACTAGGAATGGCACAAATTTTTTGGTTCAATGGAACTCTTCATCAGTTGATAGCAAATGCTTATGACCTTTAGTTGACAAATAACTCTGAAACCATGCCGAGACTTAAGTTGAGTGTTGGGATACATAAATATGTCTCACAGATGTAGGAGGGGAAACAGTGGCTAATATTACCAGGTGCTTCCTATTCCTCTTCTTGTCCCTACCATGCTTTTCTGACAGTAATAGTAAAATGGTTGCCTTAGCTGTTTGCTCTGAAATGTGGAAAGAAATGGAAAGATCCACGTAACATGAACCATGCTCCAAATTCACTCCTGAATTCGCTCCACATTTGCCACCTGAATTCAAACATACTGGCCTTAGGAACTGACTAGGGTCCTGGAAAGTCTGCAGCTTCGTCAGTAAAAAATGACCAATTCATAGTGGCTGTTGCTATTTAAAGTGAACTTAAAGGGTATTCCTCCAAACAGGAGGGAACATAAAAATTGTCCTGGGAAACACTGTAATGGAATATTGAGTATCTGTCTTTATTAACACAAATGACCCATTTTATTTTATTTTTTTTTTACAAATGACCCATTTTAAAGTTATCATTTCCTTTCTAAATCCAACCAACCTAGACTATTTCAAACAATATATTGAATTAAAGCATCTACACCGGATATACCACAGAGAAAAAGTTACTCTCCTTGATAACTAATTATCCTAAGATAGCCTTTCATTACACAGTGTTACCTTGTCTTGTTCATAAATTTGGTATACCTGTCACAGTCATAATATTTTCCCATAACAATCAGCAGATAGAAGTTAAACTGATACCTTGTAAAAATGCATTTTTTTTACAGCATTGTTAAATAAAATGTCCTGGGTGTCATTTAATTCAGATGGATGAGATTAAAGCCAAGGACAGGATCATCTTTTCCCTGGAAAAGGAACTGGAGACCCAAACTGGCTATGTACAGAAACTGCAGCTGCAGAAGGAGGCTTTGGATGAACAGCTCTTTTTGGTCAAGGAGGCCGAGTGTAACATGAGCAGTCCAAAACGAGAAATTCCGGGAAGAGCAGGAGACGGCTCTGAGCACTGCGGCAGTCCTGTAAGTCTGTCCGAGTTGAAGTGAAGAACTCAAGAGTCATCTTTTATTTAGCTCCCAAGTTTTACTTTTCACTTAAGCTCTATCCTGTTTACTACAAAGAAATCAATTCTGCCTCCGCCTATAAAACAGCTAGTATCTTGGGAACAGGGTTTTCTAAACTCACAAAGTGGTCTGCCCTGCATTAGCAGATCACAAGAGAATTACAGGTGTTTTTAAATCTTGCATAGAATTTTTCTACCCACGTGATACCCATCCAAACTTCAGCCTATTATAAGAGTCATAAATTAAATGAAACTACTTTGCCTCTTGCCAAGACTGGTAATTTTCCCTTGTGTGAACCCTTGGGTTGGAAATTGGTGAAGACGGTTGTCATCTACAGGGGTGAAAATGTATGAGTATATAAAAAACTAAACCGCTTAAATTATCATCTGAAGCCTTCTAGTCTGATTGAACTTGCCACTTATTACCCTGATTTTTATCATTTTATAGGAGAAATTATTTTCAGAACTGCAGCCGTAGAAATCAGCTTGTATAGAGTTGGCTTTCATAACTTACACCTTTCAAATTATGTAGCAGCTAAAAAGATGAAAATGTATTATTTAGGAACAGACATAGTTTCCAAAGTAGTACTTAGAACCAAGTAATGAATAATTTATGAATTGGTGTTCAGGATATATATATCCCAGTATGTGGCGGAACCAGGATTTAGCAGATGTAAGTTTCAGTTCTATCCCTGACATTTACCTGCAGTGCAGCAAAATTGTCAAGAGAATGGGCTCTAGGGTCAGACTCTTTAGTTCAACTTCTAGATCTGCCACTTACTGTGTGACCTCAGGCAAATCATTTTCCTGCTCAGTTTCCTCATCTGTAAAAGAGAGGCAATAATGGTACTCCATAAGGCTGGGCGGTGGTCTAGAAGAAACGGTGTGTAAAATGTTGAGCACAGTGTTCGGTTCATAGTTAGCATTCAATAAGTATTATTGATCTATCGATAGTAGCCACAAGAACTTGAACAAGTTATGATATCCCTGAATCTTCACCATTCTGCTGAATCCTCTAGGATTTTATGAATCTGGAGATATAATGTGTGGGAAGCTGCTTTGTCAACAGTACAGCACTATCAAAATGTAAGATGATAACGGAATTGCAAGTCTATAATGGTCCTATGGATCCTAGAGCATAGAATTAATCCATGAGAGCCATGTGTAAAGTGATCCATGGCAATTATGACAGTGGGGATGCCGGTAGCTCTGGGCAAAATGTACTAGCAAAGGCTATCTTATAATCTGCTGCCTTTTATACAGGAAGGCAATACCTCAGCCTTGTCACACTGACGTTTTTCTCCAGGAGTATGTAGGGATTTTCAAAGCCCAGCCCTATCTTCTATTCTTTGGCTAAGTGTGATAGGACATCTGTCTTAGCTGTGGGAAGCAATGTGCAGCCATGACTTAAGAGATGCTCCTTGAACCTCATGTAATCACGACATGACCTTGGTCTCAGAGCTCACAGATCTGATAGGCTCATCCAACCATCTACCACTCCGCTTGCCAGGAGTCAGGGCTCCAGAGAGTATCTGCCACATGGAATTCATTTGCAGTTTCAACCAGGCCTGGTCTTCAACCGAAGCAGTGAATATCAAGGGTTAGAAGACGGTAAATATTTACTCTTCTCTGAGTACAGAACATTTTACTCTCACCTCATAAGCCAGATGAAAGGAACCAAGCTTCTTACTTTTATGAGTGGAATTCCCAAACTTTGTGAAAAGTGTTATTGAAGAAATACTCATTTTAATTTTCCTGCATAGGATTTGAGAAGAAATCAGAAGAGAATAGCTGAATTGAATGCCACTATAAGAAAATTAGAAGACAGGAACACCCTGCTTGGAGATGAACGAAATGAACTGGTGAGTTCTGCCCAGAATTATTTGTTTATTTGGTGATTTTGTTAAACATTTTGTTTAAAATTGTTTATGATGTTGTAGAAGTATAACATAATAAAGACAAGTGCACAGATAATAAAGGTCCAGTTATTAATAAATATGCCCAAAGTGATACACCCATATAACTACCACCCAGATGAGTACCTGGAAGATTACTAGCACCTCAGAGCCTCCCTCTCTTGGGACCTCTGGCAGTCACATCCTTCTAGAGTTAATCACTCTACCGAATTCTGTCACTATAGACATGTGTCACCATTTTTTAAATGTTTTGTAAATGGCATCCTACGGTAATCACTCTTCTGTGTCTGGCTTTTTTGCCCATCAATACATTGTGGAAGTCACTCACTGTATTATATGTATCATTCGTTCATTTTCTTACTCTATTGTATTCACTTAATACACAACAGTATATTTCTTCTTTAATTGTTAATGGCCATTTATAGTGTTTCTTAACAGTTTTAATGTTGGTGGTGCTGTTAATGTCTTTGGTGAGAAAACGTGTTCATTTCTGCTGAGAGCATACCAAGGAATGGAATGACTGGGTTGTAGGGTGTGCATGTGGTTAGCCTCAGTACTGGGGCCGGGTTTCCACAGTTGTTAGAACAATTGCATTCCCACCACCAATGTGGGAGACTTGGAGTTTCTCCACAGCTTTGCCAACTTGCACAGATCGTTGATCATATTAGTCAGTATGGTGGGTGTGAGCTATATTCTGATTGTAGGATTTTGATTTTCACTTTCCTTTATAATGAGGTTGAGTGAATCTTCAAATATCTTTTGGCCCTTTGTCTTTTGTAAAATTTTCTTTTGTGCTGTGTCTATTTTCTTATTAATATTAGGAATTCTTTACATCATTTTTGGATATTTGCATTTAAAATATCCTGCTCTGGGGGCATCTGGGTGGCACAGTCGGTTAAGCATCCAACTCTTGGTCTCTGCTCAGCTCGTGATCTCAGGGTCCTGAGATTGAGCCCAGTGTCAGGCTCTGTGCTCAGCATGGCGTCTGCCTGGAATTCTCTCTCTCCTCCTTCTGCCCTCCTTCCCCAATCCTCTCTCACACCCTCTCTCTGTCTCTCTCTCAAATAAATAAATCTAAAAAAAAAAAAAAAAAATCCTGCTCTGTGTCTTACATTTTACATTCTTAATGGTGGCTCTTGGTACAAAGAAGTTATTTTCAGCATTTTGTTTTTTTCCAGATATATACATTTTAGGTCATAAATGTCTCTAAGCATGACTAGCTTCATCCCATACATTTTTTTATGTTGTAATGTATTGTTATTTCAAAATCTTTTCTAGTATATGATTTCTTCTTTGACCCCTGGGTTACTTAGCACCAGAAGGCTCAACTTTTAAACATTTGGAGATTTTTGAGTTGTCTCTCTGTTATTGATTTCTACCTTAATTCCATTATAGCCAGAGAATATACTTTGTATTATTTCTTTTTTTTTTTTTTTATTGAAGTACAGTTGACACACAATGTTACATTAGTCAGGAATACTTTGTATCATTTCATTCTTTAAAATTTGTTGAAATTTACTTTATGATGGTAGCATACTGTCAATTTTAGAAACATTCCATGTTCGCATAAAAAGAAGGTATACTCTGCAATCATTGCATGCATTTTGAATCAAGTTCATTAATAGTCTTGTTTAAAATCTCCTATATCTTTATACTATTTTTGTGTGCTTCTTCTCCCAACAGATTTGTCCATATCTATTCTTAGTTTTGTCAAGTTTGCTTTATATATATTTGAAGTTATGTTACTAGGTACATATAAATTAAGATTTGTTAAATGTTTGCATCATGATTTTTTTTTATCTTTAGTAATACTTCTTAAAGTCTTGGTCTGATGTTAGTTGCACTATATCGGATTTTTTCTTTTGGTGGTTTCATGAATATCTATATTGACTTTCACACTCACTTCCTGTATAATATTTAAGCTATATCTTTTAAAAGGAACAGTTTTTTTAGGTACTTGGATCTATCGTTACTGATGTATGGTATGGTAGAATTACTGATATCTCTTTTTACTTGTGTTTTTCTGCATCTTCCATAAATAGCATCTACTAAGTAAATTTAACTGTTTAAAACCCTTGTCATTGACCCTCAGAAAAGAGACGAAGTTTGAAATAGTGAACCTAGTGGAATAATTTATTTTTCCTTGTGTGTGCTTCATATTTAATATGATTTCTTCAGACACTGAAACTCAAATCTTAGGATTAAATGAAGTTATGAAAAATTTTGGCCTTTGATATAAAATGAGTTTTCAAATGGCAGTTAGGATACAGTTGGGGAGTACTGTTTTAGAATCCCATAAGCAGCTGTTTCAAATATTTATAGGTAGCTAAGTCTCCTACCCCAGCACTTCCTAAAACGTTAGATTCTCAAAAATAGGAGTGAGTACTTTAAACAATCTTGTCAGATGGTTCTGATACACACCACCACTTTCCTTGCTTCAGTACCCCTCCCCCAATACATACTCATTCAGAAACATTAGTATAAAGTCACTGACCTAAGCATGGGAACTTTAACATGGAAATCCATTATGTATGGAGGCACCATAAAATATGTCATCAAAATGGGAGTTTTGAGGGTAAAAGGGGGGATTATTAATAATTACCCCAAGATAGCATTCATAAAATTAGACCACTGGTTCTCAGCTAGAGACAATTTTGGCAGTATCTGGAGACATTTTTGATTGTCACAACTGGGGGGATGTTACCAGCATCTAGTGGGCAGAGACCAGAGATGCTGCTAAACATTCTACAATGCAGGACATCTCATGACAAAAAATACCTAGCCTAAAATGTCTAGAGTACAGAGGTTGAGAAACCCTGCCTTAGACTAACTAGCAAACCAGAATATGGTCACTTTTAATTATGGGTGGGTAAGAATAGAATCATACTTTTCCTAAGCTCAGTGAGATAAATGTTCTTAAACACAAAATCAATAGAATTTTGAGAGTATTTTTTTTTTCTCAATAACATTTTCTTAAAAATAAACACCCTTGGGGCACCTGGCTGGCTTAGTCAGAAGAGCATGAGCCCCCTTCCCTCGGGGTTATGAGTTCGAGCCACACACTGGGTGTAGAGATTACCAAAAAAAAAAAAAAAATACACTTAAAAAAATAAATGAACAGCCTTAGTATGGTTTCAGGAGTTTTAGCAACATCTGTCATGGGAAGAACAGGTTTTGGCGACATCCAGGCTTGGGTTTGGGTCCTGGTTGCACTCCTTAGTGACTTGTGATTCATATGAGCTGCTTTATCTCTCTGAGCCAGTGAGGGGTCTTTGCAGGCCTGGGGAGAGGTCTGAGCAGCCTGAGATTGAGGCTGAGGGTACCAGGGTACCTGGGCTAGAGGAATTGGGCAAGCAAGGTGTGCAGTTGCTCTTTCCGAGCATTTCCATAACCAGAACCTCGGCAGCACCTCCCTGAAGGTACTACTTGCAATAGAGTTGTGAATACTGTGATGAAAAACCATCAGAGGAAACTGAAGACAAAGGCTGTTAAATGAAGGATGGTCATGGTCAGTTCCGAGACACAGGAGGTAGACCAAGGTGGTCCAGGATGGGTTTCACCCCTGCCAGTTAACTCCGTCTGCTCCCACATCCACTCTAGCACAAGAGACAAATTTTAACTTATGTCTTCCCAGTTAAAACGTGTGCGGGAAACCGAGAAACAATGTAAACCTCTTCTGGAAAGGAACAAGTGCCTCGCCAAGAGAAACGATGAACTGATGGTGTCTTTGCAGCGCATGGAAGAGAAACTAAAAGCCGTTACCAAGGAAAATTCAGAAATGGTGTGTATCCCAAACTGCAAAACTGCAGCTTCCGTCTTTATATTACTCCACTAACCTGACTTACTGCTCTTTCTCAGTTTATTTCTAAAATACAATGCTATTCATGAAAGTTGGGGTTTTCCCCGTGTAAGCAAGGAACCTTAAAGAAAGAAAGCAAAAGAACGTTGCTGGCTCTGAATTTTAAGGGGTTTCTAAATTTGCAGAATGGTAGGAGTGCTTCCAGGAATCTGCACACTTTCCAAAATCTCCCCAATAGAGAAGCAAACTTTCAACATAGCTCCTCAGCCACAGAAACTTCCTTCCAAGAATTTCACTAACATGCTCTTTATAGAACTGTACAATGGATACCTCTCATCTTCTGAGACATTGCATAATGGTTGAGAAATAGATCCCACCCTTGTATTACGTATGGACAGTGATAAGCTCATGCACTCCTTAACAGACTTACAACACAGCTATCGAGATCTTCAAACATCCCCCATGATTTTGACTTGTAGCAAATAAAATATACTTGAGGGTTTTGGTTGGTGCGTCTATGAAGCTGAGCAATTTTCAAATTTACTTGGAGCCTCATAAAGTTTCTGTAGATAATTTATGTGAACCACTACAGTTTGGGATTTTTAAAGTCTCTTCCTATGCTTTCTTCTTTTCCAATCCAGAGAGAAAAAATAACATCCCACCCACCCTTAAAGAAATTAAAATCTCTGAATGACCTCGATCAAGCTAATGAAGAACAAGAGACAGAGTTTTTAAAACTTCAAGTCATTGAGCAGCAGAACATTATTGATGAGCTCACAAGGGTAGGTCTTGATCAATCTATAAATTCTAAGCTGTTCCCAAGGGCAAGTAGCTGAGAAATCAACATACACTGGAACCACTTAATAATTTCAAATTAGTCCCAAAGGCCTAAGTTTATATAGTCAATATATAAGTAGGTTGAAGAGACTCTGTTCCAAAAATACTTCATATTAGTTAACTGTTTTATACATTTTCAGTTATAATTCTTTGTTAACTTATTTGATAACACAAATAGTGACTGCAAAGACTCTAAAAGAACTTCCAAATGCATTGTTACGTGAGTAGGTAGGTAGTGTGGGTATACCTCATAAATGCCTTCCAGTATCAAGATTCTGAGGCTCAGAGATTAAATATTTGGCCAATAGTAGTAACAGGACCATATGCCTCTTATTTCCCAACATTTATCTCAGTGTCTAGCACATAGGTGCAGTTTAATAAATGCTCGTTGATTGAACAGTGACATCGTAATTACATGACAAAGCAGAAATTTCAGTCCCGATCTTTTGACCATGACTTCAGTGCCTGTAGTGCACTTTTTACTCCCGTTTGCATCTGGTCAAGGCCTGTTTTACAAACAGCAGTGGCCTAAGACCTTCAGATGCCTTTGGGTTTCCTGTTTGCCTCTCTGTGTTTATTCCATGTTTATTCCATGATTGTTATCTCTGGTTGCTCTTACTTCAGGACCAAGCCAAGGGCTGGAGAGTTGAGGAATTGGCAATGGGGAAGTGGGGGGGGTGGTTAGACAAGTGTCTCTACTGAGTAGGGTGAGCAAGATGATTTACTGCTATTGAGGGGAGAAAACATGATAACTTCTGGTTATAACTATTTGTGGTTTATCCTTTTAAAATTGTCTATGTTTGAATATATGTTATAATGCATATACTGTATTAGGAGGGTAATATAATGCATATACTGTATTAGGAGGGTAATCTAATTTTCGAAGTTTCGGATATATTGAGGTTGTATGATCAAAATATTTTTACAGGGTAGGAAATCCTAAAGGTTAATGTCACTGGCATAAACCAGGCCATGTATTAAACATGGCCTTCTGAAGCACTGTGCCTCTTAATTCACATCCACATCCTTAATTACTAGTAAATCCCAGATTCACTCAGCCACACTTTTCTTGACTTTGAGTGTCTGAACTTAAGCTAAAAGTTTCTTATAGGAATTTGACATGTTGAGGCATGTCATCCAGACTTCCAGGGAAACTAAGTGTCATTTACTTAATCTACCTTTGAATTTGTACAGTAAATACGTGGAGTACTTAGTGGATGAACACCAGATTCCCAGGGTATCTCCATCCACAACAAGAATGAATCAAGAAATCGATCATGATTTCTAGATATTCTTTGAGTTTTCCAGAACATTCCAACTACAACCACCCCCCCCCCCAAAAAAACCCACTAGATGATTCCAACCCAGCAGACACTCTGTTCCCATCTTTAGAGGGTGCAGGTGAGAACAAGAGTCTAAGACAGCTTGCTATGCCTTTCGAGTGATTAAATGAAAAGAATAAGGTTTATGCAAAGTAGTACTTTTTAATACTTAAATATAAAGTTAAATATAAAGTAATTTGGGGTTTGAGAAAACTGAAAAATTGTGCTTTGGGAAAATATGTGTATTTTCAGAGCTACTTGATCTTCAAGTATAACAAAGGATTCTGATGAGGAAGACAGTGTACTTCCTGATTGGAAGGCTCTCAGATCCACATAGATTATCAGGAAAAGTTGTAGTGTATTTTTACTTAAAAAATATGTAAGTAGCAGGGCACCTGGGTGGCTCAGTTGGTTAAGTGTCTGACTTTTGGTTTCCACTCAGTTCAGGATCTCAGGGTCATGAGATTGAGCCCCACATACTCAGTGTGACGTCTGTTTGAGTTTCTTTCCCCTCCTTCTTTCTCTCCCTCTGCTCCTCCCCCAGCTCGTGCTCTCTCTCAAATAAATAAATAAATAAAATCTTTAAAAAGATACATAAGTAGCAAACCTAAAAATTGCCAAAATTACAAAACACAATCTTATTTTAAATAGAAATATGTAATGCCTCAGGGGAAAACCAACTCTGTCATTGAAAAAAAAACAAAAACCAAAACTTAGAGAGAAACATGTACCAACTCAACATCTGAAAAGTTCTTCCTCTGTTTTTCAGGACCGAGAAAAGCTCATCCGTAGGAGAAAACATAGAAGAAGTTCCAAGCCAATTAAGGTAATGAGAAAACTAGGTTATCAGGCTTTTGCCACAAACCCTGCAGCTCTGTGAGGCTTGCCAAGGAATCTTCCTGCAAAGATGTGATAAATCAGGTGTTCCTAAAGTACAGCAAACCATGGGCTTTATTTGCCTAAGAAAATCTCTTCTCTTGATAGTTCTTAGAAGTCCAAAAATGATTGTGTTGTGGATTTTAACTTTTAAGATTTGCTTTATATGACTTTATCTGAGTAAATAAGGCACTAGGTTTGATGTAGAAAGCATTATTTGACAAGCCAGAGAGTCAGACTCCAAGAACATGCAAGAGATACACATGATTTAATGCCCCCCAGTGAACAATATTAGTGTCTCATACCCACGCTATAATTATTAGTATACTTTTATTATTCCCTTGGACGGTATTATTGATAGTGGTTTGATTTTATTATTTCATTATTCACTTGGATACTATTGCTGATAATGATTATTAATAACGGTACTCTCAGTCCACCCATATCTGTATAGCCTCTTATAATCCACAAAGTTTTGTTAATTTGTCAATTTGTTTGATTTTGTTTTTATCAAGTACATTATTTGATTTGGATATGGGATTGGATGATAAGACTTACAATTTGATAATCCCAGATAGGTGCCTGGACTTTAAGTGTCTTTATTATATTTTAAATACTGAAAAGAGTAATCACATAAACTCATCATGGTATAAAATGTAATATAAAAGAGGCTCCAGTGTTTCTATGAAGAGAGCCAAATGTTAATGAATATTGCTCAGCAACATCAGAAGTGAAACAAAGTGGGACACACTTACACACTTTTATTAGAATTATTGTGTTCATGCCCAAAGTTTTTATTTCCTCCAAGAAGTACTAAAAGACCCCTGTCTTCTGGGTCCATGTGCACATATGCCAGTTGATGGTGCCTTGATAATATGTTGACTTTCTCCACTTCTACTTGTGTCAGTAAATATGTACTTTCCCTCCCCTAGAGGCCTGTTTTAGACCCATTTATTGGCTATGATGAGGACTCCATGGATTCAGAGACATCATCCATGGCTTCATTTAGAACAGACCGAACACCAGCTACTCCTGATGATGACTTGGACGAAGTAAGCTTTTCCACTTCTCTAGTCTTTTGTGATTTTGTCACCAAACCTTTCCTTTAAGGTGGAGAGAAAGCACTGCACTTCTTACATCCTTTATGAACGGCGCAAAATGATCACATAGTAGTGACTCATTTTGACTTTGTTACCTCTTGGAAAATAGCTTCGCTTGTGTCACATAACCCTTTTAACAGCTTGTCCAAAATCCTGTTCTGTAACTTGAGGACTTTTTTCAAACTAAAAGACACTCTTCCAAATTCTTCATCTAGGGAAGGTGGGAACCGAGGAACAAGCTTAGAAGAACAAGCTTCTAGATACAGTTGAGGATAGGGTTTAGCAAAGTGTGCTCTGTAGACTACCATTATCAGAATCATCTAGGGGGTTCAATCACAATGAAAATTCCTGGACTCTGCTACATAGCTCCTGTGTCAGGGTCTTACAGGTAGAACCCCCAAATCTGCATTTTTCACAAAGCTCCCTGGTGATTGTATTATGCTCTGAAGTTTGAGACCTAAAGTTGTAAAACTATGTTTTTATAGTTTATCTCTGTAAGAAATTGTTGCATATGGATGTATTAAAAAGAATTGAGACTAAAACTCTATCATTTCCTCCCATTTGAATCCAAAAGCTAGGTGTAAGTTCTTCTCATTTGGATCCAAAATTGACTGTAATCCAAGTCTAAAAGAGCAATCATCAGAAATGTATAAATAAGCAAATGCCTCTTATTAACAAACATTAAGTATTTCTGCAATGCAAAGTCCATCTTGAAAGTACTACAGTATTTGTGTCTATACACATACTTTAAAATTAAGAATAAAATTACGGGACACCTGGGTGGCTCAGTTGGTTAAGTGTCTGACTCTTGATTTCGGCTCAGGTCATAATCTCAGGGTTGCGAGATAGAGCTCTATCTCAGGCTCTGCACTGGACGTGGAGCCTGCTTAGGATTCTCTCTCTCCCTCTTCCTCTGCCCCTCACCCCACAAAAAGAATAAAATCACACTGAATCCACTATCAAACAAATGTTTACTTCTCTTTATAAAGTGGACAAATGTTAGTATTTCACTTTGAACACAGAACCCGAACATAATTATTTTTTGGCCTTTTTTGTAACCTCAAGAGTTTAGCAGCTGAAGAATCTGAGCTACGATTTCGACAATTAACAAAAGAATATCAGGCCCTCCAAAGAGCATATGCCCTCCTGCAGGAGCAGACTGGAGGCATCATCGATGCTGAAAGGGAAGCCAAGGTCAGTATACGTCTGGGGAAAGTGCTCTGAATTGGCTTGCAGCAGTCACAACATAAAAGTACCATGGACAGGAAAATATCAATAGGATAGCTTCCCCTGTATCCTTCTCTCCACTGTGGCTTTTGAACTGTTTTATCTTTTATGTCAACAAACCTTGGATCTAGAGATATTAGAACCAACTTAGATCGATGCTTTTGTTCCTTTAAAGATAGTAGTTCTTATTCTTGCTATTTGAAAACATATTTTTCAAAGCTAGACAATACTGGATTTTGATAATCCATTTTTTTAGCTTCTTGCTTGGAAAAAATACTTTTGTGGTTAGCCACTTTCTTTTCTTAGTTAATAAGTGCACAGCATTATATTGACAGCTTCCAAAGAATTTTCACTGGCAATATCTCATTTAATTTTTATGACAGCACCCTAAGGCAGGTGTTTTATAAAAGAGGAGTTCGAGGCTCTGAGAGGTTAATTGAATTGCCCACGATCACATAGCTAATAAATGGAAAACTTGGATTCCGCCTAAAGTCTTTACTAGGTCACATGTTCTTTCCATTACATCGCAATTGCCTCTCATAAGCTTATTTTTTAAAAAAGCCACACACATACAATACAAAAAAAATTTAGTAGTGCTTGCTGTGTTACAGGCATCGTTGTAAGCACATTACATACATCATCTCATGCAATCCTAAAACAACCCTAAGAGTTAGACGCTATTATTAGCTGTGTCCTTTTTATAGGAGAGGAGATAATAGCTTAGTAGGATTTAAATGTAGATTAGCTAGGTTGAAACCAGGATATGTTAGATGAAAGCTAGGATATGAACCTAGTGTTTCTGAGTTCACAGTCCTAACCACTGTGCCATAACTGCCTCATAGATTAATTTACATGGGGAAAGAAGGAGTGTGCCCACCCAGTGATTTTATCCTTCTTCCACTTTAGAGGGTCTATAGTATGCTGAAGAGTGTTTTAGGAACTACTTTTAGTTGTTTAGTGGGACAGGATAGATATTATAGTTGCGTATTTTAAAATGGTAACATACATACATGCATATGCTTATTCATAAATGAATAAACAGCTTAAAAAACCCGCTGTGATTTGGAATAGATAAGCAGGCAATCATTAGAAAGGGATGTATGTGTGTTCCTTCATGTTTATGCTCTAATATATAATAGTTGTGGTTTTCATGATTAGTATGTACTAAGCATTCTCACCAATATAAGATTGGCTAAGATAATGGCATACATCTTGTTTTTTGAAGAGGTGGTGATATAGAAAACAGTTCTTTCTCTCATCTCACCCTCTCCTCTAAATAAAGGTTTAGCATTATTTCTGGCCATGAAAGTCAAAAAAACTTAACCATTCTCAGCAAAATAGTCTAAAACAAATCAAGATATTAGAAAAAGAGCAATAGAGTAAATTCAGAGAAAGAAATGCAAAGGTGGGGTGCCTGGGTGGCTCAGTTGGTTAAGCGTCCGACTTTTATTTCAGCTCAGGTCATGATCTCAGGTTCCTGAGGTCAAGCCCTGCATTAGGCTCTGCGCTCAACAAGGAGTCTGCTTGAGATTCTCTCTCTCCCTCTGCCCTCACCCCCTCACTTGTGCGCTCACTCTCTCTCTCTCTGAATAAATAACTAAAAGAAATGGAAAAATAGATAATATAGATGAATGAGCATCAATGAAAACAAAAGATGTAATCATTTTGATACAAGAAAAAAATAGATTATATTCAATGCTCATTCAAAGTTAAAAATAATTCTTAGTGAAATTAAGCTTGGGATTTTTTTTTAACCTATAAAGGTAAATATAATCTTCAATAGTCCAAAGAAGAATAAGAAGAGGAGGGCACTTGGCTGGCTCAGTCAGAGCATGCAACTCTTGATCTTGATGTTGTGAGTTCGAACCCCATGTTGGGTGTAGAGATTACTTTTAAGTATTTCTTCGTATTTAAGGAAGAAAGGGAGCACCTGGGTGGCTCAGTCAGTTAAGCATCCAACTCTGATTTCAGCTCAGGTCATGTTGTCATGGTTATGAGATTGAGCCCCCCACATCAGGCTCCTCAGTGGGGAGTCTGCTTGAGGTTCTCTCTCTCCCTCTCCCTTTGCCCCTCCCCAGCCTGTCTCCCCCTCTTAAAAAAAAAGAAAAGAAAAGAAGGAGAAGGAAGGAAGGAAGGAAGGAAGGAAGGAAGGAAGGAAGGAAGGAAGGAAGGAAGGAAAGATTAAGGAAAAAAAGGATACCTGCCATTGCTGACTTTATTCCACATTATACTAAAGAACTTATTGAGATCTTAAGACAAGTAAAAAATATGTGTATGGACAAAAAACCCACTAATTTTTCACAGAAAATAAGGTCCAGTGTGGGGAGAATACAAGAGAATTTGAAAACAAAGGAAGTGAGACTGCTCCACAGAAGATCAGTGTCCAAAAATGCTGATACACACACTCACCCCCCCTCACACACACATACACATCATACATACATACATATATCTGGATCTAGATTTAGATTTAGGGCACAAAGTTGGCTCTGAAAGAGTGGCAAGTTTTGGGAGAGCCAAAATGGGAGAAGGCTTTCCAGAAAGGGAATTTGAGAGGATGTAAGAGAGAAGTGGAGGATTACAAGGCATATTTAGGAAATAAGGAGATCACCAGCAGATCAGGCGTGTATTTGTTGATGAGTAGAGGGGAAAAGATTGCATATATAATGGGAGTTCTCACATCTCACCTGAAGACTTTGAATTTTAACCTGATGATAAAAGGAACCACTGAAAGTCTTAGGCAAGAATTTAGATCCTAAAAATAGTTTTTAAAGGTTCTTTGATCATAGAAAAAAAATTTTTTTTCCTGCCTTGTTGAGTTCTAATCAAGGAACATAAGGGGAGGAAAAATATTGAGTTACCATTTTACTTATTGAGTTCTGGAATTTTGATTTCACTAGGCTCAAGAACAGCTCCAAGCAGAGGTGCTAAGGTATAAAGCCAAAATTGAAGATCTGGAGGCGACTCTGGCTCAGAAAGGGCAGGTAGGCATTCGGTTGCTAGCACTCCTGCAGATGCAGACAATTCAGTCCGACCTTCCTCTAGCTCCTGTGCATGGGCCGCACCCAGGACACGGCTTGGCTCTCCACAGTGACCTTTCTCAAACTGTGTCAGAATGTTCAACTCGATGTTTCTGTCCCTGGTGTTTTTCTGGCCAGAGTGTGAACCCCACTACAACATGAATAAGGTTGGGCAAGAGAGAGAATGCCAGAGGAAGAGGAACCCTGTACAAATAGGCTAGAGTGGTCACAAGCTGCTGAGACAAAGCCCCGCCCCTCAAGCTGCATTCTTTGCCTCTATGCTACGTTTATGGTTCTGCATTTTAATGTTTTCCATCCATATGTATCTAGCCTGTGTGCATTCTGACCCTTTTCACTTTTTGCCTGTGTGGTCACTTCTGAGTCCCCGGAAGGCTGGTCCTGGATTATTCAGACTGAAAAAGTTAGAGACAGTGTCGATGAAAAGGGGGTGAAATTTTCTTGGCAACTTTGGCCCCAATGTCTTTTGAATAAGGGGCTGATAATAAGGGGTGGGTGTCATTTACCAGCCATTGGCAGGCCAACAAACAGGGTGAGAGAAGACAGCTTTGGCCAAGTGGTTTGACGACTCATGCTCTTTCGTGCCACTCTGAAATGCTGACTGCGCGATATTCTTTGTCAAACAGGACTCACACTGGGTAGAAGATAAACAACTTTTCATTAAGAGAAACCAGGAGCTTTTAGAAAAGGTATGTTGGGCTCAACACCCTAGTGGGGCAGAGGAGAAAATGATGAGAGATCCAGGAGCAGCAGGGGGTCCTCTCAGGAGTGGCACAGGGGCTCGGGGAAGGGGAGGCTTTTCCGGCGCTGTGCTCTCCTCTGCTGCGTGCTCAACTGCATCCCTGTCACCGCCATCACCATCAGTTAGTGGCACGTGTGCATGGCTCTGTGCTGGCGTTGTGCCGACTTGAGAGGATGTGATCCCTGAAGCCTATTGATTTGTTAACCATATATATATATACTGTATGCGTCCTGTACATATATATATATATATACACACACACCCACAAGTGCACACATCCTATGTGGTTGTCCATCTACAAAAAGCACACTTACGAATAGGACTTGTTATTTTGTGCAACGCAGTGACAGAATATGACTCCAAGACCATGCTGCAACCTAGCACAGACTGTGTTCTCACTTTTAATCATTTTGCTAATCTTGGCTATTTATATACATATATATACATATATATGTATATATTTCTTTTTAAATGGGAGAACTTTTTAAAAGATGTATCCAAGGTACAAAACAGCATGTCCAGGAGGTTGTTCAACAAATCAAGATGCAAAAGCATGGTTTAGGCCCAATAGATATAATTAATTTGGTTATCTGAACATAGACTTTTGATTGGGGCAATGAAATACAACAGAAATCATCTTAAGTTTAAAGGTGGTTTTTCCTTTAGTGTTTACCTTCCATAAATGTAGTGAAAAGATTACAAAATAAATTATTCTTGGGAAAAAAAACAGACTTTGAAAGCCCATTTGAATAAGGGAAATAATTCTGTAGGTTCATCCAAAAGTTATGTAGAAATTATTTTAGGATTATTTCTACCAATATTCAGTAGCCTTGGCAAGTCAAAAGTTAACCACAACACTCTGATAAGCATGAGAAGGGAAAGAAGATGCTTATCATCCCTCCCCTCTGGTCTCGCAAAGTCCTTAGCCTACCTTGCTTTCTGAGTGACAAGAGACAGCAGAGGTATAGAAGGCAGGTAGATATTTGAGGATTGAGAACTGGTATTCTCAGAAAGGTGAGGTGTCCCTATAAAGAAACTTCATCACACATTGGTCCTGGGCTATGAGCTGCAACCTGTGAGACACTGACCTGATTTTCAGTGTTAACTGCCAGAACCAGAAATCTCCCCAAATATCCCATCTCAGATCCAAATTCAAGATTCTAGGTAGTAGAATCTCTTTGGTCATCTAAGTCAACTTCTTGAAACTTTTGAAAGTTTACATGACCACAAATATCTGAATGTAAATCTAAGTGTAAAAAACTTGACAACATTGTCACTAATATTTCCCTATTTCCCCATCTTTATTTTCTCATAATTTTTCAGTATCCTGAGGCTATGAGAAAGGTTTTTAGTAGTCATAGAGATGCCCAGGAATAAGCGTTATTACTTTTCTTTACACCTAAAAACTAATTCCCATTATGTCTTGGGTCTGATTTTGTTTGATCTTGATTTCTTTGGGATAAAAGGGGATTTTAGGGGCTCAAGCTTCTATGAGTAAAAAAAGACCACAGTGACAGTAAAGCTAAACATCCTACTTCAAGTGGGTATTCTTGGGAAAGTAAGATTCATCCTATGATAAAGAGCCCTTGGGTTTTTGTTTCTAAATTCAAGATTTTAAATAGTTCCTGTGCATAAGGCCCACCCACACAGCTAATATCCCAAGGCTGCCCCAAACTTATTACAGATCATGAAAATTTTCTGATCCCTTGTAGACATGGGCCTGTCTTATAAGGTGACTCTACATAATTAACTTAATTCCATGCTTCATCAGGTTATAGGAGAAGTCTTACAGGAAAACAGCGGGAAAAGGTGTCACTTCTAAATGGGTAGACAAAGAAAGCCTCTTCTGGTAGGGGATGTTCAAGTTCTGTGTTCAAGGAAGAGTAGGAGTTCCTCACATGAAGAAGGAAATAGAGGGAGCCCCTTTTAGGCAGAGAGATGAACAAAGACACAACTCCTGGCAGTCAGTCCAAGGGTAGATGCAGGGTTTTATATTTTTGTGTGTGTGTGATCACATGTGAGTGTGTGCATGTGATAGAGATGACAATGAGAATATTTAAGGCTAGAAAGCCAGGTGCTGACCAGAGTATTAAGGTTTTTGAATTCCATATTGACAAGTTTGGCTTTATTCTTTGGGTAACTGGAACTCAGTAAAATTTTGCATATGATCAGAGCTATTTATATAAAATTTTTCTGACCATTCATAACTCCAGAAACAAGAGGTGTTGGTCTCCACTTTATACACCATTAAAGGTAGTACCAGGACACCGTTCCTGACCCATAGCAAAGGCCTAATGAGTACTCTCAGATTCACTACTCAGAGGGTCCCCAGACATTATCTCAGTGAATGCAAGTGTCTTACAGCATTTTCCTCTATGACACAAAAAAGTCAACCAAAGGATAACTGGAGAGAAAGCCTAAAAGTTACTTTATTCACATCTACTTGGGATTTTTTTTCACAGTCTGGATGATTTATTCACCAACTAAATGAGTGCTCTCCGTGCTTGCTTTGCTAAATTGCAGATGGTTTTTGCAATGTTCACCTAACTTGAGGATTTACTTTATTAGATAGAAAAACAGGAGGCAGAAAATCACCGGTTACAACAGGAACTACAGGATGCCCGAGACCAGAATGAGCTGCTGGAGTTTCGAAACCTAGAGCTAGAAGTAAGGAAATGATGATAATAATGATAATAAAAATAATCGTAACAATTAACATGCACTGAACACATCCTGTGTGTGAGGTGTTGAATTAAGCATTTCAGATGCCTACTTTCATTCAACCTCACAACTGTGATCAAAATTTTATAGATGAGGCAACTGAGATTGAATAACTTGCCCAAGACCTGGGACTATAAGTGGTAAAGCACTGATGCCAGTCAGAATTGTCTGCTCAGATACTATACTTTTCGACACTGTTGCCTTTAAGAATAAGATTAATGAATAATTTTTAAATACTTTAAATAATAAATTTCAAACTTCATCAATATTTCATAGCTTTTAAATAATCATTTCCATCCTTCATTGAATTCTGACTCATAAAAATGTTACCTCAAGAATTACATTTCAAATTGTGCTATATACAAAAATATTTTGGTAGACACTTGAATTCGTGAGTAAACTTTTTAATCTATAATGCATTTATACAAAAGGCTAAGAAGCAAGGTAACTTGTTTTAGGAAATACCTTAGTTAACCTGAACAAATTTCAGTCTTTTTTTTTTAAGTAAAATATATTAATCATATCAGATTTTGATTGTATCACATGGAATCTGGCCTAGGGGGTGGGGGTCACCTGGCTGGCTCAGTCAGTAGAGCATGTGACTTTTGATCTCAGGGTCCTGATCCAAGCCCCATGTTGGGTGTAGAGATTACTTTAAAAAATAATGAAAAATAAAAACAAAACGGGGGTGCCTGGGTGGCTCAGTCAGTTAAGCCAAATCCGATCCTGATTTAGGCTTGGGACATGATCTCAGGGTTGACATTGAGCCACATGTTGGGGTCCACATTGGGGGTGGAGCCTGCTTTAAATTCTCTCTCTTTGCCACCCACTTCCCTTTCTAAAAAAAAAAAAATGAAAAAGCCTGACTTCTTTGGGGCACCTGGCTGTCTCTGTCAGAAGAGCATGCAAATCTTGATCGGTGGGTCATGAGTTCTAGCCCCGCATTTGGGGTAGAGATTACTTAAATAAATTAAAAAAAATAATAATCTGGCTTAGAATCCGATTGAATATATGTAGGTACATAAAGATAAGAAAATTTCCCATTTGATAGCTCTGTTATTTTGTTTCTTGTTTTTTTTCAAATTAGATCTGGATAGAGTTAGCAGTTGGTGTTCCCCAGTGAGGAAGAGTGAAGTCCTCTTTAGCAGCTCACATTTCTTCATCATAAAGCTTGAGTGGATTGAATATGCCAAAGGCTGTTAGCAGCCATAAAACTTCATGGTCAACAGACCATTCTCTGTGACACCTGAAAGCTCTAAATATTCATATAGTTTAAATGGGAACTTTACTTCCGACACTTCTCTGATCAAAAAATTTGCAAGACTGAATGACACCATCTATAAATTCTTCTACCATACCTCTTAGTTGATCAATTCTTTTCCATTAAATTTAAGCATGAACATCTTGAGTTTGATTTTTTTTCTTGCCACATGATATTGATAAACTACTGCAATAACATAAAGAGAGAACACAGACAACTGGTTTGGTGTTTAATCAGTTGTTGCTTTTTTTTTTAATTCCCATATATTCTTCACTGTATTTCAAGGAAAGAGAGAGACGATCCCCTCCATTTAATCTACAAATTCACCCATTCTCTGATGGTGTGAGTGCTCTACAGATCTACTGTATGAAAGAAGGTGTCAAGGTAGGCAGATACTCAAATTTTTATGCTTGTAAAAAGAAAAACTGGGAATTGGAAAAGGGGAAGTTGTTCATCACTTTTGTTTTTTAGTCACTGGATGTCATTTTGATACCAACTATGTAGCAACTGAAAATAGTCACATCTAGGTACCAGGCTGGCTCAGTTAGTAGGGCGTGCCACTATTGATCTCAGGGTCGTTAGTTTGAGCCCACTTAAAACAACTTTTTTTTTTTAATTTATAAAAAAAAAAAAAAGATGTGTGACAGATGTATGAATGGTAACAGCAGAGAACACAGGAAATCATGATTATTTAGAACAGAGTAGGGTAAAGAAGATACAGATTTGAAATATTAAGATAATTACCTTAAATTGTCTAGGGGAACTATTAAATAAATTCCGTATTTCAAGTATACCAGATAAAAAAGTATTTGTCGAGTCCCTTTGTTACGTTGTCCTGAGTGCTGTGGGATTCATAATCTTGGAATTTTGGTGTTGGAAGAGACCTTAAAATCATCTGGTTCACCATCTCTTTTTATTATGTTTAATTTGGGGAAGATTTCTCTTTTGGAAGGACCTATGATTGATAACATGTTGTTCATTTAGGTAAAATGTATTTTAGTTTTTAGGGATATCGGGATACATTTTAAACATTAAGGTTGAATGGAGGTGGCTCCATCTCCTGGAAAATATATTGTCCTTCAATGTAATGAAATCACGTGGTGAATATCTATCCCGGAGGGAAAGCTGGGAAGCCTACCGCTGTTCCTGGTCTCTCCTTGACCTTGTGCATGGCCCTTCCTGCTCCCACTCTGAGCTGCCAGATAATACCTGCTTTTGTTGCCTTCTCTCTACCTATGAAACTGAGCTAGACCTCCCCCTTCCTGGTGGTAGGGGTCAGATGGACTGCTCTCGGGATGTGGGTAAGAGGAGAGAGTTGTACTAATTAAGTGAAAAGTGGGAGGAAAATTAGGTAGTAGAATTGTGCTTCCTTCTTTTCCACCCCTTTCATGGTGTTTAAACTTCTGTCCTTCCTGGGCTACACAAAAATTTGTTAAACCAGAGCAGTTTGTTGGGTTTTTTTATTCAGCTCTAATTAAATGAAAAGGACTTTACTTTGTCTTTTCCTTAGATACCTTTCTTAGATAAATCACAAACAACCTACTCCAATGGATGAAATTTATATGCAGGGGAACTTTTCCAGAGGAGTTCAGCTGCTTCAAACTGACTCAAGAAGTACAGTTAAAATGAGATATTTTCCCTAGCATGAAATTAATGCTAAAAAATGGAATGCGCTATAGTTTTCTATGTGGCGGTCAAAATCTCAACCAGGTTAGAATTCCATTAATTAGAATGAAATTAGTTGATTATATTTATTACCTGTTACTTATCTTTATGCCTCAAATTTACCATAATTCAAAAAAAAAAATTGGCAATTATAAGAAAAAAAATTCAGTGAAAGAATTCCAAGTCCTGACTATATTCTAGACTATTTCATATACCATCTCTTTATCCTCAAGATCAGCCTATGAAAGAGGTATTTTGCAACTGGTGAAATTGAGAATGAACGATTAAGTAGTTTGACCAGGTTCACGCAACTTGGAAGAAGCAGAGTGAAAACATAAAGCCACATGTGCCTGATTGAAAACAACCCAAGGAAGTACACATCTTAAAATGTCTTCTTAAAGTTAAGGGTCAAGCAGTGATAGAATAGTAAGCTACATTTGTGTCTTTGATTTGATGTATCTCCTTGATATTGCAGGATGTAAACATCCCTGATCTCATAAAGCAGCTTGATATCCTAGGTGATAATGGGGTAAGTAATGAATTGATTAAGGGCAGTAACTATATGAATTTGCCCAAAGAGGAGCAAGAAGTACTTGCCAGGGCATCATGTAAAATAATAGCAAGTGAGAGGCCATGTTCACTTAAGGATGTAGCTCCTTGAAGAGAATCAATCATTATCAAACATGTTGGTTGAGGTTTGTAAGGATCTCTGGAAGGCAGTGCCAGAAATGGGAACTGGTGAAGTGCTTTTTATGGGCTGGTTTCACGTTTGAATGCCGACCACATCTGCAGTGATTAAAGCTAATTACCTTCTCACTGTTGCTTGGAGCCATCTAGCGTGAAATTAATCAGTCATGCAGTTGCAAATGCTGCTAAATAGTAGGGTTGGTGACAGCCCCATAAAAATGGACCAGGAAACTATAATCTCTTTTCTTTCTAAAAACACCTTCTAGGCAGGGTCAAGGCATATTAATTCAGTGGGAGGACCATTCATTGAGATATTATGTGAATGATGCATATAGGTTGAAGGAGTCACCCATTTTTTGCCTTGAAAAATCATCAAAGGAGAGAACAGAATCAATTAAATCACATCAAACCACTATGAAAAGATTACTTTTTATTTCATTTTGGTTTCTGCTTTTCTCATAACCTGACTATTAGCTAAGTATGCTCACAGTGAAACACGAAATCAAGTCAGTCTTAGAGACATAAAAAAATCACACTTAATGTCCTTTTACATGTTTTGAATGAACTTTTTGTTAAGAATTGTTACTAAGTACAATAGAACATTTGTTACTTTTATACATGCATATGCAGTAGTATCTATGGCAGGCAGTTAGGCAGATAGTGCAAATATCATGACTGTCTTCAGCTTATTTTCTTTATTTCTCTCTCTCTCTCTCTCTCTCTCTCTCGGCAGAACTTAAGAAATGAAGAACAAGTGGCCATAATTCAGGCCAGCACTGTGCTGTCCCTGGCAGAAAAGGTAATACATCAAACTAACATTGAAATCCTCTCAATGTCTAACTTAACACCTAAAGAGCAGGGTAGGGTTGAAGGACATTCTCTTTGCACATGACTTTGTGTTACCGAATACCTAATAAATATCTTTTTTTTTCAGGGTGATACAACCCCAATAGAATGAGAACACACAAAAGAAAAGTCTACACACTGATCTGGGGTGGGTGGATAATTCTCGCTTTGTAGTCCCTTAAAACATGGAAAACTTTCTGGATTACATTATCCAAACAATCCCTCCCAAGCTGGGACAGCGATAAAGAAGGGTTTTTGTTGAGAGGTGGTAAAATGGCACCTGGCTCTTTTTATGCGCTCTTCCCTGGCTGCGTACACACCGGTTGTCCTCAATTGATTTTGTAATTTGGTGGTGGTTCACTGCAGTCGCATTCAGAAAGCCCAACCTGGGGACTGGCAGAAGAGCAACACTGAGTGTGCTCTGGCCCCCTTGTGTCGAAACCTGGTAAATGGTAGGAAGAGAGACAAAAGGAAAGAGCCAAGTGGAGAAGCTTGATGTAATTGGCTATGTTCAGGATGCTTTGAGAATCAGTACATACTTGAGAGGCATGGGTACATGCTTGGGTAAAATGACAACTGTATAATTCCTTGAGATGCTTTCTTAATTCCTAAATGTATAAAGAGTTTGTGATAAATGAAACCATATACAAGTGAGTGATCTGCTTTCTCCAATCTGAAGTGAGGGAATTCTCCAGGTCAAATGACCTATTGAGTTACTCAAGCAATACCATGACATAAAGGGGAAAAAATGTAGGGAGAGGGAAGGACTGCTATAAAATAAAAAGTTACCTAAAAAGTATTAAAATGCTCCTTTTAAAAAAAGGGGGGGGGCGCCTGGGTGGCACAGCGGTTAAGCGCCTGCCTTCGGCTCAGGGCGTGATCCCGGCGTTCCGGGATCAAGCCCCACATCAGGCTCCTCCGCTATGAGCCTGCTTCTTCCTCTCCCTCTCCCCCTGCTTGTGTTCCCTCTCTCGCAGGCTGTCTCTATCTCTGTCAAATAAATAAATAAAATCTTTAAAAAAAATAAAAATAAAAATAAAATGGTCCTTTTTTGGATCCTGATTCAAGGGCACCAAGTGTGGAAAAAAAGGACATTTGCTGACAGCTGGGGAGATTTTAATATGGACCAGGAATGAGATAACAAAAGGAGTTCATGTTCATTTTGCAAGGTATAAAAATGGTCTTTGAGTTAAGGATTTTTTTTTTAAGATTTTATTTATTCATTTGACAGAGATAGAGACAGCCAGCGAGAGAAGGAACACAAGCAGGGGGAGTGGGAGAGGAAGAATGAGTTAAGGATTTTTTAAAAGGCCTTATCTGTTAGGGATATATACTGAGGTATTTACACGTGAAATGATATTTGGGATTTGCTTGTAAAAAACTTACTTCCTTTATGATTTAATTACAGACCCATCACTTTCCCTCTCCGCAACAAATTAATAGCACCACATTATCTCTAACATAAGGTCCCAGAATCCAGAACTTGCCATAAGGTCCCTGTGGATCTGGCCCTTACCTGCTTCTCCAGGATCCCACTTGTTTCTTTGGTCCATAGCTAAGGTCCAGCCATACACAAATCCTTCTGGGGTCCCAATCTTCTCTCTCTCTCTCCATCTCTATCACTATCTCCATCCCTTGGTCCTTTACACTGTTCTCTTTGCTTCGAAGATATTCCCTTCTTCCTTTTCTACCTTGGTCTGGCTAAATCTGAACCATTAGCCATCTCCCTACATGGGGAAGCCTTTTTATTTACCCAAGCCCAGTTAGGGTTTTTTTTTCTCTTTGTTTCCACAGTGACCTATGCATCTGCTACAATGGCTTCTAACAACTATAACGTGACTGCTCATTTTTTGCTGTTGTTATATGTCCCTCAACCACCTAAATGCTAGACTTTAAGCACGTGAGGGCAAATACTCCACTTTGTTTGCCTGGCTTTTCACAACAGTCCAGCACATCTAACAGGGGGTCAAAAAATGTTCACTGAAGGAGTGAACAAGTGACTTTGTGAATGTCCACAGGACAGTGTTCCAGTGACATCCAGTTGGATGAAGAAAACTCAGTCTGTAGTTCTGCTACATTTATTTGTCACTGAAAGCCAGAGTGTCTCATTCAGTTGGACTCATAAAGGGCTATAATTCTCTATTGCAAGAAAAGTCACCTTAGTTTAGGAATATCAAGAAAACTTGACTGCTCTGTGAAAGGCAAGGACTTGGGACATGAAGGAAAGGATAGGGAAATGGAAAAGAAAATATGAGTAGGAAAAAGAAAAGGAAAAATAGGTGTGTGTACCTTGCATTTACTTAGATTGTTGGAAGAAAATCTTCCATTCCCTGTTCTGTGTGGCATGTGATGCAACTTGAGCTTGACCGTAATTAACACCTGCTTAGTGCTTCTTTTGCACTTGGCGCTGCTCTAATTGCCGAAGTCTTGGTATGACTGTTACATGTCAGAAGTTTCATATATGACAATCTGAAGCACAGAGAAGGTAGGTAACTGCCCCAGTCACACAGCTAGAAAATGCTGGAGTCAGGAATCCCACTTAAGCAGTTTGTTTGCAGAGTCCATGATCTTCTTAACCGCTGCACCCAAATTCCCCTTAAGCATCCTATTGAAAGCAGGAAGTGCACTATGTAGAGCCCATAGGACCTGCTCTTTTAGGGCTTTGGCAACTTAGTTCATGCCTCCACTTACCTCCTTTGCAAGACAGGTATGAGGGGTTCAGTTGAACATGTACAGAGTGATGACAGTGTGCTTAGCACTGAAGATCTAAGTGGAAGAACCAGATGCATAAGACACATGCCTGTGCTTAAAGTGCGCATAGTCTGGGCAATTACCTTTTGTGCAGATCTTCACAATTCACAAGTTTAAAGTCACCTCCTACCTTTGGGATTTACAGATGAACATTTCTATCTCCCAGGAATTCTAAATGTCAACCTTAAAGTTTCTGATTCTGCAACTTTGAATAGCATTCTGCTGTCTAGGAGTATAATCTATAACCAGAGATTGAACCTAGACAAATTTCCAACAAGTAAATCCTCTTGTGACTTTGTATTAAAAATAGTAACAGCCGGGGCACCTGGCTGGCTCAACTGGTTGAGTGTCCAACGCTTGACTTCAGCTCAGTCATGATCTCAGGGTTGTGGGATTGAGCCCTGCCTCATGCTCCACACTCAGCAGGGAGTTGGCTTGAAATTCTCTCTCTCCCTCTCCCACCGTCCCTCCCCCTGCTTGTGCTCGTGCTCTCTCTCTTTGTCTGTCTTAAATAGTAAGGTGACCTTAAGTGAGAACATGTTATGGGCCAGGTACTGCACAGATCTCATTGTTCTTTATAACTGTCCTATATTCATCCCATTGTTTGCATTCCACACATGAGGAAACTGAGATGTGGGCTTCAGAAACTTGTCCTGTATCCAAGTAATAAGGGCTTCAAGTCAACACACAGATCTGTATTTGAAGCTCATGACTGGACTGCTTCAATTTACTGTACTTTTTTTTTAAGATTTTTATTTTATTTATTTGAGAGAGAGCACAAATGGAGATGGGGGAAGTGGCAGAGAGAAAGAGGAAGAAGCAGGCTCCCCGCTGAGCCAGGACCTTGGGATCATGACCTGAGTTGAAGGCAGATGCTTAACTGACTGAGCCACCCAGGCACCCCTCAATTTACTGTACTCTTAAAAACACTGTTTACAAGAGAATTTGTTTCTCAATGGTAAATGGACAGCAAGTGAAAGGAAGCATTTTAATAAAGCTTGATGGTATGCAATTGCATTATGAGGCTATTTACCCATGACTTTTGATGGAAATTTGCTTCAAGGGGAAGCCACATGTGTGTACAAGAACTGAGCGAGTAGACCCTCCAGTCTCCCCAGGCATTTCTTCTTTTCCCTAAGAGGCTGTTGAACATGGTGTCGCCTTGTGAATGTCAAGGCCTTAGTATATAGAAAAAATACTCAGTGCACCACATAATTTATCACAATAAACTAAAAAAGAAATCTCTAGTAGTGAGGCAAATTTCTAACAGTGTAGAAGTACAAAAATACATGTTAACCAAAAACGAATTTATTGGGTACCAAGTACATGCATTCCACTGTGAATAGTGTTTTACATTAATTGCATCCTTTAATCTTCAAATTATTAACCCTATTTAATAGAAAAGAAAGTTGAGGCTTAGAGAAATCAGACAACCTTTCAAGGCTGCACAGCCATGAAAAGATAGAATTGGGATTAGACCCAAAGTAGTGTGCCTTTAGAACCCCCACGATTATTATGCCCAGCTGCCTCCCTAAGGGATGAGCTGATGTTTAACTTGGGAGAGACCCGTTATAATAATTTGTTCTATTAAGCCAAATATGTGGTAAGCTCATGTCGTATTATTCAAAATCTATTTTTACTCAGGGTGCCGATCAATATTAACATTAGTGCCATTTAACATGATATATTCTAAGTGTTAGGAAAGATAGGCGTTTTTTATGTGATTTAAAATGTCTCCACTCGACAAAAATGATTCTTCAACACTTAGCTATAGTCAGTTTCATACACTGAAAAACTGCCATTTCACCTGGCTTGCTTTCTTTTATCATGTTTTCCCCAACCATGGAGAACTAGATGTCTCTTCTGCTTGGAACCTTCCCGTCATTTTTGCCTAATCATCTCTGACTCAAATTCATTAGACTCAGTTGCAGTTGTCACTTCCAAGAAAGCCTTTTATGGTGTTTTCTAACGAAGGCAGAAAAACATGTTGGTCTTACTCACCATCAAAGCCCTCGTATCTAGTGCAGTGCCTGACACATGGTAGACATCAATGAATGCATTTGTTGAATGAATGAATGAATGAATGAATGAAGAACTATCTTTCCTGAACTAAGAGATAAAATGCATTAAGTTTTCACTTCAGTTCTTGTCTGCTTCCTGAAATATAAGAGGAAGAGACAAAGCAACTCAGTAGACTGCACGATATACACCAAATCAAGCAATCATGTAGACTTTTTTGTCTTGTTTACTCCTTAGTGGATCCAGCAAATTGAAGGAGCAGAGGCTGCCCTACACCAGAAAATGATGGAATTAGAAAGTGACATGGTGAGTATAAAGAGGAGGTATCATAAAAATGAAGAAAAATTGACAAGGCAAATGGGAGACAACTATTTTCTACCAGTTTTATCTGGCACTGATGAAAGTGCTTATCTGGCACTGATGAAAGTTTGCACCTTTCCACTATTTTGTGTACAGACTATGGAACAAAATTCCTGGAAGTATCCCACAATTTCAAGTTATTTTCTTCAAAAATATGTTGTATTTTTATAATACTTCTAAAACTAATGCTGAAGAAAATTCAACTCGGTGTTTTTTTTCCATAGCCTAAATAATTTTTCCACCATATATAGTCATAGTAAAAATTACAGAAGTGATGAGTATAACTCTGATTTTAAAACTCTCCAAACCACCTCATGCCCGTTAGGATGGCCACTATCAAAAATATAGAAGTTAAATGTTGGTGGGGATGTGGAGAAATTGGAACCTGTGCACTTCTGGTAGGAATGTAAAATGGTGTGTAGCTGCTAAGGAAAATAGTATGGTGGTTGCTGAAGACGTTCAAAATAGAATTACCACCCAATCCAGCAATACCACATTTGGGTATATGCCCAAAATAATTGAAGGTAGGGTCTCAAAAAGATATTTGTACAACCACGTTCAAAGCATCATTATTCACAATATCTTAAACATGGAAGCGACCCAAGTGTCTATCAGTGGATGAATGGATAGCAAAATGTGGTCTATACATACAATGAATATTATTCAGGCTTTAAAAAGGAAGGAAATTCTAACATGTGATATAACATGGATGAACCTTGAGGGCATCATGCTAAGTGAAATAAGCCAGTCACAAAAAGACAAATACTGGATGATCCCACTTACATAAGTATCCTAGAAAGTTGGAACGATGGCTGTCAGGGGCTAAGAGGAAGAGAAAATGGGATGTTGTTTAATGGGTATAGTTTCGGTTTTGCGAAATGAAAAGCATTTCGGAGATTAGCTGCTTAACCATGTAAATATCCTTAACATTACTGAATTGTACACTTAAAAGCAGTTAAGAGAGTAAATTTTATTTTGTATGTATTTTACCACAATTAAATTTTTTTTTAAATCTCCAAGCACAGGAATTGTTGATTATAACTTATAGGAATACATAGAATTTTATAACTGTACTCTCATTAGTGTTATTACTACTAAAAAACAGGTAGTGATTCCTATCAGATTAGGGAATCCTATAATAGTAACAACTTGCATTTATATAGTATGTGACAGCTTCACATCATTTGCTTATATTTTACATGGAGTTTCTATTTTGCCAAACGTTAGACTCTAAAGTCAAAGCATGTGACAAGAACTGTTCATCTTTAAAAACAAAACAAAACCCTTGAAAACTCTTAAAATCTACAAATATTAATTACCCAAGCAGCCTGTACCAGGCACTGTTCTAGGCACCAGAGCTCAGAGGTAATCAGGGAAGTCACCAGCACAATTACCACATGCAGACAGTCTCTTGAAAGTAGATGCAGTCCAGTTTTCCTCCAGCATTGGAAGAGGTCCTTGTTCCTTCAGTTAAGCACACAAAGAAATAATTGACTGTACTTGCAGCTACATTGTACACAAAGATTTATTTTTAAATGCTAATGGCAAGATGCTTGCAATGTGAGAGCACGCATGTGGAAACTGAGGACAAGCAGGGGAACTTCAGGAGCAGAAGCTCTCTCATTAAGTGACACCCCATTCACTAAATCATTATCCATCTTTGTGTTGCTAATTGTACACAGATAATTTTGAATAATTGTTTTATTATACAACTGTATATATTACCTTCCTAAACATTATTACAAAAATAGATTCTCTCAATATATTTGCACGGATATACTTACTAGTTGCTAACTTATCTTGTCAAAATCAAATTTGTCCTTAACCACATACTCTTGAACTAACATAAAAATCCTTTAAAGCATTCCATGTCAATTGATCATTGTATCTTTTATACTTCTTTCCATTGATTTTCACATTCCCTGTGTGAGGCTATGAAAGTTGAACTATTTCCCTAACAGACAAAATCTATGACCCTACAAATGCTAGTGACTTGTCTTGTGGTGGAAAACATTAATCAGTACAATTTATATATCACTTCCTAGTAAACTCAATTAACTCTTTCATTTATCATTATGGCCCCCTTCTTATAGGAACAGTTCTGCAAAATAAAAGGCTATCTAGAGGAAGAACTAGACTACAGAAAACAAGCTCTCGACCAAGCATATATGGTAGGTACAGCAAGCACTAAAGACACCCAGAGTGTTCACAATTCTCTATTGCGGAGTAAAGCATCCTGGTTCATTTGTCATGCCATGTGCTTGAATAGACCATGACATGATGCTCATTTATTCAGTGTTTTCCAGTTCTGGTTTTAGAACAAATACATCCCTATCTCTTTCCTGTTATAATTATCTTATAATACTTAATAACTATTTAATTATGTTTCATTTAAAAAATTAAGTGTATGTTATTATAAAATACTTTGATGAAGGACAGATCGGATGGTACTGTGGATTAAAGAGAAATTTTATTAAATCAAATCCAGTTGTTTGGGAGCCTAATGTAGTAATAGAATGATAGAGCCTTTAATGTCTGTTATATACATTTTTACTTCACGTATTTCTCCCAACAACCCTGTGAGGTAAAAATAAAGTTGATTATTCCTGTATTACATATGAGAAAATGAAGGCTTGGAGAGTGAAAGAACTTTGCCTGACAAAAACAAGCAGGTAGTACTCAGGTCTGACTCCAGACCCTAATCCATAATCCAACCACAGTAAGAAAAGCTCTTTGGTAAATGGACTGTGCCTTTTTCTCTCCCACAGAATGTTATGCTGACTGAGGAGCACATTTGATTCATTCCCCATACCAAATTAATGATACATAATTCCTAATATTGGACTATAGCTTGCATTTGTTCTCTCCGTATGCTCTCCCCACCCCCCCCCATTAATTCACAGTAATGACTCAAGAGGAAAAGACCAAACTTAAAAGAGGAACATTTCAAGGAGTTGCTAGTAGAGGTTTTTATAATGCTTTCCTGGAAGCATCCTGAGTCACTTTGGGGATAAGAGTGAAGCACTTAGTCCCTGCCTATAACAAAGATGAATTAGTCTTTCCTTCCAAAACGAGTAAGAAATTCTGAGCACCACTTGATGGGGAAAGGAGAAAATGAGAGTTGGTCCCTGGAGAATCAAGAAGGAAGCACTTTCCCCCTCCCTTCCTACCCTTTTATCCTTGCCTCCTCCACATACACATGGTAGGGTTCAGCTGTGTGTTCGTGTGTCCCATGACTGAGTACTTGTTCAGATAACCACATTTAATGTTAAAAAGATGAGATCTTCTTAATCCAGCACAAGAGCTAAGAAAACACCCCTTACCCAGGCATGACCGTCCACCTCTGTAAAAGTCACAGGGGGTAAGATTGTAGGTTTGGGCTGCTGTATCTGAAGCATGGTAAAAAAATAACTGGATATAAGGAGCAGTAGACTCTTCATCTGAAACAGAAAAGACTCAAGGAGGCATTTTATAGCTAAAGCAGCTGTAAATCTCAGAGTATTAAAAAACAGACCAATTTTGAAGACTCTAGGCCATTTTTAGATCGTATCTCCCAATTTGTATTTTAAGATGTGGAGACTATACAGCCATCTTCAAGTTCATAGATGTGTCATATGGAAGAGAAGTGGCCTTTTGTACATGAAATATATCTCCAGTTTCAAGTATTCTAACATAGGCCACTTTTCAATGCTTATTTCTAAAAGTATGGCTACCACGATAGATGTAAATATCTGAAGGTCTGTCAAATGAAAGAGAGAACAAACTTACTCTCAGCTGCATTTGAGAATAGAAGGATATACAGTTCTTTTAACAAAGTAAGGACTTCCTAAAAATGAAATGGACGAGATCCCAAGAAAGAAACAAATTCCCCATCATCAGAGAAGTTCATGTATTGTTAGCTGGATGGCTTTTGGGGAATCTTACAAAGGGGATTATCAAAATGGTGGTTAAGCTGGACAAGCTTTGAAGTTTATCGAATTGCTCTGATCCTGTATGACTACAGTGATACATGACCCCCACCAACCATACACACAAGTGTCTCCATTCACATACCACACATCAATGCTAAGTTCCAAAGTTAGACTTTTCTAATTCTGTTTGCCAGAGAATCCAGGAACTAGAAGCTACTTTGTACAATGCTCTGCAGCAAGAAACTGTTATCAAGTTTGGTGAATTGTTAAGTGAAAAACAGCAAGAGGAGCTGAGGACAGCAGTAGAAAAGTTACGGCGGCAGATGCTGAGGAAGAGCAGAGAGTATGACTGTCAGATTCTTCAGGAGAGAATGGAGCTCTTACAGCAAGCCCATCAGGTGAGGACTGAGTCACTGCATCTGTGTAGGGTTGGTACTAAGCAAATGGGACTTAGTACTAAGTACCTGGTACTAAGTATGGGTGTGGAGAAGCCCAGGAGCTATAAACTATTTTCAGAGAGTAAAATAACTGTTGTTTTCCACCTAGACTCAGAGAGAGGACAGTTTTGTAATGATTCAGTTTTTTAAAAAATGGCATTTCAGAAGCATTGCATACTGCTGCTATTTTGGAAACTATTTTGTCATGAAATACCCTTTGAATCTCCTGGATCCTGGTTAGCTCCCTTATGCAGGGAAGCAAGACTGTCCTCAGGATAGAAATAATGCCTCCATCCTGTTACTCATCCCAGTCCATAACCTAGCCTGATCCAATAATCGAATAGGGTAAAAGAGAACAAGGGCCTTTTTCTTTATTCCCAGAACAAACAGCAACACCAACAAAGCCTGGAAGCTGCCGCTTGCTTACTGGCATTTGCTATGTCAGGAACTAAACTTACATCATTGCATTTAATCTTCACAATAGCCCACAAGGTAAGTATTCTTATGATCCCAATTGAGGAGATATGATGATAAGAGTGCGTAAGCTTGCCCAAGATGACCCAGATAGCAAGCTCCAGTGCGCATTACCACTCAGGTGGGCATGACTCAAGGCCAGTGCATCTAACCATTGCACTACACTGTCATACGCACATTGCATTATCAGTTATGATTTATGGGCCTCATCTAGACCAGCAAGGCTTAAGAGACACTCAGTTTAGAGCCAAAATTCTTAATTCCGACTCTTAGTTCATGTCTTAGCTTGACAGGTGAGGACTAGGGCCCTGGTCAAAAAGCAGATTCCAAAAGAATTCCAAAACTGATAGTGCCAGGCTGTCGTATTTGGTACTCAGAAGCTGAGACAAGCAACTGTTATAAAATCCAGATGGACTATAGAAGAAGTAAGAATCATGTAGTCTTCAGAGTTCAAGGTGAGTGGAAAGGGAACAGGTTATTTTATGACCCCAATAAGAACAGTTGATGGAAAACGTGACACTTAGCGTACCTCCAATGTAGCCAGGAGTTCTGTGAATCTTTATAGTTGGACAGATGATCCAAGGTAGCAGGGGAACTCTGAAGCCATTTGTCCTGGAGATGGTGAATGTACACATGTTTGTTTCAGTGGCCCTTCAGAGTCCTTCATAAAGTTTAGGCGTTTGACCCTGGAAACCGTTTTTTAAATCTTTTAATAATAGACTCTCTGGTATCATTAGTTGGGGAATGAAAGTGTCCTCTGCATAAATTTCTTATGCTACAATAGCATTTAATTAATTTCAACAAATCAGGAGTTGTGCCACGGAACCACAGCAGTGTTTATTTTTAAGATGTACAAATAATTATCTGAATTTACTTCTGATTAAAAGCTTGTCATCTCTTTTGAGTCTTTAACCAGCTAAGGTGATTCACTCCTGAAAGACATGGTTTTGTTTGCTTTAAGTTATCAATCTGAATGGATAGGTATATTACATTTCTAAGCCTCAGAGATTCCCATTGAAATTCTCTTTCAAACAAATGTTCACTAGAAAATGCCTTTTTTAGTTATTATTTCTTACTCTTTATCTGCCATTATAATCAGTAGTTTTGACTTGAGAGAATTATTCCAGAAGGTCTTGGCCAGAATTTGTCATATATCAGTATATGATCCAGTTAAATCCTAGAGCATATCACTAACTATTCATTGGACATTTCTGTTTGAATGTTTCCCATATGAAACAAATCTAAATGTTCATTCTTACCCTTACTTGTCTCTTCTTTCCCCATCTGCCTGCCTTGGTCAGGAGAATTACTGTATCTGAAAGCACTCAGGCTGGAAACCCTGGAGCCTTCTTTGTCCTCATCTCCAATAGTTAATATAGCACTACATCCATCTAGCATTTCTCCTGAAATGTTTTTGAAGCTGTTGCATTTTGTCCACACTTGAAACCTCAGGCATATGCAGGACCTTTCAATACTGCAGCAGGCCCAGCTTCTGCCAGATGTCCTCTGATGTAACCCGAATCGATCATCTATTCATTTGTTCAGTCAGTTGTTTAAATGCACTTCCTAGACTTTGAACACCATGCCAGACATAGAAAATTCACATGGACCCTACCTTTACAAAGCTTAGGACCTACTGATGGAGTCACAGGAGACTAATACAAAGAAAAATAACTATAATTGATATCTTTTGACAAGGGGCATAAAAATCATATGCAGTGTGCCTTGGGGACCCGGTTGTGGGGAAGACTTCCAGCTCTCCTCTCTTTAGCTCGCCATGCGTATCACTGCAGATTCTTTCACCTTTTCTGATGGTACATTCTTCCTCAAAAGCCTCCATGATCACAATTTCCAGTTGAGTCTGGTCCTATGCAGGTCTCTCCAGGTCCTTCATTAGCTGGCTACCCCTTCCCTGAAAACCTGATCTGGGACAATCTGCAGAACATACCTTTCTCTCTACTTATGCAGACCTCTTCCTGGTACCACTTGGGCCGTGACTCCTACCTCCAAGCCTTTTTTGCCTGATTAATCACCCTAAAATGCCCTTCAGTGTCTGCTTCATTTATTCAAATTTTCCCATTTTTTTCCAGTCCCAGTTTAAGATCTACTTCTTTTAGGATGTTCTCCCTGATAATAATGGACTGCATACTACTGAAAAAAAAAATCTATACTGCGTACCCTGTTTCACACTCTTTCACAACCATATTGAGGGCATCCTTGTGCCAGAGACTAGGAATGTAACGGTGGACAAAGATATAAAGGTCACTGTTCTCATCTATGCTACATATGAAGAGGGTCAAAGCAACAACACAAAAAACAATGACCAAGGCAATGTAAAGAGTGTCCTTGAGTGCTGCGAAGAAAAGTATACAGTGTGTGTGTGAATTTGGGAATAGGATTCACCACTTTAGACTGACCGGTCAGACCAGGCCTCTCTGAAGATGTCTAAAACCCGAGTGTCCAGCCACACAAAGATCTTGGCAAAGTGTCCCCAAAGATAGGGACAACAGAGTCTAAGTCTGTATTGTGGGGACATTTGGAATATTCAAGGAACAGAGAGAAAGGCCATAAAATTGGAGCACAGAGAGCCAAGAGGAAATGGATGTGAGGTGAAGTTGGAGCGGTGAGACAAGGTTTAATCATGTTGGGCCTTGAAGGAGTTGGGCTTATATTCTGAGTGCAGCTTAGCTACATTTCCCTTATTCTTATTCCTCTTCCTCTTCACCTTAAACTCAGGGACTGCCCTGATGATTTCACATGTCAGGAGTACACACAGCTGGTGTAGGTGGATGTACTAAATTAGAAACAGGAAGGGCTGGCAGTAAGCTGTCACACCGGTGCTGATGCCGACAACAGTGACTTGGTGGACTTATTAGCAGTACAGATAAAATAGGTAGAAACAGGATCTGGTTTGGACCTGACAGGGATCCCTCTTGGATTGGATGGCAAGCAGATGGGAAGGAAAAAGAAATAGGACATGCAGCACACACTGGCAGAAATAACTCATGTAATCAACACGTGGAGGCAGCTTCTTTGTACTCAGCACTGTTCTCGTTAGTAGAGATCGGTGATAAAGTTAAACATGGTTTTGCCATCGTGTACCTTTTCTACTTGATCTTGTTTTCCCTGTGTTTCAAACTTTGTCTCCCCTTCTGATTGGAATGGTTCTTTGAGATCAAGAACTGACTGATGTCTGGAATCTCCATTACATCCAGCAAAGCCCTGTCCTCTGCGGGAAGTCCCCAAAACAAGCACACACTTGATGGCTGAGGAAACATTGCAGTAATCTCATAGATCCATGATTGTATTGATAAAATATTTGCCTCCACATCCAGTAGACATATCAAGGAATTACGTGCACACTCAAGGTGGGAATGTCTAGCAAATTTATTCTTTTATTGTGTAGCTCTGTCACCTGGAAATATACACAAGCACACACATCATTCCCATGTACCCACACGATTAGCTTCCAGGCCCATTCTCTTACCCAGCATTCATTGTCCCATACTTTCAAGGTCATCCTTGATAGTCTCTCTGACCAAACCTCCTCATCCTCTCCTGCACACCCTTCAACCCCTTCCCTTAAAAGCAGACTCCTCAGCCTCTTCACTCCCTGCATTTGATCAGATGACTGTGATAGGGGGCTGTCCTGTGTATCATCCTGGGCTCTGCCCATTAGATGCTAGTTGCAAGCCCCATCCCGGATGTGATTAGTAACCACATGTGATTCAAAAATGTCCAGACAATCAGACAGTCATGGTGGTTGCACCACTTTGTGAATATTCTGAAATCACTGAATTGTATACTTCAGATTATATTAGCTAACTTTAAAAGATGTCCAGACATTGCCAAATATCCCCTGAGGGGCAGAGTCTTCCTCAGTTGAGAACCACTGTTTCAGAGAAAAGGGAGATAGGATTTCCAAGTTCAAGGATTTTTTGTTCTAGCTTCCCCCTTTTCTCCCCACATTGCATTATAAAAACCTCTCTTTCTATATTATCACCCCATTTAGCCTCCACTGTTTTCTTCTCAAACTCCAATTCCCCATTTTCTGATTATTCCCAAAAGAGGCATTGACTAACAAGCCTACGCTGTGTACGCGTGTGCCGTGAACCTGAAAGGCCTTTAGAGTGCCAGATCGACTTGCAAATAATTGTCTAGGTGATGTTGGTTTCAAATCTGTGCTATTTAAATCACTGGAATTTTGTTATATAGTTGACAGGTAAGTTCAGAGACAGTTCCGGAACTAACATTTTTGTCTTTAGGATTACGTGTGCTATTTTTGCTATGTTTAGTTTTTCTCTAATTTAATCACTTCCGTCCTTGGAATTTTTGGTGAAGTGTAATCTCTCCTTGGTTTTACAAGAACTGGCAAATCCTGTTTTGTGCGAAATTCCACCCTCAAGCAGAGTTGAAATAAGGTTGGAAGGAAAGGGTAGTAAAAACAACGGGATTGTTTGCATTTGTGTGTGTCACCTTCAGCCATTCTTGAATGTGGTAATAAACACCCCAAAATCCCAATCCAAATGGCTACGACAAAGTTGGTTTCTTGCTCACTAGTGCTGGGACGTGCTGCTGTCTCTGAGGAAGTGGCATTCCCGCTTCTCACTCCTACTCACATTCCACTGGCCAAACAGGTCTCATGGCCAAGCCCAAGGGCAGCGGGGTGCGAAGTACCCCTCCCTCACAGGGGCAGGGTCTGGAGGGATGGGCATAGTAGACAGGAGCAGCAAATTTTAAAATATATGTACAGTCAGCGCAGTGCTTTTGCACCACAAGTATGGGTGATTTTTTAAACATCCAAACAATCTCCTGGATATGGAAAAACGTATTTGTGATGTTTCCAGCTGCAAGGACTAATAATGTTTTCATAGCAAGTTTTGTGTTTTAGGTTGGTGAACAATCGTCTTGTTAACTTAATGCTCACTAGCTCTTTGGGGTTTTTTTCTTTCTTCAGAGAATTCGTGACTTAGAGGATAAAACAGACATCCAGAAACGACAGATAAAGGACTTAGAAGAAAAGGTACATGTTCAATTCAATATGAATTTCTGTCTTTAAGTTTTAGATCAGAAAATAATGTGAGTTTCACTCACCGTGTTTCATTTCTTCTCAGTTACTGTGTATCGTGCACAGGCAGGTGTAGGGACAGTCTGACCTTCACCGTCAGGCAGGCACCCACATGCCAGCAAAGGTTCTGCCTTCAGCAACCTCTCGGGGACATGTTTGCCTTTTGTGTTGATTCCTGTTCTTTTCTACATGTGTTTTCTTTCCTCAGTTTCCCCTTTCTTACCTTTGTTTCCTTTCCAAAAGTTTCTTTTGAGTTTTGTGACTCTACTTTGGTCTTTCTTTTAAAAATCTTTTCCGTCCCTTTTTGGGAAAAAAAATCATTCTTGTTATTCTTCACAAGAAACCCTTTCTTCCTTGAGCTGCAGTGTCCCCTTGACAGTAAGTCCAGAAATTTAGGTTGACACATGGTAATTATGCCCTCATGTCACTTCCCCCAAGTGACCAGAGAGAGTCCTCCAAGTCAACCAAGCTTTCAGGGGTAAAGCATAGTAGTTCTTAAAGAGGACATTTGGAAATGTGCATGGTGGGAGAAGGGAGAGGGCTCACACAGGGGTGCCGAACAAGGTGCAGTGAGGTAAACAGTCTCACGCAACAAAGAATTCTCCCCCCCTTCCCCCCCACCATGATGCCTAGAGCACCAGTGCTAGGAACACAGCAAGGAGGCTTTCTCTAGAGTGCCAGTCTAAATTCCTGTGTTACAAAAGAATATGGCTATTTTCCAGGATCTCCCGTGGGCACCCAAGAAGAAAACAGCAAATCATCTACGTTTCTGAGACAATGGTTAGGATTTTATTTATCCCAGTTGCTACTGTAGTTCTCCATAAGTGTGAGATCATAGGGAGTCCGTAGGGGCCAGTAGCCAGACCATCAGCACCTGGATTCTTATGTAGGCTCGGTCTTTCCAGATCTATTTGACCTTGAGTATGTGACTTAGACTTGTGTCTAAGCCTTACAGATAAAATAGGGATAATAAAGCTTGCCCTCACCTCCTTTCATGGGTTCCATGAAGAAGCAATGAAGTCACTTACGTGAAAATGACAAAACTCTGAGGGCATTCAATTAAAAAGTGTAATTTTTTAAATTTTCAAACACAAAGTTCAAATCCTCTGCAAAATTTTAAATTTGAACAGTTCTCATTTCCAAAATGTGCTATTTGGTGTTATGAGACTGAATGAGGCAAAGGTAAAGTGCCACAGACTGAGTCTGACTTCCCAGTGTTTGGCAGGAAGACCCAGGAGGCAGGGATTGTTCCCAGCTTCCCTGACTGTCAAAGCACATGCCTGATATCTTCCATTTTCCACATTTTTTAATGGCCAGCTCCTGGTTCTAGTCATTTTCTGTACTGACTGAAGGAGGAAATCAGAGTTAAAACCAGAAACCTTAGTTTGGTTCAGTCCCCATTCATCTAAGGAAAAACAAACTGCAAAGGGGTGTGTGTGGATTTTTTTAAAGTATCTATTAATGTCACTCCCCTAGGCATTTTCTTAATAAACCTCATGGAAATTTTAGGAGGAGGGAAATTAAGATTATGTTCCCTGTCAGAATTCCCTGAACTTGTCACAGATCTGAACTTCCTAAACATTTATGATGATGGAGTAATGTACATAATGACAAAGAAGGATTCTTTAGCTATCAAAACAGCATGTTCCACGTATAATAGTAAATTAAGCCACTTCAAAACAATCTGGTTGATTTCTGACTGGAGATTTGAATGAGAGATGAGGTTTGTGACACACCTCCTATTCCCGTGACCTCAATTCTAACACACAGGCCTAGAAAAAATGCTAAAGATCACTTAACGTCAGAAATACTCCTCTTTCTTTTCCTTGGGGTACTTGAACAACTACTGAGGGGACCTGAAATATTCCTTCTTTGTTCCCAGCTTCCATGCACACAGTATACGTCACGTGATAACCACAGACAGCAGAACTGCCTCAGGTGTGCAGCTTTACCTCATCCTGAGCACTTCCGTGGTCATTGGCTTCATTGACTCCCATGCAGGGTTACTCTGTGAGATGGGCACGGCGGTATTGGGATCCCCTTTTACGCAGATAATAAAACAACAGCCCAGAGAGATTAAACAACTTGCCCAGGACCTTATAACAGTCTGTAGCAAATCAAGCCCAGGGGTCAGGGTGTCTGACTCTAGGCGCTACATTCGGCCCACCACACTGCCTGGACAAAGAATCTCATTGCCAATGAGGTGATGGGCATCTCCTAATGCCCTGAGACGTAGAGCTGGTATCTGACCTCCTCAGGGAAGTAGTGAAAGCCTCCCATCCCCTCCATCTTCTGCTACGGGTGTCATTTTACCACTCTCCATCTTCAAGGAGTGAAAAAAAAGGAGAGGGTCTCTGCTTTCCAGACTAATAGAACAGTCACCAGTACATGGCTCCTAGCATCATGTTTATAACTTGACTACAATTTTGCTACAATGAAGCAAGAGTCCTGTTAACAGTGGCATTACAGGACACATGCAGATAATGTGCTCAATGTGAGAATACTGTAGACAACCCTTATTCAAAGATGTTGAGTCCAACAGAATGCTCCTGAGGTGTGACAACAAGGCTAAGGACGGACTCTATAAGAGTCAATCACCAAGGACATTGATATTTGAAAAAAAAGCTGATCTGACTTGTGATCTTTAATAATTAGTAGGCAGTTGGTTATGTAGCATTGCTACGTAATGTCTGTCCACCCAAGTATCTGCTTCTTTTTGAAGGTTCTCAGAGAAGAGAGACAAATCAGACTCCATGTAACTTCTATGAGTCAACAAGGAGAGAACTATCTGAGAAGCATGGAGATTCAGACAGCATCATGCATTCATTTTCCAAAGCGTCCTCTGATGTACAAGCATGTTTTATACTATAGATCCTCACTCATCCAGGCAGACCCAGGTTATGCCTGCTGCCCTGATGTAATTACTAATAGTGTCCCCATTTCTACCTCAGAAGTGTCCCACTGTGGATGATATATCCTATGTTTACCTTACCTATTAGTATTCTTCCTGCTCTGCCTGGCTCCTAAAACCTGTCAGATTAACCAAGCAGTGATAGCCTTAAGTGATTAAGTGTATGCTCTGTCATATTTTTGTATTTTTGGTAGGCCCTGCCACACATTACAAAACAGACTATAATATGGACTGAAGTAGGACTCGGGAGGGCTAAACTCCAGGTTTTATTATGCCATAAAATTACAGGCAATTAGACTATTGACTAACTTTTCAGTGCTTATTTTTTTCATTTATAAAGTTATGGGCTTAAATCTATTATCTATTAGACCCCCTCAGAATTCCAAAATGTATGAGCTGATGTTAGTTAACACTGGTTATTCATCGCATTACTTTGCCAATAGATGAGTAAAACATACGGTTTTTTTAAACAGCAGGTACTTGGTGCGTATGTGACAAGCGGTCAGACTTGAGAAAAGTGGAAAGGCTTGAGGTTTTGTACAACATGAATGACACTAAAGAAATCCAGATTTACATAATCTTCTTCTTTTTCTTCTGCAGTTTCTGTTTCTATTCTTGTTCTTCTCTCTTGCCTTTATTCTATGGCCTTGATGTCAAGGTGCCTCTTAAAGGTAAGATTTCATTTAATTCTCAAAATGTGGTTCTAAGAGGTATGTGATGAGAAGGATGTTGCATCCAGTTACTATGCCCATGTTTGTTTGTTTGTTAGTTTTTTTAAAAAGCCGCTTAGTTTGGTTAGCTTAAATGCCATAAAATGAGAAAAAAGTCACTTGAAACTAATGTTGACTGTGTTTCAATTAAAAAAATTAAAATAAAAAAAGTGAGAAGCAGATCCAGTCCACTTGGGTGATTATTAAAGAAATAAAGGAACCGGGGCGCCTGGGTGGCACAGCGGTTAAGCGTCTGCCTTCGGCTCAGGGCGTGATCCCGGTGTTATGGGATCGAGCCCCACATCAGGCTCCTCCGCTATGAGCCTGCTTCTTCCTCTCCCACTCCCCCTGCTTCTGTTCCCTCTCTCGCTGGCTGTCTCTATCTCTGTCGAATAAATAAATAAAATCTTAAAAAAAAAAAAAAAAAAAGAAAGGAACCATCAGGTATTGTGGAAATCAAGAATTCTGTTCTAGTTAATTGTATTGCTTTGGGAGGTCATGATGTCTGTGGAGCTCAGTGTTCTCATCAGTCTTTCATTATGCGGAAGGAGTTGCTTCCCTATTTGCAAAATGAAGATCTGAGTGTATGTTTAGTATCTCTTCCAGCTTGAAAATTCCGATTCTTTAAGTCTAACAAGCTAAAAATAACTTTTAACCCTTTCTCCCAGTCTGACTTCATCAGAACTCAGGAAAGCAGGCTCTTAAATGAAATTGGATCTTCTTTTCAGATAAGATTATTTTCAATGTCAATTTAGAAAAATAAGAGTTTTATTAGTACTAAATTATCAAGTCCATGCCCCATGAATACATGTATAAATAATCTTAGACACTGATTCCCAGTGCTATGAAAAATACAGGTTCCAAATCCTTACCTCCGACTTAATGGATCAGGTTATTGGAGGTGGAGGTGAGAAGGAGGGTGGGAGAGGTGGAGAGCAAGGAATAATGTATGTCTTCAACAAGCATACCAGGTGATTCTGATGTCTACCCAGGTACAGAAACCACAACTCATACTATCATTATTTAAAAATGAGGAAGGGCCAGGCACTCTTCTAAATCCATGTATCATGGTCTGTGTCAACTTTGGTTGTCCTATTGTATGACACAGGGATCTTTCCTGGACCTCATGTTCTTCAATATTTTCTATAGCAAGTTGAATAATAGAGAAGAGACATTTTCTGTCTCCGTGGGTATCAACTCTGTTACCTAGATGTGGAACAGACAAGCAAAAGTGTTTTAGCATGACCTGATACAGGAAGGAATTAAGCAAATATGCCCAAGAAGTTTATGTCCTCCTATAACAAACCCTCTGGCTTTATTCTATCTTCCAAAAGAGTTTCTGTTCTGACTGTGGCCATCCTTTGTCTGACGATCAGGATGGTAGCCTTGCAGAACCTAAGGAGAAGGACTGAGTCTCTTAAATTGAATGAGAATAGGGGCGTCTGGGTGGCTCAGTTGGTTAAGCATCTGTCTCTTGATTTGGCTCAGGTCATGATCTCAGGGTCATGAGACCGAGCCCCACATGCAGCCTGCTTAAGATTCTTTCTCCTTTCTCCCTCCCCTCTGTCCCACCCCTTTCCTGCTTGCTTGCTCTCTCTCTTAAAAAAAATTTTTTTTGAATGAGAATATATAAGGGGAAATGGGTAAGATTTTCTAGGAAAAGGTAAGAATGGCTAGAGCATCAGAAAATGAATAGCCCTCCCCAACCAAAAATAATAAAGAAATAAACAGAACAAAGTTTAGTGAGACCCAAGTACTATGTGGTAGTTGAGGGAAGAATCAAGACTCATAAATACTAGTTAGAAAATGAGTAGGTTTGAGCATTCACATCAATAACAGCTAACACGTACGTGCCAGGGGCTATTCTAAGCAACACATACAATAACCCTCACAACACCCCCTGTAAAGTCCGTCCTGCTTTTATTCCTTTCTTCACAGCTGGAGACACACCAACATAGGACTTTCCCAAGGCTATAGAGCTACAATTGGCAGGACTGGCGTTTGTATGCACACAGCCTCGCTCTAGAGGCTTTTAGCCACTTACAAACCACCACGCTGCCTCACAAAGGAAAGAGGGCATTTCTCTCACATTGTGAGCCCCATTTGTGTTCATATATATCAGCAGTCAGGGGTGTCTTCTGCAATGTGGGTAGTACTGCCTGGCTGTTAAGCTTTGAAATTACAATGTGCTCATCTCTATGCCTTTTTCCACTTTTTGTGAGTGTTTGAGGGTTGTACAGGATTTAATTTGCTTTCTTCCAGAGTAGCACATAATCGACACTTAGTAATTGTCTGTTGAATGAAAAGTCATGATTATAATTAATAATAACATAGCAAATTAATGTGACAATGAATCTAGGGAGTTTAAAATATGTATAGGAAAATGGCTGAGTAGTTTAGAGTTACAGCTTTGAAGTTAGATAAACTGTTAAGTTTGGATCCTGCCTTTTACAAGCTATATCATGGTAACTTTAATCCACCTGAGATGAGGTTTCCTATTCTGTAAAATGGCTATATTACCTACAACATGGTATTATAGTGAGAGAACTAAATGAAGTTATACATATAAAGGACTTAACCACATTGTTTGGAACATAGTTCATAATCAGCAACTCTTAGCTATTATTATTTTTAAAAGTTAGCTATCACATTTACTGAATTTGTCCGTGTATAAGTTTGAGATTGTAACTTGTAGGAGCACCTGGGTGGCTCAGTCAGTTAAGCCTCTGACTCGTGGTTTTGACTCAGGTCATGATCTCACGGTCTGGGATCCAGACCCGCATCAGGCTCTATACTCAGTGGGGAGTCTGCTTCTCTGCCTCTCTCTCTCTCCTTCTGCCCCTTCCCCCATTCACATGTGCTCTCCCAAAACCAATAAAGAAGTCTTGAAAACAGAGGAATTATAACCTCTAGCATTACCAAGTGGTTTACCACCTAAACCAGAACAAGTAATTGCCTTTTTGTCTCCTCTTTTCAGGGAGTAATCTAGATTTAAACAAGACATGACTGGAAATTGATCAATGCCACTTTTATCTCCAAAGCAGATGAGGGAGAGAGAGGAAGAAGTGAGGGAGAAAAATGTTTGGCTTGTTGGCAGGTAGTAAAGGCGTACTGCACATAACCATAAAAATATTTTTCCTACTAGATTAAGGATTTATATTCTAAGACTAACTTAAATTATATGTAAAAATACCCTCCTTAAATTGGAGCCACTCGTGCTTTTTTTTCTTTTAGCAATTACCTAAGTCATTTTTGTCAGTGATCTAGAAGCTACTGAAGGCTCCCAAGATGGCACCCTTACACTGCTCTCAGCGGTTGCTAAGTAATGCAGCTCCACAGATAATATTAGGACTTTTATCTTAAGCAGGGGAACCCCACGTAGTTTCAGGAGATAACATCTGCCCATGCATTCTGTAGATTTATTCTAAATAAAAAGTGTACCACAAATTCTTCCATGTCAGTTATACAGGGAGACAAAGGAAAGAAGAAAACGAGAGGAGTACAGAAATAGCTATCACCAGGTTATTGTTACATCCAGATTATAATGACCCATTGAAAATCCTCTTCTTCTGAAGAGGGACGTGTTAATGAAGAACATATCAGAACCAACTCTGTTCATTATGAAGTTTGGAAGACCAGACAGAGAACAGGTGATCATGATTTTTCATCTACATACTGTTGTTTGTTTTTAATGATCCCAGTGTCAACCATGAACCCTTGAACTTGATAGTTCAGTATTTTCACTTCCTGTCTAGTAACATAAAACATGTTAAAAGGCACATAATACTGTATTATTGTTCTGATTTTTAAAAAAGCTTAAAAAATATATACTGTATTATAAAAACAGCCACAGGGGTGCCTGGGTGGCTCAGTCAATTAAGCATCTGCCTTCTGCTCCAGTCATGATCTCTGGGTCCTGGGATTGAGCCCTGAATCGAATCGGGCTCCCTGCTCAGCAGGGAGCCTGCTTCGCCCTCTCCCCATCCCCCACTTGTGTTCTCTTTCGCTCTCTCTCTCTCAAATAAATAAATAAAACCTTAAAAAAAAAAAAAAAAAACCCAGCCACAGTTGATTAGTTCTCCATTAAAATATGCAAATATTTATTTCTTATTACATTTATATTTTTTCAGTCCCTCCTGCCCAAGGCCTGTGGGTTGCCTGTGGAAAACAAATGGCAATATGACTACTGTATTTATTGTTTAAAATGAAGAATTTTGTTCCTTTTTCTTTTATATTGGTAAGAGAAATAGAAAAGATGAATCACTGTATGCCAACTAATCAGTCTTTTTTTTTTAAGATTTTTAAAATTTATTTGGCAGACAGCAAGAGAGAGAATACAAGCAGGGGGAGGGGCAGAGGGAGAGGGAGAGGCAGACTCCCCACTGAGCAAGGAAGGAGCCTGATGCAGGGCTCAATCCCAGGACCCTGAGATCATGACCTGAGGTGAAGGCAGATGCTTAACTGACTGAGCCACCCAGGTGCTCCTAATCAGTCTTTCTTTATGTAGATATATCTATTAGTCTTCATCTATTAATATTGAAATTGTTTCCCTCTCTGTCTTATACATTAGACTATTAAGAAAGCATAGAGGAGGGCTTATGCTTTATTTATCTTTGTATCTTCAAGGTCTACAAGAGTGCCTTATAGATACTAGGTGCTGGTTACATTTTAAGTTGACAGATGGACTGAAGGGTAGACAGATAAATGAGTAAATGGTTGGGTAAATGACTGAGAAAGCAGATTCGTGACACGTTAGATCAAGCCCTGGATAGCATGGGACTGTAATACCAAGATGACCCTCCGATTTGTTCTTTATGTGTCATTGGGGAATAACTTTAAGAATGAATGAACAAAGGAAAGAGTACATGAACAAATACATTCTCCCCCAACTCCTTGGTGGTGATGTCCTACTCACCTGGCTCAGTGCTTCTCTTCTAGACACTCTTATAACTCACTCTCCACACAGCAGCTAAGTGAGTTTTAGGAAACACAAATCTAACCATGCCCCCTGCCTGGGAAAGCATCATCATTAGAGTGAAATCCCACTCCCTTAATGTGGCCAAACAGAGCCTGGTGTGGTCTAACTGCAGGCAGTCTCTCGAGCTCTCTCTTGCTCTAGAAGCTCCTTTCATGAGCCTTCGTCCCTTCTGCCTACTGCAAGGTTTCGTCCACGCAGTCCTTGTGTACACAGTACGTTCAGCCCTACTTTATCTAGCAAACACCTACTCAGTCATCCTTCAGATCCCAGCTCACTTGTGACTCCCGCAGAGAAGTCTTCCTTGATTTCGCTCCCAGCCAAATTTTACATGCATTCGGGTTGTTTTGATTGTTGTTGTTTTTGTTAATTGATGCCTGTATTCCTCATTGTATATAGGTATACAAGGGCCAGGACCATACATGTTTTCTTTATCCTGTAACCCTAATACCCAGGTAGAGCCTACCTTGTAGCTGACAATCCATAAATACTTCTTAATGATAGTGATGATATTATGGTACAGAAGAGAAAGAAGACATCTGTTTTGTGAGTCAATGAGTGCATTTCATATCCATTTTATTTAACAGAGTCTACAAAATAGATACTGTTATACCTCTCTAAATATTAATTTCTTAATATAAAAAATTGGCAAGTAATAGCATCTACTGTTTTTTCTAAGGATTAAGTGACATTATATAAGTAAAGCAACCAGTACAGTACCTGGCATGTAGAAAGGCTCATTAAAAGCCAAGTTCCTAGGACATACTAAGCATTCTGTCTTGGATCATGCATTATGAGATGTGCTTCTATCTATTTTGACCACATTTCCCACACAGCTGTCAACTAGTTAATATCCATTTGTCCTACCCTTTTCAGGGTAAAATCAGGTACTCAGGGAAGCCTCCTCTGAGCCTCTGACTTCAGTTATGTTTCATTCACTATTATTTTCATAGGCCAACTACCTAACAGGGTCGGTTTCCTCATCTGTAAGATGGAGGTAATAATAAGAGCTACCCTTTATTGACTGTTTTACTATACGATAAATTGTGTATGAGGATTGATGAAATGAAAGGTGTCAGGAAGTCCCTTAGGGGTCTGGATGGTAGAGTTAGTTGGGTGATGGTGCCCTTTACAGACACCTCAAAAGCAGGAAGAGGGAGTGACTGCTATCCAGAATTTGGGGTTATTTATGATAACTAGAGATCAGAAGGTAGCTACAGTTTGTGAATCAATATGCCTCTAAATATGTGGCCCATAAAGGATCAAACTTAACTTCTAGCGGTTAGAAAACCCTAAAGAATAGTGAACATAAGTAGCCTGTCCATTGAACCCAACTCATATTTGCTAAGTGTCATCTATGAACCAGGCAGTGTGGCGGGTACTTGGATACTAGAGTCACAAGTCAGAAGTGACATCACTGTACTCATTCACTTACAGTCTGGTGGCATGTAGTAAATTCTCAGACATGGCAGCTGCAGTCGTTGTTTGACAGAGGAGGAAACTAAAGCTCAGTGACTTTAAGCAACCCATTCATAGGAATCCCTGAGATTCTGTCATATCCCAAGGGCCTTGTCAATCAAAGATGAATTTATATTCTATATGGTTTTCGTTATAGTGTACTGACCTTTGGTTCACTGAAACTTGGTCATCGATGGTGGTCCATTGGATGGCGCTTTAGTTATTCAGAATGCCCGTTTGAATAAATGTGGCTCTGTTCCAAGTTCCATTACAGATACTCACTGTACACAAATTTAATATTCTGGGAGATGGCCTATATGGCCATTTGTTTTTTTTAAATCAACGTGGTTTTATTCAAATGATGGGCTTTACCTCAATTATGACAGGCAGAAATGATGCATATGTGCTTTGAAACAGAATTTTAGATTTATCTCTGAGAATGTATAAATTGAAAGTTTGCAAGCAAAAGACTTTCTGTGTTTACAAATTTATTTTATCCATACAAACACACATACCTGTATATATTTTATATGTGTATGTATATTGCATATTATACACACACACCTTAAAAGTATCTTTTATATACATTAAGATCAATTCTCTTCTCTACCGGGGATATGAGAGTATTACAGTTGTAACTAGTTGTTTGGGGCTCTCATCTCAGTGGGATGTAAATATGAACACAATCTATTTTTCTCAAAACATGGTTTTCACTCAGGTTTTAATCTTCCTCTCTTATTCTTTAATAAATCTTAAGCTGGTTCTTCAGTTTTTCAGTTCTTGAAAGTCTAGCTCAGTTTCAAATTCAACCTCAGATTCTATCTAATCTCATTTCTTCCCTATCCCAGGTGTAGGACAGGTTCATGATCTGGCTCTAAGAGATCTCTCCCTCTTCGCTCTTCAAAGCTCAGTTCTCCTGGAGGGCAGGGAAGAGGTAGGGGGGAAAGGGTACATGCCTCTCAACTGCATTGACAGTGGTTGTGACCCTCTCCCTGGTGGTTGATGCTATTTCTCTGGCTGTTACTAGTTCTTGATATCCTTTCTATGAGAGGTGATGAAAGACTGGCCATTTGGGGGAACATATGCGTGAGTTCTTCAGAAGCTGTGCAGGGTGTGTCCACAGCAGTATTCCCTGACTGGCTGAGACCCAAGCTCTTCCCCTGCCACTCTGGATCTCAGCATCGGTGCTCCCAGCCACAGCATCTTGCTGGGAAGGAAACTCCTGCCCCTGTCTCTGCCCTGCCATCCCTCTCCAGTCCTCTGCCTGGATAGACGAAGGAAGATGTGCAATAGGTGAGCATTGCTTTGTGTTTGAGCACCAGAATGTGAGTCTGATTTGTGCAAGTACCAACAGTCTCTCCCTCCTACATCTCACCCACTGCACTTCCTTCCCACTGGTCCTCCTCTGTGACCCTATCACTCTTTCCTTCATGTCTAATCTAGTCTTTAGGAGCAAAGTGGCTCTGCAAATATGAATTCCAAATATTTCTGACTGGCGCTTATGGCAGGAACTCTTTTGAATCTTTCATTTGCCTCTGGTTGGTAGACTGGAAACTTTCTTGGGGTACTAATTTTATTGTCTCCCACCACTTTGGATCTTGATCACTATTTCTGGGGCATCAGTAAAATCTGCTACAGTATTAGTATTTTTGTTTTACAGATGGAGAAATGAAGATTTAAAGAATTGAAATAACTTGTCCTTGGACATACAGTGAGAAAATGGAAATCCCATTTTTCTCCATCCACGTTATTCAGGCTCTAAAGGCCATGTCTTTGAGCCGCACATGATAGCACGTCCTTTGTGCCATCTCTGGCTTTTTGGGGGAAGAGAGTATTATGACCTTACCTTCTAACCAAGTGAAAACTCAGACACAGAGACTTAAAGAGGAATAGGGCTAGGAGTCCTAACTGGTATAGTCCAGGGACATTTTCAGGAACATCTCTGGATCCAATTAAGAAACCTGTATGGCATAATTCCCAGGGAATCTCCAGGTCAGGACCTCAGGGTGGAGACCACCTGCCACTGGATACAATTGTTGAGGAGGAAATATGACATAAAAGTAAGTCACTGAAGGGCATAGACAGACCTATTTTTAAAATAATCCTATATTTATATTTGGGGGTATTGATAATTCATTTGAGTTTCTAAGGTGTTGTCTTGGAAGGCCCCAGAAGAAAAGACCACAGTGATAATTGCTAATACGTCAGGCCACTTATTATGAAATAAGACCTGTTCACCGCTTTTAATGCATATATAACCCTTGAAACAGATCGTTCTCTTTTCTCATTTAAAATTAAAGTGATTTACCTTAGAGACTTCATTTATATAACTTGCATTAAACCATAGAGCTCAAAGAGGTGGTAAAGAATTTTTTTCTTTAAAAAAAGAATTTTTTCCTTTTTCAGCTAATGACAGAAATGATGATTTAAGAATTTTCCCTCTATTTTACAGAGTAACCGAAAACATGGATAAGACCCCAGAAAGGCAAATGCTTCTAGACCTTCAAAGATGGCAGAAATGTTTACAGCAGTGAGAGGGAGATCAAAAGCTAAGAACTACCCTGTAGCCAGGACTACAACTGTGTATTTTAAAGCCATTATTCAAGGTTTCGTACTTGACAGTTCCCACATGACCCTGTTGAAAATCTACAATATATGCTGCATTTAATGAAACATGTATATGTCAAACCAGAAGAAAAGAACTATAGACCTATATTGTGTAAAGAAAAAGTTCAGCAATGGAAACAGTTTCAGCAGATCAAGGAAAGATGTGTCTTGGGCATGGAACCAAAGTTACAAAGAAACATTCTCCCCCTGCTGTGCAGGGGGATCATTTTAATGTAACACCACACCCCATGGAAACACTAGTCCTGAAATAAACATTTTAAAAAATCAAAACAAACGAAAAAACAAGGGTGGGTGGGGAATGAAGCACGAGGAATACCTATGAGGACCTATTTACAATAAAATGTTTCATTTGAAAAGTCTGGTTTCTTACTACAGGGATTTGCTTTTTGTCTTTATTGTTGTTTAAAACTCAGGAACAGAGCCCTCTGCAATGTGAATGGGAAGGAAAGCAGTCTCCCGTTTGTTTTTCTGCAAGAGGTGGAGCTCGTGGAATGCATTCCACAGAAGACAGACGAGAAGCGGATCACAGTGACTAAACTGGCAACAAGGCGGAGGACTTAGGCGAATGTAACATAAGAAATAAAAGCAGATTTGATGCTGCCTTGGCCTTCTGTCACATCTGTCTTCCTCCACGAACAGACTGATCTCATTCATATTGAAAATTAAGAAGATGGTGCTCTAACTCACGAGCTCCCTGACTTGGTTCTGATTAGAATGCTGACATCTTTAGGGAACACAGGCCCAAGAGCATCTCTGAATCCGTTTCCAAAATACTGGTTTTCCAATGGCTGCTTAAAATTGCCTGCAAATACATACGTTATACGATTTGAATAAAAACACAATAGAGGTGAAAAGTAAACTTCTACCAACAGCTGAGTTTGCCACAGAGATGTGAATATTCAACGAAATTATGATGATTTTTTTAAAGTATCCTGATATGCCTAGAGCATTCTGACCTCTTCTTATTTAGACTGATAACATTTTATCCCCAGAGAGCTGACAGCAGCAAGATAGCTCTACTTTTTTTATATAGAAGTACATACGTTACCAATAAGGTCGTTTTCTACCAGAGACAAGTAGAAGACTGGTACTTTTCCTAAGTTATGTAATAGTGAGTCTTGAATTCAGCTCTGAGAGCCAATAAATGTTCCTGAAAAGCAAATTTTACACCTCATTTACTGTAGATAACAAAATAGCCTCAATTTTTCAAATTGTCAAGGTTTTATTTACAGGGCTAGATTTCCCATGCATAAAGAATGTGTGTAGGGAGCCAGTAACTCTTTCTATGAAATGCTACGCAAATCCTTCCATACGAGAGTTCTGTATCTTATTCTTTGGTTTTTAGCACTGGCATTTTCCAAGCCAGAACAGGAACTGAAGAATATGCAAGAAAGGCTAGAATGCTGGGGTCCCACGTTTTGTCCTTCTATTTACTGCTGACCCAGGTGTCTTTGGCCCAATCACTTAACCTCTCTGTGCCTCAGTCTCCTCATCTGCAAAATGAGGTTAAATGCTTTTTCATGAGGTTTTTTTGTTTTGGTTGGTTTTTTGTTTGTTTGTTTTCGGGTTTTTTTGCAATTCTGGAACAAGAGGTGCTTAAGGTAGCACAAAGTGCTTTGTAAAATTATGTCTGCTGTATTATTCGACGTTCTTGTATTATTGAGAAAGGGTTCCCCATGTAATAAAATAGTGCTTCAGTGTGGTTAAATCTAAGCACTGTAGCACTGAAGCTTTCCCATCAAACTACCTGGGATATTGCTAGCAATAAAGGTTGAGAGATCCAGAGCCGGGATCTCTAATAACCTGTAGTAAATAGATCATCTCGTGCTTTTGAACAAGACAGAAGAACGTCATTTCACTGATAAGCATCTCCTAGCTCTCCTTATTGCATATGCATGCCATGATACGAAACAATACTTTAATCGTAGGAGAGCCAACTCAGAAATTAAGGTGTGGAGTCTACTGATAGTATCACATAATTAGTCTGATCATCCCTTTCATTTTGGGGAGATGTACAGTAATAGGTCCTACTGGGAATATACAAACTAATTATCCTGCTGGATTCTTTATTCAACTGGGTAGTTTCTTTACTCAATATGAAGAGCACATTAATTGTGCAGGCAACGTCAAAGAAGGCACCACTACAGCCTGTGGCCCAACCCTTTCTAATCTCAGAATACACAGAAGAGAATAAATTACTCTTCCCTCTTTGACTTTTCTCTTCTGCTCTTTATTGGTCATTCCAGGGTCCATTTGAGCAAATTCATACTCCATTTGCCATATCAAACCTACTTTCCTTCTCTTCCTCTTGCTTTTTCCACCAAGAAACTTGTATGCTAAATTTTATATCCAAACACTGACTTTGACTTAAATGATTAGAAACATTTGTAGAAATAGTGTGGCTTGATCCTGTACCTTATCTGCTGTAACTCTGGTTGTATCACACACATACAAATCACACAAGAGCAAGACAGGTAGGATGACCATCTAAGCAGCTTTAGATGTGTTTAGGGCAAATGCAAAAAGGAGGGATTCTTACTTTCTGTTTAACCTTCAGGACATGAGCAAAGTTCTCTAGATTTTAGGCTAAAAGGGGATATTTTTACCAAGTCTTACTTCTGATCCTCAAAATTAACATACCATCGGATGAGGCTAAATATTTTGATAAGTAGATCTGTTTTCCATATCAACAATTATAAAAACATCAACAAAATTGTAAAGGTATGTTTCACTCATGGATCCACAGAAATGAATCGTATTTAAATGAATGCTTTCTTTGCGTATGATGTACAGCAATAGTAAAATGTGTCTCTTTAGAAATGGAGAGGCTGAATGTGGCCCCACTTCTTACAGAGAGTGCATAATCCCCACTCTGTTCTTTAATTTCTGCATCTGAACTATCCTGACACATTTGGCCAATGAGTTAGTTGTAGTCAGAATAACATTCTTCAGGGTTCATTTACTTAATTTTTCTTATCGAAGTATTCATCTCTTGGAAAATAAACATAACATGATATAAAAAAATAGTTTGACATAAAATGAAAGCCCCAATTTGGATAGTTATTCAGGACAGGAAAATTTTCATGAGGAAGGAAAAACAAAATCAAAAACTATACTTGGCTATCATACTAGAAAGCCTCTGTTATTAAATTGACCATCTAACCATTTTTCTTTAATGCCACCCAAATTTTATTTTAGGAAACGCTACAATGTGCTGAAAATAAGCATCAGATCCCTTTTAGCCCACATCATAGAAATGAAATTATTGCCAGTAGTGAGGTTTTAGGGGTGGAAGAATATACTTTGATTTTTCTTCCATTCACAAATAACTGTTCACCTAGGTGGCCTGGTTCTCCCGTAGGATAGACATGATGTAGAGGGCTCATGGGTCATCACTGCAGTAGGAAGGGGACATTTGTTCTCCACTATTATGGAAGAAATAAAGTTTTGCCAAATAATTTTTGCTACAGTATTTTATTTCAACTAAATTTTTGTTTAAAATAAATCTTTGATAAACTTTTTCTTTTTTGCCTATTTATTAACTTTTTCTATAAACCCATTGTGTAATTCACGTGTTTAATGTCTTCAATGTAATTCATAAATTCATTGTTTCAAAATGAAGTGTTTGAAAAACTGCCTAGGTTTTCATGAGAACTGTAAAAATGATATTTATCAGTTTTGTGTTGATGTTTAAATAATTGGATTATGTGTGTTATATCAAAGTAGATGGACAGCATAGATATTTTATTTTTTGAATACTTAATTGCATTTTTTTGATCTGTCAAAGAGTGGCACTATATATGTATGTATATATATATACATATACACAGGATATGTATGTGTGTATATATATGTATATATACACATATACATTTACCATATTGTAAAAGTTCAGTATAACTTCTTGAGAGATCAGTAATCAAAGCAAATCTTAGATGACTTTATGTCATGAGTTAATACTTACAGGATGGGCCCAAGCCTCTCCTTAAGTGGACTTCTACTTTCTAAAGGGAAAAAAGTAGGTCACAAGGTCTTAAAAGACAAAAGCTTCCATTCCGTGCAACTGCCCTGTCACTTCTATATAATATATTACCTTGAGACTAAATTTCAGGTGTATTGGTGAGAGGATTCATACATAATAGAAGGTTGGAGTTGATCTTCTAATTCCATTTCAGTACTGGGCAAGGAAGATTCACATTCCTTTGCTGCCTTTAATTTGTAGTTCAATTCTTCCTAAATAAACCTACTGTTGAAAGTCCAAGTCCAATGTTTAATCAAGTTACTAAAGATATACTCCAAGGAGTAATGTGGCAAAAATAGATTATAATTTGCTCTATTCAACCTAGTGTATCGTGCTCAGAGATGGCAGTGATTGATTGGGTGAAGTTCCCTGTTTTTGCATTTGTGTTTTTGCATTGAGGTCTTTGCACCCATGCTTTTATTTCCAACCTTGTTATATCAAAGTTCTGTAGGATGGAAGTGGTGTGGACAAACAACTTTTGAGTCCAACTTTGCCTACAGTCAAGACTCTACAAAGTTACTCAAGTGTGGGTAATGCAATTTCCCAAAAGCACATCCCCAGCATCCATCAAGAACAGCAATCACTTAGATTTGATTGACATCTCACAAAATGTGCCTATTTTCCCCCATTCACTATAGTCACTTCCTACGATGAGACAGATCAAAATCCAAACACTTTCATAAATATGTAATGTACATATATAAACATATATTCTGTACATAGGTGATGGTGCGAGCGCTTACTTAATGTGTACTTCTGTGCTAGGACTGAGGACTTAAGGAAGGGGTTTTTCTATGCTGCTAGGTAACTCATATTTTTGTTTAGCATCTGGTGTCTGTGCTCTTCTCCTTCCCTGCCTCTTCTCCCTCCTCCCCTACCTTCTGTTCACTATCATGATTCCCTGTTGTTGACTGAGGCCAAGAACTACTCATTGGCTTTCCAATTACCCAGCCCTATAAACCAGCCTGGTAGTGTTGCTAGTGGTTTTCTAGGAAGAGCAATGGAAAGTCCAGTACAATCTACAGTATTAATATTACCCAAAAGTCCCATAATTTTATCAGCTAGAAATCTCATTCCAACAAGGGTTCATGCATGTTTTAACCTTCGAGATCCTACTCTATGGGGACTCAAGAAGAGAGCCGATGTATTTGAATACATGATTCCCTGATGCCTACTGTGTTAATGCAGCCAGGGGACCAATTTCTCAGAGCTTTCATCCAATCAACTGCCTCATTTGGGGTTCTTTCTCTCTGTCTCATTAGCATGACTCCATATATTGGTTCAGTGCTTGTTTATTAATGGGAGAAAAATATAGACTGAGTTTCACCAGGATGATCCCCTGAAGTACACTGAACATGTACATGCACTGTATGTATTACTCCAGAGACTGGAATCAACTTATTGTATGTAAAGTTTTATGAATGGTTATTTTATAATTTATGTATTTAATATAGGAATCCATGAGCTCTGGTGTTTTAGTTTATATAAAAATAAAACAATCTGCATTTTTTAAAACTTTATCTTGCATTGTTCATAGGTTTTTGCTTTGGTATGTTTAACTGTCCTCTTTATCTACTTTTGACAAACAAGGTAAAGCAAAGTCAGAGCTATCAGTATAATGTCAGTGATCAAACTCTACATCAAGGATAGTAACTAGGTTTCTCCTCATCTATTCACTCTGAATTTTTTATTTTAACTGCCAGGTACACTGTGGGGAAGGGTCCAAGGCAGAATTTACACTTTCGAGGAAAGACCTATTATCATTAGCATGCCTGCTCTGAGTATAATTTGGGAGAGAATCTTGCCAGGTATTTCCCATCCTTATTCTAGATATTACTTCTTTTCCTGTACTCACCTGACTTTTCTCCCTACGGTACAGAGCCACTAGATGTAGCAAGTTAACAAGTATGTATCAGGGCCCCTGGGTGGCACAGCGGTTAAGCGTCTGCCTTCAGCTCAGGGCGTGATTCCGGCGTTATGGGATCGAGCCCCATGTCAGGCTCCTCCGCTATGAGCCTGCTTCTTCCTCTCCCACTCCCCCTGCTTGTGTTCCCTCTCTCGCTGGCTGTCTCTATCTCTGTCGAATGAATAAATAAAATCTTAAAAACAAACAAACAACAACAACAAAAAACAAGTATGTATCATGTGAGCATCCTTTATGTACCTGGCCTGGCATGCGTGGGTCTACCCTCAAAGAGCTTTTAGATGAATGTGGGAAACTGTCCATGTATGTATAACAATATGAGGTACAGTTGTGTAGGTCATTGCTAAGAGCTACTAAAAATAGGGGCACCCGGGTGGCTCAGTCGTTAAGGATCTGCCTTCGGCTCAGGTCATGATCCCAGGGTCCTGGGATGGAGCCCCGCATTGGGCTCCCTGCTCAGCGGGGAGTCTGATTCTCCCTCTGCCTCTCCCCCAGCTTGTGCTCTCTCTCTCTCTCTCTCTCTCTCTCTCTTTCACTCTCACAAATAAAACCTAAAAAAAAAAAAAAATGGAACTACTATAAATAATACTGGTATTTGGGGATAGGCTTGAAAAACCCACAGTTTCTTCTTTTAGTTGCACCCGTTTATCTTTAACTTGAGCACTTTAGTTACCTTAAGTGCTTTAGCAAAAAGCATTGCTCATCAGTTCATTACAACCTTCTATTACTCATTTATAGGACCACCTGCATGCCATGTCAAACCTTCAAAACAGAGAAGAATAAAACATAGCCCCAGCCCTCAAGACATCACAATCGACGTTATCTGCTGAAGACTTACAACTGACTGAGCCTCTCTGAAAAAGGTACTGAGCATATCAACATGCTATGAAATAGGCAGCTACTATTACGAATTCTATCTAATTTTATAAATGAAAAGCTCTGTTTTGATGAACTCTAATTCTGATACATAACTCAAATATGCCATCATGTCAACAACTCAAATGACTTCTCCTAGCTCAAGAAGAAAGTACCCCGCCCTGTCTCCTGGAGACAGTGAAGGGGATGGGAGACACTTCCTCCCACAATGCCAGGGAGATGAGTCCTGCCCTCTCGGAAGGCAGTTCCGCCTCTTCCCTCCAGGTGAGCATGCGCAGTCACAGAGGGGCAGCTACGCCGTCGAATGCTTGCTTACCTACCTCATGTAGGTAGATTTGTGCCAAATGGCTGATGAATCATGCTTACTTCATTTAAGCAACTTCGTAGTTACATATGGAATGTGAGGTTGTAGGTTCTTTTCTCACAGAAAATGCTCCAAATAAAAATCCTTTTTGAACAAATATATTTTTTTTGCATGTGGATGCACTTAAAAGTATGAAGTCATTGGTTTTGATCAAAAGGGTCTATAACAAATAATCACTGGTAATCCGTACCTGCAATTACTACAAAATTTTGAGAGCAAGGGCTACTATCTCTATGTCATCTATGTGAAGTTCCCCATAGGACACTTTTCTTTCTTTCTTTTTTTTTTTTTTTACAATTTTGGCAGAGGAGGAAACACAAAACTAAGTAAGAACCACCTCAGGAACAGGAATTTTATTCTGTAATAAAAAAAAATTTACTGTGTAAATTATTTTGCCCTACCTAGAATTGCACGAACAAATCTAAAATTTACTTATGGCATCCTATCAATTCCATTTTCTCTTTATTGATGTTATTGTTTTGCTTTTAATTTAATTTTGCCTTTAATTATACCACCTCAAATCTATTTTTATACAGCACAGGATATAAATTGAAAATTGTAAAAATGCACAGTAAGTATTCTTAGAACTACTATAGGAAAGTATGCAGAAAAATACCCTAAATAAGAATAAGACAAAATTATGAGTGTGTATCTTTACAATTTCACTTCAGAGGGGATTTCTAACATGTCAGCTGGAAAGTTATCTGACCCAAGGCAAATGCAACAATCGATGAGTGCCCCAATGTTGCATGGCCTGGTACAGTTAAAGACCAACTTACAGAAAGTTGGTAAGGTGAGACCGGTGGTTTTTTTTTTTTTTTTTTTTTTTTTTTTTTTTTTTTTTTTTCTGCTTGATAGAAAAAGAAAAACCCAAAGATTAGGATTTAGTCTTGTGTGCAAATTAACCCATCTGGTTTCCCACGTACTGCCTTGAGTTCAGCCTATCTTAACCTGTTCTTCAAGCCTTTCTTGACCCAGCTTAGTTATTCTCCTGGTTTAATTAATGAGGTACATAACACTTTGACATATGTCCACGTATTTGTATAAGAATGACATTTTTAACAATTTGATAAGAGTACTTTTTCAAAAGGCATTTTAAGGAATATTGAGACAAGATAGTGTCCTTGCTCTCAATGAACTTAAAGTAAAACAGATCAAGCCTGGAAACAATGAAATAGAAATCAATCCAGGGGGCGCCTGGGTGGCTCAGCGGTTAAGTGGCTGACTTTGGCTCAGGTCATGATCTCAAAGTTCTGGAACTGAGCCCCGCATCAGGCTCTCTGCTGAGCGGGGAGTGTGTTTCTCCCTCTCCCGCTGCCCCTCCCCACTCACGCTCTCTCTTTCTCAAATAAATAAAAATCTTAAAAAGAAAAAAAAAAGGAATCGATCCAGGATGACTAAAAGCCATGACAATACACAAACCACTAAGTTTCCTGAGTTAATTTTTCATTCCAGAGTTGCTCCTTCTCCTGTTCTCCGAGCTCAGTGACAGATGGATTATCCTGGATTCCTAGCCCCCCTTCTCTCCTGCTTTTTCCTTACCCTCCGCGTCCAATCCTTTACAAGTTCTGGTGACTTCAGCTCTCCCACCTGTCAGTCTTTTCTTCATCACGTCTACTAAGAGCTTCTCACCTGAATTCCTGCAGCAGCTTCCTGGTAAAGTAATTGCTTCCAGCTGTGCCCTCTTTGAATATGCCCTACAGGGCCACCTGGCTGGTTTAGTCGTGAAGCCTGTGCCTCTTGCTCTGGAGATCCTGAGTTCAAGCCGCACACTGGGCGTAGAGCTAAAAAAAAATCTAATAGAAAAATAATGAATATACCCTACTTGTATCTAGCTTGACTTACTGTGCAGATCAGACCAGGTTGTTCTATCATTAAAATCCCTTCTTGGTTTCCCATGCCTACCTGGGGTTAATTCTCAAATGCTTATTGAACTAAACACATAACATAAACATGGGAGTGGGAACTGGGGTAAGACACTGCAGCCAATACAAGGCCACTATTTGATCTAACCGAACTCCAGAAAACAAGGCTCACATTCTCTCCTTAGCATGGCCATTTATGTCCTGGATAACTCTTATTTTTAAAGATTCAGCTTAGCCATCACCTTCTTCAAGAGTTGAACAAAATGCCCTTTGTTCTCCCAAAGTATTTGTGTGTACCTAGCTTGTCACTTACCATGTATATTAAAATCACTTACTCTGTTCAACCCCACAATCCCCCCAATTAAATCTGAGTTGTTTGAGGGCAGAGAATATGCCATTTTTGGCTTCCAGTCTTGAGCGTGTTACATAGTCCCGACTACCTAGCCGAGTCTCACGAAAATATTCTGATTCTGTTGTTTATGTATGGGGCTGTGGAGGGAGGAATCGCTTCTTGTTCAGGTGGTAAAAGAAGGCTCCACGAAGGTGGAAATAGGTAAATCAGACCATTTTTTGGAAAGTTATTTTGTTGTTTCTGGGGTTTTTTTGTATGTTTTCTTATTTCCTTCCTTTTTTTCCTTATTTTTTTTTCTTTTCTTTTCCCTCTTTTCCTTTTGGAAAGAGAGTTTTATTCCATAAACCGAAGGCTCTTCAGAAAACATATGCAAAAAAAATACGCTCCCTGCTCGCTTCACCTTATCCTGGTTCAAGTTCTCCATCCCCCTGCATTTTACGATCTGACCACAGGAGGGGAGCATTTGTCCAAAAGTCCAGGAAAATATGTTAGCTCAAGGAAAATCTGAAGCTGATGTTATGCGGTATTTTGTGTCCTTTGGTTTTGTGTTTCTCTTCCACACATCCATGTGAAAGCAATAATCTAAATAGAGGCACCGCCTCTCCCACTCTCCTACTATGATTTCTCACCGTCCTGGTTTTGCAGCCTGTCCTTCACTTCAGGGAGGCTGTTGTTGTCTCTACCCAGGCAGCAAATTCATCTGCAAACACAAAGGCTCAGAGAAACTTAGCGACCAATTACACAGTCTCCAAATATTCCAAACTCGCTCAGACGCCAGACAAAAGGGGTCAAGGCAGTTCATCGGATTCACTCCCTAATTCTCCACCTCTGAAGCAAGCTCTCCCCAGGGAACAGAGGAGGGAAGGTATGTTATTCTGTCTAAAGTTTCTCTATGTGAATACACCTGAATTTGAATTTGTTTTTAATAAGAGTATTATGTTTTAAATATCTTGGCCAAAACATATTATGTTTCTCAAAGGAATTTTTGAAGGAAAAAATAGGGGATTTGTCCTTAAAACACATTTACCTCCCAAGAAGCATGAAAAACAGCAACAATTTCTTGTTGTTTGCACAAAACATTGGCTAAATACACTTTTATTCCACTAGCCTGCCATTCTTCACCATAAACAGCATTTTCTAAGTCGCTGTGTAATGGACAAAGCATCCCTGCTTTTTAGTGCTGGCGTCTCCCTGGTTGTACAGGGGCTGCTATGGGAAAGCACGGTTCAAAATAAGCCAGGTGCTCCCATTTCCTTATAATTACAGATGAAAGTAAAGCAGAGACACGATCATATTGGTCTTTTCTCTTTATGACCTGTGTTTCTCTTTTCCCTGCTATGAGAGACATTATGTGTTTGGAAGACGGGCAGACTGGGCCCCAGTCCCACCTCTGCTGCTAGGTATGTGGTATTCAGTGAGTCACTGAATCATTCCAAGCCTCCCTTTTTTGTAAAACAGGAGAATAAAATCATTTTCCTTGTTGGGCTGTTGTCAGAATTACACGAGACATGTAGCAAGATGAGTACCAAAAGTTTTAATGCGTGACTGGTATGCAAGGGCTCGGTCATGGGTAGGCTCCAGAACTCACATTTTTATAATTTGTGAGGTTTGAAGTTCATTTGTGAGTGTGAAAGGGAAAAGTACAAAGGATAGTACAAGAGCATGAAAGTATGAAAGAACAGTAGTATGACATTCCTGCCTTCACAGTCCTTCCCTGACTCCTGCCAAACCAAGAGAAACATGCAGCCAGAATATCGCAATGTTCAGTGAATAAGCAGTGATTTATGTATAGGATTTATGTATAGGACCAAGCAGGACTCTTCCTGCTTGGGCAAGAGTTAATTGGCTGTAGAGGGGGAGCAAGCAAGTAGCTGAGCAAATCCCTGGCAACATACCAAGGATCAGGCACGGCTGGGAAGCCTGCGCGATGCTCTTGCAGTACTTCCTTGGCACCACAGGGAGGCACTGTAGGGACCCTCTGTGGTCTTGTGCATCTAGAGCTCTGATATCCCTGACAATTTTTCTTTGTGTACATCGCAAGGAGAGTTGCTTTTTTAAGATCTCTCGAAGAGATCTTAAACATTTATTCATTTTTTTGTTCATTTTTTATTCCTTTATTTTTCAACATTTATTGAACAGCTACCATGTAGCAGGCATGCCTGTGTGTAAAGAATACTTGCATGACTTGGCTATTGGCAGAAGTAATAAATAGCAGAGCCAAGGCATGGCTCAGATAATCTGATTCCAAGTTTAGTGAACTTTCCCCTCAAATATATATATAATTAATTCATATAAATAAAGCATTGTATGATACATTATAGGATCCTATATAATATGTAATTATATTAATACAATCATCAATGTAACTATCATGTAATTAACTATAAACTAAATGAATAACAATATACAACGGCTGAGCCCCTACTATGTGTCAGGAATTTTTATGCGCTTTTTCATATGCTATATGGCCTCTAGAGTGATCTTATGAATCCCAACACTGTTCCCCATTAGCTCTATGACCTTAATCAAGTTAATGAATGTCTCTGGGGCTCAATTCTCTCATTCATAAAATGGAAATAATACAACTTACCTGGCAAGGTTATGATAAGGATTAAATTAAAGTGAAATAAATAAAACAAAAACTTATTAAGCTACATAAAATACCCCATACACAGGGTACCTGGCTGGCTCAGTAGGTAGAGCCCGCAACTCTTGATCTCAGGATTGTAAATTTTGAGCCCCACACTGGGTGTAGAGATTACTTGAAAAAATTAAATCTTTAAAAAAAAAGAAAAGACCCCTACAGGGTAGAGGCTCATTATTATCATTCATGCTCTTAACAACTTTGCATTTACTAATGAAGAAACTAACACATTACAATTTGGTAATTTGCCCAAGTTGATTCAACTAGAAATTGGCTGAGTAGAATTTGAATCCAGAGCTAACTCTAAAGTTTGTGCTCATTGTGCTATACTGTGCTGCCAGTGTGCTTTTTGCTTCCAAACAGTTACTAGGCCTTTGAGGTGAGAGAATATTTACTATTCCCCACAGTACCTGGCTTAGGTTATCCATAGAGCATGTTGGGGAGGAAAACTGTTCCTCTACCCTTAAAGATTCTTTCGGCTGGTCTAAGAGTTAAATTGACACGAGGCAGAATAACAGGAGAAAATCAAATTTAATTACTCACAGGAGCATCATAAGAATAGGAGGCCCACAGGTAGTCAGGCAATTGAGGCTTATATGCCATCCAGATGAAGGAGAAGAGGGTAGAGGTCTGGGATTTCAAAGGGAAGGAAGACAATTCACAGAAAGATGAGAAAGAGTAAAGGTTCAGTAAGTAATGTTTGCTGGCCCATATAAAAACAGTGGGACATAGAAAGAAATATTAATAAACATCCTTTGCCAAGTTCCTCCCTGTCTACCACACCTGGTTCGTACTGTAGTGGACTTACCTGTAGTGCTAGTTCCCTTTTTGAAACAGGAACTCTATCTAAACTCTTTTCGGTAGTTAGGAGGAAAGTCAAAGTTTCTTGCTGAGTCTTCTGGTTCTTAAAGATAATCAGTCAGTCCCAAGTAATCCACATGTCAAAGAGACACATTTGAAGTGGCAAATTTTGCTCCCCTCCAACAGTGAGTCTGCAAATGTCTGTTAAATGAGCAACATATGGAGACAAGGGGAGAACACAGAATAGAAAAGTTAAATTTTTGTTTTTACTCTTTTTTTTGCCTACAATTAATGTACTATTAAAAAGAAAACCACAGACCCAAGATGGAGTCACTTGGGCAGTCCAGGTCACCACACAGGGACTTAATACCTAACCTCACTACAGTTTCAACCTCCCCCCAGAAGTGTAGCCTTAGCATGTCAGTCAGAAATTATCTGGTCAGCACTAATGAGGTAATCTGTCTTGTGGGCCTTCTCCATCCCCACCCCCTCCCCTCAAAGGAAGATGAGGTCATCTGCATGATAAGACTCTCTGCTTTTCCCCCTAAGGGAAAGTGACCTTGCCTGAAACAATCCTTCCTTTCTTTTTGCCAATAACTTCCTTGTCCCACCCCCTTTCCTATAAAAACCTGCCCTTTTGTACAACTTTTCGGTACCCCCTTCTACTTGTGAGCTGGGATGGTGCCCAATTCATGAATCGCCTTATAAAGCCAATTAGAGCTTCAAATGTACTCACTTGAATTTTTCTTCTTTACCAATACTAAGAGTTAAGAAGAAACATAGCTAACGTGTTAACTAAAGATGGAAGGATATGGCCCTTCACTGTATAAAGGCTTGAATATTCGCAGTTACCTGCAAAGAATCTCTTTGCCTTTCTGCCTCTTTTGAAGTATAAAACAAGGTTCTCTTCCCCATTCCCACCACCTCCCTTAACAGAGGGTCCAGCAAGTCCCTGCAGCTCCACAGAGAGAAGGATGGGAATGGGGCGGTGAAGGCAGTGCTGTCCCTGCATGTGGGTCAGACCCACAGCGGCCTGCCCCGTTGCTCCTTCCACCCTCAAACACCTTTTCTGCTGCTTATCTTTCACATATCCTCAAATGTTCTCCTGGAGTTAAAAATAAATAGGGGCGCCTGGGTGGCACAGCGGTTGAGCGTCTGCCTTCGGCTCAGGGTGTGATCCCGGCGTTGTGGGATCGAGCCCCATATCAGGCTCCTCTGCTATGAGCCTGCTTCTTCCTCTCCCACTCCTCCTGCTTGTGTTCCCTCTCTCGCTGGCTGTCTCTATCCCTGTCAAATAAATAAATAAAATCTTTAAAATATATATATATATTTTATCTATTTATCTAAAGATAAATATATCTTTAAATATATATATATATATATATATATATATATATATATATATATATATATATATATATATATTCGAGAACGTCTCTGGGGAAAATGGAAGTGAGCTACCCAGAAAGGCCATATATTAAAGTATTAGAATCCGTTGACAAAAAACCTTTTTGTTGGATTATCTAGCTGCCCTATTTTACAACCCTGAGGGGAAAAAACCACCAGAATGATAAGGGAATGTCCTACCAGGGAAGAAGGCTTTACAGAGAGACCCAGATGAGAAGAGGTGTATAGGCAACTAGGATTAGCCCAGACAAACTGTAAATGCCCTGTCAACAGTGGTGTGCTGGAAAGCAGGCTCTCAGAAGAGAGGGGAAGCTGTGAGTTATACTCTCTTCAGGTCTCTCGAAGATAAACATTTCTATGGTGGCTGACTTCAAGCTACCAATGACAAAATTCCAGAATATTTAACAATTGGGCTTCAGAGTTGGCACAAGTCAACTCAAGCACATCAGTACCAGTGATGTTGGAAGGATGAGATAACTTCCTGCCAATTTGTTACCATATGAGTGATAAGTAATGTGATTTTTCACAGCAGGTATGTGTTTATCCCTATAAAGTACAGTGTGCTCTGTACTCCACCCCACCCCATAATAGCAGTGCTCACTGAGGAATAAAGAGAGTCAAGATAGACAGTTGCCGCAAATCAGCACATATAAAAACTGGTGCCCTCTGATTCAAGTCTGTAGTTTGTACTTTACCAATGGTAATTTCCTGGTTTCGCCATTGTACTGTAGTTATAGGGGTGCCTGGGGTTACCATGGGGTGCCTGGGTGGCTCAGTCAGTTGGGCGGCTGGCTCTTGGTTTTGGCTCACATCATGATCTCGGGGTTCTGGGATTGAGCCCCACACCTGGCTCCATGCTCAGCGGGGAGTCTACTTGAGGATTCTCTCTTGTCCTTTTCTTCTGCCCCTCCTTCTGCTCACACACTGTCTCTCTCTCAAATAAATAAATAAATCTTTTCAAAAAATGTTATCAGGTGCCTGGGTGGCTCAGTTGGTTAAGTGACTGCCTTTGGCTCAGGTCAATTTCCTGGAGCTCCAGGATGGAGTCCCCTGTCAGTCTCCCTGCTGGGGGGGGTGGGGGGGGTGGCGGCATGCTTCTCCCTTTGACCCTCCCCCCTCATGCTCTCTCTCTCTCTCTTGCTCATTCTCTCTGTCTCAAATAAATAAATAAAATCTTAAAAGAAAAAAAAGTTGTTACGGTAAGGAGAAGCTATGTGGGACTCTATCAATTTTTCATCTTCAAATTTATAATTTTTTTAAGTTGGGGAAAACCCCTCAAACAATATAGGAAAATAGAAAAAGGACAGTAAAATTTAACCCCAAATGGTACCACATAGAAATTATCATCATTATCAATATATAGACATCATCTGAGGCATCTTTCTGTCTAAATATATAGGTGTATGGGTAAAGATTGAGGCTACTTTTAGGGAAATGGAGTTCTATCATAGATCCTATTTTTAAATACCTGTAAATAATTATACCTGAATTGAACAAAAGAGCCTGATGTTAAGCAATAAGAATCAGTGAACATGACCTACCTTGATGAGCACTGAATCACATACAGAATTATTGAATCGCTAAACTGTACACCTGAAACTAATATAACACTGTACATTAAATATACTGAAATTTTATTTATTTATTTATTTATTAAGATTTTACCTATTGATTTGAGAGAGAGAGCACACGAATAGGGAGCCCAATGCAGGGCTCAATCTCAGGACCCTGAGATCATGATCTGAGCTGAAGGCAGACACTTGACTGAGCCACTGAAATTTTAAAAACGAATTAATTTTTAAAAATCAGTGAACTTGAAATCAGTATACTGTTACCACACACACACACACACACACACACACAATGGATTATCCTATTTCTTAAATGACCAGAGCCTGTTGGACCATTTCTTTGGCCTTAAAATTAAGGCCCCTAAAATTATAAGTTGAGTTCTATTTCCTATTCTCAAAGATAATAGCACTAGAAAAAGGAAGCATCAGGAGAGCCAGCCCTCTAAGGTTTCAGAAAAAGAATGCAAAAAAAAAAGCCCCCCCCCAAAAAAACACTGAGCATTAATTAACCCTTCAAAACATCTTAGAATCTTTTTTTCATCTTAGAATCTTAACTAACAACTATTTTTTCTGTATTTGACTCTTCACTTTGTTTCATAGCTGAAGCTTTTAACAGTACTGCCCACTTTATATCTCTTAAGGCTACCAGTACTGTAGTACAATATTAATGAAAAATAACAGAAAACATTTAATATTGGTGTTTTGTCACAGAATTCACTTTGCTCCATATTTCAATAAAATAATAAAATCATCTTACAGATGGGGCAAACTTTATCATTTTAAAAACACTGCACACTTTTTTTTTTTAAGTAGACTCCATGCCCAGCATGGAGCCCAAAGCAGGGCTTGAACTCACGACCCTGAGATCAACACCTGAACTGAGATTAAGAATTGAATGCTTAGCATACTGAGCCACCCAGATGCTCCAGCTCTGCACACTTTTTACCTCCTTGCAATGTCATAGCCACTCCATACAACAGTCCATCCTGATATTTCGCCCACATTTTACAAGCAGTAACAGTGAGACTCACAGGTGAGCAGCTTGCTTATAATCATAGGAATAAGTAGAAGGGCCATAGAATTTTACAGATTTTACAGATTTTTTTAGACTTCTGCCCTTTTTTTTTTTTTCCTGGAGAGAGAGAGAGAACACAAATGGTGGGGAGGGGCAGAGGGAAAAGGAGAAGCAGACTCCCTGTCAAGTGGGGAGTCCAACGTGGGGCTTGATCCCAGGACTGCGAGATCATGACCTGAGCCAAAGGCAGATACCCAACCGCCTGAGCCACCCAGGTGCCCCAAGAACTTTTGCCCTTTCTGTCATGTGTTAATAGAGTCTTAGTATGGGGACACCTGGATGGTGCAGTCAGTTAAGTGTCCAACTCCTGGTTTCAGCTCAGGTTGTGATTTAAGGGTCGTGATCTCAGGATCATAATCTTGGGGTTGGGAGATTGAGCCCCTCATTGGGCTCTGTGCTCAGTGAGGAATATGCTTAGGACTCTTTCTCCCTCTCCCTCCCCCCGCCTTAGATACATAAATCCTGAAAAAAATAGAGTCTTAGTATGACTTTAGGACCCTTAAAACCCCCAAATGGTAAATGTAATTTAATACAGCTTATAATATATCAAGAAGTTAAACATAAACTGAATTGAAATCTTCTCAACTCCTCCATAAGAAAAAAAATTTCAAATTTAGTAAGAGCCTGCTAGGATTAAAAATCATACTAGTGGCTTATCCTATCTTACAGAGCAGGATCCAAGCAAATGGAACAGGAGACAAATAAGTTTTTTTATTTTGGATAAGGAAAATAATAATACTAGATAATATTTTAAAGATGCCATGGCACTGTGCTAAGTATTTATTTGTACTCTCTAATACTTACTGATCTGTTGAGGTAGACATGATTATTATCCCAGTTTGGCTAACAAATAAACTGAAGTTTGAAGAGATGGAAAAAGTAGGAAATAACAAAGGAATTAGCAAAATAAAGGATCTGGGATTTGAGCCCATGTTTGTCTGATGCAAAATCCTGCATTTTTAACCAGAGTGAGGCTATATTATACTCTGTGGAGAATAGAAGGAGACCAAACAAACAATCGAAACCCAAGACTAATTAAAGTACAACTGAAAAGAAGGAAAGTTGACGTTTGGGACTGTCTTACATTCTCTGCCTCTTTGTCCTATTTCCCTTCCCCCCTCCAGTGACCAAAAGCCACTGGACTCTATTTTCTCTCATCCCTATCTAAAGTTGCTCTCTAAAAAGTGTCTGGATCTCATTTAAGATAAAGGATGAGTGACTCTTGACAGCTTTGAAAGTTGTTGCTCCTGGAGCTTTAGATCAAGCATTAGTTCATCCTTTGGAGGCTTAAATTGCTTAGTTCTCAGGAACTAGAGATATGGGATAGGAAAAAACAACTCTAAAAAATATAGCATCCAGTCAATTAATTTTTTATAAGAGTGCCAGGAGAATTAAATGGAGGGGAAATAGTCTTTTTAACAGATGGTGCTGGGACAACTGGATATCTATATGTAAAAGAATGAATGTGGGAGTGCCTGGGTGGCTCAGTTGGTTAAGCATCAGACTCTTGATTTTAGCTCAGGTCATGATCTCAGGGTTGTGAGATTGAGCCCCATGTTGGGCTCTGTGCTGCACGTGAGGCCTGCTTTAATTTCTCTCTCTCCATCTCCCTCTGGCTGTTCCTCCCTCAACCCTCTCAAAAAAAAAAAAAAAAAAAAAAAAAAAAAAAAAAAAAAAAGAATGTAGACTCGTACCTCACACCATAAACAAAAATTAATTCAAAATGTATCATTGACCTAAATGTAAGAGCTAAGACTCTAAAACTCTTAGAAGAAAGGTTTGAATCTTCATACTTTTGGATTAGGCACTGAAATAAAGCATCAATATGGATATGGCACCGAAAGCATAAGTAACAGCAACAAAAAAATAATTAAACTGGAGATGATCAAAATTTAAAACTTTTGTCGCTCAAAAGACACTCACAAGAAAGTGAAAAGACAACCCACAGAATAAGAGAAAATTTGGAAAATCATGTATCTGATAAGGGACATGTATCTAAAATGTACAAAGGAATCTCCCAAATAGCTCAAGTAAAAAGTGAGCAAAAGCTCTAAATAGTTCACTAAAGAAGGTATATAAATGGCCAATAGGATCACAGAAAGATGCTCATCATCATTAGACATCAGCAGAATGTAAATCACAACAAAGTACCACTTTATACCTAGTAGGATGGCTCTACTCAAAAAGAAAGATAACGAGAACTGTTGGCAAGAATGTGAAGAAATTGGAGCTTTTATATACTCCTGGTGGGAATGTAAATTGGAACAGCCATTTTTAAAAACAGTGTCCAATTCCTCAAATGGTTAAACATATGTTACCATGGGACCTAATGATTGGTGTATACCCAAGAGGACTGATAACTTGTTCACACAAAAATGTACATACGAATATTCATAGCAGCATTATTAATAACAGCCAAAAAAGTGGATCCACCCAACTGATGAATGGATAAATAAAATGTGGTATAACCATACATTGGAGTACTATTTGGCAATAATGAAGTAGTAACACATGCTACAAGATGGATGTATGTTGTGTGCATTAAGCTAAGTCAAAGAAGGCCATCACAAAGGACCAAATTCTGTATGTTTCCATCTATATAAGAAGTCCAGAATAGGCAAATCTATAGAGATGATAAATAGATTAGTGGTCACCTAGGGATGGGGTAAGATGGAAGGTTGGAGGATGAATGGCTGAGAGGCAAGGAGTTCTTTTTTTTTTTATGATTTATTTATTTATTTGGAAGAGAGAGAGTGCAGGTAGAGGGGCAGAGGGTGAGGGAGAAGCTGGCTTCCCTCTGAGCGCAGAGCCCAAGATGGGGCTTGATCTCAAGACCCTGAGATCATGACCTGAGCTGAAATCAAGAGTCGGATGCTTAACCAACTGAGCCACCTAGGCTCCCTGAGGCAAGGAGTTTCTTTTGGGGTAATAAAAATGCTCTACAATTGTTACAATGATGGATGTAGTACTCTGTGAATAAACTAAGAGCCATTGAATTGTACATTTTAAAAGTATGAATTATATGGTGTATAAATTATATCTCAATAAGGCTATGTAAATATGGCAATGCAGCTGGTGGGAATACAAATTAAGACCATGATAAGATGTCATTATGTACCTATTAGGACAGTTAAAATGAAAAATAGTGACAATACCAAATACCATAAGGATGTGAAGAACTGATCTGATGCTAGTAAGAATGTAAAGTGGTATAGCCACTCTGGAAAATCGTTTGGCACTTTCTTAAAAGAAAGCTGTATGTGCACTTACCATACAACCAACAAGCACCTTCCTGGGCATTTACCCCAGAGAAAGGAACACTTACATCCAAATGAATCCTGTACGTTATTTATTGAGGGCATATGTAGAAATGTATAAAAATGCAAGAAAATCCATTAAAATTAAGCACATTTCTCCTCACGCCTCTCAGATAACAACACCCAAGATAAGAACCAGGAGAAATGAGTCATCCTCTGGAGAAGTTTTAGGACCTTAGATGCTTGTCTACATTGAAAATGTGTGCAAATAAATGATAAATAAACATGACATGCTTCCTAAATTTTGCCAGCTTCTAAATACTCATCATCGTTGTGGATTTTAGTTTCATATCAAAAGATATCTAAATCATGGCTCCAGTCCCCCCAGTCTGGAGGAAATGCTATGCAGCAGGAGTCATGACCTCATTTCCTTCCATAGCAATTTCTTCCTTCAGGTTCTTGCCCATGTGAAATCCCCTCCTCGTACACTCCATTGGGTAGCTGGGTCCCAGGCTTGGAGCAAATTCAAAAGTCGTGGTTCAGAACACGCCAGCAACTGCCAGAAGGATCCTAATCTTTTGGTTCTTGGACCATTGTGAGAAAGGGTTTGGAGCCAAGGTAATCAGAGACTGACTGCACTTCTCAGCACAAACCAGACAGCCAGGATGGAGGGCGTCCCCTCAGGCCTGGCTCGGCTTTTCATCCATACAGACGGCTTTCATGAGGTCTCAGCTGCGTGAACCTCCTCCCTCATTGGTCATTTCCCTCCCCCGCAGGACTGGGGCAAAGCTCTGCAAACGTGGTGTCTAGAAACAAACTAGGATTCTATCTCTAAGGCCCCAGGGCCCACCAGGCCAGGAGGGATTCAACAAGGAAGCCCTCACCAGATGGGAGCACACCTACAATCATCTTTTCACTTCTAAATATAATCCTTCAAGCCTTCCGCACAACTTGGACCCCACCACCCAGACTTCCTGCTTCACTTCACATGGTCTATGTATTTTCTCATTTCCCAGAAGGGCTCATACAATGCCCAGCAGAGTCCAGTTACTGATGTTAACATTATTACCCAAAACCTTACTGTGTTCCACGAATGTATATACAGCATTTAATTTAATCCTGACAACAACCATAAAAGTTAGGCTCCATTATTGTCCCCATTTTCTAAATAAACTTATGCAAACTGTATGTTTCCAAAGTCCTTGTTTTTAATGTTGCCACTATACACTCTCCCTGCTGTACTGAAGAGCTTGCGTTTCCATGGTCCATGTTGAGACCATGAGACACCTGGGCTTGAACCCAGCTAAGCGACTCTCTTGCTGAATGGGGCTTGTGTGGCACACGGCCATGTGAGCTTCATTTGCTGATTTGTGAAAATTGAGAATGAAAATAATGCCTGTTTCACTAAACCGTTGTGTGAATTAAATGAGATAATGAAGCATTCAAAATATTCAGCATGATACCTGACAAACAATGGACCCCAGTGAACGTCTGTTAAATGAATTAAGGAATAAGCCTGTAGAAATTATAGCATGAATAGGGGACAGAAGAGATGCAGAAAATGCCAAATAATGACTAACAGGAGATCAGTAGTATTTGGCTGTGTGATGCAGCCAGAGACATTTGGAAAAGAAAGCCCCATGGCTCTCTCCCAGTTCAGCTGGCTGTTCTGTCTGTAGGGTTCAGCGCTAATGAGGCCACACCTTGTGAGCAGTTCACTTTATTTGATTCCTTAGGCCCTAATAACATCTTTAAGGTACTGTTTTTGAGAGGGACTAACCCCCAAATACTTTTATCTGAAGAGCTCTCTCTCCTCTGTTCGAGGGATAACTTCCTACAGGAAGCAAAAATCACAGGAGCACTCACATCTGGTGAGTGTTCCCATGTTACCACCTTAGCAGCCCTGGGACTTTGAGATTTTACCTACTAATAAAGATTTTTTTATTAGCCCCACCCACCATGGGGCTCGAACTCATAGCCCCAAGATCAAGAGTCACACGCCTTACCAACTGAGCCAGCCAGGCATCCTGAGATTTTACCTACTAATAAAAGAGGGGGGAAAATAAGGAGAAGCCTCTAAAAAGTATTTTATAAAGTAAAGGAGATTTGAAGCCAAAAGGTAGAAAGAACTTATCTCCATTTTTAAAATTGTACAAAATTTGATTAACACTCATCACAATGATCTTATTTTTTCTTCTTTTACCTCTGTTATGGAACTAACCCCAGTATATGGACAGGTGTTTGGGAATGACTACAGTATACTATTTTGTTTCATAAAATCCCAGAAACAAAATTATTATTTTCAGTTTACAGATGAAGAAACCGAGGAATACATAAAGAGATTTCCCAAGACCCAATACATTAGACTGAGTGGGTGGGCTCAGACCCAAAAAATTCAGAAATAGGAAGTTCTCACGACGCAGTGCCAGCAGCCTACGAGATGCTAAATAATTCGTAAAAGCTTAGTCATAGCAAATTTAATCTACAGTTATATAGCTACAGATACATTTAAAACATTGAAATTTTCATCGGTTATCTTTAGGGTTTTTCCACTCCCCCAAAACCCAAATTACATTTCTATATAAATCTAAAAGAATGGCTACTGATTTGTTCTAAGGATAATATTTTAATCTATATATAGGTGCATGTGTATATACATTCTCTCAAATTCTCTCAAATACGTAGGTACACGTGTGTGTGTGTGTATTTATATATATATATTTTTTCCTCTCAAATTAAGAGATCATGGCTTCATCATTCTCTCTCTGGCTTCCTTCCTTGCCCTCCTTCTATTCCCATGTCTAACAAATACCCCACAACGTTCTCAGTTCTGCCCAATGCCCTGACCTTCCACACACTCTGTATACTACAGTAGGAAAGAGTTAGAGTGGGTAAAATTTTTGTAGATTTTTCAGAAGCAAGTTGATTATAAAAATATCTTGGAAACTTAGCTAATTGGAAGTCATACTTTACTGTGAGGTGACAAGATAGAGTACTTCCCCCTGCTGGTTCCACCCACTCAGACTTCTCAGCTCCTGAGCCTTCAGAATTACTGCCCTTTAGAGCCACCACTTCAGGGCAATGCCTGGTGTCACCATAATTGTTGCAAAGAATTTTTTTTTTTTTTTAGAGAGACCACTAGCAGGCAGTTGTGGGGGGGTGGGCGGCCAGAGACAGAGAGAGACAGAATCCCAAACAGGCTCCACACTCAGTGCAGAGCACAACCTGGGTCAGATCTCACAACCCCCAGACCGTGACCCCAGCCAAAATCAAGAATTGGGCGCTTAACCAACTGAGCCACCCAGGCTCCCTGCAGAGAATATTTTTTGATGGACTAGACACCCTGCATGCAAATGCTTGCTCTCACAGCACACATCTGGGTGAACCACCTTACAGCCAATTCCACTCTGGGGAATAACCAGAGGACAGAGCTCCCAAATGCATGTCTCACAGACCTGTGTTCTTCAGTATGTCAGTATGATGTGGGAAACAAAGGCAAAAAAAAGAATTAAATTCCCTTACTACTTACAGCCCACTGACAAGTCCTTGAAACAGGCAGAGTGACTTTCCTCTGGGAGCTCAGCTGCCTCAATGTTAACACTTTGCTAAGGGCAAAAGGCAATCTTAGCTCTACCACCCAGAATTCCGTAAGCCTACTTTAACATATTAATTCCATTGGAAACTTCCTTTATCTCTACCTCCCCCTAAATCCCAAGAGACATGTTGGCAATCATCCCCCAAACATATGGCCCACCGATACACATCTGAAGGGTCTCATGACTGAGGGTTTACTAAACAGTAATAAATGACCTTTTCCTAACTATAGCTAGCCCCCTCAGGATCCCGGAAACCTTGTTTCCAAAATACCTTGGAGGCTGGTTTTCTCCCTCACCTACTCCCAACTTGAAAGTATATAATCAGCCACTCCTCACGACCCCATTGCAGCTCTTTCTGCCCACCGGTCCTGTCCTCACGCTTCAAAAAAATCTTGCAACCTTCTTGCACTGAAGATTTTTCAAGAATTCTTTCTTGGCTGTTGGCTCCAAATCCCAACATCTTTCCTACATCAAGTATGTGCGCCCTTCTGCTTTCCTGACACCAAACAACAAATATAGCAGTAAAAGCAACAACAAATGATTCATGTTCAAATTTATTTGGTTAATGCTGGGTTATGTTCTTTTCATATAGGCCTGCTCTGAGCCTTTATCTTACTGTTGATTAGGAATTGCCAAATATGCTGAGTTTTTCCAAATATATTCGGTGAAAGAACCTGGTTTTGTTTTTGTTTTTTGTTTTTTGTTTTACAGGGTTCAGGGAGGTAACTTAAAAAATATTCTGTACTATTATTCTGTGGGAATGTGGCTTGGGCAATTATGCTCAAGGGTCCGTGTGCTAAACCAGTGTAGTTTACCTGAGATCTTTCAAATGAGTAAAATTTTTACTAACTTTGCACCTAGAGTAAAAAGATAAATTGCGGATGTCTTTGTACTCCTAAGCCTGTGATTCCCTGGACTTGGGCCTGAAATATTCTATAACTTTTCTCCTTTCCAGGACCCAAGGCCACCTTCCTCCATAAACCTATTCTCAGCTCTAATTATAAAAGTAAGAGTTTAATAAAAACTCAAAATGTGCTAATAAGCAATCTACATATAGTATTTCATTTATTCCTCTAGTCAATGCAATGAAATAACTGTAATTATTGTCCCCATGTACAGACAAAGGATCTAAGTCTTGCTAGGCTAAGGCATTTTTCAAGATCACTTGGATAATTATTGGAAGCAAGGCCCACTGTCTCTGGAGCCAGCATCTTTCAACACCTGTTTCTTCTCTGCTGTGTAAGTCAGAGCACCCACACGGATGTACCTCCTTGATACTTTATCAGAACTGACCTTGCAGAAAACCTGCACATTACTCTCCATTTCTGCGGCTCCCAGTGCCTGAAAAGTGTGTTGACTGTTTCATCCCCACTTTTTTATTTGAATAGAGACAGAAAATCATCCAAAGGATCCAGACATCTGCAACAGGGCAGAGGGGACTGATTGGATGTCCCACCCCAGACAAAAGCTGTGTCCATCTCATTCCTTTGTGAACTGCTCCACACTGGAGGGATCCTCAGGGAACACAAAAGACTCGTGAAAAGGGAAGGGCAGTCCAGCTGACTGATAAAAAGCCTTCTCTGTGTCCCGTCCCTTGGACTTGGACCCTAGTGAATACCATTTGTTTAAATAATGATCAGAACATAATAGATATGATGAGGTTGCCAAGAGCCTGTCCATTCAACTCTGCTTGGCTAAGAGAAAAAAAGAAAGAAAAAGAAAGAATGAAAAAACCCACCCTGACGTGGCCATGACATGCTTCGTTGGGCTCAGATTTCTCCAAAATGAAGTTTAAACTGGAATCCCAAGACCTATCAGTTCTAAGGAATAAAGAAGTTGGCAGACAGACAGGGCCTCCTCCCCCTCTCCAAACAAAACAAAACAACCCAAGTGGGTTGGAGAGGACTGGTAACTACTTAGGAGCAATTATTAGAGCAGTAGACCTTTGTGATACTCCCTTCCCATTACTCCCTGCAGCTGGGAGTGGGGTAGTAATGGGCAGTGTATTCTGCACTGGCAGAACTTCTCTTACCCTTACAAGGGAAAGGAATAGGACCTTTGGTGTCCGTGGATTGAATTTTAAAGCCTAGCTCTTTTTTGCTTGGATTATGTGCTCTTGATCAAGTTAATATTGTTTCTTTGAGACTGGGTTTCCATAGTTGAAAAAGTGGAAGAAAATGCAGCCACTAAGTTCTATGAAAATTAAATGACCTACTGTACCTAAGGACTGTGGAATGGAAAAATTGAGCTTATCATGGGAAGCAGAATCACTACCATCAAAGCCATGGATGATGCTTGATTCTCTTCCCATCCCCACTCTAACCCAAGAGTCCCAAACTGTCCTCCTTGTTTTATGTTGCAACTCATTATATACCAAAAATTCACAACTGTCCTGGCACACCCCGAAGCCTGACCTTCTAACTTACAGAGGCATAAATGGACTTTCCCTGACCTCCAGGAGAGGGAACTCAGAATTGCCCATTAAAGAGTGACCACTGACTATTGTTCCTGCAGATGGAAAATGTTGAGGTCCAGACTTCTCTGTGCAGGAATGCTATAGCCCAAGTAGCAAAACCTGTGTCTCATAGTGTTGCCAGTTGTACTTCCCTTCATCCAATTCTGTGTCACCAAGGGTAAGTACCAGAAGGTGGTAATAAACTTGCCCTGCACACCTAAGAAATATTACTATCTGCATAGCAAGTACTCAATAAATAGAAGCCACTTTAATATTATAAGATGTGACCAGCAGGGTGAGAAGCTTCTTTCCAAGATGGTAACAAGTTATTTATAAGAATATGTGGAATATCATCAAGGTGAGGCAAAGATATTATCCTTACATTCCCAAAAGGTCATGTAAACTCATCAGTTTTGCTCAGTCTTTCATTTTCTTTAAATTCAGTCTCCTTGATCTGGTTCCTAATCATTATTCTCCAAAATACATAAAAATATCTTGTCAGCTTTGCCCTTATTGCTCCTGCTATAGGGGAGGGGAAAATTTTTTTCCTCTACCATTCTAGGTTCTTGGCTGAGACCCCACCCTTAATCCCACCCCCATAATAAAAGACAGATTAACAGAAGAAAAACAGTTTAGTTACTTGTGTACTTTCTCTCTATATGGGAGCTAGCCAGCAAAATTGAGTAACTCACCAGAATTAAATACCTCCAGCTAAAGACAAAAGAGATGTTTTGCATTGGGGGCTGAGAGGTGGGAAGACCAGTTATGGGAGGAGCTCAAATAAAGCACTGCAAAGAGGGTATGGTTATCATGCAGATTTAAGTCCATGCTTTCTCCACTGATGAGAGTTTCTAGAGATTTGGTCATCCCCCTCTTCCAGGTATAGAGAGGGAGATACCTTTATAAGTAGACATTTCCCTCATAAAGGTAAATGTCTCTTACAAAAGGGTAACTTCTATGTGGTTTTCACATTCTTCTGTGTCTGCAGCCTCTCAAAAATAATCAGCTCACAAAAATCAATATGCCAAAGAGGCATGTTTTGAAGTGGTATATGTTAGGTTTTTCTCGTTGCCAATGAAATCAAGACCGCAAGGCAAGCATGGTTCAAGGGATGAACTTTATTGCAATCACCCTCGGGCAAGGTTCCATGACTCAGGAAAGAGCGGTGAGTGGGGGAAGTCGCGCCCAGGGCAAGGCAGCAAGGGTTTTTATTGGGTACTGCTGGGGGGTGAGGAAAGTCGGTAGGACGGGTTTCGGTTTCCCGCCTAGGTTTTGGTTTAAATCTTGGCGGGAGAGTTGGTTATCTTGGCGGGAGAGTCGGCCATCTTGGGTGTCTGGGCCCCTTTTTCTCGGCCAGCCCAACATTCCGACCTTTTGTTTTATATAATGGTATCGGGGGCGTCGACTTCATTCTGGCTACTTCCTGCTGATGGTCGGGCGTCGTCAGAGGGGTAGTCGGAAGTGGGCAGGCGAGAATGGGGCTGTAGGAGCAGTTGGTTGACTGACACCCGAGTTACTTCCCGCAAGCGTTCCTGTATGTACCGAATAAGGTAGGGGGCAACCAAAATTAGCAGGAGGATTAAGCAGAGGGGTCCCGCTAAAGGGAGAAGCCACGTTACCCATGTATGGGGGTCTAGGCCCCATATGGAGGTGTCTTGGCGCCTTGCTCGGATCTGGTCCTTGAGTTCCCGGATCTTGGAGGTGACTATACCCGACTGGTTGACAAAGTAACAGCACTCCTCGTTTAGGTAGAGGCAGGTTCCTCCCTTTTCGGTGGTCAGGAGGTCCAAGGCGCGTCGGTTTTGAAGGGCAATGGCAGCCAAACTGGTGACCTGGGTCTGTAAGGCAGTAAGGGAGTTGGCGATCCGTTCCATGTCATTGTTGAGTGCTTGGGAGAGTTTATAGTAGAAATTTATTGACGTCCCAAGCCCAGCCACTCCAGTTGCCACCCCGGTGATTAAGCCCGCCCCTATCAGCAGGGGAAGGAATACAGCCCTTTTTTCTAGGCGCTGGGGGAATAGTATGGACAGGAGCTGGGAATGGGAGTAGATGTTGGTAGATGGTGATAGTAGGATAAATATACAGTCTAGGGAGTCATTAGTAGTCAGGCAGCGATAGATTCCCTTGGGGCACGAGAGGAACACCCCCGAGGGAGTGCAGTAAGTAAGGGAGGAGGTGATGTTGGCGGTGTGAGGGGTGAGGGTGTCGATGGTGGAGGAAAGATTAGGGATTGGTATGGTCCCTCCAATGGGTCCAATGTAGACTGTCTTATTGTTGATGGTGGAATTGGGGAGGGGCCACCAGGTTGGAATGGGTATCCCCACAATGTTAGAGAGAGTAGAGAAGGGGAAACAGATCCAGCAGTCGTGGTCCTGAGAGACGTTCCGCCACAGGTTATAGTGGAGTTTAAAAGGGCCACTGTCAGTTGCTCAGTGGTGAGAGCCTTCTGGATGCTGTCGAGATTGATTCCCTTGTAGGTGGGATAGGCCTGGGCTTGTAGTTGCTCACGTAACCTCCTGACTATTTGCTGGGTTTGGTTACGGCCGGCCTGGTCCTGGACCCCTCCTCCGTCGGAGAGTCCTATCTGGGCCAGATATGTCCAGCAGACCTTCCCCATCTTGGGGTAAGTGTCGCAAGGGTGACTGTACCTTTCAGTGAGGTCAGACATCCAGAAGGTTCTTCCTGGGGTGTGGACAGATGTGCAAGTATATGGGGACTTTCCTGCGTAGCATTTACCAGGCATATAGGTGAATGACTGGAAGTACCTTGTGTGTCCGCTGCCACACATGCATTCATGTTCTGTCGCTTGGGTCAGGGGGCTCAGGAGAACCAGAGGGAGGAGCCCGTACCAAGCGAACTTTGGTAGGGCCTACCATCTGAGAGGTCCAGTCATTACCTGTAGGCGCCCGTTCGAGGTTGTTGATGTGTACCCACACCTGGTGCCCCAGCAGTTTTGCCGCGGTTGGGGTGGTAAGGATGATGGCATGAGGCCCTGTCCATCGCGTCTGCAAGGAGCCTGGGTGCAGATTTCTGAGAAGGACCTGGTCCCCTGGGAATAGCCCCTGAAGGGGGGCTTCCTTATGGTCATGGTCGTTCAGGGCAGGGATGACAGCATCAGCATGGGCCCTCAGGAGAGCCCGCAGGAGGGTAAGGTAAGGCAGGTAGGACAGGAGAGGTGGGGGAACGGCTGGGAGGTTATGGCTTATAAGGAAGGGTCGGCCGTATAGCAGCTCAAATGGGCTCAACCCCGAGGGTCCGTGAGGGGTTGCCCTAAGCCTGGTGAGGGCCAGGGGCAAGAGTGTGGGCCACGAAAGACGGGTTTCCAAGGTCAGTTTGGTGAGCTTTGCCTTGAGGAACCCATCAGCTTTTTCTATCTTACCCGACGATTGAGGGTGGTAGGGGATGTGGAGTTTCCAGGTGATGTTGAGACTCTCTGCCACCTGTTGGGTTATACTGGAGATGAAAGCAGGTCCGTTGTCTGACTGCAGAGTTCGGGGTAGTCCAAATCTTGGAATGATGTGCTCAATGAGAATTGTGGCCACTGTATCCGCTGTCTCTCGGGCCGTGGGATATGCCTTGATCCAGCCTGTGAATGTATTGACCAGAGTTAACAGGTATCGGAAGGTTTTGTGGCGGAGCATGTGAGTGAAGTCCAGTTGCCAGTCTTCTCCTGGCTGATGGCCACGGAGTTGATGGTTGGGCCCTGGTCTGCAGATTCCGCCCTGTGCATTTACGGCCGAACAGGTTTTACAGGCTCTGTGAACTGTCTCAATTACCCGAGATAGGGAAGGGTGGTGAAAAAGAGGTTGCAGGAACTGGTGGAGGGCCTTTGGGCCAATGTGGAGAGACTGGTGAATGTCTGTGATTAGGGTGTGAGCCATGTTTTCCGGCAGGGCAATTTTATTCTGGATGTAGGTCCATCCCTTGTCTCCGGGTTTTCCCCCTAGGCCTTGGAGGGTTCCTCCTTTTCAGAGTAAGAAGGCCGGTGGGGGGTGTTGAGGAGGAGGATCGGAGCCAAAGAGGTGTTCAGGGCCGTTTGCCTGGCCACTAAGTCCACTCTGTTATTGCCTTGGGAGACCGGGTCCTTGGAGGTCTGGTGGCCGCGGCAGTGGACTACTGCTACCTCGGTGGGCAAGCTAAGGGCCTTGAGTAATTTGGCAATGAGAGGCCCGTTAACTATAGGAGTGCCCTTGGTGGTCAGGAACCCCCACTCCTGCCAAAGGACAGAGTGGGTGTGAGTTATGAGATAGGCGTACTTGGAGTCCGTGTATATAGTGACTCGCTGTCCCTTAGACAGGTGTAGCGCCTGGGTGAGAGCTATAAGCTCAGCCTTCTGGGAGATGGTCCCGATAGGAAGGGGAGCTGTTTCTATTACTGCCTCTGAAGTGACTACAGCATAGGCGGCGCGTCTTTGGCCGTCGGAGGCCAGGAGGGAGCTGCCGTCCACGAAGAGCACGCGGTCAGGGTTAGGCAACGGCTGATCAGAGAGCCCTGGGAGTGAGGTCCTCCAGGAGTTGCGGGCAGGAATGAGTGGGTTCAGGGCTGAGCGAGGGTGCAGGCAACAAAGTAGCAGGGTTTAAGCGAGGGGAGGCAGAGAAGGAAATTTGCGGATTTTCAACGAATAGCAGATGGTACAGTTGCAGGCGGGAGAGGGTTAATTGGGCCAGGGATCAGTGGCTGAGGAGATCCATGAGTCAGTGGGGAGAGCAGACTACGAGGGGCTGTCCCAGAGTAAGTTTAAGGGCCTCCTTGGTCAGAGAGGCGGCGGCCGCCAGTGCTCGGAGGCAGGGCTGCCATCCTCAGGTGGTGGTGTCTAACTGTTTAGATAGGTAGGCCACGGCCCTGTATGTGGGCCCCGCTGGTTGGGCTAGGAGGCCAGTGGCTGAGCCGGAGTGCTCATCAGTGAACAGGTGGAAGGGTTTAGAGTGGTCAGGTAGCGCCAGGACTGGTCCGGCGGTGAGGTAGTCCTGCAGCTTGGAGAACAAGTGCCGGACTGAAGTGGGGTCAGTGAGAGGACCCTGGGGGGTCTCCTTGGCCGCTTGGTATAAAGGTCGGGCCAGGATCGAGAAATTTGGAATCCAGTGTCTGAAAAAGCCTACAAGCCCAAAAAAGGAAAGAATTTCCTCCGTGGTTTGAGGAGGCTGGAGTTCCCGGAGGAGGTGGATGCGGTCCCCGGTAAGGGGCTGCAGAGGAGGAGATCGTCCACATATTGTAGCAGGGTACTGGCCTTAAGGGCGCACTGCTGCAGGTCAGTGGCCAACGCCTGACCAAAAATATGGGGACTGTCTCAGAATCCCTGAGGAAGGACTGTCCAGGTCAGCTGCCTGGAGACATGTGTGTCCGGGTCCTCCCAGGTAAAGGCAAATAGGAAGTAGGAGTCAGGGTGCAGGGGGATAGTAAAGAAGGCATCCTTTAAGTCTAATACAGTAAAGTGAGAAGTGTTAGACGGGACATGAGACAATAGGGTATACGGGTTGGGGACGACCAGATGAAGCAGGACTACAGCCTCATTAATGAGCCGCAGGTCCTGCACCAGTCGGTAGGCCCCCGAGGGTTTACGGACTGGCAGGATAGGGGTGTTACAGGGGGAGCTGATGGGGATCAGGAGCCCCTGCCGTCTCAGCCGGTCTATGATAGGCTTGAGACCCTGACAGTGAGTCAGGGAAATGGGAAACGGTGCTTGGAAGGGGAACTTGGAGTTATCTTTTAGCTGTATTTAACACGGGTATGATGGGATGCAATGATGGGTTTAGAGGTGTCCCAGACCTGGGGATCCACTGCAGGAAGGTTATCTGGGGCGGGGGTCAGATGGGCAGGAAGGAGGGGTAAGACGAGGCATTCTGAGGTCGAGGGGGAGGGAGAGAGACGAATGGTGGCCTGCAGTTTTTGGAGGATATCCCTTCCCAGTAGGGGGACTGGACAAGAGGGAATTACGAGGAACGAGTGGGAGAAGGGGAAGCCATCCAGGCTGCAAGTAAGGGGAAGGGTCACCCTGGGAGAGGAGGAGGTCCCATCTATCCCCGTGACAGTGACCAGTGAGGTTAGCATAGGTCCCGAGTAGGATGGCAGAACTGAGTAGGTAGCCCCCGTGTCCAGCAGAAAGGAGATGGACTTACCCGCTACCTGGAGCGTGACCCTGGGCTCGGCCTGGGTGAGAGGGGTGTCCGAGTCTGGGCTCTGTCAGTCGTCCTCCAACCCAAGTAGCTGGAAGGCTGGACTTACCGTCTCGGGGTTGCCCCCGCATAGAGGCGCCGAGGATCCCCAGAGGTTAGGGCAGTCCGATTTCCAATGCCCCATCATGTGGCATTGAGGACACGGTCGGGTGGGCGCCTTTGGGTTGGGACATTGACGAGCCCAGTGTCCCTCAGCTCCGCATTTGAAGCATGCCCCCGGTGGGGTACGGTTGGCTGCCCCCCTCTGCTGGCTCCTGGAGCTGGCCGGCCGCAGGGCCGCTACCAAGGCCTGGGTCTGTAGCTGAACCTTCTGCTGGAGCCTGGCCTGCCGTTTAAGCTCAGCCGCCTCCTCTCAGGAATTAAAGACCTTAAATGCCATTTCACCAGGTCGGAAATGGGGGTCTGGGGGCCCTCCTCGGCCTTTTTAAATTTTTTCCGAATATCTGGTGCTGACTGGGAGATAAAGTGAGTGGCTAGGACCGTGGCCCCTGCCGGAGAGGCCGGATCTAGACGGGTGAATTGGGTCAAGGCCTGGGTTAGCCGGTTAAGGAATACAGCCGGGTTCTCGTCAGGGGTCTGAATGATTTCCCTGATCTTATCATAATTTACAGCTTTATTGGAGGCCGCCCTCATCCCGGCGATGAGGCACTGGACCTTGCGGTCGCGGCGTCGGCGGCCATCTTGTCGGTTCTGATAGTCCAGCCTGGTTCTACAGCTGGCACCGCCTGAGCGACGGCCGACATGGTGGTGTCGGTAAGATGAACCTGGTCGGCATGCTCTCGGGCGGCAGCCTGGATACGTTCCCTCTCCTCAGTGGTGAGGGTGGTGGTCTGGACAACATGTAAGTGTGCCAGGTAAGGTCGTAGGCCTGGGCCAAATATTGGAATTCTTTGATGAAATTATCTGGGTTGGCTGAAAAAGAGCCCAGGCGCTTTTCGATTTGGGAGAGGTCCTGCAGGGAGAAGGGCGCATGGACTCAGACGACCCCTTCGGCCCCGGCGACCTCCCTCAGGGGACAAACCAGGTCGGGGGAAGGATTCCGGGACCCGGTACGAACGGAGATGGGAGGGGAAGAGAGAGAGTCGGGGGGTGGGGGGGGGTGAGCAGGGCTCAATGGCGGTCCCGAGGCGTAGAACTTCAGGAGCCGTTGGAGTAGCCGGAGCTGGGGACGGCTCTGGGGTCTGCGGGGGATTAGGGGATACAGGCGGCTGAGGAATGGGATGGTAAGGGGGGGTGGAGGTACGAGGGGGGTCCTTACAGGGGGCCCCGAGAGGTCCTCAGGAGGTTCAGAGAGAGGAGAGAGAGAGGGTGGATCAGGGTCCTTGGGAGCAGTAGGCGGAAGGGTTGGAGGGGGAGAGTGGGCGAGGAGGACCTGAGAGGTGGAGCAGCGGGAGCATAGTGAAGGCTGAGAGCGTAAGGCCCAGAAAGCCTGGACATAGGGGACCTCGGACCATTTGCCTTGGCGTCTACAGAGGTTGTCAAGATCCATGAGCACCTGATAATCGAAGGTGCTTTCAGGGGCCATTGTGATTGGTTGTCCAATTGATATTGGGGCCAAGCGACAGTACAGTAATGTATGAGGCGTCGCCTTCGTAGGTCCTGATCCAATTTTAGGGCTCGAAGATTGGCCAGGAGACAGCCCAGGGGCGTTTTTACCGTCGAATTTGGACTGAGAGGTTCCCATGGCCCCTTTGCCTATCAACCCAGGGCACGGAGAAAGGCGTCCCTTTGTCCGTGTGCTGAGTCGTGGTTCGGAGGGGAGGGTAGTTGCCGCGGAATGGGGACGTCTCCCAATTCCTCGGAACTACGGGGGCCACCAGGTGGCCGGAAGGGGGGGCTCGCCCTGACGCAGCCACGATTAGGACAGGGCGTCCCAGAGGAGGATCGGGGACCAGGGAACACTCACCACAGCAAGTTCCGAGAGATGTTTGGAGAGGGAGAGAGGGGTCCCAGTCCGCTTGAGAGGAGTAGAGAGCCTCCGTGCCGAAACAGGGGCTCGATCTCCTCCCGGGTTTCGGCACCAAATGTTAGGTTTTTCTCGTCGCCAATGAAATCAAGACCGCAAGGCAAGCATGGTTCAAGGGATGAACTTTATTGCAAGCACCCTCGGGCGAGGTTCCATGACTCAGGAAAGAGCGGTGAGTCGGGGAAGTCGTGCCCAGGGCAAGGCAGCAAGGGTTTTTATTGGGTACTGCTGGGGGGTGAGGAAAGTCGGTAGGACGGGTTTCGGTTTCCTGCCTAGGTTTTGGTTTAAATCTTGACGGGAGAGTCGGCCATCTTGGGTGTCTGGGCCCCTTTTTCTCGGCCAGCCCAACAGTATATTTTGTTTCCCTTCATTCTCTTTTCACTCCCACATTACCTCCCTTCTATAAAAGTGGACTCTATAATATATATATATATATATATATATATATATATATATATATTATCACATATAATATCTATATATCTATATATATATATCTATCCAGTATTCTAAAAAGGATTTGAGCAATCTCATATGTACTTAAATTAACCGAACCTGCCTCGCCCCCCCGACCACACCACATACAGGTACAAAAAATTATTGTGTAGAATCAGGAATCTGCAAAAAAATAAATAAATAACCAGGTCACAGCAAAGAAGCTGGCCTTCTTCTGCCCCTCCCCCACTGCTGTGGGTTTGCAGAGAAGGGTTTGCACTCCCTAGTGCTAAGAAGCCTGAGAGTATGTTAGGCTCCATGGGAATAAACAAAGAACAGCATTTGCTTATTAAGATCTGGACATGTAAGCCTCAGAAATTTTATCTTGGCCTGATTTGGTCAATTAATAAAACTATTTTAGTTCACTCTTTTTCTTTGTCTAGCTCAGACTATCCACAAGCTAAGCCCACCCAGGGTGGTATTTCAAGAGAACCTAATCCCCCAATTTTCATCTCAGTAGGAGGCCTTCAGAATTTCATTATAGGAGTCCAGAATCAAACAGCACCTAAGAATTAGCTCTTTCAGTTTTCATAAAAACAAATTCCTGGAACACAGGCAAGAACCAGACCTACTCAGCCTGGCATCTACTCCTTCTCACAAAGCTAGATGACCCACCAATAACCCTCCAAGTGGCTCCCTGAGCAGGTGGAGCAAGTCCTTTCTCTCAGGACAGACCTGGCTCCCTCTGCTCCTACCTTTGTAGGGGAGGCCCCAGTCTGTCCTTGTGTTTAAAAAAAAAAAAAAAAAAAAGGTCAGGAATTATAAAATGATACAGCTGGAAAATTCCATAGATGAAAAGACAAACACAAAGTCTAATTCTATATTATTGTGCTTTTGAAGAGTGAAAGAAAAATCAAATGCAATGATGATGGCAAGAAAAACACCAGGTCCCATCAGACTCCTGGAGAAGTGCCATTTATTGAGCAGAGACATGCATATGAAGATAAAAAACGAGAGAAGCCAAGAACTTCATAAGGAAAGGGATATGGAGGGTCCAGAGGGGAAGATCTTGGAGGGAGAGGAAGTTGAAATCAGCAAGACGGGGAGGCCACAGAAAAGGAGATTTGGGGAAGAAGAACATGGTTGGCATCTGGACAGAAAAAATAGACAAAGAATAAATAGGAAAAGTGGATTTTATGCAGTTTACACATATATTTGTGATGTTAGTATGTTTGTAAGAGAAACGAATGAACCTGCGAGCTGCTGATGGGTGTATAGAGGCTGTGCTGGGGCATCTGGTCACATTGGGCTATAGATCGCTTTTTTATTGAGCGTTTTAAAAAGGTCAAAGTGGATCAACTTCTCTCTCTAAATTCGGTGTCTTGGACTTCTGTAAGCACAAGAAGCCCATTTAATGAACATTCTTTTCTATTTTGAGAGCAGGTTTTGTTCTTTGGGTGCAATGGGAGGTGGGACATAGGGGATATGAGAAGAGAGAGTTGTGTTTCTCCTTCAAGTAGCTTTCCTATGATGATTTAAGTTTGATTCAACTGTACTTTCATAGTTTAACTATACACACATATAACTAATCTGTACAGCTAAATCCATAATTTGTGCCAAGCATTTTCAGATTGTTATAAAATGAGAACTTTATATAAGAGAGCTCAAGTTAAGAGGTTTCGAAACTTATCCAAAATTCATGACCAAAATTTGGACACATGTTTTTGACTCCTAGATTGGAATTCTTTCCAGCACACCTGTATGTTTCTCAAAGTGTGGACCACAGACAGCTACATCAGCGTCACCAGGGAGCCTACTAGAAAGGCAGAACCTCAAGTCCTACCCCAGACGTCCAGAATCAGAACCTGCATTTGAACAAGATCCCCAGGTGAGTCATATGCACACTTCAGTGTGAAAAGCTGGCATTTCACCTATCACTTACTCCAACTAGAGGGCATTCATTTCTAGCCATAGCATTCTCTGGATATAAAATAGCTGGGAAAAGTTCTGTATGAAATTTGAAAAATTTATGTCGTTAAGACACCATATGGGATTAAAAGTAAGCTGCAAAGCAGTGTGTATAGAATAATTCCATTTTAAAATAAATTTTATATAAATAGGCATGTATATCCACACAGAAAATAAAGACTAGAAGGATTTAGATGAAAATGTTCTCTCTGGTGATGAGATTATGGACAATTTTGCCTTTTACTCTTTGAGTTTCCTTGTAGAAACACCTATTAATTTTTAAACGTTAAGTTTTTTTGGTAATTCTCACTGAATCTGGCCAGCCAAGGGGGTACGGAAAGTAATGCACAAGAAAACCATGAATTGGCATAGAAGAGAATAGAACGTCACTATGGAAGTTTTCTGGGGTAACAACAAAGCACAGAGGGCTCACCATCATCCTAGCACATCAGGCTCTCCACTCCCTGTGGGGAAGGGGCTCCTTCTTACAGTCCCCAGGGGGCAGCCCTGTGTAGGTCTACAAGCACCAGCTTTTCTGCCCAGTGGTGGGAATAATCAGGCGTCATGTTAGCCATAACTCATCCACACAGAGGGTCTGAAAGATTCTGGGCACTTTAACACCACCACCACCACCAATACCAACCACAAATACTATAGACAGAGAGAGGTAATATTTTATAAATAGAGGCAAAATCCCCAAATAAACAGAAAAGAAACAGAATACGAATCACCCACAATGTTCAGCCATAGCACCAAAGAATTTCTAGATTCAGATATCTTGTGATTGTGGAAAGGGGGGAAGGTGGGAAGCATAAACATCAAAGACACCAGACAAAGTTCAGATCCTTAAGCAAAGTGCTAGCTCCACTTGTTACTAGCTGTTCAGGTTTGGGCCAGTGACTTAACTGCTCTGTTGCTCTGTTTCATCCCACTGTCAGCTTCCCAGTCCTTGCCTTTGTGGACTTAATGACTGCTTTGAAAGCCATGGACTGTACAAATGCACAAGTTTCTCCGCTGGGCTAGTCCAGGGAAAAATACTTCAGTGTGTCTTCTCTACTCTCAATTCTCTACTACAACACGATTTTGCTTCTGACACCAGACGTGTGAATTTTTCAAATATCAAGCCATTCTGTAACACCCACTAGATGTCCCACGATTTGATTGAGTTCTGATACTATCCACCTAGAGATAGTGTCAGATCCCACCGGTTAAGGGCCCAGTCCAGCAAGGCAGCCCTCCCCACCCTCCAATGCTGTCTGCAAGTCCTGGGCTTGTCACTTCTGCTTCTGACTGATCTGCTATAAATTGGAGTTTCCACCCATTTGCTAGAGAGGCTCACAGAACTCAGGAAAGCATTTACTTACTAGATCACCAATTTAGTATAAAAGGATATAACTCAGGAATTATAATCATGTAAGTATAATAGGAGATAATTCTAGCAGCCAGATGGAAGAACTGCATAGGGCCGGGTCTGTGGAAGAGGTATGGGGCTTCCACACCCGCTCTGGGCAAGCCACTCTTCAGTACCTCCAAGTGTCCCTCTACTCGGAAGCTCACCCAATCTTGCTGCTCAGGAGTTTTTCTGGAACATTAATCTCCTTTAATCTCCCTCTAATTTACTTACTCTTTCTGAGCCTGTATAGGGACCTCACCCTGAGTCACTTCATTGACATAAACTCAGGAGGGATTGAAAGGCTTGTTGTGAATCACAGAAGATACTCCTATCACTTTGGAAATTACAAGGGTTTGAAGAGCTTTGTGCCAGGAAACCAGGACAAAAACCAAATGTATTTTTTGTTTTACCACAGCTGGTTATCTAACGTTTGACCCTGTAGATCCAATCGAGGTCCTTCTCTGAGCTAGACTGTGCCTTGACATGCTTATGTCTGTCTCCCTCTCTCTTGCTGTTCTCTTTTGCTGTTCTTTCTATCTTTGGTTGTTACAAGCTGTTCAGTTGGCCCTCAGTTCTTCTTCAGGAGGAATTGTCCTATAAATGGGTGTAATTTGGTGTGTTCTGTGGAGGAAGTGAGTGTAGGGTCTTCCTACATCACCAACTTGGACAAGAATCCCCAAGATGCTGCTGTCTTTGGATTGTATTCTCCAGACCCTCTTGCCCATGAGCTTCTGTTGGGGTTGGCAGGTGGGGCAGCAACAATAAACTAGAGAACAGGAGGAGACAGAGGTAGAGGTGAGGGTATTCACTCCCTCACTCCTGCTTCTTTCTTAACAGATACCTATGTTACCAAAAAGAAGCCTCAGAAGTGTATGTGCCGCCATCTTGATTGTGCAAACTGAAGGCTGGAAGACATTCGTGAGATTTCGCAGGGATCTTGTCTAATTATTAAGGACTAGATCTGCTGATTCACCTTATTGCCAAACACTGAGCTTATGAACCTCAGACTTTTACAATAGACAGCAATTTGGGGGTATGATTCAGCAGCCTAGTAACTCTCAGATAGTGAGTGACAGTCCCCTAGTATTCAAGGAACTGTGGAAGAAAACACCAAATGTGTGTGCTTGACTGTGGTGTTCTCTGCAGATGGAATGAATCATGTGTCGCATACAAAAACTGCCTGTTATTTTCCAAGTATATATAGATAGAATCACAACAAAATACAAAGCCTTATAAAGGCATGACTGAATCCACAAGGGCTTGTATATCATTACATACTTTCTCAATATAATTAAAAGTACAGGCACTGTCATGGAGGACCATTCTTTTAATATCAAGATTTTGGAAAGAACTCGTCTTGGCTCATTTTCAATGTGTTCACTCTTCTTTTTTTAAATATGTGTCAGACTGAGGGTTTTTTTTTCCCTCCTGTTTATTGCCTGAATTCACTCTTTTTATTGTTTTTGTTTATCATTTTGAGTAAATTTTTCTCTTTGATTCATTCAACAAAATGATTTGAATGCATATAAATTCAGTATTGAAATAAACATTTGGATTCCTTCAATAAGTGATAGGACAAACTCCATCTCATGGACCTTACGTTCTAATGAGGAAGGTATTCATTACACAAATTATTATCCAAATATTTGTTTAAATTGCATTTGCGACGAATGCTATGGACGAAAGTCATAGGGTTAGAGTAGGGATAATACCAAGGGACATGGTCCAGTCTAAAGTGTCAGGAAAATCCTCCCCAAAGAAGAGAGATTTAAGTTGGGGCTTGTTACTGTTCTTGAAGACAACAACCTTACCACACTTTGCTCTGGAGTAAGTCAGTGAACACCCCTCAGGACTTTGCCACCAAGTCTATCTTATATCTGGCATGACAGAAATTTTGCAGACTCTGCCCAATGTCTTGTACTTAGGCAGGAAAGAACTATAAAATGAACACTTTAAAATGTTCAATATATTACTTTGCATTCTCGTTATAAATGAGCGTTCTCCTTCTTGCCTTGCATATATTTTTGAAGATGTTCATTTTAAGGCTCCTCATGCTAGATTGTAAAGGAGGGCAGTTGAGTGTTCTTACTATGATTTGCAAGCATTCTTCTTTACTATTGGAAAATTAACCTGGAGTGGATGGTACGAATCTATTTGTTTAATTTATCTTAAAAAATATTTTGTGTTCTATTGAAGTGTATTCGTCTTTGCTTATTGGAGCAGTTTCTTCTGATTTTAAGTGTATGTGCATCATGTTGATTCAGAATTCAGTTCTAGCACGTGCTACATACAATAGACATTGTGATTCTATCAGGTCATCACAGACCAGGAGCCAGGGAGCTCTTATTCTATTAAATACAAAGTTATCAAGGCTATGAGATTTGATCTTAACCATGCTTTGTACTGGATTTGGAACAATTCTTGAAATCCTCTAATGTTACGGGAAAAGAACACTTTATGCATATTGAATAAAATAAATCAATATTAGCAAGGAGTTTGACAATACCATAATGAGCTTGAGTGAATGTAATCTCAGAAAGAGTAGGGAATTGATGAAATAAGACTCAGCGAGAGCAAAACCTAGCAGTTATTGAAATGGGGTTTTATATATATATATTTTTTTTTTTTTTTAAGTTTTTTTTTAAGGTGTTTTTTTTTTAAGTAATTTCTACAACCCACGTGGGGCTTGAACTCACAACCCTGAGATCAAGAGTCGCACGCTTCTCCAACTAAACTAGACTGGTGCCCCAAGATAGGGTTTTTTTGTAAAGCAAAGCATGAAGATAGACTGTCTGGGGTGAGAGACTGAAGGAGACCTGTGAAGGGGAAAAAAACCTCTTCCCTCCTTCAGGGTCTTCTGGTTGGACTAACAATTAAATTTACATGAGACAGATTGACAGGAGAAAAAACCCAAAGTTTTATTGTGTGTGCACAGAAGCCCAATAATGACACTGAGACCTAAAGAAATGCCCAAGGCAGGCGGTTTTTATATTTTTTAGACAAGGAGACAATAAATTTGTGGTGAGTGGACAGGACAAAGAAAATTTAACTTTGGGATCTTCAGTTAGTAAGGAATTCTAAACAGATATTGGGCTGGGGTAGTAAATTAGTCAAAGTAACAAAGTTTGTTTTTTGTTTTTTGGGTTTGGGGATTTTTTAGGGAGAGAAGGATGGGGGGAGAGGGAGAGAGAATCTTAAGCAGACTCAAGGCCCAGCATGTAGACCAAGGCGGGGCCCCATCTCAAGACACTGAGATCATGACCTGAGCTGAAATCAAGAGTCGGACCCTTAACCAACTACGCCACCCAGGTGCCCCACAAAGGTTGTTTATACAGATTTTTCTGCTCTTGATTTCCCATCTCTGGTGATAAGGATGCCTCTTTACCTCCTAGTATAAGGTGAGCACCATTCATGTGGGAGACTTTTTTCTGCTTTCTGGGGAACAGAAGGGGGTCTGAGTGTTTTTCTTGCACAGGCTGTCTTGTATGTAACTTTGATTTAAAATAATATCTCCCCCCCAAAAAATAAAAATAACATCCAAAGTGGTCCATCTTAGGCCCACCTGCTCTTAGCCCTTATTCCTGTTTGATTCTCAGCAGGAATAGTTTTCAGCTACCTGCCATGCTGATGTAGGGCTTCTGGTACCAATTCCAGTGTGGGGATGGGGTTTCCAGACACAAGCTGGGTGTCCTAACTATTCAGCTCAATTCTGACACCATCAGGAGATAGTGGCTATTCGGCTAAGGGATCGGTCCTACAGAGGTGCCCTCGCACACATACTCGATATGCCAGTTGCAAGCCCCAGGCTGACAACTCTGTTTCTGGCCGACTGGCTATAAGTCAGAGGTCCCACACCCTGTCCTCAGGTCTGGTTACTTTGCTATAGCAGTTCACAGAATTCAAAAACCCCACCTACCCCCTAGATTACTAGTTTATTGTAAAAGGATATTAACTTAGGAGCAGGCAGGTGGAAGAGAGGCGGAGTGATGTGCGGGGAGAGAGTGTGGAGCTGCCATGTTCTCTGGAGTGTGGCCAGCTCGGGCTATGCCACTCTTCATGGATTTCCACATGTTTACCAACCCAGAAACTCTCCACACCCTGTCCTTTTGGGTTTTTATGGAGGCTTCATTCCATAGGTACAATTGATGAAATCACTTGCTGTTGGCAGTTGGGCTCCATCTCCAGCCCCTCCCCCCACCCAGAGGTCAGAGAGTAGGACTGAAAGTTCCAACTCTAATCAGAAGCAGGGCTCCACGAGCAACCAGCCCCCATTCTTAGGCTCTTTCCAAGAGTTGCCTCATTAACATAACAAAAAATGCATTGATCCTCTCAGCACTTAGGAAATTCCAAGGGTGTGGGGAGCTGTGAGCCAGGAAGGATGATGGACGAAGACCAAATATATATTTTTCTTACAAATCACAACATCCCAGCTGGGAAGGATTTTAGAGAACTATTTGGTCAAAGGTTTTCAGGACTAATCATTTTTATCTCACCCTTAATCCTGAGGAACACAGTGTCTCTGCTCTTTCAGAGTGCCCAAGGCCCTTCTTTTAACTTCTTAAATCACACCATGCATAATACCATAATAACCCGTGCATTTCCATGCCAAGCAATGAAGCCTCAGCTTCTTCACTTATGCAAGTAGGAGAATACTAATACTTCATAGGATTCCTGGGAGGTTGAAGGGAGGTGGTGCAGGTAGCAGATGACCACGGTGGCAGGTGCATGGCAAAGATGAAATCCTACAGACCTGACCGTCCTCAACCACATCGCTCTGAAGGCAGTTAGAGAAGGGGCCGGGTACTCGTGACTCTATTCTTAGCGCCTACTACAGTGTCAGGCATATGAAAGGTGCCCAAAAGCTATGAAATGAGTAAAAATATTATCAAAAATCTAGAATGCCCAGGGTCTAGAATTCAGAATGATGAGAGGTCTATTTGAGGGTTTTGTTTTGTTTTTTGTTTTTTACCACTCACATAAAAAATCCAGTTAGAGAAACTAACGTTCACTTTACAAGGATATGGAGGAAAGTTCAAAATTCTTGGTTTTATCCTAAACAACAACAGAAAGAATGTGTTTCTAATTAGGGGAAAAAAATACCTTGACCACCGGCTTCCAAACACGGACTTCCTGAAAGAAAGTGGAAACATGCAAATCTAAATAGGAATCTGCAGCTTCTCCAAGAAGGCACCATATCAAGGAACACTCCAGAAGGGAGTAGTTTGCATCCACCAATGAAACTAGCTTCCCTCTGCAAACCCCCTTTTATAGGCAGAATTCCTTTATCCATTTCCTTGGGGTTTTACTTCACTTTGTGGGCTGCTTGCAAATTTCTGGTTTGAGAGAGCAGTGGGGAGGCAGGGGGCAGAATGCAGGAAGAGTTCCTCCAAATGTCAGGCTGGGTAGTGCCAGGACAGCTGGGCCTGAAACCCTGCACCCAGGAGGGGCACTGGTGTGGCCTGGAAGGAGGTGAGCTCAGCCTCATCTGGTTTCTCTTACTGCTCACTGCAAAGGGACTGAGTTATTGCATTCTTTCTCGATGTCTTACATAAAATCAGATTATTAAGTGCAGAGACAGTGGACTGTTCTCTGTCCTCCTGGCTAGCATTTTACATCACCATAGCAACGTCAATAAACAGAGAAGTAAATTAACCTCTGAAGAAGAAGTCTGCTGGCTTTATACTGTCCAAATTGCTCTGACTTTCTTTGCTCAAACACACACACACACACACACACACACACACACACACACACACAGAGTTGTCGTTGTGATTGCAATCTCTGTGCATTATTTGACCCAACAACAACAAGGCCTAAGAGCACAGCTTGGTTTTTGTCACCCTTCTCTTTAAAAACCGGTCAGTCGCTTCGCATTGCCTACAGTATGAAGTCTGATTTCCTTGCCTGGTGTTCAGAGTTCTTCATCTTTTTCAAAGATCTCCACCATTATTTGTCAGTAGCCCCTTCAGCCACTGATAAAGAAAGAGGTCTCATTTCTTTATCAGACTTTTTCTTGCCTCTCCTTCGTATTTCTGTCTGTGTTTCCAGCTGTCATCTGAGCACAACCAAGGCAAACTTTAAGTCCACCCCCAACACGGAATCCCAGACTTCCCCTCCTCCCGTTTCTCTTGCCACCAGCAGGGGCTAAACTATCCCCAAGACCATCCTGGATGACCCAACAAGGGTCTCTGAAATGGGCGGAGTGCTGCTACTCCTGGGCTGTGTGGTCTGTTTTCGATATGGCCGTCTGAATGATCTTTTAGAAATAGAAATCAAATTAGTGCATCTTCCAGCTTAAAATTCTCCTGTGATTTTTCTAGCACAAAGATGTCCTCCAAAGGCCTCACGCTGCCTGCTGGGTCCTGTGTGATTGGGGCGGACCCATCCATCTGACTCCATTTCATCCCCTTCTATACCTTGGCTCTTACTCTCTTCAATCACTGACATTTCCATTCCTAAACATGCTGAGCTCTTCCCTGTTTCTGGCCTTCAGATTTTCTCCTGTTCTGGAGTAGTTACCTCTGATTGTTTTGGGGCTGACGCCTTCCCAGCGTCACTTAGGTCTCAGCTTAAATGTTTTCTCTGTAGAGAATTTCTTGACCACCCCTGTCTGTGGTTATTCCATCCTATCTCAACACTCTATCCTACGGTCCTGTTTTGTTTTTTTGATTGCGTGTAACACTCTCTGACAGTATCTCTCTTATTTAATGGATAAATTAATCAAAAACTCACCGTCTGTGTCTCTCTGTTAGGGTACAAGTTGGGGAGGGACTATTTCTGTTTGCTTGCCACAGAATCCCTAGCACCTCGTAAAATGCCTGCCACACAAAAGGCCATCAATCAATATATTTTGAATGAATAAATGAACATCATTTTTCAGGATCCATTTATATGTAACCTTTCTCATGAAGCCTTTATTACCCATTACTAGAAACTTCCTCTCCCTCCTATACACATCTCCTACACAGTTCTGATCATTTCCTTTCTTTTAGATGAGTGATTTGCATAGCTGCTGTAGCTATTAAACCACTACCTTCTTAAGGATCATCTGGTTCATTTTCCTAACTTCCCAAACATAGCCTTCTGTATCTGAGGTGCTCGGTAAAAAAATGTGTCTTGCTTCTTACCCTGCAGACATAGGCCTGGGCCTACAGCAGGCCTTCTGGTAGATGTTGAGGCAGACATTGTTTATTTCTTGGTTACTAATTATAGCAGACACTTCTGGTGGCTCACATCCCATTCCTGGCCCACATGCGATGTGTGAGCTGTTGAGCACAGGTCTTTGCAAGCTGAGTCATGCTAGCCAATGTCTCCCGGTGGGAACCACACATAAGATCTTCTTCAAAGTTCCACAGGCCACGCCACCCACATATCACTTAAGAGCCTTTGAAGCTGCCAGAGTACTGTGTCCCGTCTACCTAGAGGTAATCCTCAGACGGGGGAGACAGAAACTAGGAGTAAGTGTCTCGTTTTCCTGTTTTTCAGAGGGGTCGTCTTGGGAAACATTCCAGGTCATTTTCAGATGTCCTGATGGAACTGAACTGTTGTCAATAATGGCAGTGACCTCCACAATAGACCTTTTTACTAGGTTTTTATCCTTTTCTGTGTCATTTGCCGCTTTCCCTCATTCCTGCTTCCTGACATCACCTTCTAAATAAGTTGTCAATAAGTTCTTATCACAGGCTCTGCTTCAGAGGAACACAAAATAAAACATTAACTTTTCCTTCAAGAACTTGCTTTGCTTTCAACAAATGGCGTTAGTAAAACTGGATATCCACGTGCAAAAAAATGAAGTTAGACCCTTACTGTGCACCATATACAAAAATCAGTTCGAAATGGATCAAAGACCTAATCATAGGAGCTACAACTACAAAACCCTTGAAGAAAACACAGGGAGGATTTTCATGACATTGTATCTGGCAATGATTTCTCGAATGTGACACCAAAAGCACCAGAAATGAAAGAAAAAGAGATAAATTAAACTATATTATAATTTAAAACATTTTTATTATCTTTTAAGGATTTTATTCATTGGGCACCTGGGTGACTCAGTCAGTTTAATGTCTGCCTTTGGCTCAGGTATGATCTCAGGGTCCTGGGATCAAGCCCTGTGGCAGGCTCTCTGCTCAGCAGGGAGTCTGCTTCCCCCTCTTCCTCTGCCGCTCCCCCTGCTCATGTTTGCTCACTAAATCTAAAAGATTTTATTCATTTATTTGAGAGAGAGAACATGAGCAGGGGGAGGATAAGGGGTAAAATCATCTATTGATGGACAGTTGGCCTGCTTCCATAATTTGGCTACTGTGAATAATGCTGCAGTAAACATGGGGGTGCATATGTCTTTTTGAATTAGTGTTTTCATATTCTTTGGGTAAATACCAATAATGGAATTATGGGATCATATGGCAATTCTATGTTTAATTTCAAAATTTAAAGCTTCTATGCATAAGGACTCTATCAGCAGATTAAAAAAAACAACCTATTGACTGGGAGAAAATATTTGCAAATCATATATCTGATAAGGTGTTAATATCCAGAATATATAAAGAATTCCTACAACTCAACAACAACAACAAACAATACAATTCAAACATGGGTAAAGGAAACAAACCAACAAAAACCAAATATAGGTAAAAGGACTTTAATAGACATTTCTCCAGAGAAAATATACAGATGGCTAATAAGTCCATGAAAACATCACTAATCATTAGGGAAATGCAAATCAAAACCATAATGAGATACTATTCCACAACTGTTAGGATGGCTATTATGGAAAAACAAAAACAAAATATAACAACTGTTAGCAAAGATGTAGAGAAATTAGAACCCTTTTGCTTTGCTGGTAGGAATATAAGATGGTACAACTTCTGTGAGAAACAGTATGGCAGTTCCTCAAAAAAGTGAACATAGAATTATCATATACTCCAGCAATTCCGTTTCTGGGTATCTGCACCAAAGAATTGAAAGTAGGATCTCAGAGACATCAGCATGGCTCAGTCAGTTAAACGTCTGCCTTTGTCTCAAGTCGTGATCCTGGGGTCCTGGGATTGAGTCCCGAATTGGGCTCCCTGCTCAGTGGGGAGCATGCTTCTCCCTCCCTCCGTGCCCCTCCCCTGTTCATGCTCTTTCTCTCGCTCATTCTCTCAAATAAACAAAATCTTTAAAAAAATAAAAGTAAGTTAAAAAAAAAAAGAAAGGATCTCAAACAGATATTTGAACACCTCTATTCATAGCAGCACTATTCATAGCCAAAAGATGGAAGCAACCCAAATGTCTATTGACAGATGAGCAGATAAACAAAATGCGGTCTAGATCTACAATGGAATATTATCCAACCTTGAAAAGGAGAACAATTCTGATACATGCCATAACATGAATGGACCTTGAAGACAGTATGCTAAGTGAAAGAAGCCAGTCACAAGAGAACAAATACTCTGTGAATCCACTTGTATGGTGTACCTAGAAGGGTCAAATTCTCAGAGAAAAAGTAGAATGGTGGTTGCAGGGATTAGGGGGTGGAGAAGAGGGAATTATTGTTTGATGGGTACAGAGTGTCAGTTTTGGAAGATAAAAGAAGTTCTGAAGATGAATGGTCATGGTGGTTGGAAAACCACATCAGTGAACGTGCTAATGCTACTCAACTGTACCCTTAGAAATGGCTTAATCGGTGAAAACGTAACAAAACAAACCTTCCTTTGCTATACATCTATAGTAAGAAAGAAAGGATTCGTGGTTACCTAAGGCTGGGCGAGGTTGGGGGAAATGGGGAGTCAATGCTAATGTGTAAAATGTTGCTTGAAGGGGTTGATGAAAATGTTCTCAAATTTATTGTGGTGATGGTTGTACAACTCAGAGAAATCCTGAAAAGCTTAGAGCTATATATTTTAAATAGGTGATTTATATGGTATATGAATTATATCTCAACAGGTGGTTATATTTAAAAAAGAAAAAAGCAAAAAAGAAACTTCCTTTCCCATTTGACAATTGCTTTACTTAGGCAACTAATCAATGATCTTGACCCTGCATGACATTCCTTCTTCGATCCCCATATTCACATTCCTTCCTTTTTCTCCATCAAAAACTATCCTCTGCCCCATTTTTTCCCTCAACATTGTATCTAAAACCTAATATGGTACACAGCTATATTTTTAAAAAAGGCCTTAGGGCGCCTGGGTGGCTCATTCAGTTAAGTGTCTGACTCTTGGTATCAGCTCAGGTCTTGATCTCAGGGTCCTAAGTTCAAGCCCCGTGCTGGGTTCCAATGGAGCCTACTTAAATAATAATAATAATAATAATAATAATAATAATAATAATAATAATAGAAATGATAAAAAGTCCTAATGAGTATCTATGGATAAACACATTTGGTAAACAGCTGCTGATTGAGAAGTTCCAAAGATTGAACTGTTGTGGGAAGTCCAGGAACCTGTCAGACCAAGGAGGATAGACTTAGATGGGGTCACAGAGAGCACACTAAAAGCTGCCCATAACTCTTCTCTTTTTGCTGCCAAGGGGAATAGAAACTATCAGTCACAGGGTTAAATGTTCACTTTCCAGAAAAGAAAAAGAAAATATGGAGCAGAACTTCCCAGCAGACTGAGCCATGGGACTCAGCAACACAGCAGTGTTCTAGATTGCTTTTGGTACCCCCCCCCCCCAACCACCACTGAAAAATCCTGGGATTCATTGTAAAGCTCAAGATTAGAAAGGGCAATCTGGGTTCTAGAGGAGCCCTGTTTTGTGTCAGAGAGAAAACCAGACACTGGTGGGAGTGGCAAAATAGATTTTCATCAAAATACCCTATTGCAGTAGGAGAGGAGTCCAGCATGAAGTGAACTCAACTTTGATTTATAGAAGAGTGACTGGTGTTTTAAAAGGAGAATGAGGGAATAGGGAGCGGGGTAAGCAGGGGCTCAGTAGAGTTGGTCCAAGGGAAATCCATCTGGTTTGTTAACCAGCCCTTAGGGAAGTTATGCCCTGCCCATCCCACAGAGGCTGGGAGACAGGGGCCCTGTCTTCAGGTGCTAGATGGAACTGATTAACTTCTTTTGGCAACCTTGAGTTTTCTCAGTCAGCCACTCTAGGGGGTGGGGGTCATCCTAGGGATGTAGACTTGAGCTACTAGAAACGATGTTAGTGTTTTGTTCAAGGCTTTTTTTTTTTTTTTTAAAGGTTTTATTTATTTATTTGACAGAGAGAGAGAGAGAGACAGCCAGCAAGAGAGGGGGAACACAAGCAGGGCAAGTGGGAGAGGAAGAAGCAGGCTCCCAGGGGAGGAGCCCGATGCAGGTCTTGATCCCAAGACCCCAGGATCACGCCCTGAGCCGAAGGCAGACGCTTAACAACTGAGCCACCCAGGCGCCCCATGTTCAAGTCTTTTTAGATTATAGTTGAGGTCTAGTTCTGATGAAGACTCAGAGGAGCCTGGCTAGGGTTTAGTCAGGGAGAGCGTGTCATCTATCACTTACCAGCTCTGAGGTCCTGGGTAACTCACTTATTATCTCCGACCCCTAGTTTCTAAGATCAAAATCAAATTCTTCCAACCCCAGGACCTTTACCAATACCTCACCTCTACCAAAGACACCTACTGAAAGGTGGGGGACTTGGGTTTGAGTCTCATCTCAGCGTTTAGTAGTTATGTGACCTTGAACAAGTTATGTTGTAGCAGAGCCTCTTAAAATGACAGCACATGATCTTTACCAAGTTTGGAATCTATGATTCCTGCTTCATTGCATTTCCTTGAATATTTCAAAGGTGGATTTAATCTTAATAGGGACTTTCACTATTTTGACTGGCAAAATGAAAATTAAAAAAAACCCAAATGTCTTTCAGTAGAAGGTTAGTTAAGTAAACAGCAAATTCATACAATGGAATCCTAATTAAAAAAATTAATTCTTCATTTAAATTCAATTTAGTTAACATGTACTGCATTATTAGTTACTTGGGTAGAATTTAGTGATTCATCAGTTGCATATAACACCCAGCGCTCATTATATCAAGTGCCCTCCTTAGTGCCCATCACCCAGTTACACCATCCCCTGACCTCCCCTCCAGCAACCCGCAGTTTGTTTCTTAGAGTGCAGTGTCTCTTATGGTTTGCCTCCCTTTGTGTTTTCATCTTATTTTATTTTCCTTCCCTTCCCCTATGTTAATTTGTTTTGTTCCTTAAATTCCATGTATGAGTGAAATCATATGATATTTGTCTTTCTCTGACTGACTTATTTCACTTAGCATAATACCCTCTAATTACATCCAGGTCATTGCAAACGGCAAGAGTTCATTCTTTCTGATGGCTGAGTAGTATTCCAGTGTGTGTGTGTATGTGTGTGTGTGTGTGTGTGTGTGTGTGTGTGTGTGTGTGTGTGCGTACCACATTTTCTTTATCCACTCATCTGTTGATGGACATCTGGGCTCTTTCCTTACTTTGGCTATTGTGGACATTGCTGCTATAAACATTGGGGTGAATCTGCCCCCTCAAATAACTATGTTTGTATCCTTTGGATAAATACCTACTAGTGCAATTGCTGGGTCATAGGGTAGCTCTATTTTTAACTTTCTGAGGAACCTCCATACTGTTTTCTAGAGTGGTTGCACCAGTTTGCATTCTCACCCACAGTGTAAGAGGGTTCCCTTTTCTCTACATTCTCACCAACATCTGTTTTTTCCTGAGTTGTTAGTTTTCGCCCTTCTGACCAGTGTGGGGTGGTATCTCATTGTGGTTTTGATGTGTATTTCCCTGATGCTGAGTGATGTTGAGCATTTTTTCATGTGTCTATTGGGCATCAGTATGTCTTCTTTGGAGAAATGTCTGTTCATATCTTCTGTTCACTTCTTGAGTGGATTTTGGGGGAGGTTGAGTTTGATAAGTTCTTTATAGATTCTGGATACTAGCCTTTTATCTGATAAAACATTTGTAAATATTCTCCCATTCCATAGGTTGTCTTTTAGTTTTGTTGACTGTTTCTTTGCTGTGCAAAAGCTTTTTATCTTGGTGAAGTCCCAATAGTTCATTTTCGCTTTTGTTTCCCTTGCCTCTGGAGACGTGTGTAGGAAGAAGTTGCTTTGGTTGAGGTCAAAGAGGTTGCTGCCTGCCTTCTCCCCTAGGATTTTGATGGATTCCTGTCTCACTTTTAGGTCTTTCATCTATTTTGAGTTTATTTTTGTATATGATGTAAGAAAGTGGTCCAGTTTCATTCTACTGTATGTGGCTGTCCAATTTTCCCAACACCATTTATTGAAGAGACTGTCTTTTTTCTCACTGGATATTCTTTCCTGCTTTGTCAAAGATTATTGGACCATAAAATCGAGGGTCCATTTCTGGGTTTTCTATTCTGTTCCATTAATCTATTTGTCTGTTTTTGTGCCGGTGACATACTGTCTTGATGATTACAGCTTTGTAATAGAGCTTGAAGTCCAGAGTTGTGATGCCACCAGCTTTGGCTTCCTTTTTCAACATTACTTTGGCTATTCAGGGTCTTTTCTGATTCCATATAAATATTAGGATTGTTTGTTCCAGCTCTCTGAAAAATACTGATGGTATTTTGATACGGGTTGCATTGATTGTACAGATTCCTAAGGAAAAATTTTTAAATAGATCTTTATAATAGACTTAGAATTAAGTCCAAGAATCATAAAGTGGAAAAAAATCAAGTCATAAGACAGGATTGGTATTAGATCTCAATTTAATTTCTACTAGATCAAGCATATAAATAGTAGTGTATGTAAATGAGCATATACATGTTTGTGTGTGCAGAGATAAAAGCTGTACCAAGCATTAACATAACTGAAAGGAGTGTGTGTGTGTTCTGTGTGTGTATCGGAGTGTTGGGGAGGAAGAGTTCAGGTCAACAAGATGATAATTGATCAGTGAGGATCCCCTTGTAGATCAGGTAGTTTGTACCAGCCTACTATGCTAAGCCTTTTACACTCAGTAATTCATATAATCATCCAAATAATCTGAGAGGTTATTATTATTAATTTTTATTATTTCTGTTTTACAGATGAGAAAAGTAAGGCACAGAAAGGTTAAGTAAGTTGCTCAGTGTCACACCACCGTAAAGTGCCAGAGCCAAGATTCTCTGTAACCAATCTTTAGCTTCTCAGCTAATTGCTTTTGAGATAAAAATAAAAAATAAATACTTATCAGTAGAGTAATCTCTAATTCCAAGATAGTTTTTCTTTCTTCATCACAAAGATAGCACACACAGATTTTCTCATTTTTATTTAATATGGGGAAATATTTCCCACTTAGGAGTGTATATGGGTAAAGAAATACCTATCTATATTATATTGATATCATCAATAATATTTGTTCTTATCAACATGCCATTTAAAAGCTTCAAACTCTCACTTTGTGGGGTCCCTGGCTGGCTCAGTTGGTAGAACATGCAATTCTTGAACTGGGGTTTGTGAATTCACCTAAAAAGAATCTTCAAATTATCCCTTTGTTTTCCCTACCATTATAAATAGTCCAAAATTCAATGAGGGGAAAATCTCAGTATCCAAAAGTCAAAAACCTATCCCTCCCCATTTGCATCTGCTTCCTGCCCCTGCCCCTAATAATCTGAGGAAGAATGAACATCTGTAGATAAATCTCTACAGATGTATCCATAAACCAGAGAAGTCACTGCCTGAGAGTAGAAATGGGAATGAGAAAGACTGAAAGGTTTTCAACCACTTAAAGACAGAAAGAGTAATTTAATTGAAACACAATTTGCCAGTTTTCCAGCATGTTCCAAATCAAAATAGTTTTGGAAGATGAGGGGAAAATGTCAATTTTGGACCAGTGCAACCAGCTTTCTTGGCAAAGAGCATGGAGGTGGGGTTAAGCGATGGAGGGGAAAGATGGAGGTGGCGGATCAAACATACCACCACCCCCCCACACACACATACACACAAACACGGTGTTTAGCAATTACATGAAATGAACAAGGAAGTCCGCATTCTTGCCCAGAATTCCTTATTGGGTGACTTTGGCCTCTTTGAAATTCCCATTTCCCCCATCTATGAAATCACATCCTTCCTATTTTCTCTCTCACAGGAAACAATTGTCAAGTATCCATTCTTTGTTGAGTGCTTTGAACATTGAGGATTTATAAATAAAAGACATGATCAAGGCAAAGAAATACACTAGGACTGGTAATGCTGGTAGACTGTTTCTCTTTTCCCTCTTTTCCTCTCTTTGACCCATATGAACCTTGGCCTCTTGCTTGACCTCCTTTCCTGGTCTCATTGCATCTGAAGCCACTCAAAACCCATATCATAGATGTATTCCCTGTTCTGTGTCTAATTGGACACATGTACAAACATGCCAAAATGACAGAAACTATTTTTGTTGTAATCATTTTGGTATAGGATGCGTGGGAGAGATGGCACAATTCACAACAGGAGATCACAGAGTTCACTGGTCAGGCGCAGAGACTATGCTAGCCTGTCACCGGACCCACCCACTCTTCTTCTGGGGCCCACAGCCACAACACGTGTCCCAGATGGCCTAGTGGTCAGAGGCAGTTAATACACAGCTCCCAGCTCTGGTCCTCCACTCTCGTTCTCCTTCCCAAATTGTTGTGAAAAAAGGACAGAAATCTGAGAAGCTATGTGTTGAAGGAAGCAGAGCCATGGAATGGAAGGAACCGAGGCACCTGCATCACCCTGTGGAGGAGAGAAGCTCACCAGTCCAGAACACCTCATACGGGTTTTATACGGGCAAGAAAGAAACTTCACTTTTATGTGAGCCATGATGCTTTTTGATGTGACTTTGTTACAGCAGCTCTTCCCCCCTAACAGATACGAGTTTCCTTCCACCAAAAGAGAGCCTGGGATGAAGAGGCCATGGCTAAGAATTTGATCAGGTTGATAGAAAAGGCTACAGTGCAAAACACCATGGTCATCCATTTTGGTTGAGAAAATGGAGACCCCAAGAGAGGGACTGAAAATCCAAGAAATCTGGTCAGAACTCAAGAGTTCTGCATAACAGAGTGAGGAAGTTCTTAATAGTTTTCTAGAGCAATCCAAGAGGTTTTATGATGCAAATTTTGGGGCTGAAATTATACTCAGGAGAGATGAAAGGAAAATATCAAAGAGAGCATGAAATGGAGCAAGAAGACGGCATGAGTGAGAGAAGCTGCAGAGAAGCTGGCCGGAGGCAAACTGGTCAGTAGGCTGCTGGCAGGAGGATTTTAAGAATGTGAAAACCTTACATGAAAGTCTATGTCATTTGCTTTGTTATGATGTGACGTAACTGTCTTCAACTGATGTCATGCATTTCCTTGTATTGGGATATTTTAAGGAAATCGAGGAAAAGATGCTGCAGATCACACCCAGCCTTTGGGAGAATAAGACATATAAAAAAGAGTGACAGTAATTTCTTATCAAAAGCCAGCGAAATGGGAGAAAAAATGAATAGGAGAAAAATGGAAGTCTCCCAGAGCTCTCGGGGATAACGGTAGGATGCTGGATTTTCCACTATGTATGAATACATAATAATATAAACTGTTTTTACACACTGGCTCTGAGGTTAGACTGCTGATGACTTACACCAGTTGTCACCAGTTACTAACTGTGTGACTTTGGACAAGTCAGCGTATTTCTCTGGGCCTCAATTCCAAACCGTATAAAAAGAGGATAATACTAGAGCCTGTCTCTGAGTGGTGTTATGAGGGATGAATTGATTATATGATGTTAAGATAAATGAATATAGTATCTGGAATATTGTAAGCCTTCAATAAATTTTATCTATTATTGTTGTTATTACTATTCCATGTGGAAGATAATGTAGTAAAGTCAGGAACTGGTGAAGACGAAAGCTTTTGAGTATGTAGTTTTATGAAATGATTTATGATGAAGTGACATTTATATACAACTGTTATAAGTGAAAGTAAAATTAGCTAACAGAGCAAAAATGTCTGCATAAAGAAACATTATTAAAATGAGGCTATTTCCTGCCAACATGGCTAAAATTAAAAAAGATTGATCATTCCTGAATTCAAATGGAATTCTTATATATTGCCAGTAGAACTGAAAATGGGAGCAGCCCTTTTGGAAAACTGTTTAGCATTATCCTCTCCTAGATGTGTAGCATTATTTCACTCCCAGATGTATGCTCAATAGAAATACATATATTTACTCACTGAAACTCTTCAGTATCTTCAAATCAGATACAACAGTGTCCATCAACAGTAAAACAGAAAAATAAATTCATGTCATGGAATACCACATAGCAATAATAATAAAAAAAGAACTCCTGGTACATGTAAAAACATGGGCAAATCTTACCAAAATAAGACTGAGAGAAATGAAGCCAGACACAAAGGATTAGATGCCAACTGGTTTACTTATATCCAGTGAATATATAGAATTATGGATATATAATGAATATACAGAGTTGAATATAGTGAGGTAAGGTATGGTGTTATGTGTCGGCTGAGCAGGGAGCCTGATGCGGGGCTGGATTCCAGAACCCCGGGATTATGACTGGAGCTGAAGGCAGACACTGAGCCACCCAGGCACCCCCAGGAAGTGTTCTAAAGAGGATCCTTAATAAAGGTTGGATTCAACTGGATCCAAGGTGGTGCTTGTTCTCTGCTCCCAGGATCACAAACTTTCAGTCTCCATCCTTGCTCAGAGACGGAAGTGAACACAGAGATGGAAACCCGCAGACCCCATAGTTGACGCAGGGCTCCTAGCTGCCTCTGGCCAGAGCCACGGGCCCTTACTTACTGTTCAAGAAACCTGCAAAATTGTCTCAGGAAATAACAAAGTCGCCTCCTCAGAAGTCTATGGGATGCCTTCCTGCTTGAGATAACAAAAATAATGTGTTGTTTGCAAGAGAAAATAATAATAATTTGCAGCTTGTACTAGTGACAGGATGTAGAACTTCTGCCTTTGTACACTAGACATGGTGCCACCAATGCCATCTGCCGAGAATGTTTTACGTTCCAGGTGCCTGCAGCCAAATGACCACCTCACTACAGTCACCCCAAAACCAGAAGGGAAGTTGCCAGAAGGGACAAGATGATCACGAAAGGAAACATTATGGCTGACCTAATCCCTAGTCAATCAGCATGATACAAGACCCTGAGACCCTTAGCCTGAGTTTTCACCTTTTAAAAACCCCTGCTTGTAAGCCATCGGGGAGCTGGGGATTCTGAGCCTGAGCTCCCCGTTCTCCTGGGTGGTGCCACACCAATAAAGAGCCTATCTTTCTTCACCGTAAAAGCTTGATATTAGTTTTTATTGGCCTGCTGCACATTGTGTGGACGAACTCTTGTTTGGTTTAGTTACAAAACCATAGAAAAGACTCCATCCTTCCCACAAAATCACCTAAAATCAAGGAACCAAGGAAATAAGCAACTAAACCACACATTTCAGTCAGTTCCCCACAAGCTAATCTTTCCATTCAAAATTGCTTCCAAGCTCAGAAAAATGAAGAAAGACATTCTATTTCCACAGACCTATTTGTCTTACCATTTCCATTGCTCTGCACAGGAGGAATTTTCTTTCCTTTTTAAAAAAAATTAGCTATTTTAGATTCAATGTTGAAATGCATTTTAGTAAGGTTCTTGCAAAAAAAAAAAAGTTATCTGTGAGTCTTTTGGTAGAAAAGATTCAAGTTCACTCACCGAGTCATTTCTACATCTGGCGATGCCATTTTGCCCCCCAAAATATTTCTTAATAAATTTAATAATCAGAAATCCCAACCACAGAGAACCTTATCTTCCTCTCTACTTACACTTGCAGTGACTTAGTGTGTGTTGTCTTCTTTCATTTGTGTCTTACCCATGGGACTGTAAGCTTCATGAGGGCTGTGATTAAATCTTTGCTGATTCTTTGTTTGATATTTGGTACCTAGAAGATAGATGAATAAATAAATCACGGAATATTTTTATGATCCACCGAAGTCAATATGTTGTCAACATTTTTAGGGAAGCAGCAATCAGTAAAATCTTATGCAGATCCTTGCTACATCCAGTATATAAAAGTGAAGCCATGGTGAAGGGTTGTCTTCAGGTATCTCTACGCAGTCCAAAGGGGCCTCACAGAAGGATATGAAAACCATGGGACCGCCTAGATACACAATCATATAATTCTGTGTACCAGGTAGAACTAGTCATCTAGTTAGCTAGCAGGAAAGTTTCTGGATCCTTCAGCAGACCTGCAAATAAGCAAAAGCAAGGCAGAGCAGAACTGGCCCCCCTGGGAAACCACCATCATCACCCTCGGGATTTCTTCCAAGTCTCTTATTTTGTGTGCACTCTCCCTTCACGTCTTTCAGCAGTTTGTTCAGACCTGTGAAGCTGTCGAGTAGAATAGTAAAAATAGATCCTATTTATTGAGCAATTACTCTTGCTTGTGCTGTTGTAAGCACTTTATGCACATTATTTTATGTGATCCTACTTACTACCATTTTGTAGCTGGAGGAGGTAGAGGGTAGAAGAGATTAAAAATTGGGCACAAATCAAACATCTGCTAAATTGGGATTTGAATACAAATCATTGGTTCACCCATTGTTTCAGCAAATCTGTTGTTTTTCCTTTTTTTTTTTTTTTTTGAGTGCCCACCTTGTTAGATCTACTCCTGTTTAGACCTAAAACAACTTTACTATACCACCAACAGTAAGTGCCTCGTGTCAACCTGTCTTGGCAAAATACTTCACTGTACCTCCATATCCATTCATTCTTTTTTCTTCACTAGGGTGAAGTCTTTTAGCTTACTATTTTAAAAAATTATTGCTAATACTTCTGAGAGACACTCAGTATTAGTCCTAGAAAGCTATGTTTGCCTTATATGCCACGCATCCTGATTCTATTGTCAAGAACGTCTGTAAAAGAGCTAGCATCATTCTCCCAGGATAGAGCAAGCCTGATGGTCACCTTGACCATGGCCTTGACCATGAAACTTGATGGAGCAGAGATTGGACACTGGATAGAACCATATAAGAGAAGTGAAACATATTGGGCTCCCAGGCGTCCGTCTGTGGTTCGCTGTATGGGAACCAAAGAGTGATTCAGGGAGCAGCAAAAGGCCTGTTTTCCAACCATCTTATTATCTACATTCCATGTGTGCTCATCATCAGCTTATAGTGCAGATGTTTCTTTTCTGATCGCAGATTGTACTTACATTCCCATTCAGGGTGCCATTTCATCTGAAAATCTCCAAGGCCTTTTCCCAGAATTAGGTTTTTTCAGACGGGAAAAAAAAAGACAATATAAAATGCAGAGGTTATATCATCCAGCTCTGCAAGCAAAAACTTAGAACCCTCCTCCAAACCACAGTTTCTGTCTTTGTTGGGTCATATGTTAATTTAATTAGGAAGTATGATGCTTCTGTTATTTTCTTTGTTGACTTGGAGAATTCACAGACATACCCAGAGTTGACTCAGGTTTGAGTTTGGGACATACACCATATTACACAGTAAAATTAGCCCAGGGAGGTATTTCACAGCTACTGAATACCATGTCAGAATGGAGATGTGAATAGGGGGATTGGCTTCTTCAGGAAATACAGTTCTAATCTCAAGGGAACTAGGTGACTTCTGAGAGCTGAGAACATATAGGAGACCCAGATTAGCTCCCAATAAGCTTCTAACTCCACACAAGGATGTCAGTGGTTGTCTGTGACTTTGTTCCTCCTTGTGGTTCATATAAAGTGTATAATGTAAAATGCACACATTTTGGGGGTTTTTCATATGTGATATTTTATTTGCAAGAAGCTCTTCAACAGCTCTTCAACATTGTGAAATATTTACTGAGAATCACCTTAGGTGATAATGTATCATGTAGAAAATTAATACAAAAGGCAGGCAGGTAAAGGTAGTAATTATATCTATACTCTCTTGTGTAAACTCACTCATTCATTACTTATTGAATTCAACAAACATTTACTGGGTCACTACATGTGTGTCTGGCACTTTTTAAGTCACTGGGGTTATATTAATTTAAAAAAATAGGCAAGATCTTTAGGTCCCGAGGGAGACAGATATAAAATAAGTAAATATGTTAAAATTACATGAGAAAGACTCTTAGTACTGTGGAGTAAAATAAAGACAGGAATAACGACAGAGAGTGAAGTGGAAAGGGTATAATTTTAAATGGGAAGGTCAGAGAAGGCCTCACTGAGAAACTAGCTATATTAGTCAGGATTTACCAGGGAAACAGAACAAAGAAAAGATAGATGATAGATAGATAGATGATAGATAGATAGATAGATAGATAGATAGATACATACATAGATAGATACATAGATAGATACACACATACGTACATACATATGTACATACATACATACATACACACGTATAGTGATAGAAAGAGACAGTAAGAGAGGCTGGTTTGCACCATTATGGAGGTGAAGAAGTCCCACAATCTGCTGTCTGCAGGCTGGACGTCCAGGAAAGCTGGTGGTGTAGTTCCCATCCAAGCTTGAAGGCCTTAAAACCAGGGAAATCAGTGGTGTGAGTCCTGATCTAAGTCCAAAGGCTTCAGAACCATGAGTTGTCGATGTCCAAGGGCAAGAGGAAATGGATGTTCCAGCTCAAGCATCAAATTTACTCTTCCTCTGCCTTTTTGTTCTATCCAGGCCCTTAATAGATTTGGATTTTGCCCACTCACATTTATTTGGTATACTGATTGAAACGCTAATCTCTTCTAGAAATATGCCAACAGACGCAGCCAGAAATAATGTATTAGCAGCTCTCCAGGCATCTCCTAGCCCAGTCAAGTTGACATGTAAAATTAACCATTACAATTACATTTGAAAAGGCCTGAGTTCATAAGAAGTTGAATGTGGAAACCAGGAATACAACTATAAAAAAAGTGCTTCAGGCTCAATGTCCAGTTCAAAGGTCCTGAGATAGCAGAGTGCTTGTGCTCTGCTCAGCAAGGAGGCCAGCATGGATAGAATAGAGCGAGCAAGGGGGAGAGTTGTAAGAAATAAGGTCAGAGAAGTAACAAGGGGCCACACCATTTGCTGATACTTGGAGCAGAAATAGATTCAAATAATCACAATTCAGCAGTGGATATACCCAAGGCTTATTTCTAGGATCAGTTATCAGAACATAGGAGTAGATATTATTTGATGAATAAGTAAATAGTAAATGAAAAATTAAAAGATCTACTCTTTGCAAAAACATTCATGATCCAAGAAAATTTGATGGATGGGATATGTTTGAATCAGTTTTTGACAACAGGGAACATTATGGAGAACTCAGAAAATGAATGTTGAGACTATTGAAGAGACCATCCTAGATAACCCTAGAGGTATCTCTGTACTGTAGAACCAAGATCTTGCTAAAAGGGTGTCTCAGAGAGTATTCTATATTGTAGGTAATCAAAATGCGATTCAAATTGACTTAACTAATGAAGGAGATGTATTGCCTGTCATAGCTAGAAGATTCAGAGTTAGCAAAGACTTCAGAATTGATTTGATTGAGTAACTCAGTGGTGTCATCAAGCAGCCATCTTTCCATCACTCTACTCTGCCTTCCAAGCTGACACCTTATTCCGAAGAAGGCTACCCTTATGACAGGGTGGCTGCAGCAGCTCCAAATTTCATCTCTTTATTCCATATATCCAGAAGGTGAGAAAAGATGTTTTTTAGATGCTGTCTCAGAAAAGTGAGCAACTTCCAAAATTACTTGGAAAAGATTTTCTTCTCATTGACCTTAACTGAGTCACAAGTACTTTTCTGATCCAAACTCTCGGCTGGGTGAAGTCCATGCATTGATGACAAAGAACTGGTTTACAATGACTCATTCATTCATTCATTCATTCATTCATTCAATTAATATTTGAGTGCCTATTATGTGTCAGGCATTGTTCTAAGAATTTGGAACACAGCAGTAAACAAAGATCCATATCACAGTGGTGAGGGAGATAGACATTAACACAATAAGTGAATTATATAGTTTAGAAGGTGATAAATGCTGAGGAATAAAAAGAAAAAGCAGGGGAAGGGGGAATTGGACCATTGTAAGTTGAAATAGATGGTTTCAATTTTTTTTTAAGACTTTATTTATTTGATAGAGAGAGATAGCCAGAGAGAGAGAGGGAACAAAAGCAGGGGGAGTAGGAGAGGAAGACACAGGCTCCCAGCAGGAAAGCCTGATGCGGGGCTCGATCCTGTAACGCTGAGATCACACCCTGAGCCGAAGGCAGACGCTTAACGACTGAGCCACCCAGATGGTTTCAATTTTAAATTAGATGGTTAACATAGGACTTATTAGGAAGACAACACGTGAACAAAACCTTCAAGTAAAGGAGGGAGTTATCCATCAGATTATCTTCACGAAAAGCACTCCCAGGAGAGCATATCACTGATGAAATGACTCTAAGGCATGAGCAAGCATGGCACATTCAAAGAACAGCAGTGAACCCAAAGTGGTGTGAGGGAAGGATTGAAAATCAAGATGAGGTCAGAGACATAATAGAACCAGATTATGTAAGTTTTGTGAGCACTTGAAAAGGCTTGACTATTACGTGGAATGAGAGGGGGAGCCACTGCTGGTTTTTCAACTGAGGAAGTTCATGATCTGACTTGTTTTAAGAGGAACCACGTAGGGGCGCCTGGGTGGCTTTAGTGGGTTGAGCCTCTGACTCTTGTTTTCGGCTGGGGTCATGATCTCAGGGTTATGGGATGAAGCCCTGCATGGGGCTTGAGCTCAGTGCAAAATCTGCTTGTTCCTTTCCCTCCTGCTCTGTTCTCTATCTCTAAGATAACTAAAAATAAAAACAAAAAATGAAAGGAACTATCTAGTTGATGAGTTGTGAATAGACTATTGGGGGACAAGAGTTGAAATAGAGGGTCCAGTTAGGAGGCTGTTGAAGTAATCCAGGTGACATAAGATAGCTTCTCAGAATAGGTGGTAGAAAGATGTGGCACAAAGTAGATTCAGAACATGCTCTGAAAGTTGAGCTAAGAAGATTTTCTATTGAATTAGATACGGTAAGAAGACTCAGGGATGATTCTAAGCCTTCTGGTCTCAGGAACTGTAAGAATGGTGTTAACAATGAATGAAGAAGAGTCTACAGGAAGAGTAGGATTTCAGGGGAAGATCAGGAATTGTTTTGTCACATTAGTTTGAGATGATAAGAGGATATTTGAAAATAAGAGTCATAGTTTGCAAGATAGGACTGAGCAGGAATATAAATTGTGGAGCCATCAGTTAATAGATATTATGAGATCATCAAAGAAGTGAGAGATACTGCTATCGAGTGAGATTATAACTGAGAATAAATCATGGGATTTACAATATGGAGGTCATTGGTGATTAAGACAGGAGCAGTTTTAATGGAGTAGTAAAGAGAGGAGAAAATGTGGTAGAAAGTCTACGAAGATAGCCTCCATCCCTTTCTCTCCTCTTTGTAGGGAAGTATTTTCCCTCATACTTAGAGAGGAGTCTAACACTCCTCACTTTCAATTTTTGTTTCTTGCTTGACCAAAAGAAGTGATGTTCTGAGAAGTGACAAGATGTCCTGGTCTCTTCAACACTTATGCTTGGAATGGCCCCACTTGGTACCCAGCTACCATGCTGAGAGAAGCCCAGGCCACATGGAGAGCCTATGTGTAGACATTCCAACTGATAGTCCTGACTGATAGCATCAAATGCCAGCCTTGTGAGTGAGCCATCATACATGTCTAGCCCAGTCAATCTGTTAGACGACTCCAACCTCAGCCATTGTCTGAGTGCAACCATGTTGTAGGTTCAGTTCCCCTGGAAGCAGATTCTGAGAGAGAGGAGGTTCATTAGGGGTTGCTTTGGGGATGAATACCTGTTGAAGGGAAGAGAAGGGAAGGAAGAAAATTGACAAAAGGAGAAATCAGACTCTAAGCAATCTCATCAGAAATCTCAACTGACTCCTTTAGAGAGTTCTGAGGATGGGCTAATCCCTTATATGTATCCCAAAGTGGGATGAAAGTATTGGACTTCATGTTCACGTACTCATCAATCATTGGATATGGGCAACTCTGGGAAGAGTATGAGACCTTGGGTGAGGTGACCTCAGAGGCATTCCCTGAATGAGACTGATAGCTGAGGTCTGTTGGCCATGCTCCTAGCAACTGATGTAATATGTCCTTCATTCCTAAAATAAGATCTCACTGACATATCAGTGTTCCCCATACACTTCATGATAGATCCCAAGAGAAAATTGTCCAGCTGACTCCAATCAACCCATGGAATCCTAAGAGGTGACAATAAATTGTTGTTCTAAAGAATTTCTAGTTGACAGAGATTGTTGAGCATTCTTGGATAACTAGAAGAAAAGAGGGAATAAAGATTGAGCTTTGGAGCAAGTGTATAGTAAGCGTACATGGAGAAGAGTAGAAGCCAGTAAAAAGCCAGGGAAGGAGTGACCAGTAAATAGGGGATAAAGCAAGTCTCTTGTGCCTGACTTGGCCCTGTAGATCCTCAATCCATCCCTCATCCTTCCCCCACTTGACCCTTTATGTCAGTGGAACTGACCAGTGCAGTCTGCTTTTCCAGGATTCTGATATTAGTTGGTTTCCAGCTGGGATTATCTCAAGAAGGACAATGATGGAAAATTGCAGTGAGGGGAGAAAAAGGAGAAATCAGGGACATTCTCTCCTTTTCTGGGGTGGTGTCTCTGGGTGTGGCTGTATCTCTTCCTGGGCTGTGGCTTCTGCTAGACAAATCCTACATAGTTGTAACTTCTGCTGGTTGCCCCCAAAGCCCATGGGCCCCTTCTCTCCTCTTTGTTCCGCCAGCCTAGGTTGGTACTGCTTTTCTCCTGTTGCCAACTCCTGCTTTCCTCACACTTTCCTATTTGGCTTTTCATCTTTTGTCACCTGTGTCATCAAGTTCCTGAATTAAATTCCTTCTGTTGAAATACCAAAAAAGAGTTTCTGTTTTCCTGATTAGATCCTGATCGATTAGGTCCTGAAAGCCAAGTGAAGAAAGTGCATCAAGGAGGAAGGAGTAATTAACTGTGCTAGCTGCTGCTGACAGATCCAGAAGCTGGGGGCTGGTAATGGATTCGTGGATTTAACAAATTGGAGGCCACTGGTAACATGACCAGAGCAGTTTTATTGGAATGGTGGGCAGGTGAAAGATCAATCGTGTGAAATCAGAGACCACCACTGCAGCAGTGGTAGGGTCAGTTCCCCAAGTATTGACATACAGAGAACCTAGAGTGGATGTGGGGAAATAACCACAGTATCCAGTCTTACTAGGGAAGAGAAGGAAGACTGAGGGCACAAGAGGGAATTCATCTAGGTGGAAAGAGCCAGTGGTCAAAGGCAGAGACTTCCAGTGAGTAGACTCAAGGACTCAGGTTCATGGCAGAAACACATGCTGTAGCAGGAAGGTAAAGTCACATAGGGAAACTTTAGAAAATTTGTGTAAAGCATCCCTTTTGGGGAAGAGTGAGTTTCGGCTTTCCAAACTTCGTTTCTGTAATTGGACAAGTGTATTTCAAGAAGTTAGTATAAGGCAGTAAAATATGTTTATCTGCAATAAACTTCAGAATACAACATTTTTGAGTAGTGAATCCACTTGAGAGACTCTAACCCAAAGAAATAATCCTAAAAAGGAAAGTGTTCAGGCGTGAAGATGAATACCGAACTACTATTTATTAGAATAGAAAAGTTGGAAACATTAGTTGTTCAGGAATCTAGAAATAGGTAATTAACTATAGAGTATCCACTCAGAAGACTGATATGAAAACTAGTAAAACTTATGGTTCCCTAATGAAAATATACAAAGAAAATACAGACAGTTTTATGTTCAGTTTTTAAAATGAAGGATGCAGCATTTCTCTGCAGAGCATAGTTATAACTAAGTAGATGTGCACCAACATTTAAGTAGCAGCGTGAGGGTTAGGTAAGCTAGAGACCATCGGTAATCTTTCTTCTTTTCTATGCTTTATTCATTGATCATGTATGTTTTTTAATAGTAGAAAAAATAAACTCCTTAAAAGGAAAAAAAAGTAGGTGATAAGAAACAGATTCCCTATTAGAGAAATTCTGTTTAATAAGAGGCACAGTAGAGATGGTTTCTTTTAATATTAGGATAGATGAGGAGCACCTGGGTGGCTCAGTCGGTTAAGCAACTGCATTCGGCTCAGGCATGATCTAGGAGTTCTGGGATCAAGTCCTGCATTGGGCTTCCTGCTCAGGTGGGGAGTCTGCTTCTCCCTCTCTCTCTGCCCCTCCCCATGCTTATGCTCTCTCTCTCAAATAAATCAACAAAATATTTTAAAAAATATTGGGATAGACGATATCTTAGCTAATCGAAGTCTTAATCTGAGTTCTAATTTCTTTCACCGCTTGTGATTAGCACAATATTTATACCTGTGTCAAAGCTGCCTCCCTTTCTTATCCCATTACTAAAGCTCGTAATTCACATGTCATACCACAATGCTTGAACTCACAAAATCGCATGTATGCAGATGTCACAGCCAACTGCTGCAAGTTTCTGGGATCCTAATTATATAGATGGAAGCTTGTGTTGCATGCAAATAGACTGAAAATCTTCACAGAGAGAGGAATAAAAAAAATATGCTGTATTAAAAATATCTTTAACACAATCTTTAGGAGAAAAAAATGGAGGATTGAGTCTGAGATAAAATTATGCCACTCAAATATATTATGAGTTCTCAGTCTCAGATTTAAAAAGATTTGTCCACAGTCTCCCCATCCAGAACCAACACCTTTTTCAAACCCCTCTGTTATTTCAAAAATCTAATGGATAGCATAAATGTTATGCTTTCTTTATATTGTTGGGGAATATATGCTGACAAAAGATAAGGGAGCTCTCAGACCTGAAGATAAGCTGAGAAGAATGTCAATGTCAACCAGTGTGGTAATTCTAGCAAACCCCAACAGCAAAGACATATTTGCGATTCCATCATAAATGAGGAGAATTCAAAAGTTCTTATTGCTTCTTCTTAAGGTTAACCAAGAAGCATCAAGCAACATTATCTCCTTGGCTTTGATCATAGCAACGAAACATTCCAGATATCTTATGCAGACAAGGATTGGGGATCTAAATTTCAGTTCCTGTTACATTCCTCAAATTATTTTAAAAGACGAATAAACAGCAGATATGTTGTTTTGGTAACCCAAGAGATTTTTAATCAGGTGTATGAATGTTTTCTCCAAAATTTGACATTCTTCCTTCCCTCAGATCAGGCACTGTGTTTTTTTTCCACTCCCAAAAGTTCAAATTCCTCTTTATCCGTTGAGAGATTAGAGATGAGCCTACTATGTTCAAGTTTTAACAACACCCTGGGTCAAAACCAGGGAATTAATTATATAGGGCAATGAGTATAGTGTAGTTTTAAAAGCATAGGCCTAGGAGGTAAAGTTCCTGGATTCAAATCCTACACTTACCACTTCCTAGAAAATGAACCCAGGCGAGCCACCTCACTTCTTCGAGACCCATGACTTCATTCATGAAGTAGGGATAACAATAGTACCTTCCTCTAAGGAGTAGCGTGTGACCAAATGAATTATCCATATGAAGCCCTTAGAGGGGCTCCTGGTACATTGTGTGTATTTAATAAAGTGTTAGCCGTGAGTACAATTGGCAACTTTTGTGTCCGGCTCCAGGAAATTCTTTGGAGATGATTACACCCACCCTCCCAGATAATATGGTAGGACTGATAATTAATCTCTCTAGTTCATTTAAGTGAACATCTGGTCAAGTTTTCATTCCAAACAATATCAGTTGGAATGACTCGGCCAGACCATGACTATATAAGGCAAGCATTCTCTAATTCTACTCTACTGCTGACCAAGAATGTCTTTCCCCTCTGCATAGAGCCAGAGACAATGTTAAGGCAGGGTGGTAATTCATTTTATTTCACAGACAAGGGAGTGTTTAAGCTAAATACATGGATTCCAACTACAAATATCTGGATAAAATATTTTTTTAAAAGCAGACACTTACCACACCATGCATATTTTCCAGGAATTTCTCCACCAACTCTTGGTTGTTCGGTGACAAAATATCTCTCCCATAAGGAGAAAAGATGGAGCCAATATAACTGCTTTGCAAATGGCGATCTTCACAAAGCTGGTGCTGCTCTGTACAACAAAACACCTTCTTGTCCACAAAACCTGGATGCCCTGTGGATTCCAAAAATAGCACAAACCTCTTTATTCTGTAAGAAGAGAATAAGGGACAAAGGGATCTTTGAGGTCGTCTCTTGTTCAACCACCCCATTTTAGACAAGAAATCATTTAAGAGAGAAGCAGAAAAGTGGCTTATTTAAGGTCACGTGGCAAGTTTAGGACAAATCTGGGACAAGAGGTAGATCCCCTAACTCCTAAGGGAATGCTTTCCACTGTTGTCATAAATTCCCAAATGCCACACCTACGGAAAAGAGGGTGTTGGCTCTGAAAGTAATAATGCAGTATATGTTGATTAATTGGTTTTAAATAAAACAAAACAAAATAAAAATAAATAAATTAATTAAAAATTTTAGAAAAGGGGGGGTATTGGCCCATTAACTTCCAGAGAGATATGGTGTGGATTTCTTTCATCTGTTGTCTCTTTACAAACTGAAACCGAAGTTCTTTTCCATCCTGACCATCTGGACACCTTATGCAGCATATTTGGTAGTTTGAAAAATAAAACAAGTTGAAGGGGTGCCAAAAAATTGCAGCAGGTGATCAACCATACATGGTACCTGGGATGGTTCAAGCAATCTAGGATTGAAGATTCAGGATGGGCCACGTCCTGGGCTAAATGCTCTCGAAGGGTTGCTTCATGTACTGCTCAGGAAAACCTTACTATGTAGTTAATATTATCACCACTCTTTGCCAGATGAGAAAATCAAGACTTAGGGAAGTTAAGTCAACTGACTGAAGTCACACAGGTATGAAGGATGAGTCTAGGCATACAGTTTGGAAATCTTATCCCCAAGCATATGGGCAAGGCTTTTTCTAACTTGGGGCCATCTCTGCTGTTCCCAGATACCACTCTCTGATTGTTCTATTTCTTGGTTTAAAGTTTACAAGAATGTGCTCTAGGTTTGTTGCCCTGATACGGTTTTTTCCTAGTTTTTTATTTTATTTATTTGACAAACATTTTACAACAGTTAGGCAGCAGCCATTGTTCTATACGATCCATGTCTATCACAAATATATTTATTTGGTCTTTACCACAACCCAATGAGCTAGGTGAAATTAACATCCTCATTTTTAAAATTTGAGGATAGTTGACACACAGTGTTCTATTAGTTTTAAGTGTACAACATAGTGATACAACAATTCTATATGTTATGCTGTGCTTACCACCGTTTGGCTCCCATCTGTCACCGTACAATCCTATTACAGTCCCACTGACTATATCCCCTGTGCTGTACCTGTCATCGGTGTGACTTGTTCATTCCATAACTGGAAATTAATACTCTTATTTTGTAAATAAGGAAACTCAGGCATTGGTATAATTTGCCCAAAGTGATACCGCTCATAAATGACAGAATCAATCACAATGCTGCATCAACTGATGTTATGTATTTTTCTCTTCTTTCTTTCTTTCTTTCTTTTTTTTTTTAAGAGCATACTTTTGAAAGAAAACTTAAAGGAAAAGGGTTTTGAGAGAAGGAAGGTGGGTTAGGCCCAGATTCATCTTCGTCTTCTGTACTGTGGTAAACTTTGGGGTATGCCAAGGATCATAAAGTGAAATTCACTGCTTTAGAATGTGCCTAAATAATTTTTTTCTTCCTCACTTATTTCACGTAATTGTTACCTGTTCTTAACCCAAAGGAATTGTGTAGCCACAAGCAATAACTTGCAGATGATTATGCAAACATTAAAAGAATAATTACAAGGACTATGTAATAACATGGCAAGGTGGCTATAATGCAAGATTAAGTGGGGAAAAAAAGGAACACAAAAGTGCATCCATTGTATGATTATAGTTAGATGCAAATCCATATGCCTATACATCTTTGAATGGCTATGTTAAAGGACTGGAATTATGAGTGATTTTTAAAATTTCATCTGAAGTTATTCTATCATTAAATTGAAAATAACACCAAAAAATTACCAGAAAAAAGAAAAAAAAGAAAGATTCATGAGGAAGGATATACTCTTCACCTGAAGGAAAGACTTAGTTGTAGTGACTTATCAGGATAGAGATTCTTCTGTAGATGAAGTTTGTGGGATATCTGTCTCCTAATGGTCTACTAGCATTTGGATTATTGTAAGGGCATTACTTGAAAGTTAGTCAAGAGCCTGATGAAGTGAGTTATGCCCATCCTCTTGAAACATAGTTTAGCCATCGAGAGTACTACTTATGGTCAATTGATGACATGGAAAGCAATATAATGTTCAAAAGAAAAGCAAAAGGGGCACCTGGGTGGCTCAGTAGGTTAAGGGTCTAATTCTTGATCTCAGCTCAGGTCTTGATCTCAGGGTCATGAGTTCAAGCCCCATGTTAAAAAAGAATATAATAAAAAAAATAAAAGGAATGCAAAATATAATGTTGCATATATGTCTTATGATCACAGTTATATTTAAACATTTTTAAAGGTGATACTTAGAAATAATACAGAAAAGAAATACACCAAACTCTTAGGATTGGTTGTGTTGGGGAGAAGCTATTGGGTTATTTTTTCTCCTTCTTTAATTTTTTTTGTATTTATCAAATATTCTACAATAAACATGAATTATAACTGAAAACTGTAAACTTTAATTTTAAGAAGAATTAGAAATCTAAAGTAAAAAACAAGAAAAGTGAGCATTTTATTTGAGAATTTTTTTTTTAAGTAGGCTCCATGCCCAACATGGGGCTTGAGCTCCTGACCCTGTATCCAAAATGTGAGGTCAAGAGTCACATGCTCTACAGACTGAGCCAGCCAGGTTCCCCATATTTGAGGATTCTAAGCGTGGTAGAAATTGTTTAGAGTTCCACTTCACATCTGTCCCTCTGTGGGATATGGGAGACCGAAGGGAATGGAACATCCTCCAGTGAACACTCTCCAGCCCAGCAATGGCCGTCAGATTTCTCAAAGCCACATGGTAGCTGCTGTTTCAATCCCTTGGGTCTTAGACAAAGTCAAGGTTCAAAAGAGTATGCACCTTTTGGAATTTTAAAATTACAGCAGGCTCGGGATTCATGGGTGGCTCAGTCATTTAAGCGCCTGACTCTTTTTTTTTTAATAATAATATTTTTTTATTATATTATGTTAGTCACCATACAGTACATCCCTAGTTTTTGATGTAAAGTTCCATGATTCATTACTTGCATATAACACCCAGTGCACCATGCAATACGTGCCCTCCTTAATACTTGATTTTGGCTCAGGTCCTTATATCAGGGTCACGGGATAGCAAACACCCCCCCACCCCCACCCCCGCACTGGGCTCCGTGCTTAGCATGGAAAATGATCGTCCTTCTCTCTCTGCTCCTCCCCCTGCATTCTCTCTCTCTCTCTTTCAAATAATTAGATAAATAAACAAGTAAAATCTTAAAAAAATAAAATTACAGTCGGCTCTCTTCTCAAAGAAATCATTTGTTTTGTTTTTAAATACAGTTCAAAGATATTAAAAAATTAGAAAAAGAAAATAGTCTATTGGTTGCATTTTCCATTTGAGCCCAATAGAAACAATTCCATTTAGGAACTACCTACACCGCCCCAGAAACCCCCAATCCTGGCTGGTTATCAGAACAACATGGGAAGCTTTTAAAAATAATAGGTGCCCGGGTATGCAGGCCATTAGGCCTCAGTACACAAGTGATGGGGTCCTCTCTGGTTTGTGTAAGCAAGGATTTGTAACTAGGCCAAAAAATACCATCCTACAGTGACCAATTGTTCTGATTTTCCCAGGCCTGTTTGAATTTTAGCTTTAGCCGTGAAAGTCCTGCATGTCAGGAAACTCCTCAGTCCTGGGCAAACAGGGATAGTTGGTCACTGTAAATTATCTTTCCAGACACCTAACCAGAACACCCTTGAATCACTTTTAGTCCTGATGCAAACACAGAGAAATGAAAACCAGAAAGAATGGAGTGAAATCTTTGAAATGCCTAAGTCATCTCTTTGCGGAGCACTGAAACCATGGAAGGGGTCATATCTGAAAAAAGAAAAACCACTTAGATTTTTAATCTTCTAACTTCCTGAATGTTTTTGTTTCCCAATAAGATTTTATTTAAGAGAACATGAGACAGAGTTTTAGCTGTTATGATTGCATTCTAAAATGCCTCTTAGGAAAAGGCCCAAAGAATGACAATTGTATCCAAAATGTGGGTCCAGTCCGCAGCCATCATGGGTAAACACTGCCTTGGTTTTTGTTTTTTTATTTGACTTTCCAATGGTAAGATAATAAACTCAAACATTAACAAGAAGGCTTTCTTTCAGAGTCTGGACTGGAATTAAAGTGTTTGGGTCCCTGTTTCATCTGTTGAAGCTGGAGTGGGGTCAGGTATAATTCTAGCGTTCCACTCCCTTCACCCTTTCTTCAGTAACAACAAGTTGGGGGTATAGAACAAGAACTCTTGTGCGTTAACAAGGGGAGGGAGTGATGTTTGTTATTATTAGAGATTTCTTCTCTTAGGAGGAGCACATGCTGAATCCTGAGAAGTTACACAGATTTAAGCAAGCCTCTTATAAATGTAGTGAAGAGAGACTTTGCCCTCTCGGCATCAAATCATAGTGTGGGGGAGAAAAGTGACCAAACAGTGGTTTTTCAGTCATTGTCCCAAATAAAGCTATACTATTTTCCCAGTAAAAATAAAACACTGTTATTTTTACCTTTCTTAACTCACTGTTAAGGAGAAAGAAATTACATGGAAGTTTTAAAAGAAAGGATTTCATAACAAGTCCTTTTGACATTTATCCACAGTGCAGAATCTTGGGTAAAGTTGGCTTATAAAATTTTAATAGCTTTGGCTCTGCTTTCAAGTGTCTTATTTACTTTAACAACAGGCTTCCTGACCAGGATCACAGAGCGAGTAATCTATGGCTAAATCCGCCTGTCATCCTGGCCGGGGCCAAGGAAAATCAAGGGACAGCAAAGCTTTGGAGAAGTGGAGGTGGCGGGCATGCAGTCAGGAGACAGTGTCATGTCGCGGTCAGCATACTGGCTCTGGAGGCAAACACTGTGTTCAAATCCAGCCTCTCCTTCCTCCTAGCTCTTGAGCCACAGGCTAAGCCCCAGTCCCCACCTGTAAAACAGAGTGATAGTACCGACCGCATAGAACCTTTCTGTGGCTCGAATGAAAGAAGCAAACCATCTAGCCTAGTGTGAGAAGTGAGGTGTGTGCCCCGTAAGTGTTGGCGGCTAATGTAAGTTTCTCTTCACTCTCCATGTTTCATCCACATGGGTATGTTAGACTATTTATAAAATAGCCTACAAGTTCGATTTTAACCACAGGCCTTCACAGCTGCTGGTTCACCTGCAGGAAGCTCCCCTGGCCCTTACGTGACCAACACTGGGCACCGTCCCAGTCTCTGTTCTCCAGGGAGACCTTCCCCAGGCACCTGAACCATCGGCTGTCATGACGAGGCCTATCATAAGCACTTAACAGACGATAATTATTTACTAACATCATTCTCATTTAGAAACGTGATGTCATAAATCCAATACATGGGGAAGATAGCTTTATGAAATAATGCTATTTATAGCCAATGGCTTCCCACCTCTTGTTGCAAGTAATCAGATTATAGCAGAACCTATCATACAGTGTTTGCCGGATTTCATTAATTCTTATTTTAACATCATGGTTTTTGCCATATCTATACAATATCCATAGTGTTTGCCCAGAATTTTCTTTATATTGCGTCTTTTTTGTTTGTTTAGGTTAATTCGTTTTGAGGAAATATTAAATTACAACCCTTCATGAGAAGCCGGTGTTTGCTAACCACTAATCTGCTTCATCTCTACCCTTTCCCATATCAGGTAAATGAGGCCTAGAGAAGGGAAGGAACTTTCCTCCCATCTTTTACCAGGTGTATCTACCAATGGCAGTAACTCAGATCTCCCACTCAGCGTGTCCTTTCTAGTATTCTGCGCAGCTTTGTGTAAGTTTCATGCCAGACAGGACCTGTTTTGGTTTGGTTGATACACGTGGAACAGACTGATAGAATAATCCATACTGATTTTGAATAACTTATAAAGCTAACTAAAGATCCACACTGCTGGTAGCCGCTTCTAACAGAAAAAAATGCCTTCATCCAAGGGCATAATTTGTGTTTCCGAAACCATGACAGACCAGTGACCTTCTTTCTGTCTCTGAAGAGCCACTCTAATAGCTTCTACTTCAATCACCAACAAGTAAAAACAGTTAAGTTAATTAGAATAAATTTCATCATTGCAGTAATGGTATCGTAATGGAAAAGCTGCCTCTTCTTTCTAAAAAGCTTTATTAAGTTGAATTCACATATTGTACTATTACAGTAAATTCTCCGATGTTTTTAGTGTATTCACAGGATTGTGTAACCATCGCAACAATATAATTTTAAAACAGTTTCTTCCCCTAGAAGAAACCAGTATTCATTACCAGACAGTCCCCACCTTCCCCCCTTCCTACTCCCTAGTTCCCTCAGCACTAAGTAATCACTAATCTATTTCACCTACTTTCTGTCTCTATGGATTTGCCCAACCTGGACATTCCATGTACGTGAATCATACAATATGTGGTCTTTGTGACTGGCTGCTTTCACTTAGCATCATGTCCTCAAGGTTCATCATGTTGTAACATGTATCAGTACTCCATTCCTTTTCATAGCTGGAGAACATTGCATTGTATGAATACATTCATGAGTTGATGGACATTTGGGTTGTTTTCACTTTCTGTGTATTATAAATAATGCCATTATGAATATTCAGGTTCAGGGTTTTATGCAGATGTACGTTTTCATTTCTTGTGGGTACATACACCTAGGAGTGGAACAATGGGGTCATATGGTAATACTACATAAAGCTACTGTTTTGCCTGCCTAAAATCCTTGACTCCTCCTTCTAGTAACAGTCCTTCCTGCCTCCCTTCCATTTTGCTATATATTTTCTCCCATGTTGGCTGCAGTCTTGGCAAAACTGTCAATCAGCTCATCAGGACCTCGCCTGCCAAGGGGTGAGCGTGTGATCCCCTGTCCTCTCCCTGGAATTTGATTCTTTGGCGGAGAGCCAGTGAGGCTGGAGGGAGCAGGGACTCATCCATCACTGTCCAATCACTGCCTAGCATCTACATCTCAGAGCTGCACTTACGCATCAACTTTCTCAAATACTGAGTTCTACCACATCCTTCTGATAAATTCTATGACTTTGTTTATGCCTTTAGCAGGTCAGATGTGGCTTTGTTGCTTGCACCCACCTTTAGCCTCATCTGGAACACTTTCTTTGGATCAATAAAATGCATGCATATTTAGTATCCCAAAGTGGCCTTTTGTTGATGCTATCTATAATTTAGTCAATTCAAATCCTCTCCCCAATCCCAGTCTCTCACCCAAGAGGATCAGGAAAAACACCCTCCATTGTATGTCCTGATCCCAAAAATGTGGAATAGAAACGAGTCCCTGAATTCACCATGTGTCCCAAAGACAGAGATCCAGCTGCCAGAGCCACGAGAGATGGTGGTTCTTCCTTGGTCAAGCTGTATTCTGAGGCTTTCCAAGAGCATGAGCCTTGCTTCATGTATATGAAAAGGGTTCAGTTAACACAAATGAAAGGTTTGCCTGTCTTTGTCCTGTATTAGCCCACAGACCTGCAGAAGTGTTCTTCAAACCCAGAGATGAGGTCCTGAACCTTCTTCTTTCCAACTGTGAAAGATACAATGCACAGGACAACTAAAGAGATGATTTCATCAGTCTAATGCACTAAGGAAAATGTTCATTAATGAAGAGGCTCTCAAAGGAAAGGATGGGAACCTGTGGTTTTATAGAGAAGTAAACAAACAAATCATGAGACAGAGTGGAGGTGGGTCTGAACTGAGTCATATGGAAAGAGTGGTCCTTTGTGGGTTAGCTCCATCCTGAAGCAGTAAAGCCAGGGGAATTCCTTTTTTGGTAGAAGAACTTTTTTGGAGCAGAGTGCTTACGTAAAGTTCAATGTCCTCCCTCCCTCCCTCCCTTCTTCCCTTTCTTCCTTCCTCTTTCCATACTTTTGTTCATTGTGGAAATACGTATTAAGTGTCTATTTTTATGCTGGCACCAGGGCTGTGGCCTTAGGAGAGGAGTCTGATCAAGGTCCATATGAAAGGAAACAGAGCCTTGTAGATGCTAGACCTGCACGGGCTGAGGAAACACTGGGTTTTGAGGCAGACTTTTTTTTAAAGAGCTTTTTTAAGTACATAGAAGTGTTTACTTTTTTTTAAAGATTTTATTTATTTATATGTCAGAGAGAGAGAGAGAGACAGCAAGCACAAGCAGGGGGAGTGGCAGGCAGAGGGAGAAGCAGCCCACTGAGGCTGAGCAAGGAACCCGACACAGGACTCAAAGCCAGGATCCTGGGATCATGACCTGAGCTGAGGGCAGACGCTCAACCCACTGAGCCACCCAGGTGCCCCTGAGGCAGGCTTTTAACTGCCTCTTTCCTGTCATCCCATTCCCATGTTACCTCCCCTCTCTTGGTCTCTGTATCTTGGATCAAGATGTTTCTCTGCATAGCACCTCTACATTTTCGTACTCCCTCCCTGGGCAATCTAAGTGCCTTTTCCTGCAAGCAATTTTTCTAGATTTCCAAGGGAGTATATGAGATAGCTTTGGGAGGCTTCTGTGGTCCTACTAAGCCCCATAGCATTCTTTTTTTTTTTTTAAGATTAATTAATTTATTTTATATAGAGAGATAGAGTGAGCAGGGGCAGGGGGAGGCAGAGGGAGAGGGAGAGCCATGCTCCCTGCTGAGCAAGGAGCCTGATGCAGGACTTGAGCCCAGGACCCTGGAATCATGACCTGAGCCGAAAGCTGACGCCTAACAGACTGAGCCACCCAGGCACCCCAATAAATAGAATCTTTAAACGTCTGCTCTGGTAGTTTGGTTTTTTTTTTTAATTTTTTAAAATTATGTTCAGTTAGCCAGCGTATAGTACAACATAAGTTTTGTTGCAGGGTTCAAGGATTCATTAGTTGCGTATAACACCCAGTGCTCATCCCAAGCTCTGGTAGTTTGTAGAACACTTTTTACTTATTGACTATCTCCCAAAATGCCTTCCACACCTCTCAGGTGTAAATGTGAGTTTGAGGAGCAAGGGTGAATTGCACGTATTTTACAGAACAACTAGTGCTTTGGCGGAAAACCACACATTGTCCATAGCGCATCCTTCTTGTGTTATCTTACTCTGATTACATGGGAGCTACATTCCCATAAGCTGTAAATAACTGACAACAATGTAAAATAATTCTTGTCTCTAGATGGGCAAATTCTCTTCTGTGGACTTCTGTCCCCCATCGTGGAGAAGTTCAGTTTTGCCTCCACTTCACATTCACTTTAGTATTTCTGATATCTCAGTGTGTCTCTTTTGTGTATGTGTGGTTTTAGCACATCTTTAGATCATCATTAATGAGTTAAGAACAACTTTGACACATGGTCATATTTATATCTATATGAGAGTTATGATTTTACCTATTTTTGAAAATTATATTTTAACAAGATTGAATTGCACTAAATTGCTTGGATCCTCAAGATGGACTGAGGAAATGCCCAACAGGTGTGAGTTCAGGGGTAACAGAGTGCAGTACTTGTTTTTTGGGGTTTTGTTTTTGGGTTTTTTTTTTTTTAATTTATTTATTCGACAGAGATAGAGACAGCCAGTGAGAGAGGGAACACAAGCAGGGGGAGTGGGAGAGGAAGAAGCAGGCTCATAGCAGAGGAGCCTGATGTGGGGCTCGATCCCATAACGCTGGGATCACACCCTGAGCCGAAGGCAGACGCTTAACCGCTGTGCCATCCAGGCGCCCCTGTTTTTGGGGTCTTTTCCCCCCTAAGCTCTGTGACCTTGGGCATGCTACCCCTTCAGTGCCTTGAGTGGAGATAACACTACTTTTTATAGGGTTGTTGTAAGGATTACATGAGCTATCAAACAGTGTGTGACATATAGTAAGGGCTCAGTAAATACCAGCTATTAATATTATTATTTAATAAGGAGACTTGAAAGTAAATCCTGGCCCCATTAAATTTTAACAGGTTAAAGATGAAAAGCACAATTTTACCAATCATCTGTCTCAAGTATTCACAGCCACGGTTCCATTTACAGGAGGACAAGGTGAGGTGATAGAAAGAGGTAGAATCAAGCTCACTTGAGATACTATTCTGCAGTCTTGTCCCACCTTACAAACAAAGCATTAGAATGTTAACCCTGGAATTTTCAAAACAAGGCCACTTAATGGACAGACAACAGAACTTTTCTGTTTCTCTCTCTCTCTCTCACTTTTAGACACAGTCTCCCACATACTCCCTCTCCTAGGATTTTTTACACATCTCCCCTCTGACTCAAAATGGAAAATGGGGCTGAGGCACAGGTATCAGGGTTATATGTGTCTCAGGAGAACCATTTTCAATGTACCCATTTAGAACCCCTTTCCAGCCAATTCCTGTTAAAGTATTTTTTGGAACATTATTAGGTCCTTCATGACCTCTCATTTTATCATCTCCCTTTTTGGCCGGAGAATAGCAAAGCTCCTTCATGGCTGTCTCTGATTGGATGTCTGGAAGATAAAGATAAAAAAGAGGATGAAGAAACCAGAAATGGTAGAAGTAGGGAAAGGGAGTGTCTGACTGACCTGGGAAGCCAGATTGGGAGAGGCAGCCTTATCTGAACGCGCACGCGCGCGCACGCACACACACACACACACACACACACACACACACACACGGCAGTTTGTGCCCTGTGCCCAGGAGGAAGGAATTATGTCTCAGGGAAATAATCACAGTGCTTGGGGGTTTTTTGTTTATTTGTTTTATTTGTTTTATTTTTTTGGTTTTCTTACAGGGAACGTGTCTTTTCTTTAGCTGCTTTTGTTTTGAACAAAACAGAACAAATTTTTAAAAGATTTTGATGCATAGCTTTGTTTTGCCTTGTCTTGTTTTTAACTCTCTGCGTATCTCCATAGGTCATAGAGGAAAACCACATTTATTTTTTCCCACAGTATCAAATTTCTTAATTATGGATTTATAGACCTTTCAGAGGTCAAGACAGGTAAACATTTTGAAGCATATATATATTAATAAATTCTCCCAGGGACCTTAATTTTGTTAGCTACTTAAAAGGGCTCAGGATTAACCCAAATTTTTTAAGACTCACTGCTTCAGAGGATTCTTAAAAAATGGAATAATTTTATAATTTCTTTTAGTCAGTAGGCAATAGGGAGCAAGCGAAGAAGGGATTTTTGACTCAGCCTTCGTTCCAGCTCCCCTCCAAGGCCAGCACTTGACATGAATGTAATTCAGAAAGGGAGAGAGTGATTGCCAGGGGGCAGCGGATGTGATCATTGCAATTTCACAAAATAATAAGAGACCACTTTTCAAAAATCTTGTCTATTCAGTGACATTAAAAAAAAAAAAAAGGAAAAATGGGTTCATCTTTCTTTTGGAGCAGTAAGCCTTCAAGTTCAGCTGGTTAAGTGATGTGGCCCAAGTTCATTCAAGTGTTAGATAATGTTCTGATTATTTAGAAGGTTTGGAGAGATTTGTTCTCTGATGAGGCTGGAAAGCACCACATTAAGACTATCAGTGACTCATCAAAAAGGTCAGGGGAGAAAAAAACTATTCCCTCCCCAACGCCCCCGCCCCCGTCCATCTTAAATGGTTGAATTCATTCTCCCAGCTTTCAACCTGCTTCTGAAATGCTCTGAACTGGATAACACAGAGGGAGAGGGGGAGGGGGAGTCCATTTATTGTCCTGTTTGATTCCTCAGTAGACAGCACAGACATATTTAAAATTTTTTTTAGATCATGTATTGAGCAAGCCTTTAAAAAGGAGGTTGCTTTTGATTAAGGAATTTCATATTTAAGAATTGCTTGCCCTTGAACAATTCAAGAGAATCTCTAGGGGTGGGCCCGCGTCATCATTAGGTTTCCAAAGTCCTCCCAATGATTCCAGTGTGCAGCCAGAACTGTGAATTGTTGGAAGTCAGAAAAGTCTGGATTTTTAAACTCCATTTCACTCTAAATCACTTGAAACTCACAGCCTATTTCCTTATCTGTAAAGTGGAGACATGCAACAAATATTATCCTAGGCTTTAATAAATATGGAAAAAGAAAAAAAAGAAGGGCACACTCTTAAAATTATATGTTAATCCTTTCCCATCCTACAATAGACACTCTCCCCCACAAAGACTTATAAAAGTGACAAATGTCTCATTACCATATTCAAATGTAATGAATCTAAAATAACTGGGTTTTTGGAGATGATTAATTCTGACCAAGCATCTTTTCCTCTTTGCTGAGTGAATAATAATAATTAATTTACAGTAAGCAGGTGATTCACATTCTACTCACACTTAGACATTTCTTGGCTAGAGCCAATGCAGAGGATCAAGCCATCTTGGCTGGCTGCCCATTCATCCGTGGGATTATTCTTCTTTGCAAACAGACCCAGCCACAGCAAGACGAATTCATGCCCAGCTGAGACAATTGTCCTTATCACCATGCATCTTCTGGGAATGTTCCCCAATCCCTGCCACATGTCCTATGTCTCCTTTTGTAATAAGACAAGCCACCATTTTCGAGTGCCTTCTCCGTGCCGGTCAATTTGTGCTAATTATTTTCCATATATTATTGCACTTAACCCTCACAACAGCTTTGTGAATAAAGCACATTATCTCCATTTTACAGATGATGAAATAGGCGTAGCGAGGTTAAAAATTTGCCCGTGGGCACAGAGCTAATATGTAATATCTGGATTTGAATTCCAATCTGTCTGGCTCTTAACCATGACAGTAAATTCCTTCTCGACCCACCAAGATTCTGCCCTTTGTTCTGGCTCCAAACAGAGAGTAAATGAAGTCTCCATCTCAGAAGACCTAAACTTAGCATTTCTATTACTATAATAGCTAACATTTGTTGAGGGCTTACCAGACACCAGATCCTTTATATGCCTTCTTCTTTCCTTTGAAACATTTCCTCTAGAGTTTCCACATGTATGTATTTTTTATTTTTATTTGTTTATTTAAAAATTTTTTTTAAAGTAGCCTCCATGCTCGGCATGGAGCCCAGGGAGGGGCTTGAACTCACAACTCTGATATCAAGACCTGAGCTGAGATCAAGAGTTGTACGCTTAACCAACTGTGCCACCCAAGGGCCCCTATGTTTTTTATCTTTAAACTAATGAAATAGTTCACCTATTCAAAACTTTGTGCATGTACTTACATATATCACATCTACCCACTTTATTTCTCACACTCTTTGCTCCTCCCCCTCTGACCATAAGAAACTTACCAAGAACCAGCCAAGCTCTCTCTTGCCTTTGGTCTTTTGCACGTACTGTGACCCTTGAAAAACACTGGTTTGAACTGCAAAGGCCCACTTACACACGGGATGTTTTGTTTTGTTTTGTTTTATTTGATAAATATGGCACTGTAAATGTATTTTCTCTTCCTTATGATTTTCTTTTTTTTAAATTGATTTTATTTATTTATTTGTCAGAGAGAGAGAGAAAGAGAGAGAGCATGCACAAGCAAGGGGAGCAGCAGGCAGAAGGAGAAGCAGGCTTCCCGCAGAGCAAGGAACCTGATGCGGAACTCGATCCCAGGACCCTGGGATCATGCCCTGAGCCAAAGGCAGACACTTAACTGATTGAGCCACCCAGGCATCTGATCTTCCTTATGTTTTTCTCAACATCTTCTTTTTTCTTGCTACTTTTTCATAAAAATAGAGTATATAATACTTATTACATACAGAATATGTGTTAATTGACTATGGTGCTGGTAAGGCTTCCTGTCAACAGTAAGCTATTAGTAGTTAAGTTTTGAGGCAGTCAAAAGTTATACACAGATTTTTGACTGTGTGGGGGGAGGGGAGGGTCAGTGCCCTTAACCCCTGCTTTGTTTAAGGGTCACCTGTAATCTTCTGTGGCATGCCGCTTTAACACCACTTTCCTTCTCCCTATTCATTGTTTAGAACTAACCTGGATTCCCTTACCTTCTGAAGATGGCTGTGTGTGTCCCATAACTGAGCTGATCCTTTGGATAGCACTTAGGTTTTATTTTCATTGGCAATTTATTTGTTTGTCCCCCCTGTGATGTCGGTCGCCCTACACCACAATGACTGATGCATCAGCTCTGTAAAACAACGTGTCCACATATGGTAGATTCAGGACATTTTTTATATAAGGGAATTACTTAATTCCAGCTTTTGATCCACATTAGATCACCTAGGCTGCACCTCACATCGTATTTCCAATCCCCGTATTGCCAGTCTCTTGGAAGTGGAACCAAAAGCTATTTGGTACAAAATAGCAGAAACGTATAGAACTGTTTTACATGATCAATGGCTTCCTCTTTTTGTTGTTGTTGTTTCAATTATTAGCTTTTTCTGTGCCTTTCTCAAACTTTACCTTTTAACAGACATAGAAACATTAGCTAGGATATCAATTTGCTTCAGATGTAAAAACGGCAATAGGGAGCAGTTGGATTAATTAAATTGTTAAAGTCAGTCCAGATTTTTTTTCCTTCTTGACACACGGCACACAATTTCAGCTCTTTGAATTGGATGTCAAAATTTAAAGCAGAGTGTTTCAGCTTAAAACACAACAGAGCCAAAACGGGGTGTTATACTGTGGGGACTATGGGCAGAACTTTTTTCCTGACTATAAAACTGTTAAGTGTTGGGGCGCCTGGGTAGCGCAGTCGTTAGGCGTCTGCCTTCGGCTCAGGGCGTGATCCCGGCATTCCGGAGTCCCACATCGGGCTCCTCTGCTGGGAGCCTGCTTCTTCCTCTCCCACTCCCCCTGCTTGTGTTCCGTTTCTCTCTGGCTGTCTATCTCTGTCAAATAAATAAATAAAAAATCTTAAAAAAAAAAAAACTGTTAAGTGTTTGCTTCCCAAAAGAGAGTGGAAGCACACTCTTTGAAGAAAAAGGGCATTCTAGTGTGTTAGAAAAAACCCAAATTGTGTGATTTGCAGCCAATATGAGGCTGTTACCATTTAACATGGAGAATTCTGAGAGTTGCAAGGATTTGCTCTTTGAATAGGGACCCCTCAGTTCCCTGTCTGCATTCAGGTGAGGGAAGGACCCTTGAAAGGACCTGTGGGGCATGGTGCTGAAAGAACAGTTCCTACAGAAACATTTTCACCTATACCAGCACACACAGGGAAGTGAGACCTGGGTCTTCCCCAAGTTAGGAAGTGTCCACACCATGTAACAGAAAAAGAGTTTCTATGGAAGTGGTCTCAGAGACACAAGAGAACACTATTTCAGACAATGTGCTCTGGCTGAGAACCACTTGTAGCAGAAACTTCTCTTTCAACTCAATGGAAAATGTCTTGCAAGAGCATCTCCTACAGAGAAGCCTGGAGACTTAGCCATGTGCTCTTGAATTATGATCTCAAGGCTCCAACTATAATTGACCACTTCTGGTCCTTGTCAGGAAAATGCCTGAGGCCACCTCAACTGGAAAGAGGTTGCTGAGGCTGCATCTGAAGGTTACATTGCTGATTAGAACCATTTTTTAAAAAGATGTATGTATGTATGTATGTATGTATTTATTTATTTATTTGACAGAGAGAGAGAGAGCACACAAGCAGGGGGAGCTACAGGCAGAGGGAGAATCAAGCTCCCTGATGAGCAGGGATCCCAATTTAGGGCTCGATCCCAGGGCCCTGAGATCATGACCTAAGCCGAAAGCCGATGCTTAACCCACTGGTAGAACTATTTTATTGTGACCACATGATGTAGGAGTATGCCACTGTTCTGAGTCACAATATTTGACTTCACTGACTTAAATATTTGGGGGACCTCAGCCAACTAATAACTCATCAAGATTTTGCTTAGGAATTTGTCCCTAAATTTTATATGAATTTCTACATTATATATATTTCTACAACTATTATCACTTCATCCTTACAACAATCTTGCTTGACCGTTATAGGAATGTTGCAGAATAGGTAAGTCTGTTAGGTCTATTGTCCCATTGTACAAATTGTAGAGGTTCAGAGGACTGGAATGAGCTGCCTGAGAGCTCTCTGCTAGTAACTGATGCTGCCTGAACCCAAATCCGGATCCCGCAATGCACTCTTCCACTGTTCCACAAGGACTCTCAAAAAAAGACAAAGCATTTTATTTAATTCAGTGTATATACACTATTGCATATTATCAGGCACTCACTATAACATCGTTTTGTGCATTTGTGCTGGTACCCTGAATGTCATATAGTAAAATTCACCTATAAAATATAATTTTGAATCATGCAATCATAACCATATCCACATAGCCATCCTCAAATATTACAAATGTAGTTATTTTAATTCTTGGAAGATTTTAAGTACTAACTGCTGAACAGTGGAGGGAGTTGTATAGATATATAAGGAATGGCTGGCCCACTTTTCAACCACCTTTCCCATGGATCAAGAGCATCAGTATGGGCTTCGCACCTGTTAAAGATTCCGGCACAACTCTGTAACAAGCAGAATTCTGAGATGGCCTCCAACGGTCCCACAACCCTGGTTCCATCTACCTCCTCCCAGTTACTCAATCAAACATTAGTCGAGGTGCTGCAATGAGATTGCAGATGTAATTAAGGCCCTGCATCCATTGATTTTAAGTTCAGGAGGTAATCCTGGATGGACCTTACCTAATCAGAGGAGACTTGAAAAGAAATCGGAGACTGAAAGCAAGAGAACTTCCTGCCGATTCCGGAGAAGCAAACAGCCGTGCTGTGAATTGCCTATGAAGGGGGTCTCGTGGCAAGGACATGAGGGTGCCTTCTAGGAGCTGGGAGTCACCCCGGGCTGACAGCCAGGAACACTGATGCCTGACAGTCTTGTAACTGCCAAGACCTGAATGCTGCCACCAACCAATGAGCTTGGAAAGGGACCCCAACGCCGAGATGAGATCTCAGCCTTGCCAGATACCTTCATTTCAGCTTGGTGAGACCTGAGCAGATGACCCAGTTAGCCTGTACCCAAATTCCTGAGCCATGGAAACTGAGAGATAACAAATCTGTGTTGTTTTAAACTGCTGAATTTGTTACATGGCAATAGAGAACTAGAGCACTCTCATCCATGGAGAATGGAAACCTTTCTTCAGTGCCTCTTGTTTAATCTTACATTTCACGCCCCAGCCCTGGTCAAGTGGACATCTGCTCGTCTCATCAGTCACAGCTCTGAGCTTTCTGCACTGCTGTTGAATCTCTCATTGCCCAAAAACTGCTCTCTGCCTGCAACCCTGGACAAAAAGAGATTACCTATCATCGTGAACACGCTGCAGACTCATTTAGAAACTCGCCCCTTCTGCGGCGTCTGGGTGGCTCAGTCGGTTAAGCATCCAACTCTTGGCGTGGACTCAGGTCTGATCTCTGGATCCTGAGATAGAGCCCCATGTCGGGCTCCTCCCTCAGCGTGGAGTCTGCTTGAGATTTTCTCCGTCTGCCCCTCCTACTAATGCGTGCTCTCCCTCTCTCTGAAATAAATAAATAAATCTTAAAAAAAAAAAAAAGCGAAAACTCCCCCTTTCTGTGGTGAAAATTTGCCTCCCGATTCTAACCCTTCTCCAAACACTCCTTGCGCCGCACCTGAGATTTCACACTCTGGCGTTCTCTGCGCCTCCCGAACCCACTCAGGAAGGGACAGGAAATCCATACACTGACCTGGGCAGGAGGGCTCACTCTCAGGAGAATTTATATCTACAAAAGCGTTGATGTCTTAAGTAATAGGATAGAGGCCCTAAAGATGATTTCAGACAGCTGTACGAAGACAGAGAAATTTGGGCAGAGGGCAGATGCTGACATGACTGCTACATCTGAAATCAAACCCAGGGACTCAGGCTGTAGGTGAGGTAAGTTTTGCAAAGCCGGTATGGCCCAGTGTATAGCTACTTTCCCAACTGAAAAGTTGCTTGCTTTTCATTCGGGGTCCCCCCACATTCAAGCCCTATCCAATCTTCCTGGCCTTATCCCTTACTCCCCTAGGAGCATTGTGCTTTCCAGCCAAGCAGGCCTGCTCACTGTTTCCCATTTCTCACTCTGCCAGGAATGACCTCACCCATCTTCCTCTGTCAAAACCCAACTCACCCTTTGTGACTTGTGGTTTGCTTTTCAGAAGGCCTTTGCTGATCTGTAGTTCCTTTATCCTCTTGCAACACTTATGACAGGCTAAGCAGCATGAGATTTCCCTAGTTGTCTTACCACCTATATTGTAAACTCCTGCAACATGTTGAATATTCCCTGGCAAAAAAAAATCAGTACTCAATAAATATGTAATGAATCGAATTGATTAAGCAGACTGTTCCCCTTTTGTTACTTGCACAGATTTTTGCTCTCCCTTGGCTGAGGGAGAATGGACTTGGCTCAGATTTTGTCTCTTCTGCATTTGAATTATTTTAGGACAGCAAACAGACCTGATCTTTGGATTAAAAAACAACAAAACAAATAAGGCAGTTGCAAAAATTCATAGTTTTTCTTTTTACAAAGACAGATTTCAAAGTAGTTTCTGAGACATTCTTCACTGTCTTCAAAGGAAAACAAACAAAACAAACTTGATTTCGGGAGCGTTGGGAAGAGTATTTAAAGATCTACGGGAACAGTTGTATTTCTAATAAAATTGGATCTGCCTTCCCCATGGGGAGTTTTCATTTATACCTGGTCCTGAATTAAAGGCTTCTCAGGATCCAGATGTAAAAAGTATTGGTAAATATCTAAATGGTGAAAGTAATCATCATTATATGATTTAACATTATATTTTAATTACTGATTATTGAATTTTTAAATAATTATGGACTTGCCAGCCAGTGTCAAAAATTATATCCATAACAATGAATAATCCAGCCAGCTAACAATATTACATCCTTCCTGTGTTTTGTTCAAAGGGTAATTCCCACGTTCTACATCTATCAGACTTATCAACCACAGTACTATGGACATTTTATAAATCCTATCCATGTCTTCAGTCACTCAAATTTTTTAGTTTAGTAAGTAATTTTTAGCTAAAATAAGCCATAAAATAAGTTAATATATTAAAAATAAAATTCTTCACTGGTAATTAATCTACTATAATTTTTGCATAGTATTCAACCTGAAATTTTCTTTTGAAAATCCTCCTAATTTATGTGTTTGATAAACATACGGTTTTGAGAACCTTGATTAGTTCATCTTGATATACTCTTGCTATTCCTAGAACTGCTCCATCCATTTATTGCAAAAGACAGCAACATATATGTTTGTAGGTGTAAATTTTAGAGTCAAAAAAATCTTTTTTGATACAATTAATAGTTTTGTAGTATATTATTTGAGTGTATGGTCATACTGAATATTTTTTGGTAAGAAATAAACTTCGGCAAGTTAACATTGTACTTTAAATGTTACAATTTCTAAGCCAATATTAAGAATTATTAAGTTGTTAGACATCGTGTAGTCAAAACTGAGTAAATTTTAATGTGGGCTCTGCTTTAAAACATCAATCTTTAAAAATATTTATATCTTATTATTTCTAGTGTATTTTGATATAACGTTTCACATATACATCTGAGTCTACCCTGGGTCTAGGATGCTTTCAGGGGACAAATGTCTAAAACTTTTAGGATTGTAATAGAAGGTAATCTGACTTGGTTTCCCAGAATATATTTTTCTCTTCGGTCACACCTAAGATTAATTAGTAATCATTAGCTACATACTACATACAGTTTTATCTACCATTGAAAAACAAAAATTCTATGGGGTGCCTCAGTGGCTCAGTCGGGTTAAGTGGCTGCCTTTGGCTCAGGACATGGTCCCAGGGTCCTGGGATCGAGCCCCTCATTGGGCTCCCTGCTCTTCTGGGAGCCTGCTTCTTCCTCTCCCACTCCCCCTGCTTGTGTTCCCTCTCTCGCAGGCTGTCTCTCTCTCTGTCAAATAAATAAAATCTTAAAAAAAAAAAAAAAAGGAAAAGAAAAACAAAAATTCTAGATAACATTAATTTGAGACCTGTTTACTGTTTATATACAGGGTCTCAGACACTGGGGCCAAGCACTGAAGAAAAGAAAAGTTAACATTTGTAGAAAGCAGTTATAAGTTGGTATGCAACAACTCACTTTATTTTTTTTCAACACCATAGCTTTTTATCTGCATTTTGTTGATGAGGGAACAGAAAGAGAGAATTTATGTAATTCCCCAAAATTCACTCAGCTAGTGATGGACCCATAATTGTAGGCCAGATTTTGTGACTTCAAATCCTAAGCCTTTCTCAAATGTATCTCATAGCATGTAAATACTCTGGTATTTTGTAATAAGAAAAGGAAATCAGGGCTACATGCTTAAACTAATTGTCTCCTTATTTTTTTCTTCATATTTCCAATATAAATCACTATAAAATCTTGCAACATTGACAGGATCCTATTTCCTACCCATTCTTCTTAATTATAAAGGATCTGGAGGAATAAGGCTTTCCAGGGAGCTGCCTGGACAAGGAGTTATTTATTAACAGAAAAATGAGCTCAGACAAAGCGCTGGGGTAAGAAGGCACTACCAATGCATTTATGTGTCTGAATCTATACAGAGCTATAACATTCTCAATGAAAGAGTTCTTCACCATGTGTTACATTTTTTTCCTTCCATATCTCTTAGTATCTGTCATTTATACTCTGGCCTGTTAGCTATTAAGCTGGAGCCAGGATGTGGCCTGGTCTTGTGGAGCCAGCAAATTTGTGTCTGGAATGAAAGGAGCTTCTCTTTTCAGATTGTCATTTTATTTGACTACCTTTCTATGTCCATTATTTAGTTTCTGCTCTAGGGAATACTGAAATAAAAAGTGATCTTTTTAAATGTTAAGTGCAAGTTATATGTCCAGTTTCCTGGAGCCACTCAAATCAGGATGATAACGAAAATATTCCCTTCAAGAGGAAATGGTTGGTTTTTGTGCTTGTCTCAAACAGAGCCAGTATTGGTTGATACAGAAATCCGGTGATCTAAAGACACACACCTACGCTTAGAGCGTGAGTGCCCTGATAAATGAGTGAGACGATTATCTTTATTTAGCAGGAGAAACCCTACTGGTACTGCTTCAAGCCTTAGTTAGCTTTCTGGGAGTGAGGGGCTTCTGTATATCAAAAGTCATGGTTATTCCTGAAAAGCAAATAATTAAACAAGGACAGTAGTGTATTTGGCAGGAAAAAGAGGTTTACGAATCTCAATGAAAGGAGGCACTTAGAACAGATAGCAGTCTCTATGAGAAGACGAGAGATGAATACAGGTTAGTGGTTCTTTTTCAGAGGGAAGAAGACAGAGTAGACCAGGTAAGGGGCACTTGAACTCTACTATATTTTATTGCTTGAAAATATAGGGAAAATATGATGAAAAGTTAGCGTTTAAAAATTCTAAAGAGTGAGTATATGGGAGTTCATTAAATTACCATCTGCTTTTCTGTACTTCTGAAATTTTCATTGAAAAGTAAAGACAGAAGGGAAGGAGAAACAGACAAGGATTCATTACTGCTTTTTAAAAAATCTTTAGATGGCAATAGGTAAGAGAGAATTAGTTTTATTTTAAATAATCAGAATGAGATTGTTATAATAATAATGTAGAACAAATGGGATGCTTTTGTAAATGGACAAAAATCAGGAAAAATAGCTGGAAAAATAACAAATAAGTACATTTTTTTAAAACCTTGGAAACAGGGGCTCCTGACTGGCTCAGTCAGTTAAATATCTGCCTTTGGTTCAGGTCATGGTCCCTGGCTCCTGGGATCGAGCCCCCATCGGGCTCTCCACTCTTCCAGGAAGTTGACTTCTCCCTCTGCCCCTCCCCCTACTTGTTTTCTCTCCTGTGCTCTCTCTCAAATAAATAAATAAATAAATAAATAAATAAATAAACAAGGCCTTGGAAACAGATTGTGATCCATTGTGGCTGTTAAAGAGGTTGGACAGATAATAGCTTTTTTTGTCTTTTGTTATTATTATTATTATTATTTTGTTATACCCTGTAGTTACATTTATTGTCTGGCCGTTCCTTAGAGATTTTTCACTTAGGAGATTAAATTGTACCTGTGAAACTGCACCAAAGGAAACTAGAGCATTAGAGCATTTGAAGTGAATATTGTTTTCTCATATTGGTCAGCAACTACCTAACAATTGTCTCCTTCCCACTTAAGGCAAAGGAAATTCCGTGATTAGAATTGGCTTTTGAACATTTGAAAATAGCAACATCAAAGAGAGATGCTCAGTGTATAAAAATTGGGAAGGAAACGCCAACAACTTCTCAGTAGGAAGGTGATCTTGTCGTGTCTTATTAACTAATCCTTTGGTGGAAAGGATTTGCCTCGAGGACATTTCTAAGCCCTCATTTCGTGTTCTTGTCATAATGATCATTTTCTTATTCAGCTGTCCAGCTGCTGATATGCTTTTTGCATGAGGTGACAACTTGACTCTGATGAGGAGTCTGATCATGTTTTATTTTTATTTTGCATTTTTGATAATTGATCTTCATAATAGAGTAGGGAGCTAACAGCTTGGTTCAATAATTCTCTATCAGCAATTTTCAACATGTTCAATAGTGTGTTTTTATCTAAAATAACATCCTGGACATATATTTAAAAATACATTCTGGGGGTTGCCTGGGTGTCTCAGTTGGTTAAGCAGCCAACTCTTGATTTTGGCTCAGGTCGTGATCTCAGGGTCATGAGATCAAGCCCTACATTGGGCGCAACTAGCATGGAGTCGGCTCGGGATTCTCTCTCTCTCTCCCTCCTCCTGTCCCTCAACTTGTGCATGCATGCACTCTCTCTCTTTCTCAAATTAATAAATTAACATTATGGGGCACCTGGGTGGTGCAGTCGGCTGAATATCTGACTTTTGGTTTTGTCTGAGGTTGTGACCTTGGGGTCATGGGATTGAGCCCTCCATTCTGCTCTGAGCTCAGAGGGGACTCTGCTGGAGATTCTCTCTCCTCCCTCTATCCATCACCCTGCTCGTGCTCTCTCTCTCAAGTAAATAAACAAATCTTTATATAAAAGTAACTCACATTTATAAAGATTTTGGAAAATACAGAAATGCATGAAAGAAGAAACTGGAAGTTACTCATAATTCTACAACTCAGCCTTTATGAATATTTTGACATATATTCTTGTTGATTTTTCTCCCTACACATATATATATACGTATATATATATATACGTATATATATATATATACGTATATATATATGTATATGTGAAATAGCAGGAATTTTTCTGCACGCACACCTGGGATTATTAAAAATATGTTAACAAACTGGTTTTAACATTGTGTGTGGATTTGAGAAACGACCTGTTTTTCAGCTTCTAATGAACACTTTGGTCACCAAATATTGAGCTGAAAATCACTAGTCGCCTGTCAGAATTCTTAAGGTGTGATGGAGGTGTATTGAAAATAGTAGTGACTTTTTAACATGTATACTAAACATTATCGTAATTTCAATTTGTTCCATAAAACCTTGCAAAGCTAAAGTTACAGGGCAAGGTCAAGCTCATTACTACAAACTCTGTGATACTAATGATGTAGCTAAATATACTCTGAGGAAATGGGGGACTAAAATTTATTGAGCATCTACAATGTGTCGGGCAGAGTACTGAATATTTTGCAGAGATTGCCTCATACATACGTGACATCTGTAGGGTGAAAAATGACATTTCCAATCTCTGTACCCATAAAGTAGGACAGAAATAACCTAGGTTCAAATTTTTGCAATTCAAGGATGGAAGAGACAGGGTGGATTTTGATCAGAAATATTTAAATTCACTGTTGAATCAAGGAAAAGTGCCTAACTCCTCTATTCTCTCCTTATTTTGAGTATGGAGGCAAAGCCTTAGTGAGTATTAAAATTGTATCTTCTGTTGGGTAGATTTTTTGCTTTATAAGAATTCAGTGCAATGTAATTTCCGTAAAAGATATCCTGTGTGCTGCCGTATCAGGATTGCTTGTGCATGCATTGCTTACTACAGGGGAGTCTCTGCCTTCCGCTGATCTATAGGTAATAGAAGATGCGTCTGGAATACATTTCCCTAAAGTTATAATCGGATATGCCATGGGCTCACATAACAAGTCATGTCAATGCAAAGCGGCAAGTCATTTACTGAAGAGTTACAGGAAATGCATATTTGATCTGGTGTGTGACAGGTTGAAAGCTCTATTCTGCTGCCCGCCTTATAGAAATGGCTTGCTCTTTGCACGCTGTTTTACATAAACCCTTTGCTGGGAATTGTGAATTAAGGTGACCATAGGCACGATGCTGCCCTTATGTTGGTGATTGTCATAAGTAATGTATCTTCTACCTTACCAGGGACAGACATGATAAAATTGGCATGTGTTCACGAGGCTAATACCTTTGTTAGGAGGACATTGGTAGGATATTTATGTGAGTGTTTTTCTTAAAGTTTGCCTTTGCCCCCAAACAAGTGGGGCACTTAGAATTTTTCGATTTGTTAACACCTTACTTGTGGTCTTCCCGTCATCATCTCTCTGAATCCTTACACCAGAACTCTGTGTTGGGCTGGCTTTTAGGAGCACGGGCTCGGGACTAGCTAGTACGGTTTGAATTCTAGCTTGAAGTGCTAGTGTGATACTTTGGGCAGGAAACTTAACTCGTCTAGGCTTCCTTTTCTCCCCTGGTAACGTGAGGATGGTAGTCACACCACATGTGCAGGGTTGTTGTGAACGTTAAGGCAATGCATGTGAAGTCCTTAGCACAACATCTTACTCAAGGAACGAAATCCCTCTAATCCTGTTAGGTGGGTGAGGCAAATAGAAAGCAGAAAGACATGAAGAAGTTAAGTAAGACCCTTGGCCTAAGGCCACATAGCTGCAGAATTGGAGTCAGATCAGCCATTCCCATTTCAGCCTTCTTCCCAAGGCTGCTTTGCTTTCTTAATTAAACACATATGTGTATATGCAGCTGTTGACTTTTAGATGCGATGTTTCATCAACAAATGTAATTATGGAGCTTATACATTGCAATAGACATCGTGGTGAGGCAATGTAGCTCTAACAATGGGACTTATCTATGCCCAAGCACCCACACACACGAGCACATGCAAGCACGCATCTGCATTCAGGATGTTCCGTCTCAAAGGAAACCTCACGCTCTCTGCACATGTCTTCCTTCTAGTTATGGTTCTGTCACAACTTGGGCATTTACTCAGAGCCTCAGCCTTCTTGCTGGTAAAAAAAGAAATAATAGTATGTGACTTGTGTAGTTAATTAAGATATTACTAATCCAAATTAATCAAGATAGTGTATGAAGCGTCCTTAGCATTGAGCCTGGCACTGAATAAATTCCTAATAAACGTTAGCCAATATCTTTATTTACTGTCGCCCTTGCTGACAGTGCTGGTGCCCGTGGTGTTTATGGAGTCAGAGGGGCAAGACTGTCCTGACCCACCCATCTAAAAGTTGGGAATCTTGTTTTCTTTATAACTCTTAGGACTATCTGACCTGATATCATCTCTTTCCTCCCATTAGATTTATGTTCCACAGAGGAGGGAGCCCAGGACAGTGCTGGACACATAGCAAATGTCCCCCTAAAAGTCTGTATATAAATTAATGAATGGAGAAAAGTTTGAGAGCAATGGGAAAGAGGAAGGAAATCACCCATGTAAGCAAAGAGGGAAGGAGCAGCTTATATTACCTATTTCTCACGTGAACTTCTGGGTCTGTGGGCAAGCAGCATTTGTTAAAAAAGCAGTGTCCCAGAGGAAGTCCGCTTAAGAAATCATAAATAATTTGACAGAGCTCCGGTGGTTCAGCAAGCATCTTTCTCCTCATGGGGATGGAGGGCAAGTACAACTTGCATCAACACAATTGTCTTTGATCTGAGTTCACATCAACTTCCATCCCCCAGCCTTTCATGACTGTCACAATCCTGCTATCGAGTCCCTTTTCCAATATCCTAGTTACTCTCCAAAATTGGACTTGCAAGTTTCAGTTGATCAAATTCATTGCAGATGCCTTCAAAGATGGTGCGTGCACAAAGACGCCTGCCATATGCTTCCGAGCATTGAGCGAGTTACTGTATGGGACACAATAACAGTAGTGACTGGCACACAGCAACAGCTCCATAAATGTTCCCTGTTGTGGCTGTTGTTATTATTCTTATCATTACCCACTTATGCAAAAAGGATTTATGGAGCTTCTCATATGTCCCTGCAGATGTTCCGGGCTCAAGATACTTAATGGTAAACTAAACAGACCAGATCTCTGACCTCATGAAGCTTAGAATGCGGTGGGGAGGTTCACAAAAGCAAGTCGAGTGTGTCACGCGGGGTGGCGAATGACTGTGCTACCTAGCCGGGTGGTTGCGGACTACACTCCTGCTGGGGGCGGCCCCCTCTGCCTTGTTTTAACACCATCGCTCCAGTATCTTGGGAAGAGGCATAGTAGGCATTCGATTCTCGCTGGATGAATACAGGAGGGAGCGAATTTCTGAAAGGGGGCTCGTCTAATGTGGACGCTGCAGGTTCTGGAGTTAGGCTGTGTGTGCGGGCACCACGCAAGCTCTGCCCTTTGCCGACTCTGCGTTTACTGGCAAAGTGTGCGTGGACGCGGCACATGCACAAGTGATATCTGTGTGGAACTGAGGTAGCACGGAAGGCAAAGGCTTTAGTTGGGTGTTTTTGAGGTAAATCTTAGTTTATGTGTGAGCCCACGTGGAGGGTTCTGACTGAGGTAAACCTGAGCTTGAGCGTGAGGGGTCAGCCTCGGGCTTGTCGTGTGACGGGGGATTGGAAGCACTTTACAAGACACAATGTAGGTGTGTGCGTGTCTGTGACCTGTGAAGTAACTGTGAGGCTAATTATGCGTGGGCAAAAAGCACAATCTAGGGTGCTCAATGTGAGGGAGGAGTCGTTTAGTGTAGATTGGTCTGTGAGTCAACGACAGGCTTTTGTGATTGTCAGCGAAGCAAGAGGGTCTCTCTCTCCACCAACTCGGGAGGTCTATCTTTGAGGGTGCAGCTTTGTGAGGCAGATTCTAGAACTGGGGACAGTTGTGAGACAATTCTAAGATGAGAATGAGACACACCTGGGATTAGGGGGGAGCAGTCTAGGATTGTGAGGCTGGTAAGCCTGAGTTGGTGTGTATGTGTGTTGTTGTAAATCAGAATTTGCCTTTCAGATGAATACACCTGAGCCAGCTAGGTTTGTGGGCACGAGTGGGGCAGAGAGATTTGTCTTCGTGAGGCAACCTCGGAAGTCAGTGTGGGCGAAACGGGGTTTGTGTGTTGTGTGCGTGAGGCAAGTTCTTGAGTGTGACTCTGGGGCGTGTTGGGCGGGTGTGCATGCGTGCGTGTGTGTGTGTGTGTGTGCGCGCGCGCGCCAAGTTGGGATTTCTACTTTCGAAGGGCAACCCGGCCGCGCGACCCTGTGAGGCCGCGTTAGGGTCGGGTGCGCGCCGAGGGGCGGCGGGCGGGCGACGGGTCCCGTGGCGGAGCGCGCCGCTGCCCCGGCCCCTGCGCCGCGCGCTCGCTGGCTGGCTGGGGACTGGCAGGAACCGGAGCTGCACTGCCGCCTCTGGCGCGAACGCTCAGGCGCCTCCTCCCGCCCCAGTCACTGTGGCTCGGCGCACGCTGCCGGCGGCTGCCCTTTCTGCCTCTGGGGGAGCGAACCCGCGGGCCGCTGTGCGCCGGAGCCATGGCCTCGGGCCGGAGGGGCTGGGACAGCTCCCACGAGGACGATCTGCCCGTGTACCTGGCCAGGCCGGGCACCACCGACCAGATCCCGCGGCAGAAGTACGGCGGCATGTTCTGCAACGTGGAGGGCGCCTTCGAGAGCAAGACGCTGGATTTTGATGCCCTGAGCGTGGGGCAGCGGGGCGCGAAGACTCCCCGGAGCAGCCAGGGCAGCGGCCGCGGCTCCGCGAGCCGGCCGGGGGTCGAGGGGGACAGCCCGCGCCGGGGCCAAGGCCGGGAGGAGGGCAGGGAGCCCGCGCCCGCCTCGCCCGCCTCGCCCGCGCCCGCCGGGGTGGAGATCCGGAGCGCCACGGGCAAGGAGGTTTTGCAGAACCTCGGCCCCAAGGACAAGGTAAGGAGGCCCGGGGCCCTTCTCCTCCCGCCCTCGTTCCCTTGGCGGCCCGGGGCACCCCGACCCGGGCACAACTTTCTCCCGCTCACTTCGCTCGGGCACGGGGGACAGGGAGGAGGAAAAAGGGCATCCTCTGCTGAGCGTACCGCGACCTCTCAGCCCGGACCCGGATTCACGCGGGTCCCCCGTGGCAGCATCTTCGTGCGCGTGGGACCGGGGTGCGCGGGTTCCCCCCCCCCCCCCCCCCGCCTCCCTGCCGCACCCTCGGGGCCAGCGGGTCTGGGTGGGTGTGTCAGCCCGGCCCGCTGCGGAGGCTTAGTGATTCCTAGCCCTTCTCTCCGTCTGAGTAACCACCAGCCCAATTGTCTTGGCCACACTCTGGCCCTAGATTAAATCTCAACCCGGGTCACCAGGGCAGAGGGCAAACCGGCGCTGCGAAAATGGGGTCATTTCCATAGTCCCCGGATGAACGTACAGGATGGGCGGTCTCCCCTCTCACTCTTCAAACATCAGCTCTGTCCCTGAAACTTTTGGGTGTGGAGCCACTAGACTAAACACCCTAATCTGAGTGCCTCTCTTCTGTCCTAGATCGACATTTCACATCTGTGTTTGTGAAGTGTACGTTTGTGTATGTAGTTTGTTGCAAGACTGGGTACCACAGGGATCCAGCTGCCTCTGGAAGAATATCACTTATTTTTGAAAACAGGCCCGAGTATTAAGGGTGCACTTTAAACTAGCACAAGCTGCAAATTCTCTGCTGCTCCTCCATGTGCCAAAGCCAATTTGTTCTGTATGTGTATTTTTGAGAAACTCATGCCACAGAGAACTGACTGGAGGTATGGCATTGAAATCCAGCTTGCTCTCATCTATTTGTTTATTTCATAGAAAATCAGAACCATAGTTTAGAAAATTCAGGGTCTGGGCAGGGCTGGCGTATTCAAAGTTCAGACTGATGCTGTAGAGTTGGGGAACAATAGTAATCAGATACGTCACTCTTGTGTAGATAATGGCTGCAAAATCCATCCACATATATTATTCTGTGTAAATACTGATATGAATAATATCCCGAAATGGAAATGTCTGCCCCAGAGCAATTACAGTTAATGCTTACCCAAGTTATAGATGTTTTTCCATTCAAATGCAGCCAGCCAGTCAAAGGAAAGCATATCTCTGCACTGCTTGATTTTTGAAAGTTTGAAAAAGCAAACTAAGCTTTAATTATTGATACCACTAGGGAAAGAAAGCACTGAACTTCGTACTGTGTAAGGGTGCCATTGGGAAACAATATCCATGTCCCTTGCAATCACTCATTTAATTTGTGATTTTCCTATCGTCCTTAGAATATGGGATTCCTCTAGGCCCTGCTCATATAATCCTTTTAGGAAAAACTTCTGATATTTTGGAAAAGCTGTGGCTGATTCCTAAACTTTAAGAACAGTGTTACAGGAAGATTATTGCCTCTCTTTGGGTCTGAGCTGATGGGGATTGAAATGTTCCCTTCCTGACTCTAAGGGGTGGGAGAAGTGATGGAAAAGGTCGGTAACAATTGCTGTGAGTCAGTGCTATTCCCTTTGCTGGAACACCCCTGATGTAAGCCAGATAATATGCCTGGTTTGCAAGATTTAAGAATGGTAACTAGAGAAAGGGAAAATGTTCCTCCTGTAAACCCAGAAATTCTCTCGTTTTTCTTCCTTTTGCAAACCCTATACTTTCTGCTCCTAATTGAAAAATAATAATACAACTTAAGCATCAGCAGGATTTCTTGTGCTACGTGGTTATTTCTAAGTTCAGGCTTGCTGTCAGCTTCATGCAGGCCATGTTATTATCTCTAATTTGGTTGAATCACACTGCTAAAAGAGTCAGCAGACCTTATCTACTTCTGTACTTGATGCCTATTTCCTTGAGGATATGGATTGTATATTTGGATTTATCACTGTGGCTGAAACGCCTGGCATGTTGTAGGTGGACCATAAATGTTTGATACATTAAACCTCCTTAATTAAGCCATATTTTTTGCTACATAGATGCACAGTGACCATCTGGCCTCTACTTACTTTTTTATATATTTTTTAATTTCTTAAAGTAAACTCTAGGCCCATTGTGGGGCTTTGAATGGATGACCCCGAGATTGAGGGTCGCATGCTCTACTGACTGAGCCAGCCTGGTGTCCCTTCTGGCCTCTATTTAAATACCATGTTTTCAGGGAGTACTCCACCTCATGAAGCAACTTTTGGAAAACTTCACTTTAAAAAAGTTAAATTAAGCCCAAATCTGCCTCCTTGTAGTTTCTATAAGCTATTCTTAGTTCTGACCTTTTAAAATACAAGAATAAAGTTTTTTAAAATTCTGAAATAGTTTAATAGTCGACTTGAAGCACATGGATTTGTTTAGCTGTCAGCAAAGGCTGGATATTGCCACAGTAACAAGCAGTCCCCATGTCTCAGTGGCTGAATCAAACAACAGTTTATTTCTTGCTCCTGCTACTGTCCAGCAAGGGTCAGCAGGGCAGCTCTAGTCATCATTTCCCAGCAGGGACCTAGATGGATAGCCTAATACAAGTTTCGTCTTGACGCACCCATGTTGGCAAGAACATGTGGTGAGTTGCTCATAGACTCTTGAACTCCCATGCTGAAGTCGCAAAGATGACTTAGGTTCCCATTTCCCTGGCCAGAGCAAATCATTAATCCGTGTTCAACCTCAAAAGAATGGAGAGGGTGCAGTCTTACTGCGATCCTGTAAGACAGAGGTTAGAAATATTTAGAATATAGCTTTAGTATCTCTCCTCTATTTGAGGCGGGACTACTGGGATGGGACCTGGCTCCACCCACCCGAATTATGTGACTGGAAGCATGTAACTCGGCCCCTGTGCCCCAACTTTCTCATCTGCAAGGGTGGATAACAGTGACTACTTTGCGCATAATAAGTACTCAGTGCATGTTAATTACTATTACTCTGATTTTCATGACTGTTATGTTTGAAGGCAATTATCACATTCTCCTTAAAATTCTCTTTTTTAGCCTTATTGTTCCTAGCTTCTTTAGCCTTCCTGTATGTAAGCCTTTCACCCTTCTGATATCCTTTTCAAGTTATACTATATTTTATAAATGTTCTTTCAAAAATACAGTGCCTAGAACTGAACACAGTGCTCCAGATGGGATATGGCCATGACAAAATGTACTAGGTTAGTTCATTTCCTTGATTTATAGACAACATATGCTTCTGTAGTACGAGATTACACCTAATAATTCAGTATCCATGTGCTGCTATTGTCTCCATAGTATATTCTCTGTTATTCAAGTGTTCAGAAAGTTTTTCACGTCAGCTGCTATTAAGCAAGGCTGTCTCCATTCTCTACTGGTACAACTGAACTTAAAACCAAAAGTAAACAAACAAACATAAAACCTTTAACTATGGGATTTAATTTTTATTCCTTCTATAATATTTATCACCATCTTAGCTCATCTTTCTGTCACGATAATTTTGAACGTTAATTCTATGACATAGCGTCCCTCTCCCCAGCTTTGGACCATCCGCAGATTTGATAATAAGTACTCTTTTTGAGCACTTTCTGTGTACCTGATATCTATGTCTCTATCTAGATATAGATATATCATAGAACATGATTTTACAGATAAAGAAATTGAAGCTCATAGACTCTAAGTATTTAGCCCCAAATCACATTGATAGTATGTGGGGAGCCACAATTCAAACTGATTTTTCTGAGTCCAGAGTCCATTTTTTCCAGACAGGGAGGCTGCTGCTTTATTTAATTCAGTGAGCCTGACCACTGTGTCTGCTACTGACATGTTACTATCATGCAGGGCAAGGACAGAGCTTTCTGTCATGCTTCTAGAACCTTCCTTCATCTTGCCACCAACCATTATCCAGGACACTTGGAGAACAGTTGCTCAGCCTATGAAAACAGTTGCTGCAAGATCCTTATTTTTCCAAGTTGAATGCAGAGTTATTAAGAGGGATTTTAAAAACATGTCTCAATAAACTCACAATATGCTTTGTCTATAGCATATCTACTTATTGTCTCCCACCTTAAGGAAATGAGTTTAGTTAATAAATGAATAAATGACAAAGAAATTTCACGACAAAAGTGCATGGCAGAATAAAAGTAAAAAAGAAATGTCTCTGAGTGCCAAGTGCCAAGTTTGAAGTATGAGTTAGATGTTTATATTGTGGTTCTAGACTTACCTGTAAACACTTTGTTAAATTATGCAGCTAGATTTTTCTTATGCTAGACATTTATACTGCCCAAATCCTCCATGGTTGGGTCACACAATTTTTGTTTATAACGTTTGACAATAAGTGCATAAAAAAGCAATTTTAAATGAAAAGGAAATATTTTTCACCATTTCTCGAGATAGTTTTTCCTGCAGTGAAGAAATTACTAGCGGGAGAAGAATTATGATATATGGTCTGCCAAGAGCAAATGATACTACAAAGACTCTGTCATCCAGTGAAAACAAAGTAATGACATTATGATTACATGGGTCTATTGATAACTCCCTTTCAGGAGCCCTGGGTCATTTCTAGTTCCTTGCTTCCCACGTGAGCCACTTTTGTGCAAGATGTTTCCTTTGTGAAGTCAGTAGGGGTTCTGAGTGTCGGAGGAGAGCATTTGAAACAAGCGAGCTGTGGTGCTTACCTTTTTATCACTTGTCATGTGCTTTTTTGGTCCTGGGTGAAAAGTTTTCAAAGCGATCCAGAGAAAGTGAAGTTCTCTTCCTTATCCTGCATAAGGGAAGACAGGTGGAAATAGAATTCTAGGTTTATATAGGCCTCTCTAAATCATCAGAATGCCTGAGTGCATGTGAATTTTACAAAGCTGCTCTGACAAACGAAAGTTTGCCCTTAGGCTGGGAAAAAAGGCTCTTGCTTACCTGGCCCCCAGGCCACACTCGAATCTGGGACTGTATTTACTTACCCAAACTTGGAAGTGTTTGAAACCTTTCAGAACTTTGGTTTAGTTTGACAATAGGCATTTGAGGGACATAAAAAATGTGCCTTCCAAGTAATGCTGCGATTGGCAGTGTTCCCTCAAAGTAATGGCCCATGGAGACAGGGTTTTGCTGACGGCTCTTGTAAGTAATGTTTCTAAAATGGCCAAGGGATTGTCCGGGAGGCTTTTCTGTCAGTGATTTCTATAGCTGATTCTCTTGCTGATTAATTTCCACCAGGCGTTATCCCTACAGATAATGTTCCTGGGAGCCAGTGGATAAAGCTTACTAGGAGTAGGCAGTCTGGTTGTGGGGAATGCGGGCGGCTCAGCCCTCCAGTTTTGAGAAAAGGCAGACGTCCATTTAGGTGTGTAAGCACTTTTTTAAAAGCTAAAACTTCCAGGAAAACGTAATGTTAAAACTTACCTGTACTCTTCACCTGGACTTATATGGCATTCAAAAAACAGTTCTACTCCATCAGAAAACAATGAGATGAGGCAAACAAACAATAAAAAAATCAACAAACAAAAACTAACGCAACAGGGTAAAGCATTAGCAGGCTCGGCTTGGAGACCCAGCCTTTCACCAGCTAGACAACTTGGGCGAGTTACCTCCTTTCTCTCTCAGCCTTAGCGTCCTCCCTTCTAAAATGAAGGGGGTGGACCAGGTGGTCACCACAGCCATGGTTTATAAGCTTTTTTGATTATGCACCTCTAAGCAAAAGTTTTTTGAACATGGTCTGTCTCTATGTATATGTACACACATGGGCGTATATATAAATTACATGTACAATTTATGGACAGTTGACCTTTGAAAAAAGCAGGGGTTATGGTGCCAGCTCCCGTGCAGTCAAAAAACCATGTGTATGTACCTTTTGACTCCCTAGAACTCTAACGACTCATAGCCAGCTGTTGACCAGAAGCCTTACCGATAACCTAAAGTCGTTCAACACGTATTTTGTATGTTATATGTATTATGTACTGTATTCTTATGATAAAGTAAGCTAGAGAAAAAATGTTATTAAGAAAATTGTAAGGAAGAGAAAATATCTGTACAGTACTGCAGCTGTATTTACTGAAAAAAAAATCCATGTGTAAATGGACCAGCGCAATTCAAACCTGTATTGTTCAACGGTCAACTGTATTAGTACCTTATGACCATTCTACAATACAGAGAAAAGTATAAAGTAAAATATTATATATGCAAATATAGGTCCTTATACCTTAGTGGCTTGTCTTACCCACCAAGTTGGGTAAGTGCTTGTAAGTCTGTAATCTTCTAGATCAAAGCCATTAAAAGTCAGTGGTTCTAATACTATAGTCCTAAATGAATTCATTATCGGTTTGAGTTCTTAAGAGATACATGCTCTTTTTTAAAAAAAGGTTTGTTTATTTATTTATTTATTTATTTATTTATTTATTTGACAGAGAGAGAGAGAGAGATCGCAGAAGCAGGGGGAGCGGCAGGCAGAGGGAGAGGGAGAAGCAGGCTCCCTGCAGAGCTGGGACCCTGGGATCCTGACCTGAGCCAAGGGCAAGATGCTTAACAGCTGAGCCACCCAGGCACCCCATGCTCTTTTTTTTTAAAATTAATTTATTAATTTATTTATTTGAGAGAGAGAGAGGAGGGAGGAAGAGGGGCAGAGGGAAAGGGAGAGAGGGAATCCCAAGCAGACTCCCTGCTGAGTGTGGAGCCTGATGCAGGGCTCGATTTCATGACCCCAAGATCATGACCTGAGCCAAAATCAAGAGTCGGACACAACCCACTGAGCCACCCAGGCGCCCTGATATATGCTTTTTTACAGACCTGTTTCAAAGAGAAAATTCAAAACTGTTGAAGGCTTGTTCTAAGGCTACAGACCAAGTGTTGGGTAGTGCTCAGTATACTCTCTTTATATATGTGGGGTTGGGCCTGTGTGTGGATAGCAAGGGTCACCATAAATATGATGAGTCCCCAGATCTCCCTTGAACCCCTATTTTTTTCTCTACTTGTTTATTCAAAAACACTGATTAAGCATCAGCTATGTAGGTGCTTAATGAAAAACTAATTTTGAAGAAACAAAGATGAAACAAACAGATAAACAACAGGAAAACATAAATTGCATTTCCCTATAGTCTCCCATAGAAAATTGCCATTAATGCAATGGTGTGTTCTTCACATCTCTGTGGGTATGACACATGTGCTTTACATTCCAAAATGAAAGCGGGAATATACAGTATTGTCTGTTTAAAACTATTGTTTACCACTTGAATACATTTTCATCAACTTTATTTCTGAGAGCAGTTTTAGGTTCAGAGCAAAAATGAGTGAAAAGTATGGAGATTTCCCTTAATTCTCCTGCCCCCTCACCTCTGGAGCTTCCTCTCTTATCCACATCTTCCACCAGAGCGGCTCATTTGTTACCCTTGAGGAACCCTCACTGACCTATCTTCATCGTCCACAGGTAGCGCTCATTCTTGGTGCTGTTCATTCTGTGGATTTTGACAAATGCCTAAGGACATATATGCACCGTTAGAGTATCATACACAGGATTTTCACTGCCCTGAAAGTCCTTAGCTCTCCACCTATTCATCCCTCCCTTCCCTCTAACCCCTGGCAACTACAGTCTTTCTCTTGTCCCCACGGTTTTGGCCTTTTTCAGAATGTCATGTAGTTGGACTCCTACAGTACGCAGCTTTTTCAGACTGGCTTCTTTCACTTAGTAACGTGCATTTAATGTTCCTCCATGTCTTTTCATGGCTGGGTAGCTCATTTCTTTTGAGCCCTGAATAATATTCCAGTTTCTGGATGTAGAGTTTATTTAACCATTCACCTACTGGAGCATATTCTGGTTGCTTCTGAGTTTTGGCAATTGTGACTAAAGCTTCTATAAACATTTGGGTGCAGCTTTTTAGGTGGACATAAATTTTCAGTTCGCTCGTGTAAATACCAAGGTGTAGTGCAGTTGCTGGATGGGATGGTGAGAGTATATTTAGTTTTGTAAGGAATATCTAAACTGTCTTCCAAAGTAGCTGTACCATTTTGTATTCATTCCTACCAGCATTGAATGAGAGTTTCTGTTGCTCCACATCCTTGTCCGTGTTTGGTATTGTCACCGTTTTGGATTTTGGCCATTGTAATAATAGGTGTGTAGTGGTTTCTCATTGATGCTTCAGTTTGCAATGATCTGATGACATATGATGTGGAGCATTTTTTCATATACTTACTTGCCATCTGTGTATCTTCTTTAGTAAAGTGTCCAGGTCTTTGGCCCATTTTTTAATAGGTTTATTCATTTTCTTATTGTTGAGTTTTAAGAGTTCTTTGCAATATATTTTGGATAACAATCCTGTATCAGGTGTGTCTTTTGCAAATATTTTCTCCCAGTCTATGGGTTGTCTTCTCATTCTATTGACATTGTTTTTTGTAGAACAGAAGTTGTTTTTTTTTTTAAAGATTTTATTTATTTATTTATTTATTCATTTATTTTTTAAAGATTTTATTTATTTATGTGACAGAGAGACAGCCAGCGAGAGGGGGAACACAGCAGGGGAGTGGGAGAGGAAGAAGCAGGCTCCCAGCGGAGGAGCCCGATGTGGGACTCGATCCCGGAACGCCAGGATCACGCCCTGAGCCGAAGGCAGATGCTTAACGACTGCGCTACCCAGGAGCCCCTAGAACGGAAGTTTTTAATTTTAATGAAGTTCAGCTTATCCATTATTTCTTTCATATGTTATGCCTTTGGTGGTGTAAGTTGTTGCCATATCCACCATCATCTGGGTTTTCTTCTATCTTCTAGGAGTTTTATAGTTTTGCATTCTACATTTGGATCTGTGGTCCATTTGAGTTGGTTTTTGTGAAGGGTTTAAAGTCTGTGTCAACATTCATTTTATTGCATGTGGATGTTCAATTGTTGCAGCATTATTTGTTGAAAAAGACTACCTTTGCTCCATCCTATTGCTTTTGCTTCTTTGTCAAAGATCAGTTGATTATATTCATATGGATCTATTTCTAGGGTCTCTATTCTGATCCATTATTCTGCTTGTGTATTCTTTTGCCAGTACCACATTGTCTTATTTTTTATTTTATTATTTTTTTAAGTGGGCTCCATGTCCATTGTGGCGCTCAAACTCACGACCCCAAGATCAAGAGTTGCGTGCTCTTCTTCTTCTTCTTTTTTTTTTTTTTGTCTAGATTATCAAATTTGTGGGCATAGTGTTTTTTATAATATTCTTTGTTATCCTTTTAATGTCAGTGGGATCTGTAGTGATGGCCCCGCTTCATTTCTTATACAGTTTGGGTCTTATCTCTTTTTTTTTCTTCGTTATTCTGGCTAGATGTTTATCAGTTTCATTGATCTTTTCAAAGAAACAGCTTTTGGTTTAATTTCCTTTATTGATTTCTTTTAATTTCCTTTCATTGATTTATGTTCTAATTTTTATTCTTTCTTTTCTTCTGCTAACTTTGAATTTAATTTGTCTTCTTTTTCTACTTCCGTAAGATGGAAGCTTAGATTATTGGTTTTAAGTGTTTTTTTTCTTTTTTAATCTACTCATTGAATGTTATAAATTTCCTTCTAATCTCTGCTTTAATTGCATCCCACAAATTTTGTTATGCTGTGTTTCATTTTTATTTAGCTCAAAATATTGAAAAATTTCTTTTGAGATTTCTTTAATGACCCATGTGTTGTTTGAAAGGTGTTGTTTAATCAAGTATTTTGTGATTTTCCTGCTATCTTTTCGTTACTGATTTATGGTTTAATTCTATTGTGGTGTGAGAGCAGACATTATATGATTTCTCATTTTTTAAATTTGTTAAGGTGTGTTTTATTGCTCAGAATGTGGTCTATCTTGGTGAATGTTCTATGTGAGTTTGAGAAGAACGTGTGTTCTGTTGTTAGATGAGGTAGTCTGTGGATATCAGTTATATCTAGCTGATTGATAGTGCTATCTAGTTCAGCTATGCCCTTATTGATTATCTGTCTGCTGGATCTGTCCCATTTTCCATAGAGGGGTGTTAAAGTCTCCAAGTATACTAATGGATTCATCTGTTTCTCCTTGCAGTTCTATTATTTCTTCCTCACATACTTTGATACTCTTTTTATAGGCATATATATGCTAAGAATTATTATGTCTTCTTGGAGCACTTACCCCTTTTTAATTATACCTGATAACTTTCCTACTTGGAAGTCTGCTCTTTCTGAAATTGATATAGCTATTCCTGCTTTCTTTTCATTAGTGTTAGATAGTATGTTTTTCTCTACCCATTTACTTTTGGTTCATGTGTGTCTTGTATGTTTATCTATCTATCTATCTATTATTATTATTTGAGAAAAAGAGCATGAGTAGTGGGGAGGGGCAGAGGGAGAGGGAGAAGCAGACTCCCCATTGAGCAGGGAGCCTGACACAGGGCTCAATCTTGGGACCTGAGATCAGACCTGAGCCGAAGGTGATGCTTACCTGACTGAGTCACCCAGGTGCCTCATGGGGTTGTGTTTTTGATTCACTCTGACAATCTCTGTCTTCTAATTTGTGCATTTAGACTGCTGACATTCAAAGTGATTATTGATATAGTTGGACTCATATTTACTGTATTTGCTTGTGTTTTCTACTTGTTCCTTTCCCTTGTTCTTATTTTGTCTTCCATTCTTTTTCTGCCTTTTGTAGTTTTAAATGATCTATTTATATGATTCCATTTTTTCTCCTTTCTTAGCATATCAATTATACTTTTTTCCTTTTTCTAGTGGTTGTCCTAGAGTTTACAATATCCATTTATGACTAATCCAAGTGCAAGTACCATATAATAACAAAATATTCCCAATTCTTCCCTGCCCTGTCCCTTGTATTATTACTGTTACTCAATTCATTTATACATAAGCATATATAAACATATATAATTGAAAGCATTGTTGCTATTATAATTTTGAACAAACTGTTACATGTTAGATCAATTAAGAATAAGAAAAATTTAAGTTTTTATATTATCTTCACTTATCCTTTCTCCAGTGCTCTTTCTTTTTTTAAATGTAGATTCAAGTTTTCGACCCATATCATTTTTCTTCTCTCTGAAGAACTTTTAACATTTCTTGCAAGGCAGATGTACTGCCAACAAATTCTCTCAAGTTTTATTTGTCTGAGAAAGTCTTTATTTCTCCTTCCCTTTTTTGAAATTAGAGTTGACATACAATGTTACATCAGTTTCAAGGGTACTACAAAGTGATTCCACAAGACTGTATGTTATGCTGTGCTCACCAGAAGTGTAGCTCCCATCTGTCACTATACACACTATTACAGTACTATATTCCCTATGCTGTACCCTTTATCCCCATGATTTATTCATTCCATAACCGGAAGCCTGTATCTCCCACTTCCCCTCACCCATTTTGCCCCTTCTCTGACCCTTTTCCCCCCTGGCAACCATCAGTTTTTCTCTTTATTTTATTTTTTTAATTTTTTAAAAGATTTTATTTATTTATTTGACAGAGATAGAGACAGCCAGCGAGAGAGGGAACACAAGCAGGGGGAGTGGGAGAGGAAGAAGCAGGCTCATAGCGGAAGAGCCTGATGTGGGGCTCGATCCCATAACGCTGGGATCACACCCTGAGCCGAAGGCAGACGCTTAACCGCTGTGCCACCCAGGCGCCCCAGTTTTTTCTCTTTATTTATGGGTCTGTTTCTGCTTTCTGTTTGTTTGTTTCTTTGTTCATTTGTTTCTTAGATTCCACATGTAAGTGAAATCATGGCATTTGTTTTTTTCAGTCTGACTTACTTCACTTAGCATTATACCCTCTAATACCCTCTAGTTCCATCCATGTTATTGCAAATGGCAAGAGCTCATTCTTTTTTGTGGCAAGTAATATTCTGTATATATATCACGTCTTCCTTATTCATTCATCTACCGATGGACATGGGTTGCTTCCATATCTTGACTATTGTAAATAATGCTGCAATAAACATAGGGGTGCTCATATCTTTTCAGATTAGCGTTTTGTTTTCTTTGGGTAAATATGCAGTAGTAGAATTACTGGATCAGCTGGTATTTCTATTTTTATTTTTTTGAGGAACTTCCATGTTGTCTTCAGTATGTTTTCTAGCCAGCATTAGTGGCTGCACCAATTTACATTCCCACCAACAATGTATGAAGATTCCTTTTTCTCCATATCCTCACCAATGCTTGTTTTATCTTTTTGATTCTAGCCATCCTGACAGGTATAAGTGATGTCTCACTGTGGTTTTGATTTGCATTTCCTTGATTATTAGTGACGTTGAGTGTCTTTTCATGTGTTCTCTTTCACTTTTGAAGGATATTTTGCAAGGTCAGAATTGTAGGTTTGTTTTTTTTTCCTCTCAACACTTTAAATATTTCAGTCTATTCCCGTCTTGCTTGTATGTCTTCTGAGAAAAAATCAGAGTAACTTTTATCTTTGCCTCTCTGTAGGTGTTAGGTTAGGTGTTTGGTTTTTTTCCCTTTGTCATCTTCCAAGATTCTGTCTTTATCTCTGATTATCTGAAATATGAGTAGAATAAGTCTACAGTAGTAGAGGTACTTGGGGGAGGTACTTGATGTTCCTTGAGCTTGATGTTCCTTGAGCTTCTGTGATATGGTGTCTGACATTAATTCTCAGTCATCGTTGCTTTAAATATTGCTTCTGTTTTCTTTTCTCCTTCTGGTATTCCTATTATATATATGTTACATTTTTTGTAGTTGTCTCGCAGTTCTTTGATATCGTGTTCCATATTTTTCTGTCTTTTTTTTTGCTCAGTTTTGGAAGTTTCTATTGTTATAGCTTCCAATTCAGAGATTCTTTCTTCAGCTGTGTCTAGTCAACTAATGAGCCCACCAAAGGCATATTTCATTTCTATTACAATGTTTTTGATTTCTAGTATTTTTTTGATTCTTTGTTAGAATTCCCATCTCTCTGCTTATATTATCTATCTGTTCTTGAGTGTCATCTCCTTTTTCCATTGAAGCAAATTAATCAATTTTTTTCTAAATCCCTCATCTGATAATTCAAACATTCCTGCCATATCTGACTGGTTTTGATGTTTGTTTAGTCTCTTAAACCTGTGTTTTTTCCCTTTTCGTATCCCTTGTCATATTTTCTTGAAAGGTGGATACAATGAAATGGGTAATAGGAACTCCAATAAATAGACCTTTACTGATGTAGTAGTAAAGTGTGGATCAGAAGGGAAGCACTCTATAGTCCTATGGTTAGATCTTAGTCTTTTGGTGAGCCTGTGCCCTTGGACCGTGAGCTTCATCATGCTCATTCTTCCTCTGCCACCCCTTAGGTGGAAAAAGATGACTGGATGGGGATGGAGATGTGTATTTCCCTTCCTCTACATGGAAGGCTCAGTGGAGCTGGAGTTAGGTATTTTCCTTCTCTTGTGTGAAAGGCCAGAGGTGTGGTGTTGAGTGTATCCCCCTTTCCATCAGGTAGCTTAGATTCTGATAGCAAATTACGCTCTGGTAAAACAGTTGATCCTGAAGTCAGGCCTTGTTAAGAAGAATGGAATGTTCTGGGGGGCTGGGTGGCTCAGTTATTAAGCGTCTGCCTTCGGCCCAGGGTGTGATCCCGGCGTTCTGGGATCGAGCCCCACATCAGGCTCAACCACCGGGAGCCTGCTTCTTCCTCTACCACTCCCCCTGCTTGTGTTCCCTCTCTTGCTGGCTGTCTCTCTGTCAAATAAATAAATAAAATCTTTTTTTTGTTTTTTTTAAAGAAGGATGGAATGTTCTGGTGTATTTCAAAAATGGTTCCTTCACCCCTTCCCATTCCAAAAACAGGAGGGGATCTTTTTCTGATAGCTGCTTTGAGGACCTTGGAGAGCTCTTGGAGGTAATGAACACAAAACTGGGAGGGCCTCCCATGACTGGGCCCCTCTGGAGTTTTGAACTCTCAGGGTTGTCCACACTGAGCCTCCATCCATTGCTCCATCACAGTTTAGGTTTCCTACCATGGCACTGGCGCCTGTGGAATTGTTTGCTTGTGAGTTAGTGCTCATGTGAGTCATGATGCTCTCTATTTGCCTCTCTGTCTCTCCAATTCTGAGGGCAACGGTTTTCCATGTGACTTTACCTTTCTGCTAAGTCTAAGGGGAATTGTTGGTTTGTCAGTTTGTTCAGCTTTTTACTTGTTAGAGTGGAGTGGCAACTTATTAGCTCCTTACATGCTGACCTAGAAACACTAAAATTATTTTTTTTAAAACCTAAGTTATTATGGCATCTTTACAGAGCATCAAAGATTTTCCAAAATGTAATTTACAATGGCAATGTAGTACTCTGTTGTGATGTATCACAAATTTAATTACTAATTTCCTTTTTTTAAAATTTTATTTTTAAAGTAATTTCTACATCCAACATGGGGCTCGAACTCACAACCCCGAGATCAAGAGTCGCATGCTATACTATAGACTGAGCCAGCCAGGCACCCTGAATTGCTAATTTCATTTAAGTGGACATTTATATTTTAGCTTTCAGTTTTGGTTTCACTTTTACTTCCCTTTTTTTGCCATTGTAAATAAGGAGGTGATAGACCTTCTTCTAGCTAAATCATTGTATATATTCATTTCTTTATTGTTTGTCAGTGGAAGCTTCCTAGAAATGGTGGCATGTGGTGTGATTGTTTTCATGCTGCAGGATTACTGAGCATGGGATGGTTGCTTGCCATGTGGCACTTCAAGGGCAGGACTCTGGGTAAACCAGGGAACACTTCTGCATAAATCCTGTAAGAGGGAGGAGTGTAGCCTGGGCCACACTGCCCAACAGCAGATGAGATTAAGGGGCCACAAGAGCCAGGCAAGTGGGGATGAAGTAAAAGACATGGGAAGAAGATGATTTTAAATCTTAGCTGGAGATAAAAATGTAGAAAGAGAAAAGTGTCTTCTCTTTCTTTACCAAAGAAGTTCTCACCATAATCTACTGGAATTTTACTTTTCCTTGGCTTTTGGAGCACAGATATGAGGTTCATGGTGTGTTCTAATGAAAAGCTCCATTTACAGAGTACTTATTTTTGCAAGGCATTGTTACCTCCAATCCTTACAATCATTCTACAAAATAGGTATTAATATCTACACACTCTGGAAAAGAAACCGAATCCTGGCGAGGTGCCTTGACTTCCTGTAATCCTACAACAGGAAATGGACAAAGTCCAGATTTTAGCCTAAAGACTGTCTGATTGATTTTTATATACTATTTTGCTGTTCTTTTATATGGTGGCAGCTTGAGCATTGGTGCTGAATGGGGTCTAGTGCTAGAACTGGCTTGATGAAGAGGATTATCCAAAATAAAATGTCTACTAGGGAACCTTTCTGGAGAGTGAGTGGGCGGGGCTCACAGAATCAAAACAAGGAACCTGAATTTGATCCAGTCCAAAAGGTGAACACAGTGGCCGAAGCAGAAGACATTAGAAGCTATGAGGCCTAGAGGAAGGCCAGGAGATGGAGCAAGGGAAGGAAGAGTGGAGAGGCTCAGACAGTTTTCATGATATGCCCCAAGTGCCCTAAAGGTAATTTTTTGTGGATGCTGTGGCTTGCTGGTAGGTTGACCTGACTTAAAGGCACCTTTACTATCTGCTAAGGGCAGATCATATTCAAAGGAAGGTGGCAGATAGGGCTCAAACTGAGGTCTACAGGAGGTGTGGGACTCACCACTTTTCTAGACAGACTCTACTGAAAGCAAAACTATTTGGTTTATTTTCAAGAAGCTAGCCTATGTCCAAAGAGAAAAGATGCAGTGCTTATGTTGAGTTATAAGTGAGCTAGGGAGGGGCTGTTTTCTTCTTACTAATATCTTCACACCCTGTCACTTGGATAGAAATAAATAAAACCACTGAAATGAGAAGTTGTGGGATAAATGGATACTGTGTGAGAAAGAATAAAACTACAATTGATGAATAGTAGTATCTCAGAATTGGTAGGGAGGGAAAACCTTTCCAGAGATAGTTTTCTTCTGCACACCAAGCAAGAATCAGGAAGCCAGCCAGTGGTACTTAGGGGATGTTTAAGTGAGACTCTAGAGTGGGGTGCAGGGAGTTTGAAATGGCTGTAGGGGATTTGAAAGGAAGGCAATATCTGGCAATGCATGCTGTCAGCTAAGAGTTTGTAAATAAGGAATGAGATATCCCTCAATTGTCTACAACAGGAGTCTATAAAGGTCCAGATAATAAATATTTCAGGCTTTATGGGCTATAAGGTGTCCACCACAACTACCAAAGTCTGTGTAACAAAGCCATCCGTAGACAACATGTGAATGAGTGGGTGTGACTGTGTGTCAATAAAACTTTATTTACAGAAGTTAGGTGGTAGGCTGGATTTGTCCCAAGGGCAATTGTTTGCCAACTCTTGGTCTTGAATATAAGAGGAGCACAGGGGAGTGTGGGATGTGTTTGTGTATGTGTGTGTGTGTGTGTGAGTGTGTGATTGTGTGTGTGTGTGTTGTTTGTATGTGCAATGTGCATTGGAGTGCAGACGGGCACCCAGAAACTTAACTTTTCTTTTCCCTTTCTTTCTTTCCTTCTTTCTTTCTTCCTTTCTTTCTTTCTTTCTTTTTTCTAGAGGGGAGGGGGAGGGGAAAAGGGAGGGGGGGAGGAGAGAACCTCAAGTAGACTCTGCACTGAGTGCAGAGCCCATCGCCCCCCATCTCTCAACCCTGATATCATGATCTGAGCGGAAAGTCAGTCTTAACCCACTGAGCCACCCAGGCGCCCCCCCCCCCCCAGCAACTTTTCAATATGAAAAGATTCGAAAACTTGAAGTAGGTGTGATAACTAGGCAAGACAGTTTGGAAAGCTCAGAAACATCGGTCCTCTTTTTGGGATGTCTGAGATTGAAGGAGGAAATTAAAAATAAATACATACCTGACAATGAAGAGGAGAACACTGCAAGATATTTTAGAGAATCCCGATTTATGAAGCGGAGGCAAGGTTTTATAAAGAACAAAGACAGGGGAAGGGGGGAGGTTGCAGAGGCTAACCTGGAAATGACGAGAAAGAAACAAATACCGGAAGTCCGAACGATTAGGAAGAAGGAGGTCAGGCTGAAAATAAAGCTTTGCTGCCCTGCGAGAAAAAGGAGAGGTGTGAAGGCAGCCAACAGCTTGGAGCTGCAAAGGGGAGAGGAAGTGGTGGAAAATAGGTTTTCTTGGAGTTGTTAACAGAACGTGACAATGTTAAGTGAACGGGGAGAATGCTAGGATTGCTCACACGCAAGACATGTCAACAGATTAAAAATGGGGAGTTGGGAGAGCTGCAATAATGGGTTTATAAGTGTGTGCTTAGGAGATTTCAGAGAAAGGGTGTACTTGGGAGGGTGTGTAGTGCCTCCTGGAAGACGTGTGCTCGCGGCTCAGGAACCTTGACTTGCCGTGAGGAATTCAGCGGGGGCTGGCTCCCTTCGGGGCATGCAGCGAGAGTTGGGGGCTCTCCACTTGAGCGTTCATTCATTTCTTTTTTGCTGCATCCATTCATGGGCCCAACAGGTGCTCACTAAGAGTCCATCGTTAGCCTCTTCAGGGTCACCGCAATCAGAGATCCAGCAGGTACTCGAAGCAGTTTGCGGAAGAGGTGATAGCAGCTTCAAGATGAGCGCGCAGAGGAAGGGCGCTGGCCTCCCTCCTGCCAGGAGAGGGAGAAGGAAGGAAATTATTCATCGAAAAGATTTCTCCATCAAAAGGCAGACTCATCCTACTAGACTGTAGAATCTCAGAGCTAGGAGCAATTTCAAAGGTCATTTTCCCCTCTCACTTTATGAATAGGAAAACTGAGATCCCCCAAGATGGGAATAGGGATGAAAAATAAAAATTTTTGAGTGCTTTTTATATTCCAGGCACTGTTTTTTTAAACTGTGGTAAAATATACATAAGATAAAATTTACCATTTTAAAAACCATTTTGAATTTAATTTTTTAAATTTGAAGTATGGTTGACTTCTTTTATTCAAGTGTAGTTGACATTAACCATTTTAAAGTATAATTCCATTTACGCTGTTGTACAGACATTACCACTATCATGTTCCAGAACTTTTCCATGATCCCAAAAGGAAGCTCTGTACCCGTTAGCAGCCACTCCCCATCTCTCCCTCCCTCCAGCCCCTGGCAAGCACTAATCTGCTCTCCGTCTCTATAGATTTGCCTATTCTGGACATTCCATAGAAATGGAATCATACAATATGTGGCCTTTTTTTGTCTGGCTTCTTTCACTGAGTGTAATGTTTTCAAGGTTCATCATGTTGTAGCGTGCATTGGTATTTTATTCTTTTTTTAGGGCTGGATAACGTTCCATTGTATGCATATGCCACTTTTTTTTTCAAGTCCCTCCTGAACAGTTTTTTTAATTAATAGACTACTTTTTTGTGCAGTTTTAGTTTAAGAGAAAATGAACAGGAAGCACAGGTTTCCAACACACCCTCCTTACCCTCACCCTCCAATTTCCTCTATCACTGACATCTTGCATCAGTGTGGTATTTGGTTACCATTAATGGGCCAGTATTGATACTTTGTTATTAAGTCCGCAGTTTATATTAGGGTTCAGGCTTGGTTGTGTATATTCTGTGGCTTTTGACCAAAAGTACAGTAACATGTATCTGCCATTACAGTATCATACAGAATAGTTTCCCTGCCATAGCTGAATAAGACTTTTAAAACATTTATTAAGGAAGTATAGTTGATCTATAATGCTACATTAGTTTGAGGTGTAGTCTATTCCACATTTTGTTTTTCCATTCATCAGCGGATGTACATTTCGGTTGTTGCTACTTTTTGGCTGTTGTGAATACTGCTGTGCCAAGCATTTGTAAAAGCACTTTACATATATTAATTTAGTCTGTTCACAAAAACCCTTGGAGGGAGGTTCTGTAATTATGCTCATTTTATAGATAAGAAAAGAGAGATTAGGCCATTTTCCCCGGTTACACAGTTCTTCGGAGGGGGTTGAGGGGGAGCTGAGACCCAGATGTCCTGTTTCCCAGCCCACGCCCCCTCCGCCCTCCCCACTATCTCAGCTCTAAGGGCAGCACGCACCCCTCACTCTTACTGCTCCTCCTCAGTGTCCGCGACAGCGCACGGGCTCGGTGTCTATGGTATAAATTAAGTGAATTAAACCCCTCTGCTGAATAACATGTAGGAAACTAAAGGAAAACTAGAAGCAATTTCTAAGAAGTCACTCTCTTGTAATAGTAAATGTGTAAAACAACTGCCTCAGTCACAAGATCTTGCAAATAATTCATGGACTGTTCACATGACAGAATACTACAGAGCCATTAAAAATGATGCCGTGGAAGAATCATAGCGTGAGAACATGTCCTGGTTTACTTAGTCCTTCAGCCTTAGCAAGGCCCTGGGCGGGAAAACTGACGTTTAGATGGTTGACTAATCCGCAGGAGCTCAGACAGCTTGCAGAGCCAGAATTCTGTCTACACCTCCAAACCATGCTCTCAGCCACAGTAAAAATTACATGGAAATTTAACAGAATCTTAGCAGCGGTGTATTTCTGAGCAGGGAGATAATACCTCGTGTTTTCTTCTATTCCTTCAGCACCGTTTTCCATCCTTTCTACAATGACATAGCATTGCTTCTTAAGTTGAGTAAAAACGTTACGTTTTCTCTTACAAAGAAGAGAAGACTGTTCAAATTAACCTCAAAATGTTGTTGACTTAAAAAAAAGAGAGAGGGAGAGATTAAACCTGTCAGGGAAGAAAATCGGAAGAAAATATGGGCCTCAGCAAAAGTAAGGAGCCGTGCTGGTGAGAAATCCTCCGTGGGGCTAGAGTTCTGTGGCTACTTTCTTCTTTACCGCCTCCACATTTGGCAACTATTAATGGCTGCTGACCCCTCCTTTTCCCTAAATAAGCATTTCTATTTCCCAATTCTGGACAGAGTTCTTGTGATGATTTGGGAGAGTGGTGAACGAAGCACACTGCATCCCGGGCGGAGATTTGCAGCATTCAGGTATTCGAGTTCTGCCCCTCTGTCCTCTGACCCCTGCGTGCAGTTTTCCCTCGCTCTCATTGCTGAATATCTCCAGGGAGCACTGGCTTGGGGCCTGACTTTTATCTTCTGGGTAGTCTCCAGGAGGGATTTGAGAAATAAGCCGTCGTCATATTGTTCATACAAGAACAACATTCGTGTGTTATTGTTTGTTACTGTTGATAGGAACGTTACAAAAGCTAGTCATTGTCTCTGAGGACTTAGGTTGTTGATATTTAATTCCAAATTTCCCCTTTCACGTCCCGTCCCCTCATTCAATCAGCTCTGATGTGACTCCACAATAGCTATAATATTGTCATAATTTCCATAGAAACCGTCCGCAAAGCTGCAAACACAGGATTACACCCTCCCTGCAGGCTGAGGCAGGAAGGCCAGATGGGCTATGAAGGGGAAAAGGCCCTCAGTGAGACATCAATCACTTGGTGCGGGGGGGGGGGGGGGGGGGGGGGGGAAACGACTCGATGGGGGAGGGGTGAGGAGGAAACCACTTTAAGAGGAAAATTGTGTTTGGTACAGTCTTTGCCACAGGGTGAAATTGCCAGTCGAAGTGGCCAGCAGCTCAGGCTCCTTTCCTGGGCCCGGATCTGGGCCTGCTTACTTGCTTGGACTCCGGTGCTAATGAGGCAGGAGACAAAGATTTCTTCCTATGTAGGCTCTTGACTTACTGATCATTAACCACAGAGAGATATCAGGTCCTGGTCAGCACTCGTGCATAGGGAAATAGAGACAGGAAGTGACACGTAATGCCATGCCAGCCCTGTGTGCCAGGCTAGAGCCTTCACATGAATATTTCTTTGGACATTCACAGCATCTCTTAAGGGGCGAGATACCATGATTCCCATTTTACAGATGAGGTAACTGGGCTGCTCTCTCTTGCTTTCCTTCCTATCTCAGCTTCATTTTGAGTGTTTTCAGGGACTTTTACCCAGGCCCTCTAAGGCCCTCTAAGTCAGGTGAGGTGCTCTCGTGTGCTACCTGTATCTGATACTTAAACGCTATTTTATACATTCTTGTTTGCCTCTTTCCCACTAGCCTGGATGTTTTTTGAAGACAGTGCACGTAGTTTCTAACACAGGGATTGACTCACAGTCATGTTCAATACATATTTTTGAATGAATAAATAGATGAATAGGGAAGTTTCAGTAACTTACTCAAACTCTGTTTTTTTCAGTTATGTCCTGGCAGTTAGCACAGTCTCTGGCATATAATAGACCCTCAATAAATATTTGAATGAAATAGTTAATGGAATGAACATCAATTAGCTCATCACATAGTGTATCAGGGATTGATGCCAAGCTTTTCTGACTTCCGATGCTGTGTTGAATTAGCTGATAGGAGAGATCATTCTCATGTCTGGCCAGGCAATTTAAAGTGCATGGCTTCCTGATACTGGCATGGTACTGTCTGCTTTTAGAAGTACATCTCATTATTAATAATGGCTCTTACACTTATCTGAGGCCACCTCCACGCTGTTGGAGAGAACATTTGTCTGAAAGCCATGAGAGCAAGGGAGAGACATGGTTCTCTTACTCATTGTGTAAATTTGGCCAAATCACTTCACCTTCTGGGCTTTAGCTTCTCCATTTTTATTTTTTATTATTTTATTTTATTTTAAGATTTTATTTATTTATTTGTCAGAGAGAGCAAGCACAAGCAGGGGGAGTGGCAGGCAGAGGGAGAAGCAGGCTCCCTGTTGAGCAAGGAGCCTTATGCAGAACTTGATCCCAGGACCTTGGGATCATGACCTGAGCTGAAGGCAGATACTTAACCGACTGAGCCACCCAGGTGTCCCACTTTCTTCATTTTTAAAACAAAATTTTATAGTTGTTGAAGTTGGGTCATTAACACATGAGGTTTGTTATGCTTTCCTCTGTATGTTCATGTAAGTTTGAAATTTCTTTTCAAATAAAGGCTTTAAAATGTTGAATTCTAAAAAACAAACAGAAAAACCCCTGAATCCCTCAAATTTTAGTTGAGTTAAATTTGAGATTTTCTAGGAACATACCTCCCTACCACCTTTTTTAAAGGAAATATGGTTGACACACAGTGTTATACATGAGTTTCAGGTATACAACATACTGATTGAACAAGTCTGTACTATGCTATGCTATGCTGTTGTGTTACATGATGCTCATTACAAGTGTAGCTACCATCTGTTACTAAATAACACTGCTACAGTTTCATTGACTGTATTCCCTATGCTGTGCCTTTATCCCTGTGGCTTATTCATTCCATAACTAGAAGTCTGTATCTCCCACTTCCCTTCACCCATTTCGCCCATTCCCTCCACTACCTCCCCTCTGGCAACCACTAGCTTGTTCTCTGGTATACCTCCCCTTTTTAAAAAAAAAAAAATAAAAAATAATCTTATGCATAACCCCAATAAAAGTGGACCTTCATGGGTAGAGTTCTTTATCTTCCCTTCATGTGCCCACACCCACTCTTGATAGCCTCTGAGAAGGCTCGTCGAACAACTAGCTTCTTGGTAAATACAGTTCAGAACCTACTAGAATAGATTACATTTAGGGCCCCTCTCATTCTAAAGTTTAAGAATTTTAGAAAAATGGATACTGAACCCTGCAAACTATATTGTCAATTCTGGGCTAATGGTATGTGTGACATATCTTTCCAAAAGGCATCTTAATGGAGATGATTGGGCATGGGATTTGGGGTCATACTTTCTGATTTTTGAACCCAGAATCACCACTTCCCCAAAGGTTATTACGATCGAGCAAGTCATTTTACTTTTCTGAGCCAGTTTCCTCCTCTGTAAGCTGAGGAAAGTATTCTTTTATGGTTGGGTTTTATGAGACTCATAGTGATAACAACCACTTACTGTGTAATTACTAAGTACTTAGTGAATTTTTCAGGAGAGGCAATCTACCACGGGCTTTGAGTTTCCCTGCATATTCCCGTGGCTATCCCCAAAATGCAAGGCTCTGACTACTCTTTACCTGGAACATTTCTCATGGTTATGTTTTCACTGAGCAAGCTTGAAAAATGAGGTAATGTTTCCCCCAAAGAGTAGTCTTATTTCCACTTACTCTAAAATGAGCGAGTACCCCAAGCACAGTGTTCTATAATGGAACCCACTGTATGTGCAGGCAGCCACGACAGGCCCTTTGTGTCATCCTGTGAGACTCGAGGGGCATGATCAAAGAAAACCAACAATCCGCTCTGGCTAGTGCTTTTGGCATGAATAATGAAGTTGTTGGTCTCTGACCCAAGAGTTTCCTGTCTTCTGCCATCAGCCATGAAATAGCAATAGGCTAACTTGTTAGGTTGTAAGTATGATAAAAATCTCAGTTTCCGCATAGTTCTTGACATACTATATATATTATGTTACATTAGTTAAATGATCACAGCAGTCACATGGGGTAGGTAGTTCTAGTAACCAGATTTCATAGGTCGGGAAAGAAAGTTTCAACAAGGTTCGGCAACTTGCCATAGTTCACACAGCTGTTACATGTTAATCTTTAACCAAAAATTAAACTCATGTCTGTCTTACTGTAAAGGTTATACTCTTAACTATAATATATTTCCTTTCTGGGGACACCTGGGTAGCTCAGTGGGTTAAGCGTCTGCCTTCGGCTCAGGTCCTGCTCCCAGGGTCCTGGGATCAAGTCCCACATCGGGCTCTCTGCTCAGCGGAGAGTCTGCTTCTTCCTGTCCCACTCCCCCTGCTTGTGTGCACTGTTTCTCTGATAGATAAATAAATAAATAAGTAAATAAGATCTTCGAAAATGCATCTATATTTCCTTTCTGAATCATGTGAAGTAATGGCTATGAAATCTCCTCCAATCTCTAAAGCATTATACATACCTGTTATTATTAATAAAACTGTAATTGTCATGTGAGCACTAAGAAATTGGTTCATTGCAGCACATCCATACTGACGATCTGTGGTGATCCTTGCTCCCCACGGCAGATAAAGCTGCCTGTTCCAACCCTAGTGGAAAACCCTAGGTTGGTAATGGCCATGCTGCTTACTCACTGTGTGACACTGGAGAGGGTACTGAACATCTCTGTGTCTGTCAAGGTTGAGTCATAAACACAGACGGGGTACTAGGTACTCCAGAGAGAGGGGATTTAGCACAGAGAGTGGAGTACACACGTGTTAGAAGCTGAAAGAACAAAAAGGAACATAGATGTCAATCCAGAGAGAGCAGCTAGAAGAAGCACCAGCGACCTGAGGCTGAGTGAACAAAGGGATAAGGCTGCCAGAACGGAGGTGTGCCGAGGGGCTGCCCTGCAGGGCCGGCGCTCAGGTTTTTGAGACCCTCCAGCTGGCTGCTCCTGGTGCTGTCGACAGGGTGTGGTGAAACTGGGGGTAGCAGCGCCCGAAGAAGCTGCAGCCTGGAGACCACTGCCCTCCAGGAGTGAGGCTGCAGGAACAGGGAAGCAGGAAGGAAGTTCGCTTTCCCTTTCTTTGGACTTTCTCAGCAAGTGCATGTGCTGCCTTCAGTATGCAGAATTTAATGGAAAACTAGCTGGTTACGCGTCCTGGGTCATGCGGTGTGCGGAGTCCCAGCCAGGTAGAAGTTAGAGAGTAGGGACTGTGGCAGGATGGATTTGGGGCTGAGAAACAGTCAGCAAGTGACGGGCACAACTGCTGTCTCTTGGTTCTGCGTCTGTAAAATGGGAATAATGTCCTCTCTCGTTAGATGCTTTTGGAGGATTGAATGAAATAACCACTCAGTTGCTGGAGACTGATTGCAAGTGCCCAATAAATGTAAGCTTTTATCATTCTTATTATGCTAAGCTTGCTTTCTATATAGTCTGCTGCCTTGGCCTGTTTTCCAGGGGGCTGGGGTATTATGCTTGCTTCGGGGATTATCAGGCCATCTGGGAAGCTGGCTTTGCTAAGCCCCATGTGGAGAACAGGCTTCAGAACTCTTTGCTTGCCCTTGTGAGTCAAGATGGGAACCCTCTCCCCAGGGATATTTAATTAGCTCGTTGTCAGAATGGTGTTGATTAAATGCTTGTCTTCGATTGGATCTGTGGCTGCTCTGATGTGGGATTCTCAGTTTACTTCATTTGTCATCCTGCTTCCTCTCTGTCCCAAAATAAAGCCCCCTATGGCCTTTCACTGCTGTCTCTTCATTCTCTCGTCAGACAAGATAAAATGGCCTTCAGTGAGTCAGCAAGATTTGTACTACCAAACAGCTGTTCAGTGTTCTGGAGCCTCCTGCTGCAGGCCTTCTCAGAATGTACAGCCACCTGGAGTTTCAGCAACGTAGGCTCGGAATTAGAGATGTCGATTGTGCAGTAGAAACAACCAGGGTTCGGATCCCTGCTCAGCATTTGATTAGCTGTATGACCTTAGGCGCATAACCTCCCTAAGCCTCAATTTCCTCATCTGTAAAATGAGCCTGGCTGTTGTGTGTGTATTATAGGGTTGTCGGGAAAGTGGAAGAAGATAATTCATGTAAAGCCCTAAATCCGGCATGCCTCAGATTTCATAAACTCCTAACACACGATAACTCTTATTACTGCCCACCTGCACTATTTTTTTTATAAGCTCCTGAAATATGCAGAGCTGAATTTATTAATTAGTTTATTGGACACCTATTAGGTGTCAGATACTGTGAAAATAATTGGTGAACCAAAAATGAGCAAAATACAGATTTGACCTGTGCAATTAGAAAAGAATTCCTGCCTTTGAGGTGCTAACAGTTCGGGAAGTGGGCGGGGGGTAGGTTGGCCATGATCAGAAACACTTAACAGCACAGTGTGATGGGTTTTACAACAGAGATATGCACAAAGGGCCGGAGGAGCTAAGAGACAGACGGAGGACTAAACTGAGACTCGGGGGATGGGGGTAGCTTCCTATGGCCTCGTTGCACGTTTGAGTTAGCCTGGAAAAATATGCATGTATGGTATACTGTTAGACACATATGCTTGTGTGGGTGGGAGGTGGTGGCAGGAGCTGTGGCGTGGGGTGGGGGTGGGGGTGTTCCAAGTAGAGGATCTATAAAAGAGAAAGCATGGCATGCTTAAGACCTGAAATCATGGGGTCCCTGGGTGGCTCAGTCGTTAAATGTCTGCCTTTGGCTCAGGTCATGATCCCAGTGTTCTGGGATCGAGCCCCGCATCGGGCTCCCTGCTCAGCGGGAAGCCTGCTTCTCCCTCTCCCACTCCCCCTGCTTGTGTTCCCTCTCTCGCTGCCTCTCTCTCTGTCAAATGAATAAATAAAATCTTAAAAAAAAAAAAAAGAACCTGAAATCCTATAGATAGTGAGGACATAAGTTGGGTAAAAGTCAAAGCCGGAGAGGTCAGCCAGGGCCAAATTATGTGGAAACTTACAGAGCCTATGCTGGGCCATGATCCCTGGGATCCACCATGGACTCTTTTTCTCTCTTGGCTTCTCCTTCTTGCCAGAGAGGCCTTCTGCATCTCAGAACATTCCTCCTGTATATTACGGTGTTTGTCTAACCAGTAACCATTTGTCTCCTTTCTTACTAAGACAGCCCTCATTTTGCTGAGGGGGAGGCAGTGTGCCCAGCTTGAAAAACTCCCATTTTCCAGTTTCCCTTACAAACAGGGTTATGCATGGCTGACTGCCAGTCGTAACTGACACTGATGTGTACAGCCTGGAGATGCAATGAAAATAAAAAAGAGTGCATATTACGATCTGTAAACCTCCTCTAGCAGACCAATAAATGCAAAGGGAATGTTTGAAGCTTCGGCAAATGTGTCATCCTACACAGTGGATAACCCAGGATAAATCCTTTATTAAAGAACATTTTTATAAGAGCAATAATTAAAGAGAGAGCTCAAAATGTTAGGACTCAGGGGATAGGAATTCTGGTCCTAGTTCTCAACAGTCTTAATTGTGATCCTAAATGGGCCATTAACTATCAAATAACATAATTCCCTGGGAAGATGGAAACAGCCTCTACTGCAGTGCTATTGTGAAATCGAATAAAATATGGTAATAGTGGTAACACTAGCTAATGCTCCTTGAGTGTTTCCTACATCCCAGGCACTGTTTCGAGCATTTTATATCATTTCACTGAAAGCACAAAGCTTTCTGATCATCAGTGAGAGCTACCACTTAATCGATACGTGAAACGAGACAGATGGAATAACTTGCCCAGCATCAGAAAACTTCTAGTAGAAGCAGGCAGAGTTAGGATTGCTGTCATCTGATCCAGAGCCAGAGATCACATTAAAAAAAAAAAAAAAGATTTATTTATTTGAGAGAGAGCACGCGCGTGCTTCCGAGCAGGGGAGGGGCAGAGGGAGAGACAGTCCTCGAGCAGATTCCTCCCTGAGTGCAGACCGACATGAGGCTCCAACTCAGGACCCTGAGATCACGACCTGAGCCGAAATCAAGAGTTGGATGCTCAACCGACTGAGCCACCCAGGCGCCCCATTCAAACCTACTTTTAAGAGTGTTTTCAAGAGTTTGAGTGGCCTTCCTCGTTATGATGACATGTTAAGACAATCCTTTACGTGGCATTACTTCTGTAGTTTCTAATGACTTTGATCTTTCCACCTTTCCTCTGGTAGCTTTTACTTCTTTAATGTAGTTTATGTTTATAAAGTAGCCTTGAAGCTCTGCTTTCATTGTTCTCTCCCTTGTTCTCTCCCATTGTTCTTTCCCTTCTCTTGAATAATCTTCCATTTTGAGCAATTTGTGTTGTGATTTCGGTCTTTCTATCAAGTCTTTGGCAGTGAGGATCACATTGTGTCAATTACAAGGAAAATCATATATGCCAGCTTTCAGGTTTGGGTAACTTCTTCAAAACTCATCTTGGCATTCCTTTTGAAATGCCACTATTTTAGCTTTTTTATTTTGAAATGATGACAGGCTCCCATGAAGTGGCAAAACTCATACATGAGGTTCTTTGAGCACTTCCCTCAGCTTTTGCCACTGGTCACAGCTTAAATATCAGCAGTACAGTATCAAAACGAGGAAATGAACATTGGTACAATAATGTTAACTGGGCGCCACGGCCTTCATCAGGTTTCAGCAGTTCTTACATGCATTTTATGTGCATGTGTCGTTCTATGTGATTTCATCCCACACATATCCATATAACCACTATTGCAATTAAAATACAGAACTGTTCCCTCACTACAAAGGAACTCTCTCACGCTCCCTCTTTATTGTCACACCTACTCCTTTCCTGTCCGTTGGCAACCACTAATTTGTTTTCCATCTCTATAGTTTTGTCATTTTGAGGATGTTGTATAAATGGAATCACACAGTGTATCACTTTGTGAAGTGGTCGTTGTTCATTAAGCATCATGCCCTTAAGATCCAGCCTCGTTTTTCGTCTACCCAGGGTTTGACCCTTTTTATTGCAGAGTAGCGTTGAACTGTGTGGGCGTACCAGACTTTATTTACCCATTCACCTATTAAAAGACATTTGGGTTCTTTCCACTTTCTGGCTCTTATGAATAGAACTGCTATAAACATTTGTGTACGAGCTTTTGAGGGAACATAAGTTTTCATTTCTTTGAGATAAGTGCCCCAAAAGTGCAGTTGGTAAGTTGAGTACTTATGGCATGTTTAGTCTTATAGAAAACTGCCAAATTATTTTTTGGAGTGGTTGTACCATTTTACATTTCAACCGAAAGTGAATGAGAGAAGTACCACTTTTTTTTTTTTTTTAAGATTTTATTTATTTATTTGACAGAGAGACAGCCAGCGAGAGAGGAAACACAAGCAGGGGGAGTGGGAGAGGAAGAAACAGGCTCCCAGCGGAGGAGCCTGATGTGGGGCTCGATCCCAGGACCCTGGGATCACACCCTGAGCCGAAGGCAGACGCTTAATGTCTGAGCCGCCCAGGTGCCCCAGAAGTACCACTTTTGACCCAATAGTATTTTCTCCTCTAAGAAAGCTATGAAAACTTAGATTTTAAAAAATAAAGGACTTTCCTGGTGACAAAAAAATGGTTCCATCCTTAGGTTGGGGTGATGGTTGTATGACTCTGTGAATATACTAAAAAACCATTGAATTGGACACTTTAAATGGTGAATTTTATGGTATGGTAAGTTATAGGAGTAACTTGTAGAAAGAAATGGGTATGTAGATATGGATATGTATGTAGAAAGAAAAAGGCTATTACAAGAAGGGATCTAATTGTATTATAAAAAATCTTATTCTGTCACACAGTTTCTGATGTTTATTAAGAATTTACTATGTGGCAGGCATTACATGTAATGTTTGGTACACATCGAACCATGCCCCCTTTACTAACTAGGATGTCATTTAACCATTCTGAATTTCCACATCCTTTTCTGTAAATGGGAAAAGGAAAATTACCTCCCTTTGTGAGGATTAAATGGAATAATGCATATAAAAGCATTTAGAGTGCTGCCTGCACAGTATCATTATCCTTGTTATTAAATTCATGAAAGGACATTTTCCTTATAGCAGTTCATAACTGCCTGGTAATAGTGTTATGAGAAAGTGAGCCATGCATAGTAATAAAGGATGACAGAGTCTGCCGTGGTGTGTATGGGAACACAAGGGAAGCAGCTGACATTTACTGATCGCCTGCTATGCACCGGACACCGTATTTACTAGCCACCATTCTGCACATTTCTTCCAAATATTGCTCCACAACAGAAAGTAGTATTATCCCCATCTAGTAGAAAAGCAAGCAAGCTCAGAAAGATTCAGAAACTTTCTCAGTTTCATGAAGGAATTATTTGATGGAGCCAGGATAGAAACCCACGTCTGTGTCCCAAGGTTGTGCTTTTCCACTTTCACCCATAAATTGATGTCAGCAAGACTATTTTTCAAACACCACAAGTAACTTCTGGTATTTAGATACTTGCAGCTTTTCACTTTATTTTCTCTCTTTATTCGGAAATGAAAACTTAGCATTTCCAAGGTGGTGGAATTAAAAATATTTTTAATGTATTTTTAAAAGAAGGTGGACATCTTTAGAATAGTTCAGAAAGAACACTACGGTTCTGTCCAACCTGAATGTCCACCTGCTTAGAGCTTGAATGAGAATTGAACTGTAAAGAGCCAAACTGCTGCTGGCGAAGTCCATGGCCACAAGTGCTCAGGAAGAGGTGAAGAGATGTGTTCTAGAAGTTAGAAGGCAAAGCCCGCCCACCCCTCCATGCTAACTAAGCTCAATTGAAAAACAAGGGGTCCCTGGGTGGCTCAGCTGGTGAAGGGTCTGACTTTTGATTTCAGCTCAGGTCGTGATCTCAGGGTCGTGAGATCCCGCTCCACCTGGGACTCCATGCTCAGCGGGACACCTGCTTGAGATTCTCTCCTTCTCTCTCTGCCCTTCCCCCCACTCATGCCTCCTCTCTTGCTCTCTAAAATAAATAAATAAATCTTAACAGAACAAAAAACAAAGCCCAAAACTAAATCCAAGCTCAGAAGAAAAGAAATCGTTTGCAATAATATGTCATCAAAGCCATTTCTCAAGTTTATTCACCCATGGCTTAGTCTTTGTGTTCTTTCTTTCTTCAGACTCCTTTCTCTTTAGCAACTGCCAAGTGTTGTAATGGAAGCAAAGACGGGACTCTAATGTCAGCCAATTTATTGAGAAAAACAACAAAGAGAAGTCATTTCCTTTGTAGAAAGCCTCAACGATTATGCATTCCCATTCCTCAGGTTTATGGAGGAACTTGGCTGTAGGTTTCCACTGGAAAGAAACACAAGGATTTGGAATGCCACTCGGAAAACTTAGGTCTTCTTGATTTCTGGATCAACTCAGAGAGAGAATCCCAGTGGGCATTCTCATATTGATGAGAGACAGGAGATCTTTGGCTAGGAACCTCCTAATTTATTCTCTGGGCTTTAATAAAGCTCTCTGCTTCATGTGTTGGTATGGTATAACTGATTTTATTTTACTTTATTTTATTTATTTTATTATGGGCAGGAGAAACAAGGTCTGGTTCCTATATGATTAACAAAACAAAGCAAAACAAAAACAAGTCTTGGGTTGGGTGAAGAGGTTCTCTGAACCATGCAAAATGACCTCGAAAGTGGCTGAAAACCTCACCAAGAATGAGAAATGGCATGCAGTGGGTTCTAGGAGGATGCTGCCGAGCTCAGCTTCAGGCGCATTTCATTTTGCATTGTTATGAATGGCTTGGAAGGAGCTTGTAAACCTACTCGGGTAATTAGATCTGCAGATGAGGGTAAATTTGGTGGTGTCCAGACCCTAGTGAGGAAGAGACATAGCACAGAGCAACCTACAGAGTAGAAAGATGGACAGGAAATGAACAAATGAGATCAGCCTGGAAAAGTAGAAATGTGCATCTGGAGAAATACATAATTTGAAAAACAGAGAGGTACTTAAAGGAAGGTCAGACTTGGAAAGCAACAGTGGTAAACAGGGCTTGGAGTGGATATCAGTTCCGGATATGTGTGTAACATGATGGAAACATAATACTAAGCCTTGGTGTTCATATAGCCTTTGGAGTGCATTTGTTTTTCGAACAGGGGCATTTCCATGATCTCATTTGATCTTCAGCCCAAAGAGGTTGGAAGCAAAGAACTTATTCTCTATTAAAGAGATGAAGAGAGGGTAGATAAATTGCGTGAGGTCAAACAATTTGTTAATAAAGTAGACATGGCTAAAGCTTGGGTCTCTTGACTCCTTACTCTTTTTCTCTTCTCACAACGATACCTCATCATTATGTTTCAGTATAGTAATTGTTTGTGGCTCAGTACTTTCCTCTGTTTCTAATACTGTGCACCGTTTTATTTCATTTGAAACTCAGCTTAGTGTTACTGAAGCTTTGACCAGGCAGGAAGCCCGCCCGCCCCACCCCTGTATAACTAGGATGAAGGGAGGCACCGTCTGGTGGATGGCAGATCTGTGGATGAAGCGTCAGAACCCTACGCTGATGGTGTCATTAACTGTGGGCTTAGGGGTGCACAGACCATATGCCTTCTCTAGTCTCATGTGCTTCAGCTGTAGGACTGAGCTGATAGCTGTGGGCTCATGGAGTGATCTCTTTGAAGATCTAAAAGAAGAACGAAGCTAGTACAAATAAAGACCGAGACCAAGAAGCTTGAGAAAGAGCTAGAAGGGGTGGGGAGTACGGATACATGTAAATATCTGGACTGAGAACACTTACTTAGCATATGTCAAGCAGGCAGATTAAGCAGATCCTTATTTTCAAGGATCCCCTTTACAAAATTTATCACTCGCAGTGTGATTAGAATGAAGAAAGATGGCGTAGCAAATGTTCAGAGAAAACATGCAGCTAATGTAAATAGAAGGGGGGTACAGGCCTGTGAGGCCTCAGAAGGTAGAAGACTGTGGCAGATGGATCCTGATTCCAGCCTGTCTGGATACCTCTACTTGGATCCTTCCAATCCAGTCCCTCTTCTTTAAAAAAATTGTTTTACTGCGATTGTTATCTTTAACTTTTAACAAGGTATTTTTACTAAGCGTTAACCTAAATGATAACCCGTTAATATGCAAATGAGCCTGTCTGAAACGTTCTGCCACCCCCACCAATCCAATATCCTTCAGGATGCTGCTCTCAGGTCGGGTTTGCATTTGGTTTGAGTTTGTCTATGCGTGCGTGTATGTATGTGTGCATGCGTGCATAATGTATATATGTATATTAGCATGTAGTCATCCAAGGCAATCCTTTCTTTGACTAAAAATTTATTTATTTATTTTAAAGAGAGAGAGAGCCCAAGTGGGAGGGGCTGAGGGAGGAGAGAGAATCTCAAGCAGACTCCATACTGAGCTGAGTCTGACATGGGGCTTGATCTTAGGACCCTGAGCCAAAACCAAGAGTCAGACACTTAACCGACTGTGCCACCCAGGCACCCCCATCCAAGGCAATCTGAACACACATCTCATGAGTGCCTTCATCTATAAGCTAGGCACTGTGTGGACCCTGGGGATGCAATGCTGAATAAACAGAGCCGCATCCCTTCTCAAGGAGCCTGGTGAAGATGGCTAATTAAAACAGATAATCATAACATACTCTGTAAGCCCAGGACTGGAGATGGGCAGAAGCTCTGGGAAGCACCAGGAGACACTGAAAAGATGTTAGGAAAAGCTTTCTAGAAGAGACAAAGCCTGAGCTGAGTCTTAAGGATTGTTCGGAGTTTCCCAATTTAAGAAAGGGGGTGGCGCCTGGGTGGCTCAGTTGGTCGAATGCCTGACTCTTGATTTCGGCTCAGGTCATGATCTCGGAGTCGGGATTGAGCCCCTTGTTGGGCTCTGCACTCAGTGCAGAGTCTGCTTGTCTCTCTCCCTCTCCTCCAAGCCCTGCTCCTGCTCTCTCTCTCAGATAGATAGATAGATAAATAAAATCTTAAAAAAAGAAAGAAAAGGTACAACTGTTTCTGGCCAAAATTCTGACAGGGGCAAGCACTTGGGGGCAAGGAGCGGCATGATGTAAGAAAGGAGCTCCTAGTTCCTAGGGTTACTTGGACCCAACATGCAAGTCAGGAGTGAAGAAAGGTGAAGCCACAGAGGTGAGCAGAGGCCAAGTGGTGGTGGTGGGGGAAGGGATGGTGCATGACATTTAGCATCTTAGATTTCAGATGCTGAGTCTGAAGGGGAATGATTGGAAACCTGCAGGTAAGTGAGGAGGTGACATTCAAGATGACACCTGAATGATAAGGACTCAAACTGGTTGAGGTTGATCCAGGCAGAGGGAGCAGACAGGACAAAAGTACCCAGGATGGAGGCCTAGGTTTTTGGTTAAGATGACCAGGTAAGGTGAGGTATCACCAGCTGAGCTACAAAGCACTGGAGAAGGTACAGAAGGTTCTGGAGCCTACCTGAGACATGCTGAGTGTTCTAGTTTCCCTAGAGAACAGATCATAAGGCAAAGATTAACATTCCAGAAGTTTATTAGGGGATGGTCTCAAGATCAACACCAGGGGAAGGGAAGGAAGCCGAATTGGGTGAAGGAGGTTGCAGCCTCAGTAGAAACCTCGGCTAGCCCTGCAGGGAGTTCTGAAGAGAGAATGAAACTTCAGCTCTGCTCCGAGTTAGGATAAGAGGGTCAGGCCTCAACTCCCCGCTGGTACCAATGAAGACCACCCCCCAGGGCAGTGTCATTCAGGCAAGGTGGATCTGCTTACCTGAAGCAGTGTTCAAAGATGGTTGACAGCTGAGAGCATCTGCCAGAGGCACTTGTAGCATCTGGAATCAGAAGCCCTTTTTCCCAAAGGGGGAGGCAGGCCATGCACCGCGGGGAGTGGGGTGGAGCAGGGTGCCCCTGGATCGCTCAGACAGAGGCTTCCCGTGTGCAGTTGGATGTATGAGCCTGAAGCTGAGAGGCCAGGGCTGGCCAAGAGGCAAGGTTTGGGAGGCAGTATCTTACCAGTGGTGTGAATGCATTAATTCGGGGGGTCGTGCACACTTTTGAGAACCTGAAGGAAACTAGAGACAACCTCAGAAAAAATATTTGTTTGGCTGTCTTTGGCCTGGGTTCACTCAATAACTGAAATCACTTAGTAACACTCTATACCCTGAGCAACATCATGCTATATGTTAATTAATCTGATTAATTAATCCGGTTTCTTGGAGCATTCACAGAGTATCAGGTACTCGCCATTATTTCACCTGATGCTCATGCCATGTAAGTTCACCATGTTGTCCCCATTTTGCAGAGGGTGAAAGTGAGAACTTGTCCGGGGTACCACAGTCAGTACATGACAGAGCTCGAGCTGAGATACCTGGTGATGTGACTGGTGGAGTTCAATTCCAGAAGTCCGTTTGTGAGCGCCATGGTGGGCTCTCCAGGCCCCTTCTTTGGCACTCTCAGGGTGACAGTGGATTCTTGCCAAGTAGGGGGAGAACCAGCCACCCAGGCACCAGTCAAGCAGGTTGACTTCCGCCATTTACTAGGTTGCCTTTTTGTTTTGCCAATGACTTCCTTTGTTGTACAAGAGCTTTTTATTTTCGTTTAGTTCCAGTAGTTTATTTTTCCTTTTGTTTCCCTTGCCTGAGGAGACATATCTAGAAAAATGTTTCCTAAGGCCCATGTCATAGAAGTTACTGCCTATGTTTTCTTCTAGTTTTATGGGGTCAGGTCTCACATTTATGTCTTTCATCCATTTTGAGTTTATTTTTGTTTATGGTATAAGAAAGCGGTCCAGTTTCATTCTTTTGAATGTTGCTGTTCAGTTTTCCCAGCACTGTTTATTGTAGAGACTGTCTTCTCCCCATTGTATATTCTTGCCTCCTTTGTCATAGATTGATTGACCATATAAGCATGGGTTCATTTCTGAATTCTCTGTTTTTTCTACTGATCTATGTGTTTATGTTTGTGCTGGTATTGTACTGTTTTGATTATTGCTGCCTTGTAGTATATCTTGAAATCTGGGATTGTGATACCTCTAATTTGTTCTTCTTTCTCAAGAGTGCTGTGTCTGTCGGGGGTCTTTTGTGGTTCTACAGCAATTTGAGTATTATCTGCTCTGGTTCTGTGAAAAACGCTGTTGTTTTTTGATAGGGATTGCATTGAACATGTAGATTGCTTTGGGTAGTATGGACATTTTTAACAGGATTCTTCCAGTCTATGAGCATGGAATATCTTTCCATTTGTTTGTGTCCTCTTCAGTTTCTTTCATCGGTGTTTTATGGTTTTCAGAGTATAGGACTTTTACCTCCTTGGTTAAGCTTATTCCTAGGAATTTTATTCTTTTTGGTGCATTTGTAAATTGAATTGTTTTCTTAATTTTTCTTTCTGCTACTTTGTCATTAGTGTATAGAACACAACTTGTTTTCTGTGTTAATTTTGTATCCTGCAACTTTATTGAATTCATCTATTACTTCTAATAGTTTTTTAGTGGAGTCTTTAGAGTTTTCTATGTATATTATCATGTCCTTTATCAATGGGGACAGTTTTACTTCTTCCTTACCAATTTGGATGCCTTTTCTTTTTTGATTGCTGTGGCTAGGACTTCAGTACTATATTGAATAATAGTGGTGAGAGTGGACATCTTTGTCTTGCTCCTGACCTTAGCAGAGAAGTTCTTCGTTTTTCACTCTTGAATATGATGTTCGCTGTGGGTTTTTCATATACGGCCTTTTTATATTGAGCTTTGTTCTCTCCAAACCCACTTTGTTTAGAGAATATCATGTACAGAGTTTGAATTTTGTCAAATGACTTTTCTACATCTATTGAGCTGATCACAGGATTTTTATCTTTTGCTTTGTCAGTGTGGTGCATCACATTGATGTGCCAATATTCGGCGTACTTCCAAGAGTCTTTACCATCTTTTTATACTAGTTAATGAAAAGTCAATTAGCAAGATTATAGTAAATTTGTCATCACAATGTTAATGAGTCTCATATCAGACTTCTGTGACAAAAACAGTTTCCACCTTTATCTGCATAGAAACTTTCACAAGAAGCTTTGTGATAAAGTAGTTTCCTGTGAGAACCTTTCACAGTCCCAAGATTTTAAATGAGGAGACCTTGGATCCTATTAAAACAAACTTTCCACGTGACAAAAACTTAGAAGACTTAAAGAGAAACTCAATGTTATGGTGACAAAATAGATAATATAAAATCTTATATTTACTTTAAATTCTATAGTAAATATATAAATTCATCTTAAATGCTATAGTAAACATATAAAATTTCAGTAACCTTTTCCCATAAAACTACCTCTACAAGTGGTTTCCGGGGTCCCTGCTTGGAAACAAGATGGTCCCTTAGTTTAACTTTAATTTTAGTTAAGGCTGAGTAAGAGATAAGTGGGCTTTTATGAAAGCGGCTTTCCACAGTGGCTTTAGCGTTAAACCCTCATTACAACAGAACTGTTGTTCTACTGACATCTGCTTATACATTACTTTCATTTGTGCTGTAGAGAATCCCCAAGAAATGTATAAACTAGGTAAGTGTCAATAACAAAATGTGTTCATCTCTGTAGCAGTGTGTTGAGGTTTTTAAAATGGAGATCATCGTAAATTATTTGTGGCTATGAAGTAATGAAAAGAGGACTTGGATACTTGTTAAAATATGCATTAGTTAATTATGCATACCTTTTGGGAAGGTGCTCAGTATACTGTGCTGTAAGTCCAGAAAGTCCTTATCTAATTTGGTACATGATTTCAGCAGGGAGGCAAGATTAGGAACTGCTCGTGGGCCGGCTTGGACAAGGGTTCTCCGTTTTCCATCCACTCACTATTACACAAACTCCAAGACTTATTCTTTTAATCACTCCATGGCGTAATGATATAAACCAGCAACTCCTTTTAAATGAATCACTCATCTTTCTGTTCCATAAGACCTGTTCTCTCATGTTTCTTGTTAGCATATCCACTCAGTTATTGTACTGACCCATTTTACAGATGAGGCAAGTAAAGCTCAGCAGGTTTTTCACACTGTTAATTCTAAAGTCAACCAATCTGAAATGAATTTAGAAAATCTAACAGTATTTCTCTATTTCAGTCTCTGGTTCTTCTGCTTATGTTCACTGTCTTCAGTGAAAAATGGACTACCTGGACCTTGAAAACTGACCAAGCACTCTGCTTGGGGCCAGGTCACTCATTGATACTGGGTGTCCTAAAGTCAGAAATCCAGGGTTTCACTTGGGATCAGAGTGTAGAGGTGACCAGTCCAACAAAGAAGAACACATTTGTTGACATAGCAGTGATACGCAAGAGGAGTCTCTTTTTCATTCAACAGCTCCTCCGGAAATTTGCTCAGAGAAACCTGTGACTAGACCCTCAGGCATGTGTTTCTGCCATTCCTCCTTCTCTGAAAAGTTAGGGAGCCAGAGGCTGATGAGGCCCCATAGCCCTGGAGCGTTTGCTATAACTGAATACAGGAAACCAGAGGGGGAAAAAAACCTAAAAGACTTGCAGCCAAAGTCCCTTCCTGGAGAGATTGGGGAAACCTGGAAAATATAAACTGGAGTTGCCACCTTGCATTTGGGGGCTGGCTTGCTATCCTGAGCCTCCATCCAAGAGTGAGTCTCACATCTCTCATCTAGGAGGGAGCTTTCGTGCTCTGCGGAGAGAGGTCTGAATCCAATCACGTGCGTTTCCGTTCAGCCCCAGGCTGAAACTGACTGCACTTAGCAGTAGATTCTGCAGCTCCGGTCATGTTCTCGCACAGGCTTTTAGCACACGGCCTGTAGTTCCGGGATTCAATCTTGCGGTTTAGGGCGCACTGGGAGTGAAGTGGGGGTGGGCTGGGGAAGGAGGTAGTTCCCTGGAGATAACTCACTGCTATCTCAATTCTGAACAGGCAGCAGAGACTGCTTTGGAAAAAAACAACCCTCACCTTTGAGACTCAGAGGCCCCTACTCTTTAATGCCTAAATAATTCAAGAATCTCCAAATGATCTGGTGTCAGAAATTCATGTAACTATATGCCAGGCAGGTGGCATAAATAAACGGAAGCCAACCTTTCTTCAAGGCAAAGGAAACAGCAGACATAGCTAATGGGAGAGTACGTGTTCTACCCAGAAGGCAGCCGGTATTCGATTCTAGCTGATGGGCACCAATGTGTATCGGGGAGCCCAGAATTCCTGAGTTTTCCAATTTTTTAAAAAAGATGTATTTATTTATTTGAGAGAGAGAGAGAGAGAACTTGAGAGCGAGAGGAGGGGCAGAGGGAGAGGGAGAGAATCCTCAAGCAAACTCCCCACTGAGTATGGAGCCTAACATGGGGCTCAATCCCACGACCCTGAGATCATGACTTGAGCTGAAACTGAGAGTCAGAGGCTCAAGTGACTGAGCCACCGAGGCACCCCCCAAGTTTTCCAATTTTTAAAGATATCTAAATTTGAGTGTGAAATCTGTACATTTTAAAATATTGGCTTAGTACAAAATATCATCCCAGGTATATATTCACTTACTACCAGCCTCACTTTGCATATTGAATTTCCTGGGGTACAGATTCTGGAGAATAACATGTAGGAAGTTTATTAGGGATCACCATCTGTGCAAGGGAAGGGAGGGGACAGTTAGACAGAGGGGGAAGTTGAGCTGTGATGTGGTCTACAAGGCTTTAGCTGACCTGACAGGCTTTGGAGTTGTTACCCTGTTGTGGCTAGGAGGCCAGGCCCTTACTTGCTCCCATTAACCACTTACTGGATCAGGCTGCCCTTGGGGTGGGGGTGGATTACCTGAGACAAGGACGGTTTCCAGAGAGGGCTGATTGCTGAAGGTTGAGAGCACCTGGAGGACAGAGTCCTTCAATCCTGAAGGCGGGAAGGGGGGCCTGGGTGTAGCTTCAGAGGGTCTACTACATCTTCACTGCTCCTGGTGGTTTACTTGGTGTTGGGAGATGGACCCTGGTCACCATGCGCTTGTCCATTTATGGCTGATGTACTTGTCTATTTACTGTGAAGACTGGGCAAGGTAGTACCTAAAAGAACCCACGTGCATTGCAAGGGTGTCGCCGTAATTCTCCTCCCTGCCCCCATTGTGTAACAGCAGCCCTACCTCCTCTTGATAATCTGGTCCTATGAAGTTGCTGATTCTCTTCGTTGCCTGTTTAGTCCCTGGGCATAGAGAGACCGGAGTGCTCCGTAGCAGCAGTAATGGAGTTCAGTAGGACTCTTGCTCTGCCCCCTGGTGGAAAGCGTTTCCCCTTCGGAGAAAAGATAGGAAACAACCCAGAGTTGCAGGGAAGTGAAACACGTGTTTCCCACTTGGCTCCCTGGGAGTGATGGTCAAAGGGGTCACTCTTGCTTCTTCCCCTTGGTTCTTGGACTCATGTATTCTTCTTTTTGGGACAGTACATACTTGATAAAGGGCACTGATTTAAAATGACAGTGCATCCTGGAGGATGTTGCCTTATCCTTGCAAGGAATCATCCCTGAATTCGTGCTTCACTTGTGCCTTCAGTAGATCATTCCTCCACATTTAGGATGGCATCTTCTACGTGGGGAGTCTTTGCTAGAACTACTGGATCTTGCAGTCATATGACCTTTCATGCATCTTGCTTGCTATTAAATAGACCCCTTAGTCCGATGTGATGTTATGGAACCCACGCCATTGCATCAAATACTCCTTAGTGTCGAACTGAGGCTCTAGAAGCAGCAAAGGCAAATCCATACCTAGAATATGTATTCACCTCTTTTCTTTTTTTTAAGATTTATTTATTTTTTGGGGGGGGGGGCTTTTTTCTCCACTCTCTAAAGTTCGTGTGTCCTTCGTGAACACTGTACAGCTCATGTGTCTTACCAAAGCCTTCAGCATACTTGTCACTTCTCACTCATCTCATCAGTTTTGCATGATGTCATCCAAAGAGAGTACCAGTAGGATGTTCTTCAAGATGTCCAGACTAGATCTTTTCAGACTGTATTTTAATGGAGGGAAGGACAATCGTAGCCCTGGTCAAGACTCTTCATGTGAATTGTCATCTGTTTCAAGTGCATGCAAACTGCTTTGCATTGCTTTTGTGGCAGGGATGGAAAAGAACTTCTTGGATAGTTCAGTGGCTGTGTACCATGTGCTTGAGGCCATGACAATATGCCCTAGGAGAGTATCACAACACTTTCAATTTGGGATCTTAATTGATTGAGTTATGAATTGGGATTTGTGTGTCTTTTGTACTATCTGGAATAGTGAATTAAATGACAATATAATGGGGATTACCAGCCCCATAGCATTTTGGTCTTTAAGGCCATTCTCTTAAGATGCAAAAAATTTTTAAATTTGCTATCTTGATTTAACATCTTGGGGTAAAGGTGGGGAAGAGTTTTAGAGCCTTCTCCTTGATCTTCCCAGCTTGATTGCTGTTACCCCACAGGCTAAGAAACCAACGTGGAAGTGTGCTAATTGCCATATTTGTCCATTCCAATTAATTAATAGAGGTTTGAAAAATGACCAGTAGGTGGATCTGTAAAGGTAGTGGGCCAAAGGTAAGCCAGAACTGGACCAGGAGTCCATTTGTTACTTGGCCTCAGCATGCTTTCACTCTAACAGAAGAGTTCTGCTGATGCAAGTCTCTGGGTATCAGTGTCAACAGGGAACTTATATCCATCTGTCCTCCAGATGTTTAGGTAGCCCCCTTTCCCATTAATAGGTGGTGCTAGGACCCCTTGGGGAAGGACTAGAGGAATCATACTCATCATGGTGTTGCAGGATCTTTCCTCATGATGACCCGCTTCTCCTTCAGTTAATGTTTTGCAAACCTCAAAACTAGGTTAGATCTAGAAATTGGACACAGGATTATGACTTTTTAAAAAAAGATTTATTTATATATTAGAGAGAGAGTGTGTGTGTGAGCCGGGGTGGGGAGGGGCAGAAGGAGAGGGAAAGGGAGAAGCCTCAGCAGACTCCCCACTGAGTATGAAGCATGATGCAGGGCTCAGTCCCAGGACCCTAAGATCACAACCTGAGCCAAAAACAGGAGTCGGCCGCTTAACCAGCTGAGCCACCAGGCGCCCCATGGGATTATGACATTTTAGTGGAGTACTACCTTCAGCCTTCTGATCCTCAATCCTTGATTCATTTTGATTACTACCTATTTTAGTTTCCTACTGCTCTTGTAACAAATGTGACCTCTCCTGTGGGTCTAACATGTGTTGGGCCAGAGAAGGAGATGAACACACAGTAATTTATCCCTCCGTCCCAACCTTACCCCATAGCCCTAGTGGCCCTGCCCGGGGCTTTGAAATGAACTACCATCATATCTTATGAAGGCCAGAGGCCTTCGGAACCATCCTCTGTTGAAGAAATGAATGAGAAGCTCTATGCAGGGAGAAGTAGGTTTGCACACCTTGCTCAGGCTGGTATAAGTATGATTTTGGAATAAGCCCATAGGAATGTTTTGTGTATTTCTATAATATTTTTATTTTTTATTTTTTGGCATATGTGTATCAAAGGTAGAATTCTTTGTCCAAATATTTCTGTGTCTTTAATGTACAATCATCTAATAATAGCAGGTGAATCACCACCTTGATTTTCATTCTGTGATACTGGAAGCATATGACTAAGACTTCCCCTGTTTGAACTGTGGATAAAACATATGGACCCAAGTGACTTAATGGGCAGTTCTGTGATTAAATGTGTATTTGCTAACATTAGAAGAGCCTGTGAGTTTCACAAAGGCTTTGGATATGGTTTTTGCCCCTTCAGAACTCTTTCTGTATTTGTTTTGGAACTGTTTTTTTCCTCTATCCTGAAAATGGAGATCAAGGAAAATGTTTCACCATGTTAATATAGCAAAATGTAAATTTGTTTTTAAAAAAGTAGAACATATTTTCAGTGATCAAAACTATAAAAATGGCTGATCACTTATTTTAGGTATATTGGAGATTAAAAGGACAGAGAATATTCTTGATTTTCTCCTCTATTCAATTTATCTTTTATTTATTTACATTTTTAAAAAAGATTTTATTTATTTATTTGGCGCAAGAGAGAGAGCAAGAGAGAGCACAAGTAGGCAGAGCAGTAGGCAGAGGGACAGGGAGAAGCAGGCTCCCCACTGAGCAGGGAGCCTGATGTGGGATTCGATCCTAGGACCCTGGGATCATGAGCTGAAGGCAGACACTTAATCGACTGAGCCACTCAGGGGCCCCTATTCAATTTATTTTATACTGCATTAATTCTACTCTATTTCAAGCATTGTGAAAGAGCTGGACACTGAAAAGATAAATAAGACATAGTCCCTGACGTAAACGAGTTTGAAAAATCAGAACAGTAGAAGTAATGGCAGGAATAGTTGCCATCTAATTAACTTGCTTTGGACTAAGAGTTTTACATGAATAATCTTATTTAATCTTCAATATGTTCACTATCCTTTATCTTCCTATACACTTATGCCCTGTTTTCTCATTTAAGGACACAAGATCCCTTGCTCCATCCTCACTTCCCTGTGGAGGAGCCATCTTTGCTCCTTGCTATGGGCAAGCCCTCTATTTGAATGCTAGATGTCACCTGTGTTGCCCACTCAAGGACAGTAGGGCTCTTGTCCACATTCTCTTACAGAGTCAGCACCATAGGCCTACAACCATGCTCGTACTTCTCTCCCATGAGATTCTGCTTTCTCTGCCTGTCACTGCTCCATTTCCTTGTCCCCATGGGCAACAAAATCCCTTGAAAGAGGTGTCTACATCAGATGTTTCCAATTTCCACTTCGAGTGTCTCTTGGAAACACTGATCAGTTTTCACCCCCACGACTTCATTAGGACTGTGCCGGTACACACACACATAGTAGGTACTCAGGAAATATGACTTGAATCATTTAACATACGCTCCCCGGAAAACCACTGTGAGGTGGCTGTTAAGATACTCATTTTATAGGTGCTCTGGTGAAGGCCCACAGCGACCTTGACAGTGTTTTCATGTACTAATTAATTCTCACTTCTCATCTTCCTTGAACCTTCAGCAGCATTTAACAAAGTGAATATGTTCTCCTCTTTGAAATGATTTAGTTTCTTGACCTTCAGAACACCATGCTCCCATGGTGTACCTTCTGTCTCACTGACCCCTGTCTCCACTCCTTTTCCTGGTTGCTCATTTCCCCTCAGGACACTTACTTACCTCAGACCTGTCTGCCCTCTGTCTCTACTCACTTCCTTGCTCATCACCTCCAGTATTATTAAATAATACCTAGAGGCCGACAACTCCTAAATTTGTGTCTCTGGCCCAGATCATCCCTTAGATTTCCAATCTCGAATATCCGCCTGCCTGCTCAACATTTCGCTTCGATATTTTTTTTAAGATTTTATTTCTTATTTATTTGCGAGAAAGAGAGTGTGTGCAAGCATGGGGGGAGTAGGAGGGGCAGAGGAAGAGGGAGAAGCAGACTCCCCACAGAGCAGGGAGCCTGATGCGGCCTCCGTCCCAGGACCCTAAGATCACAACCCCTGCCAAAGGCAGATGCTTAACTGACCACTAACCACCCAGGCACCCTTTCACTTTGATATTTAATAGGAAGGTCCACAGATACATTCCTGATCTTCCCCCCAGTCCCTTTCCTCCCACATTTTTCCCTGTTGCAGTGAGGCACATCTTTATCTTTTGAATTGCTCAGGCCAACAAATTTAGTGTAAGTGTCATTTCCTCTTTATCTCACACCCTGGTCAATTCCATCAGCAAAAACTGTTGGCTTTACCTTGAGATATATCTAATATGTGACCATTTGTCGCTGCTTCTACAGTTACTACTTGGTCCAAGCTACCGTCATCTCACCTGACCTTCTGTGACCTCTCTACGTAAAATTCCAGCCCAAACTCAAGACAGTGGAATGGCTTTCACCTTCCCACTCCCGGTTTAGTTATCCTCAGTGTACTTCCCATCATTTTAAACACCATGTATTATCATTTTTAACCTTTGACTTGTCCCCTTTCCTAAAACGTAAGCTTCAAGAGGGCATGGATTTTGTCTATTTTATTCAAATATTTGAATTCCTAATGTCTAGGTGCCCACAGTAGGTACTCAATAAATAAAAGTAAATAAATAAGTAAATATGGACCAAGGTCCCTCTATTTCCAAATCCAGATCCTTAAACAGCACACCATTCTTTGTCCCTATTTTGCCCTCGAAACCCAATATCAATTGTTTTTTAATTATTTAAATTAACACAAGGCTCTCAATGTTCTCTTACAGTTTGATGGCAGCTACTCTCAAAGTCACAGCTCTCTAATTAGTGCTCAGGTACTAAATCTATTCTACCGAGTCGTTCTTTGGCCCATATGTTGCCTTAGAATTTTGTGACTGTATCATATTAGCAAAGGGATTTCCTCACAGCCTGAATGTACCTGCTGTGAAATCTGAAATCAGGAAACTCTAAGAAGCCTTAGAGAAGCAAAAATAGATATTCTTTTTCTGCTTTTAATATTTTATTTATTTATTAGAGAGAGTTCACAAGCAGGGGGAGGGGCAGAGGAACAGGAAGAAGCAGACTCCCCGCTGAGCAGGGAGCCATTGTAGGCTCATCCCAGGACTCCGGGACCATGACCTGAGCTGAAGGTAGAGGCTTAACCAACTGAGCCATCAAGACACCCCCAAAATAGATATTCTTAAATCTAGATTTTATCACATGCCCTTTAATCATAGGAACATTCTTGTTCCCATGTATTTACTTTTTCTTCAGACACAATTTTAAAATTCACATAGTCACTCACCTAATAATTATTGAGCAATTTCTGTGGGCAGAGTCCTATTTCACACACGAAGGATATAGCTGTAAATAAAACCAACATATTACCTGCCCTCACGAAGCTTACATTCCAACGACGGGGAGAAGGATAATACTCAATGATCAATTACTATGCATATGGTGAAAAGTACCATGAAGCTAACACAGGCACAGAAGGGCACCAAGTGCCTTATTTTTGAGTAAGGGTATAAGGTAAACTTCTTGAGATCTGGGACGTTATTATTGTTATTCACCTCCGTAACACTAGTACCTGGAAAACTAATAGTGTGTCGTAAGCACAATATAAATATCGTGTGAATATTGTGAGAACGAATGAATGATGGAAAGACCCAGTGAGGGGGTTTCTGCAGCAGTCCATGTCAGACGTGAGGGTGCTAGGCACAGGAAGAAGTTTTGCAGATTAAGAGGTCGTATTATTGTCCAACAGCACGCAGAGTACAACTTCGTAAGGAGTTTGCTGTCTTTTATTCAAGGGAAAACAGTCCATAGATTGGGGGGATACCGTGCCTCATGAGCAGTAGAACACACTTTCTGAGGGATTTTGGGCAAGAGCGAGTTTTACAGAGAGTTAGAAGAAGCAGCGTGGAAATAGGGCATGGTTGGCCAGGGATTGCCGTGTAATACTTATAATACCCTAATACTTTAGGGTAAAGTAAGCTAGCTAAGCTGCGTTGGAGGATTGTGATTCACGCTTGTTAGGTTTCCGGTAAGTGGAGGCTGATTTAGGTTTAGATTTGTGACATGGTCCCAGGGACTGGAGCCGCCTCCATTTTGTGGCTCTCAATATATGAATTAACTTCATCAATCTGGATATAGTTAAGAGACAGAACCAACAACATTTCCTGAAAGATTGGATATGGAGTGCAAAGTGGATGGACTGAAGGAGAAGAGTCAAGGCTGATGCCATGCCTTTGGCCTGAGCAACTAGAATGAAGTAGCTTTGATTGAGGTGTGGAAGTCTACCAATGTGGTAGGTTTGGTGGCCAATATTAAGTTACTTTGGGACCATAAATTAAGTCTCTCTATGTCTCCTTTTCCCCCTCTCATCGTTTCCTGGGATACCTAAAGCCAAGCTGTGTATCCAAGGAAAACCATCCAGAGTCATTCTACTGTGGAAAACAGCCACGCTGGTTTCACTCCTCACTCTCTTGGCCAGACACAGAGGCATCCTGTATTCAAAGAAAGGCCCAGCCAAGGAAGGCTTTTTCCTTCAAACTCATCTTGGACACTTTCTTTTGATTTAAGAAAGAAAAAGATGATTGAGGGGACAAAAGAGGGAAAAAATAGTGTTTGTTGTACATTTCTGATTGTGGCAACAGCTTGAACCGATTAGCTGGTTATTATGCATTCCTGTGCACGGCTTGTCACTGGAGTCCGATCCGGAGAAACGAATCACAAGTCCTATTCTCCATGGCTGCTAGCATGCAGACCTGACCTCAAAGAGTTTAACCCCAGGTCTTCTAATTTGAAATAACACACACACACACAAACACACACACACACACAATCAAGTGACCAAAAACATGGTATAAATCTATTTTAGTAGAGAGTGTTCTGGATTATAATGACAGGAACAGAGGACATAAATAGGTTGCAAGAAAGGGAAAGAAACCTCTAGTATTAAAAAAGAAAAAAACGCAGTGGTATTTCTTTAGGATAGTCAATATCCCCTACATATTTTTGCTTTTCTTAAGAACTTGCAAGATCCCTTCCAGCAAGTTTGGGACACATCTTTGGGAAAGATACAGAGAGAGCTCTGCAGGGTTTCATAGTATGTAGTTAATTCTCTTTTTACCCTGTTCTAAATATAATCCTGCTCATTTGCATGCCAATCCCCAGAATGCATTGTAATTTCACAACTCTTGGCTAGTGGTCTCAGCATAAGAACAAAGCAAAATGTTTTGGGCGTGACTTTGGCCCTAAACCCTGCTCAGGCTTTGCAAAAGAGCACAGGGAGGTGACTTTGCCTGGCATTCATCCTTCTAGCCAGGGTATCACAGAACTAAAGTGGAGGTGGCTGGGGACTTTCCCTGTGAAGACTGCATTCAGTCCACTTACCCATGAATAACCAGAGGTTTGGGTTAACTCACTTGAGAGGAAGGAGTCTTGAATTCAGGGAGCTTAGTCTCCCCTCGGGGATTATGTGCCCAGGGTGGTTCATTTTAGGTTTTTGGAAAGCCCAGGCTGGAGTATTCTGTTCCTATTCTGGTGGATGCTTTATATAGTTCCTCTACTGCAGAGAAGGCCTGCAATTTAATGAAAAGATGGCCAGAACTGTGGTCAGTGGCCTGCCTTATAGAAATGTGAATTTAAGATTATTCACACAGACCTAGTTGTGCTTAGTGACATCTGCAGAATATTCAGTAGGCCATTAGCAGTGACAGTTGGGGAGTGGGGATGGTATGAGACTTGTCTTGAAAGGGTTTTACAGTTCTTGCAAAGCGAGCCATTTTTGTTCTTTAAATGATATGTTTGGAATCATTTTCAGGGAGAGCTGAGGGATCTCGCACCAGGACCACCAGGTAGCCCCCGCGCATAAAAGCCCCTCCAAATATGTCTTCCTTGACCATTTAATTTTAGCGAGGAGCTTAAGGACAATATATTCCAGCGCTAAAAGGCCATGTCTTTGCTCGCAATGACATATTGACTTTTGTCCATCAGCTCTGCCTAAAGTAAACTCGGGATTTTCAGCAGCGCACGCTGTTCACAGCCCAGGGGAAGCAACAGTAGTGTCCCTCACGCATCCTTGTCTGCACACCAGCAATGTGACGGGGGTGGGGGGTGCTTTCAACCACAGGTGTTTTCTACTCTTGACTCACAGAGCAGCATTAATGCACTTCGCCTATTCTGAGAGCCAGGCAGTGGAGTTCCTCTACAACAAATTATTTTGAGACTGTTTTTAAAATACGGAGAACAGTTGCTGGTAACTGACGCGGAGTCCCTCGCAGCCCCGTGAGAGCGAGTGGTTGCTTTACATTTTCCGACACGTAGTGCCAGGATCTCAGGCGAGCCGCGGGCCGGCCGGGCTGCACCAGGTGTGAGCAGGTCTGGGTTTTCTCCGGGCTTCGGCGGCGGGTTTACACCCGCAGCGGCCGGCAGAGGCGGCGTGCCGCCCTTCGCTGTAACAAAGACGGCGCCGCCGCCTGCAGCCCGCGCCGAATCCGAGGAGCGCGGACTCCGGGAGGGAAGTCGGGAGCCTTCTCTGGTCCGAAATGAGGGTCGGGAGGGTGGGAAACCCGACCAGGGGCTGGCCGCTGACCGCGTTGGTGCTTCCCGGGGCTCGGCCCGCGAGGGCAGGGGGCGACGCTCGCGCTCTTCTTTCTCCACCCGGGACTGCAGCATCCCCGCCCCGAAAAGTCCCTCGCGCCCCCTGGTGGCTGTGAGCAGGCTGGCTCCGCCGCACTCCTAAGTCACAAAAAAAGGAAGAAAAAGAAAAAGTGGGTGAGGCAGATGCAAAGAGGAAAATCAATAGGGATAAGAGAGAAGAGGGAGGAGTCGCGGAGCAGCCATTCTGGTCTTACGGGGTCCCAGCTGGCACGGCAAAAGAAAAAAAAAAAAAAGCCCGGGCGTGAACGCGAGTGGAGGAGGGTGTGTGTGGCGGGGGGGTCGGGGGTGAAAGGGGGGACCGGGGAGATTTACTATTGTCTCTGGCAGCCGCCGCGGGAGCCCGGGAGGGGGGCGGAGGCGAGAGGAGGCGGCGGCTGTGGCCAGCGCACCATTCGCTCCACCTGATCTCCGGCGCTGCGCGCTGAGGAAGGCGCGGGCAGGCAGGAGCAGGAGCAGAAGAAGGAGGGAGGGAGGCCGCTGCTGCAGGCACCGCCGCCACCATGTCCTACCAAGGCAAGAAGAACATCCCGCGGATCACGGTGAGTGGGGCGCGGGGCGCGGCCGCCTGCGTCTCTCGCTCGCTCGCTGCTCGCTGCGCCGCGGGCGGGGCGCCTTGGATCCCGCCGGCTACCCTGGTCCGGTCCCCGGGGAGGGACGGGGACCCGGGGTCCCGGGGGTGGAGAGCGGCGGTCAGCCCAGCCGGCGCGCCGGGCGCCACCCAGACGGAGCGACCCTGGCGTTTGGGGGAAAACAAAACAAAGAGGAAACCCAGAGTGGCGCGGAGAATTTTGGATTATGTATCAGAAGGATACATAATCCTCTGATTTCCCACCAGCCGGTAGTTTCCAAATAACGCAGGGCTCAGGCCCTCCCTGGATCCCCGCGCCGCCCGGGGTGTCAGTGTGCGCTGCCCTAGGCAGGGTGTGCTTTTTGTTTTAGGTGCCTTTTGGCGAGGCGGGGTATGGAGAGATGACACCTTTCCCCAGGGGTGCCTGGTGGCACGACCGCGCCCCTCTCCTAGCTCCAACCCCATGTCTCTGCCTCCCGCGCCGCGAGGGTGGCGGCGTGTCTGGACCTTCGGTCTTCACCTTGTCCCCTTCTCGCCTGCATTCACCCCGTTCATATTTCGGTACGTCATATTCCGGACTAGACAACTATTGTGGCTGTAGAGGCAATGACCAACTTTTTTTTCCCCCCTCGATGGATTTTTCGTTTTTCAGGTCATTTCCCCCCCTCATCCCTAGAAAAGGCTGAGTTTGAAGAGCAAATTTTAGTTTGGGGTAGTAGGCGCACGCTGTGTGCCTTACAGTGAGCCTTACATGTCCGACTGCCATTGTGTGCAAAACCGAGCCACCCGTGGCTGGCGGGTGTCAAATGCCCTGGGCGAGCGCCTAGGGCGGGGTGGGAAGGGGACCTGCCATTATCAGGTACAGAAGCCGCATCTTCGCCAGAGGCAGCTCTCAGCGGCAAAATACCGCGCCCCAGCTGAGCGTTTCTGTGGGATGCGCTGCAATGAAGCCCCTGAATGGAAGGGGCATAAGACAACCTGGGATGGGCATTACCAAAAAAGGGGGGGGGGGTCGTAGGGAGCAAAACAACAATAACAAAAAACACTGACATTGGTTAGTTTCGCATGAAGCAGTATGGTTGTGCTTTGTAGTGAATGGGGTGTGTGTGTGTGTGTAGTGTGTGTGTGTGTTTGTGTGTGTGTGTGTGTGTATAGTGGGGGAATGGGTGGCTACTCCATCTTTGCAAGGCGAACAAAGGAAGCGATCAACTGGCCCCTGGGAGGCTCTGCAGCTGCCCTAGGGCAGAGCTGTACCTGCTACTATAGTTCATTTGCCAGGGATCCACCAGATTTTGCTGTGGGCATGAGTCTGTTTGCACTTGGTCCGCTATGTTTGGAACGCCCTGTGTGCTTGAGACTGCCAATGCAGGACCTTACCTTTGTAGGCAGGGGGAAGCTGTTCTTGGCTCTAGTGCACTTTATTCTCAAGTGGTTTTGTTTCTATTGAAGCAGGCTATCTTTTTCATGCACCTGAGCCTCACCCCACACACGTGCACCCCACCCCTACCTGCCGTCCACCTGGTCTTAGGGAATAAACAACACTGCTTAGGAGAAGGAGAGGTCGGGATGGGTAGGGATCCTTTTGCCAGGTAAAGGTGTCGGGTGTACACATACCCTCCTTTACCACTGCGTGATAACATTGACTTCACATTATTGAAGAAACATTGTGGATCTTTACAATGCACGGTGGTTTTCTCAGTGCCAGTTGTCTTTGCAGACAGCTGTGGAAGATATTTAAAAAAAAAGACTGGGACAAAAGCTCAATTTTGATATTTTCCCTCAGTGAGGAGAGATGAACCCCAGCTCTCCTGATGAACCCCAGCTCTCATGCTGTTTCATGCATGAAGCATGCTGCTCAGATGCCCCTTGCCTTACCTCTGCTATACATTTGCCAGTTCTCCTGTTGGGGATAAGCAGAGAAAAGGTTATTTTTTTTCTTTCTAGTCCAAAGACCGCAAGGTTCTTCTTATGAACTCAGCCTGTGCTGTGGTACCGAGGGCCACGCCCATTCTCATAGGTATCACTAGGCCACCTTTCAGGAGAGCTACAGAAATTTAGCCCTGATTGATAACTTGCCTTCGAAACCCCCATAAATGTGGCTGTGCCCTAATCCTAGGGCCAGGTTTTCAAGGGGTTCCCTTTTGTTCTTGTTTGGATGCTCTTCCCTGGGGTGCCTCCTTCATTTTCAGCGCAGCTTCCATCCTTTCTCTCGGTGCATGGGGCGTGGTGCTGCATAGCCGCACCTTCAAGCTGGGGCTGTGTGTCTCCAGCAGCTGTGAGGAGAATGGACAGTGGTTGTGAATTTCTTCAAGCCAGACTACCTTGTATTCACATTGTTGCAAGGGGTCTGGGGTGGGGTGGGGGAGAAGAGGAGCATAGCAGGAGGTGGGGGGTATTGGGCTTCAGGGGCAAGGAATCCATTTGTAGATTTTCCTCAGGCTTTGTGTTGTATTTCTGTAAACAAGCGTTCTATTTTAGATTCGATTATTTTTGCATGTTTGTATGTCTTTAGATGATTCTAGTTATCTATACACTGTAAGGGTTGAGATACTCTTCCTGGATATAATTAAAAACATTAAAATATGGACACATATACATACATGAGAAAATGTCATTAAAGATCTAAATGTGACATATATCCCCTACTGTCAATTCTAGCATATTTTTTTAAATGGCAAGATTATGGAATTTGAATTAAGTTTTTTAGCCTCTGTATTCCTTTCTGTGAAGGCTGCCCCACCCAGTAGCTAAAATGTCACTAGAATCTGAGGACCGATGGGGGCAGTCTTTCTTGCTGGATACCCATTGCCTCCCCAGACACCACCCTCTGCCACAATTTGCCCCCCCCACCCCTACCCCCGTAAGGCTTTGATTGTTTTTGTTTTTCCTGCCACCTATTTTTGCTGCCCTCCTGAGATCAAAGCCTTCTTATACCTGTGTTTATTGGTTTCTCGGAGAGAGGGGTTTCTCTGTCCTTGGTAGAATTGGCTGGAGCTTTCTGTGTGAGTGGCTCAGGACTCCCATCTTATTGTTCTTCTCAGGTTATCCACGTGCATGACCTGTCTGGTCTACCTCGATACCAGCCCTTGCTTCTAAATGTTAGGCTGGCAGTTTAGTCTGGTTCAGCCGGTCACAGCAGGGACATTGTGCTGCCGTCACCTCTGTCTCCACTGTCTAGCATGGTCCCTAGCACATAGATGTCTCCTGGTTATCAGTTAAATCAATAAATGAATTAAAAATTGTTCCTAATAAGAAGAGCTCATACCTATTGAGTGTTTATTTTGTCTGTTATTGTTCTGTGTGCCTTACCTCCATTGTCTCCTTTTGATCCTTGACTTAACACTGTCTAAAAGGTGCTATAGTTATTCCCATTTTATAGATCCCCAAAAAAACACCAAACAAAAAAACCCCCAAAGAACCAAAAAAAAACACCCCAAAACCCATAGAAAATCAAAAGCCTTTGCCCAGGATCAGAGACTGTGTGGGTGTTAGAGGCAGGACTCAAACCTGCCCACCTGCTTGAAGTCAAAGTGCATGCCCTTCACCACCACATTCTTTGTGGTGTTTCTGCTTCTACCATCACTATTACTTGGTGTTAGTAAGGCAAATGGTATAGAGGAAAGACTCCGCACCCCCTAAGTAGTCCTGGTAGCATCTGGGAGGCGTATTTTGCCTGCCAATGTCAACAGATCCCTTAACATGGTGTCTCTTACTTATATTCAGTAAATGTAAATAGCACTTTGGGGGAGGGTAGCTAGCCGCCTATCAGTTCCGCGGTGGGGAGTTACCGCTTGAAGCTGACCGCAAGACTGGGACGGATCTCACAGTCACGTTCCAGTGCTTTATATGTATTCTCTTGTCAGAGTCTCTGCAAAAACCCATTTTAAGGAAACTGAAGCACAGATAGGTGAAGTTAGTTATGCAGAGTTACCCAGCGAGAATTTGGGGGCAAAGCCTGAAGTCAGCTCAGGCTTCTCTGGCTTCACAGTCTCAGCGGTCCTGGTGCAGCTGCCGCCTCCCAGAGGCACGTGCAGCAGAGATCTGGAAGGTGTGGATAAAGAGTTCCAGAATTCCCTCTGGGAGGGGAGGCACATCACAGAGAATTGGCTTTTTGCAAACGGTAATTGGATTTCCGTAAATATTATCTTGCAGATAATGCGTTTTGGCCGCACTGGGGGTTGGGTTGTGTGTGTGTGATGTTTGGGAATTCCCAGAATACACATCCTCAGGCAGGAACACAACCCGGAGAGTTCTTACCCGGGCGCATAGTCAGGACGCTGTGGTCTGGTTTGTCGGGTGGGATCGTGACCTTTGTGAGTGCCATAGGAAGTTTTTATTCTTGAGGGGAAGGGAAGGGGCCTTATGAAGTGCAGCAGCTGAGCTGGGGGCCTGGAACCAGCGGAGAACCTGGAGGAGGCGCGAGTGCAACCCTGCCCCTGCCTCTGTGCCTTCTTCTTGCTTCAAGAGGTGCCACTTGGGACTGGGACTAGTCACTTGGGACTAGCATTCGGGAGACCGAAAGAAAAGAAGTCACCCACAGTTGGCTTTATCCGTGTAAGGCATCTTGGTAGGGAAATTCCAGAGTAAAAGACCGAGGGAAAGTTAGGAATGGAAAGCATCTTAGATATCTGATCATGGAAATCTCAGCCCCGGCCCTGCCTGGGGTGTTCATTTGTTACTTTATATTTTGAGAAGCCATGTGGTGATTCTCGGCCAGGTTAGTCCTCTTTCCTTCTTTTTTTTTCCAAGTTTTTTTTTTTTTTTTTTTTTTTTTTTATTGGGATGCCTGGGTGGCTCAGTCAGTTAAGCGTCTGCCTTTGGTTCAAGTCATGATCTCCGGGTCCTGGGATTGAGTCCCGCATTGGCTCCGTACTTAGCAGGGTGTCTGTTTCTCCCTCTCCTCCCTGATCCTGTTCTTTCTCACTATCTCTGTCTCTCTCTCTCTCTCTCCAATAAATAAAATCTTAAACAAACAAAAAAAAAAGATTTTTAAAATGTATTTGAGGGGGGTAGAGAAAGAGAGAGAATCCCGAGCAGACTCTGAACTGAGCGTGGAGCGCAACACAGGGCTCGATCTCACAACCTTGAGATGATGACCTGAGCCAAAACCAAGAGTCAAAAACTCAACTGACTGAGCCACCCAGGCGCCTCTGGGTTATTCCTCTTTCTGAAACACCAGCAAAGTGCCTCAGGTGTATAAAGAGCTCTGCCTATTAGTAGCTATGATGGAGCTGGCTGGGCATTTGGGGGAATTCTAGAGGAATAGATTTTCTCAGAGAATTCCAGCCTGTGTGGTAGAACTGTCAGCTTATAAATGAAAATCTTCCTGCTTATCTCCCTGGGCTGTTGAAAGGCCCCAATGAGGAGAGTGACCCTGAACGTGGTCTCTGAGCCCCGATATCTTCACAGTAGTAAATACTGATTTATTTATAAAATCTCAACTACTCTGGAATGTGGAAATTCATGAAGGGGACGACATGATAAAAGTCTGGGATAGAAAGAGGCTATTAGGAAACTATTTTTTGAATGCAAGTTTTTAGAAACAAAAATTAATACAGTGTTCTATAGAAGCTCCTGTTATTTTTTCTTGCTTAAGTTATGTCACAATGTTTCTCAAAATTAGTCTTCTCATTCATTTCTGACAATCTAATAGAGGCCATTAGACTGTCTTTGGTCTTTGATATAGAGACTTTCTCTTAAGCTGAATAAAGGATGTTTTTCTTAGTTGCACTATATTGTTTTTCAATCCTAATTAGCTTGTAGACTAAAGTGACACAGGTTATGAACACCCTTTCTGGCAGGTTCTTTACGACTCCCTGTTCAGTAGCTTTTCCCCTGCCCTTTCTCCTCAGTTGGGAAAAAAAAAACCACTGAATTTGAAAAAGAACAAAAAAAACCCCTTTATGTCCTAATGGTTCCTCTGTTCTTTACCTGTTGACACATTTCATAGGACGATTTGCTTTTGCTTATTACATTTGAAAAGTTACAAAATGTTTACAGCAGTAGGAACTTCTCCCTAGGATAGAAATCTGCCCCTCTTTGATTAAATCAGTGCTCCTAATCATAAGGGGACTGGAAATTTGACTGTGTTATCGCCTCCTGTGATGAATGTTGATAGGAAGCCTGACAGGCTCCCCAGTTACTCCCTCCTCAAATGAGTGCTCCATTTTACCTTTTCTCTCATTTTCTGTAGGCCACTCAGAAACAAATGAGAAAGACCCTGGACAACCCAGAGAAATAGGCTATTTTCTATTTTCACACTCTTCTGTTGTGAAATTTCTCGTTCCTCAGACTCGGTCTATGGGTATTTCAGTATACGAAATAGACCAAAAATACTATGTGGTCAAATAGGATGAGCCCTTCAGTTTGGCCTCTTTGTTTGGCCCTAGTCTCTATGTGGAGTCTACTTACAAAAACAACTTCTCTTGGGCTGCCTGGGTGGCTCTATCAGTTAAGCTTCCGACCCTTGATTTCCAGCTCAGGTCATGATCTCAGGGGCCTGGGATTGAGCCCTGCCTCTGCCTCTATGCTCAGCACGGAGTCTGCTTGTCCCTCTCCCTGTGCTCCAACTCCTGCTTGCGTGTGCTTGCTCTCTTTCTAATAAATAAATAATAAATAAATAAATAAATAAATAAATAAATAAATAAATAAAATCTTAAAAAAAAAAAACACCCCAGCAACTTCTCTTGAGAAACTTTACTCTGTTAATTAGATTGTAGGGATCTCGGTGGTTAGAAAGATGGGACTAAGCCTAGTGGAGCTGTTGAGCTACCGCTTACTGAGTGGCTGTGTGGATTCCCTCACTTGACTCATAGCATCTCCTGTAGCTGCAGTGATTGACCACCATTTTTGTGCTCTGGATAGAGGCTCCAAGAGTTTGAGTAACTTGACTAAAGTCATACAGTTGAAAAAACAAGATCCTGGGATTGATCCGTCCAGAGGTGAGTTCGTTTCATAGGCAGGAAAGCAGTCATTCCCTATCCACAGGTGGTTTTCCCCATCCCCGTCACCTCCAGCTGTCAGCACCTGTTAGCTCACAAATGCGGGTCAGTGTTCTCAGGGTGGAAGGAGTGGGGATGATCTGGCCAAACCTGTCACATCACCCCCGGAACAACTACCGAGTGTATGTCCTCCTCATAGTGGTTCGTGCATGGCTTTGCCATCCGTCTGAATTCGCTTCTGGCTTTTGCCCAGATGCACGTGTGAGTGGACGGTGGAAAAGCAGATGCTGTTTTCCTGCCCTGCATACGTACAGTCTGGGCCCAAGGCCCCTTCTCACTCTCTGCCTGTCTGCTTCCCAGACTTGGAAGGAGCCAAGCTCCCCATTCCGCCAGAGAAATATAGGACACTCCCAGCACTCTGAGCCAGATGGGGGAGCTCCACTTTAGAATGGTCCAGGAGCCTATTTGGGACATCTGGAATTCAAGGACACATTTCTCATGGCTTAATTAGTCTCTTTTTTCCTGGGAAGCCCTGAACAACGAAATATGCAGGATAAAGTGAGATTTGATTTTTTTTAAGAGAAAAGTTCTGGCTAGTACAGCAAAGGAGCCCTCCAGCTTTTTTGACACAGGGAGAGACAGCCCTGGATGGAGTATCAGCATGTTGTGGTTCAGGCCTGCCCTTGCCTCTAATTTACGTGTGACTTGGGGCAAACCCTTATTATCCCTCTGAATTCTGCATCAGTCAAATGAGGGCATTGAACTAAATGATCCCCAAGGTCCCTGCCAGTGCACATGACCCTGTGAGCCTTTATTTTGTCCTCTCTTTTTTCCTGAGATCATGGTCAGCCCTCGTCACTGTGTTCCAAATTTAGAGAAGAGTCATAAGCCCTTTCCGTGAGGGAAGACAATGCAGTGAGAAGAAAGTCAGAGTAGTCCTTGTTGGCTTAAAATCGGTGGGACCAGCCCAGATCTGTGCTGGGTCTAAGGGTCTTTGGTTGCCTTTTACACTTAAAATCCCCCCTTTTTCTCATTCAGAGGGTAGATGTGGTCAATAGACTCTGTACAGGAGAGAAATGGAATAATGTTGTCCTTTTCTTAGCAGAACTTTGGTATTAATTCAAATGAGTGTTCTTCGAATGAGACCGTGATTCCTTTGCTGGCACATAATAGTTTCTCTTTTGGATAAGGCTACCATCAATAAGGGCACGAAACTGATAAATTGCCCCAAATCTACACTGGTCAAGCAACTAGGTGGACCAACAGAAAACAGCTCTTAGTCTGTATGTGCTCCAGCAAGCTCTTTTCAGTTGCTCTTGCCAATATTTTAAGTGAGGTGGCTGCCATCCAATGGAAATAACCCACCCCCAAAAGCCAAATAATGCCATGGACACCCCATGAGGTAGGGATGGTTTTGGTTTTGTTACCACTGAGTCTACAGCACTCAGTCTTTGTTGGCACATATTAAGCCCTCTGTAAATATTTGTTGAATGAATGGGTACATTTAACACTTAAATTGAAGGAATGATGTCAAGCCAGAAGATGATCAGAACGTACATACATTTGTGCTTGTATGTCATCCTTCCTTTCACTGGCGGCCTTCTTGAATATTAACTTTTAAGAGACCAGGCCTGGCTCTAAGAAATCAGCAGAGGCTCACTGAGCCAAGGGAAACAGGACAGCACACCCGTAGAGTGAGCAGTGTCAGCTGTACTCCGGGACCTGACCGGGGCCGACGGAGCCCGGCCCTCATTTGTCCTTCTCTCTTCTTAGACCTCCCTTGCTTCCCTTCCTCCAAATCCTGCATCTGACCCCATTCTCAGCCTGTTTCAGAGCCTACCTGGCTACTCCTTGCTTGCAAACAGACCCGTTGTTTCTCTTCCAGGAAATGATTGAAAAGAAAGAGACCTTTATGCCTCCTTTCAAATAGAGAAAATTGTCCCCATGACTTTTTGAACCGGGATCCAACATAGATCTGAATTGAGGCCTTTCTGCCTTTGCATAGAAACCACAAGCCTTTGGAGTTATTAGTTATTCATTATTAGCAGTTAGATAGGGCAATCTGCTTTGCACAGAAAACCCCGCCTTTTAGAAAGCTTGGTGAAGGAGCAGCCCAAAGGTCTTTTTTGCTTCCCTATTAGGGTTGGCCATTTTGATGGAGTGTTTTCATGTTTGTGTGTGTGTGTTTACTCAAAGATTTTTAGTCCCTCATTCCACCGCATCTGTCAGCTTTTTCTGGGCTTATATTTGGAGCTATTCCTGTTATTAGCATTTATTCTGAAGTTCATTTTTTGCTTTGATCGGTGAAGACGATTAAACTCCCAGCACATTTTATCAAGTTCATCCCTGGCTGTAAACCATGTGGTTTGTGGTCTCAATAATCTTTAGGTAATAGTTGTCACTAGATCCTTTTAAAAGGAGCATTAATGGGGCGCCTGGGTGGCACAGCGGTTAAGCGTCTGCCTTCGGCCCAGGGCGTGATCCCGGCGTTATGGGATCGAGCCCCACATCGGGCTCCTCCACTATGAGCCCGCTTCTTCCTCTCCCACTCCCCCTGCTTGTGTTCCCTCTCTCGCTGGCTGTCTCTCTCTGTCGGATAAATATATAAAATCTTAAAAAAAAAAAAATAAAAGGAGCACTAATAAGAGAAGGCAAAGTGAAGAAGTAAAGTCTATTCATGGAACCTAACATCTCAGGTCAAAAAGCACGTGAAATACTTTATGTATTAGAAAAATCATATATAAAATAATCAAGTATAATAACAGCATTTTGCTCTTTTTTGATTGTAGAACAAGTATTGACCATTGGCTCTGGACCTAGAATTGCAATGCTTGTCCCTGGAGCATCTAATCTGGAACACAGATGGGAAATTAGTTTATGATAACAACTACTACTACTACTACTACTTACTAACAATAACAAATTTTTATTGTATCCTGTGTTAAGTGCTTTTTTTTTTTTAAAGATTTTATTTTTTAATTTATTCATTCAACAGAGATAGAGACAGCCAGTGAGAGAGGGAACACAAGCAGGGGGAGTGGGAGAGGAAGAAGCAGGCTCATAGCGGAAGAGCCTGATGTGGGGCTCGATCCCAGAACGCCGGGATCACGCCCTGAGCCGAAGGCAGACGCTTAACCGCTGTGCCACCCAGGCGCCCCTGTGTTAAGTGCTTTTTATTCATTATCTCATGTAATGCTCAGAACTGTTCAGTTAGGTAGACGGATTTTCCAACTCAGGCTTCCCATTTCATTGAGGAGAAAACTTAGATCAGAAAATTTGCCTAAGAGCACGCAAGCCTTCAGTGGTGGAACCAAAATTCGGACTGACTCAGCCCACATTGTCAACTGCTAGGTGGAGCTATCTTAAATTCTACCTTCTTTTATCTTCTTCCACCTCCAAGGTCATGAGACACCCGTTCAAATTGGAATTCACTTAATTCAGGTCCAGGGTGAAGGCCTTCCCTGCACCTGTTTCCTGTGAACCTTGCGTAGTTGAGGTTATGGGAGGTACAGAGAACAGCCCTTTGGTGCCCTCCTCTGCACGAGCACTGCCTGGTTCCAGAAGCTCTCCAGCCTTCCCATTACAGGCAGACTCACTTCCCAGCATGTCCAAGGCAGCTCCACACGATGGCACAACCCGGGCCAACTTGCCAGGGGGGCGGCCACCACTTTTAGCAAAGAAGACTATTTTGCATTGAATTAACAAAAATACCAATGGGGGTTTCTTCTTGATGTGGATTTGAATGCCTCCTTCTCATTCCATACCCCACAGGACATTCCCCAGCTTCTCAATAAATCCAAAGCAAGATTCTGCCAAGGTTTTGATTAAATGTAAGCTCTGTGAGATTGATAGAGTCAGAATTCCCTTAGAGAGAGTATTTTAGTCTAGATTTCCCTTACAGGTGAAGAAATGGAGACGGAGATGCAAGTGGGTCTGAATGAATTAGGGCTTCTTCTGTCTGGTTTATTGTAGGGCACTGAGATTTTAAAATTAAGTAGGAATTTTTTTCCCCGATACGAAAAACAGCGTGAGGGTTATAGAAAAATTTACCAAAATAAACACAATGAGGACAATACAAATAAGCTATAGTGAAATTAATCAGAGACAGACGTTGTAAATTTTATGAATACACCCATTTTGAGCTTTTTCTTAAGACTATATATGCTATTTATTAAAATGGTACCACGTAGTGTTCATGCTGTTTTATGTCCTGCTTTCCATTCCACAATATATTATGACATCTTTCCATGTTTCAGATATTTTTCTATAACATAATTTTAAAAACCCACATATTACCCCAGTGCTTGGGGATCTGATTAAATTAATCCCATTTTGGTTGAATTTTTTTGGTTTGTTTCTACGATCGTGATATTAACAAACATGAAATGATGCATTTGTTTTCAGTTGCTGTTTTTTAGTGAAGTTAAATTAAAAGCTATTCCAGGATGAGAGGTTAAGTAACTTGCCCCGAGTTGCTCAGCTCAAGACTGCCAGACTAGAGATTTGAAACCCACTGTCTTTCATCTTCGTCCTGTATTCTTGTCATTGCTCTGATTGCTTTGGTAGTTGGGCCGTTTTCCATGGAGAGCTCTGCCTTCCCTCTCTCTTCTTCTGCTCTTGAATGAGCACATTGGTTTTCTCACGTCCGCCCTTGCTTGCCTGTCTGACTCGCCGAGGCTGTTGACATTTGTAGAGGTACACAGAGTTCTGGGACCTGAAGTTACACAGCTGGAGAGGAAACATGCCCAGCTCTTTCTCTCTTCTCCTTACTGGCTTAACCTATGAGCTTGGAAGCTGGTTTTAATTTTACATTCTCTGTGTGTATGTATGTTTGTTTTTAAAACTTTTTTGCCCTTAATTCTTTCAAGGAGACCTTTATTTGAAATCATATACTCTTTCCCTCAAAGCCAATTTGTGCCCCAAATCTTGATGAGATTACTTTGTTTGGGGATATTGATAAATTCACCTTGGGGTTTCTGGTTTATCCAACTAAATTGGTTTAAATTATGGCCTGACAGAGAGAAAGGGCATAAACAACTTAGAAGGTTTTAAAGCAATTGGATCTAATCCTCTGCTTCTAGAGACTTCATCCTGGGTTGATTCCACAAAGAAGGTATGTTTTGTTTTGTTTTTATTTCAGTTGCTTCGTGGCGCGCTCTATCTCAGACCCTTTTTGATGTGAGAAATTATGGGAAAAACTTAGCTTTGCTCGGTTAAGGGCAGGAAGAGAAATAAGGGATCCATTATTCCAACCCCCTCATTTTAATGATTAAGAAAATATGGGCGGAAGAGGGAAAATAATTTGCCAAAGGTCACACAGCAAAATAATTAAGGAAAAAGAGAAGTGTAGAACTTGTTTCCCTTACTCTAAGTTCAGTATTTTTCTCACCCCCTTTTCTTCTGAGGCAGGGGAACTTGAGGATCTGTTACTGGATGAATTTTGTCTCCTAAAAGTTCGTGTGGTGAGGTCCTAACCCCTAGTACCTCAGAATGTGACTGGATTTGGCCATAGGGCCTTTACAGACATGGTTGAGGTAACTAAGGTCAGGAGGTTGGGCCCTAATCCATTATTGGCTCTAGAAGAAGAGATTAGGACACAGTCACAGAGCAAGACCATTTGAAAACACAGGGAAGAGAAGGCCATCAGCAAGTCAAGGAGAGAGGCATCGGGGGAAACCAACCCTGCCGACACCTTGATCTTGAACTTAGAGTTTCCAGAACTATGAGAAAATAAGTATTTGTTTTTAAGACGCTCAGTCTGTGGTACCGTGTTATGGCAGCCCTGGCAGAATGACACGGGGACGTTAAGGACTAAGACTTTTAAAGATTCAAATCTTCAAACTTGAGAAGCTCTCAATGAACAGAAAAGGGAAACCCACATAAATAATGTAAGAAATGATGCCTTGTCAGAGCCATACCGACTGGTTTTTCATCATAATTTTATCTATGACATCTCGTTTCATCCTTACGTCTAGATTATAGTTATTTATAGCTCCACTTTACAGATGAGGAAACAGATTCAGGAGGGTAGCTTATCTCAAGTCACATAGTTAATAACTAGCTGGTGGAGGAAGCTCCCAGTTCACCTCCTTGTCTGACTTGAAGCCCTCACTTAGTACATGGTGCTACTTCCCGGGCAGGAAGTTAATCCAAACTGTAGAGTCACGAGGGTCATCTAGTTGTTTAAAGTTAGGAAGAAAAAAAATGTACCCCAGAGTCTCAATGCCTTGGAATCCACTTAATGGATTGGACAGGACATATTTGGCCCCTGATTTTAGGAAAAATTCAGAGATCAGGGACATTTTAAAAGATAAGCTATTTGAATTTCACTACAAAGTCTTCCCTTCACCTGTTGAAATGGACAGCTATACATAGTGAAGGATTAAGGTTTGGGATGATGGACCCCAGGCCCCGAAGAACTCCGACCCATCGCAGGGGAATCACTTACGTACGCTGGATCGTATCTGCTCAGGCAGGAATCCAGACCCATACATCTGTAACATGAATGGATGTGGAAATTATCTATGCCAGAGTTTTAAAACGACATACTTTAGAAGTATTTTCAACAGGAAGGCCTGATAAATACGCAGTCACCTAAAAAAAGAGAAGAAAAAATGAAATTAATTTGAGCTGCTGGTAAACCCAAAGCTTATCATATGGGAAATATGAGGTGCTTTGCGTGTTGAATGTAAATGGTGGTCTTCCAGCCCCATCCTCCCCATTTTGTCTGGTCTATCAGTGCTTACATGTAGAGGTTCAAGTCACTCGGACTTTGTTAGTAAGAAGGCACGATCAAGTTAAGAGGTGAATAGAGTTTGTTTTCAGGAGATACTGGGGGTAAGGCTCAGCTCAGCTGTAGACAAGCCGTGCAACTTTGTTGGTTCTGCCTTTAGAATAGAATCTCCATCCAACCCCTGGTCACTATTTCTCATCACTCGCCACCGCCCTACCTCAAGCCTCCCTGGTCTTACCGTAACCCCCAATTGAACTCCGTGCTCCCACTTTGCCTACACTTAGGTCATTCTCTGGGCATCACCAGGGTGATCCTTTAAAAATGTAAATCGGATCAAGTCGCTCCCCCAGCTCAAACATCTGTTGCACTTGGAATAAAACAGACCGTGACTCTCTCCAGATTCCACATGGCCTGGCCCTGACTGTCCTCCTTTCTGGACGCCCAGCCCTGCTGCTGCTCCTTCCTGGGTGACTGGCGGCAGCCGGCCTCTGCTCCCGCGCTCCCTGGGACATCTTTGTCTGCAGCTCAGGGCTGCTGTGCTTGCTGCTCCCCGGGAGTGGGCAGTGGTCTTTCCTAAGAGCCGTTCTTGACTTGGATTGCTTCCTCAGATCGTTCAGAGTTCTGTTCAGCAGACAGCTTCTTAGACATATCTTCTTTGAAAACCTCCTCAGACACAGTCCCAGACGCTTCCAAGCCTCTGCTATCCCCTTGCCCTCGGTCTGAATTCTCTTTATCACTGTCGCAAGTACAGTACTCATTTAGCTAGCTTACTTGTTCTTTGCTTTTCCAACCACGACAGTACAATGTCAAGGAATGTATTTTGTTCATGTTGTATCCCTACTCTGTGAACAGGAGGCGTTTATAAACATTAAATGACAGAATGAAGGGATAAATAAATCAGGGAGTGAAAAGGCTCACTGCTCCTTTACTTGAGACTAATGTGCTTTCCTTGGGGTCAGTGGTTTGGGGAGAACAGGTGTCAAGGAAGCAGGGTTATCAGAAGGCTACTGAACGGTCTGCTCCATGGTGACAGGGACCACTTCTGTGTCCTTCCGCATTCTCGCACCCAGGCCTGGCTCAGTCTCACCTCGAATGAACGGAGCAGCGGATGAAGGTGAAAAGATTTGAGAACAGTGGCAAAAGAGGTAACACGTGGACAGACACCTGCTCTCTCTGAACTGAAGGGAAGAGACCTGCAATGGTTACAACTTGCTTGCTGTGTTTTAGACACAGTTGAATACGTGTCACAGTGCACGTCTTGCTTGGGTATGCATCCAATGTTTGCAACTCTAAACATCCGTCCTCAGAGCACTGTTTGAAACATTTCTGAGCAGAGACGGTCATAAAAAAAAAATTGGGAACTATATCAAAAGATTATTCTGCTGGTGTTAGAATCTTAGAATGTGAAATAGTGTTTATGAGGCGGGGAAGCAACGTCAAGGCTTTGCAGGTAGGGAGGAAGCCTGCAGGCCTTCAGGCCTGGGGCATACAGTCCTGTGATTTCGGTGTGATGCTTGCAAATGGAAGGCAGTCTGAAATACATCTTAGGGGGTGCCTATTGTGGGAAGAAACCTTTTGTTGTAGGATTAACTGCCTGCCAATCTCGTTTTTGAGTTCTGATAATTTTTAAATGGAGGCTCAGTTGTATTTATTTCAAGGGTTCACTTCATTCAAAGTCCGCCTGACCTCTTGAAGTCCTTGTTCTCCGAGCATCTGCACTTTTCTCTGTCCGTATTACTTGGAGAAGTTTGGGGCCCAAGAGTCAAAAAATAGCCACTGCTTTAATAACCACCTTCTATCAAATGAAAACAGAGCTATGGGTTTGCAGGTTTCTAGGCAGATAGAAGAATGAGCAAGAGAATTGGTCATTACCACTGTCTGCTAATTGTGTCAAGAAAGAGCCAGAAAAGGGGCGCCTGGGTGGCACAGCGGTTAAGCGTCTGCCTTCGGCTCAGGGCGTGATCCTGACGTTATGGGATCGAGCCCCACATCAGGCTCCTATGCTATGAGCCTGCTTCTTCCTCTCCCACTCCTCCTGCTTGTGTTCCCTCTCTCTCTGGCTGTCTCTATCTCTGTCGAATAAATAAAATCTTTAAAAAAAAAAAAAAGAAAAGAAAAAGAAAGAGCCAGAAAAAAGAGTGAGCTGGTTCATCCTCTCAGCTCCCCATATTCCTTGGAAAGTGTTTGGGTTCTTGCAAGAAGGTAGTTTGTATACACACACACACACACACACACGTACACACTAAAAAGAAATGAAATGTCAAGCTACTTTTCAGGGATAGAGGAGAGAGCAGGGAAGCATCCAGGTGAGAAGCACTGACCTGAGATTTGTGTCCCAACCTGTAAAGAAACCTGCATTTATTCAACACCTACTATGCACCGCAATTTGGGCTTACTCCTCACTTTAGTCCTTTGGGGTGGATATCATTTTCTCCATTTCACAGTGAGGATTGTGCTACAAAGCCCTTTCCTCTTTCCTCCATTCCGTCTGGCACGGATTCACCGCTTGCGTTCCTAGCTACAGAGTGAATGATGCGGCCCCTCTCTGCGCTCCTCTATGGACCCAATCTCTGACGTCTGGGCTCCGAGGCAGAACAAACTGGGGGACATCTCTGGTCTTGGAAACAGCCCCTTCCTCCCACGATCTCTCTTCAAGGGCCCTTTCCACAGCAACGTGGTGTGAGCTGGAACATCCCAGCTGTAGCTCTCTTAACGCATCCGCCACCGGACCGGTTTTGGGAAGTTGCATAAGCCAGTGGTTATGTGCTTATAACCACAATCCCCAGGCAGCCCCGCCAATTTTAAAAGTATAAGGTCAGACTTGGAGAAGCATCCCTGTGGCCTCTGCAAATAGCTGGGGAGCAGTTGCCTGTCATTTGAAGGTGCCGCTCACACATTCCAAGGCCCAAGCCCGCATTCCTCCCCTGGGAATTGCAATTGGCCAGCTTTCAGATTCAGTGAAAGAGTTTCTTGTTTCTGACAGGCAATCGGGTGGGAATTCACTAGGTTTCCCTGTCATTCTAAAGGCTCCGTCAAAGCCAGCTGCCAGTCCTAAATGATCAAAGAGGAGTCTACTTCTTTTTTTTTTTTTTTAATATTTTATTTATTTATTTGACAGAGATAGAGACAGCCAGCGAGAGAGGGAACACAAGCAGGGGGAGTGGGAGAGGAAGAAGCAGGCTCATAGCGGAGGAGCCTGATGTGGGGCTCGATCCCAGAACGCCGGGATCACGCCCTGAGCCGAAGGCAGGCGCTTAACCGCTGTGCCACCCAGGCGCCCCAAAGAGGAGTCTACTTCTAAAACAGGAAGTGAGTACCGCTCATTGGACAGTAGCCCAGAAAGGCCAAGTGCCTTGCTCAGGGTCGCAGAGCTAGGACCAGGATCTGGGGCTCCTGACCCCCATTCCAAGAGTCTACTCTCCTTTCTTGCCTTTCACTTGGCATAGCCAGGTTCACAATGGCATTAACGCAAGTCCATCCATTAACACCTGCCCATCCTCCTAAATCACAGGCTCCCATGTCTAGCTGTTGGCTTCATGGCTGTATGATTGACCAGCACCTCAAAATTATTATTGATACTCTTGCACCTCAACTTTGTTCTTCTCTTTTCCTTTCTCCATTTTTATTTGTGAGTCCTTCCTGGCCACCTTGCCTTGAAACTTCAGTCAACTTAGACACATCATTTTTCCTTCCCCTGCAGCCGCTGAGTTGATTCTGGCTTTCCTCCGCGTCATGCCTCGTATTTTCTAATCCGTATTCTTGCTCTCACCTGGGCCATAGTCATTACCTTAGTCTTTTTCCTCTTTGTAATTTTCTTTATTAAGCCCCTTGTAAAAGTTATAAATGGCATATGCTTTGTGCAACTAGTGACATAATATAAGTAAATAGTGGAGAAACAGAAAGGAAAAAGTAAGTTTTCCATACCCCTTCCATCTTCATCCTTTCCCCCTACCATATCCAATGTTAATAATTTGGTTTACATCCTTCCAGACCTTTCTCCTGCTCACACAAAAACATAACAAAACACGTTTACCTATAGTATTTTTTTTTTGCTTTTGCCACAGTAGAATCATATTTTGCACATTGATCTGTGGCTTATTTGAAAGTCAAGATACAGATATAACTTGTTGAAAAAAATAGGTGTATGACTACCCATTGTATGGCTGTATTGAGGTGTATGACATCATGTCTCACGGTTGGATATTCAGGGACTGGGCAGGATATTTTCAGCTTGCCTCTCCAGTTACCTCTCCACTTTTTCTGCTCTGCTGCATGCCGTGGGGCTCTCTCTCGCCTGCATCTGTAGGCCCTTTGCCCTTGGGCTCCTACTTGGATTCAGTTCCTTCAGTGCAGCTAGGAGATTGGAAGGAAGGTGCACAGCTCAGGTCAGAGTATCTCGCCCTCCTGATTCCTTCCTGCGGGGTCACTGAGGAGGGGCTGCATGCCTCTCCTGCAGGTCACACCTCCGAGGTCAGGCAGAGCTGTGCTCACAGCGCCCTCTTCAGCTGGGTGACTTCTCTCTCCCCTTGTCTGCTTCAGGCCTGGCGATAGGGTGGCTCCCTGCTGTGGGTGGGCACAAAGCCTGCCCACACTTTGTTAAAGAATCCCTTTGTTACACTCTCTTTAATAACCCAGTTATTAACTCACTTTCCTGGTACCCTGAATGGTATAAGCTGTTTCTTTTCTTTCTTTTTTCTTTTCTCTCGCCATTAGCTATGGCTTTCCAACTAGTTCCTTCCTTTATCTCCAGCATGGTTATTCTGTCAGCTTAATTTTCTCTTCTACTCGGAGACTGTATTTCATTCATTTTCTCAAAATCCTTCTAGAGCTCCCCAGCATGCACAGAATGAAGGTCAAACTCTTCAGCCGGCCATCTCTTGAGCGTCCCCCATTCCAGAATCCTAGGCATCAGGGACTCTGCCCAACATCACAGTTGCCCACTGAAATGCGTTTCTTGAGTTGATGCAGTTAGTTCTCCTACTGACTGGTTATGTGCTGTTGGACCATGAGCCAATCTCTCCAAGCTTTCCTGTCTTCGTCAATTCAGTGAGGAGAACAGCAACGTTTCACTGACAATTCATTGATCTCTTTGAAGACTTTCTAGCACATAAAAAGGTTTCAGTAAATGCTAGTTATAAATTATTGTTCCTTGGGGTGCTTGGGTGGCTCAGTCAGTTGAGCGTCCAACTCTTGATTTTGGCTCAGGTTATGATTTTAGGGTCATGAGATCTAGCCCCCTGTTGGGCTCTGTGCTCAGCAGGGAGTCTGCTTGAGATTCTCTCTCCCTCTCCTTCTGCCCCATTCTCCCCCTCCCCCCACCAGCTCTCTGTCTCTGAAATAAAATAAATAAATCTTAAAAAAAATAAATTATTGTTCCCCTGCTCTGATCAGAATTCTCTCTTTGGCCGTACCCAGGTGTCCAGATCAGCCATTTTCCCAAGACCTACCTTGATAAGGCCTCACTGGACCCTCCTTTGATTTCTACTGGACAGAGGATTTTTCTCCCTTTCTCTTTCTCTCTCTCTTCATTGACAGACTTTGCTTTTTAGAGTACTTTGAGGTTTACAGAAAAATTGAGTAGAAAGCACAGAGCACTCTCATAAACTCCCTCCATTCCCCCCACCCCAAAGTGTCCCATTATCAGCATATGGCATTGGTGTGGTACATTTTTTACAACTGATGAACCAGTATTGATATGTTAACAGAAGTGATAGTTTTACATGAAGTTTCACTCTTGTGCAGTTCTGTGGTTTTGACAAACACATAATGTCCTGTATCCACAATTATAGTATCGTACGGCGTAGTTTCACTGCCCCCCAAACCCTGAGGGCACCATCTGTTCATCTACTCACCACCCACCTCGTTCCCTACCTCCCCACACCACTGGCAACCACTGATCATTTTATGTCGATAGTTTGATCCTTTCTCTTGACTTCCTATTGCTGTTTGTGTTCATAGCTTACTTTTCCTACACGCTCCAAACCTACAGCTTCATGGGCAGTAGTCGCAGATGAATGAATTATTAAGCCCATTTATCCCTAGAATCAAGGCCTGGGTTGAAATTTCATGCACTCCTTCCTGATGAAGTAGGCATTTGGCTTTCGCACAGGCTGTTGACCTAAAGGGACATGGGATCGTGTTTGAACAAAGCTGGACTCAGTTTTCTAGTCTGCCTGTGTGCAGAGCACTTTCACCCATTACTGCGTAGACTTGAGGCCTAAAAAGGAACAAACGAACAAAAATAAGGTCATAAACCAGACACAAAACTGTCATCTAAAGTCACGCCAAAGATGGCTGTGAATTAGTTCTTTAAAGCACTAACTGTTGTTCAGTCTGTAGTCTGCTTCACATTCTGGTCCTGGGCAGGACGTTTTACGTATCACAGTAGTGTCCTGTGATGTGGATTTGGCTCTAATTGTCTGTGTGCATTATAGCAGCAGCAGTAGTGATGTGCCCACCACTTACGGACCCCGCCTGACAGTTAATCCTCACGTTACGATCTATACTTTATAGATACAGAAGCAGGCCTTTTTAGAGAACGAAAGCCAAGGAAGCCGAGGATTAATCGAACTCCGCCCAGCTAAGGAAGCTGAGGCCCAGAGACAGATCAAGTCACCTGCCCAGTACCACCTCAGACCTGCAAAAGCAGGTCTGGCTCCCACACTACCTTGGTCTCTCCCTAAACTCTTGTGAGGCTCTACAAACTGCTGTCAGGCCTGGTTTCCATCCCGGACAGCAACCTCTCCGTCTTTCCCTCCCAGAGTCCAGCTAAAGATGAGCTTGTTTCTTCATGAGCCCCAGTAATCTCCCTGTGGCTCTGCTTTGGGCCCTGCTCTTGCTTCTGACAAGCCCGTGTGGACCCACATTGGCCCACGTCGGCCCACGGTGGTCCCTGATGAAGAGCAGGGGTGGCATTCCTACATGGAATCATTTTAGGTTGTTCTGTAAGAGGGCATTCAGTAACACTGAATCCCACAGTGAGACGTGTCCAGTTTCTAGTTCTTTTTCTAACCTGCTGAATAGCTGAAGGAAGAAGGCTCAGCGTAGTGCTGGTCTGAATCGGACACCTCCCTGACACTTGGTAACTTCATTTTTTAACCAAGGTAGCAGATCTGAGCTCCTCCTTTGGAACCTTTTTCAAAGGCAGCGGAATGTCCCCAAAATGCAGTGAGTTTTTATAGTATTCATTCCTAGGTTGCTGTCTATTTTTGGTAAGTGATAGTGGCTTAGAATTTATAGGAGTAAGACAGTGTTTACTTGGAAAATACATTTATGTAAGGATAATACCATGCAAATGACAGTACAGTTTCTACAGGTTATATCAACTGCCATGAAAATGGTGCACAAGTGTCTGAGGTTTGGGCTTCATCGGCCCAGCTGACCTTCCTGCTTGCGACTGGAATGGCTTCGTGGCCCCTGTGCACCTCCCCTCCCCGTCCTCTCGTTCCTACCCTGCTTATCCACTTGTGCGGATGCGTGTCTGGAACCCTGCTGAAGATTGAGAGACCGTTATCAGGGGGCTGGGATTAAGATGCCATCCACAGTTCATCCCCCACTCCATTCTGACCCAGGGCAGGCTGCATACCTTGTCTGGCCCCCTGATAATCACATCTCTAAAATGGTTAACATGGTTCTGGGGAGGGAAGAATGCACCCAGCTGCCTTTGATGTTCTAGTTCAGAAGACTGAGTGTCCACCCTGCTCCTGTTAATACTGCCCGCGGCTACTGTTTCCTCTGTGTCAGCACCTCTTTCCTCCTTTTCTGCTTTGGGTTCTGCCCCTCCAGGGCCAAACTACACATAAGAAAGAAAGCGGAAAATGGTGCTTCCCATTGTTACCAATTCTGCTTAGTGGGCTCTGTGTTGAAGGGTGTGCCCCAGGTTAACCTTCCTCTAGCACACCTGGTCTTAAGTATGTTTGGATGATGCGAGAAACAATGTTTTTGAGACTCGTCCATAGCATTTCAGAGGAATGGAATAGCCAAGGTTGTGAAACTAACTGCTCAGTTTCAGTGCAGACTCAGAGCCGAGAAACTGCACTCCTCTTCAAGAGGTCTCACTTCTCCCAGATCTTTGTCTTTCTGTCTGTCTCAAAGGCCTGTTTGTCACTGAGGGTCCTAGAAACAGATCCATACATGGCATAGGGAGAGTGGGTTTGGGGCCAGGCGTAAGACCTTGCCTCCCACTCTCCATTCCTGCTGGGAGAGAGCAAGTGGATTGTTATCTCCTCTTCCAGAGGAAGAATGACCTGGAGGCGCCATGGGATCTTGCCCTCCGGGGGGCGGGTTTAAAAGGAGAAGTCTTGGCTGAGCTTGGCTGCTCGTGGCAGGAGCTGAGAACAGTTGCCGAGGGTTGAGTGGGGCCTGGCGTCTCTGCCAGTCCCTTTATGGCAAGGTCTGTTCTATTTTGATTAATAAAGTGCTAGTTCAGTTCTTCCTGAGTATTTGTGAGCGGGCAGCTCTACAGTGGCCAGCTCTGATAAAGATGGTAGCTCACATGTCGTCAGCATTTACACAGAGCCAAGCAGAGCTCAGCCGTTCACACATGGTATCTGCATAATCCTCACCAGCGCCCTCAGAGAAGGATAGCATTGTCCCCTTGGAGGTAACTGAAGCCCGGAGAAGCGAAGTTACTTGTGTAGGCACGGGTAGCGTTGGTGCGAGAGTGTGAGCTCAAGTCTGTGTGTCTCACTGGAAGCTTCATGCTTAACAGCAGAGCCGGGATGGGAACCCTGGTCCCGTGGAGCCTACTCAGTACCTTTCCCCAAATACTGTGTCGGGTCAGCCGGACTATCTTAGAAAGCCCTTTCTCTCTCTTCTTTAAATGATGCTACTTTGTGGGAAGAAGACCAGCAAGATCATCCATGTTGTCTTTCCATCCTAATGTATTCTTCAGAGTGGGAATGTTTTTAGGGGGTTAAATCTAATTACCCAGATGGGAATTTATTTTAAATAACCAGCTGCGCCTTCATGTGGACTTTAAAAGGATCTTGAGTCCCCACCAAAGGTCAGAGTCTGTGCTTTGTGATTTGAACGCAGGTAACAAAACATTTGATTTTGGAAGACATTCTTCATTTTATATCCTCCTTTTCTGTTCCTAGGATTATAGTTTTTATTCTGAGCTGCTGGAATGTCGGCAGAGTATAGAACAGATGTGTCTTAAGTACTGTTCTCAGGCTGACTTTATTCACTGGGAAGAAGTCCACAGAGGGCTCCGGTTTCTCTGGGAGGCATATTCTCATTACCTCAGATAGATAGAAGTGGTGATTTAAGTTCTTTTAAGTTGAAGACTAGACAAGGAAAACTAAAATGGGAACCCACATCTCCAGTAGGCTTGAGTTCAAGATTCTGTTCTTTTATTCTCTGTTCTAGTTTGAATCTAGCCTTTCTTTCCTTCTTTCTTCCTTTCTTCTTCCTTTCTCTCTCTCTTTCTCTCTCTTTTGGCTCCACACCCAGTGTAAAGCCCAGTCAATGCAGGGCTCAAACTCATGACCCTGAGATTAAGAGTCGGATGCTTAACCAACTGAGCCATCCAGACACCCCGAATCCAGCCATTCTTAACCACATCCCTCCTTACAGAGTTTGTTTTTTTCTCCCTCTCCCCCTTCCTTCCTCCTTCCCTTGCTCTCTCTCTCTACTCTTTTCCTTTCTTTTTGTCTCTCTTCTCTCCCTTTTTCTGATAAACTCCACATTTTTTTTATGATTGATTTTTCTAATCATTGCCATACATTAGTGAGGCTTGAAGGGCTGGTACTACCCTGGATTGTAAGTTAGGTCCCTTTATAAGCTGCATGAACACACTCGGGCCGTAAGGGGCAGGTTGATGCAGTGCTTTTATAAGTCGCATCTTCAGGGTTACCAGATTCCTTAAGTTACCTGCTGCAGAGAACTGCATCAGTTTGAGCCCTGGAACAGTCGGATTCAGCAGCAAATGGTAAAGAGAGCCCTGTCAGAAAGAGTCCTTTGTCGTGAGGTTTAAGGATCAGTGGTTCAGTGGCCTCAGGTGGAAATCTGTCCAGTGCCCAGAGGTAGGAGTCCTGGATTCGCTTCCAATTGAAACTAATCAGCTCTGTCACTTACGAGAAAGATGCTCGCCCTGTGCGTATCTCCTCACTTGGAAAATGGGGACAGTCTCTCTCCAATATACTTAATTTAAGACTTTTAAAAACATTTTGAAGGGCTGTAAATAATTTGAATGGAATCAATATAATGAATATTTAAGATTGTTTACTGTGTGTTAGTTATTTGATATGCGTGCGTGCGCACACACACACACACACTTTCCTCCCTCATTTATTCCTGGCAGCCACACTGTGAAGTGAGCTAGGTATTATTATCCACTCTGAGCTAATAAAAACTGAAGTTCTGAGGGTTAAGTCCTAACTCAAGATCACACACCTCGTTAAGGTGTCCACCTGATTCTCCCAGCCGTGGGAGAAGCCAGCCAGACCCAACCTGGCCTGCTGCTATGCCCGGCACCCCACTGGCCTGCAGGACCTCACCACACTCAGCCTTGGCAGCAGGGCAGGACCCAAGGCAGTGGGGGTCCTTGGTTATTTTAGGCTCTGAATAGCTTTTTTGGGGTTCCACGTGATCCCAGTGTGCTCTAGAAATACCATCACATATCTATATATCTCTATATCATCACATGAGAAGCCTTGCTCGATGTCCAGACTAGACCATTTCACGTCTTCGGGTATCAGCTCCTGGACACGGTCAGCGGCTGGGAAAGGAAATTGAAGAGCCCTGCAGGGCCCCATTCACAAGGCCTTTCTAACATCATGGAGGATGACTTTTAATCATAGATGGCAGATCTGTTTGTCTTGTGGGTTTTCAACCCTAGCGTGTGTTCATCTATAGGGCTGGTCTGTAAACTCACAGGCAAGCATATTTTGTAACCAGTAAGGTTTGGTTTTATGTAACCTGGGGGTGGTCAGGAGTTCTGCTGTTCTTCAAGGCCAAACGCAAGGCCTGCCTTTTAGACTTTCCTGTGTCTGAGGACAGTTTGCCTAGGCTACCCTTTGTAGTGGATCCCACGTGCATGGAAAGAGTTAAAATTAATGAAGTAGTTTCATGAGCCCCTTTAATAAAAGATAGGGGACAAGCCGGGGACCTCCAGAGACAGCATGTGTTGGGGCTCTGTGAATTGAGGTTTGTGTATCTCTGGTCTGCGTGATGAAAAGAAATATTAATACTGTAGTAGTCCATAGAGCAAGAGTCTTGTTACTCCTATCTCTGAAACTTATGCCAGGCCTGTAATTCATCTTTATCTATTCAGATTCCTGACTATTGAGCCAGAGAAGGTGTATTTAATTAGCATGTGAAGAGTTTCCAATGATGCCATCTCAGTGATGTCAATTCCACTTGGCCCACCTCTTACTATGTACGTGGGCCTGAGATAGCTTTTGCCCCTCTGCTAACATCTGATGCTTGTTGAAGGAAGTAACGATCATGCCAGTCGTTCCCTAGGCGGGATGTTCCGCAGGCGGGAGAGTGGTCGTATTTCATACCTGGGCTCACTACAGGTGGTAGCTGGCCCCTTTCCAAAAAGCAGTTTACTTCGGTTCTTTGCTAGGAAGATAAAGAACGTCAGAAGAGCACTGAGCTATTAGAGGGACACCGTACAGTTACCAAGACTATTATGGAGCTGCTCTTGGAGATGCTTCTGCTGCCTTCGTAGACACACGGAACTGTGCCCAGGACACACCGAAGCCTGGTTTCTGGTGCTGGTCTCTAACTTGGCGCTGGACTGGCTGATGGCTGCATGAGAGCCATTTGTGGAGTTTATAAAATACAGATTTGGTGGGAATCCATATTCTTCTAATGTGCACCCTAGTTTGGGAAGCACAGCCCCGGGACTGCCTCATATAATTTTGCAACTACTGTTAAAACAGTAGTCCAATTTTCTGGCCACATCACATAATTTTGTGACTCAGCTGGTCTTTCCGTCATAATAACATGATACAGCCTCCTGTGTCCCACCCTTCACCCATTTGTTTTACCAGTATTTGACAGCCGTCTAGGGTGGGCTCCACGAATGAAGGGAACAAGATCAAAAGACACAGAGTCCCAAGACCAAAGGAGTTTTTGCTCTAGGCAGGAGACAGGAACGGGAAAGCGGCTGTTCTAGAACAATAGAGTTGTTTGAACTAAATGGCGAGGAGAGCAGGTGGAATTTGCTGGCAAGTCAGGTAACGCATCCTACAGGAGAAGCCCTTCGAGAGGGTGGTCGTCAGAAGCCAGTCGAACATGGGAGAAGGCAGAGGGAACTTTGTTGCAAAGTCTTAGTGGCCACAGAGCCTGCAACGTGACAGTGACTACATGTTTTTTACTTTGCCGTGGTATGAACATGATGATGGATACATGATGATGGCCATACATGATGGAAATGAGGGCGGACCTTTGGACTAACGGCAGGTCGGGAGGGGCTTGGGGATCAGGTGTGGCGGGAATTCGCATTTCATGTCATCTGCATATCTTTCTCCGGCGTCTGTGGGTGTTTTCCTGGGTGCCTCTTTGATCTGTATCTCGTTCCGAGCCTCTCCCCTGACAGTATGGTGTGATGAAATCTCCTGGTCCCACGTAATCCCTGGGAAGTGGGAGGAACTCGGTGGCACTTTCCTGTATCCCATGTGGATGCCTCACCTCAATTCTCCGTTTCTGGCCTTGTTCACACCCTTTTGTTTCTGAAGCCAGATGTCAGCCTGTTTGTGGTCTTCCTCCCCCGTTAGACTGATGTCCTTTCTGAAAGCCAGTTGCCTGCCTCACCACCTTCCTTTCCTCTCTGCCGCTTTCCTCCTTGATCCCTAAGCTCTCCATCTCGAAACTGATCTTTTTCAGGTTTTCAAAGGAACAAAACTTATTTCTACCACAGGGCTTCTGCTCATGCTTTTCCCTCTGCCTACAGCTCTCCATCCCTGCCACATCTACTTGATCTTCTCCGTAAGGCCTGTTTCCACCTCTGGTTAAACAAGCCCACTCCCCTATACATTGTGACGCTTGATACAATTTTACGTTGTTTTGCTTGTTTTGTTGACTTTCTTTTTTCCTTATTGCCGCATAGCCCCTTTTGGTTTCATGAAAGCAGGGGCATGGTATGACTCATTAACAACTGGATCCTCTCTATGTATTTAGTCATACATATCGAATAATTACTTGCTGAATGAGTGGATAGAGGAACAATGGATGGATGGATGAATGGATGGATCGATGGGCGGGCGGATGGAGTTGAAGTCTGTAATTTGAATTCTTAACAAAATGCAACATACCATTCTCTTTTCAAGCTGTTCCACTCAGCCACGCTCCTGAGATTTCTCTTCTCCCTCAGGAGTCCAGCAAAGCTGCATATACCCTTCATGCTACAGTCCAAACTCCAGTCATTCTTTTAATGAAATGTGTGATACTGGAAACTGACTCTGATTGGTTCCTCCTGAAATATATGAACTATATATTTATATTTTCTTTTTTTTTTTTTAAAGATTTTATTTATTTGAGAGAGAGAGACAGAAAGCACGAGAGAGAGAGAGAGCACGAGTGGAGGGGAGGACAGAGGGAGATAGAGAAGCGGGCTGCACATTAGCCAGGAGCCCGACACTGGGACTGATCCCAGGACCCCAGGATCCTGAACTGACCTGAAGGCAGATGCTTAACCAACTGAGCCGCCCAGGCGCCCCTATATTTTCTTAATAACCTTGGAGTGTATGGGCATTGTTTCTAGTTGCATCACTTATCCAAATTTTATCTAAGCTATAATTTTAAAAAAGACTTTAGTTATAAGAAAGGCAATTTTTTTCATAATAAAGACAAAAAATACATTTCAGAAAATGTGAGAGTTTAATGAAGCAAATACAAATCCTGCATAATTTGTCCATCCTGGTTAAATACTATAGAATACTATAGCTATTTTGTCTTTTTTCTATTCACTGCTTTTCCTACACATTCCACAACCTTGTGTGCACGTGTTCGTACATGTATAAATATCCTAAATTTTAAACATAACGTACTGAGGGCTTCAGAGGGGAGGGAGGTGGGGGATTGGGATAGGCCAGTGATGGGTATTAAGGAGGGCACGTATTGCATGGAGCACGGGGTGTTATACGCAAACAATAAATCATGGAACACTACATCAAAAACTGGTGATGTACTGTATGGTGACTAACATAACGCAATAAAAAATTTAAAAAAAACAAAAAAACCCATAACGTGATCCTCATGTCATTATAAAGACTTTCAAAGACTATTTCATTGTATGATCCCAAGTTCTGTTTTTGAGAATCACTGCTGATCGCCAACAGGATGCTGGGCACTCAGGCATATATTATACACCACTTTTAATATTTACTGCTTACTGAGCCAGGAAAAATAATACAAAGAGTGTCTTCCCTCAAGTAGTGCCATTTCTGAGTGGCTATGGTAGGTTCCAGAAGCAAGAGGTGAAACTGTAGAATAATTTGAATTTGGGGCAAACGTGAAAGGCTGTATCCCCAACAAATATACCCAGTTCAAACACTAGTGCACTGAGCGCACAGTTGTCTTAAGTAAATGTGTTCCTCCTAGATCTCTAGAACAATGAACTGGGAAAACCTTGGCAGACCAATCTTCTCCGAATTCCTAGCTATGAGAATGACTTTTATTTGCCTTCTTTTCTAGAGTGACCGTCTTCTTATCAAGGGCGGTAGAATTGTCAACGATGATCAGTCCTTCTATGCTGATATTTACATGGAAGATGGCTTGATAAAGTAAGTATGTAGAAACTTACCTTAACTTTTTGTGCTTCCTCTCTTCATTAGAGGCTCAGGAAGAAGCTTGCTTCTCTTTTGCTTCCTAGGCCTTTGATTCTCTGTGTTTCATTTCTTCTTCTTAAAAATGAGTCTGTATTTTTTTTTAAAGATTTATTTATTTGAGAGAGGGAAAGGGAGAGCACGTGGGGGAGGAGCCGAGGAAGCGGGCGAGAATCCTCAAGTGCACTCCCTGCTGAGAGTGAAGCCTGATGTAGGGCTCCGAGGTAGGGCTCCGTCTCACGACCCTGAGATCATGACCTGAGCTGAAACCAAGAGTTGGATGCTCAACTCACTGAGCATCCCAGGAGCCCCAAAGTGAATCTTTATTTTAACCTTTCGTTCTGGATACACATAATCCCTTAAAATGGGAGCTAGCCTTAATTTGTATGAATCTTGTGAATGAAATGAGAAATCTGAATTTGAGCAACCAAATGATGCTGCGGGCCCCTTTGTGCAAACTGTATTGATGGGCTCTCTGTGCATCTTAGAGAAGTGGAAGATGTGACTCTTGTCCTCTAATTTATTGAAAAAATGTGCACAAAATGACAGCACCTTAAAAATATAAGGCCTTGTGCTGTGGGTGTCAAAGGAGTTCAAGTGAAGATAAATGCACAGAAAGGAGAAATCCCTTCAGAGGATGGGGTGGGGCTGGAGAGGGCATTTGAACTGAGCCTTGACTTAGGTAGAACCTAGGTGGGCTGAGCATGGATGGGACATACATCTCAGACAAGATTTTCAAATGGATACTGCAGGGATGTGTTACTAGGTGTCCGTAAGCAGCGTAGCCAGGTTCCCTTTTTCTGTGGGCTCCCTACCTAGTAACCTGTAAAAGAGGATTTGGTCTACACATAGCCTTTCATCACAGAGAGTGAGCTACGCCCTCATGCTGAAAAGATATTGTATAAGATCAGTGTATCCAGTCCATCTTATTAGCCATCCCTGGCCTTGTTCCGTTTTATTTTTACATTTGTTAAACTCACTGGCTTGTGTAAGATTCTGGCCATCGTGGCTCTCTTCCTTCTCTTTGAAGACTGGGCTTAGGCATAACTTTCTGTAGGTGGCTATTTCTCGTCAGCCCCCACGTCTAGGCTGGTTTCCCTTCTCGTGCCTTTCTCAGTCCCAGCGGTGCTGACACTGTTAGGCACAGCAAGCACCCTGTCCTGTTCATCTCCATATCTGAGCGCTTAACTCAGTACTTAACACGGAGACACTGTTATAAGAGCTACCTTTTAGTGACAAGGTAGTGTGTGCCAGGTGCTGTTAAATGTTTTACATGCCTCATTCCATTTAATCTGCCAGCAATCCCACAAAGCAAGTACTATTACTACCCTTTTTCTCAGATGAGAAGAAAGAGGAACACAGGGAGGAAGTAATTTACTAGCGATCAGCATATTAATCAAGTTCATTGAACTTATGAGTGAATGGATAAATAAATGTGCAAGAATGGAGATATCCTGTTTAGTCGCCTTACCTACATATAAACACTTTTTCATATTAGGAATAGGAGATACGGAAACAGTAGGCAAGCTAACCAGTGTGAAACAAGAAGTTCTTTGAAAGATAAGCCCCAGTTGATCTTATATTTTTCTCTTACTAAACAATTATTGTATATAGTCGGCTGTCTTTGGAGATAGCAGGTTCCCTCATTTAGAGATTTTCAGAGATGGAAAAAAAGGTAGCACCTAATACTCCTTCCTCATTTCAGAGCTCATGATGGGCATCACTAATTGATCACAGCACTTTTCACAGTTGAGCCTGAAATACAGGCCCAGAATCCGTCTTCCCACAGCGAGTCAGGCATCTACGACCAGAGTTGACTATGTAAATCCCTTTTGCCATCTCTATTAGAATAGACTAGAAGGCCACTTGCCAAGGGTGTTATGGAAGAGATGTAACCTTTGGATGTGTGTGCTGGTGGTAGAGAGAAGGGTGGATCTTCATCCAATCCTGACATTTTCTTCAAAAACATTCTGAAATCGCAGAGCGTAAAAACAGAAATAATTCCCTCCAGTTGTCACAGAGCTGTTTGTCTATCTGTGACTGTTTGTGGAGTGTCTGCAGTGTGGAAGGTGGTTGGCTAAAGCATGGGACCCATGCTATGTCACATGCTATGGTGGCTGTCATCGGGACCCACATCTGCCCCCAGGACCTTGCAGTCTTTTCGGGGGGCATAACATGACCAGGTACTAGCAGCAATGAGGGTTAAGGTAGTAGAGGAGATGAGATTCAGGGGGAAGGAGGGTGCTATGTGGGATTAGCATGGTTATTAATTATCATAGCTGATGCTTGCTGAATTTTCCTGTGCCTAGCAGTGTTCCGTGGGCTTAACACCTACTAACAATCTGCACGACATTTTTATTTTACAGAGGAAGAAATTAAGACCAGTGAGGTTAAGCAACTTGGCCAAGGTCGTAAAGCTAGTAACTAGTGGAGCCAGGATTGTGAACCCACATAGCCTGCATCCAGGGCAGATCTCTACTCTTAATTATTAGACCTGGCTGTCTGTCGGGATTTGACCAAGGAGGGGAGATGGAAGCCAAGCCTTCAAGGATTCATATGGCCTTGAGTGGCTCCGTGGAGGAAAAGGGGGGAAGGCATTTCTGTTTCAGACATGGTATTCCACTCGTTTTCAGAACTGGCGGAAACACCCAAGCAGACACACACACACACACACACACACACACACACGGGCTGGGTAACTAACTCTTCATGCCCTTGGTTCTCAGTTTACCTCAGAGGAAGATCAGGGAGGGAGAAAAATGGGAACATCGTGGCCAGTATCTGGACTCTAATGGAGGTACAATCAGAGGCTGCATTTTTTCCACAGCGTGTTTTGAATTGTGGTGGCTCTGGAATGGCCCAGTGGGGATGTGGTGAAGTTGAACTCTTAGAGATGTCAGGAATACTTTATTTTAGTTGCAGAACTTTGATTTTGGAAGGCCAGTGGTGGCCTTCTTACTGTCCCGAGAGGGTGTCTGTCTCGGCTCGCTGTGAACAAAAGGGGAACGTGTTCGTGCCACTGGTAGTGGGGTACAGGTCTCCCCAACGTAGGACGTGTTTAATAATAATGTCGAGGCTTGTGAATCTTAAGTCTCCCTAGAATTAACTGGCCATTTAAACCAAGGGTGTGAAGTCACCTATAAACCAAGCAACATCAGGCGGTCTAGGAGGTGACATCTGGCCAGGAGTAGTTGTCTTTGTCACTTGCCTGGTGTAGGTAGTGTGTCTCTGGAGTACTCATCAGCTTCCTCCCCACCTAAGTCCCCCTTTCTTCCTCCTGGGGATGCACTGAAGCTTCCTGGGCAAAGGTGTGTCTGGTAGAGGTTGTCACCATCACCTTCCTTGGCTTGACGCTTCTGCTGAGACGCCCCCCAGCTGGGCGTCTGTGTCTTCCGCTTCCTCCTTTGAATCTGCCTTTGGCTGTGACTGACAGATAAGTTATCAGGGAAGGGTGGAATTGGGAGTGAGGACTGACGTACACAATGACCCCAACAGATTCCTCTTGTCAGGAACACAGATGGACTCACTGAAGAGGATAGCCAAGTTCACATACGTATTCTTTAAATGATTCATTACTTCCTTCAGTCTCTCCTAATGCTTCATTATTTTACATTCTCCTAATCCTTTTCCAAATGTTACTTTCCACCCTTCACTCAGATAAAGAACAAAATGAAAGGGATACCAAAAACACCTATTCTTAAAAAATTATTTCTTACACACCCTCTATTATAGACACTGTCCCACCCGTGGGGTTGCAGCACTAAGCCAGGACACGTGCACACTGTTCCACCAAGCAGCAGATCAGCTCGTTTTGCGCCTATAAAGTTGTTTTCTGGGTGTACACCTGTCTTTATTTGCTTTTAGATTGTTAAGCTTGCGAATCACTTGCAAAGGCCGTTCTAATACAAGTTGCCTCATCTAAAATCCTTACAGTACTATGTTTGTCTTCAAAGTCGCTCTTTTAAGTGACCAGTTGCTTCCCTGTCTCACCAGGCAAATCGGAGACAATCTGATTGTCCCTGGAGGAGTGAAGACCATCGAGGCCAATGGGAAGATGGTGATCCCTGGAGGCATCGATGTCCACACTCACTTCCAGATGCCATACAAGGGAATGACCACAGTGGATGACTTCTTCCAAGGGACGAAGGCTGCCTTAGCGGGGGGCACCACCATGATCAGTGAGTCGCCTGACCCTACATGCTCCTGGTCCCAACAAGTGACTGTTTCACTGACGTCACAACCCCTGTGCTCTCTGGCAGTAGCTTATACACGTCTCTCAGTTCAGTGTACAGACCTTCTGCCTGATGGGACCTGAGGAAAGCAGGGGCTAGGGAGGACCCTGGCAGCTCCCTGAAATTGCCTAGAGGAGATTCACGAGGCCAGGGAAATAGCTGTCCTCTCTCGTCCGCCTCAGAGCAGGGGCTGGGTATACCGTGGGTGGGGAATCGGCAATCATCTCTGGGCCGGACACTGGGAGAAGTGTGGAGAAGGGCCCTACATTATTTTAGCACTTCCAGCTCGGGCCTGGGGCAGGCGGGGACAGAGCGCGCGGGCAGAGCGCTGTCAACGGGACTCAGTGTCCCCGCGAGGGAAAGATAACGGGGACCTGCTGTGCTTGAGGAACTCGTGGGGTTTGGTGGCATTTACTGTTATCTGGTCTGCCCTGGCTCTTGATCAATTCCTATCTGAAGGTGGGGCAAGTGGTGGTGGTTTCCTTTGGTTTTTGTTTCTGTTTTTCTCTTTCTTTTCTTTTCTTTTCTTTCCTTTCCTTTCCTTTCCTTTCCTTTCCTTTCCTTTCCTTTCCTTTCCTTTCCTTCTCTTCTCTTCTCTTCTCTTCTCTTCTCTTCTCTTCTCTTCTCTTCTCTTCTCTTTTCTTTTCTTTTCTTTTCTTTTCTTTCTTTTTCTCGGAACTATTGCAATTCCAGAGAAACCTAGGGAGTTGCGTGCCATTGGATTACGGAACAGATAACATTCCAGGGCAGTCCTTCCTGTCCCAAAGGAATCCCAAGGAATTGGGTCCCATCCCAGTCCTGGGCCTAAACTTGGTCAGCAAGAGCACTGTTTATTTTACCACCGTGTGCACCCATCCAAGGACACAGAACAGCCTGAGCTGTGGAGTTGCTCATTGTCCTTGGGCTCCTTTTGACGGGAGCCCTGCAAGGTTGAGCTCCAGCAAGCTGGGTGTGGAAACCCGGGAAAATTGCATCAAGGCCATAAAAGGTGCAATTCAGGGAGACTGAAGCTTTTCTCCAGCTAAAGGAAGGAAGCCAGCTGACTTCTTAGCAGCCGCCTGCCCACAGAAGCCCTGATGTAGGTCCATACGTCAGTGATGCAGCTCCTTGCGTCTGCTTTCTGAGAAGCACACTGGGCTGCCTGGGGTAGGAGGCTGAGGAAGTGAGTGATCTTGGCTTGGCTTTCTGCCTTCCCGGCCAGCAGCTGGACCTGTTCAGTATCCGGGGAGTGTGTATTGTGCTTGGTCTTCTAGGTTAGGGAAGGAGCTGGAGGGGGGTCAGAGTTGTACGTGATGAGAGAAAACCATACCAAGAAATCCAAAGCTGTACATGTCCTTCATAGATAAATTAAGACCCTGGATATGCAGCAAGAGAAGAAAACCCATAAAGCCCCCATCACTGTTACGGTTTGGCTATAGTTTCCTTCCCGTGAAGCAGAAACAGGATCATAATAGACATACTGTGTCTTAGTGGTGTTTTAGTGTATCATTTCAGTAAAAAATCCTGGCAGGGATGTCTTTCCATCCATTATCTTTTTATTCCACTACAGCATTTAAAATGGGTGCCTGCTCCTCCATTCTATGAAGGTGTATTTATCATTTAGTTAAACTTCTCTATTGTTGTAGATTTTGATGGTTTCCAGTTTTTCACTTAAATAAACATAAATAATGTTTGCAGTGGCAAACATCTTTGGCACCCACGTTTTGCAAATGGCATGTCGATTTCCTTGGAAATAATTCTTTGGCATGGGAATAATCATCGTGTTAAGGTATGAAAAATATCGAGTTGTTATGTGTATTTCAAAATTTTTCTTAGGAAAGTTGTACCAATTTGCACTTCTCCACAACTGCCCAAGAGAGCTACGGGAGTGGCAGTCTTGTCTTATCCTCCTCAGTTGTAAATGTCATTATATTAAACAGTGTTGTCCACGTTGCAGGTACTGTGGAAGTAGATTTGGGTCTCAAAAGAAAACATATTCTTTTTTTTTTTTTAAGATTTTATTTATTCTAGAGAGACAGAGAGAGAGCAGGGGGAGGAAGAGAGGGAGAGGGACAAGCAGACTACACATTGAGCTTACTGCAGGGCTTGATCTCAGGACCCCAAGATCGTGACTTGAGCCAAAACCAAGAGTCGGACACTTAACTGACTGAGCCACCCAGGCGCTCCAAGAAAACATATTCTTGACAAAAAGTTTATATGGAAATAAGATCTGTGGGCTGAGCATCAGGTTCGTGACACTGGCTCTTTCCTGTGGCAGTAAACACAGGATGTCACTGCCCTGTTACCTGGCATCACTTTAATTACCCTCCTTCCACCCTCAAAAGGGAGTCTGACTTGCTTCACTAGCAGTGACTTCCCATAATTCTGGTAATAATGGCACCTAGTAGGTACTCATTGACATTATTGAGCACTTACTATGTGCCAGACATCGGGTGAGATGCTTTTCATGCATTTTGCCATTTAATCATACAACAAAGTTAGAAGGAAGGAACTATGACATTCTGCCCTCTACCCCACTGAGCCCCGATCTCAAGGATGAGAAAACTGGGGTTTAGAGAAGCTAGTAGCTTGTCCAAGAGCAACACGGGTAAGTGACAGTTAAATGATCAGCAGTCTGGAAACTGCCAGGGAACACTTTCTAACGCTATGCACAGGAAGTAGAGGCTTTGCAGCCTTAGCTAAGCAAGCAGGAGCAGGCCTGTGCAGAGGGGAGCAGAGGCCGTGTCAGTGACTTACCCATCTGGGGCCTCTGTCGTTCAGTTGACCACGTGGTGCCCGAGCCCGAGGCCAGCCTGACGGAGGCTTATGAGAAGTGGCGAGAGTGGGCGGATGGCAAGAGCTGCTGCGACTATGCCTTGCACGTGGACATCACCCACTGGAACGACAGCGTGAAGCAGGAGGTGCAGAACCTCATCAAGGACAAAGGTGAGCCCCGTGTGCCCTCCTCCCTTCTTTTTTTTTTTTTTTTAAAGATTTTATTTATTTATTTGACAGAGATAGAGACAGCCAGCGAGAGAGGGAACACAAGCAGGGGGAGTGGGAGAGGAAGAAGCAGGCTCCTAGTGGAGGAGCCTGACGTGGGGCTCGATCCCATAACTCCGGGATCATGCCCTGAACCGAAGGCAGACGCTTAACCGCTGTGCCACCCAGGCGCCCCCCTCCTCCCTTCTTGCTCGGAGCCTGGACGCTTGAGCGTGAGTGCTAGGTGAGGGTACCACTGCGTTCCAGGCACTTTGTCTTGGTGTACGCCATCTCCCTCCTTATGAGAGCCTCAGAATAAGGATGATTATCTCAGTTAGCAGATGGAGAGCCTGAGGCTCAGAATAAGTGGCCCAGGATCACAGGGCTAGTTAGCGGTAAATATACCCAAAGTCTGTACTCTTCACCTCCATGCAACACTGCCCATTAGAGGAAGAAACTGAGGCCAGGAGAGGTTAGCATCTTCTAGAAGGTCACACAGCTACTAAATGTGAGATTAGGAATTTTTAACCTTTGTAACTTGCGCTCTAAAGATCAAACCATTATGGTTCTCAAACAGTGTTATACTCAGGAAAGGCTATGGCACTTGTGGGAGCAAAGATGTGTTCGTACTCAGGCTAGGAGCTTAGGACATGGAAATGTGTGTGTCCTCTCAGTGGGTACATGATTTGGGTTTCCCTGGTCGTCTTAGATTCTTCTGTTCTCTACTTCCTTCTACCTTTCAATCATCAGATATTTCACGTACACGCACTACCCCCTCATACACACAAATAGACCCGCAGTGTGCTCAGCATCATAACGTCACCTGGGGGATTTAGGGACATGTAAGGAATGGTCTCTGCTGAGCGTGCAAGGCCAGAGGAAGCAGGCCAGTGAAGAGCTACAGGATAAATGCCACAGGGTGCTGGATAGTGTTGTAATAGTAATAGCATTACACTAATTTCATCACAATCATGGTCTAATACTAATGTAATAAGATGTATTGTTATAACACTAAATTAATAATACTGTTCTCAGTGAGCTGCCTGGATGCGGATGCCGGAGTGCAGTGGAAAGAGTGAGCTCTGGGTTGCAGGGGAGGGGAGAGGATAGGCTCCCAGGGTCCACGTCCCTCCTCATCCGACGAGCTCTGCCCAGACCTTCTTGATCCAGGATATGAGATTGCAACCCCCCTCCTGTCTTGTGATTCCTTTCACACCATGCATCTCAACTGGGGTAGAAAATGGAACGGCTTTAACGCCCACTTCCCTTCCAAGGAGCCCGGGTCATTCCGCAGATGATGCAGAGGCTTATGGGAAGGGTAGTGTTGGGAAAAGCTGCCCCAAGCTGAACCATTCTGGGTAGGGAAGTTCTCACATTACAACCCGCTTTTGGCCTGGAACACTGTGGGCTGAGATGGCCCTAATGGTTGGAGACCAAAATTATCCTCCTTTCCTCAAAATGACTCTCTGTTTGTTCCCCAGCCCCACCTATTTATATAAATTACTACATTAATAGCCTATTTGGGAGTGAAAAATTAAATAGCGCTTTCGTTATAGCCCTTACAGCTTAGATATTTAAGCACACGGTGCACCTTGACTTCTGCCCCTTAGCTCCGTTAGTTCCCCGAGGATGTGGTCTCCATCCTCGATGCAGACCCCTGCACAGGCTCTAGTGTGGAGCAGGCATTCCTAAAGTGGCGAAATAAACCCATCCCAGGAGCTGCATTAATGAAGCTCAAATATGGTGCCAGGTCTGGTGCTGAGCCTTTGGTATCTGTTGTCTCACTGAACGTTTCCAACTGCCTTCCGAAGTAGGCTGTGGTCATTTTTCCATGTTACAGGTGAGGAGACGGAGAGGTGAGGTATCCCAAGCTCACTGAGCTAGTAGGTGCTGCTGCCCCCGATTCTCGGTGCTGTATCCTGCCTCGAGCAGTAGCAAAGCTTACTGACTCCCTGGGCTGGGGGACGGGGGAACGGGGGGATGGGGAGGCAAGACAGAGGCGTAGCAGAGCTCCTTCTGCTGTGACACCACGTCGGCATTGCTGCTTCTGCACGGGAGGCGAGAATGGAGAATGGGAAGCAACTGCTTTATATTGGACGGGCGCCTGTCATGCACTTGGACCCCACGGCCGACGGGAGCAAAGGAAGGAGAGTGGATGTGATGTGCTAATGGTTTTTTCTTCCTGTTTTCCCTCCCTTCCCTCTCTTGCAGGGGTTAACTCCTTCATGGTTTACATGGCCTATAAGGATTTGTATCAAGTGTCCAACACAGAGGTAACAAGCCATTGCTGTGTGGTTTGGGGTAGCTGGATGGGTTTCCCATTGTTGCCGATGACCTTGGCTCTTGGAGCGTGAGTCACTGTGGTCTCTGTGGGAGACTGTTGGGCCAGAGTGCTTCTTAAGGCCCTCGCAGTCCACACTACATTTTAAATAAGGGAGCAGGCAGGGTGCCCATGGCAAGGCAGTCCAGGAGCTAGAATTTCCACTGGCAGCAGCTTTCTCAGAAGGACAAGAGGAAGGGCATGCCGAAATCTCCAGCTGCCACACCAGCCCTAAACCCTGCAGGAGTTCAGCAGAAGTATGAGGTGCTCTGCCTCGCAGGATTAAGAGGGCCTTCTGCTGTTTGGGCGAATAGCTTGTCTCTGACTTTCCCTGAGACATTCTCATGGCATGTGTTGGTTTGAGATGAATCTCACATTTTCAGAGGAAATACAAGGAATGAATTCCCATCCCTCCTGGGTAGGAGGTGGGGGGGAGGTCTACCTTGAAGGGTTAGGGAATAGGGGTGCCAGCTTTCCTTCGAGCTTCTGGCCAGGCTGTAGCAGCTCTCAGGAGCACTTGTCGAGAAGGACCATTAAAAACGTGCTGGAGGCAGCGTAGAAGGCTCGACAGCACGTTGTTGTACATTTACCCTGTCGGCTGGGGAGACATGACATGTTCTTCACAGAGAGTTTCCTAGAGTTCCTGTGGACTCACACTTCTTGGTCGTGCATGTTTTAGTCTGTGTTTCTTGTCCTAATCACTGATTTTCTCTGGCTTTCCTCATTTGTTTTACTTGTGGCCCTAGTGATGGACCCCTGTGTGAAGTTGTTGAAAGCCTCAGTGGTTGGTGAAGCTGACAGCAACTCCTTTCTCTTTCAGCTTTACGAGATCTTCACCTGTCTGGGTGAGCTGGGAGCCATTGCGCAAGTCCACGCAGAGAATGGGGATATCATTGCCCAGGTAACGCCGCGCAGCCCTGGGTGTGCTCTCTGCACGGGCTTGGATCCCCGGCCCGTCTCTCTCCTTGTTCCTGCAGTATTGCATGAGCTTTTCATGGGCGTGAGGCTCGGTCCCAAACCCTCTGCTAAAAACAGCACCTGCCCCAAAGAACTTCCCAGGCTAGGAGGAGGCAATGAAGGGAAGCAAGGGAGAAAGCCGAGGGTGCTGTGAAAAGGGGGACTGTCTGACCATCCAAGGGGATCAGAACAGGCATCCCGGAAGAGGTTTTCCAATTGGGCCATTTAGTGGGAGAGTGTTGCTGATTCTCTTTGAAAAGTGAGTCCAAGCTACGTGACAGTCTCTGTCCTAGGGAAGAACCCTCAGGCAGTGCTTCTCAGAAATCCGATCCAGGACTGCGGAGCTCACGGCTTTAGGTAATAAAGGTAATAAAAATCTTGTGGGGATCAGACATCCCACTGGTTTCCTAGAAGTTGTACTGAGAAACCTGAGGCAAGAGTGAGGAAAGCGAGGCCCCAAGACCCAAAGTGATGGTTTATGAGGAAGCAGAAGGCACTCTCTCCATCTCCCGGGTCACTTAATGGGCTGGCTGCCCAGATGTGTCTTAGCCAGGGTCTTCTTTACCTCAGAAGCATTCAAGATTGGCCTCTACTAGGAGGAGGCCGCTAGAAGAGTGGGAGCTCTCTTGGTCCATATAATAACATTCACAGCTAAAACCATTATTCATTCTTTCAGAGAGTATTTCCTGAGCGCTTTGTGCCAGGCACGAGTTTACTGAGGGGAACCAAAACAGACACACTCCATAGCTTGCTAGTCCTTGGGCTGAGACTTCATTTTAGAAGTCGTGCAGGACTTGGTGAATGTGGTCAGCAGGGTGTGGGAACCATGAGGCCGACCCTTGTCTCAGACCTGTGAACATCAAAGAGCAGGTACCATGTTGTGAGCCCTTCCGGCCGTGTGCGAGGCGCTGGTGCGCGCTGTAGTGTGTTCTCACTCTTCACCTGGCCCTTCAGAGATGGCTACCATCTACCCTGTTTTGTAGAGGAGAACTTTGGGCTCAGAAGGATGCAGTCACCGGCCCAAGGATCCCAGCCGGTAACTGGGAGAAGAAAATCTTAGCTCTGAGGTGGTGTGGCTTCGCCAGAGTCGGTGCGTCCTGGGCCTGTTGCCCCAGCAGTCCCGCTGCAGGCCCCCCAGAGAGACAGCATGTCCCCGCAGCGCGGGGCTCCAGCTGCTAGGATTTCAGACTCTGGGTGTTATCTCATGAGCAGAGGAGGTGAGCTAAATGTGTCGTTTCCTCTTGCTGACCAAGGAGATTCATTAGTCAGGCCCCTGACAGCCTTCTCCCACGTCCCCCACACACTCAGAGATAATGAAATCATTTTCCAGAGAGGGTCCGGTGCTCACAGGAGGCATCCCCGTGGTGCTAGAGCTTCACTCCTCCTCTTGCTCTCCATTTTCAGCACAGCAGCCAGAGGACCCAGCCCTCCTTCCAGATGCCCTAGAAACCAAACTCCCCACTACTTCCTCCAAGGCCCTGTGGAGGCAAACAGACTCTAGTGCTAAGCCCCCTTTCCAGCTTCCTCTGGTGGCCCCTTAGCACCAAACTGTCTCTGGTTCCCCCCCCCCCCGCCCCCGTCCCCTCTCTTCCCTACCTTGTCAAGGATCTGTTCTCAGTCAGGGAAAGAATAAGGGCATTTTTCCATTTGGGTGAGTTTCTTGTGGGTATTTATTATATTCAGATTGAGCTGAAAGATTTTATCACATTGTCGAAATGAAGGCAGCTGCTGTATTCAGCCTTGATGCAGAAATCACCAAAGAGCAAGAAGAAATCTCCTCATGGGTACCAGCCATGGAGATTTTCAAAAGTTTCAAGCCGGCAGGACCATCTGAGAGGGTAGCCTCTTTAGCCGTTCATCTCACAGTAGTTCCTGAGCACCTACTATGTGCTGAGCCTTGGAGAGGGAAGATGAAAAAAACAGGGTTCCTGTCCTCTTGGAGCAAACCAAAATTGTGTCATTACCCAAACTGGGATGTAATTACAGCCATGGTCAGTGCCTCAAGGTGCCCACGCCCCCCCCCCCCCCCAGGTAAGGTGGCTTCGAAGGGTCTTTGCGTCCCCTTCCTAACCTTCCAGCTGTAGGGACACCAGGGCGTTTAGACTGGGACTTCCCAGCAGGAGCAGCGCATTAAAATCACCTGCGGAGCGTGGGGATTCCTGGGATTCTCGTGGCTGCAGAGATGCTGGTGTAGGAGGTCGGCACTCAGCTTCAGGCACGTGATGCAATGTCCTGGGAGACCGCTCCTGGAGCGCGCTCCCTCCTGTGCGCGGGGCCAGCACCCTTGGACAAGATCGACGTGAGAGTGTCAGATGAGACAGAAGAGGCTTTGTAGTTGGACACCTCGACCTTTGTGTGACTTCAGGAGACGACACAGAGCAGAAGCTCTCCAGAGTTCAGAAGAAACTGGGTTCAGTGCAAGTTTCGAGAAATGGAACAGTAAGAATGAGAAGTGAAGGTTCTTTGCTGCAAAATCAGCCTGTGGCCTTTTTTCTAATCCTGTAGAGCTGGAGACGGTGATCATGCCTCTTCTCACAATTGCTTCGAGTGTGTGCATCTTTCTTCCTATACCTTTAAAAAGATTTATACTATTAGAAACAAAATAAAAACAACAATGACAAAAAATAGTTCTTCTTGTGCAGAGAGAAGGACTCCTTTCCTTTCTACACATCTCCTACTTCCAAAGAGCCACAAGGCTTCGTTCAGGTCACTCTCCCTCGTCTCTCCCTGCACAGCGCCCAGGTTCATTGGCACTGGCCTCAGTGCTTGGAGAGTGAAGCCCAGCAAAACTACAGACACGGCAGCTTAGGAGTCCTGCCAGTCCCAATTAGCCCACGTGTGTGTTCACTGCCCAGCCACCTGCTCCTTCCAGAAAGCTGGCCATAGTCTGAAGAATTTAGCCATCAGCTGTGAGGGGTAGGCAATTTTGTCACAAAACAGACTAATTAAATAGAATCGGACCGTAAGACCGAGTCAGGTAATGCTGTTTGGAGGCATTGTTTCATCTGGTTAAATTCTGAGTCTGTTTGTTGCAGCCATCCATTTAAACGACAAGAAAGCCCGAGGGCTTTGTTAGAGCGCAGATCCCCAGAATGTCACCTCTGCATTCCGATTTGGAGAGGGCCAGACAGCCGCACGGCTACAAAAGCAAGCCGGGCGATTCTGATGTAGGGGGAGGCGACTAGACCTTGTGAAACACAGCAGGAAGCTGTAAGAAGTCAGTGAGTTGGTGTGACTTTTGATGTGTAACAGCGACAAAATTCTGATGCTCTAAGTGACTGCCGTCCTTTTAATAAAAAAAAAAAAAAGCTACCCTGAAACGTTTTTTTCTCCTCTTAGTTAAGACTTGACCCTATTTTATAATTCCAGATGGAGCATTAACAAAGGTATTCAACATACACGTCTTATTCTTTTTGTTCCCTTGGACCCTTTTCTTCAGATTAAGATACCAGCATAGTTTTTCCATGCCTCAGTGGAGCTTATCTCAAAACTGTTCTCGGTTCTTTTCTTGCTGTAGGAGCAAACCCGGATGTTGGAAATGGGGATCACTGGCCCAGAAGGCCATGTGCTGAGCAGACCAGAGGAGGTGAGTTGTGGGGGGCCGGGGATGGGGCTGGAGGAGGGGGCAGGACAGCCGTGGAGGTGCTCTGTTTTTCCATCATCTTCTGGGAGACTCGTGTTCCTACAGTCCCCAGCAGCCTGGTAAATGGCCTCCTGCTCGTTTGACACTTGGAGTGTTTGTGTTTGGCCTGCCTCCCCCAGGTATGTGCTTACACGGGGTAGGAGCAAACCTTGAGGAAAGGTGGGGAGAGTCTGTGAATACCAGACAGCAGTATTGGATCATTTCTTCCAAAGACCACACATCTGATGGACCAACTCAAGGGACTCAGAGAAAAGTAGAAAGCAACATGAGGGAAATGCGTACTTGTGACCCCTTGTCTCTCTAAAGAGAACTCAAGGTGGAGGGTCTTCCACACTTACTCATTTGGAGAGGTAAATACCTAAATCCTTTCTTAATCAGGGTCCATCTCAAAGACATTTCCGCTTCCTCCCTGATTCCATATTATATTCTGAGTCCTGCAAAATAAAATATCAGCCATATGGGTAGTAGGTGGAGTGGGTGTTTCATAGACATTATGTCTATCGATTTGTTGTAAGGTGATGAGTAAGTCTGCATATGGGCGTTTCCCTCGTGTAAAATGAATGATGAATAGAGTAGGGCCTGCTTAGTAGCTGACGAGTGAATAGATGCTAACTAGTGGCTGATCGCGTGTGTTTGGGATGTCGGCAGCTTCAACTGCTGGCACAGGGTGCAGAACGGGGCCTTGGCTGGCCACATGGCTGACAGCATACCGGCTTTGGGAGGCCAGCCCGGGAGTGGCGCCTGGAGTGCCTTCAGGGCCCTCTGTGCAAGTGGCCTGAGCCCAGCTCCTGCCCTGTCGCCCCAGCACCCCCCACTCTGCAGAAGGCAGAACCAGAAACAAGTGATTCCTGTGGCCTCTTTTAGAGGCTTTTAAAAATTAAAAGGTCACTCACAGACAAATGTTCCTATCATAAACATTCGAGGACTTTTTACGAGCTGAATACAGTTGTGTCACTCATGCCCAGCTGGAGAAGCAGAACTGTCAGCACTCGTGAAACTCCTCAGCATCTAATGACATTGTTGTTCCCGGTTAAAATCATTTATCCTTATTTCACAGCATTCCAGAAAGGTCTGGCTCCGGAATATCAGGCCCCTTCTATGGAACGCTAGCCCGTACCCGGCGCTGTGCTAATTACCTTAGCTGTCCTTGATGCTGCTCAGGGTGCTGGGCACTACTGTTGGGCGAAGAAGCGAAGGCTCAGGGGGTTAAGCCCCTAGCTGCTCCCATGTGAAGGACTGGAAAGCTGTTTACGCGGCGTGAGCGGGCCGGGGTGATCGGCACTGTTTGTGAAACTTTCCCTAAATGCTGGTCGCGGCAGAGATTTGCTGGCAAGATGGGTTTGTGTAGCAGCAGCCAGGGGATTTCTGAGCGAAGTCTATTTTTGTTCCTTGGTTTGTTTTCCCAACCCCTCCCCACCCCACTCCTCCTGTTCCCGTCTCCTTTTTAGTAAAAAGCTTCTCAGCTGTAGATCTGGACAACCCTGAAAGCCCTTTTGGGTGAAGCTGCAGGGTGATGTCACCTTCCAAAGATAGTCATGTTGTCAAGGTGCAGAAGAACCCGCAGAGCTGGGAGGGGGTGGGACCCGAGGGGCCAGACTGAGGCCGTGGGGAGTGCAGTGGGCAGCACAGGTGTGAAGAAGGCGGGATGGGCGGAGGGGGGGCCAGCCCCTCTTCGGTTCGGAGCACACTCTGCTACCATCTCAGCACACCCTGTGCAGAGAGAGCTGAACCTGAGCTTTGCTCCCGAAGTCCGGTGCTTCAGGAAGGTGGCCATATTCATCTGTGGTCAGAGGCTCCAGGGGCTCGTCCCCTTGGAAGCAAGTGCCGCTTGGGGGATGCCAGCAGGCAGGACCCGCCAAGTTCTAGAGTCTGTTTCCTGAACCACACCCACCAAGGGCAGTGGCTGGTTTGCGTTATGCAAACACCGGGCATCTGCAAGCTGTTTTTGGTATTTTTTTAAAGTGTTGGGCTGCATAGGCTGACCAGAATGTCCTATCCATCCAACATGGAACTATTGCCGATTGAATGGGAGAATGCCAGCATCATTGCTTTGGGCTGAATCGGACTGCCTTGGGCTTTGGGCAGTGACACAGGCTCTCCCACACTGGCCAGGAGCTGTGATGAGCAATAAGACCAACAGCCCGCCTGCCAGGCTCACTTGCCTTGTCCCAGGGGCAGGTCAGGTGCCTTAAAGGATGAGCTCTTAGAATCCTCACAACAGCCCTGTGTGCCAGGTCCTATTACTGTCCCCATTTTACAGACAGGAAACTGAGGCTTTGGGAGGTTATGTACCATACCCGAGGTCGCCCAGCTTGTCTGTGGCAGAACCAGAACCCAGACCCAGGCCATTTGAAAGAACCTGAGCTCTAAAGACCGTTTGTTAATAAAGTAAGGGGAAACTCATTATTTCTTATTGAATAAATCCAACCAAGTTGGCTAGCGTATTTGAACATGTAGATTCTACCTTGGAGGGGATGGAAGAAATCGAGAAGAAGAGAACCCTCTGCTGAGAAGCCTGGGACTCATTTTCTTTTTAAAGATTTTATTTATTTATTGTAGAGACAGAGAGAGAGAGCACAAGTGGGGGAAGGGACAGAGGGAGAGGAGAGGGAGAATTTCAAGCAGAGGTCACACTAAGTGTGCAGAGCCTGACGTGGGGCTCAGTCCCACAACCCTGAGATCATGACCTGAGCTGAAATCAAGAGTCAGCCCCTTAACTGACTGAGCCACCCCAGTGCCCTGGAAGCCTGGGAATTATCAGTGCAAGAAATGCCTGCTGGGATGGCCACCTCTGACTGAAAAGGATTTGATGTCTAATCACCTTTACTGGTTATTATTTCCATATTGGTGTTGGGATGCTTTGCCAGAGAATCTGTCTGGGAAGACTGGGGAGCAAAAGCTTCCATCACATGAAGCCACTGGGATCATGACAGGGAGAGGAGGGAAGCAACCTAGGAAGGTGAGGGCGAGACTCTGAGACGCCAAGTGAAGCGCCACAGCGGGGACGTGGTGGGTTGGGGGCCTCTAACTGCAGACCCTCTGGGCTTTGCAGCTCGGTGCTTCGCTACATTCTCAGCTTACAGAGGCAGGGGAGTGGCCCCTAAGAGGCTTGTGCTTCTCTTGACTCCCGGGACTTCTTTTTGCAGCTGGAAGCTGAGGCTGTGTTCCGTGCCATCACCATTGCGAGCCAAACCAACTGTCCACTCTACGTCACAAAGGTCATGAGCAAGAGCGCGGCGGACCTGATCTCGCAAGCCAGGAAAAAAGGTGATTGGTGCTCCCAAGGGCTCAGCACCAGCCATGTGGCTCCTTCCCCCCTCTGGCTGTCCTGTGGGAATGTGCTTATTTTACTCCTTGCCTTGCTCTCTGGGAAGCCCTTCCTCCGTGTTAGTGCAGAGGGTCCTGTGTGGATGGCAGGACTCTGGCATTTCTCCCACTTGGTGGGTGAGTTTACTAGGCTCAGGAAGGGCAAGTTGTTTGTCTGGGATGACACAGCTTCGATCAGTGTTTTGAGGCGTCTTTCTTTTTTTTTTTTTTAAGATTTTATTTATTCATTTGAGACGGAGATACAGAAAGAGAGAGCATGAGCAGGGGGAGAGGCAGAGGGAGAGGGAGAAGCAGACTCCTGGCTGAGCCAGGAGCCAGACGTGGGGCTCGATCCCAGGATCCTGGGATCATGACCTGAGCCGAAGGCAGGCACTTAACCATCTGAGCCAGCCAGGTGCCCCAGGTGTCTTTCTTCCTCCCTTTGATCCTTCATTGTCAGTTCACATTATCTGAGCTTTATAAATGGACATACTAGTCAAGATTATAGTGGGTGCAGAAGTCAAAGATCCAACTCAAATGGACTTAAACAAAAGTAAATTATTGGTTGAAGGTGTTTCAGGCATAGCTGGATCAAGGGGTTTCAACAATGATGTTGGGGCTCTATCACTCTTGATCCTTTCTTGTCTCTGTTTTCCTCTCTTTTGGCTTCATTTTCAGGGTGAACAGTGACAAGAGTAAATGCTCAGAGGCACCCGTTGTCCTCAGCATTCAATGGGGGGGCATCCATCAAAGATGGAGCTTTTCCAACAGCTCCATCAAAAGTGCCCAGGAGGGCTCTGATTGCCTCGGCTTGGGTCATGGGCCCCTCCTAGAGCCAGTGTCTGCTCCGGGGATGCTGCAATTGATCGGCCAGGGTGGAGGGCAGTGAGCAGGGGCGGGGTCCCACCACCTGAGCCACACAGGTTAGCACAGCTGATTTTGGACAAGGAGTTGAATGGGTCTCTAAAGCATGACTCGTGGCACCGCCTTCACACCCCGGAGCTTTGTCCCCACCGCCTTCTGCCTCCTGCTGTTTTCCTCCGTGGCTGTTAACTTGGGCTTCATTTGCTCCTCCGGTACCAAGCAGAAGTTTACTCTCATTTCAGAGCTTTCTCTTCTGCTTTTTGTTCTCGTCTTCCGTGGCACACTCATGGGCTCACTTGTGAGCAGCGTATGGTTGAGAACCTGGAGGTGTGGGGCCCTGTGTTAGTCGGGAGAGAGGATTTCCTAGGCCCGTGTGTATACTTGTTACCACCCTGTCCTGGCGGCCATTGTGGTCATGGAGACCCCAGATAAGGGACTTATCCACCAAACTCTGAGCGGGTCTGTAAAGACCCGCATGTGGGTGGCTTGGGTGGCTAAAAATAGTTCCCCGGACTCTGATGGCTGAGTGTTCAGCTGCTTGCCCTTCTGGCAAAGGGGACCCCTTTCTTCTGGGAGGGGATTCTTCCTAATTGTCTAGACAGGCTTCGTAGCTAGTACATTCTGGGGCATCTCCTGCCTTACCCCGCTCACAGTAAGCCTGCTGTTTTCTTTCTTTGCTTGTAAATGTCTCAGCGTGACATGGGTGGCTGCTCTCCTGGGTATGAGTCATTGGGTGAGAGCCAGGAAAGTAGCCCAATCTTCCTTTCCCATTCTTGGAGAAAGGCAAAAAGAAAAAAAGCAAGCAAGCGAGCAAGAAAAATGCATGGGGAACCCTCCCACCCTCTCCCCAAGACCACCTACCATACTTACTCTCATGCCTTCTGCTCATGGCTACATCCTCCCTCAGAACCATCTCAGGATGAGCGAGAGTCTCAAGGACAGAGAGCTTCCACTATACACTGGGTCTTCTTTTAAACTCCTGGAGAAAGATGCCTCACCCTTTGCCTTCTGGCTCATGATTGTCTGGCAAGAAGAGCTAGGATAGCCATGTCTCCAGAGTGGCCGGGAGGCAGGGAGACCTTGTTTCAGGGCTGAAACGCTGACTCCTGACACGGAAGCCAGGAAACATCTTGGGACCTGTCATTCACAGGGAAGGAAAGAAGCATACTTAGAGCAGGGAGAGAGTATAGCAGGGCTTACTCTCTTCCCTCCTGACCTGAAGTCCGGTGTCTTCACTCACCAGGTATTCTTCAACAACTCTGCATAGCTGCTCAGAATTAATATTAGGGATTCACAGTTTAATAAGGACCAACTGTATGCCCCGCACAGAGATAAATACTTCAAATTTATTGTTACGCAGAATTGTCAAAGAGCCCTGAGAAATAGACATTATCCCCATTTTTCAGATGAGGAAATTGAAGCACAATGTGTCAGGATCTCCCAGCTGGGAGAGCTGGTGTTCAAACCCAACCATTATTAAAATTTTTGCTTATTCTACTCTTCCATCTAAAGACAGTCTGAAGGGAGAGTTCTTCCACTTTTTTTTAAAAGAGATTTTATTTATTTATTAGAGAGAGAGAGCACGAGCGGGGGGAGAGGAAGAAGCAGGCTCCCCGCTGAGCAAGATGCCCGATGTGGGGCTTGATCCCAGGACCCTGGGATCATGACCTGAGCTGAAGGCAGACGTTTAACCAACTGAGCCACCCAGGCGCCCCAGAGTTCTTCCACTTCTAAGATCGTATTTCTCTTAATAGTACCTGGGGCTTGCCTTGACCTCCATTTCTTTCTTTGTGGTCCTATATGATGTAGTTGGGTAAATTGCTTTAGAGAGCCCTTGAAATTCTCGTTAGTTTTGTGTGGATCCTTTTTCCCGTCCTCCCAAAGAGCAGGGCTGTCATATATGAATCATTGCCATTGATTCCTTCTTTTGCCTATGGCAGACATCACAAGTCAGTCTTGACTCTTACAGTGAAACCAAGAGCATATTTAGAATTCTTTTGGCAAAGAATTCCAGGCAACCAAAACCCATAGATTGGAGTTGAAGGAAGGCAAGACATATTTATAATTTTGGCCATAGAGCCTTCCTACACTTTGACAATAGGGGGAACCTGAATGTGGAAGGTGGAAGACTGAAGCTAGAGAAGTCCTGGGCTTTATGGGGCATCTTTTGCCCAAGATTCTGGTGTAGAGAAACTTGGTACCAAACAACCTTCTGTGAGACAGCATTTGCCTTCTCTTTCTCTCTCCCTTCTTCTTTAAAAAGCTCAGCTTAGATCAGTTTATTTCCCAGTATCCCTTCTCCTTGCTGCTTGGTTTGCGCATATAAACCCTGAATTGCAGACACAGGGTCCAAGAAGTGAGCCTCATCTTTGATGTGTCCCAGGTTATTGGGTGCCCTCGAGCAGATATCACTCCTTGTTTTAGCTTATGGAATAACAAGCATGATGGAAAGATTATGAGAACCTCATTGTGGAACCAGAGCATGTCCTTGCAACAAGCAGGAGCTGGCAGCTCCCAGGCACGCAGGCGCGCTGGGGGCTTCGGGCGTCTGCCGTGGGAAGGAGTAGCAGTAGCATAAGGAAATCGCAGTCACCAAGCGTCTCGTGTGTACCAGACACTTTGTACGTGCCAGATCCTTTCATTTTTTTTTTAAGTTTTTTTCTTTTCAAGATTTTATTTATTTATTTGACAGAGATAGAGAGAGTACAAGCAGGGGGAGCAGCAGGCCGGGGAGAAGCAGGCTACCGCTGAGCAGAGAGCCCGACATGAGGCTGGATCCCAAGACCCTGGGATCATGACCTGAGCTGAAGGCAGATGCTTAACTGACTGAGCCACCCAGGGGCCCCCAGATCCTTTCATTTTCAGAATCCTGAGAAGTAGACATGGTCTTATTTCATCTATTCCAGGAAAGGCCTAGTCCATATTTTAACATTTCTGAAATGTCAATGAATCTTAGAATCAGTATATATACATTTTTTGTTTTGCCTCAAATTGGGGCTCAAAGCTGCACCTTATAACCGATGGCTTCTTGTGAGCTAGGGGATACGACATTGTTCATGTTTAGCAGATAGAAAAGCAGAGGCTTAGAAAAGGTGGGCACCTGGACTTGACCCCAGGCCTGCATGACTTCAGAGCCACAAGCCTTGAGGAGGGCTCGGGGCCGTGATTACCTGAGCCTGGCCCAGAGCAGCACAGACGTTAGCAAACCCATCACCTCTTTCCTACCATCGCAGGAAACGTGGTCTTTGGTGAGCCCATCACTGCCAGCCTCGGCACAGATGGAACCCATTACTGGAGCAAGAACTGGGCTAAGGCAGCTGCCTTTGTGACATCTCCACCTCTGAGCCCTGACCCCACCACTCCTGACTACATCAACTCCTTGCTGGCCAGGTTGGTGCGGGGATGACGAGCAGCATGCATCCCGTGGAAACCTCGTGGGACTGGGGTGGGAGGGTGGGATGAGGACTGGAGCAGCCCATCCATCAGCTAGACTAGAATCTGCAGTGAGGAGAACACATGGAGAGCAACGGGCTCTTCCCCGTCATAGTTTACACGTGACTAACAGTAATCATATTAATAATGACAGCAGCAGTTAACATATAGCATGTGTTAAGTCCTGTGGCGAGACTACACACATGAACTCATCGATCCTCATGACAACTGTATGCGCGAGGGACTGTCATCTCCATTTTACAGGTTAAGCAACTGAGGGTCAGATCATGTGTCTAATTTTGAACAGCACCTAACTGAAATGAAAGGGACGCTCATTGATGGCTGACCCTGCCCCCAGGACATGTAGGGTCAGTCCCGTCACTCATTTGGGTCTCTTGTACTTTGTTACCCAGAGATGATCTAACCCCCTGGTTTTCCATTTGGGCTAACTGTAAGCCCCGGGGAGGGAAAGAACTCACTTATGCTCACACAGCTGCTAAGAAGTACAGAAAGGATCCTAAACTCAAGTCCTCGAATTCAGAATGCTGACTTTAGACACTTGATGCTTGTCCCCAGCGGTGCCTCTAAGCCACTTCTCTGGTTTATATGGAGCTTTTTTCCTTTGCCAGTGGAGACCTGCAGCTCTCTGGGAGTGCCCACTGCACCTTCAGCACTGCCCAGAAGGCGATTGGGAAGGACAACTTCACAGCCATCCCTGAGGGCACCAATGGTGTGGAAGAGCGGATGTCTGTCATCTGGGACAAGGCTGTGGTAAGGATCAAGGTCATGGATGGGGGCCAGGGCCAGATCAGAGCCTCCTGCCACTGCTTTTTGTAGGTGAGCCCTCATGCCTGCTGAGATGTTTCTGGAACCATGTGTCTCAAGTGGTGTAGGAATATCATTTCTAGAGGGATGAGCCTTGAGATTGTGAGGAGACCTCCTCCTCTAGATTGTTAAGAACTAGGAGCCACACATACAGACCCTTCATCTGATGGCATGAATGATCTGTACTTAATAGTGAATCAAAATTCTTTCTCTGGAGAGTGTTATCACTTCTTTTGAAACGTCTCGACAGAACCCGTTGAAATGGTAAGCAAGGGGGGCGCCTGGGAGGGCGCCTGGGGGGCGCAGGCATTAGCGTCTGCCTTCGGCTCAGGGCGTGATCCCAGCGTTCTGGGATCGAGCCCCACATCAGGCTCTTCTGCTGGGAGCCTGCTTCTTCCTCTCCCACTCCCCCTGCTTGTGTTCCCTTTCTTGCTGGCTGTCTCTCTTTGTCAAATAAATAAATAAATAAATAAATAAATAAATAAATAAATAAATAAAATCTTTAAAAAAAAAAAAGGTAAGCAAGGGGTGTATGCCTAAGAGACTGAAGTCAACTTGCTCATCAAGGATGCCCTTCACTGAGTGTGTGGTCATCTAGGCTGTACGATGGATTGTTGACCAAACAAAAGAAATAGCCATGCAAATGAAGGCTGTCCCAAAGGTCTTAGTAAAAATAATAATTAACTCATTAAGTTGATCACTTCCTTTTTATTTTTTAATTTTATTATATTTTTAAAAGAATTTATTTTTAAGTAATCTCTACACCCAACATGGGGCTCGAACTCACAACCCCATGATCAGGAGTTGCATGCTCTACCAACTGAGCCAGCCAGGCGCCCCCCTTCTCTTTTATTTTAAAAACCCTAAAGACAATTATTTCTGAGCCACATATATTGCTTATGAATTAATGCCTCATTCATCTACACAGTGTAAGCCACCATATTATTTCCCTTCTTATCTTAGCTCCTAGGAAGTTCAAAGTTAGATTTGAAACTAAATCCAGGCTTTTTGTTTTGTAAAGAGGAAAAGTATAAATATTTTTGTCTCTTCTCTCACATACTTAGGTTTTGTTTTTTTCTTCAACACTGGTACATATTTGTGAATATATAGTGATCTTAGTACAATCTGGAATTGTTAAAAATAATATATATTTTTTTTAATTCCACATGATACATTCTCATTAAAAGAACACTTGGAAAGCACAGAAAAGCACACACATGAAAGAAAACAAAAATCAATCATAATTCGACAACCCAGGGTTAACCATTATTATCATTTGGGGGAAGCTCTTCCGTGCTTATCCCGTGACCATGCAAATACAAATAAATATCTAAAGAAGGAGCTCGTAACCACATGTGTTTTTACTGGGAACTCTGTAATTCTTTTTGGAATTAGAGGGGCAAGGAAGTAAGTGTATGCACATATCCAGAGAAAACGCACACTCCAGGAGTCGTAACGGCCTCCCGAAGCTGCGGGTTAGCCGCTGTGCGTGTAACCGGGACAGCGCGGCCAGGTGGGCAGCTTGCCGGTGGGGTCTGTACTCATCACCTCAGAGGCCCGTCCCTATGGTCACGGTGCTCTGACCGCGGGAGCCCTGCACTGAGTTTTTTTGGTATTTCCATAGGCCACCGGGAAAATGGATGAAAACCAGTTCGTGGCTGTGACAAGCACAAATGCCGCCAAGATCTTCAACCTGTATCCCCGCAAGGGGAGAATATCTGTGGGTTCTGACAGTGACCTGGTGATCTGGGATCCGGACGCGGTGAAGATCGTCTCCGCCAAGAACCACCAGTCGGTAAGGCTCGCGCAGGCGGGAGAAGAGCAGCATGGAGAAGGCGTGGGTGGAAGTCGGCCAGGAGAGATGTGTGCATGTGCCTTGTGCCAGGCCAACTAGACCCGGATGGGTCGCAGTCACAAACCGTACCAAATTCTCAGTGACGTAACACCTCAGTACGTTACTCCTCACTCCTGCTCTCCTTGATGGGTCAGCAGGGGGCTGCTCCCAGCACAGTCAACACAGAGGTGACATGTCTACACCCGCCTCCGTGATCGCTGAGGCCGGGGACCAGGTCATGGTCCCTGGAGTACTGCTCAGAAAGGTTTCCTAAGAGAAGTGGTATATGGCCCTTCCTCTCATACCGCACTGGCCCAAGCCAGCCCTGTACTTGACCTTACCCGAGGAGGGCGGGGAGGGCAGGATCCCCCCTGCACGTAAAAGGAGAGAGAACATGAAAAAAATTGGTCAGCAGCCCAGACAACTTCCTCATGAGGAGTTTCGTGTAAAGGATAATAATTAAAGCCCAGTCCCTAAGGGAAACGGCTTCATCCGTGTTAGTAAAAATAGTTCATATTTTTAAAGCATTTATGTTTCAGGCAGTGTGCTTTTCATTCCCTGAATCTCCATTACAGGCACTGTTATCATCCGCATTTTATCGGGGAGGAAATGGAGGTGCAGGGAAATTCAGTAGTTCATACAGCAAGTAAATGGTGAAGTTAGGATTCAGACCCACACATCTGGACTCCAAATGGATGTCCTTGACCCTTTGCAGTAATGCCTCCTGCTTGGTGAATAAATGAAGGCCGTGGAGAGAAATCCCATTTTTGGTGGGGATGGCCTTCATTCAAACATTGTGTCACATCATTCACTTTTGGGCTAGTGGAGACCTAAGGGTCGTGGAGCCCACCCACTCACCCAGTGCGTACAGCAGGGCCAAGCACAGCATCCCTGACAGTTTCCGAGCTTCTCTTTGAACACCGCCAGTGGCAAAATGTCCGTCCACACCAGGGCCTTTCTAAAAATCTTTAGATGCTTCTCTTTGTTGGCAAGTCCAGCCTCTACTTAGCAGCCATCTCTCTCCGAGGGCTTCTACCCACCCAAAGCTTCTGGTGGCGTTGGAGGCTCTTCCTGGCTTCCCCGGTGCATTGGTTATAGTGAGGCTGAAGGCAGGCCCCACGCCCAGGAAAACCGTGTCCCTCTTCTCCCCATCCTTCACCCCCACTCATGGCTTTGTCCCTCACCCCTGTCTCTAGGCTGCAGAGTATAACATCTTTGAAGGGCTAGAGCTGCGCGGGGCTCCTCTGGTGGTCATCTGCCAGGGCAAGATCATGCTGGAAGATGGCAACCTGCACGTGACCCAGGGGGCCGGCCGCTTCATCCCCTGCAGCCCGTTCTCTGACTACGTCTACAAGCGCATTAAAGCCCGGAGGAAGGTGAGACGCTGGCCGGGCCTGGGGGTGGGGGGAGGACTGTGTCCCATTCAGGCCCAGGGACAGTAACCACAGGATCAGGAGGAGTCTGTGGGCCTTGGACCCTCCCAGAGAAGTTCACAGCAGTGATCTCTTCTCCAGAGACACTTGCACAGATTTAATGTACTATAAAAAGGGGGTTTCCGAAACTTTTTTGGCCCAAGGAACCTTTTTTCTCAAATAACTTTCCTCCATTTTTGTAGTACTCTCAATTAAAAATAATTTAAAATTTTAATAATTCAAAATGTTTATATATTTTTAAAAAATAACTCTTGAAGGCGTACAGTGAGAATCAGCAGCCCACACCCACCCCTCCCAGTCTCATTTCTTCCATCCACTGTTGCTCCATAGGGCAAATGTTTATAACCCTTTTAACTAGTTCTATGGTTCACATAAAATCTTGTTTATGTCCCTGATTTCACAAAGTAGAAAGATAGATACACAGACACATATGTGTGTCTGTGTATCTACCTAAATATAACAAACTGAGCACTCTACTTAATTAAGGGGTGAGGCCCAGAAGTCTGTTTTTTCAGCGCCCCCAGTACCCCCACACCCGCCACACGGTTGCCTTCCAGTAAGGCTAGGGATCCACAGAGCGGGGTTAGACCAGCCCTGGGATGGGGTGGAATTTGACCCCGGTCCCAACCTTGTCTGTTGGAAGGCACACAGTCATCTGTGCGCATGGGATGGGCCAGCACCCAGCAGCCGGGAGCGTGAGTCTTCAGTCATGGTGACGGTGAGGCGGGGGGCTGGGGACACACTGTAGTGGCCATTAAAGACAGACTCACGGGAACTCCGTACCCAAGCACCCAACCTACTCCCAGACCGCCAGTGAACATCCAGCCTCTGAGAGCGGATGCAGGGAGCCTCGCTGTCTGCGGAGGCAGCTGCCCTCTCTGCCTGTGACAACCAGCTTCTTCCTGCGGGCCGCAAGGCTCCCTCCCTGCAGTCGACTCGTGCTCTGTTCTGCCCCTGGCGTCCTCGCGGAGTGAGGTTCACCGTCTCTTAGAGCACGTGTATGTTTCCAGACGCATCTGTCCTTTAGTCTGAATATCCCTGCACAGCTTATGATAGCGTTTTATTCTATTTTAAAGATTTTGAGAGAGCAAGAGCAGGGCGGGGGGGCAGAGGGAGAGAGAGAAGCAGGCTCCCCACTGAGCAGGGAGCTTGACTCGGTACTGGATCCCAGGACCTTGGGACCATAACCTGAGCCCAAGAGAGACGCTTAACTGACTGGGCCATCCAGGTGTCCCTTCTGACAGCGTTTTAAATCCCTGCACCGGCCCTGCCTCTAACGTTAGGTGGTACGGAGTTTAACTGCACACCCCGGCTGCGGCCTACTAGAGAAGAGAGTGGAACTCAAGCCTACCATCTACATTACGTCTTTATTTCTATTAATGCGACTTAGATTCTGCACCCAAAGAGATGTTGAAGCTCTAGAGTTACTGGCTAAAGTTTTTGGGGAACACGGCTAGAGACAAGGTCCCACCTGAGTTGTCCGCACCTGCAGATGTCATGAGCGTCGCCTCTGTACCTGCACCTGAGTCGCTCCCAGAGGGGAGGGCAGGCTCTGTGGCAGATGTGATCAGCGTCTTACCGTGGGCCACCCTGTACTGCTGGCCTCCTCTGGCAGCCGGGGAGAGGACATGGGCGTAGGTGCTGTGCGGGCTGCACTGCTGCCTTGCGTGATCCGGCAGCCTGTGTCTGATAGACCGGGGGCCCCTCTGGGGGAGGCACCATGTTTCGTGTGACCCCCCTGCCCCTGCCTCCCGCTCCTGGCACCAGGCCTAGCCTGGAGCGTGCCAGGTGTGGGGCGGGGCGGGTGGTGCTGGCTGGCTCCCCAGTCCCAGGACAGGTTCACAGCCACAGCGAGGCCAGGGGGTCAGTCTGCAGGACGCTCCCTTTGTGGTTTGTCAGCTCTGCTGCGCGCTGAGGAGTGTGTGGGTGGAGCTCCCGCCGGACCTTACCCTGCCAGCACGTAGACCTTGGCCCAAACGGCTGCCTTTCCCGCTCCCTCTGCTCCAGGCCTACAGGCGGTCCTTCCATCTGCAACATTTCCCCCACCTGCTTCCTCTGCGGGGAGCGCCGCCTTCTACCCTGGTCCTCTGCCCCTCGCAGCGTCCTCCTTCCCTCCTGCCCGGCCCCACAACAGCCTCCTTTGTTCTGTAAGAGGGAAGCTCACCTATTTAGAGAGGACTTCACTGACCTCTTCCACTGTCACTCTATCCCCACGCCCCCTTTATTGTCTGCATCTTCTTTCCTTAAAATTACCCTATTTTATTATTTGTTGGCTCCCACCACCCCCTGAATTCCCTGACTTATCTTGCTACGTAGCACAGCCCTTAACTGTTGACAGACTCAGGGGTGACTCACTTTCTCTGCTGCAGATGGCAGACCTGCACGCCGTCCCGAGGGGCCTATACGACGGCCCGGTGTTTGACCTGACTACCACGCCCAAAGGGGGCACCCCCGCGGGCTCCACCCGGGGCTCGCCCACGCGGCCCAACCCGCCCGTGAGGAACCTCCATCAGTCAGGATTCAGCCTGTCCGGTGAGTGGGACGTGGTGCCCCTCGCTGGGGAGGGGGACAAGGGAGAAGCAGCGAGCGCTCCAAGCTGGCGGGTGATCTGGGAAAGAGCCCGAGCTGAGCCCGAACCTGAGCCTGGAACACCTTCTGAGAAAGACAGTGAGGGGAGCCAGCAGGAAGCTTTGCCCAATCAAAAAGAAGTCCCCTTGAGAAGGCAGGGTAGGGCTCGATGAGGTTAAAGGTCAGGTTTAAACGATGACCAGTTCTGCTTAGCGATCACACCTGCTGGGGCGGGGGCGAGAGGCTTCCCATTAGGAATTGGTATTGATTTTCCACGTGAGACCATGGGAGCTGTGCGTGGTGTTGTCCCGTCTCTGTGTGCCCAGGGTAAAAAGAGAGTGGATATTGCAGGGGCTTCTTCGAACCTGGCATTTTTACTCTCCACACCCCCCCCCCTTCCTAGTAATAATGGTGGTGCTTGCACGAGGTGCCCTTGAGTACGTACTTACCCTGGGCTAGCTGTACCATTAACCTCAGCTATGCTTTAAGAACTGATATTGATAGAAAATAATTACCCAGTTGCTCCATAGCCAGTAGTCTTAAAAGGGGGGACAGTAAATGTCGATTTGTGTCTCTACGATGAACAATTTAAGTGGAAGGGAAGCAAGACAACCAGAGGGGCAGGGAGAGGTAAAGAGGAACAGGTCTAGGGAAGGAAGAGGAGCGAGAAATGGCAGAAGCCAGAAAGAGACAAGGGGACAGGGTCAGGGGAGGAAGGCAGAAGGAGAAAGCTGCAGGTTTTGAGGCGATGTTGCCACAGGTTGCATGATTGTCACACGTAGTTTTTGTCAGTGTTTTTGGCCATTTGAATTGCTCCCTGGCTGACCTGCTCCCTAACGTGTTGGCAGCTCCCCAGTGAATGGACGTAGGTGCACGCGAGCGCGTCCTTCCATGCTGATTTGCAGGGGCCTGACCAGCACTGGGCCGGGCTGTGAGACCTTGGTCAGGTTCCCTAAGCTCTCACAGCCTCAGTCACAGCCTCTGTTCAATGGGAGCAATCACAGTAGCTCCCTGTGGCAGGATAGTGGTGAGGGTCGGGCGAGGTGTCTGAGGGCCACGTGAGACTTTGCTCGGCACGCTGAATGTAAAACAGCTGTTTCTCAGATCATCGGCCTTGTTTTTTATTGTCGTTTTTATGATGCTAAGGGTCCGATGGCATCTAGATGAGAACCTGGTTTTTCCTGGCGGACACGGGTGTTCAGGAGGGTGGATATGAAATGCCTGGAATGCTTGACAGACTGGAATGGAAGTTTCTTGGGAGATGAGGCCAGGATGGTACTTGCCATCTGACACCCTGAAAATTAATGTAATTTCTCTCTCGTCCACACCCTGCTCTCCCTTTTCTCTTCCTGGGAATGTATTGCCAACTTCAGGCACCCAAGTGGATGAGGGGGTCCGCTCGGCCAGCAAGCGCATCGTGGCACCCCCTGGAGGCCGTTCTAACATCACGTCCCTGAGTTAAGCGACCCCTCCCCAAAGAGAGGGGCAGAAGCAAGAAGAGATTTTTTTGAAGCCAAAATGGTACACCAATATTTAAGAAGGAAAGCGAATCCAAACAGTTGCGATCTAAAGAATCAATAAGCCTCAAGCCTTATGTTTCTCCGATGCTACACTCGCTTGCCTAGCTTTACGAATATTGCTTTGTTTTCTGTTCATGCATAGCCTTGATTGGTTTGACCCTGCCTCCCCGCATTTACGTGCATGCAATCAGACAGGCTACTAAGGTAAAAGTCTGCTATATAGTGTTGAGAGCGTGTGTAGTGCTGCATTTTATGACAAGGGGACAGACAAAGCTGGGATGTCAGGAAAATCAACAAAAGGGACGCAGTTATTTGGGGTTAGGGGGTGGTGGGAGCCCAGAGCGAGGCGGAAGGCTCAGAGGGGCTGGGGTAGGGCGTGGAGGGGGGGGCGGGTGGGTGGGTGAGCATAAGGGGGCTTGTGTATTGTGTTGATGAAGCACGTTTATTTCCACGGAAGATGGCTACTTGGGGCAGCCGTCCCTTCATCACGGTCCACAGGGGTCTGTGGAGAAGGCAGGCAGTCTTCAGGTTCCAGACTTTCTCACATCCCCTCCTAGATTTTATTCCTTTGAACATTTTATTAAAACACCAAAACCCAACCATTACTTTCACCTGTTTGATTGTGCCAGTGTTTGGTGGGGCCTCTTTCTCAGCGTTGCTTTCAAATTCTCCTCTTTCCTGGGCTGGGAAGGAAGAGAGGAGAGAGGAAACCACCCTTCTCCTCTGTCCTGCCTGCCTCTTTGGTGCTCTTTAAAAGGCAACAGCTGGGAGCACACACAGGCCCTTGGGATGAGGGCAGCCATGCTCACACACCTTCCTCTAAACACATGTTGGAGATCACCTCTCATTCGCACGGCTTTGCGAACCGGGAAGAGCAGCGTGCCTCCGGCGTCCCGAGTTAGGACCAACCGAACTGGGACCCCAGGAAGGGCTTCTCTTGCTGGAGGTTAGTGGCCGATTTTTTTCTGTCTCAAGATCCAGGCACATCTGTGATTGAATAGGATTTTTTGTTTGAAAATGAAAGTGGTTAGGTGTTCTCTGAGTTTTGCTCTGAACAGGTAATCTCAGTTAAGACGGGAGCCAAGCAAGGATTTAGGAAAGCTCGTTTGTGGAGCTGGGGGAGCACATTCTGGGGCCATGGGTCTGCTTTTCAGCCCTGAACCATCGGTCTCCTCTTCCTTTAGCACATCCTCTGGGGGAGCTTTTTCTTTCCTTTTAAAGCCTCCCAAGGTGAGTGGAAATGACAGGCAGCTTTGTGTTCTGTGGCCCAGAACGGAAGTGAAGCTCAATGTCCATTTCCCTGGCCTGCCACTTCTGAAAATTCAGTGTTGGAGCAAGTTCTCTGAGCCAGCTGAAGAGCTGTAGAACTAAGAGGCCCAGAGGCAGAAAAAAGTACATTCACCCTGGGATCAGAATATCTGTGCTTGGGGGATCCAGCTGCTAGGACCCCTAACCCTGTGTACTAGGTACTTGGAAGAAAAAGAGCAGGTCTCAAACACCTTTCAGGTGCTCAGGAGAAGCCATTCTCTCTGACAGCAGCTTTAATAAGCTGAAGACCAGAGGAAAGGGCACAACGCATGGCTAAAAAGGAATTTGGAAATAGCCAAGGAAGAGGATATCCCCTAGCCAGCTAATTACTGTTCTGTTCTTGAAAATGATCGTTTCTCCTCATAATAAGGAATCTTGCAATTTTAAGGCTTTTTCATGGTGCCTTTATTTTAAAGGAAACTTAAGGGGAGCATGTAGCTCTTGATTTATAACTCAAAGATGTGGGGGCCTGTCGCAGAACTCAGAATGACAGTTTTGCAGGCAGAGGGAGATTGTGAGATCTGAAGCGTGTATGCTATATACCTCAGTGGCTGGGCTGTTCTGTAGGAAGTGTTGCAGTACCAGCCACAACCACCAGGTGGAGGAAAAGACAAGAAACCAGTGGGGGCGTCCTCTTCTGTACCATCTGCTCCTTTTACGTAGCCAGAGCCCAGCTCCTCCCTCCCTGACCTGTCTGTGCCATGACAATAAATCTTTCGTGGCCAGATTGGTCATCTGCACTGCACTGGGACTGCTGAATGAAGCATTCAACCAGAACTTCATATCCTACACAAGCTTTCCAGGTTGCAGGGATGCCCGCTAATGCCTTCATGATGGGCAACGTGATCTGGGAAGGCCTCCCTTTCTTCACTTACTATAAGTAACTTCCCAAGCACAGAGATTCCTAAGAATTGCAAGAAAACCCCCTTTCCTTGACTTTGTTACTTAAGTTAAAATTTATATTCAAATGCGCCCTTTTCCATAAGACACAGCAAAGTGCCCTCCCTATGCACAGGGTTTAGGAAGAGAACATGACGCAAGTCACTGAGCTCTCAGAATTCACGGCATCTCATCCACGTGTGGGAGGGCTTGCTGGGCCTTCTTCTCCTGCCCAAGCTTTCTTTTGCCCTCTCGTCTCTTGGGCCTGGCCCCTCTCTAAGGCTGCCCTGCCCCCCCCAACCTTCTCGCATTATTCCTTACCCAGATGGCAATCAGCTGGGGTTCTCTCTGGGAGGGCCATAATCTTAGGTAGTTGAGAAGGTATTTGTGGAATCGTTAGATCAGCCAACCCCGTAGAGGTGTTTCTTCTCTTTCTGCTTTTTAAAAATGGCAGGGTTGTAGTCATCCTGAAAATGGGTTTTCTTCAAAGACCAGTCACCCTTTGGCCTTTTTCCTCATGCCTACACCAGGAGAGTCATGCTCTGCTGTGAAGGCCTTAATCCTAAGCCTGGACTTGCACTCGCCCTGAGAGGCCCTTCCCAACAGGGTGGATGAGCCCCCCTGACTTTGGTTCTAGCCACAAGCTTCCCAGGCCTTCCCCCCTGGAAAACTCCAGCTTGAGTCCCAGATATACCCATGGGCTATCCTGGGCAGCCAGCATTCATTGTACAAGTTCCCTCTTTGGAAAACGGTGTGTGGGTGTTCAGTTCTGTGTCTGGTGAATATGAACAGACCGTAAATCTCCCTGTGATCTGTGGTAGCTGTGAGGCAGCTCTGGAACGTGAAGAGCTGTTTGGTTTGAACCGTGAAGAAAACTGTGTTTTGAGTTTAGCTGAGATTAAAGAAAAGTTCATCAAGTGACTGTTAATGTACACCTGGTTATTAAAATAACTATGAAATTACGGATGTTGTTGTCCAGCCTTCTTCTGTACGCGATGTGCCGTTTCACCTACACTATGAAAATTGTGCAATAAAACTGACATGGTTAACGAGAGGGGCAGATTTGATGAAAACAAGAGGTTTCCAGAGGAAATTTGGGGGGTTTCTATCTTCTCAGTTGAGGTTGAGTTTTTGTTTTGGCCATAGAATTTGATGACCATTATTGGAACTTAGAATGACTGAAGTTTTTTCTGAGGATTGTCTCATGTAAAACGCATTGCCATTTGAGATAAAGTCTGGCTGAGTCCAGTACAGATCCTGAGAGGGTTTCTTTCATCTGTTTGTTTTTTGTCATCCCCTGAAAGAAATTCTGTTTCTCCCTAAAAGCCTGGACTTTGAGGAAATTCAAACTAAGCATTTTCCAAGGTATGTTCTTTTTTTTCCAAACCGCATTCTTTTTTTTTTTTTTTCAAGATTTTATTTACTTTTTGAAAGAGAGAGAGCCAGAGAAAGAGAGCACGAGCAGAGGATGGGGGGCCGAGGCAGAGGAGAAGCAGATTCCCTGCTGAGCAGGGAGCCGACTCGGGGCTCAATCCCAGGACTTCAGAATCAGGACCCAAGCCAAAGGCTTAACTGACTGAGCCACCCAGGCATCCCTCAAGGTATATTCTTTAACATACTGATCCCAAGTTGTGTTGGCGTGTTGGAAAGGATTATTTACTAAGCTACTTCTCTGACAGATTTAAGGTCCTATCATCCAATTAAAAGGTATGAGAGATCTCGTAAGCCTTTCAGAATTTGTCCTGTTCAAGGTTCTCAAACTTTTTTTGACTGCTGAACCCTTCTATCCTATATCCTCTTTTAACATCCCAGTGAACCTATTATGGTAAACTCTCTTTGGGGAAACACACCTGGATCCACTTCCATATTGTATGGGATACTTCCCATTGCAAATGGTAGACTACCATATGCACAAAATTTTTTTGAAAAGGGTATTTAAAAGTCTGGTGTAATGAGAACTTCAGGGATAGAATTGGGTTGATTGGAGCATAGCTGGGTCTAGAACATAACTCCTAATCTCTTAGCCCTGCTTGCTTTCAGTAAGTGCTTCTTTGGAAAGCTGGGTGTGGGAGTAGAACTGGCCATCGGCATCCCCTGGTTTTCATTTTGCCTGCCTAGCAACTTGGGAAGGAGAGAGGCTCCCTCACTAGTTCCAACCAAAGAGACCAATTTGGTTGGCCTGGCTTGGGACCTGTGTTCACCGTAGGATTAGGCATCCTGGCTAGGACACTGAGGCTAATGAGCCCTACCTGGTCATGTGCCCAGCCCCAGATCCAGGTGAACCCTGAGGACTCTGGATCATACCCAGAACAACCAATTTGTGATACCAGATCTGGATACTGGATGGGCAAAACCAGCAGATGGCCGTGGCACTTTCTCAAGCCTGCAGGGTCTGAGTGTTTTGCTCAGTGAAGAGGCTGTGTGTAGGTTGGAGCAGGTGGACATGGGGACCAGAGAATGGTATTTTCTTATTAATTGCTTGTATGTGTCGTGATCCCTTCTCGCATCTGTAGAACAATGCTGTCAGTACAGGAGCGTAGAGTGATGATAGCTTTTAACACTGAAGCTTAGAAAACATCAAAAACTACACTCGGCACAATTTAGTTTGAGGTTCAAGGTTTGGCCCATAGTCTGTTTGCAGCTTGAACTCAGGATTGGTGAAATACCTGTCCCAGATCATGACCAAGGCAGCAACTGAGCTCTGCTTAGGATTAGAGTGGGTTTAAAGGGCATGGGCAAAGCTTAACTAAAGTGAACTCAGGTTGTAGGGTTTACAAGAGATGAGGCAGTGTTTTTAAAAAATGTTGGTGAAACAGACATAGTGACTTTCACACCTCTGTGGGTGAGAGCTGTTTGGGGCTGAGTCACACCTGACCAGGCAGGGGATGAGAGTACTGCACAGGCATAAGAAAGGTCTCTCTGCTTTCAAAGAACCTCTGGAATCAGCTCTGCTACCATCAAGCCATCAGAAAAGGGACACCAACCATGAGCAGGAAATGGGGGATGGAAGGGCCAAAGAACTGACAAAAATGAGATCACATACTTAAGGGTGGCACTCTTCAGAATCAAGAGTTCTAGATCTTGCCGTGTGCTCAGTTGGCTACTGGGGACAAAACAAGGCACCTGACATGGCCTGGACAACAGGTCACTCAGCATTTAGGACTTCAGAGCCTACATGACTTACAAGAGCCTACTGACTTCAGGACAAGCCCAGGGTACCAGCTGGCCTGGCTGCTAAGCGTCTGTGGGCGTAAAAGGAAGTTGCTTCCAGCTACAAGGATCCAGAGCTGCCTGTGACGCTCCTGTCCCAGGGTTGGAACATCTTCCTACTGTTCCGGTGTATGGAATGGGACAGGACAAAGATGCTGAAGGGTAGCAAGGCCCAGTGCTGAAAAAGAGGGTCATGGGCTGTCACGGACGAGGTCCGAGCGAAGGGCAAAATCTGGAATTCTGGGCTGTGCTCCCTAAGGTGTGAATGCTAAGGGGGTCAGGCTTTTAGGTTTGCTATTTGTGGATCAGTTAAATGGTACTCCATTCCATCATTCTAGAACGTCATCTCTCATACCAGCTTGTCCCTGGTCGAGGACGGTCCTCACAGTGGGAAAGAGAAGTACGAGCAGGTGACTTTGGGCACCCACAGCCCTACCTGTAGGAAAAACAATGACACAGCTGACAAGGAAGGACCAGTGGCTTACTGTGTACAGAAGACATTTTAATACACCAGGGCACATTTACATTATATCAACAGAAGCACGTGTTTCCCACCCAGCGGCTGCCTGTTCACAACAGCGCAGACCACTGAAATATGGATTTTGAACATCCATGACTAACATCAGACACACTGAGCTTGTAAGAAAGAGCAATCACAGGCGGACAGGAGGAAACAGGATGTTGTGTAGACAATGCAAGCATGACTGGCTGCTGAAACAAACACGATGTGTTGCACGCCTCCTCGGTCGGCTGGAGAATGAAAGCCTTAGCATGACTGCATCATCGAAAGCAGTGACACTGTGTCCTGCTAGCTCGTTTACATCCTTTCTCCCGAGCTATGTATCTGCCCATCCAATCTAACGAAGCTGTGCTGATCTACAGCCTAGTCGTTTCCGGTTAAAACGTTTCTATCCCAAGATGCTTCACTACTAATTAGTGACCGTAATTCATTTAGCAGTGCTTTGTGCTGCTGGACATTCACGGCTGCCCCGGCCATGACCCCAGCCCAAACCAGCGCTGCCCTCGAGATGTGTTAGCCATTAGCAGAGTATGGACTTCCACGGAGTTCGGGGCGTGGGCAGGGTTGCCGGGCTTGGGTGCCCACCCACCCACTAGGGGTCACTGAATGCAAGGGGGTGGGTGGCCCTGCTTGCGTGTAAGAGTGACAAAACCAGGATGCTTCTGGTCTTGCTTGGACTTCTCAGATGCTCCACACAGGTTAAGGGAGGAAACAGAAGAACATTGTAGGAATTCCAGACAAAGGGCTGCAATACTCGGCTTGTTTTCTAAAATTCTGAGCCCTGAGCCTTGGTTGTCACAAATCTAATTGATGAGACATGTTCCAGCTGGTTAAGATAGTAACTTTTGGCCCAAGTTACAGAATAAAGTCAAAGAATCTGATACCATCATCTAGCAATCATGGTGCAGGTTTAGGCATCCTTCTGGTCTTTGGAAAACTTGTCCTAATGTTTCAAACGTGTGGTGGTGGGAGATGCTTATAATCAGTTGTTCTGCACTCTAGATGCAATGCTTTTTCATTTCTAACTGGAAACACGTGGTGGGTCTGTAACCTGCTTAGGACTGAAAACCCATCTTACCGCTCGGAGGCTGTGCTCTCTAGTTGGTGTGTCCATGGTTCCTGACTGGCCACAGAGGTGCCTCAGGCACAGCAGCAACTCACTGGAAATAAAAACTAGGGGTTCAGACTACAGACATGGTATGGGGTTCCTATCCTGTTATACATTGTACAAATGGCATAGAGAACTGGCTCCCTTCCCCACGGAGAGCCTCTGATCCCACTGTCATGCGGCAAGTGTTTCTCGAAGTCTTTCCCTGCAATGACACACACAAGGTCACAGCAAGAGGAGGCACCAGGGGACTACAGAGCATCAGGACTTGAGTCAAAACGCATGAAAGATGCAAGTTGGAAACATGCCAGTGGCCCCTGACACTCCTGGGGTTACCAGCCTGGAACAGAACCAGGTCACCTTCTTCCCCTTGCTCTTTTCATATATAATCAGAGATGGAGTCAGGGCCAGTGCGTAGTCTATAGTGTTTGGAGAAAAGCAAAATAGCACAGGCAAATAATATGTGGGAACCATAAAAAAAAAAGAATCAGAAGGAAAGAGCTGGTTTTAATTCTTAACAAAAATATGGTTGCTCTCACAGCAGAGAGGCACTGTTCACAGCTCTGCCAGGAATTCTGGGCCTGTTAACTCAGGAGAAAATCCTGGAGGTCAAGTTAAAATCCAGCATTGGCTTCCTACCCACGTTTAATTGCCTGAGTGCTGCTTGCCTCCTTGGAGGTCTGGCGTGGCGGGTGTGGGATCTGTTCCTTCTGCCTGTTTTCTCTGTCTGGGCTTCCCTGCTGCCTGCCATCTTGGCAAGGCCTTACTGTCTGTAAGGACAAGGTTTCGGTGATCGGAGCGGCATCTCGTAGTTCTGTTATTCCAGTCTATAAAGGAATGTATAATCGGTTCCACATTTTGGTTCATCTGATACTGGCCAAAAATGAGACCAAAAATAAAAGACAAAATCAAACCCCCAAATGGTGATTAGTTTCATTACTGAGAGGTGGCTCACTGCACTGGGGCTTCGCTGAGAAGATACCTACCATAGTGTGTGTAATTTAAGGGAGTTTCCAAGTGTAAATTTTACCCTCTTCCAAATTCGCCTCCATTCTACTCAGACTATAACCCTTGCACCGTAAGGGAGAGCTTGACTGGACTACAAGGTAGACATGGTCCCGATGTGACAGTATTATTTTCCGGTCCTCCCCAGACACAGGTCTCTGATAAGACAGCAATTCCCTCTCAAGGAGCATACTTACTAGAAGAAGGTGAGCAGTATTCTAATAACTCCTTCACAGCTGGCTTGTCTGGGGAAGAAAAGCCCGGATTTGAAGCATTTGCCCATTTCCATGGTGTAAATATTGCCAGTATTTACCAATCATCACCATTTTCAGCTGCCCAGCTTCCCATCACTGTCTGGGGGATGGGAGTGATGTGCTCACTAGGCTCTTGCTGGCGGACACGAGCTGATAGGGTGTGCTGACTCCAGAACACCACTGGAAAGCCTCAGAAATCTGGTTTCTTCTAATCTGCTCCCATTCATTGCTTCCTGATTCATTTCCTGCGCCCTCTTCAATCAGATGGGGGGATTCTGACCTGTTTCTGAGATTTGCTAGCTCTGAAGAGCCTCACGCAATCATCGCCCACCTGGCAGTGTCCATTTGCCCATTTGTCACAGGGTAGTTAGAATGAGTGGAAAAATAAATCTACATCTAAATATTCCTTTTAAAATAAAGGCTGTGTGGAGTAACAGAATGGTACCAATAGAAAGGGCGAGCAGAGCTCCTCTAGTGTGACCCTCTTATCGTAGATGATTGACCCGAAGCAGAGACTGTGGGGAAGTGGCTTGCTCAAGGCCACACAGTTCATGAGTAGTGAAACTCCATCCCAGGAGACCCGGGACTCTCCGTCTGTCACGCTGCCTCCTCCCAAAGGCTTTCGTACACATTTTCTAAGGTGTGTGAGGTGTGGAGAGGTGAGAACTACTGTCAGCAATTCCCGGCCTGGGTTGGCAGGAAGTTCCTGGCCTGAGGTGGCAGGAAGTGTCCCAAGCAGATGTGGAGGACTTCACGCCTTATTCGGGCCATTCTCTTCTTGTGGGTCTTTGGTTTGTTCCAAGGCTAGATTAGCCGGCCTTTTATTAAAGTCCCTTTTTACTCTTAAAAGAAAAAAACAAACAACCAGGGCTTATTGTTGGAAAGAAAAAGAAACAATTTAAGCTTTGAAATGATAGAATTAAGCCCCACGATGTATAAAGCGGCATGAGCCAAGGAAACCATCTTAAACACGTCACTGATTTTAAGTGTTTTTAGTCCCATGCCTCTGTCCTTCCCTGAAACAGAAACTTGGTGCTAAGCTAATTTACCTAGTGCAATTTTTGAAATCTCATACGGGGGGCAGGGGAGGGAGCTTCTGAATTTTCCAATTCTTTCTATTATGGATACATATCATTTTTGATGTGAGAAGAAATAAATGTTAGAAAATCTATTAAGGCTCTGCGAGTAAGTCTGGCAGAAACACGCCATCGTCTGCTGGGCTGCTGCGGAACCAGGGCTTACTTACTTTTCTCTGTTGAAAATGATGAACTCCTTCTGGACAGACTCCAGATGCTCTTGAAGAAGGCACATCTTCCGGGGGAACAGGTGGGAGTGGGGTGGGGAGAGAGAGGTGCAGTTAGCGGACCAGTGGGGATCCTCAAACGTCAAACAGCCAGTGACCTCCTGTCTGTCCACTGGCTTAAATCTCACAAGCGCCAGTGTATCTTCCCAATGGACACCTATCTAAAAATATGTGGCAGGAGACCCCAATTAGAGTAACAGGGGAGCAAATAAGGAAGAAACCGCCAGAGGATAAAGCAGGTCAACTCTGCTCCCCACAGCAAGGAGGACGTGGGTTTTGGCTTGTGAGCCTGACGTCAGCCCATGAAGAAACAATGGCTTCGAGGTGGGTGGGAATGAGGGTTTACTGAGCTGATTACCTACTCGCCAGTCATCTCCTGGCCTGCTGTGAAAGGTTTGGACGTTCTACTTGGATTTAATGAGTAGCCTGGAAACACTGAGTTCTGCTGGAATGTTCCCTTCAACAACGGGTAACTATAGACCTCAGGAGCAATGAGCAGGATCTTGTGACTTTCTCAAAGACATGCAAAACATTTGCTTTGACTGTACTATCCAGCTTTCAACATCTCTTGATGACTTCTCCATTATAATGAGAAAATTTAACCTCAAAATGGTGATTATCATCAGGCCCAGGACAGTGTCAGACCCAGATCAAATGTTTTACAAGTCTGCAACAAAATACTTCCAGATGACTTCGGATGAAAAAAATATTCCCTGAGGAAAAAATAGTTATTGATTTATTCATTTTTTTTTTAAATCTAGGAATTAGGAAATAGTAAGGCTTCAAGTACTGGAGAATTTTCTTTCCTGAGTGCACGTTTAGGTGATAGCAGAGGCAAATGAAAAGGAGAGGACATTTCAGAGGAGTGGGGAGGGGAGCAAGACAAAGGAGAGAAAGAAGGCTCTGCTACACTTAGTCTTGTTCTCAAAGTGGGGTATTTGTAACCCTGAGGGTTTCTAGTATCAATCATGATGACATGAAACCGTGGGGTAAATAAAAACTGATAGAGCTTCTTGGAAGCAGCTTTTCCCCAAGATTTTTATTTAAAAATTTTATATATTTATATAAATAAATATATAAAGCTTATACATAGTGTTCTTAGAAACATCTTTATTAGATGTATTGTGTTTCCCCTAGTTTTATTGAGATATAATTGGTATGCAGCCCTGTATAAGTTTAAGATATATAGCATCATGACCCGATTTTCATATATTGTGAAATAATTACAACAAGTTCAGTTAACATCAACTGTCCTATAGATTAGAAAAGGAAAAAAAAATGGTTTTTCCTTTTGATGAGAACTCTTAGGATTTACTGTCTTAACACCTTTCTCTAGATCATACCACAGTGTTAGCTGCAGCTATCATGTTGTCCTTTGCCTCCTGCTGCTTATTTATCTTATAACTAAAAGTCTGTACCTTTTGACCTCCTTTATCCAGTTACCCAAACCCCACCCCCCTGCCTCTGGTTACCCAAAATGTGATCTCTTTCTCTATGAGTTCGTTGATTGATTTGATTCCACAAATAATTGAGATCTTGTAGCATTTGTCATTCTAATTTCACTTAGCATGACACCCTCTAGGTCCATCCGTGTTGTTGCAAATAGCAAGATTTCCCTCTTTTTAAAGGCTGAATTAATATTACCATGTGTGTGTGTGCATACCACAACTTTACCCGTCCACCCATGTCTTGGCTATTATAAATAATGCTGCAGTGAACATAGGAGTGCTGGTATCTCTTCAACACAGTATTTGTGTTTCCTTTCGATCTATCCCCAGAGGTGGAATTGCTGGATCATAGGGTAGTTCTAGTTTTAATTTTTTGAGGAACCTCCATACTGTTTTCCTTAGTAGTCACACCTATTTACATTTCCACCAACAGTGTTTAAGCGTTCCCTTTTCTCCACATCCTGGACGAAATTTGGTACTTCTTGTCTTTTGATGATGGGTATTCTACTAGGTGTGTGTGGTTTTGATTTGCATTTCCCCGATGTTTAGTAATGTTGAGCACCTCTTTGTGTACCTGTTGGCCTTCATATATCCTCTTTGGAAAAATGTCTATTCAGGTCTTTTACCCATTTTTCAATTGCATTATTTGGTATTTTTTTGTTTGTTTGTTTTGTTTTTTTGAGTTGTATGAGTTTTATACATTTTTGGATAATAACACTTTATCAGATACACGATTTGCAAACATTTTTCCCATTTCGTAAGTTGTCTTTTTATTGATGCGGTCCTACTTGTTTATTTTGGTCCTGGTGCATTAGGTATTATATCCAAAAAATAATTGCCAAGGCCATTGTCAAGGAGCTTTGTTCCTACCTTTTCTTCCAGGAGTTTTATGGTTTCTGGTGTTACATTTAATTCTTTAATTCATTTTGAGTTAATTTTGGGGAGTTGATTTTTGTAAGATATGGGGTCTAGTTTCATTTTTTTTACATGTGAATGTCCAGTTTTCCCGGCACCATTTATTGAAGAGACTGTCTTTTCTCTGTTGAGTATTCTTGTATCCTGTGTCAATATTAATTGATGGTATTTGTATGGGTTTATTTCTGGGCCCTTGATTCTATTCCATTGGTCTATGTGTCTGGTTCTCTGCAAATACCATACTGTTTTAACTACTCTAGCTTTGTAGTATAGCTTGAAACAAGGACATATGATGCTTCCTACTTTGTTGTTCTTTCTCAGAATTGCTTTGCCTATTTGGGGTCTTTGGTGGTGCCATATAGATATTATGACTTTTTTTTTGTTCTACTTCTGTAAAGATCCCCTTGGCATTTTGATAGGGATTGTACAGAATCTATAGATGGCTTCGGGTAGTACAGACATTTTAACAATATTAATTTTTCCATCCATGAATACAGGATTACTTTCCATTTATATGTGTTATCTTTAATTTCTTTCATCAGTGTCTTATGGTTTTCAGTATAGATATTTTTCACCTCCCTGATTGAATTAATTCCTAAGTATTTTATTGTTTTTTTGATGCTATTGTAAATAGCATTGATTGATTTTTTTCAGATAATTCATTGTCAGTATATAGAAATGCTACTATATGATAATTTTGTATCCTGCCATTTTACTGAATTCAGTGATTAGATCTAACAGTTTCTTGGTGAAGTCTCTACAATTTTCTATATATAAAATCATGTCATCTTCAAATAGGCAATTTTGCTTCTTCCTTTCCAATTCTGATGTCTTTTATATCTTTTTGTTGCTTGATTGCTCTGGCTAGGACTTCAGGGCTATGTTGAATAGGAGAGATGAGAGTGGGGACCCATGTCTTGTTCCTGATCTTAGAAGAAAAGCTTTCAGTATTTCATCACTGAGTATGGTGTTAGCTGTGGGCTTGTTATACATGGCCTTTATTAAGTTGAGGTATGTTCCTTCTATACCTAATTTGTTATGAGTTTTTATCATGAACAGATGTTGAATTTTTGCCAAATGCTTTTTCTGTGTCTCTTGAGATGATATGATTTTTCTCTTCCAATTCTATCAATGTGATATATCACATTGATTGATTTGCATATGTTGAACCATCTATGCACCCCAGGCATATATCCCACTTGACCATGATGAACATTTCTTTTAATGTACTGCTGAATTTGGTTTGCTAGTATTTTATTGAGAATTTTTGCATCTGTATTCATCAGGGATGTTGTCCTGAAGTTTCCTTTTCTTTTCATGTCTTTTTCTGTCTTCGGTATCAAGGTAATGCTAACCTCATAAAATGAGTTTGGGGATGTCCCCTCCTCTTCGAGTTTTTGGCAGAGTTTGAGAAGGATCAATGTTTATTCTTCTTTAAATGTTTGGTAAAATTTACCAGTGAAACTATCTGTCCTGGGCTTTTCGTTGTTGGGAGATTTTTGATTACTGATTCAAAGTCCTTACTAGTAATTGGTAACTTCAGATCTTTAATTTCTTTGTGATTCAGAATTGGTAGGTTGTATGTTACTAAGAATTCTTCTTAGTAAAAAAAAGCCCATTTTTTTCTAGGTTGTCTAGTTTGTTGTGTATATAGTTGTTCATAGTAGTTTCTTATGCTCTTAACATTTCTGTGCTGTCTCCTACAGAGAGGAGTTGTAATGTCTCCTCTTTCATTTATATTTTATTGATATGGGTCCTCTTTTTTCCTTCGTTAGTTGAGCTAAAGGTTGTGTTTTTTTTTCTTTGAGTATAGTTCACCAAGTGTTTTTCTTTAACATTAAAGTATTACATAAAACCTAAATATATAAACGTACATATTATACAACACTTTTACATATACAATATTTTATGTTTATATATGTATATATGTTTATAATATAGATCATATATTAACAAAGCATATTTATATAAATATACATAAAATATTGTATTTAAAATATATGTAAAATTATTGCATAATATGTTTAGATATTTGTATATGTTTATATAGAATATATAAACAAAACATTTATATAAACACATATAAAGATTTATATACATATATGGACATATAAAATGTTACTTAAAATATAACATGAAAAATATTTAAAATATTAACATTTTAAAATATTTTTAACATTAAAAGTCAAGATTAAAATCAACTAAAAATGTAGAAATTCATGTGAATTTTTTTTTCTCTATCACCTAATTCTGTTTTACTTAGAGATATAAAATAGGCACTCAGAGAAGAATTTGTGATCTGGCACAGTAGACTCCACGAGTCCCCCCACCCATTCCCCCTGGTCCATGAAGCATTCACATTTGACACGTTCTCTTTCCTCTGCTTTAGGTGAAAAAGTTTAAGAAGTTCAGTGACATGGCTAAGTCAACAACAGTAGCCAGAAAGAGAAGATGAGGGAAAGGGGAAGGCAAACGGAATGGAGGGATGAATGGGTCTTATGTGACTGAGAAGGAAAAGGTTAGTTAGAACTCTTTGAACCCGCTTCTCAGGGATGAGCAGAGCAGACAGCTATTAGACTGGTAGGCACGGAGGTGGCATCAGAAACATCTGAAGGGATTGGAGCAGGTGGAAATCTCAGGAGATAGTAAAAGAGGACTTCAGTCATTTGCCTCAATAGCAGATCAGCTAGGTGGTGTGTCTGTGTTTTTCGTTTTATACTTTAAAGTTGTTCATAAGCAGAGAGGGATAAAGGGAGAATATTCTGGAAGCAAAGAAGTAGAGGCATCTGACATGAACAGGAACAAAAGTAGGAACACGGGAAAGAAAGAAGTTAGGAGTCAGGACATAGAATGGAAAAGTAAAACATCATAACTGATCATTTTGCTGGACACATTGCATGAACTAATTGACTCAGAATAAGTCTATGAAATGGGTACTGGTATCAACTCCATTTTATAAATAAGAAAACAAGAGAAAGGGAAAATTGTAGTGCTCTTACTTTATTTAATCACACCCTAGATTCCGGAGCAATGGATCTCAACCTTAGCTGCAGATACAGAATCACCTGTAGAACGGTTTCACATACTGACGCCCAGGCCACACTCCCGGATTCAAATGTACCTGATCTTGGGGGGGACCCAGACACCAGTATACTGAAAGAGTTTCCCCAAACGCGCTAAGTGTGATGCTAAGTTTGAGAAGCACTGACGCAGCGGGGACCTGGAGGAGAGGCCCAAGGGGTCATACAACAAGCTTTCAGCACTATTAATGGTCAATATGCCTCACTAACATTATCTTACTTTCTCCTCAGATCACTTGTAAGAGGGAGGTCCCATTACTATTGCTTTTTTTTTTTAATATAAAGGAATCAATGCTTACAAAGGATGCATGAGTTAGTGTTTAAAGCATTCCATTTAAAAGAACCATATAGCTGTTTGGTAAGTAACCGCTGCGCACACTGCCTCATCTAGTCACAAGAGGAAGTATTCACAGGAGATGACAGCTCTCACTGGAGAGAAGGGACATGTACTCTCTAACAGATTCTAAACAGTTTATCGAAGATCAACTGTCACCATGCTAGTTGTATTAGCAGTGACTGTTCAACATACAGAAACCATCATTGCAGATAGTTACGCACCCCACATTCCATCTTTTCACAAGATAATTCTACCCCTTTCTTATCCTTATTATAAGTTTAGAGCTTTTCAGGCCTGCCTCTTTCTGTTCCATACTCACTAACGCAATTCCATTTCTTAGTCTTGAAGCACACAGACCCTCCTAACGGTGGGCGAAAGAAGTCTACATGACTACGAGATGGAAAGAAGAGAATTTTCCCTCTCCCTTATGGCTACAGATAAGAGATCTTCATCATGAAGGCAAAACAAAAACAACACACACACACACACACAGATTCTAGCAGATATTTCTAAGAAAGTGTCTTGTAAGACTTTTGGACTTCAGAGGTTGTTGATAAGCCCTGTGGAAATAGATTCTACCCTCTAGTGTGTCTACTATGTTGAGTGGAAAGCTTCCTTAATAACATTTATATCCCTTCCTCCTGAGATGTAAATAACTACATAGATTACCTTTACAAGTTGAGAAGGCATCTGAGGCATGACTCCCCTCACCTCTTTTCCCACATGAAAAAGTTAAAAAACGAAAACAAAGCAACTCTACGAGAGTTACACATATTTATGTAAGATGTGCATAAATACAATTTTATATTTATAGAACTATATATGTCAAATATATATTATTATATAAATACAAAATATATATACAAAAACAAGATATATATATAAAATATATATATATAAAATATATATATAATATATATATATAAATATATTTTATATATATATATTACAATAGGTTTTATTTTCCCATACACGAAATTGGCATTGTAGGGCTTTTTAGGATATACATATAGGCCCATGGGATAATTATATCTTGCAAATTCTCTCTCACACCCTAGCATCTCTTAAAACAATTTTTTTTTTTAAGAGAGAGAGTAGGGGTGGGAGGGGCAGAGGAAGGAGAGAGAGAATCTCAATCAGGCTCCACGCTGGGTATGGGGCTTGATCTCACAACCCTGAGATCATGACCTGAGCCAAAATTAAGACTGAGTTACCCAGGCGCCCCTCTTAAAACAATTTAACCAAAACAGACCAGATAAAACACAGGTTAACGGGTTTGCAGGATACTTAAAGTACATCTTTAAATGAAAATGATGGCTCTGTGAATACAATTAATTGGGCTAAAAATTATGACAGAATTTCCATTTTAATGAAATGCCAAATAAGAAAGCAGATGGAAGGTAAAGGAGAAGATAAGTCAATGGGTTTGTTGCGCATGTTTTTTCCCAACCAGAAAGCAGGATTTAAAGATTGAGGGAGTAGTAGGAGACCATGCATTATCACTAAAATGACCACAGTTGGATTGCTGACCACTTTTCCAGGTCAGGTCTGGTTCCAGATCTGGTTCTTCTAGGTTGAATACAGGTAGCCACACAGAAAACAAAGGATAAGGGCGTTTCAGGACTGGTACATCCTGAGGGTATAGAAATGCCTTCATTATTTCAAAAGAAATGAAATGGCAGATGGTTGCCAACAGTCAGAAATACCAGTCCTGTGGTCAAGAGACCTGGGCTAGACAAGGAACCACATCAAATGTTTGCTCTTCTGGAAAGCCTGTCTTGGACCTTCACTCAGGACCCATGAGTAATTCCCAGAGCACTTTGTCCCTCTAAGGTCAGCAATGACTAGCAAGTCAGAGATATTTCCTGACATAGCAGGCACTTTACTATCATGTATTGAATGAATGAATGAATGAATGAATGAACGAACGAACGATCATGGTAATGCTGTAATGAGCTGCGAAGATTGATCCTCGCATTTTAAAAACCTTGATGTGAAAGAGTAGGTAGAGTGCTATTTGGAGATTCAAGATCTTTCTGATTCTTCTTTGGGGGAATACTAGCCCTCACTATGAGGCAAAATAATTTTTATTTTTAAACTTAGGGTACCAGATTAGGAGGCACTAGAACATTATATTAGGCAGCTCCAAGCTCCCCGTCAACAGAAAGAACAAAGCAAGCAGAAACTGTCAGAATTCTGGAAAGCAATCAAAGTTTTTTTGTTTTTTTTTAACAACCAAGGAAACACTAAATCAAGAAAAAAAGCAACTTAAAAAATGCTCCTGGTGCTCAAGGAAATCTCTGTCAAAATATTAGCTAAACACAAGCTAACATAACAGGAACTGCAGGGATGACACATGACAAGGAATACGGTGTTTGCAAAAGTGGTTTGTAAAAGTTACTTTAAAAAGGATAAGCACTGCCTTCAACAATCAAAAAAGAGCAAACCCTACAAAAGGAGAGAATCTGATTTCTGGAGGTACTGCATTATAATATTCAAATGTCAGGTTTTCTTTCTTTTTTTTTTTTTTTTCAAATGTCAGATTTTCAACAACAAAATCAGAAGGCCCATTCAAAGGAACAGAAATTATCTCTGAGGATGCCCAAACATTGGATTTACTAAACAGAGACTTCATTTTTAAAAAAGATTTATTTATTTACTTTAGAGAGAGAGAGCAAGAGCAGGAAGGGCAGAGGGAGAGGAAGAGAGAATCTCCAGCAGACTCTGCCCGGTGCAGGGCTAGATCTCACAACCCCAAGATCACGACCTGAGCTGAAACTAAGAGTTGGACACTAAACCGACTGAGCCACCCAGGAGCCCCCAAACAGAGACTTTAAAACAACTATCTTAGATATGCTCAAAAAGATAAAAGAAACCGTGGAAGGAAACCATGTGTTAGGGTACAAAAACAGTCTCAATACACTTTAAAAAGATTAAAATCATACAAATTATCTTCTCTGACCACAACAAGATGAAGCTGGAAATCAACAACAGAAGGAAAACTGGAAAATTCACAAATATGTGGAAATTAAACAACACATTCTTCAACAAACCACTGTGTCAAAAAAATCACAACAAGAATTAGAAAATACTTCAAAATAAATAAAAAACCCCAACATATTAAAACTTAGGGGATGCAGTGAAGTCAGTAATCAGAGGGGATTTAATAGCTGTAAACGTCTACCTTAGAAAAGAAGAAATATCCCAAATCAATAACCTAACTTCATACTTTGATGAATTAGAAAAAGAAAAGCAGGCTAAACCCAAAGCTAGCAGAAGGAAGGAAATAATAAAGATGAGAGCAGAGACAAATGAAATAGAGAATAGAAAAACAACAGACATAACTGCTGGTTCTTTGAAAAGATGAACAAGATGGACAAATGTTTAACCATACATCAAAAAAGAGAAAAGATGCAAAACATTAAAATCATAAAGTGGGGACATGACTTTCAACCTTATGGTGAACAACTGTACATCAACAAATAACATCTAGATGAAACGGACAAAGCTCTAGAAAAACAAAAATTACTACGCTGACTTCAGAAGAAATATAAAATCCCAACAGACCTATAACGAGAGTAATCTACAAGAAAAAATCTATAATAAGAAACTTTCCAACAAAGACAAGTCCAGGACCAGATGACTTCAGCAATGAATTCTACCAAATGTTTAAAGAAGAAATAACACCAATCTTTCTCAAACTCGTCTGAAAAAAAAAAAGAAAACACACACACACACACACACAAAACAGAAGGGGAGGGAACACTTTCTAACTCATTCTATGAGCCCAGCTTTACCCCAATACCAGCTAAAGACATCAAAAGAGAAGAAGATTACAGGACAATTTTCACTACGAATATAGATGCAAGAATCTTCAACAACGTACTAGCAAACCAAGCCCAACAGCATATTAAAAGATTATACACAACGAGCAAGTGGGATTTATCCCAAGAGTGTGAGAATGGTTCACCGTAAGAAAACCAGCCAACGTAACACATTGCATTAATAGAACTAAGCAAAGAAAAATGTGCAAGATTATCTCATTTGACCTAGAAAAAGGCATTTGACAACATTCAAAACCCTTCATGATGAAAACACTAAAAAAACCAGGGATAGAAGAATACTTCTTCAACGAGATAAAGGGCTTTTACAAAAACCTCACAGCTAACACAATACTCACTGGTAAAAGGTATTTCCCCCTAAGGTCAGAAAAAAGGCAAAGATGCCTGCTTTTGACGTTGCTATTCAACAGTGTGCTGGAATTTTTAGCCAGAGCAATCAGGGGAAGAAAAGAATTAAAGGCATTCAAACGGTAAAGATAGGAATAAAACTATTCTTATTTGCAGATAACATGGTCTTATAGATAGAAAATCCCACAGAACCCACGAGGAAGCTACACAGCTAATGAACGAGCTCAGCAAAGTTGCAGTATACGGAATCTACGTAGAGAAATCGGTTGTGTTTCTGTACGCCGGGAATTAACAATCCAAAAAGGAAATGAACAATCCCATTTCCATGGTGTCCAAAAGAATAAAATACTTAAGAATAAGCTTAGCCAAAGAGGCAAAAAATTTATACTCGCCAAAGCTGCAGAACATTGCTGAAAGAAATCAAAGAAAAAACAAATGGGGTTTGGGGTAACAAAAAATTTTGGAACTAAAGAGTGGTTGGTGGCCGTACAGCCTCGTCAATGCACTTCATGCCACTGAATCGTACACTGAAATATGGTCATAACGGGAAATTCCATGTTATAGGTATTCTACCTCCATAAAATGTTAAGAACAAAACAAAAAGATCCAGTGGGGGTACACTTCCCTGATTAGAGATGGAAGGGCCTGTTTTTATCATGGGCAAAGCCACTTCTTGGTAAATGATTCTGAGGTCGATATGAGGCCTGGAAGAAAGGGGAAGCAGCACCCCTCGTTTGGGTGGTCTTTGAAAATGCGAGGGTCTGTACTGTGGGTGAGCGGCTCGTCACCTTTCGCATCAGGAGGGAGGCTACCTGGGGCTGGGCTTTGGGGAAGAACTAGGACAAGAGGGCACTCCAGGAAGATGACCAGTGGGGCAACATGACCTTATAACTCTAAAAAGAGCGATGCCTAATTTTCACTGTGCAGTTACAAAATGTCCTTTCCTTCCAATATACTGAACCTCTTGTTTATTGAGCCTATGCTGTGTGAAGGCACCGCTGGGGTTCCATGAAGACACTGGTGGGGATGACCTGGGCTTCCCCCACAAGGAGCCCGCATTTTAAGTGGGATAGAAAAAGAAACACATAAATATTTGTAAATTATGTTAATGTCATGAAGGAATTAAAAACTGGGGCTGAGAAAGAGCGCAGTAGCGAAGAGACCTTATCTTCAGCAAATGGCATTTAGGGTATAAAGGACGATAGGAAACCCCCTACATCAAGATCTGAGAGTAGAATACTGAAGGAAAAGGGAAGAGCAAAGGTCTTAAAGAAGGACGAAACCTGTAGTTAGAGAGGGTCGGGTACCTGTAGGGTCATGTGGTTGGAAGGTCTTGAGCGAGGGCAAGAATGATCCAGTTTAAGGACCAGGTAGAGCATGGTAGGCCCGGTGAAAAGTTATTCACAAACCGCTGTCGTCACTGAAACTTTAGAATACTAATAAAGATGATCTCTTGGCCTGGGCTACACTGGGGGGTCTGTTCTTGGGGGAGCCTGTCCGGGCAAGCTCTGCAGGTGCACAGCAGGGAGCAAGGCTGGAGAAACCAGCGGTTACGATGCCAAGAGCAGATCATTAGGAGGAAGGTGGTGGAAGTAGAAGCAACAGGCACGATGGGTCTGGCCACACCGAAGCCTCCCTTGGAAGGCTGTAGAAAATACTTGAGGACGGGCAGCTGGCAAGAGGCCCATTCTATGAACAACCGCATGTGGACGTGGCTAAATGGACTGTGAAGTATACAGCGTCCCTGGAGGACTAGAGACACGAAGGACATGGAGAATATTTATTTGTTTGTAGAGCTACCGATTGGAGTGTCTTCCAGGAAATTGTACAATTTGAAACGAGAGCTTGAGAGGACAATAGCTGAATGAAGTTCATGGCGGAGCCAGGGTCCCCCCTGAAACGTGGCTGTTCTGCTCGGAACCCCAGAGCTGCCCAGGCCTGTCATTTCAGAAGCCCGGGTGTCCTGCGACCCCGTGTGTTCCCTGAATAGCCGTGAGGGGTGCTGAGCGGTCCTCCCACCAGAAGTTCTCGAACAGCGGCCATCAGGGACAGTCCCGTGACCCCGAGTCTGGCGGGCACCAGCTTACCTGAGAGGAATCACACTTCCTCATCTCCTTCTCCTTCTTTGCCAGACGCTTCTTTTTCTTGTGAAGAGGTTTGGACTCCAGAATCATTTCTTCCAGTTCGAAGGTGGGGTCGCAATTCAGCCTGCCTTTCTGCAAGAAAGACCAGTTGGCTCAGTCCTTTGCTTCTGGGTCATTCTACAAGGATGCCAGGCCGAAAACCAGGAAGACCACCTAGTTTTGATGGCGCCGTCCAAGAATAAGGAGCTGTGATTCCTACTCTGTTTTAGATAATTTATGGTCGGCGTTGTTTTTCATACACCTTCATTTATATTTTGTTTTCTAAACTCCCCACAAGCCTTCTGTGAGTGAGAAAGGAAATCAAACTCTAGTTATTTTTCTGCAGTTTGAACTTGTGAATTATGTTTCTCGAAGTGTGTTCTGACGATCATGTATGCAGATCAGAATCACCCGAGTTGTTTGCCCAGCTGCCCAGTTCCCCGGCCAGGCCTTCAGAGTCAGTGTTTCTGAACAGAGGCTGAGGAAACTACATTTTTAAGAAGCTTCCCAAATGATTTGCATGGACGGTAAGGTTAGAGAATCACACATGGAGCCTCTCCTGAGGCAGGGTGGGTGGCTAATGGCTGTGGTGTGTGCGTCGGAGGAAGAGTGGACGCAACAGCAGGTGTGTCTGGGTCTCCACAGTGTCATGCATCCATCAGCCACGGTACACGTGGCCCCTGTAGGACTCTGCATCACGGCCTGGTAAGACCTCCACCTATCTTCTTGTTGCTCCACGAGAGAGCAACTCCCCAACCCAGAATTCCACCACACTGCCTACTCATGTCTCCCACTGTGCTCCTTCACCCAACCCACCCGCAGGTGCGTCGCCCTCTGTTTGCACAGGAAGGATCACACCCCCACAAGCCCACGGCATGTGTCTCCCTTGGGCTGCACCACAGAAAACTCTGAACTGTCTCAGTTGTACCCTTTAGGAGTTCATTATTCTGCCAGTCTACCCGATACTGAGTGTGTAGAATCAGACTGACAGAGGGAAGCTAGAGGTCTCCCTTGGGTCCCTTGGCCGAAGCTTCTGCACTCCAGCTTTTACCAGTGGTCTGAAGGAGGCCACAGATGTCCTCAGCCACGTACTGACCCAGTGGGACTTACTTCCCTTTGGCTATTAGTGCTTATGAATGTGGCTCTGTGGCAGCGAACCACCAAAGGAAGAGGGGTGAGTGGTAAAAATAACCCCAACATTTTCAATGCTGTGACTCACAGAACTCCATGGAAACAAATTTCTCCATCTTTAAAATCTGAGAAAACACTGTTTCCTCAATGAGCAGATTCCTGGGAATGACTGTTTGGAGGACCAGGGCTTCCTTCCAGTAGCACACCACAAAAAGCGATTAGGAGCTAGAACTGCAGATGCAGATGGACCTGGACGAGAATCCCACTCGGCCACCTGTTAGCCACATGACCTTTGGTGGCCCACGTACCCTGTGTGTGCCTCCACTGTCTCATCTGTGAGATAGGAGTTGGGCTGTCTCACAACACTGGTGGGGTTATCTAATGAGACCGTGTGTGTAATGGATGAGAGTTATTATGGGTGTGTTAGGATTGACTCACGTTAGGAATAAAACCCGGAATGAGCCTCTTCTGCAAAACTGCATCCCAGTTCATGTCATTCATATACGGGAAGTTCTGGACGTCAGACAAGTGAGAAAAGCGTTGGTCTGGATTAGGCTCAAGTAGCTGCCAACGGAATACAAACATCAAGATCATAATGAAGGTCAAAGTCGGGCAAAAAATCATACAAATTCCCTGTAAAAGTTTTCTAGTGTGGGTCTGACGGAAACAAGGTAGTGTTCCCCTTCCCTAATCCTATCAAATAATAACGATAATAATATACATAAATAATGTGATAATGCGTGGACAGAACGAGCTGTAAGTAGGTTTTTGCAGTGTGGTGAGTGAAAATAGATTGTCCTATTGGGTCAAACATACCTTTGATTCCTGACTCCCTTATTTTACTACCTATGGGCAAGTTTGTCCTCTAAACCTTAGTTTACCCTCTATAAAAAGGGGATAATAGCTTATTTTGTATGGTTGTAGCTAGGAATAAATGAGGCCATGTATATAAAGTACCTAAGAGGATGTCTGCCCTTATTATGTGGGGAACGCTCATGTGTTTTTACAAATGAAATTAATTTCCTACTAAAAGTCGTAGCTGTTCATACAGTTAATCAAAGTATATTGGGTGTGCCACAGATAAGATGTAACCAAGGTTACTATTACGGTTTGGGGTTTTGCTGACTGTGATGAAAGATCTTCCCCCGGTAACTGCTTCACAGCCAATATCACATTGGTCTCCTGGCTTAAATGGGAAATGTCAGTTCTGCTTGAGAATTCTCCTGGAGATTATAGCCATGGATCATCAGTGTGTAATTGTGGGGTGAGGAGAGCTGTCTTGGAACTGAGGACAATTTGCTTATGGAAAATAACCCCTCTCTTCTTCATCTTTGACATCATCAATATCCCTATTCCATAACAGGGTACTTGACCCCAAAGGCAGGAGGCACAGGGGTGAACTGTAGGCCCTCAAAGCTCTTATCCTTAACTGGCCACAACCTGTGTGTGATTTTTCCTTTTCAAAGAAAGCCAAGTGCATCCTGTGGGGCTCCTCATTCTTTCCTCCTTATAATAATTCAAGGCATACAACTTAGCTGCCGCTATAGTTGCCATTAATCTTTTCCATGAACATGGGCATCCTGCAAATCTGATAGACACTATGGACCTCATTTATTCAAATACCAGATTTTATCACCTATTAGGCTCTGTGCTAGATGCTGAGGATAGCATGGTAAAGAAGCCCCTTATAGGGCTTAGGAGACAGTAATCATTAACCCAAGAATCACACATACGTAATACATAAGTTCAAATTAAAAAAAAAAAATGGTATGAAGGAAAGATAGTGTTATGTGAGCTTACAACAGAAGAAAGCTTCCTGAGGAAGTGATATCTGAGCTGAAATCTAAAGCTGTGCTTCTCAAACTATCTATGTAGAAGGGCCAACTTTTTCTGTTTAATTTCCAACCATGAGATTAGTATGTGGTCTTCTTGTGCATGGCTAGTATGCAGGGCCACACCATGTACACCTTGTGATTTGAGTTAATACCCTGTTCAATGAGATGAGTCCATTGACCATGTACTTAGAGGCATCCGCAGTACCGCATTGCTATAACAGTTTCTAAACGCTTCTCTTAATTTCTATACTTCTCAAGGGCCTGTAGGAAACAATTCATGGACTTGAACCAGTTGGTGAATCCCATTGAATAATGTTGATCTAAAGGAGGTAGTGGGAGGAGCTGGGGATGGGGGCACTGTTCCAGGCAGAGCATGTGCAAAGGCCCTGTGGTAAGAGATTGATAAATGATGGTGAGAAGGGACAAGAAAAGGAGAAGACAAGAAGTCGATGTATAGTCAAAAGGGGAACAAAAGTCCAAAATAAGGCTTGAGTGGTAGTTGGAACCTTTATATCATACAGATTATTTTGATCTTTATTCTGAGAATAATGAGAAGACAATGAATTTTGCTTTGAACAGATCAGTATGGGGCAGAGGGGAGAACTGATTGGAGTGTGTAAAAGTGTCCGGGACAAACCAGTTATAAGGCAAGGCCTGATGGCAGTAGGACTGGGGAGATGGCAGTAGAGAGGAAGAGAAGTGACAGAGTCACGAGATATTTACAAAATCAGGTTACAAAACTTGGCAATGAATTGGAAATGGGGATGGTGGGTGACTTCTGGTTTCTGGCTTCTATAACTGGCTAGATGGAGGGGCCAGTCATTGAGAGAGGGAACATCGCAGCAAGTCCAGGAAATAGAGAGCGATCAGAAACTCCGTTTTGGACACACTGAGTTTGACATGGCTCAACAAGAGGACACGCATGTTGCCTTAATGAAGCCATGGGTTTGAAAGCTGTTAGGTACAGGGGCGCCTGGGTGGCGCAGTCATTAAGCGTCTGCCTTCGGCTCAGGGCGCGATCCCAGGGTCCTGGGATCGAGCCCCACATCAGGCTCCTCCGCTATGAGCCTGCTTCTTCCTCTCCCACTCCCCCTGCTTGTGTTCCCTCTCTTGCTGGCTGTCTCTCTCTCTGTCAAATGAATACATAAAATCTTAAAAAATAAAAAATGAAAGCTGTTAGGTACAAGCCCACTCTAGAAATGTGTATTATCATGGCTGCTTCCAATATTATAAACTAACTTTTCACCTCAAATCAGAGGGCATGCTTCTCTTTATCACTTCCTTTTGTCATGCGGTCCTCCTTCTTACCTTCTTAAGTAGTGACACCATTTCCTGTGACCAGGCAGAGGGGTAAGTCACAATAGCGGTCTCAAACATGTGTGCGATCTCCTTGCTGGAGGTACTGGAGCGAATATGGTATGGTCTCTTGGGGAAGAGAAGAAGGAAGAGTCTTCATTTTTATAGGGTAAAGAAAAGATTTTGCTTGGCCCATGTTCCCAAGCTAAATTTTCAACCAGTAAAATCTCAGTATCATTTTCTGATCCCTTCCAGTTGATTGTTGTTTTCGTATGCAAATGTGGTCTACTGTTGCCAGATCTTTTATTTAACAAAAAAAAAAAAAAAAAAAAGACACCAGAAATCTCGAGTTTCCTGTGAAATCTCAGAATTTTTAAAAACTTAGTAACTCCACTGGGCCAAATGAAACATTTCTGTACACTAAACACACCTCTGAGATCCCAGTTTGGGAGTGTTTTGTAAGGCAGGTTACGTAAGTATTTACGTGAAACATGGGACAAATGTTCAGTGATTGTAAAGAGATCCAGAGTTTTACTCTACACCTCTTTGTGCTTTTTGAAGCAGTAGTAAGTTCAGGATAGAATGTCACCCAGAAAACTAACTCCAGTCTAAAATGCTATGAGTTGCTAGTTCTGTGGAGTGGGGTGGAGAATTTGATGATGAGGCATGGTATTTTTACTTCTGAGAGAACCAAGGTCTTTTATAGTTTTAACGTTGGGGCAAAGAAATCAAACAGAACAGTGGTTTTGTTATATTTTTCATAGCTGTCCACTAGAGAGCAGCCTTTACCTATATTAATTTCTCTATTTCTCAGAAAATAGATTTATGGGGTTTTATCTTTTGTGTGAATTGTGAGCTACTTAGGGCCAGAGATCATCCCCTATTCATATTTGTGTCCATTGGACCTAGCACCTAGTAGACGCTCATTACATGTTTGTTGAATGAACAATTCCCGTATTAGAGCAACCAACAATGGGACACTTAATATGGACACGTACATTCATCAAGTGCCTGGCCCTTTCGAGATACTTCATAAATGACTGTGGACTGATGGAATAAATTGGGAGAGGTGGAAGAGTTTAATATTCTTCCTGTTGTAAATCAGTATTAAAAGGTAATGTAATTATAGATGGCTAATAGACACATAAAAATATGCTCATCACCACTCATCACCAGGGGGCCACAAATCAAAACCACAGTGAGATATCACCTGACACCTGTCAGAATGACTAACATTAACAACACGGGAAACGAGGTGTTGGTGAGGATGTGGAGAAGGGGGAACCCTCTTACACTGTGGGTGGGAATGCAAACTGGTGCAGCGACTCTGGAAAATACTATGGACATTCCCCAAAAAGCTAAAAATAGAACTACCCTACAATCCTGCAATTGCATTACTGCGTATTTACCCAAAGGATACAAGAATACCAATTCGAAGGGATGCATGGACTCTGATGTTTACAGCAGCCTTCTCAACAATAGCCAAATTATGGAGACTTAAGTAAACACTTAAGTAACTTAAAGCGAGAAAAGACGGGCCTTGCCTTTACGATGGCAGATAAAGCAGCTTAATGGCTAAGAGGCCCGTTCATGTGAAGTTCTGAAACCGCAGAGAGGTCAAGCATATTTGTCTTCGAGGCATGTATTTTTCTATAAATGAGAATTTGTAAATGTGGAGGAGATCATTGTTTAGCGCCCGTCCTCTGTGGTTTGGTTGTGTTGATAGTTGTAATTAAATGTGATTAGCTAGATTTTGAACCCTAATGACCTACAGCCTACTTGGTGATTCTTTGCTAGAATGTGGCAGAATTGATGTAGTGCCTTGTTCCCCCATTCATTCAGTACACAGTGGTTACGGATCTATTTAAAGTTAAATACTGGGGATAATACTAAACTGTATAAGGTACAGTTTATATGCTTCACCTTAATGAATTTGTAATCTAATAATATAGAAGAGATAAGGTAAAAATGGATAGATCTCGAAAAACTCACAAGGGCAATACTTTACAAAATGGAATTTAAATTCAATAATCTGTTAGTACCTTTTCTTCACCTCCCCCTACCCCCAAAAAAGAAAGAAAAAAGTGAATCTGACAATGTTAATACATCATATGACAGAGAACTACCACGGAGATAAAATAATATGGGAGGGGGAATATTTTCTGGGTAAAATTCTTCCTAGGCATTTTCTTAGTTTAAGAAATGTCTCCTTTAGGGGCGCCTGGGTGGCACAGCGGTTGGGCATCTGCCTTCGGCTCAGGGCGTGATCCCAGTGTTATGGGATCGAGCCCCACATCAGGCTCTTCCACTATGAGCCTGCTTCTTCCTCTCGCACTCCCCCTGCTTGTGTTCCCTCTCTCACTGGCTGTCTCTATCTCTGTCGAATAAATAAATAAAATCTTAAAAAAAAAAAAAAAAGAAAAGAAATGTCTCCTTTAAAAGGAAACTGCTCTAAGTTGCCCCCAAACTCAGAACCCAGGAGCCAAATGACAGAGAGGAATCCAACAAGACAGGGCATGAATTGTGTTGTATTAATAATTCACACTCACCTGGGGGAACTATGTCGAAGTTAGAATCCTGTACTGTGACTGCCAGATGATTTTCTTTAAACAAACAAATGTATTTCCACAAGATATTTAGTGAGGTGCACTGATCTTCCCTCTCTGGGAGTTTCTAACACACACATATTCATTTAATTTTATCTGCAGTTAAAGCGAACTCACATGCTTGGGTCCATATATAGGAGAGTAGTATGTGCCGAAATCCCAGGTATCACATGGCATAGTGCTTTCACCTTGCACACAAACTGCTTGATTTTAGGGGGGAAAAATCCATTCTTTCATTCTAAAAATGAAACTTGCTGGAAGAGAAACCAAAGAGAAACGCAGTTCTAACATACCCGGCCTCTCAAGAGCTCATAGGCCGTCACTCCCAGGGACCACCAGTCCACAGCAAAGGAATAGCCTGTTTCTCTTCTGGAGTTGAACATCTCAGGCGCTGAAAAGATAGGAAAGTGAGGTCAGTTTTACTCCCGGGGACGTGCCCAAATCTCTGCTCCCAGCGTGTTCCTCCTGAGGCGTAGTACCAGGGCAAGGAAAACGAATCAACACTGCCACGGACGTCTACCATCCCTTGCTAGATGGCGCACAGCAGGCAAAACCGGCTGATTTTCTTGTCTCAGTGGCCTCATTCATCCGCCAACACACAGGCATGCACAGGCCTGGATGGACAAATTCCCTTCTTATTTATAGTGTGCAACTATTAAAAATTGGATCCCGTAAGGCCTCAAATGTTCAGCTGACCGTCAAATCAGGAAGGCTGGGAAGATGTTATTTGTTGCCTTGATTTGAAAGGTTTGTGCTAAAGGACTGAGATCCGTATTCCTGCTGCAGACAACACTTAGAATTTGGTGCAAGGTGTATTGGATTGGCTTTCCGTCTCACCGTCATCTCGAAGACCCAAGGGCAGCGTTTCCAGCCTGCTGTTGGTGGTGAGGGAGAGAGAAGGAGGGAGTGGGCCCTCTGAGAAATAGAAGCTTTCACATGAGGTGGAGAAACTTACACTTTGTAATGTGGTTATTTGAAAGGACTCCAAGGAAAGGCAAAGCTACAGTCAACTTTGCCGCCGGTGGTGGCCGCCTGGTTATGCGTTCTCTAAGCACGTCGATGCCCTGAGAACCTTCTTCATATTCCTCCAAGCACATACCTGGCTCGTGAGGGGTAAAGCCAAAGCAAGGGCAGGGTGCTCACCACTACACTTCTAGGGTCTCATATTGAACCTGGCAGCTAGAGTCACTCAACAGAACTGTGTTGACCAAAGAAACGACGAGGAGTCAAGTCAACAAGAGATGGTGGCAGTCATTTGCTCTGGAGACATGCCGTCTGGGGTCAGAACCTGCCTTTACCACTTATCCTGACCTTGAACAAGTCAGCTGCCTGAGTTTGAGAAGCCTCATCAGCCAAGTCAAAATAAGATGATCTTTAGAGCGTGAGAAATTAAATGAGATGCTGCATGACGAAATCTGAGCTCCGTTCCTGGCATCTAGAAAGTGCTCCAAAAACGAGTCACTGTTCTGGAGAGGCAAACATAGGGATGGGAATGTTACTTATCAAAAGCTATACACAGTTGACCCAAGCCTCTGGTAGTAAGGCGCTGGCTCTGGACAAAGGAAATTGGCGCGATGTGAGGCCTGCGCACGGGCTTGACCTAGCTGGGGTACTCACGTCCCAGTAAAATCCTGTGGACGGCATCCAGTCCGAGGTAGAATGTTGACATCCCGGTGCCTGGACTGACCCTGCCTGTAAGAGCCTCATTTCCCAGCGAATCCATCTCCCACGCATCACTGCATCCTATCTTTAAGTCACAGCTCCCCATCAGCTCGGGAGATAATGGCCCTGACCCCAGGGTACCCCCCACATTGGATGGAAATGGGCTTTATTTCCACTTTCCCTTACCAGTACCCCCGGTGACACGTGACAGGCATCTCCTACCAGCTGGGTATTTTCGATTTGACAGTATTGTGAACAATGCTGTCATGAACACTCCTAAAAGTCCACACATCTATAGGGTGTGTTCCTGGAAGGGGAGTCTCTGGGGATACGATGTGATTCTTCGTACTCTGGATAATGATCAATGATTTAACCAAAGTGGTAGTACCGATTAACATGGTGACCAGCGTCGTATCAGGGTTTCCTTCGCTCAGCCTCCTTACCCACACTTGGCGTTAACTGACCTCTTGAATTTTGCCAGTCTAGCACGTGTGTATTGAGCTTTCATTGTGGTTTAACTCGGTATTGTCCTGATTACTAATAAGCTTCACCACATTTTAATGCATGTATTGGCTATGTGGATTTCCATCATTTAGTTTTCAGGTTTTACAATATCTGGATAGTAGATTTTTTAAAAAGATTTTATTCATTTTTAGAGAGAGAGAGTGAGGAGGAGGGCAGAGGGGGAGGGAGAGGGACAAGGAGACTCCTTGCTGAGCACGGAGTCTGACATGGGGCTCAATCTCATGACACTGAGATCCTGACCTGAGATGAAACCAAGAGTCAGACACTTAACTGAGTCACCCCCTAGATAGTAGATTCTTGGTCAAGAAATAAAGAAAGGGCCTCCAACCTAATCCATAAATGTAATGCAATAGAAATAATTAATGAAATTTAAAAAAAATTCTAAATTTCATCTACCGAAAAAATCTGTGACTAATAAAGGTTTTCTGAGAAATAAAGACATAGACATGTATCTCATGTATTAAATTATATTATAAAGCTGTAATAATTAAAATTTGAAAATGCTTATATATAAGAATATTTAGTTTATGGTGAACATATTATAAATCAACATGACATATCGTTATTTGATATGTCATCTCAAAGCAATTATTTAATGATCTAACAAAAAATAAAGTCAGATCCTTACGACATACCTTCAGTCAAGATTATATGTAACTGGAATAAGGGGAAAAATGAAACTATAACAGCAATAAAAATATTAGGTAACCATATCCCAAATCTGGAGACAAGAAGGTCTTACTAAGAATACCATCAAAGGTAGAAACTCTAGGGGCGCCTGGGTGGTGCAGTTGGTTGAGGGATTGACTTTGGTTTTGGCTCAGGTTAGGATCTCAGGGTTGTGGGATCGAGCCTTTGTCAGGCTCTGCATTCTGTGTGGAGTCTGCTTGAAACTCTCTCCCCTTCTCCCTCTGCCCCTCCCCTGCTTGCGTGTGCACTCTCTCTCTTTCTCTCGTGTGCTTTCTGTCAAATAAGTGAATGAATCTTTAAAAAAATAAATAATAAAAAAGGTAGAAACTATGAAAATGACTAATGGTGTGATGATGTTAGAAAAATAGTTCATTACAATAAAAATGTTATAAGAACAACAGCAAACTAAAAGGTAGGAAATCATATTTATAACACATATGATACACTATCATATTCTGAATATATAAGGCTCCAGAACTTTTTATATAATCAATAAGAAATAGGATAAAAATATTAACACCCTAATAGGAAACAAGCAAAGCACAGTTTACAAAAGAAGTCAGAGAATTTCAGTATTAGCATCACGAGGGACCATTTTAAGTGATCTTTTCAGGAAGATTAAAGAGATTCAATGTGCAGCCCGGCTGAGAATGCAGGGAAGTGAATATTCTCAGACACTTCCAGAAAGAACGAGCAGAAATCAATGTGAACTTAGAGGAAATGCACTAACACATAAATATCCACTGATCCAAACTCCCATCTTTGAACGGGAGTTTGTCACAAGGATAATCAAGTTGCAGGACCCGTTTCTGTGAACAGGAGTTTCATGACAAATCTATTTATGTTTCAAAATCAGAAACAACCTAACATTCCACAATAAAGAATTGGTTAAATTTGCTGCAGTCCTCTAGTTCTGTAGCACACGATCATTAAAAATGATAGTTCTACACACAGGTGTGGGCCAAGAAGAAGAATATCATTTGCCAAGACCCAGGCTCTGGAGTCCGAGAGAAACAAGTTGCCATTCTGGCTGAGGCCGGGTTAGAGACCGGAGGCCGAGAGGTTGCACAGCATAGCAGAGTGTTCGAGAGTTGGGGCTCTGACCCTCGACAGCAGTAGCCCTACCCGTACCCGGGGCAAAGAGCTTCATTTCTCAAGTGGCATGTTTCAAGTGGGAATAACAATAGTATTGGCCTCACGGAAGTTTTCGTTTCCACGATGTCATACATGCACTTCGAACAGTGCTTGGCACACAGAAGAGCGCAGTCAATGTCGGCCATTGTCGGCCCTTCATCATCATCACCACCATCATCACCATCAGTGCTAAGGCTCGATTTCAGACGTGGTGCTCCACCCGTCTGTGCTCCACCAGCTACTTGCTGTGTGATTATGAACCTCTTTCACAGGGTTGCCTTGAGAATTTCAATGCACAATAAATGTTAAAAGCTTAGCAAAGCGTTTGGGTCATAATGACTACTCATTGTATGATGTCTATTGTCATTACGTTATAAAGTAAAAATTTAGGTTACAGAAATTCAGTATGATTCAACTTTTAAAAAATATGTGTTCGTATGTGCACAGAAAAAAAAGTCTGGAAGGAAACCATAAATATCTACAAGGAGAGGGATTAATTTAACCTCCTTTTGCTTATCAGCATTTTACACATTTTCCATAGTGAATTTGCTTTGTTTTTAACTGGGAAGAGAGGAATGTTTTCCTCGGTGAAGCTCTAAGAGATCTGGATTATACTCACACGGAGGAGAAGTGAGGGTGAGGAAAGAGGAAGAGGAAAGGGAGTCGGGAGCTGAAAGGGAGGTGGTTCAGAGCGGGGAGACTGCTCAGCCCGGCCTCTCCAGAGCCAAGAAACTGCTCTAACGTGCTCAGCACCTATCTTAGTAGATGTCCTATATTCCTATCAACCTCAGTATTTCATCCTCATTTTCTTTCTTTCTTCTTAGAATATTTTTTTCTTTCTGGGGCCCCTGGGTGGCTCCCTCAGTTAAGCATCAACTCTTGGTTTTGGCTCAGAATTGTGATCTCAGGGTCAGGAGATTGAGCCCTGTGTTAGGCTCCGTGCTCAGTGGGGAGTCTGCTAGGGACTCTTTCTCCCCCTCGCTTCCCCTCCGCCCCTCACCCCACTCGCACACATGCAGGTGCACTGCGCAAGTGCTCTCTCTCTGAAATAAATAAAATCGTTAAAAAAAGAAAATTTCTTCTATACCTGCCAGTTAGTATCCCACAGGAGCGCTTTAAATGGGTATGGGTGCTGGTGAATGTCTGTTACCTAGATATTACTAAATTATTTGGATCATAATTGTTAAAAAGAAAAAGCAGATTTCTACCTATGACACCTCTTAGAAAGACTCTTACCCAAAAATCAAAGGCAACCTCTGCATTCAGAGTGAAGTGATGACAGATACTCATTTATACTGAAATGAGAAACATTTCTAAAAGTTTGGCTTACCTAAATTGATTTGCAACCTTTTACGGACCACAAATAATTTCTAATAAATTTCTCCCTTAACTCTCTTTCAGGAAGAAGCTTGACTTTCTGAAGTCGGAGCTTGCTTTAAATTTAAGCTTTTTCAATTATTAGCCATGTGACTTAGCTTCTGATTTTCTCATTGTAAAATGGTGATAATTATAGTCTGCCTCATAAAGTCGCTGAGAAAAAAAATGAGTAAAATGAACGTTAAACATTTAACACGTTGTCTGGCCCATAGAAAGCTTTCAATAAATATTAATAATTGTTAATTATAAGGGTGAAGGTGGAAAAGCAGAGAGAACCTTGAACGCACTCCAATTTCCTAGCTCCGTGTTGTGAAAGGACCCGAAATGCCAAATATGAGGAGAATTAAATTATACGGATATTGTATTTAAAATCACTGGGGAGAGAAAAGAAGGGTAGTCTCCCTTTACTCCTCTCACCATGGAAACCAGGCCTAGAAAACCCAGATGCACATTCTGATTTGGCTCCAAGAAAATAGCCCTTAATATGGAAACCCAGGAAACCTGCAGAAAAAATTCATCAGACCAGCAGGCTCAGATATTTCCTTTTATCATCTGAGAACTGTGAGTTTTAGGCAGAAAATAGGCTGAATTATATGTGTCCATTATTTTAGAAGTGACAAAGGAGATTTATTCCCCCGCACTGGTAATAGGAAGCCAGGAAATCTGTAGTTGTTCAAATATCATCTAAAATAGGACTCATTTTTTCCCCAGAGGATTTCTTTCTCTTGGAAAGTGAGGTGGCCAAGGGGTTTTCTTTTCTTTTCTTTTTTCTTTTCCTCTCTCTAGTTATATGAGGAAGGAAATGACATATTAAAAGTGGCTTTGCTCTTACCCTTGATTTCAAGGTCAAATATTTTGCTCATAAATTACTCTGACCATATCTAGTCAGGACAATTCATCCCACCTCCCTAATTCCACTGGCTTAACCAGTGACATTAGCTGCTTTAAGCATCTCAACTAATTAGGGTAGAAGCAGAAATAGGCTTTTGTCTTCCGTCATCTGCCTACAGCTGTGCAGTGGCTAGCTTCCCGTTTGTGTTGGGTAGGGGGCTCCCTTGATGATAGCTCCTGGTCTCTTGCTTAATACATTTTAATCCTTTTTGCCTGGTTGAGGGATAGTGGAGGTAGAGGGATCCTGAGGTGATCTCTCTTTAGTTGCTTCTAATAGCTGACGTCTCTCCTTCTCTGTGGCAACCCTCTCAACCCTGGCTACATGGCAGAATTACCCGAAGAGCTTCTAAAGCACCCTGTGCTTGGGGGGCACCTCCAGGATTCTGCTATGGTTGAGCTCTATTGGAATTGGTGGTGTTTCCAGTAAGCCACACCGATAGGGACCGCCCTCCCTCCAGGCTACTGGCAGGGTCCCAGACAAGCTGGACCCCACCCTCTGGCTAATCCAGACACACTCCCACACTACTGTATCTCTGTCTCCTAACGTCATGGTCCCTGGGAGGACTTAACTCCAAACTCATCAAACCCCCATGGACAGATCGGGTTCTGTGAGTACCAGGACCCGTCAGCACGGACGGTGACGAACCAGACATTGACCAAGCTTGGAAATCCAGGTCACTCGCCTCACAGTCACCCACCGACTTTCCAGATAATTCTCTTAAGACCTGACTCACCGTCCTAGGTGGGGAGAGCGGACAAGTCCCTCTTCCTGAATCCCTTCGGGAAAAGGACAGCAGTTCTCCCTTTACGTTTCTTGGGGGTGGGTGGGCGGCAAGGCTAGTTCTGCCAGAATGGTGTCCACACAGAGACGCTCCAGCAAGAGCACTTAGAATGCGTAGTAATTTGTGAGTGTTAACATAATTGAATGTGAGACCTCGTTGACAGTTTTGGCACCTAACCTATCCTTTTCATCACCCTCTGGGTGTATTTTGAATCTTCAGGCAAAATCCAGTTCTTCATCTTTAAGAAGGAGAACTCATGGGTTTGTCGTGCTGCTAAAACTAAAAGTAAAATGACATCTGGGAGGCGTTGTGTGAACTTTACAGTCCTATGCGTGTAATGAGGGGTTGGTTATGTAAATGATGGGTATAGTAATACTTATGTCACCTATCACCATCTGATTTATTACTGCATTTTACTTCTATTTGATTCTATTTTTAAAGATTTTATTTATTTATTTATTTATTTATTTATTTATTTATTAAGACAGAGAGCGAGGGAGCTCATGAGTGGGAGGAGGGGCAGCAAGGGACAAGCAGACTCCACGCTGAGCACAGAGCCCAATGCGGGGCTTGATCCTATGACCCCGAGATCATGACCTGAGCCGAAACCAACTGACAAAGCCACCCAGGTGCCCCTGATTCTATTTTTAAGAACTCCTCTCCCTAGAAGGTAAGCTCCATGAGCAGGAGACCTTGGGTATTTTGCTCACGTACGGGGTCACCAGTCCCTGAGACTGTGCCACGCCCACAGAGGCCGTTAGTAGAACTTATTCAATCAACTAGCAGTCTTTGTTAGGAAGTGGGTAGAAGCTGTCCTGCATAACTCATAAAGCAGTGTTTCGAAGCGTCATCAGTGGCCCTCCTGAACCAAGCTCAGATCAGGTGCTCGCTCAGTGGAGCCTCCTGAGACCCACCCCAGACCCGTGAACTCAGAAGCTCCCCGGGGAAAGTCACAGGGGAACTTGGCATTCTGAGCGCAAGAGGCTCCAGATGCCTGGACCTGGAGTAGATGTCTACCGGAATGGAAAAGCCCAGCCTTGCTCTTACACCGCCGCTCGCGAGGCCCGTACCCATGTAAGGCTTGGTGCCAGCCACCGTGGTGAGCCCCGTCTCCCTGGGCAGCATCGCGGCGATGTTGAAGTCCGTGATGTGCACGTGCCCTGGAGAGACAAAAGCACCACACAGAACGTTAAGTCCCGTTCAACTCCGTGGCGCAGCCGTGCTTCTTACGGAGAGCCTCTGGAAGCTGCTTTTGTCAATGCCTGCGTGCCGGTAGCAAGCGCGGTCCAGGCAGCAGCAGCACAATTATTCTGCCCTCAAGACCAGCGTCATCGTCAACCAGCTGAGTCTGCTGGTAAACCTGCAGTTCAATCTCAGAAAGTTTTAAGCTGCCTGGTTAAGAGCTCACACTCTGGTAATTCTGCTTATGATTTTTCGTTGGCAACATTTTAATTTGGTCACACCTGTAAGCATCAAGAGGGAAGCAGCCAGGGGTATTCTATGTATGGAATTTCCAAGCATTTTTCCAAGTGTCTCTTAGGGGATTTTTTTTTTTTATGACGTAAATTCTCCTGATTGTTTTTATTTAAAAAGCACACGGCAATCTTTTGACAGTAATAGCGAGGAAACAAGCAAGGGTTTCTGAATCTAGGTTAGGAAATAGGCTCCACTTAGGGAATTTTTTCCCCGAGATAAATATTGCTACACAATTTGCTGACACAAATGTGGATACATGTATTTATTTCTTTGCCAAGCAAGAGTACCTTTTTCCTCCTCGTTTCTCTGAAATATCATGAGTATTTTTTGTCTGACAGTTTAGGTTGTCCTCTACCCACCCCCAACAAAATAATGTATTAGGGGAAGGCAGGGGCAAAAAAGTCAAGTTTTATTTATAAAGAGGCTGTATCATGAGCCCTGGGCAGCGAGCCAAGAGACCTGAGTTCTGCCCTGAACTCTGCCCCTGATATCTCATAGACTTTGAGTCCGTTTTCATGTTGAACCCAAGTTTCTTTTTGTAAAAAAAAAAAAAAAAGAAAGAAAAAGAAAAGAAAAAGAAACAGGCAGACTAGCTCCTCTCTAGGGTCTCTCTCAGCTCTGACACTCAGGGCATAGAGCGTGGGTCTGACGCCTCAGCTCTGCAAGGAGCGGCCCCTGCCAAGGGTCCTGCATTTCCAGCTTGAAGGAGGAAGAGGGCAGGAGCAGCAGCAGGCAGACTGCCCGTGATGTCAGCTGTTGGCACAAAATTCATACGCTTTCAGAGGCCCTTGAAGTGTTGGCATTTCCATTTCCATGCCCTGTGGTTTTGATGAGACACGGCTGCCCTGGGAGGGGATGTCGTCGTATCCTTCTTCCGTGGCTCACAGTCCACACTCCCCACTCCCCACTGCCGAACCTCTCAGTCTGCTCCCTGATAGCACCCAGTGTGCGCTGAAGACAAACCTCACTGCCTGTATCGCTGGGGTTTTGTTTTGTGCAAAAAAAGAGTTTTGTGTGCTGATGTGACGACATTTTAATAAAGTAAGAGTAGCACTCGTCCGGCTGAAAGTGAAGGTATTCTTGCTCAAATGGTACCAACAGATAATTCTGATAACTCTTCTAATATTGTATAGGCTGCCTCCGTTTTTTCTTTCTTTCTTTCTCCCCCTGAGTCAGCTCAAGGGATTCACGGATACAAATTAGGTCAGCCTAGAGACACTGTAGTTACGAAAGGCTTGTTCTCTGGAGTCAGGCTGCCTGGCTTCAAGTCCAAGTTTGACCACTAACTTTCTGTGTTACCTTAAAAGGTGACACCTTCTCTGTAAAATTGGGATGGCAACAGGAATTTTCTTATGAGTTTGTTGGGGAGATCAAATAAAATAATACCGTGGAAGAACTTCGCTCAGCATTTGGAAGGAAGAAAGTGTTCGACTGTTGCTCTTTCTCATGATCAGAAACCCCAGCACCATTTTGCCGAACACACATGCCTGGACTTGACTCTGCTAGCAGTGGGACTGTAGAGAGCCAGACACCCGTGTTAGAAACAACCAGAAACTCCACAGGTGATTCAGATGAGCAGCCTGGCAGGGGACCCTTTACTTTAGTCTGAGCAGACGTCCGGAGCCAACTCAATCCTGAGATTATCCATGCTCTTACAGAAATAAAAGGTCGAGGTTGTTTTCGAGCCCCGTGGTTCTGAGAGCGTGGTCCTCAGACCAGCAGCACCTGGGAACCTGCTAGAAATGCAAACTCCTGAGTACCGCCCCCAGCCTACTGAATTAGAGAATGAGGGTGGGACGCCCGTGTTTAAACAAGCCTCCCAGGTGATTCTGACGCTCAGTCAAGTTTGAGAACACTCTTTTACAGTAAGATCTGGCCTGGTAGAAGATCCCGACCCAGTAAGTACTCGTTATGTATCTTATGAATCTGTTGACAGGCTGCTGGATTTTATCTTTCAGTGGTATTTACGTGTATGGATGGATTGCTATTTTCAAACGGGTTAGCCGGGCGCAATAGTCCCTGTTTAATAGAAAAGTTGTTTGTGGCTAATTTCACGGAGCTCAGAAGTAGCAGAGCTGGGATTAGAATTGAGAATTTGGTCTGGGACCCCTTGGTTGAGCTTTGAATTTCCTCCAAACTTTTTGTGCTTTATCACAAGACCAAAGAGCTGGAGAAACTGAAACAGTCCCTTCCCGGTTGGCTCAGAGTTGGTCTCCCTGCCAGAGGGCACAGTATGGGTGGGGAGAAATTGTTTGAGGGCTAGCCGGGTTCTACTGGAACCTGGGGTCCGGGGCTCTTAGCGAAAGCACACAAGCAGAACTCCGCGGAGCCCGTAGACCCTGGCCCCAAAGCGCAATTCCAGGCCCAGGATGTCCCCATAGCTGGTCATCCCTCTGCCAGGTTCCTCCCAAGCTGTGAAAGTGAACCTAAGTGCTGGCTCACAGGGGGAGGGGCAGTCCCCTGCTGGTTGAGGGACACAGGAATTGCCTTGGGAACGGGGGACCATCAGCCCAGGCCCTTCCGTGGAGTTTCTCAACCTCTTAGACCTGGTCATTCTTCACCGTGGGGCTGTCTTGTGCATGGTAGTAAGTTCAGTAACACCCTAGCCTCTACCCACTAGAGGCCAATGGCACTTCCCGCTCCAGGCTGGAATCCTGACCATGAAAATGTCTCTAGACACTGCCAGATGTCCCCTTTGGGGGCAGGAAGTAGAGCAAAACCACCCCCAGTCAGAACCACTGCCTTCACGTGGGGTTTTCCAGGTACAAGGCTTAGAAGCTCCCGATTTGGTACCTTAGGAAAGCATTTTTGCCTTTCTTTTCACCTCTGTACCTTGAGATACAGAAGCACATTGCAAATCTGAATCGATAGCACTGAGTCATTTAATTCAACTATCATTATTGTCATTACTTCTAGCTCTTTCTCACTATGTCTGCTCTGCCTGACGATCTTTATCGACACAGCACTCCTGGCCACCGTGACCAGTCCGCCGGTGTTGCCCCAGCTTTCAAACATTTCCACCACCCCGAAGTGTTGAGAGGGTGGGTGCCATGTCTTCCGGGATTCTTGTTAAAAATGCATATCCTTAAGTACCATATGGTGACTCACATAACATAATTATTAAAAAATGCATATCCTTAGGCAGTAGCTGAGACTCAGTGAATTTGGTTATTGGGGATAGGGTGCTGCTTTTCTCTCTCTCTTTCTCTCTCTTCATATATTTATTATCTATGTAGCCGCCTAAACCTATAGGTACTAAATAGATACAGGCATTTAGTGATAGATAAATAATTGTTTAAAGATTTATTTATTTATTTTTAGAGAGAGAAAGAGCAAGCACAGAGGGGAAGGGCAGAGGGAGAGTCTCAAGCAGACTCCGTGCTGAGCGCAGAGCCTGACCTGGGGCTGGATCCCATGACCCTGAGATCATGACCTGAGCCAAAACCAAGAGTTGGATGCTTAACCGACTGCGCGACCCAGACACCCTTAGAGAATTTTTTTCTTAAAAGGAGATTCCCACTAGATTTTTAGGCCCATTTTGGGACTCGGCAAGGAAGAAGCTGTTCGGGGAGCACGCGTCGTGCTTCCTCTTACCCCCAGACCGAGTTTTTGCCTTTCTCCGGTCCCTGGGACCAGGGATGATATTAAGGGAACTAAATTATAGATGATGCCATAATTGTCGTTTCCTCAGATACTCCAGGCAGACATTATTGTTCCTCTGGATGCAGTATTTATTTCCTGAATAATTTAAGACACACACAAAAATTCAGACACGATGGAATTGATAGAATTGGATGCGGTACTTTCGTTGGTAGGATATGAAAATATCTATCAGGATGACTGAGGATAAGCCGTCCGAGATCTAACGTCGGCTTGGGCTCTGAACTAGTGAATGAGACATTTGGGGAGAATAGTAGCAGGTATGCTCTAAATCAAAAACATTCTTTTCAGTCCCGTTCTGAATGCTCGTTGACGCGGTGGAAAGATTCTGCGTTTTACAAAGGGCTTCAGCTCCTTTAAATAGCAGTCTTTTCTGATGACTACGAACCAATATGAATCAGTAAGAATAAGACAAAGTTCCCGCCTGTCGCCGTGTGGTGCTGAATTAAAATGTAAGCCATTGGTGTGATGCACAGCTCACTTGGAGGAACGGGCGTAGAAGGCATGGCAGACACAGGCAATTATCCTTCCCGGCTGCTAAAATCCCCGTGCAAAAGGCGCGCGTGACGGCCCATCAGGGGTGAAACCCTATAAATGTGGATAGAGAGGACAAATGAGGGTTTCAAATAGGAGCCATGGAAAATCATGCCAGGAGACTCTTGGAAAGGCCCCCATGGATTTGCGGGGCAGCCGAATCTCCCAGGAGCAGCTCTATAGCATGTGCTCAGGGCTGGGGGTTATCAGGAATGGACGCACTTAAGCGTGGTTGACTCTAGTCCCTGAGCAATGCCCGAAAGGCTTAGCTTCTCAGAACTGGCATAAACAGAGCAAATAACCTTAAAAATTATGTTTTTCAGAAAGGGGTCCCCAGGACCGTGTTCAGAGAAAAGCTCTCTATCTTTTTGGTTTGTTTGCTTCGATCCCATTCACAGATCCGTTTCTTTCCAAAACAATGTCTCTCTTATTAACTGTGGTGATTTTCAAGTTGAGTTCAGGATGAGAAAATAATACCAAAAGAGGCCTCTTAATTCATTGTTGAAACCCAAAACCTTAATAGTGAAAGGGTCAGTGTTAATAGTTCACTAGGTAACAGGTGTAGACTGGGACTGTCCCTCTGGCCGACTGGGACGGCCGCTCATACTCCCTGAACAACAGAGCCCCATCCCTAGCAAGAGTAAAATGCCCCCCAAAGTGGGCTGAGCCCCCTACACCCAGGAGAGAAAAGCAGAACAGACCACTGAAGGCATAGCTGCCTGAGAAAAAGCGCCAAACAAAATGGCTTAAACACAAGACCTACCAAGTAGACACACAGAAGCTTTGGCATATTCCCTCCAGAATCAAAACAATTCTTTAGAAAGACAGGCAAGAGCCCAGCTTTCACTGACTACCTGCTATCGACAGAGACACATAAAACAAGATCTAGAAGCCTTAGCTTCCTTCTTTAAGGGAAAGAGTCACTACTCCTTCGTGAAATTGTACTAATAGTTATCTTCTGAGTGATTTCCTGGGGACGGACACTACAATCAGCACTTTATAGATAGTAGGCTAGTTCATTTCTACAGTGACTCTAAGAATTACTCTTTTGGTTCCTCAAAAAACTGAGATTCAGAGAAAGTTGAGACAGTCTGTGGAAACTCTCAGAGCTAGTGATTAGTGAGGGGGTGAACTGGGTTCGAACTCAGGCAATCGGGCTCCAGAATCCATTCTCTTGACTATAATATCATACAATTATTCTTTCACATGGGGGTTTCTAAGGGCAGGTAAACTTGAAGATTAATTTATTTCTGGACTGTTCTCCTAATCTACAATCACCAAGTTGACAAGAAAATGAGAAGGAGAAAGAAATCGAATGAGAGAGGATCAGATGACTTAATGGTAGAAATAAGATGAAGCCATGTTTGGGGCCCAAGATGAAAGCGTTGTTCTCTGAATGGGAGGTAAATCTTGAAAGGTTGTGGACAACAGGACTGTATGTCTCCATCCAGGGCTCCACAAGTGGCAGAGCAATACATCGTACACAAAGGCAACCAGAAAAGGGAGCAGGTAGGGACAGAACCCCAGACTGTGTTCTGCCTGGCCAGCCATGCACCTTCGTGGGTTGGGGTGGGGAGACAGAGAACCTCTTTCTAAATTGTGCAGGGGCAGTCTCTCTGGGTGAGGGGCGGCCCTCCCCATGACTGTGAGGCCCCACAGAGTTTATCCGCACCAGGGTGAGAGAGGCTCCCGCCTCTTCTTGGAGGCATGGAGAGCCGGTGTTCTCATGAAAGTCACCTTCACGCCAAGTCTCACACTTGTTCACATTTTGGAGATTCTGAGAATCTGCTCCTGATTGTCAGAAGCAGTAAAGGGAAGGAAGAAATTAGGCACCGGAAGAAAGTGGAAAAAATCTTTTTAGACAGTCCATAAATAAATAATGACCCTGAGCTTCGAAATTAGAGGTCATACGCAAAAGTGTTTCTTAGCCCTCCGAGAGCAGGTGGGGTCTGGCAAATCAGGTTGAAAGCGCAGTGAGGTAAATAAGTAATGAGCGATGGATGGTACGTGGAGTTGCAGTCCCACTGCACATCCCTTTTGTACAAGTCAAATGAATAAGGAGCCCTGCACACCTAGGACTCCCTCATCCAACAGCTTCCTGAACACGTAAGAAGGATCTCAGTGCCACTGTTAACAGTTATAAGCTGCAGGCTGTGCGTCCGACGGCTCTGCCCTGGTGGACCCGTATATCCGAATGGACATTAAAGGAAACAGTGGGAAGAGATGACACACACTAGTCATTGTTGCTGAAAGTTTGCTCTCAGGATGTCCTTCATCTGTGTTTCTTGGGTTTCCGGCATTCACTGATCACCTTCATGGTGATTGCCAAATTCCCTGTATCACTTTCCCATCCGGATGCCACATGCACTGTGGTCCGCTTTCTCTTTTTCTTTAAACCGATGCACTTTCTTCAACTGAAAAATCTTTGGACGAAAAACTTGGTTTTCTCTTCTGCAAACGTGAAACTAATTTTCCCTCATAAGAAGAAACGCATGAAAGTAGATGCAATGAGATCAAAATGGTGTCACTAATCATTTGGGAGATAGTTTTGCCTGCCACGTGCTCTGAGCTTGAGGCCTTTTCTGCTTTATTAAAAAAGAGATGATTTTTAGAAAGATATTAAGGCAAATTAGCACCAAAAAAAAAAAACTGTGATGGTTTTCTTGAAAAAATCAGAAGTCTAACAAGTTGAAAAGGGAGTGACGTTTTCATTATGTAAATATAATGTTACTTAAGGGTGTCCTAGGGTACCGCGCCACGCTACAATAATGGAGTTCACCCAGCTTGTCCCTCCCGCCCATCAGATCAAGTTTGTGCATAGAACTCAACTGAATGAACCAGGGCGTTTTCCGTGCGTAATCCTCCTTTGCCCGGGTAATCATTTTTGTCGCACATGCTTTTTCTATGTGCAAGCCATGTTGATTGCAAACAAATCATTTACTTACCATGTTCATCCAGCAAAATATTGTCAGGCTTCATATCCCTAGGGGAGTAAAAGGAAAAGAGAAAGTTGCTCATAATCAGACAAACAAACCAACCAGAACTAAAGCGTAAAAGCGAAAACGCACAGGAGTTCCAAGGAGGGAACAGCTAGCCTGTCTTCCTTCCCAATCTCATCCGTTGCCCATGGTGAATCTCCGACAAGCTTACCATGAAGACCCCCAAGTTCTAGATCAGAAAACGGGGGCTTCAAGAGGTTAAGCAACTTAAGGTCACAGAGTTGGGAAGAATTGGGCTTTGAGCTTGAGCCTCTCTCATTCGAAAGCTGACATTCTTAAATTCGTAAGCAGCATATGACTTGTAAACGCGCAAGTTTAGCTCCTGGGTCACAGAGGGAATTAAATGGCCGTAAGGTAGTAGTACTTATTATCATTTTCGCTGTGTCACTAGACTGAACATCAAGACGCTACAAAACCAGGGGAAAATGATACATAATGTGGTTATATTTTAAAGTTGCCGAAATTAGAATCTTTTTAAGGATGATTCTCTTATGCCTCTAGTTACTTAATAACTATTACAGCTGGGGTAGTTAAAGGAGTGGGACTCGTCTTGCAGACACTAGTGAGATCCTTAAATCCATGCGAGAGAACAAAACTCACCTTCTTCCAGTGAAGGGAGTAGTTTGATGGTAAATACCTAGGGGAGTGGCCCGCAGGGTTTTCAGAGTCCTTGTGACGTGAGCACCAGCGTGAGCCGCGCTCCTCGAGCAGAGAACAGCGCTGTTGTTTGTAAGCGCCCCAGCTCTTGCATTCTCGGTGTTTTACTGCCCTTCCCTAATGCACCATTAAAGCCCTTCAACCTAAATTCACAAAAGCCATTAGAGATGAAATTCTGCAATAGGTTTTGGGGACGCATTTTCAGTCTAGTCAAGTGGCTTTTATGTCACCAGAATAAGGTGACCTTAGTCTTTGACAGACCGAGCATGTCAGGGTCCTCTTTTCTTGAAACTATGAATGAATACCAAGCCCCTTACCTACAAGCAGAACCAAGCTTATGCCACACCAGCGTGCAGGTGCACGGATAGTCTCACGAACTTGGAATATTTTCTTATTTCACGTGTGAGGTCCCTAACATGAATTCTGGCCTCGTAAGTGATCATCTGTGTCTGTGGCACATTCTTCTCTGGTGCGGGGTACAACGGGCCAAAAAGATAGAGGGTCAGAGGGTTTCCAACTGCCTGTTTCTATGGCTAAACTCTCTCTCTGTTGCAAACCACCCCGAACCCTTTGATGGATGCCATTGTTTCCAGAATTACGCATTCCAACTCACTCATATGAAATAAAGTCCCTTTCATAATCTGGCTCCTGTGCTCCAGCCACACAGAAGCAGGTGGCATCCCTACATGCTCCCTACGTCCCCTCACCTTCTGCTGTCTCTTTGCCTGAATCAGAGCTCTCTCACCACGGGCTCAGCAAAAGCCGATTCAGCCCTCGACTCAAAGCTCCAGTGCCACTTCCTGCAGGAAGCCTTCTCTGAATTTCCATTTCTGAGTCATTGCCCCTCCTGGGTGCTCGGCGAGGTATACTTCTTCCATCATAACATTTATCATGCTTATATTTATTCTTCTCCACCTGGATCGTGAAGTCCCAATGTCAGGGATGGTTTCTACGTTAACGTCCTATTCCATTACATAGGCTCACAGTGCTCGGTAGGCCGTAAATGAATGACAAGATGACACCAGGAGAATTTCTAGTGCTTCGAGAAGGTGAATCCTAACAGTACATACCAGTGCACTCATGGTGTGCCATCAAATACTGGGCAATTCAAAGCTCAAGGTAAACCGGGTGTCAGGCTCTTGCTACTTCTTTCAGACCGGCCCCAGTGAGCATCCGCAAAAAGGAGGCCCCATGGAGCTCGGCCGGGAGGGAAGACACTTGGATATGGCAAGATTAACACTGTGATTTCTTTGCCTTGAATTCTGGAGGGGTTGGTGAGAAAAATGACTTGCTGTGGGTTTGACTCTTTGGGAACTTTCTATGAAATCCTAGAGCATCATTTTTCTTAAGTATCAGATCAAAGCCACATCTCATTATATCCACTACCTTTCCCAGAATCTGCCCTGAAGTTTAAAGAATAATACAGAGATCAGAGAGGTACCATTAGCTCATGTGATGTTCTTACTTCAATCTCAGACACGTTTATTCATCGAGTACTTACTACTTTGATAAGGCACTGTGCTAGAATATAGGAAATTAAAGACAAACGAGATCTAGTTCTCTCTGGGATGGAGAGGGTAAGAAAGGTTCATAAGGAACCAAGCTGAAAGGTTTACCGTGGTAAAGGGGTGTATTCACTACTAAATTCGGAGAAGGAATAGGAGGAAAATATAAGACAAATGTTTAAAAAGTGGACTTTTAACATAAAAATTAAGTGTAAAAACACAGATTCTGATACATAGCTTCCCCAAAATGTGGCGAGTAACTTCTAAGTCACTACAGGGTAAACTGCAGCGTGCTAACATTGTTATGGAAGGGCGTGAAAATAAACCCCTTGTACTATATTAAAATTCCTGGTAGAACAAGTTGACATTTACTAGTTTTGAAATTTAGCACTACTTCCTTATCTCTTTAGCCTGGTTAAATAATACTAAGTATGAGAGAACTTATTCTAAGCTGTTTCTTCCAATTAAGGTGACCTATACTATGGTTTAACTCGATGGTTACGTTTGGAATCACCTGAGGGGGCTGTAAACAACCTGGGTTCTCTGACCTAGTTCAGTCCTGGGGCAATTGGACTCTCTGTGGCCAGGCCAAGGTGTCTGTCCAAAAACAAGCAGAAACTTCTAGGACCTTCTGATGTACAGTCATCTTCAGAAATACCATCCAGGCATTGTCCACAGCCAAAGATGTCAATCTGATTTTAAACTATGAAACTCTTAAAAGCTTATCTATGAATGAAAAGGCATTGGCAAAGCACAACACTTAGCATTTTTGACAAAATTCTTTGGTTAAGATATATATAGAGGACTCTTACAACTTCTATGTCATCAGCGGATCACGAATGAGTTCCCTCTCTCTCTCGTTATTCATCATTCTTGATGATGACAAGTCTTTGCGGACATTCCATCGAATCCCTTAGCACTCACTGGCCCAAATTACCTACAGTTATCTTTCCGTTTATGGACCTCAGTTGTTTCCTGACTCCTATGTCCTAACTGTTCCTTTGCTGTTACAACAGCCCTCCCCCTGACCAACTTCACCTTCTATCCAATCCGCTTCCCAAGCTGGCACATGCAGCCCCACAAAGCCACCAATTATTGACTCTGTCACTTTGCATTTACGCATCACAACTCTCACTCATATCCTCAGTCCCCTTCCACAGCCATTGTTAACCTCCCTTGTACAAATCTTTAATTCTCTTACCCCCGGCAATGGTACTCACCTATTAAAACCCCCATATTGGTTAAACCCAACTCCCCAATTCTTCTCACCTACAGCCACGCCCCTAAGCTTTTCTAGAAAGATCATAGTAGTATTGACTTCTCATTTAAATTAATGGCCACACATCTCAAGCCAGCAGCAGTGTGCCAAGCCACAGAGAGATACCTTCTCCAAGAGGAGCACTGCACACTTTCCCATTGCCTTCAGGTCTCTTCCATGTTCCCTCCCACTTTCTCTCAGTTGATGACCGAACCTCCTTACTTCACGAAGACAAGAGAACTATCTACCACTAAGTCTACCAACCGCCCTATTTCTATAGCCATACCCACGGTCTTGCCTCCAGTTATACTAGATGAAATGTCCCTGTGCCTACCCCAGACAGCTCTTCTCCTGGGGCTCTGGATCTCATCTCCTCTCACCTTCTCACAGATTTCTCTCAGCTAGGTATTCCTTCCTTCTCCTACACCTTCCCTTTCTATCTCTCTTGTATGAAGTATGTTATGATTGAGTCTCTTGGAAATACCTTCCTCGATGCATAGCGATCTCCACTTATCGTCCCATTTTACTATTTTCCTTTGCAATAACAACTCTGGATTGAATGGTTAATAGGTGAGAAACTAGAAACAGCATCTCCATTCTCCTCCTCAGCTGTTCTAACCAGGCTTCCATCCCCTCTACTTCCAGAAATTGCCCCTGTCAAGTACATGGATGACCTCCAGCTTGCCGAATCCACTGGCTGCACTTTTATTTATCAAATTGACTTCTCTGTGGGTTGATCATTCCTTCCCTTCTGACGTCTTTATTCTTGTGGCTTGCAAAAAGCCCCTTTCTCCTGGCTTTCCTCCTGCCACAGTGGTTCCTCCTCAGTCTTGTCTGCTGGTATCTTCTTGGTGCAACATCTAAATGCTGAGATTCCCCAGAGCTCAGTTGTATATACAGCTACTCTCCACTTCAGTTATTTCATTTAGTCCTGCGATTTTAAATATTATATATATTTTATAAATATAGATAAAAATATATATACGTATGTATGTATATAAAACCTCTATCCCTGACCCTGGATTTCTAGATTAATAACATAACAAACTTCTTGCTTGATGTTTCTGTGTGTCTAACAGCCATAGGGATAAATGTAATATGTTCTAAAGAGAACCTTTACATTTATCCACATCCCACACGAACACCCAAACCCCTTTATTCCAGAATTCCTTAGCCCAACACATGGCCCCATAATTCTCCCATTATAAAAATGAAAATCTTGAGATCATTTTGGGGGGGGGGAGTGAGGGAGTGCGCACACAAGCAGGGGGAGAGGAAGAGAGAGAACTTTAAGCAGGCTCCACACCCAATGTGGAGCCTGACACAGGGGTCGATCTGATGACCCTGAGATCATGACCTGAGACAAAATCAAGGGTCAGACGCTTAACTGACTAAGCCACCCACGTGCCCCATCTTGAGATCATCCTTAATTCTGTTCTTTCTTTAACTCATAACACCAGTCCTTCAACAACTCTTGATAACTTTACCTCTGAAGTAAAATTATTGAAAACAATATGGCAGTTCCTCAAAAAATTAAACATGGAAATTAACATATGATCCCACAATTCTATTTCTGTGGGTCTACACCCAAAAGAATTGAAAAGCAGGTGCTTGAACAGATAATTGTATATCCATGTTCGTAGCAGCACTATTCGCAGTAGTCAAGAAGTAGAAACAAACTGGGGCGCCTGGGTGGCACAGCGGTTAATCGTCTGCCTTTGGCTCAGGGCGTGATCCCGGCGTTACGGGATCGAGTCCCACAACAGGCTCTTCCGCTATGAGCCTGCTTCTTCCTCTCCCACTCCCCCTGCTTGTGTTCCCTCTCTCGCTGGCTGTCTCTCTCTGTCGAATAAATAAATAAAATCTTAAAAAGAAAAAAAGAAGTAGAAACAAACCAAATATCCATCAGTGGCGGGAGGATAAAAAAATGTGGTGTAGACGGACAGTGGAATCCAGCTTTAAAAAGGAATGGAAATCTGATGCAGGCTACAACATGGATGAACCGTGGAGACATTATACTGAGTGAAACATGCCAGACACAGAGGGACAAACATGGTATGATCCCACTTACATGAGGTACTTAGAATAGTCACATTCACAGAGACAGAACATAGAATAGTGGTTACCAAGGGCTGGGTGAGGAGGGAATGGTAATCGATGTTTAATGGGTATAGAGTTTCAGTTCGAGAAGATGGGAACATTCTGAAGGTGAACGATGGTGAAGGGTACACACAACTTTATCACTTGAAAATGGTTAAAATGATAGATTTTATTTTATATATATATTGCTGCAATAAACATAAACATAATCACCATTTCCACTGCTACCATTGCTTCTCTCAGTTGAAGTACTGCAGTAGTACCTTCTTGCTTCTCCTAGTGCCCCTGACGATCCACTGACCACATGGCACCCAGGGACGTGGGGTTCATTACACACGTCTTCCCAGTGTAACATCCTCTGGCTCCCAACCCACATGGAATACAAAATCAGCCATTCACCCTGTATGTCCTGCAGCCCCGCACAGCCCTGAGCGCCACGTACTAGCGTCCGCTCCCTGCCACACGCCAGGCCCCAGCCGCACTGGGCCGCCTTAGCTCGCCTGCAGACGGCCCCCTCCGCCCGCAGCGCTCTCCTCCTAGACCTTCACTTGCTCGCTGCTTCCTGTCCTTTCAGGTCTCTGCGAAAACACCATCTCCCCCAAGCTCTTTCCTGAGCGCCCGACCTAGCGTAGCCTCCCCCACCATGCTTACCTCTTGCCTCCATCTTATGCCCAGTGAATCAACTTAACACTGTTTTCTTATGTATTTATGATTTTTCTACCCCCCCACTGGAATGCAAGTTCTCAGAGAAAGGACATCTTTTCTGTAGTGTTCAGTGTTATAGCTCCCAGGCTCGTAGAAGTGCCCAGAACGAAGAAAAGGTTTACGTAAATATTTGTCATAAAAAACGAGTGAATCTGGTCCCTTGGCTTCTCAGACTTCTGGAATAATAAGCCATGTATTTCTTTTCTCCTTAAGAAGAGAGAGAGAAAAAAAAACAAAGCAAAAAAGCCCTCTCTCTATCCCCGATACACTGTATTTACTGTTGGTCAACGAAAACATCAGTCATTTCTATTAAGTTTGAGTGTATATTAGAGTAAGGGTAAGAAAGAAGTGATTTCTGCATAATTAGAGTCTGAGATTTCACGGAGGGCTACAGAATTTTGGGGGTGGTGAATTGCAGTTCTAGGGACACACATTCTGTAGAGATTCTTTATTCCATCTTCATTTGATGAAACAGAAGAGGCTGGGTCGGCTGCCGGCTCCTGCGCGACTATGAATAGGCCGCGGAGATACAGTGCTCCCCGCGGCGGGTCCGAGGCCCAGCTGATACATCAGCTCTTCCCACTTGAATGACTTTACACGACAGTAGCAGAACTTAATAGGCTAATTACATCCCTTCACTGCACCTACCCAGGAATCAAGTTGTTCACCCTGCAATCCGATATGGGGTGTTGTGAGACCAGGGAACAGGCAAATCCGTGTCCAAGCCACAATCAAGCCGGTCAGTGTCCAGGGCTTTCTGACAGGCCTCCCGTTGGGGTTTAATTCTCTGTTACATAACGTACTCTGGGCCCTCCTCAAGCTCTTGAGCAGGGAAAAATACACATACGATTCTATAATATATTATTTAAGATGTCACACAAAGGCTATTGGGCACATAAACAGATGTATGTTAAGAAAAAAAAAGTGAGGAGGGGATGGCAGGGTGGCAGGGGTAACTAAGCAGGAATGCGTGGTTTGGAACAGGAGGCGGCAGTGGAGCGCCAGGTATGTTATGGACCAGGTACAGCCTCTGTCTCTTTTCTACTAACTGGCTGATTTTTTTTTTAATCTAAATTTCATTTTTAAAAAAATTGAGATATAATTGGCATTCAACATTATAATTTTTTCCGGTATAGGACATAGTGATTCGATACGTATATATATTGTGAAACGATCACTACAGTGAGTTTGGTTAGTATCCATCACCACGCAGCGTTACGGTGGTTTTTTTTGTCTTTTGTTTTTTACTGTGGTGAGAATTTTTTAAGATTTACTCTGTTAGCAGCTTTCTGCCTGCTCATTTTTGTTGTTGTTGTTCAGCTCCAGCATTTCCCACAGTTTGTTCAAGGGAATAGGAGTTACAAATATATTCTGTAATAATGTAATATGGAGCACATATTGCATATATAGTATATATATGTAGCTCTGCTTCTCATTTGTCATCCCGCTACGCAGATCCAGTGCCTTTATATATTAATCAGGTGTTGAGGGCAGTGATTTTACTATCCTTGCATCCATGAAAATGTTACACAGTATCCCGTTTTGAATTTGTGTTTCTTTTCCCAAAGTATCACTGAAGACACCAGCACGCTCCCCATGCCTTCCTTCTCTCGGATGTCTTCTCCCATGGCTTCTGGATTTCCCCTCCATTGTCCGTAATAATTTAGCTTACATGTCAAAACCAAGCTAGAGCATTAGAGCCCCATCTCAGCATCTCACTCTCCTCCAATCCCCACCACCCAAGCAACGTACGAAGAGATTCACCCAACCAAGATAGGTTTCTTCGATAAAGGGGAAGGGTGGTAGGGACCAGATGTCGATGACCTTTTGGTGAAAAAAGAGGATAATTCTTCAGTAGAGAGCTCTTGAGGGAGTTACAAACAAGCTCTTAACTCAGGATCTGAGAAGCAACTTCTGGATAGTCAGATACTTCCAAAGTCGGCGTGAACTATCATGAGATCTTAAAATGTGACGTGGATGCTGTCACTGAGGCTGGATAAGCAATTTGACACCAATACAGCAAGTGGGCCGTGCAACACAGGAACACTAGCCTGCTCAGATGACCCTTCACGACACTTTGAGCCCGACTCTCTGTGAGCCACCCAAGGCTTCTCACAGAGGCTCCCTAAAAGTCACCCCCCTTCATGGATTTATCACATAGATGCCAAAGGAAAACAGTACTATCCACATTTGCCAAAAAATAAAAATTAAATAAATAAATAAAATACATTTTAAAAAAAAGGAGACTTAAGGGCCCTGGCTTGCCTACAGTCTCATGGCTCATAAATGGCAGAGATGGAATTTAAATGTCATGGTCTTTCCACTGTTGCTCACTTGGTTATATTTGGCAAGTAGGTTCCAAGCATGGGGCCAATTCTTTAGTCAGCAGTGTCTGCCATGTTGAAATGGAGGGTGTTCACGTTCAAGAGAAAAGAGTGCCAACCTTGATCAGCAAATCCTGACATAGACACGGGAAGAGGGGTTTGAGGATTGTGAGGTGCAATCTCCGTTTACATCTCAAATGTTTATATTGTAGTTTTCCTAAGGAGAGAGGAGAATATCTTCACATACCTGGCGGTCTGGGATGTGGCTCACATTAGGCTGCAGCAAAGTTTAATTTTTTTCGTATAGTTGAAAATCATGTATATTTTCCACCCTACTCGATCGTATGGCCATGTCTCTTTTAATGTAAAAGTGAAGTTCCCGGTGTCTTACCGTGGAGTAAGTCTGTTGTTCTAGGAAGGTGAAGCATGCTCACTCTGATGGTACAGACCCAGTAGCACAGACACGCCGCTGAGAAGCGTGGTTATATACCGCCATCCCACTCACTTGAGATTTTCAGCCAACTTGCAGTCTTCGGAGGCAGAATGTTTGCTGACAAGGCTTCCTGCTTTGCTGTTTAGCATTAGTCGATGCTCATTCACTGTCATTATTTCCTTTAATTTGGATTCTCACAGATAGAAACCTAGGTCACATTTACCTGCTCTGTAACCAGGGAAGAAAGAACACAGCATTAGGGACCTGAACTAAATCCCCTAGCCACGGACACTGGCCTGAACTCGGATCTCCTGGATTTTTCCCTCAACCCAAAGAGATTTTAGGGATAGAAATGTACTAGTTAGAGGAAGGGAAAGAGTCTACATAGTAAGAGAGACTGAAAGTTGGTCATCTATTGATGGTAACAAATTAACTGTCATGAGAGGGTTGTTTTTTTTTTAAATAATCAAATAGAGGAGAAGAGTATTCAATTTGAGGCAAAAAGCAATTTGTTCCATTTCAGCTCCAGAACTGAAAATACCCTCTCTTGCCAGGGTCATACATGACCCGGCTGGAATTCAGTCCCAGCTCACCGGGTACAGCCCCCCTTTTCCTCGCTGCCACACTGCCTGCTTAAAGGAGATCATGAAATTTGTCCCACCTTCTTCCTCGGTGATAGAACCCCAATTAGGCAGCAGTACCCCCAGTCCCAGGTTGAGGGATGATTGGCATACATCAGTCATGAGAATCTGGTTTTCCTTATCACAGCCTCCTTGAACGTGGGGACGAGCCAGAATGGCCAACGAGCGCTAAGGGGGATTCTACTGTAAGGGCCTTCAGAAAAACTTTTGCTTCCCCAGTAAAAGATTATAAATAGCCTTCTGAGACTGAGACCCCTGATTCTGTATCTCGAGGACATAACAGTATCTATACGGTTGCCGTGAAGGTTTAGTGAGACGAGGCAGACAAAACTCTGAGTCCGGTAGTCTGTATACAGTGGTTGTTCCCCTATCAGGAAACATTGAACAAATGATTAGGAAGTATCCAGTGGTAGGAAGGGCTAGATGGTGAGAAACTGATGTTACCCTGAGGGTATTAAAGGATGAATAGTTGTTTTCAACTATCATCGCACCATTGTGATGTACTAATGATGGTAGATTTCATTTAACCAACGTGCGAGAAACCATGATAAGCCTTCAAGTGCTGTATTCTACATTATTCTCAAACAGCCTTATCAAGTCGGTCCAATGATTCTCCCTATTTCATAGATGGGGCCCCCAGAGGCCCAGAGAGCTGATGGAGCCATCCTATCGTCACCCACTATTATGAGAAGTCAGGACTCCTCGTCAGGTTTACCTGACACCAGAAGGGACACTCACAATACTTCACAAGGAACAAACACTGGCCAGTCAGCACAGGGCACTGACCAGTAACAATCCTGGAGCCACTGAAAAATGACCAGTACGCCAGTACCTGTGGGGGACGCCTAAGCGAAGCCAGGTCTGATGTAAGGCTCCCCCGGGCAGCAGCAGAACCAACCACGAGCCTTCCTTTGAGTCAATAGGAGGAAGAACTTTCTGAGAATCAGGTGTGTCTGAACATGAAATGAACTACTTTATGTGGCAGTGAGTGTCCCATCTCTGAGTACTGAAAGGCCAGGAAGATAGTTTCTTGTTGTGGAGGTTGGGGAAGGAATTCTGTCTTTAGAGGGAGGTAGGACTTGATTTCTAAGCTAACCGTCACCTCTAATATCCTACGGCTTGGGAATAGCCTTAGTTGTTTGACATCGCTCTGGAAAATGGCAATATGGCTTCCCTTCATTAGCCATCTCTGTTTTCCGAAGCACTGTAACAGGAGATTTCATATTTTTTTGGCTGTATTACCTGTGACATTATTAAATCAATTTTACAAATTAGAAAAACAAATCTTGGAAGAAGTATGCCAATCCATTATCTGCAGAGTGAGCCCCTTTAACCCCTCAAGTGCAGGCTCGGTCTTACCCTGATATCTAGAGTAGCAAGTGTACCCCATTCTCTACCATTTCCAGCCTTATTTTCGTCCACTTACTGTGAATGCTCTATTCTTACCTCCAAAGTGATAACAAATTCAAATATGTCCCCTTTCCTGGACTGGCTTTGTATCTCAAATGGGAAGTGAAGTTGAGCTCGAGGATTTGCTTGAACATGGTAAGCTGATCTGGCCTCGGCTCCCCTCTCTTGGCTTGAACCACTCTCCCCCTTTCTCACACGTTCTGACTGCAAAGACCACTGTTCTGCTCCAGGACAGAACAGACTTCCACCTTAGAACTGCTTGACGGCAAGTCTGGCTTCAAATGCCACCTACCAGCTCGGGCTTCTCTGAGCCCCACGCTAATGCGGCAGGTAGCCTTCCCCCCAAATGTGTCCTCTCTGAGATCCCTGCTTATCACCGGCGAAGGACTGAAGGCAATCAGCCATGAGCACAGTCATTTACATATCTGGTTCCTCGTTCCTTGTCTATCTTTTCCACTAAACCGTGAGATCTACGAGGACAAAAAATACGTTTTTATTCTTCAAAGCTCTATTCAAGAACTATGTGCCCAGTGCACAAACAAGTGACTCACCTGAAAGAAGGGAGCTTACGCTTTGTACTGAAATAGGTGTGTGTAGGCAAAGTAAAATTTAATTTGGACCAAGTCGCAGGTTGCATATTAATGGAACTCTGAACCTTATAGAAATTATTAAAAGCGCAGGGCAGGCTAATTAAATGTTAACCTGTAAACAAGCCGTTCTCTGCCTTTTTCACATGGGCTCTCACAAATGGGTGGTCTCGGGCGAGAAGCACAGTCACAAAGCTCCTTTCGAAACTGCCCAACGCCTCATACAAAGAGGGCAGATTCTCCTGTGTTCGAACGCGTTGTTCATGCTCATTCATTATTTGGTAGCTCTGGAGCAGGTGCTGGGTAGAACTTACCAACCTAATACCCTCATTACTGCACTGCCGTTTTGTTTTGAGGCTCAAGTGGCCCTTCTGTTGTGGGAGATAGAAAAAGAGAACATTTGCAAGGCTCGTGATCTCCTGAAGAGAAGATTGACCAGAACAAGAAGAAAGGGTGTTTTCCGTAACCCCTCCACTGAAAACGGTGGCCTGAAACCAAATTCTGGACCCCACTGCAACAACAAATATTATCAACATACTGAAAAGAAGAAAGCCAACATCCAGTGGAACGTATGCAGCACAAGTAATCAGTTACTCTATCATTTTTTCGACCCGTAATTTTCTCATACTGGACACGCTACTTTGGTAAATTGAAAAAGATTGAACTTCCCTGATAGATGCTTAAAAGCAAAACAAAAACACCTTGGACCAGAGAAATGGTATAAAAAAGCCACAGAGATTTGAAATATCTTGCCAAATCTGAAACACAAAGGCAGTCTTTGGACAGCATAAAATAGTTTACCATACACTAAAGCCAATAGATTTGACTTATTGAATATTCTCTTGGGTTACCCTAACTTTACAGACAATTTTAACAAGGTTGTTTTTTTTTTTTTTTTTTTAAATGCTGGTCTCCCATCCCACAATATATTCACAGCAGCCTATCAAGAGTGAGGACAGAAGCTGCTCTGAGTAGCACCTGCTACGTGTGAACATGGAAGTCTTAGCAGCTAAGCAAACAGTACGAGCATTCTGCATCAGTTTGCGAGGGCTGCTGTAACAAAATGCTACAGACTGAGGGGCTTAGAAGACCCCAGAAACATGTTATCTCCCAGTTCTGGAGAGTACCGTCCAAAATCAAGGTTTCAGCAGAAACCTGTATGTGAGAACCCTTCCTTGCTTCTCCCTAACTTTTGTTGGTTTGCTGGTAATCTCGGGCCTTCTTTAGCTTCTAGACGTACCACCCCAGTCCTCCGTCTTGACATGGCGTTCTCCCTCTGTCCTTCACATCATCCTCCCTTTGTGCTCACGTATTCTCTTTTGATACGAACACCAGTTACGTTAGACTAGGGCCACCATAATGAATCATTTTTACTTGATTACTGCTGTGAAGACTCTATTTTCCTAATAAGGTCACATTCTGAGATACTTGGATTTAGGATTTCAACATAACTTTTTGGGAGAGGTGCGATTTAGCCCATAGCCCATACCAACTAAAATATACGCATCTCAACCAATGTTTGTTGCCGTGAGGTAAACAGCAGTAAACAGCTCATCGGATCTTGAGGGTGCCTATTATTTTTGTATGAGTGAAAATAAGGGAGCCTATATTAAGAGCAGATATATGGTATCTTTGAATCAGATAATCCCAGTTTTGAATCTGGCCTTAGAACACTGACTGTGATATAAGGCAAATGATTCAACGCCGTCATGGTACCGCTGACTATCAAATTCGGCCACACATAGAAAATGCTTCTTACCATGGTGGCCACTGGTAATACATGACCACTCTTCTTAAATCATTAAGAAGACGATCTATTTACTTCATAGTATAAATTAAATGTTTAAAAAATGTTGGTGAACAGAAAGGAGTAGTCACCTTTAGGAATGAGAAAAACGTCTCTCCAGATGACTCACTCCCAGAGGCTTCGGAAAGCTGGGGCTGTCACTGAGGCGGCAGATTCATTCATCTGTCACTCAATAATCGCTGACTAAAATGATTAGTTGCAGAACGATCTCATTTTTTTCCCCATGCACGATCATCTCAGGAAAATGAAGTGCGACTTTCAGGATAGTATGGTGCGTGTGAGTCAGACAGAAAGGTGAAATGTCAGCCAGGAGAGCTCTGCCTGCAACAAACCGAAGAGCTGGGTTGAAACAAATACTTCCGGTTCACGACTCAGCAGCAAATAAGACCTTAACTGGTCAGTGTGCTAACAGCAGTTTATCACATGTCACTGCCGCATGCGGTTTAGACGGTACATTTTGGTCACACAGCCTTCTTGGGGAGAAATGGGTTTGTGGTAGAGAGCAAAGAAACGAGATTATACTTTGAAAAGCATCCTACCAGAGCTAAGAGGAAATCATCCTAGCCTCTTAGGTGTGAAAGAACCATTCCTGATCATTTAGTCAAACGTCCTTGACAGAGAAGTTTGTGGCTCTTTTTAAGGTTGCAGAGGAAACTGGATGTCAGAATCTGGTGTAGCACAACTTCTTTGGAGGAAATATGGGGGACAGACTTATGGTGACCCCCATGATCCCCACGTCCTGGTGTTCATGTCCTGTATCATCCCCAGCCCCTGAGTGTATCAGCCCCAGCCCCTTGATTCTAACCCCCATTATGTAACAAGGTGGATGAGATGTCACTCCTGCGATTGTGTTGTATTATGTAATGGTTATTCAGGGATATATCCTCCGCCTTTCTAGCACACTTGCTCTAGAGTCTTGCTCTCCTCACTGAATTTGAGAAAATAAGCCAACGTGAGTCCCGCAGCCCCAAGGAAATCAATTCTGCCAACATTCTGACTGAACTTGGAAGTTGACCCTTGCCCAGGCCAGCCTGTGGAGGAGAAGCCACTTCTGGCCAACACCTCGAATGCAGCCTTTCAGGGAGCCCAGTTAAGATGTGCTGAGCCTCCTCACCCGAAGAAACTATGAGATAATCAATATGTGTTAAGTACCTTTGTGGTCATTTCCACATGCTGTGGGCACACAATAGGAATGGATGGAATAAATTTAAAAAGTTGCTGAAGACAACATCACCCACAGTACCCTTCACCTGCTACGTCCACCCAAGGATCGCAAGTCTGTGCTGTCCTTGTTCACTGGTTCAGTCATTCATTCACTCAGCAACCACTCCGGATTAGATTACGTGCTGGGATTAAGAACACGAGGGAAGTGCAGTCTCCACGCGCAAGGACTTAAGTTTACGAGGGAGAGACAGCACTTGCTAAAGAATCTTGTGATCGGGGGGCTACAAATAAGAAGCAGAATATAACCATTGTGAAGATGCAAATGAGTGTGTGTGTGTGTGTGTGGTGGGACACACACACAACCACCTATGTTATTTATACTGCATGCCACAGGATTAAAACACCTTTCTGATATGGATGTTTAAATGTTTGCTTGGCTCCCTTTCATGCTGTGATGTCATTAACTTCGGATGACAGGGCACCTGTCTGTCCCTTCACCACTGGCGAGCAGCACCGAGAACACTATGGAGCCACGAGGTGCTCAAGAACCAGTGTTGAGTGAATATTTATAGTAGAGACCTTATCCCCAAGATTTTTCTTCACCATCGAAATGCTAATTTCTAGAAGAATGATAGCGACTTCTCACAAGTAGCTACTTTAGTCCAAGAGCAAATGTGGGAAAACTAGTTCCTACGAATCTCTTACTGGAGGCTCCGAGATGAGCCTGAGTGTCCGTTATTGGTCCCTGTGATTATAGCCAAGAAGACAAAGGTGATGCATAAAAATACATCCTGTCTTGGGCAATCATACGTTTCTTTTTATTCCTCCTTCAATACATCTGGAATCAGCAGGAGATGAAATGTTCGCAACTCTGTTGCATTGCAGTTATCTCTACAAACTGCCTCATTAGAGTTTGATCTCATTCCTACAGGATTTGGAAAGCAGGGGGAAAATATATATATATATATATATATATATATATATATATATATATATATATAAGTTTTGAAGAGAGCGGAATAATTCTTACAAGAAGAAAAAAAACGATCAAACATTCCCTCGCAAATGGTAGTTTGATCCAGGATGACTTACTCTTTCACTGTCCCATACGATTCGCCTCATTAGCGTGGATTTGTAATTGAGTCTCCTTTAATATCTGACCAGGGAGTGAATACAAATTTGTCTTTGGGCCCCAATCATTACTCTCTATCACGTGAGTCACTGGAGAGGTTGTGGCAATCAACAAATCAAACACTACTATCCCCACAGGCGGGATTGTGATGGGTTTCGTTTTCCTTGTTTTCTTCATAAAAGCAAATAATCACTGTGTCTACATTTTAAAATCTTCACTAACTGATTTAATGTAAGTTAAGGGGGAATACTGAGCTAGAAACTGGCCACCGTTTGGAAACTAACGCTGATTTTCAAGGTGTCCTCGTAGAAAAACATTTGGCATCTTGCTAATAAGAAAAGTGCTAATTGCACAATTCCAAATTAATGGTTATTGGGCAATCCTGTGTCTTTCACAACAACTGTAGAAAAGGAAGTTTCTAAAATTGAGGACAAGTAGCTAAACATTCTACATATGTAGGAAACTACTGAAAATTAAATTTGGTGGATTAAAAATAAGTCCACAAAATAAAACAACCCCCCCTTTATGTCTCACTTATGAAAGAAACAAGATTCATGGTATTTAAAAAAGTAACTAAAGTAGATATTGCCGGCAGGAAATTCTAGAAAAAGTAAAAACAGAGAATGTTCTACGTAACACAGGGAGATAAATGAGTGCTTTCATTCAGAGTACGCTTCCTCGGACATACACTGGACTGTTCTTTCTGCTCTAGCTGTGAAAACCCTTTTGAAATCCTCTGAGCTCCCAAGAAACTTTGTTTTGTCACCCCCGACTGTCATCTTGTCTGAAGTACTTCAGGTTTGCTCACACAATTTAGCATCTGGTTGAACACGGTTCTCTCGTCAGTTGGTTCCATATGTACCATCTTCGCCTGGGCCGCCAGACTGCGTAGCTGCAGGCAGTGGCCGGGCCTCACCTTGTCCCCCGCCCCCCTCGGAGCCACAACCACGCTGAGCACCAGCGGCGTGGAGAGTGGCGAGGACATCTGCACTTCCTTCGGGGATGCCTCCCCTACTTGCGAGCCATGCGCCCTTGGGCAAGTTACTTCATCTTTCCTTGGCTGTAAAATGGGGACAATAACACCCTCAGCCTCCTGGTTGTGAGCAGATTAAGTGAAATAAATCACAAGTGCTCGGCAGAGCCCCTGGTCCCCAGGAAGCCCCCAGTAAATGGCACACCTGCTCTGCGCACACCTGCTGACTGAAAGGGATGATTTTGAATCTTCTACTGTGTTCAGAGACAAAATGTTGTTTTGAGTCCGACAATTAGGAAGTCACGTATTTTATATATGCAGATGGCCTTTCCTTGTCTTAGGAAGCTACTGAATTTCGTAGACTCTGTTTTCTTCATTCACACTGTAATAACTCAGGACGTGTCTCATGATCTAATTTTCTGAGTAGCTGAAAGATGTTTTGTTGTGTTATCTTAGATTTCATCAAATCTAGGATGAGTTTTGTGGATTTTTTGAAGAACGTTTTTTTTAAAAGATCTTATTTATTTATTAGAGAGAGAACATAAGCAGGGGGAGCAGCAGAGGGAGAGGGAGAAGCAGACTCCCCGCTGAGCAGTGAGCCTGATGCGGGGCTTGATCCCAGGCCCCTGGGATCATGACCTGAGCCGAAGGCAGATGCTTAGCCCACTGAGCCACCCAGGTGCCCCAAGATTTTTTTTTTTTTTTTTGAGAGCAAGCGAGCACGAGAAGAGGGGCAGAGAGGGAGAGAGAGAATCTTAAACAGGCTACATGTTAAGCGTGGACATGGGGCTCGAGCTCACAACCCCAAGATTATGACCTGAGCTGAAACCAAGAGTCAGATGCTTATCCGATTGAGACACCCAAGTGCCCCTGAAGAAAGATTTTTAAAAGAGAATTAGAGTACTCAAAAGCCTTCTTTTCTTCCCTGCTGCTTTTCACGCTTTTAATGCTGCCCCGTGAGCCGGAGCCTTGGAGTGCCATCATTATTATCCTTTTACTCTTCAGACAAAGGAACACAGCTTACTTTACTGTGTCCGTGTGTTTTAAGCCACTTGACACCTTCTCAATTTGATATTTGGTACTCGGCGGGAAGAAAGCCATGATTATCGGGGCACTCTCCCAATCAACATGTTTATTTGGTCACTACTGTCTTGAAAAGGCTTAATGATGTTGATACGTGTCCGTTTTTTTTCCAGAACATTTATGGGTTTGTTTGTTGCCCAAGCAGAATTATTAATAGTGACTCCTTTCATTCTCAGGAGTAGCCTGGTTTGCATGATCAATTATACGGTTCCTCCACGTGACGCCCAAGGTAGGTCTGAAATTCTTGGCTTTAATGCCTTGTAGTTTAATTTTGTCTTTGGTATTTGTAAATGCGGCTGTTAGTCAATCATATGTATGGTTCAGGCAGTGTTCATTCCCTCATATTTTTACTACGTGCTGGTTATACGGTGAAAAGCAAAACACACAAGGCCCTAACTCATGAGGTTTACACTGTAAAGCTGCAGATATTAAGTAAGTGCACGTCAACGCGTCACAGCTCCTCGGGAGAGCTGCAGAGTGCTACGGCGCCTATCAGATAGAGCAAACGCGGGCGCCTGGGCGGCTCAGCCAATTCAGCGTCTGCCTGCAGCTCAGGTCGGGACCTCAGGGTCCTGGGATCGAGCCCTGCGTCGGACTCCCTGCTCTGTGGGGAGCCTGCTTCTCCCTCTCACTCCGCCCCTCCCCCTGCTCGTGCTCTCTCTGCTCTCTCTCTCTCAAGTAAATAAATCACTTAATTTAAATATATATATATATAAAAAACACACGGGAAAGACAGTGAGGCCTTATAGGCAATGGAAATACACCTGGCTTATGTTCTGACCCCAAGAAGATGTCCTCTCCTTTGAACACCATGCTCAGAACGTCACCGGGTTTGCCTTGTATTCATTTGTCGCGGTGAGGAGACACTTCAGGACAAGGAGCCTCTTCCGAGAATGGGCAGGAAGTAATAATCGTGAGTGTGTCAAGGCCAAGAGGCAGAAAGCTAATCCTTGGTTTCTTGTTTAAGTGGCAGAAAGACGGTGAGAGCAACAAAGAGCAAGGGAGGAAGTAACGAATGGCAACATTTGGTGTTAGCAAGTGCAAATTGTGTTGACTTTTCGGGGGTCTTTTTCCCTTCCTGAATTCCTTTAGGAACACATTTCTAAGCGTTGGACAGAGAAAATGAAGCCCAGGGAAAGAAGGGAGGGGCCCAGGTTCAAACAGGGAGAGAAGAAAGTTGAAAGGCACTCGTGGCCATGCGCGCTTCTCACGGTACCTGCCTCCTTTCTGAGATCCAGAGCGTCAGCGCCCCAAGCAGATTGTGGGTCGGCAGTCTCGGGTCGGGTGAGTGAACATGAATACCCTCAGTGGGACACCCCAGACTACAGGTAGGAAAGTTTCTCTTTAGCAAGAACTGCGGGGGACCAGAAAGTCGGTCTGGGAGGAAGACTGCTTGGGAACAGGGTTCGCAGTTCCTGACAAAACAGCAGGTGTGTTCATTTACTTCCAAGATCCTACACGATTAGCTGGTCTGCCTTCTGGTCGTCTGTTGCCCGAAGAGCGCATTTCCAACACAAATAGGTCGTCCGAAAGACAGGAAATTCAACAACGAGCATGTAAGTATACAGGGTCAAGGCCACACACACACACACACACACACACACACACACACGGATCGTTCCATAGTGCCTGCACAAAGAATCCATAAACCATGATGTTCCATCTTCACCCACAGGCTCTGTACTAATCTAGATAACTTGTAGGTTAACGTCAACTTAGTGGTTGGCAAATCTTTTATCTGGCCAAATTTTTACTACACCGTAGAGACGTAAACATACTTAAAGACCTAGCAAATACATCACAGATTAGAAATAAGACAGTGGAAGAGTCACATGCATTATTTTTCACTTAACGACGTGTACTTAATGCATCTATTTCATATGTGTAACAAATGCAAGTTGGTGTAGTAGAAAGGGCTCTGACTTCGGATGCAGAGAGACCTAGGTTTAAATCCTGGCCATGCCATTTGTCAGTGGTTTGTCCTCGCAAATCGTTGAGCCCCAGTTTTCTCATTTGTATAATGGAGATACTATAATGAGAATTTAATAAGATAACATACGACGGTACATCGTAGTACCTGGCACATAGACGAAGTCATCAGCAAACCGTAGTCGCATTGAGGGTGATGAGGTTCAAAATTGTTATAAATGATTGACCATATAATTGGGGCTTTATTTCTGGGTTTTCCATTCAGTTCCATTGATCGTTGTGTCTGTTTTTATGTCAGTACCGTACGGTTTTGATTACTACAGCTTTGTAATATAACTTCAAGTCTGGTTTTCTGGTAATTCCAGTTTGTTTTTCTTTTTCAGGATTGCTTTGACTATTCAGGGTCTTTTGTGGTTACATACAAATTTTAGGATTGTTTGTTCCAGCTCTGCGAAAAATGCTATTGGCATTTTGTTAGAGATTGCATTAAATCTGTAGATTGCTTTGGGTAGCATAGACAATTTAACAATATTTGTTCTTCTAACCCATGAGCATGGAATGTCTTTCCATTTCTTTGAGTTGTCTTCAATTTCTTTTATCAGTGTTTTATAGTTTTCAGAGTATACGTCTTTTGCCTCTTCGGTTAAGTTTATTCCTAGATATTTTATTGTTTTTGTTACAATCGTAAATGGGATTGTTTTCTTATTTTCACTTTCTGCTTCTTCATTATTAGTATATAAAAATGCAACAGATTTCTGTACATTGATTCTGTATCCTGTCTTTACCGACTTTATTCAATCAGTTCGAGTACTTTTTGTGGAGTCTATAGGGTTCTCTCTATATAGGATCATGTTGTCCAGAAATAGTGAAAGTTTCACTTCTTCCTTACCAATTTGGATGCCTTTTATTTCTTTTTGTTGTCTGCTTGGTGTGGCTAGGACTTCCAGTACTATGAAATAGATGGAGCTAGAGAGTATAATGCTAAGTGAAATAAGTCCATCAGAGAAAGACAAATACCATATGATTGCTCTCATATGTGGAATTTAAGACACAAAACAACAAGCAAAGGGGAAAAAAGAGAGAGAGACCAACAAAGACACAGACTCTTAACTATACAGAATAAATGGATGGTTACTAGAGGGGAGGTTGGTGAGGGGATGGGTGAAATAGGTGAAGGGGGTTAAGGAGGGCACTTATCTAATGAGCACTGAGTAATGTACAGAACTGTTGAATTACTGTATCATACACCTGAAACTAACATAAGACTATGTTAACTATACTGAAATTAAAATTAGAAACTTAATAAAAAGTTCTCATAAATACCCTGGATGATAATTTAATATCTCCAAATCATGGTTTTCTCATATTTAATATAGTCCAACTATACCTGCTCTGATTACTTATCACAAGTTATTATAGAGATTAAGTGAGATACTATAGAGGAAATCATCATAAAAACTACCAATAACTTTACATCACTAAGTTCTACTCCTGAAACCAATATTACACCATATGGTAACTGACAAGAATGTAAATAAAAACCTAAACAAAAAAACCCTACCAATATCTTTTCTTTAAAAGACTGTGTTTATGTATTCGAGAGAGAGAGAGAATGTGTGGGAGGGAGAGGGAGAGAAAATGTGAAGCAGACTCCAGGCTGAGTGTGGAGCCTGACACAGGGCTTGATCCCACAATCCCAAGATCACAACCTGAGCCGAAATCAAGAGTGAGACGCCCAATTGACTGAGCCACCCAGGCGCCCCATCTACTGATATCTTTACAAATACAAGTATCCTTTTCTGTCTATTGTCTGTTAGGGTTTATAGCTACTTGCGTTATTTCTTTGTCTTCATTTAACACAGATTCCACAAGTGAAGGAGACACATTCTCATATGTCACCTTTTCTTTGTCTAGTGCCAATACTCATGGATTCTGGTATTATTGTTTATTAACTGTGACTTTGAAAAAATTAAGCTCAATGGGCTCATTTTTTTTTTTTTTTTGAATCTTTAAAAGAGGAACAATAAGACTACCTTAAGGGACTGTTGCAAGAGTTCAGGGAGGATTACCTGTCATGTTCAATATGAACCTGTTGAATGCAGCAGGCTGCGAACTCTGTCCTGTACACTCAGTGCACGGCTGTCCCCCTGGACCTGACTGACCTGTGGACGATGCGCTGGCTCTGCAGGTAGTCCAAGGCCATGGCCAGCTCGCAGATGAAGAGCTTCACGGTGCCCTCCTGGAAGCGGACATTCTGCTGCAGGTGGTAACGCAGGTCCCCGCCCAGCAGGAGGTCCACTACCATGAACATATCCTCCTCGTCTTGGAAGGAGTACCTGGAATAGAATGAGACATGAAAGTGTATTAAATACATTCCCACACTCTAGAGTCCCAGAGGCAAATGACACCTCAGAGATCAGAATAGAGTGTTCTTGAGCAAAGAGTTCGAGCTTTGGGAGCAGATGGTCTGTCCCTAGGTCTAGACCCTAGACCGTCAGCTTCCACATGTGTGAAGGTATAGAATACCTACTACATTTGGTCGTAGTAAAGAACAAATATAACATTCAATGTCTTGCCTGACATATAGTAAGCACTGAATAACGATTAGCTTACAAAGCTATAAAGCTCAGGAACTAAAGAAAACCCCGCTCATCCCCTTACCATTAACAATCGTATCTTAACCACACTATTACAGGAGGTCCATAAAATATGAATTACGAGGTGTCCTTGAGCCATTCTCGTTCCCATTTTCCACACGATTAACTTTATTGCCCAGCAACCTTCTAACAAATCATGTACCACGTTAATGATAAAAAGATATAAAAGGGCAATAGAAAAGTGAGTGCGTAATACAAGGAAGTAATTCACTTTGGGATGGGGAGGTAAGGGAAAGCTTCTCAGCAGAAGTGAGGATTGTGACGATAATAACCACAAAATAAAGCTAGTGTCACCGATGTCTCATTGAGCGACTGCTCTGGGGCCGGTGCTTCAGCACCTCTACAAATGGCTCCCTTAGCGACCCCCAAAGTGCTGCGCTTAACCTCCCATTTTACAAATGAGGAAATCAAGGCCCGGTGAAGTCATGTGCATACGGTCAAACACCTAATACGTGGTAGAGCCGAAGAGTCCTCCAGGTCCAAAAGTAAGATTTGATAGAGAAAAATAGGCTGCATTAAGCACAGACATGGGATGTCTGTGTGAGTGGGGAAAGGAAGACAGTTTTGGTTTGCCGTAACAACAGGTATGATGGGGAAGCTTGAGCCTAGAGAGGAGCACAGGGCAGATCCCACGACAGGTGCCTGCTCACAAGTCTGTACGCGTTGGGGTGACATTGAAGAGTTTTAAGCAGTTTGTTCGATCAAGCACGGACTTCACACTTGAGGGAGCACGGGGTGGAGAGACGGGAAGAGGAAATGAGACACAGGAGAGCAGAGCTGGCCTCTGCTGCGTGCAAAGAGCCGCTTGTAAAAATGCTTTCCTGCTGCTATGATTTATTTTGTTTCCTTCAAAGCAAAGACATGATCTCTAGGCACAATAATGCTCTCTGAATCAGCACTGTTTTGACATGTTTCTTTTGACATAATGTCACTGAGATCACATTTTAAGGTTTTATTTGAATCCAAGAATTAAGTGTCTGCAAGCAGTGCCCAGGGGTGCAAACGAATTCCAATTCTGTGCCCAGGAAAGAAATGGAGACTGTCGATAACTGATGACCCGTACTGAGTATATTTTCTTCTTCATTTGTAACGATCATTATGCTAACGGAGAAGGTGGGGATTTGCAAGGAAAAGAAACAAGAGAAATTCAAAGGAGCATTAATCCGAGGCAGTAACATTCTAACAAAGACTAACAGCCCCTGACGCTTAATTGTCCAGTGAATAAAATTTTGTTTACCCCTGAAGACTGATTCACATAGAAGATGACAGAAATTAAGCCCTTGGGGGAGTTTAGACAGAAACACAGGAAGTGCTTTTTAAAAATCTGACAACGAATACATTTTTGGTATTGTCTTCTGGAAATGATATTCTTCACCTCAGCGTGATGACTGGCTGGTCATCCCTGCCGTGGGTTTCATGGGCACCAGAAAAAGTGCCTGGACCCAGGCTATTGGGTTCAAATCTTTCCCACTGCACTACTGCACATTACATTTGTTGTGTTCTATGGGTCTTTCAGTAAGCAACGATGCGCTAGTAAACGGGTACTCGTGCCTGGGACCTGTTGCACCTTGGGCTGCTTTCAGCTAATGAAGCAGAAACGATGATCCCTCAGGGGATGTCAGCAAGGTCTATTGGGATTGGTGGCAAGTGGGTGGGGTAGGGGTGGTGATATGGGTGAGGCTTGGGTATCAAAAAAAGGAGAAGAGACGCTAAGGCAAAGAGCCTCTGCAGACCAGGCTAGCAGACAGGGCAGCCGTTGACTGCGTTCAGCTCCCATGGGAGGCAGGCGGAGCTCAGAAACCTGGCGACGTACCAGAGGACTCCTCTCCCGTCTCCACTGAACTCTAAGGAGGGGCACCCTGATGAACAACCATTTTTACTGAGACTTGAGTGAAGCTATTTTTATTCCAAGAACAGACAGATAAAGGTGTCAGTCAGAGGTAAGTTAACAACAGTGTTCTACCATGCAAGGGATTATTAATCAAAGAAAGAAAAAGCCCAGGCAAGAGATAACATGCTTCCCTTGTCCAGTATGGATATATATTTATTTAATCATGGAGCCAACTTTGCTGTTAAGAATCATCTTTCTCCTTCTGAAGCCCTTTATACAGATCTTAAAAACTCTCAGAGAAAGAGAAGATAAGGATCTGATTATACAGAACCGTATCTCATAAAATATGTGGGCATAATATAGTTTGGTGATAACCAGAATATGCAAGTTCATACCATAGTCTGGTATTTATTGGTAAAAGAGTAAGAGCTTCCTTATACCTTGTCCATTTATCACAGACACTGTTGCATTTCCAGGGCTTTTATTTCTTAGCTGACAGCTCCAAAATTCTGAAGTCTGGTCCCAGGGCATAGGAAATGCATTGCACCATGCTCAGTAGGATAAGAGATAAGCAACAAAAGACCACTACCCATTCCACCCTGTTCCATCATGTTTGACCCAGACCACGGCAGTAGCTATTCATAGCTCTCTCTGCATAATCTTGGACCACTCCAGTCCTTTCTACACACCCTACTTATAATTTTACACTGTGAGCCTCATATCATCAGCAGCATAAAACCCTTTCACCTCTTTCCATGGTTTATAGGATCCTGTATGGTCTGTCTCTGTTTATTTTTTCAGACTTAGATGTCTTCCTTCCACCCCTCATCTAATAGCTCATGCTCTCTCCAGCCTTAGAAGACTGCGATGCAGAGTGGCCCGTGCCTACGCGCATGATGCTGTCCACTGCCAGGCTCTTTTCATCTTTCACTCTCAGCCCAAATGACACTTTTCACAGAGACATTCCTAACACTTCATATTAAATCAGGTCACCTTGTTACACACAATGCCATATTCTTGTTCACAGAATTTAGCATAATTCGAAAATATTTTCTTCGGTGCTTTTGGCTTAACTGTTTTCATTCCCACTACACCCTGAGGACGCATGCCAGCTTTTACTCATCCTTGACTCCTGAGCACCTGTACGCTGCCTGAAATGTAGCCTCTACAAATAGCTGTCAGAAAAAAATAACAAATTAATAAATGAACTAAAGAAAGGAAAGAAAAAGGTTAAAACACAAGCTTTGGGTGTGTGTGATATACATACATTCCTTAGGTTCTATTTTTTTTTTTTTTAGAACAACCAGGTCTATTTTTTAAATTTAAATTCAATTAATTAGCATATAATGTATTATTGGTTTCAGAGGTAGAAGTCAGTGATTCATCAGTCTTATATAACACCCAGTGCTCATTACATCACACACCTTCCTTAATGCCCATCACCTAGTTACCCTATCCCCCCACTCCCCTCCCCTCCAGCAACCCTCAGTTTGTTTTCTATAGTTATGAGTCTCTCATGGTTTGTCACCCTCTCTGGTTTCATCTTGTTTTATTTTTTCCTCTCTTCCCCTATGATCCTCTGTTTTGTTTCTTAAATTCCACATACAAGTGAGATCATATGATAATTGTCTTTTTCTGGTTGACTTATTTCACTTAGCAAAATCCCTCCAGTTCCAGTCATGTTGTTGCAAATGGTAATATTTCATTTTTTGATGGGTGAGTAATATACCACTGGGTATATATACACCATATCTTCTTTATCCATTCATCTGTTGATGGACATCTGGGCTCTTTCCATAGCTATTGTGGACATTGCTGCTATAAACACTGGGGTACAGGTGCCCCTTCGGATCACTACATTTGTATCTTTGGGGTAAATACCTAGTAGTGCAATTGCTGGGTCATAGGGTAGCTCTATTTTCAACTTACTGAGGTACCGCCATACTGTTTTCCAGAGTGGCTGTACCAACTTGCATTCCCACCAACAGTGTAAGAGGGTTTCCCTTTTTCCACATCCTCACCAATGTTTGTCGTTTCCTGACTTGTTAATTTTAGCCATTCTGATTGGTGTGAGGTAGTATCTCATTGTGGTTTTGATTTGTATTTCCCTGATGCCGAGTGAGGTTGAGCACTTTCTCATGTGTCTGTTGGCCATTTGTATGTCTTCTTTGGAGCAATGTCTGTTCATGTCTTCTGCCCATTTCTTGATTGGATTATTTGTTCTTGGGTGTTGAGTTTGATAAGTTCTTTCTAGATTTTGGATCCTAGCCCTTTATCTGATAAAACATTTACAAGTATCTTCTTCCATTCTGTTGGTTGTCTTTTGGTTTTGTCGACTGTTTCCTTTACTGTGCAAAAGCTTTTAATCTTGATGAAGTCCCAATAGTTCATTTTTGCTGTTGTTTCCCTTGCCTGTGGAGACGTGTCTAGCAAGAAGGTGCTGCGGCCCAGGTCACAGAGGTTGCTGCCTGTGTTCTCCTCTAGGATTTTGATGGATTCCTGTCTCACATTTAGGTCTTTCAGACATTTTGAGTCTATTCTTATAAATTAGTATGGTTACCAACTAAGTCCGAAGAAGTCACTCATGCTTGAAGCCATCTCATGGAAGCCGTCTTCAGATAAACCTGAATCTGAGCATTGGAAGAGATCTAAAATATTTTCAATGCAGCATTTTTGAAATTGTGGCTTATAACTTATTAATGGGTTATGAAATCAGTTTGGTTGGTTCTAATAAGCACTTTTTTAAAAGAAATAAAATAGATTGATTAGCACAGAAAAAAACATCATTTATGAAACTTTTGGTTTTGTGAATATGTGTGTATCTGTGAGTATATCTACTAGGCTGTGATGAACAATATATTTCTTCCATTGGGTTGCAGTCAAAGAAGCTTGAAAATCATGACAGTAGGAGAACCTGCTGCCTATTGCAGAACTGTTGCGCCAAGTCTTCATTCAGATTCTACCTGAACAAGGGTCGGTTCTAATATCATTATCTAGAAAAGCAAAGGAAATGAATTGCTGATATTAGTTACTGCTTCTAAAAGCACTCAGGTTTGGGAGAAAAAATATATATTGATTGTTTCATCAAAGAGTCAATTAAAAACACACTTGAGAAAATACAATTAGAAAATACATATAGGGGTGCCTGTTTGGTTCAGTAGGTTAGGTATCCAACACTTGATCTCGCTCAGGTCTTGATCTCATGATTGTGAGTTCGAGCCCTGCATCGGGCTTCACACTGGGCATGGAGCCTGCTTAAGTAAGTAAATAAGTAAGTAAGTAAGTAAATAAATAAATAAATAAGTGTCAGATAGATCTGGGTTTAAATATCACATGTGAATTTGGGGCAAATCTCTTAAACTCAGAGAGGCTATCTGCACATTGGTGGTAATTTTATGCATCATGTGGCAAAGAGTATATTAGATATAATGTCTGTAACGTAATTAGCGTAAAGCATGGCACATAACATAGTGGTAAAGAACATGGTCTTGGGGCCAGACTGTTTGTGTCCAAATCCCAGCTCTTCCCCTTAATGTCTTTATAATTGGAACACCCCCATCTATAATGGTACAGACCTCATAGGGCTATTGGGAAGTGAGTTAATACATATTAAGTACTTAAAACAGAGCTTGGAAGATAGCTTGCAATGGGTAAATGTTAGCTCTTATTTTAATTACCTTTCTTCTTCCACCCATGAATGCAACCTAGCTCTGGCATTAAGCAGATTAATTTTATGCAGTTGTTTCCTGTTATTTCATAAGAGGTAATTATATGAAGACGTTTACTGCCAATGGTATAAAAAATATGCTGCCCACTAATTGAACTTTTTGCTGTATGTCTGGTACCTTGCTATATACTTTATATGTATTATTGTATTTAATTGTTACTGTAAACCTGTGAGGTAAGTAGTATCAATATCCCCATTTTTACTGATCATAACAATTCAGGTTCAACCCTCAAAAACATTAGCAATCCAAATCCATCAACATATTTAAAAGCTTCTACACCACAACCAGATGAGATTAACACCTGGAAATCAACTAATATAATACATCATATTAATAAAATAAAGGACAAGACATATGATCATCCCATTAGATACAGGAAAAGCATTCTACAAAACACTCATTCATGATAAAACTCTTAACAACTTAACAAACTTGGAATAAAAGAGAGCTTCTTCAATCTGATAAAGGTCATCTATGATAAAACCTACAGTAACCATCATACTTAACGGGGAAAGACTGAATGCTTTCCCTCTAAGATCAGAAGCAAAACCAGATCATCTGCTCTCACTTCTATTCAGTAGAGTACTGGAGGTTCTAGCCAGTGTAATTAGCCAAAAGAAAAAAACATCAGTAAAAGACATCCATGTTGAAAAGAAACAAAACTATCTTTAATCACACACAACATGATTCTGCTTATAGAAAATCATGAGAAAACCACGAAAAAACCTATTAGAATAAATAAAATAACAAGGTGGCAGGATACTAGATGAGTATACAAAAATCAATTGCATTTTTCTAAATAAGCAATGAACAATATGAAAATGACAGAAAGAATACGGTTGCATTCACTAAAGTTTCAAAAAGAATAAAATGCTTAGGAGTAAATTTAGGAAACTTGTGCAAGACTTCTACACAGAAAATTATAAAACTTTGCTTAGGAAAATTAGAGAAGATCTAAATAACTAAAGACTACTCCATGTTCATGGATTGGAAAATTCAAATATTGTTAAGATGTCAATTATGCCCAAATTGACCTATAGAGTCAGTGTAATCCCTATCAAATTCCCAAAAGGCTTTTGTTTTTGCATATTGACAAGCCACTCCTAAAATTTACAAGGAGATGCAAAACATCTAGAATAACCAAAATAATTTTGAAGAGGAAGGAAATAAGACTGACTTTCCAATTTCTAAATGTCCTATAAAGCTATAGTTATTAAGACGGTGTGGTACTGGCATATTGACCTATATATCAATGGAAGAGAATCAAGAGTCCAGAGATAAAGCTTCACAGTCACTTGATTTTTGGCAAAGGCGGTGGGAAAGGAGAGTTGGTTGAACAAATGGTGCTGGGACAACTAGCTATCCACTCCCAAAAATGATGAACTCAGATGACACCATATACAACAGTTAACTCAAATGGGTCCTAGACATAAACGTAAGTATAAATACAATACAACTTTTAGAATAAAACATAGGATCAAATCTTTGAGACATCAGAAGAGGCAAAAGTTTCCTAACTATAATACGAAAGCAAGGTCCATTAAAAAATTGATGAATTAGACATTACCAAAATTCAAAACTTCTGCACTTCAAAAGACACCGTTAAGAGAATGAAAAGGCAAGCAGCAGACTAGAGGAAAATATTTACAGAATATATAGTCAATAAAGAATTGCATCCAGAATTTACAAAGGAGTCTTACAACTCGATAAGACAACTGAATCAAACAATGGGCAGGGACACAAATCGATATTTCACTAAAGCGAACACAGATGAAAAGATGGGCGGCATCATTAGGAATTAGAAAAGTGGAAATTAAAAGCACAAATGTCATACTTACCTGAATGGCTCTAATAAATAAGAAGTAATAAGAAGTGTTGGTTTAGGACGCTGAGAAAAAGGAACTCTGATACATTGCGGGTGAAAATGTAAATGGTGCAATCACTTTGGAAAACTGTGAGTCTCTCAAAAAATTAACATAATATTATCATTTCACCTAACAATTCCACTCCTAGCTATCTAACCAAGAGAAATAAAAACATATTTCCATGCAAAGACTTGTACACAAATATTCATTGGAGCATTATTCAGAATTGCCAAAAACTGGAGAAGGGCTAAATGTCCATTAACTGGTGAATGGACAGAATGTGGTATAGTCATGCAGTGGACTACTATTCAGCACTGAAGAGGAATGAACTACCACGACTACAGCATGAATGACCCTTAATAAACATTAAGCTACATGAAAAGAAGCCAGACACAAGCGATGACTTATTTACAACTTAATTTATATGAAATTGCCAGAAAAAGCAAAAGTGGGGATACAGAAGCTAGATTCGTAGTTGTCTGGGGCTCAAGGTAGGAATAGGGATTAACTCTAAATGAGTAAAAGCAATCTTACTGAGAGGATGGAAAGATCCATAAATTGACTTATAGCAATTACTGTACCACTCCATAAGATTACTAAAGATCGGTTCCCTTGAAATGGGTGAATTTTATGACATGTAAAATATACCTCAATAAAGTTGTTACTTAAAAAAAGGACAGTGAGTAGGGGAAAAAAAGGATTATGGTGTAGAGAGGTTATATATTTGTTCAAGAATCATATGTTAGGAAACTGTGGAAGCAGGATTGCATCTAAACCCACATGGTTAACATACATGCTGTGTGAACAATGATCAGTACAGCTCACAAAACAAAAAGCATCCAAAGCTCATAATAAAATCCTGCCAGGGAAGAGAATAATTATTCAAATGCCCTTTGAGTCCACTCCCAAAATTCATTTCGCATGCCCCTAGGGTATTCTCATTCCGATGGTGGAACATTTCCGATCATCAGCCAGGCATCTCCACAGAAGAGTTTTTAAGAGCCAGTGTTGTCCTATGCACGCGAGGGATAGGACAATTCATCTGTGTTTTTCAGACTCTGAACAGGGAGTGCTCACAGCAGGCTTTTCACAGTTTAGGAAAAGCACTAGCTCTTGTGAGAAGAGATCCCCCAGGAATGGGTCAAAAGGGGGTTAGGGTATACTGTCCCAATTGTGAAATACAGACTGAATTTTAAAACCTATCCTTGGAGCAGCGGCTCATCATATTTCTCCTCTTGTGGCTCTGTAGGAATTTTCCAAAGTACATCCAGTGTGAAATTCATAAAAAAACATAAACAGTATTATTTCACCTAATTCATTTGCCGTGACAACACAGAAAAACCAAGGTTTGCAAAAGTCTGATTTCAATAGTTTACAAAAACTATACCCAGCTGTTGTTGTTGTTGTTGTTGTGTGTGTGTGTGTGTGTGTGCGTGCGTGTGAGTGTGTGTTTAACCGAAATGCCACAGCCTGAATGACAAGCTGAGGCAAAGAAAGATGAATGGCTTGGTTGCTGGAACCAACTTGAGACAACAATCTAAATTCTCTCGCCTATAAATTTAGAGGGAAAGAATTTACAATCCAAATAAGCACGTCTGACTTCTATTCCTTAATGTATCAGAGTGACAACACTTCCATCGAGGTTTGACGAGAGCCGCGGTGGGTGAGGACATGGAGAAATGGGCTCTCTCTTATGCTCTGATGGAGGGTAATTTGGTGAAAGCTCCTTTGAAGATAACTTAGAAATATCTCTTCAAAAACAAAATGAAACAAACAAACAAAACCCCCACGTGGTTTTTGACCCTGTAATTTTATTGCCAGGAACTTTTGCTACGGATATACTTGAAAAATCATAACAGGATGTACTTGTAAGGAGACTCATTATAGCACATAAAATAAAAAATAATTTGCATGCAATAGGGGAGCATGTAAATAAATTATGGGAAATTCACAGTACAACAATTAAAAAATGAGGCGGATCTACATTCTGATATGAAAAGATTTCTAAGATATCATGAAGACAAGGTGAGGGAGAGAGCAGGGTTCTACTCTAATATGCATTATAGCGGAGATGTTTAGTGTACATCTAATCCCAGTGAATCCTCTCTCCCTTACTGAAAATCGTGGTTCTCAGGGATTTCGAAATCTCTCAAGGAGGTTTCACAACTAATCCTTCATTCTGTTTGCTTTATCCCATCATATATAAAAAAACACTCTCAGAATAGCAACATTAGAACACTACCTCCTGCAACACCATTGCTACAAACATTTTAAGACGTTTTTGCTCTTCTTTTTTGCCATTGATGTATATTTCACCAATGATGTACAGTAAAGGTATTGCTTGAAAGTTACTTGGAATAGTACGTTACTGTGTGGTTATGCCACACACTGGACATATATTTAGGTTAAGTTATTTCATTTTATGTTGCATTTTTTGAAATTCTTTTAAAATTTAATTCTATTTTATAGTTATGTAAAACATTTGTTTTCAAACTGAAATCTGCAAAACAAGGTATATTGAGAAAAGTTGAGCTTCTCTCTCTTTCTGTTTCTTGTAGTCCCACCATCTCTTCATTAAAACTTCTTTAAAAATGTTTTTTATTGTGGTAAAATATATATAGTATAAAATTTATCATTTTAACCACTTTCAGTGTATAATTCAGTGACATTAAATGCATTGACAATGTTGTGCAAACATCACCATTATGTACTTCCAGAACGTTTTCTTCACCCCAGACAGACACTGTACCCATTAAATAACCCCTCATTCTTCCTTCTCCTCCCACCTCTGTTTTCTGTCTCTATGAATTTGTGTATTCTAGGTACCTCACCTAAGTGGAATCATACCATGTTTGCCCTTTTGTATCTGGCTTATCTCACTCAGCATAATGTTTTCAAGGTTCATTCATGGGGTAGCATGCGCCAGAATTTCATTCTGTTTTAGGCTGAATAAGATTCCAGGGGATGCGTATGCCATGTTTTGTGGATCCATTCATCTGCTGATGGACACATGGCTTGTTTCTACCTTTTCATTGTTGTAATAATGCTGCTATGAACGTTGCTGTACAAGTGTCTGTCTGAGTCCCTGCTTTCAATTATTTTAGTACATGCTTAGAAGTGGAATTCCTGGATTGCTTGGCAATTCTACATGTAACTTTCTGAGGAACCACCGAAATGGTTTCCGCAGTGGCGTCACCATTTTACATTCCTACCGGCGGTGCACAGTGGCTCCATTCTCTTCACAACCTTGCCAACACCTTTTATTTTCCATTAAAAAAAAAAAAAAAGTAGTCTTTCTCATCAGTGTGAAGCAGTATGTCATTTTGGTTTTAATTTGCATTTCCCTAGTGTCTAGTGATGTTGAACACCTTTTCATGGGCCATATATTTATTGGCCATTTATTTATCTTCTTTGAAAAAATATCTCTTTAGACCCTTGGTCCATTTTTAAATCAAGTTATTTCTCTTTTTTGTTATTGAATCGTAGGAGTCCTTCGTATATTCCAGATGCAAGTTCCTTAGCAGATACATGATTTGCAGATATTCTCTCCCATCCTGCGGATTGTCTTTTCACTTTCTTGATGGCGTCTTTGAAGGACAAATGTTTCTCATTTTGATAGGGTCTAATTTATCTGCTGTTTTCTTTCGTTAATTGTGCTTCTGGTGTCCTATCCAAGAAACCATCACCTAATCTAAGGTCACAAAGATCAACACCTTTTTGTTAAAAGAATTTTATAGTCTTAGCTCTTATATTTAGGTCCATCATCCATTCTGAGTTCATTTCTGTGCAGCGTGTGAAGTGGGCATCCAACTTCATTCTTCTGCATTTGGATATCTAGTTGTCCCAACACTATTTTCCAGAAAGACATTTTCCCATTGAATCGTCTTAGCACCCTGGTCAAAAGTAAATTGACTGTAAACGTGAGTTTATTCTTCGATTCTCAGTTCTGTCCCGTGACTAACTTTACGCCAGAGCCACACTGCCTTGATTACTATCGCTTTGGAGTAAGTTTTGAAGTTGTGAAGTGTGAGCCCTCCAATTTTATTCCTCTTTTAAGACTTTTTTAGCAATTCCCTTGAATTTCTTAGATTTCAAATACTTTAAATTTCTATATAAATTTTCAGCTTGTCAATTTTTGCAAAGAAGCCAACTGGGACTGTGATAGGGATTGTGTAGAATCTGTGGATGACTTTGATGCCACATCGCTTTTTCCACCTGATATGCTCTGGAGTACAGGCCTTACCAGTAGATACATCTAGTCCTCACTCTCTGTCTCAGCCGCGTAGAGCTGCATTTACGGATGGCCCCTGTTTCATCGACTTGTTGCCTACTGGAGGACATTTGGCGTTGTTTCCAGTTTCTTTTTTTTTTTTTAAAGATTTTATTTATTTATTCGACAGAGATAGAGACAGCCAGCGAGAGAGGGAACACAAGCAGGGGGAGTGGGAGAGGAAGAAGCAGGCTCATAGCGGAGGAGCCTGATGTGGGACTCGATCCCAATACGCCGGGATCACGCCCTGAGCCAAAGGAAGACGCTTAACCACTGTGCCACCCAGGCGCCCCTGTTTCCAGTTTCTTGCTCTTACTGATAGTGTAACTGAAAAAAACTTTTGCATATGCCTTTTCGTATTCGGGACAGAACACTTCGGGGTAAATTCCTAGAAGACGGTTTGCTAAGAGAATGTTTTTTAAAAACAAGGGGTAAGGCAGATAGAATGTTTGCTCTATAGTGCCAAATTTATCTGTGCAGAGGGTGTGTACCATTTTGAATTCCCACCAGCCATATACGAGAGTGCCTATTTCTCCACATTCTCTCTCTAGAGCGTGTTGTCAAATTTCCGGAAGTTTTCAACTTCAGAAAAACCAAGCAGTAAAGGAAGAAGATATGAAACTTACAAAGTGATCTTTCTCTGTCTCATAAAGAGTCTTATAAAGTTCTTCAGGGAAAAACACCACCTTCCATGCCCTCATCCACACATGCAGAAATGACCTTGTCCACTCTTGTCTATCTGTATTTAGGTTAGACACCCACATATCTAAAATTCATCAAAACAGATAATTGAGAATTTATGTAGATCTTTTTAGCAGTAGTTGGAATGAATTTGAGGGAACTACCTTAAAATAGGTATAATAAATGCTCATGAAAACTTCCGCTTTAGCCAGAAGAAACTTCTATGTATATCTCAGGAGACATAAAGACTCAGGGTCTCGGTTCATCTCCCCTCCACCTTAGAATTTCCTGACCTCTTCTCGCCAGACATAAATTGAATGTTACCCCTTTGTACTTCCCTCTCTGCACTTCCCCAGCAGTCTGCCATTTCTTTATAGAACACTCCAGAAACCTAGCTATAAATGGTTGCCTTGTATTATATTGTATTATAACCATTAGAATTTTTTTTTTTTTTTTGCCTGAATTCCTCATTTGGCTGGACAATTTGAGGCATTTGTGTTTCGTTCATCTCTGTTTTCATCAACAGCCCCTGGCATATAGCTCGGTACCTAATGAACCCTTGTTTAGTCAGTGGCCATTTTACACATACTTACATTTACTTGTACAAGGTGCTGAAGCTAAAGGAGGAAACCCAGGAACCCAGGAGGAAATAGAAATAAATATTTGTACAACAAATATGTAGTTGTAAAATGTGCTAGAGGCCATGAAAAAAAAGTGGAGGATATTATGATAGAGGCTGACTGAGGACCTACTTTGACTTACGGTGGGGGGGCGGGGGAGGGGAGGCGAGGGGAGGGGGGAGGGGTCAGGAAAGCCTCAGACCGTGTAACACAGGTGCCTGCCTGCTTCGAATCATGGACAACAGCCTCCAATGAAATGAGCAAAAATCTACAATGTACACAGTGAGAAAGACTGTGGGTGATTTTTTAAAATCACGCAGAACAGCTTGCAGACTGTTTTCCTGATGTTCTGATGCAGTAGTTGTTTTCCCCAAGCCCTGACCTTTCTCTGGACAGAGATCTGAATGCAATTTTGTGATCCGCCAGCTCATCCCGTACTGGCTCTGGAGATGTTATTTATGAAGCTTCTCTGGGGAAATTTTAGCTATTATTATTTTCTACAGAATCTCTTGAGACGGTTACCTCAGAGAATAACACAGCCAGTAAGCAGACAAAGGGGAATAACACCATCTTGCTACTTACATAAAAGGAAAAGCCAGGCACAAGCTCGAATGATCAGGAAGAACAATTAAATCAGACTCTGACCCCTAGCATTTATCAGGGGTCCAGAGGAAAAAAGGGTTTGAAGTTAAAACTTTTTGAGTTTTATGGGAATTAGAGACTGACTGCAGAGAGACAGTCGAGTGGGATGACTTTGTGTCATTGATGGGATTGCAAATGGCCACTTGTGATGCAGAGAGTGGCTAGGGAGGTCCCCAGGGTGCCCAGAGGTCCAAGAGATGCTGAGTCACACATCTTGAGTGGCTGTTGCTCCAGAGGGGATGAAACGGAGAGACAGAAAGTTCATCTGGCACAGGGTGTGATCTACCCTCTGCCTGTCGAGCCAGAAAAGCGAATGTTTTCTTACCAACCAGGTTCCCCAAGTCTCAGAATCCTGGGGCAGGGGAGGGCTTGCTAGCCCTCGTCAGCACTGCTACCCAGCAAAGAGATTCTTCCTTGTGCCCTGCATGCCCTCCTTCTAGCCTCTCCATTTGTCATGCTCCCCACTTCCTTCAGCTGACTAATGTTCATAGTCTAACCAGACCAACTGCATCTTTAGACATGTTTTGATGTTTCTGCCTCTGACCTTCATCTCCTGGGGCTTTTCTGTCCATTTCTATTTCGGATACCCAGTGGTTGGAACTCTTCCAGGGAAGCAGGGAGAGGCATTATGTTTTACCTCAAACTGGAGGATATTCGGTTATAATGTGATTTTGCTCCACTACAATATTACTGTTTATCAGGTGAAATGGCCCTTTAAAATTGTTTTAGTGATTTTATGGTTGTATATAATGTTTTAAAGTTTGGCTTCAGAATTTTAGAAGTAGTGATGTCTATATAAGCGACATTCTAATAAAATATGTTAACACTGGAGATCTTAGAATATTTGGGGGGGGTGGGATTTGGAATCCAGATTTACCATCACTTTCTGGTTTCGTGGTTTGGGCAAAGACTCAAACGTCTCATCTTCAGCTTACTCATCTTTACAAGGGACAAATACTAATTCCTATCTTACAGAACCTAGTATTTGAAGATTTATAAGATGATATATGTAATAGCATACCCCCTCAAACATAAGTCCTCAGAAATACTAGCTGTGATCAGTGACTCTACAAATGCATGATTTCCTTAAGTTTCCCCCAGCAAGCTACTTCTGGAGCCTATCTCTTGAAAATAGACTTTTCATTCATCAAGCTTTGGTGTAGTGAGGATGCCTCCCCCAAGTAAACCCCAATCCTGATTAAACATACCTGCATTCAAACAGCAACAAGCTAACATCTATCCTGTACACTGTCGGGAGAAAAAACCACAAAGCTGTGCTGACTGGATTCACTTTACATTTGTAACGACGGGCCTCACATAGATACTTAGAAAGCCCTATTCTAGGGCACCTGGGTGGCTCAGTTGGTTAAGCGTCTACCTTTAGCCCAGGTCATGATCTCAGGGTTCTGGGATCGAGCCCCGCGTCAGGCTCCCTGGTCACAGGAGCCTGCTTCTCCCTCTCCTCCCTGCTCATACTCTCTCTCACTATCTCTCTCTCTCTAATAAATAAATAAAATCTTAAAAAAAAAAAGAAAATCCTATTCTAATTCTCGATTAGTTTCACACATTCATTCACCCAGCAGCTTCTCTCCCCACAGTTTCCTGCACTATGCCCACTCCTCATTCTCGGTTGGTGACCTCACGTGTCACAGTGGGATTGACACCGGAACTCCTTCATCTGCCCACCAACACATCCATCTGCACCGGCTTGCGAATCTGTGTGCTACATACTTTGCCTTCTCTCCTAGCACAGTGAAAGCGCTGCCCCACTTCCACCCGAAGCCAGCTTAACACCTGAGCCCCCAGCCGTAGCCATCTTGCCACCCTCGGGGCCTCACTCTGGCAATCCTCCCCATTCTGTCCCACGTGACCCATTCTTTCTTCTCAATGGGCTCCTACTCTTTGCACTCAAACCTGCATATCTTATGCACATCTAGAAAACATATATATAAAATAATTAAAATTTAAAATTAAAAAATCTAATATCAACAAATAATAATATATAAATAATAAATAAAATAATTTTTAAAATCTGTACTACAGTATCTGATGATATGTACAAAAAAGATAATAGACCACGACCAACTAGCACTTGTTTTAATAGAACAAGACCAAGTAGGGTTTAAGAAGCTCATTATAAGATTTGCAAATCCATTAATTTACTTCACCACGTAATAGAAATGATCGCAATGAAAAAGAAAACACATTTGACAAAATATAATACCCATTAATGATAAAAACTTCTAGCAAACTAGGACTGAAGGAAAACTTACTTACTGTGATAAAGGATATCTATCTACAAAGAGCCAAAGGCAAACATCATATGAAATCTTGAGATCTTGAGAAACTTCCCCATGAAATCAGGACAGACACGGATGTCTGCTGTATTCAACTCTGTTCTTCACGCAAATACAGTAAGCATGAATATAAAAGATATCAAAATTGGAAAGGAAATAAAACTGTTATTATTAGTTAATAACATGATGGCAAATATTGAAAATCCAAAATAATCTATAGGCCAACCAGTAGAAATAATCAGAGAATTTAGCAAGTTCACTGGATACAAAGTCAATATTAAAAATCAACTGTATTTTGCTCTACAAGCAACAAACTACTAGAGAATAAAACCTGGATAAGTAATTACCATTTGTCATCACATAAAAAACATTAAAAAACCTAGGAATAAATCTAAAGATATGCTAGATCTCTACACTAAAAAGTGAAACCAAAGAGAGAAATTAAGGGATACCTAAATATACAGGAAGATATATATAAAATTCATGAATTGGAAGGTTTACTATTTTAAAAAGACCTTAATTCTCTCTGAATTAGTTTCAGCGTAAGTCACTACAAATACCAGCAGCTTTAAAATACAGGTTAACAAGCTGATTGTGAAATTTATATGGAATCGCAAAGGGCCAAATGGAGTCAAGATAATTCAGAAGAAGAATTATATTACTGACTTCCGCCACCCGCCGAAACCTGCGGTAAGTAAGGTGGCGCGATACCTGTGTAAATGCACACGAGGAGGTCAGTAGAACAAAGTCTGCAAATCCACACACGTTTGGTGGTGTGACTCTCAGCAAATGTGTTACTGCAGTGCAGTAAGAAAAGGAGAAACTTCTCGGTGAATGGCTTTGGGTTCATTTGATTTCCATATGGGGAAAAAGTGAATCTTGACCCTGGATCACAGATCTACAAGTCAAAGCTGAAACAGCAAGGCGACCAGGAAACAGGGTGGAATATTTTCATCTCGGTAGGGGCAAAGATTTCCTAAACCAGACACACAAGACACTACCCGTAAGGGAAAAGATGGATAAACTATACCACACTTACATTCAAGCTTTTTGAGTGTTCAAAAAAAAAAAAAAATCCTTGCAGATTATAAAGGTAAGTCACAGATTGGGCAAATAATTTACACTAAGAAACGGACCAATGAGAAAAAAAAAAGGCAACCAATAGAGCAATGTACAAGACTTAAGCACTTCATAAAGGAGGATTTCAAATGACCAACAGTCATATAGAAATGTGCCCAAACTCGTAAGGCACCAGGGAAACTCAAATTAAAACCACAATGAGAAGCCATTCTACCTTTACCGGAACACCTACGTAAAGAAACTGAAATACCCAACGTGGGTGAGGTTTGACAGCAACCTGAATTCTCAGACATTGCTAATGTGAGTATAAACTGGTACAACTTCTTTGGAAAACTGTATACCAGCTAAACCTACATAAATCCTAGGATCTAATGACTTAATTCCTGCATTTACATCCCCAGATATATGGACTTTTATCAGAAGATACAAACAAGAATGTTAATAGCAGGACTATTAAAGTCTCACACTGGAAATAACCCAAATATCCATCAGTAGGAAGATGTGTAATGGAATATGAGAGAGAAATGGCAATCCATTATCGCTACCCTTGACAATATGGATGAATCTCTCAACACAACCCATTTTGCACCCTGCCCTCCAAAAATAACATCGCTTGCTTCCTGTGTTCTCCTCGAGCCAGTCCCTTCCATCCTCTGTCCTGTCATTTGGACTTGGCTCTTACCAAGGTCACAGTATCTGTATCTTCCCAAGTCCAAGTTCGCAGTCAGTTGTCTCCTTGTTCCCGAACTCTCCACAGTACTTGCAATGGTTTGCACTCCTTCCTTTGTGAAACAGCCTCTAGATTCTAGGAGGCTGCCCTTGCCCAGTTTACCCCTAGCTTTTGGCTAGCTTCCGGGCTGTTGCTTTTTTGTCCAGTTTCCCGAGTCTTCCTCCATCAGAACTGTAAGTGTGCTCTAGGTCTTTACAGCCGCTGGCCCTTTTCTTCTAGATATTTAACTTCTCTCCAGAGATGCTCCATTCAAGTCTCTGGTCTAAATAGCATCTACAAGCCGATTTTTCCCATATTTGTGTTTTGTTGGCCTTCTCCTTGGACCCTGGATTTCTCTTCTGAGCTTTAGACTTCGCCTATGCAGCAGCTCTATTTGGATGACTAAGAGGCAGCTCAAAATGAACCCAGCTAAAAGAGATTTCTTGATTTTCACAACGAATCTGATCCTTCTCCCATCTCCCCATCTTGGTGAAGGGCACAATCCTTCACCGAGTGGCTCAGGTCGACAGTCTGGGAGTCATGAGTTATTTTACTCTTTCTTCTAGCCAAGGGGCAGGCGTGTTTTCTGAGCAAGGCCAGTTGGACTCCCTCCCAGGACTTTAAGCCTTGAGTGGGTGACACAAGGTTAGAAAATTGACGGGAGCTGATTCATCCCTGCTGAGACAGCCGTAAGTGCCTGTCCATTGGTTTCTGCCACCTAGATTCCCAGACCTGCCTTTGTCCCTCACTTTCTCGAGACCTGCTTCTTCAGCTTTACGTCCGAGGCTGTAAACTACTCCAAGTCATCCCAGAGAACTTCTCTGTAGCTTCTATTTTCTAATAGTTTCCTGTGTTGTTTGCAAGAAAGGAATTCTTTGCAGTATTGATGAGTAAATGAGTAAGCGAATGTCTGCATTATAAAGACTCAGTTTCCTGTCTATTAGTCCATCAGTCAGTCAGTCAACAACCAGGTGTGCGGGCATTACTAGGTACAGGCCACACAATTAACACTGTTTTCTGCTAAGCTCTTCAGGGACTGCTGTCTGTTGTTCTCCACTTATCCAAGCTCGTCAGGGCCATACCCAAGGAGAGCTTCTTCCAGTGATGGCATTGGATCATTCGGGATAACCTCCCCTTCTAAAGATCCTTAATTTAATCACATCTCTTCCCAAGATAACACAGCTGGACACTAAGATAAGAAAAGCAGATTTTTTGTCAATAATATATTATTGCAACAGAAATCCCACAGTGTGAGGTGAACTCAACTCTGAGGTGTATAGAAGTGACCGGGTGTCTGACAAGGAGAATGAGAGGATGGAGAGGAGATAAGCCGGGACCTGGTAGTCAGCCGAGTGAAAGTTACAAAGAGCCCTGGATGGGGTTGGTCCATGTGAAACTCATGTGGGTTTGTTAACAGGCACTTATAAAGGCAGGCCTCTCCCCTCCCACACAGGCCGGCGGACGGGCCCTGTCTTCAGGTATTAGCTGGAACAAACGGCACGTTCTCTCGGCAGCCCTGCATTTTCTCAGGCAGGCAGTTTAAGGGGAGCTAACGCCATCCTAGGGACGTGGCCCCGAGCTGTTGATAAACAATGTTAGTGTTCTGTTCAACGGTTAACAGACCAAGGTCGAGGCCTAGGCAAGAAGCTGATTCAGAAGAGCCTGGCTAGAATCTGGTCAAGGGGAAGGCCCAAGGTAATCAGACGGGTCCTTCAAAGATGGACGAGAGAGGCATAGAGTCAGAGGCAGAGAGAAGTTGGAGGAAGCTGTGTGGTTGGCTTTGCAGATGGAGGAAGGCGCCTTGAACCAAGGAATGCAGGTCGCCTCGAGAAGCAGGAAAAGGTAAGAAACCATTCTTCCCTAGACCTCCCGAAAGAACACAGCCCCGCCGACAGCTTCCTTTCAGCCGAATGAGACGACGTTTGCACTTTTGACCTCCAGAAGTGTATGATACTAAGTTCGTGGCTGTTCAGTTGTCTCATATTCTTTTATTATGAAACCGGTAAAATATATTTACAGCGAAATGCACAGATATTAAGTGTAGAATTAATGAATATTTACAAATCTATGCTCTGACACAGGCAGCACCTAAATCATGAGGAAAGAGTATTTCAGCCGCTCCCGAACTCTCCCGCATGCCGCGTTCTCGTTAAACCCTGCGTCCCGTAGGTACTCATTGTTCTGATTAGTTTTGTCTGTTTGTGAACTTTCGGGAGGAATGGAAATGCAGGACAAAAGGAAATCATGTGTTAATTATGTTGTGAAAATAGCTTTAACCCCAAGTGCTCCACTTCCCGTTGTTTGAAGCCACTAAGTTTATGGTAATTTGTTCCAGAAGCAATAGGAATCTAATACAGCAGTTATTTCTGCATAATGTAATGTAGGTATCTATCATTTTCTTTAGACTCCCTTCATTTCCATATTTTATATAAAAATATTTTGTATTTAGAACAAATATGTATTTGTATTTAAGAACAAACTCAAAGACTTTCTAGTGGTCAGCTCACACGCAGGGGCACATGTCTACTCAGGAATCTGCTCTGGGCTGGGCTGGGGCCTCACTGAGTTTTTGTTTTATGCCCTCATTTTTTTTTTAAAGATTTTATTTATTTGTCATAGAGATAGAGAGAGAAGCACATGCAGGGGGAGGGATAAAGAGAGAGGGAGAAGCCGACTCCCCATTGAGCAAGGATCCAGATGCGGGACTTGGGACTCGACCCTAGGACCCTGAGATCATGACCTGAGCCGAAGATAGCCGTTTAACCAACTGAGCCACCCAGGCATCCCATAAGTTGTCACTTATGAAGCACCTACTATGTGTGGGGTGTTTTATAAACATATTCTTACTTATAGCAATACCTTCTGCCCTGGGTATTGCTGTTACCCCCAATTATGGAGGAGGGAACCAAGCAAATACGCGATGTAATTTGGTCAATTCACAGCTACCAAGTGGTGAAGTGAGGATTCAAACTCACATCCCTCTGACTTCAGGGCCTGCCAAGAACCTGGAGTGGGCCTGAGTAAATGAGGGGATGATTGTGAGTGTGCAGGAAGTGTTAGTGGTAGAAACGGGGAAGGAGCACAACCTGAAGCCTGGTGCCAGTCCTAACTCCATTCTTCCTTCCTTCTCTTCCTTCTCTTCTTTTCCTTCCTTCCTCCTTCCCTCCCTCCCTCCCTTCTGCAGAGATCTGTTGAACCCTTACTGTGTGTGCGAGGCATTATCTTGGGAGTAATGAACAAAATACACAAACATACCTGCCTCATGGAGTTTGTATTCTTGTGGGATGTAAAAGACAATAAAGAAAATAAATTCCTTTTCCCTCATAATTTATAAAAGAGTCCTACAAGATGTCCATAGGGGATGGGATAGTGTAGCAGGAAATGCAGGGTTTCTGCAGCCAGAATGTCTGGGTTTGAGTCCTGGCTCTGCCAGTTCCTGGCTGTGTGGCTCCGGGAAAATGACTCAGCCTCTCTGGGCCTCTGTTTCTCTGGTGTAAAATCGAACTAATAATCCCCGTCCACCTAAATTGTTAGGATGAGTAAATGAGACAATATAGGCAAAACTCTTAAGTAACAGAATTCCATTGGCAGAATTCCACTCTTAAGTAACAAAAGCTCTTCTTGTATCTGTGGCCCTGGAGACTGCCTTGGGTTCTCACAGTCGATGGGTCTGTGGAGAAACACAGGTGCATAGTCCTCAATAACCGAGGTTGATTCCAGGGAACCTGTTTATTCGGCTGCGTTCAGCTATCTGACAGGACCCCCTTTCACAGTCCCGATACAGGTGGTCCTTTCCACTGACACCAGTCGATCTCGTCTTCTCATTTCCTGAAACACACGCGGGCCCCTCTGTTTCCAGAACAAGAGACAAGGCAGGGGGCGGCGTGGAGCCCGCGGAGCTGTGCAGCTGCGGGCTTAATCTCAATTAACAAAAGCCACCTGGGGAACGGGGGGGGGGCTCTGCGGGCAGCACTGCAGCCTGTTTGTTTGCAGGCTCCTGGTTGCCAGGGCTTTGTGCGCAGCCCTCAGGGAGGGATGCGCACGCGGATTTTATTTGCTTTCCCTGGATGCCAGCCCCGTCGGGCAGCCCTCGCTCTAGAACGTGGCCTACATCCCACGGCTGTGTTCCCGGGTGGGGTCAGGTCCGCGGAGGCTGCGAAGGCTGAATTTTAATTCAGACTGTGTTTTCACCCTTAACTCCACTGCCCCAGACGAGGACACACACACACACACACGCGCACACACACACACACACACACACACACACACTCCTGTTCTACCTAGTCCTTCATGCACTTCTCACAGTTGATGTATTTATGTGACATTTGATTAATATGAGCCTCTCACGGTTTCTGGAAATGGGGGGTCAATCAGGGGCTCTGCCCACTACCGCTCACCACTGCATCCCCCCACTCTGAGTCTGTGTTCCAATGAGGGTTGGAAATTTAGTAAATACAAATACAAGATGCCCACTTACATGAGAAATTGGGAAAAGGAATCATTTTCAGATAGAATAGGTGCTGTGCACTATTTGGGACATATACTAAAAGTGATGGGTTATTTTTCTAGAATTCAAATCTCACTGGGCGTGCTGTGTTGTATCTGGCAACCGTAATTCTACCTTGTTTGTGTTGCTCGGTAAATATATCCATGAATGAGGGAACGAGTGGGGCTAATGCATGATTAAAAGCAGAACACCAAATGCAGACATTTCTCTGGCAAATACATATCAATGTGGTTGAAGTGGTTTCAAGGTGGCAGCATTTTTGGAGAATTTTCATTTTTCCATGTGATTTTTCTGTTCTTCAAGTTGACTGCCATGTGTGTAGTTTTCACATATCACATATGTATTTATACTTCTACACACACACACACACACACACACACACCAACTTCTTAACATTAGTGTAAAACTTGCTTAAAAGAAACAGCTTGTGTTTCTCCTCTGCCTGAAAACCAGAATTTTCTAAAAACCTCCCTAGAGGTTAGCAGCATTCTGAGTACCCATGAGAAGACTACCGAAAGCAATACTGAGAGGCCTACGTCGCTTACCAGGATAATAGACACAAGGGGTACACAGGAATTAAAACGGATTGCCGTTACATTATGAATCCTATGGTGCTTCTTAAGAAAATTGGCTCTGAAGCTTTGGGGATGTAAAGATAAATCTAGTTAAACCTAGGACACAAAATCCTGATAAAATTGTACATAATGGGGGACCTTTGAATCCTTGTTCTTTGATTTGCAGAATGAGGGTGGAAAACAGAACAAACATAAACTCTTAGAGTGAGTTGAAGACTTGGCCCTCCCCCCCCACAAGCACAACTTCCTGTGGTGTTTTGAGGCTGAGCGCCCCCCCCCCCCGGAATTTGTGCCTGGGATGTCCACAGTGGCCCAGCAGTGACGGACATGTTCGGAACACTACACCTTCATGGAGCAGGGAGGGAAAAGAACTCCCATTTATACGATGCTTACTCTGTGCTGGGCATAGCGCTGTCTCATTTTGTTTGTAAAAACAACCCAAGTTACACACATCTTATAACTGTGACTTAAAAACGATAAAGATTGGGGCACCTGGGTGGCTCACTTGGTTAAGCATCTGCCTTCAGCTCAGGTCATGATCTCAGGGTCTTGGGATGGAGCCCTGTGTTCTCCCTCTCCCTCCGCCCCTCCCCCCACTCATGGTCTCTCTCAAATAAATAAATAAAATCTTTAAAAAAATGATGACGATTGCCCGCAGGTCCTACCTACAGCAGTATTGCAAGGTACTTAATAGTTGGGAAGTCACATTTCCTATGTTGCACTTACTAAGGCAGAAAGCCTTTATTAGAAGGAATAAATATGCTTTCAGATGATTTTTATCTCAAGATTTGAAAGACTGAACATTTTCTGCTATACTTGAAGGACGGCCCCCTCTCAGTTTCCAGTTCCGTATGTGGTGCTAGAATTAAGGTGGGGGAGATTTCTTCTCTCTCCTCTATCACCATTAATGGTGCCCACTGTCCTGTGAGGTTCAGTGTGAGATGGGAAGTCTAGGCTCTATGTCATGTTGTCACCAAGTCCGCATGCGCGGAGAACAGAAAGGTGCCTGCAGTGACACCAACATAGCAAACGGCAAAATCGGTAAACTTTGGTCAGCTTCAAGACTCTTAACACCCACCTTATAAACAACCAAACAAACAGGAATAGACTGAAATGCGTTTTGCATATTTAATAATGAGGGACTGGCATGAAAGGGGGAAATGCTAAGTATGTCCTTCTGAAGGGTTCCTGGTCTTAAAAGGAGAGAGTTAGTTGGCTGAACTTTGGAAGAAGGAAAATGCGACTTTGAACAAAGGGAGGATGAGAATTGAGAGCACCTCGTCATTGTCAGGCTGGAGGTGGGGGGGGGCAATCTGGTGATTGCTAGAGGTAGGGAAGAAAGAGCCGCATCCGCGTTGACACGGCGTGGCCGCCCTGTGAATAGGGCACTCTGAGCTACTGATTACGCACCCCGAGCGTGGGCCAGAGTTAGACTGCACCGTGTCTGAGGAGTGCACGAGCCAAAGGGACCTATTTCCAGGTCACACGGAGCCCTCTTTCAACTACGGTGTAGAATCTTGGAGCAAATTTGATATCAAGTGAACTGTATTATATTAATTAAAGATGGAGACAGTTTTCATGCATTAACTCCTCCAGAGAAATGTTCCTAAACACACAGTGACATTCCAATTATTTTCCCATTAGTATTCTCTGAAAAAAAAACTCTTTTTTTTGCCTTTGCTAGTAGAAACTGCTTGGTATGCATATTTAAATGACAGTCACACTGAATTAGCTTTAAGAACAGGCTCTTAACATAATGGATGCATTAAAATGTAGAGGAAAATGAGAGAGCCGCATACACACGTCCACGCGTAAGAAAAGAGTAGGGAGTGGACACAGCCAACTTCTAGCCATTTTCTAAGCCTTGGATCATGATCCTGGCTTTGGGAGGAAATCACAGTTACCTAATGTCTAGCCACTGATCTGAGTTAGCTCCAGCTCTGTTAAAAGCAATGTGGTGAGGGGCGCCTGGGTAGCGCAGTCGTTAGGCCTCTGCCTTCGGCTCAGGGCGTGATCCCAGCGTTCTGGGATCGAGCCCCACATCGGGCTCCTCCGCTATGAGCCTGCTTCTTCCTCTCCCACTCCCCCTGCTTGTGTTCCCTCTCTCGCTGGCTGTCTCTCTGTCACATAAATAAATAAAATCTTAAAAAAAAAAAAAAAAAAAAGCAATGTGGTGAGAAAGGCAGCACCTGTCCTTTTCCAACTCGCAGGCGTAGATCTGTGGCTGCTGGAGAAGGGTGCTGCAAGGACCCCGTGTCTACTGCCTGTCATTATAGAAAGTGCTTTTTTGCACAAGTTCTCAAGATCAACCTCCCCTCAGCCATTGATGACCTACTTAGTACCGAATGTCGCTGCCCCACAATTAATGGGGAAAGTAATGAATGACCAGACATCTGAACTCATTCTTTATCAGCCTATTTAGCTACCATGTTTTAAAAACGATATGGTCCTCAAGGACCGGAGGAACTGTGACCAAACCAACCAACAACAACAACAACAAAGTAGTATTTGTTGACGACAATAAAACAACAATTTGTTTCATTTAAAGTCAAAGAAACCAGGGAGAACCAAAGCCTTTGAGAGAGAGCCTACCGAAGATTTTGGCAAATGCACACCTGGGAATCAAGATGGGCTGACGGAGCAGTGTTTGGGGGTGAAGCGGGAATGGCTCCATTCAGAGATCCCGTTAAACCACTTACCACAAATTAACCAGGAAAGGGTGCTCCAGGCCCTGCATGATCTGGAGCTCCTTGAAGACATTTCTCACTTCGTTGCGCTCCACACACTTTTGCTTGTTCATGTACTTCATCGCGTACATCTTCTTGGTGTCATTCTTCTGCACAATGCAGACCTAAGGGCGCAAACCAGGGGAGAAAGTGGTCAGGGCGTTGACGGAGCAAGGCCGCGGGAGACAGGACAGGACGTACTCAACAGCACGGCCCGGAGGCCTCCCCACTTGCAAATTCTCTGATGCTAACGTTGCCGCTGAGCTCTGATTTCAGAGCAGAAAATTTCCTTTTCTTTCCCTGTACCAGGTCAGTTCATGAACCTCTGCTTTCTCAAACAAGCCTGCCTGTTTTCCACTCTTTGGGTTTTGTTTAGACAGCATGTTGGAGAAAATAGCTGCTTCCTTGTCAGGAATCTTCCAACAGCCAATGACACATGCTTATTCTGCTCTGAGTGACGGATCTGAGCACGGCTAAACCACCGAGCTGAACAACATGGCGCAAAGAATATCTCTTTACACCATAACTGATAGAACCTAAGAGGACTTAAAGCCCTGGGAAAGCACTGAACGTGATGTCCATGTTTTTGAAATCCATTTAGAGGTTCTAGAAGTCTGATAAAGTGGGCAGCAGACAATTTTAAGATGCAAGTTCAATATGAAATAAGAAATATTCTCAAAATATGTCTCTCCCAAGAAACGAATGTTCAGGATTTGAATCTAGAAGTGTCTTGCAAAAAAATTAGGCTGGATCTATCTTTCATGGTAGATTTTTGAAAATAAAAACATGGTATAACTGGGGGAAAAGCAGATATCGGGCAGCTTCTTTTCCACATAAAAACAGTTAACTCTTGGAGCGCCTGGGTGGCTTAGTTGCTTAAGCATCTGCCTTCAGCTCAGGGCATGACCTTGGGGTCCTGGGGTCGAGGGGAGCCTGCTTCCCCCTCACCCTCTGCCCCTCCCCACCAGCTCATGCTCTCTCTCTCTCTCTCTCAAATAAATAAATCTTAAAAAAAAAAAGTTTACTCTTAACATTGACAGGATAAGGTATGGATACAATTGGCAATTGCATCCAAAATCTTAGAGTGGAGAGAGAGTCTTAAAATCTAGTGAGAGTAAATGGGAATGACAATGGAATAATTCTGAGGACGACAGGTATCCATTATGTCACACACCTCAAACTGTGGTGACAATTTTATAAAAACCTCTCTGAATTATCATTCCTTGTGGCCCCAGTAACTGAATAATCTGAACATTCTCAGGCCCTGTTCCCTGAGCTGGATAACCCTGCTTGTGGTTAATCATTTTGGTTCTCACCTTCCCAAAACTGCCTTTCCCGATGGCTCGCAAAATTTCGAAGTGGTCAAAGTTGACTGTAAAACAAACAAAAAGAACAACGTGAAGGATTATCAGTTGCTTTTTCGTTACTAATAGATAATAAAGATAAGGCAAAACCCGGACTACCTTGTTTAAAACAACATTCCAGATGCCCTTAGGATGCCTATTCATTTATTCCGTAAATATTTCCTAAACACTGCTTACTCGTTAATCACGGTGCTTAGTACTGGGGGATATAGAAATAGCAAAGTAAAAATGGAATCTCTACCCTTTTGGAGCCTGTAGTCTCGTAAGGGCTCCATATAGAGACGCTTATAGATGAAATACTCATAAATTGATGAACAATGAAAACTCCCACTAAATGTTAAAGAGAGAAGTCGTGGGGCTCTAAGAGCATATAGCAATGGATTTCACATCAGCGGCAAGGTCCGGAGGAACCTCACTGAACAGCGATGATTACAGAGCGATCTGGTCCTAGAGAAACAGGAAGGACTCTCCTAGTTAAGAAAAACACACCTTCTACCCAGAAAGTACTAACAAAGTTGTTTAGTTATCCAACAGAGTCAACTGAATGACTTATTTCCCCAAATTCCTGCAGTTTGAGTTTCTTTAGTCCCCTAGATTTTAAACTCAATGAGGGCAGCGATAATAGGTCCTTGCCTTCATCCTGGTTTCCTTAGCAACTCGGAAAATCCCTGGCTTGAGGGAAAGCTCTACACGTCCCACAGAGCCTCACACAGTGATTTCCACTGGTTCTAGCTGGTTCTCAGCAAATAAATCAAACTAAGCTGCAAAGATACACAAGGACCTCAAAATAGTTGCTTCTTGTAAATGCGAGCAGCGTGAGCAATGAGGGTCTTCCAGGGAAGTGTTTTTCAAATGAGGTGAAGTCCATTAATGAGTTATGAAATAAAGTGGGTGCTATGAGAAGCGTCCAAAATTTAAACAAAGTAGAACAGGTTAGAGGATGATCAGAAATGTCTCAAACGGAGGAAGAGTAGTGTTGCTTCTGAAACTTTGCTTTGGTTTTACGTAAGTGTGTAGGTAGATATGGATTGGATCGTGATAAAATGTGGGGGGATATATTTTTTTCACAGGTGGTGGTCAGAATCACTTGAAAGACACTTCTGTAAGGTTTCTCTTAAGTTGCAAACTGAAATAACCGAAGCAAGGACTTCCTCACACTTATTACAGGAGACACGGTTCTTTATTATGTACCACAGAGGTGTCAAAAAGATGACCAGGATTTATTTGCAAGTCCAAGTTTTAATCTTGAGCAAACCCAGTAACATCACACAGTAATTTCTCCACCAGGAGCCTAGCCTAGAACGCTGTGATGACATTTTGAGTCTTCAAGTATACAGTAGGTACCTAGAAAGCATGAAGTCCCGTTGTGCTATCAATCCATTTCATAAACCATATCTCTTTATAAACCATTTTAAGCTTTCGTGAAAATGATAAAAGATTAGGTGCCAGGTTGCTAGTTCTACTAGCATAACTGCCTTAATTAACATCTGGTCCCAACAAAGTGACAGGTCTAAAGTTTTAGAAAGAATGCGTTCTTATTCAGTCCAGAAGAGAACAGACTCCAGTCCAATACCATACTGTTTGACGTCAATTCCATATGTAATAATTGGCATGGGGAGAAAGCCAATGACAGATTAAAAGTGGCTGGAAGAGAAGCTCTTATTCCATCCTTTCGGTCCTTTTTTTTTTTTTTTTTTTTCCTTTTAATTCCAGGGTAGTTAACATGCAGTGTTGTATTCATTTTCAGGTATCACAAGTTAGTGATTCGAAACTCCTACTCGGTGCTCCTCAAGGTAAGTGTACTCTTAATCCCTTCACCTGCTTCACCCATCCCCCCGCCCACCTCCCCTCTGGTCACCATCAGTTTCTTCTCTAAAGTTAAGACTGTCTCTTGGCTTGTCTCTCTCTTGTCCTTTGTTCATTGGTTTTGTTCCTGAAATTCCACATACGAGTGAAATCATACGGCGTTTGTCTTTCCCTGACTGACGTGTTTCACTTAGGATTGGGCTCTCTAGATCCATCCATGTTAGTGCAAATGGCAATATTGCCTTCCTTTTTGTGGCTGAGTCATACTCCCTGATAGATCTATACCAGCACATCTTCTTTATCCATTCGTCTACCACTGGACTCTTGGGCTGCGTCCGTAGGTTGGCTCTCGTAAATAATGCTGCAGTAAGCATACGGGTGCATGTAACTCCTTTGAGTTGGTGTCTCGTCACCTCTTCGGTTAACTCTATTCCTAGGTATTTTATTATTTTTGGTGCAATTGTCATGGGATTGTTTTTTAATTTCTCTTTCTGCTGCTTCATTATTAATGTGTAGAAATGCAACGGATTTCCGTGCATTGACTTCGTATCCTGCGACCTCACTGAATTTAATTATCGGTCCTAGTAGTTGTTTTTTGGTAGAGTCTTCAGAGTTTTCCTCATATAGTATCATATATGCAAACAGTGTAAGTTTTACTTCTTGCTTGCTTTGGACGCCTTTTATTTCTTGTTCTTATCTGATTGCTGCGGCGAGGACTTCAGTACTGCCTTGATAAAAAGGGGTAGGAGTGGACATCTTTGTCTTCTTCCTGAACTTAGTGGAGAAGTTCTGAGTTTTTCCTCATTGAGTATAATGTTAGCTGTGGGTTTTTTAAATATATGTAAGGGCTTGATTATGTTCAGATATGTTCCCTGTAAACATACTTCGTTGAGGGTTGTTATCATGAATGGATGCTGTACTTTGTCAAATGTTTTTTCTGCATCTGTTGAAATGACCATATGGCTTTTATCCTTTCTCTTATTAATGTGATGTATCGCGTTGATTCGTGAATATAGAGCCACACAGTGTCCAGGGCATAAATCCTACTTGATCGTGGTGAATGAATTTTTAAAACGTATTGTTGGATTTGATTTGCTGACATTTTATTAAGGACTTCCGCATCGACAGTCATCAGAGATATCGGCCCGTAGTTCTCTGTCTGTTGTGTCTTTCTCTGGGTTTGGAATCAGGTTAATCCCGGCCTCACTTACTGTCCCTTCTTAAATGTCCAGCAACTGGAGCAGTAGTTAGGAGGGAGGCTCATGGAAAAAGCAGTGAGACCTCACAACTCAGACAAAGTGAGAAAGAGATGAATTCAGAATTATGGATTATTTAATCAACAGAAACCCATACAGGATTACCGAAGGGGCTGGGTATGAAATAACGTATCCTCCGTATTCTTGAACCTTTGATCAACGTGTATAATATTAACCAGCAGATTATCTATGACCACAGGTCCCAATGGGCCTGCTGCCTGTTTTTGTCTTGTCTATGAGCTGAGATCAGTTTTTACATTTTAAAAGGGTTATTAAAAAAACAGTAAAAATATGCCACCGTATAAAAGTCTGTAACATTTACTAGCTGGCTCTTGACAGAAGAGTGTGCCGGCCCCTGAGATGGAAAGTACAGTGTTTGGAGACAGACTCCCTGAGCTCCCATCCCAGCTCCCACACTTAATAGTTGCATAATCTTGGCAGTTTACTTCTGTGCTCTGTTTCTTCATTTCTGAAATGGGTATAGAAATAATATACATCCCACCGGGTTTCGAGGAAGATGAAATGAGTTACCCTACAGTACTTAGAATATGAACGGGAGCTAGCTGCTGTCACTAGTACTCCTACCACCACTTCTTGGGGAATCGCCTCATTCAGACTCGCAGCAAATACCATCGTAAGCTGTTGTCGCAGCACACGGATGTTATCAGTCAGCATGGAAAGAAATGGAGGCTGTCAGTGTCGTGTCTCCACATCTGGGGTTTTTGTAGTCGATGGTGTGGTGTTCTTGCAGTGTTTCCTCCCATCTCTAAAGTGAAGTTAACCTTTGTTGTGCTTACTTGTTCTGTGTTGTCCTTGTACTATGTTCTTTGCGTCTGGTTCATGGAGGAGATCTGGCGCCCAGACGACCTAAAGGTCCTCTAGAGATGCTGTTAGACCCTGGGGCTCTGTGGGGCCTTGAGGGCGTCGCTGCGTGCGGAGAGAGGCAGAGCCTGGGTCTCACTTCCGCTGGCAGAGCCGGCCTACGTATATGGCTTGTGGAGGGACAGACAGGCTAAAAAGCTGAAACCTTCAGTATCTCTCTTATCTGCTCTGGAGTCTTGCTTTCCCATGGGGTTGCTCACTGCAGTCTCAGCAAACACCCTGTCAGTACAGTGTCCTTAAGGTGGCCTGGAGTTGTATCAGGTTAACAGCCAGAGTCGAGTGGGTCCTAATGTTATGATACCACTTTAAGTTGTTTTAAAAATACCTGAACTAAATATCATAAAAAGGCTTATTTTTGAGTTTTTCTTTGGGATAGGTACACGTTCTCCACAAATCAACCAGACATAGAAATTCTATATGAATGAGGGATCTGTTTACGGGTGGCTTGGTATGCATTTCATTTTTTTAAAAAAAGATTTATTTATTTGAGAGAGAGTGTACAGTCAGGGGGAGGGGCAGAGGGAGAGGGAGAAGTGGGCTCTCCACTTGAGTGTAGAGCCCAATGCGGGGCTCAGTCCCAGGACCCCGAGATCATGACCTGAACCAAAGGCAGATGCTTAATGACTGAGCCACCCAGGCGCCCACTGTGTGTTTCATTTTTGTGTCTCATTCTGTCCTCACAACAACCTTACAGCCTGCATAGCTGGAGGGGTTCCGGCTCAGACAGATTAAGCACCTTCTGTGGGTGTCACTAGCACAGGGAGTAAACGACCCTGGGGTTAGGTTCTGAAGACAGAAAGTAGGGTTGAACCTTGGTTAGTCCAAACTATGCGTGAAGATCTTCTAGAAAGGTATTGCTTTGAAAACCAAGGGAGTCTTTCAAAAAGTCCAACAGAGCTTTCTCTCGCGTGAGCACCGGTGAAGCTCCTGAATTGCATCTAGGTGCTCTGGCATAGGAACATTTACACACTGACATCCCCCTCAGCTCACTGGCAAACTAAATTTTATCAGTCACGTGGACAGTAAGAGCCACTGAGGGGACAGCTGGTTGACTGTTGTCACAAAACTACACCCAACGCTTGACTGCAGGAGTGGGCAAAATCAACCATCGGAGTGCTCAGGGCCAGTCACGTCAACTCAGTACACACCTTCCAGATACAGGACCCAGGCTCCTAGCCCCTATTTCTATAGTCATCCTAATGTCACTGCTCTGTATCCACCCATCCCAGAGGCTGAATCAGGGCGAGCGGGGTGGGATTTCTTTGTCTCTCCTCTTCGAGTCACAGGGGTCAAGTCAGCTTTCCCCAGGTCTTTCCCTAAACATAGGCACGCTGATTGTGGCAGCTGGTGCTTGATGCTTTTTCCTTCTTTGTTTGACTTCTCTTCCCATCTCCCCAGTCTCACATTCTGTGCAGTAAACAGAATGAAAGAAAGGAAAGGGGAAACTCTTTTTAGAGTTAGTTATGCCACTCTGACATTTGGAACTCGGGAGAGCAGAGGTGAAGCAGACTCCCCCCCCCCCCGCCCCTTTTTCCCCATGATTATGGTAAAAATATTTGGAAAATACTTTATTTTTTCCTATTAAAAAAAGTGATTCCAGCCTAAGTAAACACCGAATCATGGCCATACGCACAACTGTGGAGAACTACACTTCTTGATGTTTACGTAAATCTTCCTATGGATGAGGGAACGAGGACGCCAGCTGTGTGTCCCCATCTGTAAAATGGCGCTAAGTAAACTTGACTCACAGGTGGTTTTGAAGATGAGCTGCCAGACACCAGAAGTATCATGTCCGGCTCACTGAAAACTAAAAATTACAAATGGTATAGTACAATTATTTGAAGAAAATTGAGACTTTTCCCATTCTAAATTTTTGATTGCATTCCCAGAAGGCAGCCTCTGAACACATTCTGTGGATCCTTTAAGAGAATTTTTCTGCATCTATGTGTTTCCTTTTGACAGCAGTAGCAACATACTATCATTCCTACAGGAACATAGGTTATAAGTTCTTTCTATATAATGACATTCTCTCTGTTCCTTCCCGCATCACATACGGATACAGTTGATTATTTTAAACTGCTCTTTTGTTTAACATTGTGTAGAATGTTCCATAAGATATTTGGCTTTTTGATGGCATTTCAAAGATGGTTTAATTATCTGCTGTTACCTACAATACTAGCACAAACATCCTTGGTCAGGTTTTGTGCAAAGCCTTGTAAGCTAGCTTCGTAATAGCGGAAATGCTGTAACAAAGAGTATGTGAATTTTCCAATTTAATAGACGCTCTCACTAGCCCTTCAAAGGTGTTACACCAAAGTTCCTCCACACCACTAGTGTGTAAGAATGACATTCTGTCCACCACCTTACCATTGCTATTATGCCAACAGTCCTTGACCTGACAGGTAGAGAAAAATATTAAATTACTGATTTCGTTTATATTTCTTAAATGATAAATAAAGCCTCATATCTTTGTATGTGCATTGTTTCCAGAGAGCTGCCTATTCATAGATTTTTTGCCTGTTTTTAATGAGTGATTAGTCTCACTACTTTGCAAGTGTGCTTAAAATGTTACATAAATTAAGCCTCGCTTGAGTAGATCTCAGAAATATTTTATCCGGGCTCTCCATTTGGCTTTTGACTTTAAAGCATTTTTAATAGTGTGGAAAACTGAAGTGTTAAATTTGTATCTTATGTAGTCAAATTTTATATAGTCACATGTATTATTCTTTTCCTTTGGGGCCCCCTGGGTATATGTCTTTACTAGAAAGGCATTTTTCTTTTTACTTCAAGACTGTTAAAGGCATGCACTTATATTTTGACCACACATTGCTGTCCTGCTGTTTTAGTTTTTGAAATCTTTCTCTGCTTAAATTGGAAGTTAAAACAATTGCTAATTTCCTTGTATGCAGCCCTGCCAGTGTGATTATTAAGAAGTGGTTGCCTTTGAAGTCTTTGGGAGGATATCGTCGTAAAGCAGGCTCTCCATATCTTGCTTAGTCTGATAATTTACTTAGTAATACCTTGCTCATGTAGCACAATGTTAGATTCCAATGCTATTTGACTCCAGTTAAGAGCAAATTAAACCAGGCAGTCTCAGTAAGTTCAAGAGTACCAAGATAAATTCTTTAGAGAATAAAACTATATATATCTAAAAAAAAAAAAAAAAAAAAAGGTAAAGCCGAAGTCTGGCCTGACTTTTTGGTATGCTAATTTGGTATGCTAATTTGGTATGCTAATTTGGTACTTAAACATGTCCCTGCTTCAGGCTGTGATTCTCTCTAAAGGCAAAAGTAATTCACATGAAAACAGTTATTGCTTAGCTGGCTATGTGTGCCCCTTCTTCCGTCCAGTCCAGGAAGAACATACAGATTTGATTTCCCCCCAGGATAGCAGAAGAGACACTGAGGTGGAGTAAAGATGCAAAGGGAAACTGCTCGGTGAACTCAGTCTGTGTTTAGTGACATTTACCGATGGCTGACTCAGTCGGGGCCAGGCGTCGTACTAAGTGCCGGGGACAGAGAAAGCCAAGGCTGCCTTCCTTGATGGGGCTTATGGTCTAGTGGCCCAACAGAATCATTACTAATAGCTCATATCTAACATTTATGTAAGGAATATCAGGCATTATGCTAAGCATGTTACCTGCACTATCTCCCTTTTCCATCAGTGCTTTGAAAGAGTAGTACTATGATGGCCATTTTTTTGAATGAGCAAACTACCACGCAGAGCACTTAGGCAGTTCTCCCAAGGCCACGGAGGCGGGGGGCGGCATGGGCGGAAGCCCCACTCAAGGGACTCCCGAGCTGTCCTCAAACACGGTTCGCTCCTGAGGCCCGTTAAACACAGATAATGGTGCCCAAGAAAGAAGGATGGATAGCACTGAGTCAGGCAAAGACCTGGCTTTCCAAAATGTCCATACTTCTGCTTCTCTTTTCAGGTGGGATCTCTCTTTTTCATAGATTCTGTCTCCCAGCACCGGTCTCCCCAAACACACGCACCACCTGTCACCCATCCCGTGCCACACCCCAAGCCAGAAGCTTCCGTCTGGGAGTTGGGACTGTAACCTGCACAATTGTAAGCTACATATTAATATTCACGGAGGACTTTCTGATGTGGAAATGCATGCTTCCTCCCCAAAAAAGGCAGGTCAGCAGGCCCAAGGGAATAAAGAATAAAGCCGACACAGAATCAAGGAGTCTCACAAGATCGAGGGGGAGCCCTGATGGCGTTAAAGTGTGTGGCTTTATATTCATATAGGTCCTACTTTGTTTACTGATGAGGCATCCCAAATATTCTGCCAGTGATTCAATTTTTCATGTTTCCTTTTTTAGCCAAACTAATAAAGCTCCAACTAAAACAAGTCCTACTGCTGTGGGGAGAGCGTAGTGTCATGGGGATATACAGCAAGGACAGCCAACTTAGTCCAGACGAGGCAGTGGAACAGCCTAGAGGAGATGATTAAAAAGAGAACGGAGTGGCAAAAGGACTTGCTCTTAGTATTCTTTCCTCTAGATGTTCTTCATTTTTACACCTGCATTGAATTGGAGTATCAGAAAGATAATTTCCCAGGAAAAGAAATGAAACATACACATGCATACCTGCAATATAAAGTAATATACATGTATTCAGAGTTACATGTGGTTCCACAGCATTTCCCAGATTTGTCGGCCCGTCAGAATCACACAGAGCACACTTTTAAAAATGCAAATTCAGGGGCCTCATCTAAATCAGACTCAGGAGGCCAAACCTGAGAATTTGTATTTGCATTTTATTTTATTTTTTTATTTATAATTTTTATTTTGTTATGAGAATTTGTATTTTAATCAGCTTCCCCCAGGGACTTTGATGGAAACTGCCTGGAGCCAGACTGTCGGTCTTTATTTAGGAACTTGAACTCTGTACAGTAAAAGCCATAGGAATGGCTCCTACTATAGAAAATAAAAGAGCTTCAGGGGGGACCAGCATTGTAGTTGGGTCTTGCAGAATGGGTAGGAGTTCGACAGCTTACCAAGCAGAGGAGGACAGGGAGACCACACTTTCTGGGTGACCCAAACCTTAGGGTGAGGAGGCTTCCATAGGTATGTGTTGATTCTTTAATTTTATTTCAATGGCCTTAAACTTCCCCTCCTACCTTTGTGCCCAACTCCGTGAATTTGAAGCAGATTAATAATGGTGTCTCTAGTTAATAGGCCTTTGTTGTCTGCACTGTACCGCATCTTAGGTCAAAGCTGATAATTAAATTCATTATCTATTATGTATCTACCTGTTTGGGCGCTGTCCAGATACTTTATCACCAAAATACTATGAAGTGGTAATATTACTGCTCCGTTACGGATGAGTTACAGAGACCCAAAAAAGTTAGGTCTCCCAGGGTTGGAGCTTAGACCTGAACTTGTCTTTGTGTGGCTCCAAGTTCCATAATTTTAATGTTACAGATAAAACCTAGAAAGTTTATGATACTCTATGGTGGTTATGAGCATGAAACTGTGGGTTTGGGTTTGGCTGAACTACTTACTAGCTGTGAACTTGGGAGTAAATCAGTTTACTTCTCTGAGTCTTCACTTCTCCTCTATACAATTCTGACCATATATATCATCCTTCTGAGCTTCCTATGAGGACTCGGTGAAATAAACCCTATCATAGGTGCTTATCAAGTATTTTTAGCAGAGAGTAAAAATAAGTGTATCATTACTATGACTGGTTTGGTTACGATTATTAGGCAAGTTACTTGGGTATCAGCCCAGAACACCGCTGCGTTTGCTGCAACGTTAGGCAAGATGATGTGGAGAGTTCACATAGGACAAGCAGTGCCAAGAATGTTACCTTTGTGAAGGCAGACATTGGCCCATCCTGTTTCTCATTATAAGCACATTGTCTAGAGCCATGTCGGGCATGCAGCAGGCGCATAATGAATACTTAGTAACTGGAAGGAGGAGGCAATAGAGTACCATCATTAAAGTTTTACGAAGTATGGATGGCTTTGGAGGAAAAATTTTAAAGATCTTTTCCTTCATGTTGATTTCCTAACACATCATCATTTACAATCGGTCACTCTTAAGAAATGTCTTACCAACAGCCTATTATCAAAATGCTTTTTAATGAGGCAGGCAGTAAAGTAAGTCTCGACTTGAATGTTGAGATTTCCCTGCAGACATTGGATTTACATGGTAAAACCTCAAGGATTGACTTACTCACTGTTGCAGCTCAGAAGTGTTGAGAACTGCCATTCTCCACCCTGTCAACCTTACACTCACCAACTGTCCTACGTGAGGACATGGGTGATAACCTCCCAAAGACTGGAGGATCGTTACCAGCAGGAGTCGGGGGATATCTGCATGACGCTTGAGCGGAAGTGCACGTTTCTCACTCTGGCACCAGGAAGGGGCCCACACAAAGCTACAGACTCCCACACCCCTCCTCCGAACAGAGAAGGGATCAGTCCCTCTTCTACGTTCTGTCACTTTGCCCATTTTTTAGGATGGACATTGCATGGTTTGCCAAGAAAGGAAGTAAAAGGACAGAAAGAAATGGAATCTCTGGTTAAATATGTAGTTCTTCTGGTGTATTTCGCAGTTTCCCATTCATCAGATGAATGTGTAGTCATCATGCTACGTTCTCAAATGGAGGCAGTCACAAAGAAAGGCTCACATACACCCTTTTAAGACGGTCACAGCAAAGTGGGAAACAAGCTAAGGTCATTTGTCCAGAAGCTATAGTTTTGCTAGCAAGTCAAATCAACAAATACCCGTTGAGTATCTGTACGCCCAGGACTCTGCCAGGCCCTTGGAAAAACAGAAGGAGCTTGGGACTAAGTCACACCCTCGGGAAACTGAGTATGATTCACTCAGCAGCATTCATGAGAACACAGAACCTGTGTAGTCAAATGCCCTTTGTCTCACTGGTATTTTATTTTCCTGTAGTACCTTAGGAATCCAGTGTTCCATCTTTCTGGAATTAGATGGGTATAAATAAATAGATACATAGGCAAATACGCAGACCGAAGAAAGCAATCCAGTGTTGATGTTTGGTATGGAAAAGGCTCTGTGGACCTTCAGAGAGGGGAGAGAATATTATGGCATGACAATTGTGCTGCTTGGTTTTTAATGGATATTTTGATCAATGATTAAACAACTGTTTGAGTCAGACAGAACTGCCTTGGAAACCTAGCTCCACCACTTACAAGATGAATGAAATTAGGAAATGTACCTGACATTTCTGAACTTCAGTTCTTTGCTCACAAAGAAGATTATTTTTATATAAAGCTAATATGATTTAGGTATTAAAATAAAGAACTAAGTAGACAGAATTAAGTAGAACGAAGAAAAAATAATTTAAAGATAACCATGAATTAATATTTTGATTTTTCTTTCTTTAAAAAATTTCTAATTTTATCCAAGTTAGGTATCTCTATCTCTCTACATTTCTACACAGTTTGAGGAGTCAAAGAGTTCTAAAGGTTTATTATAAAACACTGATTTTAGTCCTCTGACACCCTTGTCTCACTCTCCAATCTCTCCCGGCCAAGAAGCTGACACTTTATACCTCTTCGAGCTAATAAATTTGCTAGTTCCTACATTATCCTCTAAATAGCATATTTTTCCTTTTTTTTTCTTTTCGGTTTCAGGCATCACTTATTAAATCTCCAAGATGGCAGGGGAGGATTTAGCTCACCTTCCAGCTCTTGGGGTCTCACCCCAACATGAGCCCATCTTTGCCATGTAGCTATATTTGGTAGAATGATTCAATTAGATCAGCAGGCAGTATTTCCATCATTAGGAATATGGAGATGGTACAGGCACCCTTGCATCATAGAGTAAATTGTGATGAGTTTTCCCTTCTTGCCCAGTTTTTGTTTTCCCTGCAGTTCATAATAGTGTTGTTTATACATGGGCTCATTTTCCTTTATCTTTTTTCCTAATTCAATTTCCAGCTCTTCTCTAGTTGTGTAAATTCCCCTTGAATGTGTTCAAGAGCCTCGATCACGTTGCCGTCTTCCTGAAAACGTCTCTCCCAGAGCCCTCTGACCTAACTGCGCTGGGCTGGTGGTCTTGCTGCCTAGCTGTCATCCTGGGCTCCCCTCGACCACCACCTTGCGGATCGCCTTCACGTTTCTACAGTGATGGATTCCCTGCTCCTCGCATATGCACTATCTTCCTCCTCCTTGTTTCACTCCCTTGTTTTTGTGGAGGACATCCTCCAATTGCTTTGTAAGAAAGATTGAGCGGGAGGTTAATTTTTGAAAATTGCATATATGAAAAATATTTTATTCTACTCACATTCAAATGTGAGCTTGGCTGAGTATGAAATTCTAGGTTGGAAATTATCTTCCTTCAGAATTTTGAAGGCCTTGCCCTCCTTAATTTCTAGCTTTTTGTGTCACTGCTGACAAGTCTAAAGCTATTTTGATGCCAGATCCTTGGAGGCAACACTTTTCTTTCGGGAACCTTACAGGATTGTGTATTCGTATTGAATGCTCTGAAAGTTCATAATGATACAGCTTTTTTATTTATTGGGCTGGGCGTTGAATAAGCTCATTCATTCTGGAAACATGTGTCCTTAAGTTCAGGGCTTTTCTTTTTTCCCCTTAAATTAAGTGGTGATGGTTTCCTTCCTTCTTTCCATCTTTTTGAGCCTTCTATTATTTAGAAACTGGAACTCCTGGACTGCGCTTTAAATTTTTATTTGCCCTGCTTTTTCCTTTCTCTGTTTACTCATTCTGGAAAATTTCCTTAAATTTGTCTTCTAAACCTTTGAATCTTCACACTCATGCTGTGATTTTTTTCCCCTAAAGCTAACTTTTGCTCTCTAAAGGTTGCTTTCTTGATATCCTAATTTTTTCTATTAAAAAAAATAGCCTTTTTTCTCTTCTTTTCCCCTTCCTTCCTTCCTTCCTTCCTTCCTTCCTTCCTTCCTTCCTTTAGTAGAGAGAGAGGGAGAGAGTGCGCGCACACATAAGCCGGAGCAGAGGGGAGGGGCCGAGGGAGAGGGAGAGAGAGAATCTTAAGCAGGCTCTATACTCAGTGTGGAGCCCCACTCAGGGCTAGATCTCATCCTGACTGGAGCCGAAATCAAGAGTCAGACACTCAACCAATAGAGCCACCCAGGCGCCCCAATAGTTGTTATTTCTTAACATCTCTCTGACAGTTTTCCTTAAGTTGCATTTTTTTCTGTTCAAACCTTAGTCTTTATCTGTCCTCGGAGAACTCTTTCCCATGTGCCTGAAAACCCTTGGCTGTCTGCTCGTATTTAAGTGTGGAGACTTAAGTCCTGTTTGGAAGTTCCGAGGCTGTGGGTGAGTCTTGTCCACAGTAAGCTTCACTCTAGAGAGCTATGGCTAGGATGTTGTGTTCAGAAAACTCCCATGTCGATAACTGTACACCTTCCTTCTTAGGTTGGTCAGAATCTCCAGAAAATAACCCCCCAAAACCTCTATTATCCTCTTGTCTGGAGGGTGAGGCCCCAGCTGCCCGTGTTATCAGAGCCTAATAGGGAAAGAGGGCTGAGGGCCTAAGCACCCAATATGCGCACATGTACCTGACGGATCCTTCGTTTTCCACAAGGCACCCCTGTCCTCGGTGCGCCCAGTCTTCCCAGTTAGGAGACCCTCCTCTCCAGAGGATAAACCACGGTGTGGGGTGGAGAGGACTAGTATGTCTCTCTTTCTTTTTCTTTCTTTCTTTCTGTCTTTCTTTTTCTTTCTCTTTCTTTTCTTTTCTTTTCTTTTCTTTTCTTTTCTTTTCTTTTCTTTTCTTTTCTTTTCTTTTCTTTCTTTCTTTCTTTCTTTCTTTCTTTCTTTCTTTCTTTCTTTCGACAAAGAGGTAGAAGGGACAGGATCAATTTTTATGCAGCCATCCAAACAATCCTCTTATTTTAGACCTCCCCTTTCACCTGTCCTTCTGGAAGCACACGACACTGCCAGTTCTCAGGGGATGGAAGTAGAAGAAAGTGTTTGACTCATCATCTTCCCCTGAAGCCTTGCGTGCATTTTTTCTCATTCGTAAGATAGATATAATGATACCTACCACGTAGGGCTGTGGTGGGGATTAAATGAGATAACGTATACTGGGGATATATCAAGAATATAATAAGCACTCAATAAATAAGAGTTTGGTTTTTTGTTTATTTGTTTTGGTTTGGGTTTTTTTCCCCAAAAAACAGCTTAACATTAGGAACCAGGGACAGCCATCTCTCTACTACTTACTGGCTTGGTGACTTTGGCTCTTGTTTTTTAAAAACCACTTTTAGACTCGTATTCTTCTCTGAATAAGGGGATGATGATCACTTTCTTGCTCATATCTCAGAATTAGTTTAAGAGTCACATTAGAAGAGGATGAGCAAGTACCTTGCAAATGTCAAGCACTGCCCTTAGGCTTTGGAGGCAGACAGAAGTGGGGTGACACTTCAGCTCTGCCTCTGCCTAGATGCGTGGACTTGGGCAGGTTTTCTAACCTTGCTGAGTGTCAGTTCTCCGCTCTGTAAATCACTGTGGTGAGACTTTGGCCTCCATTTGTGACAAAGGTGGAATGGGAGAACCAGAGGAGTACCACGCTGGAGAAGCACTCTGGAGCCCTGGTCTCTCTGCCCCCCTGGCAGCCACCTGTCTCTCCGACATGGGCTCTAAGTTTCCTGCCCTCGAAGTTGCCTGTAAACCTCCTCCCCCAAGAGCAGCATCAGTTGCTGAACAGGAGTGCAACCACGCTCTTAGCTGTGAGCGGATGGCTGGACTGCTCTGGTGATTACACGGAGCCTTTTCCAGGAAAAAACATAGCACATACGCAAACTAATGTTGGTATAAATTAGAGTTCCTCAGAATCCTATCTGTGAATGCCATGTTAACAGTTAGATCTCTTAAATGAAAAGTGAACTTTAAACTAGAATCCTAACATAAAACCCTACGTAGAAATCCCCATCACAAATCTAACGGTGATCTGCTAGCACTTTCCAGTGCTTCATATATGAACCCTGTACTAGGCATTTTACTTGAATTATTTAGCCCTAAAACACAAAGACAGCCCTGAGATTTAAAGAAAGCAGGTAACTTGCTCATGGTCACAGAGCTAGTAACAGCTGGAGTTAGCGGTCATGTCGAGGGTATTGGTTTTGAGTTGAGCAAGCCCAAAATGATTTGTTGAAGTCACTACCTTAGTACCTCAGAATGCAAACTTGTCTGGGAATAATGTTGCAGATACAACTGGTTCAGTTAAGATGAGGTTATATTGAATCCAGTCTGGACGGGGCCTTCATCCGATATAACTGGTGTCTGGGTAGGAAGAGGGACGTTTGCACACAGACACACGGAGACCACGTGAAGACAGAGACTGAAATGATGCTACCAGAAGCATGAACTGGGCAGGAAGCATCCTCCCCTAGAGGATTCAGTGGGCCATGGCCCTGCCAGTACCTTGATTTAGGACTCATAGCCTCTAGAACTGTGGGAATTTCTATTGTTTTAAGCCAGCTAGCCTGTGGTACTTGTTACAGTCGCCCTAGGAAACTAATAACAGGAAAATAATTTGGAGCTTCTGACTCCAAAATCTAAGCTTGTTACCACTAGACAGCGGCACATGCTTTCCATGTCCAACTCAAAACACAGGGAGAGGAAATGTGATGACATGTTAAAACAGGAGAAAGACTGGCTAATTCTAACTCCAATTACATTGTCCAAGAACTTGATGAACAGATGGAAGTGTACTTGTACTGTCCACGAAGAAAGTTTGAGAAGCTTGTGGAGCCGGGCAAGAGAACGTTTTTGAAGATCCTTGAAGAGAGAGGTCTGCAAGTGTTTGGTAGCTCCCTGGTGCCAGCTGGGCACTCGAGGAGGGAGACCAAGGGGAAATCGTTCACCTGTGCGTTATTTCCACCTGTAACAGGATCTGCCAACTCTTGAAATGGCCTGTTGTCAGCACATTTTGAACAAAAATAAAATAATCGATCCTGGTCTTTTAAGCTACCCCCTCCTTCAGTATGGATAAGCCAAAGCTCTGGCGTGTCCAGCAGTGACGAATGGGCTAAGGACTCAGGTGCACGGTCTTGAGATGACTACAGGGTTCCTTCTTGCAAAGTCTGCTGAAGGCACCAGAAAGCTCATCCCCCACCCCCATGTGAGGGGTGAGTGCAGCCTCTCCCAGCAAGTCCACACCTAGGTCTATACGCCACAGCACTGGAGAGCAGGCACTCAAACAGGTACTTGTGCACCAGCGTTCACGCATCATCATCCGCAAGAGCGCAGAGCTGGAAACCCCAAGTGTTCATCAGCAGATAAATGGGTCAACAAAATGTGGTGGCCACGTGCCATACGAGAGTATACGGCCAGGAACCTTGAAGACCTCATGCTCAGGGAAATGAGCCAGGCTCGAAACGACAAGTATCGTATGATGACACTTACATGACGTCCGTGGAGGAGTCAACTTCACAAAGTCAGAAAGTAGAACAGAGTTACCAAGGGTGAGAGGGAGGAGGAATGGGGGAGGTAGTATTTCGTGGGTACAGAGTTTCTTTTTGGGATCATTAAAAAGCTCCGGGAAATAACAGTGGTGGTGGTTGTACATAAGGAACTTAATGCCACCGAATTGGACACCTAAAAATACTTAAAATGATGAATTTTGTGTAATATGTATTTTTCCAGAATTAAAAAAGAGTGCTGGAAAAAGCTTTCAGCAAATGCTGCAAAATCCTTCACTTCTCATTCAGGTTTATCAAATTTATTTATTTATTACATAATATTCGTACTTCATCTTAATCCTGTCTAAATAGACCAACCAAACTGCTTTGGATATTAATCTATAAAATAATGCTGTAATATTCCAAACGAAGAAGTATGTACCTCTTCCTTCCGAGCACCCGAATATGTTGCAGGATTAAACAGTTACTCAACATCACAAAAAAGCAACTGCACTCTGAGAATTCCTTTGTATTTTAGAACTTAGGCATTAAATAAATCATAATATGTCCATGTTGCAGAATTTCATGGACACTAAATTATACTCTCAAGAATCATCAAATTTTACAAAACTGGGAAAAGTCACTCCCGATGTAAGTGAAAACGAAGATACGGATACATAGAGAGCATCATCCCAAATACATCAGAAACCTTTTATACACATACACAGGAAAGAAAGACAAAACGATTAATGTATTCATTTGTTCCACAAGGAGGTACTGAGGATATAAAAGTGAACAAAACCGACAAAATCTCTGTCCTTATGGAGTTTTTTTTCCTAGTGATAGGAAAAAACAGCAAAACAAATAAGTCAATTAAAACAAGAAATATGAAGAAAAGTCTAGTGAGCGAGAGGGATGAAGGATACCAGAAAGGATACAGGATGGAGACTGCAAAGGGAAACTTCCTAAAATGTTATCAGTGGTTACCGATGGGTTGAGGCATTGTGGGTAATTTTTTCTTTCTAATTATATTTTCCAAGCTTTCTATAACTCAGATGCACTAATTTTATAGTTATAAAATATGCCTTTAAATGCACACTTACACACTTCCTAAGAACAGCTGCAATAACGTTCACCTCTCTTTATGTCGGATACCCCCACAAAATGTGAACCATAGGGAATACTGGGACCATGGCCTTGAATGGAAACCCCCTGAGGAAAGCAAGCCAATTCTAGTTACCAATCAGGAACGTAAGAATTAAACAAATTCTTGGTAATGCTTAACAAAGCCTGAGTTTAGAATATGTTCTCTGGTAATTTATACATACCCTGGACAGAAAATGAAAAGGTGATCAAAGGGGTAATGACTTCAGTATTTGGTAAAAGTAAATCAAAATTAGCCCACCAGGTGTCAAACAAATTAGGTTGGTATAAACAGGCTGAAAAATGGGCGATGATGATGGTAAAATGAATTGGGAAGGACACGAACATCACTGTAATTGTTGTCGTTGATGCATAGAGGAAGACAAGCAAAACTCAAGAGTAGAATTATGTCTGCATAATTCCTTCCAGACAAGGGAAGATTTAATACATGGAGCCCCTGACACTTTGGTAACCGTGTGGTCTGAGGGATAAGTACGTGAGGTCCAGCGGAGGCGAAGGCAGAGGTCACTGTGACGGGCAAGGATTCAGCTCTCCGAGAGCAGGAGTTGATAGTAGACACATAATGGACGTTTGCTGTTTTGGTGTTTGTTTGTTTTTTTTCTGTAAGATTTTATTTATTTATTTGAGAGAGAGAGCAAGAGGAGCAAGATGAATGGAAGGAGGAGGGGCAGAGGCAGAGGGAGAAGCAGGATCCCCACTGAGCAGGGAGCCAGACTCAGGACTCCATCCCAGGACCCCGGGATCATGACCCGAGCTGAAGGCAGATGCTTAACCGACTTAGCCACCCAGGGACCCCTGGACGTTTGTCGTTTTTTATTGAAAAGCAATCCCCTTCCATTTGTTCATTTAATTTTAATAAATTTATTCTGGCTGGCCAGATATCCTAGGTGGATATCTAGAACTGAAAGAAATGAGATTCATTTGACATCATGATTCAGGATCTGGGGCGCCTGGCTGTCTCAGTAGGTAGAGCATGTGACTCTTGATCTCAGGGTCATGAGTTCAAGCCCCACGTTGGGCCCAGAGCTTCCTTGAAAAGATTCAGGACCTAGCTGCGTGGCTGTCTGATTTCAGGTCAGTGCTTTCATCTTCCTCCGCCTCGGCCCTGCCATGTGGAAATCGCGCACTGGGCCGATGCTAACGGGCTTCATGCTTGTTGGTCTCTCCCATTACTCCTAACAAGAATGTTACTGGGTGGCGAGTGCATTTCACATCACCTGCTTCCCAACTGAACACCCTGACATATTTCGTATCTGGATAGGAAGATGGGGATGGGTGAGAGTCCAGGAGGCAGTCTCCAGCTGGCTACCTCGCAGACAAACTGCCAGCCTGGGACAATGGCAGCCGCCACCATGCCCCATCTGGGTATGTCACAGGGGTGCTCACCCCACCCATCCCTGCAGCAGCACCCAGACTTCTGTCCTAGCTGGAGGGTGGCAGGGGTGAGGGCGGCACCAGGATCAACCAACCTAGAACCCTTCCTGGGGAGGGGGCAGCATGTGAGCCTAGCCCTCAAGCCCCCGCGGCCTGATCCATTGTCTCCTCAGACCTCACAAATACAAATTCAAATATAAAGTTGGTCAGAATTGAGAGACGGCAACTGCAGGGCATTCCAGCCCAAGTGTGGGCGCCTTCTGAAGCCAAGGCCCTGTGTACCTGCCCTGGTCCCACCTGGATGGAGCCAGGCCTGCTTCCTGCTCACGTGATTTCCTAGTTGCTTCCCTTTATCCTGGTAGAGAGCTTACACTTGTAGTCTCAATCTAGCATCTCCTCTTAAAAAACAGTTTTCTGCCTTCACATCATATTCAGTTTCAGCTGTTGGTTCATTTCTCTGCTCCCCTTTAGACAAAACTTGTTGAAAGAGTCGACACTTGCTGTGTCTATGTTCTCGCCTCCCCTACACCCCCCATCTCCCCAGAGTCTGGCTCACGCCCCCACGTCCCCACTGAACTGCTTCGGCCGTGCGCCCCGTCTCCTCCGGCTTGCCTGATCTTATGGGTATTTCTCACTGGCCTCTATCCCACAGGAGCATTCAGCAGAAGTGACTACTCCCTCGTTTTCTAAATACTCTTGTCTCTTAAATTTCAGGATAAATGGGTTTTTTTGTTCCTCACTGGCTGCTGCTTCTCACTTTTCTTAGCTTGATGGCTTTCCTCTGACTTCTCAGTAACAGAGTTCCTCTCCTCTTTTGTTTCCACTTACTCCCTCAGCCGAGACTCCTCAGTCTCCATGCAATTGAGAACCACATCTTCAGATTGCTAGCCTGGACTTCCCCACTCACCTCTGACTGCTCAGTCCCAGGGTCCTAACCGACACCATGATTTAGTCTCTCGGTCACTTTACGTGCCCAAACAAGAACTCCTGACTATGCAGGAACATGTCCCCAACCCCTCAGTGCCCCACCTTCATGTCAGTCAAGTGTAACAGCCATCTTCCTGTCTACTCAAGTAAACACCTAGAATTCACTCTTGATTTTGTTCTTTCCCTCTTATCTCACATTCAGACCATCAGTGACTCTCAATTATCTTATACTGAAAATAAATGTTGACTCAATTCTCAGCTTCCCATCTCCCTTCCTGCACTGCTAGCCCGGGGAGCCATCTTTCACTTAAATATTGTCCTGATGGAAATAGGTCATTCTTTTTCATCTCAGCCACTTAAGTGATCTACATAGAACTTACTGAAAGTTACAATTATACATTTGAATGTTACAGATCAGAAAATCCCATCACCCTAAAAAAAAAGACTGGAGGAGAAAAGGAAACTCGACACTGGGGAGGTTTTATTTTTTTTACTTGCCAAATAAGAGCATTAAAAATTCAGGTGATCGTGATAATGTGATAATGGTATTACTAACGTTTATTGAGCAATTACTATGTGTCAGGGACTATGCTATATACTTTTTATGGATAGTCACTTTTTTTTATTTTTCAAAGGTTTATTTATTTATTTGAGAGAGAGAGTGTGTGAGCATAAGTGGGAGGAGGGGCAGAGGGAGAGGGAGAGAGAGAATCCCAAGCAGACTCCCCACCGAGCGTGGAGCCTGATGTGGGGCTCAAACTCGTGACTCTGATATCATGACCCGAGCTGAAATCAAGAGTCGGATACTTAACCAACTGAGCCACCCAGGCACCCCTGGATAATCACTTTCTATTCCCACAAAAATGTTATGAGGCAGATAAAATTATTAGCCCCCATTTACAGACAAGAACACTGGGGATCGGAAAGGCAGGTCACTTCACTGAGTTCTCAGTATGGAAAACAATTCTATTTCCACAAGCCTTAAATAGTAAACACACACACAAGAAAGCATGCAGTTTTAGAACTGAAATTTTTAGTGGCATTAGCTTTCTGAGATGCTTATTGCATTGCCCTCATTTTTCTTTCACCAGAGATGAAGAAAAGCCTTGCCATAGGTTGGCATTTGTCCACAGAAGGTGTCCTGGAGCCACTGGTTTAGCCTATAAGTGACACCATACTAGCTAAAGTTGAAGGTCGGCTCTAGAACGTATCACTGGTGATCCCCTAATGAAAAATTACTTAGCCAGCTCACTAACCCTTAATCATCCCAAGTGGTTGACAGCAAATGGCTGCCACGAATACATGTGGAGCTTGGCAGGTCCTTTAAGGATATATTTGGACCTGCTCCAGAGAAGCAGCCTCCAAGGCCCATTGATGGCATCTGTTTGCATAGTCAGCACTTCCTTTTTATGAAACTCAGTGCCCCAGGGTGTCTGGGATTTACTGACACCCATTACTGGTGCCAAGACCAAGCAACAGACACCAATGGCTTCTTTTCCTGCTTCCTGAACCCCAATTCATGAATATGCTCAGAAGTCAAAAATACACTGGCTATTTCCTTAGAACCAGCTGGAAGGTAGAACAGAGGGATAGAACAGGGGTGATCAATACTTTCAGTTTTTGATGCCCCTCAGTAGAATAAATGCCTCTGGTAGGAAATAAATTCCCCCTAGTGATATTTCAGTGAATTACCGGCTGGTACCCATTTATTTGAACCTAGTCTGTATGACTTTCAAATTATATATATTATAAACGTAATACATTTGATCCATCGTAACAGTCGACTTTCTCGCCCAAGTACTTCCACTGGCTCACACTGATCAACCAAGAGAGAGTCAGTGAAGAGTGACTTTAAGCCTCTATGGAGAACAGAGAGCAGTCTCCTCGCCTGGCCTCTCAGTTTAAGGCTAGAGGGCTATGCATGGATATGAGGGCGGTCCCCAGAACATGGGAATAAACATCTGCAGGATGCTGGGGACCAGGGGTTAGCACAGTATGGCCCGCAGGCCAAATCCATCCCACCATCTATTTTTACATGGCTCGTCAGCTAAGAATGGCTTTTGTGTTTTTAAATGCTTGGAAAAAAAGAGAAAGAATATTTTGTGACAAGTGAAAATGATGTGAAATTCAAATTACAGTGTCCATAAATAAATTGTTACTGGACGAGCGCCACCTTCATTTGTTTTCTCATTATCTGTGGCTACTTTCATGCCACAACGGCAGAGCTGCGTAGCTGTGACAGAGACGGAGCAGCAAAGCGTAAGGTATTTACTATTCGGCCCGTCACACAAAAAGGACGCCAACTCCTATGTGAAGTAACTCTCAGAAATAAAAAATAGAGGCTACTTGAGCAGAAAGCAAGGTTAACGTGACTTATTTTACTGTAAATATGACTTCAGAAAGGGAAGAAGAAACGGCTTAAGAGGAACAAAATAAAGCAAGTGCCGGTCTATTGAATTCCAAATCTATAACCATAAGTTTTTCAGTGTTTTCACCATAGAAACAGGGCTCACTGTCCCAGTTTAACAAGAATATTATTCCATCATTGGCTTTTTGCGGCTGTTTCCAAATGAAATTTCCACAACTGGTCACACAGCAATGCAGAGCTGCGACCCTCACATTATGCACGGAACCTCAGTTGGTGAACTGATGACTCACACTGGTCACTGAGCCGACACCTGCCAGGCCACACAGCAGAGGCCCTTCTCATCGAAGACAGCAAGCTTGGAGTGCCGATCACATGTTCTAACACCGAAACCAGCGGACAGACCTAGTGAGTTCAACCTACGTAGTTTCAGGGTGAACACTGAAAAATGCCTATAGCTTTGGATAAAAATAAAACATGAGTATACCTTGAGTGTTATTTAATACTAAGCAACTACTCACCACAATTTATTCATAAGACACTCTGAACTAAAACGTTTTTTTCATAAAAAAAAGTAATAAAGAAGAAATAAACTGTCTCCAAATCCAATTCCTACCCGGACCAGCAACGTCCAACATCTCACAGTCAAACGGAGCTATCTAGTGTTTAGCTCATTACCCTGAGTAAACACGAACTGTGCCCCATGAAGAAGTCATGGTGAGGAAACCTTAGAGAACATAATGACTCTTTAGCCGTAGAGATTTCGCCTGTCATAATCTGCTGCCATTAAACCAGAGGGGTAAAAAGATCCATGGGAACAAACCATATTTCCAACACAGAAAGAAGGGATATAATCATGACCTTTCATTTCCCAAGTTGAGATCCCCAGAATACGATGTGTCACAACGGAGTAAGAGATTCTCTACAGAAACGGTTTCATTTTGAAGAAAGTCTGAAAAATATCAGAATCCAGAGTTTTCCATACTGTAGGACTTTTCAGAGTCTTTCACATGCTAATAAGCGCTGTGACCCTCCAAAGGCGGGTTGTAGCTTTATTGCATTAGCTTGAGTGGGTTTTCCTCAACGCGTAGTCTCCACTCACTGCTCAGGAAACAGTCAGGAAACAAGCACATCGGAAAGCACTGGCTGTCTCGGAGGTCTGTTTCCTTGGCTGTCTTGTTTCTCCCTGACTCTTCCAATCCCGTGGACTGGGGGAAATACAGCCCTCGTAAGTACCCGTTCTTATAAGCCAGTGGAGCTGACGTTGTTTACAACAAATGCTTTAACTAAATGTTAGACCGTCCAAGATGCCTTCATTTTTTAAGAAGCCCATTCTCACTGGAGAAATTTTCCCCATACTTTCCCAATCATTTTAATACAAAATAATTAATAATATAAGACAACGGGACTCAAGATTGAGCGGGGAAAGTCTGAAATTCATTTGCCTCTCCAACTGGGTACAAAAAGCAACACATAGGCATTAAATTAACAAAGGAGACTTTCACAGTCCTTCCTTGCTGCAATCAATTCAGTAACCTGCCATTTCTTCTGGGTTGCAAATCTGAGGTCAATTTTTTCGGCCCAGCAGTTTGAAGGACCCATTGCCTCTGCCACCAAAGAAGATGTAGGAAAACCGGAACCACTCACATATCCTAGGAGACAAGCGTTGCCAAATCAAAGTGGAACACTGAGTTTTCAGCAAGTCCAAAGAATAATGCAATAATTTGGCTCTTTGCAAACTCGGGGCACTGATGAACTTTTCGTAGCAGCTTTTAACCTCAAGCCAGCTTTTCTTGGCTACAGCACTCCAGAAGAAAATTGTCTCTTGGCTTAACTAAGCCAACTTATCACCTCTATATTCTTTGTATATGCTTAGAAACACATACTGTTAACAAGGAGCCAGACCCTCTCCTGTGGCCTAGACCCTGAATTATAAACAAGTGCACCTTCTCCTGTTATTCCAGAGTTTCTTTGCCTAAATCACTTTGAAAACCTCAATGACTGGACTTTTCAAATGTTGATTTTTTTTTAAATAAAACAAGCCAAAAAAAAAAAAAAAAAAGAAAGCCCAAGCAAAACAAAAGCACTGTGTTCAGACAGAAGAAATAAAGCAGATTTAAAGAAAAAATTACAAACATTAATAAGTATCACAAGCCTATTCTTTACTTTCAGAAAACTTATAATGTCTTTTCATATCATTAATTATTTCTCAGAGTATTCATATGGTATCTGGGTATAGGGAAGGGCAATTGTCACTGTGTCTGATCAAATGGGATCAGTTGACTCATCAGCTTTGGGCTTAAATCAGAAAAAGTAAAGTTTATTGATTTTTTTCAGCCTGCTTTTTGCTTTTGCCTTAAATGAAAATACAATCACCCCAGGGGAGGGATGAAAGAGAAACCAGATGAGATTCTGTTTTTTAAGAAGTCATTAGCATGGCTTCTCGTTAAAGAGCTTATAAAAGGTTTTCGCAGAATCCATAAATCTGCCATTCTGTCAGTTCAGTTTCATTGATAGAATTGTGAATGGGTCACATTAACTATGGCATCTACAAGAGCTGCATCTAATCAATTTCGTTTCTTTCGAAGTTGAAGTACAGCAAAGAGCTCATGCTGAGACTCTGCTAGTAGATAATTGTGTAACTAGCATTACTTGGGCGCTTACCTTATTTGAGACACCTCGCTAAGTGTTTCACTTGCCTTGTTTTATTGTAACCTCACAATGACCCAAGGAAGAATGCCCGATTATCATTCGCATTTAATATCGAAAGAAACTGAGGCTTTACAGAGGTTCAGTAACTTCCAGAATAGAAAGGAGTTTCTTTTTGTTTTTGTTTTTCCACATTAATTCACTAGTAAGTATTTAGGTTTGGGGACTTTTTTTTTCATGGTATTTCAAGTCCCCTCAGAACACTTTATAGTTAGTCAGATTGACTCTTGTGTTTGATGATGGGTGATCAGAACATGTCTCCTTTGATTTTTCTTGTAAACACCTAAATCGCTAGTATGTGGTGTGGCTGAGATTTAAACCCATGTATATGTGTTTCTGCTAGCAGAGCCCACGCTTTCACCCACGATGCTAAGCGGTCTTCGGTTACGAAACACAAAACCTAATGAGGTGGAAGACAGTGTAGTGCTTCCTTAAAAAATTAAAGAATTACCATATGACCCAACAATTCCACATCTAAGTATATACCTGAAAGAATTGAAAACGGACTTGAACGGATATTTGTACACCTCTGTTTATAGCAGTATTATTTACAGTAGTCAAAGGTGGAAACAACCAAATGTCCACTGATAAGCAATCAACAAAATGTGATACGTACATGTAATGGAATATTACTCAGCCACAAAAAGGAATGGAATTCTGATAAATGCTATAATACGGATAAACCTTGGAAGCATTATGCTACGTGATATAAGCCAGACAGAAAAGGACAAATATTACATGATCCCAATTATATAAGGTACCTGGAATAGTCAGATTCATAGAGTCATAAAGTAGAAAGATGGTTGCCAAAGACTGGGGCGGCAGGGGGTCAGGCGAGAGGGGAAGGGGAGTTACTGTGTGATGGGTACCAGATTTCAGTTTGGGAAGATGAAAAAATTCTAGAGACAGACGATGCTGATAGTTGCCCAAAATGCAAATATACTTCATGCCACTGAACTATAAGTACACTTAAAAATGGTTAAAATGGTACATTTTATTATGCATATTTTATCAAAAGAAGTTAGGACTGAGATTTGCACTAAAATGTGAACGGTAGGCCACAAAACAAAACTAGTATAATTCGCGATCTACTTTGTAAAAGATAACAGTAACCAGATACGCAGATCTTATTCCACTCAATGGCACTATAAATCTTCTACTCTGTCTTCATCAGACGAAGATCACCATGAAGAGCTAATAGGATGAGTCCTTCAAGTTCACTACCAGATGCAACAACATGAAATACAAAGCATCAGGATGAATTCCAGCAAGAACAGCTTATTTTACTGGACATCCGGTCACACCTTATCCCTTAATCACCTTCAAAGTGAATCAAAGCACTCTTCCGGGAGAAATCTTGAAATATTATTTGGGAAATCTGGTTCAAATTTTCTTCTTCAATTTACATACTGGGAACAGCAAACACTTTGAAGGAAATATTAAACACTTTTTCGTCGTGTATTGGGATTCTTTTCAGCAATATTTTTAAAATAATTGAATTGGCTCATTTAAGTGCCCTAGATTCTGGCCCAGTTTGATTATTTATATAAAAATGAGATAGAAAATGATGTAGGCATTAATGTTCTTTGATTAGTCAGTGCTTTTTGTTGTTGTTTCTGTTTCTTGGTCAGAAGCTTTATAGCAGTCCAATAAAATTTCCCTTGTGCTCAATCGAGAGCTATGAATGGAGTCAAATCAACTTTGTAGGATGTACTGATAAAAAATATGCTCAGAATGTCATACTTTCCCTCCCCAAATTCAGTGATCTTATAAACAAGTGAATATGGCAATGAAGTGTAGTCCCTTTTCGTAATATACAAACTCATATCCATGAGAATGGTAAGAACTGCTCATTTCTGATTTTGTCGTTATTAGGACTTTGGACTTGGGTGTCCTTACTTGAACTGTTCTTCTCATGTCATTGCATGAATGGCTTCGTCTCATCTTTCAGGCTTCACCTCAGATGTCACCTCTTCAGAAAGGCCAAGCCTGACCACACTCTATCTCAGAGGGTCTCTCCACCATCACCCTGTCCCTCTCCATAAGATCCCTGAGTCATTCCCTGGGTGGCACTTTAACATTGTCTCAAGTTGTCTGGTTTAGGTATCTGTTTACTTGTTCATTGTTGGCCTTCCCCCATCAGAACATGAGCTCCACCCGGGCAGACAGGGCCAACCTGTTTCCAGCTCTCTTCCTCCTGTCCAGCAGTTGGTGGATTTGCCCTCCTACTTCTGCCTCGCAACTGTGTGTGGAGACGGACTCAGAGCTTTACCCCTGGGGGGGCACAGACGTACCGCTGTGCTCATCTCTTCTCTTTATGGGCGCTGTGGTAGGCTCATCTCACCGGGCTGGGAGATGGACAGTGAAAAGGTGGTGACCAGAAGGGGTTACAAAGGACTTGTGGGGTGTCTGGGTGGCTCAGTTGGTTGGGTGTCCGACTCTTGGTTTTGGCTCAGGTCATGACCTTAAGGTCATGAGATCGAGCCCTGCATTGGGCTCCATGCTCAGGGGGGAGTCTGCTTGAGATTCTCTCCCTCTGCCCACCCCCCCCCGCCACCCCGCCATCCATGTTTTTTCTCTCTCTCAGATAAATAAATAAATTTTATACAATAAAAAAAGAAGGACCTGTTTGCTCCTCAGGCCTAATTTTACTCCAATTTAATTACTCCAGAGTCCCCCAAAGGTACTCATAAAGTGGTACCTTCTTTTCCATTTGCCTCAATACTTTGGATCTCTAGATTTCTTGGGCACCCCATGAGAAGAAAGGCTGGCTGAACTAAGGAAAATTCAGACAGCTCTGTAGTTTCTCATTATAATGCTATCCTAATACCTTAAAATGACATATCCCTCCCAAGCTACAAATGTGAATCTGGCCTCTCCTGCTCTCTTCTCTGTGGCCTCGCGCTCAGCATTAGCTCTGAATGCCCAGGGAGCACAGCGAACCAAACAAAGGAAATCCAAGCCTACTCGTCTGTTCATTTTGGAGATGGAAAAATCAAGTAACATCACTGGTCTTTAGATCTTTGCCTTTACTACTGGATAAAGCCAAGCCAGGCGACAGAAATAAGAGTGGGAAAAAGGTTCACTAAGACCATTTTCTAGATGTGTAATTCAGAGTTCCCATGCAATGCTTTGTACGGGTAATAACGAGGCACCTTTGAATCGACAGTGAATGACTGGGGACAGGGCACCCTGAGCAGTCAGACACTTGTGTTTAAAAAACTCCGTCCAAAGAACCAAAACCTGAGGTTGCAGCAAGCTCTCCCCTTCTTTTGTCAGAACTTATTTTTAGAAAGTTCATGGCCACATTAAGATAAGAAACTAAATTTCCCAGCTCCTTTGTAACTGGGAATGGGCGTGTCGGACGGAGTGCTAAGCAGCGAACAGGTGAGACGCTTCAAGGGGCGTGGGCTCAGTCTCCCCGCTTGACCCCTTCCCTGGGGCTGGAATGCCAATGATGTGTGGGGAGTGTCGGACCGTGAGAGGGACCCTCTAGGGAGAGGAAGAGAAGGGAAGAAACAGGCTCGCTGGAGCCGCCCCCTGGAGCCACACACTGCCAGCAGGACTCTGCCTGCTTTATTACGTGGGAAAGAAAAACACGGCCTTCTTGTTAAGCCACCATTATTTGCAGTTTCTGTTTCCGCATATTCACTTCCTAACACAATGGACTTTCCTTGCTGGTTTAGATGCTGCTTCACAATGTTTGCAAAGTGGCTTAGGATCTCAAAACTAAACGTACTGAGTTGAAAACAACCTTCCAAAGGGCGTTGGGTGGCTCAGTCCGTTAAGCATCTGAGTCTTGGTTCTGGCTCAGGTCGTGATCTCAGGGCCGTGGGATTGAGCCCTGTGTCAGCTTCTGCGCTCACTGCAGAGTCAGCTTGGGATTCTCTCCCTTTCTCTCCCTCTCCTCATGAATGTGCATGCTCTCTAATAAATAAATAAAAGCTTAAAAAAAAAAAAAAAGAACACAACCTTCAAGGTTACCCTACCTTCTTACTTAGTTGAGGAAATTGAAGATAGAGTCAATCAACTTCTTGAGCCCCACAGGTAGCTTGGAGTAGGAATAGCGCTCAGAACTCCTGAATTTCAGTTCATTGCTCTTTTCCTTTGTGGTCTAATCAGCAGAACTCCCTCTCTCTGAGAGGCCTGGACAACTTACTAGCTGGGACTGGGACTGCCGTTTTTCTAGCCGACCTATAAGTAGCTGCCCCCATGAGTCTACTGACAGGGCTGCTCTGGCTTCCACTCCAGGAAGGAAGAGTGATGTGGGGTGGCACATGTCCTCTTCTGACTCGCCTCACTGAGGGACGGTGAGCGAATCAGGAAAACCCTTGCTTTTCTTTCTTTTCTTGCCGAGCCTGACCTCGAAAGTTTCCCTTTCCTCCAATAATACTGACTCATTTTCCTATGAGCTAGCAGTGTGAAATTTGTCTAGGACCTCGAAGCATGCCAGTTAGAAGCTCAGAGCGCCCCGACTTGCAGGACTCCACTCCATAATATAATGAGTATTGATTCTCATTTAGACACAATTTGGTAATATAAGAAATCTTCTATAACCACTAGCAGTAGGGGTAAATTCAGCTGTCAGGGAAACAGCACAGAGAGCAACAAATCATTTCATTTCAAGGTCTTCTATCCACCAGGTACCCATCCACAGCTCCCTTTGGACAAAGGGTATTGGTATAGCCGTAATTAAGAGAACTGCCCAAGGTCTCATGGAGAGTGGAAGGTAAAAGCCAGCTATCAGCATATGAGATCTTCGGCTCACTCTTGCAGTTCTTTTTTTTTTTTTTTTTTTTTTTTAAGTCTTAGACTATGATTTACTTATGAAACAAGGTATTTATATTTGAATTCTGCCAAATTCTATACTTCATATACAGTTATCACATGTTTCTTACCATCCTCATTTTCATCAAACACTGGTGGTTTGCTTGAGGTGTTGGCTCCCATGGTCACGTCTACCCAGACCCAGATCCTCCAGTTAAACTCTCCAGGCAGAAACATTCATCTTCACTCAAAAGAGATCTGGAAGCCTTAGCTCGATACCTGGGAGAGGAAGAGAAATGGCATCCTTACAATACGGTGTGCTCTAGGGACCCTGAGCCAGAACCGTGGCTGCAATGTTAGCGTCTTCGGCACCCCTAGAGCAGAATTTCTTGTGATTGAAAATGACAATTTCATTAGTCACAGAGAACATCAGGCGTCTGGGAGAACCCTGCACGTGGCCCCATGGGGAGTGGTATGAGGCTTATGAAGAAGGAAGAGAGCTAAATATTTCTCTAAGTATGAAAACAAGTTTAAAATCCGGTCAACCATGTTTTATTTAACAAGTACATAATAAAATATTTTGTTGTGACTCCATATTTTTAAGAAAATATATTTGTCTAAAAATGTGTTTTTGATGTTTGACCAACAACTTTCTTATTTTTGTGGTCATAAAAATACATTTCCCACCTCGTTCTTCCTATCCTGGAAGGTACTAGAATGTAAAAAGAACAAGGTCTGAATTTGGGCTTTACCACACCAGCATATTGCTAAATTTCACTAAACATGTTTCTTTTTTTTTTTTTCCCCTCTCCCTGAACTTGAAGATAAAGATGGTCCACTCCTCAAAGGCAATTTGAATGTGATTTGAGACAATTCGTAAAAGAATTTTCACAGCATAAGTGGTCCATGATTGTTGGCCACCCTAAAGCTCAAACAAGGGATGTACATAAGAGCTAAAACCCCTGAAAAAATGTACGTTTATGGCTTTGTTCATTTTGAAGACTTTCCCTGAAATTGGTCAGGAGAGGCGGCACCCAGAATTCTGGTTCTAAAACTGACACTAACAATGGCTTTGGGCCAGTTGCTTGACCCCTCGTCTCTAAGATGGCAGAGACCACAGTGCCTTTCTCAGGAATCATAGGCTCCCATGCCTTATTTGAGTCAAGCAGAAATGCAGGTGCACTCACTGGACCAGGTGGAAGACGTCAGTGCCTTGTGGGGACCCTTGTGGCCTGGAGAATCCAGGCTCCATCTAAAAGAAGTCACTGCTCTCAGATCTAAAAGGTTGTCGCCAAGTGGAAACATGGGCCCAGGGGCCAGATCTTCAGATCTGATAAAAAAGGGGTAAAGATCCAGATTTGATACAAAACAATATTTAAAAATTCATTTCAGCTATATGGCCTGAGCAAATCTTATGCATGGGACAAATACAGCTTGTGGGATGCAGTTAATGAGATAATGTCTGTAAGCAATTAGCACAATGCCTGGCACATAATTTGCAAAGAACAGAATACTATTTTTAATAGTAGCTGTATTTCCTTTTATTTTACTTTTTTTTGACATCTATTCATTGATTTCCTCTTGGACTTTTTACACATGACGAAAATACAGATTAGAGATAGAATCGAAGAAAGCGTTCCAGGCAAACCTGGGGGAAGGATGAGTTATTGAAAAAGAACTTGAGAAGCTCCTAGGCAAGTCCAGAAGAAAAGCTCATTTTCCCATTAGGAAAATGTAAGTAAAGCCTGCATTTGGAAGGCGGACTCATTAAGGAAATGCTACTTTTCATACTAAAAGCCAACTGTTGGCAAAGTGCCGTATGGATTTTAAAAAGAATCATTAAATGGAGAGCAAAGAAAGAGTCAGCAATTAGGAAGCAACCAATTAAATGGTATGGGGGAGGGGCAGGTGGTAACAGGTGGCTGGAATAACCCTGGGGGGATTATTGACATCAGGAGGACAGAAAGACCTCAACTCTACATGCTCGCTAAAAAAACAAAGGGCTTTTAATTTTAGTACAAAAGGGGGTGAGGAAGAAGCAAGTGGGATGCCCTTAGTGTTTCTTGTGGGCCAGGGTGAAGCGAATGGGGTGCTCTTTGTGTTTTATTATTGTATTTAGAGCCCAGAATAAGTGGGGAATAGTGGGAGGGCTGAACCACAGATCACACTGGAGAGGATTGGTCCTAAAGAGAACATTGATTTTAACGAGTTGAGATTTTTAACACTGTAGACCGGGATCACATTCTCTTTTACTTTGTGCGTAAAACCCCAGGACACATCATTTTCACACCACGCCCCAATCCTGCCATTCTTGTATTTTCTTCTCTCCTCAAGCTTTTCTCAAGCATTAACCTTGCAAGTTGTCAAGACAGAGAAAAAGAAATATTATCACAATTTGCCACATTTCTGAGTTCCATCCGGATGTGCAGACAATTTTATTCCTCAAAGATCCAGTGATTTTTAGGGGGAAGGAAATATGTCAACAGGAAAACCACTTTTGTGTCTGTTTGGGGAAAGGGGAGGTGGCTGTGATGGCTTCCAAATTAGGTAATTTTCCCTCATATCCAGAAAGAAAGAAACCATCTCTGGCAGGAAAATGGAGACACATCTTTCCCATTCTGCCGCATCGGGCCCAGAAGAGCTACAGGACTCTCATCTGCCAAACCCACACCCGTCCTGATCTCCTGGCACTAAGTCTGCAGGGGACATGGGCATCATCCGAAGACGTCTAGATGACAGTGACCACCCATACAAACCAACATCCTAAACACGGAAAATCTAAGAGAGAAAGAAATGTGTCTTATAAGGACACAGAAAATTTTTAGATTTTGCCCTGAGCTGGCCAGTTACCAGATTATTCATGCAGGCTCATTCTCTCATGCCAACATTTGACCTTTGGCCTACACTTTTGGGGGGCTGCCAACAGGTGAGCTTTTCTAAGCAGCTAAGGCCACTTAGGTAAGAGGTGTCGTCTTTCAGAATTGAAGAACCTATGCTGTGATGTGAGAAAGTTGCTACTTTGATGGAACTGTTGGGTTCCATGCCACAGCTTGTGCAGAGAGCTTAGTTTGCACGTGAAACACAGAGTTTCTTAAACCAAGAAACACACAGAAACATGGCAGGAAAGAAAATGTCATGAAAAACACCACTTTGTTACATTGGTTGTAATTCATCCACCCTGCTTCGTCATTTTTATTCACTAAAAATTACAGGTAAATATCATTTCCCCCTGAACCTTCCTGCCAAATTAGTTCCTTTCACACTTCCCAAAGACAGACATAATCACGAACCTAGTGTATGTTTTACAGTCTCCTTTCTATGATTTTACAACATGACGTGTGTTTTAAAATAAGTCATCTAAACGACATGGACGAGTAGGGACACTTTGCGACTTACGGTGATCATTCACATGACACCTCTCTGTTCTAGCCATGCTGGTCTCTGGGGCTCTGATTTCTGCTTTTTAAGCGCCGTGTAGCAGTCCATGGTGCGAATACACCACGTTTTATTTTTCTGTGTAAAAATGTTCAGATCCTTAGGGCTTGGGGCAAACATCCTTGTGGAGATGAGACCAACCATCACAGGCAGTTTCTGCTGGTTTAGAAGCTGGGTAAGAGCAACAGTCCGAAACACCTTGCGCGCTTACCTCCACCCGGCAAATATTTATTGAAGTCTGTTTGGGTCTGGATCTGAGTCCATGAGAGGCTGACGGACACGGTCGGGGTTCACAGTAACTAGGGAGCTGGGCTCGACCCCAGCCCTATCTGGTTGTGGTGGGTTGTCCTGATCGCCTGCCTTTGTCTTATTTCTCTTCCCCTCTAACTTCCTAGTTTCCCAGCAGTGCCCTGAACATGCAGGTTTATTTAAAAGAAATAAAAATCTAGACCACCACTCACCTAGATCTTGGTTCTCTCTCTTCTCTCCTTCAAGAAGATCGGACTGGGGCTCCCCCCCTCCCCCCAGGGCACCGGGGTTAGCAGAGGGACTCCCTGAGCCGAGGAGAGAGCAAGGAAAAGGCGCCTACCTGTCTGGGCGCGGCGGCTGCGGGCGGCTGCGGGCGGCTGTGGGCGCCGGGCTGCTTGGGGCTGGCCCGGGCGGGCGGCACCTGCGGCTGCTGGGGCTCGGAGCACCGCCGGAGCGCGCAGCTCCTCCGGGAGGGGCCGGGAGCGGGGAGTGGCCAGCCAGCGGGCGTCCCCTGCCGCTGTCCGCCCCAGAAACCGCCGGGCAGTCGCCTGGGAGAGCGACAGTCCCCTGGGGTCAGTGCGTCGCCGGGGGAGGGCGAGACGGGGGACAGCGCCGTGGGCGCGGCTCCGAGCCGGTGGCGGGGATCCCGGGGCGCCTTGGCACGGTCCTGAGCCGCCGCACGCGGAGCGCGCCCCAACTTCTCAGACCCAGGCCCGGCTCGCCTGAAGTGACCCTCTTCGCCTCCGAGACACCCCGGCAGCGCTGCCGAGGACGGGGGTCCTGGGAGTGGTGGTACTGGCCTGCCGACGGGGGTGGGGGAAAGGCGATTTCCCGTAAGACGAACTCAGGTATTGCGGGAAAACCAAGAGAGGATTGAGAATCGCATAGGACCCGACGGGAAGGATCTTTTGTTTCTGGTCGGTGATCTGGTCTAGCTGATTTCCTCGTTTGACTGCTGGGAAAACTGAGGCATGGCCAAGGAAAATACTCGCCAAGTGTAACGTACAGTGAATAGAACTTTTTCCAGACCTAGGTCTCCTGCTCCCAGCCCCCCCCCACCCGTTTTTTTCCGCGCACCTTTGTCACCCTCGACCTCTGCGTGTGGAGGTGGGGGCAGGAGACGGGGCACAGACACGAAGGCAATCCCACTGGAACTTTCTATGTTCTGTTGCTGCTCTCTCTGTACTTCCCCTTTGTAATAATCAACACGGTCGAAATAACTTTTTATTGTTTTCCCACTAACTCAGTTGTCACACATGCATAAGACACCAGGGAATTGGCACTTGGTTGCTTTCCGTCACGGCGAGGGTGTGGATCGTGGGCACTTGTGGAGCAGGGCAGAAATGGAGGGTGTAGGTCTAGGCTGGGGGTGGGCTGGGGACAGCTTCTCTTCAGCTCCAGCCTTTCCCTGCCATGTGGAAATGCCAGCTCAGTGTTGCCAAATATTCAGATTTTAGAAGAGAAGCTAGCAACGAGAACTTCTGTGTGAAATCGCCCATTATTTAAAAACATTGGCAAGTTTAGAAAATGTTAAACACTGTGTTGGTCAAACAAAATGCATCTGTGGCTGAAATGTCTTTTCCAGACTCCCGTTTTGGTCTGTCTAGTTGTAGCACCGCACAGAGCGCAGGAAGCATATTGGCTTTGTTCACCGATTTGAGGAGCGGCTCCTAGAATGGTGTCTGCTGCATCTTAAAATATATGCTGAAATTTTTGAGCAAGTCAGTGGTCACCTTATGGTCAAGAGCCCCATAATTTACTCATGAAACAAAGATTTCAGAGTCGCTCTGGTACCCTATTATCAGCCAGCCCCTTTTCTCTTCTTGCTCTTCTCTCAGCCATGGGCTACATTCCACTGTAGTCCTTTGAAACTTGGAGTAACCTTGAACTTCAACAAACCTACTCTCTCATTTGCATTTGGGGTCTTGAGGAAGGGATTTGCCCAAAGCTGCACAGTGAGCTGGTGGCAGAGCCAGGTGGAAATTTACTTTATGTTGTCAATACCCTATGAAGAACCTGTCTGAGAGAGCAACAGATGCGTTAAATGAACATTTAATGTGGAATTGGAGCCAAGTTCTGAAAGAGGGCAACCAAATTCAGAAAGAAAAAAAAAATTCTTAGGGAATTCATTTTTTGGAGAGGGTATTCTTTTTAAGGCAAAAATCAGGCACCCAGCTGAAAATACATTGTTTCTGTGTAACGTCTGGTAGTTTACCAAACACTTAAGTTACCTTCACGGCGTGGAGATTGCCTACAGATTTGCTGGACCGGTATTATTACCTCTTCCCGGGATGATGATAACCATTTTATCACCGGGAAAACTAAAATTGCAAGAAAGCTGGCCGATGCTAGAACTGAAGACTCCAGAAGCCTCTTCATTTTCATGTCCTGGTTAGTAAAAAGGGCTTCGGAGTCAGGCAGTCTTTTATCCAAAAGCCAACTCCACCACTTACTATTTCTGAGATATTAGACAAGTCACTTAAAGGCCCTGAGCCTCAGTTTTCCAATTTCAGTAGAGCGGATGATGGGCATTCATACCAGCTATGATTGGTGGAGATGAGATAACGAGATAATGTATACATTAATGCAAGGAACATGGTGTGAGCAGAGAGGAAGCCTTTAGAGACTGGTAACTGTTAAGATTGTCATTTTAGTTAGCAGGCTAACAGGTTCTGCCCCAGTACATCTCAGATCTGTTCTATAAATCTTACTTCTGTTAGTGCAATCACTTTTGCTTAAAATAAAACGAATCAGTCCTAATGTATCTAGTCAGGTAAAGCTTGGCGTACCATAGGTTTTATGGGAAAATAGTGATTTTCATTTCTGTCTCACATGCAATCTATCACATGCGGACCTGTTTCAAAGAGCTATTGTTCACCCTTTATTTATTCAGTTGTTTATTCTCTCTTGCCAGTGTTCTATCTCAAACCTAGCTGTTGGAGACCCTGAGGAGGCTGCCACACAGTTACTTGGGAGACAAAGCGGGCCAGATACTTCTGACAATCTCTGGAGCCCCCCAGTGGAGAGGAGAACGAAGGGAAAAATAAACCAGGGAGCAAGTGTCCAAGTAGATAACCAGAATTAAAAATATATATCATGGCTCAGCACAGAAGTGTTAATACTATACCATTCCAGCCATGTCCATTCTTGGCTTGAAGTTGTCCCCTGGGTTCCATGCATTTAGAATAAAGTGACGCTATTTACTCCAGCAGGCGAGGCTTCTGCTGTCTATTCCCCCCCAGTTTGTCCAGCTTCATCTAGAATCACTGTTCCTTTGCTCACTCCGGTCTAGCTACCCTGGCTTGTGCTCTTTGAAGACTATACCGAGCCTGTCCACACGCCAGGACATCTGAATGAGCCTTCCTTCTGCATGGACGTGGCCCTGGGCTCCTCACCGTTCAGCTGCCAGCTCACAGTGCTTTACCTTGGGCAGAACATCCCTCAACTCCTCACCTCACTTTGTTTCCCTGCCACCACTTCTCCCCTTCACCCCCACACACTCTGTTTCTTCCAGCTCATCATTCACCACTCGCCATGAGCTGGAACTACTTTGCTTTTGTAATTTCTTTGTTACATTTCGCCCGTTGAACGCAGGCTCCGTGAAGGCAGGAATGGCATCTGTTTTACCCACCGTGATAGATATAACGCAGCGTTGAACCAGTGTTCAGTGCATAGCAAGTGTTTAATCAAATTAATGTTTCTCTGTTTCTATCATTCTTTGCATTGCTTAGGGCAGGAGGGAAATACAAGGGAGACATACCTCAAAGCAACAAACATTCCTGTGACATAAACGGGCCTTTACTGGGCTGATTAAAGGGTACAAAGACAGGTGAGAAAGGATGGCTGGACATGGGGATTTGGTGGTTTGGGTGGAAGCATGGCTATAGCCTGAGGTTGTTGGATGCCCAAATGGGAGCCATTGGAGAGTGTTGGCTGACTCCGTTAGCTCTGCAGGAAGGCACCAGAAACTTCAGTAACGTTTGTTCTGTGTCTTGAAGGATGAATGGGGGGTCATTAGTTAGAGAGCGAGGCAGTCCACATCTGGAGACTAGAGACATACAAAAACATAGTATTTGGGGGGAAATGTCAAGTTCAGTAGGACTGGAGCACGAGGAGGTAATGGGAGTGGGAGAGGATGGGGAGAAAGATCTGAAGAACGAGCTACGCCATGGAAAGTAGCTCGAAGTTTAAACATGATGGCAGTGGGAAGCCCTCAGCTGTGTTAGGCAGGGAAGTGAACCTCATTAGAGCTGAAGACTGCTCTATCCTCTTCATATAAGACAAACCTTTATTTTCTCTCAGTCTGAGACGCAAATTATTAGATTACTAAAAAGATGGGTTCTCTCTTGTGACAAGAACACTCTTCTTAGTTATAAAAGTAAATAATCAGATCCGAATACAGTGTCTCATATTCAGTCCAAATCTTTGTCGAATTCAAGTCAATGTCGGGTTTTACCTGGTTTGTCCACTTGTACCCACACAGTCACTTCCCTGCGTGCCGTAGCCGCGTCAAGCTCTCTTCTAGATTTTATCTTTAGAAAGACCCCTCTTTTGTTTTTCAGTTTCATTGGATGACTGATGTTTACAGTTTCTAAACTGCCTTTACAAATTCTTCCAGTCAAGTTCATGATTTCTTTAATAACCCATTCCTGCAGTGTTTGTCCTTTGTCTACAGTGGGGATGGCACCACGCCAGAAGACACAGAGGTAAATAAACTCAGCCCCACTCTCGAGGCGCAGGTGTTCTCGCCCATGCACAGTACGTAGCACACTGTCTTCACCACTCAGCCTGTGCGCGTGACATAGTTTAACTGTGAGCAAAACACACTAAGATGTAATGGGAACCTTCAATTTCTGGTGTTCAAAGTAAAGGATAGACTTAGTATCAAATTACTTCCTTTTAACACGCTCACTAGAAAATAATTAACTGAGAAAGGGAGAAAAAATGGGTACAAGTTAAATCACAGAAGAGATGAACATTTATGGCTCCCACTGTGTATACACAGCCACACGCTAATTTATTCCACAATGTTCATTGAGGTGTGAATAATACAATCACTCTCCAGGAAACGTGCACAGTGGAACATTGTCATTGAGAAAAAATATTGTCAGTGTCAGACAGACCTGAGTTTGTTTCCTGAGTCCACCACCTAGAGCTTCATGCCCTTGGGCAAGTTATTTAGACTCTGAGAGTTTTTGTTTCTTGGTCAGTACAATAGGGATGCTGTTGTTGTTGTTGTTGTTGTTACACCGAGTATCTCTCTTGTAGAAAAAAGTGTGAAAGCTCCCTCATCAGCACTGACTCTTGACAGATCACTGCTGCGAGACACGGTTACAATGGAGAACAAGATAGATACTTATTTTGAGGAGCTGGTCCTGCTAAAGATTCAGGCAAGTTAGCTGGCAATTTGGTGAGATGGGCATGAGATCAGAAGTTAGGAGGCTCCATGAGCACATAAATGAAGTACATGGTGTCGTCTAGGGGTGTTAACAAAATGCCACAGAAGAACAATATCCAAGCTCAATCTTGAAGGTAGAGCACAAGTTAGTCGTGCAAAGGAAAGGGGAAGAGAGTGTTCCAGCTTGAGGGAACAGCCTGTGCAAAGGAAGAGAGCGCTGGTTGTACTCAAGGAAACCAAGGAGCTTTGGTGTGGCAGGTTGTGTAAGATGAAGGCAGTATGTATACACAGAGAAAACAGTAAGTGCCATAACCTGGATGCGACGGAGGCAATGCCATTTTATATCATCTGTATGACAAACCCATAAATTACGTAGTTTTGTCTTCTGTTTTCAGAACAGAAAGCAGAATCTCAAATGATTTAGGTAAGCTTCCCAAAGTTCCAGCTAACGTTTACTACAAAGTCAGTATCCTTTACATTAAACTATAGGCTCTCTCTCTCTAGGTGTGTATATATATGTGATACACTTTTTAAAATGATTTTATTTATTCTAGAGAGAGAGAGTGTGTGTGTGTGTGTGTGTGTGTGTGTGTGTGTGTGTGTGTGTAGGAAGGAGCAGGGGGAGAGGGACAAGCAGACTGTGCACTGAGCACGGAGCCCTATTCCGGGGTGGGGGGGCGCTGGATCTCAGGGCCCTGAGGTCACGACCTGAGCTAAAACCAAGAGTTGGATGCTGAACCCACTGAGCCACCCAGGCGCCTCTTTGTGTTGCAACTTTAATCCCTTCTATATCATAATGATTTAAAATACAACTTGATATATAAAGAAAGGACATTCCCATAAAGTTGTTTTAAAGCCAAAAGTTTTAAACCTGGCTTATCTGATACCAACTCCTCAGATTATTTGAGCAAACCATCTGTGAATGACAGCTCAAAATATACAAATGATTTAATGTCTTCAACAGTTTCTGTGTATCATAAAAAAAGAAATCAGACATTCACATCTTGACTTTGTTCTCTGCATGGGAAGTTTACACCTTACCCTTATGAGGGATCCGATAAAGTTGTGGCAGGGAGGGGAAAGAGTGATCTTATTCACCTATAAACAATATAATTGGATCCCAGCTCAGGCACACACACACACACACACACACACACACACACACACACTAGCATATCCAAGAGCGTGTCGTAGGAGCCCGCGGTAGACTTGATATTTACTGAGGAAACAGAGCAAACTAACAAGTGCTTCTCTGTCAATTCCCCTCTCCTTCCTGTCTGTTAGTGCTTCTCTACTAGGGGTGTCTTTTCAATGAGCTGCCCTTACATGTGACCCGGAAGTAAAGGGAAGGATATGAAGTTGTGCTCTAACAATGGAAAATATGTCTAATGAAATTATATTTCTTTTTTTAATTGCCTAGGGAGGTGTTTAAAAATTCATAGTTGTATAAATATACTTTTTCACGTATAGGATGAATGTTCAGTTTCATTGGATTAATGTGTGTATTTTGCCCTGGAATCTTGTACCTGAATTTGCAGAGTTTTCGGGATAGAGTTTTTTCCCTTAGGGGATTGACCTTTTTAGACACAAATTGTTTCTCCGTCTAGCCTATCCACACTGTAATTAGAGATTTTTCTCCTAGGATTTTGTGAGTTTTTCTATGTTTGGAGGCTGTTTCACTGAGAAGTTTAGAAAAGGCAAATGTGAAACAATCCAGGATACCAGTCATAGTAGGAAATTAGGAGATATCTTTAAGTGTCCATGAAATTGAGGGTAAAATACCATCCTTTATGCCTCTCAAAGCATTTCCTGTCCTTTACGCCTCTCCATTCAGGGCACGTCCAAGAGAGGGGCTGTGGTCCTCCATAGGGGCCTGTTTCGGTTTTCTACAGTTCTGTTTAATTCATCATTTTGTACATTCCTGGGAGTGACAACATTAAACTATAAAAGAGTAATAGAAGAAAGAGAAATGGTGCGTTTTGCTTTTTTTAGATCCCAAAGTAGGCCAAACCTTCTGTACATTAGTTGTATTCATGAGGCATCACTTCCGAATCTGAATTTTGCTCTGCAGTCTCTCTGGTCTATCGTTGGTATATGCGGTCCCTTCAGATACGCTTCATCTTTATTGCAGGATGCCCATCCTGCGGGGAGTGCTCTTTTTCGTTTGGCTTCTATAGAGAATGGCTCAGGACGTAGGGGGTGGTCGTAAAGATCCAGCAGCTTGAAAGGAGCCTTTAGAGGGACCAAATAGAGTATCTTGAAGTTGAATTACTAAAGCAATTTGAGTCTCTTTGTCATAATCAAAGAGGTCTCTTTTCAAAAACTGTCTGTAAATTGTTCAGATCAGCATGACACAGTGCACAATGACTTAAGAAAATTTCAAGGGTGAAACAGTGTATCCTAATGTACTTACAGTCCACATGATTTTAGTGAAAATCCTTGCTTGTGTCTCTCTTGCTCTAAGTAGTCAATAATTAAAAATGAGAGGAGGAGGAATAATAATAATAATATACTGGAAAAGAAGAACAATAGATTAAAACTACCAATAATAATAACTGATATTTATTTAGTGTTTTCTATTTGCCAGGCACGGAGCCCAACACTTTATTTTCACCCTCTCATTCAGTGCTTAAAAATACCAATTTTCAGCCCAGGAGAGTGGGCCTTAAGGAGATAGAGTCACAGTATCGAAGCCCAAGTACTCTGGCGTCAAGGTCTGGGCCTTTGGCCACAACACGGTTCTTCCCCCTGTGTGACATTCACAAATCTGGAATTAGAATGGTGGAGTTCATCTGTCATCTGACACACTCCCTGGGGTTAGCACTGCACCTGTGAAGGTGTCATTATCTCATCCCTGGGACTGGACTTGCCTCGTGTTAGAGATAGGACGGGTAGTTTCCGTGCTTCTATCCAGTGCTGCTGTTCCACGACCGTGGGAGCTGTCGTATGACGTATGGTAAGGGTGACCAACCATCTCTGTGTGTCCAGAGTTGAAAGGGTTCCTGAGATGGGGACTTTCAGTGCTAACATGGGGACAGTCCGAGGCAAACCTCTTCCACCCATGGAGAGTTAGATAAACTTTCACCTATTACAATACCCAATACATTGACCTCATTGTTCTGGGCATTTTTGGAGAGTTCTTTGAATTCCTTTGACTGGGGCTTTCTGTTTCTTAGATAAACTTGAAGAACTAGAGCATAGGGTAGATTATTTGAAGGGACCTGGGCGTGCTTTTCCCTCCCTGTGCATGTTATGCTTGACATAATATGTTGGGAGAGTTTCACCTACCCTTCCTTTCTCGGCAAAATCGTGGGCTAGTTCGTTTTGTCAAATTCGTCTCTGCACCAATATTTGCAGAATGCATGCTGACAAGATTACAGCAGTTGTAATCCATTTGAAATTACCTCCCCTAATTGAAGGGAATGATTATGTAATAAAGGTAACCTTTTTATTGAACACCTACTTGCGAAAAGGCACTTTACATACACTAACTGACTGTTGACAGCAGGGACTCTGGGTAGCCATTATTATCTACACTTTAAGGATAAGGAACCTGAACTATTTCCATGAATCTGGGTAGTTTACGCAATAAGAAAGAACATTTCGATGAATTTCAGCACATAACAAAATGTCATGTGAAATGACAAATTTAAATAATATAAACTATAAAATGCATCTGTTTATGTCCAGCATATAATATTAGAAAATCCTTAACTCTAAGTAAAAACAATAGGTGCAAATCTTATTTTTTTTAAATGTAATGACTAATTAGTATTGACACTGTTTTCACAACATCTGAACAAAACCACAAAATTATGGGAATATTGCTAACATTTATTGTATGCTTACTCTGTGGGTTTAATCCTTACAGAGACCTGTGGGTGAATAATTTCTCCCATGGTACTAATACAGAATCTAAAGTTCAGCTGGATTAAATTTTATGTCACTAAGAACCATGCGAGACAGTTTTAGAGACCATATTGGAAACGTGGTCAATCCGATGCGACTTGGATATGATATGCAGTACTTATGAGTTTGAAAACTGCCTGGATTATCACTTCCATCTCCGTACGTTTATTTGAGTATTATGGTAAATATGATCTCTATTTCCAACTTCTGTCTATCAGAAAGCCATCTTTCTTCCACCCATGGAGAGTTAGATAAACTTTCTTGTGGAAGACATTTTTCTTCTTGATTTATTATTTAATTTTAACATTTTACTCTCACTAGACACTTAGTATGTTCCCGCTGCTGCCCAGTTACTCTCTCCTTTTATGTTGTTCTTTTGCGGTAAAAGGAACTGAGTGTCACCCAAATCCAAAAGAGCGTTGAAGAAGTGGCGCATCACATATCGGCTAATGAGATAATGTGGAGTCCCTGGCAGTTCTCAAGTTCTTTCCAACAAGAAAAACCTAGTTTGTGAGGATTACAGAAAGCAGTTAGGTTCCAAACTAGTTCAAATTATTGACAATTATATAGCTAGTTCATATTAAACAATGTTTGTTTTGCATGAATCAAAATTTATTCAGAAACATGATAGTTAAGTTTGTGTAATTTATTGCAGACTCAAAGACTTATAAAAGCATGTTTACGCATACCATTAGCCATTTTAAAAGGATCGTCAGTCATACTAACATAAATACAAATGTCAATAATCATACTTTGATTTAGATTTTAGAGTGTGTTTCCTAACGATTCCTTCCACGATTCCCACAGGAGAAGGAGGGACTTATTTCAACTTCTGAGATAGAAGTTAGGGAAATTAAATTACTTGCTTTTAATAACTATAAAAAAATTATAATTAGTAACTAGCAAAAGAACTTGAAAAATAGACTAGAACACATCTTCCCAAGGCAGAACATTCATTGAGCTTATTTCTTAGCTGAATTATGAAATATTGACCAATTTCATGTTAAATTTACATTTCAGAATAGCCTCTATCATAGAGCCCCTACTTTTAGGTCCAGTTCTTCTTTATAGCTCCCCATAAATTCTTGGTTCCTTTTTAATTTTTATATCTGGCACTACAGTCTTATAATAAATTTTTATAAGAGAATAAAAGTAATATACATTTTATAAATGAATTCACCTTTTAAAAAATTATTTATTTATTTGTTTATTTATTATTTTAATTCCAGTATTGTTAACATACATTGTGATACTAGTTTCGGGTATACGATATAGTGATTCAATTCTTCCATACATGACCCTGTACTCATCGTGACAAGTACGCTCTTTAATCCCCATCTCCTTCCTATTTCACCCATCCCCCACCCCAACCTCCTGTCTGATAACCATCAGTTTGTTCTCAAGAGTCTGTTTCTTGGCTTGTCATTGTCTGTCTTTTTTTTTCCTTTGCTCATTTGTTTCGTTTCTTAAATTCCACATGTGAGTGAAATCCTGTTATTTGTTAGTCTTTCTCAGACTGACTGACTTAACATTATCCTCTCTATTTCCATTCATGTCATTGTAAATGGCAAGATTTCATTCTTTTCTATGGCTTATTAATATTCCATTACACACACACACACACACACACACACACACACTTCTTCATTTAATCATCTATGGGTGGACACTTGGGCTGCTTCCACAATTTGGCTATTATAAATAATGCTGCTATAATCATAGGGGTGCATATATCCCTTCGAATTCATGTTTTTCTATTTTTAAGCTTGATTACTAAGTCATGGGGTAGTTCTATTTTTAACTTGTTCAGGAACCTTCATAGTGTTTTCCACAGTGACTGCACCAGTTTGCATTCCCACCAATAGTGCAAGAGGGTTCCTTTTTCTCTACATCCTTGCTAGCATTTGTTGTTTCTTGTGTTTTTGACTTCAACCGTTCTGACAGGTGTGAGGTGATATCTCATGGTGGTTTTTTTAATTTGCGTTTCCCTGATGCTGAGTGACGTTGAGCATCTTTTCATGTGTCTGTTGGTCATCTGGATGCCTTCTTTGAAGAAATACCTGTTCATGTCTTCTGCCCATTTTTAATGGTCTTATTTGTTTTTTAGGTATTGAGTTGCGTAAGTTCTTTACACATTTTGGATACAAACCCTTTATTGAATACGTCATTTGCAAATGTCTTCTCCCATTCAGTAGGTTGCCTTTTAGTTTTACTGATTGTTTCCTTTGCCGTGCAGAAGCTTTTTATTTTGATGTAGTCCCAATAGTTTGTTTGCTTTTATTTCCCTTATCTCAGGAGACATATCTAGAAAAATGTTGTTATGCCAATGTCAGAGATCTTACTGCGTATGCTCTCGTCAAGGATTTTTATGGTTTCAGTTCTCACATTTAGGTTTTTAATCCGTTTTGAATTAATTTTTGTATATGGTGTAAGAAAGTAGTCCAGTTTCATTCTTTTGCATGTAGCTGTCCAGTTTCCCCAACCCATTTATTGAAGAGTCTATCTTTTTTTCCATTGGATATTCTTTCCCATGTTGTTGAAAATTAATTGACCACATAATTGTGGGTTTATTTCTGGGCTTTCTATTCTCTTCCATTGATCTATGTCTATTTTGATGCCAGAGTAAGATTTTATGCCATACTGTTTTAATTACTACTGCTTTGTAATATAACTTGAAGTCTGGAATTGTGATATCTCCAGCTTTGCTTTCCATTTTCAAAACTGCTTTGGCCATTTGAGGTCTTTTATGGTTTCATATACATTTTAGAATTTTTTCTTCTGGTTCTTTGAAAAATGCTGTTGGTATTTTGATAAGGATTGTATTAAATCTCTGTAGATGGCTTTGGGTAGTATAGACATTTTAACAATATTTGCTCTTCCAATTCATGAACATGGAATGTCTTTCCATTCACCTTTTTAAAGTGTGTCATTTGATGAATTTTTGACAAATACATACACTCATGTTCTGTTACTTGCTTTTATCCTTTACATCTCTGTGGTAGATACCAGTTCTCTTGACCTGGCATTCAGTCTAAATTTTTTCATCATACTCTAGTCCATACTTTTTCTGTAAAAGGTCAACTAGTAAATATTTTGAATTTCGTAGGGTTTATGGTCTTTGACACAACTACTCAACTCTATGTGGTGTGAAAATAGCCATACACAATATGTAAACGAATGAGTGACTATTTTCCAATAAAGCTTTATTTATGGACAGTGAACTTAAATTTCTTTTTTGAGGGGTGAAACGTAAACTTCTTCTATTTTTTACATGTCACATCATATTATTATTCCTTGACTTTCCCCAATGATTTAAAACTGTGAAATCCATTTTCAGCTCACGGGCCACACCAAAACAGGTGGCGAGGTGGATTTGGGGGGGTTGCTGACCTGTACTGTTATCTGAAGGATCGTGAAATTATAGAATCTCAGAATAAGGACTAGAGAGCTTCTTATCTAATGCTTTCTCTCTTTAATTATATATAGAAATGAAGCTCAAAAATAGCAACGATCCCTAAGTGGTTTAAAGAAGTTATATGGAATGGCAGAGAGTCTGCACCGGTCTACTGGTAGCGGTTGGCCGGAGTACTGTGTTGGGAAGCAATGTCAGGTCTAATTCGGACCTCAGGGGAGAAAAATCGTGTATTGATTGATTTATGCTGTCTGCCTGGAGTGCTGCAGTGGAATCACAGCGAGAGGATATTTACTGTATGTAATTCACTTATCTGTGCTCTGCTAAAGGAGGGGGAAGAGGAAATGGGAAGGTCAAAGAGACAGCAAGATTGTATGAATGGTAGCTTGAGAATGAGAAAGAGAATTAATGAGTAAATAATTGAAATACTGCAGGCTTTTCTGATCGATTGCCCTTCCACTCAATGAGTATATTCCTCCTGTGTGAGAAGCTGGATAGGAATATCTTGTTCCCTTAGCCAGAAACATAACTCCATACAGAGCATGATTCTAGGCTTTAAAAAAAATTTTTTTTTAATTGCAGTAAATCCTGGATGGAAGGCACCCATTTAATGTAGTGTTTAATCAGAATGAAAAAAAAAAAGCAGTATATTTTTTAAAAAATATTTTATTTATTTGTTTGTTTGTTTATTTGAGAGAGATTGGGGATTGAGTGGGACAATCTCAAGCAGACTCTGCACTGAGTGCAGAGCCCAGTGTGGGGCTTGCTCCCACGACCCTGAGATCGTGAGCCAAGCCCAAACCAAGAGTTGATTGCTTAACTGACTGAGCCACCCAGGTGCCCCCAAAGCAGAATGTTTTAATAGGGGAGAGAAATTTGGCTTTGTTGGATATTTTGAAGCGTATTATATTGGCTCCCACATGGAGCTTCCTAAAGGCAATTTGACTTGCTGCATTTCTACCTTGTGTGAGGTACTTAACACCCCTCCCTGTTGAAAGATGTGTCTCTACTTAAGTCACAAATCTGGCATCTTCTGACAAGTCCAAGGTAACATTGGGCTTTAAAAACTCAGCTTCAACTTTACCTAGTACTCTCACCCCCAGGGCACAAAGATTGAAGACTATGTCAAATGATTAAGGAAGGATGCTTCATTGTCACATCGAGGAGAAACTGAGTCAAATTATTCCATTCCTTTGAAGTTCCAGAAGGACTTTGTATAGTCGCATCTTTACTTATTCTTTATTCTTCTCAGGCTTTGATATTTGGAGTAAAGGAACAGTCAGCAGGGCCAGAGAGTGCTCTTTACTTTCTGATAACTTAATTGAATGATCAGGGGCGACTGGGTGGCACAGTGGTTAAGCGTCTGCCTTCGGCTCAGGGCGTGATCCCGGCGTTCTGGGATCGAGCCCCACATCAGGCTCCTCCGCTATGAGCCTGCTTCTTCCTCTCCCACTCCCCCTGCTTGTGTTCCCTCTCTCGCTGGCTGTCTCTATCTCTGTCGAATAAATAAATAAAATCTTTAAAAAAAAAACTTAATTGAATGATCAAATCATTAGCTTACCGTAGTCATTAAAATGTCTATACTCAGTGTTTGCCCTTTTAGCTGCCCTAGGAAGAGGTGGGATCAGACAAACAGGAGTTCAATCCATGATCCTGAACTCTAGCTGTGGAAGTTGAGGCCCTTGTCCAGGGTCAATGTCAGTCTATGCCTGGTTATGAGCCCATGACTGTACTGGTCACAACTTAGGTAGACACAAGTCACATCTGCCATTTTGTCTTGCTTTGCGCTCTTAATGTTGTAGGGAAGTTGGTTACCAAACAGATAAGGAACTCATACAAAGGCAGATACAAATTCAAAACATCATTCCCCTCCTTGTTCCCAGTTTTAAATATTTTTGTAAAGCCTTTGACGAAGTACAGAAGCGGAATATCCACTTACCACAGATTAATCACAAATTAAAAATACCTGGTTTTATTCAGGTTTTGCCTTATGTGCTGGTTATATTCAGCATTCTAATCTGTGGCACAAAGAGAGTATTGTATCTGTCTCTTGGCACAAGAAAACTGCAAGAATAAATTATATACTGTGCTTCAGTATAATTCCTTAATTAATTGCCATACTATGTAAAAATTATGATAATAAAATTACTGCTCCATCATGATGATTATTTGTGGTTTATAACAGATAGGCTTATTTTCCCCAATTAGTTCTAATTTGCCAGCAGATACCCTTTTCTTCTTATAGCCTGTAACTATCTGCTAAATACACTCTTCCAAATTATTGGTTGGGTAAGAACAAAAAATCCATTGCCCTTCCTGTGTGTCAACTTGATGATATGGCACAAATAATCTTTGTGTTATAAATAGTTTCCTTTCATCCCAGATGCAACCAGAAAGTCAAAGAAAATAATGTTATAGATGAAGAGAAGCATTCTTTCCATTTTCTGGAGTGAATACAGTACTGCCAGTGTTCAATTTTTTTCCCCTTTCCTGACTTCCACTGACACTGCCTAATTGTGTGGCTCTGATCATTTTCCACAGTGTCTTGGTAACATGGGAAGGGTTACATTTTTCTGGTGATAAAGAGACATTACAGCTATTCTTTAGAAACCTGAAAATGTAGTAATTTCTTCTTTTGTTCTCTGGAAAGTTAATGCTATAGGTCTAGGTAAGTATCTTTTTTAAAATCTTAGTTTTAAGTTAGTTGGTTTTTTTTTTTTTTTTATTGCAGCAAAAACACATAGCATGAGATCTACCCTCTTCAATCTTTAGCTGAATACCACGGTGTTGAATGCTACAAGCACGATGCTGTACATTAGACTCCTAGAACTTTTTAAATTTTGCATGACTGCAATTCTATACCCGCTAAAGAGCGACCCCCCGTCTCCCCCTCCGTCAGAACGTGGCAACGACCATTTCACCTCTTGCTTCTAGGACTTCAACGTCTTTAGACCACTCACATAAGTGGAATCAGTCAATACTGTCCTTTGTCCTTATTTCTCTTCAAATAATGTCTTCAAAGTTCACCATGTCATAGCCAATAACAGGATTTCCTTTTTGTGGCTGAATAATATTCCATGGGGTGTACAGACCATATTTTCTTTATTCATCTGTTGATAGGCATTTGGGTTGTGTTTAGTTCTTACCCACTGTGAACAACGCTACCATGAACATGAGACTGCAGATATCACTTCAACATCCGGATCTCAATTGCTTTGGATAAATACCCACAACTGGAATTGTAGAATCATACGGTAGCTCTATTTTTCATTTTCTGAGGAGACTCCATACAGTGTTCTATAGTGACTATTAAGAATTCCATTTTTTCCCAAATTCTTATCAATATGTCTGTTATTTTCTTGTGTTTTGTTCTGTTTTTTTGGATAATGGCCATCCTAGTCTTAAGGTGATAACTTATTGCAGTTTCGATGTGCATTTTCCTCATGGTTCATGATGTTGAAAATCTCTTCGTATGCATATTGGCCTTTTCTATATCTTCTTTGGAGAAAGGCCTCTTCAAGCCCCTCGCCCATCATTTAATCAAGGTATTTGCTTTTTGCATTAAGTTGCAGGAGTTCCTTACATATTTTTGGAAATCAATCTTTTATCAGACACATGTCTTAGAAATATCTTTTCCCATCTCGCTGGTCGCCATTTCACATTTGTTGATGTCTCTGTTTCTGTGCAGAAGCTTTTAAATTTGATGTCCCACTTGTATATTTTTGCTTTCATTGCCTGAGGTTTTGGTGCCCTAAGCAAGAAATCATTGCCAAGACCAATGTTATGAAGCTTTTCCCAATGTGTTCTTCTGGGAGTTGGATAGTTTCAAGTCTTATTTTAAGTTTTTAATCTATTTTGTCTCTAGTGTAAGATCGTGGTCCGGTTTTATTCTTTTGCGTGCAGATACCCACTTTTTCCCAGGACCTTTTGTTGACGAGATTGTTCTTTCCCCATTATGTTATGTCGGCACTGTTGTTGAACATTGTTCGACTGTATATGGTAGTTTTATTTCTGAACTGTCTCTTCTGTTCCATTCGTTTTTATGTCTGTATTTTTGTCAGTACCATGTTGTTTGGATTATGTAGCTCTTTAATATTTAAAATCAGAAAGTGTAAAGCCTCCAGCATTTTTATTTCTCATTGTTGTGTGTATTCAGGATCTTTGGGGATCCATGTAACTTTTAGGATTGGTTTTCTATTTTTTAACAAATGCATTAAGTGTAAAAAAATGCTATTAGAATCTTGATAGCTATTTCACTGAATGTGTAGATCACTTTGGGTAATGTGGCCATTTTAACAATATTAAGTCTTCCAGTCCTGAACACATCTGTGTCCTCTTCAATTTCTTTCAGCTATCTTTTATAATTGTCAGTTTGTAAGTCTTTTGCCACCTTGGTGAAGTTCATTCCTAAATATTTCATTCTTTATGATGCTATTTATTATAAATGGAATTGTTTTCCTTAATTTCCTTTTCAGATTGTGTGGTGTTAGTGTTAGAAATGCAACCAATTTTTGTGTACTGACGTGTATCCTACAATCTTGCTGCATTACTAGTCTTAACAGTGGTGAGTGTGTGTGTGTGTAAAGTCTTTAGGGTTTTAAGCATATAAAATCTTGGCATCTGTGAACAAGGATCATTTCACATTTTTATTTCTCATTCGGATGACTTTTCTTTCTTTTTCTTGCCTAATTATTCTGTCAGTACTGTTCTCCCACTACTGGGCCGAATGGAAGTGGTGAGAGTGGGCATCCTTGTCTGTTCCTAATTTTAAAGAAAAAGTTTCAGTTTTTCATTATTGAGTATGATCTTACCTATAGGTTTTTCATATATGGACTTTATTGTGTTGAGGTAATTTACTCCCATTTCTTGTTTCTTAAATATTTTTTATGGAAGGGTTTTGAATTTTATGAAATGCTTTTTCTCTGTCTCTTGAGAAGATCCTATGGTTCTTATCCCTCCTTCTGTTAATGTGGTGCATTGCATTGATTGATGTGCATGAGTTAAACCATCCTTGCATCCCAGACCTAAGTCCCACTTGGTCCTGGTGCATGATCCTTTTAATGTGCTATTGGATTCTGTCTTCTAGTATTTTTCCTAAGGATCTTTGCATCTGTCCTCATCAGGGATATGGGTCTGTGATTTACATTTTTTGTAGTGTCTTTTTGTTTGCTATCAGGATGATGTTGGCTTCATAGAAGTTTGGGAGTGTTTGAAAAAGACTATTGTTAATTTTTCTTTTAGTGTTTGATAGAATTCCCCCGATCAGTAAATCAGATTACTGATTCAATCTCCTTACTTATTATAGGTATGTTCGCATTTTCCATTTCTACGTGATTCAATCTTGGCAGCTTGTATATTTCTAGGAATGTATCTGTTTCTTCTCGGTTATCTAATTTGTTGGTATATAATTGTTCACAGTAGTCTCTTATAATCTTTTCAATTTTGTTAGCATCAGTTGTAATGTCTCCTCATTCATTTCTGATTTTATTTTCTTGAGTCTTCTCACTTTTTTTCTTAGTCGAGCTAAGGGTTTGTCAATTTTATTGATCTTTTTAAAAAATTATTCTTATTTTTGCTGATTTTTCTGTTGTTTTTCTAATCTCTATTTTGTTTATTTCTGCTCTAATCTGTATTGTTTCCTTCTTTCTGCTAATTTGGGGTTTAGTGTGTTCTTTTTCTAGTTCTTTGAGGTATAAAGTCAAATTATTTATTTGAGAACTTCCTTCATTTTTTTTAGAGAGCACAAGAGAGAAGAAGGGAAGAGAAGAGGGAGAGGGAGAGAGAGAGTCTTAGGCTGGCTCTGTGCACAGTGCAGATCTTGATGTGGGGTTCAGTCTCACAACCCTGAGATTATGACCTGATTGCTAATCAAGAGTCAAGAGTCAGACACTTAACCAACTGAGCCACCCAGGCACCCCATTAGATCTTTGTGTTTTTTTTCAATGTAGACATTTGTAGCTATAAACTTCCTTCTTAGTGCTGCTTTTGCTGCATCCCATAAGTTTTGGAATGTTGTATCTCATTTTCATTTGTCTCAAGATATTTTCTCATTTCTCTTTTGATTTCTTACTTGACCCATTGATTGTTCAAGAGCATGTTTTCTCATTTCCTTGAGTTTGAATTTTCCAGTTTTTTTTCTGCTATTGATCTCTAGTTTCATTCTACTATAGTCGGAAAATATATGTGTTAAATTTCATCTTCTTAAATTAGTTATTGCTTGTTTTGTGCCCAAACGAATGATCTTTTCAGGAGAATGTTCTCTGTGCATTTGAGAAAAATATGTATTCTGCTTTGGGGTTGAGTGTTCTGTAAATGTCTGGTAGGTCCATTTAGTCTGTAGTGTTGTTCAAAAAAATCCTCTGTTTCCTTATCAGTCTTTTGTCTGGTTGGTCCATCCATTATTCCAAGTGGGGGTATTAAAATTCTCTACTATTATGGTATTGCTGTCTATTTTTCCCTTCAGTTCTGTCAATGTGTGCTTCACGTATTTGGGTGCTCTGATGTTGGGTGTGTATATATCTATAGTTATTGTAAATTAGGATCAGTACCCCTGCAACTCCCTTGCCTGCCTACTTGGTATAAGAAGTCCTAAATAACCAGTTGGCGGTTGTAACTTCAAGGTTGGTGTAACCTTCTCCGAATAGTGTGGTTGAAGGTCCCCAGCCCAGGGATTTTAAGTTCAAATCCAAAAAATCCTAAATTTTTAGGGACAGAAAAATAAAAATTACTCAAGTAGGTCTCTAGCAGTTTGGGTGAGAATAATCCTATTTCCAATCTTTGGTTCCCAACTCGTGTGTTCTAGTTGCTGGGGGGACACAATAACATATGGGGGACTTCAGTGCATGCATGGTATTTTAGGCGACAGCACCGATACCCCACAGGTTGTCATATATACAATCTCCTCTGTAGCTCTGCTAGTCTTATTATTAAATCCTAGATCTGATTTTCATCATTGCCTATCCTGTGGCTGCAGGAGATAAGAACCTTATGAAATTCTCTCATGGACCCCAGATGACTCTCACAGTGTTTCTTGAATTGCTGGTTGGTTAACCTGAGACTGTCCATTTTTCCTTCAAAGCTTCTAAAGGCATTAGTAAAAAGTAGCTAACTCCATACTTAAGATGACCATTGTCTCTCTCTCATTCACCTATACTACTACTACCCTACTACTACTCTACTACTACTACTACTACCCTACTACTACTCTACTACTACTACTACTACTCTACTACTATTACGACTATGACTACGACTACTACAGGAGACAGTGCTTCACCTCCAGGTTATCCTAGTCCACCACTGGTGAAAGTCTTAGAAACAGGGAGACAGCCACGGACAAGGGTTCTCTGCATCCACTTACCACCAGCAAAGGGGTCCTGACTATTTTCCGACAGGTGGGACATCTAGTTCTAGAATCCCGTCTTCATGTCTAGGGTCTGGTTTCTAGGCCCATTTCTCATACCAACTGCCTAACTTACGTTCCCCTCTAAAGCAGAATATAATTCAAGGCAGTTTACTTTGGGAAGTGATATTAGGGAACAGGAATAGGGGAAAGGAAGACTGGGAAGACTGAAACTGGAAGAAGGGGAAGATAGCAGAAGAGGGATTACTGAGCTGGCCTTAACTGTGGTCAGTGGGATTACACCTTGCAGGATCCCTCTGAGAAGCTTGTACAATATTCCTCAGAAATGGTCCCCCGAAGGACAAGTGAAGGGAACATTTACTGCTGTATGCTGCTTCAGGGTATTATAATTCCTAGTAATTTAATTCCCCCTCTAGACTATTCCTTAAGAGCATGGTCCAAGTTTTATATCCCCAGTGTTGACCATAACACTTTGAACACAGAAGGTACTTAATCATGAATGCTTATGGACTGAAACAGTCAACGAATGTGCTCTGCTCGGTCGTTAATCTGAGCAAACAAGAAGTTACTGAAATCCACAGTATACATTGAGCCTTTCTTAGGCAAAAACTATGAATATTAACAGCCCTAGTTCATCTGGGATGCTATGATGCACTACCACAGACTGGGTGACTTATGAACAGCAGAAGTTTACTGTGGACAGTTCTGGAGTCTGGGAAGTCCAAGATTCAGTTGCCAGCACGGTTGTGTTCTGGTGAGAGTCCTCTTCCCAGCTCATAGCCAGTGACTTCTTGCCATGTCCTCACATGGTGGAATGGGCTAAGGATCCTTCCAGAGCCTCTCTAATAAGGCACTAATCCCATTCTTGAGGGTTCCACCCTCATGACTTTAGCACCTCCCAAAGGCCCAACCTACTAATACCCTCACACTGGACATTAGAATTTGGGATTAGAACATTTTGTGGGAACACAAATATTCAGACCATAGCATTAACCTATGTCTCCAAAAAGAGTATCTATTTATTATCTGTTGACCAGGGTTACCACTAATGGGGTGGGAATTTCAGTGTCTTTCCTAATTCCTTTTTTGATTTATGAATTTATATTATTGCTTTATAGTTCCTTGTCTACCTTAAGTGCGTGCACACACACACACACACACACAAATGCACACATGCACACACAGATACATCTTGCTCTGGAGTTAGACGGCCTGGGTTTGAGCCCTGATATCTCTACTAATATTGTATCTGACTGAAAAACTTACTTAATCCTCCATTCTTCTGTTTCTGCATCTTTAAAATGACAGTAATTCTAGTACCCACCTTATGGGACTGTTGTGAGAATTTTAGGCGATAAACCACTTGATGTACTTGACAAATAAGTACAACCCCCAAATGAGTCATTTCATTGATAGTATATAGTAATAATGAAAGAACTGTTTTGCAAGGAAAATATCTTCTGTGTATGTCATGGCTCTTGGTGTCATCTGAGCACATATTATTAGGGGCAAAGCTGAAAATGTTTCGCATTTGTCTGGCACTGGCATTCACCAAACAGAGCGGCCACTGGTCATTAACAGTCATTACGGCCATACTGGGGTGTGCAGGCTGACTCTAAGTACGCAGCCGCCTCAGAACTTCCCCAAGATGGAGGACTCCTCGCCTACTCTCCTGATCCCGCTCTCCATCTGCAGGTCCTATATCCCGGGGTGGTTTGGGATCATGCATAACCCTAGGGAGGTAGGTTCACATGGGGGAGAGGCTGCTGAGGCGTCGGTAACAGGTGAGGGATAGTTGCTTCTGGGCAATAGCACCGATTGTGGTGAGGAGGGACCCTCACGGGCCACTCTTAGCAAACTTCCTTCAGTTTCAGGGAGTCTCATGTGCTTTGCTGTTGAAAGAACGGGAGTCTCTTTGCCTGTGTGCCACACTGGAGTCACCTGGAACCTCGTCGCCAGCTCTGCTGTCTCAGCTCTCTGTAGGGCACTCGCAAGCACAGGGGCTTCCACCTCCTGATTGTCAGAGCCAAGCATGGAGGCGGCTGCACGCCACTGCCATGACGGTCTGGCTTTGCAAGGCTGTGAGCTGAAGAGGAATAGTCGATTTTTATGAACCAAAACGATGACTACAGTGCACGGCTTGTAGACATCTGGTTTCTGAATAATGGGAAACTTTTATCCATTGCTTCAGTTTATAAAACCAATAGCTAAAGTATAATTAATTCCCACTCATCACTGCAGGATAAATGGATACTTTTGAAAAGGGAAGAAGAAAACTCTTTTGCATTATCTTTTTTTTTTTTGCATTATATAACCTTATGGGTTCTCATTCATCATGTAAAAGCTGAAAACATGACCTTATAAATGTGAATCCCCAAAGACCATTTGGGATCTGTGCTGCTGAGTTTTCTAATTCTCTTCCCACAGAGCTTATTGCATCAAAAGAGGGAATGAGATGTAGTGGAAAGAATGTGCACTTACAAGGCTCATTTGGTTCCTGACCTACATTCTTACTGTGGGACAGTCAGCAAGGCCTGTCACTCTTCTGACACGCGCTTCTTCATCTGCATCAAGATCTTCCTTAAATGCTTTACAGCCTCATGTCCCAACCAGTGCTCTGTGATACTCTTGAATATAGCCGTCTTGTTTTTGGTTACATCAAAATGTATTCCCATCCCCACTCCCGCTCTTCAAGGCAGCTCAATCAGCTCTGAGGTGGATGAAACCTCAAGATTGGTTGCCTCTCACTAGCGGCTGCCTTCTCTTGGCACAACTTCCCATTGCGGACAAAGAACAAATAGAGTTGCCAGAGAATTTCATGTTCTGGTTGTCCAAAGGGCATGCCACGATGCCCAGAATGTGGCCAGTAGGGATGGGGGGCCTGGAGAGCTAGATGTGGGGGTCTGGTTGATGCACTTGCAATTGGACGCCAAAATCTGCCTTTCTGTCTATGAGGCATGGCTATCCTTTTATAGCAGAGTGCGCCCCTTTATAGTGATACACAAACTGACCTCAGAATTTCGGTAACCAAGCATCTAAATTCCACTCGTGGAAATTCCATCACTCTTTTGAAACGTTTGATAAGAAAAAAGTGATAAAGCTTAAAGTCTATTTTCATTATCACAATGCTTGTCAAAAAAGAGGAACTCTTAGCACCTTTACATAAAACCAATTTTTGCAAATATTTGCCAAAAATTATGTTTGTCGTTAAGTCACATAGTTGAGCAAACAGGTATTTTATGGATAATGTCTAACCTGAGTTTGAGGAGCCCATCATTCAAAAAGCCTTGGTCAAAAATTGTGTCAAGCTGTTATTTGGAGCTTATACAAAGTAAATATTTAGACAAATCTGTAATACTTTGTATTTTATTTTTATAATGATACAAATAAGGGGTAATAAAAATTCTCTCAGCCCATACAGATACTCTCAAATCTCTCAGTTTAGTCCAGGATCCTATACAAATATCTTTATGTTCTGTGTTCCACAATGAGAAGCGATTGGGAACAACTGACTTATAGGGTGGATTTGAGGCTCTTTTGAGAAGATTCATAAGAATGTCTTTTGTGAGGGACGCCTGAGTGGCTCAGTCCATTAAGTGTCTGCCTTTGGCTCAGGTCATGATCCCAAAGTCCTGGGATTGAGTCCCGCATCAGGCTCCCTGAGGGAGCCTGTTTCTCCCTTTCCCTCTGCCTCACTCTCTCTTTCTCTCTCTCAAATAAATTAATTAATTTAAAACGTCTTTAAAAAATGAATGTCTTTTGTGAATCATACTTTTTGGTACAACTATCACCCATTACCTCCTTTTATGTTACTTTCAACCCAGTATTTTCCCTTCCCAGCAGGCCAGTTCAGGCTCCAACAGTTTACCAGTATTTGACCTACTGATTCACAGTACACACACACACACACACGCACACACGGGATCTGGAATCTATCAGGGTTGAGTAAACAGGTGATTTCTATCAGTAAAAGGGCCCCAAAAGACATGGTCCACAAATTCCACACAGCAAGACCTGAACAAATACAGCTGTTTCTTTAGTTTATAGCCCCTACCTTTATGAAAACTTTATGTGGCAAACATGTTCATTCAATTTTTCTTTTCTGTGAATGTACTCTGTTTTAGCCTACAAGCTCCTAGAGAGCAGGAGCAAGTTTCAGAACTCTGGACAGAAGTACTTTTTTGTTGGATGATGTGGGTTTCAGCACTCCGTCCCCAGAGAGACAATGTATTACAACTCTTTTTGGTCTCAACAAATAGTTGAAACCAACAGGGCATTATAATCCTGATTTCCATTTAAAAAACAATAATACTAAGGACACTGAAGAAACAATAAATCATAACAGCTCTCTCCATTCTACTTCTAAAACGTGTACTGACTCCATCCACTTCCCTCTAACTCTGTTCTCTCCATTTCCTTTTGTGCAACTTCAGTCCGAGCCATCAGCATATGTCACCTGGACCACAATAATAGTGGCCCCCCTGGTCTCCCTCTCTGGATTCTTACACTGTTCCCCACATAGCAACCAAATCCTACCACTCCCCTGATTGGAATCCTCTAGTGGTTTCCTACCCCACCTGGACTGACACCCAAACTCTTCCGTGGCTTGCTAGATTTGATATGCTCCGGCTCACTGATGCCTTTTCCTGCCTGTTCCTCTGGTTAATGTGCTCCAGCCACACTGACCTGTTGACTGATCCTCGAATCTGCTTAAGCTCCTTTATCATTCACAGTTTTGGGTTTTTTTTTTAATGGTTCCCTCTACCTAGGATCTCTTTCCTCAGATCCTCACATGGCCAAATGCCTCTCATTCTTCAGCTTTGACTCCCCTAATTAGGAAGAACTTCCATGGCCACCCTGATTAAAGTAGCCCTCCATCAGAGGCCCCATTCACCATCTATGAACTTGCTTTATTACCATCAAAGCACCATGTTTAACGGTCATTCAACTTTGAGACTATCTTGCTTAACTGCTTGTTTCTGCATTTATTTTCTAACTTCTTCAGGGAAAGATAAACTCCTTGAGAGCAGACAACTTGTCTTCATTTCCTGCCACTGAATCCCCAGTAGCTATTAGAATACATGGCAAATAGTAGTCACTCAATAATTATTTGCTGACTGAATCCATGAATGAATGAAATGTACCATGACAGTAATTATAGTAATTATAACAGACTTTTAGATTAGAAGACCCTGCTGGGAAGATAGAAATAAAAGGTGTAGAAATTGCTAAAACTCATGCTATCAAAACAATATTCTTTCTCAGTTGGAGGTAGAGGCTATTAAGAGAAAAAGAAGTAAAGACAATTTTTCAGGTTCACCCTATTAACAGGCAAGCTAGAATTCAAATCTGATACTGATACTAAAATGTATGGTCTCTTTACTGAACAGCACTGGCCACAAGTGGCCAGGTTTCTTTCTCTTCTGGCATCATCTAATGGCATTGTGGCTAATGTTATTACGTAATTATTTAAAATGTCACCAGGTCTCACTTGAATATTCATGGTGTTTAAGAACCACGTTCTTTCTTATAACTATTACCTTTCTTCTGCTGAGATAATTCCAAGTGATTTGCCAAACCATGGGTCAGCAGGATGCTAACTCCCCAGTGAAATAAAGCAACATGTGCAGTAAATTTCCTGTAATCTGGACCACAGGCATGTGAGGAGAAGATAGGTCTTTAAAAAAATGTATTCAGTTGGAAATCAGAAATGAGTTCTGGGAAACCCATCTAATTGCCTGATTGGAAGCTGCCCCAGATTTTTGAAAGATACTCTTTAAAATAAAAGGAAGACGCTCTCAGAAATTAAATAGCTGCATATCTACTTACCGCAGTGATTTTACCTCTCATCTCAGGAGCTATAAGCTCTGTTGTATCGGGGAGAATTCTCTCTCTCCATCTAGTAAATTCTCGGCTCAGGATCACAGCCAGGCAAGCCACATACCAAAGTCTATGGACGAATCCATTTATTCACTGGGCGAGAATTGTCTCCATGGGTTCTGTTGTTCATGTTACCAGCTCTAGTCAGTTCTCTGGTGCCAAGTCTGCTGCCAACTGCTTTTTATCTCATTTTGTTCTCATAGACATGTAATTTCTCCTATTAAACCAGGTATGAAATTGAGTCTCAGAGAAGTGACTTGACCAAGGTCACACAGGTAATAGGTGTTAGGTTGAGCCTCAGCCCCATCCAAGCTCTAAACCGTTCCCGTTATACTCCCTACCCTTAAGCACACTGCAGGGCAGTATCATGTTCTCACAGTTGAGGAATGCACTCTTTTAAAATGAAAACAAAACAAAACAAAAAACTTATAGTCAGCTAGTTTGCTTAATTTATTTTTAGTATAATGTTGCTTATGATAAGTCAAAACATAAATCTAGGTATATGTTTCTTATACTTACAGTTCATATAAAACTATAAAATCAAATACGGGTGTAGATTGAACAAAGAATAAAAGCAACAAAATTCAAATTAACACAATTTAATGGGGAGAATGAATCTTGCTTTTCTGAAATTAAACTGCCACTCACAGCAGGGATCTGGCAGGGTCTCTGTGGTGGAATTCTTTTCCATGGGGCCTGCCTTTGGTACGCGGGGCCATGACGCCTCAATTTCACCACCACCCTTCTCCGTTAAAAATTCCATGACACATTTGTTTGTGATGACCACTTGGCCTTCACATAGCTTGAGCATGGCATTGACATATTGCTTCCCCTTGTTCTTTTCCCAGTGACCTGTGGCAAGTGAAGTATGACACCAAGTGCCAATGTGAGCATAAGCAAGGATGGGAACACAGGTGCCGAACTCACGCACTAGTACTGGCTTAGAAAGTGGCCATCCAGATATTGCAGAGGTGCTGATAAGTGTTTTAAGATATCAAAATAAATGCAAAAATTTAAAAAAAATTTAAAGATGAACTGGAAGACCTCAAAAGTAGGTCCCTGGGCACGGCCAAGGTCTGCAGATCCCTGTTTGAGTAACCTGGTCATTCTTTCTGAGTTCAAATAATGCTTTACTAACTGTGTGAACTGGGTACAAGCTATTTAATCCTCTGTGCTGTTTCTCCATCTATATAATGGAAAAGAAAAGAATGCTGTCCCACGGCTGCCGTGGATGTTCACTGATACAGTGCATGAAAGTTGTTCAACCCATAAGGTGAAGGATGAGATACAAGCTCGGTAAATATTTTCTGGCATTGTTAATCTTATCAGGCGATCGTGGTGTACTGAGCAGGTATGCATACAACTCATGTGATGCAGGGGCAAATTGTTTTGTGTCTTGAGACACCAAGTGCCCTTTGAACACGGATAAGGCAGTGAGAAGGGCAAATTCACACAGCCTGTTTGTGGCAAAGCTGGGGTTCAAACCTGGTAGTCTGGCTCCCTGGATGTGCTTTTGAGTTCTTAAAAGGCTTAAACTTAACAAGTAAAGAGAGGAATGCTGGTCATTGGCAGAGCTGGTCCATCTCACTCTAAAATAACCACATTCGAGCACTGTGACCTCCTGCCTCCTCTAGCAAATGCCACAGAAGCTTGAACTTTAAGAGCTCTGTTCTGTCTTTGGCACTTTTCCCTCCTCTTCCCAGAAGATGCAGCCGTTGCTCTGGGACTCCTCCTACTTTACGTGCAATACATTTTAGAAGGAAGATGGTGCCCCCATGTCCGTATGGACGGAAATCAGCTCCGGCAGGAGTGAGCCAGAGGACTCACGCTGGTCTTCCACGGCACTGCCCCCACCCCAAGGCCCAGAGAGTCTGCCTGCTCCCGCACGAAGTGTGAGAACGGGAATTCACTGTCCGCATTTATGTATCAGTGGGTTTTAAAAGATTTTATTTATTTAGAGAGTGAGAACAAGCAAGTGTGAGTGGGGGGAAGGGGCAGAGCAGGAGGGAGAGAGAGAATCCCAAGGAGGCTCCACACTGAGTGCGGAGTCCGACACGGGGCTCGATCCCGGGACCTGAGATCACGACCTCAGCTGAAATTCAGAGTCAGATACTTAACCGATTGAGCCACCCAGGTGCCCCACTATCAGGAGATTATATATAACAGTCCGGGTTATTGCCATCTCCTGAAAAATCAGAATATCTAGAACATGGAGCCTTTGTTTCCAATGACAGTGATCGAATGGAACCAAGCAGCAAAACGGGCATGTGAGCTACACTTTGCCATCGTCCCCTGCCTAAAATCTCCTGTGGCCACCAGCGTTAGCCTGGTTCCCATAGGCATTGACGTGTGACACCTGGAAGGCACTCAGTATACGTCAGCTCCCATCACTGAGGCGGTCTGGTTGGTGTTGACTGGCACGTTTTTGAGAATCAAGTATGGCAGATGGCAAAAAAAAAAAATGGCTGCCATGCTTGTATGTACATCCCTTTCTGGTATGACTTTGTCACTCCTCTGAGCAGGAGGGGGAACGCATCTCTCCGCCCGTGAACCTGGGCGTGCCTGTGTGACTAGCTTCAGCTAGTGGGCATTAGCCCGTGTGACAAGAGCACAGACTTGAACGGTGCTTGCATGCTGGGCTCTGCCCCCTCCTGCGGCTCAGACCCTTAGCTACCGGGTAACAAGCCCCCCACACCTGCTAGGGGGCGAGTGCCAGGTGGAGGGCGGGGTGTGGCCAGGTGAGAAAGGCCACTGTATGAACTTCTCAGCCAACCCCCAAATCAGGAGAAGTGAGAAATCATTACTGCTTTAATGCGGGTTGGCCTTTATACGACAGCTAACAAGGAGGCAAAGCTTAGAATGCCCCGCACAGGGCAGATCCTGCAGCAGAAACTGATTCTCCCAAGGGTCTTCAAATTAGGCGTTCTGTCTCCACAAGCAAGGCCTAAAGCAAATCACTCCTCTGCTGTAGGACAGTCAGCTGTCGCCGAATGAGAAAGGACAGAAGTGAAAAATCAACCGTGAGAAGACGTTTAGGTTGTTTTTGAAAGTGAGGCATGAACATTAAGGTAAATATCCTGAAAAGCGAGATAAAGGTTATTCAACGAGCTTACAGAGCCTATAGAACATGTGAAAAAAAAATGTACATAATCATAGCATTCTAGAATAATTCCTTGATAATTTTCTAATTATGAAGATTTTATATATGGGCATAAGAGTTTCTTTTTTGTAAGTTTTATCAACATGGTGTAATAATAAATGTAACAGAAAGAAGAAAAAGAAGAATAGCTTTTATATTGACCTCTTACATAGCACTTTGCTGAGGATTCTTATGTAGATTTTCTTCTTTAATTACTCACAATACCCTATAAGGTGTGTCCTATTATTTTTTTTAAAAGATTTATTTATTTATTTTAGAGAGAGAGTTGGGGGGTGGGGGGGGGCAGAGGGAGAAATAGAATCCTCAAGCTGACTCCCCACTGAGCTCAGAGCCCAAACAGGGGACTGGATCCCAGGAACCTGAGATCATGAAACCAAAACTCAGATGCTTAACTGATTGAGACACCCAGGCTCTCCAAGGGGATGTCCTATTGTTCTGTCCCTTTTACAGTTGAGTAAAATGAGCCTTAGAGAGCCTGGGCAGTATCTCCAGGGTTCCAGAGCTGGGACCTCACCTGCTGTTTGGTTACTTGCTCCTGTTACTTATGTCCAACGTGTTACCATTTCCCTTAGGGCAATAATCATAGAGATCAGAGGGTTTACATCTATAAAGCTCTCCAGAGGCGATCTGAATTTGAACATAAGGTTTATCCCCCCACTCTTTAAATTTAACAGTTTTAAATTCACTTTGAATTTAGCCCAGCAGTGCTGAGCGGCGGCGTTTTTATTCCAATCCACCAGAGGGCAGTATGAGGCAGAGTTTGCTTCTGAAGTCCAGCGGGCCTCTCAGAGCTCCTGCCTTACCTGGGGATCCTGAACTCACCTCTCTATCTTCATTTCTATACTTGTTTTTTGTCTTATTATTTCCTCACTTTAAAATGATTAAGGATGTCCCAGCTTTTCAGAGCACTGTTCTTTTCCAACTCAGTGGTGTGAGTCTGTGGAAAAGGTGCTGGATAAAATACCAGGGTTGTAGTTTACTTGTGATCCTGCGTTCGTGATTTGCCCACCTTTAACAATCACTTGCTGGTCAGATTCATTGACCTGATGGCAAGATTAAGGTGGACGAGTTTTAAGGACCACTCAGCTATCACGTTCTCTGATTTCAAACGTAGATGATATGAGTGTTAACACTGTGTAAACAAGGGTTTGTAAGTAATATCCCACTGGTTGTTATTGCTGTTTCTGAATTCAATTAAGTATGACTGAGTCCCCACCCCACCAGACCGTCATTATTGGGATGCCCCCTAACTCTCACTGCCCCCAATCGCCTACCAGTCCCATGGGTCTTACTTATAGAGTGTCGAGGGTCAAGGAGATGCCAACCCTTGGGGCTTCTGTCCACACTGGTCTCCTGAAGTCAAGCAGCTGCTGCTTGTGTTTCTTGCTTGGAGGGCCTTTGTGTAGGTTGGGGACCTAGCGCCTCACTTCTCCAGGTAGGCCTCAGGGTCAGGAAGACTTTGACCACCAATAGGAAAGATGTGTTACTGATGGAAGCCTTTCTCTGACTGCCTGCAAAGGTACTCTCCTGGTTCCTCTTCCCCTGTCGTAAATGTTTTCACAGACTCAGATTTTCACTCAAGGGGCAAGAAGGAGCAAAGGAGAATGGAGAGGGAGGGAGAAGAGGAGGGCTGTCCTCTGGCAACCTACTACTTCATTTCTGCAAAAAAAAAAAAATCTTAGGAAGAAGAAATGCAAAGGGTCTGGCTGTTTTCACGGAAAGCAAGAGGGAAACCATGACAGAAAGAAATCATGTTAATATTGAAATAAATAGTGTCTTGAGTTCCACAGGCCCGGAGCTGGAGAGTAGGAGGGACAGCATCTTGGGCTAGATTGTATTCTCCACAGTGCCGGCACGAAGACGTCACTCAGTGAATGCTGAGTGCTTAATTTTTTTCTTCAGTCTGAAAGAGAAACAGGCAGGATTCGTTTTTGAAACAAAACAACAAGTATTTAAACCACGATCTAGGCATGGCTGTGATCCTGGCTCCACCACTTCCTAGCTGTGGGACCTTGGAAAATACTGACCCTTCCTTCCCCATCATGGAGGTGGGTAAGTTCCAGATCTGGTGTAGAGGAATTTGCTGATTGCTTGAGATGAGCTTAATACTCCCCAGTGCTGGGAGAAGCTGCAAACACGTTCCTAGAGTCCTTCATGAACAGTTCTGTATGAGACAGCCTTGGGAATTCTCTCCTTTCCTGAGAACCTTCTAGCTCTGTCCCTCAGTCCACCTGTTCAGACATGTTGACCTATAGCTAGAGCTGGGCCCTCTGTAGAGCCCTCTGTGTCGATGGTCTTCTGTGACAGTTTTTACTGGGCTCCTGCTTTACCTCTCGATATAGCCTTTTCCATCCTGTGCATTGTGCATTCTGTAAACTGAGATCTTATTCCAGATTCAAAAGCCCTAAGCCAGATTCACAGTCCCAGGGCTCCAGAAATGATCCATTAACTGCAACAAAGATCTCTGTACCAAAGTAACTGTTTCTTTCTTTCTTTTTTTAATAATAATATTTTTTTTATTATATTATGTTAGTTACCATAGAGTATATCCCTGGTTTTTGATGTAAAGTTCGATGATTCATTAGTTGCATATAACACCCAGTGCACCATGCAATACGTGCCCTCCTTACTACCCATCACCCACCTATCCCATTCCCCCACCCCCCTCCCCTCTGAAGCCCTCAGTTTGTTTCTCAGTCCATAGTCTCTCATGCTTCATTCCCCCTTCTGATTACCCCCCCTTCTTTATCCCTTTCTTCTCCTACCGATCTTCCTACTTCTTATGTTCCATAGATGAGAGAAACCATATGATAATTGTCTTTCTCTGCTTGACTTATTTCACTTAGCATTATCTCCTCCAGTGCCGTCCATGTTGCAGCAAATGTTGAGAACTCGTTCTTTCTGATAGCTGAGTAATATTCCATTGTATATATGGACCACAACTTCTTAATCCAGTCATCTGTCGAAGGGCACCTCGGTTCCTTCCATGATTTAGCTATTGTGGACAATGCTGCTATGAACATTGGGGTGCACATGGCCCTTCTCTTCACTACGTCTGTATCTTTGGGGTAAATACCCAGTAGTGCAATGGCTGGATCATAGGGTAGCTCAATTTTTAACTTTTTAAGGGACCTCCACACTGTTTTCCAGAGTGGCTGTACCAACTTGCATTCCCACCAACAATGTAGGAGGGATCCCCCTTTCTCCACATCCTCTCCAACAATTGTTTCTTGCCTTGTCAATGTTTGCCATTCTAACTGGTGTAAGGTGGTATCTCAGTGTGGTTTTGATTTGAATTTCCCTGATGGCTAATGATTTTGAACATTTTTTATGTGTCTGTTAGCCATTTGTATGTCTTCATGGGAAAAGTGTCTGTTCATATCTTCTGCCCATTTTATGATTTATTTGTTTCTTGTGTATTGAGTTTGAGAAGTTCTTTGTAGATCTTGGATACCAGTCTTTTATCTGTAGTGTCATTTGCAAATATATTCTCCCATTCCGTGGGCTGCCTCTTAGTTTTTTTGACTGTTTCCTTGGCTGTGCAGAAGCTTTTTATCTTGATGAAGTCCCACAAGTTCATTTTATCTTTTGTTTCTCTTGCCTTTGGAGATGTGTCATGAAAAAGGTTGCTGTGGCTGATGTCCTAGAGGTTGCTGCCTATGCTCTCCTCTAGGATTTTGATGGATTCCTGTCTCACATCGAGGTCTTTCATCCATTTGGAGTTTATCTTTGTGTATGGTGTGAGAGAGTGGTCAAGTTTCATTCTTTTGCATGTAATTGTCCAATTTTCCCAGCACCATTTATTGAAGAGACTGTCTTTTTCCCACTGGATGTTTTTTCCTGTTTTGTCAAAGATTAGTTGCCCAAAGAGCCGGGGGTCCATTTCTGGGTTCTCTCTTCTGTTTCATTGGTCTATGTGTCTGTTTTTGTGCCAGTACCATGCTGTCTTTGTGATCACAGCTTTGTAGTACAGCTCGAAATCTGGCATTGTGATGCCTCCAGCTTTGTTTTTCCTTTTTCAACAATTCCTTGGCGATTTGGGGCCTTTTCTGGTTCCACACAAATTTAAGGGCTGTTTGTTCCAGTTCTTTGAAAAATGTCATTGGTATTTTGATCGGGATAGCATTGAAAGTGTAGATTGCTCTGGGTAGCATAGACATTTTAATTATGTTAATTCTTCCGATCCATGAGCATGGAATATTTTTCCATCTTTTTGTGTCTTCCTCAATGTCTTTCAAGAGTGATTTGTAGTTTCTAGAATATAGATCCTTTACGTCTCTGGTTAAGTTAATTCCAAGATAACGTATGATTTTGGTGTTATTGTAAATGGAATGGATTCCCTAATTTCTCTTTCTTCAGTCTCATTGTTCGTGTATAGAAATGCAACTGATTTCTGAGCATTGGTTTTGTATCCAGCCACATTACTGAATTGCTCTATAACTTCTAGTAGTTTGGGGGTGGAGTCTTTTTGGTTTTCCATATAGACTATCATGTCATCTGCGAAGAGAGACAGTTTGACTTCTTCTTTGCCAATTTGGATACCTTTTATCCCTTTTTGTTGTCTGATTGCTGTTGCGAGGACTTCTAGTACTATGTTGAATAATAGTGGCAAGAGTGGGCATCCTTGTCGTGTTCCTGATCTTAAGGGAAAGGCTTCCAGCTTTTCCCCATTGAGAATGATATTTGCTGTAGGCTTTTCATAGATGGTTTTTATGATAGAGGGTACATCCCTCAATCTCAAAGTAGCTGTTTCAATCTACATTCCCATAAGATAAAATGTTTTTTAAGAAAGTTTTTCTTTCAAAATGTGGCCCCACTCTATTTTGTCTGAGACCCAGTGTTATAAGTGCCATGAAGGAGTGCAGTGAGTAGACGTACAAGACAGGAGTGGTCAGGCCGTGGCTGTCCCAGGGTCAGGGCCAGATCACATGAGGCCATGATGCTAGAATTTTTTTTCTGAGAATAGTGGACAGCCATGAGAGGCTTTACATAGGAAAGTGATATGATCATCAGATTTGCCTTCTAAGAGAAAGTTCTGGAGCAGTAAGGTGTAGAAACGGGAAAAGGGAGACATGATGAGAAGTCTGTTGGAGTAATCTGGGTGGGAGCCTTGAAATGGGGCGGTAGCTGCCGGGATAGATAAAAGAAGGGGTGGATTTGAAAGCATTTCAGGAAAGAAATTTGCTGGGAGTTAGTTAATGCAAATTAGCTTTTTCCTGGCTGCAAAAAATTGGTCACCTGGAAATGCAGAATTGGAGGGGACACAAATGGAGAAACACAACGTCCATCTATGAGGGCCAGTCCTGGGGGGGTGGGGAGCGGGGAGTAAACCATTCCCAGTCATCAGGAGTTACCATCTCAAAGCTCCCCTATGAAGGAGATGCAAGAAATGTCCTTTTTTTGGTGAGTGTTGGTGCACAAGGCTTTGACAACAGTATTTTAATACTAAAAACCAAACTATATCTGATTTTGATAGTATTTGTTATTTTATGTGGAAAAAATAACAGGCTTGAACAGTCAGTGGCACCTGGCAGTGAAGGAAAAGATGCTTCAAATTCACTAAGTAAAATGAAACTTAGAACAAGTATATTTCAAGGAATTACGCTTAACACATTTTATTTTGCAAAATGCACGTTAGTTGTTCACCTGCAGTTGGGTTGCCTTTTCCAAGGGGAAAGAAACAGAGCTGGAAGCTCATGACAAGTGCCAGGAAATGCCTCCCTATCTCCCCACTGCCGGAAATAGGCATAAAAGGTTAGTGCCTTAGAAAATGAGACAATAACAGAGAAAAGAGGACATTGCCTTTTCATACAAATTAGTTCAATAAAAATGAGGTTGGCAACTGTGGTAGCAGAAATGAGCTAGAGATGGGATATGCACATTTGAATGAGAATGTCTTAAAAATAATTACCCATGGGAGGGGATAGCATCATCAAAGTTGTAACAGAAACTGTCAAAATTTTTAGTCCAATAACAAATAACATTTAGGAAGTTCTGACGTGTTTTGATGGTGATGGTATCATCCAGTGACCAATCTCCCGTATGGTAGACAGTGTCTACATGGTTTCTGGCCTCATACGTGCATACCTTCGGTACCCACCCCCGGCCCCAATTTAGGTAAACCTCCCTATGAGGGGAATGAATGTGCTGCTTGTCCTTAGTCAATCACATTGTCTGGGGGAACCAAGATTACTTTGTTTGATTTAGGCTCCTCGGGGTCCAACCTTGAAGTTGAACATGGAGTCAGTATAACTTCAAAGCACAGAGCTATATAGGAAAAGGTGGGATAATGGAATAATCATAGTCCTGCTGTGGATAGAAAGTAGGGAATGTGTCATTACTTGTAGTTTTATAAGCACAAATAGGAAAGATTTAGCATTTTCTATTAATCGGTGCCTGATAAGGAAACTTAGCTGAAATATGAGTGCAGATTTGAAGTCTTTATTTTTTTAAATTTAATTTTGTTAACATACAGTGCAGTATTGGTTTCTGGAGTGAAATATTGAAATTTGAATTTTTTATGTCTTTATACCTTTCATAGTTCTTTTACATTGAATCTCATTTGATCCCCATAAAAACTGTTGATGTTTTCGGGGGATAAAATATAATCCCCTTTCTTTGGCGGATGGAGAAATGGAGGGAGGAAGAGGAACTGTATCTGCGCTGTGGATCTCTGGTAGACAGTGGGATCTACTGCTGAAGCCATAGGTTCTGAAGTTAGATGGCTCTGATTGGGCAAATGATTGGATCTGTCAGAGAGTCTTCAGTAAACAGAGATGAAAATATCCACCACTAGGGATTATGGAAGGAGCATTAAGGGGGATGATACAGGTGAAAACCCTGACTCACTTGATGATTATGAAGACAAAGGTATTGAGGTTAAGACCTCACGCGTGAGACGGGCTACGTGGGTTCAAATCCCAGCTCCGTCGTTTACTAGTTTTATGATTTTGGCAAGTCATGTGACTTCTCTTGAGGTTCCGTTTTCTCATCTCTAGCACGGGGCTCATAAGGTAGAGTCTACCTAATAGAGTTGCCAGGAGGATTGATTGAAATGATGAATGCTAAGCATTTAATGCAGCATATTAAGCCCAGGCGGGCACCAAGTAAGTTTAAGGTTATTATAGTTCGGTCATAAGCTAACAGGTGCTGTTGTATTATATGATATCTGAGCCTCCCAGTGTTTGTGAAATGACTAACCAGACCAACAACTGTTCCTACATTTGCGGAACCCTTTCCTTTATATAACCTGGGACACCTTTTTTTTTGGTGGGAGTCAAGTCCTGCAGGGAAATGTACACTGTTTCTGTTGCTGCTGCTTTGTCGCAAGCTGGGCCAGAGCGTGAGTGCGGAAGCCTTGCCTACACTGAGAGCAGGCTGCTTCACTAGGAGGTGAGCTAAAAACAAAACCCCAGCACAAATTATGCTTCAATTATATCCATTTTCTATAGCTGGGGGAAGACTGCAGTGCTATCTTTTCCTTGTTTGAAAAAGAAAGTAGAACATTTGGTGTGAAAAAGGCAGTGACAAAAAAGACATGTTTGACAGCCATTTCACGCTGTCGTGAAGGACATTAGCTCCTCTCTGCAACCAGAAAGGCAGAGCGGGGACCATCCGCTTGTCTAAAATGTCAGAGAGCACTGAAATTCAAGTGCAATTCTTCTAGCCTGAACTTAGGGGCCTCTTCTACTTTTTAACCATCTGTTTCCAATAGGGAAGCTCATGGAGGACTGGGGCATTGTCCAGCTTTCAACCTATTTTCTCAACGAGGTCACATAAAACGTTGTCTGTAGACGTGCAGCTCGGAAGCTCTTTTCTGATTGGGTTTGCTTCTTAAAGACATTTCAGCACAAGGGCATCGATTGTCACTGTTACGACTGCGACATTAAGAAATGTTTGTCAATTGATTCAACAGATTCATTAAGACCTAATTATGCTCACTGGAGAAAATGAAGCAGATAACACAAAACTAAAAACCATCATCATCCTAACACCAAATGTTAACTACTGTTAACATTATAGCATGTATCTTTCCACTCTTTTACTTGCATATATGTTTCTGTTGAGTTTTTGCTTTTATTTTTATTTATTAAAGATCTTTATTTATTTGAGAGAGAGTGAGAGTGAGAGAGATCACAGAGGGAGAGGGAGATGGAGAGGAAGAAACAGACTTGCCACTGAGCGGAAAGCTCGATGCGGAGCTCGATTCCAGGACCCTGAGATCATGACCTGAGCCGAAGGCAGACGCATAAATGACCGAGTCACTTAGGCACCCTGAGTTTTTGTTTTTAAATGGGCAGTGCATAGGTGGGGGTGTTGATATATTTTCACTCTTTTTATTATCTAAACATCTTTCCATGATAGTGTGAGATTTTCTCTCTCTAAAAATTATTATTTGAAATGTCTTGGACATAGAAAAAGGTATAAAGAATAATATAACCCAGGCTAAGTATCCACCACCAATGTCATGACCAATCCAGGTAAATTTCTTCTCGCACCTACAGAGGTAATACAGATCTCATTTTGGTATTTCTCATTTGCATCAACTCTCTATCTTTTTATTACACATTTATGTAGCTCTAGTATCTTCAGTGTTGTTTTGTTTTATAATATTATGTAAATTGTGTCAAATGGTAACTTTTCTGTAACTTGGCCTTTATTCCTCAGTGTGAATTTTCCCAGTTTCATCCATTTTGATACCTGTAGCTTTGGTAATTTTTACTGTTGAATAACTTTTCATTTTATAAATATCCCACCAGGTATTTGTTCACTCATGAGATGATGGGTATGGTTATACAGCTCTCTTTCTTCATATGAGTGAAAGTAGCTCTGTGTACTTAGAATTGAATGGTCGTTGGGTAGGAATACGCTCAACTTAATTAAATGGTGTCAGGTTGTTCTGGAAGGGGTTGTATCAATTCATACCCACCAGTATGTGAAATATCCTATTTTTCAAACCTTCCCCAATTCTTTAAATATCTTTGCCTATCGTACAGGTGTGAAGTGGTTTTCCATTATGGTTTTAATGATCACTTTTATAATTACTAGTGAATGTGAACACATTTTATTTGCTTTTATATATTTGAGTTTCCTTTATTATATTAGCTTCAAATACCTTAACAATATTTCAAATTTATTATTACTTATAGGTATGTAGAAAATACACATCTGTTGGGGAGATACACATACACACACACACACTGACATATTCTAATCTTTTGTCATTAACAAAATCTTTGGATTTTGATATATATTGTGCATGTTTTTGGTGTCTTTTAATAAACAGGAGGTTTTAATTTTAATATAGTTAAATTTACTAATTTTTCTTTATGCATTTTGTATTTTGCTTAATAAACACTCCAATGTCATAAAGTTGGTGCATTTTTCTCACATTGTGAGGGTTTTGCTCTTCGTATTTAGATCCTTACCATATCAAGAATTGATTTTTGGTTCAGTATGTAGTACGAATCCAGTTATTACTCACCCATTTATGTCCTGGTATCATTTATAGATAGCTTGTCATTTTTCCACTGACTTTCAACAACCGTCTCCAACTTATATCAATTTCTGCTTTTTTCTGAGCTTTCTGTTTTGTTCCAGTGGTCAGCTTTTCTATATCTACCAACGCCATGTTATCTTAATTACCATAGCTTTGCAATTTTGATATCTGGTGGTAAAAAATTCCAAAACTTAATTTTTTTCCCTCATGTTTCTCACTGCCTTCAAACTTGACTTTTCTTAAAATTCTCTGAGCTATTCCTGAAACTTTGTATTACACATTAATTTTAAAATGGACTTGTCAACCAAAAGAAAATGAAAATACTTATTCAGAAAGATACATACACCCCATGTGTATTGCAGCATTATTTACAATAGCCAAGATATGGAAGCAACCTAAGTGTCCATCAGTAGATGAATGGATAAGGAAGATATGACACACGTGCGGGTGCATGCAGACACACACACACACACACACACACACACACACACACACACACACGAATATTATGCAGCCACAAAACGGGATGAGATCGTGCTAGTTGAGATAACATGGCTAAACCTAGAGGGTATTACGCTAAGTGAAATAAGTCAGACTGAGAAAGACAAATACAATGTGGTTTCACCCATAAGTGGAATCTAAAAAGTAACCTGACTTGCCAAAATCCATGAAAACATCAGTATTTTAAATGGAATTGAATTTATAAACTAATTTTGGAAGAATTGACATTTTTACTATGTGGATTCTTCTCAATTATTTCTACACTAATTTAAGTCTTAATCTTTTAGTAAAGTTTTATGATTTTTCTTTAGAAATATTACATAAGTTAAATCTTTCTAAAATCGTATATTGTACTATTAAACATTATATTTGCTAACTTTTTATTCCTAGTTAAATAATAGAGATATAATAATAATAGAAATGCAATTGAACCCTTTTATTAATTAACAAAACATGTTTGTATATTATCTTTTCTTTTTTAATCTAGATAATCATATCATATCTAAATAATGAGTGCTTTGTTTCTTTCCTTTAACACTAAACAATAAGGAAGTATATTTAGAGGAATGTCCTTAAGCAGATTAAGAAACTTCCTCTATTCCTTCTGTGCTAATTGTTTTATCATGAATAGGTATTGAATCGAATTGTAATTAAAACCTGTTTTTGCTGCATGTATTGAGATGAATTATTTTGTTCCCTTTTAATCTCTTAATACTTTATAAAATGATTAAATTTCTAATATTTAAGTATTGCTACATTACTGGAAAAAACACATCCTGGTCACAACCAGGCAATTTTTTAAAAAGTTTTATTTATTTAAGTAATCTCCATAACCACTATGGGGCTTGAACTCATGACCCCGAGATCAAGAGTCGCAAGCTCTTTTGACTGAGCCAGCCAGGTGTCTGTAGGCAATGTTTTCTTGTAGTGCCAGCGTTAAGTAGTGCTGATATTTTCTTAGGGCATTTACATTTATATTCATAAGCTCATCTGGCTGTTACTTTTCCTTGTTCTCACTGTCCTCATCTCAAGGTTATCCTAGCTTCATGAAATGAGTTGGGAAGTATTTTTTTTTCTCTGGAAGTCTGGTATTTTCTGTGTGTGTAGGAATAGATTATTAATTACTGGTTTACTTTCTTTAATGGGTAAAGGTCAGCTTGTGTTTTCTGATTCTTCTAGAGTTAGTTTTGGTGAGCTGTTTTTATTCTAAAAAGATGCACTTTTAAAATTTATTTAAAATTGATTTGCTATAATTTTTAAAGTCTATGCTTTAATTATAGTCATAGTGTATGTGGGCTCATGGTAACATTATATTCTGAGTTCTTGTATTTTGATTGCCATCTGCCTTTATGTTTGAAGGTCAGTTTGGCTAGATATAAAATCTGTGGCTCACATTTACTTTCCTTGAGTATATTAGATATGTTACTGCATTTTCTTCTGAGATAAAACACTGATGTTGAGACTTCCAATGGGTGATTTGATTTTCCTTTCTATATAGTGACTTTGTCTTGCTTATATGCTCAAGAAAGTTTGCTTTTCTTTGAAGTCAATAATTCTGTCAATAATATGTCTCATTCAGTAAACACAGAAAAAGCATTTGCCAAAATCTAATAACTTTTCATGATAAAAAAAAAAAAGCACAACAAATAAGAAATAAAATGGAATTTCCTCACTCTGATAAAAGACCTCTACAAAAAATCCATAGCTAAGATCATACTTAATGCAGAAAGACCTAATTCTTTCCCTTTAAGATCAGGAAGAAGAATAAATAACTGTTCTCATAATTTCTATTCAACATTGTATTGGAGATTCTTGCCAGAACAATTAGGCAAGAAAAAGAAATAAAGACATCTAGGTTGGAAAGGAAGAAGTAAAACTATCTCTATTGCAAGTGACATGATCTCTATACTGAAAATTTAAGAAATCTACTAAGAAGTTATTATAAGTAATAAACAAGATCAGCAAGGTTGCAGGTTGCAAAATCAATACTTAAAGATTGATTGTGGGGACCCCTGGATCGCTCAGTCAGTAGAGCATGCAACTGTTGATCTCGGTTGTAAGGGCTTGAACTTACAGGTTCAAGGGGTGTAGAGATTACTTAAAAATAAAATCTTTAAAAAAATGATTGTGTTTCTATACACTAATGAATATTCCAGATGAATTCCACTGGATATTTCAAATTAATATTTTACTTTTATGATACATTTACAATTGTATCAGAAAATACTAGTGTATAAATTAAATCAAAGGAATTCAAGAGTTTTACACTGAAAACTAGATATCAGTGTTGAAAGAAGTTAAAGATCTACATAAATAGACATCCTATGTTCATGGATCAGAAGATATAATATTGTTAAGATGTTAGTACTTGCCAAATTGATCTACAGATTCAATGTAATCTCAGTCAGGAAACAGCTGTATTTTTTTTTTTTTTTTTTTGCAAAAATTGGTAAGTCATTCCTAAAACTTAAATGGAAATTTAGGGATCCAGAATAGCTAGCTAAAATTATCTTGAAGAAAGAGAACAAAGTTGGAGGGCTTATATTTTCCAATTTCAAAACTTGCTATAAAACTGTAGTAATCAAAACTGTATAGTTCTGGATTAAAAATAGATCAAGAGCCATGCAATTGCATTGAGAGTCCAGAAATAAACCCTTACAACTACAATCAACCAGTTTTCAGCAAGGGTGCCAACCCAATTCAGTGGGGGGGAAGATTAGTCTTCTTAACAAATGATGCTGGGACAAATGGATATCCATAGGCAAAAGAATGCAATTTGACCCCTACCACATACCATACACAAAAATGAACTCTAAATGGATCAGGGAAATTAGGTACTAAAAATATAAAACTCTTATAAGAAAACACAGGGGAATGTCTTCATGACAGTGAATGTGGTAATGATTTCCTGGCTATGACACCCAAAGCACATTGAATTGTACACTTTAAGTGGATGAATTGATGATATGTGAATTACAGCTCAATAAAGCTATTAAGAAAGAAATTACATACCTTGGTGATAATTATTATCAGTCAATTTTCTCAGTTGTATAGTTATATAGTATATCTAATTAATTTATTTCCAGTAAAGTTGACTTAAATTATAGCTTTTGGACATTCTTTTGAAAGTGAAAGAATGTAATATGAAAATTAAAGGATGTATTAGATGTCTTCAGATAGACGAGGGGATCTATAGATAATATATTACCATAAATTATATGCAGGACTTCCTAAATTTGGACTCCTTATAGTTTTAAGATACAGAAACAAAAGTCACTTAAAAATGGAAATTAATTAAAAGCTGCGGTGTATTTTAAGGAGAGCTGCAGCCAGACATTCACATCTGATCATCAGTTACCCATCTCTTTGCTCTGCTCCGTTTTCCTCTGTGGTCTTCTTTGTTGGGCATTTCCTGACTAGTTGTGGCCCTTTAGTGATTTTTGGTTTGAACTAAAATGTCGTAGCACCTTCATTGGAAAGAAAGCTTCTCCTTTCCAAATTTTCTCTGAATTATAAGATTTATTCTGACTGAACCAGGTGGAGCTACTTGGTTGTTTGTGAACCAAACTGGCCCGCATTGTTCAATATGGTCACCGGTAAATAGTTCTGACTGCTTTGACTAAGGGCACATGCTCACACATGGGGTGAGGTAAGGGGGTTGGTCCCTAAGAAAGAAGGAGAGGGAAGTGATCTCTCACTACTCGAAATGGCAGAGAAGCTGATTGGACAAAAGTGACCCTTTTCCACAAAAGGAGCTTCTCCTTATACCATCTTTGTGGTCTTGCCACCATCTCTTTGAGGAAGGCAGAAATATCATGTATTCTTGTTTGATAAAAAAGAATCTATGAATACATTGTTTCCCAAGTCTCCTAGGTGGTAGAAAGTAGAATTGGACTGGATCTATATATATATCTCTATCTATCTATCTATCTATCTATCTATCTATCTATCTGCAGGCAATTCCACTTGGCTTGGATAAATGGCTGCATAATAATTTTTTGAATTCCCTTGAGCTCAGTTGTCCACAATTGTTTCTTTAATTCTTTTGGTAAGTAACCAGCTTCCCAGCTAGTCAGAGATTTCCAGAGACTGTGCTACTTGAAAACCAGGACGGTCTACAACTTTGCTGGCTAGAGGCTCCAGAAACTTGCCATTTTCTGTCTTATACTTTATACACCAGGAGCATGAACTCTTGCTGTTCTTTCCACATCTGTTCTTTCCTATCTCTTTCCTATGTCCAAATTTCCCCTTCTTTATTAGTCTAATTACTTTTCATTTTTATAAATGGGTTGCTATTTGTTTCTGCAGAGTTTTTCCGCCCCACTGCCGGCAGGACTAGGTACCCAGCCGCATACTCCTCTCTGCAGGTGTCTGACTTAACATCTAGCATATCTTCTTTTTCTACCGAGCATTGAGTTTCTTACAAAGATGGATGGTAACTTGTTTTTCACTGATTCTCCAGGGTTCATTATAATGCCTCGTACATAGTAGGCCCTCACATCCTTAAAAAACTTATATTGATACATAAAAGACTAATCAAAGATAAAAAGTAATGCTGCAGGAAAATTACGTGATAAAAAAATTAGGTCCCAAACTATAAAAACATGTAAAGGATTGACCTCATGAAACAGGTTCATGGAAAGGTGACTTACTGATAAAACTTGAGAACAGTGATCCAAATAGCAGATAAAGTATAAAGGACAAACAACTAGGTATCACTAGTATTTAAGCAAGAGAAAGAAGGAAAGAAAAAAACACTTCAATAATTTTTTCGACAGTAAAATGGATTACCCATTTAGAATTTGTCAGGCAGAAAGCTATCACTAGATGTTATTACATTTTCCTCGTAAAGGGTTCGCTCTTGTTTTGGAAATAATGACAGCTTTTGTTAGAATAGCACTTGAACATTGTAAAGCTCTTGGGCCATATCATCTAATTGCGTCATCCAGCAAACCAATACTGAGGGCCCGTGACTGACAGAGACTACGGGAGGCGCAGAGGGCCATCAGGCTTTTCCCGCCCTCCAGGAGCTTGCAGCCGTAGAGCCGAGGTCAACAGTACGTCAGGGGAAGGCGCTCTAAGAGAGGCTACGGGGTGGCCCAAAGGCGATGAGCGCTCCGGGTGGGGAGAGGAAGCTTCACGGTGCGGCTGTGGCCTGCACGGTCAGTAGAGCGTGGCTCAGAGACGAAGAAGAGGGAAAGGATCTCCAACACAGACAGAAATGCATTCACAAAGGCAAAAGTTGTAGAAGTGGTGGGAGTGTGTCCACGGAACAACAGAAAATGATTAGTGGCTACAAATCGTCTGATACTCCTCCTACCAGAGGAGCGGCCTGGGAATGCGGGAAAGCGAGACCACGTGACTTCTGAGGGTGGGTCGGAAAGGGAGAGGCGGCTTCCCCCCTTTCGCTGGAATGCCGGGGCCGGAGTCCTGCGCTGCCCAGTGAGAGGCCGTCTGTTTTGAGCCGGTCACGCCGAGGAAGCCACGTGGAGGCGTTCGGTGTACAGCGCCGCTGAGCCCGCGGCGGACAGCGTGAGTAGTCACCTCGTGAGGGAGCCACCTGTGACACCCAGGCCACCCCAGCCCCGGACGACATCTCACTGCAGCCACAAGAGACCCCGACCAAGAAGGGCCTGGTTGGGCCCTTTCTGAACTCCTGAGTTCTCGAAAACCAACAAAATAGACAAAGTGGACAAAAGAAAATGGTAGTTTTCAGTCACTAAATTTTGGAGCCTGGGGTAGGAGAGAAGTTCTTGTAGGTAAGAATCAAATTAGGTGTTGTTTTTGCCATGCTAGCATCCTTTCTTTTTATTTGGGGGGTTAACAGTCTGATTTTTGTAGGCAACCCTACTACTAAGCCATGTAGTTCAGGCGTGGCTGGCCCTGTCCCCTTCTCCCCAGGTCTGCCTGCCTCATCAGAATATTCCTGTTCGTGTTTGGTAGAGGGACGGGCCAGTGACCCAAGGCAGACCATTGTGATCTTGCCTTGTGTTGAAATTAGTGAGAAAAAGAGGCTCTCTCCCCAGGAGGTTGCAAAATAATCAGTAAGTAAACCTCAAACTGCTGGGGGCAAATTTGTTATTGAGTAGGACGAGCCCCATCAGGACTAATGTCACTATGGGGGAAGCACAGCAGGGGGTGGAAAGAATCTGCTTCCGATGAGACCTGGGCCTTCAGATCTGGTCCTACCTGGTCTGCCCAGGGTTTTTTAGTTTCAGAAGCCAAGTCTTGCCTTTTGAGTAAGCCTAGTGGAGGGATGTCTCAGGGACTAGCATCTGAAAGATTCCTGCTGTTATAAGGAGGTAGGATCAAGGTCACGGAGGACTTTGTATCCTAGGCTGGTAAATTTGTCCTTTATTTTATTTTGTTGATGATGGAGAGTCATATAATGATTTTTTAAAATTTTTATTTTGTTATATTAGTCACTATACAATACATCCCCAGTTTTTGATGCAGTGTTCCATGATTCATTATTTGCGTATAACACCCGGTGCACCATGCAATACGTGCCCTCCTTAATACCCAACGCCGGCCTATCCCAATCCCCCACCCCCTCCCCTCTGAAGCCCTCAGTTTGTTTCCCGGAGTCCACAGTCTCTCATGGCTCATCCCCCTTCTGTTTACCCCCCCTTCATTCTTCCCTTCCTTCTCCTACCGATCTTCCTACTTCTTATGTTCCATAAATGAGTGAAACCATATGATAATTGTCTTTCTCTGCTTGACTTATATAATGATTTCAACGAGGAGCAATATGATGAGATGTGCACTTTAGCAAGATAACTGTCTTCAGTGAGTGGGAAGGACTGATGGTGGCACTTAGACTGGGAACAGGGAGATGAGCTAGGAGGATCTGGTGTTAGTCTAGTGAGGACGTCATGATGTCTGAACTTACCTAGCTGGTGGGAATGGAGACAAGGAGATCTGAGAGCTGTTTAAGACATGGAATCAACAGAATTCAGAGAGTGGAGGTTGGGATAGGGGAGAGGGAAGAAACAAGGATGTCTTTTAGATTTCTGGCAGGGGAGAGGGAAGAAACAAGGATGTCTTTTAGATTTCTGGCCTATATACACACTGGATGATATACCATTGGGAAGAGTATTAGCTCCATTTCGTGTCTGAGGACACTGAGACTCAGAGAAGTTAAATGACCCGCCCAAGGTTGTGTACCCAGTAAGAGACACAGCCAACCTGGTCTTCAGGCTTCAAGATTGCAGCCCTTTCAATTACAGCAGGCCACTCCCTGTGTTCGGGGTCCCATGGGCGTTGTGGTACTGGGAAATGAAGTGCCTGGGGCTGCTTGTGGGTCAGCACATCAGGAGGAAGGTGATTTCATGAATGGTGTATTTTGGGCCCCTTACAGTATCTGTTTTGCTACCAAACATAATGCCTGCGGCCGGGCATTTGTAGCACTCAGGCTTCTGTGGCTGACTTATCAGTGTTTGTGAAAGGTACAACTGACCTGGTTCCAGCCTTTCTGCATTCCAGCTCTGGAGGCTGATGACAGATGCAGAAGCGTGAAGGAAGAGAAAATCTTTTCCTAAGATGGACTATTGATTCGTACTAAAGACCAAAAGGATATGAATTTTCTTTTCTTTTTTCTCTTCTCTTCCCTTTTCTTCCTCTTTGCCTTTTTTCTTTTCTCTTCTTTTCTTTTCTTTCTTTCTTTCTTTCTTTCTTTCCCTTTTTTAAGTATAATTGACATATAATTCATGTTAGTTTCAGGTGTACAACACAGTGATTTGACAGGCATACACATATGCTATGCTCCCCACAATTGTCTCTACCATCTGTCATTATCACAGTACCACTGACTACACTTCTGCTTGGGTGTGATTTTTCAACAGCTACAATGCAGAAGAAGGGCGTGCTTGAGTGGGAGTAAAGGCCTCATTAAGAAGAGAAAATCAGAAGAAAGTTAGCAGGCTGGTTTACTTTAAAGGCCAGTATGAAGAGAATGTTTTGAACTCAATGGAAACAGCACCAGAGAAGGGGAGGCAGCAAGCTGAGTGGTGAGTGCTGGTTGCCAGGCTTTTCTTCTTTGCTGCTAGGGGTGGAGCTCAGGCCCACCTGCCTTGAGTTGGTCTTCACACCTGAAAGGGAGGCTGGGGCGTGGAGGTCAAAGTTCAGACTCTAAACTTGAACTTGACATGAATTCTTATTCTAGATGTGCAGTTTGCTAGATATATAAACTTTGGCAAATGGTTTCAAGTCTCTAAAGCTCATTTTTCTCATCCATGATGTATAGACGCTAATCGTATAAACCTCACATAATCCTCCCACTAGTGATGCCCTTGGCCAGATGTCATTATCCCCTCAGGACCAGAGTAGAGAGAAAATGGAAAAAAAAAAAAAACCACATGCATGATTCTTTGGTTGATAAATATTAGCTCTTAGTATTATGTTCACCATCTTCATGCTTATTAATGACCTTAACAGATATAACGTCCAAGAACATAATTTCATTTTTATTGTATCAGTACTGTTATTAATCATAACATCAATAATGTTAGTATCATCCTCTCCAGAGATCAATCACATGCATCCTCTACTTCAGAGATTTTCTCTCGTGTCTGCAATATAGAAGGGGTGAAATTTTCAGGTGTACTATACAGTGATTCAACAAGTCTAAACATTACTCAGGGTTCATCATCGTAAGTGTGCTATTTAATCCTCATTACCTATTTCACTACACTGGAATTAAAAGAAAAAACTTAAAAAGAAAGAATGGGCAAAATTTTAATGACCATATTGTCTTCATCCTTGTGCAAGAAGATTCTGTTTGATTCCATTCGGGTGCTATGTTAGGTGCCAAGGAGAGGCATTAGGTTATGCTGCAGGAGCTCACAGCGCGGTGTAAACCAGGTAATAGAGAAGTGCTCACATGCCATAATCCTAGGTTGAAAGCTCTTTATGCAACCCAGAAGAATAATGAGCTATTTTTAGGTACATGCCTAGCATGATGGTTGGTTCTTACAGGAATTTCTGAATCTGAAATCTATCCATGTATTCAAATTTAGATTTCTTGGTCTCATCCTTGACAATTTAAAAACTACCTTAGCATATCTTTTAAACAGATATATCTGCTCCTTTCTGGTTATATTTCTTAAGTCCCTTACCCTCTTTGAGCCAGTGAGAGCTCATCAGTAATACTTGGCACCCGATGATTTTTACGAATGTTTAAATATTGCTGTGTTGCCCTCAGTGTAGTTCTTGTTATATGGAATCCACACAGGTGATGTTTGTCGACCATAAAACTTTTTTAAAAATGCAGTTACAGGGACGCCTGGGTGACTCAGTCAGTTAAACGTCTACGTTTGGCTCAGGTCATGGTCCCAGGGTCCTGGGATCGAGTCCCACATCAGGCTCCCTGCTTGGTGGGGAGCCTGTTTCTCCTTCTCCCTCTGCCTGCAGCTCCCCCTGCTTGTGCTGTCTCTCTCCCCCTTTGTCAAATAAATAAATAAATAAATAAAATCTTTAAAAAAAATAAAAATGCAGTTACAAATGGCAAGCCCCTGCCAAAACGATCAGTGTAGATTTCATAGATGTTAGGTAGACAGCACAGCCGGCGTACTGTTCATTTGGAGAAGCAATAACTGAGGCTCACAGGGGTTCAGTGGCTTGCAGCCCGTTGCTCAGCTAGCGAAGGACAGGAGGTGGAAGGTTTTCTCCCGAGGCTCCGGGGAGAAGCACACGTGTTGGGGAGCGGGAGGGGCAGCCCCACTGGCAGTACCCCCGCCCCCACCCATGGCCTTCTTTACATCCCACGAGAAAGATGACGCCCTGGATTTGAGAGAATGTGTAGGAGAAGAGGCCAATTCAAGGAACCAGGAGAGAGGAGGCGTGTGAGGCTGGGAAGAGTGAACGGCTGAGAGGCACGTGCCCGGAGGAACGATCACACGTGGGAAATCTTCCCCCTTTCGATCCGGTGAAATCGTGCTCCAATAGCCCCTCCTGCACTTCCTCCCTGTGCGGCCCTGTACAAGTTGGTAACCTCTCTCAGCCTATTTTTTCAACTCTAAAATGGAGATAAGAAGCCCTTAGTTGATCGTCATCGTTAGCATAAAATATCATATATTCTGTAAAGCTCCGATCCGGTCCAGCTCCTTAGTGTACTTGGCTCAGCAAACCTGATTATGGTGATTGCTGTCGTTGTTATTTTCCAGCACGCCTTAGGTAAACATTTCACCTCTGGAATCAGACGGCTTAAATGAGATTTACCCAACCTGGAGGGACTCAAAACCTTGGCAAAGGGCTGCTTTGAAACTAGGGAGAGTTTGACAAAGTGTGAAAATCAATCCATTGAGTTTTGGGCTCTTTTGAGCGAGAAGGTGATGGAGACGGCAGCTACTTGCAGCCCATCGCTCGTCCTTTTTCAGTCCCAGACCCAGGCTGGACCCAAAGTGAAGGCCAGAAATAGGGCAGTTGGTGACCGAGTTTCAGAGATGAGGTAGAGGTCAGAACTATCTGTCATCAATTGCTAATAAATTGCTAAAAAAATGATCAGTTAGTGAAGGTGCATTTTTACCTTTTGAAGCAGCTGCATCCTGACTTTTCAGAAAGGCTCTAAGTTACGAATCACACATTGGAGATGAGGAGACAGCGAATTGGAGGCCTGTCTTTCTATCCTGGTTGAATTTTATGTCCAACTTTCTGTGAAGAGGTGGGGACATTTGCTGAGTTTCATTCTTATTGGGTTGTGGATACACAACGGATTGGTTTCGAGTTTTATTCTATCTTTATAATGTTTCAGTCTGTTATTTGTACGTGACTTGGCACAAGTCGCTTTCATAATCAGTGCCTCAATGTACTTGTCTGCGAAATGGGGATACTAATAGTAACCTGTTTGTAGCTGTTTGAGAGAATTACATGAAATTGCTTTGCAGAATGACTGTTTTCAGGTGTTGAATATGCAGTCAGTAAATAGGAAGCCATTTGTTCAAATTGCTGTGTCAGGAAGATAAGTGGGTACAAGCCTGTGTACAATCCCCCGTGGGTTGCACTATTACCCGCTTGCTGCTTTCCTGCCACACATTTAAAAAGAAAAGATGTGAGTTATGGAGGTGCCTTAGCAAGGGGGAGAAAGGAGCAAGGAGGAGAAAGCTGATATTGGGGGAAGGCCTTTAGGGGTGAGACTCCACAACAGAAGGAGTAGGATGTAAAGAGGAAGAAAGGGATAAAGAAAGGGGGGTAATCAGAAGGGGGAATGAACCATGAGAGACTGTGGACTCTGGGAAACAAACTGAGGGTCTCAGAGGGGAGGGGGGCGGGGGAATGGGATAGGCTGGTGATGGGTAGTAAGGAGGGCACGTATTGCATGGTGCACTGGGTGTTATAGGCAAGTAATGAATCATCGAACTTTACATCAGAAACCAGGGATGTACTGTATGGTGACTAACATAATGTAATAAAAAATATTATTAAAAAAAAAGATATATCGAAAAAAGTGGGTCTGAGGGCTTTTCAAGTGGGAAAGTGGCCCCATGCGAGTTCAGTGTTAGATCTCAGAGGTTGTAAAGTCTACTCTGTGCCCGTTCTCCCTTTTGATGTGTAAAGAGCTACTCCAAACGTCCCTTGTACCAAGTGGCATGGTAGCCTCTTTATTTATTTAAATAACCTTAATTTTTTAAAAATTTGAACGTAGTTGACACACAGTGTTACATTTATTTCAGGTGTACAACAATAGTGACTCACCACCGCTGTGTGTTATGCTTGGCTCCCCCCACGTGTAGCCCCGGTCTGCCACCACACGGTCCTGTTACCTCATCCCTGACCGTGGTCCCTATGCCGTGATTTGTATGCCATGGCTGGAGGCCTGTTTCTCCCACTCCCCTGCACCCATTCTGCCCACCCCCCACCCCCACCAGTCTGGCAGGCACATTCTTTCTCTGTATTTAGAGATCTGATTCTGCTCTTTGATTCAATAATCTTTTTTTTTTTAAGACTAGGCTTATGGAAAGATTGCAAACACGGTACACTTGGCACTCCATTTCCCCTACTATTGGCATTTTGCTTTAGCATGGCACCGTAATCACAGCCAATGAACCAGTACTGATGTTACTGTTAACTAGACATCAGACTTTATTTGGATCTTATTAGTTTTTCTCCCTAATGCCCTTTTCCGGGTCCAGGAGCCCCATCAGGACACTACATTACACTTAATTGTCATGTCTCCTTAGGCTCCTCTGGGCTGTGACTGTTTCTCAGACTTTCCTTGTTTTTGGTGATCTGGACAGTTTTGAGGAAGACTGGTGTGATATTTAATAGAATGTCCCTTTTCCTGGGAGTTGTCTGATGTTTTGCTCATGGTGGGACTGGAGTTACGGCATTTTTGGAGGAACAGCACAGAGGTAAAGAGCCATTTCCTCACATCACATCGAGTGTGCATACTATCACTGAGGCTTACCACCGCTGAGGCTGACCTCGAACACCGGGCTGAGACAGTGTTCATCCAGTTTCTTCACTATAAGGCTGCTCTTCCCCTCTTTCCATATTGTACTCTTTGGGAAAAATCCCTAAGTGTAGCCCCACTTAAAGAATGGGGAAAACACCTTTTGTGATAAGATGGCAGGAATATCGACCACAACAATAAGAATATTTGTGAATGTGTATTAAGGGCTTATTACATGTCAATGGTTACATTAAATCGTTCTTGCATATTAACTCGTGTCATCCTCATAACAGCCATGAGGAGAGGTCAAGGCTCGGAGCAGTGACCTGCCCAGTGTCACCCGATGTCACCCAGATAGAAATGGCAGGGGCTGAGTCTCAGATGCGAAAGTCTCTGACTGGCTCCCTGCTACTCTCAGGAGGATTTCTGATCTGTCCAGTGTCTTCTACCCGATGAATCAGAGTCTCATATTTTCTCAATAACTAGACATACATCTTACTGGGTTTGTGTCTGAGTTTGGCGTGTGTCCTTGTCTACTCTCCAGGCCTCTGGTGCCTCTGATGAGGCCTCTCAGACATCCGAGGGTGAGCCTTGGTCCCACCAGCCCCGGGCCCATCCACACAGCTTGAAAGTCAGCTGGGCCTTCCCTCCCAACCAGGCCATCACACAGGCCCATCTTTCGAAAACAAGCGTACAATTTGTAACAGTGTCGACTTTTGTCAGCTATTATCTTCTATCTCTGGTGTTCTTTTGCAGTACAGAATATTTGGCAGCTTTAGTCTTTTTTTTTTTTTTTTTTCTAAAGACTTGCTGCCTTTCTATTAAGTTCTAGAATCCCTTGAGAGAAAAAGAGATAAGATTTGCCTTGTGAAAATGCTGCAGCGAATATCCGTGGAGACAAATCTTTGTCCACTATTAATGACTTTCTGATTATCTTGTGTTTTTATTACCCGTTCCCCTCTGTTTACAGGGGTAATTGAGAACCAACAGCAGCCTTCATGGCGGCAAAGACAATCTCTCACTGAAGGCACTCACTCCACCTGTCTCGGCTTATCTCTGGCAGGTTCATCACCTTTCAGAGCCTCGAGTGACACAGGAGATCAAAAAGCCTTCTGTATTTTGTGTATTTTAAAACAGGAATTGGGGATGATAATGGAGATGGCCGGATAAGATGCGAATAAGGAAGAGAGCTTGGGTTCTGAGATGAGACACCTGGCCCCCATGCAGCCCCCGGTTTACTCTGTGACTTTGACAAAGTCACCTCTCTGTTCCTGTGTCACGCATGACGCCAAATCCCTTCCTGGGAGGGAGATGGCCGCTATGCAGGAGACCAGCCTTCTAAGGCACAGGTGGCCCTTTCGAGGACTCGTGCCACAGAGAAGGGAGTGTCAGTTGTTGCTATGGTCCACACTTGTCGTTACAGCTCCAACAGCTGAAGAAGCAAAGAGCATCACCCTTCTGGAGAGAATAAGATGCTCGATGTGGGGATTAAAAGGGGAGGGGCTTCATCAATAATGTAGTTTCCTCTCGACAATTATAGTTTGTTTATTGCTAGAATTATGTGTACAGGTCTGACCCGGGTTCTTGCACTGGGGCGGGATTCATCTTCTGTTTCCCAGAAAAATAACACAGCTTGTCAATGAGCGAAGTTCTCTGTGGAGGAAAGGCCACAGAGCTCACAGAGCCGTGCTGGGAAGTCAGAGCTACCTAGCCAAAACCACCCTTAATTGCTACAAGAAGTGCAAGCTCCCGTTTCTAGGGAAATTAATGCTTAATGATAAGCGAGGTACTTGAAAGAGTAGTTCAGGAGGCAGTAAATACTCTACAAAGGCCATTTCCCCCCCTCTGGCTTCTGCTTCTGTTTCAGAGAGATCCACTGGAGCCAGACGACGTGGCCCCTCCCCACTCCCCTAGGCGTCTTTCACTTCCAAATTTCGCAGTCTTTGGTTGAATGGGGGATTCAAATTCGATCGCCTCTGCTGGCTGTTCTGCTGTGGTTTCAGATGGGGCCAGCTCATGAATTTCGTGGGTGTGGGTGGGCTACCACCGACCACTCAACCACAGTAACACCGGCGCACTCCACTGCTGACTTCACACCAGGACAGCCCACCTGCTTCCGAAGCCTTAATTATTTTCACACAAGCATCCCCAAAGCCTCGAGGGAAAATAACCAGAGTGAGGAGAGCAGAGCTGTGCAGGTTAGAGAGAAGGAAGGACAGAGGGAAACCTGCTCTGTAGTATCGGGCTCAGGGTTTGAATCATGACCCCTGAGGGTTTGAAAACATACACTTTGATTTTGTTGTTCTGAGCGGCCTACTTTTTAATCATTTCATGGCTCATCTCAAATGCGTAGGCGAAGTCCAATTGTCATAGATGGAAAATTCAGAAGAGAAATGACTTGCACAAGGTCTGGCAAATCATTGGGTCCTAGAAGAGAAAAGCATGGTTTCCAGAGTGAAGGGTGCTGTGTGAGCACTTTTCTGAACATTCCTCAGTGACTGGAACCATCTTCTTGCCCACCCTGCAACAGAGATCCATTTCGAGAGGCATGCCCAATGCCTGGAGCACAGGCTTAGGAGAGGGAATGATGTGTATTCAGACCTGAGCTGTGCCACTTCCTCATGCAGCCCTGATATGCTCCCTGTGCTCTCTGCTTTCTGGTGGGTGGTAAGGCCAGCCCTGCAGGAGCACCGTAAGTGTGGCCTGCATTCGGTGGTGACTTACAAGGAAAATCTCGTAGATTCACTGCTGGGTTTTTGTTGTTTGAATGGAGTATGAAATCTAAGGGAAGACCGGGATTGTTGGGTCCAACAAGATGGACATTTTAGAGGCCACAAGGTAAAGGGCATAAGGGTAGACACCCAGCAACAGGGCAGGCAAGCAGAGAAAACTCAGAGAGAATGGAGATGCTTCCTGGTGGCCTGACTTTAAATTTGACTGTATGGAATAGAGTATAGCGCTTTAGGAAACCTTCTGTAAATACCCCATTAATTACTAATGCTTTTGCCACTGCGTGTGTGTGTGTGTGTGTGTGTGTGTGTGTGTGTGTGTTGTATGTACTAGTAAGGGAAGCCATGGGGTACTAAGGCAGGACAGAGCTCCAGGCAGGCACTAGGAGAGAGGATTCAGGACACAGGGAGTCTGTTTGTGGTGTGCGTAACACGTACACTTCCCTGACAGAGCAGGTGCTCAAGGATGCCAGCCAATGTTACTGTTGTCCTCGGTGTGCGGTCCTGAGTCAGAACGGTTCAGAAACTGCAGACATTCTATGGCTCTTTTAGAATAGATTTAGAGAACACTCAACCAGATACTTACCAAGCTTACTGCGTGCCCGGCGCTGTGTTAGGCGTAGGGGTGGAGGTAGATGGACATCTGCTTCTACATCTGTCTGTCTCCATAGCCACACTCTCACACACAGACCTAAAGTGCCTTTGAGGCATTGACAGACTGGTTGTGGAGAGACTGATGCAACCGAGGGGAGGCAGTGAGAATCAGATGAGGAGTGGTGATAGCCAGTGTCTCAGCAGAGAGGACTCTGGAGTGGCTCTTATCCTCAGTCATGCTGGGCAGCCTTCTGAAGTCTCCTCATCTCACGTGATAACACCAAAGTCCTTTCTATGGACCGTGTGGTCTATACTACTGGCTCTTGGTGACCTTTACGACTTCTTCTTCTACCTGTGTCCCCCTCACACCCTCCATTCCAGCCCCCTTGGTCTCCTTCCTGTGTTGTTTTCAGAATAGAAACAGTGGTAATCCCTGATTATTTCTGCCTCAGGACCTTTGCACTTGCGGCTCCTTGCCTGTAGCAACTTTCCCTCCATATCCAAACAGCTCAGATTCACCTTATCAGAGAGCCCTTCCTTCCCATGATCTAACACAGGAGGCTTGAGCCACTCTACACATTATCCTGCAGTTTTCCTTCACAGTTTTTATCCCTTTCGGACTTATTCTTTGTTTGCTTACTGTTTTCTGTCTGCCTTCCCCACCAGGATGAAACCCCTGTGTGAATAGGGAGTCCTTCTTTTCCTGCTGAATCGTTAGCTTCCAGAACAGGGCCATTTAGATGTCTTGATCACATTCCACAGTGATACCCTGAACCTACAATCAAGGGGTTACATAAAATTGAAAAAAGATGTCATGAAACAAATATCTGTGATATTTTCTATTCTGTTTTATTCTATTTCTTTTTAAGAATGTTGGCCATGACCCACTAATGGGCTATAAACCACAGACGTAGAACAATTCCCGGAATATATTAGGCACTCAAACAGTAGATGTTGAAAGTTTGTGAAAATTATTATATGCTACTAATTCTGTTGAGAGAAGCCATTCTCCAATGACAGGAGTAAAGGTGTCGGTAGTAGATAGCAAGCTCTGGGGACAGTAGGCCCCCCACGTCTGGTTGGCACAGACAGGCTTAATAGGGACAAGCCCAGATATCTTGGAAAAGTAACTTGAACCCCAATTCTCTAACATTAGACACACGAAAAGAGTTCTTTTGTTAACTCCCACATTTTTGCAGAAATGTCCAAAAATGGCTTAAATTTACAAACTTGAAGGGGTCGACAGGGTTTATTTCTTATTTTATCTTTATTGGTGGATCTAAATGTTAGCTGCAAAAAACAGTCTCTTCATAAAAGCAGGCTATTTTTGTTCCAGTTACTAAAAAACAAACACAAAAACAAAGCAAGAAAAATCCTTTTGAAAGAAGGTGCCTATTATGAGCTTAATTTAGTAAACTCACTGATTAATATGGAGTGAATCCTTGTTAATTCCATAGGTTCATAATGGTAATAGATTAAGTCAATTTTTAAATACCCCTAATTATTTTTAAAAAAGCTATTTAATAACATCCTCTCAGAAAAAAAGGAAATAACACCACATTGTCTGCATCGGCTGTCAACCTCATTCTATTTTCAGACATTCAAAATGTGAAAAAAGTGTACCTATGGAGGAAGCACAGTAACTCACATTTATTGAGTGCATGGCAGGCCATGCTCTAAATACTTTGTACCCATTAATCCTTTTACAATATTGTGAGACAGATAACTGTTTAGGAATGTTTGGGCTGCAAATAGTAGGCTTGGAATGGACAAAACTCATAGATGCTCTTGGAACCTGGGAGCAGTAACTAATGCCTATTTTACTCACAGGCCTTACTAATAAGTGAGCACCACATTGGCCTAGCCTGGTCTTTGAGGCCTCTCGGCAGGGGAAGGACCAGGGTCTGGCTCCCCTTCCCTCCCTCTGCCAACCTGTATAATTCAGAAGGAATCATCTCGAAAATAGAGCTGACAAAGAATGAGCAGGAGAAGGAGGACCACGCGCCGGGCAGATCAAAGCAATAGACAATCGGCCCCATGGTCTGCATCTGGCTCCTGGTTGGTCACATCTGATTCATTAACAAGAACAAAAATTTCCATTTATTGAGCAACTACCATGTGCCAGAAATTGCGTGGGATACTTTAAGCCCATACATATTTCTTTAATCTTCACAAACTAGATGTTCAGTGTCCCTGCTTTTCAGTGGAGCAAATGAGATTAATTACATGCGGTTATCTATGAGGAATTCATCAGCAAGTCATTTCTTGGCAGCTCTGAACATTTCACTGCCTCCCGTGTCCCCATCTTTCTTCCAGCAAAGTCTTCTTTTAATTCTGTGAGTGCTTTTCTTTGGCGTTGTATAATTAGTGCATCAGGATAGCATTTCTTGGGGAAATTGATGACGTTATTTCCTCAAGGAACAGTCATTGACACAAACTTAACATCTCTTTGCTCTTCCATCTATTTCTAAAAATCCTCAGTATCTGTACTTGTGCAGACATATTGCTGTTCTAAATTTCCATATTGTCTAATTCAATAAAAGCCACAGAAATAGCAGCTCTGTGAGGCAGAAAATAAGTAGAAATTTATTATTTAGTCCTGAAATAAGATCCATGCAATCCAGTCAATTGACGTTCAAATACAATAAGTGAACACAGCATTTTAATAATTCACATGAAGTTCTCAGGTGCTTTGTCCGTGAGAATCATTAACACCCCCACATCTGTGCACTTGGCAAGCTTCTCCCACAGCCTTCTGATTCAAATTGTGAACATACATTTCCGCAACCTCCTTGCCAACCCCGGGCCGTAAAATACATCAGTAGGATTCCAAGCTTTGGGCTAATATTAGCATCTGCCTCTGGGATCCTCCTCATTCCTTCTCCAGACCACAATGGCAGTGTTCTGCGTTATTGCCATGGGTCTTAGGAAAGAACTCATTGCTTTACCCCGAGGCTGTTCTGTCTCTATTACTTTCCATTTTCTGATGGAACATGAAGAGACTGAAGAAGAATGTAATTGAATTGTCAACTCATAAATGATCTGGCCTTTCCAAAGACAAGATCCTGGCAACCCGGATGACTTATTATTCTCATGTCCCATCACCTCTTCCAGCCTTGGTCCTTACTTAAACTTTTTCTCCACCTGCCATGACTTTTCCTTTTTCCCTGGAGAGCTTGTTAAAACACAGATTCCTGGGCTCCAGCCTGAGAAATTCTGATTTAGTAGGTCAGGAATGGGGCTCAAGAATTTGCATTTCGTGTTGTGATGAGCACTGGGTGTTATACGTAACTAATGAATCATTGAACACTTCATCAAAAACTCATGATGTACTATATAGTGGCTAACTGAACATGATTAAAAAAAAAAAAAGAAAAGAATTTGCATTTCTAACAAGCTGCTGGCGGATGGTGAGGCTCCTGGTCCAAGACCGGTAAATTCAAGTAGGCTCGCTCTTGCATAGATTACAAGAATGATTAAAATGCTTGGGGAAGTCCATTCTAGATTATGGTTTTAAGATGAAGATTTTTTTAAAAATGAGATGTCACCCTTCCAGAAGTGCCAGTGAAAACTTATGCACCCGTGCAAATGTGCAACATATCCCTTCCTAAGCTGAAGTAATTATAAGTGAACTAAGACCATATGACAGGAGGAGGCTGTAGAGAGAAAGAGAGGAAAAGCAAAGATAAACATGGGGACATGGGATGCAGTGGCATGTTCAGAGCTGCCAAGAAATTACTTGCTGATGAATTCCTCATAGCTATCTGCATATGATGAATCTCATTTGCTTCTCTGAGAAACACGGCCAGTAAACATCTCATTTGTGAAGATGAAAGAAATATGAGGTTAGTGTGTCCCACACAATTTCTGGCACATGGTAGGGGCTCACTAACGAGTAATCCCAGAAGGCATCTCCAGAAAAATAGCGATGTCGTGCTTTTGTTTTCAGAATTGCAGAAGAGATAGGTGACAAAGCCTACAACCCATCTATACTTGGGGATCTAATACGAGATCTCCACTCCTGGGACCCCCCAAAGGGCAGTAGCTTCAAATGAAGAGAGAATGAGAAATAAACCCACTGCTCAGGATGAAACAGCACTGAATGAAGGGGATAAACAGCAGATGCAAACATTTCTCTCAGATTCTGTAACTCCATGTTGGTTCTTCTGTGAGTTGGTAGCGGAATTCACATTGTACGGTAAAAAATACCTCAAAAGGAAAATGTGATTAAAGAAGTCCCAAATTTTTAATATCCCCAGGGTCTTACAAGAGGAAATGCACTTTTTCTCCAAAGGAATGCAACCTCAAGTCAAGCTCTCCTCAAATTCCTACAGGTGAATTAGCAAGGAACATGAATTCATAGCCAAACACACACATGTACACATGTACATACATGAAACACACATGGAAATAGGACAACATGGGAAGAACCAGAAGAAGCAGCAAGTGGCAAAATAATACTTGCAAACACCTAAATAATTCTGGAATTATCAATAAATCAAATAAGAAAAGAACTCCTTCTAATATGTTTAAAGAAAAAGTGGTTGAATGAATCATCTTTGTATTTCCCAATTACTTCCATATAGTAATTACTCAGGCAATATTAGTTGACGGAAGGCCAAAAAAAGATACCTGCTTCTGTAGTAGAGATTATAAAAATTAAATGCTTCAGGAATGTTGGGAGATAGTAGTCAATTACATTCTCCTGGCAACAATCAATTGGCATCAAGGAGTACCTTACCCCTAGAAGTTATTAGGTTAGTAATCCTACACCCTCCCTGAGCCTGCTAGAACAGCTCTTCTCACTGATCCCTTCACAAAGTTAAATATTTAAGGGAAGTTCTGAAGGATCTAGGCTCTCTGTTAGCCCTGGGCACACATCTATTAATCCTAAAGACTTCCTTTAGACTCTTCCATAAGCTGCTCAGTCCTTGGCAGTGGAAGAGCAAGAATGGATGCTACCTACATATATAAGAAATCCTGAACTTTGTAATTGTTAAAAATAAGACTTTTTTTCCCCTGAAATTGACTATACAGATAATTTAGACCAAAATCTTTAAACTTGGGATCCACAGGCATTTGGGGACCCTATTACTGGGTTTTAGGGGATCTGTGAATGTACATATAAAAAAATTTACATATTTCTGGGAGAGGATCCAGAAATATTACTAGTTTCAGAGGGGTCCATGGCTCCAAAAAAGAATATAGAAAGATTAATTTTTTAAAGATTTTATTTATTTATTTGAGAGAGAAAGAAAGCATGAACGAGAGCACAGAGTAGGGGGAGGGCGAAGCAGACTCCCCCCTGAGCAGGGAGCTCGATGCGGGGCTTGATCCCAGAATACTGGGATCATGACCTGAGCCAAAGGCAGACACTTAGCCCACTGAGCCACCCGGGCACCCCCAGAAAGATTAATTTTTATGTTTTCCCTTTTTAAAAAATTAGGGACCTGAGAGCCAGAAAGCTAAAATGATTCACCCAATGTTACAACTTGACATGCACGTCTGCTTTCTGAGTGCCAGCCATATGTATCTCAGGGGACAAGCCTGTCCATCCAAAAATTGTGTCTTTGGTGAAGACAGCTAGAGAGTGGGTCACGAGTCTATCCAATATTGATGTTTCTCTCAAGAGAGGAGAGCATTTCTGAAGTTTTCCAAACTTCCTCAGTAACTTGCCAGTCTGAAACTTGCTCGTATAGTACGTTTCCATTTCCTTCTTTGCAAGGACATCCTGCACAGATGCAAGTTTCTCCATTTTACCTGGACTCTTCTACCTCAGGCATCCAAACCCACGCCCCAGACAGATCCTAAATCCCCATCCTCCTGCAGACACAGCCTTCTTCTGTCAGTATTCTCACAGGGAACCAAAACAAGGGTTTGGCTTTGTCAGTTTTCAGATTCAGTCAGATGACTCTGAAATGCATACTGAGGGTGCTGAGAATCAGTAATTACCTTCCCCAAAGAGCCATGATCAGTAGGCTTACAGTTAGCATTAGAGATACCTGAGAAGACAAGCGGCTTTCCCATCGGTTTCTGTGCAAGTGGGGTTTGGTAAAAAGAGCATGGACTGGGTTTGCCACCTGCTAGCCATGGGACCTGAGCGTGTCTCTTTGGCTCTCAGTTTCAAGTGAAATGGAATCATTTTAAGTGGATTGGGTATGCTTTATGTATAGCCTAGGCACTGGAAAAGATCCTTGTTTCATTGAATAGCTGATGAAAATTTGCTGTGCCATAGAGTTCACGCTCTATAAAAACATGTGGGTTTCGTGTGTGGTTTGCCCACTGAGCACTTAGAATTGAGATTAAACATATGTGACCCACTGTAGAGGTCATAATACTACTTATCTTGCACAGGATGGTTGCACGGGGTGGATAACATAGTGCCTGAAACTTCGTTCAGGCCAGGGCTGATTTTTAGTTAACTTTGTATCCAGGGTCTACCAGGTGCCATTTATGCAATTCCGGCTGATTACTGAACCTCCTTGGGCATCACGTTCATAATCTGTAAAATGGAAACAACGACAGTACCAATCTCATTAGAGTCGTGAGGTTTAAATGAGGTACTAAATGTAATGTGCTTAGAACAATTATTTAAGTTTTCAGTCAATATTTTGGGGTACCTGAGTGGCTCAGTGGGTTAAGCATCTGCCTTGGCTCAGGTCGTGATCCCAGGGTCCTGGGATCGAGCCCTGTGTTGGGCTCCCTGCTTAGTGGGGAGTCTGCTTGTCTCCCTCTCCCTCTGCCTGCCACTCTACCTGCTTGTGCTCCTTTTCTGTCAAATAAATAAATAAATAAAATCTTAAAAATACATTATTTTTGTCATAACCATTACAATTCATGCTCACAATGCCTGTTATAGGCCCCAATATTTATACACAATCCATGGTATTTTTAAAATTAATGAATATCGAATAACCAGGGTGACTCCTGGCACAGAATAGGTGCTCAGTAAATGTGTTTTGACTGATGAATGAGCCACTACAGTGTTGGGCGCATAATAGGCACTTAAAAACTGTAGGTAAGTCTGAACCTGGCTAAGGTTATTCTGAAGGCCCTCTCTCCTCCTGCCCACCCTCGGGGGTCTCACCCGCCCACAGAGACACAGTGACAGTAGGACTCTTGAAAACTACCCAGGCAGCTCTGCTCTCAGCCCTGCCTTCATCAGTGAAATGCCTTTTGGCAAAATGAAAGGGCACAGCTGCTGCAAATAAAGAAGAGGAACGTGATATGTGGTCCCGAGGGGGAAAGGGAACCTAGACCCGTGGTGTCGGCAGCCCCAAAGCCAGGATGACGGTACCTGGCGGATCTCTCTCCCCAGCCACAGGCAGATGCCTTTGGGCTCCTCAGCCCCACTCTGGTGAGCCACAGGCAGAGGAGACCTGTGTAAACCACGACCTCCCCCTGACCTTCTACCTCTTGGGCCTGGGGTAAGGGAAGGACTTAATACCCTGACCACCTACAGGCTCCCTCAGTAACTGTGTGAACCTGGGTGAGTCACTTTCCAGTCAGGGTGCCTCACTCTCTTCTAAACTGGGGGTCGAAACAGTCTCTGCTTCACAGCATTGTTGTGATGGATTAAATGTGTTAACACATGTTGTGTGCTGAGAACAGTGCCTGGGACATACAGTTGACGCTTCAACAACATGGGTTTGAACTGTGTGGGTCCGCGTATAGCGGGTTGTTTCTTAAAACTACAAGTGACTTTCTTAGTAACATTTTCTTTTCTCTAGCTTACTTTATTCTAAGAATGCAGTATGTAATACATAAGTCATACAAAATATATGATAATTGTGTTATCAGTAAGACTTCTGATCAGCAGTAGGCTCTCAGTAGTTAAGTTTTGGGGGTCAGTGCCCCTAACCCCCACATTGTTCAAGGGTCAGCTGTAGTAAGCTGGTAATGTGAGTAGCGGTTAAGACTGGTCATTACTAATACTGCTGTGTGCAGGATATAGGATTTGCAGGCCTAGTTTGAGCACAGATGGAGATTTACACAGTCTCTTAGTACAGAATGGTGTTCATAGCTTAGACTTTGCAGTTTTAAGTCCCAGGCTCAGGTCCTGTCTGTCTGCTTATGGTGAATGAACTCTGATGGAGTGGATACCTTGCCTGAGATTCGGGTTCACCCTCCCATCCTGGCTAAGGCACCCGCTTCCCTTCCTGCCGGCCTCCTGTGAGTCCTGGGTAGGACTGCGGATGGAAGGTGCTTTCCAAACCGAAGGGGCAGGACAATGGGACTACTGTCCCCCCGACAGCCAGGCTTCCTCCAAACACCCCTGCCTTATTCAAGGGAGAGGCCATGCTGGTGGTTCAGAGAAGGAAGGACTCCACCGTCCTTCACAGCCCGGGGATTCTGGGAAGGATTCACTCAGCTCTGGGCTTGGTATTTCTGCCCTGGGGGAGGCAGCATGTACCATGAGCCTGGATTTGGGGAGGGAACATCACCCCGAAAGAATTGTGTGGCTGGTCTTGGAATCACAGCTTCTTGGATAGGCTCATGGAATGGCGTGTCTTTAACAAAGCAAGGGATCTTACCAGCTCTTCCAATCTAACAACAGCCATATTGGATTTATGGATACCTACTATATGTTAGGCACTACTCTGGGGACGAAGGGGACAGCAGTCTCCATCTTCCTGGCACTCAGCTTCTCTTTAGAACCCCTTCATCTCAAAGGCAAAGAAACGGAGGCCAGCGGCTCAGAGGGGGAGGGGCTGGTGCCTGTGGTGTTTTGCTTTTGCAGTGGAGCTGGGTCCCCAGGCCAGTTTGCCACTCCTGGCCCAGTCTTCTTTCTTGGCACAGTCTCACAGACTGAGCAAATCATTCTCCTTTTCCTCCCTCTGAAGTTACCTATCAACTCCCAGCCTCGAAAGAACATGGCATGCTGTAAAGGACTGTGTACCTTTAGGAGAAAAATGAAATCATTATTTTACATTGGGCTCGCTTCCCTTGCATTTTGCTGACAGCCTTATTTTCACCACACAGCTTATTAGCGAGAGAAGGTGCTGGGGACACCGCAGGTAAAGTTGCTGAAAACTTGCTCAGCATTCGGGGCCACTCTACAGCCTCTTGGGCTTCCTCCTTTGCTATTTTCAGTTGCATCCCTTTCTCGGGCTTGTTGCCATGCTTCGGAAAATGGATAAACATTCAGGGGCTTTGTGAGCCTGCCTGAGCTGGTTTCCCCCGCAAGGTGTGGTTCTGGGCACGGACTGCTCCCTGCCACTAAAGGACATGCATTTCCCAGGACAGATACCTACTTCTCCTTGGCCCTCCTCCTTAGGAATCTTCAAAGGCTTTCAGCAAAGCCTAGAACTAACTGAAAAAATAAACCCATTTTGGACATTTTACTCCTTCAATTTTAATTCTTAACTTTTAACTGTTTATTTACCAGGAATTTGTGTTTCGATATCTCAGTGGACACCATTCCTACATAAAATACATTTCTCTCAGTCATAGCTGCCCCTGTTGAGGGCTCTTCATGGCCCAGGGGTGGTGTACCCATGGTTTACCTGCCTTGCTCTTCTCATCCTGGCAAACCCCTAGGGAGGAAACACCATTGGCTCCATTTTATAGATTAGGAAATGGAGGCCCAGAGAAATTAAACCCTTGTCCAAGATTATATGCTCAGTAAGTGTCAGGACTGGGGCCGGAACTCAAATCTGCCAACCTTCAGAGCCTGTGTTCCTGATTACTAAGTGTGGCTGTCCCTCTGCAGATTTCTCATTGGGGGCAAGGAACTGCAAGGAAACAGTGTGACATAGCAGTGATGGCAAGGCCCCTTCCTGCTGTCTGTGCACCATGAGTCCGCTGTTCCCTGAGGTCCCATGCGGCTCTGTCTCTGGAGCTCAGTGTTTCTCATAGCGTGAGAATCAACGCTAAACCATCAATGCTAAACGTATTTCATGGGAAGCCCGGGCTATCTTAGCGAAGTAGAACCTATACAGGAGACTATGATCAAAGGCGTAATGATGCTATCCCAAACTTCTCTATTCCCTCCAGTTTCTAGAGGACCACTGTATATGCATGTATAGTCTTCTCCTATCTTCCTAAGAATCCACAGGTCTGGGGGGCTTTGCTCTGAGTCAGCGGCTTAGGGATGTGTGCTGTGCAGGCAAGTGGAGTTGGCTCCTAATTATCACTCGCCCACGGGCCAGTGTGGGCCTTGAGTGAGTTACGTCACTTCTCTGAGCTGCGGATTCCTCATCCATGAAATGGGCACAATAATACCCTTGTAATAAGATAATATAAAGACATTTTGGGGGTACCTGGGTGGCTCAGTGGTTAAGCATCTGCCTTTGGCTCAGGTCATGATCCCGGAGTCTCCGGTCTTGTGGTTTCTCTCTCTCGCACTCTCTCTCTCTCAAATAAATAAATAAAATCTTTTTTTTTAAAAAAAAGGCATTTTAGAATTCTTAGGATTAGGTCTGCAAAGAGTAGACGCTAAATAAACCTTGTCTGCTCCTGTTACTACTCACCGGATACCATCCACATCACATGCACAGTTACTACCCATCCAATACCAAATACGGAATTCTGTCGTCCCCAGTATTTGGTATAACCATATATGCTTAACAATAATGGTAGTAATAATAATATAGAGTCCCTAGGTCTGTTTTAGAATAACTCCAAAAACAAAGATAGTAAAAACAATCAGTATCACATTGAGCATTTGCTAAAATCCAATGTCTGAACCAGAGTTATAATTCTAGGAGACACACTGCTGACTCCAAAGTAGAAGGGAACCATCGTCATAACTAACATTAATTGGGGCACATGGGTGGCTCAGCTGGTTGAGTGTCCACCTCCTGACTTCAGCTCAGGTCGTGATCTCAGGGTCGTGAGACGGAGCCGTGTCAGGCTCCGCACCGAGCATGGAGACTGCTTGAGATGCTCTCTCTCCTTCACTCTTTCTGCCTCTCCCCACCTTCACCTTGCACTGTCCTTCTCTCTCTCTAAAAAATAAAAATAAAATAACCCTAACATTTATTAAGGCTTTCCATATTTAGGAATCTGAAAAAAACAGTTCTGTTTTCTATTTGCCTACCTTTTTGATACTCACGTAGGTACTTTCAAGAAGCCAAGCACAAGCATTTTATGCAACAGGATAAAATCCCACCCTACCCCGCCTTCGTCACTTCCTGGTCCTTGGGTTTTGACAATTATTTAGCTCTAAGGTGGTTGTGGGGATTCAAAAAGAAAATGTATAGACAGCGCTTGGATCATAAGAATACTCATGTTTTAACTGCTATCGGTGTCATTATTATTGTTATAATTATGAAAAAAATGGATGGGAAGCAGCAGATCAGCAGGACATGTGTATTGAATCATACATGTCCTCACTCCCTCTGTGTTTATGCAGATGTAACCTAGAAAGAAGGAAAGGAAAAGCCATCAGAGCTAGGCAAATGTCATTGTTGAGGTAGCTGTAAACTCCTAAAATACCTCCTGTTTCTCCCCCTTCCCAGCAGTTCACTTCTTCTTGGCTGGAGCGCTTCTGTGTTTGTGTTTAGGCTCACTCAGACTAAATTTGTTTCCACTGTGAGTAGAATGAAATGACATGTGAGAATCGTCTCATCTCTGTTTTCCTTATTAGTTATGTAACGTGACATTTTTGAAGAGTGAGGGCTGGGCTTTTTTTTTTTTTACACATATCATTTTATGTATTTCAAAATTAAACAAATAGCCTGAGAATTTATATCTCAACTATAAAAGCTTTAATAGCTCAGAAAATATAAAAAAAATATTAGGAGCACATCGTTTGCTCAGCAACAGGATTTTAAGTTCCATAAGGAAGGCCTGCTAATCTCTCTCTTCCCTTTGTCTAGACGCTGGTATGGTTTTCTGTATTCACAAGAGGCTTGATAAATGTATAAACGCAGGGTACTAATTTTTTCGTAGCTGAATAACTGAATATATAAAAGAACTCATCTTTATCCTTATAATGAGGTCTCAGCACTTGTTTTGGCAGAGCTTTAAAAATTCCAGGCTTTCTATGATTCTTTGTAGGGTCTGGACAGTATAGGAGCATGCTGGCTTATTATTGTTAGCAGCAAATAGAAAACAATAGCTCTCATGTCTGAGTTCCTACTGTGTGCCAAGCATGTGTTGGAAGTGTTACAGATATTATCTCATTTAGCCCTCACCCCGACTCCGTGAGATTATTATCGTATCCATTTTACAGGTGAGAAAACTGAGGGTCAGAGAGGAGCAGTGGTTCCCAAGTTTACAGAGCTCATAAGTGACAGGGCTGGCTTTCCAAACCAGGTCCGCCTGACTTTGAAACCTACGTTCTTTCCGGGAATATCATAGACCTTCTGCCTAGGTTAGCCGGACCTTTTCTGTACCAGGGTTGCGTTCAGAGCTGAAACATTTCTAGGAAGGCAGAAAGACTAAAAATACCCAGCTCCTCTACTCCTTGACCTGCCTGGGGACTGCTTGCAATCCCCAGCTAGTCTCAGCTAGCAATGAGTGCCAGAAAATATCATTAAAATCCCATCAGTCCCCTGGAACAATCAAGTCTGAGACATATTTGATCTTTGAAAAGCTCCTTATAGATCTGAATAGAAAGGCATTTCATTTGGAAGCCCAGGCCCTGTTACAGGAGATGAATGAAGGAAGGAGTTCCCTGGAGGGTTTAAAGATGCATTACAATGCCAACAGAGCCCAATCTAGCTCCTTCCCTTTGTCTTCCTTTTTGGGTCAAGGATCAGTTTTGCATAGCCACACTGTGGAAGCTCAAATGGAAGGCATAGTCCATGAATGAGGTTGCTGAGTGGTATGTGTGACCCACAGTGCCTTCTGCATTTTAATTAGGAAGTTTGGAACTTAGGACCATTATTTCTTCCGCTGTGTTCCCCTTGCTTAAAGTTAATTAAGTTTGCCGCTCTCCAGATGCTCAGCTCCCTGTGCCCTGAGGAAGGGAAGCTGTCTGTATGTGAAGGCCCAGAGCTGACAGGAAGAGTCACCAGATTGTCATTCAGCCGCAGGATGGCCTGGCCTCCTAAGACCTTGCCGTGTCCCCACAGCTTAACACCGAGGAGCCTCTGAGTGTCAAGGACACAGAGATAGTAATTCTCGACTCTGGGCTTCCACAGAATGTGGCCGTGCATTGAGTGAGGTGTTCTCTCTACATTTCGCCACCAGGAGTCACACAGCTATGACACGAGTAATAAAGCTAAAGTGTGCAGAGCATTTATTCCTTGCCAGGTAGATTGATCTGCGAAACGACTCATGAAATTAACTCATTGCATCCTTTCAACACTCCTACAAGGTAGATTTTATTATCATCCTCGTTGTATGCTTGAGAAAATGAGACACAGAGAGGTTAGTTAGTTAGTACCTTGCCTATGGCAAACAACTAGTAAGGTATCTGTCCATTGACCCAACCAACTGCTGCCCATTGATATCCCAAACTATAGTACAAGCACATACAGAAACCCATACCCCTCATCTCCCTCTTCTCCAGTAGTGGCCTATCCAAAGTTAGTAGAGAAAAGCAAAACCAACCAACCAAACAAAAGCAAATCTATAAAGATAATTTTGCACATACTTTCAAATCATTTCATTATTGGCAAAGGTTTTTTCAGAATTCTCTGATAGAATGCTAGAACACTGCTGCCCAAAAGATATATATGTCATTTAGTAGCCACACTAAAAAAGTAAGAAGCAGACACACATAATTTTAATAATATATTTTATTTAACTTAATAGACTCAAAAATTTCATTTTGATATGCATCCCATATAAAAACTATTAACAACATATTTTATATTCTTATTATTCATCTGAGCTTTTAAAATGAGTATATATTTTACAGCACATCTCAATTTTATGTAGCCACATTGCAAATGATCAATTGACACACTTAGCTAGTGGCTACCACGTTAGACAGCACAACTCTGAAAAGTTGCTGGGGGAGGGGTGAATAACTAGGGTTTCCACTCTCAAGGAAACAACAGTGGAAGAGGCAGAAAAGACAGTGATGATTTCAGCACAATATGGAAAGTACAGTCACAGAGAAGGAACAGAGTATGTTGGGAGGACACAAGAGGGACCATAACCCAGCCTGTCAAAGGAGAAACACAGGGAAGTGTTCTGGAGGACCTGGTATTTGCCCTGACTCAAATGATGAGTAGGAGTAAGTCAAATAAAGGGTTTCGGGAAAAGAGGGGATGGTTTTGTGCAAAAGTCTGAGAAAGCATGGAGCGCTCAGGGAAATGCACACAGCTGAGTGTGTTTGGAGGTGTGAGGGGAGGCTCTGTGGCATGATGATAATGGACGTGGATTTAAATCATGACTCTGTCATTTAGTTGGAAAAGTGACTTGCTTCTGTAAACTTTAAGTTCCTCCTCTGCAAAATGAGAATAATAGTACCATCTCCCTTAAATATTCTTTCAAGTATTATGTTAGCTAATGTATGAAACACTCTTGGCCCATAGTAGATGGCTAAGGAAGGGGAATCCTGATAATTAAGGGAGAATTGCAGACATATGAGGCTGTAGAAATAAGCAAGAGTGAGATCATGGGAGGTCTCATAGATCATATGAAAATACTGAGACTTCTCTCTTGAAAGTAATAAAGTGAGTTTTTAAGCAAGGAAGTGAGACTTTTGTTTGTCACATCCTTTGTTTAACAAACGTTTCATGAGCACTTTCCATGTGCCCAACACTATTCTACAGACAGAGACAGAGTGATGAATAAGTGACAAGTTTTTTGCCCTGAAGAAGCATAGATACTAGAGAGATGAGACAGTCTAATACAGGTAACCAAGTGAATAAAGAAGATCAGTTTTAGTCTTAGTATGTCAAGTGGAGACAATATTGGAATAAGGGCTTCGTTTATTGGATTGCAAATTCATTGAGCAGCTTCACTCAAAAACTCAAATTTATCCCCGAAGTCTTGCATATTGTCTGGGATCTGCAGAACTTGAGGAAGGCCAAGGCTTGGCTCTAGTGATTGTGGGAGACCAATGCCTTCTGTCAACAGTGAGTTAAGGAGAGTTATTAATGATGATAACCCATGTAAAGAGTTCCAGTTTTCCCCAAGTACGCTTGAAAGAAGGAGTCTGGCTCTAGGGATCTGACAGACTCGGGTTAGAATCCTGGTTGTACCATATAATGCTAACTGTGGTAGGTCGTCTCAAAAAATGGCTGCCATTAATCCTTCCATCCTTGTCTGTGCATGGTTATCCATCTATAAAGAGGGAGAGGCTCTTTCCCTCCCCCTTGAATCTGGGCTGTACTGCTTTGTGACTTACCTTGAAATACAAAGCAAAACCACAATTAGATACCACCTCACACTGGTCAGAAGGGCTAAATTAACAATTCTGGAAACAACAGATGTTGGTTAGGATGTGGAGTAAGGAGAACCCTCTTACACTCTTGGTGGGAATGGAAACTGGTGCAGCCACTCTGGAAAACATGGAGGCTCCTCAAAAAGTTAAAAATAGAGTTACCCAATAACCCAGCAATTACACGACTAGGTATTCACCCAAAGGATACAGAAATACTGATTTGAAAGGGCATGTGCACCCCAATGTTTATAGCAGCATTATCTACAATAGCTGAACTATGGAAAGAGCCCAGATGTCCACTGACTGATGAACGAATAAAGAAGATGTAGTATATTCAATGGAATATTACTCAGCCATCCAAAAGAACAAAATCTTGCCATTTGCAATGATGTGGATAGGATGAGAGTGTATTATTCTAAGCAAAATAAGTCAGAGAAAGTCAATACCATATGATTTCAATCATATATGGAATTTAAAAAATAAAACAAATGAACATAGGGGAAGGGAAGGAAAAATAAAATGAGATAAAAACAGGGAGGCTAACCACAAGAGGCCTGTACATATAGGGAACAAACTGAGGGTTGCTAGAGAGAAGGGGGTAGGAGGTTGGGGTCACTGGGTGATGGGCATTAAGGAGGACAGTTGATGTAATGAGCACTGGGTGCTGTATGCAACTGATGAATCACTAAATTCTACCCCAGGAGACTAATACTACACTATATGTTAACTAACTAGAATTTAAATAAAATCTTGAAAGAAAAAAAAAGAATTTGGGAAAAATGATGTCCTCCCAGTTCCAGACATGTGATGCTTTCAAATATGCAAAGAAAAGCATTTGACAAAAATAAAAAATCACTCATTGTAAAAGCCAACAAATTAACAATAGAAGGAAACTTCCTCATTCTTACAAAGGGCATTTATAAAAAATCTACGGCTAACTTTAATCTTTGCTGAGATATTAAATCAATATTAAATCTTGGTCAATATTAGATCAGGAAGGATGGAAAGATCCCATTCTAATCACTACCACGTCTATGTAACATTGTACTACCAGTCCTAGCTGTTATAATAGTTCAAGGAAAAGAGATAGAAGATATAAAAAATGGGAAGGAAGAATTAATACTCTCTTCAGAATTGAAGTAACTGCTTATATTTGAAGTTTTAAGGAAAATAAAAAAAACTACAGGAAATAATAAGTGAATTTAAATCAATCCTATGTTTATATACTAGTGGAAAATATCGGAAATAAATTTAAAAAGCAATTCCATTGGGACCCCTGGTTGGCTCAATCAGTGGAGCATGTGACTCCTGATCTCTGTGTCAGAGTTCAAGCCCCACGTTGGGCTTGGAGCTTACTTTAAAAAAAAAAAAACCCAATAAATTTAACAGATGGCCTCTATACTATAAACAATAGAATGCTTTTGAAGAGATTAAAGAAGGCTTAGAGGTGCCTGGGTGGCTCAGCCGTTAGGCGTCTGCCTTTGGCTCAGGTCATGATCCCAGTGTCCTGGGATCGAGCCCCGCATCGGGCTCCCTGCTCGGCGGGAAGCCTGCTTCTCCCTCTCACATTCCCCTTGCTTGTGTTCCCTCTCTCGCTGTCTCTCTCTGTCAAATAAATAAATAAATCTTTAGAAAGAAAGAAAAGGAAGGAAGGAAGGAAAGAAGGAAGGAAGGAAGGAAGGAAGAGAAAGCAAGCAAGCAGGCTTAAATGTTCATGGATAGAAAGACTCCATATTGTTAAGATATTAACTCTCTCCAAATGGATCTACAGATAAATGTATCCCAAATCATAATCACAGCAGATATTTTTTAGAAAATTGATAAACTGATTCTGAAATGTATATGGAAAAGCAAAGAACCTAAATAATCCAAATCAATCTTGAAATAGAACAATGTTGGAAAACTTACAAGACTGGAGTTTGTGATTTATCATACATATATAGGAATCAGGGCAGCGTGATGCAATATAAGGGCCGGCACATAGATCAAGAGATCAGAACAAAGACGCAGAAAAAGATCCACACATGGATTTTTTTTCCCAGCAAAGGCATTAAAGGAAACAAGTGGAGAAAGAAAAGTCTTTTCAACAAACCAAGTAAGAATAACTGCTTACCCATAAGAAAAATAATGAAGTTCGATCCCTGTATAAATCTTTATATACACAAAACTTTAGAGTAAAACATAGTAGAGTATCTTCTTGACTTAAGGGTAGTAAAATATTCCTTAGAAAAATAGCAGAAAGGAATTAGAGATAAATGAAAGAAATAAGAGATAAATTGGAGTTCTTCAATATTAAAAACTTCTGCCTGTCAAAAGGCAGCATTTAAAAAATGAATAGGCAAGCCATAAACTGGAAGAAAATACATACCGCCTATCTGTCGAGGCTCTATAAATAATTCTTGCAGCTCAATAGTAAAAAGATAAACACCCTCCCAAAAATTGGGTAAAAGACTTAACAGACGCTCCACAAAGAAAGATGTATGAATGGCCAGAAAACATACGAGAAAGTGCTCAACGTCATTTGTCATCAGAAAAATACAAATTATAACCACAGTGAAATGACTCCAGGCCTCCCACAATGGTTAAAATTAAAAGGACTGACACCAAATGTTGATGTAGTTTTGGAGCCAATGGGCATCTCATTTGTTGCTGGTAGGAATGTAAATGGGATGATGACTTTAGAAATGCTGGCACTGCCTCTTACGTCACTAAACATACACCTATGAGAAAGGAAAACCGAAGTTGACCAAAGACTGGTATTAGAAGTCTTAGAAGCTTTCTTCTTTTTTTTTTTTTCTTAAGATGTATTTACTTATTTTAGAGCAAGAGAGAGCAAAGGAGAAAGAAGGGGGAGGGGCAGAGGGAGAGAATCCCAAGTGGACTCCTGGCTGAGCACAGCTACCATCTCCGGGCTGGATCCTACAACCCTGAGTCATGACTGAGCCTAAACCAAGAGTCAGATGCTTAACCGACTGCACCACCCAGGGGTCCTGCAGGGTTAGTCTTAACCAAACCGGAAACAGCCCTGGGGTCAACTGAGGAATGAATAAATGAAGGTTGGTATGCTCGTGCAGTAGAATGCTACATCACAATTAAGAGAAGAACACCAGCATGGACGACTCTCAGGAACAATATCGTGACTGAAATTAGGCTTATCTAATAGAGGACATACGATGTGAGTACCTTTAAATGAAATTCTAGGCCAGATAATAATACTCTGAGGTGGAAAAAAATCTGAATAGTGGTTGCCTCTTGTAGTGAGACATGAGAGTAGCTACTGACTGAAGCAGCATAAGAAAGTCTTCTGGGGGTGAAAATGGTGTTCTGTATCTTGATAGGAGTTTGGGTTATAAGGGTGTACGATTTTGTCAAAACTCGGCAAATGCATAGTTAAGACTTTTGTGCTTTATCGTGTATAAATTTTACATCAAAGGAGAAAACCATAAACAAGGAACTGTAATTGAAGCTATGCATTCTGAAGGCTTTAGGAAAAAGTGTTCTCATGTTGGCAATTTACTGTAACATGCATCAAAAATGAAATGGTTTGATGAATAGATGGATGGAAATTAAAGCCAATATAGCATTAGATTGGTGTTCTGTGGGCAGATAGTTGGATGCTAACTATAAAATTATCTCAGTTTTGCTGTGTATTTGAAAATCGTTATACCTTTAAGAAGCCAGCCTTCTTTAATGACCTCATTGTAGTAACAGCATTGCCTGGGTCTGTCACTGTTACGTTGACTTAACGGAGGGCCTTTCCTTGTAGCTAAGCAAGGAGTGTTAAAAGTGACTACATGTGACCCTCAAGGAGCTATTATGAACAATAAGGGAGTCTTATGTTTTATTCCTTCAAATCACTCAGTAAATTTTTACTTAAATTAGAGAATTATAGTTTGTAGTAGAATAATCATCGTAGAGCTTTCCAGTCACTTCACTTCCTTTGTTTGCTCTTCTGCTATCCAGGGATGATAACATATTCTTTTTACATTCAGGTTTAGGCTCTTTGAGAAAGTCGAATGTGTCTGGGTAAAAAGAAGTAATAATAAGCAAAAATAAATACAAATTAAAAAAAGCAAATGCAGCCTATTATCAGAATTATGTACGTTCGGATAGACGAAGGATGGGAGAGACCAAGTTCCCTTAATTCTCTGTCCTGGAGACATGGCCGTGTGTGGACACACAGAGCAGTGGCCACCAAGTCTGGCCTATGACAGAGGAGGAAAGGGCTGGACACCTAGAGGCAGAATGATGGAGAATGATGCTGGCCGGGAAAGCCAGGTTCTACACGAGTCCTCTTTCCTCTGGGCAGCTGGTGTCACACGTGGCCCGTGTTGAAAGGGAGTAAGGTTCCTCTCTCACACTTCGAGGGGAGAAACAGTCACTCTGATTCACAGCCATCTCTTCCAGTTATCGTTTAGAATCCTGACCATCTCCTCCTCCTGTTGTCAGGTCAGTGCGGCCATACACGGCCCTGGTACGGAGGGCTAATGCAGTCTCCTTCTTGCGTGAAGATGCGAAAATCTGCAGCATTGCCAAGGAAAGCATTTATTTAATGCAATTTAGCATCCAGTCCTTTAATTATATCCATATTCAAAGGTCATACTCTTGGAGATTTTTCCTTGTAAAGATCTTTTGGGAGAAAACACTCATTTGCAAGCTGTCGATCAGTTCATCACATTGGATATAAAATATCATGGCAGCCGTTGCTTCAGTCCTATGGGTTTGGCAAGGGGAGAATCCCAAAGACTTCTAGGGCTCTAAGAGTTGCATTCAAGAATGGCCGACTTGACCAGTGAAGGAGAAGAAATGTGTCACTCTACAAAGAGCTGAACATTTCCTCTAAATGATAGTGCTCCTCGAAATGATATTGCCTTAAAGCCTCAATTGGATTCATTAGTTACCTTTACAGGGGCTTGTTTAATCCATCCTTCTGTTTTGATTTCACTTGAGGCTTTCTAATGGAGCAATATTACTTTTAATCATAACACATTACAGCACAACAGTGATATTTTCTTCTCTTATTCCCTTTTCAAAAGCTGCAAATTACACTTGTGTACATGGATGGCTTTTGGACAAAGCAGTCATTTTTACTTTAAAAAGAGGGCCTTCAGCTATACCTAATACATACTCTCTGAACAAAAGTTGACAGGAGACTCGGTAGAGAGGAGTCACCTGAGACATGAAGCCTTCACATCTCAAGGACTTAGGAGAAGATGGCCCTTGGAAGTTCCTGTTGTAAATAATATCCCATTCTTTTTCAAATGTTTTTTCAAAATATGTTGATTTGCTTCATGATAATAAATCTCATTTTAACTTATTCTCTTAATCATTGTGATGTTCACAGACTCTCCTATCCACCTACCCATCTAGTTACTCATTTTGCAAACACTGAGCGCTCAGTATGTAAGCACTGCATCAAGAAAGGGCAATTTGAAAAGGCTTAAGACATCACCCTGTCCCCCAGGAGCTCATTTTCTAATTGGGGGAATGACACGTAAACAGTAAACGATGACAGAATGTGAGATTTATAAACTTCCTGTGGCACGATATACTTTTTCCAGATGATACAAGGTAGTCGAGGAAGCGATTTTTAGTCCCATTTTATAAATTCATAATGCACTGAGGCCCAGGGGTATGGCTTCCCCAAAGTCACACAGCTAGTTAGCGGTTAAAACTGGAAGTAGAACTCAGGCCTTTTCCTTGCTAACCAGGGCCTTTTTTTCTGTCAAAGCCCAGTGTCTATATTTAGTGATTATGCTTATTGCCTGAGTTAACTTTGAATATCTACTTTGTGCTTAAAAAAGAACCCAAATCATTTTTGCTTCAAGAAAAAAGCTGACTTTCCTAATTGCAAGCTTAACCAAGTACTAGAGTATATATGTCTTGTGCATAGATCATTACCAATTAAAGTGTGTAGAAGCAGCTGACGTAGCCAGTCTTGTAGGAAGTAATATGCAAAATGGAAGCTCCACTCCTCTGGGTGCTCTAGAAAAGTAGCCATTTTGTTTTGAAAGAGAAGAGCCCACAAGGGCCTCTAGAGGAGTAAATCCTAGACAGAGTTCCTCATTTCCTCAACACTCTTGTTAATATATCCCCCTGGTAAAAACCCTCTGCAACCAACCTCTAGAATAGGCTGGCCAGGTAAATCCTGCAGACGAAACCCAGCCTACCTCAACTTGTGTAAATAAAGCTTTATTGCAAACACTCATGCCCATTTGTTAACAAATTGTCTATGGCTGCTTTCATGCTTAAACAGCAGAGTTGAGAAGTTGTGACAGAAGGCATATGGCCCACAAAGCCTAAAATATATACTGTCTGGCCCAATACAGAAAAAATTTGTCAAGCCTTGCATTGGAATAAAATGTTTTTTTCAACTTTCACCCTCTATAGTGATGAATGTAAACTGGTATGTGTTTCCGGAAAGCATCCTGACCACCTTTATTAGAAGGTAAAAATGTATGTGCTTTTTAATGTCATAACTCCTCTCCTGTACTGCATAGCCCTGGTTGACCAGTGATAGGGCAGGTGCAATTACTTCTGAGCACTTACTGTATACCTAACGTGATACTAAGCACCATATAGGCATAGTCTCATTTAGCTTCCCAACTGAGTGAGTAAGGTAAGTGTATCAATCAGAGAACTCAGTTTTGAAGGGGTTGATTTTCCAAGGTCACACCATTAGTAAATTACAGAGTATTCTGATACTCTGATTGTAAAGCCAAATGATCTGAAACCCCGTGCAGGACTATGGACAAAAAAAAGAGAAGAGGTGTAATGATTATCTTCTGTTGTTAAACAAATAGCCCCGTGTTTGGTGGCATAAACAACATTTTATTGTGCTAACTATTTTATGGTTTGGGAATTTGGGCAGAACACAGTGAGAATAGTTCATCTTCATCTCTGTTCCATAGTGGGTTCAGCTAGGTTTCTCAAATGGCTTGAGATATGTGGGAAAGCATCCTTGGTACCATATATCTGGAGTTTCGGTTCTGCCTGTTGGCTTGATTCCTTGGTTTTACTACACTTGCTTCTGTTCAAGCTGAAACGTTCAAGATGGTGTTATTCACATGTCTAATGCCTGAGCTGGGGTTGCTGGAACAGCTGGGGATAGCTGATGATCTCCCTCTCTTCGCAGAGCCTCTTTGCATGGCTAGTTTGGGTTAACAGAGCAATTACAGGGTATTCAAATGTGGCCGCTGGGTTCCCCCAAAGGGAACCTTTCAAGAGATAGGAAATGGAATCTCCCAGTTTCTTCATTTGTGTCCATAAACTGGTGCAGCATCATTTCTGCTCTATTCTAGCGACTGAAACAGTCACAGAGCCCACCAAGATTCAGGGGGCAGGGGAGTAGAGCCGAAGAATTAGCAGTCATCTTTAATCTGTCATGGGGTTTTCCAGAGAAAATATGCTTTAGAAGTATTGATTACATTATTGCCTCTGGGTGACTCACAACGTACATTTGTCTATTAAAGATTGTGAGCATTCCTAGAATGAAAAAACCATTTCCCAAATATATTTGAAGGTGGAACCTTATTTTTGCATCACAATTCTTAATATCCTATGGCACTCGCTTCATGAAATATTTTTGTAAGGAAATACTCTAAAGTGGGCTAAGTGTCTTATGCACAAAGATCTTCTTGACGCTACCATTTGTAATATGTTAATGTTGCACACAACTCTATGTTAAATATCTGATAGTAGAGAAATAGGTAAATAATGATCCTGTAAGATGTTATAAAGGCCTTAAATGATCTTTACAGAGAATTTTCCTGTCTAAAATTATGTTTACATGGCAAGATTCTTATGCCATATTTTGTTTTGTTTTTGCTTTGTCTTGTCTTAACTCTTTAAGATAATTGTAGGTTCACTTGCACTTGTAAAAAATAATACAAGAGAGACCCTCTGTACCTTTCACCCACTTTGCCCAATGGCAGTATTGTGTTCAACTAGGGTATAATATCCCAACCGAAAAGTTGCTGTTGATACGATCCACTGACCTCGTTTGGATTTTACCAGTCTTCTGTGCTTGTGGGTTTAGTTCTATGAGATTTTGTAGCACGTGTACATCACCTTAGCTCCACCACAGTAAAGGTTTAGAACATTTCCGACATAAGGATCCTTCCTGTTACCCCTTCAGAGGCACAGGCACCCCCTTGCCCCTCCTCTCCTGGCGACCACCCATATGTTTTCCATCTCTGATATTTGATCATTTCAAGAATGTTGTGTGATGTAACCTTTAAGATTGGCTTTTTTCTCTCCATGTAATTAACTTGAGATTCATTCAAGTGTTTGGATATAGAATTACTTCTTCCTTTTTATTGCTGAGTAATATTCTGTGACATGGATGTACCCCAGTTGGTTTAACCACTCAGCCACTGAGAAATATTTAGGTTGTTTTCAGCTTTTGGCTATTACACAGAAAGCCACTGTGAACATTTATGCACTGGTTTCTGGATGAATGGAAGTTTTCATTTTTCTAGGATAACTGCCCGAGAATGAAGTTGCTGCCTTGTAGGTTTGTACTTTTAAACACAAAATCCCCAGCAGAACTGGATGTGAAAACCATGTAAACGTTTATGGTAAAATACCAGACACAAATATATCTAAAATATTAATAGTGGCTACTGCTTGCTGATAGGTTTACAAATAACTTTAAAAAGATTTTATATTTTTCTAATTTCCAAATTCTCCTAACAAATAAAAATTACTTTTAGACTTAGGAAGTTTTTTAAAAAGCAAAAAAGAAATGCAGGTAAGAATAGAAGGAAAAGTACTGAAATACTCTAAGTAACTTTCTGAATAATGAGACTAGATTATTTTAATCTTCCTTTAAATATTCGGGGTTTTCCAAAATTTGTTCAATGAATATTTATTACTCTTACCTAAAATGAGGATAATATATTATCTGTTTTAAATGTTGAAATTGTTCCTGCAGACTATATTCAGATTTTAGTCTCTGTTTTTCCATAGATCCATAGCAGTTTATAGCAGTCTTCAGAATCTGATTCTTTGAAAAATTCTTTTTTTATTTTTAATACAAAATCTGTTTCTGTTTCTTTTGTTTCAGTAGGTATCTCTTGGTACCCATTACTTTTTAAAATTCTCCTCGTCAAGCCAGAAATAAACTTCAGATCTGTTGAAAATTAATTACAGTTATTTGGTCCGAGCTTCTGCCCTTAAGAATTTAGAATCTTTCCAAAAATGGTAGCGGCAAACAGTGTTTTAGGACATCCTGACGTCTTAAGTGTAATGGAGGCAAAGAATCTAAAGACCAAAAGAACAGCCAGCAAGTTCCTTTTGAGTCTTTTCTGTGTCATTTCCTTCTCTTACCTCCCAGCTCTTTCTCTTTTGTTACCATAAAAAAGGGGTCAACCTCTTTACTCAGGGTCCTGACCCAAAGCTATTAGGGACTAATAATAATTTGATAGTTACCTTAAAGTAAAACTTCATAAAAGTTTGATATTCCCATAGCTGAGTTTTTACAGTCTGGTTTCTATCATACAAATAGAATATTTTACCTACTGGTGACATTAGACTCGAGACACACCTTTGTTCTTTGTCCGGTCTTCAACATTGTGCTTTCTCCTACCTTCAAGCCTCGTGAGGTAGATAGATTTCACTTGGGATTATTTTAAATAAAAAGTGTACTGAACATGGGTTATTTTCTCTTTAGAGAAAAGAAAAAAAGTTGAGCTCATGAGAATTCAGACTTTGAAGGAATTTACAGGTATTGATGTATTAATCCTCATCCCAGGACCCTAAGCCCATCTCTGCTTTGTAGCTAATGGAAGAGATGAGCTGTGTGCTGAAGAGCCAGGGAGGGTTAAGTGGCTTCGATAGGGGTGTAAGAAAATCAATGACTCTGAATTTGTAGTTTCCAATTCCCATGTTTGTGCTCAGAGAGTCTGGCCTTTGAGGGAAGGTCAGAGGAGAAGAAGCCTCTACACTGTACCAAGTGACATCTGATTAGACGAAGTGACACTGGCACTAGTTTGGTTTGTGTTCTTGTCATGTCATTAACCCCTGTGCAGGGATACTATTATAGCCACTGAATTTTCATTGGGCCAAAAACTATAGTGAAGCTCAGAAGGTCAGGTAAATTACCTCATCAAGGCAGACTCTACTATATCAGATCACTAAGTCTGTCAGTGGCAACTCAAAATTCTTTCCAAAATGGGCCGTAGTGCTTCCATCGTATGACTCCAGAGCCCAATTTGTAATTCCAGGGGCCAACAGGTGAGCATTCAGCCTCATTAAGACATGAATTATTTTTTCCCTGGTGCTTTTACCAATAAATATTTCAAATAAGGGAGCAAACAGCGAATGCTTGTGGAAAACTTTTTGTTGGCATAAGCTAAAGCTAATTAAACTGATGAGTAACTTTGGATTCCCAGATTCTAAATCCCATTTCAAAGATGCTTTCCCAGGGAAGATGGTACTGACCGAAGCATTATGAAATGTCAGGAATATCTAATCAGGGGTTCAGCTAGCCTTTTCTTCCTCCCTGCCTCTAGTAAACATTTATTAAGCACCCTGTCAGCTTGTGTCACACGACACCAGGCATTGTGGGCAAGAGCGTGGATAAATACATTATCCAAAGGGACAACCAGACTTCACATTCGTTGTTTCTCTGGAACTTGTATAAAGTTTTCTTCCTGTTCCCAAACTGGATATTCCTCTGAGAATGATCCTTTCCCCATTTTTAGACTGAATTTTTACTCTACACCCAGTCCTGGGATGGAGCATGTGACCTACACCTCAGGCAATCAGTGTGCCCCACTAGTGGCTTTGGGAGTGACTGATTCAGTAAGAAGCATAAGCTCCAACCAATGCCAGTGCAAAGCAATGAAATTACCCTGGTAATAATGAGAAAGAGCTGCTTCCTCCTTCCATTAGAGGGAAACAAGAGACAATGGCTGGAGCTGTGGCAGCTGCCTTTGAGCAGAGGAACTGAGAATGTAGTAAATATTAAGGATGAGGTCAAGAAACAGAGAAAAACCTGATTCTGTTGACATCATATGAACCTTGAATTAAATCATCCCTGAAGGAGAATGATCACTAAACCATCTCTGAAGGAGAACTCTCCCTAAACTGATGTCCCTTCAGTTTTGTGGCTGATATTTTTTTTTTCTGAAGTCTTTTTGAATTGGGATTTCTATCATTTAAGCAGTCTTGACGAATATACATAAGAACAGAGACACCATATGGCAAGTGCTGTAGCAAATATGTGAGCTAAATAAAGCCAAAGTTCAGGGGATGGAGGGGTTCCTTCCTGCAGGGCATGAGGGAAGGGGGTAGTATACTAAAGAAAGAAGGTGACACTGGTCCTTTGTGAACTCACCATCCCTGAGTTTTTTTTTTTTTTTTTTTTGAAGATTTTGTTCATGTATTTGAGAGAGAGAGAGTGCACACATACAAGCAGGGAGAGGGTTAGAGGGAGAGGGAGAAGCAGACTCCCCACTGAGGGTGGAGCCCGAAGTGAGGCTGGATCCCAGGACTCTAAGATCATGATCTGAGCCAAAGGCGACACTTAACCGACTGAGCCACCCAAGCACCCCTGCCATCCCTGAGTTAATCCACACTTTGTAATGATGTTGATTGTGAGTGAACCATTTCAACATTTTTTAGGATCCGGCCACAAATTGTCAGTCCAGCAGAAGGAAAAACACGTTAGGATTTAGACTGGAGGACTGATGCATAAAAATCTATCCATCTCAAAAGTGGCATTGAGTATCTACTTTTTTTTTTTTTCTTTTTTTTACTGTTTTTAGAGACAAGAAAAGAGAGATCTTTATAAAGGCTTTTCTCCATCTACAACCCATTTCCCTTATTTCAACATTTCTTTGGGGGAATCTTTTCTCCTCTTACTCGGCTCAGGGGGTTGGGTGGGGCTGACAACACACTTGGAGCTCCAGGGTGGGTATGTGACTGAAGCCTGTTCAGTGCAGAGCTCTCTACCCTGGGACACATGTAGGAGTGGCTGGAGAAGGACGGTCACTGCCCCCTGGACTTGTTGCTGTGAGGATGTGAACACCAGTGATGAGTCCCCCTGCAAACAGCAGCGAGCGAAGCAGATCTGAGAGATACGGAGACTGGACCCCCAGGGTATCTTTCCAGCTCCTAGATCCAGCTGTCCCTGTGCTAACCCAGGGCTCTGGGTTACATGAGCAAATCAGTATCTTTAAAGGATTTAGAATCTTGGGGTTTTTTAGTACCATCTTCAAATATCAGTATTTTTGGAAGGCCTACTATGTTCATGGCACTAAAGTCCGATTGCAGGAAGCTTATTAATTGGGAAGATAACTCTCACAAGCATGAAAGAATTCGAGAATATGCTGATGACTGTTTCAGAGAAGGGAGACATCAATGTGAGCCAAAGGCTTTGGGAAGGAGGTGGGACATGAGCTGAAATATGAATTTATGTATAATCCATATTTCATTATTTTTTTAATTTTAAGTAAGCTCCATGCCCAGTGTGGGGCTTGAACTCATGACCCTGAGATTAAGAGATATATGCTCTAAGGACTGAGCCAGCCAGGCGCCCCATACTTCGTTTTGTTTTATGAAACATGTCAGCAGAGCTTACTGGTACCTTTTATTTAGAGCAACACTGACACACATCTGTTCAAATAAATTAATGTTCCAATCCTCAAGCTACTCACTTGGCAGGAAAAACAATTTTATTCCCCATTTTGAATAGAAGGGGTAAAAGGACATGAGAAAGGGAGGGTGGAAAAGATTTTTTTATTAAAACACAATAGTTGTAGTGATACAGTGGTAATGGTAGTAATGGTAGTTAGAAGAGAAGAAGGAATTCTAATAGTAGTGAAAATGCTAGTAATGGTAGTAGTAATGTGGTGGTGGTGGTAGCAGAAATAATAGTGTTTGATTCTCATTATTTACTTAGTTCTGTCTCTTGGGTGGCTTATACAATCCTCACAAGAGCCCTGGGAAGTGGCTGTCATCCACATCATTCTGTATCTGAGGCCCAAGACAGAGAGGTGAGATGCTGGGGTCAAGATCACACACCCCAGTTTAAATCCACCCCTACCTAATCTCAGAACTCATGTATTTAACCACCACCCTATTCTGCCCCATTTCTGATTCTAAAGAGTCAATATCCAGTATGTGTAGAGACACCTATGCAGGTGCATTGAATGTTCCAGACCTTAACTGGAAATCATCTGAGATGGCTTCTGAATGCACACCTGGGCCCTGGGGACACTAGGAGCGGGCCCTGCGAATGAGGACATGCTGGTGACAAAAAGCCCCATCTCCTTTGGAGAATGGGTTCTCAATCTTAATTCCTTCATCTTAATATATGCACTTAATACTTCATGAGAATTGTTTTTGCTAGAGAAGTTTGGGCAGAAATGCCAGAGAAATGGCTCATCACCTTTCTTTAAATTCAAATGCTTTCTGTAGCACGGTTTATGGGAGAAATACACATTGAACAGGGAAATGGTGTTTGCAAACATCTCTTACCAAGTGATGCTGACAAAATATAATTGAATTCCATCTTTTTGACTTTATTTGTGATCCCCTGCTTAATGAGCATGTCCAACTTCACTGTGATTTTTAGATTCTGATTCTAGCTCTATTACGTGACAAGTAAAATCAGAGAGAATGCATTAAATTGGATTTGTAATTGCCCAACTATCTTGGTGGCTGTCTCTTGCAATTAGTTTTAATACTGTCAGTAATGAGGTTTGGATCTGGGACTCTGTTTTACATTCTTGATTCTCCAGACCGCTGACGGTGGGGTCTTTCATGTTGACTGACATGCCCTCCCTGCCCCCCGTGTTTTTCCCCGTCTCCAGGATGTGAAAAACTTGGCCAATAAGACACCCTATTCCTAAGCCAAGGTGTTTAGGGGAAGTCAACAGGAGAGAACAATTCAGGAGATGAAAACAATCCAGTTGAGGCCAGAAAGTGGGTGGCTTTATGGCTCCCCAACTTATTGGCTTGCATGTGACCTTGAGCAACATACTGGGCCTCTTTGAGCCTCAATTTCCACTTGTGCAGAAAGGGGTAGACTAGTACCCATCTCCTAGGGCTGCTGGCAGGATGAAATGAATCATGCTGGGCACACAGTCAGCAATGAGTAGAGATAAGTTGCTACCGTCCTCAGCATTATTTTTACTTCAGGAATGTGGAGATGTGAGTTTTTCAGGTCGTCACTTAGGACAAGGGTGCTGTCTTGTGCTTCTGCTGAGGGACCTGAAGGCCAGAGCCAACTGGTGACTCAGGCAGTGTGCCCAGAAACAAATACCCGGGAGGGCAGAGACGCTTCGCTTGCACAGTGACTGAGGGCATGAAAACACGACGAGTGGCAGAAGCCCACCATTGTATGAATCATGATACCAGCTGGGGCATGCAAACAACCAGTGGGAAAATTGCCCTTTTTTCTGTAGTCTGCAAACGGATGTGTCCTTGTCAGTGTTTCCTGTGATGGTTTTAAACTTCCAGAAGGCACCTCTTCTTTTTTCTGAAATCAGACCAAGTATAAATCATATATATATGTGTATATATATAATGAATATATAAATAAATAGTTCTTTGGGTACAGTGCCCAGCAAACAAGTGCTCAGCCAATAAGATTATTGCCGATGAAGTGGGTTAGAAAAAAAAATCTTAATTAGGAAGGTGCTATGGACTGAATCATGTCTCCCCAAAATTCATGTATTAAAGCCTTAACCCCCAGTGTGATATATTTAGAAATGTGGCCTTTGGGAGGTAATTAGATTTGGATGAGGCCCTGAGTGTAGGAGCGGGCATGATGGGATTAGTGTCCCAGTAAGGAGAGACAGCAGAAAGCCTACTCCGCCCTGACGCACCATGTGTGGAGGCAGGGAGGAGGCAGCCATCTAGAAGCCAGGAGGACGGCTCTCTCCGCAACCCCCCCATGCCGGGACTTTGATCTTGGCCTTCTATCCTCCAGAACTATGAAAAATAAATTTCTGTTGCTTAAGGCAGTCTGTCTATGGGGTTTCGTTATGTCCCGCAAGCTAAGGTGGGTTCTCTGGAGTCACTGATAACAGCCATAATCCCTACGTGGGTGGAGAGAGAGAGGCCTGGAGAAGGACGCAGTGTAGGAGCTGGAGCCTTGGATCTGACCTGGCCCTGCAACAGCCCAGCCCCAGGATGGGGGCAAAGACCCTGGCTTTTAAACAAGTCGCCTAGTTGCTTCATGTACGGGGTGTGAGAGTCACTGCTCAGGTGGAAAGAGCCATCTGGCTAGAGGACGGAACTGACCCAGAGTAGACTCCGCCAGCCTTGTGGCCTCTCTCAAGTGGTGGTTTATCCACATCTCTGACAGACTTTGTGTCTTCATCTCGCAGAGGAGGGATAATAGCAACGCTCACGGTTGCCGGGCCTGCCTAGGTGGTATGTGTGTACTGTGCGTTATCTCATATAATTCTTGCAGCAAATTTTATTTTTATAGTGAGGAAAATTGGGGGGAGAGAGAGAGACTAAATGCCTTATTGAAAATCCCACAGCTGGCAAATGCAGAGTTAGACGCAAAATGCAGGCTGATCAGAAACGAGAGCGGCAGTGTTCGTGGTTTGTTATGTTAATTTTCAAGTGCTGAGATTGGTAGTCGCCATAAAGTGTTTGTTCACTAAATTATAGTGGTTATTTTTATCTCAGTTGAATTAGTATCAATTGTCTTTGTCATGGTTATTTAAGACAGACCTGGGATGCAAGTCTGGGTTTCCTTCCAGGTGGCCCTGGACTGGTTGGTGGGTCCAATCAAGACCAAGTGTTTTCTAGGAAATCAGGTACTTCTGCTCTTTCCCAGATTGAAACTTACTCTTGCAAAATTAAGCCTTCTGGTTCTGGAATGAAAAGGCTACGCGTTACTAATTATGTCATCTGGTCAAGTCCCTTCGGCTCTCTGTGCCTGTTTCTCATCTACGAAGTAGGCTTATGTGATGGTTAATTTTGTGTATTAGTTTGGCTGTCCAAAGAGGACGCCCGCATCACTGGTAAACATTATTTCTGGTCACGTCTGGGAAGGTGTCTTCGGACGAGGGTAGCATCTGCTTCAGTATGCCAAGGAAAGATCACCCTGCCCAGCGCAGGTGGGCATCATCCACTCCACAGAGAGCCTGAATAGAACGAACAGGGGAAGGAAGGGCGGATTCACTCTCTGCTTTGGGCAGAGACATCCATCTTCTGACCTCGGACACTGACTCTCCTGGTTCTCGGAACTTCTTCCTCAGACTGAGACTTCCATTGGCCCCTCGGGTCTCAGGCCTTTGGACTGAATGACACCACCAGCTTTTGGGGTCTCCAGCTTACAAATGGCAACCCCTCAGCTTCATCACCATGTGAGCCAATTCCTATAATTAATCTAAATCTCTCTCTGTTTCTTTCTTTCTGCCTCTTTTTCATATTGATTTTGTTTCTCTGGAGAACCCTGATTAACACATAAAACTTAATCATGATTCCCTTCTAGGAACATGGTTGAAGGAATTAAATAAGAAAATCAAATAATACAATTCCTGTAAAACAACCAGAATGGTGCCTGATATATTAAGTACTGAGTTATGTAGTAGTTAATGTTTTTTATCATCTTTCAGGAAAGTTCTTGGACCTCTTTGGCTGACCCTGTTGCACACATGAGAAAAATTTAGGCTTAAAGCCATCCAAGCTTGCCTTTGATTTCTCTTCTAGAAGAGCAGAAAATCTGAAACACAACGTGTATGACCTTATTAATATTACGTGGCACGTCTCCCTGAGTTGAGGCAGGATGGTGTCCAGGGAAGGCCAAAGCAGGAACTCTGCTCTCTTGCCCGGGGGTCCTTTTCACCTTAAAAGTCTGATAAGAGCCTGTAGCTTCCCAGGCGAGTCTATACTCCCTCTTGGGCCAAAATTGAACCAAATTTTCGTTGTATTTGGGAATAATTGACTCCAAACACTACACGAATGTCTCCTGTATGTAAGTATGTACAGGTATATGCAGGTCAGTGGGTTCCTCTCAGTGAAAGGAAATGTGCATCAAAGATTTGGAAACCGGAGAAGTCTATGAATTGGACCAGATAAGTAAGAGCTCAAAACTCATAGCGTGTGAGGCCTGAGCCGTCATCATCTGGAGTGCCAGGCTTTGCATCCTTAGCTTTTGTAACTCAAAGCGCAAGTCTCTTTGTTAATAATTCATTAATCACAACCACTGTTGATTGGGGATTGGCCGTGTGGCAAACACCAGGCTAAGTCCTGCACATACGTCACTATTTCCTCGAATTGCACTCTGAGTAAGTGTTGTTCTCTCCCATGGGGAGACCAGGAAAGGGAGGCCCAGAGACTAAGTAATGGACACTAGGTGGCCCCACAAAGGTATGGCAGAGCTGGGAACTGAACCCATGTGTTGTTGGGTGCCGTATCGATGAAACACGAATTAGAGTCCTCTCAGAGTTTTCGAATTCAAGATTTTTAAACTTTAGTCTTGTGTGATATTTGTTATCACACTCAGAGACCCCTTTCTCCCCAATATGGCAACACGCCTTGTGTTTGTTGTGAAGGTTAATGAGTTGACCTGAGTCACCTGACGAAAATTTGCTGTATAGACAAGCCTTGCCCAAACATAGCTATTGTTTCCAGAGAGCGCTACCCACCGTGCCAATATCTAGGAAGATGTCATTTCTCTACACGGACCACTAATGGGGGAGCTGAGCAATCACCTGGAAAACGGAATCGATGCCAGCAGGCAATAAGAATAATTTAAACCAATAAACTCTTTCCCCTCCACTGCAAGGTTTGGTGTAGGGTTTTCTTTTTCCATCTTTTTGTTTTGTTTTCCATTGGCTGCGCTTTCCCAATAATTGTTCCATCTGTCCACTTCACTTTGCCTGAGTAATCACAGCCCGAGGGGAGTTAGAAGTCAAACGTCAGACATGCAGGGAAAACTAATGCGTGGGAGGCTGTGGGAAGAGAAATCATTGTCTGTTCTCCTTCCCTGCAGCTGGGCCAGGGATCTGGAAGTAAATTACAAGCACCAGTTGCCCCAAGGAGGAAGCTACAGTTTAGGAATGGGGGTAGGGGAGCCATTTGGGAGACCCTATTGTAGGGAGTGTTGATGCCAGCATCAAATGTACTCAGGGATTAAGGAGACAAATCATAGCCAAGCCAGAGATGGAAAGCATGGAGACAGGAAATAAAAACCAGAACACTTGTAACAGCTTTTTACTGTGCCATTTACTCTGTCCTGTCCTTGGCTGGACCTTGTATGTGCTTTATTGTATTTATCCTCCCAATAGCTCTGGTTCGTAGATAAGGAAACCGAGGCCCAGCGAGGTCACGTAGCTTGTCCAAGACCACACAGCTAGTAAATAGCAGAGGCAGGATTTGAAGTAAATCTATCTTCATCCAGAGCCCTTGCTGTTAGCCACTGCTGCTGGCTGTTCGTGAACCAGAGTGCTCACCAAAGGCAAAAGCAAAATAAGATGAGTCCAGATTATACAAGCCTCGTTACAATTTATTCCATATCAAGATATTTTATATGCATTAGAAGTAAGAACAAATTAGATCCTCCATTTACAGAAGCACAGAGGGGTTGAGTAACTCACTGAGCCACAAAGCCAGCAGAGAGTTTAGTGGAGGATTTGAACTTGGGTCTGCTGAACCTGCTCGCAGACTGTGCTCTGCGACGTGGGGCAGCCTCCTTTCGTTCCTGCTGTCCACTTCCAGGTGAGGTGAATCAGCTCCGTCTCTTATAGGTTATGTTCTAAACACATAAAAATAGGCTTGTGAAAATGCTATATTAAACAAGGTTAAACAGATTTCTAAAATGTAAGACTTCTTCCAGTATCTAACCTGCTAATGGTGCCCATTGTAAATATCGAAGGAAGGGACATGATAAGAAGAATGCCCCCAACTTATTTAACTGAGGAACAGTTTTTCTCGGATAAAGGTTGGGCAGGGCCATCTACCACAGTTAAGGCTTTACTCCTTTACCCTTGCCTCTGTGTAGCAGGATGGGGGGTTTTTAAAACACCAGCACTCATAGTGTTGGCCGGCAAATACCTGGATCTTTTGTCCCCAGAACTGCCAAGTGGGGAAGTGCTGAGATCTCTCTTAGCCACCCTCACTGCCTCCTCAGGACCCCACCCCAAAGGTCAGCCAACATCTGTTGTTTCCTGACTAGTTAATGTTAGCCATTCTGACTGGTGTGAGGTAGTATCTCATTGTGGTTTTGATTTGTATTTCCCTGATGCCAAGTGACACTGAGCATTTTTTTGTGTGTCTGTTGGCCATTTATTTGTATATCTTCTTTGGAGAAATGTCTGTTTGTGTCTTCTGCCCATTTCTTGACTGGATTATTTGTTATTTGGGTGTTGAGTTTGAGAAGTTCTTTGTAGATCTTGGATCCTAACCCATTATCTGATAAGACATTTGCAAATATCATCTCCCATTCTGCAGGTTGTCTTTTGATTTTGCCTGTTTGTTGTGCAAAAGCTTTTTATCTTGATGAAGTCCCAATAGTTGATTTCTGTGTTTTCCTTCTTATGCCCCTCTCTCTGCCACCTTCTCTACTTGGCATGTGTGTAGTTTTAAGAAAAATCTGAATTTACTAATTTACCTTTACTAATGAATCCTTCATTTACCAAAGGAACACTGAGATGCCTTTTAACCAGCAAGCTTCAATCATACAGAATTTGGGTTGCAGAAATACCATCTGCTTTTCATAACATTGGCACCTAACTGGAGAAGAAAGGAGGTGGGAAGCCTGAGTTTAGGCTCATCACCTGATTTCCAATAGTAGCTTTGTCACACTTAGCCATATGACCTCGGGCAAGTGCCTTCATCCTTCCGTGCTTAAATTTTTTAACATATACTCATTTAACCCGCGGGGCTGTTGTAGGGACCATGGGATCTGTGCTTCTCTTGGGCCAAGCACAAAGCACAACCTCAACACTAGTAGCTGTAGGGCTAGAGAACATGTGTAATGTGTAAAGGGAATTCAGCGGTCATGTTTTTCCATTTCCATATGCACGCTCTTCCTACACGTCCGTATCTCGGTGGGTATATACATCAGGCAGAATTGTCGCTTCAGTTTATAAGAAGCCAGTACTGGGCATGCTTACCTCCTGTGCTCTGGGTGGCTGCCAGGGGCTGCCCTAGGATCCTGGAACACATTCAAATGCCCATCCCCTGCAGTATTTTCCATGGCCGCAGATTGCAAGTTTTCGCTTTCTCTTTCCATTTGCTGTCAGAGCATTATTGTAGCTTCTCACTTGGCAGAGTCTAATTGCATCTGCATTTTTCCATAGCAAGGAAAGAATGTTGAGAATGGGGGCGGGGGTGGTGAAGGACAAGGATAATAAGTAAGGCTGTACCTGCTTAGCTGACTGGATTTCCCTCCTTTGCATTTTGATGTGGCACTGTTTGATTTCCCTGTTTGCAAATGGGCTTATTGCTTTCCATGTTGCCAACTTTTTGATCATTTTCTTCTTTCAGCAAAAAAAACCAAAAAAACCAAAAATTTCATTTGCCATAGAGTTTAATTGAATTTATGGCAGCTGTCACAAAGTAATATAAAAACCTTACAAATAAGAATAGAGAATCGTAGGATCCAGTTACTTACCTCTGAAGTTGTAAAAAAATTCTTCAAGGCATTTATTTGCAAATTGGACTCCATTTGCATGTTTCATAAGCATAATACAAATGTATTATTTATCAGGTAGTCTAGGCGTGCGTGTTGAAATGAATGGTTGCAAATTCAGCCTTCATTTAAAAATCTCTATTGTAAATCCATCCCCCCATCTTGTAGGAAAACTGGGCTTTTCAACTCTGCTTTTCCTGATCTATTCAAAATTCTCAAGGCTCTATGCTGTGAGCGATCTTTCTTAGCTTTGCAGTCCTGTGGATTTGAAGAGAATGGTGTCCCATGTATAAAATTACAGAACAATCTTCCCTGTCAAAATTTCCTGCTTCCATTGGGCTGCGTTCTATTTGCCCTTCCTATCACAGCAATATAAGCCCAAATCTGGGCTTGGAAGACTTGAAGCAAAAGTATGATCTCATACTCAGACAGTTTCATTTGTCAGAGACTCAAGATTCTGGAGTTTCATGCCTTGAAAACTTGTCTAATCTTTATGCAGAGGCCTGAGAAGAAATCCAGTTTAAGCTGGTTCTGGTTGCTGTTGGTCTCAGACCCCGTGGGCCAGAGAAAACCACTTCTGCCAGATCCAAGGCAATCGATGGGTCAAAAATTGGCACAGGAGAAAACAAAAATAAAGGAGCAGGCATCGTTTGGCTTTTTGCCACTTGTGCTTTATAATTCACTATCCAGTTTAAGGAAAGCAGTGCAGTAAATATGACAGCTCTTTTTTTAATATGTTGCCCTCTTTGGGGAAATGTAATTATAGACAGGAAATGCTGGAAATGAGGGAGTATTTGCTAAATCATCTATCAAGGCTTCTTTTTTGCAAGATGTTTTTTTTCAGGATGCTAGAAGACAGTTCCGTCCTTGTAGAGCTGATGATATTCCCTGTGTTATAGGGGGTGTGACACTGGTACGGTGACAAAGCGCTGGCCCTCTGTTCTGGCTTGCTTCTGCTTGCCTCTCATGTCATGTATCTGAGGTCTGGTTTTTATTCTTTGGGAACAGCTTCCACTATGAGAGTGAAGAGCTTCTTCTTCTACCCTAATTCAATTAAACAGTCACTTCCTGATCTTTTAATAGGTGCCAAGAGGTGTTTTTAAGTTCTAAAGATGAAAAGATAAATAAGATACAGGTCTTGCCCTTGAAGAATTCAGAGTCTAATATGAATAGCTAACAGACACATGAAAAAATGTTCAACATCACTAGCCATCAGGGACATTCAAATCAAAACCACATTGAGATATCACCTTACACCAGTTAGAATGGCAAAAACTGACAAGGCAGGAAACAACAAATGCTGAAGAGGATGTGGAGAAAGGGGAACCCTCTTATACCTGTTGGTAGGACTGCAAGTTGGTACAGCCACTTTGGAAAACAGTGTGGAGGTTCCTCAAAAAGTTAAAAATAGAGCTACCCTATGACCCAGCAATTGCACTGCTGGGTATTTACTCCAAAGATACAGACGTAGTGAAAAGAAGGGCCATATGCACCCCAATGTTCATAGCAGCATTGTCCACAATAGCCAAACTGTGAAAGGAGTCGAGATGCCCTTCCACAGAAGAATGGATAAAGAAGATGTGGTCCATATATACAATGGACTATTACTCAGCCATCAGAAAGGATGATTACCCAACAGTTGCATCAACATGGGTGGAACTGGAGGAGATGATGCTAAGTGAAATAAGTCTAGCAGAGAAAGACAATTATTATATGGTTTCACTTATTTGTGGAACATAAGAAATAGCACGGAGGACATTAGGAGAAGGAAGGGAAAAATGAAGGGGATGGGGGAACCGAGCGGGAGACGAACCATGAGAGACTATGGACTCCAGGAAACAAACTGAGGGTTTCAGAGGGGAGGAGGGGGTGGGTTAGCCCAGTGATGGGTATTAAGGAGGGCACGTATTTCATGGAGCACTGGGTGTTACACGCAAACAATGAATCATGGAACACTATATCAGAAACTAATGTTGTACTGTATGGAGACTAACATAACGTAATAAAACAATAAATTAATTTAAAAAAAATTCAGGGGCGCCTGGGTGGCACAGCGGTTAAGCGCCTGCCTTCGGCTCAGGGCGTGATCCCAGCGTTATGGGATCGAGCCCCACATCAGGCTCCTCTGCTATGAGCCTGCTTCTTCCTCTCCTACTCCCCCTGCTGTGTTCCCTCTCTCGCTGGCTGTCTCTATCTCTGTCAAATAAATAAATAAAATCTTTAAAAAAAAAATAAAAAAAATAAAAAAAATTCAGAATCTATAAGCTGAGGTATAAATAGAGTTATAATGTAGTGCTATCTGTGCCTTGATGCTTGACATTTCAGCTAATGGTTGAAAGTAGTGAGCCAGAAGATGAGTAAAATGGATTGTTCTGAACTGATTTACCTCTTAAAATCTAAAAATGACTGTTGGGTTTTTATTGTGAAAGAAATAAAAATTATCGTGTAATTATGCAGAGCTAAAATCCTCTTTCCCGTTTGTGTATGGAGCATTGGATTCAGCTGTAACTGAGTAAGAAGTAGCTCCGACAAATCAGGGTTTTGTTTCATTTTGTTTTGTTTTCTGCCATGAAAGGTCAGAGACAGACAGTTGCTGTGTTGGTTCAGTGACTTGAAGATACCAGGGTCAAGGTCTCTTTGATCCTCTGTCTTTGAGCTGCCAGAAGGCTGCAAGAGCTCCTGTCACCACACACTGTTTCAGAAAGGAAAAGTGGAGCCCTGATAAATGGGAAAAAGCAGACGGTGTATCATGGAACCAAAAATGTTTCCAAATCCTCCTAGCAGAAGCAGTTCAGAGTTATATAGGCAACTCTAGCTGCAAGGGAATCTGAGATTACAAGTATTTTTGTTTGTTTTTGTTGTTTGAACAGGGGAACCTCTTAACACATAGAAGGAAAAGATGGATATGACTTAGGCAAGTTCCTGGCACACCACTTTGCCATAACTACAAAGTAAAGTTGCAGAATGGAAGAGAGAATGATAGACTCTCTGAGGAGATAGAGTTTGTTACTGGAAGTGGGTTTTGGTGTAGAAACAATAATGTTGTTGGAAGCCAGAACTATATCATAAATGGTTTTGGTTGTGTATGTAATTCCAAAGTTAGTTTCATATGAGTAAGATTCTGATCACCTGCCTAGTGTGATAGAATAAGAATCAGAATACTTGTTTCTAGAAATATTCTTTGATGGTGACTTAAATTTCTGTTCTCAGAAATTCTGTACAAATTTTTTTAAAGAATCTCTTCCAATACTATTTGTTATAAGTAATAAAATAGTAACCCATGGTTTAGAACAATTGATTTCACTGGTTGACACTGCCTTTTTTAGAAAACGTGGTCTGAGGGAGTAGTATACAGGATAGACACAGCTGAGGTCACAGGGATGACGGGATACCACAGTGGGAAGCCATGAACTTCTTAAGACCAAAGACTGTTTTGATTAGTTGGAAACAATAGCTGGCAAAATAATTCTGAAAGCACATGCTAGAAGGGCAAAATGTTGTGGAATGTAAACATAGCCTGATATAATTCTCTTCTTTTTTTCCACTAATGACTGACTGTATAGAACAAAATATCCAATGGTTAAAAAAAAAAAAGTGAAGAGAACAGATAAAACTGGTCCAAATATCAGTTCAGTGCTCATTGTAGATCTACTGAAGGAAGATCTCAAACCTGTAGAAACCCTATAGAAAATGTTGCTCTAATTTACTGGACTTCTGCTTCTGACCAAGATGGAATAATAGGGACTATATGTACACTCATTTCTGTGACAAATAACCAAAGAATAAGACAAGTGAAGGAATGGCTTTTGAGTCATTTTAGATATTAGACAATGAAGGACAGTGGTCTCTCAGACAGGAAAAAAGAAATATCAGCCCCATAATTGCTTCCACTTACTGACTTGAGCGATTTCCCAGGCTATGGCATAGATAAGAGGACCCCAGACAGATCCCAGAATATTCTTTTAGTTGAGGAGATGGAGCAGAGAGTCAGAGAGACCAAGAAAGCTATAGTTTATAGGACAAGGAACTGAAAAGAAGAGATATGCCCAGAAAGAGAACTCGAGGAATGCTGAGAGGCTCCGCACTCAGCAGAGTACTGATCAGTGTATACCTGTGAAAAAACGATAGGAACCACCAAAAGGATTAGTTTGAACAGTATCCAGTGCCCACACAGTACCAGGAATAGTGCTTGTTCCCAACTGCCAAACTGCAACCTCATAATTCATGTGATATTGTGCAAAGTACTCAGAAAAGTGTGGCCTCAGTAGTAAGAATAATTAGCCTGAGACTAAATTGAGCTCCATTGCTGCTTAATAAAATCTTAAAAGCAAGACCTGAAGAGGTCACACTGTTTCCAACTTAATTGCCTCCCAGGAGAAAGATTAAAAAAATATATTTATAGGAAAATAAAAATACACAAATACAACACACAACAAAGTGTGTGTTCACAATGTCTGTCATCCAATAAAAAATTATCAGGCATGCAAAGGAGAAAGAGAATACAACCCATGATGAGGAGAAGAATTAATTGAAACTAATCTAGAATTGACACAGATGTTAGAAATAGCAGACAGGGACTTTAAGACAGTCATTATAATTCCGTTACATGCATTCAAAAATTAAGGTGAATCATGGAAGAAATAAAAGTCTGCGCAAAACCAGAGATAAAGGGAAAATTTAAAAGTAGCCAGAAGAAAAAAAAAGGTATACAGAAGAATAAAGATAAAATTAACAGCAGATATCTTGTTGAAAGCAATGAGGCATCATCTTTAAAGTACTGAAGGACAAAACTTTGTCAACTTAGAATTCTATACCCAGTGAAAATATGCTTTAAAAACATTTTCAGACATATAAAAGCTGTAAGAATTCGTATCCAGCAGACCTGTACTATTAGAAATATTAAAGAAAGTTTTCAGGCAGAAGGAAAATGATACCAGGTGGAAATATAGAAGTACAGAAAGGCATTTAGGGCACCAGAAGTTGTAACCATATAATAAGATGAAAGCTTTATTATTATTATTTAAATCACTATAAAACCTAATTAACTATTTGAACAAAATAATAAAGTGTGAGTTTTGTAACATATAAAAGTAGACTGTGGAAGAACAATATCATGGAAGTTGGGAGAGGAGAAATGGAAATATACTATTTAAGGTTTTGCACTGTATATGAAGTGATATAAAATCACTAAGAGGCAGACTGATAATTTAGGTATACTATAAAGCCTGTAGCAAACATTAAAAATCACAAAACTAAGAAGTATACCTCAATACTAAAAAAATTAGATGAAATGATGTCATGAAAATAAGCCAAAAGGCGGCAGTAAAAGTGGAGAAAGAAAACAAAACCCAGAAGAAAACAAGTAGGAAACAAGAGAATAGATTTAAACTTATTTCAATAAGCACAATAACTGTGAATGTTATAAACACTCCAATTGAAAGCAGAGATTTTCAGAATGAATAAAAAAAAAAAATCCAAGTATATGCTGCCTGCAAGAAACACACTTTAGCTCTAAAGACAGATAAGTTCACAGGATAGGATGCATTGGGTGAGAAGTAACAAATGTCTTCTTACTTTTTCAGTATCTAACATAGAAATATTTAATGTTCAACACCTCCATTTCCTTTGTTTTGTAAAATAATGAGGTTTCTCAATGAGTCTCTTACACTTTGCCTCCCTCTGTTTATATCTCACTTCATTTTTCCTTCCCTTCCCCCATGCTCACCTGTTTTGTTTTTTAAATTCCACATATGACTGAAATCATATGGGATTTGTCTTGACTGACTTGTTTCCCTCCAAATTATAGAGAACAAACAGAGGGTTGCTGGAGGGGAGGTGGGAGAGGGGATGGGATAAATGAGTGATGGGTATTAAGGAGGGCACTTGTTGGGATGAACACTGGGTTTATATGTAGGTGATGAATCACTAAATTCTACTCCCGAAACCAAGATTACACTATATGTTAGCGAACTTGAATTAAAAAAAAAAAATAGAGTGAAGTTTCCAGTGAGGCATCTTGCAGCATTATTACCTATTTGAGAGTGTGAAACTCCTTTTCTCTGTACAGCAAAAGAATTCGGAGAATGCAGGATCAAGAAAGTGATAAAAAATGAGTAGCTGTACTGTGTCACAGACAGCCAAGATTTCCTCACTCGTGTATCAAATCACCTCCATGGGTCCCTGTTGATTATACTTTGCTATTAATCAGTCAAAGTAGCCACTTTCTTCCACTTCCTTTCTCTTTCTTCCATCATGAGATGGATTGTTGAAACAGTTAACCGGTTAGCAAGTTGCTTGACTCATTTGGATTCATCCAGTGCATTAAATACAGTGGGCTCAGTTCAATGTGATTTTACTGTAATATCTCTAATGATTGATTCATTTTGGTGCAAAGAAAGGGAAACATTTGATTGAAAATCCTGGCCTATTTATTTTTGCTGCTTGCTCCTATTTTTCATGAGCTTGCGGTCAGTTTGGGGACGTAGAAGTAACCAGTCTTTACTAAACATGGCAGCAGTAGCTAGCACTGAGCAATAGACAAGGCACTGAGGTAGGGAGTAAAAAAAGGAAAGTCTCTCTTTTATTACGTTAAGTATGGAATGCCCTTGTTTGTCACTGTCTCTGGTGCAGCTGTGTCTCTTCTCTTTGAGATCTGGCATCTTCGATAGAAAGATTTTTACACCAAGTTGGAGCTGGTATTTTATCAAGATATCCATTCATCCTGAGTGCCTGCCTTAAGTTCTCATGGTATCATAACAACACACTCCGAGAGGACTGCATCATTGTAAGCTCCTTCTAAGCAGTCGAATGCACATCTACAGCTGATATCATAGCCAATTTCAAAACACATTCTTCTCAGAAAAAATTTCTCTGGGCAAGGATCACCTCTCTCTCTCCCTCTCTCTGCAGAGAGGAGCACACTACTGATGCCAAGTCCATGAAAACAACTCTTTTCAGCGGCCTCCCAATCAATAAGGAGCTTTATTTGCTGTGTGTCACACCCTCTGTTCATTGTATTCACCCAGCCAAGTTGGCACAGAAGAGGTAGCACAAAAGCCAGCCTCAACTCTGAAGGGCCCTGCTGGGGCAGGACAAGGAGAAGAGCCTGTGCTGGGCATAGAAGCTCAGGGATCTGGCTCCAGGGCTGCTGTCCGCTCCCTGCATGGCCAAGCCCCCTCTGTGCCTCAGTGTCCTCCGCTTTCAAATGAGGCAGTTGGAACAAATGATCTTCATGGTCTGACCAGATTCAGAAATCAGCTATTCCGTGATCCTAGGAAGAAGACAGGTGTATGCCTTCCGTGGGCTGACCTCCTGGCCTTTCAGTACATGAGACTCAGGACCTTTCTGAGCCGTAGCTATGGGGAGACGGGAATGAGCATCTTCCAAGATGTTTAGCTACTGTATTTGCATCAGCTTCCTGGTAGAGAATGTTGCTTATTGACACCGTTTCCATAGCAACTAGAGTGTCATTTGGCACCAGCATTTAGGGAAGCTGTCGAGGTCTGTAATTTAAGAGAAACAAATTTTCCTTCCTCACTATGTCAGCTTAATTCTCTCGGTCATCCACTTCAGCAATCAAATACACTTCCCTGAAGAGCGTTCATTAAATCTAGACGGAAATCTCACCAGACCATCACCGTGGGAGGTGGCTTGGAGGTAAAAGGAAATCTGGTATAAGAATTAGAATTGTCACCTTAGAGGCCTAAGTCTGCAGATAAAGTAACTCTACCACGTTGGGAGTTCTTTCTCATTTTGGGGCTTTGCTTCCTGATCTGCTAAATGGTAAAGATGGACAGTGTATTCTCTAAGATGTCTTTCAGCTCAAATATTCTAGCCAGAGGTTTGCAAATTGGTGGCACAAAGACCGTATTCAACCTGCAGATGTGATGTGTTTTCCCTATGTCGTATGAGCCACATGGTGTTCTAATTTGAATTGATTGACACCATTTAAAAATTTGGAGTTTTCACATAATAATTCTGATTTCTGGCTTCTCTTAGAAAAAGCCAGTTAGGTAAAACCAGGGTGGAATCCTCCACGGCAGCTTTCAGCTGGATCTGAGTAGCTGCTGCCCCCTTTAGACAAGGCCTGGGTCCTCCAGGGTCCACCATCCCACCTTTACAGAGCTGATCACCGACTCCCATCAAGTGTCCGCTCCTCTGAGTATCCTGCTCCTGGCCAGCTTTTCACATGTACATCCTAGCCCGTTTGACATCTGAATTTTCACCTGCTGTTCGGCACTTTGAGGACAGAGATGGCATGGCCCAAACTCTCTTTAGATCATTGATAGCATCATTTGGCCGTGATCTTGGTGGGAGATAGAAACTGGGTCCAATCAAAGGCTGCCCAGGACAAGAAAACTGACAAAAGCTTTGGCTGCCTTGATTTCTCATACTAATCAATTGAGCTCTAATGAACGGAACTCACAGCCCTAGGCAGCCTATCTAGGAGTGATGGTCAGAGCTGTCACAGACAATGGATTGGTCACATGATTCCTCTGTGACTCATGGCAAGTTGGTAATTTTCTATAACTTGATTTTTCAAATGTGAAATAAGTTGGTTTCACATATAGGCAAGTTTCCTTCTCAAGCTAAAATTCCCTGAAGCAATGACAATCCCTATACATAGGCTCATCTCAATCTGCTTAGGGGTGTGTGTGTGTGTGTGTGTGTGTGTGTGTGTGTGTATGTGTGTGTGTGTGTGTGTTTACAGGTTTTGTGATGAGTACAGTGTCTACACCCAGAGTCCTAACTAGTGATGTAGGAACTCTAGGAACTGTGCCAGGACAACAATCAGGAAGACCTTCATCAGTATCTGATGTTCCCTAAGAACTGATGCAGTCACAGTTTCCACAGCGGGACTGGCAGTTTAGAGAGGGCCAGCAAGAGCTCACAGGAAGAGTAAGAACTTCTCAGAGAATGCCTGATGTTGAAACCCAAGGCCAGAGCTGGACATAGAAAGGATCAGCAGTAGCATTTAACAAAAGCTGCCAAATGCCTTCCGTTCTCTCTCCCAGGTACTAATTTTATTGGGAAATTTTAGCTCTGTGTAGCCTTAAGGGAGACATAGGGATTTTAATAATTGGCATGGGAAACTGGATTCCAGCTCAGTCCTCCAAATGTGGCTGCAGTTTAAGGGTACAGGCTCTCTGGGCCTCGGAACCCTAACTATTAAATGGGCAGGGTGAGCTCAGCACACTGGAGACTGGGAATCAGACAGCCTACGTGGAAATCCCAGCTCTGCCGTGTCCTCGCTATGACCACAGATGAGTTACCCACACTTCCTGGGTCTCTGTTCTTCACCTGTAAAATAGGGTTAAAAGAGTACCTCTTCATTATCTGTGTGAGAATGGGATCATCTATGTAAAGTGCTGAGCACGGTGCCTGCCTTGTAGCAACTAACTGAAAATTTCTAAGCTAATGTTCTTCCTCTTTTTTCCTATTGAACAGTTTAGAATCTTTGTTAATAACAACATCATTTATTAAGTTGCTTGATTGGGTTAAGCACTTTTTTTAAAAAGGTGTCCTTATTTGGAAGAGAAAGAGATCTGGGAGAGGACAAGAGGGAGAGAGAGAATCTCAAGCAGATTTTATTTATTTTATTTATTTGAGAGAGAAAGAGCAGGGAGGGGCAGAAGAGAAGCAGACTTCCCGCTGAGCAGGGAGCCTGACATGGGGCTCAATCCCAGGACCCCGATATCATGACCTGAGCCAAAGGCAGACGCTTAACCAACTAAGCCGTCCAGGCGCCCCAGATGTGTGCTCTTAATAGTGACCCTATGCGGCTTCCTTCCAATGTGAGGTCATTCCCAGTGAGAAAATCACATGGGGCCCAGCCCTCCTCTCACAAGGCTGAGGGAGTGAAGGTTTCAGTTCAGGGAAATTCTGTGGCCCACTGGGGATGGCTACTGAGTTTTGTGTGCGTTTTTAAAAGGTCAGTTTTGTTTTGATACGTGCTTTTATTCCTACTCATATAATCATTCTTAAACTGATAGCCTCTCCCAAAATTTGACAATATAACATTCCTCTTAATTTTAAAACCTAGTCGAACTGACGGGAACGGCCATGCTGTCGAGAAGTGAACTGGCACCACTGCGATTCAGAAGTGCTCTGAAAAGGACTTTTCTGACTTGAATACATATATTAGTACATATATTAGCAGGTATATTAGCATAAGCATTCGTACTGGATATATATATTCTTAGAAACCAGAAGCCAGAAAAGCCAGAAAATTTAACCCCTCCCCCACCAAAGGTTCGGTTCACATTTGAGACCGAAATCTGCATGGAACAAAGTAGGTCACATTTGTCAGCAGTGACTCCACAGTGCTGTCAGCCCTCCCCTCCCCCTCCCCACTCCCATCCCCAACCTGTTTTTGCTTTCCTCTCCTCTGCAGTCAGCTCGGACTTTGGCAAGCAGTCAAGAAGTGAACAAGAGAGACGCAAGTTCTGAGTGTCTGACCCCTTACTGGCCGTTCAGCCAGGCGAGCTGGGAAACCAGTTAAAAAAGGAAAAAAAGTTGTCTTTCTTTTCCTCTCTCCCCTCTAACGAACTGGCTCCCTCTCCTCCCCACCACCACAGAAGGAAAACAATCGAAAGCATTAGTATTCCCATGAAAAGGGGCAGTCACACAGGGTGTGACAGCAGGCCCGCGCTAGGACGCTGCCAGGGGCCCAGAAGGGACGAACTCCAATTGCTCCATAGTCCCAGCAGTGTGGTCAGATGGAGGGGACAGAGCCCTGATTCACAGCAGGCCACGCTGCTCGAGACCGGCCGTTCTGCCCGCACTCCTTAGGGTCTCCTCTCCAACGGGATGATACCTGGTGTGCAAGTCTCCTTTTAGAAATGTGTAGCTTCCACGATGTGTCTCCTTCCCTGTTGGCCTTTTAAGGACAGCAGGAAACCCTCACCTAACCTGAAGTGTCTCCTTGTGTTGCTTTCAGGAGTTGGGGCGCTCACCCAGGACACACTATGGTGCTTCAGCCAAGTGAAAGGCACCATCGAGATTGGAGCCACAGAAGGTAGGAGAAGCTTCCTCTCTTCTTTTCCTTGCCTCCTTGGGGGTTTGTGCTGGTTCAAGATTTGAAAACATTCATCTTTGCATCCATGAATGTAAGGTCCCACACATCCCAGAATAGCCGTCTGAGCTAGAAATAGATTTAATGATTTCTTTCTATCCTTTTATTCTTTTGACGTTTATTTTGTTCCCACCAATGAGGCAGCACTGACATGAACTTTCAGGGAAATAGGTTTGCACAGAGAGAAAAGCTGCACTGGGGCAAGTCGTGTTTTGGGACCGTCTGTCAGCTCTGGAGGACTGTGAGCCCAAACATGGCTGCATGGTCAGACGTTAATCTCTTCCTTCCATTCTCGGTGGAAGATCAGTTGCTTCTCTGTACCTGCAGCGCACAGCGGAGTGAAGAATTTGGGTCTAGTCTTATCAACTGGGTCTGCATGGAATCCCACTATTAGCATAGAGCTGCCTTTCTGGTTCTCAGGAGATTTTCCTATTCCAGGCCCTTTACTTGGGATAATGCATCCATTTCCCTCCTCCTGCAGAACTTGTTTCTCATTCTCTTCACTGTCTTTCCTCATAAGCCAGAGCTTGCAGACTTCCATGACTCTCCTGAAGGATGTCTGCCTTTGAAAATAGCTGAATGATAGGCAACTGGAAGGAGCTAGAATGGCTCTGCTGGGTGTCCTTAAAGGTTTGGCTGTTCTCATGGAATGCAGTGAGGGTGCCTGAAACAGACTGTGTTGTGTCGGCAGTAGGTACCGTCAGCCAGACGGGCTGTAAGACAGGTCGGAAGCTAATAGAAATGAATGAGGAAGTGAACAGTTGACAGGTTTGAACTTTAATGTGGAAACTAACGTGTCTAAATGCATGTGGCATTTTGGGTCCCTCTACAGCATTTTAATTCTGAATAAAAATAATTTGAGTAAAAATTATTCTGAGTAATTTGGAGGAGGTGTTTTATCTGCAATTTTGCTGTAATTTATTTTCAGAAACCCCCTGTAATGGTGGGTACTTCCCAACCAAATGATTTATGTTTAAGGGGTGAGAGCAGGCACAGTAAAAGAAGTTAATAACTACATCTATAAAATTATACTACTGTATGGCATCTTCTATTTTTTTAGGTGCACTTTAAACTGAAGCTTTACAAACACTTCTCATAAAGCCCCTGGGAGGCAGACAACACAGGCTTTGTTAGGCCCATTTTATGCTTATCGAATCCAAAATATTTCTGAGCACTTCTTTGTGGCAGCTTTGTCCTAGGCCTTGGAGATGAAGAAGGCGAGGGGGAAACAATGACTTACTCCCCAGCTTCGTGAATTTTAAGAAATCTGAAGCTCGAGTTAACCACTTGCTTTAGATCTTGGCCATAATTCAAAATCTCTTGGGCTTTTTAAACAATAGAGACTTCCAGCTCCCCCAGAGCTACGGAGTCAGAGGTTCAAGGACCAGGATGGTATGCTGTGTTTTAACGAGCTCACCCAGACGATTCTGATGCAGTAGGCTGGCTTTGGGGACCACCAGCCTGGCTGACTTGTTCCAGGTTATCCATTATTCTCAGAGCCTGCACTTAAATCTTGTGTTTGTGACTGGCTCCCCGCCAAGTCCAACGATCTGGGTGGCTACCCAGGCTAGAGCTCCTATCCACTGAGGACTCACGGGGTAGTGAGGCCTCTGCTACATGCTTGGGAGAAGTTAAGAAGATATGTAGGCACAGCATTCACCGCAGTGCCTGACGGTTTGAAAGTACTCTATATTTGTAAACTGTTATAAATATCATTATAATTAGGCCTTCATTCTAATTCAATGCTCATGAAAACCTTGTGAGAGGTAGGTATTTTTATTCCCACTCTACGTATGAGGATACCGAAGCTAAACACACAAGCACACACAAGACGAAGTTCTTTGCCGAAGGCTCCAGAGCCGATAAATGGCTGAGCTAGGTTTCCACCCAGTCTGTGGGATTGGAAAAACCTCAGCTCTTTAACCATTGTTCTGGAGACAGGTTCTTACTTAGTAGTTTGGAGTAAGGCCCGGGAATCTGCATTTTTCCTGCCTGCTCTGAGACGATCATCATGACTGCAGGTGAACCGAGCCTGCGTCCACATGCTTGCCGCCTATAATGAATAAGGAGCATACTTAGATTAACTGCTCATTGAGTCAGAATGATACTCACTACCAATTTCTGTCTGGAAAAGCCACTTCAAATGGTGAATAAAGCGATAAATATTTTTTAAGAGGAGAATCAGATTGGATACTGACACACTGCCACAGGTGCCTAGGCCAGCCTATCTTTGATGTCACTGAACCTATGCTAACAGTGCCGCACTGGCAGTTGGGTGTTTGTTGAGTGAATTAATGAATGACTTTCACTTGATAAAAATCAAGGTCTTCACAATCAGCTTCTTTTTTTTCTTTTTTTTTAATGCGCTACCCAAATTGGTTTTCTACACGGATCAAAGTCATTAAAAATTATTCAACGTTCAGGGGCACCTTGGTGGCTCAGTTGGTTAAGCATCCGACTCTTGGTCTCAGCTCAGGTAGTGATCTCAGGGTCATGATCTCAGGGTGGTGAGATCAAGCCCCGTGTCAGGCTCCTTGCTCAGTGTGGAGTCTGCTTAAGACTCTCTTTCCCTCTACCCCTCGTCACTGCCCCCCTAAAATAAATAAATAAATCTTTAAAAAAAATTATTCAACTTTCAACTTTCCCTTCCACTTTATGTATTCCTATTAATGACTTTTCCATTCCATTTCTACCACTTTCTCTATTTTATTGTATTTTTTAAATTTTTTAAATTTTTAATTTTTTTATTTAACTTCAATTAATTAACATATAATGTATTACTGGTTTCAGAGGCAGAGGTCTTTGATTCATCAGTCTTATATGATACCCAGTGCTCATTATATCACATGCCCTCCTTAATGTCCATCACCCAGTTACCTCATCCCCCGACCCTCCTCCCCTCCAGAAACCCTCAGTTTGTTTCCTACAGTTAAGGGTCTCTCATGGTTTGTCACCCTCTCTGATTTCATCTTGTTTTATTTTTCCCTCCCTTCCCCTATGATCCTCTGTTTTGTTTCTTAAATTCCACATACAAGTGAGATCATATGATAATTGTCTTTTTCTGATTGACTTATTTCACTTAGTGTAATACCCTCTAGTTCCATCCATGTTGTTGCAAATGGCAATATTTCTTTTTTGACGGCTGAGTAATATTCCACCACGTCTTCTTTATCCACTCATCTGTTGATGGACATCTGGGCTTTTTCCATAGTTTGGCTATTGTGGACATTGCTGCTATAAACATTGGGGTGCAGGTGTCCCTTCGGATCATTACATTTCCATCTTTGGGGTAAATACCCAGTAGTGCAATTGCTGGGTCGTGGGATAGCTCTATTTTCAACTCTTTGAGGAACCTCCATACTGTTTTCCAGAGTGGCTGCACCAGCTTGCATTCCCACCAGCAGTGTAAGAGGGCTCCCCTTTCTCCACATCCTCACCAACACTGTCGTTTCTGGACTTGCTAATTTTAGCCATTCTCACCGGTGTGAAGTTGTATCTCATTGTGGTTTTGATTTGTATTTCCCTGATGCCAGTGATGTGGAGCATTTTTTCATGTGTCTGTTGGTCATTTATATGTCTTCTTTGGAGAAATGTCTATTCATGTCTTCTGCCCATTTCTTGATTGGATTATTTTTCTTTTGGTGTTGAGTTTGATAAGTCCTTCTAGGTGGTAACCTTGGCAAAGTCACTTAATGTCTCTGTGCTTAAGTTTCTTTGTATGTGAAATGGAGTTAATACAGACATCAGTTAGGATGGCAGTGAGTGCTAGGTGAATAAAGTTGTGTATGCATAATACATACATATGTCATGTATATTTTTATATATAATTCTACATGTACAGAACATAAATATACATATAATACATACAGTGTCTAGATTGTTATAAGATACTCAGATTGCAGTACCTGCTAATACTGTATTATAAAAGTAGAGCTGAGGCTAGGTGAAGTGACAGAAATAAAGATAAATATTTTAATGCAATGTTTTTGAAAACCAAAATTAATACAAAGAATTCATGACGAATAAAATATCAAAATATTACATAAAGACAGGATGAGTATTACTAATTTATTTTTCCTTTACTCCAGGTTCTACTGTGGCTCAGCACGGCACTGTTATTGCTAATTTAATTCAATGTGTATCTCAGGTATCTGCTAATAGGCTAGAATTTTTCACATTCCAAATTATCCAGTAGGATAGTGGATACATCATACTGTGAACCCAACACTAAACATTGAGTGAGTTTTTATTAGAGCCATAGCATTGCCCTAGAAAATGAGAGGGTAATAAAGAAAAATAAAATACAGTCCAAGTTCTCAAGGAATGCACCACTTATGGTGGGGAGCCAGGAATTGGTGCGTAAGAATAAGGCGTCACTTCAGTAAAATTACTGTAAGGCAAAGTGAGCTCAAGAAGTACTTTGACTCGAGACTAAAGTGCTTTGAGTACAGACAAGGTAGGTGTCTCATGTATCTGGGAGAGACTTAATGGGAAGAAGTCATGCAAGGTAGAACCTAAGCAATTTTTAAAAATGCAACATTTATTCTTTTCCTTCTCAGATTACTAAAATGTGTGTTCTCAGTCTAGAGAATTTTTAATAAAACAAAAAAAAAAATCAGAAAAAAAATTTCATTCATAATCTCACAATCCACAGATCAATACTGCTGAAGTTTGTGGTGTTTTTTTCTAGCTCCTGGACTATGTATAGTCATTAATTAATTCAGTCAACAAACAAGCACCATGTGCCAGAAACTGCAAAAAGGACTGGTTAGTTTATAATGAACAAAATCAATATTTTTTTACCAAAAGGGTCATAATGGAAATACTATTTTATTAATAGATATTTTCATTTAACAGTGTATAGTGACCATCTTTCATATTATGAACAGTAGATATGCCCTAATTTATTTTCCTCAATTTTCAAGGTTTGTAATAACACTGCTATGAACATGCCTAATAGCTACCCTACATTTATGCAGGAAAACCTGTGTGGTAGCCTGATTAAGAGGCTATGTTTTACAATAAAATACCTGGTTAAAAATTTGGCCTGCTTCTTACTGTCAAAGAGCAAGTTACTGTCAAAGAGCAAGTTACCTCAAATTTTTCATTATTCCATTTCCTAGTACAGAAAATTGGGATAATAAAATCTGTCTGAAGAACAGTTACTAGAATATAATCAGATATTTTCAACAATGCAGCACGTAGAAAATGTTCAGTAATGATGATTAGTTACCGTGATTATATCATTGGATATACCTCCGTTTTGTATGTGCTGTGTTGTTTAAAATACCTAATTATTTTAGGTATTTTATCATGTACAATTTAAAAAAAGATTTTATAATGAGAGACATAGCCAATAAAAAAAGTATAAAATTAGAAGATCATCTGAAGTTTTGATGAGCACTAGGAAAGATGTAAGCGGGGTGGCCTGAGAGAGCTCCTGGAGGAAGTCACTTCTGTGCAGGGCGCTGGGGAAAGCCTCTTTCAGGAACAGGCACCTGAGCTGAGGTCTGAAGGAATGGAATGTGCCAGCCAGCATTCAAAGAACCATGCCTTGGTCATTGTAGGAAGTAATAAAACAAGTACTCATATAGGCCCAGGGCCATCTAAAAGATGATGTTTTTGAAACACAAAGGAGTGCTCAGTATGACAGGAACTGGTTGGGAGAAAGCTGTGGCCTTGGGCTACCTACCAGAGAGGTAGGACAGGGCTCAATCAGACAGGACCTTCAAGTCACCTCACAGAGTCTGGATTTTATTTTGAGAATAATGGGATTCCTTGCCCTTGAAGGAGTTTAAGGACTAACTTGACACCATTTTCATAAATTCTTAGAATTCTATTAAGAGACAGTGTAGTTTTATTAGAGGAAAGAAGGTAAGGATGATGAGAGGAGAGTCCAGACATATTTTGGAGGTCATGGACTGGATTTTTGGGGAGGGATAGCATAAGGAATTGAGATGGCTCCCAGGTTTTGGCCTTGAGCGACTGAGTGGTGTGTGGACACCAGCTGGGGAGGCTGGGAAACCTGGAAAGGAAACACGGTTGGGGTGTGGAGGAGGATAGACATTCTCTCCCCGCCTCTCAGGTTCCGTAGTTGGGTCTGTGAAATAAACCGACAATAGGCAGATTAACAGGAGAAAGGTACACAAAATTATTAACGTTAATATTATGTACATGGAGGCATCACAGCAAAACATTATGAATATGCAGAAAGGCATTGAGATGTGAGCGTTTGTATGTCATCCGAATAGGGGAAGGAAGGAGGGAGGTGCGCCTCTTAGAGGAAAGAAAATGACTTCTAGGAAAGAGGAATGGGCTCTCAGAACAACAGATGGCCGGTGTGATAGTTTGTGACCCAGTTCGTCTGGGGGTGGTGTCTCCTCTAGCGTCTCCTGGGATAAGAGTCCATGTTCCCTGGTTGATGGCACTCCCAGAGAGGATTTGTGACAGCAGAGTTCCTTTGGAGACTCTGTCTTTAGGCAAATAAGGGGAATTCTGTGAAAGCTGCTCCCTATTTTTGAAGTGGCTTTAGCTCAAAAGAGTCACTATCCCAAAGCAGCGTATCTTGGAGCAGCATGTCCTGAACTCCCGAGGGAGAAAAGTTCTGAGCTTCGTTTTGCACATACTCAGCATGAAATGTTTATAAGATACTCGGGTGTAGATGCCAAGAAGAAAGTTGTATCCACGAGTATGGCTCTTCAGAGAGAGAACAGCAGCTGGAGGCAGAGGTTGAAATTAGGGAGGCGTCAGCACACCCGTGGTATTTGGAACCACTGTCCTGGGTGGCCTCACGGACGTCACGCACTTGACACACGATTGGCAGTGGCCCGAAGCTTCCACTGTACTGCTGTGGCTGGGATAACTTCTAAGCCTTGTTCACTCAGTGGAGTCCTTGGAAGACACTTACACATGAAAGGTTCGCCGTGTGTAGTTCTTGCATGTGATTTGTGCAACAAGCACACTTCATGTACGATGTCATCACGTGCCATTCTCCGCGCGGTTGTCACAGGAGCGCTTTCCGTGGTAGAAATGGCCCACTCTGGACGTGAGGCAATGTCTTCAGATTTGGCGTGTGATTCTGTGTGTGGGAAAGGATCAGAATTATCTGATGGTATTTCTGTGGCCATCTTCTTTCTGATGCTGCAATTCTATGGTATTTTGTTTATTCCTCATCCCGCGGTTCTTCAATGTCTGTCAATACAGGTCATTCCATATTATTGCTGGGAGATAACTATGATATTTATTCTGATTTTGCTCCACAGACATAACCTTCTTTCCTTCCCCTTCCTCTGAAAAGACGGCTCATGTGGAGGAATGGATGAGGCAGTCTATCGATTCTGTTTTCTAATGAGAGAAAAATATCAATCTGGTTGACCCCATGAGGTGTCTTCCACACACCCTCAACTAAAAGCTGATGCTTGCAAGTGGCTTCCTTGCAAAGGGAAGTCCTCTCTCTACCTAACACATTTGCAAGGAAAGTCTGATCCTTGCCCTGGGAAATGCAGGGATTTGGGGAATGGTGTTTCGGTTTCCCTTTGGGGATTATGACTTTTTGCTGTCACCAATAAATAAATGAATAAATCTGATTGGGTCTCAAAGCAGTGTAAAGACTATGACCTTCTCGTTTTATAGAGAGAAGTCAGTGACTGACAACCTTTCTCAGCTGTCTGTGAGATCTATAAGGCATAGGGCGGTTATAATGTTACGTCACAGATCTTCGCCTAAGAGGTAGAAAATGGAGCCTTGCTTGCTTGCTTCTCCTGCTCCCGGAGAGAGGGTGTAGTGGTGGCTGTGGTAAGAACTCTAGTTTCAGGAGGAAGAGCTGTTGGTTCAGACAGAAGCTTTCTGGATCAACAAGGCCAAGCCACCAATCTAAGATTATTCATCAGACACTTATATGAAACTGGGTTCACCTACCTAGTTAGTGACCTTAGGTGACTGGAAGATTTTCAAACCTTATTGTGCATGAAAATCACCCGGAGGTGATGGAGGGTGTTAAAATGTATATTCCTAGGTCCTACCCCTAGAGATTCTGATTCTGAGCATGTGGGATGGAGTCAGAGAGCTTGTAAATCTCACAGGCATCCCCAATAATTCTAACACGGGTTGATCCAAGAGACACACTGAGAAATTCTATTCCTTCCTTCCTTCTATCAGGGGAGAGAGAGAGACATCTGAGCATGTCTGGAGTGCTTTTAAAGGAAACCAGAATGCCAATAAATACAAGGTTACTGTGCAGCCTAGCTCTGCCCCAGGCACTGGAGGGAGTGAAAACCTCTCCTCTATGTGTCAAAAGACAGCTTGGATCTCCTCTATGCAGCCGTAGTCCACAAAGGGATTTCCTAAGTAACTGCACTTTGTGCAGGGCTCCAATTCACTAGAAGCAAAATTGGTCTGATTATGAACAAGTTACCACAAGATGAAAGCATTTTTCTCAGCTGTGATGGAGGCTGTCTTGATGCAGAGAGCTGCACGCTGGTGGTGCTTGGAAGGCACCCTGGGGAGAAGTGGACTCCCAGGAGCTTGAAAGGCTCTGTGGGGGAGGGGAAGCAAGTTCTCCGCACAGGGCCCAGGTCAAACATCCTGTTCTCTTTGAAAACATTAGGTAATTAAACACGTTCCAGGCCAAGAAAGAGAAAAGGCTTCATGGCTGATCATTTCACCCATGCCCAAATGCTAATCACATGAAATGTGTTTAAAAAGCAAATATTTATGGAGCACCTGCTATGTGTCAGGCCCTGGGCTGAATGAACAAGACACTGTTGCTCTCCCCCGACCCCCTTAAGCAGTTTACACTCTCTAGGAGGGATATCAACAAGTGGTTGTCGGTTACAATCCAGTGTGAGTATGGAAAGTGCTAGAAAAAGAGTGAAGTTACACAACCCAACCCACAGTGGGGTAAGGGAAAAATCAGGAAAGGCTCACTGGAGTAGCTGGCAGCCAATCTGAGACCTAAAGAAAGGAGTAGGAATTAGTCAGGCTTTTTAGGACATACAGACCCTAGTTTTGGTAGGGCTCATCTATTCCTTTGGACAAATGACTCATCTTTTGGGGCTATCTTGGGATGATGTTGAGAGGCTTTGTTAATAAGATCTTTGAAAATACTATACAATGCTTGGCCATGGTAAAGTAATAAAAAAGATAATTCTATTTTTAATCAGACTTCACTAAGCCAGATTTTACAATAATAACTTTCAGTATATTATCCCATTTCAACTTTGTCACAACAATAAGATACCAGGCAACTTACCCTCATTTTACAGTGGAGGTAATTGAGGCTCAGAAAATTTAACCACTTTTCCCGGTAACACACCTGTCTGACCTCAGTTAGTGTTCAAGCACTCTTGGAAAAGTAGCCTGGAACCAAATAGAGGCTCAGTGAATATTTATTTAATGAATATAGCCTTCAGTAAGTAATAAATGTCACCAAGTGAAAAAAATCAGTATTACCATTAACACAACAATAATGAATGCTTTTAGGAGAATAAAATAGGTCATCTAAAACAATCCATTACAAATATACACAGCACTTAGCTGCTTTTAACATGTATGGGTCATTTATTTCTTATAACCCCCAAGAGAGATAACTAGAGTAGTTCTTATAATCCCACATTACAGAGATAAAAGAGATAGTATAGATATTACAGATAGTAGGTAGGTTATTCCTCAGAGAGATGAGGTGATTAAGGCAGATAGAGATAAATTTTAATTGCCCAAGGTCTCATACAGACCAGAAAGCGAACTTTTGAATCATACACAGGTGATTTTTCTACTTCTCATCTTCCACAACATAATATGGATTGATGGCTTTGGGTGGGGGGAGCTCTGTTCTAGAAGCACTGACTCTGAAATTAAAACACGGTTGACTCTCTTCAAAATGCAGGGCACTGGTTACAAGGCACCGCAATGGAAATCTATCAGTCAAGATGCTTTCAGCAGCAACAGAAAATTCATGTCGAAATACCTAGAATAGTAAAAGAATAATTTCCCTTCCTTAGTTCCGCAGATGTCCACAGATAGATATTTGCCTACTGTGTGCTAGGCATTCGAGGCCCTGGGGATTCAGTAGCAGAGGAGATAGACAATAAATTTTTAAGTAGAATATAAAATATAAGGATAGAAGTGCAATAGAGGAAAATGAATCAGTAGGGGTGCCGGGGTGTGTGTATACTCTTTTAAATAGGAGGGTCGAGCCTTGGTGCAAAAAATAACATTTGACCAGTGATGTGAAAAAGGCAAAAGATCAAGTCTTGTGGATATCTGGGGTGGAGAGTTTCAGGTAGAGGTAACAGCCAATGCAAATGCTCTGAAGCAAGAGCTTCTCTGGTAAGTTCACGGACTAGACATGAGGCTAATATGGCTGAAGTTGAGTGAAGGGGGAAGCTGTGAGAGATGGAAGCAGAGGAGATGGCAGGCGGATGCAAGCAGGGGCCTTCCAGACCACTGGAAAGACCTACTCTTCTGCCTAGATGGGGCAGAGCCCCTGGTTATACCATGCTCTTTCTAGCAGCAGGTCAGTATCAAATGGTTAGGGGCCGATGACAAAAGCAAAGAGTCCATCCAGTTCAGGGGTTATGGCGGTAATCCAAGTTTTCACATAAGTCCTGAGGCAGGGAACTCCCTGAGCTGAAGTACAGCATTAGTTCCCTGGCTGAAGTACAGCATGCGGGACTCAGATTTTCTCCGTCTTTCTGCCTGACTGCCCCTGGAACATCAGTTTTGTCCCAAAACAATTGCTGCCCTTCTGAGTTTCACACTCAGATAGACATGACAATATGTAATGAAAGGTTGTTTGACTTAAACAAAACAGGAAGGACTTTCTCCCCAGATGTCCCCAGAAAATTTCTCTAGATATCCCCTTGGCCTCAGTGGGAGTCATGTGCCTTCTAAACCAACACTGCCACAGAAAATGGGATCAGCCTAAGTGGCTTCACAGATCAGGACTACATCTGAGCGTGGTCTAGGACTTCCATCTCTGAGTGGAGAGCACCAGAGTAGAATCTGGGTGCAGCAGGAAAGGGGTGCAATTCCAGGTGTCCCAACATGGCGGCCACTATAGGAAGAAGAAGCAGATGTGGCTTCACCAATTCTCTTTCTGCTGCTGGGCAAAGAGTGGAGGTTCATTGTCTTGTTCTTTGTAGAACATTCGGTTCAGGCAAACCCAAATGCCAAGCTTCTCTAGATTGCCTTGAAGCTGGGGTCTGGGGTGTGGTAGATGACTTGCCTTTTGTTTTCTTTTTATGTTACTAATTAAGCAGGCTCAGCATCATTCTTTTTTTTTTTTTTTTTAAAGATTTTATTTATTTATTCGACAGAGATAGAGACAGCCAGCGAGAGAGGGAACACAAGCAGGGGGAGTGGGAGAGGAAGAAGCAGGCTCATAGTAGAAGAGCCTGATGTGGGGCTCGATCCCAGATCGCCGGGATCACGCCCTGAGCCAAAGGCAGATGCTTAACCACTGTGCCACCCAGGTGCCCCAGCATCATTCTTCTTAGTGCCTATGTTATTTGTTCATGGAATTTAAAAGCTGAGAATAAATAATTAAGCACATGGACACTGTGGGATGGTTTCTGGTCTTGTGCTCAAGGTTTCAAGTAAGCGTCAAGCCTTTTTCTTTAACATGCTTATTTTTAATTTATTAGGTAGCGCTTTTTTTTTTTTTTTTAGGAGAGTATAGCTACCTTTATAATACTATGGTTGGGGTAAGAAAATTGAATTTCAGGGGCACCTGGTGGCTTAGTCAGTTGAGCGTCCAACTCTTGGTTTCAACTCAGGTCATGATCTCAGCATTGTGAGATCAAGCCTCATGTAGGGCTCCCCACTCAGTGGGGAGTCTGCTTGAGATTCTTTCTCTCCCTCTCTCTCTGCCCCCCCCCCTCATGTGTTCCCTTTCTCTCTCTAAAATAAATAAATAAATAAATAAATCTTTTTTTAAAAATTGGATTTCATTCAACCATTTATTCAGTAAATCTGTATTGGGCACTAGGTGTTGGAAACACAGCAGAACTCAAAATCACCAACGTCTCCAGTGTTACGAGGTTCACATTCTAGTGGCAAGATGGACATTTAAACAAACAAAGACGTAAGATCATTTCAGACGATGACGTGGGTTATAAAGGATATAAAATGTGGTAACATGATAGTGGCCGTGTGAGGGGGTAGGGGTGCTCCGCTAAGCAGTCATTCTGTGGAGGCTCTTCCAAAGAGGCAGCAGTTAAGACCCAAATAATGAGTAGAAGCCAGGTTCAAAAGACTTGCTGGGATAGCATTTAAACACAGGGCACAATGAGTGCAAAGGCCCTGAGGCATAAGCCATCGTGGCCTGACTAGAAGGTAGCCCAGGGTGACTGGGGCAGTGAGTGGGAGGAGGGTGAGTTTGCAGAGGGAAGCAGAGGCAGTGAGCCTCGCAAGCCTCGGTAGGTAATAGGAGTTTTATTCTGGGTACCGTGGGAAGCCACTAGGGGATCGTAAGCATGGGCATACCCTGATGTTTGAAGTAGTACTAGTAAAATGAAGGACTGGTCATTTGACCTTCCACATAAGCCGAGAGCATTTCACCTCAAGGGAGACCTTCAGTAACATGATCTTCTACAGAGTGGTGCTATGCAAATTCAACCTCACGTTTAAAATCAAACTTTTTTTTTGTTGTTTGTTTTGTTAGTGCTTCGAACCTGGAGGTCTTCATACCTCACCTCTCAGAGGGGAAAACTGCCCGTGGTCTGGAGCTCACTGTGGTGTTCACATCTTTGCTCAGAACCATCATAGGAGCTTGTAAAACGTTAGTTCTAGTGACCAGAAATCGATTTTCAAGGGCATTCTTGAGATCACTTCAATTTGGGAGCTCATAGAACTGGCAGTGTCCTCTCACTCTGTAGCTTGGGGAACGAGGGATCTTTAAAAAAAAAAAAAATGTTACTCTTTACTATGCGTGGCATTTCCATAATTGTGTCGGTCATTTTTAAAGAATCATTACTAACTGTTGTTTCAGGAATGATTCTCCTGATTACAGTTTAAGGCAACCTTTCCCCAAATGATGGCACAAGTCATTTCTCAGTGTGTTCTTCTTCCTCTCTACCATCCATCACACCTACCAGAAGATTGCCAGGCCGGCAGGTCCGTACAAATGATATCCAAGCAGTAATGACTTCCAAATATTGATATTAAATGCCTAATTCCCAAGGAAAACTGGTGTTAATTTTCTACAACTTTGCATTCACACATGCCTCAGAATTTCCATTCTTGCTCTTTATTAGGCCATGGTTCATGTAAAGTGCAGCTTCTTATCAGACAAACCTGAGAGCAAATGTGTTTTAATACATAATTTACAGCTTGCTGAAGATACGCTGTCTCTTAAAAATATCATTAGTTAATCACAACTTAAATTCATGACACTAAACCTAAAAAAATAATTCATAAATTTTATCCAAAAAAGAAAAAAACTTCAACAAAAACCTCCAGGTATTATTTTTAAACTACTTGCATTTCTTTTCACAGAAAGTGATACCCTTTTTGTCCCTAATGAAAGCTGAGGGCATCATGAAGAATGAACTTACCATAGTTAAAAGCATGAGCATAGCATGATGGAGACACTTAAATCACTAAGTCGTACACTTGAAACGAATGTAACATTGTGTGTTAACTCTACTCAAAAAAAAAAAAAAGTATAAACTGAACAGACTGGGTTTGAGCCCCAGTGCCACCACTTTCTGTGTCACTTTGAATAGGTTATATAACCTTAGTTTCATTTAACTTTACTTTTCTCCTCTCTAAAATGGAGAATATAATAGCTTCTCCTTCATAGGTTTTTGTGAGAATGAATCAAATAATCCACATAAAGGACGGAATAGGACACAGAGTAAATGCTAAGTAAATGTTAGCTATTACGCACCTGAAAGCAGATTCCAAGAAAATGTTAAAAATCTGTCGTTCCAGCTACCAGATAATTATTTATTTTTAATGTTTCACATCTGATAAGTTTGATAAACTTGTTTGAAAATGAGCCTAAAATGGCCAGCAGACTCCATGTTTACTGAAAGGATTACTTACATATGGCTGCAAACAAAAACAAGCCTCCTTCCTGGAAAGAACAGTAAACATCTATGGAAGATTCTAGGCTCAGGTTCCAGCAACGTAATGCCAAAGCAGTTAAAGGAGAATCATAGGTAGTTAATTGCCCCTACATCATCCACAAACATGAACAATTAATTAATGCTCGTTACTCCTAATAACAGTATCATTTGTCCACATGTTCTTAATGAGCAAGTAGGTAACTATGTGATTTAAACACATAGATTCATAGCATAGTGGACTTTGAAGGAAGCCGGAAGATCATTTTTCATCTCCCCATTCTACAGAGGGAGGAAATGGTTCTGCAGAAAGGAAGAGGGGTCCAACCAAAGCCACAGGTGTCCTCTGCCAGCCAACCGCTTCATGTCTCCATGGCTCAGGCTCCCGCGTGATGTTACGGGGTTAGATTAGCTCTCTGATAGCTTTTCCAGTTAAAAAAATACCATGAACATGAGGTGTCTGGTTGGTTTGGTCGGTTGAGTGTCTGACTCTTGATTTCGGCTCAGGTCGTGAGATCGAGCCCCATGTTGGGTTCCATGCTCAGCATGGAGTCTGCTTATCCCTCTCCCTCTGCCCTTCTCCCCTGTGCTCTCTGTCTAAAAAAGAAAGAAATTAATTAAAAAACAAAAACATCAAACTGTGCTCCCTGACCTCTGGCGACGAAAGTTCTGTTAGGTAGATTTTTCGGACTCCATTTTATCAGCCAGTTGTTTCTCACACATAGACATTGAACTCCGTGCTCCTTGCCAGAGAGGGGAGGGAGGCAGCACCCCCTCCGAGGGCCTCTGTGCCGCCTTCTGGCCGACACATAGCAGCTCTTTTTCTCAATGCTTAGTATTTGTCTCCAGATGAAGTCACGTCCCTGGCCTGTTCTGAAACCTTTCACGTCAATGACTGACATGTCCTGACTTCTCATGGGCAGGCAGCTTGACAAGTGGGGGAAAAATCATGACTGGAAATGGCTTTCCAAAATTCCAAGAAAGGCATTAGAACAAGTGCCATATCTATCTTGTTTGCCTAACACAGTGCCTGGCACTTACCAAAAACTTGATAAACTTGACATTGAGTAAAAATTGCAGCCAGCACGGAGCCTTCACAGTATTGCAGGCCTTGGGCTCCTGGTGCATCAGGGCCTTCCTCGATCTCACTTCTTAGCAGAGGCAGCATGACCCAGTGGCTAACCCAGGTTTGCATCCCCAGCTACGTAACTCTGACTATGGCATTTCATCTGTCTGTGCCTCAGTGTCCTGTTTTGTGACATTATTGTTGAAGCTATTTTAAGGCTTTTGCGAGGATTAAATTAACACAAAGTATGTTACGGCACGGCATGGATATAGTTGGCTTTCAGTAAATGCTTGCTCTCTCACTATTAGTATTGGGACCAATTTAATCATTATATCAATGTTGTAAAGGAGGTATTCTAATACACAAATTTTGGCTAAAGAAATTGAAATTGAAAGAGCTTAAGTGACTCGGTGATTCCTTCAAAGATGTTGTTAGTAACTGAAAGACTTATGATTTAAATGTAAAATGTAAACACTCAGATGAGTTAATAATGATTATACATGGTGGTTCAAAGCAGGCTCAGGAGTCAGGAAGTTGGATTTGAATCTTGGGTCTGTCATTAACAGATATGCACCCTTCAGCAGGTTATCCTGAGGCTTGACCTGCTAAGAATAACAGATCCTTTATAATAGGGATATTGCAAGACTTGAATGACATAATACTTGTTAATACTTAGGGACCTGCCCTTAGCAGGAACCCATAAACATTCTTTCACTTTTTTGGTTATTAGTAACAATGGCTGTAGTCACCTGCAGTTACTTTCTCCAAAAGCCCACCCAAGTAGTTTAGAGTCGTCCTTGACCCCGCCTCCCTAACTTCCCTCAAAACACATGCTCATCTACCCTAAGTCCTATGTCATTCTTCCTCCTAAATATTTCAAATGATCTCTCGAATTCCTTGACCTCTCTCTAACTACATTGCTGCTATCCTACTTTGGATGCCATCTTCTCTTCTCTGGATGTGGAAGCAGCCTCTTTGGTTTTCTCCCGTTTTCCTTCTTGTCTTGGTCAGCTCCTTTCTATTCATCACACTGGAGCCACAGTAGTGTTCTTAGTGCGCACACACGTGGCTTGCCCCCCGACAGCTTGCAGAGGGCTTCACTGTTCTGAGGATGCTGTCAGCTTGGTCACTGCTTGCCTGCATGGACTCTGTGCTTTGTGTTTCCTTCCACGCCATAGCTCCTCACCTCCAGCTCTCCCCTTTGCCAGACACATTGCTCACCCTCTCTTTTCCTGCTAACCCCTCCTCCTCATTCAGACCTCAGCTCTGGTGTCGCTTTCCCTAGCCAGCTTCCCCTAACTCCTGTTTCTAAGCTTCATGGCCCTTCTAGGAGGTCCAGGCTGTTACCCTTCATAGCACTTGCCAAATGCATTATAGTTTTCTTACTCCTTGTATATTTTGTCCACTAGCATATAACCTCCACAAAGGCAGGGCCAGATCTGCTGTGCCTACTACAGCTACAAGTTGTATAACTATCACTAGTGCCCAGCACAGTGCCTGGCACACAGTGGTACTTAACAAATAAGTATTGAACAAATGCATGCATGTGTGAATTAACACCAGATTTCCAATCAGCAAAGGCCATGAAGATAGGAGACTTTAAGAAATATCCATTTTAGGGGCGCCTGGGTGGCTCAGTCGTTAAGCGTCTGCCTTCAGCTCAGGGCGTGATCCCGGCGTTCTGGGATCGAGCCCCACATCAGGCTCCTCCTCTGGAGGTCCGCTTCTTCCTCTCCCACTCCCCCTGCTTGTTCCCTCTCTCGCTGGCTGTCTCTATCTCTGTCAAATAAATAAATAAAATCTTAAAAAAAAAACCAACTTAAGAAATATCCATTTTAGTGGCAAGAGCCTTCAACTCCCTGTTTGTAAACCAGGTTGATGGGATGCCTTTAAATCTAAATTACATACAATGGAATATTATACTCAGGCATCAGAAAAAATGAAATCTTGCCATTTGCAATGGTGTAAATGGAACTAGAGGGCATTATGCTAAGTGAAATAAGTCAGAGAAAGACAAATACCGTGATTTCACTCATATGTGAAATTTAAGAAAAAAAACAGAGAATCATAGGAGAAGGGAAGAAAAAATAAAAAAAGACAAAAACGGAGAGGGAGGGAAACCACAGAAGACTCGTAAACCTAGGAAACAAACTGAGGGTCACTGGAGAGGAGGTGGTTGGGGGACGGGGTAACTGCGGGATGGGCATTAAGGAGGGCACGTGATATAATGAGCACTGGGTGTTATATGCAAATGATGAATCACTAAATTCTACCATGAATACACTATATGTTAATTAAATGGAATTTAAGTAAAAAAAATTATAAACAAATAAGTATATAATTAATTAATTAATCAATTACAGAATAGAGCTGTCATTTTCCAACATTCCAGCATCAGTGGTTGCCTAAAGACCCAGGTAAACCAAATGACAACAACATTCTATTTTCAAATTTTCAAAAGCCCTTTTACAAATATTGTTTCATGGGATTTACACAGCAGCCGTGTGAGAGAGTGAGATGAGGAAAGGAAGACAGGAAGAATTCCAGAAGCACTGAGTTTGCTGACTGCTCCTCATATGATTATTTGCCGACACAATGTTGCCTTGTTTACAATTAACGTGGCCACGGCCCTAGCCCTGGTCTCTGAGGCATCTCGCTGTAAAGCTGTGATTCTCCATGTGTGTGGATGTGGGGGACACTATTGCCCCCGCCCCAGGGCTTATTTAGCAACATCTGGAGACGTTTTCGATCGTCACAACCAGGGTGGGGAGGTGCTCCTGACGTTGCAGCTTGAGGCTGGGGGTGCTGCTAAACATCGTACTGGGCCCAGCAGAACTCCCCTTCCCAGCGCCCACCCCCCACCCTCAGCACAGAATTATCCAGGCCAGAACGTCACTAGTGCTGACGTTCATAAACCCAGCTGTAAAGCAAAACTCATAGACTGACACAGAGAGGAACGGAAGTGTGTAACTCTCTCCAGATGCAGGAGACAGCTGAATGCGTAGCCTCTCAAAAAGCTTGAAATTTGACTTAAAAACTCCACTACTCCTTAGGACATGCAGAGCTCTTGCTCAGGCTGCATGTACAGGGCGGCACTCCCAGGGGAGCATCTTCACTGAACGATCGAGTCTTTTCTCCATACTGCAAGAGCAACAGGTTGAGCATTTTCTCCCCTGCTGCTTCCTGAAAGGTTTACTGTTATGGCCTCTCAGAATCAAGGGGAAACTTGTGTTAAAAGTGTTTTCTGCAGAAGGCATTAAACCTGATCACTCAGACCTTCTCTTTATCTCTAAAGAGTGGCAGAAGGGTCAGAAAGCTAAGATCTTGCCACCTGGATCCATGTGCTGGGTGACCTCCAAATCCTCTAACGTTCTCTCATCTGTCCAGAAGGAAACGGTGCTGCCTGCTCCTGGGGGTGAAGGCCCAAACAGAGAGTATAGCCACAGAAGTCCTTACAAAATGCGCTGTTACTGTCTTAGCATAGTCATTCGTTTTCATTTGTTCCTGGTTTAATTAAAGCCCAGAGATGGGCAGGAGAGAAGTAGACAAAGCAATTCCTTTTGAGTAATTGGAAGCACATTATGGATTGACTTTGGAATGGGTTCTTCTTCCAAAGGCTTTGAGACATTGTATAGACTGAATAATTGGGCAGTTCTTTGTCCGGCTTGGATAAGGGAGGCTGAAATCTCCTATTTCCAGATGAGAGCTAATTAATGTCTAGCCCACAAGGCAAGAAACAACAATTGTTGGAGAGGATGTGGAGAAAGGGGATCCCTCCTACATTGTTGGTGGGAATGCAAGTTGGTACAGCCACTCTGGAAAACAGTGTGGAGGTCCCTTAAAAAGTTAAAAATTGAGCTACCCTATGATCCAGCCATTGCACTACTGGGTATTTACCCCAACAATACAGACGTAGTGAAGAGAAGGGCCATATGCACCCCAATGTTCATAGCAGCATTGTCCACAATAGCTAAATCGTGGAAGGAGCTGAGATGCCCTTCAACAGATGACTGGATTAAGAAGTTGTGGTCCATATATACAATGGAATATTACTCAGCTATCAGAAAGAACGAGTTCTCAACATTTGCTACAACATGGACAGCACTGGAGGAGATAATGCTAAGTGAAATAAGTCAAGCAGAGAAAGACAACTATCATATGATTTCTCTCATCTATGGAACATAAGAACTAGGATGATCGGTAGGGGAAGAAAGGGATAAAGAAAGGGGGGGTAATCAGAAGGGGGAATGAAACATGAGAGACTATGGACTATGAGAAACAAACTGAGGACTTCAGAGGGGAGGGGGGTGGGGGAATGGGATAGGTGGGTGATGGGTAGTAAGGAGGGCACGTATTGCATGGTGCACTGGGTGTTATACACAACTAATGAATCATCGAGCCTTACATCGAAAACCAGGGATGTACTGTATGGTGACTAACATAATATAATAAAAAATCATTAAAAAAAAAAATTAGTGTCTAGCCCAAACAGTGAAGTTGGAATCTGCTTTATAGGTTTAAAATGTGTTATAATTCCATTAATTTAGAATAAATAGGGTAATTTGAGTTGTGAATAACTAGTAAAATTTTAAGGAAATATAATATTATTTTCATGTTCATAAAGTAACATTAAAAACCATCTTTCACAGTATTATATAGACTAATAAACAGAAGTACTCACTATTCCCCCAAATGAGTCTTGAGGTTCCCTACCGTCAAACTGTTGCTCTAATTTTTAATTCCTACCAGCATGTTCTTCCCATTCACATCTCCACAGATTCAAATTCTCCCTGTCCTTCAAAGCCTACCTCAGATGTTGCCACCTCCAGGAAGTCTTCGTGGAATCCAACTCAATGTCCCAATTACATGTGAGATTTTCCTAACTGCACTTTATCTATTATGCTCTTGCGGCCCTTCTGTAATTAATTGATAATATATTCATATTTTTCATTGATTTCTTACCTCCCCATTCACCTTTACACTCTCCATCTTACATACTCCCCCACCCACCCTGGTCCTTGGCACTGTGTCTTAGAAAAAGTAACCCTTCAATGCATCTTGACTCTCTGGAGGCATTGAGGGGTAGGTGTGTGGATTTGGTTATAGTTCCCCCACATAATGATGCTAGTCACTAGCAAACCCTTTCTTTCAAATAGGGCAGAAGTAAATTTGACCAGCCCTATCAAATGCCCACCAATTCCATATCAGTACACACAGAAGTCAAGTGTCATTGTAGGTGCTTTGTTCTCTGCCAGACTCCAGGGAAGAGAATGTCAGGATCATGTAGCCCGGGAAATAGCACGGCATCCAGACAGTGTGGGGGTAGGAGTGAGAAGTCTGCACTGGAATCTTAGTCCCTCCACTTGCTCGCACTTGGCAAGTCATTTAACATCTCTGCAAATTTCCTCATGTATAAACAAATAAAATAATAACATTTACTTTATTAAAAGTTTTTCAAGAGGATTTAAATGAGAGGGCCTGGGTGCCTCAGTCAGTTAAGCATCTGCCTTCAGCTCAGGTCATGATTCCAGGGTCCTGGGATCGAGCCCCGCATCGGGCTCCCTGCTCAGTGGAGAATAATGCTTTTCCCTCTACCCTTCCCCCCTGCTTGTGATCTCTCTCTCTCTCTCTTTCTTTCTCTCAAATAAATAAATAAATAAATCTTTTTTTTTAAAAAGATTAAATGAGATGTCCTAGGCATAGTTGTTCACGGAGGGACTGGACCTAGTAAGAACTTAGATTTGATGGTTGATGTGATTACTGTTGTTATCATTATGAAAATCAAGCCCTATTCATATGCCTTAGAATGAAAAAATGTTGCCTACTCGCTCTAACATCTCTTCATAAATGAAGAGAAGCTGTCTACTTTTTGTAGCTATGGTGAGAATTAGTATATAAAATTTGGTGGAAAATGTGCTTGGCTTTATTACGCTTTTCACTGGATAGTCTTTTCATTGAGAGCCAAAATCTTCCGTTATAACCAGCTAGGTTATCGAGCCTGTCCTCCATCTTCAAAATCCTCTTTAGTCTTATCTGTTGCTGCCCACCTCTTCCTTCTTTTAGTCACATGCTTAAGGAGCCAGGTCTGCAGTTGGTCTGGACTCCCCATCACCCATGTGAATCAGGTTTCTGCTGGCCTCTCAGGAAAGCCGGGGGTGGGATGTACAATGGTGAGCAATACAGCACAATCTGTGTCCCCACCGATCTCAGACAAAAGCTAATTATTCGTTTGGAAGAATTAAATTGTTAACTAATTAAGGGAGAAGACAAAACTGCTCTGAAAGAAAATGTACAGCATCAGAGCTGGGTAAGAGAATGAACCGAAATCATTTCTTGGCCAAGCAAGTTGTCTTTCAGGCCTCAGCTGAAATGCCACCTCCTCAGAGAAGCCCTCCCTGACCATCCAAGCCAAGCAGTCACTCTCTACCACAACCCCCATTTTATTTTCTTCATTCTGCTTTCTAAAAAATTGAGATATAATTAACATATAACATTACATTAGTTTCAGCTGTACAGTGTAATGATTCTGTGTTTGTATGTATTGTGAAAGGATCACCACAGTAAGCATTCATCACCGTACATAGTTACAGTATTTTTTCTTATGATGAGAACTTTTAGGATCTCCTCTCTTAGCACCTTTAAAATACACAATAGAGTATTAACTGTAGTCACCGTGCTGTACGTTACATCCCCATGACTTATTTATTTTATATCCGTAAGTTTGTACATTTTGACCCCGTTCACCCGTGTTGCCCACACCTCACCCACCCCTCCTCTGGCAACCACCAGTCCGTTCTCTGTATCTGAGCTGGGGAAGAGGGATGGCTTGTTTTGTTTTAGATTCCACGTATAAGCGAGATCATACAGTATTTGTCTTTGTCTTGTTTCACTTAGCATTATATCTTCAAGGTCCATCCATGTTGTTGCAAATGGCAAGATTTCCTTCTTTTTCATGGCTGAGTAATATTACTTTGTGTATATATGTACTCCACATTTTGTTTATCCATTCATCCATCAATTGACACAGAAGTTGCTGCCCTATCTTGGCTACTGTAAATGAGGCTGCACGTGAATATGGAGATGCATGTATCTTTTTGAGTTAGTGTTTTTGTTTTCTTTGGATAAGTTACTGGGTCATTCCTTTTTTCAATCTGAAATAACTTTGTTGATATCATGTTTACCTACTTATTGTCTATCTCTTTCTTCTAGAATATAAACTCAATGAGCTTAACCTCAATGTATTATTTACTGTCGTATCTCCAACATCTAGAAGCATGCCTAATGTATAATAGCTGCTAAAAATATTATATGAATGGGTGAAGGAACTAACCAAAAAGAGGCTCCTCTTCCTTCCAAATCAGAACTACCAAGCTGTGAATTTCACATCCTGGCTGGAGAGTATGGGGGAGGGGATGAAAGGTATGTCAGAATCTGCCTGTTTCAGTTCAAATCAATTCAATGCAGCACAAACTTATCGAATTCCTATTATGCACCAGGCAGTGAACGGCACACTGGGGATTCAGCAGAGGAAAGTCAAAATTCTACCCTCCTGCCACTTAGAGTCTGGCAAAGAAATTAGATACTTAACGGCAATTATCAAAGTAATCGAACAGTACTTCATGCCACGCAGAATTCTAAACACTTTAATGAATGATCTCATGTAATCTTCACCACAACCCTATATGTTAGGAGTGATAATTAGCCCTGAAGAAAAGGGCAGGTATCTTATTTGTCTTGTTTACTATTGATTCCTTAGCACCATGTACAGTGCCTGACATAGCTCAATAACTATGTTCAGTAATGAATGAGCGGTTTGAAAGGAAAGGATGGTATTTGCGAGTTTGTAGCAGGAGGATTTGACCCAGTCTGAGGCATTAAGAAGCCTCTCCCTGAAGATGTGACATTTTATTTAAGACTTGAAGAATGAATACGAATTTGCTTTGCTTTGGCTTGAAAGTGAAAACCTGGCCGTGCTCATCCTGACCGATCTTAAATAAGCTAATTTTTGTTTTCTTGGGATTTACTTTCCTTCTGAGCAAAATGAAAAATGTAATGATGAAATGTCCCCCAGAGGAGGTTGTAAGGACATGGGAAAAGAGAAGATCAGGGTAACTTTCCCAGAAGAGGCAGGCTTCAGTGGGGGGTGGGCAGCAGGCAAGGCCCAGTGGGCTGCTGGGAGGCCCCGAGGCGAGGGCTCCGGCTGGGGCTTTGCGACACCAAAGCGAATGCTTCTGATTTCCCCGGAGATGGTCTCAAGAAAAGCTTGGAGCAGCCTGGTCCATAGTGCAGCACTCAACAATCTCCCAGTTAATTGCTTTTTTCTGCCGTTTGATGTCAGAACCTGGCGTGTGGAAATCATCTGGGGAATTTCTTGTCTCTAGGCTCTGTTCTGCCAGATTCCAGGGCCCTTCTCACATGGCACCTAAAATGGGTCACCTTTATCTTTCCCCCTCCTGGGCTCCTGGTTTCCCTTTCAGAGATCGCTTTGTGCTCTTGGGCCCTCCCTCCAGGCTCCTCTGCCAATGCCTTTGAGCCTTCTGCCTCCTTGTCTCCTTAGAAAGACCTTCCTCTCTTGGTAGCCCTGCTCTTATCTGTGATGGCATTTGTTCTATCAGAGTCTCATTGTTGGTGGGGTTAATGACTGCTAACTGTTCATTGGCCGTGGCTCCCAGTAAGATAATTGCCTTTTAACAGACGCTTTTTGTAAATAATGCCTAATGCCCAAGAGTGGATCTCTAACATTGACTTTTTGGGGTTCTGTAATCCCAAAGAATCTTTTCGTACCCCTTCCTTCCATCATAATCCCTATGATGTTGTAAGGTAATAGTTTATTAGTCCTTCCTTTTTTCTGGAAAATGTACTCCTTTAGAGCAGGAGTCAGTAAATCACCCCATCACTCACTAATGCCTAATACAACATCAGGGTGCCAACGAAATGTTGGACCAAAGCGGTGAGACACATGATTTGGGACAAGAGTATTTGAAAAACTTTCTGTAACCCTTACCTTTCAAGCCGAAGCGTGAAATGAAATACCTTACTCCAGAGGTTCTCAAACTCAAATAAGAATCACTTGGCATATGGAATATGCAGATTCCTTGTCTGTCCTCGGAGAGTCTGAATCAGGGTGCCTGGGTGGCTCAGTTGGTTAAGCTCCTTCAGCTCAGGTCATGATTCCAGGGTCCTGGGATCAAGTCCCACATCGGGCTCCCTGCTCAGTGGGGAGTCTGCTTCTCCCTCAGCCCCTCCCCTGCTCATAGGCACTTACTCTCTTTCTTTCTCTCAAAAATAAATAAATAAAATCTTACAAAAAGAGAGAGAGAGTCCAAATCGATAGGATTGATGGCTCTGAAATCTGCAAGTTCACTAAATGAGACTGGTATAACAACGCTAGATGTCCTCAGGGGCTATTTGTCTTTGGATAAATGATTCTATCCTCTCAGCCTCTGTTCCCTTCTGTAAAGTGGGGTGGTTCAGAGAATCAAAGAGAAAAAAAGGTACAAAAGCACACTGAAATGCTTGAAATGGTACAGCACAAAACAGCAGCGTCAGAATCATCTCATTGAAGAGATTCCACATTAGTTCTTTCTGTCCCTTGCCCATTCTGTGTCTGGGTGGGTGGGGTGTACAGGGCTGGCACAAAATCAGTAATTTTAAAGTGGGTTTGGAAAAGATGCTTTCAATTGAGGTCAAGAGGTACTGGCTGGTTTGAAGTAGCCAGTTTGGAACTTAGGTCACCCTACTGATCTTTTGTTTCTAATGAAGGAGACAGGCTTTTTTTTTGGGGGGGGGGGTTTGCTTAGTTCTTTCAAGTTAATTATGGGCAGCATAATCTGTGAATGTTTTTTCACTCAGGAAGTTTTTACTAAGTGCCTGCTATTGACTCAGAAGGTATATACTAAATGCCTACTGTTTATTTAAGACTAAATTATACCAAGTGGAAGCAAGTCTATTCATGAATTCTATAATATCTTTGCCTGAGTAATATCCAGCTTTATAATGGGCTCAAATTCATTTGTGCTATGAAAGACCTCTGCAATGAAGTCTCAAATATCTTTCAGAAGTTTTCTCCCATATATATTGATTTATCCACCCATGCATCCATCCAACCAACCAGCCATCCATCCACACCTTCAGCTAATAGTTATCGAGTACCTACTCTGTGCCAGGCACTTGGGGTACAAAGATGAATTAGACATTGATATTTCTCTCAGGAAGTTTATAGTTTCATTGTGTAGACAAGATGGGTAAGTAAATACACTAAGATACTGTGATTCAGGGCTGATATTACTGGTACAGACTTAGCAGTTAAACTTAGGAAGCACTTATATTTTGCTAGGCACTGTACTAAACCCTTCATATCAACCATCCTCTTTGGCCCTCACCATATCATATGAGATTCTGTTATTACCCCTATTAGCTACGTAATGAGGCTTAGATATGGGACGTCAGTTGCCCAAGATGACACAGTAAGTCAGTATCAAGGACATGCTTGAACCCTGGCTGTCTAGTTGTGGCATCACACACGTTCTGTCCCTGCTCTCAGGTTCGTGTCTGGCCTTAGAAGCTCAGAGAAGGAGCACAGCAATGGTAAGTGCAGCATCAGTAGTAACAGTAGATCACGTGGCCACAGTGCACGAGGGGCTTTGTGTGCTTATTGTCTCACTCCATCCGAGAAGGCACAAGGAAAACCCTGTCATTGTTCCCATGTTATAGAAGCAGAAAACTAAGGCTCACAGGTGTTAGAGCCCATGTATAACTACCCAACTGGTAAATGAATGCACGGGGATTCAAATTTGGGTCAGACTGACCCCAAAGCCTTCCACTTTGCTGAATAGAGGTCACATGTGCAGCACCTCTCAGGAAGACACCTCTGGATACCCTCTTGTGTCATGAAGCTAAGATGACTCATACAACCAAACCAGACCATTCAGCCATTGTTTAAACGGCACCTTACTAGGGATGGCCCAACCTTGCCAGGTGTCCGGGTTTAAGGAAGTGGTGGGTTATATGACTTTTGAAGGGCTAGACATCCTGTCTCTGCCAATAGTTTGTCATCTTGTCACAGTGGTCCAAAAGTCAGAGAGAAAGCATATTGGTGGAAGGGTCTATTTATATATCGTGGCCTGGACTAAGACCATAATTACTTTATGGCTCCAAGTTTTTGCCTTCCTGGACAGCCCAAAATGTTTCTCCAATGCTAAGTGTATTTGTAAAGAGGAGAAGCAATAAAGGATTAAAAAATATTCTACCAGATTTCAAGGCATACTTTTTTTTTTAAATGGAAGTAAATTGACATACAATGTTGTGTTAATTTCAGGCATACAACATATTGATTCAACAATTCTGTACATTACTTTGTGCTCACCATGATAAATGCAGTCACCATCTGTCATCATATAATGTTATTACAATATTATTGACTATATTTCCTCTGCAGTTCTTTTGATCACCGTGACTCACTTATTTTATAACTAGAAATTTGTACCTCTCAACCCCTTGTATCTATTTCCCCCATCTCCCCACCCACTTCCTCTCTGGCAACCATCAATTTGTTCTCCGTATTCAAGAGTCTGTTCGGTATTTTGTTTATTTTGATTTGTTCATTTGTTCTTTAGATTCCACATATAAGTGAAATCATATGGTTTTTGTTTTTCTCTTTCTGACTTGTTTCACTTAGCATAATACCCTCTAGTCCATCCATATTGCTGCACATGGCAAGCTCTCATTCTTTTTATGGTTGAGTAATATTCCATTTCATATTTTATGGCTGGGCAATATTCCATTTCATATATATATGTATACATATATATTCATATATATACACACATATATCTCTCTTGTTTATCCAATCAACTATTGACGGGCACTTGGGTTGCTTCCATATCTTGGTTATTATAAATAATGCTGCAATAAATAGAGATGCAGGACGCCTGGGTGGCTCAGTCAGTTAAGCATCTGCCTTCAGCTCAGGACATGACCCCAGGGCCCTGGGATTGAGCCCTGTGTCAGGCTCTCTGCTCAGCTGGGGAGGCTGCTTCTCCCCCTCCCTCTGCCTGCTGCTCCCCCTGCTTGTGCTATCTCTCTCTCTCTCTGTGTCAAATAAATAAATAGAATCTTAAAGAAACAACAACCCAGAGATGCATATATTATTTTGAATTAGTGTTTTCGTTTTCTTTAGGTAAATGCCCAATAGTGGAATTACTGAATCATAAGGTATTTCTATTTTTAATTTTTTGAAGAACCTCCATATTGTTTTCCACAATGGTTTCACCATTTTACATTCCCATCAACAGTGCAACAAGGGTTCCTTTTCTCCACATCTTACAGAGGCTTGTTGTTTCTTATTTTTTTTGATAACAGCCATTCGGACAGGTGTGAGGTGGTATCTCACTGTGGTTTTGATTTGCATTTCTCTGCTGATTGGTGATGTTGAGCATCTTTTCATGTGTCTGTTGGCCATCTGTATGCATTTGTTCCTGGGCTGTGTATCCTATTCCATTGATCTATAGGTCTATATTTGGGCTGTTACCATACTGTTTTGATTACTATAGCTTTGTAGTATATCTTGAAATCTGGAATTACGATACTAAAGCTTTGTTTTTTTCTCAAGATTGCTTTGGCTTTTTTGAGGTCTTTTGTTCTTCATAAAGTTTAGGATTATTTGTTCTAGTTCTGTGAAAAATGCTGTTGGTATTTTGATAGGGATTGCATTTAATCTGTAGATGGCTTTGGGTAGTATGGACATTTTAACTACATTAATTCTTGCAATCCATGAGCATGATATATCTTTCCATTTGTTCCTGTTGTCTTCAGTTTCTTTTGCCAGTGTCTTATAGTTTTCAGAGTACAGGTCTCTCACCTCCTTGGTTAAACATACTCCTAGGTATTTAATCCTTCCTAGTGCAATTGGAGCAAGACATTTTATATTTTTATATTAAATCTTATTTTAAAATTTTATGTTAAATCTTATTTTTAAAAATCCCTCTTGGGGGAATATTGGTTTTCTTTTATAGACCATTACATCATTTCCTTATGCCTCCAAATGCAGCATAAAGGACATTCACCTTTTCTCTAGCATATACAATAGTGTCTTTGGCAGAACTTATAAATCCCAAACTGATACCTTTTGCTTGCCTTCCGGTGACAAGGTTTCCAAAATCATTATTATTTCATGGGTCAAAACCAAACCAATTCTCCCATCCAAATTTATGTGGTGGTTCGACCTGTCCTCAATGAGGGGTATTCTCATTCCCTCTCTTCCTCTTGTGGAATGTGAGTGTTTTGGTAAAGTCGTCTAATTCTTAGATCAACTTACTTTTTCCATGCCATCGGGGTACATCAGTCGGTGAAGGGTCAGTTTCCTTGCATTTAGTCTCCATTCTTGTGTTGTGGCTTTAAATTTGTACCGCAAATAACTCAGAACCAGGTTACTGCCTTGGTGTGAAGGCTGGCAGGAAAAAAAATTGTAGTGGAGCACAGAATCCGTCTGTGTTAGCCCTCTGTCACTGGCTACTCACCCAGCTTTGGGCTTCACCTAAATGATAAATGGTCCTATTGTTTGGGCTTTCGTATTAAAACAACATAGAGCTAAATCTAGATGAAGGAAGGACAGAGACCCATTTCATTGCACTGTACTTTAATATTCCTGAGACCCATGGCATTACGGGTGGCTCTTTTAAACAGCCATCTCTCTCCAGGGTGGAACACTGTGCTGCCTTTGTTTCATCTGATCTTCTAGCTAAATAAGAGATGGTCACTTATCCTCAGTGCTCCTCTATCCTGCTGGATTTCTCTTGCTAGAGGAGAAACTGACCACACGGGAAAAGGTAGAGGTTTCAAGCAGGGCATTTCAGCGTGTGTTTACAGGCAGGACTGACTTACTCAGCAAATCCTGCTCGGAGAAGCTGCAGCCAATGAAGAGGCTATATCCCGGCTTGCTTGGGGGCTTCTGAGTTTGAGCTGCATGCAGAAATGTAAGGCAGTGCTTCCTGGCGCTGATGGCAAAATGGGACCCATCTCCAGTTATTCCTCGGGCTTCCCAGCTTTGCAGATCCAGGGGAGAACCTACATAAACATATTGGTGATGTAGCCAGCTTTAAAGGCCAAGAGAATCCTTATGGATTCAGGAGACTGGTTTTTTATTTAGATTTTTATTTTTTATTTTTGTTGGAAGATGAAATGCTTCTCTCGTTACCTGCCTTACATCTTCAGACCTCCGAATACCATCCTCTCTTCCAGCTGCCACACGGAAGGTACAGACCAGAGAGGGAGAGTGTCTGGGTGGGTGGGAAAAAGTGGGCTGGTGTATGACTTCCCACAGGCTCTGCTGATAGCGCTTTCCGTAGCTAGCAGATGACTGTCGTTCCTGGCAAAAGCTTGTATCTAACAGACTCAGATCTGCTTCTAAAATCAGTCTGTCTTCTTTAAGGAAAGGGAAGTATTTTCTAAAGAGCAGGATAATGTTGCAAAGGTGATCTCAAAGCTGATCTCGCCGAGTAAAAAAAAAAAAAAAGCAGAAATATTTTGCCAGTTTCCCTTATTCTACTTCACAAGCAAACAAGTAATTAGAACTCCTGTTAAGGAAGAACATTTTCAGTAGGTGCTGCCACATACATTTATCCAAGCTCTCTGTTTTGTCATTGTCTGTTTAATGACTTGGTGCATGCCCAAGAAAGCAATTAGCAAAATAGAATGAGCGTACTACATGACTGTGGACTGTCGGTTGTCGGATTGCTTTGCTCGGAGTCTGGACTTGGGTTGCAGAGCAGGAAGATACAGCTGACTTTCAGCGCTTGCTGGGAATGGGGTTTGTGGGGGTCCTACGTTAATGCCGTACGGCGAGGGTGAGCTGAGCCTTGTACAAACAGTCCCCAGGTCCTGGTCCTTCCAGGGACCTCCTCCGCCACCTTCGAACCTAGCATGCTCTGCACCCGTGTGTGTGTACTTTCTGCGTGCACGTGTGTGTGTGCCTTGTCAACATCCTGGCAGTCCGGCTTCCTCTAAGCACTGCAGGTTTCAACGTTTTCCGGAGCCAGTAGCTGGTTGTGTATATTCTGTGTGTGATTTGCCTGTTTCTTTTGATCTGCCACATCCTCGAAAAAGAGCAGTTTCAAAGAAAGCAACTGGCTGGCTGCTTTTCAGCCTGAGGGCTGCCCTACCAGCGGGGTGGATTGGAGAGGGCTAGGGGGGCGAGGCACTGCTCCCGCATCTCTGTCTAGCCACACTTTCCAGAGTGGAGCTGGTGGGCAGCCTGTTGGGAAAACCTACCCTTGTTTCTCATCGTCGGAGTACGACGAGCTGGGGACTGGGGGCTGTGTAGAGAAAACACTAGAAGTATTTATTACACCTTGAAGTGATTTTCAGTCATTACCTCCAGCAAAAGCAAGTTAGAAGTTTGGGATCACCCTTGAATTGAGACCAAGGATGGCATTTTTCATAGACCTTGATATCTTAAGGATTTTTTTTTCCAATTAGATACTGCCCTTAAAAATCTTATTGGTGGCTACAGGAGATGACCCACTGAGAAATCTTTCCTCTTATAGAGAGAAACTTAATAAGTCTCTATACATATTGGGGAGGGATAGGGGGTGGCATGGATAGAAATCTCCAGGGGAACTTTCCCTATACGAAAGTCCTAAATTCATATAGGAAGATGCGTAGAAGACTTTTCTGATTGGTCCCCCGTCCTCTCCTGCTAGCTTAGATTTTGAGAACCCAAACAAACACTTGGTCTATTCAGTTGCTGTCTTGTATATTAATCAAACTAAAGATCCTGTTTCATACAAACTACCACCACCAAGAACTTTCTTGAACTGTTTTTAAACCAAATTTAACTGTTGTATGCCATCAAAATGGAAAGCCCATTTTATTCCTATCAAAACAATCTCTAATTCTCCGACTATCACCAGATTTAGGGGGTGGGGGGGGAGGAGATTTGTCTTTCAGTCTGTTGTGAGACTGATAGCCAATGGGTAGGGATAATAGCATGTGGCAAACATTAACTTCGTGAGTGAGGCGTTAGAGCTGAGTGGGGAAGGCATGAGTTAAATACCAAGCATCCAGGGCCAAGTCACTTAATTGGTCTATGCTCCATTTTACCTCTAAAATGGAGATAAGAACACTTATTCCCAGGATGTTGAGAATTCAATGTGATCATTCCAGTTCTTTAGGAAGCTTTACCTGATAGGTGCTGTCCTTTTTGGAGTCTCGTGTACTTTCTTAGATAGTCAAGTTTTCCTTTTTTATTACATTAAGTAATGAATACTTTCCTTAAACATGTCACAGTGTCACTCAGAACTAGTTACACTTAGAGTTTGTCTGAGGAGAAACTTATGTGAGAGAGAATCTGAGTTTAAGTTTTTATATTGTTAGCTATTATGTCACCCTCTAGTCTCTTCTAGAAAAGTTATGGCTGCGAACTTCATATTTTATTTAATCGAAGAGGCAGAGAATGAAGAATTGGTGTATATCCCTGTGAAAATCGAATAAGTCAAAATACCCAAACCATCCCTCTAAGAGTAAATCAAGAAGAACTTTGAAAGCTTCAACAATTGCTGGGGTGCCTGGGTGGCTCAGTTGGTTGAGCGTCCAACTGTTGATTTGGGCTCAGATCATCTCTTCATGGGTGGTGGGATCGAGCCCCATGTCAGGCTCCACACTCATCATGGAGTCTGCTTGAGATTCTCTCTCTCTCTCTCTGTCCCTCCCCCTGCTCGTGTTTTCTCTCTCTCTTTCTCTAAAATAAAGAAATGAATAAAATCTTTAAAAAGAGAAAAAGCTTCAACAATTGCTGGGCTTCTTAGAGGATGGAACCATTCTACTTAAAAAGCAAGTTTTCCTCCCAGCTTCTCTTGACATTGTTTTCTCAACAGAGGAAGATCCTGGGCTTTGAATTTTAGTTCTTCCACTTGCCAACTGGGTGGTGTTGGGTAGTTATTTAACCTCTCAGAGTCTTAGTTTCCTCATTTGTAAAACATAGATGATGATACGCCATAGGGGGGCTGCAAAGAAATACATTCGGAATGCCACACACAGGGTGACAATCATAGTAGTAGCAATAATAATAATAATAATAATAATAATAATAATAAGCCTTCATTTGTATTGCACTTACTATGTCCCAGACATTATCTGAGCGCATGATGTAGTGACACGTTCATAGGTAGGGTAAATCAACAATATGGGGTCCACAAATCAGAGTTCGTTTTCCTTCCTGTTCTCACTTTCAACCTTCAAGCCTGTTTCTTCATCCATCAGATTGAGGTTTGTTTCTTCCTATTGCAGTCAAAATATTTTTTTAAATATACAGTCGTATTCCCTCCCTCAAGCCCCCTCAAACACAAACCTATTTGCATTGAAAACCTCTCAATGGCTTCCCATGGCCTAGCAGGCTCTTCATGTTCTGACCCCTGCCTGACTTTCCTGTCTGACCCCAAGCACAAGCCATCTTGCCTGGTCTCCAGCCACACAGGCCATTCTTGGTTCCTCAGGAATCTCCCTCCCACCATTGACTTTTGGGAAGCTTCCCTCTCCCCTTAGCCTCATTCCCTGTTGATTCTGGCCTTGGGCTCTCAGCTCAAGCTGAGAAGCCATCCCTGGCCCTCGGGTGATCATGGTCGTAGCTGTTAGAGGGCTGGGATGCTTGCAAGCACCTGTCGTAGTCTGTCATCATGAAAGGCCTGGTAAAACAGTTTTGTGAATGTCTGTCTCCCTGTTAGACTGAAAGCTTCATGGGAACAGAACCCACATGCAGTTTTGCCCTCTATTATACCCCCAGCACTAGAACAATACCAAGTACTTAACAGGCAGTCAACAAATTTTTATTGAATGAAACGATGACAAATACCAAGGCTGTTGTGTAGACACATTTTTAAAACACGGGCAAAACACGTTCTGCAAAGCATTAGCTGCTAGAGGAAAGCAAGCTGTTTTAACCATTGCTGGTCGGGTAGCTTTTCGTAGCCACACTTGAGGGGACTGGTTTTATGACCATGCTCTACTTTAACTTGCAATTAGAAGATACAAAGGAGAAAAAGGTCGACTAAATAATGCTGGTACACGAACAGGGCTTTGAAAGGACAGTTGGACTGTTTTCCTTCTCTGTGGACCTCATTAAAAGGACACATAACTCCCTCTACCACAGTGGGGAAACATTTGTCCAGTGAAACGATTCCAGGATTAAAGCCACAGAATCTCAATCACAAGCGACAAGAAACCATTCCAGACAGGACAGAGGGGAAGGGGAGACGCACAGGGTAAGAGAGCCAGTGAAGTATGAGGAACCTTGCCGGATATTTTCCAGCGGACCTAATTTGGCTCCCAACATGGGAGGGTTTTTCCTGGGCTCTCGGACAGATGAGCAGAGGCATTCTTTCTTCCTGAAGGGACAGGGGTCCTGTGCCTTGCCCCATGTCATTTCCTTTCCCTGAGTAGTCTCCGTCAGGTTTCCATGCTGCAAAGCCCTGCTCATCTCTTAAAAGTCAGCTCCAGCCGAGGCTTCCCAGGAAGACTTCCTCAACAGCTCTAAAGAAGGGCTTGCTATTCTGAGTCACGCAAACCACGACGTTGTGGGAAGAAGGCACGAGAAGGAGAAGCCGAGCAACACCGCAAGAATCCCTGGCTGTGTGCTCCAGGCTGGGCCGGTATCATTTCATTCGCTGCTCACGCGATCCCATGTCAGACGCTGCTCTGTCCACATTCTAAGTGAAGAAAGTAACACAGACCTGCCTTGCCCAGGGCCACACATAGTAGAGTCGCAGAGCTAAGACCCAAGTCCAAACTATCGGAATCAGAAATCAGTGCTCGGACCCCCACCTGATACATTACTCTGGAGCACCAGTGTGAGGACAGCCTTCCAATTAGATGGCCGCAGTCTGTTCACGTGCCTGTGTCCTGGTGGCCAAGGGCAGTTTGGGAAGCAGCGCTTCTGCCGTTTGTCTGTAGGCTCTGCCTCCTGGTTCGCACAGAGCTGGACTCTGAGTAGGTGGTCAAGAAGCGCTTCTTGAATAAGACACTGAATGGGAGAGTGACCAATTTGCTTGCGTATCCATGATTCTCCTTCAGAAGGAGGAACCCAAAAGCAGAATACCTTCCACTGGCACCCAGAAGCAGGCTGGCTGGAAGTCTACATCCATGTACAGAGGGAAAAAATACACATTTTTCTAACTCTTTATCATGTTGTAAATAACAATAAAATAATAACTAAAGCATACAATGCTCATTATTTATGGGGCATAATTCCAACATATACATGTCTATGGATGTACGGACGGGTGTGTGTATTACTTACCACAATCCTCTGAGGTAAGTCGTTATTATCCTAATTTTATAAATGAGGAAACTAAGACACAGAGAAGTTAGGTAACTTGCCTAAGGTCACACAGCTGTTAAGTGCAAGGATTAGGATTAGAACCCATGCATTTGTTCTAAGATACATGCTACAACAGGATCCATGCCTCTCTTTTGTGCCTTTTTACGTATTTATGGAATTCTTATTTTTCATATTTTTGGAATTCTCTTCTTAGCCCCTTCCACATATGTAGAACCAACCCACTTTTCAAGCCCACATCAAACGCACTTCCACCCACAGCTTTCCCTGACTGTTCATTTATTTTCTCGCCTACATTTAAAGCCTGCCCATGTATGCGTTGTGATTCTCTATAACATGGAAATAATATTATGCCACCTGACCATGTTATTGTAAGGATTAAATAAGACAGACTCTTACATTGCTTGACATTGTTTTAGATTAAAAAAAATTTTTTTTACATATTTCTATACAGTAGATGTTTTGTCCCTGCTTTCATCCAAGGCCAGCCCTCCACGGGGGAGCTGGATCCCACCCCTGACCCCGACTCAAACCCTTCTCTTCTGCACTTGTCCGCTGTCTGTCCATCATCACGAAGTCTTTTCTCTCTATGGGATCACTGGTGCAGTCCACCAACATGCTGTCAATCACCCCGCTTTAAGTTCTCATCTCACAATCCTGTACCCACCTCCAGCTACTGCCCATTCCCTGCTCCTCTTCGCAGAAAAATGCCTTGGAAGAGTCATCTATACACAGTTGCCACCTCTTTTCCCATCTCTCTGCCAAAGTTGCCCTTGGGAGAGTCACCAGTGCCCCCCCTCGCTGATCTGTCCCATCGTCCTCTGCCAGGTTCCTCCCCCGGCAGCTCTCAAGCATCCTTGGCACAGGCGGTCGCTGCTTCCTTCTCAAGAGTTCCTTGTCTTGGCTTCAGGGCCCATAACTGCTCTCCGTTCCCTTCTCCCACCATGGCTAGTCCTTCTCAGATGCCCCTGCTGGTTCCTCCTCCTCCTGAACTGTAAACATGCAAACCCAGGCTTGAGGCTTCTCCTGAGCCTGTCCTTGCTCCTAGGGATCCTCGGCCAGCACCATGGTATTAGACATCGTCTCTTCAACCTGTAGCCCCAGCTCCAGCCTCTCACCCCAAATGCAGACCTGTGCATCGAACTGCTTACCCGGCATTCCCACTGGGATGCATTAGAAGTCTCACAGATAATTAGTTGCTGGGTGACCTTCATTTACTTAACTGGTATATTTCCATCTCCAATAATAACATATCAGGGTATTGTCATGAAGGGGAAATTTTTTTTTTTGCAGTTTTGTAAAAATGCCTGTCAGTATTCAGTGAATGAGACTTCATAGTGTTTCTCCTGTATCCCCCACTGCACTTATCACAGCGGCAGTCACATAAAGGCATTAATAATTCCATGCTGATGGAATCGTTTTTGCCTACCTACATAGCCAGCGTTGGCAGTGGCTTGTTATTTGCCAGACCCTGTGCTAACCACTTAATAGTCACTACTCACATAAATCTCAGAAAAACATCATGACATAAGTACTGTTAATTGTCCTCATTTTACAGATGAGGTAACCACAGAACGGTATGGTAAGTTACCCAAAGCCACATGGCTAATAGGTGGCAGATCAGAGTTTTGTGCCCAGACTGTTAGATTCTAGAGCCTAGGCTCTTATCTGCTCTATAATATACTGGATTTTTACAATACAATGCGTAAATATAGCATTTTAGACGTTGTTCTCAGCACATGGGAACTTAAAAGATGTAAAAGACTCATTCCTATTTTAAGAAGCTACAGTCTGGTAGGGGAGAGAAAGGCGTGCATATCCAGCTCTAACAGTAGATTTTAACCTGATCAGGCATGAGAATCAGCTGTGGCAAATGAATGGGGATAGTTCCACCATGTCCCTATTGAAGCAGATTTCCTGGAAGGGGGCCCCAGGAATCCTAGTTTTAAAAGTTCCCCAGGTGAATCTTACGAACAGTCAGAGCTGGGAACCTGAGTCTATGTGAAACAATGGTTTGGGCTGAGGAATATATTCAAAGGCAAGAGCTTTGGGAGAAAGAGATTGATCAGTTGTGGATCCCTTTGGAATGGCAGAGTAAGATCTTGCTGCTAAGAAGAGATTGCTTTCGGTTAAGATGTCTGACGTCTGGCAGATAAGTGGCTGTCCTGGGAAGATTCAAGGTCAGTGTTACTCACTTACACATTCAGTGGAACTCTACGGAGCGTTTGTCTGCTTCGTGGTAGCTTTGAATTTGCTTCAGGGGTTTATATTTGGGTACCAGCTAAAACATCTACATAATATAGAGAAAGTCATTCAGTTTCTTGGGCTTTCGTTTTGTCATCTACATAGAGGGGAATAAAAATTATGCACATACCGAGGAGTTGCTTTAGTGAGAAAACATGGTAATTCACACAGAGTATACGGTGTGTTACCCAGTGCATATTAAGAGCTCAATGAGAGCTGTTATTATGAGTATGATTCGTATTAGTGGACGCCTCAGAAGTCCCCCTTGCCCTGAGAACTGTGATGCAGTGTGGTGACGGAGAGAATCCTAGGCCAGCAGTGCAGAGACATGTACATTCTGGTCTTCTTTTGACATTGATGTCCGTTGATAAATTGTCTAATCCTGCTGTGCCTCGGAGTCAAATGGCAATATAATAAAACGTGGCAGTGTTGGTGTGAGATTAAGTGATTGTGTTTTGTGAAGTATGTCCCCCTTTTGAGTTTCCTATATTAAATCAGAAGCTGGGAGTGGTAACTGATTTTTAGGAGTTCCCAATAAAATCCGTAAGGAATTTAGCAGCTGATAAGAAATCTGAAAGACAGAAAATAATGTTGAATAAGAGCCAGCTGGGAGCCAGGCCCTTGCCAGGTATTATTATCACGTGGAGATCATTATCAAAACAGTCGTGCGTGGCAGTAGGCATGTTTTACCCGTGAAGACCCTGGGAGAGGACTGGTGAGGTGAACTACCTAGTTGGAACATACTTGGGCTTTGGAATCAGATAAACCGGAGTGCCACATATGACTAAAGGTATTTCTCCTCTGTGTGTCTGTTTTCTCAAGGGTAAAAGGGAAGGAATTACATTTCCTTTTCAAGTTGATTGTAAGGACTAAAGACATTGAGTGAAATGTGCCTGATAGCCACTTAATAGATGGTTCCTGTACTTACTGTGACAGTATCTTTGTTCAGGTCCTACCAGTGGTAGCACCAAGCTGGTCTGATGGCACATCCTGGATTCATCCCACACCATCGTGTTCCCATTCCCATCAAAAAAAAAAAAAAGTTCAGTTTCGCATTCTTCAGTTCTTCCAACCTTCATCACCTTTGCTGCTTGTTTGTCACGAACACTGGCCAGCGCTGTTCTGATTTGTGTTTGTGAATTCATTGTTTGTCTTTGGTACTTGTGCCCCAAGGCAATTCCTTCATTTTGACTCAATTTTATAAATCGAATAGAAAAATCACCAGCGGTGAAATCATCACCATCGTTACAGAGACTGGCCCATTAGTTTTCTGAGTCATTGTTTCTTCCCTGGCAGATGGAGCTGGGAGGAAAGATGGACCGAGATGGCCAAAGCCTTTATCTCCACAAGTATCTGCAAAAGCACAGTTAGTAGGCAAAGCAAACAGGAGGCAGATAAATGTCTGCCTTCAAAGATATGCATGAAAGCTGCTCTGCGTCATATGGTTGATACATGGGAATGTCACTTACCTAGAAATTTTAGGAGCAAATTGAGTGGGCAGTGAACCTCCTTGCAAGAGAAATTATTTACTTATTCAAAAATTACAAGCACATACATAAAGAACATCTCTAATATATGTCAGAGATTGGCTAGGCAGTGGGTTCACCGGTGGTAAACACACACATGGTTCCTGCTCTGCTCGAAGACTAATTCATCAGGTGACTGTTAACTGTGCAAATGCTCTACTGGTGAGGACATATGAAGACAAGGTCTAATGGGGTTTTGTACTGCCTGGGAAGAGGAGGCCGTCTTCCCTGAAGAAGTATCCCTTGAGCTGAAATCTGAAGGAGAAGTAAGACTGACATGGGCAGAATGAGAGAGAATTTTCCAGGCAAAGGAGAGCATGTTTGAGAGGTCCTGTTACCAGAGGGTCATCAGTGAATGTGAGTTTCTCAGGGAAGGGTGGTGTGACAGGTGCATGGAGACCCAGCATAGAACAGTGAAGAATGGGGCCCTAGAGTGGTTGGTCCTACATGCCTCTGTGATGGCGATTACAGCCTTGATCCAAAGAGCAAATGGAAATTATTGAAGGGTATGAATTTGGAGGGGGGGAGTCCATATTTGCAAGATGAGAAGATTTGTCTGACTACTGTCAGACTAGAAGGGCTAAGCGGTGGGTGGATACATTTTAGGGAGCTGGCCACTAAAAGCAGTCCATCCTTGCATTTCAGGAGACTTGTAGATGGCAATCTGTATGCCCCAGATTCCTCAAGGTGCGTTTGTAGTCTGAATCCAGTGCAGAAACCTGTCCATTGTCTTGACATGCAGCCAAAAAACTGCTTCTTCTCAATGAGCAATGGCAGGAACACGCTATGCTCTGTTCTGAAGAGGCAGTAAACATTCCCAGCATTGAAAAATAGACTGAGTGCGTTCTGCCAGACACAACACTTGTGAAGCATGATATTTAGAGGGAAGAGAGAGTCTGTGTTGGGACGGAACCACTAAAGATGTTTTCATATCATGTTTGTTCAGCATGAAATAGCAGCTCCCTCAAAGCTTCTAGATAGAATGGTACATCTGCTCAGCTGTGTATATTCAGATATATGCAGCAAGGTGACCTTCTCAGGAGAGAGCTGACCAAAAGTCAGTCTCCTAAGCAAAGGTTAGGAAGCCCTGTTCTACCTTCATTATTAATTCATTTTTTCATGGTCCTATAACCAAGACGATGGAATGTCTAAGCGTGTGGGTGAAAGCCTCAAATGTGAAATCCTGCAGGAGCTCAGCAGGCAGCATATTGACAAAAAAGGCATGATACTGGCTTTCGGGAAACTGTGTGTTGGAGCCCTAAAGGCAACACAGTCTAGTTAAAGAAAAAAAGAAAAAGGCACTGAGCAAGGAAAGAAAAGTCAGGCCCAGCCCTTAGGCCACCCGCTTCCATCCCATTAGAAAGAATCCTAGAACTTCTGTTTGGGAGCAGGCCTCTGAAACCACTGGTCGAGGCTTCATGGGATCCCTGAGCTCCTCACAGCACTCCTGAGTAGGGAGAATTGGAGAGCTCACTTCCTGCCAAAGCTGACCCTTTTGCTTCAGGACAGTGCTCGCAGTCTCTGGCTCTTTAAGTTGAGCTGGAATCTATTTCTTAGAATCATTGAAATCAGTTTCTTCTCAAAGCACAAATCTGAGGCATTTTCCTCATGACAGTCCTACTTTATGAGGATGATATTCATGAACACTGTAGGCCTAAGATTCCAAGTTTCTCAAGTAGCCTCCTGTGACTTTACCTACAGTCCTGGTCGTGACAAGGAGCATTGAGGTGCTACATTCTGTTCTAAACGTTTTCATGTATTAGCTCATTTAGTTCTCATAACAGCAAAGAGGAAACTTTTACTATCCGCATTTGACTGATACAGAGACTGAGGCCCAGATAAATAAATAACCTGCCCAAAGTCCCATGGTCAGCAAGCAGCAGAGAGTTAGGACCTGAACCCGGATAGGCTGGCCCCAGAGCTTTGTTCTTCTACCCGTGATGGAGGGAAAAGCACAGGCTTTGCTCTCACTGTCTTGCCTTTGAATCCAAGTTCCAACACTTGCTGTGACCACCTGCTTCAAACTAACCCTCCATTTCTTCATCTATAAGATGTCAACCATGACCCTCACCTCCATGCTGCTGTGGGAGTGCATAAAATAATGCCTGCAAAGCTGCTGGGTAGTGCCTTGCCCACACTGCCGTCACACTACAGGCTGATAGAATCAGTAAATGTGTGACTATGTGAATGAAGACCCTCTGGGCCAGCCTTCCCTAGCAAAGCTTTCTTACTCTTTGCCCCAATTCTCAAGTGAAATACCTATTTTATGTTGCCTTCTGGTGGTCAGCCAGAAGTCTCAACATAAGTATAGGACCATAGATGGGAATGAAAATAAAATTATACTATAGTATCATCACAGATCATTGCTCCACTCCCCCCAATCCAGACTTGAGAGCATTGGGCACCCTCGAAATAAAGCAGACATGCTCCAAGATAGTGGCCTTTCAGATCACAGAATGACCCTTTCCAAAGCCCATTTCTTTGACTGGCTTCCCATTTTATGCAGTAAAACCTGAAGTCTTTCTGTGGCCTTCAAGGCCTAGGAGATCTCCACCCCAATGATCTCCTATAAACTCTCCCTTCATTCAGCCCACACTGGCCACACTGGCCTCCTTGCTGTTCCTCCAGCAAACCAAGCACATTCCCTCTCCAGGACCTTGTTGTACTTGTCCCTTCTGCCTGGAATGTTCTTCTCCCAACCACATGGTTCATTCCCTCACTTTTTGTATGTCTTTCACAAATACCACCTTTCAAATAGGTCTTCCTGCCTACCTGATCTACCTCTCCCGAGCACTTGTCCTGTATTTTACTCCGTAGATGGCCTCACTGGCCCATCTATTGTGTATTTGCATTTGTTTATCATCTGTTTCCTCTCGCTAGACCAGTAACTCTATGACAACAGGTGCTTTGAGTTTTGCTTACCATCGTGCCTGCCATGTAGTCGTTGGTGACACATCTTTGTTGAATAAATGGTGAATAATCATGGTTGGTAGCGGCAGTGGATAAGTGTGGTGACCCATAAGATTTTGCCTCCCGAGGAGGGCACTGGTTCCCAAGTGCTTGCATACACATAAAGATCATCTGCAGTGCTTGGTTTCAGATGCAGATTCAGGGGCTCACACACCCCCTAAAATTTTGAATCAGTGCATCCTGAGTGGAGGCCCAGAACCTCCACTTTCAAGAAGAACTCCAGTGCCTGTTGAGGAAGGAACCCCAAGTGCGGTCCTTCAAGAAACACTGTCCCAGGATAAGAGAAAGTAAAAAATATACATAAGCAACAGCACTGAATTTTGTGATTTCCTTCCTCCCTCCATGTCTGGTCCGAGATGTGGGAACTCCAGACATAGCATTAGGGGGTGATGCTGGCGGAGGCAGGGGGTTCAGCACACTGTTCATAAACACCCTGATCTCTCAGTTGGAGGTTGTGGCTGCAGACTTGCTTAGTCTGGTCTCAGGTGCAAAAGGACATTGATATCCTCCCTTGCCTGTGCACAGAGCCATTTTCAGAATGGCTGCTGCAGCCTGTGGGTGGGGGAGGGCACCCCACTGGTCCTGGCGGTTGGCATCAAACCAGACCGCCAGAGCTGGAAGAGACACCAAGTTCTGGTCAGAGCCCCACCCACCATCTTGCAGAGGGATTAAGTGAACCGCCCAAAAAGCACACGGCTAATTAGTTTAAGAGCTGGCGCTGAAACCCAGCCTGTGGCTTCACTGTGGTGTGTTGGCCTCTGTACCCCCTTTAAAAGTGGTTTCACTGTTCCTAACAGTCCTGTGCAGATCTTAGAATAAAGTGCTGACCTGAGTAGAGACTCTACATATCCTTGAGCCCCTCAAGGATAAACTGTCAAGAGTCTACTTCCTGTCCCACTGTGAGCATGCGTGCCGATAAGCCCTCGGGGAGAAAACCCGCTGCCAGGTACTTCTAAAAGGCCGAGTGAGGTACTTGTAACGCTCGATTATTTACACTTTTTAAAAGGAAGCTCATTTTTCTTTGAAATTGGCCTTACTTATACACAGAATCAGTGGAAAAGACTATTATCAGATATTAAGGCTTCAAGAATGTTCTCCCAAGTGCTATCTTCCCCACATTGGGTACCAACAAGGTAATTTAGGACCAGGTATAGAATATGGATTTCCCCCTGCTGTGCCCCCTAAACGCCCAGCAACAGGCCGAGGTTGACTAGCTAGAGCTCAGGGGTGGGGATTTGGGGTGGTCACATGTTGTCCGAACGGGTTCCTTTACGATTTCTGCTGCATCTAAAACATGGCACTGTGCCAACTGGTGTTTTTTTCTTTCCCCTCGAACTGACCCAGGCTGAGCTTGTGCTACATGCTGGAAACAGCCTCCTCCAAATTCACTTCATTTGCATTCATTTACAGTCTTCTGTTTGGAAATTGTATTTTTGGCTCCAATTCAGATAAATTCAAACTGAGATGATCAATGGAAATGATCCTTTGGGGGAAACAGAGGCTGAGGCTTTGTTATAATTCTCTATTGATCCTCAGATATGCTCTGGGCATCATTCAAAATTATTTATTTGACACAGCATTGTCAGGTCGTAGCACAGACCTCAGTGAATTGATTAAAGTTTGAGGCTTCCAGGGATCCCCAACCTCCATTTAAAGAAGCACTTCCCAGCAAAACCTGGTTTTATAATATGGTAGAAGGAAGGTATCGTCTACTCTGTAAATTTTAGCTTCTTAAAAGTTAAGCTCCCAAAGCTTGCAACTGAACAGGGTAAACAAATAAAAGGTACATTCCAGGCAGCTGGGACAGCACCTGGGGCCTAGCAGCGACTCAATAAACGTTTGCTCCATTCTGTTCTTCCCCCTAACTTTGTACACAGACACAACAATGTTGGCTCATCTATTGGCCCATTTGTTAAATATTTCTTGGGTGCCCACTCTGTGGAATAATTCTGGACGGTATCCACAGGTAAGAACACAGCTAGATCCTTGCTGTCATGGCCCTTAGGTTCTGATGGGGGCAGACCAGTAATAAAGCATTACAACCATTAGATCATCAATAGGGTGGCAACCAAATTAGATCTAGATCCAAACAGGGGGATTCAAGTAACATTTAAATAATGACCTTGCGTATACCTAACTACAGAAATGCCCTCCAAATTGGTCTTCTGGCAATTAGGCTGCATACCTGGTCTCCTTGGCAGCCCTGGGAGCATTCACAGATCATTCTTGGGTGCTTACTGGCAAGTACTTGACACGCCCCCTGTGCTGAGCTCTCCTTTCCCATCTGGTGCCCTAATTCTGCACAGAATGGTGGGCAGATGCTGCCTGTAGCATGATTCTTTGCAGAAGTAAAGCCCTCAGGGAGCTGAGTCTGCAGACCCCAGGGACAGCATGAATTCATCTGGATGGTTTTAAAGCCTCTGTGAGGTACCAGGCAGAGATCGGGCTCCAGAGAAACTTCAGGAAACAAAGCAGCCACTGCCCCAGACCTCAGAGTGCTTGCCTTCTAAGAGGGAAAAACGATGACCAGAAGTAGACATCAAAAACAAGGACCTTTCAGATAGTGATCAGGGCAGGGAAGAAAGTAAAAATAGTGTAAATAGCAGAGCCGGTGGCTGGGGGATGGCAGGCGACCAGCTGTAAGGACAACAGGGAGTTGTCTCTGAAGCTGAACCACGACCAATGAGAAAGAGCCAGCCATGGGAAGAGCCCAGGGAAGAGTATTCCAGGCAGAGGGGTCTACAAGCACAAAGACCCGGAGACTGGAATCAAGTTTGCTGTAGTCAAGGAATGGGAAGGTGGACTGTTGTATCTGTGACAGGTTTTGTAGCTTTGTTTTAAAAAAGTTCTCTCATGTGTTTAGGCCCTGTAACTCATTATGCTTTTCAAAGAAGCGGTATATATTATTAGCCTAAAAAATTAGATTCTAGGGATAGCTTACTTACATCTTTAAGGGAATTCCTTAATGATTGAACCCTGCAATCAGATTGCCTTTATATAATACTGGAGTTTCCATCCAGTAGCTGAGTGACTTCTGCCAACTTACTTGGGCTTTCTGTGCTTCTTTTGCCATAAAAGAGGATAAGAATAGTGCCTACCTCATGGGAGTCTTTCTGTGATAAATTGAGATAATGAACTTCAAGGGCTACCCAGCCCCTAGTAAGTGCTCAAAGCATGTTGGCTATTATAATCCCTCCATTCTTGCTCCTAGAAGTTCACTTTCTTGATCACTCTTGCCATCCTTTTATTCCCCCCCCCCCAGCCATTCATGAATACATTTCAAATGCAAAATAATTTCCTCAGATCTTCATGTTTTGGGTGCCATTGAGATCCTTGAAGTTTTCAGCGTAACTTAGTAGAGGAAGGCCCCACAAAATCCTCACCAAGTTGAGCCCTGGCCCTGGACAGAGCTTTCCCCAGGGGAGATGATGGGCTACACTATGGGGTTAGTGCTCCTTCGTCACTCTTTGTCTCTCTTCCCTACGTTTTCATAGCATTCATCACCACTGGTCACATTAAATGTTTACTTGTTCTGTTGCTTAACCTACAAGAAGGAAAGCTCTATGAGAACAAGGTCTTCTTTGCCTGGTTAAGTGCACCATCCCCAATTCCCTCTAACGGTGTTCAAACAGTAGAGATCGGTAAATACGTGTTGAGTGAATTCTGATCTACACATTTCTGAAAAAACAAACAAACAAAAAACCACCTGGGTGTGTGTTGCTAATGAGTCAAAGAGCCTTGGTTATGAAAATAGCCCGTACTTTTAATGCAACCTGTGTTGCCAGCTTCTCAGTGACCCAGGAGAGCAATTCACTGGGAGGATCTGATCGCATAAATAAGAAATATTACGTTTATTTATTATTCATTTATTCATTCAACAAATATCTCTAGGTCCTGACTTCATGCCAGGTAGCGTATTAGATGCGGGTATACAGTGGTGGATAAAACAGACATGGTCCCTGACCTCAGGAGATTAGGGTCTTGTAATTAAGCATTCTAATTTCTATAAAAAAAATCTCCTCCCCAGCTTCAGCAGTATCATCTTTTCATAAGACTAGAACCTAGAGAAAAAATAAAACCTTCTGGCAACAAGCCTGTGAGTGGGCAGTCAGGAAATGCTATTCCCAGCCCGACTCCTTCCTCCTCACACCACTCCTGGGGTACTGGCCGTTTGCAGAGCGGTTCCACAGATGGCACACATGTGTATTTCCCCATGGCACACCACGGTTCCTCTCTCACCCTCTATACACATGGGCACACACGTGCACACACACCACCCAATAGCAAACTCTCATTTGGCACCAAACACCCGTCCTGAGGAACTGGCAATAAGATTCCAAGTGGCACAAGAACCGTAAGGTAGATAGGAATCAGAATTGGCCCATCTCGCTCCCTCTTTGCAGCTCACGATATCACACCCTTGATTTGCCAGCTGCTTGTTTGTCAGACAAACTAGATTGTTGTGAGCAAAACCAGTCTTTTAGAAAAAAAGGCAAAGGCAGCTGCTATTCAGGGAAATTTCAGAGTTAGGTAGCAGAGAATCTGAGTCTATATGTATGGTTATAAATATATTTTAAGAATTACTTATTTGTCAGAGAAAGAGAGAGAGCACAAGCAGGGGAGCGGCAGGCAGAGGGAGAAGCAGGCTCCCCGCTGAGCAAGGAGCCTGACATGGGACTCGATCCCAGGACCCTAGGATCATGACCTGAGCTGAAGGCAGACGTTTCACCAACTGAGCCACCCAAGCGTCCCTATATGTGGGATTATATATATCCCAAGGCTCCCATCCTACTTTTTTTTTAATCTACAGTTTATGCACGTGGAGATCAGTTTCCCTTAGATCATGATGTGAAGAATCTCTCTGTTTTGAGTTTGTCTGATTTTAACACTGTGGCGCTACCTAAGTGAGCCTGTAGTACAGATTCATTCAGACCATTGAGCCCACACGCCCTTTAGTTGTGATTTAACAGTTTTGTGCATACATGTCTATATATATACATATTAAAGATTTTATTTATTTATTTGAGAGAGAGAGAGAGTTCAAGAAGGGGGGGGAAGAGGGAGAAGGAGGAAGAGACTCCCCACTGAGCAGGGAGCCCTAAGGAAGCAGGGCTCCATCCCAGGACCCTGAGGTTATGACCCGAGCTGAAACCAAGAATCAGACGCTTAACTAACTGAGCCACCCAGGAGCTCTTATTATTTTTTTTTCCGAAGAAACTACAGTTTCCCTGAAGGGTTGCATGTCGGCATGTTTGGATTCTCAAGTTAGACTGCTTGGGTTCACCTGACTCTACCTCATACTCACTTGAGCAAAGTTACTTAACCTCTCTGACATATAGTTGACCCGTCTTTAAAACTGGGCTCATAATAGTACCCTCCTTGTAGGTTCCGTGTGCAATTAAATGAGCTAATTCATAGGAAGTGTTTCCTGACATATTTAAAGTGCCAATGATATTTTCTAATATTCTTTTTAATGTTTACTCTTCAATTCATCCACTGCTGACTGATCTAGACAAGAAGTAAGCCACCACTCAATTGTTACAAGCCAGAAGGCAGCCTTCCTAATGACTGGACTGTATGACTGTGTTTAATGGATTTTAAGGTTGAGGCTGATCTTCCAAATATGTAAAAATAACCAACTCTTGTAATTCAAGATATCAATACAGGAAAACTAAAATTCTAAGAAAATTTTTTGAACAGAAGCAACAATTTGAAAATGTTTTACAAAGTTCTTCTGCATGATTATATTTCCATAATGCCAAATAACCAGGCAAAAAGTTAAAATGTTAGCCAATTATTTAGGCATCTAAATTTTATTTTTCCTTCAGTTTCACCAAGATATTTGAAGTTGCGTAGAGAGTCTCTTGGTCTGTGTAAACTTTTATTTTCCTAATAGGTTTCTTAACTATTTTTCTCTTTTCTAGTCTCTCCTATTTCAAACTGTACACTTCTTGGTGATTCGCTACCAAAGTTTTATCGAGTCATCATGAAATGAATTGCTCACTCTCACACACCTCCTCCCCATCTCCCTCCATCCCTTTCTCCCTCTCTCCTCCCCTACCATTACTGATAACCAGAAGGATTGTTGGGCAAAAAAATTAACAATGATGTAAAATTCCTCCTTATCCTATGTGGTTTCTTGGTTCCTGAAGTTCACTTGAGAAAGTAAGATGAAATATTCGTTAGTTTTGTGACTCTGGGAAAGCAATGGAGACATCCAAACCTCAGATTTATAAAGTATGGACATGAAAGGATCTAATGCAGAAGGTTGGTGTGATAAATAAATGGGATAATCCAGCACATTGTCTGGCACCAATAAGAGATCAAAAGAAGTTAAGTCCTTTTTATTACAAGAAGTTGCTAATAGTTCTATAAGAAGAGAGGCAGTGTAGGCAAGGGGAAGATTTACAGATTTGAAACTTTACTTCCTCTCTTTCCTTTTAAATAAAGAAAGAATAAAGAAGGACTCTTCCCAAAGAAATGACAGAACAACAATGGTGTGAGAGATTACCTGTCTTCAATTCATTCATTCTCTTATATATCCCATAACTAAGTAATGAGCACCTATTGTGTGTCATACCTTGTTTTACATACTAGGAAAATGGTAGTGAATAAAGCAGGCAATCAAAAGAAAAAAATAATAGTTATAAGAACAGTGAAGAAAATTATATAAGGCAATGTGACATAAGAATGTGATAATAAAAGATTATACGGCCGTAGATAGGGTGGTCAGAGAAGCTTATGACTTGAAGGATGTGAGGTCACCAGCCATACCATGCAAACACCAGGGAAGATTCTTCCAGACAGGGAGAATAGCAAGTAAAAGGGACTGTAAGCAGCAGTCAGCAATGAGCTTGCTTTGTTAACATAAAAGAAAGCAGGACAGTGTGGCCGGAGCTTAGTTAGCAAGGGAGAGAGTAATGGTACTCACAGTCATAAAGGAAGGCTGGGGTCAGACCATGTAAGTCCTCAAAAGCTATGACAAGGAGTTTGGTTTTACTTATGTGTAACAGGAAAACTTGGGTGGTTTAAAACAGGTCAGGGACATAATATACTTTTTTTTTTCAAGTCTCCCTTTGGCTGCTTTGTGGAAAATACAGGGAGGCTATCACAGTTGACTAGACAGAGAGAAAGGAGGTTGAATGAGGAAGCAGCAGAGGTAATGGTGAGTAAAGGTTGGATTTAGGATAAATTATTTTGGAGTTAGAGTTGATAGAATTGCTAATGGATTGGATGAGTGGATGTGGTGTCAGTAAGAGGTCTATGAGTGGTATCCCTATACTGAATGGTTGACTTGTGATGTAGTCTTACATATAACGAAGAATGAGGATGAAACTCTATCTTAAGCCTCCCGCATCCCTCCCAACTCTACTCTGGCCAGATGTCATCTCAACAAAGCCAGACACAGTCTAGCTGTGGATACCTTCTCACGTTCACCCCACAAATAGTCCCTCCGTTTCTGTTACCATGTTCTCTACCAAGTTCTCAGTACTGGTCAAGGAGTATGAAGCAAGATAGGCACACCACTGTACTAATGGAACTTAGGTTCTAATGTGAGGAAATAGACTATCAATAATAAGTAAATATCATAAAACATCAGACACCCCAAACCACTGTTGATAAAATAAGGATAGGGGATGTGTTAGTAACTCTTGGGTTGCTATATTAGAATAATTGTTCAGGGTGGCTTCTATGTAGGAGTCTCACAGTTCTATTGGAAGCAGATTAACTTTGAGTCGTGTCTTCTACGTCTACAAAGTGACATCAAATGAGCCATTAGATATCCGCACTTGGAATACTGAGAAGAGGAGAGCATAAAATCAATAGGTGGTATTTAAAGCCAGAGGCCTAAGTGATCATTAAGTGAAAAAGTAGAGATTAAAAATAGAAGGGGGCCAAGAATCAAGCTCTGGGAGTTCTCCAGTCTTTATAGGTTGTACAGGTGAACAACTCGCAAAGGATATTGGGGCAGCCAGGCTTAAAGGTAAAAGCAGAGCCCTGTGGCATTACTGTGCAGATAAGCTGAGCCCTCTCCACCATCTTCTTCCCCTTAGCCCTTCGTCCTCAGGAAATACCGGATGATAACTTCTCTTTTAATGTATATAATAGGACTCTAGATAGGGTCCAGCATTGTGATGTAGGGTGGTACTCTCTTATCCACCCAAGTCATCTACATGAGTAATTGCTTTGCTGTTGGAGGAAGGACAAAGTCCTGCATTGTGGGACATCAGTCGTGATCTTCCCACTTTTAAGCCAGCAGGCTTCTGAATCAGCGATGCTCCCTCTAAGCCTGGCAGAGACTTATCTGACATGCCAGTCATATCTCATGACTCCAACCAGGCAACATAATGAGTTCTTTTCTAAGGGAACACAGACAACAAGAGAAAGCTTCTACGGACAGTACAGCTCTGTAGAATCTAGCCAAACCTCAGCCTTCTTGAGAGAGAAGGCACGTATTTACAAAAGTAACAAATAAGAGAGATGGCTTGGTGGAGGCAAATGTGTGGGTGGTGGGGAAGAGGAAACGGAAGGTAGATTCTGAGGCCATGTAATAGCAACAGTTGAAAATCATAGGCTAAGAGAATAACAACATTTAATAATTCAAATTAAGAACTCGATCAATAGAATTAAGAGCTGCTATACTAGAACAGGAGAAAAGATGACTGAGAGGAAGTCAAGTCAATGAAAAAGAAAAAATCCAGACAGAAACAGTGAAGTAAAAAAAGTATGAAAAATAAGAAGAGAGCCTAAAAGATATATGAGACATAGTGTATAGGTCTAATATTTGTAACTGGAATCCAAGAAGTGGAAGGAAGAGAGGTTATGGGCAAAATCATCTTTGAGAAGACGCTGGCTTGAAATATTACAAATTGGTAAAAGTCATGGGGGTGCTGCAGTTTCTAGAAGTGTATTAACTCCAATCGAGATGAATAAAGAGAAAATTATAGTTAGGTACATGACAGTGGTACTACTGAAAAACTGAAGACAAAGAAAATCTTAAAAACACACACAAAAATGCACTACCACCAAAGAGAAAACAATTGCACAGTTGACTTTTCAACAAAAATTAGGGAACCCCAGCAGAGGACTGACAGCTTTAAAATGCTGAAGGAAAATAACTGCCACTCTAGAATCCTCTATCTCCTAAAAATACCCTTCACATATTAAGGCAAAGTAAATACGTTTTAAATAAATAGAACCTGAGATGGCTTATTACAAGCAGACACAGTTGAAAATGCAGAAATGAGTGAGCAACAATGGGAAATGTTGAATATTGATGAAAAATTTTGAAAATAATAACATAATTTAAAATATAGGAAAAAATAAGTGGAAGGCAGGAGAGAGAGATGAAGAGATTAAGATATTTAACAAGGAAGGTCTTAGCTTTCAGGGGGAGTAGTGAAACTGCTCGTGAAAATTATGCTCCAGTAATTAATGGATGTATACTGTAATCTCTAGTGTAACCATTATTTTTAAAGGATAGACTGATGTAAAAGTAACAAGCTAACAGAGGAGAAAATCTTTGAGTTAAAAAAATGCATGATTGATTCAAAAGAAGACAAAAAAGGACAACGAGAGACAGAGAACAAGTGAGACAGGTAGAATACAAATAATCATGTGGTCAATTAGTTGCATTAAGTGTAAGTGGACTGGAAACCACTAAACACAATGGCTCTCAGGCTGGGTTTTAGAAATTCGTACTATAAATATGTATGGTAAAATCTCTCAGCAACTGCATATGGAAGGGAACATTTCAACCTGATTAAGGATAGCAACAAAAACCCAATACCAAATTGTATACTTAATGGTGAAAAGGGGTAGTTTTCCTGGAGTTTGGAATCATATGATGAAGCCCTCTTTCACAACTTCCATTCAGTGTTATGCTAGAGTTTCTAGCCAGTAGAATAAAGCAAGAGAACAAAATAAAAAAAAAATGCAGATTGGAAATTAGACATGAAGTGTCCTTATCAGCAGATGACATGATTGGGTAAGTAGAAAATACGTATTTATAGACAAACAATTTGAAGTTATTTTGCAAGGTTTTTAGTTAATATGTAAAAACTAAGTTCTATTGCCACATAATAGAAGCAAACATTTAGGATGATTCTTTTTTTTAGCTTGTACCATTTATAATAGCAATAAAAACATCCAATACTTAAGAATAAATCTGAGGAAAGAAGGTCAAAATATTAACACAAAAAGTAACTTTTAAAACTTTACCAATAGAAAGATTTAAATAGAGAGATATATGTTCACAGATTTAAAAGATTCAGTATTGTAAAATTGTCTCTTCTTTCCCAAGTTCATCTATAGAGAACTGTAACTCTAATCAAAATTCTAGGACCATTCTTTTGGAAATTGAAAAGTTTCTATCCCTAAATTTGCCTTCAAATGCAAAGGGTGAAAAATAGCCAATGTATATTGGAGGAATTTACCACTTATCAAGATTTCTTATAAAGCTATAAGAAATAAAGCTGCGTAGTAAATTAAAACATTGGGCATTAGACACAAGGATAAACAGATCAGTGGAATATATTAGAGTCCAGAAACAAACCCACATTTATATGGACTTTGAGTCTCTCAAAAAGTGACATTATAGTATAGTGGAGGAAAGGTGGTCTTTTAAATAATTGATTATGGGGAAATTTGTTATCTCTTTTGGGGAAAAGAAAAAGATTTACATCCCCTACCACATACACATAAAACAATTCCAAGCGAAGTATTGTTCTAAATGTTTAAAATAAAATAAGTTTTCTGGAAGATAACATACACAATGATATTCATGACCTTAGGTGGGTAAAAAACTTTTTAAACAGGACACAAAAAGTTATAACCACAAAAGAAAATGTAGATAAATTGAACTACATTAAAAGTTAATTTTTATTTTGTCAAAGAAACATGGAGAGACCGAAAAGGCACACCGCAGGCTGGGGGAAGACTAGGTTAGAGAAGCAGATAATTAACAACAGACTCAAACCCAGATTATGAAGAACTCCTACAAACAAATAAGAAAAACCCTAACAACTCAATTTTTTAAAAAAGGGCAAGGGACTTGAACAAGCACTTCAAAAAAGAAACTTTGTAGATGACCAAAAGCACATGAACTATGTAAATGGCCAATAAACATATGACAATGTACTCAATTCTATCAGTCATCAGAGAAATGCACATTAAAACCACATTGAAATACCACTGCACACTGACCAGAATGGCTAAAACTAAAGGGACTGAAAATACCCTGGGTTGGTGTGGTCATAGTGGTACTGGAGATTGTATATATTACTGGTGGGAGTGTAAATTATTACAACCACTTGGAAAACTATTTATCAAGTCCACTAAAGTCAAATATACACACGTAGACTCTGATCAAGCTATTCTACTAAGTATATATATATATATATATATATGCATATATTTATATATGAAATGCATACATATGTTCACCAAAAGACATAAGAATGTTCATAGCCGTACCTTCATAATAACTAAGCTGGAAACAACTCCATGTCTATCATCAATAGAATGACCAAGTAAATTTGGTATATTTATGCAAGGAAATACTTGCGTCAATGACAATACCCTGTATTTCTCCATTTATGTAAATATCAAAATCAGAATATCAGATATGAAGATAGTTACCTTTGGCAAGGGAGGAGTAACAACTGGGGTGGGGGTCCACAGGGGCCTCTGGAGTGCTGGCTCTATTTCTTGGTCTAGGAAGTGGTTACGAGAGTGAAAAAAAGTCATAATGATGTGTACTTTCTGTACACACATTGCTCCTCATTAAAAAGAGGACAGTGCAGTAATCAGAGTCGGTCCTTGGAATCAAGGAGAAGAGGTTACTGAAACCAGAAAAGAAGTTCTGTTGAGTCCTCTGTTTTGAGAGGAAGCCAAGACTCTTCTATTAAAAGACAACTGAAGACCTTATAGGAAAAAAACAGGAGTATAAATCCTCTGACCTCACTATCCTCTCTTCTTCTCTCCCATTGGGAATCCATATTGGCTAAACACATCCAGCAATCAGAGAGCATGGGAAACTGTAGATAAAAAGTATCTTCATGAAGGAGAGGAAGCACAAAAGCTACCATTCCAGCCAAGTTGTCTCTTGCTAAAAAGATATCCCAGAAGCCTCGCCCCCTGACTTCTGTTTACCTCTCATTGTCCCAGACAGACAGCATGAGCACCCATCCTTGCCAAGAAAGCTGAGGAAATGCATTTTAAATTGATTTTATTGCGACATAATTTACACACGATAAAATTCATCCATTTAAGAGCTTAACCCACGGAGTTGGCACCCCTCAGACACCCCCCAAGGAGTTTTAACAAATGTATACTCCTCTTAATCACCACCACAATCAAGATACAGAACATTTCCATCATTCCAAAAGATTACTTTGTACTCATTTATAGTGATTTTTCCCACTTCCTATCCCAGTCATACATACTGATTTATTTATTTAATCTTTTTAAAGATTTTTATTTTTAAGTAACCTCTGCACCCAACGTTGGGCTCGAACTCACAAACCCAAGTTTAAGAGTCACCTGCTCTACTGACTGAGCCATCCAGGCACACATGACTTTTTTCAATTAAGGTGAAATTGATATAACATAAAAATCAACCATTTTGAAGTGAGCAATTCATGGGTATTTAGTACATTCATAATTTTATATGAACACACTGACTTAATTTCTATCACTATAGGTTAGTTTATCCTTGGAGAACATCATGTAAATGCACTTGTATGAATGCTTTTTGTGTGTCTGATTTGTTTTACTCAGTAAAATATTCTTGTGGTTCATCCATTTTGTTGCATGTATCATTGGACCCTTCATTTTCTTGCTGTGCGGTACTCCATTGCATGGATGTAGCAAAATGTGTTTCTTCATTAACTTGATGGTAGATATTTGTGTTGTTTCCAGTTTCTGACTATTATTAATAAAGCTACTGTGAACACTCTTTTACAAAGCTTTTTGTAAATACAAGCTTTGATTTCCCCTGGGTAAATACTAGGAGCAGAACTACTGGGTCCTGTGCTAAGTTATGTTAATATCATAAGAAATGGCAAGATTTCTTTCTCAATGTGTTTGTATCATTTTATCCTCTCCTGAGCAGTGTATAAGGGTTCTAGTTTCTTCAAATACTGGCCAACTGTTGCAAATGCCACTCTTTTCAGTTTCAGGCATTCTAGTGCATGTATAGTAGTATCTTACGGTGGTTTTATTTTTATTTCCCAAGTGGCTAAAGATGTCAGGCTTTTATTCATGTGCTTATTGGCCATTTATACCTTTTTTGAGAAATATTTATTCAAATGGTTTGCATATTTTAATAGCTTTATTGAGGTATAATTGACATACAGTAAATTGTACATATGAAGGTATATAGTTTGACACATGTATACACCCATGAAACTGTCACTAATTAAGAAAATGGAAATATTTATCCCCCTCCAAGAAGTTCATTTGTGCTCCTTTGTAATCTCTCCCTTTCCCTGACCTGCTTTCCATCACTATTAGTTTGCATATTCTATAATTTTATGTATGTAGAATCACACAGTATTTTTTTTCTGGTGTCTTTCAGCATCATCATTTTTAAAATTATCAGTTTTGTTATGGGCATCAGTGGTCTTTATTTGCTGAGAAGTGTTCCTATGTATGGCTATGTCGTACTTGATCTGTTGAACTGTTGGCTGGACTTTTGGGTTATAAGAAGTGTAGGACTATTACAAATAAAGCAGCTGTGAACCTTTATGGACAATTCTTTCTATGGAGATATGCTTTTCTCCAGGTAAATGGCTGGATAAAATGATAGGGGGATATTTTAAGACACTGCCCAATTGTTCTATAAAGTGGTAGGACCATCTTACGTCCCACCAGCAATGTATGAGCGTTCCAGTTTTTCCACATTCTCTCCAGTACTTGACAAAGTCAATCTTTTTAATTTTAGCCATTCTAATAGGTGTATGGTAGCATCTCATTGTGGTTTTAATTGTCATTTCCCTAAGGACTAATGAAGTTAGGCATCTTTTCATGTTGTTCTTTGTCATCTGTGTATCTTCTTTGGTGAAGGGTCTATGCAAATATTTTACCCACTTTTTTTGGATTGTTTGCTTGTAATTGAGTTTTGAGAGCCTGTTATATATTTTCTAGATAAAACTCCCTTGCCACATACATGATTTAAAATATTTTCCCACAGCCTGGAGCTCATCCTTTTTTCCCCTTAACAGCATCTTTTAGAGAGCAGAAGTTCATAATTTTGATCAAGTAAAATTTATCAATGTCCTTTTAGAGGGCTCTAAATCAGTTACTGTTAGTCCTCTAACTTTGTTCTTTTTTTCCCTCAAAATTGTTTCATCCCTCTACCTCCTTTGAATTTCTACATGAAAGAGCCAGCTTGTTAATTTCTATAGTAAAGGCTGTTGGGCTTTTGACTGGGACTGCAGTGAGTTTATAGATAGGTTTGGAAAGAATTGACATCTAACACTATTGAGTCTTCTGACCCAAGAATATGATATATTTCTCCATTCATTCTGTTCTCTTAAATTTTTCTTGTAAATATTTTTACTGCAGTTGTAAATGGCATTTTAAAACTTTCATAGTCTAATATTTTTCCTAAATTTTGTATTTTGGTCTTGAATTTTGTATTTATCTTGTGAGAACTAGCCAAATTCACTTACTAGCTCTAGTACTTTTTGCTGGATTCCCTATTCTACCTTCACAATCACGTCATCTGGAAAAAGGACAGTTTTATTTTTTCCTTTGAAATCTTTCTTTCTTCTTTCTTTTCTTCCCTTCCTGATCTCTAATACAATGTTGAATATAAGTGGTGAGAATAGATATCCTTCACTTGTTTGTAATCTTAGAAAACAATTCAGTATTTCCATTAAGTATTATGTTAACTGTAGGTTTTTGCATATACCCTTTATTTCATTCAGAAATTTATGCTGTTATCATGACTAGATGTTGAATTGATCAAATGTATCTATTGAGATGATCATATAATTTTTCTCTTTTATTTCTTTAAGATAATGGATTCAATAGGTTAACTTTTTTTTCCTTAGAGAAAGAGAGAATGTGCAAGCAGCGAGTCAGGGGGCAGATAGAGAGGGAGAGAGAGAATCTTAAGCAGGCTCCACACCCAGCACAGAGCTTGATGCGGGGCTCAGTCTCACGACCCTGAGATCATGACCTGAGCCGAAATCAAGAGTCGGACGCTTAACTGACTGAGACTGAGACTCCCAGGTGCCCCACAGTAGGTTAACTTTTAAATCAGTCTTGCATTTGGTCGTGATTAATTGCAGTTTTTATGTATTGCTTGCTTCTGTTTGCTGTGTTATGGGTTATCACACATATGATCAGCAGGATGTTGGTCTTCGGTTTTATTTTCCTGTAGTGTCTGCATGTGATCTCAGTGTCAGGGTAATGCTGGCCTTCATATACCATGTTCAAAATTGTTTCCTCTTCCCCCATTTTCAGAGAGTTTACATTAAAAGAGTATTTCTTCCTTAAATATCTGATAGAATTTACCATTTCAACTATTAGGTCCCAGACTTTGGGAAGCGTTTTAGTCGTGATAAATTCGATTTCTTTAGTAGACGGAGGGGTTTTCCAACTTTCTGTATCTTCTTGTGTCTGTTGTGTTCATTTCTGTCTTTCAGAAATTATCTAATTCATCTAAATTGGAAAATTAATCGGCATAAGGTGGTTCATAATACTTATTTTCCTTTTAAAGTCTGTAGGATCTATAATGAGGTTCCTTCTCTCATTTCTCATAGTGTTAATTTGGTTTTTTCTGTTCTTCTACAAGGGACTCCTTGTTCTGTTTTTGATTCCTGCTCCTACCTTTGTTATTTCCTTCTTTCTCCTCACTTTGGTTTACTTTGCCCTTCTTTTTCTAGATTCTTTAGGTATAAGCTTAGATCATTAACTTTAAGACTTTGTTATCATTTATTATTATTATTAGCTATTAATTTTCAAGTGCTTCTTTACCTGAAATCCATAAATTTTGATATATTGGGTTTTTTCCCAGTGGTATTCAGTTAAAAAGAGTATCTAATTTCTCTTATGGTTCCTTTGAGCCATGGGCTACTTAGAAGAGTGTTGTTTAATTTCTAATAATTGAGGATATTCTGGATTTTGTTATTAATTTCTAATTTACTTTAGTGTGGCCAGAAAGCATTTTCTGTATGAGTTTAGTCCTTTTAAATTCATGGAGACTTACTTTGCAGCCCGGTATATGATTGCTCTTGGTGGGTATTCCATGCACACTTAAAAAGAATGTGTATTTTTTCAGGTATGGGGTGTTGTGTTTTTTCAGTGTCAGTTAACTGAAAATTGGGTGATAATATTATTTGCTTCTTCTACGTTACTACTGATTTTCATTCTACTTCTATCCATTTCTGAGAAAGGAATGTCCAAGTTTTCTATTATAAATGTAAACATGCCTATTTCTTCTTTTGGTTCTGGTTAGTTTTGCTTAATTTGAAGTTCTGTTACAGGACCCATGGACATTTAATATTATTATATCTTTCTGATATATTAACCCATTTATCAGTACAAAATGCCCCCTTTGGCCCTGGGAATACAGTTTGTCCTTTAGTCTGCTTTTTTCTGATATTTGGATGTCTCTTAGGCTTACTTGCATGACGTGAGTGTTTCTATCCTTTCACTTGAGACCTGTGTTTTTTTACTTAAAGTGCATTTTTAAAGACAGTATTTAGTTAGGGCTTGAGTTTTTATCCAATCTGTAAACCTCTGCTTTTTAGCTGGTGTTCTTATTTCATTTTAAATTGACTGTCTTGCTGTTTTTCCCACTTGCTCATCTCATCTTTGTCCTCATTTCCTCTTTTTCTGCCTTCATTTGTATTAATTACTTATCTTTAGCGTATTATCTCCTCTGTTGACTTATAGAGGAGAAATAATGGTACCAGACTAACCCATCTACTATCATTTTATTTTTGTGTGGTTGCTCCAGGATTTAAAATATATGTCTAACATCATAATCTAAGTATTATACCATTTGTGGGTAATATAAACATCAGTTTTCCTTTCCCTGTCCAATCTTTGTATCAGTATTTCTACATAGGATGTTTGCACACATATGTGTACAGATATGTGATATATGTATCTATACTGTAACACAATTCACTGTTAGTCTTTTTGGTCTAATAAGTCAAATGTTTGGTTTAGTAAGTCAAATTTTTAAAAAAATTAAAAACGAGAAAAACAAGTCTTTTATAGTTACTCATGTGTTTACCATTGCCTATCTTCTTCATTCCTTTATGTAGACTGGAATTCATACCAACAATCATTTCCAAGGCAATGAATTTGCTCACCTTTTTCTTTCTTCTCTGGAAAGTTCCTTATGTTGCTTTCATATATGAAGGATAGAAAGATATTTTCATTGGTTATGGAACTCTAGGTGGATAGAGTTTTTAAAAAATTATTTCAACACTTGTAGATGTTCTTCCATTATCTTAATGGCTTGTACTATTTATGGTGAGAAGTCAGTGGTCATTCTTAAGTGTGCTCCCCTCAATGTAATGGACTTTTTTTTTCCTGATTATTTTAAATATTTTAACTTTGTAACTGTTAAGTAATTTTATTATTATGTGCCTTACAAATATTTTTTAAAAATTATCCTAAGTGGGTTTTATTGAATTTCTTAGTTCTATGGGTTCATAATTTTTAATGGACTTTGGAAAATTTCAGCTATCACTCTATCAATACTTTTTGTGCCCACCTCTAACTCTCTAGCATTCCACCTGCAGTGTTTAGTGGCTTGATATTTTCCCACAGATCTCTAACAGTCTCTTAATTTTTTTAGGAATATTCTTAGCAATGTTTCAGTGTAGATAGTTTTATCTCCCTGCCTTTAATTTCCATCATGTTTTTGTGTTTAATTTACTTTGAAGCGCATCCTACTAAGCTTATTTGTAGACGTATATTTTAGCTCTAGAAGTTCCATTAGGTACTCTTTTGTAGATTACTTTTCTCTTCTCATTATGTTCTTGTTTCCTTCAAGTCCTTGAATATATATTTTTAATACCTCTTTTAAGTCTTTGACTAATAATATCATTTTCCCTATAATGTTTAGACCTACTTCTATTGACCGAATATTCCCTTTTATTCTGGTAGTTAATTTGTTTGTTAATAATCTTGTTCCTTTAAAGCCGGTTTTAAGCTTTGCTTGGAACCTAGGTGAGCTATCACTCTATGGTTTAGCCCTGCTGCTGGGGCATGGCCTTTCCGAAATCTGTACTGTCTCAGGTTAATAATCTCCCATTTGGGGGTAAGTGGTAGTTCTCATAGCTAGTCAGTTTATAGCTTTTCAATATTTTAGGCTCACTGGTCATTCTTTTCCAGGCTTGTGGAGTCTCACACTGTGCATGTATCTCTTAATATATAGTCTGAGACTCAAGAAGACTTTCCTTATACACTTAATGAATTTTTCCTCTGCTTTTTGCTCCCTATCACTCTGCCTCCAAATTACAGCTGGCTTAGACTCCCAGAAATCTTCTCTGTTTCCTCAGCACAGCAAGAAGGTCATGATTTGCTTGGCTGCCCCTTTCTTGCCCTAGGGTCCATCAAGTGCCTCCAGACTGAAAGAGCGATTACAAGGCTTTGCTTGTTTGTTTTCTTTCTCTAAGGGATTATGATTCTGTGTTAGTCATTGTTTTATATCTGAAAATAGCTTCCCCCCCCCACATTCTGTCTAGTTTTTAGTGGTGATAGTAGATGGGCTAGTCTGATACAACTTGCCCCATCATGGCCAGAAACAGAAGTCAGAAATTATTATTTTTTTTACTTTCACATCTGTTACCGTACACTGCCAATTCTGTATGGCATAAGGGAGCTCACAAGTTTTGCAGTGACCGTAAGAATTAATGACAATGTGTGTCGCATGGAATAATGCAATACCCTGGAAACTTGTGGTTGTGTAGCCTTTCTCCTAAAACACTTCCCTAAGCCCTCAGTTTTCTTGGGAATTTGCTTGATTTGGCTTGGAAAATTTCTTCCTTTTTCAGTTTGTACACAAATGTCTGAACTTCAAAGATAGGACTAATGCTGACTAGGTATCAGTCTAGTATGACTATTGCATCAGTACTGTAATTATTAGGAATTAAGAACTAAAATAGATGTATTAATACCAGATTCAGAGAATCAGAGCTCTGAGAGCTTTGTTGTGTTGCCTATACCTTCTCTCTTAATCTGTATCAAAAAACCCTATAAGCGGAAAGGTATAATTTAAGTAAATTTACAAGTACTGTTAGCTTATTTTCAGTTTTCCTTCTGTCTTTCCACCCCTCCTGCTTTCCTTCTTTTGCCAAAGTTGGTTGTGACTGTTTAATTCCATCCTCTTTAATACCGCCCCCAAATTTTTCATGATATGACACCATTACTGTCTTTTACCCATTTATTCACTCAGTAAATATTTATAAATAACTTGTAATTTTCTAGGTTGTTTGACAGATTCTAGAATAAAGTAGAAGGGTTTCTTAATCCCAGTGGAAATCAAACGTCTGATGGGAGGAGAATCATTTATCAAATAACTACATAAATAAGTATGTACTTACAGAATATGTGAGCTTTGAAGAAAAGGAGCAAAGTGCTTTGAGAGTATGTAACTGGATATGTCCATTTGGGCTCTCCAGAAAGAAAATGCCAAGACTGAATTTAAAATGTTAAGAGATTAGCAGGAATGCTTATGGAGGAAAAAGGGGTGAGAAAAGAGGAGTGGGGAGAGTTGCAGATAGTGATGTGAGTCTGTCATCTGTATAAGGAGAGAGGAAAGGTCGAGTGGAAAGAACGTAAGCTATGTAGCTCTGAGAAAGCCTTGGCCCAGACTAAGGGAAATCTCCAGAGCAAAGATTGCCTCCTAGAGGAATCCTCTGTTTGGTCTGGAATGGATGAATCTAGTCCATGTGCTGCACTCACTCATGGTTGGGAGTTGCCCAGGGAGAGCCTGGCCGCAGTGTTGATGCTGTGGTGGAGCGTGAAGGTGTGGCAGCTGGAGCTTCAGCTAAGGACACTCCTCACGACACATTTTCCCCGAGGGAAGATGCGAGCGGAACACTCCCACAGCTGCCTTACAGGATCACTGGACCTGGCCTAGCAGGGTGCGGAAGGCTTCTCTAGGATATTTTAAAAACCATGTTTAAATGACTAGCATCTCTTCCATGTACAATGGAGAGACTAGGTATTCAGGTCACATAAGGAGAATATTTCTTAGACTAGTTGTTAAGACAAAGGCCACTTTGCTGTATTTTGGTGGTAGACCCTGTATTTAAAGCCTTCTGTGTTTTAGCGTATGTCCTATGTAGCTGGCATTAGATCTGACTTCACCGTGATTTTGTGGCTCTATCAATGTCATTGTGAAAGCCTAAAATCTTCCTTCTCTCCCATCCCCATGTTAGTGACAGACACCATTATGCATACGTCTCATCCAAAACTATTTATCGAATACCTGATACATCACAAGCATCGTCTTACGAGCTTTCCCTTGTTTTGGTGGCTGGAGTCGTACCCAGTAAAAATTTACCTTGAATCTTTTCTATTCAACTTGCTTTTCTTGACCTCAGCAGATCACATTTGTTATCTTCAAACAGCTACCGTTGTGTGTAGCTTTGATTGTTGAACAGCAGTTATTTAAATATTTATGGTCAATCTGTTCCAAAACAATATTGAAAGCAGCAGTGCACAGTTTAAGAAATACATAAAAATCAATGGGGCAAATTTATGTATCAGAAGATCTACATTTCTAACTATGTGCCAGATTTTCCATTTATAATTCTTGCAAATGAAACACTTCGGGTAATCATAAATAGTGACCTCTCTGAACCTTTCTCTCTGAATTATGGTCTGTCAGTAATAAACAGAGAGCAGTATTTGATTTGTAGGCTGAACTATACAAAGCAAGAACTCAATCCTAATGCCTTTGATCATTCTAATTCATTTTAACTGGCCAAGAGGGAGATGGCAAAAAGTCTTTTATAACATCATCACCTTCTGTTCTAAGTGTGCCTAGTGCCCGTCTTGACACATTTTCTGTGCAGTAGCTGTACCTAACGTTGTGTCTGACACCAGAAGGACATCATTAAATATTTGTGTATAAATTTGATAGTCTGAAGCCAGCATGGAACACTGCCTAATTCACCCCACAACCTTGGTTCTCCAGCAAGGGTCCCATGAGAAATGAAATCTAATACAACAGCAACATTCATACTTCAGCTCCCAAATACTTTAGTTAACTGAGCTGTTTCTTTTTTGCCATCACTTCAACTTCCACTGTAGAAATTACATATACTATCCTTTCTAGAATATAAGTATATGGGATTTCCAATTTAGAAGGGAAATTAGAGGCAATATAATGCAGGAATGACAAATATAATTTATTTCATTTTCTAAGCTCAATGGGAAAAAGTGCTGTTTCCACTCAGTAATGTCTCTTACAGTTGGGTAAAGGCATGACCCCAGGTGTTGGCCCTACCACAATGAGTCCAACTCTCCAGCCTGACAAATGGCCCTCAACCTCCACTCAGACACTTCTGAGCCAGGAAAATGCTGCCTTTCAGACTGGCTCATGTCATGACTGAATAATGAGAAGTCCTTCTATATAATTAGCTGAAATCTATACTTCTACACCTTCTACACTTTGATTTGATTTTGGGGTCACAAATCTACTCTGTCTTATTCTATATGACAGTTTATATATTTGAACATAATTTCTGTGGACTCCTTTTTCTTTTGGTTAACTGCCAGTCTTTTAGCATCTTTGAAAAAATTTTTTAGATATTTATTTATTTATTTAGAGTGCATGTGCAAGCAGGGGGATGGGCAGAGGGAGACAAAGAGAATCTCAAGCAAACTCCATGCTGAGTGCAGAGCCCGATGTGGGGCTCGATCTCATGACCATGAGATCACAACCTGAGCGGAAACTGAGAGCTGGAGCTTAACCTACTGATCCACGCAGGCACCCCTTATATTTTTATCTGTGATACTTAAAGTTTTTTGACAGAAGTTCTAAAACCATACTGCATAGCATGTGTGTGTATGTGTGCATACGTGTGTGTGCGTGTGTGTATGTATGTCCTAGAATGTAATTCATCTAGTCCTGGAAGAATTCCTTATCTGTAAAGCAACACAATGCTGCCTTCACTATATTCTAATTTAGCTTGGGCTTTAATTCCCTCTTAAAGCCTTTGGCTCTACCTTTCCAGTTCGAAGATCATTCTCCTTGATAGAATAGATAAGCAATGGAAATGTTAGATGCTTCTCCTCTCTCACTGTCATCTGTTAACATTACATCATCTTTTTCCAAGCAGCAAGCTTAACCCTTTCTTGCTTTTCTTCTTGCTCCTAGTCTAATGTAAAATGCCTTTGCCAGATCTGAGGACACTTTTTAGTTCATATCTTACTTTACATCGCAGCTCTATTTGACACTGTTGATTATTCCCTCTTTTCTGAAATTCTCTACTCCCTCAGTGTCTACAAATTTATTTTCATTCAATTCTCCTCTTCTCTTTCTCTATGCATTCCTGCTCTGCTTCCTCTGTGGGTTCCTCCTCTGCTTTCCATGGTGTGTTCACCACAATTCTGGTGAATAGAACAACGTGAACTCTGTCCTTGAGTAAGTTCATGCACTCCAATGCCTTAACCACCCTGTGTTCTGATGACACTAAAATACGATCTCCAGCGTGGACCTCTTCCCCAAGGTTAAGTCTGAGTACTGATGTTCCAGGGTAACTGAAACTGAATCATCATCTTCCTCCCACATGTCCAGCCAGTATTCTGCTCCTTCTCATCAATGTCTTATCTCAGTGACTGGCATCACGTTCTGCCCACTCGTCCAAATGGAAAGGCATGTTCCTCCTTCCTCCCATGCAGTTGACATACCAATCGTCCATTCCAACTGACTTTATTGCCTGCAGTTCTTTGTTCCATCTCTTCTTCTGTTGCTCTGCCCCCTAGTTAGGCATTCCATTTTTATAGCTTGGAATTTTTCAATTATCTCCTGACCTGTTTTTGTGGGGGTTTTTGTTTTGTTCTTTGTTTTGTTTTTGCTTTCATTCTTGTGTTCCTCTGGTCTGGCCTCTACCTATAGCCAGAGAAATCTATCTAAAACATCAGTATGACCAGGTCCCTTTACTGTTTCAAATCCTTCCAGCTTCCCCTTCACCCACAAAACAAACTTCCAGAGAGTGTTTAAGGTATTCTATGACGTGGCCCACAATTCTCCATCTACCTTTATATTTTTCTATTCCTTGCCCTGGAATAGAAGCTGTAATCATGCGAAAATGTCCATAGAATCCAGCATTTATCATGTTATTTCATGTCTCCTAACCTTTGTTTATGCCATGCTTTCTGCCTGGCATTTCATTTGTCGTGTTTTGTTTTGTTGTTTTACTAATTTGTGCTCATCTCTTATAGTTCAGCTCAGGCCTCATCTCCTCTAGGAGGTACTCTAAACAACACAAAGGAACTGAAGACTCTCCCTCTGTGTTCTCATAGCACTCTGTACCTGCGTCTTTTCTGTCACTGACTGAGTGTTGACTCCAAGGGTACCTGGATATGGGACTGTCTCCTTTGTAGCAGGGACTGCATCTTCTTGAACTTTATTTTTGCTCTTGAACTTTCTTGCCTGACCTTACATTTCCTTGGGCTTCTTTCAGAAAGATTTAGGTTGGTATTTTCTTAACTAATGAATTCTTTATGTACACTGAGAAATACAATAAGAAAACCTAATGCTAGTGAGCTTCAAATTCAATGCAAACAACATCTGAGAACTAAAAGTCACATAGGAATGGATTTACTTGCTAGAATATGGTTGCAAAAAAATGCTGTTTGTTTTTTTTTTAGCAAGTGTCTTTACTTTAACTTAGAGGACAAAGTCACGGTCTTGATTCTCAAATTTACTCAACAAATATTTATTGAGTATCTGGGTTGTGTAGAGGTGAATTAGACATTTATTCCATTTTTCAGGAATCTTACAGTTCAGCAGGAAAAATGGCATAAGTATATTCCAAGGAAGAAATGATGACGTTGGTGATGATAATGAGAAAATCAGATTTCCTTCCATTATCTGGTTTAACTCATAATCATAATGTAAGTAAGCTACTATCATCCTCATTTTATGATGAGAGAACTAGGATTTTAGAGAGCTAAAGAACATGCTCAGGGTTACAGTCTGAGTTTCAACACTCTTGACCCTATGCTATGCTCTCTACAATATCGTGATGTGTTATGAGAGAGAGTCATCCAAGAGTGCAACTCAGGAAAAAGCAAGACAGATGGCTTCCCACTGGAGGGACCAGAGAAGGCTCCGTGGAGGAGATGGCATTTGGTCTAGGCATTAAAACATGATTAAAATTTGGATCTTCAGAGAGGCAGGGGAAGATATTCTAGGCAGCGGCAAGAGTTTAAATATAGTCACAGAGGTGGTAGAGTTTGCAGCATACACAATGCTAAGCAAGGGAGATCAGTTTGGATGGAGCATTAAAAAGAGTAGTGAGAACACAAATTGAAATGTGGGTAGGAAGTCACTATTCTTACTGTGCAATGTGATCTTCCCTCTAGAGCCATAGAAAGCCAATGAGAATTTAGAACAGAACAATGACCTAAGAAATTAATACCACTGAAATCTGTAAAATTTTTTGGAGGAAGGAGAGTCTGGGATGGTTTATTCATTCAACAAGCATTTATTAGGTATCAGACACTGTTTTATGTACTGAGGCAACATCAATGAACAAAACAGGCAGCAATTTCTGCTCTCATGGAGGTCTTCTAGTTGGAGGAAACGATTAACAAATAGACAATTCAGATATATAGATGCACATACAAAAATAAACAGTTATACAAATATATATACAAATAAACAATTCATATATATATAACTCATACATATGAATTGATTGTTTTGGTGATATATATTTATATATATATATATGGAGAGAGAACTAGAGAGGATTGGTTCAGAGTTAGAAGGTGATAATTATTATTAACAAAAACTAAGCAAGGGAAAAGAGCTCCTGAGTAGGGATGGGAGGACATTCATAATTTAAATAGGGTAGTAGATAAAGGTCTTACTGAGAAGTTGACGTGAACAAAAACATAAAGTAGGTAAGAGAATGAGCCATGTTGATATTTTGGCTAAGAGCATTTAAGGTACCAAACATACCATGAAAGGCCATAAGTATACCTGTCGTATTTAAAGTACAGTAAAGAGGACATGTGGCCAGGAAGGGGTGAGGAAGGGGTGGGAGGAGGAAAAGTATCCCAAGAGGTGATAGAGGAGGAACAGAGCAAAACCTTTGGCTTTTTCTCTGAGTGAAATGGGAAGCCATTGGAGGGTTTTGTACAGAGGAGTGCTGTAGTCTGACTTGGGTTTCTCAGGGAGAACTCCGTGGGCCATATGTGAACAGTGACAAGGGCAATAGTGGGACTTCAGTTGGGAGCACTCATGGTTATGGAGGTCGGTGGCTCAGTCCAGCTCCAGAGTTGGTTGGTGGCGATCAGATGAGCTGACCAGCTGGATATGGAGTATATGAGAAAGACAGGAGTTTTGGATGACTCCACATAGAGCATGTACTCAGCAGTGACTGTTTCTTGGTTTTATCAATTGCTGGTGTGTGTCGGTATATGTAGGATTAATATACACTGCATTTGTAGCCCTTTTATGTTAGGCCACAAAATTGGCATTTCATTTTGACAGATAAATGAATGCCCCTGCAAAGTCTGTGCTTGTGAATAAATACATATCACATTGCTTTTGATTAAGACTTCTAACTTTACAAAGTCCTTCTCATGTCGTTTTATGCTCACAACATTTCTCTATTAGAACGGCTATACTGAGTATTAAAAAAATGTGTTGAATTATTTCTAGTACCAATATTGGAACCAAAAAAGTACATAAAGAATATTCAGAAAGTTAAAGAATAATTGCTTTAGCAGTACCTTTGTACTTGGTGTAGTTGTTAAGCTGGTGGCTGTGCCTACGTGTGCTGATATCTGAATATGAACAAAATTATCTTACAATATTAAAAATCAGTTGCAAATAGGACAAATAACATCTCCAGGCTTTCAGCATTCTAAAATATTTGGTGTGGTTTCCATTGTCCTAAGATATTTCTTGGTTTTCTTCCACTATTTATCTAGATGTATGAGTAGGACATAGATACCTCTACCACCAGCTTGAATTTCTCCTCATTCCATCGTTCTTCCTCTTTTTCCTTTTACAAATACATAAATTTGTCCAAGTTCTAGGTTTAGTATTGAAAATATGAAACAAATAAGATATATTATCTGCCTTCAAGGAAATATTTGTTACTTAAGAAGCTATCCCCTACCTTTTCTATAAAAAGATCTGAAGTGTCTTATAAGAATGTATAAACAAAAAGAAAAATATTAAATAAATGGAAGAAAGACAGAAAAGCAAATAAAGTTAGGAAAATAACGTGAAGCCAGGAATAGGATCAATATAAGCAAGGCGGCACATCAAAACATTCTATACAATGTTGTTAGAAGGTGGAAGAGCATCAGTAAAGTGTCCTCCAGGCTGGAAAGACAGTACGGAAAAATCAATCAAACCCCTCTAGAGCATTTATAGAGTTGTATTCAGGGTAACTTAGTGATAGGGGCAAGCAGGTGGGCAGGCAGATGGAAAATCAGAGACACTGAAGAGCTGCTCTCCATCCCTATTCTCCACCCCTATCAGGACCTTAACCCCCAGCTTTTACGGAGTGAGGGGCATGGTGGTGAGGTCAAGGATAGTTATCTGAAGTATGACCCTCTGTGCCTCTGTCATTACTACTAGTTACTCAGAGTGGGCACTACTCTAGAGAAGATCAGGACAAGCCTTCCGCATTCTGGGCGGGGCGTACATTAACCTCCGCAAGGCCTGAAACACATATTCCTGAGGGATGTCGTTACCCAGGCATGGACAAGATGGAGGGCCAACAATGGAGTCAGTGTTGTCAGCACCGCTGCAGATGTTTACTCAGAATGTTCTCCTGGCCAGGGCAAAAGAGAAAATAGGACAGGATTCATGACTATCAGTAAGAGTAAAGCTTACCAGTTGCTTAGAAGTACATTTTTTCTTTTTCCTCAATTATGGAAACAGTTTCTCCAGTGGGTAATAAAGTCACAGTGCAGGTTTCCTTTAAGAGCTTTCTGACAGGAATATAGCAATGAGTTGTATAGGGATCATTCTTATAATATTTTGTAGTTCAGGTAGATTGCACATTAGAGTATAGAGAGGCAGTAGAGAGGTCCAAGTGGCCCGATCTAAGGGTGCATCTATGTGTTGCTCTGTCTCGTGAATACCGTGTTAGCATGCTTTTGATGAGAACAGAACAGCCAAAAAATCAAGTCCAATTCTCTTAGTGTAACCTAGGGTTCTTTTATTTTGCTTGTGGATTAAAGTCGACAGTCAACCAAGGTTGCTTTGACAACCTACCCAACAAAACCTAGAGTTGAGTGCCTCCTATGGAGGATAAATATCAAGGATGGTGTGCCAGATGGAAAACCCAGACATCAGAGGGTGCCCTGACGGAGGCTGACCATAATAACCACAGTGATACGGAATATGGGGGATTGCGAAAGAGTCCTTCGAGGTGGCACTTGAGCTAGATCTCCAAGGATGAATCTGACTTTGATATGGAAGAAGCAGAGATGGCCATTGCAGGTGGATAAACAGCCTGACCAGTGCAGGAAGGGAGTGAGTTTACATAGCGCACAAACAGCAGGAAGTCTTATTTGGTGAAAATGAGTAGTGAGTAATGGTAGACGTGAGGCCGGGAAGATGGTATGGACCCCAGCATGAAGACATTTGAATGGGGGATCTGGGCTTCCTCCCCTGCCAACCTCTCCATCCACTTCTCCTGGTTCTCTAAAGAAGCTAGAAGCCTGCCCAAAAATCTGCTAATTGAGAACACTTATTTATTACCAAACTTGCCAAATAGTCACTACATTTGCAGAAACCGTGACTTCCCTGTCAGGAGCCAATGACTGTCAGTTTCCCCTTCATATAAATATTTGCATTCCACAAAATAAACGAGATGATTCTTGAATTCTGTGGCTGGTACTGGCTAGTTATTTCATTGATCTTCAGTAAATAATGAGAATCAATCCACAAGGTTTGTCTTGCTTTTTCTAAAGACTTCTGTATAAGATGCTGCATTTAGTTAAGGTAACCTTGTAGAAGGTCTCTTGGGGATAGAAGAGGTGCAAACCCACAAGGGACAAATTGGAGAATCATGAGAAACAAGAAGCTGTGTGACTAGGTAAGTACCATGAAGCCCTGGGGGGGAAAAAAGCCTCCTTTCCGGCCTCACAGAAGTCAGGGTAACTCTGGTCAGAAGGAGAGCTTTAGAGGGATGAAAGCCAGGGGCCTTTGCTGATGATGGAGACTGCCCACCATGTTCAGCCCACACTGTGTGCTTTCTGTGTGTTAACTCAGTCAGTTACTACAAACCTGTGTGATCAGTATTATTATCTTGACACTGTGGATGAGGAAAAACGGAGGTCCAGAGGAGTTTAGCAACTTCCCCGCAGCTGTGCAGCTTGGAAATGGTGGAGCACATTGACCCTGCATGAACCCTGGCCACTTGGCTTCAGAGCTCCTTCTGCTGGCCATCACCCTATATCTCATTTCATGAAATGTTACAGCTTGAAGGGCCCTTAGAACTCATTTGGTTCACTGGTCCTCTGCCTGGAGCCCTTGGCCATCTGGGATTAGAATCAAGTGAACGAGGCCCTCTCTTTGGCTGCAAAATGTACAGGGGCACCAAAGACCTCAGGAGTCAAATAAATAAAACGTTAATGCAGTATCGTTTAAAAATCAAAATTAACATTTATGATGCAGAAAATATCAAAATGTAAATAAAGGCAGGATCTCTTTCTTAGAGAATGGATCTCTCTTGGGTTCCTTCCCTCTGTTAATGGTGCCTTCATCCCAGCCTTGGTGCCTAGGGCAGCATCAGCATCTCATGGGATGTTTTTAGTCGTTCCTATTTTCAGGCTTCACCCCAGGCAAACTCGTTCCAGTGCTCTGCCGATGGGACCCAGCAATCTGTGTTTGCACCAAGCCCTCAGGTGATGCTGATGTGAGTTCAAGTTTGAGAACCACTAGTCTGGTCTAGTGTCTTCATTTGACAGATGAGCAAGTTGCTTATTAGTGGAAGAGTTTATGACTTCTCTGTCATGTGACTGCACTGTTCCCCCTTCTCTTGACCCAGTGTGTTTGGTGACTTCCTAATCTGCTCTGTGCCCCATTTGCCAGGATTTCCTATGAATCTGTTTCTTTCTCAGAGGCAAAAATCAGTTTGCCACTGAAGATCGTGTCATTCTCTGTTGATGGTGAGGTACAATCAAATAGAGAAGAAACCATATGAAATCCCCTGGGGGATCATTTAGAGCATCGGTTTTCAGCCTTGGTGAAATCCTGGTGGCATTCTAAAATCACCCCCAGGAGACTGGGAAAAGCACCAATGCCCAGACCTCACCCCAACCAAGAAAACCAGGATCTCTGAAAACAGGGTTTGAGTGCCGATATTTTTTTTAAAAACTTCTAGGTGATTATGTGTGTCCAGGGTTGAGAACTGGTAGGCTGGCAAATGTCAGTTGGCAAATGTGGGATTGTTGCCAGTAGGTCTCATGGCAATAATCACTTCACAGTTCACAAAGCATAAACGAGGCATCATCCTCTCCACTCCCCTTGTCGCATGTTCTGTACGTCCTCCACTTCTAACTCCTGTCCACATTGATTCACACGTAGCTCTTAAATGTGTCCACCTCTCCATTCCACCTACCATCATTCAGAATCAACTCATCATTGATCAACTCTGGCCTCCAAACTGTACTTTGTGTCGGCCCTTGGGCCCTTGCTCAGTTGAAACGCCACACTAGAAGCCCGAAAATCATTTTGAAACCACAATCTGACTATATAAATTGCCTTCTCGCCAACTTTAAAAACTCTCCCTGATTTTCCATTCCTCTTAGGATAAGACCGACATCTTAACATGCCTGCCATGGTCCTGGGTGGTCCTAGCCAGCCCACCTCTCCGCTGACTCTCTGCTTTAGCCACTCTTGCCTTTCAGTTTGTTACACTGACGGGTTTACATCTTGGGGAAAACTTCCCTGACCTCTAAGGAGACAAAATCCTCTTGTCGTAATTTTTTTAATTGTGTGTTTGCGTAAAGAAGAGAGAAACCGAGAGGGGAGTTGAAATTCACCAGGGACAAGCAGTCATGAGTTTTTATGACGCTTTCCTCATCTCCTTCATAACATAAATAACACATTTTACATTTGTGTGGCCATTTAGTGAGTGCATCTATGTTGCAATAGACTTTGTAAAGACAGGGGCCACGTCTTTTGTTTACCATTGGCTCTCCAGCAGCTAGCAAGTGCTTGAAACATAGCAGGTGTTTAATAAAGGTTGCTCAAAGAAAAAAAAAAAAGGAATGAATGAGTGCCTGGAAACTATGCCCATGAAGGAATGACTGTGTGGGCTTTTGCATATGGATTGCATAGGAAAGCTCTCAGAACAGGAGACTCATCTTTAACTCAGGCTCTCTTTCTAGCACTGTTACCTTTGGAAAGGCCTTTTACTTCATGAGCTCAGGCTTTATGTGTTAGTGTTTTTCAAACTAGGCTTTGCTGCATCCCTAACTGTAAGTGGGTGATGGGGTGAGCAGGGAAGGTCGGGGTGGGGGAGGGGGAAGCTGAAGGGGCAAATGGAACAAACTTCCTCTTTACCTATTTCTAGGTAACATTTATTTTGAAGAAAGAGATTAGTTTCTAGAAGAAACATCGTTCAAAAACCACTGTACTAGAAGCTGCCTAAAACCCCTTCCAGATCAGCACGTCTGTAACACTGTTTTCCAAAGGAAACTTGACGCACACAAAGTCTGAGGAGACGGAACAGCTGGCAGAGTCAGGTTTCTATTTTTCTAGAAGGCTGCACACATACATGCAAATACAGGTGGGCTTTTCTTTCCAGGAAAAAGCCTGGGAGAAACGAAGCCGGCATATTCAGTCACATTTGCTCAAGCAAAACGCGGTGACAGACACAGACATTGAGTCACTCCCGCTTCCTGGGCTGGCAATTTAATAGGCTTCTCAGATTGTTGGGCTCAATTAAGGGTGTTTACTGTGAGCACATTCCTGGGCAGGTGGCTCAGTCTCTGGGCTGCAAAGATGATTGAAACACCTGCTTTTCATTGTGATCACCTTGTCCTTGAAAGAGCCTCTTGTAGGTGAAGTCCCCTCCCTTCCCCTCATCCTTGGTCTTCAGGGAAAAACACAGTCACAACAAAAACACATTTCCTTTTTGTATTAATTAAAATGCCTGTACCAGGAATATGATAGAATTTCCCTGAAGCCTTTGCATCGGGTATGCAATGGAAATAGGGAATTAAAGCTATTTTCTGCAGTAATGGGCCTTGCCTGGAGCCTTATGGGCCACTGGAGGAGGAATGGGGAGTGGAGATGGGGGGAGGGAGGAGGAGGAGGGAGGAGAGAGCACAAGGCAGAGATCTGACTCCCTTTCCATTTCCCTAGAGTATAACCCAATTATCGGTTTTACATTTGGGGTTTCAGTTTAGATCTCATTTAAATCAAAGGTTACATAGCTTTAAAAAAGAAAAAGAGTAGGTATAAAAACCCATGCATTTAGATGATACAAATAAAAACCCAGCACTTATTTGCCTTAATTACCTAAATTCTTTAGACCTCAGCCTCTCGGGTATTTTCTTCCTTTGTCCATAGAGATGTTGCTAGGTTTCACTAAAGTAGCTACTTTATTCACAAAAAATTAAATTCCATCCATTCTAAAATTTGTACCACATTATATTACTGGGTCTGCCTTCAGCTCAAAATAATGAATATATTCATGTATTATTTAGGAGTAGTAATGCAATTTTCTTTTTCTTTTTCTTTCTTTTTCCCCCCTCTCTGTCTTCTAACTCATTGGTTCTCAAACATTAGTGTGCCCCAGAATCTCCTGCAGGGCTTGTCAAAACAGGAACTGCTGGGCCCACCCCAGAGTATCTGATCCAGTGGGGCTGGGGAGGGTGGGAGCCTGAGAATTTACCTGTCGAATGAGTTTCTAGGTGATGCTGAGGTTGCCAGTCCAGACAACATCGAGAACCCCATTTTCATTCAGAAGGGTGTCGGAAATGGAGTTGTCAGAATGAGTAAGGCACCAGGGAAAGGCCACATCCTGGGGTGCTGGTGCCTGCTTGTTCAGTCTTATGCCCGAGGGCCCACCTGGAGGACTAACTGCCTTGGGGTGATCATGTTTGATGCCCTCATCGGTCCTAAGTCACCTGTGGTGGCTGATGGAAGTCACTGGTGTCCTCATTGGGAGCCAGGTTCAGGGGTAGCTACGTTGAAAGGATTTCAGAATCAGGAGAGTTCCCCTTCCTTTCAGACCTGCGTCGGTGGCTGCTGCTTGCTATCCACCATGATGTCTGCATTCCTTCATGAGGCACCGAGCCTCGTTTAAATAGCAGCACCTGGTAGGAAGATGAGGATGCCCTAAAAATGTAACTGAGTGTATTTGGTCCTGGCAGAAGAAGTAAATCAGAAAAAAGCAGAACTTTAGAGGAAGATGCCATCCTGTCTCAGTCTTCTAATATTAGGAATGGAAATGGGAGTTCAAAGAGGTTATTTTTCCTAAAGTCATGAAGCCAGGCTGCCTAAAGAGTTGAGAAATAGGGCAGGGCTGGAGGGGAAGAGGATAGGGGGATCCAGGATGGCCTAGAGGCATGAGAGCTTGTGGGGCCATAAGGTGAGGGGAGGAGCTAATGGGTTGGGATGGAGCGTGAATGGGCCACCTTCCTGAGTGCTCTTTCTGTAATGACACTATCAACTTGGCCCCAAACTGGAAGCCGCAGGGTTACCTTGAACTTGTTTTTCAGTGTCCCCATGGAGTCGCCATGTCTTCCCAGCAGTTTCCTTGCTGTTATCTCTCCTGCTGCTGAGGCCCAGGCCTCTCTGTCACTAGAGCCTCCAAATTCTTTCTGCTCCTCCTGAAATCAGTCTTCCAGATAGCTACCAGAATTCTCTGAGACCAAACTGTGCTCCTGCTTAGAAGTCTTCTGTTGCTGCCTAGCACTGACAGGCAGCGGTCCCATCTTCTCAGTATGGTGCTCAAGTTGTCTCATTCCCTCAACCCAACTTGCCTTTTCACTTTTATGTCCTTACACTCCCTTTCATGCAAGCTATGTCCCAGCTCTACCACACGACTTAAAGTCCTTGAACCACTTCCACACTCTTTTGCTTAAACTACCCCATACAACTGTCTCCTCCAACACCCAGAATTCTCTCCATCATTCAAGGTCAAGGTCAAGCTGTCCTCTGTGAAGTCTTCCCCAGTCTACCAATGAGACCTGATTTCTCTGTCTCTTTGATTTTAGCATTTTTATATATGAATCTGTCATAAGCCTAGCATAACCATATCCGTAATGAGGACCTGTTTATGAGCACACCCATACACACATCCTACTACTGTCTTTGGTACTAAAATATAACCAAAGTAAGCACAACTGTTTATCGTGCTTCCAAGATTCTGAGGATTCCTGCACAAACACGGACCACATTGTCGTTGTTTTCATTTATCCTGATGAGAGAGTTGAGGTTTGAACCTTGCCTCAGAACAAATTAAAACAGGACATACTGCATAATTTATATTGCTGATTTTGTGAATGTGGAACACTTAGATCCATCCAACAATAATGATTCATTTCTGCCACCAGTAGAAAGTCCAGAAGTGGCCTTCATCCCATCATCTTGGGTGTGTTTCCTAATGGACCCTGCAGAGCATTTTCCTCTGACTCCCCAGAAGTTGATCCCTGGCATGTAGTAACTACTCAGGAAATGTGCAGTTGAACTCGTGGGAAGGCAGGTAGGTGGATACCAAAGGCAATCTTTATTTCCTTCCCACTTTTCAGCAGAGGATCACTGTTTGCTTCAGTCAACTGGAAAGTGCCCACATCATCTCTAAATTCAAACCTATACATTCAGCTTTAGAGGATCAGTTCTCAGAAGGTAGAACTTGTCACCAGTCACACCCTAATTAATGTACCTCTTTCCTTGGGTCCCCAGCCTCAGCAGAGAGTGTGACTTTTTCTGTAGATGGATCATCTCTTCCTTCATTCAACAGATAATGATTGACTGTTACTGTGTGTTAGAAACTGGGCCAAATATTGAGGATACAATAATGAAAAAGGAATGTATGCCTCCTGTTCAGTGTAATATAAATCCTGATTACTAGGAGGCATATTGATGGGCCGTAAAACCCAGTGTGGAGATTCAGAAAGGCCTCTCTGGTGAAGTGCCACATACATGGCGATATGAAGAATATGCAGGAGACAGCCAGCTGAAGATGGAGGGCAGAACATTCTGTGCATAGGGAACAGAACTGTGGAAATCTCAGAGGCAAGAGAGTGGTGACTTAAATCTGAGATACCGCTGCCTCTGAGAAGTTACCCCTGGCCCTGCCAATCTTGGGGTGGGGGCCCCTCCTATATGTTCCTAAGCATACTATATTTCCATTATCACAGCCATTATCACTCTGCATCATAATTACCTATTTACCCTGTTGATCTTTCCCACTAAGTAGTACAATTCACAAAAGCAAGAACGATGTCTCCCGTGACCACTACTGCACCTCTTGCAGTTGGCACAGTGCTGGGTATATGGCGCCTTGAAGGAAATGCTCTATACATGGACTTACCATTCACCATTGCCATGTGTGCCTGCATGCCTCCCTGCCTGCCAACCATCAGTGTTTGATGTGTGGGCAGGGCAGGCCCACAGACAGAGTCACAGATGCCAGGGAATTAACAATCCCAGGAGCAGCACCAGGCAAGGACTGTTGGGGTTGATGGGTAAATATGCAGTAGCTCTCTTGCTACCTTCCCTTCTCACTTCCCTACTCCCTTATCAATGTTTTCTGAAATCACCTCCCAAATAAACCACTCACCATCAGATTCTTGACTCAGGATTGGCTTCTAGAGGAACCCAAACTATGATGGTACTCACCAAATACCTGTTGAATGATTGAGTCCCCTCCTGACTTAGCTGCTTATTTGATTGATTAGGCAAGTCATTACCTTTCTGAGCCTTCACCCTATACCCTCTCCCCTATAAAATTTCCTCCCCACCTCACCAGGTTGTTGCTTGGCTCCAATGACATATGGTTCACGAAAAGCTTGCTTAAGTTGTACTGAGTTGTTGAAATGGACCACTGCCCTGGCACACGCCCATCTAACCTAGCTGGAGCACAGCAGAGTAAGAGCCAAATGGGTGGAGGAGATTTTCTGACTGCCTGTCTTAACCTCAAGAACCCAAAATCTGCTCAGTTATTCCTGAAGTGAGTCTATACCCAGAGGGAAAACACAGTGCTTTAATGAGAGGTAGTTTTCTGTAGGTCACACATAGCTCTGGGGTTTGTTCCTGCCTTCTGGCTTTAATAGCAGCTAGGGATCCATAGAGAATGACTACGAACCATTCCATTGTTCTCACATAGGGAACCAGAATTTGGTTTGTACATGACTCAGATTCATGAAAAATTATGTAGGATATTTCTGGTTAATACGACAAGGAGGATGATGGCATTAATGATGATGATGATAGCAAGTGTCATTCATTGAACCCCTGGTACGAGCAAGGAGTTTCACATTTACTAGCAGTGTAGAGCCTCCAAGCAGTCCAATGCAGTTGTTTCCCATTTTGCCAATGGGAAAGCTGAGGCTTAGAGACCAAACTTCTGCTCAAGATCACACAGTGGCAACATATAGAGTTACACTCACATTCTCAGTCCTATACTCTGTATGATACTTAGTAGATTCTCCATCATAAGGACAGAGAATTTGAGTTCACTGGAGAAAGGGCTGCCACATCTTTTCTTGGTGTTAACTCAGAGTCACATGTTATCTATCATAATACACATGCTACCATAGGCCACGTTGGAAGCCTAGATTTCTACTGTCAAGAGTCTGTGATGAAGTATCTCAATATCCCCACTGAGGTGAGATCACAGTAGGACAAGTAGAAACCCAGGACATTCACCCAGCCAGGTGCCAATGAGGCCCCGTGCAGTGCAGGGACAGTGGAGACCACATGAGATGACTGGGATTCCACCCACATCTGGCACCCCTCCTCTTCACTACTTGGGGCATGTCATGGGATGTCTAATGGAGAGTCAGGACTTTCATCACCACCACTTAGAAGAATCAAAGGCCATGTCCCCCCACCCCAACATACACCAGGTGTCACTGAAGGGAAGAGTAACACAGAACTCTCCCTCTCATTCGTAGAGGTATCAGGGAAGGCCTACCAAGGAGTCAGAACCTCCTCTCCACACTGCCAGTCCTTCTGAGTAGTAATGAAGAGTCTTTGCTCTCAGGTGTCAATGGAGACCAAGGGAGAAACATGGACTTTAATCCTCAAAAGAAGTCATAAGCCTGTACGTCACCCGATTTCTTTTCTGGAGCAGTGCCCCAAAAGGAGTCAACTAAAACAGAAGGTTTAATTAAGACCTAGAGGCTCATAATAAGCCACCCAATTGTCTAGATTTCAACTGAAAATCACTCATCATACAAAGAACAAGAAAGACCTCAAACTGCATGAAAAGACAACACATGCCCATACTGAGATGACAAAAATGTTAGAATTATCTGACAAAGATTTTAAAGAAGCCATCTTAAAAATGATTCAACAGCAATTATAAACACACTTGAAACAAATAGAAATATAAAAAGTCTCAGAAGTCTCAGGAAAGGAAAAGAAGGTGTAAAAAACAGCCAAATGCAAATTTTAGAACTGAAGAATATAATAACCAAAATTTTAAAAAAAGAAAAAACATCCAAAGAGTGGGCTGAAAAGCATCATGGAGGAAAAAGAGGGAAGTATCAGTGAACCAGAAGATGAACAATAGAAATTACACAATCTGAACAGAGAGAAAATAGTCTAAAAAAAAAACAAAAAACAAAAAAAACACAAAACCACCCAAAACTGAACAGAGCCATGGAAACTGGTGGGAATATACCAAAAGATTTAACACCTGTGTCATTGGAAGTCCTGGAAGTAGAGGAGAAAGAAGGCAGAATTGAAAAGGTGCTCATGTAAATAATGGATTAACACTTTATATATTTGTAAAAAGACACATGCCTACCTACAAATTCAAAAAACTGAGCAAATCTCAAACAGGAAACATGCAAAAAATACACCAAGGAATACTGTAATCAAATTCCTGAGAAGTAAAATTACATTAAAAATCTTGAAAAGTAGAGGCACCTGGGTGGCATAATCAGTCAAGTGTCTGACTCTTGATTTTGACTTGGGTCATAATCTCGGGGTCATGGTATTGAGCCCCATGTCAGGCTCTGTGTTCAGAGCAGAGTCTGCTTGTCCCTCTCCCTTCCCCCACTTGTGCTCTCTCTCTCTAAAAAAAAATAAGTAAATAAATAAATAGGGCTTCTTAAAAAAAAAATCTTGAAAAGCATGAGACAGAAGTGAATTTGAATGGCAGAAAATTTCTCATCAGGAATCACAGAAGCCAAAAGGAAAAGGCGTACTTTTTCAAGAACTGAAAGAAAAGAACTGCCAACCTAGAATCCAATACCCAGTGAAAATATCCTTCTGGAATAAAGGAGAAATCAAGACATTCTAAATAAAGGAGAACTGAGAAAATTTGCTACTAGCAAAATAATATTAAAAGTATGGCTAAAGAAAATTCTCTAAATAAAAGGGAAAAGATAAAAGAATGAAACTTAGAATATCAGGAAGGAAGAAAGAAGATGGTAAGCAAAACTGTGGGTAAATACATTAGATGTTCTTCTTTTTAGTTTTTTTAAATTATATTTAATGGTTGAAGCAAAAATTAAAACTATTTAATGTGGCTTTCCATGTGTGTAGAGGAAATATTCAAGGAAATTATATTACGAGTGGTGGGAGGGGAGTAAAGGAATATAAAGGCAGGTAAGATCTCTATAGTTCACTAGAACTGGTAAAATGACACCATTTTGCATATTCATTGTCTCGGTTCATATATTTAATCTCTCCATTCCATTTCTTATTATTTTTGTGTTATGTTAGTCACCATACCGTACTTCATTGGTTTTTGATGTAATGTTCCATGATTCATTATTTGCGTGGAACACCCAGTGCTCATTGCAATACACGCCCTCTGTAATACCCATCACTGGGCTAACCCATCCCCCCACCGCCCTCCCCTCTGAAACCCTCAGTTTGTTTCCCAGCATCCATAGTCTCTCATGGTTCATCTCCCTCTCTGATTTCTACCCCCTGACGTTTTCCCTCCCTTCTCCCAATGTCCTCCATGCTATTCCTTATGTTCCACGTATGAGTGAAACCATATATGATAATTGTCTTTCTCTGCTTGACATATTTCACTTAGCATAATCCCCTCCAGTTTCATCCATGTTGATGCAAATGGTGGGTATTCATCCCTTCTGATGGCTGAGTAATATTCCATTGTATATATGAACCACATCTTCTTTATCCATTTGTCTGTTGAAGGTCATCTCAGCTCCTTCCACAGTTTGGTTATTGTGGACATTGCTGCTATGAACATTGGGGTTCATATGCCCCTTATTTTCACTACATCTGTATCTTTGGGGTAAATACCCAGTAGTGCAGTTGCTGGGTCATAGGGTAGCTCTATTTTTAACTTTTTGAGGAAGCTCCATACTGCTCTCCAAAGTGGCTGTACCAACTTGCACTCCCACCAGGGTTCCCCTTTCTCCACATCCTCTCCAACATTTGTTGTTTCTTGCCTTGTCCATTTTTGCCATTCTAACTGGTGTAAGGTGGTATCTCAGTGTGGTTTTGATTTGAATTTCCCTGATGGCTAATTTGAATTTCTGTGATTCGTATGTCTTCTTTGGAGAAGAATTCCCTGATTTCTCTTTCTACAGTTACATTGTTAGTATATAGAAAAGCAACTGATTTTTGTGCGTTGATTTTGAGTCACATCATTGAATTGCTGTATGAGTTCTAGTAATTTGGGGGTGAGTCTTTTGGGTTTTCCACATAAAGTATCATGTCATCTGCTAAGAGAGAGAGTTTGACTTCTTCTTTGTCAATTTGAATACCTTTTATTTCTTTTTTTGTCTGATTGCTGATGTTAGGACTTCTAGTACTATGCTGAACAATAGTGGTGAGAGTGGGCATCCCTGTCACGTTCCTGATCTTAAGGGAAAAGCTCCCAGTTTTTCCCCATTGAGAATGATATTCTCTGTGGGCTTTTCATAGATGGTTTTTATGAAATTGAGGAATGTTCCCTCTGTCCCTACACTCAAGAGTTTTAATCAGGAAAGGATGCTGTATTTTGTCAAATGTTTTTTCTGCATCAGTTGAGAGGATCATATGGTTCTTGTCTTTTCTTTTATTAATGTGTTCTATCACACTGATTGATTTGCAAATGTTGAACCACCCTTGCATCCCAGGGATGAATCCCTCTTGGTCGTGATGGATAATCCTTTTAATGTACTGTTGGATCCTATTGGCTAGTATCTTGTTGAGAACTTTGGCATCCATATTCATCAGAGATATTGGTCAGTAATTCTCCTTTTTGATGGGGTCTTTGCCTGGTTTTGGGATCAAGGTAAAGCTGGGCTCAGAGAATGAGTTCTGAACTTTTCCTTCTGTTTCTATTTTTTGAAACAGCTTCAGGAAAATAGGTATTATTTCTTCTTTGAATGTTTGGTAGAATTCCCCTGGGAATCCATCAGGCCTTGGACTCTTGTTTTTTGGGAGGTTTTTGATCACTGCTTCAATTTCATTACTGGTTATTGGTCTATTCGGATTGTCAATTTCTTCCTATTTCAGTCTTGCTGGTTTATAGGTTTTCAGGAAGACATCCATTTCTTCCACGTTGTTTAATTTATTGGTATATTGTTGCTGATAATAATTTCTAGTAGTTGTTTCTATTTCCTTGGTGTTAGTCGTGGTCTCTCCTTTTTCATTCATAATTTTATTAATTTGGGTCCCTCTTTTCTTTTGGATAAGTCTGGCCAGAGGTTTATCGATCTTATTAATTCTTTCAGAGAACCAGCTTCTAGTTTCATTGATCAGCTCTATTGTTTTTCTGGTTTCTAGTTCATTGATCTCTGCTCTAATCTTTATTATTTCCCTTTTCCTGCTTGGTTTAGCTTTTATTTGCTGTTCTTTCCCCAGTTCCTTTAGGTATAAGTTTAGCTTGTGTATTAGGGATTTTTCTACTTTTTTGAATGAGACTTGGATGGCTATGTATTTCCCCCTTAGGACCACCTTTTCAGTATCCCATAGGTTTTGGACCAATGTGTTTTCATTCTCATTGGTTTCCATGAGTTGTTTAAGTTCTTTAATTCCCCGGTTGACCCAAACATTCTTTAGCAGGATGGTCTTTAGCTTCCAAGTGTTTGAATTCCTTCCAAATTTTTTCTTGTGATTGAGTTCTAGTTTCAAAGCACTGTGGTCTGAAAATATGCAGGGAATAATCTCAATCTTTGATATCAGTTGAGATCTGATTTGTGACCCAGTATGTGGTCTATTCTGGAGCATTTAGGCCATTCAGGTTGAGAGTGATTATTGAAAGATAGGATTTTGTTGCCATCATGTTGTCTGTAAAGTCCTTGTTTTTATAGATTGTCTCTGTAAATTTCTGGTCTATACTACTCTTGGGGTCTTTCTTCTTTTATAGAACTCCCTTAATATTTCTTGTAGGGCCAGCTTGGTGGTCACATATTCTTTCAGTTTCTGCTGGTCTTGGAAGCTCCTTGTCTCTCCATCCATTCTGAATGACAACCTTGCTGGATAAAGGATCCTTGGCTGCATATTCTTCTCACTTAGTGCTCTGAATATGTCTTGCCAGCCCTTTCTGGTTTGCCAGGTCTCTGTGGACAGGTCTGAAGTTATTCTGATGTTCCTCCCTCTGTATGTAAGAAATCTCTTCCCCCTACCCACTTTCAGGATTATTTTATTGGTTTTAAGATTTGTAAGTTTTACTATTATATGTCTAGGTGTTGATCTGTTCTCATTGATCTTGGGAGGGGTCCTCTCTGCCTCATGGCCATGAATGCTTGTTTCCTTCCCCAGGTTAGGGAAGTTCTCAGCTACGATTTGCTCAAATATATCTTCTAGACCACGCTCTCTCTCTCCACTTGCTTAGGGATCCCAATAATTATGATATTGGAATGTTTCGTGGCATCATTAATCTCTCTCAGGCTGATCTCTTGGGATTTAAGCTGTTTTTCCTAGGCCTCCTTGGTTTCCTTCTTTTCTATCATCTTACCTTCTAACTCACTGATTCATTCTTCTGCCTCGTTTACCATGGCAGTCAGAGTATCCAGTTTAGACTGCATTTCATTCATAGCATTTTTAATTTCGGCCTGATTAGATCTCATTTCTGTCCTTAGAGATTCTATATTGTCACTAATATGTTTCTCAAGCCTAGATATCGACTTTATAATTGTTACTCTGAAGTCTTTCTCTGACATCTTGCTTATATCCATGTCCATTAGATCTGTGGCAGAGGCCATAGTCTCTGATTCTTTTCTTTGTTGGGGGGTCCTCCTTTTAGTCATTCTGTTGGGGGAGTGGTTGAGGGAATGTGCAGAATCCAAAGTATTAACCACGACCCAAACAAGATTTTATAGGGACCCTAGGGTTGTCCTCTTGTTCTTCCAGCCTATCTTCTGGGGGAGGGGCCTGCCGCACTGTTACTCAGGCAGCCCTGCTTGGGCAGAGTGCCCTGCCCCTGTCGGAGGGTGGGCTCAGTCAAAACCAGTTTTTTGGGCTTTTGTTCTCTAGCGGCTTTCCCTGACGGCTTTCTGTGTCTCTTTTGAGAGTCAGAACAGAAGTGACCTCATCTAAACCTCTGTCTCAGAGCAGAGAAATTGTGGTCTGGTCTTCCCTGAGCTCTCCAGGACACACAGTCCCCATTTCTGTCTGCACTGCTAAAAACCCCAGCCTCCCTGGTGGTGCGCCCCACAGCCGCTCTCCCAGTGGTGGATCCCAGGGCCAGGCGTGTCTCTGCTCTTTATGCTTCTAAAGCTGTGAGCGGCCCCTGGTTCTCACGTGTGCACCCGCCAACTCCTGGATCCTGTCAGGGGACTGCACTAAAGTCCCTTCCCCACCACTACCGGTCTGCGAGTCTGTGCCCGGTCCCCAGCGCAGAATGCTTTGGGGCTCCGCTATTATATCACCTTCCTGGCCCAGCTTATGGTGGCTCCTTCCCTTTCTGTTTATCTTCTGATATCTGCCGGCAGAATCACAGCTCCACCCTTCATACCTCAGGCCAAATGGTTTTTTCTGTTGGTAGAGATCCAGATATATATTCTTACATCTCAGGCTGGTTTTGTGGGTGTTCAGAATGGTTTGGTAGATATCCAGCTAAATTCAGGGGACCAGTTGAATTAGGGTCCCCTACTCCTCCTCCATCTTCCTTCTTCCCCCTCCATTCCATTTCTGTAGCATTCTTGAAATAACAAAATTACAGAATCAAAGATCAGATTTGTGTTTGTCATGGATCAAGATAGGGCTTAAGTGGAGGGTAGTAGGTATGGTTATAAAAGAGCAACATGAAAAAATAAAAACAAATAAAATGGCAACATGAGGGATCCTTGGGGGTGATGAGAATGTTCTGTATCATAATAATATCAATATCCTGGTTGTGATATTATACCATAGTTTTGCAAGATGTTACAGTTATGATAAACTGGGTAAAAGGCACAAGGGCTCTGTTTCACTGCTTACAACTGCTTGTGAATGTATATTTATCTCAACATAAAGGAATTTAATTAAGCAAAAAATTCCCACAAAAACAAAAAATGCTTACATCCCAAAGAACGACAGACAGTTGAATTCTCAATAACAACATTGAGGGCCAGAACACAATTACTGGGATTACTGGGATTCAAACCGCTGAAGAAAAATTAAATAACTATCAGTGTAGAGGACTTTGTCCAGCTAAACTCTCATTGAAGAGTAAGGACAGAATAGAAACTTCTGGACATGAATAGACATTTTTCCTAAGAAGATATCCAGATAGCCAGCAGGAACATGAGAATATGCTCAACATCACTTACCATCAGGGAAATGCAAATCAAAGCTACAATGAGATATCACCTCACACCTGTCAGACTGGCTAAAATCAACCATACAAGAAACGACAGGTACTGGCAAGGACGTGGAGCAAAGGGAACCCTCTTGCACTGTTGGTGGGAATGCAAACTGGTGCAGCCACTCTGGAAAATAGTATGGAGTTTCCTCAAAAAGTAAAAGTAGAACTACCCAATAATCCAGCAGTTGTACTACTTGGCATTTACCCAAACAATACAAAAATACTAATTCAAAGATATACATGAACCCCTATGTTTATAGCAGCATTATTTACAATAGCCAAATTATGAAAACAGCCCAAGTATCCATTAACAGATGAATAGATAGAGAAGATGTGTTGGGACACGTGGGTGGCTCAGTCAGTTAAATGTCTGCCTTCAGCTCAGGTCATGATCACAGGGTCCTGGGATTGAGTCCCGCTTTGGACTCCTTGCTCAGCAGGGAGCCTGCTTCTCCCTCTGCCTCTGCCTGCTCTGCCTGCTGCTCCTCCTGCTTCTGCTCTCTCTCTCTCGGACAAATAAATAAATAAAATCTTTAAAAAAAAGAGAGAGAGAGAGAGAGAGAAGATGTGGTGTATATATATACAATGGAATATTATTTAGCCATAAAAAAGAATGAAGTCTTGCCATTTGCATGAAATGGATAGAGCTACAGAGTATTATGTTAAGTGAAATAAGTCAGAGGAAGAGAAATACCATTTCACATGTGTGAAATTTAAGAAACAAATGAAACGAGAAAAGGGGAAAAAAAGAAAAGGAAACAAACCAAGAAACAGACTCTGAACAAACTAAGGGTTACCAGAGGGGAGTTGGGGGGGTTCGATAGGTGATGGAGATTAAGAAATGCACTTGTTGTGATGAGTACCGGCTGATGTATGGAATTGTTGAATCACTATATTGTACACCTGGAACTAATATTACACTGTGTTAACTGAATGGAATTTAAATAAAAACTTTTAAAAAAGAAAACTTAAAAAAAAAAAGGAAATGGAAACTTTTGATCATAAGGACCCAGAGAAATTATCACTCAAGACCCAGCCTAAAAGAAAAATTGGATGAACTTCAGGAAGAAGGAAATTAAACCCAGATTGAAAGGAGGGAATGATTGAATTAATTACCTTAACCAGTATTTATAGGTGTGTACTACGTCAGGCACAGTGCTGGAGGCAAGGCATACCACAGGGAACGAAGCAGGCAAAATTTCTTGCCTGGTCCTTGAGTAAGAAATACAGTAACTTAAATGTTCTGAAATTGCACAGTCTTTCTAGAAGTGACATCTTTTTAATCTTTTCAGGATTCACTGTTTCTTCAATTTGAGTATCCATATGAAAAGAAATGTAGAAATACGCTCTTCCCAGAAATTGACAGGTCTAACCAAATGCAAAAACCAGTAAGTATAGAATATTTGAATAATTGGCAGTGTCATGTAACAAACAGGGATGTGGATGAAATCCTGTGCCTACAAATTAGAGAAGGCAGTTCCTTTCAAGCATGTGTAAAACTTTACAAAAATTGAGACTATATATGATCTCAAATCGAATGTGAAAAAAATACCACAATAATCAGTATCATAGAGGCCATAGTAAAATGAGAATCAGTAACAAAACAACAAATAGCATCTTGGTTTCATATCCAAGTCTGTCCTTCTGTATGAACCACCTGCAGGCCACAGGGAGTTGAATTCAGCTCAGTCTTCGCTCAGACATGGGAGTCTCCATTCTCGCCTTTCAATTTTCCTCTCACTCTTGTCTTCTTTTCCCCCACTCCTGTTCCTAACCTGAGTCTCTAGGGTGAGTTGTCAATCATCAGGGTTCCCTTCTGGATGAGACTGTATCAGGAAGGGGAGGGAAGGTGTAAAGGAAGCAATGGTTAGAGTACTCATCAGACCACAGGCATTTCTCCTGCCAAAAGTTGTCTTCTCTTTGTGTACCATCTCTTCTGCTTTGTAATCAAAGGATTTTTGGGTCATTCTATTACCGAGGTATCCTCCTCTTACACTAGCTTCAGGATATCTTTAATTCCAGGAAGGGAGTTGGTGGGGAGGGGTGAGGAAACATAGATACATGTGCACATTTTTATCTTTATCATAATGAAATCATACGACATACTGTTCTGCATTTCTTTGTTTTTGTAAAAATATATTGTAGACATCTCCCCATAACAATAGATACAAGGCTACCTCAGTTTTTCAAATGAAAGGATAAAATTCTATTTTGTGGATGGCTGAATGACAAGAAAACCACAAAACTGCATTGGAGGACACAAAGCATCATATACCTTGTATATAATATTGAATATTTATGAATATATTATATATATATATTTCGAAGTAAGGAGATTCAGTGTTAATATATTGCTTCATTCGAGATCTATTGTTTGAGTGCTTACCATGTGTCGTGTACTACTGTTAGCAGTAAAGATACAGCCATAAACAAAATAGGTGAAATTCCCTGCTCTCCTGAAGCTTACGTTCTAGTGAGAGGAAACAAAAAATGAACATAATAAATAACAAAATTATATGGAATTTTATAAGTGGTGAATGCAACGGAGAAAAAGAAAGCAGGACAAGGTGGGTGGGAAGTACTGAGAAGGGGTGAAATTTTAGATAGAGGAATCAGGGAAGACCTCGATAGCACATAGGAGCAAAAACATTAAGAAGGTGCGGTTACCTGGAAGAAAAGTGTTTCAGGCAGAAGAAACAGAGAGTGCAAAGGCCCTGAGGTAGAATCATAGGTAGCCGATTTGAGGAACAGCAAGCAGACCAGTGTTACTAGAGTGAGGTGACCAGAAAGGGAGAAGTAGGAAATAAAACCTTTCTTAAGGACATGAGCTTTTCCTCTAAGTGAAATGGAAAGCACTAGATGGCTTTGAGTTGGAGGCTGATAGTCATGGACTAACATTTTCATAGGATTGCTCTGTGTCTCGTGATGAGCATAGACTCTAGAGAGTAAGAGTAAATGCAGGGAGATCAGGGAGGAGGCTCTTAGGAACCTATGGACAAGGTCATGGAGCCAGGTTCCAGGAGCAGTAGAGGGGCAAGAAGCGGTTCCATTCAGACTGGTTTTTAAGGGTGGATCTGACAGAAATTGTTCATGGGTTGGATATGGGGCAGGAAGGAATGGGGGGACTCAAGGGTGGCTCCAAAGGTATTTTGGCCTGAGCAAAGAGAAGGAGAAGGAGAAGGTGGTTATTATCTGAGATGGAACGTACCACTGCAGAAGCATTTGTGGAGAGAAATTTGAGAACATCTTAAAATGTCACTTCTGTGCACTCCATTTCCTTCTTAATCCCCATGCGTGTTTTGCAGGGGTGGGGAGGAGGGGTGGTGTTGATGAGACAGCAGGGGGGTACCCCCTGCTGCCTCTGGCTCGTCGTGTCTCATGAGGTTGCCGTCAAACTACCAGCCAGCGTTGTTTCACTGCAAGGCTCCAGTGGGACTCCACGATCCATTTCCAAGTTTATTCACAAAGTTGTTGGCAGGCCTCAGATCTGCTTCCAAGTAAACCCACACAGGCGTCTCTCCAGCGCTGCTGTACTGTGTGCTCTCTGGCCTCCCCCCCCCCCCCCAGGAGAGAGCCAGTGGTCAAGGAGCGACCCCACAGAGCGGCAGAGAGAGTGCTTGGGATGGAAGCCACAGTCTTTTCTAACGAATCACTGCAATGTCATCCCATCACTCTACTGTATTGTGTTTGCCGAAAGCCCATTACTAAGTCCATCCTGCATTCACGGGGAGAAGAATATATAAGGACGTGAATACCACGACGTGGGGATCCTGGGGTCCTCTTAGAGGCTGTCTACCATAGGATCCTTATAAGACTTGAAAAAAACAGAATACCTCCACGATAACATTCAGGGAGTCAGAATTTATTAAGCACCTTGTTCGTGCCTGGTATTATGCCAAACCTGAAAATCCAGAGATGACTCTGATGGACTCACAACTCTTCTCGCAAGAAAATGCATCAACGTGACCGTGACCGCCCATCCGCACTGAGCCCTGCGGGCAAGGCAGCGAGTCCGGTGATTCAGACCACACACCACCGGGCTGGACGGCCCATCCTCCTCCGCCGCTGACGAGCTGTGCGACATTTAACTACTTACTCATTCTCTTCGGGCCTCCGTTTTCAAATGTGTGAAAATGAGGGACTAGCTGGATGTGAGGATTAGGAAAGTCAGCCTATGGGAAAGCACTTAGAGCGCTGGGACAAGAGCGGAGGACTGTGTTAGCGGGTGGCAGTAGCGGTGTGGACTGGCCCTCTTCTAGAGCAGGGCCCTTTACTTCGTGTACTTTGACTTGCTCATTCTTTTTTAATGCATTACTGCTTTTATATACCTTTAAGCTCATGTAAGACTTTCCAGCCCAAGTTTCAAAAAGATTTAAAAGCATTTACTGTTTTCAATGTCATTTGCTTGGTTCTTCAGGCAAGAAAAAGAGATCAATCTGAAAAAAATTCACTGTCACTCAAAAATTTTAAATCATTTTGGGGCGCCTGGGTGGTTCAGTCGGTGAAGCATCGGACTCTTGGTTTTGGCTCAGCTCATGATCTCAGGGTGGTGAGATCAAGCCCTGGCAGGCATGGCTCCGTCTGCTTAGGATTCTTTCTCTCCCTCTCCCTTCCCTTCTGCCCCTCTTCCCCCCCACTCTCTCAAATAAATAAATAAAATCTTTTTAAAAAATCATGATTTTGCTCTTCTTCCTCCAGATTATTCATGCAGATTTAACTAAGGATGGGCCTAGAATGGATCTCTAGGAAACAAGGATCCCTTGTTCTGTCGTCTTTGGAAAGCTGGTCTACTTAGACAGCCATACCCATTGTTCTCCTGAAAGCAGCGACTATCCCTGACAGAACGTCCTCTGCAAGGACACAGGCACTTGTATTTCTCATTTGATGTTTGTGTAGAACATTGACAAAGATGTTTTTAAAATATAAGTAGAGTATAGCACTTACCCCTTCTATCAGTGTGTCCATGTACCGCCTTGAGCAATTCTATCAAACACACGCTAGTAGCCCATGTAATCAAGTAGCATTCCTTTCTACATTGGGGCTGACTCATATGTGGGGAATTCCCAGTCACAGAATCCTTTCCTTTGTTTATTTGATTTTTTTTGCCCTCTTTGGAAAGGACACGAGAACTTGAAATGCACAGGGCTGAGGCTCCAGTGATTTTTTTTTTTCCTGAAAAATTATCTATTGTACTTCCAATGAAATAGTGGATAATAGACTCTTCAATAAATTGCTGTTAGGGTAACTGGGTGGCCATAAGGACAAGAAATAAAATCAGATCATACCCACTTTTATTCCAAATAAACTCTTAATTTCAAAAAAGACTTATTTTCTGAAAAGGAAACCATGGAACATTCCAAAAGCTATCATGAAACGCCCATTTATTTCAAAATGTGAAAGAAAACCTATATATCATAAAGGAAAAAAAACAGATCAGTTTTATTACATTAAAACATGTAAATCTATATTGCAAAAAGAACCCAAAAGCATAGAAGAAATGGTGAAAATGTTTAATTTGCATTACAGAAAAGTAGCTTATTTTTTATAGAAATTGATAAAAGGAATGACAATTCAACAAAAAAATGGGCGAGATGAGAACAGTGTTCAGAAAATACAGATGGTTCTTAAACTCAGGAGAAGACATTTATTCTCATTCATAAGATAAATTCTAATTGCGGTTTCACTAAGATTTCCCTCCCAGGTTTGGACTTGACTTAGTGGTTCATATCCAAAGAATGGAGTGTGGAAAAGGGAAGAAGAGTCATGTTAGGGTGAAATAACCTGGTAGAAAGTACCTTAATAAAATGAACGAGGTCACTATCCTTGGTCTAGTCATGAGAGATGACCTCCGACAAACCCAACGTGAGGGAGAGTCTACAAAATACTGACGAGTTCCTCAAAACTGTCGAAGTCATGTGAAACAAGGGAAGACCGAGAAACTGTCAGAAACCCGAATAAGGAGACACGGCAACGAAACATAATATGCTCTCCTGGATGGGATCCTGGGACAGAAAGGGGACATTAGTTAGAAAAACTGTGGAAATCCACATAAAATCTGGACTTCCATTAATAACAATATACCAATGTTGTTTCTTCATTTTCATGACTGCATCGTGTTAATGTCAGATGTCACCGTGAGCAAAAACCAGGAGAAGGATATCGGGCAACAGTCTTTGCTATCTTTGCAACTTTTCTGTAAAATCTGAAATTATCCCGAAATAAAAGGTTTATTAAAGATATGTTTTTACCAATCAATTTGGCAAAGATGGAAAGATTGATAACATTCTCTGGGTGGAGATGGTGTAGGAAAGCAGTATCTCATGTATTCTTAGAAGAAGTGTAAGTTGGAACAACATGTATGAAGGTCACTTTGGCAGTTTCCGTCAAAGCGTCTGAAGTTACCCTGTGACTCAGCAGTTTTATTTCTAGGGATTACCTGATAGGTATGCTGGTGTGTGCACAAATACACAAGATTATTCATCATGGCATTGTTTGAGCAAAAGATTGGAAATAACTTTGTATACGAGTAGGGGACTTTTTTTTTTTCAATTCCAATATAGTTAACATAGGATGTTATATTCATTTCTGGTGTACGATATAGTGATTCAGCACTTCCACACATCACCCGGGGCTCATCCCAACAGGTACCCTTCTTCATCCCCATCACCTATTTCATTCATCTCCCCACATACCCCACCCTGGTCACCATCAGTTTGTTCTCTATAGTTAAGAGTCTGTGTCTTGGTTTGTCTCTTTCTTTTCCCCCTTTGTTCATTTGTTTCGTTTTTTTAAATTCCACATATGACTGAAATCATATGGTATTTGTCATTCTCTCTGACTGGCTTACTTCCCTTAGCATAATATTCTTTTTTTTTTTTTTTAAATCCTTTGATACTTTATTGAACTGCTACAGTGCTTCCTTAGTTTTTGATGTAGTGTTCCAGGATTCATTGTTTGCGTATAACACCCAGTGCTCCATGCAATACGTGCCCTCCTTACTACCCATCACCGGGCTAGCCTATCCCCCGACCCCCTCCCCTCTGAAACCCTCAGATTGTTTCCCAGAGCCCATAGTCTCTCGTGGTTCATTTCCCCTTCTGTTTACCCCGCTTCATTATTCCCTTCCTTCTCTTACCGATCTCCCTGCTATTCCTTATGTTCCACAAATGAGTGAAACCATATGATAATTGTCTTTCTCTGATTTAGCATAATATTCTCTAGCTCCGTCGATGTTGCTGTTAATGGCAAGAGTTCATTCTTTTTTATGACTAAATAGTATTCTATTATATATACAATGTATGTAATTATATATATAAATATATAAAATAATAAAGATAAATATTTATATTTATATTTTATTTATATATTAGTAATATAGTTTTATTTATTTTGTATATTTATTATAAACATATAAAATATATAAATATAAATATGTATATAAATATATACATATATATATAGCACATCTTCTTTATTCATTCTCTCAGTAGACACTCAGGCTGCTTCCATAGTTTGACTATTATAAATAATGCTGCAATAAACATAGGGGTGTTTATATCCCTTTGAATTAGTGTTTTCTAATTTTTTTGGTTACATACCAAAAATCACAGTAGTGTGATAACTGGATTGTAGGGTAGTTCTATTTTTATTTTTTTTTAAGTTTCTTTATTTTTTTTAGTAATCTCTACACCCAGCATGGGGCTCGAACTCACTGAGCCAGCCAGTCAGGTGTCCATATTTTTAATTTTTTGAGGAACCCCCCATACTGTTTTCCACAGTGGCTGCACCACTTTGCATTCTAGTACGGGACTTCTTAATAAATTGTGGCCCATCCTTTCAATAGAAAATTTGCAATTGGGGTGAAAAAACTTTCAGCATATATTACTAAGTTAAAAAGAAAGTTCAAGATACCCTAGTGTGGAGCGGGTAGTGTATTACCATGTACTTGAAGAGAGGGGGACAGATACAATGTTTTCTTGTATGTGCATTAAAATGCCTCTGGAAGGGCAGACAGACAATTAGAAATTTTCGTCTGCCTCCAGAGAGGAGCACTAGAGTAGGAAGGAGTGAAATGGATCTTTCTCCTACACCTTTTCCTGTATTTTGAATTTTGACGTGACTACACTACCTACCATATTTCACAAAAGCTAAGATGTCACAGATTACAAAATGTAACATTCTTTCATGTATAATGAAGAACAGAAAGCTGCCATTTACCTGTAAAGCAACACTGACTAGAAGATAAATCCGGATTTTAAGATGTGCATCTTTAAAAGCAATAAAAGCATAATTTTTAAATGTGCACTTTAGAAACCATAAAATGTGCTTTCAAAATACAACTTTGGAAAGATGTTTTAAAGAAATAGCCATTTTTGTTGTGGTTTTGTAGTTGTTGTGTTTTTAATGTATAGGAAAAAAGGTCTACAGGAAGATGTACCAAATAGCTCTAGCAATTATTTCTACGTGGTCTCATAGTGGTGATTTTTATTTATTTCTGTGTATCTTCTGTTTTTTTCTGTAAGGATAAAGCATTGCTTTTATGATCTTAAAAGAATGTTAGCAAGTGCACTGTGACTGTGAGCTTTAAGGGGGCAATTCACACACCTTGTTTGTGGTCTCAGAAGTTGACCTTAACAATGATAAGCTTCAAGGTCCCCCACCTACACCGTGCTTTTCAGTTTCCTTTGTAAGTTCCTCCTCCTGCAACTTAAATATTTCCTTCCTTGGGTTCTGTTTTTCCAGGCTCCTCCTCTTGGTCTGTGTATTTTGGTACAGAAGCAGCCCAGGACTAGGGTGCACAGCGTAGGCTTTGGTGCCGGACGGACCAGCTTCAGATCTGGGCTCTGCCTGTCACTGTAGCACCTCAGGCACAAGGGGGGGGGGTCGTCGCAGTAATACCTACACAGTAGGGTGGCTGTAATGACAGAAAGAGCGAGTATGTGCACAGTGAACAGACCGGGCTGGTAGGGTAGATAGCCTATAAACTAGCTATTCTCACTCGCTTCTGGACAGTCCCATCACACACACAGCTTTGTGTATCATCTTTTTGCTGATGACTCCCAAATTTATTTCCCAGGCCCAGATCTCTGTCCTGAGCTTCAGGCCTATGCAGTCCACTGCCCCCTGGATGTCGTCACTTGGACATCCCCGAAAGTGAGCCTGTCTTAACGGAACTCACCATCCTTCAAGCCAACTACCTGTACTTCCTTCACAAGCTCCTTCTTCCAGTTGTCTCTGATGTTGTTATTGTCAGAGACCTCAGGATCATTCTTGACTTAGTTTTCTTCAACACACCCCCCAACCTCGCAACACACACACACACACACACACACACACACTTTGTCCTGCACACACAACTCCTAGATGACTCCTGATTCCATGTGTTCTTCTCCAAACCCATGGCCATTACCACTGTGCAGGCCGTCTCTGTCCTAGATTGTGGCACCATCCTCTAGGCTTGCCCACATGCCACCACTCTCCCCTACTGCAGGCAGAATGATCTTCCCGACAAGACACTTGATCAGGGGGGCCTAATGGATACGTGCTGCCAGTGAGTTCCTGCTCACCTCGGAGCAATCTTGAAGAGGGTTTCTATGTTCCAGGTCTGCTCTCCTCCCTCGCCCATCTTATTTCATGTCTCTGTCTTACCTTAGACCCTTGATTCCAGCCATAATGAAAGACTGCCTTTTCTAAAGGGTTCTGTCGTCCGGCCTCCCTCAACGCCTCTGCACATGTTGGGTTCCAGGTGGAGGAAGTGCCATCCTTGGCGTAGCTAGCCCTCACTTTCCTTCCAGCCTCAGGCGTGTCTGCCTCAGAAGGCGTTCCCCAACCCAGCTCTTGGCTGGGTCTGCCTCCCACGTGCTCCCAGAGCACCTTCTGCTTCCTTCTCGCAAAGCATCTCATACTCTTTGCTAGTTTTTCCCCAACTCGCCTGTCAGCCTCTCTCTTGATGAGCCCGCGTCTAGGCAGTGCTATGCCAGGGCTCACAGTACCAGCTTCCAAGAGCCCGCTGCTAAATGTGCAGGATCGTTGCAAGCTGGTCGGTAAGCACGGCCATTATCCAAAGTTAAATTATATAAGCTTGCAATGAAGTATATGGTGTTGAAAATGAAAATAATAAATACTGAAACTCCTCCCTACCTAATTACTGCATTGAACTCTAGGCTCTGGACATGGCAGACGTCTATATTGCGCATCTTGTCCCGACTCCAAGCTCAGCGACCAAATATTGGTAGCTTGACATTGGCCATGGCAATGATGGGTGGATTTACACATAGAAGTGTCAAAGGCTACAAACCAGCCTTGATTTACAGTTTCGTTGCTGGTCGAGGCTCACCACTGTGTCTGACTGACTCTGGTGTTCCCTGTACCTGGCACTGACCTGAAACGGGTGGTGCTTAAGAGATATTTATTGAAAATGTGTGAATATATGAAGCCATGAATGATGGAATATAAGGAGGCCTAGAACTTCCCTGAACCCTGTCACTGCCTATTGCTTAGGAAGAAGGGTTCAAGGAAGGGTGGAAGTTGTCAGAAGTAACACCAATGTATTGGCTTTGCCATCCACACCTTGGGGTGTTCCCTGGAGCCCCTTTGCTTAGGTCCCATGAGCCAGGACCGACCATCCAATGAACCCAGGGTCAAGTTTCCCACAGGACCTGTGGGTAGCCCCTAAATAACTTTCCATTTACACATAATTGGCAGGATTGGCCTAGATTCGTGGGGCCTTGGTTGCATTCCTCGGTGGCAAATGCTGCTTACATAAGCTGAGTGGGCTGTCTTTGAGAAATGTCCAAGACTTGAAGGGAAAATTTCCCTTCTCTCCATCACTAGTTTGCTTACTGCAGTGAAGATATTTTTGGATTTTGGCTGAGTCGGTCTCTCTTTTTGGCCTGTGTACCCCTGGGGGATTGCTGCTCCTCCAGATGGAAACTAATTGAAGAGTAACCATGGGCCAGGTCTACAAGGAGGAAGAGGAGGGAGCCACAGGGTGCCCTGGCGGTCCTGTCTTGTTCCAACTTCTGCACGGTTTCTGAGCTGGAACTCTGCAGGAAGCGCTGTACCCAGCAAGGTGCCCTGAGGTTTTCTAGAGCATGAAGACTGCACCAGGATGAGCCCTCTAGAGAGTCTGCTGGTGCTGAGGAGTGTGTCCTGGAGGCACACTGTCTGGGTTCAAGTCAGGGCTTTGGCTTACAACCTTGATAACCATGGTGAAAATACTTAACTTCTCTGTGCCTCAGTTTCCTCATTTGTAAAATGAGAATAATATCAATTTATATATTATGTATGTGTGTGTGTATATATATCTCCTATTTTGCAGGGCTGTTGTAAGAATTTAATGAGATCGTTGACCTTGCCTGGCATATACTAAAATCTCACTAAGTCTTAGCTAGCTATTTTCTTTGAAGTGAAGAAGCAGGAGATGTCTGTGGGCCAATAAAGACCCAGCTACAGAAAAGTCCAGCTTGAGATGCCACTTGGAAGAAAGGCTTGTTTCAGATGCTTAGCCAAAACTCAGGCTTGGGTTTCCAGGACACAATTAAGAAGGGCCTTTTTATCATGTATCCCATAGAAGGCATTGTGTTGTAGTGAAAAGAGCAGGACTTTTAGAATTTAGACAGGACCTGGGTTTTAAACAGAGGCTGACTAACTTTGGAGGGAAACTTTCATTTCTATGAGAGTCACCTTTCAAATCTGTAAAATGGGTCAAACTATAATACATACTACAAAAGAGAAAGCCTTAAATAAAATATGGTAATTATACTGCTGGACAAAGAAGTGCTGTGATTGTTGAACTAGGACGATCACTTCTAGGTCTTAGAAATTTCTGATGCTCTATGAGTGGTAACGTTACCCACCCCAGCGTGGTGGTTGTAAGAGGAAATGAGATGATTTATGTAGAGTTTAGTTGCATGCTTGGAAAATAAGGAAAGATCCATGAACATTAATGCTGTGTTATTGCTATTTTTTATTCTAGAGGCAACAACATTTCTGAGCACCTACTGTGTGCCAGGCCTGTGTTTGTTGCAAGGAATACGGCTTACAGCTTATCTGACCTTGTACACAGGGAGCTTCCTTCCATTCCAGTCAGGGAGAGAAAGGGGTGAGAAACAGAAAAAGAACCTGTATATTTTTAGACAATGATATGCTTTATGTAGAGAACAAAAAGGTGATTGGGTTAGGGTGACAGAGGAGGGTTCTCCTTCAGACCACGTTTCAGAGGAAGCTGCTCTCTGGCTCAGATCATGTGGCCGATGGAAAACACTGTTTTCACGCCTTTGTGTCCCTTTGACATCTGCGTGAAGATGGAGTCTGCATAAACAGGAATCCACAGATCTCCCCATGGGCCTAGCTCCAAATCAAAATGCTGAAGGCAGTGTGGACGAGGTGGACCCAACACCCTCTCCCTTGCCTGGCCACGTGACTGGACGTAACCTCGGTGGTTTCCCTGCCTGCATGTGGCCTATCCATCCACCAGGTGGCAGTGTTCAATAATGAACAATGAAAGCATTAATTAAAGAGGGCCTCTGGCCAGCGTGAATATTGCAGGCCCCCTAATGAACATTTGCTCCGAGCACTAATTACAGTTATCCTTTCCAATGGCTGTGCAGGATTCCTGGCCTTTGTACAGGGACAGTTTTCCTTCTGGATCTCCTTTCATTGTATGTCTGAAATAAACAATATTTTTAACTGCTGTGACGGGACATACACATGCCCAGGTAACGTAGAGAGAGCTTTTCAGAAATTGTTACATTGCATTGTTGCACTCTCTTGGCAGTGACTCATATTACTCCCACTTTATAGATGAAGCCTCTAGGGGTCGGAAGGTAGCAGCTGCCTAGGGACGCCCGGCTGGTATGTGACACAGTACTGAGTTCTAATCTAGCTTTGTCTGATGTCAAAGTCCAGCTAGTACCGTCACTGTGTTCCTCTGGATTTAAAGAAGAAGGATTTTTACTAAGACAAGTGCACTGAAACAGAACAAATTGTGTCCCATATTAAGGTATCATATTCTCATCCATGTAATACTAGTATTAATACTATCAAAGGGAGTACTTAACCTAGCTCTAGAAACGGGATTGGGGAGGGGGGGTACCAAAGGAAAGAATCTAAGACCAGAAACACTTCTGAGGACTTAGGCCAGAGGACAGAGTTGTTTGTGTTTTGTTGTTTTTTGGGTTTTTTTTTTTTTTTTTACTGTGACTGACAGTCCTCACAGGATGTCTTAAAAGAAACAAGGGCAAACTGTCATTACAGATGAAGAATCTAAGTCAGAGAGGTAAAGTTCCTGCCTGAGGTCTCCCAGCAGTTCACTAGGAGCTCTCTGGAGGTTCCAGGGGCTTCCTCATTATCCTGGGAGCTGGCTGATCAAAGATAGCTTCAAAGTTCTAAAACAGTAAATGATAATGTAACTCAAGAGAATATTTTACTAGCAGATGGGGGCAAATTAATATTTATGTGTTTAAGATTTCTACAGCTTGAAAAAGATTATTGCTATTTTGTCTCTGGGTGACTGAATGAGATTAAGGAGATATAAATGTACAGCTTATCATGATATTTGGGGTTGTGGCCCCACCAATGGTAGATTTGAACTGGAAGGGAAGTTGCAAGCAATCTGGTGCAACTCCTTCATTTTACAGCTGGGGAAACTGAGGCCCAGAGAAGGGTGACCCAGCCAGCTGATAGTAGGATCAGGTCTAGGTTCCCAAAAGAGGAGCCTCCATCCACTCCCTTCAGGGTACAAGAGACCGGAATTCAAACCAGAGTCCTGTCCAGAGTAGGCCTTTGTGGGCTGCTGCTTATAAGTTCAAAGAAGGCCCTGAGATCAAATAAATCTGAGAAGCATTCGGTCAAATAAATTTCAACACATTTTAATAGGACTTGTAAGAACCTTTAATGTACTAGTATTTCCTATGAATCTCCAAGAGGGAACCAGAATATTTTCAGTTTGCTAAAATTATTTGACCTCAAACTATTTTTACTACCATGTCCATTAACAGCTCACACAACAATGTTCAGTAGACCACAACTGGGAAAACAATGGCTTAATTTTTGTTATCTCTGTTTCCCAAAGTATTTGGTCATGGAACCCCATGTTTAAGAGTATCTCATAGAATAAATGTTTGGGGAGCACACCTAGAAACTGCTTCCCTCAGCTATGGACAAAATGAAACCATCTCTGAGTGCCAGCATCCAACTAGCTAAAGGGCTGTGTTCAGAGGGCTCGCCTACCTAGGAAACATCAAGTGTCCTCAGAGGACATCCAGCTTCAAGAAAGGGAAATTATACAGAGTAAAGAGCCATCTTTGTGAAACCTTCCCAATGAGATCTGAAAAGGTCAAGCTAATTTAATTGTTATTTTTTGGGAGGACAGCCTTTTCATACAATGTTTTGGAAGTGAGCAAATATGGTGAGATTTCTGTACAGTGCATTAGGGAGTTATGCCATTAAAGCCAGAACTGGGGGAGTCAGATACACATGGGTTTGATTCCCACTGTGCAGCGTGTTAGCAGTGACTCTGGGCAAATTGTCCCCATTGACCTTCAGACTCCTTAAAATGGGGATAATTACATTCTGTGAAAATTGGGATAATAACAGTACCTATGGGAAAAGATGGGGAAAAACACAGAAGGTGCCGAATTTTTCCAAAATAGTTACTCAGAAACCACTTGGGAAGAAAAGTGGGACTCTAAGAAAATGATCGAGTAACAAAATACGCTTGGTCAACTGCTCTGCATAGTAAAGGGATAAGAAAATACAAGTGTGGGGTAGAGAACTAACCTGGCGGAAGAGGTAGGAGGCCAGTGAGAGGTGGGGCAGAGAGCATGAAGCAGAAGGGGAGAGAGGGAAAATCGCAGCCCCCTGACAGGCCTGCTCCCCATGATGCTAAGAGGAGAAACTCAGGGAAGAGAACGGCCGGGATGTGTTTTCACAGGAAATTCCCCAAGCGATCCCAGGCCAAGGCGTAACCCCACAAAACCACAGTGAGGACGGTCACTCTTCCACATTGATTGCTTGTGTTGATTTTGATTGGAAGGTAACTGACACCAAGTTATGACTACCGCAGAGAGGTATTATAGAGGCCCGAGGGAAATACCCCTAAATAGGGAGCTAAGCAAAGAGCATGGGGTTTAGCTCACTTTACAAAATGTGTCCTTGCCTAATTGCCCCGATTCAATTTGTACACATTTAATAATGTTTTCTCATTAAATTGCATCATCGTCTGAAGGATGAGTCAGCACAGTGAAGGAGACCAGCTGTGGCCTTCCAGTCAGGGGCTTGCACTCTCCCCTCAGCTCTGCTCAGGAAGATTGAGTGCCTTAGGCCAGTTGCTTGGCCCACTGGACTTGGGTTCACTCACCTGTGCAACAAGGGGAGACAGGCGTGGTGATTCATGAGGCATTATCGCCTCACAGAAACAGGTTTGGAGTTACAGAGATGTGAATTCCAATGTGACCTCTGCCACCATTTTGTTTTGTGATTGCCAGCAAGTTCCTAACCATCTGTGAAATAAGGGTGATCAGAATCAAGTAAGCTTATGCTTATAACTCTGAAATGGTGTCTCTCATTGGGTCTCCAGTTGGTATTGGCTTCTAAGACTTTTAGCTTTAAGCTTTTTTATCCTTAAAGCTTCTTATCTGCTTTCAGCGCGCGCGTGCGCACGCGCGCACGCGCACACACACACACACACACACACACACACCAAGCTTTGCTAGATCCTTCTCCCTCTTCCTGAAAAAAATGAAAAAGGGAAGCACTGGAAGCCAAGTGAAGGCAAGGGGATGAGGAAGGGCTGGCCTGAACAAAACCCTGGACTGACCCAATGGAAGACAGTCATCACACTCTCCACATCTCGAGTGATTCTAGGGTTCGGAACACATGCGTGTAAGGAAGAGCCCCCACCATGTCAGATAAGTAGATCAGGTAAATGGGAGACGGCAGGTGGGGTTATTGACCCTTTCCTTTCTCCCTGAAGCTTACAGCTGGCTGTCTCAGCAGATGAATCCCAGACTAGTGGAATCAGCTTTTGCCAAACTCCTTTCTAAATCACCTTAGCTGTTGACTCCATTCTCTAGGGACACATGCAGGCAAGGACCAGAAATTGTCAAAGCAAAAGTGGGTCACAAACCACAGATCATTGCAATAGCTGGGCCACCATAGAAAATCCCTTTGGTTAGTGATTCTTTTCTTTTGAGAAGAGCTCTTCCATAGGGCACTAAGGTCTTTTTGGCTGTAGATTATTAAGGCTTAACCATCTCCTATTGATATGAGGCAGAGTTTAGGTTGGAAGCTATCTGTAGGTGACTGGACCAGATTGTGATTTTCTGTCTACAAAATGTGTTTTCAATATACTCTTAATATATATTCTTAATATATAAAAATACTCTTAATATTTATATACTCTTAATATATAAAAAGCATCACCAAACAGAAATATGAGCAAAGGACATGAAAATGCAATTCATAAAAAGAATACATGTCTAATAATCATATGAAAAGGTATTCAAGCTTATTAGTAATGAAAGAATTAAACTAACAATTAGGATGGTAATTTTTACCTAATATATGAAGTTGTTAAAAATGGAGCAAAAGAGATACTTTTTTTTGGTGAGACTGTAGAAAGATACCACATTTCTGGAGGTAAATTCATCAACGCAAAGCCCAAGTTTTAAATGTGCTTTTGACTTGGCTCTACAATTCCATTTCTTGAATTTTATTTTAAGTAAATAAGCATAGAAACATAAGAAGATTGAACTATAGGGATGCTTATCATAGCCTTGTCTCTCCATAAGCTTTTTTTGTTATTATGAATAATCCAAGGATGTATGAAGAGGAGATTGATAAGATTATGGTGTATCCAGATAATGGAATATTCTGCAGGCTTTAGAAAGCACGATGAAAATACATATTCACACTAAGTAGAAAAAGACAAATTATACAACTGATATTCCTTTCAAAGACAACAATAACAATAAAACAATAAGAAAAACAACATTATGTGCACATGAGGACAAAGACTGGGGCAAGAGTCCTTCCAAAATCTGATGGCTCATTTACTCTGGTTGGGAAGGTCAGGGCGTGAAGAATGATTTTTACTTAGATGTTTTTCTTGACTGTTAGAATTCTTACACCGAACGCAAATTGCTTTTATAATCAGAAAATAGCAAATAAGGCAGAAAATGGAATAAAGTATGGGAGAAGTTACGGAGGGCGGTACCACCCTTGATGAGAAAGGGCTTGCAGCTTCAACATGCTGGAAATAAAACCTGCCATTTTACTAGCTTCAGAAGATTACGACACGTATTCCTCAAACATGTGAAAACCTGTCGCCTGGGATTTAGGGCTGATGCCATGCTTGAAAGACGTTGACCTGAGCTCTGAGTCTAATTTGTTTAGATTTGTCTCCACTACCTGGTCCACTTCCATTCAGAGCTGATGGCTTTCCATTCTAATTACTCTGCCGCTCTCTTCTGTCTGCTCAGATTCCGGGTGATTTTCATTTAAAAGAGCATGTGCTTTGTCTTGTCTCCCAGTGGCTTTTACAGGTATGGAATGAGAGCGTATCTGATAGAGGGAATGCCCTCTGGAGCAGAAAGGGGGCTTGGGACTACCCTGGCTACTCTCAAGAGGACCAAGGGAACTTAAGGCAGAAGCTCAGAGGTAGATTAGGACCAGAACCGGAGGTAGGATGACGACTACTCATTAAATCTTGCCACAACTGTCTGTAGCGTTATCTAGCAAATCCATCCATGTGGAGAGCAAGGAAAGAGAGCTTAAAATTCTATAATCAACTAAAATTGATCAGGACATTTCCCTACTTCAAACCTATCAGTGGCTCTGCCATGACTTCCAGAGTCAGGTTGAAAATTCCTTAGCCTAAGAAACATGATCTGGCTCTTCCTATTGGCATCTTGAGGTCCATCTCTCATTGTTGCCTCCCTTCTGTGCTCTAGACTTCCTGCTTCTCCCTCATTATGTCAACTGGTTCACATTCCTGTGCGTCCCCGAGCCAAACCTAGAAAGCCCGTCACAGACCCACCACCAGCATCAGCACTCACTCCCAATGCTCTTGTCTATTCTTCTGGTCCTCCCATCCCTGTATCTCCAATGCTTGGCCTTGCCTCCCCACTTCTGCTAGTTCTTCAGTTTTGAAAACCCAATTCAGACACCACCTTCAAGGATCCAGAAGCCTCTCCTTTCCTCTCTGCCCCACCCCTGGCTGACTTAGCCTCTCCTCCACACCCATGGCCTCAGCTTCACCTTGCTTGTCTACTCTTTTGCGCATACGTTAATAAGTATTCACGTTCTTGCCCTCTGCCAGGCAGTGAGCTGGGTGCTGGGTGGAAATAAAGCAGAATAAGGCAGAGATCCTGACTTTGTGGAGTTCCTAATTTATTGTAGTACTTGATACACTGTACAATCGTCATTGGCTTCCTTCTAAGTCTCCTCCACCAGACTGTAGGCTTCTTGAAGTCTGGATCGTGTCTCACTCCACTCTGATTCCCCAGTCCCAGAAACATCAGGTTCTCAGTAAACGTATGTCAATCACTGAACAATTGGATGGAGAAATTAATGCCAACAAGACATGCTAGGCAGACAGGTTTTGAGCATTTATGACAAAATTCTGGTTAGTTTTCAATTATTACGTTTGAAGACAGAGATCTTAGACTTAGAACATCTAGGTTTCTACTGCACTCTCCCTTTGAACTGAAACATAAACCTGGATTACTTAGTGTGTTTTTCTAGGTGTTTGTTACAACACCTCAGAATGTTGGATTTAGCTACATTAAGACTGCTGTGTAAGAACGTAATACAGGATTGGGGGCAGTTTTACATGCTACCTCAGCAACTGTTCTGAATGATTTGGATCCCACATCCAAGCACTTAATAAGTGGATGACCTTGGGCACCTAGTTTATTTCTCTCTGCCTTAGTTTTCTCATCTCTGAACTGTGGGTGAGGGAACCCACTGCAGAAAGTTGCTGTGAAGTTTAAATGAGCCAGAACGTAGAAAGAACTTCTCTCACAAAAGGTTAAGTACTATGATGATAAAGCTCATTATCTGAAGCAGAAGTGCTGGAGACAGTATTATGTACTGGGTAACACTGTGGCCTTTGGAGGTGGGTTTGTATCCTGCCTCTGTTATTTATTAACCGTGTGATTCCGTGGAGGTTACTTAACCTCTCTGAACCGTGGTGTGCTCTTGTCTGAGTGGGGTTTAATAATAGAGAGCTCACAGAATTCAGGTGAGGATTAAATGAAAACCATGAACATACAAATTTAGGGCAATGAACAGGCACATGGAAAGTGATGAGTAAATGTTATTTTTAATAGTTCTGATAATAAAATAACAAGGTTGGTTATTGAAGATGGCCAACACTGACACTATAGTTTCCTCACCTCACCTTAGACGGAAAATATGTTGGGGCGCCCAGGTGGCTCAGCTCGTTGAGCATCTACCTTTGACTCAGGTCGTGATCCCAGGGTCTTGGGATCAAGCCCTGAGTTGGGCTCCCTGTCTAGCAGGGAGCCTGGTTCTCCTTCTCCCTCTGCCGCACCCCCTGCTTGTGCTCTTTCCCTCTCTCTCTCTATCAAATAAATAAATAAAAACTTTGGGGGGAAAAAAAGGAAAATATGTCCTACCTGGAAAAAGTGCTCATATAGGCAGATCGACTAGGTGACATTCCCTTCAAAACTGAAAACACTTCTTTAGGATTGAAATATTCGGAATGAATATGAAGAGTCCATTCAACAGAGTGGAGGGCTGGTAAAGACACAGATAAGGGCTAGACAGGGCATCCTCAGGTTCCTCAGGGCAAATGAAAGATGCGCTCCTCATAGACGGTGTCTGGAGTTTGCAAGGGTGAGGCCCTCAGTAGATCTGTGGCTATAGCTGCTTGGCATCCTGTGAGGAATTCTGGATATTGATTATTTGATTAATGTCTTAGCACCAACATTTGGAGAAAGGAAAACAGTAAATATGATGTGCGATGATCTTTTCCCGATTCTCCATATATTTGATTCTTTTTCCCAGCCCAAAGATCACTTTATATTTTGAGCAAGTGTATAACCTTTGACATGTGGTCCACACAGTGGGGTGTAATTGTAGCCTTCCCTTCAGGATTCCCTGTTTCTTTATCAAGCGATAAGTGCATCTGTGGGACTGACAAGTAGGGAAGAAGGAATTTAGTCCTTGCATTTCCTCTCCTCTAACCCCACAAGTAGCCTACTGGTCTTTGCACGAATTAGAAACAGATGCTCTTTAAGAAATTTTGTTGTTATATGAAAGAAATTCTTGCAATAAATATACAAAATTGTTATGACTATAATAGGATTGGTGCCCCCAGGGTTTCATAGCATATAACCCACATAATGTTATGTGCCAGCCACCTCTTCCTTCTCCCATTGCTCCCTAACTTGATCTTCAGTGATCATTCCTCAGAAGATGTGTTTGTTTGCTTATATCCTATCGGTCAGCATCTGCTGAACTTCTCTCTCAACTCTCAAGTTAAACACACTCGTTGAAGAACCATCCCTAACAGCCTTCCCTGCTCTGGACTAAATAAAAGTCTTGCTCCACCCTCCCTCACTGCTGGCACCGTGCATGGTATACACTCCTGTTCTCGAATTCGTCATGCTGAAGTGAAATTATTTGTTTACGTGACTGGCTCCTATTCTAAACTCTGAGCTTCTAGAGCAAGACCACGTGAGAGGCCTATGAAAATGCAGATTCCTGAGCCTGACTCCTCATTTCCTGAGTCGGAATTGCTGGGCACAGAATCTGAAAAGCTGCATTTCCAAATAGACCTTACCGAGCATAGCTTAAGCCCTCTACAGTCTGAAGCTGGCTCTCTAGAGAGCAAGGCATTTACTTACCACAGCCAGTGACATACCGGGCTATTGAGTTCCACTTGAAGTTTGCCTTGGCTCTTCATGTCTTCCCACTAAGAGATGTTTTTGAGTCCCAAAATGTATTAGCAATTCTAGAACATAAACATGCATGTCCATACTGGTTTTTTTAGAAATAGGTTAACTCTCAAGTCTATGAACTAGTGTGTTTGGCATTGGGGGAGTTAATGAGAGGAATGGAGGGCACTCTGGGTTTGAAGTGGTTATTAAATTAAAAAAAAAAAAGCATGATGACAATATCCTGGGTTATTTTAAAAGCTGGCTGACTGAGTTGGACATATTTTTCTTTCCAAGATCAAAAGACTAATCTTTGGTCAAATGCAGGTTGATAAAATCATGAGCGAGCTCTTTGGGGAGTGACCGGGGCAATTAGTTTTCTGTGATGACAGCTCCACATAGTTGCGGATCAGATAGGAGAACGAAGAGCGCAAGTCAAGAATTCAGGCAGAGGTTTTCCGCTCATGGAATTTGAGTGTGCAGGAAACAGAACTGTGCATGGACCTTATAATAACAAATAGGTATCGTTTTGAACAACAAATATGTGGAACTTCGATGCCAGAGAATTGGTTTAATCCAAGTTAATTACATCTTTTTGTAAATCCAGAGGAACCCATGACCTTTGCCTTTTATTCTGTGATCTCATGACTTTGTGGATGTCTCTTTAGAGCCCATTTTCCCAGAACTCTGAGAAGTTTGACTCTTGTCAGTTATAACCTGTCAAGTGACCAGATACAGGCAGAAGCCATAACCTCTTCCACGTAGAAGTAAATCGGAGCGCCTACGCTCTGAGAGCAAACTCCTTTGATCAGCTCATCTCGTGTTGTTTTAAAAGAGGATTATTTCTCTCAAGAATCATTCAATAAGCGCTCATCACCGGCCTTCATTTCTACAGATCCAACATTGCTATGGGTTTGAGATATTTTGCGAGATGCTTATAGGTAAGGTGCTTATATTTATCTGGGAACACAAGAACTCATGATTTTCTTAGAGGACAATTTAAAGCATTGTGTAGCTGAGTGCTATGCTCTAGTGACTTGCTGCCCAAAACATGATCTCAGGACCAGTAGCATGGGTGTCACCTGGTCCTTGTTAGACAGGCAGACACGCAGGCTCAAATGCAGACCTACTGCATAGGTATCTGCTTTTTAACAAGATCCCTGGGTGACTTATATTCACGTTAAAGGCTTACCTGTGGATTTGGGGATCCATATTGAGCTAGGTGCATTAGAATCACCTGGGGACTTGTAAGTATTTCCATTCCTAGGCTTTAATGCTAGTATATTACATTTTAGTTTAATGAGTAAGACTGTGAGCTCTTGGTGAATGTTGCTGAGGTTTAAAGTGCGGTTTGCTTCTCACTAGCTGTGTTCACAGTCAAACGATCCAACCTGACTGGGTGTTGCGTCATCAGTGAAAGAGGGAAATGATAACTATTTGGCAGGGCTGTTGGGAGATGAGATGTTTATCATGGTCCTGGTATATAGGAAGCAATTGAACAAATGCTGGCTATTCTTTTTCTGAATAGTGAAGTTTGGGAACTTCTTTTTCTGGCCAGTGAAGTTTGGGAACCATTGTGCTGTGGAAATGTACTTGGTTTATTTTACTGATCAGAAAACAGATTTCCTTGGGTAGGAGCTGACTGAGTGAAGAGAATGCTCAGTAATTCCATCACCCCCATACCCTCAACATGTGTACCTGGGTATGCATTTGGTGCATGTATTTTCCTGCAGATCTGGACTCTCTCCAATTTGTAAATTTTCCAGAGATACAGCTGATCCTGCTATCTTAAAACCTGGCCCAGGCATCATTTCCACATTGATTATTCCACATCAGCAAGGCAATATCTTTACTGAAGGTTCCTTATATATTCAGGGGTCCTGGAGAATTAATACCAAGAGAACACCTTCTAGAAGGAGTGACGAGTTCAGAGGGGGGAGAGAAATTGACCCCATGCTCCCTAAGTTGAAAAAAAAAAAATCTCTCTTGGTAAAGCTTAATTGTGTTATCTTTTCATCTTTAGAACGTGCTTATGTAACACTGTATTTATAGGGAAAAGAAAATTACACATGCACACATACCCTAGTTGACCTCAGAGAGCAATGAGGAGAGCACTCATACCCCAGTTTAGAAATAATGGAGAATTCTGTCCTTCCTTTGTGGCTGGCCGAACTAGTTGATGCTATTTTACAAAGCTTCTGCAATTCTCTTGTGACACGTCTACCTGTTTTCTGGCTTTGAAAGTCTTGCTAAAATATCCACATTTGTTTTTAGACGCATGCATTCTTACTTAGGAATTTGTCATTAGACGCTGTTGTCTCAGTAACTGTTGTCTTTTAAGGCTGTTCTTAAGAGTTAAATGGGAATAGTAACTAACTCAAAGATTATGGTAAAATTATTGGGGCTCAGTGCAACGTTTAACACAGACTAAGTGTTCCACAAATGGTGGCGGTTTTACCATATTCACTCCTTCCCCACTGGGGTTCATTTCCTTCTGTCAGTTTATCAAATTCAGTTTTGTATCACCGAATATCATTTTGTTATTTGGATGACAAGTATTTCACCAATTCAAATAACACTCCTGAATTAGTTTTGTCCTCTCCCCATCTAAATGATGTGACGTTCCCCTCAGTTCAAAGTAAAATGCTTGTTCTATGATTATAGGTCGCAACTCAGTTGAGTCCCGCGCTGACAGCTGGCTGTTTCCATTATTCCCCAGATGATAAAACTATCTATACCCGGAATGCCTTGGTAACATCTTTGCGAATGACTTTGGAGTATTGTATTTCAGACGTATTATAAATTGTAAATAGAAATTTGTAAATGGGTGTGTATGTATTTTTAATGCAACAACTATAGGTCAGGTACATGAAGGAAGTAAACACTGTACGAGAAACCGTATTATAGATTTATTCGTACTCGGTAATTTTATTCACATGTGTAACCATGAGCATTTCTCATTATATTTTCTTTTCTTTCTTTCTTTTTTTTTTTTTAAGATTTTATTTATTTATTTGACACAGAGAGGCAGCTAGCGAGAGAGAGAACACAAGCAGGGGGAGTGGGAGAGGAAGAAGCAGGCTCCCAGAGGAGGAGCCTGATGTGGGACTCGATCTCGGAACGCCGGGATCACACCCTGAGCTGAAGGCAGACGCTTAACCACTGTGCCACCCAGGCGCCCCATCTCATATTTTCTAAGTTATAACTCTGTGATCTGTTTGATTAGAGAGAAGGCGTATAACTTGGTACCAGTCATTTGGCTTTTGGTTTGTAAAGCAAGGGCTTCTAAATGGTATTGTTTTTTAAGTACATTTTACCTGTTAAATTCAGATGGGTATTTTTAAATCTTTGTGGCTGTATCCCCAAATTTATTGTGATTATAGTCCCCCATCCCTTTCACTTATTATCTACCAGTTCCTGTTCATTTGCTACCATTGGGTCTCCAGTGCATAACAGTTCAGGTTGGCCATTTTCTTTTTTTTTTTTTTTTAAAGATTTTATTTATTAATTTGACAGAGAGAGACAGCCAATGAGAGAGGGAACAGAAGCAGGGGGAGTGGGAGAGGAAGAAGCAGGCTCCCAGCGGAGGAGCCTGATGTGGGGCTCGATCCCAAAACGCTAGGATCAAGCCCTGAGCCGAAGGCAGATGCTTAACGACTGCGCCACCCTGGCGTCCCTAGGTTGGCAATTTTCTAAAGAATGCGACTCGCACATCTAACAGCCAAGGTTAATCACATCATCTCATTCTCTCACACCCTCCCCCACCTGGCCATAACCTTCTACCAGTCCAGGCAACACAGGCTGCCTATAACATTGTACCTTACAGAGCTCTTCAATTGCAAGCAACAGAAACCATCTCTGGCTAATCTGAGCAAAATAGGACGTTGTTGGCAGAACCTGGGTAGCTCAGCAAATGGAAAGTCTGGCTGACAAAGGGCAGGAATCGGGGTAGTTCAGGGTGTCTAGATCTCTCTCTCATCTGAAAGCAATTCAGAATGAATTGGGCCTTTTCTTTTTTTTTTTTTTTCCTGTCCTTGCACTGCTCAGCTCAAGGTCCAAAGTCCTAAGAGAGCAAACCTGATTATCTGAGCTTGGATCATAGGCCGGGCATCTTGACTGACAGTTTCACTAAGATCATAGTTAATGGTGGAGGATGTAACCACTCAAATGAATGAGTGAATGGATGGAGGAAAAAAAAGTCGCGCAAGCACTTATGGTAGTGTTTATCTGGTTCTGATAAATGATTATTATAGAAAATGTATCCACCCACTGAAAAGTAAAATCAAAAGGGCAGTAAAGGAAGAATTACTCCCTTCCTCCTGTGGGAAGATAATGAAGATCATGATAACTTTTTCAGTTTATTCAGGTAGGCAGAATTTTTTGTCTGTACAACTTCAGTAGTAGTGAAGTGCTAAAGACAATAAATTTTAGTGATTCTAAAACCCTGGGGTAGACCAGCTGTATTAAGTCACCACGGAGCTTTAAGAAAATAGAGATTCCCGGGGCGCCTGGGTAGCGCAGTCGTTAAGCGTCTGCCTTCAGCTCAGGGCGTGATCCCGGCGTTCCACGATCGAGTCCCACATCGGGCTCCTCTGCTGGGAGCCTGCTTCTTCCTCTCCCACTCCCCTGCTGTGTTCCCTCTCTCGCTGGCTGTCTCTCTCTCTCTGTCACATAAATAAATAAAATCTTTAAAAAAAAAAAGAAGAAAATAGAGATTCCAGAGTCCCACACTCAGAAATAGTATGTTATTTAAATCTGGAGTTTATCTCCAGAACTAAATTTGAAGGACTGCCAACCTGGTAAGTGGAGACCCCAGACAGAGGGCCATTTGCCTGGCCCTCACAATCAAGGAAGAGTCTCAAATGTAGATGATCGACCTTATCTCTGCATGAGATTGTATGCTATCACAGAACTAGTGTGCCAGGATTGACAAATGACAGCAGTCACACTCTTGACTGTTGCATCCAATACAGCCGAAACGTTTGGGCACTAAGAATGAAATACTTGTGATGTACTGTTAGTACCTGGTGCACGGCACACCTGTGTAGTGACATATGCAAAAGGATTAATTTGTTACTTGCAAACCTATGAAATATATCATAACTTGGGTCACCCTCTTGATATACCTTCGAGCAAGGAGCCTGGGCTCTTTTGGCATCTGTGAGGCACAAGTCTGATGCGCACAGGAGTACAGACATCTCAGTGCTGGGCCCAGGACTTAGAGTCCTCCTAGGAACACTGTGGACTGCCTAAATGACAATTCTTTAGTTGCACATTTATTATCACCTGGGAGCTTTAAAAAAGTACCGATGCTTGGCGTCATCACAGACCAATTCAGTCTGAACTGGGAATGGGCCCCAAATATCTCTATTTTTCAAGGGCTTTCTAGGTGATTTACTTAATACGTAGCCAGGTTGAGACCACTAGCCTCAAAGTAAAAAAAATAATAATTGTCACGTACTTTGGGATCCAAGGAACAACTGTCAAGCTCTGAATTGTGTCTGACGGCAGCACCAGGAAAGCTATTCTCCAAGCACAGTTGTGCTGCTCATGTCAAAGATTAGCAAACGCCTCATCATCTGTGAGAATCCAGTTCAGGCATCACCTCCACCAGGCAGTCTTCCTGGACCCAGCCAGGCAAAGATGATCACCTTGTCTTCTACTCCCAGATTCACCCATGGAGATGATACATAACCCCCAAGCTGGTATTTCAGAAGTTTCAGGGATAGGGCCTGAGACCCCATGTCTTTAGTAGAATCCTTAGATAATTCTTATGTGCAGCCATCGTAGGACATACCACTCTGAGCCCCGTGTTATGTATCCATACTTCTCTTATTACACGTTCACTCCATTATAGTTACTTATTTACCTCTCAAATTCATCTACTAAGCCATGAGCTCCTTAAAGGTAGGGATGTTATCTTAATCATTTTGGATTCCCAGAGCCTAGCATAATTCTCTCTCAATATATGTCTTTGCACCAAACAAATATGAGCAAATCTCAAAGCCTTTTCTTTAATTTTCTTTAATGCCTCATGATTTCTTATAGGGACATATGAATTTAAGAAAATAAAGTTAGGGGCTCCTGGTGGCTCAGTTGATTAAGCGTCTGACTTTTTTTTGGCTCTGGTCATGATCTCAGGATCATGGGGTCAAGTCCCATGTTGGGCTTCATGCTGGGCAGGATGTCTGCTAGGGATTCTCTCTCCCTCTGCCCCCTCCCCCCGCTCATGTGTTCTCTCTCAAAGAAATAAATCTCTAAAAAAAAAAAAAAAAGGAAGAAAAGAAAGTTATAAGGATTAAGTGACTTCTTACTCTTTCTTTTCTATGTAGCATAAACCTTCTCACAGTTGCATTTATTTTTTTGAGTACCTCTTTTATGTCAGGTATTAGTAGACACTAGAAACAGAATAATAACAGCTAATGTTTCTTGAAAATTCATCATGACAGATTAACTCATTTCATCCTCAGAGAAATCTGGGATCTACAGATATTAACATTGTCCCCAGTTTTACAGATGAGGAAATTGAGGCCCAGGGTAGAGAAGGTACTAAAGTCAACCCACCATAGAAAGAAATGGAGCCAGTGTTTGAACACAGTCTAGGTCCAAACACAGCCTCTGAGCCTAATGGCGCTGCTGTTGCTGCTGCTTCTTTTTTTTTTTTTTTGACACAGAGCAGAAACAGGGGGAGCAGCAGGCAGAGGGAGAAGGAGAAGCAGGCTTCCCGCTGAACAGGGAGCCCAATGCAGGGCTGGATCCCAGGATCCTGGCTGGGATCATGATCTGAGCTGAAGGCAGATGCTTAACCCTACTGAGCCACCCAGGCGCCCCCTGATGGCGCTTCTTGCCTCTGAATGATGAATAAAGCATTAGGTCCCTGATCCTAAGGAACTCGAGACCTCACAGGAGAGATGGACAATGTCAAAACATATTCTCATGACATGTTGAAGTTCTACAGAGTAAGGGAAAAGGGTTCTAAAAATCCAGCTTGATAAGTTTTAATTTTTGCCTTGAGGTGAGGAGGAGAAACCCAGTAATGCAGACTTCAAGAGGTGGGTTTGGGTGGAACTGTGGAATACCATTAGTGGAATGTGGCCAGAGGTATGGACGCATGAGAGCACAGGTGCGCGTGGCCAGGCTTTAGGCTGAGTGCGTTTATGGTGGCTCCAGAGAAGGCCGCGGTAGATGGTGAGATGTGGGAAGGCAGTACCAGTAGGTGAGACAGGAAAGATGTGCATGGTCGTTAGAACTCTCACAGAAAGTCTGATTCAAACCAACTTACGCAAGAAGAGACTCTCTTGCCTCCTAAACAGAGTCACAGGATCGACCCGGCCTCGGGCACAAGGATCGAAGACTTCAAACCATGTGCTAAGCGTCTAGTGTCTTTCTCTTGGTCTCTCAGCTCGGCTTCTGTCTCTTAGCTCCATTCTCTGGCTACAGCCCCAAAACATTATCACCTCCTGCTCCAAGTACTAAACTCAGCAAGTGAGAGAGTCCGCTTCTCCAGCAGTTCCAGAAAACCCACAGGAATAAATTTCACTGACCCTGATTGATGAGATTTGAGCCGTGTGCTGGTCCCCGCCGTCCTTAACCCAGTCACCAGGGGATGGAACGTTCAGACGGGTTTAGCCGTAGTCACACAGGTGGCCTTTGGAAGTCATGAAGTAGTCACAGAGCACCTGGGCAGAGGAGACATACACCTCCAAGCGGGATCGGGGTATCATGTTCACAAGAAGAGTAACTAAATGCTGGGGCCGGGGGGAGGTGCGACATAACAAATGCCCACCAGAGCAGTAGTTCAATTTTTGAGAGTCCTTGTATGTTGTCTGTAACCTGATCAAGGCTTTTTTGCCTCGTGTTATGGAGATTGTTTCTTAGCCTCAAGCAGTGGCCTTTGTTTGGTCACTGGCCATGCAGAGACCTCTGTTTTGTTCTTTTGGGCCCAAACTGAGTTGAAAAGCAGGTTTCTGTCTCCCCTTCATTTGTGAGGATGTTCACCATGGAACAAGATATGGGATTACAAACCATGCTTTGGATTTCTAGAGAAAGCCTCTCGGGCTTTCTCTGCGGAGTGTTTGCCAAAGTTGCCTAATTAGACCACCCCCTCCCCAACTACCCGATCCCCATCCTATTGGCAGCCACTTTAGAGGGGAAGTTCCCGAGACGGGAATTGTTTAGATGGAAACAATCCTTCTGGAACAGCCTTGGCCTCCTCTGGCATGAATTGAGCATTTACAGTAGTGAAGCCATGTTTTATTTATGTTATTTCCCCGAGACCTCTGCTTTGCTTCTCTATTTGCAATGCAAATCAGAACAGAAAACGTTTTATATATTCTACATACACTTCTCCATACATCCACATTCAGTGACAAAGGGTAATCTCTTGGCCCAGCAGTTCTAGTGTGATTTCGGATAATAAGAATACTCACCAATTACAGTTCTACCTTAATAGACTCACAGTCATCTGAAAAGCTGAGACCAAGCAGCAGACTTGGAGGCTCAGAAAAGTAACACCATTGATTACATTGTTTGAAGGGACAACTTTAATGAGATACCCTAACTTTCGCCCCACAACTCAGAAGGACTGATCACCATGAATTCAAGCATCGTTTAGCATGCGAGTTCTTGCTGGTGTTCCGTTAGACTCCACGCAAAACAATTCAGAGCCACCTTTGAGGGAGCAAAAAAAAAAGGACCTTGTGTTTCTGCATCTGGTACTGCCTGCAAGTGGAATGCTGAAGTTTGCCCTGGGGGAGGCATGCTCTACTGGCTGCTGGCTAATTGTGGGCCCTTTTGTGTAAGGCATTGCTCAAGCAGCTACACTTTAGGAAAGGGAACACAAGGGGAGAAGGGGTTTAGATGAGTCACATCATAGAATCCACGTGAGTAATAACTGCATTGGCTCAGAAACTAACTGATGCACTGGAATTAACAACCCAAACGTAAGAAATTCCTCTCCGCCTTCTGGCCACCCGTGGCCACAGCTCAACCCCAGTATTTGTCATTTTTGGTAGGAGTGGCCAGCAGCTGGTGACACACTGGCCATGAGGCAGGGGTCCGTAGTCCTACTTTGTTATCCCAAAGACCTGACACGGGTGTGTCTTCCCTCCCTGTCTAGCCCTCAGCTCGTTATTGGGAATGATGGTTCTTCTTCCATTCTGTCAGCTGTATTTTTTCTCAAGTTCAGTTGCCTTGCGTGATGATTTTCTGCTTTCAAAAACTAGACTCATGTGTACATAACGTAATACCATATTATCCATGATGACAGGGTAGGAGATGCCTGTCCCTGTCCCTACTGTCGCATAAGCTTTTAGGAAAACAAATTGCTCTTTCCATTTCCCATTGGCTGTCCTCATGGGTGCACCCTGGAAGCATAGCCCTTCAAAGACAGCAGTAGTAGTGGGTGCAGTGGCACCCTCAGCTTCTGGTGACTGAAAGCCTCTGCCTTGCCCTGGGGAGCAAGGTAGTCAGTACATTGGACTTAGATGGACCCAAGCAGCTCTTCTAATTCAGACCATGAATTGCGGCCTCATTCTGGGGACTTCACTGCTTTCCAAGATAGAAATCTGTGGGGCAGAAGAGAAATGTTCATTTTAAAATGAAATTTATTTGGTTAATAACTACCCACCCAGTTAGGTTGCTTTCCCTAATACTGTAAATAAAATTTCCTGCATTGCCTCTCCCAGTGATGGATGAAAAGTGGATTTCTCTTTTGAGGAATGGATCCTAAGAATATAGCCAACTCCTCGTTTCTGTTGGTAATAGTGCATCTAATGTTTTCTGGCTATTTTTCGTTCTGAATAATGAGATGATACAGCACACAGAGAGCACCAAAGAGGCATTCATCAGGAGTTGGAGAGATTCAACGTGGGTCACTAAGGTGCCATATGTTGGCCTAATTTGAAGAGAAATTCTACAAACTGTGGCCAACAAACATTAGAAGTCAGGATGTCTATCTGGGTAATTGGGTTTTTACAAATCGTAAGTTGTCTGTTAGAACATGTCTGGCAGATAGTCGAAGCAGGAAGTTACACAAGGGGCACATTTGGTTAAATAACAGAAGTTGATCTAATCACCAATTTGTAGCACCTTTTAAATGAAAGCAAAATATTAGGCTTCTCTGAGAAACCATATCAGACATTTGGTATTTTTCTCCATATCATCCAGATGCCGTCTTTTCTTCACAGTTATTTCTTTACCATATATATATATATAGAGAGAGAGAGAGAGAGAGAGAGAGAGAGAGGGAGAGAAGGAGAAAGCTAATGGTGTGCTGTTATATCTATTTTAATGTTGACTACCAAGGGTTGGGGGAGGGCAGGGAAGGAAGGTTTAAAATAAAATTATCCTGATAATATCAGCTTTTCTCAGGTGCTATCAGCTTGAAATAAATAGAGCTCTTAGACCGCCTACACAGCCTTCTTGCTTATGTGAATACTCTTCCATTTTTTTCCTTAAATCATAGGACACAGTTCTGCTTTCTCAGGAAATACATCGAGTTTCAATCAAACTATGTAAGAACCCAACCAAATAAAATCTAGTACAGGTCAATCACTGTAATAATGTGGAAAGGCTAAGAATGCCGCTTTATTTAATCTTATGATTCCTTTAAACCTTTCAAATTATTTGGAGTTTCTCTGGGTTGCATAATTTAATAATGAAAAGAAAATAAGGTTGTGAAACCTACCTTTTCTCTCTCTCTCTCTCTTTCTCTCTGATCTACAGCTTGAAAATATCTTTTCAGTCCCTTCCCTTCAATTAATGAAATAGTTTCCCACCCCACTCCCATCCTGCCTGGAGACACCATTGCCATGGTTACCTGGATACCTGTTCTCAAAGAATATATGTAGTAGCAATTGACAATTTAAACGTCTCAATGTGTTGCACTTAGGAACAGTAATGAGACCATTATGAAACTACTTGTGGTGAAAATACCATTTATGTTACAGTCTGAGATTAAAACTTTAATTTGTATTCACTTCCTCATTTAAAGAGATAAGGTTGAAGAGGCTGATCTCAGCAGCTAAATAGCAAGTCACTGACAGGAAATGCCCTCCACCTGAGACAACACACTGAGGCTGCCTCTCCTCAAATACGTGTTCATAACACTGGCAGAATAGGCAGAATCACCCACCAAACCAATGGAAAGTTAACAGTAAAAGGCCGGTGTGAAGATGGTGAACTGGGGCAGCAAGTGGTCCTCCATAGTGAATCCATGTGAGGGTCTGGAAAAAGAGATACTCAGGGATGTCGTCTTGCTGTCATCTGAAAATATTGTTTGGGTAAGCTTGGTTCGGGACCTCTCATATGGGTCTCTGTCAGTTTCCTCTGGGGATAAACATACTTCCCTCTGAGCCTTAGCTTTCTTGCCATCAAAATTTTTCTCTCAGAACCAGGGAACTTAACCTCAAGTCTGTTATAAAGAGTTGGGGAGATGATTTGCAAGTAACCTGAACTAGTGAAAATTAGCAAGACCCAAGTTTGCCAATATTGCAATTTAAAGAAAACAAATTAGAATGGATTAAAGATTAACCCTATAATTTCATTTATTCTCACAGTCTCACAGGCTGCTTTGAGTGGGAGAGAAAGGGGGTAGTTATAGCAAGAATGCTGGGAAATTCAATTAACTGTGGTATTGAGGCTGAAAGTACTGCTTATTGACTATGTGCTTAACAGTATGTCCCTGATTCCTTTTTGCAAATGCATTTTTCTGTGAATTAGTATAGTGCCTTTTATTAAGTAAATCTGATCCCTTGGAAAGGGAAACAGGAAACACACTGAATTTCCCCATTCACATTCCTAAACCATACAATTTTTTAGAGTGAATTAAAAAATCAAGACAAAGAAATGAACTCAACTCTGTCAGAATCTCTGAATCCACATACACAGACACACAATTCTGGATGGGTCAGGGTTTAAAGATTAAAAAACCAAATTATGAAGACACTAGATGAAAATGGATTCATGTTTGTTACCTAAGAATAAAGGAGAACCATGGTTTAGAATTCCATGAAGGAGAATCTATTTATAAATAGTCATACATACTAGGTTTTAAACTTATATATCTCTTTAATGATCATAATCAACAGGGCAAAGCAGGTGGGAGAAACTAGAACTCTCATGCATTCTGGGTGGAAGTAAATAATCCTTTACTAGACGAGTAACTTGGTAATATGAATAAAAGTGTATATTTTCATTCTGTTGAGACACTTTAGGCATTTATCCTAAAAAGGTAGTTGCTTAAGTGGAATCAAAGAGAGAGAGAGAGAGAGAGAGAGAGAAACAGCATATCACACCATCATCAATTATAATTTACATCAAACCGCAGACATCTTTAACTACCTCTGTCCTTCAACTTGACTTACTTTTGATGATAAAGAAGGAAACCATTGGTTTGTATGAGAAACATTTGAAAAGATGCTCATCAAATTTTTAACACAGTTATTTTTGGTGGTAGAAATGTAGATGATTTTTAATTTCTTCTTTACTCATTTGATAATAATTTTACTATTTTAATAAGCATGCATTAGTATTACCATCGGGGCAACAGTAGAGCTTATATGGGTTGAATTGTGTCCCCTTAAAAGATCTGTCGAAGTCTTAACCAACAGGACCTCAAAATGTGACCTTATTTGGAAATAGGTCTTTGCAGAGGTAATCATTTTAAAATAAAGTCATACTGAATTACAATGGGCCCTAATCCAGTATGACTGGTGTCCTTAGAAGAAGACGACAGTAGGACGACACACAGAAGGACACACAGTAGGACGACAGCTATGTAACAATGGAGGCCAAGATTGGAGTGATGAGTCTACAAGCCGAGGAATGCCAAGGATTGTTGGCAAACACCAGAAGTTAGAAGAGGCAAAGAAAAATCCTTCCTTACAGGTTTCAGAGGGAGCATGGCCTTGCCAACACCTTGATTTCAACATCCAGCCTCCAGGACTATGAGACAATACATTTCTGTTGTTTTAAGCCACGCAGTTTGTGGTACTTTGCTCCAGCAGCCCTAGAAAACCAACACAAAAGCCATTTTAATTTAAAGGAAGAGACTCCATTTACTCTGTGGATGTGGTAAAAAGAAACATCATCTACTTTGCCACACACGGAATCACAAACCCCACTATTAACAGTTCTGCATCCAATTTACTGATCTGGGAGTTAATGCATGGAACTTAGAAAAAGAAAAAAAATGCCTTACTTCTTCAGTGTTACACCAATGGCACAAATGCTCAAGTGGTCTGAACGCACCCCCAGGTAACAGAAGCATCCTTTTCCAAGGCCCCAAAAGAGTTCTTCTTCTGTGAACTATCATAGATACCATGAAATATAGAGAGATATGTCTCATTGATGCACTACTTTAAAAAATTACAGGCCTGCTTATCACAGTTTTCATTTTTTCCTCAACCGTATTAAATATGACCGTACCAATGAGCTGAAAGGAAAACTAGGTCCCAAGTGTTTTGGCATCTTGTCAGTATCGAAGGTCAGCCACATAGCAGTGAGCCAGAATGCATCGTGAACAGACATATGGCATTTGTTTGGGAGAGGAGAGGGTGGGAGGAGGAGGGTCCTGTTTTCCAGCTGCCTCCTAAAGTCAGCCTGGATTGCTGTAAAATCTTACTGTATCTTATTTAGGCCCGTAATCATTTTCTTTCTAAGTGGTCTTTTGTAATCTCGAGAACCAAAAAGACATGATTGCAGGAAACCCATGCCTTCTGACTGTGCTGAGTCTTTGGCAAAGTAAACTGGAGAATTTAATCGCATCAGGAGTGGGTGAATGTGCCAGTTCAGGATCGAGTCGAAACACAAGGGCAGAGGAACCAGAGACAAGGCATTCTTCTATGGCAAGTCTGCAGCTTATGAAGAATATAGCCCTGGGGCTTAAGTTGCTCACATTCTTTTTAGACTCACTGCACTTTTATCAAATTATACCTGTTCGGATGCTTTTATGATAGGAGAATTCAACTGAGCACAGCCCCTTTTATGTGCGTAAAGAGCATGGGTGTGCGCCTGGTAGGATTTGGACAGTAACCAAAAGACCAAGGATTAGTCAAGAACTTGGGTGGTTTCAAATGACAGAAACCCAACTCCAACAGGCTTATACTAAAAAAAGGAAAGGGATTTTTGGGGGAAGTTAAGGAGTGAAGGTGGCGTCCTGCCTCTAAGGACTCCTAATGAAATGTGTCTGTTCGTCACTGTGCTCCCCTTTAGCTGTGGTTGTCCTTGGGTGGTGGCCTCACTTACCCTCCTGCTAACAGCCTTCTCCTACGTGGTCAAAACAAGTAGGGCTTAGCCCCAGACATGTGTTCCCATGGCTCATAATCTAAGATGAAAAACAAGAGAAAAACTCTCCTTTTCAGTGTCCACACATAAATAATATCAGAGAAGTTCTGTGATGGGTGGTTTTGGACTGGGTGCCCATTACCTGAGTCATTTATCCTGACCAGGTAGATGGGGTACTCTGCTTAGCCAGGCCTGGATCTGCTGCCAGGAGGGCAAGGCAGTGGGATTGGCCACCCTATTGAGACAATGTAGGAGAGAAAGATTAAGTTTCCCTAAAGAAGTCAAGGTGCTGCTATCCAGAAGAAGAAAAAAGTAATACAAGAAAGACAAACAGTAAATACCTGCTAGAACATTCAGACATTCCCCAAATACTGTCTCCCCTCCCTTTGACCTAGGCTTCCATGTCACTTGAAATCCTTATTCCTTTAGGTTACAACTGTCCAATATTATATAAAAGGAAGATAGATGATAGATAACAGAGAGATAACAAATCAAAATTACAAAGCTGACAAATGAAATGACAAATCCAGGGGTACAAACAAGTAAAACTTGATTGTGAAATAAAATTTTTATCTTAACTGAGCTTTGAAATAAGGAAGAGTTAGATATCCTTGGAAAGTATACAGGACAGTTTATTTTTTAAAGCAAGCTATAAAGAAATATAAAGCTATATTAAATATACACCAAAAGGCAACTCGAGATTGGGGATAAAATATATAAGTAGAATGCATTCAGTCTACGGTCTTACCTATTCAAGCAGGAACGTCTGACTGGCCATTCAAAAACAACGTCTCCTGTGAACTCTGAGCAGATCAGTTCACTATGCAGATAGAGTCAAAGTGGGGTCTAGGCCACCAAGGCTTTATCTATCAGGAAATGACTTCAGCTATGAAGAATTATAAATGAGTTACAAAAAAAAAGAAAAAGAAAAGGCTGTGGATTTGTAGCAGGTGTGGTGGTTAGACACAGAGCTGGAGGTTTTCCATTTTAGCCATGGTAAAAATTGAGGTCTAACCTTGACTTCCCATCATCACCCTCCCTCGTCGTTGCAGGACTGGAACTTGCATGGCCTGAGCTCAGGACCTCATATTTTGCTGAGATTAATATGACATCAGACAGTGGAGTTCCCTAGACTCTTGCATAGCTGTGGTCTGCAGCACTTATTTTCTTACTTTCAGTGCCAGCATTTGAGGGAAAACTCCAGGTGGTGAGGTTGAATTTCCAATTGGGAATCAAACAGCCTTTTCCAAACCTTTTAAAGAGGGCCTCAGATGGAACCGACTCAGCCAGGCCCATTTAGGAAAGGAAAGATTCAGGAGCTCACTCCATGGAAAATGATGTTTCTAAGTCAAGTTAGTTGGTTTTCCATTATCCACGTTCATATTATCTACCTAAAAGTCTATGTCTAAAACCATAAGACACACTGAACACTAGGAAGCAAACTGAGGATTGCTGGAGGGGAGGTGAATGGGGGGATGGGGTAACAGGGTGGCAGGCATTAAGGAGGGCACTCGATGTAATGAGCACTGGGTGTTATATGCAACTGATGAATCACCAAATCCTAACCTCTGAAACAAATAATACACTATATGTTAATTAAATTGAATCTAAATAAAAAAATTTAAAAGGTCTGTCTAACTAGTGTCTGGTTTTCCAGTTTTTGAAAAATCAAAACACAGAGAAAAGAAGAAGATCAACTCAAATCCCTTCATCCAGACAACCCCTGTTAAATTTTGTTATATGTAACATATAACATGTAATGTTTATGTTACATATAACAAAATTTATTCCTATGTAAATACAGGATGTAAATGTATTTTTCTTTCACAGCAGTAATTTTGTCTTAAAACACATACTTTATTACTGGAGTTGTAAAACTTAATGTATTGTAAAATGTTTTTCCATTTAAATAAATATTTTTCTATCATTTCAATCTACTGTGTAACTCTAACATTATATATTTTAATTATATATCACATTACATTATACATTATATATTACATTACATAATGTTACATATAACATTATATATGTTTATATATATATAATGAAGACTTTAGGATATTCTTTATTTTTTATGACTATATATAATTTTATGATATCCTTATAAACCCTTATAAACTTTTATGTTTATTTCCTTGGGTTCAATTCCTAGAGGTACAATTGCTAAATCAAAGTATTTCCAGAATCTTTAGGGTTTGGATGGTGAGACAAGTTGGCATCCAAAATGGTATAAGAGTGTTCTGTTCATCTTCTCTCACACGCAATCAGAGCACCATTAGTTTCTAGAATTTCTGACTACTGGGGGCGGGGGGGGATTAGCATCATCGACATATATCATCTCTTTAAAGACATGGAGCTTTTCATATTTTAACGTATCTGGAAACAAATTGCATCTTGCCATAGATAGTGACTCAGTGCTGTGTTTCGGTTGAATTGGCAGTGTTTTTCTTCCTCTCGCAGGAGCTCACGAAGGAGCAGCGTGCCCTCTGATCACGGGCATCTTAGACCCAGTGAAATACGGTATTCAGTCTCAGCAGTGTTAAGTGTTGGCCCAGCTCCCTTTGCCACCCACCAAGCTTCTGGGACCAGTTGCCCTTGCTAACTACTTACAGTGTGCTCCCAGTATGTAAATTCAATTCAACTTTTATTCACGTTGCTGGGCATATGGCTCAGGGAATACAAAGACGAACATGACAGTGCTGAGAAGAACTTAATTAGGAAGGTCACTGCATAAAAACCATGTAATGAATTTTACCTCAAAACCTTTGTGGAACGAGTCAGGATATAAATAAATAAATAAAAACATTGTCTCTACAGAAGCCACGTAGACGTTCATCTTAGATCATCTTTCGCACACTTTGCCTGTATTGATACAGATAACCGAGTGCTCCTCGGAGCTACCTGCCCTTCCTTGAGGCCCTTCTCTTCTGGCAAGAACGAACACTGCTCATGTCGCTCAAGGGGTGTCTCCTTGCCTCCAGCCTTTCACCTGGCCACATCCTGCTCAGCCCTCAATCTTGGCGTAGAGGCTACCTCCTCTGGGAAGTGGCCCTGGCTCCACCTCTCCTTTCCTCTCTCCCTGCCTTGTGTCTGCTTTTCTTCCACAGTACCTAGTCCACTTAAAACCTCATGCCATGGTCACCTCTTCACCTGCCATGAGGAACGCAGGGCATTCCTAGCGTTCAGAAGCAGGACTTCATAAGACCGCCCCAGCGCAGCCGGGCTCTGCCACGTATTACCAATCTATCCTTAAGCAAGTTACTAGTAATCCCTCTTCAATCTCAATTTTCTTATCTACACATTGAAGTTAGTATTGCCTTGTTCAAAAGGTTGTTTTAGACAATCAACTCTAATAAAACATATGAAGCACTTCGCACAGGTGCTGGCCATTGGAAAACATTGAGGGGGGGAAATACTAACTTACTGGCTCTCTGTCTCCCCCAGCCAACTAATATTCTTCCAGAGAGTACAAAGTATGTCCTTCATCTCTATGATCCCAGTTACGTGGTATAGAGCAAATACTCAGCTTAGACAGAATGCTTAGACAGAAAAATTAAGCCCACAGCCTTAGGGGCGAAAAGAAATTAGACAACAGACTTCTCTATTTGGCTCAGGAGAGCTTTTCTGCTTTGCGAATGGCCTTCTACTATCTCTCTGTCTATAGAGATGGTTTTGTTAGTTTGAGCCTAGTGATGTGAAAAGCAATCAAAAGGACTATAAGATCTCAATAGACCAGTCTTGTAAAACAATTCATAATAATTGTCTAGGGTTGAGTTTGTTTGTTTGTTTTTTTCTTGCTTACTGGGATTCTTAAGACTGCTAAAAAAAAAACGTGGTACTTTATGTATTAGTAACCCCTGCATATGGCTATTAGTTTCTTTCATTTACTTCCTGTATCCCCTCAGAGGAGGATGTGATAGTAATTTAAGATCTTATTAAGCAGTATGAATGATCAAGACAGCATACTAGCAGATGGAAAGAATGACTAAAATGATATTTTATTAAGTGACCCCATTGCTTATATTAGGGATTCTTTGCTCTCTTGGCACTAGAAATATGACCAGCCCCCCATAAGGAATATGTAACTGAGACACATCAGGAACTGACTCCACCCCAAAATATCAACACACCTAGCCTGGCTGATGCCGAAAATGATGGCGATAGAGCGTACTTTCTCTGAGATATTGTTCCATGTGGAAATGCCGTTGTATTTGACCATTGCAGAACGGACAGCCATAGCTCCCATTAATTGAATACTCTGATCTGACACCTACATACATGTCCAGTCATTTAATTTTTTCAAACAATCCTAGGAAGTAGGTAATTTCCACTCTATAGATAAGGAAAGCGAGGCTTCCAAGTGAAGTAACTTGCCCAAGCAGCTGGGGAAGATCAGAACCGCAGATCAAACTCAGCCCCGTCTGATTCTAAGCCTGTGCAGGCTTCACAAGTTGGGTCTCAAATCAGGCTGGCTCTACGATCTGGTCACTCCCCCAACCATGTTTTCTACCAAACTTCACACCGAAGATACACCAAACTTCTTTTAGTTCCTCCAACATACCACAATGACAGCTTTTTCCTTTCTCTTCGCCATCCCCCTGTGCTCTCTCGCTTATGCTTTGGGGCCTCAGCTGACATGCCGCTTCCCCAGAAAACTTACTCTCTGACAGCTCAACACCATCCCCAGATATTGTTGGACCCCCAGAGCTACTTGGCCATTGCCCACATCAGCGTGGCTCCATGCGCCATGGGCGTGTCTTGTTAGTTCCATTCTTTGTTGGACTGTGAGTAGCGCAAGGACTGGCTGCAAGTTGCTCTGGTTTACTGTTGTGTCTTCAGGGCCTGGGAACTGGTAGAAGTTTAGTACAGAACAGTGGAATGAATGAGTCAGTGCACCAGTGAATCAATAGTACCTGGTCGAGTAGGAATGCATTGCAATAGGAGAGTGACGAGGTCCCATCCATTTTTCCACACCAAAGGCAAGTCCCACCTTCCTCATAATTCTGTACCCAGGCTAGCCCTGCCTCTTTAAAGATATTACCAATTAGCAGTCTGGTTCCCATTAGCAACACCTTTCACTCTTAAAAGTTTGTTCTTTTCTCTGATTTCTTATTCAACTTTGATGAAATAGGATCCAAGCTTCAAATATTTGGTTTTAAAATGTGAGCTACAGCTCAGCCTGGAAAATTTGTGCATACGTTCTCTGAGGTCAGAGTCTCCGCCAGCCACCCCCCTGCACACACACACACTTTTTATTTGCCCTTCACTTGTGAAAGATGACCTCCTCTGAGTCCTCATAGGTTCTGTTTGTCACAATAAGCCACGTGCCCATAGTGTACGTGTTGCATTTTGCTTCTAGCTGGATGTTTGGAAATCTGCCTGAAGGAGAAATTTCAGAAAAAAAAAATGGTAATTAATAGCATCACAAGTATGGTTGATAGTGGGGGGTTTTCTTTTGTTTTTCCTCAAAAATTAGGTGCCATACCCAAAATGCTTATCTGACAGAGAATGAAAAACAACAATAACCCTCTCAAATAATCATAAAAAGCCTTTTGATTTTTAAGAGAAATAATTAAGGTGAGGTTTGACCTGCTCACTAATCAGGGACTGGGTTCCCAGAACACAGACGTTGTGCTATTCCATTTAACCAGAGAGCAACTTGGGCATTTATCCAAAGTACTCCTCAAGGATCTAATATGTTAATTGAAAAAAAAAAAATCTTAGGAAATAACTTTACAAGGAAACAATTCATCCAATTGGAAACACATGGGATTATTATCCAATCCCTTTTCCTTGAAATCTCAGCTGCTGAAGCAAAGGATTTTTTTTTTTACATCAGAATTTTCCAAAGTACAAACAGAACCACTTACAATTCCAAGGCATAGTACACCTCGCTTTAATTAAAACAGCACACAGTGTAATTCCCACGTGGACATTTTAGCGTGTTTAATGCTGTTACAGGTAAAGAAACACTGTTTTCTGGGCTCTCCTTCCAATTCTCAGGGCCTCCTTCAGACCTGCTAGCTGTAACATCTCTGATGGATGTATCTTTCTCTACCTGTCCTCCTTCTCAAGGTTCTCTCGGGATGCGTCAGCGTGCGTATCTCTTGACAGGCACGAGGTGATTGGTTTACGCTTTCTCACTGCTCTGTGACCTTGCTTATCACAATCACAAACGTGATGTGTCCATAAAGAAGCTCTTAGCAGCGGGGAAAGGACTTAGTCACTTGGACCCACTAGACCCTTCAGGTTCTTCATGGCCTCTGTTGTCCAAAGATTTGATATCTTAGGTAATTCGGTTGGTCCCTTAACACCAAGACAGAAAACCAAGGGGCAGGCTGATAACTTGATAAGCTCTAGAACATGAAAGGCTTTGAATTTGAGAATCCCGATTCCCTGGAGTGGCCATAAATGAGTACAAACAGTAGGCTACTAAGGAAGGTCCAAAGACTTCGGAATTCTCCGGATGCCTAGGGGTGGGTGGTGGGAAATAAACCACATTGTTGCTAATGACCAGACCTGGATGAGTTGCCGCAGGTTGGGGAAAAGAATGTAGATGAAAAATAGACAAAACTCACACAGGTGTGTGCACACTCACGCACAGGCACAGGCATAGAGGTGGGCCCACTGGGCCTTCACACAGTTCTCTTCTGGTCTCCTTTGAAGATTTGGGGAAATAACTTCTTTATTAGTCATTAAGATATTTGAGATGCGTTTCTCAGAGTCAACTCTCGATTATTCATGAAGGAATAAGCTAAGGTGGGATTAATGAAAACCTATTATAGAGAATTCTTGAACCTCACAATTTTGGTCTTTTCTACCACCCCCCCTGGGCTTTTCCCATATCTACTAATGAGGAGCTAAAGGCAGGCCTGAACGTTCTCCCCTACACCTCTTGCTTACCCTCTGCCAGAGCTGCTAAGAATAATGCAATGCCTTAAAAGCCAAGAATTTGAGAAAAAAGGAAGATGGCATCTGAATAAATCCCTGTAGGCAAACAATCCCTGAATGTTTGGGTTGATGCCATACGGTACCCTTGACTGGCCTTAGATTAGTCAAGGAAATGCTTCCCATTTAGAAAAGAGAGATTATTGAGAGTAGGTACTATTTCTGGACATTTCCAGAGACGCTGTTAGGAGCAAGCATTCTTGTTAAGAAACTTTGTCTGAAGCTACAGAGAGGTCAGCAATCTTCTTACCTCCCTTTTCCATTGTGTAGCAGAAGAATAATAAACAGGTTGGTTCTGCATTCAGCAACATTAAGATAGGGAACAAAAGCATGCACGCATAAAACAATTTCATCACATTGTCACTTGCCAATGTATTATTGCAAAAGGATCTGGTTTGAGTTACAGAGATATCACTTTCTCCTTTCAACTACAGTTATTGAGAAGAGCACTAAAAAAATTATTCTTGGCAAAAGGGGACACAATTTTCAGGCTAGTTTGGCAAGGTCAAATGAACACCAATGAAAATTTATATTCACTCAGCATGTGGGGAGAGTTTTATGTCTGGAAAAGGACTTAATTATGGTAGGGTAAATAATTGAGTTTTTACAAGTTAAAGTAATGGCATGCAGTGTTTGCTGAGCATTTTTCTGGATGTTTAGTTATACCCAAGGGATTTGTCTCTGCCCTCCAAAAAGAGGGAGGTGGAGAAAGAGTACACAAAAGAGAATTTTTAGACTAACATGTCAACTGAGAGAAATGAGTGTAGGCTTCAGCAAGAATGAGAGCGTTTGGGGGCAGGGAACCACAGTATCAGTAAAATCCAAGTGTGGATCTTTTCTTCTGAGTGTTCAGTTCATATCTCTTTATCCTCTGAGTTGGTCATTCACATCCACCTTAACCCACTGCCCTTTGTGTGTGAGGGGTGTGGGGGGCGGGTACTAGAGAGCAACATTTACCACCCCAACCTGGAAAACCTATTCAAGACAGGCTGGTCACTTCCCCCTAAATCCCAGGACTCTGATAATTGCATCTCCCTTCTTCTCCAGACCAGTGGATCATTGCTAGAATCCCTCTAAAACCACTTTCCTCTCCCCCTCCAAATAATAATAATAATTAATAATAATAATAATAATAATAATAAAAGGTCCAGAGGTGTTGGTGTCATTTAAAGCAATACAGATGCTGTTTCTCTCCCGTATTCTCCATGACCAGCCACATCAACTTTTCTTCCAATCACAATCAAGCCAAACTTGCCTCTGCCTTCACACCTGTGCTCTTAATGTACCCCTGTTGTTTTTCCAGAAAGATCTTTGCTTGGCTGCCTCCAAACTGGTCAGCTCTCCGTACAAGTGCTCTTTCCTCTGAAAAGTCTTTTTGGACTACCCAATCTAAAGCCCTCCCCCACTCCCCCCTATCACTAACCCTGATTTGTTTCCTTCATACCACTGTTACTAACAGAAAATGTTCATTAGTTTACATGTTTCTAGTTTCTCTCCTGCCTATAGAAGGTCAGCTCTATGAGGCCAGAGTCCAGTTTTTACTTCTGCATCTCTGACATCTAGGATAATACCTGAAGGAACATAGGCATTCAAATAAGTGTTTCATTAAGAAAATGTGGAGGTTCTTATTATGTACTAGACACTATTGACATATGCTATCTTATTTAATCCTTACCCCCAACTATGGTATAGCTACCATCCCCATTTTACAGATAGAAGAGCTGAGGCTTTGAGACATGAAATAACTCTTGTAAATGGCAGAGCCAAGATATAAGCCCAGCTGGTCTGTGTCCAGAGCCCATGCTTAACAACTGCTACTCATTTTACTTCTACATTGTATAAAACCTTTTTTTTGGAGTTTCAGATTGTGTCCAAAAAAAAATTTCCAATTTCCAGTTCCACATATAAGGAGCTTGGAAGTTGCCATTCCATCTTAATGATAAGTGAAAAGCTGAACAGACTGAAAAGTCACCAACTCTTCTTGGATCTATAAAAGAGGGGAGGATACGGGATAAACTGCTGCCCCCCGGACTGGAGAGACAGGTGACTATGGGGAGCACTGGCTTACCGAGCAGAGACTCATGAATGGAAGCAGTCTGGGGAAGCAGTATCAGGGTAGGGACACCTGAACTACAATCGATGAGTTGCTAGAGGCTCAGTGTGGACGACTCTGAGAGTTCAAATGCCCAAGGAGACCCAGTCATGGAAGGGAGGAGGTACAATTTATGAAATTTATCTCCAAGAGGTCAACTAGGTTCTCATAGTAAATATCAGAGAAAAATCCCCCTGTTCTTCCAGCAAGGGAGGGGGAAAGGAGCCGTTTCGAAATATGTCAGAGCACTCTGTTCTCAGCAAGATCTGCCTACTTAAGTAGTTAACCAAAGCCCGATCTACTGGGGTTTTATCAGAGCCTCTTTGATCTGGGGAAAGAGAAATAACCAATTCCAGTCAGCTCTAGCCTTCCACATGGAGGGAGGGAAATATTCAACTCCAGCCCACTCTAGTTATCCTGTTCTACGTAGGAGGTGAGAAACAACTGAGAAACACTTGTGAAGTTCACAGGCCGGAGGCATAGGCTCACTAAAATATGAAGACCTAATCACAGGACTGCAGAACACTTCCCTTCCCCTCACATCTTTCCATAACATTACCGAAGGCTTATTTTTCACAGTTGCTTTTATCTAGTACGTCATGCCCAGCGACCAAGAAAAAACTACAAGGCATACTAAAAGGCAAAAAACAAAACAAAACAAAAACCCACACAATTTAAAGAGACAGAGCAAGATATGGCAAGAATATTGGAATTATTAGACTGGGAATTTAAAACAATGATCATTAATATACTCAGGGCTTTGATGGATAAAGTAGACAGCATGCATGAACCGATGGGTAGTGTAAGCAGAGATGGAAATCCTAAGAACCAAAAAGAAATGCTGGATGGAAAAAACACTGTAACATAAATGAAGAATGCCTTTGATGGGTTTATTAGTAGACTGGACATGGCTGAGGAAAGATCTCTGAGCTAATGGATAGATCATTAGACTCCTTGGAAACTGAAAAGCAAAGAAAAGAAGACTGAAAAGGAAAAAAAAAACAGAAAAGAATATCCCAGAAAACTACAAAAGATGTATCATATACATAATGGAAATACTAGAAAAAGAAGAAAAAAAAATGGAGCGGAAGAAATATTTGGGGGAAAAAAACCCCTTCATCTAAGCATATAATTTTCAGTCTACAGAAAATCAAAGATTAAAAAAATGATTCTGAAAAATCCAGAAAAAAATATAGTTCAGTCAATTTCTTGCCTTAAGGACTTCTCAGAACCTTTAATATGCTAATGTACCCCCAGGACTTGTCAAGATAAGGATATAATATCCCATTCAATTTCTTTTTAACCACCTACTCTTCTTTTTCATGAAGATTTTCTTGACATTTCTTTGAACTGTACCCCTGAAGTTTCTTTGGAAATTGTTCTTGCATTTAGTCTGTATCTTCAATAACACCTGCTTATATCAGAACCGTAGATCTGCCACTAATTCATTCATTCGACTAATGTTTTTGAATACCTATTATGCACCACACACTTCTCTAGAAACTATGAGGTGCCAGTGAGAAAAACAAACATCTCTGCCCTTTTTGAGTTACAACATGCTAAAGAGGGGGAAGATAGATAATCAACCATACATAAGTAAATTCCGTCATACTGTAGAAGGTGATATTCTCTTGGCGGCGGGGGAAAGGTGAATATAGAAAAGAGTGAGAGGGCGAGAGTTAAGGAAGAGCCAGAAGGAATAGCAGTGAGGGAGAGGCAGATAGAAAGGATGGGTGTGCAATTTGAAATAGGGTGCTCAAGGTGGGCTTTATTGAAAAGGTGGTATTTGAGCAAAACCTTGAAGGAGGTGAGAGAATTAGCCACATGATATCTGAGGTAAGAGTATTTCAGGAAGAGAAATCTGCCAATGCAAAGTATCTAGAAACCCAGATTAGCATTTTCAAGAAGCATCAAGAGACAAGAGTGCCTGGAAAGGAGTAAGAGGCAGTATTAAGTGAAAGATGAGGTGAGTAAATTAAGGGGGTGGCAGGACATACCATGTAAGGTAAGTCATTGAAAAACCTTTGGCTTTTATCCTGAGTGAGACAGGAAGCCACTGCAATGTTTTGAGCAGGGGAGTGACACAATCAGCCTTATTTTTGAAGAGGATCCTTCTGGCCATTATGTTGAGCATAGAATAGCAGGGATTAAGGAACACTCTGGTTACCATGTTGAACATAGAATATAAAAAAACGAAGTTAGAAGTAGTGAAATCAGCTGTAAGAATACTGTGAGAGATGTTGTGGCTTAGAGCAGAATGGTAGCAGTGACAGTGTAAGAAGGCATAGGGGTTCTGATTTATTTTGAAGTACAGCCAGCAGGATTTCCTGTGAGTATGAGAGAGAATGAGAAGAACTGAGGATGACTTTAAGTTTTTTGGTCTGAGCATCTGAGAGAATGGATTTAACATCAGTCGAGATGGAGAAAACCTACAAGGGTGGAAGAGATTCCAGATGGGAAATCAGGGGTTCAGTTTTGGGCATGGTTACTTGGAGGTGTCCTTAAACCTTCCAAGATGACACACAGGGAGTTGGGATATGAGTAAGAGATTCAGTCTAAAAATATGGATTTGAGAGGGGCCAATAAATGGATGGAATTTAAAATCATAAAAATGGAGGGAATCACCAAAGGAGTGAGTATGGAGATCCAGAAGAAAAAATGAACCAGAGCTGAGTCTGAAGCCCAAATGAAAAGGACGCGTTTCTCAGGAAACGAAACCCAAAACCCTTGACTGGAGGGTAGAGGCCGAGCAGGTAGGAGGAAGAATTATTACAAGCTTTAGCTTCGGGGACTTGAAGAAGGTATGTCTAAGACGTCTCATCTCCTGAACCGCATAATGGCTGTCTGGAGTTCTGTCTGAGGAAGATTCTGGGACCGTGTCTGGGTGGGAAAGAAATCAGTGGTTAGTGTTATCTGCTACAGTTGTGGAGTGCCACGTGGTGGCCAGCACAGGAGCATCAGATTTTTACCATTCTATGCCGAGAGGAAGGGCCACGTGACTAAGAATAAGCAGCAACTAGTGTTTGAAGAGTTCACTGAAATGCTTTCAACTTATTGCAAGTCAATTTCTGTGGTTTGTAGTCCTATCAGTATATAACTTGTTGCCGAAATTATCTTATACGTGTGATAATGATTTCATTGCTCTTGTGCTATGAACATATGTCGGACTTAACGTGTGTGAAAGGTGCTCCATGAAAGAAGAATAGAGAAAAAGAAGATCTGTAACCAGCAGGATGGTCTATGTAATTTGTGGACTCCAGGCACAAGTGGGAAAAGTCAAAACCCAAGACAGAGTGGAACTTTTAGCCCTGGCTTTGTGAAAAGATTGCGCAAATTCTCTCCCCCAAATGCGACCACAGTGCTGGAAAAACTGACAAATACAACCACTTAGTACTTTGGAAATCAACCAAAGGCACGAAACAATCTGAAAAGTGTTTATGCTTTAAAACCCACGGAGCTTCATGTAGGAAGAGGGGGAATCTGTAAAGTTCCAGCCTGAGGCTTCCCCATCCACCCCACCCCACCTTATAGGTTCTGCCACGGTGGGGCAGCCACGGTGATCAGCAGCGTCTCTGCCAGTGTTGAGGACACTCACCCAATTGGGACAGGTGGGCAATGCAAACACTTAAGAAAGCTGTCAGTAGAAATGATCATCTTGGAGGTCGATGGGTGGGGAGAATCATGGGCTCCCCCCCAGTCACAGGTCACATTTGTGGTCAAAGACAGCATATTCCTGGCTGAGGCGATTTACACATCCAGTGGGGACTGAGATGAGCACAAGCATTTCACGTGCTGCTGGTTAATCCTAGGTCGGAGTGCGTGAGCCTAAGACACTCAGAGCGGCCCAGAAGAAATTAACACCTAGGAGGCTTAAAAACAGCATGAATTTGACACGTGCTCCCCTACCCGCAAACATATCTGACAGCAGTGGATAGAAGCCTTACTGGTTTGAGGCGTTAGAGCACAGTTGATGTGCAATCCTTAGTTGACCACGAAGCTGTACAGACACAGGAATGACCTCTAGCAATCCAAGTTTAAAGATGAAGGGTATATATTGAAAACAACAACAATTTAGCAGAGGCATTAGAGACTGCCGGGAACACAGATTTCACGGATAGAGTCCAGGCAAGCTATTAAACAAAGAAAACACCAGCAACAACAACCTCCAAGGGAAAAAAAAAAAACACAAACCAGAATCAGAGTAGCTGCAGTGTATTAACTAGAATGTCTTATTTTTAAGAAAACAATTAAGAGACATGAAACAAGAAACAAGAAAGTGTGACCCATACTCAGATAAAAAAATAAAAAAAAAAAACAAAACAGTGAATAGGAACCATCTCTGTGTTACCAGCTATTAGCAGATAAAGGCAGGCTTCAAAGCAACTATTACAAATAGGTTCAAAGCACTAAAGGAAACTGCATTTAAAGAATTAAAGGAAAGTGTGACAATAGATCAACAAATAGAGATTCTTAATGACATAAAACTATTAAAAGTACTGAGTGAAATTCTATAGTTGAAAAGTACAATAGATGTAAAAAATTTTTCAGTAAAGTGGCTCTTCAGCAGGTTGGAGAGTGCAGAAGAAAGAAGCAGTGAACTATAAATTGGTAGAAATTACCCAATCTGAAGAATAAAGACAAAAATGAGCAGAGCCTCTGAAACCTGCAAAATAAGATCAAACACAGCAACCTCCATGTAATGGGAGTCCCACATGGGCAGAATAGAAAGGGACAGAAAAGTTATTTGAAAAAATAAGAGCCCCAAGCTTCCCAAATTTGATTTTTTAACAGCATTAATCTACACATCTAAGAAGTTCAAAGAAACCAAAGTGTGATAAATATAAATAGATCCACACCTTGACACATCATAGTCAAACTGTTGAAAGCCTAAGCCAAAAAGAAAATCTTGAAAGCAGCAAGAGAACAACAATTCATCGTATATAGGCAAACATCGATACAATGAACAGCTGGCTTCTCATCGAAAACCATGGAGGCCAGCAGGCAGTAGAATGACATATTCAGAATGCAGAAAGAAAAATAACTGTCAAATAAGAATTCAGTATCTAACAAAACTATTCTTCAAAAATGAAGGCAAAATAAAGGCATTTGCAGATAAACAAAGACTGAACAAATTTGTCGCTAGCAGATCTGTCTTGCAAGATATACTGAAGGAAGTCAGTCCTTCAGGAAAAGACAACCAGAAAGCAACACAAATCCACAGGAAGAAATGCAGAGCAGTGCAAATAATAAATACGTAGGTTAGTATAAAAGATGCCATTAATATATCTTTTCTCATCTTTCCCCAACTTCTTTAAAAGACATAAGGTTTTATGAAATAATAATGTTAATACCATATTGTTACATTTATAATATGTAGCTTCAATATAACAATAATAGCACAAAGGGAAGAAAAATGGCATTATATTAGAGCAAAGTTTCCAAATTTTCAAATTAATATTCATCTGAGGAAGGCTATCATAAATTAAAATGCATATTGCAGTCCCTAGAGTAGCCACTAAGAAAATAACACAAAAGAAATATAGTAAACCCACAGAATAGTGGAAATATAATAAATCCACTAAAATATTTGTTCAACACAAAGAAGGCAGTCAAGGAGGAGAAGATAGTCAAAAAAGGAGACATATTGGAAATCTAAGGCAGATCTTTGGTAAAATTTCCCCTTTTTGCTCTCGTGTGATTTTAGTAAAGGGGGAGATGAAGATCTATAACAAGCAGGACGGTCTACTTAATTCATGGACTAAACTCTAAATGAAATACTTTCCCTATTTGAAAAGTATTAGGAATTTCAAGATGGCGGCAGCAGATTGTGAAGAAAAACAAGGGACCCTTCTGAGCACAGGGCTCTGTAACTGCATGATTTACTTACCCAGGAAGCTAACCTAATGACAAGAGATCACCACCATATCCCATTTTCCTACTCTTTCCATACGCTTCCTTGGGGGATACAGTACCTTCTATTCTAGTCTTTCCCTGTTGTCTTTTCCTTTCCCATCCTTGAATCCCAAATCTCCAGCATTTGGGAGGTTCTCATCCTTCACAATTCAAAGTCCAAGAGATGGGATCCAAGCTCTCACATCCACGTAGGCAGCTGTGACTACACTTTGCTACATATTTTTTTGCATTAAAACCCGTAGTTCCCTTACTTGTGCTGACCTTGTGGTTTCCAAGGACAGCTGTCATTGCCAGTAAAGGCAGCAAGGCAGTCTCCAAGAACTTCCTTCTAAGTAGCTGATATTCCTGAATTCACTTGACAATCTGTAGCATGCAGGGAACCTAGGAGGCGTGTGGCGGGGGCCATGCTGGGGTGAGGTGATGGGCTTGTTACGGTAGCTGTTACCTCGTGGTTCAGCTGTGCAGTGATCTCATCGTGTCTTCATAATTAGGCTTTATGACTACCATACAAATAATGGACTGGAATGCAGTTCACTAGTGTCAGACACACTCGAGAGCACTCTGTGAGATCATGGCCCTAAATCACGCAGGCCAATTCTACTCCGGCTTTGACAGGTAAATTTTGCCTGCTTACGCTTTATGATAAACTGGTTCCTCTTGGGTCCTTCAGACCATTGTCATACTTGCTGTTCTGAAAAAAAGTAAGTGAATTTGATGGCGAGCCTCAAACAAAGTTGTCACCCACGAATATTACGAGTCTTTTGGTTTCAAATCAGAGAAAATCTGGCTCAAAACTGGCTTAATTAAAAAAGGGAATTTAGACTCTCACGTAGCTGAAAAACCCAGAAATAGGCCAAGCTTTGGAATAAGTTGTAAGTGGCTGAGTTATATCATCAAAAACAATTTTTTTGTTTGTTTTTCTTCTTGATCTTCTGTGGTACCCTGCTTAATCCTATGGTTGGATTTGTTCGGAGATCCAGAATGATTTCTCACTCCTTCTTGATCCTTCTTATGCTGTGTAAATGTTCAGCAAGGAGAGACAGAATTGCTTTCCTTAAAGCTTGCTGAGCCAGAAAGCGTGGTTCCCAGAAGCCCCAGCAGACATCTCCTTGTTTATCATTGGCCTGCACCCTGTCTTCCGGTTTGAATTAATCACTGTGAAAAGGCCAGTGGGAAGTGCTGATTGGCGTAAAGCAATCAGGCTTCTACCCTAGAGCTGAGCGGGCTGTGCTTCTTCCAAGCACATGGACCACATAGTAGGAGCAGTTCCCAGGTGGAGAGAGAATGCTGTGTGCTGGGAGGGTGAAGCCATCAAAAGCCCACTACCCCCACCAATGGGAAACACTGACTATTGTGAAGTCAGTGACCACCAGGCCCTGAACACCCCTCCATGTGACTGTGGAGCCAGGATGTTGAAGACACCTGGGAGGAGGTGGCGGGAACACTGGGCTGCCTCCTACCACCTAGCTTGCGGTCCAACATGTGAGTAACACCAATACAAATGAAAAGCCATCGAATGTGCCCAATTGTGAATATCATCCTGGCAGACACTGACCTGGGAGGTAGAGTCCTGGAGAGGTGTTTATTTTCTGATGTAAAAAAGGTAAGGGGAGCTTTTCTTGACATTTTTGGATATCTGGTAGTAATAATAACCCCTACCATCATGCACACCTGGGGAAAATGCACAGGAAAGCAGAAACTGCAAAGACTGAACCTTAACTACCGAAGGGATAAAGGAATGAACTGATATTAAGATATTCACTTATTGCACTGGCGTTGATCAGCACCTGCTGCGTCCTTGGCCCTGACCTAGGCACTGTACAGGATATGTCGAGTTTAGCATAGTGTTTCAGAACACAGGCCTTGGACTATCTCTGACCTAGGAATGGATCCCAGCTCTGTCACTGTCTCTCCAAGCCTCGGCTGCCTCATGCGTACAGTGAGGGTACACCTACCTCCAGGGTCCACTGTGAATACCAAATGACAGAATATAAATTTAAGAAAATAAAGCGCTCACCCAAGTGACTGGCACATTTGTAATCACCAGAAACGGTAAGTATCTTAATCACAATTAGGAGCAGTCGTGGTGTTACACTTGAGAGGTCAGTAACACATGGCTGCTGTTCTTTAGATGCCCATCAAGGAGAGGAGACATGAAATGTGTACAGGCGTGAATGTTAGAAGAGAAATCGGGATAAAATGACAGAAGTTTGTAGGAAGATGAAAGTTTTCTGTGCGGGGAGCCGAGAAGCGTCCCTGACAGGCATTTTACCTGCAGAAGCTAGTGGGCTTGTGTTTAACTTCAGGTGATGCCTTTTGGGTCTTTTCTCTTATGTCTTTTTAAGAAACCAAATCTTAAGTGTCAGTACAAAGGCTGTAAGAGCAAGTTACATGAGTAACATTGACACTCGCTTAAGAGTACATTCTCTCCAGAGAGGGCGAGGTGCCGGATGTCTCCATTGCTCTGTCTTGCCTCGTGTGGGAGATGAGACCACGTGGCAAAAGGAGTAGCTGCTTTATTCCTGGCTTAGAATGGGACTATTAGATTATACTCCCATAGGCATTTGATAATCTGTTTAACCGAGCTCAGTCGTTTGTCTTGTTTGCTGACTACTTAGCTGATGGATTTGTGATTTTGGTAATTACTATATGAACGTTAATAAGACATGATATCTTTTATTAATTACTACTTTGTGTGGTTTGTTTTTCAAAATTGCAAAAACTAGGTGGCTTACAAATATTAATGAGTCACAAGTATTAGATTGCCGAATTAGCATTTGGAGGTTATTTGTTCAGGAATGGATGTCCGCTCTTGAATTTTTTACTCAAGAACAAAGAGCAGAGCCCCTGTGTTGTACTCTGTGCCCTGGAAAAGGCTAACCTGGTCTGCTCAGCCAGAAACTGCTTAATTTAGAGAAGTGCTCGTTTATACCTTTTCCACTTTAATTCTCTCCAAAGAGGTTTGGTGTTTAAAGGATAAAATACTTTCAGAGAATCTAAGTTATGCCATAGGAACAATTTTCTAATAGAATTAAATGAGATTTGGACCTGATTTTTAGAGGTCAGTGGGTACAGCTGATGTATCCACTCTCCCACCACACACATACACCACACACGCACACATACGCACAGAGCAGAGCATAATAGGGCACAACGGTGTGCCAGAGGCTGGGAGCAGATTGGTAGAAGTTTCATCCTGCTCCGTGGCACTCTCCCCTCCATACACAAAAGCATCAGCAAAATCATCCTGAAAAACCATTTCCTGGTAGGGACTGGAAGTCCCGCAGTTATGTAGCAAAAAACAGCATCTCTTCTGGGGTAACTCAGTTGGAAAGTACTTCTGAACAAAGCAATCAGGTGGCGTGTTGTTACTGCCCTCCCCGAAGAACTCCTTTAATGACTGCTGGGAGGGTACAATCTCCTTTAGAGATCCAGAGCCTACGGTGCTTTGAACTGCCTGCACACCCCATTGTTGACAGCTTCAACAAGCATTTCCTGAGCACACACTGTGTGCCTCACACTGTATTAGGCTCGGCGAAGGCTTTATAGTGCACAGTGAAGACAGCCTGTGCCACGAGGGATTTATAGCCCATGTCCCCGGTCATTATGGGGGCAGTCGTGGTGCCACCTGGCTTTGGCACTAAATTTAAACCAGCAGATAGACTCAGAGGAATAGTCTGCTCTTTTCTCTGTCCAGCTACATTTTCAGGAACTCAAGTAAATCCTAATAAGTACTACAACTTTCATTTATAAAGGGCTGACTATGGGCCACACATTATGTTAAGCACTTCACGGGCATTTTCTCACTGGCTCTTTACATACACACATGTGCACACACACACACAACACCGTTGGTAATTATATTTCTAAGCCCATTTTATGGATGAGCGAATTCTTGGTTAACGTCAACGATCATGCTGTTAATCCATCAGCTGTTAAGTGGCAGAGCTGTGTCAGTGGCTGCCGTTATGGACAAAGTAACTGAATTTTGAAAATTTATATTTAATTCAATGGCCATTTTTTTAATCACAAGCCACACAATTGGGACTCCTGAGCTGTTTTCAGCTCTATAGCTGCTATTCTGAGATCTATAAATTAAACACAGGGCTTTTCACCTGACCACATAGCGAGGATCTGGAGATACTGGTTGGCTGCCCATGGGGACCTCTTTGCAAACTGTGTCCAGTTGGGGCAGAGGAAATCTTTCAGGGATGCTTCCTTGAAAAGATCTGTGAAAGTGATTGCACCATGGAAGTGGGCATCGGTATGGGAGAGCGTGTGGTGCTGCGTCATGTCTCAACTGGGGGGGTCTTTTGCTCTGGCTCCGTCTTCGTTGCCTGGACAACCTCTCTTAGAACGTGAGAAATTCACTTTCCCTCTTTTCATGTAGATCTGTGGGAAGAACTAAAAGTTATAGCTATGGGTTCCTTGTGATCCACTACCACCTATAGCTGAGAGATCAAAGCAATATTTGGGGGGAAAGCACACCATTGTGCCCAAGGTGCAGAAAGATTCGGACTCACCCAGCATCTCTCAGGTAGCTCTGAAATCAGATGGGAGAAAGATCATCTCCTTGAATCCCAGCAGCTTTCTATACTCAATTTTTCTGTAAGAGGAATATTCTGTAGTAATTTTCTTTATTTTTCCTGCTAGAGTTGGAGGAACTTGTGAGTGAATGCAAACTTGGGTTTGGGAATCAGTCTTGGGTTCAAAGTTTAGCTTCACCATTTGCTAAGTGCATGCCTGTGGGCAAGTTACTTAACCCTTCTTAATCTGTTTCCTCATCTACAAAATGGAAATGCTCAAATATACATTTTACAGATAGTCGGTTTCCATTCATTTCTTTAGGGTCTACTCCTGTGACAGGCAATTAGCTCAATGTGAGGGAAGCAACTGTGATAAGAAGGCTCAGAGCCTGCCAGCCTTCACAAAGGATAAATCTACCGGCAAAGGTCCTTATCCAACTAGTCACTACAGGTACGGAGTTACAAAAGAGGACCTAGAATGAATCATGGTAGCAAACAACAGAGAACCCAATCTAGTTTCGGTGGAATTGGAGACAGGTCTCCCTGAGAGAAAGATACTAAAAATTTGAGGGGAAGTTCAAGTTATCCAGGTGAAGGGTAGAAGAAATATGTTCACAAGGGAGCATAGTTAAAAGCCTGTAGGCAAGAGAGAGCACAAAACATAGGGAGAATCAGACGCGTTGGAGAACAGGTAAAGCCAAACCATTCACAAGAGGGGCAGAGTGCATAAGATGAGGTTGAGAGACGCGAAGGTTGATGGCGTCTTAGGGGTCTCATGAACTCTGTTAAGACGTTTGGACTTTATCCTAAAGGCAATGCGGAGTCCTTGAAGGGTCTTAGTGGGAGTGACACGGGGAGGAGCTGTAAGGATGGAATAAAATAATGTGTACAAAGGCTTAGCATAGTGTTAGCACCTCATCCCCCGCTCAGTGAGTGGTATGTGCTCTGGGTACCATTTGCAACTTCTTCATTACTCTTGGCATTACCAACTTTAGTTAAAAGGCCAAAGTCTTGCTGTGCTCTGTGGAAAGAGACGTAGGGTGATTTGTTAGGGAGCAAACATGTTCGTTCTGAAAGGCCTCTAAAACTATTCTCGACACCATGCAGAAAGAGGTGGGAAGCCCAAAGGCAAATTTCTCTCCGTGTATATTCTTCCTCCTCTTTCTCCACGCCTCTGCCTGCCACCTCCTCAATGAGTTCTCATGCAGTGAAGTCATCCTACTTTCTGGCACTTCTGTCAATTTCATAATGGTTTCTTTGCCAGAGCCTAAATACAAAAATGCAGGTGGGCCAGATGATATGTTTTCAAGAGAAGGCAGGGGGGCGGGGAGGCGTTCTCATGCTCACAGTTTGAGAGAGCACCTGTGAAAAGCACAGGTAGGCTGCAAAGTGACACGGGTCCTCCATGCTTGAGATGACTCACTTTTGCTCTGGCTGAGGGGAGATGTCCGAATATTTGGGGCTTTACTATTAAATAAATACTTTGCCTCATCAGGTAGCAAATATCATGACAGGGCTCAGTAAAAGCTGAGGAAAGGAGAACTTAACATTTCTGCGTTCATTAGACTGGGCACTTTCCTTATCCTCCGATCTGGCTACATCTAGGTTACAGAGGAAGACTGGGCCGAAGGACCGAAATGGTTGAAGTTGATGGTCACTGTAGTATTAGAGGGAATATAGACTGGCAGCCAGGAGACAGATAATTTATGTGTTTGTAGCCATCCTTGCTCGTAAAAGAATGTGAAGAGCCAAGTCAGTTATGTTCTGAACTTAACTCTGCCATGAACGGTGTGTCCTTGGGAATAACTTTGAACCCACCTCTAAGTAAGGATTCTTATCTATAAAAGGAATTTCTTCATTGCACACAGAATAACTGATGGACACCAGTGAGTGGGGAGTCTCAGTTTCTTGGCTCTGAGAAATGTCCTACCAGGAATGACCCCGCCCTGAGGCACCTACAGGCTCTGGGTGAGAAAAAAACAAACTCAGGTCATGACAGCCAGGAGAGCACGCACCTCCAAGGATAGCACCGGAAAACGACATCACGGTTGCTCAGACAAATGAAGAGAGTCAATACAGAACATAGACTTGTAATTAGACAAATCTGGCTTAGAATCCTGGCTCTATCACCTACTAGCTGTGTGCATTCATTCATTTATTCCATGTGTCTTAGATGCCAAGCATATGCCAGATACTATGTTTCATGATGGGGATACAACAGTAACCAGGACATAGAAAGATGGAGAGAAATTACTTACTTCTTTTTCTCTGTCACTCTCTACTGAGTATATATACTTGTAATCATTTGATTAACTAGGTATATGATGAGATCATACTATACCCTCAGAGAGAGAGCGTGTTCTCTGAATGATCAAAACAATAGGTAACATCTGGTTAGAGTTTCCTTTTTATTCTTCTGGGTTGAGAATTTAAATAACTCAAATACCATTTTAAAATATTAATTTTAAAATTTTAACATGTTGCCTTTATTGTGGTGGATCGTGTAGTGTTTATAACAAACATTTGAATACCAACTATGGGCCAGATGCCGTATAAACCACTTCGAAGTGAATAAAGTTATTGATTTCCTTTAGAGCTGTTATACTAATGCACGGTCTTCAAGGAGCTTTCAGGGGGAATTACAGCTGGCCCCAAAGTGAAAGTCATGTGTTTGAGTAGTCCGGTTTTTATAAATGACTTCTCTATCATCCCTGGAAGGACAAGAGGCTTTTAGGGCAATGAGGTGTAAGTTTCCTTCAGACAGTTGGGTTGCAAAAAGGCATGAGGAAAGAAAGGTGCAGTAAATGTGTGGAGATGGAAGTTTCCTTTGTGTTTGTTTTTGTTGATGATTTTTAAACATTAGCCAAGAGGAGAGATGAGCCTAAGAATTGGAGCAGAGGGGAAGGAGTTAAGAGAAGTTGATTTTTGTTACAATGGCTCAGAATATATAATAATATATGAACCAAACGAAATCATATCCGGGCAGGGGACAAAGGGCAGGTAATCCATTAGTCACTCATTAAGGAAATGTAATGGTTAGACCAGATTTCTTCTTAAAGTCTGCACCTAGATGTGACAGGTAAACTCAGGGTAAAGTAACAGCAGCTTTGTGATACAGCCTTAATGTCTGGGGTGCTGAAATTTCACAGCGAGGAAACTGTTATGAAGAAGTCATACCATTGGAGGCAGTATGTGCAGCGTGTGTGTGTGTGTGTGTGTGTGTGTGTGTGTGTGTGTAGGGAGGATGACTTCTCTTGATTGATGGGGTGGGAGAGGGAAAAGGTGCATGAATGAGAGAGAGCTAGGTTTGCAAAGGTCTGTGGGAAGAATGTTTTCAGTTGAATGCCAGGATAAGCAATTTGGAATTTATTTTGAGCACAAGGGAAGACATTGGAGGATTTTAAGTAGAAGAACGGCATGATCTAATTCATAATTGTTAAAAATGTTTTTCTCTAGCTACTTGAAGACTATAGATTTCAAGGGTCAAAAATGGAAGCAGGAGGCCAGTGAGAAGGCCATGCCTTAGACCAGAGGAGTGGCAGTGATGATAGATAAGGACATATTTGTAGACAGCTTTGCAGAAAGTGCATTTGCTGGATTTGCTGATAAAATAGATTTGGAAGAAAGATGAGAATGGCTTTTGTGGAAGTCACTGTTGATTCTAAGGCAGAGAGTGGTGGGCTAGTTAGCGAGGTGCTTGTGAGCTAGAGGGGGACTTGAAGTCCTTAGGTGCCAAATTGTACCACCCAAGATGGGTCAATACCTAGTAGGGCTCTTTGGCGCTCCCATTTGGGCTACCAGTTCTGCTTCCTGCATCATCATGTAGCCAAAGAAGACGACTTTGCTCGTAAAACCCAGTCCTATAATATTCAGTCACTAGCACATGACCTGTATACTTTCCCACCCACTGATGTTTAGTGCTCAATGTAGGGCCAACCTGGCCAACAACCTATTTTTGCAACAACAGTGGTTTCATTACTTCCTTTGGATACCTCCTTGTTCCCACATTTGGAGTACTTTACTTAGCAGGTTGTGTCATGAGATCAAATTTGTAGATAGTTGTGAACACACCCTGAGGTTGGAGGTCTCCAGAGATGAGAAATGGTGCCCAGGAAAACATACAGACCATTAGCTTTTGGATGTGACCTTTGTATAGATTGTAATGAGGTACCAGGGTGCAGTCCGGTGGGACAGCTGTGTAAATTGCCACCCATCTAACCACTGCTTCCGACAGCCCTCATGGATGGTCTCTGAACTCAACTTACACAAGCTTGACAAATGAAAACCGTGCAGCTTTTTTTGCATTTCGTTTTGCTTTCTTGTTCATGATGAAAGGCCCTCTTGAGGGGAAAGAGAAAATATCCTGCAATAAATCTTTAAAAGTATTGTAACATTCAAAATGTCAATATTGATTTGAAATGATTGCATCATTTTCTGAAATAATGATTTGTGTGAGGAATGTCATGAATTATAATTAATGTACATATGCATTAAAGTCCACTTCCGAAGAAACCCTCTTTTCTCTTCTAAACATTAGAAATTAAATATTTATACTTGTTGTGATTTCATATATACATAGTTAATATTGCCTCTCAAAGCCACCTGCTCTCCACCGTATGTCATTTTCTCTGCTGATTCTTTATAATCCATAGATTTGGAGTTGGGTTAGCCCCAACTGAAAATCCTACCGAAGACCACACAAGTGGCAAGTAGAAAGCATGAGCGAGTTCCATTTCATCAGAACACAGGAGGTAATTTGGACTTAAATAGTCCCATTGCTTTTAAGGATCTCTCCTTACTGTTTAATTCATTAAAGGATTTGAGAGTTTAGCGTTTAGTCCTTGAACTTGAATTCTTGAGCAGTAACCAAAACATTATTTATTATACTTACTCGAGATTGTGGTCAAGTTCCTCAAATTCTCCATGTCTCAATTCAGTTTTATCTTTTCAAAATAGAGATAATCATATAAGTCAAGAACCATGTCTTATAGGGTCTTTATGGGTAATGGTAACCAGGAGATTGGGAAACTGAGGGAGTTATTTAATGTGACAGATACAGAAAAATTATGGAAAATCAGGAAATAAAAAAAGGAGGCCTAGCATGCAAAAAGAATTTTTGTCTTCCTGGAAATACATATTGCCCTCTATTTATTTCCATTCTTAGTACGCAGAGAACTTCCTTGAATTTTTCTGCCTTGGGTATAGGGGTAGTTTGAAAGTTTGTTGTAAAATGACCGGTCACAGCAGTTATAGGAGAGGATAGTAAGCCTCAGGGATCCTCCCTATCTTTCTCAAACACAGGGCCTCCTCCCCCAGGCCAGTCACATGTGAGAATGCATTTTCCAAAATTCCCATTCTTCCCCTCTGCCTTCTCCCATCAGCCTAGTAATGATAACAACAAGTATTTGTTTAGCCTGGTTTTTGTGTTAAGTACTTGGCTCTCTTTGCAGTTCTGAGCTCATAGCAAATAGACTCTTCCAGCCAACTATAAACTCAGTCTTGCCTCCAAAATATGTTACCCTCACGACTAGACAGTCTCCACACGACAATTACATTTCGAGAGTGGCCGAAATGAAGCATAAGACAGGGATCTGCCTACTGGGGTGAACTCACGGTATTTTCAACAACATTTCCTGCATGTTGGATGAAAGCCCTGAGATACAGATAGGATTTTCTCATACCAGTATATAGTCTCCCAAAGAGCATGGGCCTCATCTTTTCTCCTATGATATTTCCATACCAAGGTTAATACTTAGCACATAGCAGGGACTTACTAAGTGTCGGGTATGAGTGAGTAAGTGAGTGAATGAACGAACGAATGAACAGGTGAATATTGAAAGAACAGAAAAGATTGTGTACTGGGTCCCCTCTTTGCAAATGTGCAGAATGCCTCATCAACCTTCCTCTACTCTAGCTCTCAATCATTGAGAATATTGGTTTCCTCCCCTCTACTCTTCATTGTAGAACTCCTAATCATTCTTCAGGTGTTAGCTCAGAGTCACTTCATTCAGGAAGTGACCCCTGGTTCCTCAAAGGAGAAGACCATGCTCCTTAGGGTATCTTACATGTCTCGTAGGAAACTGTCTTAAATCAGCTACTTAAACACACTACTTAAATCAGAGCACTCGGTGCAGTGGTTTGCCCTTTCCATGCTATGCTAGAGAACCCTCGGTGCAGAGTGTGCCTGTATTCACTGTGTATACCCACCAAACTTCGTGTGCTTCCTGTTCTACATGCTCAGCAAACACTTGTGAACTCAAAAATATGCAAAGAAGGTGACTGCATATGGAAGAAAATGGGAACTAAGTGTGGCCATGTAGAAAGAAGAATCCTTTGGGCTCACTCCAAGGAAAACAAGTAGTAAGAACCAGTGATACTGTAACTTTCCATAGGAAATAGATATAACTGGTCTTCATCCCTGTTTCTGGCACAGAGCTCCAGAAAACCTTGCAGCTGCCTAGGCAATGAGAGCCATAAATGTGTCTTTGTCACGTAAAGAGGTGACTTTTGGAGAACATCTGAGGCTGGGGGCTGGTTGCCAGTTTAGCCGGGTGTGTGCCTGGAGGGTTAGAACTTCTGGTGGCACCCCAACCTCCAGGGAGAGGAGAGAGACTGAAAGTTGATTCTGATCACCAGTCGCCAGTGATTTAATCAATGACACCTATGTGATGAAACTTCCATAAAACCTCCAAAAGACAGGGTTTGGGGAGGTTCGTGGTTGGTGAACACATGGCGATTTGGGGCAAGTGGTACCCTCAGAGAGGGCACAAGAGCTCTGAGCACTTTTCTCATGCCTTGCCTTGTGCATCTCTTCAACTGGCTTCCTAACTGATATCCTTTTGTAATAAACTGGTAATGTACTAAGGAAAATGTTTCTCAGAGTTCTGTGAGCTGCCCTAGCAAATCAATCAAATGCAAGGAGGGAACCTCCCATCTATAGGGTAGATAGTATCAGAATTTAGTTGAATTGTAGCGCAGCCAGCTGGTGTCCAAGCAGTATTTCATATGGAGAAACCACTCCTCCACATCAGAACTGGTCCCAGAACCTTTTAGAACCGTTAATACAAAAGGCACTAGTCTTCCACGTGAGGCCTTTTATGCCCCGTGCCTGACTGAGGATAGCCCTAACAAGGATGGAGCAGTGGCAGTATTATTTTTATACCAATCACTAAATAATTATTTATAGTACATCCATTGATTACAAGTTACTGTGCTGAGGATAAATTGCCAATCAAAGCAGAAAGGTTTCCTGCCCTGTTGGAGTTAACATCTAGTGGGAGAGAGAGATGGTAATCAGATAAACAGATAAATAGATGCATAAGTACCAACTGTGATTTATTTTAAAAAACAAGAAAATGTCTGACAGATCTGAATTAAGCCCTAAGGAAATGATGGAGTATGATATGAAGGAGAAGGGGGTTAATTATGTGAAAAATGATGCTCAAGCATTTTAGACTAGGAATAGCTTATGCAAAGGCCCTGTGGCAGACAGAGGGAAATGGAGCTTGGTGCATCCAGGAACCCGAAAGAAGACCAGTATGATTGATCTGCAGAGATTTTCAGGAAGAGTATTAGACGATAAAGCAGGAGAGGTATGTAGGGACCAGACCATCCTGGGTTTTGGGAACATGTTAATAATTTTCTACCTTATTCTAAAAAGAGCCTAAGAAACCGCTGGTAGGCTAGGTATAACACAATCAAAATGCATAATACAGCATAGTTGTTTTAGTCTGCTTGGGCTACCATAATTAAATGCGATAGACTGGGTGGCTCAAATCATAGAAATTTATTTGTCGCAGTTCTGGAGGCTGAAAGTCCCCAAGATAAGGGTGCTGGAATGATCAGGTTTTGGTGAGAGCAGTCTTCCTGGCTTGCATAGAGCGACCTTCTTGCTGTGTCCTCAGATTCTTATAATGAAACTAACCCCATCATGGGGACCCTACTCGCATGACCTCATCTAATCCCAATCACTTCTCAAAGGCCCTACCTCCAGACACCTGGGTGTTAGGGCTTTAGCATATGAATAGGGGCAGGGGACAATTGAGTCCATAACAATAATATACTATTAATAGCAACATCATTGAACATTGATTGATGCTTCCTATGTGCCAGGCAATATGTTTAGGGCTTGATGTGAATTATTTCATTTCATCCTCACTAGACCACCATGAGGAAGATTTCTAGTGTCAGCACATTTTAGCAGATAAAGCAAGGGATGCTCTGAGATCAGAGCCAGGCCTGGAGTGAAGCAAACTATGAGCTTATGGCACAAAAGTTAATAGAGGAGGTACTCACTTACAGGCCATGCCACAGCCCTGAGGGTGAACACAAACACCTTACATTTTGTGCACTAGGCCCCTCACTTGTCTCAAATCTGGGTCAAGTAAACTATCCTGGGTTACTTGGAAGTTCATGAGTAATCAAAGCAGTTTCAAACCCCGGGCTGGAGAGCTCTTTAAGAGGTTTTCTGTCTCTAAAATTTTCTGAATTTCCAAATGAACACTCTGCTGCCCACCTCATTGTTGGCCTCCCATAAAAATGAAATTATTTGCAATGAAAGATTAAATTTCATATTAGGCTTCAAAGTGTAAATAGCTCGACCTAGCTGAAATGAATTCAGAAAATGAAAACTGATAAAATATAGTATTCACCCCATGGAATGGACTATCTCAACATTATTCAGGAGATGAGAAAGAATGAGTCAAATATTTAAAAAGTAAACAGGTTTTCTCGTTAATTCTAAGCCAACAAAATGAAAATTAAATCTTCTCGCTGCAATTAGATAAATGGATGTCAATCAGATATGAAACTGCTAAAGAAATTAGCCATGAGGTAGTCCTTAATCTGTTTGGGCTTTTTTTGTGGGATGGTATAAATGTAATCTGTTATCAGCACAGGTATGATTGAATTATTAATAATATTGTGCAAGGCCACCTAGAAACCAGAGCTTGGGGACTCTTAAATCTATTCTAATTGAAACAGAGAATCAGCAGACTGGAAAAGACCCTGACTCTTCTCGAGATATGTCACAGTATGTGACACAGAGGACACGTGGGGTTTGCAATGCAGTGGCAGCTGCAAGCTGACCTTTTGGCAAATTTAATCTGCAAATGGGTTCCTGTTTAAGATAGTTAATGCCTTCTATTATTCAGGAGGCTTCTTTCTATATTTTGGAAAGGCAAGTTAAAAATATTTCATGCAAAGGTATTATGCAGATTATCTAACTAACAGGAAATTATGGATGCAAATAAATTAGGTTTCTAAATGAAAGGTTTTACTGACCTCTTAAGAGGAAAGTAATACATGCATAATTGTGAGGAAAATGCTCCCAGACCATCAGGATAAGAAAAGGGTCACATTGTCATTCCTTGAAGCATATTGAGGTTAGAATAAAACTCCAGGAACACCCAAGAAGCTAATGAACTCAATGCCAGAACTGCTTGACTTAATACTAAATTACTCCCTTTTTCCTCCGGTTTTGATGGGGGTCGGGTATCATACTCTAGGAGGATGGATGAGGTCCTCATGGGACCCCAAGTAAGTCACTTAATCTCTCAGTGTAAATTTCAATTGTGGAAATAGTTGGTGGTTAGAAACAGCTGGGGTCACTGACCCTGCTTCTTTCTGGGACCTCCCATTGCCCTCTCTCACCCCCAAGGGAACTCCTCTCCCACTACTGCTTCTCCATGGACCATCTGCCTTTTCTTGGTGACTGTGTCCAGGAGCTGTGCCAAAGGTTCCTAAAGTAAATCTAGAAGGTTAAGAGCATGAACTTCATGTCGTGGGGAGCATGGAATTAAGTCCCAAGCCTGGTACCTACTAGTATTTGCCCTCAGGCAAATCCCTCCATACTCAGGTTATCAGCTGCTTCTCCTACAACATGGAAACAATAATATGATCCTTGAAGGTCAGAGAGCTCTAAACTTTCTTACCTCCCAGAGCCCTTACTGTCTTAGCAATTGTTTCACAGATCCCCTAGGCAAAAGAAGTATCTAACATATCTTTATCAAGTAGCTCCAAACAACTTAATCCATATTTTCATTTGGATAAATTAGTAGAATTTTGAAAAAATAGATGTAATTTAGAGAAAAAAATTAATTTAATTTGTAGGTAATCACAAATACCTGTTGAGCAGTGAACAATTTCCTCAACCTTGGAATGAGGTTTGTGCTTGCATATTAATTTTCAAACCATGATTATTTGGAAACAGCAATCACTGAAAACTAAGCTTTGCAAAAATGTGACATATAACACAATCTAATGTTGAAACTCTGATATACCTCACGCTAACAGTTTGCATGGCATCTGACAGGTGTGTTTCCTTCAAAAATTTAAAATGTGCCACAGCGCCCCTGTGAGTTTGCTGTGGTGTCCAAGGTATCTCATGTCACTTTGGGTACCTTGCTTTTGGGAACTATATCATTTGATTTTAGAGGACAAGATATGGGAATGTATATAAAGAACTTGACTTGTGGGCATGTTCATGGCTTAAAATATATGGTTGCAATAGCCCATCAACTTGCACAAAAATGCAGCTTTGTTTATTGATTTTAACTTCTACTTCTGCTGATGTCAGAAAATGTAGTCTTGCCACTTCATGGTAATCCAATGACTTTCATATTTAAACTGATAACTTAAGATCTAAACAATCAAATTCATACATACCCAGCCCTCCTGTACCTTCCCCTTTCCCTATCAGAATGGCGTCCTTGTTCCATCCTCTGTCCTCATGGGAATCGGCTAAGGTATACTTACTTTTTCTGCCATCCCATATGGGCCTCTATCCCTGTGGTGCCACCTTCCAGATGTAACTCATCTTGTCCCTACTCCAGATGACACTTACCTTATCCCCACGAGGCATAAAGCATCAAGTCCTTCCCAGGTGTTACTCGCTTTATCCTCTACTCCAGGTGTAAACTCATTTTGTACCACCCCACAAGAGTAATTTATTTCTCCCCTTTCCAGAAGTTAACTCATCTTGACTGGTCTTCCTGATGGTGTTCTTTGATATATATTGTCTTTTTTATTTTAATCTGTTGCATGAGATATAATTGACATAAAATTTGCTAGTTTTAAATGTACAGTTCAATAAGTTTGAGGAGGGCATACGGTCTTGTAACCATCCCCACAATTATTATATCAAATAGTCCTGTCCAATAGAAATATAATGTAAACTGTGTAATTTAATTTAAAATTTTCTGGTCCACTTTTTTTTTAAGTAGAAAAAAATGGGTAAATTAATTTTAATAACAAATAAAATACATTTAACTTAATATACCCAAATATTATTATTTTGACATGGAATCAATATAAAAATATATCAACAAGGCATTTTACATCTTTTTTCACATTAATTCTTTGAAATTCATTGTGTATTTTACAGGATATCACAATTCAGACAAAAAATTTCAAAATAGCACATGATTTGTATTTAGATTTTGTAAAATTCACAGTAAAAAAAATGGATTTAAAGGCCCAGTTTGCTCCAAACATATTTAAAGTTTTCCATTGTAACTTTTAATTTCATTTATATTTAATTTAATTTATATATAATGAAAAATCCAGTCCCTTGGTCATATGAACCAGGTGTCAGTTGCTCAATAGTCATATGTGGCTAGGGGCTACCATATTGGACAGCACAGAAAATATTTCCATTACCCCAAAAAGTTATGCTCTGCTCTTTTGAAATCAACCCCCTCTTTTCACCCTCTGGCACTAGGAACCGATGATCTGCCATTTGTCACTATAGTTTGCCTTTTGTAGAATATCATACTCATGGAATCACACAGCATATAGCCTTTTGTTTTGTGAGTCTTTCAACTACCACAAGATTTTGAGATGTGTCTAGGGTATGTTCATCAGTGGTTAGTTGCACTTTGTTGTTGAATAGCAAGTATTATATTGCATAGAAGTACTGCAGCATTCACCAATTGGTAGACATTTGGGTTGTTCCAATTTTTGGCTATTATGAATAAAGCTGTTAGGAACATTCAAATACAAATATTTGTGTGGACATATGTTTTTATTTCCCCTGAATAAATATCTATGAGTGGACGGAATGGTTTGTGTTAATAGGAAACTACCAAATATTTTCCAGAGTGTGATTTTTGCATTCCCACCGTTCTTGTACGAGCTTGTCAATTGCTCCACATCCTCACCCACACTTGATACAGTTAACCTTAGCAATTCTCCTAGGTAGGCAGTGCTGCTCAAGATGGCTTTAATTTGCATTTCCCTAATGACTGGTAGTGTTGAACATATTTTCATGTGCTCATTTGCCATTTGTACATTTTCTCTGGGTAAGTATCTTCAGCTGTTTCGCCCCCAGTTTATCCGGTTGTCTTTTTATCATTGAGTTGTAAGAGTTGTTTTTAACAAGCTGGATAGAAGTTCTTTATCAAGTATGTTTAATTTATATTTTCTCCCACTCCTGCCTTAGGTGTGACTTTTTTCTGTTTCCTGATATGGATGTTATTTGCTGTCACTGGTGAATGTGGTCATGCAGTATCTCCAGTCCAATATTCACACATTCATTTGACTCTTGGCAACTTTGGGTCTACCAGCATGTTCCTCGCTGTTTTTGCTTTTCTCTCAGGGAGCCATAGGAACTTCTAGCTTTCGCTTTCACCTGATGCTGGGATCGCAGGACTCCAAGCAGACGGATTCAGCAGTCTACATGAACAATTGTCACAATTGTCACTCAGGCCCCACAGTTGTTAGACGTGAGGTTTCTCTGTCTCCAGAAAGTTTACAACCTCGGGACTATACTTTAGAACTTGAGGCACCAGACCCCACTGCCGTCTGTGAGATTCCCCATAAGCTATCTGTGATTTCTATCACTCATCTGCCTTGCTCAGGACTGAATTTAATGAGCCTTATCACATATTCAGGGGACATCCAATCTGTAGACTTGCCCATCTGATCTTCATGCTTCCTGCCACTTGGTCAGACTTTGGTTTCCTTTCATAATAATGCTCTTATGCAATCAGCTTGCATTCTTCCCTTTTTTTCCTTCTTCATAGAATAAATGCCAAGCTTTCAATCTGCCAGGCATTGGTACTCAGTATTTAAAGCCAAGCTTTTGATCTTCAAAAGTCCTTTTTGTTCCCCTCCCAGGCACCAGACTCTAAGATTAATATCCCTGCTATAAGTTCTAAAAGTGTAGTTAGAAGCTAATAAACAAAGAATAGAACACTTGGGTCTTTTGGGGTCTGCCTTCTTTGGTTCTCTGGTTCCTCTACCGCCTGAATGATGGATCCAAGGAAGAGTGAGAGAGAGTCACCCCCTAATTCTACAAAATATTATCCTGCTGCTCTTGGCTCTCAGTAGGTAAGAAATTAAGAGGACAGTCCCTGCGGAGATAAGATCACTAATGACTCAGAAACTGAAAACCAGAGCATATTTAGAATATGACAATAAAAATGATTGTTACGTTGATGATGATAATGGCAGACTCTCCCTGTTGTTGCATGTTTACTTGTGCCAATTCCGGCTCAAGTATTTTTGTTCTATTAGCCTATAAGGTGGATAATTATTATTTCCATTTTGCTATTGAAAAAACTCAGGATTCTGATGTAACTCTAACTTTCCTAAGGTCAAGAAGTTTTCAGTACCTCCAAGCCAATCTGATTTTAAAGCATATATTCCCGTTAGAACTGTGGTTCTCAAGGGATTTGAGGACCTTTTTGCAACCTTAAAAATTATTGAGGACCCCAAAGTACTTTAATTTATGTGAGTAATTATCTTCTTATATTTACTTTATTAGAAATTAAAAAACAGATTTTAGAAATATTTATTAATTCATTTTTTAAAAGCAATAAAAATCCATAATCCAATAAATATCCACATCATACTTTTATGAAGAATTACTGTATTTTTCAAAACAAAATATTAGTAAGAAGAATAGCATTGCTTTATATTTCTTGTAAATCTCTTTAATGTCTGGCTTCATGGAAGACAGCTTGGTTCTCATATATGCTTCTGTATTTGGTCTGTTGTGATATCACACATCACAGAGCCTCTGGATAACTCCCCTGATACTCATGAGAATATGAGAGTAAAAATGGGAATAACTTCTAAGCATTATGAAAACAGTTTTGATCTGTGGACCCCCTAAAGGGGTTTCAGGGAGCCCTAAGGGGGCTTGGACTACAATTTGAGAATTTTTGCATTCAGATAATTACAAATGTATTGATTCCAGTGTAGCAATAATCTATTACATATAGAGAAGAAGTGGGTTATGAATAGGGAAGTGTAGGTTATTACCAGACCACGAGAGGGTGATAACCAAATTAAGGAGTTGAGACGTCATTCCGAAAGCATTGAGATACCATAGATATCCTTCAGCTTCATCGAAGCTTTGTGTGGGGGAAATCAGTCTGTCAATAAAATGGGAAGGATGGATTGGAGAGACTATTGGCAACCAATAAGAACACTATAGAGAGGCAGTGGCCTAGACCTCTTAGGATTTGGGGAAAAATAAATGTGTTAATTTATATAAAATGCACAGAACAAAGCCTGCGCCATAGTAAGCACTGTTAGAAGTACTTGTAATAGTTGTTGTAGCGGTAGTGCTATCACTATTATTATTAATATTAAATGACCAGTGATAAAAGCCAAAACTAGGCAGAGTTAGACATTTTGCAGTAGGATGTAGTTGCTGATTAGACGTGGGGGTGAGGACATTGAAAATGTAAAGGTAGTGATGTTTTGCTATTTGGCTACTCTAGGGACCCAGGAAGTATCTGGACAAGGAGGTGATTCTCAGTAGATATTTGGAAGGACTGGAGGGAGAGGAGAGGCATGGAAAGGGATGAAGCCTTTGGGGCAAGGAAGGTGGTGTCTGTTGGTTTTGGTGTTGAGATGCCTGTGGAACATGCACATGATGAGGTCCTTGAGTAGATAAAACACAGAACCATACATGAGTTCGTGTGCCTGCTGTGCTGTAAGCTCTTCAAAGGGTTTCCAACACAGCTTGGATTTTATTCTACTTTCCTACAATAGCCTACAGGCCCAGTGTGTTAATGGTTCTAATTACCTTTCCAGTTTCATCTTGGTCCATCCTCCCTTTCCATTACTTTGGTCCAATATTTCAGTTCCTTGAGCCCCCCCCCCCCCACTGTTTCCCACCTTAGGGTATTTGCACTACTGTTCCCTGTTTTGTACAGTCCTGTTCCCTGTTTTGTAATGCACCACCCATCACACCATCTCTTCACATAGCTGGATCTGTTGAATCCGCTGAAATGTTACCTGCTCGAGAGCCCTTCTCTGATCTTTCCATCCAAGCAAGTCTCCCTCCCCCTTGCATTCTTTTCTCTCACCAGATCCTCTTCATTATCTTCACAGACAGCATTTCATGACGACAGAGACTTTCTATTTCATTCATCATCATTGGCATAGTGCCTGGGGAAGGTCCTCAGATATAATGCATATTTGTTTCATGAGTGCATAAATGGGATTCAGGAGATAGGCTGAAATAGAATGTGATATTAAAATGTAGGGGAAATCTGTGCTTTGGTTTGAATTCATTTGATATTTTAAGTTAGCACCATTAAGCCAGCAATCTTTAATGAGAGTTTCTTTGTCATATTTGACTTGAAAATTGTGTGTACCTCAATCTGTGAAATCTCTTCTGTTATATTTACCCATGCTCTCAGCTGGAACACTAACCCTTGAAAGTTGCCGAGGTAGAAACAATGACATAACGTTCCTTTACAAGTGGCGGCAGCCTACCCTATGCCCTAAAGTCCCAGTAATGCATGACTCTCCCCACTTCCACACTTCACCTTCCTCACCGTGTCAGCTAGCCTGCCTTTGTGTGTTCAAAGGCCTGGTGCTGGGGCACCTGGGTGGCTAAATCAGTTAAGTGACCAACCCTTGATCTCAGCTCAGTTCTTGATCTCAGGGTCATGAGTTCAAGCCCTGCATTGGGCTCCATGCGGGGTGTGGAAACTACTTTAAAAAAAATAATAAATATAAATTTAAAAAACAAAGGCCTGGTGCTATATTCTAGAAAAAGAGTAGCAGATTGACTTAGGTGTAATTTCTGACTTCGCTGCTTTTTCTTTGGGTTGACCTATTAGCAGATTTCTTCTGGAATTATGAAAAAAATACTACCCTTAAAGTCATCTTGATATTTCTAGTAAGGTATCTAGCAAAAGAATGGGATAGCTCAATAAATTTTAGTTTTCCCAGTCATTCAGTCACTCAATTGATAGTATAGAATTCTTATTTCAAAAGCATTGTCTCTTGGAATTTTGAAGTTGTTGCTTCATTGTTTTTTATAAGGGACCAATATTGTTGAAGTGAAGATTCCAATCTAAAAGTTATGGCCATAGGAGTGCTTGTCTGGCTCCATTGGAAGAGGTTATGAGTTCAAGCCCCATGTTGGGTGTAGAGATAGATAGATAGATAGATAGATAGATAGATAGATAGATAGATAGATAGATAGAGATATGGCCATATATTTGGCCTCTGTTTTCTTCCAGGAAACTCTTAGGATCCTCTGTTTATCTTTATTGCTCTGCAAATTCAAAATAATTATATAGTTGTGGGTCTTTTAAAAATAATCATTATGGATACCCAGTAGGTCTCTTCAGTCTTAAAGACACATGTTCTTCAACTGGGATAAATTCTCTTCAAGTATTTCTTTAATAATTTCTTTCCTTTTGATTTCCTAATCAAAAAGGAGCTTTCTGATACTTCTTTCATTTGGATGTTGGGTTTCATAGAATAATTTCCTAATTTTATTATCTCTAATATTTCCTTTATCGTTTTGTCCTACATCTCCCCCCCTCCAGGTTTATTAAGGTACAATTGACAAATAAAACTTGTATATATTTAGGGTGTACAAAGTGATGTTTAGGGACGCCTGGGTGGCTCAGATGGTTAAGCATCTGCCTTCAGCTCAGGTCATGATCTCCAGGTCCCGAGATCGAGTCCCGTGTCAGGCTCCCAGCTCAGCAGGGAGTCTGCTTCTCCCTCTCCCTCTGCCGCTCCCCTTGCTTGTGCTTTCTCTGTCTCTCTCTCAAATGAATAAATAAAATCTTTACCCAAAAAATTGATGTTTTTATATAAGTATACATTGCGGAATGATTACCACAATCAAATTAATTACCAAACTAACTAACATATCCATCATCTCACATAGTTTGTACTATGTGTGTAGTGAGAACACTTAGGATCTACACTGTTAGCAAATTTCATGTGTACATTACATAATTATTAACTATAGTCACCTAATAGTATAGCCACCTAATGCTCACTCTTCATTAGGTCTCCAGAACATATTCATCTTGTAACTGAAAGGTTTTACTCTTTGATCAATATCTCTCCTTTCTTCCCATCCCCCAGCTTTAGGTAACCACTCTTCTTTATTACTATGAGCTTGATTTTTCTTTCCCTTCCTCCCTCCCTCCCTCCCTTCCTTCCTTAGATTCCATGTGTGAGATTATGCAGTATGTATCTTTCTATGTCTGTCTTATTTCACTTAGAATAATGTCCTCCAGGTTTATCCATGTTATTGCAAATGGCAGGATTTCCTTCTTTTTAAAGGCCGAATAATATTCCGTTGTGTGTGTGTGTGTGTGTGTGTGTGTGGATATTAAAATACCATATTTTCTTTGTCCATTTATCCATCTACAGACACTAGGATGTTTCAGTATCTTGGCTACTGTGAATAATGCTGCAATGAACATGGGAGCGTATATCAGAGATATTGATTTCTGTTTCTTGTTGTTTTTGGATTACAGTGGAATTGTTGGATCATAGGACAGTTTTATTTTTAATTTTTTGAAGAACCTTCATACTGTTTTCCATCATGGCTGTACCAGTTGTACATTCCCTCCAATAGTGCACAGGGGTTCCCTTTTCTCCACATCCTCATCAATACTTGTTATCATTTGATTTTTTGAGAATAGCCATCCTAACAGGTGTGTGGTGTTAGCTCATTTTGGTTTTGATTTGCCTCTCCCTGTTGATTAGTGATGTGGGGCACATTTTTATATACTTGTTGACCATTTGTATGTCTTGGAAAAATATTCAGGTTCTTTGCTCAGTTTTGATTGGGCTATTTGTTATTTTGCTATTGAGTTATAGGAGTTCCTTATATTTTTTTAGATATAGGCCCTTTTTCAGATGTATTGTTAGCAAACATTCTTTCATTCCATAGGTTGCCTTTTCATTTTGATTGTGTCTCTTGCTATGTAGAAACCTTTTAGTTTGACATAGTCCCACTTGTTCATTTTTGTGCTTTAGTGTTATATCGAAAAAAATCATTGTCAAGGTCAGTGTTAAAGACCTTTCCCTTGTGTTTACTTCTAAGAGTTTTATAGTTTCAGGTCTTATGTTTAGGTCTTGAATTTGTTTTGAGTTGATTTTTGTGTGGGGGGTAAGATAGGGATCCAATTTCATTCTTTTGCATGTTGCTGTTCAGTTTTCCCAGCACCATTTATTGAAAAGACTGTCCTTTCCCCACAGTGTTACTTTGCACCTTTGTCAAAAATTAGTTGACCGTATATGCATGGGTTTATTTCTGAGCTTTCTATTCTGTTCTTTCACTTTTAACCTTCCAATGATTTAAAACAAATTAACCATATTTTTTTTTTCATTTCATGGGGTTTTTTTCCTTATTCTCTATTTGTTGCTTTTTTTATAGCATCTTCTTCTTGATTTGTTCATTTATTCTCTTTTTTAGTATTTCTGCATGTGCTAATTAGTATTTATTTGTTTATGTTCTTGGTAGTATATCTGTGTCCACCAGTATCTATTTTTATGTTTTTCTTGATTTTTTTTGTATTGTACCTTTTGCTCAATCATCTAGGTGATCTTGCATTGCCTTGTCATATGTGAGAATGAATCAGTAGAACAGTTGAATGAACATGAATAGGATTTATCACTGGGTGCTTTCATAGTAGAGTGAGCAGGCAAGGAAATGACCTTGCATTTGGGAATCTTTAAATGCCAGCATGTAGAACATTTCACTTTGGACACCCAACTCCCTTACTCACCACCTTAGTCTACCCCAAACTGTTCAAATTTTTTTCAAAGGGGAGAACCTTCTATTGTATCCTCCCTGGGTGAAGTAGAGAGAGGAGTTAAACAGTGGGGATGAAGGACAGATGAATCAAATTTTCTCTGTATCTTATTTTAGCATCCCCTCTATTTGTTGGTCTCCATCTTACATCCATTTTGGTTTTTCTAAGTCCTGAACCTCTCCAGGTTTCTGCAAGGTAGATAATTGCTCTATTTTGCCTTATGTCCCTTCTCCCCTTCATCATCATTATCCTTCTATCAGTGCTTTTCTTCTCCCAGAAACATGAAATCCATGGTCCACTTAATGCCCCCACCCTATACTCTCTTTATTGTTGTGAGATCACATCTGCTTTGCTCCTTTACTGTATTTTAAAAGAGATCTTGGGAAAAAAAGATGATAAATATATATTCAGTTCACTATTACCCTTAATTTTCTTTTTCTGCTTTTCCTAAATTGAGAAAGACCATTACCTTCTTAAGAGACAAAGCCAGCCCCTCTCAGGGGTCTACTTCTACATTCTGCAACTTTTATTTATTTATTTATCTATTTATCTATTTATTTTTTTTTTTTTTAAGTAAGCTCCACACCCAGCATGGAGCCCAACATGTGGCTTGACCTCATGATCCTGAAATCAAGACCTGAACTGAGATCAAGAGTCAGATGCTTAACTCACTGAGCCACCCAGATGCCCTCTACAACTTTGTTTTATAGTAGAAAAGCTTTCTTTGACAGTTGGAACCTACACTCTTTCCCAATTTTACGAAGTTTCTCTGTTTTCAGGTATTAAATCCCCCTTATGCCTTTAAATCTGGAGTAGTCAGTACTCAATGGATAGGTGTATAGTGTTCTGAGTAATAAAGAAGTGAATCACCAAAAAACACAGAAAAGGACTTAAATTTTTTTCAACAATAAAAAATCCAAGGGTTTCTTTGTAGTTTCATAAACTCTCACCATTACAGGACACTTCAAACTGAGCAAATTTTTTGAGAGAAAAATCATTCTGGTAACTGTTTAGGTGTTCTTTTCAAAGAATTATGGGGATTATAGCTTTTTGGTTTTTTGACAGATATTAAGTATGTACTTACTGGGTAAAAGACCTTAAACAGAGATTTCTATGGGAAAATGTAAATGAAACCATTATGGAGTTGTTAGTTAAAAGCCAAGTAAAACTGGATTCAAATCCCAGATCTTCCCCATTCTGCTTGCTGTAAGATAACATCTCTGAGTTTCAGTTGCCTCAATAATAAATGGCACCAATAATACTTCCCTTCTCGGGTGGACGAGAGAGAGAGAGAGAGAGAGAGATAATGTATACGTAAAGACATAAGCCCAATACCTGGCAGGTGGTAAGCACCGTCAAATGGCAACTGATTTGATCAGGAGGTAAACAGCCTTTAAATGTAATTGCTTACCATCTTCTTTAAAATAAGGGGAAAGAGCATTTCATGGACACATCCAAGTTTGTGTAACTCCCCAAGCCGTAGGCTTAGCTTTCTTTAATGTCTCTCTCAGGCCCTCTGCCTTTGTTTAAGCTCATTCCATTTTGCTCAGCCCTGAATGTATTAAAAAACTGAGCCAGGCTCCCACCTAGTCAGTACTATTTATACCCAATGAATTGACAAACAGTAATGACTCCAAAAGATTATTTGTTTTGCCATTTTAATAATTACTTGCTGGAGAATCACTGGCTAATCTATGACATGACAGGTTTTGACATCTCCCAATTATGTGCGCGTTGTGGTATCTGTGAGTTAGAGCTCTTGTCCTTTCCTGTGAGAAATCGACTTACAGTTCCTTATTTGCCTAACGAGGTAGAGTCCAGGATCCAGCAGAGGTCAGATTCTTCTGATAACATTCACATTTCTTTCAAGGGAAGCTATAAACATATAAGCGTATTACAAGGTGGTATGGACTCACACAAATGTTGTTAAATTTGTAGGAATGAATTTATGCACCTCAAGCATAGTAGTTAACAACTACTTATAAACTGGAGAAAGAAAATCAGTTCTAGTCTTTCATTTAATAAACAATGATTTCTTTTCAAGCCCGGCTATATGTACAGTAGTGAAATGAGCCAACAAACTGCTGGTGAGACACTGAGTTTTTAATTCATGGATACATTGAACAAACTTTTATTTTGTGTGTTAGGCATGGTACTAGGCATAGGAAACACACTGGTGAATAAGAAGCAGACATGGTTCTCTTGTGGAGTTTACTGTCTCCTGAAGAAAGCAGTCACTAAATGAACCGTCACAGACGTAGATACAAAAATACACTGCAGTGAGAAGGATGGAGGAAAGACACACAGTGCCACGAGGATAACGTAGTAGAGGGGCTGACTTGGTCTACATTGGCAAGAATTCTTCCCTGTGGAAAGGATGACTAACCTGAAATGTGAAGGATAAGGAGCGTTAACTGTGGGTGGAAAGGGAAAGAACATTCCCGGCAAACGCAAAGGCCCTGCAGTTGGAGTGAAAAGGTGCTTGTGGAGCGTTGAAAGGACAATGAATTTTGATGTGGAGGACAAAGGCAAACAGAGAGGTGCAACCAAGCTCTAAATCCCTTCTCTTTTAATTCTCCAAGCTGCCCTTTTAGTGTTGCTTGCATTCATCCACTTATGTATTCTTTAACTCGTTCAGGCATTCAACAAATGATTATTCCCGGCATTACTCTGTGGCAGGCCCTACGTTTGGTATAGATACAAGAGTAAATCCACAGCCCCTGCTCCCGGAAATCTCACAGGTCCCACAGATGATGATGCCCAGGTGGGATGAGGTCACAGAAGAAGAGCACGAACCTCAGTCTATATTTAGGAAGCTTGCGGAGTACAAGGCGAGGATGAGAAGGAAGGTAATTTTGAGAAGAAAAACTGTGTTCAAAGGTCCAGAGACAAAGGAATGCTTGGCAAGGCCAGGGAAATTTTGAGAGGCTCGTTGGAACTTCCAGTGTAGTCTGTGAGATCCTGATTGGATGAAACGAAGGTGAAGAAGTAGACAGTAGCCAGTCCCTAAAGGGTCTTTTAAGCTGTACTAAGGGTCTTGGATTTTTTTTTCCCTCTAAGAGTCGGGAGAAGCCACTCAATGACTTTAAGCAGGGCAGTTGGCATAATCAGAACTTTAGGATGGTGGTACTTGTATCAACATGGAGAATGGGAGATTTGCCAGGGAGCTACTGCAGGAATTGCTGGGAGGTAATGGCCCAACTTAAACTAAAGGTAATATGAATGGATAGTTGGGGGCAGATTTTAGGGCTTCCAGGGAGCTGGAATTTATAGGAATTGGCATCTGACTAGATGTAGGGTAGAGGGAAAGGTGTTAAACATGTCTTTTGGGTTTCTGGTTTGGACAACTAGGTGAACAGTGAGTACCACTCAAAAGATAGAAAACACAGAAAAATGAGTGAGTTTCTTCATCTGTGTATTTCTGATCTGTAAAGTAGGCATATTTTAATCCTCTTGTAGGATTACCTACACTACACTAAGATGTTCAGTAAACATCAGCAATTATTTTTAGGTGTAAAACTCCACAGAAGCAGTTAACCACTGAAATTAGGAGACAATGTAGTTACCAAGAATGTCAGAGAAGACTTTATAGGGCAATTGAGCTGGGCCCTATTGAGTAACAGATCACCAGGGCGTAAGTGGAGGGATGAGTGGTGGACAGCAGTTTTGGCAGAGAGCATAGCAGACACAGAGCTCAAAGTTCTTCAGCAAACTGGAAATGGCCCACTGCTCCTGGAGCGTAGGACTCGGGAAGGGGATGGCAATAAATGAACTAGAAATTTAGGGATTATGGGAGTGCCATAAATCAAGCTGAAGAGTTTGTTCGTCATCCTACAAGCCAGCATTAGCCAAAGTTTCTTGTAGGATGTTAACATTGTCAAATTAATATGGAGAATTCTGGTTTAAACAAAGTTAAATTAACTTCCTAATTATAGGACTTCTCAGACCTTTTCAACGTGCATTGTAAATGTACAAGAGAGGCATACATTGTGATTTTATTTTTTCTCAAATTCCACACCTCTTCTCCCAGAACACTGATTAACACCCCAAAAGACACCGATACTTTGGTGTTATTGGGTTTTGGGATGGGGAACCATACAAGGGTTTAGAACAATGAGAGAATCAGATCGATGAGTTATGAAGATCGTGCTCACTTAGTGAGGAGCATGGATTGGGAGGTGTAAAGTATGAATGCCTGATGACCTAAAGAAGTTAAATGAGAGGGTAAGATCACAAATTCAATAGGAGGCAGCAGTGGAAAGGACACATATGTGCTTGGACACGTGTGTGTGTGTTCACTTAGAGCAAGCACGACTTGCTGTTGGTACAAGTTAGGGAAGCCTTTATCAAAAAAGTTATGAAGCTCTTGATCAACCTGAGAAATTCTTATTCCAAAAATCTTTTGTATTGGTGATGCCTTTTGATCCTCCCATCATCCTGTGAGACACTTAAAATCAGTTTCCCCAGGCGAGTATCAGAGGAGAGACTTGGCTACTGTTCCAGAGCTGGTGAAAGGCAGACCTGGCCTCAGCTCCTCTCACTCCAACCCCAGGGCTCTTTGCCTTCTGTCATGTTCCCTCTAAGCTAAGACTTGAGAACTGCAGTTTGAAAGATATGTAGCATTTGCGTAGGTTGGGAAATAAGCAAAACCTTTTTAGTTAGGAGGAGAAACACAAGAAAAAACACAGAAGCAGAAATGCACACGACACCCAGGAAGTGCCAGTCTGCTGCAGGCTGGAATCTCTCTGTGAGGCCCCTGCATCCTGGCATCCTTCAGGGCAGGGCCAGCTCCAAGGCCATGTGACATGCACAGGTGCACAGAGCCCCATGATTGGATTAGCGCTCTGCTGTCAGTCTTGAAACCCCTAATACTTTTTCAACCAAGTACCCCATGTTTTTATTTTGGATTAGGCCCCACAAATTATGTAGCTAGTCCTCCGTCAGACTTCAGCACAGGTGTTTTAATTGTCCATTTTACATTTGGGGGCTGTTCTCACTCAGCTGGATGTCTGTACATTCTTACATTGTGGTCAGCCGACACTTGATGAGTCTCTTATTTGCCCATGAATATCAGCATTTATCTCTGCAATCAAGTTGTGAGTTCCTTAACCAACACTTAAGGCTGGTACAGAGCACACAGTAGGCAGGTAGAAAATGTTTGATGTTGAATGAACATATATCTTCATGATGAGCTGCTGACATAAACGGCTTGATACTCCCTTGTAATGAAACCTTGGCTCTGAGTTCGCCTGAGAAAGGGGTGGGGTGGGAGGAGAAGAAGCAGAGCTGCCAAAACAATTCAAGAACGAGAACTGGAAAAGTGAATAAATCTGGCATCCACGTGGACAGCAACGGAGCATATAATTGTGACAGTATGCAGTGACTCGTACCAACAGCTACACTGATTGGGTGTGTGTGATATGCTGTGGACTGTTCTAAATATTTTATATATATTAACCCATTTAATATTTATAACAACCTTATGAAGTAGATACTATTATGATTACTGTTTTGCAAAGGAAATTTGAAGCACAGAGTGATTAAAAGTAAGTTCCCCGACTAGGAAATAGCAGAGCCAGGATTGGAATTTAAGCAGTCTTTTTCTCAAAAGTCATGCATTTGACCATTTGTCTCTTACAATTTACTGACCCGTCTTAGAAAGGAGTCTCACATCTGGCCTTACAGCATTACTATTAAGTGCTATATATGTGAGAGCTATTATTATTCTCCATACAAAAATATGCATGGGAGGTGATGGCATTGTAATTCTAAACTTGTATTTAATTTTGGACCTTTCTATGGTCCCAGGATTTTTTTCCCCATTCCTTTTCCTGTGCATGAAATAGACACAGTGAGTCAGCATTTGGAAGCAGAAAGTGCTCTAAACTACACTTCTTTTCTGGGGAGAGAGTCCAAACCTTCATCAAATTCTCAAAAAGATCTGTGACCCTAAAATGTTAAAGTCACTGCTCAAGGCCTATGCTCCTTTTCAGATGTAAATTCATAAATTTCATTTATCATACTTTGTTCACCCTATAGCCCTGTCAGATGCCAAATGGAAATTACAGGGTCTCTACCTGAGACATGTTCAATATAATTATTTTCACTCTGTATTTATTCCATAAATATCTATTGAGCTTTAAAATATATATAGACTTGCTTACAAGTTCAAGGTCCATCTGGCTCTTGAGTTCAGCTTCTTTGTCTTATCTCATTAGTACAGTAACAACTAGGGTATTAACCTTGTCTGCGTAACACTTTGAACTTATCAAAATGTTTTCCCAAGTGATGGGCTAAGTTTATCATGTGGTAAACTTATCCTGTAGGTTCCCAAAATGCGTATACTTGGAAGTTTTCTTCCAAAGAGGCGGACAGTGGCAGAACGTGGTAGTGTAGGCAGAGGGTGATTTGTGCTGCTTCCACGTGAGCGTAGAGGCTTCCTTCCCAGACTTCTGCCGCTGAGGAGCCGGAGGACTGATGCAGCCCCTCCTGCAGCTCCACCTGGCCCACTTCAGGGCAGAAAAAGGGAGATAATGAGGATGAAGAAGAGCATGGAGCTCTGTTACTAAAGTTTTGTTCAGGGCTTGCCCCCATGACTTTTGAAAGACAGTAGTAGTGATTTCTGCCCTTGATAGTGACCTCAGAGTTCTGGGGAGTGAAGCCAACTTAATTTCCAACAACTCTCTATTTATCCTCTTAAGAGAAAGCAGTATGTTGAGGAGAAAAGTGGAGGAGAGTCAATGTAGAGGGGTGAGCATGGGAGCCAGGACGCCAGGGTCCATGTTCACAGTCTGTTGCTGGGGGATCTGGGCAGGTCAGTTCTTTGCACTAGGCTCCAGTTTTCTCGTCAGCAAAATGGTAAGCTAGACCTACTGATCTGGAAGCCGCCTTTAGTATGAGCCTCGCTTGCTATGTGTTTAGCCTTACCTAGAGTTAGCCAAACTGAAAAGTTTAAGAGCAGAGTTCCCAAGACTGCCCTCACTTCTGACATCAACTGCAAATTGGGGGGGTGGGGCTCCAAAACTACCCTCAGTTTCAGTAATTTGCTGGGATTCACAGAACTCACAGAAAGCTATTATATTTCGGTTGCAATTTATTACAGAGAAAGGATACAGGTTAAAAGTAGCCAAAGGAGGGGCGACTAGGTACTCAGTCCGTTAAGCACCTGACTCTTGATTTCGGCTCAAATCATAATCTCAGGGTCATGAGATTGAGCCCCAGCATCAGGAAAGGGGGTGGTGGGGGAGGAGTCTGCTTGAGGTGTTCTCTCCCTCTCCCTTTGCCCCTCCCTACCCCTGCTCACTGTCTCCCTCTCTTTCTTATATAAATAAAAAAATCTTAAAAAAAAAAAAAAGTGGCCAAAGGAACAGATGCATAGGGCAGAATCAGAGGGTTCCAAACTCATAGTTGGTTTTCAGGACACATTAACCTCCCTCCACTGATGTATGATAACATGTATAGAGTACTACTAACCAGGGAAGCTTAACTAAGCCTGGTGTTCAGAGTTTTTATTGGAGTTCAATTACATAAGCATGATTGATTGATTAATGGATTGCCCATACGGTTGAACTCCATCACCAGGTCAACCGATAGCTCATGACCCAAATCCTCCACCCTAAATCACATGGTCTTTCTGGTGTGGCCAGTCCCCGCAGTTAAACTGTTGAATGTGGCCACCCCCACCCTAAACAAAGACATTGCTATCAGATCTTACATACGTTACTTCCCAGAAGCCTACCGCAAAAGCCAGGCCTCTGTTTGGGCAAGGCCACATTTTTTACCATATAAACATCCTAGGTTTATTGTTCATTAAGATTCCCTCCTGATAGATCTTCATTACTAAGCGAACACACATTGACTCTCTCATTCTTTCAAAAAGTCTTTAGAGTAGCCAATCTATGCCAGGCACTGTTACAGGTGCCAGATAGAGAGCAAGGGACAAAAACATTCCTGTCTCCCTGGAAATTAGGTTCTACTGACATAGAACCAAAGCCAGATGAAAAGGTACTGTCAGGCAGCAGTACAGGAAGACAGAGTGCTGGGAGGGAGGGGTGCTATTTTATTTTAATTTCTATGGTGAGAGAAGGTATCTCACAAAAATGGTCTGGGAGTAGACACCAGAATGAAGTCACGCACAAAGCTCTCCTCTTGTCTGAGGGAAGGCACTCAGCACCGAGGGCACAGCAGATGCGGGGGTCCTGGTTTGGGAGTGCTCTTCCTGGTGTGTTTGGCAAACAGTAAGGACGCCATTGTGTCAATGTGGGAGACGTAGGGAAGGGAGTTGAAACAAGAGTTGTTGGTACTTCAGGTAAGGAACAGGGAAAAAAAAAAAGGATAGAGCTATAGTTGGAGCCAAATCTTTCCAGCGTTTTAAGAAAGTTTTACTCTGAATGTGTAGGAAGCCAATAAAGGGCTTTGAGCGGAAAAGTGACATGAAGTGATTTGCATTTAAAAGGACCATTCTGCCTGCTGCATAGAAACCATTCTGTAGGGGGCGAAGGAGGGATCACAGGCTCCTTAGAGTCTTGAAACAATCATGGTGATGGGAGATGGTAGTTGGCACTTGGTAGCATTCGCGGAGGTGGTAAGAAGTGGTTGGGTTCTGGATGTGTTTTGAAGTTAAAGCTGGCAGGAGTTGCTGATGGACTGGAAGGATGTGGGAAATGAGAGAGGAACCAAGCAACAGGAAGGGGGAGCAGGCATGGGGGAGGGCACTAGGGATTGAGGTGCCTTGTAGGTATTTGGCGTCATGCCACGTCTGCTGTGAGTGATACTACTGTGGAGATCTTGGAGGAAAGATTGGTGCTCAAACTCCAAGTGTGGGATTTAGTCATCGTATGAGAGGCAAGCTGTGAGACGAGATGGGGTCCCCTGGGACGGGGCTGGGAATAAAGAAATACAAGAACTTAGAACTCCAGGGGGTGTGTACGTTTAGACATCAAGCAGAGAGGAGGAGTCGTCACAGCTTGGAAGAAGGAGCAGGGACTGAGGCAGCAGGAGGATGGGGAGACAGTGGTGCCCGGGGAATCAGTGAGGAGAGTGTGTTAGGAAGGAGGAAGTGCTCGGCTGCACACACAAAACTGTTCACATGTGTGTGTGAGAGGTGATGGTCTATCTAACTTAGCCAATCTTCAGAAATTAATCCATTGATCATGTGGCCACAAAATTCTACTCTCTAATTCAGTCTAAAAGAACGAGTCATTCTCAGCCAGATTCCTATCACTGTATCTTTAAATTTCTCCACCTTCAGGGGCCATCGGAGAGTGCAGATAGCCAGCTGTGGAAATCCTTTTTTTGGCAGTGACATCTGGCAATATGGCTTCTTCTCCTAGCTGGAACTGAAGCCATAGGCTCGAACTAAGCAGTTGGCCAATGAGAGTGATAACTGTACTGACTTACACCTTTCTTGCTATTATATATTGTTATATGGTGTCATTTTAACACTTTCAGAATCAGGTTCTTTTTTTCCTCTATTAATCCAGCTCACAGGTTTTAGAGGAAAATGCAGATTGACTTCAATTGTACTATTACATTTAATATATATGTGTATATGTGTGCATGTGTCTCTATTCTTTTTCATATTCAGTTTGTATTATTTTAAACATAGTTGTAAGGTCCATTGTATTAATTTTGGTTTTAGCATGACAATCTTATTCAAGTCCTTAGGAGATAAAAATTTCTCTTTGAAAAAATATAATAAACCCATTTTGTGAATGGAATAAACTTTTTTTTAAAAAAGATTTCCTTTATTTATTTGAGAGAGAGAGTGAGTGAGCAAGGAGCCAGGGAGGCGAAGAGGGAGAGGGAGAGGCAGACTCCCTGCTGAGCAGAGATCATGGTCCGAGCTGAAGGCAGACACTTAAAACCGACTGAGCCACCCAGGCGCCCCAAATGGAATAAACTTTTTGGAAAAGTTCCTCTATACCTGTGGTGCAGCCACTAGACCCATGGGGTTATTGAGCCCTAGGAATGTGGCTAGTTCTGAGAGGTACTGTATGTGTAGGATACACAGCAGATTTCGGAGACGTGGGATAAAAAAAAAAAAAGTATAAATAGATCAGTAATAATTTTATATTGATTATATGTTGAAATCATAATATTTTTGATAGATTAAAGAAAATATTTCCTTTTTCCCCAAAACTTTTTAAAACATTTAAAGAATATTATTAAAATTATTTCATCTGTTTCTTTTCACTCACTAATGCAGTAACTTAAAAATTTTAACAAACATGGCCTGCATTACATTTCCGTTAGACAAAGCTGCTATTCTGTGCCGTTGGTAGCATGTACATTTATATCCACGTCCCAGTTTCCTCCTGTGCAGAAAATGACTTTTGACCTTCCCAATAAAAGGTTTCATCCAAATAAGTATTTTTATAACATTAAAAAAGAAAAAAAAAAACCTTTAGGGGTGCCTGGGTGGCTCAGTCGGTTAAGCATCCTACTCTTGATTTCAGCTCAGGTTGTGATCTTGGGATTGTGAGGTCGAGCCCCGCATCGGGCTCTGCACTGGGCATGGAGCCTGCTTGGGCTTCTCTCTATCTCCCTCTCCCTCTGCCCCCACTCCCCTTTAAAAAATACTTTAAAAATATTCTTATTATAAAAATAATACATGTTCTAAATTCTCTTTGACAAAAATATGAACGACAAAAATAACTACACATAACCACTGCATGGTATTTTTATAAATCGATTTTGACATACACACCCTTTTTTTAACTGGGAAAGGGGAAACCAGTCTGTATATATTGTTTTTTTGACTTTTTTAAAGATTTTTTTTTAATTTATTTACGTGACAGAGATAGAGAGAGCCAGCGAGAGAGGGAACACAAGCAGGGGGAGTGGGAGAGGAAGAAGCAGGCTCATAGCAGAGGAGCCTGATGTGGGGCTCGATCCCATAACGCCGGGATCACGCCCTGAGCCGAAGGCAGACGCTTAACCACTGTGCCACCCAGGCGCCCCTGTTTTTTTGACTTTTTTAAACAATATAACACAAACATCTATCCTTGTCATTATATACCTCTACATTTTTTTCTGTACTCTTATCAGACATTTCCCACTCCAGGAAGTAACAGTGGTTTTTGATAGCAGAGATTTTTTTAATCCTTAATAACAGATTTATTGAGATCCTATACCATAAAAATTCACTTTTTAAAAGTATACAATTCATTATTTGCGTATAACACCCAGTGCACCATGCAACATGTGCCCTCCTTAATACACTGGGTGTTATACGCAAATAATGAATCATGGAACACTACATCAAAAACTAAATATATACTCTATGGTGACTAACAATATAATAAAAAATCATTATTAAAAAAAGGTATACAATTCAGTGGTATTAGTATATTCAGAGTTGTGCAACTGTTACCGTTATCTAATTTAGAATTTTTTCATCGCGCCAAAAAGAAACTCCCAAATCCATAAGCATTCACTCCCATTCCCCCACCCAGCCCCTGGCAGACTAATCTACTTTCTGTCTCTCTGGATTTGCCCATTCTGAACATTTCACATAAATGGAATCCCATAATAAGTAGTGACATAATACGTAGTCCTTTGTGAGTGCTTCTTTCTCTTAGTATGTTTCAAGGTTGATCCATGTTGTAGCATATGTCCATACGTCATTCCTTTTTATAGCTGAATGATAATCCGTTGTATGGCTTCATCACATTTTATCCATTTATTACCTGATGAACATTTGGGTTGTTTCTACTTTGGGGCTATTGGGAATAATGCCACCATCATGAATATTCATGTACAGGTCTTGGCGTGAAGATGGGTTTTCTGTTCTGTTGGGTGTATACCTAGAAGGGAAACTACTGGGTCATATGCACTGTTGGACATTTTGAGGAACGGTCAAACTCTTTGCAGCCGCACCATTCTACAACCCCACAAGCAGTGTGCGAAGGTTCCAGTTTTACCACAACCTCACCAACACAGTAGTAAATGGTTTTCAACTGAGAGGCTATTATTCATTCCTGAGAGAGACAAATCGGAATCTAGTAGTGCATGCTTTCAACAGAGTGGCCTCAACCCACCCCAACACACACACACACACACACACACACACACACACACACGTGTGCGCACACGCGTACTTGCACATTTGTGTATGTAGCGCCAGGCTCCTATTTGCTTGACTTTGGGTGTATTATTTATCTCTATTACCTTCAGTAAAATGGAGATAGTAGTACTTTCCTTATAAGGGCTGCTGTTAGAATTAAATGACATAATTCTACTAAAACCCTTTGCACAACACCTGGTACATAAGATATGCTCAGCAAGTGTTAGCTATTAATATTTTACCAATGGCTCAATACTTTCCTGTTATATGTACATGCCATAATTTGCTTAGCCAATTCTACTATTGGACATTTGGGTCGTTTCCAGTTTTTCATGATTCTAAACAATGCTCTGAGAAATAACTTTATGGCTGAATTTTTGCCCACATCTATGATGATTTTCTTAGACTATATTCTGTAAAGTGTTATTGCTTGGTGCCTCTTAAGGAAATTTGGAAGATATTTCCCAATGTGTATTCTCGTTCAAATTATATGAAATTTTATTTTGAGAAATGTCATCAGGAACTAGACAATACTCCTTGAGTATTGCCAAGGGGATTTTGTAAATCCTCACCTTATACCGAATAAATATAATGCAAATTAAAGCTATCTTGAGTAAGACAGCATACACTTAACTCTAAAACCACGGAATGAGAAAAGGTACAAGAGGATATTTTCTCTCAGACTCTCAGATCTGGACTCTTGGATTTTTGTTCCTCTTCTCCCATTGTATCAGTACCCTAAGGAGACATGCTGAAGAGCTATCAATGAAATCAGGCAGACTGGATGTCTTTGTTTTGCATTTAGGCAAATCCCAGGCAAAAGTAAGGAGACAGTGGAGCTTGAACCGTAGAAACAGATGATTCATCGAGAATAGGTGTGCACCTGACATTCCTTATGTTGTCAGGTCCCTTATGGGGCAGTCTCTTCCAGGTCTACCATGGCAATAGCATATCTGGCCTGGGAGGGGTCCAACGAAGGCATCGGGTTTACTCTGATGGATATGGGAAAGCTTCATGGTAAAGGTAGGATTTTAAGAGTCATTTTAGCATTATGACTCAAGTTTGGTTGGGTGACGGCATGCTCTGGAATTTGACACAACTTGGGAGATTATGCATTGAGAATTGGATGAGCAGAAAGATAGAGCAGCAAGTATTGCATTTCCACGGGTGTGCTGCTAAATGTTCAACGATCGCAGGGTGACTAACATAACATAATAAACAATTATTAATAAATTAATTAATTAATTAAATAAAATATTCAACAGTCAGCTCTCAAAGCAAACAAAAAACCCAAAGCCCTGATTTATATAGGGTTTTTAAAAAAATTCCGTGATATAAATATCCTACCATAGCAGATTTCGGATTTTAAGCTACCAACATGATGTCCCTCACAGCAGAGCTGGAAATAAGCATGTATAATCGGCACGTTCGGCTCTCAGTAGCCAGTGCATGGCAGCTCCAGCGTACCACTGTCTCTTTGCATAAATTACTGTTCTTGGATAATTGAAAGAACATTCTACTCTGTGAAATCCATTAAGTATGCAGAATCTGGATTTAATACAACATTTCAAGAGCGAGATATGTTGTTTTCTTTTGCCAGGTTAAATGCCATGTCAAAGGTTCACTCACGTGGTGTAGTGCGTGTTCTAGTAGCACGCACAAAAGGGAACGGCAAACCTTGCCGGAAACTCAAGAGCTCACCCACTGAGCAGTCAACACAGAAACCGCCTCAGAGAGACGTACGGTTGGGCATTCAGTGCTTAGTGATCTTAGAGAGGGATTTCAGAACATTCCACAATAGAGACACATGATTAGGTCTGCACGTAGGGAGGGTCATTCTAATTCCATAGGACTTGATGGCTTATAAAGGGCTTTTTGCAGGATGGTAAAATTTCATGTATCCAGTGTCTCATTTGCCATTAGGACAGACCAATAGGTAGTAAAACTCTGGTTTCTCGGTCACTTTTGTTCACAGAAACAATCCACTTGTAGCGCATCTCCCGTTCTCCACTGGTGGAGATACACAGACGCCACAGCTAGGAGGGAGAACTGACATTTCAGGGCTAAGCAGTTAGGCTGTCTCTGAAGCCACTCAGCAATACTCTCAAGTCGTTTCTATTATTTTCTTCTATTTTGCAAATACAGAGGCCCAGAGACGTTAAATTACTTGTCAAAGGTCATGAAATTCATAAATGCCTGAGCTGGGACAAACCAGGACTGTCTGACACCTAAAGCCTATATTAAGAATCTCCAGACTGGCTTAGGTCAAAGGTTTTAATAAAATTGTAGATATTTAATGTGTTAATTGGACAGGATGACCTGGAATGTTCCAGGGTAGGCAGCACTAACCTAACAGGGGTGAGGGTCTACGACACTGTTGGGGGAGGGGGCCATGACAAGGGTGATAAAAAAAAAAAAATGTGTCTACGTGCTGAACTGTGCTGACCTGTGTAACTTAAGAAGCCTGTGTATTTGTAATTGACCTTTTTGAGTAACATACAAACCTGAATTTGGTCAGCCTTTCCAAGTGTCTTCTTCTGCCCCTTTTGTAGCTTTTGACTCCCTTTACATAAACTGTAAAATAGACACTAAGTTCCATGACAGCAGAAACTGACTATACATTTTATGCACAAATGTTGCTGAGTCTCTAGTCCTGTCCCAGTGGCTGACATAGTAGGTGCTTTAATATTTGTTCATTATTGATAGTGGTGATAATAATAAATATTCAACAAGTAATAGCAGTATCTTCTTTCCAGGGTCATTCAATACATTATCTCATTAAAACCACGCAATAACTCCATGAAGTAGACACTATTCCTCTCCCTAATTTAGAGGTTTAAAAAATGCCTTAGGGGGGAACCTTGTAACTTACTCAAGGACACAGTAATAAGTGTCAGAAAATCAGCTGTGCCTGATATCAGAGCCTTAGCATTTAGCATTAACTATAGTCTATTGATTTATAATGCATTTGTTGGGTTTCTGAGAAAGCTCATTTTAGCAAAATTAGACGACAGAATTTCAGTTCTGTGATGAAAGGGACTCTGTTTTAACTGTATCCCCAGCACCCAAAACAATTCTTGGCATATATTAAGTGCTCAGTAAATATAAATATAAATATTAAATAAACAAATATTCTTGGAATGCATACAGGAATGGGTAGGACAATTATTTCAATTGGAATAAAGCTTACAAACTAGAAAATTACTGCCTCACAACAGGTTTTATTAATGGGTGTGGGGTTTTTTGGTAAGAATTTTAATAGGGATTGAGCTATTAAACCTCAGTATTGCAAATATTTGTTATACTGAACAAGTTCAGTAATTTATTCACTCATTGAAGAAATATTTACATCTATTCAGCAAAGATAACTGAGCACCTACTTAATGCCAGACATTTAATATCAGAGATACAGTAGGAATGGTCGATAATAAAGAAACTATTACGAAATGCAGTGAGCCATGAGGAAGACAAAAAAAAAAAGACATCGAGACAGAAAATTCTAGAGAAAGAGACTATGGTATGGTCAGGTGATGCCTCAGGGAAGTAGGGACAGTTGAGCTGAGATGCTGAAGAATGCCAAGAACATGAAGAAAGAGCGTAGGTTGGTATGTGCACATTTCAAAGGCTTTTGGAAAGAACTTGACATGTTGAGGCATAGAAAGGTCAGCAGGTCTTCTGAGAAATGGTCTGTATGGTCTTCTTACCATCACAGGATTGCACAGGCTTCTTTCACCCCCTGACCTCCTTTCCTATATGTCACTGTGTTCAACCACAAAGCCAACAGCCTTATTTTTCTTGGTTTTGGTGCAGGACCTAGTTCCCCATTGCTCAGGGTAGAAAGGAGTGGTCCACAAAGTTGAAACTACGCAGTCTCCTTACCCATGATGTATCTGTGTTGTCTGTACCATTGAACAAATGCGGGAGGGATTCTGCAGGAAACGTGAAAGGGAAAATTTAGTAAACCCCAGAAACTTAATCTATGGAGGGGACATTTCTCCCATTGGTTACAGTGGAAAATTCCTCCAGCACAGCCTGGCCAATGAGCCTGGGCCTACCCACTTCATCATGCAGCTCTGTTCCAATCTAGCCCACATTCCAGGAAGGTATGGGGAGAATTTCCATATATGATTCCAAGGTCTCCTGTCACAAGTGAAGTTATTTCAACCGAAAGCAAAATGTCTTCTTACCACTTTGAGAGGAACTTAGCTTTTTTCCTCCTCTGCTCACCCCTTGCCCATTGCCCATTATGCTTAACAACAAGGGAAGCTGAACTGAGTAACTACAGATGAGCTGACCACTGGAGACTTGGTGATGGATACAGCTCATCAGCCAGAAGAACCAGCCGTGAACTGATGCTGGGTGGATTACATTTGTTACTGAAATTTCATTTGTGAAATTTGAACAAACAGTCAAGCAAGTGTATTAAGACTTAACCACCAAAAGAGAATCAAATGCAATCTATTGTAAGCTGAACTTCCCTTAAAAATTACATCAAAGAATATTTCTACTCTCTTCTCCCTCTCGCTTTCTGGAGATGGGGATAATGCCATTTTCCCTCTGCGGGACGCATCCACTCTTTGTGGAAATCTGATGGCAATTCCCAACCTCAGTAAAAAACTTGTTTTCCCATTTTTTTTGAACTTCAAATACTTACTAAATTGTGTTAGCCGAAGCATTATATGTATATAATTAACTCACAGGTCCCTCTGGGCTCATCTAGTTCAACTTGTGGAGCTTAACTGAGCAAGACATTTGCTGATGTCTCTCCCTGCAGTGACACCCACTGAAATGAATACCTTCTACAGGAGGAAAATGGGGAAATGTGTTTTCCAATTTGGCTTTTTAGGGAGGTGGATAGCTACATACATGATTTTACTGGTTTCATAACAGTAGTGATCAAGTTTTCTTTCAAATACCGAATTCGCAATTCGGGGATAGATGGGTTGGTGGGAGGAATTCTGTATTTTCCTCCTAGATGAAGCAGGGAGACAGGTCTCTTTTTGGTATGAAGTGGATCTTTGAAATCTCCTGCGGGTAGCAGTGGCTCTCTGTGGGCACAGGACTCCCATGTCGCTTCCATGTTGGGAGCAAACGTAAGCGGTTTCTGCGGTGCTGTGTCTCCACAAGCAAGACCTACAGGAGGCCCTGCAGCACTTTGTCCGAAACAAAGTGCACAGGGCTAGGAAAGGGGGCCTTTTTCAGACTGACTATGTGGTCTGGCTTCGTAAGTCAGCCCCCTTGCTTCCCTCCGCCTGCGTAGACACAGACGCCTACAGTAGGAAGGGGGTGTTGACTCTGTCGGGAATGGAGCAGTCGTAAGTGGTCGCAGAAAAGTTCTGGCCCCTGCTCCGCGTTCTATTCCTAGCACAGGAGGCTTCAATTAAGCTACAGCAACCCTTCTTCCCATTCTCTCCTCTCTGGGGCTTCGAACCCCAGGCCTCGCCGTTGGACTTTATCAAGGGACCGCATACGTCAACCCAAGGGTGAGCGAAAGGGACCTGACGGTCGTCTCCCTGCCTACCCCAGGGGATCTACTTCTCTTTGCGGTCCTGAAGCGCAGGTGTCCGGAGCAAGGCAGCGAGCTAAGGACTCTGGGGGCTCGAGTAAACGCCGCCCTTAGCTGCGTGGCACGGTTGGAGGGCGGTTGCCAGAGCGCGTCTCCGGTTTTCCCGTGAACCTGCCAGCTCGCTGCTTGCTGCCCAGGTGCCGGTTCGCGGCTGCGTGCGCCCCACTGCAGCAGAGAGCAGCCGCAGCCTCTGCCTCGGCCACCAGCGCTGCTGGGGAAGAGTCCTGGGGCTGCTGACGCGGTTGGGAGGAGCCTCGCCTTTAATGCACCAGCCGCCTCCAGCCTTCTCCTGCAGCAGCGGCAGCAGCGGCAGCAGCTGCGAGTGCGCGCGTGTGGGTGTGAGGGTGAGTGCGCTGGCGCCGGCCGCAGCGCCCTGCCCAGCTCCCCGCCGCCTTCCTCGCCCCCGCCAGCCGGAGCCGCCCTCCCGTGGGACCAGCACCCTGCTTCCCGCCGGCCCAGCCCGAATCCGGCCCCTGCCATCTCGCCACTGCAACTCGGGTCCAGAAAGGCACCATTTTGTCGCGGCCGCCCGCTCTCCCAGGGGGAGGAGGGACCTTTTTTGCATTTTGGAGCGGCTGCCAACGTGGGGAACCTGTTGGGCATCTCCCCAGCCCCGCTTGTGAGCGCCTCCCGGGCGGCGGGCGGGCCCGGACCCCTTGGGGCACGGCGCATCTTGGCACCCGGCGGCAGCGGAGCCGGGCGCAGCATCCTCGCTGGGAATTGGAGCTGGAGTGAGCGCACCGCGGGAGGAGCCGCCGCAGCCTCGGAGATCCCGAGTGGAGGAGGTGACAGCTCCATTGCCGGGTTTTTATTTTTTTTCTCTCCGCCTCCCCGTCTCCTCCTCAGGCTCGGACCATGGTGCAGTCCCACCGGCTCCCCTGCCCCCCTCTCCTGTGAGACTGGCTGCGGGGAGGGATCATGGATACTTGTCTGCCGGCTTCTGGTTCCCACGCAAGTAAGCCTGCTGTCAATGGAGGAGGACATTGATACCCGCAAAATCAACAACAGTTTCCTGCGCGACCACAGCTATGCGACCGAAGGTAACGCCAGCCCCGCCGCATTCCGCCGCTGGGGCGCAAGTTGCGGATCGCTGGGCTCGGCGGGCAGCTGGGCGCCCGCCGAGTGGCGGAGACTCCTCCGGGCCCGGGGCTGGGGCGGGGGCTCGGCCCGCGGGGGCAGCGGCCAGTGCGCCCCACATCCATCCGGGCTCCGCGAGGCGAGCCCTGCGTTCAGCAGCAGGTGGACCCGGCGCCCACGGGAGTTAAAATGGCCCTCGGGGATCAGGCTTTGCAGGGTGGGGCTCCCGACTAGAAAAATGACCCCGTGAAGGCAGATGACCCCTCCCCCAAGATGTTTGCCCGGCACTTGGTGGGGGGGCATAAGAAAGGGGCCCAGTAGGATCGGAGGTCCTTCCCCCCTGAGCGGAATGATGTTGTGTGTCTCAGTGGCTGCAGGGAGGGCATGGTTTCATTTCCTGCCAGTCTGTCTCTCCGGCCAGGTTACCTGCTCAGACAATCAGAACCCCAAAAGGCTCTTTGCAAAAGGGCGAGCCCCTCTTCCCTTGTAAGTGCATTAGCAAGAAATAAAAATAAAATAAAAAAAGGTAGCTGGGGAGACGGCGTTCCAGCAGCCAGCGAACGAGTCTGACACGTGGGGCGAGCAATGCGATCAGTGGGGCCTTTAAAATCACCATTATGAATTCTGCAGCAGTAGTTTCTGCTGAATCAACAGCCAGCAGAAAGCAAGAGGGTTCAGTAAGCTGAGCTTTGCCAAGAGGTGAAATTGTCGTGGAGCTCTCTCTCTCTCTCTCTCTCTCTCTCTCTCTCAGCTTGTTCTGACGTTAGCAGGCAGGCAGGGAAAGTCAGCAGGTGGAATCTCATTCTGCCTTTTGTGTGTGAATAGAGAGTAGAGGCATTTTTTTTTCAAATGCCAAAACTTTGGCATTTTTGCTTTCATTTTCTACCTGTAGGGCCTTATACTTAACCGCTCATATAAAGTGTTGCATTATCACGTTGTAATATCCACGTGAGAAAATGTGTGTGTAAGTGCTTTAGGAAAACATAGCAAGGTATGTTAATTTAAGACAATTCTTGTTATTCTTGGATACTGAAATTTCTATAATATTTAATCAAATCAAGAGTCATAGAAAAATGTGATGGGGTTGGGGTACTAAAAGAGTTCAAACTCTGAAAGAAATAAAAAGATAGAATTTGGGGGCAAAGGGGGCATGTTCTATAAACATCCCAGTAAGTTTTAGGTAATAAAGAATGCCCAGTGCTATTGAAAATATATTCTTCATTCATCATCATTATTGGAGAGCATCCAGCCTAATATGTCCATGGTGCTAGACAGATTAAGCAGACTGGCGTTCAGGAGCTTAGAGATGGCTTTTAAGAGATGTTCAGCCTGTCCCTCCCCCATTCAGGCACCATACTTGCCGATTCTTTTCATTTGCAGGAAGACAGGGTGGTTATAAGATATTCTTTCTCAGTCTCAAGCGCTTTGTCACTGACTCAGTTACCAGGTAGATTATGACTAGCTCTGTGTCTGAGCATGTCATCCAAGAGAGAAGTTGGGCTTGGGTCTATTGGTTTTTCCGAGTGATACTTCTTTCTGTTTGTGACAACAAAGAAAGAGGGCTGCCTTCATGTTTTCTTCTAGATTGCATTATGCCTCCAAGCACATTCACAGGAAACTTACTGAGCTGGGAAAATGGGCAAATTGGGGCCATGTGTATGGGGGTATCATCTCTAGAATGAAGAAATGGGTTAAAAATGGAATTCCTTAGTGCTTTCGGGGGCCCAGGAACTACCCTGATCTTTGGTCCTATTTTATGGCATTTTTGTAAGCTCTGATTCTGGTTAAGATACCTGGGTTCGTGTAGTCAAAAATGAGGCATGAGTTTATAGCAGACCACTCTCTAAAAATCTTTCTAAATCAACCTCTCCGAATGTTCTGTCTCTCATACGCACACACCACACTGAAAACTAAACAAAACTATTATTTCTCAGTATGCCTTCAGGTTTCTTTACTTGATCTTATTGAAAGTCTGGGAAGAAGGGGGGAAAATGCAGCTTGGACAGTGTAAACGGCAGAAGTTGGGTAGAGCAGGAAGTTCTCTATGGTCTTAACCTGCTCATTTTAGGAAACATTCATGCAGTGGTGCCGGCCACAGGGGCAAGGGTCCGTCCTCTCTCTTCTGATGAATGCCTTGGAAGTGCCAAGCACACCTTGGAAGATCACCAGGTCAAAATATTATTTGTTAAAATCCTCTTTGTTGAGGGCTTGCCTCCAAAGTACCCTCCTCCTTTATTAACTTAAATCCACTTTCTCTTAAATCTGACCTTAGTTTCTAGGTCCTTCTACAGACTTTGCTTTGCCTTTTGTCTTCCTTGATATTTTGGTATTTTCCTACCTGGCCAGATATGTCAAGGGTTTTTTGGGTGTTTTTTTTTTTTCCTCTCCAAAATCTCCTTCACATTTATCTCTGAATTTTTCTTTGCTTTGCTTTGCTCAGATCATTCCACACTGCAGTATTCTATTTAAAGCTGAAAGGTTTTTGCTGTGTAGTTAGTGTGAAGGACTCTAAGCTCAATTTGCATTGTAAGTGGTAGCTGCAGGCAAGTTCAGCCAGCTCAGAGCAATGCAAATGCTAAAGGACACTTACCCAAGCTCTCCTCTCTTATTTTCTGTCCCTCTCCCCTCTCCCCCTCCCTCCCACTGTCCCTTCCCACCACCCCCTCCCTCCCTCCCCTCCTTTCCCTACACACCGCCCCCTTCCCACCACGGGGAAGAAAAAGAACGCATGATGTATATTTATTAAAGACATTTCCTATGACTCTTCTTTTATTCTTTTACTCTTCTTTTTATTCTGAGCATCAAAGTTACCACCCTCCTCGATCTTTCTCTATCTTTCCCCCCCTTTTTAAAGTTACCATCTTTGAGCATCTTCTGTTTTCCATGTACTTGCTGAGCTTTTTAAATATAGCACCTCAGTATCTCCAGGTCCTACTAAGTGGATGCTATTAACATTTCAAATAAGGAAACTGGGCATCTGAGGCCCACAGATGTTACTAATTAGAGAGGGTCACACAGATGAGGGAAAAGCTTGCCTTCAGACTCAAGACCGTTTGAAGCGTGCGCTCTTACACTAAGAAATTCTGCACTCCCTCATTTTCTTTCCTTCAACCATCAGCTCCTTTTAGGAGGAAGACCACTATGGTTTTATCCTTGTGTGTAAATTATATTCCTATCTGGGGTCAAATTCTTGGCAGGGATCATTTGAACGTGTGTATATGGGATCACATATGACGAAAAGTGGGGGTGGAATGACTACAGAAATAAAGTCAACATAACGTTTTTACTGGTATTTTCAGATATGGAGCTCTGAGGGCCCTAACCAAGGCTTCCTCTCTCAAATCTCTCTGATCTCTATGTGGATTTCTTTCTTTATTTTCAGACTTGTTAGAACTGACCAAAACCCTCTGGCCACTAGAGCAATTTGAGAGTTTTCTACATTAATCTTCCTACTCTTCCATGGGGCCACAGACAACATGAACGTTTTTCCCTAGCTAAGTTTACAAGAATGGCAATCTGGTTAGAAGAGGAAGTCAGAGAACATGTTGTAAAATAACTACTCTGTCCTCAGTTTCCTTAGCTGTAAAATGGGAATAACAGTAGAACCTGTGCCACAGGGGAAAAAAATTAATACACGAAAAGCACTCAAGACAGTGCCTAACACAAAGCTAGACCTCGGTACATGCCCTTGGTGTATTATAGGTACCTTTGCATAGCAAACACGTGTTTTCCTTGGATCGTGTGTTGACTGGGGATGGTCTTGAGGGCAATGGCTAGAGGAGATGGGAGAGAAGTCACTAAAACCCACCAGTCTCTTCTCGGCTGGAGCACTGGCCGTGGATCTTGCTGTTTAGTTATTAGCTTTCGCGTACTTGCTGGTTATATTCCGGCAGTGAGGAAGTTCCATCTTCTCGCAGAGGCCTCTAAAAACCTATACTGTTTACACATGAAAGGAAGAACAGATTTATTATTCCATGATTTCTGATATTATTATTATGTAATTATTGATTCATTCCACCTTTAATTCCTTCAACAAATATTAGTTGACTTTCTGCAGAGGTGATCCAGCACAGACGTGGTATCCGGCTGGCGCAGGAGGCAGACATGAAATAATTCTGCAAATAAATATATAATTACCAATTGTGATAAGTGACATTCAGAAAAAGCACAAGATGCCTCCAGATCATATATAAGGCAGGGAGGTGGATCTAATTTAGTTTGGGGGACCAGAGGCCGCCTCTCAGAGAAAGTTTGAAGTTGAGAACTAAAGGATTAGTCAGGAATTAACAAGAGGTGAAGACAATTCAGGTAGAAGGGACAATAGGTACAAAGCCCAGAGATATAAAATAGTGTGACTGATTTGAAGAACAGAAAGCTGCCTGTGGCTGGAATACAGGGAACAAGAGGAAGAGTGATGAAAATTAGACCAGAATCTGCAGTTTACTTTGGAATGCACCAAAACCAGGAAAGATCCATGCTAGGATAGACGGATGGATGGAAAGATACATGATAAAGCAAGTATGAAATATTCATGGTAAAACTGAGGTGGTCCGTCAATGGATAGTCACTGTAATTTTTTTTTCAATTGCGCTGTTGGTTTAAAATTTTTCATAATAAAATGTCACAAAAGAGAAACTGGGGAGGTATTCAGAGACCAGACCATGTTGAGCCTTGACCGTAAAGAGTTTGGACTTTATCCAAAGATGGATCGAAAGCCATTAAAGAATTTTGGTTGGGGGGGGGAGGGACATGATCAGGTTTGTTTTTCCAAAGCTCAGTCTCCTGGCTATGCAGGGTGGGGTAAGAGGGCTGGGGAGGAAATGAATAGAGCAAAAGGGGAATAGTTAGGATGTCTCAGCCTTAGTCTAGGATGGTGGGAGTAGTAGAGATGGAGAGAATTAGGTGACTCTGATACACTGTAGTAGAAGAATGGATAGGACTTACTCGGTGTGATAGATTGGGCAGAGATAGAGAAGTAGATGGAGGTGAGTGTCAAGGACTACTCCCAGGACTTTGCCACGGGACTGGAGGCGTAATGGCACTTCTCACTAACGCTGGAAAAAGACTTTGGAAATTGATTAGTCTGAGGGGTGTGTGAGCCATTTAACCTCACAGCAAGAACCCTCAAGCAGTTAGATATCTGGGTCTGAAGCTCAGAAGCAAGATCGGGACTAGATATATAATTTGGGATGTCAGCAGCATATTAAAAGTATTTAAAACCATGTGAATAGATGAGATGCCTAGGAGAAGAGCACTCCAGGGCAGAATCTGAGCCAACGAGGAAACTAATCTTGGCTTGGTATAAAGAAATTAAAACAAAAAGGGCCTTCCAATGGAATGCCTTGGTATAAACATTACTAACCACACACTGAAATTATTCAAATTACACTATATGGCCATTTCTCAACAATGTGGTAGAATGAGAAGAGTCCAGTCTTGGGTGAGTTGAGCGTAGAGGGTCTCCAAACCTGAATGAGATCTGTGTGATTTCTGAAATGTTATAGCTTCTTAGGGGCAAGGGAATAAAAGTGAAAAAGTGAAAGTCCCTGTTTCCTCTACCCCACCCCCATTTCACACAGGCTCAAGAGGGAAGCTAAGATGAATAAAACTAGGAAGGTACATGAAAATGGCTTTTGATATGAAGGTGCTGGGAAGGTACTAGAAAAATAAAAGGAGGTGGTGTCATATGATGGAGAGCTGCCTTGTAGTTCCTTAAGTTGCTTTGATATTTGTATGCAAATGCAAGATCAGAATAGTACTTCCAATGCATATGGATGAATGTTTGAGTTCTCTGCCGTTCTCGGAAAAATCTGAAATGGGGGTTGGAAAGAAGCTGCCTTATACTATTGTAAATGACCTTTCTGGGGATGGGAAATGTTCTGCTACCAAACATAATAACCGGAGTGCATTGAAAATCACTCGCAAGTATTCATTATTAGCATGCAGGTCCCCAGGGGCAATCTCCAGCCCTTTATGAGGGCTGGTCAGAAACGTGCCAATGAACCTGGGGTGAATAATATTAGGCCAGTCCTGTCAAAATATTGGTAATGCTCCATGAAAAGAGCACAGCTATAGACTGACATTCCTAGACTCTGGCATTTGCATTTATGAAGAAACTAAGGGTCCAATTTCAGTACTTAGCTGAGGGAAGTGAACTGAGGTTTCTCAAGTACTGTCTATTCCAGGCATTTTCCTAGGTGTTGCGCATATGTTTACTCATTTAATCTTTTTCAACAACCGTGAAAGAATGATTGCATTAGTCTCATTTTTCAGACGAAGAAATTTCAAGCTTTGGAAAAGCAAAGAAACTTATGTAAGGTCACATACTTATAAGTGGTAGAACCAGCTTGGAAGCCATGACTGCCTGGACTTGAGGCACGTGCTTTTCGCCCACCCTGCTGCCTCTGGTCAGGATTTTGGCAGGGGAGGGGGATGCAGGTTATATTCTCTCTTTTGCATATATCCCAATGGTGCACATTCAGTGCTGCTGGACTGACTTGTTCCATCTTTCTAGAAGGGCAGTGCACGTGTCTGAGCCTCCACCATTGTCCCACAGGAAGAAAGTTGAACTTCTCCACCCAGTGCCAGAGTCTTTAGTTGACCTTCTCCTCTAGATGTATTCTACTCTATAAGGAAAGAAGGAAAATATTTATGGAATTGAGCAAATTGTGAGAATTAGCTGGGTTTTTATACGCTTGTCCATGTCCCTCACCCTTAGCATAGGATGTTAACAGTGCAGTTCCCAGGCTGTGCTGGGATGGCTCCCCTGGACCTTCTGGGCACCCATTCTCCAGAACTGGTAGCAACTCCTATGGTTGGGCTCAGGCAACAAAAGGAATGGAGAGAGGCAGGTGTGTGATGGCAGTTGTCCTTTGCATATAAATGCGGAGCTGTGTGAGGCTTCGTTTTTTTGTTTGTTTGTTTGTTTGTTTTGGCTTTTTTTGTTTTTTTGCCCAGAGAGGCTCGCCCGCCCGGCCCATGCTGTTCACTTCATCCGCCATTAAGGAGATTGCTTTCACCAAACTTGTCATCTTTACCACCAATTTGCCTTCTTTTGCCTCTCCAATAGAAGTCTAGAATCAGGCTGCAAATCAGAACAGACCAGATCTGACATAACCATCTCACTGGAGGCATATTGTTTTTACAAGACCACTAGGAGCTTTGTTTTAAATAACCCAGGAACCCTTGAATTCTTATGCTCCAAGTTTAATGTGGAAAAAGTGGGAAGTGATGATGGTAGGATCTGCATGTGTGAAATCCACAGAAAACTAATTAGTATTAATTTTGGAGAAAGGGTCATGGTAACGGAAAGTGACAGGTGTATAGAGGGGGTTTGTCAGACTCTCTCACTTCTTTCCTCTAGAAGAAAGAGACCTGATTGTTTCCAACAAATGTAGAGAAATGAAGGGGACTCTGTGGGTAAGGAGCAAAAAAAAAAAAAAAATGCGTGGGATCTCAGGGTCTGGAGGGAGCCTGAAGGGCAGGATTTTAACCCCAAGAATGTGAGGTCTGCTAGGAGTGTGCCAGAGAGGGCCTTACCTGTGCTGAGCTTGATACTGGGGGACTGCGAGCCTCCTCCTCCATGTGCATTGTCAACCCCACTGCCGTGAACCCACTGGGAAATGAACCTGACGTAGTCACAGGATGGCAGACAACCTGCTCCACTTAATGTAGGGGCTCATCTCTCTGAGGCTCAGCAGATACTCAAGGGTGCAGAGGGGAGACAAGCTGCAAACGGCTCTCGTGGAAATCCTGCAGCAAGGTGCTGAGCCCTCCCAGGTGGTCTGGAAGACAAAACTCGGATCCTTAGGTACAAAATATCACCAGAAGCTATCGTACCAAAGAGGAGAGCTATCTAAGAAACTTGAGGGGAGTAAGATTGCTCATGTAACTTTGCAGAAGTCAGGTTGGGGCCGGGCACACCCAAGGTAGGTCGATTGGTTCACAATAGTTGTATTCCTGTCATTGACATTCTCCTCTGTCTATGTCTTTATATTGATCAGGCAAATAATACGTAAGTGCCTTCTTACTTGAAAGGATTCAAGCGTTACGGAAGTCAACAAAGCAGGAGCACCTGGCTGGCTCAGTCAGTACAGCATGCTACTCTTAATCTCAGGGTTGTAAGCTTGAGCCCCATGTTGGGTGTAGAGATTATTAAAAGAAAAAAAAATCTTAAAAAAAAAAAAAAAAAGAAGTAGACAAAGCAAAGCATGAATCACCCCCTCTATCCCCACACCCATCCCACTTGCACCATCATTAGTTGACTCTGCTTCCTCATGGGCACCTTTAGATGTATTTTTGTACATTTAAATGTACACATACACCTATATATTGTGGGAGGGATTGTTTGCATAAGTGAATGCATACTGCTTGTTCTGTTCGCACTTTGTTTTTTTTCTCCCACTCAGTGATCTCGAAAGATCTTTCCATGTCAGGACACCTACAGCTTCCTTGTTCTTTGTAAGGGTTGTATAGTGCCCTGTGGTATGACTGAATCACAGTTTATTCAGTAGTTCCCTTGTGGATGGATGGAAAGTTATTTTTGGATTTTTATATTACGTACAATGATGTGGTGACTATCTATCCATCTATCGTTTGTGTTCAGAGGTTCTCCTTCCTGATTTTACCATCTTTAAGGCCAAGATACTGATTCCTATTTCTCTGCGAAGAGGCAAGAAGGACTTTTTGGTCCTTCATTTATTCTCTAATAAGCCTTGGTTAAGTCATGTAACTGCATGAGCTTGCGTTTCCTAATGTAGAATATGGGAACACCTGGCATATCTACTTCTGTGTGCATAGCACTGAATATTCTAGAACCTTTTTGGATTTGAGTGTTAATAAAGGATAAGGTTGATTGGTAGCAGTTGTGGAAGGCTTGCTATGTGCCAGGAACAAACTTGGAGTTTTAAAGTATTTTTCTTATTTAGTCCTTGGAACTTGAGAGGTTGATACTTGAAGTGAAAAGCTGAAGCAGAATGAGGTGATTACTTGTCCAAGGTTACCCACTAGTAAGTGGCAGAACGGAAGTCCCTTCCAGATCTGCTGGTGTAGTATATGGACACACCTGTTTAAAACAGAAGTCACGATGTTGACATAGGGAAAAGATGATTCATTTTTAAAAGAAACACGATTTTGAATCAATACCAATACAAAAGGTCCGATTCTTATCAAGATTTTGGAAATGAGCGGAGGGGAACATTAGAAGGGGATGGAGCATTGTATGCAGTGATGTCGAACGCACATCAGAAGACCTGGCTGTTATTCCCAGTCCCACCATCCTAATTAGTGACTTTGACTCTGTGGACTTCAGTTTCCTAATCTCCTAAAACGAGGCTGGAGATGGGAGAGGGGTGGCATGCTCTCTCTAGATTTTTCTGGCGCTGGGTTTCTGTGATGCACTGTGTCTGTATTTGATGCTCGGCATCATTTAGACCTCTTCAGTCTGTTGTGACGCTGTGCTCATAGGTGAGCGCGGGGGACCCAGGCGTTGGCTTCGAATGGCCCCACAACTCCAGGCTTGGCTGTAAGAATGGATGGGTCAGATCATCCTTCTGGCAGGAAGTCTCTGGTGCAGACGAGAGGTGGAGCCAGAAAGGGAAGCCTCTCTTTGCCAAAAGCTGCTGCAGATGGAGGAGCCAGTCTGTCTGGGCGGCCCATGACTTTGAGAGGAGCCATTTGGCAAAGTTGTTGGCAGGAGCTGCCTTGCGGCGTGAATGCTGGAGACTGTCCTGGGCTGGAGGGAATCAGGGCTGCAGCAAAGGTGGCTGGTGGAACAAATAACCATCTGGTGAGCACGGTGCTGCTCATCTCGCCGCGCTGACAGCAAAGAGCAAGTGCCAATCGGCGAGGCTGGGCTCTCGGTGACACGATCTGACAGGCACAATAAAATGGCTCCCCTGCTGTTGCAAGCTCCTTGGAGGGGCTTGTAAATCCCAGGCGAACCTGTGCTTTCAGAAATCAGGACGGCTCCAGTTTCTTCCACTGTTCTAGGAGAAAATTCATCACGTCGGACAACATTTACTTACTGGGTTTGGGGCCGGCTGCTGTGCTGGCTGTACTGGTGAGGGAGGTGAACGTAGTAAACGTTCCTGTTGGATTTGAGCAGATGAGCCTCTGTCTTGCTCAAAATACGTTCACCCCTCCCGGCCAGCCTTTGTGAGTCTGTGCTGCTGCGTTGGCCTCTCTGTTATGTCAGAGGGCGGAGGCGGTGGAATCCGACCCCATGGGGCTCTGGAATCACCTCCGGCAGGGCTAGCTCTGCAGCCCTGGGCAGGTCACTCTGTCTCTGATGATTTCTTCTATTTAGAAAATATGGCAGGGGTTGAAGCAACATGCTAGCATGGTATTATTCATGTGTGAGAAATGCGTTCAAAAGAATGCCTCTCTTACTCCATGCTTTTGGGACCAATGGTTGAGGGTCAACTGGAAAATTTAAGGCAGAAAAAAAAAAAAGCTTAAACACTATTTTAAGTCACATTGCCCAATTTTGATGAAGGGCCTCTTGAAGAATCAAGGCTTCGTCTTTGAATATGAGTCTGCTGACGGGGGCTTATATTTTTCTTGTATAAACCATGCCCAAAGTGACAAAAACCATGTCTGAGTTTGGTTTCCTGAAGGTTGAATGACAGTATAGACACCTGAGAAGCAAACTTACCACCGATCCTTCTAGATTTTTTACCACTGTCCCCGATCTTTTATCTCTCTCACATTTACTCTGGCAACTCTTTGTCATATTTTGAAAGACTTAGTTTTCACATAAAATAATCCTTTTCTAACTTTCCACACCCTTCTTTTCATCACCTTCTGAGATAATTGATTAACTAACAAGTATAACTGGCATCAAGAGATAAAGGACAGAAGTGCCTTGTAGTAAACCTGTGTCTTGGCCAGAAGCAGCAGGAGTGTACCTGGGGGCCAGAGGTGAGCCTGCTAAGTCAGCTAAGAGTAGAGAGCATGCTGTAGGCCCGTTTTACAGAGGCAGTGGAAGGCGTCGTTTCATCCAATGAGTCTGCTCCTTAGAAGTCTGTTAAGAGCTTCTCCGGGGCCCCTGGGTGGCTCAGTCCGTTGGGCATCGCACTCTTGGTTTTGGCTCAGGTCATGATCTCAGGGTCATGAGATTGAGCCCCCACGTCGGGCTCTACACTCAGTGCGGAGTCTACTTGAGATTCTCTTGCTCTGCCCCTGCCCACCCCCCCCCTTAAATAAAGAGCCACCATGTGCTAAGTACTTGCAGTGTACCAGGCATTGAGTACTATTCTCCGTACTCTGTATATTCTATATGATATACTACATATTATGCATGTATGTCTATATTGCGCACTATATTGACGTGTATATGATACAGATATGTGCACATGTGTGTGTCTATGTCATTTAATCCTCAGAGCAAACCTCTGAAGTATGTACAGTTAAAGCTTAATTAGGTGAGACTTTGAGGTCTTACCATTGTTCAGTAGCCATCTCTTAGCACAGTGGCTGGCAAATAGCACCCATTACATGTCTATTAAGGAAATGAAGGGATAGGTTCCTATTTCGCTGATTATGAAACTGAGGTTGAGAATTTGTAGGATCTGCCCAGTGTCAATCAGCAAACTCAGGACTTAAAATGCAGGTGCGTCTGACATAAAAAATGTATGTTCTTAAGAACAAGTTTAGGTATATTAAAATCATGTGCTTTTGTTTGTTTTGGTTTGGGGCTTGTTGTTTTTGTTTTACAAAACTCTCAGACATAAGATTTAGGTTAGAATAACTATCTAATACGATAATAATTTCCTATCTCCACTTTGCACAAGTATAGATATTCTAGACAGGCGGTCTACATCCCAGCTACCGAACTCTGCCATTGCTGTATGTGGACATGGCTGTATTCTAGCAAAACTCTATTTACAAATTCAAGTGCTGGCCCTTGGATGGTAGTTTGCTGACTCTCCCATTCTAAAAAAATGTTTGGAACCCAATAGAAGTTCAAAAAATGTTGACCTTCCAAGTGAGTAGTTGCAGTTAAGTGCTTGAGAGAAGCTTTCCCGAAGAGGAATGGCTTATGGTCAAAGTTGGATCTTAGTGGGATTCTGATAGGTGACAAGGAGTGGCAAAGGCTGTCTTCATGGAGAGGGGGGTCTTTTGTGACATTTGGGGGCAAAAGTGTGCAAGGAGAATGGCATGCTGTTTAAGCAAATGAGCTAAAGGCTAGACACATCACAGGCCATTAGAATCCCCACACATAAGCACACCTCCCTTAGTGTGTCTCCCAAATGTTCACTCCGTAGTCATTTTAAAGTATTTATTATATACTAACACCATGCTTAAAAAAAAAACAGGCAAACAATAAAAAACAAAGACTCAGGCCTCATAGAGCTTGCATTCTATTGGGAAGACACACATGAAGTAAACATAAACATAAGAATATGAATATAAATCTTATTAAATACTATGTAGAAAAAGAAAAGAGCCTATGAGAACAGAATATGTGTTCACTGATGAAAACTTGTACTATAAAGAAAAGTGTAAAAAAGAAAATGGAATTTACCTCCAGTGCCAGACATAATCATTACAAATATTTTCAATGTATTTTCTTCCAGGCTGTGTGTGTGTGTGTGTGTGTGTGTGTGTGTGTAAGAGAAAAGAGAATGGAGTGGATAATACTGGAATTATATGTCAAATGGTATCATATCTATTGTTGTTTTGCTATTGTTGTTTTGTTTGTTTAGGTTCTAAATAAAATTGTGAGCATTCTTCTGTGACGTGGTACGGTTCAACCACAATTTTGTCATTCATCTAGTGCTGGAAGTTAGACTATTTCCAATATTTTGCTATAATAATTGTGTGATAAATAATTGTATGAATCTAAATCCTCTCTAGTTATTTTTTTTTAGAACGGGTTTCTAAAATCAAGATTCCTGGGTTAAATGGTATAAATAATTAAGTTTCTAGATACAAACAATTAAGTTTCTAGATAATACTATGTTTTCTAGAAAAAGCTGCACCAAGGAAGACCTTTGCAGTTGCTGTGGCCCTTTCCCACCATTGCCGGGTCTATATTTTTCCTCTACCTCACATTGTCACAGATTTTTGGAGGGAATTTATGCGGGTGAAGATTAGAAATTAATTCATCAAGATATAACCACTGAACCTTAATATGCTCCTTTGCCCTTGTCCTTCCCCAAAGCCCGCATGCTTCTACCCAATCTGAGAGGGGAGGCAAGCTCAATCCTCAGCCTCTGCCATTAAATACATGGGTGAGTCGTTCGTTCTCTGGGATTTAGTTGCCCACCTATATTAAATAAAATGACTTTCATGGTTCCAGGGCATCAGTTGTAGATAAGTATATGGAACCTGGTGACCCAGAAATGTTAATTTTCCTCAAACTGATAAGTAGGTGACTTCAAAGAATGATTGACCCACGATGACAACCAGTATGGTTGTTTAATGAGCTGGCCCTCTCCTGGGGTTCATATTTGACATTTCTGAAAGCTGTGTTCCTCTTTTTTTTTTTTTCTATTAATACTATGTGTGGTTGAATGCAATTTGAACCCAGGTAAATCTGAGGAAACTAAACTTTACCTATCATTGACTTAAGACTTGTAGACATCTCTAGCTCTCCTTCAAAAATGGGGTGCCTGATTTGATGGAATTGAAAAGTATAAATCTTATAAACATCCACTGGGATTGTATTTTTAGTGAGTGATTTTAGTCCCTTTTCAAAATGTATGGGCTGTCTGCATTTCAGCAGTCACTGGGGATTATAGGTGGGCGTTGATTTGAAGTCTCAATCCATTTTGCTTGACTATTTGGGGCATTTTTCTCCCTGTGAAGTGAGAATACAGAATACCTTGAGACATTTTCTTAACTTAAAATTTTTATGAAGTTTAAAAAAATTGATACGTAAGTTGTGACCTAAGAGTTAGGCAGATAAAATGTAAAGGATACCTGGCTGGTTGATGGGCTGGGTGGATGGATGGTCATTTGAATGGATAAAGATTCGTGGTGGTCAGTAGGAGACACAGTTGTTTCCTCAGAGGATTAAAAGTAGGAAAACATCTTCTAGAAACATCAAGTTTCAATAATAATTTGGGATCGTCATATTAAAATCGACTTCTCATCTCCTTTCTCTTCTGTCTGGGAAGCCAGGGCAGGTGGGACGGGGTGATAAAGTGAATATTGATTAGGGTGGCACAGATCCATGGGAACATGCTTCCAGGAAGCCATCACTGGTACCAGTTTTAATAAAGAAATACGACAGAGGGGAGAAGAGCTGCTGTGGAACCCTGAGCTAACAGAAAAGACTGGGACAGTTCATTGCTTCCAACTGACATCTCTTGCCATGACCAACACCTAATCCCATCCCAGTTCTGTAGGATTAGCCTGGTTGAAGCTAACCTTCTATGCTTTGAAAGCCAGAGCCCTCTGGTCACTTGACAGGATGTAGGGAGAATGTTTTTCGTGCAGTTCCATTTGTGAGTGAGGTGTATTTCCCTGTAGGTTCTCTGACCCGTTATAGGTCAGAGATCAGAGACTTGCTAAGTTCTCCCCAGGATCTGAAGAACTCTGTGCATAGGGGTGGAAAAAAAAAAAAAAAAAAAAAGCAAAAGCAGTCTGATTATCATATTGTGCTCCTGTTGCCAACATGCTTACTCAGTCCCCGAGCTTCCTCAGCACAATTTGAGATGGAAATTTTCCGATCAGAATTTTTCCTATAAGTCTCAGAAACTTGGATTTAAGCCTGTTATGTGGGCCAGGTTTTCTCTTTCTCCAGTTACTTGACAAGTAGGTTGCCTTTGAGTCACTGATTTGGATGGCCTTGATCTAGACATTGGCACGTGCTGAAAAGACAGAAAGTATTTTCCTACGTGTATTTAGCCCTTTAAGAAGATTGGGCTGTTGACCATTTTGTCCTGTGCTTGTAAACCTTATTGTTTCTTGCCTGTCCTCTCATCTCTCCGAGCCTCTCCTAACTGACGTCCAGGTCAACCATGCAGGCTTGTGCTGGGTCCTCAGTACCCCAGGCCATCCCTGCCCCCTGCTTCTGTACGTACCGTTTCCCCTTTCCTGGTACCTACATGTCCTGCCTTGAATCTGCATATTCCCCATGAAATTTTTTCTCAGTTTCTCAAGTTTTTTAATCATAACAACAGTGCTATGATATATAGGTATTATCCCCATTTTATGAATGTGGACACCAAAGTCCAAGTTCAGATAGCCTGCTAGAAAGAGGGGCTCCTGAGCATTGTCTCTCCAGCTAGAAAGAAACTCCTGGAAGACAATCATCTCACCTTTACCGTCTTGGTTTATCCTACAGAGGACAGTGCGGTGCTTAGCACAGGGGCACTTTGTAAGTGGTTTTGAACTTGATTTGAGTTGGAGAGTAGATTGGTAATGTCTCCATAGTAGGACAGCAGCCAAGTGCATATTGTTTGCTCGGGAATTTAAACTTACAACTCCATCCAGACATGTTCAAGCTAGGATCTCCTACCCCCACTGGAGTTTAAAGATGTGCTATATGATTTTTGCAATCACTTGGAAATTGTACCAGCTAATTAAGAGCATAGCCTATTATTCTGTCACTCATTTGTTTTTTTCTGTGTCTGTTTTTTTTATTTTACTCTTTAACCCTTCAGCGAGAATCAGTGGAGCAACTGAAACCTCACTTATGCTATATGATAATACAAGTATGATGTATATGATGATACAAGTATGAAAAAGTATATGAAAGACTTTTAACATTGGGTATGTGGGGAGGAGAGAAATAAGTATAAAAAAGACTATTAAAAAATTAAAGGTAGCCACATCCATGATAGAAGGAGTGTATATATGATTCCTTTCCTATAAACTTCTGGGTGTGTCCATAAAGAATTCCAAGGAAAGAACGCTAGTAGAATATTAATGATGCCTATGTCAGGCTGATGAAATTTTAATTCTTACTATTTTTATTTTCTAATGTCTGACAGTTTTCAAAAATATAAACATTGTTTACATAATAGCCATTATTACAGTGACAAACAGTTCATGGAATGTCTACTACGTGCAAAGAACAAGTCTGTGGATATCAGCATAGTAAATATCTACATGAGTTCTTCCTTTTCCTTTGAAGTCACATTAATCATTCTTCAGATGAAAATCGGTGAGAACCCTGGAAGAATAGTGATACATAAAGACTCTTAATTGTCACATTCTGTAACAAGAATTCCATTTGAGTTCTCTTACCTGTAGGTCTGTGTAAAGGGGCTTTGGCAATGAGCTCGGCCCTTAGGCTCAGAGCCACTCTGGTCCTGTGTCTGGGCTGAAACAGTAAAGGTAAGGCTAGGAAAGGGTCTGGGTGAGTCAGTGAAAATCTATCGCAATGATGGAAAAGCCATCTAAGAAAAAATGTCCTAGAGCCTGAGGTCAGAGCCAGCCCCTCTGCACACGAAGGATTTCACGGTCTGTGTTTATTGACACAGAAGGTGGTTTTAATTACCCTGAAGGAATTTCTGGCATGTTTTGCCAAAGCCGGTCTTTAAATGTTTAATCAGTGGATTTCTGCCAACCAGACCTACTGGAGAGGTCTGCATATGGGGGCAGTTGGTCAAGTGTAGTGTATTGCAATGTGGCTGCTAGTGACGGAACATAGGTATGTTTTATCAGAGAAACATAGGCCTGAAAATACCAACTTCCACCCATGAAATGATCTTGGCTTTGGAGAATATGGCATGTTTTATGTCTGAGAAGCTTCGGTTTCCTTCCCAGCCATAGATCATCTTCTAAGCAATCTCTACGACCTCTGGTTTTGGTGTCCTGAAAGTAAATTTGGTAAGGTGATCTAGAACCAGAGTTTGAGTGATAAATCAAACAATCAGCTTCATGGTCCTACACTAGTGACTTGAAAGAAGGAATATGCCTTTCCAGGTACAGGTCCAAGGAAAATGTATACTTGTAATCTTCAGTTTTACCCATATGTGTTGACCTATAAAATATTTTAAGAAAAGAGCTATAATAGGAAAAGTAGTATGATGGTGTCACATCACAAAGCCATTTTAATCTTTCAGATAACTTCAGGGAAACCATAGTGCAAGATAAATGTAAAAGCACCAAAGAAATTTTTTCCTTGATTTTTTGTTTCTTTGCTCTTGAGTGTCTAGTTTGAATCCTCCCACTAAGAGTGTAAAAATAGTCAATAGTGCTACATACTATCTTTGATTCATCTCTCTACACTTAACTCCAGATGGAATTTCTTTTTTGTTCTCCTTGCATAAAAATGTCCTTCACACTATCCCCTTTCACTGCTGTCCCAACTCATCTACATGGAGGCCACATTCTACTTTCTCATGTAGACGTGCAAGGAAGAGTAAGTTGGCACCCTGAAATCCTAATAGGAACCCAGAGGCGTCTTTGGCACTATCTACTGAGCCTCCCTTTGAGCTCCTGAGAGTGTCTGTGTCCTGTTTCGTGACATAGTAGTTTGGTGATAATCCTTTTGGCTTGCATGGAAAGGTTTCTCAGGCTATTTCATACTGATGTTCACTGATCTGAGGATTTGCCAAGCTTCCAGGGAAGTAAGGCCAATGGACACGAATCCCTCTTAACCATCATAACAACGGAGCAAACAGTTCCACAGATATCTTTGGGACAGCTGATAACTATCAAGTTTAAATGGTCCCTCTTTCTCTTGTCTTTTAAATTAGTCTGTGGGTAAACCAACTTGGTTTGACCAGGTCGATAGGTTATGGTCAAATTTTAGGCAAAAGAAAGAGTTACATAAAATAGTAATGCCCTCTGAAACTTGTGAAAGGGCTTTATATTTCTACAAAGTATTTTCACAGCTCTCACCTGCTGTGCACCAAAAAACTTGAAGAATGGGTTTATTTCTTATTACCTCAATGTGAAAACTGAAATCTAGTAGAGTTAATCAGTTTGCCCATGATCACATAGCTGGTTTGTGGTGGAGACAAGACAGAGGTGCAGAGATCTGATCCCTAAAACAGAGCTCTTCCCATGAGGTTACAAAATGAAATCAACTCTCATTGAGCTCCCAACGGGATGAAATTTTGCAATCTTGGGGAAAAGCGTTCATTTTTGCGACTCTCTCTGAGAGATGTTGGCCACCTGCATCCTTAACACAAGGTTCTTGGGGTGGAGAAACTCGGCATGTCATAGCCCTTTGTTGGGCATTGGGTGTAGGGTATGTCTCATTTCTAAGGTCATTCGTTGTTACTATTCCAAACGGAAGGGTCTTGAGGCTGCACTCCTGGCCACTGTCTTTGGTGCCAGCCTCAGAGAGCTAAAGTCTGACGCATAGGAAGATGTGGAGAAGGCAGTAGACTTAGTTCTGTTTCATGACTGCACATGGCACCCAAATATCTAAATCACAAATATCTGCCATTTAAAGCAAGCAAGAAAAGAGATAAGAAAGAATGGATGATTCATCACTAACACCATTATTTTCCCTGGAACATAATATAAGGGTAGTGAAGCTACATTTACTGAGCGATTCTTACATACTATTTACTTCTTTCGCTTCATTTCCATTTAAATATGTGAGTAGTGAATTCTTTTTGAAGAAGATGGGCTTATTACTTAAATCATCTAACCATTATTGCTCATATGTAAAATCAGGATAGTACTAGTAGCTACCTTCTATGGTTGCTGTAGGCATTAAGGGAAATAGTTGTACAGTGGTTAGTTCAGTACCTGGCATAAATTAAACATCAGTAAGTCGTTGTTTGATTCTCTTTGGTATTTCTAGAAGCCCTAACTGGTCATAAGTATTATTTGCAGTGGGCCATACATTTTTTCCTGCCCTCCAAATCCCTAGAATTCAGGGTTATGCTAAAAAATAAACTTAGCAGGTTGAGAACACGGACTCTGGAGAACCCCCAGGTTTGTATTCTGGCTCCACCACTAGCTAGCTCTGTGACCTTGGGCGAGATCTTTAACCTTGCTAAACGCAGGTGCCTCCTTTATAAATATACGGGTAACAAAGCTGAATTTCCTAAGGTTGCTGTGAGTATTAAATACAACAGTGTATGTGATGTACCAGTATCATGTATGTTCACTAGTATTTTCATTAATATTAGTTCATTTATCTGTATCCTAAAACAAAATCGTTAGTGTCAAAAGATGGTTGTTTTCTTTACAAAACAGAGGAGAAATAACAGCCTAACCTTAATGTTTGATCTAGTATCAGTTCTGGATGGTGGTAATTGATGACTTTTAAATAATAAATATCTCCTATAATAATATATGGAATCTTGTGAGAGTCTAAGCCAACTGCTGCCCTTTTCTGAATATGAAACAAAACATTAGGAAATGAAAGTCCATTATCTACTCTATGTAGCATCAATAGGATCGTTTTTAAAGGTAATAGCTTTGAGATATTAAAAAATTAATGATAATAAATAAGTTATAAACCTCTTTCTATATTAATGGTATGTTGAAGCTTCTTATTAAGGCTTAATTTTGTTGTTGTTTTAAATCTTATAGCTTTATTTTTAGTACTTCTTGTATTGCCTCATTCATAGGTTCTCCCAGAGTATAATCCTAATACCTCTGGACAGTGAGAGAAAGGGAGCCTCTCCTAATCGGTGAAATGACCATTCCTCTTTCTGAATACTTGCCGTTGCTTAAAAGTTCTGTGTACCAGAGCCGTCTGCATTTGACCCATTGCTGCTAGCCCTCCGCTGTGAAGCCTTACCATCAAAAGCTTAGTATCCTTGCGTTCGTGATCCCTCTTTCACTCCATGGAGGTCACTCCCCTAACAGCGCCCAGCCTTGTCAAAACTCCTCACGTGTTTTCTGGCCGTTGTTTTCAACCTTAATGTTTATTAGAACCACCTGCGTGTTTGTTAACTATAAATTGCTAGGCTCCTCCCAGCGATTCTAATTAAATGGTACTGGGAAAGAGCCCGGAGTTTGCTTTCTAGTGGAGCGCTGGGTAGAGGCTCTGCGGCTGGTTGGAAGCAACCCTTGGAGGACCCCTGCTCTCAAAACCCGAAGGCAGCCCCCTAACAGAGGAGGAGGTGGAAGCGCAGAGAGGTTTTGTAGAGTTGGCTGTCGTATCGTATCGGCCTGGATTGTAACCGACCACGAGCAACCTCACACAAAGAGGCTATGGGGGGGGACTTGGGGCGTGTTAATGCAGCTGTATGTTACCAAAAATTGAAGCATCGCTACCTCCTGGAGTCTGGATCTGAACCCCATGTTTGTCACAGGAGCCAAGGGAGAACCCAAGACAGAGAATAGTGGCACAATAATGAAGCATGAATTATCCAGATGAAAGCACCTATGGAAATAAAGGTATTAGTATCATTATTTATACCTACTATTCTTAATAAAATAGCAGTATGGAAGTGTTGAATAGTTCCACTTGCTTAAAAGTTGCTCTGGGGGACTCAAATCAATTCCGTCACGTTTTAAAAACAACGTGTAGGTAATAAGCACTGTTTGACTTACTGTTTTCAGAATGTGTTTTGATGAAACGTGTTGGCACACAGCAGTAACAAGTAATGACCGGTTATAAAGGTTTTAAGCCAGGAAAGAGGTGAGGCTCTGTGAGAGGAGGCCTGACTGTATAGATGCTGGCGATGTATGCAGACTAGGCTAGAGAATCAGACGGATGGATTAGCTGCGGGGTTAGAGAAAAAGCATTGGGCCAGGAGGCGAAGAAAGAGACAAGGGCTTCTTACTCTGTACACTGAAGAATGAAGGGCCTTACTACATGGTAATTTTGAATTAGGAAGGAAATCGGGAAATTACTATGTAGGAAAAACAGTAATTTCTCAGCTGTATTCAATGTTTGGAGGCCCTACCGGGATGACCACGGAGCCGTCCCACCTGTTTGGGATGAGGTAGCGCGAAGGCTGCAGCTAGCTTGGTTTCACTCCTTTCTTCAAACTATACGGTGAGACTCGAGCATTACAGCCTCCGCACATGGCTGTGTGGGGGCCTGGGCAAGAAAATCTGGTGCAAAGGAACTCTAATTTTTGAGAAAAAGAATCATCAGAGAATTCTCCCCTGAGGTGGAGTTTATAACAGAGATAGATGGAAACTCTGAGTCAGGTCGAGGAGTAAGACCTGCAGAAGAGTTTCTTTGAGGAAAAGGTATGGGGAAAGAAGTTTCCAGATAAAGACTTACTCTAGGAAAATGAAATGAAAAATGTGGTCGAAGGCTTGAAGGGAGACGAAAACAAAGAGCAGATGTGTGTATTTATATATATGGGTGTGTGTTTCTGTATATTCTCCATCAGCTAATGGGCGTGGGTGCGTCAGGCTTCAGTGTCCCAAGGGAATTATCCAGCCTTAGCTTTATCCATTTATATGGACTCCACACAGGCTCTATTTACTAATATGCTTTTTTATGTAAGAAAAGAGAGTAGGCTTTGTTTTCAAAAAATGTCTTGGGGTGTTTGTGTTGGTAGGTGGAGTCTAGCTCTTTCCTTGCTATAGAAATTACATCTGTTGTAATTACAGTGTACCTTTCTTTCATTCCTAGCCAGATAACCTTTCTAGGGTGTTCTAATGTGGTTTGGTTGGGGGTCTGTGTTTCATTTGGTTTGGCCTCCGTTGCCGCTAGATAGACTTCGAATGGGTTTCACCTGGGGCTGCCAACCGTCACACCCTCCTTGCCTCCTTCAAGAGGGAGGGGACCGGAGGGATTGGAATACTTTGTTATTTGGTCATGTGTTTCTGACTTGTGTCACGTCAGACTCGAAATTTCCAAAAGCGCAAAAGCAGCAAGTGGGAAAGAGACCGTTCAGAGTCAGAATTTTAAGAGCATGTTGTGAGGAAGAATGCGTTTCGCTGCACCTCATCAAGTCCAACTGTTTCTGAAAAATCCTTTCCAACTACAAAGACGGTGCCCTTTTCAAATTGCTGAGGGATTGGTAACTAAGCACTGTGCATAGCTCTGCGATGGAGCGTGAGGTATAAAATGAATGAATGTGCGTGTGTTAACATAATGTAAGCCTCACTTCAAGGTATTATTTTCTCAAGTGAAGCTACTTGCTTTGGAAATGGAATCCATTAAAATTCGGTTAAGATTGCCTTGAGTTTTCATCATGAGGCTAAGATTATTTAATAGCAGCGTAAGGCAAAAAGCCACGTATGACTATCTCTCACTTCCCAAACAGTGCTCCAGTGAGAAATCCTACCGTTCCATGTAGCGGCAGGGTGGCCTGAAAGGAGTCTGCCATCAGCCTTCCATTGACTATTTATTCCGCACTTACTGCCTGGTGATGTGCTCTGCGCTGGAATGCAGAGGGTGCAGTACACACAGTGGGTCTCTTAAGGCTCTCCTGGACCAGTAGGGGACACAGGACCACAAGTCATGACACTGCAGGATGAGAAATTCTGTGATGCGGATGTCGGGGGGGCTGTGAGATGATGTGAGAGGGCTCAGAGGAGGGCTCATGAAGAAAGACCTGGTTCAGCTGAGACCGGAAGATGAGGAGAGGGAGGAAGAATGAAAAGTGTTCCAGGGAAGGAGAAGGGTGTGGTCAGAAGATAATGGCTTCATCCTCCCTGAGTCGTAGAGTAGTTCAGGGACTTTAGGAAGAAGTCTGTCTGGAAGATTGAGTTTCTCTTCCTGTGGGGGGTGGTGGGGTGCTAATGGTGGTAGCTGAGATGGTGGCCATGGTGGGTGCCGGTGGTGGTGGTAGAGGAGGACAGAGACTATAGCAGTTAATCCTTACTGAGCACTTACTATGTACCGTGTTGAAGTACACGAAGCATTTTCCTCGCGTCCATTACCTGTTAGAGTTTCACAATCACCTTATGAATATAGGTACCATCATTATCTGTGTTTTACAAATGAGAAAAGTGAAGCTGAGAAAAGTTAAGTAAGCTGAAGGTCACCTTGCTAGTAAGTGGAAAAGCCAGGATTTAAAAACAGAAGTTGACTCGAGAGCTTGCATTTTCCACCATTACTGTGGTATTAATAATCTCACTTTTTCAGGGGCTGATATAAATAAAGATGAGCAGGATAATTCATTTGAAAGAGCTTTTTAAACTGCGTGGAACTCTAGCCTGTCATTGCACATGTTGGGCTGAGGCAGGAGTCATGTGCTCAGTAGCTAGCCTAGACTAAAGAGTAAAAATGGCTTCGGCAATATCTAGGCTGTCGTCCCTGGCCTTGTTAGCACCTCCTCTAATTCTTTGGCGTCAGCACGTTAGTAGTCAAACATGGCATTCCCCAGGGGACGCTTTTGGAAGCAAGAGAACATTAGATGAGATGGACCAGGGATTTGCTCCCAAGTGGCAGTTGCTATGTTAGAAAGTCCTCAAATATTTCTGAGATCGTTAATCTCTGTTAATCACTCCCTGCCCCCTCTGTGACTGCTCAGCACAAAATGAAGTGGAGGCTTGGCAATGATCCAGTTCTTTTTAAGTGTCTTGGCTTCTAGTATGGGTAATCCAAAGCCTCAACTGGACTTTTTAACATTCTGGACTACCTAGCTGATGTGTGTACTATATACATACATATAGACATACATACACACATTCCCTATCTGGCCTTCCCTTTTTTGCCAAATAGTCTCTCTTCCTGTTCCTTGATATTTCTGCCAGTCCTCCATGTGCTCCCTGTGCTTACCTGCACTCTAATCAGCCGCCGTGTCAGGAATTGAGGGCTGCCTCTACTAGTATCACACAGGCAGGTTCGTGTTGCTCACCAGTACAACATTAGCAGTCACTGGAAATAATTGAAAACATTCGTAGAGGTGGTTGCATACTCTTTGGGCCCAAAGAGCGTGTCTCCACTACAAAGGGAATGGCTAGTTCAACAATGAACCAAAAAAATCTTCTGCATCACAGTTCAATCACAGAGGCTAATTGTTTGTTTTTCGTCCCGCTTGAGGCCTGATAACGGGGTTTCCCTTTGGAAGCTTGATTGAGCTGGTGTGCAAGGCAAGACTGTGTAATTCAGACCAGTGAAATGCAAACAGTTCCATGTATTAATGGTCACTAATGACCTGTAATCAAGCTATGATTTGTTAGGTTAAAAACAAAGATGCAATTAGTTTATTTGTTCAAGAGCGTAAACAGAGGAATTTGTCAATCTGCTGATTGTTCTTCTCCTCTGAAGACGATAGGCTAGAGCATTAGTCTTGAGCTGTGGCTCCTCGGAGCTGCCATTCATCTGTTCCTGAGATTCTCCCAGCTTCCTGAACAACCATTCATGAGTCTATGGCTTCTGTCAAAAGGGGACAAAAAGGATACGGTTCTGGGTGTCCTTCCTTTGTGGATTTTTTCCTCTTGATGAGCTAACGACTTCAATATTAGTTTTCCTCTTTCCTCTCCACTGTGGTCTCATGCTTCAACCACCTCATTGATTGTGAAACGAAAGTATCATCGTTTATCCGGCAGCATTTAACCCAGAATTGTCAAAGGCCAGTTATGCTGCCACTACTGTCGTAGGTCTTAAGGTTTATAATGGTTATGAAGAGAGTCTTGATTCAGTCTTTGTGATTCAGTCTTTGTCCATAGATGCCTTTAGGGTTTTTGTGTGACTAACTACTTCTTGAATTACTTACCACTAAAACCAAGTGAAAAATCTCTTGCCATGAAACACATGCTCTGTTGAGATACACATCTTAGCGAATCAGGCACTCCGACCCTTTGGGGAACATCAAAACTGGAAATAGAGATTTTGAGGGATTATAGTGACTCCTTAGAAAAGATATACCTTGTGTTTTCCCTAGTCCTTTATTTAAATAGGGGGAGTAAATACATTTAAATTCTTAAGGGAGACCATGAATTTAATAAAACATAAGCCTCTAGGGGTGCCTGGGTGGCTCAGTCGTTAAGCATCTGCCTTCGGCTCAGGGCGTGATCTCAGCATTCTGGGATCGAGCCCCACATCAGGCTCCTCCGCTGGGAGCCTGCTTCTTCCTCTCCCACTCCCCCTGCTTGTGTTCCCTCTCTCCCTGGCTGTCTCTCTCTCCATCAAATAAATGAATAAAATCTTTTAAAAATAAATAAGCCTCTAATCCTTTTTCAGGTGAAAATTCTGTGATCTACTTGATATCACAGAACAGTAATGATACAGGTTACCCCGATGAGGCATTTGGATTGCTTAAGACCATGTTGAAACAGTGGAAATGATCTCACTCACATAGAGCATGACTTCTTTCCTTATCAGCCTAAGTCACACACTAACCTGAAACGACTATCAATCTGTGCTGTCTCTGTCCTCCACTTAGAATAAGCACCTTGGGTCTCTTGCTCAGCATGTATCACAGGGTCTGACACAGTGACTGGCATGTAATAAATATGCTCAGTAAATATTCGTTGAGTGAAATTCAGGCACAAGGATTAGAGATTGAAAACCAGTAGTAGCATTTGGGATATTGAGAAATAAAGCCAAATGACTTGATAAAAATGATCTTAAGTATTAGGATTAGTAAATAATCAGCACCATAAGCTGACCTTTTCTGTTTTTTTCACATCCCCTTTTGTCCATTTCCATATAGTGCATATAATGCATTAATAAACTTCAAATCCCTTGCATTAATAACCCATATGACAAAAGGGACCTTCTGTCCTTGTGGAAACTACTAAAGCCTAGCAGTGATATTTCCTGTACTCATCACAAGGGTGACCTATCAAATTTCTGGTGTGAAATAACCTATTCTTCCGAATCTAAAGAGGAGCCTTCACATGCAGGAAAGCTTTGACAATTGTGTGGGTAGATGGGGTGGTCATTTCTCATTTGTTTATTCAAGAACTGCTTCTTCGACACAGGCATGGGGTTAGGTGCCAGGGATATGGACTAACAAGCCCTCTGGGGGCATATATTAATCCACAATAACAAAGATGAATGTACAATTATAACCATGACAGGCACTGTAAAGGAAGAGTCTGTGGTACTGTGAGAGTGTGTAAAAGACTATTGGACCCAGAGACGGAAAGCTTCCGTGGTGAAGGGATCAGAAGACTAAATCCTAAAGCCATAGTAGGAGTTCCTGTGTTGAAGAGGAGCAAGAGGCATGATTTGGGGCAAGAGAATGGCATGACCAACGGCCCTATAGTAGTAGCACAGAATGTGTGTGTCCAGGCAAGTGAAAGATGCCCAGTGTGGCTTGAGTTCCCACAGGATTGGCGTTAGACAGAAGCCACATCTTGCCCAGCCTCGATGGTAGAAGAGGACTCTATTATTTTTTTCTATGCTAGAAATAAAGGGAAGTGTTAAAATTTATAAATGTGGGGAAGATGGGGAACAGCATTCACATTTGTTTTTCAGAAAGATCATTCTGGCTGCAGTGTAAAGAACAGATTGGAAATGCTCCAGAATAGATTTAAGGAGACAAGTGATTTGTTCATATGAAACTGACACAGAATCTACATAATATATGCCCACGTGAGGCAGTTCCAGTGTAAAGCACGTACCCTTCCGAGAGATTGAAGATGAGCTCCACCGTGGTATAATATAGACCTCTTCGAATTTCCTCTGTGTCATGCACACACACTTACCCAGACATAAATTAGCATCATTAATGCGGAGTGTCACATTAGAGCCCAGCTCCCCTTCCAGCTGAAGCACCACGTTAGCACCTTTCCCTTTGTACTTTACCCTTCACCTTCAGAGGCTGTCCTCGGGTCTTATTTTCCTTCCTAGAAGTGTGAGGTTCGTTTTTCTGCTGTGCTATTAGGGTGATCCTCCACTTAGAGTCTAATCTGCCATGGCTTTGCGCCTGTTTGTCAGGAACTTCGAGAATATATTAAGACATTATACAGGGTGGAAGCTCGGTTTTGACAATGATTATGCCTATTATCTATTTTAATAAATGTAAATTGCTGTGGAGACACAAACCATTTTATGCCACTTGAATCCTTTTCAGGGAAGCCTGAATCCTTTTTGTGTAGCTTCGATGTATTGCTGTCATTCTCCCTTCACAGAGTTGAATAAACACACTTAAATCAGACCTCTGTTAATGCACTCTCTTACACTGCTGCCCTAATAAACTGTTGTGATGTTCGTCTTTGAAGTCTGTATTTGGTAACATTTGCAGATTTATCTGTATTCCCTTCCAGAACTGAAGTTATTGGGACTGCGAGTCCACATGTGCATTATATGTGCCAAGGACTATCCTTCGGATATAGCAACGGATTAAGGCACTGCTATTGCCTTTAAGAAGCTCAGTCATTTCTGACTGTTGGAGCAAGGATAGGAGCTTAGATGATGCATGCAGTGATAAATTAGAGTTGGACATGTCAGGGAGAAGTCAGGTTTAACTTTATATAGATACACATGATTACATGTAGAGATATTTATAAGTATGGGTATATACATAGGCTTATGTACATACACATATTTCTTTGTCATTTGAGAAAGCCTAAAAAATGACACCCCAGTAGCAACAGGTACACCCAGCACTCACTTCTTTATTTCTAAAACCATTATTCAATGAAAGGAACAGGGAATCCTTCCAGAAATGTCTGATTCTAGGACTGGGGAAGGAAATCTACAAGATGTGCCTAAACGTAAGGAAGTTCTTGAAAACAAAATACATTGATGGGAGTATGTCAAAGGTGACATTGATGAGAGTACGTCTAAGAGACACAGGAGCCAACTGAAAGAGTTCCTAATGACTCAAGTGGAATCATTTAAGCCAAAAAAAAAAATAGTAGTAGTATTGAATTATAACCAAATTATAAATTATAAACCAAAGTACAAAATAAATATTCATGAATCCATACTGATATCAATAAATATTTGAATAAATTAATAAAGGACAGAAAAATCTCCTAATCAGAACGCCGAATAAATTATATAGATGACCCAGCCTCAAGGAGCATAGCAAGTGGGTGTAGCTCTCCGCTCCTCACAAAGTGTGGGCTGCACATAGAGACTTCTATCAAAAGAGTACAGATTAAAAGAGAGGGTTCAGGAAAAGTAAACTGACAGAAGAGAAACCTGACAAACACTACTTCAGCTAGGTGATGAAGGTCCACGTGAATAGTTGTGTAAGTCCTGTTGATGGTAGGGAGTCATGATGTGATGTAATGAACATGGCACGTTACCTCTGTGATCTTCATTTATGAGAGAAACACCAGACAAATTACAGTAGGGAGACCTTCTACAATATACCCAACCATGCTCTTCAACGCTGTCAAGGTCACCAGAGGCAAGGAAAGTGTGAGAAACTGCCACAAACAAGAAGGGCCTAAGGAGACCTGATAACTAAGTATAATGAGGTATCCTAGATGGGATTCTAAAACCGAAAAAGAACATTAGGTAAAAACTGAAGAAATATGAATTAAACTATGAATTTTAGTTACTAACACTTGTGGTCCAATATTATAACAAATGTAGCACTCTAACATAAGGTGTTTATAATAGGGGAAACTCTGCAGGACATATTTGGGAATTCCCTGTGCTATCTGTTCACTTTTTCTATACCTGAAACTGTTTTTTAAAAATTAAAGAATAAGAATCTTACAGTGCAGTAAGCTAGCAGGCAATTGTAAGCTATGTTGGGAGGGTGTATACAGTCCTTGAGAGAAACATAATGTAGTTCTAACTGGGCTTTCAAATCCTGACTTGACCACTTTGGGCAGGTTGCTTAACCCTTCTGATCTTCTGTTGTATCTTCTCTAAAACGGTGATAACACCTGCCATGAGTCAGAATAAGCTGTGAGGTCAAACTACAAGAGCTCAAGTCCCCAGCGACAAGTAGACTGATTGACTAAACCTGTCTGGGCACTAGTTCCTCATCAGTAAACAGGATAATAATAGTACCTGACTCTGTGTGTTGTCCTGGGGTCCGGGGTAATATCTGTGGAGAGCTTAGAACAAGTCCTGGCACCCCGTGCTAGGTACATATAAGCCGCTGCTGTCTTCTCACAGGTTCGTGGTGAAGAATCCATGGGACAATCAGGGAGCATGCTTAGCTCATGCCTGGCACATCATAAGCTCTCTGTTGGTGGTGGCGGTGATGGAGGTGGCAGCAAGGGAAAGGTTTGTGAAGGCCAGGGGGTGCCCTTCCCACGAATCCTACACAGTGGTCTTCTCTGACCCTACACTGAGAACAGAATAAGAGCTGGCCAGACAAAAGGAGAGCGGGCGATGGGTGTGGGCTCTAGCAGAAGGAACAAAGGTTCCCAAGCCAGAGGAAGCATGGCACCTTTCCAGAACTTCAGAGATTTCGGAATGGCTGGAATGTGAAGTCTAAGGAGGAGGAAGAGGAGAAGTAAGCAGGGCCAGCATTTTGTCTGGAATTGAAGGCTGAAGTAAGGATTTTGCCTTTATCCTGGGGTCAGTATAAGACTTGTACCCTAGAACAATTACTCTGGCTGTTTGAAAAAAAAAAATGCATTGGAGGTGGAAGACCAGTTAAGAAGTGAATTCAGTTGTACAGCTGAGAGATCATGGTGGCCTAGGTTATGGTGGTGACTCTGGAAGTAGGGTTAAAGGATTTGAAGGCTAACAACAGGGCAAATACTGATCATATAATTTTATGAGGATCTCTTTCTACCTAGGAGTCAGATGTATTATAGCATGTAATACCTGGACAATTTCCTAATATCTGCAGAAGTTAAAAAAAAAAACTCGAAGGTGATACTATGAATTTTAGGCAGTGACTTTGAGATTTCTACATATATATACCAATATATACCATTATAGAGAGTTTAAAATTTTTAAAAAGCCATAAATATGTAACAATCACATTTACTCTAGAATGCTCTAGACCAGGATCATCCAATAGAAATATAAAACAGAGGCGCCTGAGTGGCTCAGTCGGTTAAGAGTCCGGCTCTTGATTTCGGCTCACGTCATGATCTCGGGGTTGTGAGATCAATCCCCCTCGGGGTTGTGAGATCAATCCAATAGAAATATAAAACAGGGGCATGTGAGTGGCTCAGTCGGTTAAGAGTCCAGCTCTTGATTTCAGCTCACGTCATGATCTCGGGGTTGTGAGATCAATCCCCCTCGGGGTTGTGAGATCAATCCCCACCCCCACCATCAGGCTTTGTGCTCTGAGCAGAGACTGCTTGGGATTCTCTCCCTCCCCTTTCTCCCACCTCTCTCTCTTTCTCTCTCTCTCTCTTTAAAAAAATTTTTTTTAATTAAAAAAAAATATAATACAAACCACAAAGAGCCCAGATGTCCATCAACAGTTGAATGGATAAAGATGTGGTGTATGTATTTAATGGAATATTACACAGCCATCGAAATATGAAATCTTGCCATTTGCAACAACATGGATGGAACTAGAGAGTATTCTAAGTAAAATAAGTCAATCGGAGAAAGGCAATTATCGCATGATTTCACTCATGGAATTTAAGAAACAAAATAGAGGAGCATAGAAGGGAGGGAAAAATGAAACGAGGTGAAATCAGAGAGGGAGACAAACCATAAGAGATTCTTAACCATAAGAACCAAACTGAGGGTCGTTGGAGGGGAATAGGGTGGGGAAATGGGGTAACTGGGTGATGGGCATTAAGGAAGGCATGTGATATAATGAGCACTGGGAGGATGACTAACATATAATAAAAAAAATATTTAAAAAAATGAGCACTGGGTGTTATATGCAACTGATGAATCACTGAACTCTACCTCTGAAACTAATAATATACTATATGTTAATTGAATGTAAATAAAATTTGAAAAGAAATAGTGAAAATAATAAATTTTTCAGTAGCTACATTAAAAAATAGGTGAAATTAATTTTAATATATTCTAGTTTATTGAAAAATTCAACATGAGATAAAAATTATAAATAAAAATTTTGAATTAGATATTTTATATTGTTTTTGTTACATTGTGTAAGAATGTACATTAATACTGTGTAAACTTGGTGTGTATTTTATACTTAGGACACACCCAATTCAGACTAGCCTCATTTCAAATTTGCAATAGCCACACGTGGCTAATGGCTACTGTATTGGACATATCCGGTCTAGGGCTCCTAAAATCTTACTCAGAAATTGTTTTTGGCTTTGTTTGCTGAAGAAATAATTTTTAAACGAGTTAGTCAACATCTCTGCTTCAATACATGCACATGTCAACAGACTTTAGTGTATGTATTCAAATTGCCTGTTACTTTCAACAGGTTTTTACGGAGTGCCCAGTATGTGGTAGTGGGATACCTACTCTATCAGCATTGACTATGATTTACCCACTGATGTTTTAATTGTGAGCTGAGCCCCCCCACCCCTGTGGTGCCTATCCTTCATGGAGCTTACAGGTTTGTGGAAGAGACCTGCAAAATAAAGCAAAAACCAGTAAATGCAGTAATTATAAATTATCTGTGATGAAAACACATGAGAGACTGAGAGACTGGATAACCACGGTGGGATGGCTTTACAGAATCTCAGTTGAGTTGACATAAAGTGGGAGATAAAGATGAAAATGAGCCAGCCACACACAAAATTGGAGCATATGCAGATCAAGTAGAGGAAATGGCATATGCAAGAGCCCTGAGGCCTGTGTCGTGTTGAAAGGGTCAAAAGAAAATGAATGTGGCTAAAGATTGGTGGAGGGAGAGTGGTGGGAAGCTAGTCTGTAGAGGTGGGGTCTCTGGGGACTTTGTGAGCATAGAAAGCAGTTGAAATATTAATCTAAGTACCCTAAAATCTTTAAAGATTTCTTTATTTAGAGAGAGCTAGAGCAGGGGGAGGGGCAGAGGAAGAGAATCTCAAGCAGACTCCGTGCTGAGCATGGACCCCAACACAGGGCTCAAACTCATGACCCTGAGATCACAGCCTGAGCCAAAACCAAGAGTAGGAGGCTTAACCAACAGTGCCCCCCAGGCACTCCTAAGACTTTTTAATTATGAAAATTGCCTTAACTTCAGATCATTCCGTAGACTAAAAGTAAAAATTCAGTGAAGTGAAAGATGGAATAAAGTTTGTTCTATACATCCCACAATGTTATTAATGAAAGGTGGAGTAAAGCATGTGAAAGATCTGTGGAGCCTGTGTAATGATCTACAGAGGCAAAATGATGAAAAGAAAGATATGTAGGTGCTCAACGCAGCTGGCTTTGTTGAGCTCTTCTTTGTAATGGAATTGTATTTTTCAGCATCCAGGGTGCTTGCTTGCTTGCTTTTTTTTTTTTTTGCATTTTTTTATTATGATATGTTAGTGACCATATAGTACACCATTAGTTTTTGATGCAGTGTTCCATGATTCATTGTTTGCGTATAACACCCAGTGCACCGTGCAATACATGCCCTCCTTAATATCCAGGGTGCTTCCTGAATGGCATGTCAGTTTTTTTCCAAAATGTAAGTTGCACAGGGTGGAGCTAGGCATCTAGGTCCTCTGCCCTGCCTGTGGTTTCTGGATTTCCAGATAAGTGGTTGGCTACATCTGAAACAAATGGCTACAAATCCATAGTGACATCTTGGTGGGTCCTTCTAACAGTTTGTGGAGAAGAAAAAAATATCCAAGAAGGCCAGGAAAAAAGATGACCTTTTATTTGTCTGGCATTCTATAATACTTCAATATATTTTTGAAATTATCATCTCATGATCATGATAGCTGTAAAATGGATGAAGCAAACAGAATTTGGTCCAAATTGTAGAAGAACAAGCTGAGGCTTTGAGAAGTAGAGGGTCACATGGTTAGTTGTGGCCAAAATGGAGAGGGGGATTATATTTTCTCTCATGAGAGAACACCAATGACTTTTGTGATCTTACAGCCTGTTAAGGCCATTCTTTTAGGAATGTATAAAATAGGATGTGAGCTCATTGGGAATGTATTTCCCTTGGGACTATTTAAAACCTAATTTCCTGTGCTCTATTACTGCTGGGGGAGGAGAGGGTGGAATAGTTTTATAATCTTCCTTATTGATAAAAACAGTTTGATTGCAGGCTCCAAAGTAATGGGTTTATGTACTTCCCCTAGCAGAGTGCTGAGTAGACTACCAAGTATCATTAGATAGCTAATAAAAAACATTTGTTATTAAGACCCCAGTTGGTCATTATTTACAGAGTCTGATACCTGGATAATTTTTGAGCATTAGGATGGGAAAAAACTTGGATTTAAAATTTGTTTTAATCTAATATTCTAATTGAGAGTCCAGGAGCTAAACCTTCCAACGATTAGTACTTGGTTGTTTTAACACAGAAAAACATTGAAATATTCTTTTCAAGTGTGTCATTTTTTCGTTGAGTTTATGATTGGAGTATAGCCATTTGGAAATGGTACAAATAGAAATTCGATCCTGGTAGATTTAAAATAGAGGTTCTTAAACTTTTTGGTGGGAGTGTGGGTTGGGAGGACTCACAAAACCCTTGGAGAATTTGATGAAAGCTAAGGACCTTCTCCATAGGAAAAAAAATGGCCAAGAAAGCCATGAACATAAAATGGGCCATGTAATTTCAGAGAAGTCATAGGTTCCCACGATGTTCATCCCTCAATGGCTGATCAAGCATTGATTAAGATTGAAGAAAGTGGAGGCAAACAAATGTGCAGAATATAACTGAGGCATTAATGTGTAGTACCTTAAGGGGAGAATATTGTACTCTGTGCCGAGAACGGAGTGTGCTTGGTAGAGCTTCAGAGTGATGTGGGTAGGGAATAGGGGTGAAGCTCTGTCTCAGAGGGCTCACCGGTGAAACTTGTCCAGTCCAAATAGGATTTACAATTTTAAAAGCTTTCTGATATCAAACTTCTTCATTACTAACCTGATCTGATTTCCTTTCTGGCTAGCAGGATGGGCAGCACCAGGTGTCTGGGTTGTGATCACCTCCTGCTTATAAGGAATTGTGGGAGGTAGAAATGGGGGATTACAAACAGTGCAAAAAAAACTGGCCAGGTTTTCTTTCTTCCTGTCTTCTTTCTCTCTCTCTCTTTCTTTTCTTTCTCCCATTCTTTCATTCTTTCTCCCTTCCTTCCCTTCCTTGCCTTCCTTCCTTTATTGGGGATGGGGGGTGGGGGAGAAGCAGAGGCAGGTGGACTGAATAGTTCCTTTAAAAACACTGCAGTGATACCCAAACCAATTATCTTTCATTCAGGAGTAGTTAATGTTGCCTTTTGGATGAGCCAGAACCCAGGTAGAATTTGTACTAGTGAATAATTATGGAGTTGACAGAGGGCAATAGGGATTCAGGAATAGAGGGCATTATTGTAAGTAGATGCTGCTTTGAGTTTTGGTGCTTTCTGTCTTCAAAGAGAGAGTAGAAGACGTTGAATAATTTTCCTTAATCTTCAAAAGTCTCAGCTCAGATCCCACTTCTTTCTTCCCAAAAAAGCCTCACTATGTCAATCTCTTCTGAATCACCCCTATATTAGAGACTCACGTTCGTATTTTAATGCTTATAAAATAGCATATTGGCCACTTGAATTTAAAGCATGTTCGTCTTGTTTCTTCTCCTGGTCTGCTTCTAGCCTTTCTGAGGGCAGACATTACCATCTCCCCTAGTAGAGAGTAAGCTCTGTCAGGTCAGGGACCTAGTTGTTCTTTAATTACTCTGATCTCATCACAATGTCTCACACATTACAGGCAATCAATAGATAATTGGAAAGAGCATTTCTAATATTTCAGCCATGTTTGTTCTGATTTTTAAGCTATATAGACCGTACTTGCTGGTAATAGAAAGAAAAGCAATTTATTTTTGTTTTGCATAAAACCAAGTTAAAGGCAAAATAGGACTATTGGAAGTAGCTAATATCTGTGACTGATTTTTGAAGTCTCATTGTCATAGTCGATGGACTTCCCAAAAAGACTTGGGGGTATTTGGAGAGTGTCTAGATTTATGGAACTGTCTATTGGTTTTATTTTTGCTTATGTACTAAAGCTGTGTTTTTATTTTAAAATTTTATTTATTTTAGAGAGTGTAGGGTGAGGAGCAGAGGGAGAGGGAGACAAGCAGACTTTCCACTGCCTGGGGAAACCAAGGCAGAGAGCCCGAGGCAGCCCAATCCCAGGACCCTGAGAGCATGGCCTGAATATTGAATTAAGTTCATGCAGGGGTACCTGATGAGTCAGCAACAGATCAAGTATGAGTTTGAACTCAAAGCTCTTGATATTTGAAACCCATTCTCTTTCCACTACGGCCTCTCCTCTTACTAGAAATTCTTCTAGAAAAAAAAAAAAAAACAGAACCACCATTGCTAGCTTTTCTTTTTAATTCTTTGCTCTTTCAGCTAAGGCTACACAAGACTCAAGGTTTCAGCATTTGGCCCCAAGCATTATTTTCCTTTGTCTGTGCTATTTGCCCAGAGATGATGCTAAAGACAAAGCTGACTTGCTGGCAAAAACTCAGAACAATTGTGTTATAACACATTCTTCATCATACCCCAAGGAAGCAACAATAAACATTTGGAAAGAAGGGTGAATAAAATTACAAAAAAATGGTGACACTATTTGCGTTCTATTCTGCTCCTCCCCACCCTAGGGTGGGGGCTAGTGGCTGTCCAAATACAGCTAAGAGGTCAGCAAATTAGGACTTTATCTTGTTTTATCATTCCAGTTTGTAGACCTGTTTTTAATGGAATCCTGGCTCTCCAAGATGCTGATGGCTGGCATGGTCAGCAGATTTAAAAGTCTTTTTCTAAGCTATAGTAACAATGAGAAAATACTAAGTTTTATAAGGACAAGCGAGCTCTAGTGCTTACATTTAACCTACTAGCCAACACAAATACATGGTTTTAATTTTTTAGAAAGCATCTACGTTTTAGGACTCAATTTGAATCTATGGTTGGTGGGTTTGTTTTGTTTTGTTGTTGTGGGTTTTGTGTGTGTGTGTGTTTTGGGGTTTTTTTTTGGGTTTTTTTTGTTTTTTTTTTTAATGTTGTTCTGTTTTTTTGCGTCCTAAGTCCTGTTTGCTTTTCTGCCACCCCACCAGCGTCACAGAGATGAGGCCTGTGATGCGTGTCTGCAGGAGAGGATCATGCAAGGCATGACTCGAGCCAGCTCCTAACTAGTTAGAAGTTAAAGGGTGGGAGACTAGGGATCAGTATATGAAACATTCTTCTGGACTTCAGCCTGTAGAGAGTAGAAGGGATGGTCCTGGGAGATGGTCTTTACACAGGAAGGATGGATACCCATTTTTCAGAAATGTAGAAGACGGGGGAAACCTGGGCTAAACCTTTCTGACAGGAGTTTCTCTGGTTCTCATTTCCCAAAGTGCCCTTTGCCTTTGGAAACTAATAGTTTGGTTTTGTTTCTTATTTTAAAGAAACTTTACCTGCTGAGATAGAATAAAGGGCCAAGGGAAAAATACATAAAATGCCATGTAAGATTTGTTGACTGAGCTAATTAGTCATAAATCCATTACTACCTTCCTCTCTCTCTCTCTCTCTCTCTCTCTCTCTCTCTCAAAATGGAGTGGAGGGCAGACACTTCACATATCCTGAGCCCTGTTCCCATACCCACCTTAACTCCGTGCTATAGCTCACCGTTAAGTCTAGTCTGTTTTCCTCCCTGTCTCTAAATGTCTAAATGTTCTCCCTCCTATTAGGTCTATTTGCAGGTACCCCTTCCCTTCTTCCTAGTGCGATGATCTTGAGAAATCCTTAACCCCATGGTCTAGCGTGCTCTCTTGTAAAATGGAGGTGTCAGTGCCTCCTTACAACATCATTATAAATGTTGGAGAGATTGTATGCAAAATAACAACATGGAGTCTGGGAAGTGGTAAGTGGCCATTTTTATTTTTCTTGCATATATTTATTTAACAGGTAAAGACATGAACACCAGCATGAGTGTATGCTAAGCTCACTGTTAGGGATACGACATAGAATCTTCTCACAAGGGGTTCATAAAATACTGAAAAAGACATTCTTTTACTGCAGTGTGGGTCATGAGACTAGGGAGCAAACATACTTGGGAAATCAGCTCAGATATCCAAATCTCTCATATGTCAAATTCTTTGATTCCATTTTCCTCTATTCTAGAAGCAATTGTTCCTTCTTTTGAACTTCTTAGTAGTGTGCTACCCACTAAGGTCACCACACATATGACTTGTGGCTACTGCGCTTTTGACATTTGGTTCTTTTACTTGGGATGTCTTATAAGTGTAAAATACACATCAGACTTTAAAGATGAGTACCAAAAAAGTAAAATATCTCATTAGTAATGTTTTAATATTGATTACATATAAAATGATATTTTGGATACATTGTATCAAATAAAAGAAATAAGATGTAAAATTAATAAGAGGTAATATTTAGTTCATCTGGATTTTTTCCTACTTTTTAATGTGGCTACTAGAAAATTTAAAATTACGTATGTGGCTTACATGTTATTTCTATTGGACACTGCTGTCCCAGTACTTCATTGTACCACATTATGGCCACATCAATTTATCCTGACCACTCCTATATGACTCTTAACATACTATTTTGTTATATGGACTATTTTTGCTTCTAAATTATAAACTCCAGGACACTATTTACCATTATTATTGATCCTGCTGTTGTCACAGCACATAACACCAAGTCTTCAATACGTATTTGTTGGATGGATGGATGGATGGATGGATGGATGGATAGATGGATGGACAGAAGCTATATTCTGAGGCCTGCGAGCTTGAGAGACACGTAGTCTTCCATTGTCTTTGATGCGTAAGGCAAGTTCAGTGGCTGCAGACTGTCAGAATGTCACCCTACCTCACCACGATAGTATTGTGTCAATTACATAATAAAGCTCTAACCAGAAGGCTAATCAATATGTCCTAATACTACAACTGTGTCTGCAGCTATCTCTCTGACCGTTGGCAATGACTTGTCTCTACAAGGAAGAGTTCTTAGAGTTCCACAAATGTTTGTTTTGCAAAGGACAGAAAGCTGGCTGTCACTCATTAGGCAAAGCAGCAGAACCTCCAAGGCACTGCCTCCTTGAAAGGTCCAGAAGTAGGGAGAGCAGAAGTCTCTAAAGGAGTCATCTCAGGAAAGCAGGCAAACAGTGTTACCCTAGTAGCTAAACGGGGCCAGCTCAACTTTACAAAATATGAGCTGAGTACAGTTGGTAGGAATTCGGAGCAGTGTCATCTCGCATTCTGACTCAGTACCCTTAAACAAAGGAAACCAGAAGTTGAATGCAGTTTTGCCATGGACCACTATACTATTTATTGTCTTGACAGAATATCCTTACATTGGATATTGGCTGTACATCAGTACCATATGATTATTATTACCTTCTTAGCATGTTAGCTGGAGACCTTTCCCAGTGAAGAGCCTTGAGAAGTCTGTGAGGGGCCACAGCCAAGCTACACATCGTAACTGGTTCTATAGGAGTTCATGCTCCAAGTGGGTGGGGAGTGAGTGAGAATTTTTCTTTACCAATTTGAGATTTAGCAAGTGGTGTCTTGACCGCAGTGGGTTTGTTGGCAGCTGAATGGGCAGGGAGTAGGAGGCAGAATTACTTGCAGACCTAACAGTGAATTTCCTCTCACAATGTGGCAAAATAATAGTGATAATAAAAATAATAGTATTGATTAGGTGTTAGACATATTGTTGAATATTAAATATGAATTACTCATGTATACATCACAAGCAACCCCGTGAAGTTGGTGGTATGGTCATTACTTTCTCACCCAGGCTTGGGAAGGTTTTGTTACTTAAGGTCACATAGCTTATGCCTGGTGGAGCTGGGACTTCAACCCAAATCATTAGGCTGTAACTAACAGAACATACAGGATATCTTTGATGCAGAAGTAGTAGCATCTGTTTTCCATACATAAAGTAGTATTTGGTGAACAGCATTAAGCAGAGAGCACATTCTGTCAGCCTTATTCACAAGAAGTGAATCCTGTACTGGGTACCTGCCCTGTACTGCCTACACTAGCGAGGGAGCATGGGATGGTGGGAGATGCATAAGACTGGGACCTGAGTCTGGCCCAGCTCTACCAGCTCACCACCTCTCTGGGCCTCTGTTTATTCAACTGTAGACTACAAGGGCTGGAATACACTGAGTTGTAAGGTTTTGTGCAATGTTCTAATTCCCTAAGTCTTATGAACTTGAGGGGAAGGAGGGATGTGAAGCAGTGGTCATTCCTCCCCAGGTTCAATGTGGACAGGTGACACACCAAAGACAAATGTCTAACTTAGAACTAACAATGCCTTGGGAGGGTAGGGAGCAGGCTCACTGTCCTGTGGAATTGGGCTCCACGCTGCCTCATAGAGTAGTAGACTGGGGACTCAGGACAATCTCTGAAATTTGTGCTTGATTTGGTAATATTTCACAATTTTTAGTTTCTTGATTAGTTCTTAAAGGAACATTTTAATGTTACTTTCTCTCCAAATAAATGAAAAAAATATATACTAGATTGATTATTAGGCATTAAATATTTTTCTACTAGACGATAACTACAGATGGTAAATAGATTTTTTTTTTTAAGATTTTATTTATTTACTCGACAGAGATAGAGACAGCCAGCGAGAGAGGGAACACAAGCAGGGGGAGTGGGAGAGGAAGAAGCAGGCTCATAATGGAAGAGCCTGATGTGGGACTCGATCCCATAACTCTGGGATCACACCCTGAGCCGAAGGCAGACGCTTAACCGCTGTGCCACCCAGGCGCCCCGGTAAATAGATTCTTAAGAAATTTTTTAGATCATCTTTTATTTTGATATCTGAAGTCCACTTTTGGACCACAAACCAAAGCACTTGACCTTTCTGAAAACTGTAAAGATTTAGGACTTCTCAGATGGAAATGGTCTCAGTATTGTAGCACCAGTTGGAGCTCTGTGCCTTGCTCATGAAACCTGAATAACAAGGAGGTTAGGTGAGTTGATGCAAGTGTAATATTTATAGGTAAACTAAAACAAACATACATTTCACCGAGAAAGACATGTAAAGCAGTGGTTAAAACCTTTGGCTCTTGATTCAGATAGAATAGTTCTAAATTCTAGTTCTGCCACTAATTTGTACAATCTTAATTGAATCACTGTACTTCCAAAATATCAATATCTTTATCTGTATAAAACATGAATGATAATAATGGGACTTACCTCCATAGAGTTAATTTGAGAATGAAGTGGATTTTGTATGTAAAATACCTAATATCTTGCCTAGTGCATTCATTGCAAGCCCTCAAAAATGTTAGCTACTTCTATAATTAGAAGACAAGAAGACAAGCAATTTACCATCTATAGAAGATATCCTCTTAAGTCTAGATATCGTAAAATCATATTTTACCAAGGAAATCATTAGACAGTCGGTTAATGTAACCAGAGAAGTAGTAAGATCATTTCCCCAGGGCTATTTTAGAGCTGCATTATCTAAAACCCTGGAATGTGTGTAGAAGTAGTAGTAATTTCTTAATCTTAAGAGATAAACAGATTCATATAATGAGTCATCTCTAATTTCCCTGCAGTATTATGTGAAAATAAATACAGTTTTGCACACTGAATATTATTTGGTTCTTTGGACATTCACTATTGATTGTTAGCAGACAAGAGGATCGATATTAATAAATGTTTGAAGTTGTCAGCTGTGCTACTGCGAGGAGAGTGGTGGGGGGCAGAGAGAGAGAGAGAAGGAGAGGGAGGCATTACTTGCCTGACAGAGCACTTCGTGGTCCATCTCATTACTTTCCATTCACCAGAGCTTAATATGAAAATGCCTGGGAGAATGGAGAAACTGTTTAAACATGTCATTCCCACAGTAGGTGAAGTGTCAAGATTCCATAACCATTGAATGCCCTGAAGTTAGACACGGCCTTGTCACACTGAAGGTAAAGTCAAGGTGGAAAATGCCATGTTTCTACTGCCAGTGTTCAAACAGCCTGGGGAATTTGGTATGACGGTACAGACAGGTTTTGTGTCAAGGCATCCTGAGAACTTAGCTTACTTAGATCCGTGCATGTCCTCTTGCTGTGACTAGTGAAGGCTTAAAGATGACAATGAAATTATTAGCTAGTTAGTAAACATTTCATGAGAGGGGAAAGTATCACAGCCGAGTCTTCCCGCTGTTCAGGAATGTAGGTAAGAATCTCTGTGTAGAATGTGCTCACTCAGAGCCCTCCGCACTGCACACATCCGTGTGGTGTTCTGTCTGGATGAGCTTGATACATTAGTGCTGGGAGTATTTGAAGGTGATGAGCTAATGTGGAAATTTTAGAAAAGATAATGCTAAAAATGAAGGAATGGTAATGCTAGAAATGAAGAAACAGTAATGCTGGAAATGAAGTAAGAAGGAGAAGCAGCCTGTGACCTATCTCCTGGAAGTATCTGGACTGTTTTAAGGAGTTGACTCTCTGATATGAACAAAGGGATGACAGTGAAGATGAACAGTATCTCCTCTCTCTAGTTTGCAGAGAGTATGTAAGGCCTATACCTCAGCTGCTCTGTGAAACGATAGTGCAGTAGCAAGTCACCTAATGGTCTTGGACGTGATAAAGATTCAAGGTGGTATACAGAAGATAACCGTAATTATACTGTGCCATACATGCAGTCTAACCACGCTGGAAGAAGAAGGAACTAGTGGTTAAGGTTCAGGCATCGTGGTTCTGCTTCATATACATTATTGCATGTAAGAGCCACATCAACTTCATTGAAAGGATATGATTATGATGGTGAAATCCTGAGAGCTCATTTCCGTGCCACAGTTAGCCTGTGTCAGAGACTGTGTTGAGCATAGGACATGAATTATCTGATTTACTCTTCACATTCCTATAAGGTAGATAAGTTTAACTTCATTTAACAGGTGAGTAAACTGAAGAGTATTGACCCAAGCTTCTCCCAGTAAGGAGTCACACCCAGATCTTTCGAACTTTGAGAAGCACTATACACACAGTAGTAACACAAACAAAGTATAAAGAAGTCATAAAGAAAAAGAAGAGGAAGAAGAAGATGCATCTGTTGAGTTTTAACCATATACCAGGCACTGAGTAGTAAGTTTTGCATGGAATATCTTCTCTAACCCTCACAATCCTGCTGTACCTGTTTTATTGATGAGAAAAATAGCAGTTCATTGAAGTTAAGACACTTGTCCAGTTTTAAGCAATTAGTAAGATGCAGACACAGACTCTAAACTCAATGGAGTATGGCTCTAGAACCTAAACTATTAACCAATTTGTGTTAAAAATAGATTATCGTTATTTTATGACTGACCATTTGTTACTTTAAAAAGAAAAGAACTACCCTGTAAAGTAAGGATAGTTACCTGAATACATGGGGGTTCATAGGATAGACTGTAGATTCTTTTTTTTTTTTTTATAATAATGATTTTTTATTATATTATGTTAGTCACCATACAGTACATCCCCGGTTTTCGATGTAAGGCTCGATGATTCATTAGTTGTGTATAACACCCAGTGCACCATGCAATATGTGCCCTCCTTACTACCCATCACCGGTCTATCCCATTCCCCCACCCCCCTCCCCTCTGTAGCCCTCAGTTTGTTTCTCATAGTCCATATAGACTGTGGATTCTTGATACAGATTGAAACACCCCAGATACCCTGTCCATCTGTTTGAACTGGCCACCTTTGTCTCTTCCGTATGGACTGGCTTTATTTGTTTTACTTGTAGGACTCTCTCGTGTCTCTATGAAATACAGTATCTCTACGAAATAGGGTACTTCACTATCCCCCAGTTTGCCTGGAATTTCCTCAAAGTGTGACAACAGAATGAGTTCTTAGCTGAAACTGTACCTCTTGCCTTTAGTTGGGCTTGTCTTCATGAGAACAATGTGATTCCACCCTGTTGCAGACCAAACAAGATGATGGACTGATCCCTTGCCCACTTTTTAATGATACTATTTTCCATTGTGTGTAAGCATTCCCATTATTATCTCTTTACTTAGAAAACCTAAACCCCCATTGTGTGCAACCCCACCAAAATATAGTTTAGCCATTCAGTTTTGTGATGAATCACATATTTAAAAATAGTTTTTTCCCTTATTCACCTGACAACTTACTATAAATTAAAAAAAAAAAAAGGATTGGTGTTTATTATTAAACTTTGGCACCAAATAATCACAACATGACATTAAGTATGGTAGCTCTGTAACTCTTGTCTTTTGCAGTGTATTTTCTTACTGTCATTAAAATAAAGATCAACTAAGACCATAATCATATTAGGTCATGATAATCAGTTTTCTTGGGGGGAGGGGTCTTTTCTTCCTAATAAGAAATCTCTGATGTGTTATTCATTCTGTTTTTTGTCCGTTTTTCCGTGTGGGGGAAAATATATTTTTGATTCAAAAGCCTGTCCAGTATCATAGTTTATTTTTTTTCCTTGAATAATTGCCAAATTGTTTTGTTGCTGATTTTCTGTATCAGGAAACAGGATTTCTGTATCAGAATTTCATTTTAGTAATTGGGGTTGTTAACCCACCTGGATGTTTTTGTCTCTGTAACCCATGTAAGGAGTTATTTGAACAACAGAAACAGTGATAAATCACATGTGATTTAGAAACAGTCCTGAGAATCAGAAAGGAGAAAAAAATTTCCTCAGAGAGTTTGGCTTGCAATAAAACAGGATTGTCATGTTTTTAGTGTTTTCTGTTTTGTGTTAGAAAAAAAATAGATCATCTTTTTGTCCATACAGTCACCCTGTGGTATTATCTCCATCTGGCTGTCTCTACAGCCCTGGGCCTCTTAGCTCTGAGTAAGTGTGTACCGGCAGCTATTAATAGCCCAGCTCTACCACAGTCTGCTGTCACAGATGGAATCTGAGCTTCCAAAGACTAAGACCATAAAAACTCATTAAAAGAAAGCAGTACATTCTTTGGCACTTAATGCAATTAAACTATCTATAAACAAGGAGCATTTTTAAAGCAATGCATCAGCCCCTGATTTTAGTTTGCAGGTGTCATCTATTGATTTGATTTTTGATACATAAGTTTCTCCCTTAGGATGTCGTGTGAATCTGTAGTATTAATCCAAACACTACATGTAAAATTGCAAGAGAATGTCTTAGTTTAGAAAAAAATAATATTTGAGGATATAGTAGAAAATCACAACAAAGCAAAGGGGGGAAAAAGCTTTGAACTAGAGAATGTGCATCGTGGATTGCAGAATTCATGGATATCTGCGTGTCCATGCCAGGAGAGGGTTGCTCCTTAACCCCTTGAACTGTGACCATTGCAGGGGCCAGGACACCCACCGTGAAAGAAAGCATCCTTGGCTATTATACACGCACACGCACGCTCGCACGCACACACACACACCAGATATATCCATGGAAATTCCCAATTCTTTTTTCCCTAAGCAAAGTAGAGATTGCTCTCTCAAGGAACTGTCTCAGTATTTCTATTTAAGAGTATAGGAAGATGATGGAAAAAGGGATTAAAGTCTATTTCTGGTCCCTCTTTCTCCATGATCCCCTTGCTTTTCTAGTATTTACCAAGAGAATTAAAGGATTTATTAAATCAGATTAACTGCTTGTGTCATCTGTTCTACACTCAGTAACATCAGAGATGCAGCAAGGCCAAGAGAGTAAAAACCCAGTGCTATGCTCAGAATTGATTCTTTAGCAACACTTACTGTATAAACGAAAGGGAGAGAGCTTTATTTTCTCATTAGGTATTAGAAAGTAGGTTCTATGAGGTCAAGAATATACTGCTTTTGTTCAGTTGTCTAACCCCAGCATCTACTGCAGTAAATATTGTTGAATAAATGTATAAAGATATGGAGTTGAGACATCTTGCATGTTTTTGAAAAGGATTCATACAAATTTCTTTTCAGCTCTGTGCTGAAGTACAATGCCTCAACATTTTCTTGCTATAAAACATTGAGAAAATAATTGATGTATTCTGGGTGCCCTTTCCCTTTTATTCCCATGTAAGTTTTTATCATTCATGATACCTTTTTTTATACTTACCTGGGAACTGAATTTTCAAGCACTTATCTCATATAGTTCTTTGAAAGTGTTTCTCCTGTTGAATAAAATAAATTCATTTAGGAACATAATTTATCCACTTGAACTAGATTTGAAATTTCCTACAAATAGCTGTTGGGGTCAGAGTGGGGGTGTGGGCTTTCAGTGTAAGATAATAATCCCTGTCAATTTAGCTGGCTCATTTATTCATTCCTTCGTTTATTCCAGTGACATGGATAAGCTCCTGTGATATGTTTGGCACAAAGGATACATTAACAAGTATGACAAAAAAAAAAAAAAAAAAAAGCCCCCGCTTTGTGGACCTAATGGGATCCACAAGCAGATGGGGAGAAAGCAGAAATTCAGCAAGCAATTTCAGTCAAGTGTAGTTAAGTGCCAATTTCAATTCAAATATTAAGCACCTACTGTGAGTCAGTCTCCAATAAGATTGGAGAAATAAAGTTTAAATGTGTGAATTATATCTTATTAATTAATATGTATTAAATAGATATGTGAGGAAAAGGAGAGCTACCCCAGGACAGTAGGTGACTTGTTGCATAATGTTTGGTGTAGGCAGAAGCAATATAAATACAGACAAAAATTAAATTACTATGAGTTGGAGCCATCTGTGGATATTCATGCAGGCAGGAGAATATCAAGTAGATCTTTAAGAATGGAAAGGACTTAAGTAGAAGGAGAAGGATTTGCACAATAAACGAAATTTAAAATATAATTATTAAGGTTGATGAGTTTTGAGTTCTTATAGGGAAAAAAAAAAACCAAAGTACATGTTATTTGAATTCCTTTGTGATACAGGGAAATAACTTCTAATTGGTTTGGTGATGCTGTATTGGTCGTTTGCAAGTCATTGCTCTTGTGTTTGCAGGAATTGATTCCCCTTCTGATTTGTTGCATCATATAATCGAGGGTATTTACTTCAGATTAGAATTCACAAGGCAAAGATTATAGTAAATTTCTCCCTGTTCAAAAAAAAAAATTGTTTTCATTATGGCTTCTAGTGTTAGATGATGTATTCTTAAAAGTTCTGTTCCAGTCTGAGACCCAAGAAATTCTGGCCAACTTCTAAGTTAACCTACATCCAAAGGACCCATTCAGATTTAGGGGGCTATAGACATGATGATTAGGAGATAAAGTTTCAGAATTCAGAATTCTGGATTCAGAATAACCTGGCTTTAAATGTTGACTCTGTCATTTTTTTCTTTATTTGGGCAGGTTATTTAATCCAAAACAAATTGCTTTATCTTTGAAATGTGAATATTCAGATTAAATTGGATAATCTGCCTATACATAACATGCTAACTGGGGCATTGTTTCAGTGACTGCTAAGCACTAGAGAGGAGCTGATGTTGAGCCAGGAGATGACTGAGTTTGGACCTTAATTTTTCAGTGATTTAGTGGGGTCTGAATTTCACAATTTCCAACTTCTCTACCTTCTTCTAATTTAGTCTCTCTGTACATTCCTTATCTCCTAAGATTCCCCAGGCATGACATGGGATCTTAATTTTCATAGACCCATTCTGAGTTGAAGGAAACAACAAAAGTTAAATTGTGAGTGTTGTGTTAAAAATACATATGATACAGAAAAAACTTTGTGATACAATAAATGATTACAATTTTATAACATGTTACAATTTGAAGAGCACTTTGAAATACACCATTGCATTTGACCCTCCCCAGTAGTTAGTGACTGGGTGATACTCACCTCTTTGTACAGAGAAAGAGACTGAGCACAGAGTAACTTAACTCAGCCAAGCTACCCAGCTAATAAGTAATAAAGCCTAAATTTGAAATCAAAGATTCCAATAAGTCCATAAGTATTTCCACAGGTTTTGAGCTTGCAGTTAATTTGGAGGTAAAATACTTATATTATAAAGAAGAATGCAGGCACATGCTAGTCAATATACCTCAATGTGATTATTAATACCTGAAAAAAGGTAAAGTGAGAGACTTTACTGAGATAGCATAAATAGCGTAATGAAACGAAAGCTTTCTAGCAAATCAGAGTATTAGGAGAGTCTGTTTTTCCCCCCAAATAAACATGAACGTGTAGGTAATGCACTATGAGAAATCATGCCATTTCTGAGTATGTGACTCCTGCTGAACCAAAGGGGAAAGAACAGCTTTTTTCAGCACCGGGGACAGCTCAGCAACTCTCTAAAGGGTTGTTCCATATACAGCATGAACAAAGTGCTGTCTGTTTGATAGCATCAGCTCTGCGAAGCCCAGGGGAACTGACCTGACCTTGTAATGTTCACTCAGTGATGAACGTAAATTTAAAATAGCAGTGGAGTTGCATTAAATGCTTATTCAGGAGGTTTCATTAGTGTCAATAAGTATGACACATTTGAAATTATTGATTTTTTTTTTATTTTTCTCAATTTAGAATGAGGACAGGCTCAATTAATTACTGTGAAGTGCCTTCATACAGTTTTGCTCCCATCTCTGTTAAAGCACATTTCAATAATGACCACAGTTGAGTTTCATGAGTCTACTTTTTTAGCATAACCCCTCCTTTCCTCTTTTACTCGGTGCTTTTCTCTAAACTCAATTATTGAATGTGTGGCTGACTCCTCTCTGTGATGATAAGGACCAAATGGAAATCCATAGATGCTTATCCTATAGCTTTTGAAGAAGGGACCTGAGTAGCCTAAAAGCTGGCTCATAAGTTAGAAGGAGTAGAACACAGATGCTAACCAAGTAATATCTGCCCTAATTGGCCTTAGACCAAAGAGGTAGTCATGAGGAACAATAACTGAGGCAACGTGAGTTCTAGGCACCAATTTGAACACATTCCCTTTTTTTTTTTTTTTCATGTCATGAATCTCTGTTTGATTTTTTTTTTAAGATTTTATTTCTTTATTTGAGAGGGAGGGAGGGAAAGCATAGAGGGAGAAGCAGACTCCCAGCTGAGTAGAGAGCCTGACACAGGGCTTCATCCCAGGACCCTGGGATCACGACCTGAGCCAAAGGCAGATGCTTAAGCAACTGAGCCCCCCAGGCACCCCTTTATTTGATTTGTTTAATTTACTTATTTTAGAGAAAGAGCACGAGTGGGGGGGCAGGAGGAAAGGGAGAATCTCAAGCAGAGTGCGGAGCCTGATGTAGGGCTCAATCTCACGGTCCTGAGATCAGAATCTGAGTTGAAACCAAGAGTCAGATGCTTAACCTACTGTGCCACTCAGGCATCCCTCTATTTGGTTTTTAAGGCTGGGATGAGAGAATGAGACTATGTTCTGAGCTTTTGTAGTAGAAATGACCTCACATTCAATTAGCTCTTTAATTTTTACTAAATTGCACTATTACCAGATTTGACATAAATACATATATCCAATACAAACCTTGCTTTCTGTAACTTCCTCTGGCATCTGATAAAGAAAAATTTGTGGCTCAGCTGTTTAAAAATGAGGAAGAGGAAAATGGGATTTGTTGGGAGACAGCTTGGAGTTTGTGCCTGGATTCACTTCACATGTGCACCAGGGATGAAATGGATCCCAGATATCCAGGAATGAAATGGATTCTCAGCCCTAACCTTTCAGATGATACTTGCTTCCTTATAAGCAAGGACCACTTCAGCATAAGCTTGACCCAACTTTGCTTTCTAAAATTAACCTGAAATAAGGCAATAGGGACTTTTGTTCTGCTGGGTTTTACAGTCATCGTGCTAGGTTACAGGTAGGCCGTGGATGCTGTTATTGTTTCATGTTATTAGGAGGAAGATTCAGGAGAATAGGGAGAATGATCATCTCATTCTTCTGCCCGAGAAGAATGTGTTTTTGGTATGGCTGCTTAAATCACTTTTCAGGATTTTTAACTTTCAAGTGGATTAGGCACCATAACATTAGAAATGGAGTCTCTACATTCTAAAGTTAATCCTGGAAATTAAATTACTTTAAAGGTCCTTCTTTCCCTCTTGATGCACATTTTGCTCTTCATGTGACATGTCCTGTAAGTCAACTCTCTGGCAACAGAGCAAGTCCACTATAAGAAGTGACCTGCTGACTGTCGGATAGCATCTCCAGATTGAAACCAGAACAGGGAATTGAGCTCCAAGTTGCAGAAGAAGCATGTGTGACCTCTTGGTTCAAATGGAGGGAGTGTCTCCAAACAGTTTCCTTTGCCAAAAGACTCAGCTTTCCTTGGATATAAATAAAAACAAGAGTCCTTTGTTCTGAAAGACGTAAGAATGATGATTAGTGTTGGTTTACTTCTCCCTATGACTTTATTTTGGGGACTGTATTGCTTTTAGTTACAAGGATTTTCTATCAGTCTAGGTTGTAAATGCATGGAGGGGTCTTTCCTGGTGTTGTACTGGTGATAAAAGAAGCTTATGTATTTATCCATTTAGCAAATGTTTACTGAATACCAACTATGTGCCCGGCAGTTTTCTAGCTGCTAAAGACAAAGTGGTGAACAAGATCCAACATGTTTTTTTCCTGTTATCATGGGAGGTAGGATCCAAAAAGCAAAGAATATTATATGGTGATAAATGGCAGAAAGAGATTAGAGCAAGTTAATGATATAATAGACATTATGGGTAGTGGAGAACCAACGTTAGATAAAGTAGACAGGGGAAGTCTTGACACTAAGACCTAAATAACAAAATGGAACCAAGATGGGTAAAACCTAGGGAATGAGGACTCTCTGAAAGGAAACAGCAAATGCGAAGGTCCTAAAGCAGTAATGAGCTTGGAGAGTATGAAGAACAGAAGGCTAGTGCAACTTGAGTCTAATGAATAAAGACGGAGTAACAGGAGAGGTAGACAGGATCCAGACCATGTAGAGGCTTAGAGGCCATGAAAAGGAGAATGATTTTATTCTGAGGGCAATGTGAAGTTATTAGGGGGCTGGCAAGCAAGGGAATGACATAATCTGATTTATGTTTTCCAAAAGATCTCTTTTTCAAATTTGCATTTTCATTTACAAGGCTCTGCTGTAACATAGGGAGCCAGTTCTTATTCTGGATCTTACTGATTTGTTATTTTAGAAATTGATTTTATTGTAAAATAAGGATGTTTTAAAAATTACCCAGCGTAGTGCAAATGTCTGGACAGAGATGCCATTTTTAGGTGGCTCATTTTCTAAAATGTGAGACAATGTTATACCCGTAATACATCATTTGAAGTCTGAGTTCTAGTCTCGCCTGGGCTACTGACTTTGTGTCCTTGGCAAAGTTACTTATGTTCTCAATCTGCATTTCCCCATGAGTGAAGTGGGAGTATTATTACCTCCTTTGTTTGCTCCCCACTTAAATGTTGGGATGCTCTGGTGTGACAGTGTACATGCTTTTTATGAAATTGAAGGGGCTGAAGGCTAAACCTATTCATGCAGTTACACATTTGTTGAGTACAGGTCACAAGGCATCTAAATAGTTTTAATAATAATGGTTGCCATTTTATTAAGTTTTAACTAGGTGCTAGATACTGTGGACTTTCTCATTGACTTCTGATTCCAACCCTATGAAGTTAGTGATGGCATTATCTCTATTTTTTTTTAAAGATTTTATTTGTTTATTCGACAGAGATAGAGACAGCCAGCGAGAGATGGAACACAAGCAGGGGGAGTGGGAGAGGAAGAAGCAGGCTCATAGCAGAGGAGCCTGATGTGGGGCTCGATCCCACAACGCCGGGATCACGCCCTGAGCCGAAGGCAGACGCTTAACCGCTGTGCCACCCAGGCGCCCCGGCATTATCTCTATTTTTATTTTATTGTTGAAGTGTAGTTGACATACAATGTTTTATTAGTTTTAGGTAAAAAACATAGTGATTTGATAGTTCTGTACAGTACTCGATGCTCATGATGATAAGTGTAGTCATGGATTTTTTCTATTTTTGAAGTGAGAGGATGAGAGCTCAGAGAACTTACTTTCCCAAGCTGGAAAGAGATGGCTGGGATTTTAGCCCATATATGTTTGCCCCTGAAGCCCATTCTTTACTGCTAAGTTCTGCTGCCCTTTAGGATTTCACTGCCCCGTAGGGAGGGCAGGCTAACAAACCTTGTTGGTACATTGGGATATGCATGTACAGAGTGATCTGACAGCATGGAGAAGGAAGGGGGACAAGTTCAGCTGGTTTCATAGAGGCAGGGCTGCTTTGAACGTGATCTGGAAGGATAAGAACTTCAAGGGACATGATCAGGTGGTATGATGATGAATGAAGGTCATCTTAGGAGAAAAGAGTATCCTAAGCAGAGATTAGGAATTGTGAGAGAGGGGTATGGAATGCGGGAATGGCTAACCAGTTAGTGTGACTGGAGGATGTATGCTCTTGTATTTCTGTGTATGTAGTGTTCTCTGTGGATATATATTTGGTATTGGAGAGAGGGAAGAGAGAGAGACAGAGGGAGAGTGAGTGTATGTGTGTATTTTTGTATCTTTTCCTGTCTTTGGATTTTAATGGTGTGTGGAGAAGTTGTGTGATATGTGACATGGTGAGAAGACAGGATGTGGCTGTGGAAGATGACCCTTTGAAAGAGATGGAGTGACAGGAGGGAGGTCTGGTGGGAGGCTAGCGCACTAATCTGGGTAAGAGACAGTGTGTGGCCAGAATGAAGGCCTCTTAGAAGGTATAGAGTGAAAGGAGGAGACTTACAGAATGTTATTTTAGAAATAAGGTCAGTAGTACTTCTGTCTACATCAAGGTGCATTTGAGAGAGGTGTACAGAGTGAATCCTGAGTCTCTAGCTTGGCAATGGTGTGCATACAGTCCTAGGAACTTAAATAAGAGAAGTGGGAGCAGAGGCAGATTTGGAGAGTGGAGGTGGTGAAGGTAAATTCGGGACTAAATGAGTCTGAGCAGCCTGACATCCACAGGGAGATGCCAGCATTGGGGGTGGATATGGAAATAAGATCCAGATCTCAGAGAAGGTATAACCTAGAGGAAGAGTAATGGGGAGGAAAGGTCACCACACAGCTGGCCTTTCCCATCTAATATTGCCGTGGTATGCTTTTGTGATCACATTACTCTCTTATACAACATCTAAAACTCCCACCAAATGAAGGAGGCTTTCTGGAGGAGTCTGTGTGCCTCTAAGGAAACAGGTCAATTCTCAATTATCCACAAATGAACATCTATGGCAGTTGCTTTTATTCTTAAACTGGCTGTTCGAATCTACCTAGCATGTTTTTAAGGATATACCCCCATAATTACAGCAAATTCATTTTAGTATATATTTATTGAAGAAAAATATAGTTAGAAAGGTGAATCTTACAGGTAAGAGTTACATGCTTCTAAAGCTAACTAGAGCTGGTTTTTAAATAGTACATTTTCTGGAATAGTCTTTATCTCCCTCTTCTTTATTAATTGCGACAATCATGAATTGATGCTTTTGGCATCAGCACATTCAAAGGCAGGTGCCACGTTGCTTTCCATTCTGTTTCTACTATGGTTATGTCTCTGACTACACCCATCCCACCTGAGTGTTTTATTTACTTCAAATTTCTTTCTTTAGACTCTATCCATCTTCATGTTTTTAATCATTTGCAAAGAATATTGAAAATTCTCCCTGTAACCCAATGAGAAATTGTTTGTGGAGGTAAAATGGCTTCATTTGACAAAGCAGAAGAAGCAGGAGAGCAAGAGCCTGATGGTGAAAGTGATGAATCAGCTCCGATTTACAGATTTCTTGGCCCAAAATAGTTCATTTTCGAAATATATTATTCACAGCAAGGCCTGAGCAAGAGGAAGAATTAGAGCTGATTTCCAGCTGGAGATTTTGTGCAGGAGAAGAAAGCCTACAATGATTTGTAGGCACAACTGACCTTGGTAGGAGTGTTTGATTTTCAAATGAGGAGAAGGCCATCTGTTGGTTCTTGAGGGTAGGGGGAATGAGGCAGGATAATCGCTCTTCATAGAAGGCTGTACTTGATTCCTATTCAGAAACTTCTGAGGCCTAGTCTGAATTCATCTTCAGATATTATTCCTATATAAGGGAAGTCAAAACTCAGAGATTACATGCTTGGCTCAAGGTCGCCCAAGGAATGAGTGGCTGAAGATGGACTAAAACTCACCGCCCCCGATTGCCAGATCAGCGTCCTTTCCGTTGACTGCCTCTTGAACAATGTTAGATTCCTGCCATTACTTGTTCTATGATCTTGGCCAAGTAACTTAGTCTGTCTGGCTCTCAGATTTCTCATCTATGAAATAAAAATAATGAACAAATTTTATTGGGTCACTGAGAAAATAAAATAACATGAGATGCCTGGGGGATAGTATGTGCACATAGCAGGTACTCAAAATACATGTTTCTCTTGAAACAGTGAGGCGGCTACTAGTAATGGTTCTCTGAGATATTTTCAGTACAAGCTTAGTGGTTTATAAATCTAGGGAATCTCTATGTGAAATGAGGGTGAATAGAAAAATATCCATCAACCAAGATGGAGTTGGAGGCTCTGCAAAAATCTCCATGATTTTTCCGTACCTAATTGTTTTTGTTTTTAAGCACAGATGGATGTCTTTGGATTTCAATTTGTTTATTCAGCTGATATTATTTAGACATCGTATGTGCCATACATAAGCATACCAGATGCTAGGGGTATATAGCAGCTAACTAAGAAGCTTCATTCCCTACCCTCATGTAGTTTAAAATCTGGTGAGAAAGCAACGTTTTGATCAAATAATCATACAAGGAATGTCTATTCCAAGTCCGAAGGCTCCTTTCTAACACAGTCAGTATAAACTGTGCTGGGATCATCTGACATAGTCTTGTGGGATCAGGGAAGACTTCCCCGAGGAAGCGACCTTCAGGCTAAGGCTTGAGAGTAGAGCAGCCATGTCAAGTAGAGGGAGCAGCATGGAGCAAGGCCATGAGGTGGAAAGACATGACTTTGGAGAAAAGTTTGTGGGACTGAACAGCCTGAACAGGTGGGAGGATGGCATCAGATGAGGCCATGAGAGAAGTGGGGGCCAGATCAGGCAGCTTCTAGGTGGCTTTAAGCAGTATGTACCCTGGTCAGATCGGATGATAGCAGAGCCACCCAAGGGGGCATATACACAATACCTGTTGCTCAGTCTGGGAGCCCCCCAGTCTTGGCAGCATCTCACCTTTCCTCCAAGGAGTCATCTCCTTGCTCCGGGGCCATGGGGAAAGATTTAAGTAGTAATAAATGTGAGTTATTAGCAAAGGAGATGAACTAAGTTCCTTCATAGCCCAATATGCTGACAGGAGTCCACCAACCAGGCTCTGCCTGTGTGCATGGTAGGCCGGCTACTGGTGGATAAGGTGTTTTTAATATTTTCTGGTAGGCAGAGGGACCAGGTAGGGTCCTACTGATTCTTCTTCCACACTCCTTCCCCCTCTTTGCTTTCGTATGTTTGTTTGTAGATTCATGTATTCATGCATTCAACAAACATTCATAAATTAACTTGTAATCTACTTGGAAATGTAGGATATATTCAATAAATTATAATAAAAGAGTGAAATATGGGACTGCCCCAAATAGAAGAAATGGAGTATAGGTTTCAGGGGAAGAGAGGATCGCTTCCACTTTGTTAGGAGGAGGCAAGAGGTGGGCAGTGATGGGGAAGGGTTTTGTGGATGGGGCAGCATTTGACGGGAACCTCAGAGGACGCAGGAGTAGAAAGGCGGATGTAAGGAGTGCAGGTCAGGGAAAGAGAACAATAGGAGTAGAGGCACAGAGAACATTTAGGATGAATGGAATAAACAGTCTGGTTGAATTTTAACCTGTGTGAAGGTAAGTTCTTAGAAGGGGGGGGTCAGGTAGAAGATAAGGAGGCTCCTACAGAGAGCTGCTGGATTTCAACTGGGAGTTGTTCGCCTGGGAAGTGATGTGACTGGCAGGTGAGGAATTGAGGGAACACTGGGGAGGAAGGCAAGATGGATGGTGCCCGAGCACCAGGCTCAAGGCATTGGGCACATTGGCCTTACATCGAAATCTACCGGGCCCAGACTCTGCCCGTCATTAGTGTAGCCTGGAGTCTTAGTATAGTCCTGAGGCCCACTCCAGCCCTACTGTGTGAGAATCACTGGGGAACATATCTTGGGCAGCTGTTTGTTTGCTTTTTTTAAGCTCCCTAGGTGATCCCAGTGAAGCCTAGCATGGGGAAGGACTCTAGTCTTCCATTCCACATGCCTCACAGAAGCCATCCGGTCCAGTCAGGCTGCTGAAGAACCAGGAAATCTATACCCTGCTCTGCCTCTCAGGGGTATGAACTGGGCTGCTCTGGATGGTGGTTTTGGAAGTTACCATGATGAATTGATGCTTTTAAAATTAATACCAAAATAAAATCTTTATTATGAAATGGATGGCAAAAACTGTTGACTGTTGATGAAAGAGATAAAACCAAGCCTAGCAGAGAGGTGCACCAAGAGCCTTCTGTATACACCATGTTGTGCCCAGTGAGCACCTCAGGAAGTGAGTTTGGGGGATGGGGGCATAGTTTTATTTTACACATCTTAATATATCTAAAACATGTTTTACAGAAAGCAAATATTACTTTAGCACTTACACACCCTAGTGAGACATCTTTAAGCAGCAACAAAGGCCCTTTCCAAATTGTATTTTATGATCCAGTTGAAAAGGGGAAAGGCAGCCCTCTGTCCTTAGCGTTGTTGACTAGGCTATCCCGAGAGCACCTGTCAGACGATGTGCAGGTCAGATGGTGAAATAAAAAATGTGTTCAGCTTTCTGGTCGATGACATTGGGAATGTTTACCTTGAGAAAGAGGACATTTGTATAATAAGTACCTTAAGTGTCATTCTGATGGAGTTTTAGGATTACTCACAGCTGGGAGGAGGAGCCAGAACCGAAAGATCTTGACAGTCTAGATTGATGGGCCCGACCTAATAATAACATGAATTGTATGGGGATCAATGCCAATATCTTCCCTGAAGTCTCACAGAGCCACCTGCACGCACACAGGAAGGGGAGTAGCCCTTAAGAACAGCTCATCAAAACAAGCCTCCAGGGTCTTAGTTAAGAGTGAGTCAAAAGAATGATGTGGCTGCCAAGAAAAAGGGATATAGTGTTTGGCTGCTTTAACAGAAATCTAGTGTCTAGTTTGATTCTTTACCAGTGGTATGCATCAAAATCACCTGAGAGTCTTTCCTTCCAAATATGCTCAGCAATCCCCCTCTGCCTCCCCCCACATCTGAGTATTCCAAGCTGGAGGAGGTGGGGTAGGGACTAAACACACGGATTTTAGAAACTCTCCCCGCGTTGAGGACTCTGATTTTTACAACTTGACCTGGATCAAAGGAGGGGCCATCTCAGACTCTAACATGTTAAATTATCCGCAATCTGAAGTTTTTAATTTCTGAAAACCACATTTTAAAAAGTAACATGTGTTTTTATTCCTGATTATAGAAGCAATTTTTGGACAATATTAGTTTTCATTCCAATTTGCCATCTTACGCAGATTAGTTTTAAATAGTAAATAAAAATAGGATCATGTATGCAACAATTTGTGATGTGACTTGTTCTAATATGAACATAGGTCTGTGCTCTTGAGCATGATTTTTAATAGATGCATAAACCGTCCATGTTAGGAAATGTATCAAAAATTACCAATTCCCTATTGTATATTTGGATCTTTGCCAAAATTTCCCATGATTGTTAATAACATGTACATACTTGTGCGGTACTCCACTTTGAAGAGGAAACAGACGGTGGAATGGCCAGAATGGTGGGAGTTTCCTAATCTTGACATAGGAGCTGCTGAAAGAACTTTGGTGAAGATTTAGTGGGGTTGGAAGGGGGTGGTAAATATCTTCAAATATTTGCAGGAAAATCAAACAGAAAAGGAATTCAATTTGTTTTGCCAGCCTCAAAGGGACAATTGGGTAAAAATTGCAAGGAAGTAGCTTTCTCGGGGGAAGGTAATGAATTTTCAAATAATTAAGTTTTGAAGGTCTTGCCTGCCCATCCTTGGGGATGCTGGAAGTTAGCATTTGTAAAGGAAGTAATTGACGACAGTTCAAATTTCTTATTGAGGTGATGAGGGGGGAGGGAATGTACAGCGGAGTCACAAACTCCAGGGGTCCAAGCAACAACTCAGCTGTAAATGGGTTTGTTCTGCTAATGGACTCTTCTGAAAACAATTTGAATTCAAATGCCTTTAGGTATCCTCAGTGAGCCACAACCCACACCCCTCCTTGTTTAAGTTACCTGCCTGGGCTCCTGAAGGCATTTGAGATCACCACCCCTAGTAGTTGATCTTTAAATCCTTTGCAGGTGTGAATTATGTCTTTCATTCAGATGTTTATTGTGTGCTGAGTGTTGTGAGAGATGCTCTATGACCGTGAACCTGACAGCATCACTGCCCACGAGAAACCTGCTGTGAGAGCCTGCAGGAGGGGAGTGGTGTTCCCTGACTTGATTGGAAGAGGAATGCAGGGTTTCAACTCCAGAAGGTCTCATTAGGACTAGTTGTTGCTAGTAACAGCGAGGTGTGCTTTGACTTACTGAGAAGAACTTTCGTAAGCAAGTTCTCAAGGGATAGGGACCTTCCTGGAGGCACTGCCCTTCCCCCTGCACCCCCAACAGACTAGTGCAGGCAGAGCCAGATGGCACATGTGTTGGGGGTCCTCTGGAGGAGATTCTGGCTCTGCAGGAAAAGTAGTATTAATGAATCATCCTTGGATTCCATGTAGAGAAGAACATAGAAAGGAAGCAAGCAGCGTTTGGAAAACTTGGTAAATTAGAAAGCTAACATCATCCTTTAGGAGGGGAAAGAGCCAGAAGAATGTTGACTTCTTTTGAGCTGTCTCCCTTTGTTATTTATTTCACACAGGGGATGTTTTATCTCCATTCTGTTGCCCATAACCTTTTAAAATAAAGCATTTATTGAATGCATCTTTAATACTAGAGACTGTGCTAAGTGCTTCTTGTTCCTTCATCCTCCTGTTGCTCTCCATTTTGTAGATGAGGAGCCTGAGGTTCAGAGAGTCCTTGGTTAGCAAGTGCTGGAGCCCAGGTCTTTACCCACCACAGTCTGCTGTCCTCTTGCTGCCTTCTCCTGGTTTGATGTTCTCTCTAATTCTGTCCCATCTAAACTCCTGAGATCTTGCCAGGATTCTTCCCTAATGTTCTCTTCATTTCTCTCCCCGCTTAATCCTGGATTCTGGTCTTCTTGCCATCTGTCAAGGCACCCTTTGTCCCACTATTTATTCTTCCTGCTCCTTAAGGCCCTTGTTTTTCGATTCGTCACTATTTGGGAGGTAAATACGTCCAGGCCACAGATTTTCTAACAACCAGAGTAGCAACCGAGCAGAGCATGGAAAATGGAAGGTTTTGATTTGGAATTAGGAGGTGGCATTTTAAAAGGAAGTGCTTGGCTGAGCTAAGAAGTTTAAAAAATTGGGGTGCCTGGGTGGTTCAGTCAGGCATCTGCCTTCAGCTCTGGTCATGATCCCAGTGTCCTGGGATAGAGCCCCGCGACAGGCTCCCTGCTCAGGGGGGAGTCCGCTTCTCCCTCTGCCTGCTGCTCCCCCTGCTTGTGCTCCTGTGTGCTCGCTTTCTCAAATTAAAAAAAAAAAAAATCTTAAAGAAAAGTTTAAAAGATTATCTTCCCATATGGCCTGTTTCAACTCACTAAGGATCCGGGCAGCTGCTAGCACTCCTTTGGATTGGTCCCCAGTGAACAGAGCTACACGCTGATGTCAAGTGGCAGCCATGCTTAAAGGCTACGTCTCTAAGGAAGCATCTTGGTTTTGGAATGATACACTCCTAGGTACAAAGCTACAGAAACTGGACTTGAAGAAGTTGCTCCTGACGTTGAGTATGACATCATGTTCATCCTCAGTGACATTTTCAAAAATACATTCACAAATAATTTAACCCCAAAATTCTTCTAAAGATTTTATTTATTTGTTTTAGAGATAGATAAGGAGAGAGAGAGCAAGACAGCATGAGTGGGGTAGGAGCAGAGGGAGAAGGACAAGCAGAATCCACGCTGAGCATGAGCCCCTCGAGGGGCTTGATCTGACAACCCTGAGATCACGACCCGAGCCAAAATAAAGAGTTAGATGCTCAACCGACTGAGCCACCAAGATGCCCAAACCCCAAAATTCGTGATGTAGAGTTTGAGTTGATATGTGGGCTGTGTGTGTGTGTGTGTGTGTGTGTGTGCGCGTGTAAAGGGAGGGTTTTGGGGTTTGTTTGTTTTTTTAAGAATAAATAATAAAAAGGTCAAGATTTATTAGGTTCTTCCTATGCACAAGGCACTGCTCCATCTCTATGCTGTGTTTCGCACATACACCCACACACATGGCCATATACAAGAATTGATTTAGTGCTCAGAAGAACCCCGTGAAATTAGTGCTATTACCCTCGTTTGTTCAACTCAGAGAAGATGACTAACCCAAACATAAATAGCTAAATATTAGAACCAAGTCTCCTTAGGTCTGCTGGACTCCAGAATCTTTAGCTCTGGGCGCACTAACAGGGAATGATGTTATGTTGGTGAGCTAACAAGTGGGGCTCTGTCTATCTTTCTATACACACACACACACACACACACACACACACACACACAGTTCTTATACCTTTCATGCCCTATGACATATATTTGGATGTTTTTGTTCACCCCACGAGGTCAGAGAGCCAGATTTTTATTTTCTTTGTTTGGAGTGACAAGAAAACGAAGGTCCAGAGAGGTAATAAGACCTTCTACACATCACAGAACTAACTAGTTAGTGATAAAAGCCTAAACTTAACCCAGGTCTCCCAAGTCCCAGTTCCCCTCAGCATGCTGATGGGAACACTAATCCATGCTCCTGATTACTTGGGTGACTCATCAAATTAGATGAGTCCTCTTCTCAGCTTTACCGGTAACTAGGAATTCATTTAGTAAATGTCCACTGAATTCTCACTGAATAGTTTCAGGAATTGTGCCAGGCGTTCCTTAGCAGGGCAGTGATGGACACAGCAGGTATGTTCTGCATTCATAGAGCTTGCAGTGTAGTGGGGAAATCAAATAATTAGATAATTCATTGCTATAAAGTTTGATGTCCATTAAGGGAGCAAAGACAGGAGAATGGAAGGCACTTCTAAGATTTGGAGGAGTAAGTGTTAGCTAGCTGGACGTAGAGGTAGGGGACAGAGAAGTTTCCGTACAGAAGGAGTGTTTTGAGCAGAGAATTGAGCTAAGGATGGCCCACTTAATATGGGCCAACACAGAAATAGGAGCTGTGAGGATTTGAAGCCAGCACCTGAGAAACGGTGGGGGGAAGCAATGAAGTCAAAGGGAAAGGTGCACGTGAGGTTTACAGACCAGCCAAAGATTCCAGTGCTGGCTTCAGTGTTCACAGGCTGTGTGATGATGGCAGGTTCCTTGATCTCTCTGAGTTTTCCCATTCGTGGAGGGAGATGTTAACGCAAACTTTTGCAAGGTTAATCATCAGGCTTGCAAATAATATATACGAAGCGTCCAACCCAGTGCTGGTATAAGGCACCACTGTCCACCAGCTGCTCATGCCTAAACTTGGGAGTCGTCTTGGATTCCAGACTTTTCCTTAACCCACACAATAGGACGGCTGGCAAATCCTTTCCGTACATCCCCAAAATATCTTACAAATTCCTCCATTTCTCTCTGTCCTTACACTATAGAATGGTATTTAAGTCCAAACCACCTTCCTTTCCCACCTGGACTAGAACACCACCCCATCCTGACCCCCAATCCATTCTTCACACCTCAGCTACAATGTTCTTTTTAAAACCAAAAGCATGTGTCATCCTGCCTCAAACCTTCCAGTTACTTCCCCTTGTTCTTAGTAGAAAACCTAAACTCCTTACTAGGCTGGCCCTTCAGTATCTGGCCTCTGTCTTCATCTCCCTGTCCCTGGTCGAAAGCTCTGCCCACACTGGCTATCTGCCTCATCCTTCAGGTTTTAGCTGATAGGATACCTGCCCAGAGATGGTCTTTTCTGACCACTATGTCGAAACGAAGTCTCCCCTGTTAATTTCTACAATAACACTCTATTGCTTTACTTCCCAGCCATGATTAAAATTTGTCATTATACATCTATTTGGGTGCTTACTAGATGAATTGCCTCACTCCTTCACTAGGTTGGGAGTTCTGTGAGACTCTGAGCTCTTCTTTTAGGGGCCTGATGGATCATAGCACGTGTCTGGCACAAAATAGACATGTGATAAACATTTGCTCAATTAGTAGAGAAATGAAAGCAGGGATCTCAATAAATAATAGTTATTCTTGTTTATGAATACCTGTCAGAGAAACTGTTCTGGTTGTGAGCTTACCAAATGTAAGAGTTTCTGTCCCCATTATTTGCCTCAGTTTCCAAAATAGAGTGACAGCCCAGTACAAGGCTTTATATGCAGTAAAGAAAGGGAAGGTCATTCTGTATCAGTAGGATCAGTGGAGAGAACTGACCTAAAAATCCCCTGACATTGGATCCATATAAGACACAATTTCTGGGCAAATCCTTGGTATATTTTTTCTGAGACTCAGGGACCTGGGGACATCCATCACTGGAGAAGTGGGTGCTCATACATACTCTTGTGTTAGCAGCTGGCATTTCTGCCTCGAGGATTTTACATTTACAAGGTAATAATAAAAGTTGTATTAGAAACCTGCAGATGGTCTGTCCGATAGAGATAAATGTTGATTGCAAACTCCAACATGGAAGTGGGATTGACTAGCGGTGTTACTGGGTAATTTAAGGCCCCATAGCACATGTCCCTTGAGATACCTTGGCCAGTCAGGTCTATTTTATTTCAGGGAGGAAATAAAACTCTGCCTGATTGGACTTTTTTTCCCCTGACAGAAATGAGTAGTTGTCACGATGAATCATAAAGGCCAAGGCTGCAAGGCTGGCAATGCACAGCAAAGCCTCACTTCTCCTCTGTGGATGTGGTCTTTGAACTTGAAATCAGGGTCGTTTTGGGGCTCTCATCTTGTTGGATATACAAGGTCTTTCAGTTCTTCCCCAGAGAGCCTCATACCCCTTAGGGAAGGGGTGCTGAGATGACTTTTCTGAGCGTGCATTTAAGAGTGTTCAGCCCTGAGAAGTAGTAAAATAAGAGTAAAATAAGGGACAAGGCCAATGATGGAGTAATAATTTTCATTTGGTTTTCTAAAACAACGCTATCCAATAAAAATGGCTATGACAATTGAAATATTCTGTATCTCTGCTGTCCAACATGGTAACCACTAAGCACGTGTGACTACTAGGCACTTTTTTAAAGATTTATTTCTTTGAGAGAAATAGCATATGTGAGAGCATGTGGGGGGGGGGGGGCAGAGGGAGAGGGAGAATCTCAAGGAGACTTCCCACTGAGCACAGAGCCCAACACAGGGCTCAGTCTCATGACCCCAAGATCATGACCTGAGTAGAAATCAAGAGTCGAATGCTCAACTGACTGAGCTACCCAGGCACCCCCGACTACTAAGCACTTGAAATGAGAAACCGAATTTTTAGTTTAACTTAAATTTGAATAGCCATATGTGGCTCTTGGTTACCACATTAGATAGCACAGCTGTGAAATACTGTATGATTGGAGGAAGAGTATCAAGAATGGTGTGCAAGACACAAGGGTAGAATGGGAATACTTAGGAGAAAGTGCCTTGGGAGTTTTAACCACGTGGTTGGAGAGGGCTTGTCCATGGAAGTTACACGTGCATACTCTGGTGTGAGATGTGGGTTCAAATCTCAGTTCAGCCCAATCCTGCTGTGTGATCTTAGTCAAGTTACTTCTCCAAGATTCATATTTCTTATTGGTAGAATGAAGATAAAAACAGGACCTTCTTCCCAGGGCTGCCTTGTCTTAAATGACGTACTTTATGAATACTGGATGAACACACTTAATACTGGATGTCTGGTGCAATTTAGGTCTCAGCAAATCGGGTGTAGTATCCTTTAATATGACAGACATCTGGATAGCAGTGTTGATAAGCTTTGTGATCAGAGAGGTAGAGGATCAACAGAGGGAGCTGACCAGACTCGTTTTGATGAAACAAAGTGAATTTATAAACAGCAAACACCAGCATGCCTCCGCAGCCACAAATAGGAGGTTTTGCAGAGTCTCATGAAATGGACGTTCTGTGAAACTGCAAGGCTCTGGACAATTTATGATCAGATGATAGAATGATAAAGCTGAAACGGATTTTGAAGACCAGTGACCGTCAAGCGTTCGTGGGCAAACAGCTCACCCGGGTGTCTTGGGAAATGCAGGTCCTGATGCTGTGGATCTGGGTGGGGCCCAAGGTGCTACATCTCTCCAGGCCACCAGGGCCTGCTGAATCTGCTGGCCAGGGGTCCACATGTAGAGTGTCAAGGTTGTCGAGCACCTGGAGTCTAGGGCAGAAGATCAATACCCTTTCTTTCTGAAGAGGTCTTGGAGACCCAGAAAGGGAGGCTTCAGGTCATGGAACCATTACAAGTAGAGCTGAGACAAACGAACGTTCCGTGTTGCCTGCGCCAGTGTCACGTGACCTTCTGCATTTGCCTGCAGCTGCCATCTCTTGAATTATTACATGGCACTCAGCAGTTTGCAAAAGGTCCTTCTGTCTCGTACTTCCTTTTCCATTTGCCAGCCAGGGATCACAAAGGGGGAAATGACTCCTCTTGCCCCCACTATTCCTGTTAGCGACTGCTTGTGAAGCTGGAGCTAACGCTCAGATGGGCTGATTCTGATCTCATGGTTCCTTCCATCACATGCCAGGGCACCTGTGTCCCTCCCTTTTCCATCTTGAGGCGGCTCCAGGCTGGGTATGTCTTTGCAGGGATTTAGGGGCTGGTCTGCATTTAGGATCCCAATTTAAAAGAAAGAGAAAGAAAGAGTGAAAAGAGTCAGTTGTCTCCTGTTTCTCTCTTCTATGTCACAAACACAGGATTCTAGAGCGTTTATTACAATAGCAGTGTGCTTTTGGCCTGTGCATAAGCCATTTCCTGGAGTGCTATGTTTTATTCCTAGAGAGCCTAAAATGAGTGGCAGCTCCAACTGGGAAAGTTGCAAATGAAGCAGCCAACTCTCAGAGAAGAGGAAAAGTTTCCTTGGTAGGCGTGAACTGCACTTGTTCTTAAAACAACTTCGCAAGGAGGGATTAAAACTTGGGACAGTTTCGGTCCCTGTTACTGGCTCTGGGTGACCCTGGGTAAAGAGGTGTGTGTGTGTGTGTGTGTGTGTGTGTGTGTGTGTGTGTGTTTGTAACCCAGGCACACACCTGTATCGACCTCTTTACTTTCTTATACATTCCGTGGTCCACTCAGTTCAGATTATCGTTTCTCTCCTTTCCAGAATGTTTTGTCAAGACAAGTGAAATGGCACCTGCAAACCTCCCAGAGAATTGGAAAGATTAGGCTTCCCCCCCCCCCCCCGATCTGATCTCTTTATCAGCTTCAGTGGCCACGATCAGGGTCAGGCAAGTTTTCTGGGTCTTTGCCATCATGTGATTGGGATTCTAAGAGATAAATGTCAAGAACTAGGAATTCAGATATGTCGAGTTGCTGATAATTAAATGAATTTGTGGCCTCCAACGATCAGGTCTAGGTCACAGATGGAGCAGCTCATTTTGGGGTCCCAGCTTGGAGGAGCGGGCAAACACAGCTTTTCCTTGGAGATATATCTGTATGTATAATCTCGGTTGGTATGCTTTTTGAACCAGTAAGGTAGCCTTTAAATAAAAAAACCACTTTCCAACCACTGCATTTTTCTCGTAAGGTATAGTTTGTTCTCCAAGCATATCTGGCTTACCGTGACCCACTGCTGTCACTGAGTTCCTTCCACAGGTTAATAGCAATACAGCACTGACTGAATCGGAGGGCTCTGGCTATTGCAAAAACTCCATCTTCTGCCCAAATAGCTTCTTAAGTAAATGGGGGGGGGGGGGATCTTTCTGCTTTGAATTTGCAAAACCATTGATTTTTGCTGCAATTAGAGAAAGAAAAGCTACAATAGGCAAGATTTTTTCCCCCACTTTTAAAAACAGCATTTAAGGATCCCAGCTGTTTTATTGGGCTTCGCCAGTTCCAAGAATAGGGGGACTAGTGTTCCTTGAGTCAGCACGCCGTCATTGCTGGGTAAAGAAAAGGGTCATCTGTGGTCTCTGGGAAGGTGTGCAGAGGGCTCTGCTCCCATGACTCGGGGTCTCCAAATGGTTTCCCAGTCTTCAGCCTTCCATGTCAGAAGAGCCATGGATATTTCTGAGTGCAGTTTGAGCTGCATTCTATTGACCTAATCATTTGGCTAATTGCTGCCTGCAATTAAATCCTTCTCGATGCACTAAAGTTAATCTCTTCCCAGCACATAAAATTTGACCCCCACAGCTTGCAAGAGGAGAATTGCTCTTGTTTATGCTACCATCTTGGGATCTGAGGGCCAAAGCAACTCTTTGAGCTTGAGAAGTGGCACCGTCCTGAAATGAGAGCGCTACGATGCTTTGCTTCCGTCCCAGACACAAAGCCCCCACCAGGTTGCCTTGTCTCTCCTCAGGCTCATTTCTTCCCTGTTGCCCAGCACGGAGTGTGAACCGTGATGCTTTTCTTCCAGCACGTTGCTTTGGTTTGTTGTCAAGGTCATTAGCACACTTGACAGTTACTCAGTCGGCCCCTTTTTGTTCTGACTTAAAGAGATTCGTGTCCAGTTCGTCAATAATTTCGAAAGGTCCACGATCTGACTGAGGGGCTTCTCATTGCTCCTGAGCAGAAACAACGTTCAGGGACTCATTCATGTGCTTGGCAAAGACTTACTGGCAAGTCGAGGTGTTTCCAGTGGAACTGAAAAGGGAGTTGGTTGAAAAGGCAGTGGGTCAAGGGTAGAGGTGGAGAGGAGAAGGCAGGCACCCGAACCAGGAACTTCGTGCAAAGGCGGACCTGGCTGCCAGTTCCTGTGTGCCAGTTGCTTGTCAGGATACCTGGCGCAAGTTCATGATCTTGACTATGCCTCAATTTCCTCATCATTAAGAAGAGATAAAAATGTCTATTTCATTGGGAGGATTCAATAAAAAAAAAAATCTTAAGATGCCTAAAAACAATGCCTGGCACATGGTAAGGGCTCCATAAATATTAGCTATGATTATCACTTTATTTCATCCTTATGACAACTGGGTGAGGTAGGTCCTACTTTTCCCCCCACTTTGCAGATGGGAAAACTGAGTCAAAAATAATTTGCCAAAGACCACATAGTTTATAAGTGGCAGGCTTAAACACAGGCAGGCCTAACACTGGCATTCACACTCCTTACCATTACCCCAGGCTGACTGGGCTAATATTTCCTTATATTTCTAGGACCTACATACATCGCTGGGTTTTGAGAAACGTAATTGGCTGGGTTTGTTAATGGCTCAAATTAAGCCACATGGCTTAGCTAGAATATAACATTTTTCAAACATTCCTTCTGTTGTGGTTTTTTCCTCCCTATATCCAGTGAGTATTTCTCTTCACATAGAGAATTTTTATTAAATGCCTAATTACAACTGGTTGGATTCTCACTTAGAACAGTTCTCACTTCTGAATTTAAATTTAATGATGTGTTGAAATATTAATGACCTTTATCTTTAAAAGTGTCTAAATTGCACTAAAGTTAACAAATGTGGCTGATAATACCCAGCACTGTCTTGGAGCATTCTACCACACAAGGCATTTGCTTGGTCTTGAGTCGTTCTAATGGTGGGTTTTATACAGCACTGACAAATCACAATATAGGAAAATTTTGCATCACAAATTGCCTGGGGATTTAGTCTCCCCATACATGCTTTAAAGTGCTCTAATTCAGGCTAAGTAATAATAGCCGTAAAGCATTTAGAAGGATCGACAGTGCCAGGCTTGGGTTCTCGCGGAGTAAACGTGTTTCTGAGGGAGAAGCAGCACTTAGATCATACGGAAAGAGAAGCCCATCAGCTAAGTCCGTTCCTACTTTCTCTGTGTATCCTACCTTCTGTGGCATGAACATTCCTCATGGCTCTGGCTTTAGCTCCTTGATCATCTTATTCATCTTGATAGTGAAGGCAGAAGTAAAATTTATCCGAGGCTTGATTCTAATAGCCATGTTGGACTCCTTCCAATTCCCCAGAAGTCCTTTGGGTTCAAAACACTTGCATCGCTTGTGCTGGCTTCTGAGCCTTGGGGCATAACATGAAGGTTTGGTCTCCTTTTTTCTGAGTGTGCGCTTTGCTGAAAGACCTTGATACATTCTTGTCCCACCCCCACCATGCCTTAGAGTGTCCGAGAGGAGGGACAACTGTTTACCAACATGCAGACAAAACCCTACTTAGAGGAAATCCGATGTCTCATCTGGCTAAATAGCTTGGACCATATGTTCAGGTCCCAAAGCTTGGGATTTTTCCGATCAAGTTCAAATGTGCCTATTTGCATCACCTGGGGATATTGAAATTCCAAGCACAAGTTCATTTTCACATAATTCATTATCCTCCCTTGGATTTGGTACTTACTGTGAACTTTGGCAACAGATGGAATGAGATGATGTTCCAGGAGCACTTACTAATTCTTTTGTGCTAAGAAATACCCACAAATAGTGATAATTTGCGCTCAGATGAAACTTCCAGGGCCAGGCAGTGCCCTCAGGTACTCATTTGCTGCCCCCTGTTGAGTTCTTGGGTAGAATTTAATTATCCAACAAATTTGGGGGTAGCTCTGCCAGATGTTGGGTACTGACCCAGACATCTCAAACGAAAGGAAAGTTCTGATGCATTCCAGAGAAAAAGAGGGGAAACAGTCTTGGGAGCTGGAACTCTGGATGGAAGAAAAAGGGGCACGAAACAGGGGACTTAGAATTTGTTGTTACTCCTGAAGCCTCAGGAACCACTGGGCATTCGTGAGGGTCATTCAGGAAGGTCTGGGACACCCCTGACTTCTGCGAAACACCAGGGACCTCACGAGAGAAGAGCCAGTTGAGGAACCAGCTTTTGTTTGTTCACAATAAAAACAAAATGACTGAGTTGATGTGAATGATGGAGACACGCCCGGCTGCTCCTCCCTCTCTTTCCAGCGCGGTTAAGTGGGGCCACTTGGAAACGGACTGGTCCTTGAGTTTGGGCTTGTCGACAGAGTAGTTATTGCAATTACAACTTGTCATTAATGAAATATAGTCCAAGCATTTTGGTCATAGCTAGGATTGATGAAATGTGGATTCCGTACCAGGCACTGGGCTAAGCACCTATACATCCCTTTCCTTCTCGTAACAACCACATCAGTTACTATACTCCCATTTTCTGGATGAGCGAATAAAACTCAGTCTAACTCTGTAACTGCCTGCAGTCCTGCAGCTAACATGAGGCAGAGGCAGGCCCCTGATCTCACAGCCTGTGCCTTTCCTCACCATCCTCAGGGCTGAACCTGACATGCTGACGGTGACCTCCCCATCAAAAGGAATCTGGCCTGTTCCCATCTCCATTCAGAGGGTTCAAAGAAGGGCCCTATTCTGTGCCCTCTGTCATCCCTACCTCGTCCCACCACAGCTGGTTGGACCAGAGGGAAAAGACTGACAAAAAGGCAGCCAATCAGTAGACTGGCTTATGCCCTCTAATGTGGCCTAGTAACCCCCCCCCCCCCCAAAAAAAACCCAGCGTTATCTGAGACGATCAGATTCCTTCTTTTGGGAATTTAGATTAAAAAAATACCACCAAGATATTTAACTTTGAGAGTTTAGGATGAAATGAAGCCACAAGGTCAAGTCAGGCTGTGAAGCAATCAGGCAGCAGTGAGTAAGAATAAGCACACAGCCGCATTTGATAGCGAGAGCCCAGAGAACACACAAGAGCAAAGTGGAGGAGTCATGAGAAATGGGAAAAGTAGCCAGTGGCCTGCGATGTTTTTCTGGTTCCGGTCCACGGGGATCCCGTTAATATATAACATGAGAGTGAAGTGGGATAATTTATGTAAATCACCCAGCAGATGCCTGACGCATAGTTAAGTGATCAATACAAGTCAGCGCTATTATGATGTTTATTATTTGAATTTTAATGTGATTTGGCTTTTATTTGGAAGATGAAAAAATCTTCTTATTCTCGGTTTACCAAGGTACATACAGCTAGGGACATGAAAAGCCATATTCTTTCATTTATCATTGAATTGGATTCCTTAATTGTTATAATTTATAATTCAAATTTCAGTTTATGATTGTCTTAGTTTTCTTTCGGATCGATTCCACACCCGCTAATGAACTATCATGTTAGAGCAATGGGGAGCTATTCCCATAATCTGTTTTCCTCCAATCCCCCTTCAGATGCTAATGAGAAGTACCATGGAGACATCAGCCATTAGTATACATGGGCTGGTATAAATCATGGACTATGGATCATTGAGCATCTTTGTTGTAAAACAAATGGCCTGTGGTCAGTTAATCATACAAAGAAACATCTCCAGGGCCTCCTGGCTTTATTCATAACCCCTAAATCCGGTTGCAGTTTTATAAACAGAACATCTGTTAAAATATGCAGAAATTACAGTCACAGTCATTAGCAGGACGCTATATAGCTTTGGCAGATTTTTTTTTAAGCTTTTGATGGTAATCTCCTCTGTCTGTGATTCATGCTTTATTCCCATTCTTGCTGAATCTCTTTTGTTCCCCTCTGTTCTTTTGGGTTATAGCACTTTTCACCCAAGACTGAAAAGTGGACATGTGTTAGCCCAGGCTCGGTTGGCACTGTGCCATTCTGCAGCATGGGAGAGTAACTGTAGCCCAGCCTTGCAAAACCATGTATTTCAGGATGCAATATGCATAGCCTCAAGCAGCCTGAGGGTGAGAAATCCCAATTGGTTTCACACTTGTTTTACTGGCTTTGGACTGTTGTAGCACTGGCATTTAACAAAAGTGAACAGAACTCCCTACCAGCACTGCCCCAAATTTCTATTTTTCTCTTAATGCTCCCCAACTGCCCCCCCACCACTCTTAGTTAAAATTTTTTACTGTGGTCGTATTTAAATTGGCCTGGTAGAGTTAACTTCTTAAGACAAAGACCAGAAGAAGTATAGATAGCCAAGGAACGAGATTTGTCCTGATAACCGAGAGGGGCCCCCTCCTTGTTGAGTGAAGAAATGATTATTCCACCTAAGAACTAGAGAATAGGTAAACTTTCTTTAGCAATGGCTTTGTTCTGTCATGGAATGGGAATCAGCAACCATTCCCTACGGAAATTGAAAAGTCACCTCTGAGTACTCAGTGTGTCCATCACCTATCCTTACATATAAGGTTTTATAAAGTCACAAAGTCAGCCTGGTTAAGCCTGAATAGATCTTTCTTAATGGGCCCACAAGGAAAAAGAAGACAATGCGGTAAAGCTGTTAAGAGAACCAACTCTGGGACCAGACAGACATGGACCCGGATCCCAGATCTACCAGTCATTAGCTGTATGCTCTAGAGGAAGTTAACTCTCGAAGCTGCAATTCTCCATCTAGAATACTCACACTTGCTTCATAAAGTTGAGACGGTTCAAGAAAAACCCAAGCAAAACACCTACCTACATGCCTGGCACATTGTTAATTGCCAAGTAAATACTCATTTTTACTGTTGTTATTTTTTATTGTTTTTGTACCAGCACATAGTTCGATTATATTAGGTGTTGATTTGAACCTTACTAGAACTTTAAGTACTTATATAATTGAAAGCATTTATTTATTCAAGAATATTTCCTAAGCACCTGCTCTGGGCTCAGTGCTCTGTGGAGTATGTATGGCCTCTGAAGATGGATCCTCGCAGGCATCTGTCTATAAGGAGCTCATCGACGAATCAGCACAGAATGAGTTCGAAGGAAGATCTAAATCAAGGACCATGCAAGTTGTGGGTAGGAGAAACAGATGACCACTAGGGAAGGCTTCGTGGGGGAAGGTGGGGAAGCCAGGGTTACGAGAGGCGTGACACATCCCTCCGGTGGTGTGCTCTGGACAGGGGAGGTTAAGTCCCCATGGAAGATGAAAAACTGAAGCGGAATGAGGCAACAGTGAAGAGAGGTGGGATAACAGAGGCAAGGAATGGGCCAGTTTGCCTTCTGAGGGAATCAAAAAGGATTGGAGGGTAAAAGCCATTCGGAGGATTGAAACCAGACTCCCCAAGCCCCTGCAGAAACTGGGGGATCAAAATGGAAAGCTCCTGAGAAGAAGACTACAAATCAAAGGAGTGCCTGTGGAGGGTGGGGAGGTCACAAAGGGAGGCTCCCCCAGGAACCGATGGCTTGTTTGTCCGTTCCCCAGCCTGCAGCCCAGAGAAGCACTGGTTCTCTTCTGGATTCGTGGCATGTCCTGGTGCTTGGGGCTGAGCGGCTCCCGCCACCCTCCGAACTCTAGGAGCTAGCCCGGGTGCGTCTCACGGCAGCAGCTCTCTGAGCTTTCCAAAGGAAAATTGCAGTCATGCATTGGAGTCCTCAGTGCCAATTAAAATGTCAGGCTCTGAAACAAACAAATACAGATAACGAAGACGGGGATAATGTTTTAAAATTAGGTTCTCAGGAGTCACCCATTAATTTGGAGCTCACAAGACAGTGACTGCGTGTTCAATAAATACCATCTGATGACAGTGACGGCCGGTAGTGGGAGATGCCCAACAGATCGGTCTCTTTAAGCATACCGGTGAAACATATCCTGTGATCGCCCACTCACCACAAAGGCAGTGTCTTTCAGCTTTACAGCTCTTAAAACATGATCCCTCCGGAGGCCAGAAAGACGGTGTCACTGTCCTCCTGCTAACCGTACAGAAAAGAAACAAAGCAAGAGAACTAGTTTTAAAAATTAGGAGGGTAGATTCGGTATACACAGATGCACTGTATAAGGCTCAGTACGCTCACAACCACCACATAATTAGATAAACTGTGTAAATACCCAGAGGTGGTTAGTGGGGTAGCTTGTGGAAATGAAAAAATTAGCAATAGTGGCATGGATTTTTTAAAAAGCAATTATTTGCTTTCTGTGATGACAAGACTCCACAGATGGGGCATCCTCAAGTTCTTGAGTGTCTTGAAACCCTTTGAAGCATGGCTGGATTCACACTACAAATAATAGTCAGTAGGATGTATGCGAGAGCCCTTTATTCTATTGATTGCAACTGGAACAGTACCTGTTATCGTATGGATCATGGTGCATCGTCTCCACACTAGGAGAACATAGGGGTGTCGAGAGCTAACAAAGAATTCACTCTGAAGACGTTCACAAGAGCTGAGCTGCAACTTCCACCTTGAAAGGTGAAGTTCCCCCGGGATAGGGGCACAGGTTGGTGACATCAAACTGATGCCATTGCCAACGGTTCTCCATCCAGAAGAGCAGAGGAGACCTTGGCTAGTGCAGCACGTGCAAGGTGGGTGTACTCACCGGGAATCCATGGCCTGAGTGAAAGCTTCTGCTTGTTGGCCGCGCTTAGGAGCTGAGGGACAAAGAATGCCTTCTGCCAATGCGTTTTACCAACACAGGCTTCCTGCGTATGCCTTGATTAGTTTCATTTTCTACCCTGGGCTTGTGGATGGGACTACCCAGATGATACCTTTGTTCATTTGTTCAGCAAATCCTTACTGAGCATCAGTTATGGGCCAGGTGCTTTGCTAGGCATTTGTTGGTAAAATAGCGTGTTCCATAGGTTATCATTATCTTGACTTCAGGGATCTTGTGTTCACTGCCTGTTTCCCCCAAGGCACTTGGCACAGTGTACGACACACTCCATAAAGGGAAACGGAAAGAAAACAGTGCTCTGTCATTTGCAGCTACCAGAGCAGTCAGATGCCAGGGAAGTAGTATCTCCTAATAACCCATACCCATCCCTTTATAAAAATGGCATTGAACATGGCGAGATGAGGTGGGTAATTTCAAGTTCTCCTTACTCCACGACTCTGTCATTATTTAATGGCCTGGCTAAGGGATAACCAGTGGCATGTAGACTTGGAAGCAGGGGAGCAGATTACTGGACTGCACCCATTTCACCGGCACATGTGGACCCATCATGAAGATGTCCTTTGTTTTCTTTCATTCCTCAATTTAGTAAGAAGATGATGCCACTGCATTTCTGAAATCCTCTTCCGATGTTAGATCATTGCAGTGCCGTTTTTCTGTGGGTGTTATTATCCATCGGTGTACCATCATTCGAGTCCGCAGCACAACCACTGAATGAGCGGCCGCAGTGGAAGAGGTAAAGCCGAGACGCTTATCAGGCAGCAGCTGGGCCGCTGAGTGCCGTAGCGACATGCGCAGTGGCCGAAGCTGGGGGAGCCCGTGGGCTTCCCGATGAGCATGTGCATAGATAAAAATGATAGTCTCTCACGAGGGCAGACGATTTGTTGTGGGCTAGACACTATGCTAGTAATGTTATGTGGGTTATCCCATCTCATTTTTTTAACATTCCTTATAAGGTGGATATTCGTACTAGCCCCAGAAATAGATGAAGAAACTGATGATATATTCATGGCCATGCAGCGAAGAGTTCATGATCTTAATCACTACACTATATTGCTGAGTAAATGTTTAATACAACATGGTTCAAACAATGGCTTGTTGATGGACACTTGGTTGGATGGGAATGAGAACTTACTCCTTCTTGCCCCCGTATTTTCACTTGCACAAAAATGGGGGGGGGGGGCAGGAAGCAAATCACGGTTTTGTTGGCTTGGTTCTCCTGCTTTATAAATTAGTCCGATTCTATTTGATAGTCTCCCAATTAAACCAATAAATTGGATGAGTCAGTGGTTCTGAAATAAAAATGAAACCACATCATATTAATATGGTGATTAGTCACATCACCAAAATAGAGACAATTCATAAGGACTGTTTTCAAAGCCCTAAGTAGAAACAGAAAGCAATAGGATGTGCAAACATATGGCGATGGTATTTGGTGTTGGAAGAAATCATTCATGCAATTACCTTTAGATTCTAACCAAATTGGGAGCAGATATTAGCGATGTTCCTCATGTGTTTCTGGACTTATTCAACTGCTTGCTGAATTATTGGAGTTATGTGCATTTCCGAACAGCTCTGTACTTGTCTGTTGACCAGAGGTAAAAGGAAGTGGGCATTCACACCAGCCCACTTTATTTATAGATCTGCCTGGGCAGTGTTTTATAAAGGGTAGTCACTCTCCTACGGCCTGAAAGTAAATCTCTTACACTTGGATTGTAACCGCCTTTGGATGAAAATGTCCAAGTAAGCGTGGGTCTCCGCTGACAAATGCATGGCATAAATTTCTCACACATCTTACCTTTTTAAATGAGTGCTTAGTAACAATCCACCATTTTCTGTACAAGGTTCAGGCACTATTTCGTCGACTAGTACGAATAAGTAAAGCAAAAGATCAATTTTCATCCAGGAGGAAACTGACTATTGGTTCACAAAGAAAGACTAAAGATTTGTGTGAAGAACTTCAAACTATTTTTCCACGCTAAGCTGTTTTTCTTCTGTCTCTGTCCTATCTGTGAAGCAAAGATGAAGTCCAATTTTATTGATCTTTTGGGTGAACAGGTATTGGACAGAGATGAGCCAAAGTAGATTTCCTATGATAGCGTTCCTCAAAAAGGTGTTCAGAATTTCTTGAGATGCTTGTCAATATGAAATTCCCAAGCTCCATTCAGCATCTACTGAATTATGTCTACAGTGGTTGCCTAGTAACCTGTATTTTTTCAGGTTCACCCAAGTGAATCTGAGGACCACTGAACAAACTGGTTTCCCAGTTCCCGGGTTCAACTCTTCCCTCTACCTCGGCGTTGTGTGTGTAGCCCATTCTAGCTCTGGAGGCAAGACACTGAATTCTTGCAGCTTAGTGGGCCACTCTTAGGTCCTATACACTGTATTTATTGCTAATCTTAAATATCTACCAGCTGATGAAATAATTCCTCTTGGGAACAGGTAGCAATATTGAGTAATATTTAAGAGCACAGACTCTGGAGCCAGACTGCTTGGGGTTTGGTCCCTGCATGCCTGTTTGAAGTGTTGGTATACAGATGAGCACGTGTGTTCTTGGCCAGGTTGCTGTATGATCTTAACATCTCTAGACTTTGATTTCCTCAAATGTAAAGCTAGGGTAGCCATAATAACTGATTTCACAAGGTTAGCTTGGGGATTAAATGAGTTGATTAAATGAATTGATACTTGGGATCTGTTCTTTTCATCTACAGTTGCTCCCTTTGTTATTTTGTCTAGTTTTCTGGCTTAAAATTACTAAATGCTCTCAAATTCCCATCTTGAGTCCAGTCCTCTCCTGAACTCCAGACTTACATAACCAACGTCTTGAGAATCTTTATTTGGATGTTTACTAAAACATCTCAGATTTAATATTTTCAAATTAAACTCCTGGCCAAACCTTTTCTGCCTGCAGTGGTCCCCTTTTCAGGTGTTAGCAGTTTCCTCCTCCTTCCCCTGGCCAGAAACCTTGGAGTCATTCTTGACTCACACTCCACATGTAGTGCCTCAGGAAATCCTATTGGCTCTATTTTTAAATCCCGCTCAAAACCCCATCTCTCTTCATCACTTCCGCAGCTACCATAGCGATCCAAGCCACCATCATGCGTTGTGTAACAGCCTCCAGCTCCCACCTTTGCCTCTGATACCTAGATCTGTTCTCCATACAGTAGCCAGTCTAAGTCCTATAAGAATTTAGGTCCGATCCTGTCACCCCTCTGTTCATCATGTTCCAAAGATTCTCCATCTCCCTCAGCATAAAGGGGTCCTTATAGTGGCCTGGAAGTCCATTCATCATCGGCTCTTCTGTTTCCTCACTGACCTCACTCCTGCTGCCTTCTCCATACTCAGCAGCCTTCTTGCTGCTGCTTGAACTCACCAGATCTCAAGGGCTTCATGCTGGCTGTGTCCTCTGCATAGATTGCTTTTCTCCCACATACCTGCATAGATAGCCAGTTTCCTTCAAGCCTTTGTCCAAGTGTGGTCTTGCCTATGAAGCCTTTATTAAGTAGCTAGTTGAAATTGGAATCCCCTTCTACCTTTGGCCCTTCTGATAGGCCTGACCTCTTGTCTTCTCATAGTCGTCTTGTAATATACTATACATTTTACTTACTTACCATTGTGATTGTTTATTAAATATCTCCTTCCATAAGAATCAGTGCTTCAAGAGGGTATTTGTTTGTTCTATTCATTGCTATTCCCCTAATGCCCTAAAACAGGCATGTGGCATATAGCTGTCCAAATATTTTGTTGAAAGGATGGATGAGTGAACAATTTGGACTTGACTTAGAACATGGTTGAACAATTTGGACTTGACTTAGAACATGGTTTATAACTTCCCACAGGGCTCTGCCTTGGCTCTTAGGCTATTTAACACTTTTGTGTCACCCTGTTGGTTAGGAATATTTTGGTACCAGGCTGAAAAATCCTACTAAAATTTGACTTAATCACAAATTTGGCACACACAAATGAAAAGTTCGGAAGAACACTAACTTCAGGTAAGGCTTGATCCAGAGCTCAGCTGGATCACCTTGGATCAACAGTCTCTCTCTGCTCTACTTTTACGTAGACCCAGCAACTCTTTGCAGGCTGGAGTGGTGGGAAATGGGCTGATATATTATAGGGTTTCACGTCTCCTTAAGTCCTTAGGAAATATATCCTAACCTCTCATTTGGTTTGTTTGGATTCCGTGCCCAACCCTGAGTCTATTCCCTGTACTCAATAAGATGGATTGCCTGGTGGAGTCAAGCCTAACTCTGATGTTGAGGGAAGGATGGGTACTACCCACATGACTTGAGGGCGGCAAGGGGGAGGAAAGCCAGGGGGCTGCTGGCAGAAGAAGGGAAGAATGGTTGATGGCGAGACAGCGGATGGTCTGGTACAACAGTAATGAGTACATGCTTATTAAGTTAAATATGATAGCATAAGGTTTGGGGATTGAAGCCAAAATAACATATGGAAGAACTGATGGATTTCTTCATTCATTCAAGAAGTGGAATAGCATCTGCAAAAGCACAGGGGTATGAAAATGTTTGACATGTTTGGATTGCTGTGAGGAGTTGGTGTGAAGTGGGTGAAAGTAATATATTACCATCTTCTCAGTGCAAGCAGCAAAAGCCTGAACCTAACTCTCATTGGTCCAAGTTGGAGTATTTTTTTATGCTTGGCCCAATCACTGCTGAGAGGGGGACAGAGTATGCCAATTAGCTCAGGCCTTAAAGGCACACACACGCACACAGAGCAGATTGGATTCAGAAAAAGAAAAAATAAGGTTTTCTTAACCAAAGAAAGAGAAATTAATGCTGATAAGGTATCAGAAGCAGAGGAAGATGCGTAAATCCTCTCCAAATAAACCAATAGGCCAAGATAGATCACTGTGATATAGTCACAATTTTAAAGTTAAATGACACTGGTTGTGGTGATAGTGTGAGATACGGTGTGAGAATTGTAAACTCCCTGCCTCTTCTGAGAAACACCATTCTGATTCCACTCATCAACTGTTGAGTTATGTGGGTGTCCTTCCAAGGGCCACGAGCAGAGAAACAAGACCAGAACGGCAGGTGACTGGGCATAGTTGAGTCCTCTCCTTGAAGGTAGTCTTTATTTTCATCTTGGGATTTAAGGGATACTTTGAGTGGAGGAAAGAAAGTCTAAAATGTTAACTAAATTACAGGATCGGTTATAAATTTTGTCCTTGGTTCTCTGCTCGTGGATCTAATCAGAGAATTCAGGAGTGAGATTTGAAGGTATGAACCTTCTCTTAGGGTCCGTTTTATTCAGCCCCTAAGATACCACTGCACATCCTTCTCTTCAGCACCAAGTGGAATATGATATGGACCACCATAGTATAATTCTCTACTCTTCTTGGCATCCCAGATTTTTTCAGAAGGAAACGTGACTGTCTGATATAGGGTGTTGATGGCCAGAGGAGTGGAGAATGTGAGGATTAACACACAAAACTTTGTCCTTGGGAAGAACATTCAGGACTGCCTTACAGCTCTAAGAGCAGGTGTGCTTGTGGGTGAAAGTAGGCATCAGAGTGTCTCTCCGTGCCTGTTCCAAGGCTCCATCGTGAGCTCACCCCACATTGTGCGCATCTCTGTTGCCTTGCTGGCATAATTAAGCACTCCCAATGCCGCTGCCCCAGTTTTTAGTCCGTGGGTATGGAGAGCTGCCCTCACCCGTGCCAGCCCCCAGCATGTTCCCTTGTTAAATTATGCATATGCTAATGAAGTGTGAAAATCAGCCAAATAACAACTCTTTCTAATCATTTAAGGTCCCAAGAGCAAAGGAGCTTTTTTTCTCTTTTCTTAATTTTGGGGTGGTTGTTATGATTTGCAAGCCAATCGGAAGTACAATTCTCTGGGTGTTTCTCCTCTCCCAGTTCCCTTCCACAGAAATGAGGCTAATTGGCATTCTCACTTCTACCTCAAGTGAGAAGAGTCTTCTGGAAAACCAGTGACCTACTGTGCCCTTTTCATTTGCATCTGGGGCTGGATAATCCGTAGTTTTACATGCATACACAGAGCAGTCCCGAAGGGCAATTAACTAGACTAAATTATTTCCTGCCCCCTGGAGAGCCAGTGTTGGAGAACATCCCCCCAGAGATGGTGCATGCCAAGGCCCTTGTGTTGTGATTACATTTTACCTTTACGATCCAGTCATCGGCTCCGAGGCTTTGCCAGTCCACCCGCAATCCTCATAGACCTTGTCATGTTCTCTGACCTCCTGGTCTGGCCCTTGCCTGCCTCTCTGACCATCTTCTCCACCCTCTTCCTCCTCATTTGCGTTGTACCATCTTGGGTCATTTGGATGCCGCTCTTCGCTCTTCTTGAAAAGCTTTACCCACACATCTTTGTGTAGCTGGCTTCTTCCCGTCCTTCAGGTCCCAGCTCAGTTGTCCTTGAGAGAGGCCAACCCTGACCACCTAGTTAATGTTGAATCTCATCCATCATCATAGGTCACCCCCTCTTTATTCCCTTCAGGGCCCCAATCGTGGATTCTTTCCCATTCCTTAAGATTCATTGCATCTTTTTCCTTGAGGGCAGGGGCCTTTGATGATCTCCTTTGCTACCGTGTCACTAGGGCCCAGCATGTGCCTGGCGCACAGGAAAAGGGCAATAAACGTCTTTGTTTAAATCAGTGGTGTTTTTCAAGTATCTCTCAGCAGCGTGAGAACATGTTGTACAAGGTTGTGTTTCTCTGGCCGTTTTATCCTCAACGATTTGTTCCTCCAAGGAGGGGACTTGGTTGTATTCATCTTTGTTTTCCGTGTCAGGCACGCATGTCAGTTACGCTGCTAATACAGACTGTGTTACTTGACTCCAAAATCCTTGACGATCGTGCATATTTTGCTGAAGGTTTTACAGAGAGACTGGGCGGGGGAGGTACATCACACACCCCGTTGTCTCTCTTCTCTTCCCCCGTGGCTTGCCCGGGTGCTGCTCAAGTTTCTGGTATTTTCTCCCTCCTGCTCACCCACACATCCACTCAGAAATCCTCTCTCCCCCACCTTTGTCCTGGGAAAATCAGCTGTTGCCCTCAGATCCCACCTTACACAGCAAAACAAAAGTCTCCTAGTGATCTGAAGAGCGGCCACCTTTTGTTCTTCAAGCACACTCCGTAGGGACCTGACTTCATTCCAACGTATTTGAATGAATAAATCACAGCATAGATGTTATCTCAGTCCCAACTGATCCGAGCCCTTCTTTCATTTTATTCATTTATTCAACAAATACTTATTAATGTTTGTGCCAGGTGCTGGGGATACAACAGTGAGCAAGATTGATTTCCTGATGCTAAGGTCTCCGGGAGAAATTCAGGAGGATGAATGAATATAGAGGTTTGTGTGAGTCCAAACCCCAAAGTAAAGAGCTTTGCCTCTGCAGTTGCAAGAGATCTAATTGTACACCAAAGGATCAGATTTAAAGAATACCCCTTCAGCGCCAATTTTAAAGTGCTTTTTCACATCCCCTAATGCTAAAATTGTAGGTTTCCCTGTCCAAACTCGACCTCCCTACTTTGGAGAAAAATTACTCTTACTTTTTTTTGAACGGGGGTGTGCTAAGGAAACAAATAGGTTTGCTGAGTGTGGAAATGACTGTCACGTCTCAAATTTGAACAGAGGAAGCCGAAGCTAAACTATTTTTCAGAGCTTCACGGGGATTTTTTTTCTTGGTCCTCCAGGAGACACAAAACAGATACCTACACGCAGCGGGAGCCAGTGTGTAGCTGAACCACACAAGGAAGCCTGGAGGCAATTCCCGAGATGGGGCCACAACAGCCTGGAGGGACAGAGGGATAGAAGGACAGATTCCTGTCACCAGCTTGGCCTCTGCCAAGCCTGCTCAGTTTTAGCATTGCCTCCTACAGCAGAGCCTGGAAACAGAGGGTACTACTCTGCTCCTTACTACAGTGACTAGAGAGAGGGAGAGATGGAGTGGTCGGGTCAGAGATGTCTCTTGTTACCAAAGCAGCATGATCACGCCTGTCAAGGTTTGAGCTTAAAGAAAAAGGCAGGGGTCGGAAACTGGGGGCACAGGAGCTGAACTCTGCCTCCAGGTGGCTTATGCATGGCCCATAGAGAGTTGGCTCATTGTTTAAATATTTTTCAATGAGCTGCTAACATTCAAAAATCACAGGGTTTAAGAAATACCCATATTTCCATCTTCCCGTGAAAACTCTGATCCTCTGGCCACAGTGAACACACAGACGCCTTGTGCCCACAGGCAGAGGGGCTGCAGGTGGCCTCCCGTAGGTCATGTCTGAGGACTCGGGGCTGCCAGAGTCTCCTCCCAGCCTGCTCCACTCCCAGCAACGCCCTGCCTGGCATCGGAGCTTGCAACCACCAACACGCACATGGGAAAGAAAGTAACCGAATGCCTCTAAGCACTGTTCTTGTTTGTTTGATTTTCGACAGACATAAAGTTCAGTCCTAGACCTGCTAGTAAAGAGCCAAGTGGCCTTGGACAGATTGTCCTGATGCTTCCGTTCTTCATCTGCAAAATGGAGATTTGTTGTAATAAGGACTTTGTAGAGTTGTAAGGGATGAACACAATAAACCCTCTCAAGCATTATTAGTCTGCGATTATAATAATCATCAAGTAAATAACAAGTGTGATTATTAGCTGGGTCATAAAGAGAAGTCTTCTGAGATGGTTGAATTAAAGAACATTTTTAAAAAATATTTTAGAGGTCCTATCATCTTACAGCTTTCGATAGTCGTCTCTGTCTGAAGACTGATCTCTCATAAGAAGGGACTTGCTGGGTTATATCATACTCAAGTGTGTCTTTCCTTTTTTCTCTGCCATTTGGAGGGGGGGCGCTGTGGGAAAAGGCAGGGAAGATGGAACCAAATCATGCCTCCTCAGATGATACTGAAAAGCATTAACATGGGTGAAGGAATAAAGCCATTTGTTAGAAAAAAAACCACCCGTGTACACTAAAGGGTTGTAAACTAAGAGCTCAGAGAAAGTAGAGGGCAATATAACTGCCTTCAATTGCCTGTAAGTAACCCGGCCCCCCCAAGAAGAGTGCTTTGGCGGGGATTAACAGCCAGGAGTTTCAGGAAATGGCAGTGTCTTCCTTATCGGGATGTGGGATAAACAGGAAGGTGCCGACTTCATAATTTGTACCTGGCTGACTATCTCAGGGAGCCCTTACCTTGACAACCTGTGTGAACCACAATAATGGGTTTAAAGGAGTGTTCACTGCAGCGTGTGCCACAGAAAAGTGGAGAGTCTGGGAATGGGGAGGGGGCTGTTCTAGCATCATGGTAAAGCTTAGAAGCGGTCCTGGAGAGGGGGCTCTTCTCAGAAGTATTCTATGGGGTGGTGTGCGAGTTTTGACTTCTGTTGGCTTCTCTCTTAACAATCATAACTAGTCATGACAAGTTGATTCTCCATCCCCTTTTATTCGTTTCTGCATTTCTTTCTAACTTAGGTATGTCCGTTCCTAAAACTTCACGATGCTGACTTGTCAGTATGTCTAAGACTGAACTCATTAGGAAACTGGCATTTTGTAAAGTTAAGGTAGTAGAACCTTTCCTTGGGAGATGGAGAAATCTATCTTTATAGAAAAATGAACAGTATTTTTTTTTAATGATTTTTTATTATGTTAGTCACCATACAGTACATCCCCGGTTTCCGATGTAAGGCTCGATGATTCATTAGTTGCGTATAACACCCAGTGCACCATGCAATACGTGCCCTCCTTACTACCCATCACCAGTCTATCCCATTCCTCCACCCTCCTCCCCTCTGAAGCCCTCAGTTTGTTTCTCAGAGTCCATAGTCTCTCATGCTTCATTCCCCCTTCTGATTACCCCCCCTTTCTTTATCCCTTTCTTCCCCTGCCAATCATCCTAGTTCTTATATTCCATATATGAGAGAAATCATATGATAGTTGTCTTTCTCTGCTTGACTTAGAAAAATGAACAGTATTTTAATATCTACTTGGCTGTCATTCTTATTAAGAGCTAAGACCTAGGAAACAATAAATTTTGTTAATATGTGTATTAATTGGATCTAGCATTTAATAGTAAATTAAGGACCAACATATAGTTACATTGCATATATTTAGAATTCCAATTCTGAATTGCTGTTAATTCTGATTTGCCATTATCAGGAGTTACAATATTTACTAAAGATGTGGATAGGGTAAATAAGATTATGGTGGAAGAAGTGTCCCAAGGAATGTTGCCTGGCATGAACTTTCTCACAGTGCTACTAGTGCTAATATGTTTCCTAATTGAGATAGGTCTGAAGAGGGGCGCCTGGGTGGCTCAGTCAGTTAAGCGTCTGCCTTTGGCTCAGGTCATGATCCTGGGGTCTTGGGATCAAACCCCACATTGGGCTCTCTGCTCAATGGGGAGTCTGCCTCTCCCTTTCCTTCTGCCCCTCCCCCTGCATGTGCTTTTCTCTCTCTCTGCTTCTCAAGTAAGTAAATAAAATCTTAAAAAAAAAAAAGTCTGAAGAATTTTCATTGACAGCAGTTTTTCAGGGTGATACGGAAATACTCTTGACATAAAAGTAGTGATGACATTTCTTACATGGGCATATCAAAATTCATTTTATTAGGGGGCTGAGACTGTACTCGCATTTTTGTTTTAGTTACTGAGATACCGTATGGAATTCCAGACAGACAGATAGATCAGTAGATCAATTGATTCATCTTCACTGAGAAAACCTTCTTTGCATATAGTTTCATAATACAGACAAAACTGGAAGTTGGATGCAACGTGGGGGAAGATTAGATTGAATCATTCCATTTTCTTATTTTCATTTAAAGAAAGGATAAAGCCTGTTGCAGAACATCTTCTTCCACAATGGGCCACATTCTGTAGATCCAGGAATTATTTGCTGTATCCACACAAAGAGGCACATACCGGAAGATGCGTGCATATAGTCTGATCTTATTTCTCTATCTCAAGGTAGTCTCTTGATGTGATAAGTTATTAATGTGGTTCACTAAGGCAGAAATACTGCATCTTGATCCCTCTGTTCCCCAACCAGATAATGCCAAAATTTCCCAAAGCCCTGAGATGGAATTGAAGTTCAGTGGTTCAAGTCCTTGGTCCTGAGAGACTTCGTTTCCTGTTTGCAGAAAATCATCACACCTGCTTTTACAGAGCCTGTGATATTTCCAGTGGTAGCTTCAGAAAATCTTCATTTCAGTCCAGCTGATAACACAGTGCAACCTGTGTTCTAAATTAAACCTGGGGATGAGACTAGGGCCATGCGTGTCTCTGTAATTGAAATAGATCACAAATAGTCCTTAAATATTCTTCTGTCACGTAGCTTCCAGTAGCTGAACAGTAGGCCACTATATAAATGCCCTTTAATTTATTAAACCTGGCTTCTGTTCTTAGGCACTTGGTTGTTTCCATTTTTTCCATATTTTAACCTTTACTGTATCCGCATCATTTTGCATATTGGGGAGAAATTTCCTAAAAGCCGGATTTGCACCAGAATATGTGACAGCTGTTTTAAGGAATTTTTTCTATATGAATATATTATCCTAAGACCCTGTTACATCCTCATTTCTTTTTTTTTTTTTTAAAGATTTTATTTATTTATGTGACAGAGATAGAGACAGCCAGTGAGAGAGGGAACACAAGGAGGGGGAGTGGGAGAGGAAGAAGCAGCCTCCCAGCAGAGGAGCCCGATGTGGGGCTCGATCCCAGAACGCCGGGATCACGCCCTGAGCCGAAGGCAGACACTTAACGACTGAGCCACCCAGGCGCCCCACATCCTCATTTCTATCCACCCTCCCCCTTTTCTGTGTCTCTCTTTCCCTCCCTCCCTCTGTCCCCCAACACACACACACCCTGTCTCTCCTCGGTTAAGTCAAGCATTTGATGTAGGGAAATGATGAACGTTGTTCAGATGTACGTGAGCATGGTCAGCATGCATGAAGCATTGGCTGGAATACTATGAACCAACTGCATTTAAAAAAAAAAAAAAAAACAGGGACGCCTGGGTAGCGTAGTCGTTAAGCGTCTGCCTTCGGCTCAGGGCGTGATTCCGGTGTTATGGGATTGAGCCCCACATCAGGCTCCTACGCTATGAGCCTGCTTCTTCCTCTCCCACTCCCCCTGCTTGTGTTCCCTCTCTCGCTGGCTGTCTCCCTCTGTCACATAAACAAATAAAGTCTTTAAAAAAAAAAAAAGTTTAAAAAAAAAACAGCTGTTGAGGTGTTAGGTTTGGAGGGTCTCATGCTTTTTGCTACAATGTGATTTGTGCAGTAAGTGCAAGGTTTGAAGGAGTAAGGTAGTCGTTGGCAGGTCAGTATTATTTGCTGTGAGCCATCTCTTTGGACTTTGTAACTTTACTGTAAGTTGGTAAGAGATCGTGGTTATGCCACAGGCACAGGCGCTTTAATGAAAACTTCTGGATCCTGGGCTTTCTAGATTAATGCTGAAACATATTGTAAATGCAGAGGGGGAATAGAATGGTGCCTTTATTTTGATTTGAAGTAGCATGTGAAGGCCATCAGTAGCTGTAAGAGAGTCCCGCCTCTATTACGACGTTGGATGGTGAAGAATCTGCATTGATCCGGAATTCACGTCCTTCACGGCATTTTCCTTCACCCTTTATTTGAACCTCAGTTGGATTTGATCTGGCTCAAAGCAATTGTTTTCACAAAGTGTCATGTTAAGGCAACATTGATTCTGTGAAACATTGTGGTAGATTGATAGGAAAATTCATATTTCCATTGGTAATAATTAAACAATGCATACTCTTTGCCTAAAACTTTTGTTTTTTAATTCACACCTCTATGTACTGTTTTCAGGAAAAATGCCTCTCCTGGCTATTATGTAGAGCCAGGCATTCAGATAAAATCGGAAATGCTTGCCTGAGCATCTCTTCTCCAAATACCCAGATGTTTGCGTTCATGCAGACTAAATGTCCAGGTGGTCCAGTGACTGCACACATTTGGCTAGCTGGCATCGGCCAGGCAGCCGTAGTGCCCGAGCTTTCTTCTTGAAGAAACTCAGTAGACACACTTTCACATCTGTTTCTGAGGTGAAACAGGGAAGCCGAATAATGTGGTGGCTAAGAGCAGGGTTTCAGACTTAGGTCTGGATCAACACACTGACACTGCCATTACTAGCTGTGTGAATCGGGGACGGGTTTACTTAGTGTGTCTGTGTTCGTGTCCTCACGTGTAACATGGGGAGAGCAGTACGTAGATCAGGGTGGCGTTGGGTGTAGGAGTGAAGTAAGGCAGTATGAGGAGGTTAGCACAGTCCAGAGCAAATAATAAGTTCAGTCTGTAGTGTGAACTGCAGTCTCTGTCGTCGTCAGCTGGGGTGTGGACGAGAATGGGAAGGAAGGTGGCCCGCCCGGGCCCTGAGGGCTCTGTGCTCACAAAGCTATAGATCTTCCTATCCTGCCATGCAACTCCACCAACGTATGTGATGCCTTAACCCTTGAAAATGAGATGGGATATACATGATTGAGTGAACGAATGAATGAATAAGATGAACACCAACAGTGCATCCCTGTGTTCTAGACGGTATTTTAGGTAGCGTCCGAAGAACAGGTGGAGAGAGAAAGAGGAGGAAGAAAGTTGTAATGGATGAGCAGTTGGGAAAGAACACCTAACCAGAGAGAATGCTAACGGTAAAGGCATAGTCATTAATTCTCTTTTTACTTCAAGTATTTATCAAGCATTTGAGATTCTTTTCTGGCCAGGCACCAGAGCAAAGCTTGGGGTGTTTGAAGAGAACGAGGAATAATCTAGCTACAGCATAGAATTTGGAGAATATGCCAAAGAAAAGAGTAGAGTACGTGGTACATAGAGTTGGGGTCTTATTCTGGAAAGTTGAAGGAATTACTTTGGTTCTTGGACATGCAGCCTGAAAGTCTCACCAGCACTTGCTACCAATCCTTTCCACCCCTGGTACCTTAGAGTCTGGCAGTAGGCAGCCAGGAAACATTGGTTCTCAATTTTAAGAAGGTAGAGATTATCATTTGTAGTTAATCTTACCGTTATTTTTCTAATTATATAAATATCGTCCATATGTTCAATAATTCAAAGTATAAAATAGCCCACAATGAGTTCACGGACACATTCATTCAACAGATATTTATTAAACATGTAGTTTTCCAGATTCTGTGCTAGGCGCTCTTCCCAAAGATAATTAAAACATCGTTTCCTCCACCGCACTACAAAATGTTCACGTAATAGGTCCAACATCAATTGTAGTTCCGTAGTAAAGGAACGAGTGTTTTACTGGAGGAGAGAAAAATCTCCTCCTGTTACACCACTTTTTATAATTTCGTGTTTCTAAAAAACAATTAGATTGAGTCAATTTTTGGAATACATAAAAATGACCTGATTTAGCGTCCTCACTGTCTAGTCTAACCCAAACCAAAACGTACCCCTATAACTCAGGAGCAGACTTCACCTTCATCCTCGGCCTTGTCCATCACGCATATTAATAGTCCAGGAAATTATGCTATCTATTCCGGGCCCTGGACTGCGCAGAGGGGGGCAGGCCCACACCTGCCTTATGCAGAGCCTGTGACGTTTCCGACAATAGCGTCTGAAAATCTTTGTTTCAGTGTAGCTGATTCTGCACTGCCACCTGAGCCATAAATTGAAGCTGGGGGTGAGACTATGACCAAGGGTGCATCCGTAATGTTTATGAGCTATAAGGTCATTGCCGGAAACAGCAAGGAACATAGTTGTAATAGACTGTGGGCCTCTAAGGAAATTATTAATTAAATTTTATCTTCTCCCCGGCATGCTTCAGTGCCACCACTATGAGTCTTTAGACCTGGGGAAAGTACAGCTCGGTAATAACTGGCCTTATCGTCGGGCTGGCAGTCATTTAATATGCTCCTTTGTCTGACACCAATCATGAACCACAGCGTGGGATGTCAAGGTTTCTGCAAATGCCAATAGCACGCCTCACTGTACATCAGGCCCAGGGTTCAGATCTCATGATAGAAAATCCAAGAGTCACCGGCGAGCACAGCAATCCATTTTCTGGAAACGAGAGGTGGGCATGGTCCCCTTTCCAGCACGCAGCTCCTTCAGTCTCCAGTGTTCTCTCCAAAAGAGCTAAAATCACTCTGACAAAACCAAAGGAAAAAAAGCACAAGTGTCACTGTGTTGACAGCATCTGGGTGGAGTGTGAGTTTTGAGTCTCTGACTTGAGGTGCGGACTTGACTAGGGAAATCAGAGCTAAAATGGCATTTCCAGCTACTTTCTTGGAGAGATTTCCCAGCTGGATTGGCTCGGCCCACGAATCAAATGGCATTTTTGTTGTTGTTCATAACTGCTTGCTGTGTCAGCCCGCTGTGTTCATCCCGCCTCACACTGGAGCCCCCACATGAAATGTTTTCGGACCAGCTGGCAGCCATGCTGAGGACCCACAAAGCAGATTGCAGTCCGGCTCTGTTTCTCCATAGATGGGTGGCCCTGCCCCACTAATGGGGATTTAAGCATCTTCATTCCGGGCAAGACAGCAGGTAGAGAATGCAGGGCACAGATGTGTTTCATTAGATTCTCAGTTTTCCACATCGGCACTTCCACATGCCTTCTGTGGCCCAGCTTTGTATTGTGATACCCGGTCGCTTGCCCCCGCTTTCTGAAGTTTGAGCCACTGACCCATCTCTGTGAGGTCTTCTTTGTTATAGAAAACTCAGGTTAAAGTCTGGGAGGAGTGAACCTTTAACTCTGAGAGATCGCGACGGAGTGCCTGAAAGGGATGAGGCTGTATGCCACTAGTAAGACCAAGGGTGAGTAAGACACAGTCCCTAGGAGGAAGAAAATCAAGAAGTGACAACACTGACAATCGCCATGACAATTTGTGCTCTGACAGCCTCCACATGGGCTGCATGTTTGAGGTCGGCAGTCTGTGTGCGAATCACCTTCCCATCTTCATCACGGCCTTCCTGATCGGACCACACCCCTGGATGTCTCACACTCGGGTGCAGACATCGAGGGGTAGCAGAACTTTATTCTCTATATTACAGTTTCATAGAGGAATCTGGTCCATTCTGTAATTAAGAACTATTTTAAGGTGATCTGCTTTACGAAACCTGATACACTCTAGGGACATTTCGGGCAGGGGGTTGATAGCAGACAACATTCTCAGTGAAGCCGCCACCAGACCAAGGTAGTAAGTTGTCATCAGGAATGCTGGAACCCATAGGTTTGCCACTACCTGAGGAAGAAAGAAATAATGTAACCTTGGCAGTGTTTCTGGTTGTGTACAGCTCTCATGGATCTTAGACTCTTAAAAATGGAAGGTATTTTGAAGCCTTACCTTGCCCAACACCCTGCCATTTGTATAAATTCCTTCCAACGGTCACCTGCTGAATGATCCTCTGCTTTTTCACGAATGTCCTCAGTGCAGGAAAGCTGCATCCCTCAGAGCAGTACATTCATTTTTTTTCAAAACATTTATGTACCTTTATTAGTATATTAGGCAGAACTGAAGAAGTCAATTTAATCATTTGAATTTTACCTGTTTTATTAGGCAAAAAAAATACATAAATTTTAGCATGTAAATGTCACTTTTTGTTTTCTAAATTATGCGTAGAAAATTGTGAGTGGTTCTGTATATGTAGCAGCATGGTACTAATTTCAGCGGTGATATATATATATATATTTTTTTTTACCTTTTTTCATGGTGAACAGTCTATGACATAAAATACGTAAAATTTGCCATGGTAACCATATTTAAGTGTGCAATTCAGTGGCATTAATTACCTTCACAGTGTGTGCAACTGTTACCCTCATTTCCAGAAATTTTCATCATCCCCAACAGAAACTTTGTACCCACGAAGTGATAATTTGCCATTTCTCCCTCCACCTCATCTCTCTCTGGTAACTTCTAATAGATTTTCAGTCTCTCTGAATTTACCTATTCTAGATATTTCATAAAAGTGAAATCACATAGCAGTTGTACTTTTGTGTCTGATTTCATTCATTAAGCAATGTTTTCAAGGTTCATCCATGTTGTAGCATGTCTCAGAACTTCATTCCTTTGACAGCTGAATAATGTTCCATTGTATATGCGTTTTGTTTTTCCACTCATCTGTTGGTGGATACTTAGGTAGTTTTCACCTCGTGGCTATTGTGATAATGCTGCATGAACATTGGTGACAGGTATCTGTTTGAGTCCTTGATTTAAATTTTTGGGGGTATTTCACCTAGTAGTAGAATTGCTGGGTCATATGCTTATGTGAATATCCAGTTTTCTCATTGCCATTTGTTGAAAAGACTATCTTTTCCTCATTGTGTACTGCTGGCACCTTTGTTGAAGATCGTTGGATCATATATGAATGAGTTTAATTCCGAGCTCTCTATTCTGTTCAGTTGGTCTCTATGTCTGTTTTTATGCCAGCATTGCACCGTTTAATTACTGTAGCTTTGTTAATATATTTTGAATCGGGAAGTGTGATGCCTCCAGCTCTGTTCTTTTTTTCTTAAGATTTCTTTGGCTGTTCTGGATCTTTGGTGATTTCATATGAATTTTAGGATTGTTTTTTCTATTTTTGTAAATGCTATTGGATTTTGATGGGAATAGCAATGAATCTGTAGATTTCTTTGGGTAGTACAGAAATTTTAACAACATTGTCTTCCATTGCATGAATTCAGGATGTCTTTGCAACTTTTTTTGTCTTCTTTAATTTCTTTCATCAGTTTTGTAGTTTTCAGTTACTAGTCTTCCTCCTCCTTGGTTAAGTGTTTTATTATTTTTATGCTATTAAAAGAGGTCATTTTCTTAATTTCCTTTTTGGATAGTTAAGTGCTAGTGTGCAGAAATGCAACTTTTGTGTGTGTGTTGATTTGATATCTTGTAACTTTGCTGAATTTGTTTATGCTGTAACAGGTTCTTTTGCGGATTCATTTGGGGAGTTTTTTAGATGTAAGTTTAGGTTGTCTCTGTATAGACATAGTTTTGCTTCCTCCTTTCCAGTTTGGATGACTTTGATTTCTTTTTCTTGCCTAATCACTCTGGCTTGGACTTCTAGTACTATACTGAACAGAAGTGGTGAGTGGGCATCTTTGTCTTGTTCCTGATCTTAGAGGAAAAGACTTCAGTTATTGCCATTGAGTGTGATGTTATATGTCAGTTTTTCATAAGGCTTGAACAGTTCATATGAATTTTAGATTAAGTTTTTAAAATTTCTACAAAAAATACCTTTGGGATTTTGATATGGATTACATTGAATTTGTATATCACCTTGGACATATATACAACCATGTAGTGGTAGCATCTGAACAATATTGTCTTCCAAACCATGAATACTGAATATTTTCCCATTAATTTTAGTCTTTATTCTCTTTCAGCAATGTTTTGCTGTTTTCAGTATACAAGTCTTGAACCTCCTTGGTTAATTTTATTCCTAGGTATTTTATATGCTATTGTAAATGAAATTGTTTTCTTTTTTTTTCTTTTTGGATTGCTCATTGCTAGTAATAGAAATACAACTGATTTTTTTTAAAAGATTTATTTATTTTAGAGAGAGAGAGCACACACAAGTTGGGGGGAGGGGCAGAAGGAGAGGAAATCTTAAGCAGACTCCACATGAGTGTGGAACACCACACGGGCCCCATCTCATGACTTTGAGATCACAACCTGAGTTGAAACCAAGAGTCAGACACTTAACCAGCAGCGCCACCCAGGTGCCCCAAAACACAACTGATTTTTGTTTGTTGATTTTGTATTTTGTAACTTTGCTAAATTTGTATATCAGCTATCACAGTTTTTTTCCCTCTAAATTCTTTGGGGGTTTTTTGTTTTTTGTTTTAGATATAAGATCATGTCATTTAAGAGTGGAAGTAGTTTTACTTCTTTCTTTCCAATTTGCATGGCTTTTATTTCTTGCCTAGTTGCTCTGAGTAGAACTTTCAATGCTGTGTCAAATAGCAGCAGTGGAGTGTACATCTTTGTCTTGCTTCTGATCTTAGGGGAAAAGCTTTCAGTCTTTTACCATCGAGCATAATATAGTTCAGGTTTTTCATATATGACCTTTATCCTGTTACAGAGGTTTCTATTTTGTATTTTTAGTTTATTGAATATTTTTCTCATGAAAGGGTGTTAGATTTTGTTAAATGCTTTTTCTGTATCCATTGAGATCATGGTTTTTTCATCACTGTATTAATGTGTTTTATATTGATAGGTTTTTAGTTATTGAATCACTGTTGAGATCTTAGAATCAATCCTACTTCATTGGGTTAAATAATCTTTGTGGTATGCTGCTGAATTTTCTAATATATTGTTGAAGATTTTTACATAAATATTTGTAAGGAGTATAGGTCTGTAGTTTTTTTTATTGTTGTTGTTGCTGTTTTGTTTTGTTTTATAGTGTCTTTGTCTCACTTTGATATCCACAGTAACACTGCCCTCATAGAACAAGTAAAGAAGTGTTTCCTCCTCTTCAATTTTTTTGAGAAAGTTTTAGAAGAACTGGTGTTTATTCCTGTTTGAATTTTTGGTATAATTCACCAGTGATTTTGTCTGGTCCTGGGCTTTTCTTTCAAAGGTTTTAATTACTGATTCAATTTCCTTATTTGTTACAGGTCTATTCAGATTTTCTGTTTCTTCATGAGTCAGTTTTAGTAATTCATGTGTTCCTAGGACTTTGTCCAGTTCTCTAGGTTATCCAGTTTGTTGGCATACAGTTATTCATAGTATTCTCTTATAATCCATTTTATTCCTCTGAGGTCGATAGTAGTGTTACTGTATTCACTTTTTATATCTGCCATCATGAGGGAGTTTTTCTTTGATTTTTACTAAAATTTAACATGAGAAGCTTTTTGCTATTTAGTCCTGCATCACAAACTGTATTTTTTTAGTTCAGTTTACAATAAAAATATTATTACTGGTAGTGATGGTAATAGCAATAATAGCTAACATTTAGTAAATGCATTGTGTGTGAAAGAGATTACAAATATCATCATTCTTTTGTATCCTGTCAGTTTTTAGAAAATAGAAATACAAAGCAGTTGCCACTCACCAAATTAGAGTAAAGACCCCAGAGAATCAAAAAATGAGATTTCATCTTGCTTATGACTAATACAATGCTTTAGTCCACAGAAATCACCGAACCTACAAAATGTACATTTTCTCTTATGTTGGCCTATAAGTACTAAGATATTTTATTTCCTCTTGTGGCTGACATTACCCTTTGCCACAGGTTGCTACAGGTTTGCCTTGGGGTTAGGGAGGGGGGAGACATTGAAGGGAAGAGATGGTCTATATAGCTAGGCTATCGCTGGGTCCTAGGAAGACAGATTATCTCGATATTTCACATTAAAAAAAAATCTCATAGCAGTTAAAATTGGCTCCTGGGGTTAAAATATTTCAGGCAATGCTGGATCAAGGAGAGACAGTTTTCCATTCAGTTGCTTTATTTTATATACACAGAACAGATCTTAGATCACCTGACACAGAAGCAAGTGGAAAGGAAGGCAAAAAAAAAAGAAGAAGAAGAAGAAGGAAGGAAGGAACTTTGCTAATCTTTCAGTTCTTTCTGTCAATTCAGTCCATTCACTCTGTGTTCTTTCAGACATTTCTTTTTAAAGGTGAGCCTTAGTGGATGTGCTAATACAGGGGGGAATGTGCTCTAGGGCAAGCAGAGGAGTTGTAGAAGCGAGACCATTCTCACGGTTGTAATTCAGTCTGGATCATGTCAACTGCAGTCTGAAAGAAGAGTGGGGAGTTGAGCTCTGCTTTGTGCAGACCTTTTGAAAAGATGAAATGAGAAGTTAGAAAAGATACCACCTCCTTCGAATTATATCAGACATATTAATCATGAGAGGTCCAAAAGGACTTCCTAGAATACAAACGATGGTGCACAGAATGGTCATTCCCCATAATCCATTGTGTTTCCCAAGTTGTTCTCCATCAGCTGGATAATACTTTTTAATCCCTTATGCTGATTTAAAATTCCATCAGAGGGAAGTAATGTGTTTCTGTTCTGGAGGTTTGCTATGGTAAATGCATTACTGGATTAACTTTATCTTCACTATTACAGGGGTCTTTTAGGTGCTAACACAATTTTAAAATAAAATAAAAACTCTTCTATTCAAAAATGCATTTTTCCACCTCAGAACTCATCCGTGATGTTTATTGAGTGATATCTGACATCTGAAAAGCTGAAATCTTGTCCTTCATAAGCAGGGGAGCCTTAGCAGTAAAGAGACTGGACAGTCAAAATCCTTAAATGATCTGGTATCAGTCTAGGTTGAGGCCCAGATGAGGCTTTCATCCTTATTCTTTTGTGTATTAAAATAATTTTCTGATTATGAGCAAGATGGGCTGTTCTTAAATTTTTGTTGCTGCAGAAGCTTGGATCAAAAGAAAGCTCACTATAGGTCTACATAAATAAAATAAATGATAGTGGTGGTGGAGGAGGGAGAGAAAAATGCCTCCCTCTTCTTTCCTAGGAGTGGCCCTTGAGGAGTTCTGCAGAACAGGGTTTTAGTTCCATTACTAGAACGCATTCCACTAAAATGAATTCAGATGCACAGACACATTCCCATAAAATGAATTCAAACGACAGCAAAGAATCTAGACCAAGAAGTTAATATCCCCCCTTTTATATCCACTCCCCTTTCCAGAGGTCATCATTATGGAGCCTCTCTCTATATTTAGAAATAAATACATTTACATTACCAATGGATACGTCATTTTAGAATGTTGAAAAATACATTCTGTATGCATTTAGCTTCATAGGGTAAGGCTGTGTGTGTGTGTGTGTGTGTGTGTGTGTGTGTGTGTGTGTGTTGTTAACTAGTTTATCCCCAGTGTCTGGAATAGTGCCTGACAAATAAACTATGAATAAATCTTGGCTTGATTAGAGGCTGAATCGCCCTGCAACTTGCTTTTTGTATTCGGCAATAGGTCTTCGTGATCTTTACCTGTCAGTACCTGTAGAGCCGTCTTATCTTTTGTAAAGATTGCATTGTATTTTGTAGCATGGATGTTGTCATAATTTAACTCCTATGGAATAATTTCCTGTGGAGTAATCTAATTGTTTCCAGTTGTGTACTATAATAAGCAATTCTGCAGTGAATATCCATATAAATGACCCTTCGTGTATTATTGGTGTATAAATGACTCTAGTGCTTCCATAGGATAGCTTCTTTGAAGGAGGATTTCCGGCTCAGAGGTTATATACATTCTGAGTTCGTGTAGGTGGGTCTGTGGATTTCTCCTTTTCCTGGCAAGTGGGAACAGAGATAGAATTCAGCTTGGGAACTTTTTATGGGCCTGAATACGGGTTATACCATCTCCACCTCTATTCCAGTGGCTGGAACTCAGTCACCTGGCCTCTCTTAACTGCATGGGAGATTGGGAAATATTGATAGGCTGTGTATCTAAGAAAAAGGGAAAGATTGTTCAGTGAGTTTCTAGCATGTCTGCCACAACAAGGGAATCTGAAACATGTTTGTACCTAATCAGGTGCCCAGCTAAAATTTGATTCCTTTTGCAGAAGGGAAAAACTGAGGTGGACAACTGATCATCTACCACTCCTCCATTGACATTTGAGTTTGTGACCTCTCATATAAATCATCTTCAGGGCAATCCTCTGTGTTTAAACCGCATGGATCTTTCCCTTATATTTAACTGCATTTTAGCCAAATCTGAGTATGCTTCAGGTCAACAGGTTCTCATGTTATTGACCTGAAAATGATTGACAGCAAAAGATAGGTCTTAGAAAAAATTAGTAGCACCCCGTTTGCAAGGGATTTATTGTGTTTAGTGATCAGAAGCTGAGACCTTATCATCAGTCTCCAGGTTGTCAAGCCACTTATCATGGTCTTTGAAATTTATGTATTGGTGCTGAGCGATGAGTGAGCATCACAGAGGTATTTTACTGCTCATTTGGTAATCCTGACCATTGACGATGGCCAGACCATGAGATTAGACCTGCCTCTAGAATTCTGGCACTGGGAGCTCTCAGTCTATGAAGCAAGGTTATCTTTAAATGTCCTCTTTCTTCCTCTTCCATCTGATGTTATCGCATAATAATCCAGCCAGAGTGAAACCTTGGTATGGTTTCTATTTATTTGTATTATCCTTTACACAATAGGAAAGTCTGTCTGTGGCTTTTCACAATGCTGAGAAGGGAACCCTATGGAGCATGGATGGCCCATCATGCATAAGTAAACTCTGATTTCAATTAATAAAGAATGCCACTGTCCATATGGGGCTTTGTTTCTTTTGTGAAGGTAAACAAACAGCTTGCTCTCTGTAGGCCAGATTTGGTGGAGACCTGCAAATCTCTACAACTGCTTCATCCTCCCTGGGCTGCTTCTTGTCCCCTAAACACACTGCACTTAGCCCTGACTCCTGCCTGTGCTGACACCTCTCCCTGACACCAGCTCCCATACATTCTCAAGTCCCAGCTCAAATGACATGTCCTCTGTGTTGATACCCTCCACACCACATAGCAGGTTCATGTGCTCCTTCTGCTCTGATCCATTGCCCTTGACATTTCTCCCTAACTGTAGTGGTGCCTTGTAGGAAATTTGGAAAAACAGAGAAACATAAAAGGAGAAAAATTACCTGTTATCACCCCACCTAACAACTTCTGTTAATATCTTGATAAGCACCTTTCCAATATATTTACGTATGTTTCTATGTCCAGTTTAAGTATGTTTCTATAGAAAATCCATATATATGTATGACTACAGTATATATACTCTAAAAATGATTTCGTATAATTTTTTACTTAACCGTATATTGTTAAATTTTCATATATTACTAAGAATTCTTCCAAAATACAATACATTTTTTACCTTTCTGTCTTATGTCTAGGATAATTTTTAAGTTACTCTGTTTTTACATCTAGGTTGTTTCTGATTTTTATTTAGGCTAATATAATGCTGTGATAACCATTCATTTGGTAAATCTGTGGGTACATCCCTGATTATTTTCTTAGAATTAACTTTTATACCTGGAAAAACTAGGTCAAAGATAATACATGCATATTTCTGATGCTTCTGATGGGTTTTGCTAGACTTAATTATAGCAGCCGATTAAAATAATTCTGTGTTTACCTGGTTTTTTACAATCCCCCCTTGCCTCTAATTTCTTTTAGAGCAAGGACTTGCTCTTGTTTGTATTTATATTGTCTGAAACAGTACCTGGCCTATAATAGATGGCAATAAATATTGAATACGTGAATGCAGAGTAAAATTGGTGGCATGTGGCTTATAACACTTGAAGCTTATCCATAAGCTAACACAGAGCCTATTTAAAGCAGTATTCCCGAGGGGTGTTCTATGCATTAATTCATTCAGGAGATAGTTATTATTAGTTATTAGTGTCCACTGCGGTCCTGGACTGCAACGATGGCTGACCAAAGTCCTGTCCTTACTGTGCTTATGAGTCTAGCAAGGCACTTGGATAAAACAAGCTAAATAAAGAATAATGGCAGTTGGCGACAAACACGTAGGAAAAAACCAGGATGCTGTCACAGGACAGTGCAAACTTTAGTGCATGTCAGAATCCCCTGGAGGGCTTGTTAATACACAAATGACTGCTCCCCCGGCCCTCAGAGTTTCTCACTCAGCAGGTCTGGAGCAGGGGCCGAGAACTTGAGCTTCTGACAGGTGCCCAGCTGCTGCCGATGCTGTTGGTCAGGGGACCCCACTTTGCAATCCACTGTGATAGGCAGTAAGGGATTGAGAAGGGCGAGGGCGAGGGTTGCTCCTTTGGTGCTTGCAAAAGCTTTGAAGAGAGGATGGCTGGACGGAGACTCGAAGGACAAGAAGCCATAAGGTCTCATATTTCAGACTGAGGCAAGAACAGATGTCTAGAAACAGGAAAGGTTTGTCTGGTTTAGGAGTTGGGAGGACGCCAGTGAGGCTGGAAGTTACTGAGGGAGGGACTGGTCAATGTCAGAGTCACAGGAGTGGGCTCGGCCTCAATGGTGGGGGACCCTACGGTCCATGGCAAGGATTTTGCACTTCACCTGAATGCAGAGGGAAGTCAGCGAGGATTACAGACAGAGAAAGAGTGAGACACAGTTCACGTTTTAAGGAGCTCATGCTGTAGAAAGGAGAAAGGAAGGCAAGTTAGCAGGAGTGATGTGGAAGAGACCAGATTTGGAGGCTGTGACCATGGACATGGGTGACAGATGCGACTGGTACCACCCTAGGGAGTGTCGGGAAATACGGTGAGAAGGGGATGGACTGAAAGCTCTCTTTCACCCCCCAAAAATGTTAGGGAAGCGTTGGCTACCCCGAAATCAGAACCAGTTATTAACCCCTGGGCTTTGCAGAGCCTTTACAATGGAAATGTTCACTGTGAATCCCTCATAAGAGATTTTCCTGAGTGTGTTTCGGGTTGTAAAGTACTGTCCGAAGCACCCGCCGTTTGAAAGGTCCTGGCGCTCTTTGGGCCTCATCCGCTGAGTCGTCCGCAGAGTCCTTCCCTGGGTCCTACGTAAGAACGGGCTGCGGAGCTGGGCAGTCGTGTCTTGCATCCAAATCTGGGCAACGGTCTTAGGAGCATGATGCCCGGAGCATCTCTGACTCGGACTGCCTGCCCCCAGCAAAGTGTGAATTAAATGCAGTGTGCTTATAGATTAGCTGCCTGAAGAGCCTGTGAGCTCTTCGGATTCCTGGAACAGGTAAGATGGGGGCCATGTGCGTGAGGGTTCAACTTCCCAGCCTAGAGGACGCTTCCCTACTCTCTCAAATTAAGCCTGTTTTTTGGTTGCCTCCTCAACCTAGACGTTTAGTGAAGCCCCAGCACACGCAAGGAAAAACTCAGGAATGCTCCCTAAGGTATCTGGTGCCCTTACTGCTTCTGCCAAGCTCCTCGTGGGTGCCCGTGAGCAGAGGAGGGGTGTGGGGGCTCTCCCCAGTGAAGCACGACTCACTGTGTGACTTGGAGGACTTACCTCTCTGAGCCTCAGGTTTGTTACTCAAACCTGGAAATAATAAAACTCACCTTAAGAAGAGCTTAAGAGGATTAATGAAAGCATTCAGGTAAAGAACTTAACACATTAGCTGCAGTAATAGTAGCTCTTGTTACTGGGAGGAATTACATGTTTTCCACTTCACTTTTGGTCAAGTGTTAACTTGGCTCTTCTCAGCTGCAGAAAGCCCCAGACTGCTTTCCTCCTCCCTGTCTGCTGCTCCTTGAAGGACTGAGTCACAGCTCTTCTTACTTGGGGTGAAATTGTGCAGGGAGATAATTCTGAAAAACCCTTGTTCCTCTAACCACATGTTAACTTAGAGACATGGTCTCCTATTTTTTTTTCCAGGCATCCTATTTAAACCTAAAAAGACAATCATGAATGTTCTATTTTGGAATGAAATTTGATTCTTTTTTTTTTTTTAATTTAAGATTTTATTTATTTGTCAGAAAAAGAGAGAGCATGGGCAGGGTGAGGGGCAGAGGGAGAAGCAGGCTCCCCACTGAGCAAAGAGCCCGATGTGGGGTTTGATCCCAGGACCCTGGGCTCATGTCCTGAGCCGAACGTGGATGCTTAACCGACTGAGCCACCCAGGCATCCCTGGTTGTTTCTTTATCATCTGCAGATACGTCAGAGACTGCTGTGTGATAGAATGACTCTTCATGAGCTGATCGTTATCAGAGACAGCCGTACACGTTTAAGTGAGGCACACATTACCCAAAGGGTGATGAGAGCTTTTCAGGAAACCACTGGCCCACTCTCTTTTCCTCATTTCATTATGAGTGACTTAAAACTCCCTTTCTTTCAAGAGGACATGTTAAGGTACCACCATTTTAAATTAATTCTTTCATCACTAGATGATGACAAACGAGGACTCTAAAAAGATCTGCCAGAAGAGCCGATCTCAATACACTTTGCCAAGGTGACTTGGATTTGTAAGGGAGGACATGAGAAACAATGTTCCGGTTAAAGCTGTTCTGTGTGTCACGGTGACTTCATTTAAGTCTTCCTGATGGCTCTTGGGGAGGAATAATGAGTTGCTTTTATCAAGTTTTTTCCAGCCACTTCCCGTGGTACAAAATGTAAATTAACTATCTTCTCTATAAATCTGATGAGGAAACCAAGTTCTAAAAATAATATATGGGGGCGCCTGGGTAGCGCAGTCGTTAAAGCGTCTGCCTTCGGCTCAGGGCGTGATCCTGGCGTACCGGGATCGAGTCCCACATCAGGCTCCTCTGCTATGAGCCTGCTTCTTCCTCTCCCACTCCCCCTGCTGTGTTCCCTCTCTCGCTGGCTGTCTCTCTCTGTCAAATAAATAAATAAAATCTTTAAAAAAAATAAAAATAAAAAAAAATAAAAATAATATATGCACTGTGGGAAGAATCTGGATCCAAGCTTAGCAGCCAGCATGCTAGATGTGAAGAAAGAATTTAAGATCTTGATGCTGTCACTTTGGGCAGAACATAATGTGACCACTCTCTGCAGGTTAGGGCTGCACACGTGTCATCACTAATCCATTAGAGGCCTACATAAAGGGATGGCGGTCATTTCTCATACCGTTAAGTTCATGTTCTCTCCATGTTCTGGGGCCTGCCGTTGGGTGTAGGCCTCACCTTAAGGCCCAGAGGAATAAAGAAATGAGAATAAATTTATCTTCCCTCTTTTATGCTTGGGAAGCCTCTTTGTGAAGCTGTTGTTAACAAAATGGGAATAATTCCAAAAAGTATCCTAGTGTTAGGTGGGAACACACACGCAGTGTCTAGTTGTGGGTTTCCTATGCTCACTCTAGCTAAGGAATGTGAATGTGTTCAGGTATCATGTGAAAACTGTCTTTTAATTTAGAAATGTGGACATTGTGGGTGAACAATGACTATTATTTACAACTGAGTGACCTTTTTAAAAATTAATACTAGGGGCACCTGGGTAGCTCAGTCAGTTAAATGTTTGCCTTTGGCTCAGGTCATGATCCCAGGGTCCTGAGTTTGAGTCCCACATCGGGCTCCCTGCTCTGCAGAGAGTCTGCTTCTCCCTCCCCTTGTTCTTGTGTTCTCGCTTCCTCTCTTTCTTTATCCCTCTCAAATAAATAAAATCTAAAAAAAAAAAAAAATTCTAAATTTTCTACAAAATATAAAGTCATTGGTATCTTTTTAGAACTTAATAAAGGATATAGATTTGTTATAAACTAGTGTATATGACACACTTTGCATAAAATCTACTTATTCTGAAGCCCCTGTTTACATCTGTTTTCTACCACGTGGTTAATTGTTTGCCTCATTAGCTCTTCTTATATCTGAGAAGAATGAATTTCTTAAGGGTGTTACACATAGTGTAACAATATTTTATTAATAACTATGAAGATCTGGGAAGGCTTAGATAGGAGAGTGCAGACAGATATGTGTATGTTCAGTTGGGTGGTTTAATTGTCCCTTTCTTTAGAGGAGTGGAGGAATCTGTACAGACAGACCTCTCCTGGCCGGCATGGTCGATGACCTGCTGAGATTACGAGGACTTGAGTTCTCTTAACCTGAGCAGACACCAGCAGGGCCGGAGCCTGGGACCTCCGCATTCAGCTCTGCGTTCCTGAGCAGAGACGGACAACGGAGAGTAATGTACTCAGTCCTGCAGACGTAGCTGAAGTGGACAAATGTGTGATGAAGGAGTGGGGACCATGAGCACCGAGAGAGGCTGCTTGTAACAGTTTATGTACAAGGGAATGAGTAGGTGTCCAGAAGTCATCCTTGTGTAATTGCCAGTGTGGACCACCCAGAAGAGGCTGTAGACTTGTCTACTTGCTTGGGTTGGAAAGGAATGAAGAAAGCACCCTCACTATTCATGGAATAGTAGCTTTTCCCATTCCACCCTGAAGCCCAAGAGATGTGTGCAATGCAAATCCCTCCCTACGTAAAAACTTCTGACTGTTCACACCTTCTCGGGGTACATGCCCTCAAAAATGGGCTCACAAGGCTTTTGTTATCTGGCAGCAGCCTCAGGTCCCGGCTCCCCACACACCCACACTCCCTATTATTTCCATCTGTCTTTGTCGTCTTTTAACCTGGAATGCCCTCCCTACCCTTCCTCACGAGGCTGTGAGCCAGCTGCCCCTCTCTGTGTACCCCGTCACCTAGTACATTCTCTCCTCTTTAAGTCTCTCTTCAGAATTAGGTGAAAACGATTCATGTTCTTGTAAGGGAGGTCCCTTGTCTTTCTCACCTGTGGGTCCCCAGCCCTTGACAGAGTAGGTAGCATATGATAAGTGTTTCGCAAGTATTCCTGACACAAAACTATGAAAGCCTGCTGGTATAGCGTTGATTCGTGTAGTTAGTGAAGGACTTTCACTGCATTTGGCCTTGCCCACTTCCCCATGAGCAGCAAAAAAGCTGTTCTCAGAAGCTACCATGTACTGAACATCAACCAGGAGTCGGGCTGGGTGCTGCGTGCTTGACATGCATTCATCTCCCTGAATTGTCAAAACAACCTTACCACTCTTGCCAAGCAAGAAAACTGAGGCTCTCAGAGGTTGAGAAGCATTCCTAAGGTGCCCAGCTCTCATTTAAACGGGCTGTGTTCCTTCGGCCCCACCACATTGGGACTCTCTCCCCGTGTGTATTTCTATGTACAACCTAGTGCATTTCCCTGCCAGTGCCCTGCAGCCATTTCTCCTTCCTCCTTCGTGTTTGCTTACTAGACTCAGAGCAGATCAGGGAGCAAAAGCACTTTGGATGTTAGTGACAAGGGCGTGAATCCAGCGTTGAAGGCTAATGTTTTAAGTGAGTGTTCGGTTCAGGTTGTATTGATTTCTCCCCTCTCCACTTTGTTATGGCCAAGTGCTCTGGGCAGAAATCTAACAAAACAGGCTCACAGAGCTGCTCTTGGGGCCAGGAGGGTCATAGGTCACTGCACTGATGTGTGGGGAACATTAGCCAAATGACAGCGGCTCAACTGAAGAACTTGAAGTGACTATAGTCAGATGTCGGTGTACTCCACACATGTTACTTATTACCTGCCAACGTGGGACAGGGCAGAACTGAACTTGGTCTGGTTTGCCTCCTGGATAATGGTGCTGTTCACCTAGGTCTTCTGTGAACCCAGAGCCCTTCTGTGACCGCACCAGTTACTCTGCATTATAATTTCTTGTCTACATGTCTCTCTTCCCTCCAAGGACTTTCTTAAACACGAGGATTGGGTTTCATGTACCCATTCATTCAAGTCACAACTGTTAAGTACATACTGTACTTCAAACTCCATGCCTAATTGTTTGCTGGGTAGGGATGAATAAAGTGGATTAGACCAGAACTCTGTCCCAGAATAGTTTGCAGACATGTAAGAGACAACTACTAAAAATTATTAGGAGAGCTCTTGGGTATTTCATTCATCTTGGTAGCCCCAAATTTTAGCCTAGCACTTGGAATGATGAGTTCTGAATGTTCTTTGAGTGCTAACTAAATGCCTGAAACTGTGCTAAATGCTTTGTATTCATTCCTTTATTTAATCCTCACAACTCTTTATATAGAGCTGTAGTACAAGTATTATCTACATTTAGTAGATGGAGAAAGTGAAGCATCCACGAAACATTTGAGTGAATTCAGGAATAGTCAAACCATTGATCCCACACTGTTGAGTCTTACCGTCTCTTCTTAAAATCTCATATGAAAGATGGTTCAGTAGCCTGAAGTGAACTCTTCTTGTGTTTTAGCCCACATCATTAACTTTTTTCTTAATATTTTATCCATTCAAGGAATTCTACTAGTCCCAAGAGCATGTTGTATGAAATCATACCATTCCATTATGTTTAAGTGGCCATTTGGAGTCAGAGCTGTTTAAGAAGAGCCATCAAAGATGTCTTTAGGTTGGAAAGTTTAGGTCCCAAGATAAATTGAAATTATACTCCTTGTCAGCGCCTCGTCTGCCCCCTCCCTGCCACAGGTGCAGCACTAGCTCTTTGCAGAGAGTTCAGAGCAGTTTGTTGTCTGACCTATATCTTCGATCAGGATTCCCACCCTCTTTCTCCCTCACCAAGCCAAGGCAGTACTACTAATATTAAGCATCATGCATTGAACATTCACTGCACACCGAGCTTTATGCTAGGAACTTTATGTACATTTTCTTATTACCATAATTAATATTTCCCTTTTTATGATGGGAAAACAGGTTCAAAGAGAGATTGGGCATGACCAAAATTTGAGCCCAGATAATCTGACTGCACAGTCCACACTCACAGTTAGTATGCCCTAAATACTGCCACCAATGTCCATGGCAGACTTCAACAGTAATTCTTTAGGTATGTCTGTTAAGGGTAGGGGAGTGAAGTTTAGAAAGCCCCCCCCCCCTTCGGGGGCTTCCAATACATTCCTTCTAATACATTGTCACTCACAAATCACAGCAGAGTATGCAGATCGTACAGACAATTTCAAGTCCATCTCAAGTTCTGAGGTCTTTCCTGATCTCTCCAGCCCCTTAGTTTCTTCCTCCCTTAAGCCTAGAGCATATTGAGATTAAATACTTAATTGACAGTTCACTATGCACTGTCTTACCACTTCTCATCTTCCACTTGGATATCTTGCCTGCTGTTTCCAACTAGACTAATTTGCTAGAGGGCTGAGGGTTCATTCCCTCCCATCTGGCACCTGCCAAACACACTGTAGGGCATAGACACTTAATCAGTGCCCCTTATTTCCTTAAAGAGTGGCAGGGTAGTTTATTGGACTCTGAAGGCAGTTAGACTCTGTTCTTCACCTGCTAAATTACAATGGGTTGCAACCCAGTGAAAACTACAAAATTTCATTTACTGCAACTGTAATACAGGGATAAAACAATACCTTATAGAGTTGGCAGGAATATTAAAAAGGAACAGAATGCATTTGGCATAGTTCCTAGCACATAATAAGCTCTCAATAAATAGTAATTATTAATGTTATTACAGAATAGCTGGATTCATTGGGTGTTTGCTCTGTGTTACATGCTGTGCTAAAGGCTTTGTATGCAATTATCTCATTTAATTTTTTCATAGTGTAGAAAAGATTTGTCAACTTCAAAAAAAAAAAAAAAAAAAAACCTTTACCCAAAAGTTATTTAAGAATGCTGGTTGCTCTCACTGTCTTCAGAGTCATGTAGCAGGCCAGCCAGGCATAATAGGGTATTGTATCCCACTCTTGGTACTTCATGGTAACTGCTAGACTTAACACAGTAATTACTAATGGCAGCTAAAGCACTGGAATTGACAAATGTTATGCTTTCTTATGTAGGTTAAAGCAGACCCAAATTGTGATACCATTCTTCCCCCTCAAAGATGTCCCTCTTCCCTCTCTCTCGAGTCAAAGAGAAAGTCAAGACAGATTGCCAATCAGAGCAGCCCACATGGACCCTTCAGTAATGTGTGTTGCTGTACAAAACAGGATGAGAACTACTGGTCCAGGCACGAGATGTAGCACTAAATCCTTTAGGGCCCTGAAACACTTGTAAGACAGAGTAGAAGCTGCTTTGCTTGGTGTGATCTAGACCACTTAATTTAACCACCGGTTCTTCAGGATGCCACTTGGTTTATTTTATAGAGAAATTAGAACAGGCTGGGTTGAGAAAGTCTTGTCCTGTAGGTTTTTTGTTTTTTCTTTTGAAATCAATTTGGTGCTGAATTACAAGCTTAGAGTTGTCTAGCCGGGCTGTAGGAAGTGTGCTTTGATGACTGGTTAGAGAATCCTGCAGAGCCGAGGATCTGTAGGGCTGCGAAACTAGTCTGCATGATACCACACTGGTGGATGCGTGTCATTATACATTTGTGCGGACCCACAGATTGTATGACACCAAGAGTGAGCCCTAATGTAAACTATGGACTTTGGGTGATAACGACGTGTCAGCATAGGTTCATCAATTGTAACAAATGTACTACTCCCCTGGGGCTTATTGATAGTGGGGAAGCCTATGCATGTGTGGAAGCAGGGGGTAAATGGGAAATCTCTGTACCTTATCAATTTTTCTGTGAACCTAAAACAGCCCTAAAAAAAATAATAAAATAAAATCTAGGGTTGCCTGGCTGGCTCAGTCAGTAGAGACTGTAACTCTTGATCTCAGGGTTCTAAGTTCGAGCCCCACATTGGGTGTAGAGATTACTTAAAATCTTTTAAAAAAAAAAATCTTTAAAAATAAATAATAAAATCTATTACCAAAACAAAACAGGAATCTTGTCCAGTTAAACATAGATGTATTGAACATCTGCTACATGCCCAACTATGGGATAGATTCTGAGAACACCAAAATAATGAATTTGTCCATGTCCTTGGTGAGAAAAACAGGGTGCATATCCTGAGTTAACTGGAGTCTAGGGAGACAGATAAGAAGACAAACCGCAGACATTTTAATAAGGGTTGTAGGAAGCTGCTTACGGAAAATGTTGAGAGTAGAACGGAAGGAGGTGCACCTCATGGGCATGGAAAGTAGAGGTATGGGAGGTTTCCCTAGAGGAGGTGAGAGCTGAGCAGGGTCTTGTAGGACGAGTAGGGGCTTCCTAAGCCTACAGTGGAGGGAGGTTGAAGGTGGGGACAGTTCTGTGATTGGCTGACTCTAATTATGTTGGTAAGGTGCCTTTATACTCAGTTTTGGTTTTCTGCAGTGGATAATTCTTTTTTTCCTGGAGCGTTAAGAGATCGGTGTAATTAATGTTCCTAAAGCTTTCCGTCATCTTTAGGTAAAAGGTGAGGTAGAAGGGAAATACATTCTTTATTATCCTCGCTTTACCAGCATCTCATCCCAGAAGGAAAATTCCCTGAAAGGTCATTTCTAAGAAGCAGTATTAATCTGGTGTCTCCTAAGCCTTATGTAACTTCCTGGAACAATGCAAGAGCAGGGAAAAGACAGTGACATCAGCCTGTAGATAGTAATGACTTTAAATCCTGAGCCTTATTGCCTTACTGCAGCTGCTCAGGGTGAGACAAGCTGGAAACTTCTAAACTTAACTCTGCCACTGCCTGCAAGCTTCTAATTAAAAGTTTTCAAATAAAATCAATAAGTTTTGACAGATAAAAGAGCAGATGGCTTAAGGAAGAGAACGAAAAGACGGCAGTAGGAAAGCACGGAGCTTTAATTCCGTTTGAAAACACTCCGTGTAGGAGCAAGCAGAGCTCTAACGTGGACAAGCTTAGGAAGCAGTAGAGGCTGTGTTGGGCCCAGTTCCATCTCAGATGTCACCTTGAAATTTTAGTTTGTGGCACAACCAGCCTTCCTGTTGCTCCGAATCCAAGCCGTGCCACAGGAGTGATCATCTCCGCCTTAAAACCAAGGGTGTTCATTTGTTCCCTATAGCGGTTTTTGTCATTCTCGTGTCTTTCGTTCATTCACCACGTGTGTATTGAGTGCCTCCTACTTGCTGGCGTTACTCCGCTGGGTGCTGGGGGTGCGGAGTGAGCCGAAGTCAGACCAGGGTTTTGGTTTTGGTTTGTTTCGGTTTTTTGGTTTTGTTTTGTTTTTTTGCCTCCAGCGGAACCAACTTAGTGCAGATTTAGTGCAGCTCGTTAATCAGTTAATTGGCTAATTAAATACAGCCAGTGAAAATCCATGGACTTTTAAAAATGCTGTGTATTTGATATTATTTGATGATGATGAAAGTACCGTATTGTATTTTATCAATCTGATCCAGTACTTGGACATACGTCATAGTTAATCCTCAGGACAAATCTTTGACGTGGGCATTGGTAAGTTTTAGTGACCAGGAAACTGAAATTCAAAGGACGAGGGTTGCTGCCCTGAATCCCAGAGCTGCTCTGTGGCAGAGCTATGACTCGAACCCATATCCTCCGAAGCCAGTTCGCGTGCTGTCTTGCTGCGGCAGGCTGAACCTTTTGGGCAGTCGTTTGGAATGTGGGTCATCTGACCACTGTAAACCTCTCATCCAAAGAGAATGCTTGTATGAACAATTCTAGAGAATGCTGACATCCCTGGTGTTCATATTGAGAGGTGGGGGTGGCCTACTAGACAGAAATAGTGCATAAGTGGAACCATGATGTGGGCAAAGCAAGCTAAGCAGTCGTGTCACGATGCAAGCTCTTTGTTTGCACTGGTCTCTTCAGCTCTCCCCGGGGGTTCCACGTCCTTCCTCCGTCCTTCCATGTGGACATCACTCTGCCTATGTTTGCTCAGCTTCAGTATGTGGGAGGGTTTCCTTTGACCTTGATGCCTTGTGGAAAACAGAAGGTTCTTTAAGTTTCTTTGGCCCTCCGAAGCTACGATGAGGTCAGGGCAAAGGGTTCCACTTGGGTGTTGATCAAGGCATGGTTATTTTAGAAAACTCCTTGTGGTTTGATCCTGCCGGCGAGTCTAAGTACCAGTGTAGTTTGGGATGCAAGAGATAGTCCGACATTTCCTCCTCTGTGTCTCATCGACCTGCAGTTTTCAGAGATCCATACGTTAAATTTGGGACACTCCAGGGAAGATCCATATGGCCTCTTTGCAAGATACACCACAATTAGTGAAGCCATCTGTGTTTTCCAGACACCCCTGCACGTCTAAAAGCAGTGCCCTCTGCAAAGTCACCCCGAGTGGTGCTCCCTTTTCCAGTTCTCTCCATCTTTCCTGAGAACTCCATTGGCCCTTTGTCCTTCTCAGCTGGCCTGTGTCTCTTCTGTTACTAGGTTTCTACTCTAGTCCTTCCATTCCACAATCCTCAGTATGCACGAGGGCCAGTGCTATCTTTAAATCTATCTGTGTATGTGTGTGTAATAGATAATTATATGAGATACCATTATATATAATAAATTTGTACTAAATGTCATACATGTTATCTAATGGATATGGAACCATGTGACTTAGGTGCCTCACACCCTTGTGTGGCTGCCGTGTACACACAGGACAGGACCACAGCACTTGACCATGGCCTGCGTGCCCTGCCTACCTCTCTCCCTCCTGTCCCATAATTCCTCAGACCCGCCTCGCTCTTGCCTCTTACATGGCCCTCGCTCGTCAATTCCCACCACCAGGACAGTTCTGTCCCCATATGTTTCAAAAGACTGGATTTTTCCCATCCTAAAATCAGAGAATACTCTGCTCCCTTCCATCCCCTAGCCCTCACTCTCTAGCTCAACTCCCCAGTTCTGATTCTCCTACCACTTCATTAGCCTTTATTTAATTTCGGTCTTGTCTACCGCCTCCACCAGAGTGTAAGCCTTGTGAGGAGAGGGACGGGAGGGACACATCTGGCATATCCTCCGAGCTTGGCACTGTGCCATCAGAGAGCTGCTGATACCCTGAATGGATGAATGATAACCGTGTCTCGTGCCCCATCAGCCTGTGACGCAGCTTATCGTACTCACCGACGCAGGAGAGACAGTGACTGAGTGTTGACTCGAGCGCACACACTCTCCTAAGCCCTCTGTCTGAACTCACCCGTTTAATTTTCCTGAAAACCCTATGAGGATGGTACATGATTGTTAGCCCCATTTTTCAGATGAGGAAACTGAAAAGTTCAATCATTTTAAATATTCAAGCACTGGGTGTTATACGCAAGTAATGAATCATGGAACTTTACATCAAAAACTAGGGATGTACTGTGTGGTGACTAACATAATAAAAAATTATTAAAAAAATAAAAAATAAAAAAATAGATCATTAAAAAAATAAATAATAAATATTCAAGCGATGAAACAAAGCTGCTCGAGACCCTGCAGCTGGAGAAGGACAGAGCCAAGCTCCGCATGCAGGCGCCTGGCCCTCACGCTGCGGCAGTTCCCTCCTGGCTTCCTAGAGCAGAGCCACATATGACTTTGGAGATCATGGAAAGAAACCTGGAGCAGGCGGCAGCCCGGGGAAATTAATCGATCTCACACCTGCTCCGGTGTACTGTTTCCCAGCCCGGGGAAGCTCGAACTGGCATCATCAGTTCTTCAGGGTGTCCATAGGAAAGGGAAACTGGAGTAATGTGTGCAGATGCTGGGACTGAAAGAATCATCGTCCCCTCATCAGAAAAGCATAATTAAGAGCCTCTCAGCCTATTAAATGAGGCAATGAATGCTAACGAACTGGGTAGAGTGTAAAACGCTCTATAAATGTTAGATATTCTTGTTCTCGAGTTCCTTGGGACGATGGCTTAGGTTATGGAACTGCTGGTTCAGAAGGTTTCAGTAGTACTACATCTACCCAGTAGCCAAGGAAAGGAGATGCCTCCAGGGTATTCTCCCCTATCATCCTAAACACTAAACGGGAATCCATTCTTCTCCCACGTTTCGGAAATCCAGAGATATGCAAATATAAATATGCAGGCTGCTCTTAAATGATACATGAAAGGGATTTTTGAAATGAATGTGCTGTGATTGAATTTCTGGTCAGTCACCCAGAAGGCATTTTGCACTAAGTTCTGGACCCAATTCCACTGAAAATGCGCGAAGCTTCTTTGCCTGCAGCCAGTCTAGCCAGAGACCAGGATCAGGGTCCTTGCCACAGAACTTACACTAAGTGGTGCAGAGCCCCAGGCTCGCAGTTGAAAAACAAATTAGCACAAGCCTAAAACAAATCCAATACAAAGTTACTTTAAAAATACCTTTTGCGCAACCTTGGCCAGACAATGTGTTAAGACAATTAAGACCCCTTTGATTTTAAACTGCTTGGTAAGACCAGCAGGTATTAATATATAACTTGGCATTTTCAGTGGAGGTAACTTTGTCACTTTCAAGAGAATTTGGCTACTCTTTGACAGTAAGAATATTACCAATTGGTGTTGTCCAAATAAAGGTCTCTTTGACCTGCTTTACTAATTGATAAGAAATACAGGGGAAAATAATCATTTAATGTATATGACTTAAGCTGAGATGATTTTTAAGAATAACTGACAGGAGTTGGCTCTCTTAACGAGGTTGAAGAGCCCCACTAATCACCTTGCTTATTATTAAACAAGTTTGCTAAGCAACCTTATTTCTTGGAGATGATCAAAGGCAAGCTTCAGACTTATCAGACTTGCCATGACATTCCAAAGCAGTGGAATTTTAAATCATATTTCCTCCCTTTTAGTATTAAAAAAAATTCGGCCAGTAGCATTTATAAAGTCTGTACAACAAAAATAGAGACAGAAGAGGTGAAGCTAATTTCACCCACACCCTCCTAACCCCATTCCTCAGAGGGGGCCCCTGGAGTCACTTTACCACATCTCTTTCCAGACCTTTCTCTACACATTTGTCTCTATGTGTGTATGTATTACATAGAAAAATGTTATGCTTATATAAATGGTATGCTAGTTGTCGATTGCTGCCATGAAACTTAATGCTTTGAAATAAGGCTTTTTATCTTAAATGTTTTCTGAGAGGGAGCAGCCCATAAGTGGCTAAGCTGGTGTGCCCTGGCTTATGCTCTCTCATAAGGCTATAGTCAGGATGTAAGCGGGGACGGCAGTCATCTGAAGGCTGGACTGGGGCTGCAGGGTCTGCTTTGCTGGTGGTTCACTCGGATGGCTGCCGTCTGGATGACACCTTCCCTCCCTGGCTGTGAACAGGAAGCTGCCACACGGGCCTCTCCATGGGGCTCCTTGAGTGTTCTTACGATGTGACAGCTAGCTTCATCTAGAACAAGTGATAAGAAAGTGAGAGAGCAGAAGAGATTAAGGAAAAAGCCATGACCTAGTCTTGGAAGCGACGCAGGGTCCTTTCTGCCATATTCTATTCACTAGTGAGTCACTAGGTCTGGCCCACAGTCAAGGAGAAGCTTACCAAGCTCCGGTTGCTAAAGGAGTATCAGAGAATTTCTGGACACGTTTTAAAACCACTACATATGGCGTGCTGCACATAGGATTCCACAATTACCTTTTTTCATGTAATGGTATGTCTTATTATAGACTGATTATATGTACTGACTCAATGTATGTGCTGATTTATTCTTTTAACAGCTGCATACTATCCCACTAGCTATTTAATCATTCTCCTCAGGACGGATACCCCTTGAGATCGATCTCATATTTTCACTCCCATAGATAACACAAAAATGAGGGTGCTTTCTTCATGCCTCTTGGACGCATGTACCAGGATTTCTCAGTAAAAATGCATCGAAGTAGCATTAGCGAGTTGAAGCATCTGTTTATTAAAACAGTTGCTATCAAATGGCCCTCCAGAATGACGGTTCTTATTTCCAACCACTCATGCCTCTCCCACTGGACTGTTGGGGGGACTTGTGGTAGAACCTCATTAGGTCAAATAACTTAGGGGACTGGCAGGTTATTTTTGCCTTTTCGAGTCTGGGTTTGGGAGAGGCCTGAGAATTTTCCCACTTTGCTCATGATTGCAGCCTCTCTCCTTGAACCCTGCTTGATTTAAACAAAAATACAGGAGCTCATCCCTCTGGAGACAGGGAGGCTTAACTGTTGTTTACAAAGGACTCGGAGGTTCTCAGGTACAAGTTGCCCCTGGAGAACCAGGTTGATTATTGTTCATTCAAAATGACTTCCTCTGTTATGGTAGCAGCTGAGAAATCCACAAGCCAGCATGTGGATTTCAGTGCAAAATTAAATGCCATTTTAGTAGCAACTATTTCTGGACTTTGCCTGTGCCTTTTTATTGCTAGTTAGTGATGCATAAAATCACAGGAGCCTCTAAGCCCTCCCACCATATAACTTAACCTCCCTTTAAACCCAATAACCAGACTGACTTCCTTCTGTTCAAGCTTCCAAGTGTCCTTGGCTGGCAAAAATCATTAATTGCAGCTACTAATCCTGATCAATAATTAATAATATCAATCATTAACAGCAGATACCAACCCTAAGACAAGGGAACCACAGGAAAGGTTTTGGTCTGATTTCTTTCTCTTTCTTTACTGTCCAGTCTTGCATGAGAATGGTTGAGCAGATCCAAAATAAGGTATCATCGAGGCAACCATCATTCACTCATTCAATCTATATTAATTGAAGCCCTACTGTGGGTCTGGTACTGTGCTGTCTGGTGTGTGTATGTAGGAAGAGTGTTAATATGATTAATACCTGCAAGAATTTGAAATCTCTTAATTATTACAGGTAATTTGTGTGTCTTACATACCAGGCACTGTGCTCAGCTCTTCATAGACATTAACGCCTTTCATTCTCTCAACAGTCCTTTTGAAGTAGATAGCATTGCCATTTTACAAATGTCGTGATACATGCAAAACCCTAGTTCTTTCATGAGCCAGCTGCTCATCTCCATCTGGGTCCCTAACCCTGCTGAACCCTAGTGCGTGAGAAGGCTGGACTAGTTCACCTTTTGCCATGATGTGTTTTTTTCTCACAAGAAGCTCCATAAAAATGCAATTAGTGACAGCGTCTACCCTGCTCAGAGATCCCTCAGGCCTGCAGTGGCCACTCCTGTACCTCTCATCTCAGAAGCTTTCCCTGAGCTCCCTGGCAAGGTTGGATCCCCAGAACACACGCCATGTATCTTCCCTCCTGAATTCTTGGCCCAGTGCAAGTCCACGTCTGGGAGATTATTTGCTGTGCGTCCACCAGGGTGCTGTGCGCTCTGTGGGGCTGTGGTCTGTGCTTTTCAGGCTCGCTTCTGTTGCCCCAGAGCCTGGCACGGAGCCTGGACTGGATCATCAATATTATTTAGTTCATTAACTAATTGCTTTACTAAAGGCTTGGAAACACACACACACACACACACACACACTCTCTCTCTCACACTGAAGAAACCCGGAGACTTCATCTTGACTTACACCTTCCAAGCCTCAGTCGGCAGATATTTATTGACCATGTCCTTTGACAGAGGCACCAAATTAAGAACAGAGGATGTAGCAGTAAACTAGGTATGATTCTTATTCTCCCAGAACCTGTACTCTGTTGGGGGATCCAGATGACAAATTAGTCGAATAAAATGAATAAAGTAATTTCAGGTATTCGGAAGTCCTCAGAAGAAAATGAAACTGAGAGCAGCTAACAGGCTGGGGGGTAGTCAGGGAAGAGTCTCCAAAGAGGGCACATCACACTGAGACCTGACCTGTGGTGAGGAGCCAGCCTTGGGAAGTTGCAGGCACAGAATTGTCTTGACGCTAGTAAAGGTATGAGTTACTCACGGCAGACTCCTTGGAGTCATCCCTGACTCCTTGCTCTTACACTCCTGTTGCCCCCGTCTCCAGAATGTCCTAGTTGGCCAGCTCCTCCCTGCCCTCACGGCTGCCACACTAGTCCGGCCCATCGTCGTTGTCACCTGGAGTGTTGGAATCACCTCCTGACAGGTTACACTGCTTTCAGTCTCCACCACTGTCTGCTCTTATAAGTCAGATCAGATCACTGCCCGGTTCGCATCCTTCGGTGGCTTCTCCTCACACTGAGGCTAAAATCCCAGTGCTGACTAAAGCCTATGGAGTCTCACGTCCTCTGGCCTCCTCTGCAACCCCGTTTTCTACAGCTCTCCTGCTTCAGGCACACTGCCCTTCTAGCTCCTCCACAAACAGGCCAAGCACGTTCCCACCTTGGGTGCTTTGATCTTGTGGTTTCCTCTTGCTGGAAAGCTCTCCCCTGCCCACCCCATGCTTTTGTGGTTTGCTCCATCACTCAATTCAAGTTCCGTTCGCATATTAACCAGAAGCCTCCCTGTCTCTTCCTGAAAATGGCTATCACCCTTCTTTCCTGTGCTTCAGAGCTTTGTAACTTTGTTTGGTAGAACTCCACAGAACAGAGGGGGCAAGTTATGTGTGTATTTCTGTCTCTGTTATTACAATATAAGCCCCATGAGAGTGGGAAATGAATCAGCCTTGTTCACTTTTGTATTTCTAATACCTGGAATAGTGGCACTCGACCGCTTTTTCTGGATGGATGGATGGATGGATGGATGGGTAGGTGGATGGATGGGTGGATGGGTAGATAGATGGCTGACTGATAAAATGCAAAGACCATGAGTCTTGATATGCTGGAAAAACAGAAGTCAAGAGTGGGGAGATAAAGGAGGAGACCGAAGAGGCAGCCTGGGGTCAGACCACACAAGACCATGTAAGTGATTTTAAGAAGCTTGGAATTATTCTAAGACGATCAAGAGGCTATTCACCTCTGGAAAGTTTTTGCTTTGTAATTCCTTCTAACAAGCAACATGACATTTGGAGAAACATTGAACTGTATGACCTCTTTATTATCTTCTGTGGTGCCCAGAAATAGAGCTTTACACTGCTCTTTGATCCTACCAATGTTTGCTTGAGATGTTATGGACAAAATAGCACATATGGAATCAGCTACTTTGAGTTGCTGTGTAAATTCACTTCCCCACAGAGCCCTCCCTGACCTCCCAGAGCAGAGTTAAGCGTCCTCCCATGTGCTCCTACATCTCCCACTGATACCAGACCATGAGTCACTGCTCTGTGGTGTCTGTCTCTGGGTCCTGCTGGCATGTCAGCTACTGGAGGCTGAGGACCATCTCTTGTTGACTCCTCTAACTCAGAAACCACAGAGAGGCTACTGGTCCTCTGGATCCAGCCCACCGGGGTGTGTGTTTCACCTGTTTTGTTTTAATTCACAGTAGTTGTCAACATTTTAGATTATTTATTTATTTATTTATTTATTTGTTATGTTATGTTAGTCACCATACAGTATGTCATTACCTTTGAGATAGTGTTCCATGATTCCTTGTTTGCGTATAACACCCAGTGCTCCATGCAATACATGCCCTCCTTAATACCTATCACCGAGCTAGCCCGTCCCCCCACCCCCTCCCCTCTGAAACCCTCAGTTTGTTCCCCGGAGTCCATAGTCTCTCATGGTTGGTCTCCCCCTCTGTTATCCCTCCCTTCATTTTTCCCTTCCTTCTCCTAATGATCTCCCTGCTATTCCTTATGTTCCACAAATAAGTGAAACCATATGATAATTGTCTTCTCTGCTTGACTTATTTCACTTAGCATCATCTCCTCCAGTCCCATCCATGTCGATGCAAATGTTGGGTATTCATCCTTTCTGATGGCTGAGTAATATTCCATTGTATATATGGACCACATCTTCTTTATCCATTCGTCTGTTGAAGGGCATCTTGGCTCCTTCTACAGTTTGGCTATTGTGGACATTGCTGCTATGAACATTGGGGTGCATATGACCCTTCTTTTCACTGCATCTGTATCTTTGGGGTAAATACCCAGTAGTGCAATTGCTCAGTCATAGGGTAGCTCTATTTTTAACTTTTTGAGGAACCTCCACACTGTTTTCCAAAGTGGCTGTACCAACTTGCATTCCCACCAACAGTGTAAGAGGGCTCCCCTTTCTCCACATCCTCTCAAACATTTGTTGTTTCTTGCCTTGTCAATTTTTGCCATTCTAACCGGTGTAAGGTGGTATCTCAATATGGTTTGGAAAAAAATGGATTTCGGCTTCTCTTGGAAATTTAAAAGACATAGTAATGCTGTTCCCATGTTCTCAACAACTGGAGGAATCGAGTAGCAAGTACCCTGGTCCTAGGGGGGCATGCTTTCTCCAGGAAGCCACCATCTCCACCACTCCCTATTCATTTTTATGCTGGAGACAATTTCTTGTCATCTAACATCGGGTTGAGCTATTGTTTTCGCGTAGGAAGGAAACAAAAGTCTATATCCAATTTGCAGGCAAAGGAATGATATAGCATATTGTACATGGACCCCTTTTGGGCAAAGAAATTTGTGACCCTGGTCCCAAAATAAACAAGTTTGTTACTTGATGTTCCAAAGCATAGACCTTGACTACTTAATGCAGTAAAATGTTAACTTTCCCCACATGGATATGTAGGTTTGGTACAATTCCTATCAAAATTCCACCAAGATTTTTTGTATATACAGGCAAGATTATTCTAAAATTCATACAGAAAGTCAAAGGAACTAGAATAAGTAAAATAATTTTTTAGAAAAATTATTTTAATAAAGTAGGAAGAATAAATATTTAATTTCAAGACTTACTATATAGCTACAGTAGTCAAGACTGTGTACTATTAACAGAGGGATAGACTCATAGATCCCTGAAACATAATAAAGAATCCAGCAACAGATCTACACAGATAGGACCCACTGATTTTTGACAAAGGCACAAAAGTAGTTTAATGGAGGAGAGATGGCCTTTTCATCCAGTGGTGCTGGAACAACCGGACATCTATAGAAAACATGAACCTCCATCTGAGTCTCACATTTACACGAAAACTAACTCAGTGGGTCATAGACTTCAACGTAAATTGTAAAGCTCTAAACTTTTTAGGAAAAAATGTAACAGAAAAATTTAAGGATTAGACGAAGCAAAAAGTTCTTATGTTTGACTCCAAAACACTATCCATAAAAGGAAAGTTTGATATTGAACCTTATCATAATTAAAGGTATTTGCTTTGCAAAAGACCCTGTTAGGACAATGAAAGGTTAAGCTACAGACTAGGAGAAAATATTTGGAAACCACCAATCAGGCAAAGATGGTCTCTAAAATATATGAAGAACCTTTAAGACTCATTATAAATATAATCCAGTTAGAAAACGGGCAAAAAAAAATATGAAGAGACATTTCACAAAAGACAACATACAGATGGCAAATAACATCAGAAGGGGTTCAATCATTAGCCTTTAGGTAGAGGCAAATTAAAACCACGTGAAGATAAGACTACATACCTATCAGAGTGGCTAAAATAAAAAATAGTCGCAGTACCAAATGCTGGTGAGGATGTGGAGAAACTTGATCCCATGTAATGTTGACAAGAGTGTAAAATGGTACACCCATTCTGAAAACAGTTTAACGGTTTCTTTAAAAACTGAACATGCAACTGCCATGTGACCAGGAACTGCAGTCCTTGACATTTACCTTTCAAAAATGAACACTTCGGCTTACACTAGGACCTGCACACAAACTTCACACATTTATTTTTGCGTTATAATTGCCAAAAGCTGGAAACAACTCTGATGTTCTTCAGAGGGGAATGGATAAACAAAGGTCCTACCTCTGTACCATGGGATGTGACTTAGTAATAAAAAGGAATGACCTATTGATACACTCAACAGTCTGGATTAATCTACAGAAGATTACGTTGAGTAAAAAAGCCAACCCCAAAAGCTTAGGTACGGTATGATAGACCTCTCCTTTACCCCTGGCAATTGCTAATCTGTTTTCTGTATCTCTGATTACGTCATTTCAAGATCAAGATGGTTACATGGTGAGGACAAGATTGGTGATTGCCAGGGGTGAGGGAGAGGATGGGAGTGGGAGGGAAGTGGGTGTGTAGCTCTAAGAGGCACCATGAGGGATTCTTGATGTACTGGCAATGTGGTCTGTATCTTGACTCTGTGTGGATGTCCGTATCTAGTCGTGATATTGTACTATAGTTTTACAGGATGTTACCATTGGGAAGAATTGAGCGAGGGTACATAGGAACTCTTTGTATTATTTCTTAGGAAGTAAGAAATGTGAATCTACAGTGATCTCAAAATTAGAAGCTTAATTAAAGTACAACACAGGTCTTAGAAATCAGCCAACCTTAGACCTCAATGCCTACTCTTCCACTTACTCGCTACGTGACGCTGAGCAGTTTGTTAGCCCCCCTGACCTTCTTTTCCTCATCTGAAAAAATGGGGATCATAAAAGTCTCATGCTCACACTGTTTTGTAGATGAATTAAGTGAGGTCATACATTTACAGTGCAAAAGAGCTAGCCTGCATCTGGCCTGCAGTTAGAATCAGAGGCAGCCCCCCCCCCCCCCGGTACACCTCAGGGTAAACTAGGGCTGGTGTTCACCAGAGATTGCCTGTGTATCTCAGTTCGTGAATGCTTAGTGTTGCAGTCATGGCTTTCATGGTGCTCGTAGGCTGGAAGAAATCCGCAGAAGAAACTTCTGTTGATTAACTAGTTAGGTCCAGACTACTTACAAGTATGAGCACCCTAATAATTTAGTAACTGTTTGGAAAAAAAAAAAAGAGTACACATAAATTGAAAGAAACCATATTTAATTGCATTCTTAACTACAGTTACGTACAGTGAACTATATGCCCCTGTTGGACTCCGCACAGCCTCTTAAACCTCAGAATAAGATTGGACACGACCGCCCTTGGTGTCTGTTCCACCTTGATCCTGATGCAGTGCTTGGGCTTAATCATATCAGCTGCCAAAACCAACTTGGCAAAAATATGATGTTATTCAAAGGGGAAAAATAGACACTAATGTTGAAATAGTGAATTTCCTAATGCTAGTTCTTAGAGTATCTGACAGATGTGAAATGCTGCTGTTTTTCCCTCAAAATTTAAAACATCTTCCAACATCCCCATGAGTTGGCTTTGATACCGTAGGGCACTTTGGCGCATAGATGGCACGCTGCAGGTAAAATGGTTCATCCTGACCTCTTCCCAAAGCAAAGTAGAGGAGACCCAGACAAAGCATTACCCTCCAGGATCTTCCCAATTGGAGCGAGCCACCTGCTCCTGGACATACTTGTGTCTCCAGGACAATAGTCTTTAGGGAACAAGAGTCATTTCCTCTGACTCAGCCGAAGCAGAGGAGATGATTATAAATGGATGTTGGAGGGGCGCCTGGGTGGCTCAGTCAGTTAAGTATCTGCCTTCGGTCAGGTCATGATCTCAGGGTCCTTGGGATTGAGCCCCACTTTGGACTCCACCCTCAGTGGGGAATCTTCCCCCCTTCCTTCTCCTCCCCCCCCCCGACTTGTGTGTGCGCGCACGCTCTCTCTTAAATAAAATTTTTAAAAAAATGGATGCTGGACCATTTTACATGCTGTGTCTTTCAGATGCACTCTCTGTTGTGCACAGCTCATTTCAGAGATAGTAAGCAATTCAGGAAGCTCCCCTCCTCTCAAAATTAAATTCTAATATAAACGCCTAGAAGGTGACAAGTGTAGTCCTAGGTACAGGGTCACAGAAATTAGTCAGGCCTGCTCCCCAAACTTTGAGTAATGGGTATTAAAATCCATTCCACAGACAACAAGCAGCATGGTGTTATGGAAACCTTGCAGTCAGGAGACCTGAATTTCAGTCCGGACTTTGCGAAATAGATTTGTTAGATCAGCCTTCCAGAGCTTCACTTTCTATATCTGCAGAACAGGTGTTAACTGTGTGCCTAGCACCCTTACCCCCCCTCCAGGAGCTAACCATGTAAGTGCATGTAAATTCAGTCTTATGACCACGTAACAAGCACTTATATTTGCCATTTTTAAATCACTAATTATCAACCCAGTCTGTTTTGTCCAGGGGTGAAAAGATTTCCAGACAACAAAATGTATTTCTCACGCTTCTCAGAAGAGGTGAACCTAGCAAGGCGGGGGGGCGGGGGGTGGAGGAAGAAAATTCTGGAGGGTTGTGTAGTTGATGTTAATGAGAAGCTTGGGAGCGTACAGAGTGGTACTGCCCCGGGAGCCACCGCCTCCTTTTGCAGACAGGAGAATAAATTCTTTGAGAGCTAAATTGATCTGCTCATTCCCTGTTCCTTTTTTCTCTCCAATAGATCACTTAAAAGAGACCAACTTTCTTCTTCTGATTCTGGCTGTCCGCCAGGGGCTGTTTTACCCAGCTAGTGCCGCATGTGATTTTTTTAATTTTTACTCCCAGCCCAAAAGCCTTCCCAAAGTCAGAGTTCATATTTCTTCACAGATGTGGTGCCATTCCAGGCATCGGTGATAGATGTCGCTTCATCGAGGTGGCTCTGATTGGGATCTCCGTCCAAGAAAGTGAGATGATATGAAAAACCATAAAGCAGCTGTTAATTTCCCTCTCAAAGTGGGGAGGATTATGCACAGCGGTGGAAAGCCGCTCTCTGGGTCCCCAGCCTAATTGTCTTGATTAACACGCTGCACGGCCATCACAGGTGTAGCCCATAATAGCTCTATAAGATTTTCATCGCCAAGCCAATTAAAATCTGTCATTGAGCCAAGAACTAATGTGTGCATCATAATGCCAAAAGTCATAACGAGATCTCTAAATAATAAGTGCTTGCATTTCTAGGACAATTTCTGGTTTCGGAGCACATTTACACTTCCTTTTCCTCGTTTTCTCCTCCTGTGGAAGGCAGGCAGTTGAGGTGGGGAACCCAACATTCAGAGAGATTTAGTGACTTATCAGTTACAGGACACCAATAATTGTACCAAACTGCTTATGACAAAGTTAAGTCCTTAAAGAGTTTTCTCCTGTGCATGTGGCAAAAACTAACGCACATCACTTAACAACTTAAAAATGCTTCTGTAGTTACTTTCTTAGCAGGTCTCCCATGATAGCACTGTGAATCCAGCCTTTATATTCCCATTTTTATGTGCATGAGTAAGCTCAAAACCATGGAATATTAGTTGACGTCTTGTGTTTCCTTTTAGATTTGAAGAAACTATGGTTTGGGGGCGGGGGGAGGGTTCTGTCACTTGTTCAAGGGCATACGGTTACCACATGGTAGAGCTAGGGTGAGAACCCAGGCTGGCAGACCCGGACCCAGCCTTCCCAGCCACCCTTCCACACACGCTCTCCGGTGCAAGGTGCGTCTTAGAGTTCGAGGCAGCTGGGGCAGTGTACCTTATGCTGTGCTATAAAGACACAGACGCCTCCTGCGGCCGCAGTGCCCGGCTCTGAACAACTGGAAGGTTTTGCTCAATGATTGATTTTTCCACTGCATTGGGAATGGGCAGTTTCTATTCTAAACTGAGTATAAACTTGACCCCTGCTCTCTTAACCGCGTGACCTCTGGGGTGCTGACTGTGTGTTTGCTGCAGCTGCCTTTGTTGCTTTACAGGCCACCCACCGGAGGCCCAGCAATGCGTTTAAAGAACCTGAGTGGCTCTGAATGGTCAGGAAGGCAGAGGACAAATGTCTTAGCAGGCGAGGCAGGTGAGGAAGTTGATAGACAGCCTGCCTATAGGAAAAACGAGCTCTAAGCTATTCTCGATCACAACCACAAACAGTTTCTTGCAGTAAAATGTGGTGCTCTTTATTTCTCAGAGATGAGGAATGAGGAGGAAGCCCTCTTTGGCTCTTCTGATGATTTTTTCAGATTAAGGCAGAGCCCCCGAGTACAAATGATTGCCTGGCTCCTGTCCCAGTCCTGACGGAGCACCCAGGATGGCTCCGTGATGACATGTGTGAGGGTAGGAGTGGAATTTCACATTTCTCACTGCTGGCAGGGCAGTGTTTCCCACCCATTGTTCATTCTGAAAGCTCTCTTCAGCCCCAGCCTGTGTGTGCTCACTGGAGGAGGGAAGAGAATGAATTCTGTGTTCCCGATGGTACGTTGAAGCCTAGGGCCAGGTTCCTTTAATCTAAAGAGCCAAAAATGATGATTTCCTCAAGAGCAAATGGCTCCCATTGCCTCTTTGGGATACATTCCCTTTTGGCGTGTATCCGTGTCTGCTCCACCATTCCATCCTGAAATCTGGGGTGCCGTGAAACCAGCCAAGTCAACGACATCCCAGCACAAATAGCGTCTTTCATTTAAAAAAAAAATAGAATCACAATTGGAGGTGGGAGAACAGCCTCATGTTCTGTACTATTTTGTTTCAGATTTTTAAATATTATAAAAAGAAAGAAGCAGGTATCTACTTATGTAAATACATAAGTATTTATTTATGAATGAGTTCGTGTATCTCTCTACAGAAAAAAAAATATTTGCCATTTTTATAAGGTTGTTCCCAAACATAATATGAATAAATCTCCACTTGGCCTAGCTTAATGCAGTTGAATTGATTTCTGCCTGCTAACCTGTGATTCCCTCACAGTGGGGAAGAATCGATAAGATCAGTCGGGCCCACTTTTGCACGTCATCGGGACTGGTTTTAATCTTGGTAATCCAGCTGCAGAGCACTCAATATGGAGGCAGACTGATTGGCAGCCATGTTGGCTGGATGGCTTGGTGACCATATTTAGGGCACATTTTAGCTTATGATGTGGTTTATAGTTCCTTGTCCTTTGGGCTTCATCGTGTGGTGTCTGTTTTCTTCCTTGTCCTGCAAAGGGCCTGTGGGAATGAAGCATGGGAAAATCAACCTGATGGGGAAGAGAACAGAAATAAGTTTTAAGCAGTATCAGAAAGGAAATTTTAAAAAATTAAAGCACTGGAGAGCCTTAGCGCTTGGAGAGGTTTGCATCAGGTTAGGCTTGGGGGAGCAGGCATTTAGGCCAAAAGTAAAGAATGCCCTGTGAGTCACTGGGTTAAAATTCACACTGCCCCCCACTCACTGGGCACACAGTAGCTGCCTCCCCTTTTGTTCTTTGAAAACATCACCTCAACTGCATCACATCTGGGGTGAGTCCTAAACATGATGTCTTCTAATAGCCTCATGTGAGAGTTTTATACATTTTAAACAAAGTCACACATGCAGGGATCCTATGACTCCTACTTCACACCCCAGGCCCTTGCAGCCCAGGAGACGTTGAAAACCCCACTAGAATGTACTGTCGGTGGGGAAAAAGGAAAGGAAGGGAATTCTTCCTCCGCCACCCAGCCGTTCATTTCCTACCAATTAGTAAGTTACACCAATCTTCAGACCAGAGACTGCTGTTGAAAAGGATTCACAGATAATATAAACGAAATGCTTAGAATGGAACCCGGTTCGTGTATGACTGCGTTAATTTATGAGACCTGCTATCACACAGTACCATGAACTTTGTCTAAGCATGGTGTAGACAACAGAAATTTATTGTGTCATGGTTCTGGAGGCTGGAAGTCTGAGATCAAGGTGTTGGCAGGGTTGGTCACTTCTGAGGGCTGTGACAGAGAGACTGCTGCATGCCTGTTTGCTAGCTTCTGGTGACTGTCAATCTTTGGCGTTCCTCGGCTTATAGATGCATCATCCCAGTGGCTGCCTCTGTATTCACATGGCGTTCTCCCCATGCGTGAGTCTCTCTCTGTCCCAATTTCACCTTTTTATAACGATATCAGTCATATTGGATTAGGGCACACCCTAAAGGTCTCATCTTAACTATTTATATCTACAATGATCCTGTTTTCAAATAAAATCACATTGTGGGGGTCAAGACTTGAACATACAAATTTCCAGGGGGTCAAATCAATGCATAACAATTACTATGTGTTAATCATCATTTGATTCTTAGCTTTTCATGATCTCCTCTAAACTACGGGTCTGCTGTCTCTATACTACACACTAAAATTTGCGAAAGAAGAGAATGAGGAGATTGGAATATCACCACATAGTATGAATACCTTCTGGTAGCACTGGCTGAAAAATTGTGTCCGCCATGTCAGGACATGGTGGCCCTGATAAAAGGAACCAAGACAGTTGGCCGGCCCAATCCACCAAGGCGGCAGAGCTCATCATTAGTTACACCGAAAGCCATCCAGAGTTTCGGCAGTCTCTCCAACCTTCGGGTTCTGGTACCCTCCCACGCTGAGAGGCAGCAGCCTGCCGAACCCTCACCAGATGGTGTGGAGTCCCCCGTGCCACTGGCGTCATGCACATTTTAGATTTATTAAAACGCCCATGAAAAAAGAAATCCCCTTTGGAGCAATAAAGTCCCAAATCCAGCAATTTCCTGCAGTATCACAGCAAAGTCCCCCCGGCTGTTGTTGAGATGGTTAGCCAGTAATTCTTCAAAACGGTTTTCTTCTGACATGTACACAACATTTTCCTTTGTAAGAACCTGAAGGTTTGATTCCTCCAGAGCCCATTACATAGACAGATTGGCCCCTGAGATAATTACAAGAAGATAGTCTAATGGGCTCGATTAAGGAAATCCCATTACCTCCATGAAGAATCACCAGTGAAGTGCAAACCCAGACGAGCCTCCCTCCACAAAAAAATAGTTCCTTACCTAGAAGCATAGAAAGAGCATTCAGTCCACCCGTTTATATTTGGAAACTAGGCTGATATTGATCTGTCAGAACAGGATTGTTGAGCTAGCATATTTTTACTCCACTCTGTTTCAAAAGAATTTAGGATGACATACAAGGGTCTATCAAATAGAACATTTTAGAATAAATTAAAAGTTGGGTGACCTAAAATTGTAGTCTTGTTATTGGAAGGTAATTTTACAGCACAGGCGGGACTGGCAGCTGTAGAAAACTCAGCCCTTCCTGATCTGACATGATCCTCAGAGCCCTGGGGATTGCTCACCACCACCTGAGAGAGACAGCCCCTTGGGTTGTTATAATACCCCTAGCTAGTGATTCCTCTGGCATCTAGATGGGTAAGAGGGCAAAAAATTCCCAGGTGTGTAAGGAAGTAGCTGTCTACAAGGAGGCCATTAGTGGTTTCATCCTCTTTTCTCAGAAAGGGATTTGTATGGATATAGAACATTGTCAGCTCATAATTTATACTGGCTCCCTTCCCCTACCACTGTTAACTCCAACTTCAGATTTGAAGCATATTTTTTTTTAAAATGTAAAAAAAAATGTATGAAAATGTTTTGGAAGGCGGGGGGAAAAATCACTTTTGCTAAATCACTAAACACAAAGTTAAGAGGATGTATTAAGCTCACCTCTGCCCCATGCCCTCATAGCGTCTACGGCACATACATATAGAGAAGAAAGATTGCTTGCTATTTTCGAACCTTCTTTACTGAGAGTGCCTCACCATTATTAACTAGGTATTTTCAAAATCTCGGTGGTGAGCATAAGAGCTACCTGGGGAGTTTGTAAGTTGCAGATTTGCACTTTGGATTCCTTAAAGAGTCTGATTCAGTAGAACCAGAGCTGGACCTAGGAATCTGCATTTTTAATGTGTTTCTTTGGTGATAATGATCTTCAAGGCCTATGAAACAGTACTGTGTTGTCTTGTGGCCAGCATCACCATCATTTTTTTTTTTTGCATTTTTTATCCTACCATTCTTCCTTCAAAATGGAATTCTTCCCCATGTGTGATGCCTATAAAAGCAAAACATGCTAATTATTTTTCAAACCGTTAGACGATGTAAGAAAAAGACATCAATTTTCTGCCATTGAGACAGAATTATAAAATTTTAATGAATATCCAGCAAGAAATTGTGTGTGTGTGTGTGTGTTGTAATTTCTGTCATTTAAAAATACTGTTTTAAGTTTGCAGACGCAATATCATGGAAGAGAAAGGGAGGGAGGTGGCTTCCACAAGATCTTTCTCTTCCAATAATAACAACCAGTACCTTGTCTTCTTTGGGTTCTGGGCCTCTAAGGGCTTCATTTATAGTGGGCTGTTGCAGTGATAACTTCACAGCTCCTTATAGCTCTACTTAGAACAGTTTTATTCAAGGACTGGGTAGCTATTGATTGTTAACTCAGAAGACATGAGAGAAATTGCTGTACCATCTCCAAGATTCTTTTCCCTTTTGTTGAACACATCATCTTCCCACCACAGAACTGGTCTTTTTTGTTTTGTTTTGTTTATTATTATGTTCAGCAAGCTAACATATAATACATCATTAGTTTTTGATAAACTGGTCTCTTTTAGCCCTTCTCCATCTTCTCCATTTGGAAATCCGCATCTGCCCTTCACTTTGCTGCCTTTGGTGTGAACTGTCCTTGAGCTGTTGGCCTCCAAGAGGTCTTCCCTACCCAGGGCAGGCTCTAAAACCAAGGTTCTCCATTTATTCGGTGCTTCATTATCATTGTGAGGTCTTACCCCTCAGAGAATCTCAGAAAGTGATGATCCCTCACTCCTGAAAACTTGTACGTATCTATACCCAAATTTTTGCATGTAATTTCAGGAGGTGCAAGGAATCTAAGTTAAGGACTCCATTGGTAATACATCCTCCGCAGTCTGAGTCCCCTCCAATCTACCAAGGATTCCTACAGACATCATTCATGAAAATAAGTACTGAGCATCAATTATCCAGTAGATACTGTATTGGGGCACTGGAGATAAAAAGAGAAATAAGATAGGAGCCTTGTCTTAAGGCTATCAGTATAATGGTAGAGGTACATAGACAAACAGTGGCCCCAGAATGGGATAATGAAACAAGGCAAGCAGTATAATGCTCTTAAAGTATCATTCTCACTTCTTCAACCCTGATGTCTCTCTTCTTGCTGTCGTCCATGAAGATCTTCCTCACCAACCTCAAGCTTACTTCTCCAGTATCATCTGGACACACCTCTTTGTTTTGCCCTGCCCTGGCAATTCATGCTCCTTTAACATTAAAGTCTCTGTTTGTCCCCAAATGGGCCCTGCTCTGTGGGTCCCCAAATGGGCCTGGTATACTTTCCTCTCCCATGCTTTGCCCTTTGGTCAGGCTGACTTTTTTTTTTTTTAAGCTTTTATTCATTTATTTATTTGAGAGAGAGCAAGAGTGAGGGAAGGGGAGAGAAAGAGAAGAAGAAGCAGTTTCCCCGGTGAGCAGGGAGCCTCGATTCCAAGACCTGAGATCATGACCTGAGCCGAAGGCAGACCCTTAACCAACTGAGCCACCCAGGTGCCCCTGGTCAGGCTCACTCTGATTTGTCCTTTACCACTAGACTTTGGGTGCTTCCTCCAGGGAGCTTCCCCTGATACCCTCAAGTTCAAGTTAGATGCTTCTCCTACCTGTTACCATAGTAGTCTGTACTTACCCTTATTTTAGTTTCTATCGTACTATACTACATTTACCTCCTTACCTGTCTGTATTCCTCACTAGGCGTGATATCCTCAAGGGCAGGGACTAGCATGTTCATAGTTCTAGTGATACTGGCTAATGCATAGTAGTTAATAAATTTTTGAATGAATTAATTTACTAATTAATCAGTTTAATAAAAAGCCCTCAACAGAATTAGTTATAAGGCTTTCAAATATAAGTCAGAATGGAGAGCCCTCCTATCTCTTTATTCGCTAGGAAATGCTGTCTGTAATTAGAACTTCAACAGTGTCTGACCAAGCCACTCTGTCCGTGAGGAATCTGACTCTTGGTTACTTGGTACACGCAGAGGCAGGACTTAAGAGATGGTCACCCATCATTTACTTAGCACTCTGTAAAATACTTCGGGGAGTAGCAATTCATGAGTTCCTTCCTTCAAGAACCTCATGTGGGGAGCACAAGGGCTCCCTGTGGGTAATCTGGATAGTATATAACTTACTCCCAAATTATGTAGTACAGATTATAAAATGGTATTTATAGTCACTTCCAGCTCGGTCTTTCTGAGAATCTCAGGTTCTTAATAGCACTTCACTGTATTAAACATTTCCGTAGCATGATTTCCTAACCAGATGGGGGGGAGACACGTGTTGATGACTTTGCATGTGTGAGGTTGAGCGTAATCCACTCTTCTGAGTAGGTATCCAACAACTATTTGTTAAACCAAATACTATCAAAGGAGGGGGAGACACCAATAGTCATAGCACCTGGATGAAGAGTTTCACATCTACGAATTATTTGACAGGGATGAAAGGCTTGTATATTTAACAAGCATTGGGGAATCACTGCACGTTGTGTCAGGGGCTGTGACAGGCCCGCAAGAATTAAGGTGACATCAGTGAAAGCCTACCAGCTTCAAAATCAGATGTACCTGGGCCCCTGGGTGGCTCAGTAGGTTAAGCATCTGCCTTGGGCTCAGGTCATGATCCTGGGGTCCTGGGATTGAGCCCTGTGTCGGGCTCCCTGCTCAGTGGAGAGTCTGCTTTTAACTCCCTCTCTCTCAAATAAATCTTTTTTAAAAAATCAGGCATACCTGATTCAAATCCCAGCTCTTCTGCAGGTTTGGTAAGTAAAGTTCCATTCATTCCATTGATACTGTTGAGTCATGTTCTAGAAAAGGCAGTGTGCTAAATGTTGAAGAGACAGCATTAAATATTTCCTATAATCTTGGAGGCTTCACTCACTTTCCTTGGTTTCTTCTGCTGTAAGATGGGGCTAACAATATTTTCTAGGAGAGCTACTGGAAGGACTATGTGTGATGTGTATGAAAATGCTCAGTACATTCTTGGCATGTACTAGATACTCAATAAATGCCACTAGAAAGCACAGTTCTTATAATGTAGAAGAACAGTATAACATAATATAGTCAGGACGAGACAATGAACATTCAGAATGCAGCTGGAGCTCACTGGCTAGGATGTCAGCCCTGCCACCCATTGAGTCCTTGAAATGTGCCTAATCCAAACTGAGATAGGCTATAAGGATAAAATACATACCAGGTTTTAACGATTTAGTATGAAAAAAGACAGAAAGAGAGCTCATTAATACTTTTTCCATTTATTACATTTTGAAATCATATTTTCACTAAATTTGGTTAAATGTTAAATTCTTCTTTTGAATGTTGCTGCTAGAAAACTTATGTATGCAGCTCGCATGACTTCTGTTGGGCAGTACTGGGCTTGAGAATAAGTTACTGATTTTTTTAAAAAGAGCCGATTAGGGTTGCCAAAAGTGACCCAGAGGTGTGTCCTGTGGGGTTGTGATGGAGCAGGGATGAGAACGCAAAGCTGCAGTCCTGACTTCATCGCCTCGTGGTGCTTTCGATAGTAGTTACCGGACTACACCAGAGCCACGACATTCTAACCCACTGTAGCTCATAGACCACTTGTGAAATGTCCCCACCTATACTTGTAGGAAAGGGGGCGGTGCTTGGATGGAGGAAAGCTGGCAGAGATGTCTTTGGTTCTCACAGCGGCTGCTAGAACTGACTTCGTCATTTGGAAGCAGTGTAAAAGCAGCGAGCTTTAGACAGATGAGGTTTGGATGTCAGGATGATTCTCCCTGCATGATCTTGGGCAGGTTACTTAATCTCTCTGAGCCTCGGTGTCCTCATTTATAAATTGGTGACGATAATAGTAACTGTATAAGTCTGCTCAGGCTGCCGTAACAAAATACCATAGACTGGGTGGCTTAAGAAACAAGATTTCTCACAGTCTGAAGGCTGAGAAGTCCAAGGCGGAGGTGCTGGCTGATTCACCTCCCCAGTGAGGACTCGCTTCTTGGCTTGCAGATGGCTACCTTCTCTCTGTATCCTTGTGATCCTTGTGTGGCAGAGAGAAAGCAAGCTCTTTGGTGTCTCTTTTTTTAAGTCATTTTACTTTATTTTTCCTTTTTTTTTTTTTTTTAACTGAGGTATGGTTGACCTACAATGTTACATTAGTTTCAGGTGTTTAACATAGTGATTTGACAACTCTCAACATTATGCTATGCTCACCACAAGTGTAGCTACCGTCTGTCACCATACAACTCCATTACAGTCCCATTGACTCTATTTCCCATGCTGTACCTTTCATCCCCGTGATGTATTCATTCCATAACTGGAAGCCTGCACCTGCCCCCCCCTTCCTCCCTTTTGCTCATCCCCGCACCCTCACACCCCAGCCAGCAGCTACCAGTTTGTTCTCTGTAATTATGGGTCTGTTTCTGCTTTTTTGGTTTTTGTTGATTTGTTTTTTAGATTCCTCTTGTTAGTGAAATGATACGGTATTTGTCTTTCTCTGTGTGACTTATTTCACTTAGCATAATACCTTCTGGGTCCATCCATGTTGTTACAAATGGCAAGATTTCATTTTTTTTTTTTTTTGTGGCTGAGTAATAATATCTCTGTGTGTGTGTGTGTGTGTGTGTGTGTGTGTGTGTACACACCACATCTTCTTCATCCATCCATCAGTGGACACTTGGGTTGCTTCAATATGTTGGCTATTGTAAATAGCGCTGCAGTAATCAGAGGGGCGCATGTATCTTTTCAAAATAGTGTTTTCATTTTCTTTGAGCAAATGCTCAGTAGCAGGATTATTAGAGTGTATGATATTACTATTTTTAATTTTTTGAGAACCCTCCACACTGTTTTCCACAATGGCTCTACCAGTTTGCATTCCCGCCAACAGTGTATGAGGCTTCCTTTCTCTCCGTATTCTCACCAACACTTGTTATTTCTTGTCTTTTTGGTACTAGCAGTTCTGACAGGTAGGTGGTGATATCTCATTGTGATTTTGATTTGTATTTCCCTGATGATTAGCGATAATTGAGCATCTTTTCGTGTATCTGTTTGACATCTCTGTGTCTTTGGAAGAATGTCTATTCAGGTCCTCTGCCCATTTTTAAATTAGATTGTTTGTTTTCTTTGGTGTTGAGTTGTATAAGTTCTTCATATATTTTGGATATTAACCCTTTATCAGATCTATCATTTGCAAACATCTTGTCCCATTTGTTAGGTTGTCTTTTCATTTTATTGATGGTTTTTTTCCCTATACAAAAGTTTTTTAATGTTGATATAGCCCCAATAGTTAATTTTTTTAAAGATTTTATTTATTTGACAGAGAGAGACAGCCAGCGAGAGAGGGAACACAAGCAGGGGGAGTGGGAGAGGAAGAAGCAGGCTCCTAGTGGAGAAGCCTGATGTGGGGCTCGATCCCAGAACCCTGGGATCACGCCCTGAGCCGAAGGCAGACGCTTAATGACTGCGCCACCCAGGTGCCCCGCCCAATAGTTAATTTTTGGTTTTGTTTCTCTTGCCTCAGGAGACATAGCTAGAAAAATGTTGCTATGATTGATATCAAAAAAATTACTGCCTGCACTCTCTTCTAGGATTTTTATGGGCTCAGGTCTCACATTTAGGTCTTTCACCCATTTTGCATTTATTTTTATGTGTGGTGAAAGAAAGTGGTCCAGTTTCATTCTTTTGCATGTGGCTGTCCAGTTTTCCCAACACCATTTATGGAAGAGACTATATTTTCCTCTTTGTATATTCTTGTCTCCTTTGTTGTAGATTAATTGAGCATAGAAGTGTGGGTTTATTTCTGGGCTCTGTATTCTGTGCCAGTGTCTGGATCTTTTCCTGTGAGGGCACTAATCCCATCATGAGGGACCCATCCTCGTGACCTTATCTAACCTTGATCTCCTCCGAAAGGCCCCACTTTCAAATGCCATCCAGTTGTGGGTTAGGCCTTCAACATAGGAGTTCAATTCGTGACAGTAACCGAAGCACTAGATTGTTGTGAGGCTTGAAGGCTCTAATGCACGGGAAGCACGTGGCATGGTATAAATGCTCAGTTGCTGGTATTGTTGCTGTGACGTGTGTTTTGCATAGTGATGTATCTTCAGCTCCGGAACGATGCCTGCCACATAGTTGGTGTTCAATAAATATTTGTTGAATTAATTAAATAACTCATCATCATCACATCACGCAATGACTAATTATTCCATTTGCTAGGATTCCGGTGTTACCAAGTAGGATCCTACTTGTGTCACCCTCCAGGCAGTGCCTCTGAATGGAGGTCTGAGTCCCGTAAGGACAGCCAGGGTTGACTAAATTGTCTTGTGCTTTGACGTTAATGCCCTCCAAGCTGACTCCGCCCTGAGGCCACTCCTTAGCAGCCAGCCATGCTCACGGCTCTGTTTCCCTAATCCTTTCCATCTCTCCACTATATCCAACCATGAGACTCCTTTTCCCCATCCAATTTAATAGTATAAAACCTGCTCTGACTTAGAATCTCTTTTGCAGCTAATCGAACCTTGCAGCTTTCTGTTAGCTGTTCGTATTTGCTCTAAGCCCAAGCTGAGGCATCTGGGATTATTATGTAATAACTTGGGCTCATTTCTGGTCAGTATATACCATCCCTTTTCATTCTGCAAATCCCCTTGGGGTGCTCTTTCCGTTTGCAAGGGGTGAGAGAAGTAGTTGGAAGGGCTGTGGCTGGGGGGTTGGGGATGGGAGGAGTGTTTGCTATGAGTTATTATCCCACACTTACCAGTATTAAACTGGATTTGACAACCCATAGTCTGGGATTTAAATGATCTAAATCCTTCTTCATTTGGCAGCCTGGTCTCCCTTACTATTTATTGTGCTACCCAATTTATTATCAACGGCACACTCAGAGGCTTTGGTGTGTGGTGCCTTCACAGTCAAGTGATTTATACAAATAATTAAAAAGATGAGGTTCCCAGCAATGAGATCCTAAGCTGCTCCCCCTCTCCCTTGCCTCTCATCTGGTTCAGTTCACCTCTCACATGTGAACCCTTGGCCCTCTTACTTCCCCTCCTTGGAAATACGTCCTCAGCTTCCTTCGGGACCTGGGAAGGAAAGGCCCTTTGCAGGGAGCAGGGAGGGTGGTGAGAGCCGTGATCTGATTCCGATAATCAGTATCGGGGCTTTATATGGGAGGTACTGCAATATGGTACTTTCCATATGTTGTAGGATTTCAGTTGTCACATCAGCCCTTTGAGGCAGGCATTGATTTTTATCAGTGAACAAGAAGACACATTGTGTCTCAGTCTCATTAGAACAGGCAGTGGGAAAAGGAAGGATTGGAGGCTGGGAGGGCAGGGTAGGATATGGTCACGGGATCAGAGGGAATACTGACCCGGACAGGTAAGTACATGAGCTTTGAAACCGAGCAAACCGGGGGTGAATTCCAGCTCTTTCCCCTATTAGCTGTGGAACTCAGAGCATGTAGCCATTCTGTGCCTCAGTTTCTTCATCGGTAAAATGGGGCTAGTGGAGTACCAACATAGGAAGTTTGGAGGAGCAGGTGAGATGCTACATTCAGAGCAATTAATACATTTCTCCATCTGGTAAAAGGGCGATAATAATAGTACTTAACTCATTTACCTTCCCAGCAGCAGTATGAGGTACTATGTATAAAGCACTTCAAACAGTGCCTAGAAATGCTCATGTACATTAGCTATTGTTACTCCTGCTCGTACTGTTTTTACTGCTAGTCCCACCAGCACCACTACTATTACTAGTATTTGTTGTCATGATTCAAACCAAATCCAATACAGAAGATCGGTACTATCCAACCAGTATGTTGCAAAGACCTTGAGGTAGGGCCCTGGTAAGAGAATTCAGCCATGATAGTAATTACAGCTTGTACTAGTATGAGAACAATGGTGTTTGTGTGGGTGCATGCGTGCACGTGCGTGTGTGTATGTTCCTGCTTTATTTTCCCCGCCCCAGATCTATGCCTGCCCTTCTCAACTTGGATGCCAGCTCCAGGCTTGCCCAACAGAGGTTTGCTCTAAAGCTCTAGCCCACGCTTAGAAAGAACAGCCTTCATTCAAGGACTCAGTATCCTATCGTCTCATCTCTCTGGTCTTAAGCCGTGGTATGTGTACTTTATTAGGCCATATGTTTCTTGCTGAAAACCAAATGTTGATGGATGGGCTCTAGAGAAGTTATTTCTTTATTTAAAATATGGGGCAAAGGTGGCTCTGTTGGGAACATCTGCTGCATTGAATCTAGACAGCTGTCCCCCCTCCAGTTTCATATCTTGCAAAAATATTTGTTGACCTCAAGTAAACTTCAGCAATCCTATAAATGCCATTATATTTGTTTGTAGCACCCAGCCCTGTGCTTTGGAAACACAATAAATTTTATCTTGTGTTGCCATGTAACTTGCACTGAATATACTACTTGCTACTTGTCTATAGTTTATAGATTATGAAACACTGATACACATTTGTAAAGGAAGCAATGTCAAGGGTTCACAGTGGCCTGGAAGTCCAAATTTGGCCCACATTTTCTCCCATATCCTATACTTAGAGCCAAGAGGAATGCGGAATACTCCAGAATGATTTTATGGTGTATATATATGTCAATAATTTGTAGGCACTGGACAGTGCTTTCAGCACAACCCTGCTTTTGCGGAAGCAACGGTAGCAGAAAATGGACTTTAGAAACCATTTTCGTAGGTTAACTGTGTGGTCATGAACAAGTTCTGTAACTTTCTAAGCCTCGATCAAGTTCCCCAGCTGTACGTGTGTGTAGAAGTGAAACCAGTCTTGTAGTACTGCTTGAGGATGAAATGAAAGGATATATTTAGACTGTAGCCCCATCCCTGACGCAAAGTACTCAAAGAAGTGTTGATTTTTAGTGCTTCCTCTTTTATTGGTTTGCGAATTTCTGAACTTCTTTTTCTTTTTAAAGATTTTATTATTTATTTATTTATTTGAGAGAACAAGAGAGCACGAACCTGGGGGTGGCGGGGGCAGTGTGGAGACAGAGAGAGAAGGAGAAGCAGACCCCCTCACCCCAAGCAGGGAGCCCAACACGGGGCTCAATCCCAGGACCCTGGGATCATGACCTGAGCCAAGCAGGTGCCCCCTGAACTTATATTTAGTAAATTTTATTGATGTTGTCTTTACTGGTTATTATGGTGTGATGGTGGTGGTGGTAGAATGCTGTTGTTGTGCAGGGTAATAACCATCAATTTTGTTATTCTTGTTTTAGAAAGCTTTTCTCTTTCCCCTTACATTTCTGCAAGATTGCTCTTCATTCCTCATTTCAAGGCCTGAGTCGCTGTGGAAATTCCGAATCCTGCCTCCTTTCTATTTCTGTCCATCCTCCTGTCTGTCAACTGTCACTTGGTTTTCACTTCCTCTGCAGAGGAGTGGGAGTTTTGTGAGTTTGGAGCTGAGAGCCCGAGGCATCACACAGAATATTGTCACTTAGCGCTGCTGTGGCATTTCTGTTAAGCAGGACTTTGCAAACCTTTTCATGAGTGTATGTTTGTTAAAATTCTTTTTTCTCTCGTGGTCAAGAGACGTTATTGAAATTCTGATTCTCGTACTGAGCCCTGCGCTGAGTGGCTTACCTCTGACCTTTCACCATAACTGAGCAGCAGAATAAATGAATGATGATTTCAGCTGCCTCCTTCCCTCCCCGGGTAATGAATGAGTCAGCATCAGGGACTTTGCCAGGAGGCCTGAGTCATAAATATCCCTGCAATCCATCAAAAATCTCCACAAAGGGTTGTTTTTAAACAGTATATGAGGAAAGAGTCCTTGGACCTTATCTTAATCATCACATCAGTGGGAGATATTTATGGTTCTAACTTTGGGGGAGAAAAGAAAGCTCTGGCCAATGATATGGAGAGAGGCGTTGGAACCCATTGTGAGATGATAAACTTCTCATGGAGGAAAGACAAAAAAATCTCAATGAACGTACCCACTCTGCCCCCCCATGTCTTTGTCCCTTATGTCCCATTTCTTCGCCCTGTCTTTCTAACCTTTATTAAAGACTCGTCAGACGCCAAGCCTGGTGCTAGCTCCTTTATTTGCATTATCTCATTGAATCCTCACAACTAAGCTATAAAACAGGCAAGATTTTCTTCACTGTTTACCGAGGAGGAAATTGGGAATAAGAGTGACTGACACTCCCAGGATCTTAGAGTTAATATGTGGCAGAACTGGGCTTTGACCCCAGAACGGTCTGACTTCAAAGCCGGAGCTCTTAATTACTCAGTTATCCTCTCTGGGAGGCCAGGGAAAATGAAGAGGGAGAGGAGAATATTCAGAAATGCAAGTTGACCTTCTCTCTGCTATCTAAGATGCTAATTATTTAGCAACAGATAGAGTATGGTATAAAGTCTCTGGCAAAATAATTTTCTTTTTCTGCCAAGTACTATAAAAAGAGGGCCCCTATACAGATTCCATAAGACCCTGCAAAGTCCCAGCAGCAGACTGTGTTCCTGGGGATGCTCTGAACGTCAAGGCCCCAGCCGTACCGCCGGTTTTGCAGACATTTACAATGCCAGTAATTGCAATAATGATGTGTACCTGCACGTGCCCTGGTTTCCCTTCATCCACTCTAGATGACTTGGAGCGCAGTCTGCCATCAGGGATGCTTTTGTGATATGTATGATATTTTATTTATGAGAAGATTAGCAAAATATGATTGTTGGATTCGCTAATAAAGAGGCAATTGGAAAAGGAGCCAGCTGGCGTGCCACATGTAGCTCCGGCAGGAAGACACATCTAATCTGTGTTTTTCTCTCCAAACTCACACCTTGCAGGCGCCTCGAGCTTTCTCCCTCCCCCTTTCCACTAAGTGCCTCGAAGACCTCATCAGTTTCTTCTGAAAATGCGGAGACTTTCTCCGCCTACGTTTCCCGATCAGACTCCCCGTGACTCTTCAGGCTGTTCTTTCTAATGATGAAAGTTGATCTGACACACATGTTGGAGCATGACTTGGTCCGCTTGGGAAGGGTGGGAGAGCAGTGCTAAGGGATCGGTTAACTCTGAGATACGGGGCGCGGGAAGAACATGATCTCTGAGCCCCATTCTGTGCCTTGGTGAAAACAAACACACTTCTACTTTTCACGGTCTAGTAAGTAATAATTCTTGTTAATGACTAACGTCTCATTTCAAAATATTCCATGTATGGGAGTCATGCAGTAGGACAGATAGTGCTGGAGGTGAAACCTTTTTTTTCCTTCCTAATTCTGAATCTAAAAGAGGGCAGTCATTAAATCAATGTCTCTCTCCTCCATCTTTGTTTTCCTTTTGTTGGGAGTCATTGCATTTTTTTTAAGTGACTTATTTTGTAACAGTCAAAATGATACACGCCCATTACAGAAAACTGAGAGATTTATCTTAAAGAGGCAAAAGCATAACTTAAAGCCTTAGAATCTTGTACTTTGAGGCTTCATACACTTCCTTCCTGCCCTTTTTTCTTTAATGAGTGTGTTGACCATAGATGAGGGGATCCACACTCTGCAACGAAGGGAAGTGTCTCTGAGCTAATAACACTGAGAGCTTACTCTTGCCACTGTTTTCTCTCGAGTGAAATTTAGTATACAGTTAGTGAATCTTGTATCTCCTCAAAGGTGCTTAAGAAAATGAGTTCCAATGGGGCCCCTTTGCAGAGCGGCCTCACAACTGGAGTGTGTCTCTAGGACGAAACCTAGCTCCCAGTCCTTCGGCACTTAGTGCCTTGTGGAAACGTCTCTCTGAACCAGAGCCGTAGTGTATGTTAGAGTTAGGACACGTAAGTCACTCTGTTCACACAGCTCCTTAGCCACAGAACATGCTTTTCCTTTTGGAATCTAGAATTTTATATAGCCATCTAGGCATCCTGTGGATTGCCCAGGATTTACGAACAGAATGGACTTGGGGTAATTTACACAGCAGTGGAGACTATGGGAAACCCTTCATAGTTTTCCTAAGTGAGACCCCAGGAGCCTGAGATTCAGAACCGTGTAGTTGTTAAGACACTGACTCAAGGACCACACTGTCCAGGTTTGAAGCTTGCCTCCACTACTGAGTGGCTTTAGGATGTTAGGCAAGTGACCTAGCTTTCCTCAGCCTCAGTTTCTTTCTGTGTTAATTAAAATAATACTACCAAGTTGTAGATGTGTTGCGAAGATCAAGTGAGTTCCTGCATATATGGTGCTTAAAAGAGTACCTAACATACTGATGAGTAAATAGTAGTTGTTGGCACTGTTTCTGGTAATCAGGGGTGTCTGTGTTTGTACTTGGCCACACCCCCTTCTAAGGGATCCCCCAGAATATCTTTCTTGAACTCTGAACTTTCTGGGGACAAAAATTCTTGTGCTCAGTTCTGTCCCCCGCTGTACCTGAGACACCACCTAATTTGGTATGGATGCTTACTAGTTGGCTCAAATTGGCAAAAATCACAGTTTTCTCCTGGTTATTTGGTGCCTAGGGATGACTTAACTCCAGACCATGTTGGGTGGGTGTGTAATGGTGGAGAAGGAAGCCTCATTGGGCGGTACTCCTCTATGCCCACCACCGCACCCCAACCCCGATTCTTCTCTTTAATTCCCAATTGCCTCAAGATCGAGGAGAGACCATGAAACCAGTAGCTGTAGGTGAGATTGGTTTCTCATTTATACACGATTTCCTCCTCCTCTGACGTAGCAGCCTGTTGAAGTTTTGCAAGGGAGACCTCAGTGCGTCAGAGTTACCCTTTCATAGTTTCCTTGTCCTCATTTTCCTTGTCCTCTGTGTGCTGTGCTAGGCACAAGGGAGTGAGTGGGGAAGACACAGGCCCTGCCCTTTTAGGGTCTGGTGGGGAAGCCATACAGTACATGTTAATTACCAGTGGGATGGGTTCTCTGGCAGGAAATTCAGAGTGCCTTGGGAGTCCTAGGAGAGTCCCCTAACCATTTTTGGTGGTTTTTTTTTTTTTTATAATGATTTTTTATTATATTATGTTAGTCAGCATACAGTACATCCCCGGTTTTCGATGTAAGGCTCGATGATTCATTAGTTGTGTATAACACCCAGTGCACCATGCAATATGTGCCCTCCTTACTACCCATTGTTTCTCATAGTCCATAGTCTCTCATGTTTCATTCCCCCTTCTGATTACCCCCCCTTTCTTTATCCCTTTCTTCCCCTACTGATCATTCTAGTTCTTATGTTCCATAGATGAGAGAACCATTTTGAAAAGTAAGAAAGGCCAGTTACTTAGCTTTGGTAGAAAGCAAGACTCTCCTCTATAAAGAATAGAGTAGGGAAGGTATTATGGGTTTGAAGATTTCCTTGTTCTGCGCGCTCTTGTATTTTCTGAGAAGAGGGTAGTACATTAAAAATCAGGTTATTTCCTGTAACTCAGTGTTTTGTGGTCAACTTATATCACCTTCAACATGTGGAGGAATTAAGATCATTTCCTCTCAAGACACGCTTTCTAACATTGAGATGCACACATGCATATCCAAGCTTCCAGACACCTGTGTCCATTTCCCTGTGACTGGTTATTTCTCTCCCTGAAATGTCTTTTTTTTTTTTTTCTTTCTGAGAGTCTAGTGGCGAAAGATATAGTTTCTTCATGCTGTGTTTTTACTTTCTATTTTCTTGATAAAACTGTATCACTGCAGAGGAACTCAAATCTAATCTTCAATATATTTAGCATGAAAGAAATAAAAAGCATTAATTCACTCCAGAAAGAGCGAAATACAGTCGGGTACTCAAAGGAAAGAATCACCATGGAAACTGTTTTCTTGAGATTCTGTACTCTCCAGGCTCCAGGCACGACGAAGTGAAGAAAGGCAGGCGAAGGCAAGAGAAGAAATACCCTGCTCTTTCTCTTGTCACTAAAATGCTGTGGAGGAATTGCCGTGAATTATTGATTGCATGAGTAGAAGTATATATGAATTAGAATTATTAAACTGTTGTCTTTCCAGTGAGTGTGTAAGAGCGCACCGAGAACATGTTCCTCACTGTTCTCCCTTCCTTGCTGTCAGATCCTACTGAGCAATCAAAGAGCTATCCTAAGGTCAAAAGTTGGCAGAGAAGCACAAGGAATTACAATGATTAAAGAATTCCGGGAGCCAGAAGTAAAGTGCAACAATTTTGCATATAACTCCCACGTATACTTGCCTTTGTGTACTATGTCAGGATGGTTATGGTTTCAGAATTTTTTCAAAGATATTAAATATGTAAAGATCAGAGGCCAGCTCTTGCCTTTGGGACCATGATAATGGGGTATGATGGAATTTCCCAAAGGAATTTCTTTTGGATTAAACTCATTCTGTGTTTATGTGCACATGTATGCATCTCACAATGCACCCACTTTTCTCGCCTTCTCCAGTTTTTCCAGTCCATAGGTTTTCCTCCCTGAAACTATGCATCTCCATTTAATAGCTCTGCTAATAATGTCTGCCATGTATTCAATGTTTCCTGTAAGTCAGTCACTGCTCTGAATGCATTGCCTGACACTAGGAAGAGCATGGACTTTTATTTGGGTAGGATTGTTCGAATTGAGTCTAAAAATGACTAATTCAGTAAGTGTTCACTAATAAAATGCTTATGTTGCTATGTAATTCTCACAACAACCCTAATGAGAAAGTCCCCATTACACAGATGAAGAAGCAGAGATTTCGTGACAGCAGCTCAGTATACTTGATCACAGAGCCAGTGCATTTCAAAACCTGGATTTGAAACCGTGTGTGAATCCTAAGTCCATGGTTTTAACAACTAACACTAAGGTTTCATCCTAGGGGACACAGACAACCTGTCTTTTTAAGCTCTATAGAGCTATTAACTGCTGAGGTTCTGAGCACATAAATAGGCCCTCAGTGTATTCCTAACAAGTACATATTTAAAATCCACTATTGGTGGGGTGCCTGGGTGGCTCAGTCACTAAGTGTCTGCCTTCAGCTCAGGGCGTGATCCCAGGGTCCTGGGATCGAGCCCCGCATCGGGCTCCCTGCTCCGCTGGGAGCCTGTTTCTTCCTCTCCCACTCCCCCTGCTTGTGTTCCCTCTCTTGCTGGCTGTCTCTATCTCTATTAAATAAATAAATAAAATCTTTAAAAAAAAATCCACCATTGGACCAGGTACTATACTAAATATAAAAATTAGAAGTAAGATAAAGTCTCTTCCTTCAAGTTGCTTACAATCTTCAGAAAATGTTGTGTATGAATAACTGGACAAAGTAGTTAAAGGTTCAGAGAAAAGAGAGATTAATGAGGTTCATGAAGGGAGATTCGTCCTGGTCCTTCCAGAATGGGAGGAGCTACCAAAAGGTCAAAAGAAAGGAAGAGAAATGAACAATTAGGTAAGACATGTGATTTTAAGCATAGAGGTGGGAGTGAGTGACAAGAGTCTGGGGACCTGTGTGATGATTAGGGCATGTGTTTTAGTGAAGGAAGTTTGAACAAGGAAGTTGACAAGTGGGCCATGAGTGAAGAACCTTGAACTCTGGAGCAAAGAGGTCCAAATATGATCCTGTCAACACAGTGAGCTTTCAAGGGATCTGTTTCTTTATACTAAAGTATTCATTACGGAGAGTAGAGTGCATTGTTTACTCATATTTAGCTCAAAGATTTTTACATCCCTATACACGCACGTCACCATTACCAAGATCAAGGTGTAGGACACTTTTGGGACTCCATGTCCTCTTCAACTGAACTCCTCCCCATCCCTGAGGTATCACTGTCTGACTTCCACGTGAGTGTTCAAGGCAAGTAATAAAAAAGCAAATGACATGTTAGAGGTTTAAAAACCAGATTAATGACTTCTAGGATGTAGTATGGAACATGTAGGTGAGAGATTTCAAAGAGGGAGCCCAGCCAAGAAGGCGTTATAAGGTTCACAATCCCTCCATCCATCCATGCCGTTCAGTAGGTGTTGGACACCTACTGTGTACTATACCCTTACACTTATCGTAGTAACCAACACACACACACTCTCAGTGAGAAGACCACCAAACCAAGACATACTTTCCCTTGTAGCAAGTGCTGAAATAGGAGGAAGCACAGGCTATATTTCAAATGGGCCCCTAACTCGGAATAAGGAAGTCACAGAGAGCTTCCCGGAGGAAGAGATGCCCAAAATGAGGCTCGAGGACAAACAGAGGTGAGCCAGACCAAGGTGGGGATTGAGATAGAAATGGGTCCAAGTAGAGAAGGAGCGGGTACAAAGGAACAAAGAAGACAGGTGGCCGTGTTGTCGTAGGGGCTTGGGCAAGAGGAAGATGGTTGCAGACAAGGGGCTTGTCAAGTGAGAGAAGTAGCCAGACCTAGTAAATGCTACTCTGTCACAGGAACCACGTCACACCAGGTCTTTTCAACACCAGCATGTAATCCTGGCTGCCTGATTGTGCAGCAGTCAGTATCTATCGTTCGGAATGTTTCAGATGCTTAGTGTGGCACACCTTTTCGTTGTTGCTTTTATTGGAAGCAGCCCACCAAGTTGTCCGTCATTTCTCTTTGAGGTTGAGCCAGAAAAGCAGTCAGGCAATGAGACTTGCAGCATCCTTTACCTCCCTCTTCAAGATGAAGCGACTTTCTTAGGCTTTGTACATTCTTTATCTCCATTTTTCTGGAGTGGTCTAGGCTGTGCTGATCTCAGGCCACTCGACTGCTCTGACTTGCCCAGCAGGCTTCCTTGCACAGCCTTAAGCTCGCTATGGGGTTCACACCACCGCTTTTCCTCTTGTCTGGGACAAACGTGGCCTTTGTAGACCTGCAGACCTGAATGAAGGCTTAGTCCTATTACTGACTCTCCTTGTGACCTCGATAAGTTCATGTTTCTGGGCTTCAGCTTCCCTGTTTGGAAACAGTAATACCCACTACATAGGATGTGACTGATGAAAATATAATGCAGCAGACCCCCCAGGGCGGTGTCTGACACATAGTAGGTCTTCCAAAAATGTTCTGCAGACCCAGTAATGCGAAGTGGTTCAGAGCACAAGTAGACTCCCTATGTTCTAGGGCTCTGCCAAAGGCTGCTGGGTTACTTTGGGCTAGTCACATAAGCTCCCTGTGCCTCAGTACTCTTATCTATAAAATGGGGATGATAAGGACATCTACCTCATGGTTTTATTGTGAGGGCTAAGTGAGCTAGTGCATATAAAGTGCTTCATGTCGTGTCCAGTGTGTGTGTGTGTGTGTGTGTGTGTGTGTGTGTGTGTGTGTCTGGCTATGTATCCCCTATTAGGAGTGTTGATATATTAGTGTTAGTAATTGTTAGTTTTTTATAGTACTTGATCATATCTGTGAAAATGGGAGAGCAGTGTTTGCCTACCTTGCAGGGTTGTTGCCAAGAGCAGCTAACGAAGAGGAGCAGTGGCTCAGTGCCAGACACAGTGGGCCCCCGATAATGTTTGTTGAATGAATGAGAGCAAAGTGCTTCTCTCTAAATGTTTTCTATAAATGTTTCATCTTAATGATCAGCGGGAGCCTCCTCATGGAAGGAAGTGCAAAAGGGGTTCGCAGGGTGGCAGCCTGGGCTCGGGCCTGGTAGATTCTGATTATGTCAAACAAAATAGATTCAGCTCAGTCTATTTGGCACCATTGAAACTGTGCCAGTGAGCAGCAAATTGTGATTTCATGTTGGGGGAGTGCCAGAATCCAGATTTACAAATCAAAGCAAGCCTACCTAGTTCTAGGACCTTCTCTCTCCCCTCAATGGGCGTTGCTTACGTCTGAAAGACCTTCTGGATGTTTCACAAAATCAGGCCCCAGATGTTTGAAAGACTTTTGCAGACAAGGTAATCAATCCATTTGGTGGCCAGATGCTGTCTGAAAATTTTCCTGCTGCAGCACTGTGAGTTTCTAAATTCATTAGAAACATAAATTAATTAAATCTAATCAACAGTGGGTGATGCAGAAGATTAAACAGTGAAAAACAAATACATTTCCAACTGGGTCATATTAGATGCAGAGAAAAACACTCCACTTTGGAGGTGAAAGTCAAGTTAACCCTTTGTGTGATATTCTCAAAAAAACCTTGGCCACACCTGTGACCCCCGGTGAGCCTGTGGTTCTTCCCACGTAAGTCTACCTTAGTGGGTTCAGTGACTTCTCAAGACATAAACTGTGCATTTCTCTGAATGAGAAGGGTTCTGGAGTGGTATTACTTTGTTATGCATTAATAGGGGAAAAAATCTCCACCATGCTTTTATCATAAAGGGCCTCTGGAAGTTCTGCAAGTCCTCTGCACTATGCATATAGCAGTATTTCCCAGGAGCATTGTATAGTCATAAATGTTAAAACAGAGTGAAGCATCCTTCCTTATTCCACACTAGAATAAGTTACCTGAGTTCAGTGTTCTTGTTTATCAGCGCTAAATCCCCAGCATCAAGAAGAGTTTCTGGCACATAGTACGTGCTCAGTAAATATCTGTTAAATGAATGAGTTGTGGACGAACTTATTAAGTATAGATTTCTGAGTTACTGATTTGCCCAGATGAGTCCCCAAGATGTGACATAAAGTGTGAGCTATTTCCCAACAGTGTTTTGACTTTTTTCACCCACAGATCAGAATCTTGAGGGACTGACAACCCATAGGATATATTTTAGAAAATTCAGCTCTAAAACATTATTGTATAGCACCCCTAACCTTTGTCCCATATCTTTTACCCTCAGTCTAAATGGAACTGGAGAAGACTCGGGGTGAGTAAATTGTGAATTTATGGGGCCGACTTTTGGGTGGGAGGCTGTTCTTCGTGGAGAGGCCAGCCTTTAAGCTGCGGAATTGACTCATTCTCACTTTGGTTTGCCAGCGTAGACAAATGGCCTCAGGCTCCATGGAGAAAGGGGTTGCTTCCTCCTTTGTAGCCGCTCGGAGGTATCCGTTTCCAGAGGGTGCCCACACACACCCAAGACCAACGACTGCTAACTCAAATGCCTACAGAAGCCAAGTGACATCAAAAATGAAGGCAGAGCAGTAGAGAACAACCTTTGGAGGCCAAAGGGGAGCTGACAGTTGGCCTCAAGGTTGGGGAACAGTAGGGAGTGGTGGGAGATGAGGTCACTTCAAGACCTTGCGCCCTTGTAAAGGAGGCGGCCACTCCCCAGCCCACGCCAGGCGCGGCTGTGTGGGAATGCCAGTCCAGTGGGACCAACCTGTTGATTTCTAAAGAAACTGAAAATCTGCATTGTTTATACACAAGTTCATAATTTCTAAATGTAAGCATCTCATTCTACAAATTGGAGCTCTTCGTGTAGGTGAACGTTGCGGTGTCTGAGAAAACAATCCCACTGGCCACATACGACCGTGCACCGCGGTTGGTGTTCTCTGGACTGTCTGGTCCTGTGATGCAGAGTGTGGGGCCTTGCTCTGCTTCTCTGGGATCCAAGGTAGTGATCCACATGGAGAAGTAACATATGATCCTATTTATCGATGGCCTACGGCGTGCTTAGCCTCGTGCTCAGCTCCTTACCATCCTTAGTTAGTGCCCCTAACACTCGGTACCAAAGCGGTACCAGTATCATTTGATTTTACACATAATGAAACTGAGAGTCAGAGAATTGAGGTTCCTTGTCCAAAGGCACGTCTGTTATAAATGGCAAAGCTGAATGGGGGTCTCTCTGACATCTAAAGTGAGGCTGTCCTCCACTTATTATATTACTTTTGGGTAAAGCATTACTCTAACTCTTACTTACTGCTTATGTGGGTCCATGCTAAGTGCCTTGCTTAAATTTACTTATTTCAGCTTCAGTATAATACCACCCCCCATTGTACAGATTAGGTAAATGGAAGGGAGAAAGAAGTGAAGAATTCTGCCCAGCGATGCTAGGATTGACACTGGGGCTGGGAGACTGCTGTTGGCCACCTCGCAGAATTGCTTCTCAAAGCCACGGCCTGGATTAGGCACAGAGAAGGTGCTCAGCAAATAGTTTTCCATTGACACCAAACCTCGTTTTCAGCTGTGTGCACTTCGGGGATCCTGAGCCGAAGGGTGTGGCTGGTGCCTCTGGGTAGCCTGTTCTTTCACCCGTTATTCCGTGTGACCCACCGGCACCTGTCATTCAAATAGCCTTCACTCTGTCACTTGGCTAACGGCAGGCATGCCGAGTGAAGACCGACAGGTCCTAGAAACTGTCTCAGCCACTAATGAACTGTCTGATCCGGAAAGCCCTTCTCAGCAATCGGGCAATCCAATTCAAACTGCGTGTCTGACTGAAATAGTTTACTAGGTCAGACTTCTTGGCACAGAAAGATCTTCCCACCCAGTCTCTGGTGTTCTGTTCTTTCTTCCTGAAAACTGAACAGGGTGGAGACTGGTTTAGACAGGGCTAGAATTTAAGAATCAGAAGGGTGTGTATACATTTTACGGTGCATGAGTTTTCATGTATATGATTAGCTTAGGAGAATAAGGCAAATGAAGATCTTAAAGAGAATGAGGGATGTTTATTTGGTTTTTAAATTGTCATGATTGTCCAGGTCTGCTACACCCAATTCGACTGAAAATCAAACGTGTGTCTGGTGTATGTGTGCATGCATGCATGTAAGAACAATATTAGAGATATGAACCCAGGTGATGAGGTAATAAGTATTAACAAATATTCTAGAAAAACTGTACTTCAATTGAACATCGATTCTGTGTCAAAGATGGGGCTGCCGGCCAGGAATAGCACGGTAAAAAATAAGTTATGATCCCTGCCCTGTTGAACTTTATAGGGGAGACAGACATTAACAGTAAACACCCAAACAAATCTATAATGAGGAATTCTGGTAGATGCTTTCAAGGAGAAGGATAGGGTGGTATAGAGCAGTATAGAGTGACTCTAACACAGGCTGTCAGAAACGCTCTGTCTCGGGAAGTGCTGGTTAAGCTGAAATTTAAAAAATTAATGGATGCTAGCCAAGGAGAAGGGAGGAGGGAGTGTAGTGCAGGCAGAGAGAGCAGCATGTTTGCAGACCCCAGAGTGGGAGGAAGGATGGCATTTATGAGATCCTGAAAGCAAAGTGGCGGGGCTAGAATGTAGCGAGATGAGGGGGTCAGGGAGATGGTTTAAGATGAGGTTTGAGGGGCGCCTGGGTGGCACAGCGGTTAAGCGTCTGCCTTCGGCTCAGGGCGTGATCCCGGCGTTATGGGATCGAGCCCCATATCAGGCTCCTCTTCTATGAGCCTGCTTCTTCCTCTCCCACTTCCCCTGCTTGTGTTCCCTCTCTCGCTGGCTGTCTCTATCTCTGTCGAATAAATAAATAAAATCTTTTTAAAAAAATAAATAAATAAAGATGAGGTTTGAGTGGCAGGAAAAGGCCAGTTCCCGTTTCCTTAATGATAAATTACCAAAAGGTTGTATTTTCCACTGGTTTCCTTAAAATGGCTTCTGGTACATTTTACTTTTGATTTAATTTCAGGTGAAGATTTGAGGTTGTGGCCAGTGTTAAGTCTGTATCTTGAGTATTTAACGGTTTTATTTCTTCCATGACCTGATAAAATATTGATGTTTAATTTCTTCCCATGGACTTTGCAGGAAATAATCAATGCATCACAATCAAGGCTAAGAACCTGCTATGGCATGTGTTGGATAAAAAGGAATTTTGCTACTGCATTTAACAGTTACTGGCTTTTTCGTGCCCTAAGCTTTTCCATACTCCCCAAAGGCAATAACTTAGGTTGTTGGAATCAGTATTTGAAATGTCCCCAAAAGTAGAGTACTTAAAGACATGGAAATATGTTCCCATTTCCACTCCTCTACATCTGCTGTGCTTAGGGGAAATGCTTCTGAAAATGGACTTGGCTCTTGATTTCTCAAGTATTGGGTTTATTTCAGAGATGTCCCAGGCCATGAACCTGTAGTCCTGAACCATTTAAAACAATAATAATAAGCTGTAGACAGAAATGGAGCATGTGTGACTCTCTTTTTAGGGGAGAACTGTGATATGCATTACATAGGCCAACAGTCATTTTTCCCCATGAGAATATTAGAGCTCCAGGTATGGACTATTTATATCATCTATGCTCGAGATCTTAGATGCTGATAAAGATGTTATCTATTAAAGAAATAGGATTCTGTCTTCAGGGAACCTATCATCTAGTTAAAGAAACATCACACACACACACACACACACACACGATACGGAAACATTCTATTAATATTTGTACCATAATCCAACATGAGTCATGCCCAATGAGAAGATGCTAAGTTAGCAAATTTTTACGTGGAATTTATTGGTAGAGCCAAAGATGAGTAAAACTAGGAACTGTGCCCTTAATGAAATACATTTCATTAAGGAAAGAGAGCAAATACCTTCTCAGTTACGCAGCTGCATAAGTGGGAATGGCTGTATAAGTATACGTGAGTAGTCCAGAGACTTGGGGGGAGCTGTATGAAGGAAGGGATTATGTTCCAATCAGGGGAGCTCACAGAAGACTTCATGGAGTAGTTGGCATTTAAGTTGGCCTTAAAAGATTTGTGTGTTCGTTTTTTCATTCAGCCACTAAACACGTGTTTTGTGCAAACCTCCAAAGTGCCAGTCCCTAGGCTGTGTGTCCCTGGACTAAAATAGCGAAAAAGATCTTGGCCTCAGGGGCATATGCGTTAGCGGGCACAAGTAATGGAAAGAATGTCTTGGGAAAAATGAAATTGCTTCACTAGTGGCCAGCACAGACTGTATTTGCGTAGGATCCGAGAGTTAGAGCTGCTGAGGTGACAGGAGTACAGAAGCTAGGTGGGAAAGTTAAGGCCGAACTCAGAAGATCCACTCTGCCATGTTAAGAAATAAAGCCCGTAAGTAACTATGAGTAAAAGATGAAGAAAGGATTGGGAAAAAAATAAATGACCCACAAAACGGAGGGGCGACAAGAAGCAATAGAAGGCAGAGGGAGAAGAAGCAGGACGCAGGAGGCAGGTGGCAAACGTGGGCTCTGGGACTAGAGCTGGGTCCCAATCCCAGCTCCCCTATGAGCCTTCCAGACGTGGACAAGTTATTTCTGTTCTCTGAGCCATTTCCCCAACTGAAAAATGGAGGCAGAGACTGAAATTGTGGAGTCTGAGTGACACTTAAATGACATCATATAAAACACAAAGCATAGATCCTGGCCAGAGGAGGTGTTTGGTAATGAGCCTGATAATACAGATTGAAGAAGAGAGGTTAGGTGAAGGGTCTAGTACTATGCCTGGCACTCAGTAGGCCAGCTCAGTAAATCACTGTTTCAAAGAAGAACTGCGATAGTGGTATTTTTCTGAGCCTGAACTATCTCGAGGCCAGGCGAATAGCTAGTTAATTTCAGTGAATCTTTGCATGACAGTTGTGATCCTCTCCCTGCAGCCACGCCGTAATAAAGGAATGTTCAGCTAGAAGAGTTTTCCATTGAAGACTGACTTCCTGGCAGGGAGATCTACAAATCACTTGGAAAGTTCCTGGCACCATCACCTGGGTCTGGCTATTTGCAGAGTGTCTATAAATCTTCCACAGGGCCAGATGAGAGTGTGGGTTTTTTCCTTTCCCCTCTGACAGACTTGTATCTTTCTATGCGATATTAGGAATGATGGTGAAAGTTACCCAAGAAAGGCCATGAGGAGGTCAGGCTACCCATGTGGGAGTGATCTGTAGTAGACTTACCATTTTAAAGTGTACGAAGGTGAGCAGCCTTCCATCCGGTCTGTCGACAGGAGGTATTGGACCTAGAGCTGCATAGCAGCAGAAGGAACAGAGTCCTTCCTACCGCTGGCCTCGGAAGAAAAAGTAAGGAGGGAGAGATGGAAAAAGGAAAAAGAGAAAAAGGGAAGGAAGGAAAGAAGAAAAAGAGGGAAAGAGGAGAGAAGGACGAGCAGGAAGGGAAGAAGAAACAGAAAGAAAACCAAGAGGTTTTTCTTTGATTCAGGGTGATGGCATGGACATCTGATATGTTGGTCTTTGGGAGAAATTCTTAGAATACTAAATGCTTGGAGAATCCTGTTAAACCTTCTATAAAGATGGGGTTTCCATGGCATTTTTCTTTGTAACCATCTTCTGGCTATGGATAGGAATTGAACCTGGGAAGATTTGATTTCACCTCTCAGTGGTGGACCAGTCCTGGGTACACTGACTTGTTTATTCATGCAGTCATTCATTCACTCATTCAGTCAGCAGTTCCACCTTCTCTCTTCTTCACCATTCATTTTTCCCTAGCTGCTGAAACTTTCTCATCAGCATATACACATGCTGTTGTTTCTGTGATTAAAAACAAACAAACAATGGTCTGATGACTTGACTTCCCTCACCATCTTCTGCCTCATCTTTTTCTAGGCTTCTCAGCAAAACTCCTTGAATAAAAGTGTCCATAGTCACTTCCTCTCATTCCCCTCCTCCCATTCACTCTGAAACACATTCCATGGTTCCACCAAACCGACCCCCACTTAGCCACAGAAACCACACTTGACAAAGTCAAAAGTGACTTCTGTGGTTCAAATCCAAAGGTCAGTTGAAGGGTTTTACCTTGCAGATCAGCGGTGTTTGGCATGATCGATCACTCTCCCCACCGGCATTCTTGACACTCAGCTTTTTTGATTTTCCTCCTCTCTCACCGGCTGTTCCTTCTTCTCTCTTCCTGATTCATTTTCTTCTCCCAACCTTTTAGATGTTGGGAGTGCCTCAAAGTTCAGCCCTTGGCCTTCCTCTCATTTAATACAGTCACTCCCTGAGATCTCATCCAGTCCCATGGCTTTAAATATCATCTGGAATGTTAAGTTTATATCCCCAACTCAGACCCCTTCCTCCAATTATCTACTCAGTATCTTTACTTATAAACCCCTCATACTTCACACGCCTGAAACGGAGTATCTGGTCTTCCCCCAAAATGCCTGCTTCACCCACAAACTTCCCATCTCAGTGAAGGCAACTCCATCATGCCAGCCGCTGAGGGCAGAAATCCTGGAATCATCCTGAATCCTGTCTTTCATACCTGTAACCAGTCCATCTGCAAATCCTGTGTAGTCGACTCAGTGTGAATCCAGAATCTGACTACCGCTCTCCACCCTGACTGCCAGCGCCTCGGTCTGAGCCACCTCACCTCTCACCTGGATTATGGCCACCCCCTTCCTGAGGCTCCTTCAGCCCTCCGCAGTCCATTCCCAGTGATACTTGTAGCACATCAGACCGTCTCACTCTTCTGCTCTGTCCCTTCCAACGGCCTTCCTTTCCATTTTTTCTCACTTCTTAAAAAATTGTGATCAAAGGAACATAACACAGAATTTACCATTTACCCATTGCTGTGCCCATTTCACTTTTAGTAAAAACCAGAGTGCTTGCTGTGATCTACAAAGCTCTCCGTGACCTGAACCTCTCATTTGTCTGACCTCAGTTTTCCCTTGTTTGTATGGCTCCGGCTACACAGGTTTGCTGACACATGCATGTTTCTCTCTGAGGATCTTCTCCCTGTCTGTTCCCTGTCAGAAGAAAGCATCTTCCTTCAGATACCCACATCGTGATCTCCCTCACTCTTTCAAGTCTGCTCAGGGAGCCCTATCACAATCACCTTATCTCAAATCTAAGCCTCCCACCTACCTCCAGAACTCTTAATCTCCCTTACCCAGCCATGTTTGTTTCCCAAAGTACACGACATATGATGCAATTTATTATACTCACTGACTCTTGTTTTTTCTCCACAGTAGAACATAAGTGCCATAAAGACAAATATTTTATCTATTTTATTAATTGATGTATACTCAATACCTAGAGTAGTGTTGGACACATAATACATGTGGTCACTGAGTATTTTTTGAGTGAATAGATGGAATTAGAATAAATCTATCAACATTTAGTATTTCTTGATTTTTCTACATTTTATATTCTGTTGATATCTAAATTGCCACGTGAACATGGAATCAAATATAATGGATTTTTAAAATATCCAGTTTTCAGTGGACATAAAAAAGCAGGAAGGATGTACTATAGTGCCTTTGCCTGAAGAATATTAACGTTTAGGGTCATGCTGGTGATGGAAATCAACACTAGTTTATTTATGCTATCTTTTACTGTTTGCCTACTATGTGTAAAGTTTTGTATCCAGTGTTTTAAAATACAGGCATCCAAGAGACAGTATTTTTTTTTAGAGGGGGGAAGGGCAGAGGGAGAAGGAGAGAGAATCTTAAGCAAGCTCCACGCCCAGCACAGAGCCTGATGTGGGGCTCAATCTCACAACCCTGAGATCATGACCTGAGCCGAAATCAAGAGTCAGACACTAAACCAACTGAGCCACAGGTGCCTCGAGAGTAATATATTTTTTTAAGATTTTATTTTTAAGTAATCTCTACACCCAACGTGGAGCTCAGACTTACAACCCTGAGATCAAGAGTCGCATGCTCTAATGACTGAGCCAGCCAGGTGCCTTGAGAGTAATATTTTTATATAATCTTTAAAACACCACAATTCCTAGCCAGGGGGAGAGAGAGAGAGAGACGGAAGAATGGAGGGAGGGGTATAGGAAGAGGAGAGAGAGGATACAAGAGAAAGAAAAATACTGATTCATAGAACTGTAAATGGCACATTTGGTTCCAATACTTTCTATTTTCTTTGCTAAAACCATTGAAAAATCATCATTGTATAATACCTTGTAAACTGTTAGCATCTTTATTGTGTTTGATGTAGAAACTTTATGTTTTAGGAGGAAAAATCCAGATATGGTCCTACTACATTCTTCTTTCATTTTTTGGACCCATCTAGAATTTAGCATACAGATATATTGTATTTATTGTTCAATTTGTCCTATAAAGAAAATTCAGATTTCTTTTTTTTTTTTTAAGATTTTATTAGAGAGCGCACGCATATGAGTGGGGGGAGGGGCAGAGGGAGTGGTAGACCCCCCACAGTGCAGGACCCCCCCCCCCAATGTGGGGCTTGATCCCAGGACTCTTGTATCATGATCTGAGCTGAAGGCAGCCATCTAACCAACTGAGCCACCCAGGCACCCCTAGGAGAGTTCTTGAATACAGGCATATGGATGACATGTGAGTTACCTTAAGTTTTAGTAGTGACTTCCTCTTGCCTTCAAGGTCAAACATAGGGTTCTTACTCTCTGGCTGAAAGACTTCCATTATAGGGTGTTTGAAAAACCTCTTTTCCAACATTTTTTTTTTTAACCTTAACCCTGTTTACCACTGTTTCCCAGTCCTCTAGGCTGAAAGCTTCTTAAAGATAAAGATAAGATGGTTTTTGTTTATAGCATATCCCTGGCACCCATATGGTATAGAATAGTAGCTGTTCGCCAAATAGATTCCTTGCATTTCAGACCTATTTACTCCAAATCCACTTCGGGTGTGTCATTGCTACCTCCATGCCCTCTCCCTATACCCTCTCTTCACCTACCCATTTGGTGCTTTCTCTTCCTGTGATTCATAGGACTCTTAAATCCTGCCAGTATGACAAAGGCTTTTTAGGATGAAACCTGGTCTTTACTGATCAATCTTCGTGGCTCTAAAGTCATAAAATATTCATTCCAAAATAAAAGCATTCCATTGTCTCACACCCCTTAAAATATGTTTCTCACATTCCTCCAGCATAAGTGTTTTGTTTGTTGACACTTTGTTTAGGATTATTCTCTATATGTGGCCCACGTTGGTGTTGATTCTCTGTAGCTCTCATTCAGTTATTGATTAAAGAAAAAAATGCAGAAGCATCCGTCATATGTTAAGACACTAAGCTTAAGTTCCTTATGGAGTTCACAGTTCAGAGACTGAGAAAGACATTTAAAATGGTCCTATTACTGTTGGAACTGCTCATGGTAAGTGGTGAGAACTGTTATGAAGGAGAAGAATGGGGAGCAGTGGAGCAGCCAAGTAAAGGAGGCTGTCTGGGTTTTGGGAGGAGTCATACAAGGCTTCGCTAAATAAATGAAATTAGAGTGAACACACAAATATGCGGGCGTTTAGCTCCCACAAGGCAGGTGCCTTATCTTTCTGACTTGAGAGCCTCTGGCATAGCAAAATTTTTGACCAAAAACATGCCAAACAGAATCCACATGATGTGTGTTTGGGCAGCACAATGCTGGCCCCAAATCTATACAGACCCACAGTCGTGATTAACTTTCTTATTTTGGACCCAGAGTCCCACTAACTTTGGGGTCCATGCTAGATGACCCATGTTGTCGATAATAGATCTGAATGATTGACAGAGTTTGCATTGCTCGAGCAGTTAATTACTCCTCTGCTTTCTGAAAGAGTGGGTAACAGATGGTAGATACCTTGATGGCAGATTCCGCTAGAAACCATGCAGGCTTGTAGGCAAGCCTGGACTGCTACCAATTTCCCACTGGGTTTTTCTGTATTTGGAAGACTTAGAATTTTTAAAACTACTTTGCCCTTTGGGCAGGTTTTGTCCCAATGGCAGGAACATTCTTTCTTCTCAGCTTCTGTGTGGTAGGAACTTATTTTGAATGAAAGGCAGTCTCCATCAACCCACATGTCCTGGGTCGTCCCATACCTGGTTCGTGTTGGGGATTAGGTCAGTGTGGGGAAGCTGTGTGCATGGCATTTGTTACACACCAGCTTCCCACCATCTGGATTTTCACAGCTCAGCAAGCTTGGTGGGCTCCCCAGACTTACCGGGAGAACTTGGCTTCTACAGAGAGCATGATTCGGTCCCTTTGAAGTCATAACTTTATGACGGACACCATGATAAATTGGGGGATGCTTCTATCTCAATAAGCTGCTTTCATATTTGAATCGTCGAACAAGTAATGTACCATTTCCACACAGGGGAAGGGGGAGAAACAAAGCACCTCAATGCTGGGAACTAAGCAAGTATGAAGGAACACTGGTCAAGTGATAAAGTGACATGAAAATGTGTGTGTGAGAGTTGGTGCACAGAGATTGCAGGACAAAGAACAATTTTTTCCCAATTCGACTTATGTTAATAGTCTGGCCCTGTGCAAAGTGCTATGAGGAAAACAAAGATGGAATGACATGTCTAATATTCATAGCCTTTAGATGCAAATAACAGAAAATCTATCTAGCAGTGGCTTAAACCACTTGGTATGTATTGTCTAACAAGTTCAGACATAGGCTCTTTCTGAGGTAGGTTTTTGTGATTCAGTGATGTCGCCAGGGACATTGCCTCTTTCTCCCATCTGTCATATTCAGCCTCTTGGCTTGTCACCTCATGGTCACATGATGGCTGCCACAGCTTCAGGTATCATGGCCACATAAAATCACACGTGAAAGCAGTAGTATGGGGGCGCCTGGGTGGCTCACCTGGTTGAGCATCCGACTCTTGGTTTTGCCTCAGGTCATGATCTCAGGGTTGTGAGATCAAGCCCCACATTGGGCTCCACACTCAGTGAAGTCTGCTTGAAATTCTCTCTCTCCCTCTCCCCCCGACTTATGCTGCGCGCTCTCTCTCTCTCAAATCTTAAAAAAAAAAAAAGGAGTATCCAAGGAGTATGTCAGTGTAGCCAGAAGGCCACTCCTCACTTGCTTCCTTCCTTTTATTCAGGGAGAAAAACTTTATCCCAGAATCTCTGCCTCCTTGCCCCCTAGCAGACTTGCCTGTGTGCCTCACAGGCCATATTTCAGTCCCATGGCCACCCCTAGACACAAGGGAGGCGGGGAAGCAAGAATCTGGATTTTTCAGCCACTGTAGTGGGAAACAGGCAAGGAAGAAAGGCACTGGGTGGGAGAAGCTAACCGAGAGTATCTGTCACAACACATTACTTGCCCTTAAGAGGCTTGGTCTTCATGGGCGGGCTGACACTGAAACAATGCCCATTTTCCAGCACTGTGCTTACAGTTCCATAGGAAGCAGCACTTGTGAAAAGATCTCGGGAACAGGGACTATTGGACCCTTCTACCTGCTTTCTTTCATGTAGGAGGAATACCAGCACCAGATGGAAGTTAAAACCAATATGCGCAGAATTAATTACATTCCAATGAAAGGAAAAGGATTCAGTATCTAAATACCAGACATTGGTCGGGTGACAAAGGAATCAAGTCTGGATCAGTCAGAGAGTGTATATTATACACAGAAAGTTCAGGATAGCAAGTACATGGCATGTGTACTGGCTATTCCGGTACCCATGCCAGACGTAACCAATTGATCTCGACACTCTCCCACCAAGCCCAGCTATGATATCAGAATCCTTCTCCCTGGGCAGCTCTTGCCAATAAACAAAATTGGTGAGCAAAATTAGACCCACTTGTTTTCACTGCTCAGCACTTGATATTTACTACTTCTGTCACGAGGACTGAGCTACAGGAATGTGAGAAATAGTACCAAGTAAAGCAGCTAATGCTACTACTGTACGAAGGCCTGACACATAGTCCTGTTTCATTACAAAGAAAACTTTGAATCCACGAGCAGAAAACCTCATGCATACACCTAGTTCGTGATGCAGGCTAACAAAGGCATGTGGATGAGTTTAGTTTCCTGCCACTCTAAAAAGACAATTTTCAACAGTGATATTAACAGTAAGATGAAAAATAAAATCTTTGACCCTGACTAGTGAGAAGGGAGCATTGGTTTCCAGCTGAGCCATACCTGTAGAGCCCGATTGTACGAAGCTTCTGTACTTACATAGTGTTTTTAACATTTGGAAACTCCTCTGTATCATGGTTCAGGGTGGTGGATACACTTCTGTATGCATTGATCCAAAGCCATGAAAGTGTATGGCACGAAGAGTGAATTTTACTATCTGGGAATTTAAAAAAGAAATGTTTAAGAAGTCTACAAAATCACTGAGATAGTTGCTAAAATCTTGTATTCAGTTTGAAAACCAATTAAAGTTGTTTACAAGTTAAAAATTGCTCAAGATGGATGGTTGTGATCTTAAAAAATTAGAAAATCCTGAAAAATTAGAAAAAGACTATAAGAAAATAAGTTTATCATTCACATCCTACCCTAAAACATCATTTTAGACTTGGGCTGGCAGACTTTGGCCTGTGACTATTTGTATGCTTGTGCTTATAGGAGTTAATTATTATTTTCCAGGGAGACAGATTGTAAGAGAAATTTCATTTAATATTTTGAGCATCATCTCGGTAGTAATGGAAGTTTTAATAAGTGTATATTGCTTTACCAGTTAAAAACATATATTTTTAAAAGAGAATACACTTTTAAAATTGCATTAATTACACCAACTGTTCTATTGCCTGATCTTTTTTTTAATTTTACAATATATTAAAATTTTTCAACAACTAGGCCATTTTGACCCAATTCCAGTAGTGGTACTTGGGCATATTCAGTTTGGCCATAACAAGACCTCTTTTTATCCCCCTATTTTGAGGGAAACCATACTCAAACACACTATTTCATGTATCAAAACCTACCAGAGAAAACCTCATCCAAGAAAATGAATGCCGACTTTGGGCCATGAACCAGAACCCAAGAAGGAGGCCACAGTTTTATGTAGATGGAAGAAGTAATTTTCATTCCCTTTGGGAGCCTAAGACTCCCCTGTTTATTTCATGAGCCACAAAGTCACTGCCAACCTAGCTACAAACCCCTATGCAGTGACCACAAAGGGTATACACATTGCCCCCTGTCCCTTACCGTGCAACGCAGGACCCATTGCCAATTAGAGCACTTCAGGAAGTCTGCACGTGACCTCCTAAACCCTTCTTAACACAACTTTCCAATAACTGCCCGTATTTCACCATTGTCATCCACTGTGACACCTATTTTCCCTCTTGGCTTGACCCCATCCTCGCTAAAGAAGCAGACAAATCTGCCTAGAGCCCAACTTACCACCTGGAAGAAAGCCAAGTATTGAGTGGGCAGAAGTGGCCAGCTGATATAAGTAGAGTAAATGACTTTATAGCATTACCTCCCAAATGTTTCTTAGATGAAAGATAAAACATTTAATGGGCTCTGAAGGCTAAATTGCATTACCTTCTCATTTGAATCTCTGTGATTGATGCAGAGAGGCCAGTGCTCCTGACCTGGTCAGTAAGACCTTGTCCCACCAGAGGATTTGGGTTTAGGTCCCCTCCAGGTTTAAACTGAGCCCTCATTTTATCGAAACAGTCACCCTGCTCTTTGGATCGTACATCATCTAATAGTTGTGCTCAGCCCAGGCGTTGTGTAGACTCCAGCCTACCATGGGACGGTGAGAGACTAGGGCATGCACTGGGGGTTCCCTCCATTTCTTCAGCCTAATCACAGGCATATAATGGCCAAGTCAGTTTTTATTATTCAGGTAAATGGAGACTTTATGTATGAATTTACTAGTCTGGAACCTTTGTAAGATGCAGAGATTGATTTTAGAAGAGAAAAACTCAGTCTTAGCTGTGCCTATTGAACTGGAAATGGGGTTACCAGGCCACCATCTTGTGGAAATTAAATCAGAACAAATAAATGTGGAACAGGGCAAACGTCCTACCTCCCAGGGTTTCCTTTTAAAAAATCATGTTAACTACATTTGACCTCCATAACTCTATTTGGCCTCTGGTTTTTGTTTTTAGTCAAAAACAGGCACTTTATCCACATCTGTATGGAGTAGAGGGAAAATGCTCCAGTTTGTAGCTTTTTTTAATAACAGTGGTGTGATTCGGCTTAGCATTTGATAGAATGAGTTGTCATGTACACATATCGTTTAAAGGTGAGAGTCATGTTGAACTTGATCAATTGATTTCTTTTGACCATGATTTTAGATGAAGTTATTGTCATAGGCTTGCTAGTTGATTGTTATCGCCGTGTCCTCTCTATACTCAACAAGAGTTATTTTATCTCGAGCAGCGTGGCTTTTCTGACTTCAACTGCTCTACCGAGAGCCTGTTGCAAACAAGAGTATTTGTATCAGAAGTTTGAGTATCTTGAAATTGGAATGTGGGGTGATTCATGAGGTTTGCATCAATTATTAAACAGTCATAGATGAAGATCTGCAGAGATGGATGGGGCAGTGTATTCTGGTTACACATACTGGCTTAGCAATGATAAATGAGTCGGGAAGCATGAAAGTTCAAAACAGGTATTAACTCGAGCTACAGTGGCCTGCGCTCTGAAGGGAGGTAGACAATAGCTGGATATAAACAACCTAATATACAGACCAAGTGAGTGGCAGGTTTAAAATCAAGCTAAGGTCTTGGCAAGAGAACTAAAGAATTTGAGAATCCTGCCATGCCCATCACCCTTTCTCTTACAAGTTCTTGTGAGAGGCATAGCACAAATAATTATAACACTTGGAAAATGGGACGTTTTTATTAGTGGGGACCATGCCTGGATCCCTCATAATGCAGAGTTCTAGTAACACTAGCTTGGATCATGTGGCTCAGCTGTGAGCTTGAGTCCCACCTTGATTTGACCTGTGTACCCCCGAGAGGGAGAGTGAAGACGTTTTTGCAGAGAGTCTGGGCAAAAGGACAAATGTGTATGTCATCTCTGGGAGGGTGAATTTTGTTTCCCTTGGAGTAACATTTCCTTGGAAACTGAGCCAGGAACTGACCTTGGAAAAGGTACTTAACTCGTCCTTCTGATACCCGACTTCACTAAAAGGGAAGGCCCATCTTTTGGTTCCAGTGTACCTACTAGAACTCTGGAGTCTGTGTCAACATTGCTGTTAAGAGGAGAGGTGTAGACTGCATTTTAGCCCGTTGTTGGCCCCAAAGATATAAGCGTGACTCTGGTAACCTGTACCCCCAGCCTCCCCACCGCTCTTTCCTTCTGGGCAGTGTTTATGTCGTCAGCAGTTTGAGAGATTCGCCTCAACCTGAGGTACCTGATAGAAGCTGATGTGAGAAGAAACAACCACATCCGCTTTAGGTTCTGCGCAAGTCAGGAAGCTTCGTGAATAACCCCATTGCTAATCCCTCCCTGAAAGTCAGAAGCAGGAACTAGTGTTAGAAGTGTATCCTAGCGCTCAAGTGCTTGTCTCAGGGCATTCTGAGCCTGCTGCAAACACTGAACAGCCTCCTTGTCTCCTCTTTACATGAAAGTGCTTTGCTAAGATACTTAAACTCTAACAAAGGAAAGTGGTCTAATAATTCACTTGTGGTGCCGGCTTCCCAGCCTTGCTTCCTCCGAAATGGGCACTTGTTACCGAAATGGGCTACTGAACTTACATCAGGACCTGAGTAGCCACACAGCTTCGATTGTGTTTCCTTGAAGTCACATTCATTTGGAGGAGTCTTCCTGAGTGGACAGACTAGATTTCTAGTTGAGATCACCAGTAAGGAATGGGGTGGCCTTTTCTGAAGAAAGACTTGGTAGACCAGAAGTCATAAACTCATGACTCACAAAACATATTCAGCCCACAGACAAGATTATTTTTTTTAATATCATGGCTTTGAAAAAAAAAAAAAACAGTTGACAATGTATAAAATTGAAGAGATTTTGCATAAAATCTGGATTTCCAGCTTCTTAAAAAAAAAAATCTAGCAACACGTGAAATATTTCATATCCACAATTGGGGTAAGCTGAGTAGCCACTTACCCTTAAGAGGAGCCACAGGCTTTTTACTTCACCTGGTTTACTTCACGCCCTGGCATCTCATGGCTCTGCTGGACTTTGAATTTGCTGCCCCTAGGGTCTGCCGTCTAAGAGGCCAAAACAGGAAATCATGAATTGTTCTTTTAAATGTGCTCTGCTTGAAAGTAGCTGTGGCTTGTACTTACTCTTTTTACTTCTGCACAAAGAATGACCATTGGAAGCATTTTCATATACAGGAACAGGACAGTTACATGCAAAGTGGAGAATTTTACACTACTTACCTGAATAAATCAGGCATACAAAGAAAATCCTGAAATGATGATATTAAAGTGAGATTTGAGATTTGAATTATTCAGGGATAATTGCCTTAGTTTTCCACCTCACTGTTTCCCCTTTGCTTTCCTCACACGGACATAATCTTCAGAATGTTCCTCTGTCAAAGGCCATTGTCATAATTCCCCTGCCTCTTTTTCTTTTTTTAAACTCATTTGCACTCTCGGTAGCAATTGTTGGAGCCCTGCAGGGGAATAATTGCAGAGGAATTAACCTCTGACATTTTTTCTAAAAATAGCCCTAATAAATCCAATCATAGGTAATTTACCTGTCCGTGTTCCTCCGGGGTAACCAGGGTTGAAGAAAGACCTGGCAGGCTGGCATTCCTTCAGCAATTATCTGTGATCTGAGTTCCTGGCGCCTGCGTATTTCTTCGTTCTGAAATGCAGAGTACAAATTGCCCTCTCCCCTCTGACCTCGTGACCCTGTTTCTCAGCACCTCGCTCCTGGGGTTGGAATAAGGCCTTGCTCTTCCAGAAGGGTGTGTTGGGCTCACCAAGAAAGGGAGCATGGGTCAAGCTGGAGCATTTGTGGGGTCCCTCCTGAATTCCTGCCTCCTAGCGTCCCAGTGATATCTTCCTGCCCCTTCCCTTTTCCATGTGGGATCTTCAAGCCTCCCCCGCCCCCGCCCCAGCCCTGGTGCGTCACAGGTCACAATCCTCAGCCCACGTCTGAACAGCCACACCTGAAACCTGTTTGGGGAGGTTTCTCTGTGTAGAAGGAAGGAGAGTGCAAAAGGTCCTGGGTGGGTAAAAGGTCTGTGGTTGGTAAAAATTCTTTAAAAAAAAAAAAAAAAAGCCATTTCCTGGAGCCATTAAAGAAATGCATTTTCTCTTGCCCCAAACAAAAGGGTCTGCATGTGCTTTTCCCTTTTGTTCTCTCCAGATGTTCTAAGAGCCTACCCTGCAGTGTGGGCATCTAGGAAATTGACTTTCTCAAATGCCACTTCTTGTGGCACTTAAAATACAGAGCCTCGAATCCTTGTAAATTCCACTGCAGAGACAAAGCCCAGAGCCCTTCAATGCACAGAAAAGTGTATCTATTATCTATCGTTTCAAAGTAAGTGTGCAGTTACTTTAATTGCCTTTGTCTTCTCCTTTTCAGCTGACATTATCTCTACGGTCGAATTCAACCACACGGGAGAATTACTAGCGACAGGGGACAAGGGGGGTCGGGTTGTAATATTTCAACGAGAGCAGGAGGTAAGTGGCAGTGAATGCAAAATGCCCATTTTCTTCGCTTTTTAAAGGAGGCCTCCTACTGTTCCTTAATCCTCATGTGTCGCCCCTAACCTTGCTGCTTTGCTAGCAAACTAAAAACTGCCAAAAAGTCATTAACATCAACAGTTCCACATTCAGGCTCCTGAAAGCACTTGATAATAGAGCCTTTTCCGGGCATGGCCTAATCTTTCCCAACCTGGGTGCTGCACATTCAAACTGACCTCACTTCCCATCTGACCTGCGAAATTCCATGGGTGCTTGTTGAGCAGAGAACTCCTTTCTGAGTGGGATTTCTCTTCCAGCCATTGAAATTAAGGCTCCCGATTTCGGGTGCCCCTGCAGAATACGTAGGAGGGGGAAAAAAAATAGCTCTTTGCCAACAGATGTGAAAAGGACACCTGGGGTGAGTAGAGAAGAAAGTGATAGTTCACCCCACCAAAGGGAGCGAAATCCCAGAAAGTGACATCTCAGAAATGCATGCGGCGGGCGCTTTACTGTAGGTGCTGCACGGGCCCCTGGAGCTCAGGGCTGTGCGCATTCTGATAGGAGTTCCAACTTCCAGCGAATTGAATCTCAAAAAGCCCGTTTCCGCCTGAGACTTGGGTTCCACTAGAAACTGTGTCGCTTTTTCATATAAATTGAGTTTTTTGATGTCTGCCTCTGTTTTGTCAGAACAGAATTACGGCCCAATCTGATTTCCTTGGCCTCCCCTGGCATGGTCCTGGAGCTTCCAGGAGGCCCATGTGTGTTCTAGGACCTCTCCCATCTGTTACCGCCTGCCTGGGAGATTCACCAAGCCCAGTGCAAGGGGGGTGGGGGGCGCCCAGTGCAGGAGGAAGGTTTCACAAGAGACTTCCCTAGCAATTGAAAGCCTGCTTCATGCCTCAAAGCCATTTATGTTCCCCCTCCCCTCAAAAAAAGGAAAGCCTCATTTAGAGGTGATATATTTGGTAATTGCACATTATTTGCAATTAATTTCTATAAAGGCATCATGATCCCTCGGGGTTCTGTATAAATTCAAGTGTTCAGCATTAAATCAGGCACCCGGCCTATTCCATTGGCCCTGGAAACACAAAAATGTGGTTGGCAAGTAGGAACTAATAGCTCTTCGTGACCTGGAATTTTTCCTGCTTTTCCAGAGCTGCCTGGTGCTAATTGGTCTGGCACATACTGCACACACTTGACAGTCTGATTTGGATGGTAGCAAATCAGCACTCTTATAAATTTATTGTTAAGGTGGACTGGCTGTCTCCGTAGTAAGCAGGATATCAGCATTTCAAGTCCTTTTAAAACTGATTTTCAAATCTCCTTCCATTTTAAAAGAAAATCCAATTAGGCCCATAGTGATGATAAAGAAGCCACTATTTAACATCAGTTACCCAAGGCAGCATGTTGCCCGTTAGCTATTTATAGGTTTCACCTGTTTCCTTTGCCGGACATGTTGGGGAAGCCTGAGTCAGTAGGAGGAGGAAGGGGGACACGTTTTCCAAAGGAGGGTGGTTCGTTCAATAAAAAATAGACATCGAGGAGAGGAGCACACGGTGGATGTTCCACTTTGGGGTGCTGCTTCAGGTAGGAATGAACCCAAAGCCTGAGAAACAAAGCCGGGTGACAACATCTAGGTCAGGCTGGCTTCCATCTTGTGTGAGTGACCTCTCGGGAGCCACGTTCCTGGAGACTTTGCTCATAGGACCCTCACACATATGCTCAACACCAGCCACCAACACCGTCACCCATCAGATTGAGTCAGTGGAGACTTGGTTTGAATGTTCAATATCCATCCAGAAAGATGTTTCTTTTCATTGAGCCTTTTCTTCAGAGTCGAGCCTCTACTACACATGTTCAGTAAGACCTGAATTGGAATATGTGATCACAGTTTTCCAAAGCCTGAATCTGGAAGCTCTTGGTAATAAGGTCCTAAAACACCTAAAATAAAAACTCCCTTTTCTGTTTTCCCTTCTCCTCTTTCTTTAACACCTGCTTTGTCCTCTCCACCCTTCTTCTTACCCTTGCCCCCTGCTGCAGATCCTTTCCTTTAAGTTTCGTTCTCACATCCTTTATGTAGGTCCTACTGTTCCCACTGTGAGAGATGGAGCTGGGGGGAAGGGGGGGGGTGTAGAGTCTGACAGTCCTCCCAGGGTCTCCCCCAGCATCTCTGTGCTCATATCTGTTTTGTCATTTGTGCCAGAAGAAAATGGGGGGAGGGAGGGATCTGATGCCCAAATCTGCTGTGTATAAGCTGTGTGAACTTGGAGAGGTCATTTTAATACCTCTGAGCCTCTTCTGTCCATTTCCCAGCACTGCTGACCTCTCAGAGGTTCTCTGAGGGTCTGGTGAGACTTTAAAAGGCCAGCAAAAGGTGCAGATCCCATAGCTTTGGAGTCTTTGTGAGGGATTAATAGACATCAGTGTGGGCATCGATGTGAGATGTCTTACTCCTAAAGGTGTCTGAAACATCCATTAGGATGTAGGAAGAAAAGATTAGAATTTCTGTTTATATGTATTTTTAAATTGTCCTATTTTAGTATCTATTTCTATGTGTATGTTATGTACACCATGTATTAGTACAGAAGTTCATGCATATAATTTATAAATAATTACTTGTATATTGGAAGTCCCAGTATTGACCAACAGGGGTACGTGATCAAATGTTGGGGAGGCAGTAAGCTAAGATAAACTTGTTGCCACGATTCTGCCCTCATTCTACACTGACGTGGCCTGCCCATCCCACCCCAATGACTCTGCCCCAAAAAAGAAGGAATTGGTGAATTTGCAGTTGGCTTATGTGATTTCATCTTTTGTGTGTGTTTTTTTCCTTTCTCACAGAGTAAAAATCAGGTTCATCGTAGGGGTGAATACAATGTTTACAGCACATTCCAGAGCCATGAACCCGAGTTCGATTACCTGAAGAGTTTAGAAATAGAAGAAAAAATCAATAAAATAAGATGGCTCCCTCAGCAGAACGCAGCCTACTTCCTTCTGTCTACTAATGGTACGTGCAGGTGACTTTGCCCATTTGGTATTTGAAGCGACACAATCAGCAAACTCTATTTCAATCTCTCTTGGGCTCAGTTTTTCTTTTTACCTTGCCAGCTGTTGAAAATCTTCCAAACTGTATTTGCAAGATGTCTACCAGAGTGCTTGGCCCAGGGTAGGCCCTCAGTACAGAGCACTTACCCTTTTTAAAAATAACAGATTTATGACCAAATTACATGAGACCCGTTATCCATATTTTTGATAATGCAGATGATTTCCAGGTGTTTTTAGAATCTGATTTCCTTTCTTAAGATTCACTAGGTGTTACTCTGGGAACCCATTTCAGAAAACTCAATGTGCCATCCCTATGAGTTTGGCATACTGAATAGAAATTATTAATCCCTGAGTATATTTGGGGGTTTGTAAAGTAGATGGCTCTGTCTCTCTTACAACAACAAGTTCTCGTCCAGGAGCACAGGTCAAGAAGAGAGGGGGTACCTACCAAAGAATAGACCAAGAAGTGATTTCTTTCTCTCTCTGCCCCTCCATACTCTTCCTATACCGTTTGTTGTTTAAGGGGAGTTGATAGAAATAGGTCAGAGAGAGAGGACGTAGGGGGTTGAATAGAAAGCCAAATTCTGTATTAATTTGGTAAACCTTTATACAGTGGAATGACCTACCCTTAAGATTCATAATACCCTTGCTGAAAGAAGCCATCTATGCTCAGAACAATTCAGAATAAAATCATATACTAAAGGGTGCTAATTGAATAGCGTAACAATTAAGAGGATTAGTGTATAAAAATTGAAAACCCTCTATCAGGCAAAGAAGCCAGAGAGCGCTTCATTTCATCCTATGTGTGAATCTGCCTAGGAGAAATATACATTAAAATACAAGTCAGGAAGCCAGGAATTTGCTTTTTCCCTATCCCCAACACTGACAAGGTCTTGCTCACATGTATGTAATATGATCAGACATATATTAGTGTTTTGAAGACAGGAAACACACCGCAAGATTTACTATGATTAATTTTGGGTTGTGCATGTTGAGTGTCTTGTAGATTTGCTCCTTTTATCATTTTTTCCTTTCTAAGTTTTTACAATGAATTGTATTTTACCCTTCTAAAAAGGGGGGGGGTTAACACATATGAATCCAATCTCCCTTGATTATAAAGCCAGTGTACAAATCTAAACACTGGCGCTTCTGAAATAGCCAGTTTGGGGCTATTCAAGCATGGCTTATCTCAACATGACCAGATCTCCACTCATCTGTTTTTCCAGATTTTCAGTAATTTAATTCTTTCTCAGAACTCTGTGTATTGTTCGCTTTACTTTTTTCAGCCCTCATTTCTTGAAAGCCAGACTACATGAATGTTTCTTCTTCTTCCTTTTTTTTGCTGGTGAAGTTTTACTTAAAGGCTCTGCCTTTCCAACCCTTTAGAATAAAAGAGACTTCTGATGATGTTGACTTAATTATTTCAGGCAGAGGAAAAGTGTCTGATTATCTGCTATGGCTAGCTTACTTTATATTGCAAAATTTACCCTATTGATTATTGCTATGAAATCCAAAGACTTATTAACTGCTTTGTGGGGGGGATGGGATGGAAATCATTGAAATGCAATGAAGATTAATTATATAGCATAATGTTCTGTTAATTGAGTTTTTAAATAGTTTTTTGATTAACAAGGATATTATCTTCCCATTTGGGATCCTATTTCATATGCCAACAGCATCTCAAAATGATTCTTAGAAGAAAAATCCCCATGTTCTTAAGCAATTTTCTTTTTTGTACTAATATTGAGGTTGAGAATTCCCCTTAAGCCAAATAGGTTAACATGCAAAAATTAATGAAAGACAATTGGAATTACTGTACAAAAGAGAAAATGAAGATAGATGATAAGATTGTGTTCAAAAGCTGCCACAAGTAATGATAAACTACTCAGAGAGCCAGCCAGAAAAAAGAAAAAGTCATTACTCATAGTAACAGCCACATGTTCCTTAGACTTTTTTATCCACAAAGCTTCAAGATACTAAGTCAAGAAAAATTGTGTGATAATAAAGTCGAGAATGACTCCAGGCAACCCAGCCATGGGGAATTGGATTGAATTCGCCATCAATTATCTTTTAAAAAAAAAAAAAAATGTGCTTATCTCATTACAATTGGGTGCAGTTTTTATGTTCTGCTAGCATATATTTTCAACTTTATCATTTTTCATGAAAAATAAAACCAACATTCCATTGTGAATCTAGACTTTGAAATTACTTGCCAGGTGAAAACACGTTGCTTTACCTAGCTTTCTACTTCTGCCTTAATTCTTATGATGAGAGGGAAAGGTGTACTTGATTTTTTTTTTTTTACATGCCATGAAAGTAGTATGTGTTCATCATAAAAAAAAATTAGAAAAAAACAGGGAAGCAAAATGAAAATAACACAGTGTTTACACCCGGAGAGAACTGGTATTAATGGCTTTTAAAGAAAAAAGCAGAGACATGGATAAACAGATAAATCTTTTTGCTTCTTAACGAAAACGGGATTATTCTGTAAGCTGTTCTGCAATAAGATTTTTTTTACTTAATAATATAACACTTAACAACAGGAGTATCTTCCTAGTTGTTAAATATCCTTCTAAAATATCATCACATTTCAATGACTGCATAGCATGCCCTTGTATGAGTTTCCTATAATTTATTAATAAATCTCCCATTATTTGACCTTTATTAACAAATTCTTATTATAAATTATATATTTATAGGGGTAGATGTTAGTATGGGTAGATATGGTTAGGAAAAAAGCATATTATAAACTATGCATAGTATATTACACGTATTAAAAAGTAATATAATTGCACACACAAATATAATGAAAGGATGTATACAAAACTTTCCTAGTAGTTTTCTTTGTCTAGTGGAATTGAGGGAAATGTTTTTTGTTGTTTGTTTTTACTTTCTGGTTCATTTTCATTTTTTGCAATTATATTTACCACTTGTGTAGTAAAAGAAGGAAATAAAATGAGAAAATACAAAATGGTATATGCAGTGATACTATAGGTTTGCACGCCACTCCCCAAAAAATGCAGAGTAGAAATACTGCAAGTATGTCTGCAAAATGTTAACAAGGATTGTCCCTGACTAGAGGGATTATAGTTGATTCTCACTCTTTATGTTCCACCTGTGGTTTCTCGATCTCCCTGTGTAGCAAGGTATTGCTACATAATAAAAATAGAAGAGGAGCATTGCCTTCGAATGGTACAGGATATATTCCACAGCCAAGCAATAGAAAATATTTGGTGTTAAACGTCACTGATTTGTGTTGTTCTGAGTCACAGCTGAGCCGTCCCTCATCCAGGGACTGTATAAGACAGGGCCTCTGCTTCGTTTTCTCACCCTACAATGCAGTGCATGCAGCAGGAGGGTGTCCGGAGAGGGTAGGAGCAGAGGACTGTTGGCGTATAGGTAGGAAGTGCAGAATTCAACTCAGTGTCTGGGAATGGCTTCCTTGCCTTCTGTCCCAGTACAAGCCAGTAGGGGCGCACACATCTTACACTAAGCAGCCCGGCTGGGTCTGCCAGCGCACGTGACCAGCTGGGGTTGTCCCCAGATAATAGAAGACAGAGGCACTGACCTATTAAAGTAGCCAAAGGGTTGCTGAAAGCCCACTTCAGGATGGGGTGCATTTCAGACCTCTGAGGGCCAGGCCTTAGGCCAAGGAGACATGGAGAAGGGAGATGAGGGGGTGAAGGAGAAAGGGAACCCTACTAGAGGCTGGGAGAGGGGCAGCTCTTCTCCCCACAGTATTACAGAGGAAATGGGATGTGCTGACATCACCGCGGGTGAACCTATCGCTGTCAGAGCAACATGTTATTATCAGAGAACAGTTGCCCCCTTTGCAAATTCTAGTAACAGCCGCCCTTTGTCAACCATTGTTAGCAGGCCACCCCTGTGTTCAACAGTGTCTGTACAGTATTCCATTTCAACCTCCCGAGAGCCCCGTGGGGAAGGCAGTGTTAGCCCCAATTGACAAATAAGGAAACCAAGGCACAGAGAAGTTAAGTGCCTTTATTTGTAAGGTTTAAGTACTGGGGACATACTTACACTAAAAAGTCATTTGTTGTTTCTCTGAAGTTCCCATTGAGTTGGGCATTCTGTACTCTTTCTCCTGATAAATCTGATGCTCCCTTTTGTCACTTGAAGAAACTAGGCACCTACTACCTGGGAACCCCTGTCCTTGGGCCACGTGGCTGGCTGGAGTGGGAGTAAGGGTGTGGCCCAAGCTTGTCTGGTTCCCAAGCCTACCCCGTGCAGGCACAGAGGAAGATACAGAGGAAGATGGTATTTGAGCCCCTGCCTTCCACGAGAAAAGCTAGAGCGCATACAAATAATGCAGGACCCATGCAGGAAAGCCTGCAAAGGCACGTGGCCCACACATATGATCTGATTGGCCCAAACATGTTTCCTTAAGAAATGGGATCGAAAGCCTGCAGGTGGGGCATGCCATCTCCTGCCTCCCAGAGCCCTCAGACCCTCTCACTCGTTCCCCCGGCCTGCCTCACCCCTGTACACATTGGAGATCTTGCCCTGCTTTATTGCCATGGAGAACGACAGGTATCAGCCAGTGATGTAAAGTGCTAGAACAGTACACAGGGGAGAAAGTTTCCAGCTGGGGATTCCAAGGAGACTGCAAGGGCAAAGGAGTGTTTGGGTGAATGTTCTTACCATTTTATATCTCTGAATATTGGCGGCAAGGTGCACTGTATAGATGGGAGTCGTTCGTTCACGCACCTGATGGTTACAGAACACCCGCTGTGCCCCAGGCACTGTTGTCGGTGCCAGATGTGTAGTGCTGGGCAAGACAGACTCCCTGCCTCCAGCGAGTGCATGTTCTTGTGAGGGAGACGTAACAAAGACATTGTCCCATAGTGAGGAGTGGCGAGAGGAAACACTGAAGCCGGAGGAGCAGGCGAGAGAATGGGGAGGACATTTTGATGCAGGTTGGATGGGAAAGGCCCCTCTGGAGGTGGGCATGGACAGAGCAAAGTGAAGGAATATGTCACGTGAATAAGAGGGTCAAGGGCTTTCCAGCAAAAGGCACAGCTAGTGGAACGCCCATGGCAGGAGTGGAGATAACGTGTCCCAGGGTGGGGAGGCAGTAAAGAAGCCCCGTGGCTGGAGCATGGGGCACAGGGGGCAGAAGGTGAGACCAGAAAGGGTGAGGAAGTGCGGGTCATTCAGGGCCTTCCAGGTCACAGGACCGTGCTTGCTGGGGTGGGACACTGAAATAGGGATACCTACCTCTCAGGGTTATGGTGCGCATTAAATAAATTTCTCATGACAAGTGCTGATAGCATGGTGACACAGCTAATTCTGTATATGTGACTGCTCTTATTCACTGTTCCATAAATATTTTTATTGAATGAACTGAAATAATATATAAGCTCTGGATTTCATAGGCCACTGTCAGGAAAACCATTGGTCTGGCCACAATATATGGTTTTGTTTTGAAGCATGAGCTCTGCCTCCAGATGACGTAAGATTTATGCCCCAAATCCTTGACGTGAACAGCAGTTCCTTTCCATCCTCACCTCCACCTTCCCCTGCTCCCCCCCCGCCCCGCCCCCACACACCATACTCCTTGACAACTGGTTTTCACTGTACTTTTGATGTCCTCTGGTTGCCTTCCACAGATAAAACTGTGAAGCTGTGGAAAGTCAGCGAGCGTGATAAGAGGCCAGAAGGTTACAATCTGAAAGATGAGGAGGGCCGGCTCCGGGATCCTGCCACCATCACGACCTTGAGGGTGAGCCTGGGGGCAGCTTTGGCCCCTATCTTTCACTTCTCCTGGCCACCGGGGCCGAGGAAGGGCTTGTCGGTGCGGCCGCAGGCTGGGTACTGCTCCAGATTGCAGCTCTCGTGTGTGAGTGAAGGATATGAAGCCGAGATGTGCAGAGGGAGGAGCGGGATGGGTCTGAGTTCTGACCACCACAAACGCGTGTCGTTGCTTTGTTCCCCTAGGACTGGCCCATGCGGCCACCACCATGTCTTCCTATAGCCCCAGCCTCTGTCTGCTCCCATTATCGAAAATGTTCTGAGCGTCTTTTGTCCTCAAGGTGCAGGAGATGGGACTACCCACATGGCTAATTGGGATCTTGTGATTCAGAACAGGAACTTGTGAACCTAATGGGCCTGAGTTTGAATTCTGCCCCTCATCAGAATCTCACATGGTCATTTAATCCTTTTGAACTTTGGTCACACGAGTTACTCTTAGTTTCTCTGTCTGTAAGACAGTGAACCTAATACTTGCTCAGCGTAAAACACTGAACCTGATACTTGGCTAAAAATGTGCTGGGGGTGGAAAGCCTTCCTCCCGTGGCTGGTCCTCAATACGTGATCTCTGCTCTTAGTCTGAATAGCTCCCTCCCCGCCTTCCAGAAATGCACAGTCTGGTAAAGAAAAGATTTGTAGGTCTATAAAAATGCTTATGGCACTAAATAAAGTGAGGTCAATGCAGGGGGTGTCAGCGTGTTACAGTTTGATCAAAGGGGGAAGAAATTATATTTGGCTCTGGGAGACCAGGAAAGGTCTCTTAGGAAAGCGGTGTTAAAAATGGATTTCTAAAAGCAAACTTTTAAGAGAAGGCTCTCTGGATACAGGTTAAAGTGGTTCAGGACTCGGCGGTGAGTTTAGTTTTGGATGTGTTTAACGAGTGGTAAAGCGGACACGTGTTGAGACCAGCCCTAGCCCCAAGGGACTTCCAAAACTGTGTCAAATACGTGCTTTCAGATACCAGCTGCTCTACTGAAGACCAGAAACTGAGAAGGGACACCGGGCAGTGCCTGTGGGGAAAAGAGGTTGTCACTGTAGGTTTAGAAGCAGATACGGGAATTGAATGATGAGCGTGGGCCTGATGAGCTCGCTTGTTTATTTGTTCATGAATTCATTTGTTCCTCTCTTTATTCAGCAGGTGCTTGGTTTTAAAGATTTTATTTATTTATTTGAGAGAGAGAGCGCGCGCTAGCAGGGGGAAATGCAGAGGGAGAGGGGGAGAATCTCAAGCACACTCCCCGCTAAGTGCCGATCCCAATGCAGGGCTCGGTCTCATGACCCTGAGGTCATGACCTAAGTTGAAACCAAGAGTCGGACACTCAACTGACGAGCCACCCCACACCCGATGCCCCCAGCAGGTGCTTTGCGAACACGGGCTCATTGCTGGCCACAGGGCTAGGCTGTCAGGTGTTTACCCAGTCCTCACAGGTACTTGGTCTTCGGTTGCGCTGCTTCTGAGCCAATGAGCTTTGACGGCTCTGCTTCCTCTTGTCAGCCTATGCCTTCAGCCAGAAGAGCTGCCATGCGCGTCTTCCGTATCAGGCTGGGCCGATGCTCTAAGGTCTGTGAGGTTCGGCAGACCCGAGGGCGAGTAGTAAAGAGTACGGACATCACGTTAGTCGGTCCCAGGTTAGCATTGTGGCTCCATTGCTTTCCACCTGGGGACCTTGGACATATTAATTAAAGTCCTTGTGCCTCCCACGTCCCACGCGCATCATTACAAGGATTCACTGCTTCCTGGGATCTTTGTGAGGAAGCCGTGCTAGTTTGTGTGTGAGGAAGTGCTTAGCCTTATAGTGTCTCACTCACAGAAAGCACTCGTTAATGTTTGTTCCCTGCTGTTGGTTTGATATTATCTTCATCATGATCATTATCATAGCTGTTATTACTCCCTACTGATACGAGAAAGTTCACATTCTTTTCCTTTTCGTGTACTTTTTATACTGTTATATTCAGTCTACAAGCCATTCACTGACACCTAGTGAGTGGTAGGCCATCTGCCGGCTCTCCAAAGGGGTTAAGACGGTCTCGGGACCCTTGGAACTTTGCAATCCCATGGGAAAAACACATGGTTTAGGTGCCACTGGGAAATTCACACCATGACCTTCTGCCCAGATGTCACCTTGTCCTTGTTTGCTCTGTGGGCGGACTTTCTCAGATGCCGTCTGTAGTGCCCACCATGAATTCTTGGTGTCCCTGGCATCCTATGGGATTTCATACGTCTGTGGTTGGCCGCTCAGGGATGTTGCCCCCGTGATGAAGAGAAGGCCTCTGTGTATGTTTCCATTAGAGCAGAGGTGCTGAAGTGGACTTGGTACCCATCAAACATGGAAGGAAGTTGTGGCTACAAGTGAGAAAACCCCCATTGTGGTCCTTGCTCCTGTCTTAACCAGCTGTGTGACCCTGGGCCAGCAGATCACATTTCTTCTCTCCAAGCTTAGTTTCCGAGCTGCCACACAGAGGACTGAATAGTCTGTGCGTTTGCATCCACGGGGCGAGGTCCACATGCAGATTCCCAGGATCCCACCCCAGTGATTCCCTTCAGCCGATGGAGGAGATCCAGCGAAATCTGCATGTTTAACACAGGCCCCTGGTGGGTCTGTGGTCACTGGATTTGATCATCTCTAAGGCTCCCTCGAGCTATCACTTTTTATGAGCCTCTGCTACTTTTCAATTATTTCAATAGTTACTACATCAACTTGAGAAACACATTTGCTATAATATTGTAAATACCCGTATTTTTTTATTTCACCCCATCTACTTTCCTAGGCTTTCAAATATCCTGTGTTTCAAGGTAATCAACCACACTGCGGCATTCTTTGGATGACAGTGCTGCAAAGGCCAGCCTCCTTTCCATTTTGATCCCAGTGGTAGAAGAAGGAAAAACAAAAACAAAAAACAAGCAACCCTGAAGACCACAGATTCAGTACAATGACTCCAAACAGAGAAGGAGCTGACGTGATATTAATCAGACTGTAATTTACTAACATGCTCCTCTCTGGAAATTTGCATTGCCAGCATTTGTGGCTTCCCCCCCGCCCCCTGCCCCCCGTCTTACCATTACCCCTTGCTCACTTCTCATAGTTTCCAGTTCTGTGTGGATCTTGAGAGTGAGAACATTTAATAATACCCGACAGCTAATTAATCCTCCCTGAGTAATGAACCTGTTCTGTTTCAGTGCTAGGAGGCTCAGCTTTTCAAAGCAAGAATGTGGATTTTTTTTTTCTTTTTTCATGGAAGCGATAGCCTTTTAAATCCAGTCACTCATTACCCAGAGAGGCTATGAGAAGCACTTCTATGAAAACCATATTGCCTGCTCAGTATATAGCATTCAAAGCAATCATCGTAATGATAATTTAATAATAACACCTTATAGCTGTAAAGTGCCATTCATATCCCCAAGTCTTTTTTTTTTACCTAATCCCTTGATTCATCTTCAGAACAGCCAGTGGGGAGGCCAGTGCAAATGCTGGTGTCTAGTATTTATTGAGCATTTATTATATCCCATGCACCATGCTGCACGCTGTATCTGCCTTACCTACCACCTGAGGTACAGTTTGCTGTTAAATACCCGTTGCACAGATGAGGCTCAGAGAGGTTAAGTAATATGCCCAGGATCATGTAGGACTAAGAATCAAATCGTGATCTCCTTTGCTGTGGGACCTGAGCCCTTAAACCTGGTGCAGACTCAGAGTAATAACTTGCCCAGTGCCTGCCAACTGGTGATTCCAGAGCTGGGACTAAAAACCAAGAGCTATGGCTCTTACCCTTGGACATGTACATTGGAGGATTGGAAACGGCTGTCTTACTAATTAGTGCCATTATTATTTCCAGATCAGGGTGCCTCTCTCTCTCCCCGCCCTCTCTACTTTCTCTCTTACCCCCACATTCATACACGGAGGGTTTTCAGATCCCTGACCTCAACGTGCAGGATCAATGACCCCGAGGTCTTCTGTAGTTCCACTTAGCAAGATTCCCCTGGCCTTCCTGCCCAGCCTCCCAATACCAAGATGTAAGCGGCCCTTGAGCCCTTTCTAAGCAACAGAAACTCATAGTTCTAGTAACTTCATCAGCCTAGGATGGGAGCTGGGTGGTGAGAAATCACACTTAGCATATTTCTCCCTGCAGGAGGAGCCTGGAGTTATTATTTGCCTCATTATGGTTGGCTGCCAGTGCCCTGGGAACCTAGGCCAGATTGGAATTTGTTTTTTAACGTTATAAGTGTAGATTTCAGAAGGTGTGATCTCCCACGCTGACTTGCCATTACCGCCCCCAGAAATGAAGGGGCTGTAATGAGTTCCAGTTTTCTAATGGATTTTACCTAGATATTCCTTACAGCTAATATAAATAATAATAATAATAATAATAATAGCAGCAGCAGCCATGTTTATTAGGTGCTTACTCTATGCCAGACGCTGGATTTCATATCCTTATGTAGTTCTAACAGTAACTCTGCCAGGTACGTTCTCTTACTTCTCTGGATCATCCAAAGCCTGCCTTCCTCAGAGAAGCTCTCCTAGTATTCCCTAGGGAAACTCACACCCTCAGATCTTCCCCTTCACTTTCGGTGGCCTTACCCTGCCCCTTTTTTGCTAGCTTGTATCCTTACCCGAGCTATCATCTGTCCATTTTCTGCTGCCCCTCCACCTCCACTTAAACGTAGCCTCCAAGAAAGCAGGAGCCATGCTGGGTTTCCTCCCGTAGCCCCAGTACCTAGAAGAACGCACAGCACCTAGTAGGTCATGTATTTGTCAAATGAATGCATTACGCAGAAGTGGAAACAGAGTCTTAGTGAGGGCAGGGATTTTAACCAAGATCTCATGGCTCGCAAATGGCGGAACTGGGATGCAGGCCTAGTCTCCCTGCCCCCAAGTTTTCATTATGATTCCTTATAGCTTCTGCTTCTAAGGAGATACGAATTCATGATCAGAGAGCAAGGGAATTTCAGTCTTTGTTCCTGGAAATTCTTCGGCAGAACTTTCTTAATGCATGAGCTTGACTTTGGTGGGAGCAGGAGGAGCAAGGAGTGAGGGCTGCAACGGCTTTTCTGTCACAGGCCAGGCACAGAGTAGATGCACTGGTTTTTAGAAAGATGACATGACCTGTTTTATATACGAGCCTTCTGCTGCTGACTGCCTCTGTCTTCCTCTCAGCCTCAGGACACACTCACGTGACGTTCTACACTAACATTTTTCCACGTTGAGTGACCCTGATGTTTGCAAATGTCATCAGTGACTGTTTGGATACCCCCCTCGCTGCCACCTGAGACACCATGGCCCGTCAGCATGAACGTTTGCCAGCTCTGAACTCAGAAGGGGTCGTCTTGGGGCTTATTGCTCACAGGCCATGGGGTTAGTAAGGTTGATGAAACAGACTAGCTCTTTTCCTGAAAAGTGATCCTTTCCGTGAAACAGCTAGTCTAACTACCTGATCTGTTTTCTAAAGACCTGATCACACAGACCAGGGGGTTAAGTTAAGCAACTCCATGTGTTCAGCCTCTCCTAGGGCACAGCAGTGTGTAATGTAGGTTTTACAGTTCTTTCTTCATCGCAATCCTGTGACTTGGGCATCATGCCTGTTTTACGGGATGTGTAAACAGAGGCTCAGGGAGGTAACTACTGGCTTAAGGCCCCACAAATAATAAATGACAAAGCCCAGAATGGAGCCCAGGTCTGTCTGATCCCAGAGGTCCTGCCCTTTACCATTACACAGGACGATGTATTGTGTGGCCCCTGACTGAGACAACGGCAAGGGTGATAGCCTCTGACACGGAGAACTTTTAAATGTATTTCTATCCTATTTAGTGAGTGCCTCCTGTGTGTCAGGCACTGGGCTAGGTTTGTACTGCCAAGTGGATCTCCCACAGATGAGTGAAAAGCACTCCCTTTCGTCAAGAGGTAGGAGGAAACAAGATGCAAGTGCCTGCAAGAAGAAATTAATGGAAGCAGATGTTCTTAAACCTCAGGGTACCTCATGGGCACCTGGGATGCTCTGTCGAGAACAGCCCCTTCTCGCTAGGGATTCTGGCGTAGAAGGTCTGAGTTGCACCCAGTGACATCTTTGACATGACCCCTCCGGGAAAACCCCCAGTTGATTTTGGTGCATGCGGTCCCTGGGCCACCATTGAGAAACACTGGATAGGATAAGTGTCCCAAGACCAGCACAGACGTTTGCCATATCAGAGGAAGAACAGAAGGGAAGGAGGTGCAGGACTAGGAAGGAGTTTCCAAGATGCATCTTGAAGGATAGATGATCTTTCACGCTGGGGATCTTATCTGACGCTCCCACGGATCCTGGGAGGCTAGTAGGACATGAATTGATATTTTCCTCTTTCTAATGGTATGGACGTAATTATCCCCATTATAAAAGGGGGAAACTGAGGCTCTGAGAGGCAGATACTTTCTGTCTAGACACAACCTTATGCTTTCTTGCTGCCTCTGTGGTGCCCGTGGAGGATAGGGAACCCCAGGCCAGCTTCAGGGCAGATTACTGGGTGTGTCGGGATCGGCCAGCCCTGCCCGGGTTTTAATTTTGGCTTTTATGCTTTGATACCCGAGGCCTCTTAGGACACAGATATAGCCTTCTCCTACCCATTTTTAATTTTTCTAGATTTCATTTTGTGATTTATTGCTGTGCCGGGGACTTAATATCCAATCCTTTTACAGTTTCATCTTTCCTTTCCTTATATTTGTTGCAAAAAACAACAAAGTGTTTAGCTACTGCAGTGAAAAATCAATCAAGCCTGTTCCATATTCACAGGCTTGCAATGGCACCCGGATGGCCCCCTGGATTAGATTAACTTTGTGAATGTGTCACCCTGGTGTGGGTAATTTCTCAACCTTTGCTCCATCTCTCCCGCTCCTGCCTCGGCGGGTGGATATTGAGATTTCCCGTTGATTGACTGCCCCTCAAGAGAATGCTGGCATGTGATATGTGTAACTCAGCGGGACGCACATAGTCTGTGTTTATGAAAATAAATAATAATTTCTGTTATCATTATTGATTGCCATCATTATCTGATTGTATCTGTCTGTGTCATGGGGTTTTGGTTATGGGATCGGAAGGCACTCCACAGGAACCTTAGGCATGACCCTCCCCGACAAGCCTCTGCATTTTGACGTGTTTCACCTCTTGGGGGTGAGGGTCCGGGATGTCTCTGTTCTGCTCTGTGGCTAATGTTCGGTGAGACAGTGTTAGTTGTGTTCAGTGTTAGGCAAAGGAACTAATTCTGTTGGAATAATAATAAGAGCAGCCAACATTTATTGAGGATTTGCTGTGTTCTAGGGACATTGTACATATATTGGCTGATTTAATCTTTGCGATAAAGCTTTTATGGAAGGACTGAGATAAACCTCATTTTAGAGATGTGGGACCAGAAGTAAGAGGGTTTAAGCAATGTGCCTGAGGTCACACAGCTGGTAAGTGGTAGTGTTTGGACTTGAATTCATGTTTTTACTCTCCTTCCTCTCATATCAAAATCGAATATCTGGTCTATTCATCAGAATATTCAATGTAAACCACACTCTGAGTCAGCAGGAACTAGAGGACAACCTGTCAAGAAACTGTAGAAGCTGCTAGTGCCTTGGGCACAGGTGAGTTCTCCACGTTGTTTTGGGGGAAGGTGGAGCAGAAAGGATACATGGAACTAGGTCATGGTTTACCCAACACGGCTGATGATCAGACTCTGGGAACGGCTTGAATCCTGCCCAGCTCGCTGACTCGGAGTGAGCAGGAGCAGAGCCAAGGGCTCTTCCCGTGCCTCTCAGTTCTGTCCCACACAGTCCTGAACACCACCTGGGCTTCAGGGCCATTGGCACGATGATGACCTGAAAGGTCCGCTCCAAGGCGAAGGTTCTCTGATTTTGTTATTTAAGTTCTTTCTTTGCCTCCTTCTTTCCTCCTAACTCAGGGTTCTATATAGAAAAATCTGAGGGCAACCTTATTATCAAAACAAAGGTGGCGCTATACTGAGTGATGTGATTTGGAGAAAGCTTCTGCGAGCCGTCAAGGTTAGGTTGTGTGTGAGTGGTTCTGTCGTTTCAAACTCAAGTTCTTTTCCCATCCTACTCCTTATGGATTCGGGCAGCCCACCACCTGATGGCCAGTGTGCTCTAAGAGCTAACACTATTGCAGACATGCATTAGACATATACTGTGTGCCAGGCTTTCTGCTGGGCACGTTACAAACACCATCTTTCGCAGCCCTGTGGGGTGCGTGCGTACTCTTGTCATCCCCATTTTACAGATGAGGAACTTTACTTCAGAGCTGAAATGACTTACCCACAGGCTAGAGCTGCTATGTGGCAGTCACATTTTTAACCACGTTCTCATTGACTCTGGAGTTTCTGATCTTAACACCATACTGTCGGTCTCCAGGAAAGGGACTAGGACTCTGGCCACGTGTCAGTCATCATCTGTAAGATGGAAATCACCATACATTCTTCCCACAGCGGTCGTGCTAATAAAATAGAGTAATATGCCAACAGTATGTATCATGATGCCTTGTGAACAGTGGCTGATCAGAATTCCCTTTCTCCTCTCTCCTCCCCTCTTCTCTGTCACCTGGACACCAAGAGTTTCAGGAAAGTCTGATGAATATAATTGTAAAGGTTCAAAGCAGTGTGACGTCTGGGGACCAGCAATCCATTGTGCCTGATTTTGAATGCGTGTTTGTACTGACTCTCCAAAGCTGCCTCAGATTCAGAGTGTATCCACGGACGATAAAATATTTTCTTTCATCTGCAAGCTACCTTTGTTCTGCTGCCTGTACAGTGTAGTAATCAGATCCCACATAAATGTAAATAGAAGCAGAATCCTATACCTGGTTTAAGATCAGGTTCTCTTTGTCTCTTGCTCCTGCCTCCTTTGGAAGGCTACCATGGCTTCTTGAATGTGGTAGGACCTGGTAAATACCACTCCCCATATGTACACTTAATGGCAGTAGGAAGCTGAGAAGCCCACTAATATTAGAAAAAGAAAAGAATCATGTTAGTGAAGAAAATCTTGATGTTTCCATGGCCTCTGCTGCATTTTATCTTGAGATTCCCTGGTCATGAGGCAGGACCGTATTCTAGACTATGATCTGTTCTCTTCCTGACATCGGTCATTGACTCGTGTGGGTTTCAGAGGTGTGGTAAGGTTGGCTGGGCCAGGCAGGCTGCTGGCCTTTCTCAGGCTCTGCAAGCAAGGATCTTGTCACTGTGTCAAACCTAATTCACACCGACCCAGGTGGATTTTTCTCAAAAGAGAAGTGATCAGTATAGTTTCACCCCTCTTTTCCTTTCACGAACTCTCTGTATCTTTTTACAGTAAGTGAAAAATCCAGGCCCAACGGGATGATTCAAAGAGAAAAGTGCCTCCATTTTTGGACTTTTTAAGGTAGAGTTACCTGAATTATGAATGTGATGAGAAAGATATTGTCCCCGGACCAGGTCCTGGCTCTGAAATGTGAGCTCACTGTTGCTGCAGGGAGAGAGGTGTGAGTCCCAGCCCCTGAAGTGACACCCACTCAGATATATGTGTGTGGGCATGCACGGCCAAGAAACCTTGGAATGTTCACAAAGCCTAGAACAGATTCGTATTTGTCTGTCAGTTAGACTTACTGAACCAGAGATAGAAATACATGCCTAGATCCCTTCTGCTACCAGCTCGTGCAAAGAACTGATTTGAAGCCACACAAGAAATTCTAGGGCTCCTGTTCATTATACATAAGGTTTTTGTAGAAGATAATGAACACAGATGTGTTTAGAATCAAGCTCAGTAGAAGATAAGATCACTGTGATCCTTGTACATTGCAAACCAGGCTTTACCCAGTACATTGATGTAGCATTTTAAATACCCATCTTTACCTGAGAAAAAGATTTTAAATATTTCCCTACCCGTTAATGTACAAGAAGATCCCTTTTTTTTTCCCTTGGTGCAAAGGAACTGGTTGGAGGAAGGCATTTTATAGGGGTACTCCCATGTTAAAGGAGATTGTTATCAACAGAAAAAAAATATTTAATTCTTTGGATTCCTTAGAATGATTGAGCTGGAAAGAAAAGAACTTTCTCCCTAAAGGTGTTAATTTGTATTTGCTTGAGCAGAGGAGAATGGGTCACACCCTTGTAATTTGTTGTGATCAGATGATCAGTTGGGCTCCTGTCCTTTGCCAGAAAAATGTTGAAGGCAGTGATAAAAACACACACACACATTCACTCTCGCAAATGTCTCCTGCTCAAGACTATATGGGGAAACCCTTACTTAAACACATTTGAACAAATTTATGCACTTCAGGGTTTCTCGGGACCTTTAATATACTGATAAAGGGTATCAAACTCCAAGAAAGATAGATGACATGCGATATTTTCCACCAAACTTAGCTGACCGTGAAATGCCCTTTGCTGGGCTCATGGGATCACTTTTCTCTAGGACAATCTCCTCAAAATGCAGTCTTTGGCCCAGTGCCAGTCTGCAGATAAGGTACCAGAATATGAATTGGTGCATCACTAAGCCACTGCCTTGTTCAGCTGATACTTTTATTTTCCATAGCAAGAGGGTGAGGGAAGTCATGCATTGATTCTGTCTGAAGCTCCTTATCTTACCATCGACCATTAACAAACAGCTTGTGGGTCTGTTAAGCAGCACATCCATAGACCTCACTTGGGGAAATGCAGGCGGAAGGAGTTGGGTCGGGGAGGGAGCAGCTCGCCTGGCAGCATTTTCACTCTGCTCCTCCAGCCTTGCCGTCACAGAATCACGTTGATGGGGACAGATTCTTCACTTTGAAGTTCATGAACATTAACTGAGCACTTAGTAGTGCCTGGTACAGCACCAGGCACCTTGCGTGCTTCCCCTTAAGCTTCACCTTAACTCCGTGAGCTTAAAACTGTTGTCGCCAGGGACGCCTGGGTGGCGCAGTCTGTTAAGCGACCCACTTGGTTTCCACTAAGGTCTTGTTTCTCAGGGTTATGAGATCAAGCCCTGGGTCAGGCTCTGTGCACCGCACAGAGTCTAGTTAGAATTCTCACTCCCCCTCTGCTTCTCCCCACACTCGCTCTCACATGTGCTCCCTCTCCCTCTTTCTTTCTCCAAAAATAAATAAAATCTTTAAAACAAAAAACTATTGCTGCCATTTCAGATGAGGACATTGCTCCACATGGAGAAAGCAGTTTGTGCAAGGTTGCTCACTAGCCAGTGGCAGAACCAGACGTCGTCCTGGCTCTCTGGCAGTAGACTCCCTCCTCGTAGCCACCATGGTAGCTAGCCTCCCAAAAGCCATGGTTTTCAACCATCTGAGCCATTGGGGGTATTATCCCACTGTCAGAGACCTCTTGAAGTAGGAACGCTGCGTTAGCCAATCTAGAACCCATCCCTGTTCACAAATGTTTCCTTCTGTGTAGCTTAGCATCTCTCTAACCTACATTTATAAAAGAAAGGTTCCACCTCTGCAGTCCCAGATAGACACGGGTGCCCTCATGGGGCTGACAGTCAGTGGGAAACTGGGTGGTTACGTGCTTTTGTTTGAAAGCGCAGTGACCCCGACGTGATGCGTCCGTGCCTGATGCTACGGTCGGTCCTCTTGTGCATTTCAGCCCTGCCCGAGCTCCTCAGCATTTGCTTCTCTCCTCTGTGATCCCACTGCCTCTCATTATTTCGAGGTTTAGAGTTCTGCAACTCTAAATTGAATTAAATAAGGACATTGTTTAAATGCCAAAACTCTAGACAAAAGGGGAGCAAACTTCATCCAGTTATCCCATTGCAGTAGCAAACAAGCAGATGTTTAGAAACATGTGAGAGCTTGATTAAAAAAAAAAAAAAATCAGTTGCTCTCCAAATTCAAAGAGTATCTGAGAAAAGCATTCAGGTTGGGGGGTGAGGGCAGTGGGGGAACGTAAGATTATCAACGAGTTCAGGAGTTGTGAGGTTAGGTATTGAGACAGAAGTGACAAAAGACAGCCATATTTGGTCACCATTGTTCTTTCCCACAATAAAGTCATCCCTGCACCTGAGCCCGCAGCTGACTGTCACATCAGTCCTGATTAAATGTGCCTTTGTCCAACGTGATGGTCAAATCAATTCAGAACAGAGGCACCACCCAGATCTCACTAATTCTACAAGTATTTCTTGAGTTCCTACTGTAAGCCCGGCCCTGCGACAGGCCCTGGAATGGAAGCAGTGAGCATGAATGACCCAGTTCCTGCCCTCATGGATCTTACAGACTCTTTTGGTTGGAAAGGGCACGAATCAAATGCCCCCCCCCCAATGTGAAACTGACACCAGGTGGGGGCTGCAGAAGACAGGTGGACGGTGCACAGGAGAACAGACAGGAGGATTTGATCCATTTGGGGAAAGCAGAGAATAAGTTCCTGAGCAACTACTAATTGAACTGAGGCAGGAGGTAGGTGAGGAGAGAGGTGGGAAGAACATTCCAGGCAGAGGAGATGCTGTGGGCAAGGGCCATGAGGTGGGAGGTTGCACAGGTGAGCAGGGGATGGGACAAAAGCCAGAGTGGCCGGAATGCTGAGCACAAGGAAATATGTGGTGACCACCAGGGACAGGTGACAAGGCAGGCGGGTCATGGCCAGACCATGCTGGGCATCACAGACCTTGCTAAGGAATCTGTTCTTTCCTCCCAAGAGCAGTGCAAGCCATTTCTTCTCTGCACTGGTCATTTTTGGAAACAGCCCTTCTTTGCTCGGATAGCTAGATGTTCTGTACCCAAGACAGGATATACACCACGGTAGAAAAGCTGTCTGCATAAGCCGGGAAGTTACTGGCAGATACGAAGGGTTTAAATGGAGGAAGCCAATGGCATCTTGTCAGGGTGGCCATGTTGCCCTCCAGCCCCTCGCCTGCCACTGTTTTGATACATGTCAGGGCATGGCCTCCACGGACCTTCTCCAATGTGAAGGCGTCCTCCGTCCAAGGTGAATCCTCCCATGAGTGATTGAATTGTTTGGAGGGTCATAGAACCTGACAGCTCCCTATTACACAAAGGAAAAGATAAGCTTCTGATTAGTCCCGGGGCAGGAGGAAGCCAAGACAGAGTGCACCTGTCAGAACTGCTTACGGCATATAAATCATTACCTCAATTTTCCATGCAAGAATTGGGCCAGAGAGAAAGAAGTGACTGAGGTTGGTTAGCAGTGCAAAACCATTTTAAAGAGCTCTTCTTGCCTGCCTCCGAAGCAGGATTTGCTGTGCTATCCATGCAGAGAGAATGGAGCCCCATGCTCAGAGGAACGACAGAGACAGATACCCACTAGCTCCAGGAAGGGGCGATTTGTTTCTGTGGCATCCACTAAGGGTACTTGTTGCTCTTCTAACAAGAGCGGCCACCAGAGCTATTCCTGACTCCAGAGGGGAGCATGTTTGGTGTTGTATTTGTTCTTTGTGTGCTCCTTGATTTCCCTATTGTGTAATCCCCATAGCAATCATGGTCATTGTCATCATTTTCCTTCTCTCAGTTGCAGGCCAAAAATCTCCGAGATAGCCAGGGACCTGGCTAGGTCATCTGGGGCTAACTTCCTGTCCCACAGTCCAGGATATCAAGGTGTATCTCGGGGCCGAAAACGACCTAAAACTGAAAAAAAGGCTTGAATGAAGGACAGCAAATCTGAAGATGTTCAGTAAAAATTGAAAAGTCTAAGTTGATTGGACAGTACCCAAATATCCATTTCATGTTAGGTTCTATAAAATACCAAAGAGCTTGCAGAATGTGGGAGCCTGGAAGCCTCCGGTGGGAGAAGCCCCAGCACTGAGTAAACCCAAACTACTGACTTGTGCAGCAGACCCTAAGGAATGCTGCCTTGTGTGTCTTCTGGGCTCCGGTAGACCAAGGGGACACACCTTGGGGGAACTCATTCCTTCTCCAGGACAGACCAGTTCCCCAGGGCTTTTGAAAGGGACTTTGGTCACTGGAGCTGCATTAAAAGGGAACCATGGTTTGTCCAGCTGAGATATTCCTGTTAACCACTGATCAAGGAGCCTTTCTTTTTTTCCGCCTTCATGTATTTTAAAGAGAAGCATATCTTCAAAATCACAACACAGCCCAAAATGTGTTGGCTGCCAGTTAAAACTCCCTAGGACTTAGAAATGCAGTATATTTTCTGTGAACAAACCCAAAATATGAGTCAAGACAGTACACAGAGGGATGTGGGAGCTGAGCGAACAAGTCACATGGATACTTTAAAATAAAACAGAATAATTGCTTGTTTGTTCAGAATGTGTGAGCAAAATGTTCTTACTGCCAGAAGAAATATGAGGCCGACTTCTTTCCACTTATCCTCTGGTAAGGGAGGGAAGCCCACAGTTGGAGCTGTTGTGGGAGAGAGTCTAGTATAGCAGTTCCAAGAGGTTAGAGGAGTAGCTCTGGATTCAAATCCCAGCTCTGTCTTTGTATGGCTTTGGGCCTTTTTATTTTATTTATTTTATTTTTGAGAGAGTGTGTGTGAGCAGACTGGGGGGGGGAGGCAGAAAGAGAGGGAGAGAGAGAATCCTCAAGCAGACGCCCCGCTAAGCAGAAAGCCCAACGCAGGACTTGATCCCAGGACCCTGAGATCATAACCTGAGCCAAAATCAAGAGTTAGACGCTTAATGGACTAAGCCACCCAGGCACCCCTGGCTTTGGGCCTTTTATTTAAGTTTTCAAAGTATTGATTTTATCATCAAAAGGACCTGCACTATAGTACTTAACAGCATAGGATCTGGCTTTTAGTATTAACCATTCAGTAATAGGTAGCTAGCTTCAGGTTGGGAATTAGGAATGCTCAGTACAGAGGTATCATCAGTAAACCCCTGTTGTTGCTTTTAGATGGAAACGTACAGTTCTGACGACAGGTGGGAAAGGAAAGACTTCTAACTTGATCAAATGGCCAAAGTTCATTTGCCTAAGCCACATCAACCTCAATATTTAAGACTCTTCAGTGAATGTTCATATCACTGGCCTAAAGGACATTCCCATTAAAGATTCATAAATACATGAATGCAGACAGACAGACAGACAGACTGCACTTGGGAAGGAAAAAAAATTAAAAACCTGTAAGTGAAGATAAGGAGATAAAACGAGTCATCAGTTTGAGACTGTGGATGAATCGAGGTACGTTCCCACGCCGTATCACCCTTTTGGGGGAGACCAGTAAACTTTTAAGTTCTCACTGAGCTGAGAGAAGTTCTGTGCTTAGTAGTAACTCCTTCGCAGAGATGAAGCAGCCGCCCTTTGATGGGAGTGGTCTCTGGGATGGGAGCGCTGGTAGCACTGACCACCCTGGAAGGTAGTTGAGAGTTGGCTCAGGACTCTGGTGGCAAGTCTTCTCTTAGATTCTCTGCCTCAGCCTCCAACCATCAGTCAGCAAAAGTGCAGAATTCTTTACCTAGGTCAAAGGATCCACTCTCAGATGTTAGACCTGCGGTCTTTATTTTGTGAGCATTGAAGAAAACTTCCTATGTATGTTACTTTCCCTTAAAAAAACAGCCCAAAAAAAAGTTCTCTTGCTGTTTTCTCCTGGTCTTGACCGCTGAGAAAAGAATTCTTTTTTTCTCCCAGCACAAGCTCATTATTGATCTATTTCACATTCACAAATTCAGATTCAACATTGTACATTAAAACTGACCTAGCAGAAATTTCCCCCTTAATTGGACCACTTTTCTGTAGAAACCATCCTGCCAGTATCTGTGGTAAGATAGGTTCTGGAAAAACAAATGATCAGGTGGAATTAGATTGCTCTCTCTTTCTGTTTGCTAACAACACTATGCCTGTGCATAATTCTTACTGATTATCAGAAGGGGAAAAGCTATAACTCAGGCAGAGATGAGCTTTATTGGCATTGGTCCCTTCTAGGGAAGAAAAAATATATGTATGGGCAGAAGCATTTGCAAGTGCCTTATATGTTGAGAGATTGAAATTCCAAACAGTCTGTAAACTTAGCTTGCCTAAATCTGTAACCTTAAAAAATGAAAATGCCTCCCTATATTTGGTATCATAACTCTAGAGCTGGGTTTATCTCCTTCTCTATAATTAAAGACAAAAAAAATTTTATACCTATAAATATATCTAGAAGAGAATGTCATTTGAAATGAAAGAGTTCTCATGAAGGAAAAATAAATAGCTGGGGAGAATCTGGAGTCAGACGCCTTCTAAGACTTAGAAATTAACAAGAGACTGTTAAATGACCCGTCAGCCTGAACAGCAGCAGGTGCTCCTTGGAAAGGGAGAGAGCTGTGTCGGCCACCTTTGTTTACCTGCTGAACCATACTATGCTTCCATTTTCCCTAGCATCTTGGGCATCTCCACTTCGGCTAGCAGTTTCCCCTGTCAAAGACAGATCATGTAACTTTTATCTGTAGTGTTTGGACAAACTCGGCGCACGCTTTCTGCAGCTTTTGAGGGATCCCCACTCCAGCATGCTCCTTGTTGAGAAGCTATTCCTCTGCCTCCAGTTTTAGATTCTCCTCCTTTCTGGGGGAGAATCCACAGAAACCCACTGAGTCTGTTCCCTGAGCGAATCTAGGTCTCCTTTGACCCTGTCGTTATGAGACTGAGGAATAATTAGTCCCAGTTTCCTATACTCCAAACAGTTTCAGGTGTCTGTCAGTATCAAGGCCAACTGTATGGGTTGATGGTTTGATGCTTGTTCATCAACAACACTGAGGCTTTAAAAAAAAAAAAAAAGAAAAGGAAAGGAAAAAAAAAGCAGTGTTTTCCTTTGGAGGACTTGAAGAATCTTACTTCATAATCTTCTCCCCTGGGAAATTTACATCTTTTGCCTCTTTGGACATCTCCCATTGTGAAAACTGCAGCAAATAATTTTCCTCCTCTATGTCTTTTGGGCACACTCTTACTCGTCGATCAATAAATTACCTCCTGCCAAGCTCCAGCAGCCGGGCTTTCTTCTTCACTGTTTACGTTCTCCTTTTGTGTTTAAAAAAGAGCTCATTATTTTTCTCTTAACCTCCAGTGAAATCTTCTCTTGATTCTCTCCCTTTATCTTGCTTATCATTTCACTTAAGTCTCAGTCCAACTGTCCTCATCTGCACCTGCCTCGATTCTCTGCATTTTCCCCTTTAATAACCCGAAGTTAATGAGACTACCCCTGGAGTCACACGCTCCTTTTCCTGATCACACCATGATAAGGAAAGGGGATTGAATGGGAGTAGCAGATGATACAATAGAAGGAAAACCGTAATAAGCTCATCGTCAGGTAGGTGGTTCTCTGTTCATTGGGATGGATGGGCCCCGTGTCCAAGCTGTGAGGATAAACCCTCACATACTGTCCTTGTCTCATTTGGTGGTAGTGAGGATTACATGAGATAAATCATGACATGTGCTTGATGGAGTGGCATATGGCAAGTCCCCCTGAAGCACTAGGTACTATTATGGTTCTAGAAAGCAAGTGTAAGAAACAATATCTCACACCTTCCTGGGTTTGGAATCTGCAGGTACACATGGCCAGCCAGGGGTACCAGTTCTCTATTTGTTTATGCAAATAGCTCATCACAGGAAGCATTTAGCATTTCCCAACTGTGTAAAGGCACATAAAGTAGCATTGAGCCACCGGAAGACAGAGACCATCTTATTTTTTGTCCCGTTCCAAGATCCAGTGTTGTGCCTGACATGAAGTACATTACCTATAAATAGTTGACATCAATATATATTAATCACCCAACATGTCCCCAGTACTGTGCCAGTCACTGTCAAATACCATTCTGTTCCCCGAAGTCTAGGCTATGTATTTCTGTTGGTACAGGACACAGCTTTAAGTGATATTGATTTCCATAATGCACAAAGTTCTTCCTTTCTTGTTTCTTTTTAACATCATTCTGACTGTATCAAGCGCAAAGCCCCACTTTGAATAAATATTTTGTAGCCCCTCTAAATGTTGATTTTTTTAAGGTTGAAAGGTAGCTAAGTCTTTCCAGGTTACCCATCTGGCTAGAATTTAAGAACATTTTTTCATCTTGATAAGTGTCATCCTTAATCCCCATCACCTATCTCACCCATCCCCCCACCCACCTCCCCTCTGGTAAACATCAGTTTGTTCTCTAAGTCTGTTCTTGGTTTCTCTCTCTCTTTTTTCCCATTTGCTCGTTTGTTTTGTTTCTTAAATTCCATGTATGAGGGAAATCATATGGCATTTGTCTTTTGTCTGATTGACTTCACTTAGCATTATACTTTCTAGCCCTACGCATGTTGCTGCAATGGCAAGATTTCATTTCTTTTTTATGACTGAATAATATTCCTTATCCTCTTTATATGTTCATCTAACAGTGGGCACTTGGGTTTCTTCCATAGTTCGGCTATTATAAATAATGCTGCTATCAATATAAGGGTGCATATATTCTCTTGAATTAGTCTTTTTTAGTGGTTTTTGGGGTAAATAGTGGTGTGATTACGGGATTGTAGGGTAGTTCTATTTTTAGCCTTTCGAGGAAACTCCATGCTCTTTTCCACAGTGACTGCAATGGTTTGCATTCCCACCAACAGTGCAAGAAGGTTCCTTTTTCTCCACATCCTCACCAACACTTGTTGTTTCTTCTATTTTTTATTTTAGCCGTTGTGACAGGCGTGAGGTCATATCTCATTGTAATTTTGATTTGCATTTCCCTGATGATGAGTATGCTGAGCATCTTTTCTCTGTCTGTTGGCCGTCTGCGTGTCCTCTTTGGACAAATGTCTGTTCATGTCTTTTGCCCATTTTTAATTGGATTATTTGGGTTTTGGGTGTTGTGTTGTATCAGTTCTTTATATATTTTGGATACTAACCCTTTATTGGATATGTCATTTGCAAATATCTTCTCCCATTCAGTAGGTTGTCTTTTAGTTTTGTTGGTTATTTCCTTTACAGTGCAGAAAATTCTTATTTTGATATAGTCCCAGTAGTTTATTTTCACTTTTATTTCTCTTGCTTCAGGAGACACATCTAGAAAAGTATTGCCATGACTCATAGCAAAGAAATTACTGCCTATGCCCTTTTCTAGGATTTTTATGGTTTCAGGTCTCACATTTTAGGTCTTCAATCCATTGTGCATTTATTTTTTATATGGTGAAAGAAAGTAGTCCAGTTTCATTGTTTTGCATGTAGCTGTCCAGTTCTCCCAACACTGTCTTTTTCCCATTGTATAGTCATTCTTCCTTTGTCAAAGATTAATTGACCATATAGTTGTAGTTTTATTTCTGGATTTTCTTTTCTATTCCATTGTCTGATGTGTCTATTTTAATGCCAGTACCATACTGTTTTAATTACTACCACTTTGTAATATAACTTGATGTCTAGAATTATGGTATTTCCAGTTTTGTTTTTCTTTTTCAAGACTGCTTTGGCTATTTGAGGTCTTTTGTGGTTCCATACAAATTTTGGGATTTTTTCTAGCTCTGAAAAATCGTGTTGGTATTTTGATAGGGATTACATTAAATCTGTAGATTTTAACAGTATTTGTTCTCCTAACCCATGGTCATGGAATGTCTTTCCATTTCTTTGCGTCATCGTGAATTTCTTTCATCAGTGTTTTATAGTCTTCAGAGTAGAGATCTTTCACTTCCTTGGTTGAGCTTATTCCTAGATATTTTATTGTTTTGAGTGCAATTGTAAATGGGGTTGTTTTCTTAATTTCACTTTCTGCTGCTTTATTATTAGTGTATAGGAATGCAACGGATTGCTGTACATTGATTTTTTATCCTGAATTCATTCATCAGTTCTAGTAGTTTTTTGGTGGACTCTTTAGCATTTTCTGTGTATAGTATCATGTCCCCTGTAAATAACAAGAGTTTTTCTTCTTAACAATTCAGATGCCTTTTATTTCTTTTTGTTGTCTGATTGCTGTGGCTTGGACTTGCAGTACTATGTTGAATAAAAGTAGTGAGAGTGGACATCCTTGTCTTGTTCCTGACCTTAGGGGAAAGACTCTCAGTTTTTCCCCATTGAGTATGACATTGGCTGTGAGTTTTTCTTTTATGGTCTTTATTGTGTTGAGGTGTACTCCCTCTAGACCTGCCTTGCAGAGGGTTTTCATCATGAATGGATGTTGTACTTTGTCAAATGCTTTTTCTGTGTCTATTGAAATGATCATACGGTTTTTATGCTTTCTCTTTCTTATGTAATGTATCATATTGATTGTTTTGCAAATATTGAACCACCCTTGCATCCCTGGAATAAATCCCACTTGACTGTGATCTGTGATTTTTTTTAAATTTATTATTGGATTTGGTTTGCTAATATTTTGTTGAGGATTTTTATATCTGTATTCAGCAGAGATACTGGCCTGTAGTTGTCTCTTTTTTTTTGTCGTGTCTTTATCTGGTTTTGGTATCAGGGTGATACTGACCTCATAGAATGAATTTGAAAGTTTTCCTTCCTCTTGTATTTTTGGAATAGTTTGAGGATCCTAGGTATTAACTCTTCTTTAAATGTTTAGTAGAATTTGTCTGTGAAGTTGTGTTGTCCTAGACTTTTATTTTTGGAAAGTTTTTTGATTACTAACTCAATTTCATTGGAGTATTTAGTCTGTTCAAATTTTCTATTTCTTCCTACTTTCGTTTTGGTAGGTTAAGAAAAGGTTTTTTCATAGCATTTATTTTTATGACCTTCTTCTGGGTTTGTTTGGGTTTTTTAGCAATTCACAGAAAGCTGTTTCTTCATGTATTGCTAGGATGTAAAGTTCCCTAGCAAAATTAATTTAGTTAACTAAAAAGCAGATTGATTTAAAGAAAAGTTAAGTGGGGCGCCTGGGTGGCACAGCGGTTAAGCATCTGCTTCGGCTCAGGGCGTGATCCTGGCGTTGTGGGATCGAGCCCCACATCAGGCTCCTCCACTATGAGCCTGTTTCTTCCTCTCCCACTCCCCCTGCTTGTGTTCCCTCTCTCACTGGCTGTCTCTATCTCTGTCAAATAAATAAATAAAATCTTTTTTAAAAAAAATAAAGAAAAGTTAAGTAAGTAATAGTCTGGGTAAAGCAGATAAGGTAAAAAAAAAAAAAAAAAATGAAGAGGAAACTTTTTCAAAATGAAGATACTTAAGCCTTACCCCAGACCAAATGAATTTGAGTCTCAAAGTGTGGATGTAAGCAATCTGTATTTTCTATTTCTCTTTTAAGACATGTCAGGTGGTTCTGATGATAAATCAGTTTAGCTATCTCTGAATGAGAAAATCTCCAGTTTTCCTTTATGTAAAATTTTTTTCATTCAATCAACAAACATTTTCTCAGTACCTACTCTATGTAATGCTGTATTTCCTGGGTGCTGAGAATAAAATGGAAAACAATATAGAAATAGACCCTGTCTCCATGGAGCTTACATTCTAGTAGAAGCTCATAAATAATTGTGTTCTCTGATTTTTTGGCTGCTTAAGAAGGTGTCTTCTATGCTAAATCACAGCTTGAAAGCATGTAAAATTGTCATAACTTTATAGACACTGGTTGTGTTTCTGGCATTGAGTTTCCTGTAGAGGGAAATCTGAAGCCAGTCTTTATTTGTACTTCTCATACTTGACTCATTTTAAAGATCTGTATAACCCATAGATATTCTTTATGCTTAAACTAACATAACTTCACTAGGGTATGCCTTGGTATTAAATTTTTTTCTGTCCCTTTTTCTTGGATTACTCTACCCTTTCCATCTTTTCAGTCTTGGATTTGAGTCTTTATTTCACAGAATTTTTATAAATACATTTTAATCTTTTTTTTTTAGATTCACTTCTTTTGATCTTTTCATAACCAACAATTATACATACATTGGATCCTCTTTGTTGTGTGTGTGTGTGTGTGTATACACACAATCTGTTCTTCATTGATTTTTATATCTTTGTACTTTTTCATTTGTTTTGTGTCATTTCCTCAAGCCTGTAAACCATGTTGATAACTCTGATTTCCACTTTTTCTCTGTTTTACTCTGGATTCTTCAAGGCAGCTTATATCTGTAACTGTTCTATTTTCTCTTTCATTCCCTTTCTCTGTCCTGCAAATTTGTTTCTAACCTATATCCATCACTTCCATGTTAAAAAGCCTCCCAATTGTTATTCCTACATTCACTCACCCTCCACTCCCCCCCAACCAACAATCTGATAACCACAAAATACTTAGAAGGAGCTTTTAAAAATGCAAATAAGATCTCTTACTCCCCTTTTAACAGCCTTGTTGGTTTCCCTTATCACTTAGAATGAATTGAAGAGTCCTTATCATGGCTTACCAGGGCTCTCTTATTGGCTCCTTCCTACAAATTATTTGATGATTTCCTTGTATTACTTGACTCTCTGTTGTGTCCTCTCAATTTCTGAGCCGCTTTTGGAAAAAGATAATTTCAAAGCTGTAGTGAGGGCTCAACAAATACTGCTTACAAATAGTTATACTAACTTTTTGAAAAATTTAGAATATCATACACTATGTGGCCCTTGACAAGAGAAGATAGAATACCCCTAGTATAAGCCAATGAAGAGGCTTGAAATGTATCAAGATTTTAGAGTCCCTGACATAGCAGAAAAAGTGTGGTCCATGAATTCAGATTGTGTTTGGATCCTGGCTCTGCTGATCCTAATCGAATGACCTCATGACTTATGCCATTTAACTTCACTGAACCTCAGTTCTTTAAATATCTGTAAAATATTTATAAAACAGTCTCAGCTGTGGGGGATTTTTGTGAAGCTTGAAGGAGGTAATGGCATATGGGAAATGGTAGGTATTTGTAATAGGGTTTGTAAAGTGGCAATTTTGAAGAGGCTGGGTTCCACAGTCATCTAATGCAAGAGTCGTGTTTGTTGAAAAGCATCCCTGAAAAAATCCCTTAAATCACCATAAGATATACCGTGCATAGTTTTTATAATCTCTGTACAAAATAGTATGTATAAATATGCACCATATAAAGAATAATGTGCACTAGAAAGCTATACAAAAAAATCTGAAAGGCCATTTATGAAAAGCAGAGTGTTTTATATTTTTTTTAAGAGAGGGAGAAAGAGACGGTAGGTGGAGAGGCAGGGGGAGAGGGAGAGAGGGAATCTTAAGCAGGCTCCATACCCAGCATGGAGCCTGACACAGGGCTTGATCTCACAACCCTGAGATCATGACCTGAGCCAAAACCAGAAGTCGGCCACTTAACCGACTGAACCACCTAGGCCCCCAAGACTGCTTTAAACCTGAGTAGCTCATTCAGCATATCAAGATGCTAGGAGATGAGATCCACAGTCAGCCAGTCTGAGGAAAGAGCAGATTGACTCCCCCATCTCATACTTATGCAGGGCTTCTCTCCCCTGAGTGGAATGCAGTTGCAATAGTCAACGTTATTTGAATTTGTTTCCTCCTTTCATTTTTCTGTTTTATGCTAAGCATATATATTTGAATCCACATATTAATGCAATTCAGTATATAATTATTATTCCCAGATTAGATGCAAAATGGGTCTCAGTAGAATGTAAAAGAAGTGGAAGTCAGGTGGAGTAATTTGGTGTTCAACTGGAGTGATTCTCAATGAACTGCATATTTGTCCTGTTTTCCATCTGTATGATTAGTTTTCCCTTCCTTTTAACTGTTAGCCTCAGAGATTTATGGTTTTTAAAGGGGTCCCCTGCTTTGGCTATTTGAGAAAATAATTCATATTCCTCCCTTCAGGAAGAAAAGAAAATTAATAGTTTATAGTCCTGTGAGTCAGCCTCAAAGGCTATAAGCTCCATCCTTGCACCCTCCCTCCTGCTCTCCACCCTTGTATAGGCTCACATTTTGCAAAACTCAGGGACAAAGAAGAGGTCAGAAATGAATGACAAAATGGATGGCCACCTTACAGACTTGAGGGGAACAGATAGGATATAGATTTCTAAAAGAGCAAAGCATAGTGCTGGTGCGTGCAGAGAGAAAAATCCTACCATTCACGCATAGAATGTGAAAAGAGGAAGCAAATGTGTGGAAAAAAATATCCCAGGGTCTCAGTGAATAATAACATGAAAGTGTTAGGTAGAACCAGACCAGGCATAAGTCATCCAAAATAGTATGCTGTTCCAGAAGTAATTACTACATGTTATTCAGGATAAACTCTTATTCAAATACACGTCAACAATCTAGTCTTAAAAAGTATGTGATTGCCACGGACAAGTCACAATTTGTAATATTGTAGGGAATTGAGGGAAAATGGTAAGAGAGCGTTAAAGAAATGGGTTCATTGCCTGAAGAAGATTGAGGGGCAGTTACAACAGCATTCAAAACACAATAGATTTCCTGTCCATGGAGGAGTGGCCAGTTGCATTTTGCTCTTGTACAAGACACTGTTAGAAGTCTGAATTATAATACTAGGAGCTTTAGTCAGGAAATGATTCCAGGAAGGCTGTCAAAATAGTGCCAGGTTGAAAGAGGAAGCTAGAAAATTCATCCTTTTCTATAGGACTTTTAAAATACCAGATTTTCCACTAGATTGGTACATACATGGCATGAGGAATGGGGGGAGTTCTAACTGGCACAGTCAGGCTATGGGAAGTCTGAAGGAAAGACGGGTCATTGGAAGTGAGGCATGGAGGTGATCATGAATGTGATATGTACAAGGGAAGAGGTGAGACTTCTTTATAAGGCTTTGACTCTTCCATTCTTCCTACTTTGTTCCCTCCACTCCTTTGCAGTAGTGATGAACACTTAGTTTGAAAGTGTAATGGAGATAGGACTAGAGGGACTCATTGGAAGCCACAGTCAGGCTCATGAACAGATGGAGTTAACTTTTGTTGGTGAGGAGAGGAGAAAGGGCCAGGCATCCAGGGAGAAGCAGGTTAAGAGACCAGGCAGCCCCAAGGATGCCTGGGTGGCTCAGTCAGTTGAGCGTCTGACTCTTGGTTTTGGCTCAGGTCATGATCTTGGGGTTGTGGCATTGAGTTCTGCGTTGGGCTCCAGCAGAGAATCTGCTTAAAGATTTCTCTCCCTCTGCTCCTCCTCCCCTGACTCATGCTGGGGGGCGGGGGACACTGTCTCTCTAAAAAAAATAAATCTTAAAAAAAAAGAGAGAGAGACCAGATGGCCATAGAGAGACACAGAGGCAGACAGGCAAAGCATAGTTCCCAGATCGCTGACAGCATGCCACATCCTACTCTATCTCCCATGCTGCATGTCCAGTCCTGATAAACCCCAAGGTTTTTCTGTCCTACAGTAATTCTCTTGGTTTTTGTTTTATAGGAGTTTTTTTTTTTAAACATAAGCTTGAGATGGTTTCTCTGAACAGTCCAGACTTGATGATGTCCTGCCCCTCACCGCCCCTTCCACCTTCTTCTTTTTCCCCTTTCCTATTCTGAAGGCTTGCCATCCCTTTTCTCTTTGAAGTCCTGTGTGCTGCTGCTTTTCTCAGATACCCTCCTCTCTGTCTGTTCCCATTCCTTCTCTCTGTTCTTTGCCTCTTCCTGCTCTCTCTCTTTGGAACTAGCAAAACTTCTCCTCCAGAGCTCTCTCTTCCCTCACCCACTTCTTGTAACAGTTTATTTTCCAGGATTATTACATTTCAAATTCAGCCCTGCCGTTGGGGAGTGGCAGATCTCAGGGACCGCGCACTCTGCAGCCAAACTAGGGGACACTATCCTGTCTTCTCCACGTTCCGAACTCATTCACCAATCTTCTTCATTATACAGAAAAATCCAATTATCCAGAATCCATAATGCATAACTTCATACACTCACACACATGCCATTTCTCCACCCCTGTATTTCACTTTGAAAAAGAAAAAGATAGCCTGGGTGGTTCAGTCGGCTAAGCATCTGCCTTCGGTCCAGGTCTTCCTCATCCCCTCCTCCCTGCTCGTGGACTCTCTGTCTGTCTCGCTCTCTATCTCTCTCTCAAATAAATAAAATCTTTAAAAAAGAGAGAGAAAGGGATAAATCCTGGAGGAGGAGAGGAGAACTCAGGAAATCATACTCAAAAATAGTCAGTAGTATAGAAAACATTTGACTCGACATTCATTTATTTGAAAAATGTCCTGGAAGTTTTAATTGAGCACATGATATGGACAATGAGGGAGGTAAATCAGTTTGAAACTACCTACGGAAAAAAAAACACATGTCTTGTGTAGAAGAATACAGGTCCCTCTATGCTCGGAACTGGTGGATATGTTCAGTAAAGCAAAGCTTCAGTGCAGGTGAAGCAGCCCTGACCATTGGGGGGTATGCAAAGTGGGGTCTTGGTATAATTTATTTAACAAGGCATAGAATGGGTTGAGAGCTGGCCTCAAGTATCTGAAGTGCTTTTGCGTGGAGGAAGGGGTTGGACTGGCTCTTTGATAACCTAGGGTACTAACAGGTAGACAGTTCGAGAAAGCAGATCTGAGCTCGTAGGAATGAGGAAGTTGTGCTCGTTAGAGCCACTTAAGTTTTCTCAGGAAGAGTCCGGTGCAGACTGAAGAATCCTAGGAATCCTGCCCTGGCAGGACATTAAAAATAAGGATTTTTCTGCTTTTTCTTTTATGCTCCACAATTAATGCATGGTTACAGCAACAAGTGAAATAATAGTAAGTTGTGGACCCACATCTTCATGTAATTCATGTTACTAGTTTGGTGTGTGTCTTTCCATACCTTTCTCTTTGCCTACACATGCACATATTAACATTAGTAGATGGATAGGATTTTGTTTTGTTTTTATAAAATTGAGACCATACTATACACATTCGTCTGCTCAGTAATATTAGCATCTCTTCAGGTCACTTCTTCGAAATGGCGGCAGATATTTTAAAGTATGGGTGTACTGTAAGTTGTTAAATCATCCCCCTATTGACAGACATTCGGCTTGTTTCTAGATTTTGCTACAATGCAATTATAACAGTACTGCAGTATGTTCACAAACATATATTATCACAAGCTCATGTTTGGTTTTGGAGAGTAGTTTCCATTAAAGTAGGATTTGTTTAATTAAAAGATGTGTACATTATTTTAATAGCTACTTCCAGATCACCTTCTAAAATTTTGTTGCCATTCATAATCCCACCAGCAAGTGCCCATTTCCCCCTGCCATTTCCAGGATAGCGTATTATTAGTCATTGTAACTTTTGCCCATCCAAGTAGAGGTACCAAGGATAAGGGAGTGGAGTGGAGTTGTTAAGTTAAGGATGCTCTCGCTAGTACGTGTCTCAGCCTAGCACACGCTTCCTGTGCAACTTTAAGCAAGACACATAACTGCTTCATTTCTGTTATCCTCCTTTGTAAAGTGATATGATATGAATACCTACCTCATAAAATTGTTATGGGTATTAAATGAATTAATAGTGATAAAGACTTAGAACAATGACTGGCATATAGTAAAATTTTTATAAGTAAAAATTAAAGATTAATAAAATTAATCTTCTATAAGATTAAAGATTCACAAACGTAACTTGCATCTCCTTGACGACTAATAAGGTTGGGCATATTTCTATATATTTCCTGGTCATTTGGTTTTCACTTTCTCTCAATTTTCTGTTCATATCCTGTGCCCATATTTTTACTGAGTTGTCTTTTCATCAGTTTTTAGGAACTCTTTGCATATTTTGAATGCTGTCATTTTTGTCTTCCATAAATGATTTCCTTCTTAATCGTTTATTTAAAACATCAGGATGGTTTTTTTAAGTTAACATAAAAACCTCAGTCAGTACAGAACTATAAAAATAATTTTAAACTCACGGCACCTCGGTGGCTCAGTCAGTTAAGCCTCTGGCTCAGATCATGATTCCAGGGTCCTGGGATCGAGTCCCACATCAGGCACCCCGCTCAGTGGAGAATAATGCTTTTCCCTCTACCCTTCCCTCATCCTTGTGATCTCTCTCTCTCTCTCACTCTCAAATAAATAAAATCTTAAAAAATAATAATAATAATTTAAACTCGTATAATCTCATACCACAAAAGGTAACCATTAAGTTTGTTGTATGGAAACCCTTCATCTGCCCCCTCAGAATCATTGGCCCTCAGCCTTGGCTCTACATATTGGTCAGTTAGGGGGCTTTTGAAATACTACTACTTGGGTTCCACCTCACAGGCATTCTGACTTTACTGATCAGTGGTCAGACCCAGGCATCAGTTTTTAATAAGAAGCCTCATTTGATTCTGATATGCAGCCAGGAGTGGGAACCAGAGGATGCAGTTCTGAAAAGTGATTCATAAGTTAATTGTTCCTAAATCATGGTGTCATTAGTAATCACTACCGCCATCTGTTGGCGGGAGGCAGAACTAACACCGTTTAGCTATTCCTATGGCTTTGTGCGTATCTCTGCAAGGCCATGTTTCAAAGTTCTTTGTACACCTCCACGTTTTTTCAGTGTCATGACTTCTCAGATGTAACTACCAACCCTACGATTCTTGAAGTAAATATCAGATTTGTATTTATCTTCTTGGTTCTGTATATTCTGCAGTAATAAATGACAGAATGTAGTATGATGCTCCTGGGGTGTTGTCAACGTTTGGTCATCAAAGACTCAGTGATATTTATGCTAATCATTGAGAGGAGAAAGTGTGTGGATAGATTTTAGGAATACTCTTAGCAGCAGTTGAGAAGCAAAACAAAAAACAGTTTTGTGATTCATCTAACCAAACTCATCAGAAATGACACCACTGCCTCTTCCCACCCCATATCCTTCCCCACCTATAAGCGTTAATTGAAATTTTCCCCTACTGGGATATTTTAAGATGTCTCCTTTTTTCCTGCGGAATTACACAATGTGAAACATCAAGGGAAATAACAGGAAAGGCAGTGAACAGGGAAACATGCTTTGAGAAATAGCAGTGTTGGCAGAAAATGGAAGTGTCTAGGAGAAAAAAAATAAGATAAAACTGGCAGAATTACAAGCTGCTGCATGGACTGGTAATTAGATAGTGAGTTTATCTTCTGAGGGAAAGATATTTTTCCTGTCTTTTCCATAGAGAGACCAAAAGAAGTCAAAGACACCAAGAGCATGAAATTGTCCATCTGCCATAAAAAACTATCTTTGATGCATTGGGTTTTGAAAATATGTATTAATTCCTCAGGCAGTTTTTATGGGTTGTGGGTTGTTCTTATAGCTGGCAATAGAGGGTAAGTCTTTCACATATATAAAAGTATTTATATACGTATATAAAACATATGTGTCTACATGTATCTATATGAGTATTTATGTATATATGAGTGTGTGTGTAACCTCAACCTCAGAACCGTTGATTTGGGGGCCAGAGCATGACAGGGTGCTGGGGGCTCTCCTGTACATCATAGAGCGTTTAGCATCATCCTGGGCCTCCACCAACAAGATGCCGGTGGCATACACCTGGCTGTGACAACCAAAAATACCTCCCGACTTGTCAAGCGGTAAAATTCGCCCCAGTTAAGAACCACTGATTTAGAGGATGCTATGGCCCTGCTTTAGGGAAGTGAGTTTTTACTACCCTGAAAACAATTTACCGAATTCCCCAATCTAAATTAGAACCCCTATTTTTTTTTTTAACGAAACAGTATTTTTTTTCCTCTCTTGAAACACCGTACATCTCCTTATTGCATCAGTGACAGTTGAGGACACGATTATCTACCTTGAGACCTTAATGTCTTTCTTCCCTATTCGACTTTAAGTGCCACAAATCATCTGTTTTGTTCACTCTCTACACGTACCACCTAGAGCAGTGATTGGCACTTCATAAATGTTTGTCAAATGAAAGAATATAATTCTCAGATATTTAAGAACCTGAAACACAAAGCCTGACTTGGTCCAAAGGGGTTTTTCCTCTAAGGCTTTATTTCAATCTACATGACAAAGCCAGTAAAAGAAATCAGGGACATATTGAGGCTGTTGAAGGGTGTGATCAGGGAAATCTAAAAATTATATTATTTGGATAGGATTCCCTGGGGGTTTTGGCGGGCTTCTCTTGAGTGGCAGTTTCGTTCTGGAAACAACTCTGATATGTCTCTCTAAGCCAGAGCCAACCTATCGCTCTTGCTTTTTGAACTCCATCCACCACTGGTCCATGGAGGAAACAAGTTTTTTGACCAGGGTGAGGCTTAATGCTTCATTAATTCTCTGAAAGAACATGCCCCAGGACCAGGAAAGATGTGTCTGTGGAAAATAAACCTCAGTGCAGACAGCACAAGAGACTTTCACGTGCTGCTTTTCATGTTTTTAAAAAATGGAATTAAGATGCATATTTTTTAAAATGAAAAATGACTGGCATTCTTCCCACTGAAAATGGGAAGTAATTTAATTTGTTAGTGGTTTATTTTATTTGACAGTCTTTGTACATACTCGATTTGGTTTGTTACACTGAATTACCCTTTAATAATGGGTACACATAATGCCAGACTGTGCCCCCCAGGTTGGTTTGATAATTGGATGAACGACCATATTGTTCCAGGGTTTTCATGACAATGTGGACAGAAGCTATTTGGAAAACTCCTAACCAGAAAAGCCTTCAGCTGTTGTTGTTGTTGTTTTTTTTTTTTCTCCCCCGATGAAGTTAATTGCTACCCAGTGAACAATCATCCCACTAGCCACTTTTCCTGAGCAATGCTGAGTTCTGTAATCATGACTGAATTCCCTGGGTGGATAGAAGAGATGCCTAAACCCCACAGCCAATAGAAAAAGTCTTAAAATCTTCCTTCAGCAGTCTCTCAGTATGGACCATATTTCTACAATTGGAGGTTAATGGTAAGAGTTCTAATAATAGCAATCATAGAGGCTGAAGCAAGACTGCCAAGTTCAAGGGCAGCTTCACAGCTTGAGGGGCATTATGACCCCCTTTGCTTCAGCATCCACATCAGGAAAGTGGGAACAATATCAGCACCTAGCAGGGTATACATAGAGTGCTCAGCACAATCCTGGCCAAAGCAGATTCTCCGTAAATGTTTCTTCCTTATTAGATGGTATGCGTCAGGCCCTGTGCTAAGTTTTCTCACAAACACCACTGAGAGAGTTGCCATCTCCAACATTATGGAAGGGACCGTTAACATGGCAAAAGGCAAAGGAATACCCCAAGGCCATGTGGCTGGTAAATGGCTCTCCCAGGATTCAAGTTCAGTTCTACTTCCAAAATTCTCTTACACTTTCAGATTCTGCGTTCGTGTACCCTCTAGAAGAAGTTTGAAAACTTGTGTATTTTTCTGAGCATTTAGAAATAGACGACTGAGCATCTTCCATCATAATGGTCAATAATGACAGAAGATGAGTTCGGGAGTATTCTGAACATAGGCAGTCTAAAATAAAACCATTATATCACCTTTCTAATGCATCCACTGGAATTTAAATACCATCTTACCTGGATATCCACCAATATCCATTAAAAGAATATGTGAAGAAGTTCTTTAAAAGTCGTAACTTTATATTGCTTTTCTTCTTGAAACATGTATTTTCACTTCCCCCAAATAAATGCTAAAAGCCTTTTTTGATCATATCTGCCACAAAAATGGGTCCCCCCCCCCATGAATGTATGTAAGGGTTTAAAATTCTCTTATGGATATAATCATTTCTAAAATTATTAATAGAATACAGCTGACTTGAACAACGTAAACATAATTCTGACAAATAAAAAACATAAAAAATAAAACTTTATTAGAAAGTCATACTATATTGAGCTGGGGCTGGTGATATTTATGGGGCATTGATAAAGCATCATCCAGTTATCTCCCCCAGAGTGTTTATACCTTGGATAGTGCACCACAGTAAGATTGAAGATGGGTGAATGTATGTCTTCTGTGTTTTTCTTTTGCAAAGTGAAGGAGACTTAGGCTGTGGGTACCTCCTGAGATTATTTGATTCCAGAAAGGAAAATATGTGGAAGTTAGATATAAGGAAATTGTTGCCTTTTTTTTTTTTTTTTTTTTTTTTTTTTTTAGAGTAGGGGAGAGTCCCAAGCAGGCTCCACACCCAGCGTGGAGCCCAAACTCACAACCCTGAGATCATGACCTGAGGCATAATCGAGACTCAGACACTTAACTGACTAGCCACCCAGGTGCCCCAAAATGGTTGCCTTTAAAACTGTCCCATATGGTTGTTGGGAAGCCATCACATTCTCCTGTTTGAAAATGGCCGTTCTGCCACAAAGCTATGTTGTTTTGAAATAACGATACTTACAGGAAGACCCAATGGCTCTCCCATTTTCAAGATGACCTACTCAGTCTTCCTTGACACCGAAGTCTGGGTTCTCTTTAGCTATTGGCTTTATCCTAAACTTACAGTAATTGTCCTTGGCAAGTCATGAAGGACTTTTCCTAAAGAAAGTCCAGAGAGAGGCATGGTGGCAAACTTGAAGTAAGGCTGGAATCTGTGACTTCCTAGGTTCTCCACCTGTCTAACCATTTATTGCTTCTCGATGGACTAGGATAATCACCCCAGATTCTCCACCCAGCCTTACACCTGTGGTCCCGAGCCCCAGGGTCACAGTTTCCTTAAACCAAGGAGGAGGTAGACAACTCTCATCTGTTTCTTTTCAATGTCGAACAGCCATGGTTTCAGCTTCCCCAAAGGGCTTGTTAGGAGCAACAAGAAAGGGCAGGCAGTTGCATATTATCTGCCTCCAGTAAGATTCCTAAGGACGCCCTTTGTGGTAAATGCTCAATCCATGTTTACTGAAGGTTTTATCCGGGGCCAGTGTGTGGTCATAACATTGCTATATGTTCTTCCTAAGTGATGACTTGGAGACCACCTAACCCATGTCTGTCATATAGCCTGTCAGTGCCAGTATAAAGTCATCTCAGCTACTGGGAGAGTGGTGGGGAGCATCTGCTGAACAATGAGAAGGAGATACGGAGCAAGCATGGATTTAGTTGATAGCAATTTTCTCAAGAGGCCCCGTAATGTCGATTATGTTATTTGTACTTAACAACCAAGGGTATTCAAATATTTGTGTGCTGAACTCAAACATACTAGACCCAAGGTTACCGAAGAGCTAAAATCCATTCACATCCTTCCGTGCCTGACCCTCTCTCTCTCTTCCTTGCCCACGACTCCATCTTCTTTCCGTGCTTTAGCTCCTGTCGGCCATCTCTGCTCTCTGCGCCTCGCCTTGAGTCTGTCAGCTTGCTGGGGCACCGGAGGTTGCCATGGTAAACACAGCTGTTGTTTTTTCTCTGTGAAGAGTCGGTGTGTGAAGGCACTTGAGTCCTCACCTCTAGCCTCTTCCCGCTGTGCGTTTTCACAGATGTCGTTTCAAGTGGGGGCCGCAGGGGTTTCAGGGTTCTGCACAGCTTTCCCTGTGTAGCTCTGAAGGGGGGCTTTGTGACCCGCCGACGCCCGCTTAGGTGCCGTGGAAGATTGTGAAGAATCGCCCGCGTGGTCGCCAAATAAGCCCAATGACAGCCACATTCATTTTGTTAGTAAATGGGTTCTGGGAACTGAAAGATGATCTTGTATGTTCCAAGAGGAAAGGCAGGAAAGTTAATGAGAAAGTACCCGAGGCAGGAAGACTGAAGGAGGGGTGGGGAGAGATAGATGGAGTGGAGAGAGAGCGAGCGAGCAAGGAGTTTCTGAACAGGAAGGGGAGTGTGTGTTGGACGGCTACCGGAATCTTCCTTACCCTCCTGTCACGTCTGTGATCCAGCCCTGACTACTGACCCCGCGTCCACTGCTACTGCTCGCTTGCAAACTCCTCTCCAGCCGCAAAGATTCCTTGCTGTTCATCCTGAACTGTGACCTCAAGTCCCCGTGTCACGCTCCACCCTCACATGCTCTACCTTTTGCACCTGCTCTCCCTTCTGCCAGGAACGGTCTTCCCCAGACAGCCGTCAGGCTCCCTCCCTTGCTGCATTCAGGTCTCCTCTCAAAAGCCATTCCCTGAGAGAGGCCTTCCAGAAACACTGCACCTCAAGTTGCACCCCATCCCCTGTCTACCAACTTCCCCAATTCAGGCTTTCTTCATGTCTGATACAGAGTGGGGACTTAAGCATTTGTTGAGCCGATAGTTAAGTCTTGGCCACCCTCCCCCAGAAACACATGGAGTCACACACTTGCAAAGATGTTCTTTGTTCTCTCCTGTCTGGGCTTTTGCATGTGCTGCTCCCTCTGACTAGAGCACGGCCCCCTCTCCTCTGCATCCCCCTCTCTGCCTGATGGAGTCCTGCAAACCCTTTGCACCCTGCCTGGTTTCATAACCCTCTCCTTTTGAGGTCTCCCTTGACCTCCCCAGGTGGACACAGAGCCCATTGGGCCAACACTACCTGGGCAGTGCCTAGTGACCTCCATCACAGCACAGATCCCCTGAATTGAAATGTCTCTTTACTTGTCTCTGTCCCACACACCCCAGTGTGCTCTTCCAAGGCCCGACCGAGGGCTTAGACTCCAGAGTCAAGAGTGCCAGGCATGTGTACCAGCTACGTGACTTTATACAAATTACTTAACCTCTCTGGCCTCAGTTGCCTCATCTGTGCAACAGGGATCATAATATCTACCAAGCTAAATCATAGAGTACTGATGAGAATTCACTGATGAATTGCTGAAACATTTAAAACCTGCGAAGCAGTCAGCTGGGTGAGAGGATAGTGAGTAGACGGTGTACTGTTTGAGGTGGGTTGGGCATGGCAGGCCCCTCTCAGGCGGCAGCCATGTGGTTCTCTGGGCTCTTTGCACCCCACTGATATTACAGACGGGAGCTATCTCTATAAGCTTTCTGGCAGGTTAGACTCTGAGACTGCTCTCTTGGGACGTGGGAACTTATTTGGCTGATTTTCTAACACGATGCTGGTTGTCTTGCCATCTGGGCTAGCGTGCTCCTCCTTCGGAACCAGGCTCAGGGGGATGAGGGGAGACCGAATCCAGGTGCAGAAGGAATAGGAGGCCTCCAAGGGAGGGACGTGAGGGAAAACTAGCAGCGCGCTGCACACCCCCGTGCGCCCTCTGAGGGCCAAAGATGCTCTTCCCATTGCAAGCACAACGCAGCCCGGTCTCAGGGTGGATGTTAGCCTCATCCACCACTGCCAACATGGCTCGGAACAGGGGCTTTGAACTGCAAGCTACAAAGGTCCTGGCTCGATCCTGGGTTTTATCCAGTTTTCGTTCCGACGTTTGGCAGAAGGGGGGGGGGGGGCGCTCTGGTCCTGGGGAGAGTGATTCAGGCACGTGGTTTGGGGGCAGAGGAAGCTCTGGGATGGGCGGTAGGAACCCGGACTGTGCTGGCAGCCCCTTCCTGAGCCACCGGACAAGGCCCTTCACTTCTGCAGTTCTTGAGTCCCTCTTCTGCACGTTGCGTGTACTGCCTCGCCAGTTGTTTTCAAACTTTCCTCACTCACAGAAATATTTATTTAAGCAAGATCCGATTGAGAATCCCAACATACTGCCGAGAGTGACGAAGAAGGTAAAACCTAGATAGGCTCAGCCTCTCATCAGCTTCCCATCCCCCTCACACACACGCACACACACGCGTGCACACACATGCGTGCACACACACAGGACGGTCCTTGAAAATGGCTCTAAGCGCCCTTCTGAGATTCATTGTTCCATGGGTCAGTGTCACATCTCCATAGCACAGAGTCCTTCCAAAGTATGAGGCAGAACCGTATGCAGTTACAGAGATTTGGTGATTTTTGACCTGCAAAAATGGGAATTTCAGATTTCCCTCTAATAGTTTCGTCTGCATAGTGTGCTCACTCAGAAACCAAACTGCCTCGGTTCAACCCCTCAGCTTACTCTCTGTGGGACATTGGATGGGACACTTCACCTCCCTGAACCTGCCCTATGAAATGGGCAAACAGAAGACTCTTCCCCAGGCCTTTGCCCAGAGAAGGCAGAGGGCTGGATGAAGCAGGGCCCTGGACTCGGGGCAGGGGGGCTCCACCACGGTGGCTGGCCCAGGGCACGGAAGCCTCCATGAACGTCGTACAGAGAAAGCCCTAATGGGTGCCGGTGGGCCCAGCTCAGAGCATGGTGTCCTTCTCTTCTCCCCGCCTGTCCCAGAAGGCAGTAGGTAGCCAGAGCCGTGGGCAAACACGGTCCCGGTGGGGCTTCTTCATCAGTCATGCTGTCCAGCTCGAGCCAGACCTCTCCCTTCCTGGGAGGGGCACCATTCGGCAGTGGACAGGCCTTGACCCGGGCATGGGAATGGTGCTGGAATAGCACGAATGACACTTATCCCTCTGCCTTATCTGGGTGAAGCGTGAGAGGCTCCCTCCCCAGACACCTCCATGGAGCCTTCCCCATTAAGTGGTACATCATGGAATATGTCAGCCTGAATTAGCAGGCAGGCCCGTCACGTTAAGCTGACGCTCTGGGCTGGCAGTTCCCACTTTGTAATGCCTCTTGATCCTGGCTGTCATGCTCCTTCCCTGTCACCACAGCCACGGGAAGCCTCTGCGGACAATGCGCAGTAATGAAGGAGGCTCAGGGAGGAGTGTAGGAGGAGCCACGGGAAGTCCTTGCAGATTCCATTTCTTCTGTGGCCCCGGGGAGCCGGCTTTGAGCTCTGCTACCTCCGGGCAGGGGTGGGGGGGGTGGGCAGAGGAAGCACAGGTAGCCCTCAAAAGCTCCAGGTGGGGAGCTCCTTTATGACAGACTATAAAAGCGTGGCATGTGTTTTTGAAAGCACACAGAATAGTCCCCCCGATACAAATACCAGGAACACCTACAACACCTAATAGAGGTTTCTAGAGGCAGCTTCACTACAAAACTCGTTGACTACCACTACAGTTATTATTATCAGTAATAGTGCCGGCTCCATAAATAGCATGGCAGTTTATTCATGTCACATAGGAGCATTTATCACTTCCTGCCATGCATGATATACGAGTGTGGTGGGAGACGAGAGGGAGCACCAGCTTTGCAGTCAGCTAGGCTCTCGTGTTCAATTCTTACAGAGCCTCAGAGCCTCCTCTAGCTGGGCAACCCTGGGCCAGTGACTTCGCCTCTCGGAACCTGAGCTTTCTCTTTGTAATAGAACTCACACCAGCCCCTATTTCACAGAGCTGTTGAAAGAATTCCCAGAGACGATATACAAAGAATGATGGACACAGAGGAGCAAATGCCCAATAAACATTTGCGGGGAGAGTTCCCAAGAGCAGAGACACTTTTTTTTTTTATCCATTACAGAGTCTTGACTCAGATGCACCCTTCATTGGTGTTTGATACTGTATCACTTTCCTTTCCAAATTTTTACTCCATTTGTCCTCTGACTTGTACTCCGCGGTACGTCAGAAATGATGTCATCAAAGCTTTGATCATACCACAGTCAATGAAAATCTTTTTATTTCTGCCCATTTCTCTAAGGATAATAGCAAAAATCTTTTGGGGGGGGGGGTTCTTGCCTGTGACCTACCCTGTTACTTCACCTCTTACCATGGTTCCCATCCCTCCTTCTGTCTCACCCACATGACCTATCAGCCCTTCATTCTTGCACTACCCCCAACGTAGGACCTTTGCACATGCTATTTTCTCCAACTGGAACATTCTTCTCTCCCCTCCCAGACTAGTAAACCTCTTCTCATCCTTCGCAGTTATCCACCCCATACTTCCTCAGCAACAGCTCTCTGGGCCTCCCTGACCATGTCAAATCCCCCCTTGCATGATATCCTCCCCTTTGGGGCGCTTACTGTGTTTTATTATGACAGGACTTCGTATCTCCTGCCCCCATCTAGACCAGCGGGATGAAGGCAGGAAGTGTCTGGTTTTGCTCACCAGTTGGATCCCCCCAGACCTTATATTCAAACGCTTTACCACTACCCCAGGACCTGGTATAGAGCCCAATAAATGTTGCTGAATGGGTGAGAAGGAAGGTGAACCCGAAGGCATATTATCTCCACAGAAACCTTCCTGTGCCCCACTAGGGCACAGTGGGTATTATTGGTTTTTCAGATAGGATCCCGAGAGCCCCGAGGGGAAGGTTTATCACCCAGGGGCACACAGCCTTTAGGTATGTCATGAATCTGTGATGAGAACCCAGGCCTTGCAGTTCTTGCCATCCCTGAGCTTATGCTCTAAAACCATTGTCCATAATTGGGGTGGAGGCTTCACAAAGACTTTCCCTCCCCCGCCTTTCCTGGTGTTCAGAGGATCCCTGGTTCTTCCCACATCCACATTGCCTATCTAGGCCCATAGCTATATAGTTAAAAACTCTCTCAAAAGTTTGAGGGAGCTAAGCTCCTTCAACACTGAACTGGGAGAATTCTGTTTTGTAAGAGGTTATACTGTTGAGGTGAGTACACTTCACAAAGTGTAACCTTTGTTTCTGCCCTCTTGCCCTTACCCCCTGGGTTGAAACAAATCCAGAAGTTGAAGTCTTAATCGACCACCCGGAAGCAAATCAGTCAGCAAGTCAGCTCAGTTGCAAGAGATGACTTCCTTGAAAGGGAAATAGCTTTTGGTCCTTTTATTTTCTTGTTTCTAGTAAAGGACCACATCTGCGTTTTGTGTTTGTTTTGTTTTTAGTCTGTCCGCCGTCAGGCATTGGTGTTCTCTCACTTTCTCAGGAGCCAGTTCACCCAGGTAGAGTCAGAAGTGCCCTTGAATTCAAAGAGGGAGTCAAAAGAGTGATGGGTCTTTGTACATATTTGCCAGCAGGAACTTCGTGTGTGGGAATCTATTTAACTGCCTGATTCTTTCACCCATGGGGAAGAAAACATTTGCTCAAATATTCTTATTCACTCATTCAACAAATAATCACTGAGTACACTTTATCTATCAGTAAGATGACCATATACTTCATTGTCTAAACTAGGACAGTTTTGACGTGACAGTGGGTATTATGTGGTTGGTACACGAAGACAACAGGTATAGACCAAGATTTTCCCAGGTAAAGCAGGATGTCAATGAGTGCCCTATATACTAACGGCTGAATCTGGGCTCTTAGAATCTTGGATGGTTATATATTTTCTCAAAATGCCCTTAAAAAATGAAGAAAAAGCCAGGATGGGGTCTAGACCTCCTAAGCCACAGTATAAACGTAGATCAAAGTTGAACTAGATATTTCTAGAATTTGCCCACAACTTCCTTTTTAAACTATACTTCTTGTTTAAAACAAACAAGCAGGCAGCTTGGAACAACAGCTCTGGAAGCTACTGACACAGTAGATTCTAAGTTCAGTTCCCCCAGGATGAGGCCACGTAGAGAGGCCAGGAAACAAAACTCCGAACCTTTAAAGGATGAAATTGCCCATGAGGGCTAAATGATGGTGACCTCTTTTGAGAAAGAAGTAAAACTAGAAGGAGTAGAAAAAGTAAAATACAACTAAAAGGAACAGAGGAGACAGAAGTATGGGATTTATCAGTCTGCTTCTCTAACTTCAAGCTTTTTAACTGTGGTTATGATTTTGTGTGTGATGATGAAGGACATAGCCATGCACACTTTTTTCCTGGTGAAGAGCTTTGGTTCTGAAGTGATTTGTTTCTCTTCCATCCCAGGTGCCTGTCCTGAGACCCATGGACCTGATGGTGGAGGCCACCCCGCGAAGAGTATTTGCCAACGCACACACATATCACATCAACTCTATATCAGTCAACAGCGACTATGAGACCTACATGTCAGCTGATGACCTGAGGATTAACCTCTGGAACTTTGAAATAACCAATCAAAGTTTTAGTATCCTTTCCTGGGGGCCAATAACCAGTTGGCTTGAATCATAAGTTTTCAGGTATGAACAGGCTTGGGGGGAAGTAGAAAAGAAAGCAGCCGTCACTACACAACACTCCTAGCGCTTGTGGAGGACTGTTCCCTTTTAAATTATGTTGGCATCCATCCTTCATCCTAACAAACTTAGAGAAGTACTGAATTACTGACATAGTGGTCCAGGACTGCCTCTGGGTTGGAACTCAGAGTCAGTTCGTTTGCACAGAGGCATTTGTGTGTCATGAATTCAAGTCCGTTGCAACTTTATCAACTATGAAATAAGACCCCAGAATTCAGTTAGGGTTCCTTCCTCTTGTGAAAGGATTTGTAAATGGCCTGTGTGGGCAGCGTAGACCACAGGTACACATGAGATGGTTTGTATCAGCGTGGTGAAAATAATACTGGCTGCCATTTATTAAATTCCACGCACTACAATAGGAACTTCATGCATTGAATCTCATTTTGAGAAGTGCACGTATCATAATTTTATAGCTTGATGAATTTCCACAGAGCACACCTGTGTAAACAGCATCCAGATCAAGAAACCAAACTTTGTTAGCAATCCTCATGTCCCCATCATGCTTGCTTCTAGTCTCCATACACCAAAGGTATATTTGATAAACAACCCCCTAATGTAAATAATACCATCCCCTATTTAGCTAAAATCGAACGACATCAAGAAAATTGTTGAATCGGTGTCTGAGCCAACATTCTAATCCCATTATAATGACCCTCTGTTTCACAATAGAGATGGGTCGTTTATTCACTACCTCTCCTGTGGTCCATCCCACCACAATCTGACTCCTTGCCTGAATTTCCCTTCTCAGGTAATGCTTTCTCTGCCCAGGCAGCTGAGAACCTGACCTAGGAGTCAGTATGGATTTTTTTTTTCTCTCACTCACCGGCCTCCCTACCCCTGAACCAATCTGTGAGCCCCCGATAGTGCTTACTCTGAAATATATCTCGAATCAACTCCTTGCTCTCGCCCTCCACTCCTACCACCCTACACGAGCATAGGCCACTATCCCCTCATCCGTGTGACTGCAATAATCTCCTGTTTAGTCTTCCTTTTTTCTTAATCTTCTACATAGTTCATGTTCCCATAACAGAGTGGGCCTTTCAGTATTTGATTCAAATTTTATCCTTCCGCTGCTTCAGACATCTGGTAGCTTCCCAATGAATTTAGAATAAAATCCACGTTCTTTACCTTAAACTATAAGAGTCTACGTTATCTGGGCCCTGCCTCCCTCTTTGCTATCCTGTCATATCACTCTCCCCAAATTCATTCTTCTTCAGCCAATTCACCTCTTCTCTGTTCCTGGATAAACTTTGTTCTTCTGTCTCTTCGTATTTGCTGTTCCTTCTTTCTGAAGTCTGTCCCCGGAGTTCATGTGGCTAACTACATGTCATCATTCAGCTTCAATCTAATGTCACCTCCTCAGAAGTCCTTTTTCCATTAACTGCCAAGTAGCGCCCCATAGCCCTCTATCCCTCTTATCTTCACAGCACATATCACTATTTGAAATTTGTGTGTGTGTCAATTTTGGGTTTCCCCATATTTGAGTGTAATTTCTGTGAGAGAAGGGATCTTTGTATGATCTATTCCTGTATCTGAGTACCTAGAACATTCTGAGACACAGAGAATACCATTTTGGTTGGGCAGGTCAAGTTTGAAGTGCGATAAGTCACTGAAGTGGAATTATCCAGTAGACAGTTGATCATGAAATTCTTTTTTTAAGATTTATATATTTGAGAGAGAGAGAGAGAGAACAAGCTGGGGGAGGGGCAGAAGGAGAGGAACAGGCGGACTCCCTGCTGAGTGGGGAGCCTGACTCGGGACTCAATCTCACAACCCCAAGATCATGACCTGAGCGGAAACCAAGAGTTGGATGCTTAACTGACTAAGCCTCCCAGGTGCTCCAGTGATCATGAAATTTAACCTGGAAATTGCACTTTAAGAGTACGTTGGTTATAGTAAAGCTCTGGATGTTTTGTTAAAAATAGACCGCTTAGTGGCTCAAACACATAAAAGATGCTTTCTTTTATAAAGTCCATTATGATGATCCCTACCAGCAAGCAACCTCCTCCAAACTGTGAATCAGAGAAATAAGTCCTTCCATCTTGCAGCTCCCCACTGGCCCAGCCTTACCTGCAGTCAGGACAGCAAAAGGAAAGATTGCAGAGAGCCGCATTCGGGAGGCTCTTTGGGGCCAGGCCCTAAAATAGCATGAATTCCATTGGTTAGAAGTCAGTCACATGGCTACCTCTAACTGCAAAGGAAGCTGGGAAATGTAGTATAGCTATGCATGTAAAAAAAAAAATTGGTCTTGGTACACAGCTAGCTAGTCTCCACCACAGAAGAGTGCTTGGTAGTTGCCTAAGGTGCTTTTTTGAGTTTTTATTTAAATTCCAGTTAGTTAACATGCGGTGTAATATTAGTTTCAGGTGTATAATATGGGTGATTCAGCAATTTCGTACATTGCTCAGTGCTCCTCACAAGTGCTGTCCTTACTCCCCATCACCTGTTTCACCCGTCCTCCCACCCATCTCCCCTCCAGTAACCGTTACTTTGTTCTCTCTGCGTAAGAGTCAGTTTCTTGGTTTGCCAAGATGTTCTAAGGAAGGCAGCTTTAAGCAAGCAGTGGCAGTGACGGAGGCACTGAGACCTGACCCTCAGGACCATGACTGGCCCCTGTTGTTGATCACAGAGCAGACTCTACCTACTATCTGAGCCTCAGAGAGCCTGCCTACAGATTTTGCCTGGAAGTATGGCTGCTAATAGAATGAATGTGGGTTGTGGTTCCCTTTCTCCTTTTACATCTTTTCCAAGAGCCAGGAATCTGCTCAGACTCGGCTGCTGTCACTCTGAGCGCCTGCTGTCCCCAGTCTAGGTGACATGTTTTCTAGATTTGCCTCTAGGCCTTCAAGAGCAAGGGGGGTTTCTTTAGGTGTTTTGGGAGACAGCTGTCTTGGGGAGAATGCAACGGGGAAATATTAATAGCACAATTTAGGTTATATTCTGCAGATGTGTGACAGCCTGCCAGATGCTGGCATACAAATGAGACTGTGCCATTCACCCTTAAAGCAGCCATATGTAAAATAATCATTGTCATCATGAGAATGATGATCGCTGATATCTATATAGCTCTTTTCAACCAAACCGCCTTAAGCGCTAAGCTGACGGTACAAACTGGGACCCTTTTGCCTCCTGTCACTGAAGTGTAGCCACCTCTGGGGTAGGAAGCGGCCAGCTTTGAAAACACCCTCAGAAAAACACCAACCAGGAGGCAGCTCTTACTAAATCATACGTTGTTGAGCGCCATTTCTGTAATGCCTCTTATCCACAAGGAAGGCTGGAAAACATGGTTCAGAATAGAATAACGGGGGTTGCCGGAGCATGGTAGGAGTACCACTGGGGAGGTAGTCAAGGTGCTTCTAAGCACTATGTGGACTTTCTCATTTTCAAAATTAGTATTTATGATCATGACTACTAGAAAATACAGCTATCATAGCAGTCTGACGATCTCATAGATACTGAAAAATCCACTTAAATTACAAAGTAAGTATATATAAAGAAAAGTAAATAGTAAGATAAGTAAGTAAATAGTAAGATAAGTGGTCTTGCAGTCTGGCTAAAAAATAAGTCATGACTTCCACTGCCTGGCATTTGGTATGACACTGGCATTATGGTTGTGAACACAGGCTGTGGCGTTCTAGAAGCTCTGAAAGTCCTGAAGTTCACACTCAGCTCCACCACTTGCTGAGCTTGGTAACCATGTAAGCTTTAACATGGCTCTTAATTTATCCTCTGTCTCATGATCTTTAGAGAGGAGCTCTATCAAAGAGGATTGTGAGAATTTTTTTAAAGATTATATTTTATACATTTATATTTAAAAGATTTCTATTTTTAATATGTATATGTGGGTAAATTTTATATATAGAATTGACCTTTGGACAGCATGGGTTTGAACTACATGGGTCCACTTACAGATTTTTTTTTTTATGAATGCAATACAGTACTATAAATGTATTTTTCTCTTCCTTATGATATTCTTAATAATGTTTTATTTTCTCTAGTCCCCACATTGTTCAAGGGTCAACTGCATATAAAATATATCCATATATGTGTGTAGATATACACACACATAAACATATATGCTTAGGCCAGTCTCCTGCTAAATGAGTGATAAACAGTTTACAAAACAAGAGTGATTATCATGGAAAAAAAGGGGGCGCCTGGGTGGCACAGCGGTTAAGCGCCTGCCTTCGGCTCAGGGCGTGATCCCGGCGTTATGGGATCGAGCCCCACATCAGGCTCCTCCGCTATGAGCCTGCTTCTTCCTCTCCCACTTCCCCTGCTTGTGTTCCCTCTCCCGCCGGCTGTCTCTATCTCTGTCAAATAAATAAGTAAAATCTAAAAAAAAAAAAAAAAGAAAAGAAAACTAAAAAGTTGAATGTTAGTATGGCGGATTCTATTCTGCTGATTTCATTATCTGGGTCATCTCCATTCTAGACTCCTCCTTTGGTTTTGCAATTGATGCTCTTTTCAAGATGTTGCTCCTTATATCCTAGTTACCACATATTTGCAGGGTCTCTGGGGTCCAGGGCCTTGTGTTCAACACCAGATCAGATTGAAGCATTCCTGGCCTTGTGACAGCTTGAATCCTCTCCCTTCCCTCCATAGCCAGTCTGTCCTTGTCTTATGTAACAGGTTCTGTCTTGAAGTGGTCAAACTTTGGCCTTAATGGGTTAACTACTTTAGGACAATAATAACTCATTGCTAGATTAGTGATTTTCTAGGGCCAGAAGCAGCCCTAACTTTTCAAATTAGTTTTCTGTGGTATACTTAGGATCCTTTGAACGCTCTTCTCAAACTAAGAATGAGTTCACCTGGGCCTTTACCTAGTCCAATATGGGACCTACTGATAGGCTCCTGTCAAGTAAAAGTAAAGATACAGCCCTCAACAACTGTATTCTGAGTACCTAGTTTGTGCCAAGCACTGCACTAAAGCCATGGAGATATTAAAGTGAAAAGAAATTTTTTGCTTTCAGAATGACATTCATCAAATAATCCCACTAATGAGCATATAATTACAAACAGAAGAAAGCCCTGTGAGGAAAGGAAATACAGTTGTGTGAGTGCTTCCTTTTTGAAATCTGATTCAGATGAGACAATAAAAGAAGACTTTGCAGAGGAATTGATTATTGAGTTGAGATCTGAAAGAGCAAGAGTATGAGCTCACTTGGCAAAGAGGTGGGGAGAGATAGGTCCAGCATGTACAAAGGGCATGTGGCAGAAGGGAGGATGACAGTGTTGGGGGAACTCTAAAAAGGCCATTGTGACTGGAGCCCAGAGAATGTGGTGGAGCATGGTGTAAGGAAGGCTAAAAAGGTCAGCAGAAGCCACATCTTACGGAAGTCTGGTCTCTGGACATGAGACAGAGCATCTCTGTGAGGGAAGACATCTGGACTCACAGGGTGCTTCATTACTGACCTTGGTCTTAGCAGCCCTGTATATCAGCTTCATCTGTCAACTGAGCTGAGGCCCTTTTGGACTTGATTCCCTGCACAGGGGATGGTATAACCTCAACTCTTGGCGTCTGTCTCCCTATAGTACCATGGACAGCGGTCTTCCTTTTAATATGGTGGGATCCTGCCTGGCAGGCTTTGAAGGAAACTGTGGGGCCTGATACAAGTTCATCTCCCTTGTCGCTGCTCTGGCTTCCATCCATAAATGTACATATGACTGTGAGACTGGCATTTAGTGTAAAATGAGAGCATTCCAGTGACACCGCCGGCACACTGGTCCACGTGTGCCGGGGCAGGCTCCTCCTTCCTGTATTACACGCAGCCTTGGTGGGTTTTCGAAGGCCTGGTACTTTGCTTGTGTGACTGCTGCCCCTCTGCGTCTGCCATGCCTGGGCTTTATGAGATGAGGGATTTCCCTCTGCACGGGGAAAGCCCCTTGGACCTCATGGTGTCAGAGGAGAGGGCAAGAAAGCAGCTAGGCAGAGTTCTTGGGCTTTCTGAGAGTCCTTAGAGCAGTATAGCTTAGTATGTTAGGAATGCTTCGTAGTTAGTAGTAGTTAGCTTAGTAGTTAGACTCAGGAGTCACAGTTACTGGACTTGAATCCGGTTTTATCTCCTAAAATCTGTGTGACCTTGACAAGTTGCCTAACATCTCCCTGACCCTCCATTTCCTCATCATTTAATGGAGATAATAACACATGAATCTTGTAAGGTTGTTGTGGGTATTAAATGAGATCATCATGTCAATTTCTTAGTCAAGCGCCTGGCACAGAGAGGAGGCTTAATAAATCGTGGCTATTATGATCTGTAACACTTCCCCAGCCCCCTGTTCTTCTAATCTTGTTGCCTGGCTCCCATTCTTTGCTAAGAAAACCACAAGCGAAATGATTTACAGTATCCAGGCCTAGCATCTTGACCTATTATTGACCTACTATGGATTTTCTGCATTTTAAAAAACTATGCCTAGAGAAGGCTGCTAAGTCACAGTGAATTTAAGTAAAATCCATAGACATTTATTGAACACTTACTATGTGTACTGGAAATACCAAGATGAATAAAACTCCATCCCTGATATTATGGCTCTTATAATCTGAAGGGTAGATGAATCAGCCAGAGTTCAACCAGAGAAGCAAAACTCTTGGGGGATCAGCGTGTGTGTGTGTGTGTGCCTGTGTGTCTGTCTGTCTGTCTGCAGAGAGGGAGAAAGGAGAGGAGGGATAGGGAGAGAGACTGACTTATTATAATGAATTAACCTTGCAGTTGTGTGGCTGGCCAAGCAATTCTGGGATCTGTAAGGCAATCAGTCAGGAATGGAAAATCTCACGTAGGCTGGAAGAGCATGAGCGTGATTTGAAGCTTGTCCACACATGGCAGTCAGGAAGAGAGAACAAGTGTGGGCCCAGCAGTCTTTGGAAGTCTCTTCCTCAGGGAAGGCCTAAGCTTTCCTTTAAATATCTTCCAACCGATTAATTCATTATCCCGCCTGGGATAATGTTCCTTTGATGAACTTAAAGTGATCCTATTGGGGCCTTTAATCACATCTGCAGAATTTCCTACAGTCGATTCCCTTACCATAGCACTTGGATTTGTGTTTGAATAAGTGGGAGAAGGGGTGCGTGTGTGTGTGTGTGAGAGAGATACACAACAGCTGCTTCCTCTCTTCTGTCCTCCAATCTTCCTGAGCCCATGTTAGCCCACCATAACCAGAAACATCCTACAGAGGGAACACTAAGGATTCAGCCTAACCAGGTGACATATCACAAAACCAGCGAGGCGAGTATGTGGACAGAGGGAGACAGACATGTCACCATACTAGGGAAGATGAGACTAACAGTGTTTGGAGCTTGTATTAAGTACCAGGTATGTTCTACACATTGTCTGTGGCAGTTTTCTGCCTCTTTTGGTAGATGAGCTAACAAGTTTGTTCAAGTTTCAAGATTATATAACTGGTTACAGACTTGGGGATTAAAATCTCCGTCGCTCTTACTCCATACTCCAGTGAAACATACTCTATCTCCCCGTCTCAAATGACTCAGTTAGTACTAATAATATGGATCAGGTGTGAGATGTATTCAAGGTGGGTGGGTGCACAAGATAGGGAGAGTCATGAAGAACAGGCTAGAATGCATCATAAAGAAAGTAACATCTGAGCTGACGTTTGGAGGAAATACTGGGTGTTTTCTGATGGTGGAATCAAGCTCCATGTCATGTGAATAGTAGAGAGTCTGTGGTTATGGGATTTTCAAGCCCCCCCCCCCCAAAATCAGTAGGGTCATCTCAGCGCAGTGTCCTTTGTAGCTCAGTACGTACTTCTAAGCAGTGACTAATACGGCACTGTGTGTCTCTTCGTCAGTCTCTCCTATTGAGCCCAGCAACTGGCAAACCCTCCATCAATGTTTGCACATTGGCTTTTTTTAAGCTCTTAAAAGAGGAATATCCCTTAGAGTCCTCTTCAGAGATTGCCAGTGTCTTATCATCAAGTGACACATCCGTTCAGCTAACAAGATCTGGATACTTTGTAATCAGTACTTAATATCCAAAGATTACATTCAAACTTTGCAAAGGGAAAAAAAAAAAATTCATGTTCCCTAAAAGGAAATCCAACTCCAATGTGGTTAAGGCTGTTACCCACCTTCAGTACTGGCTGACTCTAACTGCAGCAGCATGAAAAACTTAAACTGCTCTTGAACATGGGTGTCTTTCCCGGGTGAACATAGACTCCACTCTCTAGCCTGGCCTGCAGAAAGGCCTCCTTTTTGGCTTTTCTGCCCTTGATTGGCTTAGGCAGGGCTTACAAAGGAAATGAAACAAAACAAAAACAAAAAATCTTGTCATTATCAGCAAAATCAGCACTGATAAAGACAGAAGCATACAAGGACATCAGCTTCAAAAGCCCACAAAACAAATGCATAGAAAGCTATCTGTGGAAAAATAAGTGGGGTGGGTTTTTTTTTGAGAGATGGGATTATTCAGTCTACTATAAATCCATTTAATAACTTTCTCCATGAAATTATTTCATAATCAAAACTCTCAGAGGTTATTGGAGTAAATAAGATTATGCCCATTCAAAGGTGAAAAAATTGAAAGCCAGAAAGAGAAAATGGCTTTCACATGTTCTGCGAGCAAAACAGACTTGGAATCAAAATTGAATTCCAATCTCCTGACCCAGTTTTGTTATAATCAGGATATTTATCACAGTATCATCTTGAACTTTACCCATGGTGATGAGGCTCCTGGTCTCTCACCTCTCTCAGATAGTTCTAACACGAGAAAACCACTTTTTTATGTTTATTGTTTAAAAATAAGTATTTATTGTGGAGATTATTAGAATCACCTATAATCTCACCACTTAGTTTTGGTTGTATATACAGGGGATTTACATCACAATTTTAACATCATGCTAGCTAATTCAACTATAAGGGCTGAGAAAAATAAATAAATAATAAAAGAGAAAAAATCTTAATTCTTTATTTATCCAGGAAGCCTTCTTCTGTTCAGTCTAGGACATACACACACCCTGTCCACCCACACACGTACCATTTCTCTCTCTCTTCCCTGCTTGCTTTTTCTGCTTAGCAGTTATTACTCTCTAGTATATTATATATTATATTTATCTGCCTTGCTTCATGACCATGTCCCCTGCTAGGATACAGGCTTCATAGATCAGGGGGAGTTTTGGTCTGTTTTGGTCATGGCTGTATCCCCTGTACCCAGAAAAGTACTAGCAGGTTCTTTGTAAACATTTGTGGATTTACACGAAGGAATGAATGATTGAGCGAATGGTAAGGGTAAATTACCCTTTGTAAACTAGAGTTACTAAAGGGTAACTTATATGCTGACCTTCCATCTAATCCCTGTAAGATACTGACCACATTTCCTTCCACTCTGTGTTCCCTCTCTCTCTCTCTCTGTGATTTTTTTACATGATTCTTGTCAGACTGTGTATATGTTTTGTATCTAACTTCTCTCAATAATATATATAAAATACCTTGTCTTTTTCTGTCCTGAAATACTACGTGATTAAAAGAAAATGTGGAAATAGTAACTGATAAGTGAAAATTCATAGACCCACCCAGATAAAACTATTACATTTAGTATCTTCCCTTTTAGCTCATCATTTTCAGAGTATAAGTTTTAATTGACATTATGATCATGCCACAGATACGATGTTTCATGGCTTTTAACAGACTTGGAATTACATTGCAAAAATCGATTTAATGAGGTAGATCAAAATTTACTTAATCATTTCCCTATTTCCATATATACAGTTTATTGTCAATCTCTTTCTTTTATCATGTTGCAGTAGACTTTTTTTTTTTTTTTGGTAGAAAGCTTTTTCTAAATTGGAGATGAAGGAAATGACTTTTGAATGGCCCCCGTGCTACCCCTTAGCGTCCTGCCATTACCCTCTCCATTCCCTCACCCCACTGATGATGTAATTTATGACTCTGGCTTCTTATTTGTTTGAAGCCAGACCCTGAAGGGGTGACCTCCCAGTGTCTTCAATTATTATCTTAAATGATGCCTTAGGCCCTGCCTGGCACAGCGATGCCCTCACCTTCCCTCCTTCTGCCTTCCAAGCATGGAGCTCAGCTGCCAAACTAGCTGTGCCCCCTCCTGTCCTCAGAGCTGCCTCCAGAGTCCCAGCAGAGAAGCAGATTAACCCCTTTTGTTAGGAGACGTAATTTGTCTGGGCTCAGCATTAATAAGGAATGCCATAAGCAGTTGGGGTCAGGAAGAACAGATCTGTCAAGCCCCAGGGTTAATTTAATAGCAATCTGTTGGCTGTCTGCCTTGTATATTAGCCGTGAATCCAGGGCTATGTTTTGTTTTTGCCATTTAGTTCTTTGGGACAACAGGGAAATAATTTGGATAGAGAGCTCTAAGGCACAGGGAAGAGAAAATTGACTGTCAAAATGCATCATTCCGTTTTCAAGATAATACAGGAAGCCACGCACTGCTTATCTCTTTTCTCTTTCCCTCCCAGCATGAAGGGCAAAACCACGTACGCTGAAGGCTTGCATCTCCCTTTAGAGCAGAGTAAGCGGAAAGGCCTGGGTTTCTGGATGATGCAGATGGGAAATACCCCGTCCCATCATCCCCATCAGCCACTGAATTTTTGGTAACTAGTCTCCTCCCTCATGTTTTTAGAACTCAGCAAATCCTCCATCAGTGAATAGTTCAAGAAATCCCATATGTTTCTGTCCCAGTTTATGGTTCAAAAAAGAAAAAAATACTTATCACATCATAGGACACAGGAATCCCGAGACAGATGCAGTGTCCAAATTCTGATTCTGAAAAATGTGGCCACGAAAGTGGTCAGTGAATTAAAAGAACACAGGCTGCCCTCTGGGATTAGCCAGAAGGAGCTTCCAGAGAGCCAGAATCACTCCGGTCAGAATGGCTGTCTCTGGAAGGGCCCTTCCTCAGGGGAGGGAGAGTAGTGTGTGGTCAAGAACCCAGGCTCTGAAGCCAGACAGACCAGGTTCGAATCCCAGCTCTGCCCCCTGCCAGTCCTGTGACCTTGGTTACTTTACCTCGATTACCGCGTCTTCCTCCGCTGGAGAACAGGCCTGTTAATAGCACTGACCGCACAAGTCTGAGATGAAGGTCAAATGAGACAATGCGTGGCGGTCGGTAAACATTAACTGCTGCCTATTGCCCTCTTGTTGTCCTTGTCATCACGGTTATTAAAGATAGGGTTAGAGTCATCCCTGAACCCTGAGGAGTCAGACATTCTAGTCAAAAGGGTGATGCTTGGGGATGAGGGACGATGGGGAGGCTTACAAGTCCAGCTTGGGTGGGAGGGAGGGAGCCTGGATCCAGAGGAAGCAGCCCGAAGCAGACTCCGTGTGCACAGCCCCCGGGGTGCTGTTCTGGACACCGAGGGGGTGTTCCTTCCTGCTCTCACAGATATCTTTAAGCACTTCGTCTTCACACATTCTGACTTAGGGCTTTATTTTTAGGTAAGAAAGAAATAACAGGAGATGTGACACTTCCCCATCCCACACAGCCAAGATCCCTTCCAGTGAAGCTTGTTTTTAGAGCTCTGCTGCTAGAGGTGGAGAAAGCTGACACCAGATTTTCTAGCCCTATTTTAGGAAAAGAGAAACAAGCTCCCTGGCACGGTAGGCTCTGGAGGCTCTTTCCGGAGGTGATGGGATCTGACGGCAGCTACACACTAACCTCTGCTCGCCCCATCCCGAGCCTAGCCGTGGCTACCCGCCCGGGGCAGGGGGGCAGGAGAGAATGTCCGAGATGCAGCTTGGGGCCTGCAGGGGGGCACAGCCTCCTCGTCCCCAGTGTGTGGCGCTAACTGCTGTTGTATTTATAACTCAGGCAGCAGCTGACTTGAGAGGTAGTCTTTTATGAGTCCAGGGGAACTGCATGCTCTGGAGACCCAAGTCCTATTTGCATCTGGGTTTGGTGGGGGAAACTGTAGTAAAATGTAGTGTTAGTTGAGTCTCAAACTAATTGTAGAAAGCCCCCACAGGGCTTGTAAGAGATCACTGAAGGGGAAAGAGGCACAACCACCTCCCGAGTCTTTATTGCGACAGATCTCCTGCGGGAGCAGGTGACGTGCAGGAACGGATGACTGTCGGGGCTGTGTGACTAAAAATGCAAGCGCATTTCCTTGTACCTCATGTATGCTCTAGGGAGGGGACTGTGCTACTAACTTTATGGGAAGCATAAAAGGTTTTCTTCCTTCCCAGCCTAATGGCAGAGTCTGTGTGGCGTTACTCCTTGTCGAATCAATGCCCTGTTTCCCAACACGGGATGGACAAGCTCCCAGCACAGACGTAAACGTTTTTTATTTTAATTGATAGGCATTTAGTTCATCTACATTATTTAAAATGTAACCAGCTCCTTCAACCCATGATTTTATGAATGTTGGGTTACAGCTGAGACAAGGCTAAGGGAACAAAGGGAGTCGATAGAAGCCGATCGGAAGGACACATGGTAAGCAGATACCAGCTGGTGAGGTACACATGGGGCGCAGTCACGAAGGTGGCTCAAAAGTGATGAAGTCTAGGAAAAGTGGGAATCGCTTTGGTCAGCTTTCCCATGTGACAGCATCTATGTCACGAGGCCAGTTCCTTTGCAGGAAGTTGCAGGTCCTCAGCAGCTCAGCCAAGTGCCCCCCAACCTGCACGCAGGTCGCCTGAGCTCCGGGGCGGCACAGACCTATTCCCTCCCACGTGCCAGACGTCCTCCTGAAGGTCCTTGTGCCCATTGAGTCACCTCCATAATTCAAAGGGCCGATGTTTCATTTCAATATACAAGGATGTGGTCTTGAAAAATGGAGTTATAATCATTCTTGATCAGAAAGGAAAATATTGTGGAAAAACAGATGATAAAACAAAGGTATATTCCATGGGAGGCTGAAACCGTCCCGCCGTATACTGGGGGGCTTTTCTCCAGGTGCTTAAACTCCCAGCCAAGCTCTAAAGGCAAATCACAGCTTATGGAAGCTTGAGGTCCTATGTATCTTCAGTGAGGAAATTTTGCATAATTACTCGAGAGCACAGGTTTTACACCTGGGAGGAAATCCTGGGGCCGCCCCTCCAGCTGTGGGACACGGGCAGGCCCCCCCTCCACCCCTGACAAATGGGGATAAGGAAAGGACAGGTTATAGAGCTGTTCTGAGGATTAACTGAACTAAAGTACACGATCTGCTTTGCACGGCAATGGGCCTATCGTCAGTGCTCACTAAATGGCAGTAGCAGCCGCTATTATTCTCACCGCGTGTTATTAAAGAAGATCTCAGGGGTTTCATGGAACAGGGTTCGCAGGCTACCGTGGATATCATTTATCAGCCCAGGAGTCTGGGGAAAGGTTCAGGTAAACTGAATTATTTAGTTGGAATGGGGCTAGCTTCTTCACACTGTTGTCAAAGGAGAAATGAAAGTCGTTGCTGCTCAGCACATTTTAGCGTGATAGCGTGAGCAGATAACGTTGATGGTCGATGGGACATGTTCTCCGTGTTGTGGAGGACGAAATACTCCTAAGGGGTCAGGAAACCTGAGTGCTAATGATGCCTCTGAGCCCCGGGCCTCCCCAGGCCTCCCCAGGCCTCCCCGGTCCCCCTCTGCCAAGACCAGTAAGCCCCCGCCATGTGCTGGCGGCGTTACCCAGAGGACTCCCTGTGTGCGGGAAATGGTCGCAGGTTCCACGAGCACCAGTGCGCGTGGCTCCTTGCCCCCGAGGCCCTGCCCGCTCGTCCCGGTGCCGTCCTTGACCCGCCTGTGCCAGATATCGTGGACATTAAGCCGGCCAACATGGAGGAGCTCACGGAGGTGATCACGGCGGCCGAGTTCCACCCGCACCACTGCAACAGCTTCGTGTACAGCAGCAGCAAAGGGACGATCCGGCTGTGTGACATGAGGGCGTCGGCCTTGTGTGACAGGCACAGCAAATGTGAGTAGCGAGCCGCGCACGTGGATGGGGTGCACGGGGAGGGCGGGGTGCGCGGGCCCCAGGCCCCTGACCTGCGGGAGGAGGAGGGGAGAACCGAGAGGACTTGGATCCCCCTCCCCACCTGACACCCCCTGGCAGCCAAGCCTGGGCATTGGCCTGACTCCGGAGTCCGCGCCACATCGGGTGTGTTGGCACACGTGAACCCTCGCGTTCAGTTCCACGAGCGGTCGCGTAAGGCTGTGGAATCCAGAGGTGAATGAGACGTGACCCCTGTCACATCACCTTGCATCCTGACCCGAATTATGGTTTAAAATCGCTCTGGCTGCTCTGGGGAGAATGAGCCTGAGGAGTTACCGGAAGGGGGACCAGTTTGGGGATCACTGTGATATGCTGGCGGGGGTCGGGATGAGTGTGGCCCGGACAGGGGTGCTGGTGTGCGGGTGGACAAGGGGGCTGGTAGCTTGTGGACAGATCTTGGTGGTGGAGCTCACAGGGCCTGCTGGACCGTGTGAGAGGCCAAGAGTATGCAGGCAGTCACGGACGGTGGTCGGGGATGGTGACAAGGTTAATCATATTCTACTGCGTATTTTAAAGTTGCTGAGAGAGTACATCTTTAACAGTTCTCTTCACCAAAAAAAGAATTTGTAACTCTCTGTGGTGATGAATGTTAACTAGGCTTATTGCTGATTATTTTGCAATGTCTGCATATATCAAATCATTATGCTGTATACCTGAAGCTAATACAGTGTCATATTTTGATTATATATCAATTAAAAAAAAAAAAGAATAGCACCTGCAGGAGGGGGTCAGTGCCTTCCTGGAGAGGGTGTGGCTCTGGGAACCAGAACTCTGGAAGTCCCAGTGGTCTGAGTGGGAAGCAAGGAAAAGCTCCAGAGAAAGGGGATGGGTTAACCAAAGGACAGGCAGATTCACAGGCCAGAGTCGTGCTGGTTTTGAAGGCATAGTGGGAGAGAAGTGGCTCCAAACTAGTGGGGACTGAGTGCTTAGAAGCCAAAGGCTCTAAGACCTCTGTGAGCGGGTGAAGCCTGCTGGCACTGACAGCGAGTGCTGGGGTAGATGGGATGGGCCTGGAACTTTCTAGAAAAGAAACTGCTCCCAGAGTAAAACTGCCTGGAGGCAGTGATCATCCATGTCGAGTGTCAAGTAAGTAACATGCAGCTGCCAATATGTTTAGGCAGGACGAGAGCTCTTTTTGTCCCCCCATCACCTTTGCTCAGTGCTTTTTAGCCTGTATGGTTGGCTGTAAAGACCCAGAAATTAAGACTTTCTCTCCCATTGTCCCAGTTTCCAATTTCAATCCCTGTCTGACATGACTGATAGGATGACAGTGTCGGTGTATGGCCAGGAGAGGGGTGCATCTCTGCATCCTTGTCATCATTTTTGCTTGCTCTTTAGGCGTGAGAAGTATCGCACGGGAGAGCTGGTGCATAGAGTGTAGTGGCATGTAGATTGTGGGTTCTGGAGCCGCAGAGACCCAGGTCAGAGACAGGCTTCACCCCTCCTGAGCTGCCTGACTTTGTCCAAGTTTCCCTAACCTTTCTGAGCCTGTTTTCTCATATGCAAAATAGGTAAAACAGTAACTTCCATCCCATGAGTTTGTCATGGGGCCTAGATGAACTATTAACAATCGTGTATTCTATGCTTACGGCAGATTTCAATTCCGATTATCTACATTTCAAGTGCTCAGTAGCCACCTGTGGCTCAGAGCTATCATATTAGTACCGATCTAGGACATTTCCATCACGGTGGGAAGTTCTATTGGAGAGTGCCTCTCTAGACTTGTAGCTCTTTGAACCTATTCTGTCTTGTTCATAGCTGTTTCCCCCAGCACCTAAACCAGGGCCTGGCACATGATAGGTGACTAATAAATATTTGCTCCTGTGGGTGCTGGCACTGATCTTCGAGCAGTACTTACTTACTTACATAAGCCAGCAAGAGGAAACGTGTTCAAGGCAGAAGGATCAGCATGTGCAAAGGTCCTGAGGCATGGAAGATCATAACGTTTGCCAAACTGCAGGGTGAATGATACGGCTGGTATGTGGGGAATGACCTGGAGAAGGAAATGAGTTGAAGCTCAGGAGGGATGCAGGAGCCCGACCGTATGGCCATCTTGAAGAACTCGAATGTTTTCTCAAAGTCAGTGAACAGCCGCTGAAGTAACCAAGGGAGTAATGGGATCAGGATTTCTCCCAGTCAGAGGTTGGATTCTGAGTGGGAGAAAAAAGAGACAAGGAAACAAGTTAGGAAGATACTATAATGTAGACAGGGATTTCAAACAGCAGCACAATTGAATTTGGGGCACATAGTTCTTAGGGGAAGGGCGCTGTCCTATGTATCAAAGAATGTTTAGCAGCATCTCTGGCCTCTCCCCACTGGTCGTGAGTGGCCAAAGCAAGTCGGGAAAACCAAAACTATCTCCTGATGTTGTGAAATACCACGGGGGGTGGGGGGGGGGGGTAGAATTGCTCCTGGTTGAAAACCACATATCTAGACTAAAATTCCGTGCCAGTCCTTTAGCATGGTTTTCTTCTATCTGTGATGTTATCTTTTACTATTGAGAACTCTGAGGGGTCCACTGCAAAGGTAAGTCATCTCCTACATTCAGTGCATTTAAAATTTGGCTCGTGACCTAAGGTGTACCCAGGGAACATTTCAGGAACAGTGTGCAAGGCATTGTGTTGACACCCAAATGAGTGATGGAGACAGGGGTTGGATGTTCAGGGGAGGGTGAGACACTTGGAATAGACATCACGGGGAAAGCAGAGGCTGAGTAGCTCTGTGGAACACACGGAGGATCTGGTTAGGTAGGAAAGAAAGGGCAGGGAGTGTTCTGGGCAGTGCACACAGAATGGGCAAAAGCCTGAAGTTAGGAAGTGACATGGAACCTTCATAGAGTCTTAGTAAGATGTGTCAGGTTTGGGGGAATGAATATCAAAGAAAGAGGTGAAAGAGGGGTGATGGTTCATCTCAGGTTGGTCCTTGAAGATCAAAGTCCAACGTGTATGCCTCCATGTATTCATTCATTCACGTATGCATTTGTTCGTGCATTCACTGAGTACGACTCCATACTCGGAGTCTGGCTCCTGTGGCAGCCAGCGCTTCTTAAGCTTTTCCAGCGAGTACACACAGCGCGGGGCAGGCCGTCGTGAGCCTAGCTGCATGGAGGAAGGGCATCCAGCAGCAGTCCAGCCTCTCCCGTAGGCCTGGGTGGCCCAGCCCACCCACACAGACAAAACAGCGGAGGCTGGAGAACCTGGGGGGAGGTGCAAACCAGCCACAGATTTTCTTTGAAGTCTTGTTTTTCTTTCCTAAAATTTCATGTGAATTTTGCATTTTATTCCCATAAAATGTCTATTTTCGGTTTAATTAAATAATTGCATTTCTACCCCACTCCCAAATTTCAAGGAAAATTGATGTTCCCCAAAGATGCAGTGTTTATCTTCTGGCTTTCTGTAATGCCTGGTGCGTCCCCGTAGCTTCCTCCTCCTCAGACATGTACATGTGCCCCAGTTTGAGAAACGCAGTCCCTAGTATGTGGAGAGAGATTTGAGATTATTTGGCTGGAGAACAAAGTTTTATGGAAGATGAACACAGTGGTGGTAAAGAAAGGAGAATCAAAACATTTGGTTTTCATCTCAATACAAAGGAAATCCATAACTTTCGAAGGAAGGTGGCTATGGAAATCAGAAGGAAGAACGAGGAAAAGGAACTTTAAAAAAAAAAATCAGTGGGCGACGTAAGCAGTATCAGAGGTTGGCATTCATCGCGCACAGATACTAGTTCATTGTCCTTCCCTGTAGACCACAGACCCTCTGAGGAGAAGAACTAAATCTGTTTTACTCACATCCCATTGCCTCCGCCTGGCACAGAAGTAGGTGCTCGGTAAATACTTATTCAGTAAACGCCTAAATGCCTGATGGTTGACATAAATGGCACGTGGAACAGGGACCGGTGAGAAGCCACATGGGAGCAGAATAGCGGGTTGGGATTCAGGGGGGACATGCTCTGGGTGGGGGGACAGGAGCTGTCTCAGGGGCAGGCCTCTCTGGTGAGTGAAAGCAGAACCAGCCCGTAGGGTCGCTGACCCAGAGTGGATGTGGGAGACGGTACGAGGGGCACCGTTGTGCTCACAGCCCAGTGTGGCAGACACGAGCCTGGGCTTTGCATACAGACCCAGATATTGAGGAATAAATTCACTGGGAGGTTTGATGAATCCTGAACCCTGAAGGGTGGGAAAAGGACAAGGCCTTAGAAACTCCCAGAGCTGGAAAGGTTTCAAGCAGAAGCTTTGGAATCAGAACTCCACTCTGACGTTCAATTACTGTGTGACCTCGGGCAAGCTGCTGAATCCTTTTGAGCCCCAAGTTCCTCATTTGAAAGTAGAAATCATCAGGACAGCCTCATCGGGCTGGTTGTTCTTGAGAAGTAAACGTCATCACATGTGTAAGAACCTGGCGTCTTCCGGTCACACAGGAGGCAGTAAGGGGCACAGAGGACCCGAATCCCCCTGTTCCAGGCCTGCAGCTGGGGCGCAGTGCTAAAGCCTCAACCCTTTTTCCAGATATATGAAGCCCCACTATTCACTTGTTTAAGTAGTTTTGTTGAGCCCATACGATATACATCGGATACTTTACAAGGCTGAGGACACAATGATGAGTGAAACCACACCTGGTTTCCTCCCTCTTAGAGCTTCCTGTCTTTGTTAGTGAGGGTTCTGTAGTCAAACAGAACCAATAGGAGGAAGATAAGTAGATAGGTAAGTAGGTAGATAGATAGATATCTCATATATATGTATACGTGTGTACGTGTGAGAGAGAGATTTATTACAAGTATTTGGCTCATGGAATTACAGAGGCCGACAAGTCCCAAGATCCACAGTGATACAGCAGGAGACCCACAAGAGCCAGTGGTATATTTCCAGTCCAAGTCCAAAGACCTAAGATCCAGGAGAGCTGATGGTATAGTTTTAGTTCAAAGGCCAGCAGGCCCGTGACCCAGGAAGAACCAGTGTTTTCAGTTCAGATGCGAAGCCAGCAGAAATGAATGCCCCAGCTGAAAGAAGTCAGGCAGAAGAATTCCCTCGTGTTTGGGGAGGGTTGTCAGCCTTTTGTTCTGTTCAGACCTTCAACTGATTGGATGAGACCCACCCACATTAGGGAGGGCAATCTGCTTTGCTCAGTCTATCAATTTAAATGTTGAAGCCATTCCAAAATACTTTCACAGAAATACCTAGAATAACGCTTGACCAAATATCTGGACACCCTAGTCAGTTTGATACATAAAATTAACCTCACACAAAGGAAGAGAAACACATTCATCAGGGAGGGACAGACAGATAGAACATTGTAACTGTAAAAAGTAGTATGAAAGAGCAGCCCATGGTGCCAGGAGGGAAGGAGACAAGGAGTCTACACCCCAGGCAGTGACCTCCGAGCTGTGACCTGACCCCTGAGAAGTTCCTTGTGAAAGAACAAGGAAGAGTTAATGGGCCTATAGAAGCAGGAGGCATGCTCAGCCACACACTTAGGGCCCCCCAGGAGCTGCTGCTCCCTGCAGCCTGGGTCACCCAGCCCTAAAGAGGCAGAGCCCGGGGAGAGTGCCCAGGGAGGCCCAGGAGCTAGCTAGAGGCCTATGGGCCTCTGCCGCAGCCCTGCCTCGCCGCGCTCCAGCCTGACACCGACAGCAGCAGTGCTCTGAACCGCCAGCCGCCAGCCTCCTAATCTAATTAAGAAGCGAGCAAAATTCATTTTCCTGACTCGTCCGAAGTGCCGACCTTCTTCAGTGCACACCCCCCTTTGTTCAGCTCAGCGGCGGCAGCGGCCCTGGCTGCAGCCGGCTGGGAAAAACGAGCTCCATCTGACCTCTCGCCTGACATTTCATATTGATTTTCTCCATCCTCCTCAAACACCAGCCTTCAGCCGACGACGGCTCAGCCAAGGTGTGTGAACAGAATTGAGACAGTTCATCAGAGTTCAAAATGAAAAGCAACATTGGCTTTCGGAGATGAGCTCTGAGAAGGAGAGTATTTAATAACCGTCGGCGTTTAATCAAAATGCCGAGGAGATCCGTGTGATCAGAGCTGCATATATTAATTTCCATATGTCCCTCACTCTGCACACTCAGCAGGGGTTGGAAGGGATGATTCGCTCCCTCATCTCTCTATTTTTTTCCTATCCCTTCTGGCGGTAGTGACAAGGGTTGCCTTTGCAGTTTGAGATTTTAATGCCTGAAACGATAGGGTGCGGATGGCCGCAGCAGTCGGCTGGGCTGAACCATGCTTTTCCTTCTCGATGCATGATTGTTGGCAGGTGAGTGAAGAAACCGGCCAGGTGGGACAAGTGACAACTGAGGAAATGAAAAAGAAATGACATCCGAACTCCTTCCCAGTATATTGCATGCGTCTGGTCCCTGTCCACCTCTCCGACCACAGCTCCCCATAGTCTGGCCACCCGGGCCTGCTTCCTGCGCCTCTAACACACCCAGACCTTTCCTGCCTCAGGACCTTTGCACAGGCTATTCCTCTGCCTGGAACGCTCTCCCAGCGTGTTGCCACTTGTCTGGACTGTTCTCATGTTTTTAGATTTCTTGGAAGGTCTCACCTCCTGAGAGAGGACTTCCCTGTTTACCTCATTTGCACCCTATGCATATCTCATTACCCTGTTTTTTTCTTTTCTTTGTTCATAGCATTCATCCCTAGATGTCTGCTCTTCTTTCTCTGTCCCCCCAACCAGAATGTAATCTCCACGAGGGCAGGGACCGTATCTTACCGACCACAGAACTACCAATACTTAGTGCAGTGCCAGCTAGAGCAGGTCTTCACTGAACCTCTGTGGCTGGAAGGCCGGCAGATGGGAAAAGACAAGTGAAAGAGGGTGTTTTCATGTACTAGCATTGCCATAGCAAAGTACCACAAACCGGGGGGGGGGGGGGGGCTTCAACTCCCAAACCTAATTGTCTCTCGTGCCAGCACCAGAAGTCCTGTGTCAGAGCGTTAACCGAGTTCGCGTCTTCAGAGTGCTGTGCAGAAAGGGCCTATTCTAGGCCTTTCTCCCTGGCTTACTGATGACTGTCGTCTCCCTGTGTCCTCACGTCATCTTCGCTTGGTGCACATCTGTGTCCAAAACCCTTCTTCTGCTAAGGGTACCAGTCGTAATGGATTAGGATCCGCCCTGGTGATGTCATTTTAGTTTAATCCCCTCTTTAAAGGCGCTTTGCCCAAATGCAGCTACATTCAGACGTATTGGGAGTTAGGGCTTCAACATAGGAATTCGGGTAGCGAGGGACGCAGTTGAGCCCCTGATAGACAACATGAATATAGTCAGGAGCAGGGGCCCTGGAAGCAGTGGGGCAGGTGCGGATCCCAGGCTCGCTAGCTGTGGTCAAGAGGCCGGTGAAATCCTCACGTGGAAATGGAGGGGGGCGTCCCCCGAAGGGCCCTAGAGATCAAACTTGCCAACAACCTGTGGACGCAGTTAAACATGGAGCAAGTGGGCGGTGATTAGGCTAACTGTGAAGGGGGGCCGCAGGCGCAGCCCCACCGGGAATGCAGCAGAGTGAGGAGAGGAGGTGTAGACAGAGGCTGGCATGCAGGATCGAGGTCAGAATCCTGAGAAGCCGCACCTTACCTCTCTTCCACATTCCCCCAGGGCTGGATCTGTGCTTCTCTGGTTGGAAGTCTGTGGATAGCAGGAGAGCCCTGCGGGGAGGCCTTAGCTCCAGAATGGAAGCACAGGGTTCCCTCCGCACGCACCCTCTGACAGCCTCCGTCTCAGGTACTGGGCTGGGCGAGGCCGTGCACAGCCCAGCAGGATGCTCCTTGTCTTCGTCCGTTCAAGCTGCTGTGATAGAACACACACTGGGGGCTTAAACACCCCACATGTATGTCTCTCAGTTCTGGAGGCTGCAGGTCCAAGATTAAGGCCCAGGCAGATTCACTGTCTGGTGGGGACCTACCTCCTGGTTCACAGACAGCCGTCACAGTGCTGTGTCCTCACATGGTGGGAAGGGGGAGGGAGCTCTCTGGGGACTCTGTTTTATAAAGGCACTGTTCCCATTCGTGAGGGCTCCACTCTCAAGACCTGATCACCTCCCCAAGGCCCCACTTACAAATACCATCGCACTGGGGATGAGGACTCAACATGGGAGTCTGGCAGGGGGACACACTCAGTCCATAGCATTACCTGCGAGCACAGGCCAGAACATTGTTGCTTTGTTTCTTCGCTTCCTCCAGGTGAAACTGACAGTAGTGCGTGAGCTCAGAGCCAGTGTCGGGGAGGGAAGTCAGTCTGGTGCCCACTGTTAGTCTGTGCCCATGGCCTAACTGGGTGACCTGGAACAGCTTACTTAACTTCTCTGTGCCTCAGTTTCCTCGTCTATAAAATAGGACCAGTGGGAATGCATGCCTTCTAGGATGCTTGTGAGGCTGACAGGAGAGAACACCATGAAGCCTTAGAACAGTGCCTGCCCACGTGAGCCCCATGTCAGATATGGTTGGGGTGCTGGTGTTGTCCTGCTTCCCTTCCACGCATGTCTTTTAAGAGTGGGGACAGGAGCAGCGGCAGTGACAGCCATTGATGGAGTCACATCAGGGTCACTACCTCAGCTAACTTCTGGGGCCTGTTATGACGTCCAGAAAGTAGGCCAAGTCGCAAGCTCATTCGACGTCCCGACAGCCTTGTGAGGGGCATACCATCGTCAGTCACGTTTTACAGATGACGAAGAGGAAATATGATACTCTGATGGCCACCAAATGCCCTTCTTATGACAGAACACCAAATTCTCCCCAGCGACAGAGCTGGGGTTTGATCCAGACCTGCACCCCTTAACCAGAACACCAGAAATCACATACTCAGCTATGAGTTATTCACACCTGGTCCCTCCTGACTTGACAGAGCTCCCATGCCAGTGGGAGTGGGGGACGGTGAACATGCCAGTGCACAAATAAATGCAACATTTCACCCAGTGACAAAAGCTGTCGGATTAAACAGGGTTAAGGAGTAGCTGGGTGGAGGTATTTGCATACGGTGGTAGGGCAAAGCCTTTGAACTGAGACTTGAATTGTCAGAAGCAGACAAACAGAGGTAACATCGAAGTATGAAGGCCCTCACATGGGAACAACCTTGTGTGTTGGAAAAGTCGACAAAAGACCGGTGGATGGAAGCCGGTGGGCCAAGCCGCAGAGTGGAGGATGAGGCAGAAAAGGCAGGTGGGAGCCAGAGGAGGTCATCTGGTAGACCAGGCAGAGCACCTGGATTCTGTTTAAGGTGAGGTGGAAGCCAGTAGGCGGTTCTAAGCAGAGAAGTGGCTGATACTCTGTTTATGGCCATAAAAGTGTTCTCAAAGAAAAGGGGGTGGCGAGCCTGGGAGCAGAGAGACCAGTTAGCAGGCTCTCACCTCAGCCTGGACAAGAAAGGATAGTGACTCTGACCAGGGCGGGGGCATGCGAGGGGTGGTAAGTGGACAGATGCCGAACCACCTGAGGAGAGAGCTCAGCAGAGCCGCTGAGAGGCTGGCGGTGGAGAGGTCTAGAAAGAGAGGAGCCTAAGATAACTCATAGGTTTTGTTCTGGAGTGACGGAGGCATAGTGGTGACGTGCAGTGAAACGAGGAGACTGAGGCAGGAACAGGTTGCTGTGGAAAGACCGAGCACTGTCTTTGGGATGCGCCAGCCTGAGGTGTGTCTGACCCATCCGTGTAGGGAAGTCTGCAACACGTGGACACCTGAGTGTGGACGTCAGAGGAGAGGTGTGGGCTGAAGAGAGAATTGAGGAGTCATGAGCTGCTAGGATATTTAAAGCCATGGGGTGGGGTGAAGTGGTTTAGGGGAGAGGGTGTCAGTGGGGAGGAGCAGACAGTCTGGGACAGAGCCTAGGGCACAGCGACCTTCGCCAGTGCAGTGGGGGAAGAGGAGGCCATCTTTGACCGGAGGCTGAGTATGAGCCACCAGGGAGGTAAGAGGGAAACGGGGGCTGCGGGAGAGAGGGGTGGGGGCAGTGGTGTGGAAGCCAAGAGAGGAGAGAAGGCCAGGGTGAGGGCCCAGGGCTGCTGTGGGCAGCGGTGACGGGGTGGGGTGGGTTGAGCGGCTCTGGAGACCCAGGCCCCTTCCCGGCTGCAGCGGTGAGTTTCCTGCGTAGAGTCCCCTCTTTCGGCAACCCGGCCCATCTGCCCTGGCAGCGGAAGACGTGACTACCGAAATCCCCTCATTCAGATGAAACCAAGGCAGGCTGCCTGGTTAGGGACAGTCAGCACCCACCCTGCTGTCCGCTTACCTTTGCAGTCATGGGGCTGGTGTGACAATGATCTGACGTTTTCATGTTGTGGGGGAAAGATGGCAACACTTGAGGCCATCAAGTCTGAGATGTTTTAGTGAATAGTATAGTCATTGGGAAAACATCTGGTTCTCTTGCGGACGGGGTACAGTTTGCTGCCCAGCCTAACAATCCAAATCAGAAATTCCGTTTTCCTCCAGAAGCATGTGCAGTGGAGGGGGATGGCTCTTCTGTATTTGGTGTAAGCCTCACAACAACCCATGAAGATTGGTTCTGATCACTCCTCTTTACAGACAAGGCACAGAGAGGTGAAGGCACTTGCCGCAAATCATACTGAAGGAGACAGCATTTGAACCCAGGTCTGCCTGCTTCCAAGAGAATTAATTCTTTTCCTGGCTCTTTGGCAGCTATCAAAGAAGCGTGACCTTTTGCTAACATCCAGAAGGATTATTTCATGGGGCTCCATTTCCTATAATCCCCATCGACTGGATCCCCCAGGCCAGTGGTTTCCAATTGCAGAACTAACTCTTCCCTTGCAGAGAATATGAAATCCACTGTCTCGTTCTTCACCCTCATCTACAAACTTAATTGCCAAGCCCTGCTTCTCTAGACCACTAGATCCCTTAATAAAGCTACGGCTCATTCCCCAGGTCTCTGACTGAATGTGTCCGAAGACATCAGCAACAATACAGCTGCAATGAATCTTAAAACCTCTGAGGTTTGACACAGCTTCCAAAAGGGGTTCCGTATTGATCAGGGACATAATTAACACTGTTTATTTTAGGGGAGGTTAGGTGAAAAGACAAGGCCCTTTATTAAAATGCTTTTGCCTGATGACAGGATTACAAACACACAGACACCACCCCCTCTTGGGGAAAAGCCAGAGACTTGCTACAGGGAGTAGAATTCACCAAAACCAGCCCCCCCACCCCAACCCAGTGTCTACCCCATTCAAGCTTAGCAGCCATTAACAACTGAGCCACCAAACCCAAGTCACAGAGTAAAAATAGAATCCCTTCCCCCTTTCCCCATCCTCATTTCCATTTTTGATTAATTTAACCAGTTCTGTCAATTAGTCATCCTGGAGACTCCAGTTGAGTGCATTTTCCTAAGAACTGGAAGGCTTATTAATTTTGAAGGCAAGTGTCATTCATTAGCGGTTGACACCTTCCAGGCCTTGCTCTCTCCCTCACTAGGGGCCTTAGATGAGAAGGCAGCAGAGCCACAATGGGCTCGGGCACGTGGCTGCAGCCCCAGAGACACAGGACGGGAAAGGCTGGCCGTGACATTGTAAGTGGCCCTGCCTGCTTTGGGCTTGGAACATGTCAAAGCAACTTGCCGTCATCCTCATCCATGACGAGCCGTCACTGGCAAAGCAGTCACAGGCCCTGGGTGAGCATCCTGACTTGGAGGTTCAAGAGAAACTTCGTCAAGGGAATACCCGGAAGAAATTTGCCCCCAGGAGAAGCACTGACCTGGGCAAGATGGGTCTTAGAGTAGCCTGTCCGTTCCTACCACAGGTGACATCAGAAATTTCACCTCTTCCTCTGTGTATTAGTTTCCTCTGGCTGATGTAACAAATTATCACAAATTTCCTAAAAACAACATAAATGTATCATTTAATTGTTCTGGAGGTCAAAAGTCTGACATGGGTCCCACGGGCTAAAATCGAGGTGTTGGCAGGGCTGTGCTCTTCTGGAGTCTCCAAGGGAGAGTCCATATCTTTGTTTTTTGAACTTCTAAGAGTCTACTGCCATTCCTTGGCTTCTGGCCCCTTTAGCTGAAAGCCTGCGACGGTGGGACAAGTCCTTAGCACAACACATCACTCTGACTTTGCACTTCCGCCTTCCTCATCCGATTGTAAGGACATCTATGCGTGCATTGTCTCTGCCCAGGTCTTCCGGATTAATCTTAGTTTAAGGTCAGCTGATGAGCAACCTTAATTCCATTTATGATCTTAATTCCCCTTTGCCATGAAAGGTGAAATATTCACCAGTTCTGGAGTAGGACGTGGGCATCCTTCAGGAGTCATAGCCCTGCCTATTACTTCACGTTTCGCCAAGTAGGACCCAGTGCCGTCCATCTGACCCTATCGGTTGAAATTCTGTTTCCATTGCTGTCTCTCCCACTAAATGGTTCCTGCCTTATGGCTGAAGTTCTTCATTTGTCCCTCTTGCACGGAGCCTAGTGAAGGTGCTGACCGTAGGCCTGTAGAACAGCTCCGGTCATGCAGTGTGATCAGTTTGCTCCCGGGGCTTCTCTTCATATAAATGAAAAGGCTCACACTAAAGAGCAGCTGCCCGCACCTGTGTTCGCTCGTTTCTAGCTTTGAGGATGCACTGGCATTTGCAGGTAGGCAAAATAAAGGGCCGAGGAGTTTCTGAAATGATGGTAATCAACCTCCTATTGACCTATTTGACAAATATTGTCACTGCGATGTGCTGGGCTCTGTTTCTAGGCACTAGGAAAATGACACCTCCTGCCCCCATGGCACCCATCCAAGTAGATGGACAGACAACACACACACAGACAAATAACATAACGTGAGATTTGGTCAAAAGTGTTTCTGGAGAAGTAGCAGCAGCAAATGCGGAGGCTCTGAGTCTGGACTGCGCTGGCCAGATTGAGGGGCAGAGGAAGACCAGTTTGTCTGTCTGTAGTGTGGTGAAGGGAGCAGCAAGAAGGGGATTGGGAGGAGCAGGCTGGTAGCTGAGGTCACACAAGACCCCAGTGGGAACTCATTAGAGGCCACTAGGGGATCACTAGGATTCAGGGGTCACCCCATACAACCCCCAGGCCTCACTCCCAGGGTATTCCATGCAAAGGGCTTCGGAGTCAGGCAACTTGGTAGCCCTGTAGGCAGAGTACAGCATTTGGCTTCTATTTTATGTGGGAAGAGAAAATCTAGGAGGGCTTGTGCAAAGGAGTGCCATGTCTACTCGGGGTGCCTGGGTGGCTCAGTCGGTTAAGCATCTGCCTTCGGCTCGGGTCATGATCTCGGGGTCCTGGGATCGAGCCCCGCATTGGGCTCCCTGCTCGGTGAGGAGTCTGCTTCTCCCTCTGCCTCTGCCTCATGCTCACTCGCTCTCTCTCTCTCTCAAATAGATAAAATCTTGGGGGAAAAAAAGTACCATGGATAGACTTGTAAATATATCACTCAGGATATGTAAAGAATGAAATGTGAGGAAGAAAAGTGGATGCTGGGAGAGGAGTTAGAAAGGTATCAAATGGTCCAGGCAAGAGACGACAGCGGATTAGATCTAAACTGGCCTCATGTGGGCAGTGCTTTGAGTGTAAAGTGAACAGGACTTGTTTGAAAGCTAGATATGGAAGGAGAGATAAAGGGAAGAATCCAGGATGATGCCCAGTGTTTTGGCCTAAGCACGTGCCAGATGGAGGGCAGTGAAGGAGCTGGCATAGACTAGTGGAAAGACCGTTTGGGAAAGAGACTCACAAATTCTGTGGACATATGATTCATATTTTAAAAAAGCATAAACGATTATATTGATACCTTTAATAGTTTAGCATTTTACCATTTACAGAGCCCCTTCTGTTTGTTATTGTATTCATCTTCACAAAACCCTGTGAGTTCAGAGTATTTCCTCCTTTTTGCAGCTCGAGGAAATGAAAATCCAGAAAAGTTAAATCTAATACACCAACAAAGATCGTGGGTTTATCATGGGTTTATTTCTTCCTATAATGAAGACGGCCACCTTCCGACTTGCCCAGCACTGGAGGAGAGAGAAGGGAATGGGGACTCTCTCACGTGTGTAATTGACCCGTGTTTAAGTATATCGGCTAATGCGAGCCCCCTGTGCCGTTCACATGATTCTATTTTGACAGCTCAGTAGGTGGCATCCATAACTGAGTTGTGAGATCTGCTGGCCACTCACGCAGCCTCCAGCCCCATCAGAGCAGGTCCCTTTATCTGCTGAATTACTCCGAGCATCTGCTGGCCTCCCATCGTCCTCAGGCACAGCCCAGAGGCAGCCGAGGGCAGGGGAAGGCTCACCCCCACCAAGCTTATAATGATACTTGCTTCTATCTTGTCTCACATCTTTAACCCGAACATAAAGATTTAAATAGGATTTATCTTATGGATGGCATCCCTAATTCTGGGGTCGACTCGTTCACCCTGAAATTTTGGTATCATTTCAAAATCCCCATAATGTCATGAAATTGTCACTGAAAGGTGTACATAGGAGAAAATAGGATCACCCAGCTTAGGAAAAAAGATGGTGAGATCAAACAAAGCAAGGGACCGACCGGTCAATAAATGTGAGTCAGGTATTGTGTTCAACACAGCGGGATAGGCAGACGTGTAAGATGCTGTCCCTGGCTCAATAGACTTAACCTCCGCCAGATGAGAGGATCTGTAACTATGGAATGTTTCTAACACCAACTTCGTTTTTACATTGAACGTGAACTTTAGATCCCCAGTGTCTGAGAGAGAAAACGCTGACTACATAGGATTTATGCTGACTGTCGTGTTACATGGTTAAAATGAACTGCCACGCCAAATGTCATCCTCAGTGTGTCCCAGGTGTTCCCCAAAGTTCCTAATCATGGTGTTTTTCAGTCCCCGTTTACCGAGATTCTTCTGTATTCACGTCAGTGTAGAGCCACAGAAATCCAGATGCGTATTAATACAGCACACGGTTGCTCGCCCCTAAGGAGGTCAGCAAGGAGCAGAAGCATTCCCGAACAGCGCCTGGCCTAGCCTGCATGCGAAATCATACTTAGCGAGGGAATGGATGAAGGGTAGGGGACCTGTTTATAAAAGAACGAACATCAGATAAAATGTGGCGTGTCTCACAATACACTGGTACTGTGGTTCGGAAGCCAAGGATGGAAATAAAGGCACTGGGTGTTATCTCGTCCCGGTGCCCAGCACAGTCAAATGAGCTAAAACGCAGAATTTTCTCAGTTTTAAGCTTTCCTCCTAGAAGTGTTCCTGAAACATTTGTGGTCTGTATATATGTCTGTAGTACAAAATCATAACTTATTTAATACCGAGGTATAGATAATAACCTCCTTTAAGGGTAATATTGTAGTGTTTTATGATGTTCTGACTTTTGTGTCCTGATGAGAACCCGAGAGCTCTGCTCTGGAAGTTCAGGGAAGAAAGGGATTGTTTCTGAATCAGGTGTCCGGAAGGAGATGGGTGGGGGGCGGCGGGAGGGAGAAGAAGGGACAGGGAGTATGATAGGAAGCAGTGGAGCAGAGGGCTTTCTGGTATGGCATTCCCAGCTCTGTTGAGCTTTATGAAGGTAAACCGTAAGGGCCAGTCCCAGGGATTGGTGAGACTTGTGGTTTGGAAAGTGGGTTTTAATGAGGATGGAGAGAGGACACATAGTCCAGTGGTCAGTAGCGCTGGTCTAGGGTCAGACAAACCCAGTGTGAGTAACTTGGACCTAACTTCTTGCACGTAAGCTCTGTAAGTCTCAGTGTTTCCCTCTACAAAATGGGGCCAAGAGTGGAGCCTGCATTATTACGTTGTTAGGGGGAGTCCGTGAGGTAATGCCTGGCCCACAGAAGGCACTCAGTATTTATTAGTATTTTATTCTTATCCCAACAATCCATGAACTTGAGTTGTAGATGAGAAAACGGGGGCTCCAGAAAGCAAGTAACTTGGGCAAAGTCAAAGATCTACTCTTGGCAGAGCCGAGATTCAAACCCAGGTCTAAAGCCCACGGCTGAAGCTGTGAGCAAGAACGCCGTAGAGATTCTTCCCGCCGTTGCCTCACCAGGCCAGAGCAGGTGGTGGCTGGGTGAGCCAGGTACCGGGAGGGCAGAGGGGGGCTCACGCATTCCACTGGCGGAGTCTGGCTTTCCGGACCCCGACAGACTGTGGCTCCCGCGTTGCCCGCGCACCTGCTGAGCGGGAGCCCGGAGTGCGCCGCAGGGAAGTACGTGAGCGACAGTGAGGGTATGGCTTCATCTTCAGCCAGACTCAAAACGAGAATGGGGTACAGACTGTCCCTCCTGTCCTCCCCCTGACCAAGTCGTTAAGCCAGAGTGCTTGCTTAGGGTCGCAGCCTGTATTTTCTGCAGCGATTGCAAAATGCGTTCTCTCTTCAAGGTCCTGGAGGCTCCTTGGAGGGGAAAGGCGGGCCCATGTGGGGACGGTCTGTGTGGAGCCAGTGCGGAACAAGAGAGGGGGTGGCCAGCGGGTAATGAGGTGCTCAGCCAGTCCGGTGACTGCCCTCCACTTTGCCCCCGCCGCACTGTGTTACGTCTATAAGAGATCTCTCCGCCCTGGTGAATTCTGTGTGATGGCTGAGAGCACATAGCTGATGCCCAGATCAGACGTTTAATCCCTCGACCACTCTTCTGCATTGTCCTGGAACCCTGCCCTCTGGTGTCATCATTTCCGGATTGAAGGGGTCTCCTCTCCTGATCATGGGACTAGAGGACAAATGATGTAGAACGGGGGACAGTAGTGGCCCATAGAGCTGCAGGTGGGTTCACATTCCAGCTCTGCCTCCTCCTGGCCTGGGCTAGGGGCAGACGGCCCTCAGAGCCTCATTTCTTCATCTGTAAAATGTTGAGAGAATGCAATGGAATATCACGTGCGTAGAGAGATGCGAGGCTATTACTCCGTGCACTCCGACACGGGAGCTATTCCTACGCCACGTATGCGAGCTCCAGGAACATTCGAGACACAGGTCTGACTGGGGTTAGGAACAATGTTTTTCTGTAGAAAGCAGTGCTGGGAACACAGGCATTGCACGGGAGCTGTGAGAACACAGTGAAGTGATAACCAGCCTACAGCTGGTCCCTCTCCGTATGGTGCTTGGCCCGGCTCCAGACGGACCCTCCCACTCAGCCTTGAACCCCTCTCTGCGCTCTGCAAGGAGATTACTGTCAGCAGGGAGCCGCTCCCCTCTCCCTTTCCGTGTTCGTGCCTCTCCTTGCAGTGATTATGTACTGAGCCTGGAAAATGGTGACATCGTGGGAGTGCAGGCCTGGCCTCGGTGGTGCCATGACAACCAGCTTCCCAGCAGTCAGCCTAATAACGACCACACGCTCACAGTCCCTTCCACTCGGGCAGAGGCTCCCCAGGGAGTGCAGGCTTCTCCTGGAGCAGCTGCCCAAAGCTTCCTGCTGGGAACAAATTTTGAGAGAGAGAAATCAGGGAGACTAGCAGTCTCTAACCGGTCATGTACGGAGTGGGCCCAGGGACCTGCAGACACCATTGTCATGTTCCGGCAGCCCAGCGGCTACTTCCGCAGCGGGAGGCATAAGGACCCACAGACGCCTTTGCTACTCACCCACCTTACAGAGAGACCTGACACTGAGGAAAAGACCGAATATGAGCCCTTGTGAAGCCACGCCTCACTGTGACTAGGTTTCTTCATGAGGCGCCTGTCGAGACCCCCCCTGCCAAGTCATCGTGTCGTCTGGACGGGCACCGCCTCCCTTCCCCGCCACAGGCCGGAGACAGTGTGCCCCAAAATCTCCAATCAGCATCTTTCTAGAATGACAGTTCTCAGAAAGGCAGCAACCCTGCATGGCTCATAAGTGCTTATTCCTCCCAAAGGAAGAACAAACAGGCCCCAATTAATACACTCGTCTGTGGATGTTAGCCCCACTTCGGCCTTTGGGAGGTACGCCCTCCGCCAAAAGATCACAGGTTCCAACTGAGGCTCCTTCATGATAAATGTCTAACCCCAGAGCTAATGAGGCTCTAAGATGCTGTCCTCACTCAGGGAGCACGTGGTCCCGGTCTCTCCAAGCCCCCCGATTCCTCAGCTGGGGGAGATGGAGCTCATTCTCACCCGGGGCAGTGCCTGACAGGTGCCACATGCTGCCGTCACTCCTGCCCCCTTCTGCAGGGCCTGCCCCCTGCACTAGGATTGCTTAGCTCCTTGCAGGTTCTCAGCATATACCTGTGTTCTTTAATAAAATAGAGAGGGTGGCCAAATTAACCAGTTAAAGGAAGGAAAGTTTTCAGAGGGCTGAGGTGGTCAAAGAAGGCTTCTTGGAAAAGAACAGGAGGCAGAGAAACAGAGGAGCAGAGAGGTGGTATTCTGGATGGAATCTGTGTGTCCCTTCAGAATTAGCATGTTGAAATCCTAACGCAGCGTGATGGTGTTCGAAGGTGGGGCCCTTAGCAGGTAATTGCATCATGAGGATAGAACCCACACGTATAGGATTCATGCCCAGATCAAAGAGGCTGCCACCCTCTCCGTTGCGTGGCTACAAGAAGACATTGGCCATCTGCAACCCAGAGCTTGATCCAGTTGGCACCTTACTCTCAAATTTGCAGCCTCTAAAACTGTGCACGGTTTCTGTTGTCGATCAGCCACCCATCTATTCTCTCCTGCGGTAGCAGCCCAGACTACGTCAGGAAGGTGTGAGCCGTCAAGGGCTAGCATCCACTAAGTGCCCCATAAACATTGGGCATCATCATTTCAGGATGTGGCCCACACGTCACCGACAACAGCCCACACGGCTGACAGATGAACTCTATTTGCCCACCCGCTAAAATGTGTGAATTGATCGCTAACAATGAAATGTCTGGATTTCTCAGAAAAACTTAGACTTCACAGAGGAGACGGTCTGGCTCTGCTGGACCCACATTCCTGCATGGCAGCGATCAGCTGGAGCTGAGTGGAAACTGCCCTCTGTGTCGGTTATGGACACAGCCGTTTGCCACAGTCCCTGCCACTCCCTGTTGTGAGTCCACGCCTGCTGCGTCCGCCTCACTGGTGCCGGGCCCCTGCAGGCGGGAGCTCTCTGGCCCTGGTGCAAATGAGGAGTGGGCCAGTGAGGCCCAGTGCAGTACTGGAGCAGAAGAGAAGGGCGCCCGATCTGCAGCCTGGTACAGAGGGCCCTGGAGGGCAGGCCGAGGAGGCGGCTCTTGGCTGTTGGCAGTGGGGAGTCAGAGGAGGCGTCTTTGCAGGGAAGTGGCATTGCTTTGGGAAGAGTTACCCAGCACTCATCAGGATCACAGGTAGTATCCTGTTCTGCTCCACCCTCCTGGTGTCTGGACCCCCTGCTTGCTCTCTTTGCAGCTTCTCTGTCCTGGTCCTTCTGGACTGTGTCAGCCTGTGGGTGCAGCAGCCAGACAGGGGCAGGAACGCGGAGAGGAGAGGGTGCCTGGGCCATGCTGGTTCACCAGCTCCCCTGAAAGCAGCACACCCATCACAGCTCATGCTGGCTTGCTTTCTGGGCCAGCTGGGGAGCAGCAACTGCTGAGAGGGCATGGGCGAGACAGAACGGCCATGAGGCCCAGGGACATCAGAGCAGCTTCCCAGAGTCAGGTTGGACAAGAGAGCACACAAATTCTTTCCCCTTCCTTTGATAATACGGGGAAAGAGAGGTGTTAATTTCCTCTTGCTGCTGTAACAGATTACCACAAACATAGTAAATGTCGTGACCTTAAACAATACAAAATGATCTTACAGTTCTGAAGGTCAGGAGGTCACCTAAAATCAAGATGCCTGCGGGGCCCTGTTGTTTTCTGGAGGCTCTGTGGGAGAATCCGTTTTGTTGCCTTTCCCTGATTCTATAGGCAGCCCACATTCCTTGGCTCCTGGCCCCTTTACTCCAGCTTCAAAGCCAGAGGTGGCCGTGGAGACCCTGTTCCATTGGGTCACTCTGACACTGACCTTCATTCCTTTAGGTGCATCCAGATAACCTAGCATAATCTTCCCATTTTAAAGTCACGTAATTAGCAACCTGCATTCCCTTTGGCTCTGTAAGATAATCACAGGTTCTAGGAAGGAGGGCATGGACATCTTGGGCTCAGGGAGCTTTTTCTACCTACCACAGAGGAAACAAGCAACTTTTCTGCCTTTTAAAAAAAAAAAAAAAAAAAAGCTCCCAGCCATAAGTAAGTAGTCCCCCCGCCCCCACTCTTTGTTGAAGACAGAACCAAAGCGCACAGGGTCCTTGCCTCTCTCCCTCACTTTCATGACCTCCATACCTGTCCAAGTGCCTTGTACCTACCTGCAGTAGGCATCCTACCTGCTTTTCTCCCTTTTGATTCTTAAAATGGTATCTGCATTTTAAAGATAAGGAATCCAGTGGCGCCTGGGTGGCTCAGTCGTTAAGCGTCTGCCTTCAGCTCAGGGCTGATCCCAGGGTCCTGGGATTGACCCCGCATCAGGTTCCCTACTCTGCTGGAAGCCTGCTTCTTCCTCTCCCACTGCCCCTGCTTGTGTTCCCTCTCTCGCTGGCTGTCTCTCTCTGTCAAATAAATAAATAAAATCTTTTAAAAAAAAATAATAAATAAAGATAAGGAATCTGAATCTCAGAAAGTTACGGAAACTTGAAAAAGACAATCCGGCCTATAAATGGTGGGGCACGGGTTTGAGCCCAAGGGTGTCTGCCTCCAGAGTCCATCAGCCTCTCCAGTTCCAGGCTTGCACATGTACCTGAGGAAAGCACGTTTGCAATTACTAAGCCACGATCTCATGCTCCAGGCTTTCCACAGGACGTCTCTGCGCCAACAGCCATCCTCTGATCCCACTGTCCCCCCGAAATGTACTTACTCCTGCTGACGGCCCTGTCCAGCATAGGAGGCACCCCTCCCATCCCCTGACCATCGTCATCAGGGGTCAGCAAACTATGGTCTCCAGGCCAAATATGGCCCACCACCTGTTTTTGTACAACTCTAGTGAAGAATGAGGGCTTGGCATTTTTAAATGATAGATCGAAAAGGAACCATGCTGTCCATGATGTGTAAAAAATTAGATGAAACTGAAATTTCAGTGTCCACGAAGAACGCTCGATGGGAATACACGGTCATCTGTTTCCGGATCGTCTGTGCTGCTTTCACACTACGGTGGCTGCAACAGAGACCAAATGGCCCTTAAGGCCTAACATTCTTGCTACATGGCTCTTGACACGGGGGGTCTGCTGACCTCTGATCTATCTAGTGCTTATCGATCCCTTGAGCTTCAGCCTGTTACTAAGCCTTACGCCGTCACACCAGCCAGGTCAGACCCTACTCGCCTGTCCCGTCATGTCTCCTCCCTCTGAGTTGTAGTCCGTTTTTTCTTCTCTGAAAAAAAGAAATGAGTCCAAAATTTTTTTTAACTTTGATTGTCTATTAAAAGATTTGTTTGTGAAGTATATCATATAAGCTGATCTATTCTGCAAAGTTATACAAAAGTCCGGGACAAACGTAATCCCTTCTAGATTTGGCGTTCACTCTCCGTGATGCTATGCGCTGTGTTGCCACCGTGTTCACTGCTGAACAGTTATTTGTAGAATTAATGAAGGGCTGTATGGAAAATCGCTAAGGAAGAGTCACTGGGCATCACTCTTTCCCAACGCAGAATCCTGAGTCTGCATCTGATCTCATTCTTGATACGATCTCACATCTCTGGCATTCTGCAGCCCGTGTCTGGGGACTGTGTCATGAGGCCCAGGGTGGTACAGTTGCCACTAATTAAATCTTAAACTTCTCTCACTGTCCGCAGCTGGAGAAAGGCCAGCATGATCCGTCCGTGGGAGTTCTTACCCTCTCTGGGAAAATTACTGGCCATTTCTGTCATTGGGCAGAATTACCGGATGTGGCTTCTAGATGGTAAAAATTACTGGCTGCGTCTCAATTGTCGAGCCTTTTCTCTCCGGGGGCAAAACTGTTGCCTGCATCTCTCTGAAGGAAAATTGCCATCTGCCTCTCTCTGTAGTCGTGTCCCCATTATGGGGAGGTTGTCAGCCATGTCTCCAAACAGAAAAGCACGCCAGCTGTACTTCTCCGCCGAAGACATGTCAGCACAAGTGAGCAATTTAAACCCCCGTGCCTGATTCTGAGTCTGGGCCTTTCTCATCATGAACCAGCCTTCACATCCGCCTGCCTTCTTTCCTTCAATCTCCCTCTCCTCCGCCTGAGTCATCCAAGCCAGGGCTGCGGTGACATTGTTCGGCACCCCCGTCACCACCACTTGTCCCGGGGAAGGTGCATTCCAAGGGACAGTCTAGGGACACGCGATGGCGTGTCTGTGTGCCAGCCCGGTTAGAAGACCTAGAAATCCATTTCACAACCGGTAGCTCTTACAGTCTTGCCCCAGTGGAAAAACACATGAGGCTTTTGGGCTCCTGTCACCCCACACTTGCCTAAAGCAGCACGCTCTTTCTGCTCTTCTGCATCCAGGCACTATGCCAAGCGCTCGACACGAAAGATCCATCTCCTCTCCCCTCCAAGGTAGGTACTCCATTCGGCAGCTAAGGTAAATGAAGCTTGGAAGGAGGCAGGCCACTTGTCCAGGGCTTCGTAACTTAGAAGCAACAGAGCTGCGGTTCAGCCCAGGCCTGCTGAGCTTGGAACCCCCTGTCCTCTTAGGCATGGCACCGTGGATGGGGGTTCCGGGGCAGCGTCCAGCGTGAGGTTCAGTGAAAGGAGCCACACGCAGGAACAGACTCTGGGTTCCCTCCAGCCTCTCTTCTCCCGGCCCCAGAGCCCACACGGGCACGCAGCGCGCTTCCGCCGCCTTCCATCCCGGTTGTAATGCAGGTGGTTTTAGCTTTCGGTTTCTCCCAAGTCAGCAGTTTTCTTCTGAACTCTTCCTCGGTCTCGTTGCTTTACCTTTTTCCCAGGATGCAGATCCTGTCTTCAGTTACCCTCTGGCCTGCGTTCCCTCAGGCGAACAGCGCTGTGCCAGGTACCATGTGGGAGCTTACGCTTGGTTCCGTGCAGACATGCTCCTAGCTGCACATGTTCTAACACAAAACTCTTTCTGCACGGGACACCTCATACAGCTGTAGAACTTACAAGAAGGGTCGGTTGCTCTTGCCTATAGCGCTGTAACCCCAGGTGTTCTGAGGAAATCTGTACTAGAGAAAAAATGGGCTGCAAGTGATGTGTCAAAAAACACAAAACAAAACAATGAAATGGGGGGAGGGCGGTAGTGTGATCCAGTAAGAGCTGAAAGCAGGACAAAAGCAGCTGGTTCTCCGCCAGGGGCAAGTCAGGCCCCCCCCACCAGGGCACAGTTGGCAATTTCTGAAGCCATTTTGGGCTGTCCCATCTGGGACTCGGGGACTTAGTGGGCAGAGGCCAGGGATGTTCTAAGCACCCTACAGTGCCCCGCAACACAGCATGGGCCATGCCCAAATTCACTCGTGCAAAGGCTGAGAAACCTGGACTCCTAAAGGAGAGTGATTTTTTTCTGCCTCAGGACTTCTCAGCACGTTTAATAGGCTGATTGCATTGTCAACCCCCAGAACTGAGTAGGAGTTTCCCAAGCTCTTTTGCCCTCAGAATCTGGTACCCCTGATATATTCCTGAGTGTTCCACGGAAGTCACCTCAGGAGGGCTAGCCTAGAGGACGGGGTGTTGGTAGAAGAAAACTGAAAGACCAGACCACTGGAATTCCCTGATACTATGATCTGAGAGGTGGAAGGCACCTGGTAGACGATCATACCTCCTTCATATGAGAGACAAGAAAACGGGTCCAGAGAGCCGACGGTGGTCCCGCCATTGAAATGAGAGGCAGGTCAGAGGTTAAAAGCATAGCCTGGCAACAGACCAAGTTAAAACGCTTGCTCCACCTCCTATGAGCAGTAGAACCCGTGCCTGAGTTGACTGAGTAGACCAATTTGTCCAAAAGGGAAATAATACCTGTGACTCTTGAGTAAGTTACTATATGCAAAGCACACAGTGTAATTGTTCAACAGGTAGTAGGTATTATTAGGAGTCACTAATTTGTGTCCAGCCTGGAGTCCAGCATAGCATCCGCGACTCCCAGGCTGATCGTCTCTCCAGTGTCCCAAGAAGGGCACATGGGAAGGTGAGGAGCAGAGGCACAGAAGCGGGCATCAGAGGTACACCTAGAACATGGGGAGCCCACTTTGACTCGGTTGTTTGATCAGAGAAATGACAGTGACAGAGCAAGGGAAGGCCTGGGTGTGGAGACAGTGTAACAGGGAGGCAGACAGACGGTCCTTCGAAAGCCCGCAGCTACTCCTAACTGTGTGACCCTGAGCTACTCCGCCTAGCTTGGTCTGTCTCATCTCCAAGGACAGCGAGAGTACCACCCTGGTAAGTGTGAGCATAAATGGGATCATGTGTGCCAAGCACGAGGACCGAGAAATCACAGGTATCATTACTGCCGTTAGGGCTGTCGTTGGGGTCTCTGAGACACACGCTCCCTGTTGGCAAATCTAACGCATCCCCAGGGCCTCGGTCTGGGCTGTTAGGATTTTCATCCAGAGTCCTTCCTCGCAAGGGGAGCAGAGCTTGTCTTCTGTCAAAGATCTCTTCTTTTCTCCCCCTAATGGTTTTATTTTCTAGAAGCTAGTTGGAAACCATGTAGGTCAGCAGGATTGTTAATGCTAAGCCAAGGGTCTCCAAGAGAAATACCCAGGCACTCGATCTTTTTGGTACCACGTGTTTAGTAAATTACATGGAACACGCAGTGATATTCTGTTTGTATTCCCCTACCTGGTTCCCCAGCACGTTTCTTTCCCTCTGATAATGCAGTAAAAATCTCACTCACATCTGTAATTAAATGTGTATGATTGGTTAACATTTATCATTTCCTCTGGCCTGTGAGTTCCATGAGAGTAGGACTGGATCTATCTTGCTCCTGGTGTCCTTGGTATATAGTACAGGGCCTGGCACGTGTGTGTCCAAAAACAAATACTTTGAATGTTCTGGGTCACGTACTAAGTGCTCTGCGTGTGTGTGCATGTGTGTAAAAGACACTTACATAGCTGGGAAGTGATTGTTCAGGCTGAATTCGTGAAAACTTTGACTTACGGATGACTTCATCTATTCCTACTTTTCAAGGGATTGAGACAAATTCGCGGTGAATACAGCATTGCTTAGATAGGTTCCTTTCAGGACCTACTGAGTTAATAAGTATTTTTCTGTAAAATTTAAAATGGTTTGTCAATATGCATTCATCTAACGTATTTAGTGAGCGTGTCCTGTGTTTCAGGGGATACAGCAGGGCAGAGCAAAAACTCCTCTCCTCATAGAGTTTGCATCTAAGGAGACACAAAATATATTAAAAGCCAATGCATAGAAACTGGAGGAGAGGGGCAGTGGGAGGGAAGTTGTCTCGCTGCTGACAGGCAGGAATCCAGGGTTGAGAGATGGCCTGAAGCGGGCCGGGCTTATTGTGATATGAGGGTCTGGGGTCATACAAAGTCCTGAGGTCCCCAACCTATGGTTGCTGGTGATGGTGTAAGGCTTAAACTCATGGGCCCTTGGTGTGGAAACTGTGCTCCTTAGGTGTTTGAAATGAGCTGATTCTTTCGAGGACTTCAGTGTAATAAAAAGGATAGAGTGGGAGCAGTCACCATTAAGCCTTTCCACTCACTGTCATCTAATTAATACACAATAACAAATATTTAGTGTGATAACCAGGGGGAAAAGAACCTTCCAGCTTTGTGATTCCTTGACTCTATGTAGACTTCGCGCTGGTTACCTTTTCACAGCTATGCAAATAAGGGAAGAACTGCATCATGTTCAGAACAAGGACTTTGAGGTCAGGTGGCTCTGAGTGCCAAATGCAGCTCTACCTCAGTCGAGCTCTGTTGTCCTCAGGTGACAAAACCTCTCTGTGCCCTAGTATTTCACATCTGTGAGATAAAGAATCATTTTCCTATGTGAGAAGATTAGTGTAAGGATTAAATGAGATTAAACACGTAAAGCACAGGGCCTGGAACATAGGAAGCTTCCCGTAAACAGTAATTATCAATACTATGAAATGTTGCTGCTGAATGAATGAAAAGAAGTCATGGAGTTGCTATTAAGACTTGGCTAGGTATAGACATGGAATAGGCTGCAAAGTGCTGCGCTGGCCAGTCCGTTGTCTGTAACCTGCCCTCTGTGTCTTACATAAGAATTAGTGTGGGCTGATGAAAGAATTGTCTTCTTTCATTTCCCCTCCATCCTCCGGGGCTGTCATTTTCAGGCTTTACAAGGTTGCTGCGCTAGCATCCCAATATGCTATGTATACAGAGAACGGATTTCTAGGTATAACCTTGTAAACATTCTGTATGTCGCTGAAATAGCCCGCAAGTCCTACAGTCCCCAAGTCTCAGTCTGGGATAAAACAGGATTGGCCGATACAGAACCAGTGCATGCTAATGAGGATAAAAATAGCTCCTGACATTTATTGAGAACCTACAACGTGCCAATCATATGTTCCAAGCAATATGCATCCCCCTTCTGCAGCTGGGAAAACTGAATCTCGGAGTAGTAAATAAAATGTGAACAGCTGGTAAGTGACAGAGGCAGAAGCTGATGGACTGCAGAGGGCAGTGCGCTGATCCCTCCCCGTTTACTGCAGGTGCGTCAGGTGGAGATGACCACTCCCCCAGGGCTCCCACTTGTCTGTTGAGAGGTTTGCATGGGGCTTGCCTAGAGTTTCTAAGTCCCAAGCCCTAATGAGATTCCCTGGAGCAGAAACTAATGTGAAAATCTAGTTCTCGATTATGAGGACACCAGTCAGAGTCCAGGGGCCTTCCTGAGTGCTTGATAAAAGTCCAAGAGATTTCTCCGTGTCAGTGGGTTTAATTCTCAAGTTCAGTGCTGATTGATGACGGGTTTTTGTGCTGCTCTTAAATGGTGAGGCGACAGTATTGTGGTTTGGCTCAGAGTTTAATTCAGGAAGGTTTGAAAGCAACTCATTATAGCCTTAGGTTTTCTGCATGGAATTTGATACTGACTCTGGGTGTACTGAGCAGGCAGGAAAGAGAAATCTCTGGAGGATGTGTAAACTTGCAGACTGGTGTTCTGTTTAGCCTAAAATTGTGATACAAACACTTGGTAAGTGGAACCAATTATCATTGTTATAGGTGAAAAGTAAGTATGGACAAATGCATGTAACTCCCCCTCACACATGCTGAGCCCCCAGATGGCAAAGAATTCAGTGGCTGGTCTAGCTTTGGTTCTAGTCACGCAACACGTTTATTGAACATTTGTGCGCGAGACTTTCAGTACAAAGAAAAAAACGCGAGGCTTGTTAAATCATAATGTGAGAGTACCTGAGGTCCTATTAAATAAATGGGCCAGACCAAGTGTGGGCAGCTTCCACAAAATGATCATTGAAGGCTAAGATAGTAGTGAAAGATGAGGCCTGTGAGTCCCTCGGAATTTGAGTCAATGAAGGCAGAACAATCAGGCATAGAAATGGGAAAGGTTAAGATATACTAAGCTGTATTCTAGACATTCAGTTTGAACCAGAGAAGTTCAAAAGCCAAGTGGAGAGACACAGCACGGCAGCTTCTGATGGGATCTGTTGTCCAGCTGGGGAGGCTTGCATTCATTCCTCTAAGCGGAAGAGGAACGGCTGAAGCTACTGAGAGCCTGGATCAGCGTAAATGGACAGTGTACACAAAAGACCTGAGGCTCAGCCAGGTGACTGTTAAAAACTGTGACCTAGAGATAGGCAAATAAATGTCCACCCACAAGCGTGTCCATGCATATTCATAGCAGCACTATTCGTAATAGCTGCAAAGTAGAAACCCAGGTGTTTGTTTATCAGGCGATTACTCGATAAGCCCAATGTGGTACATCTGTATAATGGGTTGTTATTCGGCCGTAAAAAGGAATGGAGTGCTGGTATCTATCACAGCGTGGATGAACCGTGGAAACAGGATGCGGGGGGATGGCAGCCAGTCAAGGAAAGCTCTATCTCCTACAGTTCCATCTGTGGGCAATTTCCAGGTCAGGCAATTTCATAGAACAAGAAAACAGATTATTTCATAGAACAAGAAAACAGATTAATCGTTTCCCAGGGCTGCAGGAGTAGGGAATAAGGAGTAACTATAAATGGGTATGGAATTTTGGGAGAGGGGGTGTCAGTTGATGAAAAGTTTGAAATTTTGACAGTGGTGCTGCTTATACAATTATGTGATTATACGGAAAACCACCAGGGAACTATAAACTTCAAATGAGCAGATTTTATGTAATTTTATATCTCAAAAAAGCCATCAACACATTTTTTAAGCATCTCCGATGACTCCAAGTGTTGATAGGAGCAGTGACACAGACCAGGGGAATTATGAAACAGTTACATGGACTCGGAGCTTGGCAAGGCTCTGTGCCAGATCTCCGGACGGGACAGGTCCCAGCTGGGTCCTTCTCTGAAAGAAACTACAGAACACCCAGTGACCGCTTTCTCTACTTCCAGGTTCTCAGTAACTCGTTTCTACTCCAACTCAGACTGTTGGCTCTCTAGTTCGTTGCTAAGGATGTGCTAAATCTGTCTTGTTTTGCTTCTGTTCTGCAGTTTTTGAAGAGCCTGAAGATCCAAGCAACAGGTCGTTCTTCTCTGAAATTATCTCTTCGATTTCGGATGTGAAGTTCAGCCACAGTGGGAGGTACATCATGACCAGAGACTATCTGACCGTTAAAGTCTGGGATCTCAACATGGAAAACCGCCCCATTGAGACCTACCAGGTACGGCCCACCATCCACCCATAGGCACATAAGGCACTTCCTTTGCTGGCCTCCACAGCAGCTTCTGTCCGCAAAGGCTTACAGTGCACGAGGGGAAGAGAGCGTACCTCATCAGAGCAGAGCAGAACCATTCAATACGGTGGTACAGTCTGCAAGTGCCGGGGGATATTAGACAAGGGTGCGTAAGGAGGAGCTTGAATTTAAAGTGGGATGGATACTGTAGATAGACTCCTGCTCTCCCAGAGCTGGCTGACTGGTGGAGAAGCCTGATGATGAACAGGGGATCGACGAGGCGGTGATGCTAGAGATGGTATGGGGTGCTTGGAAGCACATGCGGGGAGGGTCAGCCTGCTGAGAAGAGAACCAAAGGCTGAGCCCTGACTGCCAGGAACTAGCCAGAAGGATAGTGTGCTCACAGGTGCTGTGTTCAGAAAGGAGTTCTTTGTATATTAAACGTAGAACATGGGCAGAAGAGTCTAGAAATGTAGGCTCTGGTAAAGAAAGATCAGTTATTTTGTCTTCAGGCTGAGTGCAGTGGAAAACCCTTAAAGGTTTTCCACTGGAAATGACAGGAGGAGATGGTGGCGAGCAGATAGGAGGAGAGTCTGTGAGATGCACTTGCTGATTCCATGTGGAGGGAAGAAGAGTCAAGGAGACTGTACAGGTCGTAGCCTTAAGCATTGGCTAAATGCTCGATAGATTTATGGACAAAGGGAACAAAGGAAAAGGCAGTGTTTAGAACAGAATGGCTTTTTTTTTTTTTTTTTTAGAAGATGGAAGGCTAGACTTTGAGGTAGAAAGGAGGTGAAGAAGCTCATTCCAGGTAAGAGCAATAGAAGCAAAGAAGCAGGGGTGAAACTGGTATTTTTAAAAGATATTTTGGGTTAGATGAAAATTCTAGACAGAGGGATTTAACTTACATAATCTGACATAATTCAGATACCGTGATATGCACCACAGTCTCCATTAGAATATTCACAAAGTTGTGGAGTCTTCACCACTCTCTCATCACTGACTGACATTCTGGTTGTGCTGGGGAGGAGAGACTATAGGGGGAGATAGATAGAACGGTTAACAAGTTATTGCAACATGCTGGCAAGGGCAGATAGCGCAGGATTTGATGACAAACTGGAGGTGTGATGTAAGAGCAAAAGAAGCACCAGGAATCATTCCAAGGTTTTCATCCTGAGTAATTAGGAAAATGGTGCCATTTTATGTAGATGAATCAAGATTTAGTTTGGGACACGTAGGACCAAGTAAACACCCAAAACTATCAAGTAGACAGATCAGTTTGATCTGGGTATGCCTTAGCTTAGAGGAAAGCAGCAGTCAGGACCATGCCCTGGGACCCCAGTGTTTGTTTACAGGGTGGGAAGAGGAAAAGTGCGAGTAATGCTCTAGGAGCCCAGTAAAGAGAAGACTGCGAGGAGGAGGAATCACCAACTGCCAAGTGCTGTTGCTGAGTCAAGTAGGAAAGGATGGAAAATTGGCCATTGGATTTAGTAATGAGACAGGTGTAGGTGAATGGGGTTAATGAAGGTCTGAGCGGAGTGGGTTTCGAAAGAGACTGTAAACAGAAGCTGTGAGTGTAATGAGTACAGGGAGCTCTCCCAAGAAATGTTAGTCTAAAGGGCAACAGCGGAATGGGAGTGGTAGCAGGCATGGGATACAGGCATAAGGAAGTTATCACAGCATGTTTTATGCTGAGGGGAGAATAAGCCAAGAGAGAAAGAACAATTCAAGCAGCTGACTCCTTGAAGGAAGCCAGAAGGAACCAAGTCTGGTGCAGATGGGAAGATGGACGACTCATCCATCAAAGGCAGGCGAGAAGTGTAAAGAGCTATGGATGCATCGTGGTGGGAGCCATAGATGGTCTCTTCTTGTTGCTGCTGTTTTCTCATAAAAGAAGCAGCAAGCTCATTAGCTGAGGGAAAACTATAAAACACTCATCCCAGAGAGAGGCAGGGTTGCTCAGGGATCCAGTTGAGGACAATGGAAGGAGAGAGAGACTTATGGTGTGACTGTAATGATGGACCACTGAACCTCGGGTAGATGGGGAGGGAAAGTAGACAGAAAAGTGGATTTGAAGAATTGATGGAATCGAGATAGGAGGTAGCAATAGAGCAGTGCTTGTCAAACAGGTGTAATTAGGGTCGTGGCGAGTCTCATCATGTAACCAAAGCACAAAACACATCGAAAATCAGGAGGCCAAGTAACTGAGAGACCAGAGTAATGATTCACAAAGAATAATGGCAGGGGATCGGGGTGCCAGAATTGCTTCAAGGCATGTAGCAGAGGGACTCAGAACCGTTGCTGACTGTAACAAGGTAGTCAACAGGGAGTTGAGTGGGTGCCATGACTTCAAAGGAGCTGAGGGCTTTAGAACAGGAATCCTTGTCTGGAGCAGCAAGGAGCCCAGCTACCCCACTTTGACACATGAGTGGCCATAGGACAAGCCAATCTTACAGAAGAAATTCAGAGAGAAGTTGGAGGACCCCAAGGACTTTGACCAACCGTGAGTAATGCAGGGTGCTGTGAGAAGGGTTTGGGGCCAGAATTCAAGAGGACAGAGGTAGTTGAGATGGTCTGTGGTTGCAATGAGGTTGCAGCCTGCCCTATGTATTGGGGGTCTTCCTGTCCCCCAGACCCTGCCAGACTTCGGGGCCCCACTTCACAGCACCTGCCTCCAGGCTCTCACCTTCACGTTCAGCCCAGGGCTAAGCCAACTCGAGTGTCCTCTTCCAGCTGCACCCACATCTCGTGTTACAGACGGCAGTGACAGCTAGAAGCTGCGCGTGGGTGGTATGGACAGAGGTGTGGCCTGCTGGCGAGCCTGGAAGAGAGACACTGGATTTAGTCTCTTCAGAGGCAGGAGCAATTAGTCCTTTCATTTTAAAGAACAACGTTAAGAGCAAAGCTTGTTTTAGAACGCAGTGAGCTAGCTGTGACATGGAATAATCCACATTTTAAGAGCGTGATTCTCAAGGCAAGTTCAGCTAGTGGCAGATGTGGAAGTGCTCTTTGTCAAATGCTTTGAGTTCGGTCTCATAGCACACACACTGAAATGAAATATTACAGAAGTTTAGACAACATATTTCAAAACAATTTCAATTTACATACTATACAAAAATGGCAAACTCTGACTGAATTTCCAGAACACTGTTGAAAAAGACGGTGAAGTCTTGCCCAATGAGAAATAATTCCATCACCAGTTACTAATGCCTTCCCTGGGGAGGGAAGTGAGTAACATTCCCGCCATGTATTTTCATGCACACATCAGCTGGTCTCCAGCATCTTTCCAGGAATAAGAAACTGTAGACTCCGGTATCATTGGCTGTTTCCAAGCTCTCCTACAGAACAGGGGCTGGCAAACCATGGCTGGTGGGCCAAATCCAGGCTCCATCTGTTTTTTACTGAGCCACGGGCACCCCTGATCATGGGTACACGGTTGCTTTCACACTACAATGGCAGAGTTGCATGGGTGTGACAGAGCTGCTACAGCCTACGGCTTCAAATACCTGCTGTGTGACTCTTTACAAGAGAAGCCTGTCGACCCCTGAAATCTAAGAACTGACCGAGTTCACTCTCGCTGGGCTTCACGAGCAGGCCCTTCACCTACAACACCAGGCTTCCACGAGTTCATGATTTGAGAACCTCTATGGTGGGAGGCTCAGTTTAGTGTCAAGAAGGCCATACACAATAGGAACATGGACAACAAATATTTGGAACATGAAGAAAAAAGCATCAGACTGGGTGAGTTTTAAGTTTTCTCTTGCTCTGTGTTCTAGGTGTTTCTAATCAATGTATCTTACCTTATTCTCTCCTCCAACAGAGGGAGGTCCATCTTCTTTGCCTAAGGTTCTGTTTTGTGTTTGAGCAACAGAACATAAACGTAACATACCTTCATAGACATGTTCTTTTTCTTTAGATGTCAGGTCAAGGCAGCAGGAGCACCCCGAAATTTAGCTGCTGGGGAGGAGAAAATACTGCTTTAGACCGGATTTTCCTTTAGATCCCTCCTGACTTTTGCCTTTCAAGAATTCTTTGTAGAGTTCTTGGCAATGTGGTTCCTACTAATGGACCCACACTTCCAAAACACACATGTGTTGATACTTACTATTCACCTGTGATGTAAGACAAAATGCCAAAGGTAAAAGTTTGTACGTCAAGAAAAGTTTGTGAAGAACATAGGCTGAGCCAAAAAAAAAAAAAAGACCTATCCATTTCTTCAAATTTTATAATTCCTTGACCATTATAGGGTTCTGAGGGATTCAGCGTCAGAGAAAGCTGCTTCGTTTTCAAAACCAGTTTCTCCCTTCCCAAACACATCCGTGCCTTGCCTGAAAAGTGCTCCATACCAGACCACAGGAATGAGGAGGGGAAAGGGAAGGTTGCAAATAAATAAGGACTATTTGGCTCATTTTTTTCCTCCAAAAAGTAGGAGAGCTGGAGTACAGGCAGGTCTTTTGTTACACTTTCCAGATACTGCCTTTTTATATATGTACAAATTGAAGTTGGTGACAGCCCTGCAGGGAGCTAGTCTACCGGGACCACTTTTCCAACAGCGTTTGCTCACGTCATGTCTGTGTGTCACCTTTACCATTTTCGAGCTGCTTCATTATCTGTTATGACAATCTGTGATGAGTGATCTTTGACATTACTATTTTAACTGTGTTGGGGCGCCACAAATGGTGCCCCTAGAAGATGGTGAGCTTAAACACTGTATGTTGCGTGTTCTGCCTGCTCCACCAGTCCCTCCTTCCCCTCCGTACTCCCTGGACACAACCATATTGAAATTAGGCCAGTTGATAACCCTCCCCCGGCTTCAAAGTGTTGACGTGTAAAAAACAAAGTAGGCTGAAAGCGTGGCCTCTTGTGCCCAACTACCAAGTTGTGAATGTAAAAAGGAAAAGTTCTTGAAGGGAATTAAAAGTGTGACCCTAGCGAACAAACAAATGATGAGAACATAAAACAGCCTTATTGCTGATCTGGAGAAAATCTGAGTGGTCCGGGGAGATCAAACCAGCCCCAATATCCCCTTACGCCAGAGCAAGGCCCTCGCTCTCTTCCATTCTCTGAAGGCTGGAGAGGTGAGGAGGCTGCAGGAGAAAATCTAAAGCTAGGAGAGGTTCTATTTATAGAGCAGTCATAAGGTTCGAGGAAAGAAGCCATCTCCAAAACATGAAGAAAAGATCCCGAAGATCTAGCTGAGAGAATTCATGAAGGCAGCTACACGAAGCAACAGATTTTCAATGTGGACAAAAGAGCCTTCTCTTGGAGAAAGACGCCATCGAGGAGTCTCATAGCTAGAGAGGGGACGTCAGTGCCTGGCTTCAAAGCATCAAAGGCCAGGCTGACTTTCTCGTAAGGAGCGAATGCAGCTGGTGACGAAGCCAAAGCTCGCGCACCATCCTGAAAGTTCTAGGGCCCCCAAGACCTATGCACAGTCTACTCTGTGCTCTATAAACGGCACAACAAAGCCTGGATGACCGCACTCTGTTTACAACATGGCTTACTGAGTATTTTCAGCCCACGGTTGAGACCTACTAAGAAAAACAGATTCCTTTCAAAGTACTACCGCTCACTGACGACTCACCCGGTCACCCAAGAGCTCTGATGGGGACGGACAATGAGATTCACGTTGTTTTCGTGTCTGCTAACACAACAGAAAGAAATAGAAACGGTTTGCCAAACAATGGTCAAGATCAAGAATTAGTCCCCCTTTTTTGCCCACAGACTCTCTTGTGCTGCTTTGCTCAAAAACTTGTAACAATCACTAGAGACCCGCAGCCCTACAAACAGAAATGGCCTTCTACCTCGGACTTGTGCGCTCGCAATGTGCCCAAAAGACGGCAGGAGAGGAAGGGAACGACAAGGAGTTAACGCACAGCAGAGACCTCAAGTGCAGGCCATAAGCCTCCCCGCCGCGTCCCCTTCTCCATTTAACAGTGCCACAAGCCCTGCCACAGATGGATTCTCTTGTCAGCGGAGCAAGGAGGCAGGTACCCTGACGAGGCCCAAGACTGTTTGGGAACAGTCATTTGTGGAGTTAGAAACACTTGCACGGTCCAAATGACTCAGCATTTCAGTCCCCAAAACATCTCAGGGAACATAGGGTAAAGGGCCCAACCATGCCGACTGGTCTCACATAAAATTCCCATCCAACAACTTCATGGGGCCCCAGAGCCTTCCAGCCATGCCGCATTGATTCCCCAGCACCCCTTGCCCTTCCTCACTCTCAGCTGGGAACTCGGCTGCTTATTTCACTGAAGAACAGACACAGGAGAGACCTGCCCGTACTCCAGGACTGCAACCTCGGAGTCTCGACAGCGCCACCTGCACAGACCTCTCCAAGTTATTGCGCCCTATACTCAATATGGCAAAGTCCATCCTACCGCTTGCTCAAGAGAAAGATCCAGGAGCCATCTGGACTCCCATTCTTAGTTTCATGCTTCACAGTTGCCCCATCCACGAATCCTTTCAGTTGTCCCTGCAAACATGCCGAGAAGCTGACCACTTCCTCCCACTGCTCCACACTGTCATCTGCCACCAGGCTCTCACTGGCCTCCCTGCCTCTGCTGCCTCACGTTTATCACAACACAGCTCAGTGGTCCTTTCTGTGACATGTCCTCACCTCGCTCAGCATAAAAGGCCCACGCAGGGATGAAAGCACACCAGGGCTATTTTGTCCACTGCCTACCCAAGCACAGAGCAGGCAGGCCATAAGACCAAACGAATGGTGTCCTCTAATACGTATTTTCAGATCAGTTTAGAAAATGGGACTCTACCCTCCACGGGCCCTTCTGCAGGCCACCGGCTACCTAAGCCAGCTGGCTTAATCCACACTCGCCCCATAAGCAGCTCACCAACCCAGCATAACCACCCACCACTGCAGAGGGCCCAGCCTCGATTCAGACCCAGGCCATCCAATTCAGGGCCCACGTACCCTGGAAGGATCAACAGCTCACATCCCAAGAGGAGGTCTTCCCAGAAACGAGCATTTTTAAAACAGTAACTGCCCTTTTTGATGTGTTTCCCCAACAGGTTCATGACTACCTCCGCAGCAAGCTGTGCTCCCTCTACGAAAATGACTGCATTTTTGATAAATTCGAGTGTGTGTGGAATGGGTCAGACAGGTAAGAGAGGCTCTGTGGCTAGGGAAACTTCCAGAGGTGGGCCCTGTGTTTGCCAGGGCCCTGGGCAACTTATCCTAAGCAGGGCACAGCCAAAGGGAGGTGGGGAGCAGGCCCCAGGGCCTGGCAGGAATCCACTGTATGCGTCCCTGGATTTCCCTTGCGGTCAGGCCTGGAAAGAAGGGAGGGATGCAGTGAGACCCTTGAGTCCTCTTTCAGGACTGGCACAAGTGACCGTGGGACGTCAACAAGGAAATCCCATGTTTTACACATCAGACGCCCCCAGAGCTAAGTCAACATGGCCGAAATGAAGAACCCTAATAATGCACCAGCAAATTCCAGCGTAAACCGTTCCGATTATTGCAAAGTATGCTTTCTAGATTGAAAATTATCCCTGAACGCTCCTAGTGTAGACCTGGCCAAAGGCCCCGGTGGTTCATTAGCTGAATTCTAGTTGGCCTCATTTATCATATTCCCTCAAAGTGATTTATTATTGTTTTAAAGCCTTTTATTTCAACAATACTTCATATTACCTTCTAATAGTTCATTTTTAGTTTGACAAATACAGATGATTCCCCGCCTTCCAGAATGTAGCAGAGGCTACCAGGGGCTGACGTAGTATTTTGAGGGACGCGACACCAACAGCAGTGCTTAGAAGCACTACCTTGTGTCAGGGCAAGGCACTCAGGGATGGCAGCTTTTAGTAAAAACAAGGGGCTTCTGGCCATTCTGTGGCTTTCTTTGCCAATGAACCAAAATGTGCCTTCCACTTAGCAGACCCGGAAAGAATGCCCACATGACAGAGGACCCAAGTCCCAGCACCCCGCTGCTATAGGGCCGAGGGAAGAGACCACAGAGCAGCTGTCATAGAGGAACCGAAGCTCCTAAGGGGGAAAGTCGCCGCCCCGGGCCTGTTTCTAATTTTTATTTGTAGTTTATATAAATACATTGATTCATTTATAATTTATTCACTTTTTTATTATTAATAAATTCTGTTTGTTATTGTCCTAATAACTTACCTTAACCTAGACACACAAAGTTCGTATTAGTCACCTTCACACACGTCCTGTTATATAATCCCGACCACAAGACGACAAGGTTGTCGTCATCATCCCCATCATACAGCTGAGTAAACTGAGGCTCAGCAAGATAAAGTGACCTGCCCCAGCTCCTGAGCTAGTACGTAGTAGAGATAAGAGTAGGAAGTTTTGAGTTTGAATCCTAAGATGGACATTCTTTCCATAACCTCGCTATTTCTTGCCATAACCAAGAAAATTTTGGTTCAGATAAGGTTGAGAATTTTTTTTTGGTTTCCAAACCAACCAACAAAAACCAAAAAACAAGGACTTTCTCTGTTTAAAACCAAGTCGAGTCATGGTGGAGGAAGGACTTGAGGATTCATGGGAAGCAGGGAGACCAGTGGCAGAGTGCAAGGCCCTGGGGTCGGAGGCCTAACTTGGCCACTTTGTCGCATGTGACACTGTGCAAGTTACTCACTTTTCCTCAGGTGTAAATCCCCTGTCTGGGATAACGTAAGTCAAAGCGAGATTGTGGGCGGTCGAGCACACAGCGCCCTTCCTGATCAGGTAGCAACGGCTTCTTCCACCACGGCTTCTTCCACCACAGAGACAAACACGTCTCTCTCACCACGTCCAGTGCCTGGGCCAGAGTTACACACACAAGCCCTTGACGGATTTGCCTGGCACAGCTGACCCAGCCCCCAAATGCCTGTCCCCCTGGCTGTGGCCCCACGCTCTCCATTTTTCCCGCACCTGCCTGCGCACTCATGCCACGCGAATACAGAGGAGACGCTGTCCTCTCCCATCCTCACCAGCCAGCCAGGGCTTCCCCCATCAATGAGGCCACCCCCCTCAGCCTGTCCCTGTGTACAAACTGTCACCAGTATACCATCAGTCCCTTCCTTCTGGAAGGATCTGGCAGTCACTGCCCTCAGTCAATCGTAAATCCGCCTGAGGGTGGAGAACTCTTATAAAAATGTGGACGCCATCTGTCAATCCACTAGCAACTCTTTCCCCTCCCAAGTTCTTTTGAATTTGCTTACTCTCTTCCTGAGGGAGACCACGATGACATCCATTTTTTAGGTAAGTAAGTTTGCTGGCAAGGCTGAATTGAGACCCGGTTCTTAGCTGGGGGAGGACACACCAGGCTGAGTGTGCTGTACTCTCCGCGTTTCTCCCACTGTGCTGGCTGCAGAAAGTCTTAGAGGTCTGGCGGCACAGCCCCGCTCCTACAGCCACGCTTTCTGTGTATATAACCAGCGTTTTCAAAAGTGTCTCTTTCCAGACTCACAATCCTAAGGGAGGTAGGGCTGGGATCATTAAAACCACGGGACTCACTCACTGAGCCAAAGAACCAAAAGGGATCTATCAACAGAAGTAAGTAACAAGGAGGATTATCGTGATCCTGCATTTCCAAAGCAGCCCAAGAGCTTGTTGCTTTTAGTGATTCAAAACCAAGACCACAGTCACACTGTCCAGTCTGTTTGGGTCTTGGGTTTTTGGTTTTTAGTAAAACAGGTGGTGCCATAAGCTGGCCATGATCTGGTGTCATTAGCTCCAGAAAGACACCATGGGGATACGCTCCCGCCTTTCTGCAGAGCCCTCGGTGACTCCCTATTTCCTCTCTACCTTGCAGCGTCATCATGACGGGCTCCTACAATAACTTCTTCAGGATGTTCGACAGAAACACCAAGCGTGACGTCACCCTGGAGGCCTCGAGGGAAAACAGCAAACCCCGGGCTATCCTAAAACCGCGGAAAGTGTGCGTGGGGGGCAAGCGGAGAAAAGACGAGATCAGTGTCGACAGTCTGGACTTTAGCAAGAAGATCTTGCATACGGCTTGGCACCCTTCAGAAAATATTATCGCAGTGGCGGCTACAAATAACCTATATATATTCCAGGACAAGGTTAACTAGGAGGACAAGTTGTTACTTACTAATCTCACATACTGAATACTAGTCAGACATGGTTTTAAATGTTTCTTTGGGTCTTCATTGGATGCACTGACATTAATTTCCCTATGCAGAAAACAATTGGAATAGAATTAAAAGGAGTCCAACTTTCCCACATCCCCAGTTCTAAGAAACTTTTGTCCAACCCAATAGGTTCTGAGACACTTCTGTGTAGAATTGAGAGCTGCCAGCTAACACTAATTCTCCATAGTTGACTTGACTTTCTGATGCTTTTCTTGCCCGGTTTTCTCTGGTGGGTCCAGTGTTTTGTTCCTAGGTGTCTGCTGAGATAAAATGAGGTTGTCTGTAGTATTTAAAGAGAAAAGAGATAAGTTTTTTTTTTTAATTAAGCGATTCCATTTGATTGAAAAAAATCAACAAAAAAATAAACACCGTTTACTCTTAGAGAAGTTTTTTTTTTTTTTTTTTTGGTGAAAAATCACAAGCAGTCAGCATCTGCCGCACTTTTTATGAACAGTCTCATTTGAAGCCGATATTTATGTCACGAGGCAGCGAAGGGGACGCAGAATGAGAAGGGAGGGGACACATCAACACTGCTATACTCTTTTTTCTGGAAGCACCATAGAAACAGCCTGAGAATTTGGCCAGGAAACCCCATGAATGCTTCAGGACACATAAAGGGAACACTTTCCACACAGTGCTTCTCAGAGTTAGCTTGGCAAGGCCATGTGGGGCCACATTCCATCTGCTGCTTTGTTACTCTTGCTTTTTGTCATTTTAAATGGCTCCATATAATCCTCCACTTACACGTTCGTTGGCTTTTTCTCTTCAACCTTTTCCAGCTTATTTATTCCCTTGACTTCTAAAGGCCGAGTCCTGGTTGTTTATTATCTGGCATTCTCAGTGAAGCAATGGCACCACCCCAGGTTCCCTGAGAAAGGCTGGTCTGTTCCTCTGGGGGTGTCTCCTTAGCAGCCCCCTCTTCCTGGGTTGGGTAACGGAAAGTCACAATCCATCAATCTCCACTGCATCTCTGACAGAAATGGCCAATATACATGCTGACTTGTGAAGGCTCAAGTGTTTCTAACCCACCCCAAGCTCTCCAGCAGGACAAATACACTGAACGGCTCTCTTGCTACAAAAACGGAATAGGGGGGAGTCAGGACTCTTTCACGGTATCGTGAAGTCTGCTTGAACCTGTGCAGACTGCTTCATTCTGCCCCCCGATGTTTAGAATTCACACTTGTAAGTTCCGGAAGGTTCTATGTGGCACATCTCTGGGAAGGAGACTCAATGAATTCAAAGGATTTATAAATTTGAAGGGGAATCTCAGAGAGGAGGTGGGAGGTATCTGGAAAGCGGGGCCCGGCTTTAGTGTCTCCATACTTGTCATGATGACTCATTCCCCTTAACTTCCATTTCGTCCACAGGAAATGACTGAGATGAGCATGTTTCTTTTAAAGAGAAATTCTCTTTTGATTGGCATGTTTATTAGAAGTCCCAACTTGCAAGTGTAATTTGCTTGGGAGGAGGGAAAAAATAGTCTTAAGAACCCTATTTCCATTCTAAGCTACTATCCATTTAAATAACAACTTCTTGGCAAGGGAATAGCTATCTAGCGTTTAAGGGAGCACCATTCTGTAAGACGCAGTCCAATTTCAGAAACACCGAAGTATGAAAAGCACTTCTCAAACATGAAGAAGCATGTGGACGAAGACGTGACTCTGTTCTCAATGTTCGCCCTCTTCCCTGCAATGAGAGCCTCTCTTCAAGCATCGCCCACAAACTGGCCCCAGATGGCAACTCTCTGGGCAGGATTCCTGGCCTGACTGGGGCAATGTTCTTGGAGGAGACCTGAGAGAGGATCAGAAGCTTCTCCAATGTACAGAGAACTGTGATAGCAGGATGGCTGGAAGGACCGGTGAGTTACTGTCCAGAGTTTACTATCTACTTCCTTAAGGCCTTTTCTCTGCTCCTCTGAGACTCATCTCCTCTCTCGGTACCAGGCGGGGGCTGGGAGAGATCCCTGTTGCCCAAATTTAGGCATCAACCTACCTCTGTGATCTTACTCATTTAAGTCACCTTTTTTAAAAGCAAGACTTAGTCTCCTCCAAAGAAACAATAATCAGGAAACGTCCGTTTTAGTGGTTTCTTAACCTTAAAATAATCACATAACGAGTGACGTAACAATCGTACCCATGCACCACCTACAATCATCTTGTGAACCCCCAGGAGTATGTTTAACAGACTTGGGGACACTGAGTAACTGGCGTCAGAGAACATTTGGAGGCATCCGAGAGCCCCGGCGGACAATGGTTCTTCACTAAGCGGAGCCAAGAGTGCTCCCCAAACACATACATGAGTGATTCTGGTCATGGTTTTAAGGGACTCACAGCCCCCCCCCCCACCGCAGGCGATCTGTGGACTCCACATAAATTCCCCTAACTACTCCCACACCCTTAGCACATAGATTTATAGTCTGAGATCCAGAGAGTGGGAGGAATTTGCTGAAAATCTCAGAGTTAAGTGCAGACAGCAGCTCTTCGAACAAAGGATTCACCAGAGGAAAACGTCCAAGACTCCCAGACCGGCAGAGGAGGGGAGGCCCTAGAGCCTGGCGCTCAGGCAGCCAACCCCACCGCCGTGTATCGGCGCGGACCTGCCCTGCGCCAGGTACTGAACTCCGTACTCGTACTCGACAGTCGCGATTTCCTTCCGCCCCAGCGCCGGAGATGGTCACCATCAACCCTGTCCCTGTTCCAGCCGATGCTAAAAGCTGCTGGAGAGCTGACTAGCCACGTTTTCAACAGTTGGTTGCTTCTCGGAAGCCTGCCCTGCTTGATACTGACGGCCTGCCGCGTGGTAGCAGCCGGCAGCTTACATGGAGCGTGGCGAGGGCGGAGGGGCCAAGAGAGCCACTGCTTCCCGAGCCCTTACTGAAATGATCCAAGGGAAACAGTGCCTGACGTCTAAAAAGCTGGACTTGCACAGACATCCGTGCCGCCTTGTCCGGAGGAGGAGGAGGAATTGGAAGAAACAAAGCACACAGACACGAGCGAGCATCGAAGCAGCGGGGTGTACGTAGGTGAGTGGGCAGTAAGAACCCATCTGCTGCTTAAATCCCCCAAGTCTGCCCCCTGTCTTTACTCTGTACTGGGGGGAAACACATCTTTAAACCTCTCATTGCTCTCATAATGAACTCAACCCTATCAACGCTTATTATGCAACCGGCCCGTGAAAGGCGGACAGCACTCAGGCGGAGCAAGGATGGAGCTAACGCTCTTCTAGCGGAGCAGCCAATGAAACCAGTCGACTGTCTCCAATGTATTTCTTTTCAGCACCGGGGCCTGTTATACTACAAGTTGACCCTCACATGCTCAGTCACTGACCAAATGGGAGATCACGATTTCCCTTCCTTCAAACCAGCAGGGCACCTGCCTAGAGCTGCCCTCCTACCCCGCCTCCCCCACTGTGGGTGCACGCTTCTTTGTTCCCTCTGCCGACTGCCTGCTGGTCTCAAGAAAGCCCTAGTAGACCTAACAGCATCACTTTGGGGGTGGCGTTATAGTCCACAGCCAGAATGAGGGAACCCTTCCGAATTTGTCCTCTGCCCTTATGGCCAAGTGTAGATGAGGCGGGTGTGTTTTCAACACTACCCCCGAAGACACTGCAATCCACCAGCAGGAAACATTCACCACTGCTTTCCAGTGGAATGGCTTGCGTGGTCATGGAAAGAACGTGGAACTGGGAGACAGGAAATGTGGCTCCTGCCCCTGGCTCCCCTGCTGAGTAACTGAGGAACTTAGGCCGGTCACTCAAGGTGTAATCAGTCACGTCACCTGTAAAATACTCAGAAAACCATCTGTCCTAGCTCACAGAATTACTGTGAGAAGCACAAGAACTGTATTTACTTATAATCGTTTTGATAAATTTAAAGCACGATAAAATAACAACAGGAACAATACTCACTAGAAGACATACTAGTAATTTCTCATTAACTTCCTTCTTTAACACCCTGAGGTTGATGCCAGTGTTATTTCCATTTTGGAGGCGAGGAAATAGACTCAAGTGACCCACCCAGCCAAGGACACACAGCCAGGAAGAGAGAGACCCAGGACTCCAACCCGACGTATCTGACTCTAAAGCCAGAGCTCTTAAAACACTGTTTCTAATATACGATAGTAGCTAACAGGGACTGAGCACTTCTTATTATGGGCCAGTCTGGTTCACGTACTAATTCATTTACCACTGAAATTCTAGATACGAATACTCTGATTATTTCCATTTCTAGATAAGGAAGCTGAGAGAGACTGTGTAACTTCACCAAGCGTACACAGTTCACAAGCGTTCTTATCCTCTAGCTCATCTCACATTATAGAGAGAGAGATGGAAGTGACTGGTTACAAAGCAAGCCCCGGTCCCGACCCATAAGTTCATCAGTGTCAATCACGTAGTGAGTGCCTGGCACGTGTCGCACACGGGGAGGGCTGGGGCTGGAGGTACTGAGGTGCAGAAGCCACTCGCCCCCGCCCTCGAGGAGATGACAGCCACAGCGGAGTACGTGGATGCTGGGAACCTGTTTACAATGAGGGCCGTGTAAACTGCAGAGATCACACAAACAAGGAAAGAGTTAACGAGGACTGCTAAGAAAACAATTTTTCAGAATACGTGACATCTGAGCAGAGTCTTAAAGCGGTTCGGTCAATAGTCAAAGCACAATATGGCATTTCCAGCACAGAAAACAACGTCCGTGAGGTTCTGAAGCAAGAATGGATAGGGCGTGGGAGCGTGAAGTTGCTGTGTCTCTCATTTTATCAGAAACCCACTTTCAGTTTGCCAGAACTGGCCTCACTCTTCTTTCTTTCATTCGTCCCATAACAATTACTTATTAAGCCCCATACCCAAGTACTGTATTTCAGTGTAAAACGGGTGGGAATAATAAAAGGAAACTAGTATTTATGGGCACTAATTCTATGACAAGCAGGGATAGACACATTTTTAAATCATTACAATCACCCGATAGGTAAATCATTCATTTTTTACAGTTGAGAAACATACTCAAAAAGGTTAAATGACACATTGTGACCCAGCCAGAAGTTTCATCAAGGTCTGTCCTGCCCCAGACCCTGTACTTCTTCCATCACAGTGATGGGTGATACATAGCTACTCTGTCTTGTTTGTCTGGTTTGGTTACACTTGTGAGGATACAAACCATCTCTCTGCAAACAAATATTGCCTGACGGCTGACAACGAACACGAATTTGGTCTGTCACTAAAGCAGAGGATGAAGTCAAGCGGTTCACAGAGGTCTTCCACTCCTAACACTGACCTTATTATTACTGTTTAATTGTCCTCCAATTCCGATCTTCCACGCACCATTGGTTGAACTGCTGGTGGCCAAACAAGGTCATCTGCCATCTCTACTGACTCCTGCCTTGGACGCTGTCAGAAAAATGAGCACAGGGGCGCCTGGGTGGCTCAGTCGTTGGGCGTCTGCCTTCGGCTCAGGGCGTGATCCCAGTGTTCTGAGATCGGGCCCCACATCAGGCTCTTCCGCTATGAGCCTGCTTCTTCCTCTCCCACTCCCCTGCTTGTGTTCCCTCTCTCGCTGGCTGTCTCTATCTCTGTCGAATAAATAAATAAAATCTTTAAAAAAAAAAATAAAAAAAAAAATAAAAATGAGCACAACCAGGCCACAAACAGGGATTTAGTAACTGCTATGTTCCTGAGCCACTCCTTACTCCCGATTCCCTGAAAAGTCACCCTTGGTCTTTTTTTTTTTTTTTTAAGATTTTATTTATTTATTTGACAGAGATAGAGACAGCCAGCGAGAGAGGGAACACAAGCAGGGGGAGTGGGAGAGGAAGAAGCAGGCTCATAGCGGAAGAGCCTGATGTGGGGCTCGATCCCATAACACCGGGATCACGCCCTGAGCCGAAGGCAGACGCTTAACCGCGGTGCCACCCAGGTGCCCCACACCCTTGGTCTTTTTGATAGCTCCTTTCCTCCCAACTCCTAACTCTCTGTTGTGACCCCAGGCATTTGGGCTGCTGCATTTGGTTGGAGTCAAACTGGACAGAGCACTTGTCCCAAACACACCCTTGTACAGAAACCCAGAGACCACAGGGAAGTGGGACCAGCCATAAGTGCTGGGACTCTTGCTCTGATTGGCCAGTGGTACACTCCCTCCCAGCCAAATTAGTAAATCTTGTGTGGGTCAAAGAGCACCCCAGGAAGGCTGGAGGAGAAGTGATGGAAGGGAGCTGCTTTCCTGGCAAAAGGAAAAGCAATACTTGAGCATTCTAAACAGTCGCTCAGTTCGAGTCGTGTTCATGCATTCGTTCATGTAGTCACTCAATAAACATTTAATGACTGATCACGTATTACCTGCGAAGTCCAGCTCCAAAGTGGTGTGGGGACGCAGTCGTGGCAGTCCCTGTCCTCCAAGGGCTTACGGTGCTATGTGGGATACAGACAAACTCACAGGCAATGCTAACAGTAGAATGTCATAGTTAAGAGCCCAGGGTGCCTGTCTGGCTTGAAACTGGGTCCCCACCACTTAAGAAGCTGAATGACCATTGGTCAATTACTTAACCTTTCTAGGTCTCAATTTCCTTATTGGTAAAATAAGGATAAAATGGAACCTCTTTCATAAAATTGCTATGAAAATTGAATGATTTGTACCCATAAGAACTGAGCGACTTAATACATACGAGAATGCTGCCTGACCAACAATAAGCAACCCATGCGTGGGTCTTGCTAGTGCTCTTCTAGGACTTTAAACAGCAAGATGTGTGCTCTAATGGGTATCTCAAGGTGCCAGGACAATGCAGAATAACTCCAGCTCACCCAGACCAGAAGCTACCCAAAAGAGGTGATTCCTAAAGCAATCCTTAATAGATAAATAGGGAATGACTTATCCAGGGGAAGAGAAAGGACGAGAGTGCTCCAGGTGTCAAGATAGTATATAAAAGGGGGGGAAAAAAGCACATGGTGTATTTGAGGAACTTAGAATATTCTGATATGGTTGAATTGTAAAAAATAGTAAGGCAGACCAAGAGAAGTAAGGGGACACGAGGTGGAGTGATAGTAATGCATGATATGAGGAAATAATCATGGTCATTAGTGAGTTTATGCATCAGAGATTCTCCAATAGCTAGGCTATAAACCACTCAATTGAGGAATTATGGTTCCCCTAACCTAGCAAATATGAATACAGCCCCCAGGTACAGGAGATGTATTGATAAATTCAGCTCAAGTGTCAACTCCTTAGAGACGCCCTTCTTGACTACCCTAAGGTCCTTGAGGACCAGGGTCACTTGTGTATCCCTAAATCATACAGAAGTCTCTGCCTCATAGTAGGTGCTCAATACATAGTTGTTGAATGAATGAACAAATAATGAATGAAGAGGACAGGCACAGCCTCGGTCCCTAGGAAGCTTACAAGATGAGTACTTTGCCACTGGGAGTTTGAGTAAAGGGAACCTCGGTCTATGGCATCACAGGACTGCTCAGAGGAGTCAAGAAACAAAAAAAAAAAAAAAAAAAAAAAAAAAAATTGAGAGCCAGTGAGTCAAGATGCTTTAAGAGCAAGCCACCAAGCTCAGATTACAAAGTTAGTTAATAGAGCACATGTGTCCCTGCCTGATGCATTACCTCCCAGCAGTAGCTAGCCTTCTGGGACCCTGCAGAGCGTGCAGAAAGGTTGACAGCTTACAATCAATACCATGCTCACTGATGCAGGCAGCAACATTATCACACCCGAGATATTACCCCCCGTCCCAGCTCCAGCACTAAATATTCCCCATAACAAGGCAAAGAGAAGTGACAAGAGCTATTATTTTCAACGCTTCCACTTGGAAGCAAAGGTGAGGCAAACCTTCCCTGGTATGTGCTTAGGGGAAGGCAGGCAGTTCCCCAAAGAAATCACTTGGAGCCTAATACATGCCTAATACAACACGACAGGGATGGGAGAAGATTGGCATTTTCATTTGACTGGGTGTCCAAAACCTAGAAGGGGAGACTCTGTGGGCAGCCGAGAGGCACAGCACCAAATTAGAGGGGGTGGAGGATCTGGTTGGGGGGAGTGTGTGAGGTGTGAACGCCGGCATTTATTCTCCGTGCCCAAGTCACTCGAGTAAGAAAAACTTGAGTCCCCCCAGTTGGACTTTCTTATTTCGGCTTCTTTGTGGCATAATTGAAAGTCATATTTCATCTAGACCAGGGGTTTCCAATTGTGAGCACACGTGGCTTATGAACAGTCAGCCTGAATTTATCAGAGAGAGTAGCAAACCATCGCATGTTAAGCAGCACCTGTTTCACAGTGGAGGCGGCAGTGGCGGAGGCACGGTGCACAGCAGCCACGAAGCAGGACTGCTCCTAAGTACACGTAGCACGGGGCTCCAGCCCACAGTGGAGCTCTAACGGGAAGAAGCCCAGGGCTAGGACACCGGGGTTGTTTTCTCAATTCCATGGGGACATTTTTATCTAATGGCAGCCTCCATCTTCCAGCCCTTCGTGTCCTAACCGGATGAGGGGTATTGCTTATTTGGCATCATCTTTTTGACAAGGCAGAAAGGTTAGTTATATCTGAGATGTTGGTTGAGGGAGGAATCAGCTGAAGCTCAAGGAAGGGTGTATTCATGGAAGATGTGACAAATGTCATAGAAACTCAACGTGTCCATCACAGAAAAGAAAACTCAGTTCAAAATTCACGTTTTCCAAAGTACAAAAAGAATGTGCCGTTTCAGGAGTGGAACGTGGCTCAAAGCCGCGCTTCGCTTTGACCAGCACAAGCACGGGTCACTCCCATCCGTCTCTGAAGGTGTCCCCGAGAGGGACATGCGGTTGAATCCTGCAAGAAAGGCAATTACAGCTCTTCCCTCTTCTCCAGCATTAAACAAATGATGGATTCTTGCTAACGTATCAGGCACACGTGCACGCACACACGCACGCACACACGCACAGCCTCGACGCCCCACTAACAGGTCCTCCTCTCAGACAGCCCTTTCTGAATTCACGATTCTTCCCGTCAGAATGGTGGGGCTTCCCAGCTACTTAAGAACACAACCTGGAGACACAGGTTGTAAATTTTTTTTTTACTGTATATTATACCAGAACTGGGGATTCATTTACACATTAAAACTCTGCCGGCTTGGTTGATAATAAAATTATACGGCTCCACATAAGAGCGAACGACTTCCTTTCTCGCCTGCCTGTTCTGCTCAGTCACAGCGACGCTTTGGCCGGAATAACGATCCTGGTGATGAGCAGTAATTGACTATCATAGTTTGCGAGGACACTTCAATTTACTCAGGCACTTTCACGACCAGAGAAGTGGTGTCATCTGCCCAAGGCTGCACAGAAAGTCATTCCAAGACCAAGAATGAAACCATATCTTCTGTTTCACTGTTTTTTCACTGTTCCTGCTTTTTTATTTTTCCATGTGCCTAAAACGAATGGGTCTATTCAAACCTAGGTGGAAGTTCTGAATATGAAGTTTTAATTCCTACTCAAGAGTTTTCAACAGTTCTGTTCATGGTACCAAAGGCAGTTCTGCAGGTGGTGCTGGGAGACGTGCCCCACGCCAAGTCTCACGAGCGTCCACACTGGCACAGATGCACACAGGGGGACCACTGCGTTTATTCACTACATTAAATATCATCTACCCACACAATTAAATGCTACATTATTTGCCTTCCTATAGATCTCTTCATCAAACCATTGTTCGTATTTGATTATGTCCCACTAATTAAGCTACACAGATAAGTACATTCCCTAACCTCAAGGAATCGTCTAGTAAAAATGTAATTACAAAAGGTAATTTCAACATAACGTAGATAATGCAGTGGGAGAGATATGTGTAGTTTATAATGGGGGAGAAGTGCGAGAGCATCTGATCTCCTGGAATGGATGAAATGCAGCTCGATCCCAAAGAAGGATGGGGCTCACCAGATGAGCATGAATGTGAGCAAAGGCAACCACCACTCTCTGAACACAACCAGCAGTTGGATTTTGCTGGAAAACTCTTGGCGAGGACTGGCTCAAGTGCTGGGGAGCAAGCAGGCTGAGATCGCAGAGGGCCATTTAGAGGACTTCAGTGTCACTCAGCAGTCAGTGGAGTACCACTGGAGGATTTTTAAGACGAGACCTCACACAGGTGGAATTACATTTTCGAAGAACACTCTGGCAATGGTATAAATGACACATGTGAAGCAGACAAGATTGAAAAGCAGGGAGCCTACCTCGGAAGCTGCTGAAGTGGTCCAGGAAAGAGGATGAGGGCCTGCGCTGAGGGCGTAGGAACAACTGAAGAGATAAAATCAGTGCAACTTGGAAAGTGATGTGATGAGAGCACACAGTTAACAGACAAGACGATAAGCAATGGTATGAAAAGAGGTAGAGTCTAAAGGAATGAGCCCAGGGTTCAGGGGGAGGAAAAGAGGAACATAAGGGGTCTAATTTGAGACGTAATGAGTTTGGGGAGCCAGTGGGGCAGCCAGGTAGAGAGAGATCAGCAGCAAGAAAAGAAGTACGATGACCTACATATCACTGGATATGATGGAGAGTTAGTCATCAACGTGTCCTGGCCTTTATGGAGGCAACGGCACAGGCGGAGTGGATATGAAAACTCTGCTAGCCGAGGAGAGGACCCTGGGGAGCAGACATGGGGATAAGGAGGCACATTTCAAGCAATAGAGAAGGAAGCATCAGAGTCACAAGAACCCTGGGCAAAGCATATTGTGGAGATAAGGGAGTAGAATTCCCCCACTGGAAAATACAGTTCCTATAAATCTATTTTTAAAAAACAGAAATAAAAAATACAGGGCTCCAGACCAAGATGGTGACAGAGGAAGGCCCTGAACCCACCTCCTCCAGGGACACACCAAATCTACAGCTATTTATAAAACAATTCCCCCTGACAAAGAACTGAGGGCTGGCGGAACCACTTCTGCACAACAGAAGACCACAGAGAATGGCAAGAGGAACAAACCAGGATAAGGAGGGGAAGCCCCCCCTCCCACATAGCAAATGGCAGTAGGGAGACAGTGCTGAGGGGCTGTAGGCTCATTCATCTGACCTGGGACACAAGGGGGAAAATAAAACAAAGTAAAATAAATAAATAAAAAACCTCAGTTTAAGAGGGCAACTAGAATATAAAGGACACAGCCCTCAACCTTGCCAAACAGTGGAGGAGCTGCTGGAACTCTCTTCAGGTGGGAGTGGCTGGTGAGCACCTGACTAAGTTCCCTTTCCACCTTGATGGTGCACATGGGAGCTGGTTCCAGAAACAATCACTGGCCTGCCACCTCAGTAAGCCCCAGGACCCCTAGCCCACACCAGTCCAAGCCCTCCCATGAAGGTGGCCAGAGCGCAGCATACACCCAGACATCCGTGGCCGGCACTCACTACACCTCCAGCCATCCCATCAAGGTGACATAGGTGCAAAGCATCCCAGAACACCCCACTCCCACACCACTTTGGCTCCAAACTAATTGCCAGGGTACCCTGGACTTAGACCACTCCCGGACCTCCTGGCTCAGGCCTGTTTCAGCTCCAGTCACCCCATCAAAGCAATGCCTACACAGAGCACCCCAAGACATTCTGGCCCACCCCTACCTGGGGTTCAGCCAACCTGCCAGGGTACTCTGTGTGGAGAGCTCCAGGACCTCCTGGCTTATCCCCACCTACCTTCAGCTATCCTACCAGGGTAACCTCTGTATGCAGAACCCCGGAGACCCCTGCCTTGCACCCACTTTAGCTTCAGCTGTGCAGACAGGGCACTTCTCATGTAGAGAGTCCTGGCATCACCTGAGCCCACACCCACTTCAGCTGCAGCCACCCCAACAGTGTAGCCCCCGCACGGAGTGCCTGGGAACCCCCAGCCCACACCAGCCACAGCTGCAGCCAGCCAGCCAAAGTCACGTGACACACAGTCTACACAGGGCATGGCCAAAATAAGAGCAATCCTTCAACTTCAGGAGAAGTAGCTCTTGTGCCTATTCGTAGAAACAAGCACAGAAAGTCAGGCAAAATGAGGAAACAGAGGAATATGCTCCAAACAAAACAACAAGACAAAACCTCAAAAAAAGAACCAACCAAAATGGAAATAACCAATCTACCTGATAAAGAGTTCAAAGTAATGGTTATAAAGACGCTCCACTGGACTAGAGAGAAGAGTGGACAAACGGAACGAGAACTTCAACAAAGAGATAAAAAATATAAAAAAGAATGAATCAGAGATGAAGACTACAATAACCAAACTGAAAAACCCACTGAAGGAAATCAACAATATCTTAGAGATGCAGAAAATATATCAGTGATCTGGAAGCCAGGGTAATGGAAAGCACCCAAGGTGAATAGCAAAAAGAAAAAATAATATTTTTTTAAAAAGGGATCTGTTAAAGGATCTCTTGAACAACATCAGGTGAAGAGACCTTCATACTACAGGGGTCCCAGAAAGAGAAGAGAGAAAGAAAAGGGGAGAACACATACTTGAAAAATATAATACCTGAAACCTTCCTTAACCTGAGGAAGAAAACAGACATCCAGGTTCAAGAAGCACAGAGAGTTCTAAACAAGATCGACACAAGGAGATCCAACCATGTCACATAATGATTAAATGTCAGTGACTAAAGATAAAGATTTTTTTTCCTATTTGTATATCTTTTTTATTGCTTACATTCATTTTATTTTTTTATTATGTTCAGTTAGCCAGCATACAGTACATCATGTTTTTGTTGTAGTGTTCAATGATTCATTAGTTGCATGTAATTTTTTAAATGAGGCATTTTTTTTCTAATCTATCTTTTTAAAAAATTTTTTTCGTACGGTATGTTAGTCACCATACAGTACTTCATTAGCTTTTGATGCAGTGTTCCATGATTCACCGTTTGCATAGAACACCCAGTGCAATACGTGCCCTCCTTAATACCCTCACTGGGCTAGCCCATCCCTCCGCCCCCCCCCCAAACCATCAGTTTGTTTCCCAGAGTTCATAGTCTCTCATGGTTCGTCTCCCCCTCTGATTTCTCTCCCTTTGTTTTCCCTTCCTTCTCCTACGTTGAGTATAATTTTAAAAGCAGTAGTAACATACAAGGGAAACTTCATAAGACTATCAGCTGATCTTTCAGAAGAGTCTTTGCAGGCCAGAAGGGAGTAGGATAATATGTTCAAAGTGCTGAAAGAAAAAAACCTATAACCAAGAATACTCTACCCGGCAAGATTACCATTCATATTTGAAGCAGAGAAAAGACTTGACCAGAAAAACAAAAGTTAAAAAGAGTTCATCACCACTAAACCAGGTTTAGAAGAAATGTTAAAGGGACTTAAGCGGAAAAGAAAAGGTCATAATTAGAAGAAAATTATGAAAGGAAAAAATTCATGAGTAAAAGCAAACATACAATAAGAGTGGAATAGTCACTTATGAAGCCAGTATGAATGTTAAAAGACGAAAGTAGTAAAATCAATTATATCTTACAAATTAGTTAACAGGACTCACAAAATAAAAAGATGTAAGATGTAAAATATGACAACACCTACATAAAATATGGTGAGGGAGAGTAAATATGAAGATATTTTAGAATGTGTTCAAACTTAAGTCGCCATCAACTTAATATGGACTGCTATATACTGAGAATGTTATATATGGACTTCACGGTAACCACAAACCAAAACCTGCAATAGATACATAAAAAAATAAAGAGAAAGACAAGCATAACACTACAGCAAGTCATCAGCCACAAGGAAAGAGAGCACAAGAATAAAAAAGAAACAGAGAACCACAAAAACAATGAGAAAATAATTAAGAAAATGACAGTAAACATATACCTAGTAATTACTTTAAATGTAGATGGTCTAATGTTACTATCAAAAGACAGTGAGGGACGGATAAAAAAACAACACCCAGCCTACAAGAGACTCACTTCAGACCTAAAGACACATACAGACTGGAAGTGAAGGCATGGAAACAGACATTCCATTTGAATGGAAGTGAAAAGAAAGCTAGGGTTGTAATAGCTGTGTCAGACAAAATAAACTTTAAAACAAGGACTGTAACCAGAGACAAAGAATGGCGTTACATAATGATAAAGGGATCGATCCAACAGGAGAACCTAATAATGGAATATCTTTATACCCAGCATGGGGAAACCTAAATACATAAAATAAATACTAACATACATAAAAGGAGAAACTGATAATAATACAATAGTAGTAGAGGACTTTAACACCCCCATTTACCTGAATGGATTGATCATTCAAGCAGAAAAATCAAGCAGGAAACAGTGTCACTGAACTATACTTCAGAGGAGCTGGACTTAACAGGTATATACAGAACATTTCATCCAAAAACACCAGAATATCCATTCTTTCCAAGAGCAAATGGAACATTCTACAGGATATTCTACGGGACAGGAGAGATCACATGTCAATTTACAAAACAAGTCTCAATAACTTGAAGAAGACTAAAATTCTATCATGCATCTTTTCCAACCACAGTGGTATAAAATTAGAAATCAATCATAAGGGAAAAAATTGGGGGAAAAAACACATGAAGCTAAACAATATGCTACTAAACAACCAGTGGGTGAATGAAAAAATTAAGAGGAAGACAAAAAATTCATGGAGAACTATGAAAATGAAAGCACAACAGTCCAAAACCTCTGGGACAAAGCAAAAGCAGTTCAGAGAAATTTATAGCAATACAGGCCTTTCTCAAGAAACAAGAAAAAACTCAAACAACCAAAGTTTGCACCTAAAGGAACGAGCAAAGAAGAACAAACAAGACCTAAAATTAGTGGAAGGAAGGAAATATTAACGATCAGAGTGGAAATAAAAGACATAGAAACTTAAAAAAAAAAAAATGGAAAAGACCAATAAAAGCACAAACCCTGATGAACACAGATGCAAAAATCCTCAACAAAATATTAGCAAACTGCATTCAACAGTACATTAAAAGGATCATTCATCATGACTGAGTGGGATTTATTTCAGAGATGCAAGGATGGTTCAATATTCACATATCAATCACTGGGTGTTATATGCAAGTAATGAATCATGGAACTTTACATCAAAAAATAGGGATGTACTGTATGGTGACTGACAAAAAATATTTAAAAAATTTTTTTAATTAAAAAATATATTCACAAATCAACATGATAAACCACATTAACATAATAAAGGATAAAAATCATATGATAATCTCAATGGATGCAGAAAAACCATTTCACAAAATTCAACATCCTTTCATGATAAAAACTCTCACCAAAGTGGGTTAGAGGAAACATACCTCAACATAATAAAGGTTAGATATGACAAACCCATTGCAAACATCACTGTCAATGCTGAAAAAATGAGACAGTAAGGACCTAAATGTGAGACCCGAAATCATAAAATTCCTAGAAGAAAACAGGCAGTAATCTCTTAGACACAGGCCTTAGCAATGTATTTATAGATAGGTCTCCTCAGGCAAGACAAACAAAAGCAAAAACAAACTACTGAGACTACACCAAAATAAAAAGCTTTTGCACAAAGAAGGAAACTATCAACAAACAAAAAGGCAACCAAATGGGAGAAGGTATTTGCAAGTGATATATCCAATAATAATAAAGAATTAACAGCCAAAATACATACAGAACTTATGTAATATTAAGAACTCCAAATAATCCAATTAAAAATCGGCCGAGAACCTGAATAGACATTTTTCTAGACAAGTGGATGACCAGCAGACACATGGAAAGATACTCAACATCACTCACTGTAAGGGAAATGCAAACCAAAACCACAATGAAACACCATCTTACACCTCTCAGAATGGCTGGAATCAAAAAGACAAGAAATGGTAAAAGGCGGAGACAATGCAGAGAAAGAGGAAACATAACGCACTGTTGGTAAGAGCATAAATTGCTGTAGCCACTGTGAAAACCAGTCTGGTGATTCCTCAAAAAATTAAAAATAGAAATACCATGTGATCCAGTAATGCCACTACTGGGTATTTATCCAAAGAAATTAGAACACGAATTTAAAAAGATAGATGCACTCTTATTTTCACTGCAGCATTATTTTGGTTTTTTTTTTTTAAGATTTTATTTATTTATTTGACAGAGAGAGAGAGACAGCCAGCGAGAGAGGGAACACAAGCAGGGGGAGTGGGAGAGGAAGAAGCAGGCTCACAGCGGAGGAGCCTGATGCGGGGCTCAATCCCAGAACGCTGGGATCACGCCCTGAGCCGAAGGCAGACGCTTAACGACTGCGCCACCCAGGCGCCCCATCATTGCAGCATTATTTTAAATAGTCAAGATGTGGAATAAATGAACAGATAAAGAAGAGATGGTGTATAAGACATGGAATATTATTTGGCCATAAAAAGAATGAGATCTTGCCATTTGTAACAACATGGATGGACCAGGAGGTATCGTGCTAAGTAAAATAAGTCACAGAAAGACAAACATCATGTAATTCCACTTATATGTGGAATCTAAAAAACAAAACAAATGAACAAACAAATAATAAAAAACAGGAAAGTAGAAACAGACCCAGAAGAACAGAAAACAAAGCGATGGTTGACAGAGGGGAGGCACAAAGAGGGACTGTCAAGAAGTCAAAGGAGAGTGGCAGGTGCAGGCTTCCGGCTGTGGAATGGTCACCAGGACGAAAGGTACAGCGTAGGGAAGATAATGAATCATCTCATAGTAGAGTTGTATGGTGACAGATGGAGCTACACTTGTGAGCACAGCATAACGTGAAAGATGTCAAATCACTATACTGTACACCTGAAACTAACAGTGTGTGTCAACTATACTTCAATATAAAACTAGTTTTTAAAAAGGTAAAAATTGGGATGCCTGGGTGGCTCAGTTGGTTGGGCAGCTGCCTCTGGCCCAGGTCATGATCCCAGGACCCAGGGATCGAGTCCCGCAGCTGGCGCCTTGCTCAGCAGGGAGTCTGCTTCTCCCTCTGCCTGCTGTTCCCCCTGCTTGTGCGCACTCTCTGACAAATAAATAAATAAAAATCTTTAAAAAGGGGGGGGAGGGGAGGGTAGAAAATATCTTAACATACACTTCACCAAAAAGATAAACAGATGGCTAATAAGCATAGGTCATTGGATAATACAAATGAAAATGCTAGCAACAACTGTATAAAATACCTACATGCCTATTAGACTGGATAAAATCTAAAACACGGACATCTGGGACAACATGGATGGACCTAGAGAGTAGTGTGCTAAGTAAAACAAATCAGACAGTAAAGACAAGTACCATATGACTTCACTTATAGGTGAAATCTAAAAAACAAAATAAATGAATATACAGGAAAAAAAACCCAAACGGCCTCTTAAATATAGTAAACAAGCTGGTGGTTGCAGAGAGGAGATGGCTGGGGCATAGAATAAACGGGATGAAGAGGTACAAACTTCTCGTTATAAAATAAGTCGTGAAGATGAAGAGTACAGCATGGGGAATGGAATAGTGAGATATCAATAATACTCTAATAACATCGTATGGTGACAGAGGGCGACTACTTGTGGTGATCACTGAGAATGTACGGAAGTGCTGAATCACTGCTGTGCACCTGAAACATAATATTATATATCAAATAAAACAATAAGCTTTAAAATACATACAGAGAACACCAGAAAAAATAAATCTGAATTTAAAAAGAAAACAAACAAACAAAACCCAGAAGTCCAGTAGAAAAGTGGGTAAAAGACTTGGAGTTGATTCACCAAAGGCAATATCCAGAAAATTAATAAGCATAAAAAATGGGCTCTACTTAGTCATCAGGGAAATGTAAATTATACTAAACAGCCAAACAATGAATGATGTTAGGACTGACACTAACGACACAAAGATACGGCACAACCAGAACTCTCATATACTGCTGGTGAGACTGTAAATCCATTACTGTGAACAAAACAGTGAGGCGCTCTCTGCTACCACTGGAGGTATTCACACCCTATGACCCAGAAACATCCTCCCCTTCTAAGTATATACCCGACAAATGCGTGCACACTTACACGAAGTGACAAGGTCACGGCAACACTGTGTGTAAATGCTAAACTTAGAAAACACAAATGACCACCAACAGAACAGAACGATAGGTTCCGCTCACAAAAACGGACTATTATCAACAAAAATGAATGAACTACAACTTAGGACAAAAACATGGATGAATTTTACAAATATGAGGTTGAGTATTTAAAAAACAGATCATGCTTCATGATTAGAATTACATAAAATTCAGACAGGCAAAACTAAACTGATGTTTAGAATGTATACTTTTTAAAAAATTTTTTATTCTGTTATGTTAGTCACCATACCGCACTCCCTTAGTGTTTGCTGTAGTGTTCCATGATTCATTGTTTGCGTGTAACAGCCAGTGCTCCATGCAATATGACGGCCAGGGTAAATGAGGCAGAAGAACAAAAAATTGGAAAATGGGAGGATAGAAAAGAAGGAAAAAATTGAATGTATACTTAAGTGGTAAAGCTATGGAGAAAAAATAAGGAAGTGATTACTGTAAAATTAAGGATAATGGTCATGCTTAGGAGAAAGAAGGGGGTTTGAGTAGCCAGCACAAAACCAATTTACCATTTTAAAGGGTTTCCCTTCATAATAATTAAGTTCTACATTCGACCTATTCCATTTCCTGTGCATTATATTTCACTTTTTTTTTTTTTTTTATTTTGGGAGAAATAGCCATGACTGCAAATCGGGAGTCCTGACCAGCATCCCTGATTCACACCACAGGACAGTATGTTTATAGTGGTGAGGATGAATTATCATGAAGATATTCAGTTAATTCCATATTTGCTACTGGACAAGACAAGGAACAACAAAGACAAGTCATAAGGACACAGCATCTATAGGGAGGTGGAAGGGAGCCAGTGCCCAGTCTAGGAGTTGAGCATAGATTCAAATTCTCTCCTTGCCTTTCAGACTTTGTCCTCATTCTCCCATCTTCCATGACTTTCTCTTAACAGTCCCCCAAAAGAAGAGCCACTAGTTGGTGTCCAGCTTCTCAGGAAGAATAACCATTCAATCAAGAAACCGGGAGTAGAGACATCACCTTCCCAGGTTTCTGGGTACATTACTGAAACAATTCCATCCAATATTTGCATTTAACTCATTAAAAAGGAAAATACACTAAACAAGGCATTATTAGTGAATTCAGCATTTGTTTTCACTACCTAGAATTCTGCCCTCCTTCTTATAAAATCTTGAGATATTTCTTATGGTGGACCACTCTTTTCCAACATCAGGCCATGTACCTCAAATAAAGCCAGCCTCGCTCCAAATTCCAAAAATGGAGCATGGGGCTTGGACCAGCCACGGTTCACAGAGAACCTAAAGCTGGCCGATCAGGGTCAGCAAGGCTCAGTTCTAAGGCTTTGTTCGACCAATCAGGGAACTGGACCTGCTCTTCCTTGATGAATAGGAACGAAAAAGGATAAGGGACAGGAGCAGATGCAGCCATCTTGCCAGCATTTGAAGCCTGGGAGTGGAAGAACAATATATCAGAGTAGTTCAGAGCACAAGCCAGCCAACTGTTCCTGTATTAAATATTTTTGCCTTTGCAGGCTGTACCATCTCTTGTAACTACTCAACTCTGTCACTGTAGTGTGAAAACAGCTATTGGTAATAAATGAGTGTGTCTGTGTTCCAAAAAACTTCATTTACAAAAATGGATGCATGTAGGATATGCTCCATGGGCCATGGTTTGCCAGACCCTGGTTTAGAGCAAGGGCTCTAGAAACATCACACAGATTCAAATCTTGACTCTATTATTTGCAGAGTCCTGAACAAGTTAACATCTCCATACCCCTCTCTCTTCATCTGTAAATGGAAATAATGCTATCGCCTACCTCCCACGCTCATTATGAGGAGGATTAAATGCAGTAAATTCGGGGGCGCCTGGGTGGCACAGCGGTTAAGCGTCTGCCTTCAGCTCAGGGCGTGATCCCGGCGTTATGGGATCGAGCCCCACATCGGGCTCCTCCGCTATGAGCCTGCTTCTTCCTCTCCCACTCCCCCTGCTTGTGTTCCCTCTCTCGCTGGCTATCTCTATCTCTGTCAGATAAATAAATAAAATCTTTTAAAAAAAAATGTAGTAAATTCGAAGAGCTTAAAACAGTGCCTGGGACACCGAAGGGCTGTATGTGTTAGCTGCTGTCACCATTATCATCATGAGTATCGTCAACGGTGCCGAGAAAGAAACCCAGCCTTGTGTCATTTCAGCATAAGATCAAAATGGGCCCAAAGCCCTTAGCTGAGGCTACTCAGTCACATGAGATAATAAATTCTCTTTCTTGCTTAAAACAGTTTGAGCTGAATTTCTGTTATTACTGAAGTTACTCCACCTGACTAAAAGTGCAATCAGGGTAAAGGTAATAATTACCGAACACCCATGATGTAAACTCCGTCATTTCTGTGCCCATTTTAGACATTACCAATCCAACACAGCTCTCCTTCTCACTAAGCCAAACAGGACCTTAGACATGGCTATGGACTGAATTGTGTCCCCTGGCCCCGAATTCCAATACTGAAGCCCTAACGCCCCCAGTCTGATGGTATTTGGTAAGTGGAGCCTTTGAAGGGTAATTAAGGTTAGCTGAGATCCTGAGTGCGGCCCCTCATGATAAGATTAGTGCCTTTATAAGAAGAGACATCAGAGCTGGTTTCCTCTCTTCTACCTGCACACATTAAGAAAAGGCCACATGAAGACACAGTGACAAGGTGGCCATCTGCAAACCTACGAGAGCGCCCCTGCAGAACTGGCCTTGCTGACACACCGATCTTGGACTTACAGTCTCCACCAGGGTGAAAAATAAATGCCTGTTGTTTAAATCAACCAATATAGTATTTTGTTATGGAAGCCTGGGCTGATCAAGACAGACATGTTTTCTCCCCAAAACAGGACTCAATCAATCAATCAAAGTCAGCATGTGAAAGGACACCTCATTATTCCTGCCTCAGGTCATGAATTTTGGGGCAGATCTGAAGTCAGACCAACAAGCTTTGTAAATCTTCTCTCAGCATATGTTTGTGATAAAGAAATTTGTCAAAGAGCTATAAATGTTTAAATGCATGGTCCCCATTCCCAAGTTCTCATTTATGACTTTTTACTACATTTTAAATCCATATACTTTAAACTGCTTGCAGAAAATTTTGAAACCTTCCTACATTCTGTTTTTCTTTACCAAGTACCTTTTCTCTTAGAAGGTTCAATTAGTACTGTTTGCAAGAATGAGGTCAGCAAAGGCTGGTAAAGAACAAGTTTCTCCTCTACCCCACAAAGTGATAATTAATAGACTTCAAAATATACAGTGTCACTGATGAATGTAATGTCCTTAATCTACAGTGGAAAACAACAATGGCATAATTAATTTGATTTGTTTTACGTTCATAGAAAGAGGGCCTTTTGTATTCAGAATGCAAATGAGCCAAGAACCTGGACACTTTCTTTTCTCCTTTAAAATTTAATTAGCTTGCTTATTGCTAGCAATATTCCATATTTCACAAATTCTTAACTCACGTGGTGTGAATACCATTACTACCGCCCCGAAAAATTATTCTGATGCATTCCTTCTTCTCAAATAAATGGTACCATTTGTTTGTGAGGGAAAAAATTCCTGAGTAATTTCAGAGCTGTATGTGAACTGTCTAGGGCAGCGGTCCTCCAAGGTGAGCATGCATCAGAATCCGGAGGGCTCGTTACAACCCAGATTGCCGGGCCCACCCCAACAGAGGTGCTTTTTCAGTAGGTCAGGGGTGGGGCCCCAGGATCTCCATCTCTAACTAGTTTCCTAGTTCTCGAACCAGTGACGCTGGTGCTGTCGTGTTAGGGACCGCACTTTGGTTAATAGCAGAACTTCTGCTCTACACCAGTAGTCCTCAGTCAAGCAGACAGAAACCTCTTTTCAGTAGCCTCTGCTTTACTCCACTCAAAATGTGTTCTTTACACATGTCTGCAGTTCTTTTCCTGTTGCTCCTGGCCGCAAATAAGAAAACCCTGACTCGAATGGCTTGAGCAATACTGAAAACTTATTACACCACATAGCAAAAGAATCTGGAGAGAAAATGATTCCAGGAACGGTTACTTTGGCAGCCTAAGACACCACCAAGGACAAAAGCTCTTTCCAGTACATCAGTCTGGCGTGCTCAGTACACCGTCCTGCTCTTAGGCTAACTCTCTTGAGCTCACAAAGTTACCCTAGCATGACAGGTCACATCCAGTCAAACCACATCTAGTGGTAGAAGCGGGGATCCTTCTTGAGGGCCTCTTGCGGTCACTAAGGAAACCCAGCAGATTCCTTAGCCCGTTCTCCCTGGTCGAAACTGTGTCGCATTCTCATTTCTAAATCAGACAACGGATAGAGGATTGGAAATGCCATGATGACTTACATCAGAGGTCAACAAATTTTTTTCTGTAAAGGGCCAGATAACAAATATTTTAGGTTTTGTGAGTTACGTGGGCTCCATCACAGCCACTCGGTCTGCCTCCGTAGTGCAAAGTAGCCACTGACAAAACACAAACCCATGGCAACTCATCCCAGTAAGCTTTATTTACAAAAACAAGTGTCATACTGGATTTGACTATTAGCTATCCTATGGTTTAATTCAACCAGAATAAATTTGTGAGTAACACGCGGGAAGGATAGATTCTCCAAAAACAGCAGGATTCTCTTGGCAAGGAAGAAGCAAGAAATGACTTTTAGAAAGGTAACCAGCAGCATCAGTGGGAATATCCTCCAAGTTCAATTCAAATGCTGTAACAGAAGCCTTCTCTAAGTCTTCTCGTACCGAATTCATCATTTCTCTCCTTCAAGGCTCCCCCAGTCAATTGCTTAGGTCTCCATTTGGAACTGGAGACAGACAGAGAGACAGGATTCAAACCCAACGTCTTTGCTTCAAACCCCACACTCTTACTTATTCATCTATAATACTTCACTTCTCCTCCGTGGAATTGCCGTATCACAGTAACTTTCTGCAGTCTAAACACTGAACCTCGGAGCTTCTGGTCCAAGATGGCGATGTAGGAAGACCCTGAACTGACTGCCTCCACAAATACATCAGATCTGCACCTATTTCTAGAGCCATTCTCCCTGAAGCACGGAGGGCTGGCTGCACAGCTACTGCACTACCAAAACGGACCACACAGTGAAAGGCAGGGGAGACAGAGGGACAGTACGAAGGGGACCCCCTCCTCCTGATGCAGCGAACTGCAGTGGGAGGCACAGTCCTGAGGGACCATGAGCAGATTTGTCTGGCCTGGTGCACAGAAAAAAGACTGTAGATTCCTCCCCCCCACCCCCCCAATGATCAAGGAGCTGCTGGAACTCTCCAGGTCAGAGGAGCTGGCAAGCATCATCGTTTAGGTTCCCTATTCACCTTTGTAGCACCAAACAGAGCACGCTCCAGGTGCCGTGGCCAGCAAGCCCCAGGCCCCAGCCCACACCGGCCCTGGATGCCCTAGGGAACAGAAGAAAAATTGCAGTTTAAAAGAGTAGCTAGAATATAAAGGAACTAATCCTAGAGCCCGGCCAAACAATAGAGGAGCTGCTGAAACTCTCTCTGGGTCTGGCAAGCAGTACAGTTCACGTTCCCCCCTCTACCTTGACAATGCAGACAAGAGCAGGGTCTGGGCACCCTAGCCAACCCGCCACTTCAGCGAGCCCTGGCCCCTGGCCCCTAGCCCACACCAGCCTTCCCACCAAGGTGGCCCCAGGGCAGTACTCACAGGGACACGCCTGGTCAGTGCTCATTACAGCTGCAGTAGTCCCGCCTGGCTTATACAGGTACAAAGAACCCAACACTCCAGTGCCATATCACTTTGGCTCCGTCAGCCTCACAAGGGTGCTCCCTGTATGGAGCACCCCATGTCCCCTCCAGCCAGCACGCCACCTCCACCTCAGCTGCCCAGACAGGGTGCCCCCTGTGTGGCGTAGCCCAAGACACCTTGGCCTGCACCAGTCTCAGGTCCAGCCAGCACACGAGGAAACACCCTGCACCGAGCACCCAGGAATAGCCCAGATTGCAACCACTTCAACATCAGCTGTCGAGCCAGGCCACCCATTTCCAGGAGAGTCCCGCCACTGCCCTAGCCCATTCCCACTTCAGCTCCAGCTGTCTCACTGAAGCAGCCACAGCACAGCCTGCCCTGGGATGCCCAGCCCACACCCCAGCCATAGCTCTAGCCCGCCAGCCAAAGTCACCAGGCACACACGGTCCACACAGGGGATGACTATACATGAGGCCACCCCTTCAAGGTTAGGAGAGGGAGCTGTTCTGCCTAATATGTAGAAATAAACACTGAAAGTCAAGCAAAAGGAGGAGACAGGAATATGCTCCAAACGAAAGAACAAGACCTCAGAAAAATCATTAAATGAAACAAAGATAAGCAATATGCCTGATAAAGAGTTGTAAGTAATGGTCATAAAGACGCTCACCAAACCAGAGAGAAGAGTGGGTAAACTAAGTGAGAAGTTCAACAAAGGGATAGAAAAGTAAAAAAGAATCCACAAAAGTTGAAAAACACAGTAAATGAAATGAAAAATACACTACAGGGAATTAACAGTAGATTAGAGGCTCCAGAAGAACCTATCAGCAAACTGGAAGACAGGATAATGGAAAGACCCCAAGCTGAGTAGCAAAAAAAAAAACAAAAAATAAACAAAAAAAGAATTTTAGGGGCGCCTGGGTGGCACAGCGGTTAAGCGTCTGCCTTCGGCTCAGGGCGTGATCCCGGCGTTATGAGATCGAGCCCCACATCAGGCTCCTCTGCTAGGAGCCTGCTTCTTCCTCTCCCACTACCCCTGCTTGTGTTCCCTCTCTCGCTAGCTGTCTCTCTCTCTGTCAAATAAATAAATAAAATCTTTAAAAAAAAAAAAAAAAGAATTTTAAAAATGAGGATGGGGCACCTGGCTGGGATATTTTGTACAACATCAAACAAACACTCCCATTATAGGGGCTCTAGAAAGAGATAAGGGAGACAAAGGGGAAGAAAAAATTTTTGAAAAAATAATAACAGATGGGGCGCCTGGGTGGCTCAGTCGTTAAGCGTATGCCTTCGGCTCAGGGCGTGGTCCCAGAGTCCTGGGATCGAGCCCCACATCAGGCTCCTCCCCTGGGAGCCTGCTTCTTCCTCTCCCACTCCCCCTGCTTGTGTTCCCTCTCTCGCTGGCTGTCTCTATCTCTGTCAAATAAATAAATAAAATCTTAAATAATAATAACAATGGAAAACTTCCCTAACCTGAGGAAAGAAACAGACATCCAGGTTCTGGAAGCACAGAGAGTTCCAAACAAAATGAACACAAGAAGGCCCACAACACAATGCAGAACTAAATGTCAAAGATTAAAGATAAAGAATTATAAAAACAGCGAGAAAGAAGCAAATAGTTCTATGCAAAAAAAAACAAAAACCCAAAAATCTATCACCTTATTTTTCAAGAGAAACTTCACAGGCTAGAAGGGAGTGGTTGATTCTAAAGTGTTGAAAGGAAAAAACTGACAACCAAGAACACTCTATCCAGCAAGGTTATCACTTAAAACTGAAGAGGAAATAAAGAGTTTCCCAGATAAGCAAAAGTTTGAAAAGTTTATCACCACTAAACCAGCTTTACAAGAAATGTTACAGGGTCTTCTTTAACTGGAAACTTAATATAGACTGGTATCCACTTAGAATGTTATATAGGAACCTCGTGGTAACTACAAACCCAAACCCTCTGATACACACAAAAAAAAAAAAAAAAAGAGAGAGAGAGAAAGGAAATCAAGCATAACCCTTTAAAAAAAAGTCAAATGCTAGGCAAGAGAGCAAGTAGAAAGTAACAGAGAAGAATTACAAAACAACCAGAAAACAATTAACAAAATCATTATAAGGAAATAGCTATTAATAATTACTTTAAATGTAAATGTTCTATATGCTTCTATCAAAAGACATAGGGTGGTGAAATGGATCTTAAAAAAAAAAAAAAAAAAGTCCCATCTGTATGCTGCCTCCGAGAGACTGACTTCAGACCTAAAGATACAAGCAAACAAAGTGCCGGGATGGAAAAAGTTATTTTAAGCAAATGGAAGTGGAAAAAAAAAAAAAAAAGCTGGGTAGCATACTTATATCAGAAAAAAAATGGCCTTTAAAACAAAGACTATAACTAGCAACAAAGAAGGGCATTACATAATGATAAAAGGATCAATCCAACAAGAGGACCTAACAATTGTAAGTATCTACACACCCAACAGGGGAGCCCCTAAAAAAAGAAAATACTAAAAGACATAAAGGGAGACACTGACACTAATACAATAATAGAAGGGGACTTTAACATTCCACTTACATCAGTGGTGAGGTCATTCAGGCAGAAAGTCAGTAAGGAAACAGTATCTCTAAGTGACACATTAGACCAGATGGACTTGAGATATGTACAGAACATTTCACTCAAAAACAACAAAATACACACTTTTCAAATGTACGTAGAACATTCTAAAGGACAGGTCACAAATCAGACCACAAAACAAGTCCCAAATTTAAGAAGATTTAAATCACATTATGCACCTCTTCCAACCACAACAGTATAAAATTAGAAATCAATCACAAAACCATAACTGGAAAAAAACTCCAACAAATAGAGTCTAAACCTACTAACAACCAGTGGTCAACAAAGAAATGAACGAGAAAATCCAAAAAAGTGCATACAGGCAAACGAACATAAAAACACGAGGATTCAAAATACTTGAGACACAGTGAGTGCAGTTAAAATGGAAGTTTATAGCAATGTAGGCCTACCTCAAGAAACAAGAAAAAGCTCAAACAATCTAACCCTACATCTAAAGGAACTAGAGAAAGAAGAACAAAGTTCAAGGTTAGTAGAAGAAAAGAAATCACAAAGATCAGAATAGAAGTAAATGACATAAAGCCTAAAAAGACAATAGAAAAGATGAATGAAAGCAAGAACCGGTTCTTCGAAAACAAATTCAACAAGCCTTTACCCAGCCCATCAAGAAACAAGAGAGGACCCCAATAAATAAAATCAGAAACAAAGTAGAAGTAGTAGCAACCAACACCACAGAAACACCAAGGACTATAACAGACTATTATGAAAAACTGTATGTCAACAAATAGGACAACCTAGAAAAAAATGGATAAATTCCTAAAAACATAATATCATCCAAATGTGAATCAGGAAGAAATAGAAAATTTGAACAGACCAATTATTAGTAATAAAATTGACTTGGTAATTTAAAAACTCCCACCAAACAAAAGTCGAGGACCAAATGCATTCACAGGTGAAGTCTACCGAGCATTTAAAGAAGAGTAAAATACGTATTTCCCTCTTTTCCAAAAAACAAACAAAACAAAAACAAAAGAAGAAAAGAAGAAAAGCTTTCAAATATATTCTACCAGGCCAGCATTGCCCTGGTACCAAAACAAAAGACACTATCAAAAAAGAAAACTATAGGCCAATATCTCTGATGAACATAGATGCAAATATCATCAACAAAGTATTAGCAAACCACATTTACCAATGCATTAAAAGGACCTTTCACCATTATCAAGTGGGATATATTCCAGGGATGCAATTATGTTTCAACATTTGCAAATCACTCAACATGATATACCACATTAACAGAACAAAGGATAAAAACCATACGATGATCTCGATAGATGCAGAAAAATAATTTCACAAAGTTCAACATCCTTTCATGATAAAAACTCAACAAAATGTGTGTACATGGAACATACTTCAACATAATAAAGGCCATATATCACAAACTCACAACTAACATCATTTTTCTAGATAGGTCTCCTGAGGCAAGGGAAATAAAAGTGAAAATAAACTACTGAGACTACATCAGAATGAAAAGCTTCTGCATAGCAAAGGAAAACAGTCAACAAACTAAAAGGCAGCAGATATTTGCAAACGGCCTATCAAATAAAGGATTAGTATCTAAAATATATAAAGAATTTATAAAACTCAACACCCAAAAAACAAAAATAATTTAAAATTGGGCAGAAGACACGAACAGACATTTCTCCAAAGAAGACCTCCAGATGGCAAACACATGAAATGAGGCTTAACATCATTACCACCAGGGAAATGCACATCAAAACCACAATGAGCTGTCCCCTCATACCTGTCAGAATGGCTAAATCAAAAACACAAGCAACAGCAAGTGTTGGAGAGGATGTGGAGAAAAAGGAACCCCCTTGCACTGTTGGTGGGAATGCAAACTGGGGCAGCCACTGTGGAAACCAGTATGGAGATTCCTCCAAAAATTAAAAATAGAGCTGCCCTTTGATCCAGTGATGGCACTTCTGGGTATTTACCCAAAAACTACAAAAATGAATTCAAAGGCATACATGCATCCCTATGTTTATAGCAGCATTATTTACAGTAGCCAAACTACGGAAGCAGCCCAAGTGTCCACTGACATAATGAATAAAGAAGTGGTGTATCCCTCCTCCATTGTTGGTGGGAATGCAAGTTGGTACAGCCACTCTGGAAAACAGTGTGGAGGTCCCTTAAAAAGTTAAAAATTGAGCTACCCTATGATCCAGCCATTGCACTACTGGGTATTTACCCCAAAGATACAGACGTAGTGAAGAGAAGGGCCATATGCACCCCAATGTTCATAGCAGCAATGTCCACAATAGCTAAATCGTGGAAGGAGCTGAGATGCCCTTCAACAGATGACTGGATTAAGTTGTGGTCCATATATACAATGGAATATTACTCAGCTATCAGAAAGAACGAGTTCTTGGGGCGCCTGGGTGGCACAGCGGTTAAACGTCTGCCTTCGGCTCAGGGCGTGATCCTGGAGTTACGGGATCGAGCCCCACATCAGGCTCTTCCACTATGAGCCTGCTTCTTCCTCTCCCACTCCCCCTGCTTGTGTTCCCTCTCTCACTGGCTGTCTCTATCTCTGTCGAATAAATAAATAAAATCTTTAAAAAAAAAAAAAAAAAAGAAAGAACGAGTTCTCAACATTTGCTACAACATGGACAGCACTGGAGGAGATAATGCTAAGTGAAATAAGTCAAGCAGAGAAAGACAACTATCATATGATTTCTCTCATCTATGGAACATAAGAACTAGGATGATCGGTAGGGGAAGAAAGGGATAAAGAAAGGGGGGTAATCAGAAGGGGGAATGAAACATGAGAGACTATGGACTATGAGAAACAAACTGAGGACCTCAGAGGGGAGGGGGGTGGGGGAATGGGATAGACCGGTGATGGGTAGTAAGGAGGGCACGTATTGCATGGTGCACTGGGTGTTATACGCAACTAATGAATCATCGAGCCTTACATCGGAAACCGGGGATGTACTGTATGGTGACTAACATAATAAAAAATCAATAAAAAAAAAAAAGAAGAAGTGGTGTATGTATATGCATGTATATGTGTGTGTATATATATATATATACATACACAAACGGATATTATTCAGCCATTAAAAAGAATGAAATCTTTCCATTCACAATAACATGGATGGAGCTAGACAGTACAATGCTAAGTGAAATACCTCAGTTAGAGAAAGACAAATACCATATGACTTCACCCACGTGGAATTTACGCACGCAAATGAGCAAGGGTGGGGGAAAACATAAAAGAGAGAGAGAGACAAGCCAAGAAATAGACTCTTCACTACCGAGAACAAACTCAGGGTTACTAGAGGGGAGGTCATGGGGTGGGTAGTGGGGGATGGGCGAAATAGGTGGTGGGGATTAAGGAGGGCACTTGCTGTGATGAGCACTGGGAGACCTACAGAATTGTTCAATTTCTATACTGCACACCTGAACTTAAAATAACACTGTATGTTAACTACACTGGAATGAACATAAAATTTTAAAAAATCTTCCTTTCTCACAACTTTTAATTTAATAAGTCAGAAATCTGATTTAAATTGAAAGTACTTTCATTTTGCCACAGGTTCAGCTTTCTATTCTGTACTAGGGGCATGTCACTTAGAAAAGTAAGTGTTGCAGAGAAAAGAGAAGTGCAGTAGAACAAGATATATTTAAAAAGCAGTTTACACATCCAATATTATTTTCTCATAAAATAAAAAATTATTGGGAAGAATTACATTTGCAATTCAGTGTGCTAATATTTTAAGAGCATAAGTTACCCATTCCATTATAGTTTTCTAAATGATTATTTTGCTGCTACTTAAGGTTGCTGTGAAAATAAATGAGAAGAGAACATTGAGAATCTCAATTAAAACCTAAAATATTGAGCAGACAAATGCCTATCTGCAAAAGAGAAGTATTACTCCTCTTCTGATTGGTATTGTAATAAAACTTCCTGTGTCCTAAAACAGTAAACAAACAAATAAAAAACAAAAAAATAAATGGACTTAAATTGTCCTAAGTCTCTTAAGATTTTGCTTACTTATTTTTGAGAGAGAGAGAGAGAGAACACAAGCAGGGATGGGCAGAGGGAGAAGCAGCAGCAGACTCCCCGCCGGACAAGGGGCCCATTGCGGGGGTTCGATTCCAGGACCCTGGGATGATGACCTGAGCCAAAGGCAGCCGCTTAACCGAATGAGCCACCCCGGGTGCCCTGGTCCTAAGACTCTTAAACCAAAGTCTTTGTGTAGACCAGTTCCACAAAAAGGACAAAGACAGAAAAGAGGAGCATTAATTGTAACAAGGGACTATGTCCATATAAACTTATACTCTTACACCCTTTTCTTAGGTAAATTAAGGAAGGACACTGACAAATTCATTTACAACATACTCTAGGCATCTGCCCTTAATAACTCCTCTTACTCTAGGCCAAATGGGTTTTGCAATTACCACCCATGCTGGAAAGATACAGACCTTTGCCTGACCAAATGCCAAATGGACATTTCACAAAACAGAAAGTTAATCTACATACACACATACACACACACACACACACACACACACACACACACACACACAGAAGAAATTTAAACAGTGCCAGGAATTTATATGCTTAAAAAAATACAGGGATATAGATATAGGAGTAGACTGGCAGGAAGTGTGAACATGATGGAAACACCGCCTTCCCTACAAAGACCCTGGCGAGAAGAATTGGGAAGGAGCTTATGACTGTTCTCCTCCATACTCACGCATTAAACACACCTTTCAGGGGCGCCTGGGTGGCACAGCGGTTAAAGCGTCTGCCTTCGGCTCAGGGCGTGGTCCCGGTGTTCCGGGTTCGAGCCCCACGTCAGGCTCCTCCTCTATGAGCCTGCTTCTTCCTCTCCCACTCCCCCTGCTTGTGTTCCCTCTCTCACTGGCTGTCTCTATCTCTGTCAAATAAATAAATAAATAAATCTTTAAAAAAAATAAAATAAAATAAAAAAAATAAACACACCTTTCAGAGACCCTTATGACATGTCTTCAGGAGAAAAAGACAAAAGTAGTGCTGGAAACAGTCCTTTAGGACACATTCTCAGGTGTGTACTCAGCTCACCCCTCCACTGGGTTTCCACCCACAAGGACACTCCCCTGGCTGCCATGTTTTCACTCTGTGGCCCCATCTAGTGGCCCCAGCCACACAGAGCAGAGAGAGTACCATGCAAGACCTTTAAGAAAAGCCTGACCCACACCTGGAGGCTCTGAGATGACAGTTCACTTTGGTCTGGTTTCTTGCAGCGGGGTGTGGGCTTGCTTGCTGAGGGGAGGCGCTCGAGCCGCCATGGGAGCGACAGCCAAGCCTGCCTACCCGGCTACGTGGTACAGTCTGGCCGGAAGCAAGAACAGAAATTGAGAGCAAATAAACACTAAGGAACCCTTACAGCATTTTGACAGAGTAATTTTATGACAGTGGAATCTAATAATAAACATGAGGGCTTCTTTTTTTCATTTTGGTGTAATTCATTTTTTTTTTTCTGTGTTTCAGCACATACAAATTGAGAAACACTGCACTTCAGTGAGGGAGGAGCAGATCTGCGAAGGTGCAAGACAGAGGCAGATGTCTGTGTCAGGGTCCTTGGTTCCTGATGATATCCATGCCCTTAGACTCCAAAAAACATTCCTGAATCTTTATAATGAGTGTGCCTTTTTTTTTTTTTTAACCGAAGCTGGCTCAGGCAATTTTATGGCCCTTGAAACTTATCCTAATGAATATATTCACATCCATTTCCGAGGAGGCAAAAAGCCCTACTGGTTTTCATCCTTGCTTCCTCAGAAGTTCTCCTAACCCAAGCCACCATCGAAGCAGTCCAAAGCAAGTGTCACCTTTTTGCTCTCATCCTTGGCCGGACCCTTCACCGTAAAATAAAATCATTCTTTATGTGGGGATCGTGGCGAAGACAGAGAAGGGAAGCGACTGAAATGGGTGAGTGTGAGTCAGTAAGTCCACACGAAGTCCACGAGCCTGCCGTGGGCACTCACTGAGCCCCCCTGTACGAGCAGGTGCACCCGGGATCTCGCACACCGATCCGCACCAGATGCGGCATGCGCCACCGTGGGAGGAGAGAGACCCCCAACAACTGAACAAATCAATCAACAACCAAGGCAGTTTAAGAGAGCAAAAGGCGAGGCGGGAAATTATACACAACAAAGGAAACATATCAGCCACTCCAAACTATGAGCTAAGGCAAGGAAAAAGGTGAGCCAAAGGAGAGAGACAGACTCTTATAATAAATAGCATTTACTGAACGCTAACCCTGTGACAGGCCTGCAAAATATTTTAAGGGCCCTCATAACATCCTTAGGAGAGGTTATTGTGACCCCTATTTTACAGGTAGTAAAGAACAGTTCAGAGGTTCCCTCAGTTGCCCAAGGTAACAGCTGTCAAGACAAGAAGATGTGAATCTTTAAAAATCCTACTTCAAAGCATCTGCCTTCCGCTCAGGGCGTGATCCCGGCGTTCCGGGATCGAGTCCCACATCGGGCTCCTCGGCTGGGAGCCTGCTTCTTCCTCTCCCACTCCCTGCTGTGTTCCCTCTCTCTCTGGCTGTCTCTCTGTCACATAAATAAATAAAATCTTTAAAAAAAAAAATCCTACTTCGAAACCCATACTCTTCACCACCCACGGAGAAGAAGAAAGTGAGCCTCAACCCCAGGAGTATGTTCCTGGTTACCCACGACAGTCAGGCTCAGCCATACTTGCTTCTTGACGAAAAGAACCATGAAATCCCTTCAAATACACATTCCCTTCAAATGCACAGGTCTCCTGCTCAGTGAGGCTAGTCTGCGCTGGCTAGGAGAAACCAACAACAGCCAAGGGCTTTGGGTCACATAAAATCTATTTTTGCAGGAAGCACCTCACAAAATGGAACACAAAGGAGATTGGATCTTATGACACTATTTCCTCGAGCAATGACAGGGAATGGCTTTAAAATGTCTCATAAAACCCTGTCAAAAGTACAAATGGCCCAGACCTTCAACAAGCTGAACAGCCCTGAGTGAGTCGCTGAGTATCTGCGCTGGCTTGCCGACAGCCAGAGGAGCCTGGGGCTCAGCTCCTTGCTCACAGGTACGAACCACTCCATCTGTTTGAGCCGCGTCCTCCTCCTCTCTAGGGCAACCTTTCCCTCCCTCCCTCCCTCTCCTTCTCTTGGTAAGTTAGTGCACCTGTTTTCTAATAACGGTTTCAGATGACTGAAGTCATCCATCTTTCTGGACCTTCCAGGTAGGCACATTCTGAATTGAGGCCTCCATACCCAGCTCCGGGCAGTTTGCTTCATGTCCAAGCAAGGAACAAAGATGAATGCAAGAGACTGGGTACCAGGAGATATCAAAACGATTTATAGATCGGTGGCTCTCATGCAATTTATAAAAATTAAACATCCATCCCACTATTGTAGAATTCACAGCAGTCTAAGATGATTTTTATTGACTTTACCTACATGCTGCCTATAAAATCAAAGTACACTAAAGCAATTAATATTGTCAAGTATTTGAGTAGCTTTCAGCAAACATACCATGTGCTGTTCATCGAAGAGTTAGAGTTGACCAGATATAACTGATAAAAATATTAAGTGCTCCAAAAACATCAGTTATGTATCAGATCCCATCAGACTAAGTGTCATCAAAACTCTATGGTGAAGGTAGCATTATCCCCACATCAAAAGGAAAAAATAGATAAAATTGAGGCTTTGAAGTATGTTTTCCAAGGGTTAAAAAAACAAAAACAAAAAACAAGAAGAAGCATGATTCAAATTTGAATCCAGCACCTTCAACCTCAATCCTTCTGCAAGAGTGTCCAGATACCTATTTTGTGAAACTATTAGCAACAGCTACTTGGAAGAAATCAAATATTTTTCAAAACCACTCCAAAATCCACAGCAGACTTGTCTTCTCCTAGCCTGGAACAGAAGGAGAGTTTGCCTGTGGTTAAAAGGCTTTGCCAGCCATGGAATGTTCCAAACTGTATCTCACAATCCACTCACAGAGCCCTGAAGTTCTCTCAACGGTAACCATGTCCTTTGTCTGTTATTCATTCCGATCAGCATTTCCACTGCAAGGATGGGATATCAGAAATTGATGGCCCAATAGGCCTAAGTCCCACCATGGTCACCAGCCGAGGAAGAATCTCCTTGTAACTCCCAAGGATCAATTCTGCCCTCAACGGTCCTGGTCCAGATGAGGCCCACCTTCAATGCCACCTTTGCACCAGGTTGGCCCCAGGCTCCCTGGGACTGTAGAGTTCACTGGCACCTCATCCGCTGAGCCTTTCTGCTTTCTCCACAAACATCCCTTCCCCTGGGATTCACAGGCCATGCCATGGCCCCACATTTTAAAGATAACTCTTCAAGTAAGGTGTTCTAGGCCCTCTAAGAAACAAACTCCAGGTTTTACTGATTAGGAGATACGGAGTCTCTGGTCAGGTTAAATAAAGTCAAATCTTGGTATCTTGGGGAAAATGACACTGAACAAAAGATCTGCTCATCTCAGGAGTTCACTAGTGGGCCAAAAACTGGAAAGTGAACAAACTCCTGGAAATAAAGCCTACACAAATCTCCTTTACACACTCCATTGCAGCCACCTCCCACTTCCCCCCCCTGGTCATGCTGTCAACCACAAGCCAGAGTCAAATATGAATCTGTCGAACCACCAAGCAGATCCCAGGAGAGTGGAGTACCAGGCAGGGATGCAATGGAGAGGGTCCTAGGTGGGGTAGAGCATTAAAGGAGATGATCTCTAAGGTCCCTTCCAGTATATAAGGTCTCAGTATTTGTCAGATGTTTTGCTAGAAACTGTTTGATACGTTCTGAAATACCCCCAACCACAGAAACACAAGAGCACATACACACGCAGCAAGCCGTATCACCTACTGTCTTAGAGCTCTGAGCTTCGGAGTTGGGTAATCCCGGCTTCTGCCATTTTACAGCCTGTGTGACCTTGAGCCAATCACCTTTCTGAAACTGCCCTCATCTGTCAAATGGAAATATAATGGAACCTGAATCCCAGAGTTGTTGGGGGACTGAGGGAGACAGTATACATTATGAAATTAAACACGGTAAGACTCTAATACACCAGAGTTACTGATATGGCTGGTCTCCTTGTAGTCCCCAGACATGCCATATTCCTTTCTAAATCTAAGTCTTTTCCCAAATTATTCTCTTCTGAAAATTGCACTGACATCCCTCATTATTTTCCCGTCCTACAAAACCCAGTGCAAACAGGGATCATGTAGACCTAGGGAAAGAAATATAACTACTACATTCCTTGATTGTATCAAAACCTAAAATCTACATTCTCTTTGCCCTCTAAATTTTACCTTTATGAACATATTTTACATAAACATTCTCACATGGATACATAAAGACATGTGCTTGAGGATATTAGTAGCAGTTCTGTGTTTAGTAGCTAAGGACTAGAAACAACCTAAGTGTTCATCAAAAGGGAAGTGGATGGTAATTTATGAAACTTGTGTACAATGCATATTCTCTGAATTTTAAATAGGGCGGAGCAACTCTACATGTGTGGATAGGTAACCAGCAGTCAAACAAGAAGTGGGGAAAAGATGAGTAATAATACATGTAGTATAGTAATGCTTAGGTTTTAAGAAGAGAAGAAGAAATCCTAAATATTTATGTTTTTATACATTTATAATACCTCTGAAACTAGCTACCTCTAGGAGAAAAAACTGGGGTACTGGGGTCCAAGAGAAGACATTAATTTCCTTTTTACTGAATACCATTTATAGTATTTGAATTTTTACCATGTGTGTGTATTAGTTTTTCAAAATGGTCTAAGGTAACTAGAAATAAATCTTTGGTTCAAGCATCTCCTTCTCAATGAAACAGTCCCAATATACCCCAGACCTTGGTGGGCTCTCCTTCTCTAAGCTTCCTTGTATGTGCTGGGATCTGCTCTCCTGAGGCCTTGACCAACCACCTGCAGATCACAGTCATGCCAACTGGATTACTGCTTGTACAAGCCTAACACAAAATTACAATGTCATAGCGAAAATACCACAACATAAGTCCATGAATTTTTAAGTGTGCTTTCTGGAAAACTGGAAAGCTGAAAAGCCTTTGGATTAATCTAAGGTCCCTCACATTTAAATTTTGTGCACTCAAGCTCAAATACTTGACAGTCTCCCTAAGACCTTATGAAGCAAAAGACAATGGTGCTTCTACAGCGATCAGGTTCCTCTACTTTCCTTAATGGAACACTAGCTTCAAGGGCACTGGGACAAGCCCCTCTTGGCCGCTGTCTTTACTGACTCACAATATATCCGTGCGCGGAGAAGAGAGTCACTAAGTCTTAACATAGGAAGTTGCCTATGAGTTCAAGTCTGAAATCTGAAAACGAAAGTGTTTCCCCCACGGCAAGAACTCTCTTGGTGGTAAAGTAATGAGAATGAACAAGGAGCCTCTCCTGGGACGGCAGCCTCTTTCCCGCTGCCAGCCTGTGAAACAGAAACTCCAAGGGAAGTTATCCGAGAACATGAGACCGTAACACCCAATCTGCCAGATCATTAATACCAAACAGGTTTTTTGTTGGTTTCTCAAACTATTCCATGAGTTTTGTTTTTAAAAAAGGAAATTCCATCTTTTATCCCATTTCCACAGCTTTTTGTCTGAGTGGTCAGCTCCATCCAAACGTCCCCTTACCTCCCAACCACACACTGACTGAGAGGACAAGGTTCTCCAGGACCGCGGCACGGAGAGGACGGGAAGGCTGCAGGATGAAGCTCGGGTCATTTAGATCTGAAGTTCACCAGTCAACCTTATCAACCCTAAAAATAAAATAGCCAGTAATTTTATTAGCAAAATGAGTTTATTTGGCAACAGGAATTGTAGTTTGAGACAGGGAAGCTATGGTGAAACCACAGGCAAGTCTGAAGAGACAAAGAAAGGTCATATTTTATTACCTTTTAGGAAGAAACTGGGGAGTGATGTTTTTAACAAAAGTTTCTGGAGATGAGCAAGAGCTGGGGGCGGTGGTGGTTCTCAGTGGCTGCAAGCAGTGGCTAGTGTACAGTTACTGGGGCGGAGAGGGCTCTGTCTTCTTTTTCTTAAGAGCAGGAGATGAAATTCCTAGGTGAAAAATGTCCTTCTTTGTCAATGTAAGAATTACCTCCCCTCCTCCTGCTGGTTATAGAGACTATAAGGAGTGGTGAATACATCAGACCTCCCCCTCCGGGGCTTGCTGGCTCCACTTTAAACAAGGTTTCTGGTATTTTCACAACCTATATGGGCAGATGGTGCCTTCTCATTTGTAAAAAGTTCTGCAGTCCCAAGGGATTCCGTTTCCTAAAAGTCCCTACTGTTCAGAGCTTGACGAGAAATGTCATGTCCCAGGTAAGTAGAGGCTTGAAGTCAGAGGGAACCCAGGTGCTGCTGAGGAAGGGGAGGAAAGGCCCTCCAACACTAACTGCCTCTCTGCTCCAGCCTTTGGTCAGGAGAGGTTGCTGACATCTCGCCTTCTAGGAAATGTCTCAGAAACCAAACCTGTTTCAAATGTGGCTTCCTTTAGCTAAGCTAGGGTCTCCAAGAATGCACCCAGGAACGCCCATTCTACAGGATGGAATGGCCATGGACAGAAGATTCTTTAGTCAATCCATGGGAAATGCTGTAATAAAGATTTCTTTATTATAGGACTCAAAGCCTTTATTATACAGTTTATAGATCTACAAGAAGGGAATCTCATACACAATATGTCTTGTTTACTGGACCAGGAAGTCTCTGAGCAGATCTTTGCATGGTTTCCATTACTCAAATCCTCGTCTGAGAAGTATGCAGCCTCAAGAAATCAAAGGGTGTTTTCAAATGTGTCTGTCCAGTTACAGCAAGGGACTAGGGAAAATGTTCTCTAAAGTCCTTGTCATCTCTGATTCTATGGCCAGCTGAATGCAGCAAAATATCAGAACACACCATTTGATGTTGCATGTTAATGGGTCCAGGACTTTTTTATTTAAGTCAATAAAAATAGTAAGAACAATAGCAGCACTAACAAGCTAATTTCCTTTTTATTGAGCCTGAATCTGCCAGGTCCTACACAACGTCTTCTAAAATCTTCCTCTGTGCCCCAGGAAGGAGGTTTCCTGTTGTACAGATAGGGAAAGTAAACTTCCAGGATGTGAGGATACAACCAAAGGGCGGCAGAGCCAAGACTGAGCCTAGAGCTCCTGACCACACGTGTTACGCAGATCCAGGACTGTGTTCAGGGAAACACGGTCCCTTGAAAAAGTCCTGGGGGCAAAGAGGAGGGGGTGCTCTTCCAAGCAGCATTAGCACCATGGACACTAGCATCTTAACGGCTTTGAGAAGACTTTCCACATTCCTATAGGGAAAAGCACAGATTTGGGCACTCTACACTATCGTTAAAAAGCTCTACATAATGTCACCTTTGTTCGAAAGTATTCAGCCCTCAGAGCAGAGCACATATAGAGAGAGAAGGAGAAAGCCAAGGAGAAGGAACAGAGGGGACAGGAGACCAGGGCCTTTACATACACATAACCAGTGAGAAAAACCCCCAGGCAGGGAAAGATTGATCCATTTTGTGAGCCAAAAATCGCCATTTTTTTCTAGCTTTGGGGATAACCAAAACCTAAAACCTACAAAAACTTAGAAGCCATCCCCTCTCCCTTACTCCACCCTTGTCACATTCAGTAGACATCAGTAGAATCTCTCATTACACAGAGGAGCCGGTACCAAATTCCGGAGCCACCAGGATAGTTCCTGAGCCCAGCCATTTACTGACACCGCTGCGCTGATACTAGCCTCAGGCAAGCCGTGAGCATCTTGCCTCACCTCCTATAGAGCCCGCAACTGCTCTTCCCCGTCACACCCCTGGCTCACACCCTAGTGCACCCGCAGCAGCTCGAGTAACCTTCCCTCCACAACTAAAAATAAAAATACGCCATGTGCCTCCTTAAAATCCTCCAGCTGTGCTGGCTGCAATTCAAATTCCTACTGTGGCCTCCAATTCTAGACCTGCCTACCTCTCTCATCATCTCAGATCACAGTTTCCGGTCACACCACTTTCCTTTCGGTTTCTAAAATGTCTGCTTCTCCTTCCCGTGTCAGGCTCAAGCTTGCAGCCCTCTCTGCCTGAACACTCTTCCCTGAGACACCCACCAACCTGGCTCCTTCCTCACCCTCAGGTCGCAGCTTCACCGCCATCTCCTCAAAGGGGCCTCCCCTGAGCTCACACCCCACCGCACTCTGCATCACCGTCACAGCCCGTCACTACCTAATTCCCTGCCTACTTGCTGGTGACTCATTTTTGGTAGATCATTCCTGCTGGAATGGAGGCTCCACGGGAGTGAGACCTCTCATCTTGCTCACAACTGCCGCTCCACGGCACCTTCCAGGAGCTCCAAGAATATCTAGTGCGTGCACGTACGGATAGTGGAAGGATGGTCCCTGTGTTGGTATTTCTTTGAAGGAGAGAAATGAGGGACTCATGTCTAGTGGTGGGAAGGAGGCTGGCAAAGGGGAGCAGTGCCCGCAGGACCAGACCTCCAGGAGAAGCCCCGTGCAGCACAGAACGCTCCAGAGGCATAGATGCTCTGCCCCAGGAGCCTGCAGGCACTCCGGAGAACCGCTTCGTGGGCCTCCCACAAAATGCGACATCAAGAAATGGCAGCTTATCCAGGACTGGAGCAGAACCAGACCAGCATCTCATCCCCCAGCTTTTCATGTCCCTTCCATAGAATCTAGGATGCCACTTCACCGTGTCAGATAGCATGACTTTAACTCTGGGAAGGAGGCGAGGGAGGAAGGAGGTAACAGGGGGAGGGGGGAAGGAGAAAGGTCTATCGTTTAAAAAGAGATTAAAGAAAACTAAGTAAATCAAATAATTTTCAACTTCCATATAACAACCTAGAAGTGTGCGCTCCTCTAACCCCAAGACCCACAAAACATGGAAATCATGCACCTTTAGCACCCCTGCTGCCCTGCGGCCTTCTAGACTATCGTGCTGTACTCTGCTCCATCATTTGTCTCCTATATAATAAAAAGATCTTTTTCTTTCAGAAAAAGGAAGGCAGGCAGGCAGGCAGGAAGGAAAAGAAAGAAAGGGAGAAATGGCAGCTCCATGACCTTGGGAGATTCATAATTATGCGAGTTAGGTTATCTAATTTATTCCTCACAACCACCCACTGACATATGATCCCTAAACTCACAAAATGGAGAAACACAGGTAAAGCAAATGCTTCATTGAGAAGACAGAGAGAAAAACCTCATTTTTCAGACATATCAAAGTCCTGGTGGTGTCAGAATTCAGAGGATTCTGAATTCAGATTAGGGGGATTATGTTTATGGACTTATTCAGCTCTTCTCCTGTTATGGGAAGGTGCCTTTTTGCTGGTGGGAAGCTAAGCTGGAGAAGAAATATCTCTAAAAGAAAGCCTAAGTCCCCTGCACTCCAATAAGACCCCCCACAGAGCAGCGGGCACTGAATTCCAGAGCTGCCAGAAACTAGGCTGGGTAGGAATTTATAACCTTTAGTTTTCCTGGCTCTTCTTAATGTGATTTTTCCCTGCAATGATATCTCTGAGTGATGAATAATTGACATAATATTCAACACATATGAAGATCGATTGGACCCTAAGGCTATCAATCTATCCATTTTAATGCTTCCTTTGCCCACATCCCTGATGGGCCCAGCGATGAATGGGGGAGGGGAGATCCTGCAAAGCCTGGGGGTGAGGGTGACAGAACAGGCTCAAATTACAGTGTTCCCAGGATTGTTTGGGGGTGGGGAGAAGAACTTGGACTTGGCGGCACCTGGTTAAGACTCCCTGGGGAGCCACTAGTCAGGCAGAGAGGCAGACCCCAGTGATGAATGGACTTCTCATGCCCTTATTTCTTAGTGTCTTTTCTCTCCTGAGTCAGAAGATGACTGGAAAAGAATACAAATGCAGAAACACACACAGATACACACGCACAGGCATGCTTGTGCACACACACACAGATACACACACACAGGCATGCTTGTGCACACACACACAGATACACACGCACAGGCATGCTTGTGCACACACACACAGATACACACGCACAGGCATGCTTGTGCACACACACAGATACACACGCACAGGCATGCTTGTGCACACACACACAGATACACACGCACAGGCATGCTTGTGCACACACACACACATCAAGGCTTGGCAAAACCCTGCTTAGGTTCAGAATCCCTGCTAGACAGTTCACGGTTTAGGTAAAAAAAAATGTGTTTATTTTTTTTTTATTATTGCATTATATTTTATTATATCATCCAGTCACTATGGGATGAGTTTTGTCTTTGGAGTAAGAAAGATAAAGAGATTCTGTCAAATTTGGGAAACACTATCTTCAACAAATCTTGAATGAATAGAATACTTCTAACCCTTCGTTTAATGCTCAGAAACCATGAGACCAACCCAAGAACAAGCGTATGTTACACTATTAGGCAGTTTGTCAGCTTGCTTTTATGAATGGGATCCCATTTAACTTGTTTAACAGTACTACTAAAAACCTTAGCCTTGAGAAGACCAATGTGTATAAATACAAGATGCTGAGGTTACTATTACTATAATTATTCTGTTCCATAAACTTTATTTAACATATCTAGTATCCCTATAAAACCCATTTTCCCCAGTGACCGATGGAACTCCAAGCACATGTTTCTAACGATCCTTGTGCCATTTGGCAATCATGATCTTGAACTTCGCAGTCTCAAGGTAATTAGATCACTTATCTTTTTTTTTTTAAGATTGTATTTATTTATTTGGCAGAGAGAGAGAGAGAGAGAGAGAGCCAGCGAGAGAGGGAACACAAGCAGGGGAAGTGGGAGGGGAAGAAGCAGGCTCCCAACTGAGGAGCCTGATGTGGGGCTCGATCCCAGAACGCCAGGATCACGCCCTGAGCCAAAGGCAAACGCTTAACGACTGCACCACCCAGGCGCCCCAAGATCACTTATCTTTTAAAATAATCATGAATATGATAGAGATTTATCTAATACAATCCCAAAATACTAAGAATCTCAGTCACTGGGGCAGAATTGACAGATAATAAATGATCTCTTATGTACACCGACACTGTGCTTCTTTCATTACTGTATATAATCTCTCACACCAACCCAGAAAGGACACTGTTATCCCTACTTTATAGATTTAAAAAGGGAGGCCAGCAAAGTATCAATTATCATGTGCTGAGTAAGTAGCAGAACAGAGTTTGGGTCACACTCTCTTGTCCTCTGTCATTCTGACCTCAAGCTCATGCCCTTAACAACTATATTGTATATAATTTTTAGGGAGCCAAACACAAATGCATTATTTCAAAGCAAATGATGGAAGGAAATCATTTGTAAGCTTATACCCTCTAACCTGTGCACCAAAAAAGTTGCCATCAGCTTTTTTATTTATGACAGCTCCTAAAGTAATAAAAATGATAGGCCTGGTGCTAACAATCCCAAGGGACGGACAACCAACAGAACACAATCTTCCTTCATTCCCCAGCCAAATCAGAGCCGACTGTTTGCTTCAAGAAATTTGGACCAATTAGCTTTGGGTAGTCTATGAACCCTATCAACTTATCTGTACCTACATGGATTATTTCTGGGATACACGTGCACAGCTTTGACCAGTTTCTCAGAGGGTTCTAGACACTAGAGAAAGACAGTATTCAGATCCTGAACCAAGAAAAGTTACCTAGAATCTCATCTTCCTCACAATGAAGGAAATACCTACCAACAAAGTAACATGCTAAGAAATTTAAAAAGAAATTATATGAAAGGCGCCATGATTTTTAACTTAGTAATAACTGCATATCTATATTCGTGTAAACAATATAGCTCTTCCTGAATCCCCTCAAGCAATGTTTGAGACTTAGCCTGGTTCAAGATTCTCCTGCATCACATTTGGCCTTGGGCGGTCTTGTCAGTACCGTAGCAACACTTAGCTTTCCCTAACCCACAGTTATATTCTTGACCCCTTTGTTACTAATTTAGGACTAGGAATAAAATCTCAAAGTAAATTAAAGTATATTGTTAAGCGGGAAAACTTACTCCTGAACAGCATGCCTCCTGTTCAGGAGGAGGAGCACCAGGTAGTAGCAAGGTAAGATACACGTTTTCTTGTTGTTTGTAGAGCACATCTCCTGAAGTTCACACACACAGGTGTTAACACTGGCCTCTCCCAAGGAAGACAAATGAAGAAGGACATATTTTACTGTTCACTTTCAAAACTTGAATTTGAAATCATGCGTATGTGTAGCTTAGAAAATACTTTCAAGGCAAATCAAAGAATAACGATGTTTATCTTCATTTTCTATGCAGTAAAACGCATCGTTTATATTTTTCTTAACTGAAATACATGCCACTGGAAGTTAAGCAGCTTTTTACCAAAGTCAGTCGGAGGAAGTTCAGGCACATGAATTGTCACACCTACTTCTTTGAGCTTAAAAAACTCTATCAGCTACTCCAAAGCATTTAAAAGTTCTGCCTTTAAGTGCAATGGGCGGCAATCTGTATATACAATACCTTTTGTTTCAATGTTACAGTATAGTGTGATCTTTTTTATGATACTTTGACCAATAATGAGATATCTACATTTATACACACACACACACACACACACACACACACACACACACACACACACTGGAATATTACATAGCCATCAAAAATGAAATCTTGCCATTTGCGACGATGTGGATGGAACTATAGGGTATTTTGCTAAGCAAAATACGTCAAGCAGAGAAAGACAATTATCATATGATCTCACTGATATGTGGAATTTGAGAAACAAGGCAGAGGATCATACAGGAGGAGAGGAAAAAAATAAAACAAGATGAAATCAGAAAGGGAGACAAACCATAAGAGACTCTTAAGAAACAAACTGAAGGTTGCTGGAGTGGAGGGGGGTGGGAGGGGATGGGGTGGCTGGGTGATGGACATTGGGGGGGGTACGTGTTGTGGTGAGCACTGGGTATTGTGTAAGACTGATGAATCACAGACCTGTACCCCTGAAACAAATAATACATTATATGTTAACTGATTGAATTTAAATTTTAAAAAAAGAGATATCCACATTTAATTTAGATCTACCTAAAATGGTGCTACCAAACAAATCTCTCAGGCAAGCTTACAATTGAACAGATTCCTTCTGTGGACTCTAAGTCTGAATTTGACAAGTCAGAGACAACCGCTGATCTGTCCCTACTCATTACTCTGCCTGATAAATCTCTTTGATATTAACCCTTACAAGTATCTCAAATTCAGAACTGTTCAAATGGAGGTGAAGAGAAGAACACAATACACCCACCAGAATAACAAAATTTTAAAGCATAGTCAGTGTCAAGTGTGGTCAAGGATAGAGAGCACCTGGAACCCTCACATACATCCAGTGGGAATATCAAACAGTACCATCACTGTAAGAAACAGTTTAGCAGCTTCTAATCAAATTAAATAACAACCACTTACTGACCCAGAAATTTCACTCCTGAATATATCTCCAAGAAAACTGAGTGTATATGTTCACAAAAACACATGTGTATAAATGTCCATAGCATCACTACTCATAATAACCAAAGATAAAATGATGCAAATATCCACTAAGAAGAGACTCTATTAACTATGGTATATCTTGACAACAGAATACTTCTTAACAATAGAAAAGGACTTCTACATGCAACTACTTGAGTATCAAAAACATTATATTGAAGAAATCAGTCACCAAAAAAGAACTATATACCATATGTTTCTATTTCTATGCAGTTCAAATCTGGACCAAAATAATCTCCAGTGATAGGTATCGTAGCAATTGCCTCTGGTGGGAAGGAGGGGGTGCTTGCAAAGGGGAACAAGGGAAGATGCTAAAGTGATGAGAAAATCATGCATCTGAACCTGGGTGATGATTACTTAGATGTTTGCATTTGTCAGAATTCATCAAGCTGTACATTTAAAATTTGTGCATTTTACTCTGAAAATTCTTTAATAAAGTATTGCTAGCACTTAAAAATGCAAAAAAAATCTACTTTACAATCAAGAGAATATGTTATATAGTTTGTGAATACCTAATCCTCCCGAAATGAGACTGAGACAGAAAGATCTGAGCAATCCTAAAAGCTATGAAATAGGAATTCAGTAAATGTAAATATCATCTGAGCTCAGAATTTACTTGACTCTGGCAATTTTCTTTCTTTTCTGCCTTTTGGAACAGCTGGACTGGATTAGCAGTTTTCTCTGGAGACCCTAATCTTTGAAAATCTGATTCAAATGATGACCCAAAGTCTAGAAAAAATAACTACACATACACCACTTTGCTAGGATCTCAGAAGGTCATAAATGATCTGACGGCTATCTACAGATGCCAAAATAGGCTAAAGAGATATTCTTTTCTGACTCTTCAAAATTCAGAGGTTCCTTATTAAAGCTCCTATCTTCTAAACCAAACCAATGTCCTTCAAATGCAAACTGGTCCATGGAAGAAGAATGGAAATATGTATTAGTTAAAAAAAATAAGCATTTATGTTTTACTAGTATTTAAACTATATGGAATCAGTAAGAGAGATACAATTTATAAATAAATATATATAAGCTAATGTTTCCTGCTCAAAATTTTCATTAAAAAAATATGGGGGCACCTGGGTGGTACTGTTCGTTGAGCGGCCAACTCTTGATTTCTGCTCAGGTCATGATCTCCTGGTCATGGGATTGAGCCCCACTTTGGGTCCTGCACTTAGTGCAGTGTCTGCTTGAGTTTCTCTCTCCCTCTGCCTCTGCCCCTCACCACTACACTTGCGTTCGCTTGCTCTAATAAATAAATCTTTTTTAAAAATGTTTTAAAAAATGATCTAAAAGTATGGAACGCGGGCGCCTGCGTGACTCAGTTAAGTGTCTGCTCTCAGCTCAGGTTGTGATCCCAGTGTCTGGGATTGAGCCCCACCTGAGCTTTCTGCTCAGCAGGGAGCCCGCTTCTCTCTCTTCCTCTCTGCCTGCCGCCCCCCCTGCTTGTGCTCTGTGTGTCAAATAAATAAATAAAATCTTTAAAAAATAATAAAAATAGGGGCACCTGGGTGGCTCAGTCGTTAAGCGTCTGCCTTCGGCTCAGGGCATGATCCCAGAGTCCTGGGATCAAGTCCCGCATCAGGCTCCTCCGCTGGGAGCCTGCTTCTTCCTCTCCCACTCCCCCTGCCTGTGTTCCCTCACTCACTGGCTGTCTCTCTGTCAAATAAATAAAATCTTTAAAAAAATATAAAAATAAAAAATAATAAAAATAAAAGTATGGAACTCAATCTCCTATATTAGATCTTTGAATTTTTCAGACCTCTGAATTTCATGAATTGTACCCACCCAACCCCAAAATGGAGATCCACATGTTTGGGGGAGTTTTTGTTGTTGTTTTGCCTTTTTGTCTGGGGGGTGGGGAGGAGAAAGAATAATACCTTACCTTTACTACCATTTTTTTAGAAAGATAACAAGGGGCACCCAGCTGGCTCAATTGGTAGAGCATGTGACTCTTGATCTCAAGATCATGAGTTTGAGCCACACGTTGGGTGCAGAGATTATTTAAAAAAAAAAAAAAAAAAGATTAAAAAATATAACAAAGGTAGGAAGGACATAGTCTCTATTAAAAAAAAAAAAACTTTGAAACAAATTCAGCTTTATGAGTAACTAAAGATATTTGCTTGATACAGACGAGCCTGAGAAGATGTCAAAATGGGAGGATCCTAAGCTCACCTCCTCCCATGGACACACCTAGATAACAGCCACATGAGTGCAACTAACCCAGAAAACTACACAACTGGCTGAAAAGAGTCTCCACAGTTAACTGTAGAGAAAAGGCCACACTGAAAATGGTGGGGGAGGTAGAGACTTACTAGGGAACAAAACCCCCAGCAAGACTAACCAAAAGCGGGAGGGACACCACAAGCGCAGAGAAGAGAGAACAGACCCCAGCCAGGCACCCCAGACACAGGGGACCTGCTCTGAGAAGGTAAGTCCTCATAACATTTGGCTTTGAAAACCAGTGGGACTTAACTTCTTGAGTTTATACAACCAATGGAGTTTAATTCCAAGTACTTTATTTTTTTATTATTTAAATTTTGTTAGTTAACATATAATGCAATCTGGTTTCTGGAGAATTCAATGACATCACTTACATACAACACCCAGTGCTCATCACAACAAGTGCCGTCTTTAGTACCCATCACCCACCTAGCCCATCCCCACCCCACCTCCCTCCACCAGCCCTCAGTTTGTTCTCTGTCTTTAAGAGTCACTTATGGCTTATTTCCCCCTGTCCTTTTTTTCTTTGTCCCCCTTCCTGTATGCTCATCTGTTTTCTTCCTTAAATTCCACATATGTCAGGTACTTTAAAAGTCAGCTGACTTGCCTCTGGGAGAGCCATAAGGAACTAGGTGAGTCTTCACCCTCAAAAAGACAGCATAACAAACAACCCCACTGAGAAATCACAGAAACAGCAGTGTGGAAAGCACCTGGAGTACACAGGAAAAATATTTACTAATCTCAGAATATGTGCTGGAGGGGCAAGGATCCTTAAGAGAACAAAAGAGGTGTTGGGTGCCATTTCTCCCCACACTCACAACCTAGATAAGCTGACGCCTGCAGAAACCAGCTGGAACACTCTCCACCTAGCTTGCTAAAGCTGCATCACACCCCTGTATTCTCCTGCGGGTCTGTCCCCTCCGGCCCCTCCAAAACAATGCTTCATATAATCTGTTCTATAAGCAGGCATGACAGCAACCAGTGCCCCAAAGTGATTCTTGCCCTGGGGAGAGGGCAAGATAACTGCACACACCAGCTCAACTGCAGCCCCGGCAGTGGGGTGGGGGCAGACACCTGGTCTGACTGCAGGCCACACCCACCCATGAAAGCCTTCCGGGGATAATGCAGAGGAGAGCCCTGCAGTTGGATGTGACCACAGCCCCCACAAATGGGCTAAGGGCAAGCACCTGGTCTGACCCAACTATAAACCCAAGGAGGCCCCAGACTACCCCCTTGACAGCACAGGGATTAAACCCCACCCACAATATGCAGAGAGACATGTGGACAACGAGACCAAAAACAAATGTGGGTCAGCCACAGCAACAGGGTGCATGCAACACACATAGGAGACACCCCGTAAGTGCCTGGTTTTGGTTAGCAGGGGGCATTGTCCTACTGAAAGCCCTCTTCTTCATAAAGCCACTACTTTCAAGATCAGGAGACATAGCTGACATTTCTAACACAAAGAAACAAAAACAGAGTTAGACAAAATGGAGGAGACAGAGGATTTTGTTTCAGATGAAAGAACAGGACAAATCACAGCAAAAGAGCTAAACAAAATGAAGATAAGCAGCATGCCTGATAGAGAATTCACATAATAATCATGGTGATACCTACTGGTCTTGAGAAAAGAGTGGAGGCGGACAGACCTTCAAACAAGAGATAGAAAATATAAAGAACCAATCAGAGATTAGGAACTCTCATCCTGAAATTAAAAATACACTAGAGGGAATCAAGAATAGATTAAAGGAAGCAGAAAAATCAATCAAGTTGGAAGACAGAGTAATAGAAAGCAACCAAGCTGAACAGCAAAAAGAAAAACAAATAATAAAAAATGAGAATAGGTCGGGGCGCCTGAGTGGCTCAGCTGGTTGAGCATCTGACTCCTGATTTCAGCTCAGGTCATGACCTCAGGGTCGTGGGATCAAGCCCCATGGTGGTCTCCGCACTCAGCATGGAGTCTGCTTATCTTCCTCACTCTGCTCCTCCTCCTGCTGGTGCTCATGCTCACTCTCTCTCACAAATAAAAAAGTAAATAAAATCTTTAAAAAAAAAAAATGAGACTAAGTTAAAGGAATTCAGTAACATCCTCAAGGGTAATAACATTCACATTAGAGGGATCCCAGAAGAAGACAGAGAAAAGGGGGCACAAATTTTATTTGAAGAAATAATAGCTGAAAAGGCCCCTAAACTGGAGAAGGAAACAGACATCCAGATCCATGAGGCACAGAGAGTGCTTCACAAAATCAACCCAAGGGGGACCATATGAACACATATAATAATTAAAATGGCAAAAAGCAGTGATAAATAGAGAATTTTAAAAGCTGTAAGAGAAAAAACAGTAACACACAAGAGAAACCCTATAAGGCTATCAGTTGGTTTTTCAGCAGAAACTTTGTAGGCCAGAGGTAGTGTCATGATATATTCAAAGTGCCAAAATGAAAAAAAAAAAAAAAATGCAACCAAGAATACTCAAGTCAGCAAAGCAATCGTTCAGAATACAGAGGTAGAGTTCCCCAAACATGAGTTAGAGTTTATCACCACTAAACCGTCCTCCCATGAAACATTAAAGTGAATTCTTTGAGTAGGAAAAAAAAAAAAAAAAGGCCAAAATCAAGAATAAGAAAATAAGGAAAGTAAAGTATTTCACAGATAAATACTAACATAATAAAAGACAGGGCACCTGGCTGGCTCGGTCAGTAGAGCATGCAACTCTTGATCTCAGGATCCTGACTTCAAGCCCCACATTGGGCACAGAGCTCACTTTAAAAAATAAAAATAAAAGAGGATGTCAAGTATGACATCATATACATAAAATCTGGGAGGGAGGGGTGGCGAGTTAAAATTTGGTGCTTTTAGAATGGGTTCAAACTTAAGCAATCATCAACTTAGTATAGACTGCTACATGTAAAGGATGTTAAATAAAAACTTCATGTTAACCACATCAGAAACCTGTGAAAGATATGGAAAAACATAAAGAAAAAAATTCAAGCTTATTACTGAAGAAAGCTATCAAACCACAAGGGAAGAGACAGGAGAAAAAAAAATAAAAGAACTACAAAACCAACTATAAAATGAGTAACAAAGTGGCATACCTATCATAAGCACATTAAATGTAAATGAACTAAATGCTCCAATCAAAAGACAAAGGGTGACAAAACATAAAAAAAAAAAAAGGCAAGATCTTGGGGGGACAGGCTAGCCTGGTGATGCGTATTAAGGAGGGCACGTATTGCATGGAGCACTGGGTGTTATACACAAACAATGAATCATGGAACACTATACCAAAAACTAATGATGTACTGTATGGCTGTATGGTGACTAACATAATAAAATAAAATAATAAAAATAAAATAAAGAAAGGAAAAGAAAAAGAAAAAAAGCAAGACCAAACTATATGCTGCCTACAAGAAATTCACTGCAGGCATAGACACATGAAAACTGAAACTGAAGGGATGGAAAAACATTTATCACGCAAAGAGAGGCTAAAATAAAGATAGGGTAGCAATACTTAGGTCAGACAAAATAGACTTTAAGGCAAAGACTATAAGAAACTGAATCCAACAATACATTATAAAAATTATTCACCATGATGAGGTGGGATTTATTCCAGGGATGTAAGAAAGATTCAAAATTCACTAATCAAGGGCATCTGGCTGGCTCAGTCGGTGGAGGTCTAACTCTTGATCTTGAGGCCATGATTTTGAGCCCCACAGTGGGTGCAGAGATTACTTAAAAATAAATAAACTAAATTTTAAAAGCACAAAATTCACAAATCGATCGTGATATATGACTAACAAAACCAAGGATAAAAACATGATGACCTCATCAGATCCATCAAAAGCTTTGGACAAAGTACAACATCCATTCATGATTTAAAAAACTCCTAGCAAAGCAGATTTAGAGGGAACCTATCTAAACATAATAAGGCCATATAGGAAAAACCCACAACTAACGTCATACTCAAAGGTGAAAAACAGAGATTTTCCCCTAAGATGAAGAATAAGAGAAGGATGTCCACTCCTACCACTTTTAACACAGTACTGGAAGTCTTAGCCATGGCAATCAGACAAGAAATAAAGTATCTAAATTGTTAAGGAAAAAGTAAAATTTTCACTATTTGCACATGGCATAATACTAAATAGAGTAAACCCTAAAGACTCCACCAAAAAAAAACACTAGAACTGATGAGTTTAGTGAAGTTGCAGGATAAATATCAATGTACAGAAATGCATGCCATTTCCATACACGAATAATGAAGCAGCAGAAAGAGCAATTAAGAAAACAATCCCATTTACGATTGCACCAAAAATAATAAAATACCTAAATAATAATAATACCTCTAAACTTAAACAGGGAGGTGTGCAGCAGCCACTGGCCGAGAGCTTATGCTAAGGATATAACAGAAAAACATGTTTGTGACCTTGCGGGCTTTAGCGTAAACGTCAGAGCACAGCGGCCGGGAACGCCCAGCTTACACATGGCAGAACACTGTCCCCACCGAAACTTGATTGCTCTTGACAATAGCCCATGGGGTCCATAGAAACATGTTTAAGAACAGGCCTCACTTGCTGAACGTGACATCATCTAATCCCGTGACCTTCCCCGTGAGGTACTACTATTCACTAGGATGTAATAAGGATCATTCCCTTGGTTGTCTTTGATTGTTTATTGCCAATAAATATGCGAGGTTGCAGCTGTTCGGGGCAATCGCAGTCTTGGCGATGGCAGGCCTGGCGGTCGTCCCCTGCACCCACGCTCTCTTTCACAAGCTAACATGTCTGTGCCTCGTCCTTCTCCCAAATCAACACCACGGCCCTGCGGGCAGTGTCGAGGCAGAGGTGAAATACCAGTATTCAAAAAACTGTACAACACTGATGAAGGAAATTGAAGATGACACAAACAAATGGAAAGATACATCCCATGGTCATTGATTAGGAGACTATTGTTAAACTGTTCATACTACCCAAAGCAATCTACAGATTGCCTTTTAAAATACCAAGAGCATTTTTCATAGAACTAGAACAAATAATCTTACAGTTTGTATGAAACCACAAAAGACCCTGGAAACCAAAGTGATGGTGAGAACAACAAAGCTGGAGGTATAACAATCTCAGATTTCAAGATATGCTACAAAGCTGTAATAATCAAAGCAGTGTGGAATTGCCAGAAAAGTAGACCTAGAGATCAACAGAACAAAATACAGAGTCCAGAAATAAACCCACAATTATATGGTCAATTAATCTACAACAAAGCAGGCAAGAATATGCAGTGGGGAAAAAAAGACTCTCTTCAGCAATTGGTGCCAGAAAAACTGGACAGCTACCTGCAAAAGAATGAAACGGGACTACTTTCTTACACCATACACAAAAATAAACTCAAAATAGATAAAAGACCTAAATGTGAGGGGCGCCTGGGTGGCTCAACCGAGCATCCAACTCTTGGTTTCAACTCAGATTGTGATCTCATAGGTCCTTAGATTGAGCGCAGTGTCAGGCTCCGCACTTAGCAGGGAGTCTGCGTGAAGATTCTCTCCTTCTGCCCCTCCCTTTTCTCTTGCTCACTCTCTCTCTCTCTCGAATAAATCAATCTTAAAAAAAAAAAAATCTAAATGTGAGACCTGAAACCATCAAATTCCTAGAAGAAAATATAGATAGTAATTTAACATCCACTGTAGAAACATTTTTCTAGATATGTCTCTTCCGGCAAGAGAAACAAAAACAAAATTAAACTATTGTGGGTATAACAAAAGAAAAAGCTTTGCCTACCATAAGAAACCAGCAACAAACCATCAGCAAAATGAAAAGGCAACAGAGCGAATGGGAGAAGATATATGCAAATTGTAATTCTGATTAGGAGTTAATATCCAAAATATATGAAGGATTTAAATAACACCAAAAATAATCCTATTAAAAAACAGGCAGAGGACCTGAATAGACATTTTTCCAAAGAAGACATACAAATGACCAACAGACATACGAAAAGACGCTCGACATCAGTAATCATCAGGAAAATGCAAATCAAAATGCAATGAGTTAATCACCTCACACCTGTCAGAATGGCTAAAATGAAAAACACAAGAAATAACAAGTGTTGGTGAGGATGTGAAGAAAAAGGAACCTTCATGCACTGTTAGGAATGTAAAATGGTGCAGCCCCTGTGGATAATACAGGTTCCTCAAAAAAAAAAAAAAATTAAAAATAGAATTCCCTGCAACCCCTGTCAAAAGACCAATAGCATTTTTCACAGAGCGAGAATAACAATCCTAAAATGTGTATGGAACAATAAAATGCCCCCTAAAAAACAAAGTAACCTAAGCTTGAGGAATCACAACTCTAGACTTCAAGATATATTACAAAGCTGTTAATGATCATAACAGTATGGTACTGTCACCAAAACAGATACGTAGATCAAGAGAATAGAAAATCCAGAAACGAACCCACAATTATATGTCAATTAATCTTTGACAAAGTAGGAAAGAATGTCCAATGGGAAAAAGAATGTCTCTTCAACATATGGTGTTGAGAAAACTGGACAGCAACATGCAAAAGAATGAAACTGGGCCACTTTCTTACACCATACTACACAAAAATAAATTCAAAATGAATTGAAGACCTACATGTGAGACCTGAAAGATAAAAATCCTAGAAGAGAAGACAAGCAGTCACTACTCTGACATCAGCCAAAACAACTTCTTTCTAGATATGTCTCCTGAATCAAGAGAAACAAAATCAAAAACAATCTGTTGGGACTAAATCAAAATTAAAAGCTTCTGCACAGTGAAGGAAACAATCAACAAAACTAAAAGACAACCTACAGAATGTGACAAGATATTTGCAAATGACATATCTGATAAAGGGTTAGTATCCAAAGTATATAAAGAACTTATAAAACTCAAAATGAAAATAATCCAATTAAAAAATGGTCAGAAAACATGAACTGACATTTCTCCAAAGAAGACATCCAGATGGCCAACAGACACATGAAAAGATGCTCAACATCACTCATCGTCATGGGAATGTAAATCAGAACCACAATGAGCTACCACCTCACACCCGTCAGAATGGCTAAAATCAACAACACAAGAAACAACAGGTGTTGGCGAGGATGTGGAGAAATAGGAATCCTCACGCACTGTTGGTGGGAATGCAAACTAGTGCAGCCACTGTGGAAAACAGAATGAAGATTCCTCAAAAAGTTAAAAATAAAACTATCCTATGATCCAGCAATTGCACTAATGGGTATTTAACCAAAGAACACAGAAGTACAAATTCAAAGGGATTCATGCACCCCAATGTTTATAGCAGCATTATCTACAATAGCCAAATTATGGAAACTGCCCAAGTGTCCATTGATCAGTGAATGGATAAAAAAGATATGGCATATGTGTGTGTGTGTGTGTACACACACACACACACACACACACACACACACACAGGAATATTATTCAGCCATAAAAAAGAATGAAATCTTGCCATTTGCAAAAACATGGATGGATCTGGAGAGTATTATGCTGTGAAGTAAGTCAGAGAAAGACAAATACCATATGATTTCACTCTTATGTGGCATTTAAAAAACAAAATAAATGAACAAAGGGGCAAAAAGAGACAAAACAAAAAACAGACTCTCAACTATAGAGCACTGGAGGTTGCCAGAGTGGAGAGGGGTGAGGGGATGGGTACAATAGGTGACAGGGATTAAAAGTACACTTACTTGATGAGCACTGAGAAATGCATAGAATTATCGAATCATTATATTGTACACCTCAAACAATATTATACTCTATGTTAATTATACTTGGATTTCTTACAAAGGTATTTACCAGATTTTTTTCCAGACTAGAGAAAGAAAATCATCTAGTAGTAGCTCTAGTGCATAGTCTTAAATGCTGGTCTTCAGAAAATCTCAATACTTTTAATTTGCCTCCAACAAGCTCACATATGAGGAAGAGAAAGAGCTCAAATTTTTAAATGTAAAATATTCATTTTTTTCTTGCAGAATAAGAAGAATTTTACTTTGACTGTAGTTAAGAGGGAGAGAAGGCATAGGTCCAAGGGTTCTTGCCTTCTTTCTGCCTCCTGTGGCTATTTAGAAGACTGACTGAAAACCAAGAGAACAGTAGGTGATTGATTAAAGAGCTCTCCAGGACTTACAAAACAGAGAAAATTCAGAAGTGTCTCCAACATAATAATCTGGAGTGGCCACAAAAGCCTGTTAAATACAAAACTGCTCATGGGTACTTGGGACTGAGTTTCACTACCCATCAAACACTGGAGCAACTGCTCCTCACCTCAACTGCCCTACTTCCCCTGCTAATGGTGGGACAGCAGGTAAATAAATATGGCAAAGCCATGGACCACACGTGGATGGAGTTGATGTGTGTGACGCTAAGTGAAGTCAGCCATTCAAAGACAAATACCATATGATCGCATATGTGGAATTTAAGAAAGAAAACAGATGAACATAAGGGCAGAGTGGAAAAAGGGAGAGAGGCAAACAAGCTGTAAGAGACTCTTAACAGAGAACAAACGGAGGAGTAATGGAGTGAGGTGGGCGGGGGATGGGCGAGACGGGTGGTGGGGATTAAGGAGGGCACTTGTGATGAGCCCTGGGTGTTCTATGTAAGTGATGAGTCACTGAAGTCCACTCCTGAAACCAATAATGCACTGTGTGTGAACTACCTAAAATATAAATAAACAAACACAAACATGGCAATAGGATGGGAAATTTTTTGTTTTCAACCTATAGACCAGGGGTTGGCCAAATGCAGCCTGCTGCCGGTGGTTGTATGATCTTCAAGCTGGGACATGGTTTTGACATTTTTATCAGTTCAAGAAAAACAAAACACTATTCCATGACACATGAAAATTACGCAATTCAAATCCAGATGCATGAATAAAGTTTTATTGGAAAGCAGCCATGCTCATTCATTTACAAATTGCCTCCAACTGTTTTACACTCAAACAGTGGAGTTGAGTAGTGACCACATGGCCTACAAAGCCTAAAACATTTACTATCTGGCCCTTTCTGGAAGTTTGCTGATCCCTGCACTAGACTAGTACCAGAAAGATAAGAGACTATGTTCTCGTTGTCAGCATTTGGTTCTTTTGCTGCCCAGTATCCACCTCCCTCCTTCTGCAGGCCCACCCCCGTTCCTTTCAGAGGGAGGCCTTCTCTCTCAGCACAGTCCTTTGGATGGGGCCAAAGTGTAAGGCAAACATTAAGCCAGTCCCCTTGGGCCAACAGTGGGGTTGGAGGCACTTGTCTCAGTTGGTCCAGAGTGAATCCTGGGACTTTCAAGGGTTCTCCCACTTTTCCCAAGGACACGAACCTGAGATGTAGAATTGGAATCATGGGTTTCAGGTTCAAGCTAACACAGAGTGAAAGAAATGCAGACGTAGAAGCAGAGAGACACGCCCGGTGCCTACTACACAGCTGGAGCCTGGATCACGCCATATCTGAAGCCAACTACACTCTTCAATTCAAGACAGTTTTGCTCTTATTTGTTTCAATTTTATTTCCTGTCACATGAAATTAAAAAAAAAAAAAAAGAAGTCTTCACCAACACAGCTCCATTTCCATTTGATTCCTGATAGCACCCAGTCCCACAGCATTAACACAGGCAGGCTCTATAAATGCCCATGAATTGGGAGGACAGCTTGAACAGTTGAGAGCTAGGAAAAAGAATCCCCACAGGCCTGTAGATATACAGAGGTTAATAAACACAAAGAACGTAGAAGCCACAAAGGCAAGGCAAGTTAAAAATAAGAGCAGCATTATCAATGACCACGGACTGTCAACGTGGGCCCCACAGTGTGGCACATATCTGTTCAATGCGATGTCTTACAGCAACGTATTAAAACTCCATGGAACAGAGGAACAGATGCTGGGAGGTCTTACCTGTCACAGAGTTAGAGGAGATTGAAACCAGGTCTGCCCAGTTTGAAAGCCCATGCTCACAGATGCTTTGACTATAAGAGCTCCTCTTCCTCAGACACAGGTCCTGTGAGGTAGGGCAGTCTGCCAAGAGCGACCTAAAAACTGGTTTCGAGTTGTACTGATCCCTTCCTATGTGACCCTCAGCAAGGGACATTTCCACATCCCATTACCTCACTTATACAATAGTGTGGTCATCTGCCTGTATCAAAAAGTTGCCTTGAGGATTCAGAGACCAAAAACAAAAACAAAAAACAAAAAAAAACAAAAACAAAAAAACCATAAAGCTCCTAGCACAGAAACGGACACATCCCAGGAACCTGAGACGTGCCCTCCTTAGGTTCCCATGCCTGAGCTGGGTCAGCGTGGTCCTGTTGCCCTGAAGCCTCTTCACAACCACGGTCCAGCAGAACTCATTCCAAAGGAACACGCACACGCTCAGCGGCTCTTGGGGGACCCACAGCAGGCACTAGACGCTGAGAGTGTACCCTTCACTGGCTCCTGGTAATGAATTGTGCTTTTAACCAGCCTGACGCAGCCAAGCCTCAAGTTCCCAAGCTGAAGCCCGTTAGCATACACAGCCGCATTTACTGATAAACGCATGTAATTTGTTTCCAGCGTGTCACTGTTTTATGCCTGCTTCCTGTCTTGGGGCTCAAGTGATGAAGTTTTATGCAGTTGTGGGGTTTTTTCTTTTAATTGGAGCTTTAGATTTCAAGAAACAAAAAATTTGTGTTCAATTTGAAATCTCTCCTAGGTTTGCAATCCTTTGGTGCATTTAAAGGGGAACACGAAGAGGGAAAGGATGAGGGTGACATCTACTAGATCAACCCGGGTAAAGATCAAGGCAGCTTATCTCATCAAATGAGGGAAACACCTTGTCACATGTCCTTTGTAAAGACTAGGCCATTCTGTTGTCTTTCTGGGATGCTGTGACCATGTCTAATGGACCAGGGAAGCAGAGCTAAGAGTCCCTTTTCCTGGACAATGGATGGTCAATGGAAGCAACTGATTCTGATATCCATTGTCTGTGAGATACCCAGCCCTGCAACATACTTGTGCATGACCTCGGTCAATAATTTATGTAAGTTTCAGTTTCCTGTTCTGTAAAATAGGTATAAAAGTTCTCAGTTCATAGATATGACCAGACACTTGGTTGCAGTCAAGAAGACCATATGAGAATCTACAGAAGGATAGATGTGCACACATGGAAGGTCAGCAGGAACCCCCAGTGCTCCACAGACAAGGCAGTAAGTCTGCCCAGAACGCCACTGCCAACAGCCTGAGCAGATTTCATCACCCCCGTCTCTGCCCTCTTGTCTCTTAGCTCATGCTCAAGTTCCGAGAAGCCAGCCTGAGTGTCTGCTTGGCTAACGTGCTTGCTGGAGGCAGAGAGACAGTGTGATACCCCTGGAGGTAGGGCACTACCCCGTCCCATGGAGAGTCCCATGAAGATATGCACCAACCCAAGTCTTTCCGAGATGAGACATGTCCAGGACAACAGGATGGTTTAAGAATAAACAACCTGACACACAGAAAGCCCTTAGCAACCGACTAAGAACGTAGCAGATGGCCAATAAATGACAGCTATTATTATTGCTATAATTAGCATTATTTTTAGCCACTACCACTCTGGCCACCAGGGGGGTAAGTTAGGCAGGTGAAAAAATAGACTCATTTTTTATGAATTGATGATGAGGAATCATGGGGAGAGGGTACAACTACAGACATTCAACAGAGAGGCCAATGCTTCCGAGGAATAATACCCAAGAGTATCGAGGCCACTTGTGAACCATTCTTGGCATGTATCACAGTCCACCTGGACACTGGGGGACCCTCTCCAGCTCTGCAGCAACACCGGTGCGGCTATGCTGGGCCCTCCCTTCCATGTGGCGGAGTCCCCCACACCATGAGCAGCGTCCTCAGCTCTGCTCGTGAAGTTTCTTCCATTTGAATGATTTGCCTCAAGTCCCAAGGGTAAGCAAGATAGATCTGAGGTGCTCTGAAGATAACCTTCTAATTTCAAAAGAACATGGGCATGCCTGCACATCGTCTGCATCGAAGATACAGCTCTAGTCTTGATATTAGCTCAGTGTAACTAGGCAGAAAATGATGGTTGACATGGCAATTAATTCTTTGCATCTCTCTGCTGTGTACAATGGGGATTTTTTTTTAAGGGCAAAATTCTCACCATGGGTTCAAGTGCCATTCATCAGTGGCTTTGAACTAAAATTCAAAGTGAAGTAATACCTTGGAAACTGTGGTCTTTGTAACATTCTGAAAGGGGATTACTCTCCTCAGTGTGATTTGAGTTGCTTCTGGCAGTCCTAACATAACTTTGTATTGCGTGGTTCTTCCACACGGCGAAGGTACAGGAGTGCGTATTAATGATGAACCTGAAGACCCAGAGGGTTCAGCAGAGACGTCACAGCCACAAACAAACAACCAGCCGAAAACACCCACATACTCAGTGTTGGGTAAGATTTAGAGAAACTAATAGAAAATTAGTATTGGGCTTAAGGTTACTATAATCTAGAATATAAATTATTTAGAGATACCCTACTCCACTTTCCCGCCATGCCAGATCTCTCACCCATTCTAATATGTTCAAGGTGTAATCCAAGTTGCGACAGTGATAATGCAAAATGATGGGGATTAATTAATCAAAATTTAGTTAAAAGTTAATGTACTGGGTAGTCATTTCTTCATCCGAACAGTAGCTCTTCCGTGCTTCCCATTTGCTGGGAGCAATAATGTGTTCCAGGGATGCAATGCAGAGCAAAGGCAGTCAGGAAATGCTGTAAGTTTTCAGACTTTTGGAAGGAAAACACAGTGATTATAGAAAGAAATGCAAATTGGCAAAAGTTAGCACTGCTAACAGAAGGGTAAGCTCCCCAGGTAAGACAAATAAGGTTTCTCTAACCAAGTGCAGCAAACAAGCTGAGAAGCAAAGACTATGAATTGGTACCCAGGTCAATAGTGGATGGCGTAGGTGGACAGGAAAAGGTTTTGTCAGGCAGTCATCCAACCTGCCTGATCCTCATTCCTTCCCAGGGAATTCTAAAGTCTCTGAACATCCTTGTTAACCGGGAAGTATTTATGTCCCTAGACCCATCCTTCGCATGCCAACCAACAGAAGGACAAAAATTCTCAAATCCAGTCCTATTGTTTAAGCCTCTATGAATAAAGCAATGAAGATTATACAGATGACAAGAAGATGTGGTTCAGCCCTGCCCTCCATAATACCCAATCTAGTTTTGAAAACATATCTATAAACAAAAATCTAACTATGATAAAAATCCAATAGTTAAAAATCTAACCTGCATACATTGCTGGGGAGAACGCAAAATGGCACAGCTACTTTGGAAGACAGTTTCCACACTTGCCCCTCTGTATAATATAATGATGGGTACATGGCATTATACACTTACCCAAACCCATAAAATGTCCAACACCAAGAGTGAACCCTAAGGTAAACTATGGACTTCAAGTGATTATAGTTAATGGAGATTCATCTGGGGTGAAAAATACACATTCTGGTGGGGGTTGTTAATAATGGGGGAGGCTATACACATATGGGTGCAGTGCATATGTGGGAAATCTACATACCTTCCTCTCGATTTTGTTGTAAACCTTAAACTGCCCTAAAAAAAGAAGAAACATTGGGTTTTCATTGGGTCTTCACAGGGAGTAGAAATTGACTGGTGGGAAAGTGAAGACATATAGCCCAGAAAGAGTTAATGGAGGAAATAAAGTCATAGATAAGAGACTGACTGTCCAGTGTTATTGTTGCTGAGGAACTGATCAAGTCAGCTAACTTCTGCCTGATCTGTACCCAAGGCAGACAATTATGACTGCTCTCCATTCTATTCTTTTCAGATTTCTAAAAATCTTTCTTTCCACGCAACCAATCTGAGAAGTTGAAATACAAAACTTAACACGTAAAATGGCGGCACCACTAACGGAAACAACAGAGAGAGGAAAAAGAGCTGAGCTTTGAGGCAAACAGAAAAGATCAATTTAATCTGTTAGTAGGGTAAGCCTAGGAGCAAACTAGTAAAATTCAGCAAGGCCTGTTAACCTGGGAATCAACCTCAGAAACGTGCTTCCAGATCAACATTTACTCTCAAGCCTCTTTGCTATAGAAAAACTATAAACTTCAGTTGGGGATGAATAAGCTCTTCACTGAAGAGGCTGCGGAGTTGTGGAGACCAGGAGAAGCATGCTAATGGGCCGGATCAGGGTTTTTCAAATTTCATTCATTCATTTAACTATTCATCAGTGTGAAAGAGGTGGTAAGAGACATACTAATAGTTAGCCAAGACTTTGTCCTTGAAATGCAAAGGTAACTACAAGAATATGCCTATGTAAGTTAAAGGCTACCTATGTTCAGTCTATGTGCTTCAACAAAGCCATCTATTGGGTCATTTCTGTCTCGTATTTTTTTTAAACACTGCACAATGTATAACTGAGTAAAATTTACTAGTCATGTACCAGACCATTCTGAAATCTATGCTCAAAATAACTCTCTTATACAGAAAATACCTCCAGTTTATGTACATGAAAATGAGACACAGAGAGGTTAGGAAGTTTCCATGGGTCACACTACTGGAAATGGTAGAGCTGGAATTGAAACCCCATCAACCTTGCTCCAGGGGCCACCCTCTAACTATCAGACTATGCTGGCTGGCCAGAGAGAGTGGAGCCCCTCTGTGGAGAGAGGTCATGGGAGCTTGAGCTGAGAGGTTGCTAAAGGGGTCATGCACAGGGGGGAGGTCTCTGGAAATCCAGAGTTCTGATGGATGGTATATACGCCATAGTTACACGAACATAAGAAATAGCATTTAACTAAGGGAGACACTCAAGGCGGGGCCTTCACAGGTGAGAACATTATGGGATTAAGTATCTTCAAAGAATATAATTTAATACAGTATATAAACCAATACAAATTCAAGATAGTATATGTGTGTGTGTGTGTGAGTATATGGAGAAGGGGGGAATAAGTGTAAGGTAGTATTTATTTATTGGTCAGAGTTCAGTGCAGAAAACAAAAACCACTGTAGGTATCTTGAAAAGACTGGGATTTATATACTTGCAAAAAAAAAAAATCATTCAAAGAGTTAGCTAAATGTAATTTAAAAGGCTGCCTCTAGGCTTCTGTGGGAGTTTTAAGTCCTGCTCGCCAAGCAGTTCAGTTCTCCACCTCTGAGACCACTTCCTAACCCCTTGGTGGTTAGTCAAACTTGTGACTAGCTCTCATCACTCATTTTGTAGAGTAAGAGACATGCATTGCTTCCAGGTCAGAGCAGTTGATTGCCAGGACAACATCCCTCCACCCCCTTCATCCCTGTGCCACGGTACCCAGCAAAGACTGAGTTGATGCCTACTTCGTCTGTCTGAAGAGGAGAGTGAGGAGACACAAAGCACAGGCCCTCACCAATCCACACAGGGCAGAGAGCATAAATAAACAAACTTTTATGTGATAGACCACTTAAGACTTTGAGGGTGGTTGTACCCAGCAGAACCTCACTTACACTGACTCAGGTTCTGCCTTGAAGATCATCAACTATCACAGCCACGATCCAGAGAGCAGAAACTATGATTGCCAGTGAGTTACCAAGCTGTCGCTGTTTCCATGGCTACCACCACTGCTGAAGCCACAGCTTCCCCAGACAACAAAAGTAAAGAACAAATGGTGAACATGAAGTCCAGCTGCTACCAACAGTCACATTTACTGGCAGCACAAAATCTCAGGGCAAAGAATGGTCTTTGCCTCTCTACTACCTTCAAAATCTCAAGGTCATCCCCTAGCCAGGACCTAAATACCATCAAGAATCCTAATGGCCAGAGAGACAGGAGAATGTGGATTTTAGCTTTCTCATCCACATGAGGAAGGAGTATGGGGACATAGAAGGTGACAGACACGAAGCGCCAAAACACATGATTCTCAAAGCTTGCTCCAGGGACCCTCTGCATTGGAACCACTGGGGGTGCCTACCACCAGATGCCAAAAATACATAGTCAGAATCCCAGGGGGCTGGGCACCTGCATTTTTACAAGGCCCTTGAGTAATCCTCATACACACTGTAGCTGAGGTCCTCTTGACTATGGCCAAGAGGATTTGCCTGTAAAGGAGACCTAAAACAACAACAACAAAAAAGACCCAAAGCAAAATGGCTCCTACATGAAAACTATTTTACTATTTTGAGGACTCCTGTAAATTGCATGTTTCTTACATAGTTTAAAGTCATATTAAAATTGGAGATCATGAAAATTTCATTTAGACCTGAAAAAAAAAAAAAAACCCAACTCTTTCATTTCACAAACAAGGCTAATAAAGCACAGACAGGTTAACAATTTTACTTAAGATGAAGATTTGTAGTGAGACCAAAGAAATGACTGAAAACCAAATAAATTAGATGTGCTCTCAGAAGTCAAGTCTATTCACCAGCCACCTGAGTATTACCTGCAAAGAAAACAGATCATGGGAAACCCTTCATCCAGAAGCTACAAAAGGCTAAGACTCAAGCCACAGACATATTCTTTTATTATATACCATGTATTCCTTTAACATTTGAGCTAACATCTACACTTTGAGAGATTTCACATAAAAATCTGTATATCCAGTTGCTCTTGAAAAATTAAAAGAGCTAACTATTAGAGGCCCACATTCCCAACTGGCTCCTCTGGAAAGCAGCTACCAAACCCCTGCCCAACCCACAATGGTACACTCTCCAGTTTGCTACGACTCCCACCAGTCCCACCATCTCCTGGAAGTTCAGACTGAGGGTCAAGGTCCATTTACCACCATGCTTGTCTAATTTTTACTCTTAAGAAAGATTTCTTCTAGCTCTATGTCAATCAAAAGGACAGTAACAAATGTAGACAAGATGCTGTCTGAGTTCTTAGACCTTACTTTTTTTTTTTTTTTTTTTTTTTTTTGCCTGCTTGGCCACTAGGGACAATTTATCACCATGGCCTGTATCTGATGGCTTTTCCAACCTGAGGACAAATTTGTGGCACACGGTCTGACCGCCAACTGAGGAGAGCCCCCACGTGGTCACCTGCAGAACAGCAGCCTAGAGAGCTCACTATGTTTGTCCTCTGGCGGGCGGGACAGTTAGGCGTGCTTTTCCTTACAGAATTCCACAGCTCTATGTTTGAGGTAATTAGTCTGGCTCTAAAATTAGCAGTTAAATAAATGTTAATGAACAGCTGTTCCCAATAAACAGGATAAATTGAAATTAATAATTGTTGTATTCATTTAACAAATGAATTACCCACTTTTTAAATACACCGACATAACGTGTAATCTCCTGCCAAGCCAGGCTGGTATAACAAAATTTATTCAGTGGCAAAATAGGGCAGACCGGGAACTTAGCAGGCCAGATACTTTGCCACCCACCCTAAAGATACCAAGAAAACAGAGGGCCGCCTCGCTTGCATCTACTTTAATAGGTAAAAATAGCTGATTGGCTATGATCCAAACAGGAGGGAGAAGAGAGTAATTGCTTTTTTGCTGGAAGTAGGATGAAGTTATGCCAGTGTTCCCCAAAGGGATTTGGTTCTGACACCCTCACCCTTATTTTTTATTGAAGGTACTACTTGCTCATGAACCTTTAAGGAACCCAACTGGGTAGTGTCAAAGAAGCAGAAACCCGCTAGAAATCTTGAGTTCCCAAGCAGTGAGAAGGGCATGAGCTTGGGAGGGCCAGCTCTCCTCCTGACTATACCCATTACCTCAGCTTCCCCATATGTCCGAGGGAAACAACAGTTTCCTCATAGGATTATGGCGAGTTTCACCTGAGATCATATAGGTCAAGTAGCGTATTTATTTGCCACATGGCAGTTGCTTATCACATAGTCATTTCCGCCTACGCCTCAAAAGGAAAAGCAGATTCCAAGGACCCAACTTGCAAATAAATGACACCTTGATCTGCCCAAGCCTCTGCATTCATCGTTCATACAACCACCATTCACTGTGTCAGACTCTGTTCCAGGCAGGGATGCCAACGTGAACGAGGGCTCTGCTTGGAGCAGTGCACACACGAGTGTTCTCATGGGGCAGACACACCAGTGATGTGCGAGGACTTGCAGGTGAGGACCCTCATGGGAGTAGAGGAGGTCTCGAAGTGGGAACATCTGGCATATTCCAGAAAGATGATAGTGTCAGAGTATAAGGACAGTGTCAGAGTATAAGGACACTGTATGATTTCCATTTTTGAAAGGCCACTCTGTGCACGTGAGACCAAGGCAGCAGGAGAGGGTAGGAGGCTCTTGCATGCAGTGGTTTCAACTCAGGTTCTCCAGAAATTGCCATGACCTATCCCCTCCCATGCAAAGGGATCCTCCCTGCCCCAGGAATTCCCCTAGCACACAGTGTTCACTAGACGACACAAGGTCAATACTGACAGAAGGTGTGGCGAGTACTAGCTGAGTCCTCCACTCTCTTCCCCACTAGGAGCTGGCCCTGAAGGCCATGACCAGACTGTCTGCACGACCCTTAACCCTCCCATCCACTCCTCTGTCCCTCTCCCTACTCACAACATCTGCACCGCTCATTATCAGAGGACTGTGCATATGGGGAGACTCAAAATGGTTGTGTTTAAAATATTAAATGACCACAGGCATGTGCAGTGTTTCAGGTTGGGTAAGAGATCTTAGGCAGAGGATGGAGAAAATGGACAGGGGCTGTCAGACGGGTGCCTGGATCCCTGATGACACCGTGCCAGCCTGGACTGCCTGCATCCAGACTTTCCTTATGTGACAAAGAAACTTCTAACTTACTTATGCTATTTTTATTTGAGGTTCCCTATCCTAGGCAGCCAAAGCTAAATCCTCAGCAATACAGAAGCCAAATCCGACAGTCTGCAGAGATACACACTCAACTAATTTCAGTTATCATCTCTGGGGAAAGGACGGCAAGGCTGCAGTAACAGAGAGAAGGCCAAGGAAAATCCAGCTCCTCCTTATTTCGTTTTTTAGAATTCATTCATGTATCTGTACATCTGAGAAATGACTTAAAAGGGTAGCATCCACGTTAAATGAAAACGGGGGGCACCTGGGTGACTCAGTCGGTTCAGCATCTGCCGTCAGCTCAGGTCATGATCTCAGGGTCCTAGGATCGAGTCCCACATCCCTGCATCTGGCTCTCTGCTCAGCAGGGGAGGCTGCTTCTCTCTCTGCCCCTCCCCCTGCTCGTGCTCGCGCTCTCTCAAATGGATAATTAAAATCTTTAAAAAAAAAAAAATGAGAACGAGGGAACAAGGCAGAGCCTGAGGAAGCAGCAGCTGGAGGGCTCAGGGTCTCAGGTGCTCCAGAGCGGCTTCTCGCTGAGCTACCCCGCCGCAGCCATGGAAGGGCCAGGCCATTTCAGCAACCACCTCCCCAGGGGACTCTCACCCACTGTCAGCCGGGTAGCCCCATCACACACACTGCACCTGCGGACTGACCGCCAGAGACCACCCAGCAGGCAACGAGCCTGGTTCCTTCCAGATAAATAGGAATCCCAGCTGAGATATGTGCAGGGCTTTGTCCTCGCTGAATCCTTAGGTCCCAGAAGGTGGGAGCTAGGTTCATTCACTTGCGCTGTGGGAAGCGTTTTATCTTTCACCATCACTACTTCTGAGTCAGGAGGAAGGCGTATGGATGTCACAAAGATGATGTCACGTTGGACTTCTCCTGTGCAGGAAGAGCGATGCTCCACAATTGCATCGTGAGTCAGCCAAGGGCCTGGGAAGAAAGCGTGACCTACATATTCTGCTGGTCTTGTCCGCCCCCCCCCCCACCGCCACCAACCAATGAGACAAGGGAGCTAACGGAGTATGTCACTAAGATTTCACATCCACAGTCAACTCACATTCACCAAGTTCAGATTACGTATTAGCAAAATCAGCAAGAAGCCCCAGATGTCTCAACAACAGAGCAGAAATGAAGAGCAATTTTTCCTGATTTCAACACGCCTGACCTCTTTTGTTCCAGATTTGGCAAAACCCCAACCCTGAAGAGCCAGCCAGCCACGTGGTCTGCACGCACACCTGTAAAGCCTGGCCCGAGCAGACCGGAATCATGATAAATCAGCACCCCCACTCTCAGCTAGGCACTGGACCCACCCAGCAATTCTACTGTTTCAGACTGACCACATCTTCCCGCGTCCTGCGTCTCACATCTTCCACCCGCGGTCCGCCTGTTACCCAGGCGGTCTCTATCAGGGCAACTCCCCCCTCTGCCACCGCAGATGGAAAGCCTCCCTGCATCGGCACTGTGTCCTGGCTCAGCACAGCCGTCACAGAGCAACTGCCACCGCTCTGCTGGGATTCCTCTCCCCTTTGCATCTCTGCCATGTCTCCCAACACACGCGTGCTCTGGCCAAGCAGAGGGCTGCTGGGGCAAGAGGACACTGGGTCTCCTAAGAAATACCAGGCCAAGTCTCCTGGAAGAAGCAATGCTCGAACAAAGATCTGACGGGGAAGGACGAGTTCGCTTGGGAAAGGGGGGGGTGAATATTGCCAGCAGTGGGACCGGGCATGTTCACAGGCCCGATGATGGAATAACGCGTTCACACAGTACTTTCCAGTTCACCTGTTAGAACCAGCCATGTATTTTCACTTGCAAAAATAAATCCCGAAGAAGCAAAGTCTTCCTGGCACTTTCTTAACAACCAAGTCATCTTCAGCAGGTAGCTATCTTCCTCCGTTCAGGCTGTTGTAACAAAATATCATGGACTGAGAAGCTCGTAAACAGAAACTGAATTCTCCCAGTTCTGGATGCTGCAATCCATGATCAGGGCACCAACATGGTCAGATGAGGGCGCTCTTCCCATAGACTTCTTCTCATTATAATGGCAATAATCACATTCAGAAGGGCTCCACCTCATGACCTTATCACCTTTCCCCAAGGCCCCACCCCTAATACCATCACGTTGGGAGTTAGGATTTCCACATGAGTTGCAGGTGGGCAGACACAAACATCCAGACCACAGCAGTAGCCCATACACCCATATGGCTAGTCTAATTAAAATTTAAAAGTTGAATTGAACCTAATAATTTAATTAAAATTAAGTTTAATTAAAAATTAGAACTAAGGGGGCGCCTGGGTGGCTCAGTCGTTAAGCGTCTGCCTTCGGCTCAGGGCGTGATCCCGGCCTTCTGGGTTCGAGCCCCATCGGGCTCCTCCGCTGGAAGCCTGTTTCTTCCTCTCCCACTGCCCCTGCTTGTGTTCCCTCTCTCTCTCTCTGGCTGTCTCTATCTCTGTCAAATAAATAAATAAAATCTTTTTAAAAAAAAATAGAACGAAGTATTCAGTGCTTCAATCGCACTAGCCCATTTCGTACTGGGCACTACAAAAGGAGGACATTTCCATCATCACAGAAAGTCCTGTCAGGTGCTGCTGATCTAAACCACTGGGAGCAGAAGAGCAGATCCAAGACTCATAATAACGTTTATTTGATTTTATTTTTAAATGTATTGTTTGGTTAATTACAGGAAGATTAGTTAACTCATGGTCTTTGGTTAATATCACAAATTAAGCGATCAACATTCTTCTACAAATGTGTCAACAAATTCAAGTAAAACAAGTGTGTTTTCCTTACAAATTCAAGTAGTTTCCAAAATACAAAGCCACAGTCCTCAAAAGATAACTCTGTAAGCCAACTACTGAGTATTACGGAAAAGTTCTTTGCCTTTTTAAGTGAACACTTAGAAATTCACCTTTATGCTGAAAAGATAATCAATAGAGATTTCACTCAAGTTTTATGTTTCCCGGTGTCATTATCCTCTATCCTTTCCCTTACGTCTCTAAATAAAGGATAAAGAATAACCCGAATTCAAAATTACTCGTGTTGGGGCATCTGGGTGGCTCAGGTCATGATCTTGGGGTCCTGGGATCAAGCCCTGCATCAGTCCGCTTCTCCCTCTGCCTCTCCCCCACTAGTGCTCGCACCTGCTCTAATAAATAAATAACATCTTTTTTTAAAAAAATTTTTAAAAATACTTGTGTCAATAACCCCTTTACTCAGCGTTTCTCATCCGGTGCCACGGGGCTTACGGCTTGTGGTTTCAACTTTAAAGCTCTATTTCGGGGTTTAAAACAGCTGTGAGAGGAAGAAAATGTAGTAAATACGCGGCCAGTGGCTGGAGGGCAGAGTGGAGGACACGGTTAAGATCAATGGGGGAAGCAGGCATGGGCCAGGCTATGGAGAGTTTTCACTTTTACCTAATGAGCAGTAAGAAGCCACTCAAGTGTTTCAAGAATAACAAGGGACACGGAAGCAGGAAAAACTTGACCAAATCCGAGTTGCTGCGCAGAGAGAAAGAACAAAGAACCGTCTGGAGGAAGACCAAAATAAATGCGGACAGACCTGTGTGCAGCAGGACTTGAGTGCACGCACTGGGGCACCGGCCAGAGGGTCACCACGCTTCCCGAGTCGAGAAACCATACTGACATGTGTGCAAACAGTCGGGGGAAACGAGACGGAGTATGTGAAAGACAAACAATCCCACACACCTGGAGTGTGTGGTCATCCCCGCAACGGGAGGCTTATTGGCAATATTTAGCTATTATAAATACTGATTAATACTCAAAAAGGAATTTGTTCCAGGAGAATTCTTGACTAATAGCTCAACCCCCATCTCAGGATTCCAAAACAAAAATTTCTCATCACCTTGAAATTTTAATCTCCTCAGGATTCAAGACTGCATGACTTTCCCCTGAAATATTAAAGCAACTCTACCTTTGTTTTCTATATGCCTTATAAAGAAAGCCTGCTTGTAAAGAAAGACGATGGTAATTTCCTTTTCTAAGAAGAGGCAGTAAGTCTGGGCCCATTTATAATCCTAGGATTCTATAGGTCGTGGCAGACCACAGGGCAAATTCAGCCCACAAACAGGTCTTTTTTTGTCTGAATGATGCTTTAAAAGAAAATAAGAACTATTTTTCAATCAGAAAATCTCAGAGAAACCTGGAATACCTTCTTTTCTTGAAAAAGCACATCTGACCAAAAATGGGGCTTTCTTCATACAAGGCAACCATCAGCTAGCAACGAGTGCAAGCTGGTCTTTTGAGACCCAGAACCCCGCTCCAATTCGGGGAGGTCTCCACTGCCCACACACGATATAGGTATTAGAATTCACACAGGTTACACCCTGTTTGTGTCCTCAGCAGCGAGGGACTTTTGTCGCTCGCCCTCTGCTGGCAAATCCATGCAACTGCATAAAACTACCGCAGTCCAGCCGGCTCATTACCAGCTGCAACTAGGTCAGCCGCTCAAAAACAAAATTCTCTTTAACCATATTCCTGAACTTCGTCTAGCATCACATGATAGGTGTCCAAGCAATACAAACTGAATTTGACTTTAACAGCCAACCATTTAAGAAGTGAACAGGCATGCCAAACATCAAAACAAATTGCTCTCTTACTACAGTTAAGATTTGCGAAGAAAATTCAGAATTGCTACATTTGCATAAAAAAGCCTTGGGGGGGGGGTTCCCCAAAATAGTATGACATAATGTCCTCCCATATTCCTGAATATGATTAACGCATATCAATTTGGTCCTCAAGTTTAATGAGCAGCGCTGCGCTAAGCCACCCCCAAGACTAGATGCTTACCTTCTTGTCCCAACTTGGTGCTCAAAGGAGCCGTCACAGAAAAGGGGCCAAAACACAAGAGGCTCTTTGTCCCTGAACTCATGCCAAATGCAGCCCTCCAGCAGGGCCTATCACTACCTTACAAGGCCTTCCCACTCTGCATGCAAAGATTTTTATAGCCCACTCCAACTTAACACACTTTGACAACTTGATTTTGTTTTTAATTTTTATGTATTTATTATGTTTTTTTAAGGAAATTCTCTATCCAACATGGGGCTTGAACTCACCACCCCAAGATCAAGAGTCACAGGCTCCACCAACTGAGCCAGTCAGGCGCCCCTGACAGTTCTATTTTGAAAGACATATTTAATTAGAGATTTCTGCTCTATTTTTACCACCATTCTCTCTAGAAGATAAAATATGACAGGAAAGCCAAGCAATGCTTTGATCCCACCCTGCAAGTTAATCACCACATTCCTAACTAGCAGCAGAGCAGCCCAAGAATGTAAAACGCCAAATATTTTGTAGCTGAACTGGAAATCTAAAGGTAATTTGCCAAGTGCACCTAATCAAAGACTCCTGTGGAAATACGATAAACCCCACAGGTGTGTAAAACCAATCTGAATTAGCAAAGCTGAGAAGTCGAATGCTCACAGAAACTGTTTCATGCGTTGCAAGTACAACTTGGGGTCCCAGCAGAGCTCTGGCCCATTAAGCAATTAATTAATCTCAAAGAATACTTTGTCTTCAACTACATCTATTTGCTTACAAAGAATGTGTTTTCATCTTTTAAACCACCAGTTTCCCGGGAGTCCCTGAGACCCTTACAGGAGGCCCACGAGATCAAAACTCTTTTCTAATAATACTAAAATGTTATTTGCCTTTCTTCCTCTCCTGCTTTCATGAGTGTACAATGGAGTTTTCTAGAGTCTACATGATGAATGATACTTCAACAGACTGAATGAGAAGCAGATATGAGAACCCAGCTCTCTTCTATTGAACCAGGTATCAAGGAGATTTGCAAAGACATACAATACTCCACACTGCTCATGAGAATTTTTTTCTTTTAGAAAATGTAGTTATTTCTTACCAAAAAAACCTATTATGTTAACAGATCTTTAAATGAATTCGTGTTTAAAATTTTTCTCAGCTTTTAGTTTCCAGCAAGGTCAGTATTGACAGATATAACCCACGTAAACAAAATCTCTGAGAGGGGGGCTTCAATAATTTGAAGAGTGTAAAGGGAGCCACAGACCAAAAGGTTTCAGAACCACTGTCTTAACAGATTTCCTGTTGTTTATTAGATTAAGCAAGCCCTCTGAAGACTGGTTTCGTCTTAAATCATCTTTTTTGCATCACTAATGAAGATGGGTCAAGTTTGAGAACTCAGCCCTCAATGCTCCTCCCAGGCCTCAGCCCCCGGCCCCCAGGCCCCACTTGCCACCCCTACAGTCTTCATGTCTTCTGTTGAGGCATTTCCATTCCATCCACTTGCTCAAAGACCGTGCTATAGGAGGATTACGACCATCACGACTCAGCATTTTTTCCACTGGTGAGCGTTTACCATTAGCCAGACATGTAGCCTTCAAGATCTCATTAAAAAGAGTCCAGAACCGTGCCTGAAACATGTGAGCCCTCATTCAATGTTAGCAGTGATGGCAGTGATGCCTGCCTTACAATAATCCAACGTCTTCTTCACTTACAGTTGGGGAAACCAAAGCACCTGTTACTTGCTCCAGGGCAGGGACACAGCTAAGGATTGGCAGAACTGGGATTCCAACCCAGCTCTATCTAAATCTCAAGTCCAAGAGCTCAACACTCACGCTGTGCACCAGCGTTTCTCACACTTTACGGTGCAGATGAATCATCTGAGGTTCCTAGGAAATGCAGATTCTGACTCCACGACCATGGGGTGGGACCTGGGACTCTGCATTTCTAAGACATTTCTGCATGTCTTTGGCTCCCAAGAAGGCCAAACCTGCTGGTCCTCAATGCACAGTTTAGAAGACTGTACACCTGGCCTCTCATAAGCATCTTCAAAGGGTTTTGTTTTAGTCTGTGTTCATTTTCCTCTATCTATAATGAGATGTCTTTATCCCAATTAAAAGTATTTTTCCTCTCTGTCCCATTCAACAACAGTCCCTAGCCTTCATTCAACCCCTATTTTTGCCCATTGCTCACAGGCACTCAGCAACTACCTTTAGAATATCACATTCACTCTTCTCTCCATCAGCTGAACCAGTCCCTCCAGCTGGCGCCAGGGGGCACTGCCGGCTCATCAGTGGTTCGGGCCCTGCAGCCGCGTCTTGGGAGAGTTCTGTTCCGGCTTCGTGTGGTTATGTGAACTTCTATTAAAAATGGATGGGAACTGGAAAAATCAAACTGCAGGTGGTGACCAAAAGTATAGGTCTCAAACACAGCACAGATGAAATAGCAAAAGACATCAGTAAGCGTGCCAAAATGTATTAAAAACTATCTGGCCTTGGTGGAGTGTAGGTTTTATGACCAACTGTTTGTCCATCTAAGACAAAAACAATCAAGAACTTATTTGATTCTGGGGCGCCTGGCTGACTCAGTTGGTAGAGCACGCGACTCTTCATCTCCGTGTTGTGAGTTCAAGCCCCACATTGTGCACGGAATTTGCTTAACAAGACCTAAAAAAAAAAATCTGTCTGAATCTAAGAAATGTATCAAGTATTAATTCTAAAGACAAGTTAGTGGGTATTTTATAATATTTATTAATTGCACTTTGAACAGAGCTCTCCCTCATTTTTCCATGGGTCACCTCCATTCACACTCCAGGCATAAAAGCCCCTTATACCACTATGTTACAAATATTACACAGGCAAAACCAAAGATTCACTCATGATGGAACCCAGTAGCATCCCATTCATAATTGTATACATACATGTTTTTTTGTAAATAAACATCAAGAAATATATGGAAGGGTCTTCACCACAGTGTTTTATAGTAAGCAGGATTGCAGTTGAAAGTAGACTCCAATGAGAAAATGTCTAGATTCTGGACATTATCACAGGAGAAATAACTAATTCATATCAAGCACAGAGACAGTGTCTATTACACACATTTCTACCATTCCCCAGGAGCTGATCCCATAGCTCCCTTTGATAATTCATTACACACCATAAAGTGTGAGAATAGGGTTACAGTTATTAGAAAGAAAATTTATTTTGGAGACACATTAATGTTTTGGAGCTCAAATGCCAAGGACAGACCACCTGGGATCAAATCCTAGGCCTATCACTTACTGATCACATGATTTTGAATTAGTTACTTCATGAAATGCAATGCTCCAGACTCAGTGGGCAAAGACCTTGTGATGGATAATGTGAAGAACTCAAGGATTCAATTCCATTGTCCAGGTAATCCCAGTACCCACATGATACAGGAAATGCCAATGACCATAGCAAGATTTAAACCCAGTTCAATGATCTCCAGTGTCATATGGTATTTATGGGCAAGAATGGCTCTTTAGTAATCGCTAAGTCCGGTTCTAACTAAGGAATATACCCAAGGTTGACGGGAATGGCCTGACTTCAATCAGTGACATGAGATCCTAAAAAAATCCCTCCCTTCCAAACTTATACCCTGTTCCATAAAAACATGTGACAGAACACTCAGCAGCCATTTTAAAGATCTAGATCAATTATTCAAAGTTATTTATGACGGAATATGAAAAAGCAAACTTACAAAGACATCTAGAGGCATCTTTTCAAAATTGCATACAATATATAATTGAAAATATGCATATGAAGTCATCTGGGAGGTGTCACATCTCATTTCTCCCATGCAGCCTTCCCTGAGAAACCCAGGAGCTCTCCTGCCTCTGAGCTTTTAACCTCTTTTCTAGATTCTGTCAGTGACAGATATACCCTGGAGTTTCAAAGACCTACCTCAGGGGTAGGTGAAAGGGGTTCAGATAATAGGACCACGATTCAGTCAACTCCTGCTTCAAAGAGAACACCTCTCTCATTTCATCTGTTGCAGGTACTGGGCTCCTAAGATTTCATCTGAAAAGAGGTTTTCCATAGCTAAATTAAGAGCCAGTGCCATTGACCACAGTATTAACTTGGTACTTGCCTTGCATTTCCAGTGGTATGGTCTTACGTAACATGACAGATGATCTTTCACCCCCGAAGAGGCTATCTTCAAGGACTTTACAAGACCTCAGTCCTACTGCCTTGATTTACCCACAGTTATATAGAATGGCTTCACAGATTCTTGTTGAACAATTGAGAATACTTCCACTAGGACATCCATGTTTACAGGACACGGTCTGCTAACCAACAACCAAGATAAGTGTATCAAAGACTGGGACTCAACATCTACAGATCTCCACTCGCTTTTTCTCATGACACCTGAAATCCTGTTTACTGTCATCTTCTACCCACAAGCACATAACTTTCAGAAGCATTTTCTAAAGCTGTCAACAACCATTCCTCAAATGGCATTTTATACCAATTAATTGTCAAATACAGTATTATGCTCAAAAGTCAAGTAATTACATGAACCCAGGCTTGGGTTCAACTTGAACAATAGACAGGGAAAAGTCAAGAGTTGTGCTGTCCAGTATGGAAGCCACTAGCCCCATGTGACTATTTCTTTTTTTTTTTCTTAAGACTACTTATTTATTCGAGAGAGAAAGAGAGCAGGAGTGTGCATGAGTAGGGGGAGGGGCAGAGAGAGCAGCAGACTCCCTGCTGAGCAGGGAGCCCAATGTGGGGCTTGATCCCAGGACCCTGAGATCATGACCTGAGCCAAAGGTAGAAGCTTAATCAACTGAGCCACCCAGCCCCCCCCACCATGTGACTATTTCTATTTAAATAATTTAAATCAAATAAAATTTATAATTCAGTCCCTGAGCTATCTTAACAGCATTTCAAGTGCTCAATCATCACAGGTAGCTGGTGGCTACCATATTGGAAAGTATAGATAATGTTCCCATCATCACAGAAAAGACTATTGGATAACATTGATAAACTTGGTGGCCTTGATAGCATTTCATAAAGTGTTCTGAAGAACACTAGCCTGGTTAAGATGCTGTAATGCTGGCTAAGTTCATCTGGAAAATTCTGCGTCCACACCCCCTGCCTTACGTATCAGTGTATTAACATCATGGAAACTCAAGACTCAAGTTCTAACATCAGACAGATGTGAGTTTGAATTCTCGCTCTACCACTTATAGCAGTGTGACCTTGAGAAAGTCATTTATCTTTGAACCTCGGTTTCTTCATTTGATGAATGAGAATAACTGAACTCTTTAGTATTGTCACAATGAGATAATCCACAAAAAATTTAGCAAAGTACTTCACAAATACAGAAGTCTCAACAAATGTAAGCTCTAATAGTTATTTTTTAAAGTGCAGAGAAGTCCTATTTAACTTTGTTTAGTCCAGCACTTCCCAAATCCACTACCACCAAACTTTTTTTAGAATACATGAAAGAGAGAATAATACCCCCACCCATCAAAGAGGCTTGTGCCCTAAGAACCTGCGAATATTTACCTCACATGGCAAAAAGGACTTTTCAGGTGTGAAGTAAGGATTGTGAGATGAGAAGACCCTGGATTATCCGGTGGGCCCAATGTAATCACAAGGGTCCTTTCTATGAGGGAGGCAGTAGGCTCAGTCAGAGAAGACGACGCCAAAAGAAAAGCAGAAGTCAGAGGGGGGTTTGCAGGGAGATGCTGGGCTGCTGGCTTTGCAGATGGAGGACAGACCACAAACCAAGGAGTGCAGGCATCCTCTAGGAACTGGGGAAAATAAGGAAAAGGATTCTCCCCTCTAGCCCCTCGAAGGAATGCAGCCCTGCTGACACTTGATTTTAGGACTTTTGATCTCCAGGACTGTGAGATGGTTTGTACTGTTTTAAGGCGCTAAGTTCATGGTAATTTACTACAGCAGAAATAGGAAACCAATAGAGAATAACCTGAAATCATCTCTCAAGGTACTGATGTCCCATTGGGAGGCTTATGTGGTAGAAGGAGCTGGACCCAGTATCAGCAATCCAGGGTCTAGCTCGATTCAGCAAGTAACCTGTTTTGTAACTACGGTCAGGTCAGAAACTCCAGGGTGCTTCAATTTCTTCTACAAAGTTATGACATTATCAACTCCTTTACCTAATTTTTAAAAAGTGTGTGACAGTAAAAATTACAGACCTACTTCATGAGAGTAACTCCAACTTGCATATTTCAACTCTTGTTAATTACAAGTACTCAGCAGAGGGGTAAAAAAATGCATGAAGTAGGAAAGTTTTAGAAGAATGTCCTGAACTTTCATCAAGGATTTATAATGAGGGGCTGAAAAAGATTCATTTTTGTACGTTAACGCACTCAGCCTCAAAGCTACCTGAACCAACATTGTATACCCAGTTGAAATACTGGGAATCAAGTTCTTGTGTTCCCTCCCCTCCACTCAAACATGTTTTCTTTCAAAGATTTGCAATATGGTATTTACTCATTAAGGATGTTTAACACAAATTTTTTAAACTTTTTCTCCCCTCCCAAGAGGCAACAGGAAGGACAAAACCGAGGGATCTCAAGAGCTGCCTCGCTCACTTTAAAAAGAAAGACAAATCCCAGACTCAGGGATAGCAATGTCCTTTCTTCTTCCTTAACCTGCCGTGGAAAACCCGGTGATGGCCACACCTCTGAACACCGCACATTCCTTCCCCAGCTCATCCTTTGCTGGGTGGTCTGTGACAATGCCACACGCCACCTGCTGGATTTGGCGGTCATAGAAACAGCCCTAGTCAGTGCCGAGGAAATCATCCCATCAGGATGGGCACCAAGGCGGTAAGAGTATAGTACCAAAAACCACTGAATTATACACTTGGAGCAGCTCGTACGGCACGTGAATCATAGTTCAGTCAAGTTCTTTTTACAAAAAGGTCAAAGAAATGGACATGGCAAAGGAGTTTCTTTTTTTAATTAGATATTCCTCTAAATGGTGAGACCTGTCATTCCGTAAGGACCAGCAACAAATGATACCCTACCAAAACACAACAGCTGGAGCCAGGGATACCCTACCAAAACACAAAATCTGGAGCCACAGATTTTGACTGTGTCCAAAGCAGGATTTTAACCATCCTGGGCCCAAAGAAACATCTCACTCTTTTACTTGCTGACAAGACTCTGTTCTCCTAAGACCATGTGCGCAAAAAAAAAAAAAAAAAAAAGCCAAAAACAAAAAACCTGTGTCATTTTCACTGTGGTGACATCAATCCCTGAGACTCCAGGGTCTTTTTGACCCGGCCGCTCATTACATTCTAACAAAGTTAGAATAGCTACAATTATCCTTGCATTAAAACAGAAAAAGCAAACCAACTCTCACGAAAGAAAAAAAAAAGGTCAAAGAAAATACAACCTGATATCGACCACAGCTGTGTTTCAATGGGACTAGTGATTTTTTCCAAGTTCTGTGTAAATGGGCAAAACACATCCACGTCCTTATATTCTTACCATCCTCATGCTTCCCAAAGAGCCTTCACGTCGATGTCCAGATTTTACCCTCCATAAAAATCCAAACATTAATTATTAACCCAGACAAAAATCCCCGGCAGGAAAAAAGTACAAGCCGATGGGAAGAACAAGAAGCATCAACCCAGCCGCTGAGACTCATGGATGCCAGCCCGTGCCCTGCCAGCCAGGAGCCAGTGGCCTCAAGAAGACAAGTCACACACAGGGTCAGAGCATCTGTCGCCACAGCTAGACAATGACGCTCTGACCCACACAATGCGGCAGGGCCCCTTTCGGATAGAACGGTCTCATTTTTTTAGGGGCCGGGTTCGGATCTCCAGACTCGCGGTCCGGGGAATTCGGAATCTACTGGATAGCCATCCCTACAGCGGGCTTACGAGGTACAAAACCAACAGCAGAAACGGGAGGAGGGGTGCCGTGTCGTAGGAGTGGCCACCTAGACGCAGCCACACGTATTCGACACTTACCTTAGAGACAGACGGTCACTCGGCTTGCGTCTGCAGCCTGAACAACGCTCCAAGACCCTCAGCCTGAAGGCCGGGGACGCCACACAAACAAGCTAACTGTGGTCCAAAAAATAGCCTGACCGGGGCCCTGGGGGAAGGAGCCCTCAACACAGCAAAGCCGTCAGCAAAGAAGCACCGACAGCGCCTTGTACCCCCGCTCAACAGAGGGAGAGCGGGTGAGGGGCGCGCGGAGGCCTAACCCACGGGGCGCCCGCGCAGCCGGAGCCGAGCATGCTCAGTAAGCTCCCGACACGCAGCTGGCCCCGAAGCCCAGCCCCGTGCACTCCGCGCCTCGCGGAGCTTCACCTGCGAGGTCGGATCCTGCAAGCGTGCAAGCGTGCAGGCCGGGGGAGACATTAACTCCCCGAGACCGACGTCAACCGTGCTAACTTACCTGGTAAGAGAGCTGTTCTCCGCCGGGTGTAATACAGGGATACCGAGTACGCGGCACGCATGAACTCCACCAAGGCTCCGCGCACGTAGGGGCAGGGCTGAGGTCCCGCTTAGATCTCACGCCTGCCCGAGGACCTTGCTCCAGGTGCTCCTGCTCAAGCCCCCACGACAGCCTGCCTCGTACAGCCCTGTCTCTGAACTTTCCTGGCGGTTCATCCCTCCACCTGGATTGCGGCTCCGCCACCTGCGGGGCCAAGGTCGAGCACCGATGTTTGGCGTTGGGCACCGAGGAGTGGCTCAGTAAATAGTAACTGAAAGGAAAGTACACAAGTTTTGTATTCCTAGAGCCCACGGGCTCACTACCTGTTGTTGAACTGAACTCTACCAGTTTCAGAATCGTGATGAACAGAAAGTATCCCCCGGCTCATTCTTTAGGGGGGCAGGATAGCACACTATTTGTGGACACCACCTCTGAGTCCCTAACTCTGGGGCCGGACCCACGGGGGTCCCGATCCCAACTCTGTCGTCTATTGGCTGTGCGATCTACAGACCCCAGAGGCAGATAATTTCGGTTTCTGTGCCTCAGAGTTCCCAACTGTAAGAAGGCGATGGGAGCAACACACCTGTCCAGGAGCTGTCCTGAGGCTTCAGTGGGTAGAACTTGGAGCACCGAGGTTGGCACTGAGGACTCCCCCAGTAAATGACTGTTGGCGTCACTCACCATTCCCTGGACCTGAGCTATAGAGTAAACTTGGCCCAGCCCACTCAGCTCTGCTTTTATCAAAAAGCCACTTAAGTACACCTGAAACTAATGTAACACTGCAGGTTAACTACACTGAAATTAAAAATTTTTTTAAAGCCACTTAAGGGGCACCTGGGTGGCTCAGTTGGTTAAGCATCTGCCTTTGGCTGGGGTCATGACCCTAGGGTCCTGGAATCAAGCCCTGCCTTGGGCTCCCTGCTCAGCGGAGAGCCTGCTTCTCCCTCTCGCTCTGCCTGCTGCTCTGCCTACTTGTGCTCTCTCTCTGTCAAATAAATTAATAAAATCTTAAAAAGAAAACAAAACCACTTTAAAGCATGGCCACTAGTTTACTTTGTCTGGATTCTTTTGAAGTTCAAGCTGGTTGAGGTCCTTTACAACTTGGATTTTTTTTTTAAAGATTTTATTTATTTATTTGAGAGAGAGAAAGAGAGAGCACAAGCAGGGTGGAGGGGCAGAGGGAGAGGGAGAAGCAGGCTCCCCGCTGAGCAGGGAGCCCAATGAGGGGCTCCATCCCAGGACCCTGGGATCATGAGCTGAGCCAAAGGCAGACGCTTAACGGACTGAGCTACCCAGGTGCCCCTGCAATTTGAAAAAAAAATTTTTAATGTCTATGCCTTAAGTTATCTGTTGTTTTATTAACCCTGCTCCATTTCCAGGGGCTTCCTCTTCGCATCGTTGCTATAGGTGGTGTACCTGTCGGGAAACAGCCTGGCACCCACGGACGCCTTTGCTTGGGAGAAGGTGGTGGCTGCACTGTTTCTGGGGCCTCAGCGTGAGTGTGGAGTGGAAGGAGAAGACTGTGTTGGGAGACCATTTCCAAGCTGAGAACCAGCACGCGAGACAGCAAATTCTGAGACCTCTCCCTTTCTCCCTGCTGCCGTCATATATCGTGCTTCCCCGCCTCGTACATACCGTCCATTGGTTTGGTCCTTCTAAACCACAGTCTCTCCCTGGCTCCATCATTTGTTTATGGAAATCACGGTCTCAGATTAGAATACCCCTCTACTGGAGCCTCCGGAGCAATCTAAGAGCACGGACATAGCTGCTGTTTACCTTTTCTCCATCCCAAATAACTCTTAACAAAAAAAAAGCTTTATCAAGGTATACTTTGCATATCGTAAAATCCACTCATTTTGAGTGTACAAGTCAAAATGTTTAGCACATTTACAGAGTTGTGTAACCATCCCCACAATCCAATTTTAACACACTTCCATTACCCCACAAAGATCCTTTGTGCCCATTTGCCCTCACTCCCTTTCCCACCCCGGCCCTAGGAAACCACTAATCTATTTTCTGTCTCCATATATTTCTATGAAATGTCCTGGACATTTCACAGAAAAGGAATTTCACAACTTGTGGTCTTTGTGTCTGGCTTCTTTCACTTAGGTTAGTATTTTTGAGGTTCACCTATGTTGTAGTTTGTGTCATTCCTTTATATTGCTGGCTAGTATTCCATTACACAAGTGTAGCCACCTGTTTATCCGTCACCAGTGTGGGCTTCTGGGTTGTTTCCAGCATTTTGGGGGTGGGGAGGCTGCTTCTGCTTTTCATCCCAAATAACTCTCCGTTTCATTTCTGTATTGTATTGCTCAGTCCACCTCCTCCACACAATTTCTCCCCATGATCCCTTCTATCAAACAGGAAAGGGGTTCAGATACTAGGCAATTCCCCAAAATAAATAAAAATATGGAAACCTGACAAATGTCTGTTCTGCATGCAACTTAATTCTGCATTAAAGTGAACATGTTATCAACAAAGATCAACTTACAAATAAGAAACATGCCTACGGTGTTTTTTTCCCTTTAGGTTTGCTAAATTACATTTAGCCTTTAAATGGAAATGATGTTAAAATGAAGAAAAAGTGGACACAAGCTGCAGGTCACACTTGTCAGTATCTAGACACAGAGGTGCTGATGGATGAAAAGAAAAACATTAACTGGGACTGGGTCCTGGGGCTTGCCAAAGGAGACAATTCCTTTTAGCTACAAGCACATAGTCTCATTTTGATTTCTATGGTTAACGATGATTCCGGAAGAATACTCAAAAACTCATTTCTAGTCCTCAAAGGGTTCAGAAAATAATAACATGTATGAGTATATATACACATATGGGCCCACACATACATATATGCTGAGAGAGAGAGAGCAAATGTACGTAAATGTTAATACCCAGTGAATTTGGATGAAGTGTTTATGAATTGCATAAGGTCTCGCATTTTATTCTGTAAGTTTGCAATTCCTTCAAAATAAAAAGTTAAAGTACATTACCTCCAAAAACTGTGGAAAACTCAGCCTCCCCATCTTTTAGGCCTCTGAACGTTTGGCCTCTAGCTGGAGCACCGGGGGATCCTTCCCGGAGTCCATTTAATAGACTGGGGAAGAACCACATGACGGGCCTTGGTTTCCTTAGTTGTCTTTTAAAGATCAGACTTTCGTGACATTAAAGCCTTCTGGAACTCAGCTCGTTGTCTGTCCCATGTCTTCGGGAGCCTGGAGCGTCCTAAGCTTTAAGCCATGATGTCAAGGAGTCGGGTGCTGAACGGATGTCTTCCACATACGCCAGCTAATCTCTAATGCACACCTCGTCTGTTCGCTCCAAGTAGTGCTCAACAAGTTTCTCTCCTCGCCCCCCACCCGTTTTCTTCCCCAGAAGATGGCGTGGCCTCTTTACCCCCACAAGGGGTGCTTTGGGGTGTGCGCCTATTATTTCCCCGGGCCACAGCGCAAACTGGGGGTTATGGCCCGTGGCTGAGACAAGGCACTGCCCCCATTACTGTTTCCGAAGTACCCCGACTTTCCAGAGGGAGAGGGGAGGCAGACAGACACAGAGAAACCCAGCGCCACAGCCAGCTTTCCCAATATTCGGGAGCTGTTTATGCTATCCGTTCTTATCGGGTGAGGCTGCGGCTTTGAGGAATTTTGAAGTGTCATTCCCTTACTTTCCAGAGACAAACTGGGGAGAGCAGAGCTAGTACCAGAACCCAAAGGTCAGTCTCCCAGCCCAGCACATTCTCAGTGCCCGACACTAAGCATTTCTGGTTCAAGTGCACTCAGAGTAGGCCACGTCCTCACGGCAATCCCACAAACCCCTTCCTAATTCATCGCTTGGTTGCCTTCATCATCGCCACCTATTGAAATCGTATTCCACATAGTCTAACTCAGAGTCTAAAATCACTTCTAAGAAACTCACAACAGTTGGACCAAACTACAGACTAAAGTCGTGTGTAATTAGAGTTTTTACGGAGGACTTCTTTGCAGGGTTCGTTTTCCTTATCCAGCTCCCACGTGTGACCTCAGGCGGCTGCTGGTGCGGGGGCTGGGTCAGGCAGCAGCTCCTCGGCTCAGGGGGAACCGCAGCGTGGGTTCTTGTCTTAAAACCCACAACATCCCCGTGCGCGGGGTCCTTGTCGGAAATGCTTGTTCTTGGCCTCCCTCCTGACCCAGGGCATCAGGTATGCGGGGGATGTGGTGCGGGCTGAAGCGTGAGTCACTTGCCCAGATGCGGTGTCGCCTGAACTACAGACTGCAGTCACGATTTTAGAAATGGCTGAAAATAATTGCCTGCCTAGCTCGTGACCCCCCGGGAACATCCCACTTACATGTATGTTGCCCTCATTTATCATTTATGAGTCTATGGGGGGTTAACTCCGCAGGGCTGACCATGCGACACGAGGCTTGCTAATGAGCAGCCCCCGAGCTGCCTGCCGTTCAGTGCAGCAGCGGCGTCTCGCGTGCGACAGAGCGGAGGTGAGCAGTCAACCTTCTTCCACACTCTGCTCTCAGGAAACAAGCAAGGGGAGGGTCCAGAGGTGTCATTTGACACGGATGACAGCATATTTATTTCCTACACAAAAGAGCCGAGGCAGAAAGACGAAGAGAAGCGAACTTCTGTAAGGACGAGCTGCGTGGGAAAGGTGATGCTGGCAGCCGCCTTCGCGGACTCCAACTCCAGCACCATGAACATATCTGCTCATCTCCACTTTGCCGGAGGGTACCTGCCCTCTGACTCTAAGGACTGGAGGACCATCGTCCCCGCTCTCTTGGTGGCCGTCTGCCTGGTGGGCTTCATGGGGAACGTTTGCGTGATTGGTGTCCTCCTTCACAGCGCTTGGAAAGGAAAGCCGTCCATGATCCACTCCCTGATTCTGAACCTCAGCCTGGCCGATCTCTCTCTCCTGCTGTTTTCCGCACCTGTCCGAGCTACAGCATACTTCAAAAGTGTTTGGGACCTCGGCTGGTTTGTCTGCAAATCCTCCGACTGGTTCATCCACACATGCATGGCAGCCAAGAGCCTGACGATCGTGGCAGTGGCCAAAGTATGCTGCATGTACGCAAGTGACCCAGCCAAGCAAGTGAGTATCCGCACCTGCACCATCTGGTCGGTGCTGGCGGCCATCTGGGCTGTGGCTAGCCTGCTACCCCTGCCCGAATGGTTCTTCAGCACCACCAGGCTTCACGCAGGTGTGGAAATGTGCCTCCTGGATGTACCCCCTGTGGCCGAAGAGTTCATGGCAGTGTTTGGTAAGCTCTACCCTCTCCTGGCATTTGGCCTTCCGTCACTCTTTGCCAGTTTTTATTTCTGGAGAGCTTATGGCCAGTGTAAAAAACGAGGAACTAAGACTCAAAATCTTAGAAACCAGATGCGCTCCAAGCAACTCACAGTGATGCTGCTGAGCATGGCGGGCACCTCTGCGGTTCTGTGGCTGCCTGAGTGGGTGGCCTGGCTGTGGATACGGCACGTGAAGGCCGGGGGCCCGACCCCACCACAAGGCTTTATAGCCCTGTCTCAAGTCCTCATGTTTTCCATCCCTTCGGCCAATCCTCTCATTTTTCTCGTGATGTCAGAGGAGTTCAAGGAAGACTTGAAAGGCTTATGGAAATGGATGATAACCAAAAAGCAACCGACTGCCTCAGAGTCTCAGAAAACACCAGCTGGTAACTCAGAGGTCCCTCCCGACAACGTTCCATCTTCCGAGTCCCCAGCATCCATACCAGAGAAAGAGAAAACTGGCTCTCCCTCCTCTGGCATAGAGAGAAGTGAGAAGACACAGATTCCCATCCTCCCTGATGTGGAGCAGTTTTGGCATGAGAGGGACACCGTCCCCTGTGTACAAGACAATGACCCTATCCCCTGGGAACATGAAGATCAGGAAACGGGAGATTGTGACAAATAGATTAAGTTTCAATGCAAAACAAATTGTGATTATTGTATTGACTTGTACTGCTGCTTGTCAACACTACAGCCTTTACCATACACGACAGTAAAATTACTAACGTTAGAGATTACAAAAATGCTTCACAGTATGCATTTTCAAAATGCGCAATTTGGTAAGTAGAACACCATGGTAGGTAATGATTGTGCTTCCAAATTATATCCTGGCTATCCCGAGAGTTAACCTAGGTGTTGTGTGAAGATGCTTCTGGCACAAACTAGAAATTCCAGCTGCTTTGTCCGTTGTTCACAATCGCAGTTTTATTGGGTACTCCTTAGGACCACCCTGTACTGGCTGGAGCAGAGCTCATCTTTGCCAAAGGCTTAACTCCTTTCCTTTTACTTTCTTCCTGAACCTACTAGCCTTAATGTTCCTTACCAAACTTCATTTCATACAACCAAAGTTCAAAATCTACTTCCACTTAAGAGATTTTAAACACATTAATGAATGTTAAGGAGTAATCTTCATTTGCTTAATCCATGTAAAATTTCCATGACTGAAGGTTACAGAATAAGGACCACTCCCTTACTGTGGACTGATTTCAAACCACGGCTTATTTTTGTCTGAGTAAATTCACACTTCGCCTTATCCTAAATAACCTGCTTCGCTCATCTTTGTAAAGCCACCTCTGTCTTCAGTTTCTAAGCCTGAGGATTTTAGCAGCTTTGCATGACACTCTAAATCCTGATGTGGAGAAAAAAACTTTTAAAACTGCCCTTCTTTCTCTTCCCAATTACCTGTTCCTCCCAATACCTCCTTTCAGTCAAGATAAATAGAAGCTACAGTTAATGATAAAGGTAGTAATTGCTGAAGGCAACCCTCAAGTATGAAGGATAGGGATGGTCATGTTTCTTGTTAAATGGCACTAAATGTCTCCTGAACACTGAACTTGAACCCTGCCCAAGTTTTAAAATACCTAAGGGTCTTTGTTATAAAGATGCTCAAGAGTAACAAGATAGGTGTGTGTGTGTGTGTGTGTGTGTGTGTGTGTGTGTGTGTGTATATATATTTTTTTTTAAGTAGTAGGAAAAGAAAAACTCCATGGATAGAAAACAGAAATTGGCTAAGAACAGAAAACAAACAGCACAAGGGCGATGCAGAAAGAAAAGCAGTGCTATTAAATTTTGTGTTCCCAAACATATTACCGGTAGAATTCGAGTAAAAGGCTGTAACTATTCATTTTACGGCAAGGTAGAGCATACCCAATAAAACATAATGATTCGGACCCATTTCTTTCCCTATCAGATATAAGGACACTTATCCACAATTCTTGATTACTTTGTCATGGAACTCTGGGTATTTGCACTGAGGGGCTTCCTCAGAAAAAAAAGTGCCTTTAGGCCAAGCCACCGAGAACTTAAAATATAAAAATATGCTGTGGACGGAACTTTTCTGTTTAAAAAATGTTCAGTCTGTGGGTTTTTTGGTTTGTCTTTTGTCTTTACATATGGTTGTGGTTTGCTGTTTCAACACAGAAGATAGGGCTGTTTTCATTTTACTTGGTTCATTACAAATTTTATTTTAAGGCTCACAAGATCACAAAGTACAATTTAACCCGAATATCCAAATACTGTTTTGTGAGACAACAGTTATACAGAGGGAGTACCTTTAAAATTGTCTGTGATGAACTATTTGCATTAAAGACTGTTCATTATATATAGTAAATGTTGGATGTAAGCTTCCAGTGTTTGACATTTTAAGTTGTAAACAAATAAAAACAACTGCTTTATTTCAGATAGTTTTGGAAACTTAAAAAGCTGTCTTTGTCTTGAATGCTCCTTTCAAAATCATCATTTGGCACAATGGGGCTTTATGGGGAGGTCAGACCTTAACACTGATACAGGTCTCAGGGTAACTGAATCAAGTATTTTTAAGGAGTTTGCTGTTAAGTGCCAAGTCAAGACGGACATTTTGAGACACAGTGTAATTACAATGACCTTTTCATTAAGAACTTAATACACAGTCCTGACTTGATCTTTTAAAGAAATCTGCATAGTAAAGTTTGATTTGCACCTTAAATGAATAATCAATCCCAAAGCCATTTTTTTCCCCACACTTTTCAACTGCGAGAAACAAAGTAGTGAGTGGACAAACAGTACTATGTGGAATTCAGAAAAATAAAACAAAACATTCTAGAGGGTTTACTTTGTAGGTTATATAATATATATAATAGTTGTGTTCCTTTTGGCAAACACTGCAGTTTTATTCCTCACAGAACTTAAAAAGCCACTCGATGGAATTATAAAAATGACCTTTGAAAAAAGGGAAAAAAATATCTTGTTAATTTTCAGTTGCAGAGGTTAAGATCTTAGGTAATTCCAGTTTCCTACATACATAATTTCTGTGGCACTTAATATACTTAAGCTAAGTACTAAGTGATGTAAATGTGAACGAGTCTGTGCACCCATGTGCTGCATGTCTGTGTGCACATGACATACAAATACAGATCTGTTGGTTCTTCCTCATTTTATGTTTTGTTAAAAGCATTCACAGCTGGTGTGAGATAACAGGAAAAATAAATTATCCAATTAATGTGTTTTTCTGAAGCATTTATGTGGTATTCTGAAATGAGAAATCTATGAAGGTATGAGACAGAGGAGTCTTTAAACTGGGGAGGTACAGCTAGAAAAAGCAAGTAGGGGTCAAAGGTGGGTGTCATGGTATGATGTGCAGGACACACTGAAAGGATGCCAAGAAGGCATCAATCAGCCACATGGTAACATAAAAGACAAAAACAAGAGAACAAACAAATCTACATCTTCTTGCTATGAAGCAATAAGATATTGCTAAGAGACTGAGCACCAAAATGGTTCTTTACATTCCTTCCCTTTTATACTCAATTAATTTATTATATTCAAGCCTTTAAAAACTATGTAATATTTAAGATGTAAAGTCAACTTGCTTTGTGCCAAATTACATTTGCTACTGCTTTTAAGAACAGGTTTAAAAGAAGTTGTGTTTTTTTTTTATAAATTCTTTTAACAATAATCATATACAATCCACATATATAAAAAGGGTTGGTTTATTGTAGTTCAAATACATAAACTGAACATTCAAACATCTTAAAATTAAACTTTAGAAACAAAAGTTTAACATTCAAACAGGAGTATAGTTTACAGGGAACACCCAAGAAAGGTAATTTGTTGTCTAATCCAGAATATTGATAAAGATCACTTAATGGTAAATAAAATGTGTTTAACCAGCAGTCCTATTCTGGCCAACATGTTAGTTATGACCGTGGTTCCATACCTGAGAAGAAATTACTAAATAAATCTTCTCTTAGGCTAAACAACAAGACTTGGCCTCTAATTCTGAGGGGATAATCAAAGCACATAAGTGAACAAACAAAACTAAAGTGTTCTTTAGAGACAAAGGTAAAAGTATGTCCATTATAATAATCTTAGCCTCTGGAAGATAAGAATTCAATTTTCAGTGTTTTCTCTTTAAACCCGCTTTAAAAAACAAAATCAAAACAACCCCCAACTTAGGTTTTCTTGGAGTCTGTGGTATTTGCATCTCTCAAGTTCAAACCACAAATGCTCTTACGTCTTGCATGTTTTAACACTGCTAGAAAGAACGTCACCAAAAGTCACTGACTTCCACACCTCATAAAAGGATGATTTTTAGCTTCGAGATTTTAGATTTACTAGAGACAGCCTATATTTGAGTATGTATGTCAGTCATGCCACACAAAGAAAAGCATAAATTATTTCCCAAGTGTTCTCTGTTCAGAAACGGTTCACGAATGCTTCTCCTTCTGTTCGTCAGATGGTTCTGCAATAGTTTGACTAATGCACATACATGTAAAAACCTGAAAATTGGCTCATGCAAGCGTTTTGAATGAAGATCCCCCTGTGGAAGAGTACTGAGAATTATTTTGTTGATCGTCTCGTGGGCTCTGACGCTGTGGGAGGCGGGGGTGGACCCCGGCGGTCCAGGTCGTCCACATATGCCACAATCAGTTTACGCCTCTCCTCGGGCACACAGTCTAGTACTAGATACCGTTTGTCGTTCTGTAAGATTTTTTCTACATCTTTCAGGTGCTGATCAGATTCCTGGATTAACTTTTTGGATCTGAAATAAGAAAAGAAGTCCAAGAATTACTGACTGCTGTTCCTAGGTCTTTCAGAAATGAGCTGGAAATGTCCATCTAGTTCCTAATCGTGTTTCCATTTTATTTTATTTTTTTAAGAAAAATTTCACTGCAGTGGTCACCTTTGTAAGTCGCCTCAGCAAAGACTCCAAGGAGTGAAAGGGCCTCAGAAGCTGAATTACCCTCCCACCCCTACTGGTGGTCCCTCCAGATCAGGGCTGAGGGTGGGTGGGTAAATCTTGCCCGTGCTGTACCTGTTCTGTGGATGAACAGAGGACTTCAGTCTGCGGGGCTGCCAATCCCAGCATCTCTCACAAGCTTTCACTTTCACATCTTTCACTAAATTAACTATAAAAATGTAGAAAGAAGTCTTACTTCACATCTAATTTAAAAGCCCAAGCTGATGCAAAACATTAAGGATCCTGACCAAAAAAATCCAATGACAAAATACCTAAAAACCACACCCTCAGCACTATCTATCCTCCCGTGCACATACCCTTCATTAAGATGTTTCCAATTTTTCTCTTAAAGGAAGAAAAGCTGGAGCATGAAACAAAACTGTTTCCTGCACACTGACAGCTAAGCAACGTTAACTTGTTTTCCTCATGGTAAACTGTTGGGAATGTGGAACTACTGGGCATGTTACAGAGAAATCTTGTTTCAAACTCTGATTTTATCATTTCAAATTTTTAAAGTATGCAGCAAACTGCTATTGTCTGAAAAAAAATGTTTTTGCTGAGCTTAAATAAGATGATTTCAAGCTTTCGAACTGTTTCACAACACTGAAGAGTCTTCATAGGAAGCAAAGATAATAGATAGTGAAGGATTATTTTAAAAGTCTCTTCACAAATACAATTCTTAAAGTCAGGGGTACTCCTAAAAAAGCAGTGAAGTAAAAACAAAAGTGTGTTTAAAAAACTGGATGGGTGGGTAACACAAAATAAGAATTGACATCTGGGCCCTTTCTTTAAAAAAAAAAAAAAAAAAAGTAACACAGATATGGGCTGTATTTGGCCTTTGATAAAAGTTGGCTTCTTCTTATTCCTAAAAATTAATAATGTCAACATGTGTGTGAATGCAAAGAATGCTTTGGCCATTAGAGTAAGGACTAGTAAAGACAATGACTGCTGATATGAAACATTTCATTGCACACACCTATAGGTTATAAATTTGGTCTCTTTCAAAAGCGTCCTGAAGTCAGCTTTGGCTGTGATGTATTTGTCTCTGATGTATTCTTCAAATTCTCTTTGTTTTTTCTGCAAAAAAGAAAGTAAGATTAGAAAAAAAAGGTCACTAATTCCAAAATTAGAATCAATTATTTATTAAACCAGTTATTTATAAGTCATGTTATAAATAATTCAAAAGAAAAAGGCACTAAGGTGCATTTTTGTTCACATAACAATCACTAAAATGCAAAATGCGCAATGTACATTTTTAAGGCTGAAAGAAACCAAGGTCCCATAGGCTGTATTAGCAGTAGCTAAGACTCCAGGGCTTGCTAGGTGTGACACTGCAGAGGGTTTGATGAGATTATCTCCCTGCACGTTCCTAACAACCTCAAGCGGTAGACTTTAAAAAACAAAGAGATTAAGGGGTAAACGTGCCTTTCCTATAGACTGTATTTATTTCTTCCAGCACCAAGACAATAATATGGTACGACTTAGGAGAACAACTAACAGTCATAACTTTACTGAGGGATACTGAGCATTTAGCTTTTCTAGTAAGGGAACAGGAATGATGGGTATAAACTCTTTGGACAAAAAAGTACATAAAACTGAATAAAATTTAAAAAGCCCTTATTGTCAATTGTAAACAATCAGCAAAGTTAGAAACTGAGACTAGACCTGTCAGCTATCAGTCTACCACTCTCTCCCACCCGTGTGTACTTTGTGGTCCACACACCTACAGTCCCAACTTATTAAAGTAAATTCTATGGGGCTGTGCACTCTAGACCTGGAGAAACCAACCAGGCAAGGAGAACAATGGGGGCAGGGAACAAATGAACGGCAAAGGGCTAAAGTAAGACTGCGGTCAGCTACGGTTCCCTTGGCCTCATTCACTATTTCAGAACCTAGCTGACTTTGTTTCCCACACAGGAGGCAGAGTGCACCAGAAGAGAGCTTGGCTTCTAAAACTTCACTCGTCTAACGTTTCTCTAACTCCAGTCTCTGGAGCATACGGGAACAAGAAGCAGTGTTACGGCATTCTGGTAGCGTGGCTCAGGGGCGCTGACAGCCTGGTACCAGCATGAATGTACCTACCTAGTGGGACCTGACTATACAGTGAATAAAAAACTATAGCTTCATTAAAGCTCTAACACCCCCAAACACAGGCTTGACCCAAAGGATTAAATTTTTAAGTTTCTACTGTGCTTTCTTGTTTATGTATCGTGCAAGACAGAAAATATGAATTTAAACTTCAGATTAATTTCTCATACACTTAAAAGTATTCACCTAAAATCATCAATTTCATTTTGGTCAAGATACTAGTGGTACTGATTAAGCACCCAATTAATATTTATAAACCGACAGTAGTAAATCTCAGACAAAATCCTCTTACCCTGTCACTGGAGGAGAACTTAATGCACCGAGGATCTTCCTTAATAATTTTTTTTACTTCTTTCCATGTGGATGTTAAGGTAATCTTTGAAAGGCAAGTGAATAAAAAACATAAATACAAGTCACTTTTATTGACAGGGTCAAACGGCAGCACGTATGGAACATGACATCACACACTGACCTGCCATCTCTTGCAATGCCCAAACGTAAATGGACTAGTTCAGGAGAGGGAAGCAGCTTTACTGCACTTTCTTTTTGGCTTGCCACAAGAGTTATTTTCATGGCCGTTACTTCCAAGTGATCTAAGACTATCACCTGCAAACCCTGTGTCTCCACAGGTAACACCATAACTTCTAAAGAAGCCGTCACCAAATAGAGATCAGATAATCAGAAGAAAACCTGAACAACAGAGGGTACAAACAGCCAAAGGAGGGGGCCATGGTGCCAAACTGAAAATGGAGCTAACGATGGAATCTATAAAATCTCTCATCAGGAGGGATCAATGATCACACATCTAGGGACATTATGAACTACCACAGCAGCAGATACGAATGTGGAAACTGCAGAAGGAAGTAATTTCTACATAGTAAGAATGCCATGAACATTTTTACTTAAAAAAGGAAAAATAAAATCAGAGAAGAAAGTGTCATAAAACACATGAATTCCAGTAACGGATCTAGAGACTAATAATCACATCAATGTTTTACTTTTGGAATTATTCATGAAGGCCCATCTAGATTACACAGGGAAAACAAGGGACTTACTGCAGAAGTTTCATCCAGAAGTTGCCTAAAGTGCTCCCTCTTCTTTTTGGTAAGTGCTTCAATGTGTTCATTAAAAAGCTTCTCTTTCTCCTCTCTTTCCAACAAGGATCCAGATTCCCAACGGTGATCTTTCCGCAGAGTCCTCCGAGTATCAGACCATGACACATCTGAAGAACGTACCTAAAAATTATATCACCAGAGACTTATCTTCTCATATTTCAACAATAAAAGGCTTATTTATTTAGTTTAGGAATGATACATTCAATAATAAGAGAAGCTTCTGGTGATTCCACATTAGTTAAGCAGTCACTGAAAATCTGCTTTTTTAAAGCCAGAAAGCCCACCGCTCAGAGCTCACCTAAGCCATCAAGCAAGGATCTAGAGGTGGAGAAAGATGAAGAGAAGAACTTCTATTTAACATCTTACCAACATTCAGTAGGATAAATGGATACAAATAAAACAGGAACTATCTTACTGTTGTTCTAAAGAGGTCACGGGGGGGGGGGGGAACCACTCAACAAATCTTGAGCTCAAATGTGTATTTATCAACTACATACGGAAAGTGACACTTCTGAGCATAAGCAAGAATTGACATGGCTAACGAGAGAAGACATGGCAGATTAGGCTGGCTCAACAACCAGCAAAAAGGTATGCTTTATGGCTGCAAATGGCATGACAAGTTATTGCTAGTCACACTGCTGCCAACGCTAAGAAATATGGGAGATGGAAAAGACAGGTGAGAAAGAAGAAAAATAAAAAACATTTATTTAGCCAACATTTATTAAGTATCGATAAACATGTCAGCTGAACACGGAGCTTGATACTGGAAAAACAAATAAGACACTAACCCTTCCTTTAAAGGAGTCACTTTTTTAAGAGAAAAGAGACGTGTAAGCAAATAATTGCAACAGCATATAGTTAAGGGCTGCAGAGGTGTATGCTCAACACAGGGTGGCAAAGGGCAACAGGAAAAACAAATCTGCCTTAGATGCGTCAAGATCAACCTCACAAAAGAGAGCTTTGAGTGTGATCTTGAACAGTGAGTTTGTAAATGCAGCAGGAAGCACTGTAGGTGGAGGGACTGGCATGAGCAATGACAGGACTCATTAATGTAAGTATGGCTTCTTACAGGTAAGTTCAGAAGGTCTGACGCTTAGGGGGGAAGAGAGGAAACCAAAGAGGGTAACGTAGTATCAAGGTGGGGGGCTCAAGAAATAAACAGCCTTATATATCATGCTAAGAAGACAGAGTTTTAAATGTAGGCGACCACTAGAAACACAGAGAACCTTCTCTCTCTGCAAGCCACAGGGAGAGTGACAAAATCGTTCGGGTTTTATGAAGATTTCTATGACTGTGATAAAGAGGATGCATTCGGGGAAAGTAAAGGCAGGGAGAACAATCAGGGAATGACTGTCACTGTCACAAGAACAAAAAGAGCAAAGTGAAAACAGATCATCAGAAGAAAGGGAAGAAATCAGAAGACGTGACGTAGTAATGAAAAGAGCCTTTAAGAAAGGAGAAGAGAAAGAGCGGGAGAGATGGTGACAGAGAAAAGGGACAAAACAAGAAAAACAGCAGAGAGGCCTTGGGCATTCACTGTACGGAGAAAACCCTACACACCTCAACAACCCTGGGTGATGCAGAAGGGTTTGTCAAGAAAATTCCAGGGTATCTCCTGGGGTCAGTACACCTCCAGTCCTAGATCTCACACCATTTACATGTATAATAATTTATCATCACCATGATGACCTTAAATCATCAAGCAAAAGGTTTAACTACAGTCAGCACATTTTATTTATTACTATGGCATGTCAGTATGTAATAATTTAAGATGACTTCCATCAAGAATAAAGAAGTTATCTCTGAGACTAAAGGATTATAAATTTTTATATATACAAAATATCTAACCACTGAAATTGTTAAATAGGGTTTTCCTATTCTAATGGTGCTAACACCAAGAACTCCATTTTAAAACACTTTCTAAAACAACTTACCAAATTATATCTCTGATTCAATTTAAATATGAAAATTTTCACTAACGAGGTAATATAATAGATCTTTAATATCCAGTACTACAGAGGGGTGGGAGGGAAGAGTAATATATACCATGTCAGACAAAAGAGCCTTGAAATTCTGGATAGCTTCTTCCCGTTTGTGTTGCTCTCTCTCTCGATCTATTTCTTTTGTTTGTTCTGAACGAGCCTTTTGAACCTCTCTTTCTCGTTCTCGAAGACTTGCCTCAATGCGGGCTTGCCTTTCAAGCTCCTTTTCTTTTTCTGAGTCTAAATTCTGTAAAAGTAAAATTACAGTATCAAAATATGTTTCCACAGAATAACTAGTTTGCCAAATACAAAATTTCAAACCAGATTTTTACCAAGAATATTCCTAAATACTATACCTCGTTTCCACACCAACTACTAGAGATTCTTATATTAAGAATATCAACAAGAAAAATTCCAAATCCAAACAGGAGTGAATACCTTTATAATGCAATTAAGAATTTTATTATTCCACACTTACAGTACAAGTAAACAGGATGGTTACCTTGGCTATTTTTTCAATATACTGTTTGAAAAGGTCTTCTCTCATTGATGAACTGTCCACTGCTTTGTAACGTGGATCACTTTCTACTTTGTCTTTCACTTTGCTCCATCGAGACTGACTGTCCAAGTGATGATTAGATAACAGTTCAAAGAAATCCGATTTAATCTATATTTCAAAACATATAGTGGGATGGGGGGGAAATGTGCCATGAGAAATTCCTCATATGCAAACGTTTGTAACCAGAAAAAACTATTCAGTTACCTTAAAGATGGGAATAGTAATAACCTTTTGGGTGCATTTATTTAGAGTGGAATCATTTTTAGTAAAAATGATTATCAGAATCGCTCTTTCAGGAAAAATGTAAAAAACAACACACATACAAGCCTTCATTTAAAGCCTACCAAATTCAAGATAAATCATTTTCTCCAATGAAATTGTTCAAATACAGAAAAAAATCTTAGGTTGTTTTTAACTTTTGCACTTCAGAACTGCAATTTTTTAAAATAAGAAATAAGAATTCACATTTATTTTTAGGTAAGATTCAGGCTTATGAATGGATATAGTACACTATACTTTAACATCAAGACAGTAAGAATGACTTCTTTTTAAAAGTAAATGAGTAACATTTTTTGTTTGATACAAAAGGGGAATTTAGAAAGAGGTGAGCGCAAATAAGTCTCACTCATTAGAAACTTGAAACTATACTGTCAAATGTGTAAAAACAGATTAAAAAATGGTAAATTTTTGTATTTTAGTTTAAAAAAGCAATGTTTGCACCCTTATATATAAATTACAGAATTTCTATGGTCATAATTAATCATTACATAAACTATACTCAGATTTTTTTGTACTTTTTAGCCATTAAATATGTATGCCTTTACCATTATACAACTCAAAATAAAAGTGTTAAGTAATCAACATTCTTAACCAATTAAGTACCAAGTCAGTAATATTATACCAAGGGTATGAAACGGTATTAATCCCCTAGTGTCAACATATACAAGACTTAGAATCCCTCTCCCAGACTGTAATTCCCGTTTTTTTAAATAGGGAATAAAGGAATAAAGGAGGCATTTATTTTTATGCACCTCTGAGGACCCGTTTTAAAATTTAGTCTCATTTAAATTATCTTGTACTCCTACCAGGGGAGACACCTGATGTGGCAGTCAATATAACAGAGGATTCTGACCATGTCAAGAACCTCTCCTCCCCATAGGGGTTAAACATGCTGGCTTACCACCTGACCAAAGGAATGAGAAATTAGGAATGGAACCATTTCTTCTGCCTATTCCAACCCTCACTTTTCCTGTGAGAGGATTAAAAGGGAGGATGATGTCCTTTCTGGAGAATACCTGTAACGTTGTAAGAGTTTCCCTATCAGAGATTTTTTTTAAAAAGACAAGAGCTAACTAGCTGTGGATTTCTTTACTACTGAACTTAGCTCTTGCTTTTGTTTGGAATAGTAAGAAATACTCATAAACCCAGTAATTCCAGACAGTGAAAAAGAAACTACTTGATATAGTGATTTAACAATTTTTCTGTTCATCTTGTGTACTTTGTATCTGACACGATGAACACCCAATTCCTAGATGCATATAATTACAAAGCAAAACTGACAAAATTTATGTTAAATAAAGCTTGCGAGCTGTATCAAATAGGAATCTTTCCAAGTCATAGGAATTTATACTGAATTAAGACAATTTTCATATATTAGACATGAAACTTATAAAGAATTATCATATAAGGCTTTAAAAAATGTGTGATGTATAAACAAAGTGAACTTTAAATAAAGTTAATTTTCCTTTCACTGTGGATACTACCATGACAGGCTATTACATGGCTTACCAAAGCTGCTATTTATATGGGAATTATTTAACAACTGCGTAAATGTCAAAAAAATATGTAAGTTACCACTACCAGCAATTCAAGTCTCTATATCCCCTATTTTCTTCTCTCTCCAAATGGAAGTACCTTATCATCTAGGCTGGTCAGTTTAACAGGGAAAAATAGTCTCCCTAGCCTAATGTAACTTGTTCCTAACTTGTAACCTAAATTTAACTTGTTCAAAATGAAATTTAAGGGAGGGTAGAGGGAAAATTGCCAACTTTATGAGAGGATTAACTATTATATGCAATTTCGAATGTGTTGTTCCAAAAGGTATATTACTTGAACCACAATTTTATAAAAACTGGTTATAATAAAAAATTGTAATAAAATAAACAAAAACTTGAGGGTAGTTCTTTTGGCAAACAAAACAGCCCAGTAAAATAAACAGAGTTTTAGGAACATTTTTTATAAAACTGAAAATTACCAGTAAAAGCTACATGAAATGATTTTACCCTTTAGCTTAAAAATGTCTACTAAAGGAAAAAAAAGTGACTTCACCAAAAGTCAATATCCTTCATAGGTTTTTGGCTCAGCAAGTAATAACCTTTAAACCTTTACTATTCAGCTATTAATTACATTATCTCAACGCTACAAACAGCAGCTAGAGAATCACAGGAATAAAGAAATTCCAATATACCAGCACCATGCTACTAGCACTAATCCTACCACTCAATTACAGTTGAAATGTGATTTAAAAAAAATGGTATAGACAATATACTTCATAAAAATAAATATACAGTAAGTCATGAAGAAAGTGGTAACACTTCACTAACCAGCTACTTCTCAGAATGTGAATATAAAATATACTATATTTAAACCCTTAAAGATTTCTGTCTCCATAGCCTAGTGAGTAATTTTGCATTCTTTAAACTGGCTGAGAAATTACTTTAGTAATTTCTGGCCTCTTTTTAAAAAATTTAATAATGATAGAAAACCAAACCTATAATTTAGAGAATTTTACAATCCAAAAAAAACAAAGATGAATATATTAGGTGTATTTAGATATAGTATCTATTTAATTTATTTCAATTAACACATTCTGGGCACAACTCTCATCACTTCATAAGGAAAAAGACTAAAAAAATGTAGTGAAGTACCGGAACTGCGGGAGGCTAAAGTCACCATACAGAGATACCAATTCTTTCCTCACTAGGGAATCCCATAATACTTTGCGTATCAGTGATTGATAGCTGTCAGACTGAACTGATTGACAGGCCGCACAGCACAAAACTGTAAAGTCTATCCACTTGTTATAAAACAGAATACACAAAATAGTTACAAAAAAAAAGTGTTAAGAAAAAGAACATTAGTTACAAATGCAAAGAGAAAAACATTCAATTTGTATAAAAGCAATCACACAGTAGCAATCATTTATTTACTTGGCTTTCTTTAATCAAATAGATTATTACTAAAAGTCAAAAGTAGCAAACAATTCATTAACATGACTCTAATTCAACACTTAATTTTGCACATTTCCTGAGAAGTATAATCATTTGGAAAAAAAAAAGTTGATAGTGAAGTAATTCTGAAAGGATCTACACTGAAGCCCAATATATTCTTTTTTTTTTTTTTTAAAGATTTTATTTATTTATTTGACAGAGATAGAGACAGCCAGCGAGAGAGGGAACACAAGCAGGGGGAGTGGGAGAGGAAGAAGCAGGCTCCTAGCAGAGGAGCCTGATGTGGGGCTCGATCCCAGAACGCCGGGATTACGCGCTGAGCCAAAGGCAGACGCTTAACCGCTGTGCCACCCAGGCGCCCCCCAATATATTCTATAATCAGGAAATTTCAGGTATTTCTGACAAAAGTCATTTCACCCAAAACTACTGCTATTTACAGTGAAAGAGGCTTCTTCTCAGTAAGAGTGGTATTACTTCCCTAACATTTCTTAACAGAATTTGTGATGTTTTAACTTTCTGGGATAACAGGCCATTTTAAATGTCAAAAATGATTAGGCTTCAGAGGTTCTTTTTCTCCATTCACAAAGCACACAGGGACACTAAGGAGAGTGGCTGCATGTTTTGATGGTTCATGCACCACTGGTGCCGCCTCCACCAGCCTGCTTCTCCAGCGATGGGCTGCTCTCCATTCCTGACACTGCTCTCAAATGACATTTGGAATTCATTAATCTTTAATAGCTGACCTTTATTTCTGATAAGCAATAATTCATATGTAAGATATGTTTACTAAAAGATTAGAAAGTCACTGAAATGCTATCTTTTAGAAGGCAAAAAAGATAAAAAAGCTTTTTGAAATTTAAAGGTTACCGCTTATTAAGAATCTTGAAATCTTAGCAAGCACCAGTGAATAGACAGACCTAATAGTCCGTTCTGGGTTTACTGGGCATCTCTGTATTAATAAATTGTAAATGTAAAATAAAATATAAAGCAAATCTAGGTAGTTTAGTGAAGTTATTAAAATAAACATCACAGGGCACCTGGGTGGCTCAGTTGGTTAAGTGTCTGCCTTTGGCTCAGGTCATGATGCCAGGGTCCTGGGATCAAGCCCCACATGGGGCTCAGCGGGGAGCCTAATTCTTCCTCTCCCTCTTCCCCTCACCCTATTTGTGCTCTCTCTATCTCTCTCTCAAATAAAATCCTTAAAAAATAAAAAATAAAATAAACATCATGAAAGTAAAGGGACAATTCACACATATAAACAACTATAAAAACTTATAAAGCTAAACAATAAATGTGAGTCCTTTAATTTATGCCCATGAACAAGATTAGGAACACAGCCCCATATTAGTCCCTTCCTATTCACACTCCCATCAATCACACCACCAGAACTAAAACCATCTTACCTTCTCACCTCTGGTCTTCGAATCTTCTTTCTCTTTCTTCCTTGCAGCTGCCACAAATTCATTAAACAAGGCTTCTCGATCTTTCATCTTTTCGATTGCTTTGAATCTTGAATCTTTAGCATGCTTGGCTGCAAATTCACTAAAAGTAGCTCTGTAACAAAATGGCAAGTGTGCTAACTTTGGTAGAGCTATTTCTGCTTGTAGAAAGGTATAGCAGAAGACACCATTTTTCCAGCAAGAGTATGTGCCAAAGAGTCACTGAGCCCCAACATCTGCCCAAACAGTGAATAATGAGCTACAGAAAGGAGTAAAAAAGGGCTAAAGGGTGAAAATGTGGTTAGCGCTTTGTATACTATCAACATGATACTGGGGGATAACACAGAGAGCAAAAAATGTATGTGCTGCAAGAGACTTCAGAGCTCATCTATTTTCACACGAAGAAGAGGCTGAGTCTTGCTTCTAGCCATGGAGGAGTAACTTTATTGAATTAGCTCTTGTTCCAGAAACAACTGTGAAACAGGACAAAATATATGAAGCGACTGATTTCAAAACAGTGAACAACAGGCAGAGTACTAAGACTGAGGAAAGCCCCAACCCTCTGCCTTAGGACAACTTCCCAAGAGACCGTACTCCAAGCAGAGTACAGCAGTCTCAATAGCCAGAAGCAGTGAAGATCAGTTTGGGTGCTAAAATAGCAGAGGAAAAAGCTATAGCAAGAGAGTACTCCACAAATATACCTAAAAGCGATTCCCCACAAGTGGACAGCCAAGGCTGGACTGCAATAGCAGGGAAAGACCACGCCCCCCACCAAAGTGAAAGTGCCACATGGTTAAGAGCAAAAACCAGATCTTAGAAATTGATAGTACAGAAAAAGGACAGCATTTACAATGAAATCCACAAAAGATGCACAAGGGAGACAAAGCTGGACTGCTGAAAAACACCTTCTACCTTGAGATCCACACTCACAAAGCCTTACATCAAAACTAACTTAACATGATCAGCCTGTAATAAAGTGAACTGCCTGTGAAAACAAAAATCCAGATTTCCAACATTCAATCAGAAAACACTAAACACGCAAAGTATGCATAATCCATACCAAAAAAAATTTTAAATCAACAGAAACCAAACCCAAAATGCCCAGATGCTTAGGCAGAGACAAATCCTTTAAAATTATTATAATTATACTGAAAGAAAAGTAGGCTCAAAGAACTAAAAACAAGTCTTAATGAATGAACAAAAAAAAGGGAGTTTCAGCAGAGTAGTATAGAAAGTCGAAAAAAAGAACCTAAAGCTAACTGAAAGAAAAAATTCACTGGATGGGCTTAACAAAAGAGGAGACACAGAATAAAGAGCCAGTGACTCCAAGTTAGATCAGTAACAGTTATCTAATAAAAGAGTACACAGAAAAAAAATTAGGGGGAGGAGGAGAATAGTCTCAGGGATGTGTGAGATAATACCAAACACTTTAAAATAGGCGTAATTAGAATTCTAAAAGAGAAACTGAATGAATCAGAGCAGAAAAAATAAAAATTTTCCAGATTTGATGAAAACATCAACATAGAGAAATGCAAAATGCACAGCAAATTGCCAAGCAGGTTATATTAAAAAGATGAGGCCTATGAGGGCTAATGAGGCTCAGCATTAAAAAAAATTTTTTTTCTTCACAAATAAAAGGCATTTATATAGCTTTCATACATTTCGATAGACTCAACATTTTAAGCTTTCACCTTACGTAATAGTAATTTGCTCTTATAAAAATACTCCCATATTTAGCATGTTTTTAGAGGGGAAAAATAAATCTTACTTTCTCCTTTTAAGAACTATTTAACTATTTCAATGCACATATAAAACACATCTTCTCAGGTGTTAAAGGTTCTACTATAACTTTCATTATAAAGAAAAAATTGGTTAACTTCAGAATTTAGAATTTAAAACATCAACTGAAAACTAGGAGTACCACTCACAGCTCACATTTGCTATTTTTACGCTTTGGCAACCAAACCCAGATTCTAAAAATCTTTTACATGCAACTGTTGTTACTCAGAATACCTAATTTCATTAATTCAACATTTTTAACAACAGGATATATTGCAAACCTGGTTTGAATAATGGATATGTAACTTTGATAAAATTGTAATGTAAAAATTGCATGTCCCAGAAAAGGGATCACATGTAGTCCATCATATGTTTTCTTTTCATGATAAATTAAGCACCCTGCATTGTAATTTTAAGAGAAGGGCAATTACTACTATGATTAAAGAATAAACCTTTTTTTAAAATGTAAAATCAACTTATAAAAGTGAGAATTATTTTACAGGTATTTCCATTACTTGTAATAACATAGTTAAAATAATTATTATTTTTCACCAGAACAGACCAAGAGGAAGTTTTAAAATTAGATTCAGATAGATTTTTATATGACTCATCTCTTAACTCCAAAAAGCACTGCTTGGTAACACACATGTTAACCTTTTTTCTCAGGGAGAGTTGACAGTGGATAATAGTATTAGGAGACCAGTAGAGTGACCAGGAGTTGACCCTAGGAGGAATGCCTTAAGACTTCCATCAAAACAAAAAAGATGGAGATTGGGCACTAAGGTAATCGTCCCCAGTCATTCTTTCCCTTAGAATAAACTCCAGGGCTTTTTATCTACAAACTCTATTAAAAAACTTTGTCGATAGTAGTCTTTTTCCATTACAAAGTGAACTTAAGTTCATGGACACTATTTTCTCCATTTTAAGTTTTTCCTTCTCATTTTCTGCCATTCACTAAAATTGGTACTAACCTCTATGTTAGTGTTGAATGTATTAATGTAACAATACAGCACAATGTCCCCAGTGCCAAGACTTCTAGTTATGTGCCTCATGGCTTTATTTTTTGAAGTAACCTGCAAAGTACAGATCACTCCAACAATTCTATCAGCCCCAAAGAACACCAACAGGATACTGTCATACAGCAAGACTTTATTTGTCAAATCCACAAAATGGAAATCTCTTCAGAGTCTCAGTTATTGCCAGATTCATAATGGTTTTAATAAATAGATATATTTTGCTGAATCACTTGAAAACAAGCTGCAGACATCACGATACTTTATAAATATTTCAGCATGTATGTCCCTCAGAGTAAACCCTTTTCCCTCCACCACCACAATACCCCAAGAAACTATGAATTCTCTAATACGTAGTAACAAACCATGTTCAAATTTCCTCAACTGCCTCCCAAAGTGTCTTTTATAACCCAGTCGCAAGTATCTGACCCAAGATCTCACCCTTCTGATAAACCAAACAGAAAGGCCCAAGACCCCTTGGAGAGTCTGAAACTCAATTACCCCCTAACAAATATTACATTCTTTAGAGCCACAAATACTGTTAGCTTTATTGTCTGAAATGCATATTAATACCATAGGTTTCTCTTCATTTTTCAAATGTAAAATGGTAATACCAAACACACTTTCTCAACATCACTCTTCTCTATCTCCAATGACAAAAGTAAATGTTTAAACAAGATGAATTTTTATAAAAACTACCATTTAACCCAGATGCTCCGTGATTCTACCCTATAGTTTTAGAAATTCTCCATGTTATGAGATGTTCACAGCAGCCTAATTACACAACTGCTAAAACTAAGCCATAAATAATTCTAGGTAATTCTCCCTTACCTAGACTATTCAGTGTTAACGCCAGAATCTAATTGAAATCCCACATTCACTTGGGCAAGTTACCTAATTCTTACTTTCCCTATCTGCAAAATAGGTATGAGAGGAGTACATTAATCATGCATGTAAGTTTGTACATATATCTTTAAATGCACATAAAATACCCACGAAATGATGCCATTATTGTTAAGATGCTAGTCACATAAGTTTAGAATGTCTCATCTTCTTCAGCCCATTATGCATACTCAATACCCATTAACAATCAATTGCAAATGTCAGACAAAAACATAATCTAGACAGAGAGGTCCTTCACCACTTCAATCAAAATAATGTTCCTGCACTGCAAGTTTTTATGTGTAAAACTTAAAGGATGGAGACAGATTTTTTTTTTTTAATCATTTACCAGTTTCTAGAGAAGGAAATTTATTCCCACAGGGAAGCTTTTAGAACAAAGGTAACCTTCTTGAAAACCAACGCCTCTCACAGGGCACAAGAGAGTCCTCTAAGGGAAATATATTAAGAATGAAGATTAGAAATGCAGAAACCAATCAAATAATCCAATTATCCAAAAGATACGTATTCTCTTAGCTGATCTTAGGAGAAAGCACATAAATATCTTGAAATGTTACAGTAATGAACCATATACCTTGGATTAAATTTTGCTTCTTCCATCATTTTTTTGAAATCTTCCTTGGCTTGCATTATTTTGTTTTTCTTTTCCCTGCGTTCTTCCTCTGCCCTCGTCTTTACATACTGATCAAATACCTATCACAAAAATAAACCAATTTGACAAGTTAGTCTTTCATATAAATAATTTAATTACCAAACTATGAAATCTATAAGAAAATACTAAGTCATTATCTTTGTCCAAAATGTAGTAGAAAAATACACTAACTACAGATATCTCAATTATATGCAGATTACCTATAGCAAGTCTCAGAAGCCCTCTGTTTAGATTTCCAGAACAAAGCTAAACGCCCCTGTAATTTTCATTTTCCCTGATTACAAATAGAATACATGTGTACTAAAAAAATGTCAGGCAATATAAAATGTATAAAAGAAATTACAGTCCTTCCAAATCTCTTCTAGAAAAAAAAAATCAATAGTATGGAACAGAGCTTAAATTTACTTCTGTGGTTCTCTTTAAGGAATAACTATTTTCATCAAAATGTAATGCTTTACATCTATCCTATAATGTTTTCCCACTTAATAATATATAGACAAGATAATAACTGAACATACACGCCTATTTCCTGTTTTCTTCAAACGCCAATAAAATGCCAATAGAGGTTGTTGGGTTTTTTTTAAAATCACAAACCAACAGAAACAGACCAGTGGGAAAAAAGAGAAAGAGCAACTCTCAATGGTTGAAAAGCACATGGATAACTAGTAAAGGACTTGGTGGACACGAGAAAGCAGACCCTAACTCAGCAGTCAACAAAACAAAGAAACCAGTTTTTTTTAATTAGAGAATCCTCAAATAGCTCCACAAGTGACAGCACCAGATATCCACAGAAGTGAGGGTAGAGTATAGCTACAATAAGACTGTTTAAGAATGAGTCAATTAGTAAATCCCCTTTGCCAACTTCATGTACCGGGGGGCACTGCCACTCCTGAACCTCAGTAAAAGGCAAGTGATTAGTCTCTAGAACAAGGGATGGCAATTCACAATGTGCTGGCCAAATCTGGCCTGCTGCCTGTTTTTACACAGCCCAAGAAAACTTCAACATTTTTAAACGGTTAGGAAAAAAACATACTAGAAAATTTCATGACATTTCATGACCCATGACAATTAAATGAAATCCAAATTTTAGGGTCCATAACTAAAGCTTTACTTGAACAGTCATGTTCACTCCTTTACATCTATCGAGCTGAAGAATTATAATATAGTGAAAGAGACCAGATGGCCCCCAAAGACCAGATAATAAATACCTGACGTTTTATGTTAAAATTTTGCTGATTCTTGCTCTAAAAGGTAGAGCGGTATCTCTGGCTTTGGGTGGGAGTGGGGGCGGGGGGGAACGACATGAATTAGAAATGAGGCATAATCAGACAGAGAACACAGCGAATTAACCAGTTACATACCAAACAGAAAGACACAGTTCTCCCAGAACAAAAGCAGTAAGGGCTGTGTCCTCTCATCAGGACACTAAAGGTTCTTATCAAGAATCTGACCAGCCTAAAAATTACCTGCATCAGGAGATCCTCAACAAACTGGCTTAAATCACCCTACAGCAGGGTTTTTCAACCTCAGCACTTAAGACACTTGGGCCAGATAATGTTTAGCAGCATCCGCGGCCACCAGATGCCAAAAGCACCCCCTCAGTTGTGACAACAAAAATGTCTCCTAGGGCAAAACTGCCTCTGAGTGAGAAGCAAGGCTTTAGCGTAAAGCCACACTGTGGGAGCCCACTTAGACTCTCAGAGTGCCCAAAGAGCATTTTAGTGCTTCATTCTTTTTTTTTTTTTTTTAAAGATTTTATTTATTTATGTGACAGAGAGACAGCCAGCGAGAGAGGGAACACAGCAGGCGAGTGAGAGAGGAAGAAGCAGGCTCCCAGCGGAGGAGCCCGATGTGGGACTCGATCCCGGAACGCCGGGATCACGCCCTGAGCCGAAGGCAGACGCTTTAACGACTGCGCTACCCAGGCGCCCCTAGTGCTTCATTCCTAATCATGAGAAGTCAGGGTCTCTTTAAAGACATCTAAGGAAACTCTCCAGCGTGAAAAATAGAAACCAAAATAGAAAACAGAACCTATGCAGGAAAATGAAAACTTAAAAGAAAAAAACCCTCAAATATCTCATAAAACTAATATACTGTAACTATAAAACAAGAAAAACAAAAAAGAAATCCTAGAAATTAAGGGATGACAGAAGAAATAAAAAATTAAAGGATTAGACTATAAAGACGAGAAAGTCACCCCCAATTTTTTTTTTTTTTAAAGGGCAGAGGTAGAAAACAAGAAAAAAAACTTTAAGGACAAGCCCAGAGGGGCAAATTCTCTGTCCCAGAAAGAAAAAATAAACAGGTGGAAACAAATCAAAAAAGCAATACAAGAAAATTTCCCAGAACTGAAAGATACGAGTTCACATACTAGAAGGGCCACCAAGGACCCAGCACAATGGGCCCCTTCCACCAAGGCACATAATCACCGCGAGATTTCAGAACTCTGTACACTAAGAGAAGATCCTACATGCCAATGAAGGAAAAATAAACATGTCCATAAACAAAGGAACAAGTAAGTAACAGATGGCTTCAAAAACAACAATGAAAACTAGAAAAAGAGCAACGTCTTCAAAATCCTGAAAAAGATTTCCAATTTCAAATATCTTAACCAAACAATTCCAAATTAAGGATATACAATAAAGGTGTTTTCAAATATGTCAGGCTTCAGAAATTTATCTCCCATGCATGTTTTCCCAAGAAGCTGTTAGTACAGAGATGAAATGCGTCAAAAGGGAGTAAACCAAGAAAGAAAAGAATTATGATGGAGGAAACAGGTGAACCCTCCCTACTCACACCCCTACCCCACCAAAAAGAGAGATGAGGGAAATCCCAGGATGATGGTTAAGACTGGACATCCTCAAAAATGACAGCAAAACATCAGGGGTAAAGGGCAACCAGTCCAGAATGAAGTAAGTCAGAAGGCTCCAGAAGAAATGTCTTCAGAAAGATAAAACTGGGGCAGCACTCTAATATTTTTCCTAGCATATCTTATAGAACTATTTGACTATTTAAATGTGTGCATGCATATCTTCAGAAAAAGTCAAACAAAAAATGTTCTCTTTAAAAAACTTCAGACTTATTTCCAGGTCAGGCCATATATATCTACTAATCTTTACTAGCTGTATAGAAATATCTACAATTATCTCACCAGTTTCCTGCTAGGCATTTAGGTCATTTTCAGTACCCTCTAAATGTAGCACTGCAATAAATCCTGAAAGCATCTGTATGCTGACGGAAATGGGAAAGAGGGCTCTTTCCAACCCCTCTCTCTTTTCTTGGTACATACTTTTTCTTTTCCTTTTTTTTTTTTTTTTTTAAGATTTATCCATTTCAGAGAGAGAGAGTGCACCGGGGAGGGGCTGGGGGGAGAGGCAGCCAACTCGGTGGGTCGGGTCCTGGGCCCCAGCCAAATGAGCCACCCATGCACCTCCTTGGTATATACTTTCTTATTTGTAAAAGTAGTAAATGAGAAATAAAACCCAAGTGAATTTATGTTAACTTTCTTTTCAGAAGCTCAAGAAAACTTCACATCACCTCCTCTGGGATATCCCATACCAAGATTAGGAATCACTAGCTGAGATTAAGTTCTCAAAGAAAATTAGGAGTTCTGTTTTCAAGTTTCTCTTAATTATTTGTGTCATGCCTCCCAATACACTTGGGCTTTATGTTCTTATTTTAAGCAGTTATTTTCTTACAAAATCAACTTGTGAACAAAATGTTGTAACTAACACCATGAAAGTTACTAAGTTTTTTTTTTTTTTTTTTTTTAAAGATTTTATTTATTTATTCGACAGAGATAGAGACAGCCAGCGAGAGAGGGAACACAGCAGGGGGAGTGGGAGAGGAAGAAGCAGGCTCACAGCGGAAGAGCCTGATGTTGGGCTCGATCCTGGATCGCCCAACCGCTGTGCCACCCAGGCGCCCCGAAAGTTACTAAGTTTTTAAAAACAATTCCTAGTTGACTTTTGTAGGCATAATCAAAACCATCCAAATTAAAGGGTTATACTCTCTAAGCCAAAGCAGCTTCTAGGGTGCTGGTAATATTCCATTTCTTTGCTTTTTTTTACACCACTTTACTGAGTTATGATTGACATACAAAAAGATAAACATATTTAATGTATACAATTTGGTAAGTTTGGAGATAAATATACATCTGGGAAACCACCAAAGACTGCCAAAAACATATCGCCTCCAAAACGTTCCTCCAGCCCTTTTAATTTATTCTTATTTTGTATGCAATATTAAGAACACTTCACAGAAGATTTATCGTCTTAGCAAAACGTGGAGCATCGAATACAGTACTGCTAGCTATAGGCACTATGCTGTATAAACCTCTAGGACTTAGCCATCTTGCATAACTGTTTATGCGCACTTTTTGTGAAACATGATTTTTAGACTTTTCTGTATATACATTTTCTTCAAAATATAAAATTTGTGAAAAGTATGGGTGTGATATTGTGTTGTAAGAAAAAATGTATTAAGAATGCAATATTGCGGGGCGCCTGGGTGGCTCAGCGGTTAAGCTTCTGCCTTCGGCTAAGGGCGTGATCCCGGCGTTCTGGGATCGAGCCCCACATCGGGCTCCTCTGCTGGGAGCCTGCTTCTTCCTCTCCCACTCCCCCTGCTTGTGTTCCCTCTTTCGTTGGCTGTCTCTCTCTCTGTCAAATAAATAAATAAAATCTTAAAAAAAAAAAAAAGAATGCAATATTGCCATTTGTAACAACACAGATGGAGCTAGAGAGCATTACGCTAAGCAAAATAAGTCAAGAGAAAGACGAATACCATATGATTTCACTCATACGTGGAATTCAAGAAACAAAACAAATGAGCAAAGGGAAGAAAGAGTGAGAGACAAACCAAGAAACAGACTCTTAACTATGGAGAACAAGCTGATGGTTACCAGAGGGGAGGTGGGTGGAGGGGATGCGTGAAATGGGTGATGGGGATGAAGGAGCACACTTGTTGGGATGAGCATCGGGTGTTGTATGGAAGTGCTGAATCACTATATTGTGTACCAGAAACTAATTATTACAATGCATGCTAACTAACTGGAATTTAAATAAAAAAGAAAAAAAAATACATATATTTGGTCTTCATCCTGGCTCCTGGCCAGAGTTCCTAAAACCCTTATAATTTCCTAAGTGATAAGAGTGACAGGGGCACCTACTGCTGTACCTGGCTTTTGTCCTGTAGCTTTGAAATAGATAAAGGTAAAAAGAACAATTTTATGTTATTCATAACAAAGCCCTTTCACCTTTATCTAAGTTAGTGTCAGTGAAGTGATTTCTGGAAAGCTTCTATATAACCACAGGATGGCAGATACTTGCCAGTGGAACCAACCATGTCATTACAGCACTGGAACTTTCAAGGGCTGTGATTGAGTCCAATCACCAATGGTCAATGACTTAATCGATCACACCTATGTCACGCTGCCTCCATAAAAATCAAAACCAAGGAGTTCAGAGAGCTACTGGCGTGGTGAATACATCGATGTGCCAGGAGAATGGCACACTCCCAACTCCACAGGGACAGAAGCTCCAGCATCCAGGACCCTTCCAGATCTCACCCTATGTACATCATCTGATGTTCAATTGTATCCTTTATCATAATCCTTTCTTATATTATAAACCGGTAAACATAAGTGTTTTCCAGAGTTCTGTGAGCCATTAGAGCAAATTATTAAACCTGAGGAGGGAACTATAGGAATCTGTGATTTGTAGCCGAACTCAACAAAAGGGTGCAGAATCTGGGAACCTACTACTTGTGATTGGCATTCAAAGAAAGGGAGGTTTTGTTGGACTATAAACCCTCAATCTGTGAGATCTGATCCTAACTCCATGCAGACAGTGTCAGAATTCAATTTAATGGTAGGTCAGCCAGCTACTGTCAGATAACTGATTGATGTGGAAAATACCTATACATTTGATGTCCAAGTATTCAATAGTTTTTCCTTTCAACAGGTCTCCATTACTTGATTCTCACTTCAATTTATTTTTTTTTTAAGATTTTATTTATTTATTTGACAGAGAGAGACAGAGAGAGAGGGAACACAAGCAGGGGAAGTGGAAGAGAGAGAAGCACACTTCCTGCTGATCAGGAAGCCTGACACAGGGCTCAATCCCAGGACCCCGGGATCAGGACCTCAGCCAAAGGCATAGGCTTAACGACTGAGCCACCCACGCGCCCCTGATTCTCACTTCAATTTAATTCAATTTATAATTTGAGACTGACTCAGTAACAGTGGCCAAGACGGCCAGCTGACAGTCAGTAACTATCTTGGTTATGTATTACCATATTATAACACTATCAATCTTAAGAAGCTCTCAATAACACATACTACATTAAAATGTTTATTTTTGAAATAAAGTAAGAGGCAATTTATTTTAAAGTGTTAGCATAACTAGTCTCTACACCAGAGCCTAAAATCCTGCATGGAAATGGTCTGATTCTGTTGAAAAATGTTATTCACTTTAAAACTTGTCAAAACAAAAAACAAATACAACAAAAATATTTCCGACTCCTTCAGTGATCTTTTATCAAAAACAAGATTATATAAGGAATACCTTAAGTTAAAATTTATGGTTACAATTATATAAAATATTTCTTTTATAATGATGTGAAATATACATAATCTACAGATAACTAGAAAAGGACAGAAGTGAGAGAGATGTACTTTTAGATTTTAAGACATTTTCAATGAAACTGTTGTTTTTTAAAATCAAAACACAGATTTCAGAAATGAAGTTACAAAGTCCAAATATGTAACCTAGCACTTAATTGGTTTCTCCTTGATTTTATACTTCTATGCAAAGAATAATACTACGTACTGAAAAAGTACATTGATTAATGCCAAGTGTAAGCTTCCCTTTTCATTTCTTACACTCCAGTTGTAAGAATTCTACTCAAACAGATGAGAACCTTTAAGTACAGTTTTTATTTAAATAAAATAATGCTTGATATTTTTCCTTTCTTTAACTATTACTCTTAATAGGAGGTAACACAATCAGCTTACAAGATGCCTCCTAAATTGGGAAAGAATTTTAGCTATCAATAAATACTTGTAATTTAACTCAGTAAGAAACCGTAACACTCACTGGCATGAACAGAAAGTCACAAGAATTTTAAAGAAAACCTCCAGAGATATTTAGGCTAAGCACTGTTCCAGGCATTACACATACAGCAACGAACAAAACAAAGTTCCAGCACTCAAGAGTTTATACTCTGCAGTAGGAAGAGACAGAAGATAAGGTAATTTTAGATAATAATCAGAGCTATGAGTGCTATAAAGGAAAGAAGGCAAAGAGATACATTGATCAGAAGGCACTTGCACAAGCACCTGAATAAAATGATAGAGCATATACAGACACCTGGGGGAAGAACATTCCAGACAGAGAGAAGAGCAAGTACCAGAATGCACCTAACTTGTTTAAGGCCTAACAAAGGAAGTGTGGCCAGAATGAATGAATCTAAGAAAAGACCTCCAAGAAGTATGCAGTTAAGAGTGTAAGCAAAATCTTATAAGCCATGATAAAGAATTTCAATCTTATCCTAAATGGAATGGGAAGCACTGGACATTTTCTAAGCAAGGGACAATAACAATGCCTTAAACTGTCACTTAAACTTTAAAATTAGTGTGGCTGCCACGTGGAAAAAGAACGTGACTACAGAAAAAGCAAGAATGGAAGGAAGCAAAGAGATCAGTCAGAGGCTAAACAGATGCTAAGAAATGGTCATGGTGCCTTGAAATACAGTCATAGTGGGGGAAATGGTATATAAGAAGTGATATTTACATGCTTTTGGAGGTACATTTTGCTGACAGACTTGAAATGTGCAATGGGGAGAAGTAAAGAATCAAGGCTAATTTACACTTTTTGATAGGGCCATCAATTCAGGTGAGAATGAGACGATCACACATTTTAAAACAAATAAAAACAAAAAAGTCCTACTATGCTTGAAATGCAGATGCAAACAGATCTGGAAGTCATGCTTTTCTACTACACATACTAAAATACATGTCTGGCACACAGTAAATGTCCTCTCTTCGTAAAAAGTTTGTGATGAGAGCTACATGCATAATGGCACAAACAGTATAGAGAATTATTTCAACTGTTAAATTGTCAATATAAAGGACGGACAACCAAATGAAATCCTGTAGCTCAACAGCCCTACAGCAAGTGGTTCCACATACTCACCATTCTAAAGGGATCAGTGTCAGGGTGGTACAGGTAATTCAGAAACTATGTAAGTTGAAAATGTGCAATGCTTTAGAGGAAGAAGCGATCATTGTGAGATGGTATGTACCACTGAGTCATCATGGGAATCAATGGCAACTCAATAAGCAGGCAACTGTAATTCCTGTTAACACTAGTTCAGCAGAGACCCTTAGGTGTCCATCAATTCTTTAAGTGTATAATGAAAAGACATTTAACAGATGCCACTTAGATGGAGAATGTGCACATGAAATGTAAACATGTCTTAGAGTGTTGTCTATCTACAACACACACACACAGTCACACATATATATTGGCGCTAACTGGAAGGTTATATATAACACCAGTATCCAATCATGGTCCCATCAGCTGGGTAAGACTGTAGGTGTTTCTTTTTCCTTTCCACTTATCCATCCTTTTCTTTTTCTACTCTAAATTTGCATCATTTGCCCAAGAAAAAGTAAATTAATAAGCACAACGAAATGCATTTTGAAAACTTTAGCTATAACCTCAGTGTGTACGAGGCATAAAGACAAAATGCTCATGAAGCAACAGCCATGTCCATAATAAAGGGAAAACTATCCAAGTATTTCTGAGGCAGCAATGTCCACATAGACAATAACTATGTTCTAAGATATAAGACTATGTTTTTAAAGTACTGTGTTACGGGGGGGCAAAAGGATGGTATTTTATTCCTTACAGTTTAAAAATGATGCTGCTAAAGGATATACATTTCTTAAATAATGTTATTTTCCTTTTACCTGTTTTCTCTCTTTAGGATTGAGAAGTAAGTACCGAGGATCAAAAACTATCTTGTGCAACTCCTTCTCCCATGTTGAAAAAGCAGACACCTTTAAAATAAAAATGTATTGCCTCATAATTAAGTTGGCTCTAAAAACATAAAGGTCATATAATTTTCCTTGAAATCTACAGGACATCTGCTTAAAAAGGAGACATAATAAAAACCATACTGAAGTTTCCATCACTAATAAATGACAAGCAGTGGGAGGCTAGCAACAGCAAATTTCCACACTAATTGGCTCTGAACATTTCTATATTATATAGAAATAACACACACTTAATTAGTCATTAAAATAACCACTACTGTGTGACATTTTAAAAATCAGTACATCAGAAAAAGCCTTGAAGATTTACATTTTGATTTCCCATGCTTGCTCCAATCTTGTGAACAATGTTGTGATTTTAAATTGAACAATTATAATTATTCAAATGAATATGTGAATATAACCAAAAGGCTGAAACCCCCTCTCAATTAAGCTTTATTAATAATATCATAAAGTACCAGTTCTCCTTTAACCAAAACCATTCTGAAAGTATTAAAGAATCATATATACCTTACCTATCCACGTAGTCCGCCATTCTGTAATATTAATACTCATATTACTCACCAAAATGTAATGACCCAATAAATGTTAAATGTTACTTGTATTTAAAGGATAGTAAAATGGCATTTAGTTAAACATGATAGGATGAGCCAAGAAAAAGGCTGTTTGAGAGAGTACAGTAATTTGACAGGCTTCCCTTATCCCCCCCCCACAACATGAGCACTAACCTTAGATTTGACCTTTTAGCAAGACATATTTATATTACTTATACAAAACAGAAATATCTCCCCCAAAGATTGTTTTCTGACCCCTCTCTCTAGCAGCATGTCCTTGAACTGCTTCATTCGGGCCTCCAGAGGGACAATGGCCCTTTCTCGGGCAGCTTTAATTTCAGCTTCCATCGCAGCCTCTTTCTCTGAATCAATGTCTTTATTATCGTCTCTCCTATAAAAAAATAAAATATAAGGCATCAACTGACAAAATATTAATAAGGAATCTTACTAAAATCTTTACATCAACGGAATATTCAAGACTCACTACTGAGCAGCATATTTTTGGCAAAAAATATTATATTGAGGGTTTCAAATGAACTATAAGGGATAAGCAACTTTCATAATAATAATAATAATAATAATAATAGTATTACAATGAGCTTCTGATGATGCTACAATGGCTATATTGTGCTGTCTCTCCGATACACAGAATGAACTACCTTACTTTCAAAAACAAAAACAAAAAACTAACATTGCAGTAAAACTCTATGTTAGAAATAAACAGCACAAAATATAATTTTTAGTTCTTGAAATGATAAAGGAAAAACAGTATTTTCCAAAATGTTTTACATTATAGATGCATAAAATATTTCTTAATCTAATAAAAATTGGTATAAGTCTTAGTAATCTCAAATATTCATTTTGAAAAGAAAATGAAAATATCTGCAAACTTGGCCAAGTGGATATGTGAGATATATACCTTACCTACCTGACATCTTTTTTACTCACTTTCTGGGTGGTAAGTTGAGATTTAAGTTGAAGGACAGGTCCCAGAGAGCAACATAGGCCCAGGAGTAGTTAGATGGAATTAGAACTTTCACCAATGACTAAACTACTTCTTTTTCCTCCAAAAATGCACCTCAGGGCTAAGGACAACCCTGTTGCTGTTGCTCTCACTCAAGTGAGATTGTAAACATGAAATCGAGTCACCTCTCAAACATCTGCACTAGGAAGAAGGCCCGTTCATGTGAATAATCCAAAACAGAAAGTAATTCAATAATATTCGGGTGTATCTGAGCAGATTTTCCTTCTTAAATATGATCTGCTACGTATAAAAATAAAATTGGTTCATATTCCCTACACAAACTTAAGGGAATCAGGAAAACAAAACATCACCAATTTCAGAAGCATGCTATATATAGGGAAGTGAAGGTAGCCCAGCAGATTTAAATGGAGCTAAGGCTAACTCACAAATACGTGTTAAGTGAGAGGTAATTAGCAACTTAGGGAATGAATCAAAAGAAACAGAAGACATATTCCGTGACCTGCAGGAACTTAGCGAGATAGTCTGTGACCTAAGATATGCACAAAACAAACAGGTAAAAGTAATTTGCCAAACAATATACCCTCTTATAATAATTTATTTAAGAACTATTTAAATAAAGAGTTAAAAGACATCCAAGAAATATAACTAATGAAAACAAATAACCTTTATAGAATTACACTAAATGGAAATGTCACAATACAAACTATCACTATCTATCTCAATAAAAGAAATAAAGAAAAACTAAGCCAGGAAAAATAGGCTTTTAACTTTGTACCTAAATAGAGAAGCTCGGGCAATCCACATAAAGGACTTCTTTGACATTCTCCTGATAAAAGCAGTTAAAAACCTTACAGAGTTGTCTATAAGAACAAACAATTAAAAACAACCTAAAAGTTTAACATTGTAGGAACATCCAAAATTATGGTTATATAAACAGAATGAATACAGTCATTTATAATTACTAAGAAAACAAATGTCTTATTCTAGATTTTTTTTTTAAGAACACAAAATCAGTTGATTACAACTAATAAAAATATTTGCATATTTGGTCAAGAACTAAAAAGTCAACTGCAAAAATGAAAAAGCTATGTTACTTTGGTTGATTATGCGTGACTCTCTTTAATATCTTAGTATCTTTAACATTGTTGCTAACGATTTTTTAAAAAGAACCACCCTTCCGAGGGGTTGTCTTACGAATTTCTTTGCCATAATTTGGCTGCATTCAATCTGTCCTTTTTAGATAAGGACTATGGTTCATCCAGTTCCTAATAATGTCTTTAAACTTTCCTTTTTGCTGCTAAATAATGGTCCCATTCCTCCCCCCACCCACACACCAATACCCTCTACCCCAGCCTTTCATCCCCCATTAACTAGAAACATTCATAATTTTACCCAACTACAGAGCACTGGCCAACCTAATGCTCCCACTTATGGCAGTCTCTTTCTCCCAAAGCATTTTCTAAGCTCACAGGTTCCCTCTTCACCAGGCAGTAATGACACAGACTCAAGGACCAGCTAAGTGACAAGTACATAAAAAGAGAGAAGTCTGTGTGTCTGTATTTATGCAATTTCTGGAATGGTGTCTGCTGAGGTCTACATTAAGGAGGAAATTCGTTTTCTATGAAATTCAGGCTTAATGAATGTCTGAAAATAATTTATCTCTAATTCCTAAAATGTCACTTGGCTTTATAATACATATTTAAGTAATCAAGTACTCTGCACATCTAGCAACAGAAGGGACACCATTTCCGCATTCTAAAGCAAAGCTTTCTAATATCGGGCCTTAGAGAGCAATCATGACTTCTGCCTCCTAACATACACATTACCTGTCCCAACCACAAACTGAATGGGACCTAATCAACTTTTAAAATGGGTATAATCTACCTGAATTACATGAACTGTAAGTATTACTTACTTCCGTTTTTTGGCTTTAACAGGTTCATCTTCATTAAGTTCCTCCATTAATTCTTGTTCTTCTTTAACTGTAAGATGAAATTTAATTAAACCTTGTCAGAATAAAATTCAGCAAGCAACAATTAAAACATTTAAGTCTGAATCCTTCCTCTAGTCACTACCAGAACACTTGCTTTAACAGTATTAAAAAGCAGCTATAGGGGAGCCTAGGTGGCTCAGCTGGTTAAGCATCTGCCTTTGGCTCAGGTCACGATCCCAGGATCCTGGAATTAGCCCTGTATCAGGCTCCCTGCTCAGCGGGAGCCTGCTTTTCCCTCTCCTCCCCACTCGTGCTATCTCTGTCTCTCTCTCTCTCCCAAATAAATAAAATCTTAAAAAAAAAAAAAAAAGTAGCTACAATCTGTAGTTTACTCACTTGCACTCATAGAGAATTGCCATTTTTGGATGGACAGCATTGTGGGGGTCGGGTGTCCTGGCAAAAACATATCAAACATTATTATGCATAGTTACATGCACATATTACACAATATTTTCTTCTAAAAAGTTACTGTTTATATAAAATACCCATCCCATAAACTCTCCCCTTTATAAAACATTAAACAATTCTATACTTCCTAAATTAACCTTCCCTTTAAATTTCCAATTCACTTTGAAATGTTTAATTCATGAGACATGAATTTATCAAATAACTGAACTGAATATTTGAAAACAGTCATAAAAACAAAAGCAAATCTCATACCTCCTTGGCACAATTCAACACTAGGATTGTAAAGTATCAATATCACAGCTATAAAACAAATACTGCTGAAGGGAAAAAGTGGTGTCTAGTATCTTTACCACTAGGCAGGCAAAGTTTCACTGATTTGGAAATGACTTGCAAGAAAAAAATGTAGCACCATATATATCCCACAAAGATCTCTCAATTATAATAAATGACATATATTTGGATTTACTTCATTGGAACTATCAGGTGATTCATTTATGCTTCTACAGCACATGGGGGGGGGGTTCTATAAAAACACAATCCTGTCAATATTATGGCAAATTACCAATAAAAAATATGCAATAAAAATTATGTAAAAATACGAGCTCATTTTATCTACTGAAATGCTGTCTGAACACAAGGTACCTTAAAAGATAATCTCTTAATAAGGTTTGTCTCTATATTGTCAGGAATAGGGTTTATATTCCCTAAATTTCATCTACCTGAAAAGAGTAAGCTTTTGCAGCAATTGGGTGGCACGGTCAGTTAAGCATCCAACTCTTGACTTCAGCTCAAGTCATGATCTTGGGGATCATGAGATCAAGCCGGGGGTTGGGCTCTGTGCTCAGTGGGGAGTCTGCTTGGTATTCTCGCTCTCCTCTCTCTGCCCTTCCCACCACCACCCCCCACCTGTGCACACACTCTCTAATATAAATAAATCTTTAAAAGAGTAAGCTTTTATAATTCTACAAAATTTTGTGTTTTACAGAAGTTTAGTAAAATGTACTCTATACAGTTCTGATTATTTCAAAAAATATATTACTAGTTACAAAAAGTCCTAAAAGGCTCACTGAGGAGTGTTTTAGTATTATTAGTAAGCACAGAGCAAACCTTAAGCAGAACCAACATAACTGGACTAACTAAAAATCTTGACAAGGACAGTAAGTTAAAAAAATATACATATAAATATTTTACAAAAAAAATTCGTCCAAACTTTCTAATTTTTAGTATCTCTACTACTGAACTCAAACTAGCATAGCAGTCTATTTCCCATTTCTCAAATTTCTTATATTCTTTGAAAACAGCAAGTTATCCTAAATAGCCTCATATTTTCTGTAAAAATATTAAAAGAACGATAAAATTAGAGGATAAATTCTTAATTTAAAACTTACTTAGTTTCTTCACTTCTTCCATTCCTTTTTTATGAGGAGGCTCCTGAATAATTTTGTCAACATCTGCCCTTCCAATCAGATCATCAGGTCGGTCCCACATGGAAAGACGGGTAGTAGGATTATAAAAGAAGACCCTCTCATCACCAGTCCAAACAACACACCTACGAATTGATTCAAATATCAGTTTCTTCTATAATGGAACATATTTGATAGTTAAGTCTTTGTCATCCTGCCTAAAGGAGAGGTGGGGGGGTGGTTAGGACACCTTTGTATTCAATAATAGTCATAGAGCTGAATACAATTTCTAGAGGAGAGAGCTGAGTGGCTAAGGTTAGAACAGCAGTTCAACATTGTAACTGAGAAAACCAAAAAAAGCAAAGTAATTCACAATCAGTGATTTAGAGCGCTCAAGAACTTGGTGTAGCTGGCTCAATCTGTGAGTGTTACATTTTAACCTATCACAAAGGATGAATTCAATGGCAACAAATAAGAATGCTATTAAGCAGTTCTAAAACTGAAGAACAGACCACAGCACAATACCTATTATGTAATACTTCTTAGTATTTACCAAATCAGAATTTTACATACTCAAATGCAACCTGCTATGAAGTCTTTAATATCTTATTGCACCTGATATAAAAAATAAGAAATATTGATTGCACTATGACACCACAGCCCACTACAGCTCACTGTTCCTGTTCATTACAAGAAATTCAGAAAAATAGAGAAAAAGAGAATGTTAAGGACTGCGTACAGTTTTTAAAAAATAAATATAAGTATGAAAGAGAGTCAATATATATAGCAGCAAATGCAAGGGTATAAATTTCCCATTTTTCCTCCCTCACACCTCTGCCCTAAGGGCCCCCAAACACAAACAGTAGTAGCTTGGTGGTGGCAGCACAGGCAGTGAAAACTCCCAATAGAAACCAGGTACTTATGGCCAGATAATTACCAGTTCATCAACAGCTGCCAAGCCAAGTTGATCTAGATGTTGAAAATATCAGACAAAACCTCTATTGTTGAGATAATCAAAGACTTTAAAGCAGCAATTATAACTAGAGTTCATGAGATGAAGGAAAAAAAGAAACCTGAATGAAAACATAGTTCTCATTAGAGAAACAGAAACTGTAAAAAAAACAAAACGAAAAACTTTAGAGATGAAAAACACACGACTGAAGCAAAGGAAAAAAGAGAGAGAGACAAGCCAAGAAACAGATTCTTAACTAGAGAGAGCAAACTGGTTACCAGAGGGGAGGTGAGTAGGGGGATCTGGATTAAGGAGCACACTTGTCATGAGCACCAGGTAATGTATGGAAGTACTGAATCACTATATTGTACACCTGAAATGATATCACACTGCCTGTTAACTATATAACAATTAAAATAAAACTAAAAAATAAAAAGAGAAAAAGAAAAATACACAACTGAAATAAAATCTCTTTGGATTGGCTCAAAAACAGAACAGAGATGACAGGGAATGATCAGTGACCTAGAAAGTCAGCGGTAATTATCCCACCCGAAGAATAAAGAGAGGAAAAAAATAATCAATAGGCTTTCAGGAAACCTAAGGGATTATATCAAAATGCCTTACATAAATGTCACTTATGTAGATTTTTAACTCTGCTTGGGGAAAACCCTACCCTAAATTTTCTATGCCGGCTTCTAAAATATGTCACACTACAAACAGGGCAACAAGTCCAATGACCATGGATTTCTTACCAGAAACCACAGAGCAAGAACACAGTAAAACATCCTTAAAGTTGGGGGGGGGGAGGGGCGGAATGGGAGTGAAAATGTTCAAAACTGAATATGGTAATGGCTGCACAACTCCATTAATATATTAAAAATCATGGAGTCGTAGACTTTAAATGAGTGAACTGTACAGGATGTGAATTATCTCAGTACATTTGTCATATTTTTAAGCAGCAGCTAGACAAAAAAAGTATATATGATTCTTGACATAACATTCTAGAAAATACAAAGTAATCTAAAATAGAAAGCAGAAGGATCCTTAGGGATGGATAACAAAGGGACACAAGAAAATTGTCGGGGTTATTGGAAATGTTTATTTTGATTGTGGAAATGAACTTTAAATATTTCAGCTCACCATACTTCAATTTTACTTGAGTAACACAAAAAAATGAGAAAATGGGGGCTCCCAGCTGGTTCAGTCAGAAAAGCATGGAACTCCTGATCTCGGGGGTTCTAAGTTTGAGGCCCACGCTGGGTGTAGATATTACTTAAAATTAAATATTTTTTTTAAAAAATGAGAAAATGTACTACTATATCAAAATCTTTTGTGGAAATGGGACTAGATGTGTTTTTTTGTCTTGAATCCAACAAAAAACCAAAGCTCATTGATCCTAGGGAAAACAAAACACTTCCACTTTTGACCTCTCTTTACAATTAATTTTAAAAGCAGGTGTGAAGGCCCCTGCTTGGCACAGTCAGTTAAGTGTCTGATTCTTGGTTTCAGCTCAGGTCATGATCTCAGGGTGGTGAGATCGAGCCCCACATTCAGCTCGGCGCTCAGAACGGAGTCTGCTTGGGAATCTCTCTCCCTCTCCCGCTGCCCCTGTTGCTCATGCTCATGTGTGTGCTCTCTCTCTCTCTCAAATAAATCTTTAAAAACATAAATAAATTAAAGCAGGTGTGGGGGAAACATGTTATATACTATGTTCCATTAGAATAATCCTGAGAGGAGCACATGGCTGGTTCAGTCGGGAGAACATGTGACTCTTGATCTTGGCATTGTGAGTTCATACCTCACGGTGGGTATAAAGATTACTTAAAAATAAAACCTTAAAAAAAAATTTAAAAAAGAACAATCCTGAGATACTCAAGCCATCCTGACAGATGTTTAACTTTACTGGGGGAAAAAAAAAAGTACCCTAAACTTTCTATGACAGTTTCTAAAACACTATTTAATTATTAACAGCAGTAACTACTTCAAGAGAGAGATGCTATTTTACTAATTCATGCTGACTTCAAAACACCAAAGTGTGCTAATATACTCCATCAGTACTAAATGTGGAGTGAGAAGCTATCACGACATTTCAGAACAGAAAAATTATGGACAAAGAATTCTTGTACCAAAAAAATGCCCTGTGCTGGGGCACCTGGATGGCTCAGTCCATTGAGCATCTGACTCTTGATTTCAGTTCAGGTTATGATTTCACGATTCATGGGATCGAGCCCTGCGCTGGGCTCCACGCTCAGCAGAGTCTGTTAGTCCCACTCCCTCTGCTCACTCTCTCTTGCTCTCTAATAAATAAAAAAAAAATCTTAAAAAAGAAAACAAAACTGCCCTGTGCTAATAATATGCATGTACGCATGATAAAATGCTTCGGGATGAAGTGTACTAATATCCGCAACTTTTAACCTATCAAAAAAATTATTATTGGCAGATGCACTGAGAGATGGTAAATAAATGGTAACACAAACAGACTAAAAAGTTAATTCTAGAAGCTAAGTCAATACATGGTGCTCACTGTTCTAGACACATTCTTTCAACATTTCTATAGGTTTCAACTTCTTCATAATAAAATACTAGAGCAAAAAGCTCTGGAAACAACAACAAAAACCTACAGAAACAGAAGAGCTAATCAATTAGTGGCCCTGTGCCACTCTCAGTATATGCAAAAGTGAGTAAAACTTGAAAAACCAATTTTCCTAAGTTAAAACCCAATACAGAAACTTAACCAGAGACGTAAAGGACCTATATTCTAGAAACTATAAATCACTCTTGAAAGACATTGAGGAAGACATAAAAAGATGGAAAGATATTCCATGCTCATGGATCGGAAGAATTAACATAGTTAAAATGCCCATGCTACCCAGAGCAATCTACACTTTCAATGCTATCCCGATCAAAATACCGAGGACATTTTTCAAAGAACTGGAACAAATAGTCCTTAAATTTGTATGGAAACAGAAAAGGCCCCGAATCTCCAAGGAACTGTTGAAAAGGAAAAACAAAGCTGGGGGCATCACAATGCCGGATTTCGAGCTGTACTACAAAGCTGTGATCACAAAGACAGCATGGTACTGGCACAAAAACAGACACATAGACCAATGGAACAGAATAGAGAGCCCAGAAATGGACCCTTGGCTCTTTGGGCAACTAATATTTGATAAAGCAGGAAAAAACATCCGGTGGGAAAAAGACAGTCTCTTCACTAAATGGTGCTGGGAAAATTGGACAGCTACATGCAAAAGAATGAAACTTGACCACTATCTCACACCATACACAAAAATAAACTCCAAATGGATGAAAGACCTCGATGTGAGACAGGAATCCATCAAAATCCTAGAGGAGAACATAGGCAGCAACCTCTACAACATCGGTCAAAGCAACCTTTTTCATGACACATCCCCAAAGGCAAGAGAAACAAAAGATAAAATGAATTTATGGGAGGACTTCATCAAGATTAAAAGTTTCTGCACAGCCAAGGAAACAGTCAGAAAAACTAAGAGGCAGCCCACGGAATGGGAGAAGATATTTGCAAATGACACTACAGATAAAGGACTGGTATCCAAGATCTACAAAGAACTTCTCAAACTCAATACACGAGAAGCAAATAAACAAATCAAAAAATGGGCAGAAGATATGAACAGACACTTTTCCAATGAAGACATACAAATGGCTAACAGACACATGAAAAAGTGTTCAAAATCATTAGCCATCAAGGAAATTCAAATCAAAACCACACTGAGATACCACCTTACGCCAGTTAGAATGGCAAAAATAGACAAGGCAAGAGACGACAATTGTTGGAGAGGATGTGGAGAAAGGGGATCCCTCCTACATTGTTGGTGGGAATGCAAGTTGGTACAGCCACTCTGGAAAACAGTGTGGAGGTCCCTTAAAAAGTTAAAAATTGAGCTACCCTATGATCCAGCCATTGCACTACTGGGTGTTTACCCCAAAGATACAGACGTAGTGAAGAGAAGGGCCATATGCACCCCAATGTTCATAGCAGCAATGTCCACAATAGCTAAATCGTGGAAGGAGCCGCGATGCCCTTCAACAGATGACTGGATTAAGAAGTTGTGGTCCATATATACAATGGAATATTACTCAGCTATCAGAAAGAACGAGTTCTCAACATTTGCTACAACATGGACGGCGCTGGAGGAGATAATGCTAAGTGAAATAAGTCAAGCAGAGAAAGACAACTATCACATGATTTCTCTCATCTATGGAACATAAGAACTAGGATGATCAGTAGGGGAAGAAAGGGATAAAGAAAGGGGGGGTAATCAGAAGGGAGAATGAAACATGAGAGACTATGGACTATGAGAAACAAACTGAGGGCCTCAGAGGGGAGGGGGTGGGGGAATGGGATAGGCTGGTGATGGGTAGTAAGGAGGGCACGTATTGTATGGTGCACTGGGTGTTATACACAACTAATGAATCATCGAGCCTTACATTGGAAACCGGGGATGTACTGTATGGTGACTAACATAATGTAATAAAAAAATCATTAAAAAAAAAAAAAAAAAACCAATACAGAGTACACGCCAGGAAAGCACGGCAAATATACACAGCCCTCACTGTGCACTCTGCAGGACACTGTAAAAGTAACTGCAAGCTAAAGCTGTAGGATACAATCTCAGTAAGCACAGGAAAAAATTACAATTAGTCCACAACCTTTATTTTTTTTTAAGGTTTTATTTATTTCTCAGAAAGAGAGAGCACAAGCGGGGGAGCAGCAGGCAGAGGGAGAAGCTGAGCAGGGAGCCCGGTGCGGGACTCAATCCCAGGACCCTGGGATCATGACCTGAGCCAAAGGCAGACACTTAACTGACTGAGCCACCAGGCATCCCAGTCCATAACCTTTAAAAACTTTTGTCAAAACATTAAAAATTGTCTTAAACCAGAAACTAAAGTTTACTGATCCTAAGGAATAAAAAATGCTTCTAATTTTGATCTCTTTATTTAGAAGAGTCAAACTAATGCTGTGAAATACCAGGAAAAAAATTCCAATATTGGTAAGGAAAATATGAAGCTTCATGTTTTACACTTAGCTTCTTAACTCTGAAGAAAGTTACTTCGAGAGCAACATTGGAAGATATGAAGAGACAGAAACACTAATAAAAATCTGATTATCCAAATGAAGTGGCATAGCCTGCTTAGCTAAGATAATTGTTGTGTCTTCTTTCTTCGTTTTCCTAAATAATCTCTACACCCAACATGGGGCTGAAATTTATAATCCCAAGACCTAGAGTCGCATGCTCCACTGAATGAGCTGACCAGGCCGCCCTGAGTAATTTGTTTTGCTTAAAGTTAGCATTTACTCATTTTACAAGGAACAGAAAAAAATTAAGGAATTAAAGTTCTATTGACAATAAATTTTTCACTGACAGACCTTGGAAAATGATTTACACAAGCAGTTATCTTACATGTATTCAGATGGACTGTAAAAACACTAGGAACATATAGTTGCATTAGGGGATGGAGGACAGTCCCTAAGAAATACCTAGAACCTAGAAGCTATAAATAAAAGATCAGTAAATTTGATCTCATCAAATACAATATTTATGTATGACAAGACATAAAATAAAAACCAACAGGTAGGGAGAAAGTGTAATGTATACAAAAATTAAAGGGGTTAACAGCATGCATAAAAAGGTCTCTTCTGGGGCACCTGGGTGGCTCAGTAGGTTAAGCATCTAACATCAGCTCAAATCATGATCTCAGGGTCGTGGGATTGAGCCCTGCATCAAGCTCCATGCTCAAGAGGGGGTCTACTTGTCCCTCTCCCTCTTTCTGCCTCTCCCCACACTCCCTTGAGCTCTCTATCTCCCTCTAAGTAAATAAATAAATAAATAAACTCTTAAAAAAAGAAAAAAAAAAAACCTCTCTCCTATCATTAAGAAAAAGACAAGTCCATAAAAAACATGAGGAAAACTGTGAAGGAAGCAATCCACAGCCAATGAACATGAAATAAACTGAATTACACCAGCATTCTGCAAACATGTAACAGAAATCTTTTTCTCAACAGCTTACCAAAGATTTAAATAGAATATGCCACACTGGTTAAGAGGGAGAGAAAAATGGTACTCTGAGGCTATTGCTGGGAATACTAACAGGCACAGTCCAGCCTGCCCCTCCCCCCCAACACCAAAACCTTTCTGAGGTCAACCTAGCAGTATCTACCGAAATATTAAATAACAGTATCACTTGATTCAATTTCACCTCTAGGAATCAATCCAACAGAAATACTTGCATGTTGTTCACAAAGAAGCATGTACAAGGATGTCCTAAACAGCAACTTTTGTTAATGCTAGGGTGGGAGACAACCTCATCATCCGTTTATAGAAAAACTATGCATTTACAGAATACTATGTGATCACAAATATATTTTTTTTTTTTTTAAAGATTTTTTTAATTTATTTATTCGACAGAGATAGAGACAGCCAGCGAGAGAGGGAACACAAGCAGGGGGAGTGGGAGAGGAAGAAGCAGGCTCACAGCGGAAGAGCCCGATGCGGGGCTCGATCCCACAACGCCGGGATCACACCCTGAGCCAAAGGCAGACGCTCAACCGCTGTGCCACCCAGGTGCCCCACAAATATATTTAAATGTACAAAAATAGCAAAATTTCTGAGACATAGTAAAAACCACGAAGGAATACACTGGTTTTTTTTTTTTTTTTTAGAGATTTTATTTATTTGACAAAGAGACAGCCAGCCAGCGAGGGAGGGAACACAAGCAGGGGGAGTGGGAGAGGAAGAAGCAGGCTCCAGCAGAGCGGGAAGCCTGATGCGGGGCTCGATCCCAGGACCCCGGGATCATGCCCTGAGCCGAAGGCAGACGCTTAACAACTGAGCCACCCAGGCGCCCCAAGGAATACACTGTTTTTAAGACACTGTAAGATGCACACACACCACACAACTCTGTACATGTGTACACAAAACAATGTAACAAAGGGTCCAGAAGGCATATGTAACCAAACTTTCATTAATGAGGCTTGGGGAAAGTAGAATTCTTTAATTTTTTCCTCCACATAATTCTTTCATATCCAATGTTTTTATGGATTCACATATTCTTTTCTAATAATATCAGATCAATAAGAAAATAACTGAAAGCAGGACACAAAAACTATAGATATAAACATACAGAAAAAGGTTTAGAGAATGATAAATATAAGAAACTTGACATGCAAATAACAAATGTTCCAAAAAAGGAAAAACAAACAGATAAAGAGAAGCAATAATTAAACAAATTCCAAAAGAAAATTCCACTAATCTGGGGACAGACTCAAATCTGAAAACTGATTAGCATCCACGAAGCTTCAGATTGGTGGGGTTCAGAGGTGGTTACCAGCTTTTCATGTACAATACTCAAACTCAGAAACCACAACCTAGGAACATATTCTTTAAACAGACTGTTTCCATAACTTGGATTCTGGATCCAGGTAAATATTTTTGCTTAATTATTTTTAAAATGAGGTTTAATGTATCAAGTTGGTGGAATGAAATATACAGAAGACAATTATTCCAAATGTCTTTAAAACATAGTAATTTGACTATAAATCCCTGGAGTGACATGCCCTGAACATAAAAATAAGGGGGGGGGTAAAAAAGGTTAAAAAGTGTCTTCTCTATCACACTGTTAGTGACAGTAGTGGTACTACAATTCTGTGACTTATATGTGAGAAAAGCAAATGAGTAATTACGTTGCTATCACTCAGCAGAAGGATTTTCAGCAGGAAAGGGGATGCTGAATTAAAATGATGATGAGGTTCAGTAAAAGCCTTGTAGTAAATCTCAACTACAAGTAATGATATGAACTCACAATGTATCTTTAAATGTGTGCATTTTCAATCCGTGCCACATCCCACAAAAAGCAAAATGGCCGAATCTAGGCCTAAGACAGGAAATACATGAGAAAGCCACGAACATCTTTGTCAGAGTAGAAAACAAGGAAAGTATCAATGACAGGGTCGCAACATAAAACCCCAGTCAACCTTAAGAGGCTTCACCCAGCCCTAGTTGAATTAACTGAACTTCAGTAAGAATAAGAACGATAACAGACAGAAGCAAAGAAAATGTATTTAAATCTATGAATTTTAATACTCAAATCAATTCATTACTGTAAAAACCTAAGCACGATTGACATTTTGGACATAATTAACTCTTGTAGGGAGCTCTCCAGTACCTGGCAGGATGTTTAGGAGCACCCCTGCCCTCTAACAACTAGATGCTACAGGCTATTAATCCCTTACAAGTTATGACAACCAAGAACGTCTCCAGACACTGCCAAACATCCACTTATGAACTAGTCTTGCCAAAAAGATCACATGTGAATCTGCTCAGGTCTCTACATATACTTGCTAGTTTGCAGGAAATTCAGGACTTCTAGACTGAAATGGTACCACAGGGATGAAACAGTAACATTCAGACTGTGAGCCTCCAGGTAACAAACATATTTCTTTTTTAAATAACAAAAACAGAAAGGAAAAAGCAATGAAAACACAATGGAGGGGAACCTATAGATTACAAGACGTAAGGAAGAACTTCCTGCAATATGTGGACTGTATATGGATTAAACGGGCTAGAGCAGGAACAGGAGAGAGCAGAGAGAAGAAAAGGGAAAACCAAAGAAGAAAAAGTACACTTAAGTAAAAAGACAATTTTACACAGTTCTATAAATATAATCATGTATGTGGGCAGATGTACAAAATTAATTTTAAACAATAAAAAGGAGATTCAGGATCTCACAGCAGTTCAAGTCTATGATCACGTACAATAAACATTAATGGACAGTACCATGAAAGGAGAAAGACAATGCAGCAATTGAGTTTTAGGTCTGAACACCCAAACTACAAAAAAGAAGAACCAAAATATTCATTAGATAAAAACATCTACTTGGCGTGTATTTTTTTAAAGCACCTTTTCTTCCTATATGATAAACCATGTAACAATCAAATATGGCAATAAATAAGCAAACAAGAACGAAATAAATTTAACTTACTAATTAAGCCAAGTACATACCATGGAGTACCAGGAATAGGGGTAGTAGCTACTGGCTTCGCCTTCTGGGCAGCCTTTTCTTCTTCAGTCATCTCCTCCTCTTTAGGCTCCTAAGGGAAATGATGTTACTCCCATTTAATTAGTATCACAAAACTATACCTGTATCTTATACAAATACAAGTAATACTGTGAACACCTCAAAGTGCAACCAACGTAAGGTCTGTTGCTAGCATAGTGAGGACCCTGAGTGGGAATTTCTAAGAAAGTTCTAAATCCTTGCTCCCTAGACAGAGCCGAATTCTACAATAGCAGACCCCAGCAACAGCAGATGGTCCTATCTTACAGACTCACTAACCATCTGCTTAGGAGCAGAAATGGAGAATTTAGGATAGAAAATCAGACGAGACCTCTTCATTTAAGGTTATTTCTTTCTCCTGCTAACTTCCTTACTAATAAAACAATACTACCATTAGTCCCTCACTGAATAAAGGAAGCTTCCAAAAAGCAGAGCTCTTTTAGTGTTGTGTAGAGATCATTCCATGCCAGAATAAGACAGATAAAATATCACATTCCCCAAATATAAAACTGTACTTAAAATTTTTACCATGTGCCAGTCTATAAATCAGGAGGTTGGGACTGGGTCGATGCCCTGGTCCCTTCTAGGGGCCTTGGTTTACCGTAAGAAGTAATTCAATGAAACTTTCAAAGGAAAAACTGAAATACAAACTTCAAAGAACCCTTAAATTTCAGAAATCAGACTACAGCAATTATCTAAATCTGTATCAGATGGGTTTTCAATTACAAGTAAATTGTACCCAACAGTTAAAGCTGGCTCCCAGGTTAACGGTTGTGGCCCTTTACCTCCTTTATCTCCTTTATTGGCTCTTCTTTAGGGTCCTCCTCCTCCGTCTCCATTGGCAGAGGTTCTTCAGAAGGTTCTTTAATTGGCTCTTTAATCTTCTCCTCTAATTTTTCTATTACAAAGTTAAGACAATGTCACTCAATGGTTTTTGGTGTAATTTTCCAAGAACTTTCAGAGACTAAGCAATTAAGATATTCCATAACTAGAAATTATTAACTATAAAGACAAAATGTTCTTCTTTGTATCATCAATTTCAATATAATGTACTGGTCACCTTCAAATACCTTGCTATACCATCAGAAAACTGTCACTAGAAAAGAACCACTGACTACAGAGGGATATAGTCTTTCAAGTCACTCAAGTATCATTTGTAGCAATGATTCATTTTGCTCAAAGGGACAAGATACTAAGATTCTTAGAAAGAGGAACCTGTGATACAGAAAATTATGAGTTTTCTTCATCCAAGACTCCAAGAGCCTACATTTCTTTTTTCAGAACACATGCAATACAGACATCTCTTCCTGAGAGTACTATTAATCTTAGACATCAGTAATTACACAGGAGAATAATTATGCAATTCCTAACAGCAAAAATATGTATGTGTACAGATGTATAATTTAATTTCTCCAGATGGAAAAATCATGGACAAACGTGTAAGTGGAACTGGCTTTTTAAATACATATGTATTTATCAATTTGGTAGAAATAAATAATCCAACAACTACGGAATTAGCAAATACTTCAAATGTGTTAAAAAGGAATTAACTCAATTTCAAATAGCATTCTATTTATAGTATCATAGCTTTTACTACATCTCAACAAGTCATTAAAACTATACCTTTTTCCTTTAGCTCTTGGGGTTTTTCCCAGGTTGATTCTAACGTTCTATTATTATAGTAATATGTCTTTCCATCTGCTGTTTTATACTCAGTCCACTCAGAAACTGCTGTCGCTCCAGCTAAGGTAGCAGGGGAAGCTGCAATAGCAACCTGGGGGTGTATCATAGGTACGATAGGAGGGGCCATGCCTGGCAACACACCTAAAAGAAGAAGAATACAAAGTTAGGTCCAAGTATCAAATTGTAAAGCAAAATGAAACTTTAAAATATGAGCTACATCTTTCTAATAAGTATTAATAAATGAATGAACCAGTTGGAACAAAAAACCAAATCATTTAAAATGTGATTTAATTACTTAAAGCTATTTCCCTGGTTTAGTTCTAAGATCTAAATTCAAATAGGTTCAGAAATTCAACCCAAGAAGTACCTTAAGAACAGTCAAAAATTTGGATAATAGTTATGATGAAGTCCTAACAATAATTATAAAAATGATGACACATTCTGTACGTGTGAAGAGAAATAATTTTTATAAAGAATTTCTCAAATTCTAATGAAATCAAGACAACAAACATTTACTGAGCATATTTCCTGAAGCAAAATTATTTTCTAGTTCTAAGGTACCTAGAAGGGTATGAATAAAATTCTCAGTTTTAAAGTAAATGACTGAGTTTATTATCAAATCCACTTTAATATACTAAGTGATTAAGTCAGATGTCCCTGTTAACTGTCAGTTTACTCTTTTCCTTAAAAAAAAACAACAATTTCTTCTATTTATTTTTTAAAAGATAAACCAAGATTAATTTTTTTTTAACAAGACAGCCACACAAGCTGACATTATACAAATAATTAAGGATATATGAATCCAAATTGAAAAAAAACCCTCATATCCTATTCCAGAATTTAAGTTTTGGGAGCTATCTTCAATAAGTTTCAAATGTAAATTTATATTATACACACAAATATTCACACACATATACTCACTAGCATGCAAGCATAATCACATCACTTTACACATGGAAATGATTTTTTTATATTTAACTTAAAAACACATCAAAAAATAAAATTAAATGTTATGAATATGAGAATGAAGTTGTTTACACTTATTACAAAAATTAAGATATAAAGTGATCTGACCTTATTTTGCTTTTGTGAACCAAAGAAGCTAATACTACAGGCAATTGGGAAAATTAAGTGTTGGCCAAATATGACAACTGTATTTATACTGCTCATTAAAAAGAAAAATATAAAAAAATCCACTCACTTGGGCAAAAATAAATAAATAAAAGGATAAACAACAACATTCACTACCATGCCAACTTACAGACAAAACAAACTAAGATGGTTTTAAAAAATTACCGGTCTTGGTGGTAGCGACTGTCTTTACATACGGGCAGCTGACTATTTGCATCATTGCTACACCTGTAAAATGGATAAGCAAGCATACGTTGGAAAGCTGCCATGGTATGTCGGCTACCACTGGGATTCAGGGAAGTAATTTACCACTACAATTTAGAATGCTATTTCCAATGAAAAAGACCAGGAATGGAGTAGAATTTCTTTCTGTTTGACATTTTGTGGGAAGTGGTGCCAAATCCAATGATAACTAATTCTAAATTATAGCATCAATTACCTTTTTATCAAACCAGCTCTGATAATATTTGAAGGAGTCTCGAGTTTAAATTCAATGAAGGAAGCCCCTTCATTGCATATATATAACAAGTTCTCATGTGGGACATTTTCCCACAGGACATCAAACCCATGCTGCTGTTGCTTAGATACCAGTGAAAGGCAGATGCAGCATGACACTGACAAGACACCTTCTCTGTGCTGCTAAGTGGGAACTACATGCAGAAGCTAAGGCATGGAGCATAACCATGCAGAAGGAGAAAAAGAATAAAATAGGACAAAGAGGGATACAAGAGAAAGGAAGAAAGTAAGGTATGAGATGGATTCAAATATTCCAATGCAAATAGTATTTTAAATAAAAGGGCAGAGATGAAAAGGGTTGCATTCAACTAATGACAAAATATCCATGTTCAGGACCTGCTCTATGGAATGTCACAGGCTTGAAACAGTATGGAAGCAGGCTAACATGTGAAGAAAAATACAGCCCCTTTAGTAGCACTAATGACTACATGGGCTGATTGCTCAGAAACCTCTAATATTTAAGCCAACTAAAGAAGTAGCACTTGTATCAAAGAATGGAAATTACGTACAGTTCTTAGAAGAATGAAGATTCATCATGATGCATTACAATGGTGATAAAAAGGGAATGAAAGGAAAAGCTGGAAAACTAAGACTGATTAATTGAAGAAATCCAAAATTAAGTGTGAATTAGAAAAAAATTTTTAAAGGAAAAGGCTGAAGGCTGAAGGCAGGAAGAAAAAGGGTTGGGGGATTAAGTTTTAATTTCTATTTGCTTTGGCTGAAAAAACTAAACCTAGTTTCATACCAATAAAAATTTAAAATAACATACTATTTTCCCCACTAACGTATAGGAAAAGAAATTTCTCTTAGAGTTAAAAATTGAAATTAAACCCCTCAGTTTGTAAATAAAGTACCTAAGTTCACGCACACACACACAAAAATACTGCCAATTTTTGAAAAATGCCTTTAATTTCTTATTTACTATTTTAAGTAAAGAATATTAAAGCTAAACTTCCTATTACCTCTGACACTAAAACAAAAGCGCTGGATCATAAAAGCATACTGAGTTAAGTCATACGAATGGTTCTGTTTTCCCTGATGTTCAAAGAAAGCAAGGGAAAAATTCATTTGGTTAAAGAAGTTACACCACATATTAGGTTTAAATTAGTATAAATACTGCCATCTGCAGGACCACTGAACCTAGTACGTCAGCCCTAAAAATTCAATCCTTAGAATACATGAACTTTTTTCTCAATTTTCTCTAAAACCACCCCCCAAAAGATAATTTTAACTATTCAACTTAAACAGAAGAAAATCAACTCTATTCATATTTAGCCTAAGTGCCATTATTAAATATCAACTGGGCCAACATAGAACTCCTCTATTTGACTGACAACGAGACCATACTAAAAGGTCATACGTGTTTCTTCTCATGATAAAAAGACGAACTTAAGGTTTTCTTTGAGGGTGATTACATACATAAGACTCACAATACTACCACACATCTAAATTTTTAATCTTCTATTTAAAGGGAGTATCTGGGGTGCCTGGGTGCGTCAGTGCCTCAGCCAGTTAAGCATCTGACTCTCAATTTTGGCTCAGTCATGATCTCTTGGTTGTGAGATCGAGCCCTGTGTTGGGCTCCACACTCAGCAAGAAGTCTGCTTAAGGATTCTCTATCTCCCTCTCCCTCTGCCCTTTCCTCTGATCGAGCTGGCTCTTACTCTCTCTCTCAAATAAACAAATTTTAAAAATAAAATTTAAAAAAATCTAAAGGGTGCATCTGTTCAATTTTCCTGTAACTTTATTCTCAAATTATGTTCTACTATGAAATCAGAAAATTCCATTTCACATTCTCAATAGTTCTAATGTCAAAGACAAGTTTCTTAAAATTCCAAATAAGATTTTATAGTCTTAGAAATCCCGTAATTCCAATCCAATTTACTATTCCCAATTCCAACTCTAACTCCTGTATTGTACCTATAATTCTTCCAGTCCTTTCCTTCATTTTATTTATTATCTCTTCCTTAATCATCCTTATTAGAGCCATACACTGCTATTACAGATGGGAACTTAAAGCTCCAGGATAAATCACATCCAAATCTTTCCTGTTTACCTTACTGCCAAATTGATAAAAAGAAACAAAAAGAGATCAATCCCACTGTAAATAAAAGATTTGGGGAGGAGAAAAACAAGTCATCTTTTCCCTTTTTTACCCCCCCCCAACAAAAGCACCTTGGAGAACTGAATTAAAAGGGAAAATGAGAAAATGAATTCATAATATCAAAGATGCCTTACCATACAAACAAATACTATTATTATTTTCTATAAAACATTAACTCTCTAAGGAATCTTGGCATCTTGGACAAAATTTTACAGATTATCTAACTCAAGCTCTCTTCCAAATGACCTACAAAATGACATTAGTGACTGTCATTTATCAAATGCCTTTTATTGCTAAACTTCACAGGTACCACCACGCTTGGTTAAATGGTCACAACCATCTGTTTTAAAACTTAAAGATGGGGTAAGGGGCAAAGAAGACCATATCAAAACAGAGCTATAAGTGAAGAGATTTTATTGTGACAAAATTCAATGCTCCATAGAAATGAATTTTGCTACTCTGTACCTTTCACCCACCGGTTCCTATTAAGAACTTCCAAGGCAAAAGTCCTTTTACAAAACCTCTCAAGTACCTTGGTAACATTACTATGCTACGCCTCAATCATCTCTCCACAGAATTCACAACTCCAGCTTCTTCAGATCATTTAGAATCCAGTATATGGTCTGAATACTGTCCTTGACCCCAGAGCAGAGCAAGACTGTGAGAGCTTATGACCAATGTCAACCTAGTCTCCACGTATCACCTGGTTTTCTACCAAAAGTATATCCAGAGGCAATTATCCAGCAGCTTGTCTTAAAATTTAATTTAGAAAAAAGGTAATCCCTAGTATGAGAAAACATTATTGGTTTTCTCTTACTTTTAAATGATTTGAGTTTCTTAAACAGCACATATTGGGCATTTAATTATCTAACACTACATCAACGATGTGCAAAAGGTTTTCCTTAGAGAAAAACCCAGGAATTCTTAAAACTTTTGGTTTCTTTCTTGCTAAGGTGCAATACCTAAGTGGCTGCTTCTTTTCCAAGCGGTCACAAGGAAAAAGACAATTAGAACAACAGCAATAATTAAAATATGTACAGATCTAAGAAATAGCTATACTACAACCCTATTCTTACATAAAAACTACTACAATAAGATAGCAATAACAGATAGCAGGAGGAATATGAAACTGGGAGACAAGAGGCCTACATTCTATCCATCTTTGCTACAAACTAGCCCTAAGAACTGAGCTCCCTAAGATACAAAAGCTTCAAAATGTAATACTAGGAGAACAGACGATGGATTAAGGAAGGGTTAAATGTGTTTGCCAATAGCAAATGCATTCAAATTAGGATGCCTGACACTATCACTGTTTAATCGCTACAGGAAAAATTCTACTCCACAATCTCTAACTATTTAAATGTTTAAATGGTGCAGGTTATACTTAACTTCACGTTAAAAGGAAAAGTTTCAGTTTTGCTTTAGATGAATTTCTTACAGTTAAGTGATTCACATTTTCTTCCCAGTATAGCATAGTTATTAAGAGCGTGGTCTTCCCGTCTGGAGTGCTCAGCTCATATCCCAACACCATCACTTATTAGCTATGTGACCATGGGCAAGTAATTTCACCTGTCTGTGTACCTACCTCATACGATGGTTGCAAAAATTAAACTGAGTTGTTACATGTAAGGTGCTTAGAACAGGGCACAATACATAAAATCACTCAATTTGTATTAGCTATTAATGACCTGTAAGTTCTCAACTTCACAGACTCAATCCCTTAAAGATATTGCATTTGAACATAGTTACATGAAAAGATGATCATTTTTAATTCACTGAGGCCATTATCCAAAAATGAGTGTAGCTTCAAATGTGGCTCTAATCTTAAGACATGTAAACAACAACAAAAAAAGGACATTTACCAAAACTGAAGAGAAAATATTGCAGTTAGCCATGAATCTTTCAAAAACATTTCAAACAGGTGAGATTCAAGGCAAATTTCAAATGCAACAGACACATGAGAACAAACTAACTGACAATATGAAAACATAGCTGGAAAGGACTGTTAGAATCTATTGGTTTACCTGGAAGTGGAATTGGCATGCCAGGAAGGGGAACACGAAACGGAGGTACCATTACTGGTGGAAAAGCAGGTATTGCTGCTGCTGGCTGAGGTACTGAATGAGGAACAGCAGGAGGTAACGTCTGGGGATGCGGCTGGGGAACAGTTTGCACAGGTGTGGCTGTAGGAGCAGGAGTTGAAACACTAACTGTAGGCGTGGCAACTGAAACAGCAGAACTTGGGGTCTGATCTTGTGTTGTGGGTGCTGATAAAAGATAAAACAAAAATATGTATCACTCCTTCATAAACCATTTCGCTATATTCAATCATCATTCTCTCATTAAGTATTTAAGAGCCCATTCCATGCACTGCAAGAAATTTGTAACAAGATCTGTCTTCAAGAAGCTTGAAAATAGTCGCTTAAATGAAATACAAAAAATAACTAAAATACAAAGTGAAATGGGATAAATGTATAGGAGTGTAAATCAAGACGCAAAGACCATTTCTAACTGTGAGAGGGTACAGAAAATTGTATACTGTGATGACAAGCCTTGAAAGATTAGGATTTCGACAAGGACAATGACAAAGTAGGAGGAGAAAATAAGCAAGTGGTGGGAAAAGTGAGTAACAGCAAAGAGGAGGTAACAACCAGGAATTATTTAGAAACTACAAGGCAAGCAGTCAACTAGTAAAACACTAGGCATATCAAAAGAACCAATGAGTTATGTCTGGAAAGGCAGGCCAGAGGCATAAAGTAGAAGGCTCTGACAGAAGACTAGGGAGTCTGCACTTTACTGGGTAGGGAAAGGGAAGAACTAAGCTAAATGTAGAAAACTGACCTAGGAAAATGCACACCAAAATGTATGTACTCATGACATCTGTGTATGCCTTTCACCTTTTGCTACATATCTTTCATAATTAGAGTTTAATTTTTTCGTAAGAATGCATTCATGTGTTATTTGTGTGACTCTGTGGCAAAAGGGAGGTTTCTGTATGGAAGTGAATTAAGCGGTGTTCATTTGATGAATTAATCTGGCAGATGAATGGGAAGAAAAGGAAGAACAGAGGTGGGAAAATCAATTTCAACCTATCTGGAACTACCCAAGCAAGGAAGAACAGTGAGAAAAAGATATGCAATAACTAATGACTGAGTATGAACAAATGGAGTAAAAAACAAGTTGGGTTTCTCTACAGTGAAAAAAGAAAAAATAATAATAACTCATATTTCCAGTATGAGAGACCAGGAGAATGTGAAATTTGGGATAATTTGATTCTAATACATTACTTTTAAGTACCAAAAATAAAACATTTCATCTCCAGTTACAACATTTAAAATCAAATTGTGACCCAAAAAATAAATAAAATTTGTATTTTATGCTTTTTAAAAAGTTTCAGTTCTCAAGTATTATAAAACATTTTTGTTATTTATAACACATTTAGTTCCAAAACAAAATTCATTTTGGTAACTCACTGGTAATAAAATACTTTATTTTTTCTTGATGTAAAAAAAAATTTCAAACTACCTATACTGGACTAAGAATGAATTTATCAAATTAAATGAAATAAAACAGTGCATTCCCAATCCTTATATGCCAATTTTATTCTACGGGAAAGCACGCTATTGAATACAAGCCACCCAATAATCCACCTGACAAAATTTATATCTTTGTTCAGCTCCTAATAATGAAAAACTCACTTAGGCTGGGAAGATGTGAGCAATTTCATACTTGTTAATGCGGGACTCACCTTGGCTAAATAGACAGCAGGGCCAAACAAGTATCTTCAGGGGCCCAGGAATGAATTGTTGGTCTAGCATAGACCTAGCCTTAGGGTACAGTATCATATTAATATAATTTTATAACAGTGTGAAAAATACAAATTACATGCAACATTTGCCCAGTCCCATAAATATACCACTTAGCATCTGTAATCTACTGTAATGGCTGAAAATATGTCTAGTTATTCTTCCCAACTTCCCTGAGGAGGAGGATTACATCAGCATTTTTCACAAACTTACACAGGATAAAATGAGTTTATGCTCAGCTAGGGCTAAAATATAAATTTCTTAATTTTTATTTCCATTTAACCACAGGACTATACCACAGTTCATACAATTAAATTTTTTTAAATGTTACGGTAGTAATAATTAGATATAATTAGAAGTATGATAAAAAGTACTATACTCAGGAAAAGACTAGGAGTTACAAAAGCATCAAATTTCAAGTGGAAAGGAACACCAATGGAGATGGCAAAAAGTTATTCACTCAATCCACTCCTCCTGCTGACGCAGGATTTTCTAAATCTGATTTGTGGCCATGAGTCATGAGAGGAAAGACATAAAGGCAATGAAAGAATTCAATGGGAAACTGGGAGAATGGGAGCTAGAACTTAATGGTCACTAAACTCCTAACACCTTTTGCTAAAATAACTAGTGAAAGGCTAGGCCTCAAATATACTCCTAATCCAGCCTCAGATCTTAATTAAAAAAGACAAGTGACTACAACAGATGGAGAAATACTAAGACTGCAGTATGACAACACTCCAGGATACTGAATCAAGGGAAATAAAAACAGACATCAGGAATATTCAGAAAGAACATCAAAAGTGATGTTTAAGGGCAGTAAAAAGAACATGTTTTTGCTATTCTGTTCTTAGAATAAGGGCCTCCCAAACAGTGAACAGCAGTGCAAAAAATGACAAACCAGAGTTCTGAATAGAATAGTTCATAGCAGCAAGACAGCTATGAGCCTATGGACAGACCACTCTGATACAGAAACAGAATACATAAAGGACAGTTAAAGTATTCTGCTACCAACCTTCTTTAAGACAAAGTACTACTACTTCTCCTTCCTAAGAAGGAAGGGAACAAAAGTATAAGCAACACAGAGCCTCCACACAGAACTGCAATGCTTTTCTTAATCTCCTTCTGTCATTATCACCACAGGCACCCCGTAAAAACTGGCAGTTTCTTGCCTTACCACACATATTTTTAGGAACACTAGCCTATGAGAAGGGAAAGCCCCTGAGCCAGCTAGCAACTGTCAGTTATACTTCCGTATCAGAATTCACCTTAGCTAAGCAAGATGTAAAGCATTATTTACATCTTCCTACTAAGTGCATTTTCCCCCAACCGGTCTAAACTATATCAAGTACAGCCATTAAAAAACTGTCTCTGTATTAGGTGTACCTTACTTACTCCTTGTTATCAATCCAATTTGAATCTACTATGATTAAATCTCTCACATATTTCTTACAGGATAAAAGACATTAATAATTCCCAAGTCGCTGAAGCTAAGGGACTTTTCTTATTCTCATCTATTATCCAAGTAGCAAAATAATCCAACTTCTAATCACCTATAGGATTAACTACGTACTTCATAGCAATATCAAAACATATAATCAAATCGATAAAATCATTATTTAAATATTTTGGGGCTCAATCTCAGCCTAAAGATTAAGTAGTACCATATATATAAAAACACAAATAAAAACTTCCCAGGACTAGTAGTGTTAATATTAATGACAATCTTTTAAGCAAATTAACAATTCTTCTCTCCTCATTCCTAAAATCTGTTATTAATCCCCTCTCATCTTTTTAGGAAAGGTCTAAGCCTGGGGCCTCTGTGACGTTATACTGAAAATCCTCTTACGATTCTGACTGCTTCTATCTCCACTCCTCACTCATTTGCCTGTATCCCATTCTAGGATCAACCTAACTCTGAACGAGATTACTAAAAAGTTCCTAATAACTTTCCCTGGTTTCAGGAACTACCCCCCCACCCCAAAAAAGAACACCAGAAAAATGTTCCCGAATACTGCACCTATACTGGACCCCTGGAACCTACCTGCCTCACCCATTTGACTGGTTCTTAAAACTCTTCGTAACCTGGTCTCACTCTGAATAAATGTGTTAACCAATATAAACCACACCCCACCTCAGAAGAGTTTAACAATCCCATAAACTGTATTTATTCTCATCTCCTGACTTTTGTGTATGCTGTTCCCCATACCTAATTTACTTTGAAACCTACTCAAATCCTACCACACATCCTTCATGATCAGTTTCCATACCCACATTGTCCATCCACCCATTTACTCATCTCTCCCTTTTCTTAAATCCTACATCTTTCATTTTCACTGTATAATTAGGCACACTACTCCCTAATTGTCCCACATACATTATTCTTGCCTCAACTGGAAAAACTGAAGTCCTATAAGGCAGGAACAAAGACTAACACTTATTTTACAAACTCCACAGCACCCAGCATTACCGTTGGCTGAGAGAAAAAGCTACCTCTGCACTTCCCAGTTTAGCTTCCTGAACGCCAACAGGACAAATAATTTCTTCTACTAATTTAAATTCCTGTTCTTTTTTTAAACCCAGAAGTCTTAGTGTCAAAAATGTATTTGAAATAGCATCAAGGATAACACCTGAAACACTAGGATCATTTTGTTATGCAGTCCCTACTTGTCCGTTTCTCTAACCCCTAAATGAAAATACATGCTGGCTGGTACTCACTTGATACTGTCTGCGAAACCGAAGAGGCAGTTGTTGTGGTAGAAGTGGTAGAGGATGGGGTGGATGATGATGTTGAAGTGGACACTGCAGGTGCTGGGCTACTGGTTGTAGGGGTGGAAGCTCCTACTGCTTGTGCTTGTACTTGCGCCTGCACCTGGGCCTGCGCCTGGGCCTGCGCCTGAGCCTGTGCTTGTGCCTGAGCCTGGGCCTGCGCCTGGGCCTGGGCCTGCGCTTGAGCTTGTGCTTGGGCCTGCGCCTGAGCCTGCGCCTGGGCCTGGGCCTGGGCCTGCGCCTGGGCTTGGGCCTGAACCTGAGCCTGGGCTGCAAGCATAGGTGTCAGTTCTGACTGCTGAATAACCTTAACTCCATCTGGTTTGGTCCATGCAGATTCACGTGTCCGAGCATTATAATAATAAACCTGCAGAGGAAGCAAAATCGTTGGTATCCCAGAATCTGTCAACTATCATTAAAGAACACTAATGCAACTATATCCTGTCTTAAAAGGTATTTAAAAAAAACCAAAAAACTTAGAAAAGAGAAGTACATGGAAATTGGCTGTTGGTATACTGATACTAGAAGTAATTTTTCCCTCCTTTCTCCCCTTCCCCTAATTTTCTATAATGAGCGCGCTGTATTTTTAACACAAAAAAGAAAACCAAGATTGTATTTTGTGCATGAAGTTAACTTAGAAGGCCTCAGACTGCTCTCCTTAGAAAGCCTTGCTTACAAAGTTGACCCATGACTGGCAATTAGACACCTGAATTTTAAGAGGGCTCCCAACATTCCCTGAAAACCCTCAACTCCTTGGCTCAGGCAATCTTCTCTGGTAGACAACACTTCACACGTATTCTCATAATTCCACACTGGAGAAATTAAACATGTTCAATGTGATTCCACTGAGGGGACTCTTGGAAGCTTATGCTTGGTTTCCTCCAGTCTTTGCCCCACACACCTTTTTTTCTTTGCTGGTTTTGCTTTGGATCCTTTCGCTGTAATTAGTCGTAGCTGTGAGTACTACTATATGCTGAGTTCTGTGCGTCCTCCTAGCGAACACCTAACCTCATGACACTATTTAAAATACAAGCTTCCAGAATCACAGGTAAACATATGTAAGTACTCCAGGCAACCTTATATCTGTGCAGAAATCCAATCCAGTGAGCCTTTCTTGGAGTTCTACCCTATCCGGTGCTTGTCTGAGACTCACTTTCATTGACAAGGATACTTTCACTTATCTCCATTTGCCAGAACTATTAACTTTTACTCTCTTGTCACCAATGAGATAACAACCTAAATACATTTTATAATTTACCTTCCCATCTGGAGTTTTATTTTCAACCCATATCTCCTCAGTAGGAGGCAGTGCTGGAGTACCAGGAGCAGTCACAGGAGGCATTCCTGGTGGAAACATCATACCCGGAGGAGGAGGCATGGTTCCCATGGGTGGAGGCATAAAAGGTGGTCTCTGTCAATTAACAAAAACAATAATGGTCACTTGTATTTATCTTTTCCCCCCCTTCAAATGACGAAATTCTACCCAAAAGTAAAGTACTGTAAGAGAAACTGGTTTTATAGCCCATTCAAAGACATTAATCTACGTTGTATAAGCCAAGTTTCTCTTTAACAAAAATGACTACTAAAATAGACTAGAAAGGAATACATCAAAATACTAACAGAGTCCTCTCTGTGTTTCGGCATCACTGATGAATCAATCTTGCTTTTTATTTATACTTTAACTGCATTATTTCATACACTGAGCACTGGATTATTTTCAAAAGGAAAAAACTGATTTATGTATCTTGCTGAACACCAAGCACACCAATGCCTCCATACCTCACCTACGACAGGAACCAACCATAAAAGCAACATTATTTTATAAATAACATAGCAATAACTGAAAAAGAAAAACCAGCTGTACCTAACCCTTTATTCTATTCCCTTTTCCTATTAAGAAGTAACTATAAGGTAGGAAAATAATCATCATTTCCTTTTCTTTCAAGTAATACTAATAATGTAGCTCAAACACACAAACATCAGGAAGTTTAAAAGACACAATTAAATAGTTGTCCATTTCACTTTTAGTGAAAGTAAGAATTTAAATGGTATATATTACAATTTTTAAACAAATTTCCTGGAGCCATTACTGATATAACCCTATCTCTGATAATTCCTTTACTGTCATTCTTCAAAGATTGCTGACACAAGACTCCGAACCAAACAATAAGTGAAATTTTAAAAACAGATTCTGAACAGGAATTAAAAAGATTTCCTCTAAATCTATAAGTTACATTAAAATTCAATTATCCAAGCACCTTAATCTGTATAATGGAAGGGACACTATGCTAATAATATGAAAATGCATTTCCTTTTCCTAAAACTGTCTTCTTTGCCATATTCTAAGTTTTTCTGGATTCAGCTTAGTCTTTCCAGCAATAGCACAGAGACCCCCGTTCAATGAAATAACTACCCCAAATATGTCTCATGCACCATTAGCTGGAAATCATCTAGATTTAAAGTAAAACCACACACTTACCCATCAAGACCAAGAAAAGTATGAAAACATTAGAAAATATCACATAACAACATCTGATTTATTCCATTAGAGGATCACATTAATCCATTACATTTTATAATAGTCTAAAAGTAGATTTAACTCTTAAAGGCACAAATTAGAATAAATCCAAATTAGAATAAATCAGTAGGTCAAAAACCTATTTCTTATTCTAATCTTCAAGGAAATATAAAACCATTTAACACTTTGTTGAGGGTAGAACTATCCATTACTTGGAAGACAACACAATTATTAAGCAAAATATTAAAACTCTGTGTCTCTTCCACAAATATAACCCTATTAAACTGAGTTAACTTCACTTAAATACTACATCATTACCCTTTTCTATTTTTAGTTAAGCTCATTCTTGATTATCTAAGCTAATGGAAGGCAGATGACAGCACTATATTCGGTTTCAGAGGTGTGCAGGCCGGATAAACATGAAAACAGATACATACTCAAAAAGAAAACAATCTCAAAAGCAGACATTTGAGAGTTGATACCTTCATGACACCGTTTCAGATAATAATGGAGTCCACATAAACTAGGGAGGAATATTATGCCTCATGTTAAAATACCAGAAAAGTATTTATTTAAAAAAAATCCCACAATAATTCTATTTCTAAAATTTTAAGATAAACTTTTTTTCCCTCAGGGAGAGAAAACCCAAGTATTAAGTCTTTGTTGTCACTTTCTAGATTCTATTTTAAGCATCACTTCTGGGGAGAATCGCTCAGAAATATATATACATATATTTATACTTATTGGCAACATGTATCATTGAAAATAAATTTCACCTGCTCTATCCATATATTAAAACTTCAAATTTCATATCCCATAAAGACAGATTACTAAATTCTCAAGAGATAAAGGCGTGTTAAGAAATACCTTGCTGAATCCTAGTTTTATATGTATGGTTTTCTATCACCATCTAAATTTCCATTCTGAATTTCTATACTAATTAAGTTTTCACTGCTTTTGGATAAACATGCTAACATACGGATGTTCTCTTTAGCTCCCATTTTCCTAAAGAGTAAAATGAAGAACTAGTTTTTAAGCAAAACTCATATATAATCTTGATACTAACACTGACAAACAGCAACCTCTACATTCTTTACCTGGAGGTGCGGAGGGCCCATAGGTGGAGGAATCCCTCCTGGAGGAGGCATTGGCGGCATATTAGGATCAAAAGGAGGACGTCCAAAAGGGGGCCGAGGTGGTGGTGGAGGGCCTCGCATCATACCAAAAGGTGGAGGAGGTCGCATAAGAGGTGGTGGGCCTCGCATCACTGCATTTGGTGGGGGAGCCGGGCCTCGGAACCTCAAGGCCTGCTGTTGAGCCATCCTGTGTGGGAAAGCAATGCATAAATTTTTTCCTTCTCAAAATTACAAAATATAGCTATTGACCTCTAATTAAAATCAAATTTAAAAGGCCCTTAAGAGCAAGTGGAGTTGGAAAGTCATCATTTTGCAAACATCATGGTAAAAAGTCCATCGGTAAGAATGACCAACAGTCACCAAATCCAGGAGGAAATCTGGATGAGGATGATACTTGGATGGTCTTAAAATGTCTCCCCACATGCTATTTACAGTTGCAGGGTAGCATGAAGAACTACTAACTACACATTAAGGAAACTGGGCACCCTGACCAAGTGATCAAAATTACTATCATCTAAAAAGGATAAATGGACACTATGCGACTGAGAGGGTCACAATTATCACCTATTCCAGGCAAGAATGTATAACCTCAATCTAATAATGAGGAAATATTAGACAAACACAAACTGAGAAATGTTCCATTAAAAAGGAAGAAAGGGGAGGCGCCTGGGTGGCACCGTCGGTTAAGCACCTGACTTTTGATTTTGACTGAGGTCATGATCTCAGGATTGTGAGATCAAGCTCCACGTCTGGCTCCAAGCTCAACACAGAGTCTGCTTCAGATTCTCTCTCCCTCTCCCTCTGCCCTTCCTACTCGTGCATGTGCTTTCTCTACAATAAAATAAATAAATCTTAAAAGAAAAAAGAGAGGAAGGGGAGTGTATTCTTTACAAATGTCGATGTTATACATAAAAGACAAATAAAGGCTGTGGAAATGTTCTAGATTTTAAAGGAAGCTAGAGATGACAACACAATATTAACTCCAGAATGGATTCTGTACTGAAGAGATGAAATGCTATACAGGATACTTTGAATTAATGGACAACACCTGGGATACGAATAATAAGTACCGTGTCAGTGTAAATTTATGAAGTTGATAACTGTGTTGTAGTTAAGTAAGAGAGTATCTCCATTCTTAGAAAATAGACACTTAAATATTTAGGGGTAAAGGGCCATGGTATACCTATCTTACCCTCAAACGGTTTGGAGTAACAGAGAGCATGCATGTGTGCAAATAATAAAGCAGAAGAGATAAAATATTAATACTAGGTATACTACCTTCATTTCTGCAACTTTTTGAAATTACTTTCAAATACAAAGTTTTTACGGGACAGGTGGGTAGCAGCTTAAGAGATCACAAGTATTCTTTAACTAAAGGAAAAGCATTTCACTACACTGCACCTCATCCCAACCCTCAATCTGTAAATACCGTGGTTTGTTTTCTCCATGGCACTTAAACAGACAGGTAGTATCACCTAAGACAGTATTATCTATCTCCTCTCACAAGTGTTGTTTTAAAAAAATTATTAACTCTGATTACTATGTGTAAGGCAGTGCTCTAAGCTCTTTTTAAATCATTTAACCACCATAACAACCCTATGAGATAGATGCTACAGCTGACCCTTGAACAACACAGGTTTGAATTGCACAGGTCCACTTATGGGTGAATTTTCTTCAATAAATTCAGTACAATACTAACTTATGTTCCCTTCTTTATGATTTTCTTAACATTTTCTTTTCTTTAGCTTACTTTATTGTAAGAAAACAGTATGCAATACATGTAACATATAAAATGCGTGTTAATCAACTGCTTATGTTATGGGTAAGGCTTCCAGACAAGAGCGTAATAGTTTAGTTTTGGGGGAGTCAAAAGTTATACTCGAATTTTCAAATTGCGTGGGGTTTGGGGGTCGGCATCCCTAATCTCCACATTGTTCAAGGGTCAACTGTGTGATCAACCTCATTTTAAAGATGAGGACATTAAGGTACAGGAAAGCTAAGTATCACTTGCCCAAGACCTCACAGCTGGCTCAGTAGTAAAATCAGGATTTGAACACAGGCAATAGACTCTTAAACACTATACCACGCTGTCTACATAAGCCCCTTTAGAGCAGGAATTCTGTCTGCCCCGCTCTCCTGTTTATTCCCAGCACCCAGGTCTGCACACAGTAGCTCGCAGTATGTATGGAATCAACCAATAAATACCCAGGTGATATTGTACCTAAGCTACCTTACAAGTAGGGTATGTGGAATATTATAAAAATTATTTTTAATATAATTTGCCTTAGTCTTCCCAGTAGCTACTATAACTCTCTCCTTTATTTATGAAGTTTACACTTCTATGCTCACAAGAAGATTAATAGTTACATTCCTTATGTATATTTGAAAATAATCATTTTTATACTCTCCTCACCAAGCTCTTCCAACTTTCCTACATTTTCAACCCTCTGCTTAATATTATCCTTTGAACTTTCTCTGAATTTTCCACATTGTAGTTCAACTGTCACAAAAAAACCCAAGAACCAAGACGACTTCCAAGAGAACACTCGGATTATAAACACATCGAAGAACTACTATACCAAGTGTATTTAACCAAATTTGCAAATGATCCTGCACTCGAGGTTACAAAGCATGAGGTAAAAATGGTGACTACAAAAAATAAGGATTTTATCAGAATGATCAGTCTTCAAATTATATCCCACCCCAAAGAGAGAGACCCACTGTTACTGAAGGAAATCTTAACCTTTAAGCAGAAAAAAAGTTAAGCACCAAGGAAAAATACTCTATTTCAGCACTGAGTTAATAATGTACCTTAATCTTCTGATTTCCTTTGAGTCTGCCTCTCCCTTTTTGAAAAATTTCCAGTAATTCTTTAGAATTTCACTTACTAGTTACAGCTTGAAGTTAAGCATTTAGGCTCTAGAATCACAGAAAAGTCAAATCAGGGCTCTACCTCTTGTTTTGAGGCTAGTTACATAATTTCTGAGCCTGAGTATACTCAGATGTAAATTCGCAAGGGAAGGGAAATAACACCTATCTCCTACCTCCCCGTTAAATGAGATAATCCCTTCGAAACATTTAGGATAGTATCTGGGACACGCTAAACTACTTTGTCGTTACTTTCATTACCCCACAAAACCTAGCACAGTGCTCTACTTGAAAAGGCACTTTACTGTCAATTTGACTAGACAGCTTAGCTATCAAGTCTGCCACTAAAAATACACAGAATTTCCTCCATCAACAGCCAAAAGTTGCCATCTTCTGACGTCGGATCTGTATGGCACATGTGCTGAGCTCTCTATACCACTGTTTCATTCCAAGAGCCTTACTAGAAACTGCAAGGAGGAATAAATGAGCTAATCAAGCACTTGAAACAGCACCTAGCACTTAAGTCCTCCCTAAGTACTAGTTATTATTACTGTGGCTGTAACATCAGTATAGTAAGATTAATAAGTGTTAAATGGCATTAATATTAGAAAGTTAGCTATACTATAGTGTTAGCTATATTACTGTAATTACTATTATCAAACTCCCTATAACCTGACCCCTCTATAACTTGACCTCTCTATAGACTCCAGTCTTCTTTTTTGATCAAATACTTCAAAAGTTCATTACCTTGAAGCCTCTGCCTGGCATGCTTTTCCCAAGAAGTTTACATAACTGGCTCCTCATTATTCAACCTCAGTCCAAATGTTACCTCAAACTCTTTTCCCATTCCAAACCTCTCGTAGTTCTGCTTTGGCTCATTACCCAGTTTGAATCTTCAATTATGATAAATGCTATGAAGAAATTTCTCACTTGTTTAATTTTGTATTATCTCTACCCACTGGTATACAATTTCCCCTTAGTATACTGCTGCAACCCAGTGCTGATAACTGTACAAGCATTACTCTTTTAATAATGATATTATTATGAAATGAAAACTGGATACTTCTTATATACCAGGCAAGTTATATGGACAGTATTTGTACTAATGCTTTTATTCTCACCACAACCCAATAAAGTTTGGCACCATTTTTACGAAGGAAACTGCGGCACAGAAAAGTAGTTTTTTAAGGCAGTTGGCCAATGGTAGGGTGACTGCATTCTTACACATTTTACAGTTGAGGAAATTGAGATTGCAAGTACCTTGTCATAAGACATAAAGCATTAAACAAAGGCCTCGGATAAAAGGATCTATACAAATACGACTCTATGAAAGTTTTCTTAATAGTCCTCAGCCATTAAGGGATGGATGGCATTTGGATCTCTGAATAAATTCTGTCTATTGTGGGTTATTTGCACCCCTACCACTTTCAGCCTTTTTGGAAAAGAGAAGGCTACTTACATGAATAGAAAAATAATTTTTCTTTTTACAAGAACAAATGTACTTCCCTACAAGTATTCTATCCCGATATGCAATGTCCCCAGTGGTGATGACAATGCTGCCATTACTTTCAGAAGCGGCAAAAATAGAGAGATGCTACTGATGGGAGTCAAGTTAAGTGATAAAACTGTGAGGAGACCTAGACCCTGCCAATTACTCAATGACCCTGCCTAAGACTCTTCATACTTGCAGGCTGATCATTTGATGAGGTTAGTTTAATTTAGATTTTGGATCAATCTTAATTAGCATGGAAGCTCCTTGAGGACAAAGGTTTCTGGTCTGGTTCAAGGCTCTACTGCTAGCAGGTACCTAGGTCAATGACTGTCACAAAGCACACACTAAATACAGGTCCAAAAAGGAAACCATCTCTAAATCTCCTATATTCATTTATTTACCATATTTCCATTGAACACCTCATTTGCCAGGGACTATGATAAACACATCATGATATACATAAAGGATACCAATACAAAAACTAAGCCTCAATTTCAACCATCAAAGAAGCCACATAAACAAGTAATTTCTCTTAAAACCTGAGAAATGCTAAAATATTTTATTTAAATGAAACAGCTTTTACAGTACGCTCTGGAAGCAACTTCCAACCTCAGAGGCCAAGGTATAAAATATGTGCAACACCTATTAAAAACTCTATCCAAATCAGTTTTGCAACAATGTCTAGCTACTATTAATAAAGTCTAAAAGACTACCCATCGTAAAGCTCTAAAATGCAAAGTAATGTTCCCAATATGACTAGCTAAGTATTCTCTTGAGATCACAATCAGGAATAACTTTCATCACTAATACTGAACCACCCTGACAATGCACTTTGATCACTTGTCACTAAAGTGTACATATGGGGTTTAAAGGATTTGGAATTCATCTGTGAAAGAAAACAAGATCTTATTCCTGTCAAATAAGGATTTTTATGTGTGACAATTCAGATTTAGAAGACACTTTTCCTGAAAACTTGAGTTACAATACCCATTTCTTTATACAATTTCATCTTGAGCTCCAGACAATACTAAAGAGTCCTCATAACCTACACTGCTCTTTTCATTTTCAAATGCTGACAATGGCACAATTCAGAATGAGAGCTAAACATCTGAAATGACATTTTTCCCATGAAGGAGGGGGCAAAAACGTACCAAACACACATAAAGCTCGGTACCTCCTGTCCTCAAAAATCACGGACTAAAAAATTTTACTTTATCAAGACTCGTTTACTGTACCAAATCTTAATTACAAATTCCATAGGCACTGAGATACCACAGGAAGAAAGGTCACTGCACTCTTTAGGGCAATGGCGTAAGCAGAAGAATGGAACAGAGATCCAGATTGCAGGTCTGGAGCCTGACTGACTGGGTTCAAGTCACTTCCTGGAGCCACAATTCCACCAGTGCGACCTTGTCCCACTTCCTCAACCTCTACGAGGTTCAGTTTCCTCACCTGTAAGATGGACAACTAACTTAACTGAAGAGGGGCCTGCAAAATGACAATAGCAACTACTCCAAAGGCACACAGAAGCACGTAACAAACGGCTGCTGCTACTGCTGTTATTCACAAATGCCGCATGAGGAATAAAAGGAGAGAAAGGAAGGAAATACACAGGAAGTTCAGAAAAGCAAGCGATGTGGGGATGAAGGTACAGGGCAGACGTGGAGACCCCCGAGGGCCGCGGAGGGCGTGGAGAAGGCTAAGCCAGAAGTGGCGAAGCGTCCCCGGGAATTCAGCGCGGAGTGGAGGGGGTCGATGAAGAAAATCGGGCCCGCGGCGGTGCGAAGCCGGGAGGAAGGCTGAGGGGGGCCGAGGCGGAGGCGGCACGCGGCTGAGGCGGGGCCCCAAGGCGGGAACGCCGGACCCCGCCCGCAGGCCGCAGGCGGCGAGGGGCGCTGAGGACCCGCGAAAACCGCAGGGAGCGCCCGGACAAGGCGCAGGAGGCCGCGGCCAGCCCCGGCCCCGCTCTCTCATTCAAGCCACCTTCCCCTTCCCCCTTCGCCAACCCCATGCGGTCCTAGCCCTGAGCCGCCGCGGCTCCTCTGCTCACCACCCACCGCGGATCTCCGCGCCACAGGCCTAGCCCCTGGGACTCCACGGTGCTGAAATGTAAGAGAGGGCAGCGCCCCTTACCTGAGCTCCCCCGGGTTGAATCGCTCACCGTCCCCCCCGTCCCCGCCACGCTCCGCCATTACAGAGGGCCGCGTTCATCCACCCGCCGACTGAGCGTCCCCTATTGGTCGGACGGATCGTCAATCCCGTGCGAGCGAGGCGGAGATCTCAGAGATGTATGAGATGACTGGTGAGGCTTTCCGTCAATCCTCAGGCTGGGGGCGGTATCTGTCTTACTATTGGTGAAAGGGCCCGCCGACTTTGAAAGCGGTATCGAGACAGCCAGTTGATTGGTCACTCGGAGGCTTTATGGGAAATGAGACTTGAGCAACGAGGAACCGCCGGCGCCCTCTCGCGGTAAGCAAAACTAGGTCCTCCCACGTACTCCGGTCTGCGGTAGCCACGTGTCTGCCGGCTTCCAGGAAAGCCAATTGTGGAGCCATGTTGTCCACATATTGGCAATACTGGCTCAGGCAGAGTCCCTTTCCACGGCGAGAGCCAATCAAAAAATCGACCTGGGTCGCGCCTAAGCCAATCACAGAGTGGCTGTGGAAATAAGCTATTTACCTGCTTTTCAGAATCAAGTCTTAAGCAACCACGCGATTAGAGCCGCGTTATTAATAATAGATTACTAACTACAAAAGTACCTCCTAAATTGTATTGCCGGTTGATGAGTGTTATAAGTTGCTGTATTAAGACAAGTTGGAGATGGCAAGCCTCTGCTTATTTTACAGTATATAAAGCATCTGTCCTTCAATTTCGAAATACGGTTGTCTGAAATCAGCACACCCTGATACCCCAAAGGAATTGTTTCCTTCTCTTTTTTTTGAAGGGGAAAAAAATAAAAAATAAGCCTCTAGACTCAGGTATCATAGGCATAATGAAGATGAACCAAATCTATCATTAAGGAACTCAAAATATTAAAATAATAATAGGTAATTTTTACTCACACCTAGCCACACGTACCAGGTTCGGTCTTAAGTACTTTACATGTATTATTAGCTCTTTGAAGTCTCATAAACACTGAGAGGTGGGTACTATGAATAGCCACAGTTTATAGATGAAATTGAGGTACAGAGAAGTTAAGTAACTTCACAGAAGCGGTAAATGGCAGAGCGTGACCTTAAACCCAAGGCACTGGGGCAGCAAAGCCCCATACTTAAGGACCATATCCAAGAAAATTGAAAACATCCTCCCACACAAAAACTTGTACAGTGTTTATAGCAGCATTATCCATAATAGCCAAAAAGTCAAGTCACCCAAATGTCCAATCAAGGAATGAATGGGTAAAAAAGTGCTATATCTAATCTATACACAGGAATATTAGTCAGTCATTAAAAGGAAGTACTGATACATATTATGACATAGATGAACCTTGAAAACATTTTGCTAAGTGAAAAAAAACACACAGACAGAAAAGGCTACATATTGTATGATTCCATTTATATTAACTGCCTGGAAGAGACAAATCCAATAGACAGAAAGTAGATTAGGGATTTCCAGGGGGTGAAGGGAGAGACTGCTAATTGGTATGGGATTACTTTTTGGATGATGAATGTGTTCTGGAATTAGATAGTGATGATGGCTGCACAATTTGGTAATATACTAAAATGCACTGAACTGTACACTTTCAAAGGGTGAAGTTTATTCTATGTGAATTATATTGCAATAAATGCCTGTCATGTTGAACCCCAGTAAAATATTCAAAATCAATTATGATAAAATGTAATCTGAACACAGTTCTGAGCTTATCAACTGGTGAAAGAAAGAGTGGTTAAAATTTCACTAAATACGTGACATTTCAAACAAACTGGAGTCTAAGAGAGGTCAGTTCCCTTTTTCAACATCAGCCTGCATCCCCAAATCCTGGCAAACTATTCTGAGAATAATACTGGTGTAGATGGCTGAGGACAAACTAATCCCCACTGCTGGGGAAGAAATAAAACACCTCAAAATAGTTATCTCGTAGAAAGCAAATCACTGGCATGTATAAAAAGTGAAAACAAACTATCAGCTTGAATGAATGGAAGAAACTCTTTGCAGTTGTAATGGAAGTTTTATCATTTGAGAGTTTTATTACTTGTCTATATATAGACATTAAGATATTTGTATCTTACTGGAATATCTTCTTTTTAGATATTTAGAGCAGGCATACATACAGATGTATATGTATCATATGTACATAATTATTCATACATATCCATTTCACTGTTTCATTGCCACAGCTTATTCACATGAACATGAGCTGGAAATTCGGTTATTTGGCACTCAATAGTTACACAAATCATACTGCAAATATCTGATCTGAGCCGCATCTACGGTGAACCATTTTATTGAATCAATGTGAAAAAAAAATAATTAAAGGGACTCATTGCATCTTTTAAGAGACCAAATGTACTTTCCTATAGTCAAAGCTTGATAACTCAGGATACTGAAAATGTGCATAGCTACACAGAACAGATAAACAAATACCACCCTTGCCCAACTGGCAGCAGTTGAATTACAGACCCTAAAACTTACTATATGAAAGTAAGGTAAAGAGACACTATTTGTTTAAGACTAATTCATATCATCAGGGCTTTAAGTTGTTTTTTTTTTTAAGATTTTATTTATTTATTTGACAGAGAGAGACAGCCAGTGAGAGAGGGAACACAAGCAGGGGGAGTGGGAGAGGAAGAGGCAGGCTCCCAGCGGAGGAGCCCGATGTGGGGCTCGATCCCAGAAGGCCAGGATCACTCCCTGAGCCGAAGGCAGACACTTAACCGCTGTGCCACCCAGGCGCCCCAGGGCTTTAAATTTTAGCTGTGAAGTCACTTTTCTTCAGGAGTGACTCTTAAAAAGTGGTTCCAGTGCAGAATCAGGCTTTTCATTTTAATAACTACCGTTTTTGAACACCCGTCTTAAACCTATGGTAAGTACCTTGCATACACTATCTTTAATCCCGTCAAGAGCCCTGCAAGGCAGACCTATTGTCACCATTTTACATATAGAGAAACTGAGGCTCACAGAGGTTACGGAACTGGCTCAGAGTGACATTCACACAGCTGATAAGGGGTGAAGCCAGGATTCAAGCACAGATGTATGTCACACCAAAGCCAATTGGGGACTGCTAAATCCCACATCTCACCCAAACCAGAAAGACAGCAGAGCTGATGTATCATTTCTTCCTCTCTCCTCTATACTGAAATACTTGGAAAGGACTCTATTTTCTTCATTGAATCCCCAAGTCCTAGTAGAGTACTCATTCCCCAATAAGGTCAGTGCTATCTACTGTGCTGTGCAGCTATATTATTCCTTACTGGAAATACTGGTCTTTGAAACACCAAAAGAGAACTCAGAGATGGAGGTACTGGTGATGGGTATTAAGGAGGGCCCACGTATTGCATGGGGCACTGGGTATTATACGCAAGTAATGAATCATGGAACTTTACATCAAAAACTGGGGATGTACTGTATGGTGACTAACATAATATAACAAAAAAATATTATTAAATAAAAAAAGGAAAAAAAAAAAGAAATGGAGATACATTTGCTGACTACCTAAGAGGCCATATGGACAGCAGTTGCTAACAGGTTTTGGAGTAAATGAGATCAGGGTTCTCATCCTGGCTCTACCGGCTGTGTAATCCTGGGCAAATTACTTGACTTCCCATAGCTTCAGCTTCTTTATTTGTAAAAGAAAGAGTTGCTTTGAGGTCTCTCCATGGGGCTGATGACAACGTGGCAGTTTGCTTCTCCTAGCATAAGCAATCTAAGAGAGAGAGAAAGAAAGGGAGAGAGAGAGAAAGAGAAATGGAGAGATGGGGTGGGGGGGAGAGAGTAAGAGAGAGAAGGAGGGAGGGAGAGAGAGAGAATGCCCAAAACAGAAGCCACGGACTTCTTGCAGCCTAATGTTGGCAGTGAAATTTCATCACTGCTGCCCATAGCCTGTTCATTAGAATCAGGTCAGTAAATCAATCCAGCTCACACACAAGGAGAGATTACCCAAGAGTTGAACACCAGCAGGCGGGGAGCCCTGGGGGCCCTCTTACCTGCCACACTATCTTTTTCAGGTCTCAGTTTCCTCGTTACTTGCTCCAGAAAGCATTCTTCAGAGAGAAAATCTGACCTCCTGCTGTGCCCATCTTGGTAATTTCCCCCATTCACCCTTCATGTCTCTTAATGTTCCAGCGACTCGTTACTACATATTGTAACATTGAGCATTATGCAGATGGCGTGTTTCACATATATTGTCTTATTTCTTTTCCTGTCAACTTTTTTGTTTTTAATGCTGTAGCACTGTAAATGAGGAACATCCTAACATTCCCCGACTCAGTACATCAGTATGTATCTCTGAAAACAAAACAAAACAAAAAACCCCCCCACAGTTTTCTGTGTATCAAAAATAACATTTTCACACCTAACAAAATGAACAGTAATGCCAAGTCCATACTCACATTTCCCCCAGCTGTCTCTAAGGTGTCATTTTCCGCTGATTTGTCCAAATTACGATGCAGTTCAGAACCATGCAATGCATCTGATTGCCATGTTGCTTAAGTCACTTTTAACCTAGAGGAGTTCCTTCGGTCAGGACGCTGACTTGCTGAAGATACCAGACTAGTTCCACTTTCTGGATCTGTGTGATCGCTCCCTCTTACCCTGGTATTTCTGTAAGCTGGAAATTAGATCTGAAGACTCGGTTAGATATAAATTGCACATTTTTATGAAGAGAACTTCAGAAGTAGTGCCGTTTATTTCAGTTATAACACACCAAGAAATACATGCATACGTGATGATCCCACCCTTAATGAGGCTGAGATGGACGCTGGGTTACAGTAACGGCAGCTCTATCCTTCCATTGTAATCAGAGTACTTTCTGCACTATGAATAGTTACATCTGGACTAGAGTCAGAAACCGGGACTATTTCTGGCAAAATTGGATGAATGGCCACCCTGCCTATCAACCATTAACTTAAATGGTTTAATGGTTTTGTCTTTTCCTGAATCAATACTCACCTTAGGGGGTGGCAAAATAATGAGTTTCTAATTATATGTTACCTTCTACATTTACTAGCTAACAATTCTGTAAATTAGAGATGTCCCTGAACAATAGCCACTATTTAGTTACCCCCAAATATAGTTTCTATTTTAAAAGGTAGATAAATGCTTAATGCCTTCCCTTTATTTATCAGCTTTCAAAATAAAAAGGTGGTTTGATAGCCATCTCAACTAGAGACAAATTCGGATTTTTTTTTCCTGACTCCTTTCTTTTAAGTATTAGCATGGACTCACAGGTTTTCAATAGATTCAATCCATTTCAATGAACTAAAATCAATAATCATTTTTGATGCTCAAATTTCCATAAATTATCCATTTGTTCTTCACAAGGCTCTTTTAAGTAAGGTATCTTTACTATCCCTTTTTACATAACAAGAACCTGGGACAAAGAGAAGTTAAGTAACTTAGAAGAGAAGTAACTAAGGCGGCTCAGACAGTAACTTCAGTGTGCAATTGAATCTAGACTCCAAGAGACTAGGGAATGAATTCATGTTTTTTCAATTCATTTCTCTGGAATGTAGCTCAGTGCCAGTCAATAAATAAGTCGATGAGCAAATTAATTAATTGATTATCATTTCTAGTTGACACCAAAAAACATTCTAATACCTACCGACGACTTTCAGATTAAATAATGTAATACCTGGGATTAGGTTCAAAATAAACAAGAGTAGGGAGCTGCAAGGCAGGGGAGAGGGTTACAGAGGAAACAAGGTTGACTGTACCTTGAGAAACGTTGAAGCTGGGTTATAGGTACATGCAGGTTTATGATACTATCCTCTGTACTTTTTAATATTTGAAATTTTCCATTAACAAAGAAAATATTCTAAGCCTTTGAAACATTGAAATGTAGGGAACTTCATAAAACTGTTTAAACTTATTCACAGCAAAATGTATGTGCTTCCATTTTTCTCTGTAGTCTGACAAAAGGTCAGAAAGTAAAGTGAATGGGATGCCTGGGTGTCTCAGTTGGTTAAGCATCGGGCTCTTGATTTCGGGTCAGGTCATGATCTCAGGGTTGTGAGATCGAGCCCCGCTTCTGGCTCTGTGTTCGGCGGGGAGTCTGCTTGAGATTCTCTCTCCTCTTCTCCCTCCATCCCTCCCTCCAACTCACGCTCTCTCTCTCTCCAAAATAAATAAAGAAATCTTAAAAAAAAAGAAAGAAAGTAAAGTAAACTGATGATACCAGCTATCCCACACACAAGCTAAATTAGATATGCAAAGAGTAAGATCCTCCTTATAGTCATAGATGGTAAGTACAGTTAACATAGTGAACATTGCATAATGTATAGAATTGTCAAATCACTATATTGTGCACCTGAAACTAATGTAACATTATATGTCAACCATACTTAACAAAAAAATTTTTAAAGTGTAAGAGCATCCTATGAAACATTAACAGAAATGTTATGTTTGACTTTTTTGTTGAAAAGCTGAAAACAATGGTATGTGTAATACTGTTTAAATGCCAAGACTTAGAGAAAATCTGATCACTACAAAAGGAATGGGGAAAGACACCTGTGAATCTTTCTTCTAGAAGAACAGATCTTCTCAAGCTAAGGACTTACCCCGGGTGACCAAGTTCAGAAGCCAGATAAAAAGATGCCAGGTCACAAAACACCTGGGATACAGATAGAGATCCATTAAAAATATTGTTTCTAATAAATGTAGAAAGAAAGAGGAAAACAAAATTACCATTAGAATACCACAGTAATTATGCTCGAGGCAGGTTCTTCTGATGAATGCTAAAATTAGTGGATAAAACTGAAAGAGAAACAGAATATTGCATAGGCTCAAAATATCTCCACCCAAAAGTTTTAAAATAGTGTAGTGGTTTTAAGATACACCAATGAATTCTTTGATACTCCTCCCTTCAAAAGATGGAGTTCAATGTCCCTCTCCTTGAGTGGAGGTTGACATTAGCGACTCTCCCTCACAGCATTTACACTTACAGTGGAGAAATCTGGCACACACCATTTCAACCAACTGCTCTGGGTTAATATCTTTAATGACAGCGTGCACTCCTGATACCATGTGACAGGAAGGGCTCTTCACCTCTGTGGCATTCTTCCCCGAAATCCGTAACATCCGGCTAAACCCGAGGAAACATTAAACAGATACAAATTGAGAGACATTCTACAAAATACCTGATCAATACCCTTCAAAAGTGTCTAAGTCATCAAAGAAAAGTAAAGACTGAGAAACTGTCACCAATTTAAAGCAACCAAGGAAATGTGACAACTAAATGCAGCATGGTATCTTGGATTGCATCCTGGAGCAAGAAAAGGACACTAGTGGGAAAAACTGAGGAAATCTGCATAAAGCTTATAGTTCAGTTAGTATTATATCGCTTAGTTTTGATAAATGCACTATAGTTATGGAATACATTAACTTTAGGGGAAGCTGGATGCAGAGTATCTCTGTACTTTGTGTTTCTTGCGTAAATCCAAAATTATTAAAATAAAAAAATTTTCAAACTATATCATAAGCTTGCAGATAGCTCTCAGTGAGGCCAACTAAGTGCAGAGGGTAAAACCACAGTCATTTTGTGATGTATGCCTTTCTTTGTCCATCTGTGAAATGAGAGGATTGGGCAAGATGCTTACCCAGTGATAAGGGCAAGCAGGGCAAAATGTCCCTAGAAAAGCCTCAGCTCCATGAGTGCCAAGTGACCTCCCAAGGTACCCCGGACCTTGCGAAATACTTGCGGTTAAGGATTATATTCCCAGCTTTACTGTCTCCCAAATAGATTTTGTTGGCAGAAGAAGACTAAAACCGAAGTCAATGACACTTTAAATTGAGCACATGAAGATCATCTCTATAAACCAGAATGCCAATTGATTTACAGAGAATTACAGTAGTCAGGTGAGCAAGATGTCCCTGTCCTCTCTGTAGGCAAACTTACAGAGCTAGCAAAATTATCAGAAAACAGCTCAATGAGACCAGAAGTGAACAAGGGCAGTAAGTTTTTTATTTGAATTTTTAATAACATTGGGTCGTGACAGCCTGATAACTCACTGTTCCAAATAGAGATATACCTTCCATTTAGACCGTCTGTGTCTGCCCTTGCACTGGGGAACTCTCTGCCCTACCCAAGCACCTCTTCTTCCCATGTATACCTAAGCCTACTTCCCTGGCTAGAAGGAAATTTTAAAAAGTGATGTGTTCTTTTCTATTCTGCTCTATAGGAAACAAACAGAAAGGAAGTCATTTTTATCATTAACATGATTGGTTGATTCAGTCAATAGACAATAATGTCTGATGTGCTTGTGAATTTGTAGACCCTTAAGATAATTCCATGGACCACCTGGGATCTGTGAGCCACAGAGTGGGGTACACTGATTTAAGACAACCATCTACGTTTTGTTCCTACAATTTTTCCCCAACAAGAGACCATGTGATTACTTAGGCCTCCACTTATTAAATGATGATCACATTCCCTAAGATTACCCTAATTTGGATTTGTACTGGAATAGTCACCCAGTCATGTGCAAGCTTTTGGTTTATTAACACAGACGACTAGATCTAAGTCCACTGTATATGCATTGTACTGGTTTCACTCTCAGAACCTTTGGATTTGTCCCCAAATATTCAATGACACATTTACAATATCTTGGTTACTAACACAAACGGTTCATCAAACCCACTGTATAAAGTAAACATTATTTCTTTTACTGTATTGGTGGGAGGGACCCTTTCTCTTTCTTTTATTAGCAACAATCATGTCTCTTATGGCTCATTCTAGCTCCAAAATCATACTATTTTAATTTTTTTGTTTCTCAAAATTAAAACGACATCATCTCAAGAATCCTCATTGAAAGATAATATTTAAGACTCTATTATATTACAATTTTATATACTATCATATGCAATCTCCCCAAGTACTGCTTTGAGAAGTTACAAAAGGAGTTGATTGGAGAGCTGAAAGGAATCTCTGATATCATCTGGCCCAACATTCTTTGTCTACAGATAAGGAAACAGAGACCCTGACACTTAACTTTTTCATGGTCTCATATCCACTTAGTGGCAGAGACAGGACTAGAACCCAGGTCTCCATGACCTTGTGCTTCCTTAGTCCAATCTGACTTAAAGCTCTGTCTCTTAAAATTTATGAAACTCAATGTCTGCAGTGTGTCATTAAGCAACCCACCAGTTTCGGGACAGAGTGAAGTAATAACTTTTTATTGCTGAAGTAATAACTCACCATTTTAGAAGTTATTTGAACTCTTCTCCATTACACAAAATATAACAGACCAAGTGATTCAGAAGATAATTAACTTGTCCATTTGGCAAATCCATTCATTTGTCCATTGAGCGAACATTTAACGAACATTCATTTTGTGTGAGACGCTACCTTAGTTGCTGAAGATGCAAGAGTCGTTGTCCATGGAGTACGCAGTCCAGAAGAGGGGGTAGATGAACCAAATCTTAGCCAAGACAAACGACTAGTATTTACAAAGGGATTACTACATGCAAGCATTTTACGTGGAACTTCTCATGGAACTCCTCATCACGATCATAAGTAGGAGCTACTTATCCCCACTTCACAGATGAGAATTAGAAAGGCTAACTGAATTGCCCAAACTCCTACCGTGTAAGCGGGACACTCAGGCCATTCCACACGACTGCGTTCGCTCCGAATGTTTGTGCCATACTGTTTGGAACTCAGGCAGACACACGGCGGGGGGGGGTATATTTGGAGGGAGACTCCACTTGGACAGGGAAACTGAGGCGGCAAAAGAACTAGGAAAGGATGCAGTAGGGACAGTGTTTTGGAAGTCATCTTAGGAACTATGTGATGAAAGGACCAATGTGCAGCAGAGTGGCAGGATCAGACTTGCTTCGTAAAATGATTACTTGGACTACAGGGAGAATAAGGAGTTAAAACAGAGCAAGACTGAGGTTAGGGAGATAGTAAAAAGCTTTTGTTATTCACCATGAAGAGACTTCGAGCTAAGACAACGAAGCGAGATGGAGAAGAGGGGACAGGTTCAGGAACCATTTAAAAGATAGAATCAGGGTGCCTGGGTGGCCCAGTCGGTTAAGCATCCAACTCTTGATTATGACTCAGATCATGATCTCAGGGTCGTGAGATCGAGCCCCGTGTTGGGCTCCAGGCTGAGCATGGAGCCTGTTTGGGATTCTCTCTCTCTCCCCTTCCTTCTGCTCCTCCCCCTCCCCCCCAAAAAGATAGAATCAACAAAACTAGGTGATGGGTTGGATTGCAGTGTGGCACAGGTGGGAAGTTTTAGGCAACATTAGAATTTCTGACTTGGGCAGCCTGGGTAATACATAGGGAATAACTTCTCCAACATTATAGATCAAGTATAGAGTACAGTGTGTATGGATACACACACACACACACACACACACACACACACACAGTGCAGTACGGATGTATATTCTAAATAGACTTGTTCTGGTTTTAGACTTTGATTTACTCTAGCATATGCAAATTCCCTCGCTAATGAAATCTGTTATTACCAGATACTGTAGGATTTTTAGAACAAAACAGAAAACAGTGAAAATTAAATAATCTCCCCCAGCCCAGTGACTTACACCACATCATCAAAACTTCATGAGCTTTTAATTAGGAAGTTTCCAGAACTGCCATGACAGGTCACAGTTCCCTTTATGCAGAAGAACTTGTCAGGCCAAAGAAATAGCACTAAAAAGTAAATAATAAAGCAAATCACTATTACTGGAATCCACTATTAGTGAAATGACATATTCATTTCTTTGAGAAATTTCATAGCCTTTCTAAACGGTACCAGTCTGACACTAGGACATGGAAACAGATATAATGAGACCCAACTCCTGCCCTTAAGGAGCTTGTGGTCTAAGGAGGAAAACTAGGAAGCAAAAATTGCAAAATAGATGATAAGATCTCCTGCAAGGATTAGCTCAGATTCTGGGAAGCCCAACAGAAGGACAGGAACCCCAGCCCTCCGGGCAGTGGGCCCCTCCTCCTCCAGGTCAGGCCAGCTCCTCTAGAGGAAACAGATGGTTAGGCACAGAAGGTGTGGGAGGGCATTTCAGGTTGCAGAAAAGCACGGGGTGAAAGAAGGACATTTTGACTCATGTCACCATTTTGTTCCAGAGGACGTTTTGATGCTGCAATATTGAGAAGTAAGCAGTGTACAAGGACCCCGCAACTTCTGTCACAGGTTGCCCAGGTTTGAATCCTGCATCTGCCCTCTACTGGCTGTGTATTTGGGGACAATTGATTTCCAGTCTTTGTGCCAAAGCTTCCCCATCTTAAAATTATATCTCTGCAAAGAGTTATTGTGAGGGTTAATAAATGTAAGCCCATTTGAAGTATTTAGAACAGGGCAGATAGTAAGTGCTCAATCAACAGTAGCTATTACCACTACTATAAATATAATTTTATTCTTTTTGCTGGATCTCTGCTTGTTATATTACCTCTCCACGTCTGGATCTTTCTCTCTGTTTTGCCTAGATCTCTCTGTTACCTAAAATGCTCTCAACTTTCTCAAGGGTAACTAAGAAATAAATACAAACTATTCATCTGGTGTCCAATTAGTAATGGATATTTCTGGTAAAAATAACCGGTACAAATTAAAACCAAAAATGGCTATCATTGCATGTGGTAAGATGTGGTTACTGACTGAAAATTGACTGAAGACCAGGGCACCTGGGTAGCTCAGTCGGTTAAGTATCTGATTGTTGGTTTTGGCTCAGTTCATGATTTCAGGGTAGTGATCTCAGGGTCATGGGCTCCAGCCCCGAGTTGGGCTCTTCGCTCAGCAGAGAGTCTGCTTCCCTCCCTCTCCCTCGCCACCCCCTCTCTGGCTAAAATAATTAAATAAATAAGTCTTTTTTAAAAATTGGCTGAAGATCAAATCTTCAAATGCGTGTTTGCAAAATTTGTCTCAGAAAAGTGGAATCTGGTAAAAACAACAATCACTGAAGAACCCTCACAAAAACAATATAAAGGGGCGCCTGGGTAGTGCAGTCGTTGAGTGTCTGCCTTCGGCTCAGAGCATGATCCCGGCGGTCCGGGATCGAGTCCCACATCAGGCTCCTCTGCTGCGAGCCTGCTTCTTCCTCTCCCACTCCCCTGCTGTGTTCCCTCTCTCGCTGGCTGTCTCTCTGTCACATAAATAAATAAAATCTTAAAAAAAAAACAATATAAAAAATCGGTAAGGGGCGCCTGGGTGGCACAGCGGTTAAGCGTCTGCCTTCGGCTCAGGGCGTGATCCCGGCGTTATGGGATCGAGCCCCACGTCAGGCTCCTCCACTGTGAGCCTGCTTCTTCCTCTCCCACTCCCCTGCTTGTGTTCCCTCTCTCGCTGGCTGTCTCTATCTCTGTCAAATAAATAAATAAAATCTTTAAAAAAAAAAAAATCGGTAAAATTTGATACAGTCAAAACTACAGGATGATTCAGATCTTCACTCTGCAATTTAAATGAACACTTAATTCTGTCAGAAAGACAGAATTATTACTTTACTAGTATTTAGTATCATTACCTTAATAAATAAAAAAGTATAGCAAAAATTGTAAAAATATTTTATAATATAGAAAATTGATCCATAAATTTGTTGGCGTTTTGGGAGGGTTTACTGTTTATTGGAAGTTATTGGGGCTATTGGTGTTTGCTCCTGAAAAAGCTTTCTCAATGAACATGTAATAACGTTGGTGTAATTTTGTTTCGATGTCAAAATGCACTAGGGTCCAAGAGTTGCGATGAACATACAGATCAAGGTGTGTGTGCGTGTGCGTGTGTGCGTGTGTGTGTGCACACGCAGATGCGTAGAAGAACAGTCAGGGAAAAAAACAAAAGGCAGCATGGGGCACCTGGGTGGCTCAGTGGGTTGAATGACTCTTGATTTCTGCTCAGGTCGTGATCTCAGGGTTGTGAGAACTGAGCCCCGCCTCCGGCTCTGCGCTCAGCAGGGAGTCCACTTGAGATTCTCTCTCCCTCTCCCTCTTCTCCAAGGCCCCCAAATAAATAAATCCCTAAAAAGGGGGGGCAGCATGGCTTCAGAGAAGGACGAGCATGCAGAATACCCCCCCCATGCCATTAGGAATCTCATGTCATCCTAACTGATGGGCCAGAGATAACACAGCGCACAAGCTTCAAGATGAGGCCGGCTTGCAAAGAGAAAGCGTTCCCCCACTCACCAGCTCTCACCCTATAGTCACCACCTCCCCAAACCTCCGCTTCCTCGTAGGAAAATGAAAATAGCAATTGTACTCACCCCCTAAGCTTATTCTGAGGCCCCCCTGAGATAAGTCCCTTGAGCAGGTGCCTGGCACCCTCGAGCCTCGATATAGACATGAGCCACCATTATTTTGATTCGACTTTTTCAGTGCGTATGTGCTGCCTGGAGTTACTCATCCAGCTGGCAGTCAGCTCGATGAGTAACTTCTCCTGAGCAGGGCCTTCAGATCATATTTCCAGGCCCCTCAGCCCAGTTTCCAGGACCTCAGCACAATGCCACGCTTATCATATGATCCCGGGGATGTTGAGCCGTGTGTTGAACGCATAGCAAAGAGAGAGAAATAAGAGGGGAGAAATAAAGGGCATTGGGGTGGCGGCTGTTAGACATATGGGGTACATCAAAGGGATGTCAGGCAGATGGTGAGCAGGGGAGCGGCTCAGGGTAGGAAAAACACCTGGGTAACATGTACTAATTAGCTGACAGGTGGGGTCAAGGACCGGAGGAGGTGGGAAGCAGTGTGTTGTTTATTCCCCAGAATCAGAGGCTGCCCGAGGCCAGATTCCCCTAATACCCCTACTCCTCGTGGCTGAGTTAGTAAGAATAGTTACAAAGAACTGCTAGGAAGATTAACTCTGCATTCAGACTCTTTAGTTAAAAGTAAGGACAAGTTAAGAATATGTTCTGCTTCACCTTGAAGAAGCCCCGGGCCAGGTGCAGGGAGGCTTTGCTGACAGGTTTGATAACTGGGCCTTTCAGAAGAGGCTGGGAGCCACTCTGGCCTCAGCCAGCACTCCACTTCCTCCGGTCATGTCTTCCCCGAAACTAAAATACAGCTTGCAAAGACAGCTCGGTGCCCTCACAGTCGCTGCGGCTTCCTCAAGCCATGGCACGTTCTCTCTTTTATGAGGCTGCGGGGCTGTAATTCTCATCCCCTGACATTTATGGGAGGCTTCATATTAGCACAAGGCTTTACAGCCATTTTTATGAGGAATGTCTCCCTGAGACCTGTCAGGTATAATCACCCGGACTGAGCAGAAGGAAAGAGAGCAAAGCGCACGACAGTGGCCCTCACCTGCTGGCTCACAAGGAGCGAGGGCCGGAGGCCGAAAATGCCACTTTTCTTCAACATCAGAGCTGACTTCCTTGCCCTCGTAACCTTGGCAGCTCCCTCTCTCTCTCACCCTCTTCCACCTGCGGCCCATCCCCAGGTTCTGCAGGTGCAAGTCCCAAAGGCACCCCGGGTCCATCCGTTTCTGCCCACCTCCTTGGCATCGCTCCGGCCCAGCCTGACTCCCACACAGCCCCCTCCGGCTCCACATCCTCATCTTGTCCCCAGCCCTACCATCCATTACCCACACAGGAGACAAAGTACGTTTATTTAGTGGATATTCACTTCTTTATATAATGTATGCACCTTTGTAAACTTTCTGGTACTTCTGGAAACATCTTTATTGATGTCTTATAGCAAATATGTGGCATCAAAAAGAATAATCTTTTAGGGGTGGCTCGGTGGCTCAGTTAATTAAGCGTCCAACTCTTGATTTCAGTTCAGGTCTTGATCCCTGTGTTGGGCTCCATGGTGGGCATGGAGCCTACTTTAAACAAAACTAAAGAATAATCTTTTAAAAACAAAAATAGCAACCTTCAGTAGCTTCCTGTACTGAGTAAGATCGATTCAGAATAAAATCCAAGTTCCTTTGCAGACTGCAGGGTCCCTTTATGACCTGGTCTTCCCTCCACTCTGACCCACCAAGCTCTTTCCTGCCTCCCGAGCTTACACCCACCTCTTGGTCTGCCTGGAAAGCCTTGGGTCCTGTTCTCAGCACTGCTGGCTTTGTCTCGCCCTTCCGTTCTCAGCTAACGTGCCACCTCCCGATCTATCCAATCTTAAATTGTCCCCTCTACCCCATTACCTTGTTCACTACTTTCAGAGCATTTTGAATAACCTTAAAATGTTTCTCATTTGTCACCTTTGCTCGAATGTACATCCCATGAGAACAGGGACTTAGTGTGTATTTCTCACGACTCTATTTAATGCCTAGCCCAGCATCTGCAGAGTGTAAGCTCAGTAAATACGTGTTGAAAAATTAAATGAGGGGGTGAAGCACTCTGCTGAAAAGCCTCTCTCCTTCTCTGAACCCCGTGCTAGTCCCCATTACTATCAGTAGAGGGCGGCAAAGACCCTGAGTTACCGACCTTCTGCCATTTACGCTGGAAAAGCTCCGGAAAACTTAACTTCCCTTTGCCAAATAGTAGATGTGGTTTTATCAGGAATTTCAGGGAAACGTCCAGCCTTACAAACTCTTTCTTCTCCTTGTTCCTGAAGCCTTCTCTGCTCTCTACCATGATAGATTTTTTTTTTAAAGGTTTCACGCTGACAACACTCCTCAGGAAAAGAAAGCAGATGTTGTAGTGACGAAGCCAAAAAGAAACCCAGCGGCCTGGAGCCTGTCCCTTTCTGCCTGACAAGTTAGTTTGGAAAAAAAGACAGTCTGATCCTAGCTGGCAGCTGTTTGGGACATAAGGGTTTACAGCTCTCCCTTAGGGTGTGTGGGGAGGAACACACACCAGCCGGGCAGCTGCTGCTCGGGTCTCGAGCATTTGTAAGAGCAAAGTGTGTGTGTTTATCCTTCTCTCCTCTGCTTGTATGTTTCTGCTTACTCCATCTCCTCTTTCTGTTGAACAAACGCCCCACCCAGGGCAAGGACCTCACAGTCTCCTGCCTTTGTGGCCTCCTGCACCAAGGATGCCCACGGAACCCAGGTAATCCACACACTCTTAGAATGGTGTTTTCATTCACTCTCTGCCCCACAAATACTGCCTGAGCCCTCTGACTTACCAGGCCTGGGTCTGCTCTCTGTGGGTACAGATACTCCGCGCAATTGAAAGAATAGCTACAAGAATCAAAAGGGAGGCAGGGGCTCTCAATCTCAGCAATCCTGACATTTTGGACTAGATAGGTCTTTGTTGTGGGAGCATCCTAGGATGTGTGGCAACATCCCTGGCCTCTGCCCATGAGATCCAGGTAGCACCGACCCCCTAAGTTGTGATAACCAAAGATGTTTCCACATTGCTACAGGCCCCCCTGGGGGGGGGGCAATTTCCACCCAAAGCTTGAAACCATGATCTTAAAGATCACGATGGATAACTTTGGGGCTATCTTTCCAGCCTGGGTCAATGACCCCTTTCTCCTAGCACTGTACCTCCTCCCCGTGCCATGTCTGGCTGCTGTGACCTGAAGCCTATGGACTTGGTACATTGGTCATCTGACCCAGCTTAGGCCTCTCAGCTTCTCTCCTTTGGGAATTTGAAACTAGGACCTAGGGACTGACTACCACCTGGGTTCTTTGTGGGGCCAAAGCTTGAATGCAAATTTAGAAGGTGTGGAAGAGTGTAGGCTACCATCGGGCCAGCAAGCAGAGATAGCCCTACTGCAGAGATTAGATTGAAATAACTCCAGAGAAACACAGAGGAAAAGGCAGAGGGAAGTCACCTAGTTCTAGCATTTTCTGGGCAGACCAAACTTCCTGCCTTTGGATGTTTAAGATATTCCTGTACAATTACAACTAATTGCTCTTTCATGCTAGGGTAGTTTCTTATTTCTTTGTCTGTTCTGTAACTGGCAAATTGGTCCTAACTGGTATATTCTCTGTGGCCTGGAACTGAAATCATGACTGGAAAACAAGGGATCTAGGCAGTTGAGGGACGGTTTCTGGCCCTCGAGGCAGCCCCGCCCACCTCGGCACAGATGCTACGTTCTCCTTTCCCTACCAAATGGCTTCCTCACCCTCTCCGTAGAGTTTTCTCTTGTCCTAACCTTGCTTTGTACACAGCCTGGCGTGCCATGGCCTCTACTCAGCTTCCTGTTGTCCATTCACCAGCAGCGTGAGTGCTAACAGCAAACCCAGGCTGGGTTTCTTGGCTCAGATTCCTGACCAAGTGAGTCTGACTGGCTCATGTGGCAAACATGGTTGGCTGCCCGTCCAACAACCATCCTTCCCAATCCCTCCCAGTCAGTTTTGTTCAGGCGAACAACCCCAAGTGGTGAACTAAATTGGTTTGGAAGGACAAAGAGATATAAGAGGAATCTTCAGGAAGGGTGGGGAGGCTTAGGGGAAAGCATTTTATCCTTGATCCCACAGGGCAAAGCCTATGGGAGAGCCAGCCTGAGCCCTTCCTGCCGGCTTTGGACATGTCCTGTGAGGACGTGATACTTGAAGCTGTAGTAGCCATTTTGCAACCATGAAGGAAAGCCAAGAGAACTAGAGAGGAACCGAGAGAGGGCTATAATGTCTTTGAGCTGACGAATTAACCAACCCTGGAGCCATTTACCATTTACCTTTAGACTTCTTGTTACACGAGATAATTAGATGTCCTTACAGTTTTAGCTACTTTGACTCAGATATCCTGTTACTTGAAGCCCAAAGGATCCCCGTAGACACAGTACAGCTCATCTTTTCAGGCCAGGTCACTCAGGTGCCAGGTCACTAGCTGGCTACCCTGCAGATTTACTGCCTTGGAGTCATGCCCCTACCTCCAGTCCATATGGTTATCCCCCACCCCAAACTTTCATTATGGAAATTAAAAATCCTACGGAAACATTGAGAAAATGATACAATGAATGCTTAAATATGCTTCACCTATATCCATCAGTTGTTAACATTTAGCTACATCCATTGTACGTGTTCCCCTATAGAAGGGCATTTTTTTTACCGACTCATTTCAAACGTAGTTAGAAACTTTATGAAGCTTCACCCGGAAGTACTTCGGGACATACCTCCGAAGAAACAAGGACATTCCTCTAAATAACCAGTAATATCCTTTGGAGCTTTTTTGGGTTTGTCTTTGTTTTTGTTCTCATTCAGGATTCATCAAGAATTAGATGCTGTTTTAAAGTTATCCCACAGTCTCTCCTTTGTTCCAAAACAATTCTCCTGCTTTTTTTTTTTTTTTTTTTTTTTTTTTTGGTCTTTCCTGTCATTGACTTTCAGGGCCAGTTCTTTTATTTATTCATTTTTTTTAAAGATTTATTTATTTATTAGAGAGAGAGAGAGAGAAAGAGTGCAGTGGGGAGGGACAGAGAGAGTGAGAGAAAGAGACTTAAGTAGACTCCCCACTCAGTGCACAGCCCGATGCGGGGCTCAATCTCACAACCCCGAGATCATGACCTGAGCGGAAACCAAGAGTCAGATGCTTATCTGACTGAGCCGACCAAGTGCCCCAGGCCAGTGCTTTTATAAAATGTCCACAGTTTGGGTTATCTGGTTGTTTCTTCAGAATTATATCCAGTTTGGGGCGCCTAGGGTGACTCAGCCGTTAAGCGTCTGCCTTCAGCTCAGGTCATGATCCCAGGGTCCTGAGATCCAGACCCGCATCAGGCTCCCTGTGCAGAGGGAAGCCTGCTTCTCCCTCTCACACTCTCCTTGCTTGTGTTCCCTCTCTCTCTGCCAAACAAATAAATAAAATTAAAAAAAAAAAAAACCCAGAGAATTATATCCAAAGATTTTTAGCAAAAACTCTAACAGAGGTGAGGCTGGGTCCTTCTCAGTGCGTCACAACGAAAGGCATTTCTGTTCGTTTGGATGCCATTGTGTTCTGTCATTGGTCATGCTAAGTATAATCAGTGGATTGAGGTGCCGTCTGGTAGAACTCTGTCGTGAAGGCATCTCTGTCTCCTTTGTGATTAATAAGTAACCTGAGGGATCGTACTTTGAGAATATGAGAATATCTCGTGCCCCCAAAACTTTCAGCCACTGTTTTAACAGTCATTAATAAGACTTGCCTGGGTCAACTGTTACATTAGTGATTGTAAAAATCACAATTTTTAAAAATTCTATCATTTTTTTCTACATTTATTATCTGACTCCACTGTTTAAGAAAAAGAGTTTTCTGGGGCGCCTGGGTGGCACGGCGGTTGGGCGTCTGCCTTCGGCTCAGGGCGTGATCCTGGCGTTGTGGGATCGAGCCCTACATCAGGCTCTTCCGCTGTGGGCCTGCTTCTTCCTCTCCCACTCCCCCTGCTTGTGTTCCCTCTCTCGCTGGCTGTCTCTATCTCTGTTGAATAAATAAATAAAATCTTTAAAAAAAAAAAAAGAAAAGAAAAAGTTTTCTTTTCTCTCACACACACTTTTGCAATTTTCTTGAGTATCATGATGAACTCAGAATATTCATTACCACTCACTTTCTTTTTGATTTTCGGTTTGTCCCAAATTTGTCTCCTTCAAAGCGAGAGCCCTTTTGAATTGGTTTCTGTGTCCTTTTGACACAACCCTATCTGTTTTTGAGCACTTCTTTGCTCTCCTAGCAAAGGAAGTCCCAAGCTCATCTTGTATTTTCCTTGACCCAGACCTGGAATCAGACCTAGTTCTTTTCAGTGGGCAGCAGCTGTTCGAAACCAAGAACTGAGTGTTAAGAGTGCTCATGGCAAGTGGGGTGTCACTGTTTCTAGGCCCTTTCAGGGGACAGAGCCAGGAAATGTATTTTATTTTATTTTATTTTATTTTATTTTATTTTATTTTATTTAAGGTTTTATTTATTTATTTATTCGACAGAAAGAGAAAGAGAGCACAAGCAGGGGGAGCTGCAGAGGGAGATGGAGACACAGACTCTGCTGACCAGGGAGCCCAATGAGGGGCTTGATCCCAGGACCCTGGGATCATGACCTGAGCTGAAGGCAGATGCTTAACTGAGCCACCCAGGTGCTCCTGTATTTTATTTAAAATAATTAGGGAGCGTCTGGGTGGCGCAGTCGTTAAGCGTCTGCCTTCGGCTCAGGGCGTGATCCTGGCATTCTGGGATCGAGCCCCACATTGGGCTCCTCTGCTGGGAGCCTGCTTCTTCCTCTCCCACTCCCCCTGCTTGTGTTCCCTCTCTCGCTGGCTGTCTCTCTCTCTGTCAAATAAAGAAATAAAAGCTTTAAAAATAAATAAATAAATAAATAAATAAATAAATAAATAAATAAAAATAATAAAAATAAAATAATTAATTTATCTCAACCCCCCAACTCCAATCTAACACTACAGGGTTCTTCCTCTTTTCCCCTCAGTCCATTTTTTTTTTTTTAAGATTTTTTTAAATTATTCATTTGTGAGGGGAGGGAAGGAAAGCACAGAGGGTGAATGAGAGGGAGAAGCAGACTCCCCGCTGAGCAGGGAGCCCAAGGCTGGGCTCGATCCCAGGACCCTGAGATCATGACCTGAGCTGAAGACAGACACTGAACCAACTGAGCCACCCAGGCATCTGCCTCAGTCCATACTCTCATCTCCTTTTTTTCCCACATTGAAAACCCTGATTTTCACCATCATCAGTATATTTGCTCATTTACTGCCCCCTACAATACACTGACTAGTATGAGAATTAGTATGTCTATACCACAACAAAGTTATTAATAAAGTACGAGATTTATCCTTAGAATATAGCCCACTAAAGGTAATGGTGTGTCTAAAAGCCCTTAAACCTTGAAATAAATTCATTTGTTTCTCATCAAATTAGGGTTTTCCTCTCCATGTTGATTTCTTTTTTTTTTTTTTTCTTTGTGGTAGTGGACTTTTTATTATTTTTATTTTTTAGAATTTTATATTTTTCCAATTTTATTGAAATATAATTGACATTGTGTTAGTTTCAGGTAAACAACCTAATGATCTGATATATGTATATACTGCAAAATAATTGCCACAGTAAGTTTCGTTAACATCCACCATGGAAATCTAGAACACCTCACAACGTTACATATGTGTACAGGGCCACACTATTCTTCTACTGTTAGTATGTGTAGGGAGTGCTAATATGATTTTTTTAATATGTAAAACATACCATAATTCAAAAGTCAAAATCAAATGAAAAGGTAACTCAGAGAGGTTTTCTTCAATTCCCATACATAACAAATTTTATTAGTTTCTGGTTTATCCTTTCTTATTTGCAAAAATAAGCAAATACATATATACATATGTCCTTATTTTGCCTTCTTTTTCATTCAAATGATAGTATATGGTATATACTTCTTTGCACGGTATTCTTTTCACTTCCTATTGTTCTATATTATATATATGCAAGTCTTTCATAGCACTAGTTTTTCTCTGTGTGGTCTATTTTATTTGCTTTCTCAAATATATTTGTACTTACTTTATTTCAATGATTAGTTTGGTGGTGGTGGTGGTGTTTTTAAGTAGAGTTCATACCCAGCCTGGAGCCCAATGCGGGGCCTGACCTCACAAGCCCGAGATCAAGACCTGAGCTGAGATCAAGAGTTGGATGCTTTAACCAACTGAGCCACCCAGGTGTACCTTTAATGGTTAGTTTTGTATTAAAGCTAAAATACCTTAGTTTCCTCCACACACACACCGTCTTATTTTTGTTATTACCTATTGGTTCCCCAACAATATTTAAATTAGTTAATAATTTCTTTCCTTTCACCCCAATGTACCAGCTTCTCATTTGAATAAATATACTTTTACCCCCATCAGTAACTATAAAATAATCAACAAGTATATTCTGTTTTTCAAGTGGACTGGACATGTACTTTTCTTATGACCCTCATAGGTTTATGGGTAATTACATACCTATGCTCATCATTAGTCCTTTAGTCAATGTCTTTCCCTTTTGGTTGTCTAAAAACACTTTCCATAGCAAATTCCTCAGGAAGGGCACATGGGAGCTACAGCCTCTGGTTCTTTCACATTCGTAACTTTTAACATGTTGGCTGGATATAAAATCTTTGCCTTATGTTTCCCTTCTTTGAATATTTTCAGTATGTTGCTCTATCTATTCTGGAATAAAGTCCAAAGACACTTAAGTCACGTGATATTTTGACTAAATGCCCAAATGATTTTTTTTTTTTTGTAAACTTCAGATGTCTTTTAGAATATATCTTGGCAATGATCACTCAGTATTGATTTCCTAGGTACTAGTATCAAATCTCTATTTTCTAGGAAAGTTTTCTTAAATGCTACCTTTTTTAAATTTAAATTACTTTTTAAATTTCCATTACTTTTTCTTTTCTTCTTTGTACATCTTTTTTTTTTTTTTAAGATTTTATTTATTTATGTGACACAGAGACAGCCAGCGAGCGGAGGAGCCCGATGTGGGACTCTGTGGGACTCGATCCTGGAACGCCAGGATCACGCCCTGAACCGAAGGCAGACGCTTAACGACTGTGCTACCCAGGCGCCCCTCTTCTTTGTACATCTTCTTTTTTTTTTTTTTTAAAGATTTTTTATTTATTTATGTGACAGAGAGACAGCCAGCGAGAGAGGGAACACAAGCAGGGGGAGTGGGAGAGGAAGAAACAGGCTCCTAGCCGAGGAGCCCGATGTGGGACTCGATCCCGGAACGCCAGGATCACGCCCTGAGCCGAAGGCAGACGCTTAACGACTGCGCTACCCAGGCGCCCCTCTTCTTTGTACATCTTCTAATAGGAGATTATTCAACCTGCGTGTATGTGTGCTGATATTCTTTGCTCACCTTCTATATCCCCCACTTTCTCTTAAATCTCTTGGATTTGTTGAAATCACTCCTTTCGCCTTGTATTTAAGTCATTATCTCCTGTATTTATTCACCTTTAGGTTCCATTTTAGTTTCCATTTCTCAAATAATTAATATTAATTGAGTTCTCCTACCTCATTTCTGAGATTTTCTAATTTTGATTATAGCCCCTTCTTCAAAGTTTTACTAGTTTTTAAGCTCACCTTGAAATAGTAAGTTATATTTTTCAGCTTTTATAAGCATGTCTTTCTGATAGGTTTTAATTGTTGGAATGTTATGTTCTTTATTGTCTTTTTTTCTATAATAACTTAGTGTTGGATTTTTTTCCCCAGTTTGAGATACAATTACCTATAATATGGTATAAGCTTAGGGTATAACAATTCAATGATTTTATGTATGTATATATTATAAGATGTAAAAATTACCAAAAAATTGTAAAATATAAAATTGTAAAATGTAAAAAGTTAACACATGCAGCTTCATGTTCTAATTCGCGGTCTAATTGTACTGTTTCTTTTTATGTGAATTCAGTTTTTCTTTTATGAAAAAGGGGTGAGTCAGGACACCTTTTCTGGCTTCAGTGTTCAGATCTTCCTCTTACGGGGTCCTCACAAAGAAATCTTTTTTTAATGGCCTTACGCTTTCTGAGATGTGGTTCCTCTGCTCTTTCATTTAGACTTCCTTTTTCCTTTCTTCTACGCTGTCCTTCCCCATTTGGAGTCTACTCTCAGAACTCTACCCTTGGTGTAAGACTTCCTCCTGAAAAGGAGTTTGGAATTTTGAAAGTTCACAGAGCCAAGATTATACCAGCTCCTTCAGATCTCATCTTGGACCCCACACAGCCACAGCTTTGCGAAGTGTGAAAAACTCCTTCTCATTCCAATTGTTCTCAAATTGCTTCACTCTGCATTTCATTGAGTCCTGTTGTCAGTTGTAGAGTTCTGTTCTCAGGTCCGTCAGCTACCCCACTGCTTCCTCCTGGGACACAGAGAGACACTGCGTCCCTAGTTCTTGGTAGTTTTCCTTCACCTGCTCTCATGTTGGGGTTCATGAAGAATCCGTGTGCATCTAGATTTTTTTAAGATGTTGACATTGGGCCTTGGATTTTGCCATTAGAGTTTATCTGTCTGTTTTTTTAAGGAGATTTCATCGGATTTAAAAACCTCACTGCCCCTGCTACCATCTTATCATCATTTCCACTGATTTATTTGTTCGTTCATTTAGTCAACAAATAAGTTTGAGCCCTGAATTGTAATCTTATGCCTCTTCCTATTCTCTTGGTGCCATTAACTTCAGGACCCTCCTGCTTGTTCTGGCCTGACTGCCATTGTAATTACCTGATTCCACTTAAGCCCAGAGGTATCTGCCAACTCAGGCTGATCATTCATTACTGGGAGAAGTCAAGAACTCTCTTCCCCACTGCCTCTGTGCAGCCAAACCAAAGAGCTACATGCCCTGTGTTTCTTGCTTCTCTTGCCACATCTGGACTTATGCTATAAAAGCATAGAGCATTGGGGCGCCTGGGTGGCTCAGGTGGTTAAGTATCCAACTCTTGATTTTGGCTCAGGTCATGATCTCAGGGTTATGAGATGGAGCCCCGAGTCGGGCTCCAAGCTCAACATGAATCTGCTTCTCCCTCGCCCTCTGCCCCTCCCCCTCCTCAAATAAATAAACTCTTAGGGGGAGAAAAAAAAAGCATAGTGCATTTAATCTAGCTTCCCAAATGGCTGCTAAAAGGATTGCATTAGGTAACTTGAGGCACAAGAGAGTTAACTCTCCTTGGAGCAAACCATGACCAATGGGAAACGAAAAAGAATGGAACTGGGCAGACAGATTCCCTCTACCTTCTTCGTACCTGGGTCTATTATTACAAGGCTCATCTTCTCTGTTCTGCTTATCCTGAGACATCCATGCCGTTCACAAACTCTTTGATGCGCCATGACCACCACTAATTTCTAATCCCTGCTAGAAGGCATAGCATGATGGCAGGACTGCTGCCATTGGTGTCAGCCAAACCCGGATTTTGATTCTGTATCTGCCACTTTCTAGCTCCCAACAAATGCATGCTGCTAATACTTAAGATGGAGATATACATCTCTCCTTATAATTAATACACGAAAATAAAATATTTAAATATACATTATATACATATTTGAGTTTCCATTTGCCATTCCTAATTAATATAGATTTTTAAGTTTTCTGCCATTTCTGGACAGTAAAGATTAACACATTAATATATCAGACTGCCTTGGATCCTAGACAAGGCACATTAGTGTGAAATATTCACCTGCAACTTTGTTGTCCAGAAAAGTCTGCAGGAAAGCCTTAAGATAAAAACAGAGCAGGGGCTACATACAGCCCAGTTTTAACATGTATAAATTAGCTGTAACTGACTAAATGCAGTCATGAGTTTAAAAGTAGTAAAAACCTAGAACGGTGAGCGTGCCAGAGGCTAGAGGGAGGGGAGAATGGGGGAGGTGCTGTTCAACAAGTATAAAGTCTCAGTCATGCAAGATGAAAAAGTTCTAGATCTGTTGTACCCCACGGTGCTTATAGTTAAGAATACTTAACTATGCACTTGAAAAGTGAAGAGGGTAGATCTCACATTATGTGTTCTTACCACGGTAATAAAAAAGGGAAGGGTGTTAATGGAAAATTTGATGAAATCTGTAAGCTAGCCAATAGTATTGAATTAATGTTCATTTCTTTGTTTCGACAAACGGATGCTGGTTATGGAAGATGTTACCATTCGGGGAAGCTAGCTGAAGGGTCTACAGTAACTCTCTGCACTGTCTTCGCAATGTTTCTATAAGTCTAAAATTATTCCGAAGGAAAAAGTTTATTTTTTCTTAAAGTAATGAAAACCAAGTCACCCACACAAGGGTATCTGCTGTATGATTTTTATAATGGCAAAAATTGGGGTAAAAACCATGGGCACCTGGGTGGCTCAGTGGGTTAAGTGCCTGCCTTCGGCTCAGGTCATGATCCCAGAGTCCGGGGTTGGAGTCCGGTGTCTGGCTCCCTGCTCAGTGGGGAGTCTGCTTCTCCCTCTGCCTCTGCTGCTCTCCCTGCTTGTGCGCACGCGCTCTCTCAAATAAATAAATAAAGAGAATCTTTAAAAAGAAATTGGGGTCAAAACCATTTAAGAAGTAATTGGCTAAAAAAATTAGGTGTGTATCATATAGTCATTCACAAGATAAAATTGATGGTGAGTATTATGTAACAATATGGAAAGCAGTCCCTGATATATTATTAAGTAGGAAAAGAAGCTTACTAAAGCTTTTATATTATGACCTCATTTGCGTATATACATATTTTTTACATAAAATTTAAAAAGCTGTATTTTATTTTACATAAAATAAAAAATACATCTATATGTGTAGGTTAGTATAAAAGATGCCCAGAAAATTAAACCCCGAACTGTTTACATGGTAGTTTATTCAGGTACTGGTCAGGGAAAGCTACGTCTATCTTACACATATGGGTTGTACGCAAAAGTTGTGTGGAATATTTTATTGAGCTCAGGACAGCCCTTAGGCCTGGTCAAGGGAGCCTCCTACCTCAGACCTCATGGGTTAGACTGTGGAAGTCACAAGCACACATTGCAAAGGTAAATATATAGAACCTAAGGGATCGGGTACTCACGGCTGACACAGAGCAGCCCCAGCACTGGAGGCCACGCTGGTGACTTACACCAGGTTGGCCACAGGAAATGTTTCTCTGCGTCTCGTGCCGTCTGTTCTAAAAACAACTGGTGACTTTCTCCAATATCGTGAGGAAGCGTGGGGTTGTTGTGCCAACATCCAGAAGGATATTGCTTGGGAGTGTGAGGAAAATTTGAGCTGTGGAAGCACTTAGGTAAGAGAAGAGACAAATTAATTAGCTTGTCAAATCCTGCTTCTCGCATATCATCAATGTTATAGATTCTTGCATAATGAAGTATCTTTTCCCAGGAGTGCTTAGCATGTGTTTTCCTGCTTTCTTTAAGTTCCGGTTTACAGACCTGTAAGTACTCACTCGTTACTGCAGTCTTTGCAATAGTTACATATAGCAGCCAAAGAACAGCTTGCAATATTAAATAATATCATTCCTAATTCTTTTTTATGCATAGTCTAGACATGGCATGCTTGAAATATGAAGCATAATCCCAATTTTTTGCATTAGCAACTGATGGTCATGCACACAGGAATTGCACACAATTTTATATTTATAAAAATATTTTATAAGATATAAGTGAATCTTTTTAAAGATTTATTTATGAGAAAGAGAGAGAGAGTGAGGAGGGGCAGAGGGAGAGAATCTCAAGCAGACTCCCCACTGAGTGCAGACCTCCCCCAACCCCCACCAGATGGGGCTCGATCTCATGACCCCATGATCATGACCTGAGCCGAAATCAAAAGTTGGAGGCTTAACTGACTGAGCCACCCAGGAACCCCAAGATATAATTAAATTTTAAAACAAGTAACTAAGCTTTATTTTTATAATTTTTGTTTAGATTTTATTCTTAATTATTGTTTCTTTTTTGCTCTTTAATAACTTTTTGACCCCATACAAGAAAAATAATGTTAATTTTTCAATATTTTAACATTTGCTTTAGTTACATTTTTGATGAAGTACAGGCAAACTTGGAATCTTTTGAATATGACTACACTTTATCTTTTAAGCCTATAGATCATAGAGAATGAGAACAAGAGGGCATTGGGATACAAACACACATGATGAAAGAGGAGCTCAGAAGAGGAAGGGCTGAAAAGAAAATGAATTTAAAAAGTGGGCTGCTTCAATGGAGTTAAACTGCAGACAGTGAAAGTAAACAGACTTCTGCTAAGCATTACCCACATACAATTTACAAACATTACAAATTATTTACTGAACGAAGACTTACTGACTGAGCAAAACCACAAAATAAGCAAGGAAAGTATTCTTAGCAAATCTACAACCCGAACAGGTCAGATAAAATGACTGTGACTTTACCTTCTTTACGGAAGTTTTTTTTTCCCCCTGATCAAAAGATGACAATGAAAAAGATAATTTTTTATATAAAATTAACAGCTTAGAGGAAATAAATGCAATTCTGGCCTGCCCATTAGACAATAAAGAAATTACCAAAAAAATTGGCAAATTGGATGAGAAAAATAAAAACTTTGAATCTTTACTGTTTACAGAAAAGTGACCCTACAAAAAGCCTGTCATGATCTTTATAAATCATGAGAATGCTTCCAGAACAACGTTAAGTTGATTCAAATGATTGCTTAATAATTTTCCATTGAATAAAGATGGGGAAAAAATGTAATATTTCATATTATATTTTTCAAATGGAGAAACTGTAGAAACCTTGTTATATTTTAAGTTGACAAAGTATTTTGTTAGTATTACGACACATTTCCCAGCCAGTCTTCACAAGCAGCTCTGACCAAGGAAAGTATTTGCGAGCGAAAATACTTAGGTTCTCGATTAAAAGAACACACAATGTTACTTACAACCAAAAATACATACACAAACAAAATAACACAAAAAACCTGCCTATGCAAATACAAGAACTGCAAAAAAGTCTAAAATAACAGTAACTGAACAAGAGTAATCAATAAGGAAACTCGTAAACAAACAGGGATATAAGATATTGCTGTGATATTACTAAAAGAATAGACGTTGTGTATTTAACCAACCTTCTGTGACAACAGCAGCACAACGTTCACAGAAAACAATGGAAAGTTTCTAGTTTCGTAGAAAAAATAACTTCAAAATTTGATGCCAGAATAACCAAGTATATTAGATAAAAGCTAACCTCTTGAAAATTACATTGAGGGAAGAGAATGCAAAATAGTATTAAAAGTGAGTGAAAAATTACACGTAGAATTCTAAAAATAAATAACTACTTTAGCTTATATTAGAACAGATCATATTAAAGAACATTCATCATATACACTGTCGAACTATGAGAAGATTAAAATAGAAGAAATCAAAATTAATGAGTAGCTTATTGGTGATGCCCATTGTAAAAAACAGAATTGCAAAAATAACTTTGAGTTTTAGGCATTGATCTAAAAGAATGATGAGGGCTAGCTACTGATAATAGCAGTTGGTCAGGAACAAGCATTTTTTGTGAGCCATGGACAATGCACCATTTGAATTTCTTAATAAGAAACAAGTTCTCATCTGTACCAATAAGTGATGGCATCTGAACAATTCAGCGATGGCATAGATATTTTCTGTATCTGCCCAAATAAGAGGCATCATGATGAAAACCATGTCAGGTCTGCCACTACAGCCACCTTCGGACACACAAAGGGAATGCTGATGAAACACCATTAAGGCAGTAAGATTTAATATACACACGACAAGATGGATTAGAATTGTACAAGAAATAAGATGATCCTTAAGTTAAAAAAAATCATGGTTTTTGATTTTGCGCTATGCAAACAGTTCCCTGGTGTGAACTGCTGCCCTACTGTTAGCAATGTGAGCCAAAGCTTGCAGAAACTCCAACACTTGCACAGATAGGACTTTGGCTATTTTGCCTTTCTAAGACTCATTTGTTTTTAATTTAGAGAAAATCATTTCTCTAAGTTGAAATAAACTGTATGCGAAGCATGTGATAAATGTGAGAGTCCTATAAAATATTAGAAAATCAGAATAAGTCAACAAAAATGTTTGCAGCACTATAAAAGAGAATATGCGGATACAAATAATCCCCAACTAATTTATACCGAGACTAAATTAATTAAAACATGAGAATGCAATGATTTAAGAACAGTTGACTAATTTGGCATTACTACCGTTAGATCACAAGTTATGTAAAAATCCTTTATAACAATGTAATTAGTAACTTAGCTGAAACAAAAGACACAAAAAAGTTGCGTTTAGGTAATAAGTCATGTAACGTATGGATTAGGCGTGCATTTGTTACAACGCGTTCAAACATCAGCCAGACAGCAGAACTTCCAGATATGTGCAAAAAATTAAAGATTGGTCAACTTTCAAGTTTGCTGACACCCAGTCATACAAAAACTTGTTTTCTAGATCTCAGGCTAACTGTTCTTGCCATAATAAAATAATTTTTGCTGGGGCGCCTGGGTGGCACAGCGGTTAAGCGTCTGCCTTCGGCTCAGGGCGTGATCCCAGCGTTCTGGGATCGAGCCACGTCAGGCTCCTCCGCTATGAGCCTGCTTCTTCCTCTCCCACTCCCCCTGCTTGTGTTCCTCTCTCACTGGCTGTCTCTATCTCTGTCGAATAAATAAATAAAATCTTTAAAAAAATAATAATAATAATTTTTGCTAAAAAAGAGCTGTATTCAATTGTGTTACAAAGGTAGAAGGATAGAACATATTCTATTTAACAGTTTGTTAGCTTGTTTATGCCTTTTAAAGATATATGGCTCCCCACTTATATGTTTGCACCAGGTCCACAAATTCAGTGGTGGAAATGAGTGAGCATATATTAATTTTATAATTAATGCCCCTAGTAACTACTATTTATTATGAGCTAGGCATTGCGCTTGTTACTGCTTATACAAGGGCTCACAACACCTCCATGAGGTAAACATTCCAATTCCATTTTACAGCTAGGGCTGTAAACTGAGACTTGGAGAGGCAAAGTTGCTTGCTCAGATGCAGTCAAAGCTGAATCAAGTGTACATTCACTGTGCCCATCCTAATGGGAACAGGCTGCTAAGGGCTGATGGAACCAGGGAAAGCAGGGCCTCTTCTGGGAAAGATCTCTCTCTCTACCCCTGAAATGCCATCATTATGCACTGATGGCTTTTTGTTTCAAAGACTTTCCAGGCTGCAAAAGAAACCAGCGAAACTAGTAATACTTCCAGGGGGCCTAAGATGGTAGCATGCGAAGCTAATAGTATTTCTCATACTTTTTCCACCAAAATAACCCATCAGACCAAGAGTGAATTCTTAACTCATTTGGGCTCAGCCCAAATGATTCTGATCAATTTCTGATCAATTTCTTGTGCTGTCTCTTTAAAATCATACATACATTTTCCTCCATACTGTGTGTGTGTGTATAATGTTTTTCTTCCAGATCTTCAAGTAAAAATGACGCTTCAGAAGGGATTCTATGTTCACCTTAGAGTTCAAGGACTCTTTGGCATTCTGTCTTCTCTGGTTTGAATAGCAGAGCCCTAAACTGCTACCAGTGGCTACCCTGGCAGGGTTTACTTGACTGTTAGGTGAGCTCAAGGCCCTGCAGAAAAAGGGGAAGCTAGATTAACTCCTTCCCAATTTAGTTCAGGACCTGTCCTGTTTGTCTTTTATTTTAATCCTCTCCCTAGCCTACCTCTGACTGTTTTGAAGGGAAGTGAACTCCCTGTCATTACAGCTGTCCAGTCTGCTTGCCTGGAGAGCTCTGGCAGGTAAGGCACTGAGCAAGGAATGAAGGAAACTTTCAAATTTGATATCCTATGATCTTGTAATTTTCTAAGTCCTCTGCAGCAGCCATTTCAAGAAAAATATACCCGAATCGGTAAATATTTATTCAGCTCTTTTTAAAGGGCCAGATACCATACGAGGCAGTGATGAACAGGACAGTCTTCTCAAACTCAGTTTCCTAGGAGAGATATAAACAAGTAGGTAACTATAACACGGCTCTCACAGGAGAAGCACAGAAGCTCTGGAAGCTCAAAGGAAGGTCACCAAGCCTGAACAATGGAGATAGATCCCAGCAGGCTTCAAGGAAGAGGTGCCAAGAGATTTGAAGAATGAGCAGACGTTCGCCCAGGTCCTTCTGAAAGGCCCTGGAGTGGGGATTCATTTCAGCAAGTTTCAGATCCCTTCTCTGCCCTGCTGCATTTTGTTTACCCATTCTGCTCGTCAGCTAGGATATTTGGGAACAGAAGTGCTAACTTTTTAATTATCAGTTGTAACCACGGAGGTGAAGAAAGAATAAGGAGCCCATCCCATCATAGGAAACTACATCAGAAAGGGGGGACTAGACTCCAGGTTTTTGGCATCAAGGTTACTGGGCAGATCCTAAACTCGCCTTGGCTGTTCACAGCTGTGTAACGGAGGGGAAGGAAGGGGTGATTCATGCTGCATTGGCCTCCTGGGAACACAAAGGAAAGAAAACATCGTTCAGGGGAGAAGCTTCTCCTTCTAGTAGTATGTTTTTTGGTCATCACACAGTAGACAGCCAAGCCAATAATCCAGCCTGCGTAATTGCCAGCTCAAAACACCAAACCCTTTGAAGTGGCTAATGAATACACTCTTTTTAACTTACTCCGATCTCATTGCTGAGAGCTGTGCAGTTGCTCCTGGGCAGAAGTTTCACTAATGTAGGGATGTTGACTGGCCATTGCATCAAATATTTATCAAGTCACAGATGGGAATCTACAAAGAGTTTGCAGAGAGGTTTAGTGTCTCCCTTCGGTTCTCGGGGAAGCACGTCAGCACCGCAGAATGCAAGCCCGTGAACACACACCTTTGAGCTGATGCTGGTGGTGGCTGACCCATTTTAACCAGGTTAAAGGAGGCCCCACTTAAAGAAATCACGGTTTTTTCTTAAAGTAGAAGTAGTATATCTTCACTGTCACCATTTTTATAAAATACCTTGACATTAGAAGAAGTAAAGAGAACTCCCCCGTTAACTTCACCATCCAGACATACTGTGCCCTTCTTCTCAATAAAACAAATGATACTGTATCAAATGTTTAAACATGTTTCACCATTCACTTTCCTTATTTAACAATACATTGTTAACATCTTTGCAGGACACTGAGTGTTTTTCTACAGCGTATTTTTATATATTTATACAATAATCCGGCATATGAATGTGCCATGATTTACCCAACCAATTTGCCGGGTGGGATATTTAAGTTGTATCCAGCTTTCCACTATGTAAGCAATGGTTTTGCTGAACATTCTTGTAATTAATTATTTGTGCCCCGTGATGATGTTTTCTCAGGCAAATGAGTGGAAGAGGAAATGCCAGGTCAAAGAGTTCGTCTGTTATGCCAGCGCACATTTCCAACATCAGCGTCTGAGAGGGGGTGGGGCTGACAGTTTGAGGGGGCTGTCAGCCCACACGTCTCAAACGGTAAGCTACAAATTGGTCCAGGAGTTTGGGGGCCAGTTGGTTTCTACATTTGTCTGTTTTTGTAACAGCCTCCTTGAAACGTGAACTTTTTTCCTCTTTAATTTAACAGCTATCTTATTTCGCTAATCTCCCATCTTTATTTAGTGACACTGGAGAGAAAGAAGGATCTCTTCAATGATAAACAGCAGCAGCTGGGCTCAATAAGGAGTTACGGCTTGCTCTTCTGCATTACTATCAACCACAGTTATTACGCCCGGTCTATCAATATCTTTTTCCTCTAACAATAGAAGGCAAGCTGTTTCCTGCAATTGAAGCCTTCTAGAACAGAGGTTCAGTGATATGTAGAAAAAAGTCGAAGGAGCTGTTAAGATAAAATTGCCACCTTTTTGTTTGGCCAAATAAAGATATTAACCATAAACAATGGCCATTTACTATCATCAAGTAATCACTGAAGAATGAGCTTTTAACACACAGGCACTTGAACTGAAAAAAGAAGGAAGAGGTAATTCCAGAATAAAGCGCATTCTTACCTAGGACTGAACAACTGGCCTTCTTGCACTGGTACGTACATTGTCCTTATTTTTCTTCTCACCAAGGATTTGGAGACAACTTTTTGGATTGGCTTGAGAACCACTGTCTGACAGGCTGGCGACCAGGTCTGCTACACGGAGTGGGATCTGACCCAGTCCTCTTCCTCCCTGGACAAGAGAGTAGTGAGAGAAACCCTCTATTCCTTCCAGGAGTCTCTTCCTCCTTGCTTGGTCTATGTGGCATTTCCAGATGGCAGTAATTTGGGTATTGTTTTTCATAGATTGTGCATCTCCACAAACCTATATTGTTATTTATTTAGCATTTGTTTTAAATCAATACTTTTTTAACTTCAAAAATAAATTTTTGGATAAAGAAACTTTACAAATGTTAAAACCAATATCATTTGTCTTAAATAAAGTGAAATGATGTTATTAGATTCTAGATCTTATTTACCTGCCAAAGATTCCAAGACTGAGTCCTGTATTTTCTTGGATTCAAAAGGGAGAGCACGGGCTGAGAAAAGAGAGAAAGAGAGAGATTGATTAGCAAGTGAAAGGTGTTAAAGATATATGAACACAGATAAGAGACTCTGCCCTTGGCACAACTACAAAAGATTGAAGGAGAATTGGAATGGAAATAAACTTATCTCTCTGCGACATCATGTATTCATGGATACTCTACCTGTGTGCTACTAGCAGGGGTCCTACAGTTTGGAAAGTTATCAGTGAAGTAGAAAGAGAACCAGACTTGGTTTTGAGCCCTGGCCTGGCTGTTTGCTGATTCTAAATCCTCAGGCAAATCACTTCACCTCTTCTTAAAACCTCAGCTTCCCCAGCTGTAAAATGAGATGATAATAATCTCCATCAGGGATATCGCGAGAATAAAGTATTCTGTAATTTCTAAAATGCTATACAGGTCATGGAAGATCAGCCTCACTTGTGAGAGCATTTTTATTTATGGGTATCAAATCATTTCTCCAGAGGCCCAGAAGACATTTCCAGGCTAAACATGTCACTATAGCCTAAAAGAAGTAAGTAGATGAAGGCCTTTAAAAATGAAATCCTAGATCCCATATGATGTGGGATAGTCCCTAGTAGGACTGAACTAAGCATTCTTAGGAATTCTGATTCCTTGCTCCGTGGCCCTAATCAGGAGGGCAGGGACCATGCCTGCTTCTTTCACTTCTATGTCCCTTGTACCTAGTTCAGTGTGTGGCACGTCAGGAACACTCAGCGTGTGTTGAGTGCATGAACGGGATTACATCCCTATGCTACACTTGGTCTTCGTAGTAGATATCTATGGCTTTTTGCCACCCAGTGGGGTATTAATCATGTTTTTAATTTTCTATATTTCATGATGCTTTGCCATCTTGGGGCTTTGCAGACCTAGCAATGACTGCCTCTCCCAAGCGTAGCTAATTCCTAAAATTAACAAACAACTGGCCTGTGAGCACCCCTTTAATACGCAAACAAATCCATACATTCCATCCACCTCCTTTTATCAGGCTCCCTCAATGGACACTATCCCATTGCCCTAAATCACCCTAAGGCCAGGTATGAGATAGCCAGGGACCACCCTGTAGCACAGAGCCCACTATGATAATTCAGTTATTCGAACTACCCAGTCCTAAACCTGGACTCTTTCTTGCCCATTCCTTCCAATGAAAACCACAACAAAGGCTTTGGCCCTGCTTTGTTTTCTTTACTCCTGCCTCTGCCCGTGGTGCTTCCTCCATGTGGCCCTGCTTGGTATGGCTGGCCCCCTCCTCTTGGGAACTGTGGGTAACAAACACTCTTTTCAGTGACAATCCTCTCTTGCTGTGTTGGCCTGGCCTTATTGGAATAACCAACCCCAGGTACCCTTTAAAACAAGGATCAACCAAACAAACTGAGGGCTTCAGAGGGGAGGAGGATGGAGAATTGGGACAGGCCAGTGATGGGTACTAAGGAGGGCACATATTGCATGGAGCACTGGGTGTTATATGCAAACAATTAATCATGGAACACTACATCAAAAACTAAGGATGTACTGTATGGTGACTAACATAACATAATAAAAAATTACTATAAAAGAACAAAACAAAACAAGGATCAACCTTGAGAACACTGCAATTTCAATTCATGGTTAAAGGGGAGTAGTTTTCCCCTCCCACTCAGGGGGAATATAAGGCTCAGCTCTGAGCCAACCGACTCATGGCATCAGGGTAGTCTCAGAGATGAACACACGAGCACATTAAAGTTGCAACAAGTGTTTTGCTGGGACAAAAACTCTTGATTTTTTTTTTTTTTTCCTGCTGGATTAGAAACTGGGAAAGCTTTAGGTCTGGAGCTATGCAGCCATTTTGCTAGCTGGAGGCAAAGAGCCTGTTTGAAATGGGGCCAAGCTGGGAAAGCAGTGCCGAGAGGAAGAGAAATCAGTTCCTTGCGGCACCATCTGAATCAACCCCACTCCTGCACTTTCCAGCTCCCTATTTTTAAGCCAATTTAGATTGGGTTTTCTGTACTTACAAATAAAAGCATCCTAATGTACAGGATTTTCTTTCCCCTCTTCTTGATACCCAAAGCCACATTTGGGGATATTTATAATTGCAATTTTAATTAATTCAGCTCCACAGTCAGTGAGGGCCAGGCACTGGGCTGGACCATGGAGACACATCTACTGAAACGCTTGACACAGCTTCAGTGTAGAGAGGCGGACAGACTTGCAAACAAGCAGGGGAGAGTGGGGTAAGAGCTCTCACAGAGGTTCACGCAAAGGCTGCGGGGCAGGCAAGGAACAGTGAAATCTGCCCAGAGGTTCTCCCTCTTCTGTCCTGTATTAGTCACAGCCTTGACTCAGCCCAGTCTTACGGAGTATCTCTCCCACTCGAGGAGCCTTAGCTCTATGGAGAGCTAACATTGAGCGAGGGCTTCCTGCGTCCCTGTGTCGTTCTCTCAGCTCCTTTCTAGGACACCTAGGATCTCCATTTTAGAGATGAAGATTCCTCTCTTCAGAGGCTTCGCTAGGGTGAACAGCCCTAGTCAACTCCGTGGTAGAACCCGAACTCCCATGTGGACTCTTTGTCCCCCAAAGACCATGCACTCCATTGTCAAGCCGCTCCTCGGTATGTGCCCCCAGGCTCCGCCCCATAATTACAGAAGAGACTCCCCAAAGCATTCCCCATTTCACAACAGAATTTGCTATAAGGTTATTTCATATTACAGTACATGGCAAAAGGTAGTCAACGTAGACCAATCTTTCCCACCTCCCCCCCCCCCCCCGCACAAGTTATTTTGAGAACCCCAGCGAGGGAGTAAAACGAGGTGCACCTGTGTGTGGGCACATCCTGACTCAACACCCCAACCTCTCATCTGAGATGTCTCTGCCCGGTGGTCCTCTGAGAGGTGGAGCAGCCAGATGCCAGTGGAGCAGCACCACGTGGAGAAGAACCCCCCGAGGCCCCAAGATCAGGACTGCCTGCAGTTGGAAGGGTGAGGCGAGACTGCCGACTGACACCGGTCAGCCAATGGTGTCTTTGCTTCCAGCTGAGCGTGTGGGCCTTTGGAGATGTCATCGTGCCTGACGGAGGCACCCGAGGCAGCCGGAGCCCCAGGCATATCGGCCACCTTGGCAGATTTCCTTTTTAAGCTTCATGTTGGCTTGTCAGCCTCATCATCCCAAACCAGTTAAGCAAACAATTTATTAGACTGGCAGCCCCTCTGGATGGGGCTACTTTTATTTAAGGGACTGTTGGCTTTTCCACTTTCAACTACACTGTAACGATTTTCTTTCCAGAGCACACAGCATAGATCCTCCAGCTTGGGTAAGAAGTGTATATTATATGGATGTGGACATGGAATTCATATCCAAGTTGTGAATATTCATAGGCTTTTCTAGACACATCACATCAAATCTGTGTAAGGGAAAAAGTATTTCACTTTAAAATCAAAGCTGAATAGGGTGCTTTGAAATCATCATTAGGTTCTTATTAGAAATGAATGCAGTTATATTAAATTTGGATTCGAATTAGGAATAATTCACACAATGCATAATTAGATAACTTGCTTTCTTCCCTTCATGGTATTTCTCAAAGATCTTTTTATGAGCATTTAATTTTGAGTCTTTGGAAATAGATGTGAATAGACACACTGGATTTTGTAACACATTACTGCCTCCTTTATTTCCAAATTGCTATTTTAGGTTTCTTGACAACTAAGAATGGCCTTATTTCTTTCTGACAGTTTTTCCAGTGATTGGTCAGGATGACTGGGATTTCACTGCCCTGTTTCGTTTCATTTTATGTATTCACTCATCTCCTCACAATCCAGTTTTTACTCCTGTGAAATCCCAATTTTATTGTTCATTTTATTGTTCACAAAAAATATACAAGTCTTCCTAGGGACAGTAACAGCCATCGGCTCGTGCTTCCTCTGTGCCATTCCCTGAGCTGTGTACACCACAGCTCGTCCACCCCTCGGAACAACCCAGGGAGCAGGATTCCTTTTTTTCTCATTTCAGAGTTGAGGAAACGGCAGCTCTGAAAGTTCGAGATATCTTGCCTGAGAAACCCGCTTGCTCCTGAGGAAAGGCAGGGGATAGCAGCTCATCCAAAGTCGAAGTCGGCACACTTATCCCCCCCACTGGTTCTCTCGCTACACACACCCGAGCCCCTCCCAGCTCCCAGCCACCATCCCCAGTGCCGCAGAGATGGCAGACGGCAGAGGGGCAGACAGAGCTCCCTGACAACGGCTTGCAGAATCCCCAGCACCCCGATGAAGGCCCAGTCATGACTGTGGACTTCCACGCGCACATGTGCCACAAGGGCCACAGCCCTGGCGGGCCTGCGTTGCCTGGCCGGTCTGAACCCACCGCTGAGTGTTTCTCAGTTTGAGGCTGGGATTTATTTCCATGCTAGTTCAGTGTCTGCATCATCCCAAGTTCTTCACAAATATTTGTAGTTGCTGTCGGACTTTTGGGGCCTCTAAAAGAGGGAGAGGGAGCGTTGCTTCAGAGGAAAACACTTCATTTAAATATCCCTTTACAAGTGTTCCCGCTTTGATTTTCATGTTGACCTGAATTTGCTCTCCTTCTGCCTCCTGACCGGACTCCAAGGATGGCTCGGAAGGCACTGACATCTCACCCGCACACAAGCCTTTCCAGCCTTTCTGAGGACCAGGGCTCCCCTCCCTCCCCTCCCTCTGGCCCGATCCCTCCCCTTCTGAGGCTGCCACCTTCCAGGGCTCTGGCTGGCTTCCCACCCCTTCGGGTCTCCAAAAAACAAGAGGGGAGAGGAAGGGGGGGCTGTTCCCATCTCAGGCCTTGCCATCGGATTTACGACCCTGCCTCTTGATCAGCAAAGAGGGGGAGATGAAAAGACCTGTCAGCCCCGCCCGCCCGCTCCTGCCTCTGTCATAACTGCATCTTTAGCCTCCAAAGCATTTGGAGGCTTCCCACGGCAGGAAGCTGAAATGCTTTTTTCCCAGACATGAGAGCTGAGGTTCTTCCCAAGCCATGGGACCTGTCTGTCTTCCGCTGGAATCTTTCATCTTCGTTTACACTCCCTCCTTTCGGAGCTTCTTCAATAATTGATGGCGTTCTGAGGGGCACAGCCGTGGCTTCTGCGTGGCTGAGTCAGGCTGGGCAGGACGGGGAAGAGGAAGGTGGCGCTGCCATGGCTCCTGCTGGGTGGTGGCCCACACTCCCTTCTCCGCACCCCTCCTCCAGCTCCCATGCCTAGCACAGCAGCGTCCTCCAAGAGACTGCGCTTAGGTCAGGTGGTCTAGACGCACAGGCTGAGATGGGGATTCTTGTGCAAGTGACTTATTGAGGGGCCACCTTCAGGAGAAACCTGTCACAGAGGGACAAGGGGGAGAGAGAAACAGGGCAGGGCAGGAGGAAGTGTCGGACGAAGACAGGACCTAGGAAGAGTCTAGCCTAGACCTGACCCTCTCTCTCCACCCCATCCAGGAGCGCTGCAGGAGACGCTGCATCTCAGAGGTTGTCCTGCTCAGGTAAAGGGGCTGGGCTGTGACGCTCCCCCATCAGCCAAGGGCCCCACCTGCCCTTGGGATGGGTGTGACCGAGAGGCTCTCTGCAACCAAAAACAGCCCTTTTGCCATAAGTCCAGTATGTGGGACAGTAGCCGCCAACCGGTGCAGCAGCTGGGGGTGGTGTGTGCAGGCCTGGTAAAGGGACCCCGGCCGGGTACCACCCGCAGCGGCTCCAGGGCTCAAGAACTAGTTTCTGACGATGTGAGGATGATTGAGCAGATCTATTCATGCTGGAGATACCTGGGCTCGCTCTCCCCTCTCTCCTTCCTCCCTTCCCTCCTCCCTTTCTACTTGCCCTTATTCCTCCCCTCCTTCCTCCCCTCCTCTTCCACCCTCCCCCTTTCCTCCCCTCCCTCCCTCCAACAGATATTTACCAGTAAACCAGTCCTCAGGGAGCTTATAGTCTCTGTAAGGAGACAGGCAGCGGACAAGCAAATGAATAAATACACAAAATAATTCCAAACTGAGATCATTGCTCTGAAGGAAAGAGAGCAGCGGGAGAGAGGATAACAGGCAAGGCAGGCAGGGACCCAGTTTTGGTTAGGTAGTCAAGAAGGCTTCTCTGAGTAGATGACTTGGAAGCTGAGCCCTGAAGTGAGAGGAGGCCCCAGCAGTGAGAACACAGGGCCAAGGGGCCTCCGGGGAGGGAAGCAGCGATGCAAGTCCACAGAAAGGAGGTTTGCGTGCTCTAAGAGCTGACGCAGGGCCAGAGAGGGGCTGGGGGAATGCGACTTGGTCCAGATGATGCCGAGCCTTGTAGGCCATGGGAAGGGGCCTGGAAGTGACTTACTTGCATTTGGAAACCTGACCCCGCTGCATTCAGATGTGCAAAGAAAATGTAGTCTCTTTACTTCCTCTCATGGATACAACCTTAAGCTTCTCCTGACTCCAGTAGAAAGTTGACTTTTCAGTATTTGTATCTCACGCTCAGAAAACGCCAGAACGCGTTTGTCCTTTTCCTTCCCAAGATGGCCTCCGGGCCGTGAGCTTACACACGGATCCTTGTGATGGCAGGGGAAGGCCTTGGGCCTAACGTGGGTCCTTTTGCGGGTCTCGGAGTCTCTTCTACCCCTGCAGCAGAGTGCTTGCTCTCCTCATATGACCCCTGCTGCAGAAGGCCGTAACTGCTGAGCAAGCCTGTTTCATCCCTACTTGGGTTCTCCATCCTCTAACACCCCAGCCTTGATCTTGCGGATGCCGCAGCCCTGCAGCCTACCCTTGACTCCCATTCATCCCCGGACTTGGGGGTCAGCCTTGAATCCTCAGCTTTTCTGAGGTCAGTCACCTTTCTAAACATCTCTACCACATCCCTGCATGGCGTACATGGGAGCTTCTGGACACCTTCCGTGTGTAAGGGGCCAATGCTAGATTCTTTGTGATTTAGCTCTATGCACGCCATGACATCACTTTTACCCTGATGTGGCAGTTTCACATTTGCCTGGATGGTACCCTGCAAAGCAGAGGCCCTCCCAGGGTCCAAATCAGAATCAGGAAGCCAGGTGAAAATGTCCCGTCAGGCTACCTGACAGGGGAGATAGAACACACACGTTTCACCATCTCTGCCCCCTGATTCCTCCGGTGTGGATTTCCCGCCTCATTTTCTTTCCTCCAGAATTGACATCACCATTCACTCTTACCAGAGCCTGCAGTAACAGATTAGTTGTTGGAGACTGGTCTTGACGGGGAAAAGAATGATACCTTGGTTTAATATTTTCACATTATTATTCCTGTTATAAATGGTATACAAGATCACAGCAGTTGCAGTAAAGAAATTCAAGGGGCCAAGGATGGAGACAGAGACCGTCAAAGCTGGAAGCCAGTATGTAGTTCTCCAGGGCAGATGTTAGCAGCTTCAGCTGGAGTTGTAGTCAGTGGAGGGAAGGGAAGAGATTTGATACACAGTTTGGGTGTAGACCTGGCCGATAGACTACGTAACAAATATGTATCTGAGGAAGGCCCTGGAAAGACACAAAGATGAGTAGGACACGGTCCCTGCACTCAAAATGCTTGCAAAATAATAGATAATAAGAAAAGACATGTAAGCAATTAATGTCACACTAGGTTAGCGCTGAAATTGTGGATAAAGGAGATGAGAAATAGGAATCCATAAAAGTGAACTGCATTTCAATACCATCATTCCCATAATAGTCATGTGACCCTGAGTAAGTTACTTAACCTCTCTAAGCCTCAATTTCCTCCAGCCACAAAAAGACAAAAATCAAACAAAGCAAAAAAAAAAAAAAGGACGCAACAATAAAGTCCACTCAAGGGTGCGTGAGGACTCGATGAGATTGTACGTAAGGCACTTCGGATATCGACTGGCTCGTAACATATATTTTTTATCATCCAACAACACAATTGAGCACCTGTATTACTTCACTTCCCTGACCGTATACCTCTCTACATCCATGGGAGGCCTCCCAGATGGTACAATCTTCCATGGCAAAGACAATGTTAATCAGCCACTAGTGTCCCCCAACACTGTCTGCCTAACACTTGTATGGATGAGAGCTGACCCACACCATCGGAGTCTCGGATCTGATAGGAAAGATAAGGCATAAGTGTGTGTCTAAGACATAATATAAGATAGCATTTGAGTTAGTGATTCACATAACATATCATTTTTGAAGGTATACAGAGTGATAGAGACTTACTCAATCCCTCCAGGGATGCATTATCAATCTATTTCACAGATGAGGAAACCGAGGCTCAGGGAGAGTATGTAAGTCACCTAAGCTCACACAGCTAGTAAATGGCAGGTGTATGACTCCATAGCTCACACTCGTATGTAAGCCTCATCAGCCGGTCAATAGCTACCTCCTGAATGCCAGCAGTGTACCGAGGCATTGTGCTGAGCTCAACGTACGCAGTCTGGGCTGGTTGTGACATAGACTTGCAGAAAACAGAAAGGTGAAATGCCTGTCACCGTGGCTGGGAGGAGCGCTGGGCATTGAAGAGGCGCAAAAGAGCCTCCTCACTGTATGAAACTTCAGGCAGGTCTCGTGACTTCTGTTTACTCTTCAGTAGCTTTGGTCACTTTAGTTTATAAAATGGTGCCCCGATTTTGTAATTAAAATGGCCATCCGCTGTGTTTTAATAAATATGTGACTTGAAGTTAAATGTTGCCCCCCCCTTTTCCCTGGAGCTGGGGAATGGGATGTGATAGGCTTCTCTAAGTACCTCTCATTCTCCACCCCCACCCCAGCTCCTGCAGGGCCAGGCGGGCTGAGGAACAAGAGGTAGCAGAAGTAACGTTCTCTCTCTAGGATGCTAATGTTAGACTTGGCAGAAGCATAAGGCTGACTCTCCTGAGGGGCTTTCATGTGTTCTTTGGAGACTCCATCAATGCAGATTGCTCCTTCAGTTTCCTTCAGCTGAATGAACGTACTCCTATTCTGTCTGATTGCTTACAGCTCCGTCCATAGCCCCGGGGATCTTGGATTCCACTTCCTGTACCGAGATCCCTCTGCCTCTTTTGCTGGTCCTCTTGGCCAAAATCTAAGGTGGTCCCACACTGATGCTCTTTTTAAACGTGGTCCATATCTGATCATGAAAAACACTCACACGCTCCACTGAGCTCTAGGAGAGCGATCACTTCCCACATTTCAGCCCTCCATTCAGCACCAGAGGCCACTTCGGCCAACCTCAGGCTCATAGATTTCTTGGACACAGCCCATACGCATCCGCTGTACGTCAGAAGTGGCAAAGGACTCGTTTTTAAGCTCTTGAGTGCTCTCCTTGAAGTCTATTTCCTTGTGCTCAAATGAAGCGCGGCCCCACCCCTCCCCTCGGGGTGAAGAAATCCTCTTCGAAAATCCTCTAATCCCCAACCAATGGTGCTCGTACACCCTTGAGGAGAATGAGGGGTTTCTCAGGCATCTACTTTGAAAATGTTTGTATCTGGTTCCAGCACCTCACTTTAGAATGTGCCTCAGCCAAAAGTTTCCTTTTAATGTCTTACTACATTTACAACTCGGTGAATGAGCTAATGACTCATTCTCCCTCGGGGTGAGTGGGAAGGCGCCCTTAAACAGCCATTACAAGCCCTTGGTTCTTCTCCTGACCTCAGCCCGGTTCCTCCAGGTGACCTTGGAGAGCCCTTTCGTTGCTCTGGGTCTCAGCTTCTCCTCTCAGTGAAATGGAAGTCAAATCTCTGTTCCCGCCCTCTCTCCAGGGAGGTATTGTGAGGAATAATAAGGCAATGCCTATAAAGTGCTTTAAGTACTTCGGGGAAAGACGTTGGCTAAATACCAAATGATAATAATAACACCGGCATCATCCTCCACATTATTATTCATGGGTTGAGAGGAGAAAGCGGTTGCTGATGGTGTCTTTGCTCTGTGGGAAGGAGGACTTGAGGCCTCAGGATGCGCTATCAATAAGTCAAAGCCAATAAACCCAGAGCACAGGAGGTGGGAGTTATCATAAAGGCTGAATGTACACACCCATTTGTATTTGAAATGACAACCTACCAGCTCCATTTCTCATTTTTTAATTTTTATAGTTAGTGCTCAGAGCACCTAGAATGGAGAGGAAATTGCATTCCTTTTCTGGGAGTTGAGGGAACAAAGAGACATTTTTTTTATAGCTTCAATTTTGCTACTCATCCCTCTTCTTAACATAGCATATATATATGTACACACACACACACACACACACATACACACACACACACACACACACACACACACACTCTCCCACGTTTCCCTCAACTCTACTCTCCATCCCACTCATTTCTGAGTCAAAGTTTGAACCAGCAAGCAGGAAGTCAATCTGGTGGCAGATGAGGACCAGAGAGGACCAGAGGTGAGCCTTGTGGACAACCAGACTCAGCATGCGCAAAGGGAAGAAGGTTGTTCCCTATAGAGCTGATCCCAGTTCATTCATTCTTTTGTTCCTCAAAAAAAGAGTGTCACAGTGTATTAGGCATGTACCCAGTGCCACAGCCAAACCCCAGAACAAGGGACAGCCCTTGCCAAAATTTCAGTCCCTTAAAATCCTGCAAAATCTTCACTGGAGGTCCGGTAGGACAGCACAGTTCGGCGAGCATCAGCTCTTTACCCAGCAGTGCATCTAACAGGGGTCGATCATGCATGACCTTCGGAACCCTTTGCCGCAAATGATTCCTCAGTTTACGCTTCTGGTCCTAGAGGAAAGTTTTTTTTTCACCACCACCCCAAACAAGCAGGGTATGGTCAGGTTTTCACAAGACTGTTCCCAAATGCACACGTATCTTACAGTAGGCAGTGCTAAGTGTGGGGGACTTCAAGTCTGAAGACAAGCTTTCAGTCCAAGGCCACCACCCACCTCCTAAAGTCTGTGAGCCTCAGTTTCTTTACATGCAACTCAAGAAAAAAACATGGCTGCTTTGCATACCTCCCAGCGTTGCTGTGAGATCACGTGAGAGGACGAGATCGCTGGTGAACAGTGCAGCGCTATGCAGAGGGAAGCTACCTATGGTTACCGAACTCTCACTCACAATGTGCCCAGCACACTGCTGACAGAACTAGCCCCTGAGCCCTACGTAACTGGAAAGCTGAGCAATCAGCCCAGCTGCCTAGGCATTTGAGGACTTGTTATTTTCAATTCTAGGAGTCTGTGGGCCCTGAGGGAACAGGAACCCATCTTTGTTATCTTTTTAGTTTTTGAATTTTACTCAAATAACATTTTCGTGTTTATAAAAATAATATATAAGGTCCTTGCGAAAAGCCAAATCAGACAACAGAGAAAGACATAAAGGAAAAAATTTAAATATGATGCAATCTTACAACTATGAATTTTAGCAGTAGAGCCTTCCAAACTTTTTGCTGTGCATTCACACACCTAGTTTTTTCCCAAGATGGCGCCTTTGACATACATAGTTTCACTGAGCTTTGCACTGAACAGAACTGGACAGCTGTCTACCTGCTTCTGTTTAGAAGGCTCTCCGACCAGATCTGGAGGTCTCTTCTTGAGACATAACATTCCCTTTGAGCTCTTTCAGCATCCCTGAGGGTCCCTTTCGTGGGGTAGAATCACTTTCAGCGGCCACAAAAAACGAGAAACATCCCCCCCACCAAAGCAATCCAGATTGGGTACATTTACAAGCCCTACATGTTAGGTTCCCAGACATTGACATCTTGTCATTTTCCCCCTCTTTTTCAAATTTCAAGTTGAAGTTTGATGTTGAATTAAAAATGTTGCCAGGGGCTGCCTGCAGGGCCCTCAGGCTAAAACAGTGGCAGCATCTGCCAAGGGAGACCCACAGGTCCTTCTTCGGACCATGGCAACCTACAGCTGGCATCTGAGCCCAGCAGAGGAGGGGAGAAACGTGCACATGAAGGGAAATTCAAGGATCGCTACTTTTGTAAAAAGCCAACCTTGGCACATGCTTCTCCCCTTTATCTTGTTTTTAGGACTAAATACCTGTGAGACATTTAATGATTTTTCCAAGAAGGTGGAGAAGGAGCAGTGACTTGTAGGACAAATGCCAGACCTTGTTAACTGTCTCAGGGCCCCGGAAGAATGCTGTGAAGGGGACATGCGTGGGGCTGATCAATAGATTTCTTTCATACAATTGGGCTGTTTGCTGAGAGATCAGGAGAGAAGTGCAGGGCGCTGTGCTCTGGAAACAGGAAAATCCTCTACGGATGGAGATTTAAGTCCACTCAATGCCAGTTAAAGCAGAGAACCGAGTGCAAGGACTCAGAGAACTCAAGACTGGAGTTGCCTCTAGAACGAGGAGCAGGGAGACTAGAGAGGGATGGAAACTTACTTTTCACTCTAGATCCGCCCCCGCCCTTTTAAATTTCATACCATGTGCCTGATTTGTCTTTCGCCATCATAAACAGACCAAACAGACTCAAAGGAATCTTGGCTCCTGGGACCCATCCATGAGCAAAAATACTTGTTGGTAAGGGCAGCCTTTGCTTCTCTCTCAAATTATGCTAAAGCCAACCAGGTCTTTTCACTGATCAGAACTGATGGCTCCATTCTTTCCTACAGAGTAGTCTTCCTTTGAAAATAAAAAAGAACACTCAAATCAAAGAACCAGCAAAAAGTCTTTAATTATTATTGTCTTTATGATTTGGTGTGCTCTATATTTTCTGATTGTGGAAAAAAGGAAAAGAAGTATAATGGCCTCAGATGGCATTGATAGCTTTCAACTAATGAGACTGACTTTTGCATGGTTCTGTGATTGTACTATCTTACCACCCTTGTTACTTGTAAGTAATGTTATGTGTAATATACTTCTAATATACTTTAATTAATATACTTATTATATCGTTTCAGCTCATTCTCATATTCTCGATCCTAGCTGTGCTACATTGGACAAATTACTTAACCCCTCTGAGCCTCCATTTCTTCATACGGAGAATGGGGGCTAACAATAGGATCTACCTCCTAAGGTTGTCATGGATTAAATGACAGCACATTAGACCTGGCACAAAAGTGCTCAGCAAGCATTTTTCTTATTAAGATTTTCTTTATTACTAGTATTTTTTTTAATTTTTTAAAGATTTTTTATTTATTTATTTGACAGATAGAGACAGCCAGCGAGAGAGGGAACACAAGCAGGGGGAGAGGGAGAGGAAGAAGCAGGCTCCCAGCGGATGAGCCTGATGTAGGGCTCGATCCCAGAATTCCGGGATCATGCCCTGAGCCGAAGGCAGACACTTAACGACTGTGCCACCCAGGTGCCCCTATTACTAGTATTTTAGAGAGAACCAGAAGCTGAAACTGATTCATAGGTATACTGAGAAACAAAGATGGCTGTAAAAAGGAAATAGAAGCTGTGTGGGAAAGTGCTGAGTGTCCCAAGATCTAGAAATCCCGTTGAGTAAATCCACATGACTCATAGGCAGTACCTTCCTTGGGGCCATGCCTCTCAGTGTGTCTTTGTTCTGATGCATAATTTTATTTCACTACTCTTTAACTTTACACCTTTCTCCCCCACACGCCATCTTGCACAAAAACAGTAATGGAGCCAGCCATTGAGTCCTTCGAGTGCCTAAGATTAAGCTTTTCCTGCTCTAGGGTGAAAGCTGGTCCTGGTGATGACCATGGTGAACTATAAATGCTGGGAGAACCCAGGAGAAATAGAGGGACCTAAAATTCCTCACCTTTTTTTTTTCTTTCTTTCAACAAATAATTATTAAGAGTGGCAGGCACTCTTCTAGAACTGTTGTTCTCAGCTGGGGACTGTTTTGCCCCCCAGGGAACATTTGGCAATGGCTGGGGACATTTTTGGTTGTCACAACTAGGCGCTACTACTGACAACTAGTGGTAGAGGCCATAGATTCTGCTAACCATCCTACCGTGCCCCGAACAGCCCCCCGGGCAAAGCTCTACAGCTCAAAGGTCTTAGTGTGAAGGGTGAGGAACCGTGCTCCAGAGGTTTGGGAAAGTTACATCCCCAAAACAATGATCCTTGCCCTTTAGAATGTAAATTCGACAAGGAGGCAGAAAATAGATTATAAAGATAACAAATAAATTAGAAAATTATTGATACTATTACAAAAAAAGACAAAGTTGAGCAAGGTAAGGAGAATCAAGAATGCTGGGCGTGGGAGTATCGTGTAGGATGGTCAGAAGGTGAGCAGGTGGAATTTGAGTAAATTTCAGCGAGGGGATGAAGACAGACAAACAAATAATCATGGAAGAAGCGTTCCAAGCAGAGGAAATACTTACGCAAAGACCCTAATTCAGAGTGGCCTGATGGGTTGCCTTACTGTGGAACAGTGAGCCAGGGGATAGTAGTAGAGGATGAGGTCGGAGGGGCAGCAGGAATCTAGATCATGCAGGACCCTGTGGGCCACAGTGAAGACTGGTATTTACCACGAGGGAACAGTTTTGAGCACAAATGTGACGTGAGCTGACTTACATTAGCAGTTCTGTTGAGAATGGATGACTGAGGGGCAAGGGTGGAAGCAGGGGGACCCCATTTGTCAGGAGGCTGTTGGAAGACATAATGACAGCTTGGATTAAGGTGGTAGGTGTGGAAGCAGAGAGAAGTGGGCAGACAGACTTTGAAGGAAGCACTAACCGGATTTGCTCATGAATTAAACTAAAGAATGACTCTGAGGTTTTCGGCCTAAGCAACTGGCAGGATGTAATTACAATATACTGGGCTGGGGAAAGCTGGGTTAGAGCAGTTTTAGTGAGAAGGGTCAGGAGCTCAGCCTGGCACAGATTAAGTTTTGGGTGTCTATCTGACATCTGAGTGGAGATGTCAATCAGCAGGTGGAGGTAGACGTCTTAGAGAAGCTCAGGAGAGAGATGAAGGCTGGAAATGCACGTGTGTGCATCACAGAACCGAGATGGAATTCGATGAGATGACCAGCAGAGTCCATGTCGGTGGGAGAAGGTCCAAGGCGCTGCAATGAACAGCTTGTAGAGAAAAGGAGAAACCTGCCAAGGGCACTATGAAAGATTAGCCACCGGTACAGGAGAAAAATAAGAGAATGTGTCATTCTAAAAGCAGAATGGAAAAGTGTATCAAAGAGAAGGGAGCAATCAACTGGTCAGATACCGCAGATGGGTTTAAGATGCTGAAGACTGCTTAGCAACCACTGGATTTAGCCAAGTGGAGGTCACTGATAAACATGATAGAGCAATTAGAGTGGAGCTTGACTGAACTGGGTTCCAGAGAACTTGAGAGAAGAGGAATTGAAGACAGGAAGCTTAGACACCTCTCGAGAAGTATTGATGAAAAGGGGAGCAAACATAGGGGGCCTTAGTAGCTAGTGAGGGGAATGGGGTCAAAAGAAGATTTTTGTAAGATGGGAACAACATGTCATAGAGAGCAAAAACTGATTGTTAGGAGACAGGACAAATTTGCTGGAATTAGGTCTTGAAGTAGGTGAGAGAAGAAAGGATTTAGTCCAGAAACAAAGGTGTTGGCTTAGGTAAGAGTATAGAAAGTTCACCTATGGTAACAAGAAGAAAGGTACATGAGGTGGGTGAAAGTGTTGTGGGGTTTAGATTTAGTTGCAGAAGACTTCAGTTTTCTTACTGACTTACCCGTTGAAACTGAGGATTGTAGAGGAGGTATTAAAGACTTGGAGAGGACATGTGTGAACCAGTTGTCTAGGTTATAAGAGGATGAATGGACCAAAGACAAGCACTGCGGTTGCCTGGGGGCCACCTGAGTTTCCAAGGCACCCTTTAAAAGTGAGACTTTAAAGTGTGGTTATAGGATTTTTTTTCCAGCACATTCAGCTACATGCATATGGGCTCAGGGTAGGTTGGCTTTAGAAGGAACCAAAGTTACGGTTTTCACTAAGTATGATGAAGTGAAAGAAGAGCAAGAGTTGAGGATATATGAAAAGAAATAATTATAATAATTCCTCTCAAAATTTAAGCTACTCACCTTTTAATAATAAATGCTTCTATAATGTAGGTGTAATCACGTAACACTTTGTTGAGTCAGCCAGATCCCAAATTTGGCAAGCTTTTTAAATGAATTCAAAGGTCTCGAGATGTCACCGAGTCCCTTCTTCTGCCTGCTTTCCTAAGCAGGTGAGAGATTTTCTATTCTGTGTCTCCCAAGGAGATGCCACCATTCCCCCAGAGAAAGCAAAACTAATGTTTACTAACCCAAGCCTACGAAAACATTTCCCAAATAGCTTAATCAAACTTCCCTTGCTCCCATTTAAATATTTCTCTTCTTGCATTCTTGGTAGTAATAAAGAGTGATTTGCCCACTTGTCTTATTCTCTTTTATGTTATTACTTCATTCATTCATTCATTCATTCATTCAAGAAATGTCTAATGAGTACTGACTATGAAGTAGGTGCTGGCTGTAGAATGGTGGGAAACTAACGTCTTTTAACTCCCAACTATATGGTCATGGGCCAAACACAGATGATTTCAATATATTGTCGTAAGGGATATGACTGAAGAGAAACAGAGCCTTATATGAACGCAGAGCACCAAGTTAGAGGCATTAAGCCCAGTCAGTGGGAAGAAGGAGGAGAGAGGAAGCTCGTGGAATCTTTTCTTCTTCCAAGAAGAGATGTGGAAGTTGAGGAGGTGTTAAGTGAAAGTAGGAGAGATGAAAAGCATCCCCGGCAGTGTGAACATGTGTGAAAGGTTGCTGGAGAGAGGGAACAGGATGCGGGAAGTTCAGTGTGCCAGGAGCAGAGGGAGGCAGGAGAACCCAAAGCTGGAAAAGCTGGCAAAAGACTATTGGGAAGGGCTAGCCATTTATACCAAGAATTGGGGCTTTATCCTAAGGGAAGTGGAAGCATTGATGGGTTTTAAACAGAGGAGAGAGATCATCAATTTGTATTTTGGAAGGTTTGTTCTGGCTGCCTGGTATGGGTAAAGTGCTTGAGGATAGCAGAACTATCTAGAAGGCTATTATAGTCAAGGAGTGAGAGATGATGGTGGACTAGGCTAGGGACGTGGCCATGGAGCGGGAGAGAAATGGATGGATTTAAGAGATGTTTCAGTTGAACTGACAGGTCCTGGTGATTTATTGGCTTTGGAGAGTCAACGAAAGGGAAGAATCCAGGAAGATGCTCCCGTTTCTGACTTTGAAAACTGGTTTGCTGGTGTTGCCATTGGCTGAAATGTGACACACGAGGGAATAAATTAGTTTCGGAAATGTCCGGTTTGAAGTGCCCCTGACGTATCCAAAAGAATATTCTTGAGGACTGTTCTAGATAAGGATCTGACACTCAGGGAGTGCTGAAAGAGGAAGAGAGAAATATGCACATTTAAGAATTATCTGCAAATAGATAGTGAGTGAAGCCATGGGACTAGATAAAATAGCAACCACCTCTGTGGGATATGAAGAAAAGAACACCGAAGTCAAAGCCCTGAAGAACACCTACATTTAAGGAATGGGCAGAGGAAGGGCCTCCAAAAGAAGCTGAGAATAATCAGCCAGAGAAGTAAGAGAAAAACATCAGGAGAATGGGGAGTCATGGAAGCCACAGCAAGAAAGTACTCTAAGAAGGAAGGAGTGGCCAACAGCATCTAACACCGCCAAGAGGGTGCATAAAACAAGATCTGCAAAGGCCCATTGGATTTGGCCGTGGCAGCCATGAGGGCAGCAACCAGACTGCAGTGAATTGAAAAGTGAATTGAATAGGAGATGAGGAATTATGGACAACAAATATAAACAATTCTTTAAAGAAGTTTGTTATGTCTACATGCAAAAAAAATAAAATGGAGAAGTGGGTGCAAATCTTCACACGAATTATCTCTTAAAAAACACATTGGTCCAAGGTGTCAAAATATTTCAGGAGAAACATTTTCACATGAGTTTCCAAGATAACGTCCTCAACTCTCCGTCTTTTTTTTAAATTAACATATAATGTATTACTGGTTTCAGAGGTAGAGGTCTGTGATTCGTAAGTCTTATATAATACCCAGTGCTCATTACATCACATGCTCTCCTTAATGCCCATCACCCAGTTATCCCAACCCCTCACTCCCCTCCCCTCCAGCAACCCTCAGTTTGTTTCCTATGAGTAAGAGTCTCTTATGGTTTGTCTCCCTCTCTGGTTTCATCTTGTTTTATTCTTTCCTCTCTTTCCCTATGATCCTCTGTTTTGTTTCTTAAATTCCCAAATATCAGTGAGATCATATGATAATTGTCTTTCTCTGGTTGACTTATTTCACTTAGCATAATACCCTCTAGTTCCATCCATGTCATTGCAAACGGCAAGATTTCAGGGGATTTTGATGGCTGAGTAATATTCCACTGTGTATATATACACCACATCTTCTTTATGCATTCATCTGTCGATGGACATCTGGGCTCTTTCCGTAATTTGGCTATTGTGGACATTGCTGCTATAAACATTGGGGCTCAGGTGCCCCTTCAGATCACTACATTTGTATCTTTGGGGTAAATACCCAGTAGTGCAATTACTGGGTCATAGGTCTATTTTCAACTTTTTAGGAACCTCCATACTGTTTTCCAGAGTGGCTGCACTAGCTTGCGTTCCCACCAACAGTGTAAGAGGGTTCCCCTTTCTCCGCATCCTCGCCAACATCTGTTGTTTCCTGACTTGTTAATGTTAGCCATTCTGATTGGTGTGAGGTCGTTCCTCATGGTGGTTTTGATTTGTATTTCCCTGATGCCACTCAACTCTCCATCTTGTTTAAGAGCATAGACTCGGTCAAAGACAACTAACTCAGCTCAAATTTCCTTTCTTGAGACAGAATTGCATGTGTTTAAGAAGGCCCCACAAATCTATCACCTGTTAATCATTCTTATGACTATCCTCAGAATGCCTTCCAAATTCTTCGAATTTCTCTTCAGCCACTGAGGCATCATGAAATGGAAGGTTTTTATAGTAGGGAGTCATCAGCTGGGTGAAAGAAACTGACTGGTTAACCTAAGAAAAAAATGGGGAGGCTTTATCTGCAGGCTATGGAGGAGCCCACACAAACACACAAAGCTAAAAACACTAGGAAGGGCAGAAACCAAAGCAGCGTGGTACATCTATGTAGCAGGAAGTGGTAAGAACTCTCTCTCAAGGGTAGCACTCGCAGTGTGCAGCGTGGCCCACTTTTGGCCAGGAGAAGGAAGGATACCTTCATTAATAGTCTCATCAAAAGGGGGGGCGCCTGGGTGGCGCAGTCGTTAAGCGTCTGCCTTCGGCCCAGGGCGTGATCCTGGCATTCTGGGATCGAGCCCCATGTCAGGCTCCTCCGCTGGGAGCCTGCTTCTTCCTCTCCCACTCCCCCTGCTTGTGTTCCCTCTCTCGCTGGCTGTCTCTATCTCTGTCAAATAAATAAATAAAATCTTTAAAAAAAAAAAAAAAAAAAATAGTCTCATCAAAAGGGAGAATGGATGCCCCCCCCCCAAGGAAAACGGAAGTGCTGAAACAGGGAATAGGGCCTGGACATTCACCACAGCCCCTGGAGTCCCCAGCTGTATGCAAGACCTCTTTTAGTTGAACCCTGAGTAATAATCATTCAACCCGAGATTCCCTACAGTGTAGCTTTCCCCGCCAGCAATACTCTTTCTTTGGCTATGATTTCTATCTGGCCCTTCTTTCTCTATCTCCTTCTTAGGCTTAACCATCTAGACAAACCTTCATGCACTACAGCCGAACATGCTGTGGCCATCTTTCTGGCCACTCTTCCTCCTTCCTCTGATCTAGAGTTTCAAATCCCAAATTCGGCCTCGGACGTTGATGGACGGAGCATCTGAGCTCCACACCTCCCTTACCTGGCCCATTTGATTAGTGGCAACAGCTCAAATAGAAAATTCAGATCCCAAAGTATGTTTTGAGTCTGGATGATTCCATTTGGCTGAATCCCCAGACAGAGGAACTGGAGAGCTATCAAATACCCACTTTCCTTTGTGCTGGGCACAGGCAGCAGGCTGAAAATCCTAATGCCTTTACAGTAAGTAGCCTCACACGCTTCACCATCATCCCAGGCTACAGTTGTCCTTCACGCATCCCAGGCATCACTTCATCATGTGCACAGAGAAATGTCAAAATCTTTCTCTTTTTAACACAATCATGGAAAAATAGTTGCTGACCAAAATGGTTACAGGGAAATACCCTGAACAGGAGTCCTATTTTGCAAAACAGATGTGTTTTTGGAAAGATACATGTAAGTGATTTGGGGATTTGTTTTGTTTTATTGTTGTTAGATTAACTAATATCCATTTCCCGCACTGGCAAGTGAGTTCAGAACGGCTTTGTTTCCACCTAAGCTTCAGTCTTTTTTTTTTTTTTTTTTAAAGATTTTATTTATTTATTTGACAGAGATAGAGACAGCCAACGAGAGAGGGAACACAGCAGGGGGAGTGGGAGAGGAAGAAGCAGGCTCATAGCGGAGGAGCCCGATGTGGGGCTCGATCCCAGAACGCCGGGATCACGCCCTGAGCTGAAGGCAGACGCTTAACCGCTGTGCCACCCAGGCGCCCCTAAGCTTCAGTCTTTAGAAGCATGATAATATGGCAGGTAAGTGTTCTTGGCTCTTAAAGCAGCCAGCCTGAGTTTGAATTCAAACTTAATGTTTTCAAATCCCATTTTTTATAACTGTTACACAGAGTCTGTCCTTCTCTCAGTGAGTAACGCATGACAACACACGGTGCTTGGCACAAAGTAAAAACCCAGTGAATTGTAGCAGTTATTATTACGTTGAGCTCTTCTTTAAATTTCTGGGTTCTCCAGCTATGTTAAACCCCACTTGAAAACAATTCTTTTTTAAAAATGTTCTACTGTAAAATTAGAAAATGTTTGTTGTAGAAAATTTGAAAAATGGAGAACAAAATTTAAGAAAAACATACACACAAAAAATGGCCCTTGGAGGTGCCTGGGTGGCTCAAGCGGTTAAGCATCCGGCTCTTGGTCTCAGCTCAGGTCTTGATCTAGGGTTGTGAGTTCAAGCCCTGCATTGGACTCCACAATGGGCATGGAGCCTACTTAAAAAAAAGAAAAAAAAAAAGACCCCTAGTCCCACCTCTGACAGATAACCATCCCTAATGTTCTGATGCTATCTATGCATATAGGCGCCTTTTCTTGTACTCAGCTCTTCAGAGTACTAAAAGAACTGTTAATTAAAGGGACCCTGCTCATAAAGGTGTATCCTTTTTCAGACTGAACTGTAATTCATATACCGTAAAATCCACGCTTTCAAAGTGTACTCGTCACTGGTTTTTAGCACGTTTGCAAAATTGTGCAATAATCACCACTACCCAATTTCAGACATTTTCATCACCCCCAAAAGAAACCCCATAACTATTAGTAGTCATTCCCTATTCTTCACTCCCTCCAGCTCTTGGCAGCCACCAACCTACTTTCTGCTATGAAGATCTGTCTACTCTAGACATTTTGTATAATGGAATCAGACAACAGATGACCGTTTGTGTCTGGCTTCTTTCACTTGGCAAAATATTTTCAAGGTTTATCCATGTTGTAGCATGAATCAGTACTTCATTCCTTTTTATGACTGAATAATATTCCATTGTATGGGTATAATATAATTTGCTTACTCATTTGTTAGTTGATGGACATGTGGGTTGATTTCACTTTTTGACTATGATGAATGATGCTGTTGTGAACATTCGTGTACAAGTTATTGTCTAAACATATGTAATGAATCCTTTGAGAAGTAAAAACTTAAAAAATCTTGATCTCTAAAATGCTTTCTAGAGAGCAGTTTAAATTTATTATTAAATATTTCAGGGGCTCCTGGGTGGCGCAGTCAGTTGAGCAACCAACTCTTGGATTTGGCTCAAGTCGTGATCTCAGGGTCGTGAGATAGGCCCCCGAGTCGGGCTCTGCGCACAGCTTAGGACTCTCCCTACTGCTCCCGCCCTTTCTCTCTCTCTAAAATGAATAAATAAATCTTTAAAATAAATTTTTGATCATAGAGAAAACCACAGAGAATAATATAATAAAACCAAGGACCTATCACACAAATTAATAAATTGTAGTATTTTAACATACTCATCCCAGACCTGAATATTACACTGGGCGTGACCATCACCTCACATCCCATTTCCTTCCAGCACCCCTGAAGTAACCACGGAACTAAATTTAAAAGGTAGTTTTACTATAAAAGTATCCTCAGTACTATATTTTAAAAGTTTACTTATGTTGCTACAGGTTGCCTATGGTGCATTTATTTAATCTGTTGTTCAGAACCCATAATATATACATGCTCCTACTGCTGGAGTTGGAGGTTGTTTCCTGGGTTTGTTAATATAAATAATGATGCAGTGAACGTGCCGTGCGCGTCCGCTAGTGACTCTAGACGTGAAATGGCTGGATTGTGGAATATGCACATCTTCAGCCTCAACGGATTCGGCCAAATCGCTCTCAAACTCACCTTTTCTGATTCGAGGCACACTTGTATACGGTGTGGCTGTGTCAGTGTTATTTATATGGATTGTAAACTCTTGACTGCAGGGCCCATGCGGTCTTTCACAGGCTGAATGGGCAAAATCGGTTTGGGTATTGTGGAAAGGTATAGAAAGAACACAGCTGACATTGGGTTATGGATTGATTTGTGTCCTCCAAAAAGATGTTGAAGTGCTAACCCCCCAATACCTGCGAATGTGACCTTAGATGGAAATAAGAGCTCTGCAGATGCTCAGGTTAAGATGACTGTGTTCTTACTAAAAGGGAAAATCTGCTCACAGAGACACGGACACAAGAACACCAACGTGAGGCACGGACTGCCGTGATGCATCCAAGCCAAGGAACACCACGGAGCGCCAGGCAACTGCCAGACTCTAGGACAGAGGCCTGAAACCCATTCTCCCTCCCAGCCTTCAGGAGGAATCAACCCTGCTGACACCTTGTTCTAGGACTTCAAGCCTCCGGAACTGGGAGACAATGAATTTCTGTTGTTCAAAACCCCCAGTGTGTGGTACTTCACTGTAGAAGGCCCAGGAAACTAGAACACATGGAAATGAGTCATCTTGGCATCCAAACTAGACATCAAAGATGCCAGGCTAGTGGATATCGGCTTTGACATCAATTTCTCTTCCTCTTGTCACCCTACATGGTTGCTTTTTAATTTTTGTTGTATCTTTTTAGTTGTTTACTATTGTGTTTTTTGTTCTTGAGGCCTAATGCCACACACTGAGCCCTTGAATTTCCTTTGATCTTAAAACGTTGGTGCGACTCTTTCGTGATTAGCTAATATTCAATATGAGTGAGAGCACTTTCCCTGCTTAATATGTAAGATTGTTTTTCCAGTTTTGGTACTCAATGATGTTGCTTATAAGGAAGATACATTAGACTTCAGAGACACCCTTATTCCAAGACACCCTTGCTCAAGGGAAGACTCTTAGAGAAAACTTGCCTGCACAAAGTGTGTGGGAAGAAAGTATTGGTCAAGAATTTTTTTTTAAATTTCCCATGCGTAAGACATGTTGATCCAGTGGGAAAGATACTTCTGGGGGCGACTGTAAAATCCATAAAGAAAGAGTGGAGGGGCGCCTGGGTGGCACAGCGGTTAAGCGCCTGCCTTCGGCTCAGGGCGTGATCCCGGCGTTCTGGGATCGAGCCCCAGGTCAGGCTCCTCCGCTGTGAGTTTGCTTCTTCCTCTCCCACTCCCCCTGCTTGTGTTCCCTCTCTCGCTGGCTGTCTCTATCTCTGTCAAATAGATAAATAAAATCTTTAATAAAAAAAAAAGAGTGGAGGGGGAAACAAAGTGATGGTTCAGAGGGGAGGGAGGCAAGGGGATGGGGGTTAATTAAGGAGGGCACTTGAGATGAGCACTTGGTGAGGCATGGAATTGTTGAATCACTATATTGTACACTTGGAACTAATATTACACCATATGTTAACTAACCGGAATTAAGATAAAAAATTTTAAAAACTTAAAAAAAATGAGGAGTGGAGGCAAGTTCAGACAGAGCAAAGCAGCAGAATTAGAAAGGCCTAATTATTACATATTTTGAATAGCTATAGAAGATTGGAAAAGTCAGTTATGGGATTCTGTACAACAGTTCATAAACGAGCCAGCAGGGCATGGAACAACATGGACAAATCTGAAAAATGTAAAGTTGTTCGCGGATGGTTACAGTACAAAAACCGTGTTTATAATGCGCATGCGTAAAATTCAGAGCCCCGGAGCAGAGCGGCCACTTCTGAGGATCGTGAGGAGCAGGCAGTGAAGGAGGAATTTGGAAGCACCCAGAAAGGGTTAAAGGCTCTGTGCTGACCCACAACCACATACTCTGTTGGGTGAGTTTATGTACATGATTCCCGAATATCTCAATAATCTCAAGAGGGAGACAATGTTATCATCTCCATTTCAGAAGGGAAGAAACTGAGGCACAGAGCGAGTAGTTAAGCAGGTGTCCAAGACCTCACGGCCGCTGAGTCGCAACTGCGGGCCCTGCGCTTTTCAACTCCGCACTGCAGGGCCCTGGACCAATGTTACAAATACCGAGCTGCCCGTGATCCGACGACAAGAGAACGGAGCCGGTTGCCGTTCTCCTGCAGGAAACTCCTTCAAAAGAGCAGGCGGCTTCCCGGGAAGGACCCGATGCCCGCTTGCACCTCCAACCCTACACTTGGCTTACAGGACGGCTCGGCTCTTTCATGGAGCCGGGGGAGGAGGGGTAAATGGCAGCATTTAGCTTTTGTGACTGAACTGTGGGGGCCTTGGAACCCTTCCACCCACTTGAAAAACGGTCGCCCATCTGACATTAATAGAAAAAGACCATTAAAAAGCTTTATGCTATTCTGTTCTCCTGGTTCTGGTCCCTCTTTGCCTTTGTTGCTGCTGGCATTTTATAAATTATGGATGCGCCTAGGTGCGGCTGTCCCCCGTTTCCTCTGTAGTGCCGCTCGCTCCCCGCGCCTGCGTCGCATCCTTCCTCTGAGCAAAGGCCCGCGCGGCCCAGACCCCACATCAGTGTAATTAGCGCGCCGCACACAGCTCGGGTGTCAGGACCGCTTCCACTCACTGCCAGCCCGCCGCCAGCCGCTGTCACTCACCGCGAAGTCAGCCAGGCGGCCAGAGGCGCGCCCCGGCTGCAGAGAGGGGATGCTCCGGGGGACGCTCGCCACCCCCCCCACCTCCCCCCCCCCCCCCCCCCCCGCCAGCTGAGGCTGGGGATATCTCTGGGGTTTGGTAGCAGCCTCGGACAGCATCTGATCACAAAGGCAGACAAGGGGGACAGGAGGGGCGTTCATGTGGCCCCTTGATGGCTACAGAGGCGGTTGCCGAGCAGGTGACAGGAGGTGGGTGGCAGGCTCCTAAGGAACCGAGATCTGGAAGGGTTTTGGGGAAACCACTGGACAAGTGCTTCCCCAGAGACACGGCAGGGGAGATGTGTAGCGTGATCAAGGAGAGAGTCTGGCTGGGGTGGTATGCTAAGGAGATTTTTTTTTTTTATTTAATGGCTTTGGGGTTTTCTTTCAGTAGACAGGTAAGTAGAGAGAGAGAGATGAGAGACAATCTCGCTCCTCCAGCCCACACTCACAATTTCATGGAGACTGTTGCCAAAGTACGTGTACTCTTACATCCCGTTTGATTTTAGAGAAAAAGTATGCAGAGGTGAAATGCAGATACGGCAAAGAGGACAAAGGGCACACAGATGACCGAGGTTTGGGAAGAGATGCAAGAGGGCAGGGATTCTTGGCTGTTTGGAGGCCACGGATCCCTGCACGAACTTGCTGAAAACAAAGGGCCCACACCACTCAAACCCATACAGAGCCTCACGAATTTAAGGTGCAAAGGCAAGGGATTTTTAGGTGCTCAGAAGGCTGTTCCTTGACCTTGAAGGGATACACGGACCCCAGGCGGAGACCCTCTCAGCTCCACCGTGAACTCCTCACAGGCAGGAACTAGGCCTCTTCCCTCACGGTATCCCAGGCACACAGCAGCTGCTCAAAAATGGCTGCTGGACATGTCATGAGGCGTGGTACGAATCCTCATTCCCCCCCAGAGCCAGAGAGATCAATGCATTTGCCCAAGCTCACAGAACCGAAGGCACAAACCCATGTCCCCTGAGGCCCAGCAGCTTCACTGTATGTTCCTGTCTCCCACCCAAATCGGTTCTCTCTTTAAGCACCCCACTACTTCTTCTGCCTCTTGTTTGTACCCACTCCTGAGAATCCAATAGTTGGGGATTCCAGAGACAGGAGAAGCAGTAGAAGGTAAGGAGGGAAGCAGGAAAGGGTCAAAGATGGTGTGGGGTTTGGCCCCGGGGCCTGCCCCATCCTCCCTGGCAAGCACCGGAGGAAGGGCCTTACCCTGAGGGCAGTGGCCCCGGGGCAGCCCTCTGTGCCATTTGTCAGTGATGGCAGGGAGGAAGGAGACAGGCGTATAGATTTATTTTCTGCGGAATGCTCTACCTAAGCCCCTTTCCCGGATGGTTATGAGCTGCACAAAGTTTACATAAGAGACCCGTTAATGCTCTGTCTCTGGGGTTAATATTTAATTAGACAGTTTTAAAAAGTGCACACTATTACCGGGGATACTGCCTCAGTGCTTGTCTCTTTCCTCGGGGATGCAGCGTGCAGACACCGAATTCCGAGCCCCTGGTGGTTTCCATGGAAACCGTCACCACTGTCGACTCCAGGCCGGGCACAGTGGCCAGCAAAGGCCCAGTGAAGACCCCAGACGTGGAAGACTTACAAAGCTCTCGAATCTCCTCTAAGGGTTCAGTCAGAAACCATCTGGCTGACTACATACACCCAGTGTCAGGGACCTCACTATTCCAAAGGCAGCCTCTACAATTTGGGGGCCGTTCTGATGGTAACAGAGGCCTGACACAGATTAAGATCAAATCAGTACTGAACTAGTGGTCTTAGTTCAGTAATTTGCAGCCACAGAGACCAAGTCTAATTCCTCTTTTCTGTAACTTTCTAATTATCGTCATAATCTGAGCTCTTACATATGGGTAAGTACTGTGTTAAGCAATTGACACATCTCATTTACTATATACACGACCATGCGATGTAGGTATCATTAGCATTTTCATTTTACAGATGACCTGACCGAGCCCACACAGCAAGTTAACAAAGAATGGGCTGCCTACCAAGGCAGGTGTGTCTGACTCTCCGCACCATATTCTCTGCACCACAGACCACATCACCTTCCACTGCTTGCCCTCAAGAGCCTCTGAGTCATTTGAATTAAGCACTCATGTTCCCCCTCCCCTCCTGCCTCCTTCTTGGCTAAAAACATCCTCAGTCCCTCTAGCCCAAAGTAGGTGATTTCTGCCTCCTCCCCACTGGGGCCGGCCCTGGTGATTCTCCAATGCCTCACTTCAAGGGGGGGTGCCCACAACCTAGCCCAGCATCCCTGCTGGCTAGTTCAGAGTACATGGGCCTTTTATCCTGATTCTTCAGTGCACACATTACAGGGCAACATGGAATAAAATTTCTGTTGGTTCGTGTTTAGGCTTAACTCAAACCCCAGTGTAGTCTATTGCATGAAATGTTCTCTGGTTAATTCATGGTTTCCAGTCCTTTGCCTTTGCATTTGCTTGTTTGGAGCTATGTATACATTTTTAACTTTAATTTCTTATTATTTAAATTCCATCTTTAAATGGGGTCTGTCATTCCAACCTCTTGAAATCTGTAAGAACTTGGTACTCACTGCATTTGTTCTCGATTCCCAATTCTCTGCTGTTCCCAATTGTGATAGGCCTGCCTGCCAGGTTTCTGAGTTGTTGATACACTCTGAATGGACCTGGGGAGAGAGCACGGAAGTTGAGACATGGGTGAATATTGCCGCGGCTTGGCGTGCCCAGCCTGTACCTGCAGTGCGGTGCTGGAGAGCTCGATGCTCGCAAGCAGTGTCTAGCGACCACTCTGGTCTAGCTTTGCTATTCTGCCTCCAGACTTTCTCCAAGGCCAAGGACAGGGCCACTTAGCCCAGGCACAGCACAGGCGGGACCTTGGAGAGTCCAAGCTTCCAAGAGCAACCCTCAATTACTGGGGATAGGAGTCGGTGGATAAATGGCCAGCTTCCCTCCTGCCTTTCGGAGGGATGGTTCAGGTGAGGCACAGATCACGAGGTTCCCCCGAGGATCCCCAGGGAGGCTGTGCTCCAATCGCTCCAGGGGTAAGCAGCTCACAAGGGCACCCCATGTGTATTAGCTTTTCTTCCTGTGTCTCATCTTCCTCATTCTTTCAGCCAGCCTCCCTGGGGTCACCTCCCAAAGAAAACACCTGCACCCAAGTTCGTGTCTCAGTTGCTGCTTTCGGGAAACCTCAACTGAGACAGATATTAAAGCTGGAGGTAGCAAAGAGATAAAAGACGGATCATTTCTGTTGTACTTCAGGTTATCTTTTAAGATATTTTATGTTTAAGTTTTTCATTAAGAAAATAATATATTAAAAAAATAGAGGGGTGCCTGAGTGGCTCAGTTGGTTAGGTGTCTGACTCTTGATTTCGGCTCAGGTCCCAATCTTAGGGTCTCGTGATCAAGCCCCACTTTGGGCTCCACGCTCAGCACGGAGCCTGTATGAGATTCTCTCTCTCTCCCTCTCCATCTCTGCCCCTCCCCTGCTCATGCACTCACACGCATTCTCTCTCAAATAAATAAATCTTCTTTAAAATTTTTTTAAAAATAGAATTTGGGAACTAGAAAACAGAAAGGGAAAAATCTAGCCATAATACCACCACCTTTTTTTTTTTTTTAAAGATTTTATTTATTTATTTGACAGAGATAGAGACAGCCAGCGAGAGAGGGAACACAAGCAGGGGGAGTGGGAGAGGAAGAAGCAGGCTCATAGCAGAGGAGGCTGATGTGGGGCTCGATCCCATAACGCCGGGATCACGCCCTGAGCCGAAGGCAGACGCTTAACCGCTGTGCCACCCAGGCGCCCCCATAATACCACCACCTTAATAAAGTTATAGTTGTCATTTTTATACACCGTATTTCTTTTCAGTCCTTTTCTGGGCATATTTTAACATCAAGAGAATTATGCTCTATTTGCCACTTTGTATCTTACATTTTCAATTTTTTTCAAATTTATCAAATAGTCCTAAAGCCATTACTTTCAATAGTACTATTTAATAATTATTTGTCAGTCTCCCCAGGGTTTCTGACCTCTGAAGGGCTGGGTCTATGTCTTGCTTATCTCCTTCACAGCATTGGCTCAGCGCCTGGCAGACATTGAGCGTTCATTAACGCTCATAAAATTGATGAGCAGACACACGATAGTCTACTTTGGCATTTTTGTATGGCTACATGGGAATTATTTTCAAATTTTCAAGATTGTCGTTCATGCGATTGTGAACATATGGTATTTATTTATTTATTTATTTATTTAAGATTTTATTTATTTATTTGACAGAGATACAGACAGCCAGCGAGAGAGGGAACACAAGCAGGGGGAGTGGGAGAGGAAGAAGCAGGCTCATAGCGGAGGAGCCTGACGTGGGGCTCGATCCCAGAACGCCGGGATCACGCCCTGAGCCGAAGGCAGACGCTTAACGACTGAGCCACCCAGGCACCCCAACATATGGTATTTAGAACATCTTGGATTTTCCATTACCCCTTCTCTCTCTGCATCTACGTTGGCCTTATTCGTATGACAAACTCTGGCAATCCAGTTCACATGAAAAGTTGTGGAGCAAATGTTACCTATTTCATTGGCCTTGCAGCTTACAAGCAGGAGTTCAACTTGGATAAAAAAGCCAGGCAGGTAACATTAAACTGAACCATCCTTGTTGGAAATTTCCATTAACGTTATTCCATGCTAAGTAGTACTCCAAGGGAGTACTTTTAACTCCTTCCATTGGTCAAGGACCTGAGCATGTCCAATTTGTTCACCTGCTGACATCACCTAGTTTTCAAACAGCTTCTAAACACTACACCAATGAGTAAATGATAATTCAATAATAGTAATAGGTTGAATTTATTTTTCACCTCTAATGTACCAGATACTTTACACATGTCATCAATCACATATAATTGTCATAGTACAATTCTCTCAGGTGGTTACTACTATTATCCCTATTGACTAAAGGAAGAAATGGGGATTCAGAGAGGTGAAGTAGTTTGCCAAGGACTACACAGAAGAATAGAGAATAAAATTAATTCCATTTCATAGAATAAAATTATTTCTTCACCAAGAATGAAATATTAAACTGCTACAACTGGTTTTATGCATAGGTGGAAAAGTCACCTGCCTGAATGGTATAACCTGAAGGATATTAAAATATTGTCCTGACCCCAAAACTTTATCTATTACTTTATCCTGCCATAGGACCCGAAGAAGCAATTATGAATTTGCTTTTTGAGTTATGGCATTGCCTGAAAACAGTCCTGATAAAAGAAAAATAGGACTGGCCTAGTTGGGATGATATATTAAGACATTTGCACCCACTGACATACCAACTCAAGTTAGACTGTCAAATTAGATAACGCCGTGGTTCTCAGCTCTGGCGGCACATTATCACTGTTGTTTCTGGAGAGCTTTAGAAACTGCTGCCAAGACCTCACCCATACCCCCTGAGATTCAAATTCATTTGAGCTGAGCTGAGGCCCAAACAGGCTTGAGAATCCCTGAGCTGGCTAGTCATTTTACAAGACACTGAAAAAAAATGAGATGTAGAACAAGTGAGGTTTGCAGAGAATGTCTATTACGATCCCAAGTAAAAGAGCACCTGCTAAGCCCAATATGTAAGTGGGAAATACGTACCAACAACAAAATGTGGGTTGGAAGACATTCAAGAATAATTTTCTCTATGTATTTGCCTTAGACCAACCTGTTTGGTTTGAGTTTTATCTTGGAATTCCCAGTACTGTCTTCCAGGTTCTACCTGATAATAATTTCTTTGATGACAGTGTGGTCTTAGGCTCCATCCTTAGTACAAGGTTCTAAGCCTGGGCTAAGTGTGAAGTGGATACAGTATTGGTAGAGATGAAACTGAGACCAAGCCACACAATTCATTCTATTCAGGTCTCACTATGAGAGGAGCAATCAAAGAAATTGAAATTTGGCCTGAAGGAACAGGATGGGAACTGTGAAGTCCAGAATAGAGAGAGAGGGGTTTGAATGGAAAACAGGAGGAATGGCGTGGAAAGGTACCCTCGAGCACTGACAGATGGGCAAGGAGGGCTTCTGTAGACACCTGTGCTATGACCTCACGTCGTTGGGAGGGAGCCAAGGAGGTGGAGAATTCTCCCATCCACACAGGAAGTTCAGCCTGGCATCTGAAGAAACAATGATTCCCTTTGGGTCTTTTGAAAAGATGAAGCAATGAATCCCACTACAGTAGCAGTGCCCAATTTTTTTGGACTGGATATTTTCTGGGCTGGATATGGTCTGTGAGTACTCAACGTCAATTTCCAGCTTCCTTGAGGTACCTTTAAGTATTTAAGAGGCTAGAGCTCATAGGTCATTTCCAGACTCCCTTGCAGCTAGGGTTCTAGATGTGAGAGAGATTTCATGAAGCAGAGGCACTCGAGCAAGACTGGAAGGCAGAAATGAAGTGAAAAGTAATCTCCTTCTAGGATTGCTGTTTTCAAATGGGCAAGGAAAAGCACGAGATGCTAATGTCTCATCTTCAGCAGAGGCCGTGGTAGTTGTGGTGGTTTTAACGGTCCAGTGTTCAGACTGCACACTGCATGGGCAGTGGAGACCATCCTGATCTCTGGATAGCAGCCAAGGCAGTGTGTTCTAGACCTCACTTTCTCCAGAGGGGAGCTGTCTGCTTGTGACAAAGGCCACAGCTCCCATAATATTCTGGGAGTCATTCCTACATGCTCAACTACAGCCCTCACAACAATTCTATAAGTACTTAATTCCCAGTATGAAATCCTGGGCTTCGAAATTGCTAGGGTGATTTCAGTTTGTACTAAAACTTTTTTTAATGGATAAGGAAATGGAATGGATAAGAAAAAATCATACTCTCTTAAGAGAATATAAATAGATGGATGAGACTGCACAGCTAGTAAAAAAATAGATCCAGAATTCCATCCTTCATTAGACAAAAAGGGCTCGAGAACTTAGAACAAGAGTGAGGAATTCACGGGCTATATTTCTAATAGACCTGACAAAGCAAAGTACTGCCAAGCCAAGTTCACATATACTCTCTTCCCACGTTTAAACCTATGAGTTGCACTTGTGATTGCGGTAAGTGCTTAACTTAATTGGTTTGCATCCATGCCGGGACCTCTGGGATGCCACTTACATAACTCATCCACAGGAGTCTGTCTTGCCAATAAGTACTTGCAGAGGTCCTCACTCAATAGCCACATTAAACACAGAGCTCTGTTCTCTGTAACTAGCTACGTGCCTACCCCAGTTCTTGGGGGTCAAAGGAAGTAAGGACAAAGCACTAAGAGTAGTTGACCCATACTGAGCGCCTCCCCTGTGCCAGGCGTGCTCTGCCACAGTACATTATTCTCCAGGGTAAGCCTCACAACCACCCCGCGAGGTGAGCATGATGACTATCTATGTCTTCAAGAGCAGGAAACTGAGGTACACAGAGATGACGGCACCTGCCTGCGGTCCCGCAGCCAGGGAGGGACAGAACCTAAAGACTAAGCCAAGTGCTCTCTTATCTATAATGCTCTTCGGCCTTCCAGTCAGGCTCAGAACGCTTGGTCTAATTTTATGGATCACAGCAAACTGCATGAAATCCTCCCTGTAGTAAGGTGAGCTCTACATAAAACCACCCCCGGAGTGATAAATTAATTCCTTCCTTTGGGATCAGCCCTCGTGCACCTTGCCTCAGCCCATCCCTGTCCTCTCCCGGTGCAGCGTCTTCCAGGCCGCTCCGGACCAGCCAGACCAGGCCCGCCAGCCTGACTAGGAGAGTTAAGGGGGCTACTTTGGCTCGCTCCTCCGTTCATCTTTCCGGCAATATGTGACAGTTGCCACAGGACAGTGGCTGTCCCCTCCACGGGCATGCGGGGCACAGATGTGTCTAGTTAGAGCACCAGTGTGTGGGCACAGAGAAAGCAATCAGAGATGGTACTAGAAGCTGGTCAGACCTCACCCTCAGCAGTCTCATGAAAGTTTAAAGTCAGAGTAAACACAAGGCTCTCTAATTAGACAGTCCTCTTTCTCCTGACCAGCGTTTCTACCCGACTCCCAGGTCTCCTAGAAATAGATCGTCACGAAGGCGAACATCTTTTTAAAATTCTGTGCTACAGAGAGCCAGACTAAGATGGTTCTGTCGAAATTACAAAACACTATACTTTCAAATAGCTGCTGAATTATTTAGTGACTTTACACTGTCCAAATGCTAGGCTCTTTGGGTAGGCAATGTCTTGGTTTTCCTCCTATCTCTTTTGTTATGACATTCAGTAAATGGAGAGATATTGCTCTTCTTAATAATTTATCAAATAATAATCCACATTAAGGATCAAGCTCCTCTGATAGATTTGGGGTTTTCAAATCAGGGAGTCAAGAAAATGAGCAGCTCAAAATTCTCTTCTAGTTAAGTGTTTGGTCCTGGCATGCTCAAGCTTTTCAGTATTTGCTTCATTCTCCTGTCAACTTTTTCTCCTTCAATTTTTCCTTCACCTTATTGAGCTGGCTTGGTCTGTAAGCTGTACTCACTCTCACTTCTTCAGATCTATCTGATTTGATCTTACAGTGGAATATGTCCTCTTAGAAGCAGCAGGACAGTGTGTTTTTGCAATGCACCTGACATTTCAAAGCTTCCCATTTACTTTGGCAAAGTCATTTTTTCCTCACCTGTTCCTAAAAGAAAGGAGAGAAGGAAGGAAGGAAGGAAGGAAGGAAGGAAGGAAGGAAGGAAGGAAGGAAGGAAGGACGGGGAGAAGGAAAGTGGGAGGGAGGGTGGGGAGGGAGGGAGGGAAACAGTCAAGATGGGAATGGGCTTGTGTGTGTGTTGTCTTCTCTCAAGGGCACACACACATTCCCTCACCTCTGTTCATTGCAAAGTCAACACGAATTCTGTGACAGTTATAGAAATTATTAAAATGACCAAGTACCCACTTTTCCAAAATCAGAGAGTTCTAATAAATTCTGCAAGTTCCTTGAGAGTGGGGATCCTGATTTTTTTTCTCATTGTTTCCCCCACAGAGTTCAGTATAGTGTCTTGCACATCCATCCAATAAACAGTAACGCAGAGCTCCTAGCTCTGAGGATACACAGAGGAGTAAGCCCTGAGCAGAAGCGCAGAAACAAATATGATCTGTGTGGTGGGTGCTGTAAAAACGGCGTGCGGTCTGGGAGAACAGAGGAAGGAGCTACTGACTGAGTCCGCCTAGGGAGCACGGGGAAGGAACACAGAAGTGGCATCAAGCGAGGACTTGAAGGACGATGGCATTTCCCAGGCAGAGGCGCAGCATGTGAAAGTTATGACAGCCGGGAGATGGGATGACGTGACGGGAAACACTGACACTTCTGAATGTGCGGGACAGAGTACCCATGAAGATGCCCTGGGAGTGTGGGCCAGAGTGGGGAAAGAGGCGCTCTCTCACACGACTGCTGGGTGCGTTCAAGGCATAACCTCTATGGACAGCAAATGGGCGATATCTGGCAAAAGTAAAAATGCACATCCCCTTTGACCCAGCAGTTACACGTCTAGTAATTTATCCTAGAAATGTTTTGTGAAATTACATATGTACCAGGTTACTCATCACCACATTGCTCATAAAAGCAAAGGTCTGGGGGAGAAAAAAACCCAATTCCACCAACAGGGATTGGTTAAATAAATGATGGTACATCCCTAGAATGGAATACAATGGGCAGCTGTTTAAAAAAAGCAAACTCCTTATCTACGGATAGGGAAAAAGCACGAGGATATATTAAGGAGAAAAAGAGAAGTATGGAACCGTATGCATAGTCTGCTACCATCTTGAGAAAAAAGGAACACATGAAAATACATATGCATAAATATGTATTGACAAGCAATATATACAAGCAAAGATATACGCTTCTAATTAATAAAACTTCTCTGGAAAGATATAGAAGACAGAGATACTAGTGCTGGGTGGATGGGAAGAGAAAGCAAAGGAGGAAAACTCATGGCTTTGACTTGAACCATGTGAACATACCACCTAGTCAAACAGAATACGATGAAAACTGATGACAGCCACCACAAAAAGGTCTGACGTAATCAAACATGTCTTTCAGAAAGGTGGCAACTATGAAGAGCAAGGACCAAAGAGACAAGAGGCCAGAGGCAGGAAGACTAATTAGGAGCCATGGCCCCCGTCCAGTGACGAGACCACGGAAGTCGGTGGAAGTGAGCGTGCAGCACGGATTTCAGCCGTCATTTGAGGATGACTGTACCTACCTTACTCTAAGCATTTGCTGCATGCCAGGCACTGTATACACATCAAGGAGTTGATCCCCTCCTGCCCCATTTTACAGATGAGGAAACGGAAGCTCGGAGAGGTTGAGTGACTTGCCAAGAACCATACAGGTAGAGCACATGGGAGAACCAGGATGCAAAGCCCTCCCCCCACCCATGCCATTCTGGGGGCTTTTGTCACAGCAGAGGCGGTGACCAGCTCTGGGGGCAACTTGCCGTGAGTAGAACAAGGGAGGAATCTCAGACAGAACACGGCAGCCTTTTTGGCATCTCTGAAAGACCTCTGGGGCTCCTGAGGCCAAGGACAGCTCAGGAAAAGAACCAGGGCATGTACCCTGGTCTGTGGGCTGGAAATTGAGGTGATCCTTGAGGGGCAGATGGCTCCAGTGCCCTGGGACTGACTCTGAAACTTCGGGAGATGCCCAGACCTAAGACCCAGGGAAGCAGAGGCTCCATGAGACACCACCCTCCTGGTGCCCTCCCCAGGGATTCAGCGGACTGGCTCCCCGGACCTGCTAGGGCAAGATGGGCCTCTTCCTCCCCGCAGGAAGTGCTAGGAAGGGGTTCCCCGGGGGGCCGTTTAGCTGGAAGAGCCTCCATATTTTCCTCTCCCATCTCCCTGTGGTATCAAGTGTGTGACTATTGATTTCCTCCCTGCATTTGTTTTTGTTATCCATTATTTATGGGATCATTTCTCCATCCTTCGTGCATGAAGGCAAATTTTGTGTAAAAATCAATTGAGTGAGCGCCGCCGATGGCTTGTTGCATTTTCCTGGCTTTCATCTCTGAGGCACCAGTTCTCGGGAGATGCCAAGCAGGATATTAGGGAGCACACCAGAATGGGAAAGGGAGCTGCGGTGCAATGCAGGGTTCAGAAACCCCTCTTGAGAGACCGAGCCTATCAGTCGCGTGTGGTCCCTGGAACAGCACACTCTGTTGAGCTCCCCTGGAAGTCTAGGTAGGGATTCAAGTCTTCCCGCCCTTATCTGATCTCTATTTCTCTATTTCTTGCCCATTTGCTGGGCCGCAATTTCACATAGATTTGTTTCAATGTGAAATCCACAGGACTCTCCAGGATAAAGGCTTGGGGACCCACTCTCTCTAGCAGCTTAACCCGAAGATTCCAGGAAAGTCACCCTGAAGGATTCGACTCGGAGGAGTGGGATTAAGGGCAGGACTGACAGTTACTAAGCACCTGCTATATGTTGACTGAGAATTTCACTTATATTCTTATTTGAGCTTCAGTGCACCTGGTGAGGTAAGTAGGGTATAAAAGAAGGAGCAGGGGATTTGATGTCAGTTTTCTTATAAAATGGGGATAACAGTGCTTATCTCAAATGACATCGCACATTTAAGAAGAGTAGGTGACTGGCTCACGGTAAGGATCCAACAAATAAAAATGTTTTCAGCTGAAGTGTTATTTCCACATTTTACCCCAAGCTAAGGGGTACTTCCAACCCTGGCAGTTACTGTCTGTCATAACTTTCTGTCCCCATGAGGACCGACATCTCACCGGTCTGCCCAGAGCCTGGTAGAGTGCCGGCATGGCACATAGTGGATACGCAACCAACGGTAGTTACTGTTACCATCATTCTCATTTTCCAGACGGGAGCAGAAGGGCTAAGCCATGGGACCTGCCCAAGGTCACACAACTAGCCATAGCACAGCTGGCCTCCATGCCCATCTTCCTGACTCTCTCCCACTCTCCACTTTCGAGGTGCCATGAGGTCAAATTCAGGCTAACAGTTGGCAGAACGGGACCCTGGCAAGGTATCTGCCGTGGAACCACGTCCTCTGTCCATCCCGCTGCCTGTTTTTATAAACAAAGTGCTGTGAGAATGCAGCCATGCCCGTACGTGGATATATGCTCTATGGCTGCCTCCGCAAGGTCATGGCAGAGTTAAGCAGCTGCAGGCTGTGTGGCCACAAAGCCTAACATACCTACTTTCTGGCCCATAGAGAAAAACTAGGCCATGTTGTTTCCAAACTAGGTTCCAAGGAACATGAGTATCCCTCCAAACAATGGAGGCCCTGGAGAAAAAAAAAAAAAAGGACAGGGGTCCTTCCTCGGTCTGATAGGTATGACAAATGCTACATTCTGGATTCCTTTCCTGGAGAGTCACATTCATTCCAACTTCTAAGAGATTCTAAAAAGTCCCACAGTTAAACAACAACAAAGTTCTTTGAAAACTGCCCAAACTTATTTAACTTGTCAATGGGATACTTCTTAAGGTGAACCATGAGTGACCAGTGCTATGTGGACCACAATTTGGTAAATATCTATGAGGCTCCTTGATTCCCAAACTTCAGTCACTTGTATGACCTTTATGATAACTGCCTTAAGTATATACCTCCTAAATACTATTTATTAAATATGTTTACGAAAAATATTTCCTAGTGGTGCCTGGGTGGCTCAGTCGGTTAAGTGTCTACCTTCGGCTCAGGTCGTGGTCCCAGGGTCCTGGGACTGAGCCCCGCTTCTCCCTCTGCCCCTCCCCCTGTTTGTGTGCTCTCTCTCTCTCGCTCACTCTTAATAAATAAAATATTTTTTAAAAATGTTTCCTAAACATTTGTCTTAAATTTACTGCCTTTTTAAACTTGATACCAGCCAGGCAATGGTAGCCATGAAATCACGGGCTCAATGTACGTGTTGGGGGGAGGTGTGTGTGTGGAAGGGGTGGGTGGGTGTAGCTACAAAAATAGACATGTTTTTCTGTCTTACTTATCCCCATGCCACCCATGAAGGAAGACATAATGCATGTTGGGATATACTGGTCCATCCTGCCCTGCCCAGTTCAGTAGCCAGTAGCCACAGGGGGCTTTTTAAATTAAAGTAAAAACTCCCTTCTTCGGTTGCATTAGCCTCCTGTCAAGTGTTTAGTAGGCACACGTGGCCAGTGGCTACCATACTGGACAGTACAGATACAGAAAACATTTTCATAATTACAGAAAGTTTTATTGGACAGTACTGGACCTTTCTAAAATATTTTAAAACCCTACTCAGCAGTTTTACCCACCCAATCTCCACCCACCCTACCCAATTTTGTATAATTCGTCCATCAAACCATGAGAAGTATAGCTTACTGGGGCCAAAGCCAACACTGTCTCTCTTCATCTTATCTCTTCACCAGAGTCTTCCCCTTCTTCCCTTATACTCTGCCTCCCTTTCTCTCTCTCTCTGTCACACGCGTGCACACACCCACACACACACACACACACACTCCAAAGCCACCAATGTCCACCCTTTTATACAGGAAGGGCTCACAGCTACCCTCTGAGATCCAAAAAGCAGTCTAGATCCTTCTCTTGGGCAACCATGACATGGAAACATCCTCATTCTAGGCTCCCAGTAGTCAAAAGAAGACCGGAGCAAAGGAGAGACCACAAATTGGTGGTCTAGGAGCTAAATCTGGCTTGCATATGTTTTTAGTTGGGCCTACCTGACTTTTTTTTTAATGAAGAAGAGACAAGTAGGTGTCACATTGTAGAAACCTAGATTTCCAGCTTCTCTGGAAAAATCAGAAGATTTGCTTACTTGGGGCTCATTTTCCCACACAGCAGTCACGAGCTGATGCTGGGTACCTCCAGCCCCTTTCAGGCCAGGCCCGTACCCTCCGGGTCACTGCCACCGGCGCCACATTCTGCCACCCTGTGTGGGGCTCATTGTTCTCATTTACTTGACCTTCTGGCATTTTGGGGCTGTTACTCTGAAAGGATCATCTCAAAGGTTTCATCAGTTACTTTCCACCTCGGATTTCCAACATGTGAGCACTCCCCCCTCAGGCATAATGCACGGCTCTTAGGACCTAGACAAGAACTAGAGGAATGAATTGGTCTTCAAGGATTGTTCGGTCCTAGTGAGGGAACCTTCAACTGTTAGCAGGATTGAAAAGTTTGAGGCTGGTCTGATATTTTCCATAATTCGAGTACCTTCAAGCTTATGCCACCTTCTTCCCAATGTAACGTATGCTTGGCCTCTGGAGAAACGGTCCTTAGATTTTGAGGACAGATCACTTTGAAAATCTGATGAAAGCTCCGGACTTAGAGAGGGTGAGAATATACATGTAAAGACACACAAGGCGGCATAAAGTTTCAGGAGATACAAAGACGCCTTTCAAAGCACATCGGTGATCCTTTCAGGAGTCCTCGGACCTTCGTTCAGAATCTCTGCTCTGGAGACTTCCAGTTAAAATAGGAGACTGAACATATACGTCAGCTCCCCCTCTCCCAGAACCTAACCTTAAAACAATGATTAAAGGATACTGAAAGCATAAGCCTACAGGGACAAAGACAACAAGGAAAAAGACAAATGCAAAAAAAAAAAAAAGGGGGGTTTGGAAACTGGAGAGCAAGTAAGAAGTGATAACAGAGTCAAGAAAGCTGAATTCTAAGTCAGCGCGGGGTGGGGTGGGGGGAGCTGAGAAGCAGCCCAAAATGCCCAGCAAATCCCTAAAAGACAAAGTGACAGTACCTCGGATCTCTGGAAGTGGGAGTTAAGATGAGGCTGCAAACGGGTGACTTGGCAGAGAGCTTGTTTAGAAAGCAGTTAGACCTACCTCAACCACGTGGCCCAGCTGGGGACCCGCCTCACCCAATCCCCGCAGAATGCTGGTAATTTATTCACTAGAAAAATGTGTGGGGGCTTTTTTTTAAGGACTGTGTTTGGGACACCAGCCACAGTTAAGGGTGGGAAACTATACTGAAAACAGTGTAACAAAATAAAATTTTACATTCTAAATGTTGAAAATCACATCCCTTTTCTCTCACTCAGCATCCCGAACACGAACAGGCAGACACAGATGCTTCAAAGGGGAAATTGAGAGATTCTTCTCTGGGAATTAACTAATCCAAGGAAAAACAAAACAAAACTAGCATTAGAGAATCTTCAAGGAAACAGCCCAACCAGGTGACTCTAAATAGAAAACCCAAGTAAACAAAGTCAACTCATGTGTGCAGAGTTTCCAATCAACTTTTTACCTAATTAAACAGTATCAAGGCACAGAGACCATAACAGTCATATTGAAAATAAAAACACTTTGGAGGAAACAGACACTGAGGAAAGAAGAAATTTAGAAGAAGTGATTAGTAATATTAGATATATATAATTGAATATAACTCAGAGCTAGTATCACTAAAAAGATAGCGTCCCTGAAATAAGAAAAAAATCAAAGAGCAAAAACATCCATTAGAATTTTTCAAACATGGGGCACCTGGGTCGCTCAGTCAGTTAAGCATCTGCCTTCAGCTCAGGTCATGATCCCAGGATCTTGGGATCAAGTTCCGCATCGGGCTCCTTGCTCAGTGGGCAGCCTGCTTCTCCCTCTGCCTGCTGCTCCCTCTGCTTGTGTTCTCTCTGACAAATAAACACATAAAATCTTAAAAAAAAAAAAAAGAATTTTTTAAACAGCAAAACAGGAGAAATTTAAAAACTCAATAAAAAGGTTGAAATATAAAATTTAGGGAAATATCACCAAAGAACAAAAACAAAAAGAGAAAAATAGTAGAGAAATGATAAATCAGAGAGCCAGTCCAGATGGCTCAATATCAAAACAATAAGCATTTCAGAAATACGGAGGATAAAAACCAGAAAGCTTCCAAGAAATAATGCAAGGAAATTCCCAAGAATGGAAGTTGTGAATGTCAAGATGGAACTTGTTCAGCAGAATAAATGTTAAAAATATACCGGAGAAGCTTCCAGAGTGAGAACATAAATTTCGTACACAAATCAAGAATGAGAATGAAAAGGGGGGGGGGGAGAATGAGAATGGCTTTGAACTTCCCAACTTTCAGCATTTTCAACACCAAACGCTAGAAAGCAATGGAGCAAACTCTTCAAAAGGCTTAGGGAAAATTAATTCCAACCTATAGCTGTCAAATAGCCATTTACCAGTTAGAATAAAATAAAGATGTTCTTAGACCTGATGGTTTTCAAGAAATCTATCTCCATCACACTCTCTCTCAGGGAACACGTGTGCCACCTAAATGAGGCATGAACCCAAAGAAAGATATTGATGCTGGAAAACAGAGGATTCGACCCAAAAGAGAATCTGTAGGCTGATGACAAAGGGGGCCCCTAGCATGACAGCTGTCAGCAGGAGTACAGAAGCATCCGGGAACAGGTCAGAAAGCTCCAAGACAGGTTCCTTCAAGGGCATTAAACTGATGGAACACTTGATGTGTTCAAAAGTCTTGAGATGAGATTTACATAAATGGGGAGAGTTTGGGGTTCGTTAATAATAGAGAAAACAAAACAGAAAAAGGCAATAATTACGAATGCCAAGAAAAAGAAAATATGATATGGAAAAGTAAGTCTACTGTCTTCATGGCTCAGCAGTAAATGTTGTTTGAGAGTAAAACATATGAACACTGAATATCGATCTAACCAAAACTGAGATTCAACTCTATTGGAACGGCGAGGGGGTAGGGCAAAAGAGAGAGCTAAATCTTCCCCTCGTTACTGGAAAGTGAACACGCAAGAGGTGACAATATAAACATGATATTTAGAGACAGTGAAGCAAACAGCAGGAGAACCAGCTAGTGATCGCCCCCAGAATCGGAGGAGGAGGAGGGAGACCACAGGATATTTTCCTATCATGCCAAGCCTTGCTAAATTATTTGAACTTTGAAATGATGGACACATATAACTTCCACTTTAAAGATAAATTGACATGAAACAAAGTCTTGCTTTAACTCCTGGGAGGAACATAAGCATCACCTCATCTCTAACTAACGGAGTTTCTCACTAACTATCCTAGACGTAGCCTGTGTTGCCTCTTTGGCAGCAAACCTCGTCCTTCAGAAAAGCAGCAGCTCTTCTCATACTCCATCCCACCCTCTGAAGTCATCGTAACTGGGCTTGAACTCTGCGGAGCCCAGCTGCATGCCAGTCAGTAGTTTTGTCCACTTTATCCTACGGGAGCAAGCGCGCCATCGTGGAAAGAGTACATACCGCTCTAGAGCTAGACGACCCTGGGTTTCACTCCTAGGTTCTGTCATTTGCACTTCCATGGCCTTGAACAAGTTGTTTAACCTTTCTGATACCTCATTTTCAAAATACAGTTTAGGGACGCCTGGGTGGCTCAGTTGGTGAAGCATCTGCCTTCCGCTCAGGTCATGATCCAGGGGTCCTGGGGTCGAGTCCTGCCTCAGGCTCCCTGCTGGGGGGGGGGGGGAGCCTGCTTCTCCCTCTGCCTCCCGCTCCACCTGCTTGTGCTCTCTCTCTCCTTCTCTTTGATGAATAAATAAATAAATAAATAAAATTTTTTAAAGAATTAAAAATAGGTTATAATAGATGTACTTCACCTAGGTTTGTAAAACATTTTAGAAGGAACAGTACTTTTAAGATAGGAACTAACACTCGGCGGGGGGGGGGGGGGGTGGGATAAATAGGAACACTCTATACCCTAAAATTTCCTCCTTTCCTCCCTTCGCCTTTGGGGGGAGGGGTGTAGTCAGGAGGATTATAAGCAAGAATAGCTCATTCATAGATTTAATTTCAAAATCTGTTAAATACTTGCTGTTCTAAAGCAATCATCAGAGTTGTTGCTTGTTTTACTGTGATTTACCATATACCTACTCAATTGCTTTTAGGTCTCATTTTTGCCCTACAATAAAGAGGTTGCATTAGAATTTGCTGGCAATCTAAGCTGCTTGTTCTTATGAGCCACATATCAGGGTGCAGGGTCTGGTTACACCAAAAGCTCTGGGTGCTGCCCCAACTGATTCCTTAAGTAAACTAACGTCACAATGGTGAGGAGGGCAAAATAGTCACAGATACGTTGTGCTATGGGAGGCAAATTTTACACCACCTTTAATGAAAAAGCATTGAAAGCAATTGTGTTTCAGGCTATATACCCAAAGTCCAGTATGGGGCACTTTGCTAGGGCGGGGGGGGGGGTGGCTCTACAAAACATCCTTCTAAATCTGGGCGAGTAAGCAGAGTCACCTGGAGAGATTGTGAAAAATACAGATTCTTGGGCCCCTAGAAATAGATCATGTTCTCCTCCCAGAGGATCTCCATGAACTCTTCTCCTTCCCCATTCCAGGATTTCACGTGCCTAACAATGCTAATAGAAAGCATTTGAGGAAATAGTATTACAACTCTTCTTGTGATGGAAAACCCTACCTTGACAATCAAGAGATACGGACCTTCCTCTCAATGACCTAATAGCACTAGACGTCGTAGGGCCATCCAACCCAAAGCCATAAGCAACACTAAAATATTATGGGAGAAAAACTCAAGAAGTAAAAATTATGGAGCACAGGAATTAGGTGAAGGTTACCAAAAGGCGCGAACTTCCAGTTACAGAATAAATAAGTTCTGGGGATGTAATGAACAACATGATGACTACAGCTAGCCAAACGGTATTATATATTAAAAGTTGCTCGGAGGATAGATCTTGAAAGTTCTCACCATGAAGAAAAAAAAAATGTAACTACGTGAAGTGATGGATGTGAACTGGTCTTCTTGAGGTGATCATTTTCAATAGCTACGTGTAACAAGTCACTAGGTTGTACACCTTAAACTTATGCAATGTTATTTGTCGATTATCTCTTGATAAAACAGCGGTGGGGGGTGAATCTACAGGACAGGAGAAACGTCAGGAAGTTGGAGGCAGAAGAGTTGAAGGGGGCTGATGCTCTTATCATTTTATCTGAACCAGATGACCATACAGCCCCTCAAAGGCTGAGTGAGCCGGCAGCTGCAAGCATTGACCCAAGTCAGAAAGGGGGGTGGGGAATGAAGCTCTGAGAGCCAGAACAGGAGCCCTGGTCAGCATTCTCTTACCTGTGGATTCCAGCCAGAGCTGGAATGGGCTTGGATGCCAGGGGGCTACCCTGCCCAGCCCACGACCACCACCCCCTCAGTCTCTACTCCTCACTGGGGCTCCCACACCTGCTGATGAACTGGCTTGGCTGAGCCAGAACCATTTAGTCTAACAAAATATTTTAATTTCATCCTGCCTCCTACACTCCCCCCCCCCACTGCCTTTAATTTTTAAACTTACAAACTGTTGCTGTTTTTATTTTTTCATTAGGACATGGGGTTATGTTTCCACCACATGGTTTTAGAACCTTAATGCTGGGAACCCAGCGGACACCACACTTGGTAGCCTCTCCTTCCAATTCTACTTTGATTGTACATCTATCCTTCTGAAAACAGAATAGAAAAATAAAATAAGCTGAAACAAATACTAAACGTAAGACCTGCCAATGCCTACAGACACAAGCTCACATAATGTCATAACTGGCAGCTTCGCACGTCATCTGGCCCAACCCTCTCATTTTACCCATAAGAAAAGAGGAGGTCAGAGCAGGGAAGCCCCCAGCTCAAAATCTCAATTCTAGTTGTTGCCAGACTGGTTAAAACAAAACAAAAACACTAGATTCTGACCCCTAATGTAGTGCTTTTTTCACTCCACCACACTTGTCTCTTGGGAGACTATTGATCTGAAGGATGATTTTGCCAAAACCATTTGGAGTCTTTATTGACAATTGGCTCATACTCTAATTGACACTTTATTTTTACCTTCAGGAAAGTTCTTCCCAGGTTGCTAAACCGGTTTCAGTGCTTATGGGTATTTGACCATACATTCAGATAGTCACACAAAGAGTAGCCTTTAGAGGACCTGTTCCAGGGGGGTCTGAACCTGGGACTCATAAACTCATGGGGTGAATCCAGCAGATACGTGGTTAATCTTCAAGAAGTTAGCAAGAAGTTTGTGTGCACAGATGTCCATTTGTCTGGGTTAGGGAAATAGTTTTCTTCAGATTTTCAAAGGAGTCCATGAATCCTCACCAAAATTGAACTACTATCGAATTCAGTTCCCTACCTTAGAGCTGGGGAAACAGAGGCACTGAGAAGTGAACTGAGTTGCCAAGAACACATCCAACAGCGTGCCTGAACTCACACCTTTCTGTGCACGTTTCAGAGTCTTTCCCACTGCACCCTGTGGCCTGTATGGCGACCAGAGATGACTGATTCTCCTAGTTAACTCTTTCAATCCATACTTTTCACTACAAGAATTCACTGAGAGAGTATGCAAGGCTCAGCATAAATCAATCCTGCCCCTGAAACAATGGTTCCCTGTACATCGCCCAGCAGTCAATCCGGATCACCACCCTGAACTTCTGTCAGAGACAGAATTTATGCTCTGAGGCTCCTAATTCCCTCACATGCAGGAGCTTGGCTGGAATTTCTGCAGTCTCGTGCTCAATCCCCAGCCCTAGGCGGATTATTAAATGATGTCACTGATGTACTCTTCGGTCCCATCATTGCTATTCTACGCCACAGAAAAACTCTTCTTACTGCAAAAATGGGCTCACTGAATCCATAGTACTTACAGATAGGACGCTTTAAATTCTACTCAGAAGGCGATGGGATAGAATGCAATCAGTCCATAAACACTCTTTATGTTTGTGACTAGGCAGTTTTTGCACATCATGGAGTCTGCAACTCCAAATTAATTTTTAGCAAAAAAAAAAAAAAAAATCAGAATTTTCAACTGCCCATTCAGTTCATATTTTTTTAATTATTGATTTTTGTATAAAACTTCTTAGGTTTCTTGCTATGGAAAGATTATTCAAGATTATTATTATTCCTAGTTCTCTGATACCAGAGCAAGAAATTAGTGCACAATGACTAAAAATGACAAATCAAAAATGACAGCCAATAAAATCTCTCTGGAGTATACACAAGAAAGGGAACTAGCTAACTTTGGTCAAGGATGGAAGAAGACTTTTCACTGCATATCTTGTAGTTCTTTTGAATTTGAATCTTGTATTATTTAATCAATACATGAAGACACAAACTCTGAACTTTAAGAGGAGAAAAACAGTATCAAAATATATTATTTAGACATGTAATTAACAAAAGAAATAGCTAAAAGTGGATGAGGGTGGGGATTGGTCAAATTGTATTTCTGTGCTCAATTTTTAACTATATTCATGGATTACTCTGACAAAATATAAAAATAGTTTTTAAAAAATCACCTCCAACCTACTAATTTTACAGGTAAAGAAACTAAGGTCCTAAGAGTGGAAAAGACTGGTTTCCCAAGGTGGCAGAGCTTGGATACATCGTCAGTTTGCTGTGTCTCAGGCCAGACCTTTCCCTAACATGAAAAGAGATTCGTGGAGTGGCTGGTGTCTAAATGCCTTCTAATTGTTGTTGTTGTTGTTGTTATTATTATTATTATTATTAGATTAAGACATTTTTAGAATATTTTAATAAAACTGACCTCTCTACATTCTGATCCTCTGTGCTAATAATTGTACCCTTTTTTATTCATTCAATTACAAGCAAATTGACAGGAGACATTTATATGAGGCAGCTTAAACCCCAGCTAATGGAGTGCCTAATGACTAATTGATCAGATCCCAACCCAGAGAGCAGCCCTGAGTGGCCTAAAGGAATTTATGCAATTAGTTTAGGTTTGGTAGAAATTGAGTGCATATGAAAGTAAGCTTTTTATGGTCTTGATTTATGAAGGCTGGACATTAACTATATCTGCCAAGAGGTGAGCTGCCTAGCAAAGCCCCAGGCATTGGGAGGTTCTGTCGCAGGAGGGGATGTAGGGGTTTTGGAGCTGGGCTGGTGTGTGTGTGTGTGTGTGTGTGTGTGTGTGTGCGCGCGCGCGCGCGGGATGGGTGGAGGACGTGTTGTGTGGAGGAAAAAAGATATGGTATTGGGGATGGGATACGTCCAGAGACTTCTTGAAATTATGGTGATGCTCCCTCCCTGTGTAATTCAAAGTAAAAACAACATCAATCACAAATAAGTATAAAGAAGTCCAAAAACATTTTGATTTTCGCAAAATGAACACCAGGATTTTGTGTGTGTGAAATCCTAAAATTCAAATTTAAACTCAGAGAGAGACCGTGCTGCTTCGGTTCCAGTTTGCCTCCAGTACCAGGCTGGGCAGTACCGGAATGAGGACAAGTGCAGAGAAACGACGCTTTATGGAGACAAGTCCTCCAAGCGCTGGAGACAGAAAGCAACCGGCGGAGAGGACTTCCCGGGAGGAGCCTGGGCCCGGCTGCCCATCCCTCTTTTCGCAACGCCTCCTCCCGCAGTCCGGGGGGCTCCCCAAGCCGGAACGCCGCGCAGAGGAAGCCCCCCTCCGGTGGCGCGGGGAGGAGCCGGCGAACCCTGACCCCGCGGAGGGAGCCCTGGGAGCCGGGCGAGCGCGGAAGCGCCGTCGGGGGGCGGAGGGAAACCTGACCTGATCGGAATAGAGCGATCGAAGAGGTGGCTAATTCGTCTGCCGGGGACCTCGCTGGCTCCGTCCGCCCGGCGGGGCGGGGTGACCGCAGGGGGCTCCCGCCGCTCGGCGGAAGAGAGGGAAGAGCGGAAGGGGGGATTTCTGCGCGCGCAGAGGTCGCGGCCCATCTCGCCCCTGCACTTTGGGGTCAGTTTCGCGCCTGCGAGGTTGGACGGAAGCTGAGAGCGGGTTGCGTGGGAGTCAAGCGCACACACGGACACCAATAGTGACGAAGACCTGGGAGGCGGCGCGAAACCACGAGGGAGAGACCCGCAGCGCGAGTGGAGGGCCCCGAAACGCGGCGAGGACGGGGGGAGGGGGCTCGTCGGCTTACACCACCTCTTTGGTTCGCGCGGCCCCGGCAGCCACGTCCGACGCTCCCGCTCCGCCTCCACTCCAGCGGCCCCCCTCCCCTGCCCCCTGACTGAGCTGGGTCTCGCGTGCGGACCACTGAGGCGAAGAAGCCGGTGTTTTGCCAGCTCCCCACCAAATTGCTGTGTCGCAACTTGTCCCCGGCAAGTAACATAAACACCCTGTGTCTCCAAGTTCTCATCTGTAAAATGGGGTTTAAAATGGGACCTACTCGTGTTGTTTAAGAATTAATTGTACATATAAAGAGCTTGGAACAGTATGACATACAGGAAGCCCTTAATACGTGTTAGATTTTATTATTCGCTTATCCCACGAACGTTTGTGAAGCGCCCACTGTGTGGGAGGCTCTGCGCTGGGATGGGGAGGGGGTGAGGGAGAAGGGTACTGCACGGAGCAGGTTCTTGCCCTGAGCGCATTTACCGCTAAATAAATAAACAGGGTGCGGTCAGGGAATGATGAGGACTAAGAAAGAAATACAGCAGCGTAACAAGACGGCATGACTGGGGAAAAGAGCAATCTACGGTAGAAGGAGCCACCTAAGTCCCTCCTCCCCTCTCTGGGCCTCAGTCTCTCCTTAAGTAAAAAGAGGGGCTGTCGCCAGCAAGTGTCGCCCTAGGCTGACGCCTTCTAACACCAAGCCCAAAGGTGGAGCTGGGCCCGGGAGACCGAGTCAGAGACCCCATCGCAGCTTCCTCTGCCCACTGGAGTCCGCCCCTTGGGAGGGAGAGCTGCGCCGAGTCTCGCAACCATCAAGACGTTGGTGCTTGCCAGGATTCTGCAAAGAAGGAAGGCGTGAGTTCAAGGAGCCGCCATTGGGGTCAAGCTTGTCAGTGGGAACTTAACTCGCACCTTGGACTCCAGGGCAGCGAATTACATCGTCCCTTCCGTACCTGGGCCACACGGTGTGCAAAGAGGTTACTTGTACACTTTCTGGTTTACCCCTGACAACCCCATGGAGAGCTGGTAGTCACTGCTACTGCTCTCATTTTACAGAGGAACACTGTGGTTCACAGAGGGAAAATGTTGATCCTAGTTGAGGCCAAGCCCTGATTTTGCCCCTGCAACACTAACTCCCACTTTTCTGAGCATAAGTAATGTTTTAAAAAGATTAAGTATCTATTAATACCTACTATGTGTCAGGCCCTGGCCTGTGTGATACTCTTCACGGCAATTCTGAAAGATAGTCTTTTTTCCTACTTTACATATGAGGCTCCTGAGGCTCAGAGAGTTAAAGGGAGTAAAGAGAGTTAAAGTTATTCATCTAAGAGATGGAGTAGGTATTCCACCCCAGGTCTGTCTACTCCAGACCCAGAGGCTCTCAGCAGGAAAGTAAAACAACCCAGGCTCAACAGCCAAGAGGGTGTCAGGAACATTCAGCAGGGCAGAGGTCACCCCCTGGTCCTCTTCCCGGATTCCTCCTCTAGGTTCTGAGGGCCCATATCACAGAGTACCCCCTCTGTACCCATGATAATCACAGAGGGATGCAAGGTTTCTTCTAATTTAAACAGGAAGGAAACTGGCTGCCTTTGAATGGAAGCAGATCACCACCTTGACCCTGACCCCACTCCCTTGTTTATACTTGAGGGTGTCTGCTCTTCCCTACAGTACCCAGAATCTACAAAGATTGGGCTGGAAGGCGTTCTTTCATTTTATAAAACAAAAACCTCATTCATTCATTCCTTCATTCATTTCACAGATACCTATTGTCGGCCACTCTGGGCCAGACCCTGAGCTGGGCACTGGGTATAAAACAATGAACAAAACTCATAACTGTCTTAAGCACAGAGAGAGAGGAAGCTCCTGGCCAGAGATCACACAGGAACCCAGGGGCCCAGGATTCAGGGGGAGCCCTGGCTTCAGCCATTCCGGGTCAGACCCTAATTCCAGACAGTCAAGTACCTGGAATCCTCGCCCAACTCCACAAATGACTCTCAAAATCCCACCTCGAATGGCCCAATGCAGCTTTCCATACAAACAGCCCTGAACATTGCCCTCCTCCCTCCTTTCTCTTGGCTAAGTTTAAAGAAACTCCAGCTGGGCCGGGACAGTGAATATTGGTAGTTTTAAGTTGGTGGTATTTTGGAATGGAAAATCCGCTTTGAGTGTTTTTCAGTTACTCTGCAAAACTATTTTTGTGAGGCCTGCAGCCAGCAAAAGAAGCTTACAGAAGTGATATGACTTGCCCAAGGCCACACGGTTAGGTTTGCATCCACCAGGATGCAGAGGAGGCCTATGTGAACCCCAAACCGGCTGGTACCTACCCACCCTCCACTCTTCAGAGGTCTGTGCCTCTGCCGGAGGAGTGGCAGAGGCGACTGCATGATTCCGGAGAAACCACAGCTCCCGTTGCTTCCTGAAAGAGCCCAAGGAGAGAGGCAGCGGCGCCGGCACGGCGCGCTCAGTGGGTGGGAAAGGGTGGGGCGCGTCGTGGACGGAGCAGGAGCTCCCGCCCGCAGGTAGAAACTGATCAAAATACCAGTGCGCCAGGGCAGCCCCGGCGCTTGAAGCGGACCAGTCGCTGAGGCGCGGGTCGACTCACAACCCAAACAGGCCGGTTATGGAGCAGATCTTAACTTTCAGGAGGCTCATCAGTCCCTCTCCAAAAAAAAAAAAAAAAAAAGTCTTCCAAACTTTTGAGGTTATTAATTTAAACAGCAGGGAACTTTTCAGAAAGGAGATGGAGGCGGATATCGGGTTCTTTCCCGGGCCAGAAAAGCTGAAGGCTCTTACCTGCAGGAAACGTCGCAGCCCGCAAAGGCGCGTCTGTCTGGAGCGCTTCACTTCGGCGCGGGACGCTCACGGCCGCCTCCTCTGCAGCCCGGCTGGGCTCCGGCCCTGTGTTTTATACCACTATAGGCAATTAATATTGCATCAGCCGTATTTTAAATTTTCAAAACCCACAATATAATGTAATGGCATAAGGGCATTTATTATTAAAGGACACCCGATGGAGAAGGAGGTGGAGGCCTCGCTGGGTTTGTTGCGCTAGGTGGGGGCGAGGGGCTGAGGCCCAGGAGTTGGGGGCGATCCCCAGGTTTGCTTGTGCAGCAAAGGGGGTGCACCGCGCCGAGGGGAGACCCGCTGTGCTCCGAATTTCAGGCCGGAGGTGATGACCCACCGCTCTTTGAAGACACAGAGGGAAAATGTGCAGACCACTCCTAGACTTGGAACATTAATTTTTAGGTCGTGAAGGTGTTTCTGCCGCTCACAAAAAGGTTTCTTCCCCCTTTTGAAGAGAGTGAGAGAGAAGGGAACTGCCGTCTGTTGAGCACCTACTGTGCGCAAGGCACTATGCTAGGATCTTTGCAGCAGATCTATCATTTAGACCCCCACAGAGAAGATGAGATAGACCCTGGGGTGAGTAAGTTCTTGGCTGACAGTTTTAAATGAGCTTCTGAAATGACCCTCGAGGGACCCCAACAGACTCTGTCCCAGCGAAGAACACTTTCCTCCCTCTTTGCATCTATCTACTCACTTCCTATCCAGCCATTTGAATCTTTTGAAATAATGTTTTATCTTAAGCACCAAGCACTAAAAGATGCCTTAAATAAACAATTTTATTTAATCTTAACAATAAACTTGTGAGGGAAATATTCGCCTCTTCATCCTGCAGACAAGCAATCGAGGCTTTTTAGAGACAGTAAGAAACTGGCTTCAGGATCATTCAGCCAATGAGTGGAAGTACTGGGGACTTCTACTCCCATCAGTCAGGCCTCAAAGTTTGCAACGGGTCTGAATCAAGTTGAGCGAACGGAGGCTGGTAGATTCGCATGCAGGGAAGCATGGGGGGAAGTGCCTTGTAACCCTAGGTCTGGAGATGAGCTGCCAGATCTCCCTAGAGGAGATCAGAGTAAGAAGGTGAGGCTGCGTGGAAAAGGAGAGAGATGGCCAGAGACCGGCCTGCTGGAAGTGAGAACCCAGCCCATATGTGTTCTCACTTTTAAATCCTTTCCAAGACTAGTACTTCTTAGCCTACGAGAAAGAAAAGCACTGTGATGCGGGTTGAAAAATAAAGCATTTATTTTAGAAGTTAATTCAAGGGGTAAAGAGAAGAAAACTTAATATTTTATTGTATCTATTTGGAGAACAAAACCAAAGGTCACACAGCAACACGCAAATTACATGAAGCAACAAAAGATAAAATGTGACGGGGCCAGAGGGACGTGGGTGAGAAGGGTCCAGGCCAGCTGTCTGGCTCCTCTTTCCCCCCAAAACCATAAGTGAACCTCCACCAGGAGACACCCAAAAAAGGGGGATGGAAAGAAGCAGAGTTAAATAAATAATAGGCAATAACAATGCTAACAACAATAATAAAATCACAACGAGGTTAGACGTGTTGGAAGGACTTGCATATGATTCAGAGCAGTTACAATTACTTTTGAAGAGCCGCCTCTATGCTGCGCTGGGAATCTGGCTGGAGCAGCGAGTTGGGGTCACAGTCCTCAGTCGGTCCAGAGCACTACCAATCCCCCTCATTCTCCATCGGCAGTAATTACCCCCTCAGACACCATCAGATCGGGGAGGATGGGCCAGAGCAGTTGCCAGCTGCTGCTTGCAACCAGGAATGTGATCCCAGCATTTTCAGTCGCTGAATTGGGCCCATCTTTTCTGGAGCCCAACTTACCGCAGAGAACAGCTGGGACCTCGAAACTCCACGCACACTTTCCCTGAACCTAATCCATGCTACCTTAGAAAACTTACTACAAACCAAAGGATGAGATGGATAAAATTTAAGAGGATAAAGGAGTATAAGGCTATCCTTTGGAAACATACATGTATTTTATATACTCTAAATAAATCTCCAGTACATGTTTGTGCCCCAGTTAGACTTTGTATTATTATTTATCACTGCCTTCCCATCCCTTCATCTTTTGTCTAATCGCGCTTAGCAAAGTGGCGCCTTCACCCCCAGAGTCCTGCGGTCGGGCCAATTCACTATCCCTTGCATTTGGGCTCCTGCCCTGAGGTCGCGCAGCCTAGCGCGCGAGGGCGATTTTCAGCACCAGGGACAGCGCTAGTCCCTCCAGGCCTGCCCTTCTTCAATTTTTTCTTAGCGCCATAACTTTTCTGGTGGGAATAGAAAGGAAAGAAGAGAAAGAGAAGGCCGGGAGGCAACGAGGTGGGATAAAGGGGAAAGTCTGTGGCTTCGGGGGAGAGAGCCTGACCTGCCAGGAAACGTCTTGGAGTCCCCCATAACCGTTCCCCCCCACTCCGGGGGTGGTGTACACTCAGCTCTCCCGGACCCGGACGCTGCGCCCCGCCGCAGTCAGTGGACAGCCGAGTACTTCATTCGTTTCTGTTTCTGTCTCTGGTTGCAAAACCAGACCCTCACCACGTTCTTTTTAAGGTCCAGTTTCTCGGCGATGGCCGCGATCTTCTCCGATGAGGGCCGCGGTTGGATGGCGAAGTAGGCCTCCAGTGAGCGCTTCTCCGGCGCCGCGATGGACGTGCGTTTGCGCTTCCTCTCACTGCCGTTGAAGAGCTCTGGCTTGCTGTTTTTCTCTCGATAGGCGGCCTCGGCTTCCTCCAGCCAGGCCTGGAGCACCGGCTTGAGCGCGATCATGTTGTTGTGTGAGAGAGTGAGAGACTCAAACCTGCAAATGGTGCTCTGGCTGAGCGAGCCTACTCCGGGGATCTTGAGGTTGGCTAGAGCCGCGCCCACGTCCGCCTGGGTCACCCCCAGCTTGATGCGCCGCTGCTTGAAGCGCTCGGCGAAGGCCTCGAGCTCTCGGGGGTCCGACTCTACGTCGCTGAGGCATGTGGGCATGGCGCTGTGAGGCGCCACGGCATGTGGGTGACTCATGCCCATGGCCTGGTGCAGGTGGCCCATGGCGCCCAGGTGGTGCGGGTGGATCTGCGCCGGCATCACCGAGTGCTCTGGGGCGCCCAAACCGCTCACGCTCAGCGTGGGAGAGATGTGCTCTAGCAGGTCGCCCTCGAGGCCCTGGTGCACGGCGTGGTGCGGGTGCGAGGTGAGCGCGGCCGGGTGGGATATGGGCACGGTGGACGAAGTGGACGTGCAGGGCACGCTGCTCATGGTATGGTAGGTGGCGTCGGGCTTGAACGGATGGTTCTTGCCGTGGGAGACGATATCCACCGCCGCCAGAGCTTCGGCGCGTGCCAGCAGGCTCTCATCAAAGCTTCCAAATATATTACCCTGCAGCTGCAAGCGAGAAGGCGCACAGCACGGTCAGTGGGGAATACTGTCAACTCAGGATTAAAACACATTTTCAAGCAACCGAGATGCCTCTCCTCAAAGCCCAGGTCATAAAAATTAATACGGAGACAGAGGCTCTGCTGGAACAGACGTGTGGATCAGAGAGACATGAATGAGAGAGAGAGCGCGCCGGGAGAGAGCGCGGGGGAGACAAGGAGAGGGGTTCAGACAGCGGCGATTGTTCTGGGCGACATGAAAAAAACATGAAGCTAGTGCCTGTCAAAAAATGTGCCTTAGAGCGGTAATTATGCTCCACTACGTACCTGCGGGGCTGGGAGACAGACTCTGCGCATGGCCTCGGAACCGGAGTGCAGGCTGGAGAATTTGGGTTCTTGAAGCACCGGGTGCATGCCGAAAGGCTGCTTGGCGTTCATGGCCATCATCTTCGCGCGCCTGGCAGGGAGGCAGCGAGGGGCATGGATCAGACTCGTCTCCCTCGCTCGCCGCGCTCCAAGTGAGCGCCGCTCAGCGCCGGCGCTCCCCTCGCCCTCTCGCTCGCTGCCTCCCCTCTCCCCCACCTGCTTCTTCACTCATCTTACAAGCAGCTTGCCAGGAAGGGCCCGGGCGCGCGCAGGCGTGCTCACGCGCCCGGGACTCGCAGGGGCGGCCCGGGAGGCGAGGCCAGGCAGCAGCTCTAGGCGCGTCTCTGTGCGCCCGCCACGGCCGCCCCCGCGACAGCATTTATACCCCGGCCCGGCCCGGCCTCTCCCGGCCCGCCCCGCCCCGCCTGGCTCCAGCGCGCAGACCTTCCGGATTCTTCTTCTTCGTGGACTTGTTTCCCCCCAAAGTGCCAAACCTCTCTGTCCTGTCCCAACTCGCACTGCCCAGATCGAAGGGCAGCCCCGGGCTGAGCGGGGCCAGGAAGCTGACCCTACTACACACACACACACACACACACACACACACACACACACACACACACTCCTTGTCGGCCAGGCTGCCGCCAAACTGCCCATTTCCAGGGCGCTCCTGGCCCCACGCCCGAGCCGTCCACCAGAGTCCGGCCTCGCGGCTCAGCGAAGAGGCGCCTCCAAGCACCCAGACGGGCTCCAGGGAGGGTGAGGGGCTGCCAGAATGAGCCCCAGGTGACCTCAATCGGCCGGCGGTGTGGAGATGAGGGAAGTAACTGCCTGCCCGGTCCCGGAGGCCTGAGGCTTCCTCCCCACGCTCGCGGTTCTTACCTTCGCTAGAGAAAGATAACTTGGCCCCCTTCCCTTTTCCCAACCCGTCTGTCTATGGAAGCTTACTGAGCACTGCCCACCCACCTTGGGAGTCAGTCAGTACACTTCTGCTCGGCTGCCAGCGCTTACAAGTCCCATTCCCCCAGAGCGAGAGCTACCATTTTTGAGCGCCTAATACATGCTAGGTCGTTTAGAGACTTAGCTCATGGTATCCTCACCCCCTTAGGTACTGTTATTCTGTCTTACAGTCGAGAGAAACGAGGGTCAGAGGGTTAAGCTCCAGACAACAGAGCTGGTTGGGAGCAGAGCCATTCAGTCACTCTTCCGTTATCCATTCCACGAACGTTTACTGATGGCATACTGTGTGCTGGGCACCAAGTCTGACTTCCCAGGCTCCACAATTCTGTACTTTGTCTTCCTCCCGGAGTTTCGTGGACCGGAGTGTCCCAGGGTTGGTATTGCCCCACCCCTGCCTCCCCTCTACCCTGATCCCCTCTCCTTCCCCCTCCTTCCCTCTCCTTCCCTCTCCTTTCCCCGGGCTAGTAAACATCGTGAATAATGGACGGGGAGTCCTGGTACCACCGCAGAGCCGCCCTCCGGGGTTCGGAGCGAAGCCCCACGAGCCCACCTGAGCCCACCTCGCCTCCCACGCCGCCTCTGCGCAGGAGCGGCCTTTGGGTTTCAGAGTTCTCACCAGCCTGCTAGGGCTAGGCCTTGAGCGCCCGCGTGTGTGGGCCCGGGTCCCCAGACATGAACCCACGTGGTGGTTGGGTGAGGAGGGGCCAGCCCTTGGACTGAGAGGATATCCTGCCCAGGCCTGGGCTCCCCACACGCGGGTCCTGCCAAGCCCCCTTCTCTGCATGGCAGCCAGCCCCTTTGCCTGGTTCCTGTCCATCCTCTGTCCTCTAACCGGGTAAGAGGACTCCGCCCAGGTGCCAGAGGCCAAGGGCTGCCCTCTAAACCTCTCCCAGCCTCGATTTCCTTGACTCTAAAATGGCAGCTGCACTACTGTTTGCCTTCTTGGGTTCTGGTGCAGGTGTTTTGAACTAAAGGAGAAAGGAAAGCATTGAGCTTGGTACCTCGTGCTCAGCAAACCTCACAGCCTGACGCTTTGGGGCGCAGGCTTTGCCCTCAGATTCAGCATGCATCTCCGCCTCTTGCTGACGGAGAGGCCACGAGCCATCTCCTACGTTGTTGTGCTGTCATCTCCTTACATGTTAAATGGAGAAACCGGTTCTCCTCCACTGACTGCTGAGAGCAATGCCCTGAGATAAGCATTCGGCACGGTGCTTGGCACATTGAAATCAGGAAACAAATCTTCGTTCCTCTCTTCTTCCTCTCTCACCTTAAAGATAAAGCATTTGGGAGCCCGAGTGGCTGGGCTGAGTAATTTCCCTGGAGAATGGTTGGTCTGAAGGTGCAAACTGGTTCTCTGCTGTCCTTCCTTTATTCAACACCTGCTTTGTGCCAGATTCCATGCCGAGGACCAGGACACAGATGTGAGTCAGACTCCATCCTTGCCCACATGGACTCAGCAGCTGAAATCCACTGCAGGAAATAGACCATGAACTTGCACTGCCGGGGGGACGATGTAGACTCCTGCACAAGACAGAGGGCAAAGCTGGTGGGATTCTTGAAACACAGAGTACACACCAGAACTGTGAGCCTTAGGAGGGCTGGGGTTTAGACAGCATTCTAATATTGGGCCTTATGTGATCCTGGCTGGGCCTCAGTTTACCCACAAGAAGAGGGCTGGACTAGATGATAAGTACTTCCAGCTCCAGCCAAATACTGGATAACCATTTAAAATAACCTTTCTGGTTAATTTAAATGAAACGCATTTGGGGGCGCCTGAATGGCTTGGTTGTTTAAGCTGCCGACTCTTGATTTGGGCTCATGATCTCAGGGTCCTGGGATCAGCTGAGCACAGTGCATTGGGATCTGTGCTCAGCAGGAAGTCTGCTTGTGGGTTCTCTCTCACCCTCTGCCTCTGCCCTTCCCTCCCTCCCCTCCTGTTCTCTCTCTCTCTAAAATAAATAAATCTTTTTTAAAAAAATGAAACGCATTGTGAATAGTCGAGAGCTTCTTTCCAAGGACTTGTAACTTCCCAGAAGCTGAACACAGCATTATTTTATCACTTCGCCAGCGTTAAGGATCACTCATTCTTGTTCTCTGCCCAGTGCAGGGAGGCAAAAGGGGGAAAGTAATGTGGGGATGGTGGATCCTCCAGGGAGAGAAATCTGTAACTTGCCTGACCCCATGGTGCCGCGACACCCCCACTCACTTCATCATACCCCAGTTGTCTATGAAGCTGAACCCCCAGAAACAGAAGGACAGGCCCATCCACATCCATCCTTCCTTGCCTTGTCCCCTTAGGGGCCTGGGAGATGTTTGTCACGGTCGAGGTCAGGCAGGGGTCAGAGTCAGAGCAAGGCTAACTGGCCTCCTTAGGCCTTCAGTGCTTCAGCTCACCAGCCCCCCTTCGAGCACCCCCAGCCAGTAGCATCACAAATCAAAAACCGCTCTTGCATCAGGTAACCTGCGTGCCCTGGGTTTTTCTCATCCTTCCCTTCAAGAAGGTCTGCTGGCAGCTCTGCACAGCCAGCAGTAAGGTGACACTCATGCTTAGGGACCTGTCTTTCTGAGAAGGCCCTGGAGAGAGAGGAGATGAGGCAAACTCCACACAGAATAGAATGAGAGGGAGAGCCACGATCACTCTACAGGATTTGCAGACTTCAAAACTGTCAGAAGCAAGTCCAGGAAAGTAAACTAGTTGGGTGTATAAAGGGGAAGATGGGGACTGAGGTAAACTGGAGAGCAAATGCCCCACCCCCACCCCCGTGGCATTAAATTACAATTAAAATGCACATGCATGTGCCCCTGGACACACACACAACCCCACATAACAAAATCCGTCTGAGGGTCCAAGTAGGGACCACAGGAGCATGCATGGGAGTGATACTAAAGGGGACACTTTCTTCATGCTACGATCATTGCAGAGTACCTCCTGGAGGCTGGTCTCGTGATAGGTTCTGCAGGCATAGAGCCCACTGCTTCAAGAGCTCAGAGTCTGGTGGGAACATAAAATTGCCACATGTAACTCTAAGTCAGAATGCAAAGCCCTCTGTCCCCCCAGAAGGACTAGCCCTGTAGGGATGCTGGGGCAGAGGGGCAGAGGCAGTTTCCTGTGGGCCACTGGTTTTCAACTTCAGCATAAGCAGGAATTATCTGCAGCCCCTTAAAATACAGCATGCTAGGACCACAAGGACTGAGGTACTTCCTAACGGACATTCGTGATTTGCCTGGGACCCTCAACTTGAAAACATTGCTCTGGAAACTTGTTACCTGACATTCTTTTTTTTTTTTTTTTTTAAAGCCCTGACCTAATTATGTAAGTTTTGCTAAGACTCAAAGAGATAGTTCCTCTTCTTGGAGTCTTTTGCGTCTTCCTCTATTATCTCTTGGTAAGAACATGATGTTTTATCATCTCAGCTCCTTGAAGGACCCTGGGACTTTTTTAAGGCTGGGTCTTATCTGTCCATGTCTACAGGCCAGGCACCATATAAGAGTTTAATATAATAATTTGCATGGACTGAATGAATGCATGAATAATATCCTCCCCAAGATTCTGGAAGTAGGATGATGGTGACAGTAAGAAAACCCAGTTATGGATTGCCAGGCTCTGGGCTATGTGCTTTAGAAAAGAATTATAACTGGATCTCCACATTAAGACTTTGAGACTGATTGTATTTCTCCATTTTCCAGATGAGAAAACTGAGGCACCGAGAGACTGAGTTCTCCAAGGTACTGGAAACATTGAAGCCTGGTAGGCTGGGCATTGGAACCCAGGTTTTTCTAACTTCTGAGCCCATGCTTTTAACTAACGTTCTGGGCTGGCACCAGTTTCCCCACCCTCCAAGCCCAGAGGCTGAGCCTGGGAGGATGAGCCGGTTTTACTTCTGTCCCAGAAGGGAGGCGGCCTCTCCCCCGGAGGCACAGAGGCTGGCCCTGCTCCAGACACGCTTCCGGCAGAGGCCACCCGCAGAAGCTGCAGCTCCCCGGTCCCACCACCATCCCTGGCCGAGCTCCACCTCTGGGGAGATGGGGAGGAGGAAGAAGGGTGGGATGGGAGATGGCCAGATAGGACGGCCCGGCCCCGGCCCGAACTCAAGATGCCATCGCGGGCAGGCAGCTGGCGGGGCTGCCGGGCCAGGTGTTCGCAGCCGCCCGCCTCCCCTTCCTCTCCTTTCTCTCATCTCCTTTCACAAACTTCTCACATGTACCCGCCGCCTGCGCAGCTGCTGCCGGCCTCGCCTGTCGGCCGCTCGCCTCACATTGTGTGCGCGGGCTCAGAAGACCCGAGACGCCCAGAGGGACTGCGGAGCCCGAGGCCGAGCACCCGTGCGGGGTCGGCACGCGCCAGCCCTCCCCTTCCCGGCGTCCCCGCCCGCCGAGCTCCGGCCCTCCCGCGGGAGGGCTCCAGGCAGGCCCCGGACTCCTGAAGGCCTCACTTTCCTCATCTGAAAAACGAGGGGACCAAGCCAGGGATCTCCGAGAGCCCCCCTCCATCATGCACTCTCTCACTGAATACATTTATTGAGCATCTACTGTACGGCATCCCCCTCCCTCCCACTTACCCGAACCCCTATGGAGCCGACAGGGCATTCGAGGTCTACTTCCAGTAGCTGTGTAGGAACAGGGTTGCTGCGGCCGGAAACGGATGAGAGAGGCCCCAAGTTTTGGGGGTTTAGTCTGTGCTTCAAGGAGAACCAGGCGGTAGTTTGGATCTGACAGCCCATCGCCCAGGACACTCTTCCTAGTAACTTCCCACAGTCAGCCCTTGGCTTTTTCATACTGTCCCCCCCCACCCCCAAATAGGCCCTGTTGTGTCATCATGTTTGCACTCTAGGCTTTAGAATATCACTGTCATCAGCAGCATGGCCAGCTCCGTGCTTGTCCTCCAGAATCTGAACTCGATAATCACATGGTTCTATTCCTGGCCCATGAAAACTGGTTTTGCCTTTCTCTTCTCCAGTTCATGGGCATCTTGGGAGTTCAAAGTCATAAAGTCAATCCCCATGTCACCCAGTTGGTTTGTCACCTCTTCCCTGACCAAAGGATTAGGCCTAGGACGTTTCTGTTGCTCAGTCAGCTTGGTTGTGAAGAGGCAGCAAGGGAAAAGGTCTGGATTCGAATCTGGATATGTAGCCAATCTGCTATGTGACCCTGGACAAGTCACTCATGGGCTCTGGGCCTCCGGTTTCTCAGGACTGCAAGAGGGTGAGCGAGACAGGATTCATGGGCCCTTTCAGTGTGGATATGTCAAAGTTCTACGTGTGGATCTTGGAAAGATAGTACAGGTCAAATCCATCACCATCAATGGAAACCAAGTTCAATGGTTCTGCAGGGTGCTCTGCAAACAAAGCAGGACACTCTGTTGTTTCATGTATTCATCAAATGCTTGCCAAGCACTTCCTCTGTGCTGGGCACTTGCTAGGTCTGGAGATACAAAGATAAACAAGGGCTACGTGGTCCCTGCTTTAAAAGCTTAGAGTCAGGCTGTTGCCTTATTCATTCTTCACAATAACTTCCCAGAAGTGAATTATCCTTCCACCTTTTCTTTATGAATGAGGAAACTGGGTCTCAGAGAGGTTAAGTCACTTGTCTGCCAATGCACAGCTCATTGTTTGCTGAGCTCTTGCTCTGTCTGCCTGGCTGTGTGTACTCCGTCAGTTAATCCTAACAGCCACCCTACCTAGGATGTAGGTACTGTTACTACCTCTATTTCACAGGGACGACTGCTGAGGCTCAGAGAAGTTGTGTTCCTCGAAACCACACAGGAATAAGCGGCAGGGTTAGGATTTGAACTCAGGCGCGCTGCCCTAAATGGCGGGCTTTCCCACCCATACCAGGCAGCCTCCGGGAAAGGGGGTGAAACTTCCTGTACCTTGTTCACTTCCCCTTCCGTCCCCTGGATGAAACAAAGAGTAGCAGAGCCATTAACCGGTCTCTGCAAATTAAAAAGAAGGAGGAGGAGAGGAAAGTGAGGAGGAGTGGGGGAACAAAGAGGGGGTGGAGGAGGAGGAAAAGAAGGAGAAGGAGAAGGAGAAGGAGAAAGAAACATAGCAAAGAAAAAGAAAAAGGGAAAACAAGCAAAGGCTTTGCTCCCATCAGGGGGGAAATCGGCGTCTTGTCGCCTAGCTCCATGCCCTGATTTATGATAAAAAATTTAGAGGAAATCATTTATATTTTAAAGGCTCTAAATAGCTGCATGAAAGTTTTATCTAAAGTGCCACTGTATTTATAGGCAGTCCTTCCATGCTGGAGGTAATTAATAGATGTAGAAATCGCAGGGCTCCGGGCTCCCCTGCCCGCCGGGCAGGATGGCGGCGCGGGCCTTGGCACCCGGGGACCGCGGGGCGGAGGAAGGGGGTGGCAGCGGCAGAGAGAACTGCACCATCCCCACCTCCCACCGGCCCGGCCCCGCCCTCGGGAAAGCCTATGCTGGGACCCCGGAGCTAATTCCCCGGGACTAAGGGATGCAGCTGGAGCCCAAGTTGAGCTGCGGTTCCCAGCTGCCCAGCTTCTAGTCCCCTTCAAGAGTCCATCACTAGAGAGTTCTAGAGGCGGCCCTCCTTGACCCTTTCCTGCCCCCAGGCCAGCGCCCCGGGGAATTTGCCGGCTGTGCTCTGGCGGGTTTATAATTCCGGGAGGTCTTGGTAAGTGAGGTCCTGGGCTTCCTCCCTCCCCCACCCCAACTTTAGCCCAAATCCCATTTCTCTCTCTGTGCCCCCTGGTCAAGGTGCCGGGTGCTTGTTTTGTTTTGGAAAAGGAAGCCAGTTGTGAGAGGCTGACAGCTCTCGGCTTACTTTAATTAAGGCTGTGAAATATTGATGGTGTTGGCTCTCTCTGTGGCCGCCACACCTTACAAGCTGGGAGAGAAGCCCAGGGATGAACAAGTTAAGGTAGGCCAGATGGTTTCCCTTCAGAAACGCCATTCAGACCTACAGAGGTGTCACCCCCTGAGAGCCTCACTGAGCCTACATAATTGATGGATCTCCTGAATGTGGAAGCTAAAAATCCACCAAACTGGAAAGAAACAGTGATGATTCATTCGGGTTGAGGGGAGGGTGTGCCCGTGTACTGGGCTAAGGGTGGATAGGCTGGGGGTAAACAGCAGCTACCCTGATCCTTTTCTTTCATTGGGTTCCTTCCAGCTGGGCTGTATGGAGCCACTTTCTGTCAGGATGTAGGGCAGAAAGAACCCTCCCCATCTAAACACCCTCCTTTACCTTCCCCGGGGGACTAAGAGCAGGCATTCCTCGATGAGAAGCAACTATCCATCTCCCTTTTTATTTTATTTTTATTTTTTAAAGGTTTTTATTTACGTAATCTCTACACCCCATGCGGGACTCGAACTCATGAACCTGAGATCAAGAGTCGCATGCTCTTCCAACTCAGGCAGCCAAGCGCCCCTGTCCATCTTCCTTTTTAAAGTCCTGTAATTTCCTATGCTCTGATAAAGTACCACCAAAAGTGGGTTCAAAGGAAACTTACACAGTCACCTCTTTACCCCACCATCAACTTTGCACTACAGGATGAATGTGTGTCTGTGTTTCTTGGCGGGTCCTGCGGCTCTGAAGAGCACTACAAAAGAGTTGCCATCCTGGCGCATCAAGATATTTTGATCTAATGGGTTCATACATTTATGGGAGTTGGAGGGGACTGAGTCAGTGCTGTTTGTGGTGGTGGTAGTGCGGTGAGGGAGACTCGGTCTTCCAAAACCCATGTCTTCTGCGTGCGTGAGCAGGGGTGAAACATTACTTTTGACATCGGATGACCTTGCCATTGACACATTTTGATACATCAGTCCAGAAGGGTGTTATAAACAGTTGCTTCTCTTTACTAAAATTCATCACTTTACAAACAAAATACTATAAATACACTCTGCCCCATTCCATTTTTTCCCATGTATATTTATCCATAATTTATTATATTTCTCAAACACTGTTTTTCTCACATAACAAAAAGGACAATGAAGGTCTGGCTCTACCCCTGGGTTTAGCATCCAAGTTCTAGTAGATTAGAAATAGAGAACCTGGAGGCTCTTCTCTCTTATTTTCCCAGATATTTTTCTCTCTGTGAGAATGACAGTTCATCTATTTCTTCTGCTCTTTGCGGAACAGGGTGGGGGAGATCTTATATGCATTTGCAACGGAGTCTTTCAGAACTCGAACAAAATCAGGTCTGGTGGTAAATAGAAGGATCTGGAAGTGAAAGTCATATTCCAAAGGGCTGTATACATCACAGTATGGTAGGTGGTACTCTGTCAGATTTCACTTCGCATTTATAACCTCATTTTCTCCAGAGAGCATGTTGCATACGACCGGCCAGTTCCAGGACAGTAGGAAATGACCGAATCCTTTGTGAATAAGCGCTAAGCGTTTGCTAGCTGTTTTCAGTGTGCAGAGTGGCTGTGTGAGAGGGGATGGTCAGAGGGTGTGGGGGGTCAGGGAAGCTTCCTCTGAGTTGCTGTGAGCTGAATGCCACGAAGGAACTCCCATGTGGTAATCTCTGAGGAGAGTTTGCGCAGGAAGACTAAGTGCAGCACCCCAGGCTGGGAAAGCGTTCGTGTGTCAAAGACCAGGGGAAAGGACGCTGTGCTCATGGGGCCAATGAACAAGGGAGACGAAAGGGATGAGTTTGGAGGGGTGAGGGGATTAAACAGGACCTTATAAGCCATGGTAAGAAACTGGCGCTTTGTTCCAAGAGCAGTGGAAAGTTTTAAGCAGGAAAGTGATAAGCCTTTTGATAAAAGTCTCCTAAAAGGGAACACAACCTAGCAGGCACACAGCGGGGAGGTCTTCCAGAAAAAAAGTGGTACTCTGGCTGTTCCCTCTGTCTGGAATGCTCTTCTTGCAGACAGGCACGTGGCTCACTTGCACATTGCCTTCAGGCGTCAGCTTAAATGTCATCTTCTCAGCGAAGCCTCCCCAGATCCCTCTCGTTACCATTTCAGCTCTCTCCCCCCTCCCTTCTCTGCTTTGTCTCCATAGCACTCATTAGCTTAGAAACTTTATAGTTGTATTTGACTTTCTTGTTAGTTTGTTGTTAATTTTGCTAATACCATGTAGATTTGATGAGGGCAGGGGCTTGGCTTTAGTCACTTCCATATACCCAGTGTCGCCAACACTGCCTAGAGCTCAATAAATTTGCACGGAATCAATGAACTCACCTGAGCTGAGTTTTGACAGCCTCTGGTTTAAAAAATGACGCTCCCTGGGCCATTGGTGAGGCATGTATTTGGGTCCCCTCATCCAGGGAGGCCCCAGAGCCTTTTGTCACCTTGGAAGGTATGAAAGGTAGGTAGCCAACGTGGACATCAACCTCGCCTCGGCCTGTGCCCCCATCATCCTGCTCATCGGGCTAAGCCCCTTCCCATCACAGAATCTCTGTCTTCATGTTCTTCTCCCTGGAATCTTATCCCCCCATTTCTTCGCCTGGCCAGCTCCTCCTTGTCTGTCATTGAGTCCACATGTCACCTCATCAGAGAGAACTTCCCTGGCCTTCCTTGCCTCCCCAGTCAAAATTGCATATAGCCCATACCCCCACCGGTCACTTTCTACCCCATTACTCCATTCTTGTTTTTCAACCCAGCACTTAGGACGATCTGAAAATTACTTCTCCCTTTACTTGTTGATGCATTACCACCCATGTGCTTTCACACGAACGTAAGCTCCATGAAAGCAGACGAGGCCAACCTCGTTTTTCACGGACTCTCCAGTGCCTGGCACACAGGAAGCTACTCCAAGCGTGTGTCGAACGAATGCATAAATGAATAAATAAGTCAGACAAGCTAAGGTTGGCCTAGAGCTGCAGAGTGAGTGATTGGCATTGCCCAGGAAACCCAATTCCCAAGTCCCTCCTCCCTTTAGACCACATTGCCTCCCCGATGTATGTGGGAAAAGATAGCTGAAAAGATATACAAGAAGAGCTGAAACTTTTCTAAGCCCAAACTGAAGGGGCAATGCTGAGCTCTTTCGGAGGAAAGAGGAGGCATGTTCCAGCTCTGGGAGGATCACTGCTTCCATTGTTCGGCTGAGCCTTTGGGTCAATAAAGCAGATTTCTGACATCATAAAGCCAATTAAGACAAAAAAAAAAAAACCATATACACAAAACTTGACACTGGCTATGACATGACTGTTCCATTGTACAATCTGATCGAGGAAATGTATCTAGGATTACCCAGACAGTCAATTATTCATGAGCTAAACGTCCAGGCATCAATTACCTGGCTTGATGCTCTTATTCATTAAGGAGATTGAACAGCCCAACTTAACAAAGCAGGAGAAAGTTGCTAAGTAACAGAAGTTACCTGACCAGCCTGCAACACTGCAACTTCCACAATATGAGGCTTTTCATGGCAAGAGAGGGCTGCAGGATCACCAGCACCAGAGATCAGGTGGTAACCCCCGGCGGGGTAGTTTCAGCTTCAGCAAAGGGAAGGGAGCTCAGGGGACATGGGTTTGATTTAGACACTTGGAGGATTGTACAAGATATAAGCTAAGTTCCCTTTACCAAATGAGGGGGATATTTACCAAGAGGAATAAGAATATTTCACAACACGGATTAGTTAACATTTTAGTTGAAATCCAAAGATGCCTCTCTAGCATATAATTGAGCAAAAGTAGACTGTAAGTATAACAACAATTCCCCTGGGTGCTGCAAATTCTTAGACTTTCTCTTCAGGCATCCATCCGAGAGTGAGTCTAAAAATCATGCTAAGGATAAGAAAGGGTGCCTGGGTGGCTCAGTCGTTAAGCATCTGCCTTCGGCTCAGGGCGTCATCCCCGAGTCCTAGGATCGAGCCCCACATCAGGTTCCTCCGCTGGGAGCCTGCTTCTTCCTCTCCCACTCCCCCTGCTTGTGTTCCCTCTCTTGCTGGCTGTCTCTATCTCTGTCGAATAAATAAATAAATAAATAAATAAATAAATAAATAAATAAATAATCTTTCAAAAAAAGGATAAGAAAATTTATAAATAGGATACAAAAGTTTCTATAGAGGACACAGAGCTTTATATACCCAGCATAATTAACTTTCTCCTTATAAAAACTTGTTTCACTACAGATAAAACTGCAGTTCCCTTGGCTACTACTTCTAGTACTTGTCTGTATTACTTTTACAATCAGAAAAAAACCAAACTCATGTATTCTCAGATGTGAACATACAGATCTTGAGGAAAGGAGTTTCTGTTTGGGGCTTCCAGGGAATATAGTGGTTGACACAGGGTTTTCCAAAAATTGGGGTGCATTACCACATCCAATGTGTTGTTTTGGGACATAGTGTGATGTAGGCAAGGCTAGTTACACAATTTGCAGGACCCAGTGCAAAATGAAAATGTAGATCCCCTTGCTCAAAAATTAAGAATTTCAAGATGGCAGGGGCACCTGGTGGTCCAGTTGGTTAAGTGATTTCAGCTCAGGTCATGATCCCAGGGTCATGGGATCGAGCCCTTCATTGGGCTCCAAGCTTGGTGGGGACTCTGCTTGACATTCTCTCTCCCTCTCTCTCTGTCCTTCGTACCACCCCCGAAATAAATAAATAAATAAATAAATAAATAAATAAATAAACAAATAAATAAATAAATAAATATTTTTAAAAAATTTCAAGATGGCAACAACAGAGCGTTAAACCGAGCATGGGGCCCTTCTCAGCACAGAGCCCTGTGCCGCTGCCCAGGTCGCACACCCACCAAACTGGCCCTGGGTTGCTGAGTTAAGAACACAGGCTTCTGGGTGAGACAGACTCCAGTGTGAGTCCTGACTTCACCTTTACTAACTAGAAAGCACTGATGAGTCTTCATTTTCTTGGAGGTAATAATAGGAGCAAAATGAGGATGAAGTGAGACCACGCCTGGCACATGCCAACCACTCCACAGGGGATAATTATCTCTAATGCTGTGGAAATATTAATGACAAGTTAGTGACAATGGAGCAAGGCTGCTCCTGGCCCTGCTGGTAAGCGTCTGCATGGGGTAAGCTGATTCACACACTCGAACTCCAAAACAGGGCAAGCCACGACGGACTGACACGGACGCTCTCTCTGCACTTGGGTATCACCTGGTCCGGTTCAGCGGAATTCCTTTCTTCCCACAGCTATTAGCACCTGAGAAGGGCCTGATTTGGGTTGATGTGAATATTTCATGTGAGGTGAGGCTCTTGCAAGTTTGATAACTGAGGCTCATTCGGAGCCAACATAATCTGGCTCATTCATTCATTCATTCATTCATGAAATGCTTTGAGATGGTCATTCGCTGGCACTGGGGAAGCAGATGAATCTTAGGCAGTTCCTATCCTGGAAAATACTGCCACAGCCCTCTGCGGGACTGACTTGTTTTCATCTTTTTAGGTCTCGGCTCAACTATCAGCCCCTCAGATGGGCCTTCCTCCCTGCCCTCCCCAAAGAAGACCGCCAATGACTGTCTCATGACCTCATTCAGTGCCTTCATAGGTCCTGTTGACTTATTTGTCAGCAATAGAGCCAGTATCTTGCTCATTCTGGATCTTTGAGCACAGAGAAAGTCCTGGCTTCCAGCAGGAACACAGTCAATACTTCCCAAAAAGTTAGTGAATAAAGGTGTACGGAAGTTGGATGGTGCTGTGGGAACACAGAGGAGGAGCACAGCGTTCTGCGCGTGGAACTGCTGCCCATGCTTCCCAGGGGAGGGGCCATTTCAGGTAAGTCTTAAGAGATGGAAAGGACTCTGACAGGCAAACAAAGGTGGGTGGATGTTCTAGACTGAGGGGAACAGCATGTGCAAAAGCAAGAGGCCCAAGAGAGTTCAGGGACTGCAGATGTTTTAGTGGAGCCACAGGTCGGGTGCAGGTCAGGGGAGGGCAGGAATTTGGCCCAGAAGCTGACGTGGGAACCAGATCACTGAAAGCGTTGTATGGAATTCTAAGGAAGCTGAGTTTAACCTGGAGGATGTCAAGCAAAGTCCAATTATCTGCCTGCTCAGTGGCCGGCACCGAACCAAGTGTAATGGGTAGAGCAGTGAATAAAACATACATAGTCCCTGACCTCAGGGAGCTTACCTTCTAGCAGGAAAGACAGACAGGACACAAAGGCAGAGTGCTTTACCACTCCATCATTAAACAAAGACTACTAAAAGTGCTGCGATCAAATAATAGAGGGTGGGGTGAGAATCCATAACAGGATATGCGACCTGGGTTAGGGATTGGAGAAGCCTACAATTAAAAAAAAATACTTTATTTATTTATTTGAGAAAGAGAGAGAGAGAGAGAGAGAAAGCACGAGCAGGGGGAGGAGCAGAGGGAGAAGCAGGCTCCCTTCCGAGCAGGGAGCCCAGTGTGGGACTCCATCCCAGGACCCTGGGATCATGACCTGAGCCAAAGACAGACACTTAACTGACTGAGCCACCTAGGTCCCCAAGCCTACCCTTTTTGATGCTCACATCGGTCCTGGAAAAATCTATTGTTTGATGGTTTGGTTTTGGCTTTTTTTAATGTTGAGTTAGCTACTGTATAGTACATCAGTAGTTTGTGATGTAGTGTTCAGTGATTCATTAGTTGTATATAACACCCAGTGCTCATCACAACATGTGCCCTCCTCAATACCCATCACCCTGTTACCCCATCCCCCACCATTAACTCAAACACATTTACTGATGGGGGAAAAAAATCTCACAAATCTCACATATATACTGAGGATTTCAATAAGCCTACTCCCAGAAAGACCCATTTGGTTTGACGCCACTTATATAATATTTTATTTTATTTTATTTTTTAAAGATTTTATTTATTTATTTGACAGAGAGAGAGAGAGACAGCCAGTGAGAGAGGGAACACAAGCAGGGGGAGTGGGAGAGGAAGAAGCAGACTCCCAGCAGAGCATGGAGCCCGATGCGGGGCTTGATCCCAGGACTCCGGAACCACGCCCTGAGCTGAAGGCAGCCGCTTAACAACTGAGCCACCCAGGCGCCCCCACTTATATAGTATTTTAAAGCATGCAAAATATTATTATCTGTTATTACAAACATATAGCATGAAGACATGCATGGGAATGAGAGAGACCAGAAGAAGTGTAGTGCTTCCCTTGGGGGTAGGGTAAAGTTTGGAGTAAGAAATACCACTGGAGAGGTTGAACTTCATTTATAATGGTTTATTTCTCAGCTGGGTATAGATATATGAGTTAATTTTATTCTCCGTATCTTTCCATATTTTTGAAGTATTTCACTTTTAAGAAAATAAAGTTAACTGAAGTCTATATTAAGTATTTTTTATTAGTACCATTACTGTAGAAGAGATTGTAACAGGGGCACCTGGGTGGCTCAGTCAGTTAAGCATCCAATTCTTGATCTCAGCTCAGGTCTTGATCTCAGGTTTGTGATTTCAAGCCCTGAGTTGGGCTCCACGCTGGGTGTGGAGCCTAATTAAAAAGAGAGAGAGAGAAAGAAAGAGAGAGAGAGATTATAAGATCTGTTCTTTAAGACAGTACAGGAAATGGAAGTAGTATGCAGTACCAATTTTATCACACATCGCAGAGTGAATAAACAAAGGGCACAGACATTTTTATTAGGTCAAAAACTTTCCCTCATTCTAAAATTTCTTCTCAGAGATTCTGTATATAAAGCAAGAAGTAAGTAAAGGAAACCAGGACTCTTTAGTGACTGGCTGGACTTCTTGCAAATTCGGGTTATCTTTATTTGGGAAAGAGGCAACTGAAATGAAAAGCAATCCGGAGAAGGCAGAAGGAGCTAGAACCTCACGTTCTCACCAACAGTGCTGAAGTCCAGGCGCCAGTGGAACAGCACCCCGATCGATGGCTAAGTGCATGGGAATGACTGGTCTTCTGCCCCATCACCAATGGCTTTCCATGGTGCCCCTCTGAAAGGACTCCCGGACCTGTGTGCATCTCTGGGCACTGCGACCAAGGTCAAAGTTGGTATAGGGTGCAAGAATGGGCTTACTTGTTTCAGAATATTTTTTCATGAGCCCATGATGGGTCTCTGTGGCAGTTCTTAAAATAGCTCATACGACTCCAGGAAGGAGTCACTGGACTGGCGGCCACTTCTTGATCATTCAGCAGAGTGCTAGCAGCTGTCACCAGGCCAGAGGAGCAGAGAGACCATGGACCTGCCCTCCCCTGGCAGAACACATTTCCCCAAATCCTTATCGCAGACGCAGAACTAAAAGCTCTACCTAATTTGCTACCTCAGCAGCACAGTGTCCGATAATCTCCTCTGATAAATGGAGATAAATAGTGTTTGGAAGGTGGACAGTGCTGTCAATCTAGCCCCATTCTAGGAGACACAAAGGCGTCAAGCCATCCTCTGAAGTCAAAGTCTATAAAACCATCGGTAGTGGAGGCTCTTTTCCACCCTAGACATGTTTCTGTGGGCCTATCCAATTGCTAAATCCATCCATCCATCCGTCCATCTATCCATCAAAACATGGTTCAATGTCTCTCTGTGTCAGGTTCCATTTCAGGCTATGGGATATGAAAACGACCGGGATTCGGGCCTGGAGGAGCACACAATCAATGTTGACCGCATACCTGCTGAAAATAGGACCTGGCACTAGATTCCTTCGGAAAAATTCTCCTTCCAGCTGTGATATGACAAGTGAATGAGATGATAAGATCAATGGTGAAGGCCAGATAGTCTTGTCCAGGAGTGGCCAATACATTTGCTATATCCTTGTGTCACTTATACTCAACTGGTGATGGCTGTCTAGAACACTGTGAGAATGACTCTGAGTGTAAGTTTAGCTGGTGGGAAAGAACACTGAGGTTGATTAGTGATGTCCCTTGCAAGTGGAGAATGGGGGAGCGGCTGCACATATTTGCGTTCTCTGGGGCAGTGGAAAGACAACAGACAAGAAGTCTGTACACAGAGACTTTGATTTTATTTGTACTAATAGCTGTGTAGCTTAGACAAGTGAGCTACTTTCTCTCTGTTCCCTGATCTGTAGAACAAGGAGTGTCACATATTCTTTGCTCTATTTTCCTCCCAAGGTTGCTAGTAATAATTGAATAAAATAAAATATGAGGAAGTATCTGTCACTATATAATTATGTTGTAGGTTACCATTATACTGAATTAGGCTTTAATCTGGGCGGGGCGGGGCGGGGAATCAACCAGTTTGTTTCCCTTTTTTTATGGATTTGATTTTGTTTTTCTATGCAGTCATATTACAGAGAGCACTTGTGTAAGGTAGGTCTTTCTGATGTTAAAGAACATTCAAGATAGGAGAAGAGTATTGTAAGAATTCCTTTAAAATGAGGAAAACAGAGTTCTCACCGAAACCCAGGATAGCCGGGATTCATGGACACTGGTCCCCAGTTCAAGATAAGGAGTGTAGTTTATGATCCAATGTCGCCCTATGGCCTTAGCACTGTCTCAGCAGCTGGAGTCTGATCCCCGACGTCACGACAGCTCTGTCATGCTTACTCCTCTGTGTGATGTTGGTAACGATGATCATGGTGATAAAGATAGTTATTGATGCTGTGTCAGGCACTTCACCCAAGGCTTTACTGAGATATCTTCCTTTAATCTTTCCAACCATCCCATTAGGTATTCGTATTTTAGAGATGAGTTGGCCGAAGTCCTAAGAGGCTAAGCAACGTCAAGGTCACAGAGATAATGAAGATCACCTGAAAGCAAAATCTGGGAGGAGTTAAGATGGCGGAGTCGTAGGCGGACCCTAATCTCGGCTCGTCCCTCGAACACAGCTAGATAAATTTGATAGCAAAATCTGTTGAGGTCTCACTCACTACACTGCACTACCACCCATCCCACGAGTCTCCGACTGAGATGATTTGACCACACAGCAAAGAGTAATTCACTCAGGCTGGGAGCTGGATTGACAATCCCAAGCACCTCAGCAGCTTGGAGTTCTGGGACTCGAGCCCCATAACACTGGTGCAAAGAACTGTTGTTTCAAGTACAAGGGTTATTTTTCAAGAACAGGTAGCCTGATAGAATCAAAAGGAGCACAATTGACCCAGGGACATCGTAGTTCTATTCATGTGTGTGTGTGTGTTTTTTTTAATTTAAGTACTTTGGATTAAGTTCTAGCAAGGCAGCAAAAATTAGAATTTTCTCCCATTTCACTCACATCACCTGTTTCTGTTCCCAGAACTCGTAAAATCTCCATTTTCTAATATCACATTTTACAGGGCCCTTGTCCATAATGTAGACCACATCCTTTCAGCATTTACATTCTAGCAGGTAAATAACATTCATTTTAAGAAGTTCCCATCATATGCTTCTTAAGAACTCGCTGAAGTCTATATATAGTGCAAGTGCTTGGGCCTGTCTAGACCGCCAAAAGGAACTATTCTGCCATAGAACACTGGCTGAAGTTTGTTGAATTAACAGCCCTCTCAGAGTCACTGGTCTCAAAATATCTTGTTGAAACTTCACATCTTCAATTGTGTCCATTTTGCCCACAAAGTGATTATACGAACTTATGGATGGACAGTCTAGCCAGATGGAGCTCAGCCGTTTAGCCCCAAATTCAGCTCTAGTCCCACCCTTAGTAGAAAATTTACAGAGAGTAATTTATCTGCATCCAGCGTATACTATTTGGTACCTAATCATAGGGTTGTTTGAGGGGAAAGAATAAATTAATGTGCCCAACGTGTGGCATGCCTGAAACATTAATACCCTCATTAATGGTAGGTCTAGCCATCATCATGGTGGTGTCAGGGGTGGCCACGTTCGCCCTGCCCCATGCACACGTAAAGCTCTGCCCAGCGTTCCATTACATTTCATTATTTGCTTATTCATCTGTATTTTATGAATTTCTTAGAGTGATTAAAATGTATCACATGGGGCACCTGGGTGGCTCAGTCGGTTAAGCATCTGCCTTCGGCTCAGGTCCTGGAATCGAGCCTCGCATTGGGCTCTCTGCTCAGCGAGGAGGCTGCTTCTCCCTCTCCAGCTCCCCCTGCTTTGTTCTTCTCTCGCTGTCTCTCTGTGTCAAATAAATAAATACAATCTTAATGAATAAATAAATAAATAAATAAATAATAAAACAAAAAAATGTATCACATGAGTAATAAGCGACATTTTTAAAGGCTGGTACTTGCAGTCACTTGTTCTTGCTGCGAAGTAGGTAATCATCAGATGTCCAAAGTCTTCCCTAAAGACACACATTTGTAGGACTGTTAGAAAGTCTCTCCTAGCTGATCTTTAAATAGCAAAAAGAACGCTTCCCCATATTATTACTAATTAAGCATCTCAGAAAGAACTAGCACAGGTGACCTCTTTCTAAACTGAGGAAATTAGATGTCTTTGTTTATTCTTTGCAATGTTTAGCCATATTCAGACTGCAGACATGACTACTATATTTGGCTATTAACCAATGTCACTAAGAATCTGAGTACGAATTTTAGCCCCAATTCCTATAAAAACGTGATGTCCTCAACAGTCTTTTTAGAGTGGGGAGGGCACGTGGGCTGTCTAAGAACCCACACATACAGTTGCGAGTAAATGTCACTGTGTGCCACCTTCATTTAGGGAGCTGGGGGGACACTGAAGGGAAGTTCCTTATGAAAACACACACATTTAAAATATCACATAACCTTTTTAAAGACATATAATAATTTCAAATGTATTATAATGGTCTCTTTTCTCTCGATTATATATATATAATTAAGGCAGATAGAATGTATTGCATAGCTGGTTCTGAAATGAGGCAAAAGCCTTTGTTTTTCCCTGGAGGGCTGAAGTTTTTCTCCAAAATCACTGTAATTAGAACAAGGACGTCTGTGGTTCTCTTCCAGCTATGTGAGTAAGTGACAGCTTTGCTCTACATTTTGCTGTGTCTTCCCCTTACTTATGGTGTGATGTTTGCCTTGTTCTAATTGCGTGATTACCCCAAGGCTTCTGGAAGGTAGGAGTGTGGGAGGAAGAAGGCTTTTCAAGAAACCTAAGTGAGTCTTTGTAAAACATGGTTTCAGTCCGTGGAGGGGGCCACGAGGCCAGGAGAAGGGCTCGTGCAGTCTATAACGTGCCTGTCAGTCCGTTCCCTGGGGATCCCTCTACTTTTGTGGATTAAAACATAGTTGTTGTACATTTTGCCCGTGGCATTCAGATTTGTGTCTGTGCACCTGTGGGCGTGTCACGAGGCAGTGGTTTTGTGTGTTAGCGAGATAACTAGTGACTCCAGTCTGTTCCCTGAAACAGAACGGGACGAGAGAGAACTAATGGATCGAATTCCCAAAAAGAACGGGTGGTAGGAGAACAACCTCCAAAAAGTCTTTAAATGCACAGGCTTGAAAAACAGAAGGTTTGGATGAAACGCTCTCAGCAGTTACAGAGCTGGGCCACCAGGAACCCAGCCCGCTCAGCCCACAGTCGTGGCTGGTGCTGGAAACTGTAGGCACGGATAAGACAGCCTTCTGCCACGCGGGCTAACAATCCTGCAGTGGTGAAATGCTGCATCGGGACGTGCGTGCAACAACCGGAATGGCAGACGGGGAGCAAGGAACATGTCGCCTCTCCTAAACAGGGGCCCAGTGGGTATACAAAAAGGCACCGAGTACAGAGGCAGCTGCCCGGGAGAGGGTGTGAGATAGTAACCGGAGAGCACCAGCTCTAGAATTGGAAGGACAGGAGCTGGAATCCATGCCTTGCCTCTTCCCAGCTGGGTGACTTGGGGCAAATTAATCAACCACTCTGAGCTACAGTTTCCACATTTGTGAAGAAAGTGCTTTTAGTACCTACCTCCCAGGGTTAGGTGTGGGCATTCATGATGATTGGTGCAGACAAATAAGTGAGTCTTTATATGGGGAGGCTGTTTTGTCACCAGGCATGCTCCCCCAAATCACTCATGATAAAACCAACAACAGCACTCATAGTAGCCAGCACCTACCAGGTATCCATCCGGACAGGTGTCCTACTGAGTGTTTATGGGCACTGCCAGCCCCACGAGGCAGCAGGTGCTATTTGTATCCCCGTGGACCAGAGTGAAAACAGATTCGTAGATTGTCAAGTAATTACGGTAACGGAGCCGGGCGGTCTCCACCGGGACCTGCACCGGGTCTGAGCTCCTTCAGAGTCTGCCCAGCTAAAGATGCTGCTGGCGGTGGAGAAAGCTGTAAAAACAGGAAGAAAAAAAAAAAAACAAACTGTACATAGCTGTGGGCTCAAGTATGGGCTCTGCTTAAGCAATTTGTACTTAAAACTTCACTTCGGGGAGCCTGGGTCATGCAGTCGGTTAAGCGTCCAACTCTCGATTTTAGCCCAGGTCATGATCTCAGGGTCGTGGGATGGAGCCCTGTGGGGGGCTCAGCAGGGAGTCTGCTTGAGGATTCTCTCCCTCCCTCTCCCTCTGCCCCTCCCCCTGCTCGCTCTCTCTTTCTCTCTCAAATAAATAAATCTTTTTTAAAAATTCACTTTTACCCTAAAAAATAGTATTTCTCTACATAACTACGTAACACTTTCTTCCTCCTTAGGCCATAGTGGTCCCTCCCTAGAGGTACTGCAGAGAAAGTGGGGGTTGCCACACCAGCAGGCACGCACTTTCAAGGGTTATAGGACTGGTGAGTGCTCCCAGAGAACTCTGCTGCGCTCTCACAGTCCCAAGTTATTTTTTTTTAAAGATTTTATTTGTTTTTTTGAGAGAGAGCAAGAGAGACAAAGAGCCTGAGCTGGGGGCAGTGGCAGAGGGAGAGGGAGAAGCAGATTCCCCACCGATCAGGGAGCCTGATGCGGGGCTCGATCCCAGGACTCCGAGGGACTCCAGGATCATGACCTGAGTTGAAGGCAGATGCTTAACAGACTGAGCCACCCAGGTGCCCCAGTCCCTAAGTTATAAACGGAAAACATGACTCAATAAAAAAAAAAAAATTATCATGTGCTTATTATAGGAACATTAGAAAATATAAAGAAGCACAAAGAAGGCAATAAAAGCAATTCACAACCACAAATACTCTAACATTTTAGTATTTATCCTCCTACTGTTTTTTTTCCCCTAGACACTCAGATGCATTCATACAACCGTTGATTTCTCCCACCTTCACCCTAAGCTCTCTCTTCCCTCAGAGTGGCCTGTCCCCAAAATAGTACCATTTGCCTAGTTGCTCAGAGCAGTATCTAGGAATGATGTTTGAGTCCTTTCTTGCTCACCCCACATCCAATCCATTGACATATCTCGTCTCTCTCGCCTCCCAAATACAGCTGCTTCTAAGGCCATCATCACGTCCAGACCCCTCTTGCCTTTTCACCTCCTGACTTCTACAATTAGCTCCCTGTCTCTCTCGCTGATTTTCAAAGCAACAATCAGAGTCTTTTTTAAAGAGTTTCGTCATGTCATACCCCTACTCAGAACCTTCCAATAGCTTCCCATCACACTTAGAACGAAATCCAAGACAGTCCCACGGCCTACAAAGTCCTATGTGATCTACTCCCCTCCCCTCACTGCCCCTCTGATCTTCTTACCCCTATCGGATCCCACTCCCCATGCTGCTTCCTGCACCCCATCTCAGGAACAGCAGGGCCCCAGTCTGAAGGTACTCATCCTTCTGTGTGGAGCCCTCTGCTGCCAATCTGGGCACATGACTTGTCAAGCAGCTCTCAGCTCTCTCTCTATGATCTGTCTCTCTCGCCAGAAAGAAACTCCATGAGAGGAGAGGACTTGGTTTACCTTGTTCTGAGGCCCCACATTCTAGTACAGTGTCCATCACCTTAGACATGTGGATCATACATGAGACTAAAAATTAGACTAGTGGATGTAAAACCACAACTTTGATAAGAGAATATACTAGTCAGTAGAAGTTGGGCTAAGGTGCAGTAACAAACAAGGCCTATGTCTCAGTCACCTCAGATAACAAAGAATAGCTTCTCTTTCACAATACTTGTCCATCATACACTGGTGGGGAAGGGAGGTGATCTCTGCCCAGGGTACCCTCACTTGGCGATGAAGGCTGACGGAATCTCTATGCCTGGACAGTTGCAAGACCATGGCAGAGAGGAAAGATTAGAGCAAATTGGACTGCTCCTTACAGGCTTCTATGGGGAATTGATATATGTTGTTTCTGTACCCATTTAATGTACCAAAGCTAGTCTCATGGCCACCCTTAACTCCATGGAGGCAAGGGAAGCATGACAATCATGTGCCTAGACAGAGGGGAATCAGTACAGGGTGTCCACAAAGTCTGAAAACATAGGAGAATACATTTTGAATAGTTTGTTAATATTATAATTCTTGAAAATTTTATATTTTCTTGTTTCCAGACTTTAAATACACTCTATTTGGCCAACAGCACTGAAAAGTTCTGCAGTGCTGTGCAGAAAATGTCTTTCTCGTCCCTGGTGCCCCTGAGAACGCGTAACAGGGATCTGACATCTATTTGTGGGAAGTGCTGTTTGAGCTGAGGTCTTAAGAATGAGTTGCTTAAGGGAGAAGGAAGATGTTTCAGGGAGGGTAAACTTCTTAGGCACAGGGCCTGGGTGTTGTAGGGGGAGTCATGGAAAGAGTCAAGGGTGAGTAGAGCTGGAGATGGAGCAAGAGAGGAAGGCAGGACCAGGGTTCTGTGTGCATTTGGGTGAGGGTGAGGCACATATTATATTTGCAAAAGGGGCATCAAACTCCAGCTGTTTCAGAGCCTGTTTTCTTTTAACTTAACATTATATCATAAACAACTTTCCTTGTCATCATAAGCCTTAATACAACTTATTTTTAATGACAGCACAGAACCATTATATAACCAAATAATAATTCATTTAACCAATCTCCTACGGTTCAGTTTTGAAATGGCTTCAATTTTTTCACCACTGTAAACGGTGCTACAGAGAAGACCTTGTAATTTAGTTTTGTCTCTTCCACCATCATTCACTTGGGATGAATTGTTTAAAGCACAATTGCCGGGTAAACGACTACACACATTTGTTAAGCTTTTTTTTTTTTTTTTTTTAACGAATTAAAAAATTCATTCTCTGGACAGCTTGTGCCACTCTCTCCTACACCACAAATACCACTTTACTTTAAATGTGAAGACATTTATAAGTTACTCGATTTCACTGTTTCCTAGCCCCGTGCACCATACCGAGCCGAGGGAAGGAGGAAGGAGGAGCGAGCAGAGCAGCGAGATCTCCAACTGCGCAGGATACTTTCATTGAGACAAAACGGCAACACTCATCTATCAGGCAATAGTTTCCAGTAAGTACCATCATCTCGTCCACAATATAGATCTCTCTGGCAGCACACATTTAGGGGCCCTATAATTCAGGAGTCACTGTTGAAACAGATCAATGGGTCCTGCACATGATAACAAGCTTTCACCCGCAATTGAGAGCTGGGGAGTCTGCGCCTCTCCCCGCCGAGCCGCCGGCCGGTGAATGGCTGGCGAATCACCATTGAGCCCTGCCGGCGGCGCACTCTCCGTTCCCGGCGCAGCCCTGCAGCGGAAGGGGAAGCAGTGCGGCTTTGCGGTGGGAGGAGGGGACTGCGCCATTAGAACTTCTTTTGGACCCTGCTACTGACTTCTCCCGTGGCCTCAAAGCCGCCTGTCTCCTTCTTCCCAGTGGGGAAGCAGGGAGAAGTGTAGCTTCTCCCACGTAAAGAATCCGTCCAAGCGCTCAAAGTCTTTTAATTCATCTGTGCCTCCGTGAAAGGAAATTTTGCTGCCCAGGGCAATTAATTGGTGTTTTAAAAAGATTTTATTTACTTGAGAGGGAGAGAGAGAGCGCGCGCGCGCACACACAAGTGGGGGGGAGGGGCAGGGAGAGAGGGAGGTGTAGCACTTCAGAAAAATCTAGATTTCCTGGTCACGGAAAGAGGGCAAATCAAAATCAAGGCACCGATGAGAAATAAGAAATGTGGCAAATTGTCTTTTTCTCTACAATGAACCAGTAAGCTAACATGATACTAAAATATGAAGCTTGTTGGAGGTCTGAAAACAATGTAGAGGAAATATTTTTTGTAATTATGGAAAGATAGCAACTTATTACTGGAAGAAAAAGATAATGAAAGCAATATAATCAACACGATTCCATTTTTTTGAAAATTGTGAGCGTAAATATATGTAAATACATCCTTCACAGAATGTGTGTAAATACATTCACTAGAGGTAGACTCATGGAAAAGTATCAAGTGGTTGTCTGTGGGTTTTCATTTTTCTTCCTTTAGCCAATCTCTATTTTCTGATTTTTCTACAATGAACATAAATTACTTGAGCACTAAAAATTACTTTAAAGTAACTGATGAATATTTTAGAGGACAATGATCTCTGTGAACCTAAATAGAGAATAATCCGGGAAGCTTTCATATTATACATATGGACATGATCCAAAACTGAGTAATATGAAATATTTGTTTTCACTGAAAAGAAGTAAGGAAGTCAAAGGGAGGTGGCATTTTCTGACTTGGAGTAAACATATCTGGGGACCTGATCAGGAATAGTTATTGACTTTTGTAACTCCACTTAGGAAAATTCTGTTTCTAAATGCTGTTATGGATCAGATTCTTCTTCTCTGCAAACAATGCAGGTTTTAATTCCACGGAATGGATCATCTCTTCAAATTACACTAGCAGTCACCAACCTAACACAGCACCGTGCAGTCCCATGCAGGTCTGGAGGCATCTCCTGGCACATCACGCGTGTTCCGTATATCCCAAGTACATGCCTATTGTACCAAATAAGAGAGAGGTAAGTGGGGTTCATCCATGACTATAATGATAACACGCCTATATATGGCAGCCCCTCTTATGGACTCCTTGCTCATACCACTCTTGGGGAGGGATTGGATGAAATGTTGAAAGAATATAATGTTAATCTGACCATTTTCCACTACTGGACACTCCCGTTTTGCTTTGGGAACTAGCCCTTTTTGAATGGATACAATCTTGGTGGGACTGTCAACCATGAGTCCTATCCTCCTCTGGCTAACGGTTTGGCATATGACTCAGGGTTGGCCAGACAAGTATTCTCAACATGGACACTGAATCCTGAGTGGACTGACAAGGGCTGTAGGAGCTCATTCATGACAGTTGTGACACCTGAAAGTATGGTCCCGTTATTCCTGCTGCCTCAGAACTGCCTGGATCCTGTCATTTTCTGAGATTTTCAGCCTTTTCCTCAATTCTGTATGGTACTATATTTTCAGTAAATTCCTTTTTTTAAATTAGTTAGATTTATTTTCTGTGGCTCATAACCAAGGAACACAAAAAGATACAAAGACCCCTTGTCATGGACCAGCCTCTGAATCTCTGCAAAATCACAAGATGATACTGGGTGATTACACCTGTATGCCTGGAGTCTGGTGACAAGAGGTCACAAAATACCTATTATTCCCTGGAAATGAAATGAGTACAAATATATGTATGTATACACACATGTGCGCATACATGCAATATATATATGTAAATATATTGTATAATGAATTAATGTATATAATGTATATAAATATATTTACAAATATCTATATTTAGTAATACAGTGCTCTGAAAACAGCACTCTTTTGAGATTAAATGAGTCAACACCACCGCCATCTGCTATAAGAAGAGAAAAACATTCTGAATTATAACTAATGGAAAGTAAACTAAAATCCCGGAAAACATAATTCAAAGTCATGATGATGTGGGAGCTGACGTTTCAGTGATCCCCAGGTCAAGAATTCTGAGAAGGGAGAGCAGGATGAAAGAAGCAAAGGTGGGACGGCGTAACACACAAACTGCTTTAGGCTGGGAATCAAAAGAGCTGATGGCTCCAGGCATTTCTGCATGACGTCACTCAGATTTAGGAAGAGGACAGCATTATTTGTCAACCCTCTCTTTCTGTATCCAAATTCTCAGGGGACAGTCTGGCTGATTTTGCCCGCAAAGACTGCCCTCCCCTAGGGCACGTGTCCATCTAGGGTTCAATCACCTGAGGTCGCAGAAGGTCAAGGTCATGTCATATAAAAAAGGATGCAGAAGCCCAGCCCTGCGGGAAGGAGAGGACAGTTCTGAAAATCAGGGACAGGAGCGGGGAAAGGCATGTCTGCAGCAGCAGGCTAATTTTAGAACAAGAGGAGGGATTAGAAAACAGGTCCCTCGTTCCCAGACCAACGTTTCAGCTACCAGACCACATCATCACTTAGAATACAAGTTTTCTGAGCGAGAGGGTGATTTCCAAAGCCCAGCCAGCACTAGAGCACTGCGGTGACCTGTCAGGACGACCTGTCAGGACGGTTGTGAGGATTACTTTGTTAGTAAACAAAGAACATTTCTTCGAAGTATTTGTTTCGGTGGGGGTAGGTATACTGCATGGTGATAGAGTGTAGGTTTTGGAGTTGGACTCCCTGGGTTCAATCCTGGCTCTCCAGGGTCCCTCCCCATCCACACAGGCTCTCTGAGCCACCTCGTATGTTCTTTGTGAAAGATACACAGAATAGCCGATGCGAAGAACTCATTGCAATTCCTGGCATTTTACTTTTATGAGATATATAAACACCACTGCTGTTATAGCAGGAAAGGATGGATGAAGAAAAGCCTTTCTCTCTCTAAGCCTGATTTCGGGTTTTAGTCCATAATAAATTTATAATCTGATATTGACTTTTTGTGATATCAACCTGATCTCAAAAATAATTCTTTATCATGACGACCTCTTAAGATAAAGTCAGATGAACAAAACACAAATCACTATTTCATCACATAAGCATTGATCATTGATTTTTTTTTAAGTGATGAGGGGAAAGGCATTTCGCAGTAAACCTCGGTTCACTCAGTGAATATTAACATAACCTCTCCCCCCTCCCCACTGCTCCCCTCTCTGCCCCCAGCTTCTCCTCCCTTCATCCTCCCTGTGAGCATCTCCCTAGCACTGTCCTAGCTCCTGTGATGTACCCTCCCAGGACTCTCTTCAATAGAGGAAAAAAATACACTTTTTATTGATTTCATTTCATATACATTTATGCTGTTGGTTGGCCGCTTTTATGTTACATCCAACCTTCAGAATTCGGGTTGAATATGTCATGCCATGATGTGCAGGAGCCTGCGGAGAGAGCGCCCCTGGACATTAATGGGAGCCGAGTACATTCAAAGGAAGAATTTTGCTTTCAGTGTATTTAACACTGTTTGCCTAGAGTTCTGTCTCCGCAGGGGCTAACATCTGTGTAAAGCAGCAGGGAGGGGAGCTCCTGGCCTAGGCCCTGCTGAGAACAAAGCCAGGACACCTGAGAATTAAAGAGCTCCCATCCTTCAAAGCTTTCCCAAGACTTATCATCCCCTGTCTATCTTGACACTTTTACTACCCGCGTCTGCGCCCCTGAACAATGCCGACGCAGCGTCGCTGTGCAAGTTGATAAACTTGATAGAAACGGCATCATACCGTGTAAGTCCTCTTGCCCCTCGCTTTCGACAGGATGACGATCCTGAGACTGGCCTGCCTCGCTCGAGCTCCTTCATTCTAATAGCTGGAGAGCATTTTATTGCTCATCGTGTTTTATTTCTTAAGCCGAGCGGTGGGTACCTTTGGTGCTTGTTCTGTTCTTTTCTAAACTTTACCGGAAGTCTGAGATATGTCCTGATTTCAGGAACAAAGTGAGGGCTGTCCCGCGGGCTCTCCTGGCCATACCACGCTTCGGCAGCGACGCTTGGCCGCACTGGTGGGTTGCAGAGGACCGCTCCCCGCTCATCCGCGTTCCGGGCTCTGTAGGCTTGCGCTCAGCAACTGATCGTTTTGCAAAAAGACTAGTTGTGTTTACTGAGCACTGATGCCGTGCCAGGCACGGTGCCAAGTGCTTTGAGAGGGCGATCTCACTTAGTCCTCATAACAATACTACAGGGAGGGGGCTGTCATTATTATCCCGCCTTTACAGCTGAGAAAGATGAGGCTCAGAAGTTTGGTGACATCGCCAGCGTCAGACGGCGAGGAAGGCGTAGAACCTGCGTTTGCAAGCAGGCCTCTCTGACTGCAAGATTCACGTTCTCATGAATCGCCACCCCATGTTTTTCCACAGTTGGGGGAAGGAGGGGTGCCCTTGGCTTGGTCTGGACACTGTTGGTTGGCCTGGCCCTTCCTCAGAACACGCGCACCCACACACCCATGGTGGGACGGAAGGACAGAGGGATGGAAGGACGGAAGGATGGAAGCAGGGCTGGGATTGTGACCTCCAGCCAGCCCCTTCTTCCCTAGAGTAAGAGTGAAGAAAAAGCACTTTAGGGTGGTTTGATCGCACGCCAAGACGGTTCAAAGCGCCGGCCTCGACCCCATATCCACTTCCACCCCACTGCACACAGGCATTCGCCCAGTGGCTGTCTTCCCACACCAAGGTTCAGACCTACCGCAGGGGTGGCCAAGAGACTCTTTTGGGAAGGGCCTTCAGACCCGTGAGATTTTTCCCCCTAACAAGGTTATACTTAATCTCAATGTCATTTTTCTTTTTTCCTCCTTTCTTCCCTTTCTTCTTCCTCTTCCTTAAACACAAAAAGCATTAACATTTTTCAATGCGAAGATTTGAAGTACGCCAATTTCATATTCTCTTTTTTCTTTTAATGCATTAGGAGACTTTAAAACATGGCGGTGGCTGGACCGCGGAGCAGTCTCACCCGGGCTCTGTAGGAGGGAAGGCTCAGGATCTTGTAGGTCACCCTGCTGTGTGCTGGGAGTTCCCTCTGGTATCCTCGAGAACTCTCTTGAGTTGCGACAGCCAGACAAAAGGAAGCCTCTTGTATGGGTCTGTATTCTCTCTCTGCAGAAGGCCTAATAGAAGGTAACTTGAGGGACGCCTGGGTGGCTCAGTGGGTTAAGCGTCTGCCTTTGGCTCAGGTCATGATCCCAGGGTCCTGGGATGGAGCCCTGCATCTACTCCGTGCTCGGCAGGGAGCCTGCTTCACCCTCTCCCTCTGCCTGCCGCTCCCCCCTGCTTGTGCTCTCTCTCTCTGACAAATAAATAAAATATTAAAAAAAAAAAAAGGAGGTAACTTGAAAGTTACCAGTATTTGTTTGTTTGCTCGTTTTTACCGGATTTCCAATCCAAATTTGCCCTGGCTGTGGAAGAATGACTATTTAAGATCAGTGTTACGGGACCAGGCTGACAGGTGGCACCCCTCAGCGGCAACCTTCCCCCAAAACCTATTCCAGCAGCCCCACAGCGGGGAATTCTCTTCTGAGGCTGTGCTGCCAAAACCCGAACCAGCAGGTGAAAAAAAAAGAAGAAATCAGCTTCATGCATCTGAAAAAATCAGCACTGAATTCATCAATCCTAGCCAGGAAGCTGCTCCGCTGTTTTAATAATTCCAAACGTTCTGAGGAGGACCGCTGCTCCTTGGAAAAGGCTGTCGTAACTTCAGGCACTTGTGACAAAACCTGGGTGAATTATTAGACAATTTCATGCTGGTTTGCGGAGTGATTAAAACAAGTGGCCTTGAATCATAGCACATGTTATAACGAGATGGAGCCTTTCAGTTATAAAAGATGTATCAATCAGGGGAAAGCAAATACAAATTAAAGTTTGATGAGCAATTGGATATTAATTGGTACTAACTCTGCTTTTTATGTCACTTTGATATGGAGTGGATCATAAACATGGTAAGCGATACTAATAATGTATATTCACTTCAATACAACTTTATGGCGCCGTTTATTAAAGAAACCAATATCGAGATGGAGCTGTTGGTGCACTGGCGTGCGCTTTTCCTATTCTGTACCTTCACCTCGCTCTTGTCATGCAGCCTCTCAGCCCCAGCCTGTGGGGGGCATTGCACTTGGTTCAACACGTAAGCCCCGTTGCCTGGTTTTTGCTCTATGCACCAATTCTAAATCAGTGGAAACAGGTTTAATAGCAACCTACAGCCCTATGCTTTTTTCCAGAGTTTTTTTTTTTTTTTTCAAATTGCCTGCCCTTTTCTGAATTTTGACAGCAAGTTCAAGGAAAGGAATGTCATCTTAAGGTTATTAAGTAAACACCACATAGACACGGTAACGTACTTCTATAAATAGCCACCATGTTTTACGTCAAGTATAATCCAACACATTTTATTTCAAATATAAAAGTAATTTTTTCCAATTACAAAAATGCAAAAGTGATACATGACTACTAATAAAAGAAGAAAAAAAATTGTCTTCTTAAAAATTAAAATGGAAGCATACTGGATAATTGGGTTCATAATGTCCTTTTTTCCTTTAATAATCCATTTGGAAAATTTTTCAATTTCATATTACCTAGATTCATTGCCCAGTTCTGCCATTTCTTCACTGTATGACCCTGGGCAAGTTACTTAATCTCTCTGAGCTTTCTCATCTGTAAAATGGGAATAATCACACACACCTTAAGGAGTATTATAAACGTAAATGAGACATTTTTTAACACATCCTTTAAAGCTACTATTTAGTGCTTAACACTACGCCTAACATGTTAAAAAAGTTACCTATTTTTATTAGGACAATATGGTTTCTAATGGGTGGGGTCTAATTGGCTGCATTGCCAAACTATAATTTATTTAATCAATCGACTAATGCTGATCTTTCAGGTTGACACCAACATTTCAAGAATACCTGGCATTATTCCCTTGGGATAAACCTTCAGGAGCCCATGTGGCTAAGAAAACGTCTAAGAAATACAGCTTCTCCTTGCTGCACTGGTTGCTGTGACTTAGAATTTTAGCACAGTGTGTAGGAGATGGAAGGCACTTGCTTCCATATGACAAATTTAGTACGAGTTCTGTTGTTTAGTTTTAAAAATCAACCACAGTTTCCCTTTGGTTGAATAAAAGGTAGGCCAGCTTAGAGCAAGGCTGAAAAACCGCTGGAGATCCTTGGGAAGTCTGGGATGGAATTTTGTTGATATTTGGGGGATAAGCTTTGCCTACTCTGGGGGTCAGCAGCAGGCACACACTGATGTATTTTGGATTTTTTCCTAGAAGGCAATCTATTAATTAGGTTAATGGTCTGAGGAAAGTATTTCACTGAGCTGTTTGCCTCAGAACCTATATTTTTATTTTCTGCCCATTAATTTAAACAGATTATTCAAAGGGGATGTGTATTAATAAATAGCAGGGGAAGGAACTGAAGCTAACCGGGGGCAAGGCTTTCACCGTACGTGTGTGAACTTAGAGGGACGCCCAGCAAGGAGTGAAATGGGCTGTTTGTACAAAGGGAAAGGAGCGAGGCAGGCCAATGCAGAGGTGGAAGGGATCCTTCTGTTACAGATTTGTATGATTAAAAGGCAGGTTTGCTGTCATAGTTTGTAAATATGTCAGGACCATAATTACTACTCACACTAAATTGGGGGGAAAAGGCAGGTTTGTGTGAAAATTAAAGAACCAGAGAGGAGAACAGGCACCCCATGTCGGCAGGTGCTTAGCAAACAAAAGACGTGTGTTACATCTCATTAAAAGACGGTTTCTTTCATGGCCAGGGAGGGACTTGGATGTCATATTTCCCCTCCAAAGTACGGGGCCTATTTCCAAAATCGGCAGAGAGTCCGTGCTCCTTGTATCTGCTCTTAATTCAAGAAATCTATCTAACGGTAGTCTAACAAGAATCAGTTTCAGAAGAAATTAATGAGGAACACCCATTAATTATTTATGCTCTGAAACACTAGGTCTGCTAATGTTTCTGCTAATCACCAAAGCTAAACAGATGTAGCCCCATAAAGACAACCTTGAAGGACAGACTGAGTATAAAGATGTGCAAATAGGAGAAATCCCTCTACGTACAGGGATGACAGGAAGCGATAGTAGTGGAAACACTGCCCCTGCCCAAGACCGTATTTGTTTAAACTGCAAGGCTCTTCTGTTCGCGTTTCCCAGAGTTTGAGTGTTGTATGAGGCAGTAAGAACAGGGGTTGGATGTACGGGTGGAGGATGAAAAGAACGAGTCTGCTACGTGGAAACAGCTTCCAAGGCTGCGCCCTTTCCAGAACTGTTCCAAAAGCAGCTTCTTCCGTGGCTGCTGAATGAGTGGCAAGGCCGTAAATGCTGAAATCATCGCGTACAAATCCGGATGATTCAAACCTTCGTTTTTGCTTTCATGCTGATTTGGACAGAATAAAATGTGTCAGTCCCTTTTCTGAGTTGCAAACGTTGTGTCCATACCTGAAGTACAGAGTGGCAGTTACGGTGGGTCCTTTTTTTCTTTTTTTTTAAGATTTTATTTATTTATTTGTGAGAGAGAGAGAAAGGGAGGGAGAGAGAGACAGAGAGCACAAGCAGGGGGAGGAGAGGGAGCAGTAGGCTCCCCGCTGAGCAGGGAGCCCTATGCAGGGCTCGATCCCAGGACCCTGAGATCATCAGGTTTGATCCAAGGACCCTGAGCCAAAGGCAGATGCTTAACCGACCGACTGACCGAGCCCTCCAGGCACCCCAAAGTGGGGCCATTTCTGAGAGCTGGCCTGTCCAGATTGAAAGCCTGGCTCTTTGCTCACCAGCTTTGTACTGGGGCAAGTGACCTCTGAGTACCGTGTTTCCTGACTGGCAACATGGGACAGCAAGAGGACCCAGCACAAGGTTGTAAAATGAGCTCTTAGGACAACCCAAAATATGTGCTCAGTTTTTGTGAGTTATTATTATTATTACATATTATTTTTACTTATTGTTATTATTTTCAAGACAGCTTTACTGTGGTCAGTTTATGAGTACGGCAGTACTGGGTATTTCGCACAGAATTCACTTCCTGTACGGCCACAGCCTTCATGATGGAAAGATAGTGAGGTTCCACCTTGCCTCCTAACTCACATTGTCCATCATGACGATTTCTCAGGATCCTTTAAGAACAGAATTCCTGGGGCACCTGGGTGGCTCAGTCAGTTAAGCGTCTGCCTTCGGCTCAGCTCATGATCCCAGGGTCTTGGGATCGAGCCCCACATCAGGATCCCTGCTCAGTGGAGAGCCTGCTTCTCCTTCTCCCTCTGCCTGCTGCTCCCCCTGCTTGTGTGCTTTCTCCCTCTGTGTCAAATAAATAAATATAATATATATATTTTTAAAAAGGACAGAATTCTCTTCATGTAGATGTGCAGGATGCTTGGTATCAACTTGGGGACCAAAACAGGGGCCACAGGAGACGGGCGTGCTAGCCCCGTGCCTTCTCCAGGGCTCCCATCGACGCTGGAGACCGAGGATTAGTTCCTTTCAAAGACACTTGCGGCCCTCGGGCCTTGGATCCAAAGGGTCACAGGGAATGACCCCTCTTTGGGAAGGTCCCCTCTGTCCTGCCTGTTGAATCACGTGTCATGAACAGATGGGGTGATCCTAGGAAGCTTAAAAAACATACATGCATATTTACATATGTATTTATTTTATATGGAGTGTGTAGTGTGTGAGTGCAAGTGTGCATGCGTGTTGTGTGTGACTGTGTGGTGGGTGTGTGCTGAGCGTGCCGCGAGAGCGTGTGTGTCCCCTAAGCCCCTCTCTCAGACTACTGAGTTAGGATCGTCGTTGCTGGGGCTGATAGCCTGTATTTTCTGAAGGTCGCCAGAAACTTCTGGTACACAGTCCGATTTGGGAGCTACTGTTGAAAGGCAGGGCTTCCGCACATCCTGCGTCACCGCGCATTGGCATGTCTCTCACCGTTTGCGGTGATTAAAGAGTATCGTCTTGACGAAAGACCCGCTGTCCTAAATGAGGGTGGATGTGAGCCTATCCCCGTAACACGGGCACTGTCCCTCGCTCCCGTGCTCTGACACTTTCCTGCACGGAGGGAAGAGGGAGTTATGTGGCTCGTGCAGAAACCAGCATCCTGGCTCCTCTCTGCAGGAGTCCGCCGTGAGCGGGGGCCACGGATGGGCCACTAGCCCGTGTGGTCCAAACAACGCTTTACTTACCAGAAAAAAATGGGGGGCGGGGGGGAACTATTTTCAGTGGCTAGTGCAGTCCACTCCTGAGAGTGCATCGCTTGGGGCATGGTGCGTGGCCCACCGAGGAGGTCTACCACCGACCAACAGCGTGTTCTCCTGGGCCCAGAAGGCCTGGCTCACCTCTCCAACCAGAGCCTGTCCCAGGCGTGGGCCCACCTTCTTCCCACAGGCAACCTCTTTTCATGCCTGTGAACATTTCCCGCTCGGTGCCTGGTCAGCCGGGACAGCTGCAGCCAAGGACCCACGAGAGCCTCCAGAGGAGTCATGACACCAGACAAAAACAATAGAATCCTTCAGTAATCCTTCAGTATCCATCCCAACTCCCCCAACGCCCACCCCCACCCCTGCTTTCCACCCTCCCCTGTGCGTACTCCCTTAGCATCAAGGATCCCTGGACCAGTCATTGGGGTGTGAAATTAAAAGAGAAATACCGCAAAGAGAGGAGAGCGTATTACCTAAAACCAAGCTCGCTGGAAGTAGCCCAAGAGCTCACGTGTCGAGTGTGTGGGGCAGGGTGGGGGGGCGCGGGCAGGGGCTGGGCGAAGCGTACGCGCCATTAGCCGTTCTAACAAAATCAAGCCCAACGTGCAGTCCGAGCTTTCTGCGTCACTCCTGTGTTTTATGCAACAGCACAGCCTGTCAGGCGGGGGAACGGCCCTGCTTCCTGTACACAGACCAGCTGAATTCGGAGAGCCCCTCGGGGGGCTGGCGACCGTAGATTTAGGGCTTTCTACCCACTGGCCACGTTTCTGATTCCCTCTCCACACATTTCTAAGCCCGAAGGACGTGCTTATTCACTCTGCGATCTGTGAAAACACATCGACTCTCACAGAGCTGAATGCCATTAATGTGAATAGGGTCACAGACACCTTATAAACCCTAAAATGAAAAAAGGTCGGTGGGGGGGGGGGAATGAAGAGATGACTTCTGATAATTCTTCCGTGTTTCGTGCCGCATTGCAACAAAAATTTTTAATTTGCCTATGAAGGTAGGGAAAAGTACGATTTCCAGATCACTCTTCTATTTAGCTGATCTGCACAAACTTCTGCTCAGACAGTTGTACTTTAGGATAGATACTACTACCTTTAAAAAGCAGCACCGGCAAGAGTACCCGGTACTAAAATATCTACAGCGTGCACTGTAACAACAATTAAACCAGCTAGTAGGAAGAAGGAAGAAAATTAAATCACTATTCCAGAATTTCTCTACTTCCCAGTGCGGCCAGCCTCTGAATGCTCAGAAAAGGAGAAAGTCCTTAGAAAAATCTTAGCTAGTAAGGTCAAACAAAAAGCAAGTTGTATAGAGGAGAAGGGCAAGGATGTTTCCTCTGTGTTTATCATATAATTTAACATACTCCTGAAACAAATGGGCAGATGACACTCATTTGTTCCCCATGTCGAGCAAAAAATAACTTCTTCAAAAATTCCCTGAGCTGCTTTTCAGTATTACTAGCAATGCAAGAGTGACAATAGCAGAAAGCTCAAAGCCTCATGACATCTGGGATCCCAGGGTGTAAAGTACTGTAACAGTGTAAATGTTTGAATGATTACATAATTCTTAGGTTTGCCGCCTTAAAAAAAAAAAAAAAAGCACCTTGTGGGTTGTAAGACAGGCTCATTTCTTTCCCTTCAAGGGCTTCCTCTTTTGGGTTATGGCGTAGTGTCGGAACGGAATCCATAGATAATATTCATGACCAGTGGAAAAGGGCCCTTCACCTAATATTCCAGTTCTAGTCCAGATAAAGCCATTATCAGTAATTTTACACCTGCTCTCCTGTTTTGATTTTAAATTTGAAGTGCAACTTCGCTTCTGGCTTCTGGGTAGTCACATTAAGTTAATCATTCCAACAATAAGAAAGAATAAGGCAGGGGCACCTGGATGACTCAGGCGGTTAAGCGTCTGCCTTCGTCTGCCTTCGGCTCAGGTGGAGATACCATGGTCCTGGGGTTGGGGCCACATCCGACTCCCTGCTCGGCGGGGAGCCTGCTTCTCCCTCTTCCTCTGCTGCTCCACCTGCTTGTGCTCTCTCTGTCTCTCAAGTAAATAAATAAATAAAATCTTAAATTAAAAAAAAAAAAAAAAGAATAAGGCAGAAAACAGAGGAGAGGGTCTCCCAGTGAATTAGCATACTACCCCTGACCATCCACAACCTCCTTTCTCCCTAAAGTGAAATACTTTGCTACAGGAAATGGGTTTAAAAAAAAGTAAAAATCTTGCCGTTTTATGAACAGAGAGAGAATGTCCTGAGGAAGTGTAAAATAGAGATATAAACTCATCCTCAGAGAAGACAAAGTCTCCCCCTGGTTAAAGGTGTGGTAAGTTAGACGTGAGGAGGGGAAGCAAGGGGAAGACTCGGTCCTTTCCAGACGAAATGTGTCTGTGTGTTTTCAAGTTGAGTGTCTAAAACATTTTTATTTTCCAGAATGCTCAATAAATCAATACATTTGCTTAAATGGTTACAAGGGAACCCACTAAAAAAAGAAATGTTTCATAGTTTTAATAATATGACTCTTTCCAGAGTATATCATCTGAATAATTTAACGAAGAGGTGAGGAAAATGATAGCTTGCTTTTAAATATTTTTCTGCCTTTTACCCAGAAACACAAAACCCATGAACAATTTGTGCAGTTATTTCACATACTTTGTACTAATGACATACCCATTCAATAGCTAATTCTGGTGTCCCCCAAATATACTCCATATGCAAAATAGTTTCATCAACTTTTCTATTTTAAACTGTTTTCCTTTGGGCTCACCGTAGAGCATAATTCAGTGACCACTTTTTTACACACAGGTATACACACTATACAGAAATGTGACAGCAAGGAAAAATCTCATTTTACGTAAGAAATTCACACTAAAGGATTTTTCAAGCTGGAGCAAATTGTGTGGCAAATAACACAACAGCCCATGTGGGTGATTCTGAAGTATGCCTTTAAAATTCCCAACTCACAGGGCTTGAGACTTTGGGGTGATACTCATGCTTCTCTGTGATACACTGTCAGTAGACAAAAATACTTATTTTCTTCAGGGGACTGGTAGGGGGATCCTAGTCAGGAAATGGAGCCCCTTCATTCTTCTGCAGGAGATGATTGGTACTACTACGAAAACCTATGGTATTTAACTCAGCTCAGGGCTACGGGTAATGTGCATTTACAACTGCTATGTCATGCGGAAATGTCATTACCTGTCCAGTTGTCTTTATCTAGTTGATTAATGTGACATATTACAGAAACATAAAAGTGCGAACTCGGGTATAAAGTATTCCCTTGTCTCCAGCATTGCTAAACACATTTAAGTAATTCCCTAAGATTTAACAGCCAAAGTAGGAAATTCAATGGTGGTTGAATATAACTCCATTTGGACAATTTGATGAAGCTTAGAAGATGTGCTAATAGTGGTTTACGTTTCACAAAGTACTTTCAGAGGTTTTATCTCATTTAATGCTTATTGCAATCCTGTGAACATTAAATGGGTACTGATATTAAAATGCCCATTTTATGTAAGTTGAGCATTTAAGGCTAATTAATCCAAGCTTGCAGGATAGGGACGTGAACACAGTATCAAGCAATGGTTAAAAGCCTTATTGTAAAGTCAGATAAAATGTGATTTTCAGTCGTGGCTCTGCTTTGAGACCATGCATGACACAGTCCATCTAAGGCTCCCTTTTCCCTTGTACAAAAAGAGAAAAACCAGAGTATACCTCCCAGCGTTGTTGAAAGGACTAAATGAGAACGGTTGAAAACATGCAGCTCAGCGAGTCACATAAGGAACACTGAAACGGTAGCCAGGATTATTGTGACCCTAAGGCTGCGGCTCTCTCAGCCTCTGTAGGGTGATGAACGCCCCAGTTGTGGGAGATGAGCTGCCTGCTTCAGACCTGTGGGTCCTCGGGGTTCTGCCTGCCACCTCGCTTCACAAAGGGATACTGACAGAAAGTCTACTACACACAGAGCATCTGGCTGGCTCAGTGAGGGAGCACGAACCTCAGGATCTCGGGCTTAAAAATTTGAGTCCCACGTTGGGTATAGAGATTACTTAAAAATAAAATCTTTTTTTTTTAAGTACTACACAAAAAAGGTTATCATGCTTTAAAGAAACCAACACTCAAATTAAAAAAAAAACTAATTCATAGAAAATACATCAGGAAGCAGTAATTCTTCACAATTCTTTTTCCAAGTTGACCATAATTTCTTTGCGCCATTAAAATGGACTGTGGTGAAATGAAATGAAAATGAATCAAATAAAAAGCAGAGATAGTTATTATCTGCCCTGGTTCTTCCAGTCATTTACTCAACAGTTATTACAGGGCTTATGTGCGCAGAATATTTCACCCTGTCTGATCTAACATGTTTTCTTATTTATGGCACACACACACACACACACACACACACACACACACACACACACACACAATGGGTTCTGTTTCTGGGGCAGCATGCTCAAGGAGTCCCTAGTAAAGTGCTGAACTGAATCACAACTTGTACTTTTCTCCTGTTTTAAGTGTGCAGATTCTCTTTGGAGTCTAACTCACGTAGGCCACAAAGAAAGAAAAACAAGTGCAACCATCTCCTGACTCCAGTTCTGCCATCCAAAGTCCAGGAAGCATGAAAGCGCTGCCAGTGACCGTCACTGAAACAGCAAAACGCAAGAAAATGCAATCCTCCTCCCGCCCCCGCCCCGAGACGCGGAGCAGGCTGTGTGCTGTTTTCACAGACAGCGTTCAGTCCTCTGAACATGTCATAATGTATCAGTTAGGGTTTTATTTCTAGATGTGGCCATTTCTGAGACACTGGTAGGTGCCTACAAGTCACAAATAGATTTTCAAAACTATGAAGGACTCAGCACAGAAGCTTGCCGTAAAAAGAGTCCCTACATAAGGAAGTCCTCGCTTCTGGCAGATTTTAATCATTTACTTCGATCTTTAAAGTCTTCTCTTTGGCTTTATCTGACTTATCAAGAATAGTCACCAAAAGTATAAAACTAAGAGTGGATGAAACTTCTTTGACATACTTGGGGCCTCAGGAGACCGCACAGCAACATTCTATTGAGATAACTCTAAATAATGTTCACATGAGTGGCTAAAGTGCAGAAATGTATAATTTATTAGGATTTAAATAAATCACAGGGAGAGAAGTGCTTTAAAGTCATTGGTAGATTTTCAAAAAAGAAAAAAAATTAATTCTAAGGAATTAAGTTCTGTGTATAAAATTCTTGCCCATCTTTAATATTTCAAAGCAAAACATGTTGATAATGCTTTAAAAACAGTACACCTGATTTTTTAGCATTTAATGACAGTGAAATATTTGTTAACGACAGAATCCAATTTTTGGGGGTAAGCACCTAAAAATATGTACTGTTACCAGCAGAATGTTATAATCACTGTCTTTTGTCTCAGCCATTTCTCTGAGACGGTATACTGGAAATATTCCCGATGGCTACTGAATTTGTCAAGAATAAAAATCTTTTTTCTGTTGCATCTGGTAGAACATGCCTAGATTCCTCATGGGCTGTCAAGGAAAAAAAAAGTTCCTTTCCTCTCAAGGGTGCTTACATCTGCCTTTTTTTTTTTTTTTTGGCAGGTGACAATCACCACCATACCATTAGTAGTCAATAAACATTTCATAGTTGCCAAAATAGCTAAAATTAGCAATTCCCCAAGGATCTAGAATGACATTACTAAAATAAGAAATCCAAACATGTAAAAAAAGTCAAATAACTCTATAAACAATAGAACAATGACATGAACATCAGTTTTATTCACTGAGAATATATTTTTTTAAAAAAATCTATGGCATAAACATAACTATAAACGAACACTGCTATTCTCAGCACTTTCTGCCTAGAAAATTCAGTATACTATATGAAAACATCATTAAATTAAAGCATGTAAACTTATTTATGTACATGATTTTTTCAATGCCAAGGTTAAAAGGAAGGCGGCACCAGAAATATTGAAAAACACAAAGAAGCAAGGTAGAAATACTGCAAGATTATCATAATCCAGTTTGCCATGGGGAAAATATTTAAGATAAAATTGAAAATAAAATAAACATAGGTTATGATATAGCCAAATTAGTGTGAAATGTATCAAACTGGCTGGCTGTACATTATGGAGGTCATAGAAAATTACTTTAAAATGTTTCCCCACAAATTAGCATATATAAAGTGTTCTCTATGGTTTCCAATATGCTACCTAAAAACACAGTTGTTTCTCCCCAAGGGAGCTTGGGTCCAATCCAAGGCAGATGAGATAGACAGAGCCAGAATGGCAGTGTTTGACAGACACTGATAAAAAAGGCCAGTGACATTCTACACACTTGCAATATTCCATTTTATTAGAAGCAGCAGAGCAAAGAGATTAAGACTATGAGCTCTGAAGTCAGACCAGTGTTCAAATCCTGGTCCCACCACTAAAGGCTGGAAGCCACTTAACCTCTCCAAAACTGTTTTCAAAGCTGAACAGAAGGAGGTTAGAGCATTTTCTTCAAAGGGCAGCTGCAAGCAAGAGTATAGGCAAACTTCTGAACCATTATCTGGTACACAGCCTGCATTCAATACATGCCAGTTATTTTTAAAAAGTGAAAAGTTTAAAAATACCAGTTTCATTGAAAACATTTACTTGTTCCCACTGGTACTACAGGAAAGTCAGGCTTTATTGCTTAAGGAATCCCACAAGGAATGTACAGAGAGACAAGAGAATAGAAATACTGAAATGTATAAGTAACTTATACTTGCATGATTAGTACGGATTTCATTACTTTGAAGGCTTAGTGGCTTTTCTCTGTGGCTTTCTGAAGATATGGCCACATTCTCATCAACACGTTCCCAATCTTTCTCTTTACATTTTAGAAACTGAAAAAGTCCAGGCACATAAAGCTACAAATTAAATGCTTGCCCCAAATTAACAAAAGGGGCATGGAATGGGTAATTTTTTTTTTTATACAGGGGTTTATCAATACCAGTCAGGAACCTACAGGGCAATGTGTTTGAAAGGATAAAATGCAATGGCACAATGTTGGAATACGTACAGTGTTCTCACAGAGATAGCACACTTGATTTGCTTTGAATGGTTGATAGCTAAGGGAAACTCCATATGCAAAATAAAATTCAAAGCCAAACAATTTTTATTGATTCACAACCACTAAGTAGTTGCAGTTGTATGGACTTCACAGGCAGGTCCCCTCCTTTTTTTTTTTAAAATAACAAATAATATCTACAAAGTGACTTGAATTTTGTAAAAATAGCACCAATGTAACAGTATTCCACTCCATTCCTGGACAAATGACAAAAATTTACAACTGCAGGTAGGTTTAAAGTCTCTCACAGTTGTCTATTTAAAACAGTGAAAACTATAGGGGCACCTGGGTGCCTCAGTTGGTTAAGTATCCAACTCTTGGTTTCAGCTCAGATCATGATCTCAGGGTCGTGAGATCGAGCCCCACGTCAGGCTCTGCACTCAGCAAGGAGTCTGCTTGAGATTCTCTCCTCTTCACCCTGCTCATGTGCACGTGCACACACGCTCTCTCTAAAATAAATAAAATCTTTAAAAAAACTGAAAACTATAAAACACCTTCATGTTCACGAGCATCCACTGATCGATAATTACTTCCACCTTTAATTTTAGGCCAATGGTCAACAGCACAATCCAGATGGACTACTTTTCCAAGCAAAACACAGAAGACAAAATTTTATCATTTTATATTCAAAATAGTGATGATGTGACAGCAAGGGAGAGTGGTTTAAAAATTGCGATTCACCCTGCAATTCAAAAGGCTACTCTTTTCCAAACTGCAGCCCTGAAGGCCAAATAGTGGGTCCTGAGAAGAATTTTTAATAGAATAAAAAAACTTACCAGGTGCATATACTGCATAGTAAGCATATACATTGTTTGGTAAACTTTTTTCTCGTGTGTGTGTGTGTGTGTGTGTGTGTGTGTGTGTGCTAGGTCATAAAGCAAAATGGGTTTTTCACTCCGAGTTGCTGTGAAAGAGTTAGACACTGCTCTAAGGCCAACTAAAGTTTGCCTGCTGGAGCCCCCTACAGGCTAAGTTAAAAACTTCGATCCTACAGTAAATAAACAACCCTTTTGTTCAGAAACTAGAACTCAATAGTTTATAGAGGAACAGATGTTTCCATAAATAGGCAGTGTTTGACCCAAAAACATAAACCGAACATGTGTGTAAGCTCATTCTTGAAGCCTAATCATCCTCAAGAAACCAAATGAATTTAGCAAGGTCTGTATTAGCCCCTAGGATCTCATTTCATTTAAAATCAATATATATCCTTATCTTGCGGTAATAGCTGAGGACAGACTAAGAGAAGGAATCGCAAGGACTTTAGAAAACTGTTAACCAGACATCCACTGTTAATGAAGTTTTCACAAAGCAGTGTTAAGAAAACCAACAGAAACATGGCGAGGGTCACTGAAAGGCTTGTTTTCACACCTCTATACCCCAACAAAGGATTGAGTAAAGAACAATTTTGAAATATCAAGTCTATATTTAATAGGCTCTATTAAGAACTAATGAGTCATTATACCAAAATAGTGGAACTCTATGAAGTGGTTGGAAAACTGAACTGTTGTAAAAAACACAGGCTGATTTTCACTGAAAACAAGCTAATAGTATATTATTGTATTAGGGCCTTCTTCTCTTGCTCCTATTTCATAAAAGGAAAGAGAACAAATACAAAGAAAAACTAACAGTAATGTTTATCATGCTTACTAATCACTACTGGTCATCAAAAACAAAACAAAATTGCAGAAGCCCAAGAAAAGAGCGGGCTCCAACTACAAATACCTTGCGAATAATCATCAAACACCATTCTGACCTTAATTTCAACTGTATCAAGTCACCTATATCAGAATGCTGGGATGGTTCAGTTAACCTAAGGTCGAATGCAGAATCAGGTTAAGAGGCCAAACGGTAGATGATCCTGTAGAAAGGAGATCACTAGGCAGTAAGATCAAGGTAGCATAAATGGTGATTCAAAACAAAGCAATAGCAGTATAGTTGTTGGTTCTGACTGTTCGCCCCTCACACAGATATCTGAGACTAAATTTGGAAAAAAGTGCCCTACCGATGTTGATTCACGTGTGTAAAGCTATCCTGACTCACTCATCTAAAATGATCACACACGTTGACATTCACTTATCCCTGTTTACAGTAACATAATTAGATACAGACTAGATAGTACACGGGGACTTGGATTCAAAATTTATCCTTGGCTTTAGAAGAATTGACATCAAAATCAGTAAAAACATCACATAAAACCAGTAATTTTTGTCAATGAGAGCTCCACTGTACCAAAATATTTGCTTTGCTACCATTAAACAGATATAATTATGTTTAGAGGTATGCTTGGCCCCTTCCAAACGCCCAAGAACTAATGCTTATTATAAACAATGCTAATTAAATTATTATCTATTCGAAACAAATGGTCACACAGACCTTGCCATTTACTTAATTCATAAAATACAGATAAAGTTTATTTGAAAAGAATGAAAACGAAATTTGTTCCCATTCCTTAATATTTTCCTGTAAAGGTGAGATTTAAAGAATTCTTCAATGCCTAATCACTTGAAGGGGAATTTTATAATGATAAGAAAAGCAATTTTTAAAATGAGAAAATAAACCTGAGTGATATACCTCCCCCCTTCTCATCACCATGAGTCCTTAGTGTGTAATATCACTTTCTTCTCCGGTTATTCCTTACAAATACTTATCACAATTAGAGCTGACCTATCTGTATCTCCTCAAGCTGTTCTTTCCCTTCTCTCTATTCCACTTATGGAAAATGCCCTTCCAATTCATTGGTAGGCATACTGCAAAATCTCAAGGTAACATTAAAATAATCGTTTTCATAAAATTGTGCTTTTGTATCTGTGATATCAGGACCCATCCAGGACTAAAAAATTATGGCTATCCAAGATTACTCACAACTACCACTTCAATACCCTTCTCATTCGTTTTTAAGACCACCCTGTTCATTACATCTTCTTGAATTCATTGAATATTTAATAGCCAGGGACTTCGGTACCCAAATTCATATTGAGTGCATTCTCTCATGTACATGAACCCAACATGAAACACACAGGCATATCCACTGCTCATTCATTCTCACATACAAACAAGCATACACACACATTTTCTTTCTTTCCAGAACAAGCCAGAATTACAGCTCTTTTGGTGATTGTTAGAATTTTTGGAATGGTTCATAAATTTTCGAAATTATTTTAAATTTGTAATACTTTTATCTTTTTTTCTTTTTTCCAATTGTGAACCATTCCATATTGCATCTTTATTGCAAAAGTCAACATGCTTCTTAGAAATTCAGATTGTAATCGATAAAACAAACATTACATATATGAATTTAAATGTATAAACAGTTAGAAATTCAACAATATCTCCTATTATACTATTACACAAGTTCACAATTTTGTAAAAACTATAATACAGGCATACTATACATCAAGAGGAACCACTATTCCTTTTCACATGATTTTTTTCTTCTTTTTTAAATAACGATCCATCACCACGGACCTACCTAACTAGAGTGTTTCCCAATTTATCATCTCAACTGGTGACAATGTTTTCCCGATGTTACAACATGAAGAAAATGAGGGAAATTCTGTATTCCCTGGGGTTACCTTGTTAAGCCTGGGCAGTAATCCACTAGTAAACCAGGCTAACCTCGCCAGACCAGTGGCTGTTACTGCTTACCAGCTTCTTAGATGTCATACTCATTAAGAAGAACAAAATTTGCCTCAGATGGAGTATGTTATTTCCGTAAGGGAAGATACCAGGAAAACAAGCCGTGGTAGTTACTCACTTTTAAGAGAAATTCTGGGGCTTGGGGATTTGAGGGTAGGGGTAAAAAAATACTATAGGAAAAAAATATACACATTCAACTATTTTATGCTAACCTCAAATAAATTTTCTAATATTATACTTAAGCCCATATTTTGAATTCATTTTGGAGAGTCAAAAATGTTTTAGAATTCTTAGGACATTTATAAATTATTTTAGTCCTATATTAATTGTGTATCGAAAGCTACACTATTTTATAGAAAGGGCCTCAAATCTTTCTGAAAAGTGTCCATCTATTCTTTACTTGAACACCCTCTCCCCCAGTAACTAAAAAGTCAAACAAATCTTCAACTCTCTCCATACTGAGAGTATTATAATACAATGTCAATTTTGAAGTTAAAAAAATCATATGAAAAGGAATCTCATTCTGCTGAACTGTCAGTCCACTGAAAATTTTCTTTTACAGCTCCATTAATTTACTGTAATTTTCAGTTTCCAAATACAAAAATACAACAATTCTTATTGAAATCTATACGCTGGTAGTTTTAGTACACAAAAAAACCAAACAAATTATTTACAAAATTATACAGTTTAAGAAAAAACTTTGTACAAAAAATATATAAATCCTTTGTTCCCTCTATCACGTTTAAACTGTCAGGACTCAAAATATTCACCACAATGAATCTTTCAAAATATATACCGACTGAGCCACAGACATCAAAATTTCATTAGAGATGATGGAGGAGGAAGGAGCAAGATTGCTTATTTCTAGGTACCCCGTTGTAAGGTTTTCCTTCTTTTATGAGCTTATTTTAGCTTCAGTGTTATCAGAAATGTAACACAACCTAGAAAAAGGAAGTCCTTATTATTGTGAAGGGAAAATTACATGAACTTAAAAATGATCCTGGTTTGAGACATCATTCCAGGAAAATACGTGGAAGAGAAAAGATAATCAGAACGTGGGATTTAACTTCTTACAGCTAAGTAAATCTAGAGTCCTGATGGTTTTAGGTTTCTTAGCGAACAGTTTCTATTTTGAGAAACAGCCTTTACCTCAGGAAACAAAATCCTTGATATAGTAATCACCAAGAACCTTCTGAAGCCAACAGGAAGTTTCAAATTTTCACACCACACATATATAAAAACATAGATGTGTATATCCTTGAAAAAGTGACATCCTATGTACATTAATCATTTTATTTTCCCAGGGGTCAATACAGTGTAGTGTTGCTCCTCTGCTTTTCCATCTAACATTCAGAACACAAGGACATAAATTTACAGATATATTTTACTTAACAGGTACTCTATACAGTGTACAGTAAAAATGCACACAGTGAAGGAAACTGTCTATTGAAGGATGCATATGTTCATGGATAGCAACAAGCTACAAAATTATGAAAATATAAAGTCATCTGATCAAAGTCAAGTTATGACTCCCATTTATTACTAGCATCCCCATCACCCTACCCAACTCTGCCCCCACCCCAGCCCCAGTCACCTCACCATCATGGTTTAAATTTAAGAAAAGAATTTCAGAGACTTTTTAACCCTTTTGTGTAACTATTAACTAAACTGAAGCTTCTAAAAAGAAAAAAGAAAAGCTGGTGACTCTCTTTCCCCCCGCAAACCTTCCATTATTCTCATCAAAACACCACTTATTTATCAAGGTGCTGGTTTAAACTTTTTATTGGGGACTGACTTTTGGTGGCCCAAAAGAATCACTTATCTCAACAATGGGTAAGTCAGGGCTATTAATAAGAAGGCAGGAGAAAGAAAATGGAGAAAAGAAAGGGGCAGGAGGCGAAAGCCTTTTACATTCTGAGAATATTTTTAAAGAGGACCAACTGAACCAATACTCACTAATTTCAAAGCAAACTAAGGATCAGTAGCATAAATCCAGGACAGTTAATATGATGACAGAATGGAAATACCATGGAGCTAGCTACCATTGCCTTACAGCATTTAAGAATACAGAGTCTGTTATGATTTACACTAAAATAGTACTTGTACTGCACATAAACTCCCCCCCTCGAAAATTTAGATTGAATACAAACTGGGCTCCTCCACAGTAAAAAAATTAAAATAAATTTACTTTTCTTCTTCCAAGACAACGCTTGAAAGCAAAAGGGTATTTTAATTACAAATATCTCCTTCTGTCTGATGACCCATCCATAATAGCTGAGAGTTAAGAGATTCCAGGCGATTTTGACATTTAATGAAATTTTATCAGATTATAATCCAAAATAAAATTTCTGAACACCCTGTCATTTACATCATAATCCAACACCAATAGCAACAAAACAGGTGGTGTGGAAAATAAGGCTCTAGAGATAATCCATATCATTCCTGTGGATCTTCACAATTTTGTAAAAGTCACTAGGCCTTTGGTGCTTTAATATCATGAACAGTTATGAGATGTGTTTAAATAGCAAACTTGCTGTCCTTAAACCTACTGTGTGGAAAAGAAAAATAAAAAAAATTTTTGGCTCATTGACTTCTTTAAATAATTTTAAAAAGTTGTTCTTCTAAACAATATTCCTAAAAATTATACAGCTCGCATCAGATTTCATCTTCGCCATGAACGAGACTCATATTCATCTTCGTCTTCATCATCATCATCATGCAAAAACAAATCTGAGGTCTCTGTTTCCTGAAGAAAGAGAGGGTAAAATCTGCTTAGTGGTACAAGAAAGTGACGTTATTAGGCCAAAGGACAAACAGACTAGTATACAAAACCCAGGCTGGATTTACAACTGACGCACTCAGAGAACATCCTTCAGGGTAAAGACACCCAAAACAGCTTTTTACCATATACATATTCTCCTCCCCCTTGCTGATTTTGCAAGTTTTAAGATTTCCATTCTAATATCATCAGGAAAATAAAGAAGATAATATATGAATGTTTAGTAAGAGAAATAAAAGAAAAATATCTATGAAATAGTTTTGATAAAATTAATTTATTAATTCATTAATTTAAAAAGAAAATAAATGACCAAGCTCCTAAACCTTTCCTTTAATATCCAATTATCTGTGATGGAGAACATACTAACTTCCCCACGACGCCAACATCCTCAACCTTACATAAAAATCTAAAATCTTTCACAAAGCAGAAATATTCTACAAACATTCCCAAAACACCAAGATTTTTCTTTCCTTTTCTTTTTTTTAAACATGGGAAATGTTTCTGCTTTTGTTTTTTAAAATTACCCATATAGTCAGAGGACTCTTGATCAATCATAAATGCTAACTAACATCTTTTAAAAACAAAATTACAACGAATCAGGAATAACTGCAATGCTGGCTAAGTGTCCATTTTAATAAACAAATTAGAAATGGGGAGTAAAAAAGCAAAATTATTTTTCATGTATTTTAAGAGTTTCATTATTCAGCAGTTCTACTATGTTAAGTACTTGGATTTTCTTACTTCTTCCCTTTTATTCCCACGTCTTTACTCTCATTTTAATCAACCATACATAGAAGGAAAACAAGAAACTCAAATCTATTACTTATGGAACATGAATAAAAAAAAGCTAAAACAACCAGCTAAAATTAAATTTGTTCATGTAACCCATGTCCTCACTTACCAGAATAAAAATTTCTAGAGCACAAATAAAGCCAAATAAATGCAAAGAGGAAAAAAAAAAAAAGAAAGAACAGTCTCTCCTAGGCCAGAAAATATCCCCCAGCTAAGGAGCTTTTTATGTCTGCAACTGTTCTGATTCTTCAGTAAACTTGTAGACTAGTCTTAAGTTACTGCGTGCATGAAAGAACAATATTTATTTTAAAATTTATTTTATTTACTTTAATGTCAAGAAAAATATTAATTGAGAAACAATTTAAGTGAATGCTTATTTTCAATTGTTAGATTTACCTCCTCCTTGACTTCTTCTTCCTCGGTCTCAGTGGATACAGAAGGCACCTTGGCCTTGTGCCATGATATTTGTAGCCGACGGTCTTTGAATTTTGACCCTTGGTTTGCAGTCTAAAATAGATTTTAGAAAAACACAAAAGTTTATATTCAAATTGTACGCTATTTAAAAAGTGTAATGACTTGGGGAAGAAAATACTAAAGTGGATCTATACGATCTTCAGTAAGAGCTAGAAAAAGTGAAATCTCCTCCCCCCTTTTAAAACTTATTTAAATTCAATTAGTGAACATATAGTCTATCATTAGTTTCAGATATAGAGTTCAGTTATTCATCCATTCCAAGTGCTCATTACATCACGTGCCCTCCATAACACCCATCACTCAGGTACCCCCATCCTCCCACCCACCTCCCCAGCAACCCTGAAGTCCCTTTTAATTAAAAGGACCACATGTACTATTTTGCCCAGACAGTTATGACTTGTATCTATGTCATGTTAACTTTAAAATTTGTCTTGGTTTAGATGATAAATTATACTGTCACTGCACTTAATAAAAGTCATGATGAAAACAACAAATACTATCTTTTTTTTTTTTTTTTTCCTGCTTAGGATTTTATTGACATCAGGAGAACTGAACAAGGGCTCCTGGGTGACTCAATTGGTTAAGTGTCGACCTTCAGCTCAGGTCATGTTCCCAGGGCCCTGGGATCAAGTCCCGCATGGGGCTCCCTGCTCAGTGGGGAGTCTGCTTCTCCCTCTGCCCCTCTCCCCAACTTGTGCTCGCTTGCTCTCTCTTTCTCTCAAAAATAAATAAATAAATAAATAAAATCTTTAAAAAAAAGAGAGAGACAAAAAAAGATTACTGAACAAGATGCTAGGATTAAAATCTTTTTTTTTTTTTTTAAAGATTATTTATTTATTTGACAGAGAGACAGCCAGCGAGAGAGGGAACACAGCAGGGGGAATGGGAGAGGAAGAAGCAGGCTCCTAGTGGAGGAGCCTGATGTGGGGCTCGATCCCAGAACGCTGGGATCACGCCCTGAGCCGAAGGCAGACACTCAACGACTGTGCCACCCAGGCGCCCCTAGGATTAAAATCTTGATCCAGCTCTACCACTAACTGGCAAGTAACTGAACATAAATGAGCCTCTGTAAGTTGCTTAATATCAAAGTTCTTAGCTTTCTTTCATTTGTTCCTGTTTCAGGATTGCTCTAAGGAGTCCATAAGAAAAATGTGAGTGTTCTATCCAAAAGCACAAAAATTACTGTTAGCATAATTATAAATATTAAAAAAGAGGCATTAACCAAAAAACAAATTAAAATACACCCTAACATACAAATTTTTAAAGTACATAGCAAAGTATACAGCTATGCAAATGACACACTTGGTTAACCTCATGCTTTTCTTTTTTTTTAATTTAAATCAATTAATTAACATAATTTATTATTGGTTTCAGAGGCAGAGATCAGTGAGATTCATCAGTCTTATATAATACCCAGTGCTCACGACATCACATGTCCTCTTTAATGTCCATCACCCAGTTACCCCATCCCCCCATGCCTCTCCCCTCCAGCAACCTTCAGTTTGTTTCCTATGATTAAGAGTCTCCTATGGTTTGTCTCCCTCACTGATTTCGTCTTGTTTTATTTTTTCCTCTCTTCCCCTATGATCCTGTTTCAACAAATACCGTCATAATACGATTACTGGTCTTTACCTTTGATAATCGACAGAGTTAGACTGAAAACTTAAAAGTATACCTACTGATATCACAGCATCTCTTACAGCTCCACCCGTAGCTGATAAAGCTATCCCCACTTCCTCTTCTGAAATGCCATACAACAATGACAAGCACCCAGCCATTCTACACATTTAACAAATGCTAATTAACACCTACTCTCCTAACTCAAGGTAAAATTGCTCAGTTTCAAGTGTATTTCTTAGTACTACCACCCAATTTCTTCCTCCCCAAGAAATTTCATTAAGAGAAAGCAAAAATTTTAAAGAAAAAGCAACAGAGAGAAAAGAATAGGGACCCAAGTATCATTAAAGTGAAAGCTCAGTCATTCTTACAACTTTTCTATCAATGATGCTAGATTGCAGAATATCCCCAATTCTGAGTTCAATCCTGAAAAAGTAATAGAAATGGTTCTTTTAAATATGGGGGTTCACTTTAGTTTTTCTAGGAAAAACGTTGATAAATGTCATTAAGCATTTGCCAAACATTTCCACAGAACACTCAGATCACTGCATGTTCTCTGTCAAATAAATAAAATCTTTTAAAAAGGGGGGGGGGAGGGGGTGCCTAGGTGGCTAGGTCAGTTAGGTGTCTGCCTTCGGCTCAGGTCATGATCCCGGGGTCCTGGGATCCAGCCCCATGGCGGGCTCCCTGCTGAGCAGGGAGTCTGCTTCTGCCACTCCCTCTGCTTGTGCTCATTCTGTCAAATAAATAAAATCTTTTTTAAAAATTAAAAAAATTTTAATAAAAGAGTGTATGTTAAGCCAGATCCATAACCAGTTACTGTTTGCACAGAAATTAGCCTGTAATCTAAGGAAAAACTCTATCATCTCTGTGGGGAGCTGCATGTTTATAACCTGATACCACACATTTTAACTCATGGGACATACTAAAATGATGTATCAAAATGACCCCATCCAAATATACATTTACCAACTTTTAAAAATCAGGTGGATGCTAAGAGAGTAGATCTCATCACAAGGAAAAAGAGAACTCTAACTATGTGAGGTGATGGATGTGACTTACACTTATTTTAGTAATCATTTCACTACAGGTACATATATCAAATCATTATGTTGTGTATCTTAAACTAATACAACGTTGTATGTCAATTACATCTCAATAAACCTGGAGAAAAAAATCTGGTAACGTGTGTAGTAGACATCTTTTGCCCTAATTCATTTAACATACACACCCAATTAGAGAGACTTTTTCACTATTTTGTTCACTTCAGTATTACCTGAATTTTTTCCAGCATTACTGAGGTAAAACTGACAAAACTGAAGGCTATTTCTAAGTGTAAAACATCATGATCTGATGGACGTATAAAGAGCAATTCTCCCTATCTAGTTCATTAACAACACATTCATCACCTCACACACTTACCTTTTTTCTGATGAGAATATTTAGGTTCTACTCTCTTAGCAAATTTCAATTATACAATACAGTGTGATCAACTATAGTCACCACGTAGTACATTAATTAGATCCTTAGACTTTGTTATTTGAAAAATGTAAAAAAGATATATTACTTTTATAACCACAGAAAGTGATGAGATTTTTTAACCTATATTTACTAGGTTGCCCTCCAAAGAGGATAGCAGTTCTGTCCTCCAAAAGGAACTTTAGGGCATTAAATGTACTGCATATAAACTACTGAAGAATCAGAAATTTAATTTGTATGCAGTCAAGAATTAAGAATAACTTCCACACTCTAACTTACAACAATAAACAAGATTAGTGATTAGAATAAAGATGTATTTTAATAATACCAAGTCAAGAATTTTCACACACTACTGGTGGGGATCTACAGTAATGAAACTGGTATAGTTCATTCAACAATTCCACGTATATCCAACATAAATTTGTACATATATACACTAAAGGATCTAGAAGAATACTTCTGTCAACAGTATTTATAAAAATAAAGTGAAAATAACCCAAATACCTATCCACAGGAGAATTGAAGAATAAACTGTGTTATTCTGAAAATTATACAGCAATAAAAATGGCAAACTATTGTTACATGTGACAACATGAATGAATCTTACAAACATAATGTTAAGGGGAAAAAGCAGACACAAAAGAATATAGACTGTGTGGTTCCATTTCATACAAATTTTTAAAATAGAATAATATTATCATCTCTAGGAATACACATTTAGGTGATAAAACTATAGGTGGTTCTCATTATTTGCACTAGAAGTATGAAGTTCACTGCAAGCACAGAATTAGCAAATACTGAACCACTGCACCTAGGGCCAAGAGAGGGTTAGGTTCCTATAAGCCTCTGGTCAAAACATTTTCTTCAACTAATCAATATATAACCTTGCTTTATATTAAAAGACACCTTATTTAAAATACACTGTTGATTCACTGACATTGAACTCATGGCCAAAAGCACTCGCGCCTGAACAAAGCTGACATAATACACGGATCTTCACCATAAGGCACATCACAGCCTTCTTGAACTCTGGACAGAGCACCTGAGAACTATACTTGGGGGTGCATTTCAAATAGCGAAATCACCAATGAAAAGCACAAAATGAGAAAAATGTGGTACTAAATAGACTGCAAAAAGGACAGCAGTTTACAGTATGAGAGCTGAAACAAGAAGGCAGAGTATCACCGTATTTGAACTGAGCTGGGAACATGTGCATTGGGTAACTCAAATTTTTCACAGCTCTGTCAAAGTCTGAAAATGACCACAAAAACATCTTGAATACTGATTTTTGACCTTACAAATGATTTTACTAGGTAGGTTAATGTGCAAATACAAAATCCATGAATAATGAGGATCAACTGTATAACAAAAGCAAGGAGGTGATTATCATAAAGTGAGGATAATGGTCACTTTTCTAAGGAGGAGAGAAAACAGTAACTGGAAGGGGGCTGGGAATATTCTTTTTCTTGACCTGAGGGGTAGGTATATACAAGTTTACCTTCTGATAATCACTGAACTATATATGTTTCTAGTTGGTATAGTTTGTTTCAGTAAATATTTTAAATTGAGAATTACCCTTATAATTTTAAGAAAATACCAAACAGCTAAGATATTTATGTTAAAAAAGCAAGGCCTGGGGTGCCTGGGTGGCACAGCGGTTAACCGTCTGCCTTCGGCTCAGGGCGTGATCCGGTGTTCTGGGATTGAGCCCCACATCAGGCTCTTCCGCTATGAGCCTGCTTCTTCCTCTCCCACTCCCCCTGCTTGTGTTCCCTCTCTCGCTGGCTGTCTCTCTCTGTGTCAAATAAATAAAATCTTAAAAAAAAAAAAAAAAAAAAAAAAAAAAAGGAAGGCCTGAAACACAGCTCTGTATTTATAATGTAAGTCCCCTCTGGTAAATTTTTTCAAGTGAGAGACTTTGCGTGTATATTCTTATAGTAATAATTTTTTTCTATAAAGATATCTAAGAATATGGACTACCTTTTAAGAGTAGGCAGAGATCAACGGGAGATTTTTACTTCTGATTAACCATATTTTAAACTATTTGCATGCACTCATTTTTTATTAAAAAGTACTTTAGCAACTTTAAAACTGGCCTCTAAAATGTCACGTATCTATTAAAATACATAATTTTTCTATACTCATATGTATATTATCTCACACACATTACCTATAATATGGCTTGAAATAATGAAACAGTAGGGAAGAAGGTAGCTGTCCAGCACCACGGGACTGCTTAAATCCAGTGTGGGACAGCAGTGCGGGGAAATACCACGCAGCCATTAAAGAACAGAGCAACACCACGTGCGCTAGTATAGCATCATCTCCATTAACAAGCTAATACATATTAAACAAAAAGTGCACATGCAAGAGAGTACTGTTTAACCTACCACCATCTGTGTTAAAGAGAGATAAAATAACACACATATACAGAAAGAATATCTTCAAGAAGATATGTAAGAAAACAGAAAACAATAAATGCCTATGGGGAGTGAAACTGAGTGGGTATAGAAGGAAACCTTATTTTTCACTGCACACACTTTTATTTCTTTTATTCTTTGTACATGCGTGCTGCCCCTCAAAATATAATAAGGTAATTCAAATAAAAGAATATGTACCAATATATATGCAAATATGAGAAAATAATTATATGCCATCAATGAAGTTATACGTATTAACTCAGCGGTAATTGGAACCTTAGAGGCAGAAGCTATTCAGAGAGAAATTTATCTAGCCCATCCATTTTCCCAGATCAGAAACTGATGCCAATTCTGTCAGTCATCATTCATCAATCACCTGACTAGCAAATATGAAAAAACAAAACTCAAGTGCTATTGAGGATATAAGCAAATAGGTACCCTTATCCAATGTCACCGCAAGTATGAATTAGTACAACATTACTGCAGGGTTATTTGGCAAGCTGTCCCAAAATTTTAAATATGCATGTCTTTGATCTAGTCATCTCACTCCTACAAACCAATGTAAAGAAAGGGTTCTCAACTGAGACAGTTAACATTACTCTGGGGGCATTTTGGGTGTCACATAGACTGGAGAGCACTTTCTGGCATTTAACAGCAGTGCTAAAGGTCTTGACATGTGCAGGACTGTCCCACATAAACTGTTCTACTCAAAATCACCAAATCCAGTAAAATGTAATATTAACATTGTTCATAACACTGAAACAAATGGAAAACACACTAGCCATCAAATGGCAGTAACTATCAGTAGCTCACAAAAAATCTACCATTACTAAAAGTTTTTTTTACACGGTCTGAGGAAGGGCAATCACTGAAGCGCTATTCAGAAAAGTTTCTCTGAATGATACAGAGAAAGGGTAACTTTTGTTCTGGTAAACACAAAGACATATTAGTTGTCAAACGATAAGGTATCACTTTCATATACAGTAAAACTCTCAAATGTATTTTCACACCTATCTAGAGAGGCTAGAGGGAAAAGCTAACCATATGTGAGAAATCTTTAGTAATTATAACAAAAGTATTCCATTGTCTTATATGAAGTTCCAGGAATGAAGGAGCAGGCAAATTAGAAGTTCTTGCCAGTAAGAACACAAAAATTTGAAAGAATTACATAAATATTTTTGGGCGTACAAAAAATCAGACTTCTAAATCTCTTACTTTAAGACTCAAAATGCTCTTTGGCTACAGATAGAAGACTGCATTACATCCACAGTATGCCATGATACTACAGTGATTTATTTTTTAAAGGTATAAATCCATAAGAAAAGAGAAAATAGGAGAGAATATAACACAGCCAAAAAACTGGGGAGCCAAAAAGCAAAAGGATTAATGTCAATACATAATGCTTACAATTTAAAAATCAAGAAGTAACAGTAAAATCGATTTAAAAATGAAAAAACACCCCAAAAATCAGCTAAACACTTTAAAAGTAGACATCCTTAAAGAATAGAAAATGAAGAGAAATAGAATAGGAGAATGTTTAACAACTCTATTAAGTTCACTGACTCTTCAAACGATGTACACATAAAACTTTTATGAAAACTCAACATTCCTGTCAAAAGAATCTAAGGTACTTCAAGTTGTTTTCTTCTTTCTGTAACCAAATGTTTTCCAAGTTTTCTTCAATGAACATCACAGAAGACACTGTCTTGCAAAAGAATGAAACTGAACCATTCTCTTTCACCAAACACAAAAATAATCTTAAAATGGATTAAAGAACTAAATGTGAGACCTGAAACCATAAAAATCCTAGAAGAGAGCAGGGCAATTTCTCTGCTATCAGCTGTAGCAATGTTTTTCTAGATAGGTCTCCTGAGGCAAGGGAAATAACAGCAAAAAAGAAAACAAAAACAAAACCAAAAAACCCTACTGGAACTACATAAAAATAAAAAGCCTCTGCATGAAGGAAACAATCAACAAAACTAAAGGGCAACCTACAGAATGGGAGAAGATACTTGCAAATGACATATCTGGTAAAGGGTTAGTATCCAACATACATAAAGAACTTATAAAATTCAACACCCCCCAAAAACCAAATAATCCAATTAAAAGATGGGCAAAAGACAAAAGTAGACATTTCTCCAAAGAAGATATCCAGATGGCCAACAGACACATGAAAAGATGCTCACTATCACTTATCATCAGGGATGATGATAAGAATGGCATAAGAAGGGCTAAAATCAACAACATAAGAAACAGGTGTTGGCAAGGATGTGGTAAAAGAGGAAGCCTCTTGCACTGTTGGTGGAAATGTAAACTAGGGCAGTATACTGTGAAGAAGAGTATGGAAGTTCCTCACAAAGTTAAAAATATAACCACACCTCTGCCCCCTGAAAATACAACTACTTCAGCAATCACACTACTGGGTATTTACCCAAGGAATACAAAACACTAATTCAAAGGGATACATGCACTTGACATTTATAGTAGCATTATTTACAACAGCGAAATTATACGAACAGTCCAAGTTCCACCAACGGATGAACATATAAAGATGTGTTGTGTGTACACACAGACACACAACGGAGTATTACTTAGCTATAAGAATGAAATCTTGCCATTTGCAATGAAACGGATAAAACTAGAGAGTACTGTGCTGAGCAAAGTAAGTTAGAGGAAGACAAATACCGTATGACTTCACTCATATGTGGAACTGAAGAAAAAAAACAAATGAGAAAAGGAAAAAAAGAGAGAGAGAAGCAAACCAAGAGACAGACTCATCATAACTATGGAGAACAAACTGATGGTTACCAGATGGGAGGTGAGTGGGGTATGGGTGAAGTAGGTGGTGGGGATTAAAGAGCACACTTGTCATGAATGAGCACTGGGAAGTGTTGAATCACCATACTGTACACCGAAACTAGTATTACACTGTATGTTAAGTAACTGGAATTTAAATAAAACTGTAAAAAAAAAAAAAAGACATTGTATTAGTTGTCTAAACCAAGAAGAACTACTTAATGTCTTTCCATTCTAATTGATCCTGATTTTTATCACTAGCTAACTGGCATATGGAACTATGACTGACTAATTCAATCACGGTAATGATTTCCTCCACCGGGGATTAGCTTACAAATGGGTAAGTGACAATTCTGGCTAAGACACAAGAGGGCATGAGTGCTGAGTGAGAGTGGTGCATGTTGGGCATGGAAGGTGAGGGTTGAGGCAGGGATACTTTCTGGGAAGGTTATCTCATAAGTTTAAAAAATGTCATAAGAAAGGTACTGTTTTCTGCCTTTGGACGTTCTTTTTAGAGGCCATGAGGTTTGTGGTTGCTGCAGACATCCTGGTGTCATATCATGAAGAAAAAGGCCTAAGAACAAAAGCCAACATACTAGGATACTAGAAGAGAAATATGAAAAGAAGTTGTGTGCCTGAGTTTCTGAATAAATTAAACCTAAAACCTCCCTACCTCTGGATTTCTTGAAAAGAAAGAAAATAAATGTTCACATTTCCCAAGTTATTCATGTTTTACTTGCAGCCAAACACATTCTGAGATGCATGTATTACTTTAATGATCAGGAAGAAGAAAAAAAAAATCAAGCTCCACCCTGTATCATTGAGTGCAACAGCTAAAACACACTACCACAGGTCAAAAATCTTGCAATTGATGCATACTACTTGAAAATGACTAAGTGCAGTTCAAGTATTCCAAACATTTAGTTTAAGTAATTTTTCTGTTGAAACTCACCAAACCTCTTTAATCAGGGGCAAAAGAATGTGCCTTAGTTTTTGTCCTGTCTGTGCCCTCAAGCAAGGCTCTATGACTTAAAATTTTCATCTTCTGACCTAAAGTTTAATATTAAAATACTTAGAGGGAATTCTTCATAAAGGTCTTTAATATCCTCAGATCTCTGTCAAATGAAAGATATATAAATAAGGACTCTTTTTTTAAAGTTTTTTTTCCAGAGTCACTGATTGTACCTTTAAAATACATAAAACTCTATTTTATATGCTACATAATACTATTTCATATTTTTTAACTTAAATACTTAATATATAAAGTAGTAAGATAACACATACCATCTCTTTGCAAACTATAGTCATCAGGCCAAATGTGGCCCAGCAACTTGTTTTTGATAGCCTGTGAACTAAGAATAATTTTAATGTTTTTAAAAGGTTATTAAGAGTGAAAAAGAAGAGAGGCGCCTGGGTGGCTCAGTTGGTTAAGCATCTGCTTTCAGCTCAGGTTGTGATCTCAGGGTCCTGGGATTTAGCCCAACATCAGGCACCCTGCTCAATGGGGAGCCTGCTTCTCCCTCTCCCTCTGCCTCTACCCCCACGTGTGTTCTTTCTCTCTCTCTCAAAAAAAAAAAAAAAAAAAAATCTTAAAAAACATGAAAAGAGGAACACCTGGCTGGCTCAGGTAGAAGAGCATGTAACTCTTGATCTCAGGGTCCTGAGTTAGAGCCCCATACTGGGTGTACAGATTACCTAAATAAAAAATTAAAAAAAATTTTTTAAAAATAAAGTAAAAAAGAGGAGGGAGGGGGAGGAGCAGGCGAAGGAAGAGGTGGAAGAAAACATGACAGAGACTGTATATAGTCCACAAAAACCTAAAATATTTATTATCTGGTCCTTTATAGAAAAAATCTGATCTCTGATATATGCTATTAAAATATTTATATATAGGGGTGCCTGGGTGGCTCAGTTGGTTAACCGTCTGACTTTTGGTTTCAGCTCAGGTTACTATCTCACAGTCATGGGATCAAGCCCTGAGTTGGGCTTTCGTACTCAGTGAGAAGTCTGCTTCAGATTCTCTCTCCCTCTCCCTTTCTCTCTGCCCTTCTCCACGTGCATGCGAGTGTGCTCTCAAATAAATAAATAAAATCTTTAAAATATTTATATAAGATGTTTTATGTTATAGTTTTCATTGTATGTTAAATATATTCTGTATTTTAAATATGTATGTACTTCAATTTACATATAAGTTTTATATAATCATCTGGGATCTAAAAGACCAACATTAACACATATCTTCTAATTTGGTTTTAAAATATACAGTACAAAAACATTAATATGGGGTGCCTGGGTGGCTTGGTCGGTTAGGCACCTGCCTTCTGCTTAAGTCATGATCCCAGGGTCCTGGGATCGAGCCCTGTGTCGGGCTCCCTGCTCAGTGGGGAGTCTGCTTCTCCCTCTCCCTCTGTTCCTCCCCATTTGTGCTTGCTCACTATCTTGCTCTCTCTCTCTCAAATAAATGAGTAAAATCTTTTTTTAAAAAATACTAATATTGGGGCACCTGGGTGGCTCAGTCAGTTAAGCATCTGCCTTTGGCTCAGGTCATGATCTCAGGGTCCTGGGATCGAGCCCTGCGACCAGCTCCCTGCTCAGCAGGAAGTCTGCTTCTCCCTTTTCCTCTGTCCCCGCTTGCGTGCACTCTCTCTGTCTCAAATAAATAAAATCTTAAAAAAAAAATTAATATTTCATCTTAAATGTAAACGTGATGTTAAAAAGACTAACTTAAAAAGTAGTATATGTTCATTTGGAAAGCAAATAGGTCCTCAGAAAGAAAAAAATGAAAAAACTTTAATTCTGCCAACCCAGAAATATAAATTTAATAGACTTTCATTCCAAGTTTATGTATAATCTTGTATCCTACCTTTTTTTAACCTAAAAGTCAATCCTGAGCATTTTCTCATGTCATTCTTCTTCTTTTTTTTTTAATTTTTAATACTTTATTATGTTATGTTAGTCACCATACAGTATATCTTTAGTTTTTGATGTAATGTTCCATGATTCATTATTTGCATATAACACCCAGTGCACCATACAATATGTGCCCTCCTTAATACCTATTACCGGCCTATCCCAATTCCCCGCCCCCCTCCCCTTTGAAGCCCTCAGTTTGTTTCCCAGAGTCCACAGTCTCTCATGGTTCATTCGCCCTTCTGTTTACCCCTCCTTCATTCTTCCCTTCCTTCTCCTACCAATCTTCCTATTTCTTATGTTCCATAAATGAGTGAAACCATATAATTGTCTTTCTCTGCTTGTCATGTCATTATTCTTTAAAAAGATATTTTCTTCCTTCCTTCCTTCCTTCTCTTTCTTTCTTTCTTTCTTTCTTTCTTTCTTTCTTTCAAGATTTTATTTATTTATGTGATAGACAGACAGCGAGAGAGGGAACACAGCAGGGGAGTGGGAGAGGAAGAAGCAGGCTCCCAGCGGAGGAGCCCAGTGTGGGACTCAATCCCGGAACGCCGGGATCACGCCCTGAGCCGAAGGCAGACGCTTAACGACTGCGCTACCCAGGCGCCCCCTAAAAAGATATTTTCAATAGCAGCAAAATGCCACTGAGAATTTAGATTGTTCCCTCTTTACTAATACAAAGAGTGCTATACTAAGCATCCTTAGAGCTATTACTTGCATACAATCATAATTCCCTTATGATAAATTCTTAGAAGCAGATTACTGGATACAGGAATAAACTGGAGGATTCCAGAATTAGGTCCTCATACTGCAAAAGAGCTTCACTAAAACCCATCTACCATCTTTTCATATGGTTCATCCATGATCCTTTCACAATCATTAAGGAGAGTAAAAGAATACTGAAAATACCCATTTTACTTTTGCCTTTGTGGGATATAAAATACCTCAAAGAAGAGTTACCTTTATGTTTGCTAAATCTATTTACAATACTGTCTAGGCATATACATTTCTGTAGTTCTTTCAAAGAAAGCATACTACACTGCCCAATTATCCATTACTAGGGTGTGTTTCTAGTACTCAAGACTGTCTAACAGCACCATGTTAAAACAAAAAAACAACAAAACACCATCAAAACTGATGGAAATGTCTCCTTCTTGAAGTTACCTCACCTCCATTGGCTTTGTTTGGTCCTTAACCAAATGCCTGGACATGCCCCTTTCCACAAACCAAATGCCGTATTTCAGACTTATCCAATATATGTACATGAAAATTGGTTATCATATGCTCTAGAATGATCCTACTTATGGGAAGCAAAGAGATGCATGTAAGCATGAGTTCTGGGCTAAAAATCTGCATATCGTCTCCAGAGACCCTCAAGATTCAACATGCAGCCTCCTACACAAAGATTACCTCATTTTTTTAACTAGAACTTCTTGCAAATTCAAATTTACAACAATTCTGCTTTACTTCAGTACTGCCTCACCAGAGCTCATAATGGGTCTAAATGCCCAACTTATTTGGCAAGGAAATATTAATTTTATATACTCAACATCAAAAGAAAATCAACATTCACCCAGCCTCCACAAGAATACCCTGCACACATGTAGTGCTGCTCACCATACTTACTCAAAAGTCACTTTTAAAGCTAGTCTCCCAGTTTACAAAAAAATATGTATATATTGGTCAGACTGGTCAAAGAAACTGGCTCAAGAGTGAACAGAATGCAGCCAACACAGCTCTCAAATCTGGACACTTTAACAACCCACCATTCTCTAAACGTCAGGGTGAAAAAGGATTAGGGGGCATCATACTAATAAGAGACAGAGAGTGAAGTCCTGCTCTTTAAGATTTCCTTCACCATCTTTAACATGTAATAGGGCTGAAAATGGGGGCAGTTCTCAGTCCGTTGAGCGTCCAACTCTTTTTTTTTTTAAAGATTTTATTTATTCATTTGACAGAGAGAGAGACAGCCAGTGAGAGAGGGAACACAAGCAGGGGGAGTGGGAGAGGAAGAAGCAGGCTCCCAGCAGAGCAGGGAGCCTGATGCAGGGCTCGATCCCAGCACCCTGGGATCACTCCCTGAGCCGAAGGCAGACGCTTAACGACTGAGCCACCCAGACACCCCGAGTATCCAACTCAGGTCATGATCTCACGGTCGTGGGATCGAGCCCTGTGTAGGGCGGTGCACTGGGCATGGAGTCTGCTTGAGATTCTCTCTCTCTCTCCCTCTGCCCCTCCCCCCAACTCATGCTCACCTGCTCACTCTCTAAAAATATAAAAAATACAAAAATAAAAATAAATACAGCTGAAAATGTTTTCTCTCAAAAAAGCTGTTTGAGGAGTAGGGATTCCAGATGTCAACTGTGTGCATTTTTATCTTGGTTTTGCCGCTTAACTAACTGTATGATCTTGGCTGGTTTACTCTAAAGCTTTAAACTTTTGTTTTCTCAACTGTACACATGGAATTTCACATGCACTTTATACAGTTATTTAAATGAGATCATGTATGAAAACACTCTAGCACAAGTAACACTCAATATTTATTAAATGAATGAGTGAGTGGAAAGAGGATATACTCTGTTTAAGGAGCAAATTAAAGACAGTTACCTGTAACAAATCTCTATTTGCATGTTTATCTAAAAGTGTTTCCCACTGTATACAGAATATAACAATACATGTCTCTTATTCTAATAAATTCTTCCTTTGAATTCTGCCTTCGTCCCAGATTATTTTCACTTACTGACTATAAACACTTGGTAAACCATGTAATATCCCTAAAAACAAAAAATCAAATATTTGCTTGGGAACAACTTGTCACTACAAACGCATTTATGTGGAGTGTTATGGAATTACAAAGCATAAGCTGCTTCTTGACCTTCAAATATATTAATAAGAATTTGTTAATACGCCTTTTACAACTTGATATTCTAATCTATAAAACATGATACTTATGCAGAATGCAGCAAGAAAATGCTGAATACAGTCCTTTTAAAGTCGGCATCTGTCTACTTTAAAAACTTACTGAGAAATGCTGAAGTAATTCATCTTTCTCCTCCTCAATGAATCCCCCAACTGTTAGTGGTTTGGGGCGGTGGTCCACCACCATGTGATTCAGTGAGCCCCTTCCTCTTCCTCCACGGCCTCTGCCTCTTCCTCGACCTTGAGACGACATAGTCTTTCCTCGACCCACAGGTAAAATACCTAATCGTGCAGCCTGAATAACAACAAAAAGTAAAATATAATATACACTGTCAGACTGAACCTTGGAAAACAGAGGAAAGAAAAAAGTATTATTTGAGGTGTTAAATGTAGTGGGTAACTTCTCTTAAACCTCACCTCAACCTGTAACTGACTGAGTTTTTTCCGTAACTCTGTTGTGTCTTCTCCTGAGGATAGCCTCTTGTGAAGGTCCAGTTCAGTATCTAATAGTTCTTTCTGAGCCTTTGGAAAAATTAAGAGTAAAATGTATTTGTTAAAAAAAAAAAGTATTTGTTAGATAACGTCTAAGACCTTATTCAGAATATTATATTGAGAATAAAAGGATGCAATAAACCTGAGTGTTTTAGGGAAGGTTAACTGTGCAAAAACACACAGAGTGTATACTGACATTAGTAACAATAATAAGCATCATTATTGCTTAAGATGGACTAAAAATCAGACCTTGGAAACAGTCAACTGAGAAGACGGAGCTGAGAATAATTTTCTAATAATAAGGAGTCATAAATGAAACACAATCAGACAAAATACGTAGGAAATATTCATTAATGGTAAAAACATAAATAATAGCTACATAATTGCTTTCAGATTTGAACTATTGCCATTCTTTTTTTGATGTACTATCCGTCTTTAGATGGCATGACTGTGAGAGAATCCCCCCCCCCATATACATACTCTTTAATTTTTAAAACGTGTATGTATTCCTTCTATAATTGGGGGGCATTTCAATAACAATTTTTTTTCAAAGCAATCTTGATGAACTACTTTATATTCCTCCAGTAATAGAGAACGAGAATTTCAAACGTATTATAATATTGTACATAAAAATTTGCATTCTATATATCTGATAAATTTATTATTCTGAGTTCTCAAACGGCCAGAAATTAATCTAAAATTTCATTCAGAGCTGTGGCATAATGGAACCACTGTGTACAGCAAGTATTCTCCCAGGGTAAGGAAACAAATGGCAATTAACAAAATTAGACTTAAGTGGATCTAGAATTTCTGATTAATCTTTTCAACAGAATGCCACATTTTTACCTATATAAAGCCAATGATACCTTCTGTATATTAAGAGATGGTTCCACTGTACTACAATATTAGAAAATTCATGAAACAGGAAAATACACCTTTCTTTTTTTTGCCATCACTCTAGCAATTTCATCTTCAGGAAAGGGACTTAAAAATCCAGTTAAAAAACACATCTTTGTTCAAAGAGGGTATTAGCATCTCTTTCAAAGAGAGTACACAGAATACATAGAAACATTAAAAAAAAAAGTTACTCTAATTGTCTCCCCATTAGACTATTAGCTACCTAAGGGTTCCAATGTACTTTCAAAGAGCCAAGCACATAAAGAGATGTTCAATAATCCTATGCTGAATGGAAAATGCAAATAGATACCTCTGTTTTTGTCTTTACTTTAGATGGTGTGGAGACTGCAGAAGATGTTTTTAATTCATCTTTCAATTGTGAGATCTTTTCACCAAGCTCTTTCAAAGTCTTCATTATGTTTGCCCTCTCTTCTGGTTTCATGTTTTTGTTCTTTTCTAGCTTAGATATTAGCATCTATAAAATAAACAAAAAAGTGAAACTACACTTAGTAAGTTTTAATATAAATAACCCTTATAAACTTTACTCTGAGGGTATCTTTGTAAAATCCATTGTATCCATCAATTCCAGCAGGCAAATAATGAGCTCTTGTCTTACCTTCTGGCATTCTATTTGTTTTTCTAGCACTTCTTGCCTCTTTTTCCTCATGTCTTGTTGTAGCTTCATTGCTTCCTATATGAAGAGATTAAAAAAGTTACTAACGGATAATGAAATTTGCCAACATTTGCATGCATTTGAAAAAGACCAACTCATTTCTTCTGGGTCATCCCTATGCTTTACAAGAAAAATTTTGCTCCTAATCAAAAAACAGCTGAAACCAGAGATGAAACCTTTAAATATATTTTCTGTATAGAGTTTATATTTATAACTGTACTTTAAAAAATATTTAAAATACTAAACACTGTATCTATGACATTTATATTCACTTGAATGATGTGAATATATTTATGAAGAAAAACAAGAGCTGTTTTCACTTTCCAGTGTAATAAGCCAATACTTATTTTTCAAGTTTAAAGTTTAAAAAATGTGAGACGAAGATAGAGAACAGAAGTCATAGCAAATTCTATGGATTTCTGCCAAGAAAATATTGCCTCTCACCCCTCTGTTAATCAAATCTCCAATTATACTCAGACAATACATATAAATATCTATTTTAGTTGAAAAACTCTTATATGAGTTTAAATCTAAAAAGATAAGGAAACTCAGAAGTGAGTCATATGAATAACTACTACATAAATGTTTTACTTTATGTGAAACACTGTCTAACTTACAAAGCAAGAGAGGAATTAAAAGAGGAAATAATGAAATAAAACTCTCTGCTTCTTTACCTTGGAGGAAAAACAAACAGGACAACTCAGTGTTGTTTATTTTTATATGGAAAAAATTCTTTCCTTGTGCTGAAAGGCAACTGCAAAATAGTTTTTTGTCTGTTCATCTTTTTTTTTTTTCCAAATGTACACTGCATCAAGAAGCAGCTAAATAAACATTTAAATGTAGTTCCATAACAACATGAACTAGTCAAATGTGTTAACATAATCACTTAAGAATTCAATGGGTCGTTTCCTCTTTAAGGAAATTAGAATCAAGGCTGTTACCTGCTTCTTTTTAAGAACTTCTTGAACATCATGAGATTTAGACCCTGAACAAAGTTTTGAAGGTGTCTTTAAGTTTGAGGAGCTGTAAATCATTTTTGGATGGCCTGGAGCTGAAAATATCTATGAAACACAAATATAATTAAATTAAATTTTAGAACGGTTTTCAAGTAAATTTTTAGAAAGACTGCATGTATTTGGTTTTTTTCAGGAGTTAAAATTTTTTTTACATTTAAAAACTTCATTTACAAAACGAGTTTTTTATGTATACATAAATTCGACTGTCACTCAAATATAAAAACAAAAATTAATTTTAGCAAAAATGTTGTGTTTTGGAATGCAATTACATTACTCCTCTTCTCTTTGTATTTTTTTAATTGAGAGAAAAAGAACTGCAGCCCCTTGTATATAGGAGCTGGCCAACTACTCTGAGTGAGGCCTTACTGTCCCGTTAAACAATTTCACAGAGTATCAACCTCCAACAAGGCCACTTTTGGGACCAGGATGGGTCAAGACAAAAACAAGATCACTCCATTGACTGAACAGACACAAAAAAGAGGAATATAATCTAAACAGTAAAAACGACTAAATATCTCTCTAACCTAACAGGAATGACTGCAGCTTCTTTACCCATTATAGCTTTAGCCTCTAGTTTTCCCTCCTTCTAGGTTAAGACTAATTAAGATGTCTGATCACAGAATTACTCCTGTTTCCTTAAACCCTCCCTCCAAATCACCTAACACAGGATTAGGGTACTTTGTAATCATAATCTTCTTATATTTAATCAAATGCTACATGAATTTATAATAAAACATAAGACAAGCAGTTAGCTCACAGATCTGAGCAAAGTGGTGGTCATCTCTACTATGCCAGGTTTGGTATTTAGATTCCTTTCCCCTTCTGAACAGACCACTCTCCAGTTAGTCTTCCCTTAAGGAACAGCAGAACGACATGGTACAGCACAATCTCTCTGGTACAAGTCTTTCCTAACATACACTCCTCTTTTATCTTTTAATTAAATATATGATATAAAGGACACAGAATATAATTGAGAAATTCACAGAAAATTCAATTGTGTAAACATCATTAAATATTCAGAACCAAATACAAAACTTCTCTCAACCGTACAATAGTTAACTGTCCTCAAAATTAAGCTACCTTAACTACACAGGGGGTCTCTGAAGTACTGTAGGAACCCTACATAGCTGAAATTCATGTTATTATTTATTAAAATAAAAATGGCAACACCTACAAATTACTGAGCACTTAGCATGCATTAAACACTTCTCCTTCCTTGCTTCACTAACACGAAATTTTTCAATCCCCGTAGAAACTCAATTTATTGAAAAGGTAACCATGCTTTACCAACATGAAAATTTTCAATTCTCACAGCAACTCAACTTACTGAAAAGGAAACCAATGTTCCTGAGTTATTCTAATACAGCTAGTAAGAGGCAGGTCAAGTTAGTCGGGGCTGTCTGACTTCCAAAATCTGTAATTGTCTTTGTTTTGGTATCTTTTTATAATGGAATTTTTGAAACAAAAGAGTTGTATTACCAATTTGATGTATCTATCACCAAGCACCAACAATTATCAGGACAAAAAACAGTAGTTCCCCCTTATCCACAGTTTGGCTTTCCATGGTTTCAGTTACGTGAGGTCAACTGCGGTCTGGAAACAGATGACCCTCTGACTCATCAGAAGGTCATTAGTAGCCTAACACTACGTCACAATGCCTGTATCACTCACCTCACTTTCCCTTATCATGTAGGCATTTTATTTTATCATTTCACTTCATCACATGAACAAGGATGAGTACAGTACAATATTTTGAGAGCGACCTCTCTTTTATTAAAGTATATTATTAGAACTGTTCCATTTTATTATTATTGTTACTCATCTCATTGTGCCTATTAAACTTTATTTTGGGTAGGGATATACAGGAAAAAACACAGTGTATATATATATATTTAGGGTTTGGTACTATTTGTGGTGTCAAGCACCCACTGTGGGTCTTGGAAAGTATCCCCTGCAGATAAGCGGAGACTCCTATAATCTTGTTTTACTTAAATCCCCAACTCCACATTCATACCATGTTGTTTTATCAGTAAATATTTCAGTTGTATCTTTAAAAGGTAAGGACCCCCCTTTTAAAGATAACCACAATACCATCATCACACTTAAAAGATAGATGTGATTAGATATTCACATCCTAAGATTGTATTATAAATTTCTAAACATTTTTTTTCCCATTTGAATGGGATCTATTAAAGTCCATCTACTGCAACTGGTTATATCTCTTTCAAGTCTCCTTTAATACTATTTCATTTCCCATTGCTTTCTTTTCCTTGCAAATTGTTGAAGAAACCATGTTACTCATCCTGCAGTATTTGCCACAGAATTCTATGATACCCTGGTAACATGCTCTGCTGTCCTAGAATTTTCTTTAAATTAGTGAGTAGATCTAGAACCTTTATGACAATTTCTCATTCTTTGACAGGACTCTAGAAATCTCTGACAACTTCATTTTCTGGCTGGATAAAATATTCTAGGGTCATCTGGAACACTGTCAGTCCCAGATCTGGGGAAAGCCATTTCTTCAAGAACCCCTGGCTCCTCTGAGTGCTTGGGAGGGGGCAGGGGGTCATTACCCTTGGAAAGACTATTATTTCTAGATCTTTTCAGTGAGCAGAATTAAGAAATGTTCTAGAGTTTTTTATTGCTTGTTTTTTAAGATAAAATGGTATCTGAATTTGTATCAATACAGTTAATCCTTGAACAACTCAGGAGTTAAGGGGTGCTAACCCCCTGCCCCACAGTCAAAAATTCACATATTTAACTTCTGATTCCCCCAAAACTTAATAGCCTACTGTTGACCAGAAGCCTTACTGATAACATGAACAGTGAACACATATTTTGTATGTTATATACTGTATTCTTACAAGATAAGCTATAGAAATCGTTTAGAAAATCATAAGAGAAAATACATTTACACTCTTTACTGTAATTACTTTAAAAATCCATGTTTAAAAGAGCCCGGATGTCCACTGATGGATGAATGGATAAAGATGTGTGTGTGTGTGTGTGTGTGTGTGTGTGTGTGTATAGCCACCAAAAAAAAAAAAAGAAATCTTGCCATTTGGAACAATGTGGAAAGAACTAGAATATATAATGCTAAGCAAAATAAGTCAGTCAGAGAAAAGCAAATATGATTTTACTCATATGTGGAATTTAAGAAACAGATGAACACTGAAGGGAAGGAAAAATAAAATAATATAAAAACAAAGAGGGAGTAAATCATAAGAGACTCTTAACTACTGAGAACAAACTGAGAGGGGCTGGAGGGGAGGTGGGTGAAGGGGTGGGGTAACAGGGTGATGGACATCAAGGAGGGCACTTGATGTAATAAGCAATGAGTGTTAACTGCAACTGATGAATCACTAAATTCTACCCTGAAATTAATAATACACTGTATGTTAACTAACTTGAATTTAAATAAAACCATAAGTAAATAAATAGGTAGATAAATAAATAATAAAGACCCATGTTCAGGTGGACCTGGCACAATTCACATCCATGTTGTTCAAGGATCAACCATACTTTCAATTCAAAGCAGGACTACAGTGTTTTTACTTATCTCACCTACCGTACACTTCTTTTCAACCACACTAAAAATCTCAGTTGTCAGTGACAATATAATCCTTCATTTGATTTATCCTACAATGCTCACAAACCAGTTTCAGAATACCAACACTGGCAACAACATGATTGCTGAAAAATACTTTTTGAAATTGCTTTTTGTGGGGCACCCGAGTGGTACAGTTGGTTATGTGTCCAACTCTTGGTTTCTGCTTAGGTCGTGATCTTAGGGTCATGGGAATTAGCCCCAAGTCAGGCTCCATGCTCAGTGCATAGTCTGCTTGGGTTTCGCTTCCCTTTCTCTGCCCCTCCTTGCCATTTGCTCACGCTCATGCACACTTTCTCTCTCTCAAATATTTTTTAAAAATTGCTTTTTGTCTTCAGGGTTTATCTCACTACGAATATATAGTCAAGTAACTAAAAGTACCTTTTATGTAAACATTAGTTCATTTGTTTCATTTTTCTTTTTAATTTTTAGAGATGATTTTTTTCATTTTATTTTATAACCGCATTCACCATTTACATGGTTCCAAGACAAATCTCCAAAACAAAACATAGTCAAAGCTGTCTAGTTTCTTCTATCCTTACCATAATCACCAAGACTTAAATTTTAGGAATTAAAAAAAATTTTTTAGTTAATTTCAGAAATTTTTGTTTCTGTTAATAAGCAAATACTTAATATGTGTTCATTGGACCTACTTGTTTAGACTAACAGGGCTGACTATATATGTTTTGTTCCATTTTACTTTTTTACCTAATATATCCTGATGATCACCACATGGTTCATATGAAGATACTACTCCTCATTCCACTGTAAAGTTGCACATACACTGTTCTATGAATGTACTACTACATTTTAAGTAACTAGTCCCCTACAGATGGACATCTGGGTTGTTTCCAGTCTTTTGCTATTATAAGGAGTCTACAATTAGTAGCCTAGTATGTACATTTTTTCATAGTTTAACAAATGTACTTTTGGCATACATTCTGAGGAGGATTATTACTGGTTTAGAAAAAATGCATACATAATTTTGCCAGACACTGCCAAATTTGCTTTCATGGGGGTTGTACCATTTAGCATTTCCATTGGCATCTAAATCTCAGATCTTTTCAGAAATTATCCTAGTTTATTATGTAATTTTTAAAATGGATCTAATTTTATATTTTCTATATGGCTATCCAGTTACCCAAACACCATTTACCAAAAAGTCCATACTTTCCCCATTGACCTAAGATACTGTTTTGACATCTAAAAATTCCTATTTTCAAGTGAGTCTATTTCTCGTCTTTTATTCTGTTCCACTGGTCTATCCATGTGCCAGTATGGTTATACAGATTTCATAGTATTTTTTTTTTTTAAAGATTTTTATTTATTTATTCGACAGAGATAGAGACAGCCAGCGAGAGAGGGAACACAAGCAGGGGGAGTGGGAGAGGAAGAAGCAGGCTCATAGCGGAGGAGCCTGATGTGGGGCTCGATCCCATAACGCCGGGATCACGCCCTGAGCCGAAGTCAGACGCTTAACTGCTGTGCCACCCAGGCGCCCCGATTTCATAGTATTTTTTAATGTCTAATACGTCTAGTCTCCCCTTGTTCTTTTTCAGAATTTTTCAGGTCTTCTTTGAAATAATCACCATTGTGGAAAGTCACTGTACAGATATATTCCTAAAAGCAAAGAAACTACTTAAAATATATTCCAAAGTTTGACTTCTGATTATGACAGAATTTTCTTCATTATGTTCTTACTTAAAGAAGAAAAGAAATGGACTAAGAAAGACATCTATTAACAAATGGCTAAAATTCTCAAATTCCTACTTCGCTTTGAATAGGAAAAAAATTTAACTAGCTTATTTCTGGCAGAATCATGGAAATTAGAGAAGTATACCTGCCACACTTAGGTTAGCTCTCACATTTACCTTGACTGAAGAAACAAGACATTACAAATTTGGATGAAAGTCAATTTCTTAATTTCTCTGTGTCACTGACCAGCTTTAAATATATCTGAGGATCATAGAAATACGTACCTGGCAATCTTCTCCAGCACCACCTGACTGATTCAATAAGTGTGATGCATCACTCTGGTTACCACTTGCATGTCCAAGACGATGTTTAACAGGAACTTTGTTAAGAACATAGGCGCCCGATGTCTGTGGTTTACTCATCATCTGCACACACAAAATAAACACATACGTGGTAAAAGTTTTTAAAATGTCCAAGAATGATACAAATTCAGGGGGGTGATTACCATGGGGAAGAAAATAAAGAAATGAGAAAGGAGGGTGCTTCAATTATCTATAAGGTTTTATTTTTAAGTGGCAGATATACAAATGATTGCTATTATCCATACTTCTATGGATGTCTGAAAAATGTCATAACAAAATGCATACATATATGCTCATACAGATAAAAATTTCTAATAATTTTTTAAATGTTCCCTTTAAGGGATTTGGGGGTTTTAACTGATGGTAGCTTACATCAATAATAGTAGCTTGGAGAGACTATGGACTATGAGAAACAAACTGAGGGCCTCAGAGGGGAGGGGGGTGGGGGACTGGGATAGACCGGTGATGGGTAGTAAGGAGGGCACGTATTGCATGGTGCACTGGGTGTTATATGCAACTAATGAAGCATCGAACTTTACATCGAAATCCGGGGATGTACTGTATGGTGACACAATATAATAAAAAATCATTAAAAAAAAAATAAGTATTCATAGAAAAAAAAATAATAGTAGCTTGGTGCATGTATATATGTATATACGCTCATACAGATAAATATGCATGCTTATATGTTATATATGCTCATTCAGGTAAAAATTTCTAATAATTTTTTAAATGTTCCCTTTAAGGGATTTGGGGATTTTAACTGAGGGTAGCTTATAACAATAACAGAACAGGGTCTAATAGATCACAAAGGTGACAGTATCACTTTTATGCACCACCTGGTCAACATCTAGGGGAAGCATTTACCTTTGGGCTCTAACATGAAGTGGGACATAGACAAAAGAAATTCAGGCTTAGGTGCAAATAAAAAGGATGATGACTGGACTTAAAACTATGTACGGTAAGATATCCTTTTTAAAAATCTGAATGCATTTAACTGAAACAAGAGAACACCCAGGAAAAGGTTATGATTATCATCAATATTGGAATGGCTCTAGTGCATGGTAGTTTGTTCTTTCCTTCCTTCATCTATTCATTCAAGTGTATTATGAGCAATACATGCCAGGCCTTGTTTTAGGCATGGAAAACAGAATGAATAAAATAGACAAAATCCCCATTTTCTTGGAGCTTACATTTCAGTTTTAAAAGTTTTAAGAGCTTTTTAAGAGTTTTCTACATGGAAAAATTAAGACAGAAGAGTGGGTAAAAGGATGACTGATTCTAACACAAAACAAAGCAAAAGTTCTAGATTCAGAGTTGTCTGGTAGTGGACAGTTACTACATTTTACTGTTGAGAAGAATCACTAAGGGTATTTCTTTAAACATGTAGATTTATGGGCCTCATATTCTAAAGACTGACTCTATAAGTTAGGGGAGATAAGGCCCAGGAATTTGTACTCAGGTAATTAATTCCAATAGAACAGCACTTGTCTAACTTTACGGTTCATTAGAATCATCCAGAGAGCTTGCTGAGGCCCCAACCACAGTGATTCTGACTGAGTAAGGTGGGGTGAGGTCCAAGAAACTGCATGTCTGGTAAGTTCTCAGGAGAGGAGATGCTACTGTCTGCAGATAAAACTGAGTGGCTTTAACATAAATCACCTAAGGACCCAAACTGAGAAACAATGATCTAGATAGAAGATGGGACTAGAGGACCTCTCATCCTCTGTGAACCAGTGGATTACCTTCTGGATACCCCCATGTACTGTAGAGGGAGGAGACTGGGCCACCAGCACCTGCTGCTGATGAAGGTGCTGTGGCAGATGATGGTGCTGTTGTGACAGGTGACTAAGTGTTTGCTGCTGCTGCAGGAGTAGCTGTGTTGGAGACTGTAGTGCTGGCTGCTCGTTGTTTTCTCTATGCCACAGAACTCGAATGAATCGGTTGTTTAGAACTGCTTCAGTGCTGGAAATGGCTTTCCTGGCCTCCTCATTGGTAAGATACTGGATGAGTGCTGCTTCCGGATCTCCCTTAAAAGCAACCTGTAAGAAAAAACAAAAGCATCAACAAAAAAATCCACAGAAATTAACAAATAGTTAAATGCAAATAAATTACTGAAGAAATCAATAATTCAAAAGTAGGGAAGAGCCTGCTGAAATCCATTCTGAATGCTTTGTAAATAAAGTTCTTCATCCCTCTAAAAGATAATATGCATATTTTCCAAAATGATACATAAAAGAATATTAGATAATTCAATAAATAATCCTAGTAATGTTACCTAACCACTTGGGGAAAAGTTGTTAGATCCCTCCCAGATATCTTACATTCAAATAAACTCCAGAAAAGGAAACTATTTTACAATAATAAACAAAACACCTGATAAAAACACAGAAGAAAAAAGGGTGGACATCTGTATAATCTGAGTGTTTGGAAAACCTTTTTATGCATACCTATAAAAGTAGGATCCATAAAGACAAAGAACAGGAGATTCTACCACATAAAATTTTAAAATCTGTCAATCCAAATATGCCCTAAACTAAATGATGAATGGAAAAACTGTTTTTAATATATATGACAAGCAGTGGCTTAGAAAAGCACTATTGTAAATGCCTTCAAAAAAATGGGCAAAGACAACAGGCACATCCAAAAATAAAACCTGCAAAAGATCTATATAAGAAACATATTTTAAAAAAGCAAATTAAAACAAGTATAATTTTTCACTTACGAAACTGGCTAAAAAATTTTAATGGATCCACATTACAGTGCTGATGAGGGTTCATACAGTGCATTTGGGAGTATCAACTGGCACAACCCTTTTGGAGAACAATTTGGCAGCTCAAATAAAAAGTCTTAAAATTCCCTTTAATTCAGCAATGCATCATAAAAAAATAATGAAGGTTCAATGACAAGGAAGCTCACCACAGCATTGTTTTTATATAAAGCAATAAAACAACAGAAATTCCCAACAACAAAGAACGTAAACAAATTATGGCCTATTGTTAGGGACTGATTTATGACCTCCCTCCCAAATTTTTATGTTGAAATCCTAACCCCCCAGTGTGACAACATTTGGAGACAGGGCTTTTAGGAAGTAATTAAAGTTAAATGAGGTCATAACGGCGGGGGCCTGATCAGATGGTACTGGAGGCCTTATAGAAAGAGGAAGAGATCTCTCTCCCCTTCCACAACTCCAGGACAGCAAGAAAGTTGCGACTGGCAAAGCAGAAAGAGAATCCTCATCAGGAACCAACTTGGCTAGCACCTTGATTTTGGACTTCCCCCGAAATAAGTTTTTGTTGTTTAAGCCACCCAGTCTATGGTATGTGTTACGGAAATCGGACGAGACTCACTGACCAAACTACATTAAGCCATCTTATTTTTTCTAAATGCTGTAAACAATAACGACCTAGGAAACATCTTAAGAGAAAAAAGGCAGTCAGAGACATTTGGTATGACTTTGTATTCTTGAAGTGTGTAAAGTATTTTTAAAAGGAGAACATGTGTATATGTGCATATGTGTGTTCTTCCATATAAACAAATATAGTATGTCTTCTCATTAAAATATTAGTAACTATTATTGCAGAGTAGTGAGATTCAGGTGATTTGTTTTTTCACTTTTGTTTAATGTACTTCCAATCATCTATAAAATTAAACATGTACTACATTCAGGGACAAAAAAACTGCTTAAAAATCTCTCAAAAAGATTTCTCTGAGTTCTTTGAAATATCAAATTTCCTAGTACTACTTTCTTAAACTCAGTTATATAAATCACATTTGGTTTGATGACAACACTAACCATCAGGGGTGACTAACTGAAACTGCAAATTAATGAGGCCTTCCAAATACTCTCAATTACAGCATAACACTCAACCACAAATTCATAAATTGGAGACAGCAGAATACAATTTATGAAATATTAGATAACATGTTATACTGCCTAGAATTCTCAAGATTAGAACCATCCATAACCAATTACTATTTCACTGCAATATAAGAGTCATTCAGTAAACAAAATTACAATCTTAGAAATTACCAAAAATCTCACCTATCTAGTTAGAATACTAAAGCAGATTAAAAAGTCATTTGTCCAGAGATAACACTATGAACAAAAATACACTAACTAGCCTGTGTGTCTTTCAAGAAGAAGTTGTGGATAAGAAACAAATGCATTTAAAAATACAAATTCAGCTTAACAATTTCATCATAAAATTGTGTATCGAGCTATATAGTGGAGTTTAAAACACTTAGCAGAGATAATGAGAGTAATTACTGGCTCATTTAAGCAAAATGAACTGGTAAGAGTATTTTCAAAGATGCATAAAACCACATTAATTCTGTCACCAACCTAGCCACATTTACCTGGATGTTTACAATAGTTCCAAATTTGCTGAAGTGTTCGTTGAGCTTGGTAATATTGTTCAATTCCTGAGGGATTTTCTTGACTTCTAATTTGGTGTTTGTATACTGATTCTTTCTCAAGAATCCTGGTTTACTCTGACTGTTATTCCCTTGCCTGAAAAGAATATTAATAGATCTTGATTAATTCCCCCACCTTACACCTAGCCACGAGAAAGGTCAACAAATAATTTAAGTTTATGTGTATTAAAGCACCATCTGTAAGACATTCTTACATTCTTGAGAAATATACTTAACATTCTTCAGAAATTACTATATAATTTTCACATCTTCCTTGTAGAGAGAAAGAAAGAAGACTGAATGGCAAAAGATGACAAAACGAAAAAGACCCAAATGAGATAAAAAATCATATGGTACAAAGATCCACAACAATTACCAAGGAGTCTAACTTTAAAGCAAGGAATGAACATCATTTTTTTTAATGGCATGTTTTCCAACTTTGGCAAAAGTACGTTGAGTTTTTCCTCTTTACTACTCATTTCCAGTGTCTCAATAATTCTTAATACTGGGCTAGGCCTAGATATAGTAAATACAAATTATTAATATCTATTATTAATATTCTGTTAGCTCTTCCATTTTTAAGATGTTCTAATGATGCCTCTGGGAACCCTAACTTTGAGACACATAGTTTGAAAATCATTGATTAATGACAGCTCTTAATTTTACAAATTAACTAATGCACACAACAATAACAAAAACACCAATTAGATGTTACTAAGTAGCAAATTATCTTACTTTCCCAGCCAAGGTTTCTTTGTGAGTGGCCCTTCCAAACCACTTATAGCTCTTTTTCGGCTATCTGGTTCAAGAACTACTCTGGTTATGTTGCTATTAATTGAAACAGGAACTGGTGGTTCAGTCTGGATGACAATGTTAGCAGCTGTTGAAAACAAAAATTAACATTACTAACAATGCATGGTCCTTGGGGAATTTCAAATGATTAAAATATTTAGCCTAAAAGCTAAAAAAGCACAGTGAATAGCACCAAACTACCATCCCTTTTCAGAAATGCTTAACAGCAAGAAAAAATTATCAACTGCCTTTTTCTCCTTTTTCAAAAAATACAACATCCAAGTTTAAAAAGTCATAGGCAACTCCAATGTAATAACTAATTCAGGCAAGGATCCTCAATGGATGCAAAAAAATAAATCGGTGAAAGACTGTTACAGAACAAGATATTTTTTTTAGAAAAAAATTTTTTTAAAGATTTTATTTATTTGAGAGAAAGAGAGCACGCGTGCAGCACCACAGTGGGGGGGGGGGCTGCAGGGAGGGGGAGAGGAGAGGGAGAAGCAGGCTCTGGGCCACCTGGGTGAGCAGGGAACTCTATGTGGGGCTCAATCCCGGGACCCTGGGATCATGACCTGAGCTGAAGGCAGATGCTTAGCCCACTGAGCCACCCAGGTGCCCAAACAAGATACTTATGTGGTGCCGAAGTACCACTCCACAAGTGATTACACTACAAAGGAGAGATCTAACTATTATCACTGCAGGCAAGCAATCAAATTTAGCACCATAAATATTGTGAAATTATTTGTATTCTGATGTGATTCAATAAAAAGTCCACCTAGATAGGATATTATATTTTCTTATGTGCAGCAATTATAATTTTCTTATGTGCAGCAAAGATACGGTGCTTATATGTGACTACACCTTATTCCTGAATGTAAAATAAAGGATCTAAAGTGCACAATCCCTACAACACACTTTCAAGTAGTTCAAGAAAAAAAAAATGTGAAGGGAGAAGGGAAGAAAGGAGGAAGAGAAGAATGTGTATGTATACAAGCAAGCACTCACACCCAAAGGTGACAAACACAGTAACAAATGGTGAACCAAAGTGAAGGTATTTAGATGTTTATTGTACTTCGATTTTTTTGTAGGTTTAAAAATTTTCAAAACTCAAACGTTGGAAGAAAAATCCAAAGCCAACACTATAAACTGGCATGTTTCATTCACAACATTTAAAACTAAAATACTTTAACTGACCTTACAATGGCTCATCTGTGGGTGGGAAGAGGTGTGTTGAATAAAAAAGTAAGTTAACACCAATCTATGCCTGACATACTCTGAATATTCTCCTTAACTTTAGTAACTCCACCAAAAGTAAAGCTAGCAGCAAAGAGTAACATGTAGGGCTAGATATCTATGTGGTGCCAAAGTACCACTCCACAAATGATTACACTACAAAGAGAGATCTAACAATTATCACTGCAGGCAAGCAATCAAACTTAGCAACATAAATATAATGAAATTATTTGTATTCTGATCGGGGGATTTCACTGTGTGACAGTGAAATTGTGAGGCAAGCTCACTCATTTAACATGTATTTCTTCAGTAGCTGCTACAGCTCCAACAATTATATTAGACCTTATGTGTAAGTTCGTGAACAAAGTCACTATGATCTCTGACCTTCTATGGCGTTTGTTTTTAGAAGGCTAATGCAGATAACAATTGTGATGGCATAAAGCATTCTAGAATTTGAAATGCCATTATATCTTCCCTAGAATACTTTTGATGACCTCTTAACATTGCTTCGTGCTTTTCTTTACTGAAGTGTTTTATAAGGAAAGGAAAGAGATACATAGCTAGAACTTCAATGACTTGCCAACGCAACAAACCAAGCCTGTTGTACAAAAACCACATGACTTCTGAGTGAGATTATCCATGAATTACTATACATGAACGCACACAAAGACCAGACTAGTGGCAAAAGGAAAACATGAATTTCTGAGAATATGATCTTCCCACTAATTTCAAGTAATCTGGTAATAATTTATGCATTATAGCACAGAAGGTAAAAGCACATTCTTCAGAATTAGATACGCCTGGGTTCAAGTTCCAGTTCTGTCATTAATCGCTGTGTGACCTTGGGCAAGATCTTTTAACCTCTCTAACCCTCAGTGTCTTTATCTGTAAAAAGAGAATAAAAATAGTACCACTTTCAAGGAGTTGCAGGAAAGGAATACAAGAGATAATACTACATATAAAAGCATTTGGTTTCTTCTTGACACAAAACTGTTAGTCTGTAACAGTGATATTAATGGTAGTAAAGAGAAGTTAATAAAAGCAAGACAGGAAAGAAGGTAAGAACAGGAAAATGGACACCATGTAATTAAATCAGAAAAATACTGTCAGGATGGCCCATGGCCAGTCATTCGAATTAAAATTAAATATTACAAATCAAACTATGTAAGAAAGAAGAAATGGAACGTCATCAAGCTTTCTAGCCCAACCTTTCTGAGGGGAGGAGAAAGAAGGACATCAACCCATATTAAAGGTAAATGCTTGGGGCGCCCAGGTGGCTCAGTCGTTAAGCATCTGCCTTTGGCTCAGGGCGTGATCCCGGATCCCTGGGATCAGGCCCCGCATCAGGCTCCTCCGCTGGGAGCCTGCTTCCTCCTCTCCCACTCCCCCTGCTTGTGTTCCCTCTCTCACTGGCTGTCTTTCTCTCTGTCAAATAAATAAATAAATAAAATCTTTAAAAAAATAAAAAAATAAAAGTAAATGCTTGCATTTAGTCTTTATTTTATTTTTCTGCATTTAGTCCTTAAAGTTTTCTAACTATGCTTTGCAAAGGTCCTAACATATGGTTGTAATCACAAATACCAAAAAAGATCAAATGATAATTTTATTGCAGTGTTTCAGATTCTCAGTTATTAGTGTGAAGCACAGCTCTTATAATACAAAGGAGGCCCTTAAATGATCAGTTCTTTGAGGGCAAGGGACCATGTCATTTCATCTTTCTTTACCTAATATCTAACATAGTGCCCAGTAAATAGCTAAAACATAAAGGTCTACAAAAATAGCAATTAAAAATGTAAGCATTATTTTTATTTTAAATATATCCTAATTATAGCTTTAAAATAAAATTTGGAGATACAATTATTCAAACACATTTATTTGATAATTATATAGCACTCTTCAAAAAGACAATGTGTAAGTAATTCTGAACTTTAGTGAGGTCTAAACTGCTAAATTTAGTGAACTCCTGTATAACAATAGCATCAAAGAAAGTATGAGGCAGTCCCACCTCTTGGATTTGCATCCATATCTCCAGATGTTAGGCCAATCAGGTTTGGGCGCTGTGTCTGTGTTCTTGAAAAGAACTGTCTGTACTGAGATCTACCAGAACTGGTAATACTAGGAGCTTCTGGATTATAACCATCTGGTTCATATGTATCTGGGGGAAAACAAAACAAGACACATAACAAATCAGAGAGAAGTTAAGTAATTTCTCATTAATAAAATAAACAACTGCAAAAATGAATTTTTTCTTCAACAAATTTATCAATCTATACATATATATCTGAATTACAGTATATAGATATACCTGTTAGAAGTGAAAGAAATGAAAATGCTCCTGTCCCAAAATACAGATACACAGATCCATGCTTAATTATGGAGATATTCCCAGATTCATTTACCTAGCCATTTTTATCCTCTATATTAATCGCTTAATCCTAGAAACATGCACATACATGAATACCATATATAAAGGACTGGTTGAGTTTCCTCAATTACCATGTCTCACCAATTTCCAGGTACACTTAATTAGGGGGAAATCAATCTAATTTGGTTATTGGTTATGTACAGTTTAAAATGGAAATATAATAGCTGGTTTCATACATAAAACATTTCAAATGCTTTATTTCCAACACCTAAATAAATTTTATATGTCTAAACGTAATCACGATCTTACTACCAACTACCTTATCAATGTCCCTTTTATCACATTCCCTTTGTTTTCTCTAAAACTAAATATTTAATTTTTAAAATCTAATGCTAAATAACTATTTTGTTAGTGTTAAAGAAATTCTGAGTGTTCATCTCTAAACAGTATATATCCTCTTCATCCTACATAAAATCAAAGAACGGTTAAGATTAAGTGAAGACACTGGTTTTCCCCACTGTGCTTCAGAAGTCCTTGCATCTCTTTTTTATTTTCTTAGTGGAAAAATTCTCTATGGCGTTCATATGAAGTTTCAGCTACAAGGTAAGAGACATTCAGATCCTTATTAACGGCAAATCAGTTCTGTGATTCAAAGTAGGTGATCAGCAAATTATTATAAAAAAAGTTTTCAGTTACCACTTGGTAGTCTTGACAGAAGATCTCTTATAGTTAAAATCTCCTATAGCTGCAGGAAGTTTTAAAGAAGTTACACAATCAAATGACCTTGTTCTATAATTCCCGAGAATACACAGAACCCCTAGAAACTTAAAAGTCCTTAAGTCAATTACGATGAACTGAAATCCAAGGGCAAAGTGAGAAATGTTAAAAACCTCATGAGACGCCCACGAAGCACTCCACACAGGTCTTCAACATGTACATGTAGGTGGGAGGGGGAGTTTTCAAGATACCACTGCATTATACACAGCCAGTCCATACATGGGGTGGGGGGCGGGGGGAGACATAATCATCCATGATCAGCAAGAAATCAGATGTTTTTGTTTCGTTTTAAAAAAAATTAACCTAGTTTTTCTTGAAATATATCAATGATTAGAAAACATTCAAATATCCTCTTCCTATTTACTGGATTAGAAATTAGTTCAAAGAACTAGCATGACTTTTGTTCCTGAGGCACTAAAACTCAACATAGAGGACACCAGAGATAACAGACACACAGGAGGCCTCATCATCTTGCAACCACTAGGGACAAATCAAAGACGCAGAGGAAAAGGAAAGAAAACTACCTAAGAGCTTTAATGGAACTTTGTGACAGCAGATCAGGATGCCAGCCACCACTCAGGCTGGCAGGCTGTGGTACAAAAAGATCAGAGAGGTGGATGGCCATTTGTAGCAAAGCTTACCTGGGACCAGAGGGGTGGGGCTGGAGACTGAGGTATGGTACCCAATGGAGGATCCCATGAGGTTTCGAGGTGGCACCAAACGAGCTGCCAACAGAGGAGGCGGTGTCCCCAACTGAAGTCGCTCAGATGCAGCAGCACCATGTTCACGAGAGTACATGGGCTGTCCTACAGGGGAAAGAATAGGAGGGCAGCTGGGAATGAGAGTCACAAGCTTCTCAGGTAATGCCGTACTTCCTGAGACTTCAGCCAAGAACAGAGAAAGTACACCAATGGGAATGGCAGTCGAGAAACGTATTACTGAGATTCTTCCTAACTCAAGAAACAGACATACAAGTGGTTAGGATGCACTAAGGTATAAAGAAAGAATAAGAATTAGGTAGTATGACTGCATAGTCATAGAAGTGAAATGTGCAGTCAACCATATCACACTATCAGACAAATGTGCCCTGAGCTATTACTCATATAGAGACTTGTATCCAATAAAAACATGTAGTTTTGAAGACTGTCATACCCATCAAAACCAAAAACTGTTCTCCTCAAACTCACATAATTTCAGGTTCACACAAAACTACTCCCATATCTAAGAGAAAAAGAATAAAGAAATCAAAAAAATTAAAACACACACACACACACACATACCACAAGCATACCCTCATAGAGAATAAGAAATATTCAAAAGAAAAAACTAAACAAGATAATGAAAACTTGTTACTCCTTAACACGTGGGTAACAAGTACAAAGAAAAAAAGGACAAAACCCCAGTTACAAAGACCAACCACTGTACATATGAAATCACCTCAAATATTAAGAACCACTTTTTGAAAGAAAGGACATTTAGTGCTCACATTTATTAATGGAACAATGTCTGACACAATGAAGTTAAATTTGGTAGAACAGGATTTAAAAAGAAGTATGAAAGAGCAGTTTTTTTCTCTCATTGCTCGCTTAATAGTATCTGTTTTCCTGACTACCCTATGAGACCTATTTATAATATTTACTCAATACTTTATATCTAAAGTCAGACATTCACTATGTGGCACAAGATAAAGTGAATTCAGAATTTTTTTTATACCCAATGACTGTCCCTAAAAGTTACGAATTTCCAAAAGATTTTTAATACACTTTAACAGAACAAGCCACAAAGCAACCACCTGATTTCACAGTAAATGTAGAAGGGAAACAGATGTAATAAATTTTACTATCCTTCTTCTCCTATATGCGAAGTAAAGGGGCAAGTGACGAATCATACTGTACAGCAGACCACAGAACTGTGTGCTTAGCACCAATTCTTTCAATATCTACATTTTAAAAGGCTCTTTCAATCATTGTTACAAAAACAATCTAACATATCAACAACCTAAAAATAGTTGTTAAGAATGACCTATTGTGCAGAATTTCTGCAGAATGAAGGAGTATACTAAAGAGAAAAATGGGGAAGTGCATTCTCAGTCCACATGACTGGTTTAAGTTTTTGACACAGCATTCAATGTACCCAGTATAATTAACTAATAACTGTCTCAAAGTGAATTGAAAAGTTAAAGGCTAATTTGCACAATGTCCTTTCAACACGAATGACAAAGAATATGCATTTAATTGCAGAAAGAAGGCTGTTTATTCAAATTAAGCCTGATGTTCTTCAACACCTGCTGAGATCTCTAAATACTATTTAAAAACAAAAAGCTTCCTTAGATAAAAGGCTGACTCTAGGTCTGGGCAGAAAATTAAGATGAATCTGGTATACTGTCATACACACACACACCTTGTGCTTCTAGAAGCAAGACAACTATCAAACACTAGGTGTGTCAAAAACAAAACAATCTGCAGGAGCCAACATGAAGAGGCTCCCATGGTCAAAGAAGAAACAATGTGAACACCAAAAAGGATGTAATGGGGTGAAACATATCAACATGTTAAAAATCCATGAGTTCATAATGACCCCTTTGGAAAATACTAGGAAAGCAGGTCATTCTTCTGAAAACTGACAAATGAAAGGAATCAAGTATTTATCCCGTCTTTCCTATAAAAACTGCATTTCAAGTTAACCAAATGGTTAACACTACTGAGTTTCACTTCATAGAATGCCAGTCAATAAACATAGAAGGAATTATAGAATTAGAATCACTTTTATATAGAATATAGAATTATAGATTCTATATATATAGATTTATATATATTTATATATATTTATATATATAAATATAGATTCTATATATAAATATAAATATAGAATTAGAATCACTTTTATAACCCCTAATGAAACAACAGATCTAAGCAGTGATCACAAATGGCTGCTGAAACCATGAGCAACTTTTAAAATGGATGAATTAAATGAAACACCTATATACATTGATCAATATTTACAACAAAGGAAAAAACTCGACATTATGTACATCACAGAATATTACAGTAGGAAACATATCAATAAAATATTCATGACAAAAAAAAAAAAACCCAGTGTGAATCTAAAGTCTCCAAATGTAGCCCCCAAATTTACAGGAAATAGAGAGGACTGAAGAATGTGTTAAATGACACAAAGGGATGCAATATGCCAAGTCCAGAATGTGAAAAAATTCTTCAGGACAATGTGTTTCTTAAATAAATGTCAAGGAAAAACCAAAAAAGAGGTACAGGAAATCATTAAAGATTTAAAGACTTAAGAAAGATATCTTCTAAATGTAATATATCACCTTGTTTGGATGCAGCTTCGAAAGAACCAGCTGGGAAAGGACACCTATGATACAGTTTGGAAATATGAATACTGATTGGATATGTGACAACGGTAAATACAAAAATTTGGGGAGTGTGATGAAGTATTGTGATAGTGTGTGTTTAATCCTTACCTTTTAGAGATACAGACTGAAGTTTTTACTGATGAAATGTTACGTTTGGGGGTGGTTCTAAAATAATCAAGTCAGGGGTGAGTTACAGAGGAAGCAAGATTAACCATGTATGTTGAGAAGCACTGAAGCCGGTGAGTACTTGAAAAGACTCCCGCAATATTTGCTTTCCTTTTGTGTGTATTTGAAATTTCCCAAAATAAGTTTTTCTTAAATCAAGTAACGGTGAAGGTGAGCTGGTCATAACTTATATTCATTCAGTTTAGCTCTGGTTGGCATAGAGAGTGACTAGATAATTCCAAACTGCAAACTTCCCCAATTCATGCTCCTATCTTAAGTTTTTCATGTATTTTACATGCCTGAGAGCAAAATTTTCACATTCTTAATGTTAACTTTAGTCAGATGAAGAGTCTTTACGCAAGCTGAAATTTTACTCTGTAATTTCCTGATTTTGTCATTAAGAGTATTCCCAGGAGACAAATCTTAAATTTTAAACTAAAAGCTCAATTAGAAAACAAAAAAGATACACCTTCTAATTACTGGCCATATTTATCATATATCTCTGTATTAGAATCCAAGGTCCCTAGCACATCATCTGAAGTTCCAGGGCCTAAACGGTGCCTGATGCATAGTAGGAACTCAATAAAGAATCACTTAAAGAAAGGATGAAAGCTTATTTATTAGAAGTATCCCAATGACCAGTATTTTGGATGAAACTCTGTATGTTGAAATGGGCAGTGAGATAATGAATATGTCACAAACCAAAGTAAAACACAGGAGACAGAAACCCCAGACAATATTCAATGACTCTATCAAATATCGATATACTTTTCTAGACATCAAAATCCATGATTCTACACTGAAAAATGTTCTATAGAATTAAACGAGGAATCTCAAGTTTAGTAGGAGTATAGTGTTTCAGTAATTTTAGAGAGTTGATAAGAGGAAATATATTTTCAGGAAGATAAAGATAATTTACATAAATTCATTTGAAGACTGACAACTGCCTTCAACCTAAAAATCAGTCTGTTGAATACAGGATATTATATTCTAGCATTACTTCTTCACACACTCATTAGAGTGAGCTTAGCAATCATAAAATTTTTCTACTAGCCTTCTTCAAAGAAACTTAACAGGTTGAATTTAAGGGAAAAAAGGGAATAAACTTGAAAATGGTACTATGAAAACCAAAAATATATACAATGAGTTGGTTAATTCAAATTATGGTACAATATTTTAAGTACTTCAGAGGAAATAGTTGATTTTGTAATAGGTGTTACCATATTGCTCTCTTTCCATACAATTTCAATTATATCTATGATTTGAGTCCTTTTCAGAGTATCTGTGACATTTTTAATTCAAGAAACAACAAAATTGGACTTTTTTTCTATTGACATCACCTTTTAAATAGCATTACAGGAGCCACCAATATCCTATCCAGTTATATGGTGGGGATAATTTCTTTTCTTCTGTTAATACTCAATTGTCTTATTCCAAAACAAGCAATAACCACAGCCGAAATGACGGTTTTATTTTTGACAGAATTAGTTCTTTTGTCACCTGTATTTCTGAGCCACTCTGTTCATCTAGTCATAACAGCAAAATACACTGTACTTGTTTTAAAAAAAAAAAAAAAACACATTCCTTTTCCACTATTAGATTTTCAGTTTCTTTGAAGAATCATTTCTTACTCATCTGTATATTCCCAATACCTAGCATTGAGCAGACTCCTATTTTTACCTCTAAAACTCCAGATTTCATTTTTCTTTGTATATTCCGGGTCTCTACTGACATAATTTTCACAACTAAATGCCATCTGATACACTCTATTCCATTTATAAACATTTTCTGTTATGAATTTTAAAGATAATTTTGACAATAAAATAGCCATTAATTTAAAATTTCCCAACTTATTAAACTTTGAGAGCTAATACATTGTAAACATAGTTTTTTACTTCATTTGAAGTGAAGTTCTAATTTTGGGGGAAATTACTGATTATACTATTGAGGAAAATATACCTGAACAATTTGAAAGATTCAAGTTATCTTGCCTAGAACAAAATTAAAAAAAAAAAACCAAAAACTTTTTAAATCAAGTGAATAGAAAGACATAAAAAAATTAATGACTAACAAACTACATTACACCAAAAAAAAAGTTTTACTGTTTCTTACACTGAGATCAGAAACTATCTCCTATTTTCAAATTTCTCTGAATTTTAGAATCAAAATTTAACTTTTAAAAAAGGAAGAGAGGGGCTCTTGGGTGGCTCAATTGGTTAAGCGTCTGACTCTTGATTTCAGTTCAGGTACTAATTTCATGGGTCGTGAGATCAAGCCCCACATCAGGCTCCATGCTCAGCAGGGAGTCTGCTTGAGGTTCTTTCCCTCTCCCTTTGCCCCTCCTCCCACTCATGTGTGTGTGCTCTCTTTCTCTAAAACAAATCAATTTTTAAAATAAATAAGAAAGAGAGTAGCTTGCACGGTAGAAAGTTTTAAATTGTCTGATACAAATAATTCTGTAACTTTCAAAACAGTTGCCAACCAACTAAATCTCTTTAAACCACTGATGCAATACATGAGACTACCCTCTAAAGCAGTAATTCACAAATGCCAAAAGGGTGTTATCACCTTTTACCTGTCTGAGACAAAAAAAGGGAAAAAATGTAATTAGTATTTCATAAAACCAAATATAAAAGGATAGTTCTTTATCCTGTATTTTAATGTAAAAATTTATTTTTTAAATTGAAATGACCCTAGATATTTTCACATACAATTCCCTGATGTGGCAAATAAAAAGTTGCTAACTACATCTCCCCCAAATTTTCTTAAAAATGTCACCAGCATCTGAAACAGAAGTTTGAAACTTGGGTTTTAAAAGGCCTTTACTAATATATCACAAAATATTTTTGCTTTAAAAAGAGAAAAATGATGTTCAAGTAACATGAAATTCACTTTTTTCATCCTGGCTCTCAAGCATGCAGCACAATCCCTGGCAATAGAAGGCATTCAATAAATATTTGCCCCATTAATGAATATGAAGCTAAGTCACTAAAATAAATGGTAACTGTCTGATTTTTATAAATTAAAATCAAAATGGAATTTCTACAGAGTGAGTCGTGATGTTAAATTTAACAATATTAAAATAAATGGTAATTGGCCAGACTTTTTAAAAAATTAAAAACAAAATAGAATTTTTATCGTGAGTCACAATGCTAAATTAAAAGTAAGAAAATGTGCCATCTGCAACAAACTCTCAGATAAATAATCCATTTTTTGTACTTACAAGTCCAAAGGCATTAGAAATTAAGAGATGAACCGGTGAGAATAAATGATACAAGATTGATAAATGCTGAAGATGAGTAATAGGTATATGGGAATGCATTATACTGTCTTCTTTATTTTTACATTTAAAATTTGTCTAAAAAATGAGAGAAGCAGTAAAACAATCATGCGCTGTAAAAAAGACACTATAGTGTTAGAAGACTGAATACTAAGATGTGGTTTCTGTTCTGAAGCTTAGCTGAACATAAAATTAACATACATGAAAAGAAATCTAACAGTAGGCCTACATACAATCATATGTCATTATGTAATAAATGCTTTTTGGTCCTGTAGGAGTTTACAACAGAGCAATAACGTTCCTCCCAAGTACTTAGAAGATTTAGACCTTGAAAGAAGAGAAGAGAGAGAGATTATTAGGAATGAAGGCAGGAAAAGAAAGTTGAGTCACAATGGGGGCACAGACAAGGTATAATTGGCCTAACCAGAGAAGATACTTGTGGGAGTATAGATAAAAAGCCCCTATCAAGAAGGGTAGGGTAGATATTAAGAGAAACTGCAGGGAGGGGTTCATCGATAGTCTGGGAGGAGGGGCACCTGGGTGGCCAAGTGGCTGAGCTTCAGACTCTTGATCTCAGCCCAGGTCTGGATCTCACGGTCTTGAGTTCAAGCCCTGTGTTGGGCTCCACGCTAGGCAAGGAGCCTACTTAAAAAAAAACAAACATATATATGTAATTTAGGGGAAAAATGTGGCCACTGCAGAGTTCTCATGAGGTGCTGTTCTGATTTGTTTTCTCAGGAAAATTAGCTTAACAGCATTATATGGTATGACTGAGGGGGAGTGAAACATAATGGAGTCAAGAAGATTATAGCAATAACCCAAATGTGAGGTGATTCATGTGTGGATGAGGGCAGAAGCCACAGTAGGAATAGAAAGGGATATTTCAAAGAGAAAGAGAAAGGATTTTTTGATTAACTAGATGTAAATAAAGCAATGAGTCAATCATGTCGAGGTTTCAATTCTAGTGATTAGAAGCGTGTTATTTCAATTTATAAAGAAACACAGGGATACTGGAAGTAGACTCTTAAAGAGAAGATAATTATGTTTGATTTCAGCAAAGATGCAATCTAAGGAGACAATAGTAACCATAATATTATAAAAACTAACCTTTATATTTAGCTTACTAGATGCCAGGTTCTATTCTAGATATATGTATTAATGCATTTATTCCCAAACACACTTTTGAGGTGAGTAACGTTATTATTCCCATTTTACAGAAGAGAAAACTGAGATTCAATGAAGTTTAGTAACTTTTCTAAGATCACAATGACAGTAAATAATGGAACCAGGATTTAAACCTGGGCTTCATTATATTGCTGAATGGCCTTACCATGACATGATAAAGATGAAGAAATGTTTGTGATAAATACACTACACAAAAGATGAATTTATTCATAAAGCTACATAGCTCTGTAAAAAAAAAAAAAAAAAATCTCGGGGCGCCTGAGTAACTCAGTCAGTTAAGTGTCCGCCTTCAGCTAGGGTCATGATCCCAGTGTCCTGGGATGGAGTTCCCTGCTCAGCGGGGAGTCTGCTTCTCCCCCTGACCCTCCCTCCTCTCATGCTCTCTCTCTTACTCCCTCTCCCAAATAAATAAATAAAACCTTAAAAAAAAAAAAAACAACCTCACAACCTGACATTTTTAACAACCAGCTACCTTATTTTTACATTTTTGGAGAAAGGAATATTTTAAAAAGCTTTACATAAACTAAAAATAATGACAAAAACACCTAAGAAATCAGGAGAATTAAGATTTAAAAACAAATTATTATAAACATAAATGTTATAAATAGCATAGCCACTAAATATTACAGTTTAAATGATGCTCTCTATCATCACTCCAGAACACAAGTTAAATAATTATTTGGCATATTTTAACTGACCTTTTGTATACTCTTAGAAGATAAGCCTGATGTTTTGGAAATTCTATCAGAGGAACAATTTTTGAACAGAAGCTTCAAAATAAATTTCGTTTAGAAGAGATTAAAGCTTCAAAATAAATGTCTTTCAGAAGATACTAGTCGGGGCGCCTGGGTGGCTCAGTCATTAAGCGTTTGCCTTCGGCTCAGGTCATGATCCCAGGGTCCTGGGATCGATCCCTGCATTGGGCTCCCTGCTCAGCGGGAAGCCTGCTTCTCCCTCTCCCACTTCCCCTGCTTGTTCCCTCTCTCGCTGTGTCTCTGTCAAATAAATAAAATCTTAAAAAAAAAAAAAAAAGAAGATACTAAATGTTGCTACTTCCTCTAGAGCAGAAGGCCTTGTCCTTCTCTTCCATTAGCACACAAGTTAAAATACAGTCACACAGCATAATCATACAGTGAACTGCCTTGTGAAAACAAACATAATTTATATATGGCATAGTCCATAAGAAGAAAAATTGTATTTTTTAAAAGTATGACACTGAAACTTAGCTTTTCTATACCCTAGCAATTTTAAGTCAAGCAATTATTTACTTACGTTCTGATACTGTATAAAGGAGGTTCTGGGGTAAAGGAGGAGGTAGTCTTGCTCCCACTTGTGCAAGATTGGGCACTGCACTTGTCCCAGGCTGGTCACGGTTGTTTATCAAGCTTGACTGTGTTATGGGTGGTCCTAAGAATTAGAAGAAAGAGGGGGAGGAGAGGGGGGAGAACGGGAGGGGAGGAGGAGATAGAAAGGTAGAGCATTAATTTTTCCTAATAAAAATACTCACTACACTAAAACTAATTTGGACGGTCATAATTAAAGTACCTACTTTGGCATAGAACAGAATTAAGGAATTTGATATATGCAGGCTTCAGCACTGTAAGTTGCATAATTAATTAAGATGACATTTTAGTTCTAGAACAGACAAAACAATTCTAGGGTGAAAAAAAAGCAGGACAGTTACCTCTGGGGAGTAGGAGTGAAAAACGGCTGAGAAGAACTTGAACAATCTTTCTGGGATAATGGTAAGTTCCTTTTTTCTTTCTTTCTTTTTTTTTTTTAAGAGATTTATTTATTTAAAAAAGAGAGAAAACTTGAGCAGGGGGAGGGGCAGAGGGAGAGGAAGAAAGAATGGTCAAGCAGACTCCCCGCTGAGCGAGAAGCCCAATGCAGAGCTCCATCCCAGCACCGAGATCATGACCTGAGCCAAAATCAAGAGTCAGACGCTTAACACTGAGCCACCCACGCGTCCCAGGAATAATGACAGAGTTCTATAGAACTCTTAAGTTCTACAACATTAGGAATATGTTTAAATATACTGTGGTCTGCAACATACTAGGAAATGCATCAAAAATAATAATGGAAGAGTTAGAAAGATATGATAATAGAAATATAATAAAATATTAATCATAGAACCTAAATGGTAAGTATATGGATGTTCAGAGTACAATTATTTCCACTTTTCAGTTTGCTTGAAATTTTTCAAAGCAAAATGTTGGGGGAAAATGACATTCTTGGATTTCACTTTTAAACAGCAATATTCCCACGTAACACATCTTTTATTTGAGAATTTCTGTATATGAAGAAGCTTTTTTATCTGGGTAACAAAATCTCAAGTTGAGCTTCACAATTATACCATTTACATGACAATATTAAATCTATGTATGGGCGCCTGGGTGGCTCAGTCAGTTAAGTGTCTGCCTTCGGTTCAGGTCATGATCTCGGGGTTCTGGGATTGACCTACCTTGGGCTCCCTGCCCAGAGGGGAGTCTGCCTGTCCCTCTGCCTCTCCCTCTCTCTCAAATAAATGAATAAAATCTAAAAAAAATCTAACGTATTCAATGTCTCCAAACCTTTACTAACTTTAACGTGCTCTATAAAGAACATTAATGCAGGAATGCTAGGTGATAGGTACATGGGTTCATGCTAAACTATTTCTGCCAACTTCTTGTGAGTCTAGAATAATTTCAAAAATAAAAAGTTTAGGGGTGCCTGGGTGGCTCAGTTGGTTAAGCGTGTGCCTCTGGCTCAGGTCATGATCCCAGGATTGTGGGACTGGGTCCCACATGGGGCCCCCTGATCAGCAGGGAGTCTGCTTCTCCCTCTCCCTCTGCCCCCCCCCCGGCTCGTGCCCTCTCTAATAAATAAAATCTTAAAAAAAATAACTGAAAAGTTTAAAAAAAGAAAACTGAAAAAGTACTGATCAATAAATCGAATGGAAACCATTTTTAAAATTAACAATTTGCCATCTCTTAACAATGTTAAATGTCTTCAAAAAGATATTTTCTTCTACCTTTGCACACATGTGAACTATTCACCACAATTTTTTTTTAATTACAAAAAAATTTAGTCTTCTTTCACTAAGGTAGCAACTGTTACGGATTTTTAAACGATTATTTAAAACATTTCTTATTCAATTTTGGTGGATGTGATAAGAACATACTGTTCACTAAAAAATAGAGTAAAATAAACAATAAACAGTCCTTATCAGTAAAGAGATACCTACTAAAGTACGTACTAGTGAAATGATACAAGTTTGGGAATTTATTCCAGCAAAAACAAGCCCAAAGAAGTGTGTGTGTGCACATGCACACACACTGCGGGGGGCAAGGAGAGGTTGGAGAAAATGAGAGAGACAAAAACAGGTGAATACTGATAATCACTGAAGTTGAATGATAGTACATATGGTAATATATTAATATTCTACTCTTGTGTATATTTGAAAATTTCCAAAATAAGACTTTAAAAATTATTTTAATATTCTTGAAGAACTTACAAAAGATTTATTTATTGGGGGGCAAGCGCATAAGAGGGGGAAGGGGCAAAGAGAGAACTTCAAGCAGACTCCCCACTGAGTGTGCAACCTACTACAGGGCTCAGTCTCATGATCCTGAGATCATGACCTGAGCCAAAATCAAGAGTCCGAGGCTTAATTGAGTGAGCCACCCAAAGAGATTATCTTGAAGGACTAGAAAATTTCATTACCTTGAAGGACTAGAAAATTTCATTAAACTACTGGCATGTTCTTTTTTCTGGCATCTTCAAAACAGGATTTCTTAAGATGCTGTCAACTAACAAGATTTTGACACCTAAATTTTTTTAAGGTACTAAAAATAATATAATACAATAATGGATAGAATAAAGAATAATGTTTTAATTATAGGAATATATTCTAAATTCTCTTATTAATTTACCTTTCAAAAACTTTAAATCTAGTATCAAGTTAGTGAAGAGGTAGGTTCTTCTAAATACAATTCTTTGCTAAAGAACAAAATATTTAATGAACATGTACTTACTTGGTATGGGAAGCACAACAGAAGGCGGAGGTTGGCCATGTCCCTGGGGAACAGGAAGTCTCATACTGTGGCCTGGACCTGGACCTGGACCTGGGCCTGGGCCTGGGCCAGGGCCTGGGCCTGGTCCTGGCATCGGAGGCATTAACATTCCAGGAGGTGGTGGAGGAGGAAGCCCAGGAGGAGGTGGAGGGAAAGGAATCATGCTTGGCAGAGCAACTTCATCAACAACCAGGGGATCATTTCCATGATCAAACTGACAAAGGTCACCAAGTACACAAAATCCTCTTTCTGTAAGAATATAAGAAGAATCTTATTATGATCTTAGAGTTCAGAAAACAAAACGACCCTGAAAAGCCTACCGATCTGATTTACAAAGTAATTTTTCTCCAAGGAATTTAAAAGCCTTCTTATTCTGTTAATCATCACATATCCCTGAGGTTAAGGATAGATGGATGTACTCTCAACTTTCTGAGACTGTGCTTTGTTGAGGTAGCATGTAACAGGGTCCAAAACAGGCTACTAGCCACTATTAGATTAACCAATTTCCTATTACGTTTTCATAATAAAAATTCACATTCAGCGTGCCTGGCTGGCTTAGTCAGTAGAACATGTGACTCTTAATCTTGGGGTCATGAGTTTAAGCCCTACATTGGTCAGAGATTACTTTAAGGAAACTAAAAAAAAAAAAAAAATTCAGATTCATTTCAGCAAAGACAGGTTATGGGAGTAAGGGACTTATCTGGACAATCTAATTTCAATTATCTATTTTCATGGTATTATTCTAAATTCTATATTCTTGCTATATCTGCAATATGAAACTTTAGTTTAAAATATTCAAGTGGGGGCTTGGCTGGGTGGCACTATCGGTTAAGCGTCTGACTTTTTTTTAAAGAGTGAATTAATTATTTATTTGAGAGAAAGAGAGCACACACAGGGGCAAGGAGGAGAGGGAGAGAGAATCCCAAGGAGACTCCACACTGAGCATGAAGCCTGAAGCAGGGCTCTATCCCACAACCCTGAGATGATGACCGAGCTGAAACCAAGAGTCGGGCACTTAACTGACTGCACCACTCAGGCGCCCCAAGCATCCAACTCTTGATTTCGGCTCCAGTCATAATCTCAAGGTTGTGAGATCGAGCCCCACGCCCATCTCCCTCTGCCCCTCCACCCTTAAAAAATAAATAAAATAAAATAAAATATTTGAGTGGGAAGGGGAGCCTGACTGGCTCAGCTGGTGGAGAAGCCACCACCAACTCTTGGGGTTTTAAGTTGAAGCCCCACATTGGCTGTAGAGATTACTTAAAATTAAAAAAAAAAAAAAAGAAAAGAAAATATTCAAGTGGGTATTATTTACTAGGTTATTCACTGCAGCACTGTTTATAACAACAAAATATTAGAAACACCCCAAAAGCACATTAATAAAGAATTAAGTTAAACATATTTTTCTACATACAGAATACTAAGAAACCTGAAAAAGGTATTAAGGAAGCCCTAATGTATGAATATAGAATAACTGCCATAAAATACCACTAAGTTGAAAAAACATGCAGAAGAGTGTGAAGAGTGTACTAGCATTTATGTAGAAGAGAAAATAGGGGAGCCTACATATCTGTTTATGTACATATACATACACTATGTTTGGAAAGATACACAAGAAATTAATAACATTAAATTGGCCTTGGGAATGAGAACTCTGTGGCCAGATCAGGGTGAGAATGACATAATGCTTGAGTTATGATTTGATTGTATTTCCTACTTAAAAATATATAAAATGTAAAATATATATTCTATATTTATAGAAAAAACATTAAAATGTCTGCGATTTGCTTCAAATAATATAGGTCTGGGAGAAGCAGTAGAGAAATACCGATAAAAACAAAATTACCCATGATCTTCTAACTATTGATGTGAGATCATGGCTACATTAGGGTTAATTACATTGTTTTGTCAACTTTTATTAATATTTAAATATTTCCATAATAAAAAATTAAAACACACACACACACATTCATTCAAGTGGAAAGTCGGCAAATTAAAATTTTAAGTAGGTTATAATGCTTAACAAATTCCCAGCATCAAACACTACACAAAAAAATTACAACTCCTAATGTCTACCAAATTTTGTGGCGTACTTATAGTGTTTGAAGTAATAACAAAAGACAGACGAATAGGTCAAATTCGAACACTCTCTTAACCAGAGCCAAACTATTAAATCAAGAAAGTAAATAAGCATATGCCAAAGGAGGTTTTCATCCTCATTCATCCCTTTTAACAAAATCTGGACTATAATGAAAAGGTATGCAATACTAACAACATTTGCTTTACCAGTACTTTTGGGTACAAGAGAAAAGAGAATTTTTGCCATCATAAGCTCTGCATACACTAGCAATATCAGCAACATTTGGTTTACCCGTACTTTTGAGTACAATATAAAAAAGAATTTTTACCATCATAATCTCTGCATCGCCTCTTTGGTGGTGGGTTTCGACCAAAAGAATTGGAAGAGCTATGATTGTTATAGTAATTAGACCAACTCTCCGTTGTGTTTTCAGAGTGGTGCGCAGGTGCGATCACAGTAACTGTGCTGGGAATAGACTGTGCCCCAGAGGAGTACTGCTCAGAAGAGCTCGGAGGTGGTGCAGACACAGGCACATAGGAACTCTCCAAGTCATTCCTTTCACTCTTAAACTTTGATCTTTCCCTGTGCTCTGCTTCAGAGACAAAATAAAAACAAGCAAGATTAGACATTTATGTTCTTAACGATGTTTATTTTCTCACAGAACAGCGAAGAAGAGAATATTGCAGTAAACTCACTGAGCTGTCCACATGTCAAAGTGCGCTCATTATTAATATACCCTAAAAGCAGGAACATCAACAACGTGACATATCCTGACCAGTAACTTGTGGAAAATCCTCTTTTATAACACCAACATCAATACATAATGAAGAAAGCCTGGTATTTAATAAGAAAGGTATCCAAGCATTGACTTCCAAACTGATATCCCAAGAGATCAGTGGTTGGGATCCCAGTTATTTACGTATCATTTTTTCTTTTTAATTTTATAAACACTAGACAACCTTAAAGCAAAACAATTATTTTTAGTGAGGGGCTGGGGGAGGGAACAGGTAGTCCTCTTCCTCCAATGATACCTTTGTTGATTAAAAGGCATTAGTTTCAATTATACAAAATGGCTTTAAGTCCAGACATGTACTATGATATCCTTACAAACAGCTTTTTAGTCCAACTCCTTTGACTCCATCCTGACAAGAAAGCCCTATCTTTGTAACAAAATTAGCATGAGGTTTTTTTGAGAAATTCTAGATTTTACGTTGCTCAGACACGTTAAAGGTACACTTGCATTTAAAGGGAGCTCTGGTACCCTACGACAGAGGAAGATAAGCAATACAGAGTTTTTAGGAGGAAGCCTCATCTACTCACCAACATTCCTATTTGGATCCCGGTCTTTGCTGCGCCCTCTACTTCGGCTTCGACTTCGACTCAAGCCTCGACTCTTACTCCGACTCTTACTCCTGCCTCTTCTCCAGTCATATTTCTCACGGTATAGTTCATTCCGCTCATAGTACCGGTCATAGTCTCTCCACTTGCCATCTTCTCTTTTTTTCTCACGTGTCCTATAATACACAGATATAAAAGCCATATGTATACTATAGAAACCAAGTATGCAAACAAATCAGGAGTATGAAATACCCTCCTTGATTCATCAAAATTCATAATGTCTATGCTTTTTCAGAAAGCCGTAAAACCACAACATAATTCTTCTGATCCATTATATAAAAAGAAAAAACATTCCCTCAATTACACTGGGTGGGGAGAAATAAAAAAAAAAAAAAGAGGTGAAACCAAAGTATGGGGAGGGGTAGGGGAAATACGGAAATTTAAAACTAGAAAAGAAAAAAAGCAGAAACAAAGTTTTCCTAAACAAAAGACTAATTTTTTAACGGCAGGCTGATGACTCAACACATAAACTGAACTATATGTAGTATAAAATACTATGGATGATTTTAATAGTGAGCACCCCTAACCAAATGGAACATTTCATTAATATCCTCTAAGGAGACTATTCCCACCCCTGTGCTCTTGGGGAAAGCACATAATGATGACTGTTTATAAAAGGAAGAGAAAGCATGACAAAGACAAAAAACACAGAATGGAGGGAAGAAAGATAACCTTCTCCTTCTTTAATCAGTTTAGAGCAAGGTGTCAGTACATATGTTAAAAATCCCATTAATGCTCTTAAGGTAACTAAAAAAGGAGTTATCAGTGTCTCCTTAATTAAATATAAACACACACCTTCGTTCACTAGATTCTGAACGAGTCTTCTGGGGACTAGGATACTTCTTTTTTCTACCATCTCGTTCTTCCTCTGCTGGCTCCTGAAAAACCTATATGAGAGCATTCAATAGGAACAAGATCAGTCCTTCTATTAATTACGAAACACATCTGATAATCTTTCCAGTGCAAGAGAGAGCACAAATACAATGAAATACTGAAGTCAAATTACACCCAAAAAAGTTAGGTAACGGAGAGGAGTAAAAAAGATGCTGAAATTACTTCAACAGTAATACACTAATTTTTAAATGTTAACTTTTCTTTTTTTAAGATTTATTTGAGAGAGAGAACACACGAGCAGGAGGTGCAGAGGGAGAGACGCTCAAGCAGACTGCAGAGGTGAACATGGAGCCTGACACAGGGCTTGATCTCACAACCCTGAGATCACAACTGAGCCAAAATCAAGAGTCGGACCCTCAACCGACTACACCACCCAGGTCACCCAAATGTTAATTTAAGGTAAGAACAGCAGTGCAGGAAGAAAACAGCAATTCATCCCTTATAATGAAACCAAAGAAAGAGCAAGTCTTGGAGCGCCTGGGTGGCTCAGTCATTAAGTGTCTGCCTTCAGCTCTGGTCATGATTCCAGGGTCCTGGGATAGAGACCCATGTCAGGCTCCCTGCTCACCAGGGAGCCTGCTTCTCCCTCTCCCTCTCCCTGCTGCTCCCGCTACCTGTGCTCGCTCTCTGTCAAATAAATAAAAATAAAATCTTAAAAAAAAAAAAAAAAGAGCAAGTCTCTAAGTATCATATAGTAAAATGGCTTATGTTTTCCTAATTATAAAATATATTCATAATTTGAGAACTGTAGATTTATTTCATAGAAAACATTTCAAGAACAAATGGTAAAGTTAGTAAGTGCCATAAAACCACACATTTCACAAGATTTACAGAAAAATGGTATTGGAATTCATAGAAATACTGTCTTCTTTTAAAGCCTAACAGTTAAGACTGACCAGAAATAATCTGTGATTTTATTATTTTTTTAAAAAAGTTAATCCGAAAACAAACATACAGCCTCTACTAAAGAAAGGTGAAATGAAGTCATCTGCAAGAGCTAAACAAATGTCCATCTAATGGAGAAGCTCACTTAACAAACAGGAGTCAGTGAAAGGAACGGATGATAACAATTTAGTAAAACTCAGGCAACATAAAATGGTAGCCACAATATGGCAACCATATGGCACTGGCTAAAACAGGATTCCTTTGTTTAGACTATATTTAAAATTCATTCTCTCTACCTATTTACAGAGAATACAGAGTATATATTACTCCCCTGGGATGCAATCTGCAAATACAGACAGTAAAAACTCTACAGGACAAAAGACTGAGTTCCTTTAACAAAATAACATTTAAGGAAAAAAGTGGTAAGGAAAAGAAGACCAAGAGAAAGATAAAGGTAGGTTTAAAGGGGGATTTAAAGATTAAGAGAAGCTTAAAAGACATCAACTTGGAGATCTTTTTCCTTTTCTGTCTTTTGCAAGGATATTTTGATGGATGTGTAATAAATCTTTTTTTTATTTTATTTTATTTATTTATTCGACAGAGAGAGACAGCCAGCGAGAGAGGGAACACAAGCAGGGGGAGTGGGAGAGGAAGAAGCAGGCTCCCAGCGGAGAAGCCTGATGTGGGGCTCGATCCCAGAACGCTGGGATCACGCCCTGAGCCGAAGGCAGACGCTTAACGACTGCGCCACCCAGGCACACTGGATGTGTATTAAATCTTAATGGAAAAGAACTATTCTTAAAAAGTTAAAGGATCCAGGGAGCCTGGGTGACTCAGTCGGTTAAGTGTCCAACTCTTGACTTCAGTTCAGGTCATGACATCAGGGTCACGGGATCAAGCCCTGTGTTGGGCTCTGTGCTCAGCACGGACTCTGCTTATCCCTCTTCCTCTGCTCCTCCCCCTGCTCGTGCTCTCTCTCTCAAATAAACAAAATCTTCAAAAAAAAAAAAAAAAGTTAAAGGATCGAAGAGATAGATATAAAAACATAACATCACCTAAAAACTTGGGCATAAATGTTCAGAGCAGCATTACCGCTAAAAGCAAAAAAGGATTAACCACTTGCCTATCAACCCAAATATGCATCAACTGATGACCAAATAAAGAAAATGTGATATATCCATAAAATGGAATATTCAGCCATTAAAAAAAGGAATACATGAAAAAAAAAAAAAAGGAATACATGAACCTTGAAAGCATTATGCTAAGTGAAAGAAGCCACTCACAAAAGACTACAAATGGTATCACTCTATTTATATGAAATATCCAGAATAGGCAAATCCATAAAGAAATAAAGTAGATTAGTGGTTGCCTAAGACAGGGGTAGGGGGCTGGAGGAGAAGGGTTGGAGGGTGATAGATTAATGGGAACACTGTTTCTTTTTTGGATGATGAAAATGATCTAAAAATGGATCATAGTGATGGTTGCACAACTGTGAATACAATAAAAACCATCACATTTGTACCCTGTAAATAGGGGAATGGTATGGTAGAAGAGTTGTATTTCAATAATGATATTAAAGGGGCGCCTGGGTGGCGCAGTCGTTAGGCGTCTGCCTTCGGCTCAGGGCGTGATCCCAGCGTTCTGGGATCGAGCCCCACATCAGGCTCCTCTGCTAGGAGCCTGCTTCTTCCTCTCCCACTCCCCCTGCTTGTGTTCCCTCTCTCGCTGGCTGTCTCCCTCTGTCAAATAAATAAATAAAATCTTTAAAAAAAAAATGATATTAAAAAGTCAGAGGGCATGCACCATATGGATGAACCTCACATAATAATAAGCTAATAGGGTACGTGACTGGCTCAGTTGGTGGAGCATGCTACTCTTGATTTTGGGGTTGTAAGTTCGAGCCCCACGTTGGGTGTAGAGATTACTTAAAAATGTTTAAAAAAAAGAAAAAGAACTTTTCTAAAAAAGGCAAAAACCATATGATTTCTTTTATATAAAATGGAAAAAACAGGAGAAACTAGTATGTGGTATTAGAGGAAAGAGTAGTGGTTACCCTGGAGAGAGGGAAATGAGAGGGAATAAGGAAAAGGAAATTTTTTTTTTTTTTTTCAAAGAAATTTCAGGGGCCCCTGGGTGGCTCGGTTTGTTAAGCTGTTAAGTGCCTGACTCTTGATTTTGGCTCAGGACATGATTCCAGGATTCTGGGATGGAGCCTGATGCAGGCTCCTTCTTCCCTTCCTGCTCCTCCCCTCTCTTGCATGTGTGTGCATGCTCTCTCTCTCGAAAAAAAATAAAATCTTTTAAAAAAAAAAGAAATTTCAACCAATCTAGTTATTTAGATCTTGATTAAAACAAATGGGGAAAAATGGACATTTAGGAACAATTACAAATTTAAATACTAACTAGGTGTCTGTTAATATTTTAAGGAGTTACTGCTATTTTTATATAAAATATTCTAAAACATTATTTAAAAATATTACCTTTTATAGATGCATATTAAGTATTTATAGATAAAATTATATATCTGGGATTTGTTTCAAAATAATTTAAGAGGATGAAAACCGGCTGAAATATAGTAAAAGACCACTGCTCATGGATCTGTAATTACTGAAGGTGAATGACAGGTATAGGGAGGCTCATTTTATTATTCTGGCTTCTTTCAAATACTTTTTAAAGGTTAAAAAATAACAATCTGCATTCTTTTCTATTTTAAATAAATTTTCTAGAACTTCCTTAGTGGTTAAGGATATGTTTCCCACAATTATTTCTAACTTAATCTAAAATAAGTTATTTGGGGGGGTGCCTGGGTGGCTCAGTCGGTTAAGTGTCTGCCTTCGGCCCAGGTCATGATCCCGGGGTCCTGGAATTAAGCCCCTTGCCTGGCTCCTTGCTTCTCCCTCTCCCTCTGCCTGCCACTTGCCCTGCTTGTACTCTCTCTCTATCTCTCTCTGTGTCAAATAAATAAAGTCTTTAAAAAATAAAAATAAAAAAATAAAATGAGTTATTTGGCATTATAATGCCTTACATATTCTTGAATTCATACTATATATGAAGACTTCAGGGCACCTGGCTGGCTCAGTGATAAAGAACATGTGACTCTCAATCTCCGGGTCATTAGTTCAAGCCCCATGATGGGTGTAGAGATTACTAAAACATAAATAAACTTAAGACTTCATAAACCAAAACCTCTTATCTACTTCAGTCTTCCTATTCTAAGAATATGAAAAGTAGATTTCTTTATAGAATCATGCTATGACCAGGCATGGTAATTTTTAAAATTCTTCTTCTATGTTGTCCACCTGACTTAAATTTTTCTACTTCACATCCTCTATAAGAAGTCTAATCATTACACACACATGTAAGAAGTTTTAATTATTCATTATCTTGGTCTGTCACGGCTACTTAAGTCTAAGAGCCTCTATTCCACTAGACCATTTTTGATATGTAAGTATAATAAATAAGGGATGCATGGGTGGTTCAGTCAGTTGAGCATCTGATTCTTGACCTCAGCTCAGGTCTTGACCTGAGGGTCACAAGTTCAAGCCCCAAGTTGGGCTCCATGCTGGGTGTGGAGCCTAGTTAAAACAAAAAACAAAAAACAACAAACAAACAAACACTAAACAGGTATTTGGTTGGGGCAGGACTGGACATGGACTGATGAGTTGTTGGGGCTGAGTTATGAATACATAAGACTTCATTATACTACTGTCCCCTTTCGATGTATGCTGAAAATTCTCTGTAATATAATAATGTTTTTAAAAAGTAAAATGAAATATGTTTTCAGACAAATCAAAGGAAGGAAAAACTGTGCTACAGGTTCTCATATTTCTAGTCATAAATCCAAATCTAAGAAAAATTGCCTTCTAACATTTCAGATGATCGAGGCATAGTGCAAATCAGGAATTACAATACCAAAGATCTATTACAATAATGGGTGATTCTTTTGCACTTCTGTGCACTATTCTGAGCAACTGCATCAACTTAGCATAGACCAGAAATATAGCCAATTAGCCAAAGGTATGTGCTACCTCAAACCCCTTTCATTCCACATTATCTAACAAAATTACTATACACTACTTTATACACTATCATATGAGCTTTTATGTCAGTAATGACAATTAAGTTGTGTATAAAAATCTCAGAAAACAAGAGAAATGCCAGACAGTGTCGTCTGGGATATTTACACACAGAAGCTGATAGCCACTTTTCACAATTTTCAAAATTAGGATTTACTACAAAGATACAAAATGAAATAGCATAACAATCTGGTGTTTTTTAAACTGTCCTTTCAAAACTCAAAATAATGAAATTCTTCTCTTATGTTCAAATCAGCTATCTTTCAAACAGATACTTCTAGTCCACTGAACTTCAATGACTGCAAAAGAGGACACATGGCACAAAAATTTTAACTTCTTCTAAAAGATTCAGCATATACGCACAGACCCCTAATTATACATTATCAAGTACGGTAGAAAAGTTTTCCTCTTATTTCCATTACTTGAAGTAACGTACTGGGAACCTCTCCTATTTTAATAAGATTTTATGAAACAATTACAAGGCATGAGCCAAAAGCAAAACTGTGACAGTGGTTTCGACTGATCTGAAATATAGTCATATTTTGTTTTATTTTAATGATAGACCAATTCAATCAGCCTAGCATTTAAGATGGAGCAGAAATGACAACTAAATGTAATACACAATCCTTAGATTGAATCCCATACTGGAGGAGGAAAAAAAGCTACAAAAAGGGGACACTTTTTTGGGGGGGGAAGGGTGGGGACATTGTTGGGTCAATTGATAAAACTGAAATACAGATAAAGTATTTTATTAAAATTAAATTTACTCAAACTAATAATGATATTATATCTATCTAAGAGAACATCCTTGGGGTGCCTGGGTGGCTCAGCAGGTTAAGCAACTGACTCGTGATCTCAGCTCAGGTCTTGATCTCAGGCTAGAGAGTTCAAGTCCCACAATGGGCTCCACACTGGGCGTGGAGCCTACTTAAAAAAAAGTAATAAACATCCTTATTCTTATGAAGTGCAGAGCATCATGAGATCATGATATAATTAACTTACTCCTAGATTCACATGAGAGTCTTGGCTGTGAATACATAAAAAGAGCAAACGGCAAATTTTCAATAGGTGAATAAAGATAAGACTGTGAATGGATGTTTTAGGTAGGATTCCTGTCATTTTTATGTAAGCATAAAATTCTTCCCAAATAAAAAGCTTATTAGATAATCATAATAAAAATAAAAGTTAATAAATATTTCTGTATAATAACCAACTTTTATGTGCCAGGCAGTTGATTAGGATGTATATGTATATAAAATCTCACTTAAACCTCAATGAAATAAGTATGACTACGATCATCATTTTCCTGATGTGAAAATGGAGAAAATAAGTAACAAGAGCGACAATTTTAACTCATGCAGCCGGATTTTAGAACCCATATTCTTATCATACAATACTGTTTTGTCTATACATAAAAAGAATTACAAATGAACTCTGTAAAATTTTCCCCTTGGTTCAAACAATTAGATTACCATGAATTATCATGTCTTTGTACTTCAACGTTGTAAAAACATTTTTTTCTTTTTCTCTCACTCATTAACAACGATATTTATAACTACATTAACTATAAAAAATATTCTCTGGTTAAAAAAAAGAAAATGGTTTGTCTATTACATGGAAATGCGGTACTTAATAATTTCTCTTCAGGTTTCATCAATACGTTACTTTTAGTCAAAACTCTATATTTAACCAAGTTTTCTGAAGTCACTGAATAAGATTTCTCTGAATTCGATATTACTAAAATTTTTCTTGGAACACTAAACAAGCTATCTGAAATTCTTCCAACATTTCAAGTCCAAAGAACTCAGAAGCCCTGATAAAGAATCTGTAACATGTGCCAAACATAGAACCTTTAATCAACAGATAATTACTTTTAAAGAGGTCAACTTCCAACTAAGAATGATACTAGTAATAGGATCTAAGAAGCCCCCAAAAGCAAAAGAAAACTTTGCATTACCTCTTCTTTAATTTCTTCTTTTTCTTGGACTGGTGGTTTTGGCTCAGGCTTAACTGGTTCCAGAGGTGGAAGGTAGTTCTTAGTATAGAGACTTTCGAACAGTTTATCCACAAAACCCGAAGTTTCTAAGGAGGAGAAATAGTATTTAAGTGTTGCACAAACAAAAATAGATGTTTGAAAACATACTCTACGGCAAAAGTGAGGAAAACAGGACATCTCAAATATTGGTGGTGGAACTAAAAATGAGTCTAATCCTTGTGAGGAAGAATCCCATTTCTGGGTTTTGAAACTACTGTAAACTAATAATACAAATTAATAGATTTGGAAAGAAAATATTCATCTAATACTGGGGAAAGTATTAGATTTTTAGTGTGTAAAAAAAAAAAAAAAGCCTTAAAATTCACCATACTATGTAATCTTTTCAAGTGAGAAGCCATACTTACTATCTTTCCTCTCTTAGGAGATATTTGAATTAAAGGATATCTTCTCACACCAACAGTTAAATCAATCAGTAAGTGTGCATTATCCACATTCTTTCCATCTATTCAACAATATTTATTGAATACATTCTATGTGCCCAGCACCGTAGGTTCCAAGTCACCACTCTCAACAAAGGAAAACAAATGGGGCGGGGAGTAATACGCACAGATAAAAAGGCAAATAAACACAGAACATGGCAGGAAGTGACAAGTGCCATGAAAAACAAAACGAACAGGACTGGGAAGAGGAGAGGATGATCAGGGGCATGAGGTATAATATACTGTACATAGGGCACTCAAGGGAAACTTCTCTGAGAAGCTAACATTTGAGAAGAGACCAGAAACCATAAGAGAAGAAACCGTTTCAAGCAAGAGAACAATGAATTCAAAAGCCCGGAGTTGGGAACATGTTTGCCATGCTGGAAAAAAAAACAAGGGGGACAAGGTGGCTAGAAATGGAACAAGTGAGGGGGAGTGGCAGGGGATGAGGTCAGAGAATTAGGAGGGGAGGTCTCCAGGAAGCTCTGCAGGTATGGAAAGGACTTTGGTAAGAAGATGGGAAGTTAAAGGTATAAAGAGCTGAGGATTATGCCCATCTCTTCCTGGACAGCAAGAAGCTGCAGCCAAGAGGGGAAAAGAAAAAAGTAGCTTCAGTGCCCTAACAAGCAGTAAGCATTAGCAGCTACCTTATCCTCAAGTTGTCACCCCCAACCATCAACTAGACTCTGCCACAAGCCACAGAGGACCCACTCACCTAAAAAACATTAGTTACAATTGATTCAACACAGGAAAGAAGCAGAGGCTAGGAAACGGGGGAAAAAAGTCTTCCAAAATACATGATAAATAATTAACATGAATGGATATATTCAAATGTTAAAGGATGCTTTTCTTCCAACCTTTTATTTCCAAGATTTTATACGAAGTCTTAAATTTAAAATCTTAAACATGTGGCTGAAGGCAAATAATATTTACCTTTTTGTAAAAAGACGTCAAGTTGATCAGCACAAAAGGCTTTCAATTCTTTCTCAGGTTTGTCCTTCTTGACCAGTGCTACGACATAGTTGGCTAAGGCTGAAGGGTCAGCATCGCATCTAGTTAGACAAAGAGAAAACAAAAATTTTCAAACTTTTTTTTTTCCAAATAGCAATGTCATCAATAAAGTCACCCCTATTTTGGAAAGATTAAGGTCTTTAAAATAAAGTGACTGCAAACAAAGGAGACTTGTATAACAAAAAGCACATACATAGTGCAGGTAAGACTGTCCTTTTCTGCTTACTTTTATAAAATTGTTTGTCTCCTATGTTCAATGTTCTAATTATACCCAGAATTTTGGACTAAATCTACATTTGCTTTCTCAATGGTAACAGAGAAAGGGTGGCAATTGACCCCTGAGTTGCAGGGCTATAGAAGCACTGTTGATATCCTCAGAAACTATCTGTTTGTTGTTCCATGTGACCAATGATGAAGAACCAGGACAAGTGGGACACCTTTCCCCATTCCCTATAACCCCGGGCACCAGGATCTAAAAATAGCAATCGAGTCCACTGATAATCTTCTCCTTATCTTAAGGATCTCTTAAAAAATAAGAACACAAGAAGGTTGACACCTTAAATATTACTGACAAACACTCTAGCAGCTATAAGCAAGAAAGAAAAAATCTGGGACCTAGACAAGAAAGAAGTGGTAGAAGGGCAGCAGGGACAACCTCTACCTACTTCTCTTTTTTTTTCTAGTCAGTAGTAACTTATCTTTTTTATTTATTTTTTTATTTATTTATTTTATTTATTTATTTGAGAGAAAAGAGAGTGAGGGAGCACAAGCAGCGGGAGCAGCAGAGGGAGAGGGAGGAGCAGGCTCCTCACTGAGCAGGGAGCCGGATGGAAAGCTCAATCCCAGGACTCCAGGATCATGACCTAAGCCAAAGGCAGACCACCCAAGCACCCCAGTCACCTGTCTCTCTACATTCAAAATCATCTATGCCAGGGCAGCACATGTTCCCTGAGTTGTCAACTCCTGACAGGTAGCAATCTTCGGACCTAATATTTTATCTACACTACAAGAAACAGAAAGTTTTTGTGCTCCAAATATGTGTGTGTGTGTGTGTGTGTGTGTGTGTGTGTGTGTGTGTAATGGAAAAATATACTTTTTAAGTAAATAAAGCAAATTTTATAAAAAGAAAAACCAAGCATCAGCACCTTTACTTCCTTCTAGTCTATATTTTTAAAGTTCATAATTCAATAAAATAGGAGAATTTATTGTTGCCAATACTGCTGCGGGAAAGGCTAATTCTTTGAACATCAATGCACATTTATGCACCACATCCAAGGGAGCAAATTTCAGTGACTGTCAATCTTACAAAACTCAGAGCTAATAAAATAAGTTACGGGTAAGGGTCAAAGTGCACTAGGAAAGAGCGTAAGTGTGCAAGATGAGGAGGTACACATTAATAAAAACATGCAATTTAAAAGAAAGCCAGGTTTTTTCTAAGTAAAAAATGTAAATTACACTTTTGAACAGATTACCGTGGTAAACCCAACTGCTAAATTCTAAAATGGATATACAGATCAATATCAGAAAAACAAATACTCTGATCAAAAGATGAGTAGAGAACCTAAACAAAAAAAAACAAAACAAAACAAAAAAAAACCCCGTCAATTACACTTCAATTAAACAAAGAAAAAATTTAAAAAGAAGAAAAAAAGAAAAAACTGACAGGATCCAAACAGACATTTTTTCAAAAGACATGCAAATGGCCAACAGGCATTTAAGATGACGATCAACATCACTAGCCACCAGGAAAATGCAAATCAAAACCACAGTGAAATATCACCTCACACCTGTCAGAACGGCTATTTTCAAAAAGACAAGAGGGTCGCCTGACGGGCTCAGTGGGTACAACACGTAACTCCTGACCTCGTGATTTTGAGTTCAAGCCCTATGCTGGGTGCAGAGATTACTTAAAAATAAAATTAAAAAAAAAAAAAAAAAAAGACAAGAAATAACAACTGTTGGTAAGGATGTAGGGAAAAAGGAACCCTCATGCACTGCTGATAGGAATGTAAACTGGTGAGCCCACTTCGGAGAATAGTATGGAGGTTCCTCAAAAAATTAAAAACAGAACTATCACATGATAGAGTAATCCCACTTCTAGGTATTTACCTGAAGAAAACGAAAACACTAATTCAGAAAGACATATGCACCCTCATGTTCATCATAGCATAATTTATAATAGCCAAGATATGGAAGCAACCAAAAAAATCCATTGATAGATGAAAGAATAAAAAAGATAAAGATGATATGGTATATATACATATAATGTATTATTACTCAGCCATAAAAAAAGAATGAAATCTTGCCATGTGCAACAACACGGATGGACCTGTAAGGTATATGCTAAATGTGCTAAGAGAAAGACAAATACCATATGATTTCACTTACATGTGTAATCTAAAGAAAACAAAACAGAAATAGTCATAGATACAGAAAACAAACTGATGGTTGCCAGAGGGATGGATGAAAATAGGTAAGAGGGATTAAGAAATAAAATCTTCCAGGGACACCTGGGTGGCCCAGTCAGTTTAACATCTGGCTTTGGTTCAGGTCGTGATCCCAGGGTTCTGGGATCGAGCCCTGCATTGGGCTCCCTGCTCAGCAGGGCGTCTGCTTCTCCCTCTCCCTTTGCCCCTCCCCCCACTCTCTCCCTCTGTCTCTCAAATAAATAAAATCTCTTAAAAAAAAAAGATAAAATCTTCCAGTTATAAAATAAGACATGGCAATGTAATGTATAGCATAGGGAATATAATCAATAATATTCTAGTAACTTTGTATGGTGACAGACTGTAATTCGACTATTGTGGTGACCACTCCACAATGTATAAATCAAATCACTATGTTGTATATGTGAAACTAATACAACACTGTATGTCAATTACTCACGAAAAAATGGTAATAATAGGTAATAAAGTGAATATACAGTATGTTCAAAAATGTTACACAGGCCCTGCCCACCTTGCTTAATCCATTAATCCCTTAAAATAGAAATGTGTAGAGAGATTTAATCTCACTCCTGAAAACAGTAAGGTATTTGATCAGTATAGTTCTAATCAACATTCAAATGGAAGGGAGAGGTATAAAAAAAAAATCTATCACATTTCTACCTTTACTTAAAAAGTTCAGATCCTGGATAAGGAAGATATTCTAAACAGAGAAAGAAAAGGATTTTTAAAAATAAGAATGGCAGAGGCACCTGCGTAGCTCAGTCAGTTAAACGTCTGCCTTTGGCTCAGGTCATGATCCCCGAGCCCCTCAAGGAAGGAACCTGCCTCTCCCTCTCTCTCTGCCCTTCCCCCTCACTTGTGCTCGCTCACTCTCTCTCATGCTCTTTCCAGTAAATGAATTACATCTTTAAAAATTAAAAAAAAAAAATTAAAAAGGTAGAAAGAGGCAATATCATTTTTTCTGCTGTTAGGAGAACCTTTAAGAAGTCTCATGACCCAACAAGTAGAAAACTGCATAATACGAGGTTTCTAGTGAGAAGCAGGTACAACATCAGATTATTGCATAAATGAGGGGAGTTAAACAAACCCAGATATCTTATACATGTATTTAGTATTCAGACTCTAAAAAACAAATGCAAAGTAAGGTTGCTCCTGATGAAATACATTTTGATGTGATGTGCTAAGCCTCAAGATGAATAGTTACAAGAAGGTAAAAGAGCAAAAAAAAAACACACAAAAAAAACAAAAAACAAAAACTAGACACCAAGAGAGTGATCACAGATTTTAAATATTTGTGCAGTATGAGTGAACAACTGATTAATAACTGATAGTTAGAATTCTGTACCAAATACAAAAAGCATGTTTACAGCCAAAGGAATGGGACCATTTAAATTTAACAGCTCCTAATATATATCCATAAAATGCACTATGAAGAAAATTGCTGGTGTGAAATAATAAGTCACACCAGTTGAATGGTGAAACTTAAATACACTAGGGAGTTTCATGCTGTAATTTTCTGTACCTTTATGATTGTTCTTATTTATTCTTTCATCACCCCCCTACCATATAATCCTTAACAACTGACAATTAAAATACTGCAGTAGCTATGGTACCAATGCTAACAGTAGCCCAACCAAACTTCCAAGAAGTGTGTCACAAAAATTTGAACATGACTAAGATCCTTGATAATTTACAAGACAAATGCAGGATCACTTCTTACTTCTCTTATCCCAGAGTAAAATCCTTCAGCTATTTATTTGTAACCAAAGCTTATGGAAAATTCATTTTGCATAACTGTGGGGACAAGAATACTTGGGAATGAAAAAGATTTAAGATTTCTGGATCCACGGCTATGTTAAATACACACACTTACAGACAGAAAGGGACTTCTATTATAACAAAGAGATTAGAAAACATAATACCCATCTAAAATTACTATTCAAGTATTGTCTTTAAAAGGCCTTAACAGCACAATCAGTAAGTTATTATTCATTTTATAGATACCTAAATTTGTAAATATGTAAAGACAAATTAAGTGATCCACTCAAGATCAGGAAGAATGCACACCTGTGGAACTAAAACTCAGCTACAGTTCCACAGAATAAAATCTATTTTATACCACATACACTTTCCTACTGTAAATCCTGTTACCTTCCAATTAAAATAAAGAACAAAAGAAATTTCCGTAAGTTTAATGGAAATTAGAAATATGAGGACTCCTTAAAATTCACGTCTTGCATAATAATTTTCTAAGAACATCTTTCAATTATCTATCTTTTATTTAAAAAATAAAAATCAACTAGAATGAATTTTCATCAGGGAAAGTTAATAGAAATATTGCCTTAAAAATGTCTTACCCATAAAACCTCAAACTTGTCTTCTCCTCCTTAATGAAATCTCCACTGCAGGTATATGACACACCTGCTATGCCAGCACATCAGCTTTGCAGATTTCAGACATATACCCAATCCCAAGACCAGAGAGTAAAGGTTTTTCCTTACCTTAGTTCCCAAGCCAAGAAACACTACTTAAAAATTATCAAAGTCTATTTGTTTTAGGAAAAAACCAACACTACTTAAACCTTTTCCAATTTCAGAAAAATCTACATGTTTCTGAAAACGGGCTCAATTTTAAGTTCTACCTTGGTGTAATATTTGTTTCAGAAGAGAGAGAATTAATGAATTCTCTGAGCCACAGTGAAAAAAAAAACAAAAACCCGATCTCTTAATGTGTATCAACAGCCATTAAAAATGTTCATATTCTCGGGGTGCCTGGATGGCTCAGTCGGTTAAGCATCTGACTTTTGGTTTCAGCCAGGTAGTGATCTTAGGGTCCTGAAATCGAGCCCCAAGTACAGTTCCACACTCAGTGGGGAGTCTGCTTGAGTTTCTCTCTCCCTCTCCACAGGCGGGTGCCCGCGATTGCACGCGCTCCCTCTCTCTCTCTACAATAAATAAATAAATCTTTTTTTTAAAAAAGTTCATATTCTCTGACCAGTAGCTGTAGTTGGCCTCAGGGAAATTAACCTCAGGAAATAAAGCCAAATATAGAAAACACTGGTATTTAATTAACACTAAATATATATATGTGTGGTATAAAAACAAATTTATTTTTTTTAAAGATTCATTAGAGAGAGAGAGAAAGTGAGAGAGGGTGCTTGTGCGCATGACTTGGGGGAGGGGCAGAGGGAGAAGCAGACTTCCCTGCTGAGCAAGGAGCCAGGTAGGGCTGGATCTTTAAGGCAGACACTTAACCGACTAGCCACACAGGCACCCCTGAAAACAACATTATTTTTAACAGAAAAAGTAAAGTCAACATAACCATTCTCATCGTTAAATATTTATGAAATAGTAGGCATCCAAAGCGATGGTTACAAAAACAATACACAAATATGAAAAATGTTTCTGAGGTAAGGTCAAATGGAGAAATACAGATAAAAAATTTTAGATTTGATTCTGATTACAGCTACATGGAAGTTCATATACACAAGAGAAACTAGAAATAAATACACGTAAGTAATTTTATTATTTTTTCTTTCTGCATTTTCTGTAATAGTACTTTTATTTTTACTTTATAAGAAAAAAAGTAAATAAAAAACCAAAAAGTCTGCCTCTGAGATCTGTATTCAGATTATTCCTTCGATAAAACAATACTGGAAAATCAAGTAAAGGCGGGGTGGGGGGGGCGCCAGCTGGCTCAGTTGGTAAAGCAAGCAACTCTTGATCTCAGGGTTTTAAGTTCAAGCCCCATGCTGGGTGTTGGCATTACTTAAAAACAAAATCTTAAAAAAAAAAAAAAAGTAATATCTGATTTAACATTTTCGAATTGTTATTTGAGTACCTATTAAGTTCTAAGAACCTGTTAACAGATATTAAAGAGAGAGAAATAATGGCACTTCTACTTCTTTTCAAATAAAAGCTCTCGTCTTCCCCTTAATTAATTAGAGGCTTTCATGAACAGAAGAAAATACCCGTATATTTATTTTGGGTAAAAAAAATATATATACACACATCTGTCAGTTGCAAACACCATTTTGATATGTGGACTATGGCTCATAGAGCAGTAGTCACCACCTAAGGATACCCTGAAAATCAGACTATTAAAAAAGAAAAATCTAGGGGTGCCTGGGTGGCTCAGTCGGTTAAGCGTCTGCCTTCGGCTCAAGTCATGACCCCAGAGTCCTGGGATGGAGCCCCATGAAGGGCTCCCTCCTCACGGGGAGCCTGCTTCTCCCTTTCCCTCTGCCTGCTGCTTCCCCTGCTTGTGCACATGTGCACACCCTCTGTCAAATAAATAAATAAAATCTTTTTAAAAAATATTGTGTTTTAAATTGTCAACCAACCTATATATACATGATTCATTTAAACATTTACTGACTGTTCACTAAATGCCAAGCATCTTGCTTGGTAATGGAATTACTCTGAGCAAGACAGACCTTGCCCTGAAGCCTAGTGGCCAAGAAATGAAAATGAAAACAGATAATTACAGTAAAAATAACAAATGGTTAAAAAAAAATTAACAACAAAGTAAGTAATAACCTTGTGAGAGGATGAGACAAAGCAGTGATAGGAAACACAGAGCTATAAAAGCAACTTCTGGCTTCTAGCCTATAGCAGTTGGGCCAGGAAGAATGAAGTCAGACATATTTAGGAGGCAGACCAAAGGACATAAGAACAAATTTGTCCTTAACTTAGAATACTAAAACTTGCCAAGAAGTCCTCTGGTCAAAATAAGTCCTTTTCTGTGAAATAGTTAACAGTCTCCTTAAACAAGTCCCACCAGCACTTTAAAGGCATACTAATTCTTTGAAGCTGCTAATCACATTATCAGAATTTCTCAGCCTTAAGAAAATACCTCCAAAATACTCATTTCACCTTTGTAGTTTATTTATCTGAGAAGTCAGGTCTCATTGCTGCTAGGTGACAATTTTTCTCCCATTTGAGCAGCCCCAGACATTACTAATCAGGATTTAATGTAATAAAGATTGCAAATCTATGGCAGCAAGTAAACTCTAAGAGTTCAACCCAAGTATAACCCCTCCACGACCACTGAACCAATAAAATGATCTCAGTCTGTGAAGCTTATTGCTGCCTTATCCATCATACTCAGAGACGACAACATATTCAATCTCCTAGTGTACTTAAAAAGACCATAATATGGACTGAATTCACAGTAACAGCACATAATAGCGATGGCTTTCCTTAGCAATTCCCAGTCATACCTATAGGGACCGCAGTGAGATTCTAGCTCTGGGATGCATTAGACTATTATTTTGTAAATGACAGTAAAGCTTAACATTAATAAGTAAAATATTTTTGAAAAAAGAGTTTAAAATATTTTCATATTTCAAAAACTACAAAATTTCATTTATATTTAATGATTCTAACGTACACAGGCCCTTTTTATAGTCTGCACATTAATATTCATATCGTATCTGTGAGGTAGGTAGAAGGCTCATATGATTAACTGTTCAGAGAAAATTTAGAGAATTTTTCCGAAGTCACACAGTAAATCAGACATAGGGACAAAACTAGAAACTAAATGCCCTGATTCACATAATGATGTTTTACTACAATAGGAAGATGCAAGTGTCCAAAAAGTATTACAAACTCTATTACTTTTTAAAACATACACCAAGGGGGCGCCTGGGTGCCACAGTGGTTAAGCGTCTGCCTTCGGCTCAGGGCGTGATCCCGGCGTTATGGGATCGAGCCCCACATCAGGCTCCTCTGCTATGAGCCTGCTTCCTCTCCCACTCCCCCTGCCTGTGTTCCCTCTCTCGCTGGCTGTCTCTATCTCTGTCAAATAAATAAATAAATAAAATCTTTAAAAAAAAAAATACACCAAGACAATTTTTTTATAATAAGCCAAATGAGAAGTCTTGAATTATATGTGTTTATATATATTTAATATATCTAGTATAAATAACTTAAAACATTTCCCATTAAAGACAACATTTTTGGGTAGAAATGCATGTTTTTTTCCTGAAAAATGCTTGCCTGAACTTCTTCTAAACTTTTCATTTCTTCAGTGATTAATATATCCCCTAGATTTACTTAAACTTTACTCTTAAAGGGCTCATGTACTGAAAATGAGAAGTTATTTCTGATAGAAACCATGACATCTCCCAATTGCACATAATCCCTACATAGTCTCTATGACTAAGATATCTAGGATATTTTGGAAGTGAAGGAAGATAAAGACATCAAACAAGACTTGTGAGTTCAGTCTGTTCATGTAGCAGTAGGAAAAGAGATATAAAGTTCTTGACTAAGATGGTTTCTCTCCCTTAACTGCAGTGCCAACAAAAATGGTACTAGGTTTTTCCCAACCAGTTAAAGGAGTCATTTCTTCCAGGTACCCTCCTTCTGTCTTTCCTCTAGTAAAAGTTATAGGCAAGTCCCACATCTACAAAAGGAGTGGAAAGCAACAGATAGGCTCTACCAGCATATGATATTTCTAATTTGTCTATAGGGAATAATTACACGTAAACTGGCTTGGTTCAGAAATACCCCATTGTGTGCCTTCGTTTCACCAGTGACAAGACGCAACATGCTTAAGAATCTTTTATAAATTTAGTTAACTGTAAATTAAGCTAAATAAAAAACACAACAGTGGATCATGCGCAAGGATCGAATGAATCCAACATACCCACTGCAACTCCATTATCTGAAAACCTAACAACTGCTCTGAAATGCTATGTTGTAACAACATGCCAATCTGCCATGAAAATTTTCTTCAATCTGGAATATGCAAACAGTAAATTTACAAATACAACCCATTTTAGCATATCATGTATTACATTTTAGGGTGTCTAAACAAACAAAAAATAATCTCCCATGACAACATACTAAGAATGAAAATATGTATGATATCGGCATTTGCTATTTCTTTCCATTTTTTTGCATTTGCTACTTATTACCACTTCCATCCAAAACCATTACTTACATGAGTTAAAAATTAGTACCTTTATTTTGTACTTCTAGGAAAGCCACCTATATTATTAAAGTCTAAACAGTGACTTTTAGCTCTTTTTAACCCAAAAAAAGTAACAAATTTTTTTTTTAAAGAAAATGATGTGTGCTTTCAGTTGCATGTAACTCAAAACAAATGGGAAAACCAAACTCAAATAATAACTTTATTTTTTTAAATTTTTTAAAAGATTTTATTTATTTATTTGACAGAGAGAGAGACAGCCAATGAGAGAGGGAACACAAGCGGGGGAGTGGGAGAGGAAGAAGCAGGCTTCCAGCAGAGGAGCCTGGCATGGGGCTTGATCCCAGAACGCCGGGATCATGCCCTGAGCTTAACGACTGAGCCATCCAGGCGCCCCTCAAATAATCACTTTAAAGATACTTTTTACCCATGAAAATTACAGAATATCTATAAGCTTATCAAATGGCCAAAAAAAAAAGCCAAGGAAAACACTATTGAGAGGTTTAATAAGTTCCTACCCAAACTAAATTTTCACACTAAGGAAAAAAACGGGTGCCTGGGTGGCTCAGTCGGTTAGTGTATGCCTTCCACTCAGATCATGATCCCAAGGCCCTGTGGGATGGAGCCCCTCATCAGACTCCCCGTTCAGCAGGGAGTCTGCTTCTCCCTCTCCCTCTGCCCCTCACCTCACTGGTGCTTTCTCTCTCAAATAAATAAATGAAATATTTTTTTAAAATTTTTTTTTTAAAGATTTTATTTATTTATGTGACAGAGACACAGCCAGCGAGAGAGGGAACACAGCAGGGGAGTGGAAGAGGAAGAAGCAGGCTCCCAGCGGAGGAGCCCGATGTGGGCCTCGATCTCCGAACGCCGCCGAAGGCAGACGCTTAACGACTGCGCTACCCAGGCGCCCCGTAAAATAAATAAATGAAATCTTAAAAAAAGAAAAAAACCAAAACCACTACCCAGAATAAATCATTTTAGGGAGTTTATAAAAGAAGGGCAATTAACTATAACGTTAAAACTCGTCACCTTTTATCAAAGACACACACATCTAACTTTTTTAGAAGGATCTCTACCAACAAACTCAGAGCCTATATGCAAAATTGTCACACACACACACACACACACACACACACACAAGAGTTTATGTTAAATAACATGAATGTAAAGAATTTTTTAAACACAGACCTTTTTCTTTTTTTCTTTAGCCTGTTCTGTATATGGTCAATTTCACTAAATCTATTTCCTTTATTTCCCACCTTTGTCATAATCCATCTCCATTGCTGCGTTCCAAAACTATACTGTAGAAAAAGTATGATGCACATTCAAGAGGCCCATATTCTTCTACAAAACTTTCAAGTAGACTATCACTAATATAAAACCCAAAAGCCCTAGTGTACTTTCACTCATACCTGTATTCCACTCACATACTCATCCTCAGAATGTAAATAGCACTGCAGACATCAAATCTCCCCTAATGCTGTCTCCTTTAACCATCCTACCTTCACAAGGCTGACACATCGGACTACAGGTGACTCTCTTCCTAGGTGTTAACATCCAAGAAATAAAAGTAGCAAAACAACAACAAACAAAGTTAGTTAACAAGATTTCTCAGGGGGAGCAGGAAATAGATAATCAGGGAAGTAGCTGCCTCCCAAGAGCCCCAACCTTACCACACCTCCATGCCTCCCAAACTATCCCTTATTTCCACCTCTGAAAAACTTTTTTTCCCCCACTAAAACGATCTAATCTAATGAACCATAGCCTGCCCATCTCTTCCTCTTCTACCCTTTTTCCTTCAGCCAGTAAGTCCTTACCTCTAAGAGAATAACTAAGCAGTAGAAATGAGGAGAGGGCAGGAAATGATCCCTTCCCTTCCCTTTCCATGCCTTCTTTCCCAGGAGAGTTAGATATCATCTCTCCAATCCTCCTTTCAGCATTCCCTCTCTTCCCTGTATGGGATGTCTCAGAAACTAGCTATATTCCACTATCCCAAATAAACACACCACAATCCTACCCTCTTACAATGGTTATAAAACAAACCAAAAAAAAGCTGGTACCTCTGCTGTCCCTTTGAACCATCCCAGTATTTCTACAACTAATACTACCCAAAATATTTTTTAAAAACGATCCCTTCTCATTCTTTTTAGCTCAACAAAAATCCTACACCTCAATATCCTCGGTTGCCCTCACAATCCTTCAACAGTATTTACAAAATCCTTACTCCTTCTGCTACCCCTTTTATTCCTCCAATAGCTGTAACTAAAATGCTTACATGCTTCAGGTATACCCCTTTCAAATACTCCTCCAATACTACTAAATACCAGGGTAGTCCTTTCAACCCTTAAAATTTAAAACCCCTATTTTTTCCAACCCTTGATGGTATTTAGAAGTTATTAGTCCTCCTAGCACTAACAACTCCTGGGTAATATTTTTAAATCCCTTCATATCCTTGTTATCATATTTAACAGCTTTCCAGTAATTCCCCAAAACACTTCAATGCCCACATATCCCTTTCAACTACCCCATGTTTCTCAAATCCTTCAAAATTCTTGAACCCTTAGGGCTCATCAATAATCGCTATAAAGCCCTCAATGTCCCTACTATTCCTTTCTGCCCTCATGTTTTTAAAAGGCCCTCGATACTCCGCTTCTGGATCTTTTAGTCCCGCACTAATATTGTTTAATAAAGCCCTCGACATCCTGCTACACCCTTCGAGATCCCAATATCCACATTTAAAAATCCCTCGATAGCCTTGGGATCTCTCGCATTTCTCAAATAGCAAAATTTTAAATTCCCTCACTATCCTGCTAACCCTTCCAGCACCCCAATATTTATATTTAAAAAGCCCTCGCTGTCCTTGCCGCCCCCCCCCCGCCCGGTCCCACAACCACACCGCCTCTACGCCCCTGGCTCTCGCTCCCCCCGCCACCGCCCCCCCCACAATGGTGATAGTACTACAGAGAAGACGTCGCCGGGACCTCCCGACCGCGGCCCCTCCGCTCCGCCCTCCCCCACGCCGCCTCCCCTCCCCCCACGCCCCCGCGGGCCCCCAACGCCCACGTTCGCCGGCCCTGGCCCAGCCTGGCTCACTCACATCGGCTCCAGTAACTTGGCCAGCCAGGACTTGAGGGCATCCACATCCTCTATGAGCATGGTGCAGGGAAGGCGGGCTCGGCCGCCGCTCTTGTTCAGGCCTGCCGCGGGTCTCCCCTCGCCGCCTCCTCACGCCCTCTTCACAGCTCCCGGTGCCCCAGCCCACCGGGCATCTTAGGAGACTTCAACCTACTCCCCCGGCCGGGGCCTAACAGGAACTAACCCAAGAGCCCTCACTCAACCTAGCTCGACGGCTCAGGAGGGCGGGAGATAGCGCCGAATGGCGGGCTCAAGAACCAATAGAAGTAAGAGGGCCGTGCGCGCAAAGCCAATGAAAAGGCTCGCTCGCCCCGCCGGCCGGCCGTACCCAGTTAAGGAGGAGGGATATAGCAAGGTAGGTGGAGAGCTTACGTGAACTCCTGGTGCAAGATGGTATCTTGGAGAAGGTGCTGTGCCTCTTAAAGGGGCCGCGGCACCTTTTTTGACCACGCCGCCGCCCGCCGCGGAATACCGGTGTCTGCTACTGGGAGTGCCTGGGGGAACCCGGCGAGCCCTTCAGCCTGGTTCCTTCCTCTCGTTTTTTCCTGGAAACACACTTGTGTCCCGAAATGACTCAGCTGTAGTAAATCTGCAACACAACGTGCAATACGTTCACGTTCGACACATTGCACAGAACGCAAAATTTTACTTTTTTTCTTACACAATCATTTTGCTCAGCACACATGCTTGTATTTCTCGTCGCTATGCTCAAGTTACGTAGAATGTTTCTGACAACCATGCCCTGGACTCCAATAATCGTCATTTTTAAAACGTGGCGCACAGTTGTAAAAGGCTGAGGCCATTTCAATTTTACCAGTATTTTTAACATATGCTTTATTTAGGAAGAAGAACGATTCTAATATTTTTTAAAATTCTCTTTTCACTAGATATCTAAAATTCAGTAGGGTTTTTTTTTTCCCCAGGGAGAATTTTGGTAAGCAAAAAAGTTTTTAAAAATAATTATTTTCAATCAAAATTAACAAAATAGGCTACTCAGTTTGTACTGAATGAGAAATTCCTTCTGAAGTTTTGAAATTACTAGCTTTTGGCACTGGTCTTACAACGCTTATTCAACAACAAATACTGAGCACCTGCTATATGCCAGTACTATGTAAGGCACTAGCACTTGGATTCCAAAGGTGAGCAAAACATTCTCTCCTCTTAGAAAGTTGGACAGTTTATGGGATTATGCATTACAATAATAACATTTTGAAAAATACCTAATGAGCACACCTCTCCTATAAAAGAGATGGGTCAGCCTAAAATAAGCAGGTATGCTATCTATACATACAAAAGGAAAAAGCAAACTTTTTAAAAAACGGGCTAAAGAGTAAATATCTTCAGTTTTGTGGGCCGGGAGTTCTCTGGCACCCACCCAACTCTGCCCTCTTGGCATGAAACTGGCCATAGGTAATATGTAAACAAATGATTAAGACTGTGTCCACATAAAACTTTTATAAAATTTTCAAATGTCACAACATATTTTCTTGATTTTTTTAGAAAACATTTAAAAGTGCAAAGGCCATTGTTACCCTGCAGATAAACAGAAGCAGGTGCCAACCAGGGTTGGCTTGCTGGCTGCAGTTTGTGGACCCCTTACATAGAGTAATAAAAGCAAAATGCACTTAGAAATCATCTAATGAACTCCCTTCACGGACATCTTCTCCCCAGCATTGCAAATGAGGGAAAAAGGCCAGAGACTGAGCGGTTTACCCAGAATCACGTTTACCTGCAGTTGGGGCAGAATTTGCAACTAGATTTTGGCAGGCCCAGAACTTTCTCATATCCAACTGTTGCCTCTTCTTCCCTCTCTCCTCCTCCTCTTCTTTATGCTTATCCACATATTTCCTTCACTTCTTCCTACATAGACGACACTTCCTACCCCAAAACGACAAATTAAAAAAAGAGAAATGTAAGTGATGTGTTTAGGCCTAAGGCTAGGAAATAACTTCATAGTAGTATGATAGAAATGGAAGAGGAATTGCTTTTATCACAAAAATTTGAAAAGTGAAATCCATTTATATCGATCCAGCCTTTTGGGAGTTCAGACTCTGGTAGCCTAACAGTCAGGCATTGTAAATAGTAATCCTACTCTGTGCTGGCCCAGTGCTAAATATTCAATGGATTGTTACTTCTTCTTTTCGAGGTCCCCCTGTCTAGTAAACAATATTCACAGATGAGAAAATTGCATTCCAGAGAGATCATGAAACTAATGAGTGTAAAGGCTCAGCCTTGACCGTGTATGTTTGACCACAAAGTCCACACCTATAACCTTCACTTAAATATCTCGCTAGCAAACACTAAAATATTAACCATGTGGTCGTTCAAAATTCATCCAACAAATATGTATTGAGCTCATTACCATCTATTAGACACTGTTCCTGGGATGGTAGAGAGTAAGGCTAATATTAAACAAATGTTCTTTCCTTAGTTAAGGTGGATGTTAAAATGGATACTTTATCAAAGACTGGCTTTTCTCTCGGTTTTATCTTCACAAGAGGAAGAGATGTCAATTTATCTAAGAGAGGTTATTGATATAAGGCATTGGAAAGAGAGTCACCACAAGAAGAATGTACATCTAAATCATCCTCATTCAAACCAAGTTCTCTTTCTTGGCTTGAGGGTAACTAGGCCTCTACCAGAAAGAACTGTTAACTATGCAATTTCACACGAGTGTTGATAGAGGTGGATAGGCCTTCCATAATCAGAGTGGATTTGCCCACAATTTTTTTTTTTGTCCTGTTCTCTAACCTGTGGCCAAGAACTGTCCCAGATGTATGATAAGAGAAATTAAGAGTAATTTTTCAGATTTAAATTTCTGTGTAATTTATAATCACAATCTGTCTCCCTGAAATGCAGTTAGATAAGCTTTGGTAAAATTTCAAACTAGGAACTTCATAGTTACGAACAGACCCTCTCATGCCTCTATGTTTATAGATGATCTTCTAATTAAACACACATCCATCAGAATATCAGTCTCAGCTGAGTCTGGGTCATCAGTAGCAGCCCATCTGACTCACAGAAAAGTCACCTGGGGGCACTGGCTGGCTCAGTCAGTGGAGCATGCAACTCTTGATGTTGGAGTCATGAGTTCGAGTCCCACATGGAGCGTAGAGCCTACTTAAAAAAATAAAAATAAATGAAAGTCACTTGAATCTTGGCTATGCAAAGGCAAGGTGAGTTAGTAGAAAAATAGTGAGTCAATTGGAATTGTCTCTCTTCATTATGGAAATGTAGATTTCTTTTCTTAGGAGAACTATGGCATAAGGTTTTTGTTTTTTTTTTAAAGATTTCATTTACTTATTTGACAGAGAGAGACAGTGAGAGAGGTGGTGGTGGAGGGGGAAGAGGTCAGAGTGAGAAGCCGACTCCCCCGCTGAGCTGGGAGCCTGATGTGGGGCTCGATCCCAGGACCCCAAGATCATGACCTGAGCCAAAGGCAGATGCTTCACCGACTGAGCCACCCAGGCACCCCTGTTATAAGGGTTGTTTTTTATTTTTAAAGTTCTGGCACACTACGTAACTATGAGAATGGCTAATATAAATGGAAAAATGGTGTAGCCACTCTGAAAAACAGTTTGGTATTTTCTCTAAAAATGAATGCAGCTACCATATGAACCAATTACACTCCTGAGAATTTATCCCAAAGAAATGGAAACATGTTCATGGACAAAAACCTGCATACAAGTATTTATAGCAGCTTTGTTTATAATAGGCCCAAACTGGAATCAGCCCAGATGACCTTAAACACGTGAATGGTTAAACAAATTGTGAGACATAGATACCGTCATACAGTGGAATGCTACCCAGCAATAGAAAAGAAGGAACTATTGAGAATGCAACAATTTGAATGAATTAGGCTGAATGAGTAAAGAAGCCAATCCTCAAAGTTTATATATTGTATGGTTCCATTTACATAACATTTTGAAAATGACAAATTTTAGAAGTAGGGATGTGGAAGGAAAGTTGGTATGGTTATTAATGGCAGCATGAGGGATCCCAGTGGTGTTGGAAGTGTTCTGTATCTTTTTTTTTTAAGATTTTATTTACTTATTTGAGAGACAGAGAGTGAGCAAGCACGAGTGGTGGGGAGGGGCAGAAGGAGAGGAAGAAGCAGACTCACCCTTGAGCAGGGAGCCCGAAGCAGGGCTTCGTCCCAGAACCCTAGGATCATGACCTGAGCTGGAGGCAGACGCTTAACCAACTGAGCACCCAGGACCCCTGGCAGTGTTCTGTATCTTGACCATGGGGGCAGACACAGGAACTACAGAGATGATAACATTGTACAGAACCTAATTTATACATGTATACACACACACAAACATGTATAATGAATAAGTGTAAAACTAAACTCATATTGATGGCAATATTCTGACAGTGATGTTATACGATGTTTTTGCAAATATTACCATTGGGGAAAATTGGGAAGTATGCAAAAGTTCTTTCTGCATTATTTCTTGCAGTTGCACATGACTCTACAAGTATCTCAATTAAAAAAAAAAGCTACTTCCCACGTGGAGACCAGCGTCAATAGGGAGAAAAGGTTGAAAGCATATCTGGGTATACACTTACCAAAAATAGTCTTTGCCCCATTTTCTGAGGACTTCATGGGTTCCCACTGGACCTGTGTTAAGACCTGTGTTAGACCAGGTCTAACATCCTTGCAGATTAGAAGTGTATATAGAAGAGATGTTCAAAACTCTACTGCCGTAGTGACTTTTTTTTTTTTTTAAGCAGGAAACAGCAACTATGAACTGACTGGACTTTGGTTCCCTCTGCCTATTCCTCTGATATTAGAAGTGAATTGTCTTCTCTTCTTTAGATAGAATAAGCCTATGGGATTTGGACACATCAAATAATAACTCATACTCTTGTGCCGGGCACTCCGCCAAGCAACTTTTCATGAATTAGCTTTCTTTCAGTTCCTGCATTTATTTATTTATTTATTTATTTATTTATTTATTTGATGGGGGAGGGGCAGAGGGAGAGTGAGAGGGAGAGAGAAAATCTCAAGCAGGTTCTACACCTAATGCAGAGCCCAATGCGGAGCTCAATCTCATGACCCTGAAATCATGACCTGAGCCAAAATCAAGAGTCAGACGCTTAACCGAGCCACCCAGGTGCCCTCAGCTCCTGCATTTAGCTTTTCTTTTCTTTTCTTTTTTCGTTTCTTTTTTTTTTTAAGTTTATTCATTTAGTTTTTAGTTATCTTTACATCAGTCATGGGGCTCAAACTCATAACCCCAAGATCAAGAGTTACATGCTCTTCCCAACTGAACCAGTCAGGCACCCCTAGCCTTCCTTTCTTTTAATAAATACCGGGGGCAACTTGCTGGTTTAGTTGGTAGACCATGAGACTCTTGCGGATGGTGAGTTCAATTCTCTTTGGGCATGAAGCCTACTTTAAAAAAGTACTTATTGAAAACCTGTGATATGCAAAGTACTGTTATAGGCCCTGGGGATATAGCAGTGAAGAAAATAGGTATTCTCTTGGAGATCTATCTTAGGAGAAGGAGAATGATGTCAAATGAACACAGGTGGGATACATTCTACTAAGAAAAAAAAAGGTAAGTGTGGGGGTAGAGAGTGATAGAGAACTTAAAAGCACTCTCTGATCAGTGGTTAGGAAGCAGTAAGGGTGTTAGTCACATGGATATCTGGGAGAAGAGCTTTCCAGGGACATGGGAAGACCTTGAGGCAGGAACTAGTTTGGCACATTTGAGGAAAGTGGGGAGCAATGGAGCTGGAGTGGAGTGAGCCAGGAGGGAAGTGTTGGTAAAAGAGGTTATAGAACTCGTTAGAGGCCAGGGTATGGAGGACCCTGTTGGTCATGGTAAGGACTTCAGGTTTTTACTCTGAGTGAGACTGAAAGACCCTGAAGGCTTGAAGCAGATGAATAAAATTATCTGATCTAGTTTTTAATTTTTTAAAACAGGAATGCAATGGCTGCCTTATGGTAATCGGGCTGGAAGGGATAAAAGCGGGGAGGTAGGGAAACCAGTTAGGAAGTAATAATCCAAGCACAGGATAATGGTGGTTTGGACTAGAATAGCAGTGAAAGAGATGGTAAGAAGTTGGATTCTGGATATATTTCAAAGGTAGAGTAAATGAGTTTTACTGAGAGATTAATTGTTGGTATAAAACACAAAGAGGAATCAAGGATGACACCAATGGGTTTGGCCTGAGTAACTGGCCTGGGGTGGGGAAAACAAGTGGGAAGCAGATATATACAGTGGTTGGTAGATCATGGATTCAGTACTGGACATAAATTAGACGTTACATATTTTCTTAGACATTACAAATTATGATAGCCAGCCTCCAAGAAGGCTCCCAATGATCATCACCTTCTAGTATTCACACCCATGTGTACTTTCTTCCCACATTGGATCAGGGCTTATTTGTGTAACCAAAAGAATGCTCTAGAAGGAACAGCCATTGGCTTTCAAGTCTAGCTTATAAGAAGCATTGTAGCTTCTACCATGGATCTTTGTTCTAGGGAAAGTCAGTTGCCATGTTGGATGACAGTCAACCCTGTGAACAAGCCCACATCTTGAGGAACTGAGACCTCTTACCAGTAGCCACAACTAACTTTCTAGCCTTGTGAAAAAGCCATATTAAAAGTAGATCTTCCAGCCCCAGTCAAACCTTCAGATGACTGTAGCCCTAGCCAACATTTGACTGTAATCTTATGACCCCTAAGCCAGAACCACCTGGTCAAGTGCTCCCAAACACCTGACCCACAGAAACTGTGAAGGATAATAAATGGTTATTGTTTGAGGCCGCTAAGTTTGGGGGTAGTTTGTTAGGCATAATTGATTAATAATACAAAAATCCAAGTGGAGATGTCAAGTAGACAGTTTGATCTGTGAGTCTGGAGTTCATAAGAAAGATTGGGCCTGGTGTTAAAAATTGGGGATTCATCAGCATGTAAATTGTGTTTAAAACCATAGGCCTGGATAAGATCATCTAGGAAGTGACTATATCTAGAAAAGCCATTAGGTTATTCCCCTATTTGGAAGGCAGCAGAACAGAGAGAAAAGAAATATGTCTCAGGAAAGATGGAGTTTTCAACTGTGTCATATGTACAGTTCCTGGATCAAGTAAAATGAAGATAAGGAATTGACCACTGAATTTGGCAGCGTGGAAATCACTGATGACCTGCATAGTTCCACGGAGTGGAGGGAATGAACACTTAACTGGAACAGGTTTAGGAAAGGAATTAGAGATAGTTAGACTGTTCTCGTGAAGAGTTTTACTGTAAAAAGGAGTAGAGCAATGATGATACTAGAAGGCATTGTGAGGTAGGGAAGATAGGGTTAGCTTGCATTTTTCTGTTTTTCTTTTGCTTCTTTGCTTGCTTGCATTAGGTGAGATGATATGTACGAATTCAGATGAGTATGATGTAATGGAGAAAGAAAATCTGATGATGTGAGAGGTGAGGGGAGCAACTGCAACAATAAAATCTCTTAGTAGGAACAAAGAACGGGATTTAGTGTACAAATGCTGTGTAGGTCTTAATTGAAACTGATTATTCATGGTGTGTAGAGAAAAGAGCACATGTTGATGGAGGTAGGAAATGTAACTCATGGATGTTCTTTACTGATTGCTTCTATGTTTTCAGTGAATTAAGAAGAAATCATCAGTTGAATGTGAGGAGGGATGCTGGATATTTGGGGAGAGAGGAGTGAGGACAAAGCATCTTTGGTTTCTCAACCATTTCAAGGTCCTTCCCACCTCAGGGCCTTTCTGGTCCTTTTGCCTGGAACTCTTTGCCATACATATTTGCATGGTTAACTTTTTCTTGTCAGCTCAAATACCACCTCCTTAGGAAGGCCTTCCCAGACCATCCCATCTAAAGTAACACCTCACTTTCCTCCTCTGGTTATTTTCTATCACATAATTCTGTTTTATCTTCCTCAGAGCACTGTTCATAGTCTGGAATTTTTTATTTTTTTAAAATTTTAATTTTTAAAAAGATTTTATTCATTTATTCATTTGACAGAGAGGGAACACAGCAGGAAGAAGCTAGAGAGGGAGAAGCAGGCTCCCCAATGAGCAGGGAGCTGGGGCTCGATTCCAGGACACTGGGATCATGACCTGAGCCAAAGGCAGATGCCCAACGACTGAGCCACCCAGGCGCCCCTGGAATTTTTTATTTATTTGTTTTCTCTACCTAATCCTAACTAGAATATAAATTTTCATGAAGTCAAGAATTTTGTCCTTCTTGTTCCTTAGCACTGAAAACAAAACCTGGTAGGTAATAGATGCTCAGTAAATATTTGTTTAAAGATTTTTAAAATTTCTTTGTCAGAGAGAGAACACAAGTGTGGGGAGCAGCAGGCAGAGGAAAAAGCAGGCTCCCTGCTGAGCAAGGAGCCCGATGTGATGTCAGACTTGATCCCAGGATGCTGGGATCATGACCCGTGCTGAAGGCAGTTGCTTAACTGACTGAGCCACCCAGGTGTCCCAATCCTCAGTAAATATTAATAAATGACTAATATAACATTACAGCAATATTACCAAATAAGTACTATTACCACCATGTTACTGTCCTAGAGGGGTCAAGTGGTTTGCCCAGGGTCACACAACAAGTTTGGAATAGAGGGGTTGAGGGGGTCTGTGATTCAAAGCCAGGCAATCTAGCACTAGAGCCTGCCTTCTCAGACACTATACAGAGGAGCATCTAGAAAAAGATACTGACTTCTGGCTACTAAGATGTTGAGAGCTTGACCAATTAAAAAAAAAAAGCAGGCCTATGGTTGTGCCTCCAATTTATATAGTTTAGAGCAGTCTCATTTCATTGATACTGTAAAAATAGGAAGCTTAAATGTTGTAAATGCACAAAATAGATTTTAAAAATACAGTCGTCAAGGGGCACCTGGGTGGCTCAGTCTATTAATCATCTGACTCTTGATTTTGGCTCAGGTCACGATCTTCCAGTCGTGAGATGGAGCCCCGCATCAGGCTACTGCTGGACATAGAGCCTCCTTGAGATTCTCTCCCTCTCTCCCCTCTGCCTCTCCACCCTCCCCCAACTCACTCACGCACACACACTCTCTCTCTTCAAAAAAAAAAAAAAAAAAAAAATAGGGCACCTGAGTTGCACAGATGGTTGAGCTTCTGCCTTGGGCTCAAGTCATGATCTCCAGGTCCTGGGATCGAGCCCCATGTTGAGCTCCCAGCTCAGCGGGGAGTTTGCCTCTCCCTCTCCCTCTGCCTCTCCCCCTACCTGTGCTCTCTCTGTCTCTCTCTCTGTACCTGTCTCAAATGAATAAATGAAATCTTTAAAAAATTTTAAAAAATATATATGTATATATATACATAGTCCTCAAATTTGAAATCTCATTAATAAATAATTGTTTGTCTTTAGCTGTTCCTTTGCTTTTTCTCCTCCCTTTCTTCCTTTCTTTCCTCTTACCTTCCTTTCATTCCCTGGGGAGCCCTAGGACTGCTCCACGATGGTGATGGTAATGGTGTTGACAATTTGGATAGGTAAGCTATTTAGGAACTACAAGCAGTGTTTTGATGACTCAGGTGTCACGTTTCCCATATGAGCCCATGACATGGCTGGCAATCCTCTGTGGAATGTTGACAAGATGGCAGGCTGAAGCTTGTGGTTCCTGAGTCTGGGGTGGCATAGCACGAGTGAGTGATTGCTAATTCCTGATAATTACAAGTATCACTACTTTAGGAGAAATCTAGGCAACAAAGGTTTCTCAAAATTTTAGTACCTATGCAGTGCAACTTCTCTATTTTGGTTACATTTGTCTTAATACCTAAGCCTCCCTAATTAACATGGCTCCTTGTTCCTAGCTCATGTCAGTCAGATTTTGAATTTCCATTCATTATTTCCTTTTGGGCTGCTACAACCAAATACCACAGGCTGGGTATCTTATAAATGACAGAAGCTTATTCCTTGTAGTTTTGGAACCTAGAAGTGCGAGATTAGGGTGCCAGCATGGCTGTGTGAGGGCCCTCTTCTGGGTCCCACATTTTTGCTTATTTACTCACACAGTGGAAGGGAGTGCTAAGCTTTTGGGTTCCTTTTCTGTGTGTTTTATTTTGTTTGGGTTCTTTTTTTTTTTTAAGATTTTATTTATTTATTTTAGACAGAGAGTGGGGAGAGAGGCAGAGGAAGAGGGAGAGGAATCTCAAGCAGATCCCTGCTGAGCTTGGAACCCGATGCGGGGCTTGATCCTAGGACCGCAAGGCTATGACCTGAGCCCAAACCATGAGTTGGATGCTCAACCAACTGAGCCACCCAGATGCCCCTGGATTCTCTTTTATAAGAACGCTAATCCCATTCATAAGGGCTCCATCCTTCCAACCTAAGCACTTCCCAAAGGCTCCACCTCTTAATATCTTCAGATTGGGCTTCGGGATTTCAACAGATAAATTTTGACACAAACATTCAGACCGCAGCACTGATCAAACTGGCTTCCAGTATTCTCCACTTTTCTTTCTTCCTTCCATCCTTTTTTTTCATTTCCTTCCTTCCTTCCTTCCTTCCTCCCTTCTCTTTAACTTAATATTTCTTGAACATTCACTTGCTATGAACCAGGCATTTGGCTAATCGCCTTGCTTGGTATAGCTCATTTTATTCTCACAGCAAGCTCAAGAGGCAGGCATTATCATTATCCACATTTTACATATGCGGATCCAGAGTCCCAAGGTTGAAGGAACAGAGAGCTAACATGGGACAGAGCCTCAATTTAGACCCAGACATCTTACTCCAAAGCCTTTGAGCACAACCACCACACACTCTTCCTCTGCTTCCCATCCACTGTCAAAGGCTGCACACAGAGCAACTCTAGGATCAGCTAAGCCCAGAAGTCCCAGAGGATTCTTTCTTCTTCCTCTTTATACTCATTGCTTATAACATTACAAAAAAAAAATCTGTTCACCGTTCAGAAAGTATAAAAGTAAAGATAGAATACTAATGTAAAAAAACCCAATTTAAAAACAAAAGGTGTCTAACAGGGTAGGGAAGTAACCACATTCATTGGGCGCTGCATACCTACAAATGGAATTATTAAAAGATGTGCCCACAATTCCTTCCTCTGACTCTGTCATTTGAAGACAGGGAAGTTAGGTAAATATGCATGAAAAACAAACACAAAGAGACTCAGAGACAAGCTAAAGCTAATTATAGCTTTATGGATCTAAATTGAGATGTGTTGATTCAGTTGAATTTAGTAGAGTGACTGGTGGGGTGAGTTTGGACCAAAAAACAAAACAAAACAAAAAACCAAGAGGAAGTGAGTTCTGTCGTGGAGTTTTGAAGAATGAACAGTATGGTCTGACAGTTGGAGAAGGTGTATCACACAATTATATAGTGATAAGTCTCTCAGTTAGGTTAGGGAAGAGATTAATATGGGGCACAGGTAAGCTTTTCTATTTTTAATCAGACTAATGTTTATAGACCAATTTTCCTAAAATAATAATAAAATAGCTGACATCTTAAAGTTCTTACTATATGCCAGGTGTATACACATATATGTATATATGGTTTATATACATATTATTATATGTATACATATTCTCATAGTGATCCTATGAGGTACTTACTTTTATGACCCTTATTTTACAAAGTGGTTAATTGAATTGCCTGAGGTCACCCAGCTAGTAAAATGATGAACTCAGTCTGTCTGATTCAGAGCCTGAATTCTTATCCACTATGCTACCTTTCTAATTTCATTTATCTAGAAAGGGTATTCCATACGGCATAGCAAAGAATTGACAATTCTCAATTAAAAAGCCATATTGCTAAGATGTAATAAATTTCATTCTCTAAATATCTCTTGAATCTGTTTACCTTTCTCTACCTTGACTGGCGTCACCATAATCTAAACCGTCCCCGCATCTTACCTGGACAATTGCAGTAGCCTCCTTCTTCCACTTTTGCTTTCTTCCAATCCTTCTTCAGAAAGAACTTTATAATACACAAGTAAGGCCATGTCCCTTTCTCGCTTAAAACACTTCCATGGGCTTCCATCTCTCCATTTGCTTCAGTGTTTGCCTCTTTCATTAGACTGCAATCGCTATGAAGGAGGTAGGTGACTGTGCCTGTCTTGGTCAAGTGTTGTATTTCCAGGCGCGCCTGGCTGGCCAAGTCGGAGGAGCGAGCAACTCCTGATCTCAGGGTAATGAGTTCAAGCCCCACGTTGCGTGTAGAGATTACTTAATAAGCTTAAAAAAAAAGTGTTGCATTTCCAGCATCTAGCCTGGTGCCTTGTACATAGTAGAAGCTACATAAATTTTTGTTGAATGAATGGCATCTAAGTGATCCTTAAAAATAAAAAAAAATATTACTCATTTACATAGGAAATGGGTTAATAGGGGATAGGGGATGGGGACATTTTAAATAGGGATAGATTTTTCATAATTTGTAATTACATAATAACCTGTTTATTTTCTCATGCCCTTTAGCCTGTAAGCTCCTTAAGGGCAGGGACCATGTCTGTCTTGTTCCATACTATATCCTAGCTCTATGTCAGGTTCACAGAAGGTAACCAATGAATATCTATTGTACAAATAATTTCAATTACCAATGTGAATTGGAAGCTGATGAATCAAAGATGACAAATAGTACTGATAAGGGCAGAATTGGAACAGGAAACTGTAACCATAGTTATGGGAGCTGTGGAGCATGACACTTTTTTTATTCATTCAGTAAATATTTATAAGGCCCGTACTACGTGCCAGAGTCTACTAGGCAGTCTCCGCAGTCATGTAGCTTCCAGTCTAGTGATAAATAAACAGGCAATTAAAATTCAATGAGGGTGCCTGGGTGTCTCAGTTGGTTGAGTGTCCGACTCTTGATTTCTGCTAAGAACTCAGGGTGATGAGGTCAAGCCAGGGCTCAGACCCATGCTCAGCAGGGTGCTTGAGATTCTCTCTCTCCTTCCGCAGCAGCCCCCCCCCCCCCCCAGGAGCATGTGCTCTGTCTCTCAAATAAATAAATACATGTTTAAAAAAAAAAAATCAATGAGAGAAATTTCCCAAGGGAAGGCAGGAAGGGTGTGCTTCAGGGAACATTCAGGAGGGGAGGACATTTAACCCAGACTTGGGCTGTCAGGATGTGTATGTCTAAATTGTTAGTAGCTAAAGTGAGAAGGTATGGAAAGTGAGGGAGAGTATTTGTGTGTGTAAGACCCCAGAGGCAGGAGAGTCACTGGTAGGTTCTCCATACCCTAAGTTTCCTTGTTCACATCCTTTCATGCAACAAATTTTATTTTATTTATTTTTTGAAAGGTTTTATTTATTTATTTGAGAGAGAGAGCGTGCTCCAACAGGGGGGAGGGGCAGAGGGAGAGGTTGAAACAGGCTCCCTTTGGAGCCCTTTGTGGGCCTCAATCCTAGGACCCTGTCATCATGACCTCAGCCAAAGGCAGACACTTAACCTTCTGAGCCACCCAGGCGCCCCACATGTAACAAATTTTATCAAGTCCATACCATGTGCCAGGCATCATTAGGCCATTATTAAATTTTTGTCTCAAAAACAGTTGTTGAAAAATGTAAATATACATATGCACGTATAATTTTAAAGTCATTAAATTTAAACTTTTTATTTAAAATTTTTTTTCTTTCCCTTGTCCTTTAGGAAGACACGCTTCTGGGCTGGGCACTGCCCCTCCCCCTGGAAAGTGCTTTGTAGATGCTCTATAAATGTTTACTGAATTAATAAATAAATGCGTGTGAGAGTACCTAATCTGACCTCAGAAAGTAAAAGCCTTGTTTGTCAATAGATCTTTCTTCCTATGATGGAAATGTTCTACATCTGCGCTGTCCGATGATACCGTAACCACGAGCCACACGGACTATCGAGCACTTGAAAAGTGGCTGGTGTGATTAAAGAACTCAATTTTAAATTTTACTGAATTTTAATTTAAACTTAAATAGAGACACGTGACTCGTGACTACCGGATTGGACAGCTCAGCCTTAGATGGTAGTACAGTTCAAGTAGTGTGAGCTTGGCACTGGAACCCGGTAGGTTTCAAGCCTCCACGCTGAAAAACAGAGATTGTTAATAAATGGTTATAAAATGTCTGGATTCCGGGCTGTTGAATGCCACCGACAGTAGTAAATATCTGTGCACAGTGGCAAGCCATAATTAGCACCTCAGTCACTGAAGACTAATAAACCTTGCATCCTGGCATCCTGACAGACACCCAACCCAGCGCCGCAGGGTAAAAAGGTTGAAGGTCGGGGAACTCCACCTTAGCCAGGGCGGCGTGCTCGCGGCAGCCTGGATCCCGAACAGCCTCATGGACTTTGTAGTTCAGCATGCCAGTGACATCACTACCTGTGTGTCACCATGGCGTGACCCTTTGGGTCAATTTCCGGTATCCTGTTGCTCTCTGGGAATTGTAGTCCATAGGTGCCTGCTAGACTTGGGCTCTAGGGGTCTGGAAACTACAATTCCCGGCGGGCTCCGAGACCCACGACGCAGTAGTTCGCAGTGAGCGGGCGATTGCCTCATCAGGTGTAAAGTGTGCTTCAGTGTTGTGGGAGGCCTATCTGCCCCCCAGACAGAAGGGAAAGGTGGTAGTTACTGCTTTGAGAGAATCACCGAGGTCACTGTCGTGGGTTTGCAGAGTTGCCGGGCGGTGCCATGGCGGTGAGTTCTGGCGGGAAGAGAGTCTCCTCAGCCCGGCGCTAGGACGTGGCTGATTTGTCGGCTTTTGCCAGAAGCTAGGGGCTCCCTGTGGTAGCCGTTGTCCTGAAGGGAAAAATCCTTCTCTAAAGAAAGGGAATGCCTTGACCCCACGCTAAAGATGTGAATGTTGTGAGGATGTGCCTTTTCTTGCTAGCTTTTGAGCCAGGGACTAATATCTTTACCTTTACACCCTACTTAATGTTACGTGTGTTAATTTCACCGAAGTGTCTAAAACCTATTTAGAGAGAGAGGAGTAGGTAACCTTGTTCCTCCTTTTAACAAAAAATTATTGAGCACTTCCCCGTAAAACAGTCACAAATCTCTACATCCATGGTGTTTACATGTGTGTGAGAGAGTTATGTACTAAAATATACGGTAAAATATGTCAGGTGCCTGTAAGTAGTATGGAAAAAAATAGAGCAGTGGTATAGAAAAAAAAAAAAAAGGGGAGACCACTAAGTGTGAGGTGGGGAAGGGTTGCAGTTTTAAAAGGATGATCAAGAAAGTCTTTGCTAAGAAGGTGACATTGTGGCAAAAAGGAGGTAAGGGAGCAAGCCAGGCAGCTATATGGAGGAGAAGATTTGCAGGCATAAGCAACAGTGTGAGTGAAAAGGGTAACGGACTGAGCCACCTAGGTGCCCTGGGTATGGACAACTCTTTAGGAATTTTATAAAGGAGAGCAGAGGAATGTGGTAATAGGTGAAGGTCAAAAGAGGACTTTTTTTGTTCTTTTTTTAAAGTTAGAAATTACACAATGCTAGGAATTATCCTGTAGAAATGAAAAATTGATGTGCTGTTCCTGAATAGAGTAGAGGGGATGAGATCAGGTGCATCAGTGGAGGGGTTAAGCAGGACCACACTCATCTATGTAACAGGAAAGAAGACAGATTATATGGGTACACGTGCATGTGGGTAGGCAGATGTGATGAGGAAGACTGTGAAAATTTTCTCTTCACTTCTTTTTCTCATTTAATTAAGAGCCAGGATTACCAGCTAAAAGTAAGGATTTGAAAGGAAATGATGGAGGCTTTAGGAGTGAGGCTTGTTTAGGACATTACTGTCAGTAGAACTTCCTGTGATGAAAAAGTTCTATATTTGCACTAATTTGGTAGCCATTAGCCGCATGTGGCTGTTGAGCACTTGAAATGTGGCTGGTGCAGTGGAAGGACTGAATTTTAATATAATTTTAAAATTAGAAAGTTACATGTGGCTAGTGGTTACTTTATTGGACAGTATACACATTAAAGTTTGAGAAGCACTAGTCTAGAAGGAGTAAGTAACTAAGTGGATTTCAGAAATTAGTAGTATTGCTGGGCGTCACTTGACAGTAGTGGACATGAATTTAAATTGAGGCCAGTCAGCATGGTTGAATTCTTATCTCCTGCCACTTTCAGCTTATTGATTAAAGGAACAGAGCAGGTGCATAGGAGAGTTGGAGTTTTGCCAGGCAAGAATGGTAAAGAAAATAGTGAAGGAGTGATTATATAGATGGATTTAAGGGATGGAGATAAGGACTTGGTATTGGAGGGGCCTACGGATTAGTGAAAAAAGGTCACAATCAGTAGGTCCTGTTGGGGTTGAAGAATTATTGGCGTTGGAATTCTAGTAGAGTTAAGACCAGTAATATCAGTAACTAACATTTATTATGTGTCATGCTTTGTGTTTAGCAATTCATTTGAATTGTCTCATTGAGTCTTCACATTAATCTATTTGAGTTAGGCACTCTTATTTGCAGTTTACAAAGGAAGAAACCCAGGCTTAGATTGCTTAACTAACAGGTCCGACTTCTCATAACTAGGACATGATGAAAGTGGATTAGAACTCAAAGAGATTGACTCATTTCTCAGTCACTATGCCATCCTGCTTTCCAGGAAAACACATCCCTTCTGAGTCCTGGTCCAGGGCTTTTTTTTTCTGTTCTAGGTTGCTCAATGACTTCCACCAACCCCATACCCCCACGGTGATGTCCTTAGCTAATGTGGAATTTGCAGGTCGTTCTCTTTTTTTTGGTGTTGATGGGAATGGGCTTTCAGTTTGAAAGACTTCAATACATTTTTTTCTTCTTTTTAAGATTTTTATAAGGAAACTGGCAACATTTCTGGTAGATATGATTGTTTTACTTTATTCACTTCTTGGCCTCTGAAAATATTCATGTTTTACACTGTCATGATACTGGGTTGATGTTAAAGTTCGTTTTATTGGAAAAATCCAATAAGAACTCCCTTTAGAAAGAATAAGTAACGATAAAAATAAAAAAAGTACTGATTGCTTATTCTGTGCCATGCATTAGTGTTTTACATAATTTTTCATCAAAACAACCCTCTTAAAGTAGGTGCTATTACTATCCCCATTTTACTGATGTGGAAAATAAGGCATCAAATCTACTCAGAGGAGGAATTGGAATTCATTTGGTGCCATTCTGGAGCCCATTCTCTTAATCATCGTGCTACCCCCAGTTGTAAGCTAATTAGGAAATTTCTTTTACAACTCTTCCCATAAGGAAAGTTTTCTCTTTCCAGAGGAAATCTTACCAAGTGTCTTACGACAATGACCATGTGATAGCATGTATAGAATATTAGTTTTTATTTTATAATCGAATATATAAATACCAAACTGTGATTTTCTTCATGCCAGAGTAGTAGTTATTTTTTAGAGCTTTTGACAGTTTTAATCTCTTCTAGTTATATATCAGACTTTTAGAGGGGGTCTGGGCATGTGATATAATAAACATAATAGCAACTTAAAAAATGTTGTTTTTAAACTTTCATTTGAGAAATTTAAATAGTGAACAAAACAGAGATAATAATAGTATTAGGTACTTCCATATACCCATCGCCCAACTTCAGTAATTGGCAGTTCAGGGCCACATTGTTTCATCTATCCCTCTCTTGGACCTTGCCCCTTCATCCCTCAGGATTCATTTTATGCAAGTTCCAGGCACCATATGTATGTGTTTGACATATTTTAGTATAAGGTTTTTATATCAATACACAGTTTAGTAAGTGTATATGCTACTACAAGGTAGGCATAATTTTTATTCTCATTTTATAGGTAGGTAGAAAAATGGAGGCTTAGAGAGTTTAAGGAATTTGTCTAGGGTTCTTGAGCTAGTAAGTGGTTGAGCTAGGAGGTGGCCAGAGTCCCAAGAGAAAGTAGAAATAGAAGGCAGAAGATGAGGGGTTTTGTCCAACTTGATCATTTGCTGATATGGTGATCTTCTGAGCTTCAAATTTATCATCTTTGAAATGATAGCTGTTTGCCCACTTGTTGTTAAGATCAAAAAAGTTAATGTTCATAAATTTTTAAGGTGCAGGATACTATGAGTATACGAAAGAGTTGTTATCTAGTTTAGAGAGTCTTTACTGGGGATGATTTTGTCCCCCTGAGAACATTTGGTCTGGAGACTTTGTCTGGGTGGGTGTGTTGCTGGCATCTAGTGGCTAGAAGCCAGGGATGCTTATAAGCATCTTACAGTGCACAAGGCAAAAACACAAAAAATTATTTAGTCTAAGCTGTCAGTAGTGCCAAAGTTTAGAAACTCTGATCTTGGCAAATAACCTTTTAACTAATTATTATAACCAATTGTCTAGTTAAATAGATGGTGAAGAAATTAAGGCTCAGATTGATCAAGTGACTTCCCAAGGTTATACAACAAATTGGTGCTGGGGCCAAAGTCAGATTTCATTACAACTCACTTTGATGTTTTGAGGAGCAAATTTTTTCTGAGAAGCAGAAACCTCAAAAAAGAGTTTTTGTGTATTTAGTTTGCTCAATAACAATAAAAAGAAACATATAGTTCTAAGTAATTTGTGAAGACTGTTGCTTTCATGTTCTTCTTTAAAGTGGGTGAAATAATAATTTTTTTTATTATTAACATATAATGTATTATTTGTTTCAGGGGTACCGGTCTGTGATTCATCAGCCTTACACAATACACAGCGCTCACCACAACACATACCTTCTGCAGTGTCCATCATCCAGCCTTCCCATCCCCTGACTCCCCTCGTATCCAGCAACCTTCAGTTTGTTTCCTGAGATTAAGAGTCTCTTATGGTTTGTCTCCCTCTCTGGTTTCATCTTGTTTCATTTTTTTCCTCTCTTCCCCTGTGATCCTTAAATTCCACATGACACAGTCTTTTTTTTTGTTTTTTTTTTTCTTAAGGAGGAACACTTTTTTTTTTTAAGGATTTATTTTATTTATTTGACAGAGAGAGAGACAGCCAGCGAGAGAGGGAACACAAGCTGGGGGAGTGGGAGAGGAAGAAGCAGGCTCCCAGCGGAGCAGGGTGCCTGATGCAGGGCTCGATCCCAGGACCCTGGGATCATGACCTGAGCCGAAGGCAGACGCTTAATGACTGAGCCACCCAGGCGCCCCATGACATAGTCATTTTTAAGCAAAAGATACTTGTCCTGTAACTTTTTTGTCTGTGGCATTGTACTTGGAGCTGAGGTGACTATGAAAGTTCTAAAAGTTGCTGTCTGCCAGGAGTTCACAGGTCAGCTGGGTAAATGTCTTAGGGATCATTTGGGTACATGCAAAGGAAGCCAACTCAGGTTGATTAAAGAGGAATTTAGTAATAGTACAGTGGGATTTGGTATCACTCATGACCCTAGTGTAGGAGGTAAAACTAGGCTTCATGAGCTAGGCTGCATTGGTATAAAGTATGTTAATATTTATAATATTACATTTATTTGCCAAATACATATATTAAATATATTAAAGTTTTATTAATAATAATATCAACATGTTAATGTGGAATAATAATATTAAATATATTAAAGTTTTTCCTTAAACTTTAAAGTTTGTTTTTTATTTCTGATTTTGAAATAAATTAAAATATTTTTGTGAGCCCCTATAGGTTAGAGAGTTTAAGGAATTTGTCTAGGGTTCTATAGGTTGCCTAGACAAAGAGTTCTATAGGCAACCTAGGCTTTTATAGGCAGCCTAGGCACTTTGCCTATTCTATTTACAGGTTAAGTCAGCTGTTAGGAGTTGTACAGGCTGTTTTTTATTTATTTTTTATTTTAAGATTTTACTTTTAAGCAATCTCTACACCCAACATAGGGCTTGAACTCCCAGCCCTGAGATCAGGAGTTGCATGCTTTATTGACTGAGCCAGCCTGCAACCCTGGAGTTGTGCAGGCTGTTGTAAGGGCTAGGTGGAATCTTCTGCCCAAAACTCCTTTGCTGGAACATAGGTCCTATCTAACTGGGAATTCTAGAAGAATACATTTAACCACCTCTAATGCACTACCTGAAATAAGACTGGGCTTTTGTTGCCGAGGAAGAAAGAGAAAGGACAGGCAGTGGGTAGGTGATCTGCTGTCTCTGCCGTACCTTATTTTCAAATGGTAGTCTTTGAATATTACTATTGAAAACCGGTTTGCATGTATGGAAGTAGAGACTTGTAACTTACAAGTTACTTGTTAGAGGAGGGTTTTGTAGTAAAAGGAGCAAAGGATCTGAGGGTCTGAATGAAGGTGGTTAGCAAAAATGGACAGGAGTGAGTAGATGAAGGCCCTTATTCTTTCCTGGAAAAGGAAATAACTTTATGCAACCGCACTTACTTTTATGGAAATTCTTGGGAAAGAGTCCAAATTGCTTAGTGCCTTGATTCACATATGCACCTAGTTCCTAGTCTGTTATTTTTTTATGGCCACAATATGCAAAAGTGGGCAATGTATTATTCACTTCTCTTTTAAAATCTTTAAATATTCAACAGCTAGTTGTTGAGAACGTGCTATAAGCTAGACCTTGAGGATATAATGAGAAACAAATTACCAGTCCCCTCCATGAACAAGCTTCAGTAGTCCTGTGAGGAAGACAGACAGACACCAGCACCACTGTGTGATTAGTGCTGCCATAGGGGAAATATTGGTAGGTAGGAACATACTAAGAATGGCATATCATAACCTCTTGGTGACCAGTGCAGGTGATTAGCTGAGACCTGAAAGATGAGTGAGCAAGGCAAAGATATTGGTGATGCATGAGGGCAGAGAAAATACTTTGAACAGAGGCTCAGGTGAGAGAGGGAGCTTGGCACATTTGGGAAAATGCAGATACCTTAATGGGCCTGCAGTGTGGGAATGCAGTGGGGGAATGAAAGAAAGGGAAGGAGGGTGGGATCTTTCAGAGATTAGACAAGAAGGGACTGGGGTGCTGGGTTTTACAGAATAGACTTTATCCTGACAGCTACAGAGAATCTCTGAAAGGGAAGTGACTTGATCAGATTAGTGTTTTGATACCATTTCCACTCATAGCAATTATGATTTGGTCAGGATTTATAGAAACAAAAAATTTCCTTGTCACTTACATTTTCCTTTGGTTACTGGAGAAACTTTTTATGTCCATGATTTTTTTTTTAAGATTTTTTTTTTTAAGTAATCTCTATACCCAACGGAGAGCTTGAACTCACAACCTCAAGATCAAGAGTTGCATGCTTTACTGACTGAGCCAGCCAGGCGCCCCACTTTTTTTTTAAAGTAATATAAAATATATGTATACATATATATTTAAGTAAGCTCTGTGTCCAATGTGGGGCTTGAAGATCAAGGTCAAGAGTTGCATGTTCTACTGATTGAGCCAGACAGGCTCCCCATTGGGAAGCATTTTTTAAATTGTTGTTTGAAAGGAGAGAGGGAGGCACAATTAAAGGAAACTGAGTTGCAGGTGTTAGGTGACTTGGCTAGGTCACCTGTTTAGTAGGTTGTCAAAGTATGAGTAGAGCTCAAGGGTGCATGGCTGGCCCAGTGAGTAGAGCATGCAACTCTTACCTCAGGGTTGTAAGTTTGAGCTCCATGTTGGGTGTAGAGATTTCTTAAAAAAAAAAAAAAAAAAAAAAAAAAAAAAATCTTAAAAAAAAGTATGAGTAGAGCCCAGATATTTTCTCATTTGAAAATGCTGCAGAATCTGGGAATGTTAGCATATAAGAAGGGGAAGAAAATCTAATTTCAGTTCAAATAACTTTATACCAGAAAATAAATTTTAGGAACTAAAAGTAAGTTTCAAAACAGAATTAGATTTGTGGGTGGTCCATTGGCATCCAGCTTTCACACTTGCCTGTTCTGTAAGCGTTCATTCCACTCCAGCTTCGGCACACTTCCTTTTAGCAGCTAATTTTTTTTTTTTTTCTACAGAATCACAAACTGAGAGAGAAGCTCTAACCTTGCTTTTTTTTTGGAAATAGGGTGATCATGCGTGTGCTTTGCTTTCGGTTTCAGCCGAAATGGAATGATGATGGCAATGTTGCCATGTAGATCTAATATTACTAGAGACAGTCTTGCTATTCTCTTTTTCATTTTAACTTCATATTAATAGTCTATTAACCATTTGGAGAGAAGTTCTTTGTCAGTTTCCTTGAAAGAAACATGTAGATGACTAATGCTCACTTAGCCTTCCCACTGGGTCCCAACATCCTATTTTGGTGGGTATTATTGCATCTTGGCCAGCAGGTACTGCTCCATCCTGTACTTTCTAAGTATTTATACATTTTAAATAAATAGGAACAGTATGTGTTTGACAACAGTATCTGTTTTAGTATATGATTTTTTTTGAAAAGTGCTTCAGAGTTTTTTATATATTTAAGTAATTCATTAACCATCACTTTGAGGTTTAAAATAGACAGATTGTGATAACCCTTATTTTTAATCGTGTTTGTTTAAAATTCAGGATAACCATGGAAAAATTACGTCTTAGGAAACAGCTCAGTTCTCTGTGAACCTACTTTTTTTAAAGCAAGCCTGTCAAATTATAGAGTGGATTATTCTCTCTCTTTTGTGTCCAATAGGAAAGAAAAGGAACAGCCAAAGTAGACTTTTTGAAGAAGATCGAGAAAGAAATCCAACAGAAATGGGATACTGAGAAAGTGTTTGAGGTCGATGCATCTAATGTAAAGAACCAGACTAGGTGAGTAATACTTTGGGAAGTTCTACGCCTTGTGTTTCCAAAACCATTGGCTACAGGAACCACTTTGTGGAAAGGATAAGGCAGATTGTATTTATAATGTGTGAAACATGCTAAAGGAGGTAACTTCTACTTTCTGCATTTGAAATTAGGATCCTCTTTCCTTTGGAATTATTATTATTATCATCATTATTATTATCATTTTTGAGTGAGCACAGGGTGCCTGGGTGGCTTAGTTGGTTAGGTGTCCAACTCTTGATTTCATTTCAGGTCATGATCTCAGGGTTGTGAGATTGAGCTGCACATTGGTCTCCATTCTCAATGCAAGAGTCTGCTTGAGATTCTCTTTTTCCCCTCTCCTCCTGCCCCTCCTTCTGTGCTTGTGCTCGCTTGCTCTTTCTCTCTCTCTCAAATAAATAAATAAATAAATAAATAAATAAATAAATAAAATCTTTAGGGAAAAAATAATAAAGCAAGTTGTATGCCCACTGTGAGGCTTGAACTCACGACCCTGGGATCAAAAGTCACATGCTCTATCAGCTGAGCCATCTGGGCGTCCTTCCTATAGAATTCTTTTTTTTTTTTTTTTAATGAGTTTATTTATTTATTTGAGAGAGAGAATGAGAGAGCAAGAGAGCATTAGTAGGGGTAGGGGAGAAGGAGAAGCAGGCTTCCCGCTGAGCAGGGAGCCTGACCCAGGGTTCGATCCTAGGACCCTGAGATCATGACCTGAGACGAAGGCAGACGCTTAACTGTACAATTCTTAAAGTTTTTTTTTTAACTAATATTTTATGTATTTAGACAAAGGAGAATGTTTTGAAGTTTTGTCTTTGCTGACTGATGAAATCATTCTATTAGAGATTTATATTATAGAGGTAATTATCTCCAGAGACACAAAGTATACAGTTTAAAGGATTTCTGTATTTGAAGGTCTTATTTCATAAATATTGTATTGCCTTGATGTTAAGCATCAGTTGTAAGACAGTCCACAGATAATGATTATGATATTGGGAAAAACAAAAACTAAATAACTGCCCCAAAACTGTACTGTAATAAATACATGCATCTTTTATAAGATGCATCTCAATTTCAGATATGTTGAAATGTAGAAAAATGTCTTCTTATAATGAGGAAATACATTGACAACAATTATAGTAGTAGCTAATCTCGAAAAGTTATTGTTCAGTATGCAAAGGCATTAGGAAATAAGCCATTTTTAACATGTATAGTATCATTTAATCTTCTTAACCCTTTAAGATTAGCAATACTTTTATCCCTGTGTTACAGATGAGAAGACTGAGGTACAGGGAGGCTAAGTAACCAGTTTAAGGTTACTAGGCATTGACAGGGTCTGGACTACTTTTCAGGACTTTCTCATTTTCAAGTGTATCCTCCTTGCTGCTCAGCAACACTCTAATGAATTTTTTCTTTTTCTTTCTTTTTTTTTTACAACATTAAGAGTATTGTTGTAATGTAAAGTCTCTGATGTTACTTAACCTATCGTTTGAAGCTTTTGTTGGTTTTAGAATTTGGGGCAATTTTAGGTAATTTTAAGTTACCAAGAATCAACTGAAAAAGCTGCGTTGTTTAGTGAAAGAAAATGAACTGAACAGGGGCGCCTGGGTGGCACAGCGGTTAAGCGTTTGCCTTCGGCTCAGGGCGTGATCCCGGCGTTCTGGGATCGAGCCCCACATCAGGCTCCTCTGCTATGAGCCTGCTTCCTCCTCTCCCACTCCCCCTGCTTGTGTTCCCTCTCTCGCTGGCTGTCTCTCTCTGTCAAATAAATAAAATCTTTAAAAAAAAAAAAAAAAAAAAAAAAGAAAATGAACTGAAGAAACTTAGAAATGTAACATTGAGTGAAAATTTTTTGTTTCTAAGTCATCCCTACACCCATTGTGGGGCTCGTAATTATGACCCTAGGATCAAGAATTGCTTCCTGTACTGACTGAGCCAGCCAGGTGCCCCAATATATGATTTTTTAGTGAAGCTCACAACTGAGCAAAATAAATGATACATTGTTTAAGGAGACAGACATACATATAAGCTATTCAAAATCAAGGAAATGACAAAAGTCACTTTCAAGATCGTGGTTATCTCTGGTGGGAGAGGGGTGAGGAGCACACAGTGTAGTTTCCGTGGGGCCAGCAGTTGGATAGTGTGCCTACAGGTGTTCATTTTATTGTGCTGCATGACATGTATGTTTATTATACATTTGATTCGTAAGAGAAGAGAATATAACATAATAAACAGCTTCAAAAAGGTGCTTTTTAACTTAATTTACCATGTATCTTGTAATTCTGAGGATATTTTATTTCACCTGACAGACTTTGAATTGCTTTATAAATATCTAATGAAGGCAAATCTTGTTTAGTCACTAAAACATTAAATTAATCCAGTTTCCTAAGAGTATTAAAATTATCTTTAGTAAATTATCTTTACTTAGCATTTTAGCTTAAGTTAAACCTCCAGTATTTGCTCAAGGATATTTGTTTCTTTGATATCTACCTATAAATATCTTATTCTTTCTAAATCAAAAGTAAGTTTGAATTTCAGAGGGCTTTTAATTTCCAGACTTATAAATTTAATTTAATTTTTATTTTTAAAGATAGAGAAAGAGAGAGCACGAGCAGGGGTGGGGCAGAGGGAGAGGTAGACTCTCTTCTGAGCAGGTGCTCCATGAGGCTGTCCATCCCAGGACCCCAGGGTCATGACCAGAGCTGAAGGCAGATGCGCATAACTGACTGAGCCACCCAGGTGCCTCTTAAATAATAAAATTTAAACAAGTTGTTTGTAGTACACATTCCCTTAGCCCCACCCCTTCGTTGTAAAAGGAACTTAACATTTTTTTCTCTGTACTTTGTTTTTTACATGATTGTTTTGCAGCAAGGGCAAGTACTTTGTAACCTTCCCATATCCGTATATGAATGGGCGCCTTCATTTGGGACACACATTTTCTTTATCCAAATGTGAGGTAAAGTTTCCTCTGTGTTTAATATAATAGGGTGGAGGGTCTTTGATAAATACTATTTTGAAGAAAATGGCATATATAGAATTTATTTTCTGTTAAGGGAACTTAGAATTCCTTAATTTTAAACATAATTTTAATATTTTACTTCTATAAGATATTCTTATATTTAATTTGTATATGCAGTGTGTAATAAGTATAAGTAATTCCTAGGATGGTGAAAAGACAGAAAAAAGGACTAGTGGGCAGAATTTTGGAATGACTTCCTTCTAAAGGAGGAGAGGAAGAAGAAAGCTAAACTGATGATCTTTGTGAAAAGTCAACATTTTGTATTTTTCTAGCATTCAAATTTATAATTTAAATTTAGTTTGCTTTCTATAGTTTGCAGTAGGATACCAGAGACTGAAAGGAAAAACTTGTCTGTTTCCCTTTGGTTTACACTGTACTGGAATGCCTATTAAGGTAAGATTGCTTTTGGGATTGGTTCCTACTCTTTTTAGCTTAAAGCAAATGTAATGTCCAATTTAAGAGCTTGAAGTAGGATTTTCAGATACTTTATAATGCCGTGTTTTTGAAATGAGTTGAATTATTGTGAAAATTAATTTGTAGAAGATATTTGAAGAAGTGCATAGAGGGCACACAAAAAGGTCTAAGTATCTCTAAGTAACTTTGCTATCTCTGTTGGTGACCTTACATATTCATATTTCAAGTTAGATTATAACTATTAACAATAAAGTAGCGTGATATTTTGTGCACATGATGTATAGGATGTCAGCATCAAGTAAAAAGCTTTTTTTGTGTAACAGCTTTTTTTTAGTTGTGTCATATTTTCATCATGTTTGCAAAGGTCTTCATTTGTCATAAATGTGTATTAGGAATAATTCTCAGTAAAGAAGGGGCCAGACAATGAGAGTTGAAAGGATTACCTAAATACAAGAGGATTGGGACATTTAACTCCCATTTCTTTTGCTTCTCCAACCTTTTATTTTGAAAAATGTCAAACCTGCAGAAAAGGTAAAAGGTTAGGACAATGAACACCCGTATACCTTTCACACGTAGATACCAAGTATTAACGTTTGCCATAGTCGCTTTAGTTCACACACATGTAATACGTGCACACTTTTTTCTCTCTTTTTCTATGAACTCGTTGAAAGTAAGTTGCACCCATCATGTCATGCCACCTGCAAGTACTTTAGCATGCGTCTTTGGAGGTCAAGGGCATTCTGCCTCAACACAGTCTCATTGTCCCCTTGGAGAAGTTTAAGTTCGTGTGCTGTGGATCACACGTTAGATTTTGTTATCAGTTCTTCTTGGTTTCTTTTAGTTTATCATGACATTGATGTCGTTTGAGAATTTAGGCCAGTTATTTTGTAAAATGCCCCATCATCTGAGTTTTCCGATTGTTTCTTCATGATTAAAATATTCTGACAAGAATACTGTATTGGTGAGGTGTAAACCTCCTGCTGTATCACGTCGAAAGGCGTATATCGGCAGTTTGTATAACCTCAGCTAAACCCCCATCTCTCAGTGTGTGTTTTCTAATTTATTTATTTATTTACCTTTTAAAAGATTTTATTTGTCAGAGAGAGACAGAGAGAGAGAGAGCATGAGCAAGGGGAGGGGCAGACGGAGAGGGAGAAGCAGGCTCCCTGCTGAGGAGAGCACAATATGGGGCTTGATCCCAGAATCCTGGGAACTTGACCTGAGCCGAAGGCAGATGCTTAACTGACTGAGCCACCCAGGCGCCCCCGTGTGTTTTTTAATTTAATGCCTTTCCTGTCTGCCTTGCGGGCTTGAGGTGATGATAGAAGATATAAGACAGTAATCTTTAAACTGAGAAATGCTATTATTTATGTTATTCAAAATGATAACACTATTTTATATATCTTGGTACTTCTAATGTCTATATATAGTGTACTACATTGAGTACTTTGTTGAATAAATGCTGGCTGAATATATGAAGTAAAATACTAATTTATAAATTATTGAATTTTGACATACATGAATTATATGAGTTTTCTATAATGATTCACATGTGTATAGATGGAGAAAATCTCAGTCAATTTTAGTTGGCCGTAGAAATACCAAAAAAATGCAAATTGTTTCTACCTTGAATTTTGAACTTCACTCTAATATTGTATTTGTTATAGGCGTGTGCTGATAAGTTGAAAAGAGAAATAGAGCTTTACGGTTGCCCCCCTGATTTTCCAGATGAAGAAGAAGAAGAGGAAGAAATCAATGTTAAAACAGAAGATGTAATAATTAAGGATAAAGCTAAAGGGAAAAAGGTTTGGTGGTTAATACTGTTTATTTTGGTTCAAATTTTATATTTATATTTGTCTAATTTATATTTGTATTCCCAGTACCTGGCACATAAAAAGTGCTCAGTAATTTTGAAAAAGGAACAAAAACAAAAATTATCTTTCTGACTTTTTGATGGCGTTTTTCCCCTTTTTACTTTATTTTGAAATAATTTAGATTTAGAGAAGGAATGCAGGGTAAAACAGAGTTCCCTCGTAATCTTCAGTTCCCCTTGTATAACCATGTACAGTCCTCAAAACTAAGAAATTAACATTTTAACAATGCTATTCAGTAAACTACAAACTTCATTTGACCTTCAACAGTTTTTTTGTTGACGTCCTTATTCTGTTTGCAGGTCCAATCCAAGATCCCACATTGCATTTACTTGTCACGTCTCCTTAGTCTCTTCCATCTTTGTCTTCCATGACTTTGACACTTTTGGAGAGTACTGGTCAGATCATTTATAGAATGTCCCTCAATTTGGGTTTGTCTATGCTTTCTCATGAGTAGGCTGAGAGGTGATGTGTCCCCCCTCAGGGCATAATATCAGTGAGTATATGATGTTGATATCTTATTATGTGTGATGTTAACCTTGATCATTTGGCTTAGGTGGTGTCCGCCAGGTTTTTCTACTGTAGGGATTCCATTTTTCCCTTTGATTCATAAATATTTTGAGAGAGATACTTTGAGGTTATGGAAATAATATTTCTTTTTTAAAAAAGATTTTATTTATTTTAGACAGAGAGTGATTGAGCAAGAGCGGGGGCTCAGGTCGGGGAAGGGACAGAGGGGAAGGGAGAGAAAGAATCCCAAGCAGACACCCCGCTGAACACAGAGCCCGATGTGGGGCTCAGTCTCATGACCCTGAGATCATGACCTCAGCTGAAATCAAGAGTCAGACATTTAAGTGACTGAGCCAGCCAGGCGCCCCTGGAAATAAAATCTTTTTAAATATTTTCTCACTAATTTTAGCATTTGTTGGTGGCTCTTGCCTGCAACAATTGTAACTGTATTGCTCTAATGGTGATTTTCCATTTCCCTCATTCCTTCTACATTTATTACCTGGAAGTCTTCTGAAAAGGAATAGGTGTCCTTTCTTCCCCATTTACTTATTTATTCGGGCTTTTTAAAAATATCAGTGTGGATTCATGGATATTTATTTTATTCTTTGAGTTATACTCCAATACTATCTGGTGTTATGGGGCGGTTGTTATTGCTCAACTTGCTCTGGTTTTGGCCATTGAGGGTCTTTTCAGTCGGCTCCTGTGTCTATCTGACATGCCCCCATCTTTTTTCTTTTCTTTTTTAAGCACGGTATTATTTTCTAGTGCCCAACATACTCCAGGTTCATCTTTTATTTTCCCTGTTATAGCCTGGAATCAACCACTTCTCTAAGGAATCCTGTTTCCTTTTATTGAGAAATTGTATTTAGAAGCTAAGTTCTGAATACTAGGTACACTCATTGTAGCCCTTCTCAGTAGAAGGAGCAAGGAAAAATATATAATAACCCTGGTAACCCACGTATATGCACCTGTCTATATTTCTTTACCCATCTCTATATACATTTAAAAAGTTCATCCTGCAGGGCCCCTGGCTGACTCGTTTGGTAGAACATGCAACTCTTGATGTTGGGGTCATGAGTATGAGCCCCCCATTGGGTGCAGAGTTTATTTAAAAAAAAAAAAAAAGCTCATAGTGATACTCCTGGCTCCATTTTAGCACCATGGTCCTCATTCTAGCATTCTCCTTTGGTAATTTGTGACTTCATTCTCCAACAGTGAGAAACCTGGCTCTCATTATTTATAGTATACAATTTGTTCAGTCCTAGTCTACTAGTAGTTCCAGAATTGCTAACCCATACACCTGGGAGAAACAGTTTTACCAACAGAAGCATAGTGTTTGTATATGCTTTTTGTCTAATATTTGTCCTTAGAAGCTAGTCAACACATTCTTTTCCAAAGTTATTTCTTTTTTTTTTTTTTTTTTTGAATGAGCTCTACACCCAATGTGTGGCTCAAAGTCACGGTCTCTGAGATCAAGAGTCGCATGTTCTACCAACTGAGCCAGCCAGGCTTCCCCCAAAGTTACTTCTAAAGCTCCTTTCTTTCTCTTTTTCTTTCTTTTTTTTTTTTTTTTAAAAGATTTCATTTGCTTATTTGACAGAGAGCACATGCAGGGGGAGCAGCAGGCAGAAGGAGAGGGAGAAGCAGGCTCCCAGCTTAGCAGAGAGCCCAGTGTGGGGTAGATCCCAGGACCCTGGGATCATGGCCTGAGCTGAAGGCAGACACTGAACTGACTGAGCCACCCAGGCGCCCCATAAAGCTCCTTTCTTTTTAACCCACTTCAAAGTGTGGTTGTATCATGTATTTATAATACTGTTAGATACATTTGTCACAGTCTACATTTCATCTTCCATTCCTCCAATATCCTGGTTGATTTTTTAAACAAGTATATATACAATAAAATTCACTCTTTGTAGTAGATAGTTGTGTTGGTTTGACAAATACATGGAGTTATGTTTCTGATATCATAGTACCATACAGAGCAGTTCTATCACCTCTAAAATTCCTTGCCCTGCCCTTTTTTTTTTTTTTAAGATTTATTTATTTATTTTAGTGGGGGAGAGAGAGTGCGTGGGTGCATACTCATGCATGCATGGGTTGGGGTGGAGGGGCAGAGGGAGAGTGGGGGGGCATCTCAAGCAGACTCCCTGTTGAGCATGGAGCCCGATGCAGGGCTTGATCCCATGACCCTGAGACCATGACCTTAGTTGAAATCAGGACTCTGACGCTTAACTGACTGTGCCCCCAGGCACCCTTCCTTTTTTTTTTTTTTTTTTTTTTTTTTTTTACGATTTTATCTATTTGTTTTAGAGAAAGCGAGCAAGTGAGCAGGGGGAGCCAGATGTGGAGCTCGATCACATGACCCCAGGATCACCACCCGAGCCAAAACCAAGAGTCGGTCGCTTAACCGACTGAGCCACCCATTTTTATAGTTTTATAGTTTTTTTTTTTTTTTTTTTAAAGATTTTTTTTATTTATTTATGTGACAGAGAGACAGCCAGCGAGAGAGGGAACACAGCAGGGGGAGTGGGAGAGGAAGAAGCAGGCTCATAGCGGAAGAGCCTGATGTGGGACTCGATCCCGGATCACCAGGATCACGCCCTGAGCCGAAGGCAGACGCTTTAACGACTGCGCTACCCAGGCGCCCCTATAGTTTTATAGTTTTTTAATAGTTTTTATAGTTTTATAGTTTAACTCCTTTACCCACCTCCAACCCCTGACATTTGGTTGCCTTTTTGATATTGGTAAATATTAGGAAAAGACAAAACTCTTGTTAGTGCTTATTAATAACTAAAAAAAGATGTATATGGTGTTAGAAAAAAGGAAATAGAGATTGGTGCTGACATCTTTGATGATAATTTTTTATCGTTCCAACAATTTAGTTTTTTCTGGTATCAGAGTCTTAGTATTGAACTGTAAAATTTAGCAGACAAAATAGTACATCTAGATCCTTTAGTATTCTGACATACCAACAGCATGTTTTGGAATATAAAAAATTACCAAATCAAATTATTCACTTAAAATTATTGCAATCCTGGAATTTGCTAACCAGTTGTTGGTTGGTCCTTGATGGAGTTTGTTTTTACTGGTTATTTTCAGAGTAAAGCTGCTGCTAAAGCTGGATCTTCTAAATATCAGTGGGGCATTATGAAATCCCTTGGTCTGTCTGATGAAGAGATAGTCAAATTTTCTGAAGCAGAACACTGGCTTGATTATTTCCCACCACTGGCTATTCAGGATCTGAAGAGAATGGGTTTGAAGGTATGTCCATCACCCTCCGTAGTTTAAGAAAATACAAAGAACACATTGTGTTTATGATTATATGAGATTTGGACCACCTCTTAATTTAGAACAATATATTCCACCTGTATTGCACTAATGACTTAGTACTGCTATTGTTATGGGCCTTGATGTAAGCAGTGAAGTACTTAAATATTTGTTGTATTGGAACAAATATTTGTTATATTGGAATATGTTTTAATAGCAATTAGTAGAAGGGAATTCAGTTCGAAGAGTATGAAGAAGCCAAAGTTTAGTTTATATATTTAGGTATACATAAAGGTATTATTTAGGTGTTCTTTCTTAATTTACTGTAATTCCTTTATGCTTACTATATGGATATGTATATTTCAAAATTGATGAACACAAGTTAATATTATGTATTTAATAGATAGAAACTGAAAATTGTTTTCTTTTTAATGTTTGATATAATTATAGGTTGGAAAATAAGAGTAGAAGTGTAAATAATTGATTTGTGGGAATTCTTATTCAGAGAATCTATACAAATTTCTAAAAAATTACCTTTTTCTTTTCTCTTCTATAGGTAGACTGGCGTCGTTCCTTCATCACCACTGATGTTAATCCTTACTATGATTCATTTGTCAAGTGGCAGTTTCTAACATTAAGAGAAAGAAGCAAAATAAAATTTGGGAAGCGGTGAGTTTGTTGTCCTTCAATATAATAAAGCAAAAATCATAATTCTTGCACTGTAATTCACTGCTTGATAGATAGCCTTCTTTTTCCCATTATCCTTTCTCATTTTATACATTTTTCCTTTTTGTTCCCATGTCTCATTTGTTTCCTTTTTTGTCTTACCAGTATTTTAATGTATCTGAGGTTCTTGGTGTTTATGACAAATAAAAACAGGGAGAATAGAAATATTGGCTTTTTTTTTTTTTAATATAATACCCAGTGCTCATTACATCACATGCCCTCCTTAATATTCATCACGCAGTTGCCCCGTCTCCCTACCCCACTCCTCTCCAGCAACCCTTAGTTTGTTTCCTATGATTAAGAGTCTGTTATGGTTTGTCTCCCTCTCATAGTGTTGGCTTTTATGATCTCCCTAAAGATTCTGTTCAGTATTTCCAGCCAAGCACAAAACTAATTTTATTTATGTGTTAGTTTATCCTTTTTTTCTATAAATTGTTTAAGATTCTTCCTTGATTCTGTTGATTAATTAAAAGCTACTTGTATTTCAGAACTGAAATTATATTTCATAATCTTTTGTTTCATACCACAAAGCCAAGGTCAGTGCATATTTTTCTGGGGTATTACCTTTGATGAAGACAGAAAGGTTTCATTAAATAACTAGGCTGACAACTACTCATAAAAGCATATATAATTGATGTAGACATTTGTTCAGTTAGAAGTTTTAGTTAGAAGAAATATTGTAAGATATTAGCAACAAAGGCAAATATGTTAGGATAGAACTTGTATATTATAATAATGTTTGTCACTTACTTATTTTTTAGATATACCATTTATTCTCCAAAAGACGGACAGCCTTGCATGGATCATGACAGGCAAACTGGAGAGGTAATTATTTGTGACATAGAGTAGCTATTATAATATTTTATAATATGGCCATAGAGTTTACAGAATAGATCAGGAAGCTAGAAATAATTTTATTCCAGTGCTGAGGTGTATTCTGGTGACTGAAGAGGGAGGCACAATGGCACTGTAGGTGTCTGTGTCTTGTCTAGGACCTTGTTACTCTAAGAGCATTGCTAGGACCAGCTGCATATGCTTGTGATAGAAAAGCACATTCTTGAGCCTCACCCCCAAATTGCTGAATCAGAAGCTCTGGGGGTGGAGCCCAGAAATCGGTCTCTAATAAGCTCTCAATAGGATTCACATGTAGGCTAATGTTTGAGAAGCACTGCCTGGAGAATACACAACTCTAAAAAAGAGAGCATGGGGCAAGGTAATGAGATATGTGGCTAACTGATGTACACAGATTCCATTTATACTTGCTTTGATCATGTATCTGCTTGCTTAGTTCCAAAGTACTTCTGGCCATGCATAACATCAGTTCACTCTACATTCCTGTAGGACACATTAGTAGCATTATTCCTTGTAATACTTGAGTGAAGCCGGGGTGATTTGCCTAAAGCCATGGCACAGTGAATCAGTAACAATGACAGAATCTGACCTTAGGATTCCCTATGAGTGCATCTTCCTTTATTACCATCTCTGAATGCATTTATAGTCTAGTGACTACTTTTCGAAGTCAGCTTTCAATTATGTGACTTACCTAATAGAAGTGAGAGTTGATAAAAATTTTGAATTTGGAAGACCCAGTTTACTGACTCTGTTAAGTTTTAATGTAGTCAACACCACAGCAGTATCCTAAATTCCAATAGTATGTCATAGGTTTTCAAAGCATTTTCTTGTTCATTGTCCTATGTGCTGCTCAGCACAATCCTGTGTGAGTCACAGTACGGTTATTTTACAGATGAAGAAATGAAGGCTCAGAGAGACTGTGACTCCCTTGGGTCAAGCCATTAGTAATGGCCTACGCTAGGTTTTGAATGCACATCATCTGACCCCAGCTCCAGGGTATTTCTTTGATGTGTGTTCTGTGGGATTGTTTGATTACATATTCTGACTCTCATTTTGGTAAACACCATTTTGGGTGATTACTCTAATTTTTTTCCCCCTGTCCTCCACTCTCAAGTGAGCTCTTAGCCAACTGTTTTTACTTAGTAGTGTCTGGGCTTCCTTTATGGGTTCTGATCTGGTGTGGGGTGGGAGGGTGGTCTTTCAAGTCACTTCTTTTTTTTTTTCCCCCTGAAGATTTTTATTTATTTATTTGAGAGAGAGAGAGAAAGAGAGCACCAGCTGGAGACGGTGTGGTGCAGAGTGAGAGGGAGAAGCAGAGGGATCATGACCTGAGCTGAAGGCAGTTGCTTAACTGACTGAGCCACCCAGGCAACCCTTTCAAGTAATGTCTTTCACATTAGAGCTTTATTTATTTTTTATTTTTTAACATTTTTAAAAGATTTTATTTATTCATTTGAGAGAGAGGGAGAGCAGAGGGAGAAGCAGACTCCCCACTGAGCCGGGAGCCCGACATGGGACTCAATCCCAGGACCTGGAGATTACGACCTGAGCCAAAAGCAGATGCTTAACCACCTGAACCGCCTGGGTGCCCCCAGGTTAGATTTTTATGTGAATATAGTCATCTCCCTACTGGCAATCTCCTCATTGGAAGAAAGAATTATTCTAACAATGTGAGAATCCATCCAAAAAATTTGAGTCGGATCTCTCATATAGATTAGTGTGTTTAATCCAAGTTTGTTTTCCTCTCAAATTTTTGTTCTGTTTGTTTGTTTAGGGCGTGGGACCTCAGGAATATACTTTAATCAAGTTGAAAGTGCTTGAGCCGTACCCATCCAAATTAAGGTAGGTTGCTAAAGAGTTACTGCTTTCTCTTTTTGGAATAACAGATGTGATTGAATCCACCACCTTTTTTTGCATTAACATATTTTTTCTTCTTAGTGGCCTGAAAGGGAAAAATATCTTCTTGGTAGCTGCTACTCTCAGACCTGAGACCATGTTTGGACAGACCAACTGTTGGGTTCGCCCTGATATGAAGTACATTGGATTTGAGACGGGGAATGGTGATATATTCATCTGCACCCAAAGAGCTGCCAGGAATATGTCATACCAGGGCTTTACCAAACACAATGGAGTGGTGCCTGTTGTTAAGGAATTAATGGGAGAGGTGAGTTGGGTAGCAGATTTTTTGTTTTAGTGCTTAAATTTAGAGGAAAATTTTAACCATAACAATTGAGGAAAGAACATTGAAAAAAATCTTTTTAATTGAGTTATATATACAATGCAGTGTGTAAATTCTTTTTTTTTTTTTTTAAAGATTTTTATGTATTTATTTGACAGGGAGACAGCCAGCGAGAGAGGGAACACAGCAGGGGGAGTGGGAGAGGGAAAAGCAGGCTTCCCACTGAGCAGGGAGCCCAATGCAGGGCTCGATCCCAGGACTCTGGGATCATGACCTGAGCCGAAGGCAGATGCTTAACGACTGAGCCACCCAGGCGCCCCTGTAAATTCTAAAGTTTGTATTTTGGTGCATTTTTATACGTGTGTACACTCATGCAAGCACCACCCAAATCAAGGTATAGAACAGTTCTAGTAGTCTAGAAAGTGCTCTCTTGTCCATCTTGCAGTTAGTACTCACCCCTCTCCTGCAAAGGTAACCACTGCTCTGATATAAGTCACCAATTATATACAGAATTATATAATCTGTACTCTTTGTGTCTGGCTTGTTTTGCTCAAATTATGTCTTTGAAATTCATACATGTGTGTAGCAGTGGTTTTGTTCTTATTGCTGTGCAGTATTCATTGTGTGACTATATGACCATGGAATTTTTGAGTCTTATGTTTCAGTTTAGTAAGTATCTGGTTGAAGAATAGAGACAGTGCTCCCCAAAAGATTTAACAGCTGCAGTAGAAGATGATTACCTGCATTCCTGGTATAGAATTGCAGCCTTTTTTTTTCTGAAGAATCTTGGTTGATAGTAACTAAATCTGGATGATTATGTAGCTTTTAGCCTTACATTTTATTTACTTACCGGTATTTCAGAGTATATTATATTCCCTTTGGTAAATGCTGGTCTTAGGTATCTTAATAACTAACATTTATTTATTTATTTTTTAAAAAAGGTTTTATTTATTTGAGAGAGAGAGAAAGCATGAGCAGGAGAGGCAAAGGGAGAAGGAGAGAGAGAATCTCAAGCAGACTCAGTGCTGAGCAGCACCTGATGTGGGGCTCGATCTCATGTCCCTGAGATCATGACCTGAACCAAAACCAAGAGTCAGACGCTTAACCAACTGAGCCACCCAGGCGCCCCAATAAATAGCATTTTAAAAGGGAAAGTTGATAGAATACTATCTTAGTTCTTCTTTTGAATTGAACTTTTATTTCTTGCTTATTTTGTAAACTCACTTTTGGACTTAATTTTTACACATTCATAGGACTCAAAATTGGAAAGCCAGAAAGATACAAAATATATCCTTAGTCACTCAGTTTCCCCTTCCGTAGGCATTCACTAAAATCACTGTTTTATATGTCCTTCCAGAAATATTTCACATATGAACAAGCAAGTGCCTGTATGTTCTTTCTCCCTCTTTTTATTATAAAGATTTTATTTACTTGAGAGAGAGAGTGTATGCACAAGCAGGGGGCAGAGGCAGAGGGAGAGAGAGAGCGAGAGAATCTCAAGCAGATACCCTGTTGAGTGCAGAGCCTGACTTGGGGCTTAATCCCACTCCCCTGACATCATGATCTGAGCCAAAATCAAGAGTCAGATGCTTAACCAGCTGAGCCACCCAGGCACCCTTCCCTCTTTTTAATATACAAATGGCAGTATACTTTATCACATTGTTCTGCGTCTTGCTTTTTTATTTAATTATGTCTTGGTATTTGCCTTAATCGGCGCAGAGCTTCCTTGTATCTTCTGTTTTACAGCCACATAGTATTCCATTGTTTGGCTCTACCACAGCTTATTTAACCATTCTTTATAATGGATATTTGAATAGTTTCTTGTCTTTTTCTCTGATAAGCAGTGCTGCCGCATCTCATTAGTTCCTGATGTTGAAGTTCTGTTTGAGACATTTTTAGGAATTGTGTGAATAACACAGATTTTTTCTGTTCCTAATGCAGTTTCTTTCCACGTAAATTTGAGCAGATTCTGGAGTGCGTGGTATAAATTAAAAAATAGCTTTCAGCCCTTAAGACTGTTAGGTTATTTAGCCTTCACCCATGTGACTATAAAAGTAGCTTCTTTACGAATAAAGCGGATGGGTGGGAACTGTGGAATTGCGAAGTGTATTCCTTGGCTCAACAAGCAGCTGCAAACTCTTCGTTGCCTTTCCGAGAGTATGGGTTCAGTATTGTTGAATCTTCGGAATTTTTTTTTTTTTTAAGAAACTGGTTATATCCTTTCCGTTTAGTTCTTCTTTGTAATCATTGTCTTAAATGGATATACAGTATTTTATTTTGTTGATATCTCATATTTTGTTAAATAATTTTTCTATCCTTTAAAGTTTTAGCTGTCTCCAGATCTTGCTGTTGTAATTAACACAGCATTGGGCAGACTTCTCAAAGAAAAAAAGTTATTTTTTCCTTTGAGGTAAATCCCTAGGATTGGATTGCTGGGTCCAGGTTGTGGGAACATTTTTGTGTCTCTTGAGCTATGGTTCCAATATTGTTTTCCTCAAGAAGTACACTGTCACAAGCGATGTATGTATTAGTGTACTGATTTCCTCACCACTTACCACATCTCATTTGGATATCATAATTATTTATAACTAATAATTATGTATAAAAGAAGATGTTCTGTTTTACTTCATATATTTTTGAATACTAACTTCTCAGGGCTTAAAAATATTAACACTGTTTTAAATTTTAATGGTTAAAAAGTTTTTTCACCTTCATGCTGATTTTTTTTTTGTTGCACAGGAAATTCTTGGTGCATCCCTTTCTGCACCTTTAACATCTAATAAGGTGATCTATGTTCTTCCAATGCTCACCATAAAAGAGGATAAAGGTAAAGAGTTTCTTTCTTTTTTTCTAGAAATAATTTGATAACTGCATTCTGGTTGTATTAATTAATTCCACACTTTCTTTTATAAGGCACTGGCGTGGTCACAAGTGTTCCTTCTGACTCTCCTGATGATTTTGCTGCCCTCAGAGATCTGAAGAAAAAGCAAGTGGGTATCTGAGTTTCATGTTCTTGTTTCTTCTTTATCATCTAATTAGCTACCAGTGAACTAACTGTGAAATTAGGCTAAAAAGCTATCATATATCTTTGAACTATTACCCTCTGCCTTATTTCTTGATGTTTATATATTTTCCTTTGTTTTGAATTTTAAGTATAATATTTCATAGAATCTTTTTTTAAAAGACTTTTAGAGCAGTTTTAGGTTTACAGTAAAATGGAGAGGAAGGTACAGAGATTTCCCATATACTCCCTGCCTTCACACGTGCACAGTCTCCTCCATTATCAAAATCCCCACCAGAGGGGTACATTTGTTACCATGATGAATCTGCATTGACACATCATAATCCCTCAAAGTCCATAGTTTACCTTAGGGTTCACTCTTGGTGGTGTATATTCTTTGGGTTTGGGCGACTGTATGATGACACAGATTCATCATTATAATATCATAGAGTATCTCCATTGCCCTAAAAATCCTGTGTGCTCTTTCTGTTCATCTCTCTTCCCTGTGACCCCTGGCAATCACCGATCTTTTTACTGTCTCCACAGTTTTACCTTTTCTGGAATGTCATATAGTTGGAATCATACAGTATGTAGATTTCTCAGATTGGCTTCTTTCAACTACTCATATGCATCTAAAGTTTCTCTGTGTCTTTTCATAGCTTGATTGCTCATTTTCTTTTTAGCGCTGAATAAAATTCTGCTACCTGGATGTACCACAGTTCATCCATTCACTTCCTGAAGGAACTCTTGGTTGCTAATAAGCACTGGTAATTATGGATAAAGCTGCTGTATACATCCGTATGCCGGTTTTTGTGTAGACATAAGTTTTCAGCTCCTTTGGGTAAATACCAAGGAGTGTGATTGCTGGGTCCTATGGTAAGAATATGTTTGGTTTTGAAAGAGCCACCAAGCTGTCTTTCAAAGTGGCTGTACTGTTTCGCATTCCCACCAGCAGTGTATAAGAGTTCTTGTTGCTCCACATCCTCATTAGCATCTGGTGGTGTCATTGAGCCAGATTTTGGCCATTGTAATAGGTGTGTAGTGATATCTCTTTGTTGTTTTAATTTGCATTTTCCTGATGACATGATGTGGTCCTTTCATATGCTTATTTGCCAGCTATGTATCTTCTTTCATTGCGGCGCGTCTGTTAAAGTCTTTGGCTCATTAAAAAATCAGGTTGCCATTCACACCGGCGTGCGCACGCGCACACACACACACACACACACACACACACACGAGTGGGGGAACAGAGAGTGAGGAGAAGCAGAGTCTCCACTGAGCAGGAGCCTGATGTGGGCTTGATCCCAGGACCCTGAGATCGTGACCTGAGCTGGAACTAAGGCAGACGCTTAACCGACTGAGCCACTCAGGTGACCCAGATTGTTTTTTTCCTTATAACTCAGTTTTGAGAATTCTTTGTATATTTTGGATAATAGTCCTTTATCAGATGTGTCTTTTGCAAATATTTTTTCATGATCTTTGGCTTGTCTTTTAATTCCCGATCCTGTCTTTTGCAGAGCAGTTTTTGATTTTAATGATGTTCAGCTTATTATTTCTTGCATGGATTGTGTCTTTGATGTTGTATCTAAAAAGGCACCACCATACCCGTGGTCATTTAAGTTTTCACCTACGTTATCTTCTAGGAATTTCATAGTTTTGTGTTTTACATCTAGGTCTGTGATCCATTTTGAGTTCATTTTTGTGGCAATGTAAGGTCTGTGTCTAGATTCATTTTTTTTTTGCAGTTGTACCAGTCCAGTTGTACCAATAACATTTGTTGAAAAAACGGTCTTTGAATTACTGTATTGCCTTTGCTCCTTTGTCAAAGATCGGTTGACTATATTTTGGGGGTCTATTTCTGGCCTCTCTGTGTTGTTCCACTGAACTATTTGTCTCTTCTTTTAGTACCACACTGTATTGATTACTGTAACTTTATAGGAAGTCTTGAAGCCAGAAGCCAACTTCGTTCTTCAATATTGAGTTGATTATTTTGGGTCTTTTGCCTCTCCGTATAAACTTTGCAATCAATTTGTTGATATTCATAAAATAACTTGATGGGATTTCAGTTGAGATTGCATTGAATCTGTAGATAAGTTGTGAAGAATTGACCTCTTCACAGTACTGAATCTTCCAGTCCATGAACATGAAGTATCTGTCCATTTATTTAGTTTTTTGATTCTGTTCACAGAGTTTTGTAGTTTTTCTCATATAGATCTTATGTATGTTTTGTTACTTTTGTACCTAAGTATTTGACTTTGGGGGGAGGTGCTCATATAAATGGTATTATGTTTTTAATTTTGAATTCCCCTTGTTCATTCTTAGTACATTGGAATGCAGTTAACTTTTGTATAATTAACTATCCTGCAACCTTGCTGTAATAGTTTATTAGTTCCAGGAGTTTTTTTCCTTGATTCTTTTGGATTTTCTACAGATGTTCATTTCATCTGTGAACAAAGACAGTTTTATGTTGCCCTTCCCAATCTGTATACCCTTCTTCCCTTACTGCATTAACAAGGACATTCAGAATGATACTGAAAAGAAGTGGTGAGAGGGGACGTCCTTGCCTCATACCTGATCTTAGTGGGAAAGCTTTGAGTTTCTCATCATTAAGTATGATGTTAGTTGTTGGTTTTTTGTAGATAGTCTTTATCAAGTTTAGAAGGTCTGCATCTGTTCCTGTTTATTAGGAGTTTTTGTTTTTGTTTTTTTTTTTAAGATTTTTATTTATTTATTTGACAGCGAGAGAGGGAACCCAAGCAGGGGAAGTGGAGGAGGGAGAAGCAGGTTTCCCGCCGAGCAGGGAGCCCAATGCAGGGCTTGATCTCAGGACCCTGGGACCATGACCTGAGCCAAAGGCAGACGCTTCACCACCTGAGCCACCCAGGCGCCCCTAGGAGTTTTTATCATGACTGAGTGTTGGATTTTGTCAAATGCTTTTCTTGCATCTGTTGATAGGATCATGTGATTTTTCTTTTTAAATCTGTTTTGATGGGTTTCATAAAACTTTAAAAAAAGTTTTCTGATACTCACATTTTCATTGCAACCTAGTAAATGAACCTCATTTTCATTGGGGTGTGTGTGAGTGTATGTGTAAATTTTTACTTTTGGCTTACTATTTCATCATTTAAGCCATTCACTCTTAACTTAAACAGTTGAGTTTTTAAAAGTCATAGGTCCGTTCTTGAGATATTTTGTAAAATTTAAAAAATTCTCTGTATGGAGCGGAGAACAAATAATTTTAAAAAGTTTTGGTGTTGGTTCTGTCAATGATAATGCCACTAATGCTGATCATGAGTGTTAATTTGCAAAATTTTTTTGTAGGCCTTACGAGCAAAGTATGGAATTAGAGATGACATGGTCTTGCCATTTGAGCCGGTGAGTACTTAGGTGACTCAGAATATTCACACCCATCTCTTTATCAGTGAAAAAAAGAGCTAACATTTTCCTTGTAACAAAATTGAATAATTGGTGAATATAAAAAAATGAGAGGGAGCTTGCATAAGAGTTTACTTACTTTATTTGATATCTGCTATGGCAGTTGAGAGTGAGAGACCAACAATAAGCATTTTCTTAGCACTCGGCACCTGTAATTCTGGAACAAATGACTTTCTTAGCATCACCAATTTTGTAGTCGCTTATTTTGCCACTGTGGCCTGTTTCCAAGCTTCTAAAGACAGAGTTTTGCCATATTAGTCGTGAATGCTTATGTTTTCATATTAGTGCCTGGAGAAGAAAAAAATTTTAATCACTAGCAAATAACTTTCATGAAGAATCTGGAAGACTTATCATAAACCAGAAATAAGACCATCCATAAAATTTAATTGTTTACATCATTTTCCTAGTTTCACAATTTATTATTTAGTAATTCTATGCTAGTGTAGGGTTGTGAGCTGGAGAAGGTGTTTTCTGTAGTGAGGGAGGACAATTTGGGGGTTGGTGTAGAGAACTTATGTAGTTCCTTTGGAGGAGAGTAGAAAGACAAATTCACATCTGGATGTTAGTCACTGTGATTGCCTGATGTGTGGTGCTTCTGTAATGATACATAAAATCTGAAATGACTTCATTGAACAGTAGAGGCAAGAGGATTATGCCCCATGGAGCTGTTTTTGTGTTCATTCAGTGTGAATAACTTCCTGACATTGCTGTTCTTTACAGGTGCCAATCATTGAAATCCCAGGTTTTGGAAATCTTTCTGCTGTAACCATTTGTGATGATTTGAAAGTTCAAAGCCAGAATGACCGAGAAAAACTTGCAGAAGCAAAGGAGAAGTTATATCTAAAAGGGTTTTATGATGGTGTAAGTAATAATTTTTTAGTTGTGCTCTGTAATTTTTTCAATGATTAGGAAAAAAATAGAAAAATTCAGTATAGTTTCAAATATATACTGATTTGAGAGAGATTAATATGAGACTATGTTCTTCTGTTTCCAGATTTCTTTTTTTATTATTATTTATTTAAAGATTTTATTTATGTATTTGAAAAAGAGAGGAGAGACACAGCACAAGCAGTGGGAGGGGCGGAGGGAGAGGGAGAAGCAGGCTCCCCTCTGAGCAGGGAGCCCAACTTGGGGCTCGATCCTGGGACCCTGTGATCATGATCTGAGCTGAAGGCAGACACTTAATGACAGCCACCCAGGAGCCCCTCCAGATTTCTTTTTTCAATCTATTTTTTATCTGATAGCATTTACAGAAATTATATTTTTGTGTCCTCTAAGAATATCTAAAAAATGAGTTTACTGAGAAGATTATTTAAAGTTAGTTCATATTATTTTGCAATAAATTCCATGGATTTATTGCATGGGCAATACCTGGTTCCTTCTTTTGCTCCTTTAATCGAGGAGTTCATATTTTATTTTTTATTTATTTATTTTTTTAAATATTCCATTTATTCATTTGATAGAGAGACAGCCAGCGAGAGAGGGAACACAGGCAGGGGGAGTGGGAGAGGAAGAAGCAAGCTCTGAGCAGAGGAGCCCGATGTGGGGCTCTATCCCAGAACGCCAGGATCACGCCCTGAGCCGAAGGCAGACGCCTAACGACTGAGCCACCCAGGCGCCCCGAGGAGTTCATATTTTAAATTAGCATTTTTATTCAGTTCATTAATTTACTTATTAATGCGTACTAAATGTCAGGTGAGCACAAAAAACATGTTTTGAACCTCTCTTTTCTCCTTAATTGTGCATATGTTAATGTGGCTTACATTTCCGTGGAAAGAAGACTAAGCTAGAGAAAGTAAAAATCCAGCCAAGTTACTAGTGACTTGAGGTTGAAATGAAGATTTTTAAAGCAATGAATGAGAATTCTTTATTTTTACCTTTACTCTCATTTTTCTAGGTAATCATAATTGGTTATATGTCTTTTTTTAAGTGACTTATACTTTTTGGGTGATAATAAAAGCCACCACTTATATAGTACTTACATGTTAACTTATTTAAATCTCAAAATAACCTTGTGAAGTAGGCGCTATTCCATTTTACAGATGAGGATTGAGGTACTAAGATATTAAGTAATTTACCTAAGATCAGTCAGATAGATAGCCATTGGCAGAACTGGTACTCACACTGGGCAGCTTGGCTCTAGGATTTGTGCCTGCTTGCTTATTTATTTATTTGAGAGAGAGTGAGTGCGGGTGTGTGTGAGCAGGGTGGGGGGAGGAACAGAGGGAGAGAGAGAATCTTAAGCCCGAGGTGGGGCTGAGTCTCACAACCCTGAGATCATGACCTGTGCCAAAATCAAGAGTCAGACTCAACTGATTGAGCCACCCAGGTTCCCCTAGGATTTGTGCTCTTAACCACTGTGCCATAATGATCAATAAGTATAATTTCATAATGATGAATTAAATAGATATAAAGCATTTTGGCATGTTAGACGGTTGGAAAGTCAAAAAAGAACTTGTGTCTTTTCCATTTAAGATAGAAGCTATTTCAGGGGCGCCTGGGTAGCACAGTTGTTGGGCGTCTGCCTTTGGCTCAGGGCGTGATCCCGGCGTTCTGGGATCGAGCCCCACATCAGGCTCCTCTGCTGGGAGCCTGCTTCTTCCTGTCCCACTCCCCCTGCTTGTGTTCCCTCTCTCGCTGGCTGTCTCTATCTCTGTCGAATAAATAAATAAAATCTAAAAAAAAAAAAAAGATAGAAGCTATTTCAGAGAGAAACAGCAGTCACATAGCTGAAGATCAGAACGTCAGCTGGAAGGGGATTGTGTGGCTTAGATCTGTGACAGCAATGAGCAAGCAAATACTTAGACCTAGAATTAAATTTCCTCACTACCTAAAAGGTAGAGTTGAAAAACAGGCCTTCCTGTAAGGGCCAGGTTTATCACATGGCCAAGCAAAGGAAAATGCTCACTGCCAATAGGCATAGTTGGAAACAGAAGTTTAAATGGAGCTGAGCTGCATGCACTCAGTTTATTTTCCCAAAGCCTTCAGGAATGAAGTGAGTAAGCATATTGAAATTCTCTCCACATGGAAATCTGAGAAATGGAAAGGAAGTGAGTGTTCCTTCCTAATCATGTTCATGATAGCTATCCTAGTTACACCAAAAGAAAAACAAGTGTGTTTTAAATATTAGTTGTTGGGGCGCCTGGGTGGCTCAGTCGTTAAGCGTCTGCCTTTGGCTCAGGGCATGATCCTGGCGTTCTGGGATCGAGCCCCACTTCAGGCTCCTCCGCTGGAAGCCTGCTTCTTACTCTCCCACTCCCCCTGCTTCTGTTCCCTCTCTCGTTGGCTGTCTCTCTCTGTCAAATAAATAAATAAAATCTTAAAAATAAATAAATAAACAAATAAATAAACAAACAAATAAATAAATAAAAGTTGTTTAAGCTATGGCAGAATAAAAACTTAAGATTATAAATGTGATAAATTTCACACTAAAAATACCTTGGTTGCAGGTAGAAGTTTGGAAGGAGCACAAAGCAAATTTTAATTGTTTTGTCTGTTTTTTTCCCCCCACTTCTCATCCTTTTAGGTAATGTTGGTGGATGGATTTAAAGGACAGAAGGTCCAAGATGTAAAGAAGACTATTCAGAAAAAGATGATTGACAATGTACGTGATAGGCTGTCCTCCCAAGGCTGGTTTAGGAGAAAACCTTTTGGTTAATAGACTTCACGGTGTTAATTAGTAGTGAGTTCTGTAATAGAACCTGGAGCTGTATTAAAGATAAATATTTTGTGGCAGAAAATAGGAGACTTATTTAGCAATTCATTTAACTTGAACATCTCACCTGTAATGTTGATGAATGTAGTGCTGTGAAGTTGGCATGTGTAAAGCACAGAGAACTTCAGTGATGCTTCCTGGCAGTGGCCTTTGAGATATTGTTGGTTACAGTTCTCTTTGTGTAGTGCTTTACTTTTTACTTCATCCTTTTTCTTCCCCCTCTGTCTTTGTTTTTGTTGAAACTTTTTTTCTGTCGAAGTACTTAATTAATTTTTAAATTAAGTTTTGATTTTTCTTTCTTTCTTTTTTTTTTTTAAAGATTTTATTTATTCGACAGAGATAGAGACAGCCAGCGAGAGAGGGAACACAAGCAGGGGGAGTGGGAGAGGAAGAAGCAGGCTCATAGCAGAGGAGCCTGATGTGGGGCTCGATCCCATAACGCCGGGATCACGCCCTGAGCCGAAGGCAGACGCTTGACCACTGTGCCACCCAGGCGCCCCAAGTTTTGATTTCTGACAGTTGTATATGGCCTTAGTACGGAGAGACAGTAGTCTATAAAGCTTATTAAAACAAAAAACCAGCAGTTTCCTCTCCATCATTCCACATTGTCTTAAATTTCTCTTCCTTGAACAGGCATTGAACTGTTTCAGTTGTTTCTTTTACTCTTAACCTCTGTCTTTCTTACAGATCTTTAATCTTAGTGCTAGTACAGTAATTTTTTTAATTTTGTTTCTCAGTTTTAGGCATTAGCCATTGACTTCCTACTGTGGAAAATCAAGATTTAACTCTTCCTTCTACCTTGTGTCTTTCTTTCTAACCTCACCATTTGTGTATACTTTTCTACCTCCTGTCTTCCTAGCGTAGGCATATTATAACTTTTGTGAGAGCAGTAGTCATTGTGTACATTTTTGAGGTGTCACCAATCCACAATGAAGTGTACAATGAGAACTTTTCTTCCCCAGCTTTTGTTTTCCCTTGGCGTTAGTAATTCTCTCTCTCTCTCTCTTTTTTTAATTTCCTTCTTTTAAAATATCATTATCATACCAAACTCTGCCCTGTTTATTTCTTCTCTTAATACTTTCACACATTAATATGCTATTGGTTCCATCTTGGAGAAAGTTCTCCCACAGCCTTCTGGCCTGTTTTAGTCAGGACTGGTTGCTTACAGTCTTATTGGACAAATGTCATCTGGGATCTTCCTCCACTATTACTAAGAATTTCCTTTGTTTCTCTTGAGTTGGAGTTCTTGTTTTCCTTGATCCCATTGCTGTTGTTTTATTATTTACTCTCTCATTCTGGTGAAGCTCTGCTTCTAGTGGCTTTCTTGAAAAAGGGTACCTGGAAGGTAAATTTTTGCGAGCTTCCATGTCTGAAATATCTTTAGTCTGTCTTCATACTTGATTGCTTGGGGACAAAATTCTAGATTGGAAGTAATTTTGCCTTAGAATTTAATGGGCATTACCCCTGGTGTTCTGTTTCAGTAATGCTGCTGAGAAGTCCAAAACCATTTTGATAATAACCGATCTTTTGTGAATGGCTTGTTTTTTCCCTTCCTCTGGAAGCTTGTGGAATCTTCTTTTTCTTCCAGGTATTCTAAAATTTCATGATTTACCTTGGTGTAGGTCAGTTTTTATTAATTTTTCTGGGTGCGTGGTGGATTCCTTTAGTTTGGGAGACTTACGTGTTTTAGATTTGGAAAGTTTCTTGACTTTTTTTTTGATTGTTTCATCTCTTCCTGTTCTTTATTTTTGCTTTCTGAATTCTTTTTATTCAGATATTGGTTCTCTTAGATTCTGGAAGTCCTTTTCTTTCTGGGAGAATTCTTCAACTTTTTCTTCCTCTAAGTTTTTGTTTGTTAAAGTGGAGAGTAGTATGATGAATTCCTATATAGCTATTATCCACCTTCGAAATTGCCAACTCAGGGTCAGTTTAAGAGCCTATTCTGCTATCTGATTGATCCTTTTTTATAGGATGCTATTCTTCATGGATGTGAAATCTTAATCTTTTATTTCTCTGAGAAAGGTTGTTGATATTTAAGAGTGGGTACAAAAAGGTGATCAGAATCTTTTTGCATGTGAGTAGGGTTTCACTGGGGGAGATCTAGAAGGGCTGTTTGGGAAAAAAAAATAGAAGGACTCTTTGGGTCTTGGGGATGCCTTTATGTTAGCCTTGAGGTTAGTTAGAGCTTCTTGGATTTGTTGGATTCCTCCCAAGAGATTCTTCCAGTTTCTGGCTTAAAAGGTCTAAGCTAACAGAGAATTCTGGGAGTTGAAAAGATTGCTAGGGGAGATACCAGTTCCCGGTGTGCTGACCTTCCAGTTAATTCAGCTGTTCCCACTGTGATAGCGATACCCTCAACTTTGTTTTTGGTTGAGTCATGCTGTCATCCTCTCCAGAGAATAAACCTTTATTGTTCTGCTGGTACAGAGAAGGCCAGTTGCGAGTCTGGATAGTGTGGGATTAGGGTGTCTGGGGTTCTAACCTCTTCTTTACAGACTTCAGTTAGTCCTCTTATTTTGTTGCCTCTACTTCCAGAACCATTTTGTACTTCAGATTGTTGAGTTTTTTGGAAGTTCTGCACTACAAATTGGATTGCTTTTCACCTTTCTCTACTGTTGGTTTAGGATTCATTTGGTTTCCCTCAATCTGCTAATGCAGTTGTCATTTATCCTGTTTTTTGGTTTCCAAAATTTGATTGATATTAATTCGTCTTCCATTCTTTTGTCTCTGTAAGTTCATGCCATTGGAAAAAAGAAAAACCCTCTTTGTTGTCATTTTGTTGGAGTTTTGAGAGGCAATAGACTTAAATGTCTGTTTTTAATTTACCATCTTAAAGCCAAAATTGTAACTATTTAGCAGTATGAAGAATTACATTAAAAATGAAGAAAAATGAATCATTTTATTAATAATAATATTGGATTTATTTTTAAAAATACCCTGATAAGTTTGGGACCATGATACATTAAGAGATAGAGATATTTATATTTGCTTAATAATTAAATTCATGGTTAGTTTTCTAGTGGGCATTTTTCATGGCACTATAAATCTTTAGCAACAATATTTTCCATATTTAATTTTTATGCATTTATTTTTAAAAGCAGTGGTTCCATGCATTTAATTTCATATTTTTTAGTATTTTTATTCTAACAAGGATAAAAGGCTTCCATAGGCAGTCTGACCTTCAAACCGTAGAATTAGAAGTATTGAACATCTTTCACATTCCACTGAAAAGGAATAATCTCATAGTCTAAAGGAAAGATGATCTGTTGACAAAGATGCTCACCTTTTCAAAAGTAAATGTTGTGTAGAGAGAAAGGCAGGTAACCTGGGAAGAGGGAAGACATAATGAAAATGTGGGGTTTTGGTTATTGGTGGTGTAACTTTTTTTTTAAGTTATTTTTATTATCCCCGAGGAATAGAGATTGACTTGACATAATATCTGATATGTTTTTGTTTGCTTTTGTGTAGGGAGATGCATTTATTTACATGGAACCAGAGAAACAAGTTATGTCCAGATCTTCAGATGAATGTGTTGTGGCCCTGTGTGATCAGTGGTTAGTCTATCTTACAGCAAGAAATTTCCATCAGTCACTTTACTTATCCTTTTGACTTTTATTTATTTTTTTTAATCAATCTTTCCGCTCCCAAGGTACTTGGATTATGGAGAAGAGAACTGGAAAAAACAGACATCCCAGTGCTTGAGGGGCCTGGAAACGTAAGAAGGGAAAAAGTGGTGAGGGAAGGGAGAGGAGATGAGAAACATTGAAGACAGTGAAGGTGAAGAAAGACAGTTCATCTTTTACTCTCTCCAGATTCTGTGAGGAGACCAGGAGGAATTTTGAAGCTACCTTAGGTTGGCTGCAAGAGCATGCTTGCTCGAGAACTTACGGTTTAGGTAACGTATACTTCAAATTCTTCTGTTTGAATGACATGCCAATTAGACGGCAAATTAACACTTTTACTTTTTCTCCCTCTTTTCTGTTTTTCTGAACTGGAAGTGAGAGATTTCAGTTACAGGGAGAGGGGAACTAAGATGTGATGCCCTAGCATCTACCTGGTGGTCATAGTATGACCTCTCTAATCCACATAGCTTTTATGGATTTTTTTAATAGAAAGTTTCTAGTGCTTCAGCCATTTGTTTTTTTTCTTTACCAGTTTATTAATTATTCAAGCAAAGACCTTCTTAAAATAAGGAGCTTTGTAAATGCTATATGCCTTGAATATGTGGATTCTCTGGATGATATGTCCCTTGAGTTCCTCGTGCATTAATTTTTTTCTTTTTATATTGCAGGTACTCGTCTGCCCTGGGATGAGCAGTGGCTGATTGAATCGCTCTCCGATTCCACTATTTACATGGCATTTTACACAGTGGCACACCTGCTGCAGGGGGGGAACTTGCGTGGACAGACAGAGTCTCCGCTGGGCATCAGGTTGGTAAATGGATGAAGCAAAGAAGTGTAATTTGTTAACAAGAGATACGATCTTTTGATTTACACATTGAAAGTTCTTTTTTTTTTTTAGTTTTCCTAAGAATTCATTTAGCAGATTTTTGTTACGTTTTTGTTTTTTTGCTGTTACACTGAGAAAAAGTAGTAAATAGCCCCTCTGTTATTGTTACCATTCTTTATTCTTATCAGAGCCTCTTGTCATCATTTGTTAGTGTAACTATGTTAAGCAATTCCTACTTCGTGATTAGGTGAAAATATTGATTCTTTCAAAGAAATTATCTATATATTTTGTTGTTGTTTGTTTTATTTTTTAATACAGACCGCAACAGATGACCAAGGAGGTTTGGGATTATGTTTTCTTCAAGGAGGCTCCATTTCCTAAGACTCAGATCCCGAAGGAAAAATTAGATCAGTTAAAGCAGGAATTTGAGTTCTGGTATCCTGTGGATCTCCGAGTGTCTGGCAAGGATCTTGTTCCAAATCATCTTTCATATTACCTTTATAATCATGTGGCTATGTGGCCAGAACAAAGGTGAGTGCTAAAAAGGCTGTAGACTGAATTTATGCCTGTGGCTTTAAAAATCTAAGAAGTTACTGTGCAAGGTATAGTTAGGTTTGCCAGTTGCCTTCTTTTTCTTCTGTTAAATGTATACTGAAACAAAAAGCACACCTTCTCCTGTGTTACATTCAGAAATCCTCATACTTACCTTGGGCTCACCAAAGCACGTCACATTTCAGGTACCTTGACAGCCTTTCGGTACTTTACTTGACCTGTTTTGTGACTCCTTGACCTCAATAGGTGCAGAAATAAAGGTGATTTAAGACAGAGCCTAGAACATTAGAATTGGAAGGAAACATTCCTTTAGAACTGAGAGCCCCAAGGTTACAGCATTAGTTGGTAGCGATATTCTTTTTTTTCTTCTTTTTTATTTCCTTCCTTCCTCCCTTCCTTCCTTCCTTCCTTCCTTCCTTCCTTCCTTCCTTCCTTCCTTCCTTCCTTCCTTCCTTCCTTTATTTTTGAGAGAGAAAGTAAGAGAATGTTAAACAGGCTCCACACCCAGCATGGAGCCTGGCACAGGGTTCAATCCCATGACCCTGAGATCATGACCTGAGCCAAAACCAAGAGTCGAATTCTTAATCGACTGAACCACCCAGGTGTCCCTGGTAGTGGTATTTTGACTAGAGTCTGAATCTAAGCAGCATTTTTAATCCTATGTGCTCAAAAGTAATCCTTCTATCATCTTCCGTCTTGACCCAGATACGTCTCTGTGCCTTTCCTTCCAGTCTCTCAAGTAGCCGATAAAACAGAACCCTCCCTCTGTTCAAATTTTATTTCATATCACCAAAACAATCTCATGTGACTTCCTTTATTTAGAATGAGATTGCGTTTTCTTTCTCAAGAATAAAAGGAAGATTTTGAAGTAGAGGAATAAAATAAATCTGATGTGGTTCTTGTTATCCAATTATTTTGTTGTTGTTTAAAATATGTTTTCAGAGAAATTGGATATCTCAGAAGTACTTGTTGGTAATATAGTTGAGTCTTCATCCTTTGTATCAAGTTTTTGACATGTATTAGATTTTACTAATTATAGGTAAGTAATAACATCAAGTGCTTTTAAGTAATAATTGTTAGTAACACCAAGCACTGTTCTAATCACTTACAACAACTCATTTAATTTTTAGCACAGCTTTTCGAGGAAGGTCTGTAATATCCTCGTTTTACAGACAAGGAACCTTACTGAGGCATAGAGAGCTCAAATAATTCACCCAGAGTTACTCAGCAATGGCAAGACGAGGATGCAAACCCTAGCAGTCTGGCTCCAGGACTCTTGCTCTCAGCCACTATCCTCACATAATCTCATTGCCAGAATGAATGAGTTGGTACATACATAGTTCAAAAATTCAAACAGTTCATAAAAGAAAAAAGTAAAAAGCGAAGTTTTACTCTTGCCCCCACATCACTCTCCTTCCCATAGGTAATCCCTGCCACTGCTTTCTTACGATTTCTTCTGGATGACATGTTTATGAATAAACCAGCATCAGATTGATTGATTGATTGATTGAAGTAATCTCTACACCCAGCGTGGGCCTCAAACTCACGACCCCAAGACCAAGAGTCACTTGCTCTTCTGACTGAGCCAGTGCCCCATGCTTATTTATTTTTTAATTTATACAAAGATACCGCATTGTAGACACTTTTCCCCCCATGCAATCGTATGTTTCTAAGACCTGTTTATATCCACACATCTAGCCCTGTCTGATTTTTTAAATAGCTATTACTTAGTATTTCAGTGTCTGCATGCACCATAGTTTATGTAACCAGTCTTTAACTAATGGGCATTTCTTATTTGCATTTGTTTCCTGTTAAGAATAGGACTCAGTACATCTGTACATTTGTCTTAATAAACTGTTACAAATCTTTCAGCATTTACCTCAACTTTTTAAGCTTAAACTCGAACCTTAAGGTTTTAATTTCTGTCTTTAAATATTTACCTATCAAGTGACAAATGGCCTGCTGCTGTGAGAGCAAATGGACATCTCCTCCTCAACTCTGAGAAGGTAAGAAAGTTTGAAATTCTGCAGAAAACTTTTCAGGTGTAGGAAGTTGTACTTTTTAAAGAAATAAAGAGTATGAAGATCAGTGTTAATCTTCCATTTAAAATGTTTAGGACTACCAGCATAAATTAGGGAGTGCATGGAGTAAATAGTATTAACTGAGGGGAGGGACTGCGAAAACTTAACTATTTTAGCGTTTGTATTTGGAATGATAGAAGGCGACACAAATTGTGAATGGAGGAGAGAGAGGGAGAGAGAGAGAGAAAGAAACGTAAAACTCCTAGCATTGTGACTCTAGAATGTCTTTCTCATTAAGTTGAGAAAATAATTTGGTGGGATTTGTTCTATACTGTGACCAGCCAAAATAATAGAATTTTGGAATTTGTAGGATTCTTAACTGTTATTTTTAATGCTTCTTCCCAGGCAATATAATATATCTCTCTATACTACTACTGCTTCTGGTATTGTTTAAACTGCTAATGTGTATGATTTTTTGTAGGGCCATGTAAGACTTTACCTCATTAATCAATGTCTTCAACAGAAGGTTATGCAAACCTCCTGACAAAGCCCTTGCTTGCCCTTTTGATGCTTTTGTACACATTTGAAAAGGGTACCACGCCTTACCTAAACCGAAAATTAAGTTGCCATGTTATTTATTTCTTAGTGATGATATTTGTAGCAAGTTAATCAGTGAATTTTGTTACAACTGATGGAATATTAATTGGAAAGAGTATTCTTTGCTATAAATAGCTGTCATAATGAAAATAGGTATAGATTTAAACAAATAGCAGTTTGTATGAATTGCAAAATGAAACATTTTTAACTGGTGCCCTAATATTGAAAGGGAATAAAAAAGTTCATTTAAAATAATCTCTATATTAGACTGAAAAACAGCTCTTTGATTAGAAGCATGGGCTATTTTATAGATTTTGTTAGATCAACAAGGACTTTTGATTATCAAACTCATTTTTTACACTATATATGTATTTACATGTATGTATGTATGTGTATATAAATACAAATTGTATATATGTGTTGTAATGTGATGTTTTCTTTGGTCTCAACGTTGTCGTACTATACATTGTGCTAATTTTATTAGAACTAGATACTTTATTGCCATGTAGTAGAGGACTGGATTATCACCTCTCTTTGGTACCAGCAAAGTTCCGATAAAGACAACAAGTACTTTTTTTTTTTTTTTTAAGATTTTATTTATTTGAGAGAGAGACCAGGAGAGTGAGTGAGAGAAAGCAAGAGAGCACAAACGGGGAGAGGCAGAGGGAGAGGGGAGCCCGATGTGGGACTTTATCCCAGGACCCTGGGATCATGACCTGAGCTGAAGGCAGACACTTAACTGACTGAGCCACCCAGGTGCCCCAAAGACAACAAATTCTTAAATAGTAATGATTGGCAGGCTGTGCAAAGTGCGTCCTTAGATATGGTGCCCTCAGGTAGAGCACAACTTAACCACTTGTGACGCCGGTGAAGTTCCCTTAAACCCTTACTCTGACGTCATATGCTAGTCCATTCATTTCTGAATAATTCTAATTGCTCTAAAGCTCTTCTTTATGACCAGCTGAAATGTTCCAGAGATATAGTGGAATCATTATACATGTCCAAACTGATTCCTAGGAGGCAGTATAGCCTGGAAAGAGTAGTGCATTGAGTATCAGACTGGAGACCCTGTCCTAGCTCTGTCCTTGCCTAGTTGAGTGACCCAGACAAGTCACTATATTAACTGGATTTCAGTTTCCACCTCTGTAAAAGTAGTACAAGATATCTTTTCCTTTCCCCTTCTAATTTTTTTTTTTTTGTCTTTATCTGATTGTGGCTAACCTACGCACTTTGATTTGGCTGATTTGGTTTATTTGTATATATTCTTAATAATGCCTGATCACTGACTTTCTATTTCAGATGTCAAAGTCCACAGGCAACTTCCTCACTTTGACCCAAGCGATTGACAAATTTTCAGCTGATGGTGAGTATACTTTTTTATTATTGCTATTATATAGGGTCTGATTCTTTTCAGATTATAGGAGGCAAGTTAAAATTATTGTATCAGCGTTACTGCTCTTTTCTTTTGCTTTTTCCAGTACTTTGAAATACTTATGTTTTCTTTTGTGTACAAGCAAAGTAAGAATTACTGATGTGATCTGTTTAGGAACAAATTCAAGCTAAGATTGTTAGAGTCTTTTTAAAAAAGAAACTTACTGTAATTGCTACCTGGCATGTTCTAATTTCTTACTACTTGTAAGATTAAAGAGTTGATTTGTAGAGATATTGACTATGATGCTTTCCCAAGGTATTTCCTTCATACTTGATATAAATATAGGTGACTTGAACCTGGGAGCATTCATTTTTTTCAAGAAATATTTTCTCCTTGGCCTCAGCACTGTTCCATTTCATCATTACATTGTCAAGGGAAGAAATGCACTATCGACCTGAAGGAACCATTCATTGCTTTGGTCCTCGTGGCATGTCTTTCTGCTGATCCTGGCTAGCATAGTTTGAGGCCATGCTGAAGGAATTGGGAAAGAACTAACATAACTAACTTTGAGAAACAGTGTTTTGACTGGACGCTGTAAGCCAAAAAGAACTTCACACAAATACTGTAATTAGTAAAACTATTTCTTACATGAGATGTAGGTGAGCAATTCCGAAACTAATTTTATGTGTGTACTGGGATTGAACAAATAAATCTATTGTGGATGAGAGCTCACTGTTAAAAAAGATACAGATAATAAAGGGGGAATGCTAGAATGTACCCTTTGGTATTGGATTGGAATTGGCTATTTCCAGTGGTTTTAATTTTATATACAGACAGAGTACTGTAAAAATAAACGTAGATGTATGTGGTAGGTTAGTATACATGCATACATTTCCCTAGCTGTGTCTGCCGACAGGGCTTATGAGCAGGGACACACTAGTAGCAGGGACACATCTAGCATTTAGAGCTTGGTTTCTAAATACCGTTCTCCAATAAATGGAACTCGGGTGCCTGGGAGAAGTGATTGATTGGCAGGCTGGAGCAGGAAAAATATAAGATGAGCATGAAGCATCTTAGGGTGCCAGAAAATAAGGACATGTTTCAAAAAGGTTGAGGACATTTGCAAGGACACAGATTTATTTAAGACAGAAGATCGTGGCAGAGTAGGAGGACCCTAGGCTTGCCTCATCCCATGCATACAAGTAGATAATTATCAAATCATCCTCAGTACCCCAGAAATCTATCTGAAGACTAGCAGAACAAACTCTGCAACTAAAGACCGCAAAGAGGCTATACTGAAGAAGGTAGGAAGTGCAGGGATGTGGTTTGGGAGAGAAACAGGTATGGCTACTGATGGGGGAGGTAGGCACAGTCACAGAGAAGGGGAAGAGACAAACTAGTACACAGGGGAGTGCATGGGGAAAACAAATCCCCATAGCATTTGGTTTGGAAAGTGAAAGGGCCTGAATTTCTTGAGTTCTTAAAACCAGTGGAGCTTAAAGCCTGGAGTTTTAAAGGTCACTGTGCTTGGCTCTGGGAGAGCTCAGAAGACATTGGGGCTGCTCTTGGAGAGAAGGCTGGCAAACATGATGTAGACATACAACATGGAAAGCGATCTGAAGAGTGCCCGGGGCACACAGCGGGGAGGTTAGTTGCTCATCTCAGAACATGTCTCACAGAGGCAGTGTTCACAGAGAGACCCCTCCAGGAACAAAGGAGTTGTCAGGTGCCATTTCCTTTCCCCACCCCTTAGCATATGCATAGGGCCACCTGTGGGAAGCAGGGCAGTGCTGACACTTGCCACATAACTTGCTTACACCAAGTCCCACCCCTCCTGATGAGTCAGACTCATCAAGGAAAAAAGAAAAGGACCAAATAAATAAAATCACAAATGAGAGAGGAGAAATAACAACAAACACCACAAACAATTAGAATATTATGAAAAACTGTATGCCAACAAAATGGACAACCTAAAAGAAATGGATAAATTTGTAAAAACATTACCTCCCAAAACTGAAACAGGAAGAAATAGAAAATTTGAATAGACTGATTACCAGCAAAGAAATTGAATCAGTAATCAAAAAATTCCCAACAAATGTTAAGTCCAGGACCAGATGTCTTCATGGGTGAATTCTACCAAATATTGATTGATTGATTTTATTTTTAAACGTTCTCCATACCCCGTGTGAGCTCAAACTCACAACCCAGAGATCAAGAGGTGCATGCTCCACCGACTGAGCCAGCCAGACACCCCTCTACCAAACATTTAAAGAAGAGTTAATACCTATTCTTCTTAGACTATTCTGAAAAATAGAAAAGGCAGAAAAACTTCCAAATTTATTGTATAAGGCCAACAGTAGCCTGATACAAAACCAGAAAAAGACACCACAAAAGAGAGAACGAAAGGCTCTCATCGTATCTCTGATGAATATAGATGCAAAAATCCTCAACAAAATATTAGCAAACTGACTCCAATAATATATTTAAAAAAATTATTTACCACGATCAAGTGGGACTTATTCCTGGGTTGCAGGGTGGTTCGGTATTCACAAATCAGTCGGTATGATACATCATATCAGTGTAAAAGCATTTGACAAAGTACAACATTCATTCATGATAAAAACCTTCAACAAAAAAGGTTTAGAGGGAGCATACCTCAACATAATAAAGACCTTAAATGAAAAACCCACAGCTAACATTGTCCTTAGTGGTGAAAAGCTGAGAACCTTTCCCATTAAGGTCAGAAACAATACAAGGATGTCCACTCTCACCACTTCTATTCAATATAGTACTGGAAGTCCTAGCCACAGCAGTCAGACAACAAAAAGAAAACCTTGCAGGTGACATGATACTGTATATAGACAACCTGAAAGACTCCACCAAGAAACTGCTAGAACTGACTGATACATGAAGTCGGTAAAGTCATAATACAAAATATATTTACAGAAATCTGTTGTGTTTCTGTATACCAGTAAAGAGCCAGGAGAAGGAGAAGTTAAGAAAACAGTCTCATTTACAATTGTACCAAAAAATAATAAGATACCTAGGAGTAAACCTAACCAAAGATGTGGAAGATCTGTACTCTTAAATCTATAGAACACAGATGAAGGAAATTGAAGATCTCAGAAAGAAATGGAAAGATATTTCATGCTCATGGATTGGAATAACAAATATTGTTAAAATATCTCTGCTACCCAAAGAAATCTACATGTTTATTGTATTCCCTATCACAATATCAACAGTATTTTTCATAGAGCTAGAACAAACAATCCTAAAATTTGTGTGGAACTACAAAAGACCCCCCAATAGCCAAAGCAACCTTGAAAAAAGCAAAGCCGGAGGCATCACAATTCTGGATTTCAAGTTATAAAGTTCAAGTAATCAAAAGAGTATGGTACTGGCACAAAAATAGGTACATAGATCAATGGAAAAGAATAGAAAATCCAGAAATAAACTCACAGTTATATGGTCATTTAATCTTCTACAAGGCAGGAAAGAATATCCAATGGGAAAAAGATAGTCTCTTCAACAAATGGTGTTGGGAAAACTAGATAACAACATGAAAAAGAATGAAACTGGACCACTTTCTTACACCATACACAAAAATAAACTCGAAATGGATTAAAGACCTAAATGTGAGACCTTGAACCATAAAAATCTTAGAAAAGAGCATAGGCAGTGATTACTCTGACATTGGCCATAGCAAGTTTTTTGTAGATAGATCCCCCAAAGCAAGGGAAATGAGCAAAAATAAACTATTCGAACTACATCAAAATAAAAATAAAAAGCTTCTGCACAAAGAAGGAAACAGCAAAACTAAATGGCAGCCTACTGAATGGGAAAAGATATTTGTGAATCACATACCTAATAAAGAGTTGTGTCCAAAATATATAATGAATTTATAAACTCAGCACCAAGAAACAAATAATCCAATTAGAAAATGGGCAGAAGATATGAACAGACATTGCTCCAAAGAAGATATCCAGATGGCCAACAGACACACGAAAAGATGCTCACCATCACTCATCATCAGGGAAGTGCAAATCCAGACAGCAATGAGATATCACCTCCACCTGTCAGAATGGCTAAAATCAACAAAACAAGGAAGAACAGGTGTTGGTGAGGATGTGGAGAAAAAGGAACCATCGTGCACTGTTGATGGGAATGGAAACTGGTGCAGCCATTGTGGAAAACAGTATGGAGGTTCCTCAAAAAGTTAAAAATCGAACTACCATATGATCCAATAATTGAGTTACTGGGTATTTACCCAAAAAACATAACACTAAATTAGTAGGGATACATGCATCCCTATGTTTATAGCAGCATTTTTTTTTTTAAAGATTTTATTCATTTATCAGAGACGGAGAGAGCACAAGCACGGGGAGCGGCAGAGGGAGAGGGAGAAGTAGACTCTCCACTGAGCAGGGAGCCCAATGTGGGGCTTGATCCCAGAACCCTGGGATCATGACCTGAGCTGAAGGCAGTTGCTTAACTGACTACAGGCACCCCTATAGCAGCATTGTTTATGATAGTCAAGATATGGTAGCAGTCCAAGTGTCTATCAGTTGATGAATGGTTAAAGAAGATGTGGTATGTACACACACACACACACACACACACACAGAGGGATATTATTCAGCCATAAAAAGAATGAAATCTTGCCATTTGCAACCACATGGATGAAGATAGAGTCAGAGGAAGACAAATACCATATGATTTCACTCATGTGGAATTTAAGAAACAAAACATGAATATATGGCGGGGGAGGGTGCGGTGGAAAAAAAAAAAGGGAAATAAGCCATAAGAGACTCTTAGTGATAGAGAGCAAACTGATGGTTATTAGAAGGGAGGGTGGTATGGGGATGGGCAAAATAGATTATGCGGATTAAGGAGTAGGTTTGTTGTGTTGAGCACTGGGTGATTAAAAAAAAAAAAAAAAAGAAGATACAGGAGCCAACTGGAAGGAGCTCCCAATTATCCAAGCTAGAACAATTTAAGAAATAAATGATAGTGTTGGATTGTAACCTAGTGAATAGGTTGAATATTTGTGAGTCCATACTGATCTAAATATTAGTTGAATAAATGAATAAGTGGGGGAGTAGGGGCGGCTTTTCCTTTCAGAAGAATTCATATTAATAAATGTATAAAGATTGAGTGAAATACTAAATCACCATGAGGCAAAAATCACAGTAATAATTGTTATAGACAAGATCCACCAGTGGTTGCCAAAATCAATGGGTGTACATTTCTGAAAGAAACAAGATGTTTGTATATTATCAGAGTATTTCTGCCAAGGTAATTTTTTAATAACAAAAGGAAAAACAGTTTACAGTCGAGAAAATTGACAGACACTACCTAAGTGATGAAAACTTGCAACACCAGTAATAAGTCGTATCGATATCATGTACCTCCCTGTTAGTGATGCCCTGAGAAGACACACAGCGTCAGTTTTGTGATGTTCTTGCCAGAGGTTCATAAGCTCAGTCTAATCATGAAAAAACATCAGACAAACCAAGTTCAGAGGAAATCTATTAAATAACTGACTAGTACTCATCAAAAATGTCAAGGGCATGAAAGACAAAAACTGAGGAACTGTCACAGATTTGAGGAGACCAAGAAGATAAAATGATTAAATGCAATGTAGTTTTCTGGATTGGATCCTGCAACAGAAATAGGATATTTTAAGAAAAACTGGTAAAATTTGAATAAGGTCTTATAGTTCAGTTAATAGTATTATACTAATGTTAGCTTCTGGTTTTGATACCATGGTTACGTAAGTTGTTAAAGTTAAGGAAGCCCGTTAAAAGGTTTATGTCTGTTCTCTTGCTGTCTTTGGACCTTTTAAGTATAAAATTATTTCAAATAAAAAGATAAGAAATGTTTTGAGCTTCTTGTGTATTGTAAAGCATATTTAATACATCCATAACTTATTGTTACATGTTGTCATCTCCCCCCCTTTAGGCCCAGATGGTAGAAAACAGTACATACTCTTCTGAACTTTTCGTTTTTCACTTAAGAGTTCATATTTGAGCTCACCCCATATTGATACATGAAGAGTTTTCCACACTCTTTTGCAGCAATATAGTATTCAATTACAAGGATGTATTATATTTTAATTTGGCTCTAATTAATGGTTTTTTTCAATATTTTAGAATGGAAGATTTTGGTTGAAAGGTAAAATTTTGTTAGAAAACTAGCATCTGCTTTTAAGAAGGAAGAAATTAAATATATTTTTGTACATGTAAGACACCCATGTGTTCTCTCATGCATTAAAGTAAGGTATTTTGCTCCCTCTTAATGAGGCTGAGGTGTTGATAGGGATCTGTATTTCCAGTTTATCATTTTCTTCCTCTCCTTTATTCAAGACCACTTTATCTCATTAGTTCAACCAATGTGCCTGAGAAGAAACACATATTGATGCTAAGTATATGCAAATCAATACAGGTGATTCACATATTTGAACAACATTGTGGATCCCACTTTTGGTGACTCTTATTTTTGTTGTTGATCCATGGCAGTCCTTTATTTTATTTTATTTTATTTTATTTTTAATTTTTAATTATTTTTTAATGTAAAGTTCAATGATTCATTAGTTGTGTATAACACCCAGTGCACCATGCAATACGTGCCCTCCTTACTACCCATCACCAGCCTATCCCATTCCCCCACTCCCCTCCCCTCTGAAGCCCTCAGTTTGTTTCTCATGGCAGTCCTTTAAAGCATCTGCTCTTTCTTTTTTTTTTTTTTATAGTGATTTTTATTTATTTATTTATTTATTTATTTTTTTTTTTTTTTAAAGATTTTATTTATTTATTTGACAGAGATAGAGACAGCCAGAGAAAGAGGGAACACAAGCAGGGGGAGTGGGAGAGGAAGAAGCAGGCTCATAGCAGAGGAGCCTGATGTGGGGCTCGATCCCATAACGCCGGGATCACGCCCTGAGCCGAAGGCAGACGCTTAACCGCTGTGCCACCCAGGCGCCCCTGATTTTTATTTATTTGACAGAGATAGAGACAGCCAGCGAGAGAGGGAACACAAGCAGGGGGAGTGGGAGAGGAAGAAGCAGGCTCATAGCGGAGGAACCTGATGTGGGGCTCGATCCCATAACACCGGGATCACATCCTGAGCCGAAGGCAGACGCTTTAACTGCTGTGCCACCCAGGCGCCCCGCATCTGCTCTTTCTTAATTTCGATGTAGGTTTTGCAGTATACCCCACTGGACACACCGTTGATAGTCACTAACCACATTTTAAAATCATCATTTGATCTTCTTCCTCTTCTTCTTCTTCTTTGATGTCATCCTCCTCCTCCTCCAGGAATGCGTTTGGCTCTGGCTGATGCTGGTGACACTGTTGAAGATGCTAACTTTGTGGAAGCCATGGCCGATGCAGGAATCCTCCGTCTGTATACCTGGGTGGAGTGGGTGAAAGAAATGGTGGCCAATTGGGACAGCCTAAGAAGCGGGCCTGCCAACACCTTCAATGATAGAGTTTTTGCCAGGTAATCTGTCGATTCCAGCCCCTGATACTTTAGAGTTGCCTAGTCCTCCTGCATTTTTAAGTTTTCTTTTTTCTTTTCTTTCTCCAAAACAAATTAGATGTTAATAATAGCTACTATTCCTTGCAAGCTTACTTGTTCTAGGTACTCTGCTAAGCACTTTGCATCCATTATCTGATTTTAGATTCACAGCTTATATGATTATAAAGATATTATTCGCTCTATTTTATAGTTAAAGAAATTGAAGCTTAAAAAATTAAGTATTTTATTAAATGCCTCAAAGATAGTAATTTCAGTTGGGGCTTATGAATTTGCTTCTTTCTCCAAAGCCCTTTCTCATAACCATTTTACCATGCTGCCTTGCATTAGAGAAGCGCAGAATGGTTAATGAAAAGTAGATTAAAAAAAAGTGTCAATTTTTTTCTTTTAAAAAACATGTATCATCGTCTTTGTATCAGGAGCCATTTTAAGAACTGGTGTGACAAAGATGAATGGGACTTGAGCCTTCACTCTAGTTTAGCAGGAGAAGAAAACACTCGCCGAACCCATTACAAATATAGTTATAGGGATAGAGGGAATTCACAGGAGATGGCATGTGCATTCTGGGTTTCTTTAAAAATAAACATATTTTTACAGGGAGAGGAGAAGGCCATGGACAGTGGTATTTACTTGAGGTACAGTGTGTGGAGGGTAGAGTAGGAAACCAGATACACTGGGGCCAGATTACACCAAATTAGGAAGGGCCTTTGGTAGCATGAGAAAACTTTTTTAATATTCAGTGTCACTTGTTTAAAATGCAGCAAGTAAACCTGATCACCTTTGTTAAGCTGTTTTCATGTTGCATTTTGGACTTCCTAATAAAGTTTCAATTTTTAGACAAGGACATCGTTAACTGTGTTGTGGTTAAGTGGTTTTCTGGTTGAGCGATCTTAAATGTGTCAGGCGTTGTTCTCGTTTTACTGTTCACTAGTATATGAGGAAGTTTTTTATATCTTTGTGTACTTGCATTTAAACTCAGTAATCTTTTTTTCCCTATTCTATAGTGAGATGAATGCAGGAATTATAAAAACAGATCAAAATTATGAAAAGATGATGTTTAAAGAAGCTTTGAAAACAGGATTTTTTGAGTTTCAGGTAGGCTATTCTTTCAGTAGCTATAAAATATGTTAGTGTGGATATGATGTATTTCGCCCTTTTTCCTCCTGCTATAATGTAATAACTCATTGAAAGTGGAGACTGAAAATGTTGCCAAGCAATTTTTAAATTCTTCAGTGAATTGTGGTTTTAAATAATTTTCTTTGATATTTTATTGTGTTTATTTAATATAAGTATTTCTGTTTCTGGTTGAGCTATGAGTTAATAAAGAGGTTAAATCTAAAAATCAGCCACATTTTCCAAGAGAACATTTTTATTTTTATTTTTTTATTTTTCAAAGATCTTATCCATTCATTTGCCATAGAGAGCACAAGCAGGGGGAGTGGCAGGCAGAGGGAAAGGGAAAAGCAGGCTCCCTTCCTGAGCTGGGATCAAAGGTGGGGCTCAATCCCAGGGCCCTGGAATCATGACCTGAGCCGAAGGCAGACACTTAATGGACTGAGCCACCCACGTGTCCCCAGGAGAACATTTTTAAATTGATAAAACATAAAGGCAAAATTGTAACTAATCGCCCTTAGTTTGAAATCAACCATTTTCTGATGTTTTCCACAAGATGTCAGTGTTTCCTCAAGTTTGGCAGTTCAGGGGCTTAAAGTGAAAATGTAGGTTTCCTCAATCAGTTTTGTAAAATATCACATTGGGATTTATGTAACTTGGTTTTCATAGATGTGGTTAAATAAGGATAAGTGCTGAACATACCAGTGTGTCCTATTTATAACCTTTTTGATACTTAATATCTTTCTTATAGGCTGTTTAGAGTATCATCAGCCCCTAATACATGTGCAACTTTTAGGTCTGTTACAAAATATCTTTTTAAAAAGTTTTTCTTAAGAATAATTACTATAAAACCATAATATCCTTTGACAAGGATTGGTATACATTTAATTGCAAGTTGTTAAAAATGTAGTAAAACTGGGGCGCCTGGCTAGCTCAGTTGGTAGAGCTTTAGACTCTTGATCTCGAAGTTGTGGGTTCGAGCCCCACATTGGGTGTAGAGATTACTTAAAAAAAATGAAGTAGGGGTGCCTGGGTGGCTCAGTCGTTAAGCGTCTGCCTTCGGCTCAGGGTGTGATCCCGGCGGTTTGGGATCGAGCCCCACATCAGGCTCCTTGACTGGGAGCCTGCTTCTTCCTCTCCCACTCGCCCTGCTTGTGTTTCTCCTCTTTCGCTGGCTGTCTTTCTATCAAATAAATAAATAAATAAAATCTTAAAAAAAAATGAGGTAAAACCTTTATGAAAATTCATTATGGAATTTTGAAAGACTAAAAGCTTAAAATGCATTAAAATAGAAGCATTGGATTTTTTCTTTTTATTTTAGAGAAATATGGGGAGAAAAATGGTAAATAATTTCAAATCTTACAGGCTGCAAAAGATAAATACCGTGAATTGGCCATAGAAGGGATGCACAGAGACCTTGTGTTCCGCTTTATTGAAGTTCAGACACTTCTCCTGGCTCCGTTCTGTCCACATTTGTGTGAACACATCTGGACACTCCTGGGAAAGGTACCTATATGTGGTTAAGAAGTTGTGGGCCATTTTGATTTGGCCTTATTAAATAAATACAGTAATAATGTTATTTAAGAGGAAAAGACTGAAAAGGTATTTTTTTTAAATTATGTTGTTAGCTACTGTATAGTGCTTCAGTAGTTTTTGATGTAGTGTTCAATGATTCATTAGTTACATATAACACCCAGTGCTTATCACAGCACGTGCCCTCCTTAATATCCATCACCCTGTTACCCCTTCCCCCCACCCTCCTGACCTCTGAAACCCCTCGTCTGTTTCCTGGGGTCCATAGTCTCTCATGGTTCATCTCCCTCTCTGATTTCTCCTCCTTCCGATTTCCCTCCCTTCCCCTATGGTCCTCTGTGCTATTGCTTATGTTGCACATATGAGTGAAACCATCTGATAATTGTCTTCTGTGCTTGACTTACTTCACTTAGCATAATCCCCTCCACTTCCATCCATGTTGATGCAAATAGTGGGTATTCATCCTTTCTGATGGCTGAGTAATATTCCACTGTTTATATGTACCACATCTTCTTTATCCATTCTTCTGTTGAAGGACATCTCAGCTCCTTCCACAGTTTGGCTATTGTGGACATTGCTGCTATGAATATTGGGGTGCATGTGCCCCTCCTTTTCACTACATCTGTATCTTTGGGTAAATACCTAGTAGTGCAATTGCTGGGTCATAGGGTAACTCTGTTTTTAACATCTTGAGGAACCTCTGTACTGTTTTCCAGAGTGGCTATACCATCTTGCATTTCCACCAACAGTGTAAGAGGGTTCCCCTGAAAAAAATATTTCAAGAATAATGTTGGATTCATCATCTTATAATTATTACAACAGGTTAAACTGAAGCGACCTCCTGTTTAGACAGATACATCGTGTATGTGCCTTTATTTATGTACACATAGTGGTTGTATTTTAAAAACTTGTGACTGCATTTTGTTTATCACCTAATTCTTGTTAGGAAATGTTAAAATACATTTGAATATATTTAAAAAATACATTTAATTTGAATACATGTATAACTAATACTGTTTTTCCAACTGTTAAAAAGGTGAAAATATTGAGAAAGTTATAAACGACTGTTATGAGCAGCTTATAAACAAAGATGGAAGTATATATTTGCATAAATATTTTTGTTTTATATAAAATTTCTAACATATGTTGGGCTGCGTATTCAGGGATATTATATTAGCATCCTTACTGTGAGGATAAATGCAATTATTTCTCCTAGGCTTGCAGATAAACAGATTGGCTGGTTTAATAATTTCTTTTCATCTTTATTAGCCGGGCTCTTTTGTATTTTTTAATGCATGGACAGTGTAAAAATGTGCTCATGATGCATATACCAAATAGCTATACTTTCAATACTGGATGTATTAATAGGATAAAAACTGAGAGTGTATATAATTTATGTAATAATGATTAAATTTAGGCAAATTAGCATTACATAATTTTCTTTGCAAGTGAGCATATGTGTGTGGGTATTAATACGCTGGTACAAATGGATGCTAATTAAGAATGTAGAGTCAGACTTCACAGCTTGAATTCTAGCGAACATTAGATCAGGGGCTGTGGAAGTGTGGTATGGGTAGTCAGGTTTGAACTCCGAGCACACAGTTACAGATGGTAGCCTTGGTGTGGAACTGTAATCAAAAACCATAAAATAGTTGCGTGGCTTTAATCCCCATGAACTTTTTTTTTTTTTTCTCCTTAAAGCCTGACTCCATTATGAATGCGTCATGGCCTCTGGCAGGTCCTGTGGATGAAGCCTTGATACGTTCCTCACAGTATCTCATGGAAGTAGCACATGACCTTAGGTTGCGACTCAAGAACTATATGATGCCAGCTAAGGGGAAGGTGAGGCTTTTTTTTTTTTTTTAAAGGTTGTTGTTTTAAAGTGATTAGGTAACATTTACTAGTAATGAAAATTAAGAACTATGATTCCAATGTGTCAGCTCTCTTTACTGATAATGCAGTTTTGTAGGATGTGTATATGCTTCTTAGTGTTAAAGGCAATAGTGGTATATACCGGGGAGGGAGATTTCATTTTTAACGTATACAAGAGTGATCAAATGTTTTTTCCCTTCCTTTTGCCCTTTAGAAGATTGACAAGCAGCCACCTCAGAAACCTTCGCATTGCACCATCTACGTGGCGAAGAACTATCCTTCTTGGCAACATACTACCCTGTCAGTGCTGCGTAATCACTTCGAGGTGATGCCCTCAGCAGACGTCCCTCAGCGTTGTTGTGTACTGCCTGTGCTGTTGTTGTTTTTACGACGTCGGCAGTGTCTGGGAGAAGGAAGACAAGCAACTTTGTATAATTACCTTTAGGCATGGAGTGTTTCTTGTTAGCTGTGCTGGCTCTTACATGGTTGCCGAGGGAAGAGTTGCTGTCTTTTTTATCATTTCTGAAACTTCCATACAAAAATATAGTGGATCTAGTCACACGTAATTAAAAGGTGTGGGACTTTCTCATATGTGGTTAAAATTATGAAGCAAAAGGACTGAGTTAGCCTTTTGGGTTTGTTCTGACTTGAACCCTGGGATTCATGAAGGCTTCACCTCATTATGTTTAAAAAAATTTGAAGCTTGACTTTTGAGTAATTTAAAACAAAATGGTCAATTTTAATTACCCATAGAAATGAAGAGCTCAATGTTTTTGGCTCTATCAGGTAAATAGCTGTTAAATAGGATTGTGTTTTAAAGGAAACTCAATACTTAAGCATAATTCTAAGTTTTACTGAAGAAAAAACTCCACTTATCTTTTTTTTTCACATGCAAAATATGGAAACAAAGTATATGTTGTGGAATTTTTGCTCAGGTCATTAAGAAGAATTATTGATAGACACAAATTGTTAAGGTGCACTTAAAGACGAAACAGTGATTATGGGCAAAGCATAAAGTAGTAATAACTGAAGGGAAAATCCTTAGCTTTGATTTTTGAGAACTTTATTGAGATTTTGTTCCAGAAATTTTTGTAGTTAATTAAAAAATACTCAGAAAAACTTACATTTGGAAATTTGATGGAAAGAGAAGAGCAAGAGTTTTTGTATTCCTCGTGAGCTTATTTTTATGGAGAGCTACCTCCTCACTTGATTGTGTATAATAGAAATAGAATTTAGTCTTTAGAATTGCTTGCAGGTTTTGACGTATGACAAGTAAAAAAGTGAAAGCCACTTTGGTAGGTAGAAAAATGATAGTGGGTTACATATTCATAACAGCATTTTCAAGGAAGCAGTCGGAGAACCAAATATAGAAAGTAATGTCCCAGATATCTAAAAATGCATCTTTTATTAAAAACTGCTATTATTTTAGAAGTTATAGTTTCATTTAGTAATTATTAACTAGATACGTGGTTTCAAAGCAACATCATCTTTTGGCATCATTTGGAATGATCAGCTTTCTTTTAAATTTTTGTTTGTTTTCATCCAAAAGAACTAAAAAATGTTAGTTTATGATCAAGGAGGATATTCTTGTGTTGTATGTGGCACCTTTTTGGTGATATAAGGGAAAGGAGTGTTTCCTACCCTCTTTTCTCTTTCATATGTATTTCAAAGGAGCACATTGATAAGTGGAGAAAATATTTTCCCCCTGTACTTTAGTAAAGGTTAGAATTAAAAGTAAACGTATTATCGGAAGTCTTATTATACATTACTTTTCACTTAGATTCATTCCCAACCTTTGGCTTTGATGCCATGCTTTTATAATAAGGAGAAAATAAGTCACCCAAATTCTGAAAAGGCTACTTGCTTCATTTCTCACTCCGTAGAAGGGACAGTTGTGTTTGCAGAAATGAATTTAAATTCAGGCAGCACATTTGGAACTCTGTGCATATTAATGATACATGATACAGGCATTTATTTGTGGCTAGATAGAAGTGATACTATTTTTAACAGGTGGATAGCCAGAGACTTTTCTTTTCACATTTGTGTTAACAGTTTATAAGGAAGAGTGTTCAAAAGCAGACATGCTATAAATCTTGTATAATAGTTGTACAGTTTTCATTTTGATATGACTAGTGAAGTGTTTTTACAAGTTTGGAGACAAACAAGATCTTTATAAGACTGTTTTGTTTTCTCACCCGATAAAATCTAATGTTACAATCCTGGAGGTGTTCTTAGTGTAAGGAAAAATTAAATATACAGCAGGATGCACCTGTTTTCTCCTTTACCCTAAAAAACATGTATCTTTTAACCTTAGAGGGAATGGGAGACTCCTTTCTGTATTACATGTTCACCTTTCACTTCCCCAGGATGTGTGGGGCTGCTCCCTTTTCCTCCTGTTTTCTAGCAGACTGGTCGAGGCCACCATTCTGTGTCTGGCCAACTTCCTATGGGCACATCTACTATTATGCTTTATCTTTAAAATATTTTTCTGCACATTCTTCCCCAATATTTTTTTTTTTAGGCCAACAGTGGAAAATTGCCTGATAACAAAGTTATTGCTAGTGAACTGGGCAATTTGCCAGAGTTGAAAAAATACATGAAAAAAGTGATGCCGTTTGTTGCTATGATTAAGGTAAGTTGTGGCCCTCATGCTGCTGTGACTCTGGGAGTAATGGTTAGATAGGATAGTGGAAGGAAGGGGAAAACTTTGGGTATAGTCTCTCCCAGGAAATCTGCTAAAAATAGTACTTTTCAACCAGTAGTTGTGAGAAATGAGTGATCATTTTGGGGGTTTATCTGTAAAATTGCTGAGTATTTGAAAATATGCTTATGGAAGAAAAACTGATTTAGAATTGCTCACTAAATGATTCTCTTCATGTTCTCCCTTCTTTTCTGTTTGGCAGGGAGGCGTATTCTTTTGGCTTACATTAGGGTGTTTTTATTAGATTCTTTTACTGGAACCAAGATATTACATTTGTGTAGGCTTAGCTTAACAGGATAAGCATTGTTTACCGTGGTTACACCAGAGTTTCTCAACAGTGGTTCTATTGATATTCTGGGCCGATAGTTCTCTGTGGTGGGAGGCCACTCTGTGCATTATAGGATGTTTAGCCGTGTTTTTGTCTCCTAATAGAATGTCCTCCTCACCACCTCAAGTTGTGACAACCAAAAATTTTCCAGTCATTGCTAAATGTCTCTGGGGGCATAATCTGCTCCCACCCCCCCCCACCTCTTCCATTGAGAATCATTGCATTAGACTCCCCTTTCTTCATAGAAATAATAGGTTTATTGTATTTTCTAGAGAAACAGAAAGAAGGCTGTATGTTGCTTAAGATCTCAGGCTCTGGGGTCAGACAAATCTTGGTCCAAATCCTTTTTGTCCATCACTTATTAGTTTTTAGGCTTTAGACAAATGACTCTCTGGGTCATGATTTTTCATCTATAAAATGAGGAAATTAATAGAACCTACGTTTTAGGAGTGCTATGAGGGGTAAATGAAATAATATATTTAACACATTTTAATACTTTCTGTCAGAAAGTAGGCTCAGTAAATGATTTTTTTAGATGTAAATTTGTGTCTTTCAGGCTGCTAGAAACATAGTGGTTATTCTTGTAGTTTAGATGCATTCTTGAATCTTCTAGGCTACAGATACCTGCCTGATGGTGACCAAAACTTCTGGTTTGTCCTATATGGGAGTAGATTGTATTCTTAGGAAAGCCTTTTTTGTTACCCTAGACCAGAATCTGCTCTCTGAGCCTTATTGTCTTTGAAGTTTCAGAAGTAGTTTAGAATCTTGGATTGACCTACACCAATCAAGTTATAATATATCTGCTGATGTGCTAGTAATTCATTGGTTCCCTACTTTAGCTAGTGCTTTGGTCAGAATGCCAGATCCATCGTCAATATGTGGATTCAACAAAATATTTCATTGTGCTTTTTTTTCAAGATTTTATTTATTTATTTGTTAGAAAGTGAGCGAGAGTACATGCAGGGAGTAGGAACAGAGGGAGAGGGAGAAGCAGGCTCCCTGCTGAGCAAGGAGCCCATTGCGGGACTCGATCCCAGGACTCTGGGATCATGACCTGAGCCGAAGGCAGGCACTTAACCCACTGAGCCATCCAGGTCTCCCAAAATATTTCATTGTTGATTGCAAAGGCAGTTAAGTTTGATGATGTACTTTACAGATTCCAGGGAAACTGCTTTGAAAAGTTCTGTAGTTAAATGATACTAGATTCAAGAGTTGGCTTCTTAGAAAACCAGTGTTAGACCATTTCAGTAGTAATATTTTTTTTTCAGTAATATTGGGGATGTGCTAGGCATATTAGTGGTTTGAAACTTTGCAAGGTGTTTCGTAAATTTGAGAATAAGAAAATAGCTTCTAGGACTTTCTCAGAGGAAAAGAAACAACTTGTATAGTAAGTGAGAAGAGTGAATATTAGGAATCATGTCAGATCACTTTCATGTAAGGGCAGCACGTTCTAGGCAGTTAGCTGTATTTGTGCATATGAACTTGGATCTCGAAGGTCACATTTCGTTTCATGTTCAAGAAAGTTAAGAATAGGGGCGCCTGGGTGGCACAGCGGTTAAGCGTCTGCCTTCGGCTCAGGGCGTGATCCTGGCGTTGTGGGATCGAGTCCCACATCAGGCTCCTCCGGTAGGAGCCTGCTTCTTCCTCTCCCACTCCCCCTGCTTGTGTTCCTTCTCTCACTGGCTGTCTCTATCTCTGTCGAATAAATAAATAAAATCTTTAACAAAAAAAAAATTAAGAATAAGAAATTGTTTTTCATATGCCACAGGATTATCTCCGTACCCGTATACTTAATTTTTTTTTTATTTGTAGAAATTTTTATTTATTATTAATTCACTATTCTCTGAACTAGCTTTAAAGATGTGTTATCTTAGAAAATTAAAAAAAAAATTTTTTTTTTTCTTTTTGGTTACCTGAAGAAATACTTCCACACATTTATTTGATTCCTTGTCAAAGTGAATTCTTTGGGTTTGCATATTAATTCATTCTAAATAAACAATGATAAAATCATATTTCTTTTATAAATGAAAACCTTGTCCTTCCAGTCTTTTCAGTGTTGCCTTAATCTTATCATACTTCAAGTGATAATTATTCTGAGCCAATAATTTCATTAACAAGCAAACTAGATAAGGGAAACCATGAGTCCAAGGCCTTTCCTTCAGCTGTTCAAATTTGAAGATTTTATCAGTTGAGAGAGGAATGATTGCTTCGGAGGAAGTGGATTCTTTTCAATGTATCCTTAATGTGATTTTTGTTTTTCAAAACTGTTTTGGCTATTAGGAAAATCTGGAGAAGATGGGACCTCGTGTTCTGGATTTGCAGTTAGAATTTGATGAACAGGCAGTGCTGATGGAGAATATAGTCTACCTGACCAATTCCCTTGAGGTAAAACAGGCCAAGGATTTAATTAACTATAGTATATATAATCCTGTTCTTTTGTTTTATAATAAACCTTTCTGTAAACATCTTCTATGTTTTAGTACCTTTGCCAATTATACTAGTCAAAAATATTTTTGGAGGGAAAGAGAATGGGTGGGTGTAGAAGTTTCAGGAAGAAAAAAATAGTGTGATCTTATTCCATTTATCAATTATTTTATACATAAAATGCTAACTGTATGTGCCTGGATTTTCCTCCTGAAATTCTCCTTAAAAAAAATGAGGGGAGACCTTATATACAAATGCTTTAGAAATCTCTCATATTATGGAAGAATTGCTTCTTTTTTTTCCCCTTCCTGTTTACATCTCAGACTTACAGAATTGACTTAATTAGAATCCTTTGTTCATGAGGTATTATCATAGGTCCATGCCTGACCCTGTTTTGTTTTGTTTTAAAGTTAGTAATATAATGAACACCCATGAATGTACTACTCAGCTCAAGAACTAAAACATTAGCAATAGCTTTCACTTATCTGGGGAGTTTCTCCCCATTCCATTTTTCTGTCCCAGTCACTTCATATAAAGATTCTAAAAATGCTGTCTCTCAGACAACTTAGGCAGAAGGAAAGATAATTTGCTTGAGGAAACTGTGTTAGAGGACTCAGAAAAGTGGTTCTTGTTACAATTAAGAAACTTGACTTAAAAAATGGAGGTTTAGATTTTGAATAAAATTGTTCGATGAAATATGGTAATGGAAGGAAGTTATTTCTAAATAAGCATTTTATGTCATATAATTATAAATGAGTTAATTAAATTACTAAATATTGCTAGATATTTATTTTGTTTATATTTCTAAATGTTCATATATATTCCTGAAGGTCAAAAAAGTTTTTGGATTTTTTCACTGGGACAACGGGGAGCGCTTATATTGAGGGTCATCTTATATTCAGGCATATACAATATGCTACATTTCCAAGTTTTTTCATTTATTTAAGTGAAAGTCTTTTATAAAAAAATTAAGTGAAAGTCTTCTATTCTCAAATGTCAAATTTCTTTTCTTTTTTTTTTTTTTTTAAGATTTTATTTATTTATTTGACAGAGAGACAGCCAGGGAGAGCGGGAACACAAGCAGGGGGTGTGGGAGAGGAAGAAGCAGGCTCTCAGCGGAGGAACCTGACGTGGGGCTCGATCCCAGAACGCTGGGATCACGCCCTGAGCCGAAGGCAGACGCTTAACGACTGCGCCACCCAGGCGCCCCTCAAATGCCAAATTTCTGAACTTCATTCAAGTGGAAGCCTTTTATGCTGATTCTCATTTTCTCTTATACAGCAGATAGATGCCAGATTTCATTATAGAAAGTGGCAAGCAGGGATGCCTGGGTGGCTTAGTCAGTTAACCGTCTGCCTTCGGCTCAGGTCATGATCCCAGGGTCCTGGGATTGAGTCTTGCATTGGGCTCCTTGCTTAGCAGGGAGCCTGCTTCTCTACCTGCTGCTCCCCGTGCTTGGGCTCTTTCTCTCTCTCTGACAAATAAATAAGTAAAAAATCTTAAAAAAGAAAAAAAAACAGTGGTAAACACGACTATGTAAATATTAATGCTGTGAGACATTTAAGATCAATGTTAATTGATTATAGATTTCATTTGATGTTTATATCGAAAACAATAAAATTGCACAGACCGTTTTCTTAAAACTTTTAAAGAATTTTTTTTTTGATGGACGTTTAAGTGATTTAGTCTCTTGCTCTTCAAACAATATTATGCTGTGGGAACATTTGATCCTGAGTTTCAGAGCGCTCTCAGTTCTGTCCTGTGGTTGGCTGGCTTTCTGAAGAATGCACAGACCATTTCGTGTTAAGTGGAGAACCTAGTTTTGTGCTTTGGGGAAATGAGGTGATGATTAATTTCAGTCATATTAAGTGATACTAATGACTTTCATTTTCCCTTTTTCTATTTAGCTAGAACACATAGAAGTCAAGTTTGCCTCCGAAGCAGAAGATAAAGTCAGGGAAGACTGCTGTCCTGGGAAACCACTTAACGTTTTTAGAACAGAAGTAAGTTGAAAGAATCTCACTGAATCATTGCCTTTTAGAGCCAGAAGAGACCTTAGATGTTATATCCAAGCCCATCATCTAAAGATGGAAGGAAGTGAGGTGCAGAGACTTGAAGTGATTGCTTTGGTCTAGGCCACATAGTTTGTTAGAATGAAGCTGGGTTTGAGCTCTTCTAATTTCATGGTTGGCACGATGCTCGCTTTCCTTTGCTCTTATGGGTGGCATCAGATGTTATTTGTGGGTTTAAAAATCAAAATATGATCTTCAAAACTGATTTTTTAACCTGTTTTTTTCTTTTTTTTTTTTTTAATTTAAATTCCAGTGTAGTTAACATATAGTGTTGTATTAGTTCCAGGTATACAGTATAGTGATTCAGCAATGCTATACACTACTCAGGGCTCATCATGATAAATGTACTCTTAGTCCCTTTCACCCATCCCCTCACCATCTCCCCTCTGGCAGCCATCAGTTTGCTCTCTATAGTTAAGAGTCTGTTTTTTGGTTATCTCTTTTTTCTTTCTTTCTTTGTTTTGTTTCTTAAATTCCATACATGAGGGAAATCATATGGTGTTTGTCTTTATCTAACTAACTGACTTACTTCCCATAGCATTATACTCTCTAGATCCATCCAAATGTTGCAATCTTGCAAATGGCAAGATTTCATTCTTTTTTATGGCTGAGTAATATTCCATTGTGTGTATGTATGTGGTGTGTGTGTGTGTTTGACTGTTGTAAATAATGCTGAATAAACATAGGGCTACCTATATCTGCTTGAATTACTGTTTTCGAATTCTTTGCGTAAATACCCAGTACTGTAATTACTGGATTATAGGGTAGTTTGATTTTTAACTTTTTGAGGAACCTCCATACTGTTTTCTAGAATGGCTGCAAGTTTGCATTCCCACCAACAATGCACAAGGGTTCCTCTTTCTCCATATCCTCACCAATACTTGTTGTGTTGATATTAGCCATTCTGACAGGTGTGAGGTAGTATCTTTTTGTGGTTTCGATTTGCATTTCCCTGATGATGAGTGATGGTGAGCATCTTTTCACGTGTCTGTTGGCCATCTGGATGTTTTCTTTGGAAAAATGTCTATTCATGACTTCTGCCCCTTTTTAATTGGATTATTTGTGTTTTTAATTGTGGTTATTATTGGTGTTGAGTTGTATCAGTTCTTTATATCTTTTAAGTACTAACCCTTTATCAGATATGTCATTTGCAAATATCTTCTCCCATTCTGTAGGTTGCCTTTTAGTTTGGCTGACTGTTTCCTTCTCTGTGCAGAAGCTTTTTATGTTGATGTAGTCCCAATAGTTTATTTTTGGTTTTGTTTCCCTTGCCTCAGGAAACATATCTAGAAAAATATTGTTAAAGCCGATGTCAGAGAAATTACTGCCTCTGCTCTCTTCAGGGATTTTTATGGTTTCAGGTCTCACATTTAGGTCCTTAATCCATTTTGAGTTTATTTTTATGTCAAAACCTGACTTTTATTAAAAAATAGAATAGAAATTGAAATGTAAGCCTTTTTTTAAACAGTGAAGAGGAGCTTTCATACTTTAGATGAGTCTTGGTTTTATAATGTTACTTAAGACTTTTTGACTTTTGGCATAAACCAGATTGATGAATCACCTTAGACTATACTAGAAATGCCCCCCCCCCCATTTCTTTGGCCAGTGTCTTTGGTGAAGATAGGCAGATTTTGGAGTTGTGGGAGATTGTCTTTATTTAGTCTCAAAGAATCCATTGCCTAGTGGAGTGCCGTTGTGAGAATCCATAAAATGCCCTACTTTTCTTGAGAAGCGGAGGACTTATAAGTACTCTATTACTTTTACCACATTTAATTGAAAATGCAACAAAGAGGAAAAGCCTATTTTGAAAGAATGAGGTAATCATGATCATGAATATATGCTAAATTTATCTTCGTATTATGAATACTCTCAGTACATTAAAATATGGTGGTTTTTTAAAGTGTAGTCCTTTGGCCCACGGATAGGTACATGAAATAGAGTTCCCTATACAAATGTTTCTTTCTTTCTTTCTTTTTTTTTTTTTTTAGATTTATTTATTTTAGACAAAGTGCACATGCACACCTGCGTACGCAAGTGGGGTAGGGACGGAGGGAGAGGGAGAGAAGCAGACTCCTTGATGAGTGCAGAGCCTGACCTAGGTCTCCATCCCAGGACCCTGAGATCACAACCTGAGCCAAAGTCAAGAGTCATGCTTAACTGAATGAGCCACCCAGGTGCCCCACAGATATGTTTCTTTCAAGCTACTTTCAAACATTCTATTAAGCTACTATGTATTTAAGTCTTCCTTAAGACTTAGTTGACTTTTTCCACTTAAAATAATGAGCAGGGTCTTTGACTATATAGCTTATATAATGTAGGACGTAGTATGGTGTATGACTGAGTTTAATCTTGGCTCTGCCTCTTACTGCCTATGTGACCTTGGAGTACTTTTTTTAATGTTACCAGTTCTCAGCTTTTCATCTGTGAAAAGGGGTTTTAAAGAGCTACCTGCCAGGATATAGGAATAATGTCTATAAAATGCTTAGTACAGTGCCTGGTACACAGTTGAAATTCAATAAATGGTGGGAGTTGGAAGAGAAAATATTATTACTGTTATTATCCATCATCAATATAATACAGAGTCATTTTTATCTAGGCATTTGGTTGTAAGCATGGGCTTTTGTATATTTTTTCTTTTATATTTGAGTATCCCTCCATCTTGATTTTAGGATACCAGAATTAAATTTTTCACTGGGCATTAAAAATTGAGCAGAGATTTTCTCTCCCTCAGCAGTATTCAAGTTTGATTTCGTATAACAGTTATTTTCTCTTTATTTTCCTAGCCTGGTGTTTCAGTTTCCCTAGTGAATCCCCAGCCATCCAATGGCCACTTCTCAACCAAAATTGAAATCAGGCAAGGAGATAACCGCGATTCTATAATCAGGCGTTTAATGAAAATGGACCGAGGAATCAAAGGTAAATGGTTTCCCTGAAATGCACATTTGGCAGTAGTTTGTGGATATGATGAGTTCTAAGCAGAGGGGAAAAAGAAGAGTAACTGGCCTGTTTAGGGACAGCAATGTCATGTTGTGCAAAGAATATTGGACTCAGAATCAGGAAGCCTGTATTCTCTTTGGGACATTGTGGCTGTGTATCTTGGTGACTTGGCCATGTCACTTAAACTCTAAACTGATCCCTCTTTCAGTAAAATGAGGATAGTGGATTGGATATTTTTTAAGTTTCCATCTAGCTTTCAAATTGTAACAAGCAATTTCTTTCTTTCTTTTTTTTTTTTTTTTAAAGATTTTATTTATTAGACAGAGATAGAGACAGCCAGTGAGAGAGGGAACACAAGCAGGGGGAGTGGGAGAGGAAGAAGCAGGCTCATAGCGGAGGAGCCTGATGTGGGGCTCGATCCCAGAAGGCAGGGATCACGCCCTGAGCCGAAGGCAGACGCTTAACCGCTGTGCCACCCAGGCGCCCCTAACAAGCAATTTCTATCTCTTAGGGGTTTTTAGATTGAAGGCACACATATATTTAATATTTTAAACTAACCTGCCTGCTAGGTCTGTTTCTGGGGAAGGAAGAGAGACAGAGTAAAACTTGTTGAGTGACTGCTGTGTATTAGCCATTTAATCCTTTAACTGCCCTAGATTGGAGAGGGTATTATCATTCCCTTCTACAGATGATGACATGGAGCTCAGAAAGGCTGAAATGACTAGGAGATTTCATTTAGGTAGTAAATCCTGGAGCTGGAATTCAAATTCAGGTCTTCTTGACTCCAAAGTTTGTTGTATTCTTTCTTCCAAACAATGTGCTTCCAGCTAAAATATGTAAATAATATTAATTTCTTATCAAGATTAAGTCTGGGTCTTCCATGATTTGATTTAATATAATAATTTATAGCTGCTTTTTTTTTTTTTATTGCTCAGCCAGGTCTGAGGCTGAGCAGGGTGTGAAGGGAATTAGTCTATCTCTGTATTATTTTTCTTCCAAATTATAAAGACAAATTAATCTTGAGATTCCCTGTTTTGCATTCTCTTTCTCTTCTTGATGGCAATCAAGAGTTGATTGGGTCACGTTCTATCAGTATAGAAATTTTTTGAAGAGACTTAGAAATCCAAGACACTGACCTAATTTATGGAACTATATTCAGATCAGCAATATCACATTAACATAGAAGACTTAAAATAGCCCTTTGGAATTCATTCTACAGGTATTTTTTGTTCTCTTGAGGTCATTCACGCATCTTCTGTGGACTTGTTTTGAGAGACTGTCAGTATAGCGTATGTAGTATGTATGTAGAGACTCCTGTGTATGTACTAAGGCTTCAGGGAGCTCACAAAGTACTGTTCATTAGGAGGCTGCATCTAGTGAAGGAGCAGGGCCCTGAGCTATTCAAGTACGTGATCACAATCTAGGGAGGAACTGGTGTGTACAGTAAGGGAGATACAGATAAAGTTGATAGCACAGAAAAAGGTGAGATTATTTCCAGCTATTGTGATCAGGAATGAATTCACAGAGAAAATAACTATTTGGATGGGACCTTGGGAATTATACCCAGGGGGTAAGGGGGGAAGGGCACGTCAGCAGGAAGGATGCTTTTATGTTTCTCTGTGTAGCAGCAGCATATGAGGGCTAGGGATTTTTCATTTGTAAACATTTTTTAAAATTGTGGTAAAATACACACGACATGAAATTAACCATTTTAATCCTTCTTAATTGTACAGTTCAGTGGCATCACGTATATTTACACTGTTGTACAACCATCACATTATTCACCTCCAGAACTTCTTCATCATCCCACACTGAAACCCTCTGCCCATTAAATAACGCTTCCCTATTCTCCCTCCCTCTAATCCCTGGTAACCACTGTTCTACTTTCTGTTTCTTCGTATTTGACTATTCTAGGTATCTTCTGTAAGTGGAATCATGAAATGGTGAATAAGTGGCTTATTTTGGTTAGCAAAATATCAAGGTACATCCACGTTGTTGTAGACCTTTGTCACATTCCCTTGGTAAGCCAGGTGTTACAGGGCACAGAAAGCAGAACTCGAAAACTTTTAAATATGAATGTACAGGAAGCCATTTTGTGGCCTTCCATTTGGCTGTTTTATACTGCATATATTCGGTCCATGAGAAGATTTGGTAATAGGAAGAACTCTTATCTTTGAAGAACTATGTGGTGGCTTTTAAAAAAAAATAGGTGGTTCTGTGGACCCCCTGGGTAGGATTATTATGAAGTTGTAGCATGTGAGAGGATCTTTTCCTATATTGGAAATTGTATTTTGTAATGTTACAACTGCCTCCCTTTTAAATATGCTCAGATCTGGGACTGATGAGGTTCTTCAGAATTGTACTGAAATGTGTTTTCTGTATCTCGTCTTTTCTCACTGAGCCTCCAGCATAATTCTTACATCCTTTGTCATACTAGCTGTGAATAATATTATCATAAAGTACTTTAAGTTTGATGTTTGTGGCTGCTGTGAATTTTCGAAAATGGATAGAAATGTTAGGGTGGAGTTTGAAATTGATATTCCTTCAAGTATCTGCAGAAGAGCTCTAACCTTGAGACTTCTCCAAAAGCCCTCAGGATGCTTTGATATCTAAGGGGGCTAAGTATATTGAGTGTATGAGACAGGAAGGGAGTGAAATTCAATAACATATTTCTGAGTCTGTTTGCTGCAATAGCCAGTAAGTTGTCCAATTAGTGCCAATTGCATTGAGGGTGATTATGATCTAGGTCCAGGAGGGACTGGAGTGAAACCATCATTTCTCTCCACAAAGGCCACTGAGCAACTATTTGATGATAATGACTTTAAATCACTCCCAGCCCATGCCGCATATGAACTGATAACATGGAGGTGAAAGGCTGCATTTCACATTATCAATCCCTAGGGACTTTCAGTCACTCTCATCATTTCTCCAAGTGCCTGAACTCTTGTGTAGTTACAGACTTAAATTTCTGCATTTTCAGTGATGAGAGAGGTCTGCGATAAGAAAAGAAGAGTAAAAGCACTAAGAAAGCTCTAAGAATTATTGGCAGTAATGAGCTACATGGTGAAACATGAAAGCAAATATGTTTTGTCACTTAGATGCCTGATTGAGTGTTAAGGCTTTGAAATAGTTTGATTCAGAATTGCTGGGAATGATGAGGGAGGTCTGTTTCAGAGAAGAAGGGGGAGAGAGAGAGAAGGAGAGTGAGAGAGGGAGAGAGAGGGAGGGGTGAGGGTGCAGATCTGCAGTAAAGGCCTCATGCATAAAATCTGCTGGCAGAACTTCTCACTGCTTCCATAGCAAAATATTTAGTATCATCATTGTGCTTGTTGAAATGTAATAGCTGTTAAAGTGAATTGTATTCTCTCCCCCAAATAAGACTTTCCTGCAGGGTTTGCCTTCATGGTCGTCTCGGGTAATTATTCTGTAAGCTTCAATATCCCTACGCTAAACTTGCAGTCTTTCAGTCTTTGTTTCCCAAAGAGAATATAATGCCTGGATAACTTGTACTCCTGGCATAGCCACCAGCTGCATTAATGTCTGCTTTTATCTCTTATCCCTCTCATGCTAAGCTTCATACTCTCAAGGCAGCATGAGGGAGTGTAGCTCACGGACCACCTAGCAATCTGCTTTAGGAAGGGGTGGGAGCTAATTCAGAAAATACCTTCTATTCCTGTGGATCAGGTTAAGTATAACTAGCCATGCTACACTTAGAATGAGATATAAACCCAGAATCAGCATTTGTAGTCATTTATGATGTTTTTCTACTATATAAAATAAAAGCACTTGATGTCGGGATGTCTCAGAATTGCTGAAATAAATAAATTTTTTTCAGGCTCAGTTGTTGGCAGGATTGTCGGATCATAAATTTGTTCAAGGGACAAGTGCTTTCTTTGCCAGGAGCCATCTTATCAGCTTGCACAAGAGCAGATCAGAAAAATCTCAAGCAGGGCAGGATTGGAGCTCATCCAGAAGCTCAAAATTCAGAAAACTCTGCCCTTTCCCCCGTCCTTCTCCGTCTCTCCTTGTCTCTCATCAGCTTGGTAATACAAACACTTCATCCTTGGAGCAAAACAAGGAACTGGTAATGCTGTTTCTTAGAGTAGTAATTCTTCAGAAGTATCTTTCGAAAAAAGCTACAACTCTAGCAGTTTTAATGCATCCCAGGAACCAAGACAAGAAAGAGAAAGAAGTTTTAAACTTACTGCTATTTTAAAAAATGGTTAACTGAACGGGGCGCCTGGGTGGCTCAGTCGTTAAGCGTCTGCCTTCGGCTCAGGGCGTGATCCTGGCGTTCTGGGATCGAGCCCCACATCAGGCTCCTCCGCTGGGAGCCTGCTTCTTCCTCTCCTACTCCCCTTGCTTGTGTTCCCTCTCTCGCTGGCTGTCTCTCTCTCTCTCAAATAAATAAATAAAATCTTTAAAAAAAAGATGGTTAACTGAAGCATATAAAAAGTGATTTGAGAAACCATATAGGATAATGCTCAAAAATATACTCAATCCTTCCTCTTGGTTTATAATTCCAGGTGATGTGTTACATAAAATCTCTGTCTCTGAGTCTTTGATCTGGCTAGAAGCTGCCAGGAGGATTTGTTAGATTTAGCTCTGCTTTCTGAGATTGAGTCTCATTTAATAATCTCATGAAAATATCTTTTAGATAAACAACTGGTGTGTTTAAAGCTTGTATTGTCAGGCTCAGGCATGGGTTTGAGGCAGTGACTATAATTAAATGCTCATATTGATCATCTTTTTTGCTGTAGACCTTTCTAAAGTGAAGCTGATGAGATTTGATGATCCATTGTTGGGGCCTCGGCGAGTTCCTGTCCTGGGGAAAGAGCACACTGGGAAGACCCCCATTTCTGAGCATGCTGTTTTCCATGTGGACCTCATGAGCAAGAAAATTCATCTCACTGAAAATGGGCTAGGGGCAGATATTGGTGATACAATTATCTATCTGGTTCATTAAACTCATGCAGATTGGAGATATGTCCTGGTTTCTGGGGATGTGACTATTCTGTCTACAGATTGGGTATTAAGAACCTTCGGCTGGACCTTAATATACTTCATTTCTAACCATCAAATTCTGTAATCATAGTTACACCAAGTCATCTTGGATTCCTGAACCTAATAAATTTTTTTTTTTCCTTATTGGGACCTCTGAGAGAAGTAGTTTGTACTTTGCTTTTTTTTTTTTTTTTTTTAACAAACTATTGCTATTTCCCAGAAGCTTCTAGTCTTTTATATTAACACAAAAATGTCAGTATGTTTCTTTTCAAGGTGTACTTTATACTACTTATGAAGGCTAAGGTTTATCTAACAACTTTTTATATTATATGATTATGGAGTTGTATTTCTTCTTTAAAAAGAAAAACTGAATTAGTTCGTTTTACTTTTTAAAGAACAGAACTCTCATGATGATTTGAAAAAACACATGAGAATACTTTGACTTAAGTATTTTGTATAAAGAACAAATAGGTCTTATATTTAGAAGAATTCTTTTAGCTTTAATATATTTGATTAATCACCAATAATGTTTTTTTAGGGCTGACATCAATAGTTTATAAGCAGTTTATAATGATTTACACTGAATTTAGGCATTTTAAAAGGGGATTTTTTTCCCCCACAGAAATCTACATTTGTCAGATTTGTCTCAAGTCCAGTTGTGTTTAAAGATCATGTCCATTGTATTGCAGATTTATTGTTTTACTCCTGCTGGAATGTCTTTTGATATTATCTGTGCCATTCTGCTTCATATGAGGAAAAGTATTAGGTATTGGCTGACACTAGAGAAAAAGTTTTGATTTCTTTAAGAGTTCAATATGGGCAAAGACGGGGCGTCTGGGTGGCTTAGTTGGTTAATGTCTGACTCTTGATTTCAGTTCAGGTCATGATGTCAGGGTAGTGAGATCGAGACTGCATTGCCTCCTGTGCTCACTGGGGAGTCTGCTTGAGATTCTGTCCCTCTGTCCCTCCCCCTCCACTCACAGGTGCACGTGTGCTCTTTCTCAAGCAAATAAATCTTAAAAAAAAACAACAACATGGGCAAAGACCAATTCTGATAACCATAAGAAACCTGAGTTCTAATTTTCATTTTAAGTCAAGAGATTTTACTAAGCTTTTTTATTTTGCAACAGTTTGACATTACTGGACCACACTGAATGCTTTATCACAGATGCATTGAAGTAATTCATTTAATGTTAGAACTGAAAGATCCCTTAGAGGTCAAGTGCAAGTCATCATTTATCTGGTAAGGGCCAGCAGCACAGTATAGCACGTAAGGTCACATGCTCTGAAGTCAGACTAGCTAGGTTAGATCACTTCTTCCGTTTGCTATTTGGGTGATCTTGGCCAGTTACTCAGCTTCAGTTTCTTCATCTGTGAAATGGAAGTGATAATGTGTCTATCTACTTTCTAGGCTTACCAGGAGATGTTTAGATGAAACATTCTAGGAAAACCATATATATAACATAGTACCTGGCAAGTGATAAGCCTTCAGTAGCTGTTTCTGATTAATAATAATGATGATAATAATAATAAATAAACCCAAGATGTATTGGCTTAAGGTTATTGTAGGCTATAATCATGTCTTTTGTGTTGGCTTCTGTGGGGCCACTGTTTTTTTTGCTTGCCCTCTAGATTCTTTTGCTGCTTCCTCAGTCTGCATAGCCTTAGTTATTCCCTAAATCAAGTAATTTTTCCTGGTGCCTAAATGCAAGCTCACTTATGTTTAATTTAGGTAAATTAAACTACATGTGCATGGCAAAAAACAAAAAGCAAACAAAAAGGATGGAAAATAGTTTTAATATTGTGGATGATTATGCCTTTTTTTTTTTTTAAAGATTTTATTTATTCATTTGACAGAGATAGAGACAACCAGCGAGAGAGGGAACACAAGCAGGGGAGTGGGAGAGGAAGAAGCAGGCTCATAGCAGAGGAGCCTGATGTGGGGCTCGATCCCATAACGCCGGGATCACGCCGAGCCGAAGGCAGACGCTTAACTACTGTGCCACCCAGGGGCCCCGATTATGCCTATTTTACTAGATGAGCCTATGAACCTATGCTGCCTTGAATTAAATGTGAGTTGGGATTCATAGATCCTCCTTTCTTGCAAGCTCAGGTCCTTGGATCTCTCTTAGAATGAGCATCTTGCTGGGCTGAATATGCTTCTTGTGTTTAAAGAGACATCAATTTTGGGGCGCCTGGGTGGTACAGCGGTTAAGCGTCTGCTTTCGGCTCAGGGCGTGATCCCGGCGTTCTGGGATCGAGCCCCACATCAGGCTCCTCTGCTGGGAGCCTGCTTCTTCCTGTCCCACTCCCCCTGCTTGTGTTCCCTCTCTCGCTGGCTGTCTCTGTCTCTGTCGAATAAATAAAAATCTTTAAAAAAAAAAAGATACATCAATTTTGTACAAGGAAGCCTGTAAGCGTAAGCCCATTGCTTCATCTGGTGCTCAACTGAAGAAACAGCAGTTAGTTGAAATGCTGAAGGAAAACAGGCTGCATTGGGCTTACTGTAGTGATAGGAGATTGGTATCTTCCTTAAAGGATTTTAATTCTTAAGTTGTGAGATATGCACACACAGAAAAAGTGAATAACAAGAAATATATAATATACACTCAAAATAGAAAAGATTTGACAAAAATATTAGCTGCAAAACAACTTATCTACAGAGCAAAACCTATGTAATCACCATTCAGTCAAAGAACAGTACAACGCCAGCACGTCAGAAGTCTACCTTGTGCCTCCTCCCATAAAGACAAGCTTGTGTCCCTGTCAGTATACAATCAGTTTTTATACATGCTTTTTTTTTTTTTAAAGATTTTATTTATTCATTTGACAGAGATAGAGACAGCCAGCGAGAGAGGGAACACAAGCAGGGGAGTGGGAGAGGAAGAAGCAGGCTCCCAGCGGAGGAGCCCGATGTGGGACTCGATCCCTGAACGCCGGGATCATGCCCCGAGCCCAAGGCAGATGCTTAACGACTGCGCTACCCAGGCGCCCCTATACATGCTTTTTTTTAACTGACATCTTTAAAAAATTTTTTTTAATTTAAATTCAATTTAATTAACATACACTGTCAGATCTTTTTTTTTTCTTCAGCTGTTTTTATCCATGTTCTATGTGAATCTGTAAAGAATGTTTATTCTACAATCGTAATGTTCTATATATGTCCTTTAGGTCATAGTTGTAGATTGAGCTGTTCACATCTGTATCCTACTGTTTTGTTTTGTTTTCTTGCTTTGTTTTTGAGAGGTGTACTGAAATCTCCCAAGATCATGGATTTACTTATTTCTTCTTGTAATTCAGACAGCTTTTTGTTTTATATATTTTGATGCTGTTTTATTAGGTGCATATAAATTTAGATTCTTTTATCTTCCTGGTAAATTGAACTTTTTCTAGTTGGGAAGTATTCCTTGATTTTTAGAAATGTTTTTTGCCTAAAGGCTATGGGGTTAATATAATAACATCAGTTTTCTTTTGGAGTGTTTATGTGGACTATCTTTCTCTGTCCTTTTACTTTTAACCTTCTGTAGCTTAATTTTATTTTAACATTTTGTTTTGACAAATTTTAAACCTACGGAAAAGTTAAAAGAATTGGCCAATAAGCATCCATATACCTATCACCTAGATTTACCAATTGCTAACATTTTGCCACCTTTGCCTTCTCTCTCTCTACGCATTTTTTAAAATAAACTTTTTATTTTGGAATACTTTTAAATTTATAGAAAAGTAGCATCTATTGTACAGAGAGTTCTTGTACACCCTTCACAGTTTCCCCTCATGTTAGCAGACATCTTATATAGCCTTGGTTCAGTTGTCAGAACTATACAATTAACATTGGTATTTTACTATTAACTAAATTATAGCTAAATTATAGGTTTATTTGGATTTCACCAGTTTTTTTGCACGGATGTCACTGATGTCATTTTACTGTTTTGCTATTACAGGATCCAATCCAGGATACCATTTTGCATTTAGAATATACTTTTAAAAAATTCTGAACCATTTCACAGTAAGTTGCACACACCATGACACTTCACCTTTTAATACTTCAGCTTGTAATTCCTAAGATCTAGGACATTCTCCTGTATAATCACTATACGTGTGTGTGTGTGTGTATACATATTTTGCTCAAGAAATTTAACATGATGCAGTAATATTAGGTAATAAGCTTTTCTAATAAAAATGAAGTAATAAAATTTCCCCATTAACTCATCAATAATTTTTTTTTAAACTTTTAAGATCTAATCAGAGATCAAGCATTACATTTTGTGGTTGTATCTCTTGACTTCCTTCAAACATAAGACAATTTCTCAGCTTTCTTTTCTTTTTTGATATTTCGTGACAGTAACGTTTTTGGAGATTCCATGGCAATTGTTAGTAGTTTCCCTCACAATCTGGATTTGTCTGTTTTCTCATTATTAGATTCAGATTTAAAATTCTTGGCAAGACTGGCTGCACGGGTCTTGTTTCCCATTGTATCACATCAGGATCGATATATTGATATATTGTTGGTGTGTTCCCATCACTGGTTAAAGTAGTATCTTCAGATTTCCCCATTGGAAAGGGACTTTTTCCCTCTTATAATTAGTAAGGTGATTATTTTGAGACTAATGTGAATATCCTATTTACCTACAAACTTTGGTGAAATGGCAGCATTCATTCGTCATCTTTCTGCCACTTATTATTACATTGATAGTTATAATAAGATGAGGTCTTAATTTTGTCATTTCTTTTACATTTATTAGGTATAGTTCTTCTGTAAAGTAGAGGTTTCCCTTTTGCTCTCAATTTTTTTCTTTCATCATTGTTTTCAAATCGCTGTGGACTGACGGATTCTTTTTTTTTCATCCATGCTGTAATCTCAATAAATTTACTCATTTGGTCTATAGTGACTTCAGAATTACTAATCCAGTACTTTTATTAACAACAAATATACTAAGTAGAGTTTAGGTTTTTTTGAATAAGTAAAATACACAGTTCAAAAGTCAAAACTTGATCCATTTAGAACATTTTTACTTTCTTGTGCCATATTCCCTCCCCTGCTCTATAGCTAACCATTCTCCTTAGTTTCTGCATTGTCTTTCCTGTATTTCTTTTTCCATAAATCAGCAAATATTTATATGTACTTTTAAAAAACTGAAGTATAGACGACATACAATGTTGTACTAGTTTTAGGGGTACAATATAGCAATTCAGCAAGTCTGTAAGTTATGCTATGCTCATAAGTGTAGCTGCCATCTGTCACTCTTCAGCACTATTACAGTCCCACTGACTGTATTCCCTGTGCTGTACCTTTCATCCCTGTGACTTATTTTTTCCATAACCGGAAGTCTCTATCTCCCACTCCCCTTCACCCATTTGTCCATCCCTTCACCCCCTGCCCTCTGGCTACTATCAGTTTGTCCTCTCTCTATATGTACTTTAATTTCTCTTTTCTCAGAGAAAAAGCATGTTATATAATTATTTTACACATTGCTTTTTTAAGTTAACATAGCTTGGATATTTTTTCACCTTAATTCATAGAGATCTTCTTTCCTTCTCCTCCTCCTTTTCCTCCTGTCCCCCTTCTGTCTCTTCTTTTCTCCCCACTTTGTGTCATACTGTTGTAAAAGTGTACCACAATTTATTCAACTAGTCTCCTATGGATGAACATTAAGATTGTTTCTGAGCTTTTGCTGTTTTATAGATTTTGTGTAGAATTATATGGTGAGCAACTTTGTGATATGTGGTTTTATATTTGTGGCGGTGTATCCTTTTTTAAGATTTTATTTTTAAGTAATCTCTACACCCGGTGTGGGGCTTGAACTCAGAACCCTGAGATCAAGAGTCGCTTGCTCCACCGACTGAGCCAGCCAGGCGCCCGTGTGGAGGTGTATCTTAAGAGTAAATTTCTAGCAGTAGCCCTGTAGGTCCGAGGGTAAATAAATACGTAATTTTGTTAGCCTATAATCTGGGCAGAAAGGCATCTTGGGCAGAAGGCTCTGAGGTGCGGACATGCAGCTGGCGTGCTGAACGAACTGCACAGAGGCCACATGAAGAAACAGGTGAGAAGCAGCCCGCTGAAGATCCTGTGTGCTCGTGGCAGAGCTCAACTAGAGCCCTGGCCTCCATACTGACCGCTCATCGCAACACACTTTCTACATTTTTTTTTTTTTTTTTTTTGTAAGTAGGCTCCACGCCCAGTGTGGAACCCATCACAGGGCTTGAACCCACGACTCCGAGATCAAGACCCGAGCTGAGAGCAAGAGTCGGATGCCTAACGGATGGAACCACCCAGGTGCCCCGCGACACACTTACTAAACAAAGAATGCATACACGCAAAGTAGGAATGTGTTTGTCCAAGGCCGGTGTTGTCAGGGCTGTGAGGGGAGGGAGAAGCTGAAGCAGAGCAGAGTGACGAGACTTGACCGGTGAGGCGGAGCATGAAGGATGGTTAGGACTGGAGTAGCATTTGAAGCAGAGCCGTCCACTTCCCCGACTCTAGAACTCGGTGCGGGTAAGGGCTTGGAAGCCAAAACAAGTGTGTGCTTGTTGAGGAGATAATGCCAGGAATGGAATATGTATCTGGAAGAAATGAGGGGAAAACTGGAAGCAGGTTAAGTAAATCGGGCCTTACAAGGTCTTGGATTCCAGGGTGAAATTTGAAGTTGATTTGTCTGCAGAGTCAGTGCAGATATTTGATGTGCGGATGAGGTAGTATGGTTTTGTGTCTTCTCTAGTTGGTGGTCATCAATGTGTCCATCTCTTTTTGTCTGGAGAAATTCATCCATTTAGTTGTTCTAATGACTATTTAGTGGAGATCAGCGTGCCTGGCTCTGGTAGGGTCTCAGTGTTAGCCCATACTTGCTTACACTGTTTCCTCTCCTCGCTGTTTTTGGATATAACTTCATCTCTGTGGAAAATACTCAGATGCCACCCCAGACTTGCAGGACCAATTAACTTTTCTCATTGTCCACTGTTAGGCTTACAGCTTGTTTGGTTATAAGGTGGGAGCCCCTTCTCTCACTTCCAGAAAGCAAAACAGGAGAGGACATAATCCTTGCTCCTAAGGGCTTAGCAATGTGACAAGGGAGTACTGCCTCCATTTTCACTTTGGAGGACTAAATGGTAATTTGTTCTTCTATCCCTCGTTTTCCCTATCCTGGGGTTCGGTCTGGAGCTGTGCTGTGCAGTAGTTCAGCCACTAACCACATGTGTCTAGAGCACTTGAGAGGTGGTGAGTCTGACTTGAGTTGTGCTACTTGAAAGTGTAGAACATGCTTTCAAAGACTGAGTATGACAAAGAATATGAACTATCTCAGTAATAATTTTCTATTGATTACATGCTGAAATAATGCTTTGAATAGATTATGTTAAAATACATTAAAATAAACGTTATCATTTTTTTTACTTTTTAAAAACATGAAATTTAAAATTGCATCTGTGGCTTGCATTATATTTCTGTTGGACGGTGGTCTAGAGACTTGATGAAATTTAGGTTAAACATTATTTCGTATTGCATCGTACCAAGAGGTACATAATACAAGTTTGTCCCACTATTAGGGATACTAAATTTGGTATTTTCCAAAACTATATTTTAAAGATATATTTTGGTCACTTTCAGAACTTTCTATTTTAAAGGGGTGTGTGTGTGTGTGTGTGTGTGTGTGTATTTTTTTAAAGTATGCATTTTTTGAAATCTCTTCCAGAATTTTTGTTGTAATGATACTTAAAAAAAAAAACCACTCAGAACTTCCCATTTTAAAGATAGATTTTGAGTATTTCTGGAACTCTCTAGAGTTAAGATACATTTTTTCTTTTGCAGTGAGAAATCTGTGGAGTGATATTTTGGCACCTCGGGAACATCCTGTTTCCATTCTTTTTAACCTAATGGTTTTAGTGCCCCTTCAGGATCCTTTCCCGAATAAGTTATGTTGGATGCTATTCAACGTGGTGATTCTTAAATTCTATTATTTCTTTTTCATATAATTGTCATTCTTCTGTAAAGAAGAACATTCCTTTTTCTTCTTTTGCTTTTTCATTTTATTTTTAGGTGAAAGAGCTATGTGGCCTACAGCTTAGTCGGTTCATACAATAGATGTTTGATTAAAAAAGTTAAGTACAAATGAAATTTTAAAATCTGGATTCAGCTCTCATGGACAATGGTTGTCCACTCCTTAAAGGAATCTTATTGTAAGTCTTTCTTTGCAAAGGTAGTAATCATCTGTTAATTTCTTATCCTTACAAACTTGAATTTTCACGTATAGCACATTTGTTCAACAAATTACTGAATGCTTATTCTGTTGTAGACACTGTGTTAAGCACTTAGAGTTGGAATGGTAAGCAGAAGAAACATGGCTGTCCTTTATGTAGGACGCATCCTTGTAGATGAGGAGATAGACTTGCCCAGAACCCAGTGAGTGAATGCAATTAGGAAGGTGTATCTGAAGAATCTTGATTTGGGAGATATTAATAAAGGCTTTTTTTCCTCACCAACCTGCTCAAATGCTTTGAAATTCAGATACCTCCACAGTCATTCTCTGTGGGTCTGATGTGAAGAATATATAGTAGAGTTGGCAATTCCCTGCTGTGGCCTCTCTCATGTAACCCTGAATTACGATTGTAGACCTCTTCCCTCAATTGCAATTTTTTCTCAAGTTTTTTTCCTCTCTGGACATTTTCAGCATTGCTGGGTTCCACAGCTCCAAAAGGCATGTCTTAGAGGCAGACTTAAGAGACTCCTAATACCCTGAACACAGACATGTCCAGTTAGATGTGTATGTGTCTTTAACGAAATAAGATGTCTGTTAGTTACAGTGCTGTGACTTCAGGTTCCGGAATATCAACGCAACATTCTTTAGAAGAGATGCTTCACTTTGGATTGAATCTAAGTTTAGAATTAGTCAGCCTCTTTTCAAAGGGAGAAGGAGAGCCCTAGCAACAGGAAAACACCTCACTATGAATTGGTTTGGAAATTACTTCTCTAAATTTCCCGAGGATGTTTCCTTACTCAGCGTACACTCACCTCTGTTGCTTTCATTCATCTCATCTGAAGACGAACAACATTTTATTTCCAATGTGAGGTAGAGAGTTGGGTGATTTTTCTTTTCTCTTAACTTTTTCTTTTTTGGGTAGCATATGAAATCTCTCTCTCTCTCTCTCTGTGTGTCTCTCTGTCTAAAAATCAGTCTCCTTATGAAGCGCCAAGAGAAGAAAACTGGGCTTGGGAAGAAAGTAGTTGCTATCATTTTCCATGGGTACTTGAAAAGGGGCAACTGATTAGTTCCTTCGGGCCCTGCTTGGCTAGTGAAAAGAGAAGGGCTGGCTTGGGTGAAAGGGTGTCTCTTTATTCTTAACGTTAAATGTTGAACCCTTACCAAGTGAAACTTGACTTCTGGTGGCTGCCAGTAATTTCTAGTCCTTTGAAATCAAAACTCCAGGGCTTTGGCTGCATTTAAGTTTGAAGTAATCAAGGAAGCCTGGGTAGAAGGCAGAATGAACCCTTTTTAGTATTCCAAGTTTCATCAAGGAAGAGGGTGACAGGAACCACACACACACACACACACACACACACACACACACACCACATACCACCCCGGCCGAAGCACCAGGCAAGTGGGGACACGGAGTGGGGAATGTGCTTAGCGGCAGCAAGAAGAGGAGAACAGAGTGAGGTCAGAAAGGGGAGAGGGTGTAGGGGCGCCTGGGTGGCACAGCGGTTAAGCGTCTGCCTTCGGCTCAGGGCGTGATCCCAGCGTTATGGGATCGAGCCCCACATCAGGCTCTTCCGCTATGAGCCTGCTTCTTCCTCTCCCACTCCCCCTGCTTGTGTTCCCTCTCTCGCTGGCTGTCTCTATCTCTGTCGAATAAAAAAAAAAAAAAAAAAAAAGAAAGGGGAGAGGGTGTACATCTCCTCCATCTCCCAGCACCGGGCCTCGTGCCTTGTGCTTCCAGTCAGTCTCTTGCCTCCCACCAGTTGAAGCCTCCCTCCGCTGCTTGTCTCTTGGGGTGACTAAACTTGGTTCACCTGGGGATGTCCTGAGTTGAGCCCAGATATTTCTCCCTCCTGGGAAAATCGTTAGTCCTGGGAAAACTGGATGATGGGACACCGGGATTGAAGTTTTAGGTATTTGGGCAGCACATGCGACACCTGAGAAATTGCCACAGAGCTCCTGCCTCCATTCTCTGTTTCTCAGGAAAGGGTACAGAAGGCCCCAGGGCAAGTGCAGGATCATGAAGTTAGAATAACAGTAGCCGCCACCCACTGCAAACCTACTGTGTGCCGAGAGCATGATCTTGTTTAATCCTTAAGGCCACTGCGGAGGGAGGATGTTTCCAGTCCAGTTTTATGGGAGAGAGACCACAGCCGAGGGCGGTGACGAGTTGTGTTTCCCAAGGTCAGACAACTGCAAGGCAGCCGGGCCACATTTGAATTTTAGTGTGCCTAGGCCTCAACTGTCCTCTTCCCCCTCAGTGAAGAACTTGCTGAATTTGATGGCAGATGGAGAGCTGCTCTGATGTAGCAAAGCTCTGTGACCGTCTGCCTCACCCCCAGTTTCCAAACTCTCTCCTATTCTTAATGGTGGTAGAAGATGCCCCGGGGTATCCACAGAGCTAACAGCTGTGCAGGGAGCTACAGCGGGTGCTTTAGTCTGATACCTGGAGCAGCCCCTGATGAATTATTCAGGTTTTAAAGGAACTGCGAAGTGCCTGGGACATAGAAGGTGCTCAGTCGAGGGTAGCTGTGCTTCGTATTTTCATTATGACACACAAGCTGTAATCTTGAGCTGAAACTTTTTAGTCAATGCATGGCAGTTCAAACATTTTAATATAAAAATCACCGAAGATTCAGGGCATTAAGATACTCAGTAACATACTTGCTGAGTTCAGAATGAGGGAAACACAAAAAAGCAACTTTTCCCCCCGACCAGGGAGAAGCTGTTCTCTTTGCTATTTGATTTGGAATAGAGGACAGGCTTCCTCGCCATCATAAAAGGCTGAGCTAGAAGCAGAAAATTCTATTCTAGGGCTGCAAGCTGTAAATGGTTCATTTCAGGGGAAAATCTAATCCAGGGGCTCAGCCCTAAGAAATTCCTCTACTAAAATCAGAGAGATAATCGGATGGAAACCCCAAGCTGTGAGCATCACATTGAGCGGTAAATGCCCTGGACTGTGGAGGGATGCAGGAAGCTTTGAGGCTCCTCTCTGCTTTTATTTCCTCTCTCCACACCTGAGAAGTGTACCTTTGCTAGAGAAGGAAACACAGTTAAGATCACATAATTTATAACTAGATTTGAGGAGGACTCAAAGATAACAGAAGAGATACGGATATTCAGTTTGGTCCAGTTCACCAAATAACCACATGCCTGCCAGGTGTTGGGTAGTATGCTGGATTCTCGGGTTATGGGGGGAGGGGGAGGGGGAGCAGCATGTGTCCACTGACCCCAAGGAACTTACACGGGAGCAGAGGAAATAAGACAGGCATAAAGGTGGTTTCTTCAGCACCAGTTTGAAATCTTCATGGCTGTCTTAGTCCACTCTGGGCTTCCATAACACAATATCAGACTGGGTGGCCTTGTGAGCAGAAATTTATTCTTCACAGTTCTGGAGGCTGGAAGTGCAAAATCAGGTTGCCCACGTGGTGGGGTTCTGGTAAGGGCTCTCCACCTGGCTTGCAGCCTTCTCGCTGGGTGCTTACGTGGCCTTTTTACATGGCAATTTTATCCGCCCAGGCTCCTACCCCGTTCCTCACCTAACCGTGATCACCTCCTAAAAGTGCTGTCTCTGAGTACAGTCACACTGGGGGCTGGGGCTTCAACGTAGGAATTTGGGGGAACACAATTTAGTTCATACCATGGGCCCACGCCCACGTTGTAACAAACGTATTAAAGTGTACCCATAGCACACATTATATCCATACTTTTTCTGCTGTACAATAAGTGAAAGGATTTTTGTAATTTTGCTTTTGAAATTATTTGGCTCTCCGCGATTAGTTCATTTTATGATTGGCTCTTGATTCTTAGCAATCATTCGTACTTGGGAGTTTTTGCAAAATGAGAATTCTAAATTGTTTTTGAATGTAATAAAATATTTGTGAATTTGACAGTTAATGAGATCGGCATAATGCTAGATTTCTGTGTTTAGCTGAGCATTAACTAATTTTACAGTCTGTTTTGCCGTTTTTATTTTTTGGAGCCAGTACTCTTTTCCAGGTCTCAAATACTGCTGCAAGCTCTCGCAAAGCTCGTTAGCCTCTAAGCATTGTCTCTAAATGCCTAAGGGATGAAGGTGTCGGGTTGTTTATAGCTCCACTTCACACTTCTAGACAGGTAGCTCCTGACCTTAACCTCTCTTCCAGCTCGTGTCTCCTTGGCACTGAAGACCGGCTATGTTCAACCGTCCTCTTCTCCACCAGCCTCTCTCCTACTCTGTGTTCTTTGCTTGATCTCTCATGTTGACGTCTCCACCCACCCCGTGGGAGACTCAGAGGCTGTCGTGGTCATCAGTGGCCCCCATATCCACCTGTGTCAGGTTTCAGGCCGGCTGGTGTCAGGATGACTGCATAGGTATTGCCAGCAACCTTGTTAGGAATCCCGATTTCTGTACCTCTTGTTTGGAGACCTGCGCTCTTGGCCTCGAGTGAGGCTTGGGCATTTGTTTTGTTAACAAGCTGATGTGTTTATTAAAAGCACATCAGGTTTGGGAAGGCGTGGACATGGGCAGTGTTGGTGGAATGAAAGAGAGATGTGGATCTTAATAACAAGAACAATGCACCCCCATTTGATTTAGTGCCCCGATTTAGAGGTTCTCAAAGGGCCCCTCTGCTGTTTCCAAGATGCCCCCAGAGTGTTGCCTTAAGAGTGCTCAGGAATGTTCCTCTTTGGCCTCCAGGCCGTGTGTCACAGGTGCTGAGCCTTGGTGACTAGTCCTGTAACAGCAGCTGTTACAGAAAGAAATTCTGCTGTCTCTTGTTTATTTTGTCCTACGTGTGAGGCGGGCTCTTTCTTTAATTCTTCACAGCACACCAGAGACAGGTACAAACTGTTAATGAGGCTTGCCAAGACGGAAGCACAAAGTAGAATAATTACTACCATATACAGGCTCACACTCGTTCTAGGGCGGTCCCTCGACCATTCTCTTGCTCTGCCCCTTCCAGAAGGCTAGGTACGGCTTACCCTTCACTGTGAGACTCACCCCAGGTACCTCCACGGTAAGAGTTTAGGCAAAACCGGCTTTTGGCCTCAGAAAGAGAAGGCAGTTTTTCCACCTCACTTTTGAAGCCTGTCCCCTGGGCCCATATTTTTACTTCAGAATGATAGCATTAAATATCTGTTCCCTTCAGGGGATATCCCAAAGTTGTATTTTGTGCCCCCCCTCCCCCGTAATCATATAGTACTTTGGCATCAGGACATCTGAGACGCCTGGGTGGCTCAGTAGGTTGTGTCCAACTCTTGGTTCCAGCTCAGGTTATAATCTCAGGGTCCTGGGATCCAGCCCCTGTCAGGTTCCACACTCAGTGAGGAGTCTGCTTGAGATTCTCTCTCTCCCTCTGCCCTGCCCCCACCAAAATAAATAAATAAGTAAATAAATAAATAAATAAATCTTTAAACAAACCAAAAAAAAGACATCTTCTGAAGTCTTGGTTGTTCACTTCAGTGATACTGCGTGTTCAACTTCCACAGCCTAGTCCCAATTTCCATGCCCAAGTCTTTATTAGTCTCTTCAACGAAGGCTCAAAACCCTGTGGGTACAGCCTCGCTCAGGGCACCTTTTACACACACTCTAGACACAGCAAACCAATTATATGTCCTTCATTCAACACAATAATCCTGTGAGGTCATCTTTTTTAATCTTACATTTGAACAAATGGAAACAGAGATGTAAAGCAACAGCCAAGGTCATGCTGCCAGGAAGGGACATGCTGGTGTTTGAACTGAGGTCTCTTGGTTCCAAATTTATGGATTTAGTTATTACAAAACACTGAGAAGCACTAAGGAAGTAGGCTGGACCTTAAGGGTGAATGACAGGATCTGGAATAATCATGGCATTAACAGAGAGAGGGCAAAGGCAGGGGAGAAGTAGGAGGAGGGCAGGTGGGGAGGAGCTTGGGCTACGAATTAAGAGCCACTTGGCATCACTGGGTCCCTTTCTCCTCTTCATCACTCTGTCTTGGCTTAATGGTTATCCTTCTGAACCATCACCTTTGTTTTCAAGGAAATTACTGTTTTTGACTCTCTAGGAGCCATGCACCAGCCCAGGCTGTGGTGAAGCAGCCTGTCCGGGGAGCCCCTTGCAGGACCACAGTCACAGCGATTGTCCAGACTGGGGGAGACTGGAGCACCGGCCTCTTCAGTGTCTGCAGAGACAGGAGAATCTGTACGTTTTCCCTCTTCATTCGAGTTCTCCTTGACGGTTTTCTTTCCCAAGGCATCCCTGGGTGCAGGAGCCACATCAGGCACAAGGACAGGAATATAATGGCTTTAGAATAACTGAACTAATCTTCTAGTGACTCACATGCACTCCTTGGCAGGAAAAAAAATTGCTTTTCAGGGATAGGGATGCTTTTATAGAATAAGTGGTAACTTCAAAGATTTTTTAAAGGACAAGACCCACTGTTGGCAAAGATGCATGAAATGGGCTCCCCCATCTGCTCTTGGTGGGAGGATACATTGGTATAACCTTCCTGCTGGATGGTTTAGGAATACGTATAAAAAGAACCTCAAGTGTTACATAGCTTTTGGCCCAGTAATTACATTTTTAGGCATTTAGTCTAAGGAGATAAATCACGTGCAAAGATTTAGCAACATTAAATTCTGCAGCATTGGTTATTACAGCAACAGTCTGGAACGACCTAAAATGTTTGATGGGGGCACGCATACAATGAATTATTATATAGCCATGAAAAGTCACGTTGTAGAATAACATTGAACAGGATGAAAGATGTTTTGGTACATTTTTAAGTTAAAGAAGCAGACGTAAAACTAAGCACGTTAGATACCATTTTTTTTGGGAGGGGAGTATTTTTAAAATATCTGAAAGGATACAAATACAAATGTTTATGGCATGCCTCCAGATGGCAGGCTAATGAGTAATTTTTCTTTTCTTTTTTTTTTTTTTTTTTAAGATTTTTTATTTATTTATTTGACAGAGATAGAGACAGCCAGCGAGAGAGGGAACACAGCAAGGGGAGCGGGAGAGGAAGAAGCAGGCTCCCAGCAGAGGAGCCTGATGTGGGGCTCGATCCCATAACGCCGGGATCACGCCCTGAGCCGAAGGCAGACGCTTAACCGCTGTGCCACCCAGGTGCCCCGTAATTTTTATTTTCTTTTTTGCTTATCTCTCTCTAGTATTTCCAGGAGGAATATGTAGTACTCTCATAAGAACACAAATAATGACAAAAAGCCCCCTGTGTTGACTGAAACATTTTCAGGTGCTGTTGCAGCTCTAGAGAGGTACCAATAACACTGTCCTCTAGCTACATGATTTTCCCCCTGGGAATGAAGTTCAAAGTACATCAATTCTATTTTTATCTTAGGACATTCTGACAAGTCTCTGGGACCACGTCAGCATCCCCTTCTGGGCCCTGCCTTTGCCCTAGTGAGCATCTCGGCCACAGAGTCTTTCTGGGGTATCCTGGGTGGCTGGGGGGAGGTCTCTTTGTTGGATAAGCGTTAGTCACTAACATTCAAAATCCAGCAGACCCTGGATCTACTATTTTTGAAGAATATGGCTTTCCCTGCTCATTGCTGGTTTTTGGAAAGATCTGGATTCATTCCTAAAGCCTCACAGGATTGATCAGAGATCCATCTGAGCCATTACGTGGTCCAAGTCCCTACTCAGCTAAGAGTCTTGCTGAGGCTAAAGCTCTCCTGCCATGTTCTGGTGCTCTGGTCCTGTATGCTTGAGCCCTTCACTGTTTGCCTGGGCCCCATAGAGATGAGACTGCCTCGTACAAAACCCTACCTTCCATCCCTGTCCCTTTGCCCATGAGACGCAGAACTCAGCAGGTTTCTTCCTGCCTCTGCTACCTGCATGGACTTCTGATCAGATAATGGTGGCAGCCATTCTCAGATTCTCTCAGCTTTCTTCCTCGTTCTCTTCCAGATACTCTGACTTTGGTTGTCCCCCCTACCGAGGTACAGAGAAGGCAGAATAGCCATGTGGAGATGTGGAGACCTAGCATCAAATTGGGAAGTGGACCGTTTTCCTTTACTAGCTTGTAGCTGGGGGTCGGGGGCCATCAGTGCATTTTCAAGTAGGGCAAACCCTAGAATATAATGTAGTGGTGAGGAGAACATGTTCGTATCAGATGAAACCTTGCCTCGAATCTTAACTCTGCCTCTTACTGGCTATTTGACCTCGAATAAATTCTCTGGGTCTTCATGTTGCCCCCTCTGAAGTGAGGATAATAAAAGTGCTCACCTCAGGGGTTGTTGTTAAGATGAAAACATAATGCCTAGAACCTATTCTTAACACTGGCTTGGAACTAAACTGGACCAGTTTTTTTGGTTGCATGCTCTACTGGGTTGAATAGCCCTCTCAAAATGCATGTCTATCTGTAACTTCTGAATGTGACCTTATATGGAAATAGGGTATCTGCAGTGCAGTCAAGTTAAAAAGAACTTCTGCTACATTAGGGTCGATCCTAATCCATTGGCTGGTGTTTCTCATAAGAAGTGGGAAATTTGAACACAAACACTCAGAAAGCCATGGAAAGTTAGAGGCAGAGATTAGAATAATAATCCATAAGCCAAAGAATGTCAATACTTGCCAGCATCCACCAAAGCTTGGAGAGAGGCATGGAATAGACTTTTCCTCTGAACTTCTGGAAGGAACAAACCCTGCTAACATCTTGAGTTCATACTTCTAACCTCCAGAATTCTCCAGTGAGAGAATAATTTCTTTGTTTTTCTAAGTTTTTATTTAAATTCCAGTTAGCTAACATACAGTGTAATATTAGTTTCAGGTGTACAGTGTAGTGATTGAACACGTGCATACACCACCTGGTGCTCATCACGACAAGTGCCCTCCTTAATCCCTATCACCTGTTTCACCCATCCTCCCCCACCCACCTCCCCTTCGCTAATTGTGTTCATGAGAGAAGAATTTCTGTCACTTAAAGATGCCCAGTTTGTGGTATTTGTTATGGCAGCTCTGGGAAACTAATAAACATTGGGTTTCATTTGAAAGCTTTGGGGTAGCTCACAGAATCAAAAAATCAACTAAAAACTAAGCTCAGAAGGGACAAGCTGCATTATCAGGAGCTAGCTGACACTCTGATCAACTCCAAACATTTTTACCATTTTGTTTTCCCTTCTGAAAATTGGTGGAGCAGATGGAGTCCATTTTGCCAGGCTTAGGTCATTCCAAAGGACAGTCCTATCAGTATTGCCCTCAGTAGCGAAGGGATGATTTTCCCAAGTTACTATTAGGGTGCTGTTATCAGGAAATGCCCGACAAATACACAACAATGCACTTAGTGAATCTGAGATATTAATATTATTACTGTAAGTTGTTATTATCCTCTAGTGTGTTGAGAGCAGGGTTCAGTCAGGAGACATAGAACCTGCTGCTACACAGTGATTTCTACTCCAGCCCAAGAGCACCTAAAAAGCTGGCTAAAGAAACAAGCATCCTCACCAGCCCCCTGCCTCAAACGCTGCTTTACTACTTCGCTTTGTCTCCTACCCCCATTAATGTGCTGACGGACCGCACTCGGTCTTCTGAGGAGTCCCTGCCTGTCCTTTTGAGAGCCCGTTCTGGGGACAAGGTGAGAGGGGAGGACGTGTGGAGAAATAGAATAGTCTTTACATTTTTTTTTTTTTAAAGATTTTATTTATTTATTTGACACAGAGAGACAGCCAGCGAGAGAGGGAACACAAGCAGGGGGAGTGGGAGAGGAAGAAGCAGGCTCCCAGCGGAGGAGCCCGATGTGGGACTCGATCCCGCAATGCCAGGATCACGCCCTGAGCCAAAGGCAGACGCTTAACGACTGCGCTACCCAGGCGCCCTAGAATAGTCTTTACATTTTGGCACGATCCGTGGAGAGGGGGCCCTGGATATAAGGTACAGGGTGATCTGGAATGTTTTGTGTCCCAGTGGTTATCCCCTGGATGAACCTCCATTTTATGACTGCTCACAGTGTCTCGGAGCTGAGAAGAAAACTTGCAGGTGATACCACTTGAAATGCTCGTTCTCTGCGCGTTCCTTCCCGGGACGCAGGTGGAGCATGCGTGCTATGGATCCTGGGCTGCTTTCCTTGTTTGAAAGGCAAGAACTTCGGTTCAAGCCGACCACTGTGTAAATACTTGTGACAAACTTGGGAGCAAAAAAGAGAACTGCTTTCCGTGACTTTGTCCATACCAGATTCCCAGCCAGGGACAGCTTTCCATTGCATGTCGAGAATTATTGCTACAGTTTGTCATCCATTAAATGAAGGTCAGTAACGGCAGTGATTTCCATTTCTTTTTTTTTTTTTTTTTAAGATTTTATTTATTTATTTGACACAGAGAGAGAGAGAGGGAGAGAGAGAGCACAAGCAGGGGGAGCTGCAGGCAGAGGGAGAAGCAGGCTTCCCGCTGAGCGGAGACTGATGCAGGACTTGATCCTGTGACTCCAGGATCATGACCTGAGCCAAAGGCAGATGCTTAACCAACTGAGCCACCCAGGCGCCTGCAATTACATTTTTTAAACTGCCTTCCTCTTCCCACCTGGGCGCTTTTATCTGAATTCACAGTGCGCTGGGGTTGGCAAATGGGCGTTTCTGAGTCCTTTGGAGATGGGGTTGCTGAAAGCTCAGCTGTAAAGATAAAGCCACGGGGAAATGAGTGGCTGTTAAATGTTGTGGGTGAGAGGCAAGGTATCCCGGGATGCCCCAGAGAAGGTTTACATGGAAGGTTTAATCCATATTGGTTTGTAATTCAATATTTACTGAGTTCCTACCCGTGTGTAGCCAGGTGATGGGCGTGACAAATATAATAGTGAATAAGACAGAGAAGGTTTCATAGAGGAGATAGATAATAAGCAAATAAATCAATAAACAAAAAAATGGCAATTGTGCCATTGCCATGCCATATGAGCCATGAAAGAAATAGGGTGTTATGGAAGGAAACTATAGGGGAGTGGGGTCAGGGATGGCTTCTTTGAGGAACCGACTTAAAGCCGATACTGAAGGATGGGAGGAAACCAGTCACTCAGAGGTGGAGTGCACCATAAGCACTGGGGGGTAAAGAGCTTGGTGCGACTAGTAATCATCAGATACCCAAGATGTGTAGAATGAAGGGGGCCAGGACTTTCTTTGGTTTTCTGGAAAAGGAAGAAGGCATTGAAAAGTCCTCAGATTGGGATCTGTGTCCCCGAACTGTATCTTGGGTAAAGTGTACGTCTCTCAAAGCAGGCACCACTGTTGTCTTGCTCCCCACTGCTTGCCCAGCAGAGTGCCTGGTCCATAGGAGGCACTGAAAAACATTTGCTGAACAACCCATCAATGAATGAATTTTAACATGTATTCTCACTGGATTCTTTTTTCCTTGCCCTTCACTGAAAGAATCCTAAACCCTCTGAGTTGGAAGGGGTCAGCTGGTCTGGCGTCTCATCTGCTTGTCTAAATCTCTGCACTATGCCTGGCAAGAACGTGACAACGTTAGCTTTCTGAGCATTTCTAGGAGGGCTTTTCCCCTTGAGAGCCGGCTCAGTGCTTTAAAAACAAAAACAAAAAAACCAAAAAGGGCACCTGGCTGGCTCAGTCAGTTAAGCTTCCACCTTCTGCTCAGGTCATGATCCTGGGGTCCTGGGATTGAGCTCCACCTCCAGCTCCCTGCTCAACAGGGAATCAGCTTTTCCCTCTTCCTCTGCTGCCCCCCCTTTTGTGTGCACTCTCTCTGTGTCAAATAAATAAATAAAATCTTTTTTAAAAAAGATTTTGGGGGCGCCTGGGTGGCGTGGTCGTTAAGTGTCTGCCTTTGGCTCAGGGCGTGATCCCAGCGTTCTGGGATCAAGCCCCACATCAGGCTCCTCTGCTGGGAGCCTGCTTCTTCCTGTCCCACGCCCCTTTTGTGTTCCTCTCTCGCTGGCTGTCTCTGTCAAATAAATAAATAAAAATCTTAAAAAAAGAGATTTTGAGTAGTTTGGCATGGACCTGATGCAAAATTCAAAAGTACCTACCCTTTGATAGATTTGCCATCTGTCCACCCAGATCCCCCAGAGGCAACTACTCTTACCTGAGTCCGCATACAGTCTATATACTTGTAAAGATATAAAATAATTTTAAATGAAAGTAGATTATTCTTTTTATTATGCAACTATCATGTAATCATCATAAAAAAGAAAAATATGAAGACTTGTAAAAGAACAAAACCCAGTATCCTGTAATCCCAGTGTTGGAGATAATCATCGTTAATTTTTTGGTACCTCTCCTTCCAGATTTTTTGCTGTACTTGTATTTATATAGTTTCCACAAATAGTAGAATTGTAAACACACACTGTTCTGCACCCAATATTTTAAATTGCTGCATAGATTCCATTGTATGAGTGTACCATAATTTACTTACCCAGAAATCCATTGGTGCACCTTAATGTGGTTTCCAGACTTCTTGCTGTTCAAACCAATGCTCCCTGAATGTCTTTGTACAGATGGCATTTTGCATATGTGTGAGTTTACCTGTTGGACAATTGCTGAGGAACAAACCTGCTGGTCAAATGGTATGTACCATTTTAAATCTTGATAGCTGCTGCCAAGTGGATCTCCATTTGGAAGCTGTATTACCTTACACTCCCACCCACAGTGTATGAGTGTGCCCCATTTCTTTTTGAGCATCTCTCACTGTTCAATGGTTCTGCCTTTTTGTAATAATTGATCTGAACTGTGCCTCGCTGCAGTTTCCACCCACCTTTCCTACTTCTGCTTTCTGGGGCTCCATGCTCTGGTTCTGTGTAGGCTTTTTCTTTTTATCTCGACTCCCCTGTGAGTGAGAAGGATGAATAATAAATCACATTCCATGCATGAGGGTGGAGCCCATCTCAGAGGACAGGCCAGGAACATTTAGGCGGTGGATGCTTATATAACCACCAGGGCTTTGGGTGTAATGTAAGAGGAAGAGGCTGAATTTCTGGCTCAAATCCCTTTTAAGCCTGAGCCCCTTAAAATAAACAAACAAGTAAATAAAATATAATAATATATTTGCATATATGTATATACACATATAACACATGAATGTGTTCACCTTATAAAAAAATGAAGCATTACAGAAAAGGAAATCATGTCTCCTCTTTTTTATTAAATCAGTTTGGATGGTGGTTTCCTTCCAGGTCTTTTTCTCTGTGTTTATATATGTAGCCATTAGTAATATATACTATTGTTTTGTAACTCTTTAAACAAAGCATAAATAGTATTATGCTATATGTATCATTACACAATTTGATATTTTTTTAGGATTTTAAAGAAAAGATTTATTTGAGAGAGAGAGAGCAAGAGTGGGAGGGGCAGAGGGACAGAGAAAAAGACTCTCCAGCAGACTCCTTGCTGAGCATGGAACCTGATGTGGGGCTCAGTCTCATGACCCTGAGATCACAACCTGAGCAGAAACCAAGAATTGGCCACCCAACTGACTGTGCCACTGAGGTGCCCCTTAAGGTTTTATTTATTTATTTATTTGGGCGGGGGGGCATAACCAGGGGAGAGGCAGAAGGAGAGAATCTCCAGCAGACTCCGTGCTGAGCTTGGAGCCTGATGCAGGGCTCGATCTCATGACCCTGAGATCGTGACCTGAGCCAAAATCAAGAGTCAGACGCTTAACTGAGCCACCCAGGTGCCCCTGCAACTTGATTTTTTTTTTTAAACTCAAAATATGCCTTAGAGATTTAACTCCGTTGGTACTTAATCTTTCGCTGCATTCTTAATTATTCCATAGTATGATTTATACCATTGTGGCTTATTTATACTTTCACCTATTAGTGTGCACTGAAGTTTTAAATTTCAAGCGACAAATAATGCTGCAGTGGACATCCCTGTCCCGCCTCTTACTCTAGGGTAGATCCTCGCGAGTGGAATTACTAGATCCTAGTGTACTTAGAGTTTTACTAGATTCACCCAAGTTGCCTTCAAAAGGGCTGTGTACCTATTTCTCTATGGTTTCCCCACAATGTGAATATTGAAAAATCTGGCATGCTAATGGGTTTCCGATGTTCTCAATATGCATTTCCCTGATTACTAATGACTAGCTTTTCATGGTTGGTATTGGCCATTTGTATTTCCTCTTTGGTAAATTAGCTGCTCATGTCCTATCCCTATTTTCTTCTTTTGTTTAATCCTTTATATGTTGATTTGTAGGAGTTAGCAACTATGTTGTAAAACTTTCTCCTGGAGAGTCTTTAAGACAGTATTCCATGGTCCCACTCTTGCCCATTCCTCTTGAGGTGTGAGCCAAGAGTTTTTAATACCACTCACTCCACCGTGTAGAGCTGTAACATCTGACAAAAAGGAACTTTTCTAAAGTTGCATGATGTAAGAGTATCCCATGGGAGTAAATACAAATTAGTGGTAGTAAGGATACTGTCTTGGAGCACACAGATCCACAACCATTGTGACATACTAGATACATAAAACATGAGAACATTTGGTGTTGTGTGTAGTAGTTAAGACTTTGGGGCCAGACTACCTGAGTTCAAATCTAGCCTCTGCTCCTTCCTAATAAACGTATCCTTCTGGCCATCAGTTTGCTCATCCGTTAAATAGACACAATAAGAGTATCTGTATTATAGGATTGTTGTGAGAATTAAGTGAGTTAATGAATGCAACGTATTTTTAGCAGAACTTGGCACATGGTAAAGTCTAATGTTAGCTATTATATAATGAGAATTTGGCTTTCACGGTAATTTTTTTTTTAATTTTTATATAATCACATCTGACTGCTGTCCCAAGGTAACTGAATGTGCGTTTTGGTGTGTTGCCTTCAGCATCTAGTAACTGCATCCTAATGAATGCTTAGATAACATGACTATCTGATGGAAAGGATTAAAAATAAAAATAACAGCATGTATTTTTTTAAAAGGCATACCGGTCATAAAGATAAGATACAGGAGTTCCAATGCACAAAACATCTGTACAATACACTTACTGAGGCTGGTGGGCATTTCTCCTTGCCGATGATAGCGGTGCTGCTCAGGCAATTGTGTAAACACAATTTATTATTCACTTAGCTTGCCAGCTTTATAATTATGCAATTTTTGATTAATTTTTTATTTGCAGGCATTTGCACTCTTTCATAATCCATGCATAAAATGAGATTTGATTGATTTTTTTTATGTGCCATGATTTCCAAGTCTTCTAATTCAGGGTTGCCTGCAGTATGGCCACTGTGAACTCGCAGGAAGTTGACTGCACCATCTGTCTTCTGAGCTGTTCATCCCAGTGGTTGGTGCGGGATGGGGCCTTCTGATCTGGCTGGGAGTAATGATTTTTTTTTAAATGTGGGTTAAAACATCTCAGACTCACTGAAGGCTGAATTCAGAGTTTGCTTTGGGGGCAAGGGACACCTACAGTATGAGATTTAGTGGATTATCTCAAGACTCCTGAATGGATGAAATAGATGTTCTGTTCCTCAAAGATAGGCTGCTCCTTGTCCTCCCTGCGGGGTCCTCACGCCTGTGTGCACATGTGCTGCCTCAGCCTCTCACAGCCAGGGTCAAGTCCACACTCCCGGAACATCTTTCTGAGCTTCTAAGATGATAACAGCATTCCTCGCATTTTGCTTTTTGTCATTGAATCTGGGAGTGGAACTTTGCACTCCCCACTGTTTGGGGAGGGAGGAAAGGTAGCAGAGACAGGCCCTTGACGGGAAGTTCTAGTGCTAGTGACACGGTATATGAGACTTTTTTGTCAGGTGCACTTAAAGGCTGCGATCATCACCATTTCATACTCACTAAAATGGGTAAAAGCAACGGGACCGACAACAGCAAACGTTGGTGAGGACGTGGAACAACTAGAACTCTCATCCATTGCTGGTGGGATTGTTAAATGGTGCAAATATTTTGGAGAACTGTTTATGTCTTGTCAAGTTCAACATAAATCTACCTCATGACCTAGCAATTCCACTTCCAGGAATCCACCTACAGGGAAAGAAAATATATGTCCGCATGAAGACCTGTACAGGAATGTTCATAGTACGTGTTCACAATAGCAGAGGCTGGAATAGCCAGTGCGCGTACGGAGAAACGGTCTGTGCGATACTCACATGTTGGAATACTACTCAGCAACGATGAAGAACATACTACAGACTCACATAACCACAAAGACGAACCTCAGGAACCATAATATTGAATAAAAGAAGTTGGATATAAAAGTAAACATGGTTCCCTTTATATGAAGTCCAAGAAGAGGTAAAACTTATCAATGGGAATTGGACAGTTAAAAATAAGAAATAAGAAATCAGAGCAGCAGTTGCCTCTGCAGTGGGGATGGGAAGATCGGGGTTGTCTGGGAAGGGGCACAAGGGAACTGTAAGATCAGTGTTGTACTTGTTTGGTTACTTGGATGAGAATGTGATTGTCACAAGTCACCCAACATAACATTTACGATCCGTTCATTTTCTTGTATATAAGTTATGTCTGAATAACATTTATTGCGTACATGCTTTAAAGGTCATGGTTAGCTTTTTGATATTTATTTTATTTGTTTAATTTTTTGCTGTTTTATAGTCCTAATTATTTGCGTTCTTCAAGGTCGTCCTCATTTGCGATGCTAGATGACATAACATCTTAACTGCATATGAGGAATTCTTAACCTGTACTCTGTTGATAGTTTTCAGTGGATCCTTGTACCCCACAAAATTGAATGTACCATTTGCATGTCTGTGTATTTTTCTTTTCCCTTGAGGAGTGACTTCATAGCTCTCACTGTATTTTCAAAAGGGTCTGTGACCCAAAACATATTTAAGACAGAGCCTCTGCATTAGATGGGTCAGGCAGAATGTGTAGGAAACAATATCAGGAGTTAAAGATCAATGAATCAATAAATGACAAACTGTTTCCAGTTGATGTTCAAGGAACCAAGCCTCTAATAGTTTACAGATTAAAACTGGCAGATGTCAGTGGCTCCATGAAACTAGCAAAAATCAGAGTAACCTTCTGGCCTGAGAAATAGAATATAGTCCTGATGAGAATAGCAGGCAGAATCAATGCACCATAAAAGAGCTTTCAATCCCATTTACAGAGACGCCTGCTATTCACAAGTATCATATACTGGGTCTATTTTAAATATTGAAAATAGATAGATGAACATAATAGAAGCAACAGCTATGATTCAACTGTAAAAAATTATTTAATGCTTTTCTCTTGACAGGAAAAAACAATTACCATAGTGAACGCTTAACAGAATTGTATCAGGTTCAGCTTTCCCAGTGTTTAACAAAAGAAGACAATTTTGATGTGGCTCAGTTATGGCAATTTTCATCCACTGAGTTTTGACAGTTGGTTATTCATTCTCAGTCCCTGATTGCAGGGAGACAGTGCAGCTTTGAATGGATGGTGTCGGGTTGTAAACGGTCTTTGAGACGTGAAGTTGCTCTGAGCACATTTGAGAACCACGGCTTTCTTTTATGTGATTATTGACAGGTTTCTGTGGTCTGTTTTGTCCAATGTGCCTTGAGTGTGACATCGCCAGGCATCATGGAGAGTGCCTTTGTTGGCCATTGTTACCCGGGTCCACCTTTGCACTGAGAATTGGCACCAGAGAGAGACATAAAATACGGGTAAGTGTGTTTAAACGTATATGTGAACTTGGATCTATATAAGAACTTAAATGTCTTTCAAACCTGTGGTTTAAAAAAAAAAAAGTCTGGGTGAGAAGGCTTAAAAACACCACACTTAGTGGAAGACTTTGGGAAGGGAAAGGGAAGAAATATCTCATTTCATTCATATGAACCAAAATGCCACATGATGAAGGCTATTTCCAAGGGCTACCTATTATAATGCTGATGACGGGTCAAGGGGCTGCTTCTGTTTCACTCTCTCTCACTGCATCAAAAGAAGATGACAGAGTAGACTTGCACCAAATTTGGATATAGTTGGGATGGTCTAAGTTAAAATGAAGACCGTGGGGCATATGCAGAGTTCACTTTGGGGGTTCCCTGGGGATGCTTCAAAGAGCCAGTCACTTCCCAGTGCAGCTGAGCCTGAGGTGCAATGAGAGACTGAGCACAGACCAGTCATACATATCAGGATGTGGACAGTTAAAAATAAAAAAGACATCTCCTTATATACTCATGTGGGATGATCCCTAAAATATATTTTAAGTGAATAAAAAGTACAAGACACAGAAGTACGCAACTATTTACATAGAAGGACTATATACGTACTTGTGTAGACATAGAATTTATCTGGAAGTGTATATAAAAACCTGCCAACAACGGCTGCCCCCAGAGAAGTTAAGTGGGTGGCTGGGGACAGCTGTGGAAGAGGGATGTACTTTTTACTTCCTGTGCCGCCTTTTGTGAGAATGTTGGGCCATAGGCATTTATTACCCACTCCAGAGAATGAAAGAAAGAAATTTTAAGTATTAAGTCCTAATAGAAAAACAAAAGATGTTGACAGAGAAACCAGTGGTTTCAAGTGTGAAGTCTACCAAAAGCCCTAAGTAAGGACAGGTCTCTGAACTGCAAGGACTGATATGCTGTTGAGCTGCTTGGCCCTTGGGTGTCCCAGTGGAGCGGTGTCTCTGGGCGTTCCTTTAGGGCATTGACTTGGCGGAACCTAGAAGGTGGGTGGGATGAGACCCTTGGTGATGGTGCTGAGCCTGTGTGATTGCGCCAGGACAGAGACGTGGGTCTCACTCTAGGGCACGCTGTGTGAGGACTGGCTGGCGGTGCACTGCTGTTGGCCCTTTTCCATCTGTCAGGTGGCCCGGGAACTCAAGATGAGGGCCTCCCGACTCTATGAAATCTATGCAGCTCCTTCAACTAAGGACAACCTTATTTGACCGAGCAAGGAAACTCCTCCTCCTTACCCCCCTCACCCTCCTTTCAAACCCCTCTTAGAAGAGGGATTGTTCTTAAGCTTTCATGGAAATAGTATGAAAATAAATGATTTCTCCCCTACTGTCTTTACTGTTGTTCTTTCTTCACACACACCTCTGATGAAGTCTCTCTGGCATTTGTCTGGATCTGCAGTTCTGGCCTCGCCACATAAGGCAGGTTCTCAAGGTGACCTTGTGCCTTCTACACCTGCCTGGCGTTGGAGAAGGTTGCATTTTCCCCCATCTTGGTACCACCATCCTTCCCTGGGAAGCTTCCTTTACTAACCCCCTTTGCCCACAGAGCTGGTATTGGGTTGGGAGACGGTTAATCTTAGCACTGGGACTGGACACTAAGTATCACGGAAACAGAGAAGCATCGTCCTTCCCTCGTCCTGACTCCCTCAGTCCCCACCGCATGGAGGAGACGGTCCCGGGTGGCTGCTGATCTTGAACGCCTCTCCAGCACTGGCTGATCTTTGGCGCCAAGCTCCAAGCCCTAGGTGGGCAGCTGCGTTGCACCTGCCCCCTGCCCCCACCAGTAAGATACGCTGAAGTCCTAGCTCCCGGTGTCTGTGAATGTGGCCTTACTTAGAAATAGGGTCTTGCAGATGTAATTAGGATGAAGTCATTAGGGTGGGCCCTAATCCAGCGCGACTGCTGTCCTCCCAAGAAGAGAAGAGACACAAAGGCACACAGAGGGAAGACAGCCGAGTGAACACAGACGCAGAGATTGGAGAGATCCTGCCACAAACCGAGGGATGCCTGGGGTGACTGGAAGCTGCAAGAGGGAAGGGAGGAGCCTCCCCTAGAGGTCTTGGAGGGAGCATCGCCCTGCCAACATCTGGATCTTGGACTCGGAGCCTCCCGAACCCGGGAGAGATTAAGTTTCCACTGCTGTAAGCCAGCCAGTTTGTGGCCCTCGGTTACCGCAGTGCTGTGAACCCGGTGCCGCCCATCAGCACAGGAATGGAACGTGCTCGCTTTTGCAAGGGCAGCAGAACACAACAGGGCTGCGGAGCCTGTGTCCTGAAGCCTGAGCTGCCTTCCACATTTACTGCGTGTGTAACTATGGGCAAATTTACTAATGCCTCTGTGCCTCAGTGTCTTCATCTGTAAAAGGAAGATGCTGACCTCAGAGGGCCGTGAGGATTCTAACAAGCCAGGATTCTTAGCACACTGCCTGGCAAGTAGAGTGGACTCGGCAAATAGGAGCTGTTGTAACAGTTTAACTGCTACCTTATATTCCCAGCAAATTATGTTAGTTTTCCATTTACAGCTGGGATATAAAGTTTTCTTTTCAATTAAATTTTAGATTAAAATTGAATCCATTCAAATAATATTAAGTAAATGACAGTATGGGTGATTGGTGGACGTGGCAAACATTTTGAAGGCGGTGAAACCCATTTTAGTGGCTAGTTGTATATGCCAGGTGCTGCTCAAAGTGCTCTGTGTGTTTGAAGACATTTAATTCCCTCACCCCTCAAGAAGATGCTATTATAGCTCCATTTTCCAGAAAAGGAACCTGAGCCACAGAGCAGTTAAGCGATTTGCCCACGGCCACATAGCTGTTAGGTGATAGGCAATTAGGGTCTTGAGGCTGTGCTCTTGACCTCTGCACTAAGCAAGTGGAGAAGGCTTCTGGCCAAGAGGTTTTCCTGGGCTAGAGTGGTTGTCCCAGCTGGGAGTCTGCTCTCCAGACATGAACCCAGCCTGGGGAGGAGCTCTGGAGGTTGTGGTGGCCATCCCCACAGATCCTCAGCTGTTCCCGTCTGACAAAATGATTCCTCTCCTCCCGGCCCTCCCTTTTGGATGTCCAGAGCAGCTGCCAGGCATCAACGCCCTCTGGGAAAATCAAATGCTCAGTGTTGATATTTAATCTATGATAACATGTTCCCCCTCCAAGCCAGCTACTGAAAAAACCACGCCCGAGGGACAATGAAACCGGTTTTATTGTTCCATGCTAAAACAAACATCGGGCTTCACAAGCTTACAGCTGGGAACAGTGCACAGTTCTGACGAAGGGGACTTGGGTAATGTCCCCACTTTGGCATGATGGGCGCCTCCCTGCATGGAGAGCAGACGGTACTGCGGGCCCTGATCTCTGGCGTGGGTCCCCTGTACTGGTGGGAGCTGCAAGTGGACCTGTCCAGCGAGGGGACCCCTTTTTCCCTTGGCTTCTTCTCCTTAGTCTGGCTGCTAAAGAGCAAACTCAACACTTCATTAGAGCCAGAAACCCAAACAAAACTCTGGGCTCCAAAAATCAGTGGTTCTACCACCAAATCATGGAGCAGAAAACAGAATTGGTATGTGGACAGTTCTTTGAAAGCTAATGTGGAGAGTGGTCCCGAAGCAAGGCAGCTTCAGGTCCTGACTTCTGGTTTCCTCCAGAACACATCAAGTACAAGAAAAGAAGGACCAAAAATACGTGCTTTCTTTCCAGGAGAAAAGTGAACCAACACACAACTCTCATATTAAATTTCCCATTTCCTCAGACCTGCAAAGAGCTGTCAGTGGTACAAATTCGAGGGGTTCCCGACAGTGAAGGCATGTTCTATGTATTTTTCTTTTCACTAGAAAATTTCTTTTGGTTTTCCGAAGATGTAAGTGTGGAACAGCTCTCTGATGACTCCACGTGGGCAAACAACACAGACACACAAGCAATGGACATTTCAAAGTAATCCATACAGATTATTAGAAATTACAAAACTAGAAAACACATAAAACCCCACTAAACTTCTTGCCTTTACAGTGGAATATACTAAGGAAATAAGCTGCCAGCCTTGGAACTTTCTATGTTTTGGAACAAAGATATGAAAACTTTGGAAGTCCTTAAGTGTCCCTTGCTCTATAAAATAATTTTTATAAGTTTCTATATTTTATATATCTAAGCTTTATTTATACAGTAGTCCATAATGGTTAAGATTTTACACCCTATTTTATAAACATCACTCACATATGTATTATCAAGATTCTCTTTTGGTCTATTAAAAACACTGTACTTAAAAAAAGAAGACACAAGAGTCTATAGGTTCTCTGCTTACATTTCCGTGGGGGAGTGAATGTCTTTCTGCTTTTTCCTCTAAACGACATCTTCTCCCTGAGCCACATGGAAGAAGAGGCAACAATTCCAGAGGGTGAAACTTAGACTCTCTGGTTAGCAGACTATTCTAGGGCAAACTTCTGGGCTGATCTCATTCTGACCATTTCATTCATCCTCACCCACTTCCCCACTCCTTCCACTACTTTTTGGCCCATGACTTCTTGGAATCTCTATGGTAGAATCTATATGGTGGAATTGACAGTCCAGAGATGATTACTTTAGGAAAGAAGGAGAGTGGGGGTGCTTTTCTTAAGCCTCTGTTTGGCTGGCAACAAACCAGATTCTTCATTTACTGTTTAAAAAGAAATATTTGGTCTATTAGCTAAGCAGAGTCAAAGGAAAAGCTAAATGTCCATGAAACCCTCCACTTGATAAGTCATGGAAAATTCCCAGACACTTAAAAAACAGCAAGTGTACAAATTAGGAGTGGTGATGTCTTGTTGCTGTCAATGGGAGAAGAAGAAAAGGTGAGAGGAAGCACATGGGGATGAGAGGCCCTTGAACACTAGACTTAGCTAATTGTGGTCTAATTAGCTAATGTGGTCTAATGGTTTCTGGGGACTTAAAGTTGTTGTGTGTCCACCGCCACCCCCAATTTATACAACTTGCTTTTGTGTGGGCAGTTTGCCTGTACTTTACCTTTCCAAGCATCATCTATAAAAGTAAAATTCCTTCCAACTCTGACATTCGAATGACTTTTCTCTGGAAAATGAAGTCACTGAAACTTAATTATAGGTGGGCTGTAAGGCCTCATGGTAGTAACAAGTAGATTCCAGAATCTTAGGGCAGCATTTCTAGATCCTTTGCTGCTGGGGCTAAAGAGGAGCCAACCAAACCTGAATTCATCCAAGAGGAAATGGAACCAACATTGAGTCAGAGGAGTTAAGAAGGGAGGACAAACGATTGGCAACAGCATCACTGACCACGTGTGAGAGGCAGTGTCATCCCTGAATTATCCTTTCTGTGGTTTCTCCATACCTTTTAGCTTCTCCCTCACCACCGGGCAGATAAAGCCAATACTTTGGAGTTGTTGTTGCTTATTATCACTTTCCCCTGGGGTTAACTGAGAGGAGGGTGTGGCCAAAACGTCCCAGTTACTCATTTAATTAAGAGCCGGGTGCTGGTTTGAGTCCTGCATATGGCAGCTTCACATAGAAGAAAACATTCCTGTAACCACAAAATATATTCCTTACTCTGCTTGGTTTGGCTGATGCTTGCTCCTGCTTACAAGCAGGACTGCATGAAAGGCTGAGGCGGCTTCAGTGCAAAGTGTAATCCTGAGCTTTAAAACAACCAATGTATCCAAATACTGCTGTGTTCTTGTCATTGTCTTTAACAATCAGGGCAGCATGTGCTTTTAAAAATAAATTCTCATTGATGTCTTAATATAGGGGAGAAGATGAAATGTATGGCTCGAAGAGTCTCAGGGTACTTTTGAATTGCATTTATCGGTACCGTGGCTCTCTGTAGTTAACACAGGTAATCTACAATTTGTATTTTAGGGTAGGGGGACCTTGCTGGCTCAGTCAGGAGAGTGTGTGACTCTTGATATCAGGATTGAGTTTGAGCCCCACGCTGGGTGTAACATTTGTATTCTAGTTTTAAACATTTGTATTCTAGTTTTAAAACCAGGCATAGAAGATCTCTAATGACTTGCCCTTTAAAATGACTTGTTTCTGAGCAAAAAAGAATACATAGTTATAAGTGATTTTACATCTTTAGACTTCGAGTAGCCTCTCTGTAGTCTGTGGTAGCTCTCTTATTACATCATGGATTTTTCTTCTGAAATTCTTTATGTATCAAGCCCTCATTTCTTTAATCAGTATGTCCTAACAGAAACCCTCTCGATGAGACAGTGTTGTGGGGGAAAGATAGCATGGAATCAGATTGGAAAAGAACACAGATATGGTGGAAAGACTCAGGATACTTGGTGGGAGTCAGGAGAGGGGGTTAAAGTTATGGGTGTCATGAAGAGGCACTGACCTCTCTGGCTTGAATATTCAAGAGGAGAATATCATACCATCCCCTGCCTGCACTGCTCCAAAGGTGAGCTGCACAGACTGGTCAGTCATAGAGCTGGAAGGAATTTGATGTCTAGTCTTTTCATTTGTCAGGTAGGTGCCAAGGTGGGAAAAACTGACAAGATACAGTTTGGCTCTGACAAAAGACAGAATAGCAGAAGGGGTGGGAGTAACCTGGAACAGCCCGTGAGTCATGTGCTGTTCCCCATGCTGGCTCACCACCCACGATGCTCTGGATGAAGACAGATGTGTTCCTTCTCCTATTGCCCTTCTGTCCCAGAGGCCAGCCTGTTGGTACTCTGGTACCAACCCTGATGTCCGAGGACTATCACATGGTCCACAAACTCTCCATTGAGCAGTTTCCATCCAAGCAGATCATTTGTTCTCTTCAGTATCCCAGTTGTTGCTAGCTCCTCCTGGGAAGATGACCAAGGCAGGGTCTGCGAAGGTGAAAAAGATTTCAGAATCTATTCAGTGTGAGAGCACCCTGGAAAGAACTATAGTTTTCTTGAAAATTATTAAGCCTTTTGGACAGAAGTCTTTCTTTTCATTTCACAGAAGAGGTATTCATCCTTCCGGGAGGTACACAGCGTCTAGTTCCCCACTACTGGTGATGCTAACTGTGGTCTTTTGGTTAAGGTGGTTCTCTACCCGGCTTCTCCGCTATCAAGTTGCTGTTTTCCCCTTTGTGATTAATAAGTGTTGTAAGAGGAAAAACTCTGAGCTCTTCTTTCATCCACTAATTTTAGTATCTACTGATGATTCTCGCCTGAACCAAGTATTGGTCTAGTGGTTGCCAAATGGTAGTTTTTTAAAAATTCCATCATTCCTTCTACATTTAGTAGTTGGCACTCTACTATATGGAAAAGCTTTTCCTTATATTTATATAGCATGGACTCAGGGATTTCTATGTGAAGCTATAGATTATTATCTGTTACTGCCAAAAATGAGTAATCTGAGTCTAATGATGGAGAAATAGCAGACAAACCCCAATGGAGATTCTACAAAAAAAAAAAAAAAAGACCTATATTCTTCAAAACGTTAAGGTCATAGAAGACAGTGAATCTTAAGGAACTGCTCCAGATTGAAACTAAAAAGAGATGGTAATTAAATCCATTATGTGGTCCTACATGGGATCCTAGATAAGACGTTACATTTTTTTTTTTTCTGTGAAGGAAAAAGAGTAGACAGTAGGAAACACAGGAGCGTAATTACGTAAGATCTGTAGACTAGTTAACTGTTCTTTATCGGTGTTGCCTTCCTGGTTTGGGTCATTGTATTGTGGGTTTGTAAGAGCACATCCTTGTTTAGCGGACACGCTGAAATGTTTAGGGATAGATGGGTGTTTGATCTTCAACTTATTCTCAGATGGTTCAGAAAATTTATATATATGTAATTTACATTAAATATATATGTAATATTTAATTAATATATATTATATAAGACCATATAATGAGATAGAAAATCAAAATATGGTAAGATGTTAATATCTAGGGCATCTTGCTTTGAAGGGTATTTACCAGCCCCCAGAATTTCTCCGAGGCCTCAAGTACTCTCAAATACTCTCCTTGGATGGCCAAACTCAACCTGCATCCTCACCGTGCCCTCGTGTGTAACCAGTGTCGTGCTTGCCCTGTCCAGCCCACAGCCCCTCTTCTGTCCCTGAGGCTGAGAACGTTCAGAAGAAAGGGCAGCAACAGTTTGGGCTGCCCTGTCCAGGTGAATGCAGGCAGTCTGACACCCAGCCGGGGAGCTGGCTGCTCTCCATGACTTTGCTGCTTGGCTCCTGGCCCTCCGGAGGGCAAGTGAAGTTCCAGCTGATCATGCCGAAGGGGGACAGGAGAACGCCTAAAGGCTGGTAGGAAATTCGTCTAAGAGCGTTAGGAAGACTTGCCTTCTGAAAGACTCAGCCTCAGAGTCTGACCATTAGTTCCCATGAAAACCCAGTAAAACCAGAAGTGAGCAGGAGAGGGAGTTGGCCATCTCTTGCCCAATTGTTTTCATCTGGGCCTGATTTCTTTTCTCTCTGAGGACTCTGGCTGATTTAACAGACCAGTTTTCTCTTTGGGGTAGCTTCAGTGATGTTCACAGTTTCATTCCTTGCAGGATGGCATGGGATTGATCTTGCCAGCAATTTATGGGAAACACTGAGGCTTCCCCAAACCCTCACTCTCCAAACGCAGAGCTCTGATCCACTGCTACAGAGTTGGCGCTGAAGAAGCCTTGAGTTTTCCAGCAGGCAGCTGCCTTTGGACTCAGAACTGAGCTGCTTTGAGCTCGTAGGGCCTGCAAATGCAATGCAGCGTTTACTCATTTGCTGACGTGCTCCATTCAGCGCAACAGCAAGGAAGAGCTGTCGGAGTCTCCAGGTGGCTGTTTACATTCAGCGGGGGAAGCAGGCATGAATACAAAGTCTGTGATTACTAGGATGCATTCTCCGTCCCACCATGTCAGTAAGTTACGTAGGATTTGCAATTATGCTCTCTTCACTGTATACCGCCCGACGTGGGCAGGACTTTTATCCTGCCGTTGGTGACTTTTAGCCCTTAAAAGGGAAGCCACCTGTGTTGGAGTTTTCTTGCTTCTCTTCCGTGTACCTAAATTGGTGCTTGAGCTGGTCCTGGGCACATGCCTTTGGAGGTGGGTTAATATCACTTGGGCCCAGAAAATGGCTGCTTTCATCTGCAGATCGGGCCTGGTGTCAGCAGCTGGGAGCGTGTCCCTCTGAGACCGAAGGCAAGGTGGTCTGAAATAATGGCACCTGGATCTCAAGGAAGTAGTGCTGGTTTGTTTGCTCTTTTAACTACATTTATTGTGATGTAGCATTTCTGAGAGGGAGTGCAGGGGCAGGAAGTAATAAGGAAGTAACTGCCCAGGGAAGGCCGGCTGCCACATTAATCTGACCTTCTAGGTTGTGCTAAATGATGTAGAAAGAACTTCAACTCGAAAATCGACAATAGGCACCTGAAAATCCCATCTGAGGTGGGAGGCGTGAATTTACCTATGGCTGGCCGAGCATAGTGTAGTCCGGGAAGCAGCCCTTGTCAGTGCTGGGGCTACAGGCCAGGGGTCTTAGGATTAGTCCAGTGATAACTCTTTGTTTACTGACCGCTCAGAGGACAAGTCTATTTGAAGTAGAAAAACCTGATGTCTGCAGGAAAGCTTTTATGTTTCATTGTAAATGAGGTGGCAAGCAGTTAGCAGCATAGACTGGAGTCAGATTGCCTAGAACTCCACCAATTCCTAGCTGTGTGGCCCTGCGGAAGTTGTTTACTCGCTCTAGGTCTGAGTTTCTTTATCCGTAAAATGGGGATGGTAATAGTATTTACTTTGTATGGTTGCTGTGAGACGTTTAAATCAGTAAATACTAGTTAAGCACAGAGAACAGTGTTTGGCACATAGTAGGGGATCTGTAATTGTTGGCATGGAAGTATCCTGATACGTTGAGAGACCTCTTGAAGGCTGTTTCTTGTGATCCTGCTTCTCGATTATCTCCAAGAATGGAAAATGCTACAGGTGGAGACCGATCACTAAATGGGCTCATTGTCACACTCACTGCTCCAGATTCCTTTGCCTTAAAGACTTAAATCTCTGTTCTCACTGTTGAGTTCTGACCGTTTCACACACTAATTTAAAAATAAGGATAATAATAACTTTAGATGGTTGCTGTGTGATAGTCTCTCTTATTCTCCCCATTATATGGATGGGAAAATTGAGACTCAGAGAAGTGAAGTAATTTGCCCAAAGTCACACAGTGAGTCACACCTGAGATACAAGTCAAGTGTTTCAGTTCTGTAGCCTGGGCTCTTCCCTGCTCTGGCGGAGAAAGACTGCGGCTGGCGGTGGGGAAGAGCAGAGGCGGGAGGCGGGAGGTTCCCAACTAACAGCGTTCAGAGAGAGAGTGCGTGCGTATGGAAATTCAGTATGTATATCCTAATGATAATGAAGCAGATGCCATGCCTTGACTACACAGGTCCAACAGCTGTCCTGACTGCTTTTAAAAAATGACCGATAGCTTTTTGCTTGTTGCAACGTCGTTGCTTAAAGAGCTGTGAGGGCCAGGCCCCTTGGGAGGTGTTCCGACCCTACGGGCCTGGAATGCTAGTGCATAGGCCCAGCCCTTTGTTTTCGAGACACAAACAGGGCTGGGGAAAGGGCAGCCGCTTGCCTCTATGCTTGTGGCATCTCCCCTGAGCTCCTCCTGCCTGTGCAAGGGGCCTGCTTGGCATGAACAAAGAGGGTGGACCTATTCTTCAATTGTTGATTGAACACCTATTTATTGTATGATCAAAAATGTTGGATAAATGAATGAATCTCCTTGACATCTGGGCCTGTTTCTGTTCGCCTGGCCACAGGGCATATCTGGTTCCTTCTCGGTCTTCAATCTCAGTTCGCATGTCACCGCCTTGGACAAACCTTTCCTGGTCACTCTACCTAATGTGGCTTGTCCCCCTCAGCCATTCTTTGTCTAGTCTCTTTGTGTCCTTCGTAACACCTGTCACATCGAAGCCGTGCCGTGTGTTTACCATGTACCCCCTTCCCAAAGGCGGGAACTGTCCCTGCATGGTTCACTGCTGGATCCCAGCTCTGGTACAAAGCCTGCACACGCTCGGTGCTCAAGCGATGTTTATTCAGGGGAATTAAACAGATAAAGGAGTGAGGTGACACTGAGGTCTACACAGGAGGAAACTCTTCTGTGACTTTAAATGGCGGTGGGGTGAGAGCTAGGATGTCGGCCTGCAGCCCCTTGGTCATCACGGTGTGTCCAGCAGGAGCAGAACTAATCGGCACATGCATTTTCTGAATTATGAGGTGCGCCAGGGGCATGTAATTTCTGTTAATTGGCGCCAAGGAGGAGGGGTTTTCATCGAACTCACAGCCAGCTGGAAGCATGTCCGTGTCAGACCGATCCGCAAAGCCGAATGGATGTGTCACCAGCGCTGTCAGCCTTGTCAGCTGCAAGTCCCCAACCAGCGGGGCTCGGGCGCACAGACAAGCCTACACTTCCACCAGGTGGGCACGAGGTGGGGCACTCAGAAGAGGAAAGACTTGTGGGCGTTATGGCAGAAGCTGCGTTGAAAAAAACTGTCATATTACCTCGCCCCTGGGCTATTTACCAGCTTAGGCTTCCTTACTGTGACTTTAGATGAGTAGTGTACCCTCTGAGCCTCAGTTGTTTGATCTCATAAATAGGGGATCCTAACACTTAAGACTTAACAGATGGAATTGTTGTGAGGATTCACTGGGAAACACGCATGTGAATAATCACGATAGCTGACACCACCGAGCGTTTTCTATGTGCGGGGTACCGTGCTGATGACTTTGCGTCCATTCTCTCATTTCCTCCCCACCACACCACTCCAAGAACAACAATTACTACCTGCATCCGACAAGCCAGGGGACTAAAGGCTGGGGAGATTAAATGACTTGCCCACAGTGGCACAGGGAGGACACACAGAGCCTGCATTTGAATTCGGGTTACTGGGCTGGCTGTGCTCCTCCCCGCCCTCCAAGCACCCCCTGAGGGGTTAGCGCAGTACCTGGCATGGAGCGCACGGCTAGCGAGTGGCAGCTTAGAATCTGTTCTACTTGGTGTTTCCCGCTTAGAGTCTGTTCTCCTACTTAGTGTTTCCGCTGCTCACCTGCCTTCAAGCCTCTCTCGTGCCTGCAGCCTCCTCCGACAGCTCTCACTTCTAGATTCCTTGTGTACATGAGCATCTGGCCTCCCTGCTCCCATCACGTTCCCTACAACCCTATGAAGGGCTGATATCTTGTTGGCACTCTTCAGATGAGTCAAGAAAGTCTCAGGTTAGTTAGCTTGGTCCAAGGTCAGAGAGCCAAGAAGACCAGGATTTGAACCCAGGGACTTGTGATTCCAGAGCCCAGGTGCGTTCTCTCCACATGGCAACCATTTCTTCATGCTAACATCTTTCAGAACCCGTTTCTCCTCCTTGAAGCCCCCTGACAACTGAAACACACCGTCGTTACTCTCCCTCTTCTCATTTCCATTCCTATGATAGAGGCTAGTTTTTACTGTGCTCTCCTTCATGTCCATTTATTGGTAATAACTACCATGTGTCGAACCCGTCGATGTACCCCATACGACGACTGGAGCTCTATATGCATGATTTCATTTAATCCTGATGGGAGCCTGATGAGGTGGAAGTTCTGATACCCATTTTACAGATGGGAAAACAGGTTTAGGGAGGTGTTGTAACTTATCCAAGTCTGTTTAGTCATTTGCCAAAGGAAACATGACTAGGGAGTGACAAAGCTGGGATAGAAACCCACGTGATTTGGTTCCAAAACCCATCACCCGAGCTATTATTATTATATTGCTTCTCCATATCTTATAAAGTTCTCATGGACGGGGAACATTGCTGGTGTATCTATCCCCAAATCCTTGCTGACCAAAGCTTTAAAATCTAGTCCTTTGCTGGAGGTCTCCATAATGAAGAAGCCCTAGGCTCTCAGAATGGCCAACGTCTAAAAACGGCTTAAGCTTAAAAAAGAATTGAGCTTATAAATAGAATGTGCAGAATGGGATATTTGGAAATGTGGTTCTGCTATCTAAAATTCCCTTCCAACCAGTGTTGCCCCTTCTGACTGACTGCTCTGCTCCTCGTCATGGAAGCTGGTGCTATCTCTCTTCAGCTGTGACTGACATGTCCTCTTTATGCCGTGAAGTTTTTTCCAGCTCTCTCCTCCACAGAGATGTAAAACATCTCCCCAAAGAACTGGGAATGGGGAAGGCCTAGGAATCAGGGGTAGGTACCACCCTTTGACGGTGACATTGATTTGAATTCTTTGATCCACCAGGTGGTTTTGCTGCCTCCTTACTTTTAGAGGCAAACTTGCTTTTGCTTTCTTTGTGAAGGTCTGCTGAATGCCACTAGCTCTCACAGTCCTCTTGTGTGGTCCAGGGAGTCGTCGTGTTCATGGAAAGGGCATCAGGATGGCTCTGGCCTCCAGGACACATGTGACCTACAGCAGTCAAACTCTGATGTCACGGATGCCCTTCATCAAGTCCGCCGGTCATGGTAGCACTGATTCTAATAGCATTAACTGAAGATACACAAAATGGCTTTTACAAATGCCTTTTGCCTTTCACAAATGCCTTTTGCCTTTCTCCCTGGGTCTTGGCTAGCATCCTTTTTAGTCTTTACCAGGCGGTAGCTCTCGTCCATCCAGCAGTGACCCTATTTGCATAATTAGCTTGCATCTGTGGGTGTGTATTTACCCCTGAAAGCAATCGCCTTTGAACTTTGGATAAATACCAGCATGGAACACTGGAAGATGTTCTTGCTCTCGAGCCCTCTTGTTCCCACAGAGAAGATGAAAGTGGAGGGTCATTTTGGAAATCATGTCCCCCATTTTCTGGGTCTCTGTTCTGTATCATTTAGAGTGAGGACAGGCAAAACCAGAAATAAACTCATGAAGAAGGCGAGATCTAGGGAATGCAAAATAATTATCAGGCTTTGACGTCAATGATCCAGAGCCACGTTGCAAGCTTTGGTTCTTTTTCAAGTTGCTCAGCTGTGTCCGGCTGCCCTTGGAGCAGGGGTGCATTTACTCTTTGGATATCTCTGTAGAGAACACTCTCAGTTATCTTCCTTCCCACCACTACTTCTTGATGACAAGACCCCTACAGTTTCAATCTGGGTGGGCTGGAGCCTCTGAATCAAACCATCCTCTGACCCTGTCCCCATCCGCATCCCTGTGATTTCAGAAGCACGTACCCATTTGTGTAGCCTCTGCAGCCTCACCCATGGTGTGTATTAATAGTTGCCACTGAACAGAGGGACCTGGTGATTTAAGATTAAGGTCTGGGCTTAGAGTTCTAGATTCTAGTCCTTGTTGCCTTGGACCAGTCATTTGACCTCTGAGCCTTAATTATAATTTCTAAAATAGGATAATGCAATCTCTCCCCTTGTAGGGTTGGGCAGAATTAGATGGCATAACGCATGAAAAGTTCTTGGTACACAGCAGGTGCTCAGTAAATGGTGACAATTATTGCTGGATGAGGAGTCAGAGACACTTTTTTTTTTTTTTTTAGTAGTCTCCCTGCCATCTCAAACTAATCATGAAAACTTAAGTAAGGCATTGAAACACTCTGAGTCTCAGTTTCTTGATCTGTAGTCAGGGGACAAGAATAGCTTTTCCCCACAGACTTTGTTTCAGCGGCATCCAGGTCTCTTTCGGTTTCAGATTCTGAGGAGCTGCTTCTGGTTTCTGTGTTGGGTCCCCAGAGGGGCCAGGCAAGGCCCAGAGAGAGCTGGCCGGAAAGCCCTAGACTCAAACAGCTCGGCCGCAGCCACCACCCACATTTCACCTATTCAGGAGCAGCAAGATCTCTCTAAGCAGCTGTGCTGGGAAGAAAGCGTATAAAAATCTCTCTAAACTAGAACTTCTTAAAACCAGCCATGCTGTACATCAAAATCTCAATTCCCAGCAATGACTCAAAGCCTTAGAATCCCAGTGACAGAGGCCAGATGGGAGTTCAAATATTCGGCGGGGTTTCTATGGCCTCAGGTTGCAATATCTGTTTTGACTAGTGTTTACTGAGCAGATCTATGAGCCGCACTGAAAATTCCATATGGTACATGTGCGGAAAACGTACAAGGGAACAGTAAGCACAGAGCTCAGGATAGTGGTTACGAGGGAAGTGGGGAGGAGGGGAAGAAGGAATGGCAGAAAGGAGCCCCCAGATCCAGTAAAATTACTAAGAAACACCACTCTGCGAGGCCCCTGTGTATTTTCTCTCTCCTGGGAACCACTGAGTCCCCACTGTCTTGTGGAGCCTGATCCAGAGTGGGTGACAGATAACTGGTGTTGAATGAATGGGGGGATGGGTGGGTGAACCTGGAATGCTCCTCCATGCCCGCCCCCCCCATCCCCGTCACCTTTGAGCCCAGTGCTGCTGCATTCTATCTGTTGAAGTGTAGGTCAGTAGGCAGAAGGGCTTCCTGAGAACATTTTGTTTCTGCTCTGGTCTAGGACACAATACTGAGGCCTGGCAAACAGATGGCTTGATCATTTAACATTGTTCTATTTCAAGCAAAATGTCCTTGCAAGATTTGTTCTCAGGGACATGGAGCTGCTGCAAGGATCTTTGGCGTTAACTCTAGTTTGGTCTTGCCTGCCCAACACATTCCCCGAGTGACTGCCATTCATGGTCACCTGAGAGGCTGCTGCAAGTGCTCACAGTCCCTACTCTAGGCCCGGGCAGAACTGGGGTCTTTACTGTCCAGACAGAAAGAGAGGACGCGCCAGCGGCAGCAGCTGCAGGCCCTGGCTCAGCCCAGCTTGCTCAGCACTTGCTCCCAGCGGAGAGACTTGATTGGACTTTCTCTGCCGCCTGCTGCTGCTGCTCGCTTCCCAGGAAGGGGATCCAGAGCCTGTATGACTGGTCTGTGTGGGCAGGGGTAGGGTAGAGGGTGAGGGTCATGCCTGCTCATCTCACTGGAACAAGTGACTTCCATACCTGCTTAACTGATGCCAGAGGAGCTGGGAAGCTAAAGGGTATTGCTCGTACCTGTGAAAATGCTTGCTAAAAAAGGTGGAGACTGGGGAGCAAGGGACTGCCCACCCTCCAAGTCAGCTCCTTTCCGAAGCCAAGGGCCCGATGGAAGTGATTATCAAGGGCTGTGGGCTGGGAAGAGTGCTGGGCTGGACAGCAGTGCTCGTAATCTCTGAGGGACCTCTCTGGGCCTTGTTCTCTATAACAGGGTCATAGTCAAGGTATTTAACCACTGCTACGGTGTAGGCACTAGCCAGTGAGAAGGAAGAGCAGCCTTACTGCTGAAGGTCTCCGCTGCACCCGGCCTGAGCTCCTAGGCTGTTGGAAGGTACAGCAACGGGGAGAATGTGGAGAAAGGGCCAGGGGACAGGAGTGGGGAGATGCCTCAGGGAGCTCCAAGCATCCACTGTTCACCTGTCACTACAGGCGTTGTTCAATACACTGGCAACCGGCATGGCTACATTCCCACCCTACTGCACGATATGAGAAAGGTAGATTTGATTCTTAGACATCAGAATCACTTGGGGAGTATGCTGACAACACAGATGCCTAGACCCCACCTCAAAACTATTGACTGACACCTGTCAGGCCCCGACGAAACTTATTACACTTGTGAGACCCGACTGCCTGGATCAGCTCCAAGGCTCCAGCTCTTACTCTCCAGGCGTCCCTGCAGACTGTGGAATGACGTCCAGCCCACTGACTCCAGGAGAACATGCCTAATTCAGATGTAGGTTATGTGAGTGAGGAAGCAGGCTAGGGGGCTGTGGCACACTGAAGAGTGCATGTCTGTCTAACTACAGCTTGTCCCTGACCCAGCCCTGCTGGATTGCTGCTGTTCTGGAACGGCAGGTCTGGGATGGACGGACCTTCTGAATTTTCACGAGAAGTTGGAAGTCAGTGAGCCATGTATTTAGTGGGTCAGTCCAGCACCTCGCCGACTCACAGGTGGGGGCATGCTTTAAACTCTTGGGGCTCCGAAAGCCCCGTCTGGGGGATGGTGGAGGGTAGAGGCGGTGGCACTGGTCCCACATGAGAAAGGAAGGAGACGAGCCTAGGTGAGGGTCCTGATGCTGCTTAAGGAGACCGTTTCTTCAAGTATGGCCCTAGGAGTCTGTCCTCAGCTGGCTGTGCCCCTCCGTCACCTCTCAGATGTCCCCCTGACCCCGCCCCCAATCGCAGCCTGCCCTCACACCTTTCCTCAGATGCCAGGGTCTGATCATGAGGCGAAGAGGCACCTTCCTAGTGACTCTGAGTCTTGGCTGAGGGGTGGAGCTCTCACAGGAGGGGATATCTGGCTTCAGACATGAGGTATTAGGTTCTACCTGGGATCCCTGGAATGTTCCACAAAGGAGTGGATTCCTCTAAATATAAGAGAACTTGGCTTGATTACTGCATTTAAACCCAAGTGCTAAATGCTTCTTTCTCTGCTTGGAATGCCCTTCCCCCACCCCTTTTTCTATCTGACTCTTAGTCATCCTTTAGGACTCAGCCTACCCTGTTCTCTGACCTCTATGGTGGGGCTATACTCATTTCATTTTAGCACCATTGCCCCGGACATGTTCTTGCTTTAGACTTTCTCAGCTGGAATTCCAGTGGCCTGCTCCCTCAAAAACGTTCAAGTCTGACATGTGTGAGGGGTGTACTCTGTCACTTTATAATACTACGTCAGTTTATCTCACGATAGCCCAATGAGACTGGCACTATTATCATTCCACTATTATCAGTGAGACTGGCTCAGAGAAGTTAAGTAACTTGCCCAACATCACATGGCTAGTGCGTGGTAAACGGGGATTTGAACTCAGTCTTTGTGTGGCACAGCCTGCTTCTGTAACCATCACACTATGTCACATCCCTGCTGTCGGGAGTCAGTGGCCTGGGCTCAAGGCTGCTCTCCTCGTTCATTGAGCACAGTCCCATGTTGGGCTTTGAAGTCAGAGAGCTTGAACTAGGGCCATGGGCAGCTGTCAAACCCACTCTGCTATGATCTGTGGCTTCTCTTTGCGCCTCGGTTTCCTTGGCTCTGTCCTGGGGACAATTACAGTTGCCTTACGGGTAACAGCAGACATTACAGGAGAGGATGTCCCTGTTGTCCTCACCACCATATCCAGCACACAGGAATTGCCTGACACATGTTGGTGGAAAAAATGATTGGAGGCTCCCGTGAGTTCAGAAACAACACTCCCTTGCTCCTTTCAAATCCTCATATGACTCCACAGAGATGGGATTTGGTTTGGGAGGGAGTAAGTGAGATGCTGGGCATTAGTGAAGGGTTTGGAACGAGAGTGGCAAGACTTTCGAATTGTTGACATTTCTCAGAAAGGTTGCCCTATAAAGACAGTGGACAATTGGAAGAATATTCTGCTTCACGTGGAAGGCAAGGACTGTGTGTCCATAACTCCTGTACAACCTGCTTGTCAGCCACAGCAGTTAGAAGTTAACTGGATCCGCGGCTACCGAGGCACAGTCTAAATATGTGCTCGGCGGGCCCTTCCCTCTATCTGCCACTCCGGGTGTAGCGCAGGGTTACCAAACTCATGGCTACACTCACAGAGGCTGTTCTTTTGAGTAAAGCAGCAGCTTCGATACTTATATTTTGACAAATCTAGGCTGTCTCCCTGTCCTTGGGACTTCTTCCCCGTTCTCCATCTGGATAATTATATTCCGCTCAGTGAGGCAAGGAGCTGGTCATTTCACAGAAAGTCCAGGATGCGTTACCATGTTAGCTCTACTATCTCCAAAGTTCTGACACCCGTGCAGCATTCCTTGGCAGGATTATGGTTTTGTTTTCATTTCATTAATATCTGGAAAAGTATGTGAACAATTCAGTTTGCCATGTATGTGTGGGGGTATGTAAAAGGAAAATGTTTTTAATCCCAGGATATCAAGAACTGTCCAGGGAAAAGGTCTAATTAGACCTGCCTTGCTTTTTTAAGGACACCCAGCCTTAGCGGCAAATGGCATTTATGCCCTGAGGTGCCCACCTTGATGAGCTTGCAGTAAATGTTAAATCACCACAGTCAAGTCTAATGAGGATTCATGGGCTGTCTTACAAGACTGCCTCAGCTCAGGGGTACCCCCTCAACCCTGTTTACAAGGTGCTGGCTTCAGCCCCATCTTGGTGGGGTCACCTGGTTTCACAGGTTCCATCCTTCCGTCCCCACTTGTCAGGAGTGTCAAAGCCGCTCTTTCCCCCCCTTTCCCTTCTTCCCTGACACTCTCCTCCACCTCCCCCTGTCTTTGTCTTTCCCTCTCTCTCATACCCACCCCCCACCTTCTCTTTACCCTCCCTCTTCTCCTTCATGCCCCCTGCCCTCTCCAACCTTCTTTGCCCCATTACTGTTCTAGCAGCTGCCCTCCACAAAGTGTCCCCACTCCAGCCTTGGACTGGCATCTTCTTCCTGACCTTGCTGCCTCATATCATGACCCAGTGGAACAGCTAGTCTGCCCCAAATGAGAAGAAATCAGAGAAGGTAAAGAATGTTGTAGTGCAAATGGCATATATATCCAAACTCAGACCCCTTACACACTTGTTTTGAAGCATGCTGTGTTTTCTCAGCGAGGTTAGACTACAGCCAAGATGAATGAATTGTCCATAATTCCATACAGGACCCTAGCCACAGCCTTGCGCTTCCTGCCTAACCGTTGTGTAGGATTATACATGGGAAAACAGATTAAGAACTTTAAAGTATGATCATAGCTTTCTCTCTCACCTTCTTGTTTGGACCAAATCCAATAAGCAGACTCCCTTTGGTTTTAGAGGATTCTCAGAATGATCAGAGTATCCATCTCACATCCTTCCCCAGATTCCCCCTTTGCAGCCAGGATTATGACTCAATGGAGGGAACAATATGGCAGCCACTAGCGGCCAGTGTACAGGCCCCAGAAGCTGGCAGAACCTGTTCTGATGCTTGCTGAGAACACGGTGATGAGGTCAAAGAAGCAATGCCAACATTCCCCCCATTGTGACACCCCTGGCTGAAGCCCCTTTTACGGCACCATAGAAATTCTACACAGAACACGAGGGATGAGGCAGCACTCCATTCTGGGGAAGAGGGAGGGCAAGACTCTCTCCCACTCCTTGGTCTCAGTAGTGGCCTTGCTGCCTCCAACTGTTATGTTTGCAAGGCCACATGCTTTATCTTCCCACCCAGGGCAGGACTCCCTGCTCCCACCTTTCCTTTCCCAAAGGTAACATGGGCAGAACAAGGACCCATGCTCGAGTACCCAAAGAATGGCAGGACGCCATCAGTGGAGGCAGACTGTATTTAAATGCAATTCACCTCTTTGGGATCTGGGAAAAGCCACCCGTTGATTCATTTGCTGGGAAACACGGTCTGTGTGGCCGAAGCAGTGGACACCGGGGTCATGGTCTTGCCCAAACTTGACTTCCTTCGGAGGTCTGTCTGCTGTCCGGAGTGGCAGCCACTTCGATGGGCGAATAGGACGGTCATCTCTGGGCTTGAGGGGGTTGCTTCAGGCTGGGACCCCTTAGGGGTGGTGGGCTGTTCAGGCTTTCCTGAGGTGGGATGGGAGGTGTACTGTTTGGCAGGAGGAGGGCTGTAATTCTGAAATCTCACGGTTTTGACTTGCTGCAAGAGAAAGGAGAGCAAAGGGACCAGGTGAGGTGGGAGCTGTGCTGGTTTCCCCGGGACTCGACTCATGCTGTTTCTCAACACTTGACCCTCCTTCAAATGCTTCATTTCTGTGTTCATTCAGCAAATATCCGTGTCTACTATGAGGGTCTGATCCGCATCGTGCAGTGGTGGTGGAGGTGTCAGATGCTAGGGGAGTGTAGAGCACTCTCGAACTGCAGCTGGAATGGGGTGGCCACAGAAGGCCTCCCAGAGGCAGAGCTGTTTTTGAGAAAAGGGCTGAGGCAGGAGGCTATGATCCCTTCCAGAAAGTACAAGAGGTTTGCCTTCCCTCTCTCTCTCCACCTGCCATTAAGGCCTATCTCAGGGCCCACCTCTTCTTTGAGGCACCCTCCTGCGGACTCCAACTCACAAGTTTCATAACGGCCGTATATCCTCAAGAGCAGAGTTCGAAACTTGAACGCCTGCTGGCTGAATTTCGTCTGCAGAATGTCTGAGAGTTTGATTTAATGGCCAACACGTAAAAATCAGGTGATGGCATTTAAAAATTAGAATTTCATAAGTCTCTTCAAAAATCAGAGATCTGCTGCTCTGAGGCCTGCGCCTTATTCTGATATTAGCTTCCTGGAGCTGATTAGCAGGCCCCCCTCTCCACGGGAGGCATGGTCCTGTCGCCCAAGCCCTTTCCCGCCCTCTTTCCTTCACGTCTCCATGCCTGTTCTGTCTCTACCTTCTATCAACAGGTATCTGCTTCAGCACATCCCTGACTGAGGGCTTACTAGTGTTCTGTGCTACTGCTTAGAAATTATTTCTGTTTTCCATGAAATTGGGTCCTAGTGTCCCCCACTGAGAATGCAAGTTTCTTCATACTTTTGACCCTCACCATATCTTGCAGAGGGTCTGGGCACTTCTTAAATGCAGATAGTTTGAAGGCCGTATCTAACAGCCTGGGGTAAAGGGCAACTGGGGCCTGGAAAATGGAATTATTTGAAAACTAAAATTCAGAAAAAGAACTCCCAACATTTATATCGGTCAACACTAACTTTTTCCAAATGCCTTTCCTTACAAGCTGAGAGCTTAGCATGAAGAGCATGAGTTTTTCTATCAGATCTGGATGCTACTCCGGACACTCCCATATGTCAGCTGTGTGCCTTTGGGTAATGTACTCCTTAAGCCTCCATGTCCTCATTTTAAAATAAGGATGACAATAATAATACCTACTACAGAGTATTGCTGAGAATAATAATATCCCCTACAGAGGGTTACTGTCAGGATTAAATGAGATGAGACACGTCAAGTCCTCAGCACAGTGCCTGCCAGGTTGTTAGCATTCAGTAAATGCCTAACAGAGAGGAGGAAATCACATCATCATTCCATTTGGAGTGGAATGGGTCATGGTGCTGGTGTTGGTGGTGCTGGGGGTGATAATGGTGGTGGAAGTGATGGTGGTGGAGGTAGGGATGGTGGTGGTGGTGGTGGTGGGGATGATTGCGGTAGTGGTGGTGGTGGTGGTGGTTGGTCAATAAACTAAAAGATAACAATCACCTAATTTTCTTAATGTCACCTCCTCTATCTCACCGTTCCTCCCGTCTTAAGGATATTGAGAACCTGACTTTCACAAAAACTCAAATCTCTAGTGGGAAAAGCCCTGGACTAGAAGTTAAAAGATCTGGGGCGCCTGGGTGGCACAGTGGTTAAGCGTCTGCCTTCGGCTCAGGGCGTGATCCCGGCGTTCTGGGATCGAGCCCCACATCAGGCTCCTCCGCTATGAGCCTGCTTCTTCCTCTCCCACTCCCCCTGCTTGTGTTCCCTCTCTCGCTGGCTGTCTCTCTCTCTGTCGAATAAATAAATAAAATCTTTTAAAAAAAAAAGAAGTTAAAAGATCTGACCCTTTGTCACAGAGGTGACAGTAAAAGTTAGTTGGAGTCATTATAATTTGTTGTGACCTTGATAAATCACTTAAGTTCCCCTGTGTCTCAGTTGCCTCTTCTATATCATGAACCCTGGTCTAAGCACTTTACACATCTTCTCTCGTTTCATCTCCACATCAGTCCTAGGAGGCTGTTACTGTTCTTACTGCTATTTTACAGATTAGGCAAAAAGAGTCTCAGAAAGGTGACGTGTTTTGGCCAAGTCACCAGATAGCAAGTAGTTGATCTGGAATTCATATCAAGGTGTGTCTGATGCCAAAGCCGTGTTTTTCCCAACTCACCTGTGGGCCTCAAAAGAACGATGTATGACATATTCAGGAAGCAAAAAGGAGATTCCGTAGGACATCTGCAGAGGGTGCGAGTGGTGTGAGGATGTGTGTGTGTGTCTGTGTGCGCGCGCGCGCGCGGTGGGGGGGCACTGTGTGTGAGCGTTGTTTTGAGGGTGCGATTTTGATTCCTTGTCCACTAAAACAAATCTCAGGAGCTGGGACACTGTGCAAAGTTAGGGATATAAAGAGTCCATCCCCCCAACGTCCTTTCAAGCCTACCTTTTCGACGCCATTTCTTGAGTTTTCTGGTTTCACCAGGATCGATGGTGGGGCAGATGCAGGTGGTTTAGGTAGAGGCTCACTCTTGATGGGGATTTCCTTGCCTTCCATGATGAGGGAACTGGCTGCGGAGCGGATCCTGGTGTCGCTGCCCCTGCTGACGCACGTGAGGGCAGGCTCCCCAGTGGGAGTGGGCTTAGGTCCCAGTTCTGACACCACTGTTGGGGGTGAGGAGGGGACCCCCTGCGGCTGGTAGAACTGGAACTGCTGAGGCCGAACGACCATGGTGGGGTTGCGTCTGAGGGAGCCCACCACGAGGGCGGGGATCCCTGACGGGACGGGTCTCTGCAGGGATCCATCTGAGGAATTATATGACACAGATATCAGCACTGGGGGCTGCTGACAGCAGGTTGGGTTGGGGCTGTGTAAGCCATGTGTCCTGATATCCCAGAATAGTTAAGTGCTTTCCCCACTGGAGCGTGCTCACATTCTCTCAGGGTCTTTCAAAGGTGACCTTATTCTTTTTTTAGTGCTGTTTGCTGATGCTGGCAGGAAATAACTGGCTAGCTGAATGTTTGGCGTGGGGGGGGGTTGCTGTCAGAAGGTATATTACTTCCATTTGCCTCCTCTCTCCCTCACACACACGCACACACATGCACTCCTACTCTCTCACTTCAGGCCTAGCGGTTGGAAAGTGAAGAAGACAAACCTAAAGAGACAGCTTCACAGTGAGAAGCCAACAGAGGCAAGAAAACCAAAGAGGAAATGAAAGACAGAGACAGAAAGAAAGACACAGAAGAAATTGAGAACCACAAGAGTCAGTCAACTGGGAGGGATGCGAGGCGGGGAGAGAGGAAAGCAGAGAGGACGGGAGGGGGCTCTGACCAGCTACTTGAAGAAAATCCTAACAGAAGCTGTAGGCATGGGCGGTGGGATTGCTTTTGTTGGGGGCCGCGGGGAGGAGGGCTAAGTGGAATTAAAGGAGGGTGTGTGCAGGTGAACGTTGACACCACATGGAAGCAAATTTGGAAAGGTTTGGGCTGTGTGTGGATGAGCTTTGCAAAGTCCCATGACAGAGGTTCTGGAATCAGACTTACGCCCAGGGAGCATGGGACAAGTCAGCCCTGTCATCTCCCGGCATCTCAGCCCTGCAGGTGTAAACCAGAGGGGATGGCAGTGTCTCACAGGGCTGCTGGAGGCTTACGTTTTATGATGTGTGCAAAGTGTTAGCACAGTGCCTGGAACATAATAAATGCCCCATGTTTGTTAGCTCTCGTTACGTTTGGGTAAAGGATAGCAAACCCTAAAAATACAAGGTCCAAGAGTGTGATTTTATCCCTTCCTTGAGCTTTGTTTTATTTTGTTAACTGAGATGATCCTCCCTCAGTAACAGGAAGTGATTCCTTCCCCTCAAAATCTCTGGAAGGCCGGAGGCCTCCATCCCTTGGGAATATGTCCTGTATGTGACCAGGGGAACAACTGGGACCTCAGTGCCCTCTTTGGGGGACAGGAGACACACCCGAGAAGCGCTGCAGTCCACTTCTCCATAAGGGTCTCCCAGCATTTCGGGAGCCACAGGGGACATCCAGTCAGAGATGTGAGTCCTTTGTGATAGTCTGTGGACACGTGCGTGAACCAGAGTCAACTGTGTCCAGCACAGAGGGCCTGAGTCAGGGCCATGTTCTGTGTTGTGACTCTTTGTCAGGCCCGATGTGAACATGAAAAGCAGAACGCTCACTAAACACATTCGGTGCTCTCAGCTGCGGTGAGCAAGGCGGGCGCCATTTACACAAGTCTGCCCTTTCAATGTAGACATTTATTTTTCCACCGAGAGCCCTATGAGGCGCCCAGTCAATTCTCCTGTCATTTCTCTTCGCTGTGGGGAGATTGATAGCTTGACCAGCCTCACCTTGGGAAAAGGGAGAGAGAAAGCCTCCGGGACCTGAGAAAGTCAAAGCAGCCCTGGGCAGACATGTCCTTAGGCTCCTGGAAATGTGTGAAAAATTGGTTTTATGCCTCATCTATTTATCTTGTTGGCTCTTAATTTCCAAGAGATTTAATGCTTTCTTATCACATGTGCATACAGTGCAAGCAGTCAAAACTCCAAGCCAGTTGAGATCTCTGCCAAGGTAGAGAAGGAGTGTGTGAAAGGAAATGTGAGCACTTGCCAGTAGGACACAATTCTCAGCACTCCTAAGTGGTCTAGACCGAGTGTGGACATGTCAACACTGAGTCAGTTCACGCGCTGGATGGACCACAGACGACCCGCGTAATCGTAGCAGCTAAGATAGTACCGAGAAGACGATCCTCTGTACAAACAGTTCAGATTTCTTGAGACTGAATCTATGTGTCAGGGACTGTGCCATCAGTCTTACATGGATTATTTTGTTAAATCCGCACAATAACCCTGATGCGGTAGGTACTACTTTTATTTCCATTTTACAAATGAGAAAACTGAAGACTGAAGAGGTCCAGTCACTTGCCCAAGGCTGCCGTGGTGGGATTATTTAGTAGGGGTTTGTGTGGGGGAGGGGAGAAGCTGGAGGAAGGGCAGGAGTGGGGAGGAAGTGGGCGTGTGGTAGGGGCAGCGCAGTGGGAATGGTGGTCAAGCAGGTGGTCAGGTGAAAGCCCTGGGAGAGGGTGGGGCGAAGACATTTGTTCTAATTTTCTTGGCACATTTTCCTGGGTGGCACACTGTCCCACATGTTACCTACCCTCTTGCTTTGACTAGTCATACTGCACTTTCATATTTAATCATCTTTCAAGACAGCAGGAGAGACTGCAGAGCCCAGTTTGAATCAGAGGTTGTAGAATAAATCAAGTTTACTTTGCTTGATGGTCTTCCAGAGAGGTATGCAAATTATAGAACCTTCATGTTTTGTAGAACAATGGGTTTGAAACACTTTTTAAAATCCCTGCAAACAAAGCCTTACGTAGAAATTCAGTATGTCAGGAGATAAAAGCATTGCCATGGGGGCAACGTGGATGTGATACAGGTAAAAAGCAAGGCGCAGAACAGCACAGTGGGTATGATTATAAGCTACTATTTATGGACATGGAAGAGCAGTAGGGACAGGGGTGAACGATATGAAGACTTATTTTCATCTAATATAATTTTTTAAACCTTGTCTATATATTAGTTAAATAACAAAGCAAGATTTAGGGGCTCTGAGAATTGACTCCTTAACCCTCTGTGCCTCCTCCCCCCATCCTTCCCATGTTTCCCTTTTGGCACCCCTGAGGGGCTCCCTGGAGCATAGTCTGAGAAGCATGGTCCAGCACATACTTTGCTTGGTCTGTCTTAACTAGAGCCAGCCTCCACCTTGGCTGTGTCTAATCATATGTTGGCACTCAGGGCCGCTATCCTCCCAGCCATTCAGTATACAGGAATGGAGGGACCAAGGGCAGTGACCTTAAGTCGGTCTGGCTTCATCCAGTAGCACTGGTCACTATTTGGGAATTAAAAGCACCCTTTACAGAGGCTTGTTTTTTAGCCAAGATCTCATTTTTGCAAAAGGCGCTCTGTCTACCCCGGAGTCCGGTCCCCTCCTCACTTGGCTCTAGGCACGTACCTCTCTGCCACCACTTACTCTTTCTCATGCTGCTCCGTCCGGATTTCCGCAGAGAGCCCTGTCCTACAGTCCCCGGGCTGGCCGTGCTCTTCACAGGGTTGACTATGGCAGTGGGCACAAAGACGGACTTGAAGGGACGGTTCTGCCGGGGATCACCTTCTGAAATGCTGCCTTGGGAGGACACAGAGGAGTTGGATAATGTCCATGTGGCGTAGAGACCAGGACTCCGAGAATCTGGAAAACTAGATGTCTTTCTGGTTGTTGCAAGCATTTTAAAGAGAAGAAATAAAGAAAACGCTCAGTCAAGAGTCCTATTTTAAAAACCTCTCAGCTCTCAACCATATACTAAATGTGGCCTCTCTCCACCCTCTTCCTGCCCATATATACTCCCTTTATCAACCACCCAGGCTTAGCTACGGGGGCCTCACCTCCTACAGCTGGGTCCCTGTGTGGGTGTGCTGAGGGTGGGGACAGGGTCTCAGATTGAGGCCCTGTTGGAACAGGAAGACTTGAATTTGTCATTCTTCACTCCAGCTCTGATCACTCCTGACCCCATGAGTTCAGAGCACAAGATCTTGTATGTGTTCAACTTGCTTTGCAGTTCTGATTTCTTTCTTTCTCTCTTATGTGTGTGTGTATTTGAGAGCTGGGGGGGGGGCAGGAGCAGAGGAAGAGGGATAAGCAGACTCTGCACTGAGCGTAGAGCCCAACATGGGGCTCGATCCTACAACCCTGAGATCATGACCCGAGCCGAAGAGTCAGATGCTTAACCGACTGAGCCCCCCAGGCGCCCCACAGTTCTGATCTCTTACTCATTCAGTGCCTTTCCCACTGGATGCTAAACTCTTTGAAGGCAGAGGTTTTATATGACTTATTTTATATCCTCTGTGTTCTGCATATACTGCTTATGGACAGAGGTTTGTTGCACGGCTTCTGTGATGCTTTCGGCACTGATGCCAGTCATCTGGGCTAACACATGTTGAGCGCTCGCTGTATGCTGGGTCTTGGGCAGTGCTTTGCCCACATTACCCCGTGGGTTCATCACAGCAGCCTTCTGAGGGAGGTACTGTTAGTGCCACTATTTTATAGATGAGAAAACAGTTACTTGGCCAAGCAGCTACTAGACCTGGGATTTGAACCCCAGTCCAGGCTGGCCCTCTGCTCTACCACTGAACCGTATCACCGTCTTACCACTGAGCGCTCTCCGTCCTGGCTGGCGAGAGCCTGCCTTGTTTAAGTAGTGAGGAAAACTGTGCGTCTTGCTTGAAAGAAACAAACTAGACCAGGGAGGCTCTACGCATGCCTTCCGAAGACCCTAATTTTTCAGCCTTGGGCTCTGAGTTTGAAGAATAGTACTGAAGTTTTATAGAACAGCAATCCCTTGTCAGTTTTTTCCAGCTTGCTACTCCCTGCACCCCATGGAGAATGGCTGTCATTTTACATGCCTTCTTGCCCTTTTATGAATCCTACCCCAAGATCACAGCCCCTACTGAGCAGTCCATGATCAGCTTGTCACTCTGTTGATGAAATAACCTCTGCTAACACCCCGGGAATGACCGACTCGCCCAAGGCCCTGGCTCGGAGGCGCCCTCCCTGGTGGCCTTCCCATTAATGTCTGCGGGTTTCTCTTCGGGGAATTTTCCCTTATTTCTCTCCTCCTTTTCTCTTTTCCTTTTGCCTAAAAGAGTGATATGGAGCTTAACAACAAGCCAACTAGTTGTACGAAGATGGGTGAAGCGTCATTTAATGGGTCCACTCTGCCCATGAAACAGATGCAGCGAGATGCCCAGGAATGATGCTTGCAGTGAGGGGCCTCCTACCCACGGCCGACAACCTGCCTCAGGTCCCTGGGGATGTGGTCAGGGAAGGGAACGGGCTGCCCGCCTGTGAGAGCTCAGACTATATTCTGGAGTTGAGGGCTGAGCAGTGGAGAGAAATCCCCAGCACTGGCCTCCACGGCAAAGGGCTGCATCTGCCTGTCTTTTGAACGGAGGCCTCAAGGTGTTGGATTCTGTAAAATGGGCTGGCAACAGGAAAGACAGCTCCCAAAACTGTTTCCAGTGGTAGTAGGTGTGGTAGCTAGGACAGAATACATTTAATTAGGCCCAAGACAGCCTTATTCCTCAAGTCCCTTCTTTGAACCACTGTTTACGGACCAAGCTATGACCTCATTTCTCTGAGCCCAGCACTGGGCCAGATTCTAGAAACTCCTACATCCCAAGTCCCCCATCCCACACGGAGTCCCTCTATGTCTTCTGGCAAAAAGCTCAGCACTTGGCCAGCACTTTTTTTCTAATACCAAAGTACTTTGCTAACATATAGTAATAGTCCCCATGATACCCCAGCCCTGCAAACATTCTGATTCTTGTTTTCCAGATGGAGAGACTGAAAGACACTCTGGGGTTAAGGGGGTGGAGTGTATGTTGCCTCTGACTTGCACCACAGTGCTGCTTTGAGTGTGCGGGTCCGTGTCCCCTTTTCTATCTGTGATGTGAGCCTGTAAGAGCTCACCCCATATTCGAAGGGGCATTCCACACAGAGCTCTGCTGTGCTAACCACTGGCAGCAGCCTCCTGGTAAGATGACAGCTTGCACCTTGGCCATCTTTATAGAGCTCTGTGTGGAAGGTTAAGAGAAATGAGTGTTGGCCCATGTGTTAAGGCACCAGGAGGGCATATGCGTCTGGTGAAGGGTGTAAGACAGTGAAATATCCTGGCTACTGGGCAGAAGGAAATGTGTTGGGAGGACAGGAGGGGCAGAGAGGCCATTGAAACAGGATCTAAGGGAGGCTGCGAGAGCCCGGCAGTGGGAATCTGTGACAGGGGGTTCTGATCAGACACTGCTGCTCGTGGTCTTGCCATGGATGGTCTTCGCCCACCCCCACATTCTTTCCTCTCTGGTTCAAGCTGCCAAGGCCCAAGAGGGAGCATCAGATTGGCCGAGCCTGTTCCTCAGCTGGGGTGATAGGAGGAGGGGGGTGGGGAGGAGGAGAAGGAGGAGAAGGAGAAGGAGGAGAAGGAGGAGGAGGAGGAGGAGGAGGAGGAGGAGGAGGAGGAAGAGGAAGAGGAGTTGGTTTCTTGAGCCTCTGAAAAGGGAGGAAACTTCTATCTCCCACCAAGACTATGCATGAAGGAGGAAACCCCAAAGATGTTGGTGCTATTAAGAAGGATGGAAACCTGAAAAATGTTCCACACAATCTGAGCCAATGGCTACCTCCAGCATTTGGGGAGGTATGGCATGGCGGCAACATCAGCTAGACAGGTGGGCATAGAGAGAGGGCCGGAACTCTGGATAGCACAGCAGCCTTTTCCTCTCTCGGTAATTAAAAGGCTCACTTACTGCATCTTAAATGAAAACCCTGCCATTTTGGTCAGCTCTAGTCTCTCTATAGTTAGTCCCCAAATTCTGGCAGGCCCAGTTCATTAGGGAATAATGCTAATAAGAGCAAATGTGCAAATGCTAAGGGGGCCTCTCATACTTTCGAGCCCTGGCTCTTCTATAAAAGGCTGTACTCTACACCAAGGGGGCTGGTGGCAGTGAGAGGCATCACTGCAAACAGAAAAACAAAGCTGGGGGGAAAGCCTCACACATACACAGAACCAAAGAGCAGAAAGGGGCTTTGTGCATGTAGTCCAACCCCTTAGTCCTAACACAACCTGCTAAAAGTGGAAACTAAGTTGACAAAGGACAACATCAGTCAGTCCTGAAAGGCAGAAGGAGCTTAACCTCCCACAGTGGAAAGAGTGGTCAAGAACAAGGTTGGGCTGCTCCCACGTAGACAAACGGGGCATATGTCACCGATGTCTAAGATCAGTGATGATGGGACCTTTCTTTGCGTCAGGGGGCCATCAAGGAGAACTTCGCATACAGAAAACACTGATCTTCTATCACCTAATAGCCCTCTGGAGAATATACTCTGACAGGGACTTGCTCTTCTTAGAAATGCTGCTTCCCTACAAGCAAACACACCCATCCACATAAGTAGCACCTCCGTATACATATGTTCAGGATTCTATGAACACGAGATGGGGGACAGACTCAACGGCAGCCTACGGCTGACACCGCATCCACTGTCTGACATACCGCCATCTTGGAGCGGGTGAGTCTAGATGCTCACGGCTTGCCTAAAGGCACAATATGTGCACCTAGGAGAAAAGCTAAGAAGGAGGGAAAGGGAAGCTGGAGTCTTGAAATCCACTGAAATGGAATCTTACATGCATTCGAGTTAGGGTAACTATTTGTCCAGCTTTTCCTAGCAGAGTCTCAGTTTACACCTGCTTTCCTGGTATACTAAAAGTGTGTGTTTTTTTCTTAAAAGTGTCTTAGTTTGGGTGACAAATTATATGGGCACTCTAATTTTAAAGCTTTTTAGTTTAGTTTTAGTTTTTTTTGTAAAATAACTAGGACTTGGGGCTAAGGCCTGATGCATAAGCAAATGCCCTAGTAGTAAACATGGTCCCTAGAGAACTCATGTCATGGAGGAAATGATCATAAGTTAGGGTGGGCATCCTCCTTGCTCTTCACTGGCACCTCTGGACCATTCTCCCACCCTCCCCAGCTTTGACTGCTAGTATCAGACTCTACCACCTGCCACTCTACCTTGTCACCATTTCCTCTCTCAGCCTCTCCCCTCATTCCATGAAGATTTTAGTTTCTGCCTCACTGTCATTCTCTCCAATGCAACTGATCCTATCCCGATGATTTCATCTAGTCCTAGGGCTTTAAATACAATCTCAAGCCCAGACCTTCTTCCTTAAAATTCTGGGCTCGTGTACTCAACCATTTGCCAACATCTCTACTGGGATTGCTAACAGGCATCTAAGACTTAATCCGCTGCCAGCTGAGCTTTTGCTCCCCCCACCCCCCACCTCTCAGAACCCATTCCTCTAGGTTTTCCCAAATCTCTCAATAAAAGGCAACTGCATTTTCCACTCAGGGGAAAAACGAGGACTCACCTTGACTCCTCCATTCTTTCACACCCAATATTTCATTTGTCAGAAAATTCCTTTGTGACTACCTTCAAAGTATACCCAAAATTTAACCACTTCTGCCTGCCTCCATGGCTGATACCTTGGCTCAGTTCACCCTCACCTCTCCCCCAGATTATTGCAATATCCTTTTAATTAGTCTCTATGCTTCCACATTTCCTTTCTATGCTTTACTCTCAAGCCAGCAATTACAGGGATTCTGGTTAAAATGTAAGTTAGATCATGTCACTTTTATGCTTAAAACTCTGTGATAGCGTTAAAGCCAAATTCCTCATTATGACTTAGGAAATTCTAGATGATCTGGCCCACCTGTTACCATTCTGACCTCCTCTACTACTAACGTCCCCCTCCCTTGTTCTGATCCAGTCCTATGGGCCTTCAGGACAGATCTACTTCTACTTCAGGGCAATCGTACTTGCTGGTCCTGTCGTATGGAATACACCTGCCTCATTTTCTTCCTTCTTCCTTCTTAGTTAGGCCATTCCTGACCAACATATTAAAATTTTAATCACCAACCCCCCCGCCACAAATTCTATCCTGCTTTTCTGATTTTTCTTCTTAGCCCTTACCGTTAACACACTATATATGTTACTTACATATCTTGTTTATTGTCTGTCTGTCCCACTAAAATGTAAGCTCCAGTGGGCAGAGATTTTGTGTATTTTGTTCATTGGTGCTTCTCCAGTGCTAGAAAGGTGCCTGACACATAGTTTGTGCTCAATAAATTTTTGTTGAGTGAATGAAATAAAGCATCAGTTAAAGACACACTTAGTTTGCCTATGGAGATTTTGCAACTCTCTAACAAATTCCAAGAACCTTCCATAGAAGGAAATGACTTCTACTCCAACCTTCTGTCATGTGAAGATATCATTTTATATAAGCCTGCATCTATGGAAACCCAGAGTTTGCCCATACTCTTCCTAGGAAGGGGGTCTAAGGGTCTACCACCTCACCAGCCAACCTTACTGGAAAAATCTATGCATTAAAAAGTGCAGCCTTTTACTGAACCAAAATCTACTGGTTCACTGCCCCCTCAGGAAACAGATTTCCTGTCTACACAGCCTGTTATGGTCCCTCTGACCCTTGTCTTCTGCAGCTTAACCCTAGTTTCTCTATCAGTTTCTCCTGTGGTGTACTTTTCTGTCTCCTCACCATCCTTGTTGCCCTCCTCCGGACACCGTGCCCCACCTACATGAAGGTCCCCCAAACTGGACATATGACTCCAGGTCTGACCCCCAGAGAGTACAATGGGTTGTCACTTTCCTCGGAGGTATGTCATAAAGCCAGCCTTTGGTGTGTGGTTATGGCCTCACTGCCTTGTGACACGCTGTGCCTGGGCTGGCGTGGGGTGGAAGGAGGAGGAGCCATGGGCGGTGCTGGGACCCGTGGGCATTGGTGGTCGTGGTCCGAGCAGTTAGACAAATCGGAAGTGTCAAGCATACCAGAGAATGAAAAAGATTGGGAAGGCTGCGAGGGACACAGACCTTCAGGGGAACCTGCCTGCGGCCTGGGGTGTGGATGGACAGGTGGTGGTCTGAGTCACAGAAACTCGCCTACTGGCCTAGTGTTGTCCTAGCAAGTTTCCCTAGATGCTCTGAGGGTCTTCTGATCATCGCAGGTTCCCATTATTCGACTAGATGGGAGGGCCAGGGGCGGGGGATGTGAATGGGATTTGGGGGGTTTGTACAGTAGAAACCCTGAAACCCCATTCTTGAGTGGGTTGCTTAAGTCTGTACATCACTTTCCTCATCTGGAAAATACTATCTACCTTATGGGAAGGACTCCTGGGCACAGGCAATGAAGTAAAAGATGAGAAAGTGCTTGTAAAATGTGAAGAGCTATAAAAATAATTAGTTACTATTTAAAAAAATAAAGTGTTAGGGCTATTTCTTGGCCCACGCTCTGAAGGAGCACTGAGTCCCTCAGCGATGCAACCCACAGATGGCCCCTGGCCTCGGTGACCCGACCTCTGCTGCTCGAGAACGGAGGGGACTCACCTGAAAATGGGGATGACATAGTTGTTGGGGAAGATGCCGACCCGCCCAGTGACCAAGGAGATGCCCCTGAGCCAGCCGTCCGGGTACTTGCCCAGGACCCTGATGCCTTCTCCCTTCTGTAGGTCCAGCTCGTCCGGTCCGTGGGCTGAGTAGGAGTGCAGGGCCACAAACCTGGGGAGACAAGGGAGCTGGTGAAAAAGGTGAGCGTGCCTGGCAGAGGCCATGGAAGCGGCGAAGGGAAACGGAACCTCAGGGCCGCCTGACCCTGTGGTCAGCGATAAACTTCTTCAGGATGGAAGGTAGGCAGCAGTGACAGAGCGTGGCGGTGAAGCAGCAGTGGAGGGCCCGCACCCCTGCCCTCCCCGAATCCTGAGGCCACCATAGAGTGCCACACAGCTGGGAATCACTACGCTAGGCCACCGTGGCATTTGACGGTGGGGAGACTGGCCTAGGATAGGGGCAGGAGTTGGTGACCAGGGATTAGTGGCACAGCCTGGTCTCAACCTAGACGTGATGGCTCTGCTCAGGGTGCTTTTTCATACTGCTCAGCGTATCACCCAAGAAAATGGTTGTAGCCAGCAAGCTAAGGGAAAGGAGAGGTCAGAACACCAGCCTCTCTGATCTACTCCCTCTTCTGGGAATGAGGACACGTTTGACCCCCAGGAATGGCCGAAGGAACTAGCTTCATGTAGGCAGGGACGTGGACATGGGGAACCAGGAGGTGGGAGTTGACTTTAGTTTGTGAGCACACAGTGGAATCCTGGCTGCGTGGCGGGCTGGAGGGGAATGGGCTTGTAATAGCGCAAGTGTCCCTGGGGGAGAGCAGTGACTTTCACTCTGCACTCCGCACAGGAGTCAGGCAGATAAATCACCTCCAGGTATGAGTCAAGGGGTGAAGACACTAGCAAGGCTGTGACAGTGAGATAGCTGTCTGAGTAAAAGCATTAACAAGAACCCACATTGGCTCGCCAGAGTCAGGTTACCAGTCAGTGTATGGCCTCAGGCTGGACATCAAGAAGGCCTTCTAGACTCCAAGGACTATGAGACACTGGAGGGTTTTATCAAAGGAGCTGGGGGGGTGTTCTCATTGGCAAGATCTTCCCCCTCTAAGATGCTATATTTATTTTCCTCTGGTCCTAAAGTAACACGGATTTATGACCCAACATTTTGAATCTAAAGGAAGTCAGTAGAAATGGCTCAGTATCCAACCTCCCAGCAGTGTTTTCGTGGCTACGCTTCCGGTCTCTTTCTACGCTTGTAAAATAATGAGCTAGGTTGATGTGGTTTGCCAATTAGTGTTTTCACCATTATTTCCATTGAAGGATACAAAGGAAGGGGGGCTCTTGTCTCTCTGGACGGGATGGTTTGGGAGTGGAGATGCTTGGTGGCAGAGGGATGGCCAAGAGAACCCCTCCAGCCAGGACCTGAAGGGGGAGGGCTGAGCTTGTTACTCACATGTTCGCTGAGAGGTGTTGCTGGGAGCCAGGCAGACTGACGATGGCCGTGGAATGTCCTGGGGAGGCAGGTACAGGGTGGTAAGTGCTGACCTACATAGACAGAAAAGACAGCCAAGCAGAACTGGTGAACACCACAAGCCAGGCCCCCAGCAGAGCTGCTGCCGAAAGGCCTGACCCAGCTGAAAACCAAGAGCCATGCCCAGTGCCGCCCATGGCGCATCTCTGCTGTGGTTTGGGGCTGTGGGCAGAGCGGGGTGGGGCTAGACTGGTTTATGGCCTGCCAGGGTGGCATGCCAGGGCTGCATTCCAAGACTGCTCAGATATGGCAGGAGATGAAGACTCATCCAATTCCTAGTCGATGGGGCACTGCCAGGATCCTTGGTCTTCCCGCCCTAGCTTCTCCCCACCCCCCTCCCAGTACACTCTCACCCGCTCTATGGAAACGTCCTCTCAGGAAAAGATGTGATGGCTGCTAACGAGAACCGAACACTGGCCAGGCACTTCTACGTGCTTTACAAGCACCAGCTAATTTAATCCTGACTAAGGGTACTCTTACCATCCCTAATTAGGGAAGAGAAACTGAGGGAAAGATCACCCAATTAGTAAGAAATCAAATTTTAAACCAGGGTAATCTAGTTCCTGAGCCCACACTCTTACTACTGCTGGTGTTAACACATCCACAGACACACCAGTTTATCCAGTGATTTATGGAAGCGAATCTGAATAGTGTTCACTTTGCCAGGATGAAAGAGGGAGCAGCCATGCTAGACACACCCAGAAACTACTCTCCTGGCACCCTGCCTGTGTGACCTGTGACCTTGCTTACTTCCTTCTTAGCATCTCTCACAGAGGTGACTGCCCCCACCACCAGACTGTAAGTTCCATGCGGGCAGGGACCCTATCTTTTTCATCCGCTCTCTTCTATGTGCTCAGTATGCACTTGTAGTTTAAAGAACAAATAAGTGAATGAAAAGGTCTTCCTACCCAGTACACCAAGGACGGATGTAATCTCAACCACCTCCATGACACCCAGAGTAAATACAATCTATCTTTGGTTATCCCCCCATGAGTTGAGGGTAATTATATATGTGTGCCTTTTTAGGACTATGCTTTTCGGGTATAACTCTTGTTTGTGTATGTGTGTTTGGGCAAGAGGGAATGCATTACTGAGTGCATGTGTCTCTGGTGCTGTGTGTATGTTCACAACCCATGACAACTGTACTACGCACTTGTGCGACAGCGCTGGTCTATTGTATGTCGATTACGTGCACACATGTGAGTCTGTGGGGTGATATGCATGTGTACTGTGTGTGACCGTCTGTACGAGCACATGTGATTGTCAATGTCTATACCGGATTTTAAGTGTATGTGCGTGAGCTGTAGAGATATGTGCTGGTGTGCATGACTTGGTAGTTTTGGGTGTTCTTTGTTGACAATTGTTTAAATATATGTGTGCTATGTGTATGAATGTGTGGCAGTTTGAGGATATAGTTTTGGATCAGAAAACCATTCCAGTCAGATAATAACAAGGGTTGGGAGAACTTAGAGAAACTGAAACTCTCATACAGTTGCTGGTGGGAAGGAATGTAATATGGTGTCGTTCCTTTGGGAAATAGTCTGGTGGTTCCTCAAATGATTAAACAGAATTAGCATTAGATCCAGTAAGTCCACTCCTAGTACATACCTAGGAGACACAAAACTATATGTCCACATAAAAACTTATACACAAATGTCTATAGCAGCATCGCTCATAATAGCACAAAGTGGAAAGAACCCAAATGTCCATCACTGATGAACGGAAAAACAAGTTGTGGTGTATCTGTACATTGGAATATTACTCAGCCATAAATGGAATGAAGTATTGATACATGTTAGAACATGGATAAAACTTGAAAACATTATGCTAAGTGAAAGAAGCCAGATACAAAAGACTGGATTATATAATTCCATTTATGTAAAATGTCCAGAATAGACAAATCTGTAGAGATAGAAAGTAGATTAGGGGTTGGGGATAAGAAGGGTTATGGGAGCGGTAGTTAAAGAATACAGGGTTGCTTGTGGAGGCGATGAAGTGTTGTAAAGTTGTGGTAATGGTTGTACACATCCATGAATATATTAAAAACCGCTAAATCGTACATTTTAAAATGGGTGAATTGTATGGCAGGTGAGGTATATCTAAGTAAGCTCTTAAAAAAAAAAAACATTCCCTAGTCACTCATCCAGCGCTAACACTGCGTAAAGCTCTCTGAGCTTTGCAATCAAATATTGTCATACCAGTTCCCTTAAACAGAGAAGAAAAGTTGCCAGTTTTGGGCTAGGCTGCTCCTTCCCTGTGACTTCGCAAGATAAATCCCTGCTGGGCTTGGGAGATGTGCCAAGGGAGAGTCTTGTTATGCGAACAATTAATCTTATGTTCTTGGAGACGGTTGGACCACTGATTAAGCAGGATGCACTTCACTTAACACCCATGACATTCCAGTGTTGTGTTTGAGTAAAAAGCCCTTTTATCTGTAAACGCTATTAATCATTTAGGGAGGAGGAAGATGCCAGAATGCAAAGCCATCCCTCATGATACCAGGCTATGTGTCTTTGCTTCTCTAGGTCTTCATCTCGAGAGAGGGGTCCTTCCCCCTTTTTGGAACACTGAACCTAGCCAGCACTAAGATCAGTGGACTTGGGATGGAGTGCTTTCTGATATGGAATGGGAAGTGAGGCCAGATTCTCAGGTTTTGAGACATTCTGGTAGAGAAGGGAGAACATGTGCAGACAAGGAGGAAAGAGGCAGAGGAGGAGGGAGACAAGGGGAGATAGTAGGCAACTCTGGGGGGCAGGAGGTATTTCTCAGGAACTGGGACAGGGACCCTATGGGAGAAAGAAGTAGAGCCAGAGGGATAGAAGAAGGAAGAAAGAATAAAAGGCAGATGAAAAAATATCAGAAAAACTCTTACAACCCATACAGAAGACGGCAAACAACCCAATAAAAAATGGGTAAAGATGCCACAAAAGAAGATATATTGAGTGGCCAAGAAGCATGTCAAAAGATGGTCAACATCAGCAATTATGAGGAAAATGTGAGGTAAAACTACCGTGAGATACCACTACACACCTATGAGAATGGCTAGAATTAAAAAGACTGACCATACCAAGTGTTGGTGAGAATGTGGAGCAACCCTAACTCACATACTGCTGGTGGGAATGTAAAATGGCGCCACCACATTGGAAAACAAGTTGGCCGTTTGTTACAAAGTTAAATATACACTTATCACACTACTCAGCAATCCTACTCACAAGTAGTAATCAAAGTAAAATGAAAACATATGTCCATACAAGGACTCGTACATGAATGTTCTCAGTGGCTTTATTCACTTTAGCCCCAAACTGGAAACAACCCAAATGCCAATCAACTGGTGAATGAATGAACAAACTGTGTTTTATCCACAAGGGAATAATCCTTGGCAATACATGCAATGGCGTGGATAAATCTTAACATCATCCTAAGTAAAAGAAGCGGGACACAGAAGACTACGTACTCTGTGATGCCATTTATATGACATTCTTGAAAATGCCCAACCTGTGGTGACAGAAAACGGAGCATTGCCAATGGCCAGGGGTGAGGGGAGAGGACTGACTGATTGCAAAGGGCACAAGAAAACTTTCTGGGGTGATGGAACTGTTCTGTATCTTGATTTTGGTAGTCATTACATGCCTCTATACCTCTGCCCAAAGTCACTGAACTATATCTCTAAAATGGCTGAACTTTATTGTATGTGACTATAGCTCAATAAAGCTGATAAAAAATATGAATATACTGTCTAGTTGGCAGGAAAACCCAAGTAGCCTGATTTGCCCCAGCCCAAGCCCTGGGGCTGGTCAGAGGAGGGGATAGGGATGGTTCAGCTTCTTGATGGGCAGCTAAGCAAGTACCCTCGTGGCAGAGGGCCACCTGAACAGGAGAGAAATCAAGAACGGAAACCTATGGATCAGACACAATCTCAATAAATAAGGCCCAAAGAAAAATGAATGAATGAATGAATGAACAAATGAAGTGATAGGAAAAGACAGCAAGATAAATACAGAGAAGAGAGAAACTGGCTGGGAAGGAGGACAGACAGAACAAGACAGAAATGAAGGCCCTACCCGGTAAATTGGGACAACCAGGTCGATCGCCAACTTCGGAGGAGGCAAGCATGTTCTTGTCATGAGACGGAGTGAACGGGTCCCACAAGGAACCTGAGGCCAGATGCGAGGTCTTCCAGCAACTGGAGCTTTCTGGCAGAGCATCTGGGGGCTTGAGCGGGGTCAGACAGAGGGTGTGTATTTGAGGGTAGGGGAGGATATTTCTGCTACAATCTAAAAACATTTTCCCTCTTTTTTGAAGGAAATGACTCATTTAAAAGAAGCTCTTATCAAGTAACAGAAGAATCCACAGCTGTGTGGCTTCTGGGCATTTCTGGGTCTTGAGGTGTTAAACAAGGGAGGAAGCAGGCATGGAGTCTGGAGGGGAGGTCTAGCGCAGTCTTCAGGCCCGTGGTTATAGCATTTGCCAGGGTTTGTGATTGAGGCAAGTGACTCAGCTCTGTGGGTCCTCCATGTCATCATCAGTAAAATGGGGGCAATAATGGCGGTTGTCTCGGAGTTGTTACAAGGATTAATGAAAGTAATCCATGTAAGAGCTCAATAAATGCTATTTATTTCAATCTCGAAAGAGATTCGCTGCCCATGGGGTGGGGATGGGTGGGTGGAGCATCTGTCTCCTTTTATGCAACAGCCCTGCACGATTTGAACTGAAAGCAGGACCCAGACATGTGGGGGATGGGAAGAAGCAGCCCTATTCTTCAGGGGAGAATGTGCCCAACTCTCCAAAATGTCAGCTTGCTGTACCCCTCACCCCCGTACCGTGGCGCTCAGCTATTTCCTCAGGGCTCGTGGCTTCCAGTAACTTAGTGGGCATGTGGTGACTGTCCTCCTCAAGGAGCGTGACCTACTCTGAAGCCCGTCGTGCTTCTGTGTCTCTGTATTCCCAGGAGCTAACAGGGGCCTTGAACCTACAGTGTTCACTCAGGGTTAGGAGTAAGGGCTGCATTTGAGAGACAGAAAATTAGGTATTCTGTGATAGTGTCTGTACCTACCACTGCGAATAATCCGGAGTCGACTATCTAACTTTATAAAGTAAAAAACTCATTCCCTTGTACAGATTAAGAGTCTTAAGAGCCTCCTTCAGTAATTGCAATGTGTGGACCTTATTTGGTCCTAGCACTGGGGTTAATGCAGCGAACAAGGCAGTTAAATCCATAATTATATGAGCATGAGGTGTGCTGGGGTGGGAAGTTCACGGTGCTCTGCGTGCTGCCACGAGACGCTTGCCTCGAGTGCCGGGAGGTACCTCACTCTCACACCCTCTAAGTCCAGTGCTGACTTCCACACCACCCTCACGGTCATTCTCCCCACTTTTACCAGTGAGGAAACTGAGATAAGTTTCCATGATTTTGTGGAGGTGCCTGGCAAACAGGTGGTCAGGTGGACACTGGAAGCAAGAACCCCAGGGTCAGAGCCCTTTCTGTAGGACACCAAGGTTAACACTAGTTCCTTATTTTTTTTTTTTTGAAGATTTATTAGTCTGAGAGAGAGAGAGGGAGAGAGAGAGAGAGAGACCATGAGTAGGAGGGAGAGAGAATCTCAAGCAGACTCTGTACTGAGCATGGAGCCCAACATGGGGCTCGATCTCATGACCCTGAGATCATGACCTGAGCCGAAACCAAGAGTCGGACACTTCACCGACTGTGCCCCCCCAGGCGCCCCAACACTTACCCCCTCTATATTTCAATATGGCTAAAGGGGTCCTACATACGAGGCAGGTTTGTGCGTCCTGGAAAAAACCCACCCTGCCAAATTCAGTGTTCTGTTTTTATGCTCACAGATACGTTACATTCATGATGACTACCGTCCCTGTCCAGTGCCCCATGAAATGTAGAACAGATCTGAAGGCTGGTAGAGTAGTGTTATTTGTTGTTTTTCTTCTTCCTTCTGTGGCAGAGCCAGGGTCCCAACAGAGTCCGGGCTCTTTCTGCCAGACTGCTCTCCTTCCTTTCCAGCTCAGTCTCTGTCAGAGCCAGCTCGGCCTGATGAGCAAGGAGTGGGCACCCGGTGCTGTTTATTTGTCCTGTGAGTACAAACACTGTCTGAGAAAGAGAACTCATTTCTGAGTTGGCAGCAGGTCCCTTTAGGTCTACCTCAAAAAAAAAAAAAAATCTTCTCAAGTACACAGGTCAGCAAAGTATCTGTGAAGCCTACTAAGTTTATGTCTCCTAGGTAGTCATCAAAGCCTCGAATATTCCCTGTGATCTGGCTCCTGCTTCACCTTCCTACGCTCCCCCTCACTTCTTCACCTCCTTCAGCCTTGGGTCTTTTCTCAGCTCCCTGAGCAGGTCACACTCATTTTCGGCCTCCCCTGATCTTTGCAGACCCCGTAGCCCCCATCTCTGCTCTGCTATTTTCCTTTGTTATGGAAATTTTAAATGATAGATGCATTATGCATACAAATAAGTGTATATAATTTTATGTATCACTGAAAGAAGAATAATAAAACTAACACCTGTATACGTACCATCCAATGTAAGAAACAGTAAAAATAGAAATTGAATACTGTACAGAGAGGCCTCCTGCATATTCCTCTATAATCAGATCCCTGCCCCCCTCCCCATGACCACAGTGCTGAAATTCCAGTGCCATACATCCCTAAACAGCATGCTGTTTAAATTTGCCTGCTGAATGGGGTTCACGCTGAGCAGATTCTTCTGTGAGTTGCACCTCTGGCTCAATACTACGTTTTTGTGGTGGACTTTCACTGCCGGTGCGTATTTCACTGCATGCATACACCAGCATTTAACCAGCCTATCATTTATGTGCCACTTGGGTGATTTTCAGTTTGGGGCTGTTATGAACGATGTTGCTGTGAACATTCTTGTATATGTCCCTTGTGCCCGCCCCCCTCAATGCAAGAGCTTCTCCACGATACATACCAACAAGTAGAATTGATGGGCCATAGGGTATGAGCCTGCTCAGTTTTATTAGGTAATAACAAATTGTTTCCCAGTATGGCTGTAACAATTTACACTTCCACCAGCAGCAAATGGCAATTCCTGTTACCACACAATCTCGCCAGCATGTGGTAATGCCCAGCTTTTTTAATACCTGTCTGTGGTGGGTGTGAAATGATATCTCATTGTGGTTTCAAATCAATTTCTCTGAGTACTAATGAGCTTGAGTTTCTTTTCAAATGTGTATGGGCCATTCTTGTGTCTTGCATGAAATGCCTAGTCATGTCCTTTTGTCTATTTTTTCTCCTCAGGTTATTTATTATTTTTTTAAGTTATGGAGTTCTAATATTTTGGACATGAATTCTTTGTAACTTATATTTTTACTCTGCGGTGTCTTTTGATAAACTGAAGTTCTTATTTTTAATATAGTCAAATTTACAATATATTCCCTTGTGGTTTATACTTATAAAAAATCTTGAATATGATTTTTTAAATCCCAAGGTCATAAAGATGTACTTCTCTATAGACTTCTAAAAGTTTTATGGTTTTGCCTTTCATATTTAAGTCTTTAATCCACCTGGAATTGATTTTTGAAAGGGAGGAATCCAATTTCATCTTTTTCCACATGGATACCCAATTAGCCCAATGCCATAGTTCATCCTTCCCTTCTGATCTGCAAAGTCTGCTCCGCCATAAATCAAGTCTCCGTGCTTTGTCTGTTTCTGGGCTCTCCAGTATGTTCCACTGGTTTAATAGAATGCCTATGCTAAATCCATGCCATCTTAATTACTGCACCTTTGAAAGAAAATTTGGTATCTGATAGGGTAGGTCCTCACCCCAACCAAATTCCATCTTCTTCTTTAGAAACGTCTTAACTGTTGTCTTTTCTTCCATTAGAATTTTAGAATCACCTTTTGAGTTCCAAACAAACAGTTGACTGGGATTTGAATTTATAGATAAATCTGAGGGGAATCGTCTTTAAGATTATTGAATCTTCCTATTCAAGACCATGGCAAAATTCTTCCTTTATTTCAGGTATAATGTCTTTCATTAAACTATTATAAATTGTTTGCAAAAAGGGCTTGCATGTCTTTTGTTGGATTTATTCCTAGAGATTTAAAAAATTTAGTTGCTGTTGTAAATGGTATCTCTCTTTTTTTTTTTTAAAGATTCTATTTATTTATTTGAGGGAGACAGAGAGGGAGAGGGAGGATCAGAGGGAGAGGGACAAGTAGACTCCCCACTGAGCACAGAGCCTGACAAAGGGCTTGATCCCACCACCCTGAGATCATGACCTGAGCAGATCAAGAGTTGGATGCTTAGCTGACTAAGCCACCCAAGAGCCCCTGTAAGTGGTATCTTTTTAAGGAAATATTTTTATTTGTTTTCTTTTTTGAGTACTGAAATGTAATTAACTTTCTTGTATTGACTTATAACTAGGACCATTGCTGAAGTCATATTTATTCCTAATACATTTTTTTTCAGATTCTTCTGACTTTTCTATATAGACAACAATATCGTCCACAAATAATGACAGCTACATTTTTTCCTTTCAAATACTTAATCTTTTACTTCTCTTTCTTGCCTTATACTGGCCAGGTACTCTGGGAGGGACAGTGTTGAGCAGAAACATACTAGGCATTCATTCTGTTCTTTTTCCTAAGCTTAAGGGGAATGCCTTTAACACCGAACCATTAGGTATGATGTTTGCTGTAGATTTTTATAAATTCCATTTATCATGTTAAGGAAGGTCCCTTTTATTCCTAGTTTGCTAATATTTTAAAAATACATATACAATGAATGGATATAGAATTTTTTCAAACATTTTTTCTATAGGTATAGAAAAAGTCACATGCCTTTTCTCCTTTAACCTGTTAATGTAATAAATTATATCAATTAATTTTGGAAGGTTAAACCAACCTTTCAATCTTAAGAAAAACCCACATTAATCATGATATATCCTATTTTTGTATGTTCCTGGGTTCGGTTTGCTAATACACACTTGAGGGTTTTGCATCTATGTTTAAGAGTGAGGTAGAGTTCAGATTTTCCTTTCTTTACATTGTTTTCTGGTTTTGATATTAAGGATATCTTAGCTCATGAAATGAGTTGGGGGATGTCTTCTTTTCTTCCTTTCTTTGGAAGAGTTTGCAAAGGGTCAAAGAATTCACCTGTAAACGTGTCAGGATCTGGGTTTTCTTTGTGGGAAGATTAAAAAAAAAGATTTATTCATTTATGAGGAGAGCGAGAGCCCAATGATGGAGGCACAGAGGGAGAGAGAGAGAGAGAATCTCAAGCAGATCCGTGCTGACCGCAGAGCCTGACGTGGGGCCAGGACCCTGAGATCATGACCTGAGCTGAAACCAAGAGTCAGATGCTTAACAGACTGGGCCATCCAGGTGCTCCTCATGTGAGGAAATTTTATATATCTTTAATGGTTATAATACTATTCTAAAGGGTTGCCAACAGCTGTTTACCAGATGTTTTTCATCAGTGTTTTTCATTAATCCTGTTTGCTAAAGATACATTCCTGATTAATTTATATTCCTGATGGCTTCTGTTGGGAGAAAAGGTGATGCTTGGAATGTCTGCACAGAAGCTTGGAAATCCCAGCCAACATGGATCCCCATAATGTCAGTTCAAGTCCTTAGAGTCTCCAGAGTCCCACTCCTTTGGTCAAGAAGAGCTCTAAGAGACAGTCACTGACTATGTGGGTTTCTGTAACTCCATGAGACTCTATGCAGCCAAGGCTAAGAGAATGAACTTGCAGGCTGTCTGAAGTGAGTTTGAATTTTGGCACTGGGACCTACTGGCTGTGTGAAGCTTAGATTTAATTCTTCTGAGTCATAGTTTCCTTATCTCTAAAACAGGGCGTAGTCAGTCATAGAGACCTCCTAGAATTCTTGTGAGAATTCAGTCAGAACATGCATGCAAAGTACTTCACATAATGTCTGGCCGATACAAAGTCCCCAGTAAACCCTCACCATTGTAACTACGACAAGATGGGAGACATACAGGACAGATTTATGAGAAGAGGACGATGACAGGCCTATCTCGCTGGGACTGGATTTAAGAAGGGAATATTCATTCTCTAGGACACAAGGGCCCCCACTATAGTCCAGATTCCCTTTGAGGAAGACTCATGATGGGCGACTGATCGTGTGTATGGGACAGGAATTCAGGAATCTCTTTCCTGACAATGGATTGGGCTAATCTCATGCGTCCTAAGGCTTCCAGAAAAGGGTACGGTCTAGCACCTCTCTCTAGCTGTGTGCTGCATTGGCTTCTTGGGATAAAGATGAAAATGCAACCCACGCCTCAAACCAAAAAGACAAAAATCCTCTTCTTTAAGCTGGGTCCTTTGGTTGGGCACAGTGACCCTGTCCCTACCACTCCCCCTTCCATTTCCTACCTCACACTTTCCTGAGCCCAGCACGCTGCTGCCTTGCAGGCAGGTTCTAGTACTAAAGCAGAGTTTGAGGGGGTGCATACTATTAGGGCTTGTTCAAAGTCTAGGGTACACCCAAACCTTAATTATAACTCTTGCCCTCCTGGTCATAACAGTCCACTTGAGAAGTAACTGCATGGCAATCATTGTAATTAAATCCTCTCACTGGGCTTCATTAAAGGCCATAAAAATTTAAACAAGCGAAGTTCCTCTTAAATTTGCTGTGGGTCCTCTCATGGCATTTATTCATAGAAGATGCTTGTTATGCATCTACTACGTACCAAGGGCCAGGCTAGGTCTTAAGGATTGGTGACAAGGGCCGGTGCTCCCCAGGATGGCTCAGACTGTATATATAAGAGATCTGTCTTTTCTACACCAGGGTCCTGCCCTCACATTTGCCAGACAAGAGCATCCCACAGGAGAGCAGTCTCTGAATATTTGGAAATTAGAAATACTCTACTCACTTCTGACAGACGACTTGTAGTTCTTAGAAAGTGGCTTTCTATGGTGAAGAGAGAAGGGCTTACAGTTCTTTCCTAAGCTAAGGAAAATGGACCGCCAGGGAGAGTTGGATGGGGAGAGTAGCAGACCAAAAGCAGTCGGGAGACTGCTTCATCAGATAGCATAATTGTGAGGAACTCGGGGTCTGCATTCAGATTTACCCAGGTATGGCCCCCCACTTTGTTACTCTTTCACGGAGTAACCCTGGGCAAGCTATTGAATCTGCCTGCTCCGAAATTCCCTCACCAGGTTTAGGTGAGGTTCGGTAGCTTCTTCTCTAAGGACTCGGCAATTTTTATGGGTCTGACTTTAGGGGAGATAGCTGGAGAGGCAAACTGAAGTAGGACTGTGAATTAATTTTAAAAATGCCTTCTAAAGAATTTAGTGAGCCCAGAAATCATTGGACAGTGTCAAATTCACTTGGCATCTTCAGAAAGTTCACTTCTTGCCACGTGTTTGTTGTCTCTTAACATTTTTTAACTTTCTCAAAGGATATCACTGCAACCACAATGAACATTTTTACTTCTAAAAAAATTTTTTTTAAAAGATTTATTTATTTGCGAGAGACCAAGCAAGCGAGTGCTTGCGGGTGGGGGGAGGGGCAGGAGAGGGAGTGAGAGAATCTCCGGCAGACTCCCTGTTGAGTATGGAGCCAGACACGAGGCTTGATCTTACGACTCTGAGATCACGGCCTGAGCCGAAATCAAGAGTTGGAGGCTTAACCAACTGAGCCACCCAGCTGCCGCTCAATAGACATTTTTAAAAAGAGAAAAAAGATAATTGCTCACTGCCCCACCACATTATCAAAGCAGTTCTCTTCGTTCCCTTTGAGTAAGTAAGTCCCCTTGATAAATGAAGGATTTATGATCTTAGAAACTATAGGATCTGGAGCCTCATAGGCTGAGACATTTTTTGGTGGCAAGTCTGCCTTTCTCTTCTGCAGAACTATCCTAGGAGACCCTGGGGAAAACACCCCGTGCGGAGGCTAAGCCCTCTGATGTGGTTGGTCATGTAACAATCTTTCCTTCTCAGGGGATGATAGGAAGCGGCTGCAAAGTCCTTTCTAAAGACAAGCTCAGGGATGTACAATGAGTGAAAAGGACGTGTGACATTTCCCAAGCCAGTGCTTCAAGCCCCCTTCTGGATAGCATGCTTGCTGTCTTCCTTGATTCTGCAGAAATCGGGAGAAGCTTGTCCTCGCCTGTCTCAAATTAGATTTAAATAGTTTTGATTGGCTGCCGCCGCAGACCACCATCCCTGCCCAGAGAGCCCAGCCTGTGCTGCTCGGGAGGCTGAAAGCCGTCCGAGTGAGAGTGAGCCCGCTGCGGTCTTCTCCCTTCGCTCAGTGAACCTCTAGCGCCCAGGGCCCCAGGCTGTTTGTCCCGCTGATGCAGCTCAGCTCCCAGGGCGCTGCACTTGACAGCAGAGTAAAGCCCTTCCAGGTGTCATGATACCCACTAAAAAGGGACAAGGACACAGTCTTGCGTTCAGGACGGGATCCCGAATTTTGGCCTGTCCTTGGAGCAACTGTATTATTTGTATCTCCAGTCTTAAGAACAATACCTTAGCACTCAACAAAGAAGTTGGTGTCAGAACCCTCTGGGGCAGCTGTGAGGAAACCATCCTTCTCCCAGTTCTCTCTTCTGCTGGTGTTAAGAATTTGCTAACACCAAACACTTGAGGTCTATTTTTGGGAGAAGTTTTCCTTCTTGTTCTTTACTTTCCCTGGACGTTCCCTAACTCAGCTTCTTCTCCCCACAGTGGTTTTCCACCAAGGGCGGCTGTCATTTCTCTCAAAGGATGGCTATGTGCCATGCCCGTGGATTGTGACTAGCAAACCTCCATTCACATTTGGAGAGCAACGATTTGGAGGCAAGTGATGCCTTCCACTTAACAAGTGGTCTGAGTGTTCTGATCCCTACGGGAGGCAACGTGAGGGTGAGGTCGAAAAGAAGGCACAGTTCCTGCCCTTAAGGGGTGTATAATCTCACTGAGATAAAATGGGGAATACCCAAACAGATATTGGAAATCATGCAACCACGAGGGCTAGTATTTACAGAATGCTTGCTAGGGGCCCCCCATTCCTAAGCACTCTGTTACCTCATATAATCCTCACAACACACCAAAGGGCTAAATTCTATTATTATCATCACCATTCCCGCTTTACAGATGAGAAAGTCAAGGCAAAAATGTATTGAAGTAATTTTCCCAAGGCCATAGAGCCAGCAAATAGGCTGAGCTGGGATTCAAACCTAAAAATCCTGATGTTAGGCGCGCCTGGCTGGCTCAGTTGGAAGAGCATGTGACTCTTGATCTCGGGGTTGTAAGTTCGAGCCCCATGCTGGGTGTAGAGATTACTTAAATAAATAAACCTAAAAAAAAATAATTAAGTAAAAATCCTGACTCGAGAGCCGGTGCTCTTAGAGCTTGCTTCAGTATGCAAAGCAGTGTGTGTATTTTGGAGGTTGGACCAAATGGCATTGGCGGTAAAGGCACGAGGGTTCTCGGGGTGCAGGAGTCAGTGAGGCTGGAGCCCTCGTCAGCTTCTCGTACCTCGCTTGCCGGGCTGAGCCAGGGAGGGTTTGTGCGGTTTCTGGGAACTCTGCAAAGATGTCTGAGAAGAGACTTCCCAGCCACAGAGGTTTTATGGCATACTTTCACGGCTTTCATGAGACGCGGGCTGCAGGACGCCAGGCTGGGCTTCGGCTCTGACAGGAGAGGACTGACCACATTGGGATAGTCACACATGAGGCTCAGATGGCCACTGGCCAACACAAAGATGTCACCACACCCAGTGTCACTTTACCCCATCACAGGCTGGATAAAATGGCTGTCCCTTATGTAATAACCAAACTTTTTTTTTTTTTTAAGCACTGTGGCCAGGGGACTCAGGTTCATACTAACTGCGTGAATCCCCTTGGCTTTAGAACCCTAGTATGTGGGAGCTGGAAAGGACCCTGAAAATAATCTCTGTTCATCGCCTGAGCCCCAGAGAGGGGAAATGGTGCGTTGAAAGTGGTGGGAGCGGGAATCATGTCTCCGTAGCTGGTTCAAGTGGTTGGCTTACTTGTTTTCCAGACCGTGTTTCACTCATTTTCAACAAACATTTGTTGAGATTTCCATGTGCCTCATGTCCTCCTTCTAGTGAGCAAGCAGGTGAAACCACAAAAACACACAAAACAAAAAGCGAGCAACCAGACAAAGTATGCACTACAGGGGAAACGGAGTAACTGTAGGGACCCGCTTTAGATGGGGTGCTTTCAATTCCACATTCTCCTCCCCGGCTAGGATGACCTTGGGCATGAACTTCACCCCAAACCATCATGTTGCCCATCCCTTTACACCTGGAATTGTGCCTCTGGGGTAGGTCCTGTTCACCTGTAGCTCATGGAAGTGATGGGGCTGAGGATGCCTCAGCTGCGGGAGTATTCTTTCCACACACGGGAGGGAAGCCACCGTCTCAGAGGCACGGCTGCCTGGCTGCAAGCCCACGGGTGCAGGTGTTGTTGTCCTCCTGACAGAGGCCCCAGACGCTAGAGCACTAGAGCACCGGCACACCCTCAGCAAGGGAGGGCATCGGTCAAGTTCAGAATCCCATGGCTGGCAGGGCATGAGCAAGCAAGGCAATGCGACGAGATCAGCAGAACTTGGCAGTGACGCCCTGTCTCCTCGTCATGTGGCATTTCTAGAGACCTCGTAGCCTGCACTCACTTGCTCACTCATAGATCCCTCCCTCCTACACTCACTTATATGATTTCTTTGTTTAATCTCTCATTTTTATAAGAATTCCCTCAGCCATACACTCATTCATGTCTCCTTTCATCCAGCCCCTCGAGCACTTCATCATTCATTAATTCATGCGTTCACTCAGTCTCTCGTTTACGTTTATTGACTCATACACGTCAGCACCTATACACCCGCTGGGTCTCACTCGCTTCCTCTCTCGCACATTCTACTAACTTTTACCAAACACACGTCGTCGTGTCAGGCTCAAGTGCGCTTAACCCCAGACGGGTCAGAGGGCGCCTGTTACCCTTTCCTTATGCGGTTATTGGCCATAAGGCAGCTTTTAGGTAAATTCTAGAACAAGGTGTGAAATGACAGATGTGCACCCGGAGGTACAGACCAGTTATTGTGGGAGTTCAGGTGGTGCCCTCTCAGGCACCCAGGGACCCTTCTTCCCTGCAGTGCCAGAGGTGACCGGATACATGTGGTCTCACAAAGGCATTAAGGACCTCAGAACTTGCTAGACCAGTGGGTATTTGCATTTTAGAGGAGGAGAGAGGGAGCAATGTTGTAGCTGGTAAAGGGTCAGACAGTAAATACTTTAGGCTTTGTGGGTCTCTGTCACAGCTACTCAATGCTGCCACAGACAAAGCTTAAGGAGCACGGCTGTGTGCCAACAAAACTTTACTTTGGGACATTGAAAATGGAATTTCCTGGAATTTTTACATGTCATGGAACATTATTCTTCTTTTGATCCCCCCCATTTAAAACTATAAATACTGGGGGTGTCTGGCTGGCTCAGTTGGTAGAGCGTGTGACTCTTGATCTTGGGGTTGTGGGTTCGAGCCCCATGTTGGGTGTTGAGATTAGTTAAAAAATAAAATCTTAACGAAAAAATAAAACGGTAAATACCATTCTTAGATTATGGGCCATACAAAACCGTGCTATGGGCTGCGTTTGAACTGTGGGCTGTAGTTTGCCGATCTCATTTTAGCTCAAAGAAATGAATGAACAATGGCTAGGTGCCAGGTGGTAGGAACAGGTGCCACTGGTGCAAACAGTTTGGGGTGGACAGTCCTTCTCCCCATGGCTGCTCTCTCTCCTTATGCAGAGTGATGAGAGCCCAGGAAGCATGTCATCCCAGGCATAGGGAATGTGACTTTGAAAATAAAGGATAGGCATTTTCTGACCTCGTTAATGTCCTGTGCACTTGAAACTGACGCAGGAGAATGACTGAAACAATGAGCTCTCCCCTGCCCCAGTATGTGCTCGTTCATATGTTTAGGGGTTACCTCCCAGTGCTTGCCCAGGACTTGGCACATAAGAAGGACTCAGTAAATCTTTGGTGAATGAATGCCTGGCATGTTGCAGGCACGCCATGCTTGTGAACAGGACCACGAAGGCAGTGAGCCTTCTGTAGTCTGTGCCAGCTCAGGTCAAGACAAAGGTGGTGGGGAAATCAGTTAGGGAGCCTGATCTGAGCCTAGCTGGTGGGACTCTGCCCTCTGTGTCCTCAGGGTTGCCCCAGACTCAGCTGTGAGAAAGCACATCTTCCCTAGCTGAAGTGTCTGTAAACAGACAAGCTGGTGTTTGCAATATTCTTTGCATATGTAAGCAGGTTTCATTATGCATCTAGTTGTGCAATTTTCCACCAGGGCTTGATTGTTTTGGAGTAGGAAAAGAGGATGAAGGATGGATATTGTATCTTCCAAAGTTTGTGCTTTGAAATATAATAAACGTTTTTTTTTGTCTAAAAAGAAAATGACCTATTTTCTTGTAAGTTTCCCTTTTCTTTTTTGAACACTGTTCCTCATCAAAAATAAAATTCATGAGGGGTTTAACAAAGGGTTTTGATAGGGGCCCATATCTTGCTTTTCCATGGGAATCATCTAAGAACATGCCCCTTCTGTAGAAATACTGATCTCTGAAGAAGACTTGTTTTCCAGTGCACGCCTTGAGAAAGGATATAGTACAGCTGCTTATTTGCTGAATAAACCCAGACATCCCCCTAGCCTAGTGTAGTCCCCAGATAATGCCAGAGAGGAAGATACAGAATCACTGAATCTTGGGTTATGGGCTTGTACACGGATGGCAAACTCGTGGCACATTTGCTATTCCTGCGGCCATAACAGATACTGCTAATCAGTCCTATTCTTCTTCCCAACTGAGCCTGGTACCTGCCCCAGAATTGCTCCTAAATTAAGTCAGCATGTGAAAAGCCCCACTCCAGCCGCTTGGGTGGGCAAAGAGCACGGGCTTGGAGGAGAGTCGGACCCAGCTTCTGACCCAACCCTGAGATGTAACTGCTGAGTAGTTTTGAATTAGTTCCTTAGCCTCTCCGAGTCTCAGTTCTTCCATGGAAATAATAACATCTCTTCACAGTACCCAGAGGCCAAGATGTATGTAAGACCCTGGCACCATATCTGGCCCCTGCTACCCACGCCATAAAATTAGCTTCTTTGCTTTTCAGTTAAGCAGCGTACAAGGGGACCTGTTCCAACAATCTACTCAATATACAGAGCCCTTCTGCTGCTCCAGCCAGGGACACCTTAATCTCCGTGTACACATTCCAGGGACGGCACTGGCATGTCTACCCGTCCCACGTTTGGAAGTTCCAGGTTTCTCCAAGGCTTTTAGAGTGTTGGCATGTGTTTGGAAAGAGGGGTCTGCTGTGGAGACCCAGAAAGGGCATTTGCCTCGCACACGTTTGATGTTAGCTGTCATTTGTTGTGCATTGACTCTCTGCCAGGCCCTGGGCTATGTCCTTTACCTCGCTTGTTGCCAACTAGGGCTGATCTCAACCCTGGGGAACATTTGACAATGTCCGGAGATGTTTTTATGGCCACAGCTGAGTGGGGGGTGCTGCTGGCATCCAGGGGGTAGTGACCACAGACGCTGCTCAACAGCCTGCAGGGCACAGGCCCCTCCCCCAGCAAGGAATCACCAGCGGGGATGCCGGCCGGCTGTGCCAGGCCGAGAAAGCCTGCCCATGAATATCGCCCTCAGGCTCTAACAGGTCTGTGCGAAAGGTGCTGTTAGTTTACCACTTTTAAGATGAAGAGGCCTTCTATCCCATTCTGGTGATGGGTAGTAAGGAGGGCACATATTGCATGGGGCACTGGGTGTTATACGCAACTAATGAATCATCGAACTTTGCATCAGAAACCAGGGATGTACTGTATGGTGACTAACATAATATAATAAAAAAACATTAAAAAAAAAAAAGATGAAGAGGCCTTGCCTTGTTGAACCACACGGCCAAGGTCATTGCGCCCTTAAGGGATATCCGTGCCCCACGTGTTCCTCTCTGCTGTCCTCCTCGTGTTTGACTGTCGCCCTGCACACCCCGCTTTCTCTTGCCCTTCTGTTGTATTTTGCTGGTTGTATGATGGGGAGAGAGCACAAGGGAACATGCCTGCCCATGTGTTGCGGGCCCGCTGGCCTCGGCTATCAATTACCCCTGCTTCTGGCTCCCAGAGCTGAAGACTTTGTGCTCCAAGGGCCGAGGTGCAAGCCTGGCTGCTCCCTCTTTCACCTGGGCAGGGCTGGGCCTCCTGAGTGGCTCACCTGGCAGGATTAATTGGGCGAAGTGATGATGTCAAGTTTAACTTGTTGCTGGAGATATGCTGAATCAAGGAAGCAAGCGGGGCAGCAGGGTTAATTACCAAACCTGCTGTGGTCACCAGAAACCAGAGAGGCTTCTGCCCAGAGGACCTCAGGGAGCTTGGCCGGGCAGCGAGCCGAGGAGTACAGGTGTGGCCGTGCACCGGGAGTGCTGGCATTTGCTGCCCTGACTTGTGGAGAAAGGGAACTCGGCTGCCGGGGCTGAGGAGAGGTGCTCGTGGGGTCTTGCTTCACCTGTTTGTTTTTTAGTGAGCTCCATGCCCACTGTGGGGCTTGAACTCACGACCCCAAGATCAAGAGTCACACGCTCTACTGCCTGAGCCAGCCCCGCGCCCCGCTTCACCTGCTATTTTAACCTGGCTGCCTCTGTCATCCTTCAGGCTCCCCCTGAAGATCACTTCGTCAGGTGGGTTTCTCTGACCTCGAAGATGAGGTGGGCCCCCCCTCACAAACTCCCTTCGTTCCCCATCTTTAACTCACAGCACTTCATACACTCACAGTCTTGTAATCAAGTACGTATCGTACTTGGTTTCCCACTGGTCTGCCCTCGTAGCCTGCAGGCTTGTAAGAATAGGGGCCACGTCCGTCTGGCCTGCCACATCACGCATGACTGGTGCATGGGAGGCACCCCGAAATTCTTTGTCGGCTGCTTCACCGATGGGCTGTGAGCAGCTCGGGCGACTACCCAGGTGAGGACGGGGCTCACAGAAAAAGCTGAAAGGTATAGGAAGAAGATGGTGGACGGACGGCCCTGCCTCATTCTCCACGCTGGTCTCTTTTGTCCAGAGTCTTTCTTCCTGGAGTCATTTTCGGATCCCCGCCTGTGGCTTCCCCTTGGGATTGCAGGGTTCGAGCTGAGCACGTACAATGGCCTCAGGGGCCCCTCTCTTCCCTACTTGTGAAATTGTCACTGCTTATCAAGGGAGCGAAGGGGCTTTTGGAAGCCTCTGTGCTGTGAGGCAGGCTCCAGCAGGTCATCCTCTGAAGTGTGTGGCTTGTGAGTGTCACCCTCAGCGAGGCCTGGGGATGCGGGATGGTTACAGCTTCCTGACTTGACCCAGCATTAATAACAGAGTGAACGTTTATTGAGCTATTTACCACTGCCGAACCCTGGCCAGCCCCTCATCGACACGTACTGCCTTGTTTTAGCCTCATAGCAATCTTATGAGGTTAGACAAAAATTACCATGAGTTCCACTTCATGGCTGGAACAATTGAGGCCCAGAGAGATTATGTAATTTGCCCAATGTTATACTGCTCAGTAAGAGACAGAGGGAGAGTTTTATCCCGGATTTGGCAGTCCCCACAGCCCACATTTTCTCACTACAGTGCCTGTGCTGAGAAATGTTGCTAGAAAGCTCTGCCTAAAAAGGTCTACCTGACAACTGCTGGGGCTAAGAAAGCTTTGCAGTAGGCAGGAAGGAAGCGGTCTCTAGTGTGATGGCGTGCTTGAGCACTAAGAGGGGTCACACGATGACCGTCATGAACCAAATATAGGAACAGGTTTTCATGGTGTTATCTAGCTTCTGAATGCACTCTTAATGAATTAAGCAACATAATACTCGGCCAGATGAGTTTTATCGTTCCACCTAGAAAACAGGGAAGCTGGGATCTCGAGAGGCAAAACGTCTCACCCAAGGCCATGCAGCTGATGGGTGGGAGCACTCAGATCAGATTCTCTGTGGCCTGCATGGTTCGTGATGGCACGTCTGGTGATGATGTCACCTGACTTATACTAATAATGGCTACCGCCACCTGGGACTGTAGGACCCAAGGACGAGACATTAAATGATATATCATAAGGACTCCTAATTCTGTTATAAATTGCAATTATTTCACTTAAGTTTTTTTGGAAGACCTTGAGTCTGCCATAGAAGTACCTTTTTCCTCCAGTTTTCTTATGTATAAAATGAGACAAAATCACCCCCAAATCTGCTAGTAGTTATGAAAAATATACCTTAGGAAATTCAGCTCAAGAGGGACATCTAGATTTTCAAAGATGTTTGGCTCATTGCCTACTTTAAGTCAGGGGTTCTCCTCAGTCACACAAATGATGACATATTCTCAAAGCTCTGCTTGGAGGAAAGAAGGTTAGCAATGGCTACTACGGGTAGTAGCAATGACTGCATGGAAGGACCTGCCCATTTTGCAGATGAGGACACCAAGGCTCAATGGGCTAAGGTACTCAGTTCAATGTCACTTAGGTATTAGATGGCAAAGTTATGGCATGGGGCTTTGGCTGACTCACAGCCTTCTTATTTATACTAAGCCACCTTCCTCTATAGGGAAGAATAAAAACCAAATCAAAACCCAACAGTAATAGGTTCCACAGGCTCCTTCAGCATTTTCACTATTCGTTTTCTCACAATCTATGTGATGGGAGAGACTTCTCCTTGGAACTCATGAAATCCTTCTGATTTATGTTGTTCCTCTTCTGGACCCAGGAATATAAAACCAGTATATAAACCCAAGTTTGGGAAATCAAAATCAACACTCATTCCCACATTAATCCTTTCTTTTCCAGGCTGAACAGACCTAGGTCTTTTCTCCCGGTCTTAGCCCAGGGGTGGGAAGCAGACCTCAGGAGGGGGTGGGAGGGTGAGCACATGGCTGAAGAGACCAGGATGCTGAGGCTGGCCCGAAGGCCGTGATAAGGATGTAAACAACAAGACTGGCAGAGGCAGGCAGAGGGAGATTAGCCCAGCTGGCAGCGGCCAGTGGAAAAAGGGTAGCAGCAGTTCAGTGATGGCAAACATGCCAAGTGAGAGGGTGGTGCGAAATGAGTCCTGTCTTTGAGCTAGGGGAACACCCAGGAACAAACAAGGGAGAGAGAAACAGAGACAGAGATAGAAGGGATACCGTGGTTGAGGCATGAACTTTGGATTGCTCCATATATGCTGAGCACCTATGATACACAGGTTTGGAAATCTGTGAAATAATGTAGGTACAGCTCACAGTATAGCATCTTACATATAATCGGCCCTTAGAAAGTGGTAGTCAGTCTTGTAGAAGAATTGCAGCTTAAAAAAATTTAGGAAGAATGATAGGTTTGGAATGTCACCATTTGCACCAAATGACTGTTCATGAATGGCACCTCAAACCATTAGGTGAAATGCTGATGGGGAACTTTATAATGGATGGGGAAGGCTGACAACACATGAATCTGAATCAATTTTAATGCAAAATGAGAAACACTCTTTTTACACGTAAAAGAATGGGTTTGGATCCCTACCTCAAAACATATACAAAAATTAACTCCAAATGCATCATACCTAAGTGTAAAACTAGAAAACTCTTAGATGAAAATGCAGGGTAAATCCTGGTGAACTTGGATTAGGCATCAGATTCTTAGATATGACACCAAAAGTATAAGCAACGAAAGGATAAATTAGGCATCATCTAAAATTAAAACTTTTGTGCTTAAAAGTATACCACCAAGAACATGAAAAGGCCATCAAAGAATAGGAAAAATCTTTGCAAGTCATATATCTGAAAAGTGACATGCACCTGGCATATATGTACATATGTACAGAATTCTTAAACTCCGTAATAAGATAAAAGACCCAATTAAAAGATATAGCAAAGAATATGAATAGACAGTTCTCTAAAGAATATGCATATCCAATAAACACATGAACAGATGCTCAGCCATCAAGGAAATGCAAATCAAAACCACAATGGATTCCACTTCATACCCATTAAGATGGCTATAATAAAAAAGCCAGATAATAAAACAAGTGTTGGTGAAGATGTGGAGAAATTGGAACCCTCATAAACTGTTGGTGCGAATGTAAAATGGTGCAATCACTTGGGAAAATAGTTGGCAGTTCCTCAAACAGACATAAAGTTACCATATGATGTAGTAATTCCACTCCGAGTTATATAACCATATGAACACATGTGCCCACACAAAAACCTGTACACAAATGTTCACAGCTTATAACACTAAACTGTAATACTAAAAAGTGAAAAAAACTCAGATGTCCATCAACTGATGAATGGATAAACAAAATGGGGTATATCCACACAATATTCTACACAATGGAATGTTATCAACCATAGAAAGGAACTAACTATTGACACCTGCTAGAACAGAGGAGCTTTGAAACATAATGCCAAGTGAAAGGAGCTAGCCACAAAGGACCAAATACTGTGTGATGCCGCTTATAGAAAATGAGCAGACCAGGCAACCCTACAGAGACAGAAAGCAAATGAGTATTGCCTAGGGCTGAGTTGGGGGGTGGAGGGAAATGGGGGACTAGGGGTTGATGGCTAAGAGGTATGGGGTTTCTTTTTGGAATAATGAAAATGTTTTAAATTATGGTAATGGATGCACAACTCAATGAATATATTATTAAAAGCCAATGAATTGTGCACTTAAAACAAGACAAAAACCAAAAAAAAAAAAAAAAAAGGACTTAGCACTTTCTCTAAGGTATTCTTGCCAAAGTCAAAGGCTCAAGTTGATTAAGCCTTGAGTTTACGGAAAGCACAGAGGAGAGAGGAAGGTGTTAAACACTGCTGTGAAGACGCAGTTGGCAACACCCAGAATGCAAAAATCCAACAAGACAAACTACCGGGCGTCTTTGACACGCGCATGGCTAAGGACAAAACAGGGAGAGAGAGGGAACTTGTGGAATAAAAGAAATGGAAGAGACGTATCAACCCAATGCAAATTGTTTACATTTGGATGCCATTTAAACAAATAAAAAAAAATACTTATAAGGCAAATAGGGACATTTGAACACTGGCTAAATATTGTGTTTAAGAAATCACTGCCCACACGTGATGTAATGAGCACTGGGTATTATGTAAGACAGACGAACTCTACCTCTGAAACTAATAATACATTATATGTTAATTAATTGAATTTAAATACAAAAAAAAAAACACTGACCAATTTCTAAGGTGTGATAATGGTATCCCGGTGATGTCAAACTCTTACAAAAAAAGGCTAAAATTTGTAAAGAGATCCTGAGATACGTGTGGCTGCAGTGATAGGACCTCTGACCTCGGCTTCAAAATAGCGCAGTCGGGGAGCAGGTTCATGAGCGGGGCTGTAACTGAAGTCAGACTGGCCCGTGAGCGGGTAATCACTGAGACTCGGTATTGCGCGACAAGGCTTCATTATGCCCTTCTCTCTACTTTTACGTATGTTTAAAATTCTCCATTATAAAACAGTTCAAAAACACGTACAGTATAGTGATCGAAGAGAAATCTGACAACTGACGTCTAAGAAATTTTGGCTGCTAAAATATTTAGTAACAACAATAATCACAGCCCTAGCCAAGCACTTGACATCCACTTTACCTCTTCTGATTTTCGCAACAATCTTTCGAGGTAGAGGTTACTCCTGTTCCTGATGGAACCCTAAGCTCAGAGTGGCTACTGACTCACCCAAAGTCTCACCACTGAGATGAGGAAGGGCTGTCTGGGTCCAAGGCCAGAGGGGTTTCTCCTGTACAAAACAGTGCTTCTCTAGGTGGCTCGAGATAGTTCTTTCCCTAGGGGGATCTGGCGGAGCAGAGGGCGGCAGAGGCGCTGCGGTCCTACACCATGTCCCTTCTTGCTGTCAGGTGTCCACCAGGGAACTCCTGCTCAGGCGTTACTGATAATTTATGAGAACAGTTTAAGGGGCTGTCTCCAGCCAGGGGTACACGCTTGAAAATTTAACAAATTTCAAGCACCTATTAGGCTCCACAGAAGGCACTTCGGGGCAGATAAAGAAGCCATGGAACAAAGTAGTTTGAGCAGACAGGTATCCACTGGATGGAGCCTTCCCACTTTTCTAGCCACAACTCTTTAGGACCAATGAATCAGTTCAAGAGTGCTCTGATAACTTCTTTATGAGTAGGGATTTGCGGAGTGAAAATTGGAAAGATGGGAAATTTATATTGGGAGATATTAACATAAGACTGTAAGCATAGGATAAATCTATTTCTGTAAATTACCTTAGAAGGAGGGTTAGCTAGAATCTTAAGCATAAATTAGCACTGAGACTGTTTCTAAAGGAAAGGAATTATCTTTTTTTGTTTAAAGATTTTATTTATTTATTTGAGAGAGAGAGAGAGATAGCAAGAGAGAAAGGACAAGCAGGGGGAGAGGGAGAAGCAGGCTCCCCACTGAGCAGGAAGCCCGACCTAGGGCTTGATCCCGGGACCCTGGGATCATGATCTGAGCCGAAGGCAGATGCTCAACCGACTGAGCCACCCAGGCACCCCAGGAAAGAAATTATCTTAACACTAAGTAAAAACCATCTCTCATGGCAGGCCTGAGTACCATAAAGTCAGCCTGAGAAAGTCCCATGAAAGAGAGAAAGGGAAAGGATCTGGACTTAGAGGTGAAGCTCCTAAAAGTTACTTTATTCAGATACAGGAGTCAAATATAGGCTTGAAAGGAAAGTGAGCCGTACAGACTTCAGAATTCCCCAAGGTCCGTGACGGCTCATCTTCCCCAGAGCCCAGGAAGGATGCCTGGACTTGTCATTGTCATCCTGGGATGGGATGGAGGAGGCGTGGGGGAGGGAATCGCATGCCCACCCTGACTTCTGTGACCTGCCATTTTCCTCTTTGTCTTACCTCTGTTGTTTTCTGGGTAACCAGAAGAAGGGATAGGGATTGGTAATTATTTTAAAAAGTCAGAGGTTTTTGACTTTGTTTTTAATTCTTGAGGCAAAATGTGTTATTAGAAGCCTTTACTGGGGTTTGGGAAAGTCAGCAGTAACATAAATGAACAAAACACCATCCCCACCCTTAAGAAATATTCAGTCTTGGTGAGCATGGTGATAAGATATATGTGTGGTATTGATAGGGCAAAGAAGAATGTTCTAACTTGAGTATAAACAATATGCTGTGAACACAGTGGGGAAATATTAATTCTGCTGGGAGAATGGCAAGAAGTTCCTTGAAGAAATGGTATGAATATGGGCCTTGGGGATGTGGATATGATTGTGACAGGTGAATGCACCAAAAATAAATTCCAAGAGAAACAGCCTTTATTTTAATCAACAAACATTTGTCATTGTGCATAATAATGCAGGCACTAGGCCGGGTACGAGGACAAAAAGCAGAGAGGTGGCCTAGTATATACATACTGTGCTTAAAAATGTCAAGTAAATCACTGCAACTTTTGTGTGTGTGCACGCTCGTGTGTATATGCACGCACATGCACATGTTTTCATGCGGATGTGTGTGTGTGCAGTGGGTCTGGGGGTCTGGGAGTGCTGGAAGGGGGACTGTAGCCAGATCATGGAGGGTCTAGAGCCTTATCTTCCATATGTGGTAAGTTCTTGTTTCTCACATTGAGACTTCAGGCAAGTTACATAATCTTTCTGTCCCCGGTTTTCCTATTTGGTAAAATGGGCATACCAGTGCCTACTCTGAACAGTTGTGAGGATAGTCAGTGTGTTTGCAAATCATCATTACGGTTTCTGACTTTTAGTGGCCACTCAATGAACAGCAGGTATGACTTCTTCAGTGGTCTGCAGGGAACGACTGGCACTTCGGGCAAGAAAAGAAGCTGAAATGGATTTGGGTTTTCAAGAAGTTGTGATAGAGGCCATGATTGGAAGAATGGGGGGGGGTGAACGGGTGGGTGGGGTGAGGTGTGGTGACTGAGTCTGAACTCTGGGAGACCAGGGAGGAGGCTGAAGCAATGGTCTAGGCCAGAGACAAGGACCCAAACAAAGGCACTGGGATGGAATGGACAGAGGCATTATAACTATTCAGGTGGCAAAATGAGCTTGCTGACTAACTGGAAGTAAGAGGTGAGGGAAGGAGAAAACTCTGGAATGGTGACAGGCTTTCTAGTTGTCCAGCAGTTCCACTAACCTGGATCTGTGGTACAGGAAGAGGGATAGGCCGAAGGAGGGGGGTTGAAGGACAGGTAGCGGGGTGTGGGGGAGGGGAGGAAGTGGGGGGTATACTGATGGACCAGAACCTCTTAGGAAGCCCGGTGTTAGAGAAAACAAGAACGCCTCATTGCTCTGTGAGTGTGGGAGAAACGGGGCAAGCAGCCTCCACATCGTGAACAAGTGAATTTCAGAATCTCTAGGCTGTGCCTGGCAATTGTGACTTCCCCGGCTGCAGGATTTTTCTTTCTAACTTGTGTCCCATGAAGTTGGCTTTCTCCTTCTAAGGCATCCCTTCTCAGTGCAGACCTAGAGATCATCTTCAGAACTCTCCCAAAGGCCAACTCCACGGGTTCCTATCCTCCTGCTTACCCTCCTCCACCACAGTTTCCCAGAGAACCTACTCAGCCTCTTCAGGTCTAATCCCGAATTGTTTTCGAGTACAGTTGTACTTAGTGTGAAGTTCATCCTTGAGGTCATTTCCTGACATTCTAGCCAAATGGGTCAGGTGGTTTCCCACAGGTGAGAAGACACAACAACAACAGGAAAACAAAATTCCTTGCTCTGGCCTCTCTTCTCATATATTTCTGTGAACATAAAACCGAACTTACCACATATGGAAGATAACCCATCAGACAGTATGGTAAAAATATTCAGTGTTACTCAGTTCAGAGATGGGCAACAGCTTGCCTCAAGCCCTGGGCCTCAGGCCTTGCTTGTTCCTCCTTCTAGAGGCAGATTATTAGCAAGCATCAGCACCAAACTGGGACCTTCCTAATAGCCTCCAGGGGCTTGGGGAAACTTGGAAAGGGAATAGCCTCCTCAGTCTATAGGTCTGTATGGTTAAACTCTGAGTCTCTGTACTGCTAGAGTCAATGCGGGTGCCAGCAGGCCTTCGTCCCATGTTCGGAAGCCCGAACTCCACTATAGTCAGTCATTCATTTTTTGTGTCCCTGCTAGATTGGGAGTTCCCAGACGGCAAGAGCTCACTTGTGGTGCCTTCAGCAGCATACCCAATGGCTGGGCACAGCTGATAGTTCATAAAGGAACAAAGTGATAGTAAATGAAACCCTTTAGGTGTAAAAGACTCGGGGCAAATTCTTTACTGGGGAATGGGGTGGGTGGGGAAGACAATGCTGGAGGGCCTGGGAGTCTAAAGGGAGTCTGGTGAAGAGTCTGAGAGGAGAGAGGCTACAGACATCCAAGATGAACTACACTGACATCCTAATAGCATCGCCTGATGACGTCTCTGTTGATGGCATATTATAGTGACAAGACTGTATGTTTGAGAATCAGACAATTCTAGGGTTAATCTAGACTCTCACTGCTTACTAATTACATGAACTATGACCATACCATTTTTGGGGGGACCTTAATTACCTTGCTGTAAAGTGGTGAGAATACCTCCCCTACAAAGGCTCTTACTATCTTTTAGGGTAGACGGCAGGATTTAGGAGACCAGCAGCAAATAAAGACTTTGCTATGAGAGGATATCATCCTATCTATTTCTCTATCCATCAATCATATTAGTAAGTGTGCAAGATTATTGTTGCTGTTCTTGTTGTTTTGGTAGTACTCACTATGGTTACGAACACATTGTGAGCACCCAACAGATGTTTATTGGTTGAAAGAGTTACAATGACCTGTGAGCTTTCTCTAGGAAACTATTCCTCCTCCAGTGTTCCCTGTCTGAGTATATGTCACCACCATCTGCCCAGATGTTTAAGTCAAAAGTCTCGATTCCTTGATTTGGAGTGCCTACTTGGGACTCGACACTGGGCAGGGTGGTGGGACAGGGAAGGTAAGGGAAGCTTGAAAGGATGTTAGAGAAAAAAGGAAGCAAAAGAACTTGTCATTTGCTCAATTTTTTACCCTTCTTTACATGTAGCTTATAAGTGAAGCCTTTTAAGAGTGTTTTTGACAACACCTGGGCAAACATGTAGAAATAATTATAATCCACAGCCATCTGAATGGAAAAAGGCTATCAGTACTGTGCATAGGTTCCCTGCATATCCACAGGATATGCAAATGCCCTACTTTGGAATTCTCACCATCTGTGAAAACTAGGAAGAAATACTATTTATTTTATTTTTTTTAATTAAAACTTTTTTGGGGGAGGGAATACTATTTATTTTAAATCCTACTAGGATTCTCCACTCTGGTCCAGCCTATCTGTGGATGAGGTAAATGACTGGAAAGAAGAATTATAAAGGCACATGAAAAATGACTCTTGGCTAAATCTTTTGGGAAACCAGCTTAGAGCTGAGTGAGCTTGCTTATATCTACTGAGTGTGGGCTGTACTTTGTATCTCTCTCTATATATAAAAAATGGCTTCAGAAAAATTCAGTTAGTCTTTGGCTTAATTGTAAGTCACTAGGCCCCTCATTTTAGTGTGTGTGTGTGTGTGTGTGTGTGTGTGTGCGCGCGCGCGTGTGTGCGTGGTGGAGGGAGAACTCTGGGCACAAAGCGGGTATGTACTTATAAAAAAGCATTTGGAATGCGTGTGTAGGAAGGGAACTTTATGGTTCTTTATGTAAGGAAGGAGCACGTGGAGGGGAAGATGTACTTGTGCGTGTGCGTGTGTGAGTGTATGTCGTGCAGGTGGTGGGCGGAAATACCCGGGCAGCCAGCCTCTTAGAGATCCAGACAGCGGGGTGAGATATAAAATGTTGGAGATGGAGATTGTTTTCGTTTCAGAGCAGCACACGGGTCTTTGAGAAACCCTTGACTTTCTCCTCCTCCTAGTCTTGTTAAAAAGGGATTAGAGTCCAATTAAGTCCTTTAATCCCAAGGTAGAGATTCATGTTTTAAAACAGGATTTACAACTTCAAAAAAACACATCAGTGCAAGTTGAAGTTTGTCATTTCAAGTTGCCACCTGCATGGTTCCAAAGAGTGTTTTCAGCAGTATCCCCAACATGTCGTCGTTCTTAATTACTTTGCCTCATACCTCCAGTTCTTCATCTTTCCAAGTACCCTTCAACCTAAATAGCCACATGCTGTTAGAAGTGTTTCTGCTTCTGGACTGCCACAGTCGCCGCTTGGCTTATCTCCCTTCCGTTGGCAACTCAGTGTTCAGGCTTAATAATAACAGTATGAAGAGCCAGTGCTCTTTGGGTGTTTCGTTATGTGCCACACATTGTGCTAAGCACTTTGCACGTGTTATCTTACTGCACTTTCACCGGGCCCGGCCGATTATGGCGCCAGTCCTGGAAACACCTAGCAACACACAGTTTCCCTTTCTGTCTTTTCCTTCCTTTCCACGTGATGTCACAGGACAGAAAAGTGAATCTCTAATCATGATGCCAACACCCTCTCTGGAAAATGGGTGCCATTATTTGGAGGGAAGTTCTTTAAGGGACAGGAACCATGTCATGGCTTTTGGCAGGGAAAGCAAAGTATCTATGAGGATCTGGCAACTTGTTTAACTCCTCTTAGCCTCAGTTTTCTCACCTGTAAAATAGGGATAACAGTAATACTACCTAACTCAAGTGGCTGTTTCAAGGACAACATGAGATCATGTGTCTACAGCTCTGACACATAATACGCACGGCATTGGTCACTATTACTGCATCATCGATGCTCCACACGTACGAAAGATCCAGTACTGCTTGTGACATGGTGTGCATGACCTGCCCAATACCAAGGTGCCCTTATCCCAGCGTTTGTTTCCTACCTGCCCCATAGAAATGGGAGGAACATCCGCTTTCTCCACGTGCTGGGTGATCACAGAGGGGTTGCTGGAGCTGATGAGCACCGGAGTGCTGATATCCACCGTCTGGCGCCCCGAGGGAGAATGAACCATCCTGTTGAGAGTGTTCAAGGCTGTTGTGATGGAGAACTGGCCAGGCCCCTTCCTCCTGGACCCAGGGCCCCTTCGCAGCGTGGGCGTGTGGGCTGCTTTGCCTCGGGAGGCTGAGGGCACCAGGGACAGGCTCTTTGTGTGGGCTGACTGCCGGCCTCTGTGCTTCTCTAAGAGGTGTCTTGCTGTGAGGTTTGGCTGAAAACACAGAAGGTCCAGGAGGAGTTAGTCTTCCTGATCTGGTGCGGGCAGCTAAGTGCGACCCAGCTTAGTCTGATGCCAGTTCAGACACTACCGTCATCTTTGGTCAACTTGCATCTTTTAGCAATGTGTCCCAATTCCTTTGCAGTATCAGTGCATTCTGACAACTCTCCTGCAAAGCAGGGACGGCTCTTATTCTTTACTGCAGTCCACAGGGGGGAAAAATAAGCCATGATACTCTTCCCTGATCGGGACCAGTCTCCCTTCACCCAGTCTTCCCAGGCACACCTACCATTTTCCTCTTTTAGCCACTCCTGAATGCCCCTGGGTGGGCTGCGGCCCCCGTGCTCTCCCACCACGGCACTTCACACACTGCGCTACAGCTATTTCCCTTCCGTACGCACCCCCCCCATCTTGGACTGGCAGCCACCTGAGGGCAACGAGCTCTCTGCCCTATCCCACAGGGGTGCTGAGTGCTTGTGCAATCGTGCGTGTGCGAAGTTGCTCAGGTTTATACGTTCGAGAAGCATCTGCACCAGAATGTAAATCCATTCGGAACTTTGAATCTTTTTTGCTAAGACCATCTTTTACTACTTCCTTTAAACACTTTCATCTCCCCCATTCTTTCTTATTCCATACTATGTAGTCTGTGATACGCTGGTAAACCAGGAGAAGAGGAGAGGAGAGGACAGAAAAGAAAAAGAAAAGAGGAAGCCCTGTTTTATAGAGCTTACTAATTTCTATGGTATAAATATCTACCAATGGTTTACAACTAGGTAGCAAAATTCCTGCAAATGTAAAAACCAGCTCTTGCAATCTAGTTCTAGTTCTAGCACAACCACCGACTGTGCTGTATTTTGCGTGCAGCTCCTTCGGAAGGCTGAAATTCGCTGACAAAGTTGCCCTCCAAAGCCACATGTCTCAGTCTAACGTAGAGATTCGACTATAAAGGTAAAAGGGAATTTGCCCATTTAAGAACTTTTTATGACAATGTGCAAATGATTAAAATAGCCAATACAGAAAATTTTAAAGAGGAGGTAGTTCCTACCTCAAGAAGCTTGTCATATTGTGAAAAAGAAAATCCTGAGGTAGGGGAAGTGGCATTATTATGTCTACTTTAAAGATGTGAGAGCTGTGGTCCAGAAAGGTGATTTATAAATGGCACAGCCAGTAAACAGACCACAAAACAAGAAAATACCAGATAGAAATAAGTGCTTTTTATATATTTTTAAAAGATTTTATTTATTTATTTGACAGAGAAACAGCCAGCGAGAGAGGGAACACAAGCAGGGGGAGTGGGAGAGGAAGAAGCAGGCTCCCAGCGGGGGAGCCCAATGTGGGGTTCGATCCCAGAACGCCGGGATCACGCCCTGAGCCGAAGGCAGACGCCCAATGACTGCGCCACCCAGGCGCCCCAGAAATAAGTGCTTTGACATGATAGAGAGTGGCAGGGGGAGGCACCCACTTTGGGGGGGGGGCGTCAAGGAAATCCCACTGAGAAGGTGACATTTAACCAAGACGCAATGACAAGAAGGAGCCAGCCATATGAAGATGGGGGTAAGAATATTCCAGACAAAGGGATCATAAAAGCTGGAAGATCCTAAAGAGGGAAAAAAACAGTCTGTTTGAGACAAAAATCAAGAAAGAAACAGAAGCTGGAACAGAGAGCGTGAGGAGCTAGGTAGTAAAGAGACCACAGAGACAGGCAGGGGCTGGGTTCCAAAGGTCCTGGGAGGCTCAGGTTTATTCTAAGTGTAATAGGAAGCCTCTGGCAGGACTACGTAGAGGAGTGACATGATCTGTGTTTCTAAAAGCTCATGCCACAGTTTGGCAGTTTCTTACCAAGTTAAACCCATACTTAGCCTCTGACCTAGCCATCCCACTCCTACGTAATTTCTGAAGAGACGGGAAAGCTTATGCCCACTCAAAAATCGGTATGCAAATGTTTACAGTACTTTACTCATAGTTGCTAACAACCGGAAACGACTGCATTGTCTTTCGGCCGTGCACAAACATACTCCGGCACATTCACACAGGGGATACGGCTCATTGATAAAAAGGGACACCTAACAACACGATGAATCCAAAATGCTTTGTGCTAAGTGAAAGAAGCCAGACTCCAAGGCTACATTCTGTAGGATTCCACTGATAGGACATTCTGGAGAAGGAACATTATAGGAGCAGAAGCCAGATCAGCTGCTGCCAGCAGCTGGGAGTCAGGGAAGGGGCTGACTACGAAGAGTCATCATGCTGTTGTATGGGGGGGGGGGTTGGAAGTATTCTATTATCTTGATGGGGGTGTCTGCATTTACCAAAATGTATAGAAGTGAACACCAAAAAGAGTAAATTTTACCGTATGCAAATAAGAAGAAACACATAAAAGCTCATTCTGGCTGTTATACAGAAGTGCCAGCCCAGAAGTAGGGAGATGAGCTAGGAAGTTCCGGAAATTGTCTAGGCAAGCTCTGACGGCAGTCTGGCCTAGGGACAGTGTCTTCTGTTCCCCAGAGCACCGATCCCTCCATTGTTCACCCAGTAAGAGGACAATATATAGTCTTTGAGTTGAATGAGTAAAGTTCTTTACGGTCATTCACAGCTATAATGAAATAGGTTGATTTTTTTTTTTTTTTTTTTTGCCTCTACCTAATTGTTCTGTCCCCAGGTGAGCAACACCTTCAGTGTTTTCATCAGCAACACTGACAAAGGGCTCTGTGTGACTCTGCCCTGTGCTCTGCCAACATGATTAATAGCTCAGTTGGGGGAGGATTGCACAGCTCTTAAATTTGTACCCACTCATTTGAAACAATATCCTTGAGGTTCATTGGGCTGAGCAAGGTTCACATAACCCAGGCAGGCCTCATTGGAGAAGTCCTGACAGGAATGGGTGTGAGCTCAGCATTTGTTTTACCACCTTTTTATCCAGGTGCTATTCAATAAATCAAACGATACATTAACAAGAAAAATCCTGTTTGTGCAGGAAAAAAACAAAAACCCACGTCACTCTTACAAGAAAGCTTTTCTTCTTTCCAATTGCTTTGCATGGCACTGGTAATTCAAAACTTATTTAAAGAGTTCTCAGCAAGTGCTAGTCTTAATGAAATGACTGAAGTCAAAATTTAAGTACTGCTTTAAAAAGCTCAATTTAGATTTCAAGTAATTTTTGAAAATCAGGTTCCCAGATTAGAGCAACCACTTGATTATCTTTTTCCCCTCCTAGCAATTAGGAGAACAAATGAAGCAATGGCTAGTTTGATGATAATCTTGAGGGTTCTTGTAATCACTAATTTTAGAGGTGAAGTGGTGGGGAGAGTGTCCAAATGAATAATCATTAAATGTAGAAGTTTTGGAAAAAAGGGTATCAGAGATGGGTAATAAAATCAATGGTCCTTTTCCCCCCCAGAGCTATGGAGAAGCTTCTTGAAATAATGCAGGGGACTGTGCAAACTCTGAAATGCAAAATTTGAACCACTTCCTATGTATCCAGCTAGGTATTAACTGTGGCCGATCTCTGTCCTTGGAGACTTAAGCACTGTCTCCCCATTACTGTTAATTGCTCCTCTTTAGCAAATGTTGCTTGACCCAGCAAATGCCTCTACCACTAACCTAGGCACAAAAAGCAGGAAGTGAGGCATGCATTCTTGACCACTCCTGCCCTCCTCACTTCCGTCAACCTCCAAGTCCTCTGGGTCCACCTCCTAAGTGGTGTTTGAATCCGCCAACTTGTTTCCAACCTCCTGGTCCAGCCCACTGGCATCTTGTAACTGAGCCATGCATGCACTGGCCTCCTAACTGCTATTTCTGCTTCTTCCTCTCTCCTTTTCCAATTATTCTTCCCACTGTAGCCAGAGGAGCTGTCTTTAATAAACCCAGGTCTGATGGAGTTACTGGGTCCCTTAAAATCTTTCGATGGTGTCTACTGACCTCTGGATCAAGTCCAACCTTTTTATGATATGGCGGAGACCATGGTATTTACTAGACAGTCCTTGTACTCCCCTGTGCTTCTCAGCTGCCTTGAAGACAGGTGGGGCTAGGGGACTGGTTCAGGCCATTGGGCAATGAGTGGAGTGACAAGTGTCACTTCTGAGCTGAGGCATTTACTGATGTACAACGCACTCTTCCTTACTCCTCCCTCACCGTGAATCTGGGGAAGTCCGTCTGTTCCAGATGGCAACCACAAGATGGCCCAGCCTCAGTGTGGGTTCGAGAGTGACTCTGTGAGCAGAGCCTCTCACGGTTCTATGCCAAACATGTAATGTGGATGAGAAGTAAGTTTATCTTTGTGAAGCCAGTGACAGTTGCAGGCTGTTTATTACCACAGCAAAACCTAGCTCATCCTGACTCATACAGGATGATTTATAAAGCCCTCTGTGATCCGTCTCCCACTCACTTCCCTGGCTGCATCGGGTCATTCTCTTACTCTCTAAGCTACAGCTCTAGTACTCTTTTGGTCCTCTGGATTCCCTACACTTCCTCATCCTACAGGACTTTTGCACATGTTACCTCCTTTCCCTAAAGCACGCTTCCCTCCATGCTCCCCTACATAGCTCCTAATCATCTGTCTCATCTTGGCTTAAAAGGCATTTGCTGACCCCCTTCCCACAGAAGTTGCACATCGTTCCGTCCCTCCCCCATTTAGTTCCCTCTCCTTCACTCTTTGCATCATTCATTACACTTAGAATTACTTGATTAATGTCTGACTCTACAATCCCTGAAAGTAGGGACTCACACCTGTCTGCATCTTCAGACCTTAGCCTAGGACCTGACTTAGCAGGTACGCAACGTAAAATTAGTTGGATGACTGAGTATACATATATAGGACAGGGTCACACTGAATGGTTTGTTTTCTAAATTTTGTCTTTTCATTCACTTGTTAAGCTAATTTTTTTACACAGTACCTGTTCTGTGTTAGTCTAACCTGTGCAGCATAAGCAGCACAGCCATCTGGTGTTTAGAGAAGACAGAGACAACAGAGTGGTCAACTAGTGGTGAAATTTTATGGAGGAAGAAAGTTTCTAGTTGAGCCTTATAACCTGAGGGAGATTTGAACAGGTAGAGAGAATTGGGTATGTGTGCCTCAAAGGGGCCTCAGTAAGAGAAAAAGCACTGATAATGAGAATGTTGTTTACTAGAGATTGTAAGAAGACCAACCTCTTGGGACTCATCCTCTTTCCTTCTCTTCCATTTTTCATCCCTTCAACACTGATTGAGTTGGAAGAGGTGGAGAAAACCTTGCAAGCTGGATAGTGTCCTGGGCACATCATTCGCTTCAGAACCTGTTTTGGCTCTTAAGAATGAAAGAATTGGTCCCTGTATCTCCAACTATGCCTTTGTCTGTTTTCACCCTACCTTCCTAGAGGGTGGAAAGCGTGCCTTTTACTGAATTTGTAGCTCCCCACTGCTCACTTTTAATGCTTTATGCCTGGTAAGCATCCAATTAACGCGGTTAAACAATGGAAACTCTCTTTTAAATTTGTAATGACCTGCCTCAAGCTAGGGTGAGACTTGAGGGTAAAGAGGTTAGGAACTCCAGGTTATAGTATTATATTTAAGAAGTACGTAGACATAGTCTAGCATGTGGCCTTCCTTTGTTTTCTTTTTAAAGTAGCTTAAAAAAAAACCTAGAAGGAATATATCAATATGCTCATTTCAAAAGATTTATAAAACAAGTTGCAGAAGAAAATGAAAATTATCTAGAATTTCGCTATCTGGACACTGTTAATATTTTTGTACATTCCAGTCCTCTATCCATTTATATATACACACACATATTTATAAACCTAGTTTCATACAGTTCCATTTATTTATTGTGGTAAAAAACACATGACATACATTTATCCTAATAACTATTTTAAAGTATATGATACAGTAGTGTTGAGTATATTCCTATTGTTGTGAAACAGATTTCAGGACTTTCTCACCTTCTAAATCTGAAACTCTATACCCATTAAACTTTTTTTTTTTAACCAAGAAATAATAAACCTCTTTCCGTAATACCAAATACTCCATGATACTGAATATTCTCCTTTAATATTATTTTTAATGGGTATATATTTTTCATCATAATTTTTAAAAACAAAATACTTATTGTCAGATATTTAGATTATTTCTGATTTGTCACCATTACACACAAGGCTATGGTGAACACTCCATACATATATCTTTGCATACTTGTTTGAATATTTCTTTACAATAAACTCTCAGATGTAGAATTGCTGAATCAAAGGCGATGGAGGTTTTTAATGTTATTGATATGGGTTTGTTTGAGTTTGAGCATGAGAAATTGCACAATTTACACTCCCATCAGCAGAATAAAAAAGCCCATTTCCCCACACTCTTGCCAGACCTGGGTGTTATCTTCTGGCATCTTTTCTTTGGAGACCTTAGTGAACTTCTGAAATAAGCCTCTTATCAAAAAGGCATTTTTCTTAGGCGTCCCTGTGGCACATGTGTATTTCGGAATGAGCATGCGTCTGATGTGGACTTGATACATACCTCTACGAACAAGATGGGGAAGATGCCTACTTGATCCCCTAACTTGCCTTCTGCCCAGTTCTCATCCACTCGGCTGATCACAGTGATGATATCGTCCTGAAAGAGACAAAGTGTCAAGGTCAGCATTTGCTCTTGGTTTTCAGGTGGTGAAAGCTTTCAGTGGAGATCAGCGTGGAATCACGGAGGCTATAGGTTGCAAGAACTGTAACTCTTTCATAATTTATTTATAAAATCTTCCTCTGTAAAGGGTAGCATTTGGGTCACCAAGGCGGCAAGAGGAGTAGAAATAATTTGGAGGACCAGTAGAATCCAACAGAAAATTTGGAAATGTTTCTAATTTTCAATCACCAGCAGAATCTGGGCTTTAGTTTATATTAATCTGATGGAGAAATCAATATGGGAGCCATAGGGAGATAGATTTTTAGCTTAGCAAAAGGAAGAATAAATATTCTAATTTTGAAGACTTTCAGAACCTATTCAACTTAAATTTTTTTTTTAAATTTTTAAGTGATCTCTCCATCCAACATGGGGCTCAGGCTCACCACCCCGAGATCAAGAGTCGTGTGCTCCACTGACTGAGCCAGCCAGGCACCCCTATTCAATTTTTAAGGTATCAAATGTAAGGTGGCTTTTATTCAAAATTTTCTTATTATAAAAGGTTACATGTAGATTTGTAGAAACATTAGAAAATATAGTAAAACAAATAATCCTACCACAATATAGATACAACCATTGTTAACATCCTCATTAGCACATTTCCCCCCAGATTCTTCTCTATGAAGACAAAATATATATACATATAAATACACTGATTCTTAAAAACTTTCCTGAAAACAAACACACATATGATAAAGTTCATAAAGTTTGGATGTAAAGCTTGATGAATGCTAACACTAACTATATCCATGAAACCCCATCCAGATCAAGAGATATAGAACATTTCCAGCACCCACAAGGCTCCTTTGTGCCCTTTCCCATCAACTAGCAAGAGGTAACCACTGTTCTGACTCCTAGCCTATGTATACGTATACATTCCTTCTGCCTATCCTTACATTTCATACAAAAGAAGTCATAGAGTACACACTGGTTTTTCATTGTATACCGTATCGGGAATGCCTTTCCACTTCCATACCTGTTCATCAGTCCAAATCTGAATATCCATCCACTGATCGCCCTGACCTTCTGATCCATGCCTCTCAGGAATTTAGATGAATCCAAATCTAAGTTCATTACTGCATTATACCTTTTCTTAGCTTTCTCTACCCCATCATAATTTACAATGACACATTTATAGGTTATGATTTCTTTAAGGCCTGTTTACCCCATCAGACTATAAACTCCATGTGTTCAGGGCCTCTGTCTGCTCTGTTCATTTCTGTGGCCCCAGCACCCAATACGGTGGTTCCCATGTAGTAGTCATTCAGTAAATATTTCTCAGTGAATGTTGCATGCATGAATAAGTGAATGTATGAGTACATTGTACAGTCTACTGAGATAGAAAACACTAGGACAAGAGCAGCTTTTGGGAGGGAAGATCTTGGGTTTAATTTGGACATGCTGAGTTTAGGAAGACCATGAAATTTCCTAATGTAGTTGCAGCCTTCCATAGCTTCTAGAATGGACCAAATCCTTTCTTCTGGTTCTTTTTTCATAATTTCCCATTCATGTGTCTGTTCCGTCCACTAGGCTGCCAGCTCTGTGAAGGAAGGGACAACGATTCACCATTTTATCCCCAGTGGGCAGCTTGGTACACGGATGGGCTCAGTGAATGAACGGGCTGGTGGAGTAAGGTTTTGCAAATTTTGCGAATTCCCAGAAAGGGGCAAAAATGCAGAAAATGCTTCCTGCCTCTGCCTTACTCCAGTGGTATCCCCAGAGCTCAGTGTTTAATGCCTGGCACAAAGTAAATACTCAGTACCTATCTGTGGGATTAAACTGCCCTTCCTCTAAAGCACTGAAGCACAGACTTTGCAGTTTGGGCCACAGAATGGCCTCCCTCAAGGGATTCACCCTGAGGTGCCAAGACAATAATGATCAATATTTCAAAATATGGAGGACAGCGATGTTAGCTAGTCTGAGGCACCCTGAAATAAATCTCATTTCTGGTAGTGGTGGAATAAAAATGTTTTACAAAATGAAAGACCTTTCCTGAGCTACTGTACCAGAGCCACTTCTGGTATTTGATGTACTTATCATAAGCAGCAAAGAGGGAAAATCTCCCCAACTTCGGCCTCTGTGAGAGAATTCGAATGTTTAAGGAATAATAAATACTGAATACAGAGAATTAAAGTAGTCTAGACATTAGTAAAAGAGTTGTTACTTGCACATGGTGAGGAATTGTCCAATAAAAAAAAGAGGCAAAAAAAATCTTAGGGTAATTAATGTGCTTGGAAAATATATCTTGTAACAGGTTATTTATATATAAAGGTATAATTATCTTATTGTGTGTTTGGAAGGCTTTGAATACAATGTTTATAATAAAATAGAATGTTGTAAAGAGTCGAGTTGGGGGCTCAGAACTTGGTCAGCAAGAATGCCCTTACAGATACATAAAGAGGTAAGAGCTGTATTTTGCCCAGCACACTCAAAATGTATTTGTAAATTTTCGTCCACTTATCTGTCTGTCCCACCACTCTGCCTGAGAGCTGGGACTGTGACTTGTTCACACTGCATCCCCAGTGCCTGCAAAGAAGAGGTGCTCAAGAATGACTACAGAATGAATGAATGAATGAATGAATGAATGAATGAATGAAGTGAATACTTATTTGTGTAATTACAATAGGAAAGGTTTAAGGATTTCCATCAAACTCTCATTAGATTTCTCTGGCAACTTCCATTTAGTTTTGCATTGTATACACACACACGTACATATATGTGCAGATGTAAATACATATAAACATGTACGTGAAAATATGTATACATTTTTTTAAAATCAGCAAGTATTATAGGATTCCAGGTTCTTCCAGTCTCTATGCAGTCACTCGTGGCCCCCATGGCTGTCCAGAATCTTACCTTGAGGAAGGTCAGGCAGTCCTGGTTCTCACTCTTGTCTTTGTCTCGTAGGTCAAAGTTGTAGAGGGCTCGGCAGAGAGGGGGTGGCTGGGGTAGCTGCTTGATAACTTCCACGGAGCTGGCTGGGAAGATCCCACTGACTCCATTGATCTCGCCCTGGTACCAGTTCTCATCCAGCTGTCTCCGGAGAAGGATGACGTCTCCCTTGTTAAACTTCAGGTCACCGGGATTCTGCCCTCGGTAGTTGCATAAGGCCTTTGCTCGAGGCACCTGCAGCGGCACAGACCAATGAAATATATCCTTAGCTTACAGGCGAGGGGGACAGGAGGTATAACGTTAATAACTGATTACTGAGCACTTCCTATGTGCAAAGTGCTGGATGCGCATCATCTTCTTTAACCTTTGCGATAGAGTTCCTCATTACCCCCTCTCCTAAGTAGGGCAACTGAGGCACAGAGTGAGCTAGTACCTTGCCTCAGGGGACACAGCTGGGAAATGGCAGATATGGGGTCTGAACTCAGGCTACATGATTTCAGAGTCCCTGTTTTTTTTTTTTTTTCTTATTAATACAGTATTTATTTGTTCTCCCTCTGTCAAACCCTGAGTCTACCACTTTCCCCAGGCTGCCTGGGGACGTAGAGGAAAAGGAACATACAGGGCAGATGGGACACTGGAGAAAGACCTATGGGAGGTGGAGATGCTCCTTCACGTGGCGAAGATGAGAAAGGCCACCAGCAGGCGAAAGAGCCCTATGGCTTCTAAGACAGCAAAGCCCAGAATGGTGTAGGAGAAGAGCTGTTGCTTCAGAGTGAGATGCCTGGCATAACCAATGATGAGGCTCCCAAACACAGTCCCAATTTCAGCCCCAGAGCCAGCCACCCCTACTCCGGCAGCCCTAGCCCCAGTGAACTTGGCTGCTGTGTCGATGTCCCTTGAAATGGTGCTGGTTCGGAAGCTGCGGCGAGGAATAAGTGAGGTCGGGGGACGTGGGGCTGCCAAGCTGCTGAGGCTCTTAGAAGGCACCTCATCTGTCAGTGTCTCTGGTGGCTTTAGCACCACTGCAGACGGTGATCAGCTCAACAGCGGAGAGGTGGTCCTGGCCACGAAGGGGGTGGAGATGAACTTTGCACCGGTGTACATCTTCAGGGGATGAGGGGCTGTTGGCAGGAGAGCTGCTCCCGGTGCAGAGAAGACAGAGAGGGGCGGGGGCCAGAGCCCCTGTTCTTAATCACTATGCAGGGAACAGGATTTTGGACTTGACTCCACAGCTATGTGAGCTTCAGTGAGTCAGTGACTCTTTTTGGGGCCCTGGGATCATGACCTGAGCCAAAGGCAGATGCTTAACCAACTGAGCCACCCAGGTGCCCTAAATATTTATAATGCATTTAGCGTATTGCTTGATACACAGCATGGGCTCAATAAATGGTATCTCTTATAGGATGGCTATAATAAGGAAAGGCTAATGATATCAGTTTTACCTATTCCTCAGTGTTGATGGGAAGAAAATTGAGGTGACAAGTCCCTGAAAATACAAAGTACTATACAAGGGGCACCTGGCTGGCTGAGTTGGAGGAGCATGCAACTCTTGATCTCAGGATTGTGAGTTCAAGCCCCACACTGGGTGTAGAGATTACTAAAATAAAATAAAATAAAATAAAATAAAATAAAATAAATAAGTTAATTAAAAAAAAAGAAAGTGCTCTATGGGAGATGCAACATAATTTGTCTTCAGCCTCCTCTAAAAAGTGTAAACGTCATGAGTGTTTGGATCATTAGGAAGCACTGAGACAAAGAATTAGTCAGAAATCAATCATCACTTTAAAAAAAATCAGCTAAAGAACTGTCATTTGTTAAATTAGTTGTCTCTCTAAATAATTGTTTCAGTCAAGTGCATTTTTTTTCTCTAATAGAAACTGGTTTCTACACGCAGAAAGGGCCTCACTTTGGTCTTGCTTGAAGTCAGAGTGGCAGACTGCAAGTTCTAATAACTGACGTTTACTAGCCCTTCAGCGTCACCTGGGACTGTATTGCATTTTGTGCTTTCCTCAGCAATGGGCTGAAGTAGTCCCCTCTCTTGGGGGCAGTCTTGCTATTCATAAGGGGATGGAAGCAGGCAGTATTTCAGTTCTCTGAGAACTGTCCAAGTCTGCGATGTTCATTTGAAAAGGAATTGCAAGCAGTTCGGGGTAGAGACAAGACCTGAGCAGTCCCTTGCTGATGGGATGTTAGAGCAGTGTTTTTCTGCTGGACCCTGGACACAGCAAGGGGGGCCCAAGGAGGTAGAAAACCATACGAACACAGCTCATCCTTGGGAAACGAGTGGACAAGTGAGTGAAGACGTGCGTACTAGGAGGGTTAGCACAGTGCTGTGGATATTACAGTGGGATTGGTTGAATAAATTATGGAAAACCCTGTGGTCATTAAATTGATGACGTTGATCTAGAATGAGTAACATTGACAATTACTCATGACATATACTAAGTATAATAGAAGACGTTAAAAACAGTTACGTTTTCATCATAAATGAAAACTAGACTTTCAATGTAGATACATATGTATATTTTTACCTGGGATGGCTATATCAGCATTTTAAGAGTGGTTATTTCTAAGTGTTGATATTTTTGAATATTAAAAAAATGCTTTCCGTAAATGCTTAGCCATGTTTTCTAACTTTTCTACGGACAGTAGAGGAGCGCCTGGCTGGCTCAGTCAGTAGACCAACTGACTCTTGATCTCTGAGTCATGAGTTTGAGCACTATGTTGGGTGTGCAGATTATTTTTAAAAAATTGGGAAAAAACTAGATAGTAGAAATACAAGGGAATGAGAAGGGAAAGAAAATAAGAAGAAAATAAGCCAAGCAGAGTAGGATCAACAAACCATGCAACTACCTTCTTGAAGAAGTTTCTTTTTTTTTTTAAATTTTATTTATTTATTCGACAGAGATAGAGACAGCCAGCGAGAGAGGGAACACAAGCAGGGGGAGTGGGAGAGGAAGAAGCAGGCTCCCAGCAGAGGAGCCAGATGTGGGGCTCGATGCCATAACGCCGGGATCACGCCCTGAGCCGAAGGCAGACGCTTAACCACTGAGCCACCCAGGCGCCCCTTGAAGAAGTTTCTTATCTGAGAAATAAGCAGGTAGAAGCAGAATGAAAGCACGGGATTTCTGAAGAATGACCTGAGTCTGTTAGACTCCTAGGGTTAGGTAGATCAGGGCACAACAGTTGTCCCCTCCTTCTTCCAATTTTCCACTGTAATATAAATCACATTTTGGGGGTACATGGCTACCTGGAAGACTGGTCACATTTTCCAGACTCCCCGAGGCAGCTAAGTTTTGGCCAATGGGGTACAAGCAACCTTTAGGATGTGTTGTTTCTGAGAGAGACTGATTTTCTCTTTTCTTTCCTGCATTTTGCTATGTGGAATGCAGACATGATTGCTGGAATTTTATTTATTTTTTATTTTTTTTTAAAGATTTTATTTATCTGACATAGAGAGTGAGAGCACATGCACAAGCAGGAGGAGCAGGAGAGGGAGAGGCAGGCCACTCCTGAGCAGGGAGCCCAATGCGGGGCTTGATCCCAGGACCCTAGGATCACAACCTGAGCCGAAGGCAGGCGCCTAACCGTCTGAGCCACCAGGCGCCCCGATTGCTGGAGTGTTAGCTGCCATCTTGAACAATGAGGAGGAGGGGGGTCACACTGAGAGAGGGAAGGAAGTAGTCTGGGTTACAGAACTACCAGATAATTCCTGGACTACTTTTACTTTTGGACTTTTGTCTGGAACCTAAATAAACGTCCATCTTGCTTAAGGCACTGTTATTTTGGATTTGTAAAAGTAAAAGAAAAGGAAGGAGGAATGAAAAAAATTAAGGAAAAAAAGCCACTGAAGCCCCTTTAACTCTGCATAATAATGATAATATCAATGGCTAATATTAGTGAGTGTTCCTTCCCACATGCCAGGCATTGTGCTAGGTACTCCACAATAGCTCTTTAATCTCATGACAACCTGGGATAGAAAACTGGGGATCAGAGACGTTAGAAAAGTGGCCCAAGTTCATGAAGGTAGATGGTGGTGGGTTCAGGATTTGAGGTGGGGTTTGTCTATCCTGAGGAGCTCAAGCTCTTAACCACTCAGCCAGTGTTTTTGAAGATAAAGTCTGTGGTTCACCTGTACCAGAATCCTTGGAGATGTCCAAAATGCAGATTCCTGGACCCCATCCCTGACCTCTTTGACCAGAATCTCTTGGTTGCATATTTACCAAGCTCCCCCAGCATCCAAGTTTGATGCCCCTTGTCTGAGTTACATCTTATTCTAACTAAAATGGGAGCAATGGAGTTTTGATGTAGGTTTTGTGAATGGCTAAGCTGTCTTTCATCTTTCTTTTCTGGAAGACATTCCAGTGCAAGTGGCAATGTATTTTAATGACTACTGAGCAAGTATATTAAAGCTGAGATTGCACACAGTGCTTAAATCTCTGTGAAGAACTTTGAAAGCCTGAGATAGTTCTAAGTGCTTGACCATCTTCATTTTCGCTCCATCTCCCCTCTGTACAGGCGAGTATTGTGGAAGCGTACTGTCAATCCATTTTTGACACCTTCTTTCTGTTCAGTCTCCCCTGGCATTCTCAGCTCTACATTCACACTTATAGGAACCACCAGCTTCCTGTTGTAAACTGGGTTGGGGGGGGTCAGGTGCAGAAAGAGGGGGAGAGAATCTGAAGAGAGGATGGAAATTAACATTTATTTTGGTACTGATGGGCCACAGAAATTTGTCTCACATTATACTTTATTTCACTTTCCATATGTTATGTCCTCTGAAGCAGGGGGCATCATCCCATTGTATTGATGCAGAAACAAAAGTTCTGAGATGTTCAACGTTATCACGGCAAGGTCACACAGTCAGTGTGGCAGCCCTGAGACTGACTTGGCTCTTTTGACCCCCAGGCCTGGTGCTTCTCTCACCCTCATTCTCTTTCATCCGGCTGAAGTCACCAAGTATGTTTTTCCATCATAAAACTCATTTGGGGTTCTGTTTTATAATCAAAATCTGAAGAGACTGTGAATGCAATTTGCTTGCTGCTGGCCGCATTAGCATGAATTATTGAACTCCAGAGCCCTCACATAAAAGTTAAGCACCTGAAGAGACTCAGCTGGTTGAGCCTATCCTGTTCTCAACTGTTCTCTCAGGGGAAAATGACTCTGAGTTCCACATCAGCTATCACCCATTATGTTGCTGGTAATAGCTTTTATCACCCACAATTGTTTTCTGTCTCTACAGGTGTAGGTGGGAGGGGGAATGGGGATAAAGTGGGTGCGGAGGTCTCAAAACCAGGTCATTACCAAACTCTTTTTTCCTGGTATTTTTTTGAAAGCCAGATAATCCAATGGAAGCTTGTACGTGCCTAAAGAGCTTTCCTTTTCTATAATTCAAAAGGCTCAAGACGTCTATGGTCCTGTAATCTGTCTATTCATTTTTCGCCACAGTAGGGTCTGAAAGCCACGAGGGCCATGCTTTTGATGGAGGGATAATGCATGGAACCAAGAAACATGGAAACGAGGTCACGCAGAGACATTAGTAGTAACAGCATGTTGTAGTAATGAATGTTAGTAGTGAAATTCTGGCAAGCATTCCTTTTCTGAGGAACCACCTGTTTTCTCTCCATCTTCTGAGAGGCCTGTCATTCACTCTGGTCATACCACACACATAGGGGTATGTGGCCCAGGCTAACCAGGGGACCCAAATCCCCCTCGCATAGTGCTTCATGCAGTGCAGTCATCTGCCTCCAACAGGGCCAACTAGAAACTTTTCTGACATTTAATATATGGATGGTCTCTTGGATCATAAGCCTTGAGGAGGTAGGTAAGCCTTGGACTACTAGTGGTGATATTTCCCAACCAACAGACACATCTTCCTGAATGAAGCTGCAGAAGGCAGCAGAAAGAGATATAGAGAGATAAGAGCCTTGACAATAAAATTTGAATGCCTAGATCCAGATGTGCTTGAAGGATACTTAGTTAAATAAGACCATATCTGTAATGTTTTGTTTATTACCTAAACTACTTGGGAGTTATTTTCTGACACTTGAAACTGAGTAAGTCCTGACTAGCACATACTAAAAACCCAGAAACAACAAGACTACATAATAATGAAATCTCCAAATAGTAGAATCCAGAAACAGCAGGAGATATAGTTGCCAGTGAGCTCTGAGCTTATTTCCAATTTGAAAATCATGAAGGAGGCATGTGGGTTGATAACAAGGTACAGGAAAAGGAGCCCAAGTGGAACAGAACCACCACAGTACAAAGGAAAAGGCTGAGCCGGGATGAGAACTCCATTTGTTACCATGTAATGAGCCCTTCACCATGTACTAGCGACACTTCCCAGTGGTTTAGAAAGGATTTGGCCTGGTTCTCTCTACTCCTGGCATCAGATGGGGCCAAAATCAACATGCTGAGCTAACTGCTTACCTCCCTGAGCTGGTCATGAGATCGCCCATCTCTAGAGAATAGAGCCAAGAAAAAACATCCTGGCCTTTGGCTCAAGTTATTATTCACTAGGCTATGAATTCTCTTCGGAGAGTTCAGGATGTGTGTCTAAAGCACCTCTGTTTCTGAGACCTGAAGACAAGCAGGTATTTGATAAATGCTTGAAGAGTGAATGAATTTGTGAATTAATCAAGAAATATCCAGTAATTGCCATTCCTGGAGGAGAGGGATACATTCAAGGTTAATAAGTATGACTGATAATAGTAATTTGAAAGTAGGTTTACTGGCATAAGGTGGAAAATAAAAAAGGAGAGTTTTGGCCATATTTTCCAAATTGTCCTGAATTTTAATACTTTGGTCCTACACACACTTGAAAAAGTGTTCCATACTCAAGTTCAGGAAATGCGGAGTTAAACAAAGTCACATAGGTTTCTTTGCTGACTGGCTTCTCAGAAGCTTTATCTGCCAATGTGATCTTATATTTGCATCTGGACCACTTTGCAGGATTAGCAGAACAGGACTTGGGAATGCTGGGGAAGATAAATGTGATTTTATTTTACTGGTGAGACAAAGGGTCAACTAACTGTCCTGGATCCTAACTTCCTATTTGCTGCTTAGCCAATTGGGCCACCCTGCCTCCCTCCCTCACCATGGTAATCCTTTTGGAGCAGATTTTGGGCAATGGAGTGTATGTTAGAAAGTGCTGGCTCACCCTTGTGCACAATGTTTTGTCTTCTCTGGTGAGAAGGGAGAACTCCCCCAGTGTTCAACAGGATCAAGACCATCTGCTAGTTGGGGGCTTGAGATCACCAGAAGGTTCACAATATTATGCTCTTCCTAAGTGGAAATCCCTGAATCTGGGCATTTACACTTGAGGCCAGGCTTATGAGATATTTCTTTTTCTATGTGAATTTCTTTTCTTCATAGAGAATTTTACTCAGTCAAGGGAGATATAAGGGTGCAATAGAACACAGATGTTAGCATCAAGTAGGATGTTTGTTTGCATTCTGGCTTTTGTAACTTCCACCAAATCACTTAGCCTTCATGATCCTTAGTTTAGGTCATCCACAAATTGGGACCAGTACTATATACCTCTCTGTACAGTACCCTCAGCAAGTCTGGGTCATTCAGACCCTGCCTATTTCAATGAAAGGTTTGGCAGTTGACCTGGGAGATGACCTCTAAGCCCTTGGAATATCCTGCCGGTTCAGAGAGACTTGGTTTACTTGGGGCCTTGGGGCACACCAGAGAGTCTAAGCTACCAATGTGATTTACGGTGGGAGGCTTGAGTCATGTGGTAGAACCCTGATCTCTCAAGGAGCTGGAGACCGAAGTCAACCACATGCCTACCTGACCGACCTCCATTAAAAACCTTGGACATCAAGTTTGGGTGAGCGTCCTTAGTTGGCAATACTTCATGCGTGCTGTCATGCATTGTTGCTGAGTCAAATAAGGTCTGTACAACCCCTCTGGGAGAGAACAACTGAAAGCTTGTGACTGGTCTTTCCTGGACTCTGCCCTATGTGTTTCTTTCTGATTCTGACTTTAATTTGTATCTTTTCACTGTAATAAACTGTAACTGTGAGTGTAACAGCTTTGCTGAGTTCTGCGAGCCCTTCTAGTGAATCACTAAATCTGAGGGGGTCTTGGGAACCTATGAACACACTTCCTCATGGGTTTGCTAGGAGGACTAATGAGATAAATCATAGAGTACTTGTAGAATGCTTGGAAAATAATAAGTGTTCAATAAATAAGGATTCCTTGAGATTTTGCCCAAAGGAAGAGAGAGGAGTAATGAGCTCACTGTTCCATCTTCTGGCCTCACTTTTCCAGCCCTACTTGTCATTCATTCATTCATTCTTTCAATATATACCCTTTTGAAGGCCAACTATGCCAGGCATTGTCTAGTTGTGGAAACCAAGATTAAACTTATAACTAAATATGTAATTACATTTTGCTGTAAGTATTATGGAGGAAAAGAACAGGATGATGAAAGCTGGGAAGGGAACCAATGTAAGGAAAGTTCTTGTTATTGGCCCTGTGTCTACATCTAGAAGTCTATTCTGTTCGGCGACTTTTGTCATGTATCTCGCTCTTTGTATCACCTTCCCTTAATCTTTTGTCTCAGACTTCTCTTCTTCCAGTCCTAGGTAGAAAGCTTGGACACCATAGCTCCGCACTGTACTTTATTATCTATCTCCTGCCACTTTTAATCAGTGGGCATAGCATTCCTGCCTTCCTCTCTTAATCAAGTATCAATCAAGTACCCAGGATATGTCATGCTTCTTTCCTTTGGTTCCTCCTGCCTCCTTTCTGGGTTGTCAAGGGTCTTATAGCAGGGAAAAACTGAAAGAGGCAGAGTTTACAGCAGGGGGCAGAGATAGAACCATTCACAGTCCTCAGCCCCTTTTTAGGGTCACCCTTAGCATGCTTTCATTTTTCCCTGCAAACATTTCTCTGAGATTGCTTTGGGGTGATCTCATTCCTCTATCATAGGAGGTAATTCCAGACATGTTCATAGCCATATCCCTGGCTTCTAGCATAAGCTGGTTCTTAATAAATAGCTTGGGATTTCTTTTGAAATGGGTTGGGTGCCAGGTCCCAGAGCTGTTCAATGGGATAGCACTGAATTCCCCAGGGAATGAAAGCATTTCCATTGTCATCTCTTCTTCCAGGAGGGGATAGGCACCTGTGAGGGAGGGCCAGGGGAGCATGGGAATAAGGATAAGGGGAGGAGCTTGCTCACTCATGTTGGGAGGCGACTCTGCTCCCTTCCATTATCCTCATTTCCAAAGCAAGCTTTTCCAGTAGGTGTGGCACCTGGTGAATGAATCTCTTTCCATATAGTTTGAGAGCCTGAGCCAAATCCCACATGCAGAGGGAGGAAAGATGAGTCAAATGACTCTCCCACCACCACCACATTCCCTGGCTTAGGGGGAAAAGAAAGGCTCTGGTTACATCGACACTGAGTTTCTCCCTCACGTTTTTCCTCTCTTACACCCCCATGTGAAGATTTTTGCAGCTAAAGGAGGAATGTCTAGGGACAATATGACCCAAGCAAACAGCAGACATTTCTGATAATCAGGCCATATGGTTGGGGGCTGGAGGGAACCCTTAGACGGGATACAAGACTTACACATTTGTGTCCATGAGTGAGGCATTGAACCTCTCTGAGCCTCAGTTTCTTCAACTTCAAAGCAAAGATGGTAATTCTTACCATTCCTTCCAACTCTAAACATAACAGAGACTGAGGTGAAGGATGAAAGTTCCAGGAATATCTTTAAAACATTCCAGAAATAAAGGTGATGGATGAGACAAAACTAAATGAGTAAAATGTTGGTAACGGTTGAGTCATGGATAAAAGGTGACTGATTATCCTACTGTCCTCTTGATGTCTGTGTATGTGGTCCTCCTTAGAATGGCCGGTGGAGTACAGGTGCCTCTAACAGGCCACTGTGGTGAGGCATGAAGTGACGGTGAGTGACCCCAGAACCTTGGGGGTCAAAAACCTTTGAAGAGGAACAAACACTAAGGTGGCTGAGTTTGACTTCTGTCAAAAGTTACATCTTGATTTCAAACAGTTTGCTTCTTAATTCATCTCAATCCTTTAAGACTTGCAGGTTGTGTGTGCATATTTATACCTATTTGCACTTTAATTTGGTGATACCAGAGGAAAAAGCCTGCGTGACCCTTGTTGAAAACAGGAAGCTCAGGGAAGTTAGAATTCTTTTCTTTCAGTTCAGCTGTCCTTGAAGCCAAGATTTTCATCGTAAGGACCTTCTGCAAATCTGCAGTTTGTCTGCCTCTGTCAAATGAAAATTTAGAGCATTCCTCTCATTTATACCAAATGGGACAGACATGACCTTGGAGAAGAAGCACCTGCCTGCCTATAGAGCTGGTCCCCATGTTAGGAGTGAGTGATGCTAAAGACCCACATGTCATCTGTCCCACTGGGCCCAGGGGCATTTAAGCAAAGCCTGAATTTAGGAAAACCTTCCGAAAGTCCCCGAGAAATGGAAAATGTCTCTGATAATTAAGCTCTAGAAGTATTCCAGAAACCGTTTGCAATCATTTTTCACTCTAAGATAGAGTCAGTAATCCTCCTGGGAATACAAGATACTGGGGCACCTGGGTGGCTCAGTTGGTAGAGCGTCTGATTCTTTCAGCTTTCTTTCAGCTCAGGTCATGATCTCAGGGTTGTGAGATTGAGCCCCGTGTCAGGCTGTGCACTGGGCATGGAACCTGCTTGAGATTCTCTCTCCCTGCCCCCCAAAAGGAATACGAGATACTGCAAATTATGTGAAGGGTTTTTTTCCTCCATAAGGTCTTTCCCAGATAGGTGCCAATATTTTTGGCATTGCCTCTCTGTCTTCAGAAAGTCTTTACTGTCTCCCAGCCCTCAAGGCTGAGTTGGGTCTCCTTTTCTTGTGAGCCACTGCACCCTACAAGTGCCCTATCACACAGTACTCTTCACCTTGTGATGTAATTGCTGGTTTCCCTGTCTGTCTCCCCTCTGGACTTGAACTCAGTAGCAGAAGGGCCTATGGCTTATTCATCTTTATATCCCCGACAACTGGCAAAGTGATGCCATCCTATGCATTCATTCAACAAAAATGTACTGACATTCCTACAAGAAATAAGATAGGCACAATCTCTGCCTTTATGGGACTTACATTCTAGCAGCACCTAGGAAGCTCAATAAGTTTTTGTTGAATATATGAATGAATCAATGAATCAATGAATACTACACCACACCATGCCATTTGAACTGAACTCCAACTCTGATATTTTGTCATCTCTGGTCCTGAAATAAATTTCTAACATGCCCAGCTAGTTATTTCTCTAGGATTGGGAGTATGCAAGCATGCTTGTCACAGATATCCACAGATCAATATAGTATTTTTCTGGGTCACCCTTCAAAAGGCACCATTGTTTCAAATGTGCTTTGAGCTATCTCCATATCCCAGTTTTTCCGATGGATACCTGCCTCAGAGACTTCCACCACTGAAGACTCTGTCTTTCCCACATGTCCTCTTCCCCAAGTGTATAATCTCCACTGCAGGCAGCCATGATGAGTGACAAAAAGTGCCAACTGGCAGCTCCAGGAAAGGGAGCAGAAGGGAGCAAGGAGATATCTTTTTCCGCCTATTCAGAACATTGAAATCCAATTTATCACTGGCCACATGAGCCAAAGAAAGCAGCTCTTAGCAGCTGTTGATCTGAGAGGCTCCAATCTCATTTACGTGCCCTGGGTGACACTGACACTTCTTGGGCATGTCTGGGAATGGGTTGGCATGGAGGAGTGGCTCTCCTGTTCTTTTCCCTAAGGGCTGGCTTTGGGTAGGCCTGTTTCAGATGGCAGGAAGAGTGGTAAGAGTCATTCTTTAAAAATCTCTGTTGTTGTGGATGGACATTCCTTGATAATTGCTGCCCAGGGTTCTTACTCAATTTCATGACTTTCACCCTCACTTAGTGGTGTGCTGATAAACCAGCTCTCAAAAACAAACAAACAAATAAACAGCTCTGATTTGCAGTGTTTGCCAAGTTTCATGGTATAAATACTCCTACCTTGGCTACCAACCTGACATCACTGAATATGAAGTTGAGAGGACATAAGACATGTGCATTATGGCCTTTTGTGACCCAGCAAGTAGCTTGTTCCAGCACCACTATACAGCCCCCTAATTCACACATGCTCCAGAGGTGCAATTGGTCCAGACTAGAACCATTGTCTTTCTACAACTGGGATTTTAGAATATAGTTTGGAAGATACTTTTGCACCTGCTATGTCATTGGGCTCTACCCATAACATTGCACAGCGGGTACTATGCCTATTTGGTGGAGAAGAAACTGAGGCACAGGAAGAAAAAACTTGCCCCAGCTTACATGGTGGGATTTACTCAGTTGTTATTTCTATACTCTTCTTTTTTTAAGTTTTTATTTTATTTACAGTTAGTTAACATATAGAGTTTTTTAATTTTTGGTGTCCAATATAATGATTCAACAGTTTCATACCTCACCCGGTGCTCATCACGACAAGCAGACTCCTTAATCCCCATCACCTACTTCCCCATCCCTCCATTCCCCTCCCCTCTGGTAACCCATCAGTTTGTTCTCTATAGTTAACAGTTTTATGCTTTGGCTCTCTCGCTTTTATTTTTTTTCTCTGCTTGTTATGTTTCTTAAAATCTACATGTAAGTGAAATCATATGGTATTTGTCTTTCTCTGACTTATTTCACTTAGCATTATACTCTCTAGCTCTACCCATGTCATTGCAAATGGCAAGATTTCATTCTTTTTTATGACTGAATAATATTCCGTTATATATATATGCCACACCTTCTTTTTCCATTCATCAATCAATGGGTCATCTCTCTACTCTTGACTCTGGCCGTTCTCCTCTCACACTTCCTGCTGCAGCCAAACCATACATGTTTGTATACTGCCAGTGCCCCATGCATGCTCACCTCTTAAGTTCTTCCCAGAATATTCTTCCTGCACTCCACCCTCTCCTCCTGTCCAGCTGCTACTTGTCTTCTAGGTCTCAGCTTAAACACTATGTCCCTCCACATCCATGTTTGGCTCAGGGATCTCTCCCATGTGCTTTTATCCCCATCTTGTTACCTGTCAGATGGTGTTTAAGTATCGATCTGCCTTCTGGACCAGACAGTAAATTTTGTGAGGGCAGAAACTTTAATCTAGCACGGCTCTATGAGTATTTTTAGAATGAATGACTCCATGAACGATGGTCTCCTCACCCTCACGGACTGCTTTGTTTTCTATACTATCTCCTCTCAGGACCCCAAAGCATCCATGTGCTCATAGCTTGGTTAAGGCTTTATCAGGAATCTGTGGAGGTTCCTGCTAAAATGCCCAGTCAACCAGCCAGAATTCTCCATTGTTGGCTGCAGCTGCTCACGTCCCCTCCCTCCCCATGGCCCCTCTGGACTTTGCAAAAAGTCACAGAAGCCAGTTGAGGAACCTGTTTGGTGTGCTATGAGATATGCTCATTACCCACATGCCAAAACAAAGACACAGGCAGAAAGAAGGCTCTGGCCAGAAGCACCTGCACCTCTGAGAAAGGAGCAACGTTTAGGAATAGTCTGGAGCCAGCACGTCCTACAATAATTGCAAGACTAAGCCCTTATGGATTCGCACTGATTCCCTCAATTTCCTTCTGAGAAGGCAGGAAAGGATCAGGGTCTCCTGCATGCCGGGGAGCCGCTGACCTTTGGCACCACAAAAGCTCTCACACACCTGAGATACTCATTACAAACATCTAATCATCTTCTGAAAACACAGGCAGCTGCCACTTAAAACAGTCGGAGTCTGGCACACGTTAGTTACTTCCCTTCTATTACCTGAGACTGCCTAGTAATGCAAACTTCAGGGTGTTCATCTTTGCTCTTAAACACATATGAGAAAAAATAATTTACCAGTCATCAGAGGATCCACTGACATCTCTAGAAGCATTTTGTCTAATAGAAGTTTCTGTGATGACGGAAATGTGCTATTCTGTACTAACACAGTAGCCACTAGCCCGATGTGGTTCCTGAGCACTCGCCAGGTGGCTAATGTGACTGGGAAACAGGACTTTAGGTTTTATTTACTTTTAATTAATTTAAAGTTAAAGTTAAATGGCCACATGTGGCTTTTGGCTTCTCTATTGGGCAGCATAGCTATAGATCTAATTATCAGTTATAGGAAAAACAAATGACTGAAGAGGGCAGATGGTACCACAGGGAGATGATAAGAAAAATTCACAAAATGGCAAACTACAAGACAAATGACCCAATTTCTCTTATATATTATAAGGAAAAAAAGAGGAAGTGTGTGTGTGTTTGAAATCTAGAGATTAAAAGAGACTTTAAAGGCATATCAACCAAATGCAATGTGTGGACCTTGGTGGATCTTGATTTGAGCAAAACAATTATTAAAAAATTATGAGACAATTGGGGAAATTTGAAAACTGATGGGATATTTCATAATATCAAGGACTTTTTAGATGTACTAATGGTATTGAGGCTATATTTAAAAAAATAGAGTCCTTATCTTTTAAAAGTACCTTTCGAGTTGTTTATAGATGAAAAGAGCCTGGCTTTGTCTCACTTGAACACAGCAGGGGGAAAAGGTGAGTGAGGTACAGGTAAAATAAGATTGGCCTTATGCTGATGGCTGTGGGAGCCATGTGAGGGGTACACAGTGGTTCATTACTATTAAGTGCTCTATTTTTTATGTTTAGAAATTTTCATAATAAAAAGTTTTTAAAAATCATCTGAGGAATGCCAATGTTGGTGAGAATACGGACAAATAGACACTTCCCTTCTTGAATGTTGGCAGCTTAAAATTTCACATGGAGAATGCAATTTGGGTACATTCATCGAGATTTAAACTGTATTTTCTTTTTGACTCTGGACTTCTAGTTTTAGAAATTTCTCCTACAGTTATATGCAGGAATCTATGTAAAAGACTGTAAAGTGCAGGACCGTTTAGGTAAATGGCGGCGTGTGACTACTGTGGAACACTAAGCAGATTTAAGAGAATGAGATATATCGGTGTGGACTGCTGTCAGAAAGATATCCAGGATGTATTCTCAGACCAGAAAGAAAAGCAAATTGTAAAAAACAAACACCAAACGTGTCACTATGACCCAATAAGAAACTACATATGAGTATGTATACATATATTGGCATACAAACACAGATAAAGCCTGGAAGAAACATATACCAAATTGATCTGGGGAGGGCAGGAGGAGCTTACAACTCTATTAAAATGAGACTGAGTTGCTGTGTTCTCTGTGGCTATTACCTATAGGCACTCATCCTCTGTTTTATGAACAATCAACAGCTAGCAATCCAATCAGGCACACTGACTGTTATGTTCTGAATGTTGTGTCCCCCCTCCCACATTTATATGTTCAAATCCTAACCCCCCAAGATTATGGTCTTAGGGGGTGGGGCCTTAGGGAGCTGCTTAGGCCTTAGGGATGGAACCTTTATGAATGGGATTAGTGCTTTTATAAAAGAGACCCCACAGAGATGCCTCGTTCTTCCATCGTGTGAGGACACAGTGAGAAGACACCGAGAAGACAGCTCTCACCAGAACTCCACCCTGCTGGTGCCCCCATCTTGGACTTCCCAGCATTCATAGCTGTGGGAAGTACACTTCTGCTGTTTATAAGCCACCTAGTCTGTGGAACTTGTTATAGCAGCCCAAATGGACTAAGACATTGGCCCTTCCTCCCAGAAGAAATTGAATGTGGCTTCTGTGGCTGAGAAGTTACATTTAGCATGAACTTTTGAGCCCTCCTTCCAAAGGGAGGGGCATTTAGGAAGTTCATGTCTGTCATAATCGTTCCCAGTTACAGGGTGACACTCTGTGCCAATCACTGTGCTGAGAAGTCAGCACACACGCCTCTCCCCCACAGGCTCTGGAATCACACTCAGACTCTCCCACGTGCTGGCTGTGTGACCGTGGACTAGTCACTTCAGCTCTTTCCTCATATATAAAATGTTAGGAATCACAGTAGCTATCTCATGGGTGTGAGAATTCAATGAGATAATGCTTCCTAAGTGCCTGGCACGTATAAGTGCTCAAGAAAAACCCACTCTCGTTATTTTTTCACTTCAACATTCCAACAATCCTAGGGGGTAAACATGATAATTCACCCATATGACAGATGAGGCAACTGAGTCTCAGAGACAGTGGTGGGCTGACACCAGCTCACGTGGGTAGAGCTCATTGCTAAATTTTCAGGAATTTTTTGAGTAGGCTGACCATCATGTGGGTAGCCTGAAATTAGACAAGATGGGAGCATTCACACCATGGCAATGGGCAAACACATTTTCCACGGAGAGCTGTTAAGCATTTGCCAGCATACTGCTGCTTAGAGCAGTTAAATAACTCCGCAGGCTCTGTGGCTGGTGAGTGGTACAGCCTGAATTTAAACCATGCTCTGGGGCGCCTGGGGGGCTCAGTCTTAACGTTAAGCATCTGCCTTGGGCTCGGGTCCTGATCCCAGGGTCCTCGATTGAACCCTGCATCGGGCTCCCTGCTCAGCGGGGAGCCTGCTTCTCCCTCTCCCACTCCCCCTGCGTGTGTTCCCTCGTTCCCTCTCTCGCTGTCTCTCTGTCAAATAAACAAAATTAAAAGGAAAAAAAAAAAAAAGTAAACCGTGCTCTGCTCAACTCCAAAGGTCTTAATGTTTAGACAGGCATCGTTTGAATAAACCTCTCTTTAAAAGTTAGGACTCTCACCTGGACAAAAGCTAAGTAGGATAATGCTCTTCAACATCTTGTCCCCTGAAATGTTTCTCAAATTTTAGGGTGCATGAGATTCACCTAGAAGCCTTGCTACAACAGAGATTGCTGGGCCTTACCCCCAGAATTAGGGGGTTTTGGATGGGGTTCAATAACTTGCATTTCTAGCCAGTTTCCAGGTGGGGCTCGTGCTGCTGCTCAGGGACCCTGCTTGAAGAACTACCGTCTAGTACAAAATCTGAAGCTTTCTGCTGCACATCTTGCTAGAAGCTTATCAGGACCATGGCTTTATCAGTTCTTCTCTGATCTAAAGAGGAGAGGATTCAGAGAGAAGTTCTAGGCCCCGAGCTTTCCACAGAAGCCCATTTTGGTAAGATATCTGTGCTCCCAGCAGTTTGAGCATAGGAAAACAGGAACCAAAGCTTGGTGCCTCCCTCTCCAGTTGGCCCCCATTTAGCTCTGGCCTGTCTCCCAGGAGCCTGAGCCGCTCCCGACACACAGCAGGAGGCAAATGAAAAAAGAAACATTTCAAAATCTATCTTTAAAGCCTGGCAGAAAGCTGCCCTATAATTACATGAAGTGAACTAGTTACAACTTCTCTCGTATTGATGTAGGATTATTAAGGGATCGCTCACACACTCCTGTGGAATTTAACTAACGAATTTAGAGATTTTTTTTAAACCACTCGTCTCTTCGAACTACCTCCTGCCTCCTAAATATTATAGAAAACAAAACCAGGAAGGAAAATGAGGTAAACCCTGAAGTAATGTTCCTGATCAGAACGTGACTGCTGCTTTTAAAAGCGTCACTTTCTCAGTCTAGTCGTCTAGCTTAAGTTTCTCATTTTTTTGTAAACCCTCAGACGGGCGAGAAAGTAGTGGGGCATGGAAGTCCATATAAAAACTGACCTGTGGACATCACTTCAAAGGAATCTAGAGAAGCTAGGATGGGGATTTGGCTATCCCAAGTTTGCAGATTTAACTTATTCTCCCTGCACCAGTGTTCCAGGAACACACCCAGCCAATGGTGTATGCAAGAAATTAAGGCCAGCAGACCTTGGTGGGCCACTTCTATAATCCTGGGTTTGGGAGATAGAAGAGGCACTCTTGGCTTAAAATGTACCATGGGTTTACATCATTTGGACTTGTTTTGTTTGAAGAAATAAGAGGCTATGATTCCAGGAATATGAATTCTTGCAGACAATTACAATCCCTTTTTTTTTTTAGAGGGAGGGAGAGTGCAGAGAGTGAGCGGGGTGGGGGTTAGCAGGGAGGGACAGAGGGAGAAGGAGAGAAAGAATCTTAAGCATGCTGCAGGCCCAGCACGGACCCCAACAGGGGGCTCGATCCCACAGCCCTGATACCATGACCTGAGCCGAAATCAAGAATCGGACACTTAACTGACTGAGCCGCCAAGGCGCCCCGCAATCCCGTTTTTTTTTTTGAGAGGATGAACTAAATCTTATCCATCTTTGTAGCCCCAGATTCCTGAGCACCACTTTTCCAGTTTAGAGATCAATAAACTCATAACTGGAGATCATAATTATAGAACAATAAACTCAACGCAGAATGACAGAATGTAACTGGGGAAAGACAAGGGCTTTCAAGTCAGAACAATCTGCATTCAAATCCCAGCTGTATCTCCTACTATCAGCGTGACCTTAAGCAAACCATTTAGGGGGTCAGTTAGTCAACAAAATCTACTGAGTGCCTGTGTGCGCTGACACTGTTCTAGACGCTGGGACTATGTCAGTGACTAAGGCAGTCAGTATTCGTGTCCTCAAGGTGTATGTAATGTTAGAGCTTATCTCAAGCCGCTCTCAGGTAGGCCATTTATGGGACACAGGTCGGAATACCTGGGTTCAATCCCCGCCTCTACCACTGAAATGTTATGACATTTCAGCAGTGAATGGCAATAGGACCAGCATGTGAGGATGGTGTCAAAACCTCCACCACACATCGGTGCGTGACTCTGTGTATCTCTGGAAAGGACATCTCTCTGGGCACATGAGTCATGTGTACATCCTTGGCTGGGTACCTTGGACAAATACACGCAAAGCCTCTAGAAGAGTGCCTAGCACATAGTAAGTGTTCAGGAAGTAGCAGCTTTTATTATTGTAGGCGTGTAATGAGATTTTAATGCAAACGAGGTACCAATAGTATATAGTTGGTGTTCAGTAGTGGTTAGTTCCCTTCCTCTTAGTCCTTGGAGAAATAGAAAACAGAGGTCACAATAAAGTGTAGGTGATGGGCAGCCGTTAGGTACCTTGTCTCTCCTGCATGTGCAGGAGATAATTTGACCTAAAAAAAAAAAAAAAAAAAAAAAAAAAAAGCACCCCAGGCTGGCAATCAGAAGACTTGGGTTCTGGCCCCAGCTCACCCATTACTTGCTTGCCTCTAATTGCCCAGCCGGCCTTCAGCAAACCTCATTTCTCTCATGTGTAAATGAGATGAGGGTGTGGGTTGGCCTAGGTCAAGTGCCGGTTGTTATCACACGAACGTATTTCACTGTAACAAGTCCTTACTTTGCCTAGTGTGTGTATAGACAAATAGGGGTGTGAGCCAGACTCGGGCAAGCGGTGAGTGGGTGAGCGAGTCTTAGAGGGACTTTCTGTTCCAACATGCTTGATTATAAAGCACTAATTGAGAAGACAGGACTTGCCCAGGATCACATGGTGGGTCAGTTCTGGATGGTTTCAAATGTCCTTTCACTTAGAGAACCAAGGGGAGCACTGGCTAGAGAGCCAGGGGTAAACAGCAGACGGCTTGGGCATGTGAGACTGTTTCGTGTTCTAGGCGTGCTTGGGCTAACTCAGTGACAGCGACTGTATCACTTCTGGCTAAATTGGTCTAAGATTCTATCCAGCTCAGATATTCTATCAGTCTATGAGTAATATCTTCTATTTCTCATTGAGTTTGCCAGTTAGAACAAGACTATTCAAATTCCCATTCAGGCACATGAATGAGGCATTCTTTCTCTCAGTTTGGGGAAGGCAACTGGTTTCTAAGCAGTTAGTGATTTTGGCCCTTAGGCAAATGCATTTCAGAAAATCCCTTTTTGTTTTCCCTCCTTCACTCCATTAGTCTATAAACAGCTAATAAAATGCACCATTTCTTAAGTGTTTGCTGTGGGTCAGGAACTGGGCTAAAAATATATTTAGATTGAATATCTCGTTCAATCCTTACAACCAGTGCATGAGGCAGGTATTACTGTTATGTTATAGGCAAAGAAATTTGAAATTCAGAGAGGCGAAGGAACCTGCGGAAGGTCGTGCAGCTGATAAGTAAGTGGCGGAATCTGCAGATCAGCCCTGGCCTCCTTCCTCTGCGGCATCCCGCCTTTACTAACGTGCCCTTGCTATGCGGCCGAATGTGACTGGCTTCTCTGTGGAAGTTGCTTAATATTCCAGGGCAATTAACGTTCCAAATATTTACTAAAAATCCACCGTGTACAAAGGAAGGTTCTTTACTGTGTGCATGTGACCTGTTACCGTGTTACTAGAGCTGCATAATTATGTACTTACGGATGCTGTTCATTGCAGCATTTAAGAAAGTCAGTACCATTCATTCCTTATTGAATGCCTGTTAGAAATCACATTTATCGGTAGAATAGTCCTGTGTTCTAAGGCAGGATCTCATGGAAGCCTCACAATAGTCTATGAGGTTGGTCCTTTTATTATCGCCACCTGCAGATAAGGGATGTGAGGCATAGAGCAGGGATTTGTGTACGGCCCACAGCTTGCAAGTGGCAGGGCCAGGCACTGTCCCAAGTATGAGAATGCGTGTCCTCTGTTTCCTCTGACTGTCCACGAAGGGTCCAGTGCTCTGTGCGAGGTTTGAACTTAATATAAGTCTATAGCTTGATTAGACTCTGGCAGGGTTGACTGTGAACCACAGGATCAGTGGTTTTACGCATCTTGCTCTGGGCAGGTGGGAACCAGCTGGAGGGCTTTCTCAAGTCATGTAGTGCAGGCAGCTGGGGTGGGGGCTGGGATTCACCGACCTGCCTGCCCCGAAATGGTGCAAGAGCGATCCAATTGCTAAACCCCTCCCCACCCCCACCCAGCCCTGCTGTGAGTCACCTTGTGTCACATGAAGAGGGTTCCCGTGGTGCTCGCAGCTGCTGCCCCTTTAAGACACTAAGAGCTGAGTGAGGGGCGTGCCAAGTTCAGCCATTCTTCTTAGAGCCAGTGCTGGAAAACGCTAGTTTCCGAGGACCTGACGCTGAGCAGCACTTCTGCAGCCATCTAGTTAAAGTGGCTCTTGGGAAACTGAGCTCCAGTGTCAGCTGGGAAGGACGGAGTGTCCAGGAATAGAATGGGACATTGCAAATGAGCCATGAAAAACAAGCGCAAGCCCCGCTCAGCCGCCTGGGCCCAGATGTGCTCCTGCAGACATCTGGCAGAACATGGGTATAGGTGCCGCCTGGATAAAGCGGGGCGTCTCCAAGGGCCCGGGTACACTTGGCTGGAGTGTTTAGCTCTAGATTCTGAAAAACTCAGGAGGGCCAGCAAAAGGTGCAGAAGCCTGGGACTCATCTATAGTCCCACTGGCTTCAGCTCAAGAGAATGTTTTCTAATTGGCTGCTTCCTGCTGAAGTGAAGCCAGTATTGTAGACCTACAGGTTTCCCTATTGATTGCCAACTCTTTTAGGAACAAATTTGCATTTATTTGGAAACTATGTCCTCTCTTATATCTCCGTTCTCTGTTCTCTCTTTTCTCCTCTTTTTTCCTCCCCTCTCCTGCTCTCTTAAGTACAACATAGTAGTTACAAGCCTGGGCTGTGGAATGTAAGAGAAATGAATATGAATTCTGGCTCTACTATTTACACTACGTGAACTTGAGAAACTTCTCTGAACACTAGTTTTCTCTTTTGTAAAATAGGGATAATAGTAACACCTACCACACTGGGTTTGAGGAAGATTCAATTAGAAAATGCATAAAGGTAACTGGCACAGTACCTTGCACATAATACATAATGAATATTACATACACATTGATACATTTTTCTTATCCTTCTATTTTATTTCCTTCTCCTTTGCTCTTTTCTTTGCTCTCCTTATCTATCTGTGGCAGACAGATTCCAAGGTGATCCCATGATCCCCCACCATGAACAGGGTGCTCATGCCTTGTGTAATCTCCTTCCCTTGAGTGTAGGTGGGACCTGTGACTTATTTCTAAGAGAACATGGCAAAGATGATGAGAAGTGACTACACAACTCTCCATCTTGCTATAGATTCTCTCTTTTGCTGGCTGTACTAATGGGTCCATATGGCAAGGAGTCAGGGGTCGTCACTGTTTAGGAGCTGAAGGCAATCTTTGGCCAACAGCCAGCAAGAAGCCTGGGTCCTCATTCTCCGAGCCACAGGAAATGCATTCAGACAACAACTTCAGTGAGCTTGGAAGTGTATCCTTCCTCAATCAAACCTCCAGATGAGAACCCAGCCCTGGCTGACCCCTTGGGTGTGCTGGGACTGCTGACTCACTGAAATGGTGAGGTTAGTGTGTATTTTTATGCCTCTAAATTGTGGGAATTTGTTAGCATAGAAGTATGTATTCTTCTGCAATTACTTCTCTCTTCACTACTTCTCACCTTTCATAATTGCTGTGTATACATCTTAAGTAGAAAATGCAGTAGAACCACATTCATATATCCCTTGCTGAATTATTTAGGAGAAGGCAATTTTGTCTTAAGGTCAAAAGCAAAAACAAACCAACCAACAAAAAACAAAGAACAAATTGAATTGGGTTGAATGGGCTCAAGTATCCTTGGAGAAAGACCTAGAGAAGCTGCACTTATTTTTATGGCATAATAAAAGTAGCATCTCTTTCCTCCTATATGGCTCTGCAGAGATTTCAGCAACTTCTCATCTTTCTTAAAATGATGCATCTATTTTTGGACATTTCAACAACTATTACATACAGAATGAAAAGTTTGAAAGAGACTCAAAAGACTTATTTGGAGAGAATCTCAATTGCTTTCAGAGCCACTGTCTTTCTTGGATGGTGTGGAAGAAAACGTTGGAAATGTCCAATTCCTAAATGATCATATCACTTGGTATGCTCAGAATTCTTCTTCTTTTTTTTTTTTTTAGAGAGAGAGAGAGAGAGAGCACAAGCAGGGGGAATAGCAGGCAGAGGGAGAAGCAGGCTCCCTCATGAGCAAGGAGCCCAACTCAGGAGTCAATCCCAGGACTGGGGGATCATGACCTGAGCTGAAGGCAGACGCTTACCCGACTGAGCCACCCAGGCATCCCCTTAGCTCAGAATTCTTTAGCAGTTTCCCCACTGCCTCCAAGATAGGGTTGTTGTTACTCCTTAATATGGCTTAAAGTCTACTGTTAACTTCTTCAGCTTCATTGGTCCTCTTTCTTCCTCTGATGTTCTGACTTCTCTCACTTCAAAACCTTTGCACATGCTGTTTGTTCCTCTGCTCTCAGCCATCTTTCAGGTGCCACTCGAGTTGTCATTCATTCCAAAAAGCCTTTCTTGACGTCTAAGCACAAGTTAGGTGCCTCCCCATGTGGCCTTTTACTTGTCAAATCACAGCCCTTATTACAATATCTGTCTCACTGCAGCAGACCAGGAGATCCTTAAGGGCGGGGTTCTTACTTGGTTCCTCTTGTACTCCACATGCTTAACTGTGTGCCTGGCAGTATGAATAAAGCAGCAAACAGGACAAAGTCCTGCCCCTGTGGAGCTCAATCTAGGACTAGAGTAACATACATTACCAGCCCCAACTCCACTTTGGCCTGACTTACCCTCAGCATCCCTCTACCAAACAGACCAGGTGACTTCCAGGAGGCCAGACCATTAGGGATAAAGATGATATATGCAGCCTCTGTATATCCTGGAAAGGTACAAAGAACATAGGAGCAATTGCAGAGAAGATGCCTACCTCTGGGGTGATGTGGCCCAGCAGATACTTGTGCTTCCTGTGACACTCACCCCCTGAGGCTTGGGTTGTGAGAGGACTTCATGTCCAGTCCATTGCCCCTCCAATGGCTCTGGGCAGTCACTAGTGATTGCCATGGGAATGGCGACCTGGAGCCTAATTTACAGGGGGCAGGTCAAGTATCATGGGTGGGCAGTGGTGGGGGGGTCCACATCCTTCTAATGCCTTTTCTGCTGCACCCCTTCCTTTAGGAGGCAGCAAACCAGTCTGTCCTGAAGAGTGGAAAGAGAGCCTCTGCTATTCTGATGGGATGCTGAAATATACTTTATCCTCTCCACCTACTACATAGTTAAGAAGATGACCGTTCTTTTTTCTTTTCTTTCTTTCATCTCCTCTCTGCCTCTCTCCTACCTTCCTTCTTCTTTTTGTATTATTAGGTTTATTTTATTTTGTTCCTGATGGACTGACACAAGATAAGTTAAACAACATTCTCAGGGTCATTAGAGAATGAGCAGTACAGTAAGGACATGAAGAAAATCTATCTGGTTCTAAATCCAAAAAAAATACAGTCTGTGAAGACAGATCTTTTCCACTTCTAGCTGGGTGACCTTGGCCCTGTCTCCTCTTTAAAATGAGGATGATAATCACTTCACCCTCATACAGTCATTGTGGGACTAAATGAGCTAGGCTGTATGCAATGGTCAGAGCTTAGTAAATGTTGAAAATTGTCAGGCATTATCATTATTACTTCTTGACTATTCCAAACCTTATGTTTCATCTTTAGTCTTAACCTTTGGGATTGATTTTAGTCTGGCCATTCCAGAGCTGATGGTTTTGTTTATCAGCACCCTGCGGGGGTCGGCTAGGACCATGCAATTTGCGCTCACCGTAACACCTCGCACATAGGGGCCACAGCAGGCCTTGTGGACTGAGAGAACTGAACTTCCTTCATTCTGATTTTAGCCTGGATGCCTTATATTCCTGCTTGGCCTCCCTTGCCCTAGAAAACAACACAGTATTGAGGAATAAGCACAGGTTCTAGGGACATCTGCCAGCTGGGAGACTTGGGAAAAATAACCTACCTCTTTTAAGTTCGACTTTCTACGCCAGTCAGGTGGAAATAATAATCCCCACCTTGTACAGTCACCTTGAAGGTGAAATGACATATGTGAGGAGAACTGCCTGTGCTGATCCTTTCTCCTCTTCCTTCAACCATCATCTCCTGTGACTAAACAGTCACCTTCCAATGCCTGGATCCAGGGTGAAGGAGAGAGGCAGACTATTGTTTATTGGCTTGTTGCTTCATTTACTTACAAACCAATAAAGCCAGCTCATCAGCTTTTGGCAGGTAGGAAAAGTTTCCAAGCCCAAGGGCTCAGTTTGAATATGGAACAAATATGGCTTCTTGCAGAGCTGTCAAGTTCAGACGCAGCCATGCAGGTAATATTCATAGATTGTTTAGGGCTGGATTTCTAAGTTCTTACGAGAGAAAAGAGCCCCGGTCTAAGGAGAACCAGCCCAATGCAAACCCCAAGGCTAGAGACTAGGTTTAGAAATCCTTGGAACCAGGTTCCCATTAATATTCCTTATGACTCAAAAATGACTCAAAGTTTCATAAAGAGGTTGCTTTTTCCCCCTTCTTTTCAAACGCTCTGAGAAGAGTATGGAGATAAAAATGTATTGGAATCATATCAGTAAAAATTGCATGCTCATTAATTATCAGAACATCTTCTAATAGACACCACATCTATAAAGTTCACTTCCCTCTTTAAAAAAAAATTCTCAAAGCTCTGAACTCATATAGTTTCCAGTGGTCTGGGAAAACTGAAAGAATATTTGACTTTTTTATATTATCTTTTCAGTCAACGAGGGTAAGATGGGGCCCAATCAATACCCAATAGGAGAGGAGATATAGCATCATGGTCAAGAGTACTGGTTTGGGTCCAGATTTCACCAAGTACCAGCTCCAGCTCTTACTGGCAGCAGGAATCTGGGCAAGCAAAGCCACTTAATGTTCCCGAGGCTCAGTTTCCTAGAATCTAAAATGGGATGATGATGGTACATTTGCCAAAGGTTTCTGTGAGGATTAAATGGGTTAACGCATAGAAAGCCAGTGTGAGTAAGGGCTTGGTCACGATTAGCCTTTATTATTATTATTTGGCAATATGAGCAGATTTCTTTGGCCCCCAAATCTCTTCTTTCTTGGTCAAGTGGAAAATGTTCAGATTAAAGGGGTGGGGAGAGAATAACACAGAGTATGTGCTCATGACATAAAATGCCACTGCTAACCTTGGTCATCCAGAATCCTAGGAATCGCACACCCATGTTAGACCGTATACTGACCACCCCAGCCTGACATACTTGGTCTACTTTATCAACTCATGAGTTGGGTCCCCCTTACTCTAGCCTGCTTTGCCCTGTCACTTCTGTAGCTGCTTCATCCATAGGTAGAGAATCAGGAGGTGTTGGGATCTGTCCCTTTTCCATCACCACTCAGCGACACAGGGGAACCTGGAGCCTGACCGCCCCAATATGCCCACAGTGAAGATCTTTTGTTTCGCCCCTCCCTTTCTTCCTCTCCTCCCACTTCCCACCAAATCCCCTTTCTTTGAATTCCCATTGCACTGTCAGCCTTACTTGATGATGACATTCAGCCTTGAGTTTTTTCTTTAATTTTTGCATAAATAAGCCTTTCTTCCATCAAGATTTTAAATTCAAAGGCATGAATTCTGCCTTCTCCATCTTCATAACCTCCATGGGGTCTAGCCCTCCCTGTGATTCTTTTCACATTGTAAATTTTTAATAAACACTGGATGGCTTGATTTATTTTCTTGGAGAGAGATATATATACACATGCACAAATATATACATATATATGTATATACACACTATAAATACATATACACACAGACACACACACACACAACATGCATATATATATATTCACACCCTTGCTAATGAATCCTTGAAATCAAGTATGTTCTAGGCTGGGTGGGTTATCTGACTAGACCTGAGAAGGAAACTCAAGTACCTATATCTTGCTCCTAAGAGTTCTTTAAAATACATGTTGTTAAAATGTAAAAGAGAAATGTATCTTATCTATAAAGAAATCTAGGCACTATAAAACGTGTAAAGAAAATATAGCTCCCCGGGGCGCCTGGGTAGCGCAGTCGTTAAGCTTCTGCCTTCGGCTCAGGGCGTGATCCCGGCGTTCTGGGATCGAGTCCCACATCGGGCTCCTCCGCTGGGAGCCTGCTTCTTCCTCTCCCACTCCCCTGCTGTGTTCCCTCTCTCACTGGCTGTCTCTCTGTCACATAAATAAATAAAATCTTTAAAAAAAAAAAAAAAAAAAAAAAGAAAATATAGCTCCCCTTTTTGCTCTCTCCTCATTCCTACTTCCTGGTCAAGACAACTTCTGTCTGTAGTCTAATATGTAAGCTTCTAGATTTTCCCTACCCAATATGGTAGCCACTAGCCACACGTGACTATAAAGCACTTAAAATGTGACTAGTCAAATTATAATGTGCTGTAAGAGAAAAATACACACTGGATTTAAGAAACTTAGTATGAAAAAAGAATGTAAAGTATCTCAATTTTATATTGATTTATATGTTGAAATGATAATATTTTGATATATTGGGCCAAATAAAAAATACATATACTTATTTTTTATTTTAGAGAGAGAGAGAGACAGCGTGTGCATGCAAGGGGGTAGGGGCAGAGGGAGAGGGAGAAAGAGTCTTAATAAGATTCTGTGTTCAGTGCAGGGCCCAACATGGGGCTTGATCTCAGGATCCTGAGATCATGGCCTGAGCTGAAACCAAGAGTCAGATGCTTAATGGAGTGCGCCACCCAGGTGCCCCCAAATAAAAAATATTTTAAGATTAATTTCACCTTCCTCTTGACTTATTTAATGTGGCTACTAAGAATTATAAATTACATAAGTGGCTCACATAACATTTCTATTGGAAAATGATGTTCTGGATTTACTGCTGCACACATATACAAACACGCATACATGCGCAAACACATGAAGCATAACTTTGAACGAAAATGTGTATAGAGCATATATAAATATGTTTGGCAAGTTGCTTTTTTCATTTAGTTGTACTTTATGGACATGTTTTAGTAGCATATGTAGAGCTTCCTTGTTTTTAAAATTGGCTGTAATATTTTTATAGATATATATCATTGTTCATTTTATTAAGCCCTCACTGATGGGGTTTGGGTTGTTTTCATTGTTTTATTTTGTTTTTAAGATTTTTTGTTTATTTATGTGAGAGAGAGAGCGTGAGCAAGCAGGGGGAGGAGCAGAGGGAGAGGGACAAGTAGACTCTGTGCTGAGCACGGAGCCCAGTGGGAGGCTCGATCCCATGACCCTGAGATCAAGACCTAAGCTGAAACCAAGAGTCAGATACTTAACTGTCTGAGGCACCCAGGCACCCCTCCAAGTGTTTTCTTTTGTAAATAATGAGGCAGTATTTCAGAATCTGTGTACAAATACTGTTAAGCACTTTGCTAGTATTTTGCAAGTGAGATGATTAAATTAGTAAGTACATACACCTTAAATTTTGATAGATTAGGCCAAATTTTATCATTTTGGAGGGTCATGGACTTTTTGACAATCTGAGGAAGGCTATGGACTCTCTCCCCAGGAAATTTCGCAGAGGCAAACATTTATAGTTTTTTTATAGAGTGTCAGGAATTCACGTATCCCCTGAAATCAAAGTTAAGAGGTACATTTCTAGGGAAATAATCCACCATAAATTCAGCTTCTAAGAGTGTCCTCACTGTTGATTACGAGAGAGAGAGAGAGAGAGAGAGAGAGACAGTGCCACAAAGTCGTCTGCAGATAATCCCACATAGTGCTCAGGACTCTGCACCTGGCATCAGACAGACCCCCTCTACCATTTATCATCTCTGTAACCACAGGAACATTCCTTGAACTCGATGAGCGTCAGCTTCTTCCTCCACAAAGCAGAGGGATAATGCCCACCTGTGGGGTCTGGCACTTGGCATGTACTAAATAAATACTACTTCGTTTTTGGCACTTCTGAACGACTTGATCTTGCAGCATCTTTGCTCCTCTGACTGAGCCAACAGACTGCTGTCAGTGCCCAGCCGCTGGTCAGTGGCTGACTTGGGCAGACGTCCTTGGACAGCAAATTCGGAGAGTCAACAGATACCTAGTCAGAGTTTACTTAAACACTGGGAGCCCTTTTCTCCAGCAAAACTCTTGTTTTGAAGCAGTTGCCTAACCAGCCTTCAACTCATATTCTGTTTCAATATCGTTGTTCCAACTGGCAGATTTTAACCTCAAGTATAAAAGCTCTTATCCCTTGAAGGGTCTTTCGCTCCCTACTTACAGTTAATTACTCCTATTTGTGCCATGAGTTTCCATCTTCTATCTCTTCATTCCCACCTATAAAATGTGGGTTGTTCTGAGTGCCAGAAGCATATCTCGTCGTTTCTGCGTTCCCCCCAGTGTTTGGTACAGTGCTGGATATAGAATGTATATTTCAATTCTTGGGAACTGGAATCCCTGTCCAGAGTTTCTTAACAGAGGAGGGAGTTTTTATTCAAGTCATTCTCGTTGGTCTGCAAATAATGACAACAACAACAATAGCTAACATTTACTGAGCACCTACGGTGTGCCAAGCATTGTTATGAACTCATTACACACCTTGTCTTCCTTTAGCCTCACGGCCCCATGATATGGCTGTTACTGATTCTACTTTACAATTGAGGGAACTGAGTCTCCAAGATGGTTCTCAAATATGTCACTTCTTTCTGTCTCCACTGCCACCACCATCTCCCTTGGCTATGTTCTCCTATGTTCTCCAAGTTGCCACTTTGCCCTCACGCAGTGCTTCTCACCAAGGCAGCCAGGATGATCTTGAGAAAATGTAAACTGGACCATCCTGCTCTCATCTAAAACATCAGTGGCTTCCCATTGTCCTTAAAATCTGATTGGGTCCCTGCCTCACCCTTCCTTCCCCTGTGACTCCTTTCTGCTTCTTTCCAGGGCCCGCATCCTGTCCTCTAGCAGTTCATTCTGCCCTCCTCAGGACTCTTGCACAAGCCATTTCCTTTACCTCAAACACCCTTGCCCACCTTTTCAGTTGGCTCATCCTGACTTACCCTTTACTTCCTCAGCAAGTACCTTTTTTGGTCTCTGACCCTCATTTTAATTACATCTCTCTCCTCAAATATCATCCAAAATATCCCTCCTCACGAGAAGGCCACAGCTTTCAAGGCTTTTCCTTGTTAAGACCAACTGCACTTTAAATCACACCTTAAAATTATGTATTTATTTGTGTGTTTCACTACCTAACACTAGACTGCATGTTCCATAAGAGGAAACTGCATGTACGCTTTTCTCCACTGTGTCTCCCCCTGAGCCTGGCAATCTGTCTGCCATATGGTGGTGGCTGATAAATAAATATTTGTTGAAAGGATGAATGATACTTAGAGTAGTTAATGTAAACACTGACTGTATTAGTTCTTTTCAGCTTTAAAAACCCCACAATGCCCAGTCTAATGCTCTCTGTGCAAAAGGCAATGTTTGTTGAGATGATTACAATTGAAATTCAACTTTCTTTTTCTTCTCTTAATTTAACAGAAGACTGCCATCACCCTCGTCCAAAATGATGATGGCTTGGGGTGGGGTGGGGGGGCTGGGTGGCTCCGTTGGTTAAGCATCTGCCTTCGGCTCAGGTCATGATCCCAGGGTTCTGGGATGGAGCCTGTGTCAGGCTCCCTGTTCAGCATGGAGTCTGCTTCTCCCTCTGCCCCTCCCCCTCCTCATGCCCTCTCTCTCTCTTTCTTAAATGAATAAATAAAATCTTAAAAAAAAAACAAACCCAAAAAATGATGATGGCTCTAGATAGTAAAATGAAGATTGTTCAGAACAGTTTTACAGTGATTTGTAACACAGCGTGTCGGTTGACTGGTTGTGGGGCTAGTACAGCCCCAGATGAACAAGTGGACTCACATCAATCTTCATTTGACGACTACTTACAGAATCGGACACAGTCTGAGGATAAACACCACCGACAAAACAGGGCAGTGCCATTTCTAGGAGAAAAACCGAACAACTACAAATGGCTGCGATAGGGTTCTTCTAGCTTTGGCTTTCTGAACAGCTCTATCAGAACAAATGCTCAAAAATGAGTTTGCTACCTCCTTTAATTATTCTCAGAACATACAAGAAAATGTTTTTCAACTGGAGCATGTTGCATGAAAACTAAGTGGAGCCCTGAGGTGGATCACAAGGACCCACAGCCCAAACGGACAAGGGCAAGTCGCTACGATCGGCTTGGTTCTTTTCTGTAAGCAGAACTTAACTGGAACTGCAGTTTTGGGATGTTCTGGTGATATGGAGATGCTACAATACAAAACCCAAAACACTGAGGGGGAACGCCAAGGAATCAAAGAGCTGGGGGTGAGAGAGAAGGCTGAGGACCACCTGATAACATTTAATCCAGCCCCTTGTCTTTGGGAACCTTGAAAAGTGGTTACAAGTGACAGCAGGAGGGTTCTGGTACTTAATCAGACTGAGAGGAGGGTAGTTTTTCATTACATTAAAACAAATTCTCTTCTGCAATAATTAGTGTATTATGTACTATTTGCTCTCAGTGTGGTTATGACACCTTGGACTATAAAGTTTTTGGTTGCTCACTCAGCTGATCTTAATTCCTCCATTCTTTGGAACTCTTCCTTATTGGTACAAGGGGAAGGTTTACGCCAGCCTACAACTAACTCTTAGTCGTAATGACACAGTCATTCATTTATCCATCCATCCATCCATGCATGCACCCCGTGTTTGCTTTGTGCAAGACATAAGAAAAGGAAGAGTTGAACATTGCAGAGTCATTGCCTGCTGGGAACTGAGTCCAGGAGAAGAAACAGACAAGAAATACTCAGCCTCTTGCCTTCCTCTTTCTTTTGCCCCCTTTAGTCTGTTTCTTTTTAAAGTATTTTCTGAGTTTTAATCTGGTGGTGCAGGGGGCAGAGGGCATCAGGCAAAACCATGCGTGTGTAATACCTATGAAGGCAGGGCAAGGTGGTGCCAGGGGGGTCAGGAGCGGAGGAGGAAGACGGGGTCTTGTGGGGACCAACTGAGAAGACTTCCCAAAGAGGCAGCATTTGAACAGGGCCTTAAAAAGTCTGAGCACGATTTTGACAGATTGATTTGTGTGGTGGTGAAAAGGCTAGATGGAAAATGAGAGGGTTCAGGGAAATAATAAGGTGCTGGGGGGTGGGTACTTTGAATTTTGGTTCCCTTTTGCTTTTAACTGCTGTGCATGAAAGTTAATAATCCTAAAAACATACCCAGGATTTAAATGTATTCTTACTGAGATGTTTGTCTGCACAGACTCTCTTCTTCTTGTGAACCACCTCTCCTTTATTCCCCAATAATTCTGCTTAGTCCCTGTGGTGCCAGAGTGGTGACCCCACCCTGCCCTCTGGCTTGAGGGTTGGCTGCAGGACCTAGTCCGACCAGAGTATTCTTTCTATCCTATTTACCACAATTGCTCAGAGACGCACAGGGGACCCAAGGTAAGCTAATTGGAGTCTTTCTGGTAGACCTGTCACGGAAGAAGACACCCTCCATTTCTCTAAGATTAAGAGCTTTAAGAATGATGTAGACGTTGGCTGTCAGTATCTTCCTCCTGGAAAAAATTTCCCTGAGAATGAAAAAAGCAGCAGCAGGCAGAGGTGAGAGACAGAGATACAGAATTCAGATCACTGTGAACTCATAGATACGGCCACGCCTGAGATCCACTTGTCACATCTCCATGAAACCACCAATCCTCTAGTCCCTCTCTCCCATTTTTCCCCCCAAGTTAGTTTGGTAAGGAATTTTGCAAATTACAACTGTAAAGGTCCTCATACATAGAGCTGATAACCCGAGCTGATGCAAAGGAAATTTCCCTGGATACACTGGTCTAAACATTATCAATAAAAATCGACACTTCAGGTTAACACATCTGGTTTGGCCAACTTCTCTTTCTTGCTGAATTGACAGCCGCAGTCAGCAACTTCAGTTAAAATGGCACCACCACTGTAGTTACAGTGCATGCCCCCACGTGGATGCCCAGACTTCTTTTCTTTAGATCAAAGCTAAAAAATCTTTTAACCACTCATCACAATGATTATTTCCTATATTTTAGGTATTTGAGTCCTTTCATTCCAAAGAATCCTGAAATAGTTCCCTATCTGCACCTAGAGTACTGAGGGTTACTTCATCCACTGTGGCCGTGTTGTCTCTCTCTTGCTCTTTCCCTTCCCCCAGGCCAGAAAGAGGCAACAGCAGTCTGAAGAGGAGTCGAAGAATGTGCTTTCCAGAGAAATGAGTAAACTCTTACGACTCAACAAATCCTTATTTTTACTACCAAATTAGGGAGACTGTCACAAACGACATCCAAAGATGACCCCCTCAGGACTTTTCCCCACTACAAACTCTTTTGTTAAAAAAAAAGGAAAGAAAGAAAGAAAAAGAAAAAAAAAAATGAAAAGGATGTTTGCAGGACAGCAAGTGGCTCCTAAAAAAAATCCTCCTGTCTTCAAAAATGATACCAGTTTGCCCTCTTCATTTTATCTCCACGGGCAACTTTGCAAGAGTCAAGGCTGGGTGGTGCTCACCATAGGAATATGTGTTAGCAAAGCTAATTTCAGCATCTGTATAAAAATTTCCATCAGTTGCTCGCTGCTATCAAATATCACACTACCTGTGAAAGCTCTTTGAGGGATTGCATTTTAACTTCCTGCTCTGTTTTCAATGAAACTGAGAATTGTATTTGCCATCTGCCTTGCCTATTGGGTTCTTTTTGATCCCAGTTTTGACCCTGCTAATGTATCTTTAAGTGCCAATAGCAATTTTACATCCCTTAATATTCTTCCTAGGTAAGAATCTCATTTTCTATTTCAGTAGACTTCCATTGGTAAAACTGCCAGATTTCCATTTATAAAAAATACTATGTCCCTTCCCCCTGCCTCTGAAAAAGAAATTAGATAGCCATAAAAGTTAGACCAAGTGAGGTGGGTCAACCTGGCCACCTTCAACAAAACCTCAAGGAAAAAATCTTTCAAATGGAGGGAAATGAGGAGGACACAGGACTTTAATTCTATCTTAGTCTTGTCAAGATCAGACACAAAGGAGTCTTAGGATTTAGAATCAGGCCTTATTTGCTCAGGCTTCCAGGTCATTTCAGTTTGACAGGCATGTACTAAGTGCCAGGTACTGAACTAGGTGGTGGTGAAAGAGACTTTCCTTCTTTCCCGGCGTTGTGGAGCTGGGACGGTATAAATCTGAGCTGTTGCTGTGTTTCTTACAGTACATACTCAGGATTCTTTTGAATGCCCTGTATCTGAACCCCCTTTCTATGTTCGGGAACTCACCTACACTATAAATCTTGGTGGGTGGCAGAAACTGCCTCAAAATTAAGAAGTTCAGTTGCCAACTTTATCAGTAAGCCTTGCAGTCAGGGATTTAGGTTTGGTCAGCTGGAGAGACCCGACTTGGATTTCAAATTGGGAGGTAGTGACCCAAAGAGGGGCCCAGGGTAGACTCGCCTCCACTCGGTGGGAAGGTGGCAGAGTGGCTACAGCTAGGGTGACCTCCGGTTGCAGCAGGAGGAGGAGCAGGGCCCCGGCAAGCCTCAGGGTTCAGTGCCAGTGGGGTCAGCCGTGGAAGTCAGCCCTTGGTCATTTGGGGGCATTGTTCCTGGCAAGGTGGCCTCAAATCGGGCTTTGCAGCCCTCCTAGAAGTTCTGTGAACTACCTCCCATCCTTTTTTATGAATCCTGTCTCTTAAATCTGTTTTTGCAATAGATTCTATTGTTTGTGACTAAGAACCCAGGAGGATGCACCTTCTTCGATGCGCGTGATGGAAAATGTCATCTGCAACGGGAGGGAATGATGCCAATACATAGAAAGAAGTGGAGTCCAGACACAGGAGAGTGGGACAGGACAAGGTGGGTCCTTACGAGGCCCTGAGGGTGCTACTCCTGGAGCTGACAGATCCCCACGTCTGTCTGAGGTAGCCTGAGGTGGCTTTCCGTGACTTGCAGTTGCAAGAGTTCTGTAAACACAGATGAAATCAAATTAACATTATATATGGGGGGCTCAAAGATATTCATCTCCTGTGCCTGGTAATCATTTTTCTCTTCTTTGGAAATAATTTAAAATGTTAAGAAGCAACACCAAAATCGTTGGAGTGAGGCAAATGGTTGCCTACAAAAGTGCTTTTGCATAACAACATCCATGATGTTGCGGCTAATTCCATGCTTAGCGTCGTCAGACCTTTTGCTCTTCATTTGAAACGTGGTCTCATTGCCACCTAGTTTTAGTCTATGTCTCTCTGTTTAGCTTCTCCCCTGTGCTATCCCCTGAGTCTTTGGAAACTGCCTTTTGAGGCTCAAAATTGGCATAAACTGTGAGGCTGTGTAAATGGTTATTTGCTTCTCAGACCAAATTGCAGTTGGGTGCCAGAGGTCTGAAAGTGCCCTGAAGAGGCCACGTTGCAAAACACGACACATGATCTGAATGTGTTCATGCTTCTAAAAATACTCTTTATGCTGAAATCTGCTTTGGAGGCCTCTGACCCAAGCGCAGCAAACTAATTACAATGGTCTGCGGAAGAGGCAAGGCTCTTTGGTAACACACAAAGTGCTCCGACTGAGATCAGGAGACCTGCAGTTTGGTTCTTGTGCCTATTCCCTGTGCAAGCGCGTGGCCTTGGAAAATCTGTTCTCGCTAAGCCTTAGACTCCACAAGTGCCTAAGACATTGGGTGAGATGTTTTTTATAGCCCTTTGTGGCTCTCGGCACCTATGCTTTATGATTCCTTATAAGGTAGCATTTTTCAAAAAAGCCTGAGATGAACTCGGTTTAGGAGTGCCTTTATGCAGTACCCAGTCTAGGTCGGGCCTCAGGCAGAGTCATGGGAGGAACATGCTTGGATGAGTTCCCCTTTGAAGGAACCTGTCCTAGAGTCCTCCGAGTCAAGTCTCCTGAACCAACTCCTGAGGCTGGGAGCCTGACTCGGCCCCAATTCTGCTCCCAGCTGGAGGCACCTGGGGAGGTGGTCTGAAGTGATGCTGGGACACCTTACTGGTTCAGCTTTACAACATACCATTTAATCTCGAGAACAATCATTTGAAGTAGGTGTTATGCGACTTTACTAGGAAGGAAACTGAGGCCCAGAAAGTTATAATGACAGCCAGCAAGTGAGAGAGCTGGGATTCAAACCCAGCTTTGGCTTTTGGTTTTAATGTCTGTGATTTTCTCTCTGTCTCACAGACATCCTGCCAGTGAACACTGCTGAAGTGAACAGTGATGTACACATTCAGAGAGAGTGACATGTGGCCGATCCCCACCTCTCTGTTTTCATGCTACAATAGAGCACCTAAAGACAATCGACTCTGGCCAAATCCACCTTTGTCTCTTATTCTTGGGGTGACCTTCAGCAAGTGAATCTTCCTGAACCTCAGTCTTCCCACCTGTAAAATGAGGATGAAAGGAATACCTTACACAGAGGTTGCAAGAGTTAAATGGAAGTGCTTAGCACAGTGAAGGTAAGTAACACAGAAAGAGGCCAAGCTGCAGCGGGATGGTTCTCCTGTTTCTGCTTTCAGATTTGCTCACATATCCATCCACTCTTCTCCATCACTGCTACCATCTCAGTTCAGGCCCCCCAGCCAGAAAACTAGAACTGATATTCTACTTCCATCCTTGTCCCCCAGATATTAATTTCTCACACAGGAGCCAAAGTGTATATGAAACTGAAAATCAGGTCAGCTCTCATCTTGGATCTTTCTCATTACAAGTAGGATCCAATCTCCCTTCATCAACATGGCACCTTGGTCCCTCTAGACCTTCCCCTGCAGCCTTTTCTCATACTGCTCACCTTACTGTTTCCCACCACCCCCACCGCCCCCCACAGCCATCTGGGTCTCTAGTCAGTTCTCCAGACTCTAAGCTCCCTCCGGCCTCTGAGAACAGGGCTCAGGATGTTCTCCAGAGCTGCAACCCAGTTCTCTGCTCTTCACTCAACTGTCTTCCTCTCATCCTTCAGGTCTCGGCAAAAATGCCTCCTCTTAGCAAGGCGTTCTTTGACTACTCTGGTCAGAAACCTTCCCTTTAACCTCTATTTCAAACCTTTGTGTAGAGTTAGTTTATAGAGCAAACTTATCATAATTTGTGATTATTTTGGTAATTCAGTGTGTATGTTGTGGATGGTACTCAACCCACATTTTTCCAGATGCTTTTACCATTTCTGTGCAATCCCACCTCACTTTCAATAGCCAGCACCTACAATTTTGTAGGAAGCCCTCCCTTGAGCTTCTAGAATCTACTTTTTTCCTTAGGGCAGCTCTTAATCAATGACTGACAGGTATATGGGTATAAATACCCCAGATCTTTCACCTCTTGGGGCCAGGATAATTCTGAGCTGCTTCCCAGATCTTTCCTAAAGGATGAAGCTCCAGTCACGCCCTGTGCTAACTAGCTTCATAACACACCTTTACTAGCCACCATCGCTTCTTTGTATAACCCCACTCTCCTGCCAATGTCCATATACCTCCCCAAATACCTGTAAGCACTCAATCTTCGTGACAGGGTCTGATTCTGGGGGGAACCCAACTAAGACCATGGAGTTTTTGATTCTTTTTATCTATCCCAGGAGAGTGTACATTTTATGTCTATCCTGTTTATGATTATATTGTAGTGCCTAGTTTAGTATCTGGCACCTAGCAAACACTCAGTATATGTTTATGTCATGAGAGAATACTCGTGGTATTATCCTTGCAATGCAGAATATCTTCCTTGTATTGAATTTAGTTTATACCATAGCCTACCGTGCACCCGGAGAAATGTTAAATGTGCCCTCCAAAACTTAGAGCAAAAGAAAAGGTATTTTCTCTGGTATTTTCAAGAATAACGTTTCTGTTAAGGTGTTGTTTTAGCAAGGCTTATTATACCTAGAGGTTCTTTACCAGGAAGAGATCCCAAGAGAGATTCTCTAGGCGAGTGACAATTCTTCCTGAAGCCACCTGAAACCCAGTGGACAGATACTTCAGAGCTCTTTCATAGGACAAAACTCTGTTGTGCATATTTGTACATGGTTTAAACAGAAAGCAACTGGACCCTGGACCAGGTGCCCTCAGCAAAATAAGATGGATCCCTGTGCAGAGAGACTGGAAATAATAATAGGGAAGAATAACAAAACCATTCACATGTATTAAGTATGCATTCACAGACCCGTCCTTGAGTGTGTCACGTGTAGTATCTCATTTAATCCTCAGAGCCAATGTATGTGGCAGGTGATGTTACCCCATTCTCAGAGGGAAAGATCAGGGCTCAGGGAGATTAAATGACTTGCCTAAGGTCACACAGCTAACAAGAGGTAGAACTGAGATTTTTAATCAAGTATTACGACTTCAGAGCCCCTGCTCTTATTCGTCAATCTTACCCCCTGGATTAAGAATACTTAAAACCAGCTCACCAGATGAACAAAGTCAAGTATTTCAACCGGGAGAAAATAAGAATAAAATGCACCTCTTTTAGTCGCCTTCAAAGACCTGTTGTCACTCATGGAAAGAAAGGACAGGTGTATTTTGTTGGCTCAATTTCAGGAAGACTTTTGTAATACTGTTGCCCAGAGGTGGAGGGAATAGTGTGTGTTCAGGCACAGAAAACTACCCCACACTGGAGATTGAAATGCACCAGTTACATGGCAAGTCCAAGAGGACTGAAGAACAGGAGAGGTGGATGGCTGGCTTGGGGGACGTTTAATATCTCTTTTAGGCATGTGATTCTAGAATACAAAGGAATTAGAAGACTCACTTGATACCTGCACATGTGGTTGGTATTATGTAGTTCTGGAGCGACAAGATTTACAAAGGTAACATGATTTGAGAGATATTTACAAATGCCACATTCATACATTAAAGAAGGTACGTGCTATATATACTCTTTGCATAAGAGAGGCAGAGCTAGTGTTGCTGCAAGATTGACCAGCATAATGTCAAGAATGGTCAAGAACGTGGGCTTGGAGTCAGTCTACATGAGTAACTTTGGACAAGCTACTCAGTATTCCTGAACCTCAGTTTCCTTCTCTGTAAAACAGTGTTGCTCTGTGGATTTAAATGCTTTTGCAGGTAAAGTATTTAGCACAGTCCCTTGAAGACTCTAAGGGCTCAAAACTGGTCCCTATTTTTCCAAAAACCTTTACTTCTGAAAAACATATATCCAAATTCTTGTGCATCATTTGTATATTCTGTAAAATATGAAAAGGACAGGTTTTACATTTGAGATGCTAGACTCCTGAGGTTCAGAGAATCTGGGACTTCTGTAACTGCAGTAACTGCTAACGTCTATTAAGCACTCAGATACGGGGGCGCCTGGGTGGCACAGTCATTAAGCGTCTGCCTTCGGCTCAGGGCGTGATCCTGGAGTTCTGGGATTAAGCCCCACATCAGGCTTCTCTGCTAGGAGCCTGCTTCTTCCTCTCCCACTCCCCCTGCTTGTGTTCCCTCTCTCGCTGGCTGTCTCTGTCAACTAAATAAATAAAATCTTAAAAAAAAAAAAAGCACTCAGATACATTTCATGTCACATGGTTGGTTTTCAGCTAAGGTAGGATTAGAAGCTGACTTTCCTGAATTTCAGGCTCTTTTTGTCCCCACCTATAATGGACCATTTTGCCTGTCCAGATGGCAGGTTTCCAAAAGGAATGGAACATAAATATTTTGTTCTGACTCTGTTTACATTTCTAGGCAAAGCAGACCAGTTCTGGATCAGAGCTTATGGTAACTCCTGATAAAACGTATCTCCCCAAGTATTCTGCCCTTGTGCGTTGGCCCCTTGATCAGCTTGTCTCCCTGTCCTCCTTGTCCCTCCCTGGTTTCTGTTGCCCCAGCGTAGATCACAGATGCAAACTTTTCTGCCTTTCTCTTCTCTACCCTCCTCTTTTCTCTGACTCCATTCCCGCTGTCTCATTTCCCTATTCACCTAAACTCATTTCTCCTACTTAAAATCTTTTTTTTTTTTTTAAGATTTTGTTTATTTATTTGACAGAGATAGAGACAGCCAGTGAGAGAGGGAACACAAGCAGGGGGAGTGGGAGAGGAAGAAGCAGGCTCATAGCGGAGGAGCCTGATGTGGGGCTCGATCCCGTAACTCCGGGATCACGCCCTGAGCTGAAGGCAGACGCTTAACCGCTGTGCCACCCAGGCGCCCCCCTCCTACTTAAAATCTTAAATTTCTGACCAAGTGGCGCCCAGTTAAGACAATTATATCATTAACATGGAACTGCTTTGGCCACAGATGACATGCTATGCTCTGGAAGCTTATTAGCAACATTAGAATGGTACTGTTGGTGCCAACCTGTATCAACGAGCAATGGCAGATAGTGCAGAGATCCTCGGAGCTCCAAGGGGGCCCCCATGCTTGTCTTGGTCACCTGGACTGATCTGGTTAAGAGCCCAGTCCTTGGACGCAGGCAGACCTGGTTCGCATCCTGGTTCTGACACTTCCTAGCCACTTTCCAAGTGGGAAAATACCACAGAGCTCCATGCGTTGTTAGGAGGATTCAAGGAAAACCACGGTTATCTTGCCCAGCATCAGGCACCCGGTGTGAACTACATGATGGTCGTTGGCTAAGGTGCTGCCTGATAACCATATCTATCTCCTCTCTGTCTTCTCTCCTTCCTGGTCCCCCCCTCCTTGCCCAAGCAATCAGGACAAGCACTCCACAGGATGAAGTCTGCTTGATTCACTGGGCCTTAGCATAGCCACTTGAATGGGAAACTAGGAAACCCAGAACATGTCTTAACAGCAAAATTTTACAATGAAAAAAAAAATCCTAGTGTTTCAAAATCTTCAGAAAATAAAACCAAAACAATAAAAAGATATGTTTAATCAGAAATTCTTTTCTAATATAAAAGAAGAAGATGGGAAATGTCCTTTCTGTTCAAATGCAGGCTCCTTGTCCTAGATCCTTCTATAATCTCTCAGGAGGAAGAGAACATGGCCATCTCCTTCCATTCTTCCCTCATCCTAGTCCCCCTGCCCTCAAGCATGGAACCAGTCTACTTGGATTTCCTTCATGTATGGCAATTTACAACTTCAAGGAGAATTCTGAAATCCAGAAGATTGTCCTTCCTGCTTTTCCAGAAAGTCAGAAAGGGAAGTTTTCTCTTCTGTCCCTCATTTTCTCTGCCTTTCCTGTCTATTAAGCAAAAGTCCCAAATGAGATTCAGTGCAGCCTTGCCTTTCTCAGATTCACGCAGCTTGTTAGTATCACAAACACCCCTCCTGAACACAGCCCTGCAGAGTTCTATTCCTGCCCCATGCCCACTGATTCCGCTGCATTGCCTTGGCAACCAGTTAAAATACTTCTATGTGTGCTCCGATATCATCCTTAATTCTGCAGATCCAGGGCAACTTGCTCAGAGGGTTGTGGCACGTCAGGCAGTTGGTGTTTTCTCTGGCTCCATTCTCGTTTGGCTTCTTTTTTCACCTCCCAATTACCTCTGAATCCCCTGCAAGCACCTACGTGCCATTCCTAACACACCTGGCTTGACATCAAGAAACACCCTTGTCAACAAGACAGGGGCTGGAAAGGATCCTGGGGACAAAATGGCTGGTATATCCCCTTTCCCTCTAGCCTCAGGGGAAGACATCAGGAGCTCTTCGGCCACGAAGCTGCTGACTCTAACCCGGTTCTTGCAACATGGCAAGCAGCATGCATTCAGTAATCACATACTGACTGCTGTTTGCATTTCAGCCAGTCTGCTAGGTACAGAGGAGACAAGACATCTCCTTAACCTTATGGAGTTTAAAGTTCAGTAGGAGACAGAAGAGAGTGGAAAATGCTATACGGTCTGATGCGTACTGTGGAAGCCAGAGGACAGCACTGGGGCCTCTGGGAACTTGAGGAGGAACCTATGGCCAGATTAGGATTTGGAAAGAGGGCTGACTTCCCAGAGAAGTGAAGGTTATATTGAGACCTAAGGGTGGGTGGCAGTGGCCACGTGGGCCAGTTTCCTGAGTGGTGGACAGTTTCATTCTTGCCTTCTCTAACACTGGCAGTCTGGCTGAACCCCTGGGCTGAAGTGATCTGTTTAAGGCACCCCAGGAGCATATGCCTTATGTCTCCTGATCTCCAGGCTAAAGTTTTCCCATGAGCCTCTCAAGGAAGAGTAACAGTGGATTGTCCAAGTTCTCTCACCTCTTCTCTTGGCTTTCCATGCTGCACATGTGAATGGTGGCTGAAAGGCACAGTGTCCAAAACCAGCAGCATCAGGATCATGGTGCCAGAACTCACCACCCAAACTATGTGCCCCTCAGTTATTCTGAGGGCTGCAATCCTCAGCATCATGGGTTACTGTGAATGCTTGCGCGATTAGGAATCAGGCCATCTGCAACCTCCATAACTACCCCAAACACAAACAGGATGCTGTAAATCTTTATCTGTAACCATTTTCTCCCATTTTGTTGTCTCATATGAACATAAATTGAACACAAATCTCTTATGTGAAAGTCGGGACAATAGCAGCACCCATCGCAGGGGCCCTTAGAAAGTGTTAAGTCAGATTCCGTTAAGTAAAAGTGTTTCACCCAGTGTCTGACCCACAGTTAGTCCTTTAAGATTTATTAACTGCTTCATAATTTTTAGTTCATGCGGCTCTCTCGAAAGACCATAAGCTCTTTGACAGCAAGGATCATATCTTATTTATCTTTGTTCATCACTGGAGCCCAGCAAAGGGTCTTATTCATAACGAGCATTTTATACATATCTGTTGAATGAATGGGGAATACTAGCAACCGTGTCTCACATTCACTGTCACTGCGTTTACTGTGTGTCATGCCCTGTGCTAAGAACTTTACAAGAAGTATCTTGATTTATCCTCCAAATGAGGCCCTGATTGCTGTTACTCCATGTCTACAACACGGTAAAATAGCAGTCCAAAGGCAGTAAGTGTGGTAGTACTTTAGAAGGGAGTGCCAGCAGTTAACCTTTACTAGGAGCTTACTTTGTCCAGACCCTGGCTAAGCACTTGACAGGTATCACCTTGTTAAATTTTCCCAATAACCTGAGGAGGTGAGCTTTCTGTTTCCGTTTTATAGCGATGGTGCTCAGAGTCGCTCAGTAACTTGCCCAGAAGCACATAGTCAGTACATGAGCTGAGAGCCACTGTTTTGAATCACAAACAATTTTACTTATTTACTTAGTTTATTGGAAGACTAAGACCAGAAGCGGCAGAAAATTGGAATACATATTTTAAAAACAATACTAAAATGCCTATTCCTCTTATTCAGAAAGAAGTTTTAAAATACCCCCTCCCCCCCCACACGTACTTAGGCCAATGGAGAGTTACTGCTTAATGGTACAGTTTCAGTACGGAATGCTGAAGAAGCTCTGGAGATGAATAGTGGTAACGGTTGCACAACATCCTAAATGCATTAATGCCACCGTACTGCACACCTGGAATGACGGAAGTGGTAAATCTTACGTATGTTTTAGATACATGTGCGACGTAGGTTTGGTAGCATGAAAGGTACAGGGCCATGTTCCTACTTGAAATGTTGCTTTCCCTTCATATCGGAGGGCAGGTCAATTCAGCTCCTAACTCCAGTGGCAAATTCTTTTGCAGCCTCTTCCTTTCTGTCATTGGTATCCCTGTGACTAAGTGTCAATTAACTCAAGATAATGTTTCTCCCAAGATCAAAGGAGGACATAAAATTTGTGATATCTGACGCAAAGTTTAGCCATACGTGGAATGGCATTTGCTATGTTCTTAGGGTTAGCAGTTCATGAGCTAAGTGGTTTTGAACTTGGCCCACTGTGTTTTCCAGAGACTGCTGTCACCCAAAAAGGTACTTAGTAAGGTGATTCACATCGAGAAGATTTCAGTCACTGCATGACTTTACGCCTAATATAACGTGCTGCTCATTCCTCACATAGCTCTACAAGGGCTTGATTCACGAAGAGTTCATTCCTGCGTCATCAGGAGTTATTCCATGATTCCATGAAGTCACCCACAGACATGAAGGTATTCATTTATTTATTCATTCATTTACAAAATATTTGGGGGTTCCTAATATGGGCCAGGCTGTGGGCTGGGTGCTCTGAGCACTGAGAGACCAAAAAAGTTGCCCGTTCCTCTTGTGCTTGGATAAAAGATTGGAGAAATGACAGAGATTGGAGGTGAACCCAGCTACTATTTGAGTCCTGGAGTCTGAGGCCATGAGCATCTGTGGTATGAGGTTGCAATGGGTGAGCTTTCAAGACAGAGCCTGGTACGGAGCAGGCGCTTAGGAGCATTCTGTTGAACGTCCTGGCTTCCGAGCCGGGGATCTGGAGGGGTTTGACCCTGGGCTGACACACAGACCCAAGCTGCAGGAAGCTGCTCATGACAAACAGACTTGTCTTTCTTTCCTTGCCTGTGTTCCACCACTTACTTTGTATGCGCTGGCTGGCATTCCTATATGCTAGGGTTATCGGGTATCCCAACCATTTCAATGGGAAAAAATGGCATTGTCTGCCAGTGAAGTGGAGACTGCTTCTCACTTGCCCAGTAAGCTCGGCTATCCACTTGGAGCATTGTTTGGCTGCACTGAATCCATTAGGCAGATAGAGCCCATGGGCCATAAGATGACAAGGAACCGGTGGAGAGACTTCAGCATACAGAGCACCTGACATGTGTCTTCCCAGTGGTGGTTTGAGGCTAGGTATCCAGTCACCTGGTCTCTTCGGCATCTGTTTCCTTCTCCCTCTCCTCCAACTTTGATTGTACTGCACATATTTCTATCCTGTCCTGCCTTTCCCAGCACCCCCGTGCCCAGACTAGAGGCTGCCTCTTCACCCTGTGTCCTTTCTTGACCATTAAAACACCTGTTTTTTTCTCGGAAGTTTCTTTTGATTGGCCAAGCTTCATCTCCCTCATACTGAACCACCTCACTGCCTGACATTTTAATAGATCATCATTTCTTGAGCCTATGACTTCCTTGTCTTAATTGACCTTATTGAGTTATAATTTATACAGAAAAAAATGCATTACTCTTAAGTATACAGTTTGATAAATTAAGACAAACCTATACACCATAACATAAAACATTTGCATTACCCCCCAAATCACTATATAGTTTTGCCATTTCTAGAATTTTATATAAATGGAATCAGACAATAAGTAAGGCACTCCTTTTTTCATATCTTACCATTTCTAAAATTGGATGTATCTAACAGTGAGTATCCTTTTTCCCTTAAGTGTTATAACTAAAATGGTAACACATCTTCTAAGGGTAATGTCTTTGAGTCGGGCATATGTGTGTGTGTGTGTGTGTGTGTGTGTGTGTATCACACACGTGTGTATATGTGTGTGTGTGTATATATATTATACACACACACGCGTTTGTGTATATACATGTGTACTGACTAGTTTTGCCACTAGACAGTAAGCACTGGGAAGGTGAGAATCTTAACTTTGCTGTGTTCCCATAGAGCTTATAGCTGGACACTGATAGGGGCTAAATAAGCACTACAGAGGGTGGTGATAGTGCGTTTCAAACAGTATTCCAAAAATATCTTCTAATGGCAAGAACCTGCCTAAAACTTGTCTTGGAATGAGTCAGTAGTCTCTAAGTACAACATAGGTTCTCTTTGTGGGCTCAGCTGCCTTCGCAATAGTATGAGACATTTTCCCAAATTTGTTGCATGGACGATTAATATTATTCAAGGTATTAATAAAAGGGAGGAGAGGGACATGCCACTGTCAAAGAAATTTGGGAAACATTTCTTATTATAATTTACTGCTTAGAGATTCACACTTCATCAGCATGCTAAAAGTTCTGACAAGTGCTGCTGCAAAGAAAGAAATGTTTAGCTCTTTTTTGGGGGGGGAGGTAAATGTTTTATTTATTTATTTGAGAGAGAGAGATCCAATTGGGGGGAGGGGCAGCAGGAGAGGGAGAAGCAGACTCCCCACCTGACCAAGGAGCCTGATGTGGGGCTCCATCCCAGGACTCTGGGATCATGACCTGGGCCGAAGGCAGACGCTTAGCCGACTGAGCAACCCAGTTACCCCTGTTTAGCTCTGTTTGAAGCTTGGGTTTGTTTGACCCTGGAGCTTTAAGGAACATCCATCCATAGCTTGTAGAATATGCCTTGTGAAAGACCGCTCTAATATATATATATGCATGATTTTTTTAAAAATGAGAAAGAAAGGGAGAAGACAAGGAAAATGAGGAGAGCTGTATTTGCGTCGGGCCCAGGTCAGCCCAAAGCTATGTAGTGGCATCTGCAATGGGAGAGATGAGGATGCTTTTTGTGAGCAGAACAGCTGAATAAGCGCTCTCCCTCCCGCTCTCATAATCTCTCTTTATCCTACGTAGAGACGTGTGGGCAGGCAACCTTTCCTAAGAGGAAAGGAAAACAACACAAAAATATGTGTTGGCTAATCCCTTAGGTGACCTGCCCCGAGCCCGCAGGGTGGCTAATGGAGGTTGCATCAGGAGAGCCCGCGGCCCCACCCCTCCGCCTTGGCCAGCCCTTCGGGGTGGAGCTGCTGTGTTTGTCCAACACTGTGGCCAGACAGCTTTAACTGATGAGAAAACTGAAAGGGGTAACAGGATGGCTCGCTAGAACAGACAGGAGCCACCTGCAGGAGTTACCCAGGCCACTCGAATGATGGCAAAGTCCTCCTCAAAAACAGCACTGACCCGATGAACGGAAATCAGACCGGGCTAGGTGAAATCAGGCAGAGACTGTAAGAAGTGTACGAGAGCTCTCTTTCCATTTAAAAAAATATTTTAAACATCATCAGATGCTAAAAAAGACTTTTTTTTTCCTCCTGGTATATATGCCTGTGAATTTTAACAGCTATCTGGACTCCTATAACTGCCACCACTGTCAGGGTACAGAACAGTTCCCTCATTCAAGAAAACTCCCTCATGACCCTTTCTAGTCACATCCTCTCACACACCATAATCTCTGGCAACCACTCAGAAGCATTATTTTCCATCACTATAGTCTTGTCTTTTTAAAACTCCCTTTCCTTTCGCTATCCCCTTTGCTTCATTTTAAAATGGAAGTCTCTGCATGGTTACGTGTGGGTGCGAAGAACTCCAAATCCCATGCCAGCAGACTCTCTCCTCTACTGTTACTGTTTTGTTATTTTCTGTGGCTAACATTTATCAGCATCTGTGATGTGCCAAGCATTTGTACTCAGCTTTTTACATACATTATCTCATTTTAATCTTACAACAGCCTCATGATAGATGCACACCATTATTATCTCCATTATACAAATATGGAAACTGGGGGTAAGAGAGGTTAAGTGACCTGCCTAAGGCAAATCATTGAATCCCAGCACAAACCCAGCTCCATCTGATGACATATCCTTAACATTATGGTAAGTAATAAAAGGGAAGGGACTGTCACGAGGGAAGATGTACATAAAGAGAGGTTGGGGGCAGAGCCAATTTGGTGCCATATGGTTTTGAAAAAGATTTGCAAATGTGTGTGAAGGTGGAGAACCATCTGGGTCTCCTGACTTCTCCACCTCAGCTCCTCCTTTATGTTTTCCTCCACCTGTCACATGCAGTCCTTGCTGACCCAGGTGACACATGCTTGCTGTTTTCAGGGGTTTGGGATAGTTTTAGTCCCCTTGCAAATTTTGCAGAAACCACTGTCCGTGTCACAGGTCACAGCAGCTGAGACCCAGAAAAGGAGCTGGATACCTTCTGGTTTCTACTCAGCCTCAATTCCCTCGTGTCTTTTCTGACCTGATTTCCCCCCCTCAGGTGCTTGCAACACCAGCTGAAGACGTTTCTAGGACACAGCCACCTGGTCTGTGTGCTGGAGGTGGCAGGTGTGTTCTCGCTGAGTTGGGGAAGTGAGATAGAAATGTGTGTGGTTGGCATGATGGGTAACAAAGAAGGGAGAAAGTCCAGCCTTGCAAGACCTGGGGCAGAGACATTTGTGTTAGGGATAGAGAGGCAGGAGAAAGGAAAACTAGAGAAGTGACAGAAGAATCAGAGACGCTGGGAGTGGAAGGTTCTTAACCTACATGAGGTGTTCGTTTGAGCTTGTTATTTGGGCAAGTGAAGGTTGCTAGCAAGTTTTCTCCTGGAATCAGCTCCTAGCTCTGTAAGGATCTCGGAGGTGGGCTGCCAAGCCAGTGCAAGCTGGGAAGAATCACACATCTCAGTCACAGCCATGGATCATGTGGAGAAAAATCAAACAGGCCAGAAATCAGGGTACCAGGGACCATCTTGGGATGACACTCCATTAACAAGCGGGTGAAAGAGGGTGTGCAATTTCGAGTGAAAAGTACTGAAGTCACTTCAATAACAAAACCAGCTAACATTTACTGAGTATGAGCCAGTCCCCGTGCTAAGAGCTAATTGACATGAATCACCTCATTTATTTCTGCCAACAACCCTATGAAGTAGGCACTACTATTCTCTTCAATTCACGGATGGGGAATTGAGGCCCCGGGGTTTAAGGGACTCACCCCAAGGATACAACTGCTGAGCGGCAGTAGCAGGATTTGAATTCTTATATTTTTCAAACCTAAGCTTGCAAGCTTCACTGCTTTCCTGCCTGTCTTAATTCAGAAATATTTCTAAAAATTCACACAGTGAGGAGGAAGACAGATCGACTATTCAGGAGGCTGTAATCTTCTTGAAGGCCTGCAAAGTTCCTTTGGCCTGACTGCGGTGAGGGAAGCAGTAAGAACTGGTGGGGTTTGCACTGCCAGGGGCTATCCAAGAGTCTGCTGATCTCACCTGTTGGTTTGAAATAATTGCACGCTGTAGAAACCTACAGCCATTTCTCAAGTTTTCTTTTTACCCAACAGGCTTGGGAGGGTTTAGACAGGTAGGCACAATGGACTGTTTTTTCTCTCTGGGCTGGCACCATGAAGTGTGACTATTGGTCCCACCTGGCATACTGGCTGGCACGAGAAGCAGTCGGCCTCTTTGAGGCAACAAAAAATCCCGATGAGCTCGTTTTTTTTTTTTTTTTTTTTTTTTTTTTTTTTTAAAGATTTAATTTATTTATTCGACAGACATAGAGACAGCCAGCGAGAGAGGGAACACAAGCAGGGGGAGTGGGAGAGGAAGAAGCAGGCTCACAGCAGAGGAGCCTGATGTGGGGCTCGATCCTAGATCGCCGGGATCACGCCCTGAGCCGAAGGCAGACGCTCAACCGCTGTGCCACCCAGGCGCCCCATGAGCTCGTTTTTTAGATGAGCCTAGGTGAGCAGAATAGACTTTGGGCTTCATGGACTCACAGACAGGAAGTTAAGCGAACTCTTTTAGAGGGTCAGGTTAACATCGTGGCCCTTGGAAGAGGTGTTTTACAAAATGGTACCCTGCGACAACAGGTGATTTATGCCCTCTTCGGGAGTACTTTATACTTAGTATTATCCTGGGCTGGACTCATCCCAGACTCAAGTTCAATAATGATACCTATTACACTCTCCTGCAAGGGCTATCACTCCTTCTGTGTTTTGTGGAATTCCTCATGCACGGCAGGGCACAATCAACAGTCAATAGTAATGTTTGCTATGATAATGATCTTCCAAATGCCTTTCATCTAAGGATCTCAAAGTGCTATGTAAACACTAATTAGTTAAGCCTCACAATGGCTCTCTGTTTTTACAATATATTTTCCGATTTTATAGAATTTTAAATTGAGACCCAGCAAACTTAAGTGGCTTGTCCAAAGTCATATAGCAGGTTTAAATTCAGGATAACGACCATGCTCTGCATTTACAGGGCCTGTGTCTTCTAAGGCACTAAGAGTGTGTTGCGAAGATAATCGGCACACTATCCTGGAGGAAGGCGGGTAGTAACTATTATTAACTGTTGACGAAATTGGGTAAACTGAGGAGGCAGGGAAGGCAAGTGACTTGGTGAGGATCTGACTGAGGATGTAAGTGCCTCCTCGGACTCTCAGGACAGTGTGGCATCCCAGACAATACTCAGCTCTCTTAACTGAGGGGTGCCTGCCTGCTGTGCCCTCCGGGAAAGATAGCTCCACTCCTGGAAGCAGAGACAGGCTGCACAATGACAGCCAGATTTACAGCCAGGAACAGGTTTGTTCACAGCCCCGCTGAGAGAGGCAAAAGGGATGAGATGAGCCATTTCAAGTAAGGATGGCTCAGAAAAGGAAGAGAGTGGGGCTGGTTGGGGGAGGCTGCCAGCTCGGCTCTCTTGTGGAGTATCTTCACTATGGCAGGGCCTGCCGGCAAGCAGTACCCTTTCACAGCCTGCTTCTGTGCGGCAGCCTCCCGCCAAGGACTCGGTCCAGTGCGGCCTGGAGGATGGGCACGACCCTGTCACTGGCGCCTTTGTCTGAGGTTACAAGTCCTTGTGAAAGAGTTCCAGGGACATGCAGTATCTTACCGGCTGTCTCTTACATATCACCACCTCTCAGTCCCACAGCTCCCTATGCCAGGAGGGGCCTGGAATCTCCTACAGTTCAAAAACTTGGTAGCCGTGGGTACATTCGTTGCTACCTTTTCTTAACACAGCCACATTAAAAAAGGTAAAAACCTGAACAAAAATATTTGAAGATGTTAGACACTTGCCTCCTCCCAGTCTGGCTACACTTTCTTAGTGAGGGAAGATAACTCCACCGGAGGCCAGTCGGACTTTGCTGGGTGGGGGAGGGGGGGTTGCTGGGTCTTAGAGACTCAGAGGAGGATTTGCTGGCCTCAGATAGAGCCCTATTCTCTTCAAACAAGGCTCTTGGGAGAAGTTTGCTGCCCTACCCCCACCCTGCCCTTTCAGGCCTGTGGATTCTGATTGATGACTAGACCTTGGGCTAACAGGAAGCCTGAAAGAAGGGTGCCAAGCCCTTTTCTGGAATGTGGTCACACATATGAGCACAATGGCAATAAAAAGTCTACAATGAAGAAATCACACCAATGCCCGCTTATTCCACTCTCATTTTCCACCGTTTCCACATTCCCCTCCTGCATGGGCAGCTTGGAGATGCACCGAACAGAAGGAGGGGTGAGCCGCTGAAAGGAACATTTCAGACTGAGTGTCCTGAATGCACATCATAAGCCTATTCTCCGATGCGGGAAGGATCGACAGAAGACCCTCCCACCCACTGTTACTCTTCACAACAGAGTTGGGGGACTCTGCTGTTAGCTTTAAAGCGGTCAGCTTTAGGTAAGACTTCACACAACGCAGCCCTGACTTTCTAAGTATGCCAGCGACCCGAGTCACAGCTTTCTGTGTCTACTCTGACACAGTGACTCCTGGGGTGACAGTGCACATAATCCTGCTGGACTCACGAGGACTGCGTCCTCCTCTTGAGATGTGCCCTTAACAAGCTTCCCACAAAAGGCTCGCAGCCAGGTCAGATAAAGTCGTCAGGATCCATTCGCATGGCTGGACAGAGTGATTCGCATTATCCAAACACCAAAACCATGACTATGCTCTCCTGTGCGCCACTCCTGGGCCCTTGTGGTCATGGCAGCCGCTGAGGAGCATTTCATGTACATTTGATTCATTTAGTAAAGTAAGACATCTGCAGGGCTCCTGTACACATGTGTTGTGCCTCACAGCCCAGCCTTCCTATCAAGCAGTCCACCCACAGATACGCTTTCCTCCTGCACAGTCTTCAGGCGTTCAAGCATCTTGATAGCTTCAAATGGATAATGAATGAGCACTGTCATACTAACGTTTTTGGACTGGGGGTGGGAAGATAGAGTGGGGTAAAATTAAAACAAAACCTGACATTTAACTTCTCAAAGATCTCAAAAGGAAAAGGCAGCTGGCTTTATCTTCTCTCTTTTTCCCCATCCTCCGTGCATTTCCCATGCACTGGTTTGGACTCAAACAGCAGAAGTGAAAGAGGAAAAATAATCACGAAGGCTTTCTTTGTGCTACCACCTTCTAGACAAGAAGCAGGGGGAGCCTAGGAGACTTTAACAATTCTAAGAATTCCTGGATGGATGAGATAGGCTCAGGATTCCACCAGGTTTCAGTAAAAAGATCATTGCCCACAGAAACTTATCTCTGGGGAATCAGTGGCAGCACTCTTTGAAACCTAACGACAGGAAGATAATCCCTAGCTGCTGGTATACACAAATCCAACCTCTAAATGGACATGATATGAACAAATAAGATCGTTCTTACCCCATCCATGTGGATTCTGATATTAGGCACCAGCCGGAAAGGGCTGGACTGCAGACCTCTAGGGTTAGTCCTGCTTTTCCTGCTGTCCTGCGGGGTCAGCACGCCAGGCCTGCGGAAGGAGCCCCCTCTTCCCGAGCTCTGCCCTGAGCGCACACCATCTAGAAGACGCACGAGCAGCAGGTTGGCCGGCAGTGCCTCGATGCTGCAAAACACCAGGGTCCTGCATTCGGGGCACCTCAGCTCCTTGTGGGCCTTGAAAATCCTCTGGAGACATGGTTTGCAGAAGGTGTGCTGGCAAGGGAGGACTTTGGCTGTGACATCGAGCTTTTCAAAGCACACGGGGCACTCCAGAAGATCAAGTAACGTCAAATCATCCATTTTATTTTAAAACTCCAGTCCTGACCTGGAGGGGCAAAGTCCGCATTGTAGGGTGAGCTGAGCCAAGGAGGCAAATCCAGTCTCTTGGGAGCGGTCAGAATTCTTGCCTGTTTGAATGAGAAAGGAAGAGAGGAAAAAAATGTGACTGCTCTGAGAGGTATATCCCACCTACAGGGAGGCAGTGTCTCATAAGGCAGTTTGCAAGTACTTTATTCCAGCACCCAAGTTTCAAATGACTCATTCTGATTCAGTGCTAGCAGGTAGAAGGCTCAACTCCTGCCTGCTGGAAGATTGGAGGGAGCGTTCAGCACGGTGACTGACGACTTACTCATTGCTCCTCTGCGTGCAAGCAAGAGCAAAGAGACGAAAATGGCCCTTTGAAGTGGCATACGCACTCCTCTCTCCCAGCTCAGGCTCAAGGGGCTCCTTCTCCCCTCCAGACAACCGGTTTCAGTTCTCAAATCGAGGCCCCCTCAGAATGCAATTTCTGTGAAGCGATCTAGTCCTTCTCCCCCTAGGTTTATCTGTTATCTGCAGCACAAGCAGCCAAATTTACATGGATACGTTTATCTGAACCTCATGCAGATGTAGAATTATTTCCTTCACTATAAATCCTCCCCCATTATTTTGTTCTAGCAATGTACAAGAAAAATTTCTATGAGAAACCCATTTTCAAAAATTGTCTGCCTTAACTACAGGCCAGGATGCTTGGAAGCTTTTTCCCCCCTCCTTCTCTCCTTCCCTCCCTCTCTCTCTCCTTCCCTTTCTTCCTTTTTTCCTCCTTCCCTCCCTCCTTCCTTTTCTTCCCTGATTATTCTAGCCTCAGAGACAATATTCCTCCCACAAGATGAAGTCACACAGCCTGTTTAGTTACTTTGACAAGTGTTCTCAGTTTCACCTGAAGCAGATAGGAATTCTGGATTGTGGTCACAACCTGCAAAAAGCAAGATGGAGCAGTGTATACAGATGTGTGTGTGTGTGTGTGTGTGTGTGTGCGCGCGCATGTGGTCTGAAAACATCCTTAGTCCAGAAACAGTTTCCTTTTAGATGTCTGAAAAGAAGTCTCCAGTTGGGAGAAGTCTCCCGGGAAGAGGTCACCTGTCCCTCACAAGTGCCAAAATTGTGCACAGCAGCCCCGGAGGTTTGGCGGGAGGGAGGGCGGGCGGCCCGGCCAGTAAGCAAAGCAGACGCGACACACTGTGATGAGAGATGGCGCCTTGCCCTCCTGAGACAACTCTCCGAAGACCTTAGCTCTGGGCACATGTGCGGGGGGCCACTAACCTTGAGCTCGTAACCCCAGCTGAGTTCAGCTCAGCACGATCCTCTGCTTGGCCAGGCTCCCTCCAACTCGCTTCCTTTTCCCCAAGAGCCGCTGCCGCGCTTTGAAAACTTTAACAACTCGGAGTCTTACTCATTTCAAGGATCGCCTTACTCAGCCCTGTTAACGCTTTCACTGCCTGGCAGTCAGCGGCGCGCTCCGCTGAGTTCACTCTCTGCTACTGATCTCTCCTTCATGTAACTGAGTCGATTTCTGGGAAAAGATTGTAAGGGACAAAATATAAGCCGGCCCCTAAGGCTAAATATTTACAGTTTATATTTTCACTTTTCTCATTTTGTCTCCTTTCCCAGAAGTTGAAACATGCTCAGTTATAAACATGCCAAGGTGACTGTGTTTATTTTAAACCTTTATAAGGATTTGCTGAAAAGGTCAAACATATTAATGGTAGCTGTAACAAAGATTAGTCAGCCACCTAAAAAGTACTCCTTAAAAAGCATAGTCAATCCTTGAATTTGTAGATTTGAGACTAATTTGTAGATTAGTGATCTTTTTGCTCAATCTCTTCAAATTGAAAAAAAAGTTGTATCATGGTTGTTCATGTACATCTTTGAAAAATCAAAGCACGGAAGGGCTTTGAAAAAGGAATGGTTCCAGCCTCTTTCCCTGCCCAGCGCCTACTGGAATCTTTTCATAGCGCCAAATAATACACTTTTATGTCTTGATTTATCCATAATACATTTCATGTAAAGTCACATAGGTATTCAATAAAGTAAACATGATAATATTACTTAACCCCAGAGTAGCCCTTATCTGTGCTAAGCACTGTTCTACTTTACCTATAACTCATTTAATCCTTTTAGCAAGCTGGTAATACGCTACACTCTTCTTTACCCTCATTTGCAAAGGAGGAAACTGAGACACAGGGAGGTCAAATAATTCACTGCAGGAGCCACAGAGAGCAACAGACAGGTGTTCTGTGCTCTGTACTACTGTGTCCTAAGGTGATATAGCTTTAAGGGGAGGAGAGATGGTTGAAGGGAGGTAAACCTCATCATCAGGATGGCAGGAAGTCAAAAGATAATAACCCAAGCTGACCAATCAACTTCTTTTGCAGATGAGGCAACTGTGCCCAGAGAGATCAAGAGATTCCCTGAAGTTGCTCAGTAAGTTAGGGGCAAAACTGGGACTAGAAACTGGTGGGGTTTTTTGGTTTTGTTTTTTTGTTTTATTGTATCTCCTCTCTCAACTTAAGGATGACAACTTCTTTTTTTTTTTTTTTAAGATTTTATTTTTATTTTATTCGACAGAGATAGAGACAGCCAGCGAGAGAGGGAACACAAGCAGGGGGAGTGGGAGAGGAAGAAGCAGGCTTACAGTGGAGGAGCCTGATGTGGGGCTCGATCCCATAACGCCGGGATCACACCCTGAGCCGAAGGCAGAAGCTTAACTGCTGTGCCACCCAGGTGCCCCAAGGATGACAACTTCTTATGATGCAGAAGTACTTAGCTACAACTCCATGGGAAAATCTTAAGAGGGGACCAAGAGGCCCAAGAACAGATGGTGGTGGAGTACATGTTTTACAAAGTTCTTCCATGTTATTTCTGAAAAAGCAAAGATGCATGGAGCTCACAACAGGGGACAACAGGGGAGAGCTTTAGGATATGAGCAGATGAAGTCATCTGTCCTCTGAGCACAGAGATCTGATTTGACTACATATCAATTTCAGAAATGATTTTTAACTCTTCTTTTTTTAAAAAATCTCTTTTATGAAGGGTTTTTGGGGCTTCAACAACATCAAATCCACTCTGTTGCCTGTCTCCTTCAATTAATTTCCACTTTTATAAATTCTATACTCATCACGAAGCCTCCTGTAGTCTGAGGCCCTTTGTTGTCCCTTACTCTTTTTCCCAGTTGGTAAAGCTGAGCCCTCTCCTCTGTGAGCTGCCCTGCAGTCCCCTCACCCTCTAGAAAGGTCTGCTCCAGTGCCAGAACTCCTGCCGCAGGGGTGAGCAACATTCTTCCTCCTTCCCTCTCTTGTTCTTAAACACACTCTATCTGCCTTAGATGCCCAAATCTGTACCACATGCAGACGCACACACATACTTGCATAAAGACAAACACACACATAACCTTAAGAGTAACATTTATGAAGCACATGCTATATGCCATGGACCAGTGCTAAGACTTTAAACAGATTATCTCATTAAACCCTCCCAACCACCCAACAAGGTAGATGCCATTAACTTTCCTAGGATTACAAAGCTTCTGATCTGAACCCAGGTTGGCCCAGTCCCAGGGCCTGTGTTCCTTCCCATTATTGCTTCCCACATTATAAAGTCATATACATGCCATAAATATACCCATATATCTTTATTGTATAAATCCATACACATGTATACATATGTCCCTATGTACACACCAGTTGATCTCCGAGCCAACCTAAAACAAAAAGATTTAAACTGCCCAGTCTCACACCTCCATGCCATTGCTTGGCCAGCAGTCTCAAAAAGCTTCAAACCCTCTCATCCCTGACAAAACTCAAAAGCCCAGTTCCATTCCAGAAAGGCAGCGTAGATCCAGTAGGCTGCTCTGTGCTACATATCTGGCAATTGAAGATTCAGCAGAAGAGAAATGTGACGGGAGAATCTTAGGCATTCGTGAAAGACCGAGAAAGTTTACGCTGAGCAGGCATGGTCTTTTAGCACCTCTTAATTCACACCCTGTAGGTGGTCCCCAACACCACCCACATATGAGGTTAGTCTTGGTAGAAACTTTTGAAGCTTTTGAACAAAGGGGGGAGTTTTAAATGGGGATTTCATCCTGGCTTACCCAAATGCTACCTTGGCGTCAAATCAGATGAACAAGTAGTCCTCAAGCATAAACAAAAAGGTGAACTATGCATGCCTTCCCAGACTCCAGGCTCAGGCCACCACCTCCACTGCTCCCACTCCATCAATGGAACATAATGATTGCAGACTGTACTTTTTCAATACCTGTGTGATATTTATGAGTTTCTGGTGTGTGTATTTACAAGTATATCTCCATTCATGTAAAACAAAACAAAACAAAATCCCTAAATCTGATCATATTGTTCCCCTTTTCACAACTTTTCAGTAGGTTCCCATTGATCTTAGATAAAATCCAAATCCCTTTTCTGACTTACAAGGCCCAACATAATCTGGCTCCCGCCTACCTCTCCTGCCTCAACTTCCTGCACATTTCCCCTTCACCCACCCACACCAGTCACACTGGCTTTCTTTCTTGAGTCAGGACAGTTTGTTTTTCCACCGGAAGGTATTTGTTCATGTTCTTTCTGTCTGCAACATTTTCTAGTTACACTCTTCTTCCTCCTCTCTTCCTAGTTACTCTCCCCCACCCTTTGCTTTTTTTACTCCCTCTTCTGCAGATTTTAGTTTAAATGCCACTTCCTCAAGGAAGCCTTCCTTGGCTCTCATGATTAAGAAGTGTATCATCCTACGCTTGTCCTTCATAGCAGTTATCACAACCATAATTCAGTAATTATGTTATAATGATTTAGTGCCTGATTCCCCAAACAGACAAGCTCCAAGAAAAGCAAGGCACTTATGTGTCTTATCACTTCTCTTTTCCCTTAAACCTAACACAGTGACTGGCACGTGGTTGATGCTTAATAAATGTTTTTGAATAGTTTACTAATGAATGAATGATGTTCTTAAAAAACTGTGTCTAGACCTATGTACACCAAACTGTTTTTTGTTTTTGTTTTTTGAGTAGGCCCCATGCCCAATGTGGGACTTGAACTCACAACCCTGAGATCAAGAGTCCTATGCTCTGTGGACTGAGCCAGCCAGGTGCCTACCGCCGCCCCCCCACCCCCCGCCAACTGTTGATAATGGTTTTACCTTGGACCTTGGTTTACTACTGGGTGCCACTTTGAACGTTCTTAGCCTCATCTCCCAGGCTAAATTTCTTAGAAAGAAATCTTGCCAGATTCAGGTGTATGCTACGTGGTGGTATCTTTCCCCAGGACCCTGCCATGTATCTCTTGCCTCCTGCCCTACAGCTTCTCTGATGTCGTAATATGGGATAACCATGGGCTTGCTCCACACTCCCATGTGCGTGATCCAGAAATGTGGATTCTTAACTAATGGGAAATCTGTGGATAAACACTTCCTCCTTTCATCTTTTGGAGTAGGCAGTCCTGAGATTTCATATGGTTCTTCATACAGTTCTGTGGGAAGAGTACCATTCAACTATTGGGTGGCTAAAGCAGTAATGTACCCTTGTATTGTCTCTTCCTCATTCTCTGTATCATTCCTCCATCCCTAACCCTTGCTCTCACATAAATTACCTTCGAGCATGCAAGCAAGGAAGCAAGCAAGCAAGGAAGCAAGCCTTTGTTTTAGGCTAAGGTAGTTTCTTTCAAATTTAAAATTGGGCCACAAAACAAGTGTGCAATTTTTTGTCAATCAAATTTACTTATTTTTTGGAATTATACTTTTAGAATTGTGCTATTTTTATTTGACTGGCTCTTAACTCTTTGGTGGTCTCAGGATCTTTGCCCTAAAGCTAATCATTTGTAAAGCAATCTGTAAATCCACCAAAGGAGTTCAAGTAATTGGAAATCTAAAGCATTGTAACGGAAGGGGTCATGAAGACTTTCTTGACTGTTACTGGACGGACTCTTGTTGGCAAAGGCTAAGTTTTGTACTTCTTTGCTCTCTTTCCTTAGCATATAATTTGGAAATGTTTTAAATATTTAAATGAAACTTCACTTTAATGTTTCTCTGATGCCAAATTTGCCTCTCTGATTTGGTTTTCTAATGATACTGGGAAACCTTTGAACTATTCAAGGAGAGGAATGACTGGAGGAAAGTGGAAAGCTTTGCAATAGTGGAAAAATGAAGGAAAGGGGAATGGCAGGGTTGCATGGCTATGAGACATTCTTTCCTTCTTTGAAAGATGTAGGCCCAAAATGAAGTTCACTGTGAAATTTCCTCTCCAATCAGGAAGATCTCTGTAGGTGAAGAGTGTACTTTAGGGTATTGGTATGCAATCACTAGACCCACAGTAAAGTGACCCAAACTCCTAGCAAGGATAACTCCATCCCACATTTTCTAGAAATGACTTGTGGTCCTTAAGTTTAATGAGAAACCAGCACTCAGATGCATGGTTTTAAAGTCCAATAGACCTGGTTTGAATCTCAGCTCTGCCAGTCACTAGATGGAAAACTTGGGCAAATTACTACATTCCTCTGTTCCTTGAATTCCTTATGTATAAAATGAGGTCACTAATAGGACCTATTTCGTTGATTTGTTCTGAGGAGTCAATGAAATGATGCATACAATAAATGCTTAATAGATGTAGGATTCTTCTTATGTTTCTTCTTTTTTGCAAGCAGATCCCATAAGAGAACCAAGAGCCATCTTCTCTAATCCAAACTAAACCCAAAGAAAAACATACCAGATCATGTAGTTGGTCAGTTCTTTATGGACCAAAATGCTCTAATGCAGTGTATCTGTAACTTCAGTCATTTGCATCCTTTCTTTATGCTGTTCGCCATAGACATGTACTGAGGCTTTCTCCTTGCTGTAATCAGAGGAGGGAAGGAAAAGCGGTAACTTTCTTACTGTGTGAGTCTGTGATAACTATTTTGTTGGGGGTACCCCAGGCTTTGAGAAACTCTGTTCTAGTTTAGCATAAATGAATTACAATAACCGTGAAGAACCTGAGGAAGGGCAGGACCCTACCATCTTCTGTGCCATAAATGGTGCTTCACCACCCGTGCATCTGTGAGGGACTCTCACTTGGGTTTCTTCCTCTTCATTTTCAACAGAAGACAATAATCTACTAAACATAGTTTTATTCTTTCCTCTACAAGATTAGAAAAGAATTCTAAAGGCAGTTGTGTGAGGAGAGAAAGCAGGAAAGGAAGAATGCATCCTACCATTCTATTAATGTTAAAAAAATAATTCAGTTTAAAAAATAATTCAGCTGGTCAAATCCAAGTAAAGTCTAGTAACTTATTGGATTATGCGAATGTCAACTTCCTAGTGTTTATACTGTAATATATATAAGATTCCTTTGGGGGAAGCTGGTTACAGGATGTAAGGGACTTATTTGTACCATTTTTGCAACTTCTTGTGTTTATAATTATTTCAAAATAAAAAGTTAAAAAAAAAGGAAACCACTAAAAACTATATATTCAAAACCTTACAAATACATCCCCGCCCTTTGACCCTGAAATACTACTTTTAGAAATTTATACTAATGTAATAGATATATACCCAACCATGTTCCTCATATAATTACTTGTAATAGTGAAATGTTAAAAACATTCTTAATGTTCAACAACAGAGTGGGTAAATAAACAGCGACACACACACACACACACACACACACACACACAAATACTATACAACTATCAAAAATGATAGTGGAGATATACATTTAATGACATGAAGGACATTCATAATTAACTGAATACAGAAACTTAAAAGCTGTATGAGCCCAAGTTATTTAATAATAATACAAAGATATATAATATTGAGACTAGAAGAATGTAGGCCAAAATGTCAGCAACAGTTATTTCTGGCCTCTGGACTTATTAGTTGATTTCATTTAATTTTTTTCACTTTGCTCACATGTTTTTCTAATTTTTCTACAATGAACATGTTACTGGTGTAAAATTTTCAAAGATAATGAAGATAGCTTAAATCACTATAGATTTACTAAAACATTTACAAAAGGGGGAGTTAAATCCTATAACACTAATACCCTATGCATTACCATTGATAAGACAGCCATTACAAAGAAAAACAAATTACAAAGCTCCGAAACTGCTGTCCATAGATGTTAATCCACACCAGATACTGTGCCTTACAGAACAAAAGGGCTGCGATCACTTCACTCCTAACCGGTCTTCCTTCTCTTCCTTTACTGTTTCCTTTCTGATGAAATCAGTAAATGTTTTGATTCACAACCATGAGCAGGATGCAACCTTAATTCTTATTAAACTCAGGGCAAGTCTGTACAAAAGCTGACAGTTTGCATAGGCTATTGGGTAACCACAATCTTATACTTTTGATCACAGGTGGGAAAGTTGCAAAACTCAGTAATTCCCTAAATACCCTGATTAGTCCTAGATGTCTCTTAATAGGTAGGTCTTCTAGGACATGAAATACATGAGAAGTAAATGCCTTCCTCTTTTTTTTTTTTTAAAGAATTAGAATTATTTTCCTATAACTTACTATAAACATTTGTCAAATCAATTAGACATTTCTTGGGCCCTGTAATGGTGCTAATTATATATTAATTATATAATATTATGTTATTTACTCATTCGGCCTTATAAATTGTATCTCTCCTCCACATAATCTCTGTTTCATGGTGCAGGAACCATCCCTGTATTGTTCATTTGTGCCTAACACCGGTAAGTGCTTAATAAATATTTGCTGAGTGATGAGGATGACTCACTTGTGTTTGGAATTCTTACTGCATTCCTAGGGAGAAAGCTTGGGAATGCTCTGGAAACTCACCTCTATCACTAAGAGTTCTGTGACCCTGGGTACTCAACAACTTACGCCTATCCATAAAAGTGCTATCAGTAATATGTACTTCTCAAGCTTGCCACAAGGAATAAACTTCCTAATATGTGCTGGTAGCACTTAGAACAGTGTCTGCTGCATGCAAGTTGCTTGAAAGATACCAGTTGACAGTATCTGAATTCCTCTTTTTGTCCTAGCTGTGATTTACTTTTTCCTGCAATTGTTTCTGATGACCATAAACTCCGGAGTCAGAAGGTCTGTGCCATCATATTCAATAAGACTGTGACCTTGAGCAAGTTGATTAAACACTCTGTACTTGGTTTCCTCATCTGGAAAACGGGGATGGTAATAACAGTGCTTACTGCATAGGCTTATTGTGAGCATATAGGGAGAAAATGCTCATAAAATGCTTCAAAGAGTGTGACAGAGAGTAAGTACTCAGTAAAGGTCAGCTATTATTCTCTTACCAGGCCTCTTATTATCTATCATGTTGCATCTCAAGTATAGTTTAAAACTGAGCCCAACTCCTGGTTTATTTTCCTGGAGTTATTCATTCCGATTTGGCCATGACATGACTGTCAACGCACAGGGCAGCTGCCCAGAGGCTTATTTGGTCTTGGGCACTGCAGCACCCTGTAGAACTTTAAGAGGGGGTGGAGTTGGCTATTATGTTGGGATAAATAATAACAATTAACATTATTTTGTGCCATATTCTGCGCAAGGAACTATAACCCTATTATTACTCCCATCTTAATGGATGAGGAAACAGAGGTGTAGAGAGGGTTATGCTTTGCCCCAGCCAGTGTTTAGGGAACTCAGGCATTATGTCCAGGGAGTTTGCACTGTTAGCCATCAAGTCATCCCATTTGCTGCATTTTTCATAAAAAAGAGGATAATCTAATTAATACTTTATTACACTTCTGATTGCACATTTTTATCTTTACTTCCACTCAGGAGAGCCCAAATCTTGGAAACATAAGCAGTCTTCACACAGTAACATTAGGTTAATCTATTAGAAACAGAAAGGGAAGTAAGCCTGAAACACAAAAGGGGGGAATACAGGCGGCACTTCCCTTTTAGATAAAATAATGAGAAATGCCAAAAAACTAAAAACTAGTCAATACGTTTGGATAAAAAGTCCTTTGGTTTTTAATAACAAATGAAGAATCTCAAAAGTATAACCAGACTTTTTACCTCATTTTTTTTTCATGCCCAATTTATGACTGAATTAACTTTTCAGCTAGAATTCTAAAATAGATGTATCCTGCTAGGTCTAGTTCTCCATTGCAAATTTCCAATATTATCTTTGTAGCCATTAGCTAGGGGTAAAATAGGAGTATTGGGGTATGGAGTATGGTGGACAGTTCATCTCTTGATGCCACTCTCCAAACTCAACCACTCCTTGTCTCTTGCTTGGGACTAAAAGAGGCTTAGATTGTAAACCAGATTCACCATTTCGGCATTATCTATTGAAATTTTAAATGTGTGTTCCTTTTACTCAGTAATTTCCCATTTAGAATTTTAGTCAAGAGAAATGCCTACAAAATATGCAAAGATATAAACAAGGGTATTTACTGTTCTGCTCTTTGTAACTGAAGATAAGTGGAGCTAACCGAAATATCCAGCAGGAAAGGACTGGTTCTATGTACCATAATGTAGTCATACAGTGGAATAAATAGGTAGAGTTGTATACACTGACATGGATATAATGGAAGACTGTAGGCAGTGCTCATAACAGTCATAATATTTCAGAAGCATTTTGTAAGGACAGACATCAAAGACTGCAAACTCAAACGCATAAGGGGGCCAGACTGGTTTTAGAAATGGGTCAGGTAGGGACTGTGACAACCTTGAGAACACACCCTACATGAAAGCAACTGACACCACTGAGCTTCAGCTAATCTTTGCTAATGAGTTGGCAGATCTTTGGATTTTTCCTGAAAACCTATAAATCATAGTACTTTTCATGCTACTTTGTGATAGTCTATGTACTTCTCCGCCACCTTGAAAGATCCATGAAAATATTTCAGCTACATGAACCTCCTGATTTTTATTTTGTGGCAACAATTAGAAATATTAAAAAAATATATTGGAAGTGGTCATCTGTGAACTGGATTTGTCTTGCAGGCTCACTGTCTATCAACCTCTAAAACACTCTTACAATGGTTCTCTTTGGCGAATCATATTTTGGGATAATATCAGAGTATGGTCTTCCATTGTACTATCTATATGTTGCTTTATATTTGAGGGTGTTTTTGTTTGTTTGACCATGGCAAGAACCAGTTTATTGGTCAAGGTGAGGGGCAAGGGACCTATACAATGAGGAGTGAGGGCTCAGACCTCCCCAGTGACTTAGAAATTCACTCCTCCACCAGGTTCTGGAGGTAGACCTTGTATTGGTGGAGGGAAGGGAGAGTGGGTGGCTGCTGGAAACATGCAGGTCGACAGTGCTCTCCAGTAAGGAGGCATCCCCTAACAGGGCTGTATCTAGCAGGGCCCTGAGCTGCGTGGGAACAACCTTGAGCCTCACAAGCCCCTTGATCCACAGCTGGTCCTGGGGCCATGACTGCCCCACCAAGAAACAGAGGGTGTAGCTTGGGGAGTGTCCACTTCCTTCAACGAAGACCATCAGATCTGCCAGGAAAGGGCCCTGGTCAAACATGCTTCCTTTCAGAATCCTGGAGACTTTACCATTGGCCGGTGACCACCGCCAGGAAGGAGCTTCTCGCTGGCAGCCCAGCAGACCTGGCAGTGCCCCAACCTCTGGGCCTAGAGCAACTGATCCACCCTCCACAGAACTAGCTTCTCCTCCCCACCCACCCTGCCCTCAGGCAGCTCAGTACAAGCCTCACGCGGCTCTTATGCCCCTGTCAAGGACACCCCCGGTCTGGCAGTCTTAGCTGCCCAGGCCAAGCCCTATGCCCTGCTTCTGACCCCACCAGCCATGGGTCCCTAAAGCAGAAGACAATTGGCTGGAAGACCTGGCGGTCCCGGGAAAAGGCGATAAAAGGTGGAACCTCGAACTTCCACTCCGAGCCGCTGCAGCAGCGACATAAAGGGAAAGACTGAGAAGTGGAGGGGGGCCCATAGCCCTGGCCCCAGCCCCTCCCACCCTCCGCGGGCACTCACCTTCCTCTGGCCCCAACGGCCGCCTCAGTGGGTTTTCAGTGGGTTCTGACTTCCAGCAGATAGCAGAGATGCCCAAGTAGGGGCTCAGTAAGAGCTGAGAGGGGTGCTCAGGGGCCACAGCGAAGCTCGAGGACCCCCCACCTGGGAATGGGGCCAAAACCATGTCACTCAGTAACTCCTCCTGAATGTTCTCTGGGTATCAGAGGTACGGCTCTGCCCTTGTTGTCTGGAGAGGAGTCCTGCTCAGTAAAGACCCCAGCTCCTGAGATGACAAACTCGTGGATGCGGCGCGCAGGTCGCCACGATCCTCGGTTGGTCCTCCGCCAAGCGTTACACTCCCTTCCGGGGGAGGGCGGACCGGAAATGGCCCTTCCGGGTCGGCGGGTCAGAGCGCAGGCCCGGCGTGTCTGGGCCCAGGTTGGCGAGAGGCGTCGTGCTCTTGCCGGGAGCCCGCCGCCGGCGGTGCGTCCAAGACCTGCGAATGCGGAGCGCGTGCGGCCCCGGTCCCGCTCCCCGGCCAGGTAGGATCCCAGGCCTTCCCGCACGCGGCGTCGGGTGGGGGCGCGGGCTGCCCACCCCGGTCTTTGGACTCCTGGCACCTCTCCAGGTTGTAGCCGCAGGGCCCCTTATGGACAGCAGAGCGTTACGGTGGGGCTTTCTTTTCTGTCTAACCGCTTTTGTAATAGGAAATACAAATGCTGAAAACACATTTACACTGGCCTTATGCTCAGAAGTTCTGCACCGAAGTGAGTTTCCAGATTAGTTCAGACTAGAACCAGTTCCGGGAGTTGGCCTACCTTTGGTTTTGTCACCGATCTCAAGAAGCTTGAATTCGGTGGATACCCCTAGGCTCATCTAGATATATCTAGATAATGATAACGGGCTCATCTAGATAATGTTTTGGAGTAGGGCCTTGAGATACTTCTGACCGTGTTGGACTAGAGGAGCCTCTGGGAATGGAAACAGCATCTTAAAGATGTCGGGAGAGAACAATCATCTCTCTCCTGGTTTATCCGGAGCTTGTGGGGAAATGCATAAGGGCTTATCGTTTATTAATTTACTCATTCACTCGTTCATTCAACAAAGGTGTTTGGAGTGTTTACTACGTGCGTGGACGGTGTTAGGCCACAGGTACCTTCACTGGAGCTTGCGACTTGTGACTGAAGTAAATAGGTGATCACAAAATAGGGTGAGAAGTAGTGTGAGGAGGGTCAGCACATGGTGCGGTGGGAGATTCCCCCTGGAAGTCAGGGAACACTTCTATGAAGAGGTGGCACCTGGGCTGAGTCGGGGTTCCATGCTGAGAGACCCACAGGTGTGAGGGCCCTGGAACCTTCTGGGAACACCCTGTATTCCCTATAGCGTGAACACTGAGTTTGGGGCCGGGTGTGTCAGGCTTCGGGACTGGAGCGTGGGCAGCCACGTGATCACAAGGGCTTGATGAAGCAGTCTGGGATGCCTGGGCTCCATGCTAGAAGTAGCTGAGAGCCATGTACAGGTTTTAGGCTAGGGAGGTTTTGGAGATGTTTTATATATTTATGCCAACAAATATTTTCATCCAGAGTTTTCATTTTGTTTCCTCGATTTTATGAACCAAGGGGGAAAATCCTGTTTATTTAAGTGAAAAGGGAAAATAACTTTTTTTTTTTTTCTTAAACAAAACCAAAAAGCCTCTAAGGGCACCTAGCTAATTGAGTTAGGAGAGCATGTGACTCTTGATCTTTGGGTTGTAAGTTCGAGCCCCACGCGGGGTGCAGAGATTACTTAAAAATAAATGAACTTAAAAACAAACAAACCTCTATGAAATGATGGCTGAGAAACTGTAGTTTTCAAGTTTTATACCTTCCTGTGCTCTTAGATTTTAGAGACATTTCATGACTTGATATACACAGCCTGCAAGTTAATTAAGCCATCAGCTTCGAAGGTTCCACACCAGTTTCGGGGGTGTGTATGTGTTCTGTGTGTGGAGCTGATTAAAGGCATCCATTATATTATGATAATCCTCCCTGACTATCGCTAGGGTTCCAACTGGTATTTCATATCATCGCTGGCGTCCTTGCCCACTAAGTGCCTTGCTTCCGTGGAAAGGTAGATGAATACTCAATTAATAGAAGCATGTTCAGTTTGGTAAGAACTTGACTTCCCTGTCTCAGAAGGTGAAAGGGAAAAGTCTGTGGTGTTTGAGAGCAGAAGAAAGGAGGGAGGAGCAGACGGGGTGATTGATGACGCTGTGAAAGCCACACAATTGCTGTCAAGGTGGTTTTTCACCCCTGGAGCAGGGTGATCTCATTTGCTGCTGCATATGCATTCAGCCTTGGTTTTCTGGTCTCCTGGCCACGAGGACACGTGTGAATATGCTGAATGTGTATGCGCTCCCGGAAGGCTGGGAGGACTTTAGAGACAGACTGAGTGGGATTCAGATTCTACTCTGCACCTTGCTTTGTGACAGTTGCTTACCTTACCTGGTCTGATTTCAGGATACTTACCTGGCATGAGCTTTTGTGAGAATTAAATGAGATGAGGTATTTATGTATCATGACTGGCATTTAACTGCTGTTCCACAGATGTTAATTTCTTTCCCAGCCCTGGACTGAAGCTGCGTTTAATTGGTTTCCAGGGGACTAGCCATTTGTCTCCTTGACTCTCTGTCATGCGTCCTTTTCTCTGGTAGGGAAACATATTTAGGGCAGCAGAATGACCTGCATTCCAGTCCTTGTGTTACTACTTACTCTGGACAGATGGCTCAATACTTTTGAGACTTAGATTCCTTCTCTATAAAATGGGAACAGTAATGCTCAAGGTTCCTGTACCTTCTAAAGTGTTTGTGAGGACACAGTAAAGTAAGGCAGGGTTCTCAAACTTCAGAAGGCACCAGAATCATTCATTTAAAGCTTGTTAAAACAGATTGCAGGACTCCGTTGTCCTCAGGGGTTCTGATTCAGTAAGTCTGGGGTGGGGCCTGAAAATTTGCATTTCGAACCAATTCCCAGGCCACACTTGGAGAACCGCGCCTGGCACACATTGAACACCAGATGGATGTGAGCTACTATCATCGCTGTCTTTTGGGGCAGGGGCAATCTTATAGATAGGACAAGCTGGGCAGAATTCTAATTTTAGTGTCCTTATTTTGACTATGTGAAATAATTACTTAATTTTCAATTTATGTAGAACTGATCAAAGTAGTGGGGGGGGGGCGCCGGGGTGGCTCAGTTGGTTAAGCGTCTGACTCTTGATTTCGTCTCAGGTTGTGATCTCAGAGTAGTGAGCTCGAGCCCTGCGTTGAGCTCTGTACTCTGCGCGGAGTCTGCTTGTTCCTCTCCCTCTGCCCCTTCCCCCCACCCATCAATAAATGAATAAAATCTTAAAAAAAAAAAAAAAGGTAGTGAGGAAGAGGAGGAATTTAGTGTTTTAGGTGTTAAAAATTTACAAGTCAGCTCTGCTAGGGACATCTGTGGGACCCAGATGCAGGAATGAGGGGCCCAGACTGACAAGAACCCATTGGCAGTTTTATCAGTCTGGTCCCCTTGAGGCATGACAGGCTCAAAAAACAAATTTCTGAAATGTTCTCCTGTTGCTTTCTACTAGGTGTTGAGGACATGTTTGAGGGAAATTGGGGAAAATGACAGGACACTTCCACATGCCAGAGTCTCCTTTGGTCTTTTATAAAAAGTCTCATCATCCCCAGGGTTTTTAAGTATGTGACGGAAGGATCTTCCCACTAAGGAAATCATAGGCCCTGACTCTTTTATTTCGGAAGGTGGATGGCCAAGATAAGGGGCATGGTGACACCTGTGCCACTTAATGAGCAGTCTGAATTACAGATCTAAAATTAACAGCTTCTCGTCCTCCCTCCCACCCTCCTACCCAATACTTACACGCGCCTTTGTCATTGCTCAGCAGAGCACTGGAGTTGCAAGAAATGCTACCTGGATCTGCAAAGCTTCAAAAACAGCCAGGGGTGGGGCTGCGTGTTGAATGTGAGGGTTCAGAGTCTAGGTTCTGTGGTCAGAGAGATGGGGCCCATCTCTCCTCATTTTGTAGCTTGGGGTGTGACCTCATCAAGTGACCTTCTGAACTCCATTTTCTTATCTACATTGAAGGCAGTAACAGTACTCATTTCAAAGGGTACTCGTGAGGGATAATTAGGTAAGCATGTGAGGACTGGGTGAATGACAGCTGTTGTTGCTCTGGGGGGCCTTTTAAGAGTTCTGGGCTGGCATCGACTCCCGCACGCCCTCCCTGAGCTGTCACTTTTACAGAGTTCTCCAGCAGTGTTCATTTGGTGTGTGGGGCCTCGCTTTTCAACTTTTCCCAATTTGTTTATATAGCTTTGGACTACAAGTAAAGGGAGGAGCCCTCTGCATGGGACCTGGGGGAAAAATGGGAACACAAGGACAGTGGAAGGTTCTATGAGGAATCCGACCCTGCCTGGCCCCCAGAACTTCTCAGTCCCTGTGAGGCAGGGAGTAGAGCCATGAGCTAAAGGATCTCTTCTCATCTGTAGATGTGGGACATTCAGTGGCTCAGCGGCCAGCTGGGGGCAAGGCTTACAGTGAGACCCTAAGGGAACCCAAGTCTGTTAGCCGTCCCAGGAGACAGCATCCCGGGATGCAGAGTGGTGTTTTAATAGAGGCCACAGCATCCATGGGATGACAAGGCAATTCCTATAGAAACTTGTGGGTGGGTAGTAGATAGTAATGTAGATGAGGGGATTGTTCCTGGGGTTTTCCCTCTGGGCGGGGAGAAATGCCTAAATAATGGCAGTGGGAGGGACTGTGGTTGTACGGGTGGCGGCAGGTGAGGTGGGGGACTTTGAGTGATGTAGCCGAAGCCTGCTGCCCGCTGCTGGCCACGTGGTAAGCACCCAGGAACCGGTAAGCACCGGTCATTTTTACTAGCTGTTCCCTGAGACCCTGACCTCTTCCCAGTGCCCGCAGGACTGGGCGGTCTCTGCTGTGAGCATCAGAGGGCGGCAGCACTCTCAGAGCCTCCTTCCCTGGAGCTCTTTGAAGAATGCAGGGTGGGACGTTAACTCTATTTCAAGTTCATTTTCTCCATCAGAAGCATGATGTATCTGTTTTTGGGAGGAAAGAGTACCTTCACCTTAGGTGCCAGGAAGTAGTGATGGTCCTGCTGGCTTTGAGGAACACTAGATGGGAGTCAGAAGACCTGGGTTCAAGTCCCACGCCACCTCACATCACAGAGATGTGAGGCCATAGGAGAAAGGAAAAAGAGAGAGAGAGAGAGGGAAACAAGCCCTAAGAGACTCTTAATGATAGAGAACAAACTGGGGGTTGATGGAGGGAGGTGGGCAGGGGATGGGCTAGATGTGTGATGGGGATTAAGAAGGGCACTTGTGTTGATGAGCACTGGGGGTTGTATGGAAGTGATGAGTCACTGAATTCTCCCGAAACCAATACTACACTACATGTTAAGTAACCAGAATTTAAATAAAAACTTGACACGTTAATAAAAAGAAATGTGAGGCCACAGGCTAATTAATGTCCTCATGTATAAAATGGGGACAAAACTACCTGTCCTACCAACAGATAATAAACATAAAAATGTTTTGTAATCTGTTAAGTTCTGTTAAGGGAATTAAGGAGAGTGGTTTTGGTGTGGCTGATGATGTAGTCTTCTGGCATTCAGTGAAGGGATGGTCTTGTATTCTGAAATGAAGACTAACGAGGGAGTTCAGGCATGGAGCCATTTGTGGGACGCAGAGGTATCTTGGGATATCACTACATACTTCTGAGGCCGGTTCACAGGACACAAGTCCAGTAATCTTACCAGAAAGCGTCACTGGGCCAAACCTGAGGGTGAGACAGGTGCCCCTCCCTCTCTACTGCTATGGCTGTTTATTGCTGTCTACCTTCCAGGCTGGGGACTTCTAGGCTCTTAGCACAGGGCCTGCCATGCAGTGGGGATTCCATGAGAGTTCACAGAATGATTCAGTGAGTAAGTGAGTGGGAGGATGTGTTTTCCTTTTTTGGATCATGGTCCTTGACTATTTTCTGCACATTTACTCTCATTCTCACACCTCTTCTCTTTCTAAAATATCTTCAAAGCAGTCCACAAACCGGAACATGGAAACACCAATACTTGGGGCTAAAAAAACCAGGAACACCTGAGAAAGAACAATAGGAATTGTTCCTTCCTGAGCCATTTGTGCCTTGGGAGGTCAACTTTGGGGAAGAAAGGAGACTCAGGAATTGGTTGCTGGTGATGGGATGGGGTGGGGGCAGGAGGCAAAATCTGTGGAGAATCGGTCTGTCTTGAACCATTCTGTAACTTAAACGAGATGTGAACTCTAGGGACTTCCAGCTCTGGAAATAATTGCTTTCTCAAAAAAGACAGGAAATTTACCAAATAAATCTGGTGATGGCTCCGCTTGTTATTAGGGTTGAAACGGGTGATCTGTGTATTTTCTGAAGGTTTCTATGATTCCAAGCCAGGGAACAGCTTAATTTTTTGCTGGGTTCCTTTGTTGCTCCCATAACCTCTTAGGAATGGTGACAACAGTGACATCGATGAGGAAGAGTGCCCTTTCTCTGAGGGCTTGCTCTGCACCATCCTATGCTTACTTTGACTCATTTTTCACAAGAATCCTGTAAGGTCGGTTGTAATCTCCACCCCATTTTACAGACGAGGAAACTGAGGTTCAAGGGGTTAAGTAATTTCCCCAAGGTAACACAGTCAGTCACCTTCATTTGAACTATGTTTAAATCCTCGTCTGATAGTTACATCCATGCCCTTTTCCACCCCCCGAATTGCCTCCTTCAAAAAGTGTAAGGTTGCCTCTGAAGTATTTTCTAAGCAGTTCAAATAAAGCCTCAGAATATAGATTGTGTGTGTTTCCTGGACAAGAAATCCTCCCCCCTCCCTAATCCGTCCCTTCAAGAGCTTTTTCATACTCTCCTCACCCCCCAGGGTTCAGTCTGGAGCCTGGGGGAGAAAATGGGACAAGAGAACAATAAAACAAAAGACCCCAAGGCCTGTAACCGATCATGATTGAAACGCACTTTCCCAGCTTCACAAAATGTCAGTCTGATTCTCTTAGTTCTAAAAGTTCTGCTTTCACAAAGCATCAATTTCCGCTAATAATAAGCCTTTTTATTCTTCATCTAATGATGCAGCCTGGTCTTGAGAATTCTTATGATCTCTATTGCTCATCCAGGATGACAGACTCACGCACAATGGATTTCTCACTTCCCTCCTTTACCTTTTGCATCATACATGACTTCCACCCCAGCACAAGCAGGGGCTCTGAGCAGTGCCCCCCCATTTCCTCTCCTCCGTCGCTCTCACACAGCCATGCACAGCTCTTTGAATTCTCCACACAGCATCATCAGTTCTCTGTGAATAGGCTCATCTTTCTTTTTTTTCCCCACCCCTCCATGGTGACTCTTGTGTCAGCCGAGTGTGCTGTGGGCACTTCCCCATGGGGGGGGCAGTAGTTTTGACTGGTTGTACATTTAAAGTAACATTTATCACACATGAACTGTGTTCCAGGCACACTCTGAGAGTTTGAACAGATGCTCTCATTTGCTGCTCACAACACTCTGGTGAGGCGGGTTCTGGTAGTAAACCCACTGTACAGAGGAGGAAGCTGAGGCACAAGATGTCCAAAGACAAAGCCCTCTAAGTGTCTAGATTCTAGAGCCTCTCTCTCTCTCTTTTTTTTTTTTTAAGATTTTATTTATTTATTTGACAGAGAGACACAGTCAGCGAGAGAGGGAACACAAGCAGGGGGAGTGGGAGAGGAAGAGGCAGGCTTCCCACCGAGCAGGGAGCCCAATGCAGGCCTCGATTCCAGCACCCTGGGATCACGCCCTGGGCTGAAGGCAGACGCTTAATGACTGAGCCACCCAGGCGCCCCTCTAGAGCCTCTCTTAACCAGTGGGACTCACTGGCTTGAGGTTGTCTGGAATCTTCTATGTGAAAGTTGGACAGTATTGAGAGTAGTATCTGGCTTTCGAAGTTTTCAGCCCAAAGGGCTCTAGAGAATCAAGGTGGACAATAACCTTGGAGGGTCAAGCCATGAGTTAACAATAACTATAGGGTTTACAGAGCAGCCGCAGACCATTTGAGATTACTGAAAAAGGATACAAAGCAGGGCACAGGAATGGTAGTGGGAATTACCCCTGCTCTTGCCTCCACCTGTCACGGCCTACAAGACTTTCTCCCAGTCATCTGTATCGTCCCTTCGCTTGTCTCTCATCGTGGCCATCCAAAGATCGGTAGTGGGCCCTTAGGACAGCCGTTCTCAAAGTTTCAGATAGGTCAGTGTCACTTGGGGAGCTTATCTAACATGCAGATTCTGGAAATTCGGATTCAAGAGTCCTGGGAGAGGGACTCACCGTTTTTCCTTCTTCACTAAGCACTTTGGAAGATCCTAATGCAAGAAGCCTCCCAGCCACTCTTAAAAGTAACCAGTGCCGCTCGGGTTACGGCATTTGGAAAAGGAAGCAAGAAGCCCAGCTGTGAGTGGCCTAGCTTTGCCCGGAACACTCAGGGCTGGCTGCGAGCAGAGCTGCTCTGGTGGCCCCAGCATCACTTGGCTGGTTGGTGCGCTCTGGTCTTCACCTGTGATGCCGGGGAGGAGACGGCCGGGTGGCTCTTCGTCTCAATCTGCTGTGCATATTGAAGGAGCCCAATAATATTTGTTATTAATTTTTTAATCCTGACTAGAATCAAGATTTTTATCTTCTGGTCCGAGATCTCCTAGCAAGAGGTTTTCTAACCTTTGAATCCCTGTTTAGACCTACTGCCATGATCAAGAAAGAGTAGGGAAGAGATACTGCACTAAAGAAAGACGGCTGCATGTTAGGTGTGGACACAACTGAAGTTGCCTCAAAGCTTGTTTCCTCTGATTAAATTATGCTGGAAACCTCGCCTCTCACAGGAGGCTTTTTCCCAAGAAGAGGAGTGGCCACCCTTCCCATCCCAGATAGCATCTCCTGCCAGGCACTCCCAATTGTTGTGCTCATTTTACAGCCAGCACATCAGTGTCTCGTTGCCTTTAATCACCCTCTCCATCGGCTTAGTAATAAATCTCTGAACAGGTTCTGCAATTAGTTATTTGGTCTTTCTTGGTCCATAGCATGCTTTTCAAATCAGGACTCGTCTGATGTCCACACAGGCTACAGGCTCGAGTAGGTCAGAAAACATCTGTCTCAAGAGGGTAGCATAGTGCCTGAAGTATACAAGGTCTTCAGGAAGTGTTTGCTGATGAAGTGATTATAATTTTACAAATCCACAGGTTTAATTGGGTTTTTTCTATGCTTTCTTTTTCCTTAAATTTTTATTTAAATTCTAGTTAACATAGAGTACAATATTGGTTTCAGGAGTAGAATTCAGTGATTCATCACTTACGTATAACACCCAGTGCTCAACAGGACAACTGCCCTCCTTAATACCCATCCCCCATCTAGCCCATCCCCCACCCACTCCCTCCATCTTTTATTCAGTTTGTTCAGTTTGTTCTCTGTTGTTTAGAGTCTCTTATGGTTTGTTTCCCTCACTCTCTCTTTTTCCACCTTTCTTACATGTTCATCTGTCTTGTTTCTTAAATTCCACATACGAGTGAAATCATATGGTATTTGTCTTTCTCTGACTTATTTTGCTTAGTGTAATATACTCTAGCTCCACCCACGTCGTTGCAAATGGCTGGATTTCATTCTTTTTGATGGCTGAGTAATAGTCCAGTGTGTGTGTGTGTGTGTGTGTGTGTCCCATATCTTTTTTATCCATTCCTTGTTGGTGGACTTTTGGCCTCTTTCCATGGTTTGGCTATTGTAGGTAATGCTGCTGTAAACATCAGGGTGCATGTACCCCTTCAAATCTGTATTTTTGTAGCCTTTGGGTAAATACCTAGTAGTGCAGTTGCTGGATTATAGGGTAGTTCTGTTTTTAACTTTTAGAGGAACCTCCGTACTGTTCTCCAGGGTGGCTGCACCAGTTTGCATTCCCACATAGGTTTTTTGGTTTTTGTTTTGTTTTGGTTTGGTTTGTTTTGGTTTGGTTTTTTGAGGCAGCTGTCCCCAAATGAAACTCTGTGGGGCTGGATAGGTATATGTCCAAATAAAATGTCATTCTTCTCAGACAAAAATAAGAAAATTTAGGACATTGTTTTAGTTTTGTCATAAAGCTTAATTTATTCAGTGTAGAAATAATGCCTATTCTGAGCCTGTGTTCTTCCTAATTTGGAGGTATTAAAATTACCCTTATTTTGTGAGGTGACAGTAATAGATGTGACTATATTGACTAAACTGACTCCCAGCCCATTCTTTTGGGGAGGCTCCTCCATCCCTTGCCTAGATGGCCTGCCTAAGTGACTCCAGGTAACTCCAGAAGTAGCCTGCCTGAGCCCACCATTACCCCTTATCTGTCAGGGCTTCTCATGACAAACCAGGAAGCTGATTCTAGTTTTTGCTAGCTTGAGGTATTTCCTCAAATACAGAAAGAATATTTAAGAGAGGCTGGGTCTAAATGCAGCATGCTCTCCTGAGTTGGATCCTGAAGCAGAAAAAGAGCACTGGTGGCAAAACAGGTAAAATTCTAATCAAGTTTGTAGTTTAGTTGGTGGCAATCCACGAGCATCAGTGTCTTCGTTGTGCTGGATGTACCACGGTTATGTAAGACGGTAACAGGAGAAACTGGGTGAAGAGTATAAGAAGTCTCTGTACTATTTTTGTAACTTTTCTAAGAATTTAAAATTATTCCAAAATAAAAAGTTTATTTAGAAAAAAGATAAATGCTTACAATCTTGGGTGCTGAACAATTCAGTTGACCAAAGTTACATTTTAAAAATGTGAGTCAGAGCATATCAGTATCTTTCTTAAACTCTTTCAGTGGCTTCCCATTGCTCTATGGATGAAATTCCAAATCTGTACCAGGCCCTTGGGAATTGGCCCTGTTTATATCTCCTACCTCACCTCCTGTTTGTCCGCTCTGTCTTTAGCCACTTTATTCTACTCATACGGGCCTTCCTCCAGTTTCCTGAAGAGGCCACGCTTGTCCCCGCTGCGGGCCTCTGCCCTGGCTTCAGTCTTGGATGCTCTTCCTCCAGGTCTTCACATGGCTGGCTTGTCTTGATATTTGGGTGCCTTTGCTGCCACGCACTCTAAAGTAGCTTCCCTGCCTGTCCTCTCCTTCATTTCACTCTGCTCTGCGTTCTTCACAACACCTAACACCATCTGTCAGATTGCTTAAATGATTTATTTGCCTATTATTTGTTCATTGTCTTCTCCTCCCTCTGGGATGTCAGAGGTTTATTGTTCATCACTGTATCTTCATCACCTAGGGCAATGTCTGACACATAACAGGGGCTCTGGAATTATTTGCTGAATGAACCAAAGAAGGCACATTTCATCCAGGAAGCCTTCCTGACTCCTGGTCAGGTATAAGAACCCTCCATTCAGCTTCCACGACCTCTGACACTTCTCTTTCCCACAACTGTTGCCCCTCTTGGTTGTAACTATCCACTGACCCATTTGTTTCCTTCACTAGGCCCTGAGCTCTGGTGAGTAGAATGCTGTTACTCACTTTTTTACTTTTAGAGATGGCATAATGCCTGAGGCAACACTTACAACCAACGTTGGTAAAACTCATTAGGGCCCCTGGCTTGAACACTTGCTGGCCAACTTGAGGAGTCGGAAGTGAACCCTATTTATGTATGTATGTATGTATGTATGTATGTATGTGAGAGAGCATGCAGGGGGAGGGAGGAGGGACAGAGGAAGAGAGAGGATTTTAAGCAGACTCCACGCTCAGCGCAGAACCTGACATGGGGCTTGATCTCCTGACTCTGAGTTCATGACCTGAGCCGAAATCGAGTCAAACGCTTAACCACCTGAGCCACCCAGGCACCCCAGAAGTGAACCCCTTTTAGACAAGACCAGTCACCGACCACTTCATTTATCTTTGTGTTGTCAGTGCCTTGCATTGCAATAACAGTTTGAGCATTTTGAGTAAATAAAGGAGAGAATGGGACAAAATAGGCTGGCTATGGGATCGGAGGGGGAGTTCAGAAATAGCCTTTGAAATTCAGCCAGTATCTAAGTACAGCCCAGAGGGTACTCTCAGGGGAGGAGTGAATTGGCTATCTCACGTTCATTCTTTCTAATGTTTTATCTCATATCTATTTCCTTAGGTCTCTTGTCAGTCACGTTTTCTCCACGTAGAGCTTTTCTTGACCATACTGTCTTCGTTTCATTTCAGTCTCCCTTTCCTCCTACCTCCTTTCTGTTACTAAGCCAGGTCTTTTCCAAACTGTAAACCCACAGCTGCTACTTTGGCTAACCCAGCAACCTCACTCAGCAATCACCACAATGTGCAGGGGACACCCAAGAAACAACCTCTTTCCCTAATTAAGTGTCAGCCCTTCGTCTTCTCTGATTTAAGCAAGAAATGCCATAGAACCTTGCAACTTGGAGCTAGACTGAATGGCTTTCAAAACCCTTTCTTAGACATAGAGGTGGCCAACAGACAGATGCTAAGATGCTGAACATCGCTCATCATCAGGGAAATGCAAATCAAAACCACAATAACATGTCATCTTATACTTGTCATAATGGCTACAATCAAAAACACAAGAAATAACAAGTGTTGACAAAGATGTGGAGAAAAAGGAGCCTTCATGCACTGTTGGTGGGAATGCAATTTAGTGTAGAAACAAATATGGAGTTTCCTTTAAAAAAATTATAAGTAGAATTATTTTAGTAATTCCACTACTGAGTATTTACCCAAAGAAAACAGAAACACTAATTCAAAAAGATATATGCTCCCCTATGTTTATTGTGTTATTATTTACAGTAGCCAAATATGGCAGCTCAAGTGTCCACTGACAGATGATGGATAAAAAAGATGTCATACACACACACACACACACACACACACACACACACACTGGAATGTTATTGGCCATAAAAAGAATGAAATCTTGCCATTTGCAACAACATGCATGGGTAGACCTGGAGTGTATAATGCTAAGTGAATAAGTCAGTCAGAGTAAGGCAAATACCAGATGATTTCACTCATATATGAAATTTAAGAAACGAATGAACAAAAAAGAAAAAAAAAGACAAAAAAACCAAACTCTAAATACAGAGAACACGCTGGTAATTACCAGAGGGGAGGTGGGTGGGCAGATAGGTGAAATAGATAAGCGGGAATAAGGGTACACTTATCTTGATGAGCACTGAGAAATGTCTGGAATTTTGAATCGTATTGTACACGTGAAACTAATATAACACTTTATGTTAATTATACTTCAATTAAAAAAAAAAAACCTGTTTTGTAATAAGTGAGTGATTTAGGGCAGGAAGTTTAACCTCCCAGAGCTTTGGTTTCCTCATCCACAGAATGGGAATGTGGCTATTGATGGACACATGCATGTACACACACACACACACACACACACACACCCTCACATGGCTTACCTTCTTATCCTTTCAATATTAGTTTAAATCTTAAAGTAGGTCCCTTGGTCTCAGCCATAGCACTTCTCACAATTTATAATGAATTGATTTATATGTGTTTTGTGCCCTTTCCCCCATTAGCGTGTAGATAGTAAGTATACTTATCGTCAGCACTGTACCCAAGGCTTTTCAACAGAGGGTAGTATGGAGGTGGTAAGTTGTAGATTATTATGTCATTATTAATCCCCTGTTTTTATGGACGGTGGGGAAATTATTGTCAAGAAGGAAAATACACATCTCTGGGCAACAAGATCCTCTTTGCTTGGTTAATGGAGAGACTAATTTAGATCCACAAAGGTCAAGCCATGGTCTGGGGGTGCTGACCAAGAAGATCTGATCTTCCAGTGAGAGCAAGTGTTTCAGCGGCTGTCAATTTATGATCGGCCCCCGAGTTTGAGAAGATAAAGTTTCTTGGATGTCTCTTGCCCTCCAGTCTGCTTGTGTAGTTTCGATTTATTTTAGTAATGAATTCAGTTGGCATTTTCCCTCTGGAACCCTGTTATTAAAACAAACTTGACAGAGACTCTGCTTGCAGGTACAACAGCGTAGGAATGAAATGAACTCCTATGTACAATATGAGTCTCAGTATTGGTTCGGCCTCGGCATGACACTTAGAATGAGTGAGAGCAATGGGAATCTCATTAATCCTCACAATTTAGCACCAGCCTCCAGGAGAGGAGAAAATCTTGTCTGATTGTACTGTCCTGTTAGCCTTGTAAATTCACAGGAGAGGGCAGTAAAGGAGCAGGAGTATTTATCCCAACTCTGGTCATTTGCTCATGAATCTAAGACAGAAGACTAACTGAAAAGGATTTATATACATAAAATGAAATCAGGGTGAGAAGGCTCAGATAGGTGGCGAGAATTGTTATCAGTCATTTGTTCACCTTTCATTTACTGGGCATCTGCTATGTGCTAAGCACTATTCTGGGCACTGCGAATGGAAAGGTTAAGAAGCCAATCAAAATCCTTGCCCTCAAGGAGCTTACATTCTGGTAGGAAGAGATAGGCAACAACCGGATGAGCAAGTTAACTAATAACTTCTGTAAAGAAAATAAATCAGGGTAATGTTAATAGGACTCTCAGATGGGAGTAGTGAGGACTTTTAGGTTAATGGGAAAGACTTCTCTGAAAATGTGACATGGAAGTGAAAAGTAGATTTTCGGATAGAAGTAGCTGCAGAGATGAAAGTTAATAGCATGCCTGCTGAGGAACAGAATGGGGGGAAGCCTTGTGCCTGGAGAGAGTTCAAAGTTAGGGAGAAAAAGAGACCCCACAATCCCCTCCAAATGCAAAAAACAAATAATTAGGGGCTCCTGGGTGGCTCAGTCGTTAAGCGTCTGCCTTTCGCTCAGGGAGTGATCCCAGCGTTATGGGATCAAGCCCCACATCAGGCTCTTCTGCTGGGAGCCTGCTTCTTCCTCTCCCACTCCCCCTGCTTGTGTTCCCTCTCTCGCTGGCTGTCTCTCTCTGTCAAATAAATAAATAAAATCTTTAAAAAAACAAAAAACAAATAATTAACACTTCCACGTTCTTAACTACTTACTGGTGATGTTTGTTACTTACCAGCAATGTGACCTTGGACGAGTTATTCATTCACTCTAATTTGACAGCGATTACATGACAGTCATCAAGTCTACACACCTCCATGGCCTTACAAGAATGATACATGATAGCAATAAAGGCTAGTAACTATTGAGTACTTGTTACGTGCTGGGCACTGTGCTAAGTGCTTCACATCTAATGGCACATTTAATCTTCTTGATAAGTTCTTAATAAAGTAAGAAGCACTGTAATCCCTGTTTTGCAGATGAGGAAACTGAGTGCAGAGATAGATGGTGAGTAACTTACTCACGGTCATTCAGAGTTGGGATTTGAATCCGCACTCTTATCTTCCAAAGCTCTCAACCTTAACCTCTGATATCTCCCGGGTGAGGACGCCTTACAACAGCGCCCCTCAGGGACCTAGTCCGGTGTCTGCAAGTCGTAGCTCTCAGTGCTTCTGCATCCATCGTTGCTACGCACATTGTCTTTCTTCCATTTTACAACAGCGTGATTGATTTTAGACCCTGCATTTTAGAATGTGGCTTTTAGAAGTCAGGGATTTGCCGTAGAGCTGGAGCTGGAAGCCAGATCTTCTGATTCCTAATCCCTAGGTCTTTTCCCTATAGTGTGCCTCCCTGGAGTTTTTGCTTATTATAATTAAGCATATTTTGAAAGGAGCCCTCAGAAATACACACTGAATTTGCTTTAGTAGATCCAGCTGTTTGCAAAACAATAGGTTCAATTTTCTTCTTTAATACTGCTTCTATTAACATTTAAAAGATCCCTCCATATTCATTGTTCCTATTTTAAGCTGAAAAATCATCAGAGCATTTCAGTATTCATCAGCTGATGAAACCCACCAGGTTTCTGAATCGACACCTACTCTGCCACCTGTCGCCCTGGTGCTGCTCTCTGTGCCTGTCTTGCTCCTCCTTGTGTACGTCCCAGGAATTTCAGGTTTCCCCCCAGACGTCTCGGCTAGGAAACTTCGTTCCTGATAAGTAGGTTTGTTCCTGGTTTTTGGCATGCGGTCATTCATATTCTCTTGGATTTTTAGAGTGTAACTTTAAACTGGGAATTTTTTCTTTAAAAAAATATTCTTGGATAGGATTGTTGGAAAATAGAATCTACCTCTGAGACTGGAAGAAAACACATCTGAGCTCTCTGCCTTGCCAGGCAATTACAGTTATAAATGGAAAGAGGACATGACAGAGGAAAAGTAAGGCAGCCGGAGTGTCTCTCTCCTCGTTATCCATGAGGCTGAAGCTTCTTCTGCTCTTTCTTTGAGATTGGTGCTGATGTATACCTGCAAATCAGATGTTGTCTTTGAACTTGAGACGTCTTCTCCATGTCTCCGCTTAGAAGTCTAGCACTTCAATTTAATGTGATGGAGACAGGCTTCTGACTTTCATCCCCAGACTTGCTCTTCTCTCAGTATCCCTGTATCTATTAATAGCAACTCTGTCCTTTGATATGCTCAAGTAAAAATGTTGGCGTCTTCTCCGCCATTTTTCCTTCCCTTATATGACCCCATGTCCAATTCATCAGCAACACCTGTTGGCCTTCGCCTTCAAAATAGATTGAGAAGCTGACCATGTCTCACCACTTTCACAGCTACCACCAGGGACCAAGCTACCATCCTCTTTCCTCATTTCCAAGGTCTCTTAACTGGCCTTTTGTTTTCACTCATGCCCTCCTTCTTCATACTTGGTGTGCTCGCCACGGTGATCCTTTTAAGTCTGCATTAGTGTATGCCCCACCTTTGCTTAAAACACTCCAATGGCTTCCTGTCTCTTAAAATAAAAGTTAAGTGGTGCCTGGGTGTCTCAGTCGGTTAAGCATCTGCCTTCAGCTCAGGTCAGGATCCCAGGGTCCTGAGATCGAGCCCCGTGTCTGGCTTTCCACCAAGCCAGGAGTCTGCTTCTCCCTCTCCCTCTGTGATCTCTCTCACTTTCACTCTCTCTCAAATAAATAAATAAAATCTTAAAAAAAAAAGAACGAAAGTTAAATCTTTAAAGTGGCCAATGAAGCCCTCCAGGATCTTCCCCCTTCCCATTATAATTCTAATTTATCTACCCCTCATCCATTCCAGAATGTAAGTTCTATGAGGGAGGAATATTTGTCTGATTTTTCACTCTATTTCTAGTGCCAACAGTAGTACCTGGCAGATAGTAGGCAGTTGAGCATATTTTTAAGTGAATGAGTGAATGACTGTTAAGAGATGACTGTAGTCTATTAAGTCAGGAATCATTTCATTACAAATGGAAAACCAATTCAAATTAAATATGGTTGGATCACTTCTAATGTGATTGGAAATTCAGGGGTGCATTACTTTTAGGATAGCTCTATCCAGGAACTCAAATGAAGCCATTGGTCATTGACTCGCTTTGCCCTTGTCTCTTTTTCTTCCCTGTTAGCCTCATTTTCAGGCAGGCTTTCTTGGTCACCATCAACTTCAGCATTACATAATACTACATTAATAATCCCAATGGGGACAAGTCCAGGAGACAATCTCATTGGTCCAGGTTGAATCAGGTGCCTCTTTCTGAACCAGTCACTGTGATCCAGAGTGATGAAATGCTCGCATTGGCCAAGTTGATTCATCTAACCACCCCTTGAGTAGAATGTGAGAGTGGGGGTATCAGGCCCACCAACACTCCATAGCCTGAGAGAGAGGGAGGGCTTCTGTAAAGGAGAGTACAGCTACCATTGTCAGGCTCATCCCACATTACTATCAGACCGAACTTCGCCAGACACGGTTCTGATCTTGTCACTATTATACTCTAGGATCCTCGGTGACTCCCCGTTGAAATAAATGCCAAAATCCTTGGTCTGGTTTTTAAGACTCATCACAATGTAGTCCTAATCTGTGTCACCGTGCACTCCCATATTCCCTTCACTGCAGAAACACTGGACTGTGTGTTATTCTTGGAAGACCATTTGTTCATTTATCGGTCCGTACATACACATACATGATACTTCTATGTGTCCCAGCCTTTGTTCATTTAGTGACCACTTTCCGAATGCCTTTTGCCTTCTCTATGCGTATAAAAGCCAACACATTCTTAATGGCCCAGGTTAAGTACCATATTCGCTAAGATGTCCTCATTTTTCTCTCTAGTCCCCATGCAGCTCAGAATGATTTATTTCCTCTATCTCTCTCCATAGTACTTTATTTATTCCTCTCTTAAGGTAGCATTTTGTGTTTTTGGCCTTGGGTGGATATTATATCTGTACCTACCTATTTCCCTATTGGACTCTAAAATCTTCGAGAGCTTGGACATGTTCCCCCTACACAGCCAGCCAGTTACAGTAGTACCGTATACCTGACAAGTGTCTAAGAACTGTTTGTGAAATAAATGGATAACAAACTGAATTGAATTAAACTTTCAGTTTGTCATTTTTCATCATCACCGTGATATGTTTATTTGTATAGCACATCTATTTGTAGAGTATGTTTGGATTTATAAAATGTTCTGAGGCCTTTCATTGTACTTACTTTTCATAATGGTATTCTGAACGGGATATTTTCTCCATTTTAAGAATGAAGAAGCTGAATCTCAGGCAGGTAACTTTTTGGTCGTGCAGTGGTAAGGACAAGAATTGAATTTAGGGCTTTAAAGAAAAATTGTGTTAGCTGTTGGTGGGAAAGCAAGCTGGTGCTGCCACTCTGGAAAAAAGTATGAAGTTCCTCCAAAAGTTAAAAATAGAGCTACCCTATGACCCAGCAATTGCGCTACTAGGTATTTACCCAGAGGATACAAAAGTAGTGATTGGAAGGGGCACATGCACCCCAATTTTTATAGCAGCAGTGTCCACAATAGCCAAACTATGGAAAGAGCCTATATGTCCAATGACAGATGAACAGATAGAGAGGATGTGGGGTGTGTGTGTGTGTATAATGGAATATTAATCAGCTATTAAAAAGAATGAACTCTTGCCATATGGAACAATGTGGATGGAACTAGACAGTATTATGCTAAGTGAAATAAGTCAGAGAAAGACAAGTACCATGTGATTTCGCTCTAATGTGGAATATAAGAAACAAAACAGATGAACATAGGGGAAGGGAAGGAAAAATAAAATAAGATAGACATAGAGAGGGAGGCAAATCATAAGAGACTCTTAACCATAGGAAACAAACTGAGGGTGGATGGAGGGGAGGGTGGTGGGGGTTGGGGTAACTGGGTGATGGGCATTAAGGAGGGCATGTGATGTAATGAGCACTGGATGTTATATGTAACTGATGAATCACTAAATTCTACCCCTGAAACTAATAATGCACTATGTGTTAACTAAATTAAATTTAAATAAAAAATTTTAAAAATAGTGCTAAGGTTTTTTTATTTTTAATTGAAGTATAGTTGACATTAGTTTCAGGTATACAACATGGCGATTTGTTGTATGTATACATACAACATACATACATAATGTATATAATTATATACATTATGAAATACTAAACACAAGTGCAGTCACCATACAAGGTTATTATAATATTATTGACTATATTTCCTATGCTGTACTTTTCATGAATTCAGATCTTTTAACTCTATATTAATCATGAGTCTTTTGGCAACAAGTGACGGTAACTCAAACCAGCATAAGTACGAAAGGAAATTTATTGGTTCACTGGTGACCCCTGAAGAACTATGCTTTTTGGTATTCATGCTGTTGTATTGTGCCATCCCTCAGTGACTGGGCTTGGATGTGTGATTTTTTTTTTTTTTCCTTTTGGCTGATGGGACTTAAGCAAGCATGATGTAAACAGAAGCTTGATTAGTTGCTGGCAAAATGGGACTTGTCTGCTTGGAATGCTCCCTCCTGGAACACAGCTGGCATGCCCTAAGAAGCCCAGGCCACATGGAGAGACCGTGGGGAGGAAGTGAGATGCTCAGTCAGCGGTCCCAGCTGAGCCTTCAGCTGCTGCCTGGCCCCAGCAACCACCCTGAGTGAGCAGGCCGGGTGTGAATGAGCGTCCCGGATGTTCCAGCCCAGTCTGGCCTCCACATGACTGAAAGCCCCACTACAGAACCACGACAGAGAATAAGGTGGTTGCCATTTAAAGGTATTAAGTTTCAGGGCAATAGGTAACAGGAAGATGAGGTGAGCATCTGATACATTGTTTTTGAGTTCACCTGCTCAACCTTGAACCAATCACTGTGGCCAGGGTAGTGGGGTCTTGTGCCTCCTACAAGGACCACATGGAACAGGGGGAAGAGATGCTCAAAAAATCCTCCCACAATTGGGAAGTTGTAGCTACCAGAGCCTGGTAGAGCCTGGAAAAAGCCAGCAGAGCTCCTCAGTGGGTCAGGCAAGAATCATAGATTGTCAGAGTTAACAAGGTCACATCCAACTGTTTCATTTTACAAATAGTGCAAGTAAGGCCCAAAGACCATTTCTGGGATCCAGATCCACCAGTGTCAGGCCAGACCCACAGTATCCTGGCTCCTACTTGGGGTGTCCTTCTAGCACCCTGTTTGCTCAGCAGTGATTGTTCTCGGAGCGGGCTGGACATGGGGTTTGTGTGTATGAGTGTGTGTGTGTTTCTGGGAGTCTGACCTGGGGGATAGAGGGGCCTTGGGCTGGGTTGGGGTGGAGGGATTGATGTAATCCTCCCAGAGTTCTGTTTTCAGCACCTAACACCCCTCTGGGCAAAGACCCGTATTCACATACAAATCAGCTCCCTGGATTTGGAGTCAGACCTAACTCAGCTCCAGCCCCATGTGCTCTTCAGCCTTTGACACAATTGATTGTTAAACCAAGCAGCCCAGGACACATCTCTGAAGTGTTGTAGAAATTTTCATTGGGGAGACAGGCAACATTTGGGATCTTGGGCTTCATGTAATGCCCTGCTTGATGTGAATTTGTAGCTCTTTAGACAATTTAAGAGCAATTTTTGTGAAATTTCCCAGGACATTTTGTTTCCTCAGGCAAAAAACGGCTTTCGCAGTGCGAACAACAATTGTGCATCTACTCCAGAGAGAGGCAATCAACTGTGGCCTCTGCCAAATCAGTAAATATAGGAAGGAAACCAGATTCTTCATGGTCACTATATCCACCCTTCTCTTCCTTCCCATCTTTTCATCACTACTAGAGATAGAGTTGTGGGATGTTCATTCTGAGAGAGAATGTAGTTTATTTAGTCAACTGACATTTTAAGAGATGAGGAAGTTGAAGCCCAGAGAGTGCCAAGGGCTTGTACCAGTCACACAGTAATTCCATGGATTGAGTTGGGATACGAGTTCTCATCTTTTGACTCTAAGGCAAACCTCTCCATGGCCCTGAAATCTTGCAGTGCCTTCAGGGACAGCTCTGAACACAGGTTAGGGAGGAGGTTGTGAGGAAGGGAGATTAGGATGCTAAATATCACAGGAAATTGATTTATAGCAGGGGGACCTCAAGGAGTGAACAGAATGCTCTGGATTTCACCAGTAGAGACTCTGAACTTTATTGCCAGTCTTCAGCCATAAACAGGATACCTGGATCTAAAATCCTTAAGAGTTTTCTTTTTATTTTTTTTAATATTGAAGTATATTTAACATACATTGTTACATTAATCTTTAAGAGGTTTTTATACTCACAAGTCCCTCTAGAAAATTAGCCACACTACATCTCATTTTCTCAGGGTCCTGACGTACTTTTCTGAGATTCAGAGAAGTTAAGCAATTTACCCAAGACCACACCAGAAGGAGTTAACTTTTAAGCCTATGCCCTTTGCATTATTCTGCACTGCCTTTTAGGGGTCCTGACGTACTTTTCTGAGATTCAGAGAAGTTAAGCAATTTACCCAAGACCACACCAGAAGGAGTTAACTTTTAAGCCTATGCCCTTTGCATTATTCTGCACTGCCTTTTAGGGGTCTAGGAATAATATTTACTGTAAATGGAATTGCTCGTGCTAGGAAAAAAAATCACAGGGATAATATAGGAGCTTATTTATACTTAAATGTTGCATAGTACAGCTGGTTGAGGATGTGGGCTCCAGGGTCAGACTGTCCAGGTAAAATCCAAGTTCCATCACTTAGTGTGTGACCACGGGGAAATATTCAGTCCCTCCAAGGAATTCTTTTACTTCTTATCTATATAATGGACATAACATAAGATTTACTTCATAGCGTTGTTAGGAGGGTAAAGGGGAGATACCGCCTGTAAATCACTTAACACCGTGCCTGGCACTTGAGTGCTGAGAAATGTTAGCTGTTATTTGGTTTTATCATGTGCAGTATTAATTGGGGAATGGGATGATGCAGAAAGGGAAAGTACAGAAGAGAAAAGACTGCCTTTTCTTCATGCTTCATGTAGTTTAGCTCCTCGATTCCCTTGTGTGTCTCGAGCACGCACCTGTCCTCCCTGGTTCGTGAGATTAGATGAGCTCGTTCCAAAGGTGAGAGACAAGTGAGACTGTTCAGGGGAAACCCAACGGGGTGTGCACAAAGGTACATGTAAGAGGATAATCTTTGTAGCATCATTTATAATAGAGAAAACCCACAAATTACCTAAATGTTCGTTCATAAAACAGGTACATCTCAGTTAATGCACCGGAGTATCTCCAGGTACTTCAGGTAAAACACTGGAATCATGTTTGATTCTTTTTTTTCTCTTACTCCCCACGTGAATACCGTCAGTCAATCCTGTTGACTCTACCTTTAAAATATGTTCACGTTCTGACCGTTCTCAGTACCTTCACAGCCACCACCCTGATCTTAAGCCACTTGCATCTTTTATAGATTTTTGCAGTCACTTTCGACTTGCTCTTCCTGCTTCCTCTCTTGCCTTTCTACCTACAGTAGCATCCTTGCTGTTCTTTGAATCCTATCTTAGGGCCTTTATACTGGCTTTTCCTGCTGTCTGGAAAACTCTTTTTCACAGTGTCCTCATAGCTCCCTCCCTCATTTGCTCAAGCCTGCTTCTCCCTAAGGCCTGCTCTATCTACTCTGTTTTTTTTTTTCTTCAAGATTTTTTATGTATTTGAGAGAGAGCGAGCATGGGGGGGGGCAGACTCCCCGACGAGCAAGGAGTCAGATGCTGGTTGATCATGACCTGAGCAGAAGGCAGATGCTTAACCAACTGAGCCACCCAGGCGCCCCTATCTACTCTGTTTTTAATTACATTCTACCCCACTTTGAGCTTAGTATGCCCAATCCCATTTACCCTGCTTTATTTTTTTCTTAGCTGTTACCACTTTTTCATGTACTATATATTATTAACTTACTAAATGTGTTGTCTGTTTCTTGCCACTGGAATGTAAGTTCTTTGATGGTAGGATTTTTGCTTTTTTTTTTTTTTTTTGGCTTTTGTTGTTGTTTACTGTTATATCCCTAGCACCTAGAATAGTTTCAAGCATATAGTCAGTGCTTAATAAATATTTGTTGAAGAATGAATGAATGATTTACAGAGTTAGTATGGACTTTTAAAATCAATGAGAAGGACCTCTAGGAATTGACATGGAAAGATGTCCAAGATATATTTTTAAATGAAATCAAGTTGTAAAACTGCTGATATATATATATTTGAATATAAATGGAGTTATATACACATATGTGTCTGTATACATGCGCCTATATGTATACATTATAATTTCATTTGTGTTTAAAAACAATAAAGCCATCTATTTGCATTTGCGTACATATGTGTATAAATGCATAAAGTGTTGGGAAGGCCATATTCGAGACTTACAGTAATAGCTACTTTTTTTTGGAAGAACAAAGCAGACCTTTTGTTTTATTCTTTACCTCTCTAATTTTTAAAATTTATCCTACAAGAGGCTGTATTCATGCATCACTTGTGTTAAGTTTTTATATAGATTTTCTAAGTTGATGTAAATTTTGAAAAAAATATGTATGTGCAGAAAATTTAGCACTCTTGTTGCATTTTCCTACATCAACTAACCTGAACAAGTTGCCAGCAGAGCGGTCTGCAGCGCGTGGGGACCATTCTTGTCCACTTGACCTGACCCTCACCCCCCAGACCCACATGCAGTACTTTCCCATATAGGCTGTGAACGGCTTGGGAGCTGACCCGTGGTTGTTCGGTCACTTCCATAGCCTTATCTTCAAGAAGTGCAGGACTTTTGACCTCAGAGGTGCAAAATACCTATTTCTTTAATTGAAGCAGCCCTTTCCTCCTACATTCTCTCCTCGTGGGTTCGGGTTCGTGGCTGCAGCCTCAGTTCGCTTCCCTCCCTGCAGGTGGCAGTCCTCATCAGCTGGAACTGGCTACACTTCCCGGAGCAGTGATTGTCGGGGCCTCAGACGCCAGGCGTGCTTTCAGTAATGCTTTTATTTCCTGACACCCTTTTACTGTTCTAGAATGAAACTAGCGACTCAATAATCCACCTAGAAATAGGACTTCAAAAACCAATACAACACCCTTGTTCTTGAAAAACCTTGCGTATGAATAGAATGAAAGGGAAAGTGGTTGATAATAAAATACTGTGTATTACTAGCTATGTATAGCAAATGCTTGGGTGTGACGTCCCTAGGAGATGTGGTGAAGCGGTCAGATGTTTTGCCTATGTCTAGGACTCTTGTGAATGCGACAGCTCCACATGCCGTCTGAGGGAGGAGCAGCCTTTCAGTCTGTGAAGTGATTTTCTAAAATGGTAGGCAACGCTTGGCAGAGCTCTGATGACAATAAAGTACTAACTTCCCTTTGTTTATATGAATTTTCGGTCCCCCAAAATGTATTAAAGCCGAGCTCCCCACTCACACCAACAAGCACACAAACAAACAGATTCTAGATTCAATTATAAACAGGTGTTTTACCTATGCGAGCGTCTGCGGTGTGGGACAGTTTTCTGCTGGGCAGGACTGCCCTTCATATTGCAGAATGTTCGGCATCCTGGCCTCCCGCTAAATATCAGTCATTGTGAGTACAGTACTGGGAAGTAAATGTTTCCATACATTTCCAGAATGCCCCTAGGGGGGCACTCCTGGTCCCCGTGAGAACCGCGGCACTAGCCGTGCTGTGTCATAGGGTAGCCGCAAGTCATGTGTCTACTCAGCCCTGAAATGTGGCTGGTGCGACAAAAGAACGAAACTTTTCATTTAATTTACTTTACACATTTTAAAACTAATGCTTGATTCAGTTACTGGGAAACTTTGAAGTATGATTAGACCAGCTTGCTTGCGTATGTGAATCTACCTTGTTTACTATAAATTTCCTGAAATCAGAATATAGATCAAATATTTCTAATAGAAAGTTTACTGGACTAATTGAGATTCTCTGAGTATAAAACATCAGAAGAATTTGAAGATCCAGTAAGCCAAAAAAAATAGAATATGTTACGAACAACCGTTCTTAGATTAGATTACATGTAGAAATGATAGAGGTTTGGATTTATTCAATTCAGTGTTATTAAAATGAATTTCATTTGTTTCTTTTTACTTTTTAAATATTGCTGCTGGAAAACTTAAAACTACGTATGTGGATCACGTTATATTTCTGTTGCGAAGTGTTGGGATAGAGAAAAGTCAGGGCCATTTTGCTGCCTCCGAGATCCCTTGTTGCTTTTTGGCTGGTAGCAATGCCTAATGAGTCAGAAGTGAGAGAGGAGTTAGAAATACCAGTGCCTTATTCTCTAGCTGGCACACCAGGGGCTGCAGGGACAGGGTCTTTGCAGTGGTAAAATAATCCCAAGTGATTATTATTTTTTAATGAAGCCCCAGATTTTGGCCTGTGGTTTCTGGCAGGGTTGATGTTTTTCCACTACACACACCCTGTGCTCTGTCCTCTGGGAACCTTCCCTTACATTCTGACGTGGGGGTTTTGGCCTGTGATGCACAGCCTTGTGCCAGCTCTACTCAGAGGCAATGAGGAAAAAGCATTTCCAAGTACGCAGAAGATGGCCTATCGCTCCATTCCAGTGACTTACAGATACTGCAGGTGCTTACATTTCAGAGCACACCGTGGGGTCTCCTCTGAGGCAACCACGAGAACCAGCCACAGGGGCAGCTCAGTTACATTCCAGCCACAGAGAGGCCTCGCTTAGCATATATTCAGAAGTCTGTTAAATGTTTTAGATTACGAGCAGACTAGTTAAAATAATTTTCTGTTCCACTTTTAAGGAATTGACTCCCCCCCCCCCAAAATGGTCAGTTTGGTGAGGTGAGAGAAGCAAAAATGCTGAGAAGTTTGAACGATAGGGTCAGACAGAGCTAAGAATAACAACTGTCAGATTTCATGGCTGTGGACTTGTGGACAGATAACTTAATCTCTCTGAGCTTCAGTTTCCTCTTTCATATATAGCAAATAACTCAGTAAGCAGTAACTGTTGTTCACTACAAAGAAGTGAGAGCGGGAGATGAGAATTTTGAAGCAGAAAAGCATCTTAGAACAGCAACTCCAAGACTATATTCCTCAGAACTGGTCCCATGAAGTAGAATTCCAGCAATAACGAGTTTTGTGGTCACTACATTTTGGAAATTGTATATCTCTCAGTGGAGACTGATAAAGTACATTAGCATAGTTAGCATTCTGAGAGGTTCTGTGGTAAAGAAATCAATTTAACTTGGCTGAACCCGGCCTCTCCTAAATTATTTTATTAGTTTTTTTTTCCCCCTCCAAGAAATAACTATTAGCTCTGTGAAGCATACTTTGGGAAATGACGGCATGAGAGAAAGTGTCTGACCTAATCAGAACTCCTTGATCTGCACTTTGGATGGGCTGGTCTCCTTATCAGATTGTCCTGTGACATGGAGGGGGGGGGAACAAATGGGACAATAGTCTGACAGCCATCAGACTATGTCCCATGTCACCTAGGTCCATAATGAAAAATCCATCCCTGAGGGAGCTTAGACAACCTTAGGGGGAAAAAATAGTGATGTGAAATACAGTCGCTTGAAGCATTGCTTTGGAAATTTCTATTTTGGTTGGTGGTGGAGCAGAGGGGACTGTAAACTAGATATAAAGTCCCATGAACTCTCACAGTTCTCTACAAATGATCAATAGCTATCATAATCTTCTGCCATAACAATATTTCAAAAGAGTTTCAAAGTGCCAGACTGGGGTTTAAATACACACACAGTCACGCGCGCACACACACACACACACACACACATATGCGCACACACACACTCTGAGTAGTTACGTAGGAACAGATTAAAAGGATATGTTTAATTTATAAGCGCTACTCTGATTAGAAATGATAGATGTGGAAAGATTGCTAAAGGATAATGTTCATACTCAATTTGCAATAATTACACATTTCTTTCATCAAGACACATATCTAATATAATCTCCCAAATCCCAAAGTACACATAAAAATAAAGTCCGGTAAATGACATCAGACAGGAGAGGATAAAAATTCTACTCCAAGGAAGGTTCAGAATACACTGGGATCTAAATCAAAATGTGTAGAAGTAGACCTAGATATTTGTGAATATTTGCATAAGAGCATTATTGCCCCCAATTTTTATTTTAAATATTTCAAACAGAAAAATGTTAGAGTAGTACAATAAACAACCACCAAGAATTGTTAACATTTTTTCAATTTTGTTTTACTTCACTTCTGCATATATATTTAAATATAAATATATATGGGGGGATAAACTTGTTCACAATAAACTGCAGACATTGTGACACCTCACCTTAAATATTTCAGCATGTGTCTCTTACAAAAAGGACATTTTCCCACATAATCACATGGCATTATTCTGCCAATAATTCTCTAGTTCCATGTGATACCAACTCTAAGAGTCAAATTCTTCAGGAACAATCATGGTTCATATATTACATTTGGTTATATCTCTTTAAGAACCAGAGTAATCCTGTCATCCCAACATTTTTTCCCAGTATATTGATTTTGTGGTGAGACTAGTCATCTGGTAGGATGTCCCACATAATGGCTTTGTCCATCTGATTATTATCTCTTAGGGTCATCTAGCTCATTCTTCCATTTCCTGTGCTTCTTGTAAACCAAAAGCTGGGTTGAAGTTCAGGATCAATAAACATTGAACTTTTAACTATACCTCATCAGTGCGATGATTATTTATTCCCATTTGCCTTCTGTCCCATTTAACCGTAAATAATGCCTTTCACCATCAAGAATGCCGACACTTAGTTGGCAAATGAAGCATCACATTAGAAGGCACAGAATATCAGTCTGTCCCACTAGTGGGGACACCAAGTCTAATCACTTGGTTAGGTCTCCATCAGAGCTTTTAAAAAGTAATGAGCTCCATTATTAGATTATAAATGGATTGATTTTATTATGTAAATCATGTCTACTTTCAATAACCAATCAAAATTTTCTGCAAATGGACACAATCCTGAGTAAATGATTCTACCTTAAGTTTGACTTAAAGTCACTCCTTTTTGTATTAATATGTGATGAAAAATATATTTTTTATAATAAAACATTTCCTATTGTTTGAATCCAACCAGAGGAAAAATGGCAGAAGGTTGAAGATTTCGTTTTCTCCATCTATTTGCATAAAGTCATCTCTATTTTAAGAATCCTAACCAAAGTCAGCTCTCCCAGGTCTCTCTCTTTGGTGCCTGGTCAAGAGAGGGAGGTAAATCTCGTATTATTCTTTCTTTCCAAATTTAGATTGGCAGGAGAAAAACATTAGTTATCATTTCCTTCTCTCCCAGAGATAGGTTTTGCCTCTTGTTTGTCCTAATTTTGTGTCCTGAGAACTTGGCTTGGCTACTCTCAGATTATAGGCCCGGAAAATTTGTTTGGTATCGTCAACAGAAATGTGGGTTGTACTCTATTTGCAGCTAGGGTTCTACTGCCTTTTGCCAGCTCTCAGGGAAACTGTCTAAGTCTGTCTTTCTTTTGGTTATGTTTGCCAGTGTCTCCGGCTCTTGGGAGGGTAGTTTCTTTTGCACCCTCTTGCGGCACCCCTTTTGTGTCCATGGAATTGTTAAATACTGCTGGGAATATTTACTCTTTGTCTTGGCTGAAACCTGACAAGAGATTTGAAAGGCGTATTGTTGTTGTTGTTCTTAAGTAGCTCTAATGGTCACAAGTTTGAAAGTTGGCCAAATTGGAAGTTGATATTCAGAGCCTGATAGGAACTTTTTTAGACCCCCTAAGCTAAAATGAAACTATGTATCCAGAGGGAAAGCAAAACACTCTGAAGCCATTCTGGAAGGAGTTACTAAAACATTCCAAAGAAACACAGCTCTAAATCTAGAACAGGGGAATCTTTTGATTTCTATCCTAGTTGAAGATCTGCCTGATAAAAAGCAATAAATTGAGGATGAGGTAGTCAGATGGCTGGGTCAGCCTTTTGAAGTCATTCAGGTTGCAACCCAATTCTTTGAGGAGTCAAGAACAACTGTACTTGTCTTACAAATCGAGTCATTGCAAGAACAGAAATTCGGCTCTAGAAACAATGCAAAGCCCGACTATCCTTTCTATTAATAGCAGAACCTCCCCTATTTATCTCTAAAGTCTTTAGATATTGTAGAAGATGTGGATTTGGGGGAGGAAAGCCACCCTTCTTAAAGAAACTTACATCCTTTTCTTTGCCTTTGAGTTGTAAATGTTCTACCTGTCTCTTCTAGGAACTCAGAGTTCTCTCTTGGAATGTGAACTTCAGGGAGGTAATTCTGATCAGGAGGGGAAAAAAGACAATAATTTGGAAATTAGGTGAATAAAAAAATCTTAAAAGTCTTCTCCACAAATATAAGTAAAATTTTAGCTACTCAAGAGGTAACCTTTACTTATTCTGTCTGCTAGAGACACATTTGGACCCAGCTATTCTTTTATAAACTAGTGAGCTTTGCATGATCATATCTGTCTTATGGCTAATGTTTTATTTATTTTACTTTTTTTTTTTTTAAAAAGAGTTTATATATATTTATTTGAGATAGCATGAGCAGGTGGCAGAGGGAAAGGGGGAAGCAGGCTCCCCACTGAGCCGGGAGCCCGATGTGGGGCTCAATGTGGGGCTCAATGTGGAGCTTGATCCCAGGACCCTGGGACCATGACCTGAGCCAAAGGCAGACACTTAACCGACTGAGCCACCCAGGCGCCCCTATGGCTAATGTTTTAAAATGAAATCTGTAAGATCTCTGCATCTGTCTGTATGCTTGTGTATGTTTATGTATGTATGTTACAGGTGTGTGATATTTTTCTATCTCTGGGTGGTATTGCCCAAATTAATTTGTAAAGAACTCTATTTAAATGGCTTAAAGACAAACAGGCATTTATATTAACCAAGTATACTCTCAGAAATATAGAAACTAATGCAAATGTTTTTCAAGTTCATGTGATATAGCATAATCTCCTGTATATAAAAGCTAGTTTAGTTTAAGCTTGTTGGTTTAATTAAAACACATGTCTTTGGAGTTAGCCACATCAACTATAACCTTTTATTCTACTTAGGTGTACTAAAAGTCAAATAAACTTATGTTATCTCTGTTACAGAGTTTGTCAGCAAGAAGGATAACTTAAAATGATGGCTAACTGTTCAGTGTCTCATGACATTTTCACAAGTAATCTAAACATAATTTTTTTTAAGATTTTTTAAAATTTTTATTTATTCAACAGAGATAGAGACAGCCAGCGAGAGAGGAAACACAAGCAGGGGGAGTGGGAGAGGAAGAAGCAGGCTCATAGCAGAGGAGCCTGATGTGGGGCTCGATCCCATAACGCCGGGATCATGCCCTGAGCTGAAGGCAGACGCTTAACCGCTGTGCCACCCAGGCGCCCCTAAACATAATTTTTAAGAGCAAGTAAATTAAATAGATCTAAGTAGGGTTAAAGTTTATAAATGAACTCTTCAACAACACTTATGCTTTATGGTATGTCTACTTAAAAATAGTTTCCGGAATCCTTTTGGGAACTTAAACCCTTAAAGATATAGTGAGATAAATTAAATGATGGCTATTCACTGCGTATCTAGATCATTCCCAAATAAGATAAAGGACTGAAACATTAATTACTGGACACAAGTTTATTCACTTTTGGCTCCCTGTTAAAGATACTTGAGTCTTTTAGTAAACATGTTTTGCATCACACTAAAAATTTGCCTGAGGAAACATATACTTCTAGAAATTGTGAGAAGGATTTATAAATTTGCAGATGCACAGAGTAGTATGACAGACAATGCAGAATTGCTTACTGCCCACTTTTCACTAGGAATAAAGGATTCTAGGGTTTAAGAATTCTAATTAATACATATAATTAAAACCACTTAGAAATTATAGGGTAAAAGGAAACAGCTGTGTATAAGAAGTAGGTAGGGAAAGTAGACTGACCGGTTGTTCCAGAATGAGAAAGAGAAAACATAGGTGTCAAAACCTAAATGAAGAGAAAAAGATTTTTTTAGAAGGTTTGTGGAAAAGGAATCTTGGAAAAGGAATTTTGTGCGTGCTCAAGCTGATTAAAATGGGGATGGATTTCTTTAAGTTTTTAAAGAATGAGTTTTGGTATCAAAAGTATAGTGGTATTATTATTATTATTATTATTATTATTATTTTGCCTTTTGGGTAATCAACCTAAAAAGCAAAGAGTTTGTGTTTTGTCAAAATAATGTAATGTTTCTTCACTTTTTTAAAAAAGATTTTATTTATTTGTTTGAGGGAGAGAGAGAGAGACAGAGATAGCATGAGCAAGGAGAAGAGGGAGAAACAGGCTCTGTGCTAAGCAGGGAGCCCAATCCTAGGACCCCGGGATCATGACCTGGGCTGAAGGCAGACGCTCAACCAACTGAGCCACTCAGGTGCCCCTCTTCACTTGTTCTTGTCATACCTTTGATTACTTAAGAAAACCCAGTCAGTTAAGCATCTGCCTTCAGCTCAGGTCATGATACCAGAATCCTGGGATCGAGCCCCACATAAGGCTCCCTGCTCAGCGGGAGAGTCTGCTTCTCCCTCTTCCTCTGCCCCTGCTCCTGTGCTCTCTCTCTAGCTCACTCACTCTCTCAAATAAATAAAATTAAAAAAAAAAAAGAAGAAGAAAAAAGAAAAGAAAATCCTTTCTTTTCAATACTAAAAGAGCTAAGTTTTGTTCACAACTATGTAAACTTCTGTATTAGCCTTTAAAATCTTCTATAGTTAAAATGATAGTTAAGTATTATTTCATAATGATCTGAGATCCTATTTAGTCAGATGTTAACACCTTTTGACGTTTTGACAATTTCCCAAAATCAAATTGTAAATGCAGCCTTTTTGACCTTAGAGTAACTTTGAGATTTCGCAGAGGATCATTAGAAGCTCTCTCATCTTGTTAAAGAGAGATGTTAAACTAATCAGGTTTATCTGGTATGTTAAATTATGAGGGAAGCGTTGTCAAATAAGTGATGATAAGCCTTCTTAGTTTATATGTATATGAATGTCTGTTACTAATATATGTATTCCAGAAATTATTTAAAGTTGCTAGAAATTTGTCAGTATTCTCCTATTGTCCAACTATTAGCCTAAATTATTGTGTGCCACAAATATAATTACATTTCCTTATCAAATGAACTCTCGTCAGATCTATAACCATGGCTATTTGGTTAAAAGTCTTCTTGTCATTTACAGACAATTACTACTTTACTCTGATGCTTTTGCAAAGGTGCTTCATCTTCAGATTCATGGAAAGGACTCTGATAGTTACTCTAGAATACAAGTTTCTGATAACTTTAAGATCATAAAACTGAACTGGGAAAGAATTTCCAGAACTAAAGGAAAAACTGGATTCAAGCAGAACAAAAATTAATAACGTGGAATTGAATGAACTGATGAGGGTGATTGTAATTTTTTTTTTACAACTGTTTCTTTGAAACATTGCTGGTTCCTAAGTTTTATTTTCTTCCAGATTTAAGGAAAGCTTTTTCTCCTTTCTGTAAGCTGTCTATGACTTACGGTAATTTTGTAAAGTATACCTTTGTAAACAGATGAAACATTTACTTTTTCTTCCTGTCTGATCCCTCCAGAATTCAGAAATCTATTGAGTATTCTTATTTTCATGGCAATATGGTTATTTGCATACGTTCAATAGAATCTGTTCTCCTTATAACAGGACACAATTGCAAACTTGGTTATATTATGAAAGCTTTGACTGGAATGTCATGTTTGAGAATATGTATACAATCAAATAAGACCAGACATGGGTACCCTGCTCAGTGGGGAGTTTGCTTGTCCCTCTCTTTCTCCCTCTGCCCTTCCCCCCAACTTGTGCTCTCTCTCTCTTCTCTCAAATGAATAAAATCTTAAAAAAAAAACCAAAAAAACAACAATGAAATATGACCAGACAGTTTGAAGGAGCTAAGATTGACTTCATGCAACCAATAAAAGCCCCTTGGAAAAAACTAGCCTGATACCTTGCTTAAGGGTTCCCTGTAAACTTATCCTCAGGAACCCTGAGGATACCTTCAAAAAGAAGAGTCATGTAGATCTGTCGGTATTCCAAGTGAAGTCTCATGGTGAGTTCTTGGCTTGGTTTCTTAGTCTGGAGAGGCTTTTAACAGTCCGGTATAAGATTCATTATGAAAAGGCCCAGCAAAGAAGATTTAAAAGGAACCTGTATGATCGATCACTTGCTGCATTTATGTAAATAATCAGGCCACATCTAATGAGACTAGACTTATTTTGCAAACAAATTAGTCTTACTGTGATGATCTTTGATAGAGACGAGGGTGATTGTAGAGGAAATAATTGTGTTTTGGGGACATTATACACAACCTTGTAGACATCAAATTCCAGTCCTGTTTATTGTCTTTGAGGTTTTGTTATGTACTTATAAGTGAAGTGGATCTTGAATTCTTGTGCCTACAACTCTCCATACTAAAGTTTCCAATTTTCTCTGATCCTGCTGATTTGGAATCACTAAGAAAAAAGACTGCCTTGAGCTGCTCCTTGGAAGAGACCATACCAGGTCCTCCTCGCTGCCGTACATAAGTCACACATTAGGAACTTGAATCTTGGAGCCCCCTCTCCCAGTTGAAAAGACTTCATACTCTTGGAGTTGCACATCAGCTAGAGATATGAAATGAAAACTGACTAGGGAGGTTACTCCTCAGAAACAGATGGCATCTTGAGTGGACAGCTCTCCCAAGTTCACAGATCAAGATCTTCATCTCCAGCACGAAAACTGTTCTTTTTTGCCCTTTTGCTACTTGCTTTTTCTCTGTTAATGCACCAGAGGATAGCGCTCCCTTATTCTGGCGACTCTCACCGAATGTACCAATAAGGCCGTAGCTGCACAGTTAAAAGTCCCTTGACTGTCCTGCTAGGTGGTTTTACAGAATAGAACTGCTTTAGATTACTTACTGGCTGAACAAAGAGGGGTCTGTGCCATAGCAAATAACTCCTGCTATACCTGAATCGATGCTTCTGGTATTGTAGCAAATACAAGAAATGAATGCATATGCTGCTTGGCTAGAATAGGTTGATGCCCTTTTAAGTACATTAAAAAAAATTTTTTTTGATACCAGCTGGTATGGTTCATGGGTCCCGTGGCTGATGAGTATACTTAAGCCTCTTGGTGTTACCCTCCTAAGAGTTACCATTGTCATCTCCCTTGTGTGGTCTCACTGCCCTTGGAGAACAGAAACAAGATGAACAATGAGAGGAAAACAAAGACAATTCTTCCATGGAGCTGATGTCATTCCCTAGGAGTTTCATAATGAGACAAGAGCAACTTAGTATTGATGGTGACTGAGAATCACATTAGTGCCAGGCGTTGAGTTAATGTCTTGTTGTATGAGAGGATGACCAAAATGGGGGAATTGTTAAGTTAATTAAACAAGGAGGGGATTAAACTGATGTGGTTCTAATGCTGTGGCAGCCTGTGTAAGCCATATAACCCAAAATCTAACCCCATACGTGCCTGATGGTTATGAAATCAAAACACTGAGGGCAGCTAGTCACTAATAGTCAATCAATAATTTCCTGACTTTGTCTCTGCCTTTCCCTATAAAAGCCTCTCTCCCTGTGCTCCTGTTGGTGGAGTACTCCTAACCACTTCTAGTTTGGTGCTGCTTGATTCAAATCCATTTTTTTTCTCAATTACTACAAGATGATGACATTCATTCTGTCCACTGGAGTAAATGAAAGGCTAATGTCATCAGGGATGGCCACCTAGAAGCCTAGGCCTACCTGGCTGTCCTGATGGCTGAGGGAGCCATGTATCAGCCTCCTGTAATGGATTCATGGTACATCAGGGTCAGCTCTGACCCTGGGAATCCTAGAAGAATGTATATTCTGATGTTACGATGAGCATATCTTTCTTTTTTAAAAATGTGTTGTGTGTGTGTGTAACCTATTCCTTTACGTTGATTATGCAGGACCTTATAATTGTGAATTCCCCTCCTTAGTAGAAATACAAATGTTTTTCTTGACCACTTTCTGATCCTGCCTGTTCTCCATAAAATATGCCCAACTCGTATTTCAAGTTTGATTTATTTGATTTTTCTTACCTGGAGTCATTCATTCAACAGTTATTAACTGAGTTCTTTTATGTACCAGGTACTTTGATAAACACGGGGGATAGAGAAATGGTAAAGGCAGTTTCTGAGTCTGAAGTGTTTACAGTTTAGCGCAGGGAAACCCCAGAATGGTCAGAGAAAGCAAGAAGCGCTTAATGGTGCTTGGTCCAAAGTTCCATGGCCTTTGACTTGGGGCAAGTGGGAAGACTTCCCAGAAGAGTGACATTTGAGGCGTAGCTTGAAGGAGGAGTGAAGGCTTGGCATTTCAGTCATGAAACAGAACCCTGGATAAGAGACAGAAACCTGTGATTCTAAGAAATAGGTGAGCTTGTCAGTGTGCCTGGAACACCAATTTCTGGCAGCACCTTGAAGAGTGACAGAGATTAAGGGTGGAAATGAAGGTACAGTTAGGTTTTGGGGATTTCGCCTGCTGCACAGAAAGGCTAGGACTTTTTATGTAGGAAACTAACATCTGCAGACAGTTTTTTAAAACATGGCTCTGGCATCAATGTGGAGAATGGTTGGGCAAAGAGGTCATTAGGAGATTGTTGCAATCTTGAAAACAGAAATGATGAGGGCTTCACCTAGGGTCAGGGTGCTGCGGGTGGATGAGAAAATGCAGTGGTGATAGAATCCATGGCAATGGCTGCAAGAACACAAGACAGGTCAATCTGGGCCACTGAGCAAGTGATGAAATCATTAACAAAAACAAGGAGAAAGGCTCAACCCCCACCATTTCAGCTCTTCAAATCCTCCTTTTAGACATAACTCAGGGGCCCACTCCTTCACAAGCCTTCTTGCATCCTTGTTTCCTTAGGGACCACTCTCTTCCCAGAATAGGTATTCTGGGAGTCAGCTGTGGATGGTTTGCTAATAGCAGGAGGCTGTTAACTTCATGTGTGTTTCGTGTGTTTCCTGAACTAGACTGCAGGCCTGCCATTCACAAGCCCCACGTCTCATACTTCCCTGATATTCATCCCACGACCAGTGCACAGTGTCAGGCACTTACTGAGTATTGTCTATGATGGGCAGCGGGGCCTAGTGTGGGGCTTGCAAATGAAATCTTAAATATAAAGTAGATAGGAAATGTAGCCTCTCTGATTCATACAGGGACGAAGACCTGGAATCCAGTATTGTCTATGATGGGCAGCGGGGCCTAGTGCGGGGCTTGCAAATGAAATCTTAAATATAAAGTAGATAGGAAATGTAGCCTCTCTGATTCATACAGGGACGAAGACCTGGAATCCAGGATCCGCGGTTCCCTTCTGTCTAGGGCTCCATGGAACACAGTTTGAAAACTTTTGGCTTAGTGGACTGGCCGTGGGTTTGGGGGTCAGAACTGAGTTCTAATCCCTGCTCTGTCTTTTACCTAGCTGCAACAGAATAGACAAATGGGGAAACTGCTCTGAGCCTCGCTTTCTCCCCTGTAAAACAGGGATAATTATACTTCCAGTGCAGACTTATTGTGAGGACCAGGTAAGGCAATGCATGCAAAAATCCGTGGCGCCTGTTAAGTGCTCACTAGGTCATAGCTGTTGGTAAGAAGAAGAAGAACACATTTGCTAGCTGATGTAGTAACGGAGCCTTATCGAATTGGTACTTGTTCGGTCTAAATAAATCTACTCTTGCTCGAGTTAGGAAAAGCCAGGGTTGGGTTGAAGTTACGGGGGAGTTTGGGATTCAGAGGGGACCCAGTCTTGTCTTACGCTGCGCTCCATCCACCCCACGAACCCACAATCGCCTACCTTTGCATGAGGGTCTATCAATAGTTAATGTGTGGGTGTCAGTTGCTGTAAACTGAGCTTACCCCAGCACCAACTTGAATTAATTATATGCAAGAGGAGAGAAAATAAAATGCCTTTTCCTCAGAGCCCCAAATTTTACTGGCTACACTGACGCCTGGAAACCACAGGGTGAAATTCCTACGGATGGAGGACCCCGAGAAGAAGCAGAGCCAGAAGAGTGACGGCAAACCACGGAAAGTACGCTTTAAAATCTCTTCCTCCTACAGTGGCAGAGTGTTGAAGCAGGTCTTTGAGGACGGGCAGGAATTAGAGTCGCCAAAGGAGGAATACCCTCACAGCTTTCTCCAGGAGTCCCTTGAACCAGTGGATGGTGTTTACGGGTCTGGGGAAGCCCCCAAGCCCCAACCATACTCCCCTAAGCTGACTGCTCAAAGGATCAGCGTGTTTAGAGAAGGCAATGCCTACACTTTGGCGGGCAGCCAGCCTTTCTTCAATGATTACAAGGCGAATGACCATAAGGTTGGTATTGCACATGGTGTATAAACTTTAAGGACTAAAATGTATATAGGAAAACACGTAACTGACTCAAATTTGTATCTTGCTCATGCTCCAGTACCAACCAGAGCTGTAGGTGCACTAAATGGGAAACTGCTATTGGAATAATATTTCTGGGACAAACGTAACATGCTCGCTGACTCCTTATTGGAAAGTGCAATAAGCATGTATAGAATTCAGTTCCATCCAGGATAGTGAATTGTAATTGGGTCAGTGGCGGGGTTATCTTGGGAAGTAATTTAAATAGAGATGCAGTGGTTTTCAGCTTGCCAGACCTCCGTTCTAGAAAATGATGCGACAACTGGTTGTTCTGTTTCTTGAAAGAGCTGAGTGTTTGAAGGTGCTCATTTCACTCTGCCAGTTATTCAGCTTGTGCTTTATCCATGTCTTGTTTTATTTCCTATCTCCCTCCCGCTGCCTGCTTTTAAAAAATGTTTGTTTCTTTGTTTCTTTATTTTGCCTTTTCATTGCTCATTAGCGTGAACATTGAGTGGTTGGAGTCCTGGGAAGAAATGGCGAAAAGCACGTCAACCCGAGGAAATGTTACTTGGGGAAGAAGTTTGAGCTAATAGTTCAATTGAAACGTGTATTTTATCTGTTAATTTCAGTTCTCTTCCCCAGTACCATGGATAATCAAAAGCCTCAACATGATTTTCTTTTAAGCTAGAAGAACTTGGAAAATATTCATTGATTTCTAAAAATGAAAAGGAGATGTGTATATGTCTGCCACTGGGACCATGCGTGGCTTTTTTCCTTTAATATTAAATACAATTATATAATGTGCCAGGTTATTAATGAAAAGTACACCAGGATATGCTCTCATCTTTAAAGTGTGAAATTCAGATAATTACTCTCTAATCATTTTTATTGTTAGTTTCCTAAGGGAACAGATAATTCATCTATGGCAGACAAATGCGTTGGCCTTTCTGGCATTGGTAAAAGTGTAATTATGGGAGTCCACATTTATCACAGATAATACCAGGTTTCTTTTTGATAATAAAGGGGGCTGGAGTGAACAACCCCTCATGTTAGTGGAGTGGCTTATGCATTATAAAGCAGTTTCACATAGTTTCTCATTGGGTCTTTACCACAGCCTTGAGGAGAAAGGCAAAATACAGTTATTCCCATTTTGCAGATGAGGAAAACTGAGTGTCAAATTGTTAAGGGATCCACCCAGTATTAGAGAGTCATTAGGAGCAAAGTCAGAAAAAGAACCCAGGTCTTCTGATTCCTCCTTCTTTTGGTCGTGTGGAATATTTCTTTTTAGTCTCTAAAATTATTCTTTTTATTCCAATTTATTCTATTCTCACCATTAATGATAATGATAATGTTAACGGTGATAGTTACCTTTTACCGAGTGCTTATTATATCCTAGGTTCTTGGCTATGTCTTGTACTTATAGTATCTCATTTAAACTAAATCTTACTTGTAGGTTTAGACTTTACAAAGTTGTAGTTTATACAGACCTTGTATAAGGCCATGTAGATAATTCGGACCACTTGTCCTTCACAAGTATTGTGTCAAACTTGGCACTTCTGTAAATGTATGATTTGGTAAGGACTTATAAAACTAGATAATTGAGTCTTCATAGCAGCACCACAACATTGGTTTAAACACAGACTCTGGAGACCATATTCAGAGTTTGATTCCGCTTGATCCAGTTATCCTTGTTTTCTTTGTTGCCTGATCCAAATGCTACCTTCCAATGTTAGCCGGCTTCTGGGTAAGAGAGGGGTCAGGATGGATTCCTGCAGCTCTGCCCACTGAAACAGGTTATCAGTGTGGTATTTAAGAAACATAAGGAAACGAGAGCTGGAAAGCCATGATTCTTCAATAGCGAATCCAACTGTAAAATAAACCCTAGTAAACACTGGTTATGAAGCAACACTGGGTAGTAGTTAAGCACAACAATTATAAGTAAAGGCTCTGAATTTGAACAGGTATTTGTACACCAATGTTCATAGCAGCTTTATTCGTAGTTGCTCACAAGTGGAAGCAACCCAAATGTCCATCAGTCGATGAATGGGCAAATAAAGTGTATATACACACAGTCGAATAGTACTCAGCTTTAAAAAGGAAGGCTATTCTGACACATGCTACAACATGGATGAAACTTGAAGACATTATGCTGAGTGAAATAAACCAGTCATAAAAAGATAATTATATGATTCCATCTGTGTGAAGTGCCTAGCATAGATTTATAGAGACAGAAAGTAAAGCAGGGGGGCTTGCCAGGGGCTGGAGGAGGGGAGAAGTGGGAGCTTAATGGGGATACAGTTTTATTTTGAGAAGATGAAGAAGTTCAGGGGATGACTGGTAGTAATGGCTACACAACAGTGTGAACGTACTAATGCCACTGACCTGTACACTTAGAAATGGTTAAAGTGGTAAATTTTATGTACTATGTATTTTACCACAGTAAAAATAATCATTAGAAAAAAAGCAGGGGTAGGGGTGCCTGGGTGGCTCAGTTGTTAAGCATCTGCCTTTGGCTCAGGGCGTGATCCCAGAGTCCTGGGATCGAGCCCCACATCAGGCTCCTCTGCTGGAATCCTGCTTCTTCCTCCCCCACTTCCCCTGCCTGTGTTCCCTCTCTCACTGGCTGTCTCTCTCTCTGTCAAATAAATAAATAAAATCTTAAAAAAAAAAAAAAAAGCAGGGGTGGGTGCCTGGGTGGCCCCGCCTGTTAAGCGTCTACCTTTGGCTCAGATCATGATCCCAGGTTCCTGGGATGGAGTTCCTCATTGGGCTCCCTGCTCAGTAGGGAACCTACTTCTCCCTCTCCCTTTGCCCCTCCCCCCTGCTCGTGCTTTCTCTTTCTCTTTCTTTGCTTCTCTGTCTCTCTCAAATAAATAAATAAATAAAACATTTAAAAAAAAAAAAGGCAGGGGCTCTGATGTCTGTTAAACCTGGGCTTGCTGTCCGCTCTACCTTCTTACGGTGGGAGCTTGAGCAGACCGCTTGATCTTGCCTTGCTTCAATGTCGTCCTCTATGAGATGAGACTAATAAAACTATCTACTTACGAAGATTGTTGTGGTGATTAAAAAAAGATTATACATAAGAAATACTTAGCATTGTGCCTGGAACATTGGACATGCTTATAGCAAATACTCCCTTACCATTGTGATAATGACCAGGTTCTCATCAAAGAAATATTGAGTCTTTAAAAAAAATTTTATATGATAGAGAGAGTGGCTATAAACAAATAAATATTTTAAAGAATTGAAACCATTTGAAGTTTATAAGGTTCATTTAAAAAAATGGAAGGGAAGGAGGGGACATGGCATCTACTGAGCGTGTATTTTGTATATATGTCATTTCATCTTCATGGTAATTCTTTGAGAATTTCACAAATTGGAAAAACAGGCCATGAGGTTTGGTAACTTGCAAATCTTGCACAGAAAAATTGACCTCAGGCCTGCCTACCTCCAAAGCCCTTTGCATTTCTGGGACTCAGGAAGGTGTCCCTGCATTTTAAGTAGAAAGGTTTCACTGGTGCCTGAACAGCAGTCTCAGGGCACGTGGCCACTGTTGTCAAAGCATTTATGAAGCTCAGTCACCCAGCTTGCCATTCTGGGCCCGATGGAAGGAATCACAAAAACTCCTGGCTTCATCCTGGCCCTCTGTAATGTAAGAGTGGGTGTTCTTCACGGGCCCTTGGGCGTCACCAGATAATGTGAACTTTAGTTACACCTGGAGGGTTTCCTTAGACACAAGGAAGAACTTGGCTGTCAGGGTGACTGAAACATAAACACACCTTACAGGTGATTTGGGACCCTCCTTCTTTCAAGTGCATTAAAAATAAATGTACTCTTTTGGGTGTCTCAGATATAGACCAGCTTAGAGGCAGGAGGTTGGACCACAGGACCACAGATTTTTTTTTTCCAGTAGATTTAGAGTTTCACCTTGAAAAACCAGTTCTACATTGAAGAAAAGCTTCCTAGTAACTAAACCTCTTTGGCTATTAGTGGAAGTGGAAATGGAACCTTCTAAAAGTGCCATCATCTTCATCTTCTGATGTTCAGAAACTGATAGTCCAGAGTGTGAAATAGGAACCCAGTGTGCATCAAACAAGAGGAAATGGAAGCTGCCACATGATCCTTTGAAGAGAGGGAGAGAACCCAGGGCCAAGTAGGAAGCTCGTGGCTTCATAAATAACGATAGAATACTCTGTGTTTCAAGGAAGGGGATCCCAGTACTGAAGTCCTGTTTAAGCCAGGTCGTGACTGAACGTGTTACGGCCGTCAATAGGAGACTGCGTGATTGTGGCGCCCCAGCAAATTTGGTTTCTACCCTTCTACGAAAGCCAGACGGAGTACTTGGCATGGGCGCATTTAGCTGTGTAGCATGACTGTGCACGCAGTGCAGACGAATTTTAATAGCAGCAGCGGTGACAATGCCCACCCCTGCATAGTATCTTTAGCTTTGAAAACCCTGTTTTATATATTCTTCATTGCACCTCCACCCCTAGAAATCGATATAATTAGCCTCAGGGATGAGCATCAAAATCCTTAACCACAGGAACATTGCCCCGTCGGCGCAGAAGCCAGCAGGGCGTTGGGGCAGGGTCCTGAGCCCGGGCTCCTGAGCAGGATGCTCCCCCGACTGAGCCTCCCGGGTGCCCCCAAGTATTCCTGTTTTAATAATGACTTTGTGGTGATGGCCACCAGGTTAATGTCACCCCATTTGCAGATGAGCAAACTGCGGTTCTAAGAGGCCCGATGACTCTCCTGTATGTTACAGTTGGTGAACAGCAGGATTAAGATCGGTGGTGTTTGTTGCTGAGCTGTCCTATCTCTGGCTTCTTAGTTAAGTGATCCCTAAACATTTACTCCTCCGAGCTTCTCTACTGCATTGTAGTATTGCCTAAATTATTCCTCAGCAAATTATCAGTAGTGCATGATAAATCCACAGAAAGGAACATAAGCTAGTAGTAAAGATGCCACAGAAGTATGTTTATTGACATAACAAGATTTACATAATTATACACGTAATAAAATACATTACATATATTGGATCATTACATATGTATAAGATCACTACCATATGTATCTATATATATATGATCATTATACACATAATGATCTTACAGGTTTTTGGGGGGGAAATGCTTGTGAATAGTGCAGTGTAGGTGTAAGAATATGGGCTTTAGGGCGCGTGGGTGGCTCAGTCAGTTAAGCAACTGCCTTCGGCTCAGGTCATGATCCTGGGGTCCTGGGTTCGAGTCCCACATCGAGCTACACCTGCTCTGTGGGGAGCCTGCTTCTTCCTCTCCCTCTCTCTGCCACTCCCCCTGCTTGTGCGCTCTCTCTCTCTCTCTGTGTGAAATGGATGGATAAAATCTTTAAAAAAAAAAAAAAAGAATATGAGCTGTAGAGTTAGACAGACTGCGGTTTGAATCCCAGCCACAGACCCTGACCAACCGTAGCCTTGAGAGGCTTTTAGCCCCCCTGTGACTCAGTCTCCTCATCTGTAAAATGTAGACATCACAGCATCCACCTCAAGGGATGTCTGAGGGGAAAGTGAGGTCATGTTTGTAAAACGCTTAGCATGATGTCTGACACAAAAGAAATGCTACCCACTATAATAAAATAATGATCATAATTCAGTAAATTTTATCTACTGTTATTATTTATGCATAAAAATTTTGGAGAGCTATTGATTTTTTTCGGCCTTCTTCTGTGTTTCTAAAACACCGGCTGTGCCCAGTCTGCATCAGCTACTATGGTGTGTGCCGTGGGAAGAGGAGCTCTGGCCCCCGCCCTGCAGAGCCTTACGGTCCAGTTACAGGATTCGTTCAGCTCTGGTTGGTTACCATCAACAGGGAGAAGGAGGCTGGGTTTCAGGGTTTTCCGAGAGAGTGAGCAAACCGGGGAGCGAACTGTAGCTTTGGGGTCTGTTGGAATCCGAAGTGCTAGCCGGTTTCAAGTTCTTCTCCCCCATTTCCTGGGATGTTGAGCAGGTTCTGCGGCCCGGTGTTTGGTGATGGCTGGTAAATCGCCATGCTCATTCTCCATTTCTCTAGTCCCCACCTATTATAGATTTTGGCAAGATCATCATCTACACAAATAACTTGAAAATCATTCGAACCCCAATGGACAAGAGAGACTTCATGAAGAAAATTCTCCAGAAGGAAGAGGAGGCCGAGGAAGAGTCTCTGATGAGCAAAGAAGAAATCTATGGAGATCGTGACCAGAACGACGGGCATTTGCCAGACGCGGAAAGCCCATTCCCCCATAACCAGTACCCACAGGTGTGTCAGAATGGGTCATTGTCCTCCTTGGAGCTGGCCCTACAGCAGCGGTCTCCAAATGGTTTTGACTGTGCACGACTTAAGTGAAAATTTGAATATAAATACTCTTAACTGTTGGAGATGTTAAGGAATTTTGAGTTGATTATATTTTAATGGCATGTGATTAGCAATAATAGTTATGCCTGTGTTTCAGATATGCGTAATTTTAATTGTTTTTGGTGACTTCTTCTGAGATCTGATTAGGTGTTTATTGTTTTCACTCTGCACTGTGGCATAGAACAGCCTGTTCCAGAGATGGAAAAATCAGCTCTGTTCTTTCTCCTATGGGTTTGCTTGCGCTTCTGTTATTGGACTTATCCTCAATCCAGTTTCCTTAAAGAGTCTTATCAAGCCTTGTGTCTGGGTTTTGTAGAGATCAGGTAAAACTCAGCACTATTCTCCATGCACCCGCTGGGCCAGGGACGAGTGAACTCCGGTATGCTGCAGGATGCTCAGAGTGAATGAATGAGCTGGGAAACCACTGTCACCCTCCACGCAGTGAGGTCACTTTCCATCATGCTTACTCCAGGGTCCCTTGGGCACTATATTTGCTGACTGCCTGGCCTAGCGAAGGGGCCAGGAGCAACTAATTTATTAAAAATTAGCCTAACAGTTTCTTTTGAAAATATGATTGAAGCTGAATTTCTTGCCTTTTTAAGATAAAAAGTAAATAGAAATACTTAGAATGATTTTCTGCCCACAGCTCTCAGAGGTGCGGACTCCTCACCTTGGAAACCGTTGCTCAGACATGCTCAGATGAAGGCGTGGAGTGATGATATTCATTAGTTCACAGTGTGGGATTGACGGTGGGAAAAGCAATTTTGATGGATTTAAGCTAAGAGGTTAAAAGCTTGGATAGCAGCAGAAATGAATTTTCTCTCTCTTTAGTTGCCATCTCTTGGGAGTTGCAGATTTACTGTAGGACTCACTCTCACCTCCTCTGGGTTGGTGTGACAAAATGGGCCAGGGACTTCCTCACCCTGAGAGATGTCCCCACCCTGGTAGGGTTTAGAGGACAGGAACAGGAAGGTCATGACCAGACTCTAGCAAAAGACTCTTATTAAAGTTCTGCTCGCAAGGACTCATATCTCTTTCCAACCTGATCTCACACTGGATAAGATATCTTTGAAATGCAAATATGATCATGTCACCCCTTCATCACTCTTTTCCCCCACCACAAACTTCAGTAACCTCTCATGGCTTAGAATAAAACAGTAAATAGCCTGGCCACTGTTCGCCTCTTTAGCCTCCTCTTACACATCTCTCCTCATTCTCTGTCCCAGACACACTGCCCATCTAGCTACCACTCATATGTTCTTTGCCCTTTCCTGCCAGAGGCAACTTCCCCGTGCCTGTAATGTTCCCAGATTCCCCACTGCCTTGTCCTTAGCACCCGAAATCTCAATGGAGGCATCACGTCTTCAGAGGGGCCTCCCCTCACTTCTAGGAGGATGAAATACGTAAGGATGGACCCCTCAGAGCACCTCACTCCCTCCTCATTTGCAATCTTAACATTTCCCTGTGTAAATCTTTAGTTAATGTTTACTGTCACCCACTAGAATTTTTCTCCATGAGGGCAGGAGCCGTATTTATGTTGGGTGTAACCTAGTAGTTCCCGTGTCAAAAATACATAAATAAAAATAAATAAAAATAGAGCCTGGCACAGAGTAGGTGTGCAGTAAATATTAGTTAAATGTTCGTGGAAAGAGTATTGGAATTTGGGATCACAGAGCCTGCTGGTAGGAACTCTCTTGCCTCTGCCTTCTCTTGCCTTTTACATAGCACTGTTCAGATCCTAGCAGAGCAGCAGGAGGACTACTAAACGTTGTGATCCGAAGCATTACCTTCCCACTTTAAAATTCATTAATTCTATTCTTTTTCATACCATTTGGTAATTTGTAGGCGCATATATTTTCAGAAGAGAGCCAGACATGATAAAAGGCAGCTCATGCTGCAGGCCTGAATAAAAAAAAGCAGCCACACAGGCCTGACATGACAATTATCTTTAAATTCAATTTGAAGAGATCCACGTGTTTTCGCTCTACTACCATAAACTAGGACAGAGGTGTGCAGCAGAAAGTTGCCGTGAAAGGTTATACTTCACTTGCCTGTCTTTTCAACTCTGTTTTCAATTGCTATTTGTTTGCCAAATCCCTCGTGCAGTAAATGCCCAGACAGGTTTTATTCTGAAAAAGAGGGTCAGAGAACATCAAGGGACCCCCTTCTGACCAGGAGACTCTTTGCTGTGTGAGATGGAACAGGAAGCAGTGGGAACCTTGATGAAGGAGCAGGCCGAGGCTAAAAGCCAGACCATGCTGACCCTCTGTATTAACTATAAAAGAAAAGGAGAGGAATAATTGAATTGAGCCACAGCGAAATACGGAAGGGGAAGAATCTGGTTGTATGTTCTGTGGATCTGAGACCATAAGTCATCTGGGTTTCTTTATGCTTTATAAAGATCTTGCGTTTGAAATAATAGTAAGAATGATAATAAGAGCTGCCATTTATTGAGGGCCCGTGATCGCTGGGCACCATGCCCAGTGCTTTCCATGTGTTAGTCTCTTTCATTCTCACAAGGACTCTCCGAGGGCGGTTTTGTTAGCCGTCTTCTTCTGTAGCTGGGGAAACCAAGGCACAGAGAAGTTAAGTAACTTGCCAGAGGCCATCAGAGCCAGTGGTCAAACTGTGGTCCCCCGGGCCACCGATCTTACAATCTTGCCCCGTCTGCCGAGCAGCCTCCAGCTGGGTGCTTGTTGGTGACTTCAGGGCTACCCAAGCCTTTGAGTCTGCAATGAAAGCTGAGGCCTCTTTCTGTGCTCATGGAGCTAGCAAGAGGTGGTTTGGGTAGGTCTGTCGGTTCTAGAACCTCAGCTGTGCTGTATAACTACGTTCTAAGTCCTCTCACCGAATATTTTCTGAGAAGAATTTAAAAATGCTGAGAATGGAAGACAGAAGCTCGTGTCTCGCACGCTGTGTGCAGAGCAGAGGCTCGGTACACTTGATTTACTGAATCACTGAATGGTTCCGTGAGCATGCTGAGGGCAAAGGGTTGAAGGAGGGCAGTAAATGACCCGGGGTAAGAGTGGAAACTCCAGGGAAGCCTCTAATACTGCATCGTATAACCCCGTGACATTAGAGAATATGTGATCGATGATTTATTTTTGTTCTCTGCAGCAGGCTCCCCAGGTCATTTCATTAATCTTTTAATATGAACCTGGCATTCTATGCAAATTAATTTTTGGTTGACACATATGGCATTATGGTAGGATTTTACTGTACTTCCTTTGGCAACATTAAAAACTCACTGGGATCCAGTCAAAACAAAAACATGTGGATTTGGCAGAAAAATGGACCGTGACAATTTGCTTAAAGAATATTTTGGCAAATCCATTTCTTTTGAACGCTTTAAGGGAAGGAAACAAGTTTCTCCATTGTTAATATACTAGACTTCTGGCAGCAATCATTGAAATATTAACAAAAGCATACATAGACATCATTTAGGTTTTTGTCAGTTGGGTAATCACTTTCATTCCTTAAATCTAGAATAAATAAAATTTAATGCCTTCTTAGGCACTTTGTAGCACAATGGAACTATTTTCAGAATTCTGCCTCCCTTTTCAAGATAATTTTTATTCTTAAGTTATAAAAGAGAGCTGTGTTAGCTGGGCGGAGCCACCCAGTGGACTCCAGTCGTCTTGTTAGTTCCTAGAATTTAAGAATTGGAAGGCTTCTCCAGATATTGTTGTTCTGTTTATTCATCCAGCAAACATGTGCACAATAAATATTGTGCCAGGCTCGGCACTTTAAGTCTTGGAAGTGGTGGTGACAGAGACTGGCGCCGAGAGCTTCCTGTGTGGTCAGCAGAAGCTGTGAGAAGATCACAAGACCTGCCGCGCTGGGGGCGGTACAGGCCGGTCAGGCCTCCTGGTCCAGAGGTGTAGGTACTGCTAGGCCGACCTGTGAAACCAAATAGGAGCTGACTAGGTCGGGGAGAAGAGCCCACAAGGGCTCCACCTGAGTCTGTGCCAGAACTGGTGGGTGTCGGGACTGGGACTGTGGTTGTGGGCAGAGAAAACTGGATGGATCGGAGAGATGCTGGGCAGGTGAATAGACAGGACTTGCTGCTGGCTCCCCCTGCCACTGATCTGGTACCCCCCTTATTTCTTGGATGGTTCATGGTCTATGTACAGTCTTTGTGGAGTGCAAAGTCCGCCGGTTTCCTTGAGATGTCTTAGGGAAGACGGGGGCCTTTTCCGCAGGATGGGAGTCGAGGACTAGTAAGTCCAGACTTACTCGCAAGGCTTAGAAGTGAACTAACCTTTATGGAGAACCTGTAACATGGCAGATAATATACTGTGGTCTTTCCACATATTCTCTCATTGACTCTTCAGCTGCCCTGAGCAGCAAGCTTCGCCAGTGCCATTCCGCGGGTGAAGAAAAGCAGAGGTTTAGACAGGTCAAGGGGACTGTCCAAGGTGCATGGTTGCTGTGCCGGGCCTCATCGCAGCTCTCAAAGGAAAGCAAGATAAAGGACTGCAAGAATTGAGAGTTAAGCTTCAGAGGATTGTAACATCGAGTCTTCCATCCCCTCAGTCTGGCACGAAAACAGTCTTTCTTGAATGGCTGCTGTTGGGCAGCTACAAGGAGGGGCTGTGTGCAGAGTCTTGAGGAGCAAGGACGGTGGTGCTCAGTCGCCTGGCATCAGAACCTGCCTCCTCTCTTCCAGGCTGTGTGACCCTTGGCAAATAACTGAACTTCTCGCTCTCTCATTTTCCCATCTGCAGCCAGATTGATAATACTTGCACTATCTCTCTGGGATGTCGTGCGGATTAGATGGATGTGGAGAAAGCTGTTAGAACCACACCTGGCACCCACTAAGCATGCCACAAGCGCTCGCTGTTAGTATTGGGCAGTGAGGGAGAGTAAGCCCTTGTCCTGCTAGAGCATGCAGAAATCGCAGGTCGGATGGTGATACGGGCGACAGGGAACATAAAGGTACAGAATCCAGGGCAGGGGCTGCACCTTAGAGATTCCATCAAGGGAATCCTCTCTGATGACATTTCAGCGAGCATTCTGTGCCTCTGGCTATTCCCTCATCGGCATTTATGGGAAGCATTTTGTACTGTCGTTCCGCCTCCGCCTTTCAGGCAGCCCCATGCTACTTCGACCTGTTTTGGAACCGTGGTCTGGAACTGCCGTCACTAAACCCTGACCTGTCTCTTGCAGGAAGGGGAGCTTCCCGAGGACAACTGTTTTCACTGCCAAGGGTCGGGCAGTGCCACCTGCTCTCTGTGCCACGGCAGCAAGTTCTCCATGCTGGCCAACAGATTTAAGGAGTCCTATCGGGCCCTGCGCTGCCCTGCCTGCAATGAGAATGGCCTGCAGCCTTGCCAGATTTGCAGTCAATAGCCCGTGGCTTTGTACGTCCGCTCTGATCGCATCCTTCCGAAGCTATTTCTAATAAACAGCCCCGTCCTTCTCTTCCCTCTCCCAGCAAGGAAGCCACAGTGGCTGCGACCACTTCCACCACGGGCAAAACTCAATCACTTGATGACATCTTGTAAGGCTAGGAGTATCTCTGTGTGGTTCTAAGTGGCAGAGAAATTTTTGTGTTAGAGTCTGCTTTGAAACGGGTTCTAAAATTATCCTTCCAGGAACGTGTGCATGGATCTTACTTGACTTAGCTCAGTTTTTTCCTTGGACTAGTGAGCAAATAAATGTACATTTCAGGCAGCAGGTTGAAGTCATTTTCTGGTTGGGAGTTATTTTGCAAAATTATGCAGTGAGAAAGGAATAAAAAAAGTCAGGTTTCTGATGAACTGAATTCCTGTAGCTTATAATGCATTTGAAATCATTATTGGTCAGATTGAATTTTTAATTAAGCAGAAGAGGAAAGGGATGCCCGATGCGGAATGTACTAGCAGGCCACTGAAAACAAAACAATGTGTACGTGCTTCATGCTGAAGATAGGCAAGCTGAGAAGGTCTTTCTTTCAAAGCCCTGGGTCTCTCCTGTGTGATGTGCTTGGGTAGTATTCATGCAGGCAATGAGCAATGCTACTTCTTAAGACCAGATGAGATAAGACATTTCTGTGTGCCTCTAAACTGCTGGGGTTATGAGCCAAGTCAAAGCTATTTGTGATAAATTTGGTGCTTAAGTATGTGTGTGTGATATGACTTCTTCCAGCCCCTGAATTATTAGCAAATAAATAAATGTATTTTAAATCTAAGATATAGCCACAATCTCTTCAAAAATGATTGGATATTTTATAGTTATCTGTTGGAACCCTCTAAAAGAAAAACTAACCAAGGCAGATTTTTAAGAATTATCTTTCTACCATCTGTGAATACACATGCTAAAGGTAATTCTTTCCTCTTAAAGTTGGTTATAAAGCTAGAAAAATTCTTTTGTTAATGAATTTTTGTAGCTCTAACACCCACTCCCCTTACCACTTGAGAATAACACTGTAAAGTCTGTTACCTATTGAGACACATGGCTTTTCTATGATAGTTTTGATTTTCATAACTTAATTTTTTTCAAGATTTGTTTGTTACCCTCTAATATTCAGATGTTAAAATAATTCAACAGTGGAATGCTTTTCAGGAAATATGAACAGCTCTAATAAAAAGATTAAAATATTTTTGGAAGCCATGATAAATTTTGCCCGTTCTCTCTTAGCCAGAACGATAGAACTATTGCTCGCCGATCTTCTTTGCTTCTACACTTAACTGTTCCTTGACTTGGTGTGTGTTTTCTCACAGCTTTTGACTTTTCTGTTTCTCCAGAGTACCAGAGGGAGGAATGATAACAGGAGACCTCTAAGTGTATCCTCTTTTTTGACGGGAACATTCGACAATAAATATTTTGAGCCCCACATGCTTGATGTGCCCTGTTGCCCCGATGGGCACCATCCCCTTGGTGGTGCGTGGGGCTTACAGTTTCAGTGGAGGAGACAGATGTACGAACAGATAATTACAGCATAGTGTGACAAGTTCTGGGACGGGGGAATCACAAGGAGCGTTTGCAGCACATAGAAGGGACATCTCACACAGCCTGAGTGGGGTTCAAAGGGCTTCCCAGAGGAAGAAGTGTAAGCAGTGTTGGCTTCTTTTCCTCCCTTCATGCTTTTCAGAGACTTTAATCCTTTCCATCCCATAATAAATACATCCACTAATGATTACATCTGTTTATTCAGACAACAGGTATTCATTGAGCCCTGGGGATATATTAGTAGACAAAACAGACAAAATCCTAGCCCCCATAGAGCTTCCATTTTGGTGGGGATTTGCTGACAAGTGAAAACATATATTTAATATATAATACATGTATTTAGAGACAACTAAAAGTATGCAACAGAGAATTAAAATATATAACTATATGTACATATACAATGTATAGGCGTATAGAGTATTAGAAGACGATAATGCTTTGATGAAAAATAAAACAATCAGGGGCATAGAGAGTTGGGAGGGGTTGCAATTTTAAATTAGTTTTCAGGAAAGCATCATTGAAAAGGTTTCCTTTAAATAAAGGCCTGAAGTTGATGAGTGAGTTGTGAAAGTATCTGGGGTAAGATTATTCCAGGCAGAGGAAGCAGCAAGTGCTAGGCTCATAGGAAGGAGAGCCTGATGTGTTCGGAGAGCAGCAAAGAAACCAGTGTGGCTGGAGCGTGGTGAACAAGATGACAGGTGTCAGGAAATGAGGTCAGAAAGGAAGGCGCATGCGTGTTGGCATGAGGGGCCATCTTCCTTCAAAGCCCTTGTAAGAACTTGGGTTTTACTGCGTGAAATGCTGCTCTGGATGGGGTCTGTTGTCTGTCAACTGCGTACCCTCACCTTCCATACCCTGCTCTTACTGCTGGGGCAGGAGACCTGCAAACTCCACTTCCGGAAATCTTGCCTGATGGAGGGCACTGCCACTGTCCTTAACGACTGACTCCAGGGGTTCTGTTCCTCTGCTTGGCCAGGTTAGCTGAGCTGGCCACGGGGGCTTTGTTACAGACTTTATTTATTTACTTACTTACGTGAACAATCACATATCAGCTCTACCACGTGCAGGATGCTGTTCCAGACACTTGACACTTACGCCACGAGTTGTCCTCACAATCGAATTAATCCCGTGTATTGGTTATCTGTTAGCCCCACACACCACTCCTTTCCACGTCACATCCACCCAGACCACAAACATGCAAGCCCTTCTGGTGATCTTCGCAAACATCTTGCCTTGCTAGGCTTTTGTGAAGGTAACACACTGTACTGAAAATGGGGGTGGTAATCAGGGGGCAGAGACTCCTGTAGCAACAACTCGGCTGAATTTAGCAAGACCTGTTTTGCTGGTGTGCTGACCACTTAAAACCGTCCTTGCCGGTTCCGGCTTTCTTGTCTGCCTTTCCATCCCACTGTACCGTCTATTCTTCTAACTCTGTAACTGTTAAACAGAAGAACTCATCTGTATGGCCCCTCTTTCCAAATGTGACTTAGCCTCAGGACTTACCTGCTCTTTCAAAGATCTGCAGGGCCGGAAGATTTCCCTTCACACACCCCACCCTTCTAGAAAGACACCTGTGCCTTGCAAGGGCTCTTACCTTCCCCTCCCTGCCTGTGGATATTGTGGAGTAAGGGGACGCCCAATCCATCTGCCCTAAACCGTTGCCACTAGAACAACTCTGCTTTTTTCTCTTTGTATTTTGGCTTCCAGGTAAGATCACTTTTAAAGAGAGAGTTGCACATTGAAAATGTTTTTTTGAAGTCCACATTCAGTATTAACTATGTAACCCATAATTTACCTTCCCAAATTAAAGTGACCAAAGACATCAATTAAGCTTAAGTTCATAAGAAAGATGTCGTTCTTATTCTAAGTCTTCCCCATATATGAATCACTGTGGTAATATATTCATTTAGATTGGGCCAGTGGCATTTATAAAAAGTTTCTGTGGTTCACTAGGGCTTAATCTGAGTGAATTTTATGATAAAGGTAAATTTGAAAGAAATGTTCACAGTTGTTTTTATCACCTGTCCTAATTAGTTGCATCTCATTTTCTAATTAAACACAGTAATTACAGAGAGTTCACATTCATGCAATTATGTGAGAGAAATGGAGTTCTGTCAGTGTCGGAATTATGGCATATAATTACTGCCTGTGTTAAAGAACATGTAAAACCCAGAGAAGAAAAGGCCTGGAACCATAACACAGTGTAACTTTTGCATTGTTTGGGGATGGAGGAGTGGGGGAAGGTGGTAGGAATGGGGTAGTTAAATCAGGCCTTGACAAAACTAGACTTAGCATTTATCTTCTTTAATGGTGTGAACCTCCTCTTTGTACAGTCCCTTAGCATCACTTCTGTCCAGCTCCCAAGTACTTCTTCCCCTGCTAATGATTATGTCTCACAAGATTGAAGCCATTAATTCATACTAAGGTGTGAATGGCTAATAGATTCTTGACCATGTCTGCTTTATAGGTTCGAAGTGTTATACTAATGAAGGACTCCTGTGAGTAAGGTTATGTGAAAACACAGGGAGCCAGAAGATGAAAGAGACATAGTACCTTCTCTCAGGGATGTTATAGTCTCATAAGGAACCAGAGATTTATAAGAATATTTGCAAAATAAAATGGTACATATTATAGGAGGGGCAGAGAATAGAGAGTGGCTAACTCTCCTTTAGTTGTTGGTCTCCCTGAGGGCAGAAAGTGTGCCTTATCTATCATTATATGCCCTGCATCTACCATAGTGCCTGGCGTATAGAAGGTGTTTAATAATGCTGGGTGATTTGGTGTTTGCAGACACATGACATTTGGTTGCACACACAGGACCCTCAGTGTATTGTTTGCTTATGCGCCAATGTCTCAGGAAGATTTCACAGATAGCTTCTAAAATGACTCCTAATGATCCCCACTTTTTGGTATTCCTGCCTTTGTACCATCCCCTTGAGTGTGAACCGGACTTAGTGACTTGCTTCTTGCAATGGGATGTGACAAAAATGATGGGATGTCACCTCTGAGATTAGGTTATAAAAAACTATGATTCTTCCTGTGGCTTTTCTTGCTTGCGGACTTGCTGAAACCAGCTGCCACGTTGTGAGCTGCCTTATGCAGAGGTCCACAGGGCAAGGAACAGAGGTCCACACGGGATGGCAATAGCCAGGGAGGAACTGAGGCCCTCAGTCCAGCAACCCGCTAGGACCTGAATCCTGCCGACGACCAAGTGAGTGAGCTTGGAAGGTGCTCCTTCCCTAGTTGAGCCTGAGACTCAGGGTGATGACGTCTTAATTCCAGCCTTGCCAGAGACCTGGCGCCAGAAGCAGGCAGCCGAGCCCGCCGGATCCCTGACCGGTGAGATGATAAACCATGAGATAATAAATGTTGTTTTAAGCCGGTGAGTTTGGGGACTGTTTGTAACCCAGGGATAGATAAGTGACTTAAGGTAAGATGACAGATCCTTTTATCTCCAAAGGGTTTTCCCATGGAGAGAAATACAATCGTTTATTCCTTCTTTAGTGCTCCATTTATTAAGTTCATGAATCTAATTCCCAAAACTGAAAACCAATTTTTCTTGAGGCCTTTAAACGTTGATTACAAATGTATTAATCATATAATTTTAAACATATAAGTTTAAACAATTTAAACTGTTAGTATATATTTAGAATGGCTGATCCTTTTAAACACTTCAAAACCTTAATTCATTAACATATAAAACAAAGACTACAGAATTTATTGCAGTCATTTCACTTAAATCTGCTCTAAAGCATCAATAATCATGGGTTTAATGCCTTTCTTATTTCTGTTCTTATTTTTCTCTGCTAGTTTTGATACACCCTGAGGGCTACAGCATTATTATTTTTACTCCTTTCCTTGGGTCACAAAATTCTTAGCAGATCTCAGAGAAAAGATTACCTTATCAGAACCGCCTGGATTGTAGAACCTGGTGTATTGACTGATTAATTCTTGGTCAGACTTGTTTGTTTTTTCCAAGGTGATTCTGACCCAAACCACCTGTTTATAGTTAGCTTTTCTATGGATAAATGATATCTCGTATGTCAGTGAGACTATTTCAGGCCTTATCTTGTGCCTAAGGTTTAATTTTCCAACCTAGTGTGTATCTCTGAAATTGCTTTTTTAATTATTACTTCACCATCGTTACATAGCCGATTATCCCGTCATAATCAAAAATGGATTTTATCTCTTAGCATTAAAAACTTATATCTCCCGTATTAGCATTGAGATTGAATCTCCTAAGAGTTGGGAGATTGAGCGTGTGTATTAGTGTGCCTTTGTAGGTCATCTGTCTAATACGTTTTACTGATAGATACTGTGGAGTCCTCTTTCTGGTTGGTTCTTGTGGGTACCCACCCAACCTGAATAGTCCTTCCTGTTCGTGCCATCTACTTTTTCTGGGACTACTCGGCTTACAGTTTCCAATGTTTATTCTCCTGAAGCACATAGAGATAGGTGTGTGACTGTGCTTTATAAACATACAGGATTAACAGAAGAAATATCAAACTCTCCTGATTATTAAAACCAATAAAAATAAATGTGTTTCTTTTATGTTCACCATTTTCTATTACAGTGACCTTTTGGGCACACTTCATATTAGCTTTTCTGTTTTGAGTCATTTCAGATTCATGGCCTTTCACAAACCTTATCCTATCCTATAAGCCACGCTGACGTCAGTAATCATGGTGGTGGGGAAGACGGTTGACAGTGATTTTGGTGCTCAGATTGTAACTTCATCTTAAGAGACATCTTTTTTTTTTTTTCTTAAATGGGCAAGACTATAGTGTCTAGGGTTATTCATTTGGGTGATAAAACATTAAAAAATACAAGCAAGTCTTTATTATAAAAGTGAAGATACATAGAAAGGAAAGGAGGTGTGAGCAGAATGAGGCTCATGGAAGAAGCTTGTGGGATGAAGAGCAAAGTTCTACTTTTTGACCTGGGTATACATTTGATATTGTGTGTGTGTGTGTGTGTGTGTGTGTGTGTGTGTGTGTTATCAGTGCTTTATTCTTACAATAAAAATTTTACTTAAAAAAAATTGTCACCTTATACTCAGCGTGGGGGGGGGGGGGCTCTTTATGTTGACTTCTTTATCCTTTATACAATGCTCCTGACATTCTTAAAAACATTCTTGCTTTTTGGCAACAACAGGATGTTGGAGAAATGTTCTTAATTTTTTTTTCTGTCTGAAATCATGGAATTAGCTAGCTTCTAGGGGATTCTATTTCCTTTGACTAGGCAGTAGTTCTAAAGACCAGGAGCTGGGCTCTGGGGGTGCACGTGAGAATGTGTGATGAGCAAGAATTCTCTGATGTGGCTGCTGGGCCAGTGAGACCTGAAAACATACTTATTAAGGTTATTATTTCACACTGATATTTCCAACTTCACTTACTGTATTGTTATTCTATACTTTTCTTATATAAGTTTTCATCAACTATAAGCCTGTCTCCTGAATTGACCGTCTCTTTGGCATATAAAACTCCTCAGTGGAGCCAAGACATGCCCTAGGTCACATTTTCCTTTTGGGTACGGTAATCTCCAAACTTCTGTTATTCACATAATTCATAATTTTTTTGTATGTTTGCCAAATTCACAATTTTGTACCACCTGTACTACTGTGTTTAAAATACTTTTTTAAATCAACATCAAATTGCCCCCCCTTTAAAGAGTTAGATTCATATTAAGCAGTAGTATCCATGGGATCATAGAGTTTAATTAACTGGCCACGTGTTTTTCCAGTGTCCACTGAGGTGGGTACATAGATGCTGGAATTTAGGAGATTCAATAAACATCATTTTCCCTCACTCAAGTTTAGCACCACCTGAAGGATAAGGCAAGAATCAGGAAAATGGAGCTGAAAACATCAGCTTCATCACTAATAAAAGCTGTACTGGGGGATGTTGCTTAGATGCTGGACGGTTCTGGGCTTGGACTGATGTATCTGCCTGCAGGCCTTCCCAACAGGGTGGCCCTATTTACCTCCTGGCTAAGTATGGCACAGAAGTTGTCTTCCCTGAAGGAAACAGATTCAGAAAGGATAGAGAAGGAAAGACTGAGCTACCATACTTAGGTTTTCCTCCAAACTCACCAATTGGGCAGGAACACTAAGGTAATGGATATTTCTGTGAAGAAAACACACGCCAGGGAAATAACTATTAAAATACGTATTCAAAGGTGCGGCTGGCCCAGTAGGTAGAGCGCGTGTGACTCTTGATCTCGGGGTTGTAAGTTCGAGTCACACATCGGGTGTAGAGATTACTTAAAAAATAAAATAAAATCTTGGGGCGCCTGGGTGGTTCAGTGAGTTAAGCATCTGCTTTCGGCTCAGGTCATGATCCCAGGATCCTGGGATTGAGCCCCACATCGGGGTCCCTCCTCAGCTGGGAGTCCGCTTCTCCCTCTCCTTCTGCCCGCCCCCCCCCCCACTCATGCACACTCACTGTCTCTCTCTCAAATAAATAAAATCTTATAAATAAATAAATCTTTCAAAAAATAATAAAATACATATTCAGTGAATCGTGTTACAATAAAATGCCTGTGAAGTTAGCCTTGTCCAATACTGCTGACGTACCTTTCCTACATCTCAGTTTATTTGTTATATTTGAAGGAACAGATTTATTTTTTTAAGATTTTATTTATGTATTTATTTGCGAGAGAACACATGTGTGAGAGTAAGCAGGAGTGGGGAGGGAGAGGGACAAGCGGACTCTGCACTGAGCATGGAGCCCAACGTGGGGCTCACTCCAAGGACCCTGAGATCATGACCTGAGCTGAAATCAAGTGTTGGCCGCTTAACTGACTGAGCCACCCAGGTGTCCCTGGAGGAACAGATTTAATGTAGAAGAATCTGAATCCAAATGAGAGCGGGTTATATTGACAGTATACCACATATAGAATCTTGGTCATTTTGCAGACACTGCATAAATTGAACTATCACTGCAAAATCATAATCAGAAGGTTCTAGCTCTTCTTATGCCATTAGGGGTTATTTTATCCTCCCCATTCAAAAAATTACTATACTCTGGCAGTCTTGTGAGGTTTCGTTCTTTGTTTCCTTAATCAAGTCAGGGACACTTATCTCTTTCAAATATTTTGATGTGGTAGCTTCCTGCGATCAGACTTAGAATGTCAATGTTTAAAGAAAAAAGTAAAGGCACTCTCACTCCCCCTTCCTTTGATAGAGATGAGCAAGTGAAGGTCTGAGAAGGCAAAGGACTTGCGCAACGTCACATCCTCCTTAACTGACTTAACCCCAGAAATGGGGTCTAGTTCTCAGCTCATTAATTTTTTTATGCTGCCCCTCGGCCTCTGAAACATAAAGTAAGAAAGCAATGGGTCTGGGCAGAGATAAGTTATTTCTGATTGTTCTCTAGCTCTAAAATATATTTTGAATCTCTCCATTCTTTTCCATGTTCCATACCATCTCCACTCCAGTGGAGTCCAATCAACACTACCTCTGGCCTGGATCATTTAAATAACCTCAAAACAAGTCTTCCCTGCTTCAGGGTCACCTCCTCAGTGCAGTGGGCGAGAAAGCTTCCGCCAAAGCCCCTAGATGGGGCCTTGCTGCTGTGATTGGCGTCAGGGAGGTCCTGTGTCCATCCGCACATGCTCGGCTTACACTCTTGGCCCCACCCCGCAGCGAGCGGCTGCAGAATTGTCTCCAAAGCACTGGCGTGGTGCATGTGGGAAGGGTGTGCAAGAAGAATGTCAGTAGATGCTGGGTAAGAAAATAATAAAAGATGTCTACTGCTTTTTTCTTTCCGATCTCATGTTTGGTATCACTTCTTCAGAAGGGCTTTCTTTGGCACACACGCAGACTGAATTAGATACCCCTTTTCTCTCTTAGCAGTCCCCTTTCTTTTCTTTCAAGGCAACATATGTAATTTTGTATTTGTGGAATGATTTGCATTACATCCCTTTCTCCCACTGGAAGGTAAGCTCTTTGAGGGCAGCAAGTATATTTGTTTTGCTGAGTGATGTTTCTTCAGCATCTAGACCGCCCACCATGCGGTAGGTTGCTTAGTGAAAGAATTAACAGCACATAGTCCACACTGGATATTTATTGATTAAAAAAACATTTTTAAAAAAGATTTTTATTTATTTATTTGACAGAGAAAGTGCACAAGCAGGGGGACAGGCAGAGGGAGAGGGAGAAGCAGGCTCCCGGCTGATGCAAGGAGCCGGATGTGGGACTCTGGGATCGTGACCTGAGCCAAAGGAAGATACTTTAACGGACTGAGCTACCCAGATGCCCGATTTAAAAAAAAATTTTTTTAATTTAAATTCTATTTAGTTAACATAGAGTGTATTTTTAGTTTCAGGGAAAGAATTTAGCTATTCATCAGTTGCGTATAACACCCAGCGCTCATTGCATCAAGTGCCCTCCGTAGGATATTTATTGATTTTAAGGTAAAGACACGGAGGAGAGTTTTGGAGGTTTCAGTAACCTTTAGACTGCAGCAACATGAAAAAACAAGCAAGAATCTGTAAATGAACATAGCATATTTAAGTGTCATAAACAAACTAGGAAATCAATATTCTTTACCCCGTTATCCTGTCTAGAAGAGGAGACTCAGTCCTGTTACGAACTGACTTGAGCTAAGTCCTACTGGTTGAAACACTGAATCTTAAAATTGTGTTTTTATTAGTCATTAGTTATTTAACTACCAAGAAGTGTCCTCTTAAGCAAATTTTTAAAAAATATATTTATTTATATATTTTAGAGAGAGAGAGTGTGGGTGGGGTGAAGCGTAGAGAGAGAGAGGGAGAAGCAGAAGCAGGCTCCCTGCTGAGCATGGAGCCGTTTGTGGGGCTCAATCCCATGACACTGAGATTATGATCTGAGCTGAAACCAGGAGTCCGAGGCTAACTGACTGAGCCACCCGGGCGCCCCCAAGCAAACTTTTTAATATGTATCTGAGTAAATGTGTGTGCCTCAGCTTCTTTGCCTGTAAACGTGGGTAGTAACAGTACCTGACTGTTATGGTGAGGATTAAATAAATTAATAACATGCAAATTCCTCAAAGCAATTACACAAAGAACAGTGCCTGGCACATATTAGATACCCAAGAAATGTTACCTGTTTTTATGAAAAGCTTGTATTTGTGCCTATTTGCCTTACTATTTTATTTGAAAAGAATTTCCTCTCCCAGAGAATTTATTTATACATTATCTTATCTGAATTCCATGAGAGATTCAGCATTTAGTATCTGTAGGATGCCAGATACAAGGAAAGATTAGATCCAGGCCCATCTTTGAGTATTTTATCCTATGGCTTGATTCCAGAAAATACCTCTTCAGGGGAGCTAAATTCAGACTGTTAGCTTTGTACCCGTTAGGATTCACTAGGTTGCAAGTAATAGATTCCAACTTAAACTGGCTTTAAACTACAAAGTGAATTTGTTAGCTCCTGAATTGGGGCAATGAGAACAGTGTGCTATTTAGAGGTGATTGGTCTGGGGCTCCACAGTGTTCACAGAAGACCCAAATTTTCCCATCGGATGGATTCTTTCATCACAGGGATGGTGTCACACCAGGGCTATCAGCCCGTAGGACATTTGCTAGCCAGAGCTAGGGACGCTTCCTTGTTCATTTCCAAGAGAGTGGAAGCTAATTAACGGAGGGCCCTAGTAAACCTCTCTTCAATGTCTCATCGGTCCAGACTGGGCCATATGCCCGTTCTGTTGCCAGTCACTGGCGATAGAGATCACTCCTAGAGCAGTAAGGCCCACTTCAGGTGGGGATGGGGTGAAAACTGGAAGGAAAACAGGGTTCTATTTTGAAGACAGAGGGCAGAATGAATGCAGAGTAAACAATCAAGAATGCCCAGTCTGCCCTTTGAAGGGAGAACCATATCTTACTTTTCTTTATGTTCTCATATGTTCTGTGCCAGGTGCTAAATACTAGTAGAAAGAATGGATAAATAGACTTACCAAAGAATTATTTATTCACCTTACATAAGCCTCCAAAGTCCTAGAAATGCTTGTCCCCTGAACTAGCATACCCAGTTTTTTCTGACTTAATTGCCATAACATGACCATGAACTCCAGGTATTCCCAGGAGTGCCAGAAGGGCTGTCTGGATTGGCCCGTTCTTCTGGAGTCCCCTCATTGATTAATTATAAACTATGATATTCATCATTCATTCCTGGGTCATGGGGCTTCTTTTGGCTCGTTGGCATCACATATCCTGTTGGATGAGTCAGTCTTTTAAGATGTGTGCCCAGAGAAATTAGCATTTAAGCTTCCTTTTTATTCCAGCTCTGAGGTTAGGGAAGCAGCTGTTGATGGACTAATTAGTATCTTAGGAGGACTAAGAACGATCTCCCTGTCCTTCAGCAGTTGTTTAATCATTTGTCCAGGGAGAGTCTGAGAACATCACTGAAATGTTATTTAAGCAAAACTCCAGGTTGGCCCAGCCTCCTGGTCACTGTATGTAACACAATGGTAGTAACTATAGTAAAAAATCAAGTCTATTACGCCTGGTCATAAAGGATAATGTTAGAGTTTATGTGAATTTGTTACATCCCTGGAATTAACTCTTTAACTTCCATGCTTGGCAGCTGTTTTATCCCATCTCTAAGAGAGAGCGTCCATGTCTTGGGGTAAACATGGGACGACCAGTTATACACAACAGTGCATAATATTATCCACAATACTCATTAAGCTATTGGGAAGCTAAAATCAGGAACCCCTTTATTTACTCAGAGACATCACTACTTCACCAATTAGAAAGCTCTTACTGGTGAGCTCAGCCTGCTGTGTGAGCAGACAGGAGGCACTTGCTTGATGGCTTAGGTTAATCTTGATGTGACCATTTTAGGAAAAGAATATTCTTTTCTATTGAGGAAAGAATTATTGAAAGTCCTTACATGAATCATCTATTTCAAAGGGCTAATTTCTTCATTATCTATGTTTACCTCTTGAATTTTATTTTCTCATGCTCTCATAAGCCACCATACCTCTTTGGAGATCAGATACCTTCAGGGTGGTATGGCTGTATGCACCAAAACCTCTTTTGGTTGGCTTATTCATTTTTTTTTTAAACATCAGTGCCTTTAACGTGGACACTCTTGTGTGTTCTGCCTTCGTATCATTCCAGTTTCCTTCAGGGACTTTGTATCTATTAGTTTACACCTTTGCAGATAAGCATTTGGGGGATTGGATTTTACTCCTTTGCATGAGTTAATTAACCTCTCTGAGTTTCAGTGTATTCACCTGTAAACTGGATAATAGGGGTAATCGACGTGGTAGTAGCGTTCCACCAAGTTCCCCTCTTCAGAGTTTTTCCCTCCCAACCCCATCCCAGAGCTGTGCTCCTTACTGGAAATTGTCCTCCACTGCAAGGGAACTGGCTCACCCAGACCCCTTACCTCACTGGGGGGCCACCCAGCGCCAGAGCTTCCTGTAGGATTGGCTGAGGCCCCAGTTGGAACCAGATTTTGGAGCCCTGCATTCTTCACTTCTGAAGCATCCCCAATCTTCTTGTATTTAAGTTCTTGCCTCAAAGTCTGTTTCCAGGGAACCCAATCTAAGACAAATGCCACTTCTTCAGACTGTTGCAAGATTGAAAATAGAAGCCCTTTGGGAAGCAGTCCTTTGGAGTGGAGAATGGATTTAGTCTTTGAGAGCTATCATTATTCTTGGGTGGTCTGTCATGGACTGATAACGTTCTCATTTCTTTCTGATCTCATCAGTCAGATAGTACTTTGAGAGAAATAATGTAATAACCAGCTCAAGGCAAAGTTACTTAGTGTTAAGTTTGCTATTTGTTCCTCAACTCATTCTTCCTTTGCCCCGGGGCCCTTAACGGTTGTCTCCCTCTCCAGCACCTCTCTTCTCCCTGCTTCCTCTCATTAAAACAAAATTCAACCAAGTAAATCTGAAGATCTAATGGGCTTTATTAAGCAATTCATGAATCAGGCAGCATCACATCTAGCAAGTAGAGGGGAGCTCTGAGGAGTTGTACAAAATAGAAAGGTTTTATAGGAAGGAAGGTGGGGTAAGGAAGTTATAAACAAAACAGAACAGAACAGAACAAAACCAAAGAAAGGATTGTTCCAGGCCAGGTCACTTTCCCTTAGGAGAAGCGTAGCAGCTTGTCTTTTTTTGTTTTTCCCCCCTTTAACTCTAAGGGTTTATTTTACTTTTTTTTTTTTTTTTTTTAGGGTGCCTGGGTAGGGTGCCTGGGTGACTCAGTTAAGTGTCTGCCCTTGGCTCAGGTCATGATCCCAGGGTCCTGCTTCTCCCTCTACCCCGCTCCCCTGCTTGTGATCTCTCTCTCTCTCAAATATATAAAGTCTTTTTTTTTTTTTTTTTAAAGGGAGAACAGTAAGGGAGAACACAAGCAGAGGGACTGGCAGGCAGAGGGATAGGGAGAAGAGGTTCCCTGCTGAGCAGGGAGCCCAATGCAGGGTTCGATCCCAAGACCCTGGGCTCATGACTGATGAGGTTGTGGAATATAGGTGAGGTTCAGTGGGGTGGGGTCTGGAGCCGACGACCAAGAAAGAATTCTTGAGGCATCTTTGGTGCAAAATTGGTGGTTTATTAAAGCACGGGGACAGGACCCATGGGCAGAAAGAGCTGCTGCCCTGGGGTTGTGAGGAATGGCCCGTTATGATGAGGGAATAGAAGGCTGGCTGAAGACAAAGCAGAAGTTGACACCCTGCAAACCGCCCCCCCCCCCCACCATGTATGCAACATTCCTTGGCACTTCTGGCTGCTCTAAAACTAAGGAAAGGACCTGCAGCTCATTGATAAGGACACAGTGATAGTGTAAACAGCCTTGGCTTGACAATAGCGGGGCCTCCAATATCCTGAGAGTGTTCTTTGACATATGAAAGTAACTGCAGCTCACTGATAAGGACACAGTGATAGTGTGGACAGCCTTGGCTTGTCGGTGGTGGGGCCTCCAGTGTCCTCCGAGTCTTCTTTGACATATGAAAGTGCTTTCTCAGCCTCCCTTTTTCCTCACCTGCCCCAACGCCATGGTGTATAATCAGGCACCTCTCACAACCCGGGGCAGCAGCTCTTTCTGCCCACGGGTCCTGTCCCCGTGCTTTAATAAACCACCAATTTTGCACCAAAGATGCCTCAAGAATTCCTTCTTGGTCGTCGGCTCCGGACTCCACCCCACTGAACCTCATCTAGATTCTATGACTTCATCAGTTATATACCCTCAAGTTGGGAGGGGGTTAGGGATAGCGTAAGTCTCTAAGGAATTTTGGAAGCAAGGTTTCCAGGACCTTGAGGGGGCTAGCTACTGTTGGGTAAAGGTCATTTATTACTGTCTAATAAAACCTGAGTCATGAGACCCTTCAGATGTATATCGGTGGGCCATATGCTTGGGGGATGATTGCCAACATGTATCTTGGGGGGTGGGGGTTAGAGATAAAGGAAGTTTCCAAAGGAATTTTTATACCTTAAAGTAGACTTACAGGATCTTGGTGGAGGGGAGGAGATCAGGCTAGGACTGCCTTTTGCCCTTAGCAAAGTTTTAACATCTAGGCCACTGAGTTCCTGGAGGAATGTAACCGTGCCTGTTTCAAGGACTTGTCAATGGGCTGTAGGTAGTAAGGAAATTTCATTGTGTCTACATACATTCCCTTCTGGAAGCTAGATTACTGATAGCTTTGTTCTTGTAAACTGCTAAGACATTTATAAACTGAAGGAGACTCAAGTCTTGCAAGATTGTGGTATCTATAGGTTAACTGTTTCTTTGTCCTTTAGGGCAGCCAGGAATGCCTGAGGAATGTCACATACATCCCATGGGGGGGGGGTTTGCAGGGTGTCTGCTTCTGCTTTGTCCTCAGCTTGCCTTCCGTTCCCTCATCAATGACCTGAGCTGAAGGCAGCTGCTTAACCGACTGAGCCACCCAGGCTTCCCAATAAATAAAATCTTAAAAAAAAAATCTTATTAAAAAGTTTAAAAAAATAAAATTTAAAAAATTTAAATGTAAACTCAATTAATTAACATATAATGTATTATTAGTTTCAGAGGTAGAGATCAGTGATTCACCAGTCTTATATAATACCTAGTGCTCATTACATCACATGCCTTCCTCAATGTCCATCACCCAGTTACCCCATCGCCCCACTCCCCTCCCCTCTAGCAACCCTCAGTTTGTTTCCTATGATTAAGAGTCTCTTATGGTTTGTCTCCCTCTGTGATTTTGTCTTGTTTTATTTTTCCCTTCCTTCTCTTATGCTCCTGTTTTGTTTGTTAAATTCCACATATGAGTGAGATTGTATGATAATTTTCTTGCTCTGATCGACTTATTTTGCTTAGCCTAATACCCCTTAATTCCATCCATGTCGTTGCAAATGGCAAGATTTCATTTTTTTGGATGGCTGAGTAATATTTCATTATTACATCTTCTTTATGCATTCATCTGTCGATGAACATCTGGGCTCTTTCCATACTTGGCTATTGTGGACATTGCTACTATAAACATTGGGGTGCAGGCACCTGGTCCGATAACTACATTTGTATCTTTTGGGTAAATACCTAGTAGTGCAATTGCTGGGTCGTAGGGTAGCTCTATTTTCAACTTTTTGAGGAACCTCCACGCTGTTTTCCAGAGTGGCTGTACAAGTTTGCATTCCCACCGCAGTGTAAAGGGTTCGCCTTCTCCACATCCTCACCAACATCTGCTGTTTCATGACGTGTTAATTTTAGCCATTCTGACCAGTGTGAGGTGGTATCTCATTGTGGTTTTGATTTGTATTTCCCTGAAGGCGAATGATGTGCAGCACTTTTTCCTGTGTCTTAGCCCTTTGTCTGTCTTCACAGCTGGTCTTGTTATGCAAATCAGTTTCCTTTGGGGCTAGGAGAAGGCCCCTGGGACAGATGACCTCACTGCCTTCATAGAAAATTCCGACTAACCCTTTAAAATTTGGGTTTCCGGGGAAGGTTGAAAGATAATCAGGTTAGGTATTGAGCCTGGGTTTGGTGACTTGGTCTGAGTGATGCCCTTTTTGGCTTGTGGTTTTTCTTTTTAACACCCTCCACCCATTCCAGCCGTTCTGTACCTTCCTGCGCACATCTCCTTCTTCCCCTGGAAAATTTGTGGGAAGGGAGAAGATTTGGTAAACTTATTCACACTGAGGTGCAGTATGCTACCCCTGAGCTGTCTAACTTCTACTTCATCTGGAATTCTTCCTGTGTGCCTTTGGTTTTATTATTATCATTCTCTGTGTTATGACCACAACTGCCCTTTGGTAATTTCTGGTCTGCACTCTAGCAAGAGATCTGTCTTTTAAAGTTGGTCTTCTCAGACAGGAAGTATCTTAAATAGACTCTTTTAAAATGCCCGCCATTAATTGCGACTGCTATTACAGAGAGTCCCCCTTTTGTACTAACATTGTAAAGTGGATTGGCCTTAAAGGATGCAATTTTGCCAAGCAAACAAAATGAATAAAAAAATCTTACCTGATTTCTAAACAATGAAGATGAGAAGAGTAAAAATAGGGAATTGAAATTATAAATGTGTTAGGCAGCTCACCTTTCAGAGGTCTCAGGAGCTGCGTTGATCTAGAGATGGAAAAAGACCTGACAGTGAATGGTTCTGTTTTCTTCTCTTTTTCTTTTTTCTTTTCTTTCCTTTCCCTTTCCCTTTTTTTCCTTCTGGCATATGGACTCATAACGGCTAAATTTGTCTTCCACAACAGATTAGTCAGCAGTCTGTGTTGAAAGTGATAGAAAGCTCAACTCAAATAAAGTTAAGCACAAAAGGAGATTGACTGGAAGGATCCTGGAGAATCTTAGAACATTCCAGAAGGAGCTGCAGGAACCGAGGCATCTGGTGGTGCTCCCAGGCCAGAACTGGAGATCTGGCGCTACCAGACTTTGTCTTCATCTTTCATCCCTGCTTGTTTTGTGTCTGGTGCTGTGGGTGAAGTATGTCCTCCAGAAGATGTTCAAGTCCGGACCCCCAGGACCTGGGAATGTGACCTCATTTGGAAAGAGGAATTTAGCAGATAAAAAATTTAAGATGATGGATTAGTTTGTCGGGGCTGCCATAACAAAGTGAGTAAGGGACAGTAGGGGCTGGGTAGGGAGAGATAGACAGGGGGCTCCGGGATCAGGCTCACAGAAACCCCCAAAATGTGGAGGTGTAAGGACACCAGAGATAAGGGAACATACCAGACCACCCTGCCCTAGGTGTCTGAGGGGAAATCTTATTTATGACAGTCTCCCGTGGTCAACAGCATATAACAAGACCCTAAAAAGAAATAAGCCATTAAAGATGTTATCACTAGTCCTTAATCAATGGTGCTGCCAGTAGAGAAGTCAAAAAGATTGAAGTTCCCTGGTTAGCTTTCTATAAAAGACCAACCCTAAAAGCCCTCAGTGGCAACCCTGTCGGGACCCCTCTCACTCCCAAGGGCTTTTTTTCTATATCCTTGCTTAATAAAACTATCGTTTTACTCACTCTCTGTTGTCCACGGGATTCATTCTTCCATTCTGTGAGACAAGAATCTAGCTCTCTTGCTTCAAAAGTACCACAGACTGGGTGGCTTATAATAACAACCAAAATTTACTTGCAAAACGTTCTGATGGCTAAAAGTCTAAGACCAAGGTGTTGACAGGGTTGAAATGGTCCTTCAAAATGGTCCTCTCTTTTTACCCAGGAACTACCCTTCTAGGACTCTCTTTTAAAAAAGCAATGAAATATGGTGATAAAAATTTACCTACAAGGATTTTCGTGAGCAGTAGTTACAAAAAATAATATAAAAAAACATAATTTAAGATGATGGTTCATTCATATAATGGAATATGATTTGTATAATTAAAATCATATTTTTGAAGCTAATGCTCTCAATTTGTTAGAGAACATGGCAAAAGGCTACAAAATCATATATACGTCTCCCAATGTTAAAAGGAAGTAGGAGGTGTGTATCTTCTGAGGCCTCTCTGTTTGGCTTTACAGACGGGTGGTCTTCCCTCCATTCAGGTCCATGTCCTCATCTTTTCTTCTTATAGGGACCCTAGTCATACTGGAGGAGGGCCCACCCATATGACCTCATTTTACCTGTATTATCTCTTTAAAGGCTTCATCTCCAAATATAGTCACATTCTGAGGTATGGTGGTTAGGGCTTAACATATAGATTTTGAGGGGGTCATAATTCAGCACATAACAGATGAGGTCATTATGGTGGGTCTTAATCCAGTGATTGGTATCCTTGTAAGAAGGGGAAATTTTAACACAGACAGACAAGCATAGAGCGCTGATGATGTGAAGACAGATAGTACACCATCTATAAGCAAAGGGATGCTGGAGGCCATCAGAAGCCAGGAGAGAGGCCTGGAACAGATTTTCTCTCAGCCCGCTGAAAGAACAACTCTGCCGACACCTTGATTTCAGACTTCTAGCCTCCAGAACTGGGAGACGACAAATTTCTGTGGAAGCTCCCAGTTTCTAGTACTTCGTTTAGGCAGCCCTGGGACATGAATGCATCTGGCTTTATGTCCTTTTCCAGTCTGGTGGGCTTTCCCCATGTGGTGTTCGATATGGCGCTGAGACGTTTTTGGCTCCTCTCTCACACCCTTCTCATCTGTCAGCATGCTTTTCCATCTCTACCTTCAGAAAAAATCCAGAATCTAAACCCTGCTCCCTTAGCACCTCCATGATCACTCGTCCTCTGATCCACATTATTACAGTGGGCTTCTAGGTGGTTTCTGTCTTCCCCTTGCCTCCCCAAGATCACTTCACCATTACTAGCCAGAATGGTTCTGTGAAAACAGAGTTCTGATCATGTCTCTGCCCAGCTCAAAGTTCTCCGTATCTCATAACAGAGATAAAGGTAACATCTTCACAGGGGCCTAGAAGACTCTGTGCGCCTAGATTCTTTTGCTGTTCCGACCTTATCTTCCAGGACTCTGCTCCAGCCTCATTGGCCTCTTCCCATTTCTCAAACACACCAGGCAAAGAACTGCTGTCTCAGGGCCTTGTAACTGGCCAGTCCCTCTGCTTGGAAAGGATGTTCCCCCAAACATGGGTGTGACTTGTTCCCTCTCTTCTTAAACTCTTCTTAAATGTCAGCTTGTCAGGGAGGTCTTCCCCTCTGTGCCACCCCCACTCATCATCCTTCTTCTCTTTCTTAATTTTTCTCCTTGGTATCCTTACTTGTGTAATACCAGATGTTTTACATATTTCTCTTGCTAGGCACTGGAATGTGATAGAACTTCTAAGTCTTCTGTAACATGTGGGATGGTATGATGACCTAGGAGCTCCTTGCCCTGAAATAGGTCCTCTCTGGCTGATTGAAGTTGTTGACCTTCTTAAAACTGTCTGATCGTTCTCATCTTTAACTGAGGGAAGGAAAGTCTGGCTCACTGATGCCACAGGTGTTACTTGCCCTGATACTGTGAATTTGCTCTGAGATTTTGCCTTGTTCTCCCAGCAAATTCCTGCTTTGTACCCTGGTTCTGGTAACTCTATCCATGTTGCCTGCCTGAGTCTCTAGCTCACATCTGAATTCTCAGGGAGTATAAGGAGTTCAGAAATAGTCTTGGCCCTCTTGGTCACTTTGTTGAGGTGCGGGTGCAAGAAAGAACTTGCTCAAGGTCATAATCTCTGTGAGGTACATTCATGAATTTGGTCAACATATACCATGTGCCAGATATTTTGCTGGGCACTTGTGAGATAATAGAAAATATTGGTCTCTGCTTCCTCTCCCCCTCTACCCACTCTCTACTCTCCCCTTCACTCCTTTCTTGTCACAGAGTTCCTAAAACCCTTGTAGTGTCCTAAACGATAAAAGTACTAGGAGCATCTTTTGTTGTAATATTTGTTTTTTGACCCGGCTCCTAAGCTTTTGAAATTTCCTGGGTAATAGGAATGTCTTTTGTTCTAACGAGGTGACTCGGGGGGGTTTCTGGTTAGAGGTCGGTCACCAGAAAGACCAAACCATGATGAGAAACTTGGAATGTTCATCCCCATGCTCCAGGAAGTGGAGAAGGGTTGAAAATGGAGTTAATGATCAATCCTACCTCCATGATGCCTCCATAAAAATCCCAACAATATGGGTTTGGGAGCACTTCCACGTTGGTGAACACATGCAAGTTCTGGAGAGAGATGCACCCGGAGAGGGCCTAGAAGATCTGTGTTCCTTCCCACCTACCTCCCTTGTCCTACGCCTCTCTCCCATCTGCACGTGCGTCTGTATCCTTTATCATCTCCTCCTATAATAAATGGGTAAACAGTAGGTAAACGGTTTCCCTAAGCTCTGTGAGCTGCTCTAGCAAGTACATCAAACTGAGGAGGAAGTCATGGAAAGCTTTGATTTATAGCCCCTCAGTCAGAAGCACAGGAAGCAACCTGGACTTGTGACTGGCACCTGAAGTGATGTGGGGGAGGGGCAGTCTCGTAGGACTGAGCCCTGAACGTGTGGGATCTGGCACTATTTCCAGACAGAGTTAAATTGTAGGACACCCAGCTGGTGTCATGGCATTACGTGGCATGGGGAAAACCCCCACACCTGGTGTGAAAAGTGTTGTGAGTGTGGTAGCAGCAGTGGAATGGAGGAGGCACCAGGAGCAGGACGGGGGGTTTCCTCCTCAGCACCGGATGGGGAGGAGTGAAAAACACATAGTTCTTTCCAGTCTGCAGACCCTTGTAGTTCAGTGGAGAATTTCTACAAACAGACAATTATAAGATTGGGTGAAAAAGATCAGTGATGGAGAGATGGTCAGGATGGTGAGAAGAGGATAGTGAGCCAGCATGAAGAGGGTGAGAAAGCAAAGAGGGGAGAGGGTCAGGGCTGAAGCCCCTATCCACTTCAGCCTCACGGCATTTATAAAGAGCCAGTCATCTGTCTACTTCCTCAGAGTGGACTGGGTATCTACTATGTTCAAGCCACTGTGCCTTGCCTTGAAGATACAGAGATGAGTTTGGTATCTCAAAGACCAAACGAGGAACTTGTGAGGTTTGCAAATTTCCAAACTCGAGTCCCTGACTAGTTAAGCCCCCCAGGTTTGAAGCAATGGGAATTTGTTTGCGGTTCCTTCTCTCTTCCTTGGGGACATAGCAAGTGAGACTGTTGTGCAAGCTGGCTGGGATTCTGAGCCACAAGATTCCTTGGCGGTAGCTTCCCTTCTCAAGCCTGGCACATGTTTCCACCTTCAGAGTACCCTGATGTCCTTGGAGTAGGCAGGTGGCCTCTGTTCTTACAGCCAACCAGCCCAGCTAAAGCCAACAGGTTCTGGGTCCTTTAATCTTTCAGGACACAACCTTGGCCTTTTGTGGGCAGCTAATCAGGAGTTGGCAAGCAACTGCCCAAGGATACATTCTGGAAGAAAGAAGTTGTCAGAGCAGAGTCAGGGTATAGGACCCAGCCTGGCAGGGGTCTCCTGTTTCACACCCAGTCTCCAGCTATTCTCTGATAGCGGAGGCAGATAAGGGTCACCATCAACTCCATCAACTCCTCGAGTCAGTTATCTCTCCTTTGTGGGTCTCTGTAGTACCCTAGGAAGGCTGGTGTTTGTTTTTCTGGACAGTATGTATAGTGGAGTTGCTCTCTACGTACAGTCAACTTTCAAGGGCTTTGACATCCAACCCTCCATTCCACTCCTCATAGGTATTTCAAAGAAATGCTGCTCTTAGGTGTAGTAAGGTGAGGATTAAGAATTAACTAGTGAATTTAGCCATTTCGTCATTGGTGACCTTGACAATAGTAGTTTCAGGGAACTGGCAGGTGCCCAAACTGATTGGAATGGGTTCAAGACATTATAGGCAAATGGAGCAGAGAATTAGACTAGAGCTGGAGGATGGTATGGGGTTGAGAGTGGATTTTTTTGAGATGGAAGAAATCACAGCATACCCTGTAGTGTGTGCTGGTTGGAATGATCCAGTAGAGGCAAAACTGATGGTGTAAGAAAGGGCAGTTATGGATAGAGAGATGTCCTTGGACAAAAAGGGAACAAGGAACTTTTTAGTGATGCAGTACAGCTGTGTAGGGCCGGTAGACGTTTTCCTTGACTGTCTTAGGGTCCCTGGCTGGGTCTGAAAATTAAACTGACAAAGACAGATAAACAGGAGAGAAGCATACACATTTACTTTAAGTTTTGTGGGACATGGGCTCCTTCATATAGAAATGGGGACCTGAAGAAATGGTTGTGCCTGAGGGTTTTTATACCAGGTTTGATGAAGAGCAGGTGGTAGTATAGAAATCTAGGAGGACAAAGGGTATAAGGTAAGTGTTATCAATGTTGGGAAACTTGGCAAGGCATGTTTGTTTGGATTCTTTTGGAAAATTCCCATCCTGGTGATAAGGATGGTACTTTCCTTCTGGTATGTGGGGAGCACTCCTTAGAAGATAGTCTTACGACCCGCTTCAGGCAGGAAGGGGAGGGGAAGGTCAGAGAACTTCCTGCTTCCGCCATTTTCTCAAACTCTTTCAGCTTACGATATTCAGTATGCCATGGTGCCATGTTTTGGACTACTGTGTTCTGAATCCTATTGGAGGGTTGTTAAACAGATATTATTAAATATTAAATTATATAAATTACAATTAAATAAACTATTTAAAAGGGTAATAAGTTTTCAAAACTCATCCCTTCTAGATCGGTAGGAGAAGGAAGGGAAGAATGAACCATGAGAGACTGTGGACTTTGGGAAACAAACTGAGGGTTTCAGAGGGGAGGGGGTGGGGAATTGGGATAGGCTGATGGTGGGTATTAAGGAGGGCACATATTGCATGGTGCACTGGGTGTTATACGCAAGTAATGAAACATCGAACTTTACATCGAAAACCAGGGATGTACTGTATGGTGACTAACATAACATAATAAAAATTATAAAAAATAAAAAGAATTACTACTTGGTTAAATTATCCAGTGTAAACATAAAAAAAAAAACCCAACTCATCCCTTCTAAATTGTATCACTACATTTACCATTAATTTTTTTTTAGATTTATTTATTTATTTTAGAGAGAGAGAGAGAACAAGTGGGAAGAGGGGCAGAGGGAGAGAATCTTCAGGCTGACTCTCCTAATGAGCCCCCTATATGGGGCTCGATCTCATGACCCATGAGATCATGACATGAGCCAAAGCCAAGAGTCCAGTGCTTAACCGACTATACCACCCGGGCGCCCCTGTATTCTTTTAAAGAAAGATTTTTTTTATTTGAATATAGTTGACATACATACAGTGTTACATGAGTAACACTGCCCCCATACATCCCTGTTCTGGTATCATTCACTGTATTCCCTGTGTTGTACCTTTTATTACTGAGTAAGGGACAGGTGGGGCTAGGTAGGGAGTGATAGATAGGGGGCTTTGTGATCAGGCTCACAGATATCCCCAAAACGTGGGGTGTGGGAAACCAGAGATAAGGGGACACACCAGACCACCCTGCCCTAGGCATGTGGGAGGGTCATACCGCCCTGCCCTAGGCTTGTGGGGTGGGTGTCTTTTTATGATAATCACCTGTGACTGATGAAGAATAGCCAGACACTAAAAAAGAAATAAGCCATTGAGGGTGTTATCACTAGTCCTGGCTCAATGGTGATATCTGTAGAAATGTTAAAAGGATTTAAGTTCCCAGGTTAGCTTTCTATAAAAGACCTACCCTAAAGCCCTTAGTAGCAACCCTCTCACTGCTGAGAGGTTTTTCTGTTATCTTCACGTAATAAACTTCTATCACTTTACTCACTCTCCATTGTCGGTTGTCTGAGAGATTAATTCTTCGATTCAGTGAGACAAGAACCTAGCTCTCCCGCTTCAGTACCGTAACTTACTCACTGGAAGCCTATTATCTCCCATTCCCCTTCACCCATTTTGCCCATCCAACCAGCCCTCTTTGTTCTGGCAACCAGAAATTTGTTTTCTGTATTTATAGGTCTGCTTCTGCTTTTTGTTAATTTGGGTTTTTTTTGTTTTTTTTTTTTACATTCCACATATGAGTGAAATCATATGGTATTTGTCTTCTCTGTCTGACCTGTTTGACTTAGCGTAATACTCTCTAGTTCCATCCATGTTGTCTTAAATGCCACAATCTTATCTTTTTTTATGGCTGTGGAATATTCCATTATATATATGTTGTAGGATTTCTTTTCCTTTAGTGCCTGTGATTCTTGGTCACGCCACTTCGAAGAATGAAGAGGTAGGCCGAAGAGTGATGGGCAGCAAAGCAAAGTTTATTGAGCGATATTACAAAGCCTCCGAAGAAGGAGGGGACCTGAGAGGGTTGCTGGTTTGAAGTTTAAATCTAGGGGTCTTAAGGGCTCTCTAGTGTGGCCTGTTTTAATCTGATTAACCCTCCATGTGCCCGTCACCCAATCAGGTTTTTGTCCACGTGCTCATCTACCTATCAGGTGGTGGTTCCCATGGGAAAGGGTGGAGTGCTCCTTCTAGGATGGTGCTTTATAGCCTCCAGGACCAAGAGGGTGGTGGCCCCCACTGCCGTAAAGCATGCTGGCTGGGGGCAGGCTGCCAGATCAAGCTCTTTGTTTAAATACCCAGTTGGCTAGGGTTCCCAGGTGGCTCAGTTGGTTAAGTGTGTTTGCCTTTGGCTCAGGTCATGATGCCGGGGTCCTGGGATCAAGCCCCACGTCAGGTTCCCCGCTTCCCCCCCCTCAAATAAATAAAATCTTAAAAAAAAGTCCCACTGGCTTTTGAGCTGGCCCCTGGGTCTGGGGCCATTCCCTTCCTTTCTGTTACGGACAAGTTGTAAGTCCTCCCAGTAGGAGAACTTAAAGCTGGGGCATTGAGTATAGCCTAGAATAACAGGATGGGGTCTTTTTCCTTCTAAGGGTAGTTTTGGGGCTTGTCCCTGCTTGCCTTTCTTCCAACTATACTTTGTTATATATATTCACAATATCTTCCTTATCCATTTGTCTATTGATGAGCACTTAGGTTGCTTCCATATATGGGTTATTATAAATAATGCTACAATAAACATGGGGTGCATATATCTTTTCGAGTTAGTGTTTTCATTTTCTTTGGGTAAATAATAGCAGAATTATTGAATCATATGGTAGTTTGATTTTTACCTTTTTGAGGACACTCCATACTGTTTTCCATAGTGGCTGCACCAATTTACACTCCTACCAACAGTGTATGTATCATACTGTTTTGATTATGATAGCTTTTTAGTATATCTTGAAATCCAGAATTTGTGATACTTCCAGCTTTGTTCCTTCTCAAGATTGCATTGGCTGCATTAACTATGTTCTTGCAGTCATGTCTGCTACATGTGGATGCTACGTAGAAATACCACACAGTGGCACATTTAAAAAAAATATTTTGTTTATTTGTCAGAGACAGAGAAAGAGAGAGTCCACAAGCAGGGTAAGCCAGGGGAAGTGGCAGGGAGAGGGAGACGTAGGCTCCCTGCCGAGCAAGGAGCCTGATGAAGGACTCCATCCCAGGACCCTGGGATCATGACCTGATCTGAAGGCAGACGCTTAACCAGGGACCCACAGTGGCCCATTTTTGGGTGTGTCTTTCCCACCTCCATGGTTAGTGACATCACTTTGGTAGTTTGAAATTGGCCATGATGGGAGTATTTATGTGACAAAAACTGCAATCATTAGATATCAGGACCTTGTTTTGATGGTTTTTTTAGAAGGAGAGCTGTTTGTTAACCATTTGCGAGCCCACTGCTGGATTCAGTGGACCAGTGGAGAAACTGGCCTTCAAGTAAGCACTGACAGTTCACGCACAGGAACAGGAGAGAAGGCAGGGCATTTGTACAGGTGAGTAGACAGATGTAGCAGAAAGAGGTTTCCTATTTATGAAGTGAAAAAGGAAGCAAGGTAGTCATCTGAGACTAAGGCTGGGAAGGAAGTGTTGGGGGTTTGAGGTGAGAAGACTGTGGGACAAGTGGATGAGAGAAATGTAAGGGTTTTTGTTGTTGTTGTTAAAAGGCCCCTTGAGGTTAGTGGTTATGAATTTAAAAGCAGGCCTGTTGGGATGGGTGTATATTTGTCTCCAGTCTCTTGTAGTGGAGGGAGTGAAGCCCTGAGTAACGGAGAGCTGCATCTACCCAAGCGTATGGTTTTGCAATGCCAGTATGACTGTGTGCGTCAGTAGCAAGCGAGATTATAAAATTGTAAATGTGAAAGTCACCACCTCAGAGACCTTCCTCATTCATCCTAGCTAAAATCAGGCCCCACCCCCATAACGTTAATCCATTATCCTGTTTGTTTTCCTGTTTTGTTTATTGGCTGTGAAATGACGGGGCTCACCCAAGTACCTGCCAGCAGGGACCATGCTTTAGTTATTACTGAATGTGCAGTGCCCACCAGTGCTGGGCACAGAGCAGATGCTCAGTAAGTAATACCTTGAGTAACTTATTGAATAAACGGATTCACTTGTTCTTTCTTGCAAAATCTGTACAGTCCAGTGACAAGTACTCACATTCGTTTCGTGTCGCCTTGTTCCTTGCTCCATGGTGTCTCAACTTTGAGGAGCATAGGAGTTTCCTTACGGGGTCAGATATGCTAAGCCGTGGTTCTTTACTTCCTGAACACTCCTGGGGCGTATGGGGCAATTTTTACTATACTTGAGGCCCAACTTAAAGCTTTTGAGGCAGCTGCCCGGTCCTGAGTGTCATGCAGTTGCTGACCTTTGTCCCACGGGCCTCAGCAACACGGAGGGTTATATTACAACCCAAACTTAGAGGGCGGGCAGTTGCCGTATTTATGATCACTTTTCTTAGGGCTGCTGAGTCCGAAGCTCTGTCGAGGTGACGACAGAAAAGCACAGGCGCAGAGGCCCAACCCTCAGCGCGCGGGCCGCAGCTGGGGCTGCAAGGGCTCCTGCAAGGCCGAGACCGCCCGGGCCGCGCGCCCGCCGCCCACGCATCGCGCTGGCGGAAGGGGGCGGGGCGCCACCGCCTGTCAGTTCCTCCGGGAGGACAATAAAGTTTCGAAAGTTTGAAAAGGGAGGAAAAAACCTCCCACGCCCCTTTGGTGGGGCGGGTGTGGACGCCTGCGGCCGCTGCACACCCAGGCGCCTGGCGTGCGGGGATGGGGGTCACGGTGGACGTACGCCAGGTGTACAAGTACCCCTTCGAGCAAGTGGTCGCCAGCTTCCTCCGCAAGGTACCCAGCCGGCCCGGGCCGCGCTCGCATTCCCCCGGGGCCGCCCCGACCCCCGGCCCAGCCGTCCGCGCTCCGGGGCGCCAGTCGCCTGCCCCTGCCCCTTCCCCTGCCCCCGCGGGAGTCCGCTTTCGCGCCCCAGCTGCGGGTTTTGCCTCGGGATGTGCGGGGCGGGCGTGGAGGTGGATTTCCTCGAAGGCTCCCCACCCATCCCTGGGATGAAAGGAAGGCTCCGTGAGCGGCAGCACGTTCACACCCTGCTCCACACCCGTAGGGAATGCAAGTTCCGGAGCCTGGTTGAGGTTACACATGACTTGCCGATCTTTCTAGTACATCATCCCCCTCCCCCCAAGCCAGTGGGAGTTGTGGAAGCGATGACCCTAGTTTATTCAGCACTGCCCCTCTAACCACCTCGCTACTTTCTCTTTTATGAAACGGCTGTGGGACTTGGGGCAGCTCACTTACCCTCTCTGTGCCTTAGTTTTTTGATCTGTGACATGGGGGAAATAAAAGTACTAACGCCAAGGGTTAGTTGTGAGGAATCAAGTGAGATAATTCGTGTGTAAGTGCTTGGACTGGTGCTTAGGCTTCCAAAATGTTATAGTTGTTTGTACTACTGTAACTGCACCCTAGGCTCGATATTCAGTAGTCCTCTTTATCCCAGGGACGCCTCCTAGGACTATGCTCGTGGTAATAGAATAGGAAACTTTGAGAAGTCGAGAGCACCCAGGCCTGGGAGCTGAGACTCTTGAACTGTAGTCTGTCGCTGCCTGTAGTTACTTCATTTGGTCAAGGGTCATCTTCTCTTCAGGCCTCACTTTCTGCATCTAAGATAGAGTCTTGTATCAGAAGATATTTTAGGTTCCCCTTCAGCTTTCACTTTTTAAAGCAAGATTTGCCAGAATTGTCGTTGGCCTCGGGTGGCACCCACCAGGCAGTATGCTCCCTATACAACCCAGAAGCAAAACCGAGATGCTGGGAGGAGGAAGTTAATTTTTTAAGTGATAAGACCTGATCTCCATGAGAGCAGGTGATGCAGTTGGGGACCCAGGTCACAAGGATTGATGAGGACGCTGGTTAACATGGTGTTGCCATCGAGGCCTTTTTTGTTTTGTTTTTTCCAGGAGAATGTCAGCTTGTTGATCTTGTTCATTGATCCTGCGTATCTAGAATAGTGCCTACCACCTAGTTGGTGCTCAGTAAAAAGTGGTAAATGATGAATGAATAAATGAATGAAAGCATGATTGTGGATCTGGTGGAGACTTTGCCTTAGGCCAGACTTCTGGGCCCAAAAGAGAAAAAGTCAACACTCCATTTTTTATTAGGACTGGCCGTCTGGAGTGTGGATTCTCTAATGCCACTGCTCCCTTGGAATGTCTTTCTGGATGCTCTTTACCAAGAGCTGATCTCCGTTTTGCCAGAACTGGAGGAGCACTGGATCCGGGCATCACTGATCATCTTCTCATGTTGGATCGTTACTTCTGCACGTATCTTTTTCCCTCATGAGACTCTAAGCTTCTTGAGGGCAGGACTCACTCCTGCAGAAGCACAGAGCACAGCGCCAGCTCTCTTTTAGAGGGTACTTTGCGTGTGGTCATGCTTTTGGGCTGAATGCTTTTCTTTCATTCAGCAGGTGTTTAGAGATCCTTTCCTTCCGTGTGCCTGGCTCGGTGCTAGGGCCCAGCAGAGAGACCATCATGGAGCTGATGGTCTCTAGTGGGTGAGACTGACATACATAAATGAACAAGTAATGAACACATACTTAAAATTGATGATGTGTATTTACACAGAGAAATTGCTGTTGCTGGGACCAAATATAGCAGGGAAGGCCTGCTCAAGTCCCCCAGGGTGGCCATTAGGAAAGGCTTTCTCAAAAAAGTGGCCTTTGTCAAATGATGGCTGAAGTGTGAATAGGAGTTTCTTAGGGAAGAAAGAGGGCGGGGAGGAAGTGCTTTCATATATTATCATGTTTACTCCATCCAGCAGCTGTGGGAAGGACTTAGGACCGATTTCCATTTCACTACCTAGAGAAAATGAGGTTCGGAGACATTTAAACAACTTTTCTAAGTTCCCACAGCCAGCAGTTGGGACAGCCAGGATTTCAGCACACCTGAATCCAAAGTCTCAAGCGCTAGTCCCTGGGCTCTGCTGCCTGCCACATAATAGGCACTCAGTTGATTATTGAGGGAATAAAATGTTCCAGAATCATCTTTGCTGTGCTCTTTATCCAGTCTCAGTTGTGTTTTGCCTAATCTTCTCTCACGGTTATTCATCTTGGACCCTTTGTGCCTGATGTAAGGGTATAGTATTGATGTGTGCTAAGCTGAGAAAATACAGTGTTTCAGTTTTCTGTTGCTTTTAACCAATCACCCCTGTGACTCAGTGGATTGAACCAAAGGTAGACTTTTGGGTCTTACAGTTCTGTGGGTGGACTGCGCTCAGCTGGCTGGTTTTTGTGTGCCATGTGTTTACAGCTGAGGTCATTTATAGAGCTGCATTCAATTACAGTGCGTTAGCATTCTTATACAATACAACACTCGGCCAGGGGTCTGGCGCCTAATTAATAGGATATTTTGGAAGGTAGGGCTAGGGAAAGAGTATTTTCAGAAAAGGCCTAGCAATGGGACAGTGTAAACACTATGGGTGACACTACACTTCCATTCTTTTTATTCACAAAGCAATGCTTCAGAGGGGTTCTGTTAAATTATGAGATGTCAGTTAATCCACTTGCTGTGAGCATTTTCACCTTACATTACTTAAAGCCATGAACTGGAAGTTGGTAGATCTGGATTCTAATCATTGTGCTTTCCCCACTAAAAGCAGTTTTTGGTGGCCTTGGGGACACAGTTTTCACCAGTCTGTACTCTGCCTTTGTGCAAATTACAGAGCCCTCCTCTAGGTGGTGGGCTCCACAAGCTCACAGTCAGTGGAGCTAGTTATGCAAATTAGCAAGAGGGGCCGTTACCCTCAGGCTCCTGGGCTGTGTAAGCCCGAGAAATGGAGGCTGAGTGGGAGTTCCAGGCAAGGCTTTACCAGGGCTTAATGCTCCAGTACAGGGGAGACAAAATAAAGATTCTGTAGTCTAGCTCCCCAAGGAGAGGCCTGGGAGAGTTTTAAAGAGGCTTAGGCTAAAAAGGGGTTATCAGTGGGGTCCATCTTGGCTTAGATTGGTTCGGTTTTCACAGCCAGCCATCCCTTTTAGGTGCCGGAGGGTTTGCACGGTGTCTGAAGTGGATCAGACTGATTGAAAGCTGGGTGAGGGGAGCTTGTTTGGCGCTTGTGGCTTCCGGCATCTGGCCTTAGTTTCTGAAGGCAAGCAGCACCTGCTGGCAGGGCTAGAAAACTGGATTATTGTGGCTTGTTAGCCAGTTCCTGGGTGTGGGGACCCAAGTCTGGTCCCTGCTCTGTCTCAGCGGTCCTTCCACTAGGTGGCTGTAGCCCTGTGACCACTCGCCTGCTTGACTGGAAGACCTTGTGCAGGGAGCAACATGCACAACTGTATATGACAACCCTACTATCTTAATTTCGTATCTGTGTAACAATAATGCCACATACCTCACCTATCTCCCAGGATTGTTGTGAGGATCAAATGTCTAAGAGTTTGACAAGCATAAGCTTTTTATAAGTGTAAGGTAGTAAGAATGATCTTTGTGGCTAAATATACTTTTATTTTTTTTTTAGTCTTTATGTATTTTTTTGAAAGGAACGCATGTGGCAGAAGGGATAATCATATGAGGATCTCTGGAAGCATTTAATCTGATTTTGCACAGTGGTACGTTTGAAGCTGTTTCAGCACTGAGGATGTTCTGTTTTAAATAGAGCCTACTGATGTACGTCTTTTGGTATGTTAGGACTCGCCTTCCAAGTTATTATATACTACTATTTTTAAAACCTGAAGAATGTTTGCTCTTCTTACACCTGCCTGTTGGATACCAGAGGCAAAATATTAGCTACATGCTTTCAAAGCTAAGTGGCACCTTGAAAACAAACACCACAGAAGTCTTTGTTCATGCAATATAGTGTTTCTCAGTGAACCCTTCTTGGGGGAATGCTATGAAACCCAAAATGGTTTATTCATCAGATGCTAAACTGTAGTTTCCATGCACTATATTGTCAGTGCACCTGACAGTGCATTTAGGCTTCTTTGTATGACTCTTAGCTTTCTAGCTCTTACCACTTACAGCTATTTCCTCCCTTTAACTTAAAACCACCCACAAAGAGCACGCAAGGCTGCCTGGTTGCAGGCTGGAAGCTCGCTCATCTCTACGAGCTCACATGGGCCTGTTTACTGGGCTTGCATTCGTGAGCTGGATTCAAACACTCTTTCAGTTTTGTCTACTTAAAATTTAAAGTCATTAAAAAGGACTCAGAGGGCCCTTATGTTGACTGTTTTTTCTTGTTTATTCTCAGTTAAGGCCAAAGAAGTTAGGATTTTTCTTACTATAGAGTTGTTGAGGTTGATTTTCTTTCTGTGCTGCAGGCAAAGGAGTCATTGTGAATAGGGTGTAAGCTTCCTGGGCAGAGAGCTTTCATTTGTTCCTGATGCATCCCAAGCACCCAGAGAGATCCTGGAACACAGTAGGTGCTCAGCAAATCCTTGTGGAGTGGGTGAATGAAGCACACCACTGTGGAGTTTAGCCCTGTGTAATTTCAGACTGCAGTTAGTGCGGGGTTCAGGAACATGTCCTTACTTACGGCTCTGTAATAAAATGGACAGATTAAAATAATTTCTTTTTGCTTCAACACAGTGGCCTTGGGTTTTTATTTATTCTTGCCGGGAGCCTGATGTGCTGAACAAAATGGTTTGAGTGTTTACCCTTAAACTCATAAAGGCGATTTATGAATGGCTATTTCCGTTTAGAGTAGAAAGTTGATTGGGTAATTAATAATGTTTCCATTTCTGATCCTATCTTTTCTCCCTTGCAAATTTGCCACTTGCTTGTGGGGAACATCTCTTCCTGAAAAGCTCCTGAATTATTTGGGGTGAACCCATATTTCCAAAATAAATGATTTGACAAATGATAGGGCTAGTTTAACATAATGGTTATTTATCTTTTTACTTACACTGTAATAGTCTTTCTTTTATCTTCCTATCCTCAATCCTGCTAGAAGAAGATTAGGTCCGACATGAAGCAGAATGGTGCAAACGGGAAGAGCACGGGCTCTGACATCAGACGGGGGGACGGAGCGCTTCTAGCTGTGTGAGTTTGGGCAAGTCAGTTCTTTTTCTGTGCCTCCGGGTCCTCATCTGCAGAATATGGTAATAGTCACTGTCTTCTGGCATTGCTGGGGGAAACTAAGTGGATAACGCACGTAGTTGCATGTAACACACTTAACTTCATGTCGGCACATAGTAGGTGCTTTAAAGTACATGTTAAAAATCCTGATAGTAATACTAACAATAATAATTCCTTACACTCATTCCATGAACCTGAAAATAAAAAGCTGGGTGAAGTAGTCTGCACAAGTCTTTACCAACCTGGAGTAATAAAGAGAAGAAAGAGCATGAATAATGTTGCACATTTGAATTATAACTTATTTTTTAAATGTTATTTAAATGATGCAAAAGTGTGCTTGGAAACTTATCTAGTGGTGGCCGTGGCTTAATCAGGTTATAGAAGGTAGGGCAGTTTTTAACTATCAAAGCAGTAATAGTAAAACTTTCACATGTCTACTAATGGACATTTATAATAAGTCTTTGTATCATTTTGCCCCTGGGAGATGAGGAGGTAAATAAAACATGGCCTGAGGCCTCAAGGAGCTCACTGTTAAGGGGACAGAGGAAAATACATTAATTTTTATCATGAGTGCTTTCTCAGGGGCATATTACAGACATCAGAGTGTGGGGCAAGGATCATATTTTTTTTATGAGATTTTATTTTTAAGTTATCTCTACCCCACTGTGGGGCTCGAACTCACGACCACCAGATCCAGAGTCACACGCTTTACCGACTGAGCCAGCCAGGCGCCCCGTATTTTAATTATAATTCTATGAGAGCTTTTAGACTACTTAGAGTTTATTGCCTTTTTAAAAAAGTAAATATTCTCTCTAGTCCTCCTACTTCTCTGACGCAATGCCTTCCCTAATGCTAGGAGGGAGGAATGTGTCAGGAGTTCTTGTCACACGGCCCCTGAATCAGTAAAGCATGAGCTCGTGAAGTTCTAGTCTGGAAAAGAAGAAATATCTTCTAATAATTTTTAAGTCATCATTTAAATCTGTTTGGTTTGCAGAAGGATACTAGGAATATACAGAATGCCACACCACAGTGAATTGTGAGATAAACACTGAAGTCCTGAAACTAAGTTTTAAAAATGTTAATTTCATTCTTTAGCAGCAAAAAACCACTACTGTTTATTGAGAACCCGCCTGGTGCCCAGGTGTACACTTTATGTAAAATTATTCCCTTTAATTTCTATGACAACTCTCTGAGATAGATTTTTTCCCCCTAATTTTACAGGTGAAGAAACTAAGGCAGGCTGAGATTAAAGTAATTTGCCCAAGACTCCCACAGATGGGCTTCATACTGTGGTCTCTTGAATTCTAAAACTCAATTCTGTTTTTCAACACTCTGTATTTTCATTTTGTTTTTTAATTCTTAGCTCTTTCTTTCTTTCTTTCTTTCTTTTTTTTTTTTTTTTTACAGAGTGAGTGAGAGAGAGAGAGAGAGTACAAGCAGGGGGAGAGGGAGGGAGAAGGAGGCTCCCTGTTGAACACGGAGCCCGATGCGGGGCTTGATCCCAGGACCCTAGGATCACGACCCGAGCTGAAGGCAGACACTTAACCAGCAGAGCCACCCAGGCGCCCTATTTCTTAGCTTTTCACTGAGAAATCAGCTGACCCTAAACAACATGGTGTTTAGGGGCCCTGGCCCCCACACAGTTTAAACTCTGCATCTTCGTAACTTGTGATTCCCCAATAACTTAACTATGAGTAGCCCTCTATTGACTGGAAATCTTACTGATGACATAAATAGTTGATTAACACATATTTTGTATGTTATGCAAATTCTATTCTGTATTCTGATGGTAGGAAACCTAAAGAAAAAAACATGTTAAGGAAACCATAAGAAAGAGAAAATGCATTTACAGTACTGTACCGCATTTATTGAAAAATAATCCACATAGAAGTGGACCCACGCAGTTCAAACCCATGTTGTTCAAGGGTCCACAGTAATTTAACTTACAAAATCTTGCAAAACAGACAAAGAACTATTTTACCGAGCTTCCCCAAATGGGTGTATAATTTTTTAAACCAGCGAATTAGCATTGATACAATGTTAACTAATCTACAGACTTTACTGGGGCGTCTGGGTGGCACAGCGGTTAAGCGTCTGCCTTCGGCTCAGGGTGTGATCCCAGCGTTATGGGATCGAGCCCCACATCAGGCTCCTCCACTGTGAGCCTGCTTCTTCCTCTCCCACTCCCCCTGCTTGTGTTCCCTCTCTCGCTGGCTGTCTCTATCCTGTCAAATAAATAAAAAATCTTAAAAAAAAAAAAATCTACAGACTTTACTGAAATTTGGCAGTAGTCCGCTCATCTCATTTTTCCCGTCTAAGAGTCAATCCTGGATCCCACATTGCATTTAGTTTTCATGTCGTAGCCTCCTGCAACGTGGGGCAGTTCCTCAGTCTTTTTGTTTCCTTTTGTCTTTCTGAACCGTGGTATTTTTGAAGAGTACTGGTTAGTTACTTTGTAGACTTTGTATCTTTAAATGCATTTGGTTTATGTATGCATTTAACATTGAGATACGAGGGTTTTCCTTTGTATCATAATTATAAGCTGTTTCCTTCAGAAAACTTTATTATGTCATTGCCAATTGTTAGGGCATTTTTTAAAAGATTTTATTTATTTGTCAGAGAGAGAATGAGCAAGCGCACGAATGCACAAGCAGGGGGCAGGCAGAGGGAGAAGCAGGCTCCCTGTCGAGCAAGGAGCCCGACATGGGACTTGATCCCGGGACCCTGGATAATGACCTCAGCCAAAGGCAGAGGCTTAACCGACTGAGCCACTCAAGTTCCCTGTTAGGACATTTTTGAATGAATAAGGATGATGTGACATTGTTGGCCTTTGTTTAGAATCATAGCTTGTCCCAGCCAAAAGGGCCTTGAGTGTCCTCTGGTGGCCCCCACCCTGGCTTCACAGATGGCAGCGTCACGGTCTGGACGTCTTGGCCTTTGTTCTTTCTACCTCATCCTACTTCATCTTCCTACTGGTCTGAAAGGGCAAGGAACAACTACTCAAAGATTTATTGACTTAGGTAGGTTTTTCCTTGATCACTGAAATTTTGATTAACTACGATTCCTTTGATCTTGGTGTAAAATCAACTTTGCTTCCCTCTAAGATACACTATTGCGCGTAGTTCGTGAATTTGGCACAGTTCATGGTGATTTGTTTGTTTAGCTAAAGGCTTAGTCAAGATTCAGCAGCTCCACCTCTTTGCACATGCCTGTTTGCAAGCAGCCTGAGCAGCAAAGATTCTTGGAGTGCTTGTAAAACAGAAGTGTTAATATACAGTCTTCTTGTAGGTCCTCTCGGCCTGTGTACGACTAATCATACCGATCTGTCAGCTCAGTTGCCTCTTGTGCTCTCTTGGATAATGCCATTTGGAAGTTGGTAAACAGTGGCTCCTTTAGAGGTCATTAGCGCTTTTTTGGGGGGTGGGGCAGTGTTAGAAAAGGCAGGCATTGACTTCTGAGCTTTTTGGAAAGTTGCTATTTTAAAAACTCCTTACTCTTAAGAGAAGGCTTTATGAAAGCTTATATATTTTTCCCTTGTCAATAAGGAAGGTAAATAGCTGTATCTTCATGAAGCTCCTCCCACAAATGTATTGACTGTCATTCCTGTAATTAGATGGGCTCACTTTCTTGGCCTTTCACTTTTCATAGCTCTTTGTTTGTCTTAATGTACATTTTCTTTTTTTCCCAGTGTTTTGCAATTTGGGGCCTCTTCCCTTTTATTTATTTATTTAGGCCTCTTACCGTTTAACATGTAAAAGGACATGAAAGCAAAGGTATATGACGTTGTAGAGGAGTCTGCATTTTGCCCTCATTAGACTGTGTTCTTTGCAGTGGACTTATATCTTGGGGAAAGAAAAAGGATTTCTTTTATCATTCTATAAAGGAAGTAAAGTAAGTTCAAAATGAAGTGAAATATACCTTGGAAAATCCTAAGTCCCCCAGAGTACATGGCACGCAGGGCGAATGTACATGGCCCTACGTGGTGATTGTTCTGCCACTACAGTTGGTGATCCGCTGAGCCAGGTCCTGGATGGCCAGCATTTTTGGCAGGTGTCCGGGTGTTTTTGCTTCCATGGGAGTCGCTGGTGTGGAGTGGGCATTGGGAAATGGGTGTGAGCCTGCTTGTGTGCAGGCTTCACGCCATTTGCTTTTACGCAGACTCCTTGTCTTAATAGTAGTTGTAGGCTTACTCGTTTGGGTAAGTACTAAATACGATAATGCATGAGACAGCCTCTGATACCCCGTGCGGTAAATCAGTGGATGCTCACGAAGTCTTTGGTGGTCTTGATCCTGACCTAGCCCGATCCGTTTCAGTGTCATACCGTGTTTGAAAAGGTGTCCAGAGAAACCTGTCCACTGCCTCCTGCCTTCTCAAATTAGCATTCCTGGTGATGACCCTCTCTGAGAGCCTTCCCTCTCTCAACCTCTTATTACCGGACTTCAGGAGAAGGTTCATGAATTAACTTATGAATATTCAGGTTACCACAAGATGGCGTCAGATCATTTCAAGTAATGCCAGGTAGGGGGAGCCTCAGCCCAATAAATCTTTAAGTTTAAAAAAGTTAGAATATATGCCTTTCACGTCATGGTATTTAGCTATTGTAAATAAACCTCTCATTTCTTTTCCCATTCTCATGTGGAAACAGGAGGCTCGTGTCTATTCAACGCCCCAAAGTAGTTGGGTAGGAAAATGACTTGAATCATGCAGATGATTTTACTAAAGTGAATAGTTCAGAATCTCTTGTGTTTGACTGAAACCTTCATTTTACTTATTATTTATAAGCATTTTCTAATGGGTGAGCCTTAGGTATTTTACAGTGACCCCTCTCCACAATTTCCCATTTCCTTATTATCCCTTAGTCTAATTTATTTTTTCCTGATAATGTTTATTTTTTTGTTTCTTTCCCCAACTAACACGTAAACTCTGTAAGAGGCTACAGTTTTATTTCTTTCTTTATGACATCCTCAGTGCCTGGAACTGTGTCTGGCATGGTAGGTATTCAAAACCTCTTAAATGAAGAATGAATAGACAGTTTTCACTATTGTTTCAGTCAGTGCCCTTTGGCTTAATAAGAAATCTTAAAATTATGTGAAAGTGTGAAGTTTCTGAGTTTATATTCTTTAGGAATTTCACTGATAACTTAGTGAACTAATCAGAACTTGAAAGCTTTTATCACTATCCTCCTCCGGTGATTATATTTCAGATCTCTTCCATAATTTAGTTCAGTAATCTTCCTACAACTTAAGTATGTTTGTAATATTCAGTCAGGAAGTATTGATGAATACAAAATGAGCAAACTAGGACTAGTGAAGGAAATACTTTCCAACTTTCATTTTACCTTAGTATGAAAGTTTTTATTCGTGCACACAAACACACACACAATGCAGGGGATCTGTGTGAGGTGGAGATATTTTCCTTGCTTCAAGGGTGCTCTGTAAGTGAGGTCCCTTGCCACAAACAGAGTAGCTGAACTTGACCCTCCCTAGTGGACATTATCTGAAGGTTAAACTTCAAGAAAACAGTTATCGTAATTTTGAGCATTTTTTTCTGGAGCAAAAATGAATTGAATGAGTGAATGAATGAATGAATACTTAAAAATCCACTTTGTGATTAGTTCTCAAGATTGCAGTTTCCAGGATGGAAGTGTGAATGACAGAGTTTATGGCATGGGGCCTGATGAAGTGTCAAGGCTGCTGAGGACTGACCATCTGTGTTCTCTCCTCAGATAGGCCCCAAGCAAAGTGAGGTTTATTTTCCAAGTTGACTCCTGAGGTCAGCGAGGTTCATCTTCCTAATCATTCATTCAGCAAAAATTTATTGAGTGCCTACTATGTGCCAGATACTGCTAGTGGTAGAGATAGAGGAGTGACTGAAGTAGGTCATATTCCTGTTCTCACAGACCCTGTGTTCTAATTCAGTGTATTTTGAGGCCACAGATATCTTTAATATGTGTGATAGTAGTGGACCCTTTCCTCTGAAGATCAACCAGTTAGCCAACGTCTCTGTCTCACACATGCGTACGCACACACATGCGCACATGTGTGCATGCAGGTAGCTGCTGTGAGATGGGAGACCCACACTCACTGAGTTGCATATACCACTTCCTGGGGTTCCAAAGACTTGAAGCTCAAGTTCACTGAGTGGAGGGCCCCTCTTCCCCTGCCTGTCAGCCTCTTCACTGCTTTCGTCCCCCCTTGGCACTTCATGATGTCTTGGATGAGACTTCCTGTAGTTTTCTTTTCAGGTTTGGTCTCGCGATGAAGCAGTATAAGCTTCTGGACAAAGCCCAACGGTGCTCAGCAGGCGTGATCAGGGGCCACCTTGTCCTGTGGCTTTGAGGAAGTCACTTCCACTCCTGAAGTCTTCCTCTTTGCACCTGAGCAATAGAGAGGATCGGATTTGAGTAATTCTGAGGAGATTTAGGGGTAGGTTAGGAAGGTGGGCTTAGAAGGCACTAGAAAATATCTGTGGGTAAGTTACAGTCTTGGTGCTCTTTAGCTGAGTGATTTTGAGCAAACTACTTCGTTTATCTGGGCCTTATTTTTCACATGTGAAAGGGAGAAAGCAGCATATACCTCATGGTACTAATTTGAGAATTAAACTGAAATTATGCAAACTGCCAGGACAAAAATGGTAGCTTTTTTCCCCAGCCTTTTTTTTTCTTTTTTCCTGTTTGTTTGTTTAGTTTTTCATTATATTACGTTAGTCAAAATACAGTACATCATTAGTTTTCGATGTAGCGTTCCGTGATTCAGTGTTTGCGTATAACACCCAGTGCACCATGCAATACGTGCCCCCTTTAATATCCATCACCGGCCTATCCCAATCCCCCACTCCCTCCCCTCTGAAGCCCTCAGTTTGTTTCCCAGAGTCCATAGTCTCTCGTTTTTCTAGCCTTTTTATATCCAAATTGTCTTTCAGGGGACTTAATAAATGATTTATTGAGCACCTGGAGTAGACTACTTCTAGAATTGTTCTCCTGTGATGCTGGCCCAGCTGCCAGGCAATGGTATACGATCGTAGTGAAAGGTTCACTTTGTATTAGGCCTGGTTTAATTTCACGGCTCTCCCACTGACTAGCAGGGTGATCCTGGACTCTGTGATCTTTATTCAGTTTCCATTTCTGACAGATGAGACCATGATAATGCGTGACTCAGTCACAGCAGAGAGGCTGTTTTGGGATTTAAACAAGATCTTGTAGGTAAATAGAGCATGTAGCCTAGGGCACGGCACAGAGGACTCTCTTCACTTAAGTGAGGCTGGTTCCATAATTAACCTAGTGTAACCTCACCCGCCCTTCTCCTCCCAGGGCTAGGTTGGATCTCAAGAAGGTTTTCCCTGGATTTTTGCAGGTTCAGTAATGGTAGCTTCTCACTTATCTAGGTCCAAGTAGTAAAGTGAAGAGCCTTGATTGAAAACGGGCCTTAGAGGTTCCTTGGAAAATATGTACTGTTCCTGCAAAGAACTGGGGTTGCTGGGAAAGAATGCACTTTGGTAAAAGATGAATGGTAATTCTTCTTTATGTGTTTTCGTTTAGTATCCCAACCCCATGGATAAAAATGTCATCTCTGTAAAAATTGTGGAGGAAAAAAGAGGTAAGTTCTCTGAATATACCTCACTTTGGTGATGATCATTAAGTGATATTGATTTTTGTAAAGGTGTTTGTGTGTAGCCTGTTACTTTTTAAACAGATATATGAACAGGTGTATTTCTGTATTTGAAGTGACAGAAAAGAGTCCCCAGCACTTACAGCAGCAGAGGGCTTGCTTAATATGCTCTTGTCACTCTCTCAATTAATAACTGATGACAGTAGTAACGGCTAACATTTCTGAGCAGTTCATATGTGCCAAGCACTCTCACTCTTATTAACTCATTTAATCTTCAGACTAATGTATGGTGTATGTATTTTTATTATTCCCATTTAATGTATGAAGAAACCAAGGTACAGAGAGGTGAAATAAATTGCCCAAGGTCACATGGCTGTATCCCTTTAATATACTCGTATATCATTTTATAGATGGCAAAATAGTTGTGATTAGTAGCATGTATATCAAATGTGACTATAAAGTGATTAGATTATGGAATCATAACTGTAGTTGACAGCGTGGTTCCACATTGACCAGAACAGGAGTTGATGAACTATGCTTGTCCTGCTTGATGTTGTGAATAAAGTTTTATTGGCCTACAGCCATGCCCACTTGTTTATATATTCTTTATGGCTTCTTCCTTGCAACAACAGCAGAGTTGAGTTGTTGTGACAAGACCATCTGGCCCACAAGACCTAAAATATGTACCGTATGGCCCTTTACAGGAAATGTTTACTCACCCCCGAATTAGAGTGTAGGAGTCTTCACTGCTTGCTGTCATTTGTATCTCACTGAAAGCATGTTCATTGTCCTTGCTTGGACTTGAGAACGGGGCCCTGCAGAAAGCTCTAGTAATGGACAGAGTCAGTGTATAAACCCTTGGAGACACCCACACCCACTTCCGACACGCTCTTGAGCCTTCTGAGAAAACAGATGATATGCCGCTGTTCGTCACATGACTCTGAAGTCTTCTCTGTGCTTGATAAGCACGAGACTGTCTTTCGCTTGTGAGGGTCTTTTCTTCATGTCCATAATTCTATAAAGAATATTTTTAAAAACTTTTTTTTTAAAATATTGGGAGAGATGTGTTATTTGGCATCAGAGAAATCTGATTTCAAGGCCTGATTTTGTTACTACCTGCATGACCTCACTTCTTGAAGGCTTAGGTTCTTCATTTATTAAATGGGAAAATAATAATCTGCTTTTAGGTTGTTGTGAAGATCAAACGAGAGAACAATGTGCACATCCCAAAGTGGTATAGAAGCACTAATTATAGTTTCTACCGTTGACAGGGGCATCTTTGCCCCCATCTTTGTCCATTTTAGGTATGCGTGCTTCAAATGTTGGATGGGATGGCTAGAGGAATGCCAGCAGGCAAGGAGATGAACCCACCTCTCACCCTGGCACTGGCTTCTGGGCAGTCCGGGCAGTTGCCGCAGTGTTCAAGGCTACTCTAGCCAGAGCTTTGAGAAACCCTGTAGGAGCTTGGCTGGGTCACATTCACTTACAGGGCAAAAGACAACACCTCAGAGGTTATTCTTTTCTCCGAACCTGCTTCCCTTTTTCTTAATTCACATGTATTTTGTGTTTTTTACATTATTGGTGCTGTTCTGGAAACTTAGTTCCAAAACAGAGTAGTACCAGTCACAGGGAAGCTTTTTCCCTATGAGTAAAGAGTATGATTAATATGATTAATTATATATTTAAATTTTGTAGCCAGAAGCCTGTGCTTGAAAACATGGTTGGTGCAGAAAGTGGCAGAATGAGATTCTCCATTTTTTGTTAAAATAGTCTCTTTGTTGGCCCTTGTCACTGGAGTGTTGACATTCATAGTCCAGAGCAGTGAATGGTTTGCAAGTCTTTCTCCTTGACTTTAGAATGTGCACTGTGAGTTAGCTGTCTTACCCTTATTCCTCGACCATGGATGAGTGTATTTGGAATGATTTGGCTCAGAAAAGTGGTCAGGGACACTGAGTTTTGAGTTAAACGTTTTTTCTCTAGGAATTCTACTGAAGTTTTAGAAAATCGACATCGATGTGAAAAGTTTTATCGACATAGGACAAGAATACAGTTCCTTAAAAATTTTTTGAGTGTAAAAATTTTCTGTTTCTAGATGTGTCAACAGGGATCATCTATAGAAAGAGGATTGCAGTCTGTCAGAATGTGGTTCCAGAAATTTTAAGGAAGGTAAATTCATTTTAAAATTTAACCAGATTTGGGTGATTTTCATGTAGTCCTGGGAAGAGAGAGCATTTTCTGATGTACAGGAGTGTTAGAACTTTCCCAGTTGTACCTCATAGCCCCTCAGAGGGAGAAGGCACTCTCATATCTAACCTCAGTTTGGCAGATGCCACCAGAGATAGGTTTTTTTCTGTCTATTTCTGCTTCTCTTTTGTGGAGGGCCCTTAGTGGACATAGAGATGGTCTATAATTATTGTAAAGCTACCTTGGACACGTTGGATGAAGTGACCAGCTTTTCTCATCTGTCCGTGGTAAGATATGACTCCTAGATCAGAATGATCAGAAATGGGCAGATGGTAAATATTTAGTCTCTTTAGCAAGAAAGATAAAAACTTCAGTTTCTGTTTCACTGTCAGAGAGTATAGTTATTTCAGGGAGTATAATGTTCTCAGTACTCTCTGTAAGTCTTTCTGTGTGTGTTTGTGTAAAGTAATGGTGGTGATGATGAAATCTTCATGATAGCAAATTCTTTTCTCTCTTTGAAATTCTTAAGCACTCTGGTGATTGTTGGCAAAGGTAAGTGAGAATTTTTCATAACATTGCTTAAGTCACAGTGGGATTATTGACAAGAGTCCTTTTAGAATCATTAGGAATTAAGAGGAGAGCATCTTGGCGTGCACTTCTTATGATGCCTCAGATGGTGGTTTCAACCCGGAAGTGGTTCCGTTTGTGGCGGAGAAGCCAGTTAGCTTGTAGATCCTAGTGCTGTACTCTTTGCTCTACGTAATAAAAAGGGTGGCTTCTGTCACTTCCTTGTCGTGCATTAAGACTCTGTCACGTTCTTTGAAGGAAAGCTGATGTGACAGTGAAAAAGAACTTCATTTTATTTTCCACACGGTAAAATGTGTTGCACTGTGTGCAGCAAATTATCATTGGCTTTTTCCACAGGGTGTATACCCTGCCTTTGCCCTATATACATGTTTTGAATCTATTATTTAAAAAGGCGTTCAACTTTGTCTTGTTTCTCAAGTCTTAAATAATTTAAGGACACCTCTGACTTTGTACAATGCTGCCTTTGTAGTTTCCCATGTCTTCTCCACCTTGGCAAGCATACATTTCGAGGTACTGGACAGAGTTTAAAATGAAGAAAATATTTTATCTGATATTGTCCTGCATGCGAGCCCGTAAGTGGGCCCAATTAGAATCCATCAATTTAAGAAGGCCATAACCAGCCCTAGAGGAGACACGAAGGAGGCTGATAATTTGCTTGGTGTTTAGCCGTTAGGGAAATCAGGCCAGGGACTGTACAGCCTGCATAAATCCTGGGCCATTTGCATGTCCTTGCCAGCATTTAGTAAGGCCATAGTGTGTTTGATTATCGAGGACTCACAGCCATTGGTGAGCCCTCATGTGTACGTGAGCGTCACTTGTCCTCTTCGTTATCCAAGCGTAAAAGCAACTCTGGACCTCGTCTTTATGTAGCTTGCCCTTCCTAAATTGAGAAAGCTGTCCACTCTCTGTTGGACAGGTGAGCATCTTAAAGGTACCTAATATCCAACTGGAAGAGGAATCCTGGCTCAATCCTCAGGAGAGAAACATGGCTATCCGGAGTCACTGCCTTACGTGGACACAGTATGCATCCATGAAGGAAGAGTCCGTCTTCCGGCAAAGTATGGAAAATCCAAACTGGTAAGATGAGCTGCGTGCGTGTGTGTGTAGGTTGGGTGCAGGGATGCACAGATGACTGCATGTATTAAAAAGCTGTGATTCCATACTCATAACCTCCGTTTACAACTCACATAAGGTGCGCATTATTAATTTTTTTATTTTAGAGAGAGATCATACGCATGTGCGGGCAAGCGGGGGGAGGGGCAGAAGGAAAGGGAAAGAGAGCATCTCAAGCAGGCTCTATGCCCGGTGCATGGGCTCGATCTCACCACCCTGAGTTCATGACCTGAGCCGAAATCAGGAGTCAGACACTCAACCGACCCAGCCACCCAGGTGCCCCACATTATTAATTTTTAATCCTACAAGTAGTTAATGAATAGATTTCCCTTTGGGGGAGAAATAACAGAGCTCAGCTCTGTTCTGATCACCCTGTCCAGTCTTGGTGCATTTTGCTCTCTCCAGAGGCAGTGAGTGTTATCAGTGTGCTGAGGATTCTTCTAGACTTGTAAGAGATACCATTAGGTACTTACATGTGTATTCACAGAGCCTGTATAGCAGTTTTGTTACCTTTTTACATACGTGCTTTCATTCTGTGTCAGTCATTGTGTACTTACCTTGTTTGCTTAATAGAACTTTATCCACTTAACATATATAAAACCTAGCTTATTCCTTTATAGTGTTGTGTGGTATTCAATCCTATGATTATACTACATCTGTTTAGCTTTTTTTTTTTTTTAAGATTTTATTTGAGAGCGAGCTAAAGAGAGCACACACGTGTAAGTGCATGAACCGGGGGGAGGGACAAAGGGAGAAGCAGACTCCTTGCTGAGCAGGGACCCTGAGATCATGATCTGAGCCAAAGGCAGACACTTAACTGAGACACTCAGGTGCCCCCCCCTTTTTTTGGTAGAGGTTCAGATGGTTTCCAGTTTCTCTTTATTACAAGCAGTAGTATAGTATTTGTGAAGCATATGATCCTTACATATGCAATATGTGAATGTTTCTTTAAAGGAGAAGTTTTAATTATTAGGTTTATTGAGTATATTATTTATATGCAACAAAATTTATTCTTAATGTACAGTTCTATGAGTTTTGACATAGTTGTGTAAACACTGCCACTGTCAAGCTATAGAACACATAAGGAAGATTTTAAAAAGCTATATGCCAAGACTATTCAATGATGGAAGAATATTCTTTTCAACAAATGGTGCTGTCACAACTGGATATCCACAAACAGAAGAATGAAGTTAGACCCTTACCTCATACCAAAAACAAAATTAATTGAAGGTGGATCAAAGACCTAAATGAGAGTTAAGACTTAATACAACTTTTAGGGAGAAAACAGGTAAAAATCTTTGTGATCTTAGATTAGGTAGTGATTTCTTAGATATGATACCAAAAGCCCAAGCAACGAAAGACAAAATAGGTGAAATTGATTTCATCAAAATTAAAAACTTTTATGATTTAAAGGACACTGTCAAGAAGGTCAAAAGACAAGGCAGAGAATGGGAGAGAATATTTGTAGACCATATATCTGATAATATATATACATCCATAATATGTGAGACTGAATAACATATAGAATTGTTAAATCATATTGTACACCCGAAACTAATAGAACACCGCATGTTAATTATACTTGAATTTTTTAAAAAAGCCTAATTAAAACATGGACAAAAGATTTGAGTAGCTGTCTCTCCAAAGATGATGTGTAATGGCCAATAAGTGCATGAAAAGATGGTCAGCATCATTCTATATCCAGAAGTGCCGATCAAAATCACAGTGAGAAAGCACTTCCAACCTGCCTAGGATGGCTATAGTAAAAAAGATAGACGGTAACAAGTGTTGGAAAGGGTGGGGAGCAGTGGGAACGCTTACACAGCACTGATGACAATGGGAATGGAGCAGGGCCTCAGGAAGTTAAACATAGAGTTACCCCTGGACCCAGCAATTTATGCTCTGTTGAAAGCATACATGAAAACACAAAAACTTGTATAGGAAATGTTTATAGCACCATTAATCATAATAGGCAGAATGTGGAAACCATATGTCTATCTACTGATGAATATATAACCAAATGTGGTATACTTATAAATGGAATATTATTCAGCCATAAGAATGAAGGACACGTGCTATAATGTGGGCGAAGCTTGACAATATTATGCTAAGTGGAAGAAGCCAATTACAAAAGGCCACAGAGCGTGTGAATCAATGTACTTGAAATGCGCGGAGTTGGTATGTCCATAGAGACAAACTAGATTAGTGGTTGCCATGGGCAAGGAGGGAAAGAGTGGGCAGTGACTGCTAATGGGCATGGAGTTTCTTTTTGGGGTGATGAAAATGTTCTGGAACTCATGTTGATGGTTGCCCAGCTCTGAATATAGCAAAAATAATGAGTTGGACGTCTTACCTGGACTCACGCCTTGGCTCGGCAACTTCCTCTCACTGTGCGTGTTATGTAACCTGAGCTTTAAAACACTGCAGGGGAAGGATCTAGCTTTGACCTTGATATGGTAGGTGTCAATAAATATTGGCCCGAGAGTTCATTTCCCTTAAGCCAGCAGTTCCTATTAACATACTTTAAAAAAAATGTTTGCCAATATAATGGGCGAGAAGCGATAATACCTTTTTGGGATAGGCTTAAAAACAAAAGCAAAACAAAACAAGTGTTAATAGTGATTATTGCTGTGAGCTCTGATTTCAGAGGATCATGTACTGTTTTTCATTTTTTTGTATGACTTGAATCTTTTATTCACCTGTCATTTTAATGGAAATAGTAAGACTCTCAAGCTCATATAACTAAAACCCCCAAATTTAAAATCCATTCTGGAGCCCCATCACTTGTACGGATCGTTACTGCTCCCCGTAATTTCGGTCCTGTAGTGGTAATTCTCACACGCTCCAGCCGCACACCGAAGGAGTGTGAAAGCCTCGTCTCACGAGCCTCTGAGCGGATTTGCCTGGGACCACTTAGTGGTGGCTTTTCCTCTGCCTTTCCCATTGCAGGAGCTTCACATGGAACGTGGGTGTTTGGAATTAAGTATAAAAGCGTGGCCAGAGTATAGGGGAATCTTTTGTTTTTTGGGGTTTTTTTGTATGTAGAAGTAGTGAAAGGACTGAGTTGTCTGATTTTATACAGAAAACACAAAAGCCTTTCACCCGCCTTGTTTTAGTGTCAATATTCTCAGAGATCCAGTCTATTGGCTAGTTTGAACTGGACCTTTATCAGTGAAATGTAAAGTGATAATTGGCTCTGAGAATCCAAGGAAAACATCCTTCAGGACCTTTTCCCTTTGTGTCTTTTTTAAAAATTATTTTTCTAATACTTTGATTCTGGAAAATATGATACATGTGTCTTATAAAAAATATTAAACAGTTCTGGGGGAAAAACCCCAGTTTTCATTACCTAGCAATAGTGTCTGTTTACAGAATTTTCTTAGTTCATTCCTAATTGGCATTTAGATTGTTTCTGCATTTCTTTGCTGTCACAAATAATGCTGTGATGAAATCCCTATTATTACGTATTTCTGTAGTTATTTAATAACCTTTTAAGGTAGATGGAGCAAAGTTGGATTTCTGGGTCAAAGGTTATATGTATTTTATATTTTGATACATATTATCAGATGGTTCTATAAAAGGGTTTGACCAATTACACTTCCTTTTTCCTTTGATTTGTTATTTTCTTATACGCGCCCAAACACTCTCTTTTTAGATTTTTGATCTATTGGGCCAATATTTATTGACACCTACCATATCAAGGTCAAAGCTAGATCCTTCCCCTGCAGTATTTTAAAGCTCAGGTTAAATAACATGCACAGTGAGAGGAAGTTGCCGAGCCAGGGTCCACCTTGAGCAACGTGGTGAGGTAGGAATATGGACATGAATAAAGGATGTATTTATGTCAACTGTATAGAGTGCTTTGGTTGCCTGGTTATGGAGGAGGGGTCTTGTCATTTCAGCAGCCGCATGAAGGTTTCTGAGCAGGGGTTAATATGATGAAAGCTGTGGTCCAGACTCTAGGCAACTTGTTTTCTTAGCTCTTGACATGGATTTAAGCAAGGCATTTTAGGCAGACATTTGAAATGAGTGGGTGATCTTGGGGGGACATCAAGGAAAAGACATTATTTCTTTCTCCTCCTTTGCCAGGGAATATGACAATGATGGCTAGCCACTATACCCAGAAGATGAAATGTGGACAACCTTTTTTTTTTTTTTTTAAGAGAAAAAGTTGTCACAGCCGTTGAGTCTAAAATGAGACCCTCAGGCTGTGTGTTGGTTAGCAGGTGTGGGTATGTGATGGGAAACCAGGTGCCATTCTGTCCCTATACATGGCCTGTCAGCTCAATTCAGAGATGGGCTCCAAAAGGGTTCCTTAGAATCTGACTAAGCCTTGATCTGTGTTTTTTTACCTAGGTTCAGCTTTGGCTTCCCACTGATGTCTCTGCACTTGTGGTACCTTCTTGGGCGAGAGTTACATTATAATTTCACGTTCCCTCAAGTATACCAGCTCTGGGGCTATACACTCCTCAATTGGACAGTCATCGTTTCTGTTCTCTGAAATCTTACATTCCAAGATAAATTTATTAATTTCTTACTGTTTTGTGTTTGGTCCTGTTTTCCCCAGGACCCTGAGATCATGACCTGAGGCGAAGGCAGACTCTTAACCAACTGAGCCACCCATGTGTCTCCCCCGCCCCCCCCCCTTTTTTTCAAAGATTTTATTTATTTGGGAAAGAGAGAGTGAGAGATAGAGTACGAGCAGGAGGGAGGGTTAGAGGGAGAGGGAGAAGCAGACTCCCTGCTGAGCAGGGAGCCCAATGTGTGGCTCAATCCCACGACCCTGAGATCATGACCCCAGACAGAGGCAGGTGCTTAACTGACTGAGCCACCTGGGCGCCCCTGGTTCTTTTCCTTAAAAGAGATTTTCACTGTACTCTGGGGGCATGTGATTAATATAAATATGATTTGGCTTTAATGATGGATATTTACCCAAGCAATTCTAAAAAGATAATCATCTTGTAAAAGTATTTTCTTGGGCTTTGCTCTTTCACCGTAAATGTATGGGTTTTGTGGTCAGTAGTAACTTTTCTGTTATCGTGAAGCAAGGTTTTAGTTATGACCATCAGTGGAGACTTCCCTCTATTCACGATGTTGCCGAGCTGGGTTTCTTTGGCTTTAGGTTAACAAGATCACTCTCCCATGCTCAGCGTTGAGTACCTTCGTGGCCTGTGTCTTTACCCAGCCATGTGTGGAGCAGCTTTTTGCTTATTCATTGATGCTTATAAACCTTATTTCTGAGATTTAAAATGTGCAGCCTAGTAGAGTGCGGGTTGGATGTATTGACCTAACATTTGTAAAATATCAAAAAAATTTCTCTGGAATGTAGTAAAAGAAACAAAAAAACCAAAGTCAAACTTCACACCCAGATTAAATTAATGGGATGAGCAGCTGTTTTTAGTTCAATAAATTTTCATGATAATTGAAGTTACACATATGAATATTCTTCATTCTAATAAGATGTACAACATTTTTTATTTTTTATTTTTCAATCTCTGGATTGAAACATCCCAAGCCTTGCGTCTTCGTCTGGTAAATCACAGATACTGTAATTTGCATGTTTCAGGGGTTTGATGGTTGGGCATTCTGTGTGTGTGTGTGTGTGTGTTCATTTTTTCCTTGCTTTGAAGTCTTTTTTTTTTTTTTTTTTTTCCTCCCCTAGTAGCAGTTTTGAAGTCTGGTGACTTCTTTGTGTTGGGCACCAGCCTTTTTGGTTGACCTTCAAACTTGCTGTCCCTGGAATATTAAAATATTCCGGCTTTGTTAACATTACTTAAGAATTATTTCTAAGCCCCATTCCTGACAGTAAAGGGCTTGAGGGTGTAGTTATCAAATAGCCCAGACAAATACCACTGTATTCCTCCTAAAACGTAACACCCTGGGCTTAAATTCACCTTAATTTCCAGGGCCCCAGTGGGTGATCAGACAATTAGCAGGGTGCATTGCCAATTACAGAAACTGAGCAACAAGGCCTTTTCTGAGTAAATATGCTATCTGGGCAGGAGTCTTATTTTTGGAGCAGTAGGGCTGCCCTCCAAAAGATAGTCATTTGCTTTTTATGTTTGTCGTCATATAATCAGAGTCTTCCCTGTTTCCCTTCCTGCTGTATCCTCAGTCTGTAGCACAGTGCTCAGATGCTTGCAGGGGATGCCCTGTGCTGCTCGTTGACCGAATGGCAGATCGTGCTTCTTAGGGGCTGAAACGGGGACGAGGGAAGTGAAAAGGGGTGGGATTGGCAGGGGGGGCTAGTGCAAACTGGGAAAGTCCAAGATGATTTGGTAGGAAATTCAAGGTAGAGGAAATCTTGAAATCACCAGTAATATGGAGACCTTGCTTCTGGTTTTTGATGCTGGGTCACTTATGTACGGTTTGACTCTGGGAAAAGGCACAAAGCTGGCCTGAACTCTCTCATAAAGTAATGTGAATGTTTAATAAGGTAATGGGAACACTATATTTGGAGAGTATAAGGCATTACACACATGGAAGTTGTTGGTGGAACTAAGGATGAATAAATGCTGTTTTCAGAGGGAGCTGGCTCCTTAAAGGGACTGACTTCGTAAAGTGGAATAGGCTGTTTTATTGGAAATAGCGGTGACAATTAAACTGGAAACAAGGATGTTTAGCTAGGGGAGCGTTCTGTGCCGTGGACAAGTAAGAACTTTGGAAATATCTTAGTCAATGCCTGTTGACTTTTTGTTTTCATCCTCCTTGCCCTTTGGTTTTTGTGTATTAGTGCAGGATTCAGGGGGAAGGTTAAACAGGTAGATTTGTTGTGTTGGCTGTAGTTTTGTAGGCCTGGGCTGGCTCTCGGCAGTCAGTGTTTCATAAGTTCTTCGGGTGAATCTGTTGTGCACATAGAGTTGGGAGCCCCTGATACCTAGTCCGTATCTTGTGGTCCCAGTTGCGAGCAAACACACTGTTGACGTCTCTTTGAAACTCCCCTTTTCACAAAGTTCCTGTTAATCTTACAAAGCGTGACCAGTTGATAACGTGGCTCTCCGAGCAAACAGGAAACGCTTTTTGGCAGAATCACCCTCCTGAAAAGTTTAACAGAACTTAGTTGAGAGCTCTCTTGAGTTTATGGAAGAAGGGAATTTTCAGGGGACGTAAGGGAGGAAGAAGGGAGAGACACCAGTGTCCAAATTGTGTTGCAGTCTCTGCTCTTAATGGATCAGAGATGCTGGTTAAACTTTCTTTTTTTCTTTTGTTAGTTTCTTACATCTGTAGTGAGTAAATATGTTGAGTATTAGAAATTATAATATTTTATCACTCTGCGTTGATACCATGCAGAACAACCTAAATGTCTTAAGACAACCAGAAATCTGATGCCCATCTGGCCTGTGTGAGGAGCTGCCTCCCACGTCAGGTTGAGAATTGACGCCTGGGAGCTCGGTTGTCGTCTTTCCAATCATGGGTACTACTGGTAATAAGCAAAGAGATGGAAAGTCAAAAGCCACGTGGAGTCGAGTCTCCTGGCCTGCATTTACAGCTTCATTTTGAGACATTACCTGTGCTGGAGGTGGAGGCAGCTCCGGGTCGTGTGTGTCTGACCTCAGGAGGGTGGGAGTGTGCAGAGGAATTGAGGGGCTGATTCTTGGCTGCTGCTTCCTGATCTCCCCTCTGCTCTGGGATGACTCAGCAGCCTTTTGTCTAAAGATAGGAAAACCTGACCCTCGTGTAGTTCCAGTTTGGATGGATCTTACTCCAAATATCTTTTGTTATCATGTGTTCAAATAATCTTTCCTCTTTTTTTCCTACAAGTGTTGCCTACTCACCGTAGGACGGTTACGATATACATAAAAGAAAAAACAGAGTATGTTCATGCCCTCTTTAGGTCTGTGCTCTTTGTAGTCGGTGGCTCTAAAGGGAACCCGTATTCTGACCTCCGTCCTTATAGATTAATTTTAGCCCATTGTTGATCTTCGTGTGGAACGGAATCAGCGTATGCACTCTGCTGTGTCGGTTTCTTTTGTTAACTGTTGTTTCTGGGAGCCTCGTCTGGGGGTGTCCGTACTTGTTGCAATGGGGTGTAGCATTCCATCCTAGGAGCGTGCTGCAGTCGCTACAATTTATTTACTCATTTACTCGTTCTGCAGAAAAATCGTTTTTACAAACATGGAATCCTACTGTACATGGTATTCTGACTTCTACATTAATTTAACATTACATTTGGGACTGTCTTTCCTTATTAAATATGTCATTTTAAAATGATTTCCTATGGCTGCTTAGATATATTCATTGGATAAAATTATTCTGGTGTGTTTTATTAAATGTCTGTATTGGGCATTTGCATTATTTCTCATTATATGCTCTTCTAAATAATGGTGTGATGAATATCTTTATAGGCTGCTCTAAGCCCTCAACTAAGATTATTTGCTTAGGACACATTTTTAGAAGTAGATATATGAGTCTCAGGGTTTGCATGTGTTTGAGGCTTTTTTAGGCTAGGTATTGCTGAACTGAAGCACGCATTGCTACGCATCTCAGAAAACTCCCCAAGGGCATGGCATTTGGTAGTGTCGTATAGACCTGTATTGGAAATGGGATGAGGAACAGCTACGTAATTTGCAGGGCCCAATGCAAAATGAAAATACAAAGCCCCTTGTTCAGAGTGGTTGAGAATTTCAGGAACAGGACCATCAGATCATTTAGCCGTAGCCCTTCTACTAGCGGAGCACTGTGCGGCAGCATGGGTGCTGTGTCCTTGAAGCCAGCACCAAATGGGATGTGTGCGCTGGGAGGCCTGACATCCCAAGGCAAGACTCTGAATGGACCAGTTCGCAAACTGTTGTAGATTGTGAAACTTCGCCCACCACTCAGGATGTCAATAAGCTTGCCCTAAATAGACATTTTTTTCTAGGTAGCAGGATTGGGGGAAGGGATATGGGATCTGAGGTTAACTGTGTGGATTTAAATAATAGCCCTGCCACTTATTTTTGTGAGACCTTAGCAAATTTGCCTGTTTCAACCTCAGTTTTTTTAATCTGTAGAATGGGGTCAATATTATTTCATAAGATTGTCATGAGAAATAGGTGAAATGTGTGTATACAAAGGACTTAATACAATACTTTACCATGGTAGGCTATTAAAAAGTGTTATCTGGGGCACTTGGGTGGCTCAGTTGGTTAAGCATCTGACGATTGATCTCAGCTCAGGTCTTGATCTCAGGGTTGTGAGTTCAAGCCCTGTGTTGGGTTCCACACTGGGTGTGGAGCCTACTTACAAAAAGAGTGTTATCTGTTGTAATTGATTATCAGTTCTTAGGTACCGTGTTTTAGGAGACTGAGCCCCCTTGCCCTGTAATATGTACCTGCTCTAGGCTGTTGGGCTCCTGAGATTCTAACACTCGATAATTCCTTAGCATTACCGTATTTCCTGCTGCAGCTCACTATTAGTAATTTAGGGCTATGGTTAATAACCCATTCCTGGGACTTGTTAGAGGAGAGCAGCTCAGAGGGGGAGGGCCCCAGGAGTGGGGGCTGGAGAGGCTAGTGGGGTGTTTGGTTTCACGTGGTTGTCGTGCAGAGTGCGCCAGTGTGATGTGTGATGGCAGGTGAGGAGGAGGCTGGTGAGATGGGAGGGCTCCGGAGCTCCAAGGGCTTTGAATGCCAGAATGGGTAGGGAGCGAGTCATTGCCAAGTGGTTTAGGGTGATTGAGTGTCACCTAGAATTTACTGAGGGACGAAGGTTTGGGGGCTGACCAGGGTTGGAGTTGTGCTATGAGCACTTACCTTCTCAGACATCGTGTTTGTCTTTGTGTGAATGGGAATACTGATGGTGGTAGTAGTAGATGGCATTATTATTAGTGGTAGTAATAGTAGCAGGTTAGCATTATTAACTAACATTTATTGAATGCTTACCCATATTACCTTGAGGGCTTTACACATATTTCCTTCTTCACCTTTGGAACAACCTATGTAGTAGGTATTATTAATCCCATTTTCCTGAGGAGACTGAACCTACGCAGCATTAGATCCTTGCCAATGTTGGCAGGTTTTCATTCTGTGTTAGCGACGAGATGTGAATCCAAAAACTACATCCTTAATTTGTATTCTCTTTCTCCCTCTGTGTGTGTGTGTGTGTGTGTGTGTGTGTGTGTGAAGGCTAAGACTGCTTAGTACTTACTGAGAACTCTGTCCGAATAATGGTTCTCCGAGGAAGCATTATGATAGGAATGGGTTTGGTGAGACGGGGTGGAGAGACCATGTCTTCTGGCGTGGTGGAGTTCACACAGGAGCCCGGCAGTCTCTGCAGCACCGTGAGACCCATGGAGCAAGAGTGGGCGATCTGAGCTGCAGACCCTGCCTTTCTTGTGGGCCATCCCTCTGTGTGGTTACAGGAGAATGCCAGAATCACCATGATTAGAACGGAGATGTCATCACCACAGGAATATCTGGAAACTTTCTTCCTCCTCAAAGACACTTTAATTAAATTCCCATCATGAAAACAATTAGGCAAGATTTGCCATACCTAACCAGTCAATAATTCAAGGACAGGATCTCATTAAGAGCTTTTGCTTTCCCGGAAACTGCCGTTTTGAGGATTCAGAGCTAGTGGCTGCGTGCTCTGGGAATTAATTTATCCATATTTCCCCTGAACTTTTTTATTTTCCCCAATCCAGAAGGAAATACACTTTTAAATGACCTAAAAGTAGGAGACTGATTGTATAAACTGGCATGCACTTTCACAAAGATGTTCCTGGTTGAGGGGTGCGTCTGTCAGGATTCCATCGTGTTCTGTGTTGAATTAAGCCTGCCTGTGGACGGACAGAGCAAGAGGTGTGACTCTGACACAGGCGCCACACGAATGAGTGAGCCTCCTCTTCCACCATAATTTTCCTGATAACTCTGGTGCCTTCTCTCTGAGCCAGGTGAACGCTGCCCCCTACTGACGTTAGCAGGAGAAAATCTCGAGATACTTTGTTCATTGCCCTGATGATAGTACTGAGAGGTGTTATAAATTCTCTCATTCTTTTGCTTCCTTCTCTTCTCTCCCTTCTCTGCTTCTCTCCATGCTTTTCTTCCTGTTGCATTATTGATTTTTCTATCATGTGCTAGCCATCGCAGTTGGCATTGAAGCAGTAAAGAAAAAACAACACAAGACAACCATTTAGAAAAACATTTGACGTCATCTACTAAAGTTGAAACTGCACATGTCCTGTGACCCAGACATTCAACTAATCTGTATTTAAGAGACACTTGTGGGCCTACTTACCTGGATGCATTATAATATGTTCATCTTCAGTAGAAGGATGGATAATTTGGAGTATTTTCAAACAGTGGAACAGCATGCGCCGGTGAAAACGAACACACAGGTTACATGCAGTGATGTGGCTGCATCTCCGCTGAGCATCAGGGGCTCTTCTCTGCGACTCTGGAAGCCGTCTACGACAGGATCAGCAGGTGCTTAGCAAACTGACTGTGGGCAGCGTGGATTATAGAGAGCGCACGCCGGACACCAGGTTCCCACTGAGAGGCAGTTGTGGTCCTGGAAAGAGAAAATCGCCCTGCTGACCCCAGGCAGTGGCTGTGGCAGTAGCAGGGAAGAGAATGTCATGGGCTGTTGAGGGGCCGTTAGAAGTAAAATAAACGCTATCTGCTGGCTGATAGAATGTTTGGGTTGCTTAGGAAGGGAATAATACAACATGGTGCGAGGTCTCTAATATCCTAGACTAGGAGGAGCACTGTGTCATTAACTGACATAGGGGCAGGACTGGGGTTTTGAAGCAGCAGATAATGAATCTACAGCCACCAAACTGTATGACCCTGGGCAAGTTATTTAACTTCTTTTTACCACAATTTCCTCATGTGTGAAAGAGAGAAAATGTTTTAAGAGTAACAACCTCAGAAGATAATACAGTGTCTGGTACAGAATACACACTGTTGCTATAGAGTTTTTGAAGAGTAAAAGTGACCCTGGGTACGTAACATCATAAATGTGATCAGTCCTTCCTTTAGGCTTCGCAGAGATAAAAGAGAGATGTAGGAAAACTTCAGTCATCTTTATGTCTCTTGAGTGAAACATCAAACACTTCAAGCTTGGGGGCAGTAGAAAGTCTTAGGACAAAAGGCACAAAAAACGGAGGTTACGTAGTGTGGGAAAAGGAAAGCCAAGAGGTGATTGAATGAGATTTTAAGTGAATGGTAAGTCAGAAGTTAGCATGTACCTTTACTGAGAATGGTTCTTGGGAGCACAGAGACTTTTGAAGAATAACTTTTTATTTATATAGAAATGATCCTCGGGTCCTTATTATTACTAGTTTTGGTGATTACCAACTAATACATGTTATAGAAAGTTACTAAAAGGGAGAAGATAAAAAAATAACACCTGTAATTCTAATGTCTAGAGATATTTTCATATTTCAGCTCTATCCTTTCGTCTTTCCATCCATCAGTCCATCTTTTCTTTCTTGTTGTTTCTTCTTTTTTGAGAGCTGAAATTAAACTGTACATTGTTGTGTAACCTGCTGTGTTTTGCCAAGGAACTTAAAAGAAGGCTTATCTAGCATGAGGGATTTAGGTTGGCTATGTGTAGTAAGAAGAAAATGGTCCGATGTGCTTTGTCAATGAATTATTGAGGGAAAGTGCAACATTTTCTTCTCTAGCAGTCTTAAAATATACTAGGATAAACTCATTTCAGTGATGGTGAGGGCATGACCCTGCTTTACCGGCCGTTATTCTGTGATATGTGGGCAAGCCATGAGAGTGCTTTTCTGAGCACTTACATCTCCCAAAAGTAGCAGAAGGAAATACTGGTTTGAATATGATGTAACAGAGACTTTTATTAATCCCTCACCTACACTTGCTTTGAGGACTGAAGAGTTTATCTCTCCCAAGAGTGTAAGACTGCTCAACTTTTCATTTTTAAATATTAAAATCACTGTAAAATTCTACTCTGACTAATCTGGAATAAAGACAGGAAAGATTAGTGTCACTGGGATATAGTTTTACATGAACAAATCATTTTAAATAGGCTTAAATCTAAGAGGTGGAAGCCGCTTTGCCTAGACTGACTGTTTGCTTAGACTATTTATGTCAGATTGGCTAGGATAACTGTGTGTGTGTGTGAGAGAGATCTGAAGGCTTCCTTTTATGGAATGTACGATTGGAATGAAGAGGCTACTGCTACTAGAGAATCAGAGAGAAGGTCTAATAAGAGTCATGATAACTATTTTTTTTTTTTTACCAAAATCACAGCCTTTTGGATCCATAATATTCTCAGAATATCTTTCTTAGTGTGAGCAAATGTGCCTATATATATATATATATATACACACACACACACCCACACACACCCAAATACACATACGGGAGACATGGCTCCCATCTCTTGTCCTTAGAGATAGAAGAAAGTATAGGAAGTATTTTCTTTGTTGAATATTTCTGGTTGTAAAGAATTTAATATTAATGAATTTATTCACATAAAAAGTGCTTACTGAGGTCCCTGAGTGTGGGTACTTTGTTGCAAGTGGAGGATCGGAGATGGTCTAAAAGCATCAAAGGGTGGCAGCCAGCTGCTTAGTCAGTGGTGCGAATGTAACCGTTCATCTATACCTGTTACTTGGTCGCCTCAGAAGGGGAGTCCTTGTTGCTGCAGGATAAAGTCTAAACTCCGCAGCATGAGAAAACCATTTGCGGTCTGGTGGTCTCCATTTGTCCTTCAGCCTCCTTTCGTAATATCTCCCATGCCCACCTTATGCTCTGGTCATTCCTCTGAACAGAATTTATTAAGCTCCTTGGGTCCTGGTGGTCTTCCTCATTGGCATGCTCTGGCTCCGTTAGCTGGTGTGGCCCTCAGCCACTTGCCCCTTTGTCTTTCCCACTAGTCAGTGGGATCCTGGAGGGCAGAGACTGTCCTCTGTGGATCTCTAGCATGGAGTAAGGTGCTTAGCGGACGGTAGCCGGTCAGTGTGTGGGACACATGAATTAACAAGGCAAATTTAAATTATTCCTCTCTGGTCTACAGGGTTTCTCTGAAAATCTCATTAGAGCTCCCTCGTATGTGATAAATTGCTTTTTTCTTGCTGCTTTCAAGATTCTTACTTGATGGTTTGATTATAATGTGTTTTGATGTAGGTCTCTTTAGTTTTATCGTTTTTGGTATTCATTGAGCTTCTTGAACTTGGATGTCCATTTCCTTTCTCAGATTTGGCAAGTTTTCAGCCACTACTTCTTCAAATAGGCTACCTGCCCCTTTCTCGCCTTTGTTTCTGACACTCCCATAATGTGTACAGTTGATCCATTTGGTGATGTCCCATAAACCCCTTAGGCTGTCTCACTTCATTCTTGTTTCTTTTTCGCTCCTGTTAGCTCCGTAATTTCGCCTGACTTGTGTTTGAGTTTGTTGGTTCTTCTGCTTGTTCATGTCTGCTGTCGAATCCCTCTAGGACATTTTTCAATTCAATTATTGTGTACTTCACCTTCTGAATTTTTTTTTTATGGTTACTGTTTGTTGATATTCTCATTTTGTTCATGCATCATTTTCCTGATTTCGTTTAGTTTCTGTGTTCTCTTTTAGTTTACTGAGCATTTTTAAGATGATTGTTTTGAATTATTTGTCAGATAAGTCCTAGATCTCTATGTCTTTAGGCTTGGTTTCTAGAGAGTTGTTTTGCTCCTTTGAGTGGGCCATGTTTCTCTGTTTCTTTGTATACTTTGTGATCTTTTGTTGAAACTCAAGCATTTGAAAAAAACAGCCACCTCCCCCAGTCTTAATGGACTGGCTTCATGCAGTGGAAGACCTTTACTAATCAGCCTGGGTAAAGATTCTGGGGGTCTTTCAAACCTTTTCTGGAGATGATTCTTCTCTAGGTTTTTGTGTGAAATTTTCTGTTAAAGAGGTCTACCCCTGTTGTCAAGTTGCCACGATCTCTTGCTGTCCCTGATGTCTGTCTGTGGCACCGCAGACACTCCGGTGCTGTAACAAGCCACCATACTGTTCTCAGCAGCCCCCAAAGTATACTGCCATTCTTTTCAGCATTCTGAGTCAGATGAGATAGAAACCTGTCCCTCGCGCAGCCCCTTGTAAAGCCAGAATATTGGATATCTCATTCTTCCCTTTGCCTCCGGAGGGGGAAGCCAGAAGTGGGGACTTTTTCCCCAGTTGCACTGTGCTTTGCTCAGTGAACGGAAGCTAAGGTGGGTAATGCAGCAGCCTTTCTTTCTCACTTTGATGTGGCTTTTCTTGACTTTGCACTCACCTGGGGTGCTGCGAACTCTTAACGGGTTTCTAGAGTTCTCCCAAAGGCAAGTTGGTCCGTGTACTGTTAACATGGAACCTCCATGGGGAGTGAGGACCTGGAGGTTTCTCTTCTGCCATCTTTCTGATGTCACTCTCAGGGTTATCTAATCCATTTTATGAAATGGAGATAATTAATATTGGTAGAACTCTATTTTTTTTTTTAACGATTTTATTTGAGAGAGAGAGAGAGAGCACAAGCAGGGGTGGGACAAAGGGAGAAGCAGACTCCCCACTGAGCGGGAAGCCCAATGTGGGGCTGGATCGCGGGACTCCAGGATCATGACCTGAGCTGGAAGGCAGACGCTTGACCGACTGAACCACCCAGTCCTGGTAGAACTTTAAATAGCATAGTGGCACATCTACGATCACCACCCTCTCCAGTCAAGGAGTCTTCGAAGAAGTCATCCCAGGCTTCTGGCTTTCCAGTCTGTCTTACTGCCTGTCTCTCTCATTTAATGAATGCTCATTGTTTCTCAGGAACAGTTCATGTTCCCATTATGTGTATTCACTGATTTACTTCTCACAGTAGTCGTGAAAGGATGATACTGTGATTATTCTCATCTTGCACATAAGGAAACTGAGTTAAGAGAGTTTTAGTAATCTAACCAAAGTTATACATCTGATAATTATCTCAGATTCAATTTTAAGAAGCCATTTTGCTGCATGAAATGAATATATATATTCATAATAATATGTATATTAATTGGAATCAGTTAAGTTTATTGTGGGTAAAGTAGAACAACATTTTAAAGATAGAGTACTAACCTCTCGACTATCATAATTTTATCATAGAATTATGTCTTAGGTATGACTAGAAATCCTGTATTCTGTAGTTGGTATAATTAGAATAGTGGAATATTCTCTTTTTTTCTTTTTCCCCCTGAGCTTTATTGAGATATAACTAACATAGTGTAAGTTTAAAGTATACAATATAATTTTATATATGTATGTATTACAACATGATTATCATAATAAGGTTAGTTAACAGATCCATCACCTCTCATTGTTAAAAATATTTTTGTGTGTGCTGAGAACTTTTAAAATTTACTCTTTAACAATGTGAAACAGATATTCTTTAATTTGAATAAAATAATTGTATATATAAACTGTAAGTCTCTTTTTAATAAAAATTTTGTTGTAATAGGCAGTTATTGAATTGTTATGGACATTGTTTTGTGTTGATTATAAGTGGTAATTATGCTGTTGGAAATCTCTGTAGTTTAAATATCCAAACATAGAATGACATCAAAGATGCATTTTTTTGTTTTTGTTTTTGTTTTTTTTTTTTTACAGGACAGAGTTCATTCAGAGAGGCAGGATTTCAATCACAGGGGCTGGCTTTCTCAACTGCATTTTGGAAACTTTTGCCAGCACATTCTTAAGACAGGGTGCTCAGAAGGTAAGCTTGTTTCTGCTTTGAACCAACATTTATTTTAAGAAACCATGGAGATTCCCATTGGGTTATTGAATAAGGCTCATGAGCAGACGTCATGAGAAAAAAAATAATAGTTAATAAATAAAAATAAGCAAATAGATGCAAAAATAATTGTTTGCTAGTTATTACATAAATCCAAATCAAAGTAAAACTTAAGTGCCATTTGTGACCCATTAAATTGAAAAATATGCCAGTGAAGAATACGTAATAATATGGAAAATACTTAGAGTCTATGGAAGAAATATAATCAGAACAAATAATTATATTTTCAGTGTATACAGTATGATGACAACTATTTCCTTAAAAAAGATAATTGCTAGTATTTATTGAGCACTTACTATGTACCACTCACTGTAAAAAGAATATTTTATTCATCATCTCTTTTAATCCTCACAAACCTTTGAAGTAACTATTTTTACGATCTCCTGGTAGTCAGTTCTTGTGGTTTTCGGACTCCGTACTTGGGGGTGCTCAGGCTTCCATGAGGGTGACTCCGAGGCCCTCTTATAGTTCTAAGGTCTGTACCCTGTTTTTAGTAGTACTAGTCTATTTTTGCATCCGTCCTGATGTAGAGCTATATATGTGCTATTTTCTTGCCTTCACAGCGTTATTTTCAAAACTTCTTTAGGGTAAAGTCTCTTCCTTTTGCATGATCATATACCTATTACAGGTGTTTTTTAGTATTGACAAATTCATTTTTATTAACTTGTTTTATTTATAATATTTTGCTTTTTAACTGTTATTATTACTTGTGATGAGGGGCAGAATCACTTCCACGCTTTGCTCAGGACGAATACTACACATACGTACCTTGCTCTGTTTTGTAGAATACTAGGTTTAATGGTGGTAAGTTTAATGGCTCTTATTTGTGGAACAGTATGTTTAATAATAGGTTTAATGACTGGTCTGAAGGAATATTGTTCTGCCCCAGAGATTTTTCTGGGTCATGAACCTTTGTTCTCCTTTTGCAGGTCTAGGTTCAAGAAGGAACCTGGCCTGTGATGTGTTAGTCTGGGAGGCTGAAAGTGATGACAGAGTGTTTGATATTATATGGTGTTCCATAAACATACTGTCAGGTTAATGCTGTGTTCCTAGCCCAGAGGTGCACAGAGTGGCCCGGCCTGTTTAAGCTGAGTGTGAAGTGGGTTACTGAGCTTCTGGAAGATCTGATGTGCCCTTTCACACTCAGACATGACTGCAGGTTTTTCTGTGCTGTTGCAAAGTATGCATGTGTAAAACCCCCCGTGTTCTGCAAAATTGATGGGGCTAAAGTTAATGGGCCTGATGAGAAGAATAACTTCATTGCCATATCGCTGAGTAGGTTCTCTCGTACATTGTTTTGATCAAGATTGACAACGTTTTTCTGTAAAGAACCAGATAGTAAATATCTTAGGCTTTGTGGGCCAAAAGGCAAACTGCAGATATGATGTTGGTACTTTATAACAAGAGAGAAACAAATTTCCATGAATTTTTTACTGACAAAATTAAAATATAATAATAATAATTGAATTTTATTTATAGTTCAGTTCTTTTAATCAGAAAAATGAGATTCTGTTTTGTGGGGGAACATAACATTTAACTAAATAGTGACTCAAAGTTAGTGTTCCCTACCATAATATTGCAAATGTTCACTTGTAAAAACCATTCATATCTTCTGGACCACACAGGTACAGGTGGTGGACTGGATTTGGCCTGTAGGCTACATAGTTTGCCAACCCCTGCTTTAGATACATAAATATTCTTTTATTAATTCAGGTGGGTCTATATTCAACCTGTCCATCAGTCTGAACCTGTCAGTGAGTTTTAACTGTACACTGGTTGCATGTATTCTGATCCTGTGAGGTGCACCTAGTAGACACTATTAGTCCCGTTGTATTGATGAGCAGTGTCGTGAAGGGTAAGCGCACCTGCTGTGTGGGTGGCCGCTAGTCTGCCTTCCCTTTTCTGACCCATATATGCTGAGCACCGGCTTCGTGTTAGGCACTGTGTGAAGCATAGGCTAAATGGATTTACTCGAGGTCGGGACTAGCAAAGGGTGGAGTCTGGACTCACATTCCCATCTTTTAGAGCAAGTCTTACTCCTTGGCCCCTTTACTGTGCAAGATGTGTTCAGGTAAATGAAGCAGAATGTTTGCCTCCTGAGAACCGGGCTGTGTATTACACGCATTATGTTGTGGTCTTACTCCCTCTGTAGTTACTACGTAAGACTCTTGGGTTGCAAGTAACAGAAACTACTTGAGGCTAACTCACCGTAAGGGTCCAAGGGTGGTGAGGCTGGCAGGCTTCAGAATGGTCTGCCCTGGGATGGAGAGCTGCCAGGAACCCACAGTATTCCTCCTTTAGCACTTGTCTGTAAGACTAAGCGTCTGTTTGATTCTTTCTCTGCTTCACAGACTGTAGAGTATGAGGTGGGCCTCCACAGTCCTCCATGCGTGTTACATAGAGTTCTGGCCAACAAAGGGACTGTCTGCTTGTTTCATTCATTTCCAAATTCTTGGAAAGGGACTCTTGTCCTTTCATAGGTCAAGCATGGCCAGGTGGGTGGAAGTCATTGTGAATAAGGCTCACCTTGGGCTGTGAGTGTGGGGGTCAGGGTAGGGATGGCACTTCCCAGGGAAGGGGGTGGTGGGATGTGCCAGTATTCCCAAAGGTTTCCGGCCTGGCCTCACAGTAGATTCTGTGTTCTTGATGGCAGAGAGGGGGTTTTATTAATCTTAATCCTAGTTCCCCTCAACCTAAGTCGCTTGGGCAGTGCTCCTACATTTATGTGGAAATGAGTAGAAAGGAGATAGAATGCACAGCTGCATCTCAGTTGGTTTCTGATGAATATGATCTGGAAATCATTCAGTGACTTTAAATTTTTAAAGTGAGGAACCCAACTGATTCCTCTTTTTTTTCTCACTTTGGCTCAGAAGTAAGAATATATTTTTCCTGCTAGGTTTTGCCTTTTCTGACTTTCCTCTTTTTTTTTTTTTTTTTTAAGAGGCTCAGTTTAATGAGTTAGCTTTTCAATTTTAGGAGGCACTCATGCTAAATCGTCTTGTACCTTTTATCCAAGTGCTGATGTTTTCCCGTATCAGCCTGACTTCGTGATAAACCTTCCCAGCTGAGCCTGCATAAATAGTTTGTGTGGACGTTACCGGGAGGGTGTTTGAGGCCACTTTATTTTCACTTTAGGACTTTATCCTTGAGGCTGTTCAGTGCTGGTAAAGGTGGGATCTGATATCTGTTTTTATCCAGAAAAGAGCACAGCGAGGCCCTCACAAAGTTTGTATCTTTGTGTTTGTCAGTTAGAAGCTAGCCCTGGATCTGGGCCCCAAGGTGAGTCACTGGAGTTTCTGTGCCTCCAGACGTTGTGCAATTGCTCTTCTCTCCTCCCTTCACCACGTGGAGGTAACTTGCAGTTCGGGGCCTTTCTGACACAAATGCTGACTTTTTCATATATCACTCGGACCTCACTTTCGTCTTTTTTTTTTTTTCATATATTTTTTTTTAATGATTTTTTATTATATTATGTTAGTCACCATACAGTACATCCCTGGTTTCCGATGTAAGGCTCGATGATTCATTAGTTGCATATAACACCCAGTGCACCATGCAATACGTGCCCTCCTTACTACCCATCACCGGTCTATCCCATTCCCCCACCCCCCTCCCCTCTGAAGCCCTCAGTTTGTTTCTCAGAGTCCATATCTCATGTTTCATTCCCCCTTCTGATTACCCCCCCTTTCTTTATCCCTTTCTTCCCCTACCAATCATCCTAGTTCTTATGTTCCATAGATGAGAGAAATCATATGATAATTGTCTTTCTCTGCTTGACTTATTTCACTTAGCATTATCTCCTCCAGTGCCGTCCATGTTGTAGCAAATGTTGAGAACTTGTTCTTTCTGATAGCTGAGTAATATTCCATTGTATATACGGACCACAACTTCTTAATCCAGTCATCTGTTGAAGGGCATCTCGGCTCCTTCCACGATTTAGCTATTGTGGACATTGCTGCTATGAACATTGGGGTGCATATGGCCCTTCTCTTCACTACGTCTGTATCTTTGGGGTAAATACCCAGTAGTGCAATGGCTGGATCATAGGGTAGCTCAATTTTTCTCACTTTCGTCTTAAGTGGAAGTATGTGGGCAGGCAAATGGGAATTGCCCTCTGGTAGCCAAGTCAGCAACTGTGTTTTTGAAATAAAAGTTGTTCTGACTTCTAGCCCACTAAAGCCCCTTGGTTTTGTAATGTGGCACAAGTCACTTTATCCCTCTGATCCTAAATTTAATTGTCTACAAGGTGGGAATTTAAGATTTCTTCAAAAAGATTTTATTTATTTATTTGAGAGAGTGAGCGAGAGAGCAGGAGCAGGAACAGAGGGAGAGAAAGAAGCAGACTCTTTGTTGAGCAGAGAGCCCGACGTGGGAGTTGATCCCAGGACTCTGGGATCATGACCTGAGCCGAAGGCAGACACTTAACCAACTGAGCCACCCAGGTGCCCCAGAAGGTGGGAATTTTAATGCATTCCACAAATAGGTGTGAAAACTATGTTTGAAAGTTTTCAGTAGATTGAAAAACACAGGTTAAATATACATAAGGTGTTCTTCCTGTTGTCAAGAATTAAAAAAAATCTAACTCACGTGCTTCTTTTTCATACTTTCTTTTTATGGTTACATGTTTGTTTATTTCTCTTCAAACTCATATGAACACACAGTAGATTTTAAACTCAGAAGTTTAGTTCCACAAACACTTGGGTATCAGCTATGTGCCAGGCACTGGGTGGGAAGCTGGAGACACAAGTAGGAAGGAGAATTCACAAGAGTGGAACCTGTGCCTTGTACAGCTTTATTTCACAAGTATCTAAAAGCTTGGGGTGGAAAGCTTGACAGGCACTAAACAAACATATGCTGAGAGTGAGAATTTATTGAGCTCCACTTGGCGTTCAGTGGTCAGCACTAAGATCAGTGCTGACAAGGGTATTAAAACAACTGTACTTATAAGAGTTACTAGATGCCAAGCACTATGCATGGTACACGTTACCTAAAGTACTTTTCTTTCTTTTTTTTTTTTTTAAAGATTTATTTATTTGAGAGAGAGAGAGAGTGAGAGCAGGGGGAGGGGCAGAGGGAGAGAGAGAAGCCAAGCGGACTCCCTGGTGAGCCCGATGTGGGGCTCCAGCCCAGGACGCTGAGATCATGACCTGAGCCAAAATCAAGAGTCAGACATTTTAACCAACTGAGATACCCAGCCCCCCAGCCCCACCCCACAAATTACTTTTCTAAGCAACTCTGTGACATAGGAACTCTACTCCTCTTTTATGCGTAGGGAAATTGAGGTCCCAAGCGATAAAGCAGTTTTCTCATGGTCCTGGAATTAGTGAGTGGTGCACTTGGGATTTGAACCCTAACCTCGCTGTCTCCAGAGCGTATGGTTAATGATTATACCCCACTGCCACATCCATGCTCTGCACTCAGCGGCAGATGTGGCGTGCTTGCTAGAGCCAGTGCAAGGCGATGTGGAATTTACGGGAAGGACGGAGGAATGCAGAAACGAGGAGTTCGGTTGCAATGGAAGAACTTGGAGTGGACCGGGGGAGTGAGGGGCTATGATATTGGTAGTTCTAAGGGTTTTTGGGTGGCTAGAGAGCGTCCTCCCTTCTGGTCAGAGCCCCCTGCCTCTGGTTTTATCCAGACTCTACCTGGCCTAAATTCCAGAGTGCCAGACAGGTTGAGGGTGTGTTCAGCTGTTGTTTCTACCACTTTTACTATAATGATATATCCTTTTTTTCTGCTTTCCTGTGGACTATGGGTTTGTTTTTGTGCTATTTGTATTGAAAATATCTTTATTTTACAAAAGAAAATTTCAATGGCATTTTTCACAGAAAAAGAATAAACAGTTGTAGAATCTGTATGGAAGCAGGGAAGACCTCGGATAGCCAAAGCAATCTTGAGAAAGACCCTGGAGGCATGTGCTTCGTGATGTCAAACTATATTACAAAGGTGTAGTCATCAAACCATTATGGAATTGCCTAAAAACAGACATGTAGATCAAAGGGACAGAATAGAGACCCCAGAAATCAACCCATGCTTATTCGGTCAGTTAATTTATAACAGAGTAACCATGAATATACAGTAGGGAAAGGACAGTCTCTTCAGCAAATGGTGTTGGGAAAATTGGACAGCTACATGCGAAAGAATGATACTGAACCACTCTCTTACACCATACACAAAAAAACAATAGCAAAAACCCCTAAACAAATGTTAAAAAAAATGGGCAGAGGAACCGAATAGACATTTTCCCAAAGGATACATGCAGATGGCTAACCGGTATAGGAAGAATGTTGAACATCACAGATCTTCCGGGAAATGCACATCAAAGTCACAATGAGCTATCACCTCACACCTGTCAGAATGACTAGTGTCAATGAACAAGAACTAATCAGTGTTGGTGGTGGGAGGAAAGAGAACCCTCGCGCACGGTTGGTGGGAATGTAAGTTGGTGAAGCCACTGTGGAAAACAGCACAGAGGGTCTTCAGACAATTGAAAATAGACCTACCCTATGATTCAGCAATTCCACTTCCGAGTATTTATCCAAAGGAAATGAGAACACTAACTCAAAAGGTGTTATACCCCCATGTAAATAATGATTTACATTAGCCAAGATGTGGAAGCAACCTAAATACCCACTGGTGGATGAGTGGAAAAAGAAGATGTGGCACGCACATGCACACTTGCACGCGCGCGCACACACACACACACACACACACACACACAGAGGAACATTATTCAGCCATAAAAAAGAAGGAAATCTTGCCATTTGCAGCAGCATGGATGGTACCTTGAGGATATGCTAAATAAATAAGTCAGAGAAATACAAATACCATATGATCTCAGTGATTTGTGGAATCTAAAGCAAAAGCGAAAACTGAGTTCATAGATACAGAGAACAAATCAGTGGTTGCCAGAGGCGGTTATAAAATAAATATGATGTGGGGATGTAAAGTACAGCACAGTGACTATAGTTAATAATACCGTACTGCATATTTGAAGGTTGCTAAGACAGTAAATCTTAAAAGCTCTCATCACAAGAAAAATGAATTCTGTAATTACGTATGGTGATGAATGCTAATAGACTTACTGTGGTGATCATTTCACAGTTTTTACAAATATCAAATCATTATGTGTTCACCTAAGACTAATATTGTGTGCCAGTTATACCTCAATAAAAGGAAAACATACCCGTGAAGGTGATGTTGGGAATGATGTGGTTGGTGACATACAGAAGACGAGATGGAAAATGTCATCCATCTGTTGGAAAGCTCAAGGAATCATGGATTCTCAGGATGGAAGGACCTTCACTTCGTGAGCTGCTGATCAAATCCAGATTCAGGCACTGCACACAGACTTTCTGGCTCTTCCCCAGGGCCGCAACAGACCAGCTGTTGAGTACATGCGATGATCTGCAAGTTCGGGAAGCGGAGTGTTAGAGAAGAGGAAGCATGGGTGTCCCAGGTGTTATTTGACTTGCCAAAATCGTAAATCAAGATGTAGAGGTAAACCTACAGTAAAGATCTCCTGATTCCCCCCCCCTAAATATTAAAAACTATATTAAAGGTTTTTTATTGTGATGAAGTATATGTTACATAAATTTACCAGTTTGACTATTTTTAAATGCATAGTCTGCTGTCATTAAGTACATTCAGTGTTGTGCAACTATCAGCACTATCCAAATCCAGAACTTTTTTATCTTCCTAATAATAACTGGGTAGCCATTAAATAAATAACTCCCCATTCCTCGCTCCTCCCAGCTCCTGGCAACCACCCTTTTATTTTTTGTCTCTGTGAATTTGACTACTTGACGTACTTCTTGTAAGTGGAATCAGACAATATTTGTGCTTTTTGTGTCTGGCTTATTTCACTTAGCATCATGTTTTCAGGCTTATCAACGTCATAATGTGTGTCAGTCTTTCCTTTTAAGGCTGAGTGGTATCCCATTATGTGTATGTACCACATCTTAGTAGTCATCCGACGGGACACTTGGGTTTCTTCCACCTTGGGGCTATTGAGAATAATGCTGCCATGAATATGGGGTCTGTAAAAGCCTGTTCAAGTCTTTGCTCTCAATTCTTTTTCTGGATGCTATGGTAATCCTGTTTAAATTTTTAAGGAACTGCTCAAAAGTTTGTTTTTGAGGTAGCTCGCTATCTTTGTCCACGGCAGCAAGGGACTGTACCATTACTGTGTATTTTTCTCAAGTCCGTGCAGAAGAGTGCTATATATACTCCACTCCTGGCTCGTGACACCAGGGAGTTGCCATATGGTGCTCTCCTCAGTCTGAGAGGCATTCAGTTGTCTCTTGACTCCGCCATAGTCTCTGGCTCTGTTGTAATTTCAGGTTCTGGTGGACGGTTTTGATCCGTGATGGGTTGGAAGTGTTGAAAGTGCCACAGACAAGTAGCACGCTGGATACCGCTTAAGTGCATATTTTAGCTTGCCTTGAGATAAGCAGGCACATTGAAAAACAGATCAAGAAAACAGAAAGATCTGACGGAAAATAGGGATTGAGGGAAGTGTGAGACACAGGAAAGACTTCATACAGGTTTCTGCAGCCTGGAGGAACGGCCAACAGCTGTGAAGCAGAGCTGGGTGGAGCCCAGGCCCGTCAAGTCCCACCTCAGGGATCCTAGGAGAAGGACACCACAGAGAGAGCGGGATATTCCCCAGGCAGTGTGGCTCTGCAGGTGCTCTCCCTGTCTGGCGGGTAGCCCTGGGGTCTTGGTTTTTAACCTTTTTTTTCATCATCACCCACCCATATGCAGTGAGCCTTTTTAGACTTTTTTTCCCCTTTTTGTCCCCCTCCCCATGAAATACTAATACCATGGATATACTGATTATCTGTTTATACACTATATTATGCCTTTGCTTCATACATAAAAAGTGTAAGATATTTTTCACTCCGCAACAGAAATTGTCACCTTGTGTTGATATGGTTCCCACTGAGAAAGTATGCTTCATACTGCACTGGTTGTAACTGTCTCCATCTCTCCCAAGTTCACTCACCAGTCCCCTGGCCCCTGACCCCCAAAATTCCAAACCAAAATCAAAAGAACTTTTTGGGGAACTCCCACATAGTTCTTGCAGATTTTGGGGTTTACTCTTCTGGGAGAGGCTTAGGAGATAATATGGGTGATTACACTCCTGCCATGCAAGTGTTCTTTGTTAGCCCCGTTGTCTCTGTGCTGGGAGACACTGAATGCTGTGGGAACGCGGAGCTCTCGTGATGCACTCCCATAGACGTTTTACCCTTTTTACTTTTTTTTAAGTTTATGAAATACATTTTCAGTGTGTAATAAAATAATTTGTTGTCCTAGCCACTCTCCTGGCAAGGCCCCGTTATTAGTCGCATCGTTACTCTTGTGTTGATCAGGAGGCTGAAGTGGAGAGAGGCTGAATTCAACAGCATGTGAAATAGTTGTCACTGAAACAATGTGGGCAAGTCAAACAGTTTGAACAGCACTTTAAAGAAGGTCTGGCCTACACATGCTACAGCTAAAGATATCTGAACATGCTGTTTCCTGAGGGTGTTTATAAAAATCCATTTTAATAGTGGAATACAATTCTCTGAGACAGAAGATACTATTCTTGTGTATATACCAGTAGATATAAATGTGTGTGTATGTGTGTATGTATACGACACTGTACATAGTACACACACACACACACATGCACACATACACTGAGACACTGTATTTGTAGTGGTCCAAACGGGCAAAACCTGGCTACTTTTTGGTTGCGTCATTTTTATAAACTATATGAGCCATCTGTGGCTGTATAATACATTATCCCAGCACCCCACAGCTTACAGCAACACATTTATTGTCTCTTGGTTTCTGTGGGTCAGGTGTCTGGGCATGGCTTAGTTGGGTCTTCTGTTTCGGGGTCTTACAAAGATACAATCAAGGTGTTGGCTGGGTCTGTGATCTCATCGGAAGGCTCTACGGGGAAGATTCAGTTCAAATGCATTCACATGGTTGCTGGTAGGATTCTACCTGCCTCCCTTGATTCCTTGCCATATAGGGCTCTCACAACATGGCAGCAAGCAAGAGAGGGGTCAGGAGATTGCTAGCAAGGCAAAATCCATAGTTTTTGTTACCTAATCATAGAAGTGACATCCATTTCTTTTTGTGTATTGTCATTAGATGTAGCCCACACTCAAGGGAAGGGGACTACACAAGGGCATAAATACCAAGGGGCAGGAATCACTAGGAGCAGTGTCAGCGCTGCCGACCATACTGATCTCAGCTGATTGGTATGCCACGTTGCATGCACAACTGTTAAATTCTTTTAGACGCATATTGGGAATTGATGATAATTAGAAGTTGGTAAAGGTCAGCTGCACCCTCACGACCTTACTACCAGCTTATAAAGTTCTGCAACACATACAGACATTTCATTAACCCTTTGTTTATAAGTAGCACAAAATAGTGTACCTGTTTTATCAGTTTGATTAAATCTCTGTCCTTCCGGGTGCTCTGACCATGAATTGCATAAGCAGCTAGCGCACTGAAAGCAGAGCTGACACTATTCCAAAGGCAGGATTCAGCTGTTTTAAAGATAGCATCAGGCAGCCAAATATTCTGATCCAGTGGGTGGTCATAGGACCATCTAGGCATAAACTTTGGGTGCCATCCCTAAAGTTGGCTGGTGTAGGGCTTGCTGGATAGAATCTTAGACCTTCATTGTGCAAGGATGGGTGTATCTCTGGAATTTTGAGCTGATCCCTGTATCTTAAGTTCCACTTAATGGGAGTCCATGTGGCACATTCACTAGGAAGTCACTAACTTTACCAGTGAAAATTCACAATTTTAACATTCCTTATTCCAATTATCAAAGCCCCTGCTGTTTTCAAGGATAAAGGTAACTTAAGTTTCTGGAGAGTAGGTTTGCTGATTAGAATGCTCATAGCCCAACCCCGAGAGCCTGAAGCCTGCATCGGGACAGCTGAGTGTCCCTGGTGCATAACGTGAACTAGCACAGGCATCGTGATAGGATACTGTATGTGTGACATATTTTGGAGCAAATTATAGATATCTTAATAGTCATGTACCAGATGTCAATTCCTGAACCTGGTATATTCTGCCTTAGAAGGATTATTCAGCATGAAACAAGGTTTTGGCTGTGTGTTTAACAATAAGGATTGAATGTGAAGCTTTAGAGAAGTGCTCTTTGGTCCATGCTCTGGTTTTTTCACTTCCTAGATGTCACATTCACATCTTGGACCCTCAATTTTCTCATCTCTAAAATGAAGTGATAGTGGTCATACTTCATAGGGTTAAGATTAAGTGAGGGCACATATATGAAATATGGCTGGCACATAGAGAAACTTCAAGAATTATTAGCATTAAGAGAAGTTCTCTGACAAGAAAGGTATTTTTATGTGTAAATACCTTCTTAAATACTTATCTGAACAAAAATTTTAGATTGCAGCAGTTTATGGTGTTTTAAAACTTATTTTTTATCACTTGTTTACATCTGTAATTTTAATACTCATTGTATCCACATTTCACATTGTGATGTAATTTTTTCTGTGTCTGTGTATGTTGGCATATGTATATATGTATTATGGTATTTTTTGAAAGACAATATTGGGAGTATTCTGTTTATTTAGCCTATCTTTTCCATTTATGGACACACTGTTAACATTTTTCCTTGAAAACATGAGTTTTGATACCTTCATAATATTCCATTGGCAGAATTTCTCTTATTGTTGGTTTTCCTTTTTTTCCACCATTGTAGATAATATTGTGGTAAATCCATGAATACAAATACTTGTGTATATTTCTCATCACTTCCTGGGTTAAAGAGTGCACATTTTTTTAAATAATAATTTTTTATTATGTTATGTTATTCACCATACAGTACATCCTTAGTTTTTGATATAGTGTTCCATTATTCATTATTTGCGTATAACACCCAGTGCTCCGTGCAATACGTGCCCTCACCGGCCTATCCCAGTCCTCCACCCCCCTCCCCTCTGAGGCCCTCAGTTTGTTTCCCAGAGTCCATAGTCTGTCGTGGTTCTGTTTACCCCCCCTTCATTCTTCCCTTCCTTCTCCTACCAATCTCCCTGCTATTTCTTACGTTCCATAAGTGAGTGAAACCATATGATAATTGTCTTTCTCTGCTTGACTTATTTCACTTAGCATAATCTCCTCCAGTCCCATCCATGTTGCTGCAAATGTTGGTAATCGTTCTTTCTGATGGCTGAGCAATATCCCATTGTATATATGGACCACATCTTCTTTTTTTTAAAGATTTTATTTATTTATTTATTTGACAGAGACAGCCAGCGAGAGAGGGAACACAAGCAGGGGGAGTGGGAGAGGAAGAAGCAGGCTCATAGCAGAGGAGCCCGATGTGGGGCTTGATCCCACAACGCCGGGATCACGCCCTGAGCCGAAGGCAGACGCTTAACCGCTGTGCCACCTGGGCGCCCCGTGGACCACATCTTCTTAATCCATTGTCTCTTGAAGGGCATCTCGGCTCCTTCCACAGTTTAGCTATTGTGGACAATGCTGCTATGAACATTGGGGTGCATATGGCCCTTCTCTTCACTACGTATGTGTCTTTGGGGTAAATGAGTGTGCACATTTTTAAGACCTTTGATGCAAATTGCTAAATTTCTTGACAAAAGAATTTTTGCCAATTTGTAGCTTCCACCAGAAGCCAACTGGGTATTACCAGTTTCCTTGCTGTCTGACTTGAATGAAGGACCTAACCTCTTAAACTTCATTTGTCATTAGGAAAGCTGGGTTCATTATTCTACCCTCATAGGATTATTGTGAAGAGGAAATGAAATTATTAGCCCCAGTCTTCTGATTGCTACTCCAAAGACGTTGAAAGTCACTGCTTCTGTCATTAACTAATTGACCCCAGTCCTCCTCCAGGCTAATGGTGTTATCTTGGACTGGTTGCCCTAAGCTGCTCAGTTCCTCATCTGTGAAATGAATGTCTAGGAGACACATGTGTGTGGTAGTCACAACCCTAAAAAAGAGTGGACATTTCAAAACCCAGTAGTTCTAAGATAGAGGAAGACAGCAAATAAAAGTGTCATTCAAAAGAATAAATAAAAGTCACAAGTATGACATATGAACATCAGTATAATAATCTGCTGAGTGCATGTTGGAGCCTTGTATTTCCTTCTTGGTTATGTGAATCTTTTCAAGATTTTTTACATTACTTGACCGACATGAAAGAACTGATGAAATATGTTCTGCCCTTAGTTCCAGAGGGTTTATTTCCTAGCTCTCAATTCAGCTCTGTTGGTGATACTTTTTAATCCCACTCTTGAGTGCTCAAATAGATTGATTTATTCCATATTTATTCATTAGATGCTGTGAGACTATTACCAGGAGTTCTGATTTTTAACAACTTGTTGCTAGATCAGTTAAATGATAGTAACGGCCCTTTGCTTACCTATCCCCTCCCCGTCTACTCAGCTTGTCGTGCTATCTCTAGAGTTTTAATCCCAAGCAGTGTAGCCTTTGTAGTGAAAACCTCTCGGTGAAAATGAGTATTCCGTGAGTGATAACAGTCTTTGGTCCTTTCCCTGAGTTTAAGTCAGTGCCTTTACCTCGACTGTGAGACTTAAGAATCCAGAATCCCTTGATGGCTCATTTGAACTCATCAGGGTTATAATTGACTGCTCGGTGGTAAAGCTTGGGGGAAACCCTGCAATCAGCCAGCTGCAGCTGTGGGGCATTGCCTTCTATGAAACTCGATGAACCTGAGCAGTTAGGCTCTTAGCTGAAATGGTAGAAAGTCGTTTCTTGAGCCTTAGATATGTCACTGGCGTTATTTGCATAGCGATCCAAGTCACGTCTCCACACATCACGCGGCATTTAACACAAGCGCCAAGAGTCAGGCGATCCGCGTGGTGGCCCTGCCTTGGCCGCGCTCAGTGGCCACATTGCTTGGACTGGTTGCTCTGAACTTCAGTATCATCTTTTGTAGATCAGGGATTGGACTAGGAGGTTTGGTTTTAATTCTGACATGATACTTTTTTTGGGGGGAGCTGTCCCTCCTTTCCCTCAATGTGTAAATACCAAGATTTAAAATTCTTTTCTGACAAATAGTCTTTAAGCCTGCATAACAATTCAGGAGTTTAAGCTAAGTGGGCATCCAGGACCATCAGAGATAATTCATGTAACAAGTAGATGGTCAGGGGTTGAGATGGTGGCAATAAAATATTTGAAAATAATAAACATGCTTTCATAAAATACTGGTTAGCAAGGGGGGTGGTAAGCATGTGGTAGGGATGTTACAGTTTCATTTTATAGTTTTCTTCAGGTGAGCTAAATAAAGTGCTTATTACAGAGATGTGTAGGTGTCGTAGGGGTGTTGGAGGTATTGGTACCTGATAATAGATATGTTGGCTTATTTTTAATCCATGCTTTTTGAAAACATAGACTGTTGTGGAAATTTGGAAAAAACCTTATACTATATTAATACTAACTATAATCTATTGAGTGTTTACCATGAGCCGAACCCTGTACTATTTTATGAGCGGTGGGTTCTCCCAGTGAATCAGAGACAGAGAGACTACTCCCACTGCTCCATTTTACAGATGAGGGGGTGGAGGCACAGAGGTTATTTTACTTGCACAGGTCATCAGCCAGCAGGTGGCAGAGCTGGAATTCCAGGTGGGCTGACCTCAGAGCCCATCCTCTTAACTGCTGTACTCTTTGACTCCCTGACCTGGAGGACAGACTCTTTTCCCCCAAAGAGCTTGGCTGAGGAGACAGGACACTTGTCAAGTCAACACTTGTCAAGTCAACACTTGTCAGAACATAGAGAAAATGGCGTTGTCTTACTGTGAGACTTACTGTCTAACTTACTGTGAGACTTGCTTTCCTAGTGTTCCTTTACTCTTGCACCTGCCCAGGAATCTTTGGAGATTTGGGAACCATGTTCTCCCCACTGTTGTGGATAGAATTTCCAGCCCATCTATTAACTTCTCTGAGCTCGCTCTTCCACTCTGTTGTGCTAAATTCAAAAACAGAGACAATGAGAAAATAGGTATTTGTGGCCACCATAAATCTTCACATACCTCATATAAACCCAAGGCAGACGCAGAATTGAAAACTGAAACAGCTTTGGCCAGGGGGCATTGAAATACTGGAAAAATGGGGGCTGTGTCTGCAGATTGTGCGGATTAAGTGCATTTGAGGCACGTAACTTTTGTGGATCAGATCCGTTGGAGGACTGGACTGGAATTCAGCTGGGTTCTTTGTGCTAAATTAAGATTCTTAGTTTGAGCAACAAGGCCAAGAAAATGTCATTGAGCCTTCTGAGATCAGGAATTAATACAGAATTCTGTGTAGAGCAACTTGCATTGCAAAGGTAATTTAATTTCTTAAAGGTACATCCAATAGTTAAACTTTAGTTGTGTACTTAAGCCCTGCAGCATACTAATTAAATGCTCTGTGAGTTCTCTGAGGTGTCCAGCTGTTCCCCTTGATCATTCTTCCTCCTCTGTAGGTGGTGATTTCTTATTCTGTCTCCCCACTCTGTGGGAGAATTTCATCTCTTGCTGAATGACCCTTTGGTTGTGTCCACCCTTTGTGGGACTTGTGGTACCAGGCAGAGCCCCAGCAGGAGAGGGGAAGAAGGCCGGAGTGCCTGCCAGGTAAGGAGGAAAGAAGCCTGTGACTTGTGAACCCAGGTTTGTTGGAGTGATATTTCTTTGTCCCTTTCCATTTCTTTAGAATCCCACTTGCTGCCTAGGATTTGACCCTTTCCTTCCTCCCTCCCGTCCATCCTTCCTTCTTCCCTTCCTCCCTTCCTCCCTCCCTTCCTTCCTTCCTTCCTTCCTTCCTTCCTTCCTTCCTTCCTTCCGAGAGAGGGGTCAGGAAGGGGCAGAGCAGGAGGGGGGGAGAGAATCTTAAGCAGGCTCCAGGCTCATTGAGGAGCCCATCATGGGGCTTGATTTCACCATCCTGAGATCATGACCTGAGCCATAATCAAGAGTCAGACATTTAACCCACTGAGCCACCTTGACTCCTTATTTCTTGTCTAGCTTTCTTCCTTAGATTCTAGCTAAACTATTTTTCTGTTTTTCTCTGAGTTTCCTTAGTAAAGGAAAATGGTGGGTTTTTGAGAGTTAACTTCTTTTATATTGACACCAATTTAAGAAGAATTTAGAGGCTGTACCTAAAAATGTTCTCCATCAGTGGCCTTTGGTGGGGATGTAGCTTTTTACTTTTCAAGATACTAACATTTTTTTTTTAAAGATTTTATTTATTTATTTATTTGACAGACAGAGACAGCCAGCGAGAGAGGGAACACAAGCAGGGGGAGTGGGAGAGGAAGAAGCAGGCTCCTAGCGGAGGAGCCTGATGTGGGGCTCGATCCCACAACGCCGGGATCACGCCCTGAGCCGAAGGCAGACGCTTAACCGCTGTGCTACCCAGGCGCCGCAAGATACTAACATTTTTTAAAGCTTATTTTTTCTGTTCTCTTCACTTCTTGATATGTTTGAGTATTTCATAATTTTAAAAATGGCTGCACTTCTCCCAAAAAGACTCATTCAGTCTGTAAAAAAACAAAAAAAATTAAGGTTTTGTTTAAAATGTTTTTGATAGGTGCTACCTGCACATAAATGTTTTAAAATATATTTTTTCAGCAGAGCCATATGGGTTCTTTTGCCCTAGATGTCTTTGAAAACCAGCAGAATGTCCTGTACTGATCAGCTGTGTGACCTTGAGTAAGCCACTTAATTTTCTGAGTCTCATTGTCCTCATTTGTGAAGTGAGGATGATATTGCAACCTACTTCATCAAGTACGTGGGAGAAGTAAATGAGTTAAATGCATGAAATGCTCGGGACAGGACTTGGCAGACAGCAAATAATCAGTTACTATTTAAAAAGAAAAATAGGTGGAAACTTATTTTTCCTATTAAGGCTACGGAGTTGTGTAGAGGTTATGATAAGCCTGTCTTTGGGAGTCACAGAACGAACTTAAATCTCCGGCCCCTCCCTCATAGGGTGTGTACAGATTGAGCCCCTGGTGAAATGCGAATGATAGTACTTAACCTTCTGAGCAGGAGAATAAAAGGGGCTAGTATAAAGAAGTGCTGAAAATATCTTGGCACATATTAAATACTCCGGAAATGATAACTGTCATCTTGCCATTATAGCTCAAAGTGGCATGTTCTTTTCAGTCTTTTCTATGCAGACTTTAAACAGTCATAATTAAGTATAAGTACAATTTCATGTCTTGCTCTTTTCAAGTGATACTATATCTCACAGGCCTACCACAGCAACTGTAGAACCCGCAAAGCCAGCATTTTAATGACTGCGCAGTATTTCATCAAGTTGTTACGTAAACTGATTTCCCTGTTTCTTTAGGATTGAGCACTGAAGTCGTTTCCGAGCTTCCCATTAGAAGCGAGACCACGTGAAACATCTTTATACACAGAATCTTCCATATTTTGTGTCATTACCTTAGAAAGGATTCCCTGAAGTACTGTTACCAGTATGTGACTGTTCATGATTCTTTGTCTGCCTCAGTGAACAGCAGGCTCCGTGTGGGGCTCGGCACTCTAGCCTCAGCACCTAGCGCAAAGTCCGTGCTCAGCAAATAGTTACTGAGCTAGTGAACACATGTGCACGGTATTGTGTGATTTTTCTGAATGTATGAAGACCTTAATGTTTCTATCCTAGTTTTTTAAAAGATTATTTATTTATTTATTAGAGAGCGAGTGAGCATGAGTGGTGCGGGGGAGGGGCTGGGGAGAGGGAGAAGCAGACTGCTGATCAGGGAGCCTGATGTGGGGCTCGATTCCAGGACCCTGGGATCATGACCTGAGCCGAAGGCAGACGCTTAACCAACTGAGCCACCCAGGTGCCCCTGTTTCTGTCCTATTTTATTTTAAAATAATCTTAAAAGCAGCAGAACTTTTTAGCCATTGGGGTAATAGGAAAGGTAATAGTAGGTCATATTTGTTGAGTGCTTTCTATGCCCCAGATACCATCCTCAGTACCTTACGTGCGTTACCTCCTTCAGTTTGCTTAACGCTGCTCTGCAGTAAGGACTCTATGACCATTTTATAGATGGGGAGACAGAGGGGTGAGTCGACTTGCCCCAAATCACACAGGTGGTGAGTGGTGGAACCCTTGTTCACATGAGGCAGTCAGACCTTTATTCTCTGCACTCGATGACTAGTATCCCCCCTACTTTACTGTTCCAGCAGCTCGCCCCTTTCCATGTCAGGCAGTCTAACAAATGATTCCCAGGGAACCTGAATTTCTTGGCCAGATTCCAAACAAGGTGTGAATCAGGTGTCCCTGAGCCTGGAGGGTTTGCTTCAGTCTCCGAATCGCTTACAGGTGCTTGTTATTTAAAAGTCTCACCTTTGCAGTTCACCAAGTGAAAGATGTGCAAATGTATTTTTTTTTATAAACCTTAGCTTTTTTTATTGAAGGGAAGAATTTTATTACATTGTTAAACATTCAAGGCAGCTGGTAGATTTAGAACATCGTCCATGTGGGAGTTATTAATTCATGAAGGAATATCTGGGACCAAACAATACAAAGGATAGGATCCTAGGGATTAACCAGTAATGCTTCCATTTAGTTAGCAATTGAAATAGAACAATTTTTAAAGAGTATCAACTGTGTTATTACAGCCATTTCTTCACTCTCTCTTTCCCCTTATCAGTTTATTATTTGATAATAATGGGGATAATGGAGATAATGGCTGGGGATTTTAAAGAATATTTGCATCTGTGAGCACTACGTGGTATTTTTTTCCCCCCTTTGCAAATAAATGACTCTTAAAAACAGCAGGTAGTTTATCTTTAGACTGTTATTTGAATGTAGTGATTTTATGATTTAGTCATTTATTTGTAGCTTTTGTTCTGGTTGCTTGTGTTAATTTGTAATAGTAAATGCTTACACTTGCCACGGATGTCATGGTTATGCCATTGCACAGGTAGTGTGAAGGAGGGGCAGTGGAGGTGAGCCCTCCTGTTTACGTAGCTAACATTCATTACGGCCCTCCGGCCCAAAGCCGTAATCTCATACCTCGTTCAACCTCCCTGGGCTTTTATTCCCAAGAAATAATGAAAGGCTTTTTGTGGGAAGTAACAGCCTCACTAGTTGGCTTTCGATAAAACCAAGGAATTCTGATTGGCAGATATTGGGTCAAAATGGAAATGTTTCCTGTGCACATGCCTGTCCTCCAGCTTCTTCGTAGTGCAGGAGAGAGCTTCACTTGGTATCAACAGAAAACAAAGTGCACTTGGAGATGAGGTGAGATGCTTTTATCCTTAGTGCAGTTTCAAGAATTACATGTGGTTTCGTATCAGCCCGCCTCCCCTAAATAGATAAATTAAAATCACCCAGATGTAGATGGAAATAACTTTGGGATGGCAGGAAGGACTGTGCCTAAAGCAACGTGTCATTTTTTGAGAAAACCCAAATGTACCTTTTTAAGGATTCACTATATTGCGGGCTCAGTCACAAAAACTTGGGTGTGAATCTGGATTCTGTACTTACATAGCTGGGTGCTGTTGGTCAAGTGTCTCAGCCTCTCTGGGTCTCATTTTCTTCATGCCACTGACTCGTATGTTGAGTGTGAGGATTAAATGAGACCAGCCTATAATGTGCTCGGCACAGCCTCGTAGGGCCGTAGCCTTTCTATAAACAGTTCTTTCCTGTGACTTGGATTCTGGTTCTGTTCCCTTTGCTGAAGACCCTGTGACCTAGAGAAAGCTGGTTTACCCTGCGAGGCTCAGTGTCGTCGAACAGAAGTTTTACTAACTCTTAGAGGTGCTGTAAAGATCAAGTAGAATGTGTTTGGAGAAATCTGGTCTAGGCACGAGGTGAGCCCTTGCTGACATATCTTCTGGGTCACTGACCATCCACTGAATGGGGGGGTGCCTGGTTGCGGGAGTCCCGTTGTGAGAGGCCCCTCGTCAGATGTGGGTCCACAAAGAAATCAGTAGCTGCTTTTCAGGCCCCAGAGAGAGGATGGGCGGGGATGTCTGACAAAAGTCTGTCATGTGTCAGTAACTGTATCTGTTGCCTCAGTGAACCCTCACAGCAGCCCCGCACGGACGCGTGCTTGCTCACTTCCCTCCACCCACTGTGTGGGCCCAGAAACAAACTCACTGAGGCAAATACTCACTGCGGAAAGAGCTGGAGAGTTCCAGGCTGGTCACTTACTCGCTCTGTGACCCTGAGCAAGTTAATCTCCTCTTTGAGGCCCAATCTCCTTACCTGGAAATGGTGAGTGAACGTGTCTTAGCTCAGGAGACTGTTGAGAGGACTAATAGAGATAATCTCAGTGTTGGTGAGATTTGGTGTGATGGGTTTTTGACTGACATATGACTTTGGAAAATTATGTTTTCTTCAAAAGACACACAAGATTTGAAGACACAGTAGGCTGGCCTTACATGTAAAGAAAATTGTTGACATATAGAAATTAGTGTGAATGTGGGTGAAGAGACGGGAAGAGATCAAAGATAAAAGGAGAATTATCTGGGCATCTAGTGGATTTGTTTATTCTGTTAGAGACAACAAGCATGCTAGTAATCATTTTATCTCTCAGAACAGGGAAGAAGCAAGGCGAAATTATGCCTGCACTTAAATCTGATGAATAGTGAATAAATGCCCATAAAGGGAATTGATAGGAGCCTTGTGTTTTAGCTTGCTTGTTAAGAGTACAAGAGTTGGTACTGGACCCCCTTCAGTGAGCCAGTTGGGAAGACTGTCTTATAATGAGGACTGACAGATGGAATAGGGGTAGAAAGCCTCCCATCAGTGGAGGTTTCTAACAGGTAACAAGATTGTTTGTCAGAAATGTCATGGATGGTGTGTGGCCCTAGGTAGGAGGCTGGTCTCTTGATTAGTTAGTAGTGAAAAGGCCATTTAGTCCAAGTCAGGAAAAATAAAATTATATATAGATCGTTCTAAAAAACTGTAAATGAAAATAGACTAATGGGGTTACCCTGGAGGGTTGGGGAAGGAACTTCATAAAATAGGCAAACACCAATGCCTAAATGACTTTTAGCCACTAAAATGTCTATGCCAGGTCAGAGTTTATTTGAGAACTGGCAAGATGGAAATGGCTTGATCTTCTTTCATCCTGTTATCTGATCCCAGGACACTTCTCTAAGTCAGGTGGGCCACCTTCAGTTCCTCGCAAAGACTTTCCTCTCTGGACTAGATAATACAATGGCCTTTCCAGTTTTTAGATTTTATTATTTGGGGGGTATATTCTTTTCCACAACCAACTGTGAGATTAAACGTTCTCTTTAAGGAGAGGGAGTTTTATAACGTGAAGCACTGACATCTGAGTTATTACGTCTGTTAATGTTCTGCAGTTACACCTAAAGATGTTGGGTTACTTATCAAAATAAAAATGAATCTTACTCAAGAGTTTATTAGCTACTATGGGAAAATTATATTGAGGTCATACATTCTATCAGATATTCCTACTGATTATCTGAAAAGCATTGTATTTAAAATAATTTGTAGAGGTGATTAAATATTGATTCATATATTAAGGATCATGCCATTTAGGTTGGGAGCAGGGCTCGGATGTCTGATTTATTTATCAGGCTTTTTGAACATAGTAAATAGGGAAGGGAAGAGCACACTCTGGCTGTGTACCCAGCATTGTAATAGGCATTTTCACATATGCAGTCTCAGTTATGCCTTCTGCCCCCTTGTGCTGAAACATCCTGGGTCCTGGACTCTCAGTCCTGATTGCTTTGGGTCACATCAAGACTCTTCACTTCTTAGTTATTGTGTGATTTTGGTCCGGATGCTTAATTTTTCTGAACCTCAGATCTCATCCAAAAAAAAAAAAAAAAAAAAGATAATCCTCTAAGGCAGATAGGAGAATAAAATAAGCCATTGGCAGGTAAAGCACTCAGCACAGTGCTTGGCATACAGTATATGCCCATAATTTTGACTATTATTATTGTTTGGGGTTATCCCAGTTTTATGGATGAGGAGGACCTAAATGTAAAAAATTAACCTCCATCAGATTAAAGGATGCTCTCTTGGGCAAAAGATGTCTTCTTGGAGAAGCTTTGAGCAGTGTTTCTCTTACCTTTAATGACAAAACTGAATGCTGATTCCTCCCTTTTTCCCACAGACGATGCTCACTGGCCAGGTGTTACTCCCATCTCCTGGAGCTTACTTTCTGTTGGGAGGGAAGGGATGGCTGACAGTACCAAATATTTGAGAAAGCATGGTCATTTTCTATCGTGATGAGTGCTGTAAAGACCGTAGGACCAAGCTGTGTGATCCAGGCTGTGGCCAGGCTTTTGTAGCGAGGGCCGTCGGATGTCTCTGAGGAGGTGCTGGGTGAGTTCAGATCTCAGTATGGCAAGGAGGTAGTCCGCCACTGGTAGATCTGGAGATGTTCCTGCTGGAGGGAGCAGTGTGTGAAAGAGAAAGGAACTGAGCCTGTTGCCTGAATGGAAAGCAGGCCTGTGTCTGCGCAGGGCACTGAGCGGCCTGGGAAATCCCTGGAGCCATGATAGTGAGTGTGCATGTATTTTAAGAGCAGTGGGACACTCTGGAAGGGTTGCAGCAGGGAGTGACATATTCTCATCCTTCATTTTATTCATATGTTATGATTCTACACAGAGTAAACGAAAAGATTCGAAGAAAGTTTTGTGTAAACCAACAATGAAAAAAATAGAAAAAGAAGTGAGGTCAGCTTGATGTAAATGTTTTTATCGAAGGTGTGAGTGGTTTTATAATGCGACCTTCAGCATTTGACATTATTGCACTTTGTGAACCCCTCGTGGCTAATCCAGATTCTTCGGGACCCATTTTAGGTCCTACCTCTGCTGTCAAATTCTTTTCACATCATTCTTTCCCACTTTTTTTTTTTCTAATACTTTCATTCTTTATTCTTTCCTTGTTCTGTTCTTCAATCTCCTGGGCAGTGCTTGTTTCCGACTGCACTTTGAAGAATGCTAACTACCGGGCAGGACGCTGCTGTAATGCTAAAATTCAGACTCTTTCAGCCTGGCCTTTGAAAGTAATCAGTTTATCAGTCTTGTAATCCATCAAAACAAGGACCCTTTTGTGTGCCAGATTCTGCACCCATCTTTGATTGCTGTGGTAGTTAAGTGAGCAGTTCTTGTTTTGTCGTTAGAGAGCTGCTTGAGAACTAGCACTCTCTTTGGGACCTCCTAGGTCAATCAGGACTTCTTAAGGAAGCGTCAGTTGGAGAACAGATTAAAGACACCGTCTGGATCCAGCCACCTTTAGTCTAGTTTCTTCCAGCTCCCCTTCAGACAAGCTTTTTGGTTCCCACAATAATCAGCTGTTTCTCCGAGACTCTTAGCACGGGGGAGCTGTGAAGTGTTTTCAGTCTGTGAGACTCCGGGACGCCTTTGTGGGGCTGTGCTCGGCCCGCGCAGTGTTGGTATTAGGGAAATGAGACCGTGAGAGGGCTCCCTTATCTGTGCATTGGCAATAGGGAAGATAGCCTTGTAATAGAAAAAAATCTCAGAGGGGAAGGCATAATAAAATCAAGCTGGTTTATGGTTCGTCAGTCCAAAAAGCTTTTAAGCCGTATCTATGAAGGTGGATTCGCTTAATGTTTGCTCTGCATTTCAGGCATGGTTGTGTGATAAGTGGTGTAAATTTAGCCTCTTTAAGCCTGATCTCCTAGGGGTTGAGTTTTAAGCATTGGAACTTTATTTGAAAGGACTCTATCGATTGGGCTTTTATTTGGTCTCTCCATACTAAAGAGAGGTAATAAATAATGGTTTGGCCTCCCTGTTAGGGTTTTTGTTTTTTTTTTTAAATTCACTTTATAGGTCTCTCTCTCTCTGCCCCCATTCTCCACCTTCTATTTCTAACTGTTCTCCTTAAAAAGACTAAAGTGGTAGGAGAGAGGGGGAAAAAAGGGAAAGAAAAATCAACTGTCACATTGTGAACATAATTGATTCAATAAATAACGTCTTTCAATTCCCAAGGCAAACCTCACAGTCTTCACTTATGTCAATTAGTGTTCAGCTCGGTAAGTGGTGGCATTCTTAATTTAGACGGATGGGTAGAGTTCACCAGTGCTCACTTCCTAAGGAGAGAGTGCACTTTCCTGTTTTTAAAGACATACCACCAGATTTATGCAAAAAGGAGGTTGCAATGGAATCAACATGGCCGTTTTTATTCTTCCTGAAAATAGAGGGAAGGCATTTAATTATTGTTCAGGGTTTTGTTGAAACAAACAAATGGAAACAAGGGGTATGAAAACTACTAGATTGTAAGCTCCCTGTGGGCAGGGGCTCTGTCTTGTTTGTTCACCGTTTAATCTCCAGTGCACACAGTAGGTACATAATATTTGTTGAGTGGATCTGTTGATGAATGAATGAGAGCAGAAATGAGTGCAATTAGATCTTAGGGTAAGAATTAGGTTAAATTTCATTGCACTGGTGGTTTCGTCCCCCCTCTCCTCTTTACCCCCTATTTCTTTGCAAGGAGAGTAGCTCCAAGAGGACCAGAGGACCATGTGTATCATATCTTCCGAAACGCATTCCCAGACTGGCAGGGCCGGAGGGGATCTTCGAGGTGGTGTCAGGCTGCCATTCACAAATTCTAGTAAATGAACCAGTTGTGCTTCAGAACCACATGAGATACATTATAAATCTAGAGGTTCCAGGCTCCAGGCCCAGACATGCTGACGGTGTGGGTCTCAGTAAGGCGTGGGGATCCCTGTGTGCTTCCGTGGGTCCCCCTCCCAGTTCTGGTGTGCAGCTGCACTACCCCTTTGGCCTTGCTGTCCCCTCAGCTCTCCAGTCGCAGTTACTCCTTGGTAAAAAGTGACTCAGCTAAAGTACCCCCAGAATAACTGGCGGTACTGTGACCAGAGCCCGGCTCTCCCAACTCTGACAGCCATGCTCCTGGTCTTAGAGTTTGCAGCGTTGGTTCACCCCCACTCTGTGCTTCTCAGCATTCTGTCAGGATCCTTTAAGTGGTACTTCTTCCTTGTAGGACCGGGGCAGTCTTTGTGGCGATGGCTGGCCACAAGCGGAAGGAGCATCGGAAACCGCAAGGATATGTTACATTTTGTTTGGTGTACTCTGGCACTCCGTATATTTTATGGTCTTCTCTAGGGGCTCACTCCCTTGCCGTGCCACAGAGTAAACCCCTGGTAGGAAGCCCCCGCCTTTCTCCAGAAGCTCCCTGTCTACCAGACCTGCCTGATCACGGGCCTTACCTGCGTGCTTGCTAAAGGTGCACAGCCCTGGGGCCTGCTTGAGCCCTATTAAATCAGAGTCTTCCTGGGAGCGGCCTGGGGACCTGTGTTTTAAGTTAGCTTAGATTATTCCTGTTCCCTGTAAACTACTTTCTAGTTCCTGAGAACAGTGTCTCCCATTCCCCCTGCTCTGACCTCCTTAAACCTCTCGTTCATAATTACGTCATCATCCTGTCTTTTTGTGAAGGTTTATCCCCTGGTCTGCAGAACTTGCTCTTGAATGAGGAAAGAGGGAGTGTCTGCTTTCCTCTTTCCTTTGGGCAGATTTTGACTGGCAAGGTGGGTGCATGGACAGGTCGGGATGTGCATTTGTGGAATGAGCATGTGAGAAGGGTCAGGGGAACCTCTGAAGCCAGAACAGAATGGCTTTGTTCTTTCCTTGCATTATTACTCAACAGATGTAGGATTTTGGGAAAATTGCTTAAACCTCTTGGAATTAATGTTAACTAACTCATCTGTAAAATGGGAGTAAGAATAGTACTTGTTCAGGGGTTTTGTGTGTATTAAACTCAGAGATGGAGACTTTTGTGCAGAGGGTGACTGGAGAGGGCCCTCAGGAACAGCCCTTGCTAGAGGGAGTGGGGGAAATAGGGTCAGGCAGGAGGAGACTTTGAACTGTGTGTTGTTGTGGTGAAGGTCTCAGCTGATCCCACGGGGACCTCTAGAAATGGGATGTCCTTCATGGTTGCTGGAGTTGAGGGAAGGGGGCTGGGCCTGTAGACCCCTGTATCCACCAGTCCTTGGATGTGGGCCGCTGCTGGAGAGGGGACATGGCCTCAGCTAAGGCAGCTCCGTGTGGCTGAGGGTGACTGTGCCTCCAGTGCTGGCAGGTGGGGAAGAGGTGCCCGGTGCTGAAGGGGTCTCCGTGGTGCACCCTGCACCCACTACTCAGGACCATGCTCACGAAAACCTGGGCAGCCAGCGTAGCGCATTCGTAAGTGCTCAATAAATACTCGTTATTGCCATTATGTTCCAGCTCTGGCAATGCCACTTAGCAGCTGGGCTACTTTCAAGAAGTGACTTACCTTCTCTTGGCCTGTTTTCTTATGTTTAAAATGGAGATTCTGAACTCTCCTGTGCCCACTTCCCTTGACTAATTCTGAGCCCATGTAGAGAAAAGGTAGGTGAAACTGGTGAGGAAAATATTATGAAAATGTAAGGTATGATTATGGGCTTACTTTTCTGAAATGCATATAGGGCCGTGATTTGGATTCCTTGAAGGGAAAGGGTCGTGACGGATATAAAAGTGCTTGTGCGCGAACTGTGCGTTCTCATGAGTCTTTCTTCTCTCTCTAGGGAATTAGAATAATGGAGATGCTGCTGAAGGAACAGTGTGGTGCCCCCTTAGCCGAATAGAGAATCGTCAGTGAGTATCAAAAGCAAAATCAGAATTATTTCCTCCAGCCATGTTTTCCTGCTTGCAAGCCCTGTTTTAGGCATCAGCCTCCCTGGGCTACTCGGGCCGTACATTCTCCGGTTAGGGGCAGAGAAGCCTGTCTCACAGGTGGTCCGTTATCTCTTCAGTACCTTCATTGACTTCGTTCTTTGATTTTCAGAGCAGTTTGGTACCACGTGCTGGGTTACAACTGCATTCAAATGGTTTAAACCGCTCAGCACAATCCAGCATGATTGCGACCCTCAAGGTGCCATAGATTTGTAGACCGCGGTTCAGGATTAGCTGAAGCTTAATTTTATTGTTCTGGGAACAGTGAAAGAAGGGGTTTAAAAGCTGTATTTGAAGCAGGAAGAGAAACAGAACAGGGGCATGTTTTGATTGGCCAGGGAAATCAGTGTGTTTTATTGGTCATAAATACTTGTACTGGTTGGGAGTGGCCGCCTGAAACGCTATAGAGAAGGATTCTGACGTCTTGAGAGTATTCTTGGGCTCTGGGTAAGGGTGCCATGCCTAACACTGCGTGCTTTGTGCGGAGGATGCTGGAAAGGCACCTGCCACCTCTTGTTGAGGACAAATCCTGTCGGGGTCACAGGTAGCAGGGGGTTTTTAGAATTACTTAGTTTTTTTTTCCCTTAAGTTTCCCTTAAGCATTTTATTGTCCACATGAAGGAGAATGGTCTCCATCGCAGAAGGGACAGAATGAAGTTATTTAAGAGAGAACCAGAGCCTAAAATAAATGAGTACGATGGATTTGCATCTGACCAAATTTATTGAACTTGCATTTTTTTTTTTTTTAAAGATTTTGTTTATTTATTCGACAGAGATAGAGACAGCCAGCGAGAGAGGGAACACAAGCAGGGGGAGTGGGAGAGGAAGAAGCAGGCTCGTAGCGGAGGAGCCTGATGTGGGGCTCGATCCCATAACGCCGGGATCACGCCCTGAGCCGAAGGCAGACGCTTAACCGCTGTGCCACCCAGGCGCCCCTGAACTTGAATTTTTAACTTGAGTAAAGCAAGCATTGTCTTGGGTAATTCATCATTACCTCAGATTTCCTTATGTTGGCTTAAAACTATAGTACGCTTGGTTTCGTAGCAGCAACCTTGGACTCTAATTGTGATGTACAATAAAGTCTGAGAACAATTAACCAAAGGAGAAGCAAAATGAACATTTATGTACAAGTTTTTCATTCGGCATTGAACGCGTGCTAGCCAGGCCTGGAAACAGATTTATTCATGACTGGGGAGGCTAAATAAGATAATTTCATTTAGCACAAGCACGGCACATGGCAGGTGCTCAAAAATGTTGAAGCAGAATCGAAATATGCTGCCTTCCTACACCTACTCTGTTCTTTGAAAACGAATTTTGAGGCATTTTTGTGAGGCTCGCAAGTAGCCCTAGAGCTCACGTCCTGGAGCGTGGATCCCATCTTATCCCAAAGGGTGAGGTCTAAGGTCAGCTCCAAGTTAAATGAGAGAACGTGACGGGACTCCACTTACAAGTATATATTGTTTTTCAAACTTCAGATTAATGATTTGGAGCGTCCTTGACTCTCAGAATCATCTGGGGCATCTGTTAGACATAGCGCGATGGGCCCCACTCTCAGAGTTTCTGAGTCAGTAGGTCTGGGGTGCCGTCCGAGGATTTGTATTTCTAGCGGGCTGCCAGGTGATGGCGATGCTGCTGGCCCAGGGCTCTCGCTTTGAGAACAGTTGCTTTAGATGAGGTCTCGTCTCTGAGTGGAGACAGATGAAATACAAGGGCCCTGAGCAAGCTAATAGCTGGGGTCTTCAAATTGTCGTCACGGATTTTGTTGCCTTTAGATTAATCGGAGGAATGATTTTCTTGTGTGTCTTTTCCTTGATGTTAGCATCCCAGCCACGTGCTGTTTAACTTTTTTTTTTCTTTCTTAAGTGGTGACATGCTCCACCCTGGAGGAAAGACAGCTGAAAAGAACAGAGATGACCCTCACACCAACTTGTGTTTTTGATTTTAAGTGAAACGAGGAAATTCAACAAGCATCACCTATTGCCATAAATTACCCATGTTCTTGTGTTTTTTCTTTATTTTTTTTTTTTAAGATTTTATTTATTTATTTGACAGAGAGAGAGACAGCCAGTGAGAGAGGGAACACAGCAGGGGAAGTGGGAGAGGAAGAAGCAGGCTCCCAGCAGAGGAGCCCAATGCGGGGCTCGATCCCAGGACCCTGGGATCACACCCTGAGCCGAAGGCAGAGGCTTAAGGACTGAGCCACCCAGGCGCCCCTCTGTTTTTTTTTTTTTTACTGTGATTGAAAGTCAAGCCATGAACTCGGGGCTTTACATTGTTTCTAAAACCAACTTACTGTCTTTCAAGTGAAGTGGTTGAGGTTTGGGGACTACCGGGATTTTAGTGTGGGACAGTTGTATTCAGGGCATTTAATGCAACAGGGGTTTTGAAGGATTTACGTAATTCAGGCTCTTTTAATTCATGACCCAGGGGGGCAAATGTGAAGTAAGGGATATATATATATATATATATATATATATATATATACACACACACACACACTGTTACCACATAAATCTAACCCAAATTAGAACGTGTTGCCGAGGCTATAAGCATTTTTTCAATATCCATTTTATTGAAGTATTATTTATGTACAAATAAATAGACCAATTTTAAGCATACAGTTTGGTGAGTTTTGACAAATACATAGTTATGTAAGCATGGCAAAAAAGATGATATAGAACATTTTAAGGCTTTGATGTTGCTGGCCGTGTTTTTGCCAGCTTATTGCTCCCTTTTTTTTGTTGACTATTATTACAAAGTTTTGGCAAGCTTGAAATATGCCTGTTTTAATGGAACTTCTTTTCTCAAAATTGGCTCTATGGAAAATGGAAGAATGGTTGTTAAAATGGAAGAATGGTTGTTTTTATGAGCAATAAAATGTCACATTTAAAGGAGGGGGGTCGGTATCAGGTCTAAGGCTGTAGAGGGTCAGTCAGTTACTGCCCTCAGGCCAAATCCAACCTGCTCTCTGCTTTTGTAGATAAAGTTTTATTGGAACACAGCTATGTCGCTGGCTTTGTTTGGACTGCAAGACCCGCCGAGTCAATAGCTGTGACAGAGCTCGCCTCCTGCAAGACTTAAAATATTTCCTGTCTGATCCTTTAAGGAAAAGCTTTCTATCCCCTAGGTTCGAGCATGCCCCATCCTAAGGATCAAGGAGCCTTGTGGTGGTTGTTTAGCCTTTTTTATATAGCATTGGACCGCATGTTACCTGTATTTCAAAGTTAATAGTGTGACAGTTTAGTCTCCCTGTATTAGCGCTAACCTCACCACTCGGATGATTTTATTTTAAGGCCTAAAAAAGCATTGAAATGATCACAACAGTGAAGTTAAACTAGCAGCAACAGTCATCGTTACCATTGCTCGTGAAGTCCCAGTGCACATGCATCATGGAGTAGAAATGTAGGCATTTTGTTTAGCAGATAAAGCAGCCCCGCGATGCGGCGGGAGTCTAGGTCCTGTGTACGGTGGGCTCCATTTGCCAGTCGGGAATTTTGCAGTTCTTAATTTAAAAAAAAAAAAAATTCTGTGGGATTTGGATGATTGTGCACGGGGAGACATTATTTACTATTTTTATATCATACCACATTTCAGATTTGCATGATTTAAATTCACATAGACTGTGACCATCTTGTATGTGGTGCCCAGTCCTCAAGCTACTCCCCAGAACTCTCTGGCCTGTGTATCCACGTGGGCATTTGAAAATTAGAAAGCTTCGAAGGTGATTTTGTCATGAGCCAGAATGGAGGTGCGTAAATCTCACTAACCAATATGCTCATGGTGTTGCTGCTGACATATCCATTTGATAGACTTTTGATTTCCTGTCATTTTTGAATAAAACAAATAGCCCTGACATCTGTTTGTTCTTGCCTCCGGCAGCTTGGTGAGGTTTGATAACATGGCAGAGTTCTTTCACACTGGAATGATTAAGCCCTCAGTTTTAGATCTGTCTTAACTCCCCTTTGAACCAGCTCCTCTGGGTCGCTGGACTTAATCAGGTGCTAGCTTTGTTCAAAGATCATTAGGAGGCAGAAATGCAGTTTCTTCAAGAATTATCCATAGTGCTAGAATTCAAGTGACTTTTAAGAGTTGCTTCAGAAAAGAGGCAAATAAGTATTGATTGGCGAGACATGTTTATTAGGTAATAAGGCCTGTTTGCTTTCTCTTGCAGGGGAGCTGTGTTATGCTACTTTTGCTCGAGAATCCCTTCTTGGCCGTAACACATCACTGATGCAGTTTTCCAAATACAAGCTTAAGGATACAGTGTCGGCAGCTTAAAGAAGAGGAGACCTCCGTGCCAGGGTGTGAAACTCTATCCTCCCCTGGGAGCCTGACTCAGCTAGTGGCCCTCTTGGACATGAGACCTTCTAGGTGGATTTTTATGACACAGTATCTTTATGATTTACAAATAAAGGAAAAAATCCAGAGAAGGTGACGTCTGCCCTTCTTCAGGATGTCCTGCTGATTGCCTGGTGATGGTGTCAGGGAAGCCAAGGACGGGCTAGAGGCCTGGCAAGTGGCACTTGTGCCCGTATGTTATCAGCATTATTGCTCATAGGTTTCATGAGAAGATTTTGGGACCGATAAAGGAGTTGAACCTGATACTTGATGCATAGGTGGCCTACAACAGAAAGGAACGTACCGGGCCTATGTTGAAGCTATGCCAGATTTAGAGTAATGTTTGATTCTCAGAAATCGGGAGCATTTGATATCTACCCATAAGTACTACCCGAGGGCCATCAGTATAGCTTCTGTAACGTAACATGTCAGCTGTGGGATTTGGTCTTCTGAAAGAACATTGCGTGGAGAGCAGGGAGGCAGGGTGTAACTTTGGCATTGTGAGATGTGGAGCCGATCCCTCTCTGTGTTTCACTGGCAAGTGGGGAGAACTGGGCACAGATGTCTGTCTCGTGATGATTAAACACAGAAGGGCGGGGGGGTGGGTTATTGCAAAAAGCACAGGTGTGGGAATTTGACAGGCCTGTGTTTGAGTGCAGGTGTTGCCACCCACTGCTCAGTGATCGGTCATTTACATAATTTTCAATCTTTCTGAAGCTCCTTATTTTTAATTGTACAACGGGGTTATAGGATGAACTTCGTGAGGTTGTTGGGCTGATTCGAGGTCACATCTACCAAGTGCAGTATGCTACTACCTCTTGCAGAGTAGAAGTCTCGTAAACAGAAGTCATTATTATGTGAAACCATTTTGAAAATGTACTTTTCAGATGTATTGTAAGGTAGTATTACTGTTTGAAAATTAGGTGACGGTAGTTTGCATTTCCCGTGATTGGAAGCCAAAATATAAACGCACACTACGTAACAGAAAGCTTGAAGAGAGGCAGTAATTTGGAATTTATCTGCTTAAGATAAAAATTGGGCCATTACTGGCAAGACTGGGGGAAATCGTGCTTGTTTTTTAATATTTGAAAATTTTTCCACTTAGTGCAAGTGATGAATTTCAAAGCAATTTCATTTTTTCATACAAGCCTGCCAGCGTGAGCTGCTTCTTATTGTATTTGAGCTGTTTGTGCTGCTTGAGTTTTGTCCCTTAGGATAATTCTCATTTTTTTCATTCTTCAGGTGTGTTGGAGGGAAAAAGAATGGTAGAAACCAGAGCACACTTTGACTTCCTTTTCCAGGTTGTAAATGGCATTTGGTAGGCTTTTGGGATAATAGCCCATTTCAGGAAATAAAAGGTGATGTCAATTATCCCAAAGGTGAGAGGTTAGAAATCCGTATTTGGAGGTTGACATTGGAATGAACTTAATGCTTCATACTCAGCAACGTGCATCCTCTGACGGCAGTTCTCAGCCTTGGGTGTTCATTAGAACCGCCTGGGGAGCTCTAGGTACCACCCCCTGCTGCCCGGATTTTGGCCAGAGCAATATAGCAGAATCTCCGGGGGTGGAACCCAGCGTCCGTATTTTTTAAAGCTCCCTGGGTGGTTCCAGTAGGCAGCTAGGGATGAGAATGCTGTAGTGAATTCTAGGTGATTTTCAGACATTACCTGATTTCTTTCTCAACACTTCTAAAGTAGGAAAGGATCTTTGTAGCAAGAATTTTTGTTAGAACTAGAAAGAGTGAAGCACCAGAGAGACGGAATTTTTGCCCTAATTGCCTGGAGCCGGGGTGGCCAGTGCAAATGGCTTTGGGCACCTGGCAGGTGATCTCATGAGTCACTCGGGCAGGTGGCCACTGGGACACTGTGGGGACGCACACCTGTGTAAAGGTGGGCAGCTGCTGCCCGGCTCCCCCACACTGTAACCGTGTAGCTGGCTTTTCAAGTGATTCCAATTTCCAGTTTGGTAGGAAAAGACAGATTATTTGAAAGAGAAGAATTCTCCCAGTTTTTACAGGTTGGCGATAATTCACAATTGTTTAAAACATTGTGCCGGCCATACAAAACGTGTTTGCCAGTAGTTTTCAGCCTCTGCCTCAAAAGTGTTAAGACCTGGCTTAAACACCCCAGCCAATTTTTAATAGATTTGCATTTTCCCATTCTGGATGTCAGCTGCATTCTGCCTCTTCTGCAGGACAGCTTTGAGATGTATTTTCTTCCCATTCCCAGAAAACTTCCGGTCACTCAGTATTTCTTTTTTAATACTCTGCAGGCATCCATTGCTTTGAGCTTCACATATATGGCTTAAAAATCTTATGCTCTTTTTAAAATTAATTAGAGCTTGTTAGAGTTTATTTTTATTTTATGTCAGAATCCTTTTCCTGTGAGAAATGTCAAAACCAGGAGTTCCACCCTACTGGGCATCTTAGGAATAAGTGTGGGAAGGGGTTAATTCACAGACCGGCCAGTTGCCTCCTGACTGGGCGGCCTAGCCTACACTTCATTTAGGAAAAAAAAAAAAAAAAAGCCCAGCCTGGAGCCCAACGAGGGCTTGAACTCACAACCCTGGGATCAGGACCTGAGCTGAGATCAAGAGTCAGACCCTTAACCGACTGAGCCACCCCGGTGCCCTTGAGCCTATACTTCAAGATGATGATTTTGTAGAGTGATGGCCACACTTCTACTTGTCCCAGAAATCCTCGGGGAAGAGTGCTAAACTGTAGGCTCCCAGACCCTCCCTCAGAGATTAGGATTCATGAAACTGCATTTGGGACGGGGGGATCTACACTTTAAAGCGAATTCACCAGGAGATTCAGTTGTGCTGTTCCACAGACCATATTTTGAGAAACGCTGATTTCGGGGCCGTGTTCTTGCCCTCGTAGCATGTAAAAAGGTTTTGTGGTCATTTGGGCCCACCGATCAATAGACTTGACCGCTCAGGATGCAATATAAAGTTCTTAATGCAGAGGTAAGCTGACTGAGGCTGTCCCTTCATGATTGAGGTGCTTTTACCATGAAGGTGCTTTTATGGCTTCAATCATATGTGGATAAAAAAGGCGCTGTATTCTTTTTATATAAATTGCTTTGTGTATTTTATAAGCAGTATATATGTGGTAATAATATCCCATTTGTCAGACATTGTAGGGTTCGTGGTATAGACAAGTCAAGGTGGTTCTTTTAAGTCACACATCTTTTTTCCTTTATTTGAACCATTTACATTGTAACTCTTAGTATACATTTCCCTGCTTTTGTGTACAATCTCGTAGAAATAATGAAAAAATGTTATGGTCATCCTTTATGTTTTTCATTGTTTCAGGCCCTCTTTGGGTTTGTTAAAGCCCCTCCACCAAATGGCTCTGCTCTTTGAGCTCTGCAGTGGTTACTGTCGCCTGCCCCTGGGAAGCTTCCTCTCGTTCTGTCTGGGGTTGGGAACTCATGTCACTGCATGCTGTACGTCTCAAGTAACAGTAAACAGGATTCGAAGGGCTTTTCTGAGAACAGTAAAACGAACGAACGTTGCTGCATTGACCTGGTGACAATATTGTACTCTTTTCCTGTACCTTCCTGATTTCTCAGCTACACTTGTCAGATCTTTGACCTCAAGGTAAGTGAGATGTTGCTGAAAGTGATGTCTTTTGACCTAGAAGCCATTGTCTCCCGCAGCCGTGTTTGTGTTTTTGTATGTGCAGTTGTATGGTGTGAAACGTTAAGTACATTAAATTCAAACGAACATCTCTCGGCCACATTTTTGTGTAATCATAGTATTTTTGATTCAGTATTATTGTGATTTGGAGCTATAAATTAGTTGTATGGCTATGAGATTCGATCCTGTAGACATTCTGAAATAAAGGTGTTATGACTAGTTCTTATGCATGATCTTTAGTTTCTTGGGGTATCACGTCACCCAGCAGAGCTTGTGTCCATGGTTGGTAGTGATGACCCCAGTCCTTTACAGCAGCCCCAGTTGCGAGTGTTACACCAGCCAGATGATGTTAGCTCCCCGTGTCCCCCAAGGTGAGCTGTTGCACTTCTCCCGGAAGCAAGCAGAGGCTCCTTTGAGTGATCTGAGTGGGCCGTGTGCAAATGGAGCAAAGGTCCAGGGTGGGCCAGGAGAGAAGGAATGAAGCACAGTGCAGACACAGCAGCGTGAAATCATGTGACCCCCTAGAGCGTGGGAGACACAGCCCCTGCTTTCTTTTTTTTTTTTTTTTTAAGATTTTATTTATTTATTTGACAGGGATAGAGACAGCCAGCGAGAGAGGGAACACAAGCAGGGGGAGTGGGAAAGGAAGAAGCAGGCTCATAGCGGAGGAGCCTGATGTGGGGCTCGATCCCACAACGCCAGGATCACGCCCTGAGCCGAAGGCAGACGCTTAACTGCTGTGCCACCCAGGCGCCCCCAGCCCCTGCTTTCTGTACTTTGTTTCTGTGAGATTTGCACGCGATCCTTTCACCTGTCTGCCTTTCACTTAGATGAACTTGAGTGGCTTTCTGTGCCTTGCTTCCAGAATGCCCTGTCCAGGCCCTGTCGATGCTTTTCTTTTATTAGAGCCCCGGTGCCCTTAGAGGTAGACACCTTAGTTCAGCCAGCATTTGTGGAGCACCTGTTGTATTCAAGAAAAGGCAGCCTTTATCTTCTGTTTTGACTTGATCCAGGGGTTTCTAGGAGGCCTGCACTGACGTTCTACGGACAGATGGCAACGGTGGGCACCAGTTGATGGGAAGACCAGATGCACGAACCTCCTGAGTAAATCAGACAGTGGTTGCTTATTTAAAGGATGCCGAAAAAAATCAGCCCAGGACACATAGTGGAGAGATCAACACGTATAGCTTGGTGGCCCTGAAGCCTCACCAGCAGATTGCACGGTGTGGATGATCCTGTCTGAATTAGTGAGGGGCACATCATACCTTTTGGAAGACAACCAGTTCTCTGTAGGATCAGCCTTATGTATAAAAAGGGGGAGCTGCCCCGCAGGAGACCGCCTCCTCATCCGAGCCACGTGGGAACTTCGCATAATGCTTGTACAGGATATTCAGGCAGAAACATCCTTACTTTCAGACTGTTCTGTTCATCACAGCCCAGTCCAAGGGCATTCCTTGGCTGCAGGGTAGTATTTCCCTGACGTCTGGGTGGGGCATGCTAACTAGTGTGGATTAATTCTGCAAGCCCCAGAGAACCTTCACACAAGCATTGGAGAGGTTGGCACATAGAGAAGGAATCCTAACAATGACAAGCCCAGTGTGATGGGGGCTCAGAATAGAAATTATATTAACTTGTTGCAACAATTTCTAGAAATATAAAATGCAATATTTAAAAATTTAAATGCAGTATTTCTTGCATACCTTGATGGCCAGTCAGAACCCCCTGGGTAGATTTAAAACCTGCTGATGCTTGTGTCATCAGAGATTCTAGGTCACAGCCCTGGCATCAGGAGCGTGTAACGCTCCCCGGCTGATCCAGAAGCCACGGGTGGAAATTCCTACCACCTTCAGAAATAATGTCTGCTCTTCCATAAGTGGGAACCCTTACGTAGCTAGCTAGAGGAGGGAGTTGGCAATAGGAGACCTCTCCCTTTGGGTCAATTTTGCCTCTAGGCCTTCGGAAAAATGTGATTTACTGTCCAAGAAAAAAGTGCTCCCATGTCTCTTCAATGCTAGTAGAAGAAAAGCGATCCTAAAAATACTCCATCGTGTGCAGTTGGCTTTGTTATGATCAGAAGTTTGGGTTGCATTTGTTGGAAGAGAATCCAGTGCAGAAGAAGGATGCCGTAGTAACTCAAGACCCTTGCTTGTCTCGAAGGGTTAACCTGGGAACCTGCACGGCTGGACCCTAAGACGCAGCTCTCCAAGCTGGGGCCAGGCCTGCCGTGCAGGAGGCGCCAGGCAGAAAATAGCAGCCCCCATCCTGGTAAATTAAACTCCATGGAGCTATTCGCCAGCGTGCTTAAAGAAGGTTACAGCCATTTCGTGCCTGCCATCTGTTACGCTGCTGATGGAATCATTCCTTCTTTGTGTTGGTGCCAGGCTGGACTTTTAGATCCGACGACGAAGGAGAAAATGTGAACTGTTCACTTGCATGTTTTTGTTTTCTTACTGTGAGTTTAGATGTCCCCCTAAATTCAAAAGTCCATCAATTGCACCAACTTGGAAATTACCGCATTGTCGATTTTCTTTAGAGGTTTGGGGGAAATTACTTTCTGGACTGAAGCTCCTCTGTTATTTGTGTTTAGGGATGTAGTCATTAATCTCGTCAAAACCAAAGTCATTCTTGTCACTCTGTCAAAAAAAAAAAAAAAAAAGTTGCCCTGGTCTCCAGGATAGGAAGCTTACCTAAAGCACCCAGAAGGAACTTAATGAATGCATTACCCCAGAGTCTGGTCTTTGTTGCTGCAAAGGGGCTATGGGACAAGGAGAGGGGGAGAGAGAAAGGGGAAAAAACCTATCAAGGTTGTACCTGTCACTGAGTAGGTTAGGGTGACCATGAGGAGATCTTGGTTGTCTGGTACTTTCTTGCACAAATGACATTTCAGAGAATTGGAGGACATACCATGGAGGTCTGGAGCCTCAGTTCATGTCTTCCTTTCTCCGTGCATATTCACAGACACAGAAGAAAAAAAAAGTTGAATGCAGCTTTCTCCTGGTGTCTTCATGATTGGATCTAAAGACTTTGGAAAACTTGGAGTCACGTTTGAGGAACTTCATGACTACAGTTTTTAATTACAGTTTTAAATTGGATTAAACGAAGCATCAGATTACAATTGGAACTATTCCAGTATGGAAAGTAGTCTTTTTGTATGTGCGAAGTCAGAAGCTAGCTTTATAACTTGTTTCCTTAGGTGTTAATTGTTCTGTCAAGTGCTATGAGAACTATTTCTCCTGGAAAAAATAAGTGCTAACAATGTTTTGGGGCCTTAATAAGGCAAGGATTTTGCAGAGAAGAATTGGGGAGGAGTAGAGTGTCAGCCAGGCTTTCATTTCCCCCCGTTCTGCCTTGGAAACCTCTTCCTGGGGAGTGTCACCTGTAATTTTCAAAACGGGGTTTTTGTACCCTTGGGAATATACAGTCATCTCTGTGAGGGATGTCTGAAGTCCTCTACCATGAAGGTAGATGGGCAGATGCTCTTCTTAAAGCATTCCTTTTTCTCAAAGATTAGTAGGAAACATTGTTTTTATATTAAACATCTAACTTCGTAGAATGTAAAATTGGAATGGAGCCTTAACTTAGAAAAAAAGCAGAAGCCTTAAAGTCCTTTTGCTTGGAGCACTGCTTCACGTGCTGCCTAGAACATGGCAGGTGCGCACGAGGTTCAGTCCATTGGAAATACCGAAGAGCGGTCATTACACATTCTTCGGCCTTCCGCCAGCACTTGGCAGTTAGCACATCCCAGATGCCCAGGGCTCTCTTCTGCTAGCGGGAGTCAGGTTCCTCTTTGGAAAAGTTTGGGAAGCCCCGCTGTAGGCCACCCCAGTCCCCGGAACTCCCAGACTTCCCGTGTCCCCCAGAGGCGGCCTTGCATCCCAGCAGCACGGCCCTCGCCTGCCAGTATCTTGTGACACAGAATGGGGCAAATATCCTCTAAACCCGGGCGAGCCTTGCCATCGGGGGCGTCACGGATTATTTTGAGGGCCGAGTGAACGTGCAACTCTTCGTTGTCGAGAAGGAGGTATGTAAGTACGAAGGGTATTTCTTAAATATTAAAGCTTAAGTTATTTTTCTGTCGTCTGTGGGAAGGTAGTCGTGTTTCCTCTTTTGTGAAAACACTAGTCGGGCAAATTTTATTTGTCAGTATAATGTGTTTGACATACGGTTTTGTCCCTAAATGGAGGCAGTTCAGATACACCTATGTACCGCAGCTTTTCTAAGCGCTCGGTCTACGGTGCTCGTTAAAAGCCACGGGAAGGGGTATAATTAGTCTTGATGGGGTAAAATAACAAACACAAGGAAAAAATTAATGAAGCAGTGTTTTGATTCTTGATTCTTGTAATTATAGTGGTGGGGCTGGTTCTCCTATAGCAAAGCTTTTTACCATTTCCAATAATAAACCTCTTTTCTGGTTGTATTCTCTCAGATACGTTTTAACTGTCATCTAGATGGAAATTGTACAGCAGTTCCCAGCAGGAATAACCTTTACTTTTATTTACAAAACACATATTTCTATTGAGAATGCCAACTATGGTAGTGTCCCAAGTTCTTTGTTGAAAGAACACGTCCTCGTCAGATCTGAATTTTCCTTTCCAAAAGTGAAATTTGACTATGTATTGGGTGATAGATGAAGACTAAAATACAAGAAATCTGAGCATTGATTTGTTCAAATGTATCACAGAAACCTAAGTTGGAGTTCTGGTTATGTGGTATCCTTTGTTTTGTTCATATGGGAGGGAGTAATAATAGGGCCTCTATTGTAGGGTTGTTGAAAGGATTACATGAGCTCAAGACATGTAAAAACTGATGGAACAGTGCCTAGCACATGGTAAACACTCCACAGTCTCTGGAAGAGATTGTGTTGAGTTGGTGTTCTTTAAATGTTTGGTAGAATTCTCCAGTGAAACCATTTAGAGCTTAAGATTTCTGTTCGAGGGAGATTTTTAATTACAAATGTGGTATTTCTTTTGGGTGAGTTGTGGTCATTTGTGTTTTTGAGGAATTGATCCATTTTATCTAAATTGTCCAATTTACATGTGTAGGATTGTTTATAGATTTTCATATTAACCTTTCGATGCCTTCTTGGTCTTTAATAATAGGCTCTGTTTTATTCCGGATACTAGTAATTTGTGTCTTCGCTTTTTTCTTTGTCAGTTGCTAGGTGTTTGTCAGTTTTATTGATCTTTTCAAAGAACGAGCTCTCCTTTTCATTGATTTTCTCTATTGCTTTACTGGTGTGTTTTATAGATTTCTGCTTTTTATTATTTCTGTCTTCTGCTTGATTCGGATCTATTTTTCTGTTCTTTTTCTAGGTCTTCAGGTGGGGGGTTAGATTATTGTTTTGAGACTTTTTCACTTTTCTAATGTATATATTAGTGCTATAAATTGCCCTCCTAGCACTGCTTTAACTGTGTTCCACAACATTGGATATGGTGTATTTTCATTTTTATTCCATTCAATGTGTTTTTAAAATATCCCTTGGGACTTTATCTTTTACCCCTGAATTATTTAGGCATGTGTTGTTTAGTTTCCAATTGTTTGGAGATTTTCCAGCTGTCTTTCTGCTATTCATTTCACTTTCTGCTCTTTGATTCCACTCTGGTTGGAGAACACACCTGTAAAATTTCATTTCTTTAAAAATGTGAGGCTTGTTTTCTGGCCCAAGAGGTGTATTCTACCTTGGTGTATGTTTCAAGGGTGTTTGAAAAAGAATGGATCTTCTGCTGTTGGGTGTAACATTCTACAGATGTTGATTGGATCCTGTTCATTGATGGTAGTGTCAAAATTTACATATACATATCTTCTGTCTTGTGTTATAAATTGTTAAGATGTTGAGGTCTCCATCTACAATTGTAGATTTGTCTACATCTCCTTTTATTTCTATTGAATTTTGCTTCACATGTTTTGCAGCTGTGTTCAGTACATACACATTCAGGTTTGAGATATCTTTGGCTTAACCCTTTTATCATTATGTATATAATATCATCCTCCATCCCTGCTATTTTTCACTGCCATGAAGTCTCCTTTAGCTGGAGTGCCTTTAGTAGGAATTCATATATTTCTTTTTATTAGTATTTGTAAAATATAGCTTTTCAATTATTTTTCTTTTAATTTGCCTGTATGGTTACATTTGAAGTGAGTTTCTTGCATACAGTTTGGTCATTGTTTTAAAGCACTATGCCAATCTCTTTTAATCTCTGACTTAGACCATTTACATTTAATAGTAATTATTGATATGTAAGGGCTTAAGTCTTCCATTTTATTTTTTTATCTCTGTTTGTTCTGTTTTTTTTTTTCTTCCTTTGTTCTGTTTTTTTTCCTTGTTGTCATTTCCCTCTACTGCTTTCAAGATTTTTTTTCTTTTTTGTCTTTAATTTTCTAAAGTTTGGCTGCATTGTGTTTTGATGTGGATTTCTTTGGGTTTAACCTGTTTGGTGTTTGCTCAGTTTCTTCAACCTGTTGATTTATGTCTTTTGCCAAATTTGTAAAGTTTTCAGTCATTTCTTTAAGTACTCCTTTTAGTACTTCCCAGTCTCTTTCTCCTCTCCTCTGGAACTATGATGACATGAGTGTTAGATGTTTTCTTATTGTCACATAGGTCCCTGAACCTCTGTTTATTTTTGTTCCTTCATTTTATTTTTTCTCTGTTGTTCAGATAGGGTAATTTCTATTACCGTGTCTTTCAGTTTACAAGTTCTTTTTTTTTTTTTGGTCTCCTCCATTCTCCTTTTGCCTCATCCATGGAGCTTTTTACTTTGATTATTATGTTTTATAGTTCTAACATTTCTAATTGGTTCTTTCTAGTCTTTGTTTTCATAGACTATTTGTTATTTGTGTCGTATGTGTTTGTAGCTGTTCACTGAAGCACTTTTATGATACTTGAAAATATTTGCTAGATAATTCTAATGTCTCTTTCATTTTGGTGTTGGCATCTAGTGATTATCTTTCGCTTTTGTTTGGAGAGCTTTCTGATTTGTAATTTGATGAACGATTTTTGATTGAAATCTGGGTATTTGGGGTATTATGTTAGGAGATGCTGGGTCTTGTTTAGACAGTCTGTTTTAGTTGGCTTACTGTGATACCACTCCAGCAGGGGAAAGGGTGAGTACTGCCTTATTAACTGCCACATGGGGTAAAAGTTCCCCGCCCAGTCTCCACAGACATCTGAGGTAGAGGGGAGACCTTCCCTGTTACAGTGTGGTGGGTTTGGGGATTCTGGCTCTCTACTAGTCCCCACTGATATCTTCCTGGCTAGGAGGGGTAAGAGTACTTCACTACTGCTCCCCATCTCATCTCCACTGATACTATGGAATTGATGAATACCTAACTCTCCCCTGGGTCTCCCCTGACACCCCCTCCGCAGAGAGGGGGGGAGTACCTCCTTCCTGCCAAGTAGAGGTAGAAGTTCAGGCCTCTCACATAGTCTCCACCGAGGGGATGGGAGGGTATTCATTACCACTTGGTGGGGATGAAAGTCCCAGCTCCCTATTCAGTCTTCTCTCACATCACCCTGGCAAGGGAATTGGGAACCTCTGTTAAAGTCCAGTGAGAGTGGAAGTCTGGGCTCCTCACTTGGCCTTTGCTGACGTGGGTTGGGGTAGCAGCCGTAGTATTTTTTATGGCATGGAGTACCGTGACTGTCTTCTAAATGTTTTCTGTCTTGCTGGGTGTGACCCCTTTTCTGCTACTTTGCCTGGAGAGAGCAGAGTGTTGTTGTTGCTGTTGTATTTTTCTCAAAAAAGGCATTTCTAGGTTGCTGGCTTCTCCAGCACTCAGTCTCACATACGTGAAGCAAAACAAAACCCCAGTAAACTCATTGCAGTGTTGTTCGTTGGATCTCATGTTCCCTAGATGGGCTACCTTCCTTGCTCCACTTTTCTTAGTCATCTTACGTCGTTTCAAATATAATGTCTAGGAGTTTTAGTTTTACCACCACTGACTGTTTAAAGTCCAGAGTCTTTGGGCTTCTTTCTCCACTTAAGTCCATCTTTCTTTTAAGTCTTCACCGAGGTGTCACTTACAGGAACCTCTCCTCACTCTGCACACTAGGCTGGGTGGCCCATTACGCTCCTCCACAGCTCTTTGCGTTTCTCCTTGCAATAACATTGTTCACTGTCTTGCTCCTCCGTATGACTGTAAGCTTCTCGAGGGCAGGAGTTGGTCCCACCTTGAACAAATGAGTGACATTGTCATTTGCAGAATGAGGCAGCTGGAATAGATGAGTTTAAAGACCCTCAATCTCTACCTTTTTTCCTTCTTTCTCCCTCATTCATTCTCTTTTCTCTCCACCTCCCAAATAATTTCCAAAATAGAATCATGCTGAAATTTTCTCTTTCTGTGCCCTGTCAACATCGGGTTTCATCATGAAAAGCAAAATAAATTCTGGTTATCTGTTAGATAAATAATGACAATTTAACTACAGTTTTATTTTGTACTGATTTGAATATCAGGAAAGTTCATTTATCCTGTCAGTAAATATTGAGTATCTACTATGTGCCACCCTCTGTGGGAGGCTGTAGATATAGAACAGTTCACCAAACAAAGCCCAAGTTCTCATGGAGTTTGGTGTTGAAGGTTTTTTGTTTTTTGTTTTTTTTAGAATTATTGATCATTTACATATATTTTGTGAATTGCCTCTTTGCATCAGTTGCTCGCCCCCCTGGCACCCTCTCCTTTCTAGTGCTTATTTAACAATTATTTTGCTCAGGAGTATGAGAGATAAAAAGTTAAGATAATCCTTTTCACAATTCACTTAGCATCTATTCTGACTCATCAGTTCATACATTCAAACAAAAACACTTTCCTCGAAAAAGAAATCTGAGCAGCCCAGTCATCATTATATTGTTTATACTCGAAAGAACTTGAGTAAAACCTAAAAAACAAAGGCCGAAGTGCTTGTGATTTTGGCATTTTAATTTTATAATGCATGTGTGTCCTGACTGTATAGCAACAGTAAATCCCACACATTGCAAAAGGGAATTGAACAGGTGGATTTAATGAAACCATTTTAGCAAGAACCAGTTGCAGTGTTAGGCTGTGATTTCAAAGGAACCTGTCTGGACTTTAATTTGTCATCTTGTTTTATTTTAAAATGATACTTAATTTGCATTTCCCAGACATCAGAGGCCATGATGAGAGGTCCTGGGTGACAAGCCTGTAACATCAGCAAGGTTTTAAACAAAACCCAGCATTTTTCTGATGAACTAAAATTCTGTTCACTTTAGAGGGAGCCCTTAGTAGACTGCTTTCATCTCATGACATAGTTGGTTATGCTGATCTTTGTCTCTCTTATCTGTAGGGGACCTTTTGGTTTCTTTACTAAGCACTTCCATATCCATTATCTTACTTAGTTTTTGAAGCAACCCTGTGAAGACGGTAGGAGACAATTTACAGATGAGGAACCAAAGGCTACAACTGTGGGTTAAGGGACACAGGGAGTAAGTGGCTGAACTGCAGTCCTTGTGTGGCCACATATTTATCAAACCTCAAATGAAATTTCATAGTAATGCTGTGTAATGCTAGATACATTGAAGAAAATGTCTATATAGCTCTTAGTTTATATTTCCTGATTACAAACTATATTACTTACACCATGTCAAGTTCTTGTCATGTGATCTCATTTGCACTCTTTCCTTGAGGTGGAGTAAACTCCATTTTGATTCTTTCTTCCTCCCTCCCTCCCTTCCTTTCTTGAGAGAGTTGGGGGAGGGGCCCAGGGAGAGGGAGAGGGAATCTGAGGGCAGCTGCATGCTGAGCGCATAGCCGGCCACCGGCCTTGATCCCACGACCCTGAGATCATGACCTGAACGAAAACTGAGAGTCCAGCGCTTAACTGACTAAGCCACCCAGGCACCCCTCACTTGATGTGAGTGTTTGTAAAACATGTTTTGTGAAAAGTCCTTTATACACCTCCTTTCAAATTACCGTGTTTAGTTATTCCGTTTCTTGCTGTGATCTTGACTGCTATGGTGATAGAGCTAGAAATGGTTAGACTAATTGCAATTTTTTTCATCTATAAATTGAGGTGTTGGAGTTAGCATGTGGGAATTCTAAAAACTCAGGTTTGGAAGGGGCCTTAAGAGCCTATGCTTTTGAATCAGATGGGTCACAGAGCAAGTGTTGGCTAGTAAGTCTGCCATTTTTTTTTTTTTTTAAAAGATTTTATTTATTTATTTGACAGAGATAGAGACAGCTAGTGAGAGAGGGAACACAAGCAGGGGGAGTGGGAGAGGAAGAAGCAGGCTCCCAGCGGAAGAGCCTGATGTGGGGCTCGATCCCAGAACGCCGGGATCACGCCCTGAGCCGAAGGCAGACGCTTAACGACTGAGCCACCCAGGCGCCCCAGTAAGTCTGCCATTTACTAGCTATGAGGTCTGAGGCAAGTCATTTAAAGTCTGAATTTAAGCTTCCTCATTGGTGAAAAAAAATTGAAATTAGTGTATATTTATAGAATTGTTGTAAAGTGATTAGCACAGGGCCTGACATATAATGACCACTTCAAAAAGAGCCAGTAAAATAGTCTGTCTGAGGATTAAGAGCTTGGTTGGCTGGATTGCTGAATGTTCACCATTTTCCCAAGAACGTGCTAATTGATGCCCACATGATCTTGAATAATCATTGCTGGTGTATCTCATTCATGTTTGTACACTTCTGGTCTCACTCATGGAATTACGTTTTGCAAGGGTTGTTTGCATCATAAATCAGTTTATGCTCATTTATAATCATTTAATTAACTGTTATGTAAACTGTGTATTGGTCTCCTATTGCTGCTTTAATAAATAAGGACAAACCTAGTGGCTTAAAACAATACAAATTTATTATCTTACTGGGGTTTAGTCTGAAATGGGTTTCGCTGAACTAGAGGCAAGATGCTGCGTTTCTTTTCTTTTTTTTTTTTTTTAAAGATTTTATTTATTTATTCGACAGAGATAGAGACAGCCAGCGAGAGAGGGAACACAAGCAGGGGGAGTGGGAGAGGAAGAAGCAGGCTCATAGCAGAGGAGCCTGCTGTGGGGCTCGATCCCATAACGCCAGGATCACGCCCTGAGCCGAAGGCAGACGCTTAACCGCTGTGCCACCCAGGCGCCCCAAGATGCTGCGTTTCTTCCCGAGGCTCTAGGTGGGAATCTGTTCCCTTTCTTTTCTAGCTTCTAGATGCCACCTACATTCCTTGACTTGTGGTTGGCTCCTTTCTCCATCTTCAGCCAGTAGCGAAGTATTTTCAATTTCTGTCTGGCTTTCCATCTCTCTCTTTCACAAGGACCTTTATGCTTACATTGGGCTCACCAAATAATCCAGCATGATCTCCCCATTTCAAGATTACTAATGTAATCACATTTCCAAAGTCCCTTTTGTCCTGCAAAGTAAGATGTTCATAGAGTCTGAGGATTAGAGCATGGACACCTGTGGATGGCATTTGTTTTGCCCCCCACATCTGTTGATATTTGAGAGAAGAGGGAGAGGATATTTTTATGGAATCCAGTTTCTTGCTTTGCAAAGTTACAGTGAAAATAATTGTTTTTGAATTACATGTGGGTTAGATAGCTGTAACATTTTGGCAAAATTGGGAAAGTCTATGAGGATTCCACACTTAGACTGCTTCAGAAGTGTCTTTATGGGGGCACCTGGGTGGCTCATGGGGCACCTGGGTGGTTCAGTCGTTAAGCATCTGCCTTCGGCTCAGGGCGTGATCCCAGGTTCTGGGATCGAGCCCCACATCAGGCTCCTCTGCTGGGAGCCTGCTTCTTCCTCTCCCACTCCCCCTGCTTGTGTTCCCTCTCTCACTGGCTGTCTCTCTCTCTGTCAAATAAATAAATACAATCTTTAAAAAAAAAAAAAAGAAGTGTCTTTATGTTCTTGCTCCACTTAGAGAACTCACTGGAAACCAGAAAAAGCTTTATGGTTTTGATTTATGGAAGAAATACAATGTAGAAATCTAGTCAGTGCACTCATTCACAAAGGAAAGTCCCTGGCTCCACACCAGAAGACTGGAAAAGGCAAATACATGTATTTTCATTTATTATAAATTGAAATAAAATATTGTAAATGTATGAGTACTATTTTTTTTAATGTCTTCTCACTTTTGGATAAAATTTCTCACTTTCTTGGTTAACTAGCCAACTGTCAATCCCAACTGTGTCAGATAAAAATTGTCTATTATATTATTTAACCAACCCACATTCTATTTCCATCCCTGATGTTCTGAGGTTCCTGACATTTTGGTGGGATCTTGCACCTCTTTGAGAATTTGATGAAACCTAAGTCTGAAAAATACCCATACAGACAATTTTTACTTTCTTTTTTGTATCTTGGGCACAAAGAGTTGAGTTATTATACTCTTCAGTTCTTCGTCCATTATCATTTTTAGTATGTGCAGATCCATGCTCTTATTTTTATTTTATTTATTTCATTTTATTTTATTTTCACCTTCACCTCACCTCTCATCCCCATCCCTGTAGATACCCACCCTAATTTCTTTAATACTCAATCTTGAGTAGCTATGTATTATTGGACGATAAATAGTATTGTTTTGCATTCTAGATATTTCATATACATTTTTAGGTCAATTTGTATGTCTTTTGAAGGCTATTCTTGGACACTAGGAGGTCTGTGGGTCAAGAACATTCTCTTTAGGGGTGCCTGGGTGGATCGAGCCCTGCATCAGGCTCCCTGCTCAGCAGGAAGCCTGCTTCTCCCTCTCACACCCCCCATCCCCCGCTTGTGTTCCCTCTCTCGCTGCCTCTCTGTCAAATAAATAAATAAATAAAATCTTTAAAATAAATAAATAAGATAAAAAAATTAAAAACGATTTTGAACATCAAACTTGCAGAAAAGCTGCAAAACTAATACATAAGAATCCCAATGTATTATTTATTCAGGCTCACTAATTTTAATATTTTATTCCATTTACTTACCATTCTCTCTCCCCCCCTCCACACACATACGCCCATAATTTATATTTTTTAAAGAACCATTTGCGAATAAATTGCAAACATTGTATTTCTTTGCTCCTAGTTATTTCAGTGTGCGTTTCCTAAGAACAGGAACAAGCTATAACCAGAGTATGAGCATGGATTCAGGGAATTTAACATTGATTCAGTATTATTATCTTACCCACTATGCAAATTCAAATTTTGCCAATAGTCTTGGTATTGGGTTTTATAGTTATTTTCTCCGTCCAATCCAGGATTCTACCTGTCACGTCTCTTATTTCCTTTCTTTCTTTCTGTCTCTCAGAATTCTTTATTTTTCATACCCTTACCATTTTATTCTGTACATTGTTCCAAAGTGTGTGTTTGTGTGATGTTTTTTCATGATTATGATTTTTTTTTTGCAGAAATACTTCAAAGTCTCTATTGTGTTCTCAGGGCATCATGTCAGGAGGCACATGATATCAATTTATAACATTACCGACAGTGTTAACTTCGGTCACTTAATTAAGCTGACTCTGCCAATGACCATTTTTTTCCCTTTGTAACTACTAGCTACTTTTACATCGACACTTTGTGTCTATGGGAAAATAAGGGAATATGAATATACCTGCATTTTGCATTTGTCACATCAATATGTGCTGAACTCACTTTATATTAGCTCATAGAGATCTTTTTTTATTCTTTTTTTTTTTTTTTTAAAGATTTTATTTATTTATTCGACAGAGAGAGAGACAGCCAGCGAGAGAGGGAACACAAACAGGGGGAGTGGGAGAGGAAGAAGCAGGCTCATAGAGGAAGAGCCTGACGTGGGGCTCGATCCCAGAACTCCAGGATCACGCCCTGAGCCGAAGGCAGATGCTTAACCGCTGTGCCACCCAGGCGCCCCTCTTTTTTTATTCTTTATTATAAAGCACCCCATTGTGTGTATGGATCATCATTGATTTTACCAATGCCCTATGTAGAGACATTCAGGTCATTACCAATAGTTTGCATTTACAAATAATGTTCCATTGGGGGACCTAATGCACATGCGTTTTTCTTACTGTTAGAGGTGTATCTTCAGGGCAAATTCCAAGAACTGGGATTGCTAAATGGAAAGGAAATGCATATGTAGTTTTGTTAGAGATTGCCAATTTCCCCGCGAGGGTTCTATCATCCGCCTTCCCACCAGCAATGAGAGTGCCTCACAGCCTTGCCAGCCCAATATGGTGCCAAGCTTTTGAAGTTTTTGCCAACCCGTGAGAAGAGGAATGGTCTCTCAGTGTAATTTTATTTGCTTTTCTCTTATTATGAGTAAAATCAAAATAGTTTCATGTGACTAAGGACCATTGTACATTTTTTTTTTATGACTTGTTTGTGCCTTTAATTCATCGTTCTATTGAGGTTTTGGTCATTTTCCCCCTTTATGAGTTTTCAAGTATTAAGGATAATACCTTTTTATCTGTGATCTATTGTGATGCAAATATTCTTCCCCAGCTTGTCATTTGTCATGTTACTTCGGCTGTGGGTTTTTTCCATTAAAATTTTTTTTGATTTTTATATAGTCACATTTATCTTTTAAGAAGTTTTTTCAACTGGATTTTAAGTCTTCTTTAGAAACTTTTCTTATATTCATGTTATAGATAAATTCAACCGTGTTGTCTTCTAGGACTTGTACAGTTTTATTTTTTATCTGTATATCTGCATAAATAAATTTTACATTTTGTATCTCGGGATCCTTGTGGAGTTTATTTTTACGTATGATGAAAGGAATGCATTTAATTGCATCTTTTCCAAAAGACTCCCTGGTCGCGTCAGTATCATTTTGTAAAAAAGTTCGTCTTTGCGCAGGAGTTTGAGAGCCTCCTTTATCATATGTAACATTTCCACAGGTACGTGGGTCCTTCTGTGGACATCCTGCTCTCTGCTTTTGCACCAGTCTGCCTGCTTGTTCATGTGGCGGTACTGTTACACCATTTTAATGATAGAACCTTTATAGACTTTTTAAAAAAGATTTTATTTATTTGAGAGAGAGAGAGAGAGAAAGATACTGAGAGCAAGGATGAGAGGGAGACACAGGCTCCCTGCTGAGCAAGGAGCCTGATGCGGGGCTTGATCCCAGGACTCTGGGCTCATGACCTGAGCCAAAGGCAGACACTTAACTGACTGAGCCACTTGGCACCCCTACTTCATAGACCGTTTTAGTATCTGATAGGGCTAGTCCCTTTTCATAGCTTGCAATAGCTAGCTATTCATGCCTGTTTATTTTTCCTTGTGAACTTTTGTTGCAACTTACCTAGCTTCGTAAAAAACCCGTTAGGTATTTTTATTGTTATTGCCTCAAGTTTATAAATTAGTGCAGGGAGAAGTCATTTTTTTATGATGCTGAGCTGTCCTGTCCAAGAACGAGGGCCACCTTTCCATTTGTTCACGTCTGATTTTGTGTCTTTCAGGGGTGTTTTTAAGGTTTTTGTATACAGGTTGTATTAGTTATCTCTTGCTGCGTAACGAATTATGTCTGCACTTGGCGGCTGAATGCGGTAATAAGCATTTATTAGCCCACACATTGTCTGTGGGTCAGGAATTCAGGAGTGGCCTTGCTGGGTGATTCTGGCTTTCGGGTGTCTCGTGAAGTAGTCGTCAGGATGGTGGCCGGGGCTGCGGATAGCTGAGGCTAAGCTGTTGCTTCTAAGACGCTCGCTCACGTGGCTGGCAAGTTGGTGCTGGCTGTTGGGAGGCCACAGTTTTTCACCGTGTGGTCCTCTGCATAGAGCTGCTTGAGTGTCCTCCAAACACGGCAGGGAGCTTTCACCAGACAAATGATCCAATGAAAGAACGAGGTGGAAACTACAATTGTTTTTTATAGCTGAGCCTTGGATGTCACGCAACATCGTTTCTGTGGTTTGTGTATCCGGTGCACAGACGAGCACTATTCAGTGTGGGAGAGGTCTATACAAAGAGGTGAGTTCATGGGTATGGTGATCATGAAGGCCATCTTGGAGGTACACATCTTGCACATATCTGTAGTGTTTTTACACTACATAAGGTAGAGTTTTGGAATCATGGTGTACGTGTGTTTATTAGAAATGGGTGTTGAATTTTTAAAAAGAAGTTTACATCATTTATGAAGATCATAACATGATTTTTCTCCTCAGATTTATGGTATTTTCTGCTAATACAATTCCCATATTGAGTGTACTTGGCGTGCCTACAACAAATCCTGCTTGGTTATTGCATATTATTTTCACAGTGTGGTGATTGATTCTGTTTGCTAATAAATATTGAATATTTTTGAATCAATAGTCACAAATTATAGTTGGTAATTTTTTTTAAAAAATTTGGACTATGTTGGGGCACCTGGGTGGCTCCTTCTGTTAAGCATCTGCCTTTGGCTCAGGTCATGATCTCAGGGTCCTGGGATCAAGCCCCGCATTGGGCTCCCTGCTCAGCAGGGAGTCTGCTTCTCCCTCTGCCTGTCCCTCCCCCTGCTTATGTACCCCCCCTCAAATAAACAAATCTTTAAAAAATTTGGACTATGTCATATTTGGCTATCAACATTATCTTTGTAAAATGATTTCAAAAATTGTACTTTTCTGTTCTGTGCTTAGGGACAAGTTTTGTTACATTGGGACTATCTGGTTATTGATAGTTTGGTAAAATTTCATTGTGAAACCTGTGAGCCTGGTGCTCTATAGACTTGATACATTTCTCTATTTTTTTTTCTATGAAAATTAGCCCATTTAAGCTTTCTTTCTTTCTTTCTTTTTTTTTTTAAAGATTTTTTATTTATTTATCGGACAGAGAGAGAGACAGCCAGCAGAGAGGGAACACTGGCAGGGGGAGTGGGAGAGGAGAAGCAGGCTCCCAGCAGAGGAGCCTGACACAAGGCTCGATCCCAGGACCCTGGGATCAGGCCCTGAGCTGAAGGCAGATGCTTAACGACTGTGCCACCCAGGCGCCCCCATTAAAGCTTTCTAACTATACTTAAAGAATTTAGGTAAACTGTGTTGTTGCTTTTTTTCCTATTAGCATATAATGTATTGTTTGTTTCAGGGGTAGAGGTCTGTGATTCATCAGTCTTACACAATACACAGTGCTCACCACAACACATGCCCTCCCCAATGTCTGTCACCTGGCCACCCCATCCCTCCCACCCGCCTCCACTCCAGCAACCTTCAGTTTGTTTCCTAAGAGTCTCTTATGGTTTGTCTCCCTCTCTTGTTTCTTCTTGTTTCATTTTTTCCTCTCTTCCCCTATGATCCTCTGCCTTGTTTCTCAAATTCCACATATCAGTGAGATCATAGGATAATTGTCTTTCTCTGACTTATTTCGCTTAGCATAATACCCTCTAGTTCCATCTATGTTGTTGCAAATGGTAAGATTTCATTTTTTGATGACTGCGTAATATTCCATTGTGTGTGTGTGTGTGTGTGTGTGTGTGTGTGTATCACATCTTCTTTATCCATTCATCTATCGATGGACATCTGGGCTCTTTCCATAGTTTGACTATTATGAACATTGCTGCTATAAACATCAGGGCGCAGGTGCCCCTTCATATCACTACATTTGTATCTTTGGGGTAAACACCCAGTACTGCAATTTCTGGGTCATAGGGTAGCTCTATTTTCAACTTTTTGAGGAACCTCCACACTGTTTTCCAGAGTGGCTGCACCAGCTTGCATTTCCCCCCAACTAAACTGTATGTCTTTAACAATTATTAATTTGATATGGGCTTTTAAATTTATTTACATAGAGATATGCAAAGTAATCTCATGATTTTTAAAGTTTTCTTTTATCTCAGTGGCCATTTCTTATTTATTTATATATTTGTGTTTTCTTTCCTTTTTTTCTTGGTTAGGCTAACTAGTGATATGCCCACTTCATTAATACTCTTCAAAGAACCAGGATTTTGATTTATTAATTAGATTTCATGTATTTCTCTTTTCTACTATATTAATTTTCACTTTTAACTATTATTTTGTTCTTTATGCTTTATTTTAGTGAACTTGGTCGTTCTTTTAAAAAACATTTTCTGGAAGTAACCCTAAGAGTATTATGGGCCTCCCTTGCCATGACTTGGTCCCCCTGGAGTTTAAAAAATGTACTTTTAGTTTGAAACTTAATTCATTAATTTTTATTATTTTATTTTAATTGATATAATTATATGGGTCAATAATTTTTTTCCTGATTATTGCTTGAATGTATTCCATAGATTCTGACATGCAGTATTTCCATTATCATTACATTTTAGAGAATTTGAAATTTGGGGTTGTGTTTGCTTTTTTTTTTTTTTAAGATTTTATTTATTTATTTGTCAGAGAGAGAGAGTGAGAGCACAAGTAAAAAGCAGCAGGCAGAGGGAGAAGCGGGCTCCCCGCTGAGCAGGGAGTCTGAGGTGGGGCTAGATCCCAGGACCCTGGGACCATGACCTGAGCTGAAGGCAAACGCTTAAGTGACGGAGCCACCCCGGCATCCCGTGTTTGCTTTTTCACCTAATATTTAAGAGAACATTTTTAATTCCCAGGTGAAATGTTTTCTTATTTTTAAATAGTGTTATCAATTCCTTGTTGCATTATAATTAGAGAGTGTTGTTTATACTATTTATTCTGTGTGTGACTTACTGATGCTTTCTTTGTGACCTAATAGTTGATCCATTTTGTAAATGTTCCATGTGGGTTTGAGAGGAGAATGTATTTTCTATTTGGGGGGTTTAATGTTCGATATGTTTCTGTAAGATCTTTTTTTTTTTTTTTTAAGATTTTATTTATCTATTTGAGAGAGAGAGAGCAAGCCAGAGAACACAAGTGATGGGGAGGGAGAAGCAGACATCCCCCTGAGCAGGCAGCCCGACTGGGACCTCCATCCCAGGACCCCAGGATCATGACCTGAGCTGGAGGCAGACGCTTAAGCGACTGAGCCCCCCAGGTGCTTCTGTAAGATCTGTTTTACTGAGAATGTTATTTAGGCCTTCTCTAGCCCCATTAATTTTTTGTCCCCTTGATCTATGTTACAATGAGAGTAGTTTGCTCAAGTACGTTATCAGTGTGCTTTTGTGTATTTGTATTTGCTTTTGTAGATGGTTGCTGTGTTATTTGGTTTATAGATATTTCTAAATGTTATATCTCTGTTTTGAATTGCAGCTGTTAGTATTAATAGTGGTCTTTTTGTTTCATTAATTTGTCTTTGGCTTGCATTCTACTTTGATATCAGCGTTGCAAACACTGTTTTCTTACTGGTTTCCTTTGCCTGTTGTGTCTGTATCCATCCCTTTGCCTTTAGTCTTTGCGATTCGCTGGTTTTCAGGTGTAACTCTTATATACATCATAGATTTGCTATTTCTTTGTGAGTCGTTTTGGAAATATTTTTATTTTGAAAGATGATTTAAGCCAATTCACATTTACTGAAATGCTTGTTACATTCTCTACTCTTTCATTTTATTTCAGTTGTAATTACCGTATGTGTTGTATTTTCTGTTTCTCTACTTGACACATTTGTTTTGCTTTTTAATTTTTAAATTTTCTTTGGGACTAGGATTAGGTGTTTCGGTGATAACCTTTGTATTTACACCTTTTTAAATGCCCTTCTCCACTATTTCCTTAACCTTCATTATCTGATTAGTCAGTTTCTTTTTTATTTTAAGATTTTAATATTTAAGTAACCTCTACACCCAGTGTGGGGCTTGAACTCACAACCTGGAGAACAAGAGTCACATGTTCTACCTACCGAGCCAGCCAGGTGCCCCTAATTTGTCAGTTTCTAATGTAGCCTCTGACTCTTCCCTCTTATGCGCACAATGAATGTTCTCAAACTGTTATCCCCTGAGGCCTCTGAAAGCCTTTCAGGGGGTCTGTGAGTCCAGCCATTTTCCTAATAACACCAAGACATCATTTTGCTTTCCTGCTCACATTTTCTCATGAATTCCCATGAACGCTTTCCAGAGGCTACATGATGCCTGATGATGTTATCACCCTGATGGCTAATGAAATGTGTGAAGCACTATGAAAACCCAGCTATCTTCTGTTAAGCCAGATCTTAAAGGGATTTGCAAAAAAACGTAGATGACGCCACTGTTCTCACTGTATTTGGGGGGAAAAGTATTATTTTTCATAAAAATGTTATTGATGTTACCATGTGACAGGTTTATTATTGTTATTTCTAAGTAAATAAATAACTTCGCAGGTTTAACTGCTAATATGGAAAATATTGCTACCTATAATTAATTATATTCAACTAATGAATCGTTGAACATTATATCAAAAACTAATGATGTACTATACCTTGGCTAATTGAATTTAAATTAAAAAATTTAATAAGCAAAAACCTTCTGAAGTTCTCAAAAATTTGAGAAATGTAAAGGATTTCAGATGACAAAAGTTCGAGAAGTACTAGGCAATGTCTGTGAATTCATTCTCTTTTCTACTTCTCCCTTCTCTTTCACTTTTTCTTCACCTTATATTGCCTTTGTTGGAATAGATGGCATTGTATATTATTCTACTCTTATGTCCATTTTTATTTTAGCTCTAAATCTAAAATTAGATGTATTAAATCCTTACTGTCACTCTTTTTGCCTAAACTTCCTTAGTCATAACTTGGTTGGATGAAATTCATCCCTTAGCAGATTCTTCAAGGACTCCTGAATCCAATATTCCCCAAATTCTTGGGTGTGGAAAAATGTCTTTTAAGTTACTGTGTATTTATGGCCTTGTTATTGAAGAGCAGCCTAGCTGGATAGAAGAGCCTTGTTTTGCGTTTCCCTCTTGAATTCTTGCAAATATTGCTTGCTTCCTGCCTTGGTTTGTATGTTGCTCTTGGGAAGTGTGATCCCAGGTGAATTTTCTTGCTCTTTTAAAATTTCTAGTTCTTTTTGCCTGAGTGGAGGCTTCCGGTTTTTTTCTTCATCTCTCAAGTCTAATGGTTTTGTTAGGATATTTCTGAGGGTTGATTATTCTGGGCTAATTTTCGCAGGTACCTGGTGGGCCTGTTTAGTATGTGGATTTTAGATTTTCTATTATTTCCTGAATCTTTTCATGGATTATATTTTAAAATATTAGTTCTATTGCATTGTGTTTTTAAAAATTTTTTTAAATTTATAATTGTTTTAAGAGAGAGAGAGAGCGTGTGTGTGCAAGCAGTTGGGGGGAAGGGGCAGGGGGCAGAATCTTAAGTACACTTCCTGCTGAGCGGGGAGACCAATGCCGGGCTCATCTCATAACCCTGAGATCATGACCTGAGCGGAAATCAAGAGTCAGACGCTTAACTGACTGAGCCACCCAGGCGCCCCTATTGTTGTTTTTTTAAGATTTTATTTTTAAGTAATCTTGACACCAAATGTGGGGCTCCAAATTCCAATCAAATCACAAGACTTGCTGGCTTTACCGACCAAGCTAGGCAGGTGCCCCTGCATTGTTTTGTTTTTATGTGTAATTGGTTCTCCTTTGTTCATCTTCTATTTAGACTACTTTCTTTTTGACCTTTTCTTATGTTTTTATCTTATATTTATTTCTTGTTTGGTTTTCTGTTTCCTTTCTATGTATTAAATGTTCATTCGACTCTAAACTTCGTAGGGCAAATTGCAATTTAATTTTTGGTTCCTGAGATGACTTTTTTTTCTTCCATTTCATTTCATCCACTTTTACTTTATTTCTTCCTGTTTTATGTCCATTCTGGTTCCTTAGATGTTGATAATCTGATTCAGGTGTTCTTCATAGTCCCAGGTGCTTGCTTGAAAACACCGGATCTGGAGCATTGTGCTATATAGTTTCTTCTGCTTTGCTGTGGTTTTGGGGGTGGTGTGGGAGACTTTTCACCAGTTTAAATGTTTCAATTTTAAGTTTCAGGTTTATACTTCCAAGTTCGTATAAACGTAGATCGTCGTAGAGTCTGTTTTGTGGATCAGGTTCGGGAAGACTGCAAGTGTTTATTTCAGGAACTTCCTTTTATGTCCGTGAAGTGAGATGCAATCTATCTATCTATCTATCTATCTATCTATCTATCTATCTATCTATCTATCTATCTATCTATCATAGCAGGAAAATTGCCAGGTATTCTCCAATTAATGTATTTTTGTCTCATAGGATACCGGCTTTCCTCCACATGCTTCCTCTTTTCCTTACCAACCCAGACTCTAAAGTGTTTCTTCTCCCTTCAGATGTTGTACCTTTCTGAGGCTGCCACCTTAAGTCCTGCACACCTTTAACCCTCTTTTCTGTAGTCTTTTCTTCTTATTAAGTTTTGTCACAATTAGTACGGACTTTTTCTTTCTGGAAGTGCTTTTAATTCAACCTTCGGCAACTACACCCTGCTGGAGGAGGTCATCAAGAGGTCGTGACCTTTGGTTGACCCTTGGGCTGGAACCCTGGCAGTGGGAGGTTCCGCCCTTCCTCCCAGCTTCCCCGCAGCTGAAGCTGTTTCCAAGGGCGCAGTGTTGAGCGCTCTGCGCCATTGAGGACATCTGTGTGGTGTTCGCAGCGGAACCCGCTTAGGGCCGCTTTATAAACTCTCCAGATGGGGCAGTTGGGGGTGGAGTTCTCCGTCTGGCAGCGTCTAAGAGAAGCTTCCTAGGTGAGTTCTCTCGTTTGTTAGCTCTGTCCCCCACGAGTGTGGAGGGGCTCGTGCCTGCCTCCTCCCCTCTCCGCCTGCCCTCTGTGGTTAGGGCCGGTACTCGCTTGTCTGTCCTTCCCCGGTTTTTCGGGGTTCCTGTCACTTTCCACAAAAGCTGGCTGGCGGAGCTACTGTTGTTGATCTGGTAGTAAAGCCGAAGTCTTCAGTTGTCTGTGGTTCTGTTAGTTCTTCCAGTTAATCTGTGTGCTGCAGGAAAATCGTGCAGTGATTCTGATTCAAGTGCTGTCCTTGTCCTCGCCCCCCCCCCCCTCCCGGTGGTGATGCGACCAAATCAACCTTGTTTTCCCTCTTTTCCCGACTAGTAGGTGTTTTTTTTTTTTTTTTTTTTTTTTAAACCTAAGTTTGCTTCAGTTATTTCTACTCACAGCGTGGGACTCAAACTCATGACCCCAAGATGAACAGTTACTTAGTCCACCGACTGAGCCAGCCAGGCTCCCTGTGTATGTTTTTATTTTATTGGTTTTGTTTATGAAGCTCAAGAATTTTTTTTCAGTTAACACCATAGTTCTGTTGCTTTTGTGTCTCAAGCCTATCCAGAGTCTCCCTATTTATATGGTGTTACGATGTTTTTATAGCTTTATTTTTTTTTTCCTCCATGTAGTGAACAAATTTTCTCAACACCTTCTTTTAAACAACACTTCTCTTATTTACTTGGATTTTGTCACATAAGAGGTTTTCATATACACGTAAGGGTTTCTAAGATATTTATTCTGCTCCATTGGTTTATTTTATTATTATGACTTTATAGTGTGTTTTAGCATCTGCTTGCCAGCTTTTCAACTTTCTATTTTAAAGTTGACTGAGCTATACATGGGCCTATGCGTCTTTCTTCTATGTGAATTTTAAATAAATACTATTTCTCAAACGTAGATGTTGAAATTTGGGGATTTACAGATTAGTGATGGCAAAATTTACATGTAAAAAAAAAACTGTTGAAATTTCCATATATCCTGACCATCTTTGTCCTTCATTAGATTTTAAAATTATTTTCTAGAGAGGTATTTTGTTTTATTGCTCAACTTTTTCCTAAATGTCTTCTATTTTTGTTCGTTCTCATACTATATTTTCTAACTGGTTATTACCGATGTTGAGTAATAAGATTGATCTTTGTAGGTCAGTCATGTATTAGCAGCGCTGCAGAGCTCTCTCATTTATTCTCATAGTTTGTCTCTAGATTATGTTGGTTTTTCTAAGTAGATGATCATAGGTAATTGACACAGAAAGCCTCCACTTTGTCCACTTTCTCCCTCATGGATTTTGAGCGTTTTATTTTGTGTTTTTGAGTGAGATGAAAGTAGGAAGATACACCAGTGTTAGATTTGTTCTTGGCTGTCCAGGAACTTCAATATTCCTTACCCTTCTGGTTCAGTGTGATCTATTGGACAGCTGGCAGCACCTGTGTGTGTATATTTTTAGTGTAGTATTATGTTAAAGCCGTGGAGAAAATGTAGAACTAGAGGGGAAGAAATTCTTCCTGTTATTGCTTCCAGTTCCTTCCTCTACCACGAACCATGTTCTGTGCATCCTTTTATCCCTTTTCTTGATTTTTAATTATGTATGTATTATACCACTTCTTTATTCAGTTACTTCTTAAATATGTTCTTCATTGTAATATCACTCCTATAGCAAGAAGTTCTCACCATTTTCAAGTGTACAGTTCAGTGCTTTTTTTTTTTTTTTTTAAAGATTTTATTTATTTATTTGACAGAGATAGAGACAGCCAGCGAGAGAGGGACCACAAGCAGGGGGAGTGGGAGAGGAAGAAGCAGGCTCATAGTGGAGGAGCCTGATGTGGGGCTCGATCTCGTAACGCCGGGATCACGCCCTGAGCCGAAGGCAGACGCTTAACCGCTGTGCCACCCAGGCGCCCCTCAGTGCTTTATATGGGTGTTTGCAAATTACACAATCCTTCCCAGTGTCCACTTCCAGAACATTTTTATCACTCTGAAAAGAAACCTTGTGTCTGTTAGTAGTCAGTCTTCATTTCTCCTTTTCCCCGCACCTCTGGCAACCACTCCTAAAATTTCTGCCATTGTGGTTTTGTGTGAATGGAATTAAACAATATGTGGTTTTATCTCTGCATGACTTTTTAAAATAAGTCTTAATGGGATCCTTTTTTTCTCTTCCATGTTTTTGTACATCTACATTTTTTTCTACTTGGCTTACTTTGAACCTATCTTATGTATTTCTAAGTAATTATTTTTAGAAGAGGTAGAATCCTTATAGACGAGCTGCATCATCGTTGATTGACACATGCCATTGATGGATCTAAGTCGTAGCCAGTCATTCTTAAAAAGAATGGCCTACGGAAATTGGTTGATAACTACAGTGTGCATGTGTAAGGGCCTTGTCTAGAAGGGGAATCTACAAAATGGAAGTAATACTACCCACCTTTAAGTTATTGTGCAGATAAAACAAGATAATACCAGGGCTTTGAACAATGCCTGACAAACTCTGAAATGTTAGCTATCATTAATATTATAAATATAAACAGTAGCCTAGAAAATGTTGATAAGAGTAAGTATAAAAAGCAACCCAGTAAAATAGTGTACATTCTTTGGCTGTAATTTTGTAAAAACTGTCTGCTTATGAATAAAAACTGAAAGGAAATAATATATGTGTGAACAGAAGTGCTTTGCTATGATGATGGTATTATGGGTTGCCTTTTTATGTTTTCAAAATACTTTTAATGTTACAGCAGTATTACATTAAAAAGAAATGTAGAGAGGGAGAAAGTCTTGACTTGCCCTTGAAGATGAGAAAGAGGTTCCCAAGCGCTTTGGGAGTGGGGCCTCCACCAAGTCAGTGTGGTTCCACAAGGGGCGAGTCAAGACCATCCATTCACTCAGTGCCTATTTATTGAGATCTCACTGTGTGCGAGGCAGTGTTTGACATAAACTATGGTGAACAATGGGGAAGTTCTTGGATTTTGCATTTTAACATCACTCTGAGACTTAAAGCACCAAATAAGAAAAAAAAATCAAGGACAAGAGCTATGCAGGTAATTAAAGTACAAGAATGTATGGCCGGACTTTGTGCTGGTACCTGACTCGATATCTACTGGAGATTGGTGGTCAGGACTAGCCTGGCTGGTCCGTGGGGAAGCAGCACTAACCACTCAAATTCATGGTGGGTCGGATAGGTGTGGGAAGGGCATTGGTGGGCCAAGAAAAGACACATACACACACACAAAAATGGCAACTGGAGGTCTAATATCAGACCTGTCTTACACAAGGTTTGCTCAGTATGGTCTCGGAGTCAGCTCAAGAACTGTCACCCATGTTCACTCCGTGGAATCAAGGGATGGAGCAGCCTTTCCTTTCACTTGCCCCAGCAGAACCCATGACATCTCACAACTTCTATGTGGTTTTCTGGCCGTACATGGCGACAGCTGTAGACCGTGTCCTTGATGCCAATTTGGGGAATTTTCCACAAAAGCACACAAGGATTTGTCCCACCCGACTGAGAAGGCTGTTTTTCTGGATGGATCTCTATTTATGCATGAGGAAACTTGGCACTGGCGAAGCGGTAGCTTATTTCTCTTTTTTGTTTGGTTTTATTTTGTGCTTCAGAAATAGAACAGATTAAGCATTACTTGCTTTTGAAGGCTCCAGCTCTCCCTACAGCTTGACTTTAAATTCTCTTCTCCCCAGGCGAGAACGTGGAAAACATCTCTGCTAGCTTTTGTTAAAAGCAATGCAAATTCAGGGAATACTTGGGAGGGATTTTTTTAGTTTAATTTAATTTATATGTCTTTGAAAATAAGTCTTCCTACAAAAGAATAAAGGCTTCTTGTAAAGAAAATAAAGCAAAAGAAAAGAAGAAAAATGAAATTGGATGGTGATTAACATGATGAAATAAAACTACATTAGATCTAGAAGGACCTTAAAAATAATGTAACCAGACTCCAACTATTTTATGAAGGATGAACCTGGGGCCCAGGGAAGTGAAGCCACTTGCTCAGGGTTCCACAGCTAATCGTCAGAGTTAGAATCCTTTTCTTTCTTGATTCATCTTGTTTTCTTGTACCAGGATTTCCAACATTTTAGTGACTTTATAGTGAGGAGACCCTTCAGGGTAAATCTTAATTACAAGCCAGGTACATAAAAGAGGTGACGCTGTAGTTGGATGTGGGGCCTGTTCTGTCCACCCAAGATCCCTCCGCATTCTCTAGAGACACCCCTGTGGAACCCCCTGGATTGCCTGGGGCAATGTTACATGTATTTAGTTATCATTGCCTGATACCACTTACTCATTTACTTGTCAACAGTTGACTGAATGTTTACGATGTGCCAGTCTTATTTTGAGGTGAAAGGAGTAAAACCTTGAACAGAACAAAGATGTGCAGGGTATGTGAAGTCTCTCTTCTGCTTGCCTGTGATAGCCTTTTCCACTCCTACCATTCCGTTTGCGATACCCGTTAAGATTTGAGTCAGGACAACACCCAACATAAACTGCAAGTCCTCCCCCCCCCCCCCCCGATCCCCCTGACTTGATTTGAAAATAGTTCAGTCTTTCCTTGTTTTGAAAAGATCCAACACTTCTCCGTGCTCATTCAGAGCCATTTCTCTTTAGCTGACCGAAGGTTGAATAGTTGTCCTGAGACTAATTTGTTTCCACTTTTATTACAGATGAGGAACTTGACCATACCAAAGGCTGCCATTTCAGCATCTTTTGGACAAACCTCATAAGGATGCTATACATCCTTAATTAGAAGAGGTTAAAAAAAATTTCTGATGGACAAAATTAAGTATCTGAAACCTCTTGTGCCCTAGTGTAGCCTATTAAAAATTTAAATGTATAAAATAGAAATGACTCCAGGGGTGCCTGGGTAGTGCAGTTGTTAAGCGTCTGCCTTCGGCTCAGGGCGTGATCCCGGCGTTCTGGGATCGAGCCCCACATCAGGCTCCTCTGCTATAAGCCTGCTTCTTCCTCTCCCACTCCCCCTGCTTGTGTTCCCTCTCTCGCTGGCTGTCTCTATCTCTGTCGAATAAATAAATAAAATCTTAAAAAAAAAAATGACTCCATTCCCAACATCATTTGTAAACTCAATTCCCGAAGGTCACCTGAGCCATCTTCCAAATTGGCTGTGTGGTCCTCCACCTCCCGTGGGCCCCGGACCCGAGAGCAAGAAGGGCAAATGGAGAGGTCTTGGGGTCCTTGGGGTCAAATCCTGGCCCTACTCCTCACAGGCTGTGACTGTGGACAAGTACTTCCCTGAGCCTCCAGGTCCTGACCTATATAGTAACATAATAGGTATGAAATGGGGGTTATTTTGTGATTAAAAGAAAAATCTATTCAAGTGGCACAATGCCCAGCCCACAGGCACTTAGTACAGCCTGTTTCTTTCCTCTCCTCGTAATCTGGAGAAGTTTCTTAGGACAGTGACTTTATTGGGCACATGACACCTGCACTTGGGGATTGTCAAAATGCAGATTCACAGGGCTGTGGGTGGGGCCTGAAAATATGTGTTTGTTGCAGGCCCTAGGCCATGGATGCTTAAGGTGACTTGAAGATCTCTTTGAATCCTGACTTGACCTTTTGCTGGCTGCGGTGAATCACTGCCTTTCTGAGCCTCTTTGTCCCAACTGGGGCGATTATACCTCAAAGGTCAAGTGAAGGCTTGAAACGAGACCTTGCACCATTACTGTTAGCGCGATTTTAACTTCATACTTATTAAAGTGAGCCCTAAGGAGAAGGATGTGGAGAACATGTCGTGCCGCTCTCTTGGTGGAGGGAGTGCGTCTTTTGAATAGCCCCTAGCATAGAGCCTGGCACACGGGAGGTAAGGCCCGATGCTGACTCGAGGCGTGCTCAAGTTCCTCCTGGTCCTGGCTGGGGGAGAATTGGAAAGAGCTGCTCTGTGGGTCTTGGTTAGTTAGCGTGGATGCTCCCTTGAGCGACCTTCTAAAAGGAAAAGCAACTACTCCCTCATCATGTGGCTCCACAGTTTGGAAACTGTGTGGTTCTAGGCTGTGGGTTTTTAATAGAACCTCTGGAACTGGAGGCTGGGATAGCTGAAGCTGTGCGCTGGGTAAGGTGTCTCTGTGTTCCTGTGGGAAGCTCATTTCAGACAGGATTTCCTGCATTCCCGAGGGGTGTAGTCCCGGTTTTCAGTGACACTTCAGTCTGGCCCAGCCCCCAGGAAGATGCTAGCATTCCGGGGGGTGCAGAAGGGCTTGCACATTCCATCCTTGACATTTTTCTTCCTTCTCCTTTTCTTTGAATGATATTTCATGACCCCACTTTCCTTTTTTTTTTTTTCTTAAATGTAGCTAAAACTAATTTAAGTATACATGCCTATGCTAGGAAAATAGAAAACATATGTGATCAAAAAGAAAATAAGTTTCTCTGAAACCCAGCACTTTAATGTAGACTAACATTGTGAAATGAATATTTTTATTTTTTTTAAAAGAGCAAGTGAGAGAGCGAGCATGTGCACGGGTGAGTGGGGTGGGGTGGTGGGGTGGGAGGAGGGGCAAAATGAGGGAGAGAGGAGAGAGAGGAGAGAGAATATCTCAAGCCTAGCTGAGAATATCTCACACCCAGCACAGAGCCTGCGGGGTGGGGGTGGGAAGCTTGATTTCACAACTCTGAGACCATGACCTGAGCTGAGGTCGAGTCGAGCACTTACCGACTGAGCCACCCAGGTGCCCTGGGAAGTAGTATTTTCAAAGCTGTGTGTGTTAGTATGCGTCTACAGCTCACTGCTAAGAATTTACTTTGATATCTTTTAATGGCTGAAAAAAAAATCAGAAGAATACAAGTATGTGACCTGTGAAACTTATATGAAATTCACATTTCGTTGTCCATAAATAGTATTTCTGGAATACAACCATGTCTGTCTGTTGGCATATTACCTATGGCTGCTTTCTTGATTCAGCAGGGTAGTTAGGACAGAGATCATGTGGCCCAAAAAGCCTGAAATACTCATGTGCTCTTTGGCTCTTTATAGAAAAAGTTTGACTCCTAGTACAAAATCTATTTTGGTAATCTGATGATCACCTTAATGACAAATCTTAAACATCTTTATATGTTAACAAATTCTTTTCTGCCGAATAATTTGTTTTTCATTAAACTATACATTTTTGTCCTATTTTTCAGTCATGAAATGGATCATCCTTTTTATAGTAGGTTGTATATTACAAATCATTATCTCACTTAGTTCTCAGTTGGCTAGTGAGTGAGACACGAGGAATTCTTAAAAATTCTCTGCTTGAAAGTAACAGGAACCAACTTAAATGTCTTAAACAAGAGCAGGGTATTGAGGAGGATTGATGTAAGATTAAGAGATTTGCCACGGAACACTTAGGCAGGACTGTAGCTGGGCTTCTTGCAAGGGCCTAGAAAGCAGTTGGGACTCTCTTGACTTCCTTTCAGCATTTTTGTGTGTCTTTTCAAATCTTCTTGCATAGACTGTTTTTCTCTGCTGGTTTGTACAAGTGGTGAACTCTGCCTGATGACAGCATGAGGTTCCATGTTCCTGGTCCCACCACTCTCAAGGAGCCTAATTGTTCCCTTTCAGGCCTAATTCTATATACTATGTGGGAGACAGATACAGGTGGCTCAGAATTGGCCAGATTTTACTTCTGGTCCAATCATCTGCAACAATTATGAAAACGGTTGTTGGGGCAATTATTCACAATATGGCTCCTCTATACAGGGGGGGTAGTGAAGAGGGAGTAATTGTGAATTACACAAGTGCTTCAAAAGTAACCGATTTCATTATATTGCTCCCATTTTATAGAAGAGGAAATTGACTTAGAGATACCTAATGAATTACCGAGTAGCAAAGTAATTTGTCAAAGAAGTCTTCAGACTCCAGTCCCAGGTGTGTTCAGAGTGCAACCCACTGCCGCTCATCGATTGTTGGGGACTTGAGATGGTGGAATAGGAACATCCTATTGGGGCCACAGGTCATGGTTTCCTCATTTTTCATCTCCTTGCTTGGTAGATCCTTGAGGATTCCCTCTGTATTTCTTGCTTTGTGTCTAGGCTGCAGCTGGGAGCTGGATGGATAGATGCAGGTGTTGGAATTTTCTCCTGGTTGACCACCGTGTTCAGAGTGTGACTCGTGAAAATGATCCATGTGCTAATTTGGGCTGGCATGTCATCCCTTAGCCCAATTTTTGTTTCATATCTTTGTGTGTAATGCCAGCAATGAAATTTCCAAGCTTGATTAGGGATGCTTATAGCACAGGGAGCATGAATCCAGAAACCATTTTGACATGACGTTTCATCTGTGAGAGCTGTAGCCACAAAACTTCACAAACCAACTGAGGAAGATGCCTCCGGTATGTTGAGTTTGATTCTGGGTCCTTTTTAATTACAACATGCCATGATTTTTAATAATTTTTTTTTGTCTTAAGTTGAATGAATAAAATGAGTCATGTAGTCGGTACAGTGTAGCTCTGAAATAGTCCTGGAAATTGGAGGCTTGCTGGAAAAATTCCTTTAAGGAAGTACAAACTCAGATGTGGAGGAGCATTTGTTGTTTGCCGGGCCAATAACCATGACTTTTTCCTCCCTTCCTTGGACTATATTCTGATCATACCCACTTAAGTGTGGCTGGGGGGTGGGACTGATCCCACTGACAGAGGAGAAGATACACTATGACTAACCCATGCCAACCTTCGTAGTCTTCCCCTCGGTTGCACTTACTAATTTAAGTTTAGCCAAATACGTCTGCTCTGGACAACAGAAGGTCCCAAGACCCGGCTATGTGCTATGAACTGACTCACTGTTTTCCACAGATCATTGATGATAGGATGTGGGGTCTAAATCTGAGGCAACCATTTTGTCGTTAAGAGTGAAGTTTGAGCTGTTGATTATACAGATGGCATGTCTACCATATGGAGTCTGATGATGCAGTTCTCCCCCCTGGAGGAAAAGCTAAGAGAAGATGAGATGCCAAGAGTCCATGGAGAGGATGAATCCACAGGTTTCCTTGAAAGCCTACCCCGGGTGGATTTTTGAAGTCATTTAGCCTGTGTTATAACAATTTGCATTAAAAAGACCCGCCTAATCAGATGCAAGTAGTATATGTAATTGTCTGCTCTGAATAGGTTGTTTGCTTGGTAATTTGACTTCTTCCAAAGGCTTAACCCACTTGTTACTTGATGGCCAGCAGGTACGGCGTGGAAAGTAAAGGAAGGGTGAATCTTGCCCACAGTTTGGACCCAGCTTCGCATTTGCATAGTTAGTATACATTTTTGCCAGGGTTGAAAGGTGAGTGGTTGGTTTATTTTACAGTATCTGCTGTCTTTTGACAGAAACAGAAATATATATATCAATCTATTAAATGATTTGCATTCTTAAGCTCTACCTTGACGAATTTGTGTAGTGAATGTAGAACTCAAGTCTAAGAACTATCCTTAGACTTCTGGCTGAAGTTGCCTTAGGGGTGCTCTGGATTGTAGGGAGTATCCCGAATGGCGTCATTGAGACCCTTTCTTCCCTCACGTGAGCGGTTGGCTTAGAAGGTGTGTGTAGCTCAGTTCTGGCCAACAAAACAAAACGGAAGCCTGCCGGAGGTGGGAATTACTGTGGAAAGGTTCTTAGGTCTTTCAAGAATGGGATACCTTGATGGGATTGAACTGCTTTCCCTTTTGCATTCTTACGTTGTAAGATTGATGTTACTAAATTCTGACTTTCGTACTGTGGTATGAGGCTGCTTAAAAAAAATTTTTTTTTTAATGCTGTTCAACTCAGACTGTAGGCCACAGAAAGTATCCTGATGAATTCTGGCTGGACTACATGAAGTATGGGAGAGTTGATCCCCCTAAGGAGGAATGCTGGGAGTATCCCCTCCCACACCCAAAACAACAAAAAAAGCGTCCATCTATCAGTTTCCTTGACCTTGATCGGGTAGTCCTAATGGTGCACAGCTTTGCTCTCAGCCATAGACAAGGAGTGGTCTGCGGGACTCGCAGACACGGAGGCCTGTATTGCGCAAAGTGGTGCTTGAGGAACGACTCAGATGATAATTTTGCTAGCTGACTCACTTACACACTGTTTTGGAAAGTAAATGCAGTGGTGGGATGTAAAAATACTTAAGCATTACAGTAATACAGTTAATGTATAAAGCACGGTATACATAAAAAAATTAAACGTGTTCTTTTTAAATTTCCGAAGTCAAAAAACTTACCAAGAAAGAAATTGTAACACACATAGTTCATTAAAATAACAATTCACTGATCCTGTGAGGATTTTTTAGAAAATTTTTTCAGACATTGGTGTGCTCTTCTGGTGGCATAGGCCGTCACGTCCTAAATGACACCTTGTGGTTTGACAGGGTATTACATCCAAGTCTTGTATCCACTCTTTTTTTTTTTTTTTTTTTTTTTGAGTGGATATGTTTTGTTCTACTGGTAGTCATTAGGTGAGTTGCAGTAAAGTACAGAATTTCTTTTTAAAATCAGTAATACTGTTTAAGGTCCTCTTTAAGCTTCTGCTGAACTAAGCAATTACATTAAAATTTTTTTCTAGATTTTAAAATGTTGCTTAAGATTTTTAGATGGCCAAATCTGTCATGTTAACTAAGCCAGGAAAATCGTTTACTAGAATGTCATGTTTAATTAAATTGAAAATAAACTTAAGGGCAAATTAGAGGTGGTGCAGTGTGAAGGTTAAGCTTTCACCCTCTGTCTTGAGATGACCAGGTTTATATTTGGTCTTGGCTATACTCCCCGGGCAGTGTGAGCCACCCAGTTGGAACTTCTTGCCATTGGTCCGAGCCTGCAGTGACTCTTATCTCCTGGCCTGACCATCTGCTCTACCCATCCTTTTCTGGTTTTCTCAGAACCTGGCTGACAGTGGCTGAAATACCCACAAGTGGCCACAGAGATCATTGTAGGGAATATCATCCCAAGGTGGGGAGTCAAAGCCTTCGAGGGCCAGATAGGCATGGGGGGCTTGCTCACCTGGGTTACAGTGGTTACGGCGCCTCTAAAGGCATACCTACCCACTGTGGCAGTCAGGACACATTCTGGCCTATGGGAGCATAGTGGATTGGCTGCCCTGTATGGTTGCATCATGATGGCAAGGGATCCTGAGGCCTGGAGGAATACATAGGGGAAGCATGGCTAACTCTTGGGGATCCCTGGAAGCAAGATACTTTGAGGCCACTTTGAATGTCTCAGGCATCAACGAAGCAGAAAGGATACCAGCTGTGGGGTCTTAGAGGTCCCAGATGTGTGATTTAGCCTTTTGTTGCTGGATTATGGAGAGATTGGGGGATACTGGGAGGGGTGTTCCTTGGAAAGCTCAAGGTAGTTGCTCTTGAGTAAAACTACAGATAAATCTAGTATTTTTAAAATCCCTATTGCCCTGTTTATGAAAACCGGTGGAATATCAATCTAAGGGGATACAGGAAAGTAAATATTTTTTGAGCATGTGGCATGAGTAAACTGAGGCTTAGCTTTACCACTTCGGTTTCCCAAGGTCACACAGCCAATGTGTGCAAGGTTGGGGATTTGAATCCAGTTCTGTTGCTTCCAGAATCATTTCAGATTCATGTTGAGAAGTGAGGGAAAGTTGGGGGCCCTGTTGATGGTTAGAAAAACCTCTGGCTACCATTGATGCTTAAGAAACATCCTCTAAATAACCATCAGAGTTGTGGAGGTCACATCGCTCCTCTCTAATCATTTTTTTCCTCCACTGTCAAGTGGGAATTAAATGACCACGAATAGATGTGTGGCTGTGTGTTTCCGCGTATGTGTTTGCTGTAAAGGGAAAACGGCTTTCTACTTGGGTGGTTGCGGAAGTTGCAGATCCTGCACTCCGCTTCCCGAGCTCCGTATTGCATCCCTGGCAAGGGAGAAGTAGTGTCAGGACCAGGAAAGCAGGTAAAGGGGAGATGGCATTTCATAAACACCAGTATCTGTTTTCAGAATGTCCAAGAGTCCAAAGAATTGGTGGTTAGGTTTTCTTGCCAGAAAAGGAATTCATGAAGCAGCTGTGTTAATGAGGGTGGGGTGAGTGGGCTGCCCGAGTTGTGGAGAGTATGGGGTTGAGCTTAAATGGCAGCTTTTGACATTTTCTTCTCTTTGCATTTGGAAATCTTAAAGTAAACTCCTATGGCTCTGAAATTGGTTTCTTCTTCGAGTAGTCCAGTGTCCCATGAACTGAAATGGGAGCTAGGCAGTGTTTGCAAGCCAGGCCAGCTTCCTTAGGGTCGAGCAGCTGGGAACAGGTGCACTACGGGGCAATGAAAAGCTTTGGCCATTGAGCCCAGCTGAGGCTGATCTAGGATTTGCCATTTTCTGGGCCAGTGGATGTGTTGGCTGTTTTTCCAGCTTCAGTTGAACTATTGGTAAGTTCATGTTTGAAGGAGAAGGGTAAAATTGTAATGTCCAGCTGAAGTATGTTAAATACTCTGTCCTGGTCCCAGTTTAGCCAAATCAGCATTTCAGTATGTACATGTTGGGACAAGGGACAAGGGGACTATTCCCCGTATAATTTACTTGGCTTGACCCTGCCCGTCTTGTTCCCATCACAGATGCCACCTCCTTCAAGAAGCTTTCTTAGTCTTCAAATAAGATTGAGATGTCCTCTTATTCTCTAGAACCTTCTTCACACATTCTGTACAATTTAAATGCTAGAATTATTTATATCTGTGACTTCTCTGTTACTGAGTATACTAAGAAATTCCCAGATAATAGGGACATACTTGTTTCATCTCACTTAAAAATGAAAATCTTGCGGTGCCTGACTGGCTCAGTTAGAGGAGCATGTGACTCTTGATCTTGAGGCTGTGAGTTCGAGCTCCACATTGGGTGTAGGGATGACTAAAAAATAAAAAAAAAAAAGCTTTAAAATTAAAAAAGTGAAAATAGCATTGGTGAGGGGTATGTGATACTAAACAGACTGCAGATGGCTGAAATGTAACTGATCTGAAAGCCGTGGCAATGCTGGGCACCTAGTAGGTTTTGAGTAAAAAGTTTGAAATGAGTGAATACTTGAGATTTTGTGGAATGTAATTGAAACCTAAATTTCCTTTAGATTTAAAATGGAGATTTCTGCGTTTGAGCTTGCGAAAAGGTGTGGATACTATTTTTAGTTAGTAATACCCAAAGTCCTGAAATTACAATTTTTCATTGCCTCGCAAACCACATCTTTTTTTTTTTTTTTTTTTTTTTTAAAGGATCTTTGCGTTTGAGGGTTTGAGGGGCATCGGGAGAATCACAGGTCTGCTGTGTGAACTTAGAAGTAAAGTAGGCTGCAAATTCTTAGTGATTTTTATTTTGGAGTGTCAGATAACTGGCAGCTGAAATCGAAACAGCTTCAAATGTCACAAAATGTCTTCTTGTAATTCCTCTCAAGCATTAAATGTATTAAACCTTAAAGGCACAGTCTGCATTTCCCAACTCACTGTGAATGTTCTTATTTAAATGGACTGCCATTAGGATGATTTTCCCCAAATCCTCAAATGAGTTTTTCCAATGAGATCATGGTTAAGAGCAGGGGGGTCAAGAAAATCCTCCTGTAAAGGGCCAGATTGTATTGTGACCGTTTAGACTTAGTTGGGTCGGGCAGCTCCCGCGACCGCTTGGACACGATGGATCCTTTTGCTCCCAGCCCAGGACCTGACATCGACAGAGTGCTCAGTAACTTTTGGTGGAATGATGGAATGAATATTTGTACTTGCCAGAAAAGTATTCATCCGTTCTGGCGACTTCTTGGTGAGCTTAGGGACTCTCCCCTTTTTAAAACTGTGGCTCTCTCTTTGGTTCCTTCCACTCTGCCCTAGCCTTGGAGTTCTGCTTTGTTGCTGGCAGACCCAATTATTATCTACTAATTTTCTACAAATTTTACCGATACTTTGTTTCAGTCCCCCCCCCCCCCCCCCCGCCCCAAGAGAATGTAAAATACCTGAGGGCAAGGGTTTTTGTGTATTCTATTCTCAGAGTAGATACTTAAAATAATTAAGTGAATAAATGAGTGACATTTTTGAGTGCCATGTAGGAATAATTGGTAACAGGGACTAAAACAAAAACATTAAAACCACAGTCATACCTTACTTTATACCATAGACTTCAAATTCTTGTACAATGGATTCGTGCTTAATTTCAAGTAAAATCTGCAGATCCATTACATTCTAATGTGCTAGTTTTAGAAAAATGGTGTTTTATTAATAGCAAAAGCATAGATGGAAAGGTGATTTTAATTAAAAATTACAAACATTTAAAGTAACAAAAAAGTGCTAGCTTTATTCTAGGAGAGTTAAAAAAAGAAAAAAAAAAAAAAACGCTAAAAATTGCCCTTAACACCATTGACTTATTCATTGCTAATATTTGGGGACATACTCGGTCAAGTTTTTTTCTTGTAATATTTTCATTGTATTTAAAAACAAACCTACTCTAAACGTTAAGAAGAGCCAGTGTTGATGTTGCACTTGCTATGTGAAAAGCTCTCTTCTAAGTGCCTTATTTATCCTTATTTATATGGTGCAACACTTGATGGAAGTGCTAGTATTACCTCATTTCACAGGAGGAAACTGAGGCACCAGGAAGTGAAGTAATTCTGCTGAAGCCCTCCAGCTAGTGAGTGCTAGAACTGGGTGTTGAGCCAAGGCAGTTGGGCTCCAGAATCCATGCTCTTTTTTTTTTAAGATTTTATTTATTTATTTGACAGAGAGACAGTGAGCGAGAGAGGGAACACAAGCAGGGGGAGTGGGAGAGGAAGAGGCAGACCCCCAGCGGAAGAGCCTGATGTGGGGCTCGATCCCAGAACGCCAGGATCACGCCCTGAGCCGAAGGCAGACGCTTAACCGCTGTGCCACCCAGGCACTGCAGAATCCATGCCCTTAATCACAGTTTTTGCTGCCTCCAAATATTGCTTATGACTTTTTTTTTTAATTCTCTCCTATCACTGAATCAAGAACATCTTCCCAATGATCCTGTGTTCTCTTGAAATATTACTTGTAAAGGCTAAATAGTGTTGGAGTACTTGAATACTCCAATTCTATGTAAGAAAAAATTGGTTCATTTTTTTTTTCTACTGTGAATACTTTTACAAAAAAGCAACTCGAAGGTACATGCACACCTCTATGATGGCTTGGTTAGGTATGATTTCTCAAACTGGTATGTAAAGATCAACATGAGTATATACAGTAATTTAAGGAATTTATGGGGAACGATTTTGACAAGTAGGGTTTTTTTTTTTTTTTTTAAATACATCTGGGGTGTGAGGCAGCTGCCTCATGAATGTCTTCAAGTGAGGTCCCCCTGCATTTCCTCTGACCAAATGGTTGCTTCTGAAAAAAGGGTTGGTAACCAGCCACCTACAAGTGAAAACATGCTCATTAATGGAGGCATTATGTAACTGTGGGGTAAAGCTCTGAGAGTGGAAAACTCAGAATGAAAATTGAGGTAAAGACTGAGTAGAGTAAACCATAGCTGTATACTTAACACTCCACGCAGATTAGAGTGTTATTTCAAGCCAAATGGAAGATTTTGCTTTATAAAGACACAGAGCTAATTAATCTGTGTCAAATTGTTTTTTAAATACTTGTCTTCTGGGTAATTCGAACTCACTGTTGCAGGAATTAATCTGTCTCTCCTTAGCCATTTGTAACTGTTGACCTGACACGCATTTCCTTTTTTTTTTTTTTTCTTGGTAGTATAAAGTGTTAATGGTGCAAAATTAACATAATTAGACAAAATGTCATGCTTTGGGTGAAAACACTGAACATTTTTACCTCTTGAAGCGTCAGCCCGAACTCCTGTGATTGATGCATGGTGCTATTCAGGGGTGAGTCTCCGGCTGGTCAAGTACTCCCTAGTGGTGAAACACCTAGAGCATATACCTGAGGCCTTGGGGCTTGGGCATGTATGTCTGTGTCTGTGTGCTTACAGACTTGAAGAACTGGCTGGGCCAGAGTACATAGAAACATTTTTACCCCAACAGCTAGAACTCTCAAAAACATTCAGGTGCAATCATTGTAAAATACATTTGCTAATTAAACAAGCAAGTATTGGGCATACTGTGTGTTTGTACTACAGTGAATGTTGGAATACAAGGATAAAAGACAAAGAGTTCATGGTATTCTGGAAACTTTAGCCAGGTAAAGAAGTAATTGGAGGCCATGCTATGTCATCACAAATAATAATAATAAATGCAGGGAACAGCATTTTTCCGCATCCTGGGAAGGAGAGGTTTAGAGCAAACAGCACAGAGCAGGCCTCACTGCTGCTAGGCCTTGATGAATGCATTCATCAGGTAGCCAGGGTGGGGAAGGTTATTCTAGACCGAGAGGAAAATATTGAAAGACACAGAGTTATAAAATAGCATGAAGTATGAGGAAATTTCAGTCCTTAAGAACTCCTGCAGTCCAGGGAGCCTGAGCTCCCGCAGAGCCCGTCTGTATTCTGGTTATCCTGGGGCTCCACAAAGGGAAAACTGAATACACGCAGTCATTGGTCATCGTTGTGTTAAGGTTTTAGTACCAGGAGAGAAACCCAGGAGTCTGAGGTAATTTCTGAAGCTGCTGGGAATTCTATTAGGATTGATGCATTTGGGATTTGACTTGGCTCTATTTTCGCCCTTTTTTGAGTGCAAATATTCCCAGAAAGACCTTGCACATAGTCTCCTGATCCATTCCCAACTGTGCCTGGTTCTGTGCTGGCTACCATGCAGCTTGTGCTATGTAGTAGGTACGTGCCAAGCGTTTGTTCACTGGAATGTTGGATGGTTATAAAGAGGAGAGTGAAGACTTGAAGGAACTTCGAGTCTTCTTGGAGAAAGGAGTTACAAACATGCAAAGGACTCACGACGCAGGATATGAGTAACTGTTACATGTGAAAGAGATTTAGCGAGATTAGTAGAAACTCCAGAAGGAAAGTTAACCCATGCTTCATTAGGACAGACAGAAATCCCATGCAGCATCCTTAAAACGGGCAGGAACACTGTAATCTACATGTTGAACGTGGTGTACAGTTCAAGTAATGTCTTCAGATAGGACATGAATGAACTAGAGGTCTATCAGGAGGGTCCAGCCAGATAGAGCATTGTCTCTGCAATGACTTTCTTAGGCTAAATGTATGAGCGTATGATTACTAGGTCAAAGCTTCTGAGCACTTTGAGACCATTAATACAAGTGCAATGTGCTGTCCAAATAGCTATGCCAGTTTACCCAGTCATGTGCAATCCATAAATGCACGTGTTTTATCATAACTTTGTTAGGGTTGTTATTGTCATTTTTTAAGTTTTTTTTTTTTTTAAGATTATTATTTTTTGAGAGAGAGAGAGCGAGTGAGCATGAGCACACAGGGAGACGGAGAAGCGACTCCCCACTGAGCAGGGAGCCCGACGCAGGGCCCCCATCCCAGGACCCTGACATCATGACCGGAGCCAAAGGCAGACTCTCAACTGAGCCACCCAGGTGCCTCTAAAGGTTTTTTTTGTTTTGTTTTTTGTTTTTAAGGGGCAATTTAAGAAGACCTCATCCTCCTTGTAATTTGCATTTCTTTGTTTACTAGTGAAATTAAACAAGTTTCGCTTTAATAGTGTTTTGGATTGTATGAAGACGTTTTCCTGCTGGTACTGATTCAGAAGGAGGACAGGAAAAGATTATTTGCAAATGGAGAGAAGTCGAGAGACAGATGGAAGACACTGGTGTTACGTTAGTATGTTGTATTTTATTTTATTTTTGGTAGCAAGTGAAAGGAAACCTTGCTTCAAAAGGCATAAGTAAAAAAAGGACATTTAATCGTTTACCTAGCTGAAAATTCCAGACAGCAGATTTGGCTGCAGTTGTAGCTCAAGGCTCCATTCATGTCACCAGGATCCATTTCTGGGTGCTGGGCTTTGGATTTTGATGCTGTAGTCCCATGTTCAAATAGGCTTTCCACCTGTGGTGGTTCTGTGGCTGCACCAGTTCCCGACTTCATACGGCAGAGCAGAGCCTGTTTCTCAGTCTCACGGGGCTGAACTGGACCCCGGAACCTCCTGAAGCACTCACAGTGGCCGGGAGAAGGTGCCGTTCTGACGGGCTCAGGCCTGTGGCAGGTGCTTCTCTGCTAGGCTGAGCTGGTATTTCACAGTAAGTGCAGTCAGAAGAGGTGGATTCCCGGAGGGGAACGGAAGTTCTGGATTCCACCTGTATGACAGAGCCATTGTTGGGGGAAGATGGAGTTTCAGGAGAGCATCTGGAGTGGGGGTTACAGGTGAAATTGAAGGGCCCCTAGGGTAAACTGCCTGTGGCAGTATGTGGCCTTCAGATGAGCCTCATGAAACTGAACCCTTGCGGTCCATGGAAGTAGGGCCGCCATGATTCTCCCAATGCCCAGATTCCTCCCCCGTATTTTAGCCCACCAGGATGAGTTTCATTTCCTTCTTTTGCTCCCCTTTCCTTGGAAACAGAAGCCTGAAGACCTTGGAGGTGGCGGTCCATAAGCTATTGTCCCTTAGCTCTGGGAGTGCCCATGTTGCTCAGCTTGGTGATACTGGGGCTGGGACTCTGCTGACCGCTTTTGTCACATGGTTTCTTGGGAGGCTCTACCAGTGGGGGAGGGGAGCCAAGGAGGTGTGAAGCTGGAGGAGGAAGAAGGCCCTTGCTCTCACCTTTTCATGTAACACAACAGTGTTTCCTCACCTTGCTACTGAGAGCTGGTTCCAGTCTTTCGGTCTAACACTGGCACAGCCCCTCTCATGGTGGCCTCTCGGAAACCTCTGTACCTCCCAGCCAGCTTTGCTTTGGAAATTTAAATCCCAGTCTGCTGGATCTTTGCAGCTTGCAACCGGGCAGCATCCTCTCCTCAGAGTTGGGCTGAACTCTACTGTGCCCCTCTCCTCAGCTTACATGTCTTGGTAATTCCAGCTTCTTTGCTTCTGTGGCCCTTGAAATGGCAACTGTGTCTGGCAGTTACTATGCTGATAGCTCCCTGTCTCCTTTTGGTCTTTGTTTTTCCAACATTTGACTAATAATTCTTTCCGTGAAGATAGCTTTGATAGTAGACCCCTATAGAAGCAGCCCCAGTCTACTTGCATTGTCCAGTGATCGTTCCAAGTAAGCCTGAAGAAAAACCATCCCGCTGGAGGGCTAATACTGGCTTCTCATTGCCGTCAGGATAAAGTCTAAGTGCTCGGGCCCTGCCTGCTTTTAAAGCTACATCCCTTGCTGTGCCTAGCTTGCACCTTAAGTTCTTGGCACGGGGAACTCTTTTAGGTTCTTCCGGTGTTCCCTGCTCTGTCACCTTCAGACAGTTGAATGCGCTATTCTTCCTGCTAAGGACACTGAGAACTTAGCCCTCTTTCTTCTGGGTAACTCTTCCATATCCTTCAGATGCCAGTAGAGGTGTCTTTTTCTATGGAAAGGCTTTTTATTGATTTCTTCCCCCTTCCCATGGTATCCTGTCCTTTGCTTCTGAAGGCATTCATTTAACTGTTCGATGGCCCGTTTCCCCCACTGGACTGCAAACTCCTTGTAAGCGGTACCTGGAATTTCATAGGTAACTTAATAAATACTTGACCAGGACTTCCTTAGAAAATTGCGGTGCTTGCTTTGTACTTTGCTGGAGCAAGGACAAAAACGCAGCTACCATCGCTGTTGACACAAGTCACGCCCTGTGTGATTACTGAGGGTTTCATCTCCTATCCAGAGGACAGCTAATGTTGTGAAAATTGCCAAAGTGGGACTCAAGGGCAACAAACAAGATGCCTTAAAGACCTGGGATGTCTCTGAGGCTGCCACGTGTCACTCCAGTGATGGAGGTGGACAGGGATCAGCTATTGATTCACCAGGTTAAAAGCCTTCCCATCACCCTCAGCCGCTGAAGGCGTTGTGTCAAAGATAAGCAGCAGAGGAAAATGAAGCCTTGTCAAGTCTTCACACATGCAGTTTCCGGATGCTGCTGCGAGGCGTTGGATCAGAGGGGAAGACTGAACGTGCCTGCTTTCCTGGTGGGGCTGTTCCATATGATGAAAGGACAAAGCCTGTGGAGCCAGAACTTCATTGCAATCTTGGTTTTATCAGTGGCGTTAGGGACCTGGGTGAGATGGTGTGATGATGAATCTGAAAAACGGAGCCGATAGCCCCTCTTTCGCTTGATTTATTGATTTGAAGGGAACGAAAAGAAATAACTGAGTGTAAAGTACTGCATTAAGAAGTCGTGGTAGTTTGTGGAAAATGGTGGGGTTGGCAGAGCTGATCACACTCAGACATTCATTCATCCGTTCGTAGACATCAGTGAAGGTCTCTTAAATGCTGGTGATGCATAAGCAGACACCTTTAATGTTATTCTCTTCATGGAGTTTTTCCTGGGAGGGAAAAAATGTGAAAAGGAAACAAATCAGCAGAAGAATGGCAATTTTGTCAGTTGTCTTGCCATTGTTCTTTATGGCATGTTTTTTTCTCCCCTGATCGGGGATTCTAGTCGAGGATCACACCTTGAGTTTAGTTGTCATGTCTCTTTAGTTGTCTTTTCTTTAGAATAGTTCCTTGGCCTTTCCTTGACTTGCATGACATTGACATGTTGAAGAGGCTGGGCCAATTGTTTTGTAGGAGGTCTCTCTGTTCGGGTTTCTCTGATTGTTTTCTGACAATGGGCTTTTTAGGACTATGCAGCCAGCAAATGGCGCAGCTAAGCCTGACCTCGTGTCTTTTTTTTTTTTTTTTTAATATTTATTTGAGAGAGTGAGAGAGTGAGTGAGAGAGCACAAGTGGGTGGGTGGAGGGGCAGGGGCAGAGGAAGAAGCAGACTCCCCACTGAGCAAGGAGCAGGATATGGGGCTTGATCCCAGGACCCTGGGATCATGACCTGAGCCGAAGGCAGATGCTTAACTGCCAGGTGCCCCTAACCTCATGTCTTGTACACTTTTCTTTTAAATCGGCTGGGAGGCTCAGAGGTCCGAAGACCCTGTAGCCCCAGCCCGAGAAGAGCTGTCCTGGTGACACAACCAGCTTATGAAATAACAGCAGCTCTGCAGTGGTGATAACCAGTGGGGACACCTCCTTTCCAATTAAACCTGGCTCTGTGCTTGGTTGTCATTTAATACCTCTAGGTCTGAGTGAATATTTGAAAAAAAATAGTTATTTTATTACTTCACTTTGTTTTCATCTCAAGGTGACAATTTGTCCTGCTTTAATAGAGCAGACGGGAAAAACATTAGGAAAATTAGACCAAGTGTGGTTAAAATGCCATGAGACAATTTCAGTTCTATTATGATGTGTTTTTCAAAACTGTAGGACATTGAACAAAATGCACTAAAATTTAAAAAAACTTTTTATTTGGAAATTTCTTTTTAAAAGCTGAACAATTGATGTAGCTAATCTATAATTTACCCAAATGTTGGGTACTTTATTATATTGGCATGCTAGGAGTTAGCTTACTAAATTTTCTCAAAGAAATGGGGGAGACAAAGAGGCAAGTAATTGGTGTTCTGAGCCCATGTTCTACTTCCCATTTCACGAATTGGACCTCAAGTGCGTTTAAAAATTTGTCTAGATGTTATTTAAAAAAATGTCCAAACCAGCCCTAAATGAATTCTCCATTTCACAGCTTTTTCACTTCTAGTTAAGCCTTTTTTTTTTCTTTTGTCCCTAAAGCAGTTGAGGAGGATGTCTCTAGGTGTGCCTGAGGGAAGACCCTCCCCGCATTTAGCTTTTGTTGCCAGTTTGTGGTGGGGGGGGAGCAGTGAGGGGAAAATACTTCAGGTATCGATGTCTCACTGCTGAACAGTGATGGCCATGTGTGGGCTGTTGATGGCATAAACACATATTCAAAACCACCCGTGGAACACACCATTCACGGGCGCCATGCTAGGTAGTGGATTTAACAAGTGAATAACTCCGACATGGCTCCCACTCTCCGAGAACTTAGTCCCAGGTATGTGGGGGTATTCATGAGGCAATTGTGTAGGCTAACCACAGGAGGCTAGGGGGCACTTAATCAGGCTTGGAGGGAGGTAGAGTGGGTGGGCTTAAATGTGTATTTTTCTCATTGATGGCTACTTTTACCTCATGGAAAAGAACAAAGGCAGAAATGAGTTTGGCTTGTTTAAAAAGTTAGATATCTCCATGCTGTCCGTTCGCATTGAACTTAGAAAACTAATGGCTAAGGATTTTCAAAGAATGGTTATATCAGGGACCAGTGTGACCAGAGAAATCAAGCAGCTCTTCTGGGTTCTTCCACAGAAAAGCCCAGAGGAGATTGCTCAGAATTCTGAGACAGAAGCTGGCAGGGGCAGGGGTGTGGAGGATTTTCAAGTTTTTTGATTCCTCTTCAAGGTGATCCAGTGATACTGCTCTGTGAAGAGCAGGTCTGTTTCCCTTTATGAGTTCTGTCCTTCTCCATATGCAAAACCTCTTCTCGTCTTTTCCAGTGATAATTACTTAATATTTATTATAGGTAATTGTTATCCGGTCTCTGTCTCTTTATTCTTTTGATTCATATGCATAACTTCCATCTCTACACCCGTGGTTTTTCATAACACTCATGAAATGGATGTGAGATCATACAATTATAGTTGCCTTGGTAGTAACTGTTGAGGGTAGAAAGAAATGGTGGTGGGGGAGCTTCCAATGTGACGAAGTTTGTCTTCCCAATTCTTACTGTTGTAGAGAAGGCTTCCAAGAAGTGCTGTCCAAGCTGAGACGTGAGGCATGGTGACAGGAAATGTGCTCTAGACAGTAGGCAGAACCTTGCCAAAGACCTGGAGACTAGAGAGAACATTCTGGATGACTTCAGAGATATGGAAGAGTGGAAACAGGGCACAGGTGAGAGATGGGGTTGGAAAGGGTTTAACCACAGAAAGCCTTGGAAGCGTTCCATCCAACACCTTCATCTCTTAAGGACCATGGGGAGCTACGGAAGACCTATGGGATGGAAAGTGCTAGAATCAGATTTACACGACAGAACACATGTAAAAAGGTGGCAGGAGGGTGAAAGTACTAGTGGGGCAAAACTGGGAGCAGAGAGACCAACTGAGACATCTGGATGAGGTGGGCGGTAGTTGGGATGAAGAGAGGCCAAAGAATGACAACTATGTGGGAGGTGAGACAAATATTTTGGGATGAATTGGATGTGGAGAATGAGAGGGAGGAGGAAATCAAGATGAACAGCCTAACCTTGTATCTCAGCCTTGCTCTTACACTTGGAAGCTTTCCCGCGTCCTCAGTTCTTCCTAATACCACCATTACCTCAAATCTCGGTATTGACCTCAGGCTCCATGGTCCTGTTTGTGCCCCTGTGGTGCTGACAGCCCCCATGGCTACAGTCTGTCCTCTACCTGTTGTTGCTGCTCTCTACCTGGCCCCAGGCTTGGTCCTCTGACACCTGTTCTGTCCTGGCTGTACTGTTACTGGAGATCACAGTGCTTCAGAGCACAGATTTGAAACTGTGATCTGGTCTCATGGCCTAGCTCTGTACTTACTTTGTAGTGTGACCCTTTGCAACTCACTAAATATTACTTGTAAAATAGCAGAGCTGTTGAGGGCACGGGGATGAAATGAAGGTGTAAACGAGAGATGCAATGCGGCACATGGGCAGAACAGAATAAAGGCTGACCCAGGAGAAGGAGACAAATAAGAAGATACCACAGAAGATGGTGATATGGTTTCTTCACTCTGACACCACACAGTGGGAAAACAAAAGAGGCCATTTGGGTTCAGAGGAAAAGGAAGAATCTCTTTTAGCAGGATGTGAATAAGGTGTGCGGGGAGTCCTCCTTGACCACGGGAGAGTTCTGACTTCTGAACCCTGGATGGAAACCAAAGCTGGACGTGAACCTCCTGAAGTGTCCTGCACCCGGGCTGTCTTAGCCCTTTTCATGGTGGTTTCCTTCCCTCCACTTCTTCTTAGTCTTTGTCTTCAAATACCAGTTTTCCTTAGGTCTCCTTCTCCTTTACCATGCAACTGTTGTTGCCCTGCCTCTTCTCACTAGGTAACTTAGAAAGCCTCCAGGTAATGTCCCTAATTCCAGGGGCAGGCAGGATGTAGAACTTGACATTGGCTGAGGAGTGCTTGGCTTCCAGGAATCTGGCCTCTAAGAAACATTGGATCGCTCTGCCTGAAAAGCCGGCATGTCCCTGAGTAAAGGCAGTGTTAATAAAATTCACTGAATGGTCATAATCATAACAGGAACAATAACCTGTTTGTGTCAGTTCTCTGTGCTGATTCTATACAATCAGCATTTGCTCTGACTAGATGGGGGTTAAGCGGCATCTTTTCTGGTCCATTAGCTTCCGTGGTCAACCTGTGGTTACAGGTTGAATTGTCCACCATACAAATTAGTATAGACCTAACTCCTAGTATCTCCGAAAGTGACTATTTGGAAATAGGACCTGTAGAGAGGTGATTAAGTTAAAGTGAGGCCACTAGAATGGGCTCTAACCCAATCTCACTGGTGTCCTTCTAAGAAAAGGAAGTTTGGATACGCGGACCCCAGGGATGTGTGTGTCCACAGGAGAGAGACTGCCACCTTCCCACTGTGGTCATCGGCAGGTCAAGGAGCAAAGCCCCAGGGAAAGCCAACCCTGCCAACATCTTCATCTTGGACTTACAAGCCGCAGAGCTGTGCGAAAATAAGTGTCTCTCGTTGAAGCCACCGTGTCTGTGGTATTTACGCGATAGCTTTAAGCGAACTATTACACCAGCATGATCTGCTTTAGACTCTCCTGTCTGAAAATGACAATTGTACTGAATAAGCGCTTTTAAACACCAGAGGTAAGATAGAGAACACCGTGATACCTTTAGGTATTATCTAGGTATTCTTATTCCCACCTTTGCAAATGAGGGAAGTGGAACTTGGAGAGGGAAATGACCTACCCAAAGTCAAAGTCACAGAGCTGGAAAGGGGATAGTTTTGAATTTAAGGGGAAATCTTTTGGTCACCTGTGTCCGGGTTCTTAACCAGTATACTATACTTCCAAAAAATGCTGGTCTTCTCTGCCTGTTCACCCCCCTCCCCCTTTAGTTTTCTTTGTGGCTTTGGTTGTTTTTTTTTTTTTTTTAACTCCAGAGCACTAGCTGTGGTTTGTAATTATAAATTTAATTCTCTGATCATTTTTTCAATTTCTACCTCCTCTAGTAGCCCCATAGTGTAGCTTTGTGCTTATAATCAGGGAAGATGGGGTTGATTTTGGAACGAACCTCTTGATTTCTCTGCCAGGTGAAAGACAGCCAGCTCTTTGCATATGGTGAAATGATCAACCTCTGTGGGTACTGGCAAGTAACCGGAACTACTGCTGGGCTCTTCAGTTTATACCTTAATACTGTCCACATGTGGCTTCAGGAGTGGAGTGCATCATTTAACCTTCCCACGTGGTGAACACCAGCGTCTGCACTCCTTGCTGCTCCTGTCATGAAGAGTCCTGCCTAAGCCCGTGTTCTGGGCCTTGTTTTTCCGTTTTGTAATGTACTTTAAGGCAGGAAGCTGTGAGCCACCTGATGCCACATTGGTAGCTTTGCTTTTCCTGACTCTCCACCTTTTTAACACATGCGGGTGAAGTGGTAGCTGCTTATTTTAGGAATAATGGAATCTAAAAAAATGTAGCCTAGTCTGTTACACCAGATTGTGGCTCTTCCATGAACAAGATCACAGCAGACGCTTGTTTAAGGGGTCAGACTGTGTTAATCACCTACTTCAGCCTATGTAATGTTATGATGAGAGTTGCTCTTATTTTCACAATGATATTTCCCATCAGAGGTGGCAACACGCATGTTTTCCTATAACCCAAACTGATAGAGAAATTCTGTATACTTCCCAAGGTCTGAATTTCATAATGAGATTTTTTTTTTCCTCTATGTGGCTTTTTATTTTTAGTTTCCTTTCTCCCTCTTCTGTTTTTTTTTCTCAAAAAATCATTTAATGCTTTCAAAAAGAATGAATAGTATTCTACATTTTTGTATTCTAAACACAACTCCTGCATAATTCTATTGAATTTTTTGTTGATCTTTTTTCCCCCCCAAGTTATGGTTTTAAAAATAATCTAGAACTGATTTGCCTAATGAATATGCAATTATTTCGAGAGTCTTTTGAAGTTTTTGAAAACCTTCAGTCAGCATCTTTCTGGGACACAGTGATGAATGTAGCACCAGGCACTTAGAAGCCGTTTCTAATTTGGCATAAGCAGGTATAATTTTTGCACAGTTCAAAGCTGGGCACAAGACAGTCATTGACCCTGTACTTATTACCGTGGTTATCTCGTGCTTTCTACCTAGCCTGGTTCCCCCTACTGGTAGAATGGATGAGTCATTGGTGCTGGGGCGCTTGTGGAGTTAAAATAGCAGGTAGGACAGTGATGACAATGTGCAGGAGAGAAGGGCTTGCAGTTTGGTTCAGTCACTGCTTAGGCCAGGGCTTGCTAATAATGCCTAGTACCGGTAGTGAGCTTATCCATGTAGTGTACTTGAGCTTATCCATGTAGTGTACTTGACCTACGTCTTAGTGGTCGCTTAGGCATAATCCAGGAGCGAGGGGCTATTATCTCTGTTATAAGGGTAAAGAAAATCAAGGTTGGGGAAGTTAAGAAAATTTTCCAAGATCACACAGGCAGTAAGTGGCAGAGCCTGTGTTCTTGAACATGTTTTCTGTGTGAGGCACTATGCTACGCAATTTGGAAAATTAGGAAACGAAATTGACCTGCTCAGAATGTGTAACTTCTGGGAGAAAGAGGACAAAACAGCATGGTCTGTAGCCCAGAAAATTCAGACAAGAGACAGGATAGAGGGCCGTGTCACGGAAGCAGATGCTAACGAAAGGGGGAAAGATTTTGACCCAGTAGAAATAAAATTTGTCCTCCGAGGGGGACACATAAACATAAGTTTTTGCTCACAGCTCCCTGTTTCCTGCCTACCATGCACATTGTGTTTTGGACATGGCTCCTGCATAGACTTCTCCAGTAATTGTTTTGACCTGGGAAACCAACTTCCTCCTGTGTACTCCCCCCCGCCCCCACCATGCCTCGGTGAAGAAGCCAGCTGGGCTTTCTCCAGTGCTGAAGGAGGCAAAAGCTTCCCAACCCCAACTGCGGGATTCATTAGTCTCTGCTCTCAAATTGCTGTGATCACAAGGGTGTGAAAGACACAGCGCCTTCCCAGTCCTAGCTGGGGCACAGGCAGTCCTAGCCCGCATAAAAGCTCACGGGCCCTGCTGTCAGGTACCGAAACATGCCATCAAAGGAACTCTTGCCTTCCGATGGCATTGCTTTTGTTTGCTTCACCAGATGGAACAAAGGGATTTCTCCCACGTTCAGTCTGCGTCACACATTCTTTTCTTTTGGCCCCATGTAAATATCCGTGCTCTTCCAGCTGCAGGTAGCAGAAACGGTCTAACTAGCTGAAGCAAACAAGGGACAATTTGTGATAAGAATCTAAGGGACTAGATCCAGGAGCAGAAAAATCATCAGGCGCCAAGGCAGTTACTCTCTTGGTAATTCCATCTCTTGTGGGTTACATGGATTTATGCTTTTGGTTGTTTCTTCAGATTTGTTGACTTTTTCTCTCTCCCAGCCAATTGTTTGTTTTCATATGTTCATGCCAGAATAAGGCATTTCATAATTCCCAAATGTCCATCTTCTTTGAGATTCCAAAAGAAGCTACTAGTCTGGGTCTAATCACCGGCGGTAGGGTCGCGTAATATGGACATAATTTCAGGCCTCTATCCTGTCCACAGCTCCAATGGGTGGGGTGGATTTGGCAGAAAAACAATAAGTCAAAGGACAGGCAGTCACAAGGTAATTGTGTATTCATATATAAGTAATCTTACATAATTTTATATTGGTTTGGAATCAGTATTGTCCGGAGTAGGGCAATGTCTATGGATATTGATTATTTCCTTTTTTGGGGGAAAAATAGGGTTCAGTGAGCTGTATAAAGACTAGAATTAATGAAGATATCCCTATAATTCAGGAAGAAATCCACCGCTGAGAGAGAAGGTTGGGATGTTTTGCATTAATTAGGTTAGTTTACGGTACTCAGATACACAAGATGATTGCTTAGGCATTCTCATCAAAGTGTGAGCAAGATTTGGGTGGTTCTGTCACTGGGAATCTAAAATTAATTCTTTGTCTCATGCCTCTTCTGAGAGTTCTCTTTGGTGTCCCAAAGCAAAAGTGATCTTTCCTCCCTTCCAGTTTCCCAGAGACTTTCAGTCTTTCTTGATTTCTTGTACTTGTCCGTGTGCTCTTATCTCCTGATAGACTGTTGCTTGCTCAGAACAGTATCTGTCTTATTTTATGGTTCTTAACATTATAGCATCTCCTACATAGTAGAGTCCTGAATCATACCTACTGAACACGTCAGTGGCTCATAGTAAACCGGCCAACTAATTAGTTCAGAACTTCTTGAGTCAGACATTCTTCAACTGGCCAATTAGGTAATTAATGAAATAAATGTACTAGTACCAACGATGTGCCTAGCGCTGTCCTTAGTGCTAGTACGTAAGTGGCTTTATAGTTTATTAGCTATGACCTTATCAAACGTCTTCACGTGAGTCTCAGTGGCCCCCTCTTCAAACTGGGGGTAAGGGGGGAGGAGTAAAGACCCTTGACTCATGGGATGATTGTAAAAGCTAGAAATGATACCTAGAAAGCACCAAGCACATGGTATTCTTGTTTTGTTTTGTTGTGGGTTTAATGGTAGTTCCTACTTACTGTGGTTGCTATGAATTGTCTTGCATAATTCTCAAGTGCAGGAAAAGTCACATCTCTTTATTTCTCTGATTTATACTGCCTTTTCTTTTTTTATTTAATAATTTTTTATAATAATTTTTTATCATATTATGTTAGTCACCATACAGTACATCCCTATACTGCCTTTTCTGATCTCTGTATTTTTCTAGGAGAGATACTCAATTTCGGTTATATTCTAAAGACTTCTAACCCTTCCAAGGGTGTGAAAAGTCTCTGTAGATCTTAGCAGTTCTGTGCAATTGGAGAAAGCTCTCTAAGCCTCTGCCGACTCTGCCCCACGGATGAACTTGTCCAGGCCCTTCTTGGCCCATGAAGGTAGGTGCCTGTCCATCTTTTTAGTTCAGTTTGGGTTTGAAGGTCTCTGGCCATGGTTCCCCAGACTACAACTTATGTTCTCTATTTCCCTCGGCTGAGAAGTCTTCCTGTTGTTGGTTTGACCACCCTCCCTGCCCACCCCCAAGTATAACAGCCTGAGGCAAGGCAGGAAAGTGTTTTTGAAGAATCTGGCAACTTTTATTTTAGTTTCTGAAAGACAAAAATTGTTGGTCATCCCTTAGGGCAAAAAAAAAAAAAAAATCTCAACACTTTGTTCCCTTCTTGATGTTTGTGAGAAAAAAAATGGCATTTACTCTTCACATTTTCCTACAGCAATCAATTAGAAATTAATGCCTCAAAATGTCACCCAGTTCCATGCTTCCCATGCTGAAGTCTGACCCATCATCCTTCTGTTCCTGAATACAGAACTTACTTCAGGACATTATGTTTGCCATTTCCTCTACTTGGAACTTCTCTCTACCAGTTCATAACTGAGTTGCTTCTCAATGTGTAGAGTTGCTGATGAAACGTTAATTTCTTCATAGGAATCTTTCCAGAATACCCTTTCTAAAGTAGAGATCCCTTCAAAAATCAGCCAATTACATCACTCTATCATGTTATCTTCAAAGAAGTCATCACCACTTTGACTTATCTTATTAGCTGTCTCATTTGTGCTAGGATGCAGGTTTCCCAAGGGCAAGGACTGTGTCTTACATACTGTGGTATCCTTAGCGCAATGCCTGGCATAAATTAGGTATTTAGGATGTGGTTCTTGAATGAGAGAATTAATTACGCTGCCAAATGGTGAAGCTAATGGCGATGAAGAAGCTGATGAAAGAGATACGGGATAGTACTTGTTTGAAGATGACTTAAACTATCTTGTCTTAATATTAAAGAAATAATTTGAGGATCCACTCAAGGGTTGGATGGTGAATTTTGGACATGTGATGTGGCATATGTAGACACACACACCCCTAAATAAAAGTTCTTAAGTTCTCTAAATTTTTATACTTGTATTAATAACATTAAAGGTAGATATAAGATCTTCATGGTTATCAAAAGGGGACATGGATGGTAAAAGCTTGAGCAATATTGGTTTAAATTTTAGTGCAAGAGTAAGTTCTGTGCAACTCCATGAGAATTATTGGAAACTTGTTAAAAATAGAGGTTGAAGAACACCACCCACGGAGTTTCTGATTCAGTAGAGCTGGGATGGGGCTAAAATCTATATTTTTTGGGGAAAAAAAAAAAAGACTGTTGAGGTGACTTTGCTTCATAACCAAATTTGGGAGCCAGTGGTTTATGGAAAAGTCTGTGGGCTGTAAGGCACGGTGACTTTAGAAAGGGGGATCTTTGTGGATGATGTACAACTTGAGCTCCAAGAAGAACAGAATTTTCAGAGCAATGTTCGTGCTCGGTGATTAATTGTTAATGAAACCATAGGTGGTTACCAATTTGAAAATTCACAATTCATACTTCATCCCCAGTGCCTGAGGGGAGTGGTGGTGATGCTCCAGTTTTCCTTTTTTTCTGGTTTCATTTTCGTATGAAGAATTTTGATTATAAATGGAAGTAAAATAGCAGGGTGAATGCCTATATATCCATTATCCAGACTCAACAATGATTGGTTCATGGTGATTTTATTCCTTTCTACTCTAACTTACTGCCACCCAACTTGTAGATTTTGAAAAAAAAAAAAAAAAAAAAAAGACGGGACCTCACTTCTGCCATAAATATTTCAATCTGTAAAAATGAGGACTCTTTAAAAAACATACTATCAATACCATCATCCCATCATGATGCTAACACGATTTTTTTTTGAGGGGGGCTAGAAAATATCATTTTTAATAAAAAATTAACAAAAAACATTTTAACTAAACAAAAAAAACCATTTTAAAAGTACCAAGCAGCAGCTAATAATTTTATTTAGTGATTCATCACATACAACACCCAGTGGTCATCATAACAAGTGACCTCCTTAATACCCATCACTCATCTAGCCCATCCTCCTGCCCATCTCGCTCCATCAGCCCTCAGTTCTCAATTCTTAAGAGTCTCTTCTGGTTTGCTTCCCTCTTTTTTTCCCCTTAGCTTATGTTCATCTGTTTTGTTTCTTAAATTCACATGTGAGTGAAATCATGAGGTATTTGTCTTTCTCTGATTGACTTATTTTGCTTAGTACAATATCCTCCAGCTCTAGCCACATCATTGCAAACGGCAAAATTTTGTTCTTTTTGATGGCTGAATCATACTCCATTGTGTGTGTATGACATTTTCTTTATCCATTCTTTAGTGGATGGACATTTGGGCTATTTCCATAGTGTGGTTACTGTCGATAATGCTGCTTTAAACATCAGGGTGCATGTATCCCCTTGAAATAGTACTTTTGTATCCTTTCAGTAAATACCTAGTAGTGTGATTGCCGGATTGTAGTGTAGTTATATTTTTAACTTTTTGAAAAACCCCCATACTGTTTTCCAGAGTGGCTGCACCAGCTTGCATTCCCACCAACAGTGCAAGAGGGTTCCCCTTCCCCACATCCTCACCAACACCTGTTGTTCCTGTGTTGTCAGTTTTAGCCATTCTGACAGGCGTTGATTTCATAATTTTAAACGTTACATTTCCTCAGTTGCTTCAGAAATGGTTTTCACAATTGATTTGACTTTGGATCTAGACAGGGCCCATGTCCTTTAATTGATTTATAGGTCTTTTAAATCTGTTTTGATCTCTAGGTTTTCTCTATCTTTTATTTATTTATTTATTTATTTATTTATTTATTTATTTATTTATTTAAAGATTTTAATTTATTTATTTGACAGAGATAGAGACAGCCAGTGAGAGAGGGAACACAAGCAGGGGGAGTGGGAGAGGAAGAAGCAGGCTCATAGCGGAGGAGCCTAATGTGGGGCTCGATCCCATAACGCCGGGATCACGCCCTGAGCCGAAGGCAGACGCTTAACCGCTGTGCCACCCAGGCGCTCCTTCTCTGTATCTTCTTGGCTATTCATTTTTTGAAAAATCTGGTCACTTTTTTCAGTAGAAATTCCCACAGTCTGAGTTTTACTGAGTTTATTTCTGTAGTGTGATTAAAAGCACTTTTCTGTCCCCTGTGCTTTCTACAAATTAATTACCACATTTAAAGGTTTAATCAGATTAAGGCTTTTGTGTGTGTGTGTGTGTGTATTACTTATTATTATTGTTTTTTTAAATCTGGAGGCATATGATGTCTTGTTCCTTTTTGTAATGGTAGCAGCCACTAAGGATAATGGCCTAGAGACAGCATTTTATTAGGGATGACAGAAATGGTGATACTAAATTTTATCATTTCTTCATTTATTAGCTGGGGTATTTCTATAACATTATTTGATTACTCAGGAGAACCAGGTTAAATGCTTTTTTTTTCCTTTCATTTTCCTTTTAGAAAATAAGTTGGCTCTTTGGCATCGGTATTAGCATGGGCTGCCATAGCACAACACCATAAACTGGGTGGCTTAAATAACAGGAACTGATTTTTTTTTTTTAAAGATTTTGTTTATTTATTTGACAGAGAGAGAGACAACACAAGCAGGGGGAGTGGGAGAGGGAGAAGCAGGCTTCCCGGGGAGCAGGGAGCCCGATGTAGGGCTCGATCCCAGGACCCTGGGATCATGACCTGAGCTGAAGGCAGATGCTTAAAGACTGAACCACCCAGGTGCCCCCAGAAACTGATTTTCTCACAGTTCCTGAGGTCAAGGTTAAGTCTAAGATAAAGTGCCAGCAGGGTTCAGATTTTGGTGAGACGCTCCTGTTCACCATGCAGGTGGTGCCTTTGGGCAGTGTGCTCACACAGCCTTTCCTTGATACTGGGCATGGAGGGAGAGAGCTCTCCGGTATCTCTTCTTATAAAAACATTGTTCCTATTGGAGCAGGACTTACCTTCATGACCTCACTTACCCTAATTTTTTCCTAAAGGCCCTATTGCCAAATGTAGGAACATTGGGGGTTAGGAGTTCAACATATGAATCCTGGGGGGACACAAACGTTCAGTCTGTAACCGTATCCTCACAAAGTGACCGATGCATGGTTTTCTTTTTGGTTTCTTTAATGTTATTATCAACCTATGTTTTGAGACACATTCTCTATGGTTCCATCTATTGTGGTTATTGCATTTAGTCCTCATTGTTCTTTGTTAGTGTGGAACTTCACTGCGTGGATGTACCATGATGATTCATTCACTCAGGGTTGCAGCAAACTTTTTCTGTAAGGACAAGATAGAATCTTATTTGTCCCCTCTCCCCTTCACCCCCCTCCAAACCCTTTAAAAGTATAAAACCACTCTTAACTTAAAGACTGTACAATAACAGACTCGTGGATTGGCCCGAGGGTTGTAGTTTGCTCACCCCTGAGTCCGTTACTGCTTGATAGCTATTTGGTCTGTTTGTAGACTTTTACTGAAATAAGTGACACTGCAATATAGTCGTGTACATCTTTGCTATTTTTGCCACTGGGATGAAGTTCTAGAAGTGCCTGAAGGGTAAAGGCCTATGAATTTTTCTAGATCCTGCCGATTTCTGCTCCATGGGTTCATTCTACTTTAAACCAGCAATGTATGAGAAGGCCTATTTCTTCCAATCTTGCAGGAGTAGTTTGTCGAACTTTGAGATTTTTGTCACTTTGAGTGAGTGATTAAGTATAGTCTTAATTTGCTTTACTTTTATTACGAGCAAGATGGAGCTTCTTTTCGTCCAGGGTTAAGAGCAATCTACATTACTTTGTGAACTGTCCATATCTCTTGCTCATTTTTCTGTAATTTATTGATCTATTTCTTCTTTATCTTTAAAATGTGGACCCATTATCCTGGCAGAAAGTGACAAATGGTTTTCTCCAGGTTGTCATTTTTTATTTTTAAGTATAGAGTTTGTGCCATACGGTTTTTATTTCTTAATTTTTTTCAGGTCAAATATATCAAACTTTACCATTATTACATCTAGATTTTGAGTCCTATAAAAGTGTTTTCTACTTCGAGGTTTAGAGGAATTCATCTCTATTTTCTTTTCTTGCTTACATAGTATTCTTACCTTTAAATCTCTGACCCACTGAAATTTGTATTGGCATATGGAGTAAAGAATGGATCCAATTTTACCTTTTTCCATACACTTCACAAGTTATTCCAGTAGCACTTAGCCATTTGTACTTTGCCAGTTCATTTGATATGCTGAATTTGAATTAGTGAAAAAGTTCAGTTACATAAATTAAGTTATTAAATGCTTAATTTCCATATGTGATTAGGTCTTAAATGGTGGCCTCTGAATTTATTTGTCCCATTTGTCTTTTTGTCTATTCCGGTACCAATAGAACATCTAACATTTTTTACAGGTTAAATAAATGTTGTATCAAACTCATCCCTCCATATTCGCTTATTTCTCATGTTTTTCATAGTTTTCCCAATTGAGCTTTGTAATCAACATTACCGCCAGGAAAAGAAAAACCTGATGGCATTTAATTTGAGCTCATTAAGTATAAAAATTAAATTTAGGAGGATTGACAACCTTATGATGTTGGCTCTCCCTAACCAAGAATATGGAAAGTATTTCTATTTGCTTAACTTGACTTTTGTGTCTTTCAGAAATATTTAAATTTTTCTCCTGTGGATTTTGCCGAGGTATTATTGTTACTATGGTGATGATATCATTATTGCTCTTATAAAATGAGGTTTTCCCTTCCATTGTGTCTTTCTAATAGGATTTTTGCTCATATGTCCATCATTTTACTTATAACATGTCCTAATGTGTTTCCTTTGGGTATGTCTCAGGGATGTGTTGAGTTTGCTTTGTTAGCCAATCTGAAAATACTGTGTATGTGTGTTAAGTCCATTTACATTCACTGAAGTGCTTCACCTCAGTGTGTCCCATTTTATGTGGTGTGATGTGACATAATGTGATGTGTGGGTCCGTATATAGTACTTAACAGTGGGCTTTGCTTGCTTTTTCTTATTTGCTTTTTTCCCCCCTCCTATCTTTTGGCATTTAGGAAGGTCTAGAATTTTGGTCTAGTGGCTATCCTTAGGTGAACACCTTTTTATGATACACTTACGGTCTTCCGGGGAGTGTCTAGTGCTTCCCTTTTAGGAACACTGTTGAAATTAGCTAGCAGTCTTTTCTTCCCCTTTCCACCCTTCTGCCCTAACGTCTATCGTAATTTGATGCTGAAGCGATGTCATTTTCCTTTAGTTCATACTTAGAGGGCAGTCACAGAGCTTCGTCTCCTTTATTTATGCTCTTTTCTTCTCTCTTTCCATTTTGATGGGGTTTTCCTGAAAATGCAGACAAGGAAAATGGCGCCATCTTTACTCCTACCTTATTCTACCTCTTCCTCGCGCAGAGCCTGGAGAACTAATGTGGGTTGGGGAATCAGACCACATTTTGATAGATGAAAGAGAACGACTTTGGTCTTCTGTTTCAGTAACTTCTTTACTTTTCAAGCATGGAACATTCTGAAGGCATTTTTGACACTGTAAATGTTTTATAAATGGAGAGATAATTGCCACTGTGGAGAGCAGTAGGTCACTGTCAGCTCCCTAGGGGAAAACAGAGGAGACAGTTTTTAGTTTACCCGTGAGTCTGGTCACTAGGACTCAGGGGTCCATCTCTTAGCAAACATCCTATGCTCCAGTTTCACAGCGGAGCTACAGTGCCATTTACACTCAAGAGACACTGAAAATACTTCTAATGGACTTAACATTGCAAATTAGTGGACACTTGAAGAGTCCTTCTCCAAATATTCTGAACTACCCATGTCATCGAGCATATGAGGGAGGGAAGGGACTCCATTCAGCTTTACTAAATTGAATTTCCCATTACCAACATAGCCACCTGATAAAGAGCTATAAAAAATGGACTTTGTGGAGTAAAATTTGTACCTCCTTTCATGGAGTAAACTTAAAACACATATGAGATAATGGGATAGAAACTGAAGATAACAAAACAGCAAGCTGGTTCAGGATGGAGGCTACAGGGGAGCTGAGAGCTAGCGCCTGAAATGCTGGAGTGCAGCCATTGGTCTTTTGTTGCACGCCTACAACTTTGGGTGAGGAGACCTCTATTGAGCACATTGCTGATTTGACTGTGTCTCTTGCCAAGTAGGTCTGGTGGACTTCACAATCTCTGCACATTCTTCCCAACTCTAAGGTGTCTGACCTTGTGTGAGTTTTTCTGCTGCCACATTAGGCTTTTGTCTTACTCTTCGCTCATAGCATCAGAATGTGGTGCTTTGTGCCCTGAACTAGAGAAAGAGCTATCCTGGAGGATGTGTTTTCCTGAGGTTCGAAGCTGTGTAGGGTACATATCCTAGAAAGGTTTAAGAATTAAAAAAAAAAAAAAAAAAAAAGGATGTCAGTATGGAAGTTTTTGTTTTCCAAAATTGGATGAAAAATTCTGTATATCAGTGGAAAGATCAAGATCATCTTGGGAGGATTAAAATTAGGGAAATAATGGCTGTGGTTTGTATTTTCTATCAGTCCTTTTTCTTGTTTTTATGGAATTTTTCATTACTCAGAGCCTTTCTGTTTTGAGGTGAGGTAAAAGCCAATGGAATTTTTACTTGTTCTGAATTTTTGGTGCCTTTAGTGAGTGAAATCAAGGCTGTCTCTCTGAGGTAGTCTGTCTCCTTCTCTCCCTCCACATTTTCTATTACATGAAGAAGAAATGAGAGAGAAGTAGCTATACAGGCAGAAATGAGCTCTTATCATCTGAAGTGGCTGTTCCCCCTCCCGACTCTATGGGGGGATTTTGAACATTAGCTTCAAAAAAAGCCATTCCTTATGCCAAAGTTGCTTTTAGATTTGGCTTGTTGGGACCCTTTTGCAAACTCCAGCACTGATAATGGAAAATGTTGATTCTGAAAATGGAGGAGTGGTGAAGTAATGGTCCAAAATCATATGTTAGAGCTATCAAAAAATTTATAAAGTGTGAGAATTTACATTTCTTCTCTCCTCCTGCTGTTAAAGATGATACTGTTTTTCACCCTTTTCAGTACTTCCCCTTGTAAGTCGTTCCAGACTGGCTTTCTGCATTTTGGTAATGCAAAATGGGAGGAAATTGGGAGGACAAGGTGGGTGAGAAGGGCCTGTTGCAGATCTGGGTGACAGATATTTTGAAGAGTTGAACAAATAGGCCATGGAAGAAGTTGAATACGAAGGAAGTGGAGGGAAATGAAAGTGAAAATTTAAATTATTCTTGAGTTCAGTATATACCCACTCAGGGCATTTTAGAATGCAAGTTAAGACCTTGAGTTAATTTAAAATTAATACTTCTGCTTCTGGACTGTAATTCTTTGGTTGCAATAACATTCTAAGACTAGTCATTATGGGTGGTGCCTCTTAAGGTTCACACTTGTGTTTCTAGTTATGATAATGTGCTTTCTGGTCTCTTACAGAACATTTCCTTAGGTCATATTTCACACATCTGCTGTGACCAAGGGGGTGTGATAACTTCTGGAGCTTTGTGTTGAGAAGGATTAAGAAACCCCACGTGGGTTTTAGTAGGAAAGAACACTCTGATTAGTAATGTCTGCATGAATGTGAGGTGCTGGTGAACGTTCATGGGCCACAGAGTCTTGCACAGACATTGGAAAATGGTGTTTTTGACTTGTGATATAAAGCTAATGGGAGAGCTCTGCAGAATTCTGCTATTTACATTGCTGTTTGTTGTCAAAACTAAGTGTAATATCAAGTTTAACAAAGGGAGTGAGTTACTCAATGCAACAAAGTTTCCCCCCACCTACCCCCAGTGTTACTGAGGTATGATTGACATACGACATTGCAGAGGTTAAGGCGTATAATGTGTCGATTCGATACCCATATATATTGCAAAATGATTACCCCACAGCATTAACTAACATGCGCATCAAATAACTTACTCACCATTTCTTTTGTGTAGTGAGAACATTTAAGATCCACTGTCTTAACAACTTTGAAGTATTTAAAAGGGTATTATTAACTCTTATTAACTATTATCACTATGCTGTCCATTGGATCCCCAAAACTTCCTCATCTTGTAACTGGAAGTTTGTACTCTTGGGTCCTTATCTCCACATTTCCATATCACACAGTCCCTGGCAACTACCATTCTACGCTCTGTTCCTCTGAGTTCAGCTTTTCAAGATTTCACATACAAGGGAAATCATGCAGTATTTGTCTTTATCCATCTGACTTATTGCACTAACAGAAAGATTTTAATGGAAGGAATCTAATCCATGACTGGACCCTGTGAAACAGAAGAATTGACCTCGATTTCGCTACTGTTTTGGACCTGAAAGTTCTCTTGGAAATCTGAGCACCATATAGACTGAGTTCAAAAAGTCAAGCACTTTGCCACATGAATTATTCATATTAACTACGTCCTCTGCCTGGGATCCCTATAGCAATAGGTCTTCTTTTACCTAAAGTCATACTATCATTTTATTGAAGAGTTTGGCTTATCATAAAGACAACTTTGAGAACATTTCTGTAGTTAAAGGAATTTGTCAATAGCTCCCATTTCTGGGCTAAATGTTTCGCATATATTAGCTTATTGAAAATGTACAAAAATCTTAGGAGATCAGTATCATTATCCCCATTTTGTGGTAAAACAACTGATGCTCAAGTTATGTAACCAACCCAGGTACACATTCTAATAATAGGAACATCATACTATTTGTATATTGCAGAGCTTGAGCTCTTAATCATATCCTGTGCTGCCAATTTATTTACTTGTTTGCTTATTCATTATTTACAGTACAAAATTAAGGATTTGAGAAAACTTTAGTTGTTTCCTAGATCCAGCCCAGGTGACACCATGCATGAATTACAAAGATCCTGGGGCTGAGATCAACTCCTTGGAGTTTGTGGAGCCAAAGGAGACAGAGACTGGCAATCAGGAGGAAATTGGTCAAGGTGTGAATCTGCTTAGGAGTTTCAGTAGTGTAGAGGTTAAGAGAAAGGAGAGTGGAACTCTTGGGATCTCTAATTTGTTTTTACATTTATCCATTTTTTTTTCTAAGCACCTGTCATGTGCCATAAAGTGTGCTAGACACCAGAGCTACAAATCAGCCAGCACAGTATCCCAATCTTCATGGACCTTATAGTGGCTAGAGCCTGAATGTTTATGTCCTTCCCCAAATTCATATATTTGAAATTTAATCCCCAGAGTGATCATGTTAGGAGGTGTGACCTTAGGGAGGTGAATAGGTCACGAGAGTGGTGTCCTCATGAATGTGATTAGTACCATTATAAAAGAGAGCTCTTTTGTGCCTTTGGCCATGTGAAGACACAGTGAGAAGCTGGTTGCCTGTGAAGAAGGCAGCAGGACTCACTGGACATCAACTTGCCATTGCCTTGACCTTGGATTTCTTACCCTCCAGAACTGTGAGAACTAAATGTGTAAACCATCCTCTCTTATTACAGAATCCCAAGTTGACTAGGACACAGGCTAATGAGCAAGATGCAGTTAATCACTTAACCTCTCAGATAAATGCAACATGAAATGGGTGAGTGTTCTGGAAACAAGGTACATGGTGCTATGAGAAAGTCTAAGTGAGGTTTGGCAACATAAAGAGCCAGGGAAGGCTTCTTTGAAGAAGAGACAGTTTATGTAGACAGGAAGAATGAGTAAATTTGGTTAAGAGTAGAGGAAAAAGAACTGCAAAGAGAAGAGACCAGCATGTAGAAATCCTATGGGAAGAGGATATGAGAGAAACGAGTGTGACTAGAGCAGAGAAGGAAGGGGAGCTGGCTGGAGAGGCAGGCTGGGGCGGGGGGGGGCGGGGGGCGGCAAACTATGCATGGTCTTGGGCCACATTCAGGGTTTTGGTCTTTATCCTATTAAGTATGGACAGCCACGGAAGGATTTTAACAGGGAGAGTGGCTTGACCAGGCTTAAATTTCAGTGAGATTATCTGGGCTGTCAGGAGAAACAGGCGGGACGGAAACAGGACAGGAGTGAGTAGTTCAGTTTGGGCAATTGCAGCAGGGTGTGTGTCCAAAAATGCTGTCTCCCAAGATGACTAGTCAACGGGAGTTTAGTCCTTTGTGGTCTGGTAGTATTGGGATGAAGGCATCCGAACAGCGGGCTCTAACCCTACATAAACTAGTGTGCTAGGGAAGAGCACCAGCTTTGGACAGCACTCCTGGTCGTCTTTTATTGACCTTCATCAGTTGCATTGATCCTTGCTGCTCATTTTTAGCCAACATCCAATCTGCTCTTTGTTTTCCTATCCAATGGTTCCTATCCAGTATTCACAATCCAATATTTTTCAGTGCCTTCACGTCCCCAATTAAAGGTAACGCCATTCCTTTTCCTAAGTAATTTGTTCCTGAATTGTATGTGATAAATTTCCAGCCAGTGAAAAGTATAGGGAGTCGGGGAGCATGAGGATGTACTTCTGAGGAAAATTTCTGTCTTATAAGAGAAATCTACTGGAAGTGACTCTGGATAAGACACCCAGAGCTGCTGTCGACTATGGGTGGTGGAGTTGGGAGCAATAAAGGAGGTTTAGGCTCTAATAGCTCTGTTAGGCTGTCAGCTGAATCAGTCATCCGCAGAGCTCACACTGCCTCTGACCTTCCTGTTATGTGGAATAATAAAAAATAATAAAGAAACTTATGTTTCTTCTATTTGTAGATGAAAATATCCAATTAAGCAGCTTGTGGACTTGGGAAAGCTAACTTTTGTCTTTGAGCCACATTCTTAATCTGTAATGTAGATAATAGTTACACAGGGTGCATTGAAATATGGTTGGGGAGATTTTATTATTGAGTGCACCTTATGTGCTTAGCCCAGTGCCTTGCAAGTAGTTGCTCAATAAGTTGTTGCTATGGAGATGAATATCTTTATATTTGGGTCAGCTAGGGTGAACTCTGATTACCTATGACCCCGTGTCTATAGGTCATATAGTAGCCGATTGTTTGGAAACAAAAAAGTTAAGCTTTTTTTCTGCACTGATTTACCTTGATTCTTGGAGTTTTGTAAGGACATAGAAATGAGCCCTAGATCACCTGGATAGTTTTTGTTTGTGTTGTTTTGCCACCTTGACGCTTCAGTTCAATACATTTAGGTAGATTGGTTGTGCAGGTGATTGATTTTGGTTAATAAGTTGTCAGAAAACACTAGCTGAGTGGTGACTGGAGCCAAATATTTCCTTTGGTTATGGCCTCTCTGTCTGTTGTGGAAGGTTTTCACATGTATGATTGTGGGGATCATTTTGGCAGTGCTTTTTCACTTACTATGTTGCAGGGAACACTGAATCAACTTTGATATTTCTTGAATGTGAAGATCAAGAGCCTGGTTCTTTCCCAAAATCCTAAGACTTGTGGACCACTGGCAGCTCTTTACAAGCTGGCTTGACACTCCCAAAATGGATCAGATGATTTAATGCCAAAACTTGATTTTGAGCATCAAGCCTGAAATACTGTCCCCCAACCCAACCCCTTCTGTCCTATCTGAATTCACTAGGTGATTTCTAGCCACGTACCTTCCTTTGAATATGTTCCTAAAGGCCATATGCCTGGAACGGCTATAGTTAGGCACTAAAGCCTATTTGCAATTAGCATACTTGAGACTGCAGGAAGAAGGCTAACATTTGAGCGCAAGGCATGCTGCTAAGGGATTTACATTGTGACTTTACTATCATCCTATAACAGATGAAGATCTAGGGTCAGATCATAACTTGACGCAGTCACTAACTAGTTAGTAGGTAAGAGAGATGGAATTTGACCCTAGGCTTGCCTCCCTCCAAAGCCACTTTGCTGGAGATAAAGGATACAGGATAGCGTAGTAAGAAGCAATTACTACATGGTCAAAAGCATGGACTGCTATGTCAGGTGCCCACATCCAATTGATAGACCTACCACTTTATTGACTGAAATCCTAGGCAAGCTACTTAGGTGCCTCGTGTCACTTTCCTCACCTATACAACGGGAATAATATTAGTACCTATGTCAAAGGTTTGTTGTGAGGATTAAATGAGTGAACAAGTATTTGAAGTACCTATAAAAATGCCTGGCACAAAATGAGTGCTAGACATGTTTGTAAATATAATGTGCTTCTTGCCATTAGATAAATGTGTCTGAGTTGCAGTATTGCCACTTTGGAATCAATGTCATTGTATACTTTATAATTGAGGGGGGAATACTTTTGAGCAAGTTGCTTTTTCTTGATAATAAAGCCAGTGTATGGCAGGCTGGAATTTAAATGGAGGTCTTAAAACTGGAAAGCCAATGTGTTTCCTATATCAGGCACAGAATGGGACACTTCAGGGAGTTAGGAAAAAAAAAACCCACTAAAGATAATAACTGTAAGGCTAATATTCATGCAAGCTTCTTAGACTTTGCAGGGATTACTCTTGAGTGATCAGGGATTTTCTTTGTGTAGTGAGACTTAAAAAGCAAATATAATTTCAAATAAAGGTCCAGGACAATGCATAGATATCTATATTCACTAGAGATTTCTCATTTCCTATTTTGTCTTTTGCCATTAGCAAAAGCTTCTCTTAACTCATTTTAACTCCTTTGTCTTTCGTTGGTAAAATAAGAGATTTTAAATATTTTAACTTGGTCACATATAAGCCATTTTTAATGACTGCATCATTTCTGAATCTGTGTGCTATAAATAAATACAAAAACTGGAATAAATTTCATTAGCAAGTAAACATAATACATATCACACAACACTTCACATAAACTCCCTTCTGTGCTTGTCAAGCAAGGACTCGAGAAATGCTTGTCTCTGCAAGCTGCACCAAGACTCCTAAATTGCTTCATAGAGGAAATATTCAGTAAACACAGACTGAAATGGAGCTCCCATAGAGTCCCAAAGAGTTACGGAAAAGTGCTTATCCTTATATTGTCCTTGAAGCTCTGCCACTGGGTACCATGAATGGGTGAGATAGATGCCTCTCTTTGGGGAAGAGGGACATATAAACCTAAAATTTATCACTGTGAGTGTACAGTTGTTAATTTTTTCCTAACTACCAATGATGCCTCCTTTTCCTGGAAATAACACTGCCATCTCCTTTTGATGAACCCAGTCTTTGCTGCCATCAATCTATATAGTTCAGGTCGAATTGATTTACCCCTCCTGCTTCATGGGTGGAATGTGACCCAGACTTGAAAAGTCGGCAAACTCTGTCCTTTCAACCACAAGGATTTGTCTAGGGGTAGGCATATGATCCAAGACAGGGCAATAAGACTCAATTCTGGGCCTTTTACTGGAACTTGTAGAAAGCTTGCCTTATGTAGGCTTGGAGCTGGAGCAACCCCCCACAGGAAACAAAGCACTTGGAGTTAGGTCAACGCAAAGAAGAATGCCTAGAAATGGAGGGATCAGCTGTGAAGATGAACTTGAGCACCTCAGTCCAGTCATATCTCAAGACCTTATCTTCAAATTTTCTGTTAATGTGAGGCAATAGTATAATCCTTTTCTAAAAGAATTGGTATTTTTCTTAAGTCTTACTCTCCAGTTTGGTTTCTATCACTTGGAATGAGAGTCCTCATCAGTAAGACTATGATGTAAAGAGTAAAATCATGGTTATAGGAACAGAAGTTCTTGGGGCATGTTGGATGGAAAGGAGGGACATTTGAATTGAGCTTGGAAGTATGGGTAAAAGGAGGATGACATATGAAAAGAGGAGGGACATTGCAGGGAAAGGGAGAATCTTTGGGGTAATGGGGGCACCATGTTGTGGTGAGGAAAAATGAGAGATGGGCTGGAGCCATGTTATGTAGCATTAAACAACACACTAAGGACTGTGGGAATGATGTGGTTCGACGTGGGTGGTTGATGATTGACTATGGTGGCAAAATGGAGACATGCACTGGAGTGTGGAGACCTGCAGGTAGGAAAGCTGATGTGGAGGCAGTGACAATAGCTCAGAAAAAAGATATTCACAGACTGGAGTCGGTAAACAGATGGCATAACTGCTGTCTTTTCCCAGTCCTGCATCTATAGAAGACATTGCTAATTGACCAGCCCCTTCCTAATTTTAGTCTTCTCATGGTATTGTTCCACACGGCCGTTCCTGAGGACTTGTTGACTTGCCTCTTGGGTTGACTTTGGCTTACATTTTTTAGGTTGCACTGTAGAGTGAGAACTGTAATTTTTCTGACTTGTAGAAGTAAATGGAGGAGTGCTTGCTGAGTGGGAAAAATATTAGGAGCGAAATCCCAGTTTTTAAGAAAGGCTACAACTTTTGTTCTCTGAACACAGCTGTGGCTCAGGAACCGAAACAAAGCTGATGGACTCCACGGGGACCACTGTGTAGCCCAGGCTCCTTTTAATGGATGTGAAGCACGAGCGCTTCTTTGAGGTCACAGCTTCAGATCTGACCCGTGGCCATAAGAACCACTGTCTGACAGCTCCTTGGCAGCTGCCGTGAAATGAGTTATGGGTCTCCGGACCATTCCTAGTAGCATGAGTCCACTTCAGCAAAGCCGCTCTGTAGTGACTGCTGAAGAGGGAGTGCTAAACTGAAAGGCAAAGGAATAAATGACGACAGAGCCGATCCATCTGGCCGTCCAAGAGGTTTTCCCACAGCCACCTGTGAGGCCCTTTGGGTTAAAGGCTACAGTGAGCACTTCCACTGGAGAAAGGGCACTGCCAAGCGGGGTGGGGGGGTGTGCATTCTTCTGCTGGCTCAAAGACACAGGTTTGCAAAGTAGGAACCTGAATGCCTTTGGACTTAAGAGAATTGGCCTGTCCCCTGGTTATCAGGGGAGCTTTTTCACCCAGATCCATCAGCTAAAGGATTTTAGAGTTAACCAAAATTGCATTTTAATGAAAGAAAAGAAATTCCTCATTTGGACAGAACTGAAGGCCATGTAAGAAGGATTCTGGGTCTTGGATGTGGAGGTTTGAAACTTATTGAGAGTTTCCCTCATTTTGCTGCCTTAGTAGTCTTGTTTTTGCTTGCTCATACGGGAAGGAGAAGACAATTATTTTAGAGAATCCAGCATTTTATGATAAAGAACAGCAGGTCTGAAGCAGAGGAACAATTGGGAATTTCCAAAGCCTGTCGGTACCCGTGTTTTCAGAAATTCAAAGCAAACCTACACACAACACTGTAGAGAAAAAGAATTACCATTTGTTGAGCAATGGCAGTATACCAGCATTTCTTTATATGATCTCAATTACATTCCTCAGTCATGGGAGATACATACCATTATTTCCTTAATTTTGCAAATAAAGTAATTAAGAGTTCAAAGAAGTAGCTTACCTAGGCTACCCTTGTAGAAGTGAGGAAGCCTGGATTTAATCACACACCTGAATTTGAAGCCCGTGTTGTTTTCACTGCACTGTGATACTTTATGGTATAGAAAGTGGCTTGAGCTGGAGCAGGTGTTCCCAGCCAGGACAAAATGGAATGACTGAAAGTCCGTAAAAATAATGGGTACTGAGTGCTCTGCTCAGCACATTACAGTCATTTCCTTAATTCATCCTGAGAATAACACTATGCTTGGGTTCTATCACTTACCCATTTTACAGATGAGGAAACTTAGAGATTCCATTTACTTGCCTCAGGCCTCCAGCCAATAAATGATGGAGCTGGGCTTAAGATCCATGTCTGCCAGGTGCCTGGGTGGCTCAGTTGGTTAGGCGACTGCCTTTGGCTCAGGTCACAATCCTGGAGTCCTGGGATGGAGTCCCACATCAGGTCTCCCAGGTTGGCAGGGAGTCTGCTTCTCCCTCTGACCCTCCCCCATCTCGTGCGCTCTCTCTCTCTCACTCTCTCTCTCTCTCGCAAATAAATAAAGTCTTAAAAAAAAAAAAAAAAGATCCACGTCTGCCTTGCTTCAAAGCAAATCTTCTGAAACACTAAAGCAGATGTGGCACATAAACCTATGAACAGAAATAGATGAAATTATCTTAGGGGAGGTATAAACAAATACTTTTGAATTTATTTTTTGGGGGGGCAGAGGGGCAGAGGGATGGAGAGAGACAGAATGTCAAGCAGTCTCCATGTATGGAGCCCAGCGTGGGGCTTCATCTCATGACCTTGAGATCATGACCTTAGCCGAAATCAAGAGTCGGACACTCAACTGAGCCACCCAGGCGCCCCTAGGACTTATTTTTATACTTAAAGAAAATGGGTGATGAGTTTAGGCTGAAAACCAACCTGGCTCCTAGGTTGGAGACTGCTTTTTCTAGTGGTGGTGATTATTTCCATTTTAAAATGAATTTATTTAAATGAAAAGTGAGCTGATTTAAATATTAAGTGAATAATAAAGTGACACACGGGCATGGCAAAAATGGTCAAGGTAGTTCATGAAAGACTAAAGTTTGGGGGTGGTGGTCACTGTGGTGTGCTATGCTGCTTTTAAGCAGTGACTTGGCCTCTTTAAGCTGAGAAGTGGGGAGACACAGTAAAGTACTGTGCACAGCACTGCAGGTACTATCCTGGAGAGAGGAGTGCCTTCAGGCAGACACTCATGAAGACCCCAGCTTGGGAGGCCTTGAAAGAAAATGCATATCTTATTAGCTCCTTGCATTGGTCTCTCAAAAGTTGCATCTTGTGGGCTGGTGAGCCTGTTGAGCCTGTTTGACTTTTTGCATTCTACCCAAATGTCCACAGTCCATGTATGTCCCTGTTCTTCCGTGAAGCTTCCCTCTGAATCCCTACTGCCTTACTGTCTGTACCATAAAACCTGGCTTTTCACGGTATTGTCTGGTAATGGCTTGTTGTTTCTCTGTCATTTGTGACCAGGGATGGCAAATACTTTTCAGATCATGTCCTAACTCTGAAAGATGGCTATAGGCTGTTGGAATGCTGCATTGGAGAAGATTCTGAGGCTGCATGTGAGATCAGTAGGAAAGGATGCTGTGGTCTATTAGTAATGTCTGTCATGGGGCAGGTTAGGAGAGAAGAGGCATGCATGCTACACATTGGTAGTCCCTGATTCTTGATTCTCCAACTAGAGGGTGGGTCTCTGAGGAAATGATCCATGGCTTCCACATATATTGCACTTCTCTCAACAGGTAGCATATTTACAGATTCCCTGATTCTGTCTCTTGTTTTCCCTGGAGACTGAATTTGGAATTCCAGGAGAATAGGAAATTCTTAGGTTAAATTCCATTGTAGGTTGCATATAGGTATAGAAACTGCACTTAAGGTTTGAAGACAAGGTAGCTGCTTACCAAAGAACAACTGATCTTGTTTTTTTCCCTACACTATAATCCAGCAAGTACTGAATATAGGACTTAAGGCTGGGGATAGGGGGAACCAGGAAAGGAGTGGATCAGAAAAGCAGTGCCTTATGGCCAAAATGAGCTTGCATAGAACACCTGGAGGACACTTTCCCCCCATATGTGAATCTAGTCCTAGCCAATCTTTTTTTTGCTTTGATTTGACATCTCCTTGGTTTTCTCTAGGATTCTATTACTTGTTTCCAAAGAGCAGATGGCCAGCAGGTAGGAATGATTGGTTCATTGGTTGTCTTTGCTTGAAATTTCATCAGCACCACAGTAGGGTAAAACGCAGCAGCTGCCAGGACTCAATCACAGTGGGATATTGATCTAGACAAGTGCCTGCGTTATACCCAGAGGTATCGAATCATAACTGGGGAAAAATGATCTGCAAACAGAATCCTGTATATGCATCTACTTTAGGCACTACTTGACAAAGAAGGTTCTGCTCATTCCTCCTTTGACTATGCTTTTCACTATTCTGCAATGTTTATCACCCCCAGGGCAGGGCACTCTTTCCTTGGGAAAATACAATCTGTTCCTCCAGTTCTTCCTTTTTAAACTCATCCAGCATCCTGGTCACATTCTTTCAGAGTCTTGGCTTTTAATTGTTGACTATATACCATTTAGAGTAAGTTATTCTCACATATATAGCTCATGTATTTTTTCTTCCAGAGAATACTTCCCAGTAAAATGAATGCTGTCTTTTGTTGGCTTGTTTTTTTTTTTGGGGGGGGGGTCATGGAATCTTGTCTGTGGTGTGAATTTCAGGCAATGTAACAGACCAATGGAGAAAGTACTTAAGGTTACAGGGATTTCACTGAATCATGTGAAGCCATTCATTGTTCTGTCTGATTACCTGTAGGCAGTGCCTCTCAGCCAGCAACCCTAGCATCAGTGGGTTGTCAAACGATGATTGATAATAATGCATGAGCTCATTTTCTCATAGAGTTAATATCATGTCTGTCAGAAAGTTGAGTTAACTGGGTCATGTAATGCTGCACAAAGTTGGGGATGGCTTGGTGCAGAGAAAAGACAGTATATTATGAAGCTGGTAGACTGTGTGTTGACTGAAACATGAAGAAAGACAGGTTTTGTATGCATATGTGAAAGGCAGAGTTAAGGAAGTAAATGTTTTCACTTAAACATCTGTTGAAAGTCACTGTTGGAGAGTGTTTTGTACCTCTATTTCCAGAGACTAGATTAATACCTGGCATAGGGAAGGCACTCAGGAACTGCTTTCAAATGTAAGGAATAAGATCAAGGTGAGCTCCTGATATTTGCCCACAGACGAAATATAAGGCAGTCTCAATGATAAGTGATCTTGCATTTTCTTCGAAAAGAATATAATTTATGGAAAGTTTTTTGTTTCAATTGTACATACACATTTCAAGGACTATAGATGAAATAGTTACACATCTACAAATAATATTGAAGTTTAGTTCATTATATGCACATATTTCAGGAGATAATAGATTACTTTGTAAGTATTTTTCCCCGCTTGTATATATTTTAAGACAACTTTATTCAAACTCCTGAGCTATATTTTTGATATTAGCATCTTCGACATTGTTCCCTCTTCTCCTGTCCCTTCTGATGATTCAGGTTGTTGAAAAGAAACTCAGGCTGTTGCCCAAAGGTATTTCTTAGTTCAGAGCGTAACAGTAAATTATGCAGAGCCCCATTGGCACCAGTCGCCCTGATGCTGGTTCTGGAATCTATTAATTCTTTACTTCAAGAGTCCTTTTGGTGTTTAGCAAGCACTGCTGTTAGTATAAGAGCCATCGAGTGAGTATGTTTTTTCTCACACTTCCCCCTCAGTGATGGAATGTCATAAGCTTTTGGGATTCACTCTTGGGATCTATTCATTTGAACAGGGAAGAAAGACGTGGCACGTGGTCCAGTCCTGGGCTGGATTGTGAAGTCTGGAGCATGGAGCATGTGAAGATGATAGCACTCCACACTTCATAATTAAAAAAATGAAACACACTAGTGTAGGGGAGGCTTGTGTCCCAGGACGCTTCTCTTCCTTTGACTCTAAAGCCCATGCTCTTTTTTTTTTTTTTTTTTTTTTAAGATTTTATTTATTTATGTGACAGAGAGACAGCCAGCGAGAGAGGGAGCACAAGCAGGGGGAGTGGGAGAGGAAGAAGCAGGCTCCCAGCGGAGGAGCCCGATGTGGGACTCGATCCCGGAACGCTGAGATCACGCCCTGAGCCGAAGGCAGACGCTTAACGACTGCGCTACCCAGGCGCCCCTAAAGCCCATGCTCTTAACCACTGTACCATCTGTCCTCCAGAGAAGTACATGTGATTCCTGGTGTTGCTCATTGTTAACTACGAACCCTTAGGCAAGAGTCTTAGCTTCTATAACCGGGAGCTTCATTATCTCCAAAAGAAATAATGATCCCCATGGTGATTTTGTGAGCAGAGATTGAAATAATCTGTGTAAAGCGGTCATCACTCTCTCTGACACAGTGGCTCAGTACCCAGTAGCTACTACAATTATTACGGCTAGAGTTACTGCTTCATATTTTGTAGGTGGTTTTCTAGGCATTACATGCCTTCCTGCCATGGTTCTCCAATCCCTTCCTGCCTAGACCCACTTTGATACTCAATATTTACTGAAAAATAGAAACGACTAAGAGTTCAGTTAGTGTTAAATGAAGCTGTGTGAAGTCATTCACAAGCACTCCCCTTCCTTTACCTCTGGAACTCTTACCTTTGCAACTGTGGTCAAATAACACTTGTTCCAGGAAGCTGCAGTGTCCCTGCTGGACTGAGACACTGAGGGTCTGGATGCTGGAGATACTGGGTAAAGGTGAGATGGTGTGTGTGTGTGTGTGTGTGTGTGTGTGCGCGCGCGTGTGCATAACTGTGTGTTAATTCAAACATAGAGAATAGCAGAAAGTATTATCCAAACATTGTGATTTAGTCACTTGACAGTTGGACTTGAAACAAAAGAAAATGGGGTATTTTCTTTCCTGCACTGCTAAGTCTTTTATTTATCCTCCTCATTTGAGGAAATGACCCAGCTCCTGACAGGAGCACTAAATTAGATATTGGTAAAAGCTGGTCATTAGAGTTCCAATTAACAAATGTCTCCTTGCTGCTTGCTCAGTGCTCAGTACATGTAATTGATAGAGGTGCTTGCAAAGTCCGGGAGACGTCAGCTTGGCATTCTGCAAAAATATGGCAACTATTATTTTCACTTTCTCGCTGAAAAGCATAATTTAAAAACATCTTTTTCTTTTTATTTGAATTGCTCCATCTAGAAAAATTGATAGTGCATTTACATGAGGCTGGAGACCCAGAAGTCACATTCTGAAGTCTGCGTCTCTCCACCCAAAGGTTAAGGGGAAGTGCAAGTGACTGAAAAAGCAGTTTAAAGAACGGGACAAGAAAGGCTTGCTTGTGCCTCCCCTTTGTGCCATGCCGCTTCCTCCCCCCACTCTCTGAGTGGGGACAGTCCCTCTCCTCCTTGTCTCCTGCCAACCTGCAGTTACGAATGCTCAAATTTTCTAGCAGTTAGGCCCATGCCTGCATCTGAATATCAGCTTAACTAACAATTGTTGAGCACTTACCATGGGCAAGGCACTGTGGTAGTTTCTGTGGGCCTTGCTTTAAAACAAAATTATGTTCTAGTATGGTGAGAAAAATGGACACAAAAAGTAAGAAAAGTTGAAATGAGAATGAGGAGGTTTCTTTCTTTCTTTCTTTCTTTCTTTCTTTCTTTCTTTCTTTCTTTCTTTTTGCTTATCCTATTTTTATTAGATAACTTTGACAGGTAGCATTGTATAAATTAAGGTATACATTGTAATACTTGGATACATTTATATATTGCAGTATGACCGCTATTGTAATGATGTTTATAATAATACCTACTTAGAGAGGGATGTTACTGTCTATATTCCAAAAACTGCCTGAGGTTTCTAACTATGAACTAAGGTTAAAAGAACCAGCTGCAGAGTTCTAGATAGAAATGAGGTTACTGGTGCTGACCTTAATTCTCCCTGGGCTGTTGGCGAGCGCTCCATGTGACCCAGGGAATAACATATGTTCCTGCCAGTTGGAAAGTGTGGTGTGATCTCAGTCGGTGCTGTGAGCCTTCCACTTCCTCTGTGGTGTGGTCCTTTCCCTAACTCCAGCCTATCTCCTATCTGACTCCACTTTTCTTCCTCCTCTCCAGGCACACTTCAACATGCAGAGCTCTTTCTGCCTCAGGTCCTGATGTATCTGCCTCAAACTTCCCATCTTGACAATCTCAACTTACATACCACATCTTCATGGAGGCTTTTCTGGAATACACTGTGAAAGTAACCCCTCCCAGTTACTCTTCATTCTTGTACCGGGTTTTATTTCCTCCTTCTACTTCATCAGGGGCTAGATCTGTGCAGGGACTGGGTCTTGGTGGGGGTGTGAGGCCACCTTTTGACCACATTTTCTGTCTGCCCTGGGTTTTGCTTTCACTCTCCTTTTAACATTTTTTCTAAACAGTCCTTAAAATTGTCACATCAGTATCTTACAAAAAGAGGAGTGGTATTAGAGCACGTGCTCAGGAGTGTCTGCTTTCGACGTCTTGCCTTAGCTCATGGTTTTTGCAGGGTTGTTGTCTCGTTCACTCTTGATTGTTGCCTTAGTGCCTAGCACATTGACTGGCACATAGTAGGTACTCAATAAATGTTAACTGAATTGTCAGGCGCATACTGGCTGTGTGACTTCGGCATGTTATAGGACATGTTTAAGCATCCCTTTATCAACTTGTGGCATATAGGAGGGCAAATAATGGCACACCTATTACTGGGATGTTGTGAGGAGGCTGAAAGAAAAACAATGTAGAGTACTTGAGATATTATAGATGAAAGAATGGAAATTTCATGAACAGAAAGGGACCTCTGCCTCTTTTTGGGTAAGTAACCTTCAGTGCTCCGTCTGAGAGTCAACATTCAAGGAGTCACGAGTTTGTGTTTCATGTATCTGGCAGCACTTAAGAAATCATTTTACTTTTAGCTAATGTATCTTTGATGAGGTCAGAGGGTAGAGTCGTTGAATAATTGGCAGGCCCGAGTTTATCCTTTTATTTAATTCAATTAATTAAGCAATCTCTAGACCCATTGTGATGCTCGAACTCATGGCCCCAAGATTAAGAGCTGCATGCTCTTCTGACTGAGCCAGCCAGACACCTCAGTCATCTTACTCACTTGAAAACTTTACTTTTCCACACTGATTTTTTTCTATTTTAACAAAATTGACATCGGGTTCATTTTAAGGGAAAGAATAGCATAGTTATGCACCAGGATCCCTAAGCTAACACTGAATCCTTGCACACATGCTAGGGATTCTCTTGAGTTAGCTATTACTGCTATTAGAACTCTTTACTTTGGACAGATCCAGCAGTAAACTTCTGAACAGCAAGAGAAACAATAATCTCTTATTTCTACAAACAGTGATTGAACTAGTATTTATTGAATGCTTACTATGGGCCATGCACTGAACTGGGTAGTTGTCTGTGTGTTCTAATGAATCCTCAAGCTTGAGAGGCAGTTAGAGTAGTGCTATTACCCTGTATTATACATGAGGAGAGTAAGAACAGGGAGTTCATGTTATTTTCCTGGGGTATCACAGCAAATAAGTTAAAATCAAGGCATGATAGATTTAGAGTTCTATACTTTTTCCTGTGAAGACCCTCTGTGTCAATGTAAATAAAAGCAAGTTTCTTTTTGATGGCTGAGTAATATTCCATTGTATATATGGACCACATCTTCTTAATCCAGTCATCTGTTGAAGGGCATCTCGGCTTCTTCCACGATTTAGCTATTGTGGACAATGCTGCTATGAACATTGGGGTGCATATTACTCAGCCATCAAAAAGAATGATTTCTCAACATTTGCAGCAACATGGACAGGACTGGAGGAGACAATGCTAAGCAAAATAAGTCAAGCAGCAAAAGACAATTATCATATGGTTTCACTCATTTATGGAACATAAGAAGTAGGAAGATCGGTAGGAGAAGAAAGGGAAGAAGAAGGTGGGGGGTAAACAGAAGGGGGAATGAACCATGAGAGACTATGGACTCTGGGAAACAAACTGAGGGCTTCAGAGGGGGGTGGTGGGGGAATGGGATAGGCTGGTGATGGGTATTAAGGAGGGCACATATTGCATGGTGCACTGGGTGTTATACGCAAATAATGAATCATGGAACTTTACATCAAAAACTAGGGATGTACTGTATGGTGACTAACATAATATAATAAAAAATATTTTAAAAACAAGTTTCTTTCTGTCACCTGTTGTTACATCATGTAAAATTGGCTGGATAAATTTTAAACAAATTGAGAGCATGGGTTGGGGTCAGTCATGATACATATATAGGCTTTTTACATGCTCAAAATTGACCTTGGAGGCATTCTGTTTCTGACTTTAGATTATGATATTTGTGACTAAAACTCTGGGTAAAGGCAACTAAAAGGGCTGGATAGTAAACTTAAAAATTCTAGTTGAAGGCATAAGAGAGCCACCAAGGAAGTGAAGACTTGAAGGTCAAACATCTGAGACAGGAGAGAATTTCACAGTATTCTGTGCTGCCTCTCTCCTCTGGGTGATTGTTGATTTGAAAAATAGTGGCTAAGAGCCTCAAGAACTGAAAGTAGCATTCATAATGCTAATCAGGGTAAGGGGTAAAAATTGGATTTCAGGGCTTTGAAGGAAGACAGTCCCTGGTAAAATCCTAAGGTTTTAGTAAGGATCCATTGAGTAAAAGTGGATTGGAATTAGTTTAGCTTTCACAGTAACTCATGTCCAACTTTTCAATTATTCCACTCTGTAATGGGATCAATATTACTAGGGACATTGTAGGAAAATAATATCATTCAGAGTATCAGATATTCTCTATAGTATTCATATATAGTATGTAATACTGAATAAAAATTTCAGGCTAAAAATTGCAACAGGCTAAAAATTGACCAAAACTATGATAAACAAGGGCTAAAAATAGATAATGAAAACCAATTCACAAGAGATCCAGGTCTTTTAGTTAAAAGAATTAAAATTAGTACGTTCAAGGAATTAAGAGATAACAAGGGAATTTTCACAGGAAATTGGAAACAATAAAAAAACTAATAGAATACTTGGTACAAAAAACCCAGAATAAATGAGACGGGAGAATTATGTGGACAGGTTCAATATCAGCTTAGACCACAGCTGATGGAAAGATTAGCGAACAGGAGGATAGAAGAGGGGAAATACCCACACTTAGGCATGGAGAAAGAGGAGGATGGAAAATAGAGAAGATGGTGTAGGAGACAAATAAAACACAGTGAAAGATCTGCTATATGTATCTCTAAAGATCTAATGTATGTGTTATACATATGTATGCTTGTACGTATGTACTGAGTTGTCCAGAAAAAGAGTAGAGGATTTTGCAGAAGTAGTATTAGAAGATAGAGTGATCAAGTGTTATTCTAAACTGTCAATTTACAGTCACTCAAGTAATTGATGGAAAGCCACAAACCTTGGGCAGGAAAATACAAAGAAGTTGGGAACTAGACCTGTATTAATAAAACTGAGTTAAACCAAGGCCAAGGGCAAAATATTAAAAACAGAAAAATAGTCTTCAAAGAATCAACAATAACATTAACAACTTTGTTTTTAACATAAACAATGGAAACTCAATCCTGGTCACCTTCCCTTACCAAAAATAACCATTATTTTGAAGATGAAATTTTATTATTTTCACGATTGAAAACTTTTGTCATATATGCATAAGTCTTCTAACAAAATACAGCATTGTTTGAATACTTGCAAACATTACTTAGTGTTTAATTCTATAAATAGTATTTAAGTCCACTTAAAAAAAATCTAACCTTACACTTTGGAATGCGTTCATGTTGATACGTACAGTGCTGCTTCATTTTTCCACGTCTCCTTCACACATGTGCAGGAGTTTCAGGATATACCTGTAAGTGGGCTTACTGAACTACAAGGTATTCACATATTCTTTACCACAATAGTTAAAACAACAACAACAACAAAACACGCACTTTACTAGTTACACCCGATTCCTTACCAAAATGGGTGATGAAACAATTTCTACTTTGCTCAGTAGTGTATGAATCTCCACTTTTCTACCTCATAACCAACACTTAGTATTGTTGAGTTTACATTTTTTGGTCATTAAAATATGTGAAATGGCATCTCATTATTTTAATTTACACTTCTCTTAATCCTTAATGAAATTTATATTTTAACCTATTTACAGGGGCTTTCTTGTTTGAGAAGAACCGTTACATTTTAAATAGTCAAATTTATGTCTTATGACTTGTACTTTATATACATTATTGAAGCAATTCTGTACTAACCTGTATCATAAAGGTATTATTCTATATTTCCTCACATTTTGGAATTTTGCATCTGTTACATTTAGGGCTTTAACACACCTGGAACTGGTATAAAATAGGATTATAATTTATTTTATTTTGTAATATCGATATCCATCTGTTGAACAGGCCATCATTCTTTCTTGATTAGGAATGCCATAGGTCATGTTGCCATGTATCTATTTATTTTTTCATCTCTCTGTTTCTTGAGTCCATTCTATTCTACCGATTATTTTTCAGGTGCCAGGATTTCCCTGCCTTAATTAATATAGTTACATTGTTTGGAGGGTGAACCCCTAATTTGTACTTGAAAGTTGTTTTGAGCACTCTGGCCTTATCCTTTCCAAGTGAATTTTGATTCTTTTTGAAAAATGTACCTGTCTTTATCCTGTGATTTCCAATTTTTGATAGAGACACTGATTCCAAAAAACAGTCGTGTACTAGTAAAACCAACCAACCAATCAACCAATCCAAAAACCCCAATGTGAGGCACTGATAAATGCCAACACAGACCTTGAGGTTGGGGAGGCAGTAGAGGGTGGTGGACACCATGCAAAACCATAGAACACATGCTCTGTCCAAAGGGAGCAGATTATCTTCAGCTTCGGCTGATTTTTGCCCTCTGGGAATATAGACTCTGTGCCAGAGAGAAAATGAAATTCAAGAGAATCTGGAAAGCTGATTTTGTTTTTAATATGGAATTTTTAATTTATGAATGTTGATTGCATTTTTTTTTACAAAACATCAGATGCACCGAAGAAAAGATCTCTGAGGGCCAACCTTGGTACCTTCCTGATGTCAAACTGGGATAATTTTCCATATCACATTGAGCAGGAAAAAGAATAGAAGGCTAAGATTTGAGGTGAGGAATCTTGGAGCCACAATGAGACACTGAACAGCCATGTTTATGACCTTACCAGTGGATCCAGGATATAGTTCCATGACTCCAAAGCAATTATTCCTATGCTAGATCTTTTGGCTGGGAATACCTGCTACAATTCTCAGGGAGTTTGGCATGGAACTTTCTAACAAGAGGCCTCCAATGCATTCTACCTATGCTCATACCTCTACATCCCCACCCCCATTTTGTCCTCCTTTTTCTGTTTTTCAAGCTGTGTTCTGTTGCTATAGGAATTAACTCCTTCTTATCCAACTCTCCAGCACACTGAGTCTATAATCTTTATATATATGAGCTTACATCTTAACAGTGTAACATCAACCCATGTTGTCTTCTTAGAGTTTTACGTAGGAGATAACAGTTAACTTTATCTGAAGTGCAATTTTAAAACTATGTAGGGACCTTCATAACTGGTCTTTCAAAGTCAGAGTTATGTGCTTTTGAAAAGACCAATCTGTTTCTTATGTTGATGTTTATGTGATTACAGATTGTCTTGAAGAATAGACTCAAGTCTAAAACACCACCTAATCCAGGTCGAGACCATCATCTAGCATCTCACATACTATCTTAGGCTTGAACTGGCTTCAGTGCAACCTGACATGCACTCCTGTGCCAAGAATTGCCAAGTATTGACCAATGGCTACACTATTTTCATTACAGAAAAAAACAAGGGAGTCTAATAGATTACGACTTTTCTCTGATTCCTAAGTGCTAACAAGGATGGATGCTGTTGAGAAACATACCTGGTAAAAATATGATGCTGGGGATCACATCATCAAAAGATAGAAAACTAGGGAAATGTTCTGGGTTCCCCTCATCTTTGTTGTTGTTGTTGTTCATAGAATCCATCTTGCTCCAAACAGATCTGGATAAAAGGGAACATTTACACATTACACTGACTCATGTCAATGTTATCTTCCTTAACTGGATTAATAATTTATTCATGGCTCTGGGGATATAGTGACATCCCAGAAAGATAGAATTCATGTTTTCCAGGAGCTTAAATTGCATAGCAAGAGGAAGAGACTGAGAGTAAACATCCAAATAAGATCTGTTTAGATCCTGATAAATACTTGAAGACTGGTCACTGAAAGAATGAGTTGGAGGGTGTGTGTGTGTGTGTGTGTGTGAGAGACACTCGGGCAAGGACTGTGATGTGTTAGGGTAACAGGCCTGGTTTGAATATCCCTGTAGGGTGCCCCATCATCTTGTCCATAAAGCACAAGTGCCACCGTACTTCTTGGAGCCCCTTTCGTGGGGATCAGTGTGGAGCAGGATTTCTACCACAGTAGTCGCTGTGATAATAGTGGTAATATTAACAGTCACAACAATACTAGCAGTGGTAATACTGACAATCGTGAAGTGGATTCAGAGTGCTTTCACGTTTGTGCCACTGCAGTGGCGCTGAGACTTTGAAAAGGTCACTTTTCCTTGTCTCATCTGATCAAAGAGGCAGTTGGAGCCGATGACCTCTGTAGTTCTTTCCACTCTCTTTTCAAAAGGGAAGAGTGTCAAATTCTCTAGTTTCTTAGGTTCCATCTCCTTCTTATGCTGGGTTTCTTTTCCAGTTGGTTTTTCATTATTCATTTCATCTTCATGAAGTTTTCTTCTAACGGGGAAGCGTGTGATTCAGTTCAGAAAATGGCTTTCTTTGGCAGAGAGGAGTCTGAATCCTGGGCAAGTCCTTGGGACTGTTCCAAGGGAAAAAACCCCAGAACACCCCAATATTGAAAGTACCAGACACAATGTAGGATTTTAGAGGTTAAGAGGAGGTTGTGTTCTAGAGTCTGAGAGACCTGGGTTTGAGTCCTGGTTCCACCATTTGCCAGATGTGTGGCTCTGGACAAATACCTTGATCTTTCTGAAGTTTCATTCACTTCCCTGTAAAATGGAGGCAATGGTGTATCCACCTCATTGGATTCTTATGTGTATATGAAATAATGCATGTAAAATATCTGTTGATGTGGTAACCCCTCAAAGTTAGTTGCTATGCACGTTCAGTATATCTTGAGGACTGATGATCTTTTAAAGATCAGTTTTTGATCAGAACTGTATGTGCAATAATTGTACTTGGAAGGGTCTTGCATCTGGCTTCCTGTCTGAGGCTTAGCGGCCTTGATTCACGCCCTATAAATGACGGAGGTTTATTCTCTCTTTGATTGTCTTCGTGCCTTCAGCAGTTCACTTCCTTCTCTCTTTAATGGCATAGTTTTGATGAGGAGATAGGATTTGAAAATAGTGGAACTAGCCTGGGAAGGGAAGAAGAATGATCATCTCACCTCCAAAGGAATCACTTGAATTTTAAAAAATGTACTAGTTCAGTAATACTTCTCCAAAGGTCACCGTTTGCTCACTGGCTTAATCCTTTAAGAGTATATGCCTTTAAAGCATGAAATCTTTGCCCCTAAAAGAACCCCCAGGCAATTTTGAGTTGTTTGAACTTGTGAAACTCTGGAAGAAGATTTGTATTTACTTTGGATATGTATTTCCATCTTCTGGTGTCTAGAAACAGCCGTTTCATAGGTGCCTAGCAACATTGCTCAGTGACTGAGGACGGGCAAAGCTTGGGTTTCACCCAGCGGAACACCCAAGGGCAATTAGAAAGACAATGTAATTACACAAGTTGGAAATAGGTCAGGATTTGGGACAAACACCCAGATGCTTGTGAAACCAGCTTTGGGATTTGAATGCCCCTGGAGTGAGAAGTTATTTGGGTTGGGGTGCCCAGGAGCTTTCTCTGTTTTGTTTGGATCACTTAGGCAGAAACAGAGCAACTGTGAGCATGCTTTTCAGGTGGAAGCTTGGGTGATGCACTGTGAAATGTGGACAGAGATAGATAATAGAAGCACTGTACAAAAATGGTCATGAGTGGGGCTACGGGATGAGGCAGACCTGTGTTCGATTGCTTCTCTCTGCTTTTAGCTGGGCAACCTAGGCAATATTATTTCACTATTCTGTGTCCCTTTTTTCATTTCTATATTGAGGGTAATAATAACACACCAGGTTTTATGGATTAAACAACATAATGACTAAGTGTTGAGCACTGTGCAAGCTACTTGGAAAATAACGTGAAGGATGTGATAAAATACCAAGCCCCATCCTTTGGCTGCTGTCATGTTGCCTTCTGTGGCCTTCCTTGAATTTCCCTCACAAAGGGTCAACACTCAAGGCTCTGTTGCCAGGGGTGAGGAGGCATTGATTTTATCCCAGTTATGTGGATTTGGATATACATAAGCCAGATACTGGATTCTTGACCAGGTGGAGACTAGTGTTGCCCAGTTAATGGGTGTCGCTGATGGACAGGTGCCCTGGGGGAGCACATCTCTTCCTTGCAGACCACTGATGGCCTGTGGTCTGTGAGCCACTGTAGGCATGTACCTGACTCCAGGAGAAGTTTTGTACAACGATAGGCTATAGGTTCATCTTAATTACGATGAGACTGTAGAAAAAGTAAAACCAGGCTTTATTGGGAGGCTTACACTGTTGAAACGCTGCAAACTTCGGAGTCCTATTGCATACTCAGAATGAGCAAATATGGTGTAGGCGGAAAAAAGTCAGCTGCAGGTGCCAGACAAGCCTGAGTTCAGTCTTGGATCTGCCACGTACTCACTATGTGATCTTTGTCAGCTTGCATAAATTAACTGTCTGCATGATGGGGATACTAATAACCACCATGCAATTTTAGTAGATCATAAGGAATGAATATAAAACATTCATTCAGGGGCACCTGGCTGGCTCATTCCATTAAACATCCAGCTCTTGATTTCCGCTCAGGTCATGATCTCAGGGTCGTGAGATCTAGCCTCGTGTCAGGCTCTGTGCTGGGTGTGGAGCCTGCTTGAGATTCTCTCTCTCTCTCTGTCTCCCTCAGCCCCTCCGCTGGCTTGCATGTTCTCTCTCTCTCTCTCTCTCATAAAAGTTAATTTAGAGCTGTATACAGGTTAGTATCTAGTAAGTTTATATTATTATTTAAAAATTATTACCATTCCTTTTAATCCTAAAACTGCATAAAGTGGACTAAATATTACATAACATTATAAATATTAAGGAGAATCTTAGACTCTGCGATGACTAAAACACTGTTGCTGTCCTTAAGGAATTTGTATTTCAATTCAAAAAATAGACACATAAACAAGGCAAAAACTCCAAAGTGCTCATCAGAAAGCACAAGCATCATGACATAAGGACAAGGAGGGGACAGATTAATTCTGCATCAAGGAGGGAATGACTGGTGGGATTGTGGGATTGTGGGGATGTGGTGGGATTGTGGGATTGTGGGTGTGGCATGTTTACTGAGGGGGCAATGTGAACAAAGGCTCTGAGGTAGCACTATGTGGGGTGTGGATGGGACATAATGAGTGGTTCAGTCTGACTGGATGCTCTGGGGTGTGGAGGCATGAGGTAGGAGAGGTTGAGGAACTGGGCTGAGGTTTTATCCTAGAGGGCTTCGAATATGCAAATAAAATTTGTGAAGAAGCATCTTTAAAAAAATGACTTCATTCACTTGTCCCTTCCTTCCTTCATCACCGTTTATTTGCTGCCTACTCTGCCAGGTCCTGCGATGGAGAAAACGCAGTGAAGTGGGTAAAGCCAACGAGTTTCCAGTCTAGTGTGAGAGAGCACGGTGGCGAAGCAGTTTCATTAGGGAGTGCTGAGTGGCCCATTAGCCAGGGAGGAAGGGAAACCCCTCGCAAGGTGACCTGGTCCACCACTGGGAGAAAAGAGAGGGCTTTTCAGGAGAAAGGACTCTAGGCTAATATTTGAGGGATTGAATCTGAGTTAATCAGGTGAGGGGTAAAGGAAGAATATTTGGAGTGGAAGAAACAGTAGGTTGTATAACATCGAGGTGAGGCAGATCATGGTGGGTCTTGAGAATTGCAAGTTAATTTAAAATTGGTCGAGCATTGAGTACAAGACAAGAGTTTGGAGGGATGGTGGTGGGGGCGGTGGTGTCCTAAAGAGCCTTGTACATCATTCAAGAGAATCTGTGTTTTACCTGTAAGGCCTAGAAGACTTTAAGGCGGTGTTTGCTTTGCATACGGAGGCCAGCGTATGTGACTAACCCTATTAAATTTGTATTTTAGAAAGTTAGCTCTCAGCAGATTGGAAAACAGGGATTGGAGGAAGCAAGGCCGGAGGCAAGATGCCCAGGTTGGAGGTTATTGCAGTCTTGCAGACAACTGTGTTTATCTTTCCCAAATTTTACCAGAATGTGGGAGGAAGGAAGGCAACCCATTTCCTTGGGTCTTATTCTCACCTTGATGAGCATAATGTATTTGGTTGCGTGAGGTGGGCGGTCCCGTGGTTTATATCATGCGAGGCAATATTTCCAGCAATTGATGAGAGGAAGGGAGGCGTCTCTGATCTCCCAGGGAGAGGAGGAAAGGGATCCCATCCTCTGCTATGGGATGCCAGGAAGGTGCCCTTTACATATTCTTCGGGGCAGTGTTTGCTGGATATCAGGAAGCATCTCAAAAAATAATTCTAGAAGCAGTTGCATCACTTTCCAAGAGACCCCCATCCCCCATTTGCCTGTAGAAGTGACAAGCAGGGGGAACAGTGCCCATTTACTCTAATGAGACCCAGAGCCAGCAGCATCTGCTCCAGGGAGATACAAGTAGGGTGGCTGATTTGACAGCGATTGAGTGCACTTGTGAACTTGTTCTTTGTCCCCTAGGAAATTGGAATAGCAAACAGCACAGTGTTGGAGTGTGTTGATGCAAAGCTTGCCACCTCAGAGCCTGTCTGATACCCTTGTCAAATGGAGCAGGCCTGTAGACTCATTAGAGGTGGTTGGAGCTGCTTTTTTTTTTTTTTTTTAACGATTTTATTTATTTATTCGACAGAGATAGAGACAGCCAGCGAGAGAGGGAACACAAGCAGGGGGAGTGGGAGAGGAAGAAGCAGGCTCATAGTGGAGGAGCCTGATGTGGGGCTCGATCCTGTAACGCCGAGATCACGCCCTGAGCCAAAGGCAGACGCTTAACCGCTATGCCACCCAGAAGCCCCTGGAGCTGCTTTTCTTGATCCTGTTGGCATGCAGTTTATCTTCTCTGTTGCTGGCTATTTGCTTCTGCTGTGCTTGAAGGCAGAAAGAGGGTAAAACGTGAGTCAGCATTTGCTGTTCGTGCTGACTCACTCAGATCTTAGACCTGGGAACTTGGGCATAAATCACACAGGACCTGAAAATCAGCCCCTACTCAGGGAGTGACTTCATTCTAGAACCCGTTTCAATACTGTACTGGTTTGTTATCGCTGTATAACAGTAACCACATGCTTGCTGATTTAAAACAGTCCACATTTATTACCTCAGAGTGTTTGTGGGTCAAGAGTCCAGGCATGGACTAACTGGCCGTCGGAGCAGGGTCTCCCAGGGCTGAAAATCTACGTCTTGATCAGCTGTGTCCTCACTTGGGGGATCCCCTAGAAAAAAAACCTGCTTCCAGACTACTTTAGGTGCTTGACAAAGTTTATTTTCTTGTGCTAATGGAATGAGTTTCCATCAGCTTTTTTGATGGCTGCCAAGTGGGGGCTGATCTCTGCACTGAGGGGCCACCAGTCATACCTTGCCACATGGCCCTCCTCTCATTAGTGCAGCAGTTTTCCCCTTAATTGGCAGAAGCAGAATTTCTCTCTGACTTGGAATTGCTTTATATATCTCACCTGATTAGGTCAGGCCCACCCAGAGTAACCTTTTTGATTGACTCAAAGTCAACTGATTAGGTATCTTAATTCCATCTGAAAAAAAAAAATCCCTTTTGCCACATAAGAAAGCATAATCATGCTGTGATAACCTGTCCTCTTGATGAGGTCACTCACGCTCAAGTGGAGGGGATTATACGGGATGTATACACCAGGTAGTAGGGGTTCCAGGTCGGGGCGGGGGGTGCTTCTTAGAATTTTTGCTTGCCACGACTACCTATCAACTTTTGTCCACAGGCAGACTCCTAAAATATGGAGAATATTTTCTAATTTGAAAAATAGATGTATCTTGTATAACCATTTACAAAATGGGTATATTCAGTCTTGTTTATCCCTGCTCAGACAGAGTCTCAGGGATGAGGTGTTTGTGGTTTGTGAATTATCAAGTGCTGTGCATACGTGAGAGATTGTGTCCATGGAGACCAAGTAGCTTTTTGGATGTGATTTTTTTTTTCCCTCTTAGTCACCATTTAGAAATAATTAATTATCAAAATTAACATCTTGTTAAACATTTAAATGGTTTCTATTTTTATTGTGATTAATGGGTCAGAAGGCATCAACAACTTTAAGGCTTGCTTGTTTTTGATAGTTAATACTGCATTTTGCTTTGAGAAGGATGCCAATGGTGATCATTTTAAGTGTTTACAACTGACACTGTGTAACAGAAAGGTGAGGGCTCTGAGGCCCTATATACCTGGGGGGGGAGAGAGTGCTTCCCGCAGCGGGATGAAGGAGCACTGGAATTCAGGAGCTCCCATTGCAACCGTTCTCCAAAGAACCGACCTCTCAGTTTCTGCTTAGCTAGGCCCTAGTGGCTTCTAATTTCTTTTGCCTTGGCGTTCCCCTTATTATTGGGCATGTTTGATACTAGTTTTAGATACTGCTATTAAATAGTTTTGAGAATGTCTAGATCTCAACTGTCAGGGAGGCATCTCTCTGTTTGCAGATGCCCTGTACCATAGAGCTTGGGTGGGGCATACTTTCCTATGTTCTCTTTCTTTTGTGCGTTCAAGAAGAAAATGGCGTCTGTAATATTTACATTGAAGGGTTAAGTTACACATAAATATGTACAGAAAAAGGATGCTTTGAGTTTTAGACCTGAAATTTTACATAAACACTTGAAAGAGTCATATTGGCGATGATGGAGAGTTCTTTATGTCACTCACAAATACTTACTGAATGCATGTTATGTGCCAGGCACTATTCTAGATGCTGAAGGGACGGCAGTGCATAAAGCCGCCAATATCTCTTGTCCTCCCTGTGCTTAGACTAATAGGGGGAGACAGTATGTGCTACGGCAACGACTGTGCTCTTCAGTGTTTGTGAGATATATTGACGCGCTGCTTTGTAAATCCACACCCTGCAAGCCTGTAGGATAAGGAAGGGAAAGTAGTACTAGCCAACTTCGTAAATAGGAAATTAAGGATCAGATAGTTTATAGGACTTATCCAAGGTCACATGGCTCACGGAGGGGAGAAGATGGCAAGACCAAATACATAAAACACTTGGAAGCAAAGCAGGCATGCAGCTGTGGATTGTTGAGTTACCTGTTAATGATTCAGTGATGCTGAGGCTGTGACTTACCAGCTGATGCGCTTAGGTCTTTTAAGCATTTTAGTTCCTTAGAAGAGAGTTAATTGTGTCATAATATTGTTCAGGCTGCAGGGGGCCTGCAGGGTGCTGGGAAGAGTGCTGGACTCAGAATCTTCTGGAGAAGTTCTGTCATGGGGACTGGGTGGATAATGGGAAAGGAATTGTTGTGCTATAATACTTGTGTGTGCCTGTTTGTTTACAAAATCCATATGTAGTCACTTCTTTCACTTGTCTCCATGATCCTATGAGATAAGTTATTGTTGACTTATCTTCATTTCTCATATCTGGGAAGACTAAGTCACAGAGAAGTTAAGTGACTTGGCCCAGACTACGTGGTTAATCAGGGACAGAGTATGTCCCAGTGGAGATAGGTAGTAGGAGCTATGGCACCAAAGCCATATTTTCTCTGTGCATTTTCTCTTTGAAAATTCACTGGACTTTTGACTTCTAGTGCTCATAGGAATAATGAGATAATCCGGGGCATATTACGTGTATTACATGTATGTTGGCTTAAAACAGTAAAAGTGGTCCCTTGGTTCACTGTGAGGGATACTTCCTAAATTGGTCAGGCAACTGTACATGACCCATGGCTCCCCCTGGACTCACCCTGGTTCTTTGGGAATAGAATCTCTTTTCATTCATCCAACTCTTTCAGAAGGCTTTGCGTGCTGAAAGTTATTTGGAGCCTGGCTTCTCTTACTTGAGCTAACAGACCAAAGGAAGAGCAGGTTACTAAAGAAATGGGCGGTAACTTTCACAGGCAATGGGATGTTGTTGATACAGTCTACTCAGACCCACTCAAGGCAGACTTTTGAAGTGGAGAATATTGGTCTTGTGGGTTCTTCCTTGTCCTTTCTATGTACCAACTTGAAACAGAGAAATTTTGGAATACAGTTGGCATACATGAAGGTAAAACTGTGAAAGGTACAAAACTGTAGATAGTATAATAGGAGACTTTTACTTTCTTTGAGTAGAAAATTGATTTTGGATCTTTAAAAAAAATTGCGTGAAGTTGATGCACAACGTTGTATTAGTTTTAGGCATGCATAAATCACCATAGCGATTCAACATCTCTATGCGTTATGCTGTGCTCACCGCAAGTATAGGTATAGTCTGGTGCCACTGAGCGCCATCTAAATATCATTGACTGTATTCCCTGTGCCATGCTTTTTATTCCTGTGAGTTACTCATTCTATAACTTGAAGCCTGTATCTCCCACCGCCCTTCACCTATTTTGCCCATCCCCCCAAGCCCTCCCTTCTGGCAACCATCAATTTGCTCTCTGTGATTAGAGGTCTGATTCTTCTTCTTGTTTTTTTATTCATTTGTTTTGTTTTTTAGATTTTGCATGTAAGTGAAATTGCATGGTGTTTTTCTCAGTCTGACTCACTTCACTCAGCATAATACCCCCTAGGTCCATCCATGGTGTTGCAAGCGACAGCATCTCATCCTTTGTTAAGGCTATGTGATAACTCTGTTGCATACACACACATATACGCATCCTATCTTTATTACCCATTTGTCTATTGGTCACTTGAACATTGCTTCTCTATCTTGATGATTGTAAATAATACAGCAATAAACAGAGGTGTATGTATCTTTTCAAATTAGTGTTTTCATTTTTTTTGCACAAATACCCAGTAATAGAATTCCTGGATCACAAGATATTTCTGTTTTTAATTTCTCGAGAACCCTCCATACTGTTTTCCACAGAGGCTGTACCAGTTTGCATTCTCACCAGCAGTGGAGAGTTCTTTTTTTCTTAAAATGGGAGACTTTTTCTTCTCCCCTTTCCCAGTCACCCAGTTCCCCTTGCCCTAGGCATTATGTGCTACGTCTCCCCAGTTTGGGGATACCCTTGTTGCTCCAATGCCTTCAGTTTGCTCACTGCCTGTTCATGAAACCCAGCTGTGTTCAGAGAGAGCAACTCATCCATCCGTCCTAATCAGGCAAAAACAATTGGTGTTAGCGTTTTAGTGGCTGCTGCTGTGCTATGCTCTGCAGCTAGTACCTATAATAGAGGTTTTCAATTCAAAAGGTTTTATTTAATGTCATAATTTTGAAAAGCATTATAAAAGAGCCATTTTTTAAATGGTGAAGCAAGATGACTTGAGAGCCTTCTTGAAGCAGTATAGAATTCATTAACCTCTCTGTACCTTTATTTCTTCATCTGTTAAGTGGGGATACTAATATAATACAACAGTATTTATCCCATACAATTTTTTAAGGGTCAAATTTTGATGAGAACTGTAAAGAATTGAGCAAAGCACCTGGCACATATTAAGTTCTTATAATTGTAATTATTGTAATTAATATCATCACACAGTTGGCGTCTGGATGTGCCTGTCCCAGGCTTGCCTGTCGACTGGCTCCCTCTGCCTCTGCGTTCCTAGAGGCAGGCACAGTCTTCACATCAGTGGTCAGGACCCGGCACTCCTCATTTGTCCCTAAGAAAAAAAAACCCAAGTAGTGACGAAATGTCAAGATGCTTCTTGAAAGCAAAAAGGAGTTGAATAGACTTGCTTTTGGGCTAGAAGACAAATATATATAGGCAGGCACATCAGACCACTCACATTCCTCTCCTCACAGAGTGTGACCTTTCCACTGTAGAATCCCTTCTTGATACTTGAAAGACCTCGAGCCCAACCACAGTCCTGCTCTCTCCGAGCTCCTGGGCCGAGGGAGCAGGTGTTAGAGCCGTTCCTGAGCTCCACCGTCTGCGTGAGCAGCCGCTTGGAGCCAAGGCCGTCAAGGCCCTGCTGACCTAGCGGTTCTGGTGGATTAGATTGGAGCACACGGATTTTTACTCCTCTGGGATCAGGAATAATTTCCAGCCAGTGTAGGCAAAGCCAATGTTCAAGCCGCCTTCCTTGTTCCTTTTCTGATTTTCTCTTGACTTTCCGTGTGTGCCACCAGCAGTGCTGGGCTAAAGCATCCTTTATCTTACTTTCTGGGGAGGAATTCTAATCATTCTGCAACCTTTGTACCTGTGGGCTGAGGTAGAAGATTTTACTGCTTTTTAATATCACTTTAATTGAGAAGCCAGATCATGGCTTAAATTATGGTTCTCCTGTCTTCCATTTCCATTTTCTGCCCATAAAATGCTCAGTTAATAGCCAGAGATCATAGGTCTTCCTGAAAGAACAGGAGGAGCTGGCTGTGATAAAGGGGTTATTTCTCCAAGTTGAGGTGATCATTCAAAATCCCATTAAGAATACATTTCTTGAAAATACTTCATAGTTCCTGAGGAAGAATATTTAATAAAGAAAACACACCTCTTCATGGGGGGGGGTGTAAGTAGGGGTGGGTTATAAGTGAGGCGTGAGAGGATGATACACATGTGCTTAATAAGACCTCTGCAGACTGCCCGATAACCTTATAGAGACAGTATATTTGGGGTAATTAGACACTTCTGTATAAAGTACAATGTGCAAGTGGCTTCCAAGTCATGTGTAAAATAGATCCAAAAATTTTTCAAGGGGAAAAACACCACCTTCTCCACATCAGGGCTGATAGGATGGTTTTATTACAGCACGGACTTGGATAAACCATAAACATTAGGTCAGGGCACATTTTTGTCATTTGTTCATCTAGGACCCATGCTGATTTAATTCACTATTTAAAAATAGATGCTGAGTTTCTGAGGTGGGTGCCTGCTTTGCACATCCTGGGAGTTGCAAAACGGCAAGTGTGGCTGGAAGAGTGTTAGAAGGTGAAGTTGGAGAAGTAGCCTGGGGCCACAGCTCCGCGGGACAGGGGTTTAACTCTATGTGAGATGAGAAGCCATTGGTAGAAGGAGGGAGGGGGGTGGTAAGAGAATGGATTTGGTATAAATTACGTTTTCAGATGACCACTGTCACTGTTACTTTGAGAAGAGCCTTAGAATGGGGGAGAGGTGGTCCAGGGTTGACCTAAGGAGAGCAGTTTCTGGGCTATTCCTAAGGATTCAGCTGAGAGACGGTCATGGTTTGACCTTCTAAGGCCTTTTTTGTGTTGGCAGTCATGAGTGGTGGATGGTTCTGGACACATTTTGCTTAAAGTTTCACTGAGTGGTTTGGAAGATGGGGAAGTGAAGACTTGCGTAGACCTTTGAATTGTAACCTGTATAAGGTTTTGATGGTAACTCTAGTTAAAGTATTCATTTTGAGTAACCAGAGGTTACATTTCCTGACAGTGCCAGAGACTGACAGTGTTATTCAGAATTTTTTTCCTTCAGTGCACTAATTGGCTCACTCTAAAGGTTTGCTTAACCAACCAAGAGAATTACAGTTACTTACGTTAGGTTTTCTGCACACAGTCAATTCCAGTAATTCTGATTAGAGAAACAAAAGACTTTGGGTGTGTATTGTTTTTTTTTTTTTTCTTTATGACTCTTTTTCCATCCTTGCAGAGGGCTGAGTATTATTTTTTAAAAAAAGATATCACATACTGTGTGTAATCTGTGGCTCATTTTTTAATCCATTACTTTGTTTTTAAGGGTTATCCAGGATGATGTGTCCAGCTAGAGTTCATTCATTCTTACTGCTGTATAATAACCGATTGTGTAAATATATAGTAAATAATTTATTCTTTTTCCTGGCAGTGGTCATTTGAATTGGATGCAGATTTTTGCTGTGAAAAACAGTGTGGCTATGACCATCTTTGTACCTGCCATGGGATGAATGTGGGCAAGAGTTTCTGAATGAATATGACTGGTGGTATAATTGCTAATCATAGGATATATTAGAAAGTTCATCTTTAAAAGTATTGCCAAATTATTTTTCTAAAGCAGTTGTACCATTTATACTGTTGTCAGCAGTGTTTGAGATAATTAAGCGCTTGTCAATGCTTGATTTTGTCAATATTACCAACCTTTGCTCATCTCATGGGTATAAAATGTCACATTTTTATGCATTTCTTGATTACTAATGAGGTTGATTATTGTTGTATGTTCATACGACATTTTCTTTCTTCTGTTATGGGATGCCAGTTAATAAGTTGTGCCATTTCCCCATTTTATTGTTTGTTTTTTTATCGTTGATTTTTAGAAGCTCTTTAGATATAATGACTCATGATTCTTGTTGCAAGCACCTTTTCTTGTTTGTAGTTTGATTTTTCATACTCTTTTTGGTTGTCTTTTAAAGAAGAAAATTTGTGAATTTTAATGTACCCAGGTTTATACATGTCTTATATAACTAGTGCTTTTAGGATATTGATTTTGAAGTAACTTTTCACTTTGACTTTACAGATACATTGTGTATTTTCTTTGAGAGCTTTTTAAGTTTTGCCTTTTACATCAAGACTTAAGTTGATTTTGGAATTTGTTTTTGTTTATGAAGTGTGAAAGGAATACAGTTACGTGTTTTCCCTCCCCTATGGAGAATCATTTATCCAGCACTAATAGAATTAGTCCTTCCTTTCCACAGGGATCCACAATGCCATCTCTGAAACCTATCCGGTTTCTTCGGTTGCATAGATCCATGTTTTGGCTCAGTTCAGGTAGTGATCCTAGGGTCCTAGGGATCCTAGGGAATCCTTGCTCAGCAGGGAGGCTTCCTCTCCCTCTCCCTCTGCCTGCAGCTCCCCCTGCTTGTGCTTGTGCTCTCTCTGTCAGGTAAAGAAATGAAATCTTAAAAAAAAAAAAGTTCCTTGGATGAAAATGTTGACTTTGCAAACTATTTAGAAAGCTAAATTTAAATTCAGATTCATTTTCTTCTAATTATTTAGACCTGGTCTTTGTAAGTACTTAAAAAATGTCACAGACGATATTGGGGGAGAAATGTCACAGACAACAACACGTATAGTTCTTTGTAAACCCCTAAATTTGTTCACAGTAGGGCTGCATTCCATTGGTACTCTTTTTATTTATTTAAACTTTGTAAAATTTGAGTATAGTTCATACAATGTTAAACTATTTCAGGTGTTCAACATAGTGATTCAGCATCTCCATGTGTTATGTTATGCTCACTGGAAGTGTAGCTACTGTCTGTTACCATGCAATGCATTTAGAATATGTTGACTCTATTCCCTATGCTGTACTTTTTGTTCCCATGACTTCCTCTTTTTTAAAATTGATTGCTAGATCAGTAGATTTTAAACCTACTACACAATGGAAATACTTGGAAGGACTTTTAAATTCCTTAAGCCTTTTATTAGAGATTTATTTATTTATTTTAGAGAGAGCTAGAGAGCATGTGTGAACAGGGATGGACAGAGCAGAGGGAGGGAGGGAATGTCCAGCCGACTCCTCGCTGAGCTCAGGGCCGGATGTGGGCCTGGTCTCATGACCTTCAGATCACAACCAGAACTAAAATCAGGAGTTGGATGCTTAACCAACTCAGCCCCCCAGGTGCCCAGGAATTTGCACTGGAATAAGCTAACAGGTCATTCTAATGTGCAACCAAGCTTTGGAGCCACAGATCTAGAAAAAGTCTGCTTTGCTTTTGCCAGTGAGAGATATTTTAAGGGTTCTTCTCTGAAATTCATTTATCAGCTATTCCTTTGCTCAGAAATCCACCCCCCCCCCCAATGTATTTACTGTGCACATGAAAAGTGCTACAGAGGACATAAGATAAATAGAACACATCTTCAAGGAGTTTATAGTCTATATGGTAGGATTAGGCATGCACTCATATATCTTGCATAAGGTATTTACAGTATCATAAGAAAAAGTTCAGTGCTTAAAAGGAAGTGACCGTGGGAATTCCTACAAGTAGTCATCAGGGCTATTGGCCAAGATAGGAAGTTGAGACTTGAATAGAGATTTTAAAAGCCTTAAGAGAGAAGAAACATAGAAAAACAAAGTCCTCAAAGGCCTTGGGTCTGTTAGGCAGAGATTTAGTGAACACAACAAGAGAGTTTCCTTTTTGCTTTTTTAACCAGATGTTTGAATTCCCTGGAATTGTAAGAGTATAACAGTACACTCTATCTAGCCTTTGCTAAATAGATGTGAGAAATGACTTTCAGCCTTGAATAACTGTGTGGTAATAGAACCATCAGGGACGGAAAGATGCCTTCCTGCCAATAAATATTTACTACTGAGGTTTCGATTTAGGACAACAATTACCATCTCCATGTTGATTCTTTGCTAGTAAGTTAATGATTTCCTCACCTGCACAAGGTGTCCCGTAGTTATTTTCGTTCATCATTAGTTGGAAAGAGTAATAACCTGTGGGCTGAATTAATCTTTGACATACAGTTTGAAGAGGAAAAGGACAAAGAAGGGAAAAGACGTTGCCTTTGAAATACACTGTTGCAGCATACTTGGTAGGGTAGAAGAAAGACTCTAATGATTCTTGTAGGTTTTAGTTTGACAGTGAGATTTAGCAAACTCTTTCTTAACTGTTCCATGAAGAAGTTGCCTCTGTCATTTCCTATCATTTCACCCAAGTTGTTTCCTTCCTTAACTGCAGGTTACAATTATACTTTACTTTTTCTCTTTCTGTCTCTCTCTCTCTCACTATAGTGTAGCTATCTGAGACAACAGATAGTGTCTGTTTAGTTCCATCTTTGCATCCCCATAGCCTAGAAATGTCGAATACAGTGCTTGTTAAATATTTGTTGAATAAATGAAATGCGGAAGTGCCTCAGCAGTGTGGAATGCTGAGTGTCTACTGAAGCAAATCTGGATACCTTGATACTGGATACCTTGAATGTACTCATTCTTTTATTTTACTTCATAAGTAATCTCCTTTGACATCTTTGGGGTGCCATTTGGTACTCATATTTTAGTTATGTCCTTTGTTAAGGCAAAGAAGGTATCTCTTAATTGGCTTCTGATAGTCTCTGCTTGCAACCCATCCTAAATGTGTATGCTAGACCAGGTTTTCTAGAACAGTTTTTCCTGTCATACCTCTGTTCAAAGCATTCAATAACATCTGATTATTTAGAAAATACTATAGAATATTCATTGGACTGCTTCCTCTAATTTCAGCTTTTTTTTAAATTTTATTTATTTATTTGACAGAGAGAGAGACGGCCAGCGAGAGAGGGAACACAAGCAGGGGAGTGGGAGAGGAAGAAGCAAGCTCCCAGTGGAGGAGCCCGATATGGGGCTTGATCCCAGAACTCTGGGATCATGCCCTGAGCTGAAGGCAGACGCTTAACGACTGAGCCACCCAGGAGCCCCTTAATTTCAGCTTTTTTTTTTTTTAAGATTTTATTTATTTATTCGACAGAGATAGAGACAGCCAGCGAGAGAGGGAACACAAGCAGGGGGAGTGGAAGAGGAAGAAGCAGGCTCATAGCAGAGGAGCCTGATGTGGGGCTCGATCCCATAACGCCGGGATCACACCCTGAGCCAAAGGCAGACGCTTAACCGCTGTGCCACCCAGGCGCCCCAATTTCAGCTTTCTTATCCAGTGTTACTACTCATTCTCCCTTGGTGAAATTTCTACCTTATTCACATTTACAGATCTGTCTTCTCCCACAGCCGTTTGCTTCCTTCAAATATATCACGGATGGTCTCACTCGATGGCATGGCTGATTAGTCAAGCCCGTGGGATTATTCCTTCTTCTTTATTATCCCAAAGCCCAAATGTCCCTTTATTTTCTCTGGTAATATTGTATGCTTATTTTCTGATTTTCACATACAAATTTTCTTGTGTGTGTAGTCTACATATCAAAGTATCTTATAAATACCCCTGTTTATATTGTTAGGTATTTCCCTACATCTTTACTCAGTGCCATCAATAGGGTAGACACTCAACCAACTGCTGAACAAATAATAAATAAATAAATAAATAACTCTTGGAAGAGGAATATGTTAAGAGAGGGAACTAGAGCTGGTATGTTAGATAACTTTGGTCTCCTCTTTTGATAGTGATTGGTTGATACTGGATACCTTGTGCACAGAGTTGAGCATTCTTGGCTGAGCAAGAAGAATACCATAATCACTGTATTTGCCCAGGAGAAGCAGAGCAAGTGGCATATTGTGTGCAAAAGTTCAATTGAAGTGCATAAAATTGACTTGTTTGTAGGAAGAAAATGGTGAGATATTGAAAGGTTAATATTGTTCAATCTAATTCTTCCTGATCTTAAATTTTAGATTATTTCAAACTTACTCTTTTTTACTTTGTGAAAATCTTGATACTCCTGTCAATATTTGTGCCAGTGAATTAGTTCACGTGTGAGTCTATCATCACATAGTTGGTGTATATCCAGATCATTTAGGTGGTGTAGCTATGGTTAGACATGGCTTGAAATCTATAGATGAATAAGACTGACTACTGCTTTTTGCAAGGAGAATAAATGAAAACCAATATTCTGGTACTAAGTGGTAGAGTTATCACATTCCTTGCTAATACACAGCTGATTTGTCTATTTATTTAAATGCTATGTATAGGAGCCTTGTAAACTTATGTCATGAATTTCCTTAAAACTAGGAATTTTTGATCAAAATTCAGCTCTTTAATTTTCATATCAATATTGGGTCTTGTATTAGTAATAGTTTCTAATTACATTCAGCCAAGTTAACTCTACTAATGTACTTATGTTTTCTGCTATGTAGTATTTTTTGACCATATGGAATCCTTAATTTGCATTTGGTGTTTGCTTTCCATCTTCTCAATGGACTACGGTCCATCGACAAATGACTAATCACTGAGGGAAGAAATGTTGGGGCTCAAACCAGGAGAAGCCAGTAATGAGCAGCTTGCTTGGCACAAAATATTTTACTTCTGCTTCTCAACCTATGCTTAAGATATGCAAACAAATCTATAAGTTGTTCAGCACATTATACTCTACATTTTCTTTGAATCTCCACTTTGAAAAATTAAAGTTAGGACTTCATACGATGAGCTAAGTCTGGTATTGAGATCCTGGCTGCCTAGAGGTCCTTTACTGAGAAGAAATCAGGAATGTTGTCTAAATGTTGCCCCACATTTCATGAGCCTTCTGTATAGTTGGTGACTTACTATAGGGAGTTAAGCATGATGTTAGAGTTTGAACAGAAACAAAAACAAGAACTTAGTTTTCAAATTAAAACAGTTGGGTTTCTGAGTTAGAACAAGACTCTCCCAATATTTCAGCTGATTTCTGACCTTGTGGAACCACCCCTAAACTGTGGTTCTGATGCCTTACTTTGAAAATAAATGCCAACTCTAATTAGTATGTCCTTATACTTCCTGTCTGAAAAGCAGAGATAAAACTGTATTACCTTTTTCATTGTGCGCTAATAACCTCTCTTCAGGTAAACTTAACCAAAGAGGAAAAGTCAGAGCCACCTAAATAAAATAAGTAAGTAATTTTGACAGAGGGAAGTGCATTTATAATCTTTCTTTATGTTTTAATTTGAGTTGTCTTCCTTCTTCCCTCCTTCCATTTCTTTGTTCATTCTTTTCTCTTTTTCTTTATTCTATTGTCCTCAGAGCCCAATTAGACTTTCCCACAGCAATTGAGAGAAAGAGTGTTTGGAAAGGGTAACTGTCAGTTGCATTTAGCTGAATTAATGTTTTAGGTGTATGGAAAACCAAGGGTGCAATGTTGGACATAAATTGAGAAAGTACACATGTGAGGATTAGAAAATTGGCAGGGGAACTAAAAAAACCCTAAAATATAAATTACTTTATCTTGACAGAGGAGCACAATGTTGATGATGCCAGTTTTCTAGGGAGGGAGGAAACACTAGAGGAAGGTGATTACAGTCTGCTCTAGAGGGGCTGGGAGAGTAACATGTAAAACGTTAAGATCTAAGCAGGGTTCAGTAATCTGAAGTCTTTGTTAGACTCTGAACTCATTAAGGGCCATGATGTGTCATGCATTATAATACTTGGTTCTATTCCAGAGTCTGGCACATTGAGGTGGTGAAAGTTTTTTAAATTAATGGATGGATGGATGAATTAGGCATCTGGCCAAGATGAAGCTCTGGCAGCTTCTGCAATATGATTTCTATTGTCTGCAATGATTTCCAGCTCTTGGGTTTGCTGCTTCCACCTTGCAACTCAACATTTATCCGTTCATTTTGAACACAAGGGCCTCAAAGACTGCTTTGTCTCCTGGTGTCACTGTCAATTAACCTTCATAGCAAGGCTGTCTCCAAGGCATAAATGCTGTAGGGTGACAGTGATGTGCCATTTACTGACTCTGATTTTGAATTTGGGGTGTGTGTGTGTGTGTGTGTCTATTATGACTCTTAAATTTTATTCCTTGCTAACCTAATATATGTTCATTGTGTAAAAAACAGAAAATAAGCAAAACCTCAGATTACTCATAATCGTATCATCTAGAGACAATCACTCTTAATATTTTGAGTACTAGTCTTATAGGATTTTTATTCATTTACTCCTATTCTTCCTATTCATTGAAGTGTAAGGACATATATGTCTATATTAATATATATACCCTTAAATGATTATATACATAAATTTAAATGATTATATCAGTATCAGTGAACATGTTACAGAATAATTCCTTCATAGATTTTTTGAAGTGAGCACAGTTCTTCAAAGGAAATTGGGATCAGGAGAAAAATCAAATGTAAGCCACATTTCTATAAATAGAAGAGAAATGTTAATGTTATTATTAAAACATCATGGACTAGATACTGACTCAAAATCAAGCATAGAACACTGCTTACCAATTGATACAGACACAAAAAGATAGGCTCACTGTTAGAAGGGATATGGGGAAGGAGGCATGCCCATATTCAGTTTGTGGGACTGCACACTGGTGCTGTTTTTATGGAAATTATTATTTGTATATTTAACCTCAACTATGGAAAATTTAAAACATGCACAAAGGTAGAGAAAATATCATAGTAAGCTTCTATGTGTCTCCATCATTCAGAAAAACGAAAAAGTCAAATTTTGTTTCATCTACACCCTACTCATTAGTGAACAGTCCCCGTTATTTTAAAGCAAATCTAATATGCAATTTGATTCTCTAATATTGTAGTATTATATCCAAAAGGCAAGGATTGCTTAAAAAATCGCAACACCATTATCAAATCTAAAAAATTTAACAGTAATTTCTTAATATCCTTAATGTTCAAGTTTCCCAGGTTCTCATTGTGTTTTCTAGTTTGTTTGAGTTGGGCTCCAAATAAGGTCATAGGTTGTAATTAGATGACATGTCTCAAGTCTCTTTTAATCATTGAGTTCCTTTGCCACCTCTTTTTTTCCCTTGTAGTTTCTTAATTCAGGAAATCAAATGTTTTATAAGGGATCCATTTGTGAAATCTGCTGATTTCATCCCAAGTTGTTGCTTACCTATTTGATTTCTTTGAGGTGCATGCAGTTCATATGGTAAGGGCAAAAGAGATACTTGCGCCCTACCTTTTCTCTTCGTCCTCTAATTTTTTTCTTTTTAATTAATTTTCAGTCTGACGAGTTGGATCCTTAGCATCTGAGAGTGGTCAGTTATTTTGTTTTTTTTTAGCGCCCTTATAAATTCATGGATTGAAACCGCTACGTGTTTGAACTCCATGCACTTAATGATTCTTACTGCAGTTATGATCCAAGTTGCCCCAATTTTGGCCATTGGTGTGTTTGCCAGTTGGCTCATGGGTGCTTTTGAAATGACGCTTGAAGTCCTTCATAGATTACCTGATGACAAGATATTCCAGGCTCATCTTAGAGTTTTCTGCCATAGACGTGTATTTGCCATTTCTCCAAGGAGCCTTGCTTTCCTTAAATGGGCAGTGGTGTTGAGAGGCCACAATATGGATGATAGGCTCTTTAGTGCCCAGTCCATGCTTCTTTCTTTTTAATACACAAAGCTAGGAATACTATTTTTTTTGGATGAAATATATCATGAATTACACTGATACTTCTAATCCATATTTAGGACTACAGGCTTTTTTAGGTTATTTATCAATCTTGTATCTGTTTCCTTTGTTCATTGCTCAACATCTCCGCTCTCAAGAACAGCAACATAATTACTTTCTGCTCAACCATGCATTGCATGAACCATAGTCTCAGAATAATGATACCAACAATTTCCAATAACATGATTACTAAAAATTTATTATGTTTTCAATTCTTTCTTAATGTATATCACACTTGGAAGTTACACTCAAACCCCTGATTTTCATGGGCCACTTGGAACAGTCATTTTGTCTGTTGTTAGGCCATTACTCCAAACATAGTCAGCTTAATTTGTTTCATTATGCTTTCAATGTTCACAGGTTGTATTTTTAGATTGAATTTTAGAATTATCCAAGGGCAGTTTTTTATGTCGAAGCTGCAAAATAGGTTCAGATAAGTCTAGTTTCAGTTCTTCCGTCTTACCTCTGTTTACTTTCTCTTCTTATAAGAACCATTTAAAAATTTTACGGTTTCATTATTCGGTTTTTGGAAAAGTACAGTAACTGTGTAGGTGTATTTATGCTTGCTTTTTGCACTGTGCATTTTATGTATTGTGTCAGTCATTCCGTATTAGTATATATGGATATTCCCCTTTCCTTTTACACAGCTGCGTACTCCTCCATATTGGACTTAACGAGTCCTCCTCTGACAGAGAATACGGTTTCCAGTTTTTCATTATTACAAATCACGCTGCATTTCACGTATATGAAATATGAGCCACTTTGGGGCCAGATGAAATGTCTATTTCTCCAGCTAGAATTGTTGCCTCTGGAGAAATTACCCTCCCTGAGTACATGTTGCGTGTCATGTAGAATGTAGGGTGGGGTAGAGGTAAGGGGTGGGTATCAGGCAATGAGACTAGGACAGTAGCTGCAGACTGTAGCACAGTGACACTCAAGACCAAATGGTTTTTGATGTTAAGCTGAGGAATTTTGGCTTTTATATTAGAGGCAAAGGAAACTGAAGGAAGGTTTTGAGTATGGCAGTAAAGTGCTCATGTGAGCAGTAGTAAGGTGAGTCTGGCTTTAGCCAAACGACTGGGAAGGAGCCGGTTTCCTGGATAGGTCTTTCACTTAGCAGGCTCAGTATGTTAAGCTACTCTTTCCCAGAAGCTTTGATTTAGTATGTGATATTTGTGATTTTTCCGGGGAAAAAAATTCTCAAGAGCTTTTGAGTAATCAGTGAGGCCCGAGCACTTTGTCAGCTAAAGTGCCCTGGAATCAATGCCACGGTGCTGTCGTGAACATACTAATTTCTTTCCAACATTCAAATTACATAGTTAATACTCTCCACCGTCCACTTCACCTGGAAACTGCAAATTTCCACTTCCTCCTTCCAACAATGAGATGGTCTCTTCTCCAATGTAGGAAAATAATTGAAATTTCCTTCATTATTTTCATCACTGTATTTTGATACAGATAATCATATCTAAGTTTTTTTTTTTTTTTTTTTTTTTTTTGGACAGAGCCAGTGCTAGCTGTGATGTTGTGGCCAAATCAGTGTAGGTGTCAAATTCATATTTAGAAAAGCAGCAAATTGGTCTTTTCAGATTTAGGAATCCATGTTTCTACAAGCTTGAGCACCTCTGTTTTCCTGGAGTCTCACGAGAACTGTGAACAACGAGACCCTTGAACTGAGCAGCATCAGTTCTTCCCTAATGTATTCATGGTTTAACTTAATGTCAGTGTTTTGCTCGGGATGTGGGTACTAAGTGAGGCGAAGGTGAAGCAAGGAATCAGAAAAACTCATTCTAAAGATTTTCTGGACTAATAAAGGTAATTTTGGAAAAAGGATGGAATGAAGAGAATTTGCCCCTAAAAAGTAAGATGATTTTTAGAGTTGCAGTAATCGAAGAAGTCTGATACAAGTTCAAGTGCAGACTAACCTATTGATGAAATTCTTGAAAGTCTTTAGTCTTGCAATCGATGTTTGTTGATTATCTACGATTTTCCAGGCTCTGAGAATATAGAAGTGACCAAAAAGGGCAAGGTCACAGGTTTCCTAAGGTTTCCATACAAGCAAACACATAAATAAATGAAATAAGCAAATATTATGATAAGTACTATAAAGAAAATGAAGTAGTGTGAGAGGATAGAGAATATTTGCATATCGGAGGGGTCATTTTCACTGGGTGATGAGAAAAGACCTCTTGTGAAAGTGACTTTTAGAACAGAGATGAGAATTGTAAGAATAAATACCTGATAATCTGTAGAGTTTTAGAGGTTTATTAAGTGTAATTCAAGACTCCCTCCATAAGCCTAGCACTTTGTTTACAGTACATGTAAGAATTTCAGATATATTTACGAATGCACCTCAAACAATGAGGAGCTGTTGGCCATGCAGACAGTGGTGTTAGATAAATGTTATGTTACAAGTGGATGATAAATTTTAATGTAAAAAATGAAACTATGAAATGCTAGAAGGAAACATGTTTAAATATGTATGTGATCTTGGGGTGGGAAAGAAATTCATAAAAACAGTCAAAATCACAAAGGAAAACACTAGAAAAATGTCTGCAGTAAATGTGGCAATGTACATAAAGCTCACAAAATACACCAAGGAAACCCTAACATCTCAACTAATAAGGCATCGAGTGACATGGGCAACTGACTGACATAAGAGTGCTTACAGACTCTTGAATTTACACTGCAAAAAGAGTCAGCCTTAGTAGAAATAAATTTTATAGAAAACAAGAGGAGCGATATGATTTTTGTGATGGTGGCCAAGAAAAAATGACATTCGCTGATTCTGACGGTGGGTTGGTTTTCAGATATTCCAGTACTTTTCGTGTCAGTGGGACTCTTTTAACCTTTAATCTTAACATTTTGGGAATGTGTATCAAAAAATTAAGATTAAAATTCACCCTGGACAGAGTAATTTAATCCATTACTGCCTTTTCAAAGGGAGTAATACGAGATGGAGATAAAGATATAAATGCAGTAACTTAGTTAGTTAGTTGGTTAGTAGGTTATATTAGTCACCATACAGTACATCATTAGTTTTTGATGTAATGTTCCATGATTCATTGTTTGCATATAACACCCAGTGCTCCATGCAATACATGCCCTCCTTAATACCCTTCACAGGCTAGCCCATCCCCTCACCCTCCTCCCCTCTGAAACCCTCAGTTTGTTTCCTAGCATGGTTTAAGAGAGAAGAAGAAAAGTAGCAACTTAAATGCTCAACAGTAGGGGAAAGGTACAACAGTAAGATTATGCAACCATGAAAATTGATCTTTTGCAGATTTTTAAAGGTAAGGGGAAATACTTGTGATGTAGGCATAAAAACAATTTTAAACTGTGCAGTAGGTATTTCATGCAAAAAATGTTAATTTTGTGTTTATTTTTTAATTGGGGTTTCCAAAGCTTATTTATTGTCAAATATCAAGTAGAGCCATAATTCCAATTACATATTTCTGATTCAACCATAATGTAGTATTTTCTACTCTAGACAGCCATCCACAGTTCATTGTCTTTGGCTCTCTCTTTCTCCATCTTTCTGGAAGAAAGTAAAACAAGAAGTTGACGTGGTAACAACCTGGAGCTAAGATTGCAGATGAATTTTATTTTCTGTATTTTCCACGTATTTTACAAAGTGTGTATGTTACATATTTAATCAGGAAAAAATGACTGTTATCTAAAAAATGACAGGCATCCCTTAAAGCACAGGTATGTAGACTTGAAACTGTCCGTGTGGAACATTCACAACAGGACTCTTTCCTCTCTGCACCTGGCTCCTGCGGGGGCAGCCTTATATGGAAGGAAAGGAAAGTCATTATTACTACTTATTTATTTTTTTTGCAGAATACATAAATTAATTAATTATTTAATTATTTAGAGGACCCAGGAGTTCCATATAGGGCAAAGGAGTGAAAATGAGTAAGAGAAAATACTTCAGAGGAGTATGAGGCAGGACAGGCTGCCAGGTGGTCACCTGCCAAGTCAGTTCATTTTTAAAATACATCTACCCTTACTCCCTGAATTGTTTCAATACCACCTTATCACATTGTTTAAACTCTTATCAGAGATTAACTTGGGATAATAACCTCTTATATATGAGTATAAAAATGAAACTATGTGGGTAGATTGAGGGTCTGTCAAATCCTCCATACTTCAGTATAACTTAGGACAAAGCAGTTGGATTGAAAACATTGGAGAGACGAGTTGTCCTCATGGGAAGGTAAAGCAGGGCTTTTTGGGGTACAGTGCTCTTTGTCAGGTAGGAGCCTGTTCGGAATTGAGCCATGGAGAGGGCTTTTGACCAACATGAATGCTTTGTGAACCTGGGTGGTTGAAGAGAGGGTGGTATGGGTAGCAGGATCTTGGGTTGTAGGTTCAGAAAGACCTGGGTTTAAATTCTGGATCAATGACTGAATTATTTGGATAGTTTTTTTTAATACCTCTAAGCTTCACTGTCTTTACTTCTATCCTGGGAAAAATGCCTGCTTCATACGACAAGGTAGCAGACGTACCTGCTTCATAGGTAGAGTAAGTCAGGTAATGCCTGGCCCATCGCAGCACTCAGTAAATGTTAGTGATGTTGATAATGATGTCATTAACGGGGACTGGTAGAGCCTTTCCAAAGAAAGGGAAAGGTACTAAACACCAGTGGGGCGATGGAGGGCAAACAATTTTCTTCTTTCTCTTTTGGCGGTTGGAAGCTTCTTGTACGTGAAACCCAGAAACCAGACAAGAATATTAGTATAAAGAATTTCTACCTCTCTCTAAGCTGGTGGCTGCTGGTATGGCAGAAATGAAGTTTTCCTTGTTCCTTATTTGCTATCGTACTTCAAAGTAAATGACTCCGTGGTACCCCAGTGACCTGAAAAAATTATCTTCAAAGCTTGTTTTCATCCAAGGAGAATCTGAGTCAGTTACTAGGGAACTAAGGAAATGGAAATGACATTTTACTGTTAAGTTGAACCTGAATATGGAGGACGTGCTTGGGCTGTTTGTGAAGTTTGCCCAGTGTACCTTATTATAATGTAATAGAGGCCCAACAGGAATAGCCACACAAAAAAATTGAGAATGAAATATTAGGCTTTCTCTAAGTGATACTGAAAAGCCGAATTTTTGTATTTATGCTTCTATGTAAACATCATTAAGACTAGATTCTGTATTGCCCCAAAAGGTACATTTTTGTAACTCCTGCAAAATTAGAGCTGAATTTTATGAATCTTTTCATGGGTAAATGCTCTGTTAGCAGATGTTAACTGAAGATGCATGAAGAGGAGAAAGTGAAGTCGACATTGGCCTCTCATGCTTGCTGATGGTGTAAAACTTGCCAGCCACCAGAGCCCAAAGGCTGGAGGTAAACTGCATTGCCCCAGAGAACAACATAAGTCTCTTTGTTCTCTTTGGGTAGAATGCTTTCCACAAAAACATGATGCATCAAGTAGTGAACTGTTTCGTGGGCCTTTCCCAGCTCCATGACATCAGGTCCAGGCCAAGCTGAACCTGCCGGGTGTAGCCCTCTTTGCCGGTGACAATGAAAGGTGATGTAGCTGGATCTCTACGTTTCCCAGTATTCCTGCCTCCATACTATATCTTCATTTTATTGACCACAGTTACCCAGTGGGTGGTTAATGACTCACCAGTCATTCACGGCATTGACCTGGTGCCAGGCCAGATCACACCCTAGGATTATCGGTCCTTTATAATAACGAGTGACTTTGACTGAATAGTGTGTCTATTTTATATTGAGTTCCTCCTTTCTTCTTTATCCTAGTTTGTTTCCTTGAGATGAGAGTCAGCAAGAATTATTGAGAAACACTGGATAGTGGATCAGAAGGTTATGGTTACAGCCGTGGTTCTGTAACCATCTGTGTCTTTGAACTTGAGCAAGTTATTTAAATTCTCCGGGCTGGGATTTGTCATCAGTAATGTTAGGGGATTGGATGTAATATTCTTACCTTCTCTTACTAAAATGTGGTGAGTTTGCTCTATCACACACTCAGCGATGTGCAACATTTAGGGACTTAGAAGGGATGGAAGAGAAGCGTAAGACACAGTCCCTGCCCATGAAGAGTAGATATTCTTCTTGAGGGAAGGAGGAAATAATTGAATGACACAATGAGCTGTTTTGGGATTATAATGATTGGTCAGCAGATGCGCGGTCAGTGGACATGAAACTCTGTGTTCGGCACTCATTTAAGGTCTCTTCAGACGATGATGTTAATGAATATGGAATAGACAGGGTAGGGCTGTGGTAAGCTGTATTGCTGGGAGAAGTGTGCAGAAAACAGGATTTGTACAGGTGGATATATGGAAGGTGGGCATGTAGGACGCGGTGACAAAGTCTATTCTTGGCAAAGGAATCAACAGAAGCAGAGAAGAGGACATTGGATGAACACTTTGGGTTTGGCTTCTGTCTGTTCTCTGTCCCCTGCATTTTTTCACTATGACTTTGCTTATAAGAAATCTGTTTTTGTGGGTCAAATCTCATTTCTCCCTTCTCCTACTTCACAGTTTAAAAGAAGGGTTATCAAGAGTCTGCAATGACAGACTCAGAAGCTCTGGATGAGCGTGGCATCTCTTTAGGTCCCAAGAGCACAGAAGATGTATTGTGTGATCACAGCAGTGATTCATGGATTCACAACCTTTCATTTGTGATGATACTTGGTGGGTGGGTTGGGGGGGAAGTTCACACTTGTCGTGTACTCCTCTCATGGGTCTATGCAGTCTTGGTGGTATTCCTAGCTATCCGGCTGGCATTCCCCCCACCCTTTTCCGCAGAAGAATGTATACCAGACTGCAAGCAAGCACAAGTGATAACGTGCAGGAACTACCTTAGTTCACACCATTAAAGTATTCCCTTACGAATTTGGGTAATATAACCATTTCTTAGTTAATGGCAATGATAGATGTCATTTATCATGTGTTGAGTATGTGCTAGGTATTATGCTATGCACTTGAGGAAGATTATATCATTTAAGCATTGTAATAACTTCATAGGATGGGGAGAATTATGCTCATTTTTTCCGTGTGCCTGACTTTGTATCAAGTGTTTTAAATGTATTTATTACCTTATTTAATTCTAACCACGGCTTTGTAAAATGTTTACTATTGTTATCACCATTTTATAGACAAGGAAACAGACTCTGAGAAAGAAAGGGACTTGTGCAAGCAAATGTTTTCCTGGAAGTAAGTAATAGAGTTGGGATCCAAACTAAGTTTCTATAACTCCTGAAACTATGTTCTTAAGCACAATAAGATGACTAAAGAATTATGTGGAGCACTTCTCACACCTGATAATAACCTGAAAGGATGTCTGACCCTGCAGTCCAGAAACACTGATGCGCAGGATTGCGTTCTGTGACTTTAAGTTGTGCTGAATACTGCTAATTTGAAATGAGGCACTTGGAGGAGAAAGATGATAACTGGTAATATTAGGACCCTCCAGCCTGGCTAAGCAATAGCATTTGCTGTTGGGAATAATGACTAAAATAATGATGTCTTCCCCTGACGACAATTGAGGACAATTGTCCTCAATTTATTTTGTGCAGAACACAGGTAATGCACTCAAGTTTGCTGGTGGCTCATAGGTTAATGTAAAGTCACAGGACTATCACTTTCACGTGACTTCCAGCCTCCTCCATCTGGTTAGGGATCCTGAAAAATTAATGCATCTTTCGATTAAACACTTTTATCCTAAATGTTGGGGCATTGTGTTCACATGGATACAATTAAGGTTTTCAACACCTACCAACATGTGAACTGAGGGAGGGGAAGGATATGGGATATTGCAGGCACCAAGTATCCATCATGCAATAGAGGGGTCAAAGAATGGATGTTAGGGAATTAAAAAATGTGAGAGGCTTGTCTGACTGCATTAACACAAATCTGTACCTGTGAATGGAAGTGGAATCCTTCTTCCCACCTCCCTGCCTAAAAGCAATACCAGTTTAGGACAAAACTGACCTGCACATCTATGTTAAGTATCAAATAAATAATTATGTAGCATCTATACAGTGCAAGACGTCATGCTCAGCACTAGGAAAACAGGAGAAGAAGACATAACGAGATTCCTGGTCACTTTCAGCTTAAGGTATGGCCTCGATAAATGTGTGATGACATTGTGTATTCTGGCTCCTGTGAAAGAACAGGTTAGGGTACTAGGACAGCACTTCATAGGAAGTGGAAATGAGGGTCAGGGAAGGCAGCCTCAGGAAGGGATATCTCAGTTCAGATTGAAACTTGAGTAGCAGTTGGCTAAGCAAGAGTTGGTTTGGGTAAGAGGCAGAGCAGAGAGGTGTCGTCTGGTGTTGTCTTGGTGGTGGAGGTGGTTGGTAGGAAGGTAGAGAGGGAGTAGGAGGGACAGGAAATGAAGCAGGAGAGATAGGCAGGGTCGACATTATAGAGAGCTTTGTTGTTGCAAAGAATATTGGGGTTTTGTTCTAAGGTCAATGGGGAATCATTGGAAGGTTTCAAGCAGGCATCTTGTAAAGCAAGGTTCAGCGGCTGTTAGGAGACCGTGGTAATGCTGATAGCTATCTCCAGTAATTCAAGTCCAAAATGAATTATCTTTGGATGGATTTCCTGGATTGTCTGCCTGAATTAGCTTCCTTCTTCAATTGCAGAACGCTCCATGTTTCAGATGCCACTTGGGTTCATGGGACATTTTAGAACACAGGGCCTGGCTAGTTGAGATGATGGGAACGTGACAAGAGTAAGACTGAACTCAGCAGTCTTACAAATGCATTCTGTATTCTAGACAGATAAGGGATGAGTGTGGAATGGTTCAACTGAGCACCAGGCAAAGGATCAGTGGCAGAGTACGTGGCCTGGAAAGTGTAGCTTAGGCTTCTGAGTCATTTTTTAGGGAATTGTGTATAGATATTAGCTATCCAGAATTGGGAATATGAGCCAAGCCAGTTTGACGTCTTATCTGAGTATCTTCCGTTAACCTTTTTTTTTTTTTTAAGATTTTTTTTTTTTACTTTATTTATTCATTCAACAGAGATAGAGACAGCCAGCGAGAGAGGGAACACAAGCAGGGGGAGTGGGAGAGGAAGAAGCAGGCTCATAGTGGAAGAGCCTGATGTGGGGCTCGATCCCAGAACGCCGGGATCACGCCCTGAGCCGAAGGCAGACGCTTAACAACTGCACTACCCAGGCGCCCCTCTTGCGTTAACCTTTATAGACCAGTGGGCAGTGGAGTGTGGGCTTCAGTCTGCTTTTAAATAAACCACTGTAATGCTGGCCTTAAGATCAGGGGGTTGGTTGTCCTATAACTCTTCTCCTGACAGAAGGTTTTGTAATTTGGCCTTCTTGTTCTCTGTTTGCTTCTGGTTCTCTGTGGTCTGTTGTGACTTTATGTAAAAATGTGAAGTCTTGCTACTTGCATGAGGTAAGACATCACAAGGTGCTGTGACAGATTCTCGTAGTGCTGCAATTTACCAGTGTCAAAATGACTCCGGCCTGACCACAGAATATTTTGGAATTGCCCATACATTCAGTTCTATAGAGGTTTTATAGTTCGGAGTTACTATTTGGAAAATTATTCTCTCTCAACTTAGTCAAGTATTAATGATTTAATGATTATCTATTTTATAGAGGGCTGTCTTGTAGGTGCAAGGTAGAATTAGGTATAAACCAAGTAATGCTCTGCCGTTAAACCCAGAGGAGAAAGGGGAGAGAATCAAGAGAGACAGCATGTTGGTGCAATGTGAAAGATTTTCCCTTGAGAATGGATGAGTGGTAAGTGTCATGAAACTTGGTCAGCACCCATCCTTAGACAAAGGAAAATTTGTCTCTGCTTCTTTCCTGTGTGCTTCTGTGTGAGATGTTAAGAGGTTCTTTCTTATTAATTTAGCATCAAGAGATAGGTAGGTGAGTCAGTGATTCACTGTAACCAGTGTCCATATACAGCTCTCTTGGCTTTTTCTGATATTAAATGGATGCAGGCCATATGGTTAAATTATATATTCAGTATACCCAATACTTGACTCCTCTTGTCATGGCTTGACAGTCTCCTTAAACTTCAGTGGACCAAAAAATCCAATTGCACAATTATTGCTCTGACCAAGAGCAATAAAACTGATGGCATGAAATAAGGATTAGCTAGGATGACATAACCAGGACCTCATAGCACCCATGAGTACTATCTCTTTCTTTGTAAAATTTAACGAATGTACACCCTCCCCATCCGAACTAATAATTTATATGGATCATATATTTGGATATCAATCCCCCCCAACCCCTGCCCAGGGAGCTTACAAATCATCACTTAGTGACAACTGTAGGCATGACAATAATCATGTTATATACATTTCCTTGTTGTTGTTGTTGTTGTTGTTTTTCTGGTGTTTTCAAACTTTTCCTAACACTCTGAAATGCATTTACGGCAGCTTGATCTTTCCACCGCTGTAAGACTGACTAGATATTAATTCTCCAATTTTACGAATGAGAAGGTCAGAGTAAGGAGATGAGTCACTCGTGGTCCACATAGCTGGTAAGCGTCAGTACTAGGGCTAGAAGCACATTTCTAGCATGGTGATTAAACTCATGGGACTTGTCTGGGATCAAGTCCTAGCCCTGCCAGTACCAACTACACACATGCTCAAAGTTTGTCACCCCTCGAACTTTTGGTTTTCTCAGTGAGATGATGAAGCTAATGATAAAAGCTACTTTACTTCTTGGCACGTTTGTGGGACCCAGCAAGTTGCTGGGTGTGCAGTGTTTAATGTTGTGTCCATCACATAGTAAGCACTCAAACACGGTTAGGTAACACTAGGGCTCGATCCTGGTCTGTGTTCCACACGGTTTTGTCCTATGGTCTGTACTTAAAAGTATGGCATGTTGAAACTTCATCAAATAAATAGGAAAATAAGAAGGGAAGCAGCACCGTCTTAAAACTGTGTCTGCACTGAACAGCAGGCAACTCTCATTCACCAGAGCTGTTTTCCCCAGCAGGGACTGCTGAGTCTCTTTCATTTTTTTTTTTTTCCTTTGCTGGCAAAGGTTTAGCTTTTCACACATCTTACACAGCAAGCTGTGGTGATTCTTCCAAGTTGGCCCCATTTACCTTTGACTCCGGTGGGGTGAGGGAAGCTAGACATATCTGAGCATGCTTGAAAAGCTGGCAGCCTGAGACTTGGGTTGTCCTTGCCCCCTGTTCCTACCACTTGCAGTTCCACCAAGCTGTTACTTAAAAGGGCTTGGATGTTCTCTGAGTAAAAGTTAGCAGGTAACTGTGGTCAGTATACATGGGGTAGACACTTGAATTTAGCACATGACAAGTGTGGGACATATCTTCTTTAAGATTCTGCTCTCCTTAGAGGAGACTTTTAATGGCAGCAAAATCAAACTGTCCAGATTTTGGCTAAGCTGACAGAGTGCCTGGCATGCGTTAGGTCCAAAGTTGGATTACAGAAAGTTGGGGACTTTAGTGAGAAAGATTCCTGGGCAAATGGAGAGGAGGATCCCTACATTGAGAATAAAATTTAGCCCTCTTTGGTTACTCCCATTTTTCTCTAAATTTCCTGTGGTTCATTCATGGATTTATGCATTTGTTTTTCTTAAATTCAACTAACAGTTGTCGGTGATGGAAACGCAATGGTGAGCAGAAAGCAATGACAATACTTGTCAATATTTCCCAATGTGAGAGACAGATAGTAAAGAAATAATCACATAATTATATATTTATTGTCCATTAAAAAGAATCGAAATACCTACCAACAGATGAATGCTGGTATATCCATACATGGGAATACTATTCATCAGTAAAGCGATATGGTGTACTGATACATGCTGTAATATGAATGGCCTTGAACATATGTTTTTAAGTTGAAGAAGTCAGACACAAAGATCATATATTGTATTTATTTATATGCAGTAGCCAGAATAGGCAAATTCATTAAGACGGAAGTGCATTAGAGGTTGCCTAGGTTTAGAGTGGTTGGGCGAAATGGGGACTGACTGCTTATGACTATAGCTTTTCTTTTTGAGGTGATGAAGGTGTTTTACGATTGAATGTGTTAAGATTGCAAGATCCTGTGAAAGAATTAAAAACTATTAAACTGTGCACTTTAAACAGGTGAATTGAATGGTATGCAAATTACATCCTAATAAAGCTGTTACTGGCATAATAGTTACCAGAAGACCAGTGATACTTGGTTTAGTTCTCATGCTGTACTCTCTTTGCTTCTCTCTCTTCTGTCTCCCTATTTCACTATTAAGAACCCCTGTGATTCCATTGGGCCCATTTGGATAATCCAGAACAATCTTCCATTTTAAGGTCAGCCGATTTTTAACAACCTTAATTCCATCTGCAACCTTAATTCCCTCTTCTCTGTACCACAACATATTTAAAATTTGCAGAGAGAGGACATGGACATCTTTGGGCCTTATAATTCTGCATACCTCAGAGGAAAGAAGAGTTTGTGGGATGGCCATCATGTCTACCCACTCTCCTTGGCTTGGAGGTAGGAATTTGACATGAGCCCTTATACTGCCCTTCTAAAGATGGAAGATGCCTGAAATATTCTCTTCAATTATTTGAGGCTTGGTTATTATCTTCTTTTTGAATGTTGCCAGAGGCAGCGTACTGGTGGCTGCCGGAATATGGAGAAACGGGTGGTAGAAAGACGGAGTGACAGAGGCACGTGTGTTATGGGAGAGGGAAAAGAAAGGTGGTCTCTATTTGTACTATGAGGTCTGGAAGAATGTGTGAATTTCATTTGGGAGGAGTAGAGAACTCAGAAGGTGGCCTGCTAGTTCCTGTATATGCTCTTGCCCGAGGGATGGGAATATTTTGGGCTATCTATACGTGAACAGCAAGAGGTTGTGGGTCGGGTTACCCAGGAGAGAACTGGTGATGGAGTGAAGAGGTCGAGCTGGGTTTCCTGTGCGTCAGAGGAATACTCACAAAGTATACCCCACAAGAATTTGAATCCCATCTACAGAGAGAAACCTGACTTGTAGAAAGCCTCAGAGAAGATCAATAATCAGCTTGGACTTGAGGGAACCTTACTCAGAGCAATGACATGGGGGATAAGATACACTTCCCACCCAACACCACAGGGTATAGGCCCCAGTAAGGAGGCAAGTGACGAATATAGCACACCCTTCCCCTGCAAGTTACACCAAAAGAGCCAGGAATGTTTATTCAGCCCTGGGAATCATAATAGGAAGTGGAGAAATTATTAGAAAAAAATGAGATCATTTAATGTTTGAATCGATCCAAAGTTGAAACTTATCATGGTTAAACTAATTACAGTAATGATAGCTAATACTTCAATAGCTCTCAGAAGCTATACATTTTAAGTGCTTTTTGTGTATTCAGTTAATCTTCAAAGAAATCCTATCAGGTGACTTCATTCTATCCATTTGACATTTGTGGAGTTCAAGGCACAGAGAGAATAAGTAGTGTGCCCTGCATCACACAGATCTCAGTGGTAGAACTGAGAATTGAACCCAGGAAATGAGGCTGAAATACTAACATTTTCAAAGACTTTGTTTTAAGCATTGGAGTACATTTGTGGGTAATTAGTATAAAAATGTTTTACTCAGTTACTTGAGTTCATTTTTGTCTCTTTGATTCATTTATTTAACAAATAGTTATTAAGAGCACAGCATTTTTAAGGAACAGCTGAAGCAGGATAAGCAAGGGAGAGAATTGTGGGTGATAAAGAGAGGTAATGGGCCAGACTATGTAATGTTCTGGAGCTTCTGTAAGGACTTTAGTTTTACTTAAAGTAAGATGAGGCGCCTTGGGAAGGTGTGCAGCAGAGGAGTAGTATGATTTAACTTCTGTTTCCAAAGCATTACTCTGGCCCTTGGGTTTAAAACTGACTGCCTGGGGGTGGGGAGGGTCAAGAATGCCATGCAAGTAAGCCCAGTTAGGAAGCTGTTGTAATGGTGCGTGAAAGAAATGGTAATAGTTGGACCCCTGGGTAGCAGAGGAGGGAATGAGATGTGGACCGATTCTGGATATATTTTGAAGGTAGAGCTAATATGGTTTATTGATAGGTTGATTTTGAGATCTAAGATAAAAGAATGGCGTTACTACTAATTCTTTTTTTAAGATTTATTTATTTGAGAGAGTGAGTGAGAGTGGGGAGTGGGGCAGAGGGGGAGGGAAAGAATCCCAAGCAGGCTCCCTGGTGAGTGCAGACCTGGGCATGGGGCTCAATCTCATGACTGAGATCGTAACCTGAGCCAAAATGACGCATTGGGTGCTCAACCAAATGAGCCACCCAGGGGCCCTTGGAGTTACTACTAATTCTAAGAATAACTTAAAACTTGAAGTGCATCTCATCGGCATCAGAGCCTTTAATAGTTGGGGTTGTACTCATGATAGTGCTTGTGAAGTATAGTTTTATAGTATTTGAAAAAAATGACTCCTGCAAAATTTTTCGATAAGGGAGGGGGCAAAAATTGAGCGAAAAAGGAATTAATTAAAACATACCCATAGGAGTGTGCGCCTCATGTGAATGTCATGTTCATGTGTCATCCTGGAAAAAGGATGAGAACCTCTGTTCTGTAGCGGTGTTAGGGTTGAAGTGCGTTTCCTGAAAAAACATATTTTGGAGTCTGAACTGCCGGTATCTTAGAATGTGACCTTGTTTGGAGATAGGATCTCTACAGAGGTAATCAAGTTAAAATGAGGTCATTAGGGTGGGCCCTAATTTAATATGACTGGTTTGCTTATAAAAAGGGGAAATAAGAACTGAGGGTTTCAGAGGGAAGGAGAGTGGGGGGAGGGGGTAAAAGGGTGTTGGGTATTAAGGAGGGCGCATGTGAAACTGAGGGTTTCAGAGGGAAGGAGAGTGGGGGGAGGGGGTAAAAGGGTGATGGGTATTAAGGAGGGCACACGCTGTTATACGTAACAATGAATCATTGAACGCTACATCAAAAACTAATGATACAGTGGCTAACTGAACATAATAAAAAATTTTTAAAAAAGGGGAAATATGGACACAGACAAGCACACAGGGAGAATGCCAAGTGAACATGAGGACAGAGATCTGGGTGAAAATTCTGTAGGCTAGGAAGTACCACAGATGGCTAGTCAATCACCAGAAGCCAGAAGGGAGGCATGGGTCAGATACTCAAGGCCCTCAGAGGGAATCAATCCTGCCAAAACCTTGATCTTGGACTTCTGTCCTCTGGAACTGTGAGACGATAAATTTTTGTTTAAGCCACCCAGTCTGGGGTACTTGGGTATGAAAGCCCTAGCCAATGGATACAGGGCATCTGAATGAAGATGTTCAAAAGTCACAGTTAAGCTGTGATGGAAGGCTGGAGGAAGAAGTGGGAGCTGCCGATGACCAATCAGGCTGAGATGAATACTGAGCTGCCTTCTTGCTTATGACCGAGCAGGTAACGTCACTAGATCACCTAGTGCAGTGTCAGGCAGATGGAAAACCCTCTTTAAACATCTGTTGCCTGATGAAGAGGTCCAATGTATATGAATGAACACCCAATACATTGCAGGCACTCAACAAATACCACTGTCTTTCTCCCCTGTCAACAAGCTTGGGCCCTGAAAACCATTGCAAGCTATACTGGATTTTTGAGATCTTTCAGAGCAAGCCGGAACTGGAAGCAGATGTTCCAGCGTCACCCAGGCAGATCTTGTTGCCAACAGGCCTCTGATCTTCTCTTATGCCATGTCACTATATGAAGATGCTGTAATTCAGCATGAAAGTAGTAGCTTTTAGGAAGTCTTAAAGTTAAGCCTGTGCTCTGTGGACCACGGTAATGAGAAGAATAGAGAATATAGGAATGGGAAGTAAAAACCCTAGCAACATAATTATAGTCCTTTAAAAATGATCCTCAAGGGGTGGATCTCCCTGGATATGTTCTATTAAAAAATTTAAGCTTGGAATTCCTGCCTTCATAAACTCGGGTTTTCTCATGACCTCCAGTCCATTAGTACGTTACCCCTTTGTTAACTCATCTGTAAGAATGAGGAACATTTTAGCCACCTTAATTTTCTTGGCCCTGTATGAAAGTTATTTTGAACTTAATTTTATCAAAGTAAATGTCTTAGGTACAAACTGTTCTCGACAGTTCTTCTGTCTGCACCTTTTGTCCCTCAGTGGGTCATAACTGTTGAGAATGCTGTCTGATGTTGTAGGTGATAATGTAATTGATAACCTTTGTAAAATCTTGACAGTGTTTCTTTGAAGCTTCATGAAGGAAGCAATGCAAATGGGGAAAAGTTTCAGATAGCAACAGACCAGAAGGAGCAGAGTGCCGTGTTTCTTTATGATAGCAGCTATAAAATATATGGCAATTCCAGTGGGCTGAGTAAATCTCCGCTCTGAGATGGTGGGGGGGGGGCAGGCATAGTGTGCAGCAGACTGTGCCAGGTTTCCCAGTGACCTGATGCCTCCTGTTTGAGAGTAACAGTGTGCTAACGTGCAGACAATGATAGGCTGCCCACATTGTTCATAAATAAAAGCAGCTGGCTGCAACAAAAGTCTAAGTAGCTGAAGCTTCATCATTATTTACCAGGCGCGCCTGGAAGAAGAGGAAGGCTCTAAAAGTGCAATAGCAAACACCATCTTCCCCCCAAGAGAACAGCAGATTGGAGGGACAATCCGAAAAGAGAAAAGAAGCCAGTGTCACACGCATTTTCATGTTATCCTCTTCATCTTACAGATGGTAAAATCATTATCATAGTGCAGGCATTGCACGTTCTCCCTGGAGCAAGTTTATCTGTCATGATTGCTGGTCTAATTGGTTGATTGGTTTAGAGAAAAGGCTTCTCATTATTGACTTCAGTTATTGAGGATAGACAGGAAAAACCAAATAACCTCTTTTCCCCTTAATTTCACTGATAGGGCTAATAGTTGATACATGATGACTAGCTTGCAACAGACCATCCTGTCTGCTGGGACGTGGGGGGTGAGTCTCCTGGTTTTCGGCTGTGTGTTCCATGTGGAGGAAGCTCCACTGAAGTGTAACTGGGCTCTTCCTACTCCATCGCTCACTCTTTCCCAGGGGATTTAGTAGTTTGGTTGGGGACTTTGGGAGAGGCCTCTAAGCATCGAGGCTCAACCTTTCCTTGTCTTCTTTGTCTTTGGGAAGAACTTTGCAAGCTGCAAGTAATCTTTCTGTGCTTCTCCTTTCTGCCCTAAGTATTATAGGAGCAGACCTCTGGAGGGAAGGCCCAGTGTTGTCCAGAATTACTAGAAGCTGAGTTGACAAGTCTGCCCTAAATGAGGTGCTGAAGTATCACTGAACCCAATTGTCTTTTAAACTTAGCAATTTCTCCACTATCATGTGTATTGGTCATAATGATAATATTTTAATCTTAGTTATTTTGACTCCTGTGATTATCTCCCAAATGGCTCTGAATTTTGATTAAGGAAACAGATTTATTATTATTACTATTAAAACTCTAATCTCCTATAAAAATAATGTATATGTTCTGGCCATAGAAGGAGATAACTTGAGAGAAAATCTATAATTAAGCCCACATCTGATGTAAATAATACATGTTTATGATAGAAAATTAGAAGACAAAATAAATAGAAAACTCTTATTTTAACTTTTTAAAATGCAGATGACTCTCCTTATAACTTCTTCCTCTCTTCTATACTTTTCCTACTTTGTTCTCTTTTCATTTTGTGCTGTCTTGATTGCTTACCAGAGGAGTACATGAGTGGAGTGGCAAAGGGCTGATGTTGGGGACGTTCCCCTCGTGCCTCAGTCCAAGTCCCTGATGAGCTGTTTCTTCTGATGGAGTTGGAAGAGTGGGTGTGTGGCTTGTCTGACAAGAAGGACATATGTGGAAGCATTTGTAGTGTGTAAAGCATTAAGAATATGTCACTTAAAAGGTCCTCTGTATCCCATAGTCTCTTGCCTCTTTTTTTTTTTTTGGCCCCAGATTTTTGGGGATACTGGGGTTCCTTGGCAGTAGCTGTCACCGTTGTCAGAATATTTGGAGGCCTTGGTATCTTGAGCTGTATAGCAGAAGTCTGTTGGTTTTGTTGTCCAGCTTCATTTGATCTTTCTTCTTTTAATAGTGTCCTTATTCCCCTAGAGGAATATCTGTTAACTATTCTTTGACCTAGCCTTCAAGTAGAGTTGATAACATTCTAAAGCTCCAGGGTGGCCACCTGATCATGCCTGGTCTTTAGAGCATTATCTTCCCCTAGACCCACTGATTATTTGAGAGGTGGACATGTGACCTAGTAAGAGCCAGTGAGACTTGGAGAAACTTGTGCTCAGTCTTAGACCAATTAGCATGTAGGCCCGGAATGGCTGTCAGCCATCTTGCTGCCATAAGGAGCCTGCATATGAAGCATGTGAATGCTGAGTTAGGGATGACATCATCTGAAATCCTGAGTCCAGGCATAGATATACGCCTGGATTTTTTTAGTTAAGTGACCCAGTAAATTTCTATTTCTGCTTGAACCGTTTATTTTTGTCTCTTACAACCAAAAAGGTCCTAACAAGGTCTGTGTGAGCGAAAAAATGGACATATCTGCCAGCCGACTAGAAGTGACCGAACTTCCTGGCTTATAGTTGCCTGCATTACTGATTTAGCAATTGTCTGCAATACATGAGAGGTTAAATACACCTTTTCTGAAAGCTTAGCTTTTGAGATTTACAACTGAATTGGGCTAACATATAATATTTGGCTATTCAAGCTGGCAGCAAAGACGCTCGGTTTGATGCAGCAAGCAGTGCCGGTGTCAGAATTAATATAATGATTCCATGTCAAAACAATAACAGGGCAAATCACCTGGAAGGGCAATTCAATCACTTCGGCCTTATCGCCGCTGGCAAATGATGCGCTGAGCCACCCGCCTTCCTTTGCTAGACATAGTTTTGGGTAAAGCTGAGCTGGCAACCAATTTGGGTTTAGAAAATGGCTTTCAGAAATCAGTGCTGTCTTAATGGCAGAAATGCTCTTGTAATGGTTTTCTGAAATGTAATGGAAGCACCGTGAAGCTTTTGGGTGTTAGGTATAAAAAAAAAAAGAATAAGGCCTTTGGGGAAGGAAGTGGTGAGTTCGGATTAGGTAAAGGGAGCTTCTTCTCTTTATTTCTTCTTCGATTTGAATATTGATTCAATGCATTCTAAGTGCCAGGCATTGGGTTTTTTTTTTTTTTTTTTCTTAAAGATTTTATTTTTATTTATGTGACATAGAGACAGCCAGCGAGAGAGGGAACACAGCAGACGAGTGAGAGAGGAAGAAGCAGGCTCCCAGCGGAGGAGCCCGATGTGGGACTCGATCCCAGCACGCCGGGATCACGCCCTGAGCCGAAGGCAGACGCTTTAACGACTGCGCCACCCAGGCGCCCCCAGGCATTGGGTTTTAACAGTGGTCTGTACCACGCATTTCTGCTCACATGAAATCCAGGAGGGAGCAAGACAACAAATATATAAGCAAGTGAATCAAGTAATAATAGAATGCAGCTAAAATTTAAGTAAAGAGTTCTGAGTTAAGAGTTAAAGGCAGAGGGATCTGTTTGGATGGAAAGTCTGCCTAATGGAGTGACATCAAAGCTGAGGCGAGGAGGAGACAGCTATGCCAAGAGTGCAGGACAAGCATCTTAGCAGGGGGAAAGAACACATGCAAAGGCTGTGGTCAGATAAGAGTGAGGGACGTTCTATGGCCTGAAAGAAAGCCAGGGTGGCTGTAGCATAGTGACAGGAGGGGAGAATTCTGTGACATGAGGTTGCAAGATAGTCAAGGGTGCGGTCAGGTATGTGAAGATTATAGAAAGAAGGTTGAATTTAATTCTAATAAAATGGGTAGCCATTGGAAGTTTGCCGATGATTGTTGCTTTTTGCTGCTCTGAGAGCAAACGTGTAGTTTTTGAGGTGGAAAAACCAGTGCTATTGTTGAACAGGCTTGCCTTGCAGGTGACATCTCAACTTTGGACATCTGATTGTTTCCAAACTGAATCTTCAGTGACAGCATAAGGGAAAAAGACTTTAGTCTAAGATCCGAGGTGTCTGCATTTGTGTCAAGATTCTGCTACTGATTGCTGTGCAACCTTAGCAAGTTTATATTCCTCTCTGGACCTCCGATCCTAATCTGGAAATTATAAGGCTGGAATGGATGCTGTATTCATCACTTTTGAAAGTGATAGAAACCCAGTGCAAAATGATTTAAGCAGAAAGGAATATATTTATTTATCTGAACAATCCAAGGGCAATTGCTCCAGATATGCTGGGATCCAGGAGCTTAGATGAAGTCACCAGGAACCTGATTCTCCATCTCATGTCTCCATATTGGCTTTATTCTCTACAAGGTCCTTTCTATGGATAATGCCCAGTAGCTCCAGGCTAAAGTCACTTGTAGAACTAAAAATGCTTATGCAAGAGGATATTTTTCTGCCAAACCATGTCATCAAAAGTTCCACGATGGCATCTTGACTTGGGGCATGAGCCAGTGGCTGAACTGTGGTCAAGATGTGGGAAATAAGATCTTGGTTGAAGCCTGGATCATGTGCCCACCTCTGTAGTCATTCTGAACCCCATGAACATAGAGCGAGGAGGGGTGGTTATTCACATGAAAATAGAAGAAGAGGGAATGGTTTTTGGGTAGGCAACCAAGACATGTTCATGAATGGTCTCTTTGGCTCGAACAATTACATGAATCCTACAGTGGAGAATCAGTCTTTTGCACCCTCATTCTAGTTGAAATTAGCCATTGTTTCCACAAGAAACCTCCACTTTGGCCTTAAATGCCAGGATTGCATGTTTCTATTGTATGAATTGTATAGTTACCAGTTCACTTCTTTAATATGTGCTCTTCGTCTCTAAACTCAGCATGCACCTAGACTACCTGCTACAATTCTTTTTCATGATTCATAGAACTTTCAGAAGAGTTTGCTTTGCTGTAGCCATCAACTTGCTGGCCGTGCAAATATGCAGAGACAGAATTTGCTTCCTCATTTATATTGTTCATATTGAATGGTTTGTTAAATTGCTAGAAAAATTACTGGGTTATTGTTCAGCATTATTCTGGAGTTACTTGGTTTTAACAGAACTTGGAAAATGCTTAAAAAATCACCATATACCACACTGTATTACCGTTTTCTCACAGAGAACACAAAGACAGCTCTTGAACATATCCCATCTTTCTCCTCAAAGTATCTCCATTATTCCTGCCTATATTCCTACCTTGCTTCTTGTTATTCCTACCCACTCCAATGCCCCATATTGTTCTAGATTTTTCATGAAGTGTCGACATCTTCTAGTCTGCCTTCCTGATTTCCCTTTAGTAGAAAACACCTTTTGCTATTAAATTCCAGTCCGTTATTAATTACTTTAAACGTAATGCATGATTTTTTAAAACGAGTTATAATTCCTATGCCATAACACTTGCCCTTTCAAAGTATACAATTTATCTGTTTTTAATATATTAGCAAAGTCCTACAACCATCAGCATTGTCTAATTCGAGAACAAATTCATTACTGTAAAAAGAAAACCTATATTCATTAGCAGTCACTCCTCACTCACCCCTCAGAAATGCAGGACCTCTATCTCTGGAGTTAGCTCCTTGAGGGCAATGGCAGGGACCTACCCTTTTTTTGTGTGTCTCTCACAGAAGCCCAGCCCATTTCTGGGGCCATTGGAGGCATTAGTAGAAATGTATTGAATTGATAACTCATTATGTTGATTGCTGTTTTAATTCAAGGCAAGACTAAGAGGCCATGTCCTATAGTGGAAAGAATACCGAGCAGGGAATCCATTATAGTTTTTCTTTCTGCTCTGTCACCAACTGTGCCCTTAGGTAACTCTCTCCCATTCTTCAGGCCTAATTTTGCTCCTCTGTAAATGAGGGGCATAGACTCAGTGATTTCTGTGGTGCCTTCCAGTCCAAACTGACACTAGGCAGTCCTAATTTTGAAATGAGGATTGACTTCCAGCATAAGCAATTTGTTGAATGGGAACAGCAGGATTTCTTTGCATTTTCACTGGGGTCGTAGAGAATATGTGAAACAACAGAGCTCCCTTCTGGGGACTGTGTTTGGGAACGCAGGGAGGTCTGGCTCCATCGTGTCTGCACTCAGCCGGACCCGGAAGGAATGCACCGCGAAAAGTGAACATGTGTTCTTGGTCCAGGTCTCCTCCTTAGCCTGTGCCTTTTTGTGGGTAAGGTGTACATCTCTTTGCATTCAGAGGCTTCTCTCTGGAAATGGTGAGCCAAAATACCATGTAGAAGTAAAAAAAAGACATGGAAAGACAAAAATACACAAATTGCATATTGTACTTTAGTCCTAATTTAAAGTCTGAGCATCTTTCCACTTCCACCTAGGGAACACTGGTGGCCATACACTCAGTCAGCCTTCAGCTCACCACGGGTCTAGTGTCTTCGAAAACATATTACAAAAAAAAAAAAAAGAATCAATCCTATTTTTCACGTTTCCCAAATGAATGGTTCAACGTCATGGAAATGAGATCGGAATGGTAAACAGACAGCTGTTCTGTATTTCTCCTTCCAGGGAGATGAAGGTCAAAGACACCTTCTGCGTAACAGATCCCTCCCAAACGGGTTGTAAACAAGAGTGCAGTGCAGCTCCTGCTTCACTGGGAAAGAATAAAGGCGTTTTGGAACAGCCTTTGGAGGTGTTGAACATACATATCTTTGATTCTGTTTTCTCATCTTTTTGTGGTGTCTTTCTTTCACAACATGAAGCCATTGATTGAATGAAGTTAGAATAACTTTTGACATAGCTAACCAAAATAGATAGCAAAGGGACTGGTTGCTAAGCACAGCGCTGCTGGGTTCCCTGGCTGACAGCCTGTATTAGCATGCAGGGCTTTGCAGAAGCAAATCCTTAGTTATTGGCGGCTGGTTGTTTAAAGCTGCTACTGCCTCTCAGGTAATAGTGAGTCAGAAGCACATATAATATTAAAAAGGAATGACTGAAACTACGTGCGTCCTTAACAGGGTATAAGCTACTTGAGGGTATGACTTATTCAAGCATATGTTCAACCAGCGTTATTCCGTAGGAACTGTTAGGTGTGTGGTAGATTCTGGGGATATGATAACGAAGCTGCAGTTTCTTTTTCCGGGGACTCAAACTTGAGGGGAGGGAGGAGAAGGTGAGAGAAAGAAATGAGTATAATGGGACAAGATTTATTAGCGTATTAGTGTCTTCAGCCTTTTTTCTCCTCCTGTTTGGTAAAGAGGTTTTTGACTTCATTTTACCAATGAAAAAATATTAGGTATCTTTTTTTTCCCCCCATTTTCCTCTGAGAGGTGTCTTGCATTGATGGCCTGTTTTCTTAGGGGGTTGATGATGGAGAGCTGGGAAAAAGGCAAGAAGTAGGCAAAAACAGGAGAAGGGGCGATAGGTCAGGAAAGACAAGAGGTGCTCATGCCCGGCACCTATGCTAGAGCAAAAGGAGTTTGCCTAAAAATGTGGGGGGGAAAAGGAAAAGCAGGGCAGAAGCCATGGAGTGAGCCAGGATGCCAATGGAAAGCTTTTAAAATGTATTGTCGTGGGTTTTGTTGCTTATTTATGGTTTTCAAGAAAAATAATTTTGTTAATAACGAAAGTTGTAACTGTTAAAAAATTCGGACAGTACCAAAAATGATCCAATGATAAGTAAAAGTTGCTTGTCTTGTCGCCCTACCCCATTACCTCACGTCATATGCCACTACCCTTGTTCAAGAAGTGACTGTCTTAAAATGAGTGTTTTTGCAGATCAGATGCATGTATAAATATTAATATATATGTACACATATATATGCACACATGACTTATTTTATTTTATTTATTTATTTAGTTTTAAAGATTTTATTTATTTATTCGACAGAGATAGAGACAGCCAGCGAGAGAGGGAACACAAGCAGGGGGAGTGGGAGAGGAAGAAGCAGGCTCATAGCTGAGGAGCCTGATGTGGGGCTCGATCCCATAACGTCGGGATCATGCCCTGAGCTGAAGGCAGACGCTTAACCGCTGTGCCACCCAGGCGCCCCTCACACATGACCTATTTTAGACAAAAGAGACTATAGTATGTGTTTCTGACATTCTGCAACTCTTTAAATGTACTATTATAAGCATATTTTCAGGTGTGTAGATCTATATCTTTCTCATTTTTAAAAATTAGCGTATTGCATGGAGCACTGGGTGTTCTAAGCAAACAACGAATCCTGGAACACTACATCAAAAACTAATGATGTACTGTATGGTGACTAACATAACATAATAAAAAACGTTAAAAAAATAAAAATTAGCCCTATGGTTTTTTATTTTATGGAGATACTCAAATTTCTCTAATTGCTGGATATTCATTACAGTATTACCCAGAATATCTTTTAACCTATGTCTTTCCATGTTTGTGTAAACATTTTTTGTGGAAAAGATTCTTAGAAGTTCGTTTGCTGGATCATAAAGAAAGTACATTAAGTTTCTTCATAGACTTTGCCAAATTGTAATCTAAAAATGTGTCACATTACTATATAGAGGGTTTAAAAATGCATATTTTTTACATCTTAATTAGCTCCCTCTTTTGAGGCAAGAACTTTAGTGTCATTGGTGAATATGCCTCAAAATAATAAAATTCTTTTTCTTCTATTCTTCTTTCTCTCTCTCTCTCTCTTTTTTTTTTTTTTTTTTTAAAGATGGGCGCAATAGTCTTAGAAAGCCAGCTTCTCTGCTTTGTGGAAGAGCAACCCTTAGGGGTATGCTCCAAGTCATGTCTTCAGTGTGGAAGTGTTAAAGCTTTTGACTCTTAGGAATACTTGCAAAGCCAGCTCTAAAGCTGCTGGGAGGACTCTGAGCAGCATAGAAGCTGAGTTCGCTTTAGCTGTCAGAATATCTTAGAGGAAAACATACCTACAGTTACCAATTGCATTCAACATCCTTCACTGGGGGGGATTTTCAGTCTTCCCATAGGGGATATTAAGCTAATAAGAAGGGTCTCCAAGTACATAGGTGTATCTGTCAAATTGGTGGTAATGGACCATGTCATTCCTAGGTATGATAACAAGAACAACGAAGTTCTGTATTCCCCCTTCTTCAGTATGATATATTAGCTCTGCAAAATGCCTTTTCTGATTAATTACTGAGTGCGTACCTTAGTTCTGTACTAAGGACTTTCAAATACATTACCTTTCTTAACCTTCAAATAATTATATGAGCTAAGTGTTAATATTCCCATTAAGAGCAGAAAGTAAGGGTCAGAGAGTTTACATAAGAGCCACACAGCTAGGTTGTGGCAGAGCCAGTATTTGAAACTATATTCATCTGATTGCAAATCCCATATTGTTAACCATGATGGCTTGCTGCTCTTTAAGCCATGTAACATTAAATGATGTTATCTTAAAAAATCTGTTTAGGGACATCTGATACCATTTGGTAAGATGCTTTTCCCATCTTATTTTGATCCTTGCTAATTTTATCCCTTTTATGATCTCATATTGTGGCTAAGATAAGAAGAGGCCAACTCATTATCATTTTGGTCCTCATCTCATAAAGAAATAATACACGACTGTGTTTAAAGGTATGGACTCAGTTTCTCCGGGTTCAAACCCTGGTACTGCCACTTATTGTTGACTTTGGGCAAGTTACGGAGGGTCAGGTTTCCCATTTGTAAAATTGGTACAATAAGTTTGCTTACCTCATTGGATTATTTTGAGAAATCAAATGAAGTAATGTGTCAAAGCATTTGGAAGGCTACCTGGCATATACTAAGTATAAGTTGGGAGCATTGTATGTTTATCATTACCAAGTTGACACCCATGTGGCTAGTCCTTTCTACAGTTTCTCATCTTGTTCCACCAGTACCATCTCTTCTTGGTGCTCTTTCTGGCCCTTGGACAAGCCAGTGCATCCACTTTGTGGTTACTCAATTATCTATATCCTCGTCTGGAGTGTTTCTCTCAAATGGAAATATTCCTAATTTCTGTTTTGGCCCCTGATCCATATTTCTTATTCTCCTATTTCAACTTCAGTTAACTAATGATTCTGGTCTACTATCTAACCAAGCCCCAGATAGCCAAGTGCTCTGTTGTCTGAACCTGCCTTGAATCAGTGTTTTTCACAATCATGCCTGAATACTCCAACTTCTTCTTTCCCCATCTGGTCCTCAGCTTGGGCAAATCTGTGCTTTGCCAATTAAAAATCTGATTCTCATGCACTGTGTCTGATTTATTCCTTGCTTTTTCCAGTTTTTCAACCTTTATTCAGTAAGTATTTCAGAGACCTTACTGTGTATCGGGCACAGTGTGAGGTACTGGGGATGAAGTGTGAACAACACAAACACGGAGCTTACAGTGTCACACAAATAGTCACACAAATTTAAAGTTGCAGTTGTGGTCACTGTTATAAAGGTGAGCCACACAGTGTTAGGGGACTCCATACTAGGGATATTTGACCTTGTCAGGGAGATCAGAAAAGGCTTTGTTGGGGTACTAATGCCAGAGATGAGGTCCAGAGGATGGTTGGGAATTAATTAGGCCAGTAGGGAGAATGATGTGGGCTGGGAGAAGAGCTGTGGTGAAAGGGAGCATGGTAAGTAAGTGTTTGTGACTGAAAGAAGGCCAGTGAGGCTCAAATACAGAATTCCTATTCCTTGCATAGGAATACAAAGTGCAAGATGAGATGAGGTTGGGTGAGACCACTCTGGAACTTGTAGGCTTTGCTAAGGATTCTGGTCTTGATATTAAGTGCAAATGGGAAGCCATTGGCTGGTGGTAAGCGTGGTAGTGGGGCAATAGGGACATGATCAGATTGTCATTTTGCTCAGGTCTGTCTGGAGAGGACAGAGTAGATAATGGGTAGACCAGTTAGAACGTCCCTGAGTAGGCAATGTTGGTAGCCTTGACTAGGACAGCAGTTGTAGAGGGAAAGAAAGAAATGGCATTAGAGATAGTGGAGATGAAATTAGCAATTTTGGTGAAAGAGCTATGATAGATAAAGGAAAGGGATGACCTCAAGTTTCCTAGCATGCACAGCTGCTCGGAAAGGGATTGTCTTTCCTGCAATGGAAGAAGAATGAAATTGAATCGACTGGATTTACTAAATGATGAATTATTTGCTGTAGGTAAAGCTTATAATCTCTGGGAGTATAGAAACTTATATTAGCTTGAGTAAAAGGTTTTTATGTAAAGATACAGGGAATAGCATGGAAGCTGTAGCAGCATGGCCTTAGGGAAACTGGAAGGTTTTCAGGAACTAAGATCTCTTTGGCTCTCAAGGCCCATTTATCTCTGCTTCTCTCCGAGACTCCTCCAGTCTTCTCTTTTTCTTGAATAGACACTTCTGCGGTCTCTCTTTGCATATGGCTCCAACATTGAGTCATAATCGATCATTGCCAACATTCATCTCTAACAACCTGCAGTTTCTGTAACTTACCTAAAATTATTGATAGAATGAGCGAGTCAGAGTAGACAGAGGAACTGGTGGTCAGTTGTCCAGTGTGGCATCCCCGTTCTAATCGTCAGGGCTGTGTTAGAGCTAGTGCTGCCCCAACTCTAGGAGTTGTGAACAGGGAACACAGTGGTATATAAGTCTAGCAAAACTCTTTCAGGGCAGGAGAAATGCTCTGCTCTTTGGCATTTTTCAGAGTGAGTAACAAACAAGTGGCATCTAGTAGATACTCAACAGATATTGCCCTTGTTGATTCATTGGAGATTTTTGAATATTGAATATTGAGTAGTTTTGAAATGTCAAGATGCATCAGAATCTGCTGTGGCATTTTTTAAAATTCAGAGTTCATGGTGTACTTTCACAGGAACAGATCGGTCGGTCTGAAGAGGGCCCCAGGTGGTCCACGTACCGTACTTTGTTGGACACTGTTCTCACGTGTTGGTGAATCATACCTAGAAATCGCTGTTGTGAATTCTGGACATGGAGCTTCTTTGGGATCTTGGACCTCTCTTTTTCCATGTATGTAACGGGCCAAATATTTATGTCTTTCTTATATTCAAAAGTGAATTTGAAGGCTAATAAGATGACTTTGGAAATAAGCTTTGACCTTTCTTTCCTAGTGCCATAAATATGAAAGATGGCATTAATATGTATCTGGACAGCTTCTGTATTGATTGAACATCAAATTTATCTTCGCTACTCACTATTTCCTGATGATGACCTCAAAATGAATAAGACCTTATCAGTGTTTTATTGTCAGCTTTCAGGTACTGTAAATGTAACTCTTAAATCATGGCTACTTACAGGAAATTTCTTACAGATGGAATAGAGGAAGATTCTTGGGAAGTTGAACGGAATGCTATTTGTACTTGCCTGGTTTTTCAAAAACAAGCTTTTCTGATTATTAAAGATCCATTTTGAGGATCGCCAGCTAATAAGACAGCCTCCTTATATGCACTGTTCAGTTACAACAGAGTCTGACTCTAAGTTCAGACTCTGAGAGTTGGGAAAGCCAGGGAGAGTTGCCAACCAGCTTCTTGAAAGAGCAGGCTTCAAACTGGTTCCACGTCCCTTTTCCCACGTTTCTCTTTGCCCTCAGCTATTGCTGTCTGGTTCTGCTTCTGTCACCTCTCTGACACTTCTGTTTATAGGGCTGGAAGTGATTCCTGTTTGCCAAGTGCAGTGATGTCTTTTGAATTGTTACTAAATGCTACCTCTCTGTACCGTTTGTTTCTACAGAGTGCTCCTGGAAGCTTTTTCCCCCTTGCTTTTGAGATCCCTACTCAGTTCTTCCTCAACCTCTACCACACTAGAGGTTACTGCAAAGTAACCTTGGCTGGTTCTTCCTCCTTTTTGCTTTAGTGTTTTTCACGGTCTTAGCCTTGTTGGTCAGGCCCAATCGTGTCCCTTTCTTTAGCTGGAATATATTTGTACTTGATTCTCATATATCTACCTCCTGCCTGGCATTTGAGTTCAAGAGAGGGTTCCAGTAACTTCTACGATTTTCCATTTGTGTAGCCTATAGACGGCTCACATTTAGCAGGTCCCAAACTTGAGCTTTTTCTTTGCTCCCCCAAACCTGTGATTCCTTTTAAAAACCTTCATTTTTACAGGCACCAGCGTCCGCCAGACACTTTGCAATCATCCTTGATCCATTCTGCATTTGTGTCACTTCTCCTTTATCCCTCCTGCTACTGGCCTCGTTAAGGCCTTCATGCCTTTATCATCTCTGTAAGTACTATTGTCATATCCTGGTTTCTTTGCTTTTAATCTCTTCTCATACCATTGCAAGAGTCCTACTACTCTTATAAAATACAAACTTGTTTGTGCCTACTTAAAATCTTTAACGTTGGGTGTATATTGGCTGTATTATAGAAACCCAATTATTTGTTAAGAGCTTATAAGGATTTTCACAATCTGGCACCAGTCTGCCTTTCCAGGGCATCAGTCATCTCTCTCCTAATATTTTTTTGAGTGATAGACCTTTTTTGTGTAATGCCACCTTTAATATGAACAAGGTATTATTTATTGCTCTTGTATTAGGAAAGTGGTACCAAGGGAAGTAACTTGGCCAACACTCCTTAAGTAGTGAAGGACAAAGATCCAGGTTGGAGCCAAATGTTGCACCCTATTACTCTGAAACCACACTGAACAGTTACATGTGAATGTGCCTTTCTTCCTGCTGCCTCTTCAGCCTCCACTGTCCAACTTCCTTGTTGAGATCCTCCGTGTACCGCAAGGCCCTGCTTTAGAGGCTATAAAGTTCATCAGACTTCTTGCATCATAGTAGAATTAATACCTCCTTATTTTGAGTTCTCTTGGTAGCTTGTGTGTTTTTTAATTATAATATTATGTCACTTTGTGTAAGATGAGCTTGATACGTGTCTGCTAAATTCAAGTGAACTGTGATGACACTTTGTCTCAGTCATTCTTAAGTTCCCAAAGTCTAGTACATAGTAAGTCCTCAGGAAATATCTTCAGAATGTAGAGGGAGGAGTATTTTCATAATCCGTTAAGTCATTATTGTCGAACTAAACATTTCTAATTAAAATAGGTTTGGTTGTCAGCATAGAAACATCACAGCTTCTAGTATGCTGCTCAAAGTTTATTAACAATGTGCTGTGAGCAGGCATTTTCAAGAACATTAAGTAAGACTACCTAGAAAGTTATTTCCGATTGAAGCACCCAGGAGCCTTGATAGAGTCAACTGCCTGAAACAGTCACCTGTACTGATGAGACACGTCCCTGTTATAAACAACAGAAGATCTGAGGCATTTATTGCCTTATGTTATAGAAAAGAACAGTGGCAGGATGAGGCTTGTTGCGATGAGAATAAAATGTAGGGTTTTTCTCTCTTTTTTGGTGGTGTTTCCATTTTCACCAGGCATCTCCTCTTGTGGTTCTAGGGTTTACATACCTGCTCATACATTCTAGGAGAAAGGAGTATGTTTCTTTCCCAATTAATCAACACCAGTTTCTTTGTATCAGTTTAGGTCACACCTGTCCCTGATAGTGAGCCATAGTGGAGCAGTGTGATTCCTCCACATGCATCAGATGGTCCCGTGCCACACCGGATCCTCAAGTCTGGAGTGGTACCAGCTATTTTCAAGCAAATGGACTGTAGGGGCAAAGGGTGGACACTTTAAGAAAAGCCTGAATGCTGACCCAAGTGGAGGGCAAGTGAATGCTGGACAGCCAAAACCAATGAAATGACCTGTAAATACCATTAAGATAATGAATCAAAAAGGGAAAACGTGATCTTGAGGTGATTACTATGCTTTCCACAGATGACTCACAACTCAGTCCTATTACTGTGGAGGAGTAAGACCCAGCATCTAATGGATTACTTTTCTGTATCATTCTGATATTTGAAAAGGGAGATAAACTGGATAGTCTGCTCTTTGCCATGGAAGGATGACCTTTCTGTATGGCCAGCATCAGCAAGCTATCCAGATTCAGGATTGGTTTGTCCAATGGGGAGACCAGAAGGCAGGAGGAGGGTGAGATTGGGGAATTTATTCCTTTGGCTCTCTCCCGGCTGGGCTGTGGGTTGGCTGCGTCCCTGCTTCTGTCAAGCAGGCCTCTCTACATACCTACTCTCTCCGGATTCTAAATCATTCTTTGCCTTTCTTAGTCTTCATTCTGTTGCTATTCCTGGGGCTCTGCACTGTTGATTTGTCTAAACTCTGCCTACACCTTTGTAAAGATTCTTTTTATTAAACTTGTCTCAAATTACCCAGTTGGACTATGCCATCTGTTTTCTGCCAAGACCCTTACTGATACAGTGGGTAATCATCTCTCTCCTAGCATATTTTCAATCACGGCAGTAACACTTTTCCAAAATAGAACTATCATGATATCAGCCAAAGGTAAATTTTCTTTAATTGGACAAAAACAGCTTCCCCAGTCCATTTTGATCACTTGTGATTCAGTTACCCAGTTAAGGGATTTGCAACCCAAGGACAAAAGCATAGGCCAGGAGGGACGTAGAGTTGTTACCGCCGTTGTTAAGGAGGTGCCTGCTTTCAGTCTGCATGTTCATTTGCAAATTGGACAAGATTCCTCTTGACTCATCTAGCTACAAATTATAAATAAAAATGCAAATTTTAGTTTAGTATTTTAGTGTTTTACAATGGTTTTAGCAGGAGTATTTATTCTCAGCAGTTATTAGAACAGTTTTTAAGTACTAAAGGAATATTATTAGTGTAGCTGGACAGTCATGACAGTGGTATTCACCACTCAGATTACTGATGGAAACTTTCATCTCTATACAACTTCATGTAAATGGCAACCACAAGGACAGATTACCTAAAATCACATTGACATTCTTGTAAGAATTGTAAACATTTTGCTTCTTTTATTTTAGGATTCAGGTCTTTGATAATGATTCTAGAACTGAAGACATTGAGGGTTGGTTGGGGCCATTTGATAGAGCGCTGAGTGAATTCAATTTGGTTCCTTGGTTTGCCAGTTTCTCTTTTGGATGTATTTCTCATCTCATTAAAGTTTGTAAGAGCGATTGCGTTAGTATCTTAAATTTCTTTCTTTAGTGGGGGGAGACTTGAATTTTTGAATGCTTAAAAATAATTTGTGAAATAGATTCTTGGGTCTCATTTTTTGAGATTCTCGTTTCATAGATCCTGGTAAGCCGCAGCCTTCATCTTTTTTCATTCTTCCCCCTTGCTCATTATGTTCTAGACACAAAGGCTCTCCTGTTACTCAGTCATTAAAGTTGCTCCTTTCCCAGGGTCTTACAGTGATATCAGTGTAACCTCATGTTCAATTCAAATATACACCATAGGGTTCTTGTGAATCCCTTCCTCCTTTCCATATTTGTACTCCGTTCTTCACCGGTGGGAAGTGTGGCTTCCTTTATCCTTAACACATTTACTTAGTGCTTAATCTTCCAAATCATAGGCAAACTCCTTACCTCTTTGGTGTGCTGTCCCATTTGGAATCCCTTCCTAATCCTCTTCAACCCTGTGGTGGGGCTTTTTGATTGAACTGGGAGAAAAGAAAGAAGGAAGGGAACAACCTCATCTTTTAAAATGAGGCTATAGAAATTACCTACTTTCAGGATGGGTTTTAGAATGAAGCAATGAAATGCTTTAACTGCAAAGTAATAGGCAGTGGTTATTTGTGCTCTCACATTTGATATAATATTCATTGAATGAATAAAGAGCCTGAAATGAGTAATAAAAAATCCCCCAAATTGAGTGGAGTCTGGTATCTAGTTCTCAGTATACTACTGGTTCACTAAAAGTTTGAGCAACTATTTAGTGAACTAATTATTAATTCAAAAAATAGAATTTAAACACCTTTTATGTCCTGGAAACTTCCTAAGAGTGAAAGCTGTAAGAATTAGCAAGATAGATTTGGTCCCTGCTTTCGTAACACTTGTGGTCTGGCTGAGAAGACAAACAACTAATGAGCAATAGCAATAAAGTGGGGCAAGTGCTTTGTCACAGTTGCAGAGAAAGGTTTCAGAATACACTACAGGAGTGCTGAACTGCATCTGAGAGAGTGGTCAGGACGGTTTTCTAGAGATGACAGTTGAGCTGCAACCTCGCTGTGAGTAGGAGTCAGCGCCTGAAGACAAGGGGAAGGAGTATTTTGGGCAGAAGGAGCACCATGTGGGAAGATGAGAGGGAGCACGGAATTACATGAAGTACAGTGTGACGCACGCAAAAAAAATGGGGGGCACGGAAGAGATGTAGTCGAAGAAGTCATCGGGGGTCTTGTGAGTCTGTTATGCACCATGGGCATTATTTAGAGTGTGATGAAAAATTACCGAAGAATGTTAACAGGGGAGTGAGGCACTTAGCACTTGAGAAGCATTGCTCTGGCCTCCTGACCGAGGAGGGCATACGGGTTGGGACAGGAGGGCAAGATGGAGGTGGAGCGAGACGTCGGTTACAAACACTGTCATCCAGCGGAGAGATGATGAAACCCTGGTTTGGGTAGAGATCATGGGGATAGATGGAAGTGGTTATCCACGAGAGATGTTTAGAGGTGGACCTAACAGACATGATGTTCTCCCATCTCCGGTGTTAAGAAATGCAATTCCCTGAAATAGGGAACATGGCAAGATGAGTAGGTTGAGGTTGGGAGGATGATGAAGGGGAGAAGTTTGTTCTCCCAGCTGTAAAATGAGAGGGTTCAATTCACAGCAATGCAATTGTGTGATTATCTTGTTTTGTCTTCATGTGGCCAAAGACAGAGCTATTTTAGAGCTGTAGAGAGATTCTCTATTTCCCCTTTCTTCTTGCTGTTCAGGCATCTAACCCATCTAGCCTTAGTTACCGATTAAGCACAGAAAACAGAAAATGTTTGTATTGCTTTGTATTTAAATTGAAACAAAAGAAAGGGAGTGGGGAGCTGGCATAAGCTGGTAAATATGTTAGCTTTCATGAGCATGAAATAACACAAGATTTATCATTCCAAATTTTATAACTTGGGTGATTTTAGATCTTCTGTGGCCAGGCTGACTTTATTGTCCTATAATTCTCAATTCTGTGATTTGCGTTTTCTCTTAGCTTGAGCAGCTCTCCCGATTGCTTATGACTTTACAGTTGCTACGGGGAGTCGTTATACACAGATGGCTTTTAGGAGGGGAGTCAATTTGGTAGGCATTTTCCTTGATTACGATGCCTTTTCTCTGCACTGATTGTTATAAGAGTGAAGATTCTTGCATGTCAAATGGTGAAAATGTTTCCAGGGTCTCAAAAAAGGAAGGAACATTACATTTAGCAGATGATCTCTGTATGACTGTGCTCTGATGAAAAGGCCGCCTGCTTCCTTTAATTTATTCAGATAAATTTTTATAAGCAGTGATAAAACCAAACCAACATGAGGTACCAGAGGGAAAAGACTGAGCAGAATTTGCAGTAGAGAGTAGATATTGATTTGAACATACAATTACATCCACCTTGTTATATGGTTTCGTTTTCATCTCTTGCAACCTTGCAAATAAGTACAAAAATCTTATCAGATATACCTGGTACCCATTTTTTTTTTTTTTAAGTTCATGCAACTATCCTTTCAGGAGAACACAGAGAAAGAAAGATTTTTTCTTCTTGAAGGCAATTTTATTTCTTTACTTATGTTACTTGTAAATCAACTTCCTATTGCACAGTTGACGCAAGTTTATTATACAAATATCAGAAAATAGAATCCTGTGATTTTCACCTGAATTTGTCTTAGTCTGAGGAAAGGCTTGATTTTTATGAATGACCTGTGTGAGTCCAGAGCTACAGGAGATAAAAAGGACACCATTTATTAATCTGGTTGTTTTATATTCGGATATTTGTGTGATCTATAATAGAAAAGCCATGTCACCCTCCCCAGGTATACATTTTCATGAGAATTAAGAGAACAAATTTAGGGCATCCCAGGTGGCTTCTCCAGTTTTCTTATCAGTTGTCTTAAGTAGACTTTGCTAAACAAATGTTGAGAACCCAGAGCAATTCAAAATATATTCTTAATTGGAGAAATCTTCCTGAGATCTAATAAGAACTTACCAATGATAGAGCATTTACTGTGTGTCAGACATTATGCTAAGTATTTGGCATGTATTTTATTTAATCCTTAAGGAAAGCCCATGAGGTAGGTATTACTCCTTCTTAAAAAAAAAAGGAGGGGGAGTTTAAGTACGCAGAGACGAACTTGTTCAGATCACAATGCATGTCCTCTCAACTGTGAGGCCAGATTGTTTGTCCTCTCTCCTCTCCTTGGTGTTATTCTTCTCTCCAGTATGAGCATGAGTCCATCTCCTCTAAATTAGAATAGGTGTTTCCTCAGATTTCGGTGAGAAATAGCTCAGATGAAAAGGGGTCTACTACCCAACATCTGGAAATCTCTGGAGAGATCCTGTGGTTGAGGGAATCATGGTGGCAGGGAAGGAGATGAAGTATTCTTTTTTTTTTTTGTAAAGATTTTATTTATTTATTCGACAGAGATAGAGACAGCCAGCGAGAGGGAACACAAGCAGGGGGAGTGGGAGAGGAAGAAGCAGGCTTATAGCAGAGGAGCCTGACGTGGGGCTCGATCCCATAACGCCGGGATCACGCCCTGAGCTGAAGGCAGATGCTTAACCGCTATGCCACCCAGGCGCTCCGGAGATGAAGTATTCTATCTCTGTACCTGAAGCTGAGCCAACTTCTGAGTCTAGAGGAGACCATTTTTGTCTCTCTGACCAGACTCTGTGGTCTGGCATGCTTACCAGTCCCTTCCACTTGCCTCCTCTTTCCTCTTACTCCCCAGTGCTATTCTGCTTCAGGTTCATGAATTTCGACATTGCTGTGGGGTGTTTTCCTCTTCACAAGTCTGTGTCTTGGAAGGGGACACATAAAACCTTTCATCTCCTCGTTGCTATACATACTGTCCTTCTTCCAACCTTGTTTAAATTCTAGAGATGATATTTACTCACCTGTGGTTTAATTTTGTGTCTTTTCTGATGAGTGACTTCATTTTTACATTTGTTAAAGATACTGTTGAAATGATTGTGTTAAGACTATCTGCAGTTACCTAGTTTCTTGTAGAGACCATTTTTTTTTCTTGCTCCTATGTTGCTTCCTTGATATCATGGTAATATATAACAATTGCAAAATGCCATGGAAAGTTGCTAGTATAATGGAAATAAAGTCATGTATTTACACATGCTTTAATATTTTTTTTTGTGATCTCCCCCTCCCCTTTTCTTTCAATCTGAAATAATGCTATTTTCAATTTATATATAGGGAAAAAGAGTCTGAATGAGACTGTCAGACACAGGACATTTTACCCCCCCCCCCCCGCCCCGATCTGTTTCTCACATTATCCTTATTGCGGTTACACCTGCTGTGTGTTTATATTGATGTTTTTTCTTCATTTTCACATTTAGTTTAAAACCCATTTGGTCAGCTGACCCTCATTTCCTTCTTCTGTAAGTCAAGGCAATTTCCCTTGCTCTACCTGTCATTTTTTTTTTTTTAAATCCTATGAGAGCTTGTATATGGATGTCCTTTGCCATATGAGCCATAGGAATATAAGATGTTAGTATATCTTTTTATCTCCCCTTGCCCTCTCTGGTCCTATACTATATGTAAGGTGGTATTTTTCCAATCTTAGAGCATATAAGAATCACCCAAGGAATTGGTTAAACATGCAGATTCCTGGGTTCTGTCCCCAGAGGTTCTGAATGAGTAAGTAAGGTGAGGCCCAAGAATGCGTGTATTTAACAAAACTCATAGATAATTCCGACCCGGGAGATCTCTGTGTTATATTTTGGGAAACACTGCTTTAATGGGCCTTAGTTCTGTTTCATGAATGAGCAAGTTCCGTCTGATCTAGACTCCAGATATCTTTATATACAAACCAGCTATGTTATTTGACACTTCTCCGTGCAGGAGTAATCTTGAACAATTTTAAGGAACAGGGAAACCACCAAATGTATAACATGAAAGTTACTTATCATGACAGTGAAGTTTGTTCTCCTCTTATGAAAATCTTCAGTCTGGAGAAAGGTGCTCTTTTGTGTGTGGGAAGGGAGCAAGTGTGGAGTAGCCCCTGACATTCAGAAGCATCCTGCTGGACTGTGAGAAAGCACGTTGGGCAGGTGGGGGTCTTGATTCAGCTACTAATGCTGGCTGTGTGACCGTGGCCCAGTCTCTGTATCTCCTTGAGTCTATTTTCTTAGCTGTTAAGTGATACTAGCTCAGTGTTTGTTAGATTCTCCCACCAAAATAGAGCAGAGGAATGTTTTCAGGTCCTCAAAGAATTTTGACTCTAGCTGCAAGTAGTCCGCTACTGGATAACGTCTTTAAAGCATCATGTCTGACTTTGAAAAGTAAGGGTTTTTTCCTTCTTCTTTTTTTCCTGCTTTCTTCTCCATCATATATGCAATGCTTACTTCAGTGTAAAAATAATGTTTAAAAATAAATACCATTGAGAAAACACCAAACCCCCATGGCTTCACTTCCTGCTGCCTCACATCCCAGGGGTTTCTAGGCTTGAGTTTGAGAATAAACTAGATGATGCCAAAGATGCCTTCCAGTTCTCTGAGTTCATGATCTAAGAAAACTCTTTAAGCAAATTTGCCATTTAATGCACCGACCTCAATTTCCAAATCGGATGTGCTCTGATGTCTCGGGACTAGGAGAATGTTCTGAAGGAAAAAAATACCCAAAAAATGACTGCATTTTTGATGTAAACGATCCAATGCTACATTTGTTGACCTTATTCACAAAGGATTTTTGTGATTCTCTAAACTCTCTTTGAGCTCCGTATGAATTCATTGGCCTCATATTGAACTTGTACTTGCAAATAGTTACCAGAGTGTGGGTTTGCAGAAAGAAAATCCAACTTGACATGAACACCTCTACTGGAATTTAATGCAACTAAAGTTTGTTGAGGGCACTTTTGTCACCCTCATTAAATTTATTGATTTTTCTGTGTCTCAACTCACCTCTCTGTGAACTTGTTGGTCACTAATGATCCCTCCAAATTGGACATTGCTTGACCTCCTTGCTCTTTAGAGAAGGGTGATTTGACAAAAATTCTAAGCAGTTAGAATTCTGTTATCTTCTATAATAAGACCTCACAAAGGTTCCACTGTACACCCAGTGAACTTAAAATGAACTCTCTTTAATTTTGTGGGAGCAGAAAAGGTACACATCACCACAGAGGGACATGTTTTATCTTCAAGAAGCCAGCTGGTCCATCAGACACATCCCCGGGGGTGGCAGTCCCTAGCTCTGGTCCTAAGCCAGGTCCTGGTGACACTCTCGTCTCTAGAAGGGACTCTGTTAAACTAAATTCACAAGCGACTGCTATATAAAATTACAGGATGGAATTTGTTAATTTATATTAATATAATTTAGAAGGGGTTAGGTATGTATGTCTTTTAATCAGTACATTTGTACCTCACCATACAAATGGATACATGAAACCAAATTATTATCTGCAGTCGGCCAGGTGAGCATGTGAGTGGAGTAAAAGTTCATTTGAAAGGTCATTACAGTTTACAGGAAGTTAAATTGGGACAGTGATGTTTCCATCTCTACCATATCAGATAGTGAGCTAGCTTCATGTACTTCAGTGCATCCTTATCATCGTGGTAATGGGCATGAACTTGGCATACAAGCTTCCTTGCATCAAAGTCTCACCCTACAACTTGCCAGCTGTGTGACTTCTGATATCTTTCTTACACTCTGACCCTCACCTTGCTCTTCTGTAAAATTTCATTCTACTTCATTTTACTCTTTTTGTAGTTTTTGACTTGTGGTAGAAAATCCAATCTTTCTCATTTCCTGGTTTTCGGAGTGCATCTCAGTGTCACCCCCTGTAGACACTCAAACTTCGAAGTGAAATTTTACTGCCCTGCCTATTCTCAGAAAGAAAAGTTGATGGCAAGGAAATTCTTATCTCATAAAAGAACCCAATGACCAACTTTATGAGCTGTTTGACTTCTGGAAGAAAAGTGAAGCTCGAGTGCCTCTTTTTTTTCTAGATGGCCTCCAAATGTGACAATTACTGATAGTCAAGGTTTCATATAGAAAGGTCATTTGAAGGAAAAAACCCTGCCAATTTCAACTCAGTGACTGTTGTCAAGACCTCATTAACCTCTCCATGTTTCCTGTGGATGCCACACGAAGCTGTTGGCACTCCAAATGAAAATTTTACTGGCTTCTGTTCTTTCAGAGAGAAAGAGAGGTCGAGAAGGAGATAAAAATTTCACTTGGCTCAGGTTATGTTGCAGATCTCTTAAATTTGAATAGGGCGATGAAAGTTATTGACAAACAAACTTCCTTAAACACTCAGAAATCAAAGAAACGCCTGCCTGCCATGAATAATACCAAAGCAATAAAGAGCTACAATTTAAAGTCCGTGAAAATATTAATTGATTATATTGAATATATTGTATTATAATGAATATATTAATTGATTAACTTCTCTTAGGCCCAGACAGAACAGAATAAACTTTAGAAAGAAAGAAACAGGTCATTAAAATAAATGCCTTTGTTCCCTTAATGCATTCAGTGGCTATATATCGAATAGTTATGAAGTGCTCCCACTTTGGTAGTTGCTGGCAACACAATGCGAGCAAAAATTGACTTCTCATGGAGAGTGCGGCCTCTGGGGGAGTCAGGTGGTATTCAAATGATTCCAGAAGCAACGTGAAATTTCAAATGGGATCTGTGTTATGAAGGCAGCTATGATACCGAGTGAGCATATAATAGGGATATTTGACCTAAAGAGGAAGGTCAAGGAAAACTGTCCCCAAAGAAGTGACAAATGAGTAGGGATGTGAAACATGAATAGAAAAGAAGCCCATTTGTCAAGAAGAGTGAAGTGAGTTGATGGGACTAAAATCAGGGGAGTAGCACTGGAGGTCATAGATCTTGGTACTTTATCTGATGGGATCTGCACCAGACACACACACCAAAAAGGTGCCCTAAGAAAAGTGTAACATGTGCAAAACGAGGAAAGAGAAAAAGAGAGAAGCATTTATACAGCATGAGTTCTTACTGGAAGAAAAGAAAAAAGTGGTATATAAGTAGTTGCAAGAAGCCAACGTCAGCAAAGCTAGACTGCCCAGCATACTGCCTTCTGATCAAAGGCTTACTTTGGTTCTCTATTTGATCCTTAGGCAAAACTATCAAAATCTTTGTTTATTCCTTAGTTTGCAAGGACTCGAGGATTGGGGAATTATTTCTTCTTACAAGAGTGGAATTGAGAACATCATCAAGGCAGGGGTCTCAGCAATTGCCTTCACTGCTAGAGCCTCTCTGTCTACTGAGCTGCTTACACAGAGTAGGTCATCATTAATATTTGGTAAATAAAGGATTTGAAAAACACAAACTCCATTTTCCCATTTGAAGCTCTACCACTTTGGCACTTGTAAACTGGGAATAAAACTGTGCCTGGGAGAGTCCCTTCCTTTCCAAACTGCCACTATGTAGCCCTTAGTGCCAGCCCACCATATAGCTTACATCTACTGGGAACATGTTGCAGTCTGGGTGGCCACGCTGGGGTGCTGTTTGGGAAAGAATTGGCAGGAGCAGAGAGTGGGCCCACAGACCAAAATGTGGGCTCAGCTTGTTTGGGGCAGGACTGGAGGGGATAGCTTAGGGCATCAAATAAGGACAGTTACCTTCAAGGGTAACTACCATAACCCATTTGGTGTGCATCATTCCAGACCATTTAAGATACACGTGCGTTTCACATTGGCATATTGATTTCTAAAATGCAACAAACATATATTATTTGTTTTACTTAGGATGAATTTGCTCTTACACAGAACCTTAAGATTTATCTCATTTTCCTACACTTAAATATATTAACATATAATTTTTAAATTTTATTAATTCATAACAATAAGGTTTTTAGAGGCTTTTTTTTTTTTTTTTTTTTTAGTTAGAGAATTATAAATGAGAAAACAAAACTGGTCTATTTCAAAACCCAAGTCATTCTTTTTGATGTAAAAGAGCCATTCACGCATGTGGTTGAAAAAAACAAAACAGTCGGGGCACCTGGGTGGCACAGCGGTTAAACGTCTGCCTTCGGCTCAGGGCGTGATCCCGGCGTTATGGGATCGAGCCCCACATCAGGCTCTTCAGCTAGGAGCCTGCTTCTTCCTCTCCCACTCCCCCTGCTTGTATTCCCTCTCTCACTGGCTGTCTCTCTCTCTGTCAATTAAATAAATAAAATCTTTAAAAAAAACAAAACAAAACAAAACAGTAAGAACGGTAATTCATGAAAACTAAATGTCTGCCACCCCTAAGTTCTTCTCCCAAAATGAATTACCTTTATAATTTCTTGGCATGTTTACAAAATGAAAAAAAAAAACCAACAAATTGCTCATAATGCGCATGTAATACACACGGCAAAAAGGGGAACTTAGTCTGTACAAGAGACTGTACCTTGATTATGTCTCTCTCTCTCTCTTTTTTTTTTTTTTTAGATTTTATTTATTTGGCAGAGACACAGCGAGAGGGAACACAAGCAGAGGGAGTGGGAGAGGGAGAAGCAGGCTTCCAGCTGAGCAGGGAGCCTGACACAGGGCTCGAATCCAGGACCCCGGGATCATGACCTGAGACGAAGGCAGACGCTTAATGACTGAGCCCCCCAGGCGCCCCTTGATTGTGTCTCTTAATAAAACACCTTGGAATCATTTTGTAGCCTGTCAGTAGCAATGCTAGTGCAGTGGTTCAGGGTTTTTTGTTTTTTGGGGTTTTTTTTCCCTGTAATCTGGCTTTAAATCTCAGCTCTACTTCTTACCAGCTCTGTGACCTTAGGTGATTTGTTTAGCCTATGTGTGCCTTAGTTTTCCTGTCTTTACAATGGGGTTGTAAAGGTACCCCACTTACAATGTTACTATGAAGATGAAGTGAGTTAATATACACAATGTGTTTACAACAGTACTTAACACATACTAAGTTTTATGTGCTAGCTGATGAAGTATCAACATATACTATTACATCATTCGTTATGACTTGTTATGTTTATTATTAATTTATTATCATGTAGAAATCTATATTTTGCTTAAAACCTCATTATGGAAAATTTTAAACAAATGGAGACGATTGCATGAAGAATCCTCATATGCCTATCACTCAGCTTTAGAAATGAACACTTCTGCAAACTTGTTTTATCTATCTCTTCTACTTTTTAAACAAGGTATTGTAAAGAATATCCCAAGCATTTAATTTTTACATATATTTTACAATTTAAAAACTGAGATATATTTTGAAAAGATAACCTCCATGCCATTATCAAATTTAATTCCTTAATATTTTCCCTTTTTTTTTTTTTTTTTAAAGATTTTTGAAATGTATTTGACAGAGCAGGCAAGAGCAGGGAGAGGGACAGAAGCAGAGGGAGAAGCAGGCTTCCAGCTGAACAAAGAGCCCAACATGGGGACTCGATCCCAGGACCCTGGGATCATGACCTGAGCTGAAGGCAGACCCTTAACCTACTGAGCCACCCAGGTGTCCCATAATTCCTTAATATGTTCTATAAGCTGATCCATACTTGAATTTTTCTGATTGCCTCAGAAATGTCTTTTTATGGTTGATTTGTTCAAATCAAGTTTGATATACCATTCAAACACCATTGCATCTGGTTGTTATGCCTCTTTATTCTCTTTTTGTCCCATACCAGTCTCCTCTCTCCCTTTCTTCCCTTTTATCTTTGCCATTCACTTCTTGGAGAAACAGAGTCTTACATAATGGCCCATATGTTGCCCTTGGCTGAGTGCTTCCTCGTGGTGTCATTTAACTTGTTTCTCTGTTTCTCGTATTTCCTCTAACTTGGTAGTTACATCTAAAGTCTTAGTTACTTGGGCTTCCTAGGCATCCTGTTCTGTTGTCCCATTGTATGACTCCTCTTTCTTAACCATCTGAGGATGTTCCTTTGGGTCAATGTGCCATAATTTACTTAGTAGTTCGATGGACAGTGCCACAAGGAGCGGCTGTGAGCAGATACTTCATACCCTTGTGTGTGAATGGAAGCGCAAATTCTGTTATCAAATTGTAGACCCCAGATTTTATTTGTAAGACTTAGCAATCTTCAGCCTCTTAACTTCCCCTTATTAAGTTGCTATTTTTTAAAAAAAACATTATGAATGGATGGAGGAAAATACAGGTAGAATCAGCTAAAGAGACAATGGATAGAAACCATTTTGCAGAGTATTAAAGCTAGGAGTCTAAATCCAACATTTGTGAACAGTGCATACAAGTTACATACATATAAATTAAGGCTGAGATGCAAGTCACTGTGGCCCAAATGCACAATATAGTGATAGAGAAGGCACTGTGGACTCTGAAATTGGTGTATTTTAGCTTAAGCTTACTTTTTTTTTCTAATTATAATCTTTTTTTCCCCCCAATACACTCTACTCTCAATGTGGGGCTTGAACTCACAACCCCCAGATCAAGACTTACATACTGTACTGACTGAGCCAGGCAGGTAGGTCCCCACCCCCTGCTAATTATAATCTTTTAAAAATGCTAATTGAATGGAAAGAGAGATAAGTAAAAAAAAAAAACCCAACAAATCATAATTTCATTACTTGGAGCCAACTACTTTTCTTACCATTTTGGTTTTCGTAATTTTTTTTTGATGTATTATCAACAGTTTTCATAGTTGTGAAGGTACCGGATAAATAATATTGTAAGCTGTTTTTTCACCTCACGGTGTGCTTTCTCACATTATTAAGAACCTGTGCAAACATAAAATTGAATAAATGCATAAAAACCATAGTGGGTTCATCATAATTAACCCTATTACAATTATGAGGTATTCATTATCTGCTGGAGTTCCAGTATTATAAACATTTTTGCTAATATAATTATCATTCAACAAATATTTATTAATGCTTTCGTTGTTACCATGTGAGTATTTATGACAGATGTAAAACTTTTCTCACGTATTGAAGTGTATTTTTCTTATTCCAAGAAAGACAAAGAGGAGAAAGACGTAGAGGAGGAGGAAAGGAGGGTGGGGTAGAGGAGGAAGTGGATTCGTCTCCTGGTCCAGTGATCCTCAAATTTCAGCCTGTGTAAGATTCACTTGCAGTGCTTATAAAATACTGATTCTTGGCTCCTGTCCCAGAAACTGATGTAATAGTTCTAGATGGGGTCAAGAACCTGATTTTTGTTTTTACGCAAATTCGTGGATGTTTCTGTCATGAAAGGTTTGTTGCATGTGATTTGGGAAAAATGGACACAGTTCTTCAGGTACTATTATGTTATTGATTCTTGGCTGTGCGTGCGTCCTCTAAATGAAACTGTTCAAGGACTGGTAACGGATGTTCTATGCGTAACTCACCTTGGTTCTGTTTATCTCTTCGATGTCACCCATTATAAAAACACTGCTGACTTTCTGCAAAAGGCAAGGAGCAAATCTCTGGCTAAAAACAGTTTCTCTTTTACATGGGGGAGGTGAGCAAACATCAAACGGTTTGAAGAGCCCCATTATCGCCAGGGAGCCCTGTTCCAATGGAGGGAGGACTTCAGAAAGCTCCCTCTATATTTGGAAGGGGAACTAGTTTGGCTCGGTCCTCCTTTTATTTCTGAGGGCGACTCCTGACTCTGGCTGTATCTGGTTTTCTTTTTTTTTTATTGCTTCTACACCCTCAGAAGTCCAGCATTCAGTAATTCTGATTCTTGCAGGTAAGGTTGTTCTTGGGCTCCCTGGAGGCCTTTTACATGATTGGTCAAGATAATTTGTGGCGATGCTGTCGTGTATACTGAGTTATGCAGTGAGGCTTTCTGCTGATGGAGTATGTGCTTTTGAGCAGGAAATGGCCTTTATAAATCTTTTCTTTAACAAGGGCTTCAAAAATTTGCTTCATTCATTGAAGCTCATAACTGTGTCCTCATATCAATAAACTTTGCACAGGAAAGATTGGTTGCTTAAATCGCTCCTCTGTCTTTGGGTGCCACTGAGCACAGGACCATCCATCCATCCAGGCAAGGAGGCTTTCATATTTCTTCAGGTAACTCCATGAATTATTAGCAAGGATAAATGAAAGTAGGAATAATCCAACACCAACTATTTCCAGAATTAAAAAGTCTCATGAATGATGGCATAGCGGGTAACATACACAACTATACACCCTCTTCTGGTACTACAGATATTTTAGTAGCTGCTGAGCCCTTTAAATTGGTGCTGTGTCGTAGAACCTTCTGTGATGATGAAAATGTTCTGTAATCTGCCCTGTCCAATGCTGTGACCACTTGCCACCTGTGGCTACTGAGCACTTGAAATGTGGCTGGCATGATTTAGAATGAAATTTTTAATATAATTTAATTTCAATTAATTGACATGTAAATGACTGTGTGTGGTTAATAGCTACCATATTGGGCACTGAACCTTAAACTGCTCCGTGGATGTTCTCACAGCTTTGAATTGGAAAAAGGTCCGCCAGATCGCGTTAAAATAAATGTAGTCTTACTTATTGTCAGTGTAACTCTTCTGTCCTCTCACCTCCCAAATTTGAAGACACACTCATAATTGCAGTTAGATAAGAGTTCAAAAGACGTTTTTTCTATTTAATCAAGTAATAGGATCCATACTGGCTGGTTTTCTTTCTTCCTTTCTTTTTCCCCAAGCTCCCTTCAGAAATTTCATGCCTTTTTGTTCCTCTAGGATCAAAAAAACTCAGAATGAAACATGCAGATTATGAAACGATGTGGATGGTTTCATGCAATTTGGGTAAGGAAAAACTGTGCATAAAAAATGTCCTTTCACAAATGGACCAGTAGTTACCTCCAAGAGACGGCTTTACAGTTGACTTTAATTTTCTTATTTTGACTTCATTCTTTTCTAAAATCGTTTTTCTGCAAGTATTTATGTAATATTTGTATTATTTCATTTTAAAATTTTTTAAGTAAAACTTGAAGGTTTAAAATTTTCTCCTCCAAACAAAGTTCTTATAATTTCTACTTCCTTTTTTCCCCCCCCCATTTAGGCTTCCTCTGAAAGGCCTCAAAAGTCCTTCATGGACTCATGTGCTCGTGAAACATAAACTAAAAGGAACTGGAAAAGAGATACAAGATATATTACATTTTCTTTTATTCACCTTTTGAGTCATTTTATTATTTTTTAAGCCTTGAAAAGATAGCTGTGTCCTTATTTTCATGTGGGCATGAAAGCAGATATTTCATGACAGCCTCCAAGGGGCCAGGACCAAGTTAATTGCCTTGAACTTCACAGAAGTAGCCTGTTCTCTATGGATTCCAAGAGAGAGAGGACACCATATCTTTTTTCTTTCTTTCCTGATCGTTAAAGACATAGAATACAAACCTTAACTGCCCCCCCCCATGTGAAATTAACAAAAGAGTGACTTATAGGGCATGTTAGAGTATCTTGCAAAATCATGGAGAAATAAAGACCTTTTTTTTCCCCGGTGCCAACCAACATCACCAAGGTTGAGAGTTCTTGGCAGCTGCTTTTCAAACTCATTACGTCCATAAAATGATTTACTGTCCTGTTGTATACAAATGAGCAAACTCACATACTTAATTTTAGATTCTTCGGCAGTGATATCATTTCTATTCCGGTCCCACTGCTCGTAATTTAAAATGGGGAAGGCTTATCTGCATTCATTTCTTAGATCATTGCTTTGGCACTTTCAAGATTTTATCCAAGCATGACTTTTATAACCTTGTGGAAATTGCAGTGATAAAGGATGCATCAGCAATTTTCAGACCCATTTCTTTTTGTGGAGCTGTCCCTTAGCCTCCCTTAACAGAGCAGTAGAGAGAACCACAGGTCTTTTTACTGTCTTCATTTTTAAGGAGCTTTGTTTTGGTCAATGAGACATACACTGTGGAAGCCAGGCCAACACAAACTTTGTGGTATTTTTCCACTGCACATTTAACTAACCTTGATTAGATGTGAGGCGAGGGGCTGGTCTGCCATCTTAGCCCCTAAAATTGGTTTCAGAGGAATTGGTGGTAATGGAAATGTCAAGCCCTTTAAATATCAAGCCTTTAAATACCATACAGGCATATGGATGTGCACATAACTTAGCCCATTCTTAGAGTCTACAATGTCACATGTTAGAACTAAAGGAAGAGAGCGATAAAGGGAAATAAGCTATTGTTCTGGAAGAAATGACTGAAACAATTGGATATGATGAATGACTGAGGCCATTTGCTTCATCTTAAGAGTAAGATCTTTTCCCTGAAAGAGCCAGAATGGGATCTGGAGAACACTGGCAGCTATGAAATTATGCACATACCTCATCGTTGCTTCCACTCCACTTCTTCTCATGCCCTAGAGGACTTCTTTCCTTTGAAATTAAACAATGGTGAGAATAGCTCTTGGCAAATAAGTTCAGGACATTTTGCCCTTTTAAAAATAATACAAAAATCTCCTTATGTATTGGAGAGAGCAATAAAATCTGCTATTTGCCTAATATACGAGAGTTCCTAAATATATATTTATTGAATAGAATTTGGTTCTTCTGATGACTGAGGACTATGCTATGGAATGAGTGTCCCTTGTTCTTCACGAGCTGTGTGGCCCTGGGCAAGTCACTTCAGCTCTTTGGAGTATGGGAAAATAGTAATTAAAACTGTCTACCTTTTGAGGGGGTTAAGGGACATGATCACCAAAAGGTCTTTGAAATGTAAGGTGCAAAGGAAAAAGATGAAACTGATGTGCAGAGACAGCCATTTGAATGAAGGACAAAGTTGAGATAATAACAAGTTCAAGTATGATTAAATTAATTGCATTTAAAGGAGATACGTAGTCGGAGAAGGCACGTGTATCTCTATTAGAAATAAGGCCTCTGGGAGTCCTGAAGCTATGCAGGGTCTATAATTCTGTGGAATAGCGGGGATGAACTCACTATTGCCCAGAGAAAAGGTCTCATGTCAAAGGAGTCCTGAAACTCTGTCAGACAAATATGATCTTAGAAAAATACTAAAGCTTAGTCTTAGATCATGGAAATAGCAAAACACTGATGGAATGACATTTTTAATAGGGAGAAAGTCTTTTAAAGTCACCTCACAAATGAGTTGGCTCCATTTCCTGGTTGTCAATACTGGACGACTTTTTCTATAGGTAAAAAAATAGGGCATGGGGTGTTCAACCACTTCTGTGATGCCAGTAAGATTGTTCTTCTCAACTTGGTTAGGACAAGAAAGAAACTAGCCTATATCGGGCAGCTACCCCAATGGGCCAGCTGTACTGCATTGACATCTTGCTCAGTTGAAGTACGTAAGTTGGGTTAATGAGGACTCACTGTACGTAGTTAACTGGTGGGGGGGGAGGCAGGCTCAGTCTGCTTACTCCATGGCCTGTGCATGTTCCAGAGCAACGGTGTTTTCCCAGACTGCTCTGCTGAAAGGCTTTGTGATCAAATACTTTGGGTATATGGTGCATGCTCTAGTCCCTTTTTAGATATTTGCAACACCTACTATCAGGTGAAAGGCTCAGCAAAGTCATATGGTTGAGATTCTTAAAAATACATTGACTTAAGTTTTCTTTTCATGTTTATAAAATGCTCATTTCCCGTGTTTGTCAAGAAACACATTTGAAGGAGAGATACTTACGTACCATGGAACAGAATTTGAGAAATGCTTGCCTTTTCTTTTCTTGGATGTAAGCTTGTTTAGTGTAAAACGCCTACCCTTTGGATGAATCAAAGGACCTGTATCTGGTTTGTTGTTTTCTTTCATAACAACATACCTTTGTTCATGATAATCAACTTTGCCATTTCCTTTTTCTATAGTAAATACTCCGATATATTGCAAAGCAAATAAAAAATGGGAGTCCAAATTCCTTCCCAATGTAGAATCTCCTCAGTCATGGGATTGATCAGCTGGGGCTTGAATACTTCTTTCAGTAGTAAGCTCATTAGCTGACAGCCTGTACAAGGCAGTCTGAATTGCTCTGTGTGCATCTGAGACGTGCAGATGGAAAGAGAGACATCCAGTCAGTTGCTCATGTGGATGCTTGCTTTAAGTAGCAATAGGCAGTTCAGGTATATATATAAAAGAATGTAATTTTTAAGAGGGCTTTAGATAAGTCAGTGCTGCCTCTTAAAACTGGTTACCCTTGGATATGCCACTTAATCCCTTGAAGCCTCAGTTACACTTGGGGCTAATAATTGTATGCTCTTAGGGCTGATGTTGAGAAAGAAATGAGTTAGTGCCTATAAAACACTGAACAGAGTGTGTAATACCTAGTAAAGGCTTTATTTCTAGTCTTCCTAAAGAGAGTTCTTTTACCTTACATTCCTTCATTGATTTTCAGTAGTCTTAATACTAGAGAAAACATTAACAGCAACTTTGATATTCTCTTTCAGGCCTTCCCAATTGTTACATAGTGTTCTTCATCTGTCTCCTTCTAGTGAGAACAAATGTGTAAGCAGTCCTTCCATATCCCCTTTTTTAGTGGTGGCATCCGAACTGAGAAATAAAACTCCAACTTAGGCCTAGGTTCATCCAAATTCTTAGGAATAGAGGTCCTAAGGAGTCATTCGTAGAAAGGTTAAGAGTGAGGACTTCTGTGTTGTTCCATTGACACATATGACATTATGCTATTTATCCTTGTTGTGTGTGCAATAAAATTGAGGCAGTGTTGAAAACAGTGATGATAAGGATTAGGATAATGGTAACAATGACATAAATGGAATATGTACCACGTGTCAAGACCCACCTAGTAGCCTTATATCTATTACTTAATCTTTCCCCAAATACTGTAAGTATTCTTATTGACATCCTTATCTTGTTGCTGAGAAAGAAGACTTATCACACACCTAATGAACGGTCTACATGAGATTAGAAAGCTAATCTTAACACTGAGGCTTTTAACCACTACAATAGAGGACTAAGGCAAGAAATGGAAGGATAATAGGATATTGATAATGAGGATAACAGTAAGCTACGAGCAGACATTTACTGAACACTTACTATGTGCCAGATACTGTACTAAGTGCCTTATATTTTGTTGTCTAATATTTTATAACACTTGTGTGACTGTTTCTACTGTTATCATTTTACTGAGGAACTAGCTTAGAGACACTAACTTTCTCAAAGTCATTTGGCTAGCAGGTGGTAGAGCTAGGATTTGAATCCAGGTCCTTTGTTTAGGTTATTTTTTTTTTTTAAGATTTTATTTATTTATTTGACAGAGAGAGAGAGAGACAGCCAGCGAGAGAGGGAACACAAGCAGGGGGGTGGGAGAGGAAGAAGCAGGCTCCCAGCAGAGGAGCCTGATGTGGGGCTCGATCCCATAACTCCGGGATCACGCCCTGAGCCGAAGGCAGACGCTTAACGACTGAGCCACCCAGGCGCCCCTGTTTAGGTTATTTTTGATACAAAAAATTTAGCAGTAGAACATGCAGAGTAGATGTTGGCTAGCAAGTTATGGTTGGTGTTTAGACTTACTCTGTATTGCATAACAGTTTTGGTGATCCAGGACCCATCAGTTCATTTTCTGCATCTGAGCAAGAAATTTGTATTTCCAAATGCAGCCCAGAGGCTTTGCAGAGCCTGGGGAGAGGCTTTTCTGATGCAGGGAGCAGGGAGCTACAAACCAGCATGAACAATGAGCCTTCCAGATTGCTCCAGTCCGTATTTTCCCCTGGCCTAAGCTGAGTGAGGACTGCTTTGAGATGAGTCACATTCCCAGCATAGTAGGAGACTTGCCAAACAGTTTTCTAGCCCTTTCTTCAATTATCAAGGTCAGAGTTCTCTGCCTTTACCCTTTGGGGGAAGCGCCTGATTCACATGTGACCAGCAAAACACGGCTTTTGACACTAGCCAGAAGTAAACAGTGATTACCTCACTTGTCAAAACTGTCTTTTAAGAGAGAGAAAGTAAATGAAGGAGTGGGCAATGCCTTTAAGTCTAAGACTGGAGTCAAAACAGCCCGAGACTGAAGACCTGGTATAACAACTCAAGGTGGAAACCAGGAGGTGTCTTACTCACACTTCTTCCACAGACACAAGGCTAGATGACAATGTGCATGCACTGTGGGATGACTTCTGCCTTGTATTTATTAATACTATGGAAACAGGCAACAAATGGCTGTCATCCATAGAATGAGGTAGATCAAAGAGCTCTCTCAGGGGCTGAATATATATGTATATATGGACTCTCACACAAAAGCAGAATTTAAGTTCAGGGCTCAGTACTCTTTTGGGGAGTTAATTTCCAAATAAAACAAACAAGTACATGCTTTTTAAGACTGTACCAGAACCTGGAGAGGGCTTTGATGAAGATAAGATGTCTAGATATTTGCTTTCTCCTCTTCGCATTATTTCTCCACCCACAATGGAGTGTTAGCCTCCTTAGTAATTGGCATGTCCTAGTTCCGGACGGCTGCATTTCTCCTTGGATGATTACAAGTATTACTAGTGCTCTCCTGCCACCAGCCATGCCTGGCTTCAACACGTTCTCTGTTCTACCTCCAGACGGCTTTTTGAAGTTATTGATGGTCTGTTATTACTCACAGCTCTCGATGTTCCAGTGACTTCCGTTTCAGACAGAACAAAGTACCTATTTCTTAGCTTACCATTCAGTACCATTGACAGTTCGGCTCCTGCTTACTTTCCAGGACTCATCCTCTGCCTCTCCTCACTTATTCTTGACTCTCTGCCTCAGTCACAAGAGCGATTGCTGCTTCACTAACTCATCATTGTCCTTTCTGTTTCTATTTAGTCATTTTCCTTTGGATCAACCCCCGGCTTCATTGTGTCTTTGGTAAACCTCTGTTCCTCCTTCACGGCATAGATTAAACATTGCCCTCATGAAACTCCATCCCTTACTCCCTGAGGTGTTATATTTTTCTAACAATTTGATATTTAATTATTTAAATGTTTTTCCAACTTAGATGAGGAGCTTGATAAGGTCAGATATCGTGTCTTCATCACTGAGTAATCTCCATCAGCCAGCAATGAGCAAAACCACTCTAGAGATTTAGTACATGTTGATGACATGAAGTGGTCTCTGCTAGATGTATATTTTGGAAAAGGCGTGGAACTAGAAGTCACCAGGCTTGAGACTGAGTCACCCACTTGCCATCTGATGTGAGGCAAGTATAGTTTCTTCACTTGCACCCCAGACATAACAATACCCACTTCTCAGAATCAAAGGAAAAATAGACGTGAAAATCTCTGAGAGTGTGAAGTAATATTCTAGTGTGAATTGTTGCTTTTAGTAAAGCAGATCATAATGGTTATATATAGTGCTTGCTCTGGTGAAGGTGTGAGGAAGAAGGTTGACAAAAATGGTCACCTCAGGCATTTTGATAGTTAACTGATCTAAACCATCGCCAATATTTTAATCAAGAAATGACTTTGAGAAGCACTTTGTTATACACCTGAAGCTAACATAACATTGTGTGTCAACTATTCTTCAATAACAAAAAATTTACTGGCTGTATAGGAGTGAGACAGTTCTTGGACATACAAACGTGGACTTGAGTACTTGTGTTCAAACGCTGTCTTCTCAGAGTCCTTTGTTTATCACCCAGTCTAAAATAGACACACGGTTTTTCTGTATCATATGTTATTTTGTGGTCTTTGTAGCTCCCCTATGCTTGCTGTTTTTATTTATGACAGAATGTCAGCCTCCTTAGAATGTCATTGTCGTGTTCATAGCTGCAGTCCAGTGCTTAGGACAGTATCTGAGACCTAGTGGGCATTCAATCAATGCTCGTTAGTAAATGTCCATCTTCAAGGACAAGTGACAGGATTGCTAAATTTCATACATACTCACAATTTTCAAGATAATTCAAGTGAGATAATGTACGTTGGAGCCCTTCGTAAACCATTAAATTATAAGAGCCGAGTCATAGTTGTCGTCCGTGAAAACTCCTTGTCCGACCGTTCTTGTTCCTGCTGGCTGGCTTGGTTCCTTCATTGAACCAGAGAGTTTGGTGCTTTTTCAGAGCTGTCCCTCTTTCACAGATGAAGACATGGGAACAGAAGTTCCTGGCACATAGTAGGTATTTGACAGGTGCTGGTTCTTTTCATGGCTTTTGATTTTTCAACAGTTTAAATTCATAATGAAGTTAACTACTGCGAGCCAAGCCAGGGTACACAGCAGTTGTTCCCACTGCGGACATCTGCAGATGTCTAGCTCGCTTTAGGACTCCGGTTTGGCAGATGAATCCAAAGGCTAGTTCCTTTTTCTGAGATACTTCATCCGCACATCTCTCCCTGCCAAACTCCAGGCTGCCTCAAGATGCAGCTGCTGTCCACAGAGGCTGTGGAGAGAGTTACAGAAGAACCTCATTTTAGGCATACAACTGACAAGCCTCTCCCCCTTTTCTGCCCCAACTAGTAGCCAAAGGACAGGTGATGCCAGCATTTCTAGGGGTGCTTGCAGGTATTTGTCTGTTGGACGGAAACACTTCCATCTGTCCAGGTGTCTGGTCTACCTCTGCAAAACCATACTACCATAGTAGATGGTTGTGAGGCCAGATCCCAGCTCCTTTCTTATGCTATTGTCAAAATTATTACTATTATTGTCATCATCATATACACAACAACCCTGTGAAATAGGTATTATTAATCTTACAGCTAAGAAAAGTGAGGCTCAAAGAGATGAAGTGATTTGCCCAAGGCCACAGACCTAGACACAGGATAAATCAGGCCTGTTGGGCTTAGTGTACCTGTTCTTTCCATGTTGAATTTCAGGATGATTATTTGATTAAGAAGAGTAAAGGTAAGTTTTTTTTCCCTAAATAGTTACTGTGTGTGTGTGTGTGTGTGTGCATGTGTGTGTGTTTAGTGAACACTTAAGATCTACTCTCTTTAGAAATTTCTAGTATAAAGCACCATATTATTAGCTAAAATCACCATGCTATACATCTCTAGATCTCTAAAACTTACTTATCCTTTATAACTAAAACTTTGTACCCTTTGATCAGCATTTCTCTACCTCACCCCCTCTCTGGCTCTGGTTAATCACCATTTCCTGTGCCATCCTCACCACTCAAGGAAAATAAGACTCAATGAAGTCTGTGTTGTCTTTGGTCATGTGTTCCCATTTCTTGGAATTATATAGAGACTTTATAACTAGTTTAAATGCTTTGACAAATTCAGTATGATTGCCTCTGGTTAGCACAGAGTGGTAATTAAGTCTGCAATTATATGTTCAGATTTTCATATTTTTCCTGTATGTGCATTTTGACAGTAATTGAACAAGGCAGTATTTGCAATATCCATTCTGAAACTGTTACACAATATTTCATTATATGCCAGATTAATTTGTTAAACTCACAGAGCAAATGAAAAATTCAGCGTTGATCCAATTAATCCAACTGTGGGACCTTTTTGCTAATACACCATAGCATAGAAAATCGGAGGAGATGTTGGACACAGTGTTTAGAGAGATTAAGAGTATAATTGGGGGATAGAGGAGAGCCTGATGTGAGCTTTATTTTTTTCTTTCGAAGTTCCTTCTTTTTTCCTCATTAAGTACCATTTACTTCCTTGAGAATCAGTATAGTGGGAATATGAATAAACATTTATGAGATATGCATCTGAATCTTGAAAAGATTGGGGGAAATTTAATTTTCTCTTTGGGTATCTTTGTGAATGAGACAGACTGTGTGTGTGTGTGTGTGTGTGTGTGTGTGTGTGTGGGCGCGCGCGCACGCATGCACACGCATGTAATTCAGAATGAGGGCCCAAAGCAGAATGGCATTTTGATTGTCTATGGCTCTATTATTTTCCATGTATTCTAGTGTGCCTTACAAAGAGTAAGTGAATTAAAATCCCTTTAACTATGATAAAAAATGAAAGGGAAATAGTAGATGGAATACAAGATCCCTTTGCGTGCAAGTGCTCTCTCTTATGAACTGATGATAGAGAAGAAAAACCTGTCCTCTCTTGGGTGAAGAGTCTTCTTTGTAAAGTACCGTTATGTCTGTCAGCTTCTGTCATGATATGTTTATTCATTTTTTAATTCAATCACTTAACACATAGTTACTGAGTATTGAGTCTAGCACTGGGATGAGTGCTGAGTACACTATGGAGAACAAAATCAGATCTAGTTTTTAATCTCCTGGTGTTTAAACTCTAGTGGAGAGGTATGTCGGTCAGGTAGCATTGCAGGTGTATAATGAAACATTTTTTTAAGATTTTTTAAACATTTGAGTAGAGTTGACATACAGTGTGACATAAGTTTGAACTGTACAACATAGTGATTTGACAAGTTTCTACGTTATACTGTGTTCACAAGTGTAGCTACCATCTGTCATTATATATTGCTATTAGGTACCCCCAAATATTTTCTTTACACTGTGCCTTTTTTCCCGTGACCTATTCATTCATAAATGGAAGCCCGTATCTCCCACTGCCCTTTTTTTTAAAGAACAATGTAGATTTATTTATTCTAACATGGTAAGATGACAATAAGTGAAAGGGACAACCTACAAACAGCATGTTTGATATACCATTTCTTAACCAAAAAAAATCACGTACTAAATTATTGCTCATATTTTTGTATTTTACATAAATAAGAATGCTTAAAAGTGGTAAGTTCGCTTACTGAAAACTAGAATATTCATCAAGTCATATTTTTAGCATCATTAAGTGTCTATGAAGGAAAAATATTAGAATATATGTAATGATGTTTTTTAGGGCCACCAAGAAGTACCTAACTTTGCTGTTCTCCCCTGCCCTTTACCCATTTGGCCCAACCATCTACCTCCCTCTCCTCTGGCAACCATCATTTCTCTGTACTTATAGGTCTGATTTTACTTTTTATTTGTTTATTCGTATTTTTGAAGATGTCACTTACAAGTGAAATTATATGGTATTTGTTTTTCTCACTCTAACTTATTTCACTTAGCATAGTACCCTCAAGGTCCATTTATGTTGTCACAAATGGCATGATCACATCTTTTTTTATGTTTTTGTAATATTCCATTGTGTGTATATACCACATCTTCCTTACTATTTGTTTCTTGATAGACACTCAGGCTGCTTCCATATCTCGGCTGTTGTAAATAATGCTGCAATAAACATAGGGGTGCATATATCTTTTAGAATTAGTGTTTTTGTTTTCTTGGGTAAATACCCAGTAGTGGAATTACTGGATCAATTGGTATTTCTATTTTTAATTTTTTGAGGAACCTCCATACTTATTTCCACAATAGGTACACCACTTTACATTGTCACCAACAGTGTGTCAGAGTTCTTATTCTCCACATCCCTGTCAACAATTGCTGTTTCTTGTCTTCTTGATTTTAGCCATTCTAACAAGTGTAAGGTGGTATCTCATTGCAGTTTTGATTCGCATTTTCCTGATGATTAGTAATGTTAATCATTTTTTCATATATCTGTTGGCCATCTGTATGTCTTCTTTAGAAAAATGGTCTATTCAGGTCCTCTGCCCATTTTTTAATGTTTGCTTTTTTTTATTGGTGTTGAGTTGTAGAAGTTCTTTATATAATTTGGATATTAACCCCTTAGCAGATAAATCATTTGTAAATATATTCTCCCATTCAGTAGATCGTCTTTTTGTTCTGTTGATGATTTCCTATGCTATGCAAAAACTTTTTATTTTGATGTAGTCACAATAGTTTAGTTTTGCTTTGTGTCCCTCGCTTTAGGAGATGTACCTTGAAAAATATTGCTATGTCCCATGTCAGAGAAATCACTGTCTGTGTTCTCCTCTAGTGTTTTTATGGTTTCAGGTCTCACATTTAGGTGTTTAATCTATTGTGAGTTTATTTTTGTGTATGGTGTAAGAAAGTGGTCCGGTTTGATTCTTTTGCATGTTGCTGTCCAGTTTTTCCAACACCATTTATTAAAGATACTGTCTTCCCCCCTCCTTGTATATTCTTGCCTCCCTTTTTATAGATTAACTGACCGTATTACCATATGGGTTTATTTTTGCGTTCTCGTTTCTGTTCCATTGATTTCTGTGTCTATTTTGTGCCAGTACCATACCGTTCTGATGACTGTAGCTTTGTAGTATATCTTGAGATTTGGGATTATGATACTTCTAGTACTTCTCGCTTTGTTGTTCTTTTTCAAGATTGGTTCTAGTTCTGTAAAGAATGCCGCTGGTGAAAAAAAGAAAACAGAAAAATATTGCTGGTATTTCGGTAGAGATTGCATTGAATCTGCAGACTGCTTTGGTTAGTATGGACATTTTAGCAGTATTCTTCTAAACCATGAGCATGGAATATCTTTCCATTTGCATGTGTCATCTTCAATTTCTTTCATTAGTGTTTTGTAGTTTGTGAAGTATAGGTCTTTCACCTTTTTGGTTAAGTTTATTCCTAATTTTATTCTTTTTGGCATAATTGTAAATTGCACTGTTTTTTTTTTAATTTATTTTTCTTCGATTTTGTTAGTGAATAGAAAAGCTACTAATTTCTGAGTAGTAGTTTTGTATCCTGCAGCTTTACCGAACTGGTAGTTTTTTGGTTGAGTTGTCAGGGTGTTCTCTGTATAGTATCATGCGATCTGTAGATAGTGACAGTTTAACTTCTTCTTTACCAATATGGATGCCTCTTATTTCTTTTTCTTGTTAGGTTGCCATGGCTAGCACTTCCAGTACTGTGTTGAACAACAGTGGTGAGAATGAACATCCGTGTTGTGTTCCTGACCATAGGGGAAAAGCTCTCAGTTTTTCACCATGGAGTATGGTGTTAGCTGGGTTTTTTTTTTCATAGATGGCTTTTATTAGGTTTTACTAGATTTATCGGGTTGAGGTATGTTCCCTCTAAACCTACTGTGTTGTGAATTTTTATCATGAGTGATTTTGAATTTTGTCAGGTGCTTTTTCTGCATCTTTTGAGATGCTCGTATGGTTTTTGTCCTTCATTTTGTTGATGTGGTGTGTCATGTTGATTGATTTGCAGATATTAAACCATCCTCGTATCCCCAGAATAAATCCCATTTGATTATGGTGAATGATCATTTTAATGTATTGTTGTATACAGTTAGTATTTTGTTGAGGATTTTTGCATCGATGTTCATCAGGTGTTCTTAATTTCATTTATTGTCTTCTTCAACTTCGATTTATTCTTTCTAACATTTTCTACCTCTAACATCTTTCTGCCTCATGATCTAAAGATCATGAATATCTTTACAATAATTACTTAAAATTCTTAATCAGGCATATTGCCCATCTCTATTTCACTTAGCTCTTTTTCTGAGGGTTTTTTTTTTTTTATTGTCTCTTTTGGAGCACGTTCCTCTGTTTGCCCATTTTGCTTGACTTTGTTTTTTGTTTCTGTGGATTAGGTGGAAGAGCTGCTTGTCCTAAACTTAAAGGAACGGTCTTGTGCATGCTTAGCTCCTATGTAGATTGTATGTGTTTGGTGACTTTCATGGGTTGGCTGGAGCTGTGGCTGGCATAGGCTAAGGTTCCCGGAGCCCTCCACATAGCAGACATCCTGTCATGACAGCTAAAACTGAAATACGCTGGGGTGTCTTGTGCAGTGGGTGCCTTTTCTGGGTGGCTGGAGCTGATTAGTTGTGTGGGCCAGGGGGTCCCTTAACGCTCTGCACAGAGGTTGCCCTAGCAGACGAGTTGAAACTAAAGTGGGTGCAAGCTGGGTGGACTTGGGGCTCCACACACACAGGGCACCTTGGCAGGGTCACTGAAGCAGAAGTGGATGTAAATTGGGCTGTTCCTGGACTCTGTATATGGAGGGTGTCCTGAAGGGGTGGCTGGAGTTGAGGTGTGGTACGGGCCTGGAGGTCCTGGGTAGCTCTGTGTAGAAAGCACCTTGGCAGCAGAGCTAAAGCTAAAATGGGCATAAACCAATGTGGTTCCTGGGCTCTCTGCACAAAATGTGCCCTGGTGGGAGAGCTGAAGCTGCATCAAGTGCAAGCTGGGTGTCCTGGGGTTCTTCACACTTAGAGTGACCTGGGAAGCCAACTGATTCTGAATTTAGGTGTAAGCCAGGGTCCCAAGGTGTTCAATGCAGGGGGTGCTCTGGCCTATTAGCTGGAGCCAAGGCTGGCATGGGTGGGAGTATTCCAGGGTGCTTTACACAGAGGGTGTCCTGGTCCCATATCTACTGGAGTACTCTACACTAGGGGCACCGTAGCAAGAGGTCTGAATCCAGAATGGTGTTGGCCTGGAGTGTTCTAGGGAGCTTTGTGCCTGTGTCATCTTGGCATGAAGGCTGGGGCTGTAATGAGCACCACCCAAGGGTGTTCTTGTTGGCACCACCCTGTGGCTGCCTTGGTGGGACAGTGGGGACTGGTGTGGGTTAGGGACCCAGGGCCCAGATAGCAGGCTGTTTAGGGTATCTTAACTGTCCACTGGTCTGTGCTTTCCAGGTGGAGGACGAGTGCAGACCCTGTCCATTAGTCCCTCCTACCTGGACAGCATTCCAGCAGCTCCCTCCACCATTTGGCAGAGTTCTGTGGCTGATTCTTTTATATGCTAGTTGCTCTTTTAAGCCATGGATTTTTAAAGAAAGATAATAATTATAATGATAATAAAAAAAAGAGAAAAAAGAAAAACAGGAGAAAAGAAAGAAAAAGAAAAAAGAAGAAAGAAAAAACCAAAAATACCAAAACCAAACCAAATAACACCAAAAAACCCCAAACCCAAGGCTCATTTTCTGTGTCCCAGAGCCACAGGCGCTGATATGGACTTGCAGACCCTGGGCTTGCTGAGGTCAAAAGCTCCTTCTGATTAGCATCCAGACCCTGCCCTCTGGCCTGCGGTGTTCCTACAGCCCCTCCCCCACTCAGCAGAGTCGTAGCACTGTCTCTTTTATATGCTAGTTGCTCTTTTAAACTGCACCTTTTCTTCTGTGCCCAAGGACAGAGAGATGTTTCTAGTCCCTCAGTACTGTCCCTCCCCCACTGTTCACATCCCTGGGTGTGGTGGTTCCCGTGGTTACCATGTCTCTGTGCTGTTCTCTGCTGTTTTCTCTGTCTTTGGTTGTTCAGGAGCTGTTGGATTAGTCCTCAGTTCTTCTTCAGGAGAATTGTTCTATAAATAGTTATCATTTGGAGAGTTCCATGGAGGAACTGAGTTCATGGTCTTCCTATGTCACCATCTTGGACCGGAACTCATGAAACACTTCCCGAACATCTTGACTACATAGTGTTGCGCTTCATAAGAGCTTCTAAAAGGAATAATTGACCTTGGTAGTGGGGTCAGAGAAGAACGCCTTGAGGAACTAACGCTTGCATCAAGATTGGGAGAATGACACGGAAAGATTGGCATGTTGAATGAGTGTGAGTAGGTGGTGGTTAGGGGAGAGGACAGCATACGTGAAGGCTCTGAAGTGGGAGCAGTTATGTTTAAAGCAGAGCATGGGAAAGGAACACGGGGCAAGAGGAGACTGAAAAGATGGGAAGGAACTGGTACATGGCAGCCAAGTAGATAATAGCGGTGCGATTGTTACTCTTGTAAGGGTTTTACTACATTAACTCATTTAGTCTTTGTAAAAGTATGTAAAATTATAAATTTCTTCTTACTGATCAGGAAACTGAGACACGGTTTAAAAAAAAACTGACCCAAGTTCAGTGGTCCAGTTTTGGAAATATTACAGGTGGGATTTGAATGCCATCTTGCTCTGGAGTAAAATCTCTTAACCCAGCTCTATCCTTGGAAGGGCAAAACATGCATTTTTCTGGGTGTTCTTGTCTGGATCTGTATAATGGAAAAGTACAGGGATTCAGAAGAATCTTGGGGTCTTCCTGAAGTTGATGAAATTCTATGAAAAAGTTTGCATGTGCTTTTTTGTGGAAAAGGCAATAGTTTTTACTACATTATCCCTGTAACTCAAAATAAATTGAGAACTGTTATTATTCTAGATTCTTTTCTAAAATACTATGAGATAATAGTAGATTCACATGCAGTAGCAGGAAATAATACACAGAGACCCTATGTAATCTTCACCCAGCTTCTGTCAATGGTAACACCTAGTATAACTTCAGTACACTATCACAACCAGGAAATTGATATTGATACAATGTACTAACCTTATTCAGGCTTAACTAATTTTACATGCACTCGTGTGTGTGTGTGTGTGTGTGTGTGTGTGTGAAAGTGAGAAAGAGAGAGAATTTACTTCTTGCCTTATTTAGCATATGTGGGTTTGCATAATCACCATTGCAGTCAAGGTACAGAACAATTCTATCACAAGCATTCGTTATGCTACCCTCTTAGAGCCACAGACATTTCCTTCCCCAACCAACGCCTGTCTAGATTATTTTTAATAAAAAGTGCTTATATATTACTTCATCGTTATTTATCATATGAGTCTGAGAACTTTTTTCCTTCATGTTCAGTATTAAGTGGTTTCCTTGATATTGAAGAAAGATTAATGAACAAGACATCTCAGTTGACTTTTGGTTAGCTGTTTGCATATAGCAGTACACTGCAAAAAATAATTAAAGACTTCTCCAAATTAGAAAATCTCACTTTTCAAAGACATCTTTCCTAACGCCATCATTTACTAGCTGTGAAATCCTTGTCCTCTACATGGTCTCTCTGGCTCTCAACCTTTCCTCTTGAGTCATTGCAATGTTGACTGCTAGCCACTGCTGTTAGCGTTGGTATTGTTCTTAGCCAGATAAGTCTCCCACCGTCCAGTTTTGGCACTCTCTGATACATTTTTCACAGAGCAGTCAGAGTGATCTTTATAAAAGTAAAATCCAGACATGTAATTGCCTTGCTTAAAATCATTCAGTGGCTTCCCATGACTTCCTGGACAAAGTTCCATCTTCTTAGCTTGCCACAGTGGGTTCTTCATGGCTCTGACCCCAGCTTGCTCTCCAGCCTCTTCTGGTCCAGGAAGTCATTCACCATCCCTTCCCCTTCCCCCAGCCCTTGCTTATAACTTTTCAGGTGCAAGGGGCTGCTTCCTCTGAGAAGGTTTCCCTGATTGCCCTTCACTGCAGATTTTGTGTCCCTTTATTATGCTTTCTTTATTTCTTAACAATTTTAATTCCAGTGTATTTACCCAGAGAATATGAAAGCACCAATTTGAAGGATTTATGCACTCCTGTGTTTATTGCAACATTGGTTACAATAGGCAAACTATGGAAGCAGCCCATGTGTCCATCGATAGATGAATGCATAAAGAAGTGTGTGTGTGTGTATATATATATATACACACAGATACATACACATATACACATGTGATACATATAGATATGTACATATGAGACTGAATACATATATACATATCCACATATATATAATACATATATATACATATACATAATATACGTGCATATATACATATACATATATATATATATATATATAACAGAATATTATTCAGCCATAAAAAGAGTGAAATCTTGCCTTTATTGTGCTTTCTCGAGAGCATTACAAAGTCACTGGAAGAATGACACAGAAAGATTGGCATGTTGAATGAGTGTGAGTAGGTGGTGGTTAGGGGAGAGGACAGCATACGTGAAGGCTCTGAAGTGGGAGCAGTTACGTTTAAAGCAGAACATGGGAATGGAACATGGGGCAAGAGGAGACTGAGAAGATGGGAAGGAACTGGTACATGGCAGAACAATCAGGTTCTGTGGGGCGGCTGTGTGGTGCAGTCACTTGAGTGTCCAACTCTTGGTTTCACCTCAGGTTGCGTTCTCGGGGTTGAGGGATCAAACCCAGCATCTGACTTCATGCTCAACGTGGAGTCTGCTTGGGAGTCTCTCTTCCTCTGTCCCTCCCACTTGTGTGCTCTCTCACTCTCTTTCTTTCTAAAATAAATGAATCTTAAAAAAAAAATCAGGTTCTGGAATTAGGTTGATCTAAACTTAAATTCCATCTCTGTCACTTAGTAAATGTGTGATCTTGAATGAGTCATGTCCCCCAAATCTCCATTTCCATATTTGTGACAATAAGGACCCTGCTAGATTGTAAGAGTTTAAGAAAATACCACACATGAGGCACAGGGCCTGGTATGGAGCAGAGCCCACTAACTATTTTGTCAGCCTGTGCTGCCCTCTGGCATAGCCTCAGCTGCACTGTCTGTTATGTGTTAATTTGCCGATAAGGACTGCGCTTTGATGCCCTTGATCCCCAGTACCTTCCACGGGGTGAGTGCTTAGAAGTAGATGAATGAATGGGGCATGGGTGGCTCAGTCAGTTGAGCGTCTGACTCTTCATTTCAGCTCAGGTCATGATCTCAGGGTCGTGAGATCAAGCCCCGCATTGGGCTCCATGCTCAGCAGGGAGTTTGCTTGACTTTCTCTCTCTCTGCCCTTCTCCTCATGTGCTCTCTCTCTCTCTCTCAAATAAAAAAAAAATTTTTTTTAAGAAGTAGATGAATGAAGTAAACCAAGAAGGGAAAGAAAATGGATCAGGTTTTCTGTTGTTTCAGTGTCTGTCCTTTTCAGAGAACTTAGTTGTTTGGCTTCAAGTCACTTCTTTAGTATGTTAGACATTTTCCACCTTCAAATGCAAGTCCCAAACTCATTTTTACCCCCAGCAGAAACTGTTGGTTTCTTGTAGGTGTTTTGTTTTGTTTTAAATACTCACATAGTTGTTCTTCAGTCATTAAGAGTGAACTGAATCCTATGAGTCTTTGAGTAAAACCTTGATTTTTGCCTGATGGAAGAAGCACAGGATTTGAAAGAGTTTGAGGGACTGTCTCATGTGGCAACCGTCAACCTGCTTCGAGCCTGCACTCATGCTTGAGAGCAAGAGTGTTCATGATGGGCTTTCCCTGTTGTGTTCCCAGAGTTCCCAAAGTGAAGAGGTGCGGGGAATAAATTGCCTGCAGACTTTGTGGGGGAAAACCCTAACTTGCATTACCTAGATATTTGAAAAAGCCAGCATCATTTGGGGCTTTGACTTGTGCCCCACTCTTTGGTAGTATATAAAAATTAGATCCTCCCAGAGATTTCTCTCACTCCAGTTTACCTGCAGCAGGGAAAGCCGTGCAGGGTGGTTTATGATGGTGAAGGGCTTGGGATTTGCCACAATGTGGATGCACCTAGGGAACATTATTCCAAGTGAAATAAGCCAGAGACAGAAAGAAAAACTGAATGATCTCACTTCTGTGTAGAATCTAAAAAAAAAGTTGAATCCACAGAAGCAGAGAGTAGAAAGAGTGCCTACCCGGGGCAGAGACATGGGTAAATAAGGAGCTGTTGTGAAGGGTACCAAGTTGCCGTTATGTAGAATGAATAATTCTAGAGATGTAATGCACAGCATGATGACCATAGCTAGTAATACACTATTGAATACTGGAAATTTGCTAGGAGAGCAGATTTCAGGTGTTCTCATTACAAAAAAAAAAAGTGTAACTATTGAGAGTATAAATTAATAAGCTCGGCTTTAGTGACCATTTCATTCTACATAAATCACCATGTGGTATGCTTTAAAGACCTAAAACTTTATTTTTTATCTATTTTTATTTTTTTAAATATTTTTTATTATATTATGTTAGTCACCATACAGTACATCCCTGGTTTTTGATGTAAAGTTCGATGATTCATTATTTGCGTATAACGCCCAGCGCACCATGCAATATGTGCCCTCCCTAACACCCATCACCAGCCTATCCCATTCCTCCACCCCCCTCCCCTCTGAAGCCCTCAGTTTGTTTCTCAGAGTTCATAGTCTCTCATGCTTCATTCCCCCTTCTGATTACCCCCCCTTCTTTATCCCTTTCTTCTCCTACCGATCTTCCTAGTTCTTATGTTTCTTGGATGAGAGAAACCATATGATAATTGTCTTTCTCTGCTTGACTTATTTCACTTAGCATTATCTCCTCCAGTGCTGTCCATGTTGCAGCAAATGTTGAGAAATCGTTCTTTTTGATAGCTGAGTAATATTCCATTGTATATATGGACCACAACTTCTTAATCCATTCATCTGTTGAAGGGCATCTCGGCTCCTTCCACGATTTAGCTATTGTGGACAATGCTGCTATGAACATTGGGGTGCATATGGCCCTTCTCTTCACTATGAATCTTTGGGGTAAATACCCAGTAGTGCAATGGCTGAGAATATATTTGCAAATGACACTACAGATAAAAGACTGGTATCCAAGATCTACAAAGAACTTCTCAAACTCAATACGTGAGAAACAAATAAACAAATCATAAAATGGGCAGAAGATATGAACAGACACTTTTCCAATGAAGACATACAAATGGCTAACAGACACATGAAAAAATGTTCAAAATCATTAGCCATCAGGGAAATTCAAATCAAAACCACACTAAGATACCACCTTACACCAGTACACATGCCATCATTAAGAAAGGAAAAAAAATGAGATAAATTCATACAATGGAATACAATACAGAAGTTAAAGGAATAAAGTTTCTCTCTCTCTCCTTCCCTCTATGGATCGATTTTAAGTACACAGGTGAGTGGAAAACCATAATGCAGAATGATACATACAGTATGATGACATTTGATCTAATTAAAACACCTGAAATAATATAATGTAGCTGCTATTATACATACATGTGTAAAAATATAAAAGGAATAGGATAGATACAGTTGAAAGACATGGTTTTGAGGAAAGGGGAAGATAATGTGATTGGGAATTAAGAGAGAAATTTTACTTTTATGTGTGTTATTTAAAGAAAAGACTTGAAGCAAATATGATAACATTTGAACAGTTGGTACTTCTTGGTGATGGATACGTGCCTTACTTAATTTTTTGGTTATATGTTAATGTCTCAACACATATGAATGAGTAAAAGAAATAAAAAAGAAAAGCAATGTGGTAATAATTTTCTTTGACTGGTAGAGAGAGAAGGTTGTATGGGAAAGTGAATAAGTTGAATGAGGTTAAAGTTTTCTCCAGCCAGGGACCGTTGTGTGGCCAAACACAGGCTGGAACCTGGTGCTTTTCATTGTACAGTAAATTAAGACTGTGTTTTCACCAACCTGATTTTCAGAGAGGGAGGGAAGATTGACAAGTCGTTGGCAATGGGTTTTTCTTTGAACACTGGGCCAAGGAGATGCCACCTGGCTGCGGCTGCTTGTTCTGCCCTATACGGTATCTGGGTCAGCCCCAGGTAGCGTTTCTCGCCACGGCCAGTGCCCCGGCCCATGAGCAACAAAGATAAAGATCGTGGAGCAGAATTGCCAAACTGGCGGCCCTTCGCTGTATCCATCTTGGAGATATGTTTTGTTTGGCCTACACAGTGACTTTTAAAGTGATTTTAAAAGTGTTTAAAAATAGGGAGATTTCACAACCACAACGCGCCCCCATTTTTAACAAGGCAGCTGCCAACTGCAGCTAACCCGAGCCTGCTCCTTCCTCTGAGGTGTGGGCTCTCAGTTTGCTGGGTTGTTCCATCTCCAGCTTTGCTGGCCTTAACTGGCCCCTGCAGGAGTTTGAGCATGTTGTCCCCCAGTGAAGAGGGACTGCGTGACAGGCAATAGCTAACACTTTGCAGTAGACTGTGCCAATCTTTTGCAGAAGTGCTGGCAAAGCGCTATATGGGAAAGTTCATTTTAGCTCCCCACTGTGTCTAATTATAAGTAAATGGTTGGAACATTTAAACACGCCACAAAGGAATGACTAGAATCTCAGCAGCTTGCAAGGCTTCTTTTTTGCCTAGCCTGGGATTAACTGACTTTCCTCATCTTTAATTTCTGTGATTGAAACACTGCCCTTACCTGTGAAAGCTTCAGATTTGTTAACTTGTTGTCAATTTAGGATCTCTTTGCACATTGGCTAATTATGCCCCTGGGAAATATCTGGGGTCTTCTCTTGCCTGAAGCTCCAGTGGGACCATTTTTAATGTAAATCACTCGTTGAACAAATATTGAGTACTCTGTTCCAGGCATTGTGGTGGTTTTTAGGGATAAAATGATAACATAAAGCAGACAATCCATGTCTTTTTGAGGCTTAAGTTCTAATGAGAGATAGTAAAACGTACTTATATCATTATTTAATTACAAGTGTATGATATCATGGGAAGCTCAGAATGCTAAGGAAGGTTATAACTCTGGGAACTCACGTCCTCTGAGATACTGGGCAAGAAGGGAAGGGAATGGGAGAGGGGAAGATGAAGGGAGCAAGGGGGAAGAGCATTGTGCTGATGAGAAGTACAGGTGAACAGGTGAGGGGAGGGCTGTGTGTCTGGGGAACTGAGGAGGGCTGGTCTGTCTGGAGCACAGTGTGGCGGAGCACCACAGAATGAGACTCGAGGGGTACTCCGGGGCGGACTGGCAAAGGCGAGGGTTCACGCTTGTCCTTTTACCTCTTTGTTGCAGATGATTTTATAGAAAAATGATTTCCTACTTTTCCTTGCTTTACCTATCACAGCTTAGATGACACTGGAATGCCCACTTTTGAAATCACGTTGGACACTTGGGGTAAAAGGCCTCTAAATTTTTTATCTTGAGCAGTTTATTCAGCAAGTTCCCACTTGAGTTTTCTCGGGAACAGTAAAGACGAATGCAAAATGCAAAAAAAAAAAAAAAATACCATCTCGGTTTTGGAAAAACATTTTTCCCGTTCAGATATTTCCTACCCTGTAAAGAGAAAAAGCTCTCTTACATCGTGGATTTACACAGGGTAGAAGTTCCAGGTTCTCACCAGGTGCTCAAATTAGTTGGAACCCTTGCTACTTGCTCGCTGTTGAGATCCAAGTTATTTCTAAAGGAGAATAGCTCAGTATTTAAATTACAAGGGGCATACGTGTGATTTGGAAACCTAATATATATCTTAATGAGTTTTACAATAATTTCATTTGAGAGGTTTCAATTGTAATTTTAGACTAATTCTTCAGGGCAGAGGCTAACCTAGCACCTCCCATTTTATTTAATTTTTTTTGTAATACAAAATAAATCAATCTTGAAATGGTTCAGTAGTTTCAATTAATTTTAATGGTCTGCTGCTCTCCACGTCATTGGATCAGAGCCTACGAATTCAGACATGTAGCTGAGCTTTTTAATAAGTCCTTAAGAATCATATGTAGGCTATATTAATGTCAAGTTAAAAAGAGCTCCTACTCAATCGGATTATCAGGAGAGTGTGTCTCTGAAATTAACATGGTTAATAAAGCCTCATTGGAAGCAACTAGATGGCTTTTATAGGCAAGGCAAGTTAATGTTTTTCAAGTGGTTCATCAGGGAAGTGTAAGAAGGAGTGACCACTCCAGGGAAATCACGTGGTGGTTTATAGGTACATGGCTGTTTTTACCATCAAACTCAAAAACTTAGGGATGTATTTCAATTTATGTTACTCAGTAATCTAGGTTATTTCTTAGGGTAGAATGCTCTGTCTAAAGTAGTAATTCCTTTTATATGTTCTAAAGGTTACCTTTGAGACATTCAAGGTGCCTCTTAGATTCAGTGTCTGAGCAGTAGTGATTAAATTCCCTCGTAATAACTTTTCTTATTATTTTAATATTCAGGAGATTCTTAGATTGTAAATGATAAACAAGGCCAGGCTCCTGGTTCTAGGGATGACTTGGGCCATAATTTTAGTCAAGTCCACAATAGTACTTGTCTCCATGTACTACCACCAGAATCTTTGTGTTAGGAGCTAGTTCTGGAAAGATGTCATGGTGATTTAAAGATGGCCCAGGTGTGAGGGAGTTGGGGGAAACCCAAATGCAGAACATGTGGGGACCACATGAGCCAGAGGAGTGTCAAGGTCAGAAGTGAGTTTATCATAGAGCAAAGTTTCTCAGCACAACTGACAATTTGGACTGGGTAAATCTTCATTACGGGTGGGGGTCAGGGCAGGGAAGTGTCCTGTGCATTGTAGAGCATCCCTGTCCTCCTACCCCCTAGATGCCACTCCCCCACTTCTGAGTTTTGACACTAAAAACTCTCCTGGGGTTAAAAACTGCACCTGCTGGAGAACCACTGCTATAGAGAATTCAAGAGAGCAAAGATACAGGTAAAAAAGGTGGGAAGCCCCAAGTTGATGAAAATGATTGATAACCACAAACTTCTATCTCCTATATCTCCACTAGATAACTTATCTTACTTTGGACTCTTGAATTTAACTTCTAAAATCTCTATTTAAATATTTCAAAGATACTTCAAGGTCATCCTGTTCCAAGTGCACTCATGACCTTCCATGTCCAGAATCTTTTCCTTCTTTGTGACTCCCATAGTCCGTGAACACACCACATTAGAAACCGAGGATCTATACCTGACCTCTTCTCCCTCATCTCTAGCATGCAATCAGCAAGCTCTGTCTGATTCTTACCACCAAGTATCTCTTGAGGCGTTTACTTCTCACCACCCCTGCTGCTTTGGTCGAAATCAGCATGAGCTCTCTCTTACCTCCTCCCACTGTGCAGGCTGCAAAGACTAAATACTTATTTTCCAGCTTTCCCTGCAAGTAGAGGTGACTGTGTGACTAATTTCTAACCAGTGAGACATTACTGGGGGGCGGGGGAGAGGGGGGTTTCAGAAAGTTCTGGAAAGACATTGTTTTCCTAATAGAAAACACAAAGGTTCTGGTATTATTCCTTGACACCTTTCAGCCACCTTGAATACAGGCTTCCTGTCCAGAGTTGAAGCAGTCATTCTGTGACCATGAGGTAAAGGCCACTGGAATCAACAGGGATGTGATTGTTTTTGAACCATTAAACCAGTGGGCCATAGCTGCCTGGCTCCCATTATACTGTTACATAAGAAACACAATTCCTGTCTTGGGTAAGTCACTATCTCTGAAGTTTCTATTCCTTACAGATACTTTCCTTACTAATCTACTAGCTTGGTGATTTTTGAACAAGGTGTTTAAGAGCGTTCCTTATTTCTTGATTTTCCCCTGTGAAAATGATGAGAACTTCTTAAGGACTGGGTTGATGGATAGTGTGAGGTTTAAAAGAGGTAACTTTTCCTCGGAACACATACGCTGGCAGTCATTTTAAAATTAGAACCCTAGAACTTTTGGCCTCTTTGAGTCCCAGCTAGCCCCGTGCATGTGCATTTCACGAAGATAATCACATCCTAAATAGCAGGTAAGAAGTAGTTCCTTGTGTTCCCATGAAGACAGGCACAGGGTACCTGCTTGCCATCGGGGACAGTTTCAGCTCAGCGAGGTTTCAGAAGAGCAGGTCAAAGCTGAAGCTACTATTCTTCTGAATCAAGGGGCTACATGTCTGAAATCACTTTTGACTTTCAGCATCCTGGTGGTACTGTTTGCCTGCTTCTCACACCACATACCCTAGCTAGCCTTCTTTGCCTCGCTTCCAGGCATCTATAAATCATCTGGCCTTTTGACAGATAGGCATATTTTGTGTAGAGCTGCTGAGTTCTAAAACTGGGCACCTCGAGGCTGTGCATGCAGAAACAGGTCTTCTAATCAGCCGTACTGACTTGATGGGAAGACTTCGCAAAAGGGAGACTGTGACCTCAGGCTGAAGACGAGATGGCAGGGCACCCAGAGCATTCCTAGTTTAATTTGTGAAGCTTCCCCCAGCATGTCCAGAAAAAAAAAGAGTAGGTGGGGAAGCTAAAAGATAGAAAAGAAAATGCGTGAAATTGGCTGGCGGGAGAGTGTCAGTTTGTCAGCTGTTACAGTAAGGAGATGGTCGGCATCACCTCTGCTTTGTCTGTAGCCCCCTGAAATTATTTTCAGCCGTGGGTCAGAGGGATTCTTTCTTCCTTCCTCTCACATCAAATGCTGTGCTGGAGTGCGATCAAGCCTATGGCCCCAGCTGAGAATCACATCAGCAGTGTTTCTGGATAAGACCAAGCCCTAAATGCAGCCTCCTGGGAGGGTCTTACTGCAGAGCGCTCAGTGACTTGGAGGAGGAGAAGAAAGCTGGAGCCTGTTGCAGCTCTCTGTCCTAGTAAAGGGGAAGGAAAAAAATCCCACCGAATGTTCTGTATTTTCCTAAGGAGTCTGGGGGGAGGTGGGGTGGGAGAAGGGGAGAATGTTGCTTTCATACACAACACAACAAATTCATGGCACGAGTTAGAGGCACACATGTCAACAGCTTTCTTTTTGGAGGAGCTGACTGTTCAGTTTTGAGTGTGAACCAGGCAGCTTAGGTGTAGGTAAAGTGTTTATTCTATTGAATACTCAAAACAGCCCCCTGAGCGGGGTGAGAATATTGCCATGGGGCAGATGACGTTTAGCTAAGTTAGGTCGCCTGTGCAGGGTCACGCAGGTCCTGCACGCTTCCCAAGTGTGATGTGACTACTTACCCGCGAAAGCAGATGCAGACTAATACATGGGTCCTTTGTACTCTGCATCTGAAAGACGTGATCTCAGCACCTCTAAGGGTTGGATGTTGTCATCCCCAGGGTATCAGCAAAGAAACAGATGCTGAGAGGTTAAGAAAGGAATGACGTAGCTCAGGGCAAGACGCTCGACGTGCCAGAGCCCACAGAAACGGAGACATCTCCTTTATAGTGTTACGTTGTTGCGAAGAACGGAATGAAGGGGGTAAAGAAGAAAGCAAAAGGTTGGGTTTCTATCCTTAGAGCCCAGACGAACCGGAATAGCTTGGGAAATGATCAATACCATGAGGACTGTGTGCGTCACATGGAGCGATCACTTATGCTTCCGGCAGAACTCCTTTTTCAGAGATGACCGCATGGAAAGACAGAGTGGTGGCAGTGAGCCTCGGCCCAGAAAGCCTAGATCACGGGTGTCCAGACTTGTGGAATTTCCCACCATTGTGCAGTCCTGCCTCTTTGAAAAAAGCACTTAGAAAGTCAAGGCAGAAATAACATCTTGGAGTCAAGTCATTGAGAGTGTGGGCTTGAGAAATGCGGCCTGTGTGGTTTTACTCCTGCCTCCACCACTTAGAAACTGGTGGACAAGTCTTTAATTTGTAAGATAAACACGATAAACCTGTCTTGAGTGTTCAGTAAGAAAGTATACACAGCATGCTCCACAGCGTGTCTGGCTCAGAGGACATATCAACGAACGGCCATTGCTGTTGGAGTTGCCCCCCAGTATCACAGACTCAGCCGACGTTGCTAGAACACACTCTGAGTTTTTCCAGTGCCGGATAGATGGATGGATGGATGGATGGTGCCTACTCCATCTCTTACCTCTTATATGAATTTTAGCGTTTGACCTTAAGTGAGTGACGCTCTTAGAAGCTCTTCCATAGATTACACTCATAAATTTGGACTCATTAAGGCTAGTGTTCCGACTATGCTCTAGTACCTCCAACATGGGGAGACAAATTCCCATTCCAGAAAGGACCGAGAGAACAGTGCAGATGCTCTCCCACAGGATGACATCAGATGAGCTAGTTGTAACATCATGCTGGCTGACCTTCCCAGCCCAGGAACCCCCTTGCTTTTTCTCTCCTATGACTCTCATCATTTGAGGGTGAAACCTTGAAATGCTGAAGTGATTGCTCTAATTTTAGGAAGAACATGTATCTTGTCTAACCAGGAGGCTGGTTTAATCCAGCTGTGTTCTCAAAATGGTATTTTATTGGGGTCTGATGGAAAAGTGGGACCATATAGTGAAGGATTAATTTAGAGATTGTTTCACAACCTGAAGTAATGCTTGGGGGAATAGAGCATATGAGCCAAGAACATGAACTCAAAAGAAGTTAGGTGCCTTTGCTTGCCTACCCCCACAATCCCGTAGGGACAGATGCATTTTCCTCCTCTTTATTGTATTAATTACATATATACAAAATTAAAATACTGTTTAAAAATTAAATCATCATCCCATAAGTGGAAAATACAAGTTTCTCTTTTCCACGTGATGCTTCTCCACTCACCATCCCTTTGACTTTGCCTTCACCTTTCCAAATGGTTGTTTTGTGCAGCCTTCAAAAATTTTTCTGAGCATTTATGAGCTTACACTGTTTCTTTCTAATTCAAACAATGCTGAAAGAAAGATTTTCTATATATAATGTTTATATGCTCTTTACCTTATGGGTATGTATATATATATATATATATATGATGTATATTTGAGCAAGAGTGACAGTAGCCTAAAGTCTCGAGATGGAATATGTTGGCCAAAGTGAATGTGCATTTAAAATTTGAATGAAAACGCCAGATAACTCTTGGGAAAGACTGTATATTCATGCTCTCAGTAAACAGGACTGACTGTTTTCTTATACCCTTGCCACAAAAGCATTATTACACTACGTGATTTTGGTCATCTCGACAAAAATGGGAGAATTGACTGTATAAGAGGCCAATACTAATTGAAGGTCAGTTCTGAAATAAGAGAATTAACTTCATTTTGTCTCAAGTAGGAGATCTGACTCTGGAGTGAGTTCCTGCTATTGGCCTTAATTCATTCTTTTACCACAATAGGGCTGTCAGGTTGATTTCTTACCTACTTCGTGGGAAACTTAATTTGTTAATACAGTTCTTCTAGGAGGCAGACTGTTCAGAAATGGGCCTTGAATCTTCTAAAAAACAAAGCAAAGCTTTACTCCGGCTCTGTATTCTCAAAATGGTATCTTATTAGGGTCTGATGGGAAAGTGTGGCCATATAGTGAAGGATTAATTTAGAGATTGTTTCACAACCCGAAGTAATGCTTGGGGGAATGGAAACCAGTAAAAAGGAAGGACACAAAGAGTCCCTCAGCACAGAAGTGTGAGCAGACCATCTCGGGACGTAGCCATATGCCAGCCCCAAGCAGTAGAGGCTATGTGACAACAGGGACCAGAGATCTGCTGAGCCACTTGTTTCTAGGAAAAACAGAGGGGGAGATTGAGTTGAAAAAGCTCAGAAATACATGTCCCATCTGAGTTGCCCATTAACAAGGGGTCTTGTTCTGCAAGACCTCCACCTCTGGGCTATGTCTACCTTTCCCATATTAATTCATGTCACTCTCTCATTTTTAGGTGAGTGTTGTGTATGTATCATCTCATTTAATCCTTGGAGGAAATCACACAGTTTTTATTCCCACTCCATGGATAACAACACTGAGGCTTGGGTTAAATGCTGCTGGAGGTTGACTCCAAATCCTTTGTTCTCAACTATACTACGTAATAGATGTAGTCATCCTCTCCGAGTCTCCCACCTTCACAACATTTACTCATTTATGACAATGATTAACTGAACATATGTTGAGAGACTAACATTGAACTGAGAAATAGAAAACCACGTGTTCATAACAATACAGTTTTTTTGGAATGTATTTATCTAGTCAGGATTTATTGAGCCCTTACCTGTGCCACGTGGTGCTCCAGTCGTGGTGAAAGCAGTCAGTAAGATGGGGAGAAGGCTTGCTCTCCTTCCTAGTGCAGAGAGACATGATAAAGAAGTAAGTCAATAAATAAATGAATGAATTAACTTAAACCTATATATACCATGAACAAAACAAAAATGGATGACAGATTAGAGAGTCACCTGGCGTCCGTGAGTTGGGGTCATCTATGGATATGGGATTTCATGTACTTTAGAATATAATGGCCAGTGAGGGCCTCTCTGAGAAAGTGACATTGAAACTGAAGATTAAAGGAGCTAGCCATGAGCACTCTGGTAGATTGGATGATGGGTCCTGGTGATAGGAGTATATATCCATCCCATTTGCCACATGACTTTGCAGGACCATTCCATCATGGGTGAAATGTAGTTTCCTGTCCCTCCGATGCTGGGCATGGTCCCAAGACTTACTTTGGTCAATGGAATGGTCTCCAAGACTTTAAACATGTTTGCATGGTTCAGTTTAATCTCATATATTCCTGCCATTTTTGATGAAAAGGACATGTTCTGGGTAGCACTGATTCCAGAAAGATATGATACATGTGGGGTGGGTCTGAACCCAATGCATAGCTTGAAGCAATGCTCCGCCATGGTGTAGCCTGAAGCAGAGCTGGTTCCTGCAGTGGCACAGCTGAACTGCGTATCCGTGCACACGCATCCCCCACCCCTCCCCCCCACCACACACAGAATTTATTATGGTGAGCCATGGACTGGGGAAGTGGTTTGATAAACAGTTTAGTTGACTAATAGAACAGATAAAAACCATGAAGTGGGAAGAAACTTGGACTGTTCCAGGAACAGAAAGAAGGCCATTATGGCTGGAGGAGAGTGAGCAAGTGGGCAATATTCACAGTGAGGAGGGAAGGGACGAGATCTCGTACATTCTGTGGGTCATTATCAAGCGTTTAATATTGTAGGGTGCCTGGGTGGTTCAGTCGGTTAAGCCTTTGACTCTTTTTTTTTTTTTTAAGATTTTATTTATTTATTTGACAGAGACAGCCAGCGAGAGAGGGAGCACAAGCAGGGAGAGTGGGAGAGGAAGAAGCAGGCTCCCAGCAGAAGAGCCTGATGTGAGGCTCGATCCCAGAACTCTGGGATCATGCCCTGAGCCAAAGGCATAAACTTAATGACTGAGTGACCCAGGTGCCCCTAAGCCTCTGACTCTTGATTGTGGTTCAGATCATGGTCTCAGGGTCCTGGGATCGAGTCCCATGTTGGGCTCCCCACTCAGTGGCGAGACTTCTCATCTTCCTCTCCCTCTGCCTCTCCCCCTACTCATATAACTTGCTCACTCTCTCTAGAATAAATCAATAAATCTTTGAAAATATTTAATCTCATATTCCAAGGATGAGGATTTTAAGCAGGAACGTCATATGATATGGTTTACACTTTGAAAAGATAAATCCAAGTGCCATATTGAAAATAAGACTTAGGTTGTCAAGAATGAGAAAGAATGAAGACCAGAAAAGAAGTTACTGCACTAATCTAGCAAAAGATAATCATGGCATAAACAGTTATCAGGGGTGTGCTTGCTGAGCTCATCCAGAAGGGTGGGACATTGAGAGGGGAAGTCCAACCCAGACTTGGCCTATTCTAGAGGGAGTGCCTTTGCTTATTTGCGTGAAAGCATCATTTGGTCTAGTGGTGGCTTCGGCATTGATGGTGGCTTGCACTAGGGTGGTAGTAGATCTGTGTCATTTCTTTCCCCTTTTTTGGTTACTCGATGGGTCCTACTAATCAGAAGGGAAATCTGTACCAGAAGAGGAAATGTATCAGATTAAGTATATAATATGTATAAAACTTGTATGTTTGCAAACCTATCCATTTGCCTCTATTAATGGTTGGAAACACTCCATATGTTATTGAGAGAGACCATATCAAATGAGTGGGTTTGGGAGAATATGGTGTGCTTGCTTCCATACATAAAGACAGAGGCTAGGTCTGGGCAAAGAGACTGAAGAGTTTTTACATTTCTGTATCCCAAAAGTGACTTCAACTGTTTGGGGAGGGTCTGGATGGTTCTCAGCTGCATGTACGCCACTCCTGGGAGCCCAGGTTAAAGGGACTTGGCTAGGTAATAATATGATTAGATAAGCCATATGTAAATGAGGTCAACAGTCATCACCAGGGATGTAGATATGAAGAGAGCCACTACTCTTTGAGGGAGGATCTCAGCGCAATGTAGAAACAATGATTAGTGGACAAGGAAGGAGATGATGAGGAAGGATTCAGTTACTAACTAGAAGGGACATACTGAGCCTGTGTGTTCAAGTGTGTCTCCCTTTGACAACTGTGCCAACTAGACAAATCAACCAGGTGTTTGTGATGTCCCATGGCCTCCCCTGTCCTGCCTGTTTTCATCTATGCATCGGAATAAATTTTAGGGGAGATGATAGCACCCATCTTACCTTGAAAAATAAAACTTTCATAGAAAACATGTGCTCTGCTTGGAATTAAGTGACTATATTAGTCTCTGTTTATAAAGTATCAACTGTGGGCCAATACTCTGCTGTCTTTCGTCTTCATTTCAACCTCCAGCATGTAGATTTTATCGCTTCCATTTTATAGACCAAAACATGCAGGCTTGGTGAGGTTAAGTTGACCCAGCCCAAGGTCACAGGCAGGCTTTGTCCTCTCACCTGTGTTCTTGCCACAATAACATGCTGCTGCTCCAAGATTCTGGGCTCTCACTGCTCAGTGTGGCGGTAACATTGTATTAGGTCCAATAGTTCAAAGCATTGAGGTCAGCCTCCCGGGATTTGAGTTCTGACTCCAACACTTGGGCAAATTGGGCAAGCCTCTCTAAGCCTCATTTTCTTCATTTCAGAATTGGGAATCACACCTTACTACAGAGCCTGGCCTGATGTAATGGCAGGTGATTTTTCTTTTTCTTATTTTTCATCATGTGCTTTGAGACTCTCCGTGCCTTCATTGGAAACATCAAATAGCTTTCCGGAGACTTTGAATTCAAGGCAGAGGCTAAAGCTGTGGCATGTTCCCCAAGCTAGCACCCTGGTTCCACAAGTACAAAAATGTATCACGAGCAAATGAATTTTGAAAAAAACCCTTACAGAATTGCGATGCAAATGAGCATATTAAAAACGGTGAAGTCTTGTAAAAAAAGAAGTTCTGTTTGGTTCATTGTTTCCTACATTGATACCACCTTGGAAACAGTTAATGTTGTGACTCAGTACCCAGGACTGCATAACTCCTGGGTTTGAACTCTAGCCCGTTAGGCTTTGTCATATTCGTCAAGTATCTTAACTTCTCTGTGCCTTGGTTTTCTCATCTGTAAAACAGAACAATAATAGCATTTTCTTCATAGGGTAGTGTGGGGATGAAATGCATGGCAAGTGACTGCTAATAGAATCCTAATAAATCTGAGTTCATGGTTATCACCACTATTTGCTTAAAAGTATGCACACCGATACTGTGCATATTTTAATGTAGCCCAAATATTTGTTTCTGTATTTTATTACTGTTACGGTGTGTGCCTTTTTACTATATGTGGCTTTATACTGTGAAATTAGGTGAATGGAGATAGGGATGCATTAGAACAGGAAAGGGGACCTCACCATTGCTTGAAAGAAGATTAAATGGGGTCATGGACTTGGGAAAGTAGAAAGTTCCACTCGAGTGTGAAATAGTTTTTACCCTTCTTAATGGAAATTTCGAGTACCTGGTGGTGGAGGAGTTGGGTTGTGTCTCACACCTCTGCCCAAGGGCCTGCTGTCACTACCTCCCAACTTTGAGGACCCTTCACCCTCCATCCCCTTGCGAATCCCCTCCCAGCCATTCACTGCTGCTTCGAAGAGCTACTGCCAGGGGCCAGTAAACTAAAGCTTATTTTAACAAAGTATATACTGTGTGAGTCATAACTTCCCTTCTTTCAGTGAAAGATCAAAATGGGTTTTGGGCTCCTAGTAGTGAGCCTATCCCTCAGCCCTCATTTGAAGTCTGTATTAATGGTGTCTATATAGATATGGCAGAAATAGAACTTCGGGGGATCAAGAGCTAGATAATCATTAATTTGCTTCTGTGCATCACCGATGAAGAGTACAACCATGGCTACTGGTTACCTGCTGATAATTGTTAATGAATGCATGTGGTTATCAGGCACTGTGCTAAGCTCTGGGAGAGCGAAAGAGATGAGTGAGGCACAGTCTCTGCCTTGAAAATCCCAAAATTCAGCTGGGAAGAAAATTGCATGTGAACAAATAACTTGAAATCGAGGTAATTTTCCAAATGCGTAATAGGTGGGTAAGCAGGATACAATTTGTTACCCTGGCAGCGGTTCTAATACCACTTCCCCTTTGATAGAGCTTCCTGGTATCTCTCTCTTAATTCCCTCCTTCTGTCCTCTGCAGTCTGCCTCTGCCAGACAGTTTCTCAGGGTGTATGTGAGAGAGAGGGAGGGAGTGCTGCAGAACCCAAAAATGTATGGAGAAGAACAAAAGAAAGACTTGCTGGAGAAGTTTACGTGTTACGTACCTAATAAAGATGGGAGAGAGGAAAGCAGCGAATAAAGTGCTGGGGTCCAGGAGGAGAGGCTTCATGACGAACAGGGTGTCTGGTGTTTGAGGGCTCCTTAGAATTAGGATATGAGGGATTGTGTTTAGCCTGTGAGGGTTGTGCTTGTTCAAATGCGGCATCCCTCTGAGACGGGACCATAGGGGTCACGGTCTTCAGAGGATTATGGACCTGGAGTCTCAGAGGAACTCAGGAACTGGAGAGTTGCCCTGATAGGAAGTGATGGCTTTTGAACTTGGCCCCAAAGAATGGATGATTTTCAGGACGCCTGAGTGGCTCCTTTGGTTAAGTGTCTGCCTTCTGCTCAGGTCATGATCCCAGGGTCCGAGATGAAGCCCTGAATTGGGGGCCCCTGCTCTTTGGGGAGTCGTCTTCTCCCTCTCTCTCTGCCTGCCACTCCCCCTGCTTGTGCTCTCTCCCTCTCTCTGTCAAATAAATAAAATTAAAAAAAAAGCATGAAGCACTTTCACTATATCATAATAGAGTCCGTAGAGAGACTGTCTTTTGAGCAGGGGACACTTTCTAAATAAAATTGGAGAGTGGAGCAGTGTCTTTAGGAAACTAAAGATAGCCTGACCACTGATCTTTTATTTCTCTAAAAACAAAGTATATTCTCTTTAGGGTAAAGTCAATAAGTATATTCTGTATTTTTGCTCTGTGATAAATAAAAGCTCCTCTTTAATTAAATAAGAAGTAGTGTGGGTTCTATAGGCAGTCATAAATAAGACTGGAAAAGCTGGTTGAGGTCAGAAATCAACGAACTAGCTTCTGATACAGCACTGATTTTTGTCACGATATTTCCTCCTTCAACTGAGTTGATCGTGTGGTGACCTGGATCCTTTGTTTGGCTTTTTGTGGTTGTAAGAAAGAGTTTAAGGGGCATTAGCTTTTTCCCCGTCGTGAATGGGCCTGCTGGCAGGGTTATTCCAGGAAGCCACTTTCCACTGCTGTTTTATGGAGGCCAGGTCCTCCTTCTCCTCGCCTTTGTAAAATCATCAGACAGGCATGTGATGTGCGCTCTGCCACCCGGAGTGTTGTAACTGGAGTGAGTGACCGACCCAAGGACAAGAAGGAATGCTGGAGATAACATATGGCAGGAGCAGTGGAATTAGCCTTACCTTGGCTGCTAGAGCAGCTCCAAGGCAGTTACCCTCCTTCTCAGACCTCTGCACTCAGCGTAGTCCCTGCTCTTTTTAGAGCCTAGCGCCCCAACACTCTTGCCTCTCTTTCCTACTCTGATAATTTTCCAATAAGTCCCCTTTATCTTTAATAATTCAAAATATATTTGTTACTGGGAACCAAGAACTTGACCTGACCCTGGGGCCCAAAGCTCTCCTTCATCCTGCTGTGAGCAGAGTGATATTAGCCCAAAGACATGCTCTGAGGACAGCCCTTACTTAGCTCAGGAAGTTGATAAGGTATCCAAGAGTTCTACGCTTTGCAGCTATTTTTCCACCTTGCGACGTAACCTCCCTGCAGCAAGGGCGGGATAATTATCACACTTTGCCAGAGAGCAGAATGGGAAGTCCTGGGAGGTTAAATGACAAGCCCAGGGCAGCAGAGCCAGTCAGTTCTTAATCCAAGATTAAAGTCACATGTTTGGCGTACAAGTGTGTATGTGAGCAGGAAGTTCAGCCTATGGACTTTTACACCTGAGTGTGGAATAAGAGCACAAAGCCCTTTGTTATTGTGTCTTTGAAGGAATTAACCTCCTTCATCCTGAAGGAAGTGTCAGGGGAGTGACCGGGATCCTTCTGTGATGTCCTTTTGTTGCAGGGTCGGGAGTAGACACTAGCTCGGGTTTGTTTTTCGTGTAACCCAGAGAGTGCTTGATGATTTCTTACATCTGTCACTAATTCTTCTCTTGCTGGGCAGAGTGACCACAGCTTCCCTCAGGCCCTGAAAACCGCTTAGGACACAGAAGGAAAAAAACAAACAAACCCAGTGAAGTCTTGCTTTCGGCTGATTCAGTGTCGGCCCCTGACCCCTGGTTCCACCCCTTCCCCTGCCCTCTATTGAAGTGATGTCAGTTGTCTTTGGAGCACACTTAGAATTTCCTTCTCTTTATTAACTAACACTTGTCATTTTTTCTTCCCTGATAACAAAGAAAATCATGTTTATTTTTTTTTTTACAGATTGTGAACTCCAAAAAAAACATGCAAAAGAAAATTACTGATAATGTTACCATTCAGAAATAACCATTTGTGACATCCTTCTAGTCTTTTCTTCTATGTACGGGTTTATAGATAGGCTCTATATATCACACATGCATATATATGTAATATATATACATACGTATATGATACAATTGAAAAATAATGCCTGTAGGATTCTGTTTATATTTTGTAGTTTTCTTTTATTCACTAATGTATCAAAAACATCCCTTCAAGATTTTCGATGACTGTGCAGTATTTTAATCATAGAGACACACCATCATTTATTTAACATACACGCTATTGTGAAGCATTCATGTTGCCCTTCTTGCCACAGAAATCATCTCGATCCTCCTTAATTATATATCATTTGGATAAATTTTTACAAATAGAATTGCTGGCTCCTTGAGAAGACGTTGGAGGAACAGTTTCAGCTTCCTAATATGGCTCCTTGATCTTTTCTTAAAATGGCTTTGCAGTTTGACAAGTGTCTTATTCTGTTTGGGCTGCTATCACAAGATACCACCAACCGGGTAGCTCATAAACCACAGACATTGACTTCTCACCATTCCGGAGGCTGGAAGCCTGAGATCTGTGTATCAGCGTGGCCAGGTAAAGGCCATCTTCTGGGTGCAGACTTCTTTTTGGATCTTCACACACTGGAAGGGATGAGCTGGCTCTCCAGGGCGTCCTTAGTAAGGGTATCAATCCCATTCCTGTGGGCTCTGCCCTCACGACCTCATCACCTCCCAAAGGCCCCACCCCCTAATGCTATCACCTTGGGAATTAGATTTTCAACATAGGAATGTGGGGGGTGGGGGCATAGACATTTAGACCACAGAAGTAAGTTATCCTGAGGTGGGGTTGGTGGCATGAGAAGGTTTTTAGTGATAGAGAATGCATGCTTGGATTATGAACAGTTCATTAAAACTCAGGGCCTTGGAGAGTTAGCAGTGGTGCCCATGGAGGGAGGCTTTCAGGCCCTAATTCAGCCCAACACTGGACTGGGAATGGTAGTGAAGAACTAGTATAGACAAATGGGAACACAGGGTCTCAGGCTGACCAAGGCCCACACTTAGGGAAGCAGAGGACTGCCACAGATGCCTTGTGAGAAGTTTATGGCAATTCTCAGTTCTCTGACAGCGGTAATAACCCTCCTGATCTATGCCCAGCTGCCCAAAGCATCCATCCAGATGTGTGCTCCAGCATTTGGCTCACTTGTTAAGCTTCTTCCCATTAACTGCACAATCTCTGCATATAAATAAATCCCAGAATATTTTAGCCATCTGTTGTGCTGATGGCTCTTGGGATTGGGAACATGGAAATCTGAGACACTGAGTGCGCACAAGCAGCTTTGTGACCATTTGAAAATTCCACTCACTAGTATGCAGGTATTTTTCTCTCTCTCTCTCTCTCTCAAAAAAAGAGAGGGGGAGGTGGGGGAGGGGCAGAGGGAGAGGAAGAGAGAAAATCTTAAGCAGACTCGACCCCCCAGTGCAGAGCTCGACGCGGGGCTCAGTCTCACTACCCTGACATCTTGATGTGAGCCAAATCAAGAGTTGGTTGCTTAACCAACTGAGCCACCCAGATGCCCCTAATATGCAGGTATTTCTTTCTGCCTGAATAGAAACCCCCAAATAACAAAAATAGCACCCCTACCTACTGCTGGAAAATGTTTTAAAAATTGTGATGATTCTCCTTGTAGTATCTTATACGGATTTTCTAGGAGACAAAGTTTCAAGCCCAAGTAGTTTATTGGAAGGTGCAAGAGAAATGGGTAGGTGAAGAGGAAGCGATTATGGGACGAGAAGGCAGCAATAAAGAGCTTATTAGCCCAGAGATGAAGTGGATGAGTGGAGCTTAATTCCCCTGAGAAAGTCTGAAATAACAATGCAAAATACAAACCTGAGAATTACTGTAGTTGAAAAAGCAGACACTAGGTTGGAAACAGACAAGTGGGAGATTTAGTGGGGCAAACGTCTATGAGAGGGTCAGGAGACTGTGAGCAGGAGCAGGAAGGGAGCACTCAGGCCGTGTGGTAGGGCTGATGAAGGGGGGGGGGGGGGAAGGAGGACCCAATAGGAAGAGCCTCAGACCACAACACCATTCTGAAGACATGGCATCTGGGCCAACAGAGAGTCCCCTGCAGCATTAGCCCACCGAGGCTGGAATGGCTCATGCTGGTACCTCCTCCCCCACCCCCCGTGCCCAGTCATTGCCTGGGACGGTCCAGCCCAGAGGGGTCTTCACTAGGGACTTAATTTTCCTTCTATCTCACTGGCCACTCTATCTCAGTTCCTTTTGCTGGATTATCTTTCTCGTCCAGATTTCTTAGTGTTGAGGTTCCTAGGTCATCTCTCTTTGGCTCTTTTCCTGTTTATATTCACTCCACATGTTCCCTGCTAGTGTCAGGATTTTAATTGTCATTTATATACTCAAGATGTCCACTTTGAGTTTTATATCTCTGGCCTTGACCTTGTCTCTGAGCTCTCCACCTACATATCCAACTGCCTATTTAGATGCTGATAGGCATCCCAGAGTTAATACATTTAAAATACAGCCCAACACAACTCAAACTTGTATATTGCCCTCATGTGTGCTTTTAATTCTTCCTCCTTTATCTCAACATAAGCTTCGATAAAGACAGGCGTTTTGCCTGTCTTATGTTCTATCCCCAAGAATAGCACATAATATTTTTTTTTAGACAAAACGAATAAATAATATTCCCTAGCCCTTGGGGCAGGAGACAACCCAGCATTATCTAAGGTGCACTCAGTATTTGAATACTTGACTCAGTCTCATGAGCTAAGCCGGAGGCCCCATATAATTGTTATTCAGTGAGGAAGAGTGAAGAGTTGGTACAAAACCCAGAGGCAGTAAAGAGTTTAGCACTTTAAAGAACACACACTACCTTAGAAGAGATAACAAAACCACCGTCCTAGCAGAGGATAGTCCAATGAGCACAGTTAAGCTAAGGATATTAATAGATTACACTAAGTGCTTTACATAAATCATTGGCCATAATCATCAGAACAGCCACGTAAAAGATACATACTCCATTACCTCTGGGTTGCAACTGAGGGGTCTGAGCACTTCGGAAATTTTCTGAAATAAAATGATCTGGGATACAAATCCAGGTTTATCTGATCCCAGATTCCTTTCTCTTTTTATGCTGTCCTCTGAGATAGGAGTGAAAATTCAGGGGGTTGTTCTGAAGTATCTCTAAGCTCTGGAAGGGAAGCTGGGTCTATTCATGATGGAATAGCTTCTGTGACGGGAACCCAAAGAGGTTCTGTACTTAGATTATTTAAAGCAAAACGAGAGCAAGTCAAAGATTTGGGTCTGGGAGCAATTTTGTGTCAGAATGCTTGGAGGAACCAAATGTGACATACAGTGCCCCATTTCCTGAACAGTCCCATGTAAAAACAGATCCGGTAGCCAACTCTGTGGGTGCTCCATTCACAGCCTCTTGGGTCCCTGTCCTCATGCACGATAACTTAGTGCCTGCAGGGGGGGGGGGGGGGCAGAGTGCCCGATAATGGTGGCGCCGATAGACTGCGCCCATGGCGCTGAGAGGCCAAGTTAGTCAAGGACTGAGAAATTGCCACTGGATTAGGAAACCTTGGTGACCTGGAGAAGAGCTGTTTTGGTGGAGTAGTGGAGGCAAAAAAGTTATGGGAGCAGATTAAGGACTGAATGGGAGGAAAGAAAACTGGAATAGTGAGACAAACTCTATGAATGACTTGATAGCAACCTTCCCCATAAAAAAACAAAAAACAAAAAGCAATAAATAAATAAATAAATAACCCACAGCTCAAATTCCATGCTTTTCTTTCTTTTCTCCCCCGCCCCCATGTTTTTCTAATAGTGCAGAAATACTGTCCTCAGGTATTAGACTTTGGAGGTATTGAAATATCAGAGAAGAGCAGCAGGGTGACATAGGCAGTACGAATCCTATAACCTGTGTTTCAGGCCTCGCCTAAAATCTGACTAGGTTTATGGCTTTGATTAAGTCGTTCGCCATTTTCTTAATCCCTTATCTATACAATCATGATCTTCCCGGTGATAGTTTTGATTCAATTGTTTTCTGAAGAAATTAATTTAGTTTTTTCAAATAAGATCTCATTTTCTTCTCATAATACATGCCTGTTTACTGACAGTATCTTTAGTAAGGATATTTTTAAACAATGTTCTATTCTCCCATTTTAAGTTTTTACCTGCTCACAAAATCATTTCTATAATGGCTCTAGACGACTCGATTACTCCATTACTTCCCTTTGGATATGACCTGTCAGTTATCATTAATTTGTGTGTGTGATCTTGTCAGGATGTTGTGTCTACGGGATGCATTTTTGTTTAAGCCACTATTAACTAATTAGGACATCAATGTTGACAAAGATAGTAGAATTGGCATTTATAATATCCCATATTGTTTTCAGCTAGAAGTTTGCCAATATCTGGAAAATATTCTAAGGAAGTTTTTTAAATATGGCATACTGCTTTGTGTGTATTTTCCCACTCATTTAATGTGCCAAGGTATTTGAAAATTTTGGTAGTGTTAAATTTATTTTAAAATAACTTTTTTTTTTTTTTTTTTACAAAAAGCATAAAATGGAATAAAGTTTAGTTGGGCATATTCTTTGGACCAAGATCCATCTAATTCTCTATCTTGGTTCTGCCATCAGCTATGTTAGAACCTTCTAGTCACTAGGCATCTCATCTCTAAGGCTCATTTTCCTTTTGTTTAAAATGGGAGACTGAGTCTTGTGAGGAATCAAAATATGCTTATAAAATGTTAAACACAGCATGTACAACTACGTAAATGTTTAGGAGTAAAAGAGCAGCTCACTAAGTTTTGAAGTGTTAAATGTTACAACCTGGTACCTGGCCTCAAAGAATTTATACTCCATTGAGAAGATGTTACACGGAGTACAAGGGAATTTATGGGAGCTGGTTGGACCTATGAAAGCCAAGAGCTAAGAGGATGCAAGAAGGGAGGGAATACCTCCAATGAGGGGTATTAGGGAAGACTTAATGGCAAATATGATATTCTCTTTATGTGTGTATGTATGAGAGAGTGAGCGGAGGGGGGGAGAATCTCAAGCAGTCTCCATGCTGAGCATGGAGCCTGATGCCAGGCTCAGTCTCACTATCCAGAGATCATGATCTGAGCTGAAACAAAGAGTCAGACACTTAAACTGACTGAGCCACCCAGGCACCCCTGTGAGTATGATACTCTTGAGAGACAGATGTTGTCTGGTGGGTAAGGCAGGCGAAGGGAGAAGAGGAGCGTAGGGATGAGCTAAGGGAAAGGAAGGAATGACTTTGCAGGCAGAGCAGCTGGAACGAGGAATGGTGAATAATTCCAGGTCTCTGGGGCAGAGAGTGAGCATTATGTTGAATTGTGAGGTGAGAGTGGTGGGTGCATTGAGGGTAGATGTAGGGAGATCATGGAAGATTTTAAAACCCAGGCTGTGGTGTTCATACATTTTATAAGCAACGGTGAAAACAAAGTTTAAGGCAAGAGAATCATAAAATCAGGACACTGAAGCAGTAGGTTGGAGGATGCAGGGGAACCTGGAGGTGGCATGTTTGGTTGGTGGTCTGGGGGGTAGTTCAGATGAGCCATAGTGAAAACACTTACTGGGTGGGGGCATTTGGAATTAAAGGAAAGGCAGAAATAGATCTAGCTTAGAGGTGGCCCTCCAACAACCTGGTAGCCATGTGGGCACAGGCAGTGAGGGAGGGAAAATAATAGAGCTGATCTCAAGGTTTCAAGATATGAGGATATAGAAGATTTGAGGACAGTGTTGGTAGAAGGAGGTAGACTGGGGGCTAAAACCCTCATGCCTCTAGGGACTGGGCAGGAAGGGGCACGAATGGAGTCAGTTAGATTGTAACTATGGCGGGGGGGGACTGTGGATACTGTGCTGTCTCGTACGGGCAGCAGCATCTCCTCAGCTTTGTCCAGCTTTTACCGTGGAGGAATTTCTGTCCAATATACCAGATCTTTAAATTTTGAAGAGAAACCAGAATCTCAAAAGTGAGAATAGTTTCTCCTGGTTTGTTTCTTTAAATTTGATTAGTTTTAGACACTGTGTGGATCAAAGCAAGGGGTAAGGGTTGAAAACTTATGCATTTGTAATTTTCCTGATTGCTTGATGTTCTCATCCATGTATCTGTTTAAATTACTGTTTGCATTTAGCATTCACGTGCACTTTTTCAGTTGCTTTAGGATGAATATTAGGCATGCTTACTGTTTACTGTTAGTACATATCCCAAGTAAATGGTCCATTTGTATCCCAGTGGTTTCTCCTGCAAGATATTACTTTCAAGAGATCTTAAGAAGTGATGAAAACATTGAAAATACGGACTTGGAAATAATTTTTTTTTTCAGACTGGGGTGTGTGTGTGTGTGTGTGTGTGTGTGTGTGTTTATGTAGTTTCAGGTAAAAGGCAAAGTATGGACAATTACATTTTTGAATAGGCTGAACTTCTGTGACTTGAACTGCAAGCACACAAAGAATGAAATTTAAAACATTTAGGGAAGAGCACAAAGAAAAGAACAAGATCTGGGTGAAATATTTTTTTTACTGGATATCAGCAAGCTGATTTCCCAACTTAATGATAAAAAATGACATGTATTTTATATGGGGCTATGATGATAGCTCAGTTGACTTCATTTTAACCAACACCTTTTAAGAAATACCATGAAATAAAAAGCATTGGGATAAGGCAGATTGGAGGCATCATTTACAAATATTTGAACAGATCCTTCAATACAAGCATTCACATCAGATCTGCCCGATGTTGGTCTTTACATAGCAAGTTTTGCTGTCATTGAAATAATGGAAATATTTTTTTTTGGGGGGGGGTGGAAATATAATCTGTTCCAGTATAGAAAAAATAAGACTATTGTGTTACTGAAAGAAAGCTAATGGAAGAGAGTAAGATGTGAGGCATAATTCTGAAGGTGAAATGGATCATTTGATTCTCTGCCTAATCATTTCATCTTCTCAGTGTGGTATTCATCTTGCAGCTGGTTGCCTGGTAACCTGGTGATTATTAGGGACAATCATGGTGTATCAATATTGAGGGTACAGGTGACCATGCATGTGGTCCCTGCTCTCTTTCGGGCTGAGTAGGTAGTAATAGATGGCTTTCAGGTCTAAGAGGGAGGGTTTTGTTGGGGCAGGATAGAATGCTGGGCATCACATAATCCCACCTCTACCTCATACTGCCTATGGCTCTTGGGAAAGTTATTTTACTCAGACGATCTCAGTTCCCTCATCTGTCCAACGGCAATAACCTCAGTACCTGTCTCTCAAAGTTATTCCGAATCTTACATGAGATTATATATATAAAATGTACAAATGCGGGATACAGTTATGCTCAATTTGAACAATACTACTCTCTTATTAAAAAGAACAAGGCTTGGTTTTTGGATGCTGATTGGAAAACCTGAAGTTGTTTTTTTAGAAGCTGAATTAAATAACTAATGGTGATGTTTAATAAATCAGGTGGAATTCCTGAGTTGGACTGAAAAGAAACTTATTCTGTGTAATTAAACCAAAAAGAATTTGTTGTAAGGATATCTGTGGTACACAAATTCACAGGGTGATTCAAGACCTTTATTTCCAGCTATTGTAAAATTCATGTTTTTGGTGTTTTTGTTAAAACAGACACTACTCACATCTGTCTTAAAATTGTCCTAATAGATAGAGCAACTTAGGACACCTACAAAGTGAGTAGCGCTCCTAGGATTGGGTAGTTCCTAGCCTGTATAACTTTGTGGATTCCTAGACACTTTGTGAGTCCTCTACTTACAGAGGAAGTCTTGTACTCTTAGTGGGGATTGTAGCACAAAGAAAGATGCTTGCCCCCTGAAAAGCTAGTCCTGAATACAACTTCTGGGAAATATAACTATGAATGGAGCAGTAGAAGACATAATTCTACTCATGCATATAGTTTTTTATACATACCCCTTTACAACCCATACTACCTTGCACTGTATACGTACCTGCAACAAATTTTCATCATGAGCTGTCCTAAAGGAAAATGCACCAAGGTGGAACCAATGTTCTTGCTGTAGGGTGTGGTGTGTGACATTCAGAGTTGTGATTGGTAGGAAGAATTTAAGAGCACTAGACTCATTGCTTGAATTTGTTCTGGATTGAGAAAGTGTTTCTGCGGAATTGCTTCATTTATCCATTAGTTCAACAAATTATGAATGTAAATTTTCCGGGTACTGGCTAGACACTGGGGGTAATGTGATGAGCTCTATCGGTACAATTCTTACCCTTACTGACTTAATACTCTAATGGAAAAGATAGACTTTTAAACAAACTATAACAATTAAGTGTCATAAATGCTATCATAGAAAAAGTATAGCCACTTATGGAAATGAGTAGAAAGAACACCTAATGTAAGGGTTCTGGGGGAAGTGTTACCATCTTGATTTTGATTTGACTCAGTCCCCTTTAATGAAATTATTGGCTCTTTGGCCCTGTGCTGTAACTAGGCACCTAGAGCAATTTCTAGGTGAAAACAATTAGGGACCTCACATAGGAAAATGACCACCTTTATTTCCACTAAAATTGGGATCAGTGACAAAGGAGGAGGGAGGAGAGTTGGAAATGTGTCTGACAAGTAAAACTATGTGTTGCCATGTGCTTGTTATAGGCAGAGATAGATAGATCTAGATATTTTTTCATGGATGACATAAAACTTTCAATTAAGATCTCAGTAGGCATTTAATATAAAACTCCTACATGAAATTTTTTTCATTTGTCTTGATCAACAAATTGTTTCCTGGGGTGATAACTACAAATAATCTGATGTGGCAGAAGGAAGAGCATACAGCACTTATGTTCATGGATAAAAGTGTGCTGGCTGATGGCTCTGAGGTGCCAAGGAGATTCTGGTCAGGGACAGACATGTGGTGGGTGGAAGGGGTGGGTGGATTGCAGTGGTTATGATTGCCATTTTAGCACAGCCATGTAGGGATGCCAAGAACTTGACAGCATGACACAGAGCTGGAGGGGAAGACAAGCCAATTAGGGGTGGGCTCCAATTCATGGTTGACAGCCAAGGATAATTTGTGGTTAACAGAGCAGGCAAGCTCACACTCCACACGTGCATACGCATTCTGGAAGTGTTTTAAGTGAGATTATCTCAGTGGAGTGTGTCTAGCTTTGAACTTTAGTCACTGACTGGTTAATATGCCAGTATCTCTTTGTAAGTTCTTTTTGAGTACTTACCTCAATTGAAATAGTTAAATATAGATGTGATAAATGAGTTTATTCTAGACTTAAGGCCTTTGCACTTGCCACTTGCGCTGCCTAGAACAAGCTGTCCTCAGATTGTTCTATGCAGCTTAAATATCACTTCTTCAGAGACTTTCCTAAGGTCCTGTTTAAAGAAGTTAGACTCAATTCCCGCTATATTGAATTGTGTTATCTTGTGGCATGTATTACTTAAAGGAATTGTCTAAAGATTTTTGCAATTTTATTTTTCTTTATTGTAGGTATTCCCTTTCTGGTGTGGAAGCTCTCTGAGAAGGACCTTCTCTGTCTCATTCGCTGTGGGACCCTCAGAGCCTAGAACACTCACTGGCACTTATCTCTCTATGCTTGTGGACAAGGATCCCATCTTAGACACCTTCTTCAGTCTGATGCCCAGCACAGTAAGTGGATGTAAAAGATTGCCATTAATGTATAAATTTATCTAATGACAAATAGCATTAAGTTTTATAGAGGTGACTGATACTGAACATCTTCTAGGGAAAAAAAGGGCCAGTTCACTTAATCAACTTTTAAATTAATTTAAAACCAGCTGGAATTTTTGTGTATGTGTGTGTTCAGCTTACATTTGAGCACTGTTTTGTGATAGGTGCTTTAGGAAATCAAAGAGAAGAGTTAAAGTAGCTCTTGCCTTTTAAAATCTTATACTCCGTTGTAATATAGCAGATGAAAAGCGTTCTTCCTTCTTCGGAAGTGGTACTTAGCTGTGTTCTTGGATAAATAACATTGAAAGAATGAATAAATGAGTAAAAAAACCAATGAGTGAATAAAAAAGAGATGAATTAGTGATAGGAGTTAGAACAAGATACAGCTAATTGTCAGAGTCTATTGCTAGGTGGGGGGGTTGATCCAGTGAACTTTTTGATGCATAAGGTAGTATGAATTTATTTATTTTTTTATTATGTTCAATTAGCCAACATAGAGTACATTATTAGTTTTTGCTGTAGTGTTCAACAATTCATTAGTTGCGTATAACACCCAATGCTCATCACAACACGTGTCCTCCTTAATACCCATCACCCAGTTACTCCATCTCCCCACCCCCCTCCCTTCTGTAGCCCTCAGTTTGTTTCCCAAAGTCCAGAGTCTCTCATGGTTTGTCTCCCTCTCTGATTTCTTCCCATTCAGTTTTCCCTCCCTTCCCCTATGGTCCTCTATGCTATTCCTTGTATTCCACAGATGATGTGAATTTATTTTTTAGCCAGTGGAAACCAGTGATTGTTTCCTTGTGTTCCTATCATTGTTTCTTACTCGTGTGCATTGTTTTCGACACCCCCATGCTTGGAATGCCCCATGCTTATAATCTTTGTATATACAAAATCTGTGTGCTGAAGAGAATAATCATATATCACCCTTTCTGTGTAATATTTTACTACCTCCCTTGTAGTAAGTAATTTCTCCTATTTCTGAATTTCAAGATTCTCTGCCTGTGGTATTTAACCCTTTCCATTGCTGATTTATCTGAGTAGCCAACTTTCAGTAATTCATTCAATAAATATTTACTGGAAACATATTCCATGTCAGGTAAAAGCTAGTTTTGGAGAAACAATGTGAGCAACCGACATGGACAAGGCAAATACTAGTTTGCCCTGGATTGTAGAGTTTAATAATAGAGCACAGTATTAATGGCTTTTCTCTGTTGAGCACTTTAACCAGTTTGACAAGATAATTATTTTAGCATATTGTAGCAGGTAAGGACATAAGTTTTAGGTTCCATACCTTATGTTTCCACTCCTGGCTCTATTGCTTAGTAGGTATGTGACCTTAAGCTGATAATGCAACCTCTTAAAACTTCTGCCTGAGTTATTTATTACCACAAATAATGCTGTGTAATAATCCATATGAAAGTAGATGAAAACAGATTTTATTAAGCTCACTGGGTGGTTATTCGGGTCTGGGCCAGGCTAGGCTGGTTTTATTTTGGCTAGCTGAGTTGTCTCTGATGAGCTGACAACTCAGCTGGGCAGATGGAGCAGTCTAGGATAGCCTCACGTGGGATGGCTCTTCTCTGCGTGGTCTCTCGTCCTCCACTGTGCAAGCCTGGACTTGTTCATGTGGTGGTCGTGGAGCTCTACACCAGCTGGTCATCTGGGCTCAGAACTGGCGGTGTCACGTCTGCTACGTTCTCTTGGCTAAAGCAAGTCCCAAGGCCAAACCAGATTCACCAGGTAGGGATTCCACCTTTCTATGAGAATTACCGGAAAATTACATTACATAGGATACGGATACAGGGGGCCGTGAACAATGGTTGGCTGCTTCTGTACTCCATTTAGTACAACCTCAGTCTACAAAATAGAGATGATAACAGTACCTACTTTTACAGGTGGATTGTGAAAATTATATGAAATTGTGTGCAAAGGCTGGGATGTCACCTGGCACTTCAGAAATGTTAGGAATTTGTTATTATATCATTTATCCTCACACCAACCACATAGAAATATTACCCTCATCTTACCAGAGAGTTTAAGTTCCTTGTTCCTGATCACAGAGTCCGTTGAGCCAGGATGCAAATCAAGGTTTGTTTGAAAACTTTGTAGCAGAAACTTTCTAACTGTCCCCTAGATCTGTTTGTTTCTTGGTGCGTGTGTGTGTTTCGACACATAAGCAGACTACATACCAGCCAGCCTTGCCGTAGGTGTGATTCGGTCTAGCCCACAGTGAGCAGTATGGCTCAGGAGGGAGCGAGTCCAGATCTCTGAATCTCCATTTCCATAGAGGAGAAGTGCCTGCAGATGAGAAAGTCTGGTTTTGAATTTTAGTGAGCCAGAAATAAACTTTTATTGTGAACAGCCAGTGAAGTGTTAGAGTTTGTTTAGGCAATAATGTGCTAAGTGCTACAGTTAAGTGGTAACAAACTAGCTGTAACAAAGTGACTAATACTGGCTGTAACAAACTAATAGTACCTGTACCAATGGGTGTAACAAACTTCCACTAGTGGTAACAAACTAGCCCGTTATAGCTAGTTGTTACTAGTGGTGACAAACTAAGCAATACAGAGTTTAATTTCTAAAACACTGTGCTGTACAACTCGAGAGTAAAGACTATTCTGGTGGTACTTGCACACGTCAGATACTCTGAAATTCATTGAAGAAATGAGAAGATTCTAAAACCAAACGTAAGCTGCCTGGTCCTATTTGCTCTTTGTCTTCCCTCTCGGTCTCTGATTTCTCTGCCTTACATCCATTCAGAGAACCTTGTTCCTGGTCAAACCAGACTGACTGTAGGGGTAATGTATGTCTAAGCTGGGCTGGAAGATCAAATTCTGTGGTTAGAGTATCGTTATTACCATCCATTTTAATCTACATGAACAAAAACACACAGTATTGTCGTGGAAAATGAAAAAAAAATATTGAGGTGGTTTTTTCTGTAGATGGAAAATGCCTGTTTCAGGGCCTCTATTGTTCAATTCTGAGGACATTGTCAGGAATTGAGGGGTTAGGGAAGTTCTTAGAGGATTGTGAAAGGGGCTTTTAAGCACTCTCTGTGGAAAAAGAGTTAAAAATGGAAAGGGAAGGAAATTAATAATCAAAGAGCATGAAATTTACCCTCCCATTGGCCCAGAAAGAAGAATTTGTACTAATTGGCACCATTATAGAAGCTTTAGCAAGACAATTGGGACTTTAAATTATGACAATTCTAAGAGACCTCAGCTATTGACATTACTTGAAGAATTTGCCTTTTGTCTTAGAGGTTCATAGAACCATAGAGAGGCAGACTATACAGATTTGGAGCCATGGAATAAGAAGTCTAGTTACATGTCTTAAAAAGACAAAAATATAATGAAATCTCAGTGCAATAGAATCCAACTTTTAAAAAATTGCCATTTCTGTTTAGTAACTCACTTTAAAAGAAAGAATAATAATATAGCTAACATTTAATGAGTACTTACTATTTGCCAAGCACTCTGAATTGCATGAGAAAGAGGAAAATAATAAAATTGAGATGAAATTAGAAATTTTGTGAAAGCAAATTCTTTTTACGATGTACCAGATACCAGGAACGTTTTGGGTAAAGAGAGTAAACTTCAAGTCTTGTACTGAGTTTTGGTTCTGGCACTTGGGTAAGCATGTTACGTCTCCAATCCTGGGTTAATTCATCTGTAGACTGGGAATAATGGTAACTTCCATTAGGGGTCAATAAGATAAAACTTGTGAAGGTACTTTCTAAGCTACAAAATGTAGGGCACACAATGATACATATATTAATCTCTTACAGATATACACGCATCTAATTTATTTCATTCACAGTAGGTCTGGTGTGAATAAACAGTACAACAGAGGTTTGAGAAAACTTTAAAATATTTTTGTGATGGTTCACATTTGGAAAACACCCCATATGTTGTTGATGTCCTTTATTGCCCAGTAAACAAGGGAAAATCCACAACCAAATCGACACATCACAACAAAAACACAGCTCTAACACAGAGCAAGGGACAATGTTCAGAGACATCTGCAGATGATTGTTACATGATGGAAATAGTAAATGAGCTAATTCATTAATATATTTCATTTATTCCAGTAAGTCATTAGATACTTAAGGGAAGTGGCTTGTGTCAGTTCTCTTTTCATTAAATATTCATATTTGCTAATGGAAATTGTTCTGACAAATTGGGTAAATTGAGCAACTTAGAAATTTATGCCGCAAAAAAGCGGAGTTTGGGAATTCCCAGCGGGCGAGCTAATGCTTAAATCATTAACACTCCATTGATTTTATAATTAAAAAGCTGGAAAGTAAATATAGGGTGTGTTTTAAATGTTATGATAGCTGCTTGTCTTGATGCTTACATCACAAGCCTTTTGATTGAAGTATCCATTAGCTCCGCAACCTGCCTCTGTGATTGCTTCAGAAGAGCGCCTAGATTCTCTAGCGACAAAACCCCTCTATTGTGTCACCTATAAGGAAAAAAATACAAATGAAACACTTTGGCCATTTAGGAGTGAAGAAAAAGATCATTGAGTTCTAGAGAGTTTGTATATGGGATACAGTTCTTACTCCTGGAAGGAGAAAGGGGATGAGTTTCTGGACAACTAAGAGAGAAACTTAACCTCAGGGCTTTAGTGTTAGTCCGGTAATTGCTTAGCAAATGCTTACTATGTGCCAGCCCCAGAGCTCAGGATACTGTCACGAACAAGGAAAACGTGGTGCCTGAACTCAAGGGACTTGGAAGGTAGATAGTTAAGCAGATGGTAACAATGCAGGGAGGAATGTGATGGCAAGGAGCTGTGAGAACACAAGCAAGGGGACAGAACAGCCAGGGAAAGTCTTTCTGATAGGATGCCTTATGCTAGAACCTGAGGAGGAGCAGGAAGTAGGAATGTTCCAGGCAGCCGTCACAATATGGGCAGTAACCACGAGATTAGGAGTATGGCACATTCTAGGTACTGAAAGGCAGTGTGGAGAGAGCAGTGTTGACTCCTACAACCAAATGTGAACCACAAATATGAGTCCTATAGGCAAACATGACTGTATGATTTCAAATTATCTCGTAGTCAGATGAAAAAAGTACAAAGAAATGGATGAAATTAACATATATTTTTAGCCCAGTATATCCAGATATTAGCATTTCAATGCATAATCTATAAAATACTGATGAGACAGTTTACATGATTTTTTCATGCTAAGTCTTTGAAATTCTCTATGTATTTTCTACTTACTGCGCCTCTCAATTTGAACTAGCCTCATTTCAAGTGCTTTGCAGCCACATGGCTACTGTATTGGACGATAGTGGGCTAGACAGTAAAAGAAGGGATTCAATGCTGAGAGATGGAAATGGACATGTAGAAGGGAGCCACATCCTGAAAATTTTAATTTCTTCATCTGTATCCCACTTAATGAGACTGAGTGGTCTTTCGTCTTTAAGGTCCTTCTAGCTGTAAAATTATGTCTCAATGTGGGACTGCAGAGAACTGTCCTAAACTGAATGTTCTTAACATTTCAAATGTATTCTGTTACTGTTGTCATCTTCTTTTTAAATTACATGCCTCACCCGGAATGCCATAAAGAATGCACTTACTCTCACATGAATTTTTCTTTAAAACCCATTTCTCTTGGTTCATTAGGGCTTTGGTTTGACAATATCTATAGCAGACTTCGATGTCGTGGATTTTGCCTTAATTTTGCTTTGAGACGTATCATTCTGGTGTGGCGAGCCATGTTCTGAGTCTACGGGCGGTTGTGTCTCAGGCCTAAGCCTCTGTTCTTGGACAGTGATTGATTCAGTGATGGAAGTGCCACATAAGTCATGTTAATCAGGTCCAATCAGAGCTCATTCAGAGGGAAGTTTGCTTGAGCTATTCAAATAGAAGTGGTTTGTTCTCTTTCTACTGCTGAAAGTATTAGTAGGATAGATGTAAATTTGGTGTTAATGGCAGCCTTTTTTGTCACCATGTAAAGGGAGTTTGCTTGAGAGTGGAGGAAACAAAAGCAGAGTAAAGAGATAGGAGAGCTAAAACATTGAAAAAATGAAAATAGAAACAACAACAACAAAAATCTTTTGTGCTCCTGGATCCAGCTGTACCTGATTCAAAAAAATCTCCTTTTGGACTTGCCACTTTTGTAAATGTCTGATATGTTTTATTTATTTATTTATTTATTTATTTATTTATTTATTTATTTATTTATTTATTTTTTCTGCTAATGATTCTTAATTGGGGTTTCTGCTACTTAGAATGAAAAGAGTACTGGCTAAAAACTTAAAATAGATGTATTGTCACCCTTAATACAATTTCACAGAATGAACCCCAGAATTATGTTACAAGACCACTTTGTTGAATGGAAAATTCTAATATCTGTAAAAATATATTTCTTCTCATAAGCAACTATAGTTATTCATTAAGGCATTTGTCCACTTTATTCAACAAATGTTGATGACAAATCTACTCTTTTAGGTACTGTGTTCTATTTTATATATTATACCAATATTTACTTGATGGTCTTTCCCAATGCTCTGTAGTCTTTTGGTGGGTAAAATATTCTTCCCCAACCCCAAATAAAACTAAGATTTTGGAACTAAAAATAAAAGCAAACTCTGTATGAAAAGAGTTTCATTCTTTTTTAAATTATGCAAGTCTCATGCTCTTTAAGAAGAACGATTAATTCTCCCAGACTCCTCTTTTCCTACACATCCCATATTAATTTTCTCCATAATTTTCTGACTATAATTTTAGAACACTTAAGAATTGATCATCTCCAAAAATTATGACTAGAATAAATGGACAGCAAAAAAAAAAAATAAATAAGTCTAGGACTAGACCTTAATCTAGTGAATCAGAATCTGTGGGGAGGATAATTTAAAATGAATGTTCTTGGGCTCCTTCTGCTCAGAGATACTAAATGGGAGACTTTGGGGTAGAATCCTAGAATTTGCATTTTAACCAGCCCTCTTGGAGAATCACATGGATACTAAAGTTTTGGAATTACCTGTTTGCTCAGGAAAAAAAAAAAAAATTCCGTAAGCATTCTAGGATATAGCAAAGGCACAGGTTGCCTGTGAGAACTGGATCATCAGCATTTAACTATAATTTATCTGCTTTAGTCTAATAGCAAATAATTATTTTTAATGATCATAAACATTTCACATGAAAGAAATACTTTCTAAATATTCACATATTAGTGTGTGAACAGAATATTATTTATTAATCATGGGTAAGCACTATAGATCATCACCATAATTATCAAATTTAATTATAGTGTCTGACTCTGTCTAATGAGGGATTAGCAGACTAATATTAGCTTAAACTGGAAAAGTTAGCTTTTACTACATTTTTCAAACAACAAAAGTGGCTTGTTCCTAAACTCTATTCTTAAATATTTCATTCCAGTTCTTACTTGGTTAACTTTTTTTATATCTTCACATGAGTTTGGAGTTTTCAAGTTTATTTTGAAATTTGTATTGCCTTAAAACAATTGGTACACTGGATCCTTGTAGTAAGAGTGAGTATGAGGATAAGATCTTGTAGTGTCAACAGAGCCCCCTGAAGTTGGGATTTGGATAGGAGGATGGAGAGAGAAGCTCACAGTGGATGCCAACTGGAAATCTGGCTGTGCCCACAATACTTTCTGTGCCCTGGTAAGTTTTTGCATAGTTTATACATGGAGAAAACACCAAAGCTAAATAAAGCAGGTGAGAACATATTTCTTTCTCAAGAACTGATAAATAACTCTAAATGTTAGCTTCTGTTTCTGGCTAACTAGCTTACCTTTATTGATTTCATTCATTCAGTGGTGTTGATAAGGTGACTGCAGTATGCCAGGCACTGTACTAAGCACCTGGGATGGAATATTGAACAACATGGACATAGCCCTGCTCTCCTGTGGTCTAGCATTTGGTGATGGTGCTTATCTCTCCATCTGGTCCTATGTGCAGGGGTGCAGAGCATAGTTTTTCAGAGTTTTCAGAACATGATTTAGGTCCCACAAATTAAAGATCTGTTAGTATACTAGATATTTCATCTAACATGCATGATAATACCTGGTTTTATATATTGTAGTACGGTGCCTCTTCATCCAGTGTCCCACACAAGGAATACATAGGTTACTCCGTTAATTATTACTGCCAAACTACTTTCTTGCAGAGCATCCTGTCACAAATAATACAAGATAATTGTACCCTTTACTAAGTTACAACTTCACACACTGTAGCATGCAACCCCAGTGTACTTCATTAGGAAGAAGTTTCAATATGCACATTGACCCCCAGAATAACTTGAGGATCAGGAGGGCTGTCTTGAGGGGCCAGCTGTGACGTGAACTACTTGTTAGGTTTCATCAGCTGAAGTGAGCAATTATAATCAGTGCCACTGAGGATGATAATTAGACCAGGTCAAGCCGGTGTAAGCACTTGCCCACCTCTGCAGAGTATGGCTTCTCAAGGAGGAAGTGCTCACAAGGAACAGTTGAATGAATTGGAGGGCCTGGCAAGGTCTGGCTAAGGCCTGATAAATTTCCCCTAACTTTCCAAGCTTCTTTGTGTTTTCATTGACAGGAAGATACGGTTTTGGGGTTTGGTGCCTAGGAGAGTCAAATCCATCTTTTCTAGTTTTATAAAGCAATTGACAGGAAGAAAACATTGGTGGTAATATTGAGGCCATAAAAGCATTGAGTGGAGTTGGCTTTAAGGAAATGTTTAACAAAATTGCACAGGACCAGTCGCATCTACATCCTACATTGTTAATTCTGTGTTCTCTGATCTTGGGCAGACATATTGGTTAAGCAGTTCTTTGTTATTCTTTAATATTTTCTTAAGACTTGGAATTGCATCCCGCACATGCAAGTACAAGACTTAGGATTGGCAAATTTGTCATTAATATTGGGATAAAGTTGACATTGATTTTTCCTTTAGCAGAGCCAGAAACGTTTCCCCTCACTTTCTATTACTGAGTAAGGCAGCTTCTACAGGCCTTCTTTATGACTTGGCCCCTGGTAATGGCAGTAAAACCAGTTAACATAAACATGATCATACAGTATTTTACACTATACAAAGTATTGTCATAGATGTTTTTATATTTGATTTTTAAAGCTATGCTGTAGGGCATTATAGTTAAACTCACTTTGCGGACGAGGACATTAAGGCTCAGCAGAAAAGATCTTCAAGGTCACATGCCTTGGAAGAGGCAGACCTAGCCTCTTAATGCAGTTAGCTGTTCCCTTCCCATAGTGCTGAGTGCCTCCCTCAGAGTGAGCTGCGGCATCTTGTGCTCTCCAGAGTTTTTGGATATATCCAGTAGGAAAGGTGAAGAAAATGCAAGAACGTGAGCAGTAACAGCGATAGCGTGGTTGAGTGTTGCGTGTGTGCTCTGATGGAATGTGACTCTCAAGTCTGCTATTTATTAATTGATCTGGAGCCAGAAATTTAAATCCTCTAAGACTCAGTAACCACACCTATTGAAAACAGTAGGCAGTTTTTAAAACTGTGAAGGTCAAACAGTATTTATCTACATAATAATATTAAGGTGATGGTGAAGATGACGATGACCACTGACTTGGGATACTAGGGATCTCTTAAGTATCAGATATTTTACATACGTGATCTCTAAGTCTTCTAATAATCCTGTGAAATACATATTTTAATTCCTAATTTGTATATGGGAAAATGAAAACCAAAGAACTTATGTGCGTCGCTCTAGATCAAATGGCCAGCAAGAGCCCATGTTAGAATTTGAACCCATATTGGCCTGGCTACAATACCCATGTTCTTCGCTTAAGTTGTTCTAAAGCATTCTTTGAAAGAGACGAAACCCTTCAAAGGATCCTGGCCAATGACTTCACCTGAAATCAACTATCACCTTATTCCCTCAAATCCTTGACGTCATGAGTACCAGGCCCATGTCATATTCTGGTAGGATTTACTGTATAAGGAGTATGCACAGTAAATAAAATTTGAATTTTATCGCTTAGCACAGACAGTGGGTTGCTGTAAATGAAAATGCTACTTTCTGTGCTTACGAGCTCATATGTGTTACCCTAGGTTAAAAAAAAAAAAAAAAGGAAGAGCAAATTCATAGGAAACTATGTCTTGGAAAAAAATAATTGAATGAAAACCCAAATTGTGCCCCTATATTGCGACCATGTACTTAGCAGACCAGCAGATTGTATTCAGGCTGACAACTGAAGGGCCTTTGATGCTTCTTTGAAGACCTTACACCTGTATTCTTAGATCTTTGCCTCCATAAATCTGGAGATTATCAAGAAAAGCATTCTCCACATTTCATAAGTGAGGAAGCTGAGGCCCAAAGAAATTAAATTTCCTACCGGAGATCACACAACAAGTGGAATTGGGTTCTACTTCAGTTTCTCTCCATGACCCTAGATAGCACAAGGGGTGGGGACTATTTCTTAGGCTGATTAAATTTGTGGATGAAGATAATTTCCCTCCAAGGCATTAGAAAAGATTACTATAAAAGGGATTCCCCCCCCCCCCCAGTGGTACTGGTCTTCAACTTATTGGGTATAAACTGAGTCAGAAGGCTCAGGTTCCAGTACTGCTCTGTCCCATACCAGCTGATACCCTAGGTCACTTACCCTATTTGGGCTTGCATGTCCTCTTGTGGAAAATGAGGATAATAATACTTAGCTGACTTTCTTACAGGGTTATTGAGAGCATCTAACCCGAGGCTGTAGGTCATAAGAAAATGATCTCAGTATCCAATTTGTGGCTAGACTCCAACCACCCAGCATACCCCTGTCTAAAACCCGCCTTTTCTTAATTAGACCACGAATTCCCTCTCTCCCATTATGGGCAGTCTTGGAGAAGCTGTGAATGAAGGTCTTTGAATTCCTAGGAAGGCAGTCAAAGGTGTCCTAGAGCCCCTTGTAGGTTTCTTTCTCTGGATTCTTCTTTACCCACACCAATGCAGCCATAGGGCAGGCACAGAGGAGTCCATTGTAAACATCTCTTGATTGCTCCTGTGAGAATTCCTGAATTTATTTGCTATTTGGTGTAGAAATCTATCCTTCTGGCTGCTAGCTGATTTCCAGAAGTTGAAAGCAGTTCTGGCTTATCGTGAGTGGGAGGTTTGCAGGAAAACCGTGTGCAGCAATAGGGAGAGGCTCTCTGAATTTGTTCTGAGTGTACAGCTAATGGGCACCTATCTTGGAGAGAGATTTTTATAGCTTCCTACATATACTTGGTGAAAAATTAGCCTGGATGTGAGGGGGGAGAGGCTTGTCAGTTTGGCTTCTCATCAAATTCATTTTTGTTAAGTAGCTAATTCTTAGGTGTTTTTACAGTTTATTACTAAGATATGTAAGTCTCTGTTGGCAGTCTTGGTTAATAGCTTAATAATCACTGCCCCCTGCCATGTAAATCCTCATTTTTGCCCCAGCAGAAGTAAAAATTTACCTCCAGGGTTAGAAGCAGGTGAGGGTGACAAAAAGCAGCCATGGGAGGAGTGAGGATTTGTTTGAAGACAAAGAAATGCCCTACAGAAACAATTTTCTAAGTCACTGTTTTGACTTGACAGCGGCAGTGACTTAATGGGAAGATAGTGTGATAATGAACAGTGGCTGGGATCAAGAGGCAAGGGTTTATTAGTGCACGTGTTGTGTGGATTTTTTTCAGTTCCACTTGTGTGTCCGCTGCCTTCTCTACAAAGCAAAAGCAATTATTCATAATTTGACTGCCATTTGTATCATGCTTAATGATTTAAAGCTGTATCTTCACATGGCCCAGCTTATCACAGATGGGCTGTAGATTTAATGAGGTGATGTATCCTGGTTCTGTCACTACCCAGCTCTATAAGCAAGGGCAGTGACGTAACCCTTTCAATCTCAGTTGCTCATTTGGCAAATGGGAATAATAGCAACACACACCTCATCATTTCGTTATCAAGATGACTCTACTTAGTGTCTGCAACAGGCTCAGCAGGGTACAGAGTAATTATTCATTTAATGTTAACTGCTATGATTTAGTAGAAGGGCATGAAGATATGTGTGGATGGGTGCTGTGCAGGACAGTTGCAATGTTATAGGATTCCTGTTATCAGAGGTTTGACAAACTGTGGCCCCTGAGTAAAATCTAGCCTGCTTCACATGTTTTAGAAAGTTTTATTGGACCATGGTTACGCTCCTTTGTTTGCATAAAATCTATGGCTCCTGTTGTGCTATAAAACAGAGTCAAGTAGTTATGACACAGTTCCTATGTCCTGTAAAACTAAAATATTTATTATCTGGCCCTTTATAGGAAAAATGTGCCACCCCTCGTGTTTGTGAAGAAAATAGATAAAAATCCCGATTTCACCTAATTTACATTTAATAACAGATTGGTTGCAATTTGATTTATTCTTCACCCTACTCATAATTAATAGATATTCAAAAGATTTCCACTCGTTTTTCCTTTGTAAGTGGTTCTGCTATAAATGACATTGCAGACATGAGAATCTATCCGTAGGATAGGTTCCTACACAGGAAATACTTAGAGGTAATTATTTGGGTCGCCTCAGATGATGTGCTTACAGATTTACTGATGGGACAGAGTAAATCCCACCAAAGTTGTCAGAACTGAGTACAGAATTAAGCTGTCAGTTCCAATTCCCCATAACAGAATTTATCATTAATTAGCTTCTTTGATCGAACCAGAGGTTGCAGTCCCCAAAGAAAAAAACACAACACTGAAGCTCAAGGAATTGACTACTTGTCAGATGAAGTTAGCTATCGAGGTTCCTACCCATCACAAGTAATCTCATGGCTGGTCGTTGCTTCCATCTTCCCGTTCAGCGTGGCAGCCGTCGGGCCCTCTAATAGGTTGCTCGGATAGAGTCATCAGGCTTAATGCAATTCTCCATCTGGATCATCACATCTGTTGTCCATAAAAAGGCTTATGAGCACATAACTCTGGGTAAGAGAACTGTAATTCTGTTTTTATGCAAGATGATACTTCTCAAACTCTATTCCTTCATGAAACATGCCTCAATAAGACAATCTGACTGTGAAAACACAAATTTTAGTCTTGTCAGAGGCCCTTTTATTTATTTATGTATTTATTTAGGCATATTTCAGGTGAGGGCACCTGCAAAGACAGAGCTGAGGATTCACTATTGCTGCATAAGATTATGATATATTGCTTAAGAGATGACAGAGACTCACAACTGTCTCTGGATAGTATTTAAAAACAAAACAAAACAACAACAACAGCATAAGACAAAACAACAAATGGTTATGTTAAATCCTGGGTCTAAAACTCAAAAACTGTAGGGGCCAGGCAGACAATACTAATGGTAAAGTGGAGAGTTCGTGTCCCATCTTAAGAGATCTTTCCAAAAGAAGAAGTCTCAGCCCGGTTTTAGAAGTCTACAACTACTTCAAAATACAAACAACAAAAAATATATGGCAGGGCAATTGAACTATATCTTCTGGTTTGATCCCACCTCTAAGCCACCAGCTTAGGATGTCTGCTTTAGAAATTAGTATCAGAGCTGAGAGGGTCTGGGGTGTGGCAGAAGAAGGGGCGGGCTGTCACAGGACTAGAAAGTTAACCTTCTGAAGCAAACTAGCACACCAGAGACCAAGGAAGAGCTTAAAACATGGGCATGGATAGGCCAAAGTCACAGAAGTCATAAATAGCACTGGTTGAGTGTTTTGTCTCTAGAAGAAAAAAAAAAAAGCATACAATTAGAAGCTAGAATGATTGAGAGTAGGAATGACTCAGGATGAGACATTCAAAACTAAGGCCAAAAACATCTATGAATTCTTAAGAGCAAGGTTTCTGTCATTAGACAAACCAGCAATGAGGGTGACTTCTCTAAGCCTCTCTTTCTTTCTGGAGGACTAAATGAGAAAACATATAAAGTACTTGCACAACCCCGATGCATGGCAGGTGCTACGTACATATTAGCAAAAGTAACAAAATGTAAAATAAGGCTGTAATTTGTGGAAGAAAGTTACGCAATACACTTATAATCTAGAATTTTTATTTCCTCTTCAGGATTAGCGTCTATTTAGACTTAGAATTATTTGCCATACACTTATTTCCCGGATAGTCACTATGAATTTCTGTAATGTCATTATGTTATGATGGATTTTGAGGGACCAGAAAACTGTGTGCAGCGTATCCAGAACCCAAGCCCTGGAAATTGTGTGATGCAGATGGAGTCAATGCTTGTGAACTATTGCACAGTCTGTCTCTAAGAACAAATACCTTTTGCCCTGACGTTGGTCCTCAGTGATTATTTGATCTGTGGACCAGGATGGTGGATCGAATCAGGAGAGAACTTTGAAGTATGTTTTAATGTAGAGAGGATCTTGGCGCCACAAACCTCTGTGGCCAACTATGCTGGTGGGCATCACAAGATCGTCAGAGTCGTCAAAAACCCTTCAAACTTCCTAGGGGCTCCGGAAGGTCAAGACCAATGAAAGTGTTGATCTAGCACTAGTAATATATTTCTTTAGATTTAGTACTAGGTTAATTTCTCATTTTTAAGGATGAAGGAACTTGAGGGTGGGTGGCAGGAGAGAGGTTGTAATGGTGGAGGTACACCTTCCTTGCTTGCTGTAAGTTGAGTTGTTGGGCTTGAGGACGTCTGGATGGGTGCATTTTAGAAATCTGTCCTGAAAGACTCATAAGTCTTGGGTTTGGTGATTTTCATGGCCTGCTTAAATAGAAAACTGTTATTTCCTGGGAAAAGCCTTTTATCTGTTACCAAAATGTTTCATTCAGAGTTGTCAGGTGACAATGTGGTCTTAGATTTTCTACTCAGTGGTTTAACCATCAGTCAATATTAAAATGAGATGGAAATTTTACGTTCTGGGGGATAACTATGTTTCCATTGCATTACTCATACATTATACGTAGATATACATACACGTACGTATATATACATATATGTACATGTGTATATTGTGTGTGATATTCTAATTTTACTTTACTAGTGTATGATTTAATGTCACTTTGATCACTTTTTCCACGTAGTAAACTATATGCATATCTGTTTATTTTAATTGCATCACGAAGCCACCTGTTTATTCTAATATTAATCATAATGAATATGATAACAGTGTTATCATAATTTATTTCATGACACTAGACTTGCCAAATTCGTATACTTATATTTTTATTCATACTTTATGTTCCTATAGTAAGATGAATTTCCTATTAAGGTATCTGTTTAGATGTTTCTTGTTTTTCTCATTCATTTTATTAATCATGGCCAACTGTTCACCTTCCAAGGACTTTTTTTCTCTCCAGTATCTTAAATCACTAGCTTATTTGGAACAGCAGCAGAAAGAAAAATTTCTAAGGCAAAATCTGCTCATACAGATTCTGTCAAGTCTCAGCTTAGGGCAAATTTCCAAAGGATAATTATAGATGTCGCTAAAGCTGAATTCACGATGGTCAGATTGTCAGAAATTTATTTATAAATGCTATCATAAAGCTATAGGGACCCTCCATTTCACTTTGGGGGGGGGGAAGTTTGAAACCTGCTAAGGTGCCTGAGTTTGCTTCTATCCCTGGTTTTGCATTGGGGTCACCTGTGGAGATTTGAAGACTATAAGAAAAGGTTAAATCAGTTACTGTCATAAACTTTCCTCAGCCAGGATTTGTTGTTAACTGATATCACGCTCACTCATCCCCTCACTGTTTAGCACTGCTCTATGTACTTTAGATACCTCACTAACTCCCGGAGTTCTCCCATCAAGCCTGTGAGGTAGTCACTATTAGGATGATTACTTGAGCGTTGAAGGAGCTGACTCATGGACAGGTTAAGTAGCTTGCCCAAGGTCACTTAAGTAGAACATTGTAGAGTCAGAGTTCAGACTCAGCCAGGACCACTCTTGAGCCGGTGTTTTTAGTCATCTTGTCTAGTCACTATTCACCCTCAGCATGCCTCATGACCAGAGGCACAGCTGGGTCTGAGGGGGGCAACAGCGTGCAATAGAATTCATCACCTGGTTGTCAACTTTCCTAGTTTGATTTGAATATCTTCTTTTTATCAGTATTGATTTTGAGGGGATCGGATATACAAGTTGAGTACTTGTTAATGAACAGATAAGAAATGTGTTTGCTGCCTGGACTTACCGCATCAGACTGTGTGAGGGTGGCCTGAGCATCTTTGACTTGAGATGACTTCTCTGGTGATTCTGATGCACACATTACTGGCAATGTGACAGCAGAAGGAGGTCAGGTAACTACGCTACTAGTTTTACTGTGAGGTAGCCTGAGACCAGGACTCCGGAAAACTATGAGAGATCCTGTGGAGACGCAGGTGGGAAATGTTGATTGAGACTGGGAAGTCTTCTAAAGAGATGGCATATGATACAGTCAGGGAAGGATGAATACAGTCCTAAGGACCATTTCTTGAATACTTAAGAGGGAAAGAATTTCATTTGAATTCCCTTTTATAGGATAAACCTGCAGATACTTGAAGACAGACTTCTTAAATTTTTCTAAGAAAAATATTTCACTCGCCTGGTGTTGAATATTTAAACAGTAAGCCTGCCAAGACTTGAGACTGTAGTACTAGAGGCCTCCTAATCACTAAGTTTCTCATGTTTGAACAGACTTGGCACCAGCTAAGAAAAGTGAATAGTTGTTTCCCTTCTGTTTGTTCCAACATGATCTCCTCAGTGCAAAAGAACCTTGAATGACCATGCATTAGCATAATGGCTCCTCTGTTTTTTGCTTTACTTCTATCTTTTCTCAGCTCTGTCTGAAAGCATCTTTTCTTGGGGTGATTAGAGCCCCTCAATGAATCAGCAAGTATATTAGCATATTAGTAAAGATATAGATGGTGTAGTTCTCTATCTGATCTATAAAATCTGTTGGTTTTAATATTTTCGATGTTTGACATAGGCTGTTGGGGACACTGTGGTCTCTGCCTTTGTTTCTTTGGATTACAGTCTAAAGTTAGGACCCTCAAAAATATAAAATTCTGTCTATCATCCTTTTGTGCTGTATTCTGTTGTAGTAGTCAGAGAAGTTTGGAATTGGAGGAGGTATTGTTTAGTATTGGTGCACATAAAATCTTTGTTAAATTTTCTCTGTGAATCAGGCCTGGAGGACTAAATTACTGCTGGCCTCCCATACATAGTGGATGCCATGTGGGAGAGAACACTCCCTCAAGTTCTCTTAGCTGCTCTCTGTTTTCCTTTGGCTTATCTTTGGGTCTTTGTGGGGTGTAACTGTTAAGATGTAGGGCCTTAATACTGGCAGTACCTTCAGCCACAAGGACACAGCCCTCTGTAGGCTTCTGGATTCATTCTGTATGTTTTGTCTCTCTCAAAGTTTCATGCCCAGGATGGGTTCTGGTAGACAGCGATTCTCCTTTGTCCAGGACTCATGTTACAGTCACTGCCATAATGAAGTTGCATAGGGGAGCATAATTATCATAACATGGTAATATTTCACTAATTAATGTGACCATTTGCCTAATGCAGGATGATTGCAAGATTAAATTGAAAAGTATGCAGAAAATATAGAATTCTATGAAATCAATTAATGTGAAAGTGGAGAGCTAATCCTAGCACATGGGGAAACAGTATAAAAGGAGAATTTGATGGGATTGTGTCACTTAAAATTAAAGAAGAGTAAAGCATACTGTGTGCTTCATGCAGGATGATTTGAAGAAAAATGATTAGGAGATGTCTTAATGAAAGTTGCAAAGACATCAAAACATTGTTTTGCAAAGATTTATAATTGTGAAGAAACATTAAACAAAAGTGAAGAATGTTCTATAGTAATGTCATAAAATTATACTGGTAAAACCACACCAAAAACAAACAAAAGACTTGTTTTTCTTTGTTCTAGAAAAAGGTAAAAAGTTGAAAACAACATGAATTCAGTGCACGTAAGACACCCTTGTTTTCTTCTTTGTTCATTTTCATTTTTCAGCATAAAAATCCCTAATCAAACTATCTTTTTGTTTATTCTGTATGTACTGTGAACTTTAGTTTATATCAGTCTGGGTCTTGGTTGGAAGCAGAAAGCACAGTGAAACTGGTAATTGAGTAGAATTTACTACTTATAAAGGTCTGGAGAGGTTTTAGAGAAACTACCAAGGGATCATACAGTACTTTGGGGCTAGCGATAGTGGGGAGTCAGTTGGAGAACAGTTACTTGACTAAGAGAGAGTAACTGTATGGAGAGTCACCTTTGGTAGAGGCGGGGAATACAGCCAACTCATCTTGGTACAGGGAGGAAGCCTGGGAAATACTCTGACTTCCCTCTCCTCCTACCCTTTCCTCTCCTACCAGGGCCTCCAAATGGCCTAAACTAATTGGATGCCAGAGTGCTAATAAGATCTGATTCCTTGGGCACAGAGCAGATGAAAGATGGAGAGCAGAGTTCATGAGGGCAAATCGAAAATTCCAGCATGTATTATGAAATGGATTGACTTTAAATGGACTTTTCGTAGGACTTATTATCTTCAGATAAAGAAGACAGGTTTCTGTACTTAAGGAATGTTTGGCTAGCATAAGAGAATGGGACTTTTAATGGCTTATTTAAGACCATTTTAATGTAGGTCTAAATTAACTATTAGAGTTACAATATGTACATTTACGGAATAATTACTGACATGGGAACATCCTGCAGATTCCTCACACACATCGCTGCTCCATCATATCTCTACAGTTTTGTGTTTGGGAAGTTGACGTTTTGGAGCTACGTATATAAGACTCAGTATTTATACAAGTTTAGCTTTAGAACATTTAATTTGGATCATTGTTTAAGTCTCTTGTGATCTTTCTGAAGCCTGGCATTTTATCATCTTTTTTTATCACCTGTTCCTGCCAGCTTTTTGTCTGCTTAAATATAATCAGCTTCTAATAATCATGCAATCATTGACAATAATGTTATCTTGGGCGTGCCTATGGATGGAGCCCTGAAGTGCAGTACAACAGACCGTACTCAAGGATGTACTACAGATGGACTCAAGTAATTCATAGACTAAGTTGTGCAACAGTAACAGATTAATGCCCCACATCACAGTGACTTTCCACACCAAAGTTTATTTTTCACTTAGGCTCCAAGCTTCCTCTGTGTCCTTGTGCTCAGAGTTCACTGGCTGGAATTAGTTGTATGACCCCAACCTGGCCATAAGGCAGTTAAAAATGTGGAGAATACAAGAAATTCGGGTGAGCATTAACTTCTAGATGCAGTCCTTTGACCAATTTTGAATCCGTTGCATTTTTGAATATACAATTTTGAATTCATATATATTTCTCCATTAATGACTTATTCATTACCATTTATAGAATAACAGTCATGAAACAGATACTCTATAATTTAAACTTTATGACAATCCAATTGGGTAGGTAGCTTCATTTCCCTTTTACAGATGAGAAAACTAAAGCTTAGAGGTTAAATATCTTGACCGATGTTATATAGTCAACAAGCAGTGGAGAAAAAATTTAAACCAATCGATTCCAAACACACATATTGCTTCTTACTACCTATCTATCTAATCTCTTGGCCAATAATGGAATAAAAGAAAGGATATACTTCAAGTCAGGTTGAAATAAGATGAACTGATTTTTCGTATTGTCTGGTAATTCTTTTCTTATGCTCTGACTGGTTCCACTTTCTTTTACTTATATTCATGTGCCATAAGCTCATATTCTCTATTTTTCTCCATTATCAATTTTTCTCAAGAGAAAATCCAGAAAGTCACTCACATTAAAGTAAAAATGACTGAATAACTTTTGTCTTTCATTTTTAAGAGTTATTTATTTATTAAGATCACTTTGCCACTAAGAAGAATAAATCTCTAGTTGTGGGATATAAAACCCCTTTGAAGGAACTTATTTGAAAAAGTCATCTTACTGCTATCCCTAAAATTATATGTTTGCTAGCAGTGTGATCTTAGGGGGAAATAGAGTATAATAGAAAGAATGAATTTTGGGGCGCCTGGGTAGCTCAGTTGGTTTAGCGGCTGCCTTCAGCTCAGGTTATGATCCCAGGGTCCTGGGATTGAGCCCCACATCAGGCTCCTTGCTCAACGGGGAGCCTGCTTCTCCCTCTGCCCCTCCTCCTGCTTGTGCTTGCTCTCTCCCTCTCTCTGTGTCAAATAAATAAATGAAATCTTAAAAAAAAAAAAAAGAATGAACTTTGAACTCAGCAGATGAATTAAATCCTTGTTATGCTTATGGTATCTATATCACCTTGAACAATTTATTTAAATTTCTTTGATCTTAACTTCCTGTCTGTAATATGAATTAAGTATGGCCCACCATATGTATTTTTGTGAAGATTAAAGAGGGATTGCACATAGTAAGTACTCAGAAATATTTGTTAAGTGAATGAATGAATGAATGAATGATGTCTATAATATGTCCAGCTGAGTCTCTGTTCTAAGAAAGCAGTAAACACTTGTAAAGGTGGAGCTGGGGCCAGGATAGGGTATGTTAGAGGAAGAAAAGTTGGCAAATGGAGCCAAGTATAGAAATTAAAAAGTCTGCATTTCAATCCAAATCCTTTTTTTTTTTTGTATTTTAGGTTTATGTGTTATTAAAGTATAAGATCATTTATTTTGCAATCTATCCCCCAGACATACACATACATATTGTATGTCTTGCTATTATAATAACTAAGGACAATTTACTGTGATTGGGATGGTGTTGTGGCAGCTCGCTGATCTAGGGGTATGATTCTCGCGTTGGGATGGTGTGTACAGTGGTGCAATTAGCCATGACCCTTCATTGAAATCACTGGCCCTCCCTGAAAGACCTGCCCAGGTAGCCCGGAAAATGACAGGAAATCGCAATCAGGTTGTAGTCTCACTGGTTGACAACAGGAACTGTGAGAACTCTTGGTCATTTTTCACATTGCTGCAGTAATAACTCTTTTAAAGTGTTGATTTGCAATTACACAAGGATTTTCTATAAATTTTATTTAAGAAATTACAGAGAACAGAGAAAAAGCAGGAAGATGCATCCAGGGGATGTTGCTGTTGTGAATGAGCTTTTCTCCCTTTCTTTTAATCATTGAGCATTTCAGAATAAAGCTATTTCAAACCTAGAAATATTTCTGCATATTAAGAAAGTTTTGCTACATGGTAAAAGAGTAAATATTTTAAAATATTACATTTCTTTGACTTAAATTGGTAATTAATTTTAAATTGTTTATTGGGTTCAGTAAGTTGCATCTATATTAATTGTGAATTTATATGATAGAATGGACTTAACAGGAGAAGAGGATAGGAACTTTTTTTTTCTTCTTCTCAGCCATTATATGGAAGTGTTTTCTGAATCAGCTTAAGAAAAGGCTGATGCTCAGACTTAAAGGGGCAATTGTAGTGTCTCAAGAGTTTTCCGTTGTGGTGTAGCTCTAGAGAAAAATAGATGAGGGTTGTATAAATTTGAATATTATAGATACTCCAAATTGTTGAGTCCCTAAGAGATTCCAAGATATACAGCTCCTGGGGGATGTCCAGATATTTTGGGGATATTTTAGATACTTACACAAAATAGCCTCGTAGTTCTTGTTCCTGTTCCTCTTGTGACTGCCTCTGCTTGGCTCAATCGGAATCACAGAGTAGCATGCTGCTTTTTATTCCCAACACCCCAGGTGGCTGATGGCATTTCCCTCCAAATCCCCCATGGAACTTAAGAGCAGAAATAAAATCCCATGATAATTCATATTCATGCTCTGTTGATCTTTCTCCTTTGATGCTCTGGCCAGTTTCTCAACCTGTTTCTATGCTGACCTCATTACTTACTGATTTGTTTCAAAAAGGAAAGGGCAAATTTAGGTTTTTTTCTTTAAATGTTATTTTTATCCACTTATAAAAGAATAATATGCTCGTTATAGATCATTTATAAAATACAGAAATGTTTAGAATGAACAATGAAGTCATAGACAAACTGTTGTAAGTAGAGTATATTTTCTTAAAATATTTCTCTTCCATAGTAGGATTTCTTTCTCAACCTCAGCACTGCTGATATTTTGAGCAGAGTAATTCTTTGTTGTTAAGGAATGGCCTGTAAATTCTAGAATGTTTCTAGCATCCCTGGCCTCTACTCAGCTGGGTAGAGATGCCAGCAGACTCTCCCCTCCATCCAATGTAATAATCAAAAGGGTCCCACACATTGCCCATTGTTGAGATCTACTTTTTATTATTAAAACAATTAGAATTTTACTGTACAACTTTATATTCTTCTTTTTCAGTTAACATTGCATAGTGGAAAATTTCCTGTATCATTAAAGAGCCTTGAAATGATGTTCTACTGGCTGTATTTTCTTGGATGGATGGATGAATGGATGGATGAATGGATGGGTAGTAGATAGATAGATTGATTGATTTGAAGTATAGTTGACATACAATGTTGTGTTAGTTTCATAGGTACAGCATAGTGACTCCAAAATTCTATACATTATGCAGTACTCACCACGGTTAAGTATACTTAGCATGTATCACCGCACAACATTATTACTGATTATTGACTGTCTTCCCTATGCTGTACCTTTAATCCCTCTGACTTACTTGTTTTATAACTGGAAGTTTGTACTTCTTAATCCCCTTCACCAATCTTGCCCATCCCCCTGTTCCCTTCCCCTCTGGTAACCACCAGTTTGTTCTTGATATTTATGAGTCCGTTTCTTGTTTCTTGTTTGTTTGTTAATTTGTTATGTTTTTTTAGATTCCACATATGAATAAAATCATATGGTATCCTAACCAACACTTATTTCTTGTCTTTTTGACATCAGCCATTCTGACTGGTGCAAACTAATAACTCACTGTGGTTTTGGTATGGATTTCCCTGATAATTAATTGATGTTGAACTTCTTTCCATTCATCTGTTGTTTTCTGTATGTCTTCTTTGGAAAAATGTCTATTCAGGTGCCTAATGATCTTTTAATTAGATTATTTGGGTTTTAGTATTGAGTTGTATGGGTTCTTTATATATTTTGAATATTAAACCCTTATCAGATATAGAATTAGCAAGTATCTTTTCCCATTCAGTAGGTTGCCTTTTTTGTTTTGCTGATCATTTCCTTTGTGGCACAACACTTTTTATTCTGGTGTAGTCCCAATAGTTTATTTTTGCTTTTGCTTCTCTTGCCACAGATCCATGAAAATGTTGTTATGGCTAATTCTAAGAGATTGCTGCCTATGTTACCTTTCAGGAGTTTTATGGTTTCTGATCTCTCATTTAGGTCTTCAATCCATTTTGAGTTTATTTTTGTATATGGTGTGAGAAAGTGGTCCAGCTTCATTCTTTTGTATGTAGATGTCCAGTTTTCCCAGTACCACTTATGAAAGAGACTGTTTTTTCCCCATTGTACATTCTTGCTTTGATTAATCATGTAAGTATGGGTTTGTTTCTGGGCTCTCTGTTCTGTTCTTTTGATCTATATATGTATTTTTATGCTAGTACCATAATGTTTTGATTGCTATAGCTTTGTAGTATAGTTTGACACCTGGGATTGTGATAACTTCAGGTTTGTTCTTCCTCAAGTTTTCTTTGGCTCTTCAGGTTTCTTTTTCTTTTTTTTTTTAATGGTTCTCTACAAAGTTTAGGATTATTTGTTCTCATTCTGTGAAAAACGCCATTGGTATTTTGATAGGGATTCCACTGAATCTGTAGATTGCTTTAAGTAGTATGAAATATTTTAACAATATTAATTCTTCCTACCTATGAACATGGTTTATCTTTTCATTTGTTTGTGTCATCCTCAATTTCTTTCCTTAGTGGATTAGAGTTTTTAAAGTATAGACCTTTTATCTCTTGGTTAAATTTATTCCTAGGTACTTCATTCTTTTTGATGGAAGCATAAATGAGATTGTTTTCTTAATTTCCATTGCTGCTACATCATTATTAGCATATAGAAATGTAACAGATTTCTGTGTATTAGTTTCCTTTAACTTTCGTAATTCTTTCTTTCTTTTTAGTGGAGTCTTCAGGGTTTTTTTCTGTATAGTACGTCATTTACAAATAGTGACAACATTAACTCTGCCTTACCTTTTGTTGGGTGGCTTTTTTTTTCTTTTTCTTGATTTTGTATATAATTTTGGGGGTTGTGGATCTATGAAGAATTGCCATAGACCTGAAGTTAAGGAGTCCTGCTACAAAGACACTTGGTTCCTACTGTACAAAGGGGTAGGCAAGACATATACTATAGCCTTCACAAGAGCTGAGAAAACCAAGATTGAGGGACATATCCATGACCATAGGTATGTCAGAATTAGAAGACTGTTGTCCAATGAACTTTTTATAAATGTAATGAACTACAGTAAGGATAAGCTTTAGAGGCACCAAAGTGAGACTTTTTTTTTTTTTTTTCGTTCTTTAGGTCTTGGTAGTATTAGACAAGTGAAATCTAAGTTATCTAAACTAACCTGACTCACCTGCCAAGTTCTTTTCTACTGCCACTAGTAGTATCCAGTGGAGATAAAACCAAGAATGAGGCTTCAGAGATGATTTATCTACATTTGTTATCATCTATTAGCCTCATTACAGTTTACTCTCCAATGTAGACTGAGAAACAATAATTTTTATCAGCTGTCTTCCCTGGAGTAAATTATCATACAGTGACTATGTATCTGAGTTGTATTCTTTGTGACCTATGGTTATGCCATTGCTTTTCAGGGTAGAGATGAGAAAAGAAGAAAGGGAAGATAAATAGAATTTACTGAGACTGAGTACCTACTCTTTGCCAAATCCTGCTCAAGGGACTTTGCTTTCGTATTTTGTTTAATCCTCACAATAAATTTGAGAGATAATTGACATTATTTTACCAGGTAATAATCATGTCATGTGGATAGTAACTGGCATGTGAACTTAGACAAAGTGCCTGATCTTTTTATTGCATTGTGGTACTTAAGGAAAGCTGAATTAAGACTCGCCCCCTCTTTCCTAACATCCTACTTCCCTACGTCCAATAAAGCTTTGCACTAACACTCTGTATTCCCTTAAAAACAAATATGCCACTTTTTGGAGGACTTTTTAACGCACTCTTACAAGGTCATGTTATCTACTTTAATAGACACCAGTCTTGGATTTAGAAGACATGGCTTTGTTTTCTTGCCCTTTATCCTTTAGTTTTGAATGATGATGCACTAGTCACTAGTCATTAATCACTTTGAGTGATGTTCTTCCCACCACAGATGCTGAACTACTTAATACATAATATTAAGAGCTCATTTTTAGGCGAGAATTTTTTTTAACTCTCCAGTAAAAAAAAAAAATGTAAAAGATTGCTACTTCAAGAGACATTCAAACACCCTGATGTCAATTTTTTCATCTATAAAATTGGGATTATAACTCCTACTTCATAGAGTTGTTATATTGTTCATTCAGTAAATATTTATTGTCCCTCTACTATGCACTAAGCATTTTTTGTTGATATTAAGGGAGAGGTCATACGGTAGAGATACGATAAAACAGAAAAAAGTAAATACGATCATTACCAATTGCAATAAGTAATAGGAAAAATAAGCAAGCAATGGGTTGGAGCCTGAGGGTGCTACTTTAGGTAGGACAGTCAGGAAAAGACTAGTTAAGGAGGTAATGAAGACCTAAGAGATGAGGGATAGTAGGTCACCAAAAATGGTGCTACATAAGGGCTCTAAAGTGTGAAGACTAGTGTTACTCAGAGATTGACAGACGACGAGAGGGCTATCAGCATTGCTTTTCAATATGTGGTCCATAGGCTAGTAGTCATCTTCACATTCTTTGTTTATGGTTTGCAACAAACTTAGGAGCTTGCACAGGAGTATAAATCAATACAAGGCTTCCTTTATTGGGACAGTCTTGCTAAAAAAAAAAAAAAGGTCAGCTGAGTATACCAGGATACTTCGTTATGTAGTTGGTGTACATTCTGGCACTCAATCCATCATGTCCCAGTAACCATGAACAGGTGAGCTATTTTTAGGAGCATTTATAAGATGAAGTTGGAGAAGGCAGGGGCTAGACCATGCAAGGCCTTGAGGCCGTGCTGAGGTATCTGAGTTTTATTCTAAGAGCAACAGGAAAGCACGGTGGTTCTAAGCAGAAAAGTAGAATGATCCGCCGTTGAGAGAAACAGATGCTCTTAAGCACTTGAAAACGTTTTATGAACTGTAAAGTGATGAAGACTGTGAGTTTTGACTCGATAATCTCATTTAATCAGGGTTTCTCTAGCCATTCTGCCAACAGTCTCCTCCCGGACTGATCTAAATAACATATGTCATGCATCCCTTGAGGCCATATTGTAGCATGATTTTTTTTGTGTGTGGCAAAATATTATGCAACATGATTTTGAGGTTACCCCTTTCCAATTCAAATAAAATTCTGTGTTGGGGAAGTAAATAAGTTCCATGTCACTATCACAGGGGTCTGAGCTCTCAAAATAAATCTCCTTTGGCAGCATTAGCATTTTATGTTCACAACTACAGAACTTATTACTAACATATTATCCACTTGTACATATTTTGCTGAAAAGAAGAACTGTTTAAAATCTAGAAACTTCGTTCATGGAGAGAGTTTTAGTATTTTTCACAAGAGCATCTGGTAAGTTCATTTTCTTATCACCCAGGAAATGACTTCATCTTTTGAAACAGCTCTGTCATTGATTTGTTTGCCCCGGAAATAACAATTATATTCTCTCTTCTTCCCTACATTCATTTTTTTTTTGCTTCTTTTCTGACTTGGTCCCTCCCTCCCTTTTGCTTCTTCATTTTTCCTTCCTTGCTTCCTTCCTGCCTGCCTTCCTTCTTACATTCCTTTCTCCCTTCCTCCCTTTCTCCTTCATTTTTCCTTCTTTCTTTCCCTCCTTCCTTTCCCCCTCCCTCCATTTTTCCTTCTGTAACTCCTTTCTGAACATTTATACCATGGGCTAAGGTCTATGCTAGGACCTGGAAATAGCTCAGGCAAAAAGACAAAAACCGTCTCTGTCTAAAAGGAGATTATAGTCTTGATGGGACACAGACAAGTAATCAGAAAGGTACAACCCCGTGTGATCTATGGCACAGTGGGGGGAAATATACAGTGTGTATTGGAGAACGTAAGCTGAGCATCTAACTTAGAACTGGAGTCAGGACAGCTTCTGGGGATTGAGGTCCAAAGAATAAAAAGTTACCATGTTAAAGGTTTGGAGATGGGCAGAGCATTTTCAGTAAAAATTCAGCATGTGGAAACTTAGAGTAAGATAATGTACGTGTGAGTTGCAGTAAATAAAAGAAGTTAAGTCTGACTGGAGGTTCAGTCAAAGGGGGAATTGGAAGGGGAAGAAGTAGGAGATGTAAGTAGAAGACAGGTCATGAAGGGCCTTATACATCATTCTAATAAGTGTGGACTTGATCTTTACAGTGATAGAGAGTCATTGAGGGATTTCAACAGGCGTGACAAGATCATGTCTACTTTTTAAGAAATTATATTGGGTCTCGGAAGGAGAGTGGATTAAAGCGGTGAAGCTGGAGTCAGGAGACCCCCTAGAAGGACGTATATGAGAATGGTAATGTAGAATGAACAAATTAGAATACTAAGTATCCAGATAGTGAGATATTGTATTTAATTAGATGCTCAGAAAGCTGCTGACTTATTTTCTGGAGGTCATAGGGCAATTTGTAAAAGCAGAAACAGAGGCCAGGTCTTCGAATCTGTGTGTTGCTTTTCCAGGTAGATTTGTTTTGAGACCAGTCATCACTCCTTCTTCTCCTTGCCCCAGTATCTATCTCAAATAGCTTGAGTTTTTCTTAGTCTTAAAGTGGGGAGTTTCTCTTTGATAATAATTTTACTCTTGGGAGCTGTCCAATTTTCTATCACTGCATTATAATATAAACTGATTTTAAAAAATAATGAAGGGGATATTATGCAGGCAGCTGTCAAGGGAATGACTGGAAATTAATCCTGAAATTCCGTTGTATCACACCTGCGGATTGTAATCTGTCCCCTTAAGGTTTTTCTCAGCGCACACCCGTGATAGGAAGGAGGAAGATTAACCAAGTAACAAGTGTGTTCGGCACTATTGTGAGTTCAACACAGAACGAACCACTGTGGGGGACAACAAAGAGACTCAAGACACAGTCTTGACCCTGAAGTTGTCTAGTTTGAAAGAAAAAAGCAAATGAGCATTTTGTAATGTACATAACTGTTGAATCACTATGTTGTACATATGAAACTAATATAATGTATGTGACCTATTACTTCAATAAAAGAGAATAAAAGCACTTCACCATAAGGCCCAACAAAACAAAACAAATGAATATGAGAACATCAAGCCCCTTAAAATATTACCTAGTAATATGTAACAGGTCTGATTGTCCAGAAGATGAAGAGGACCACTGGGAAAACCCTTCTGGAGGAGGTGGTATGTGAGCTAAGCTTTGGATGGGCAGAGCAGAAGGGCCCGTAGGCTGGAGGGCTGGTGTGGTGAAGGCAGGGAGGTGTAAATGACAGGATCATGTTGATAGTACTTTAGTGTGGAGCCTTTAGGAGTGAAGGCAAAGCACCAAGAAAGTGGGAAAGAAATTCATCCAGGCGTGGTGTGGGCTATAATGTATGACTTTGAAGTCAGGAGAGAAATTTTAAGAAATGGGGACCCAGTGAAATCTCTAAAGTAGAGGTGTTAAGGGAAAGAATAATGAGATAGCCATATGGGTAGAGGAGAATGGTTATTCCAAACTCCTTCTATAATTCAACTCACCTGCTTTCATTCATCTTGACAAGTCAAGTGACTCACTCCCTATCTGTGGTTCCTTCTGTCTCTGATGCATCTTGTAGGTTGAATGACCGAGATGATGTGAACATGCTTTGTGGTCCATGTGATCATTGTAGTTACTGCTGCTAATGCTGGTGCCATCTTCACATTTTCTGTGTCTTTGACCAAGTCCCTTGCCCCAAATTCAGTTCAAATAGCTGACTCATTGCATTCCCTTGTTGCTCCCTGCCAGGGATCCTCTACTTCACAACCTTGCCTGGTAGAATTCTCTGTCTAGCTGTAGTTGATCATGTCCTTTGATAAGTTTTCATCTCTAACATCTTACACACATCTGGTTTGACAGAAGACAGAATGCAGTCTGATTAAACAAACCAGCAAAACAAACTGTAAGCTCAGCTTTAAAAACTGTGGGGGTGATTTGATATAAATTAATATTTAATTTTTGATCTGAGCATGGGGATTTTGCAGTCATGCCCTGAGTGTTCTGTTCCTTGCAGAGTTCCCAACAGGACATTGCACAGCCTTGGTAACTGATGCCTTTTCTACTCAAGTTCCTGACTGACTGCCCAGGAGGTAGATTGTTGATTCTCCTTGTGCTAAGAAGTGCCAGCTTAATGGCTTTCCCATCATGGCCTTTAGCTAATATTTTTAGATGGCCAAGATGTTATAAAAATAGTATTTAGTTGGGTGACTTCAATTATTACGTCTCATTGACAACAAGACTATAACTTCTTGGGCTCAGCTGTGTCTGTTTAAATCCTTAATTTCTGTAAATTCTTTGCAAGGCACTGTTCTGTGTATTTTGCAATAAGGGGCTGTGCATTTTTCAATAGGTTCCCCATGTAATGAAGATCCACAAAGACATGACTTTTGATTGATGACTGTATTTAAGAAGCTATTTAAGGAGTATTAGTTTTCCATGTTCTTTTGCTTGGAATCAGCTTTTTAAACTGCTCTTTCTCAGCAGCTTCATTCTGACAAGGAACATTTTGTTTGCATTTCATTTTTATTTTTAGGCATTTGCAAATGAGGTACCCTGAAACAGCAATCTGCTCTATCCAGAGGGGGGCAGACCAGTGTCAAAAATTCATGTTTTCATTCCACAAATATCTTCTAGCAAATGAAGTATGCCAGGCCCTGTTCTAGGCACTAATGGTAAAAGGGGATGTCAAGACAACACCGTCCTTACCCTGAGGAAGTTTACAGGCTGTGAGAGTGTGATTACTTAATTATATGGTGATAATTGCTACCAAGGGGAAGTTCTGGGAGTTATTAGAACCTCTACTGAAAACTCACCTAGCCTGGGGGATCTAGGAAGGACTTGTTGAAGAAGTGGCAACTGAACACTTGGCTGAATGAGACAGAAGATTTGATAAAATAAAGAAAAAATGGAGAAGGTTAGGGATGGATAGAATAAACAAAATAAATGAATTTTCTGAGGTTGGATAGAACTAAAAACAAAAGTTAGAAGGGGAAGTGGGATAACACGTCTGGAACTTGGAGAATGAGGGTGAAAATACCATGGATGAAGGCTGAAGAGATAAGTGGGGGCTGCATGACATGGAGGCTTGGTAGGCTTATAGCAAGGATTATAATTTTCATCTCCAGAGTATGGAGCAAACCATCACAGAGACTCAAGCAGTGGAATAACAGTATTTGATTTGTACTTATATTTCTAAAGGATATCCCTGGCTCTAGATTTCAAAGTCAAACCTAGGCAACCTGACTCCAAGGCCCAGGCCCAGCTCTACTTCCCAAGAGTAAGAAGAGATTCCATTAGTGGTAACAAAACCAGCTTGAGAATCACTACCAGAATCTCTGTTTGTCCAGTGTTCTTTCCTGTGACGGAGAGGAAAAAGTAGCAATGGCTGCTATCACTCATATTCCTGAAATTAAGTCATGTGAAGTGTCACTACTTACGGTCCTAACATCATCAGTTTTGTCTAGTACAGGAGATTTTTCAGTCTCATCCAGCCTTGCAAACTCCGTGAAGGTAGAAATCTCACCATCTGGTTTCAGAGCTATATAACCAACTACTACTTGGATGACCCAAATTTGTTGTTTCACGGGAATCTCAAATTTTACATTCGAGAAATGGGATTCCTGATCCCTAAATGCCACCTCAACCTTTTCCTCTTGATGGCTTTCCCATTTCAATCAATGGCAGCGCCAGGTACTTGGCTTCTCAAGATGACGATATAGGACGACTCGCAGACCTCTCTTTCCTTCTTTCTCCATGTCCTATCCACCAGCAAGTTGCCAGTCGTATATACAAATTGTATCTGAGAACTATTCACCAGTCACATCAGCCTTCTCTGGGTTCTTAGAACATTCCAAACTCTTGTGTGTGCCAGGATATTGATTCTTGAGTCTTCTACTACCCCTAATGCTTTTAGGGTTAGCTCTTTCTTTCTTTCTATGGTTAGCTCTTTCTTGTATTTCAGTTATCATTTTATTTTATTTTTTTATTTTTTTTAAAACATTTTATTTATTTATTTGACAGAGATAGAGACAGCCAGCGAGAGAGGGAACACAAGCAGGAGGAGTGGGAGAGGAAGAAGCAGGCTCATAGCGGAGGAGCCTGATGTGGGGCTTGATCCCATAACGCCGGGATCACGCCCTGAGCCGAAGGCAGACTCTTAACCGCTGTGCCACCCAGGCGCCCCTCAGTTATCATTTTAAACATCACTCTTCCTGGAGCCCTTCCAGGACTACTCTATCTGAATCAGTACTTTTCCCCACCGCCAGTGAATTCCTATCACTTGTTTGCTTCTTAGCTCTTATCACAAATTCATATTTTTGTATTTTTAATTTGCTTCCTAGTTTTCTGTGTCTCCCGTTAGAATATAAGCTGCTTGAAAGCAGGTCCCTCTTTGTATTTATATACTTAATGTGATGCCTGGCACATTGTCAACCCCAAATAATTGCGTAAAATACAAGGAGAAATGAGCACGTGGTGATAGGAATGGTATAGTTACAGGATCAGATAACCTTCTCTCTTATTGTCTAGCTATATGTCATTGACTAAGACACTGAATGACTCTGGGTTTTATTCTCTTAATCTGTCAAAAAAAAAAAAAAAAGAGGGAGGGAGCTAATGGTAATCGTGTTGCCCTCCTCAACTAACAGGATCACAACGCCTTTAAGTGGAAAGTTCAGGGGCAGTACAAATATCCAGGGAAAATTGTTAATTCATGACCCATGACTCGGAAGGCAGGCAATCAGAGCTATGGAACGGTGACAAAAATGACAGTGTGGGGACCAAAAAAGAGCCCATTTGTAACATTTGCAGAGTAATTAGTGCCACACAGAGCGAAACATTATCTAAATTCGTTGCAGAAATACATTCAGCCACGGGGAATTATCTTTAAGTATTGGGAAGAATGTTCTAGAATCTAGTGCTCATGCTAATGTCTACCACTTGAGTCCAGGGTTCACTGTTCAGGGTCTTTTCACTCAGCACAACTTTGTACCGAACAAAATTAAATTCTTGGGTAGAATAATTACGTGTAAATGCTGCTCGGCTATTAGTCTCAAGGGGCCAATTTTCTAGCCATTTGTTGCCATCTGAAATGTCAAATTTATTACACAGAGGGCATGGTAATACATACAACATCCTCTCCTAAATAGTATATGAAAGGCACTAATCAGCACTGTGGCTGCAAGTGGTGAAGACAGTAAGATGTTGCTTTAGCTAATAAGATGATCTAAATTAATTACGTGAATTGGTTTAAGCAAAATAAAACATTCTTGTGATAGAAGTGCTACCTGAACACAGGTTCCTCCGTTTAAATACTGTCTACTCTTGAGAAGGCTAATTATTCCCTATCCTCTCATATTTTTGTAGATTTTTACAGGGCCTAGAAGAAAAGACACTGGGCAAAAAATAGGTTTGGCCTTAAGTCCTGGCTCTACTGTTATCTTACTATGTGACCGTGGGCAAATCACTTACCCTCTCTGATCTTCAGTTTCAGTTTCCTTACATGTAAAGCTAAAGCTTGTGTTACTCTAGTGGCCTCCTCCAGGGCTTAAATGAGGGAATCAGTAGTTAAGTACATGAAAAGCTGAAAATGTCCTAGCCGTGCAGAACTGTGCTCTACTTAGTGGGCATTTGTTGATTTTACCTGCCCAGGAGTATTTCTACTGCTTTTAATAATGATTAAAGACTCTAAAATTCATGTGGGGGAAATGCTTTTCCCTTTATTTTAGTTCACATGGTTCAGTTTGCTTTTCTCAAAAGTTCATAAATGGTTCTATGACCCAGGCTTGGCCAATTGAGCATTCTATCACCTTGGCCTTGGTGATTGGTTCACAGATGGTGTTTGACTTAGGCCAGGACAATGAGACTTGATTGTGGTGTATACAGGGGGAGGTGATGGAAAAGAGATGATTTTTGCCTTTGGGAATGTAATCTGGCAGGTATAAAACATGGTGCAGAGTGGAGAGAGAGAGAGGGTGATGATGAGTTGTAATGACATGTTTTGAGTCCTTGGATTTAACCTCCTGGCTCCAACTTGAGATTCTTCATTGAGTGCCTGGTTTGTGCCAGGCATAACTAAAGGCATTGGAGATTCATCACTGTATAAGAAAAATATGCCTTACTCTGATGGGACTCACATTTCAATTATATGAGCAATGAATTTGCTCATAATTTGCTATATTTAGGTTATATATTTGCTATAATTAGGTTAAGTTTTCATCATTTCTGTTCTTTCTTGATCCTGAAAATCTATGATTTTCTGTCTTAATTTACAAAATGGACCCCAAAATCCATTTTGCTAAGATATTGTGAGGATAATGTATATTAAGTATTTGGCATATAACAGGTGCTAAATAAATGATATTAAAGTGGACATTAGTCATCGTTTTTGGCCACCCGGCATCTAAATCCCCTTCCTTTGGTGAATCTCCCACTTGATGAGTCAGAACCCATTTTAAAGGCTGGCAATGGCAGCCCCCATGTAGTTAGTCATGGGCACCTAGCTGAGGTAACACAAATTAGATGCTGTGATACAGACTTGGAGGCTGAAACACCTTAAGCAATGGAATACTAAGCATGCTGTCTTCTTTCTGGAGAGAGTGGTGCTAGTGGTGGTGATACACGTGATGTTAAAGTCAATGGAGCCAGCAGTTCTAGCGGCACACAAAGCCCTGCCTCAGAGGTACTAAGAGTGCTAGCTGCACAATCTGTTTCGTAGTGTGGGCTGTGTGCCCTCAATAGACCATCCCTGAGAAGGGAGTGCTGGCTGTGTAATGTCAGACGTGGTTCGTTGGACTTCATAAGGAGTATGGAAACCACCCAGTAGCCATTGAGTACATCATTTTATGTTTAAATTAGCCAGTGTTCCTTTCTCCTGCTTGCAATTCAGACCTGACTGATTCTTTAGTTATGGTAATATAATTTCAATGATGATTTATGGTGATGATAAGACCCGTGTCAAACACTGTTTGCAACGTGGAGGTTAAGAGAGGGGTGAGATAGGAGGCTGAGATAAAGCTGAGGCTGATCGTACATACCAAGTGTGATATGGGATGGTAAGAGATGGTCAGGATGATACAGGCTGGTAGTAGTCTCTAGCTGTGTAGATGTGCAGAAAGGAACATATTGTAGAGAGGTACTGGACATGAGGTGACATGACAGTTCTTTCGACCATCAGACCATTCACAGTACAAAAATATTGAGAATTCTTGACCTTAGTTGCTAATGTTATTTGTCCAGCTAGAGATATTTTGATTGCAGGGAATATAGTTCAGTTGCATATTATTGAAACTGGGTCAAAGAACAACTAGGGGGGCGCCTGGGTGGCTCAGTCGCTAAGCGTCTGCCTTCGGCCCAGGGCGTGATCCCAGAGTCCTGGGATCAAGTCCCGCATCAGGCTCCTCTGCTGGGAGCCTGCTTCTTCCTCTCCCACTCCCCCTGCTTGTGTTCCCTCTCTCGCTGGCTGCCTATCTCTCTGTCAAATAAATAAATAAAATCTTAAAAAAAAAAGAACAACTAGGGATAAAATTCAAGGTTGGATTCCCTCATCTGTTGGGTGACTCAGTCTTCTCTACTTTTGTCCTTTGAAGTTGTTGAGCAGACATTTCCCCAGAAGGTCCCATATGCTGATGACATCCAAGTATTTTGCAAATGGTAAATATGAAAGAAAAGTGCTCGTGAATAAATAATGGGCGCTACTCATCACAGTTTCCTCTGGTGCTTTCTCAATGTTTCAGATGCTGTAAGCCTAGCCTGATGAGCCGCTTGTGACCATGGGGGTGGGGGGCTTAGTTCAGAGAGGGTAATCACTTTACATGGAGATGTGTAATTTTCCCCTAAATTCATTAAAAGTTTCTGAAACAAATAAATAAAACATAATTGATACAGATCCAGTATCCTTTACTTCCATATATCATTAAGAAGTTGTAATTGCTTCCCAACCCCCAGGAAGCTCTCATCTCCAAGAATAAAGTGTTAGTGTGCGATTCCCTGACAATTGTTATTATTCTGAGGAATTAATTTACTCTAATTAGTTTTAAGCCCATTAACAGAAATAGAAAGCTGAGCAAAGAAAGGGAGGTCTGAAAAAAGCATTTTCCTCAGACAGTTGTAAGAACTTTTCATGTGTGTAACAATGTGGCCACTGAAAATCAAACCTTGTTAAAAACCAAACAACATAAATCAGGATATAACTAGTATGATTCTGAAAAGGCACATTAGTTCTTATTCTGTCTTCTGAAAATAAGAAATCAACTGTACTTTTTGTTTTCCAGTGGAAGTCTCCATATTGAGCTCTAAGGGACCCCAAAGTCAGAGAAATGACTGAAATTGAGGTCCACAAAAGGCTGGTCTTAGGTAGAATTAGTACCTGCTTGGGATGACTGAAGATGCTTTGGGGGAAGTTCTGTTCTCTCTCTTTTTTTTTTTTTATAATGATTTTTTATTATGTTAGTCACCATACAGTACATCCCCGGTTTCCGATGTAAGGCTCGATGATTCATTAGTTGTGTATAACACCCAGTGCACCATGCAATACGTGCCCTCCTTACTACCCATCACCGGCCTATCCCATTCCCCCACCCCCCTCCCCTCTGAGGCCCTCAGTTTGTTTCTCATAGTCCATAGTCTCTCATGTTTCATTCCCCCTTCTGATTACCCTATGTTACTCAGGATAAGGAAGTACCTTTCTTATCCTGAGTAACATAGGCTATAATTCTACCGCGTTAAAAAACAAAGTGATGTTTTTGAGTTCCTTTCTCCTAAATGGTCCATTCACCCAGGAGGGGCAACACATCATTCTTTTTATCATCCAGGGGCTTGCCTCCCTTGGAGCTGAACCTTGAAATCTGACTAGTACAAGATGATTTTGAAGGCTGAAGGCTAGTCCCCTGGAATGGAGTTGCCTTTGGAAGACACAGAGTCCGACAGCCATTGAGGTAAACTAAGAGCAAATGGTGGAGGCCATGGTTTTGTAAGCAATGGGGGGACTCTGAGTGTTTGAAGAGAGAAGTAACAAAATCAGTGTTGTGCCATTTGGTGTAACACGAAGGATGAATTTGAAGAGAGACTGAAGGATACAGGGCAGATTAGGAGATCCAGGTAAGAAGGATAGGAGGTCAGAAAGCAGGACAACAGAAGCAGCAAGGAAGGGATGGATTTTGGAAATGGTTTTTGGGTAGAGTGGACAGGATTTAGTGAGGGATGGGGTGTAGTTTCAGAGACCCAGAGACTTTGGTCTTAGGTAACTAGTATGCTGTGGCCAGCAAGTGGGATAGGGAGGGAACAAAACCTAGCACGTTCCCGGAGTCTGAGACCATGGGTCTGGTTTTAATCAAAACAACTAATGCTGATTTTAAAAGAGGTAGACTCATTGGGAAAATAATCTGAATTTGCTCTAAAGCAGACATTGGTTAAGCTCACACACCTTTTGAACGAGGTGGAAAATACAGGAATGAAGCTGAGTGGAATTTAGAGCTATTGGGTTTGGAGAACACACTCCACATAAAGAGGCATCTACAACTCCACTCTCGTGAGCTGCTGTTGTACAAGGATAGGGCCAGGATTGCCAAATCTTACAATTTCTTAAGAGAAGCCAGAAATCAGAAATGTTTCATCAGGTCTCCTGATTCTTAAATGTTGCTAACTAATTCAATTCTTTTTCTTGAAACGCGAAGTGAGTCAACTCCAGGGAAGTCTGTAGAACAGCCCAGGGACCACGAGTTTGAGATTCAGTGAACTAACGTGAATTACTATGAAGGTAGTGCAGAAGGGAAAGAGGCAGTTAAAGGTAGATCACTGGAGTAGTGTTTTCCAAGAAGCTGTAATTTTGGTAGCGTAGTGCTGGAGACTGCGGGAGATACAGTCCATGGCCGTTGCCCTTGAGAAACTGACAACTTAGCTGGGATACCAGGCTGATGAAACAACCAAAGAAAAATGCAGGACATTGTGTGATCAAGGGCTATGGAGAATAAGATTTCAAGAAAGAGAAATCAGCATTAAACAAAGAAATTGAAGGTGATAATATGAAAGCCCTGGGCCTTAAATAGGTGAAGGAGAGCTTTCAAGAGGAAGCAAGGATGCACAAAGAGCTAGAGAATTTTCTCCATAGTCCATTTCCAAGTCAATAACTGCAATTTAACAGGTCTCGTGATTTCTCCAGGGAGGTAAGGATGGAGTTTATGAGAGCCAGTGGAAAGAGCAAATTAAAAGTAGAACCTGGTTCCACACTAATGATTACTAACAGGCCAGTTTGGGATAGTTATTTTATATTATTTTTGACAGGTTTTCCCTGTTCGAATCGCTGGGCCCTTGTCTTCCAGCATAAGAATTAAAAAATAAATAAGTAAAATCCTGACTTGATTATATTCAGAGATGACACATTTCTCTAAAATAGTGAGATAGTCTCAAGCTGGAGCACCTTATCCCATGTGGCCTTACTTTGGATAGCCCAAGGAGTGAGAAAAGAGGTTAACAGAACAGTGAGATTCTTAGGACAGGGGAGGGTGGTACGTAAGGGGAGGTTTGTCCTGTTCTTTGTAACTGGGCTTTGGGGATGCAGCAGAAGGTCAAATAGAGTTTTCCCTGATCAGACAGTCTGTATTTGCTTCTTGATTTCTTGTCTTTTTTTTTCTTTGCGTGGCTATTTTTTTTCCTCAGAATCTCTGACATTAACAATGAAGACACATTTACTTGTTGGGGGATAAAGAAAATAGTGTCTTTGTCCTGGGTTGGTATCAGTCATTTTATTTAAATGAGATTTTTACTGATAGGAGAATCAAATTTGAACCATATTTGATTACCTCAGTTCAATTACCACGGAAGCTTCTTCCAGGCTCAGGTGAAGAGAACCGAGAATATATTTTTGCATTTCCCCTTCTGCAAGGGAGGACATGAGAATATAACAACCTCACAGAAAACAGCATGACATTTGTCTGACTGTTCAGCTTTGGGGATGAATGGCTCTCAGGAAAGGAAGCATTTTCAGAACTAAGAAGCACTGTTTTCCATAAACAGGTAGAGATTTCCATCTCCTGCCTTTCCAACCTATTTCCATTATGTTTGGGTGGAAAAAATCAGAAGACATTTCTCTCAAACAGGATGGGTTCTTATACTTGATGCATTTTTGAGATTCCTGGGCTCTTATCTCTGAAAACGAAGTGAGAGGGAATGGACCAAGCAGAGGAGGGTCACAGTGCAAGACTCCAAAGGGAGCTATTCCTCCCAGATTTCTCTGGGACTGTCCATTGCATGTTGAGTCACGTAGTAGATTGAACCCATGGTTCTCATACGAGTCCTGAGAACTAAAATAATATCCCTCCCAAGGGATACTGTCTTCTCCATTATAGCGGGGATGATTTTGGTTGTACAGCCAATGGGTACTTGAGAGATGGGTATAAGTCTCATTTCAGAGAAGCTTTAATATACTGATGACATTTAGTTGCTTTCTGGTTGACTTTGAAAAGTCAGATTTTAAGCAGTCTTTGGAGATTAGGTGAATTCTTTCTCTTCAATTTCCTCTTTTAAAGAATTCTGTTTCTTTCATTGATAAGGTTACCGAGCATTTGAGCAATCATAGGATGATTCCTTTGGGTTAACACAAACATTTAAAGTCATACAATTCAGTGAATGGTGCAATTATGCGCATGTCTGGAGTTACAAACAACAGATTAAAGCCATCCCTTACCATCCTTTTTTTTTTTTTTTTTTTTAAGATTTTGTTTATTTATATGACAGACAGCCAACGAGAGAGGGAACATAGCAGGGGAGAGGGAGAGGAAGAAGCAGGCTCCCAGCCGAGGAGCCCGATGTGGGGCTCGATCCCGGAACGCCGGGATCATGTCCTGAGCCGAAGGCAGACGCTCAACGACTGCGCTACCCAGGCGCCCCTATTTATTTATTTTATTATTATTTTTTTTTCCACCACCAGCATCCCCTTTAATAAAATGTGGAAGGTTGCGTGACTGGGGGGGGGGGTGAGATATGACCATTTACAACCACAAAAAACCTCTGTACATGTCTAGCGCCTGGCAGAGGGGAGGGCAGGCAGGGCAGCGGCGGGCCGGGGCCAGCCCTATTTGTAGAGGATATCATAGTGTCCAGGCCGATAGAGGAGGTACACCTTGGGCTCGGAGCCCTCAGGGAAGATGTGCGGGTTGGTGGTGCCGCCCTCGCCGCGGTCCATGTACTCCACCTGTCTTTATTAATGCTTATTTCTCCCTCTTTTTTTTTTTTCCTTCTTTAAGGGGCTACTTCTACCTTATTTTTAAAAATCATTATGAATCAGAAGTCTTTGAACTTCACTTTTCCACTTAGTTCTAATGAAATCTCTCAAACATCAGCCAACCTGTTTACAAATCAGTTTCATACAGTATTGACCTTTACTCAATGTCTGTTCTTAATATATTAGAATACCTTATTTGTAATTATGAAAATGTTTCCTGCATAAAGATCCTGTGTACGTGATGGTATAACGTGTACGGATTAACAACACAAAATCCCTCACAGAATTCCTCCTTTCTGCTTGCATGGCAGCTGTCTTGCTCCTCAGCTGGGAGAAGGCCAGGAGCACAGTATCGCTCTGAGAGAATTAGACTGTGGCAGCCTCCGCTGTGTAATCCATTTCTCTGGTCATTACTAACAGTTTTGGAAATAAGGTTATCAACAGAAATTCAGAGTGTTTGTGCTCTGAGTACTACAGACTACTCTAGAAGTGTACGATGATTATACCCACACAGCTTTCAGTAGTATCCCTGTGGGGGATCTCCGGTCACCAGATATTCTGTCCAAGCTGGTTTGGAAGTTTCGTTTATGCATTTTGTTGTTCTTGTTGTTTTTTGTTTTGTTTTTGCTTTTTTGTTTTTTAGTAAGCTCTATACCTGACGTGGGGCTTGAACTCCTGTCCCCAAGAGAGTTGCATGTTCCACTCTTGACTGAGACAGCCAAGCGTCCCAGGAAGTTAAGTTTTTATTGTAACTTTCACACCAAAATAAAAATTTTACATTTACTTCAGATAGACTTGAAGGTGGAAAGGAGTATGTCCATCCCTCTGATTGGCTGTAAGAGTTTAAAAAAAAAAATAGAAACACCAAAAACTATTTGCATCTTGCCCTGGATTCCGAGTGTCAGGAGACAGAACAGTGCTTTTTCTTTTTCCCAAATCTGAGCATGGGCTGTTCTCTTCATTACTGATACGTCCAAATCAGCGATCGTTAGTCAGTGGCCGGTATGTGGTCAAGAACAATTCACAGTTGAATTTATCAAGCGCATTGGGCATTTATTATGTGCAAGATACTGAGCTCTGTGCTAGGGGTGCAGAGATGGATGGAGCGTCCTACTTGCCATCAAGAAACTAATAGAATAGATAGGGAAACAGAAATTCTGATAGGTGGTAAGTGATAGGCCAGAAAATAATACGAGCCCTTAACTCAGCCTGGAAGTCTGGGGATGGCAACCTTCCTCAAATGACATCTGACTTAGTCTTGAAGAAGAAATACTGCGCAAAGGACCAGCTGTAGTTGGCATTCATTGAACACTTTCCCTGTGCCAAACTCTATGTCTTAAACACATCCATTCACAGAATTCTGAAAACAATACTGTAAGATAAGTAATCTTGATTCTGCTTTATAAATGAAAAACCGAAGGCTTAGAGAAGCTGAGTAACCTGTCCAGGTTAATATTTCTACTGTCTGGGGGAGATAGGATTCAAATCTGAGACCTGATTCTAAAACTGAACTGCTTACCCATTGCAGTACACTGCCTATCTGGCTCACAAGACAAAAATTAGTATGATTATTAAAAAGAAAAAGCCAAACAGAAAATCTCCTAGAATCCATTTATAGGAAACTCATATGCACTGATTTGTCAAAGAGTGAGGAAGAACATAGAAAATTTAAGAGAATGTATTAGTAAGTCACTGACCATTGTAAATTAATAAGAAATTGTGCAGTACAAAGTTGGAAAGATAGAACTGGGTAATGAGAAGAACAGAATGATTGATTTAGTACAGTGTGTAAAGTATATCATGATAGACGATAAATTGTAAACAGTTTTATTTTTATAGGGTCAACTCTATTGCACTCTCCCTGTTATTCATTCAGGGCCAGCCATACTGACCCTCTTTTTTCTTGCTCAAAACACCATACTCGTTTGCACTTGGAGGCCCCTGCAATCACTCTTCCCTCAGTCTGGAATATTCTCCCTCTGGATCTTCTCTTCTTCATCATCTCAAGTGTCAGCATCTCAAAGAGGTCTTCCCTGACCTCCTGACCTAAAGAGCCTAATCGTTCTTTATCACATTATGCTATTTTATTTTCCCATAATATTTATTGCACTCTGAGATGTCATATTTATTTACAAGTTTATTTGTGTACTGTTTATCTCCCTGTATAAGATGTAAGTTCTCGGAGGATGGGGATTTTATTTTGCTCACTGCTGTGTTCTCAGCTCCTAAAATCATGCTTAGTCCACATATTTGTTGAACGAATGCATTTACTGTTTAAAATAACTGTGAAGTAGAAGTAGGCATTTGTTTTATAATCTTCACTTCATGGAAAATAAAATAGGGCTCTTTGTAGTAATATAGCAGGTTCAAAGTCAAATAATTAAAAGAAAGGGTAGAATCAGGAATTGAACCCAACTCCCCTTTCCTCGCTGCATGTCCCTGTCAGCTACTTCAGAAAAAGATTCCCTTGCCTTCCTTCCCTGTGCCTGTCCCATGTGGATATAGGATTCCCTTAGATTAAATCTATTTTTGTAATGACTGGGCTTGTAATTCTTCTGTGCACTATTCCATGCATCTCACTTATTTATATTCTTTTAATTCTCAGGAAGATTTCCCTGTGTCAGGTACAGGTAACAGGGTGGAAAATGGGGGGGAAGGTAGGTTGTATACCCGATATCTGGGTCATGGCTGTGACTCTTGCTGTATGCCCTTGGGTCCATCTCATCTTCTCTCTGGCCTTATGAAATGAATGTAATGAGCTCAGTGATCGATGAGTAAATGATTCCCAGATGGGTGTTTCGGTATGAGGTTGGTAATGCTGAGCCTGGGCATGGCGTGTGTATCTCTTTGTGGGTGTGTGAGGTGTTTAGGAAGATAACAGAAACTAATGATACAGTTTGCTGGTTTTTTCAAGCTTGAAGATAAAGTGCTTATTGTACCTGGAGTTGATTTTATTGGTTCCAAGTGCACTGCTCGTTAAGTCCTTATAGATTGAAAGATGGATTGAATGAAGATGTTTGCTCAAACCTTTCTGTTTAGGGTATTGCCACCATTTTATTTTCTTACTCACAAGCAACAAAAACTAATTTTAGCTAAATTAAGTGAAAGGAATTTTTCAGAAGTTTTCCAAGGGGCCTGCGGAATCCAAAAGAGGATAGAGAATCAGACCTGAGGATGAGGGGGATCAAAGAGAGTAAGGGAGAGCTTGCAAAGGGGAAGCAGGCGATAGTTCTGTCACTGGAAAAAGGGAGTCAGGACCATCCTGTGGCTGCATCCGCTTTGTAATGAAAACTTCCAACTCATCTCTCTGTTCCTCAGCAACTTACACAGGGGTCAACATCCTGGCGAGGGTGCCTGAGGCAGTCCCAGATTAGTAAGGAGAATGACTCCATGCTAGTTATTTTAATAGAGGGACTTCAGTGTAGGGAGGTTGGACGATGTGTAGTAGTGAAAATGAACCTTGAGGTAACACGGTACCTGCAGGAAGGAGCTAGTGTGCTCTGACTGGAAAATCAAAAGTTGTGTCACTGGACTAGAATCTTGGAGAAGACGCATGGCAGAGCAGAGGCCCAGACCTTTGAGGGGAGGGCCCTGGCCAGCTGCCCCTCTCTCCAGAGTTGGTAGAGGATCCTCAGAGCGCTGGGGCGCAACCTCAGAGCATCGGGCGCTGCCTGGCTGTGAAGAGGACCAACTTGCTCTTCTCCTTCTCCTGTTGTCCACTTCCACTGTTGGCAGAACCAGTCAGGAAGCCACCCCACCAGGGAAGTATGGTCTACAGAGCCCCAGTGTATCACAAAGCTGGGTAGACAAGGGAGTTTGGAGCTGAGTCAGTGACCTGAGAACCTACAGAGCCCATCACTGGCAGAACTTAGGGCAAGTACTCACCCTCTGGCTCGCTGGGGCAGGCATAGGGAGCATCGGCCTTTTTCTTTGGTCATTGAAGACGGGCTCCTGGAATTATTTTCCCAATACTACACCCTGTGGGGCAGAAGTAATTCTGCTGAGGAAGGATAGGCTGTACTGTACAGAATGAATGGATGCTGGGGAGGCGGGACACCACATATCTCCTGGTGCCCCTTAGTGAGAGAAGTCTTGGTGGAGTGCCGATGCATGTCGGCATCATTTTCCATTCTGTATAAATATATGGAACGGACCCTTCCTGTCCTTTTACAGCATTAAAGCTGGTTATTTATGTCAGGCCACAAATTGCAGATGCCCTGTTTAGATGGGGATTATAAATCCCCTACATTGAACTTTAATTGGGGCCAAATACAGAAAAAAGTTTGGGGTTGTTTTCTTCCACGGTTTGGAGATTTATATAGGGCACTTAGAACCTGTTTATCCCGGCAGACAGAGAGAGACAATGGCTTACATGGATTTTCATGCTTGTGGCTTCAAAACACAAAGCCCTGTGCAGCTTGTTGTTTGTTTTGCAAATCCTTATCACACCCAAATTATTGTTTGTGGAATGAGGGAGGAAAACAGCTTAGAGCAGTGTCCTCCATCTCCCCCCATTTCTCTATTTTATGCCTCAAGAGATACACACAAACATGAAATAGATCTGCATTTGGAGGAATTCAGTGCATGTAATTAGTGCACCGGCAGCTTTGAATTTCTTGAAATTAAGAACATTGATTCTTCGCCGAAATGGAAGTTACTTGCAGATATTTTATTCTGGTTTTTCTAAAACAACTTGAGCCTCTTTTCCAAGTCAGGTTTTTCATTTATGCTTGATGCTGCTTGACTCAGAAGACTTAGATGGGCAGTTCCTTACAATTAAAAGCTCTCACGGATTTCTTCAAGGGTGGTTACAAAGAATTATTGACTGGCCAAACTAGAGCAGCCAAAAGGAAGGTCAGTTGTCAGTCTTGCATATAAATTTGCTACTTGGAAAATGCTGGGAAAAATTAAAATTGTCGACAGTCTACTTAAAAAAAACTGATTAATTATCAATTAAATGAAATTCTTTTCTCCTCACAAACTTGTTGGTATTAAAGCATTTTTATATGCATATCAACTCATACTCACATAGATGTATATGCAAAATACAACTATGAGCTACATATTGGTCAGAAATTATTTTTTCAGATAATAGTGTATCAGAAATATTTTCCAGGTCATCACATATGGATTGTCCTTTATTTTACACAGCCTGATTTTTCATAATTTAACTCCATCCCATTGGTGGACATTAAGATGGTATTCCTCATTTTCATTACCAGAAACAATGCGCAGTGAACATCCTTGTACAGCTGCCTTGACATATTTGTGTTCTAGCTCCTGTAAGACAGATCAGGGATCACTGGCCATTTGCAGAGCGACCCAGTTCAGAATCGTCTTGCATTTACTCGTCTATTTGGTCTGCTTTCATCTGTAATAGTTCTTCAGATTGTTTTAATGGCATTGACGCTTTTGAAACTGCAAGAGTGACTTTGATTTCTTTTTGCCATATTTTTTAAAAGATTGTATTTATTTATTAGAGAGAGCAAAGCAAGAGAGAGAGAGAGCATGAGTTAGGGGGGCAGAGGGAGAGGGAGAAGCAGATTCCCTGCTGAACAGGAAGCCCGACACAGGGCTTGATCCCAGGACCCCAGGATCAGAACCTGAGCTGAACGCAGACATTTAACCGACTAAGCCCCCCAGGCGCCCCTCTTTTTGGCATATTTTTATTTCTTACTATATTTTATTCTGAGAAAGTACCAAAACAGGTTCTCTGGGCCATGACTTTAGGGAAGCGATACTCAGCCCTGGTTGCACATGAGAATCACTGGAAGGTTTAAAGAAAAAAAAATGACCTTTTCCAGGGCTCCATTCCTAGAGTCTGATGTAACTGTTCTCAGGTGGGCCTTGTGTACCTATATTTTTTTAACATTCCCTTGGTGATTCCATTGAGTACCCTGTGCTGAGAACTACTGAATTACATATGGATAAGATCAGTGGCATAATTTGTGGGACCCAGGGCAGGATGAAAATGACAGAGCCTTAGTTCAAAAATGATTAAAATTTTAAGATGACAACATCAGCTTGTTAAACCGAGGGTGGGCTTCTAAGCATGGCGCCCCACGTGACTGCCTGGTGTACATGCCCATGCAGCCAGACCACGTTGGGTATAAGGACGAAAGCCATGCAAATCAAAGGTTTGAGGAAATGATGCCATGAGAAAGGATAGCAGAGACATGAAGAAGTATCCGTGTGCTCCCTTACATCCCCAGCTCTCGGACATTTAGATGAGGCTGTATCATCAGGCCTGGACAATGGGCAATGAGTAGATAGGCTGAGGAACAAGTCTGAGTTCTCGATGCACTCTGTGAAGCCTCTGAGATGAAAATGTCACAAGATGTTGCTCCTTGCATTGGCGAGGAGCCCTGAGTGAAGGTGGGAAATAGAACTCCTTGGCAACTCCCTTCAGCTGTGTACCGTGAACAAGAAATAAATCTTGGTTACACTAAGCCACTGGAATTTGATACAGTCCATTCTATTCTGACAAGTACAGAAAGGTACGAATCAAATGCCATAGGATTTTCAGAGAAGTGAGAGGTGATTTCTGGTTGTCAACATCAGCCAGAGTTTCACGGAGGATGATACGTATGAAACGGGATGGATAGGATTTGCAAAGGTAGAGCTGGGAAGACAAAAGCTGTATTAGTTAGCTACTATTACGTGGAGAACGACCCCCAAACTTAGTGGCTGCCACCTGTCATTTCTCATAAGACAATGGGCCAGCTATGTGGTTCTACTCACCTGGGCTGGACTCGTTTAATGCGGACTGGGGTCCCTTCTGCATCAGTGAACAGCTGCTGGGATGGTTGGGGCTGGCTAGTTTAGGTTGGCCTTATTCATATGTCTGGAGGTTGGCTGGCTCTTGAGTGTTATTCTTTGGCTCTCCTTCAGCACGATCTTTCATGCTCCAGTGGGCCTGCCCAAGCTTGCACATATGGTACGTAGATGGTGGCAGGATCCCAGAAGGGAGAGTGGGAACACATAAGGCCTCTTTGGCCCTAGGCTGAAGACTGGCACAGTATCACTTGCACCCCATCCTCTTGGTCAGTGGAAGTCACAAAGTCAGCTTAGATTGCAAGCCTGGGAAAATAGTCTCCACTTTTTGATCTCTGTTTTCTGGCCTTTGGAAGGTGCTCAGTATCTGTGGAGCAAATATATAAATAGTGGACCGGATTGCCTGGGCAACAGTTCTTTGGAGCCCTTGTGCTCTGACTTTTTTATATTCTCTCTGAAGGTAATCTCATCCTATACTTCCAACCGTAAATCTCCAGCCCAGGTCTCTTCCCTGAAGCTCCTCCCATAAAACCAATGGACTCCTTGATATCTCAGTTAACTCTTCTATGGGCAGCTTATACTTAACATGTACAAAGCTGGTCTCTTTATGTTCCTTTCTTCTAGATGTTCTTGTCCCCTAGTTTTTCCCATTTCAGTCATTGGTAGCCCTGCTGTTACAGTTGCTCAGACCATAAACCTTGGAGTCATCTTGGTCTCTCTTCTTTCTCTCCTACTCCATGTTCAGTCCATCAGCACATTTCGTCCCCTCTACTTTCTGTACATGGGCAGCATACAATTACTTCTCAGCCTTTCTCCCACTGTCCCTGGGTCCATGTCATCATAATGTGTTTGCCTTGATTATTGCAACAGCCTTTCCTCTTGTGTTCTGCTTCTGCTGGGACCTCTACAGTCATTTGACACAGTTGCCAGAGTGTTCTTTAAGATTCTAAATCATTTTATGTCACTCCCCTGATTAAGACTTTGCAAGAGTTTTTCATGTCCTTGAAAGTAAAAGCCCAAGTCTTTACAAGGTTTACAAACCTCTACAGGAACTGGTCTCGTGTTAGCACTTGTCCTCACTTCCTGCTGTTCTCCTGTTTGTGTTCACTGGGCTCTAACCACACAGGCCTCCTCTGTGCTCCTAGAACACACAAACACACACCTGCCTCAAGGTCTTGAGTTTGTCCTTCCTTCTGCCAGGACTACCGTTTGTCTTGATACCAGCATGCCTCACTCTCTTATTTTCTTCAAGTGTCTACCTGGATGTCACCTTCTTCCCCATGAGAACTTTTTAGACTGTGTACTTAAGTAGCACCTTCCAGAACTCTATCTCCACCCAGTACTTTTATTTCTTCATAGTCCTTCCAAACTTTGACATGTTCTGTTAGTTGCCTATTTGTTTGGTTATCATTTGATTATGGTCACTAGGATATAAATTCTAGGCAGACTGGGACTTTTCTCTGTTACTCGCTCTATCTCCAGAAATCTTAGGCATATTTTTTATTTTTTTTAATTTTATTTATTTTATTTTATTTATTTATTTATTTTTAGACATATTTTTTAAATCATTGTATAAATAGGGTTTGAGATTCTTACAATGGGTGACAGATTGGATGAGATAATCTTTAAGGTTAGCATGACAAATAGTCTATGATGTCAATGGGAGTAGAAATTGAGCTGTTTTAGAAGTTCTTTTTGAGATCCACTGGCATCTAGCATTGCTGTTGTCCCCTCCAATCTGTTTTCTTTGCTAGTGCCTACATCTGATGATTTTCTGTCTCCTCTCTTCTCTTAATGAACACTTTCTCCTCTTTCACATCTAAACTCACTGGTCAATCACCTCCTTGAATTTTCTGCCCACATTCCCCTTACATTACCTGATAGTACTGTTCACTATTTCATTAAAGCATTGTGATAATCGTGATAATGACAAAAAAATTGTACTTTTATTGGTGTGACTGTTTTTATAGATTTTTTTCCCCCAGTTAGGCTGGAAGCTCTGTGAGCCTGGTTGGTTCTGTTCATCAATTCATCAGTGCATCCACAGAGTCTAGCATAGGGCCTGATTCACAACAGGCACTGAATGCCTTCTGGGGACTGAATATGAGATTGAATGAGTGAACCTCTCTTACCCAGATTGTACTGTTCTCTGATCAGAGATTCTGCATCTCCTACCCCCAGTTACTTCTAAGGGCGATATTTAAAAATGGATACCATCTTTGAAACCCTTTTTAGTCCTTGTTCTCAAAAATAATTTTGAGGCTGGGATAAAGGGTTGAATGGGGAGAAGAATCTTAAATGTAATAATAAAAGGACTGTGTCACACAGGGACTTTTTGATAACACATTATATTAGAGGTTTAAAACTCACAGTCAGCCATTCGGGGTACTCTTGGTGTCCATCCCTGCAGACTGTTTGTGAGGCTGTCAAAAACCAGGACTTAGGGATTTTCTTGCAAGATGGTGTTGCACAGAAGCTCTGATCTTGACAAATTCTTCCTGGGAGGCAGTGTCATCTGTTAACACCCCAGGAGCAATTAGATTTATTTAACAAAAACAGAGTGGTGTTTGTAAAGTAGCTTGCAAGAGTCCATGGGGTACACTAAAATTGATTTTAAAGTAGGTCAGAGCTGTTCTGTACCTAGCCCAATTATGATGTGTAGGCAAGTAAATTCAGTTACTGAGTGATATGGCTTAGGAAAGAAAAAAAAATCCTTAGCAATAGGTAAACTGCTTGTCTTTGGAAATCTCCAGTAGGAGATCCTACCACAGCATCTTAGAATCCTAGAACCTTAGGTGGGAAGAAAGTGCCAAATTGACCTTCTTCCCTCCCAGTCTTCTCCTGTTGCATATTCTTTCTGTCCCACCCAGTGCAGTGACATAGGATCCCAGAAGTCAACCGATCCGACTTCAGATGCTGACTTTGCCACTTCCTAGCTGTGTGACCTTGGGCAAGTGAGTTCTCCTTACGGAGCCATTGTCTCCACACCTGTAAAAGAGCAATCACAGCAAGATTGAAGGCCACGTAGAATTTGAGGAGAATTGAACAATGGATGGCGATGGCTCAGCTTGTACCTGATAGGTAGAAAATGCACCATAAATGCTGATTATTGTCCTTATTTGGAATGTTTCCTCTGTATTACAACCGAGAAAGAAATGGATAACCCTGATCCTTCCTCACAGTCAGCCCTTCCAGGGCGATTTCCCCCCGAAGTCGGATCCCGATCCCGCACCTCTTTAGGCATTCGATTTGTGTGAGAACACTTGGCGTTTAACATGCAGCTGAAAGTCGTTTTTACTCTGAGAACTCTCCCCTCCTCCCCATTCCCTGTCTTTTCCTCACCGAAATGAAAATTTAATGTCCGAAGGAAATGTCAGTTATTTCTATATTGATCTTGAGGGACAACTTATTTCTGTTTTAGAGAGCATAGATGTTTGGGCTGGACATCACTGAGAAACGTGAGGAAAGAGACGCCAGCCCTGCAGGCAAACCACAGGATGGCCTTAAAAATGGATTTTATTTCTCTCCTCTCATCTGCCAGCTCTCCTGGTTGGGGCAGAGGCCTCTTCTTTTCCCAGCGGGGTGTTGGGGGAAAACAGTCAGCACATTGAATTCAGAGAAGGAAGAAAGGAGCAGTAAGTAAGACTTGCTTTGAGCTCCAGGTGAATTAATAATGATGGTGATGAGCGAGCTTCCATGTGTTTGAGTGTTTCTGGTCTCCAAGGGAAGGCTGGGCAGAAGCTGGAAGGCAGAGTTGGTTTTGTAGACTTTTGCTGAATTATTGTTGCAAATATCTCAGGCATAATAGGGGAATCCGCCTGTGACTTGGTGTCAGAGATGGTGATTCATCATGTATTCACCCTGTCATTCATTAATTCAACAGATATGTATTGAAGACCAACTGCAAGCCCACCGCTTTCCTAGACCCTTGAAACCACCATAAATAGTAAGACAGGCAGGTTTCCTGCTTTCAGAGAGCAGGAAATAGGAGGAGGCCTGTACTGTCGATTCTCAGGTGTTCTGTTGCAGAGGCGTGCTGGCTGGTGGGATAGGTTTTCAAGAAGTGTGAAGGGCTGCTTTCAGGGTGTTGGTCATGGAAGTGTATCCCCTTTGGCTACGTTGAGAGCAGCCAACCAAATTTAAGCCAAGATTCTGTGGGAATCATGTTAGGAAACATGTTCTCATAAGTAGTTGAGTTTCATGTGGCCAGAGATTTTGAATCGTGGAAATTTCTTTCTCGTCCAGCTGGGGGAAGGGAATGTGAATGCATTGTTGAAGCATAAGCCCCGTGTTCTAAAATAAAAGGTCAGAGAGTGCAAGGACAAGTTAAAGAGGCTGAATTCTCCAGCTTAAAAACAAAGAAGTTATGTTTCCCCTTTCTTTTCTTAGAGCATTTATTTTAGAAAACTTGTAATGTTGAGAAAACTTGTAACTCGAATTCTTTCTCTGACCTTTGACAGGTAAATCTTTTAAAAAGCCTCCTGACGGTTTTACAACCCAGGATGATCTTTCTCAGGGACCTAGGAGGCACTCCTTTGAAATGTTGACATCAAGGGAGATCACATCCGTTGCCCACTTTCTGTGGGGGCCTAACTTCAGTGGGCATCCTTTCCAAAGGCAAAACTACCTCCTGTCATACAGATGTGAGTGGTGTATTTTTCCTTTGTACAAAGGCAATTAGCTAACACAGGCGGTCACCCCAATTACCAGGTGAATTTAGGATGAACCTTGTGACAAATGGTGCTGTCGAGTCCTCTCACTTGGATTTAATGGGTTTGTATCTGCTTGCCTGTATGAAAAGGTAAGGTTTCTTCCTGTTTTTAGCAATCTCTTAGTGACTTGCCTATGCTACACATCCCATTCTGGCTTAATGCTTATTCAATAATAAAACTGTTTTCTTGCTTTACCCTCTTTGTGGGGAGGTTTTTGAGTTGGGAGAATATTTTGTTTTGAATTAAACTCCCCAACAACAGCAAACATAACCCTTTTCTGGGAGTTTCTAATTGGATTGCAGTCCCATATTTTAACCAGAGAGCTTTTGTGAATTTGTGGAAGCTTGACATACTGTGGTTCATGAGCCTTCTTTTTTTTTTTTTTTTTAAGTTGTTGAACTCTTTCTTCAAATGAAACTTTATGTGGGACCCCATGTATTAACCTGAAAAGAGTTGGTGACCTGAACAGGGACTGCAGATTCTCAGCCCCGAGTCCTGCCTCCACTCTGTCCCCCTCACTCTGCTTCCCCTGGGAGCCGATGAGGGGAGACTGGAGAGGTTCTGCAGAGCATGGTGGATACATAATACCACCACCTATCCCTCCATGCCTCATGCCTTCAGCTCACCATGTTGCTCCAGTTTCATTGGGTTCCCCCCCTTAAACCGGAACACATTTGATCAAAACTACAACCTGTGCGCTCCTTGCCAGGTTTCAAATGCCTTCCATTCTGCATCAACAGTTAGACCTCACACCAACCTTGTGAAATAGATTTTCATTTTCATTCCCATTTTACAGATGAGGAAACAGAAGCTGAGAGCAGCGGAGTGATACGCAAATGATCTTGCCCACATCTTTCTTCCAGTAATCCCTACTACACTGTATCAGAATTGTATGTCCTTTTGTCCGTCCATCCTACTACATGGGGCTCCTTGAGGGCAGGGACACATTTCCCATCCAGTTTGTCTGGCACAGTGCTAGACAAGCCCTAAATATTTATAGAATGAAAAAATGGGCCTGCCCACTGTCATGCAGCAGGAGAAAAGGCAAAGCTGAGATGCATATCCCTACTTTTTGGTCCTAAAGTTTCTGTTCCTTGTTCTACCTTTTATTTTTTTTAGAGAGAGAGCAAGTGTGTGCACATGTGGTTAAGGCTAAGAGGGAGAGATGATCTTAAGCAGGCTCCACACCCAGCATGGAGCCTGATGCAGGGCTTAGTCTCACGACCCTGAGCCACAAATCAAGAATTGGATGCTTAACTGGTTGAACGACCCAGGTGCCCCTGTTCTGTCCTTTTAAGGGACACCTCTGCAGCTGGTGTCTGAGCTGATGGAGGTGCACAGGGTGTGGGAAGAGGAAAATAAGTTACCTTTCTTGTTAAGCTGAAGCTGATGTATCATGAATTTTTACTGTTCTGTGTTTACTCTATTACTCAGTGGTGGTGAAAGATGGTGCGGGGGAAGTTACATTTACTTTATCCTGCCAGCCCTCGGAAATCACAGAGGTCCTAGGTGTCATCGCTGATGTTTAATCCCCTGCAAGTCGGGGTGGCTGCCATCTGCAAACGTGACAGCTGGGACACACGTTTCTGTCGGTGTTAGTGCTGTGGCAGTTTAAAGGGCCAACTTTGTTCTGTGAAAAGGGGCCCTGTCCTCATAAAAAGGATCTGGATCCATTTGGCTTTCCTGGGAGCTACCCTTGACTGTTCCAAAGACGTAGTCTCTTCGGGAATTTCTCTTTGGGGTGAGACGGGATATTGAGTGCAGGTTTGGGGTCTGATAGGCCTGTGGTAGAATCATGGATCCCCCACTCATCATTTGAACGATGCTGGTAACATACCCAACCTTGTAGGGCTTTAGTTTTCCTTTCTGTAAAGCAGGGATGATATCACCCATATCATAGGACAGTTGAGAGAATTAAATACGAAGGGGCTTTTGAAGGGTTCAGCACAGGACTGGCACATAACAACTTTGACATGAAGCTTGTTGACTTTTGCCCACTAGTCCCAAGTGAAGATGCTCTGTGCCTGGGCAGAGGAATTGGGCGGCATTCCTGCCATGACCAAGGGCATTCCCACTACAGTTTGTTCTTCATGGGAGGAGGACCAGGCCAGTGAGGAATGGGACCCACACAGCGAGAGCCTCAGACAGGACCTCCTTCCTCACACTTGCCCCTGTGCCTGGGCAAAGGAGCCCTCCGGCATTCGCCCTTTGAAAAACCGCTGGCAAGGCTGCAGGCTTTTCTTTACAATCGCAAAGAGGACAAAAGCCATTTTGGATCCACCGTAGATGGGTTTGGTTTCTAGTGACTCCTCACAGTGTTTGGACCTTTTGGGGTTCCCTCTCCTTCGTAGCCCCTTGGGAAAGCTCTGCCTTCAGGGGAAGAGTTGTAAAGTAGAAAGAGCGTGTGTGGGCGTAGGATCCAAATCCTAGCCGTGCCTGTTATTCATGAGGTGAGCGCTGAGGAGTCTGTGTATCTCTGGGCTCCAGTTTCCCCTTCTGCACGAGGTTGATAACAGCCCTGCCTCACAGTTCATGGCATCTGCACAGCCCAGCATGGCCATTGTGAGTCTTGGCTGTTCACTCACGTGTCCTAGAAAGGACTTATCCTCACGAAGCCTGGATCAAACATCTGGTATGTACCCAAGTGGTTGTACCCACTCCTCACACACTGATCATGCCCTTGGGCATCTGACCTTCAGTATGAGCTCACTCATGCCAGACACCACACTAAGCCGTTTATATGCTTTATCTCCTATAATCCTATCACAGGCCCTATTATGATGGTAGGCATGATTATTGTTAATAATAGCAGGCACTGTTATTATGATTGTGCAAATCAGAAACTGAGGCTTGAGAGGTTAAGCCCAAGTCTCAGGGCCATTGAAGATTGGAATAGGTTCAAAACAAGGAAGTCTGCTTTGAAGCACATACTTTGCTATCCCAAACATTTTAGGTTTTTTTTTTTTTTCCATGATTTTCCTCTGTTCTTGGTCCCATTCAAATCAAATTTAAAATGTCTACTGGCATTAATTCAGTTTTTGTCATAAATCTAAGTGTATATGTTTCAGAGATAAATTGTTTCTAATATTTACAGAAGTACCTGGTTACCTTCATAGTATGAATTCTCAGTTATCTCTGCTTAGGGCAGAATGTGGCGACTTTTTATGAATGTACTCTGGAGACCAGGGAGCACACAGATTCTCTTGTCTTTTTCCCACTCAAGGGGAGTCTGGTCTTGGTAGGGGCACTTGAGAGAACTCCTGTGCATCCTCGGGAAAGCCACTTTACCTCTCTGAGATGCTCCTTGATTCTCGTTATGATGTGGTTGTCTCAGGGTCTTTCCTTCCTTCAGGAGGGAAAGACTTGGAAAGCATATCTTTTGTCTCTGTTTCATGTGGTCCAAGGAAACCAAGCCAAGCACTCTCCTCCTCACAGAGCAGGGACTAAAACCGAGCATGTATGCAAAGGAGAATGAAAAATGCCTGTTATTTTCTGCAGGCTGGAGAATGATGTATGTTCCTTGGGGTAACCTACTACCTGGGAATTAGTCATTCTACATCGTGTTCTCTCTGCTGCTTGAAGTGCCTCATTTTAAAAATGTTAAGATTTTTTTCCCTCTCACTTAACTGTAGGAACATTAAATGCACAACTTTATCAAAATGACACAAGATATATGTTTCTGCCAACAGCAACAGGAGAGGATTAACAATTCAAATGGTGACAGGGAAAAGTTCCTCTCAAAACATAGGAGGAAGGAAGTTCGATTGGGGATGCTGCTCTTTCTTCAGCCTGAAGCCTATGATTATGCATTCAGAGTCCCCTAGGTACTGGTGGAAGAGGAAGTTTTCGATTATAATGGGGAAAAGTTATATTTTATAATATTTTGTCTCCTTAATATCAGGTCTACCTCTACCCATTTGCTGACTGTACAACTATAAACACATTTCAAAAATAATCCTCCCTTATCTGAAGGCTGATGCCTGAATTTGGTCAGGACTTACACTTCTAGCTATTAGTGGACCCTAACACTCTAATCCAGTGAAAGTTTGGCAAGCCAGCATTGAAATGAAATGGGGAATGGAAGTGAGTGTAAACCTGTGGATCCCTGAGAGATGAGGGGACGAGAGAGTAAAGGGTTGTTCTGTGGGGTTAGCTGTGGCAGAAACAGGATTCCCATGCGTATAGATGACAAATGGTATCCCCTACCACTTGGCCAATGAAATGAGGTGTTCATATTAGATCCAATGAGAAATTTCTGAGAAAGAGAATTGCTAAGATTCTGGATGGAAGAACAGAATTGCCTTGGTCTTACAAGGAAGAGCGTAGCGTTTTGTAAAATGTGCTCTCATTCTAGCAGGATGAAGGAACAGATGTTCTGACTTCTCAAAGTCCTTTCTGGTTTGTGATTTATATGTCTTGGTTGACTTTCCACAACTTTCTTTTGCCTATCATCATCTTTTTTTTTTTTTTTTTTAAAGATTTTATTTATTCATTTAACAGAGAGAGACAGCCAGCGAGAGAGGGAACACAGCAGGGGGAGTGGGAGAGGAAGAAGCAGGCTCCCAGCAGAGGAACCCGATGTGGGGCTCGATCCCAGGACTCTGGGATCACGCCCTGAGCCGAAGGCAGACGCTTAATGACTGAGCCACCCAGGTGCCCCCCTTCCTATCATCTTCTTAACCAGGAGTGCCTTTGAGATGTTTTTTTGCAGCTAACCAGTCCAATTTCATTTTCCATCACCACAGAGCATGAGAAGATTTTATAGCTAAGGTGTTGACATCGAGAAAACTCACAGAACCCTCTCTACATAATGACTAAGAGGGGGAGTCCCCTTCAGGGGAAGAGGACAGGAATGGTGAACTTGATCCGGTACAAATGATTGGAGAGGAGGGGTGATTCTGGGTGCAGGGTGACGTTGATCACTTGGATGAACCCTCTAGCTCCCCAATATCTGGACAGGCCCATCTCCCACTTGCTCACTGGAATGCAGACATACCATCTTTAGATTTATTACACGTTTCCTCTCTCAAGGCCTTTGCACTCACTGCCTTTTTTTCCTGGAACGTCTTTCTGTAAGATCTTCTCCTGACTAATTCTTTGTTGAGATTCATGACTGAATTCAAATGTCACCTCCTGAGAAAGGACGTCCTTCATTATATTAAGTAAAAAGCCACACTCCCTTTACTCATGATTCGTTTCATTTGTTTTCTTAGTTTTCATCATTTTCTCAAATGACCTTGTTTATTTGTTTTTTGTTTCTCCCCACTTGAGTGCAAGTTCTATGTGAACAGGAACATTGTTCTTTGCTATCTCTCCAACACCTAGAAGAGCACCGGGTGCGTAATAGGAAAAGAGTAAGTGTATGTTGCATTAATTCACAAACCAAAAGTACCATGGAGCACAACTTAAAAATCACTGCTTTAGAGGACTGAATGGTTCCTGTCTTAGTTAATTTAGGAAATGTGATTGTAAGGAGCAGGCATGAGAGACAAGGGAATGAAAAACTGAAAAAGCAGGAAGGCCCCTAAAAGGTATGTTATTGATTTGGCCACTGCTAATCAATTGGTAATTGATTCTGAGAGTGTTTCTGTGGAGCTTGATGAAATGCATCTCAGAACTGCTTATCTAAAAGAGGAATGGGAATAATGATACATCAGCAGCAGGAGTCATTCTTGGCTCAACAGTTGTCTAATTGGGCATTAACTCTCTTGCACTCTTGGATTGCACATGAGTAAGTGATCAGTGGTTTCCTAACGAATGCCCAGGGCAGGAAGTGGGAGGTGGGAAGTACTGGCTGAGGTGAAGGACTAGCTTACACTAGTTGAAGCTGGTTGAAGCCTATCTAGGACTAGTAATTGCAGCCATGGCTGGAAAAAAATGAGGAAGGGAGGAATTATGCAATGCATAGGAAGTGCCCAAAGGTCATTTCAAACTCTAGCTCCTTTGAAAAGTAATTGGTTCATTAAATTCTTTATTTCACCAGTTATCATGCTATAGTTTCGTTCTTACCCAACCTGATAGATTAGTATGATCTGTCTTTCAGGTTCATTTCTTAATACTTGTGTTCCCTACCACAGCTCCATTTGCTGATTCTGGGCTAATCTTAGCTGTGTTGGCTCTCTCAGAACATGGAAATCCAGTTCCCTCTTCTCTGCTCATACTAGCAGTGGTGGGAATGGTTCATGACTCTGAAACCATTATTTCTGGGCATCTGTGACAGATACTGACATGCAGGCTCATGATTTCCTAAAGGTTCTTGCAAAAGTGCAGGTGAATGTTTTGTGTCCCTTTATGCTCATATTTTTCCTGGGGTCCCTTTGGAGCTTTGTGAATGGTGAGTATTGTTGCAGAAGTATTGTCAAAACAGGTGTGGGTTCTACATGGGGAGGAAAATTGCAAGGATGCAAGTTGCAATATATTTTGACACTGCAGTTTATTGAGTAGAGTCCCCCCCCCCCCTTTTTTTTCCCTTCCTACCTAGATACATGATAAATGAGATAACTTCTTCCTTCTGGTCCCAGGGTGGACAATACGATAACCATTCCTTGACAGCAAGCAACATGCTATTTCTTTCGGTGTGTGCTTTGTCAAAATGTGTTTCCCTGGGAGATTCTCCTGAGTCTCAGATTTTTATTTTCAGAGTATTTTTGTTGATATCCTTAATTCTATCTGAAATGTCTGAACTCGCCTGGGGTCCCTAGGATCATGTGAGCTGGAAAATGGTTGCTTTATGGAACTTAGAAGGCCCCAGTTGTACTTGTGGATCTGAGATCCAATAATACCCCCTGTTCTCCACTCAACAACTAGCATTACAGCCTCATATTTGGGATCGGGTCTGACTCATTCAGCTGCGCATGCCTTAGGCTTAGTGATGTTAGGGATAACAGTGGACTGTAGTTGCATTTGCTTCCCAGTGCCCTTGGGATAACGTCCAGATATTTTTCTGTGTATAAGTCTTGTCATTTCTAACCTTTATTTGTTTATGTAGCCTTACATCTAAGTAGTACCTTGCACTCTGACCTGAACTGGGCTACCTGAATTTTCTCAAACTCCCATATTCTCTTTCTTCTGAGCTTTTTCTTCTGCTTGTCTTCACTTGGAAAATTTATCCTCTTCCTCCAACCCATGTATTGATTCTCAGATCTCATCTTTTACATTATGCCTTGCTTCCATAGCTTTCATCCTCTCTGTCCCAGATAGCTTTACTTTGGGGGGGAGGGCAGTATCTTAACCATCTGCTTGAAATTATAGTCTCAGGTGAAAGAAGGCTCTAGTGTTTTATCTACTGTATAAATTTTAAGTAATGAAAGTCTCGTATTTATTCTAGTTCAAGTGTTGGCAAACTCTCGCTAGAAAGCGACAGAGAATATTTTAGGCTTTGTAGAGTCAATATTATCTCCATTATGTATATATATATATATGTGTGTGTGTCTGCACACACACGTATATACACATACATATGACATACATATGGCATACATATATTTTATATATTTATAAATATTTTTGTGTATTTATATTTGTTTATATATTTAGAGAATATATTTTATTACTATAGTAATTTTATTATTTTTATAAACATAAATTATAAATTTATGAATTTATATATTTATATATATTTGTTTCCGTATATTTTAGCATATAGACCATGGGACACATTTTATCGCTAGGCTGCATTTGTCTGACCCCTGGGACTCTGGTTACTAGTACTGTAAATAATAAAACATTAATATTTTGCCCAGGCTCCCATGAGACTGTGAAGGACACATAGCTCTGCTAAAAAATGAACTTTCGTTTTCATGATCAATTATCTGATAATGTCTCAGTAGCTTGGCTGAGGAGGTGGTTGTTTTCATGATGGTTGGAGAAGGTGAGAAGTTGGAAGAAAGTATGCTTAATCATATGTGAACCTTTGTAAAAGATTGCCGTTTGAACTAGATTTAAGAAGTCAACATGACATCCACCTAAGATGCTAATGGGCACCACCTGGTCTGTATATCTAACCAAGGTTCTCTTTTCTGGAACGGTTTCTGCCTTGCACTCAGACCTCCAAGAATCCACAGCAATTAAAGCAAATAGGCAAGGGGAAGTCATCAGCAGTACAGGAGGTGGTAAAGGCTGTTCTCACTGTCGAACCATGGCAAAGACAATGAACTAGTCACAGAACGTCAGTACTGGAATATAACTTAGCAACTCTCTGGGTGGAGAAAATGAAGCTTGAGTTTTGAGAGGAGTAGCTAGCTGAGCTGGAACTAGAGTTGAGGCTATACGATTCCCACTCTTGGGTTCTTTATACCCCCACTATGCCTTCCCTGGCCATCTGAAGTAGTTTAGACACTGTTATTCAATCTGTTGGATGTTTGATGCATGCCTACAAATGTCTTCTCTGCTTTACCTACAAATGTACTGTACAGAGTTGTGCTTTTCCCACTAAAGTCTCTCTGTGGCAGGCTTGTTCCAAAGCCAGGCTGTTCTCTTCCACCTGGAGGTGCTCCACTGACACTTGTCTTGGTAGAGTGACCCTGCCAAATTCTATGTCCCCTGAGAAGAGTGACATCTGGGCTGTGGTTCTGGAATCAGAGAATCTACAGATGGCTACTCATAGTGTTGGCCTTTTCTCCTTGATATGCCTGCTCTACCATATTGTGACTTAATTAATAATGTCACTCACCATAATGCACTCATTAAAGTGAGGCCAGCATCTGATTGTGTGATGGATTGTACCAGATTCACATAGCTCCACACATTAATCTTGCATATTGGGAATAATCAAATAACCGAAGCTGTCTTGGTGAGAAGTTTTGGTACTTCTCCAAACAAAGCAGCAAGGTACAATGGAGAGAGGAAGAGCGGTCAGGAGATTAAAGCCTTCAGCTAGGCAAATGACAGAGGCCAAGTGTCTGGAGACATAGACTATGCCACTAGACAATGGGGACCCATGTCATTAGCTACATCAGTGTGAGTGACATGGTTGACAAGATATTCTTGCCAGAGGAATATTTGAATGGTGTGCTTGGAGAACATTTGTATACTTCTCTTTCAGGAACTGTGTTATTTGGTTGGCTATAAGGCCAATGAAGGCTTTTTTTTTTTTTTTAATAATAGGATATCTATTTTTGGTATGTCCTAATAAAATTGATTTTAATTATATTATGGCTCTGTTTTCAGTGTCTTATATTCTCTAAAATCCATCTGCATTATTTATTTAAATGTACCTTTATATTCCATACTTCCTTTGCAGGTTCATTCTGTTTGGTTTGGTTTGGTTTGGTTTGGTTTGGTTGTGTGTGTGTGTGTGTGTGTGTGTGTGTGTGTAGCACTTCTCCCCACTATTAATCTGGCTAACTCCTCCTAATGCTTTATGTTCCAAGTGAGAGATCACATCCTTGAGGAGCCTTTTCTAATCTTCCAAAATAGTATTAGGTATTCTTCTTAGGTACTCTCTCTCTCTCCCCATCAGAGCTCCATTACACTGTATTGGAAATGCTTCTTTACTCACCTATCCACCTAGCCAAACTGTGGAGGCAGACACCTGTCTTGATTTTCCATGGTGATATCCTGGCATTTATGTAGTAGATACTCAATAAATATTACTTGAGTAATTACATCGTACAAGTTCTTCATACATTCAATTACTAGGATTATTTATTTGAGGCATTTTAAGGAGGTCCACTGTGCGTTTCTGGTTTCTCCATTCTATGAGTGTAGATCCCTTAGGCGGCAGTGCAGGCACTGCTCCTCTGCCACCTCAACCTCTCCCCTAGACTACTGGGAATTTAAATTTGAGACTAAGTGAACAACCAACTTTCATTCCCAGTAACTATAACCACATTTTTTCCAAGTGTGGGTACCATGCTGCCAAGAAAGATTTTAGAACAACTCCCACGAGTTTTAATTTCAATTCATTTGGACTATGTGAGATGTATACTGTATTTTATGTTAAATAGAGTTTTTACCACTTGTTTGAGTTCTTTGGAAGGAAGATGTTCCCAAAATGCAAAGCAGGCAGAAGAGCAGAATTTACATTTTAATGCATTACTTTATTCCTTTAGTAAAAACACTCTGGGGATCAGCAAACCTCAGACATTAACTGGTATTGACATTTCGGCTTTCATAAGGTACTGCAGAGCAGAGGTGTTCATTGCCTCTGTGTCAGGTGATAAGTTGTCTCATCACCGTTCTGGACATGTGGAAACAGTTAAATTACATCATCCACAAGGCCTTCTAAGATCACCTATTTGTATTTTCCTGCTATCTACCACCTTGCAGAATAGCCACAAGATCTGATCAGTTAACAGGTAGTTACAGACAGCAGACCTGCCTGGATCTTTGCTGCAAGCCACAGCGGAGACAGATGAAATATGAAGTATGATTCTTAGCCAGAGGAAAGTTAGACTTTAATTGGGGAGATAAATAATTAAATAATCAGGAAGTACTACAGGTACTGTATGGTGACTAACATAATATAATAAAAAATCATTATTAAAATAAAAAAAAAAAGGAAGTACTACAGGACAGGATATGATGTAGGATATTCCTTCAGCAAGTATTTATCAACATCTATTATCTGTCAGGCACTGTACTAGGAGCTGGAGTTACCGTGGTAAATAAGAAAGACCTCTTACCTTCATGGAGTTTATAAAATAGTGGAGAAAACCAGAAAGTAAGTACACGTAGAAATTAAAAAGATAATTTCTGATAGTTTCCAGTGCTAAGAAGAAAATAAGACAGAATGATATGATAGGTAGTAATGGGAGGTGGGTGGTGCAGGATGGAAGAAGTGTTCCTGGAGATTGGGTGGGCCAGGTAGACTTGACGAAGAAGGCTGTGAAAGAAGTGTTAAGTCACAAGAAGTAGCCCCCCAAGCAGAGATTGGAAGAACAGAGTCCAGGCAGAGGGAAGAGTAAGGGCCAATCCTTAATTCAGGAATGAGCTTGGCATGTTTGAAACACAGAAAAAAGGCCAATTGTGGCTAGGGCAGAATAAAGGAGGAGGAGCAGTATGATGGAGTGACTGAATGGAGGCTGTGGCCTGCTGTGTGTGGTACAGATGGTAGAGTCTGCCAGAATTTAAAGAAATAAGACATGATGAGAGCTGGAGCAATCATTAAAGACATTATGGAAGTGATGGAGATTACACTAGCATTTGTAAAATGAGTCCAATTAATGGGAGAGAGAGAGAGAAAGAAAAGCACTAGCGGCAAAGGAATATCATTTTCAAAGGCCTGGAGACCCGTTAGCTTTATTCTCTGTAATGTTCCATATTTTCATTTGCTACTTGCTGGACTAAGGTGCACTCCATTATTGTAGCTGTTCAGAGATGGGTTATACATTTTATTTTTAAAATACTAAAAATGCCTATAATTTCTATTTTTTTATTTTGAATAGTTAATACTAGGGCATAGAATTCAAAGTGAAAAAGAGTGAAACCTGTTCCTTTCGCCTCATGTCAAAGGCACCCAACTCCCATCCTAGGGACAATAATTAACGCTGAGTGATGCATTCTTATGTAATGTTTCTCCCACTCCGTGCTTCATTTGTTGAGCCTCCCCTTCTTTTATTAAATGTTTGGGATTTTATTTAACTGTGTTTTCATGGAAAGCCTCCCTAAATGTTTTTGTTGTTGTTGTTTTTAAAGATATTTTGTCACTCTTCAATTTTTAATATTAGATTGTGTATGGGCCACTGTCCAAATGGTTAGAAGCCACGTGTAGCAAAATAGTGCGGTCATAAGGAAACATCTTCAGTTTTCAAGTGCATAGGCATTCACTGGTTAAATGCCATTGAGTATAAATTCTTTGAAAAGAAACAATGTGAATTAGTTGCAACATCCTTGGATCGGTGTCAGGTGATAAGAATTCTAGATGTGCCTCTCTCCTTAACTATTGTCATCCCATTGTGTACATCACCCAACTTCTGGTGTCACCTTTACATGGTGAGAAGGTGGTTCTTTCCGTCTTTAATGTTGTATGACTTTAGCTGAAAACCAAAGTTTTGCTCCAAGGGTACTCTGTTTACTTTGTATGTGGAATCTAATTACCTCAAGGGAGTCCTGGAGGTACATGCCCATTTGAGAGACAAAAGGCTTAACTAGGAGTTCACATTGGAATTTAAATATCTGTCCCCCCCCCTCCCCCGCCTTGGGGTGGGGGGTGGCACGTAAAAGAGCAACATTTAAGTTATATTTTTTCAGGCTTGATGATATAACAAATTATATCATTTTGTTAGTATATTTGATAATTCACATTACCTAATTGAGTGTGATTTACAAAGTAGGTGCTAAATAAGTTAAGTATTAATTTATTGTGTATTGTTGCTAATTCACATAAAACAGTTTTGGGGAAGACAATGAATTATCAAGCTATGTCCCTGATCTATGTCTCCGGCAGGGAACTTGTCACTCAAAATGAAGTAGTTTGCTGAGTTGAGTGAGACAAACGAGGCATTCACTTTTGTTTGGGCTGCTCCCAGGAGGGATAGCATTATAAAGTAACATAGAATAAGCACTTCCCTCGAATGCATTGTTCTGCTTTCAGAGATTGAAGGTCCTTTTTAAAAATGATCATATCAAGTGCTCATGTGTTATTTCAACAAGAATTAAGAATTTACTCTGAGATATTTGTGTAGTGGAGAGACAGAGCTCCTGTATCTCTAGTGACATATGTAAACTACATATAATGCCAATAAAAGACAGAAAATAATAAGTACCAAGAAAGAGAGAGAGGTTCAGAGAAAGGAAAGATAGCTAATGTTTGCAGAGGATCTGAAAAGCCTTTATGAAGGATTCATGAAGGTGGCATTTGAGTTGGGCCCTGAAGGGTACAATATCATTTATGGTCTAAATATAAATAACTCTACTCCTAGAGAATAGTTCAATAGGATGAATTTCCATGAATGGAAATGTAAAATGCAATAGTTCTGTGGTACTATCCGTACTTATAGGCCAAGAGTTCTTGGTAAGAGGAGAAAAGTCCTACATTATTTACTACCATGTGTTACAGGGATAAAAAATGTATGAGTTGCAAAAATTTGATGGCTAAGATTTCTCATCACTAAAGTGAATTGGTTTCCAACCAGGATCCTATCAGACAGGGTGGTCACTTTGCATTTGTCCTCCCCTACAGTGTTGCCCAGGCAACTATCTCCTCTGATGGAAGATGCCATTAGAGCAACACTTCCAAAGCATCTTCTGCAAACACTAGTGCTTCAAGATACTCTTGAAGTAGAAGAAGAAAAAGAAGGAAAAAACAGGCAAATAACTCAGGGCAATAATAGGACTATATTTCTTCACAGACACTTAGAATGCATATTTGTCTTCTTAAAGGCTCCAAGAAGTCCTGCAGGAATGGGATCTGTTTAACTCTAGTAAACCTGGCATTTTCCAATCCAATTTTATTAAAAGACTTTGAAATACATTTATTGAGGTAAAGCTTACGTGCTGGGTAATACACACAACTTAAGTGTATAACTTAATATGTTTTAATAAACATACGTTTGTGTAATCACTACCCAAATCAAGATGTAGGACATTCCTATTACCACCCTAGATTCCGTCTTACCCTGTTCCAGTAAATAGCCACCCTCCATTGGAAACTCTTTTGTTTTCTGGCATCACAGATTATTCTGCCTGCTCTTACATTTTAGATAAATGGTATTAGGTAGTATGAAATGTTTGTTTCTACCTTATTTTGCTCAAACATGTTCTGAGGCTTCATCCATATTCTTGTACTTACACATCATTCATTTTAGTTGCTAGAGAAGTATTCGATTGTATGGATATACCACAAATTGGTTATTTATTTTCTTATTGATGAACATTTACATGGTCTTCAGTTTTGGATATTATGAATAAAGTAGTTAATTTTTTTTAAATTCCAGTGTAGTTAACATACACTCTTACATTAGTTTCAGGTATACAGTACAGTGATTTATCAATTCTATGTATTACTCAGTTCTCATTAGGGTAAGTGTACTCTTAATCCTTTTCACCTATTTCACCCATCTCCCTACCAACCTCTCTTCTGGTAACCATCTGTTCTCTATAGTTAATAGTCTAGCTTTTGTTTTGGTTTGGTTTGGTTTGGTTTGTCTCTTTATTCCCTTTTGTTTGTTTTATTTCTTAAATTCCACCGTATCAGTGAAATACCGTATGAGTGAAATCATTCGGTATTGGCCTTTCTCTGACTGACTGACTTTGCTTAGCCTTATACTCTCTAGATCCAGTAGTTTTAAATATTGTGGAATTCTTTTGTGTGTGTGTGTGTGTGTGTGTGTGTGTGTGTGTGAACTTAGGTTTTCACTGATCTTAGATAAATGTCTTCAAAGGAAGTTGATCAGGTACATCCAGTTTTACATTTTCTCTAACAATATTTCCAAGGTTCATTTGTTTTACATTTCACCCACCCACATTTTGTATTGTCAGTCTCTTCAAGCTTATCAATTCCACTGAGGGTAAAATGAAGCATTGTTGTGGTTTTCATTTTCATTTACTTGAAGGTTAATGATCTTGAGTATCTTCTCATTGCATACTGGCCATTTATATATTTTCTTTTATGAAGTGTGTTTTATGTTTTAAATGGGATTGCAGGGGCGCCTGGGTGGCACAGCGGTTAAGCGTCTGCCTTCGGCTCAGGGCGTGATCCTGGCGTTACGGGATCGAGCCCCACATCAGGCTCCTTCACTATGAGCCAGCTTCTTCCTCTCCCACTCCCCCTGCTTGTGTTCCCTCTCTCGCTGGCTGTCTCTATCTCTGTTGAATAAATAAATAAATAAAATCTTTAAAAAAAAAAGGGATTGTTTATCATTTAATTAATGATTTGTAGTAGTTCGGTATATATTCTGGATTCAAATATGTAAATTTTGCCAGTCTATGTCCTCTGAGAAGTTTTTAGGCTCTCTGTCAAGGAAATCACTCTAAGAAATCTTTACCTACCTTAATATTACAAAGATAAGAGTCACCATTAAGTATGATGCTTACTCTAGGCATTTTACTGATGTTCTTTTTCAGATTGAGCAGTTTTTCCTTTATTCATAGTTTTCTGAGGGTTTTTTAAAAAATCATGAATGGACATTGGATTTTGTCAGATATTTGCTTTATGTCTATTGATATAATTGTATGGTTTTTCTACTTTACACTTTTTTAAGGCAATTTACATTGATTTATTTTTCAGGTATTAAACTAATCTACATTTCTGGTTAAAACCAACTGGGATAAAGTATGTTACTATTATTTTTACCAATGCTAGATTTGATTTGCTAATATTCTCTTAAGAACTTTTGAGTCTTTGTTCATGATAGCACGGGTATATGACAGAATTTTCTTATTTCTGTGTTTTCATTTGGTGTCAGGCCTAGGGTGGCCTCATAAAATTAATTGAAAAATGATTCCTCCTCTTCTATTTTCAGAAATGTTTTGTACTTTTTGTAGGTACTAATAGTCTCTTTAATGTTAGAGTTCAACAGTGAAATCATATGGCCCTGGAATTTATTTTTGTGGGAGGATTTATTTTTGTGATAATAAATTCACTTTCTTTAATCATTGAAAGACTATTTGTATATTTTATTTCTCCTTCACTCTCATTTGTTAAGCTGTGTTTTAAAAATTTGTCCATTTCATGCGTGTCGTCACATTAATTGGCATACAATTCTAACAGTCCCATAACATCTTTAATGTCCATAGTATTGTTTTGATTTACCCCCACATACTATGTTTTCTTGCCAATTTTTTTGATTGGTCTTAATAGATTTTTAGCATTTTTTTTAGATTTTATTCATTTATTTGACAGAGAGAGAGAGAGAGAGCACAAGCAGGGGGAGTGGCAAGGAGAGGGAGAGGGAGAGGGAGAAGCAGGTTCCCCACCAAGCAGAGAGCCTGATGTGGGGCTTGATCCCAGGACCCTGAGATCATGACCTGAGCTGAAGGCAGATGCTTAACAGACTGAGCAACCCGGATGCCCTTGATTTTTAGCATTTTCTATGTTGTTTTCTATTCCATAGATTTCTCCCATTTTTATCTTCCTTCTACTTAATTGGAGTATAATTTGATTGCTAATTTAGCCTCCATCCTAATGCAAGTATTTAACAATATAAATTCATCTAAACACAGCTTCATCCCTCAGATTTTGATGTGTTTTTTCATATCATTTAGTTCAAATAATTTTTATTTTTCTTGTACTTTCTTCTTTGATCTATGTGTTATTTAGATGTGTGTTTTTTTAGTTTCCAAATAGTTGGAGAGGGTACCTATATATCTTTTGATTATTTTTAAATAAAATTTTGTTGTAATCAAGAAACAAAGTCTATAGGATTTCCTTATTTTTGAATATTTTTTAGACTTATTTTATGACCTATCTTTGTTAATTTTGTTAATTTTCTTTTTGTCATTTTTGCATAGAGTCCTCTATAATATCAAACGGATCAAGGTGGCTGTTAGTGTTGTTCAAACTTCCGTATCTTTGCTCTTTCAGCTAAATAAGGGAGATTAAAATCTCCAAATATGAGTTTGTTTATTTCTCTCTCTAGTTTTGTTGATTTTTGTGTTATGTATTTTGAAGCCCCATTCATTATTAAGTGCATGCATATTTAGAATTGTTATACCTTTGTGATGAATACCCTATTATTATTATGAAATGTTCCTCTTTATTTCTGAAAATACTTTTTCTTGAATTTTGTTTTAATGATTCCATTTCAGATTTTTTAATTAAAAAATTTAAAAAATGTGTGTTATTATATATAATCTAATACTATATTATTTATATATGTGAGCTTATTTATATAATCCAATACTACATTATTTTGTTGGTCAAATTGTTCCAGCTTTGGCCATTGGGAGTTCTTTCAGTTGATAGCAGTGGTTTCTACCAGGTATTCCTGCCTTACATCTTGGTGCGTGTTGCGGGTTCTCTGCTTTGTGTACCATAGCTGATGTTTAGGCAGGGCCTCTGGGTTGGTTCTGCTTGGAGCCAGGTGATCTCCAAACCCTAAGCCAGCACAAGTGACCTTTAATGCTACATTACTTTTTAATCATTACTATTTCAGATTTCTTTTTCTTCTTTCAAATTGAAGTATAGCTAACGTACAGTGTTATGTTAGTTTCAGGTATACGATATAATAATTCAACAATCCTATACCCTAAGTGTCCTTTTCATCAAGATAAGTGTAATACGAATTCCTGCTGGCAGTCACCAGTTTGTTCTCTGTGTTTTAGAGCCTGTTTTCTTTTCTTCTCTCTCTCTTTTGTTTTCCTTGGTTTGTTTTGCATTTCAGATTTCTTATGCTTATTTTCTCCTATCATTTTGCTTTTAACCTATTGGTATATTGATAGTTAAAGTGTGGCTCTTATAGATAACATACAGTTGTCTTACTTTTTATACAGTCTAAGTTCAGTCCATTTATATTTAAGGTAATTATTGATAGGGTGGCATAAGTCTACTATTTTGCTATTTTCTCTACATTTTATTCAATTTTCAATGTCTTTTTTGGGTTAATGGAATATTTTATTTTACTTTATTATTTCATTTTTTAAGAATGTTTATTTTAGAGAGGGAGAGAGCACAAGTGGGGCGTGGAAAGGTAGAGAGAGAGGAAGAGGCAGAGAATCTCAAGCCAACTCAACATTGAGCATGGGCCCTGTTGCTGGGCTTGATCTCACAACCCTGAGATCATGACCTGAGCTGAAACCAAGAGTTGGACACTTAACTGACTGACCCACCCAGGAACCCCTGGGTTAATGGAATATTTTAAAGTATTTCATTTTAATTCTTCCCTGGGCTTTTAGCTTTAGCCTTACCTATATGTAGTTTTTAGAACAGATTACATTCTTGCATACAGTGTATTTATAAATACATATAGTACTTCATATAAAATATAAGAACCTTGAAACAATATAATTACTTTTATTCCACTCTTTTGTATTATTGTTGCCATATATTTTACAACTGTAAGTATTTAAAAAATACTACAATATAATGTTACATTTTACTTTAAACATCAATTGTTATTTAATAAAAAAATTTGTTTTTTCTATTTACCCATGTATTTATAATTTCTGGTATTCTTCATTCTTTCTTGCAGATCTGAGTTTCTATTTGGGTTGATTTCCTTTCAAAAGGAAGAGCTTTATATGGGATTTTTTTTCTTAAAGATTTATTTATATACTTGAGACAGAGAGAGAGAGCAGGGAGAAGGGCAGAGGAAGAGAATGTCAAACAGACCCACCAATGAACATGGAGCCTGACACAGGGCTTGATCTCATAACCCTGAGTTGGATGCTTAACTGCCTGAGCCACACAGGTACCCCTATATAGCATTTTTCTTAGTACAGTTCCGCTGGTAATACATTCTCTGTTTTTATATATCTGAAAATGTCTTTGTCTTATATTTATTTTTGAAATACATTTTTCTAGAACTAGAATTCGAGGTTCATGTTTATTTAATATTCATACTTGCACTTTTAAGATGATTTCCTTGTTTTATGGTCTCCTTGTTACTGACGAAAATGAAGTGTAATGTTTATAGTTCTGTATGTATCATTATTCTCTGTATTCTCTTAAGAGTTGTTTTTTATATTTTTCAGAAATTTGTGAAGTATTTATCCTTTTCTGTGCTTTTTAGAATTTCTAAATTGATATTTTTTAACAAACTTGGGTAGTTTCTGCCATTCATTAATCTTTTCATTCCTATTTACACTTTTACCTTATTCTGAGACTTCAATTATATTTACATTGGACTGCATGACATTATTTACATAAGTTATGAGTCTATGAATTTTTTTCAGTCTTTTATTGTATTCAGCTTGGATGCTTTTTATGTATGTCTTCAAGTTAACCAATGCTTTCTTCTGTGATCTTCAATTTTTTATAATCCATCTAGTGACTCTTTGATTTCTGTTACTATATTGTTAAGTTTTAAGATTTCTATTTGGTTCTTTCTTTAAAGTTTCCAATTCTCTACTGCGATTCCCCATTATACCACCCCCTTTAAAGTTATTTAATGTAAAGTATTTTTTTTTTCCTAAATCCAATAACTGTGTCATCTCAGGGTCTATTTTTATGGACTTTTCTTTTGACTATGCATCCCAATTTCCGTTTTTCGCCATCTACTTATTTTAATGGACAGTGTGGGTGATACCATATAGAGACACTATATTCTCTTTTGGTCCTCCGCACAGTGTTGACATTTGTCCTAATAGGCTGATCATCTTGAACTTGTAGTGTCTTGATTTTACTCTTATGGGGTATCTATTTCATTCTGTAAGGAAAATCTTCGTTCTGAATCATAGTACTTACTTCTGAGGTATGGCCCTTCTGAAGTTTCAAGGGAAAGCTCTAGAATTTCAAATACCAAGTTTCTCTAATTTCCTGTGACCCTATTTTGTTTCCCCTGTAGTAGATAGCAGCTAAACTATCTCCTAAACCTTTTCAGACTTCTAACTGTTGCCTTCCACTGAGCTTATAGTATCTACCACTCAGGTATAACACAGGCATCAGCCAAAGTTGAGAGAAAAGTTTACGCATATACTTCGTGGCACTCTTTTTGTAGGATTTTCCTCATTTTTTAGCTTCTCTGACAGTCCTGAACTTTTTTCTTTAACACTTCAGTTCAGAAAGACTGCATCTTTCTGCTTAAGATTCACATGTCTTGATGGAATGTGGACTTTGTTGAATAGATGTATAATCATGGGTCTGATCCTGTTTGATTCCAGGTTTTCACAGGTCAAATCCATTTCAGTTTTGCCTGCTTTTGATAATTCTCTAGGGCCTTTAAATTATTGTTACTGTGCTTTAAAAATAATTCGTTCAGTTTGTAGTTGTTAACTGTGAAAGGGTTAGTCGTGTGCAAAATACACCACCTTTACTAGACCCAGAATTTCCCGTAGATGGTTTTAAGAAAATATGTGACAACTATTCATTCATATCCCATAGTTTTTGCTGTTTCAGGATATGTATAAAAATTCGGTGTGCCTCATAGTTATGAACTCAAAGGTAACTGGATATATTTTATTCACATAACACGTAAGCCCCTGTATTGTAGATGAGCAATGTTTTATGCATTTGTGGAGCTAAAAAAAATTGTCAGGCTCAATCACATTCATTGAACTATTAGTTTAATGCTAATTATAAGGGGGAAAACAAAATGATTTCTGTTCTAAAACCTGGATGAAATCTAAAGAACAAATAAGAAATATAAAAAAAAGAAATGTTCTGTAAAATGTAGTAAAAGGCACTGGCTTTGAGTATGTAAGATTGGAAATACTGATTTAGAATGAGAATTTCAGAAGATTTTGTTGAGAAAAGATATTTGAGTTGAGACTGTAAGTTAATTAGGCAAAGACTGTAGCAGAAAGGAGGACCTTAATGTGAGAGGGACCGGTATATGCAAAGGCCTTGAGGGACCAGGAGGTGAATGAGCTATGAGAAATATTTATGAAATAAAATACACAGTTCTTAGTAATGGATTGAATGTTAAAATTACAAAGGAGAGGAAAAACTGAAGTATGGTGTTGAGAGCTGGGAGTTTCTAAGTCATTAGTTAAGTGTTGTGTCATTTACAGTGTTAAGGAATGTGGGGGGGGGGCTGGTTAAAGGCAGTGGTTTGGTTTGACCATAATGAATTCTAAGTGCGTTGAAGACACCATTTGAAGACATTAAACTAGGAAATAGGATGTACAGTTTTACAGCTAGAAGTAGGTGCATTAGCCGTTCTTTATCCTTGTTCTTTGACCAACCAGCAAGTAGGTGGCTTTACACTTCCAAAACTTTGTTATGACACTTAATCTAACATATTTGATCAATTAATATTTATTGAGCACTGTGTATATTTTAGGTATTATACTGGTTGTTGAGGATATGGCTTTGGATAAGGAAATAGTTATTGCTCTCAAGGAATTCAGATTCCTCCAAGATGATGGAGGAGTAAGAGACCTTAGTTTCATCTGGTCTCAGGAGTTCAGCTAGCTAGCTATCAAATCATTCTGAACACGTGTGAACTCAACTGGAGATCTAAGAAAAGAATAGCTGCAACTCTACAAATAGAAAAGCGATGACTTTCTTCAAGGTAGATGGTATGGAGAAGTGAATCTGAGGTGATATATGGGAAGATAAACAGCGGGGGAAGGGAGCCTCTGTAAGCTGGCTACCGGGAAGTGATATAGCAGTGGAGTGCAAAATTGGAACTTTTAGAAGTCTGCTCTGGTGAGGGAACTCCCGGCCTGAAAGGCGCTCAGGTGGCTAAGGGGTTGGAACCCTAGATGGGACAGTGTGGTTTCAGGATCCTCAGGGTCACAGGAAGACCGGGGTGCAACGGAGTTCCCAGGCATCGGAGCGGGGAAGCCGGCTGCAATCATTGAGCCCATGAGTGGGCTCTCAGCTCAGGGTTGCCATAAACCATGAACCGTTCTCTGAGCAGGGGCCCAACAAATGGCAGAACCAGTGAGACCCCCCCCCCCACCTTGGGAGGAGAGGTGCAGGTGCAAGCTGCAGGAGTCTGCAGTGTTTGGTTGAAATGGGGTTGTGTGTCTCACATAGAAATGCTCAGTCACAAGCTGGGTGAACACAGTGTGCGGATAGAGACCAGGGAGACAGGAGTGATTGACTGCTTCTCTCTGAGAGCACACTGAGGAGTGGGGCCCTGAGCTCTTGGCCTCGGGGCCAGATATTAGGAGGCTGCCATTTTCATTCTCATCCTTTAAAGCTGCGTGGAAAGCCTTCAGGGAACAAAAGCCACATATAGCAAATTGGAGCAGATTACTTAGCCTGGCTGCCTGGCAGGGGCAGTGCAATTCTGCCTGGGGCAAATATACTCAAGAATCAAAGCAACAAGCCTCTCCCCAGAAGATCAGCAAGAACAACCATCCAAGACCAAGTTTACCTATCAATAAGAACTGCAAAACTCCAGCGCCAGGGGACTGCATCACATAGAATTCATATCTTTCCCCCCACGATTCTTTAGTCTTTCAATTTTAATTTAAAAAGAGTTTTTCTCTTTCCTTTTCCAACCAATATCTTATCTTATCAACTCTTTTTAAAAATCTTTTTTAATTTTCATTTTTACGGTTACATTCTGTCCCTTCATTGCATTTAATTTTATTTTTGTATATATATAGGTTTTTCTTTCTTTATAATTTTGGGATGCAGTTTCTTCTAACAGACCAAAATACACCCAAAATCTAATGTATGCCTCTGTTCTATTCACCTGTCTGATCGTATTGCCTTTTCTTTCTTTCTTTCCCTTTTTTTTTTTTTTGGTTTTGTTTGTTGTTTTGTTTTTGTTTTTTGTTTTGTTAAAGTACTTTTTAATTTTCCTTTTTACAGTTACATTCTATCCTAGATAGAATGAATTCTATATCCTAGATAGAAATAATATCTATCCTAGATAGAATGTAACTGTAGATAGAATGTATTAAATACATTCATTGTATTTAATTTTATTTTTGTACACATATAAGTTTTAATTTCTTTACCATTTTGGGATCTATTTTTCCAACAGACCAAAATACACATGGGATCCAGTGTATTGCTTTATTCTCTTCACCTGTCTGATTGTACTCTTTTTTTTTTTTCTCTTTTAGAAAAAGAATTTTTTTTTCAGTTTTAGGTCTTTTCTAATTTGTTTTATGTATGTTTCTGTGGGGTCTTTGTTGCCATTTTAGTATTTTGTTCTCTTATTCATCTTTTCTTCTCTGGACAGAATGACAAGATAGAAAATCTCACCTCAAAAAAGAGAACAAGAGGCACTACTAACTGCCAGGGACATAATCAGTATGGACATAAGTAAGACGTCAGAACTAGGGTTCAGAATAACAATTATAAAGATACTAGGTGGGCTTGAAAATAGCATAGAAGACACTAGAGAATCCCCTTCTGGAGAAGTAAAAGAACTAAAATATAACCAAGTTGAAATAAAAAAAAAAGGCAATTGATGAGATGCAATAAAAAATGGAGTGTCTAACTACTAGGGCAAATGAGGCAGAAAGAGAATGAGTGATATAGAAGACAAAAGGATGCAGAATGAAGAAGGTGAAAAAAAGACAAACTAATGGATCATGATGGAGAATTTGAGAGATAAGTGATAACATAAATTGAAACAATATTTGAATAATTGGAATCCTAGAAGAAGAGGGAAGAGAGAGAGGGGCAGAAGGTATATTGAAGCAAATCATGGTGGAGAATTTCCCAAATCTGGGGAAAGAAACAGGTATCCAAGTCCAAGAGGCACAGAGAGCCTCCCTCAAAATCAGTAATAACAGGTCAACACCCTGACATATAATAGTGAAACTTGCAAATCTCAGAGACAAAGGGAAAATCCTGAAAGGAGCTTGGGACCAGAGGCCCATAACCTGCAAGGGTAGAAATATTAGATTGGCAGCAGACCTATCCACAGAGACCTAGCGAGCCATAAAGGACTGGCATGATATAATCATGGTACTGAATGAGAAAAATATGCAGGCAAGAATATTTTATCCAGCTGGGATGTCATTAAAAATAGAAGGAGTGATAAAAAGCTTCTAGGACAAACAGAAACTGAAAGAATTTGTGATCCCCAAACCAGCCCTACCGGAAATATTAAAAGGGATCCTTGAAGCAAAGAGAGAGCCCAAATGTAACATAAACCAGAAAGGAACACAGATAATATACAGAAACAGTCAGTCTAAAGGTAATACAATGGCACTAAATTAATATCTTTCAATAGTTACTCTGAATGTAAATGGGCTAAATGCACCAATCAAAAGACACAGGGTATCAGATTGGATAAAAAAGCAAGACCCATCAATATGCTGCCTGCAAGAGATTCATTTTAGACCCAAAGACCCCTCCAGATTGAAAGTGAGGGAGTGGAAAACAGTTTATCATGCTAATGGACAACAAAAGAAAGCTGGGGTGGCAATCCTTATATCAAACAAATTAGATTTTAAACTAAAGACTATAATAAGAGATGAGGAAGGACACTATATCATATTTAAAGGGTCTATCCAACAAGAAGATCTAACTATTATAAATATTTATGCCCCTAACATGGGAGCAGCCAATTATATAAGCCAATTAATTACAAAATCAAAGAAACACATTGATAATAATACAATAATAGTAGGGGACTTTAACACCCCATTCACTGCAATGGACACATCATCTAAGCAGATCAACAAGGAAACGGGGCTTTGAAGGACACACTGGACCAGATGGACTTCACAGATATATTCAGAACATTCCATCCTAAAGCAGCAGAATACACATTCTTCTCTAGAGCACATGGAACAATCTCCAGAAGAGATCACATCTTGGGTCACAAATCAGGTCTCAACTGGTACCAAAAGATTGGGATCATTCCCTGCATATTTTTGGACCACAATGCATTGAAACTGGCACTCAATCTCAAGAAGAAATTTAGAAAGAACTCAAATACATATAGGCTAAAGAGCATCCTACTAAAGAATGAATGGGTCAACCAGGAAATTAAGGAAGAATGAAAAAAAATTCATGGAAACAAATGAAGATGAAAACATAAGTGTTAAAAATCTTTGGGATGCTGCAAAGGTGGTCGTTAAGAGGGAAGTATATAGCACTACAAGCCTTTTACAAGAAATAAGAAAGGTCTTAAATATACAACCTAACCTTACACCTAAAGGAGCTGGAAAAAGAACAGCAAATAAAACCTAAACCCAGCAGGAGAAGAGAAAAAATAAAGATTAGAGCAGAAATCAATGAAATAGAAACCAAAAGAACAGTAGAACAGATCAACGAAACTAGGAGCTGGTTCTTTGAAAGAATTAATAAGATTGATAAATCCTTGGCCAGCCTTAGCAAAAAGAAAAGAGAAAGGACTGAGATAAATAAAATCATGAGTGAAAAAGGAAAAAATACAAACAATTATAAGAACATATTATAAGAAACTATATGCCAGCAAATTAGGCAACCTGGAAGAGATGGATGCATTCCTAGAAATGTATAAACTTCCAAAACTGAAACAGGAAGAAATAGAAAACCTGAACAGACCCATAACCAGCAAGAAAGTTAAAGCAGTAATCAAAAATCTTCCAACAAACAAGATCTCAGGGCTGGATGTCTTTCCAGGGGAATTCTACCAAACATTTAAAGAAGAATTAATACCTATTCTTCTGAAGCTGTTTCAAAAAATAGAAATGGAAGGAAAACTTCCAAACTCTTTCTATGAGGCCAGCATTACTTTGATCCCAAAACTAGACAAAGACCCCACCAAAAAGGAGAATTACAGACCAATATCCCTGATGAACATGGATGCAAAAATTCTCACCAAAATACTAGCTAATAGGGTCCAACAGTACATTAAAAGGATTATTCACCGTGACCAGTTGGGGGTTATTCTTGGGTTGCAGGGGTGGTTCAATATCTACAAATCAATCAGCGTGATATACTACATTAATAAAATAAAGGACAAGAACCTTGTGATCCTCTCAATAGATGCAGAAAAAGCATTTGACAAAGTACAGCATACTTTCTTGACTAAAACTCTTTGCAGTATAGGGATAGAGTGAACATACTTCAATATCATAAAAGCCATATATGAAAAGCCCACAGTGAATATCATTCTTAATGATATTAAAACTGAGAGCTTTTCCCCTAAGGTTATGAACAAGGCAGGGATGTCCACTATCACCACTGCTGTTCAACATAGTACTAGAAGTCCTAGCCTCAGCAATCAGACAAAAGAAAGAAATAAAAGGCACCCAAATTGGCAAAGAAGTCCTTAAACTCTCACTCTGCAGATGACATGATACTCTATGTGGACTACCCAAAAGACTCCACCCCAAAATTGCTAGAGCTCATATAGGAATTCAGCAACATGGCAGGATATAAAAGCGATGCGCAAAAATCAATTGCATTTCTATATACTAACAATGAGAAGAAAGAGAAATTAAGGATTCGATCCCATTTACAGTTGCACCCAAAACCATAAGATACCTGGGAATAAGCCTAACCAAAGAGGCAAAGGATCGTACTGAGAACTATAGAACGCTCATGAAAGAAATTGAGGAAGACACAAAGAAATGGAAAAATATTCCATGCTCATGGATTGGAAGAACAAATATTGTTAAAATGTCTATGCTACCCAGAGCAATCTATATATTCAAAGAAATCCCTATCATAATACCATCAACTTTTTTCACAGAGGTGGAAAAAATAATCTTAAAATTTGTTTGGAACCAGAAAAGACTCCAACTAGCCAAAGAATATTGAAAAAGAAAACCAAAGCTGGTGGCATCACAATTTCAGACCTCGAGTTCTATTACAAAGTTGTAAATCATCAAGACAGCATGGTACTGGCACAGAAACAGACACATAGACCAATGGAACAGAATAGAGAACCCAAAAATGGACCCTCAACTCTATGGGCAACTAATCTTCAACAAAGCAGAAAAAAATATCCAATGGAAAAAGCCAGTCTCTTCAACAAGTGCTGTTGGGAAAATTGGACAGCCATATGCAGAAGAATGAAACTGGACCATTTCCTTACACCATACACAAAAGTAGACTCAAAATGGATGAAAGACCTAAATGTGAGACAAGAATCCATCAAAATCCTAGAGGAGAACACAGGCAGCAATCTCTATGACCTCAGCTGCAGCGACTTCTTGCTAGACACATCTCCAAAGGCAAGGGATAAAAAGGCAAAAATGAAGTATTGGGACTTCATCAAGATAAAAAGCTTTTGTTTGCACAGCAAAGGAAATAGTTGACAAAACAAAAAGACAACTGACAGAAAGGGAGAGGATATTTGCAAATGACAGATAAAGGGCTAGTATCCAAAATCTAACTTATAAAACTCAACACCCAAGGAAGAAATAATCCAACCAAAAAATGGGCAGAAGATACGAATAGACATTTCTCCAAAGAAGACACATAAATGGCCAACAGACAAATGGAAAAATGCTCCACATCACTTGGCATCAGGGAAATACAAATCAAGATCACAATGAGATACCACCTCACACCAGTCAGAATGGGTAAAATTAGCAAGTCTGGATATGATAGATGTTGGTGAGGATGCAGAGAAAGGGAAACCTTCTTACACTGTTACCGGGAATGCAAGCTGGTGCAGTCACTCTGGAAAACAGTATGGAGGTCCTCAGAAAGTTGAAAATAGAGCTACCTTATGACCCAGCAATTGCACTACTGGGTATTTACCCCAAAGATACAAATGTAGTGATCTGAATGGGCATGTGCACCCCAATGTTCATAGCAGCAGTGTCCACAATAGCCAAACTATGGAAAGAGCCCAGATGTCCATCAACAGATAGATAAAGAAAATGTGGAATATACATATAATGGAATACTAACCCATCATTAAAAACATGAAATCTTGCCATTTGCAACGATGTGGATGAAATTAAAGGGTATTATACTAAACGAAGTAAGTCGATAGGGAAAAACAATTATCACAGGATCTCACTGCTATGTTCTCACAGGAATTTAAGCAAAAAGGCAGAGGATTATAGGAGAAGAGAGGAAGAAATAAAACAAGGCAAAACCAGAGAGAGAGACAAATCATAAGAGAATCTTAATCATAGGAAATAAACTGAGGGTTGCTGGGGGGGAGGCGGGTGGGGGGATGGGATAACTGAGTGATAGACATTAAGGAGGGCACGTGATGCAATGAGCACTGGGCATTATATAAGACTGATGAATCACTGACCTCTACCTCTGAAACAGATAATATATGCTAATTAACTGAATTTAAATTAAAAAATGGAAAAAACTTTTAAAAAGGCATTTGGATTCCAGTTGGGGGAGACAAGCCAAATATGTGTAAACAAATTACTGAATAATACAATTAATGCTTTGAGGGGAGTTAAACCAGGGCAATATATATTGGTTTGGAAGGATGTACAATTTTGTATAGAGCGGTCAAGGAAAACTTTTTTGAGGAGTTGACGTTTCATCACTGACATAGATAATCTGAGAAAAGAGTCATATGAAGATTTTTGAGCAAGAAATTTCCAGATAGTGGAAACATTTGGAGAAAGATCTTGAAGTAGAAAAGCACTAATATTATCTTGTGTGGCTGGATTCGAATGGATGAGGGACCACTGATAGCTTTCTGGAAAAAAAATGTTCTAATAAGATTAGCTTGCCAGGTGACAGCTTTTGTTAGCCTTTTGATTCCTTGTGCACACTCCAGCCTGCTAAATCAAAAAGGTATTTCAGTAGAGTAAGGAACATTAAGAATGTCATTTTTCTGAGCATTTCATTGAGACTATTTAAATTCTATGAAATGAAACATCTATGGATATATCTCATTCTGAGTCATCCATGAGTCCTCATTTGTTGGAAGAAAGAGGAGACAAGATTGGTGACAAGCACGGTGTGCTGCTTTATGGGGCAGAGAGACAGGCTGTGGTTTGTGGGAATGTAGACACTTTCAACAGGAATAGTCAGGGTACGTCAGCAGCCTAAGAACTGTGTGGAACAAGATGATGAAACAAATTATAATGGATTTTTTTTTCCTGTCTTGGTATGTTACTTGACATAATTTAAAGAAGGAATCCTGTCAGGAGCTGTCAGATCCTCTCAACAATGCTTAGTGACAATTGAACTTCCCCGTTACCTTCCAAACTGTCACTTAGTTAATTTTCTTGGGGGGGGGGATTTGACAAATCATATGTTTGTCAACTAAGCAATACTCCAAATTCTTGTTATTTTTTCCCTCACTCATATTTTCCCAAGTGTCAGAATTTTCTGTGGGAAACAATTGGACCTATTCTGAAGGCATAAATGTGCACGCAAATCAGAACGGAGACACAAATATAGAGCTATTCGTGTCTTAGGGGACCTGTTCTGTTATTTATGCTCAGGTTACTCCTTGGAAACAAGAGTAAACTCAGGGAATTTGTGGAGGGAAACATCACAAAAAGCTGTTCTAATAATTGTGAAACATATGTCCTCTCACAATTTCATTAAAATCCTTTTCTCCTACTCTGTCCTCAACATATCCATGTAAGTTAATTTAGGTAAAGTCTGCACAAATAAATTGAAGTAGAGAGGGGAAGTAAATCATACACATATTTTAGAAATAGAAAAAGTACTATTTAGGGGAAATAAAACCCCATTTGGCCTGGATATACCACCTCTATTTATCAGAGAACCACTTACTTATTCTACTCTGTCAGGCTAATTTTTTTAATCTCTTAACTGTTTTTGGGATTTGGTATACCCAGTCAGATTGCCCAGGCCCAGTGGATTTTCACTGATCCCAGAAAATTCACCCTAGCAAGGTTTTGAAAGATCATCCTATCCTATAGTCTCATTTTTTTATTTCATTTTTTTTTAAGATTTTATTTATTTGACAGAAAGAGACACAGCGAGAGAGGGAACACAAGCAGGGGGAGTGAGAGAGGAGAAGCAGGCTTCCCGCTAAGCAGGGAGCCCGATGTGGGGCTCAATCCCAGGACCCCGGGATCATGACCTGAGCCAAAGGCAGACGCTTAACCAGCTGAGCCACCCAGGCGCCCCTACAGTCTTGTTTAGGTCCAAATACTGAAACCTTTGATCAAGGCCACTCCATAAAGGCATGGCAGAGAGAAGCCAGGCATTTCCAGTCCAGTGCTTTGTCCCCCATCCCAGAATAACTCCATCCAAATGTTTTTATGGTCTCATTTGGATTTGGTTATTCAGATACATTCTTGGTGCTGCACACTGAGCCTGAGTACAGCAAGCTCACAGGTTCTTAATCTCAAATTGGGTTAAAGGCCCCCTTCATGGATTTCTCTCTATATGCCCCCATGTGAATCTATGGACAGTTGGCTCTGTGTGTAAGTCACCATTATGTGTAACTGGTGCAGCTTAGTTTTCTCCAGAAAGGTAGCAAAAGTCCTTCAGTAAAAATCTTTCCAGATTATGTTGTGTAGTCCAACAATTTTATATTTCCTTCCTATATTTGTTTACCACTGACAGTTCCTAGATGAATACTTGCTTTTGGGAATTTTTAGAAATGTCTTTTTAGAGGACTTTCAGTTTGGTGGGTTGTAATCAGGTGGTTAGGGTATACAAGAATCAGAAACAGGCAGAACTTTTACCACATGGCAATTGATATCTATGAAATATAATTTGGTGACATCGAAGTGTTGTCTGTAAATGCCATAAAATTTCAGTTTTAGGCAAATACCTAAAAGGCTTAACTCTGCTCTCCAGGAACTATTCCTCTCCCCTATCTTCAGACTTTCTGGAGAAATAGACTGGTCAACTAATGTAATGCTTACTCCTTTCATTTCATTCATTCAGCATTCAGCAAATATTTATTGAGTACTGCTGAGTAGTTGAAGCTCTTGTAGAAGCCAAGGACCCAGCAGTAAATAACACAAATTCTCTGTCCTCAGGAAGCTGGCACTCTAGTCAGGGATCAAGAAAGTAAAACAAGAAAAATATGATAAAGGATTCAAAGGCAAAATAATTAGATAAATATATAACTTCTTTTAGTATAGATCTTGGCATGGATTGTTGAGCTTGGCAAATTATCCATTTGCTAGAAATTGGAATCCAATAGCTGTAACGCATCCCCCGGATGCCAAAAATCTAATCAAATCATCACCAGAATCCAGAAACTTAAAGGGCTGTAGAAAGAGAGAGCATTTCAATTGGGGTATTGACAGACTATTTCTCTTGACATTTATTTCAAGCCAAATAATTTTCCTTCCAGTTTTGTTTACATTTGGTACTTGTATCAAGCTCTTATTTTCTTCTGATAACCCATTAACTTAAAAGTAGCTCTTATGAAGCAATAGTGACTTTTCCATTATTGAGTATCTGTTTCAAAGTCATTTAATCTTCCAAGCAGAATTTGTTGTGTGAAGTTTTCTGCAGCCAAGAATAATTTATTTGCAAATGTAGCAATAGCATACAATCAGCCAAACAAGATTGAGTTTTTTTCCTCCAAATAATATTCTACTGAAAGTTTAAATGTTTCTAGTGTATGTTTCATTAGAATTTGAATAGGTATGTGCAGCTACTCGAAATGTTCTCTGAGAGTGAAATATTGTTTGGGCAACAGAATCCTGTAAACATCAAACCTCCTTTGAGAATACCAACACATTCAAATGTTCTACTCAAGACAAATATTATTTGGAAGGCAACACTGCTTAAATGAAAGAATATGATTCAGATTACGATTATAGTACTTTGTACTAAAGAACGAATTAATTTGAAAATGCAGGTATAAAGAAAAAGATACATTCTTGTATAATTAAGAATTATTAAAGTATTAAAAATTATTAAAAATTCTGTTTGCTCTGCTCTAGCAGTGTTACTCAAAAGAAGTTGTAAAAACTTCTAAAAGTTGAAGGAAAATTTCTAAATGACCTCTAAAGTCATAAGCTCTGTCATAACACTCACACAATTAGCATAAATGAAACTTGAAAGTTTACCTATGAATGTGTCTTAACACTTCGGTAGTTTGCTTAGTTTGCATGGCTAGTCCCTCAGTAGCTGTTACAAGATTGATTTTACTTGCTATCAGATATAGAGAAGCTGTCATAATAACCTTATAACAAGTCAAAAACTGGAAGCAACAGTTGCCCTTATTTGGATGCTAATACAGTTGACCCTTGAACAAATGGGGGTTAGGGACAGGGGTTAGGGGCACTGATACTCCACACAGTCAAAAATCCATGTGTAGCTTTTGAGTTCCAAACTTAACTAGTAATAGCCTACAGTTAACCATAAGCCTTCCTGATAACATGCATTTATTGAAAAAAAAAATCCATGTGTAAGTGGACCCATGCGTTTAAAACCCATGTTGTTCAAGGGTCAAATGTACGTTTATATGGGGACCTTGAGTTATTCGGTCTCTAGAACTTTGATCCATCTCATGAGTATTAACAATGATAACAGTTATCAGTGTCAACCAGGTAATATATTCCATGTTCTTTCTTATGGTGACAATATGTTTGTGCTGAACTAGCCATATCCTTTTCTCTGGTTCTTCTTGAGTTTATTATGTGTGGCTACAATCAATAATGCAGGAATTATTTATTTGAAGAACTAACTCATCTCTATGGTGGAAGGAAAAAACCAGATCCACATCTTTGAATGTTACCAATGTAAGGTCTAAAGATTTAAATTAAGAGGTGGAGAATTTGAAGAAGGCTGGCAGTTGGTATGGTATTGAAACAGATACGGTTAAATTTATCATGATTTATTTCAGGTGGATGCTGACTTCCAGCCATCAAGCACTATCCATGTCTTAAAGAGTCTGTTCCTTTCACAGTAGTCAAGAAAAGCACATAAATGAGAATATCTTTCAAAGTTTTTTGCCCAGAATTTATCACTGATACATCATGAGAAAAAGCATGATTATGTCTATTTTCATGGTTTTCTTGGTGTCACAGAAGTATTTAGTAAGCCTAAGTTCACCGTATGACTCTCATTTTTTTCCTCTTAGTCCTAGATCCTTGACTTACAGCAGTTAGGATTTCTTTCAGCAAAATATGTTCTATTAATCATTTATCCAACCACTTCAAAAATATTATTTATTTCATATTAATGTGAGGCTCTGGGCCATGCTTTGAGGACACAAAAATGAGCAATCAGAAACTTGCTTTTAGGGAATCAGGATGTACAGACAAGAAAGTGAATCACAACAGTAATGTGGTGAGGTTGTGATGGTATGATTTTGGCTTATTGGAAACACATAGTGGAAAGTGCTTATCTATGCCTGAAGATATCAGAGAAGATGTCCCTTCTCTATGTGTCCCTTCTCTGTGGGAGCTGAAACGTGAAGGCTAGATAGAACCCTGAAGATGATCAGATTTCCTGGTGTCTCCCTTCCCATCTTCCTTTTTTTTTTTTTTCCCTTAAGAAAGCTTCAAATATTCACCACATCAACACATTATCATGCCTAGAAGGTAATTCCCAGCTTGGCTTTCTGTCATTTCTTCATTTAATAAATATTTATTAGGCATGTAAGGTATGCCCAGCACTACACTAGGCACGGAGAACAGTAGCAAATGAGTCAGACATGGACCCATCCTTGTGGAGTGTATGTTCCAGTGAGGAAGCTGAACATAAATATATTATAACCTAAGTGCCTATTTAATCCTGGTTGTGTTGAGCATGATGCATGCAGGTTACAAAGTGTTCTGAGTCCATCTAATAGGGGACCTGGGATAATGTGGGGGGTGGGGGAGGGCAGCCAAAGAAATGCCTTGAGAAGCTAAATTTTCAATTGAAATCTGAAGCATGATTTAGAATTTTTTAGACACAAAGTGGGGAGGAATGTGAATGGGGACATTGCTTTCCTGGCAAGAAGGCAGCTTGAGTGAAGTCTACAGAAACAGAATGAAGGCCAGCCAGTGTAAGTCAGAGCTCAGAAAAGATGTAAAAGAGTGACTGAAGAAGGAACTATAACAGGGCCAGTATTATAAGGAGCCTTGTGGGTTATTTTATTTTATTTTGTTTTGTTTTATTTTATTTTAATTTTATTTCACTTCACTTTATTTTATGTAATCTCTACACCCAACATGGGGCTTGAACTCAGGACCCCAAAATCAAGAATCACATGTTCTTACAACGATCCAGCCAGGTACCCCGTCTTGTGGTTCATTTTAAAAGAGCTGGGCAAAAGGGGAAAAGCCAAAGATTTCAAGGAGTGCGTGGGGTATGGGAAACATAGAATGAGATCTCCAATCTGCATGTAAAAAATAGTCTTCTGGCTGTTGTTTGGAGATTTGATCAAAGGAAAATTCTTCCGGGGCCTTTTACCTGCAAGTCTGTGTTCCTTAAGGAATGCTGAATATAAGATAAAGTGCATAAAGTCTCAACAGGGACTAGAGCTTTGTTTCTGGCATCTGGCTCTTGCTAGCTCTTCTGAGAGATTCAATAGTCAGCAGAAGACACCCATTGGGGCAGGCATTTTTGGGAAACATCTTGGAAATTGTATGAGGCTTCATCTTCAACCTCATTTAGAAAGCACTTAGAACTGCTTTTGTAACAGAATAAACCAAACTACCTCTGTGTTCCTGCCTTTGCTTTTAAGCATTTGCAAATGTGTTCTCTCTACTGGGCATCCATCCTCCAACACTAAAGACCTTCTCTGGACAATGGCTGCATAATTGGGTACTATGTAACTGAATGAGTAATTTCTCCATGCTGCCCAATGTTGATTTCATTCTAGCTGTTTTTATTGCCAAACGCTACTCTAAAGTTTAGCTAAGGTATATTTGAGGATGTAAACTTATCACACAGGTACTAATTATGGGAGAAGGCTTTACTTAAACACACTATTAGTCAGTCTCAACTTGATTACTGGAACAGACTAACTGGTATTCCCGATTCCAGTTTCCACCTGCTGATGCCTTCTACAAATAAGGCTGGACCAGCCATGGACAGAATTGTGTAGTCAAATGAGTTGATGAACCCTTTCTGTACCTTATTTTTTCCTTTCATTTCATATTTCCTCCCAGGTACAGAAGTCCCTGTAAGCTGCCTGCTGAGGATCCCAAAAGGATCATTGGTCCCAGGCATCATGAATTGCTACCTTCCTTCTTTCTTTCCCCCAAAACTTGTTCTGGATCACATTCTCTCAATCTCTAAACCTTAGCAAGATTGAATGATACATGATTTTGAGCCAAGGTATGAAGGATTGCTTGTAACTTATAATGCCACCTTCTCAGAAACATTTGCATTTTTCAACTTCAGTTTTTAGAGTTTAAATGAATCTTTGAGTAGGATAGCACTATCAAATAATGTAGCATAAACATAAGGGAGATGACATAGAATGGAAGGCATTTCCCCGTCTTTCATGTAAGAGCACTATTGAATAGCTGGGTAGTGTTGTAAAGGTTTGCAAACGATTTCTACATTGGTATTTAATCCTTTTAACAGCCTTGTAGGTGGGTAATGAGAGGACTGAGGTAAGAATATCTACTTGAGTCCATCCACTGTGCATAACAATAAGATACAGATACGAATCATCTTGATGGAGTTCAGATTATTGTGAGACCAGGCAATAAGAACACCATATTTATTTACTCTTATGTCAGCTCTTAAAACAAAAAGACACATGGACCAAAATTAGTGTAATAGCATGGTAAAGAGAAATCATGGTGTAGAAAGAGATATGTAGGATTCTGATGATGATTAAGTATAAAACTGACTTATCAGCTTCTGGAAGCCAAGTCAAAAACGGAAAAGTGATGGATCTCTTAGTCTTACAGTCAGGAAGAACAGATTTTGGTAAGGAGTGTCAACATGGTTTTATTTTCTTGGCACAACATTTTGAAAAGGTCTTCCTCACCCAGCATTTTATAGAATGAAAACTAAATGATGAAATGTGCAGTTGTCTCAGGAGCTGTTATTTTACAAATAAAATATAACTGGTGGGTAGACCTGTTCATTCTAGATTCCAGCTTAGGACACTTTAAGGATTTGTTGCTGTGTCATCTGGTTGGATCTTAGTCCATCCTTTTTCTTTGTTTCTATGTGAGGTCGCTCCTGTAATTCTCTGTTGGCCACATTCCTGCCTCCCCACTATTCATACTGACTGCTGTTCTTTCCCCCTACTCTGTTGTCCACTCTCATTATACTGTTTACCTTAGAAATACCAGGACTGGCCACCTGGTATTATGGGCTGTCCACATAGCAGTGCTGACCTACTCTTGAATCCAAAGAGTCCCAGGACCTCTGTTTTCCTCATTAGTTCCACATCATCCTCTCTATTTCCATCTGTTCATTACTTTCCTGTTGGGTGGCTTGCTATTGGGGAAGGGGATCCTGTTGCAGTATGGCTGGACCCTTAGCCAAAATAGTTCTTTCAGCTTTACTGGGACTTCCAACACCTTCAGAAGTGCCAGATTTCAATTTCCTTGGCATATCTGATTTCTTTGTCATTTGCACCCATTCTCTCAGGAATTCTGGTTTTTCAAGTTTCTGCCTCAGTCTGTCCAATATTTTTGTATGAGATTGAATCTCACTGTGAACATGTTTTAAGTATATGCCCTTGAGGCTCTTTTGGACCAAGGGGAGCAGGGGGCATGGCTTGCTAGCATGATGTTACTGACTTAACATACCAGCATACCTGAGCCTGAGCTCCACCCCAGCTGGGATGCATTGCAAAATCAAACAGAAGTGGATTTCAAAGTTCCTTTTCTTACAGCAACCTCTGATAACAGTCTTCAAAGAGCAGTTCAGCGACGAGTGTTTTATGAGGATAATGTGTAACAAGTATATAGACCTCTAGCTTTCTAACTTGATCCAAAGAATGACTTTTCAGTTGTTACAGGAGTGAGTGGATAGTTCTGAAACCATGCTTGCTTTTATGGGTTTGGAAAAACTGATTTTGCATCTTATTTCTACCACATGGGGTCATATTTGATGTTGTGTTAATCTGGGAAGAGCAGAAGAAACTTCATTTTCTTGTTGAGATTCCTAGTGGTCATTTGCAGAGAAATTCTAAACAGTGTCTTTCTTAATAGGCAATCTCATTTCCTGCAGCCTTGCTCTTGATTGAATGTGGTACATCCGCGAACAGGGGGGAGATTAATAGAGAATGACCGTGGTTCATTCTTAGTGGGCAGCTGTGATGGATTGAATGCCACTGGGTGCATTGCACTAGGTTTTCTGGCCAATCCTGTTTCTGACAATATACTGTCCAGAGTATTGATTATGCTAACCTCTAGTTGTAAATTCCTGTCTGGAGTGAAGACTTGCAATAAGGCCCATTTGTCAAGTGCAAGCTTAATCAAAGATTATAATTGGCATTAATGAGTCCTCAGTAAAAGAACAGGACTGGAGTACCAGTTAAAGATTGGTCCAGGTCGGTGCATACATCCGTCATCACCATCTGGAAGGGAAGCTGACAGCTGAGCAGGGAATTAGGAGAGTTGCTCCTGGGATACTTCCCTTCTTGATGGGCAGGTGCCCACAGTCCTCATTATGAATTATGTTTGAATTGAGTGGATGACCTTTTGGCATGGATCAGTACTATCATCCTTTAATCTTCTCTTATGGGAAATCCATTCGAAAGGTAATTTAAAAGCTTACAAAGAGAAGCAGGGGGCCAGGTTAAACTTAATTCCAGAACCTTGGATTTGTCAATCACAATTTTGCAGGTATTTTGCATGTGTATTTCAGAAGTAAAATTGAGACCTCTCTCTGCTTCTCCACCCAACGTTTACTGTCAAAAACATGGAAGGTGTCGGATGCCTGGGTGGCTCAGTTGGCTAAGTGGCCAGTCTTGGTTTTGGCTCAGGTCATGGTCTCAAGGTGGTCAGATCAAGCCCTGCATTGGGCTCCATGCTCAACGTGGAGTCCTCTTGAGAGTCTCTTTCCCTGCCACTCTGCTCCTCCCCCCACTTGTGTGCACATGCATTCTCTCTCTCTCTCTGTCTCTCTTAAATAAATTAAATCAATCAATCAATCAATCTTTTAAAAACCCACAATATTGAAGGGGTCATGGGGTCATTCTCCCTCTCATGGGATTCCTCTTTTGGGTACTATCTGTGTTTTAGTTCCATTATATTACAGAAGTGACATCTCTCTTCATCGGCTTTCATCTGCTTTCCTTTTGGTCATACTCATCCATGAGGCTAGAGTTAATGTGGGCTGATAGCTGTTTGCACCTGAGAAAGAAGCAGTCCTATCTTTCTCTGTCTGCCTTGTTGTTTTTGCTTGTTTATTTTTGGTTTTGTTTTGCACCATTAATGAGAGACAAAACAGTTGAGCCTTTGCTTTCTCTGTAAGAAGTCTGTTCTGCATGTTTTGTCCCACCTTGTTAGAAGGGCCAACAGAAGCCAGATTGAGTCCTAGGAAAAGGGAAACCTAGACCTCTGAAGTTGTAAAGGCATCCTTCTGATTCCACGTAATCTAGTATAGTGTACAAGGGCAAGGGACCAAAACCGAAGGCTGTGATAAAGTTTTAGTTTGCCTGGCCTTGTCTTTGTGCATATATTTCTTTTACGAATCCCTACTTTTTTTGTGTGTTCTAGTTATCTTTCAATTTTTATATCCCTAACATTCTGGAATCTCGCAAATACATAAGGCTCGATTATGAATATTAGCGGCATTCTAAGAACCTGCCAAATGTTATCTGATTTCTCAATGCCCATAGTCCATAGTCTCTCATGTTTCATCCCCCCTTCTGATTACCCCCCCTTTCTTTATCCCTTTCTTCCCCTACTGATCATCCTAGTTCTTATGTTCCATAGATGAGAGAAATCATATGATAGTTGTCTTTCTCTGCTTGACTTATTTCACTTAGCATTATCTCCTCCAGTGCCGTCCATGTTGTAGCAAATGTTGAGAACTCGTTCTTTCTGATAGCTGAGTAATATTCCATTGTATATATGGACCACAACTTCTTAATCCAGTCATCTGTTGAAGGGCATCTCGGCTCCTTCCACGATTTAGCTATTGTGGACATTGCTGCTATGAACATTGGGGTGCATATGGCCCTTCTCTTCACTACGTCTGTATCTTTGGGGTAAATACCCAGTAGTGCAATGGCTGGATCATAGGGTAGCTCAATTTTTAACTTTTTAAGGGACCTCCACACTGTTTTCCAGAGTGGCTGTACCAACTTGCATTCCCACCAACAATGTAGGAGGGATCCCCTTTCTCCACATCCTCTCCAACAATTGTTGTTTCTTGCCTTGTCTATTTTTGCCATTCTAACTGGCGTAAGGTGGTATCTCAGTGTGGTTTTGATTTGAATTTCCTTGATGGCTAATGATTTTGAACATTTTTTCATGTGTCTGTTAGCCATTTGTATGTCTTCATTGGAAAAGTGTCTGTTCATATCTTCTGCCCATTTTTTGATTTGTTTATTTGTTTCTCGTGTATTGAGTTTGAGAAGTTCTTTGTAGATCTTGGATACCAGTCCTTTATCTGTAGTGTCATTTGCAAATATATTCTCCCATTCCGTGGGCTGCCTCTTAGTTTTTCTGACTGTTTCCTTGGATGTGCAGAAACTTTTAATCTTGATGAAGTCCCATAAATTCATTTTATCTTTTGTTTCTCTTGCCTTTGGGGATGTGTCATGAAAAAGGTTGCTTTGGCCGATGTCGTAGAGATTGTTGCCTATGTTCTCCTCTAGAATTTTGATAGATTCCTGTCTCACATTGAGGTCTTTCATCCATTTGGAGTTTATTTTTGCCCACTTCATTATGCTTTCTTGGCTTTGAGTTTTCTGAGAGATTATTACTTTTGCCCTTAATATAATTCCCTCTCCTCACGGAAATAAGATCTCTGCAAAAGATACAGTTCATAAAGCCAAAGGAGATTGTCCATTCGTAAATTCCAAGATCTTTCCTTCTTCGTTTTTGAATAGATATTTATGTAAGGGTATGTGGAACATCAGAAATCCATGTCTTCATATATATTGTACTGCGTTGGCCGATAAGAGCAATATCATTCAGAAAGACCATCCACTCATGCATTTTTTTTCATCCCAAAATGGTTAACTTCCTCTCATATGTGCCAAGCATTGTGCTAAGTGCAGGTAATACGGTGGTCACAAAGAAAGTTAAGGTCCCTGTACTTATGGAGCATACATTCTTTTTTTTTTTTTTTTTTTCAAATTTTTTCACTATTTATTGGTTCTAATTTTATTTGGTGAGTTGGTGACATTTTCTTTTCATTTTTTTTAACTTTTTATTTTTATTTTTTTAAATAATTTTTATTTTGTTACATTAGTCACCATACAGTATATCCCCAGTTTTTGATGCAATGTTCTCTAATGCATATACTCAAATTACCCACTTAGGAATTTAACATAACAATCACTTACTCTGAAATTCCTTAAAAGATCCGGTGTTGTGCCTTTTTCACGGTCTGGTCTTAGTGCGAAGCGTAATTTAACATTAACTCAGAATGTATGCTCCATGAGACATCATGTATCTGATCTTTTAAAGAATTTCAGAGTAAGTGATTGTATGTTAAATTCCTAAGTGGGTAATTTGAGTATATGCGTTACAGCACTTATATACTTAAACTACAACTGCTTTTTGGTCTCACAGCCAACTTAGGAAAAACCATCTCCTCACATTTAAGCCAGTATTTCCAGAGCCATAAATAAGTTGTTTCCGCACACAATAAAATGTTGCTGTGTCTGAAGTTTCCATTAGAACCTTCTAGCATAGAGTCTGTGCATGATGTATTTTTAGTGTTATTAACAGTATTTATAGTGCTAATAATAATTGGTACATTTACATGCCTACTTTGTAGCACTGTGCTAGACAAGGTATTTACCACCTCAGGTAACTTTCAGAACAATTTTATAACACAGATGTCATCATCCAGATTTCACAGATCAGGTTCTAAGACATTAGTTTATTTTCAGTAACAACATTTTAGTGAATGGCAGAACTTGGGTTTAAATCAGTGACTGCCAGAATTGAAAGTCTGTGTTCTTTCTGTTGGATTCTTATTTCTCAATGTCTAGACAGCTACCTTCTTATTGGGACCTTTAAGCATGGATATGAATGTAGCTGTGGCCTGCTGCCTCTGACTTCCATAAAGTCCCAAGGTTCTTTTGTGTTCTAAATTCATCTGACATGTTAAAAGCTTTCATTAGTAAGAGACAGTGTCATTAGCAGGATCACCTTATGAAAGGAAATAAAATATAGCTATTTTCCTCAATCTCTACACACATAAACACACTCATATGGAGAGAGAAAATTGTTAAAAATTCTTGATTTAACCTTTAATATTTCCATTACTTCATTAGATATATGCTTACCGTGTATGCCAGAAGACTGGCTCAAAATACATCCTATCAATATTGTAGTTAATCCTATGGCACTTTTTTTTCACGTTTTAAAAAAGTTTTTCCTGCTTTTATAACACATTTTTAAAAAATTGGTGGATCATTTTTTCTCTTTAGAGAAAAATATCATTAAGCTTTACTGCCATAATATACAACACAAACCCCAACTAACTAGCCCATCTTAAAATAAATCACTAATTATTATAAATCATGAATACTAAACACTATCTTTAATAAAAAGGCTCATTACATACTAGTTAGTGATTCTAGCCACTGAACCAATTTTCATTCCATCATCAATTTTGTTTGGTCTTTAATAGCGCCAGTTGAGATACACTTCATTGTTAGGATCAAATAAAAGGAGAGCTTATTCAATCATTTGAGCAGCTCAAATGAACAATGGAGACATTGTATGATAATTTAATTTGCCTAATTGATTGGGTCTCCCTAATCTCTTCTGTCTCCCTAAAGTGACATAATGAAAAAGTTTAACAGTAATCCACGATTTTATTAAGGATTATATAGACCCATCTATTCATCCCTCTCTCTGGCATGCTGTGAGTCAAGGTTGCTTAGGAAATTTACCCTTATTGCTGTATCAGTCTACATATGTGATGGGTTTGTTGTTGTTGGGGTTTTAAAAGCCCTTTTGAAGTAATTTTGCACAGGAGTTGAGATGAAAAGCAAATGGAGATTTGCTCTTGAGGATAGAAATTTGTAGTATTTATCCACCGTAATAAATTATACAGACGGTCAGTAGAAAAGTTCATTAATGAGAAAACTGGTACATTAGGGAAAACACAAATCTATGAAGGTAAGAAGATTGTTTTTAGCCAGGAATCCTCTTTTTTGCTTAGCGTGTAGGAATCCTGAGTACTGTCACCTCATAGCCCCCCCAGCAAGAACAAGTGGGAAACTGTCAAAATAAAATACAAAAATTGGTTGTGGCAACCTCTCTAAGTTGTGCCAGACAGTGTCTCATAGTGTGGAGAATGCAGTGGACTAGGAATATGAACTCTGGTTCGCCAGTGTATTTCTGCCCTATGCCATTTGTGCCACCTCAAGGAAAGTCATTGTGTATCTCCAAACTTCAGTTTCCTCATCACTAAGTGTTGGTTGATGATTGCAGCCTCATGGGCCTGTTAGGAAGATCAAGTGAGAGTCTTTGGAAAGCACTCTGAAATCACCTAGTGCCATCCAAATGGGATGGGTTGTAGTGCTGAAGCCAAATTCCTTGGCTGCTTTCCCAGGACTTGGAATTCTCTAAGTGTCTTGCCTTCCCAACCCTTGGGTAGAAGGAAGGACAAATGCTTCATTTCACAGTAGTGACCATTGGACATAGCACAGACAACTTAGTAAGATTAGTGAGCATCTAGAAGATTGGAGAAAGGACTTAAGAATAATCCTTTATGACCATTAATGAGGCTCTTGTACGCCTTTTAGAGACTCTGGTCTAAGTCAGACCTGAGTTGGAATCCTAGTTCTGCCACCCATTGGCTCTGTAAGCTGGGGAAAGTCACTTCATCTTACAGCCTCAACTTCTTTTGTAAATTGGGGTTAATTGTACCTACTGTGTTGTGAGCATTCTTACATAGTTATTCCAAGCCTTGGTTCATTGATTGGCCTATATGATTTGCCTGTATCAGACGCTTAGTAACTATTGGCTATTATCATTATCCAGACATGTTCTCTTAAAAAAAAAAAAAACTTTTAAAATTTGAGTATAGTTGGCACACATTATTATATTAGTTTCAGGTGTACAACATAGTGATTCAGCATCTATGTTATGCTATGCTCACCACTAGTGTAGCTACCATCTGTCACCATATAACACTGTAACAGTACCATTGGCTATATGCTCTGTGCTGTGATTTTATTCTCATGACTTACTTATTCCCTAACTGGAATTCTGTATCTCCCTCTCTCCTTCACTCATTTTGCCCATCCCACTTAACCCCCTCCCCTCTAGCAACCATCACTCTTTGCTCTGTATTTATAGGTCTGATCATGCTTTTTGATTGCATATTCATTTGTTTTTTTTCTTAGATTCCACATATGAGTAAAACCACGAGGTATTTGTCTTTCTCTTCCTGACTTATTTCACTTGGCATAATACCATCTACGTCCATCCTTGTTGCAACAAATGGCAAGATGTCATCTTTTTTTATAGCTGTGTAATATTCCATTGTATATATGGATATACACACACTCACCCCCCACATTTTCTTTATCCATTCATCTATCATTGGCTACTTGGGTTGCCTCCTTATCTCGGCTATTGTAAATAATGCTGCAATAAATGTAGGGGTGCATATATCTTTTTGAATTAGTGTTCGCATTTTCTTTGTGTAAATACCTAGTAATGGAATTATTGTTTCAAGTGGTATTTCAATTTTTAATTTTTGTAGGAACCTCCATACTGTTTTCCACAGTGGCTGGACCAATTTACTTTCCCACAAACAGTGCACAAGGGTTTCTTTTTCCTCACATCCTTACTAACACTTGTTATTTCTGGTCTTCTTGATTTTAGATATTTTGACAATGTGAGATTATATCTCATTGTGGTTTTGATTTGCATTTTCCTGATGATTAGTGATGTTTAACATCTTTTCCTGTGTCTCTGGCTATCTGTATATCTACTCAGGTCCTCTGTGAATTTTTTAATGGGATTTTTTTTTTTTTAGTGTTGAGTTACGTTCTTTATATATTTTGGATACGAACCAGTTATTGGATGTGTCATCTATGAATAGCTTCTCCCATTCAGTAGGTTGCCTTTTTATTTTGTTGATGGTTTTCTTTGATGTGCAAAAGGTTTTAATTTGATGTAGTCCCAAGAGTTTATTTTTGTTTTTGTTTCCTTTACCTTAGGAGACATATCTAAAAGTGTTGGTACAGTGTCAAAGAAATTACTGCCTATGTTCTCTTAAAGAATTTTTATGGTTTCAGGTATCACATCTAAGTCTTTTTTTCTTTTCTTTTCTTTTTAGAGGGGTTGGGAAGGGACTGAGGGAGAGGGGAAGAGAGAATCTTAAGCAGGCTCCCCTCCCAGCTCAGAGCCTGACTCAGGGTTCAATCTCACATCTCTGAGATCATGACCTAAGTTAAAATCAAAAGTCAGTGCTTAACAAGCTGAGTCACTCAAGCCCCTCTCACATTTAGGTCTTAAGTCCATTTCAAGTTTATTTTTTGTGTATGGTGTAAGAAAGTGGTCCTTTTCATTTTTTGCTGTTCAGTTTTCCCAGAATCATTTGTTTATTGAAGACATTGTCTTTTCCCCATTGTATGTTCTTGCCTTCTTTGTCATAGATTAATTGACCATATAAGTGTGGTATTTTTCTGGGCTGTCTATTCTCTTCCATTGATACTTGTATATGTTTTTGTGCCAGTACCATACTGTTGCAATTACAGTAGATTTGTATTATGTCTTGAAATCGGGAATTGTGATACCTGTAGCTTTGTTCTCTTTTTTCAAGGTTGCTTTGGCTATATGGTGCCTTTTGTAGTTCCATACAAAATTTAGTGTTATTTGTTCAATTTCTGTAGAAAATGTTATTGGTATTTTAATAGGGATTGCATTTAATCTGTAGATTGCTTTGGATGGTATGGACATTTTAATGATATTAGTTCTTCCAATCCATGAACATGGAATATCTTTCTATCTGTATCATCTCCAATTTCTTTCATCATTGTTTTACAGTTTTTAGATTACAGGTCTTTCACCTCCTTCAGTAAGTTTATTCCTAGGAATTTATTCTTTTTGGTGCAATTGTAAATAGAATTGTTCTCTTAGATTTTCTTTCTGTTACTTCATTATTAGTGTATAAAAATGCTCTTAATGTCTGTGTAATGCTCTTAATTTTGTTTCCTGCAACTTTCCTGAATTTATTTTTTGCTTGTAGCAATTTTTTGGTGGAGTCTTTTTGCTGTATAGCATCATGTCATCTAAAAATTTTGACAGTTTAACTTTTTTTCTAACCAATATAGCTGTCTGTTATTTCTCTTTCTTGTGTGGTCACTGTGGCTAGGACTTTCAGTACTGTGTTGAATAAAAGTGGTGAGATTGGATATCCTTGTTTTATTCTGGATCTTAGAGGAGAAGCTCTAACTTACTTTATTGAGAGGTTTTATCATGAACTAATTTAAATGTTACCAAATGTCTTTTCAACATCTGTTGATAGGTTCATATGATTTTTACCCTTCTTTTTGTTGATGTCATGTATCACATTGATCGTTCTGTGAATATTGAACCATCCTTGTATCCATGGAAAAACTTCCCTTGATTGTGGTGAATGATCCTTTAATGTGTTGTTGGATTTGGTTTGCTAATATTTTGTTGAGGAATTTTACATCTATGTTATTCAGGGATATTGGCCAATAGTTACCATTTTTTTTGTGATGCCTTTGTCTGGTTTTGGTATCAGTGTAATGTTGGCCATGTAGAATGTATTTGGAAAGAAATACATAGCTCTTCTATTTTTTTGAAATACTTTGAAGAGTATAGGTATTAACTCTTCTTTAAGTGTTCGGTAGAATTCACCAGTGAACCCATCTGGTCTTGGACCTTTATGTTGTTGTTAGTTTTTTGGTTACCAGTTCAGGTTCATTACTGGTCATTGGTCTGTTCAAATTTTCTATTTTTTCTCGATTCAGTTTTGGAAGATTATATGTTTCTAGGAATTTATCCATTTCTTACAGGATATCTTATTAGTTGGTATATAATTCTTTGTAGTATTCTCTTATAATCTTTTGTAATTCTGTGGTGTCAGTTTTATTTCTCCTCTTTTGTTGATAATTTTATTTGGGTACTTTCACTTTTATTCTTAATGAGTCTGGCTAAGAATTTATAATTTTTGTTTATCTTTCAAATGAATCAACTCTTGGTTTCATTGATCTTTTCTGTTCTTAGTTGCTATGTCAATTATTCTTTGATCTTTATTATTTTCTTCCATCAACTAACCTTGGACTTTGTTCTTTTTCTGATTTCTTTAGGCATAAGATTAGATTGTTTTTGTGAGATTTTTCTTGTTTTTTTTTTAGATAGGTCTGTATCACTATAAACTTTCCTCTTAGAACTGCTTTTGCCGTGTCCCAAAGATTTTTGACCATTGTGTTTTCATTTTCATTTGTCTGCATGTATTTTAAAATTTCTTCTTTTGATTTCTTCGTTGATGTATTGGTCGTTTAGTATCCTGTTGTTTAACCTCTATGTGTTGGTGTTTTTTCCAGTTTTTTTCTTGTGATTGTTTTCTAGTTTCATATGTTTGTGGTGGAAAAAGATGCATGCTATGATTTCAGTCTTCTTAAATTTATGGAGACTTTTTTTGTTGCCTACCATGTGGTCTATTCTGAAGAATGTTCCATGTGAATTTGGAACAGATGTGTATTCTATTCCTTTGGATGGAATGTTCTGTATATTTCTGTTATGTCCATCTAGGCCAATATGTCATTCAAAGACACTATTTCCTTGTTGATTTTCTGCTTGGATGTGATCGTGTTGATTTTGTGTACATCGATGTGAGTGAGGTGTTAAAGTTCCCTACTATTACTGTATTACCACAATTTCTCTATATATCCATTAATACCTCCTTTATGTATGTAGGTGCTCTAGTGTTGGGTGTGTATATTTTTATAACTGGTATAGCCTCTTTTTGGACTAATCCCTTTATTATTACGTAATGCCTTTCTTTGCCTGTTGTACAGTCTTTGTTTTAAAGTCTCTTTTGTCTGATGCAAGTATTGCTACCCTGGTTTATTTTTTGTTTTCCATTTGCATGGTGAATGTTTTTCCATCCCTTTACTTTCAGTCTGCATGTGTCTTTGGGGCTGAGGTGAGTCTCTTGTAGTATTAGTATATAGATGGTTCTTGTTTGTTTTTTTTTTAATTTTTTAAAATTTATTTTACCACCCTATGTGTTTTGATTGGAGTTTTTAAGCCCTTTACATTTAAAATAATTATTGATAGTTACATACTTATTGCCCATTTTGTTAATTGTTTTCTGGTTGTTTTTGTAGTTCTTCTGTTTCTTTCTTCCATTCTTGCTCTCTTTGTAGCTGAGTTTCTGTAGTGTTAGGTTTGGTTTTCTTTCTCTTTCTCTTTTGTGTATCCATTATAGTTTTTGGGTTTGTAGTTACAATGGTTTCATATATTACATCCTTGGTATACAGTAGTCTATATTAATTTGATGGTCATTAGGTTCAAACACATTCTAAAAGCAACTTTTTTTTTACTCCCTATTTTCTGTGTATGTTGACATACATTACATATTTTGATTGATAATATTCCTTTGTCTAACTATAGCTTTTTCCACTTAAAGAATTCCCTTTAACATTTCTTGTAAGGCTGCTTTGGTAATGATAAACTCCTTTAACTTTTGTTTGTTTCAGAAACTATCTCTCCTTCAATTCTCATCGATAACCTTTCTGGGTAGAGTATTCTTGGTTGTAGGCTTTTCAAGACTTTGAAAATATCATGGCACTTTCTCCTGACCTTCAAAGTTTCTACTGAAAAATCAGCTGATAGCTTCATGAGTTTTTCCTTGTATGTAACTTTTTGCTTCTTTCTTTCTGCTTTTAAAATTATCTCTTTATATTTAAGTTTCGATATTTTAATAATTATGTGTCATGATTTGCACCTCCTTGGTTTTATCTTGTTTGGAACTCTCTGTGCTTCATGAACTTGGATGTCTATTTCGTTTCCTAGGTTAGGGTATTTTTCAGCTATTACTTATTCAAATAATTTTTCTGCCCCTTTCTTTTGCTCTTCTTCATCTGGAACCCCTATAATATGAATATTTTTTTGCATGCTGTTGACCAAGAGAATACTTAACCTATCTTCATGTTTTAACACTGTTGTCTCTCTTTGGTGTTCAGCTTGGGTGGTTTTCATTGTCTTGTCTTCCAGATCACTGAGTCGTTCTTCTGTATCTGTTGATCTGTTGATTCCCTCTAGAGTATTTTTCATTTCAATTATTGCTTTCTTCAACTCTGATTGCTTCTTACTTATATGTTCTTTCTCTTTTTTGAGGGTCTGAGTTTTTCTATTCTTCTTTCCAGCCCAGTAGGCATATTTACAATGATTACTTTGAACTCTTCATCAGACATATTGACTATCTTTGTTTCATTTAGTTCTTTTTCTGAGGTTTTGTCTGATTCTTTATTATGCAGCATATTTCTGTCTCCCTATTTTGGTGACTTCCCTTTTCCTGTGGATTAGGTAGTACTACTACTTCTGAATTTGAAGGAATGGTCTTGTGTGTGGTCATAGCCTTTGTAGCCTGTGTGTGCTTGGTGACTTGTGCTGGCCAGCTGGAGCTGTGGCTGGTGTGGACTTGGGATTACAGAACACTCCATGCTGGCACTGCACTGGTGGGCTGACTAGAGCTGAAGTAGGTATGGGCTGGAGTGGTCCTGAGGCTCTCTATGCAGGCACAGTGCCCTGACAGAACAGCTGAAGCTGAAACGGGTGCAAACTGCAGTGTCCCACGGCCCTGTGCACAGAGGGCATCTTGGCAGATTAGCTGAACCTAAAGTGGGTGTAATATGGTATGTTCTGGGGCTCTCTATGTAGAGGGTTCTCTGGCAGACTGGCTGAAGCTGAGATGGAGTGTGAACCAGGGGGTTCTGGGGCTCTCCATGTAGCAAGCATCCTGGAAGAACAGCAGAAGCTGGACTGGGTGTAAGCCAGGGGATCCTGGGCATTTCTGCATAGTGGGCCCCCTAGCAGAACAGAGGAAGCTGAGGTAGGTGCAAGCTGGGGAAACTCTCGTGCTCTGTGCTGGGGGTGCCCTGGCAGGGTGGCTGGAGCTGAGGCAGTGTGTGAGCCAGGAAGTCCCTGGGTTCTCCATGCAGAGGGTGCTCTGGCAGGATAGCTGAAGCCAAATTGGGTGCAAGCTGGAGATCCTGAAGTTCTACCAAGAGGGTAATTGAACAGGACAGCTAGAGTTGAAGTGGTTATAAACTGGTGTGTTCCAAGATTCTCCACACAGAGGGTACCCTGGGGGAAGTGGATAGGGCTGAGGAGTGTACAGGCTTGGAGGATCCTGGGGTGCTCCATGCAGGAGGTTTCCCTGGCAGGACAGGTAAAGCTGAAGTGGGCATGGGATGGTATTGTCCCTGGGCTCTCTGTACAAAGTGTGCCCTGGCAAAATAGCTGAAGCTGAAATGGAAGCAAGCTGAGGTGTCTTGGGACTGTCCACACTTAGGGTGCCATGGTGGGACAGCTGAGGCTGAAGTAGGCATAAGCTGGGGTGTCCTGGGATGCTCCATGCAGAGATTGCCCACTCTGGGTGACTGGAGCCAAGACTAGTGTGGGCGGGGGTCTTAGAGGGCACTCTGCACAGGAGGAGCCCTGATGGGGTGGCTGGGTCCAAAGGAGGTCTCAACCAGGAGGTCTCAGAGTGCTCTGTATCTGGGATGCACTAACAAGCCCTCTGAAACTGAACAAGTGTGGGCCTGAAGAATTCCAGGGTGCTTTGTACCTGCGTCACCTTAGCATGAAGGCTGGAGCTGTAGTGAATGCTACCCAGTAGTGTCCTGGTATGCATTGACCTGTGGTTGCCTTGTTGGAACATTTGGGGCTGGTGTGGCCTAGGGCCTCAGAGCTCACCGAGAGGATAGGCTGGTTAGCGTGACTAGATCCTGCACTGGTCTGTGCTTTGAAGGTGGGAGTGAGCATAAACTGTGTCCAACCTCTCTAACCCAGACAGACGTCCAGCAGCTCATTCACTAATTGGTAAAGTTCTATGGCTGGCTCTTTTATATGCTGGTTGTTATTTTATTTCATTTATTTTTTAAAAAGTTTGTTTAAAGTCTATACAGTAGTTCTTTTCTTTCTTTTTTCCTTTCTTTCCTTTCTTTTCTTTCTTTGCTTTTTTTTCTTTGCTTTTCTTTCTTTCCTTCTTTCTTTTTTCCTTTTCTTTCTTCCTTTCTTTCTTTCTTTCTTTCTTTCTTTCTTTCTTTCTTTCTCTCTCTCTCTCTCTCTCTCTCTCTTTCTTTCTTTCTTTCTTTCTTTCAGAAAGAGAGAGGAAGAGAGGAAGGGAGCATGCATAGAGGGAGGGGAGAGGGAGAGAGTCCCAAGCAGGCTCCACACCCAGTGCAGAGCCCAATGTGGGGCTCAGTCTCAAGACCCTGAGATCATGACCTGAGCCGAAACCAAGAGTCAGATGCTTAACTGACTAAGCCACCCAGGCGCCCCTACACTGGTTCTTCTAAATTGTCTTTTCTTCTGCGCTCCATGGGGTCCAGGGCTAGAGTTGGTTAGAGGATTCAGTGCTCACCGAGGTGGCAGACTAGTTAGGGCACTTCATTCATGTTGTTAAGGTGGAGGGGGAGTATAGACTCTGTCCGTGAGCCCCTCGGACGTGAGGAGAGTTCCAACAGCTCCCCCACTGCTTGGCAGAGTTCTAGCGCTGGCTCTTTTATATGCTCATTGCTTTTTTAAGCCACAAAACATAAGAGAGACTCTTAACTATAGAGAACAAATTGAGGGTTGCTTGAGGGAGGTGGGTGGGGGATGGGCTGAATGGGGGATGGGTATTAAGGTGGGCACTGTTGTGATGAGCGCTGGGTGTTTTATGTTTTATGTCACTGAATTCTACTCCTGAAACTAATATTACACTATATGTTAACTACCTAGACCTTAAATAAAAAAAAAAAACATAAAAAAATAAACAGGGTTTTTTTTTTTTGTTTTGTTTTGTTTGTTTTTTCATCTGGGGCTGGTGTGGCTGGGGACCTGGGGCTCACTGAGGGGCAGGCCAACTTTGGTGTCAGGACTCTGCTCCTGTCTGCACTTTCAAGGAGGAGGAGGTGTAAGCTGTGCTGCTTGCCAACACCCCTGACCCAGAGCGTTCCAGCAACTCCTCTGTCATTTGACAGAGTTCTAGAACTGGGCCTTGTATATGGTAGTTGTTTTTTTAAACCACAGATTTTTGTCTGTGCCCAAGGCAGGTGACTCTCTTCCCATCCGTCAGCACTGCCGCCAACTGCTGTTTCAGAGTGGGGGGTGGGGGTTCCCTGCATTACTGTGTCTCCGTCTCTTCTGCATTCTCTAGCTGTTTTCTCTGTTTTTAGTTCTGCAGACGCTGTTCAGTCAGTCTTTAGTTCTTCTTCTGGGGGAGTGGCTGTATAAATAAGTGTGTTTGTGGAGGAGGCGAGTTTAGGGTCTGGACTCCTCAGACATGTTCTCTTCTGCTCAATAAGTGGAACCACTGGTCATGCTCTGGGCTCAAATATCATAAGCAAGAACAATGCCTTCCAGGAAATTCTCAGTCCAGAACAGTCCAGGGAATATGGGGTTATCACTCTCTGGGCTGTTGACACATATTCAAATCTTTGCCTCTCTTTCTGGACCACAATGTTATACATAGGAGCTGAATTCCAGAATCACCTCAGTTCTGTGCTAGTGGTTCCCTCAAAGCTGATTCCTTCTGAGCATGGCAGTTTGATGTAAATTGTCCATGTGCATGAGAACATACATATGTGTATAAGAGAGATTATGAATCAAAAATGAGTGTGAGTGATGAGTGATGCCCCACAAGAGGAAGAAATAGAAATAACCGAATACACTTATTTTCCAGTATCTGTGGCTCGGCTTCAAAGTGTCCCTGTCAACCCTCAGTCTGCCTCCCTAGTCTCACTGGATGCGCACTATCTCCCTATTCACCGTTGTAAAGGTGGAAAGCTCTACCTAATTAGACAGATTAACAGGAGAAAAATATAATTTTGTACATATAGAAGCCCCATAAAGAAAAATGAGAATCTAAGATAGCTAGGCAATTGAAACTTATATACCATCTTGAACTAAGGAGAAGAAGGTAGGGGTCTGGGGCTTCAAAGGGCAGGTAGACCATTTACAGGAAGACATGAAGAGGAAATGGTTAGTAAACCGATGTCATGCAGGTGTCTTTCTGATATAAAGTTATCTCTGTAATAGCTCTCTTCCTGGTACACTTGCCCTATCTAAATTCCTGTAGGCATTTAGAGAGGTAAAAAGCTTTTCCTGTCTGCTAGGTCTTAATTGCCTTCAGCTCAAAACAATCCACACGCCAAACTGGCACATTTTGGGGTGACATATTTGGTTCTCCCTCAACATCATACTGACATTTCCTCCTATCCTTTCCCTCCTAGTTTCTCCTACCTCTATGGGATACCAAGCCTTAGAGACTTTGTAGATTGCTGTGCCTTCTGTCTGGAAGTACTTTTCTTGACTCTCGCCTGCTTAGTGAATTTGTTCTCATCATTCAAAACTCAGATCAAATATCACTCTTTGCTGAAATCCTTTCTAATGTTTTTCAGACTGATAGTCTCTTCCTCATGTAAATTTTCTGGCATGTATAAATCATATTAAATTTTAAAAATATCCAACACTATCATGATTGGGAAGCCCCGGTATGCTAAGCAGTCTCGAGGCTATATCTTACCTGTTGCGCACATAAACCTTATGAAGTAGGTTCTGTAATTATGTCTATTTTACAGATGAGGAAAATAAGGCTCAGAGAATTTAGTTTTTCCAAGTTCACCAATACATATAGTAGGCAGAGTTCAACATGTGTCTAAAGCTTGTGCTCTTGCCCTCTAGAGTTCTATTTATGTTATGGCATAATAACTTGTCTACTAGGCTGAGATTCCTTGTCTTAGTCTTCTTGAGATCCCTCCTTTGGTACACAGTAGGAGTTTAATAATTGTTTATTGAATAAATGTTGGTGTGCATCCTCAATAAATATTTATTTATTGAATAAATGATGTGCCTCCTCAATAAATATTTAGTGAATGTTATGCAGCAGGACTTATATTTAGATGATTTGATATATAGTATTCAAGTATGTTAATAGAATTACAAATTACAGTCTGTCTTATTTTTTGCGTGTGCACTTATCATAGAGAATATACCTCAGAAAAATTTATAAATATTAGGGATCTTAGTCTTTAATGCATGCGATTGTGTAGTTCGTAATGTTAGCTGTGGAGATTTCTTCTTTCTCTACTTCTTTAATTGAAGGTGTATGTGGGGGGAGGGGATCTATATATATTGTCCTTTGAGATTCGTTATAGGAGCACATCTCTATAGTTTCAAGATGCAATTATCCTAGGCTAGGCACAGGCTTTGTAACAAAGATTCAAATTAAATCATGTAATTGTGACACTGGCTTCCTCTTTTTTCCTAGGCTGAAAGGTATATTTGGGATTTGATTCTTAAATGTGGACTTTGGAACTTGGTTCAAACATTGGATCATAGATTCAGATATTTAGAAGATAGTAAATTAATACTGGAGATAGTTAACATTCATTGAATGTTATTGATTTAGTATATGTTATACACTTCGTGTCAAAGGGAATTCTTTCTCCTTTCTGAATTTGAGAAAACATTGATCCAAAAATGTATCTTATGTTATTAACTGATTTAATAGATTGAGAAGATGGACACACATTTATATTATTAGGAGAGGAAGTATAAGTTTATGTCAAATATGGATGGTTATATTTAAAATCTATCTGTGTGCCATAATGGTCCAATCAGGTAAAACAAACAAACAAAACCCCCACAAATAGTCAAACAGTTTGGATTAGACTGCCCTGAGTCAACATTTATGGTTTTTCACTCCTGACGTCTAACGATGTTATATCCCATCCATTACTGGTTAATTTGTAGAAGAGAAAAAACAGTTACTATGGTAGCTACTCCAGATTGACAATTCAAGTATCTTTCCCAGCTTTCTTCTCCCTTGCTTGCCCAAGTAAAGGGACTCATTTTCCATGACTTTCTTCTTTTCTCTCTCTCTCTCCCTCTCTCTCTCTCTCTCTCTTTTTTTTTTTTTTTTTTTTTTTGTGTGTGTGTGTAGCAATGGGTGTCTGTGTTTGCAAATTATGGCCGTTAAAACATAAGAGAAATCTGCTGGTGGATTCTGGGGAAAATATTACTTTCCTGACTTAAAAGCATATCGGCAACTGCTCTTATTTCCTTATATATTCTTTCTCCCTGGAATTTGAATGTGATGCTCACAGATGTGGCAGTTTCTTTAATCTTGAAGTGCCAAGCATAAAGAGAAAAGTCAACATGCTATGGACACCAGAGCAAAGAGAAAGAGCCCAGGTCCTTGAAGGCACAGTCAAACAAGTAAGGTCACGAAGTGCCTGTGTTGGCTTCTTCTTATGTGAAGACAAAAGATTTATTTCAAAACTCAAAAGTGAGTTTTCTGTCACTTTCACCTAAAGGGTGTCAATGTCTAGAATTGGTGGAGAAGCCTCAGGAGGGCTTTGATGAGCACCTGAAAGTTAGGGGAAGGTGAGATGCCCCTTCTTATTCTCAGACAGAAGCAGTTTGGTTCTAACTTGGCGCCTTGTCAAGATGAGAATAAGAACAATATTATCAAGTGTCTAAGTTCTGACCCTTCCCTGGAAGTCAGTCAACTAGGTTGTAACTTAGACAGAAAGAGAAGACATCTGGGTAAGTTCCTTCTTCATCTCTTTGGGTTAATGTATCTTGAGATCATTGGTAATGCATAAAATCATTGGTATTGGCTAAGTTTTTCTTTTTAAGTGTTTTACCTAATATGACTCCATGAAAAAGTTCCTGTGCTTCATTTATTCATTCAGTAAATATTTGAGTATCAGCAAACCTAAACATAGCCTCCCTCATAAAGAGTGAAGCCTGATGAGAGGTGAGCATAATTCAAATAATTACAAAAGAGGAGTATACTTTCACCAGCTAAGCACTATGAAATAAAGGCACAAATTACTAAAGACATCTGGCCTTTGAGATGCTGTAAGTTAGGAGACAAGTCCTGTGAAAATGAAACTTGAGTAATGAAGAATGAGTGGGTGTTAACAGAAGAAGGAGAAAGAGCATTCATAGAAAAAGGGAGAGCATGCACGAGGGACTCAGGACAGAAGGCAGCATGGAGAGTTTGAGGATCTCAAAGAAGATCACTGTGGTTGCAGTGCTGAGAATAAGGGGAAGTCTGGAGAGGTAGGCAGGAGCCAGACCATACAGAGCATTGTTGTCTGTCTTAAAGTCTTTGATAATTATCCTAAGGACCATGAGAAGCCATTGAGAAGTTTAAACAAGAGTTATAAATACTTAAGTGTTTTGAAAAGATCAATCTGGCTGCATCATGGAGAATGGATTAGCAAGGAGCCAGTCTGAATGCATTTAGATAATTAAGAATTTATTGTATTAATTCAGTGGGAGATAATGGTGGTTTGGTAGAGTGGTTCTGTTGATGGTTACTGTGATGCTGTTGGAGATGCAAGAAATGGATGGATTTGAGAATTATATTCAGGAGGTAAATGGGTAGGTTTTGTACTAGGTTGGATATTTATACAGAAAAAGGGGCTTTGAAGGATGACCCCAAAGTCCTTTGCTTGCTTGGATGAATCATGATACTATTTTCCCAGATGAGGAACACAGAAAATGAGGATCAGAGGAAAATGTTATGATTTTATTCTTGGATCCATGAATGTATTTTAATGGACTTATGTGTAAAGGGTGGTGGTGGAGGGAATTTGATGGAAAAGCTGCAGTCACTTTTACTAGTGTGTCTATCATTATTGATGACACTTCTATTTCTCCTGTTTGTTGACACTTACTTTTCTCTTGTCTTTAATTGATCATGGATTAGTTACTGACATGGGGGATCTCAGGATAAATGGTCTGTTTATGGCATCTTAATGCCTTCTAAGATGTTGTTGTTTGGACGATATTTCTCCCTGCCTACCCAGAGTGCCCCCCCCCCCCCCCCCCCCCGCCGAATGCACAGTGCCTCTGAGCTAAAACATGGAAGACATTTGGATTAAAATTGTAAAATCTCCTTCCCCCATTGGTTCTGCTAGATGAAAATCTATATTTAGAAAATGGTTATATTTTTTATAGACTTTATTTTTTGGAAGTTTTGGTTTTCAGAAATACTGAAGAGCTACTTCAGAGAGTTCCTGCACATCCTTGCACAGTTTCTTCTGTTTTTAAAAACCTTACAGTAGTGTGGTACATTCATTATAATTAATCAACATGATAGATTTTTATTGATCAAAGTCCATACTTTGTTGTTTAAATAGTTTTAGTTTTGGCTATTAGGAGCTCTGTAAGTCTTTGATTTTTACTTAATGTCCCTTTTCTGTCCCAGGATCCTCTCCAACTTACTATATTACATTGAATTGTCACGTTCCTCTTGGTTTTGACAGTTTCTCAACTTACTTTGTTTTTGCTGACCTTGACGGTTTTGAAGCATACTGGTCAGATATATCATAGGATGCCCCTATACTGAAAAGTAATGTTTTTTCTAACGATTACACTGGCATTGTGGGTTTTGGGAAGAACACAAAGTTTTAAAACGCTATTCTCATCATATTGTATCCAGAGTACATACTATCAATATGACTTAATACTCTCGATGTTAACACTTAGCTAAGTGTTTGTAAGGTTTCTCTACTATGAAGTTATGATTTTCCCTTCTTTCTATACTGTATTCTTTGGAAGAAAGTCACGATATGCACGCCCACACTTAAGGAGTGGGGAGTTATTTGGAATTCTTCTGCATGGGAACTTTCTACTTATTTAATCATTTATTTATATCATTGGACTCTTGGAAATGTATTTTATACATGAGGTTAAAATCTAGTACTGCTTTATTTACTTTGTTGTTTAAATTGTTTTAGTTTTGGCTATTAGGAGCTCTATAAATTGGCTTCTGTGTTCCTTTGAGTGATTGCATTCCTCCGTCATTGCGGGAGTGTTGTTTCCCACATCCTTACCTTCTGGCACGAGATAGTGCAGACTCACCTGGTATAATACCTGCTCCAGTCCTAGAATCAGCCATTTTCCAAGGGGCTTTCAGTCATTTTATTGGAGAATGGTAATAGAAATTAAAATCTGAATGCTAGGTGTGCTCATCGCTATTGGGTGTCATTTCTTTTAGGCCCTCTTACGTGACAGAACTGAGAAATTTATGTGTATATACTAACCCATGTATAATGTGTGTCTTTAAATATTTATGTAATCATCTATATATTAAGCTAAACAAGATTTCTTCTTGAGGTCTCTACATTACTACATGGATCTTTCTAGCTTTTCCCCTTGCTTATCTATAAATCCTCACTTTTACAGGGAGAAACCTCACTCCCATAATCTACCATCTTTTTATTTAATTGTTCCTTTCCAGGATATACATGTAGCAGGTCTGAACTGTTACCGACCCTCCTGTGGGTAACAGTGTTAACAACTAGAATACAGTGTTTGTGTATAGTTCTTTTTGCTTCTTACCTTACAGAATCTATTCATTTCCAAAGCTACTAAGGTCAGTACCTCTTCCTGCCCACATCCATCAGAGAGGCTCTTTCATATATTTGTAACACAGATTCTCTCATCATAATCTGCATTCCTTCCTGGGATCCTGACCTACTAAATGAATTTTTTTCTAATTTGTATACATTAAGATTCACTATTTGTGCCATAAGTTTCTATAGGTCTTGACAAATGCATAATGTTACATATCCACCATTAGACTAGCATAAAAACTAATTTCAAAGCTCTGAAAATCCCCCTAATCAGGATGTTTTCATTTATTTAATAAGGTAAATGCTTTTAGTTAGAGAGGCATGAGCAAATGAATACTCACCTAAATACTCTGAAACTTTAAAAATGAGGAAAAATAACTAAAAAGAAAAGAAAACTTGATATATAATAAAATAGCCATCATCAGTCCCTATCACAAATCCAGAATATTTTTGAATTACAGTAAAATTTGGTTTAAATTCAAAGAGGAAACCTGAGTTGATAGCATTTGCCTTATTTTTGAGTCACGGGCTCTTTTCAGGAAACGGATCTGAAAGCCAGTATAAATGCTGTACTCACCGATGACTATGGACGTATGTGAACTAGGGGACAAACAGACAAGCATTGCTTCTGAGGCTCATTTCCTTTAGAAGAAGTAGAACAGAAAAGAGCACATGGCTAGGCCATTTTTATGTTCTCCCACTCAGCTTCCTACATTGGAGTGGCAGCCTGGAGGCCAGGCTTGCAATGGAGCCAGATCCAGCTTCACTGCTCCTGGCAAGACTAGTTGAGCAGAAATAAATAAGCACTGTTCTGCTGAGTAGAAAGTTCCTGAGATGTAGCAGGTCACGCTCTGACCCCATATCGACCAGGAAGATCTGCTCTGGTATGAGAGAAAAAAAGAAAAGCCGCTATTTCCCCCAGACGACCAGACATTTCCCTCCCTAGGCACACACGGAAGCTTTAATGCTGTAAAAACAGGTGGAGGGTGGAACACTGTGACCACATTTGCTCTGGAGAATGTGGATTCAATGCTTTATCCAGGTCAAGCAGCATTGAATACCCATAGTCCAGGTACGCTTGCAATCAATTTGTTTGCTTTTTATTTCATCTTTCTCAGCCTTCAAACTGATGTTCTTCCCTTCTGGCATTTAGAGATAAGAATAGTTCACACATAGGAAATGCAAGTCTACAGAAATTATCAATGCTTTGAGACCAAAATCAGCTTCTCTCTCCATTGACACACTAAAACATATCACCTGCTCAGAACCGGGGAGTAGGCTGTTCTCTTGCAAAGGGCCAGATGGTTTTGTCAATAATTTACTCTGACAGTGTAGAAATAGCTGGGCTCTAGGAAAAGAGATGCAGGTTTCTGATGCTCATTTTGCTATTATAGCCCCTCTAAATCTTATTCTTAGCTGCTATTAGTTTTAAAGCTCCTAAAATGGAACGGGCCTGTTAGACTATCTTTAGTCAATAATTCCCTTCCCATTCCGAACAAAATTTAGTGCATTATCTCAGGCAGAGATAGGAGAAGGGGAGGAGTACCAATTTCCTTAAATGCTGTTGCTCATACAACGGCCATTGCTGGCCCTTCTGCTCCTCAAGCTCTCTCTTGAGAAGCTATGAATGCCATGGATCTTACACGTCTGAGCAACCCAATAAACAGATCAAGATCACCAAGCTCTGCCCGACTGTTTGCAATTCAAATGTAAGCTGGTCTTCCTGTGAGTTTTTCCCGTTAGCTGTAGAGGAGTTACAAATGTTAACACTGGAAAAATAACTCATAAAATGTTTGTGCTGGAGGCCTTTGAATACCTAATTCAGTCCCGTTGCTTCCAAGATAAGTAAATAAGAAGTTCTGAGAGGTTGAGTAATTTGCCCTAGGTCACAGAGCTGTGAAGAAGCAGAAAGAAGAGGAGAGAGTGTGCTGTGGGCTGTTAGAGAAATGTTCTGTATTGTATCACTGTCTACAGAAGCCGAGGGACCCGCATACTCCTAGAGCTACTGTGATTTTCCATTGCTCGCTTGTAGTCGAGCCTCAGTTTGTATATCTGGAAGTTGGGATAAAAATGCCTGCCTTCACAGGGCACTTCTGCTGCAAGTGGGAAGTGTGTGAAGTGGCTGAGTCAGGGTATATGAGCGTGTGTGTGGAGGGGCGGCGGTAATTTTGCAGTTTCACCAATCTCGAAGCATTCCTGTTTCGAAAGTCAAAAGCTCATAGCCTGGCATTTAGCAGTTACGTTGAGATTACCTTAATGTGTTCTTTTCTCCAAGCACTCCACTTGCAGAGACGGCGCTTTGTTTACCTAGCGTGCTGGAATGAGAAGGTTATTATTAGCCTGGGAGTAGGCAATGCCGGCTCAAGAGAGTTGTCTTTGACTTGGATATTTAAACCAAGATGAGAAAGGGTTGGTGTGGGAGCTGTCCTGACTTAATTCTTGGACCCTCCAGTCTTCCTTCGGTATTCCTGAAGAGAAGGAACACTCCAAGTCTGTGAATTTCAAGAGTTTCATGCCACTTACGGGTCAGTGTGAGCTTTCTTATTCCAAAGCCTCAGGTGCCTCAAAAAATGAGTCAACGGTGATAAGAGTCACTCAAGTAAGAAGTAGACAGACAAGAACGTGCTTTCTCTCAGGAGCCTGAGCTTGAGGAGAGAAGCTATACCTTATTCCTTTGTATCCCCAGGGCCTTGTTGGAATGCAGTAATAATTACTGAAATAAAAAGAGTGATATATCTTTACTTCATACCTAAAAATAAAATTAATTCCAGATGGGTGAAGATTTAAATGTAGAAAACAAAACAACACAGAAAAATGCTAGAGGAAAATACCAGTATGCATTCATATAAATTTGAAGTAACACCACAGGCAGAAACCACAAAGGGGGGTTGACTGTTTCCATCAGGTAAAGTGTTCCATGCTTGTATGGAAAGTCCAATACAAAGTTTAAAGGGAACTTCTAAATTGGGAATGAGATTTGGAACTTGGACAGCATAGGGTTAATCTTGTTATGCATAACAAACCCTTAAACATCAGTAAAAGATGAGGAATATCCCAATAGGAAAAAAGGAGAAAAGGGCAAAATAGGCAGTTCACTAAAGAAGAAATATTATAAGTGCTTAATAAACATGAAAACATATTAAATCATATTAGTGAACAAAATTATGTATCTGAGAACAAGGAGCTACTATTTGTAGCTTTTAAATCGACACAGAGTTTGAGAACATAATAATGCTAAGCATTGACAGGGGTGTCACCTGCATGCACTACAGGGAGGGGTGTTTGGGAAACCTGTTTTGCATTATGTATTCAGTATCTTGAAATCAGGCTTGCCTTTTTATCCAAAGATTGCACTTTTAGGAAGTATTTGGGGGATTATACAGAGATGAACATGCAAGAGCATCTACTAAAGCACAGTTTATAATATATAAAATTAGAAACAGCCTAAATATTCCAAAACGGGGAATTTGTTAAAAAAAAAATCATAATATATTAGGAAGTATTAGAATCCTAAAATTATGACATATTGGAATGATGGACTTATTGTTACTGTTAAGAATGACGATGTAGAAGTATAATTATTGATATGGAAATATATTTATAATCCATTGCTGCATGACAAAAACCTTCTTATATGTTTATATGTATGTGATGATCCATGAATTGAAAAGGTGTCGAAGGCAATATTCCAAATACACCAAAATACTGAAGCTAGCTATCTCTGGGTGAGGGAGGCGGGTTATCAGTGGTTCTTTAATGATAAACAAAATACATTTTCTATGTAGACACTTTTTTTCTAGACTATGTATAAAAATGAATTCAAAAAAGAATTAAGATTAAAAAACCAAAAGAATAACACGAAAGTGTTTCATGGATATTATTAATGCCATATTGGGTTTTTATGCCATTTTGCTTTTAAAAGGCCAAATGTAAGAATATAGGAAGCTTTCATTTGGATTCCCTAAAAACTGAGTCTGAGACAAGGTTCAAGTGCAAGTTATTAATTTGGGAAGCATTCCCAGGGCAGTGGGGAAATCAGAGAGGGATGGAAAGAAAGTTGCTAATATTTCCGTAATGAAGGAAGTCGCTATTGTTAGGAACTAGAGCTTAACTCTACTAAGGAGCTCAGGGAGACTATGAGAACTACACACATCAAAATTATACCACCTTAAAAGAAAAAAAAGAATTATACCACCTAATTGGAAAGGTAGCTGGGGTATTTATTCACCAACTAATACCAGTCACTGGTGGACAGCTATTCTTGATGTGTGTTAAATCACAGAATTTCTGGCCTTTGTTACTGCCAGGTAAAGAGATGCAAAACCTGGCAGTTGGAAATGGACTGGCATGCATAGAAATAGTAAAGGCTAAAATCGCCTGAGTGGGGCAGGAACAGCCTCTGCTATATTGGAGTTAGAAATTAGTCGATCAATAGGGAAAGACACTTTGGGTCATGAGAAGGAAGATGTTTATTTGCACAGAGTCCTGTAAGTAGTGGCTGAGTCAGCCTCAAACATCAGGTCTACTAACTTGCATCCAGGACTTTTTTCATTGTATGATGTTCAGGCCCATCTTTGTCATGGTCATTTCTAAGCATGACAAGTACACAAGCTCTCCCCATTACAGATGGGATGCAGGATGCTTGTGTTCTTGTTCTTTTGCTAACTAATCTCCCCCCTAAGAACAGGATCCAACCCAGTGGTTTTTAAATGGACCTAAGCCATGTAAGCCTTATTTCTAATGAGAGTTTATGAGGATGGCCCATACATTGAAAAAATGAATATGGTACTGCTCAGGTTGAAGAAGATGAAGAGGCTATCTGTCCTCATTACATAAAAACTCTCAGAGGGGATTTCAAAGAGCAACTTTTGAAAGCCTCCATTTCCCCCATATTCTGGTAAGAGAAAAGGAATAATTATTCCAAGGAATCTCAGCCTAATGGCAGTTTTACAGAAGAAACAGTTGGTAAACAGAAAATTTTCTGTACCCTTTAAGGTTCTTCTAGCTGGTCTAAGAATTGAAGTGACATGAGACAAATTACTAGAACAAAAACAAATTTTAATTATGTGTGCACAGAGGCCCAATAATAAAACTGAGATCCAAATAAATGACCAAGGGAGGTATTTTTTATACTTTTTAGGCAAAGAAACAATAAATCTATGAGGAATTGATAGGATAAAGAACACTTATGATTGGAAATTTCATTCGGTAAAGAATTGTAAACAGAATTTAGCCTGAGGTAGTAAATTAGTAAAAGTAACAAGGTTTGTTTATATAGTTTTCTCAGTTCCAGATTACCATATTTGATGATAAAGATGTCTCTTTACTTCCCGGAATGGAAAGGGGTAACTCTCACATGGGGGACTTATTTCCTGCTTTTCTGGAAATAAAGTAGGAGGAGGTCAAAGTGGTGCTTTTGCTTTCATTGTTTATTAAGTAACTTTAATTCACAATAACCAATATGCTACAATGGTACATATGGCAGTGGCCTACCCTTGACCCACAAAACTCATGTGGCATAAATGCACATGAGGTAAAAAGCATGTGATGTCAACTGTATAGTGACAGATTTTCTTGGGGGAAAAATACCACTTCTTTGCTTATGCTGCTAGTTGTTCTTCTGTAAGAAGTTCACAGAGAATGACTGGGCCCAGACTTCCCCAAGAGCTCCCTTTGTTTTGGAAGATTAAATGGTGCTAAATGTTTTGAAAATTGTCATCTGAATCTCAGGATCCTTAATTAAGATTAAGGTCCTTAATCTTCAAAAGTCAAGTTTACAATAGTCCAGCACAGTGCAGTTGTTTGCAAATAACCTTAATGTATTGTTACCACAGTTTTCTTTCTGTGTAATTTTTTGTATGTTAGAATAATCAGTATATAAGAGTGAGAAAGAGCTCATGGGTCCTGTGAAGTCCTTCGAACTGTGTTATGTAAGGAAGGATCACTCTCACTTTGTAACTCATTTATTTTATTTTTTTTGTTATAATAATATTTTTTATTATATTATGTTAGTCACCATACAGAACATCCCTGGTTTCTGATGTAAAGTTCGATGATTCATTAGGTGCATATAACACCCAGTGCACCATGCAATACGTGCCCTCCCTAACACCCATCACCAGCCTATCCCATTCCCCCCCCCTCTGAGGCCCTCAGTTTGTTTCTCAGAGTCCATAGTCTCTCATGCTTCATTCCCCCTTCTGATTCCCCCCCTTTCTTTATCCCTTTCTTCCCCTACCGATCTTCCTAGTTCTTATGTTCCATAGATAAGAGAAACCATATGATAATTGTCTTTCTCTGCTTGACTTATTTCACTTAGCATTATCTCCTCCAGTGCCGTCCATATTGCAGCAAATGTTGAGAACTCGTTCTTTCTGATAGCTGAGTAATATTCCATTGTATATATGGACCGCATCTTCTTAATCCAGTCATCTGTTGAAGGGCATCTCAGTTCCTTCCACGATTTAGCTATTGTGGACAATGCTGCTATGAACATTGGGGTGCATATGGCCCTTCTCTTCACTACGTCTGTGTCTTTGGGGTAAATACCCAGTAGTGCAAAGGCTGGGTCATACGGTAGCTCAATTTTTAACTTTTTAAGGGACCTCCACACTGTTTTCCAGAGTGGCTGTACCAACTTGCATTCCCACCAACAATGTAGGAGGGATCCCCTTTCTCCACATCCTCTCCAGCAATTGTTGTTTCTTGCCTTGTCAATTTTTGCCATTCTAACTGGTAAGGTGGTATCTTAGTGTGCTTTTGATTTGAATTTCCCTGATGGGCTAATGATTTTGAACATTTTTTCATGTGTCTGTTAGCCATTTGTATATCATCATTGGAAAAGGGTGTGTTCATATCTTCTGCCCATTTTATGATTTGTTTATTTGTTTCTCGTGTACTGAGTTTGAGAAGTTCTTTGTAGATCTTGGATACCAGTCCTTTATCTGTAGTGTCATTTGCAAATATCTTCTCCCATTCCGTGGGCTGCCTCTTAGTTTTTTTGACTGTTTCCTTGGCTGTGCAGAAGCTTTTTATCTTGATGAAGTCCCACAAGTTCATTTTTTCTTTTGTTTCTCTTGCCTTGGGAGATGTGTCATGAAAATGTTTGCTTTGGCCGATGTCGGTTGCTGCCTATGTTCTCCACTAGGATTTTGATGGATTCCTGTCTCACATCGAGGTCTTTCATCCATTTGGAGTTTATCTTTGTGTATGGTGTGAGAGAGTGGTCAAGTTTCATTCTTTTGCATGTACTTGTCCAATTTTCCCAGCACCATTTGTTGAAGATGCTGTCTTTTTTTCACCAGATGTTTTTTCCTGCTTTATCAAAGATTAGTTGCCCAAAGAGCCGAGGGTCCATTTCTGGATTCTCTATTCTGTTCCACTGGTCTATGTGTCTGTTTTTGTGCCAGTACCATGCTGACTTTGTGATCACAGCTTTGTAGTACAGCTTGAAATCCGGCATTGTGAAGCCCCCAGCTTTGTTTTTCCTTTTCAACAGTTCCTTGGTGATTCAGGGCCTTTTCTGGTTCCACACAAATTTAAGGTCTGTTTGTTCCAGTTCTTTGAAAAATGTCATTGGTATTTTGATCGAGATAGCATTGAAAGTGTAGATTGCTCTGGGTAGCATGGACATTTTAGCTACGTTAATTTTCTGATCCATGAGCATGGAATATTTTTCCATCTTTTTGTGTCTTCCTCAATGTCTTTCAAGAGTGATTTGTAGTTTTTAGAATATAGATCCTTTATGTCTCTGGTTAAGTTAATTCCAAGATAATGTATGATTTTTGGTGCTATTGTAAATGGAATGGATTCCCTAATTTCTCTTTCTTCAGTCTCATCGTTCGTGTGTAGGAATGCAACTGATTGCTGAACATTGATTTTGTATCCCGCCACATTACTGAATTGCTCTATCACTTCTAGTAGTTTGGGGGTGGATTCTTTTGGGTTTACCATATAGAGTATCATGTCATCATTTAAAAATTCCTCATCTCCTCTAGCCATTTAAGGGAGAGCGATAAGTCAGCGTGTTTAAATATATGACCTGTATTTAAAAACTTGTCAAAATTGAGCTATTTTCATAATTTAAGCCATTTACATGAAATATGCAGATAATTATGGATAAAACTAGTCTCTACTCTAAGCTCAATTACCAAGTCTTGGGTTAGCTGATTACTTACATCAGCACCTTGATATATGTATACTGTTGTTAAAAGTATCAACACAAGGGCATAGTGGTTAAGTACATAGGCATTGACACCAGATAAATGTGGGTTCATATCTTATGACTACAACTCATTAGTTGTGTGATGTTGGGCAAGTTATTACCATTTTGAAAATAGGGCTCACTGTGATTGGAAATCAGGTAGACTATGCTTAGTATTGTCCTGGCAGATAGTAAGTGATTAAAAAGTTATACCTAATATTCTTTGATCAGGCCTAGATTTTAAAAAGGAAAATTATTCCTAGCTATGAAAGATGATGGGGTATTAAACCCCTCAAGCACATGTTACATGTTATGCTAGCAAGAAAGACTAATATATAGGGGGAAAAAGAAAAAAAGGTCTGATGAGAGGAGGTATAAAAGCTGATAAGTTACATGGCATTTGTGTGTGTGTGTTTTAAGAAAGATTGCTTTTCATTTCACAAGGTCATTAAAAACAGCAGGTCCATATGATTTGTTACAAGAAAGTGTGTAGCAGGTGGTGCAGGTGTGCAAACCTTGAGTCGCAGGCACAAACATTACATCCAAGAAGCAAATGGGAAGGCATCTGTGTATGAAATTAGAGTTGCAAAGTTCTGTCGCAAGAGTGGTGTCTAACAGTTCAGACTAACGTGAAAGAATGAAACAATGTCAACAGGGACCAAAAACAGTGACAGCGAAACTTGTGAAATTTGTTGTGACCCTGTTCTCATGTTTTACTTCAGACTAATACATAAAATTTGTTTTTAATGAATATTACTTTGAAACTTTTTTCTTTTTTGGAAGTCTAAATTACATTTTAAATGAACTTGAATGAAGCATACATACACTAAAATACATACATTTTGAGCACGACAGCTTAATGAGTTTTGTCAAATGTCTACATCCTTATCACCACCAGTCTGATCAATTACTGATCTGATTTCTACCACCGAAATATCAATGATTATTATTAGTGAATGATACTAAATTTTAGCAAATACTAGTTTTGCCTGGTCTAGAACTTCATATAAATAGCATCATACACTATGTACTCTTTTCATCCAGCTTGTTTTCACTCAGCACATACGTTTGCCATTCATCCATGTTGCCTTATGGCAGCTGTGAAAATCGGTGGCTCAGCTCTCTTGCTGCATGGCATGTGTTTGACCAAGAGTTTGAGCTGCTGTGCCTCAGGTTCATCCTTTTGTTCATGGCTGAGGCCCCCCTTCCCTCTCCTCCCAGCCAGTAACTGCACGTGGCAGAGATGGTAGGGCAGGACCTATCTGGTGAGAAGCAGCAACTTAGGCTTTAGGACCCTCTATTGGTCTGGCCAAAATCTTCTTAGAACTCTGCTGCTGTATGAAAGGCTATTACCCAATCCTTTCTCCTTTCTTCTCTCCTTCACAGGGGCCAGGTCTCCATTGCTGTTTGATGTCTGGCTTCTTCCTCTTAGCCATCTCCTATCTTTCTCTGAAGTTATTTTCCCCAGCAAATCTCTCAACAAGTTCAGTTCCATCTTGTCTGCTTCTTAAAGAACCTGAACTAACTTATTTGCTATTTAGCATTTCATTCATTCTTTTGCTCACTATTATTCCACTGTAAGAATATTTGACAATTGTCTATCCTTTGTTTTTTTAATATTTATTTGAGAGAGAGTGTGAGTGAGAGAGAGCACAAGTCGGGGGAGGGCAAGGGGAGAGGGAGGAGCAGATGCCCCCCTGAGCAGGGAGCCTGATGTGGGACCCGGTCCCAGGATCCTGGGATCATGACGTGAGCTGAAGGCAAATGCTTAACCGACTGAACCACCCAGGCACCCTCTTTATCCTATCTTATATCGATGGACCCTTGGGCTCTTTGCTGTTTTTGACTGTCATGAATAAAATTGCTACGAACATTTATATAAAAGTGACTGTGTTTTCATTTATCTTGGATAAATACCTAGGAGTGTAGTTGCTGGATCAAATGCAAAGATACTGCCAAATTGCTGTCCGAAGTGGTTGTACCATTTTACATTCCCACAAGCAATATAGAAGAGGTCCTGTTCTCCAGATCCTCACCAATAGTTGGTATTGTCTCTCTTGTTAATTTTAGCTGTTTGAGCATAAATAGATATTTCAGTGCCCCTTTAATTTGTATTTTCCTGATGACCAAAGATGCTGAGCATCTTTTCAACTACCTTTGGCCATTCAAAAGTTTATTTTCTGGGAAAGTATGTGTTCAGTTCCTTGACTATTTTTATTGGACTGTTTGTTTTCTTATTCTAGAGTTGTAAGAGTGCTTTATATATTCTTTTTTTAAATTATTTTTTATTTTTTATTTTTTTAATTTTTTTTTATTATATTATGTTAGTCACCATACAGTACATCCCCGGTTTCCGATGTAAAATTCGATGATTCATTAGTTGCGTATAACACCCAGCGCACCATGCAATACGTGCCCTCCTTACTACCCATCACCAGTCTATCCCATTCCGCCACCCCCCTCCCCTCTGAGACCCTCAGTTTGTTTCTCATAGTCCATAGTCTCTCATGCTTCATTCCCCCTTCTGATTACCCCCCCTTTCTTTATCCCTTTCTTCCCCTACCGATCTTCCTAGTTCTTATGTTCCTAATACATATTATTTGTCAGGATATGCTTTGCAAATGTTTTCTCCCAGTTCTTGGCCTACATTTTTACTTTCTTATTCATGTCTTTTGAAAAACAGCTGTTTTAATTTTGTGCTTTGGCTTCCTTTTTTTTTTTTTTAATTAAAGTGAGTTTTTTGGTCTGCTCTGTGAGAAATCCTTGCCTACCATGAGGTTGTGAAGACTTTCTCCTATCTTCTGTTAGAAGTTAAATATTTTTAGTTTTAGTTTTGAGATCAATTTTTGTTACTTTCTACCACTATACAAGAAACGTTGAGGTTAATATATTTTTCATATGGATATACAGTTGTTCAATTGCTGCTTGTTGAAAAGGCATTCTTTTCCCCATTGATTTATTTTGATATGATTGTCAAGAATCATTGACTCTATACATATGGGTCTATTTCTGGACTTCTCATCCTATTCTATTGATCTACATGTCTATCTTTACTCTAAAACCACATTGTTTTATTACTATAGCTGTATAGTAAGTCTTAAAATAAGGTAATAACATCCTCTAATATTGTTCTGCTTTTTTCCCCACAATTATCCTGGATATTCTAGGTTCTTTGTGTTACCATATGCATTTTAGAACCATCCTATTTAAATGGAGAAAATGCTCGACTTTGATTGGGATTGCGTTGCTCAGTTTGGGGGTGAATCTTAATAATACTGAGCTTTTGGATCATGTGCTGTTTTCCAAGGTCTATAAAGAGGGTTTTCATGTATTTTGGAAAGACTAGTGTGGTTCCAGTCTCTGTCATGGCAGAAAGGGATATTGGCAATTCTAATTGTAAACAGGATTCCAAATAGGCCACGGCTGGTGATTTTTTTCTAACTGCAAACAAACCTTGCCCGTTTTTGTTTTGATATTTTCCCCCTCCTCTTGAAAAAAGGGGATAAAAAAGAATACTGGAGACTCTATTTAATGTAGTTAGCCAGAGTTTATCAGTAAGGAGGTAGAAAAGGTAAATGAGAGAGAAAGAGGTTGGAAAACCAAAGCTTGCGTACTGGCTTCGTTTCAAACTGGTATGATCTTGGGCAAGCTACTTAATTTCTTCCAATTTTAACTTTCTTATTAGAAAAAAATGGGTCTAATCCTTTTCTGCTTTTTCTTCATGGGTATTTTAAGTCCCTTGTAAAATAAGGAATGAATGTGAAAACATTCCAAACACAACTAAGAATTACTTCTATTATTCTTCAGTAAAATAAAATCTCTCAGACGACCAGTTTTCTCTCCACCTCTCCAATTACTTGGATCTTTGTCTCAGGATTCTTTTATGCCCCTTCTTTTCCGTTATTTTGTAGCTTTCAGTAAGACAAGGATGCCTTTGAGCACTCAGCTGGAAAGAAACACTCTCCGAAGCATTTACCTTGTAGGGAAAATTTTCCTGCTTTCAATGGGATCATGCCTGAGAAATAATATACTTTGGGCTTTCAGCCAATCAGGACAGCTACAGCAAGAAAACCTTAGTTTCATTTAGAAAAAGATAATTTTCATTTCATAAGATGTTCTCACTTTAACATATTTTTGTATATTTTTAGAACATTTAAAATCAAGTAAAAAAATCATTGCTTATAGAAAAGCATCATGACTAAATACATTGATAACAGAGATTGTTCTGGGTTTGGTATTTGGTCATCTCCAGGAGAATTGAAGCCCATGATTTTTCAGAAATGCTTATTTTATGAGATAAAGAGCTAACCTTATTTCATTCTACAAAAAAAAAAACCAGAACCCACAGATACCTGATTTTTCTTCATTAGTTCTATATATTCTACAGCCTGAAGCCACACCTCTTCTCTAGTCCAAGCTCCTCCTGTAGGCCTCAGTTTTTCCATCTATAAAATGGGTTAACATGAGTACCAACACACAGAGTTGATGTAGGATTGAATGATATAATGATACAATATTATTATAAAGCACCTAGATAATACAAAGTACTTAGAATAGTACCTTGTTTGTAGTAAGCATATAGAATTCAATAAGCATTCAGTAAGCATTATTATCAAAAATGTCTCTTGGTCTTGTGCTATACTTTTAGTGTATGTGGTGCCAATCTTACTGTAGAACCAAATTTATTAGTAAGAACGATTCCATTTTTGGAGAATCTGAATTGGGTGGATAGGAATCCTGACGTTCCCAAGTCAGTTTTGTTCCAGAACTAAGGAACTCCTAGGACTCACCGTCAACAAAGCTGAATACACCAGTTGTTTGGGAAATACCTAGACTATCTCAGTTTATGCAGTTTATAACTTGGAGCCTCGATCTCAGAATTGAAAGTGTGGTTTTTAATTTCAAGAGTTCTCCCTGTTTCGTAGGTGGGGGAGTGAGAATGCCTGTGCATCTTTGGTCATATCTTTTTCATCACAGTCTTGGCTGGGTGTTTGGAAAGGAAAGGGCTAGGTCCTTGCTTCCCAGCAGTACTGTCACAGCGTCCACAGTGATTCCCCAGCACCTGGTAAATATCTCCAATAAATGACGTTTCTCTCTTTGAGTTGCACTTGCTTGTTTTAGTAGGTCTAGCTTCCCCGTTGGTTTGAACTCTTTGTAGAAAGAGGAGTTTGAGCCCTTAGCACCTCGCATGGTTCCTGGCACTTAGCAGGTATTTAATAAATGTTAAATTAGTGTGAAGACAATTCTTCGTTTTGCATTTAAGTCTTATTCTTCTGTCTCCTTACGTTGGCTGGCCGTTTAGGTGAGTGGTTAAAAGAGAGATGTAAAAACATTAGAAAGTAGTAGTCTGTCCGGCTCTTGTCCCTCAGTCAGTGTTTTGCACATGTTCTATGCTGTTGGCTCCGAGGAGAGAGGTTGAATTCATGCAGACCTAAGGAGAAGGAACCAATGGCATTATCTCAACAATGCATTTTTGGCTATGACAGTGACTTTGATGAGAACTTCTGTTTATGACCCTTTCTAAATATATTCTGCATGTAGCAGCCAGACAAATCTTTTAAAAACATGATCATACACCTTATCTGCTTAAAACTCTTCAGTGGTTTCCCATTGGGCTTGGAGTCAAATCCACATCACGGTGGCTTCTAAGGTCCTCATGCTTTAGCCCTTGCTGACCTTCCAGTTGTACTTGAAGCCATTCTCCCCTCATTCTCTGTGCTCCAGTTACTCTTAACTTAGAGGTGCTCAGGCATACCCTTTCCACCTTTAAAGCCATAGCCCATATTTTTCTTTTGCTGCTACTCAGTTCCCCACTGGTGTTCACATGCTTGCTTTTTCTTCTTTTCAGGTCCTCCCTGAAAACCACTCTGGAGGACAAACTCTCCTTTAATTGGCACATTGCTGTCCATTTGCATGCTTCTTGGCACTTACCACTGTTTGTTATTTAAGTATTTACTAATGAGCTCTTTTTGGTTTGTTTTTGTGCTCATAGCCTGTAAGTTTTATCTGGTATTGGACTAAATATTTTCCCGATAAATATAAATGTATCAATTTATAAAGTTATAAAACTTCATAAATTTTTTGTTTTATGTTTATCTCTCTGTTATTTTTGCAGTTCCAACCACAGTGCTGGTTCCTAGTACCTATTTAATGAAATAATTACGTAATTAAGAATGTTTTCAAATTATTTTCTATCCTTTTTCTTGTATCACCAGGTCAGGGAGGTGGGCATTTGGAGGTGATATACACTAACATAAAAGTGTGTTGCTGGTTGTGAGTGACTGTGTTTTCAAGCCTGTAGACTCTGTTGGGTGGACTTCTCATTTTGGCTTAGCTATAAAAGCATTATGTCTGAGAGGAAGTAATGCATCAAATCAAAAAGAAGTTATCAAGAAGCTTGGGAACTGGGTTTTCAGTGTGGAGGGCAGAAGCCTTATTCCCTCAGGTCCTGAAGAGGTCCTTGTGTGCAAGGAAAGGACAGCCTAGTATCCAGTTACAGGAGGGATATTTTGGAATAATGAAATGTCTTCCTTGTGCTGGGTGCTTTCACATGAACCACAAAAGGACAAAGAAACTTACTATGGTTAGCATTATTCTGAGATCATTCTCTTTTTACATCCTATGGACACGTTTAACCACTTTCAAATCATTTCAGCAATTCATAAAGGACTAGGAGTTATTACAATACATTTAGAGTGGAAAGACACATGCAAATAAATTAGGATAAATACCTTTCTTCAGTAGAACTCAAACTATAAAATGTTCTGTACACAAGTACATCAGTCAGAATCTCAAATTTGTGTACATTTATCTCCTGTTGAGGGCGATGAAATCCAAAGCCACATCATGGTGGACTCGCCACGTTGAATGGGGCTGCCTGAGTGTTAGGCTCTTATGCACAGGCAGTGCCTTCCAGATTACGTTTCTGTGTATTAATTTCTTTGCATGAAAAAGGGAGGACAGCACAAATTACGTCGTACCATGGAGAGCCCCTCTCAGCACAGAGAGAGTTTTGTATTTCTCCCTGAAGACAAAACTTGGCAAATTATAGCTTTGAAAAGCTTAGTTTTACCGAGGGGGCAATTGCTATGGCTTGACGAGTTGAAATCAATATCCAAACCTCAGTGCTTTCCATTCCTTCTTATGACTGATGTTACAAAATAAGGTCCTTGGGGTAAGAGAAGGAGAAACTAAAGCATTTTTAAGGGGGATCTGTCAGTGGAGTAGCAAAATGCCATGTTGCTGTTTTCATACTGATACTGTTAGCGGGCCGTAAAAATACCTGATGAGTATTTACATAGTATAAGCAGTGTACTCACGTTAATTGGGACACATGTCCAGTGTCTTTCTGGACGTAGGACAGGCAGTTTCAATTGGCTTCTCTAGCATAGTCGGCTACCTAGGAAGAAATTGAAAAAAAAAAATTAGTTTCTCTGTGAATGGAATTCTTGTTGCCTGTGTCTGGATTCTCGTTAATAAGTAATTTCTCTCTCCCCGTTGTTATTTTGAAAGGAAGTCTGTATACACAGAAAAGTCGAAATGGTTTTCTTAAAATTTCTGATCACTAACAGGTCTCTTCCCAGTCAATGTAAAATATCAGCACTTTGCTATATTGACGTATTAAAAGGAGGTAATGGTGTGGAACCTGGGGCTTGAAACCAGGAGGATCTGTTTTTAATTTCAATTGTTAAACTGAATTGTTGACCAATTGATTTAACCTCTCCAGCCCTCAATTTTGTTTTTTTTAATCTCTAGAATGGGACTAATAATACTGACTTTTGGGGTGAAGTGAGCATTAGCAGAGATCATGCATGAAAGTGTTTATCCAGGGCTCGGCATGCAGGTAGCACCCAACAGATGGTAGTTCGTAATTTTAGTAATGATGATGACCCTGCCCATCGTAACAGAGTTAACCTTCTGAGTCAAGTCACAGGTCTGATTGGATTATACACTCTCAAAACTAGAGAGGAAAAGAATAAAAAGAAACCCTCAGCATTTCCCCCCTCATTTTCAGTCTTCCAGATTACATATCCTAAACTATAATATGTCCTAATTTTCTTTTACAGTGACAAAAAAAGCAAGGTAAAATTTTCCCAACAATGCTCTTTCAGTGTTACTCACAGCAATACAGGCAAAATCAAGTGGAGTAACGTCTTGGTGATGATTGTTGGGAAAGGTGTATCCTTTGTATGAATTACCTGGGTATGGATTATCCTTTCTATGCTAATCTATCTCCCAGGTCATCGTTCAGCACTTTGCTTTACTTGTCCGTGTAGACAGCGCTGTTGAGCCCTGACGGGTTTTGATATGTGGCAACTGCAGAGAGGAAATGCCAGGCGCAGGTAGCTTAAGGAGCACTCAGGAAAACTATTTTCTGACTAAAAATACGATAAAACATTGCAGCTTCAATCCAATCCAGCGTATAACTGGAGTAAATGGAACAGAAGAATAAAATGTATTTTATTCATAATGAACTGAGACTGCACATAAAAGGATCTCTTAAATATCTGAATGGTTAAAAATGGATTATATTTCCCTTTGGGAAAGGAAGTACTCGAAGGGATAGGGCTGATGAACTGAGCTTATTAAATTGGCTTTTGGCGGTGATGAAAATGGTATTGACCGAAAGGCAGTGGCGTATATTTCACACACATTTGCAGGGGTAATGAACAGAAAGTAGTGCTCTGGTAAAAGTTGAGATGCTTTATATTCTGACACCTGGACTCTGGTGGCGTGCTTATCACCCAGAGTGAGCTCAGCTTTGAGAAACCAAAGTCATTTCATGAATAAACACCTTTAATCATTGGTGGGGTTAGTTTCCCACTAGAGAAGACTCTGCATTACTGGAGAAAAGATTCAGGACTAAGATGGGTAGATAGCACTGGAGTCAGTTAACATTATTAGGGAAACTCTAGTCCTTTTAGTCCAATACCAAGGAATACATGGGCACTGTGACAGAATTCATGGTAATGGGGTTCAGGACAGGCTGCCCCCAAATAGGCCTCTGTGGCATGTTGGTTATATTGAATTAAAGTTGCTTAAAATGCAGCCAGTGCAATAACACTCTGATCCTCTTATGCCCCCTGAAAGCAAAATAAATTTGCCATGTGCAAGGTACCCTCCCTTTACCAGGAGACAGACATGCTTATAATCACAGAGAATTTAGGGCCAAGAAGGCTGTGTACGCAAGGTTTATTTAACAAACAAACCAACCAACCTTGTGATTTCTTCACCCAAACTTTTTTCTTTTGTCAATTGCTCACAAACTTATTGCTTCGTTGTCTAAAGGATAGAAAAGCAGCCGGCTTTAGTCACTTCTTTGAGTCTCATGTTTCTGTGACCTCCTATACATATGAAATACAATTTGTTTTTCTCCTGTTAATCAATCTTATGTCAAGTAGACCAGGCAAAGAACCTAGAAATGAGGAAGGCTAAAATTTTCTTTTCCTACAATGGAATAGGAAGGGATGTCCTTAACCTCATCCTCAGAAACCCTTCTTTTCTAAGAGCTTGCTACAGAATACATGTAGGCTCGATTATTGTCATCTTATCCTTCTTTATGTATCCCATTTGACTTAGACATTATAAATCACATGGAATTTCGCCTTCATTAGCAAAATAAAACTCAGACTCTGAGAGCTTTAGCAAAGACAGACAGTTGGGTGTGTGTGGAAGGAGATGGCTGGAACAGACAACTCTGGCTGAGATTGGCATTCTTTGCTTCATCTTCCTTAATATGGGTGGCACCACCATATTGGCCTTTTGGGAACATAGATACACCTTTAATGCTTTGATTAAATATTGAAAAGTAATCCTTCTCTTAATTCCTAGTAGCCTAGTTGAGACTTGACTAGAACTCTAAATAATATTTACTGAAAGTTTGAGGATAATATAAGATGAATATACACTTTCTCTATCTGTAAGGTGGGATAACAAAAATACCTACCCCACAGGATTGCTGAGAAATTCCAATCCTTAAAACAGTGCCTGACACCCAAAAGGCTTTAAGCAGAAGTTAACTGCTATTGTGATGATGGTGATGATAATGATGATGATGAGATCTACAGATCTAGAATTTTGATTACCTGTGTATAGTCAAGATCTAAGTAGGAACACAGAAATCACTTCAAGAATTTGCAAAAGACGAAATTTAAAGCAGGCATTGGATACACAGGTGAGGGATTTGCTGGAGGTCAAACATCTCAGATTGAGGGAAGTACCGTAGAAAAGGTTACCAGCAGGAAACCAATAGCATTCCTAGGCTCTTGGAATGCAGGGAGTAAAGGTGTTGTTCCTGGAGGTCAGGAACAAGGTTGGCTGACAAGAGTGTGAACCTCCATAGAGTTTTCTGGAGTGAACTGGGATCACAGAAGAGATTTTGCCACACTGGTGAAGATGTTCAAGGCCCAGGAAGAGAGGGATTCCCTGGCTTCCATCTTCCCTCCAACCTGTAATCTCTCATTAGTCCCTTTGTTGTTGGAATCCAGGCAGAAGCCAGATGCCATCGTAACCTGGTAAACAAAACTTTCAGGGGTCAGCCATCTTCCTTCCCCCATGACAAAGAAGGTCCTGCTAAGGGCAAGGGAAGGATCTGAGGGCAACCAAGCCTGGGAAAAGCACAAATTGGCTTACAAGGTAGGGCTTGCTCTTCGGGTTCACAGCTTCTAAGCCATAGGGTTTCTAGAGGCCATTTAGAAACCCAGAACTTAGGGGCACTGTTTTCTACATCTTAGCAATATCTTATCCAACTTTGCTCAGCTTCTAGGTTCAGTGGTTTCTTAAAAAAAAAAAATGTTGCGGAGCTGAACTGATACCCTCAAGAACCACTGTCATGACCCAATGGGTTAAAGTACATAAAAGCACATTTTAAATTAGGCAAACACAAGGAATTGCCCTGAGTCCATACTGGGCTCCCAGTTCCTTACTAATGACCTCGGACATTGTGTCCACTATGCTCTGATACTTAAAGCATTGGTCTTCTAGCTGGAGAGTATTTCTTTCTGTCACTCTCAGTCATAGAGTAGATTCCAAAAGGGCAGGAAAATATCCTAGTGGAATTTGATTTCTTCTTAGATAAAATGATCTTTTAGAAATGTGATGATGAGTGCAAGCAAGACTATCTTCTTCAAAGTTAAGTGGAGTTGTGGTAAATGAGGGGGAAAGGACTAAATGAGACATCATTTGCATGCATGCACATTTTCAATAAGGGAGCAAACTTTGTTGGTGACTTTGATATGAGCTCTCCTTTTATATGAAATGGCTTTAGGAGCTGACAAAAATGGGGTTCATCCAAACAGGCTGAGAAACATGGTGTTTTCTTAGCTCTCTTTCTCCAGTAACAATGTATCTTGCTCCAAAGAGTTGTCCTAACTCACAGATCTAGGTCTAAGTTCCAGTAGATACAGAATGCATTGTGAAAATTGTAGGCAGTGATACTCTTATGGAAACTGTTCTTGTCCTTTTATTTTCACCCTTATTTCTGACCTGTCTAACAAACTTACTTAATTAGTTCTGCATCAGGATCCCATTCCTTGCACATTAGGAGTGGAAGACATAGGTGGGGTTTTGATGTATGATTGGGGCATTGATGTAGTGTGCGCTGCTATATGTTTAACAATAATGTATCCAAGTATAGTTCCAGTAGGAATGTTGGCTGATACTTAGGTTAATGTTAGTGAGTACAATCAAAGAAAACAAGATAGGTCAGAAGGTCATTGGTTTGCCAATGATATGAGCAACTTATTTTCTGATTAAGATAATAACTTTGGATACTGGAAAGATAACCGCTTTTGTGCTCTTTGTAATGTAACATTATAACCCAATTTTAAATGTAATCAATATTACTAACATTTTATCCATTTTGTTTAGTCTGGACAGTAAAACGAAACAAAATATAAAACAGTAACCACACTCTGATCTACTGGCTCCTGTGTTGTAAATACTCCTACCATGGCCAATTTCAAGCAAGAGGTATGACATCACTGAATGTGGAGTTGGAAAGAGAAATAGTCGTACATCATTATATAGTATTTCCACCATATAGACATAGGAGAGGTAAATGGCCTTGAGAGCATAGGTAATAGTAAATGTAATAAAATAATTAGGAAATTAGGAGTTTTGAGTATTTTATTTTTGACAGCTTTCTTGAGGTATAATTGACATAAAAATTCAGTATATATGACGTATGACTTGATGTTTTGATATATGTATATACATTATGAAGTGACTACCACGATCAGGCCCATTAACATACCTAACCTCTACATGATTGCATTTTCAGTACCCTTCCTTCCTTGTGTAGATTCAGCCTAGCATTACATGTAAAGTGAGCCTCCCTTTATTTAACATTTTTCATGGACATGTATGTTATTTCCAGAACTCCCCTCTTGTCAACTGTATTTGAAACTGCCAGTTGGTGCATATGTGTGAGGATGTGCCATTTCCAGAAAGAATATCTAGCTGGTATGACTGCTACAAAACAAACAAACAACATCAAAAGAAAACAACAAAAACAAAAAAGAAAAGTAAAAGTAAACTTCAGGCCATTTAGGTAAATTAGTCATGGACAGGAAAAATCTGAAGAGAGTGACACTAAAATGTTCACAATTCTTCATTTTATATGAAAGAGAACTGGAAGTTATTCTTTCTGATTAGATATATGCATATATACGTATAGATTTAAGAATGACTGCAGAGCATTTTCATAAATGGGAAGTTTTCATGTGTAGTTAGATTTAGCTATTTATTTACGTACTTACTTACCTTCAAGTGCGGGAGGGGCAGAGGGAGAGAATCTCAAGCACTCTGCCCAGCTTGGAGCCGCCACACGGCTCCATCTCATGACCCTGAGATCATGACCTGAGCTGAAACCAAGAGCCAGGTGCTTAACTGACTGAGCTACCCAGGCACCCCCTAAATTTATCTTTCAAGATGAAAGAAAACCGATTATAAGCCAGAGAGTAAAAATTATGATTAAAGAAATAGCAGAGAAGTATAAAATTCAGATTCAAACAAGAAGGCTACAGATGGTAAGAGATGACTAAAAGGAAACACGGGTAAGTTACATAAACCTCTCCTCTTAAATGTGAGAATATCAGGTGCAAAATAAAGCAAAATCACAATGTTAGTTTTTTAGGAGCCATAATAATATCATGCAGGAAACTTGTCCTTAGTTTTCAGTGACCAGGAATAATACAGCAATTTACTTTGAAATGATGTAGAGAACGTAAAACTACATGGCAAAATCTTAATAATTGTTGAATCTGTGTGATGGATACAAGGATATTTGTTGTATTATTCTTTGTTTTTCTGCATTTTTGAGAATTGTAATAAAAAGTTAGAAAAATTAAAAAAAAAATCAAAGAAATTTCCCTTTAAAACCCCATTTAAATTTTACCACTTTCTTGAAAATTTTCCGCACTCTTAGTAATTTTGCAATTTATAAATAACACTGTATTCCTAAAGTGAATTATAATTGTAATAGTAGATGAAAAGCAGATTTTGCCTTTTATTACTTTTTGCAAAGTAGAAAAAATAGAAACTATTAGTGGGGAATAGGCAAATCCATTAATGATAGGAAGTAGATTAGTGGTCTGTTCCCTAGAGGTGGGAGTGTAGAGGTAAGGGTTAGGGAGAAATGGGGAGTGAATGCTAAGGAGTATAGGTTTCCTTTTCGGAGTGCAGATGTGGTCTGAAGTTGGTTGTGGTGATGGTCATACAGTTGTGAATACGCTAAGACCACTGAATCATAACATTTAAATGGGTGGGTTTACTGTACATGAATTATATCTCAATAACACTGTTATTAATAGAAAACAATGGCTCATTTAAATATATTAAATAACTAAGCAAAACAAATTTAACAGTTCTGCTCACAACAAACATATGTAGTGAGAGTGAGGCCGAGAATGAAAGGCTAGGCTAAGATAAACAGCATATGTTTTTATCCTACCGAAGGCAAGGGGATTCTGGATGAAAACTGGGTTCAGTCAGCACTACTACTTAGTAGAGTTGTGCTCTCAGCTAAGTCACTATCTTCGCATCCCCCTTTCCTTATCCTTGACAAAGGTTTCACGGTCCCTGCTGCTGGAAATGTTCCCTAATTATGAAATGATATAATTGAAAATGCTTGGTAAACTCTACTGTGCTATCTGGTATACTCTAATTACTTATTGCCAGGGTATTAAGCTCTCAATTGGAAAATAGATACTTGGAAATGATCATCAAAAGAAGAGCCTAGCATCCCTTTAGCTCAAGATGTTCACTGATGCCACCTTTCTACTAAAAACTAGGGGCTGTCTCAGAGAATGACTTTTTTTAAAAAGAAAATTTTTATTGAACAAAGTTTATGTGTAACATTGTTTAAGTTAAGGTATGCAACATGCTACTTTGAAAAATTTACATATTCTAATATTGCCAGTATAGTAATATCTAGCACATTGCATAATTATAGTACAATATTATTGTCTGTACTCATTAAACTGTGCATTTCTGCATGGCCTATTTACTACTTTTTAAAAGTTTATGCTCTTAAATACCATCTCCCTTACCTCCCCCATCCCCCATTACCTGGTAGTGAACATTGCACTCTATTTTTTACAGGTTTGACTTCTTAAAATTCTACAAGTAGGTGATATCATACAGTACTTATCTTTCTCTGTTATAGTTCACTTAGTATGGTGTGCTCGAGGTACATCCATGTTGTTGCCAATGGGGGAATATCTTTCTTTCTCACAATTGAGGAGTATGTCATTGTGTATATGAACCGCATCTTTTTTTATCCATTCATTGGTTGATGTGCATTTGAGTTGTTTCATATCTTGGCTATCGTGAGTAATGCTGTGATAAATATGGGGCTGCATACTTCCCAGCGAAATGCTGTTTTCATTTCTTTGGGTTAATACCCAGAAGTGGAATTGCCAGATCGTATGATAGATCAATTTTTAATTTTTTGAGGAACTTCCATATTGTTGTCCATAGTGGTTGGACCGATTTAAATTCTCATCAACAGTGTATAAGGGTTCTCTTTTCACCACACTCTCCTCAGCTCTGTTTTCTTCATGATAACCATTTTAATAGGTGTGAGGTGATACCTCATTTTGGTTTTAGTTTGCATTTCCCTGATTGTGGTGTCAAATATCTTTTCAGGAGTCCGTTGGCCATTTGAAGTCCTCTTGGAAGAAATGTGTATTTAGTTCTTCCCGTTTTTAAATGAGATTTTGTTGTTATTGAGTTGATGGCGTTATTTATATATTTTGGATATAAATCCTCGATCGGATATTTGGTTTGCATAAATTTTCTCCTGTAGGTTGTCTTTTCATTTTGTTAGTTGCTTCTTTTGCTGTGTAGAAGCTATTGAGTTTGATGTAATCCTGTTTGTTGATTTCTTTCTTTTGTTGTTTATGCTTTTGGCATCATGCCTCCACCCCCTAATATGGTCAAGATCAATATTAATGAGCTCTTCCTACTGTTTTCTTATAGGAGTTTTATGTTAGCAGACCTTCTGTTTAAGTATCTGATTTATTTTATTTTATTTTTATTTATTTATTTTTTTAAAGATTTTATTTATTTATTTGACAGGGATAGAGACAGCCAGCGAGAGAGGGAACACAAGCAGGGGGAGTGGGAGAGGAAGAAGCAGGCTCATAGCGGAGGAGCCCGATGTGGGGCTCGATCCCACAATGCCGGGATCACGCCCTGAGCCGAAGGCAGATGCTTAACCGCTGTGCCACCCAGGCGCCCCAGTATCTGATTTATTTTAAGTTAATTTTTGTCAGTAGTGTGAGATAGGGGTCCAATTTCATTGTTCTTCATGTGTTTCTCCAGTTTTCCCAGCACCATTTGTTGAACAGACAATCCTTTTCTCATTGGGTATTCTTGGCTCTCTTGTCAAGCATTAGTTGAACATATATGCTGCAGTTTAATTCTGGCCTTTCTATTCTCCTTTGGTCATCATGTCTATTTTTGTGCCTGTACCACACTGTTTGTATTACTACAGCTTTGTAGTATTGTTTCAAAGCCAATGTGCAATACTTCTGGCTACCCCACACTCCACCCCAGGATTGCTTTGGCTACTTGAGTCTTTTGTAGTTCCATACAAATTTTAGAATTGTTTCTCCTCTTTCTGTGAAGAAGGCCTTTGGTATTTTGATGGAGATTGTGTTGAATCTGAAAACGGCTTTGGGTAGTTTGGTCATTTTAACAGTGTTAATTCTTTTGAGTCATGAGCACAGGATGTCTTTCCATTTGTTTGTGTTTTCTTCAACTTCTTTCAGCAAAGTTTAGTTTTCATCATACAGGCTTTTTACTTCTTTGGTTAAACTTTCTCCTAAATATTTTGTTGTTTTTGATGCTATTGTGAATGAGATAATTCTCCTATTTCTTTTTCAGATGCTTCACCATTACTAGGAGGGAATGCAATTGATTTCTGTATATTGATTTTGTATCTTGCCACTTTACTGAAATCATTGACTAATTCCAACAATTTTTTGACATTTTCTTGGAATTTTCTGTATATAGTGACATATCATCAGCAAGTTATGACACTTGTACTTCTTGCTTTCCAATTTGGATGCCTTTTATTTCTTTGTCCTGTCTAATTGCTGCAGCCAGGACTTCCAGTGCTATATTGAGTAGGAGTGTTGAGAGGGGCTTCTTTGCCTTATTTCTGATCTTAGAGGAAACATTTTCAATTTTTCTCCATTAACCTTAGCTGCAGGTTTGTTATGTACAGCCTTTATTATGTTATGTTCCTTGTATACCCAGTCTGTTTAGAGTTTTTTCATGAGAGGCTATTGTATTTTGTTAAATGTTTTCCTGCATCTATTGAGATGATCATGTGATTCTTTTGTTTTATTGATATGATGTATTACATTAGTTGATATGTGGATATTGAGCCATTTTTGCATCACAGAGATAAGTCCCATCTGGTTATGGTGTATGATCCTTTTACTATGTTCTTGAATTCAGTTTGCTAATATTTTGTTGAAAATTTTTGCATTTATAATCATCAGAGATGTTGGTCTATAGTTTTCTTGTGCTGTCCTTATGCATTTTGATACCAAAATAACACAGGCATCATAGAATGAGTTTGGAAGTATTCACTCATGTTCAATACTTTAGAAGAGTTGAGGAGGATTGATTTTTTTTTTTAATTTTAGTGAACATACAGTGCAATATTTGTTTCTGGAGTAGAATTCAGTGATTCATCACTCATGTTAATTCCTTATTAAATGTTGGGTAGAATTCTCCAGTGAAGCCATTAGGTTGTGGAGATTTCTGTGTTGGGAGTTTCTTAATTATTGTCTGAATCTTTTTTTACTTGTTATTGATCTGTTCAGATTTTCTATTTCCTCCTGAATCAGTCTTGGTAGGTGTGTGTTTCCACAGCTATGTCCATTTCTTGCATGCCATGTAATTTGTTGGCATATAATTGTTCATAGTAGTCCCTTATGATTATTCTGTCGTATCAGTTCTAATGTGTCCTCTTTCATTTCTAATTTTAAGTCTTTTTATCATAGTCTAGTTAAAGATATTTCAGTTTTGTTTATCTTTTCAAAGAACCAGCTCTGAGTTTCATTGATAATTCCTATTGTTTTTCTGGTCTCTATTTCATTTATTTCCTTTAGGTCCTTATTATTTTCTTCTTTGTGCTAACTCTGGGCTTCATTTGTTCTTTTTTTCCTGATACCTTGAGGTATAAACATAGGTTGTTGATCTGAGATATTTCTAATTTCTTAATATATATGTTTATTGCTATAACTTTCCTCTCAGAACTGTTTTTGATGCATCCCTTAATGTTTGATATGTTGTATTTTCATTTTCAAGACATTGTTTCAAGATATTTTTCTTATTTCCCTTTTGATATTTTTGACCCAATGGTCATTTAGAAGTGTGTTGTTTAGTTCCCACGTATCTGTAGATCTTTACTCTTTTTGCTGATAACTAGTTTTATGCCCTGTGTTCAAAGAAGTTAGTTGGTTTTCAGTCTTCTTAAAGTTCCTAAGATTTGTATTGTGGCCTCTCATAGGATCTGTCCTGGAGAATGTTCCATGTGCATTTGAAAAGAATGTATATTCTGCTGCTGTTGGATGGAATGTTCTGTGTATGTCTATTAAATAAATTTGTTGTAAAGTATGGTTCAGTCTAAATGATTCCTTGTTGATTTTCTATCTGGACAGTTTATGCATTACAGATAGTGGAATATTAAGTCCCTTATAATTACTGTATTGTTGTCTCTTTCTCCCTTAGGATCTGTTTTTAATTGCTTAATTTATGTTGGTGCTTAGCTGTTAGCAGCATATGCATTTATACTTGTTATATCTTCTTCATGTATTTAGCCCTTCATCATTATATTATGACCTTTTTTGTTTCTTATTATTCTTTTTGTCTTCAAGTCTGTTTCGTCTGATGTAAGTATGGCTACACTCACCTTCATTCATGGCTACACTACATTCATTTCTTGGAATATCATCTTCCATCATTTCACTTTGAGCCCATGTATGTCTTTAATGCTCAGATGAGTTTCCTGTAGATAGGATATAGTTGGGTCTTGGTTTTTATTCACGCAGTCACTGTGCCTTTTGATGGGTGAGTTCATTCCATTTATGGTTAGGGTGATTATTGATCTGTAAAGCTTTACTAATGCCATTTTATCTTTTGCCATTTGGTTATTTTGTTTCTCCATTGTTTCTTTTTCCTTCTGTTTGCACCTTTGTAAATTGATGATTTTCCATGGTCATTTGCTCACTTTTTTAAAAAAAATATTTTATGTCTCTGCTGTACATAAAAATATTTTATGTAGATTTCTGCTTTGTGGTTGTCATGTTTTCATAAAGCATTTCAAAGATAAAATGGTCCTTTTTATGCTGATAGAAATTTACCTTTATTCATCTATAAAGTTCCATCTTTTTTTCTTCCCCTCTTACATTTTTGATGTCACGAATTATCTGTTTTTATGCATGATTTTGTTACCAAGTTGTAGTAGCATCTGTTATTTTTAATACTCTTTTCCTGTAGCCTTTATGCTATAATTAAGAGTTTAATATACTATTCTAAAAAAGAGTTGAAGTATTCTAAATCTGACTCTCACCTTAATCAGAGTTTTGTGTACTTTTGTGTTTTTGTTTCAGCTTGAAGAACTCCTTTCAACGTTTCTTGTAAGGCAGATCTAGGGTGGTGAACTCCCTCAGCTTTTGTTTGTCTGAGAAATCCTTTATTCTCTTTTATGTCTGAAGGATAATTTTGCCAGAAGGAAACGTGACTGGCAGGTATTGTCTTTCAGTATTCAGAATATATATCCTCCACTCTCTCCTGGCCTGTAGAGTTTCTACTCATAAATCTACTGGGAAGTTAATGGGGGAGCTTTCATAGGTTACTATTTTTCCCCCCTTAGCTGCCTTTAAAATTCTTTCTTTATCACTGACTTTAGCCAGTTAATAAGTCTTAGAGGAGATCTTTTTACATTGAGATAATAAGGTGTTCTATTAGCTTCATACACTTGTATATCCGGTTCCTTCCCCAGGTTTGGAAAGTTCTCAGCTTTTAGTTCTTTAAATAAGTTCTCTGCTCCAGTGTTCCTTTCTGCTCCTTCTGGGATACTCATTGTTCTTTTGTTGGCTTTTCTAATGGAGTCAGACAGTTCTCATAAGGTTTCTTCACTTTCTAAAAATTTTAGTTCTCCTCTTCTACCTGAATCAATTCTATATCTGTATCCTCAAACTCATCAGTTTTCTCTTCCATACGATTTACTCTATTTCCAATGCATTCTCATGCATTCTTCATCTCATTTCCTGAGTTCTTCAGCTTCTGAATTTGTTGGGTTCATTTTTAGAATTTCAGTCTTTTTTGGTAGGGTATTTTTCTGCTCATTAATTTTTATCTTGAGATTCTGTTGCGTTTCTGAGTTTTCTCGTAGCTTGTTAGATTTCTTCATAACAGCTAATTTCAGTTATGTATTCATTAGATCAACAGTATTTCATGTCTTTGGGTTTGGTTGCTGGAATACTGTCATTTTCTATCTGTGATACCATATTACCATGATTTTTCATTATGTTGGATGAGAAGTGCCTCCGCCAATGCATTTGAAGAATTTAAATAAATTCTTATTTAAGCAAGGCTTTGTTTACTTTTATTCTTTAATTTTTTTTTAATTTGAGTATAGTTGACAGACATTGTTACATTAGTTTCAGGTGTACAACATAGTGATTTCACCTCTTTATATGTTATGCTGTTCTCACCACAAGTGTAGCTACGATCCGTCACCATACAACACTATTAGACTATCATTGACTATATTCACTATGCTGAGACTTTAATACCTGTGACTTCATTCCCTAACTCAAAGCTTGTGTCTCCCACTCCACTTCACTCCCTTTGTCCATCCCTCCACTCTCCTTTCCTCTGGCAGCCATCAATTTATTCTCTGTATTTATAGGTCTGATTCTGCTTTCCATTTGTTTACTCATTTGTTCTTCTAGCTTCTCCATATGAGTGAAATTATATGGTATTTGTCTTTCTCAGTCTGAGTTATTTCACTTAGCGTAATACCCTCTGGGTCCATCTATGTTGTCATAAACGGCACAATCTCATTCTTTTCTATGGCTGCCTAATATTTCCGTGTGTGTGTGTGTGTGTGTGTGTGTGTGTGTGTGTACACACATGTACTACATCTTCGTTATCCATTTGTCTATTAATGGACTGTTAGGATGCTTCCGTATCTTGGCTATATTGTAAATGATGGTACAATACTTGTTTACTTTGATTCGAATAATTTAACAGGTTGATAGTAGCCTTCCTTTTGTTTTCTAGAACATGGCACTGTAACACAGGTTTTGGTTTCTCTTAAGGGAGATGACTGCCAGCTAAGATAGGGAGCCAGCACATTTTTAAAAAGTAAATAAAAAGGAAATGGACATGGTAGAGTGGGGTGGGTGTGTACTTAGCACTTGGTGCTTGAAGTGTTCTCCTGGTCCTACAGGGAGATCCTCAAGTTGGGCAGTGCCCAAGATCCTTGGGTGGTCCTCTTGCCTCTTGGAAAAGATGGCAAGAGACATTATCCTTTATTTCTCATTGTCTGCCTTTTTCTCTTTCCTTCCCTTCCCTAATTCACACAGTCTGTCCTGAGAGAGCAGCTTGTCCCTACAGCTGCGGTGCACACGGCCCACAGGGCAGACTCCTACACACTCCTTCATGCTCCATCTCCCCTGCTGTAATGGTCATGCTGTCTCAGTGCCTCGCTGGCCACTGCTTTCTCTGTTGTCACTGCCTGTGCCCCAGCAGCTCCACTATTATTTCCCTCCTTCTGCTACCACCTCCAGGGGCCCGTCCACCTACTGCTAGATGCACAAATGGTTAAATCTCTTGGGTGTTCTATGTGCTGCACAGAGGCGCTTTTTTGCTATTGTTGTAATGGATGTTGGACTAGTTGTAAATCACAGGGGAGAGAAAAAAGGTATAAAGCACATCACCAAGAGGCTCACACCCTCTCTCAATTTTATTTTTTTGATACTCTACTGCACCTTGGTACTTGGGTAAATCATTTGACCTTTCTCAGATTTAAAACCATGAAATTAGCCAAGTAATATAATGCTGCAACTTTCTAGAGGGTGAGGGGAGGGAGAGGAACAAGATGAATATTTCTCTGCATAGCCAGGTTGTTGGCTAGCTAGCTTCTACTGAAGTGAAAAATACATCCTTCCTGCTACTCTTCCAAATTAACCCACCTTCTAACTTCTTGGCTGCCAATTCTGCCTCATAGGATTCCACACTAGCCATTGTAGTATGGCTGAGTGGAACAAAGAGGGTATTGTCTGAGAATAGATGCTGGAGAAGAGTTTGCCAAATTGTGCATTCTGAGGTGAGCAGGTTTTCACCAATGGAGTGTTAATCACGCTTCTCTGACACTATCAATTATAGGAAGCTGACCAAGAATAAACCTGCAAATAAGAAGAGCCCTTTGTTCCTCTCTCAAATTAACAATGCAAGCATACTGGAAATGCAAAGAAAACAAATTTGCTGAAAGATAAACATCTCTAACAGAAAAAAAAAAACTTCACAGAATATATTCGATAATCAAAACAAACTTTTTTTTTGTTTATTGGATGAGTATTTAGCAGAAATGCTTTTAATTATATATTGCATTAATTTCTTGTAATTTTAGGTATGTTTCATGGTATTACCTAGAACCTTGCTACCTGAAGTGTGGTTCTATAGGCTGGTAACATTGGAATTACTTGAGAGCTTGTCAAAAATGCAGAGTCCTTGGCCCTTTCTCAAAGTTATCAAGTCAGAATCTCCATGTTATTCAGAAGATTTCTATGTACATAAAGTGTGAAAAACACTACTCTAGAACATGAGGTTCTAGAAAGCAAGCGCTTCATAATTTTCTGTGTTCTTCCATTTCATCTAGCACTTGGGTTTACAGGAGTCACACATGGTGGGCTGCACGAAGTATGACACTTCCTTTATCAGACTGTATGATTCAGAACATGGTAGCTTTCTGTGGAATTTGGGTTATTGCTTAGGGAAGTCCATGTGGTAGGGAAAATACCGTGTGTTCATCAGCAACTAGTGTCTAAAAACCACACTTGCCAGCCACCTTTGCAAAGATCAAGGCCATGCATGGCCCAAGTACTGACAAGTGGGGTAGATCAAAAGATGGAAAGCATGGCCATAAGAGTTCTGATGCAACCCTCAGCATTGACTACATAATTTTTGGGGTCCAGTGCAAAATGAAAATGTGAAGCCTTTGTTAAAAAATGATGAATTTCAAGACAGCAACAGTAAAGCGTTAAACCAAATATAAGCCCCTCTAAGCGTGGAACGGGTTGGGTGGGTAGGAGGCTGTGCTACTGCATTTGCATGCTGTGAAGCAGCCCTGGCAACATTCTAGCCCCTCTCTTCTCTGGCCAACTTCTGAAGCCGTGTGTGAGACTGTGCCATTATAAAACCTCGGAGTCTCTTTTAGCTTATGTCCCTGAGAAACCAAGGCGAGCAGAGCCCCTGCCAACACTGTTTAGACATATAGTGAATGAGAAATAAACTTTTGTTTCTAAAAGCCACTGAGATTTCAGAGTTAATGTGTTAATGCCTCATTGATCTAGCCCATTTTGACTTATTCATCTGAGTTGTTACCAATCACAGATGAATGAAATTGAGAGGAAGAGGTTAGAACTTACCTGAGAGACTGCCGGCAGTGAGGTAGGAAGGGTTGGCATGGAGATCAGAGCTGGAATATTTAGGCTTGTAATAGAAGCGTATTCAAAGGAGGATTAGAACATTTATTTAGAGAGAGTTTGGGGAAAAGAGACAGGGAGAAGAAAGGAGATTTCACCTTCCTCTTTTCTTAGTTAATATGAAGGAAAAGGTGCTGGGTAGCCATGGAGAGTGTTATAAAAATTTTTAAAGATGTATTTTGAAATAAATACTATTGGAAACCACCTAGGAGACAGGGATGAATGAGGGAATAGGTGTCGGAAAAAACAAGATGAGTGTAGCCTTTGGGTGGGGTCAAGAAATCTGACTGATGGAGCTAGAGGGAACAGAAGGAAGAGGTGGCCAAATATCATGAACAAAAAGGTAGTTTGAGTTAAATTTTACCGAATATATATCACCTCAGTATTTCAGCATTCACCGATCCATTACTGTAAATTGTGATCATTTTCACAGTTTCAGACAGGTCCGTGGAACCAAACATGGTGATTGTCACTTGGGTGTGGGCGTCTGGCCACTCAAAAAAGCCTCCCAAAGTTGCACTTTCTTTGATAAAGTTGCCACGGTATGGATTATTGTTATCCCTCCAAACTGAGGTTGCTGTTATAAGGAAAAATATAAACATCAAGCAGACTAGGATACAGTCATCTCATTCCTGCTCTCTACCTAAACTGCGTAGGAAGCCATTTAAAACTGGATTTCTAATTGGTTAAATTGCCCCCAAAGAAATAATGACATTTACAAACACCTTTTCAATGCTGTGTGTCAGGCACTCTTCTAAATGCTTTCTGTGAGTTCCTGGGCCCTACTCCATCCTCCAGTCCCAGCAACCCCAAAAGTAAGATTCTATTAGCTCCATTTTTTCAGATGTGTGTGCAGAGAGAGACTGAGGAACTTACTCAAGGTCATGTAAGTAGTGAGAGGTTGAGCTGTGATCTGAACTGTTTGTCCATCCTGTGATGTTGGGGTTATGAGAAGCCATGTGATACTATATCTTTGTCAAAATGTTAGTGCTCCGGTTGGCTGGCCAGCCTCACCTTTCCCTGGAGGGAAGCTACGAGGGTAGCCATTTTTCAAAAAGCTTGCTTGAAGAGGCAAGAGCATCGTCACTGGAGTCACATTTCTTGGAGTCACATCCTTACTTCAAGCTCTTATGTAATTTGTACAAATTACTCAACCTTTTTTTTTTTTTTTTTTTTGGTCCCCTAAGCTGCAAAACGTGGAGCTCATGGTGTAGTTGTAAAGCTTAAGTGATAAAGGAAGACTGAGCACAGTACTTGGCCTGTTAAGAATTCAATCAATATAACCTACTGTTGCCAGTGAGCATAGAACCGGATCAGAGATAATTCTTGCTTATTTTATTAGGCCGATGTCATATCATTGTCAGCACACCTTTAAACACTCATTGCATCTGGTTCCCAGAGTTGCAGGGGCTCCCTTCTGTCAGAAGGGCAAAGTTCTAATTGTTTAGTAATCTTCCTGCTGCAGTCTTGCACCATTTTTTTCCCCTGTCCTTCACAGGCTCTTCCCCAACATGATGCTTCGGTCCGATACCTCACCCAAGCCTCTGGGCCTTTGCTCATGTCATTTCTTTTGTTCATCCTTCAGATCTAGTTTGGATGTCACCTTCCCATGAACTCTGCTTGGAACACCCTGTTCTGCAGTAATGCCCTTTCTCTTCTGAGCTTCAAGAATATCAATCTCTGCTAATATTCCTTGTGTGTATTAATTCTTAACCAGTATTTTCTCAATGTTTGCTTACAAATGCGTAGGAGAGAGAAAGCCTGTAAGCATTAAATACTACATGTTAATGCAGCTGATTAAGCTTGATTATTGACATGAGCACTTTGCGGTAGGCATATTTTAATATGTCTAAAGATAAGAACAATTTCTTATGATCTAGTTTTATATACAAAAGTGCTCTCAGACTCTTAACTCATCCCTGCAGCTTAAGACATTTCTGAGGCCTGTTCCATCCTCTAAGTAGAGTCAGGGATGGAGTAGGGCCCAGGAAATGTCTTTTCTGCCCCTTAATTTAGATTAAAAAAAAAAAAATCAGTGACCTCAAAATATCCCTGTGGTCAACATGGCTTTGTGAGATGTGTAAGCTTTGTAAAAATGACATGTGCCTTTCAGAAAGCGTTTGCATCCTAGTTGTATCCTTAGTTGCCATCTATTTTCTAACTCCCTATAGAAGCTTTGTTTCAGAGCCCACTACGTGTTAAGGCTCAATTAGGAGTCCCGAAACTATTAAATGCTCAATAAATGTTGGCTGAAAAAAATACATTGTCTTAGATAAAGGAATACCTTTCAACTCCTTAATTAAGAATATCTGTATCTACATAGCTATTCTTTCTATCTGTATCTCCCTCCCTACCTACTATCTGCTCATTTCTCTACGTAGATAAGCAGATACATAGATCTCCATAGTGACAGAATCATTAGGATTAACTTGCGAGAACACTCTTGAATCCGTGTGATTGCAGTACCCTGCATATAGTTAGAAGAAATTCAACTTGGAATTATAATGTGTGAAAACTGAGAAGTAAGCAATAAAAAATCTCTTAAAAAATATCGCATTACAAAAAAGGAAGGCAAAGTGACCATTGCAGCAGGGGAGATTGATGATTCTTTGCACAGCTTAAATCTTTGTCGATTAGTACATCTATTTTCCTCCTAGAGATATGTTTGTTAGCACTAAATCATGGACCCATCCATACGGACAGGATATATATGTACATATCCTAGAACTGCTGGGCATTCGGGTTCTGCGCTCGTCTCCAAGAATAATGGCTAAGATAGGTAGGGGGCCATCAGTCATCTTGAGGCAGCTGGTGCCCTGTCTCAGCCTGATAATGGCTCATGTCTCTTTGGTAGACTAGTTACTGGTGGCCTTTATGAGAGTTTATTACTGCCTTCCCCCTTTAAAAGACCTGTCTTTCACTGTGCTGAACTTCTCGCTTTAATTAGGCTGAGCACACACAGAGAGTGCTAGAGCAAGGAACAATTAAGGGAAATTATGTGTTAAACACCCAGTCTTTAGGATATGGACCTCAGCCCACCCCTGCCAGGAGGCCTGCTAAGGGAACATGCATAGGTACTCTGGTCAAGCTGCTTTCTCACAGTTTTGGACAAAAATGCCAAAAGCAAGTGGGATCTAAGCAAATCTCCCCCACTTTCTTGCCCTGATGGTCCTACTGGTTCTGATGGTTTTGGTCTGACAACTCAGGTTCTTTGCTGAGGACACATGGGCTACTGTTGGGTACAACCAACAGGTCATCTCTCATCTCAACCACAGTGTTCTACCCGGAACTGAAATGACCTGTGGACTCATCCTCAAACTGCCGTATTCCAAATGGAGCTAATATGCGCTTTTGGTGGGTGTGGGTGGAAGTCAGTTGATGAGGCATGTCACACAAAGAGGACTAGTAGAGAGAGATAGGATATTCCATTTCATGGGCTTCTAGGCTAGGTGGAGTGGGTCAGGTTTGACATGTTAGGGGTGAGATCATAGTGGTATTCTTATTTTGCCCTGAGTGGCAGAGCATCTTTATTAAGAATATCAGACTCAGTATAAGTCTCTTCTTAAATTCACCTGGCTCTGTCCACCTATGGATTTTAGCTGCTTGTGCCAAAGAGAGACAGGCCACCAGCTATGTATGCTTCTTTCAGGGTGAGGCGTGGCTGTGGCCTGGCCTCCATTGTACCTGCAGCAGAGGGAGGTCTGGAGGCTCCAGCATCCAGGACTGTCCCAAAAGACCTAGGAGGCTATAGCTTCTCACATTGCTTCAGTCAGGTCAGGCATCATGCCTTAGGCCATAAGATCTAGATTCCCTTGCAGCAGCCTGGAAGATGTAAGCACCAGAAGATAAATAACAGGGATAAAGGAAAATTAATGCTCTGTCAAAATTTTGACCAGGTCCACTGTTACCAATTGCAGGGTTTGGGAAATCTACTAAGACTATGTGTCCAAATATGTAAAAGTTACATAGCAGATTAACCAGTTGTAAAATTAAAAATAAGTTATAGCACACTATTTTATACCGCTCACAAAAATTCACTTGAAATTGATTAAAGACTTAAGTGTAAGACCTGAAACCATGAAACTTGTTGATGTGGGTTTGGTAATGATTTTTTGGACATGACACCTTAAGGCACAAGCAACAAAATAAAAACAAGTGGGACTACATCATACTAAAAGGCTTCTGCCTGACAAACCATCAGCAAGGTGAAAAGACAACCTACAGAATGGGAAAAAAATGTTTGCAGACCCCATATCTGATAATATGGTTAAACCCAAAATATGTGAAGAAGTCATTCAACTTAACACCATAACAACAAATAAGCCAATTAAAATGCACTAAACCTGAATTTTCCCCCAAAAGACAAATGATATATGAATGGCCAATAGGAACATAAAAAATTACTTAACTTCACTAGTCTTTAGTAAAATGCAAATCAAAACCACCATGAGATATCACCTCATGCCTGTTAGAATGGCCATGATCAAAAAGACAAGAGATAATAAACTTTGGCTAAGATTTAGAGAAAGAGAAAGGGAACACTCATCATACACTCTTGGTGGAATTATAAACTGGTATAGCTACAATGGAAATTTCCTTAAGAAAATCAATGTAAAACTACCATATGATCCAGTAATTCTACTTCTGAGTATACATCCAAAGAAAATGAAAACAGTAGCTTGAAAAAATATGTGTACCCTCATGTTTGTAATTTGAGATATGGAAACAACCTAAGGGCCCATCAATGGATGAATGGACAAAGATACCATTGTGGTATCTGTGTACACAATGGAATATTGTTCAGCCATAAAAAAATTAGGAAATCCTATCATTTCTGACAACATGGATGGAATTTGAGGACATCATGCTAAGTGAAATAAGACAAAGACACATACTATATGATCTCACATGTAGACTCTAAAATAAAAACAAATTATCAGATTTGTGGTGGGGAATGAGGAAAGAGAATTGGAGGAAGATGGGCAAAAGATGGAATCTTGTAGTTATAAGATAAATAAGTGCTAGGAATGTAATGTACCACGTAATGACTATAACCCTAAGTGTTCTTATCACAAGGCAAATAATTATTTTTCTTTTTCTTGTATCTATGTAAGATGTATGGTAACTAAACTTATAGCAGCAATCATTTCACCATATCTATAGATCAAACCATTGTGCCTTGTACCTTAAACTTACACAGTGATATATGCCAGTTATATCTCAATAGAACTGAAAAAAAAACGTCTCCTGCCTTTATAGGCATACGTTTATGATAAGATTGAAAAAAATGAGTCAAGCTGTTTTACTTATGTGAATTAACACTGATAAAATACCAAAACGCTGAATACAAGAACTATGACACATACCTTGGTATTTTGTTGTTGGACTAGTGATGTTTAGTGGAGTATTAAAAATCATGATATATAGGTAATTTATAAATTACTGTTTTTGCCTTATTTCAGCAAAACCTAATTATTGTAATCAAGATTTTCATATAAGTTGGGTTGAACTGATGCTAGTGCTTTAAAAGATTAAAAAATAAGATAGACACAATTGTATACAACTTGAACGTATTTTATCAAAAAGTAAATAAAATAGATGTAAAATATAATTATTTTCCACTTGTTTTCAAAGTTATTTTCTTTGAAATAAATAATATAAATTTTATATTTTTTGTTAAAGTTAAAAGCAAAATACAAATTAATATCAAATAATAAATTTACTTAAGTCTTAAAATATTTAAAATTGATTAATTTTTTTTATTTTTAAAAATCATTTTTTATTCAAATATAATTAAACTACAGTGTTAGGTTAGTTTCAGGTGTAAAATATAGTGATTCAACAATTCTTTACATTACTCAGTGCTCATCTGATAAGTGTACTCTTCACCCTCTTCACCTATTTCACCCATCCCCCCCACCCATCTCCCTTCTGGCAACAGTTTGTTCTCTGTATCATTACATGTTTTTATTAAACAAAACTACTTTCTTTTTTTCTTTTTTTCTTTTTTTCCAAGATTCTATTCATTAGAGAGAGAGAGTGAGTGAGTGAGAGAGCACAAGCTGGAGGTGGGGCAGAGGGAGAGGGAGAAGTAGGCTCCCCACTGAGCAGGGAACAAAAGGATGCAGGGCTTGATCCCAGGACCATGGGGTCATGACCTGAGATGAAGGCAGATGCTTAACCAAGACATGCAGATGCCCCTTAACAAAACTATTTTCTTTCTTTCTCTCTTTTTTTATTACGTTCAGTTAGCCAACATATAGTACATAATTAGTTTTTGATGCAGTGTTCAACAATTCATTAGTTGCGTATAACACCCAGTGCTCATGACAACACATGCCCTTCTTAATACATCGCCCCGTTACCCCATCCTCCCATCCCCCGCTCTTCTGTAAACTGAGGATAACAAAACTATTTTCAGTGGAAGTGTTCGTACTTTATCTCGTTGCCAATGTAAACAATCAGCTACACATTTCACATGTTATATTTAGATCTACATATAGTTTGCACAAATTTAAAAGTAATATTGTTCACTACTCCAAAATATCTTTTAACTACCGTGTGTTGCTCTTAAAAGTACTGCATTAGTTTTGGGGTACTTACAGAATGTAGCATAGGTACCAAAAGAACATGGATGTTTAGCACGTCCAGGAAACAGTACTTTGTCATGCAAGAGTCCATTCCACTCTTGAGGTCTGAGAAGAATGGTTCATTACATTCTCTGACATAAGTGTGTCCACTGGTCACATCATGTCATGCTCTGCATTGTATCCATCTTTGCATCAGCCATGGCCTACCATGGGCCTCTGCATAAGAATGATACACAGGGTAAGACATGTGGAGAAGTATTTCCCTGGGGCCTGTGCAGTGTCAACTCCTAGAGCAACTGTTAAGGGCCCAGGGTTGCTCTATGCCAGGGCTGAGTGACAGAGGTGCCCATGTGTTTTACAATAAATTATTTTTGTGGGTGTGAGTGCTTATGCTTGGCAAGCCCTTTAACAAAATAGAACCCAAGGCCAGGGGGCTCTCTTACCTTGACCAATGGAAGGCAAGGGAAGAGAATGAGCCCACAGATAGATACCTTTCCTCTTTCCCAATGTTGGACTATTCTGCTGAGTAGTGGTTATACGTGAACTCTCTGCAAGTGGCTAATTATGTGTTCATTATTGTACATCTTCCTTAGCTGTGTCTGATACCCCCTAGTCTAAAGATCCCTTGTTTTTCCCCCTCCAGAGAACTATTATGCAATCTTTGGTTAGGGTAGAAAGGGCAGGCGTCTGGAAATGCAGAGTTGGACCTTTGAACTGGTAGTTACGTCTGTAGCAGCACCTTCACTTCTACTTGCAGAGGTCCCTGGTGCCACCATTTTCTGAATCTTCGGTGGAGTCTACATTGCGGATTGGTTTGCTTTTCTGTTTTTCCTACTGCCAGCTTATTCACATTTGCATATCTATTAATTCACTTGCTACTCTATTCTTTTGCTTTCCACCTTTTAAAAGTTTGTTCCTACCACCTCTTGTATTATTCTCTATGTCTTAGAGACCTGGACCATTATTTAGGTCTATGTCTATGCTGTAAAAATCCCTTTACTATCATTTTCAGTGAAGTTTCCAAACATAGTAGAAATAGTTGAACGTATTCAATCTGCCATCATTCATGACAGTGTAGTTTATCATAGTTACAAGTCAGGAAAATCCTATGTGTCCTCAGTAGAAGATGAATTAATGATTAGTACTTCCATATTCATTTATTCACTCAACAAATGCTTTCTGAATCTCTGTGATGCCTCTACTGTGTCAAGTGTTGTAGTATATTACATACCTTTAATGCATTGAAGGTTTTGCTTATAAAACTTTTCCGGTGATAGAAATATAAAGTCACTGTAATATTAATTTAAGAAGCAGAATAAAGCATATACACACTTTATGACTTAAGCTGTGAAAAACTAGGTAATGTGAGGGGCGCCTGGGTGGCACAGTGGTTAAGCTTCTGCCTTCGGCTCAGGGCGTGATCCTGGCGTTATGGGATCGAGCCCCACATCAGGCTCCTCTGCTATGAGCCTGCTTCTTCCTCTCCCACTCCCCCTGCTTGTGTTCCCTCTCTCGCTGGCTGTCTCTCTCTGTCAAATAAATAAATAAATTCTTTAAAAACAAAAAACAAAACAAAAAAAAAACTAGGTAATGTGTAACTTTACTAAAAATTAAGATTCTTAAGGCTCTTAAAACACATGACCAAATTTTTTCTAAAATGGGTTGTCCAACTAACATGCAGTGGTAAGTGATAGTGCCAAAGGTGATTTCTTTCAATGCAAATGAGATGAATAATACTAAATAAACAACTTGTTAATCCAATTCCAGAACTTCATCCTGATAATTTTCCCCTTTTCTATTACAATGGAGGGAGAAATGTGTCCCATGATGGCAGACTTTGACCCCACAGAACACGAATCTTTAAGTGGGAGTGACTCAGTGAACAGAGCATAGTTTTGGTGTTTGGAAGTATAAGGCTTCAATCTCAGCACTGATGTAACTTTAATATTGAGAAAATAGAGCAGTGCTGTATATCGGAAAGGCTGTATGTTTTGGAGTCACCGTTACATGGGTTAAATTCTGGGCTCTGTTACTTAATACTTGTATTAACTTGAGCAAATTAATCAAACGGAGTCTCAGTTTTGTTAGCTCTGTAACGGGATTTATTAATCTCATTTCAAAATTTTGCCATAAAGATGGACAGAAATAAAGTATTTAACTTGTCTAGCATAGTCAGCATGCAAACGAGATGGATGCATACAGGGAAAAAGTATTAAAATATTAAGAGCGCGTGTCTCTGGAAAGCGAGGTTATGAGTAATTTTTTTGTGTGATTTTGGACAAGTTATTTACCTTTCACAGCTTTAATTTCTTAACTAAGCAAGGTGACTATTAATAATAGTTCTTTCATAGGGATGTTATGAGAATTTGATTCATAAAATTTTGAAAATAAAACACTAGGACACTTGACATTATTAAGTGCTCATGTAGTAAGAGTTTGACCTGTAGTAAGTGCTCAATACATGTTGGCCATCATGTGTTCTTTTTATTTCTTTTGTTCTTTTTGCTTTATTTTGCCAGTATTCTACAAGTAATGTACTTTATTTTCTTAATCAGAAAAAAAAAAACATTAACTTCATTGTTTTCAGAAAAAATGTCCCTTTACCTGCTTATTTCCAAATAAATTAGGAAGGTGAAAATGAAGCAGCATATCAGTGGCTCCAATTCCATCACACCCTGATGATAGTCAATGAGCGTAATTATGTAGCCCCCACAGAGGCATCATGAGTGCTAGAGAAGAAATAAAAAGACATGGAATGGTGATGGTCATTTCCAATGGACTCCCTTGTCCCTGAATCCGTCTTTGGGGTTTTAGCGGACAACCATTATCATGAAATGGAGCCTTTATAATTGTAACAATAAAGTCATCTCTTCAACTTGGTGCTGTCATACTTTTTATAATCAGTAGAAATTCGTTTAATCTAGTTAATTAAATATTGGTGAACCCAGAGTGAATTCTATTAATTAATGTCTCTGTGTAAAGACATACCAGACCACACAGTGCTTTCCATCAAGCTCACAGATGGCTGCCCAATTGTAGCTGTCACTTTGTTCATGTTGCTGGGGAGACAAAGAAAGAAAAATAAAGTAAACCTGTGATTCCCATCCCAGGGTCTACAGATGTGATCTCAGGGATCCATGAATTAATTCACTATAAGAATTTAAAGTTGCTTACTTTTATTTGATAATATAAAAGCAATGTAAGATTCCAAATGTTCTGAATGATGACCTTAAATGAAGCATTGCCGCACAATTCAAGGGTCCCTATTTCTGTCTGCGCTTGCAATTACATCAGGGTTATGTGGTTACCTAAAGGTGCTAGTGTTGATTTCACCATTTCTGTTAGGTAAGTCTCGGAAACAACCCTCAAGCACCGCCTCTCAACCAAAATGTAGCTAATACTGTATTTATCTCCAACTCTTTGAGAGGCTTTACCAGTATTAGTTAATTCTGATGTCTTCAGGATTTATATTACTGTTGTCCAGTTCCGAAGCTCGGGAAGGTAAAGTAACTCTTCTGGTCGACATTACTAGTTGTGATAGAACTGCGGTTTAAATCTATAGCTTTGTTGTTCCAAGACTGAGATATTCCCGATGTTGCCTGTGTAAGCTAGAGCTTAGAAAGTCAGATAGGGGAGAGGCACGTGCACTGTGTTCACAAAATGCCAGGGTCCTAATCATGTTGAAGCCCAAGATTACGACAGTGGCTTTACACTAGGCTCAAGTGAATAAACAAGAACAAGCCCGTGATCAGCTTGAGGAAATAACTAATTGATTAGATGTCATTAGCAACATCTTGGCCTTCAGGACCTCTACTTTGAAAGGAGGGATCTGTGAATACAGAGTTATTCACATATTCACATAGTTCCTAAATATATTCAGAAAAATACTTTGTAGGTTCTTTTTTTAAGTTTTTAAATTTTAAGGATATTTATTTATTTGACAGAAAGAGAGAGAGACAGCCAGCGAGAAAGGGAACACAAGCAAGGGGAGTGGGAGAGGAAGAAGCAGGCTCCCAGGAGAGCAGGGAGCCTGATGGCGGGGCTCGATCCCAGGACCCTGGGATCACTCCCTGAGCCGAAGGCAGGCGCTTAACGACTGAGCCACCCAGGCGCCCCTGTAGTTTGTAGGTTCTTAGTCATTGAAACTTGTATCCAATTGTGCTTCATCTTCTTTTAACATTTTTTTTTTTTTACCAATTCGAAATAGTATTGGCTACCTGATTTTTGTGTAGCTCATGAATAGGCATTTAATGCACATGATAGTCTTTGCAACAGTCCTGAGGTAGATACAGATGAGGAAACTAAGGCTCATGGAACTGTGTTAATTTGCCCACAGTTATATAACTAGTAAGTGGCAGAGTCAGGATTTATAGTTGCTCCACTGCCATTTGCATCATATCATACTATGCACCATGTGCCAGGGATATTGATGTAAGACATGACATCAAATCCAAAGGTTCAATAATGTGGGATCACAGAAATAAATTATGGAAAATACTAATTCTGTGCAGTTCAGTCATAAAAAATGACATCTTGGAATGGCTGATTAGTAGGACAAATAATCATGATATAATGTTAACTGAAAAAACAACCAGGTTGTAGTATACTGTTAACAGTCACTGATAACTCACTTCAGTGTGGTGAGCACTGAATATATTTTTATCTCTAGGGCTAAATGGTCTCTAGAGCAGCACGTTCTGACAATGTAGATAGAATATAACTATTACAAGTTGGAGGGGAATGGGAAGGTATATGAAAAGTATGATAATTTTTGTAGTTTTATAGTTTTTAACTAGTATTTTAGTTATTATATATTCAAATCAGATCCTGTGGGAGAGATACAGGAATGAAATAATGTCAATATCAGAGTAGATAACAGTAGACAAGAAGCCCCCCAAAGGGGGGCACTGATGGTATTATATAAAGTAACAGTATAAAGGGTATTATTAGAATAAACATAATCACGCTTTCAAGAATGAAACTGAGAGATTGAATGGAGTGGAAAATAGATCCAAAGCTAATTGTATTGGTAGCTTGTATATGTTACTATGGTATTTTTAAAACACAGAGACCAAACAGATTTTATATATTAGTAAAGGTAAATGGTGTAACTCATCTATTAGAATTTAAAAATTCATATTGGTTAACAATACAAACTCCAGTCCTGTATGTATATTGACAGGTACCCTTAAAATGAAGATATTTAGAAAGGTCAAAAATAAAAGGATATTAAACTATATAGCAGACAGATGCAATGAAAGGAGAGCAAGGGTCAAAATCTGGATATCCAGAAAGATGAAATTTAAATGAAAAATTTTTAAAAGAAGACGTACATGAATTAAGTTGAAGATTGGAAAATCCAGACTTTTGAAGACATAAATTGTCTTCAAGTTGATCTGTGCAATCAGTGCCATCTCAATAAAAATATCCATCTTACTTTTTGGTGGGAATTGGCAACCTGATTCTGAAATTATTTGAAAATGCAAACAACCTAGATTAACTTGGGAAAAAAAAAGACCAAGGTGGGGGGGAGAAAAAACAAAGTTAAGCAATTAAGTTTACCTGCTTTCAAGATGTATTGCAAAGCTAGAATAACCCAGAGAGTATGGTTTGGTGTACGGATATTCATGTCGGTAGTAGAATACAATCTAGAAAGTGATCCTCAAATATACAGGCAATTAATTTTGACAAAGATGTCAACGAAATTTAATGGGGGAAAAGACATCACTTTTCTACAAATGGCAATCAAATAATCTTGACTCCTACCTCACACTAGCCACAAAAGTAACTTGAGATGGATCATACATATAAACATAACGACTCAGAGTGCAAAGCTTCTAGAATTAAGCGTAGAAGATATTGTCGTGATCTTGAAGTAGGCAAAGATTTTTTAGAGAGGACCTGAAAGCATGAACCATAAAAGAAAGACTGATAAATTTAATCACAATCTAAAATTTTAACTCTTCAAAGGACACCACAAAGAAAATGAATAGGCAAAACCAGACTGACAGAAAATATTTGTTATATGTGTCGGATTCAGGAATCCTTAGAGGGTTACTACAAATATGGCAAAATATAAGATTTAATTACAGTACATGAATTTTATTGTGTTTTTATATTGCTGCACATAGCATTCTTTTAAGCTTGTAATTTAAGATAAAATATGAAAAATGTGTTATATATTTGATAATGTAAATATACTAAAGCAATAACAAAATTCGTAACCTATTAAATATATAACATAGTGAAATATATAACATTTAAACGTATACCATACTGTGCATATTTTTAAAGAACGATCCTCTCTGCTGTCATTGGGATTCTGGCCTCATGGAATTCATCCCTTAATGAGTGATGTTCTCTCTGATTCTAGGAATCTCTTGCACAACTTTTTCCTAAAAGTTTTTCTTGTCAGATGTCTTTTCTACTGTAAGCAATTACTAGTTCCTAGTTAATTTTTTCCTAAGTCTCATAATTATCTCATTCTCCTTTTCTTAACAAAATATGGTTCTCAAATGGCATTATTTTTTCATTTTTTCATTCATTTAACAAATGTGGTTGGTCCTTCCATCAATTTGCCATGTGAACACAAATAAGTGTTTTCATTCTAAATCTCAGTTTTCACTTTGAAAAAATATGTGCTTATGTCTTATGATATCTAAAAATTCTTCCAGCTTTAAAATTCTATAGAACAGTAATTCCGTCATTTATTTCTATCTGACATACGTTATTTTTATTCACATCCTGGGTGTACTTCCTGCTCTGTACTCCATCACACTCAGACCATCACTTTAACAAACAACTTCTTTTCGTTCTTTTATATTTGTAGCAAAACAGACTTCACTTTAGCCATCATTTCCCAATGGGTCACTGAAAAACCATTCCATGATCAAATATGTTGGAGAAACACTACACTGTGGGTAGCATTGACTTTTAACTTCTCACCTCATTACAGTAAATTAGGTTACCATGCTCTTTCTTTCTTTTTTTTTCTTTTACCTAATTGCTAAGTTTGAGAATTGAGTTTTAATAATAAAATAATTGTAAAATAAGCTTGTCATCAGAGAAATTTAGAAATCACTTTTTTTGGAGGGCTGTATATGTAGATTTTAACTAAACACTCGTTTTCCATTTGTATAGTCTCCAGTTTGCTGTACTATATTCTGGGGTATCATGGAAGTTTCTACTTCAGTATGACGCATCAGGCAAAAGGATTGAGGCTGATCATAGCCAACAGCAACCAGCCCAGGATGGGCAACCAGTCCAGAAGCTAAGGAGATCAATATCGAAACTTCCAAGTAACTCATTCATAGCACAACATTTGGAAAGCTCAGATATATTTCCTGCTCTCATGGAATGAAAAACATATTTGTCGTTTGGACAGCAGACTGTTCAACATATCTGTCAAAAGAAAATTTATCCACCCAGGAACTTTCATTTTTAGGCTAGTACAGCTTAGTTGTCTCTTGAAGCAAAGATTTCACTCTTTTTTTTTTTTTTTAAAGATTTTATTTATTTATTCGACAGAGATAGAGACAGCCAGTGAGAGAGGGAACACAAGCAGGGGGAGTGGGAGAGGAAGAAGCAGGCTCCCAGCGGAGGAGCCTGATGTGGGGCTCAATCCCATAACGCCGGGATCACGCCCTGAGCCGAAGGCAGACGCTTAACCGCTGTGCCACCCAGGCGCCCCAGCAAAGATTTCACTCTTAAGTTACCAGAGCTTTAGGGAAATGGGGCATTAAATGCAGAAATAGAACACTATAGAGATTCACGGCTGTGTCATCTAACTACATGAATCAGGATTAGTTTATTTCAGGTAAACAAGTTACTTACACAAGTTACTTATATATGGCTAATCACAAAATTTTAATAGTCTGCAGTATTAGTAAACAGTAACAAGCTCTAGCAGCCACCCAATAAAATTAATAATCTTGACCTGGCAAACAAAATCTTAATGTTGTAAAGTTATGAAAATGATAAAGTATTGCCCATACAGAGTTAGCATTGGAATTGTAGAACTGGGTGGGTAATTGTGTACATTATGGAAACTGTCACAGTTTGAATTCTGAAGAAAGCAGATTTAGACTTGAAGTGTAGCGTGCAGGCCTTTTTTAAGGAGTGCCCTTGAGATCAAGCCTGTAAAAGTGGATAAGGATACATAGCTGAACAGGGAGAGAAGTTGAATTGTGATGCTGGCCCAAAGATTTCCTCAGATGACCCAACGTGGAGCTCTGGACCTAGAATGATAGTCCAGTCTTGTCAGGTGTTGGGCACAGATGGCCAGGCCTTCATACTCACACAGCAAATAGTCATTGAATATGGGTCTTTGGGTCACCAGGAAGGCATGACCTTGGGGCAGGCAGCTCTCTGCAGCTCAGATCATTCCTGACGGGGCTGACAGCTGATGTCTGCTGCTAGTATTCCCAGCAGATAGAAAAAAAAGTTCTTTACTAAAGGGGTATCTGGGCAGCATATCTAAGTGTTTGCTAAAGGGGACTGAGCACATTGAATCAACAGGGTTACTGCAAATGTCTCCAAGGTGCTTTCTTGCCTTTAATCTTTTCTCCCCATCATCTTCTAATTCTTTCCCCACTTGGAAGTCAGAGCATTCCTCTTTAGGTGTACATAAAATTTCAGTGATTCCCCATAGCTGTGAGAATAAATTCTAAACACTTAAATATAGTCCATAAAGTCTTTCTTGAGCTATTTCTTGCTTAATCCATTGGGCTCTTTTTCTTGTCCTTGTAATTTCCTTCTTAAACTCAAGGTGTTCTGAGTTGCTTAAAACCCCAAACACAAATCATGATCTCTCTCATCTGCGAGTGTTTGCATGTGCTCTTTTCTCTGACTGAGGCACTCTCTCACCCCTTCATTATGGTACTTTGCACTTCAAGTAGGTCAGTGAAGGCTGGTATTGCCTCAAGCCCCATGGCCCCTGTTCCCTCCATAAATTTCATTTTGTCCAAGAAGTCTTCTTTGATCTTGTTCCTATCCTTTGCTCAGTTGACACCTTTATTTATCTGTGAAGTAATTTAGTTATATTGTAATTGACTGTTTACTTGAACCCCTCACCCTCCCCACCTAAACTCTGACACTGAGCAGTTGGAAGGAGGTCCAGAACTGTATCTTGTTCATTATGGAATCTTCGGCACCTACCCAGTGCCTGGTGTAGAGTATACATTTAGTAACTATTTGATGAAAGTTGGATAACTGGAAGGTAATTGCCTCTTAGGTGACACATTGATGCCTTTTATTTTTTATTTATTTTTACTATGTTCAATTAGCCAACATGTAGTACATCATTAGTTTTTAATGTAGTGTTCAACAATTCATTAGTTGCGTGTAACACCCAGTGCTCATCACAACATGTGCCCTCCTTAATATCCATCACCCAGCTACCCCATCCTCCCACCCTCCTCCCTTCTGTAACCCTCAGTTTGTTCCCTGGAGTCCAGAGTGTCTCATGGTTTGTCTCCCTCTCTGATTTCTTCCCTTTCAGTTTTCCCTGCCTTCCCCAACGGTCCTCCATGGTATTCCTTATGTTCCACATATGAGTGAAAGCATATGATAATTGTCTTTCTCTGCTTGACTTATTTCACTTAGCCTAATCCCCTCCAGTTCCATCCATGTCAGTGCAAATGGTGGGTATTCATCCTTTCTGATGGCTGAGTAATTAGTATTCCGTTGTATATATGTACCACATCTTCTTTATAAAGGACCCAAATCAATAAAATCATAGATGAAAGGGAAGAGATCATGACCAACACCAAGGAAATAGGAACAATTATTAGAAATTAGTTTAGCAACTATATGCCAACAAATTAAGCAACCTGGAAGAAATGGATGCCTTCCTGGAAACTTGTAAACTACCAACACTGACACAGGAAGAAATAGACAATCTGAATAGACCAATAACCAGTAACGAAATTGAAGCAGTAATCAAAAACCTCCCAAAAAACAAGAGTCCCTGGCCGGATGGCTTCCCAGGGGAATTCTACCAAACAATTAAAGAAGAAATAATACCTATTCTCCCGAAGCTGTTTCAAAAAATAGAAATAGAAGGAAAACTTCCAAACTCATTCTATGAGGCCAGTATTACCCTGATCCCCAAACCAGGCAAAGACCCCATCAAAAAGGAGAATTACAGACCAATATCCCTGATGAATATGGACGCCAAAATACTCAACAAGATCGTAGCTAATAGGATCCAAGAGTACATTAAAAGGATTATCCATCACAACCAGGTGGGATTTGTTCCTGGGGTGCAAGGGTGGTTCAACATTTGCAAATCAAAGTGATAGGGCAGGATGCCTTTTAGAGAATGATCTGCATATCTGGAGAAAGAAAAAAGGGTAAAGTTACCAGGCTGTAGAGTCCTTGGCATTGCTCCACTTTTATTAGCCTCCTGTGGTCATCCCTGGGCCTGTAATTTGGAGTTTGGAGTTAACCTAGCGTTTGCATTCCTTATCAATCTTTGAAGCCTAGTGTTTCCTCACTCCCCATGATCCTTGTTTTCCCCCTTGTCCCCCAACCCATTTCATCTGGGAAAAATGCCCATCATTATATCTCTTTCATCTGGATTCCCTGTTTGGTTCTGTAAGTCTAAAATATACTTCTAACTTGTATTTAAGAACAACAGTGACTACAGATTGAGCATTAACTATGTAGTAAGAGTTTTGTAGAAATTCGTTCTACATCTTTTGAATCCTTATGGCAACTAGTGAGGTTAATATTATCAACATTGAACATATGAGTGGACGAGAAGTTAAATGACGGTCCCAAGTTCACAGAGCTAGTAAGTTGTAAAGTTGCTTTGAATTTCTCTAGTCTTTCCATTACAAACTAAAGCACAAAGAATGAATTTGAACGACCATGGGGTTACCAGGAATGAACTCTTCCTACTCTCAAGAGGTTGACAAGGTGGTTTAAATCCTAGTGAAATGGTTATGAGTTCAGATGCGAGCTTCTGTTCCTATTCTTATATTGCTATGCCTTTGAGCAAGATGGTTGCCTCTCCACTATAGAAAGAAGTAACAAGACCTATTGCCTAGGATTATTATAAAGAATAAAACATATATTTCATGCCCAGGAGCTAGTAGAGAATACATAGCGTAGCTCTAATTCTCAACAAATAGCATTTTCTTATGGAAATTATTTTGAATTTGTTTGTTGCTAACCTTTCCCAGAAATCTCTGTAAATAGGGGCACATTCAAATGGGTCGAAACTCATAACAAGGGTTGAAAACTCAGTGTTTATGAAAATTAGGCACATAAGGTAAATGTGTGAAGCTGGCCATGTGTTTGGCAGTTAGGAGGGATGGGGTCTATGGTGAACTATAGAGCACCTGCCTATTCCAAATGGAATAAAACTGCTCAGCACAGTTTCAGTGGAAATAAAGGCTCAGTGTTGCTGAATCCTTCAACTTTTTAAAAAAATTATATTATTATATTATGTTAGTCACCATACGGTACATCCCTGGTTTCTGATGTAAAGTTCGAGGATTCATTAGTTGCGTGTAACACCCAGTGCACCATGCACTACGTGCCCTCCTTACTACCCATCACCGGTCTATCCCATTCCCCCACCCCCCTCCCCTCTGAAGCCCTCAGTTTGTTTCTCATAGTCATAGTCTCTCATGCTTCATTCCCTCTTCTGATCAGAAGGGAATGAATCCTTCAACTTTTGTCAAGCTAATACTAAACTTAGATTTTTAAAAAGATTAATTTATTTATTAGAGAGAGAGAGTGTACACATGGGAGGGGGCAGCAGAGAGAAAGAGGGTGAGAGTGTCTTGAGCAGACTCCATGCTGAGCATGGAGCCTGGCATGGGGCTTAATTTCAAGACTCTGAGATCAGGACCTGAGCCGAAACCAAGAGTTGGATGCTTTTCTGACTGTGCTACCCAGATGCCCCTAAAATCTAGATTTTTACAAGAATTTTTCTCATTTAAAATGTTGGAAATAAATGCATTTTCTTAAAATTATTTTCTAACTTTTTAAGTATGAGACACTTAAAACACACCTGTGACCCTGATTCAGCTCTTGGTCCATCAGTATGTGACCCCTTTCTCTGCACCTTACTTGAGCTGTGACATCTTTCTTTAAACAAATATTTGCTGAGTTGTGACTTTGTGTGAAACTGTGGCTACCAAGAAAGATGAGTTTCTTATCCTTTTGGATATTGAATCTGTGTACCTCACAGTAGTTTGTGTGTGGGGAGGGGAAGAGGAGTGTCCTGTTATTATTGCATTTTTATGAAGTCATAAAATGAGTCCTCTGTAGGGCAGGACCTCATATTTCATAATAAATCTCTCTCTTGTCTTATTTAGTCCTAATGCAGATTCCTCCACAGCTGATATAAAACAGCCATCTCAACATTTAAAATTTCATAATATATATTTTTCTTAATCTGTGACTCCAAAGGAGAGTTTATCTTCTTCAGTGCCTGGAGGTACAAATAAGAAAATGATTATGAATCATTTTCAGTTGATGTAAGAAATTTATATCACCATTTTTGTGTAGTGCCTAGCGAAATTGAAGTTTTTTTTTCTTTTTGATGAATGATCTAGAGGAAAGGAAGAGCAATAAAATCTGTTGCAAACATAAAAAAATTATGAAAGAATTTAATGGATTATATCATATATGGAAAATAACCAAATATTAAAAAGTATAGCTCAAACCCACACAAATATAGTTAACTGATTTTTGACAAAGGTGCAAAGGCAATTTCACCAAGAAAGGATCGTCACTGCTTCAAATGGTGCTGGAACAATTGGATGTCAGCTTGCAAAATATTGAACCTAAACACAGACTTTATACCTTTCATTAAAGTGAACTCAAAATGGGTCATATGCATAAATACAAAATGCAAAACTTTAAAATTTCCAGAATAATACATAGGAGAAAATCTTGGTGACCTTGGGTTTGGTGATGAGTTTTTAGATACAACACCAAAGGATGGTCCTTGAAGGAAACTAAAATGATAAGGTCAGCTATATTTATTTTCTAGGGTTACCGTAGCAAAGTACCATAAAGCAAATGGCTTAAAAAAACAGCAGTTTATTTTCTCACATTTCTCAAATCTCAAAGTCCAAATTAAGATGTTGGCAAATTCTTTTTGCTTATGAATGGTGTAGGTAGCATCCCTCCTTGCCTCTTCTTAGCCACTGGTAGCTGCTGGCACCCCTTGGTGTTTTTGGCTTGTAGATGAAATACTCCAATCTCTGCATCCATCATCAGGTGATATTTCCCCCTGTGTTTCTGTGTCTAGATCCCTCTCCTTTCTCTTTTGGAGACACCACTGACTGGATCTTGTGCCCAAACTAATTCAGTATGACTTGTTCTCAACTTGATTACATATGCAGAAATTCTATTTCTAATTAGGGTCACACAAATCCTGGGGTTAGGACTTGGGCACATCTTTTTGGGGGAACACAATTAACCTTCATAACATGAACTATATTAAAAGTGTTAAGTTCTGCTCTATAAAAGGCACTGTTAAAAGAATGAAAAGATAAGCTCCAGATTTGGAAAACCTTTTACAAAACACATATCTGCTAAATGATTTGCATCCCAAATATACAAAGAATTCTTACAATTCAATAAAACAACCCAATTAAAAATGGTTCAAAAATTTGAACAAATACCCCACCAAAGAAAATATGCAGATGTCAAATAAATATTTGAAAATATAATCGGTATTATTTTTTAATTACATAAATGTAAATTAAAACACTGATGAGATACCAGTGCACATCTATTAGAATGGCTAATTAAAAAAAAAAATACCAATTGCTGGTGAAGATATGGAGCAACAGGAATTCTCATTCATTCCTGCTGAGATTGCAAAATGAAACTGCCCTTAGTAAGACAATTTGGCAGTTTCTTACAAAGCGAAACACTGTCTTATACAATCAAGAAACAGCGCTCCTAGATATTTACACATCTGATTCAAAAATTAATGTCCATACAAAAACCTGCATGCAAACGTTTATTCATATTACATTAATGATCACCAAAAAACTAGAAGCAACCGAGAGGTTTTTAAATAGGTGAAAGAATAAACTGAAGTAATCCATACAATGGAATATTATTCAGTAGTAAAAATGAGTAAGTTATGAAGCTATGAAAAGTTATGGTGAATCTTAAATGCACACTGCTAATTGATAGAAGCCCGTCTAAAAGAGTACATACTATATGATTCTATTTATATGACATTTTGGAAGAGGCCAAGTTGTAGAATTGTAGAAAGATATGTGATTTCCAGGAACCTGAAGGAGGGGGTAGAATAGATGAAGCTCAGGGAAAATTTTAGGGTAGAAAAACTATTCTGTATGACCTTGTAATAATGGATAAATGATAGTACATAATTATATAACCTGTAGAACTTCACAGCATGCAAAAAAAAAAGTGAGCTTTGATGTCTTCATATTAAACAATCATTTAGGAGGTGATAGGAACTCAGGATGGAATGAATAATATTATGACAAAAAATATCTGAATGTATTTGAAATGCGTAGGGCAACTTTACTGAAGGAAGTAGTGGGGAAAGGTCCTGACCAAATAACTTTGTAAAAGAGTGGTATCTTAAGACTAAAGGCAAAAGAAAATGCACATAATATTGTGTGTACTTGATAACGTAGTTGCCCGTGGAGGTATATGTTAACAGTTTAGATACTGCCGTACATGTATCCTGGAACTGAACAATTCAATGGATGCAAATGGTGTAATAAGCCAAGTTTCTCATCGTTGTGAGAAGCTATAGACCAACAGGGGTGAAAGCTATAATAACATTGTGGTAACACTTTAGAAGTGGAGATCTCAGTACAAACTTACATTTAGGTTAATATTTATATATATGTACAGATGTATATTTTATATTTCTAGATATATGCATATAAACAGTTTAACACATACAAATGTATCCTTGCTCTGTTAGCTGAGGAAGGCTAGAAACAATGTCACCCAATAGCAGCAAGCCCACCTACCGCTCAGATACTGTTTTTTTTAAATAATTTTTTTATTATGTTAGTTACCATACAGTACATCCTTAGTTTTTGATGTAGTGTTCCATGATTCATTATTTGCATATAACACCCAGTGCACCATGCAATACGTGCCCTCCTTAATACCCATCACTGGCCTATCCCATTCCCCCACCCCCCTCCCCTCTGAAGCCCTCAGTTTGTTTCCCAGAGTCCATAGTCTCTCATGCTTCATTCCCCCTTCTGTTTAGCCCCCCTTCATTCTTCCCTTCCTTCTCCTACCGATCTCCCTGCTATTTCTTATGTTCCATAAATGAGTGAAGCCATATGATAATTGTCTTTCTCTGCTTGACTTATTTCACTTAGCATAATTTCCTCCAGTCCCGTCCATGTTGATGCAAATGTTGTGTAATTGTTCTTTCCATTGGCTGAGTAATATTCCATTGTATGTATGGACCACATCTTCTTAATCCATTCGTCTGTTGAAGGGCATCTCGGCTCCTTCCACGATTTAGCTATTGTGCACAATGCTGCTATGAACATTGGGGTGCATAAGGCCCTTCTCTTCACTACGTCTGTATCGTTGGGGTAAATACCCAGTAGTGCAATTGCTGGATCATAGGGTAGCTCTATTTTTAACTTTTTAAGGGACCTCCACACTGTTTTCCAGAGTGGCTGTACCAACTTGCATTCCCACCAATAGTGTAAGAGGGATCCCCTTTGTCCACATCCTCTCCAACATTTGTTGTTTCCTGCCTTGTCAATTTTTGCCATTCTAACTGGCATAAGGTGGTATCTCAATGTGGTTTCGATTTGAATTTCCCTGATGGCTAATGATGTTGAACATTTTTTCATGTGTCTGTTAGCCATTTGTATGTCTTCACTGGAAAACTGTCTGCCCATTTTTTGATTTATTTGTTTCTTGTGTATTGAGTTTGAGGAGTTCTTTGTAGATCTTGGATACCAGTCTTTTATCTGTAGTGTCATTTGCAAATATCTTCTCCCATTCCGTGGGCTGCCTCTTGGTTTTTTTTTTTTTTTTTTTTTGTTTGTTTGTTTGTTTTTTGACTGTTTACTTGGCTGTGCAGAAGCTTTTAATCTTGATGAAGTCCCACAAGTTCATTTTTTCCTTTTGTTTCTCCTGCCTTTGGAGATGTGCCATAAAAAAATTTGCTCTGGCTGATGTCAAAGAGGTTGTAGCCTATGTTCTCCTCTATGATTTTGATGGATTCCTGTCTCACATTGAGGTCTTTCATCCATTTAGATTTTATCTTTGTGTATGGTGTGAGAGAACTTAACCAGAGAGGTAAAGGATCTATACTCTAGAAACCACAGATCACTTTTGAAAGACATTGAAGAAGACACAAAAAGATGGAAAAACATTCCATGCTCATGGATCAGAAGAATAAACATAGTTAAAATGTCTATGCTACCCAGAGCAATGTACACTTTCAGTGCCATCCCGATCAAAATACCAATGACATTTTTCAAAGAGCTGGAACAAACAACCCCTAAATTTGTGTGGAACCAGAAAAGGCCCCGAATCACCAAGGAATTGTTGAAAAAGAAAAGCAAAGCTGGGGGCATCATGTTGCCTGATTTCAAGCTATACCACAAAGCTGTGATCACAAAGACAGCATGGTAATGGCACAAAAACAGACACATAGACCAATGGAACAGAATAGAGAACCCAGAAACGGACCCTTGGCTCTATGGGCAACTAATCTTTGACAAAGCAGGAAAAAAATCCAGTGGAAAAGACAGTCTCTTCAATAAATGGTGCTGGGAAAATTGGACAGATACTGTTTTCTAATACCATTCTTCAATAAAAGAACTTTGGAGTAATACTTGATTGTCAGGTTCTGACAGGAAATATACAAGTGGAGTCTAGAGCATCGTATAGTGCAGAACTTAACAAATTGCTTGAAAACGAAACAAAACACAGTAAAGAGAGTATTTCAGAAAGACCTAGGAACCAACTGAAGGAGCTCTCAATGATCAAAGCTGGAATGATTTGAACCACAAATAAATAAAGTAGTATTGGATTATAACCCCCCACCCCGTGTTGTTCAAAGGTCAACTGTACATTCTAAAATCAAGTGCATTTAAAAAAAAGAGCTTCAAAAATGTAGCTCAAACATACTTACAGGAGAATCATGTATCAGAATGGAAAGCTCTATGCTGGACATCTAATCCCACTTTCCTGATGGGTATAAGGAAGGCACTTAAAGTAATGAACACTGGGTGTTACAGGCAACTGATGAATCATTAAATTACATCTCTGAAACTAATAGTATATGTTAATTAAATTGAACTTAATCCCACTTTCTTTGTTTATTTTCAGTCAGAAATTATTGCTCAGTGATTCATAGCACTTACAGATTTACTGATGGGAAAATCCCTTCTTGAAAGGCATGGTAAGAGAGGGGTTAGGCATGTAGGCTGAGCAAAATGATCTGAGTTTGATTGTTATTCTGATTTATTGTGACTGGGAAAATTGCATGTCATCTCTGAGCCTTAGTCTTCTTATCTATAAAATGGGTCCAATAATCGCATCTGTTTTATTGAATTGTCATATTGATGTAGTGATGTATTGTGGTCAGCACAATTCACATTGGTATGTAGTAAGCCCTGAACAAATTGTGACTGATAATTTTATGGCAAAGGGTAGCATAGCAAGCATGATGATAAGGAATGTGAGATCCACAGACACCCTGGCTTTGAAGCCCACTTCCATCTTCTCTTAATACCACAATGTTGGACACATTTCTAATCTTACTGTGCTTCTCTTTCTACCTAATGGTAGTGCTAATAATAGTACATTCCTCACTGGGTTGTGGTAGCGATGAGTTAGCAGATGTAAATCATGCAGAAAAATGTGTGGCATGTTAATTAATCAATATGTTAATTATTATTATAGAGGTATTTGTATCAAAGAACCTCAAGCTAACTGTCTAAGTGGTTTTGCTATGGTTGTGAAATCAAAGTTTATTTTGAAGATGTGGTCCATATATACAATGGAATGTTACTCAGCTATCAAAAAGGACGATTTCTCAACATTTGTTGCAACATGGATGGCACTGGAGGAGATTATGCTAAGTGAAATAAGTCAAGCAGAGAAAGAGAATTATCATATGGTTTCACTCATCTATGGAACATAAGAAGTAGGAAGATCGGTAGGAGAAGAAAGGGATAAAGAAAGGGGGGGTAATCAGAAGGGGGAATGAAGCATGAGAGACTATGGACTATGAGAAACAAACTGAGGGCCTCAGAGGGGAGGGGGGTGGGGGAATGGGATAGGCTGGTGATGGATAGTAAGGAGGGCACGTATTGCATGGTGCACTGGGTGTTATACGCAAGTAATGAATCATGGAACTTTACATCAAAAACCAGGGATGTACTGTGTGGTGACTAACATAAATCTCTGTACTCAGAGCTGGAGATTCAGCAATGAGAAAGATGAGGTCCTTATGCTGTCAGACTTGGGTAATCATCTGAAGATCTGGGGAGTGGATCCATTTTCACATATTTCCTGGGATACACTGAACATTGTAACAGACTATCTTAGACCTTTTTACCAAAGTTTAGGATCTCTACCATTTGAGGAGTGGCATGACACCGTCTTCTTCTTGGCTGTAACCTTGGAACTTGATAAAATCTTGAGTTCAGAGGATAACTTGAACATGGAGGTGCTATCTGCCTCCCTCTGTAGTCCAAGCATTAAGGGAGGAGTGAATGCTGGTCTTTCATTCATTTATTTATTTTAGTTCTGAGATTCTAGGCATATACAGCTTCAAATTACTTATTTTTACTGAATGATTGCATCATGTTTAGAAACATTTCACTTACAAAAAGCAATTTTTAAAAAATGTTCACTGGATCAGAGTAATTCGGTACACAAACTTTTTTGAATTTATTGCTTGCCCATTTCACCCAATGCACAAGTCAAGGCTAATTCTGCTGCTTGGGGATATTCAAGGGATACTGGTGAAGAACTCTGGAAGGCAGTGGTTCTGTTCCTTGTGTTATCTTTATAGTGTCCTCATCAATGAGCATCTACGCCAATTCCACCCCGAAAGTCCCAACTACCAAATTATAGTCCCAACTGAACTCCCTTTTTTAGTCCATTTTCATGGGGATGGCATCTTCTAATTCTGCCTCAGATCTTTGGTCCAGATGATGAGAGGTACTATGTCTGTTCTATCATCTGGTTCCTTGAGACGGAAAAGACCAGAGGTAGATACAGATGGGCAAGATTAGTCATGCCACAGGTTTGAATTGTACAAACCCAGGTATGAGTCTTATTTCTGGACCTTTTCAATTTTCTGTCTTGGACAGCTTTTTTAACCCCAGTTTTCTCAGTTTTCTTAGTTTTCTTCAACTTCTCAGTTGTTTTAAGGATAAAATTGGACCAATACAAGTAAAATGCTTTATGCAGTGCCTGGCACATGGTAGGTTTCTTTCCTTTCCTTTCCTTTTTTTCTTTTCTTCTCTTTCTCCTTTTCTTTTTAGATTTTATTTGAGAGAGAGAGACAGAGATAGTGACAGAGATAGCAAGAGAGAGCATGAGCTGGGAAGAGAGGGAGAAGCAGGTTCCCCACTGAGCAGGGAGCCTGACGTGGGGCTCGATTCCAGGACCCTGGGATCACGACCTGCACCAAAGGCAGATGCTTAACTGACTGAGCCACCCAGGCGCCCCACATGGTAGGTTTCAATTGAAATTAGCTTTCACTATTATTGATACCAGACAGATTGAATGTATCCTTAATATCCTGAAATAATTTCTTCCAAGGACTGATTGACAAATTTCTTTTGGAATTTGAGGAGTTTAGATAAAAATTATCTATTCGTAGTGTAGAAAACTCTCTGATATGGAAAGTAGTATCAGTAGAATCCAAAGCAACCACTTTCATATTTACTTTGTAGGGGCCTGGGTCACGCCAAGGGGTAGAAGGAAGATCAGAAAACTGAGATAGAGTTGACTTTTAGGATAAGCTCCACCAGTGATTCTTTGTGTTCATTTGGGCAAGTTTGGATTGGTTTTCTAAACTGGTAACATGGGGTTCTTCCTCCCACCTCCGTAGTTTCATTAGCCTTAACCAGACAGAGGCCCTTCCTTCTAGTAAAAGAAGAAGAGCAAACCGACAAAAAAATCATTCTTGCATTTTCCATTATCTTGATTCCTTACCCATATTATTCAGCATTTGTTTTCCAGCCATGATTGGTACACTTTAATGTCAGAACGGTTATGGTAAACAGTCTTTCCCAGTCTTCTGTTGTTGTGTTTGGTTATTTATTTATCAGCGCACAGACCACATCCCTAAATATCTAAAATCAGTTCGCTAACACTTTCCCTACTGAAACCAGATAGATTTGTAAAAGCAAAACAAAGCAAAATTACTTTGCGCTCATGTTACAGAAGTTAACTTTGTATTCATGAGGATGTAGTGATAATTTTTTTTTAGTGTTAGCATTTATTGAGTACATGCTTTGTATCAGACAATGTGCTAAGCAGTTTATGTGCCTTAATCCACAGAATGCATATGTGAAGAAGATACTATTATCCCCATTTTATAGTTGAGCGTTATGCTTAGATTAATAACTTTCCGAATTCAAACACCTTAAAAATGGTGAGCTACAAATCAGGCCAAGATCTTTTTGGCTATGACATTCTTACTTTTAACTACTTGGTTTCTGGAGGCTCTGGAAATTAGGATGGGCATGGAAACAACCACCACTTCTCCCCTGATAATAGAAAAAAAGTAAAGTAAAAAAAACACAAAAAAACAGAGGGAGGTCTTTATAATAAGAGCTTACTGAATGCAATGATGGTTTTTTAGCTGAACATACATAATTAATTTCCTCTCAAATCAATTTAACATCTAAATAATGCAGCACCAGCTAATGGGCTCTCAGCTGGCCAAACATTAAGAGATATATTGTCCCATATACTCATCATAAAGAATGAAGATGAACAACTTGCCTGGTTACATAACATTGTTGTACAACATAAATAAAAGATTCTCTCGTTTTGGCAATTGTTCTGTACTGTTCTAAGTTTTGCTAAATCAGACTTCCTTCTAATCTAACAGATGCCAGCAGTTTAAAAGCAGTTCAAGAATTCTTATTTATATCCGGTGTTCAGCTTTGAATAAAATGGGCCAGCAAATGCAGAGGGAGAGGGGGGAAAAAGCATAACTTAAAAATGGAATTTATTTCCAGCCTTCTAAACACAGATTTCCAATAAACATCCACTTAGAGAACCATTTCATTAAGCTAACTGCAGCCGAAAACAAGTTCCCTGATGTTTCTTTGAGTATTTTATTTTCTAAAATGAATCATTACTTTCTGTGTTTTGGCTTGACAATCTTTCCCCCCAATTGTGTAATTTTGCATTTGTCACTCAGATTGCTTGTATTTCTGGAGAATTGTTCCAAGACATTTATGCTTTGGAACGAGACTCTTATATGGCGGCCTGAGTTTGGAGAAGCCCCCAAACCACCAAGGTGCATTGCTTTGTCCTTTAAAAAGCTGCAGAGGTCTTGACTTCCTCATTCCAATTAAAGTTTAGCAGCCCCTTAAGGCTGATTCTAGAGGTGGCTGCAATGAACTTGTACTAAATGGGATGCATAGCTGTGGCCCTGTGAGGAGGCAGGGGAAATGAAAACCAGGGCTTTTGAAACTGTCTTCTGTCTGTGGTTTGGTAAATAATGCAGAGACTTGCAAACCCATTCTTAACCACTCACCCTCAAGTGACAAACTTTTAATGGAGAACTAATGGAAAGTGAGGAAAATTGAAGCAAAATGTCAGAGGGAAAATTTCCAATATATAAACTCAATGTATGCAAATGACACTTAAGAATAACACTCTGAAAAGTCAATTCATCCCAGAAGAATTTGGCTTTGGAATCTTTGGTTAAATAGTGAAACTGAGAGAGAAGATTCTATGCAATTTACTAAAAGATGATTATATTTCATGCCTGGTTATAAGCATAGGAGGTGCATAGTTAAGAAGGGTATGTTTTATCCATGAAGAAGCTCTCAGTGTAGTAGCTACGTAGTCATTCTACCATTCAAAAGATTAGGTACAATAACGATAATCATAGTAAGCAAGCTGTAGGGCTATTTATTGAGCATTTACTATATGCTAGTAGAGGGCTAACATAATAAAAGGAAATTCTATTATAATAACTTCATGGCAGCCATAAAAATGAGTATTATGATCAACAACGGTAATAGCTAACTGTGTATACTTCTTACCACCTACCAGACAATGTATTGGACACATTACATGGTTCAATCCATTGATCTTCACAAGTAGGTGCTTTATTTTTTTAATAATATTTTTTATTATATTATGTTAGTCACCATACAGTACAGCCCTAGTTTTTGATGTAAAGTTCCATGATTCATTACTTGCGTGTAACACCCAGCACACCATGCAACACGTGCCCTCCTTAATACCCATCACCAACAAGTAGATGCTTTAATTATCCCCACGGTACAGATGAGAAAACTGAAAGGTGGAGTAATTTGCCCAAATTTCAAGGCTACCTAAGATCCTAATTCAGGCAGACTAACTACAAAGTTAATGTAAGCGGTGTACTATCTCTCTGCTATACTCTAATTGTTCGCAGATAAGGTAACAGGGGCTTACAGAGGTCCTCCCCCTTGCCACTGTCTCACAGTTGTTAAAGGGCAGACTTGGGAGTCAAATACAGGTTCTCTGGTTTTTAATCCAGGGTAACTAATGGATCAGGCATGGAATTAGTGAAAGCCCATTATAAAAATGATGTGTTCCGGAAGACCAAAGGTTGGAAGTCAATGACATCTATCTTCAGCTGCCCACCTTCCTGTGAAAGACCGTGCATATGAACTGTAAACTCTATAGGGCCATGTAAATATATGTTTCACCCCTGTACTCCATCTATGCTGTCTCTGTCATGATGCCAAAAATGAGGGGTTTCTACCCTTATTTTATGAGAGTAAAATACATACTAGTGTCTTTTAAACTCTCTGTGTACATAAATGTCTTTCCTTATAATGTGTCTTTTCTAAAAATTTTTCTAAAAATTGTGTTTCATTTGCAATAGAGAGGTCAGAATGAGTCTTTCTTGTGTGTGTTGGTTTCAATTCCCTGATATTTTTTTTAAACAAGTTCTTCTCTTTTCCAGAGTTAGTGTTCCAAACTATCAATTATTTCCTCAGTAGCTTTTTATATCAATATTAAAGGCTGTTTTTATTCCTAAGGAACAGCTATTATTTATTTCATTCCTCTATGACACTTACACCTAATTTCTGCTCTGTCTCATCCTCATTACACAACTGCAAGGTACATATCTTTATCCCTCTTTTAGAGATGAGAAAACTTAGGTTTGGAGAGGCTAAGCAACTTGTCTGGCACGACACACTCAATTAACTTAAAAAATTTATAGCTCTAATTTACTGAGGACCCAACATAGAATTTTAACCCACATCTGCGTAGTTCGAAGGCAGATGCTCATTCTGCTATGTTGATGCTGCCTTTTTTTCCTTGCAGTTAATAAGCTCTAATTATTAGGTTACTAGCTTGTCGATAAAGGAACACATAAACAAGACTGTAATCACGAAGGCGGGCATGTGATCTCTGCTCATTGTACGTGAGAACATTGTGAAACATTCATGCGTCCCCACAATCATTTCCTTTGAAGGTGTTATCATTACTGTCTTATTTCATGGTAGATAGAGGAAGATAATCTGCCAGTATTACCCAGGCAGATAGCATGCTACAGGGTCAGTTACTAAAAGGGTAAAAATCCTACCATGTGCTCCTAAACCAGAATTTAAATTGGCTCTGGACAGAAACAAACATAATAATATCTGAAGGGTTGGGGACATCTATTTCAGACTGCCTGCTCTACCTCAGCAGAACCTTTCCCTTTCTCTAAGAGACTTCCCTCCCCAATTTACAGGCCATGTAAGTGTTGGTAGTGGAGACCGACTTCACTTCCAGGTCCAGGAGGTGAACAGTTGACAGACTTTTAATGAATGAGACCACCACCTTTCTGTGACTAGTGATTGAATCTGGATTGGACATTTGGACCTAGCTGGAGCCCAGTAATCATTCAATTACTAAGAAAAAGGCATGCTTTTTCAGCTCAAGTTGTTAGGCTATTAAGATATAAACGTCATTTGTTGGTTACCAATTTTGCCAGTTCTTGGAGAGAATGTGAGAGTAGAGCCAGCAAATAAGAAGGCAGAATGGTGAGAGAGAGAATTTTGATTTCGTCATTAGAGCATGTGGCCTACTGTTTCTAAAGGACAATACACCATATATTTTCCCATTTTGTTAGTTAATTCATCTCCTACCCCCAAATCCAGTTTTAGTTGGGTTGCTGTCATTTGCAACTAAAATTATACAGCATATTCCAGCATAGCAGCAAAAATACATAAGAAAATAATGAATCGTGCTAAACAAATGATTGGCTTATCCTGCATCAATGCATTTTTTTTATTAAGAATCTATGTGCAAGCCAAGTCTAGAAAACACAATTCTGTTCTTCCTTTTTCCATCCAGGCAGAAATAGTAGATTAAAATACAAACATTTCTTGACTGCCAATACACAAACATATGCATGCATATATATGTAAATAAACTGTCACACAGAGCTGCAGGATTGTTCAGTTAATACATGCCATACATCACCACCCTGTTTAAATCTATGATCGGGAGTATATTTCTTTTTAACAACACGAGCAAAGAAATTATTTCCAATTGCATTTTTACAAATTGCTCTCAATTGTGACATTTATCTTCCATCCCAATCAAGTGTAATTTACCAGAAAGACTGCATAACGTTTCTGTATTTAAAATGTGCGAGGTTTTTGTAAAGGCCCCCACCCCTCTCCCCCTCAAGTTTCCCTACTCAGTGAAGATGGGACCAGCATGATTCAAACAAACTCATCAAGTTGTAATAGCCCCCACAAATCCCATTTACACAAAAATACAATGACCAATTGCTGAGAAGTTTCACTGGTTCAATTCACAGTGAATCAGTCAAAATAGCTTGAAAGTTTGAGGCACAGTTTGATTTGAGGTATCTTAATGAAAAACATGCATTGATGCAGGATAAGCCAATCATTTATTCAGTGATTGAGATACAAAGGGGCAGTAACCCCAGCTCTATTACTTTGGTCTAATGGGAGCTTGGGCCTCTAATCCAGCAGTTGCTAAACCCTAGCACTAGTGAAATCATCAGTGGAAATCCATGATGAAGATGTCGTGGCCACGTAAGAAAAATCAGTGCTAGAGAGAAAGGTTTCTTTTTTGTTTGTTTATTGTTGTTTTTTACCCAAAGCTAAATATATTCCACTTAAGAGGACTGTCCCTAATTGAAGATCATGTCCTTTTACTTCTTTGGGTTGAAATCTTTTTTCTTTGATAAAAGAGTGGTGATAGTAATGATAGTTTTGAAGCCAACTTTCATTGGAAAAACTTAAAAAATGGCAAGCTTGATGTTTCTTGAGTTTTTATTGGTCTGGCAACCAATCCTATTCTTGGTAATAATATTGTTGGGCACTAACATTTGTGGAATTTTAGCATTATGCTAAATGGTTTGTTTACTTAGTCCTCATTCAACGCTACTGCATAAGGGCTATTATTGTTTTTTATTCAGGTATAACTAACATAGTGTTACATTAGTTTCAGGTGTACAGTATTATGATTCAACAATCCTGTACATTGCTCAGTGCTCATGATGATAAGTGTACTCTTAATCCCCTTTCCCTATTTCATCCATCCTCTCCCCACCCCTCTTCTTTGGGACCCACCAGTTTGTTCTCTATAGTTAAGAGTCTGTTTTTTGTCTCTTTTTTTCCACATATGAGTGAAATCATATGGCATTTGTCTTTCTCTGACTTTCACCTAGCATTATATCCTCTAGATCCATTCATGTTGTTGCAAATGTCAAGATTTTAATAAATGCAGAAAAAGCATTTAACAAAGTATAGCATCCGTTCATGATAAAATCTCTCAACAAAGTAGGTTTAGAGAGAACATACCCCAACATAATAAAGGCCATGTATGACAAACCTACAGCTCATATCATCCGTAATGGTGAAAAACTGTAAACTTTTCCTTTGAGATCAGGAACAAGATAAGGATGTCTACCCTCACCAGGTTTATTCAACAGAGTACTGGAAATCTTAGCTACAGTAATCAGACAAGAAAAATAAAAAACATCCAAAATGACAAGGAAGAAATAAAACTTTATTTGCAGATGACATGATGCTATATATAGAAATCCCTAAAGACTCCACCGAAAAACTGCTAGAACTGATAAATGAATTCAGTAAAGTTGCAGGATAGAAATGAATATACAGAAATCTGTTACATTTCTATATACTACCAATAAAGTAACAGAGAAATTAAGGAAATAATCCTATTTATAACTGCAAAGGTGCTAATATTGTCTCCATTTTATTGCTGAGGAAGTTGAAGCCTATGGAACTGAAGGAACTTTCCAGGTAATACATAGTCTTCAAGGAGAGGAAGCCATCTTTTTCTGCCCCAAAGTCTTGTTATTCAGAATTTTACCATATCTGTCATTCTGAATGTGACTTTGCTAGATCAGGGAGTATGATGGTGATATCTTTTCAAGCCAACTTGGCAAAAGAAACCTGAGAATGATGGCTGGCAGATACTGAAATGAGAATGGGGGTGTGGATTTATAGGTGTCCTGTTCTGGAAGGCTTTGGGACCAAAAAAATGCATGGCCTGACAGAAATGGAAAGAGCTGCAGAAACCGAAAACTGCTTTTTTATGTTGTGGGTAATACATGTGACTGGGTAAATATCCTGGATGATTGTTGCCATGCACTTTCTACCATGTTGTATTGCTCTGGATACGTGAGCGTAGGGCCATCTCTGCGCACGCTTTCTCCCTCTCCTCAGAAAAATTACTCTTAGATGAATTTTCTTAACTCCAGGAGATTTCTAGGTTTCTTACTTGCCTTCTGAACATTAGGTCTAATATTCCAGAAAGCCAAGAGCCTAAAAGCATTACAGAAGGCACTTTTTTTTTCCTATTGATAAAGAAAGAGTGCCTGTATGTGGGGCTAAAATAAACAGAATATAACCCATGTCATGGGCATATCCTAAGGTGGCCCTATGATTCCACCTTCTGATATAACACCTTTCTGTGGGCCCCTCCTCATCATCGAGGGCAGCACCTGTGACTTTCTTCCAGCCATCTGAATATGACGAGTGTGATGGGATGTCACTTCTGTGATTATTTATATAGGATTCTAATACTTGTCTTGGTAGAGCTCTCTTGCTCCTGCTGGCTTTTCAGAAGCAAAGTGCCTTATTATGAGCTGCCTGTGGCATGTGGTGAGGAACTGAGGTCACTTGAGGTCAGTTTAGCCCGTTGTCCACAGCCACTAGGAAACTGAGGTCCTCATTCCTACAGCCTGCAAAGAACTGAATTCTCCTAATGACAACATGAGCTTGGAAGTGAATCCTTCCACTCTGGTGGGACTTCAACGCTGGCCAACACCTTGTCTGTAGTTTAGCAGAGGACCCAGCTGTGCTTCTAGTCCTGAGACACAGAAACTGTAAGATAATAGGTGCACGCTCTTTTAAGCTGCTAACTTGTTGGCAATGCTGCTACACAGCAATGGATCACTAATATACCAAGTCTGTGGCTTGGGAGGCTTAGGTGTTGGTGGTGAAGTTCCTTGAGCAGGAATATCTAAGGGAGGATTGGAATCTCAGGATGTAGAAAATGAGGTGAGTTCAGTTTGGGAAGGTAAAGTTTGAGGTGATTAAGGGAATATAGATAGAAGATGTTCAATAGGCAGAAAAAGGCATGATTCTAGGGCTTCTCAAAGGAGACTCAAACTAGAAATCAAGCCCTGGAAGTCACTAGTTCTTATAGGTTGGGTTCTCTAGAAGCAGACTCTCAGATGGAAATTCATATGCCGGAATTTTATTAGGAATGTCCTGAGATCAACACCTGTGTGAGAAGAGAAGGCTACAGGGTGGGGTAGTGGGAGAACATGTATGCAGTGTAGACTCAAAACAGGCTTCCACTTACTCCAGGGGGAGCTCTGTAGCTGGGATGACACAGCGAGGGGAGTGGGCCTTTACACTCCCTCATCACTCGACAGTCGGTGCCAGCTGCCCATGCGAAGGCTTGACCTTGGGTAAAATAGCTTTCTTCAGCTGAGAGAAATTTCCTGGAGAGGGCTGAGACCTCAGGCTTATTAGCTGCCAGTACTGCCTGACGCTGGAGGAATAACTCGTTCAGCAGCACAGGGAATCTGGGCATCCATAAAAATGTCCATTGTATCCGCAGCTGAAGCCATGGGCATGGCTGTGAGTCCTCTCAGGAAGTCGGAAGACTGAGAAGAAAAGAGGGACAAGGACAGGGACGAAATTCTGGGAGAAACCCAGGGACACCCCAAAGTGAAGAATGGGATGATATTACTGAAGAATTAAATGAGTGGGAGCACTTAGTTTTGTATATGGTGAACAGCACTCTACAGTTTTGGAGGACAAATGATATCAAATAAAAGGTTCATATTCTGTGACACAAAACATATTTAATGTACATTAGATCTATAAGGCAGATACTCACATTTTAAAAGATATGTAAAGTCAAGATTACTCTTTGGCTCCGCATAATATATGTAGTTTTACTATTTTTCTTTCTTTTTTTTTTTAAAGATTTTATTTATTTATCTGAGAGAGAGAAAGCAAGAGAGATCACAGAGAGAGAAGGAGAAGCAGACTTGCTGCTGACTGAGCTGAGAGCCCGATGCGGGGCTTGATCCCAGGACCCTGAGATCATAACCCCAGCTGAAGGCAGCCGCTTAGCAGACTGAGCCACCCAGGTGCCCCTACTGTTTTTCTTTTAATGATAATGAAGCTTTATTGCTTCTTACCACTCAACACAATTAACTGAACACTGAGTAAGTGCCGGGCACTACACTAGTGCTTGGTCAGAAGTGATCCATGTAGTCTGGTGAGGGTTACAGGCAGGAAAGAGATACATACCGTGCCCTCTGGCAAGTACCTGGCATGGGCAGCACAGAGAAGGTGCCCCGAGCCTGGAGTCATCCAGGACTGCTCCCACCTTGCTCATCATTCCATGCAGATGAGTTGCCTAGGCATGGGGTGGCTTCTGCGTCAGGAAGACCTGGGCTTCATTTCCCCTATTGTTTAGCACTACACAGCCTCAAAGGAGTGACTTAACCTTAATCAACCACAGCTCCTGCATTTGTAGAATGGAGAAATAACCATTAACCCACAGAGTTGCTTGCTCTAAGAGCTATTTCTGATTCATTAGTTCAACAAATATTTATTGAGTGTCCACAACATGCCAACTTTGTAATAACTTTTTTTCTGAAAGTTATCTCATCACATCTTTCAGATATGAAATATACCATACTGGCAAACATGAACATGTCCTATAGTGGAAAGAGTCTCATGACAGATTTACAAGCATTAAGGAACCAGCTAGATAAGTCATGTAATTCTTAGTAAACAAGAGTAAGAAATTAAGCTGACATCTTTTAGGAGTCAGGAATTTGATAACTTACCATTATCTGACAGGGTAGGAAAATTATGCTATTAACATCAGGGATAGCATTTTACATAGTGAAACTTGTCAGCTCTGGTGATTTTAGAGAGCATCGATGTTTGAATGATTCTCCTCTGGACCCCTTCTTTTATTCAGAGACAATTGCTTTCCATCATAGTCTTTCTCATATCAAAAATGTGCACTTTGACCGTGTGACACATGCACAAAGATGACAGACTAAGCTAAGAAGGGAAATTTTAAATTGCTGAGAGAGAGGCAGCTTTGATGAAACATTTTAATGGAATGGTATGGGTGAGAGATGTTTAATCTCCAAGACCACGCCAGCACTTTTTACCAATGTTCATTTGTCAACAGTGTGCTTCCACCAATTTCTTTAAAGGCCTTTTAAAGGAAACCTGTATCATAAACCAAAATGTTATTTGAGACTGAAAGAGGAGCTCATCAATAAATGTGTGTTGAATCACTCATTAAGAAAGCATTCTGCTTTTTACCTTTATCCCACTTTCAGGGGACTTCTTCATGTGTTACATAGATTTTATCACTTTTTGTTCCTCCTCACAAGACAAGTTGACATATACTAAATGCCACTATGTGCCAGGAACTGTGAAAAGTACTGGATGTATATCTGCTCATTTAACTCCATGTATGAGCTGCGTACCACGATGAGCCCCAGTGCCCAGCTGAGGAAACATATGCCTTCGAGAGGTTAAGTAAGTCCTGTAAGTGGGAAAGACAGGTTTCCATGATGGGGTTTTAGGTAAATAAGTAATTTAGTGATCAATCATACCTGTGTCACATGCTGCAAAGAAAACTGTGAAAGGAGGGAGTGTTGGAGGAAGGGCATCTGGGAGGAAAAAGGGGCTTTAAGCCAAGTCTTTAGAAGGGGGTGAATTGATACACATAAAGTAAGAAGCATAAACTTCTGTTGTGTAAGCCACCCAGTTGGTTGTGTTTGTTATGGCAGGTGTAGCGAAATAATACATTGGGTAATGACTGACTCTGTCTCTGTCAAACTGGCTTTTCTTGAACTCTGATTTCCATTGCTTTCTATATGTCAAGCTAAGACTTCTTTTTTACTACATTCTATCCACGTGGCTCTGTCTTCTTTTTCTCCTCATCTTGACTCAAAGTAATTGATAGACTAGAAATATATGCAAATGCTTTTTATTGTCTTTACTAGTGTTATTTATTACTTCCAGCAGGCTGACTGCAGTGATGTAAGCTTGCTTGCCAAGGTGCCCACTTTTTAACCTCTAAGTCTGTGCCTATCTCAAACATCTATATATACTTGGCATGGAAGCTGTTCATGAGCAGATGAGAGAACTTCTCCCAGCTGCCATGGGGGCCATAAATTCAAGTGAGCTCATTATTTTCTTTTCTGATGCATAATGTCGCTCTAGAAAATCATCATTTAATCAGCAGTAATGACTCTCATATTTCTGCTGCACTGCTTGTTAATCTCCCTACCTAGTATAAAGAGATTCTTTAGCAATGCGAATAAAATTTTAGCTTAGAAACAGAGCTATAGAGAGGATGGGGTCTTACCCCATTCTTTTACTATCCTATAGCCTGGGATAGTCCCAGAAACAAAACAACAATTGTACTCCATCTACTATACTAAGATTTTCCATGGAAGATGATCAAAAATAGGAAGTGATTCACTTGAATTTAATAATCTTGAGAAATACCCAGATGCTTGCATCCCATGATCTATTACACATTTATCAGAAGGCTGTGACGTCACGCCCTGCCAACACTTACCTCTCTATCCTCTTGTGTGCCACTGTCCCTCTTGCTCACCATGTTCTAGTCATTTCAGCCTTCACGGACCCCTTGAACATCAAGACCATTCCAACCTCAATGCTTTTATACATGTTGTTGCTTCTACCTGTGACCATTTCCCCCTGTGTTCTTTTCCTGATAACTTCTATTTTGAGAACTTGTTTCACTGCCACTTTTTGGAGGAAGCCTTCCCTGAATACCCCAGGACACAATAGGTTCTATAATAGGTCCCAAAAAATGCATGGTAGTTTTCTTCAGAGCAATGGTCGCAATGACATTAAATATTTATGTTCAAAATCAATAACCCATTAGCTCTGTCCCTAATATTTGGAAGGGCAAAAATAGGGGGCCATTCCTTTCAGACTATCAATCACACACATGTATCCAGAAGATGCTGCAAAACATTTCTGTCTTTTTTTTTCCCCTTCGAGGGGCTTATTTCTTACACCCAGTCTTCCCGTCTGGGCCTTTCACTCTTCCTTTCCATCCTGAGGTGCTTCGGTTCCACACCCCAGTACCACCATCCCCAGGTTGGGTCAGATTTGTTCAGTATTTGGGGTAGCTGGTAGAAGGCGGGAAGACTGGCGGATTGGGAGGGCTTCAGACTAGAAGAGAGGGAGACAGAAAAGCATTTGTTTCCTTTTCATCGAGGAAGGAACACCTGAAAGACAAAGAAAGCTCTTTCTTAGAAATATTGGCTACTTCTCACAGTATAACTCAAGAAAAAATAATTCAGGACTATCTTTGCGAATGTTTCCTCAGTCCATTCCCCATCAGAATGGTTTTTCTAAAATACAATTACGGGCCCAAACTTTATTTATTTGACAGAGAGAGAGAGAGCCAGCGAGAGAGGGAACACAAGCAGGGGGAGTGGGAGAGGAAGAAGCAGGCTCATAGCAGAGGAGCCTGATGTGGGACTCGATCACATAACGCCGGGATCACGCCCTGAGCCGAAGGCAGACGCGCAACCGCTGTGCCACCCAGGCGCCCCTGGGCCCAAACTTTAAAATGCTGCAGGGATTCCCCTTGCCCTTTAGGATAGTGTAGGAGAATGCTCACATCTTTCAGCACGGGACACGATTTCCTCCATGATCCGATGAGCCGATTTTGATCTGCCTCTCTAGCATCAGCTATTGCTCTTCTCTTTTTGCCCCAGGTGCTTTGTGTCCAGGAACACTGGCATTCTCACAACTCTCCAGAAGGTGCCGGCTCCCTCAGCCCTTATCTGTCCTCCCCCCTCCTCTCCACCTGGCTGACTCTTATTTCAGACTTCAGAACCCTCTTGAGATGCTTTCCTTTTGTGAGGTCTTCACAGATCCTTATCCCACAGAGTAAGGGAGAATTTTATAGAAAATTAAAATACATATATTTTTTATAAAAATTTAACCTTTCCTTAGAAAAATTATGTATTACCTACCTACCTATCTAGAAAATTATGTTGCACTTGCAGGGTTTCAGTTACTAGTTTAAATATGCCTTATGCATGTATAAAATATATAACATGTATAAAACATAATTCTCTAAGGTCAACAACCCTGTTGACAGATGGGAAACTAAGGTCCCAAACTTAAGTAACATATCCAAGTTTCCACCATTTCATAGGAGTAGAATGGGAATTTAAACTGAAGTAACCTCTTTCCAGAACTCACGCTGTTTACCACTACCCAATTTAGCTCTGCAATGCTCTGTCTTGAACAAACACCTATTATTTGTGTATACATCATGCCATGTAAAGTAGTTTATTTTTGTGTGTGTGTCCATTATAAGACTGCCCCAAGACCAAAACCAATCCTGCTTAATTTTTGTAGGATTGGTACAGTCCTTATCATATAGTAGTATTTGCTGAATTTATCTTCTGTGTAGGTTATACAAATTTTGGAGGCTGGCTTCCTTGCCTGATCAAGTATTTTACCTTTCATCTTATCTTCTGGTTAAGGATTGAAATGTTAATATTCTCAGTATAATTACGTTTAATTATTGCCGTTTATGTTTCTGTGCCCAGAGGCGAAGATTGTGTCTTGTGAATAAATCAAAATAATAAATGAGCACAGTACAATTGCAAGGAAGGTCAGTTGATGCTTCTGGAAATAGGAAATGCCCCCACCGTAGACTCCTACATTTCAGGATTTCCACACCAAGTGGGTGGGGGATCCACAGGGGAAAGAGCACCCAGAGACACTTAAAGGGAATTTACTGGATATGGAATAAATCCTGCTACTTAAATATTAAGAGTCTCTCAAATTAACTAATAAAAATACTTCATATATTCTCAAAATTGATCAAATTTGAAGGCCTAGTGTGATACTTAGGAAGCAGTGTCATAAGTCTTGAGGATGGATTGGATGTTGGGGAAGAGAGAGATGGCCACATTTCTGGCTTTGGCTTGTTGGAAGGAGGTACTAAGATTCAAGAAAGGGCACACAGGAGGAAGATCAAATCATATGCATTTCTCCAAATCAGGAGGGAGGTCAACACCATAGAAGAAAAAAGTAATGGTTCTCCGGCTTTGAATATACACCTCTTCATTTGGGAAGGGCAGAAATCCAACTGGGACTAATTTAAACATAAAAAAAGGACTGTGTTGGCTTTGGGAACCAAACCTTAATAAGGGTAGGTGTAGATTTGACCTTAGGGACAATTAAAAGTGGGGACTCACAGACATGGTTTTAGATATAATTTACATGTAGAGACATGCAAAGATATTAATTGGACAATTCTATGTAACACAAATGCCTATTAAGAAACAGAACATTTTAAAATTGAAAATACAAATTCTTTAATCATTATAAAGCAATTCAAATTTTCTATTTCTTGTTTAGTCAATGTTATTGACTAAATTGTGTCTCCCCAGAATTCATATGTTGAGGTTCTTACCCTCAGTGTGACTGTATTTGGGGAGAGGGTCTTTAAAGAGGTACTTAAGGTTAAATGAGGTCATATGGGTGATTCTTTAATCCAGTAGCACTGGTGTCCTAAAAGAGAGGAAGAGATATTAAGGATATATATGCACGAAGAAAAGACTATGTATGGATATAGCAAGAAAGTCACCATCTACAAGCTGAGGAGACGGGTATCCTAACACCTTGATCTTGGATTTCAGCCTTCATATTGTGAGGAAATAAATTTCTGTTGATTAAGCCATCTAGACTGTGGTATTTTGTTAATGGCAGCCATAGAAAACTAATGCATTCAGTTTGAGTAAGTTTTCTTTTTTAAGGGATTTATTCATTTCATCTAAGTTATGAAACATTTACCATAAAATTTTTGTGATATCCTATTGTTATTTTTTAATATTTTGTTTTATATTGTTGCCCCTCTTTAATTTCTGATATCGATTATTAATATTTCCCTTTCTTGCTGTGTTCTAATAAGAATTTATCAATTTTATTGCTCTTTATAAAGAACAAATCTTTGACTTTTTTATATTCTCTAATTTGTTTTCTAGTTCATTGATTTCTGTTTTTATTTTACTACTTTTTTCTATTTTGGTTTTAATAATTAATGTTTTTTGAGATTTTTTTTTTTACAATGGTTAGGAACTTATAAAAAAATTTAATTCCAATATAGTTAACATGCAGTGTTACATTACTTTCAGGTGTACAGTATAGTGATTCAACGATTCCATACATCATCTGGTGTTGGTAACAAGTGCACTCCTTAATCCCCCATTACCTATTTCACCCATTCTTTTTTTGAGATTCTTGAGGACACATGGATCACCAATTTTACAAATTTCTTCTTTTTTAATACATTCATTTAAAGCTATACATTTTTCTGTAGGAGCTACTGTACCTGTAACATACAAATTTTGATATGTTGTGTTTTTGTTTCATTGAGCTGAAAATATTTTCTGGTTTACCTGTGATTTCTTCTTTGATGCATGGTAATTTACAGTTGATTGTTTCATTTCCAAATGTTTGGAAATTTTTAAAATACCTTTTTGTTATTGATTTCTAAGTTCTAATTCTAATTCTAGTCTGCATAATTTCAATTCTTTGAAATTTACTTAGATTTTTTTAATGCCAAAAAAGGATCTATCTTCAGGCATGTTCCTTGTATACTTGCATTCTACTATCATTAAATGTAGTACTTTTTAAACGTCAATTATATCAGTTGGTTTATAGTGTTATTCAAGTCTTTTTTCCCCTCTCTTTATGTTCCTGTGAGAGGTGAGTTAAAGTCTCCAACTTTGTGATTTTGTTTCTCTCTCTTTCCTTGGTTTTCTCTATTTCTACTTTATACATTTGGGAGCTTTTGTACAAATTGTATATGCATTTAAGTTTTTTTTTTGTCTTCTAATTGATTTCTTTACCATTATGAAATGTCTTTCTTTGTCTCTGATAATACTCATTTTGAAGCACACTTCTAATACTTTAGTTATACCACTTTTTAAAAAAGATTTTATTTATTTATTTGACAGAGAGACAGCCAGGGAGAGAGGGAACACAGGCAGAGGGAGTGGGAGAGGGAGAAGCAGGCTCCCAGCGGAGGAGCCCCACGTGGGGCTTGATCCCAGAACTCCGGGATCACGCCCTGAGCTGAAGACAGACGCTTAATGACTGAGCCACCCGGGTGCCCCATACCACTTTTCTTATTCTTACTTTCTGTATGGTATAGCAGTCACCTTTTTTATTTTCAAATGTTTTGCATTTTTATTCATTCTTGAAGTATAATTTGGTATCTTATGTTTTTATCCTGACAGCTGCTGCCTTTTAATTTGATTCTTTACTCCATTTATAACATTATTGATTTATTTATGTATCTAAGTATGTCATCCCTGTGAGTTCTCTAAGTTCCGACTTTTTATTCCTGTTTCTTCCTATATCCCTCATTTTTTGTGTTGAAGTATTTTTAGTGTACATTGTATGTCCTCTAATGACTTTTTAAACTATACTTTCTTCCATTAATTATTTTTAGCAGTAAGTCTAAAGATTATAACATGTATCTTTAATTTATCAATATCTACTTTCACAAAATAGTTTTCTTGCCAGTATAAGAATGTTACAAATGTATGCTCCATTTACTATCCTGATGCCTTTCATATCTTTTTGTCATATATTTTACCTTTCCATTTTCTTTAAACCACACATTACACCATTACATTACTTTTAACTTAAAGAATCAATAGTTTTTTAGGCATGTTTAAAAATCATATATTAAGAATAATTTTTTAAGCACTCTTTATATTTAATGACCTATTTACTCTTTGTGGTGTTTTCTATTCCTTCCTGCACCATCAAATTTGTATCTGCCATTATTTTTTTTCAGCCTAAGAAATTAAAAAAATTTTTTTGTGGTGCAAATTCATAAAGATGATTTAGTTGTCTTCTCTGAAAGAATTTTTATTTGACCTTTATTTTTGGATGGTATTTTCACTGGATATAGAATTCTAGTTTGACTGTTTTTCTTTCACAGCTTTTCCAGTGTCTTCTAGCCTCTAACACTCTTCCGGTTAAAATTATGCTGACAGGAGCACCTGGGTGGCTCAGTCAGTTAAGTGTCTGCCTTCAGCTCAGGTCATGATCCTGGAGTCCCAGGAGTGAGCCCCGCATCTGGCTTTCCACTCAGTGGAGAGCCTGCTTCTCCTTCTGCCCCTCACCTCTCATCCTGCTCATTGCTCTCTCTCTCTTCCTCTCTCTCTCTCTCAAATAAATAAATAAATAAAATCTTAAAAAAAAAATGCTGACATTTTTCTTGGTTGTTACCATACACATAACGTATCTCCCCTCCCTCACCACCACTCTTGGCTGCTTCTAGGACTTAAAAAAAATATCTTTGTATTGCAGTAGTTTGATGCCTAGGTATAATTTTTGTTCTTAGGTATGCTTTGCTTCCTATTTGTTCTGCTTGGAACTTGCTGAGAGTTATGACTGTATGAACTGACATGTGTGGTAGGCAGAATAAGATCCCCCAAAGATATCTGTGTCCTAATCTGCAGAATTTGTACATATGTAAGATTACGAGGCAAAAGGGAACTGAGTTTGCTGATGGAATTAAGGTTGTTAATCTGCTGACTTTCCAATAGGGAGCTGAAGGGAGAGGCTGGTGGTCAAAATTTTGGCCATTAAACAAGGTATAACGTCCATGAGAAAAAACTAGGATCTGGAGATGTGGGAAAAGCAGATTACATAACATTACATAGGCAGAGACCCAGGCCCTTGGGAGTTCCTTACCCAGGGGCTACAGCTTTAGAAAGGCAGGGTCCAGTGGAATATCCAGCTAAAGGCTGGAACTTTTCTCACTTGAGAAGTTTCCTTGGCCAGTAAACTATGATGCTATTATGTGTTCTATACATGAGAAGTAATTGACTTGCTGGTTTAAGGTGACAATTAGGAAGATAAAACCCTATGCTTAGCAACACTGATATCCATATGATCCCAGCCTGGAATATGCCTTCCACTGCTCTCTGATGCTGTGCTAATGGAGACTTGTCTGTACAGTCAAGATCAGAAGCTGTTGGGTGGATTAAGAAAATCTCCTTGATTTCTCCCTTGTAATACCCTCTTCATCTAGATGTACGTCTCACTGGGGGAAGAATTACCTAGAGTTATAGATCACTGAGCCATCCACTCTTTATCTTTAACCACAATCATCTCATTTCAGAAACAAGTATGTTTTTATTTTTTTAATTTATTTTTTAAAAGATTTTATTTATTTATTTGACAGAGAGAGACAGCGAGAGAGGGAACACAAGCAGGGGGAGAGGGAGGGGAAGAAGCAGGCTCATAGGGGAGGAGCCTGATGTGGGGCTCGATCCCATAATGCTGGGATCACGCCCTGAGCCGAAGGCAGATGCTTAACCACTGTGCCACCCAGGCGCCCCAGAAACAAGTATGTTTTTAAATAACTTTTTTTTTTTTTTAAGTACAAAGGTACTATTCATTTATTGTAGAAACTGGGAGAAGCTGGATGGAAGATGAAAATAATTTAGTAAGTGCTTATTTCAGATACAGTGGTGAACAAATCCTGTAGTATTCCATAAGCTTATCTCCCATAAGTAATCCCGGGTAGCTTTTTTGTTTTGTTTTGATTTGGCTTTATTGGGAGCATGCTCCACATATCTGTTTATCTCCCTGTTTCAAATTTAACAATGTTGGAGGGAAAATATGTCCCTATCATTTCCTATTTATTGTATGGCTGCACAGTATTTGTATTCCATTTCAGAAATCTAAACCACTCTATTCTACTTACTAACTACTGCCTTTGGACACTTCTTATCTATACCATCTTTCTAAGTCTCTCTGACCCCTCAGACCAACCCTACAACCCCATAGTCTATAACTTCAAGACCCTTTTCATCTCATTTTCAACTTCCTAGTTCTCTTATCAATGATTTGATTGCAAATAGGTCAGTCAAGCAGCTTCTTTATAAGACTAATTCAGATTCTCTCTGAAGCCGATGACTTGGTTCAGACATCTGCATTTTGAATAAAGTCAGACATCCTTAATCCTCATAACCATTGATGCAGAATAAGCTCCCTACACATATGTTTAAGGTACTTTAGGCTAAAAAATATTCTTCAAGGAAGATATATTTAAGCAAAAAATTGCACATTGTAAACCTGATTCTTGCCCCCATAATTCATATTGATGAGGTTTGCGCATACTTGAGAATGTATTTCAGTTTTGATTACTGTAATCCAACGTAGTGTTGGTTTCTTTGGAAAGAACCCAAAATCTGATACAGTATTGCTTTTCCAAGCTGCATTTTATAAAAGCAACACAACTGAAAAATTCTAGATATATAAAGAAAATTCAGGTTCTGTATTTCCAATTAAATATTTACAGCAAGGTTGTATGCACAATGTAATTGGTCATGCATTGAAGAAGAAAGAGAGAGAGAGACACACACACAGTATAAAAATACATGGAAATGGTATTGAGAAAGAATGGCATTCCCATGCTTTAGTCACCTCGCTATTCATTGAGGCCAATGTCCAAGGATTTTAAATTATACTTCTTTTCTGGAAAGAATCATAAGATTCCTTTAGGCATTCCAAAACAGAGAACTGAACTTAATAGTGGGAAATAGACCCAAGAACCTGTCTTCTCGGCTGGCTGAAATATAGTATTTTTCCTTTAAAATAATGTTGAAGGAAGGTGAACCTTTAAACCTGCAGATTTGCAGCTTAAAACTGTAATTTATTTTTCCTGGCAACAGTGGCAATGTTCCTAGATTTATGTGGAAAAGAAAAAATATAATTCCTCTATCTGAAGTGGACAAAGCTCTAGGAAGGAAAGAAAATGAGGATTTTGACCTTCACTGTTAAAACAGGAAATAGACTTTGGGAATGTCATATTCCATTGTCCAATCCTCTGAGAATTTTGGAAGGGACTTATAGAAGAGCATTTATGTATTCAAAGTACTCAAAATTAAGTATAAGGCTCAGACAGCCCCAGATACTACTGAATTAAAAGAACGTTATCAGCTAATAGTAATGGAAGGCTGAAAAGGTTTAGAATTTGAAGAAGCTTGAGAGAGATGACAGCAGAGTGCTTATTGCTTAGCAGGAACCTGTGAGTTGGAAAGGGGACATATTAGTTTTATTTATTTTTATTTTTTTATTTTTTACTTTTTTTAATAATAATTTTTTATTATGTTAGTTTTAATCACCTTCATCACTTTTGGACTTGGTGCAAAAGCCAAAACAGGAAAATTCTAAATTTCTATATTCTTGAGCAAATTGTTAATTTATGGTTTTGTAACTTATTTAAAAGTGAAACATATTTCATATGAATTGTGGTATTGCTTCTTTATATGCAGGAAATATGCTGACAGCAATAGGGGAAAAAAACGGGCTCCTGAATCTGAAAAAACATCAGCATAATATTTATTGAGCTTACATACCTGAAACACACAATGACCTAAAATGATGGGTTGGCCCTGGAAATTTTCATTGTAGTCCCTGAGACATCTCCTTCTTAGATTGTTGTTGGTATCTGATGATTGCTCCACTGGTATTGGCTCCCTAGAGTTTAAAGTGAAGAGAGAATATCCAGGAGCAGATAAACCTCTCTGATTTCACAAAGAACAGCCAAAGATAAACTTAGAGCAGTGATATTCCTGACTCTCAGATTCTTTTTTCCTATTAATGTAGTTGGTTTCTCAATCTATTCAAATATAGTATGCATTTTTATAATTACAATTTTTAAGTTAACTTTTTAAATTATAAGAGAAAACATGCTATTGTACAGAACTTGAAAAATATATCTAAGCAAAGAGAACAAGGTAAATATCGTCGTCTCTTTATTTTACCAAGGGCCTGTCTCTGTCCTTCCTTTTTCCCCACACACATACAAGAGTTGGGAGGGGAAGAAAAATATAGGCATTTAAGGGGTGCCTGAGTGGCACAGTTGGTTAAGCTTCAGACTCTTGGTTTTGGCTCAGGGCCTGATCTCAGGGCCCTAATCTCAGAGTTGTGAGATTAAGTCCTGCGTCAGGGTCATCGCTCAGTGAGGAGTCTGCTCGGGATTCTCTCTCACTCTCCATTGCCTGTCCCACTCCTGTGGGGGCTCTCTCTCTCTCAAATAAATAAATAAATCTCTAAAAAAAGAAAATATGGGGTTTTTACCCTTTCATTTACAATTATATCCTGAATACTTCTCCATATCATGAACACTTCATTGAAATATCATTGTTAATGGCTATTTCTTATTTTATTATAATTTATCAAACTACTTCTCTGCTGTTGGATACAGGTCAGTACTTCACAAGACATATAAGCCATGATTTTTTTTTTCATGAACTCCTGTGACTCCAGCTACCTTTCAAATGTTGGTGTTCCTCATAAGTCAATCTTTCACTTCTCTTCTTTGTTCTTATCTTTCTCCTTCATCAGTTTTATCCATTTCCATTTTTCCCAAGCCCCTTCTGTATGCTTCCATATGTTCAGTCCTCTCTCTTGAGTCTGAAGCCCTATATTCCTTTGTCTCTTCATTATCGTTGCCTACGTTTCCATGAGTAACACGAACTCAGAAAAGTCCTCAGACTTGATTCTCCTGTAATATGCTCAATGTTACACTTGTTACCTGGTTCTCCTAATCAAGACCTCGGAAATCTTCTCAACTTCCTCTCATTGAGTTTGTACTTGGAACAATCCGCCTTGGGGCAGTTGTCTAGTCTTGGGTTGCATGGTATACAATATGGTTGGCTCTACCAGCAACGTACAGGGTAATTTTTCTCAAAAACAATTGAGGATGTTATAGATTCTAATTGGCATGTCTAATACAGTCCTTGAAAATATTTTTTTCATCAAGCTGAAAAGAACGATGGTTGTGTTGGATATGTCCCTTAAATATTATATGTACCCTAATTTATATAGCGTAAGAATCACTGTAGGTAGAGTTGTAGTTCACAGGTACTTGTGGAATGGGATGTGTGGAAGATTCATGTTCTCTGTTCTTGGGAAGTGTAGTTGCCAGTGAAGACAAGATTGGTTTATGTGAAAGAGTCGTATAAAAATAGTGGGGAAGGCCTGAGTGTTCTATTGAAGAGCTTGGCCTTTTTTTTTTTTTTTTTTTTGTAGATAATAGAAAGCTATTAGAAGGTTTTCATGAGAGGGGAGGGGGCTGGGGGATTGGGATAGGCCGGTGATGGGTATTAAGGAGGGCACATACTGCATGGTGCACTGGGTGTTATACGCAAATAATGAATCACGGAACATTACATCAAAAACTAAGGATATACTGTATGGTGACTAACATAGCATAAAAAATTATTATAAAAAATAATAAAATGTAATAAATAAATATCTATTATTTGTAAAAAAAAAAAAAAAAAGTGCCATGATAAAAACTTTCTGAAAGACGAATTTGGAGTAGAAAGCGGGATGCCACGTGGAGAGACAGGAGATGTATCAGAATCCTTTTGTGCTCCACATTGGACCTTCTCGGTCTTTCCTCTAATTCCAGCCCTGCTTCAGAGACCAGCTTCATGCATGTGTGAGTGACACAGCCTTGTCTGAGGCACATACCCCATAACTCTTGCTTTGCCCAGGGGTTTCTCTGCTGCAGGCACGGCAGGCCTGTTTGGCAGTCAATTCTAGACACTCATGCAAGTACAGCCCAGGATTTGGAGAAGTTAGACCTCCAGGGAGCAACTTTTGACTAATGTGGGACTGAAGCCCCTAGACAAATGCTTTCTCTTTTCTTCCCGTGGTCCATAGAGGCATTGCATAAGATTTCTCAGCTGCCTCCATGGGACTGAGGGGCCAGTTGTCCCTGGAATGGCAGCACATTTCTTAATGTAGCCCTGTATTGGCTCTCTTGCTCTGTCCCTCAAGCCTGCCGCTAAATAAACCACCTACGCCCGGCATGTTATTGCAGGCTGGCCTCCGGCAGAGCCCATGCTAAGGAAGAGGGGAACGGAATTGCCTTTCTCCAGAGAGGTCGTCTCAGTCTAAATCAGAATACCTTTAAACACGTCTCACTGTCACTTAAGTGCAATTACTGTTTTTTTAAAGTTATTTTTATTTGTGTGACTGTATATGCATGATTCTCTTTCTCCATTTGACTGTAAGATCCATGAAGCAAAAAAAGCGTGTCTTCCTTATACATTATTATATACTCAGAAGCTGATAAAATATATTAAAGTAAAACAAAAAAAAGCAATGAATGTGATTTTAACACTTTCCTTCGAACTCTAAAGTTCTGCAGGCTGTGAGAAGCGACACTCTGTTTTACCTTTGTTTGGTGTAAAGTTTAGTAAGAAAGATCTTAATTTTATTTTTCTCAATATCCTGTGATTTTCTTGTTATGGAATGATAGAGAAATATATTTGACGTTAATTAGGATAACATAGAATTTCATGAATATTCTCATTTGCCGTATTTATGATTGTTTAATTTCTCCATTGCAGTTTTGTGTATTCCAAGTAAAATATTCCCTCCCAAGTTCAAGTTTGTCCCAGAGGCACACATGACCTACCCTGTGTCAGGGTGTCCCAAATTAAGCCAAGGGTCCTGTGACCTCCCTCCCTGTCCTCTTTCCAGAGGCTTCTTTGAAGATTAGTTGAGGCCGACTCAACTGATAAAATATATAATGAAAAAAGTGGAAATGTGTTAAGTGCCACTGTTCTTTTTACATTGACATACACAGTCCATTACAGGAGGAATCATTAGACACATTTTACAGTTGGAGAAAATGAGGCTCGGGGAGATTAAGCGAACCACCCAAGTTCACACCGCTAATCGGTAGTCTCCTTCCAGAGCCTGTGCTGTTAACGGTTACGTTTAAGAGCTGCTTGGATCTGCTAAATTTCTGTTTCTTGTGAGTGAACAGTGGCTTTTCTTCCCGTGCCCTGAGCAGTCATCGTTAATCCTTCAGGGCAGCTGAGAAGTATCTTAATCAGGGCCTCTGACCTTGTCATTCATTCTTTTTCTTACTGTTCAGTTCACTGCAGGCCCCCTGAGGAACAGAAATGGAACTGCTTTGGACTTCAGAGGAGCAGACCTAGCCAGAGACGCTACCCAAAGACCTCACAGTAAGTAATGTTTTTTCATATTAATGTTCGTTCTTTCTCTCTTCTCCCTTCCCTCTCTCCCTCCCTCCTCCCTACACTGTCTGTCTGCATCTGCCTGCCTGACTGGTTCCTTTCCTTTGGTGGAAGGAAAAGAGAAGGACAGCTTCACTTAACTTTATTTTTGCTGAAATGCAAGTTTATTTAAAACTGACCTCTGAGGATTTATAGGAGTTTTTACCATTGGGCATTGCAATAATTTAAACTGTAGCTTCTCAGCATCGAATCTAAATCTATGGAAATAAATCATGGTGGAAAGCTCATTATTTCTTAATTACAGGACATATTAGTATCTAGCTTTAAGAATTCCTGGTGGATTAAAGGAACATTCTGGTTTTAGAGGAAAATTTCCGCTTAACCTTTCTGCTAGAGTGACATCAGTGAAGTATCATTATCATTAGTTTAAAAATAAAAATGGAACAAACAGAAAAACACCCAGGAATGAAAAGACACGCTTTGAACACTTTGGAGATGAGCCAGAGGAGAAACGGCAACTGCTTTTTGTTAATGATTTTCTTTTTTCTTGTTTGGAGTAAGTCCTAAGGAAGACTCATAAGATACAGTGTTGATTTTTTTTTTTTTTCAGGTAGAACTGTTGGTAGGCAAGTTTGTTTTGCATCCAAAGGAAAATTTGGATAAAGTTCATTCCAATCTGAGTTGGACTTCAATAAGTAATAGTTATCTCAAAAACTTATGAGTAGATATTTAATTTTATGTATTTGAATAACATATTCAGCATACTATCTAAATCCATTTGAGACCTTCTCAGCTACACAAAGCTTAATATGCTCAAGTTGAGAATAGGGAATAATCTATTTTTTGAAAGATTGATTGATTGATTTGAAAGAGAGAGCAAGAGAGAGTGTGAGTAGGGGGAGGCGCACAGGGAGAGGGGATGGGAGAGGATCTCAAGCAGACTCCCTGCTGAGCACAGAGCCTGATGTGGGGCTCAATTTCAGGACCCATGAGATTATAATCTGAGCCAAAATCATGAGTAGGAAGCTCAACCGACTGAGCCACCCAGGTGCCCCCCAAAGAGGTAATGATTTACATACAGACTCCCTTTAGCAAGCACTAAAGTCCCTGTGTGAGAGAGCTGTGGGACTGTATCAAGTCCTCCACCATTACTCCCATCTGGGGGAACATGTTCTCATAGCACCCTCTCCTCCTGTGAATTCCCCAAAGCTGTGCTACTCTATCTTCTTGCCTCTTCAGTTCAGGTCACCACGTCGACCTTTCATTCACTCTGCAGAGGTTGATGGGGCTCCTGCCACCTGCCAGGCACTACGCTAATGCTGGGAATGGAGTAGTGAACGAGACAGAAGAGATCCCTGTTCTCACAAAGCTGTCAGTTTAGAGGGGAGAAGAGGATTGAATGAGGAAATTAGAAGTAAAATAAATATAACAAAAAGGTTGGGAGTGAAAGGAAGGAGACAAAGCAGGGGGACCAGCAAACAGGACCTACAGGACTCCAGAAAAATGCATGATCTCCTTTTTGAAGCTGTAGGAAAATGAAGCATGTATGAAATAATAACAGTACTACTAATAATACTAGCAACTGGCATTTGTGTAGTATTTACTGTCTGCAATCCATTAATCTAACTATATAAATAACAAATGCATATTTCTAAGCGGAAGAGACCCATATGAAAAGGCGACATGCCATAGGACTCTCATTATATGACACTCTGAAAAGGCAGAACTATGGAGACAAAAGAAAGATCATTGGCTTCCATGTGTTTGGGGCAGAGGGCAGGGATGAAGAGGTGAAGCACAGAAGATTTTTAGGGCAGTGAAACCGTAGTGAGCAATGTTGTAACGGTGGATGGATGTTACACATTTGTCCAAACTCACATAACACACAGTGAACCCTAATATAAGCCATGGACTTAACAATAATTTGTCAATAGTGGCCCATCTGCTGTAACAAATATCCCACACTAATACAAGATGTGAGTAAGGGAAGGTGGCAGGGCAGTGAGGTGGTATATTGGACCGCACTTTCTGCTCAGTATTTTATAAACTGTAAACTGTTGGAAAAAAATAAAGTCTACTACTACTGCTACTAGTAAAAAAGAGCTCTTTGAGGAGGGCACTAAATTAGCATAGTTCTTTAGGTGAGGAAGCAAAGATGTAGACTTGCCTGCTTTCCCACAATGAGTAAGAGAAGGAACTAGGACTGGAATCCAAGTGTATCTGACTAGGTTTCTCTTCTTATGCCCAGTGAGATCAGAAATGTCTCATTGTTTCTTCGCTCTAATTTCTAACCTCCCCACTCTTCTCTCTTCCCTTAGCTATCACTGGCCTCTTTATTCCTATAGGCATTTGGAATTAGAACCCCAGAAATACATGTCTTCTTTTTCTCTCTCTTACAACCGTTCAGCTACAGTCATGCATCACATCCATGGATCCTCCTCCTGTTTCTTGGCCCCACCTGGTCCTTTCCTCTTTTCTAGATGGTTATTGCTGCCTTGGTCCAGATGGATTCTCCATTTCTTCTTCTCCATTTCTCTTGCGTGTTAGGGCCTTCACCTGCGTTTGGGCTCATTGTTTCTCTTCTCTCTCCTTTCATTTCCCCCATACTGACTCCAGACTGATCATTCTAATAATTATTCAGCACCACACCAGGCTCTTAACATTCAGTAAACAGTACGTATTTTTATGAGGATGATGATGATGATGATCATGATGATGATGATGATAGCATTGAAGGAGATAATACAAGTGTTAACATCCTTCTTCAAGCTTATCTTCTAAGATAGCAAAGCAGAATTTGGGTGTTAATCTGAACAACTACGATAGGCTTGACCATTTGAGTACTTGTGCTCCCCTTTGTCCTGATTTGGGAAACAAATTGACCCAGCACCTGCATTTGTTTTTCATTGTCTTAGTCTTGCTCACACCTCCTTAAGTAGTTGGTTTATTAACGTCTCTTCATTTGAGTCTTCTGGGGGTGAAGTCTGTTTCTTGCCGGCATGCTTACTAATAAAGAGGGTATTCAAGGCATATTTCCCAAACCAATTGAGAAGTGAAAGGCAGTTCTATCTTTGGTTGTTCTGTTTTGTATTTGTTCAATTTAGCATAAAAATCATGCAACAGTAACAAAACAAGTTGAAATGCCTTTCAGTTCTTACTCTGAGTTCCTACTTTGTGTTTTGTTTGGAGTATTCCTATTACATTTTCAAGAAAGTATAATTTTCTTTTAAATGCATGATCATTTACAAGTTTTTCTTATATCTGTGTGATTTCATAAGAAGGTCTCTTAGCTGCTCTTCTTCTTCTAGAGAATTGTATCTAAAATGGAATAATGAAAATAAATGGGAAATAAGACTTAAACATATAAACCTATGTTATACAGCTGTTGCTCAGGAAGATATGCAGAGACAGAAGATATGCCATTTAAAGATAAACAGCACCTGCTAAATCACTTCAGTCGTCTAAAAATTAGTTTTATTTATTCTTTACTGTAAATAGTATGCTATTAGAGTGGGACTTGGTAAACCTTTAGTATTTCAGATATTTTCGCTGAAAGTATTGGATTAGGGTTTAACCCATTGCTCATTGCTCATTAAGCGATTCATTTGTTCTTTTCTGTGATATAAACTGGGCTTAATTCAAATGCATCCTATTGTTCACATTTTTCTCTGCTAGGCATATCTGTAACTGTTACATTGATTAACTTGATCGTAGCCGTCTCTCTGACCATTTTCAGAATATTCATACATGACAATTGAAGCCAGCAGAACACTTTGTGAGTGATGGCTTGCATTGCCTTGTAACATTATCCAGGTAACTCTGGACAAGCCCTTTAACCTTTCTAGATGTAAGTGTCGTTGTGGGGGGGCTGATAATAGCTTCGTATATGCAAAACACACCGCAGAGCAGGATGCAAATGTGAGGGGAGAGGCATTTAATTCTGTATTTAGAAAGACACATTTGACAGTGTTATTTAATAGCTTCTAATCCCTTGAGAGTCAAAATACTCTGGAAAATATTTCAGCTAGTCTCAACAGGAAGCTGTAACCTAGAGAATAAATCATGTGTTTAATATTTCAATAAATTTTTGCCTCGGCGCTCATAAAATACATATATATGCGTATATGTATAGTCTACATTATCCTTGGTATCCTTTTTTCCTTTCCCTTCCTGCGGTAACAAATAACATTTGTGCAAAATGAACAGTACCCCAAATTGAGCATTTTTCTTTCATGTTTGTTTTCCTCAAGAGGAAAACTTTGAAATATATTCCTGTTCGCTATGACTTTGCTTTAGACATTTTAGAACCATTATAGGGAACTTTCTCTCGTTGGTGTTGCATTTTTTTTTTTAATGCAATAGCCTTTCTTTTGAATATTTCTCTTTTTTCCTAGAGAATGTTTCCTCCTGGATTTTCTCAGCTACTTCTGTGGTATTTATGGTCCAAATGTTACAGTAAATATAAGAAAACAATGTTCACTGGTGAAGCTAAGAGGGGATTTGAGGTATCTGTGTTTTTAAGTTGAGTAAACCCATTTGGCTGTATTGAGATTAACCTCTGTAGCCCATAGTCAAAATGGGGAATCTAAGAAAGAGATGAGGTCAATTACCTTCTAGATGGATAAATGACCCTTGAATTCATATATTATCAAGTTGTGGACTCTCTGCAGCAAATTTTTTTATTCGGAACTCCTTTGATTGATCCTTTCTTCATATTTTGAGATCAAAACTCTCTCTTCTTTAAAACAGATAGTACCTGATAAGAGAATTATAACAGGCACCTCTGTTAGCTCAAAAAGGCTGACTGCTATCTCAGGAGCGACAAACCATTTGAAATATAACACAATGTACATTTATTTCTCACTGATGTACTGACGGTTCATTGTGGTAGGTGGAGGTGGGGCTCGTGTTCTGTACATTCATTCATAGATCCAGGCTCCTTCCATCCTGTGGTTCTATCTGCTCTAGATCCTTGGAGTTTTCTCCTTTCAACTCAATGATTGGGAAATGGATGAAAATCAGGTCTTAAAGGTGTATGTGGGTCAAGCCAGTAAGTGACACATCAGTTCATTTCACGTACTGGTCACATGGGCATACCTAATTGCAAGGGAGACTAAAAAAGTAATTTAGTAGTATTGTCAGGAAGAAGGAGAGAATGTGTAGCATTTAATGAATGATTACAAGTGCCAGGTACTATTCTGAATTCATTGCATGGATCAATTCATGTAATCCTCAGAAACAACCCTAAGAGATAGATATTTTAATTACCCTGTTTTCCTGATGAGGAAACTGAAGCACAATGAAGTTATTTTACTTGGTTGAGGCATAGAATTACTGAAGGGCTGAACCGAGTTGTGGGATCAAGTAATCTGACTTGAAAAGTCACTTCTTTTCTTGTTTTAAAGATTTTATTTATTTATTTGTCAGAGAGAGCACGTACAAGCAGGGGGAGCAGTGGGCAGAGGGAGAAGCAGGCTCCCTGCTGAGCAAGGAGTCCATTGAAGGACTCGATTCCAGGACCCTGGGATCATGACCTGAGCTGAAGGCAGAGGCTTAATGGACTGAACCACCTAGGTGTTCTGAGAACTCACTTCTTAACTATTACACATTCTGCTTTTATATACCTAGGCAGGGATAGAATCGTGTTCTTGTTCATTAAATGTAGAAAATAAATGAATACTAAAAAATGTTTCATCATCAGATAGGTTTATATAATAATAATACCTAGGATTGGCACAGTGACTGTTCAAGGTGAGTCCAGACAGAAATTCAGTCCTAAGCATCAGGAGCCTTTAAAATGGTCTTTCCTGGGGCACCTGGGTGGCTCTGTTGGTTAAGCATCTGCCTTCGGCTCAGGTCCTGATTTCACGGTCCTGAGATCAAGCCCAAGTCAGACTTCCTGTTCAGCAGGCAGTCTGTTTCTCCCTCTCCCCCTGCTCGTGCTCTCTCTCTCAAAGAAATAAATAAAATCTAAATAAATAAATAAATAAATAAAGTGATGTTTCCTTTTGGCCTAGAAATTCTCCTAGTTTCCTTGCATTCTGAAATGAATGCAAGAAGTTTTAAGGATGGAGATCATTATCACGGTGTTGTTGTTTAAAATAGCAAATATTTGGAAACAACCTTGCTGTCTGATAAGAAGTACAAATTAAATAAATTTTGAGATATACAAAATGCATTATTCTGTAGACACTACAGATGAGAATATACATGAATACTTATGAAATATATTTATGTATTTATAAATAGTACATCTACAAGTCACAAAATAACACATACATCAGGAAATGTATTTTGAAAAGTGTGTATTTGCATATGAAAACCTTAAAAAACATGTAACAAAATATTAATATTGGTTAACTTTATGTGGTAGAATTTTTGATTTTTAAAGTTTTTGCTATTTTTTTCTAACATTTCTGTAAAAATGTGTTTTACTTGTATGACAAAAAAGAGAAAGCAATAAAGCAGAAAGTTTAAAAAAGAAGATATACTTGCCTAACATGGAGGATGATGGAGGATGATAGAGAGATGTACAAATTTATAAATTCTATAAGACTTCAGGCCATTCCAAGGGATAGTCAATTAGAATCATTTTCATGCATTCAGCTGGCACATGTTCACTCATCCCATTACATGTAAGATGCCTACTCTGTGTCTTCTGCTTTGGCAGGACCCAGGGTAGGTAATAAAAAGGACACAGGCTGTGTCCTTAACTAACATAGCAGGGTAGGAAAGGGGCTGAAAATGCCCCTCATCTGAGAGAACAGAATTTATAGATAGGTTTTGCTGAGGGTCACAGTTTTATGTAACATAATTTTGTACAAATTGTGTATAATACCCAACACATTTAGCTGTCATAATCAACTTTAAATCATTCATTGCCAGAAAAATTCGATTCCAGTTTTGGTAGGTTCTTAGACTCTTTAACCTTAAATGCCTGGGAAAATTCTTAAGAAGCTTCTAGATGGATCTATTCAGAGAATCAAAGGGCCAGTTGAGTAGCAGAATCTTATAAAATTTCTTGACTCGTTGGTTAAAATCTTCTGAAATGTCTCCATGGGCAACTTATTGGGAAGCCCTGAATTAAAAATAAAGATTCCAATTGTCACGGTTCACATTTGAGTTTCTGGAGAGCGAGGCAACAAGTTGATTTAATTCAGTTCAACACACATTTATTGTAATTGCATTATAATATTTATTATAATTGCATTACAGCGTTTACCATCACTTCAGGAGGAAGCTCTGTAATTAGAGACCTCTGTAGTCAGTCATTTTCGCCTTCCCTCAAAGTGTAGGATACCCCCGAGCCTCTGCCGACACAGAATACTCCATTGTAATTGTCTGTTTATCCTATTAGACTATATCCTTGAGACCAGAGACTGTGTGCTCCCAACCCCCAGTTTGGTTCCTGGAATATGGTAAGGCACTCAATAATCACATTCTGGGAAAATATACTCTTCATTCTCTTGCTCCTTTTTAACAATTAATTGCTCATTGATATTTCTTTCAAAAGACTAGCTAGACAAGGGGAGGAATCCTTGGTCAGTCATAAACATTTAATAAGATAGCTGAAGACATTGTAGTGGGAATTAGAGGGTTATAAAATAATTTAAAAATTAGTACTTGTCCTCATAGAGCTCACACTCTCACTGAAATGATACACAGAGCCCTAGAAAAAAAACTTAAGATGCTTAACTGCATGCTGCTGAAAAACGAGCATTAATGTGTAGATGTATAGTCAGACCTTGGTTAGTATAAACTAGTACCAGGAAATCAAACCAAACAAAGCAGATGAAAGTGGTTATTCAGATAATTAGATGACTTTTTTATTATAGAAAAATGGTTTTGCATAGGGCTTCCTTTACATTGAGAATGTCCTGATTCATTTTAACTCTGAATTGTTTTATGCTTAAAAATGTGTGGGCTGTGTAGCATGGCATTGACTTGGACTGTGGAGGCAGACGGCAGGGGAGATCTTTCACATAGTGAGAATGTAAAGAATGGTCAGATATGGGTGCAGCTCTTCTGGGAGTGTAATTTTGCAAATGATTTAAAAGAAGGCAAAAAAAAAACCCCATTTCATTCATTTAGTCATGTATTCATCTGACAAAATTTGTTTAGTACATATCTGGCATAGAGGAAAAAGACAAGTAGAGATACGAACAGTCTAAGTAAATGCATTTAGTTCTACACAGACACATTTACTTCATTGAAGTTGACATAGGCTTTTGAGGAGTAACAAAATTTCCTGAAATCTAAGAGCACTGAATCAAATCAAGAGTTGAGAGTGTTAACTAGTGGAAGGAGCATCAGCACTGACATTGCAAGACTGGGTTTTGAATCCTAGCTCTGCTTCTTGGTTGAGCAAAGTAACTCATGCCCGGAGCCCAGTTTTCTCGTCTGTAAAATGGAAATAATAATAACCACTTATATGGCTAAGTGTGATAAAGCATTAAATCTCCTCTAATAGCACCTGGTGCATAGAGATACAGGGCAAAAATGATTTACCTCCTTTTTTCTCCTCATTTGATTTCTAAGGTTGCTCTCTTCACAGCAAGCCAATGGAGAGGCCTGGGAAGCTGTATTTGTTGTAGTGACCTGTAGATGGCGCTCTAACAATGTAAGAGTGGTTTGTCGGAGGGGGTGGCTTTTTGTGAGGAATATGGCATAAGCTCGGTACTAATGCCTGATTACTATGTGAAATATGTTTGTGGTCCACAGTGTGTATCCCAGCCTAACTCTGAATGAGCTCGTAGAATTGGCAGAAATAGGGTTTCGTGGAGCTACCCGTACTTGTTTTCGCTCTGTGAAGAGTTATAGGTATTTTATGTCAGACCAGTTAGTAAAATGGATCACTTCTTTCAGAAGTATAGGAAGGAGTAGTCAGAGAGGAAGAGCACATGGGCCAGTCATCCCTGGAAAAAGGATGAGTGTTTACACTGACCTTTTATTTTACTGGTGGTGGAAAAAAGCCAGCTTCATTTACCACCACTCTCCCAGCCCCCACAACCAGAGTTGTGAGATTCCAGTGAGAGGTAAGGAGTATTTGGAAGGATCCAGAGGAAGGCAAAGGATAGTGGGGGAAACACAAAATTTCTTTCTTTGAAAGGGTGGAAGGGTGGGAGATATTGAGGCTCTACACCAGCAAACGTGTCATCTGTGTCACTGCCTCTCATTTCCACGCTAAAGGCAGACATTACTAATGGATTACGCCAGTGTTCCCTGTTGAGGTTGGAGACCGCTACAGAAACGTTCTTGTAACCCTCCGGGCAGCCATTACAAAATCATAGGAGTTGACATATGGGATGAAAGCATATCAGCCCTAGGCATATACAGCCACCCTACTCAAAGGTGGTTTTTCTTTTTTCTTTTCTTTTCTCCTTTCTCCTTTCTCCTTTCCCTTTCCCTTCCCCTTTCCCTTTCCATTAGCTTGTTTGATTTTTCCCTGTATGGTTAGCAACAAAAATCTAAAGGGCTCTCTTAGAAGATACATCATTCACATTTGCTGCATTAATACACAGTCCCACTCTCTTAGTGACTTATAATGCCAATTTATTTCTCACTTACATGTTGGTGACTGTAGGTCAGCTGCTGTGGCCTTGCTCCACATTTTTTCATTTCTGCATTGTAGGAACCAGGGTAAAGGAGCAGACCCAGTTTAGCAACAGGGCTGGCAGAAATAAGTGATGCCTCTTCATTCTTTTCCTCTGATGTGGTGTATGTCAAAATCACTCACATTCTTTTGGTGAAAGCATATCATCGCAAGGCCAAGCTTGATATCAACAAGGAGGCATGGATAGTATAGCAGACAGGGCAGTGGTTGAGGATGTATCTTCTTCTTATAGGGAAGAGGGGACACAGTAAGCCAGTCTTCACAGAAGATTCTTTCCTGTGATCTTACCAGGGCAGCATAAAGTATCTTCTGGACCACAGATGGTGACTCAATACCTTTCCGGTTTCTTCCTCAATTGCAATGAAGAAAAAGAGAAACTATAGAAAGGTGAAGTCAAACATCTAGCAATTCAGTCTACTTCTTAGATAGTGGGATAGCCTCTTCTCTTTGGTGAACTTCTGACTACACTCTTGATAAAATGATTTGATTAGACCAGGTAACTCAATCTAAAATTCTTTGTATGATTTAATTCCTGGTCCTTGTTCACCCCCTTGGCCTCCTATTTCAACACTCTTCACCAGAACCTTTATGATACAGACAAAAAACACTATGAGAAGTCAGGAACACAGCATTTTTTATTTGCATATTGTTAAAAAATTCAACTGAGTATATTTTAAAGTTCTAATTGGCTTTATTCAGCGATTCATTTAATTAAGCAGCATTCCATCTAGCCGACAGAAAGGTGCTCTGAGTTGCTGTACAAAATGAAAGACTTTTATAGGCAGAAGGGAGAGGGATGAGGTAGTAATTACACAAGCAAAAAGCAGATTGGTTGTGGCAAGGTCACCTTCCTTTAGGGGACAGGCATGGCAGGAGTCTGTCAAACAGATTACCTCACTAGCACTGACCAAGTAATTCCAGGTTGAGTGGTTTAAGATTCTATTCCTGGGAGAAGCTGAAACTGTAAATTAGATATTAAGTCGTCGTCGTCGTCGTCGTCGTCGTCGTCGTCGTCGTCGTCCTCCTCCTCCTCCTCCTCCTCCTCCTTCTTAATATGCCCTTCACTTTGCCTGGAATTCTCTTCCTCCTATGAAAGACTTAGAAGATTTATCACAGGAACATATGCATACATTTAAATGCCGCTTCTATCTTTTATCAACCCCTAGGATGGTAAATATACCTCGTTACTTTTTGCCCTAATAAAGTCAGATCTTTGTAAACAAAAAAATGACCAGGGGTGTCAACCCCAAAAGAAAGAAACTAGAGTTTCTGCAAAAGAACAAAGAAGTATGCTCTTTTTAATCCCAATTTTCCATTCTCACCATGTCAGTTTGCATGTTGTCGATGTTGGAAGGAAAGTAGATTTCCTTGATGCCTTCAGGCCAAGGCTGATTCCAACACCCGCTCTGGGCTTGTGTGCACCTGGCGGAGCAAATATACCCTATGCTTGAGTTGACCAATGAGTAACAGCTGTATAGTTCTGCAGAAACTGTACACCTTACCCAGGGAAAAGAACACGCTGGGATTATGGGATTGAAGGGCTGTCACCCTATTATAAGAGCACCAGCCTGTGAGCCTCGTTTCTTGACTACATTCTGAAGGCTAAGTCTTTTTTTTTTTTTTAAGATTTTATTTATTTATTTGACAGAGAGAGAGATAGGAAGCGAGAGAGGGAACACAAGCAGGGGGAGTGGGAGAGGAAGAAGCAGACTCCCAGTGGAGGAGCCTGATGTGGGGCTCGATCCCAGAACGCTGGGATCACGCCCTGAGCTGAAGGCAGACGCTTAATGACTGCACCACCAGGCGCCCCTGAAGGCTAAGTCTTTGAAGCTCAGTTTACATACATACTTATGTAGCAATGTCAAGGAAGGGGACTGCTCAGTGAGACTCTTGAGTGCCAAGGTCACTGGAAGCTGTGACTCTATCTCTACCACCTCCATCATAACATTCTTGTCCTATCAGGTGTTTTGTTTTGTGTTGTTTCATATGAAATACTACCTTTCCTCTTACTTAACTGCTGGATGGTTGGGATCGTTACTTTTGATTTTGACAAACCCATAAAGAGGAACGTTCCCAATGTGCTGGAGGGGTAGGAACAGAACAGATACTGAGGCCATGTCTCACACAAATATACTTTGCCTTGCTAAATCCTCTTCATCCTCAGGTCTTAGCTTCATCAGCCCTTCCCTTGTGTCATTCTATGCTGGGTTCCCAGCTTTGTGCTTCTGTGTGCGTCTTGTACACTAAAAAGTAGACTCTGAATTTCTTGAGGCAAGAAAGTCTTCAGTTATTGACACTTCTTCAGTGTTTGACACAGGTCTGGGTATAGACTAGGGCCTCAGCAAGTATTTATGGATTAGATGGAATGAACGATTTCTTACTTCCCCTACTGTTTTCCATCTTGGAGGCCAAAGAAAAGTCTTAGATTGGTCTAGGCCACCAAGAAAATTGAAATAGGAGTTGGAGCTCGTTTTTAGGGAGTACTCTGAGCCAAGCAGACGTGTTTGAGGAGGCAACATTTTCACCACTCTGGGCTTGCCCTTTCTCCTTACAGAGGCTTTCTAGTATGGTGGTCAAGAGCAGACTACTGACACACTTCCTGTCAGGAAGTTCTCCCTCTACTTTTGATGAGCAGTAAGAACTTCTTGGGGAAGTTCTCTTAAAAGCCGTGAATCTCAGTTTTCTCAGCTATAAAATGGAGGAAATAATAACACCTCCCGAATACGGCTGTTGTGAGATGTAAGTGCGATTTTAAGTGGTCGGGCCTTAGTAAACACTCAGTAATTGCCAACTGTTATAATCAATATTGCTATTCATTTGTATTTTTTCTGATTTTGATTATGAAAATAAGAGGCAAGAGAATGAAGCAGAGTGATAGTCAGTATCTGAGCAGATTTGAAAAGGCCATGGGATTAAAGATTGTCGATAACTCATATTCTTCTGCTTATAAACTCCCACTCCCATCAACACATTAAGTGTAATCAATATAAATGTAATCACCACTCAGATAGGATGGTCTATTTGCTACTCACTTTGCAGAAAAGTAACCTATGCATAAATGTAGACTCTGAAAGCAGTGTAGTTAGTGAATGTTACTATCAGCCCTCCCCAGTCCTACTCAAATCCTAAGGTTGGTTGTAGTTTAAAAGCACTCTTGCTTCGTTAATCTGATTTTTAAAAAACAGGGAGAAGTTGATTGTTAATTATACATAATGCTTCGAGTTAGGGTAGCTTGTAAGGAGCTGGCATTTGGCCTTATTAAATAAAATTTGTTTTCTTTGTGATCACACAGTAGTTGGTGATCTTAGATGTTCTTTGCTATAGCAGAGATGTCGAGTGCCCCATGAGGGAACAGGGAACCAGGGACTTAGTGGACGGACTCCCTCCTTGCCATAAATGGACTAGTGTGTGCTGAGATATGCTGGACCAGTGGCTTCTTTTTTAGGAAACAAGAATGCTTTTATCTGATGAGCTGGAGAAGAGTGGGAATAGATGACTGTGTTCTACATTTGATTTCCCATCAATGAGGACTACCAGTGTCCCACAGAATCCCAAATAGCTACTGCCTTCTCCTAGTCTGTCTTCCTTCAGATGTCAGCTGATAGTGATAGTATCACTGAAAAGGCGGAATTTCTCCTAGGAACTGTTGTACCCCAAGACCAGAAATAGGCCTGCGAGGCAAGGAGAATTCCTATCAGCAATAACTGTGTATGCATGGTTAAAATCTGATCTTTACATCTTGTGGGGGAGTAGAGGAGTGGGAACCTGGCTTAGATTCTGTCCTTTGTTTTAGCAGAGATAACATTAATTTTGAAATCACACAGACCTAAGTTTATATGCTAACTCTTGAACATCTTATCTATGTGATCATGGATAAATTAAGGTGACCTTTTTAAGCTTCATTGTTAAAATTAGTAATATATATAAATCATCTTCTAAAGTGCCTGAAAGATGTTGAATACTTAAGAAATGGCAATTTTTACTATTTTAATGGTAATATTAGTAGTACATATAGTAAAAAATGAATGTACTTATATACATAGTTTATTTTGAACCAGTGGAGACATGTATATTATAATAGTATGAATAAATTACATTGAGTACCTAGTTTGTGATGGCTTGTGCTAATCTCTTTATAAACACTATCTCATTTAGTTTCACTCTAATAGAACTTTAAGAGATGGATTCTATTATTTTAAAATGTAAGAAATTGAGGAATGAAGAGTAAATTACTGAACAACACAAAGAGGTGGTATAATTGCCTGAGAAATCCGAGAATCATGTCATTTGTTGTGGTGGTATGGAAGTGATTTATCCAGCATTTCCTATGTACTCAGGAGGGAACAGAGAGCCCACGAGACAGACTCCGCCTAGCAGAATGCCATTCTAGTCGAGAGACACAAATACATGCCCAAGTGATGAAGCCTCGTAACTGGTGGTCATGATGTTACAAGACATAAAAGCTGTTAACAATAGGGCTTCTCCTCCTCTTCCTTCTTCACCCATTCTCTTCTCTACTAAGTAATTCAGGTATTCATTCTGTGCTTCAGTCAGTTCTGGGTACCAGCATGGGATCTGGTTTTGGATGTCCTGAGTTTAAAACTGTGCTTCACCACTTATTAGCTGGGTAACTTCAAGTGACTCACTGAGCTTCTCTGAGGCTCAGTTTCTCATCTATCAAATGGGGATAAGAACAGTATTACTTACCTTTATTATGATGAATCATATTATGTATGTCAGGATTGTTGTGAGGAAAAGATGCATTTCAAGAATTTTGTATAGCTTATGAAACATAATGTCCACTTTATTATTACTCTTGTACTTTTAAAAAAATACTTCCACTCTTCTGGGAATGCTAGGCTTCTCAAGGGTGTCACTCAGCAAAACTGAGAATGTCTTTTGGATCCCTTACACTTCTATGCAAGACACTAATATTCTGACAGCTTCAGCACAGGTTCTAAAAAGGCCTGACCTATTGTTCAGGATGGTGTGTATATGGGTATGTGTGAGAGTGAGTGACAGAGAGATCGCAATTGATTAGTTGATCATTCATTGCACTTGGCCTCCTAGAAGGTCCAAGCCGCATATACAATACAGAGCACGGGCAGGAATATTTATCTGGGGGTCCATGTGTCTCCTCTACCACCCCACAGAGAGAATTTTCAGCAGAATTTGACCTCAACTGTCTTGACCTGTGGAAACAAGAAGTCTCCTCCTCTCTTGAGTTTTCCCTCCAGGGAATAACTTAGCTGTCTCTTGTTCCACTTCTCCTACCAAGATGTCAATACATTGATTTCAGCTTAGCAGAGAGGAGAAGGCTGTAAAATTGAACATGCTCAAATAAAGTGTGGGGGATTAGAAGGACGAGAGTCCGATGCTATTGTATCTTTTGAAGCTCTCCAGACACAAGTCTAGTGGGTGGCCAAACTGTCCATAAGAGGTAGAACTGTTTAGGCCTGCTAGTTCTTTTCACAAACTGTCCGGAATTGCCAGTGTCAATTTCAAACCATTATTTAAAGCCTTACCAATAACTATAATGCCTTGCATTGTCCCTTGTTACTTGACTATCTGACTCCCCCACTGTAGTCCAGTGGTAATGGCATGCATGGGATTAGCATTGTATTCAGTTTAAGGAATGGATCATCTTTAAGAGCTGCCCCGACATGATATACAGAATAAGGCAAAGTCCTGGAAAAGACCCTGTGGTGCTTTTAATTTAAAATAGGGCAACAAATGGTTTGATACTCTTCTCTTCAAAAGGTGAAGCCTAATTCCCCTCCTTTCAAGTGTTGGTTATATTTAGGGACTTTCTTCTAACAGAATGTGGAGAAAGTGAAGGTGTGTGGTATTTGACATTAGGATATATAAGGTACTGCGGCCTCCTGCTTGTCTTCTCTCTGGAGGAAGCCAGTCAGCGTGTCACAAAGACATTCAGCTGACTCACGCAAAGGGAACTGAGGTCTACTAACAGTCATGTGAGTGCACCACCTTGGAAGTGAAACCACCAGTGAGCGCCATTCTGGCTTTCAGATGACTATAGCTCTGATGGACATCTTGGGAGTACTGCTTCCTGAAAAACTCTGAGCCTGTTCCTGAATTCCTGACCCACAGATACTGTGAGATAAAAAAAATATATATATTTATTATATTAATCTGCTAAATTTGGAGAATTTTATCACACAGCAATAGCTAACTAATACTGCCTCATTTTAGCAAAACCTTTCAAAACACTCTCCATTTCAAATAGTATTTTAGAAAGCATAAAATAGACTCATACAAAGAAGTTGGTGGAAGCTGCCAACGTAGGCGCTGTATGTTTTCTTGTTAAGACCTCTAGCTTTTATTTTTTTTAAAGATTTTATTTATTTATTTGACAGAGAGAGAGCCAGCGAGAGAGGAACCACAAGCAGGGGGAGTGGGAGAGGAAGAAGCAGGCTTCCAGCGGAGGAGCCTGATGTGGGGCTCGATCCCAGAATGCCAGGATCACGCCCTGAGCTGAAGGCAGACGCTTAATGACTGATCCACCCAGGTGCTCCTAAGACCTCTAGCTTTTAATTTACTTTTCCTGGCCTGCCTCTGAGATACATTCTGGGTATAGAATCACTCTGTGCTAAGCGTGGAGGAGGGAATACTTGGGACTTCAGTCCCAGAAGAATGGGCTAGAAATGGGCAAATATCTCTTTCCTCAGGTAAGAAACAGGGGAAAGACAGAACATGAAGATAATAGATGTCTCGGGCAATTAGAAGAGAAGACATGCAAAGTTTGGGCCAGGGCCTGATGAGTGGAAAAAAAGACAAAAAACCTTGTCTTTTCTTCTATTTTCCTGTTTATTATTTCAGGAGCCAAGTAGTATAATATCATGTTTCTAGCTAGGAGCAGACTTACATACAAATGTCCTAATTTAGTTGGGAGGCCCAGCTGGTTTTATGAACAACAGGGGAGGATTTCCTTATCTTTAGCTGATGGTCCTAGTATTGTTGCTCTAACAAGAATCCTTTCGTTTAAACAACATATATCTTTTTTAACTTAAATGTGTTTGGTAGATAAAATTATTATGTTTGCTTTCAATAAATTCATAAAAATCAACCTTGATGGCCTTAAAGGAAAGGATTAAGTCCAGTATTGAGATTGGGACCTAATCCTTAACACCCGAGAAAGATTTGGGGGAAGAGGCTGTTTTTGAATAGAGAGGTCTCTATGGACTATAGAAGGGACACAGTGAGTGGGGTCTAGGTGGTCAGAAATAATTATTTCTTAGACATACACACGAGTGCAGTTCTGTGTTTTCTGAAGTATCTCTTACATTATTCTTACTCACTGGGTGATATTGTAGACAGAACCTTGGTCTTGAAGTGAAGAGGTTTGGCTTCTAGTCCTGCCTCCAACCAGAGATAAATTTAATTTATGAAATAAATTTTTCTCCAGACATTGTTTTCCCCTCCACTTATTTAATGCAGTGGGGAAATAGGCTTGTAACTGAAAGATACATTTTCAAGGAAACTGTACAAAAAACGGGTTCTCATCATGATAATAATTTGAATGCATTTTCTGATCTTGAGGAGGATACTTTTGTTCCTGGGAATTATGTTACAATCAAATTAATTCATCTTTGCTGTGAGACCAGGAGATGAAAAGGTCTGTAAAGTGCAAGTTGTTGTTCGAAGTTTACAAGATAAAGTACTTGTTGTTTTGGGAATCAGTCCCAGAGCTCACTGTTTTCACATAATCTTATATTGTGGGTAATTATACACACACATTAACTTGATAAAGATAATTACAAGAATCTATCATTGCTGGGGTTTCGATTTATTTGACTGTGAACTTTTAGGGACTTTGGATTAGATGATTAACTTATACTGGGTATTAATTTGTTGGTAAGTGCCTGAAATAGTTACTGAAATTAATACAGAACACGTTTTTACCTTTTCACAATGAATTTGTTTGATTAACAGTACTGTATTTATTCAGTTGGGGATCTTAAATACCAGATGCAAATTTCAAATAATCGCTTGAACAATCGAGTTCAAATATTTAACAGATCAGTGCAGAAAGGATTAAGTGGGAAATATACTTTAAAGGACAACTGAGTGTGTTAGAGACAGAAGTAGAATGAAGAACAGGTATATTTTAACTATTTCAGATCTTATGGTGTGGCAGACATATAGGTCTCATGAGGATGATGTTTTCAGTTTTTGGAAATTTTCTATTCCTTACAATTTTTATGTAACCTTTTCTTGTATGTTAGAAATGGCTTCAACCCTAGCCGTGTGTAAGTATCACCGAGATCGTCTTAAGAATACAGATTCCTGGGCCCCTCAGGATTCTGAAAAATAGATCTGGTTTGATACCTACATGTCTTTATTTTTAACAAGCTCCCCAGGTGATTCTGATGCATCACCTGCTTTAGGAAGAACTAAATTAGGACATTTGTATGTAAGTCTGCTCCTAGCTAGAAACATGATATTGTACTACTTGGCTCCTGAAATAATAAACAGGAAAATAGAAGAAAAGACAAGGTTTTTTGTCTTTTTCTCCACTCATCAGGCCCTGGCCCAAACTTTGCGTGTCTTCTCTTCTAATTGCCATAGACATCTATTATCTTCATGTTCTGTCTTTCCGCTGTTTCTTACCTGAGGAAAGAGATGTTTGCCCATTTCTAGCCCATTCTTCTGGGACTGATCTATTGCTCTCAAGGCTAGCCCTGTTGAGCCCTGGGCATTTACCTTGCTCCCTAGACTTTGCTTCTATATTGTATTTCAGTCTCTAATACTTCCTTAAATCTCTATTCTTCCTTAAGTCTTAGTCCTGAAGTTCTGTCTGGTAGTGTAGTCCCTCTAGGATTGGAGTTCTTCCTTGATTTTCTTCTAATCTTCTCCACAAATTATAAATCTTTCAAAACCTTGGTCCAGAGGCCAGGACTGTCACAAGGTGGTAGATTTCCTTCATGCAGCCTGGCATGCTTTACTCCCTATTCCTTCTCTAATACCATATTCACACCCCCACCCATCCAGATACTCTGTGTTGGACCTTCCTCATGGCCCTGAACCAGGGACTGTCCCACGTGAGACGACAGGTGTGGTTCCAGGTTGATATTCTGTGTTTTGGTTATCTGGTCTGGTCAGGCAATATCATGAGACATGACCGAGCAATTAGAGCATTTATGAATCTCTTGAGACTGTTTAAGAAGTTTAATGGAGAAATTGAAAACATACACTTTCTTGTTTTTCTTTTTTTCTATTAGATTTTACTTCTTAAGTAATCTCCACACCCAACATGGGAGTTGAACTTAGAACCCCAAGAGATCAAGAGTCACATGCTCCACCGACTGAGCCAGCCAGGCACCCCCCATGTGCTTTCTATTCTGGTTTTCTTTTCCTCTTTCTCACTGTCCAGGTCATGAGACCTGAATTTGTAGCTATTTACTTTTGTCCTAACTTGTAAACTAAGTCTTTTCTCCCCTGACATCAAAGTAAAAAAATGACTTTATCTGGTAAAACAAAGTATTCAAAGGAGTCATGACTGTTGTCTTTAAGTATTTGAGAGATTGTCATGCAAATGAGGGTTCAAAGGGTTCCAGGTAGTCCTAAAGGTTCCTGGTGATGGTTCAGACTGAGGAGGATATTCTCCCAGTCTAAGTAAGGTGCAGGGAGCAGTCTCTGAAGAGCTAGCTTCCTTTTAGTGGAAGGCTCAATAAGAAGCTGATTGACTGGAGTAGACATCCCGTGGAGGGGACCCAGGAGTACAGTGGATCTCATGCAGCTTTGAGAGTCAAGAGTTAGGATTCATTGATAGGTCAGTAGCCATAGGTTCAGGGAGTTAATGCTCTCTGGAGTGGTAAGGGGGCCCCTACCACAGAGATTATACTGGCTGGTTCGGGAAAGGGTAATGGGTCAGCTTGGTTTGAAATAATAGGGTGAGTGTTCTGACTGTATGTCACTTGGTGAATTTAGTCTTTTATCTCTCCTGAGATAAAAGCACTAAGCCTACCTGCTCTGGAATGCTGGTAAAAACTCAATTCTGAAAAAATGTCATATGTTATGATAGATCCAGGAAGTCAGAGCTGGTACTTGATGGTTTAAGAAATACGGTTTTGGAATGACTTCCCAAAAGATCTTGGAAGTTTAATTAATTATTAAATAAATTTTACTGAATCTCTATTATATGCTAAACTAGATAGAGTCGTTTTGATTTCAGGGTAACCTATAGTCTTGATGGTTCATTATACGTTGTGTTTTAACTGGAATATAGTTTTACCAGCCAGATAATAAGGTATGGTGATCCTGCACTGGGCTTGCCACTCTGGTAGCTACGTAGGTTCAAATACTGAATCTGGAATAAGATGGAACTTTTAGGTTCTAATACAGACCGGCCTTCCCCAGGCTGGCCTATATTTCTAAGGAAGAACCACTGTGTAAGAAGAAGGTTGAAAAACAAGTTTCAAGACTTACTCTTGACTTTCCACATAAAAGACCAGCTCTCTAGGCTAGATTGCAATAGCACTTATGGTTCAGTCGTGGCTGGCGATAGAATGCTAAGCTTGCTCCTTAGATTGGAACTCATGTGTGACCGTAAGTCTAGGGTCCATTAGAGCTCAACATACTTCTGCAGTAATATCCTGTCAGCATCCCATCAGGATGGGGTAGGTCCTGCCTGTCCCCTTTATTATGTATCTGGAAACTGCCACATGTGTTCACCCTCCTCCATGATCAACACTGCATCTGTTTTTAGATAACGTGAAGGCTCCAGAGCTCTGTTGAAGTAGAGTACTGCTCTGAGCCTCCATATTTGACTCAGTCACCTTACCTTTTCTAAAAAAAAAAAACCAAAAAAACAAAAACCTGAAACAAAAAACCTTAAAAAGGATTCTCTAAAAATATCGACAAAGTCCATTTTAGTAAACATAAACAGTTCTGTTAACTACAGATCAAATTCCTTCACCTTTACGTTTGGTTCATGAGGGACTGTCATGGCAAGGGCATAGCAAGCTGCTAAGAAGACTCAGGGATAAGTTCTGGCCTCAGAAGCTGAGTCCTTGAAAGAAACTTGAAGCTAGAGAGAATAATATCAGAACATTCTTCCAAGTTAATTAGAGCCATCAAAGGTCCTAAAACTTAGATATTCTATGTTGACATTGATACTCAAAAAAGTTGTAAAAAGAATATCCCTATCTTCATTTGTTTTATCCACTGTTCTTCTTGGGTGTGTGGGGTTGGTGGCAAAGTAAGCACGGAGAAGACACATTCTCTCGGCTTACATAAATAAAAGTCAGCAGTTAGTCTTCCTCTTTATCCAAGTGGGAATATGGGGAATATAGGCATTCAGAAGTGTGTTACTACTTGGAAAAATGTAAGGAGAGGCTCTCAGTTCATAGGGCTCGTTTTTCTTAGGGAGAATTATGTAAATAACTGGAACTTAAACATATCTCTATCACTATTATTTGAACATGCATACTTCCGTAGGATTTTTCATGATTGAAAAAAGAAATCTGAGGCCTGTGCATTTGCAGCATTCAATAACATAAATGCTCATTTCTAAACTGTGATTGTATATTGTCTCATGGCTCATGCTGACACGCGCTCAATTCCTGTCATAGGCGGGATGCTGTGCTTTGGGCTGATTACATTTTGACACAAGTCTCAATGGAGATTCTAGGCATGGCCGATGGATAACAATGAGGCATACACTGCGTGCGTATTTGTGTGTTAGCCAAATGTAGACTTCCATCAGATATTTGAGTGAAATGCAACATTTTCCCAAAATTTTAAAGCCATATTTGCCAGCGTAGACTCAGATTTGCTAATTTAAAGGCAAAATTTTCCAAACAGGTGTGCACTTTCCTCTTTTGAATGAAAATGGAATTCCAGTGAGCACCAACTTTGTTGCAAGTGATGATATAATACAGTAAAAACAAACAAACCAACAAACAAAAACATAGAAAGTGGAGCAGAGGAGAGTGTGATCGGTAGTGAGATAAAGACCAAAATCCACACAGAGATTGGAGGTGTTTCTTTGGAAAGCAAAATCAAAGAGACAGAATCTAAAGCAAAGAGATGGCAACATGCACATAGTAGGTAGGCAGGCAGGTAGGTAGATAGATGACAGATAGATAAATAGATGGGCACAGGAATTTGTAGTTCTGTATTTTTTTGCTATTCCATTAAGGCCCCTTTCACATGGCGAAGAGCTACTTGTCTTTTAGGTCCCAGCTCGAGTGTTGCTTTCTCCAGGAGGCCTGCCCTGATGTCCCCATCTCCATGATGAGTCTAGGCCCCCTACTACATATTCTTACAACATACTCAACTCCTCCTTCATGACGCTCATCACTGTTGAAATTGCCTGTTTAAGGTCTATCATACTGTGAGCTCCATGTCTTCATTGTTATATCCAAGAACCTTATTTGACTCCTTCCCCTTGGTGTGCAACCAAATATTCTTAGTTTTAAGAAGGAAAGCTGGCTATAGAGGTTCTAGGGAAGTGAACACGTGACTGTAAAATGTGAGGCATGGTTAATAGTTTGGGATTGTTATTGAAATAAGTAATGTAAAATGTCCACTGAAGTTTCTGGTACAGAGGACTGATAAATTTGTAGCTTGTCAGTAGCTTCCAGTTAGTTTTGTAATGAAGCAGCACAGAAATAATAAATACTAACATCTCTCTACTTGGATGTGTCGAAAGTCCTTAAACTCATCAGATTAAAGGTCAAACTTAAAATCTTTTCTCCCAAGCCTGTACTAATAACCCCATCCCCAGTGGATGGAAGCGCCATGCCCCGCCTGGATAACCACCCTCAACAACCAAGCCTCAGCAAATCCTAGTGATGTGATATTTCTTCCATCCATCCATGTCTCTCCATCTTTAGTTTTCCATCCTAGCCCCCCTACCAGTATTTCAATCCTGGACAGCTGAGTAGTTTCCAGAATGGTCTTCTTGTTCTACATATGCCTTCCCTCCAATCCACTCTTCTCATTGTAGCTAATGATCTTTTAAAAACTTAAATATAACCATGCCACACACACACAGCTTACAGTATTCACTTTCCAACAGGGTAACAATACCAACAAGTAACGCCGTTATTTGGCACCTTATAGAACATGCCAGACACTGTATTATGTGCTCATGTACAGCAACTCATTTAATCTGCCATGAGCTGTGTTTTCACATGGATTCAGTCCATCGTGGAAGAACCAGTACAAAGAGAGCAGGCCGTACACACTTAGCACTCTGTAATCGTTTTCTAATGCCTCCGCAGTGTAGAATAGCGATGAAGAGTGTTGACTCTGGAGACCGTCCGCCTGGCTTTGAATCTTGCTCAACCACTTACTAGCTGACTGCTAACCCCTCTGGACTCTGTCCCATCATCAGCTAGATGGGGATGTTAACACACCTCCTTTATAAGGTTGTTGTATTAAATGGGTAAATACAAGTAAAGTGTTCAGAATGATAGCTGGCATAGAAATAGAATTCAATAAAAGTTACTGCCGTTACCTTAGGAGATAGGCTCTGCCTACCCTTCTGAATTCATCTTTCTGACTTTTCTCCCCTTCGTCTTTATTTTTTTTATTCCAGTCTCCTTGCTGTCTCTCAGAATATCATACCTCTTGCTGTAGTAAGCTATGCTTCGAACAATCCTAATCTTCCTTGTTTAACTCTTTTTTTTCTTTTTTAAAGATTTTATTTATTTATTTGACAGAGAGACAGCCAGCGAGACAGAGAACACAAGCAGGGGGAGTGGGAGAGGAGGAAGCAGCGGAGCAGGGAGCTGGATGCAGGGCTCGATCCCAGGACTCTGGGATCACGCCCTGAGCTGAAGGCAGACGCTTAACAACTGAGCCACCCAGGCGCCCCTTCCTTGTTTAACTCTTGGATATGTTTACTTAGAAGGCACTTACACTTGGATGTAAACCCTTATTCACCCACAGTCTAGTTTAGATCTTACTGTTATCTGTTCTCAATATACCCTGTAAGTTTCCCAGGAAGTTCTTATCACAATTGCAACTTTATATATATTTGTGTGATTTCTCAATAGTCGAACTTTATTATTATACCATTAGATTCATGAAAAGGAGTATTTTTATATTCATTATAATTGAGCTTGATACGTATCTGTCTTCATGAATGAATACATACATGTCTCCATTACCCAGAATTTGGTTCTTGTTTAGGGGGTACACTTCTGTTTAATAAACACAAACTTCACTCGAATGTTTACAGTGTGGCTGTTGAAGATGTTAAATCCATAGAGGCAGATGAAGGCTCTTCTCATGAACCTCTACATAACCGGAACCAGAGATGCTGTTGCTTTTGTATTCATAGCTGAAGCTAAAAATTACGGGACTAGTTTTAAAGTGAACCTCAATTAGGAACTGAATACGGATTTTAGGAGAATTTTAAGTCTCTCATCAAGATCTACAAAAGATTGCTTAATCTTGGATATTTTCTCCGTATAAATCATTCTTGAGAAATTCTTCAAATCATGAAGCGAAACAGTACTAGTGAAAGTTACCAATTAAGTAGTATGTCTAAGAAGGGGTAGAGGTTCTAGTGAAAGGATTGGAGAAGAAATGTTGGCATAAACAGAACAAAGGGGTTTTCATTAGTACTGGGAAATCATAAAGGTAGTCTCAATCCTGATGAGTCTTTTGCTTTCTTTGGAAGCAACTGGCCCATTACGCATTTAGTAACATGGTCCCATGTGGTAGTAGGAGCCATGGCAGTTTTCTACACAGCCAACACGTTGGTTATGCAGGTGCGAGCAGATGAAATTGTGCATCGGAGCACAGATAAGATGAAAAAACAAACCACTGAAAATTTGAGCTAAAAATGTCCATAACCATTTGGCACAAGCAAATATAATACCGTGGGAAATGCCACAGAAACTTAAGTTCAGCTGTCTTCCTCCAGTCTGGACTCATGTGTTAGCTACTTTGAGGTAGTATGGTGGTTATTCTTGGGGATATGTATCCCCAGAAATGTCTTTTTTTTTTTTTTAAAGCTTCTTGATTATTTTCTCCACATATAAAATCCCTGGTCCTATACAGAACGTAGATAGAGGATTAGGATGAGAAGCATTTTTACTGAAATCTTTGAACGTACATGTAAATCTATCTCTTTAAATTTCTGAAGCAGCTCATCATGTCCTTTTCACTGGTCCCAGGATTAGTTGAATCCCTTATTATGATTGGACAGTTGTTCTCCACCAATGTGCCTCATCTCTTGCTATTTGAGATTAAGAAGTTTGGCTTCTGTGTCACAAAAAGAATGCATTAAATGTGCTCTCTGGAAGAAAAAAAATAGTAGTAGATTTGAAACAATACTAATTTGTAAAAGCTGACACCAATGCCATTAGAGATATACGGGAGATGGAAAGAATTAAGGACCATACAAAGTTAATGATCACTTAAGAATTGATATTAATCAGTTTTTAAAAATATTTTTTTACTGAGTATAGTTGGCACACATTATTAGTTTCAGGTGTACAGTTTAGTGACGTGACAATGCTATACATTATGAATGTTTACCACAGTAAGTGTAGTTACTATGGATCATCATACAAAGTTATTAAAATATTATAGATTCTATTGCCTATGCTGTGCTTTTCATCCCCATGACATGTATCGTACCTCTTTAACTCCTCACCTGTTTGACTCATCTCCTGCCATACTCACACTCCTCTTCCCTCCCCTTTGGTAACTACTAGTTTGTACTCTGTGAATCTATTTCTGTTTTCTGTTTATTTGTTCATTTGTTTTTTAGATTCCTCATAGAAGTAAAATTATTTGGAATGTCTTTTTCTGTTTCACTCAGCATTATACCCTCTAGCTCTACCCATGTTGCTGCAAATGGCAAACTTTCATTCTTTTTTATGAGTAATATCATCTCATTGTGCATGTATAAATATATAGACATATTTATACATAATGTGTGTGTATATATATCCATTTTCTTTATTCATCTCTTGATAGATACTTAGTTTGTTTCTATATCATGGCTATTATAAATAATGCTGCAATAAACATAGGAGTGCACATATTTTTTTGAATAAGTGTTTTTGTTATCTTTGGATGAATACCAAGAGTGGAATTTACTGGATTGTATGGTATTTCTCTTTTTAATTTTTTGAGGACACTCCATACTGTATTCCATAGTGGCTGTACCTTTTAATATTCCCACCAGCAGTGCATGAGAATTCTGTTTTTTCCACAACCTCACTAACATTTGTTATTTCTTTTCTTTTGATACCAGCTGTTCTGACTGGTGTGAGGTGATAACTCATTGGTGTTTTGAATTGCATTTCCCTGACAATTAGTAATACTGAGCATCTTTTCATGTGTCTCCTGGAAATCTGAATGCATTTGCAGAAATGTCTACTCAAGTCCTCTGCCCCCTTTTTAATTGGAATATTTGTGGGGGTTTTTTGGTGTTGAGTTGCCTAAGTTTTTTATATAGTTGGGATATTAACCCCTTATTGTATATATCATTTCAAACATCTTCTCCCATTAACTAGGTGGCCTTTTTGTTTTGCGGCTGGTTCCTTTCACTGTGCAGAAGGCTTATATTTTGGTGTAGTCCCAATAGTTTATTTATTTTGGCTTTTCTTTCCCTTGCCTGAAGAGACATATCCATAAATATGTTGCCAAGACCAATGTCTAAGAGATTACTGCCTAATATTTTCTTCTAGGAATTTTATGGATTCAGGTCTCACCTTTAAGGTTTTAATAGATTTTGGCTTTATTTTTGTGTATGGTAGAAAAAAGTGGTCCAGTGTAATTTTTTTGCCTGTGGCTGTCCAGGTTTCCCATTACCATTTGTTGAAGAGACCGGTTTTTCCCCATTGCCCCCTTTGTCATAGATTAATTGACCATGTACATGTGGGTTTATTTCTCAGTTTTGGGGCTCTGTCTTCTGTTGATATTGATCTACGTGTCTGTTTTTGTTCCAGTACCATACTATTTGGATTATAATACCTTTGTCATATGGTTTGTAATCCAGAGTTGTGGTATCTCCAGCTTTGTTCCTTTTTCTCAAGATTACTTTGGCTGTTTAATGTCTTTTGTGTTTCCATTGAAATTTTTGGATTATTCTTATTCTGTAAAATACACTATTGATATTTTGATAGGGATTCATTGAATTTGTAAAGTGGGTAGTACGGGCATTTTACAGTAATAATTTTTGCATTCTATGAGCATGGTATATCTTTCCATTTGTTTGTGTGGTCTCCAATTTCTTTTATTCATATTTTACAGTTTTCAGAGTACAGGTCTTTCATCCCTTGGTTAAATTTATTCCTAAGCTTTTTATTCTTTCTGCTGCAATTGTAAATGGGAGTATTTTCTTAATTTCTCTTTCTGCTACTTCATTTTTATTGTATAGAAATGCAACATAATTCTGTATATTTTGTGTCATGCAATTTTACTGAATTCACGAGTTCTGTTTTTTTTTTTTTTTGGTGGAGTCTTAGGGTTTTTTGTGTATAATATCATGTTATTTGCAAATAATGACAGTTATACTACTTTCTTGCCAATTTGGATACCTTTTATTTCTTTTTCTGGTTTGACTGCTGCAGCTGGGACTTCCAGTACCATGTCCCTCCTTTCTAGCATCTTTGGTTTTGGTATCAGGGTAACACTGGCCTCACAGAATGGATTCCTTCTTCTTCTCTTTTGAGTATTATGTCTCCTTTTGCTGCAATCTCAATGATTTTGGTTTGGTTTGTTTGCATCTTACCTGTCTCCATGTATTTTTAAATTTCCTCTTGGACTCCTCATTGACCCATTGGTTATTTAGTACTATGTTGTTTAGTTGCCACATGTTTTTGTTTTTTCTAGCTTTTGCTGTTATTATTATAACTAATGTCTAGTTTCATAGTGTTAGGTTGGACAAGATGCTTAATATGTTTTCAGCATTCTTAAATTTATTGAGATTTGTTTAGTGGCTTAATACGTGATCTATCTCAGAGAAGATCCCATGCCTGATAGCACATCAAAATGCATTTCTTGTAGGACTGCAGTGGGTTCCCTCCTCTCTTGTGATTGCCTCTTTCAGTTCCATTTTCACATCAGAATCTCCTTAACCATTACAACCGGCAATGGAGTCATACCATTCCAGTGCTGATGTTCTGGGGCACCTGCCATGCCTGTGTGGTGAACTTCTCTTCCTAGAAAAGTTAGAGTTACAAGTCCTTCTCATGTAGTCACATTATTTATGCAAATGTTCTCTGGGTTTTTGGTACAATTATAACATCTGTTTTATTTCTCAATCTTGGGTATAGGTAGTCTTTATTGTAAAACACCCATTTGAATACTACAAATAGTGAAAGTTACCCTCTGTCACTGTATGAATTTCAGTCCTGGGAAACCAGTATTATGCACTCAAAACACCATCCAATTTTTGTGCGGCTTCTTACAGTTCTCTGTCATATGGTTTCTCATTGTCTTTAAAATAAATCTAAATTATTTACCATATCTACAAGGTCCTAAAGGATCTGGCCTCTGTGTTAATGTCCTGACACGTATCCTGTGTCTCTCCTCCTTTCCACTAAACTCAGATCACACTTGTCTTCTTTTGTTTTCAAATAAGAGTGTTATTTTCTCTTCTTGGAATGCCATTACCCTAAATCTTCACATGTGCGATTCCCAGATAAAACTTAATATTCTCAGAGATGCTTTTCCTGATCATTCTGCCTGAAGGAGATACACTCTTTATAGCAGTTAATACAGTAACATGCAATTAATTAATTTGCTCATTTTTTTTGCCTGAATTCCATGATAAAATGCAAATCCCATAAAGGCAGGGTCCATATATGCTTGACCGTCACAGTCAAGATACCAGCATCTTTAGTGTCTTGCAGTAACAGGTGTTTGAAAAGTACTTTTGTGAACATGGGAACATTATAAGTAACTTAATTAAGATAAAGTGTTCTTCATTTTAAGAAAATTCACTTAAGAAAAACCAAAATGTACAAAACTGGTAAAGTGCATTGTGAAACCAACATCTCCATTTTAAAAAGGAGTATATGATACATACTGACACCTACCTGCAAACTCCAAGATTGCTTTTTAATTGTTTTCTATTTCATAAATAAAACATAAAAGGAAGGCAACTCCTCTGGGAAACTAGGGACAAAGTGACACCAAACTTGACCCCAAGCATGGGACGTAAGTCCTTCAAGCAAAGCATGAACTCCAACCTTGGAAAGTGCTAGAAGGTATGGCATTTTGTTTCACTCTCTTTCTGCTCTATCCTCAGTCTTTGGCATGTTTCTGGAACCTTGTAGGCTCTCACATATCTGTTGAATGAATTAATGAATCCAGGTAACATCTCACAACCTGGTAATCTTTATTTATTCTGAAGCTATTTTTATTGCTCAAGTTAGTCATTTTTTTTTCTTGCTAAAACAACATATTGCTGATTTTATATCAAAAGTCTGTAGGGAAACACAATTCACTTTATAGCCAATTTTGCTGAAATGCATTGGCCCTGCAAAGCAAGAGACGTTTATACTTTGAAATATGCATTGTCATTTACTCCTCAAACACATAGTTTTCCATGGCCGTTTCTTGGCTTAATCAGTCCCCAAAGCTGAATAAATGAAAGAAATGGAAAGTGTGTGAGCATTAAATTATATTCTAGCAAGGTGACTTTTACTTTGTTCATGGTAATGTAATTATTAATGAGCCGCTGTTTTATCTAGATAATGATTTTCCTCATAAATTGTTATTATTTGGATTATGAAATGGTGATTTAAAGAAAAAGGGAAATGTTGCTGAAGCCTAATCTCAAGAAACTAAATTTTTTAAAAAACTGCTGTTATAACATCACTTTTCCATGTTCCATTTCTAAAATTAAAGACAAATACAAAATAATGGTAAGACTGCCATAGATAAGGTGTTCTTAAACATTGCTAGTAGGAGTAAAAATTGGTACAACAATTTTGAAAGCAGTTTAGTTTCATGTACCTTAAAAATGTCACTGTTTGGAACCAGTAATATCATGTATAAGAACTGATACAGAGATAGAGTTGTACACAAAGGTTTATATACAACAATGCTTATCACAGAATTAATAAGAATAAAAACAACAAAAAAACCTAACATAATGCCCAAATATTAAGGGTATAGCATAATAAGCATAACAACATATGCTTAGGATTTAAGTCTACATTGCCATTAAAATTAATGTTTGTATTTAGAAAGACTAATGATATGAGGGAAATGCTCAGTTGGTAAAATTAAGAGAAAATGTAGAAAATGAAAGAGCAATAAAGAGGAGGTAAAAGGACTCTTGGTGGAATCTAGCCTATAGAATTGTTAGGTTTGACAGCATGTTGGTAATTTTTTAAAGTAGTTGCCAAAATGTAAAAATCAGGATATTTGATTTTATTACTTTATTTTAATGTGTCCAAATATTTTATATTTTTTCCATAATTATTATATTTAATATATTTCCATATAGTTCAGGCATATAACATAGTGATTTAATAATTCTGTACATTACTCATTGTTCATCATGATAATCATAGTCACCATTTTTCAGCATACAATGCGATTGACTATATTCCCTATGCTGTGATTTTCTTCCCTGTGACTTATTTTATGACTGGAAGTTTGTATTATTTTTCTTCTTTTTTTTAAATTGTTCTTTTTTATTATTATGTTCAATTAGCCAGCATATAGTACATCATTAGTTTTTGATGTAAATTTATTTAGTAATTTTAGAGGGAGAGAGAGAGCACAAGTGGGAGGGGCAGAGAAAGAGGGAGAGATGAACTCACGCAGACTCCCAGTTCAGTGCAGGGCTGGATGCGGGGCACCATGCATGCAGGGCTAGGTCTCAGGACCTTGAGATCATGAACTGAGCTGAAACCAGGAGTTGGATGTTTAACCTACTGAGCCATCCAGGTGCCCCTGGAAGTTTGTATTTGTTTTTTCTTTTTTTAAAAATATTTTATTTATTTATTGGACAGAGAGAGACACAGCGAGAGAGGGAACACCAGCAGGGGGAGTGGGAGAGGGAGAAGCAGGCTTCCCGCCGAGCAGGGAGCCCAATGCGGGGCTTGATCCCAGAACGCTGGGATCATGACCTGAGCCGAAGGCAGACACTTAACAACTGAGCCACCCAGGCGCCCCTGGAAGTTTGTATTTCTTAATCCCCTTTACCTATTCTCCCCATCCCACCTCTCCCTCCCTTGTGGCAACCCCCAGTTTGTTCTCTGTATTTATCAGTCTGTTTCTGTTTATCTCTTCAAGTACCTTGCTTTTCAGATTCCACATATAAGTGAAATAATATGCTATTTCTCTTTCTCTGTCTGATTTACTTCATTTAACATAATACCTTCTAGTTTCATCCATGCCGTCACAAATGGTGGGATGTCATTATTTTTTGAGAAACATTTGACTGTATATATGTACCACATTTTCTTCATTTATCGATAGACCCTTAGGTTGCTTTCCTTTCTGGGCTATTATAAATAATGCTGCAATAAATACAGGGGTGTTTGTATCTTTTTGAATTATTGTTTCTGTTTTCTTTGGATAAATACCCAGTAGTAAAATTACAGGGTTGTATGGTACTTTTATTTTTAATTTTTTGAGAAACCACAATACCGTTTTCTAGAGTGGCTGCACCAATTTACATTCCCATCATCCATGCATGAAAATTCCCTTTTCTCCACATACTTGTCAATAATTGCTATTTCTTGTCTTTTTGATACTATCCATCCTAACTGATATGAAGTGGTATCTCATTGTAGTTTTGATGTGCATTTCCCTGATTAGTAATGTTGAGCATCTTTTCGTGTGCCTGTTGACCATCTGTATGTCTTCCTTGGAAAAACGTCTATTCATATCCTCTCCCTATTTTATTTTATTTTTTAAGTATTTTATTTGACAGAGAGAGCAAGTACAAGTAGGGAGAGTGGCAGGGAGAGGGAGAAGCCAACTCCCCACTGAGCAGGGAGCCCAATGTGGGACTCGATCCCAGGACCCTGGGATCATGACCTGATTTGAAGGCAGACACTTAAATGACTGAGCCACCCAGGTGCACCTTCTCTCCTCATTTTAAAATCATATTTTTAGTTTTCTTGATATTGAGTTGTATGAGTTCTTTATATATTTTGGATATTAACCCCTTGTCAGATCATTTGCAAATATATTTGCCCACTCAGTAGGTTGCTTTTTCATTTTGTTGATTGTTTCCTTTGCTTTACAAAAGCTTTTTATTTTGGTATAGTCCCAAAAGTTTATTTTTACTTCGTTTCCCTTGCCTGAGGAGACACATTTGTAAATATGTTCCTAATGGCAATGTCTAAAAGATTACTGGCTATGTTTTCTTCTAGGAATTTTATGGTTTTGAGTCTTCGATTTAGATTGTTAATACATTTTGGGTTTGTTTTTGTGTTTGGTGTAAGAAAGTGGTCTAGGTTCCTTGTTTTGCATGTAGCTGTCCAGTTTTCCCAACACCATTTATCAAATAGATGCTCTTTGTGCTACTGTATAGTCTTCCTTCCTTTATCGTAAGTTAATTGACCATATAAAGTTGGGTTTACTTCTGGACTCTCTATTCTAGTGATTTATGTATCTGTTTTTGTGTCTGTACCACACTGTTTGCATTACTATAGCCTTGAAATATAGAATTATGATACTTCCAGTTTTGTTCTTCCTCAAGATTGCTTTGTTATAGGGGGTCATTTGTGTTTTCATATTTATTTTAGCATTATTTGTTCTAGTTCTAAAAAAATGCTAATGGTATTCTGATAGAAATTGCAGTGGATCTATAGATTGCTTTGGGTATATGGACATTGTAACAATACTAATTCTTCTAGTCTGTGAGCATGGTTTTATCTTTCCATTTGTTAGTGTTGTCTTCAGGTTCTCTCATCAGTGTCATAGTTTTCAGAGTACAGGTCTTTCATCTACTTGGTTAAATTTGTTCCTAGAGAGCCTCCTGGGTGGCTCAGTTGGTCAAGTGGCCAACTCTTGATTTCAGCTCAGGTCAAGCTGCATGTTGGGCTCCGCATTCAGCAGCTTGAGGATTCTCTCTCTCCCTTCCCCTTAATCTCCCTCCTGTCCCCGTTCATGGCGTACTCACTTGCTCTCTCAAATAAATAAATAAATATTAACAAAATATGATTCCTAGGCATTTTATTCTTTCTGGTGCAATTGTAAATGAGATTGTTTTCTTAATTTCTTTTTTCTACTACTTTGTTTTTAGTGTATAGAAATGCAACATGTGTTTTTGTATCCTACAGGTATACTGAATTCATTAATCAAAATAGTTCTTTTGGTGGGGTCTTTGGGTTTTCTTTGTATAGTATTATGTAATCAGCAAACAGTAAAAATTTTACTTCTTCCTTACCAATCTGAATGCTTTTTTTTCTTTGTCTGGTTGTTGTGGCTAGGACTTCCGGTATTATGTTGAATGGAAGTGGCGAGAGTGGTCATCCTTGTTTTCTCCTGATCTTAGAGAAAAAGCTTTCATTTCCTAACAATGAGCATCATGTTAGCTCTAGGTTTTTTATATATGGCCTTTATTATGTTGAGGTATATTCCCTCTACACCCACTTTGTTGAGATTTTTATCATGAACAGATGTTAGATTTTGTCAAATGCTCTTTCTGCATCCATTAAGATTATCATATCATTTTTATTCTTTTTATTATAATGTGATATATGACAGAGATTGATTTGTGGATACTGAACCATGCTTGCATCCTTGGAATAAATCCTACTTGATTGGGGTGAATGATCCTTTTAATGAGTTGTCGAATTCAGTTTGCTAATATTTTGTTGAGGATTTTTGCATTTATGTTCATCAGAAATACTTGCCTATGGTTTTCTTTTTTAAGAGTATTTTGTCTGTTTGTGGTATCAGGCCTTATAGAATGAGTTTAGAAGCTTTCTTTCCTTTTCTATGTTTTTTAAATAATTTGAGAATAGTTAAATATTAACTCTTATTCAAATTTTTGGTTATATTCATCTGTGAAGTTACCTAGCCCTGTACTTTTATTTGTTGGGAGTCTTTGATTATCAATTTAGTAATTACTAGTAATAGGTCTGCTCATGTTTTCTAGTTCTTCCTGATTGAGGTTCGGAAGCTTGCATGGTTCCAAGAATTCATTTCTTCTAGGTTGTCTAATTTGTTGGCATATAATTTGCACAGTATTCTCTTAAAATCCTTTGTATTTCTGTAGTATCGGTTGAAATTTCTCGTTTCTCATTTTTTCTTTGAGTTCTTTCTCTTTTATCCTTGATGAGTCTGGCTAAAGGTTTATCAATTTTGTTATCTTTTCAAGGAAGCAGCTTTTGGTTTTATTGATATTTTTCATTTGTCTCTACTCCTCAAGTCTATTTTTATAAAGTCTCTGATCTTTATTATTTCTTTGCTTCTACTAACTTTGGGCTTTGTTGGTTCTTCTTTTTCTAGTTCTGTTAGGTGTAAGGTTAGGTTTTTTATTTGAGATTTTTGTTTCTTAAGGTGGGCCTGTAGCACCTCTTAGAACTGCTGTGTACTAAAGATTTGCTTCATTTTTTTGCAATTTTCATTTGTCTCCATGTATTTTGTAATTTTTCTTTGTTGACTCGTTGATTATTTAGTAGCATGTTGTTTACATGTGTTTGTTCTCTTTTTTTCCAGTTTTTTTCTTGTAATTGATTTCTAGTTTCATAATATTGTGGTTGGAAAAGATGCTTGATATAAGTTTGGTCTTCTTACATTTATTTAGACCTGGTTTGTGGCCTAACACATGAAGAGAATGTATATTCTTTTTTAGGGAAGATGGATGGATGGAGATATATATCTATATATCTATATATCTATATCTATATCTATATATATATATATGAAGTCCATATAGACGATAAACATATACACAATGTGTTGTTCAAAACCATTGTTTCCTTATTGACTTTCTGTCTGGATGATCTAGCCATTGATGTAAATGGGTATTAAACTCCCCTTTTGTTATTGTATTACTGTCACCTTCTCCGTTTATATATGCTAATATTTGCTTTGTACATTTACACGCTTCTGTGTTGAGTATATAGATATTTACAACGATTACATTCTCTTGTTGGATTGAGTCCCTTATCATTATGTAATGCCCTTGTTTGTCTCTTATTAAAGTCTTTGCTTTAAGATCTATTTCTGATATTTATCTTGCTAGCACAGTCTTTTTCTAAAATTTTCGTTTCCATTTGCATGTAATATCTTCTTCCATTTCTTTACTTTCAGTCTGTGAATGACTTTAGGTCTAAAGTTGGTATCTAGAGCAGTAAATAAATGGGGCTTGTTTTTGTATCCATTTATTTAACCTGGGTTTTCTGACTGGGACATTAAGTCCATTTACATTTAAAGTAATTATTGATGAGTCTCTGTTTATTGCCATTTTGTTAATTGTTTTCTGGGTTTTTTTGTAGGTATTCTCTTTTAGTTTCTTCTTCTGTTTTTCTCTTCCCTTGTGGCTTGATGGTTTGTTTTTTTTTTTTTTTTTTACTGTTATACTTGGATTCCTTTCTCTTGAATTTTTATATATCTGTTACAGGTTTTGGAATTTTGGTTACCACTGGTTTCATTAATAACTTTCTTTGTGTCTCGCAGTGTATATTAAATTGATGGTTGCTTAAGTTTGAACACATTCTAAGATCACCATGGATTTACTCCATGGATTTACTCCCCCCTCCACATTTTATGTACACGATGTACTGTTTTGCATCTGTTTATTTTGTGTATTGCTTGACTGATTTTTTGTACACAGAATTGATTTTACTACTTTTGTGTTTTATCAGCCTACTATGTTTACCTAATGTTTGCTTTTACCAGTGAATTTTGTACCTTTTATAATTTTCTTACTTAGAATCATGGTAATTTCTTTCCATTTAAAAGTTTCCTTTAACATTTCTTTAAAGCTAGTTCAGTAGTGAACTCCTTTCACTTGGTTTGTCAGGGAAACTCTTTATCTCTCTTTCAGTTCTGAATGATAACCTTGCTCCGTAGAGTATTTTTGGTTGTAGGTTTTTTGTTTTCAGCACTTCGACTATATCACACTACTCCCTTCTGTCCTGTAAAGTTTCTTATAGTTTGATAGGCTTATGGGGTTCCCTTGTAAGTATTTTTTTTCTCTTGCTGCTTTCAAGATATTTTTTTTTTCATCTTTAGACATTTTAATTATTATGTGTCTTGGTGTGGATTTCCTTGGGCTAATCTTGTTCGGCATTCACTGTGATACCTAGACCTGGACATCCTTTACCTTGCCCAGATTAGGGAAGTTTTCAGATTAAGGAAGTTTTCAGCTATTGTCCCTTCAAATAAGTTTTCTGCCTACCACCCCCCACCTCTCTTTTCCTTCTGGAATCCCTATAATGTGAATGTGTTATGCTAGATACTGTTGTTGAGGTCTCTGAACATAGTCTGATTTTTTTTATCATTCTTTTTTTCTTTTTGCTATTTAGCTTGGTTCCTTTCCATTACCCCATCTTCCAGATCACTGCTCCCTTCTTCTGAGTCTTCTAATCTGTTGTTGGTTCCCTCTAGTGTATTTTTCATTCCAATTATTGTGTTTCTCAGCTTTGACTGGTTTTTTATATCTTTTTCAGTTTTCGGTGAGCTCATCCACTCTTTAGTCCAGTGAGTATCTTTATGAGCATTACTTTGAAATCTTTATCATCAGGTAGATTGCTTGATTTTACGGTGTTTAGGGACATATTCCTCTGTCTCTTCATTTGGTGTAACTCTGTGTGTTTGATTCTCTGTATTAGGTAGGTGAGCTGCATTACCTGGTTTTGAAAGTAGTATGGCCTTGTGTAGAAGAAGTACTGTGGTGCCCTTCAGTGCAAACCCCTCATGGTCAAAAGCAGCAAGCACCCCAAAGGGTAGCCCCTGTAGTAGCTGCATGTACACTTTTGTTATGGATGAGTTGCCTTTGCTCTGGACATGCTGGTGGGTGGGGCTTGCCATCAGTCCAGCTTGCTCTAAAGACCCCCATCACCTCCTGCAAGTATACTGGGCAGTGTTTTGGGTTTTGTATGTTGTTGAGAGGCCCAGCTGCAGAAATCTTAGGCACACTGGTGAGCAGGCTGTCACTCAGCCTGGCTATGTGCAGATAACTGCGGTGACAGCTACAGGTGCACTGAAGGTCAGGTGCTGCCCACATAATCAGCTATGTGGGGTTATCTTCCTCTTCCCCCCCCTTCACCAGGGCAGGAGTCACTTTGTTGTGGTACTGGTCCTGGCCAGGGATGCCTACCAGGTATGTTGGGACAGGAGCTGCCTGGGGGAGGGGGGGAGGTCCCTGCTCAGGCTGGCAGTTTGGGTGGGATCTGTCCTTAGGGGATCACTGGGGCGAGACACATGGTACTAGGATGATAGATAGTGTTAGCACTGGCTCCTGCAATCATATGGCTATCTAGACCAGGGAGGACAAGAAAATTGGTACCAGAACCAGCATTTTGTTCCTAGAGAAATGTCCTGCGAATCCCTGCTCGTCTAGCACACACCCTAAAATTGGTCAATAAATCACCTGCAGGTATACCTCAGATGACTTTCAAACCTTTGCTTCTGTGTTATGTCTCAGGCTGAGTTACTTAGCATACTGCCTTTTTAAGGGCAGAGTGTCAGTTTGTTATAGCCCTCTGGCCTGTCTGGAGTTAAGCCCTGCTGATTTTCAAAATCGGATGTTGCGGAGACCTATGTTTCCAGTGCAGGTCTCCAGGGCTGGGGGTCCCTGGTATGGGGTCTGATCCTCTCGGTCCTTTGTGCTTGTACTGTACCTCCCATTTGTGGTTAGTCTCTCAGGGAGTTTGGTTCTCAACCATGTCTTTGCCTCTCCTAATGTGGCCTTCTCTCTAGGACTGGCTGTATTACATGTGTCTTGCTAATCTTCGGGTTGTTTTCAAAGTTTGTTATAATGCGTGTAGTTGTTGCTTTGGTGTGTCAGTAGGAGGAAGCAAACTCAGGATCCTCCTACTCCATCATCTTTCCTGCACCCCCTAGTTTCACTTTCTAATGACCTTATTTAGGTCCTTCCTAAAATCCTGAAGATAGGGCCATGCTCAATGTTTACTCACCTGGAAGCCATAATGACCTGGAGATGGGGAGGCCTGGCCCCTTTAGACTTGGCATATGCTCTCTGGTTGATCAAAACTCCCTGGCACTCGTGACTCTTACACCTGGCTTGTTGCCTTCCAGGCATGTGAATTCTTGGGTCCTACATAGCATGATCCAGTTTTGCAAAATATACATGGCTCTGCATGAAATGTTACCAAAAGTTCTCTCAGAGTAGTGGGATAATGGGTGATTTTCATTTTCTTCCTCATAGTTTTTGTATTTTCTAAATTGTATTACAAAACATGTATTAGTTTTCTGATTAAAAAAGAGTAACTTATTTTTTAAATGTAAATCATTAAACACCATAGAGCCCCATGCTAAAATACAGAGGACAGATGTTAACATTATATTCTTAAGGGAAAATTACATTTCTGAATTCCCTTAACCAAAATAATGGACTAGGTTATTGATGATTTTTTCATTCACTGTGTTTTTTCCCATTATTTAATAAAAACACATTATTGAAATTTAAATAAGATGGAACAATCTTACTAGATTTAGATTGCTTTTTTTTTATTGCAAAGTATTGTACCTTCACCCCAATTCTAAGTGAATAATAGCCTCACCTTTAAGAAAACCATTTTGCTCTCTGTGTAAGTAATAATACTCCTGATAGTATGAGGCAAAGGAATGAAATTGTTATCATTCAGATCTTTGATTTCATGGAGAATATGTTCAACTTAAATTTTTATTAAAATACTAGTGGTTTAGAAAAACTAACTGCAGCATAAGCAATATGCAGTATCTCTGAATTGGTGATCTAAAACGTTTCCCCCCAGATTTTGCTGAGCTATGATTGACCTAGAACACTGTATCAGTTTAAGGTGTACAGAAGGTATACATAATAACGTGATACCTGTATATGGCAAACTGATCACCACAACGACTTCAGTTAACAGTCATCACTACACATGGTTATGAATTTTTTTATTTTGTGATGAACTTTTAAGATCTACCTTTTTAGCAACTTTCAAATATACAATACTGTATTGTTAATTATAGTCACCCTACTGTACTTTATATCCCCAGGACTTACTCATGTGGTAAGTTTGAAAACGGAAAGTTTGTATTTCTTGACCATCTTCATCCAGTTCTCCCATCCCTCTTCCCCTGTCTCTGGCAACCATTAGTCTGTTTCTGTGAGTTTATTTTTTTAGATTCCACATATATGTGAAATCATACAGTATTTGTCTTTGTCTGATTTCTCTCACTTAGCATAATGCCCTTAGATTCCACCTATGCTTTCGCAAATAGCCAGATTTTCTTTTTTATGGCTGAATAATATCTCTATTATTAATAATATCTATCTATTCAGAAATGCCAAGGCCAAGAAAAGGCTGAGAAACTCTTCTAGATAAAAAAAAAATACATTATAACTAAAAGTGATATGTGATCCTGATTTTGATCCTGGACCATCAGAAAAATAGCTGTAAAGGTCATTCTTGGAACAACCGAAAGACTTGGAATATGGCCTATGAACTAGATAATGGTACTGTACCAATATAAAATTTCCTGAGTTTTATAACTGCATTGTGTTTATATAAAAGGCTGTCCTCATTTTTAGTAAATTCACTGTGAAATAAGTGAGTAAAGGGAAATACTGTCTCCTACTTACTCTTAAATAGCTCAGAATAAATAATTTGCATATAAATGTAATCCTATATATATCTACACTGCTATCTATCTATGAAAATAGAAGGGAAGAGATAAAATTAAAGAAAAAAATAGAAACAATGGATGGATCTGGTAAAGTGTACACGGAGATGGTTTATACTGTTGTAAATTTCCTGTAATTAAAAATTATATCAAAATGAAAATTCCAAAAATATTCTAGTCATAACCTACCCTTTCTTGTCTCATCACCACAAATTCCCAACACCGAGCTCCAGCCTCATCAGACAACTTACCTAGACAACCCTGTGCTTTCCGGGCTCTATACTTTTCAGCCTACTATTTTGTCTTCCTCAAAATCCCTCATTTGTCTTCTCTGCCTATCTAAAGCCACATAATCTTCAAGATGTAGGCCAGTGGTAATTACTTCTCAAAGACTTCGAGCATACTTCTTGAAGACTTCTAGCCTAACTCAGATTGAATTGACCTTCCTCTCCTGGTACACATTATCTGATCCATGTTGCTAATATAGTCTCTCCTTTAAAGTAGACTAGGTTGTACTGTGGTAACAAGGCCAAAATGTGAGAGGGTTAAAACCAGCTGAGGTTTCTTTTTCATGAGTTGGGTTTTGTTCATTGGGGTCACTCAGGGCCTGAGGATGATGGAAACTCTATCCTGACATGTATTCCCATGATTCCATACCAGAGGGAAAGGAACATTGGAAATCGTGAGCTGGCTCTTAAAGCTCCTCATTAGAAATAACTAAGTCACTGTGTTCCTTTCTCTTCGATTAAAGAAGCTATATGGACATGCCTAATTTTACAGGGGTTGGAAAGTACAATCTGCCAGGAGGGGACCATGAAGAGCTCTAAGGTTTATTGCATCACACAAATATTACTGTGCATGTCACTATTCTCCAGTGCATTGTATAGCATCTTTTGTCCTATTCAACTTTCCATTCAACCCTTCAAGCCCAATGTTTAATACAAAGTCACTGCTTAATGCTTATTGTCTGCTGGAGTGTTCCTCGAGAGACTTGCCCAGGGTTGTGGAGCCTCTGTGACTTAGCTTCACGTCTCTGCATTCCTAGCCCTGTTCACTACAGAGAAACAAAACAAAACAAAGATAAAAATCCACAGATTTCCCAGTCAGCATCCCACCCTTCTTAAGCTGCAATCTGCCAATAGGACTACGGTTACTTTACTATACTAGTTAATATTTTACATTCCTCAATCTATATGCAGTAACCCACTTTAGAATTTTCCTGCAGCCAAAGAATACCAAAGGAATATATTGATTAAAATCCAATAAATAAATACACGTAATTTTTTTCAATCTGCCATGAGTTCTCACTTTTGCTTTTGAGAGTTTCTCTCATCATTTCTCTTTCATGGCTCTTTTCATTCAAACTTGATCACAGCGTCTTTTAGAATTATATACTTTTAATAACAAAGGCCAGGAAAATTCTAAAAGTCTTCAAAAGGTATAGGAAAATATCAAAGTCTAAAACAAGCGTTCAAAACAAATTCCACCAGGCTGGCATATGTTCTTGGTTAACTCATGAAATAGAAAATCTGATCGTGGTTAAATCAGATTCCCATCCACCTTTGTATTTATGCATTTATTTAGTTCTCTTATGAATATTAGTATTACCCATTCCTCAGGTCCCACTGGAACACTACATTACTAGCGGTGTATTTCTCTCTGCGGGAAAGAGAAGAGTGGAAATTGGCTGTAGAAAACGTGCAGAGGGGTAAGATGCTCTGAGAGAGTTTGCCTGTTAGGTATATTGAATCATCGTCACTTCAGTGAAATGCAACAAAATAGGCAATCTTTGCAGATCAGCATGGTTTTTCAATTCAAGTCAGAATTTCAATGTGTGGCATGGAATGAAGAGGGATGATGAATGCAGGAGGCAGTATGCAGGAGTAACTCAAACGCAAAGCATCTGTTGTTGCCTGGATCCCAGGAAGCTGGGCTTTGTGGAGAATTTCTTATTGCTCCATGATGTCTGCCATGTTGAGGAGGCAGGTCAGAGATTGGATTAGTGTTGTGGCTACTTCTACCAGCAACCACGGAGGTATGACATAAGTGGAAGTGCCTTGCCTAATTCAGATTTCCAAATGCAAAATGGAAACAATCTGGGTATCTTTGATTTCGAGTAAAGCTTCAGTATCTCCCTGTAAGGGTGAGCAATCTCTTAGTGACAGATCATTTTATGAGGCTTCTAACTAAGATGAGCAAGCCTGTTTTGATAACATAAAATTGGCAGGAACTTGAGCTCGAAATTTGAATAGAGCTCAAACTGAATATCTGCACAAGTTTGAAGAGGCACAGATGATTTATGCAAATTGTTTAAGGAATGCTTTCCCTGGGCACATCTGCAGGCTCACATGGGCTGAAGGTGGAAGATGAGATAGAAACTCTTTAGTTAACGTGACAACTGGCTTTTTTGTTTGTTTCTCCCTAGTAATTAGGAATCAAATTGAAAAATTAATAATATCTAACATTCTTGGAGCAGCTTTATTGAGAGAAGACCTAGGGTAAGGTGCTTTGAAATTGCTTAGAGGTGCTACTGCTGTTCTCATTTTCCTGATGAGAAATGTGGGGCTCAGGTATATAAGAAGTTTATTCAGTGCCCATGGCAGTAAGTGGCAGACAGGGTTTTGAACTCAGGCACTCTGTTTCCAGAATCCACTTGTCTAACTTACTCTGTATTATATTGACCTTCCTAGATAAAACAGAGTAACTCTAGGGAATTGAGTTATTTAAAACTCAAAGTGAATAGTCTGATGAAAAGAATGACAGAAAACTCAGAATACTTTAAATTTGTCACTCTTAGCTAAACTCTGCAGAACATTCTTTCTGAAATAGGACGGCTCTTTTCATTCCCAGGAAATTGACGGAATATCTTATAAATGAATAGGCCCTTTTGACTTGTGACCATCTAATTGGGGTCCTCCATCACACCATCAGTGAGAAGGGTGGAGAATACCTATCTTTCTCAATCTGATATAAACAATTTAACTATTAGGATTATTGAGGGTAGGCATAATTTGCAGCAAAGAATCTGTTAATGGTTTATTTGATTGGACCTACTTTGACCTCTATCTCCCCCTCTCCCACGATATGCATTTTGTAAGTTGAGGTGTTGTGCCAGGAGGATGACAAAAGTGGAAGAAGGGGAATTTACTGCGATTTAAGAGCTTATAATATTCCAGGGATCTCCTCTTTGTGAGTGAGTTTTCTCTAGACCTCAAATGCTGGAATCATCCCTGACTCAGGGCCAATCTCATGTCCGCTCTCACCAGGACTACTGCAACACTGTCGTAACTGGCCTCTTTGCTTGCACTTGATAGAACTGTAACCTATCCTTTTCACAGGGGCTAGCATAGATTCTTTTAAATTGCAGGTCATATCTGCTACCTCTTCCACCCAAACCCTCTAAGTAGCTTTCCATTTCACTTAATGCCGTTTAGATCTCTCTTCGCTCACTTCCTATCACCCTCCCTTCTCACATTCTGCTCCAGCCACACTGGCTGCCTGCATGCACCTGGCTCAGAGCAGTACCCTGGACCCTTCCCTTACGTGAAACCCTCATCTCCTGGGGCCTCTAAAGACTTATCTCCTTACTTCACTAGATTTGTAAATATTAACTGAAACACTTTCCCTCATTCCCATTTCTTCCAAAACAATGCCTCTGACCACTCTTCATCCCATTACTGTGATTTATATTTCTTCCTAACACTATCACCTGAAATGTTCTGTATGTTATGTGTTTATTTATTGTCTCTCTTCTTCACACAGAATGCAAATTCTATGAGACTTTGAACTTGATTTGTGTACTGCTTAGTGTTACGTAAATGATTGAGTGAGTAGTATGGAGCAAAGCTGTAGGAACCAGTCACATAGTTTTAATGGGTATTAGGCTTGGCAAATTATAACATAAAATGAAAGGCCAGGAAGCAGAGGATAAAAATTAACACTAATGTGTAATATGTTAAAAAAAAAAAAAAAACACGTAATCTATAGGCACCCCCGAAATAACATATTCCATAGGCAAAACAAAAATCATATTCCACAGGCATCCAAATCATCCCTAAAGGTTGAGAAGGTCTAAATTAAATTTTGATGGATGAGTTTCAAAGGGAGAAAGGAGGAGTTCTGGGGAAAATTCTGTCATCCCAAAGTCTGTAAGATAAAGGTTAAATGAGTCCCTTAAGATCAATCTGGAGTCTGGGATTTTTTGTGTCTTTACGACACAGTGTGCACTCTACCACACTGTGGGTCACCTACTGGACGCCAGGGACTGTGGGAGAGAACTCAGGCTCTCAAGTCGTAACTCACAGAAACTTTGTGATGTAGGCCACTGTGATCCCCACATGTAGATGAGAAAATAGAGGCTCAGAGAGATTAAATACTGTGTCTGAGAATGAAGAACTGCTCTGATGACTCTCCCTTACTAAGCCTTACCCCGGTGACTTTGGATCTGCGGGGCAGCTCTTCTCCCTCCCAGCTGCTGGGTCATGTAATGGGCTTTGGCCATAGACTGACATATTTTCAGATCCTGTGTACTGTGTACTGTGTCATCAGAACATGTTGGATTACTTAAGAAAAACCTGTTTTGTTCAAGTATATGTAGATTCCACAAATAGGACTGGATATATCCTATGAGTGCCATTTCTTTGAATAAGAATTCCATTTTCTAGGACCAATTGACTTTAAAAGTATTGACACTTCGAAATGACCACTGGTTTGCAATAGTTACTCTCCATGAAAGCTTGCTCAGTGCTTCTATTAAAGCATTCTAACATGGTCTTTCAACAGATAGAGATATATGATAAGCTTTTGTATTTTAATAAAGCGAATGCTACTTAGTGTATTTTAGCTCTTATAAGTGTGCACAGTTTAATGTTAAGAGAACAAATTGATAATATCAAAAGTACACATTTTAGAAATAAGGAAGAGATTTCTTGCATCCATTCCAACGATTCCAATTAATTCCAATTCCAATTAATACAAAGAAGGTCAAGAGTTAACAATGTAATGGTCAAGCACATAAGTTTGACCAACTAACTGTGACATCTTTGGCAAATTTCTTAATACCTCTGGGTCTCAGTTTCTTCATGTCTATAATGAGCTAATGCAGTTGGGCCATTTACCACAGTGGCACATAGAAAGCACTCTATAAGTGGTACTGGTTATTGTTATAACCAACGTTACTAAAAGGAAGTGTCATATGGCAAAAGATCAGAGATCCTACTCCAATTCTCCCCCTCACCTCAGTCCTCAGAACATGTACAGTAATAGGAATCTTGCTGGGATATCACATAAATCAAAAATAATAGAACTTGAGTGAGTCCTTTAAAATGATATAAAAACGTCTCAAGTGTGATGACAGAATGTGAGCAATTATATGGGGTTTCACTTCATGTGTGCCACACTGGAGAACAAAGCTGAAATGGAACACGTCTCTGTTGACATGAAACATTACCACCCCTCTGCATTTGCTACACACGCTCTCTGTTGTGTTGTTTTTAAACCATATTGTGGTGTGGTGCTCCTCCTTCTTGACTTAGTCCCTTTTCTCATAAATTCTGCCAGGAGATCTAAGAGCAGATGGTGCCTTATTGTTCAAGAAAGTGGTATTTTTGTTGAGTGTTTGATCACATTGTTCTGTGGGGGACTGGCTTGTCAGCGACTTGTGCCATCAGGATAAGATATATGCCAGGAAAAATGAAAACAGCATATTTGCTAAGTCTGTCAGAGGATATACTGATAATTGCATCAAAACCTGAAACCATAGTTTCAAAGGTTAAAACATATGAAAGGAGTATTTTCATTTTGTCAAATAAATCCAGGCTTTGAGGCCATGTATGTACCATAATAAGATGAAGGCAACAATCCACACAGACTGTGACCCTAACTTCTGAAAACACCCAACTAATATAGAAAGGCTGGAGATGACTTCTTTGACTCTACAGCCATTATTGAATACCCACTGTGGCATGCGTTGTGCTCCGCGGTGCTGGTGAGTAAGGGGCAGTGCCTAAGGTAGGGTGAGCTCAGTCTTGCAGGTGAGAAAAACAAACAGATAAATTAAGCAATAAGGCTATTCTGTACTTTCCTACACCATAGATTCATTCTCTGCATTTCCTCTGTGCCCTGGGAGGGAGGCTAATGCCAGTGAATTGCTCCCTTACCCGCTGGCTTCAAGGCGAGTTCAGCCAATCGTATTTCTGGCAGGAGGGTCACAGGGGTGACATTTTCTCTCACTCCTCTCCGCTTGGACATCTAGCTTCTGGCAGTGGCTGTGGCTTCCATGGCTGCTCTCCTTCCATCTTCTGCTCTTCCCAAGCTCCAGCTCTCACTGGGTTCTGGGCAACACTGCTTCCTTCTCCCTTGAAGGATGGAAGCCTTCAAAATTAGGAGTATTTTTATTTTGTCAAATAAATCCATTCTTCCTGCTTCAGCTCTCCTGTTAGGTAACTTCGGTAGCTGCTATTCTCTGAGTGTCTTACCATTTCTTGTTTATTCCATTAACCATGCAAAACCTCAGAAGTAGGCCTTTACTGTACCTGTCTTCACTTGAAATCTATTTCTTGACAGGTGCAAGGGCTGTAACAGAAACTAGTTTCTTCCACATTCATTCTATCATAGACTATTTATTGAGTGCCTATATGTGAGAGTGTACTAGTCACAAGGTATAAACTAGTACTTTCTAGAACTTGACAGAAATATTCTGCACTGCTGCAGATGCTAGCCACTAGGCATATGTGATGGCTGAGCACTTGAAATGTGGCTGATGTGACTGAGCAATTGAATTTTAAATTTAAATTTATATAGCAGCACCCAGCTATTGGTTAGTGGCTACCGTACTGGACCGACAAGTGGGGAATAACTCTTTTGAATAGAGCTAGAAGTGAAGAAAGATCAGGATCCGTTCTGAGATAGGGCTAGGAAGGTGACATGTGGGCTGCTCTGTGCACGAGTAGGTTCTTTACCAGGCAGAGAACTGTGGAGCGTGCATTCTGGGCAAAGGGAGCATCTTACGTAAATGCTGAGAGGCTTTGGCATATGGAAGGTAAGCGCAGAGTATCGCATAGTATTCAAACGGTCAGAGTATAGCAATCAATCAAGAGGGATGTCTTGGAAAAGGAGATGGTGTTGTGTTGGGGCTGCATGTTGATGACTCTTCTTTCGTGTCCATATTTCACTGTTCTTTTATACGCCACAATAACGCCATCATGCTGACCATCTTAAAACGTGAATATTCAGCGTGAGAGTGATGATATGTGACTATTCCTTTTAAAAATATTCCATTGAGGGGGCACCTGGGTGGCTCAGTTGGTTAAGCATCTGTCTTCTGCATAGGTCATAATCTCAGGCTCCTGGGATGGAGCCGCACGGCTGGCTCCCTGCTCAGCGGGGAGTCTTCTCCCTCTCTCTTGCTCTGTTCCCCCTCCCCCCCGCTCTTTCTCTCAAATAAAATCTTTAAGAAATAATATTCCATTGAGCTTTCAATTTCAGTAAATACTAAAGTGATTATAGTATGCTCAATTTTGTTGCCCCCTATTTTTTGGGGTTTTGCTAGAAAAGTGAATTCACTATTACTTGATACAGGGATGGGCAAGGTGCCAAGAAGCATAAATGAGGTACTTAGAGACATGACTGAAAAAGATCAGAAAAAAATTCCTGGATAAATTGTGAAGTCTGTGCTTGGCTTGAACAATTGGTCAGAATTTTCTAGGTGGATTTGTGTAGCTCTGTGGGTTGGGTATTGGAAGAGAGGGGTGATGGGAGTGGAATGGAGTGTGTTCCTGTCAGAAAACATTAAATATGAGATAATGACAGGGCTGAGAGAAAGTTGGAGTGGTGTGAAGGATCAGATCTACAAAGATCTAAGTTATAAAAGGATCACTCTGGATGAATGTCTTTGGAGAGATGTCAGTTAGAAGCCGGTAGCAGCAACGCAGGGAAAACATAATGATATCTGAACACAGGTTCTGAGGAATAATATCTCACTTGTGATCTTTCATGCTTCTAAAGTTTACTATGTTTCTTTGAAAAATAACGACTGCTTTTGCTCTAGGTCATAATAATAATAACTGCTATTTACTAAGAAATTACTATGTGCCAATCACTCAGAAGAGACTTTACATGCTGTGTATTAATTCACTTAATCCTTTCTGCAACACTATGAAGCAGGTACTTGCATTACCCCCTAATTTTACAGATGAATACATGGAGGTTCAGCAAAGTTGAGTAACTCTCTCAAGGTTACCCTTAGTCATTTACCTTGAATATTGAGTTGACCTGGAAATAACATTATCTAATATAGAATGAACTCCAAAAAAGTCATACCTGTCTTGTAGACTTTGAACAGAAAAGGATGATCATTTTAAGAAGGATGGAAAAAAGTAAATGTGAATGCTGCCAAGGTCATCACTATTAAGCCATCCAAGATTATTCAGTTTACCTTGATTGTCTTCCTAATATTCTTATTGATCAAAATGCTTCTCAGTTTAAATATTTCAATGTGAATAATGTTAAATACGGAATATAATTTTTTAAAGTGATTTTAAGGGGACAGGCTTGACAGATTTTGAAATATCTTTTCTTTTTATAGACCAGATCATTGTCGCTGAATACTGAAATACGAGGTTCTGGATGCTTGCTGAATACTTGTACTCTTAGGATCTGTGTACATAGGACTTAGCTTAAGATCACCCCCTGCAGTGTAGTATTAGCAACTTTCATTTGTTTATTTTATAAGGACTTTTCCTGCCCAAAGATAGAATTCAGTAAATTGAGGCAGAAAGCCATGCAGTTGCACTATTTTAATAGAAAATGCCTTAATATAGGACTTAATATAGGATCTAAATTTCTTCTCATTTCAAATAGGTTGTAAAAAGAATATAATTTGGTAAGAGGTGGGATGTTGTCTGGGTTCCCAAAACCCAACACTCATTTAGTTCCCAGCTTAGAAATCTAATAATTACTCCCACTACTGTAGCATTCACTTACATATCCTGGCTGTCCATAAGTCTTGTAAAATTCCATCATAGTCACATTAGATGGCACTCACTGAAATAGAATATGCCAACCCATGCAACCTTATAAAACTCCCACTCTCCCACTGAACCGGACCTCACATTGATTTCTTCTCATAATAACCTTTCTAATAAATAGAATTCTGTTAGTTTTCATTAAAATAGCTATAAGCCAATTGGATGAAATCAAGTCGGGGAGAAGGGCTTACGACGAACACTCTCCCTCAATGAATGCTTTTTATCTCATTCTGTAGTCGAGGACTGCATAGAACAAAAGCATAGCACAGTCCAGTTATTAGAGTAATAATGACAAGTCAATATTTACAGACACAATTTTTTTTAGGTGCAGAAACAGTAGACACCGTGATATGTCTGAGGATCCGGGACCATAAGCATTTTGGTTGTGTCGAAACATAGGGAATGTGGAAAATATTAGTCAAAGATGAGACTCTAAAAGGAGGTCAAGGCCAGGTCACTGAAAGATGTGGTTCCATGCTAAGGAAATTGGATTGTATCCATCTATAGTCACAACTGCTGAGAGCCCCTTGGACTTGGAGGATAAAACTGATCTAGAGCTTCATTATCGTCCGAACTGTAGCCGCAGAGGATTTGGAAACTCATTACTCCATTCGGAACCGGTGTGTTACGTAACTGAAGGGACTAGAGGGCCATCCCCTGTAAAGCGGTCCCACAGCACTGACACCAGGTTTGGCACACGGAGATGGTTAGTTTGGTGGAGGCTGAGAATGCTTGCTGTACTGGGGTCTCTCAATGGAGTGCCTTTTCCAGGGAGCCGTGAACCAAGCGAAATCAGTTGAAATCGGGTCAAGTTATCATTAGTGAGTTAAAATCACAAGAGTGGCTAATCAACTGTTGTCAAGGAAAATCTTAAGTCAAACATATGGAAAATGAGACGTATGAATCATAGCACCAGCTTGGCTTCAGCCCTCAGGCAAATGAAACTCAATCAGGAAAAATATATTCAGTAGAAACATGACTTGTTCTAATTCTGTCTAAGGCACCTCCCTTCCAGAAGCAGAGCGCCCTCCACAGATCTAAAGACGACAATTTTTCTCTTACGTCTGAAGTTACACTGCAAGTTTGATGTTGGTCTGACCCTCTCCAACTGTGCAAATATTGGACAAGTACCTTACATGCTCTAATTCTTATTTTTATCATCTTAAAAATAGCCAAATCTGCCTCAGGGGGCTCTAAGCTCCAGGAGGGCAGGGACTATGCCTGTCATCTGCACAGCTGAATCTCTACTGAACAGCACAAGATCAGGCACATGGCAGGCATCTAACAGATGTCTGTGGAAGAAGTGCGTAAGTGTGCGAGGAGAACGAAATGTCATAGCACGTCATGAAAATGCTCTGTAGGCCATAGAATGCCATATGTATGGTGATGTTCTGATGCTTCAGATTCTAAGTTCAATAAAAATCCACTCAGATTCACATCAAAAGTACATCACATATTAAAAGATCTTCAGCCACTTTCCTCCCTAACACCAAAAGGCAACAGCTAAACTAATTGTCACTTATTATTCGGCCCAATGTATAGATGAGGAAATCCAGCCTGAGGTAGGCGAAGTAAACTTCTCAAGATAGTGAAGAAGAGGTCACACCAAGACTCAAATTCAGGTCTGTCTGCCCCCACAGCCCATGACCCATGCTACCTCTTAAATGAAAATCTTAGACCTTCTTTTTTACTCTAAAACGAGTTGTAGTTTAAAAAAATCCATGTCAAACTGTCCGGTCCTACCGAAGGAGTCTACTTGATGAAAAGGGAATTACTGAATTAAATAGGGCATCACATTTATTTCAGTATATGTCTTCTCAACTCCCAAACTCTATAATTCTTTCTACGGACTCAACTTACTAGGCCTCATCTTCATAAAACAAATGTGGGAGAAATGTTGGGTTCTTCATTCACAGACCCGGGTTTCTATGATTTGTGTGTGTGTGTGTGTGTGTGTGTGCGCGCGCAATTCCACTTTTTGTCTGTTACTTTTCATTTGTAAAGCATAAAATTCTCCTAAACAATATCCTTCTCTAGAAGACGGTGCTCTGTGCCTCATGCAATTATATGTTTCTGATGGTTTTAGAAGTTGGAGCCATCATCCTAAAAAGTGAACATACCGCCTAAAGGTGTAAGATATTATCTCATTACAATGAAATCTAAAGTAGTTCCAATTAAGGAAGCCTCTTATAAGTATATGGGGGAAAGTCATGGATGCCTTTTGCCAGAATTATTGCCTGTCGTACCCATTTTCTCTCTGCATCTGTCCTCACCTTTTTCTTTTTTAACTGCTCTCCTGTCCTTTTCAATTCATCCCTTTACTCGTGGCTAGCTGCAGGTGTTCAAAACAGGGAAGCCCTAGCTTCTGAACCTGCTTCCCCAAACGAACACATTCAGTGCTGTAGATGGTATTTCAAAACCATGGGAAAGGCCATCTAGTCAGGAGCCATTCTGTTCCAGTCACTTGTAGTCAGGGCAGCTGGGCTCATCTCCCCTACTGCGTGTGATCCTTACCTGCACATACAGGCTCGTTAGTAAGGCCGCCTCCTCCAGGAGAAAATGACTGATAACACTAACATAAGGTGGCTTTTTTGAAGAATGACTGATTAGAAACTCTTTCAAACAGAGGTCTAAAGATGTCATATCCATATATGCTTCAAAGGAGACTGGGTCTAAATTTTCAACTTCCAAAACAAAGTTAATTTCTCTAAAATATTAGTGGATGTATAAGCCTGAGGAAGAACCAATACATGTTATCCTTTTAACGCATTTATTTAGCATAGACTAAAATTATATTGACCCCAAATCGTTCCATGAAAAATGAAAATACCAATTACTAGATTAATTTGGGTTATTTGGCTACTTTACAAAAATAGCTGAAAGAAATACTGTCTGAAAATACAAATGCTGGAAATATGTTAAATTTATCATGGATGTGGCCTTGTCTCACATACATTTACTTGTAGTTCATTTATTTGGTCAGAGTAGCTCAATTATCCCTTGTATAAGGTTTATTAAACCTTTTATTGAAGTCTGCTTATCTGTTAGTGTCCAAAACAGTTACCAAGAGAAATGGGAGCTCATCTAACCTTACTCCCTAAATACTTCTATCTTCTTTTTCCCTTAGAATCTTTGTGCTTCTTCACTTCCTTTACCTGTCAAATGAAGATCCATCCATTTGAAAAAAATTATTTTGAATACATGCTAGTTATGGAGATCCATGTATGGCTTGAACATTTCTTGAGTGTCAAGAAGATAAAAAGAATACATTCCAATACACACACAAAATAGTGTTACTTTCCTTTTTTGGATCCTGTAGAGTATCTGAGGAAATATAAAAGCCTTTTGATCTTCCGGGCATCTGAAAATGGAAAGCTGCCACAGGAAGAATCAACTGCACAAATAGTGATTCATATGAAATAGCTAATTGGACCGAGCCCCTGGAGAAAGTACAAAAAGCTGAGAGATGGAGAGGTGCATATTGCTCTGTGTATTCTGGCAAAATGAAAGTCTTCTCCCATTTACATTTCTTCTTATTAATATGCTACATGGACTATTGGCATATCCTATTTTATTCTGTTTGCAGGGCTTAAGAAGGTGACTCAGGGGCAGCTAATGAAGAAGGACAAGCACCTAATATCAGTCAAATGTTTCATTATTCCTTTTACATTAATCTCCCCTTCTGCAAAGATTAGTCCAAGTGCTTAGCTGGAGAAACTAGGAGGAAATATGGACAGCAATGGAGATCAGATTAATCCTGGCCCTTTGAACACAAGTAGAGAATTTGGCTGAGTGTTGAAAAAAGTAGTAAAACCAGATTCCATTTGAACAAGAGCAATTTAATCACTACACAAAGCAGAACAGTCTGCATCTGGGCATCCATGGCTTTAATTGAACTCATGAAGAACTGAGTGTTTTATAGATGATGTGATTCTTAGCTCAGGTCTGAACTGGCAAATAAAAAGTCCTGCACCTTCAGGCTGAATTATAAACTCAGTTTTTCCTTTTCCTTTTTTTTTTTTTTTTTTTAAGAAGTTTTCCTCATTATTTCTAGAAACATTTCTCAAGCACAGGAAGTAAACTGTCAGCAATTAATTATCCAGGCTCATTGGACAAAGTTTTCTGGTCCTTCTCCCAGTTCTTTTATCAGAGAAATCCAGGGTGCTTGTCTGTGTTTGGACAATGGAGACAGCTTCATGAGAGCTGGGAAGAGCCCTGGGAAGAGAGGTTGGAATAAAGTGGACTCAGTTTGCCCACCTGAACCAGAGGAAGAGACTGGGTTCTTCCGTAAACTTGATCCTGTTTCTTTTTCACAAGTCACTAGCCATCTTCTGCCTAAAATGGCAGGGAGTGCTTAGCAGAAAGAACACGGTTATAATAAGTCATTTATTGAGCTCTTGCTGTTTACTAGAAACTACAGAACTTTAACCAATGCCGTGATTTAGGCCTCAAATGGCATCACCATGTTTTTTTTATTCTATAGATAAATTGTGTTTGTGAAGAAATACTGGCTGCTGAAGTAAAGTGTGATTACTGATATAGAGGTAAGTCCTTCGGGAACAGAAGATAAAGAGACCAGTGGCAAGACAGCTTTCCTGAACCTACTGTGTACAATGAATCTAGGCAGTCAGGGCATTGTTCTGGGAGAGGGCTGTCATATGGTGCAAGGGATTGGGGAATTCTAACTTTGAAGCAAATGAAATCTGTATAAAGTCCATTTTCTTTCTCCTGACACAATGCTTTAACTTACTTTCAAAGCATGGATAATATTATGCAACCCAAAAACCTTTCTGTTTCCACTGATCAAGTGACCCTTTTAAATTGTTATTATCCAGAATGAAGGGGCCAACGTTAGAGAGGGAGAAGTATACTGGTCTTTTAATACAGTTTTCACAATCAGATAATCTGACTCCAAGACAGATGCTTTAAACCATGCAAACTGGGGTTCAGGGAGCAATAGGGTCAGTATCACCTAGCAGTCAGCTAGAAATGCAGAATGTCAAGCCTTACTCCAGGTCTACTGATTCATCGTCAACATTTTATCAAGATCCCTGCAAAGTCTGCATGCACCTAAGAGATAAATGGCACTGCTGTCATTATTTCCTTGGTGTTCAATCCTGAGTGGCATCCAAATCACGTTGAAGTTTTGTAAACCTGCGGTCTTGCCAACCTCCCGGTGTATACCTTTGGGGAGAGATGGGGCATCCATAGCTTTACTAAATTCCACAAGGGATTTTGATATTTAGCCAAAGTTAGTTTTGACTTTAGCCTTGGGGATTTTTTAGGCAGATAACAGAGATCTGACCAAGGATGGAGAAGCATCTCTCAGTACCTGCAGACTCTCTCTGGGTCGCATTTTAGACGGTGGCAGCAGAAAATCTTGTATTCTCTCCCGGGCCTTTAATTTCTTCTCTGAACTTTACAGATGCCTAAATTTTTCCAAAGGCATTCTGTTGAGTCTTTCATCACATTCTCCTCCTCCTTCCACACACTGATCTATCTACTCACCTTCCACTCATGATGAGAAGAGAGAGAAGCAAGAGAGCATGGAGGTAAAGGACAGGCAGTGCTCTTCCTTGTTTGTCCCCCTTCAAGTTTTGCTTCTGGAGAAGGAATGGAGCCAATAAAAACTGGGAAAACCTCCTGCTTTTTCTTTCTTTATGCTTTTTAAAGTCTACTTCATGTTTTGTGGTGGTGTTGTTGTTTTCTCAGTAACCAACAGAGGTCCAAACCCTTTGTTTTTTATGTGCCCTGCTTCATCTTTATTGATAATTTCCTTGACCCAGGTTGTATTCTGAGAAGATGAACATTTCAAAAGTGGGTTGTTCAGCAATCAAACCCATTTACTGTATCCAAAGCAAGAGAGCTAAATGTCTATTGAAGTAACCATTGAATACATTAATCCATAAATCCACACCTGAGCTTATAAGCAAGTTTCTCCATTTGCAATGGTTATGTATTTGTATTTGTGTCACTAGCCATTTGTAAGCACTTGATGTGGAATCTTCTTTTCCAGAACTACCTTATAAGACTCTCCTACGTTGATCTCCTAAAGAACAGAGAGGAGGCACTTAAAGGAAAGAGTAAGTAGTACTGATTTGGCAACCTCAATTTCAATATTTTGCTTTTCTTCCACCCTTATAAATGATCTCTTGGTGATGTTTATATTAATAGCGATGATTTTAATAACGTTCACTATTTGGCACCTCTGGGCCCTGGAACAAAATTTATTGAACAAAACATAAATATTCGCCAAATAGGATTGTATCTATTCTCTTCTCGGGGCAGTTTTTCTTTAATGGACAGACTTCTTCAATAAGCACAAGGCTATTAGTTAGACATTGTATTGTTTTTTTTTTCTATAATTTTTATTATGTTATCTTAGTCACCATACAGTACATCCCCAGTTTTTGATGCAGTGTTCCATGATTCATTATTTGTGCATAACACCCAGTGCTCCATGCAATATGTGCCCTCCTTAATACCCATCGCCGGCCTATCCTAGACATAGTATTGTAATGGCTTTGATTTGTGTCAGGGGTGAGTTCCATTCCCAGCTGCATCAGTCTCCATCTGTCACCCGAGATTCAATATTCCTCCTCATCTGTAAAATGGTACCTAAATCATTAGGGGTGTTGTGAAGGATTCATGATATCACTCATGACAAGTCTTCACCCAGTAAACACTCTATTAGTTGTTATCACTATTTTATTGTTTTTGTTACCATCATCTGAAGGAGGATTGTGGGTCTCTGATGTCATGACCCATTTGAGAGCCACAGGCAATCTGATGGGAGTGAGGAAATGATATCGTAAGTAGAATGAAAGTGAAATAATGTGTCAAGGTTCTAAGAATTGGGTGGAGTAGCTGGGGTATTTATGGAAGGCCGACAGAACCACAGGTAAAGCAACAAATTGTATTTGAGAAAGCAGGCAAACTAGTAAACATTGAATTTTTTAAATATAGTACTATATTAGTTTCTGGTATATAATAAGGATTTGACAATTGTGTGCAAGATGCAGTGCTCACCACAATGTCTAGTTAACATTGGTCATCATAATCACTGACTATATTTCCTATGTAGTACTTTTCATCCCCGTGACGTATTTATATCATGGCTGGGAGTTTGTATCTCGTATTCCTCTTCAACTGTTTCACATATACCCCCACCCACTCTTTCTTCCGGCAACAGTTTGTCCTCTGTATTTATGAGTTCATTTGTTTTCTTTTTTAGATTCCCCATGTAAGTGAAATTACATGTTATTTGTCTTTCTCTGACTTATTTCATCTAGCGTAGTACTCTAAGGTCCATCTATGCTCTCATGAAGAGAAAGTTTAATTTTTTTATCTGATTAATGTTCCTATACATATATATATATATATGTGTGTATGTGTATAACACACACCATCTCTCTCCATGTCTTGGATTTTGTAAATAAAGCTGCAATAAACGTAGAGGTGTATATATATTTTCCAATTAGTGTTTTCTTCTGAACAATACCCAGAAACAGAATTACTAGATCATATGGTATTGCCATTTTTAATTTTTGGAGGAACCTCCATACTGTTTTCCACAGTGGCTGCACCAATTTGTATTCCCACTAATAGTGCACAAAGGTTCTCTTTTCTCCACATCCTTGACAACATTTGTTACTTCTTGTCTTTTTTTGATACTAGCCACTCTCACTGGGGTGAGGTGATATCCTGGTATTGTTTTGATTTGCATTTCCCTGATGATTAGTGATGGTGAGCATCTTTTCGTTTGTTGGCTACCTAAAAATGTCTTCCTTTGAAAAATGTCTATTCAGGTCCTTTGCTCATGTTTTAATCATATTTTTAATTTTTTGGTGTTGAGTTGTATGTGTTCTTTATAGGTTTTGGATATGAACTCATTATTCAATATACTATAATTCAGTAAGTTGCCTTTTTAATATAGTGATGATTCCCTTTGCTGTGTAAGAACTTGTTAGTTTTATGAATTTCCAATTGCTTATTTTTGCTTTTTCTTTCCCTTGCCTTGGGAGACATACCCAGAAAAATGTTGCTAAGGCTTCTATCCCAAGAGCTTACTGCCTACATTTTGTTTTAGGACTTTTATGTTTTCATAAAACCTATGGTTTAGGTCTTTAATCCATTTTCAGTTTAAGAAAGTGGTCTAGTTTTCTCAGCACCATTTATTGAAGAGACTGTCTTCTCCCCATTGTATATTCTTCCTTTGTTGTAGATTAACTATATAAGCATGGGTTTATTTCTAAGATCTTTATTCCATTCTATTGCTCTTTGTGTCTGTTTTTGTGCCACTACTAGCCACTACTATACTGTTTTGATTACTATAGCTTTGTAGTATAGTTTGTGGTAACTCCAGCTTTGTTTTTTAATCTCAGGATTGTTTTCATTGATTTTTTGTTCCAGATCCCTGAAAAATAATACTACTGGTGTATTAATGGGGATTGCATTTAATTTAGGTGGTATAGGTATTTAAAAAAAAACCTAGTTCTTCCAAGAGTGCATCATTTTCAGTTTCTTTCCTACATAGTTTTGAGAGTACAAGTCTTTCACCTCCATGGTTAAATTTATTCCTAGGTATTTATAATGGGATTGTTGTCTTAATTTTTCTTCTCTTTTGTTATTAGTGCATAGAAATGCAGTGGATATCTCTGTATTGATTTTGTATCCTGCAGCTTTATTCTGATAGGTTTTTGGTGGAGTCTTCAGGATTTTCTATATATAGTGTCATGTCATCTGAAAACAGTGATAGTTTAACTTTTCTTTCTTACCCATATCTTTTATTTCTTGTCTGATTGATATGGCTGGGACTTCAGGACTAAAGTGGTAAGAGTAGACATTCTTGTCTTCTTAGAGGAAAAGCTTTCAGTTTTTCACCATCAAGTAAGATATTAGCTGGGTTTTTCATATGTAATTTTATTATGTTACTGTAAATCTATTGTGTTGAGAGATTTTATCGTGAACAGATGTTGCCTTTTTTTGCATCTATTGAGACGATCATGATTTCTATCAGGTATGTATGCATTTTGAGAAAGACGGGGGAGGGGCAGAGGGAGAGTGTAGAGAGGACCTGAAATGAAATCAAAAGTCAGACTCATCCTTTATTTTGTTAATGTACACATTACATGGATTGATTTGCAGGTATGGAACCATTACAAATTCTACTTTGATCATATGATACATTTTGAAATTAAATATTTTGATGAGGATTTTTGCATTGTGTTCATCAGAGACACACATTTGCCTGTAGTTCTAGTTTATGTATGTGTGTGATTTTGGTATCAATGTAATGTTAGCCTCATAGAATGAATCTGGAAGCATCTCTTCCTCTTCTATTTCTTGGAATAGTTTGGTATTAACTTTTCTTTAAATGTTCAGTAGAATTCACCTGTGAAGCCATCTGGTTTGTGAAAGCTTTTTTAATCAATTTCATTACTAGTAATGGGCTTTTTAAAAAATATTTTCTATTTCTTCCTAATGTAGTTTTAGAAGATTGCACATTTCTAGAAATTTGAACATTTTTTTAGGTTGTCCAATTTGTTGGTATATAATTTTTCATAGTAATCTCATAACTTTTTGTTTGTTTCAGGTATTATTTTAGTCCTGGCTAAAGGTTTATCTTTTCAAAGACCCAGCTCTTGATCTTTCCTATTGGTTTTTGTCTCTATTATTTCGTTTATTTCTGCTCTTTTATTCTACTGACCTTAGGCTTTGCTCTCCTTCTAGTTCATTTAGGTGTAAGGTTAGATTGTTTGAGATTTTGCTTGTTTCTTGAGGTAGGCTTAAAGTTTCCTTTTAGAACTACCTCACAAGGATTTTGAACCATTGTATTTCCACTTTACTCTTGAGGTATGTTTCATAGCATGTTGTTAGCCTGTACATGTTCTTCCCCATTTTTAATTTTTGTGATTGATTGAATTTTAGTTTCATACTGTGGTGGTTGAAAATGATGCTTGCTGTGATATTTCTGTATTCTTAAATGTATTGATCCTAATATGTGATTTATCTTGAAGAATGTATCATCTGAACTTGAAAAGTATGTGTATTCTGCTGGTTTTGTTGGGATATTCTGTATATATCCTTTAAGGCCACCTGGCCAAACGTGTGTTTCAAACCCATTGTTTCCTTATTAATTTTCTGTCCGGATGACTAATCCGCTGATGAAAGAGGGGTGTTAAAGTCTGCTTCTATTACTTTCAATTTCTCCATGTCTGTTAATATTTGCGCATATACATATCTGCTCTTGAGTGCATAGATATTTACTGTATCCTCTTGTTGGATAGATATCTTTAGCATTAAAGTCTATTCTGTCTAACCAACCAGTGGGTGAATGAAGAAATCAAAAATACATGGAGACAAATGGAAACAAAATGGACCAAAATCTTTGGAACATAGGCCAAGTAGTTCTAAGAGCTAGGTCTTTGCAAAGAAAAACTAAACTGGTAAGCCTTTAGTTAGAATCATCAAGAAAGAACCCAAATAAGTAAAATCAGAAGTTAAAAAGGAGAATAGTACCAAATACTACAGAAGTAGGATTATTGTATGCCAACTAACTTGAACAACCTTGAAGTAAATTCCTACCTATATCATCTTTCAGAACTGAATAAGGAAGCAAAATTCAATCAATCAGTAATCAAAAAAACCCCAAGAAAGAAACGTCCAGGACCAGACGGATTCATAGGTGAATTCTACGAAACACAAAGAAGTGTTAACACCAATTCTTCGCAAACTATTCCAAAAAATAGGTAAGTAAGTAAGTTCCCATATATATTCTATGGGACCAGTATTACCCTGATGCCAAAACAAAAGAAAGTCACTTAACAGCCAGTATCTCTGGTGAACAAAGATGTAGAAATCCTCAACTAAACCACATTCAATAAAACATCAAAAGGATCATTCACCATGATTAAAAGGAATGTATTCTTCAGACACTAGGACAGTTCAATATTTGCAAAATCAATCAGCACAATATCCCCCCATAATCAAAATGAAGGATAAAAATCATAATTATGGTAAGAAATGCAAAAAAGTCATTATTCACAATTTAACATTAACCCATGTTAAAAAAAACTCTCAGCAAAGTAGAGTTTAGAACATAATAAATGCCATCTATGACAAACACACAGCTAGTATCATCCTCAATGGTGAAAAACTGAAAATTTGTCTTCTAAGATGAGGAAGAAGACAAGGATTTCCACCCTCACTACTTTTATTCAACAGCGTACTGGAAGTTCTAGCTGCAGATACTATCAGATGATACCATACAGAGAAAACCCTAAAAACTCCACCAAAGACATAAGAAAACTAATATATGAATTCAGTAAAGTTGCAGGATACCAAAGTAATATACAGAAATCTGTTGCATTTCTGTACACGAACAACGAAGTAGCCCACAGAGAAACTAAACTCTCAACTTCAACAGAAAGAATAATATCCTTGGGAATAAACTTTAAGTTGGTGAAAGACCTGTAACTGTGAAAACTATAAAACATGATGAAAAAATTGAAAATAACACAAAAAAATGTAAAGATATATCATGCTTATGAAGAATGGTATTGTTCAAATATCCATACTATTCAAAGCAATCTATAGATTCAGTCAATTCTTATCAAAAAAACAACAGTATTTTTTATAGAACTAGAAGAAATAATCCAAACAATTGTAGGGAATGACAAAAAAACCCTGAATAGCCGAAGTATTCTTGAAAAAGAAAAAGCTGGAAGTATCACAGTCCCAGATTTTCAGGTATGGTACTGGCACCCTCCCCCCCCCCAATAAAAAAGAAAGAAAAAAGATGCATAGATCATTGGAATAGAATAGAAAATCCAGAATTAAATCCAAACCTATATATCAGTCTATGACAAAGGGGGCAACAATATACAGGAAAAGACAGTTTCTTTAATAAATGGTACTGGGAAAATTGGGTGGCTGCAGGATACGAAAGAATGAAACTAGACCACTTTCTCACACCATACACACAAAATAAACTCCAAACGGTAAGGATCTAAATGTGACCCAGGAAACCATAAAACATCTAGAAGAAAACATAGGCAGTAATCTTTTTGATATCAGCCTTAGAGACAGTTTTCTAGGTATGTATCCTAAAGCAAAGGAAACAAAATTAAAATTAAACTATTGGTATTACACCCCCAAGGCAATGAAGGAAACTATCAACAAAAGAAAAATGCAACCTACTGAATGGGAAAACATAACTACAAACAAACAAAGTCTATCTTGTCTCATGTAAGTAAGTCTCCCCCCCTCCCCCAACTGTATGTGTCTTTAGGTCTGAAATGAATCTCTTGTAGGCAGCATATAGATGGATTTTTTTTAATCCATTCAGTCACCCTGTGTCTTTCAATTGGATCATGTAGACCAATTCCATTGATACTACTTACTGATAGGTATATACTTATTGCCATTTTGTTGATTTTTTTTTTTTTTCTGGTAGTTCTTGTTTTTCTTTCTTTCCTTGTGATTGATGACTTATGCTTGGATTCCTTTCTCTTTATCTATTGTTGCTTTTGGTTTGTGGTTATCATAGAGTCAAATATAATACCCCACGTATATGGCAGTCTATGTTAGGTTGATGGCCCCTTAAGTTTGAACACATTTACTCCCCCCTCCACGTGTTATGTTTATGATGTTATATTTTAAATCTCTTTCTATTCTGTGTATACCTTGATATATATATATGTATATATATGTATATATATAAGAGTAAACATATATATATGTATATATACCTACACAGTATTAAAATCAATCTACATATATATACATTGATTTTACTACTTTGGCTTTGTATACTAGTTTTTCAAGTGACTGATCTACAGTACATTTGCTTTTACCAGTGCAATTTTTCCTTTCAAAACTTTTACTTCTAGGTATGACCTTTTCTTTTCTACTTAAAGAAGTCCCTTTAACATTTCTTGGAGGGATGCCAGTCCTGAGTGAGGCTGCCCACAGGCTGTGGTAGGAGTTACTATGGAGGGGTTCCTGTTAGGACAGGTGGGTTGGGCAGGGTGGATCTGTAGAAAATGTCTAAACTGGCTAGGCAGTTTAAACAAGGTAGATGGAAGGTGTCAGAACCGGTTTCCACCATTATCTGGCTAGTGAGGCTGTAGGAGAACAAGGAAAATGGCACCTGCCAGTACTTCCATTCCCAGAGAAAGCTCCTGCAGATCCCTTCTCCTCTAGCATATGTCCTAAAATTAGTCAAGAAATCTTCCTGAGTACTCACTTTTCACACTGCTGCTTCTGTGCTGGGTCTCAGGCCTAGTGATCTAGCATGCTGGCCCTTTCAGAGTAGAGACTCAGTTTCCTATAGCCCTCTAGCTCCAAGGGTTAAGTTCCACTGATTTTCAAAGCCGTAATACTATGTGAGCTTGTCTTCCCAGTCAGGTCCCCAGAGCCTGGAGCTGAATCCCTTGGTTCTCAGGGAGTGACTCTATGCCTATGATATTCCTTCCTCTTGTGGGCTGCCGCTGTGCCAGGGGTTTGTTTCCCTACCGGTTACATATTGGCTGTGTGACCGTGGCTCTCAGTTTTTACATTGTTGAGGGGAAACAATAATACCTCATAAAGCCTGTTGTAAAGAAAACAGGTAAGTGTGCAAATGTAATGAATCTTTGTTCATAAAGTCAGATGTGCAAAGCTATCAAAAAAACATTAATTTAAAATTGAATCTGCACCATCATCCCAGCGGGCTGGCAGAAAATTCAACCTCAGTCATTTGGAATCTTCCTCCTCCCTACAGTTTTGGCATCACTAAAGCAGTGAGAAGACTCCCTCAGGCTACTGACCCTTTGTTTACTCTTATTAACAATGAGACATACCCATTGTCTTTACTCACAATTCCTTATTTCCGTGCTTCCCTGCAGACATGGAGATGCTTGGCAAAGCCTAGACTCCTATGCCAGGCAACATCTTTGCTGGGTGCATTGTTTGCTCCCCCCCAATCAACAGTCACTTCCCATCCAGGGTGGTGCTCTCTTTTTTCTCACCTTCTCTAGAGCACCCATTACTTAAAAAAAAATTGTTCTGAGGCCTTTCATCAAAACTAGAAAGATCTACTGACCTCGAGCAGATTTTGCTTTGCTTTCTACCCTGCAAAACTGGCCTGAGCTAGGGGGACCAGAAAATACACAGGACCTGGCTACAGACTCAGAATAATACAAATTTGTGCATTAATAAGTTGTCTTGTCAGAGGGCATTTAAAACACATAAACTCTGACACACGCAGGCATTTGTGGTTAGAATTAGCACTGAGTTACAGGTAGCTTTGTGCAGCACTGGGTAACTAACCAGAAAAGAGGCACGTCTTCCACCATTCACAGACGCTGCTCTTTCTCGGTTGTAGTTCATGTCACGGTCATTACATTGTGGATTTCATCTTTGAAGAGGCCTCCAGAGCCAGTATAGATCACTGAGTCTTTGATTAAACTCTGCTAAGGCCTAATAGTCTGGAATGTTTCATTATTTTCTTGGCAGGACTAGCATGTTATTTTTTAGCAGGCTGTAGAAAGCAGAAGTTGGGAAAAGGCGTATGCCACTGTTTGGGGATCCACAAGCAAGGGGCCCATTACAGTGCCTTTAAAAAGAACATATTCACTAGTAGCCTTTGCTCTTTTCTGTGCTGGAGTCTCGGTTCCATTTTCCTACCTCCCCTACCCATCTAGCCGGTGTGCACCAAAATGGGCATGTAATAATAACTTCTACTTAGTGCTTTAGTATTTATTGTAGTGGGTTGAATTGTGCTCCCCCTCAAAACTGTATTCCCCGGAAAGATGTGTCCAAGTCCTAATTGCTCATGCCTGTAGAAATAAGGTCTTTGCAGATGTGTAATGGGTTCGATAATGTCATCCCAAAGTTGATGTATACCTCAGGCCTCAGAATGTGCTTAGGAAATAGAGTCTTTGCAGATGTAATTAGTTACAGATCTGAAATTCACTCATATATCATTAAGGTAGGTCCTAAATTCAATGACTACTGTCCTTATAAGAAGAGGAGAGCGTAAAGACTCAGACAAAGTAGGTTATATGAAGATGGAGCTATGCTGCCATAGCCAACAAATGCCAGGAACCTCCAGATGCTAAAAGAGGCAAGGAAGAAGTCTTTTCTAGAAGCTTTGGAAAGAGCAAGGCATCTTGATTACAGACTTCTGGCCTCCACAATTGTTGGAGAATACATTTCTATTGTTTTAAGCCACTTGTTACCTAGCACCCCTAGGAAACTGTCCTCAGTTTAGAGTGGGGCTTAAATCCATAAGGACTGGTGTCCTTACAAAAGAAAAAAAGAAGGAGATCTGAGACATACTCACCTAGAGGACAAAGCCATGCAGAGACAGGGGCAGAGATTGGAGCGATGGGTGTAAAATCTAAAGAGCACCAGGATTTGCAGACAACCAACAAAAGCTAAGGAAGAGGCTTGGTTTGGATTCTCTCTCAGAGCCTCCAAAAGGAGGCAATCTTGTCAATACCTTGATTAAAGACTGGTTTCCAGAACTGTGAGATAATACACTTCTATAGTTTTAAGCCACCAAGTTTATGGTAATCTGTTACAGCAGCCCTAGGAAACTAATACAACGATTTAATCCTGACAATCGCCCTGTGATAAGTAATCTCATCCCCATTTCACTGAAAAGGAGATTAAAGAGAACAGTGGTTAAGCAGCTTGGCAGTATCGTACAAATTTCAAGTGCACACCTAGAATTCAGACTCAGAATTGAGAAGAGCTAGACTTAAACCCTGAGCCTACACCCTTCACCCTTCTACCAAATCAGTTTTCTATATCTACTAAGGGAGTATTTCTTTATCCAGAAGAACCACTAAAATAGTCTATTTCCTTGGAACATGTATAAGAGAAGTGAAAAGAACCAAATCTACTTTTCTTCCTGAGTGATGTCTACTTTGTCCAGGCACTACACTGTACCCCGAGGAGACAAAGGAGGAAAAGGTGCAGTTTCTATCTCGAAAGCATGAAGGATTGACTAAAGGAGAAAAAACTCGTGATTGTGTGGGCCTTGAGAGGCATACCTAGTAGCAAGTAATACTTCTAAGAGATAGTGCTGTCTTGAAATGTGAAAGGGACTTGAAGAAGTGGGATACTGTCAGGCATATGGTTGGGGCAGGGAAAGGAGAGCATTTTTCACGGAGGGCACACAGGTACAAAGATCAGAGGTGAGAAAGATTATGGCCCATTTATGGTGTGTTTCCTTGCAGCCAGAGACCAAGCTGGGAATCGAGCAAGGAGCCCGTCTATGATGAACTCTAGAGAAATCATTTCATCTTGGCATCCGAAGAGAGAGGAGCTTCAGGGAAAGACACAGGGAATGCAGCCTTTCAGCGAGATACCCTCTTTCAACAAATAGTATCTGCCTTGCAGATCCTTTGAGGTAAAAGAGCAAGGCTGTGATGTCCTATTAAAATATCTCTCTTTTAAACTGGAACTTTATTAGTATCTGTAAAAGACTTTACTGCACTAGGGGAGAGTGAATGAACCCCACTCTACTAAAACACTGATGTGAGCTGGAGGAAGAGTACTGGCTGGAGTTTACGGGAGAGTTTGGTCCATGCGATTAGACCATTAGACCCTGAGTGTTTGGTGCTTATCAAAGTTAAACTCCTACCCTCCCACAGAGACTGGGATATAGAAGCAAGATCTCCTTTATATAATTCCATTTCAAAGGGATAACTTCTCAGCGTCAAGAAAGACATTCTTAGGATGTAAAACTGGCAAGAAGCTGGAGAAGATTTACATCTCAAAGAGGCAGAGAAAGGACTTCTTATAAATGAAAGTTTTCTAAAGTAAATGCCTAAGAAAAGTGGGGGTTGGCCCACTTTTGGTTAGGAAGCAATCCATCTAAAGTTTAGTCAAGTTGAGGGAACTTCAAGGCTGTCTTGGTCATATGGAACCAGTTTGATATTTTGGTTTTTAAACAAAGCACCAATCACTTTAAGTCATGGCAATTAGGGTGACAGAAAAAGCGTGGCTTTTGTCAACAGGAAAATCAAGATTTGTATCTCCATGCTTCAACTAGATAACTATGGATGCATTACTGAATCTCGCAGATTCTGTTTGTTTCCTCATCTATAAAATAGAGGAGATACTTTATACGTACTTCGTGGGGTTGCTTTAAGGATTTACAAATCATGCAAATATATTTAATAAATAATGCCAGATTTTGTACTTTTTCTATTTATTACACGAATATTTGGCCAATTTAGGTAAGTGTCTGGTTGATAGAAATTCATAATCTGCAACCAGTTGTACAACCTATGGGGTATTATCTTTGTTAAATGAAAATGTGACTTCTATTTCCATCCTCTGATATTTTGGATACTAAGTCATTTAAAAGCACAATACCAAGTGAGAAACAAGGACAAAAAAAAGCATTTGTTCATTTGGAATGATGTCTTCTGCTTGACAGTTTAGGGTTCTCTTTAGCTATGCCACAAGCGGAAGTTGGTCTACAGGGCATAGTAAGAGGAGCTGCACAGAGACCTTCATATGTGCAAAATGAACCCCCTCCCCCCCTCAGCAGGACAAGAGTCAGGGGATTTAAAAACCGTTGGTGGAACATGAATGGACGCTGGTACAGTCACTGTGGAAAACAGTGCGGAGGTTCCTCAAAGAAACCGGAACTACCCTATGACCCAGTAATCACACTGGGTACTAACCCAAAGAACACAAAAACACTATTTAAAAAGACATACGCACCCCTATGTTTGTAGCAGCATTATTTACAATAGCCAAGATAGAGGAATGGATAAAGAAGATACACACACACAGAAGAATATTACTCAGCCATAAAAAAGAATGAAATCTTACATTTACAGTGACATGGATGGATCTAGAGAATATAATGCTAAGTGAAATAAGAGAAAGACATACACCATATGCTTTTACTCATATGTGTAACTTAAAAAGACAAAAAACCAGACTCTCGACTACAGAAAACAAACTGACGGTTACCAGAGGGAAGGTGGGGGGATGGGTGAAATAGATAAAGGGGATTAAGCTCATGATGATAAGTACTGAGTTGTATAGAGAATTGCTGAATCACTATATTGTATACCTGAAACTAACATAACACCGTATGTTAACTATACTGGAATTCACATTTTTAGTAATGCCTCATTCCCAAATTCTATCTGTATTGTTTTGAAACCCAAAACAGAGCCACTGAAATCTATCACGGCAGTAGATCCATTTGAAATAATGTATTCCAATTGCATCACAAGTTTCAATGTGGTTCTTTTTTCCTAAGGAGAATTTGCAAAGCATAAGCAAGAAAAAGAACAATTAAGGATTCAGAAAACAGTCCACATGGTGCCCTCAATAGCATCTAAGTCCCCAAGGGCCACATTTTCCTTTTCAGTCTTTAAACTCAAGTTCCTTTTACTCCTATGCCTTCAGCTCTTTTCATTTTAATGGACTATTTCGCCACATCTTAAAATACACATCTCTTGAAGATACAACTGTCTGCTCTGCTTCGAATATTTTCATTACATTTTATTACAAGCTTGGTTCAAGAGAAGTTTTACACCTAATTTGAAGGACCTGCCCTGTCAGTTTCATTTTCCTTCACAACTTTTATTAGGCTAATTTGATTCAACTATGAGTTGTTCTTTGTAAATCCAAAGCACTCTGTTATTCCTCTTCCTTTAAAAAAACATTTATTCTTTCCAAAGCATATGAGCTCTACGCCAGCCTTCCCATTCTTATTTTTGCAGAATCGTGCTTATTTTGAGCTATATAATGTCTAGTTAATCTATTCAGTAACTATTGAGCACCTCTAATGTGTCAGCAATACTAAGATGATTCAGAAAACATCCCTGAGCTCAAGAAGATCATACTTTAATCGTGGAGGCGGCTATGAAAACAAATAAATATAAGGCATTGATATGAGTGCAATAATGGAGCTATAGTCAAAGAACTCTCTCCCACATGGTAGTGTTCCCAGAAATAGTTTTATAAATTGGGTGTTATTAAACTACATTAAGGCAAGAGGCACTTTATAACATAATGAACTAATGAATTTAAATATAAATCTTAGATTTGCTTAAGCTATGATATTAATATTCTCCAAAATAGATCCTATACTGGTTTAAAACATTCCATAATCAAGTAAATTTCACAAATAAAGCATACTTTATTGTTGGCATGTGACTGCATAGTGTACCTTAGTGTAGTAGAAGTTCTCAAAAGCTCAGATTGTTTAACTCGGCATTTTTTAACTTGACTACTGAAACTTTTTTTGGTAACAGTTATTAACATCCCCAAGAACTAGTGTTGAAAGATGTTCTTTTACATAACTATTCAACTTGAAAGTCAGTGGAAAATGTCAGACCAGTCCCGACAACCAGTCACAGTGAGCATTAATGCTTTAACAAGGCATCTCCCAACATCAAATAACACCAAAAATTACTTTATCATTAAAAAAGGAAACAAAAAACACAACTGCCTGACCACCCAGAAATAGCTACTATTAACATTACTTACTTCTTTCCAGTCATTTGCTCTTACATTTTGAAATCTAGATAAAATAAAGCATATACAAACTTGTCCTAATTTTCATGTCTATTGTGATGATTACAAAAATAACCTATTCTCACTCTGGAGCAATAGAAGTTTACAAAATAAAAGTCATGTGGAGGAGGGAGGTTCCTAGATGGTAGCATGGGAAGACTGAACTTGCCTCCTCCCATGGACATAGCAAATTTGCACCTCCATATAGAGCAATACCTCCTGAAGAAGAACTGAGGGCTGACTGAAAAGCTTTTGCACAGCAAAGCACAGAGGACCACATAGAGAATGGACTGGAGATGTTCTTGCACAAGTTCACTCCTTCAAGCCTGGATAATTAGTTGTTCTGTCAGTTTCACAGAAGCAAGCATAACAAGTCAAACACAATGAAGAGACAGAGAAATATGATCCAAACAAAAGAGTAAGACAAATATTCATGAAAAAGAACTAAATGAAATGGAGATAAGTAATCTACCTGATAAAGTGATCAAAGTAATGGTCATAAAGAGGCTCAGTGGACTTGAGAAAAGAGTCAATGAACTCAATGTGAAATTTGACAAAGAGGTAGAAAATGTAAAAAAAAAAATCAGAGTTGAAGAGTACACTAACTAAATTGAAAATAATAAAGAATTAGAGGATGCAGAAGAATGGATCCATGATCTGGAAGACAGAGCATTGGAGAAGGTGAGCTTGAAGAAAAAATGAGAATAGGTTAAGAGACCTCTAGGACAACATCAGGAACACTAACATTCACATTATGGGATCCCAGAAGCAGAAGAGAGGGGAATAATATTATTATTTGAAGATCTAACAGCTGAAAATTTGCCTAACCTGGGGAAGGAAAGAGACATTCCAGTTCAGGAAGTGTAGAAAGCCCCTACCAAGATGAATCCATAGGAGGTCCACACCAAGACACAATATAATTACAATGTCAAACATTCAAGATAACCTTATGGAGTTTCCCTTGTATATACTAATTGCTTTTTGTCTAGGTGCTTTTGAGATTCTCTGTTATCAGCTGGTTTATCAGCAGAAACTTTGCAGACCAGAAGAGAGTAACGAAAGGAAAAAATCCCTACAAGTAGAAATACTCTACGCAACAAGGTCATCATTTAGAATTGAAGGAGGGATACAGGGTTTCACAGGCAAACAGAGGTGTTTATCACCACTAAACAAGCCTTAAAGGAAATGTTAAAAGGACTTCTCTAGGTGTAAGAGAAGAGGCCATAAGTAGACATAAGAAAGTTATGAATAAAAATATATAAACTGAGACAGCATATGCATAAAACATGGGAAAAAATGTTTTTGGAATGTGTTTGAATTTAAACGACCATCAACTTTAATAAAGGTTGTTATATACCTAGGATGTTATATATGAAACTCATGGTAACTACAAACCCAAAACCTATGATCAATATACAGAAGACAAAAAGAAAGTCAAACGGAAAGTCATCAATCACAAAGAAATGGAGCAAGAGAAGAAGAGAGGAAGAGAGAAGAACTACAAAACAACAGTAAAACAATTAACAAAATGGTAGTACGTATCAATAATTACTTAAAATGTAAATGGCCTAAAGGCTCCAATCAAAAGATATAGGGTGACAGACTGGATTTAAAAAACTAGTCACATCTCTGCTGCCTGTAAGAGACTCACCTCAGACCAAAAGACACAAACAGCTGAAAGTGAAGGGATGAGAAAATAGTTATTATGCATTTGGAAGTAAAAACAAAAACACAAAAAACAGCCAGGATAGTGATACTTTTATCAGCCAAAATAGACTTTAAAACAAAGACTGTAGCAAGAGACAAAGAAGGGCATTACATAATGATAAAGGGGTCAATCCTATAAGGGGCGATAACAATTTAAAAAATCTCTGCACTCTACATTGGAGCACCTAAATACATGAAACAAATATTGATGGATATAAAAAGAGGAACTGATGGTAATACAGTTAACACCCAACTTACATCTGTAAATACATCTTCCAGGAAGAAATCAATAGGAAACAGTGTCTGTGAAAGACAGTGAGACCAGATGGACATAACAGATACATATAAAACATTACATATAAAACATTGCATCCTACAACAGCAGAATACACATTCTTTTTGAGTACACATGGAACATTCTCCAGAATAAATAATATGTTAGGCCCCCAAACAAGCCTCAGTAAATTTAAGAAGATGTAAATCATACCATGTCTTTTCTGACCACAATGGTAAGCAATGAGAAATCAATCACGAAAAAAACAACAACAACAACAAACTGGAGAAAACACAGATACATAGAGTTTAAACAACATAGTACTAAACAACCAATTAGTCAACGAAAAAATCGAAGAAGTTAAAATACTTGTAGAGAAATTAAAATGGAAACAAAAAGGTTTAAAATTTTTAGGATGCAGTGAAAGAAAATTTTTAGGATGCAGTGAAAGCAGTTCTAAGAGGGAAGTTCATAACACTACCGGCCTACAAGAAGAAATAGGAAAAACCTCAAATGAACAATCTATACTTACACTTGAAGGAACCAGAAAAAAAAAAAAAAGAACAAAAAGCCTCAAATTAGTAGGTGAAATAATAAAGATCTGAGTGGAAATCAATGCAATAAATACTTTTTAAAAAACCTAGAAAAGATCGATAAAAACAAGGGCTTTATTTTCTTTGATAAAATTTTAGGTAGACTCGAAAAAAAAAAAAAAGTAACAACTGACACCACAGAACTACAAAGGATTGTAAGAGACTACTGTGAAAAATTCTATGTCAGCAAACTGGACAACACAGACAAAACAGATAAATTCCTAGAAACATACGTTCTTCCAAAACTGAGTCAAGAGGAAATAGAATATATGAACAGACCAATTACTACTAACGAATCAGTAGTCCAAAAACCCCCAAAAAACAAAAGTCCTGGACCAGATGAATTCACAGGTGAATTCTACCAAACATTTAAGAAGATTTAACACTCATTTTCCTCAAACCATTCCAAAAAAAAATAGAGAAGAAAGGAAACCCTCCAAATACATTTTATGAGGTCAGCATTAGCCTGATAACAGAACCTAAAAAAGACACTAGAGAAACAAACGAAAAAACAGGCCAATATGCTTAATGAAATAGAAGCAAAAATCCTCAACAAAATACTAGCAAATAACATTCAACAATACATTAAAAGGATTGTTCACCCATGATCAAGTGGAATTTATTCCAGGCATGCAAGGACAGCTCAATATTCACATATCAATCAAATGAATGAAAGATAAATATCGTATTATCATCTCAATAGATGCAGAAAAGGCATTTGACAAAATTCAACATCTGTTCATGACAAAAACTCTCAACAAAGTGGGTTTAGATGGAACATACCTCAACATAATAGAGGCCATATATGAAAAACCCACAGCTAACATTATACTAAAAAACTAATAGCTGTTCCCCTAAGATCAGGAAAAGACAAGAATGTTCACTCTTGCTCTTTTATTTAATATAGTACTGTAAGTCATATCCATAGCAATCACACAAGAAGTAAAAGGCCTCCTAATGGATAAGGAAGATTTAAAAGTGTCACTATTTGCAGATGACATGATACCATATATAGAAAACCCCAAAGACTCCACACACACACACAATTAGGTTAAGTAAATTTGTAGAATGCAAAGTTAATACACACAAATCAGTAGTGTTTCTATACAATAATAACCAAGTAGCAGAAAGAGAAACTAAGAAGACAGGGTCATTTGCAATTGCACCGAAAAGAATAAAATACCGGAATAAATTTAACCAAGGAAATGAAAAATACACACTCTGGATACTATAAAACAGTGACGAAAGAACTTGAAGAACAGCAGAAACAAATGGAAAGATATTCCATGCTCATGGATTAGAAGAATGTTGTTTGAATGTCCACACTACCCAAAGCAGTATACGGATTCAATGCAACCACTATTACAATACAGTATTTTTCACAGAACTAGAAGAAATAATCCTAATATTTATATGGAGCCACTAAAGATCAGGTAGCCAAAGCAAACTTGAGAAAGAAGAACAAATCTCGAGATACCACAATCTCAGATTTCAAGTTATTTCACAAAGCTGCAGTAATTAAACAGTATGGTACTGGCACAAAACTAGACACATAGGTCAATGGAACAAAAGAGAGAGCCCAGAAATAGATGCACACGTATATGGTCAATTAATCTAGGATAGTGGAGGCAAGAATATACAATGGGGGAAAAGACAGTTTCTTCAATAAATAGTGTTGGGAAAGATGGACAACTATAGGCAAAAGAATGATACTAGACCACTTTTTTACATCATATACAAAAATAAACTCAAAATAGATTAAAGCCTAAATGTGAACATGAAACCATAAAATTCCTAGAAGAAAATACAGGTGGTCATTTCCATGACATTGGTCATTGCAACATTTTTCCTAGATAGGTCTCCCCAGGCAAAGGAAACTAAAGCAAAATAAACTACTGGGACTACACTGAAATAAAAAGCTTTTTCACACTGAAGGATACCAACAAAACAAAAAAAGACAACCTGCTGAATGGGAGAATATATTTGCAAATAATATATCTAATAAGGAGTTAATATCCAAAATTATAAAGGACCCATACAACTTAACACCAAAGAAAGCAAATAATCTGATTTAAAATGAGCAGAAGCAAAATAAAGCATCCTTTCCTGATTAAAACCCTTCAGAGTGTATGGATAGAGGGTACATTCCTCAATTTCATAAAAACCATCTATGAAAAGCCCACAGCAAATATTTTCAATGGGGAAAAGCTGAGAGCCTTTCCCTTAATATCAGGAACACGACAAGGATGCCCACTCTCACCATTATTGTTCAACATAGTACTAGAAGTCCTTGCAACAGCAATCAGACAACAAAAAGAAATAAAAGGTATTCAAATTGGCAAAGAAGAAGTAAAACTCTCTCTCTTCGAAGATGACATGATAATTTATGTGGAAAACCCAAGACTCCACCCCCAAATTACTAGAACTCATAGAGCAATTTAGTAATGTGGCAGGATACAAAATCCATGCACAGAAATCAGTTGCATTCCCATACACTAACAATGTAACTGTAGGAATAAACCTAACCAAAGAGGTAAAGGATCTATACTCTAGAAACTACAGAACACTGATGAAAGACATTGAAGAAGACACAAAAAGATGGAAAAACATTCCATGCTCATGGATCGGAAGAATAAACATTATCTAAGGTTTGCAGAGCAATCTGTACTTTCAGTGCCATCCCAATCAAAAAACCAATGCCGGTTTTCAAAGAGCTGGAACAAACAATCCTAAAATTCGTGTGGAACCAGAAAAAAACCCCTGACTCTCCAAGGAAATGTTGAAAAGGAAAAACAAAGCTGGGGGCATCACGTTGCCTGATTTCAAGCTATCCCACAAAGCTGTGATCACCAAGACAGCATGGTACTGGCACAAAAACAGACACATAGATCAATGGAACAGAATAGGGACTCCAGAAATGGACCCTCAACTCTATGTTCAACTTATCTTCAACAAAGCAGGAGAAAACATCCAATGGAAAAAAGACAGTCTCTTCAATAAATGGGGCTGGGAAAATTGGACAGCTACATACAGAAAAATGAAACTCAACCATTCTCTCACACCATACACAAAGATAAACTCCAAATGGATGAAAGACCTTGATGTGAGACAGGAATCCATCAAAATCATAGAGGAGAACATAGGCTGTAACCTCTTCGACATCGGCCACAGCAACTTCTTTCATGACATGTCTCCAAAGGCGAGGGAAACAAAAGCGAAAATGAACTTTTCAAACTTCATCAAGATAAAAAGCTTTTGCACAGCAAAGGAAACAGTCAACAAATCAAAGAGGCAACCTACAGAATGGGAGAAGATATTTGCAAATGACACTACAGATAAAAGGCTCGTATCCAAAATCTATGAAGAACTTCTCAAACTCAACACCAAAAAAAACAATCAAATCAAAAAATGGGCAGAAGATATAAACAGACACTTTGCCAATGAAGACATACGAGTGGCTAACAGACACATGAAAAAATGTTCACCATCATTAGCCATCAGGGAAATTCAAATCGAAACCACATTGAGATACCACCTTACACCAGTTAGAATGGCAAAAATTGACAAGGCAAGAAACAACATATGCTGGAGAGGATGTGGAGAAAGGGGAACCCTCTTACACTGTTGGTGGGAATGCAAATTGGTACAGCCACTTTGGAAAACAGTGTGGGGGTTCCTCAAAATAGAGCTACCCTATGACCCAGCAATTGCACTACTGGGTATTTACCCCAAAGATACAGATGTAGTGAAAAGACGGGCCCTATGCACCCCAATGTTCATAGCAGCAATGTCAATAGCCAAACTGTGGAAGGAGCCGAGATACCCTTCAACAGGTGAGTGGATAAAGAAGATGTGGTCCATATACACAATGGAATATTACTCAGCCATCAGGAAGGATGATTACCCAACATTTGCATCAACATGGACGGAACTGGAGGAGATTATGCTAAGTGAAATAAGTCAAGCAGAGAAAGACAATTATCATATGGTTTCACTTATTTGTGGGACATAAGGAATAGCAGGGAGAACATTAGGAGAAGGAAGGGAAAAATGAAGGGGGGGGAAACAGGGGGAGACGAACCATGACACACTATGGACGCCGGGAAACAGGGTTTTAGAGGGAAGGGGGCTGGGCGGGGATGGACTAGCCTGGTGATGGGTAGTAAGGAGGGCACGTATTGCATGGAGCACTGGGTGTTATACTCAAACAATGAATCATGGAACACTGCATCAAACCCTGATGATGTACTGTATGGTGACTAACATAATAATAATAATAAAATAAGCACAGGGCCTGAATAGACATTTTTCCAAAGAAGACATATAAAGGGCAACAGACACATGAAAAGATGTTCAACATCACTAATCATCAAGGGAGTGGGAATCAAAACCACAATGAAATGTCACCTTACACCTGGAAGTATGGCTAGAATAAAAACATAAGAAATAACAAGTGTTGGTGAGGATGTGGAGAAAGGGGAATTCTCAAGTACTGTTGGTGGGAATGTAAATTGATGTAGGCACTGTGGAAAATAGTACAGAGGTTCCTCAAAAAACAGAAATAATCTAGTAATTCTACTACTGGATATTTACTCAAAAGAAAACAAAAACACCAATTCAAAAAGATACATGCACCCCTGTGTTTATTATAGTATTATTCACAATAGGGAAGATAGGGAAGCACTTCAAGTGTCCAATGATGGATAAATGGATAAACAAATATGGTATATATAGAGAATGGAATATTAGCCACAAAGAAGAATGAAATCTTGCCATTTGCAACAACATGGATAGACCTAGAGGGTATTGTGCTAAGTGAAGTAAGTCAGAGAGAGAAAGAGATACCATATGATTTCACTTATATTTGGAATCTAAAAATCTAAACAAATGAATAAACTAAAAGGCAGAGACTCATAAATACAGAATGGTTGCCGGAGTAATGGTGATCAGGGGAATTGGCCAAAATGGGTGAAGCGGAGTGAGGGATACAGGCTTCCAATCATGGAATGAATAAGTCACAGGGATAGAAGATACAGGATAGGGAATATAATCAATGATATTGTAATAGCACCATATGGTGACAGATAGTATCTATCCTTGTGGTGAGCACAGCACACCTGAAACTAATGTAACATTGTGTATCAACTATACTTAAGCAAAAACAAGAGAAAAAAGAGAACTCAAGTAAATTCAGAAATGAAAGAGAAGCTGTAATGGATACCACAGAAATATTAAGGATTATAACAGAATACCATGAAAAATTACATGCCAACAAACTGGACTATCTGGAAGAAATGGGTAAATTCCTAAAAATACACAGTCTTCTAAGACTGAATCAGGAAGAAATAGAAAATGTGAATAGACTTATTACTAGTAATGAAATTGAATTTGTAAATTAAACTCCCGACAAACTAATATTAACACTGTATATTAATTATACTAGAACAGGAAAAAAAAAACAACCTCTCAGCAAACAAAAGTCTAGAACCATATGACTTCACAGGTGAATACTGCCAAACATTAAAAAGTTAATACCTACTCTTCTTAAACTATTCTAAAAAATGAAGTGAACGTGGGAGGAATGCTTCATACTGGATCCTATGAATTGGTCCAGCATCACCCCGATACCAAAACTAAAGACACCATAAAAGAAAAGTATAAGCCATTATCTCTGATCAACTCATGCAAAAATCTTCAACAAAATATTAGCAAACTAAAGGTAATGATGGGAGAGGACAGGCAAAATAGGTGAAGGGGGCTACGAGGTACAAAATTTCAGTCATGGAATAAATAAAACACAGAGATGCGTATTAGTCAATAAGATTGTTGTAACTCTGGTGACAGATGGCGAGGACATTTATTGTGGTAAGCCATGAGTAATGTATAGAATTGTCAAGTCACAATGTTGTACACCTGAAACTAATGTAACATTGTATGTCCGCTATACTTAAATTAGAAAAAAAAAACAAAACAACTAGAAAACAGTCACATGACAGCGCCTCATCTGTATTTAAGTCATACATACAATTAATTGTTATAATTAAAAAATGATTCTAGATAAAATGTAGGAAGGGACAAGCACTTAATCATGCTCTAAACTGCTTTGATATATATTTAAGAGAACTCGTGTGTAGAACATGGTAAGAATCATAAATACCTTATGCATCTCTGATGCCCCTTCTCGTTAGGATTTCTGACAGCTCTCCCTAAGGGCCAGTCAAAGGAGCTACAGCAGGACAAAAGGACAGCTCTAGTATCTTAGTTTCCCTGTTTATATGGTTCAGAAGTACTCCATTTAACAGTGAGTGCCTGTGTGGGTTTTGTTTTTTTCTCCAAGGTCTGCGAATCTATACTCATCTGCATGTGGCTATCATTTAGCCTGGCAACTTAATTGTATTGCTTCTCTGAAATTAGCATCACTGTACCATGAACAATTCCTGGGCAGCTCTTGCGATTGCTACTGTAGCTAAATTTCTCTCCCTGGCCACATTTCACGTTCCTGCCTGATCTGTTTTGGTTTTCCAATTTGCTCATTGGGTTGGCAGGCACAATTTACGGGGCCACTGGCTAGCGGTGGTTTAAGGCTACTTAGACCCTCAGCTTTCAGGCTTCGTGGCTCTGCTAGTCCCTGCCTTCCCTAATGTCCTCTTCATTTCCAAATTTCCCTGTTTGTGTAAACAAAGCCAAAGTTAACCAAGTCTGACTCTAATCCCTTTGCTGTTCTGTGGGGAGTAGAATGAGAGCGTGTAACACTTTGGTAAACAAACAAACAAACAAAACAAAAAGAAAAGGTTGCTTGGAAAGGAATGAAGCCAGAGAGATTTCAACTCCGCAGAGCGATTCTAATAACCACGTGCTCAGGCTCCATCTGGACTTTAACTTTTGAAGAACACAGAGTGTCACACAGAGAACATGTTAAATGAGAAGGCAGCTGGGTAATATGACAGGGTTAGTGGGGCAGTCAAAATGGGAAAACTCCGGTAGAGTCTGGGTGACCCAGGTGCACCAGCAGTAAGAAAATCACGTTGCGCATTGCACATTTAGCTGTCCTGCTGAGGGGAAGATGCCATATCCCTTTCTTCTTTTAGGTAAAATAGTTGAGCTGCTTGTGTCAGGAAGCTGACATGCACTCAGGATCTTATAAATCCAGTAACTGGTCTGGACATTTTCTACAGGTTATTTCTACATTTGTAACAATTTTTCCAGCTTGATATGATTCCAATTTCATAGATGAGAAAAGAAAGGAAATCTCAGACACCATAATTAATAAATGAAAGCGTGCAGTTTCAGTAACTGATAGACCCTAATTTGATAGACCCTTTATGTCTCTGAATTCCATCTTCTTAACACTGAAGTAGCTTTGGTTTTGTTTTGCTTTGCTTTTGGCTCATTGACTTTCCAGGACCTCATGAAAGTTTTGAATCTTGAGCATGGAAAATTTAACATGTTCCTTTGGGTTTTATGGCCTCCGATGGTTAAGAAGCCCTTTGTTTTGCCACTGTTCTTTCTGCCAAAACAAAGTGCGACTTGAAGTGCGGAAGACTGTAAACTGTGCTATTCGGGGTTACGTGTGCTTCTTCCCTAACAATCAGGAATGATGAAAGGAAATGATGTGAGTTGAGGTCAGCCTCTGTTTTGTACCTCTGACACATATACCTCAAATCCCACCGGGAACTGGTGCTGTAATTGGCTTTCTTACTGATGGCTCTGTGTCTTGTTCTTTCAGTGCATTGGTGCTAAAAACCAAAAAGTGTTGAAAATTTCTGTCCCGATAATAAAATATCTGGCTCAGTCAAAATTAACTGTTAGCATAATGTAACATCACATACTGATACAATTGTTTGGGTTACCGCCTACCTCAGAAATTGTGGTGAAAACAGACTTTCTACGATAGTTCTTATACTTGAAATTTCTACATCCATCATCTTTCTCTTTTCTACTTGAAAGATCATGAAAGGTATATGTCGCCAGTCTTACCAGATTCTGCGTGGGAAACGCAAAGCAGTTTCCTTTCCCCTATGTCATGATTCATGTTCTAGCCCGGTCCTCTTGGATGTGTCAGGGGAAGGACATGCTAACTGAGCATCGGCAGGGACTACAGACACCCAGTTATCTGCTGAAGGAGGTGTTCATCACCCAGATGCAGTGGAGAGATACTGGTGCTTTCTGGGAACGCTGCTTATGTGACTGAAGATTTGACTCCACACAAAGTAAAGAGAACCTGTCCTCACTCTGAATGTAAGTTATTCATGAACTTGGGGAGGAAAGGCATGTGGATGGGCTTCAGAAATATAAAATGCCTAATGTTGTCTCTGTGTCAAAGAGAAACACTTTTATCTTCATGAAAGAGAGAACAGAAAGAGAATGCTTTTTCCAAAAATAAAAAAAAAAACAACCAAAAAACCCACAAGAAAAACAAAAACAAAACCAAAACTTTTGTATTTTCCATGAGACGCATAGTACATTCCCTCTCCCCCACATCTTCTCTTTACCTCCATACATCTTGGAATCTTCACATTGTGGAGTTAGATTTAAATAGCAAAGAATGCCTTAAGAGGGAGACAAAAATGTTTAAAATGTACATACTGATATTTCATGATGTTGAACCATTCTAACAAACTGTTTGCTTGCCATATTATTTGGTTTTCTCTGTCACTGGCATCAATTTTATGGAATTATATCCTGATAAGTAAAAACAGCAAGCACTGGTATCTACTGATGCTTATTCTGTTCCAGGCGCTATGCTCTAAGCACGTTATTTAATTTACTGCTTGAGACAGTAGTAGGCAGTAGGAACTGATCCCCACTGTCTGTTTTACAGATGGAGAGACTGAGGTCCACAGAGGTTAAAGCAGAAAATGTCAGACCAGGTTAGGCAAGGAAATGCAGGGAAATCTGCCTTAATAGGTAACTGTGCGGGCTGCACAGTTTACACTTGCTTACCAGCTAGCACCAGAATTTACTCCTAACCCGGCTGACTCCAGAGCCTGGGCTAGAAACTTCCTACTTACAGTGTCCTCTGTGAATCAACCGCATCACAAAGGAGCTTGTTCGAAATGCAGAATTTCAGACCTCATCCCCCTTGCAGTCCTGGTAAATGTTTTACAATCAGCTTTTTGGGGGGACTGTGTGTGGAGGAGGTCCTTTGTAGTGTTTGCTGATTTCCACACTACAAATACTGCCACCATGCCAGATTACAGACTGCCAACATGACAGGTGATGTCACCAACCACACAGTAAGGGAGAGGTTACTGATCTGTTCTATCAAGCCCGTGGGAGCCAGCTCCCAACGCCAGCGCACCTCAGACCTACCGAATCAAAATCTTCACATCAACAAGTTCTCCAGCCAGTTCGTACATTTGAGAAGCGCTGGTGCAAACCACGGCTTCATGCCGCCTTGTTGTGTGGCTTCCAACGAGGCATTTGTTTGTTGTATGGGGTTTTGCTGCCCTTTCCGCTCCCATCATTTGGCAGCTCTTACAGGACAGGGTTCTGGTTGGTGATGCTGGGACAGAGCAGCAAATGCAGTCTGGCCTCTGATCTCCACAACTCTTGTCGGGAGAGCTGAAAAACCAGCTTCTTGCACTATTATGCAATGCTTATCCTGACAGAGAAGAACATACACACTGCAAAACACCTGGGGTTCGGAAAGTGAGCATATTTTGCTCTCCTTCGCAACTACATAAGCCATTTTGTCATGCTTGAGTGCATGTATCCCACGTGTACAGGGGAGAGAAAACACGGTAACAGAAGGCTTATATTTTGCACTATTGTACATGCCTTTTATCTGGAACTCAAATAACCTTAATGCAAATACATTTTTTTTTTCTTGCTTTGCATGTAGAAAACAGAGATCTATTTAAGGCAGTATTTTATAGGCTACAAATTGAGAACAACATGTATTTTACTGAAGCTCTCCCTTTCTTCTACCTGCAGACTGCAATATAATAGCTAATGAGTGAAGGAAGATGCCGGAGAGGAGAAGCAATTTAAAAATTATCTAAACAAAAACCCTCTCATGAGAGGCGGAGAAGCTAAGGCCTAAAGGGTGGGAGAAATGGGGTAAGTCACATTTTCGTGGAGCTGGTTAGTGGTGAGGCCAATAACTCTTCCAGCTGCTGCTTCTTAGACTCCATGGTAGCTGACTGAACTTACTTACAATGCCCTCCCCCTTTCCCCAAACAGGATTGTCTCCTATAATTTCCTCCCCTTTCGTCCATTCTGATGACTTTAAAGACTGGCTATAAATTGATGAATCCCAAGTCAATTCTCCAGCCCGAATTTCATTAGCCTATTAGACTTCTTCACATGAATGCTTTGATGTCTTCCATTCAACTTGTCTTCCCAGTTCTTTTTTAAGGCAGTTTTTCCTGTGTTTCCATAGCACTCACATTTCTCCATCCGAGTACTTACAACACTATATTTGTCAGTGAGCTCAACTGTATATAGCAAGATTCCACGCCCATGGTAGCAGTGGCTATGTTTGGTTCGTTTCTTTATCCCTAGCACCTAGCAAGTACTTCACACATGGTAGAATGGTCACAGAGTGCTCAGTATAACAGTGGTGAATTATCCTGAGTTCCTCAGGAGGCAGAGACTGAGGCAAAGGCTAATTGCTACTACTTTGTTAGGGAGTACAATCCACTAGACTTATTGTGGTAACTGAGAATCAGCAGGTAATACAAACACTCAGTGAACTACTGACGGGGTCCTCATCACCCAGGTGCACTGGAGAGGTACAGGTGATTTCTGGGAATGCTGGTTGTGTGGCTGCAGATTTGACTCTACAGGAAGTCAAGGGAACTTTCCACTCAACCTAAGATATTCGACGAGTGAGGGTCAGGGGCGGTTAAGCAGAGGAGAGAAATCCAATGCAAGCTGGCCACTCAAGAAGTTGTTTAGTTTCAGGGAGAGAAAAGGGAAGTACTTTATCCATTGGCTTCTTTCTCCCAGTGAATATAGATTTGTCTCACAAAACACTAGCATTTCTTCACTTCTAGTTACTCATAGGTGCGTGTCAGGTGGGGTTCTATTACTGTCACACCTCAGAGTCCACAGGGTAGCCTTGGGACAAAAGGCAAGAGGTATACAGAATGGCATATGCAGTAGTGCTCAAATTAGGTCTCGGGGTTTTTTCTAGACCCTCTCTCTCTTTTGGGCAGTTCCTCACCTCCAATAAGTCAACATAATTTTATCAAATATCTCTAAAATATACCTTTTATCTCTTTCACCACTGCTTTTTTTTTTTTATATGCCATAATCTTGATCTGTCTTCACTCTTGCCCCACTGTGAATCAGTTCTCTAATTCTAATCCTTCAGTAATGATTCATTACTAAAGTTTAATCTCATTAACATGATTAACAAGAATTTTTATGTTCTGATTCATCGCATTGGACCAGCCACGTCTGTGCCCATATCCCTCCCCAACCACACCAGGATTATTAAACTTTGACAAAATTTAATGGTTTACAAATCCCTGTTGTGGTTATGCTCTCTCACACCCCTGGGGCTCGCAAGATTGCTTCCCTTCCTTGGAACACTGGTTTTTGTCCAGTTAGTTTCTCTTCATCCTTCAAAACTCAACTCAGGTATCAGTTCCTCTAGAAATCCTGCCCTAACATCTCTGCTCTAGTCCAGTGATTCTCAAAATTCTGTGATCAGAATCACCTGGAGGGCTTGTAGTAACACAGGGGGTCAGACCCCATCCCCAGAGCTTCTGATTCAATATGAATATTCAATTTAATTCTGGGATGGGGATTGAAAATGAGCATTTTTTTAACAAAAGTTTCAGGTGATGCTGATGCTGCTGGTTCAGAACCACACTTTGAGAAGCATAGCTCTGAAGAAACACCTGTATTTTTCTCACATAGCATTTAACACAACTTATATAGTAGTTTGTTTACTGGTTTCTTTCCTCAATCAGCATGTATTCATTGGAGGGCAAGAGCAGTGTCTTATTCATCTCTGTAATAAGGCACTTGGCACTGTGCCTGGCACATGGGTGTTATGTTAATAGACGGAATGGGATAAAGTAGGAAGGAAGAAAGACACTTTTTAATAAGACTGGAAGATAGAGAAAATTAGATGCAGAAATCTTCAGAAAACACCCACAGACCAATGTTCTATAATTTTGGCATAAAACACTATTAAACTACAAAACTAGTATATTCTATTAAGTAGCATGGAGTGGAGCCAGTGCAATGTAAGTAGCTACCAGTATGGGCTCTGGCATCATACAGCTTTATTTTAACTCCTCGTTCCAATATGTGATGTTAGGCCTGTTACTTGATCCCCCCCCTTAAATTTAGTTTTTATGCTTATAATATGGGAATAATAAAAATGCTACCTAATGGGGTTGTTCTAATGTTTAACTGAAGTAATACACGTTTTTTAGTAGTCCTTAGCATATTAGAAGCACTCAATAAATGTTAACTACCATTTTATTATCTGTTCTTTAAATGCTTAGTTGCAAAATGATGTGATTTTAACAATTTAATAGACATGAGCACCAAAAAGACTGAATGTAAGTTAAGTTGCTTTCTCCTTAGGAGGAACTTTGTGCTATGAAGCATTGTGTTTATTTTAGGCTCTAAATAAATAAATAAATATATTAGTGAGTGCACAAGAGTGGGGGGAGGGGCAGAAGGAGAGGGAGAAGAGCGAAAGAATCTCAAGCAGACTCCTCACTGAATGTGGAGCCCGAGGTAGGGCTCAATCTCAAGACCCTGAGATCAGGAACTGAGCTGAAGACAAAAGGCAGGTGCTTAACCGACTGAGTCACCCAGGAGCCCCTCTAAATACATTTTTAATTCAGGTGGTTCTTACTGAGGTGGAAAATGGATTAAGGAAGAAAGTGATTTTGGTTTGGTAAGATAAATTGTGTATTTTCTACTTGAAATTCATTTTTTAAATATTTGATTCCACAAAGAGGGAAAAAAAATCTTCAAAAGGACCAATCTGCTGAATGAGTATTGCCAATGAAATGACTTAAGGTTACAGACACCGTTTTATCCAAAGATCTCAAAGGACTTGTCAGTCATTAATTAAATACCCCCCAAAGTACCTTTGACACGTGATACACCAATTTTATGGCTAGAAAATGCCTGTCAAATGAAAACATTCAGAAGCAGGATGCTGCTGTTCCCATTGGCAGCCTACGGCAGAAGGTAAAACACGATGAAAGAGAATGAAACTGAAAAGTAAGAATTTTTAGACACCTGTACTGAGGGGTCATCTGTAGACCTTACATGAAGACAATCTTTCTCTCAATGACTAAAAGTACAGGGGAAATAATTTTCAGTAGTGTTCTTCCTTCTCTTGCTGTTCATTTGTTCAATAAATACTTAGAGTCTAATATGTTCAATGGTGTACTAATCATTTCTCTTACATTACTTCTTTTAATTTCCATACCCATTTATGAAGTAAATACTAGGATTATCCCCACTTATAAAGTAGAAGTTTGTAGGGACTTAGAAGCATTCCTCAGTTGCGTGGTGGTTGGAGAAGTGAGTTTTTCTAACTCCAGATGTCAGGTTCTAATCCCATTGCTACTCCACAGAGCTGATGGTGCCATGGCAGCCAAAACTTGAACATGATTGTCTGAGTGTGAATATAGAAACTATTAGCTATGCTAGTTATCAAACTTTACTTCTGATATTAATTTAATTACTTATGCATTTTAAATAGCATATTCTAAAATTTGGACTACAGGTTTTTTCCCCCAGTCTCATTTTTCATGGAAGTATCTGATTTAAATTCTGGACATGCCTCTTCTTTGCCCTCGTGAGGACTAAACTTTGAGTTTTCCAACAGTTTCCCAAAGCAAATGATTTTCGCTTCCATCTAGAGCATTTGGTGTTTGCGACATAGCAGTTTTGTTATCTGTGTCTCATGTTATAAAAATGTTATTCAAAGCCACCAGTACTTAATTATCTGGTTTTGATGGCTGTTTTTCTTATTCATCTTTAATACATACATCTTAATGCATATATTAAAGTATATACATTATAGTATATAATGTATTTATTATAATGGAATGTATTTATGAATATTTATTTATTATAGTATGCAGCTTACTGAATGGATCCTGCAAAGATGATACAAAGTCTTTTTTACAATGACGTTCAATGCTTTCAATTATAAAATCATACCTCCCAAGAATAATTACTGAATTCATGTTAAATTTTCCCTTTTGTTTTTTTTAACTGATTCTGTCAAGCAACTTTTATGTACACCCAAAACTAATGTTATTTCTCAGGCTAAGATGACTTACCCAAATAGTATTAATTTTCTTCCCAAATGAAGTATTTAAGAGAACTTCTTTCATATAAGAGACTTGCTAGCACTAAGGTGCTAAGAAAAGCCATCATTTTCTTTTCTCAGAGTTGCTTTGTTTGTTTGCTTTGAGCGGTGGACTAAAGATCTTATTCCTTTTATTTAAGCATATTCAGTAACCATGGTATTCAAAACTAGAAGTTTTATAAAGATTTTAAAAAGTGACCCAAAAGAGTCATCCCTGTTTCTACTCTTTTTATCTTTCTGTCTCCTACGTTGTCTGTTTCATGCCAGGACTGGTTCTCCTTCAGCCACACAGTGGCTGCCAGAGCTGCTATGAATACGCGGGAAGAAAGGAGTGAGGGAGAAATGTTTTCCCTACCATTTAACAAAAGATTTCCCGTCGTCTGATGGGGCTAAGTTAGATTACAAGCTAACCCTTGCGTCAACCCATGTGACCGCAGAAATGTCAAGCATAAATGCCAGTTAGGGTTCACTCTGCAGCTGGAGATGGATAAATACTCTTCAAACTGCATAGTTATTGCACAGGGAGGGAGGCATGAAACAGAAGCTGGGGTGTTCACTCTGTGTTTCAACGCAGCAATACTGACGCCATGTTGACAGTGCTTCCTAAATCCCACAGCACTGTCATGCCTTCTCTCTCATTTGATTTCTAGAGCAAATCCAAAGTGATGGGGTGTAAGTAGGATCATTTCCATTTGATGGGCAAGAGCACTGAATTCAGCGCGGTTAAGTTAACCTAAACTCATATTTACTTTTCCTTAGCTCCAGGTTCAAAACTTAAGTAGACACTTGATCGTTTTGTCAATTTAACTGGTTGAAAACCGAGTAACTGAATCAGACCACACATCTATCATCACGCTGCCTAAAGAAATTTGCTATATTGAATTTTTAGAATTTTACTGTCTCATTCTTCAGCAATAGTGACAAGTGACAGGAGACAATTTTGCTTAGGGGGATGGAGGGAGAGTCAGAAATCAAAACTGCTTTGGTATGCATCTCTGTTTTCTTGAAGTGCAGTCCTTTAATAGCCTCTCAAATAGTGTCACAGATTGTAGTCTGCTTTCTCTTTTTGTTAGAAAGTTTGCTGCCACTTTAATTGAGAGAAAGCCAAGATGCCAATATGCCAGGGGAGCTAGAATCCATCTAGAAACTTTCCAGTGTCCACAGGGAGGGGGGGTTCTGTAAAACAATTTGCCAAGAATAGAGTGGATATTCCTGAATAAAAACTCAAAGGGAAAAATCTCCAAATTGGGAGGCTTGCTTATATTACCTCTCCTGATAATGTCCCTCCCACTATTTAAGATGGATATTGGTGACTATGGTAGAAAATGGCTGGAATGACAGGAAATTGTGAAAATACTACAATTGGGGCCTATACAAATTTAGAAATAATTAACTAATAATGATCATATTAATGGGTTCCATTATTTGCTTTCAAAATGCCAATAGGTACCATGATATCAACAATGTTCCCTAAAATTTCTGTGGACATGCATATTCTTTTTTTTTGTTTTGTTTTTATTTTTTTATTTTTTTTATTATATTATGTTAGTCACTATACAGTACATATTCTTTTTTCTCTGTTGTCTTAGTACCCTAAAGAGATTACAACTTTATGTGAAATGCACATTGAAAAGGTAGTTCTAGTGTTAGTAACAGACAAACACTAGGAGTAGAACGTGCATACAATGTATATACCCATACACAGATACTCCTACGACAAATGCAAAATATTCATTCATACAACACAGATCAAGCACTGTGACTACTAGGGAAGGCTCTTTTCTAAATGCTAGGAATAGAAGAATAGATCAGATCTACTCATTCCTCTTCAATCAAGCATAGCTGGGACTCAGATATACAAATAAGAAAACACATGAGACTATATTTAATGATAAGAATTTAGACAAATTTCAAATTCAGTAGGGAAGAGGGATCTACTAGACCAAATTAAAAAACTATAAAACAACAGGATAGATGAATTTCAAATATGAGGTTCTGTTAATAAATGATAGGGAAAATCAGATGACAGAGGCTCTTGAGGGAGTGTTCTCAGAAGAGATGGGATTTGTGTGAAATATTTATGAATAGAAAAACCCCTGACAATAAGTAGGTTTGGTGTGAGTGTGCTCATGGTGGGATGGATGAGTTTAAGAAGTGTGCCTGAGTTCAAAGGTCGTTTAAAAAAAAAGGAGGATGGTTTGAGGTCCAAGTGCAATATGCCTTTGGGAAAAGACTGAGCCCATAAGTCCCTTACCAGACCTGCTGCCTGGTGTTACGAATACTTCTCTTACTTCCTAGAGGTTAGGAATGTGAGAACACATGCTTATGTAGAGCATGTCTAAGGTTCTTCACCTTCCCTCAAAACACACACACACACCCTATTCCCTGGATTATATTTTCTATTCTTTTTTTTGGTGAAGATTCATCTTTTCATCTGCACAGGCAATTGTGAATTTCTCTGCTCATCTTTCTGGACTCAGATACATTATTTCCCTTAGCTGGTAACCTCCATGACTTTTTGCTGCAAATAAGACTTTATTTCTTCCCAGTCTACTTCTTTCCATGTTGCCACACTGTTGCTGTAGAATTTAAATCAGTAATGCATTTAGGTAGACAGTTTCTATGAAAAGCACAAATCAGCATAGAGTCATAGCATATCCAATTTGCTGTGCACAGTTGGTGTTTTATAAGGGGCTATAACTGAGAAGAATTCAACTCCTGTTTTCTGCTCTCTTATCATGGCAATTATCATGGAGATTCAGAGCAGCAAAACAAAACAAAACCTTCACTTTGGGGAGAGAAGTCAAGTAAATATGAATAACTATCAATAGAAGAGTTAACATATATGGGGTGGTGCTGATAGTATGAAATGGGTTGTATCTAGATATAAGCCAATACCATGTTCAAAATCTGATCTGTTAATAAAATAATCTAATTTAAAATTTTACAAGGTTTTGAAAGGCTTAAAAACACAAAGGCCAGAGGAGAGGGGTTCAAGATGGCAGCATAGGAAGACCCTGAACTCACCTCATCCCATAGACACACCAAATCTATACCTATTATAGAGCAATTACTCCTGAAGAACTGAGGTCTGACTGAGCACCTTCTATACAACAAAAGATAGCGGGACCACCCAGAGAATGGCAGGAGAGACGGACAGTAATGACAGGAACACCATTCCTAATGTGGCGACTTGTGGTAGGGAGGGATATCCTTACTGAAGGGCCTGTGAGGACATTTGCCTGACTTGGGGCAAGCAAACAAACAAACAAGAACAGTGGTTTAAAGACCAAATAGATTATAAGTGAAGGAAACCTATTTACTAATACTAAAGCTCTGCCAAACAATGGGAAAACTGCTGGAACTTTCTCTAGGGTTGGAGGTCCTGGCAAGCACCATTGTTTACGTTCCCCTTTTTAGCATGGAGGGGAGCAACTCCAAGTGTTCTAGCTGCCCTCCACCTCAGTGAGCCCTGCCCCCTACCTCACATCAATTCCTGCCCTTCCTCCAAGACAACCCCTGCTGCTCATGCACATCCCAGCTCCAGCTGTCTCACCAAACCTGCCCTGGCATGAGGCACAGTGAGGAACCCCCAGCTTATGCTCACCACAGTCACAGTCATCTTACCAAGGCACCCATGGTATGAAAAATACCAGGACAACCCTGACCTTTACCCACTTCGGCTTTAGCCATCCCACCACAGAGCCACCTGTGAAAAGCACCACAGCCTGCACCTGGTTCAGCTCTGCCTATATCATTAGCGTCTTCCCTATGCAGAGTGATCCAGCCTGTGCCCTCCCTACCCCGCACCCCTCCCACCCAGCTCCAACCATTCCCACCAGGGCAGCACTGGTGTGCAGCCCATTAGGACCCACCAGACCAAGCCTACTTCCACTTCAACCAGCATGCCAGAGCACCCCCTGCATGGGATACCCAGCCCATGCCTTTCCTGGTTCCATTCTCTCACCCAAGTGGACCCAGTACAGAGTGCTCTGGGACCCTTCAGTCTCTACCCACTCCAGCTCTAACCATCCCACCAGGGTGGTCCCAGGTCAGAGTGCCCATGACACCTCCAGCCAGCCAGTTTAAGCTGCCAGGCATACAAGTCTACATAGGGGACATTCCTACACAAGGCCATTCCTTCAAGTCTGGAAGACTTAGCTGTTCCCTTAATTCATAGAAACAAACAAACAAACAAGGCAAACACAGTGAGGGGACAGAGGAATATGCTCCAAATGAAAAGGAAGAATAAGGTAAAACTTCAGAAAAGTAACTAGATGAAATGGAAATAAGCAATCTACCTGATAAAGAGTTCAAAGTAATGGTAACAAAGATGCTCAAAGGCCTTGAGAGAAAAATGCATCGACTCAATGGGAACATCAACTGAGATAGAACATTGAAAAAGAACCATTCACAGTTGAAGAATATATAACTAAATTGGAAAATATACTAGAGGGAAACAAAATCAGATTAGACTATGTAGAAAAAGCAAATCAGTGATCTGGAAAACAAGTTATAGGAAGGAATTCAAGTTGAGCAGCAAAAAAATAAAAAAATAAAAAAAATAAAAAAAAAATTTAAACATGGGGATAGGTTAAGGGATCTCTGGGGCAACATCAAGGGTACTAATATTCACATTATAGGGATCCCAGAGGAAAAGAGAAAGAAAGGGGCAAAAAACTTACCTGAAGAAATAAGAGCTGAAAACTTCCCTAACCTGGGGAAAAAAAACAGATTTCCAGGTACCAGAAGCACAGAAAAACCCAAACAAGATGTACCCAAGAAGGTCCACACCAAGAAACTAATTAAAATGCCAAAGACAAAAAGAAAAGCAACTAGTTACAAAAAGGGAAACCCTATAAAGCTATCAGCTACTTTTTCAGCAGACACTCTGCAGGTCAGAAGGATGTATCATGATGTATTTAAAATGCTGAAGAAAAAAACCTACACCAAGAATACTCTACCCACCAAGGGGTCATCATTCAGAATTGAAAGAGGGGTAAAGACTTTCCCAAACAAACATTAAAGGAATTTATTACCACTAAATAAGCTTCACAGAAACTGTTAAAGGGACTTCTTTCAGTAGAAAAGTCCTTAATTATAAATAAGAAATTATTAAAAGAAAAAATTTTACTGGTAAAGCAAATATATAGTAAAGGTAGTAGATCAATTACTTATAAAGCCAATAAGATAAGAAGTCAAAAGTAGTAAAATCAATTCTATCTCAAAAATTAGTTAAGGAGTTCACAAATAAAAGGATGTAAAATATGAAAACGTACGTAAAACTGGGAAAAACACAGATACATGGAGCCTAAACAACATGCTACTAAGCAACTAACGGGTCAATGAAGAAATCAAATAGGAAATGAAAAAATACATGGAGACATGAAAATGGAAAAAAAAAATCAGAACAAAATCTTTGGGATACAGCAGAAACGGTTCTTCGAGGGAACTTTATAGTAACATAGGACTACCTGAAGAAACAAGAAAAGTCTCCAATAAGCAATCTAACCTACACCTAAAGGGATGAGAAAAAGAACAAACTAAACCCAAAGATATTAGAAGAAAGTAATAAAGATCAGAGTAGAAATAAATGAAATAAAAAAAACACAATAGGAAAAAAAATATCAATGAAACTACAAGCCAGTTCTTTGCAAAGATAAACAAAATTGACAAAATCTTTATCAGTACTCATCAGAAGCAAGAGAGAGGCCTCAAATAAATAAAATCAGAAATAAAAGAGGGCAGGTTACAATAGCACCACAAAAAATACAAAACAATTATATACCAACAAATTTGACAACCTAGAAGAAATGGATAAATTCCTAGAAACATAGAATTGTCCAAGACTCAGTTAGGAAGAAATAGAAAATCTGAAGGCCAATTACCAGTAACAATATTGACTCAGTAATCAAAAGACCCTCCCAACAAACAAAAGACCAGGACCAAATGGCCTTATAGGTGAATTTTACTAAACATTTAAAGAAGAATTTACACCTATGTTTCCCAAGCAGTACCAAAAAAAAAAAAAAAAAAAAAAAAAAAAAAGGAAGAAATGATTTTAAATTGATTCTATGAGGACATCATTCCACTGATAACCAAACCTGACATAGACCCTAAGAAAAAAGAAAATTACTGGCCAATATTTCTGATGAATATAGATGCAAAAATTGTCAATTAAATATTAGCAAACTGAATTTAATAATATGTTAAAAAGATCATTCACCATGATCCAGAGGGATTTATTCCAGAAATGCAAGGATGGTTCAATATCTGCAATCCATCACTGTGATATACTACATTCATAAAATGATAATCTCAATATGCAGAAAAAGCACTTGACTAATTCAACATCCATTCACAATAAAAATGCTCAACAGAGTGGGTTTAGAGGGAACATAGCTCAATGTAATAAATGCCATAGATGAAAAACCCACAGCTAACTTCATACTCAATGTGGAAAAGCTGAGAGCTTTTCCTCTAATCAGGAACAAGACAAGAATGTCTCACTACTTTTATTCAAAAGAGTACTGGAAGTCCATATTTTAACTCTTATATGTAGGAATAAAAGAACTATTTTTGCTTAAAAAAAAAAAAAAAAACAACCCTCACAGCAACTCTGGTTATTTCCTCAGGAAAGATTTCTAAAACAGGATTACTAGGCTAAACTTTTTAAGGATTCTTAGTACCATTAGTGAACATACTTGGGATAGGGTAATTGAGAATACATTCCCAGGATGCTGTAATTCACACCTCCATCTGTGTTTTGAAGGAGGAGGGAAAGGCAGTTGTCTTCCCAGTCTATAAGGATAAAAGGTATGAAAGTTGTGTTTGTTTCGTATGACACGGTGTTATTAGTAAAACCAATTCTCTGCCTGGAGCAGTTGATTGGGAAGGCTGCAGAGTAAGAGTAGCTGTTACCTACTTTGTCTCATTCATATCATGAACAAGCAACTTATTAATTCTGACATTTGAAAGGGTATTTGATGCTATAATGAAAATGAAAAAAAAAAACCTCAAAAAATATCTCTGTGTGTACAATGATGGAGGGGATAATTCTGATATTATTTTACGTGGATTTACAACTTGCACAAAGAACACCATTCATACTGCATGTGATCTTGTCTTTGTCTGGACGCTTCAACTTAAACACCCAGCCCACCTAAAACTTCACCAAGGGAAACTGCAACATTATTAAAACATTCTGGTTGGAACCAGCAGAGGCTTGGCTAGGTGGGCAACAGGACATGCTCTGTCTATTGCCATTTGGGTGCTAATAGAGTGCAGTGCATGTAGTTTTGGACTGTGCTCCTGTAATCCATTTTCTGAATTTCCCAATTTCCCAATACATAAATCTCTGCTACAGGGGATACACATGTAGTAGGAAAATGCCATGGTCTTTGTTCTGTCCTTGAGATCTTCTTTTCCTTTGGATTAGCAAATTCACATTGGGTTATCAAAGTTTTCTCTAACTTTCAACTGTGGTTTTATTAAAAGACTCTCAAATGATATTTGACATTGAGTAAATAATCTGAATGTGTGCAGAGTAAACTACTTTTATTCACCCTGACCAAAATATTCTGATACATAAATAGAACTCTTGCCTAGAACATTCTTATTACAATTACTTCCTGGCTTTCTTCTTACTGCCTGTGTTCTTTACATATGCATTGGATAGCTCTTCACTCACTCTCTCCTTCCCTCCATTCCTCATTCATTCAATTTACCTTAATGGTCTTAATATTTCTTGGTCCAAGCATTGTAGTAAGTCTTGGGAAAGACCCAAGTCTCTGCTCTCATAAAGCCAACATTCAGTGGGGGACAAGAAAAATACCGAAGAATCCAATAAGCCAAATAATTATAATTTGTGTAAGTTCTATTAAATAAGCCAACAGTGTGACTTATGTGATCACTGAAGATGTGATTAAAGTGTTTGTAATTTAAGTGTGGTGATTACAAACACTTCTTTGAGGAAGGAAAGTGTACACTGAGATATAACATATGAGAAGTTAGACAGGAGAAGTGGTGGGAAAAAAGTACCCTAGGCTGAAATGAAAGCCTGTGCAAAGACCTTGCCCTGAAAAAGAAGCAGGTGTGTTTATACAACCAAAAGTGGGTCAGACCTTGGCATCATCACTTGAGTCTCTGTCCCAAAAGCTGGTAGTCACCTTGAGGGCAATTCTTGCACCCTGTACACACTATCTTTCCTTTAGCAGTTAGGGACTCTGATACTTCTGTTGAATACTTGAAGGATTAAAGGAATGGCTGTATGACTCTTCTAGTAAATTTACATGTGTGATGATATTGCTCAGGAACACTGAGTGACCCTTTTCTCTCAGCACCAGCATCTTCAAGGGACTTTGGGGGGCCACATGGAATGATCATTCATCCATGTTAGGAAAACGATACCCTCTATCTCTTGAATATTCCAAGTATGTTTTAGCCTCCATGACTTGGTGACAAAGTTCCATTCCTTCCAGGAATGCCCAAACACTGACACTCCTGTTTCTAAAACTTCAGCTATGCATGTTCAACTCTCATAATTTTACCATATCTGAATTTCACCTGCATTGTTTTGTTATATGTGCGATTATTCGACTTACTTGAAAAAACTTAAATATCTACCACAGCCATCAATAGTTGTAAGACTATATTCAGTATCACACCTGTATTTTTCCAATATACATTATAATAAATGCAAGGCATCTATGATTTACTTAAAATTATATCCTCCACTACCAAAGCTTACCTGTGGCACACAGTATCCTATTCCAATCTACAATGATTTAAGTTCTGGGCTTTCCTTCTATTTCTAACTCAAGCCCCATTTCATGTGGGAAGCCTTCCTTCAACACTCCTGATCCTAGTGAAATGATGCTTTTCAGAGTGTCACATGTTATGTTCTTGTCATTTGTGTTAGGCTGGGCCTGGGAGAAGAATGGAAAGGAGGCAGGCAGAGCAGCAGGCAGGAGCCTTACTGTGTAAGAATCAGTAATAGGTTCACTGATTGTGGCTGCATTGTATTGGCCTCAATGCTCGAAGAGACTAGATGAGATCTTTAAAATTGATACCTTGTAAAAGTCACTCTTTACCATACTGGTGTCACAGACTTCTTTTAAGAAGCTCTTAAAAGCTGAAATTTCTCCCTGGGCAAAAATTGCACATGGAGCATAAATGTAGGCACAAATTGTCAGGGAGGATGGGTAAGGGATCGATCTTCTGAATCCCATCCCTGAAACTCTATGTTGAGGTGTCATAGACCCCCTGTTAAAACAAAACACAGCAAAGCAAAAACCAAAAACCAATCCTACCTAATAATCTGCATTTATTGAGAACATATTATGTTCCACGCCCTATACTCAACAATTTTCATGCATTATGACATTAGATCTTTTAATTCTTCTTACAATCCCCTACAGTACATGCTATTGGTACTCCTGTTTTATAAATGGGTAAAGAGACAGAGGAGGAGAGAGAGAGGGGTTCAGTAGGTCAACCTGTTGAGAAGTTGTAGAGGCTGATTTTAGACTCTGGCAGCCTGAATCGCTCTCTTATCCATACTCTGTGTTTTTTGTCACTTTATCACTTCTTCTTAATCATGATGAGGAGTGAACAGTACACTCAGTTGGTAAGGGAGTGTGCTACCAGAAACTGGATGATTGACAACAGCACCAGATGTTAATGGTATGGATTCTTCCTCCAAGAATGGAAACCATCCATTCTGAGATACACGGGGAATAAAGATAGATTTGAAAAAGTCCAGGTGGTAATTAACACTCTCCCCACTACTATTTACCCAGAGACTTATTCAGTTTCTGGCTTCTAATATGAAGTTAAAAAAAAAAAAGGTAGAATAAAATTTGCCTTCATTCTAGTTGTAACATATTCTAATTTTAAGAGATCACAGGTTAATTAAATTCATTTAAAAACAACTTTTGGGTACTACCTTAATTAACCTTCCAGCTTTCCTTGTTATTCTGCTCCTATTCAGGGCTGTCAGTCTGCCAGGGTGAGGGTTAGAACCCCTCACCTTCTCAGGTAGGAGGGGAGGGTGGGAAATAGCATTTGCTCCTTGGTTTGATTGGTGGAGCTCATTAGCTGTCAGATATAAAGCGTGAGCAGTCCATCAGAAGAGAAAAGCAACACCAGTGACATTTATTACATGGCCAGTGTTCAGAGTCTGCTTAGAAACCAATTTCCATTCTTATAGATTCTGTCCCTAAAATGAGACTTCTCTAGATTCATAAGCAAGCCTGATCAAAATGGCAAAGAAAGAAAAAAGAAAGAAAAAAGCCTTAAGATGACCAAAGCACGAGATTGGTCCCAAACATCCAAGGCAGAAATAAAAGAGCAAAGTTGTCATCTGCTTCCCTTTTTACTAAATGAGCCTGAGTGTTATTTACACAGTTTCAGGAGCATTACTGTTCTGGGGTTTTCCTGAGATTACACAACATGAATGGGCGTCAGAGCTATTTGGCTGACGGTCCCAACACATCGGAAATAACTTATCTGTTTTCCCTGCTTGTCCTACAATGCTTCCAGACCACCAGCCTGAGTGAGGGCTGGGCCTGACCACACCACGGGCACAGATTTCACACGCAAAACCTCAGTGCAAGGCCAGGCAATCCACTGAAAGCCTTTCTGCTGTTTTAATAGTGTGGCCAGGCAACAACATGGATGGAGCTAGAGAGTATTATGCTAAGCAAAATGACTTACTCAGAAAAAGAGAAATACCACAGGATTTCACTCATGTGAAATTTAAGAAGCAAAACAAACAAGCAATTGAGGAAAAAAAGAGACAAAGCAAGAGAAAGACGGTTTACCACCGAGAACAAACTGATAGTGACCAAAGGAGAGGTGGGTGGGAGGAATGGTTAAACTGGTGATGGGGATTAACGGGGGCACTTGTAGTGAGGGGCACCAGTGATATATGTGTTAAATCATTATATTAGTAAACCTGAAACTAATATTACACTGTATGTTAACTAACTGGAATTTAAATAAAAACTTCAAAAAGAAAGGCATTTTATTTCTTAGAACTTGTAAATAGCAGCAAGTTGTCCTCCTCCTAAATGATCTATGATTTAGACAAAGAAATGAACACTGAGTAAAATCAAATTACAATGTAATGATCTATAGTGGCAGAAACCTTTAAAATCTGGGCTTCAGTTCTCATTGGGCGCCAAACCAGCTGGGTCTCTCACTTTTCTTGTCTATATGGTGAGTGTACTGGATGGTATTTATCATCTCTTCTGCCTTCACAATTATATGCCTTTACGATTATGAGTAGTTTTGTATCAGTCTTTGTTCTATTAGTTTAAAATCTTACAAGTTATGCATCATTATCTCCCTTATTTACAGAGGATGAGGTAGAGAAATGTGAAGTGACTTGCCCAAGGACACACAGTGAGTAAATGCAAAAGGCAGGAGGTGAACCACAGCAGCAAATGCCACATCCCGCTGTGTAATATTAGGCTATTTCCAAGATCCTGCCTAGCTCCAAGAATCTGTGATCAAAGCTGAGATACTTTGAGTCCATGAATTGCAATTTTTCTAACTACTTTAACCACTGGCTAGCCTGGGGGTAGATTTTAATAAAGATTAACACTAACAACTCAACCCCCTGTCTTCTTCTCCAGCCACTCTGTTCACAGTGGAAAGTGGCAGTGGAATAAAGCCAGAGAACCACATAGCTCCCAGTGTTCACTTGATTTCTTCTATTTCCTTCAAGAGTAGAACTGAACCAGGAAATAGAAGAATTGTATACTCAGTTGTAATACTCAAAAGGAATTTCAAGAAACTATCTTCAACTTGAAGGAAAGACAGGTCAAGAAGTAAAATTTCCTGAAAAATGGACCTCAGAGCAGAGGTTTTCAAAGTCTGGGAGGCATTAGAATCACGCAAGGAGCTTTTAAAAATGCGTATTTGTAGATGCCATCATGGAGATTCTGATCCAATATGCAGAACTCAGGCATGTGAATTTTTTTAAACTTAAATTCAATTTAACTGACATATAGTGCATTATTAACTTCAGAGATCGAATTTAGTGATTCATCAGTTGCATACAACACCCAGCGGTCATTACTTCGAGCGCCCTCCTTAATGCCCATCACTCAGTGACCCCATCCCCCCACCACTCCCTCCCCTCCAGCGACCCTCAGTTTGTTTCCTATAGTTAAGAGTCTCTTATGACTTGTGGAATTTAAGAAACAAAACAGATGGGCATAGGGGAAGGGAAGGAAAAATAAAATAAGATGAAAACAGAGAGGGAGGCAAATCATAACAGACATGTGAATTTTTATCAGGCTCTGTAAGTCGTTCTGATGCAATTAAATAACGCTAAAGGAAAACTGTTCTAGAGATCCGTAGAGTGGATTGGGGCTGCTAGAATGAAATACCACCTACTGGGTCACTTATAAACAACAGAAATTTATTTTTCACAGTTCTGGAGACTAAAGTCTGAGATCAGGATGCCGGCATATTTAGGTGAGGGCTCTTCTCTGGGGGTGGATGTTGTGTCTTCAGATGCCAAAAAGGGCTAGTGATCTCTCTGGAGTCTCTTTTATGGAGCACTGATTCTACTGGTGAAGGTTCCACCCTCCTGACTTAAACACTTCTCAAAGGCCCCACCTCCTAATGCCATCACCTTTGGGAGCCAGGATTTCAACATGTGAGTTTTGTGGGAAGGCAAACATTTAGACAACTGCAGGCACTGTAGCCTGTTATTCTCGAAAGCTTCTCATGCTGTCTTTGAGGGCTTCCCATAGATTTGTGCTCCATTAATTTCAAATTTAAGGTTGATGGGTTCATTTCCTTCATGGCGTCTCTACCTGGTGGTGCCCTAGTCCTCCTGTACTCAGCCTCACACAGAACTTTCGATATTTTACCTCCTGGATACTGTTCACTTCCACATCCTCCCCATCTCAATAAAGAGCATCAATAACAAACTGATTCTTCAAATAAACATCAGTGACTCACCCTTGTCTCCTCTTGTCCTGCCCAGATGTTCACTTTCCTATTCTTCATCCCTTCCTCCTACTTCTAATCATTAGAAAAATCCTTTGTTCTATCTCCAAAATATATCATTTGTTTACTTTTTCCACTAGCATCATCCTCATCCAAGCCAACACTGTGTACCATTTGGATTTCTGAAGTCATCTTCTCACCGGTTTTCCAGTTTGAGCCCTCCAACTGACCTTCCGCACAGCAGCTGCCATGGTTTCCAATGTATTAATCAGGCCGTACTATTTCCCCACTTGAAACACTCTAATGGACTCTCATTACTAACAGAATAAAACCCACACTCCTGATGGGCCGTGGATGCATGATGGCTAGTCCCTGCCTAGCTCCAGACAAACCAGTTTCTGTTAGTTTGTGGACTGAACCTGTCCCTCTGCCCAAGGCTGCTCACGATGTCATCTGCCTGCAGGTTCTTTCCTCTGAATCATTCCTTCCGTTTCTTTAGATCTCAGTGAACGGTAACCCCCTCGGGGAGGTGGTCCCTAATTTCTCTGGACACTTCCTACCTCATAATCCCTTCTACAAGGTGTTTATATTTCCTTCCTAGCACTTATTATTATCTAAAGTTGTTTATTGCCTGCTTCCTCTAATATAATATTACTTCCATGAAGTTAGCTACCTCATCTGACCTGTTCTCCTTTGCACCCTGGTGCCTAGCACCATACCTGGCACTAAGCAAAGAACTTACAATATTTGTTGCATTTAAATCCAATGTTAATAAGTCATTTAAATATTTCCTTGCAAAATATGCAAAAATGGGATGATGTGGATAACATTATTAATTTGGAAGGCATAATTCTGGAAAAACAAAAGCGTAGATTTGTGTGTGGTGTATCTCCTTTGTCCCTTAAATTTCACACAGAGCAGAATCTTTTAAATTAGGAGAACCCATCTACATTGATACCATCTAGGCTGATTATATCCAATCAGAGGGAATTTCCTGAGATAACTCATAGGTCTCTCTTCTCCACACAAAAGGCTGCTGTTTTCCTGGTTCATGGCCCAGCTCACTGTGCTCATGGTGGCCTCCCCAGCATGGATATGGAGGGTCCATTGAACGTAATTAAAGGTACTTGGCTCTAGGCAATTACAAAAACAAATGATGATGAACTGCTTCCTGTGCTTCTCTGCTGTGAAAGTCCTCATCTGCTGTTAACTCACAATGCATCCTGTGGTGGTGAAGAGATTGCACTTTCAATGGTCAGAAAATGAAACACGGGTGGATTCCTCCAAGGCTGCATGAGGATAATTCTCTTTGCTTAAATGTTAGACACGAATTAAGTTAAAATGCTTTCAAACAATAAAATGATACTTCCTTTTTCTAGAGCTCACATTTAAGAATTAGCTCATATATAAATCTCTTTGAAGACTGTCACTTTGTATTTTCAGACACTTAAGCCAAAAGAATCAAGTAAAAAAAATAGCAATAATTAAGAATCTTCTTTATGTCTACAGCGATTTTTGGTTGTTGTTTTCTTATCCCCATTGCATTTCTCCTTCATCTGGTAGAAATCCCTAACTCTTAGTCCAAGTGATTTAGCTGGGATGAATCCACCCTAGATATAAGAATGGAAACAATTCACAAGCCAATGAGATCATCTCTCCCTGGAATTTTAATCTTTTTTTTTTTTTTAAAGATTTTATTTATTTATTTGACAGAGATAGAGACAGCCAACGAGAGAGGGAACACAGGCAGGGGGAGTGGGAAAGGAAGAAGCAGGCTCATAGCGGAAGAGCCTCATGTGGGGCTTGATCCCAGATCGCCGGGATCACGCCCTGAGCCGAAGGCAGACGCTTAACCGCTGTGCCACCCAGGCGCCCCTGGAATTTTAATCTTGAGTAGAGTAACTCAAAGACTGAAAATAATAGTATGTGACGGTGGGTCCAAAAGAGATTTTTCATTGGTTTCTGTTAGTAAAGTTTCTAGAGCTCCTGGTTACTTATGTCTTCAAGACCTAGTCCTTAAGCTTTTCTCTTAATTGTATGAGCTGCTCCATGTTATTAAAATTGTTCTGGTAACTACTGACCCATAGCAAACCACCCCAGAGTTTAGTGGCATAACAGGACAGTGATTTTATTAAACCCTTAGTTCGTAAATCATGTTAGGGTAGGGCAGAGAAGAGACGGCTGGCCTCTGCTCCACCATGACTGGGCTCTCAGCTTGTGTGGTCCCAATGACTAAAGATGACTGGATGGTTTATGGAGTTTCATATGTCAGTCTGGCTATCAGCTGGGTTTTTCATTTGTTCTCCATACCACATCTCCTGGAATATATAAAATGGTTTCTTCACTCATGTGAAGTGAGTGAAGTGCTGGTAACTTGGCAGGACTGGTTAGAATAGCTGGAGTTGGGTATTTTTCTCTCTGCAGGTGATCTCTCGCAAGGCTAGCTGGGCTTCCTCACAGCATGTCAGTTCACGGAATAGTCAGACTACATACAAGGTGGATGGCTTCCCTCCCAGCAGATATAGCAAGAGTCTAAGGTGGAAGCTACAAAGCTTCATTTAACCATGCTCCAAAAATCAATTAGCATTCGTGCTGTTGAATTCACCCAGTTACAAAACAGTCACAGAATGAGCCCAGACTGAAAGGAAAGGAACGACACAGGAACATGAATAGGAGAAGATATGGTTCCTTAGAGTGCCTTTGGAGATGAGCTATGACACCAATGAATTATTTTGAAACTTGAGTTTTTGTTTCTTACGACTAATTAACAATAATTCCTCCAATTCTGTACCGAATGCTGAAGAATCAATCTGTGGTAGCATGTCTCAGATTTTCAATATCAGAAAACAAAAATATTACATATATAACTGTATATAAATATTAAATACATAAAAATAAAATATATGTAATCTACATAAAATATATTTACCTATGTAATCTACTATCATCTGAATGAAGAAGAGGAGATTTAACACTACAATATAGGAAGTACCTAAACCCTTGAAGAAGAATAAACTACTCATTTCATTTAAGAACAATTCAGTTCTTTTAAGAATAAATGAGGGACTGAGGGACCTACACACAGATTCATCCACCCTGAGGCCCAGAAAAAAATGCTACAGTTTAACCTCGATAAAATAAAGGCCATGTATGAAAACCCACAGCTAACATCATTTAAATGGTAAAAAAAAAAAAAAAAAAAACCTAAAAGCTTTTTCTCTTAGATCATGAAAAAGAAAGGCTGTCAACTCTTGCCACTTTTGTTCAACATAGTACTGAAAGTCCTAGCTGTAGCAATCAACAAGAAATGAAAGACTTCCCAATTGGTGAGGAAGAATTAAAATGTTACTATTTTCGAATGACATGACACTATATATAGAAAACCTTAAAGACTCCACCAAAATCTACTAGATTTTGGTAAAGTAGCAGGATACAAAATTAATATACAGAAATCTGTTGTATTTGTGTACCCTAATAATGAAATAAGAGTATTTTTTAAAATTTTATTCATAATTATACCAAAAAGAATAAAATGCCTAGAAATAAATTTAACTAAGTAGGTGAAAGACCTATACTCTGAAAACTATAGCACAGATAAAAGAAATTGAAAATGACACAAATAAATGGAAAGACAGTGTGCTCATGGATTGGAAGAATTAATATTGCTAAAATGTTCGTACTACCCATTGTAATCTCCAGATTCAATATAATCCCTGTGAAAATGCCAACAGCATTTTTCACAGGACTAGAGCCAAATAATCCTAAAATTTATATGGAACCACAAAGACCCCATACAGCTAAAGCAATCTTGAGAAAAAAGAACAAAGCTAGAATGTAAGAACTAAAGGCTATAAGAACAAAGCTAGAAAACTATAGTAATCAAATCAGTATGGTACTGGCACAAAAGCAGACAAAGATCAATGGAGCAGAATAGAGAGCCCAGAAATAAACCCATGCTTATATGATCAATTAATCTATGACAAAAGAGGTAAGAATATACAATGGAGAAAAGACAGTTACTTCAATAAATGGTTTCGGGAAAGCTGGACAGCTACACGCAAAAAATTGAAACTGGACCACTTTCTTCCATCATACACAAAAATCAACTCAAAATGGGCTAAAAAGTGTGAGACCTGAAACCATCAAACTCCTAGAAGAAAACATACACGGTAATCTCTTGGACAATGGCTTTAGCAACTTTTTTTCTTAATCTGTCTTCCTCATGCAAGGAAACAAAAGCAACAATAAACTACTGGGACTTTATCAACTAAATCTTTTGCACAGAAAAGGAAATGACCAACAAACAAAAAGGCAACCTACTGAATGGTAAAAGATATTTGCAAATGATATATTTTGTAAGGGTTAAAAATCCAAGATATATAAGGAACTCCTACAACTCAATACTAAGACCTAAATCTAGTGAAAGCATGGGCCGAGCACTTGAAAATAGCCATTTTTCCAAAGAAGCTCTACAGATGGCTAAGAAACACATGGAAAGAAGCTCAACATCACTAGTTATCAAGGAAACGCAAATCAAAACCACAATGAAGGGTCACCTTACAACTGTCAGAATGGCTAGAAAGAATCAAAAAGACAAGAAATAACAAGTTTAGGCAAGGATATGGAGAAAAGGGTACCCTGTGTGCTGTTGATATAAATGTAAATTGGTTCAGCCACTCTGGAAAACAGTATGGATGTTCCTCCAAAAATTAAAATTAGAAATGTCATGCAATCTAGTAATTTCACTGTTTTTTAAACGAAGAAAACAAAAACACTAATTTGAAAAGATATATGCACTCCCATGTTTATTGCAGTATTATTTATAATAGTCAAGATATAAAAGCAACCCAAGCATCCATCAATAGATGGATGGGAATATTATTTAGCTATTAGAAAAGAACGAGATCTTGCCATTTACAATAACATGGGTGGACCTAGAAGATATTATGATGAGTGAAATAACTCAGAGAAAAACACGTACCATATAATGTCGCTTATATGTAGAATCTAAAAAACAAACGAACAAACAAACAAACAAACAAGAAACATACTCTTAAATAGAGAAGAAACTGGTGTTTGCCAGATGGGAGGGGTGGGGGATGGGTGAAATAGGTCAAGGAGATTAAAAAGTACAAACTTCTAGTTATAAAATAAGTAAGTCTTAGATATTAAAAGTACAGCATAGGAAAAATAGTCAAAAATGTTGTAATAATTTTTGCATGATAATGGATGGTAACTGTATTTACCTTGGCAAGCTTTGTGTGATGTATAGAATTGTGGAATCACTAAATTGTACAGCTGAAACTAATATAACATTCTATGTCAATTACAATGAAAAGAAAGCAGAAAAATAATAGCAACCAATTTCTTTCAAATGAAAAACTCATTTTCTGAAAAACCTCATTTTTACTCTTTTTGCCCCTGAACAGTGAAAACTTTCTCACAGATTGACAGTAGTCCATTGAAAGTCTTAGGAGTACTACTGCCCCCCAGGAGTGAAAGGCCAAAATGTGGGATCCACTCAGGTTGCCACAGATATTCAGAGAAACGTGCCAGGAGAAGCGTGGTCTGGGAAGCCATCATGCAGGAGACGGGAGGCAGAAAACGGAGAAACACAGTAGAGGATAAGGGACTAAAGAGGTTCACAGAAAGGAATTAGGAGGAACATGTGTCGGAGGTTTGCTAATGCTAGAAGTTTTTGATGTGGAATTTCATTTCATCTTTATCACAGTGCTGTGATGCGAGAATACGTGCCTCATTTAAAGATGAAGAAGTTCAGAAAGTCTGAACAACTTGGTCAAATTCTCTGCTCTGGTAAGTAACTGAATCAGGTCTTGGATCATGTTTGGTGAGTAGCCAAACATTACTCTACTGTGTCGTAGGGCCTTGGAAGTATGTTAAGCATCCAAATATTAATCGAATTCGTACCTCAGTTGAGCATCACCGTGTTCTAGAAACAGAGGATGTAATGTCGAGAGAGACAGACATGCCCACCTCCAGGGAATGTACAGTCTGGCATGGCAGGTAGAAATTAGGTGAACGTTTATAAGATGTTGTGAGGAGTACCAGCAGAGCACAAGAGGCCAGAGTACAGGATTCTTCTGGAGCTAATGAGGGACTAACCTGGTTCAGGAGCATCAGTAAAGTCTTCCCTGAGGAAAAAATAGATGTAGAGAGAGGTTAGCCAGGTGAAGAAGGAATGTGTTTGATGGGGATGGGTGGAGGCTTTCCCTGGGGACATGGGGCACTCTGGAAGGAAGAGGCAGTGAGGTACCTTTGAGGAACTGTGTGCAAATTTAGTGTTTGAGAGCCTGGGCTGGTTGTGTAGCAGGAAAAGGAGAGTTGCTAAGGGCAGCTCGTGACAGGCTCGTTACAGATCCATCAGTTTTCCGTTGTATCCAACGTGAAAAGTGAGGAAGTGTGCTGTTGCTTGTGCTCTTGCTGCAGTGACTCCTTTTCACAGCCCACAAGGCAACAATGGATGCCAAAAATAAGATTTCTTAGCTTTTGTCACCTTGCTCTGTATTTCTCACACATGCTTAAGGGAAAACTTGAGTCACCAGAGTCATTAATAAGCTTATAATGTAAGTATACATGAAACATTCTGAGAAGATCTGTTCATTCTTATATCTCTTTCTCAGAAAGATATTTGGAAAAACATTTTAATGTTTGCATGACCTTTAATCAAATATAGCGCACAGTTTTAGATCTCAATAAATTACTGCTTTCCTGTAAGTATTGCGGGAGGGACTTAATGGTATCATTAAGAAACACATAAATACCATCTTTTCTTTTTCATGCAAGTTTTATTCCTGCTAGCAAAGATTTTTTTTTTTTTTCAGTTGTGCCTATGGAAATTAAGCAGCATTTTACTAGCAATAAAATTTTTCCAAGTTACTTCCTTCTGGGTCTAATGTATTTCCTAGAGGCCTTCTTGAGCTATTGAAGGACTGGGTTCTTCAAAATCTCTAGTTCTTAGTCATTACTGGCTCATTAATATCACTTGTCTCAATCCCTCCTTATTCTCTTCCTCAGAAGAGCTGTGACAATGATCTGAAAATCAGGACATATTTCTGTGTAAGCTCCCATGTAAAGAAAATTAAACATCCTTTACTAGATGTCATATCCAACTTTAAAATATAAGAATTGCATTCCTGGGGCGCCTGGGTGGCACAGCGGTTAAAACGTCTGCCTTCGGCTCAGGGCGTGATCCCGGAGTTCTGGGATCGAGCCCCACATCAGGCTCCTCCGCTGTGAGCCTGCTTCTGCCTCTCCCACTCCCCCTGCTTGTGTTCCCTCTCTCGCTGGCTGTCTCCATCTCTGTCGAATAAATAAATAAATACATAAAAATCTTTAAAAAAAAAAAAAAAAAGAATTGCATTCCTGTGTTAGCTAGCACTCTTTCTGGTTTGAAGTGACAGAAATTAACTCAACCTGTCTTGAGCAAAAAAGAACATTTATTGGTTCCTGAAACAAAAGAATCCAGGGTGCCCCAGCTTTGGGCCTGGCTAGGTCAAGGGACTCAACTTACACCCATTGGAGCTTCTCTTCTATCTCTTGGGTCTTGTTTATGGCCTAAAGATGCAATATTCTGCCTGACCAGGCATAGAGCTTAGAAACATAGTAGTGGTTTCCTGGAACTTTCAGGTTTTGTTACCAAAATAAAGGAAGATGAGTGACAGGCAAAAAAATGACAGATTGCCCTACATGCTTACTTTTCTTAGTAGTTTTAGGATTTATGAAACCTAAAATAGAGCAAACCCATCATCTCATTTTATAGACATGGTAAGGCCTCAAAACTCAGTCACTGTATTTTTGGGGTCTCAGGATTGTAAATTCTGTGATATATAAGCTTTTAAGCTCATGTAAAGAGTTATACGGTTTTCACAGGGGAATCTTCTCTAAATATTAGAGTGAGGTTATTACATAAAAAAAGATTGACTTTGTCTTCCTTTCTTTAGCCGCATCGCTAACATTTTCATAGAGATAATATAGTTCTGATTGGGGCAAGACAGAGTCTGATAAATCCTAACTTTTCAGCTCAAATCTTATTTTCTTAGCAGCTTTTTCTGGCGCCTAAAAGGAACCATTATCCGTTGCTTCATTAAATGCGTCCCCATGTAATGCCAGAGCATTTTCTGGTAGGTGCATCTAAAACTCTGCAGGACATCCATCAAGATCCGGGGCTCTGCCTGTAGAGGGATCTGTAATAGTTCATTTTACCTCTTATGGAGCAACAGGAACATTTTTTGCCACCAACACTAATTGAAAGAGACTGAATACTTCTAATGAAACGTTGGTATTTCTGCAGATTAAGCAGTATGAAGGGCTAGTCATATTCTTTTTATTAAAGACAATATAACGTCCTCATTATATCCTTTTACTTTCTAGAATTCCTATCTCTTCCCTATGGAATGACAAAACTGGTGAGTTGAGTTCTTCACTCACAGGAAGCAAACGGCTTTTCCCTTTCTTTCCCCAAATTTGGGTCATTTTGAATCATTTTCCTTGGCCCATTTTGCCCATTAACATTTGCCTCAGTACCTGCTTATTTGCAGCAAGCCCTTGAATGCTTGCCTCACTTCTTCCTTAATCAAACTTGCTTTTGAAGATGTGATTTCAGTTTCTGGACTGAATGCCTTTGGTCCTCTTCTTTTTAGGTAAAATGAAAATAGCTAATTAGCAGCTCTTTCCTTCATGATCTTAAAGTTTTCCATATGGGTTATGGAGAGGATTCAGAATTATTATTTTTGAGGTAATTATCCAAATTGACTAGAGAACACTTTAAAATTTTTAAAAGAATCTTTCCTTATTATTATTTTTTTTAACCAGTGAGTGTTCAGATGCCATCTGGAGCTATTGAGAGGTGAACTGAGATTCAGTACTATGATGAGGTCATACGATTGGCCACCAGCACTGATAAGCACATCATTAACAGCACCATGGACAGAGAAAATTACCTATAGCCAGAGGAGAGAATGTGGAGTGAGACCATTCTCCACCCTGACCTTTTAGCACACAGCTTCTCGAGCAGAGTGAGGAAATACAGATGCGAAGAGACCTCTGTAATGTCCCTCTCATTCTGAAAGGATACATAGCTCCATGGTTGGCTCCTCAGTGGTTGGTTAAACGAACATCATCAAACCTGACCACTGGACAGAGTTTAAGAATAGCTACCATCTGCTTTGAGACTATTAGATAGGTACTATGTGCTATCTAATATATTTTATGACCTTTTTTTTAAATCTCACAACAATCATATCAGGTATTACTATCTTTCCCATTTTATACATGACAAATGGAAGAGTCTCAAAGATGTTAAGTACCTTGTTGAAATTCACACAGCTGGTAAGTGAGAGACATGGAGTTTGAATCCAGACCCACTTCATGTCAAACCCTGTTCTTATTCATCAGGTCTTCCAATTCTAAGACACCACTGGTAGATGGAACCATAAAGATGGCAGAGAAAAAGCTTGAGATTCATGTTTGTTTTTTTTTATTTTTTATTTTTTGGTCCACCTATTTGCTCTTTATTGGGGACAGTCCTAACTTTCTGAGGGGGCATCTGATGAGTAAGCACATAATAATAAAAATACAAAAAATAATATTTCTAATATGACTTCTTACATCATGTATCATCATGTGATCCTACCACTTATCCTCTAAGGAAGGAAGAGATTTTATTAAGTGATTAAGGAAGGACTGCCCTTGGCCTAATACTACCAACCTATCCATTGTGCACAAGATGGCAGTAAGACATAACATCAAGTAAGGATGGGACAGAGCCAGACATCAACGGTGCCATGATAATAATCACAGCTATAGTGAAAATGATAACAAGAACAGTTATCTATGGACTCTGGGAAACAAACTGAGGGTTTCAGAGGGGAGGGGGGGTGGGGGATTGGGATAGGCCAGTGATAGGTATTAAGGAGGGCATATATTGCATGGAGCACTGGGTGTTATACGCAAACAATGAATCATGGAACCCTACATCAAAAACTAATGATGTACTATATGGTGACTAACATAACATAATAAAAAATAAAAAAAAAAACAGTTATCTGATATTTAGAACCATGGAGCAAGGTGGATCTCAGCCTTCACTTATTTCGTTATTTTTAACTCAACCTTGCTGAGGTATAATCACTTATGATGAACTGCATCTGTTAACAGTATATAATTTGATGAATTGTGACATATATATATACACCTGTGAAACCACTACCTCAATCCAGACAGAAAATTTCCATTATCCCCAGGATTCTTATGATTCTTTGCAATCCATTCTATCTTCTTCGTCCCAAGGCACCACTAGCCTTTTTTTTGTCACTGTACATTAATTAGAATTTTTAAATTTTATGTAAATGGATTAGTATACAATGTGCTCTTTTGTATCGAGTTTCTTTGACTCAGAATAATGGTTTGAGTTCACTCACTTTATTGTGTGTATAAGTATTCCTCTATACAGATTAGAAGTATTCCATTGTAATGGTATACCATATTTGTCTATCCATTATTTGTCAACTGTTGGACATCTAAGTTGTTTCCAGTATTTGGCTATTCTGAAGAAAGCTTCGAAAAACATTCAAATTTACGTCCTATGTGTTTTGATTTTGTGAGGAGTAAATACATACAGTAGAATGACTGAGACCTACAGTTGGTTTATATTTAACTTCTTAAAAAATTGTCAAATTTTTTCCAAAGTAGTTGTGTAATTTTGTATTTCCATAAGCAGTGTATGAGAATTTCAGTTGCTCCACATCCTCATAATGTTTTTTATTTTCTTTTTGATTGTGAACATTATAAGTGTTCGAAATGGTATCTCATGGCTGCTTTAATATGCATCTCCTTCGTAATGAATGATGCTGAGCATCTTTTCAGATATTTTTCACCATTCGTATATCTTCTTTTGTGGAACATCTGGTCAAATATTTTGCAAAGTTTTATTAGATTGCTTATCTTATTACTGAGTTGTAAAAACACTTTAAATATCCTGAATACAATTCTGTTGCCAGCTAAATGTATTTCAAACATTTTTACCATTCTGAACCTTGCCTTTGCATTTTCTTAATTGTGTTTTTCAGAGAAAAATTTTAAATTTTGATTAAATTTATCCATTTTTTCCTTTTACTCTTTATATCCATTTCATTTATTTTAGCATTTTTAACTCTCCCATCAGCTTTAAGTAATACAGGAATCACTCACATTTCTCAGGTGGTCAAATGAGATCGCCCAGAGACTATGTGAGTTGCGCCAAATTGCACATTTGTAAGAGTGCTAATTTAAACCACTGAATGGATGTGCAGTCAGAGGAATGAAGTCAGGGGTTATTAGCAGGAGAACAGAACCAAGAGTGAGAAAAGTCTGTGTGGGCAAATGTGAAGAGCAGAAACTAGGGCAACATTTTGGATTCTGTCACAGAGATGATGATTCATTTCCTGAGAGGAGTTTGATATGAGGATCCATCCATTCAGCCCCTCTTCTTGAGTGAGACTTTTCCAGGCTGAAGGATCCTGTTTTTTTTTGTTTTTTTGTTTTATGTCTGATGTCCAGCTTAAAATCATAAGGACTGAGATAAGCAACGGGTCTCCTTACTTCTAGTCCAGTGCTCTGTCCACCCAGCTGGGACAAAGTCCTTGTCACGGTCAGCAAACACCAGGTTATCATGGTTTCACATAGAAAAATCTATGATTAGTGTAAGCAGTAAGACAAAGCTGTATTTTTCTTCTTCAGGTACAAACAGGACTCAAACATTTTGAAATATACATGGACAAGTAGTTTCTTGACTTCACAAGAGTCAAAGACTGAACAGTCACAGCCCAGCTTCTCGAACACTCTCCTGAGAGGAAAATCCATGCCAAGTCCTTCCCTCCTCACTTCCTATTATGCAGGCAGGCACCATTAATCGCAATCGATTACTTCTTCATAACTGCATCCTGCTGTTTCTCTTGCCACATTTCTCTGGCCAACTCCACACTCGCATCTATTTTGGCAGATGCAAGTTCTATATTTCTCTTGCCCCTGGCTACCTTTGAATTACCACAGCTCTGCGGCACTGCTGGTCCATCACCTGAATGTGTGACAAAGAATATTGTACGACTACCACTGATAGCAACTTTAAATGGAAATTAGATTCCTTTCCTCCCTGTTTTTATGTTCCACTTTAATTTGGGCAAACTACAGTCGCAGACATCATGTTCACTGCAATCATCTATCTTTTAGAGAGCGCAACAGTGGTCCTGCTTGCTTAAGTACTTTTCATTTTTCACGCCAGTCTCTCTCTCTCTCTTTCTCTCTTTCTTTTTTTAGTAGCATACCTCTGCCACAGGCAAAGGCATATTGTGCTTTCATGAATCTAGCTGCCCATTCAAGCAACAGGAAACAGGAGAGTCACCAGCTGATGAAATGCGCTGCAGTGGTCCAGGGCCTTTAACTCCTGAATTCTATTATCAGAATAATGTGCATCTTCAGGAGAAATGCCCCGGAGCCCCGATGGATCTCTAGAAGACTGAACTTTAAACCTGACAGTACCTTTTAGAATGTAATGGCGTGGCAGTATCTAAAGGAATACCAAAAAAGTAACCAGTAAACAACCAGTAAGTCCCCCTCAGCTACTCACACTGTTTGAATAAACCAGATGCTCAAGTCCACCAAAATGGTAGGCCTAACCCAGTGCGAGCATCGGAGGTTACCTTGATTTGACAACATATTTTGCTGATTTATTGGGGAAACGAAGATCTTTTGGATCAATCTAATTCTTAGAGAGTTTGTAGACGAAAAGAATGGCTTGTGGGTTTACTGCTTATTCTTAGTTTGCCTTTACCAGATAGATCTTGCTTCTTTCTCTCTTGCTTTGTCCTGGGAAGGCTGACTTCTGTGCACTGTATGGCGGGCTCTTCTGCCCTCTGGTCTCTGGGCGGGTGGGACCAATGATAGACGCCGGTAGGAGATTAAGAGTGAGAGGAAAGAGAGGGTAGAGTATTTATCACTCCCCTGCCTGTCCTTTTGCTTTGCTGCGGTGCTCACAGTTAACTATGTCCCTCTGCAGCCCTTGCACGTACCATCCAGCTACTTCTCCGTGACTCTAGCTCTTCTGGGTCTGGTAACACCTTTTCCACTCCTTGCCCCTGCAAGCTTAGGGCTGATAATAGATGCCCACTGTCACCACTCTCTGGCCATCTTACATCTCTAGTTGTTCACTTCAGTCCTGTCTATACTCACATAATTGCCCAATCATGAAATCATATCTAATTAAATGGTTTCGGGGGGGCATCTGTTTCCTGAAATGATTCAGCCTGATACAATTTGCTGCTAGAAAAACTTTCTCTTTCTTGACAGATTGGTTTTATTCCAGTGTGATTATTTAGTAAAAGCTACACATGCTTACTGCTAACAGTATCTTAAGTGCATTTTGAGTGAGTAAAAGTGCATACAAATTATATAATAGGCATAAATTGAGTCATTACAAACGATTCCATTTATACCCAACCCCTTATCTCCTTGGCCTCTTTAGAAATCTGAGTTTGTAACCTGCTATGTTGTGACCCTGGCTTTGACAATTCCCAGGAAAGACTCAGGTGAGGAATTTAACAAAATGCTTGAAGCAGGTTTCATTTCCCTTCAGGAAGTCTCGTGCTGCAGGTGAGGTGTTAGTCAGCGCACCTCCGCCCTTGGTGCCTGGCAGGCAGGATCCAACCGTCCTCTCCCTACCTCTCTCCCAAAGTCCTAGGCAGTCAGACCACGACCGAGGTTGTTTGAAAAGCTGATTCACTCTTGAAGGGCTAAGTCCATACATTAAAGCATACTTTGTAATTTTTTCCCTGGATTAGTGACCCTTCAGCCCATTAAAATGGTGGGTAAGGAGATCTTAAACTGTAACGGGCTTTTGGAAAACTGACCCAAATTGCTCTTTTTACATTTTACCTTGTTTTTGGCGAATTAAACCTAACCAGCTTCTCTCTTCCATTTTCCAATTCTGCTGTAACACATTTTTCCAACGAAGAAGATCCTTGCTTGCGGTAAAATTAAATACTTGGGAACTAAGCCAATTCTTTCAGGATGATTATTGCTACCTTTGCTATTTTTTCCCCCTTCTTTTCAAGAACATCCTGATTCAGTGGAATTTTTCTTCTCAGTACATTTTGTGTATACTGGAAGACATACTCCTCAAAGATAAAATACTACTTAGCTATAAAAGGACACTTTGGAAATGTTAATTCTTACAAATGCTTATACACAGGGTCTTCGTGTTAGTCTTCTGAAGTTGGGGGAAGAATCAATCTGCTAGGATCCCTGTCACATCCACAGTATCACAGTAATTACAACACAGTAGCTACTTATGTTGAGCATACAGCGCGGGCCAATAAATATACTGAAGAATTTACAGGCTGTATTAGATTCCAGGCACGCAAGAATCCTGAGACGGAGTTACTGTAATCATCACAATGGTCACACGGGTGAAAGTGGTGGAACCAGGCAGGACCCAAGCCCAGGTCTGTCTGACGCTGCAGTCCTAGTTCCTCGTAACCACAGCTCATTGTCTCTACATCTAAGATGCAACCAGGCCTAAAGATGTGGCAACTAACTTGTTACGGACTTCCTTTTCCTCTTCCCCCTCCTTGCAGTTTACTCCCCGAAGTTTCTGATGTGTCATGCTAGGACACCAGTTTTCTGAAGGAAATGTTTTAGAGGTCATCTCTCTCTCTCTCTCTTTTTTTTTTTTTCCCCATGTTTGAAGGGTTTAGGGAAAGAAATGTGATCGATGGTAATGGGGTTATACAGGTAGGGGATGACAGAAAGTGATCTTCTTAGTTCAGGTTTTCCAAATCAGTTTCATAATATTTTAGGAATCACCAATCAAGAAACTGCTAATGGTAATTTTCATAAAATATTTTACACAATCGTAGTGACCAGATTCAATTGCTAAAAATGTTACAGAACGGGTATTTCTAATCTCTTTTTTTCAGTTAGGGTCCCTCCCCAGTGTAATTCATTTAATACTGAGCACTCATCAGGAGCCAGTGCCGGTCATGGCTAGGGATATAAATACAAAACAGGACACAGTGTCCTGCCCTGAATGGGTTCATTTGCCAGCCCATGCAGACAAATTCTAAGTATAATTTGACAAGTTCCACAAGACATCTTGGAAAATTCAGTATTTGTGGTTTCAACTGTTCCTAAGCACTGAAGTTCCATGAACCAGGATAATTTATTATTTTGTCTAAGCATGGATTGAACTGCTCAGGCTTCGGCGTTGTTATGGGAAGAGAAGCGGATCACTGATTAGTGGGTGAGCAATGCTGACATCTCATCATCTGTATCTCCTCGTGGCCCTAATGCGCACAACCCACATTAAGGGATAAAACCCTTATATTTGAAAACAAATCCAAATATAACGCTTGTGACGAATGTGAGGAGAAAGTGAAGCAGTCTAAGGAAATGCTGGTCCTTTACAGAATGTAGAAGTATTGGATAATTTAAGAAGTAACATGTCACATTTCTTCATGGGTTTGGATATTTGACAGAAATGTGCCACCAGCATTATATAAGTGGTTTTCAAACTTTTTTTTTTATCCACAACCTGTCTAAAAAATAACTTTTCTTCACAGTCTAATACACACAGATGCACACACACACACACACATAGAAATGAAACAAAACTTCAATAACGCAATACTTGCCTTTACTGTAGGTCATATACTGTGATATTTTCCCAACCTTTTCTATTTTTATATTTTTAATGCTGATTATGATCCACTAAATTGATTTTATAACCCTCTAATGGTTTGTAACCCCCAGTTTGAAAAACCCTGCTCTATATTAACAATATGAATAAATAAGCCAGTAAAGAAGTCAGTTGATCAAGCTGTTTCAGCTGGGTATCTAGCTAGAATTTATTTTAATAGTATTATAAATTACTTTAATCCTGTGTTTACAGAATCATTAAGGGTCTTATGGGGTCACTTAATTTTTTCATTTATTCTTCACTGCACTTTATGGGAGGAATTATATAATACAGTAATACTTGTGAATACAGGGGTTTGCAGAGCTCTCAGGATAAAGTTTAAGCTCTCTGAATGCACTGGCTGATGAGTAAACAGATGAGGGAAGGATTGTGTTTGAGCACTGTAAGAAAGTGACATTTAATATGACTTGGAAAGATGAGTAGAATTTGACAGGCAGAGAAAAAGAAAAGATGGTTTAGACTGGAAAGGCCATGTGGATTAGAGACCAGTGAGGAGACGGTTGTTTCTAAGAAGTATGCAAGAAGATATAGTGGGGACTAGGGAAGTGAAATGGAAGCAAAATCATGACTTGCGGCTTCACTGACATGATGCAGCTTGACGCTCTCTTCCAAAGAACAAAAGGACAACTTTTATGGCCATAGATTATTTCACTACAGATGGACAGAATGGGATCCTAGAGTTCCTATGGGATTTTGGGTGGAATTCAGGAAGGGAACTGAACAAAATTTTTAAGATTATTTCTGTTTTAGATTGCAAACTCCATAAGGGAGTTAGAACCTCAGTTTGATCCATTTTTATTTCCTAAAATCTAAAACAGGGTCTGGTGCACAGTGAGCACTCAAGATATTTTCTACATGAATAAATCGCTGAGTGAATGGATAAAGGAGTGCACAGTTTGCCCAGGTGATAAGCACCTGAACTCTGCTTGTCCAAGGTCCCTTGTCCTCTAATGCAGTTATTTAGAGTTTGCATTTATTCCACTTCTAGGAACATTCTAAATTCAGTGCTCTTTCTTGTCTTCCTGGCTGATCTAGTCTCTGTTTTATAAACATCCTTTCTAATATTCTACCTGCGTTGATTCTATTCTCTTTACTTAGAATGTTTCTGTATAATGTCTTTTATGTACCATAGCCAGCTTCCCCACGCCTCCAAATGAAATCTTATCTTTTCCATGAAGACTTACTTGGAATATTTCAGCTCCCATGGTAACTTTGATTCTCCTGTCATTTTTAAATTTACTAATTATTAAAGCTAATTGAATAATTATAAAGCATTTAATACATATATTTTTAATTTAAGAATATTTGAGAAATGAAGGCAGTATACAATATGAACAAACCAAGTGCCCATAATCTTATTCCCTAGAGAAAAGTGTTAACATTTTGTTGCTTGAAGTTACTGATATTTTAATATGCCTATATTGATGAATTAATTATGTATATGAATATAAATTGCAAACAGGAGATACATAACATTTATTTACTGCTTTTCACTTTATGTGAATTTTTCATTTTATGTATTTCTCAAGAATCTCACTTTCATGCCTATAAAGTACTCCATTATTCCATTACATATGAATATATATTTAATCAAGCTTTCATATTTTTTGTTGGACACTTGTTTTGTTCCCAATGTTTCACTTTGAAAATACCTCCATGATAGGTATCTTTATAGCCGAGACTCGATATGTGTACCTATTATTTCCTATTTGACTGTATGGAGGTCTACTGTATATATCATAAATAAATCGAAGTGACATTGCTTGGAAAAAGGGCATAAGAATTTAAATAGTATCACTAAATGTGACAAGTGACATCATGTCCATCCCCAGGAGACTACTGCAACTTACACTCTCCTCAGTACAGTATGACTACCTATTTCTCTTTTTATTTTCTTCTTCAACATTTTATTTAAATTCTAGTTAGTGAATACAGTGCAATTTCGGTTTCAGGAGTAAAATTCAGTCGTTCATCACTTACATACATACAACACCCAGTGCTCATCACAGCTGCCCTCCCACCACCCATCTAGTCCACGCCCCCAGCTCCCTCCATCAACCCTGAATTTATTCTCTATTAGTAAGAGTCTCTTATGATTTTTTCCTCTCTCTCCTTTCCCCCTTCCCATATGTTTCTCTGTTTTGTTTCCTACATTCCACATATGAGTGATAGCATATGGTATTTGCCTTTCTCTGACTGACTGATTTAGCTTAATACACTCTAGCTCCATCCACATTGTTGCAAATGGCAAGAGTTCATTCTTTTTGAGGGCTGAGTAATATTCCATGGTTTATATACATATATGTATATATGCAAATATATATCACAACTTCTTTATCAGTTCATCATTTATGGACATCTGGGCTCTTTCCATAATTTGGCTATTGTTGATAATGCTACTATAAACATTGGGATGCATGTATTTTTGTGTCCTTTGAGTAAATACCTAATAGTGCAATTGCTGGATCACAGGGTAGTTTTTTGTTTTTTTGGTTTTTTTTTTTTTTACTTTTTAGGGAATATCCATACTGTTTTCCAGAGTGGCCACACCAGTTTGCATTCCCATCAACAATTTAAGAGGGTTCCCTTTTCTCTGCATCCTCACCAACACCTGTTGTTTCCTGTGTTCTTAATTTTAGCCATTCTGACAGGTATAATGTGGTATCTCAGGTGTTTCCCTGATGCCAAGTCATGTTGACCATCTTTTCATGTGTCAGTTAGCCATTTGGATGTCGTTGGATAAATGTCTATTCATGTCTTCTTCCCATTTCTTAACTGGATTATTTGCTTTTTGGGTATTGAGTTGGATAAGTTCTTTACAGATTTTAGACACTAACCCTTTATCAGATACGTCATTTAAAAGTATCTTCTATTCTGTAGGCAGCCTTTTAGTTTTGTTGATTGTTTCCTTCTCTGTGCAGAAGATTTTTATCTTGATGAAGTCCCAGCAGTTCATTTTTGCTTTCGTTTCCCTTGCCTCTGGTGATGTGTCTATTAAGAAATTGCTATAGCCCAGGTCAGAGAGTTTGCTGACTCTGTTCTCCTCTAGGGTTTTGATGGTTTCCTGTCTCGCATTTAGGCCTTTTGTCCATTTTGAATTTATTTTTGTGTATGGTGTAAGAAAGTGGTCCAGTTTCACTCGTCTCCATGTTGCTGTCCAGTTTTCCCAACACCATTTGTCGAAGAGACTGTCTTTTTTTCCATTGGATATCCTTTCTTGTTATGTTAAAGATTAGTTGAGCATAGAGTTGTGGATCCATTTCTGGGTTTTGTATTCTGTTACATTGATCTGTGTCTGTTTTTGTGCCAGTACCAGACTGTCTTGATGATGACAGCTTTGTAATTTAGCTTAAGTCCAAAGCTTTGCTTTTCTTTTTCAGGGTTGCTTTGGCTATTTGGTATGTCTTCTGTGGTTCCACACAAATTTTAGAATTGTTTGTTCTAGCTCTGTGAAAAATGCTGGTGGGATTTTGATAGGGATTGCATTAAATGTGTAGGTTGTTTTGGAGAGTATAGACATTTTAACAATGATTGTTCTTCCAATTCATGAGCATGGAATATTTTCCATTTCTTTGTGTCATCTTCAATTTCTTTTGTAGATGCTCTATAGTTTTCAGAGTGCAGATCCTTTACCTCTTTGGTTAGGTTTATTCCTAGGTATCTTATCATTGTTGGTGTAGTCGCAAATGGGATCAATTCCTTGATTTCTTTTTCTGCTTGCTTCATTACTGGTATATAGAAATGCAACAGATTTCTCTGTATGTCAATTTTATATCCTGCAACTTTGTTGAATTCATGTATTAGTTCTAGCAATTTTTTGTGGAGTCTTTCAGGTTTTCTACGTAGAGTACCATGTCATCTGCAAAGAGCGAAAGTTTGACTTCTTCCTTGCCAGTTTGGATGCTTTTTATTTATTTTGGTTGTCTGATTGCTGAGGCTAAGGCTTCTGGTACTATGTTAAATAGTAATGGGGAGAGTGGACATCCTCGTCTTCTTCCTGAACATGGAGGAAAAGCTCTCAATTTTTCCCCATTGAGAATGATATTAGCTGTGGGTTTTTGATATATGGCCTTTATGATGTTGAGGTATGCTCCATCTATACCTACCGTGTTGAGAGTTTTTATCAAGCATGGATGCTGTATTTTGTCAAATGCTTTTTCTGCTTCTCCGGAGAGGACTGCATGCCTATTCCCCTACTTAGCCAACCTTAGTCCAAACATGTTGTTGAGCTTAATAATTCAAGAGCTAAAAACGATGACATCAGCAGTGAATGTGAATTTTTTTAAAGATTTTATTTATTTATATATTTGAGAGAGAGAAAGAGAGAGTGTGAAGCAGACTCCCTGCTGGGCAGAGAGCCCAATGTGGGCTCGATCCAAGGACTCTGAGATCATGACCTGAGCCGAAGGCAGATGCTTAATTGACTGAGCCACCCAGGCGCCCTTGTTCTGTTTTTTAATAGGTTGCCTCTAATATTACTGCTTATCATTATTATCCATTTTCTTAACTTTTGAATATGACTGTTCATGGCCTGTGTTGATTTTTCAACTCAAAAGTTACTTTTTCTTATTTTAAAAAGCCATTAGCTAGGAAGAGTCCCCTGAACTCTTATATCCCTTGTCTATTTGTCTCATGCAATGTGGGCCATACTCTTTTATACACATACACGTGCGCGCCAACCAGATTGCAGACTTCTGAGCAAAATGGTCTTATTCTTATTCAAATCTCATGCTCTGGAGAGCAGTATGGACAAATGGAAAGACATTTGTGGAATCCACTAGAATTAAGATTTACCTATCAGCTTTTACTTGAACAAGCTTTTCAATCTCCCTATACCTGCTTTTTTCTTCTGGAAAAAAAAAAAAAATGGGTAAATAGTCTCTCTTCTTCAGATGGTGGTGAGGATTAAATGAGATAATTTATGTAAACCCCCACACAGTGACTGGCACATGGTGGAAAGTCCTAAGTATTAACCACTTTGTTTTTTTGCATAACATTCACCACGATGATTTGAAACATATTAGGAGTACAATAAGCATAATAAACTAGTCAATTCTGTTGGATCAATAGTCAAAACAGTATTAGTTTGCTTTTAAACAAACTTTTTAGAGAAATTTGGACCAAAGCTTGGTTTCTCCTTTTCAAATGCTTTCCACTACCCTGCCATTCAAGGTATAAATAGTCTAAACATAATCGGTTCTCAATTTTCATGACTAGACTGTAAGCAGTTATTTTACGAGTCACACTTCCTTCTTAATAAGCTGACAATAGCTAAAAGGAAATGCTCTTCCACAACTGGGCTCCTTCCAACATGAAATTCATGACATCTGCACTGGTGGACTCTTGAATGGATTTTCCAAAATAGGATTATGGAAAGTGACCTGGTCCAAGAAATGCTGTATTTCAGTTTGGAATTCTGCTTTATAGACTGAGTTAGTCATAGGTGTTTGTGGCATTACCCTCTGATGACATCTGCTGTTGTGCTCCAAATTTCATCAAATATGTATTGCTTAGAGTGACTTTAGTTGGTTCTTCTATCCCCATCTTATTCTGTAGCACAGACCTTTGGGGGCTCCTAGGGGGTTCAGTTGATTGAGTGGTCAACTCTTGGTTTCAGCTTGGGTCATGATCTCATGGGTTGTGGGATCTAAGCCCCATGATGGGCTCCATGCTGGGCAGGGAGTCTACTTGGGGATTCTCTTCCTCTGCCCCTCCCCCCACTTGTGCATTTTCTCTCTCTCTCTCTCTCAAATAAGTAAATGAATCTCAAAAAAAAAAAAAAGATACACAAACCTTTGGAGAACGCTTTCAGGGAAAGTTAAATAATTTCTTAAAACTGCAAGGGAAGTTTTCTCCTCTGATTGATACTGGCTTTGGAGAGCCATGACATCAGACATTTAACTTTTATCTACTCCTTTGTTCATTCAGCTTGCCCTGCACAACAAAAGATCTTCTGAAATCTGTTTCAAATTACTTCCCCATCGCTCTTTGCATCTGTGAGGATCAATGCCATTCCACTGACGTTCTTCCTCTTGATTCTTCTGCCTTCTAGGCCTGTTTCACCCCATCTGGGCAACAGGGCCTGCAGATCCATAAATAATGGTACTTCAATACTTCTTATTGATCTAGACATAGCTTAAGTTTGGCTGTGTGTTCCAGTGGTCCCCAAATCATTTTCCCATCAATAAGGGCCTTCCTCTTTATCCTTTACTCACTTTCTTCATATGTGAAGACAAGGTAGAAGATAATTTTCTGTCTCTTCAATTTTCTGACTCACTTTTTTGAGACAAACAGCTTTCTTCTTCTTTACCATTTTTCCTTCTTGGATAGGGAATTGAAGAAAATTCTGTCATGGAGATGTTGCTGCCTATTTTCTTTCCTTCCCTTTCATCTATGTTTTACTATGTTAGATTTTCCAGGCTTGAGTCAATCTTCCGACATGCACTTATTTTGTAGTATTTTTTTTAAAAGATTATTTATTTGAGAGACAGATAGAGAGAGTGAGAAGGAGAGAACCCTGAGATCATAACCTGAGCTGAAACCAAGAGTTGGATGTTCAATTGACTGAGCTACCCAGGCACCCCCATAGTATTTTTTTTATATTAGTTTTTACAGAAGTATATAGTGTACATATCACAGAAAGTACCCCCTCTTTTGTAGTATTTTTGAGAGGAACTAGTATGGAAGAGTTTGAGCAAAAATACCATTTTGGTCATATAATTTTTTATCCTCATCTTTTATTTGATCCTTAGTCAAACACTAAACCTACTTTTGATATTGAAGTGGTTTTTGTATTATTTTCACATTGTTTCTTGCCAAATTAATTATTTTCTTTCACATTAGATCAGCAATTTCTCTGGTCCATGGTATGCCCTTCTCTCTAGTAAGCATTTATTTATGTTTGATTATTACTGTACTTCAGAAGCTTAGGTTTTAGAAGTACTCAGATAATTTTATGACTTTCTAAAAATGTGTCATTGAGATATTTGGTGTAATATTAGCTTTATCTTGTACATTGACAGAATATCTAATACAGAGAACATAACACAATAGGAGTCACAAAGTTAAAGTAATGCAAAATGTACAATACAGTCTATAATATGCACTAGAAATTGTTAGTATAGGTAGGAGAAGAAGAACAGTTACTAGAAAATACTGATTTTATAGGATAATAACAAAAATAATTCTAGGCTTGGTAAATATGTATGGCAACCAAGACACAGGAGGAAAGTGGAATGTCTGCACTGGGATTCATTAATTCATTAGTTCAGAAACTACGTATGGAGACCTAATACTGCCAATACTGATTCTAGAGCACCGGATTACAGTTTGTGAAGACTGACAAATTCTGCATTCCTAAGGAGTTTATAATGTAGACTCATGCTGTCTAATACAATAGCTATTACTCACTATTTCAATTAAAATTAATTAAGTTAAATGTGGCTGTTTAAATTAAAATTAATTAAAATGTAAAGAAATAAAAAATTCAGTCCTTTGGTTGCAACAGTCACATTTTAAATACTCAGTGGCCACATGTGGCTAGTGGCTGTTATATTAGAGCAAATACAGAGCATTTCCAAGATCCCAGAAAGTTCTAATAGAAGGGACTATCTTTAAAATTGTGTTATTACTTCTGAAAGTTTAATAATAAATTATCTCAGAGAAAACAAAAAAAAAATTGTAGGCATCTATTGTAATCACTACCAAGATAAAACATATGCTGCTATATTTCATATTTGTCTCAGCTGACTTTTTAAAAAATAAGATATAAAACATTATAAATAGGGAAAAACCAATATTCCCTTCCCTTCTCCTCCCTTTCTTCCTAAAGGTAACCATTATCCTCAAGATGGTATGAATCACCCACAAACATGTTTTTTCAGGAATATATTGATAAACAATATAAACTATTATAATTTTTGTAATTTTTACATAAATTATATCAGCTATTGGCGACTTGCTCTTTTCAGTTTTGTTGTTCCCATTTCACATTTTAATTTGAGATTTAACCACAGTGATACATGTCACTCTATGTATTCATTTATCTGCTCTATATTTTCCGTACAAAAACCCACTGTGTATTTATCTACTTCCTGTATGAGAAACTGTTCGGAGCTTTCCAACTGATGTCTACATTCTAAACATTTTATGGGCTCTGTGGGACAACCCAACCTCTGTCCCAGAGTTCAGCAGACCACAGATTCGACATCTTTCAAGTAAGTGCCCTGCAGATGGTAAAACGGAAGCCTCCCTCCATAGTGCTGTTGGATGCCTCAACCTGACCTCAGTTCCAGTGGGGACCGTCTGAGAGGTCTTCCGTGTGCGCTCCAATAGGAGTGTGGGGTAGGTAATCAGTAATGCTGCAGTGCCAGAGCCGCTGACCCCATTGATACTCTTTCTTGGAATCGTGCTTATTAATTCTTTCCTAAGTAAATGGGTCTCTACATAAATTAAATCCTAAGAAATAGATTGTAAAACACAAGCACTCATTTCTTGAGGGGAAAAACAAGTCACTAAATTTATGTCAAAATTTCTACTCTACCTGAATATATTTAGCTGCTTTCTTTTGATGTTCTGATCTCATAAATTTAAAAGCAACACTTGGATCCTAGCTAGCAAGATAGGCAGCAGGCACTATGTCTATTTCTTCTTCCTTTTGCCTCCTCCTCTCAAAGGATTCCGTCCTTTATGGAATGTGAAATCAGCCTGGAGATTTTTAAGAACTTCAGTGAATACTGACTCTATATTCTCCAACCTGGGTGTTTAAAGTACACTCCTCTTATTCTTTCCTCGGGTTACAAACCAAACCTGCCTTCACCTACAAGATGAAACTGCTTTTGTACCATTTAAAGACAGGGCAACGTTGGGAACATTAATATATATCATTTCTACGTTTTAGGCATTTTCACACTTCAGGTTACAGGTTTAGAAAAAGACGTTGGCAAATGGGACATTTCGACAAATTGAGGATCCAGACAGGGCTCCAAGATTGATTGTCACAACAGGCCTGAGGGTCATTTTCACAAATTCTATTTTCTAGGAAGCCCACACAAAACATATTAGAGAAGTCATTGCTCAACCCAATTCAGTTCAATAAGGCAGTATAGACCATCTTAGGAACCTCCTAATGGCTGGGGAATTTAAAATTTGTCCCCCAGTCTAGCATTTTTCTAAAGTCTAATGGAAAAGTACAATAAAGGCGGAAGGGCCGAGAACACCCTGCCCTTACTGAGCCACTCCTTGCACCCACAAATTTATGGAATGCAAAATTTGTGAAAGACACAATCTTTGTCAAGTATTGGGAATGCAAATAAAAACCCTAGATGACTTTCATTTCTGATCCTTTGATGGAATGGTTAAATACTTTTACAACTAAATACTCTGGATAAAATATCTTTTAAATCCATTTTTAAAATATCTACCGTTGCTGTGGCAAAGTGCGGAGTATGTGTAATTTGCCATGACACAAACACACACGCATAGAAAAGAAAAAGAAGAAGAGAAGGAGGGGGATGAAGAGAGAAAGAAGAAGAAGGAACAAAGAAAGACTCCTGAGAGGTAAATGAATTTCAACTGAGATGAACCTTGTTGACTTTAGGATTCTATTTTAATAGCTGTGCAGGGCATAAGAGAATGTGGTGATGGGTAGTAAGGAGGGCACGTATTGCATGGTGAACTGGGTGTTATATGCAACGGATGAATCATCGAACTTTGCATCAGAAACCAGGGATGTACTGTATGGTGACTAACATAATATAATAAAAAAACATTAAAAAAAAAAGAATTTAAGTAGAGACTAGGGCAGGTAGAAAGGAAAAACATATTAGGAAACCCCAATATCAATCTGGAGATCCAAAGGACTACTCTTTCACAGAAAGGGTGAGTAATAAATGAACTATCTAGAAGATAACATGGAGCCCTGTCACATTTGACCTTGATACGGTCTGGAGGGGAAAGACAATAACCAGCCAATTTCCCGCAGTTAAGTTTAGAGCTCAAATTCCTGTTACCTTCTATAACTTGAATTATCTCAGCAGATAATGTCAAGTAGGTAATAACTTGAGGTAACTAGCAGAATCAAATGCAATATTCTTGGGAAAAATCCAACTTTAGACTAGATTTCAAAGAATTCTTGCAGAGGCTTTCCCAAAGTGTAAGACCTCGCAGGCAAAAATCATATGTCACGTAAACAAACAAGATACCATGAGTTAGAGCCAAAGAATCAACAGGGAGTTGAATCCTACCCAAAAGTCTTCACTAGTGAAATTATCAAACAGAATTAAAACGAAGGGGACTCCTGGGTGGCTCAGTCAGTTAAGCTTTTGGCTGAGGTCATGATCCCAGGGGAGCCTGCTTCTCCCTCTTCCTGCCACTCCCCCTGCTTGAGCTCGCTCTCTCTCTCTCTCTCTGACAAGTTAATAAATAAAATATTTTTTTAAAAAAGTTAAAACTAAGTACGTTTAATGTGTTTCAAGATTTAACAGAAAGGACTGATACCATGAATAAGAGTATAAAGTAACCGACCATATGTGAAGAAGAACTGAATAAAGCTTTAATATGAAAAACATAATAATTGAAATAAAAACATAACTGAACTCTGTGAAGAACATATTAGAATCTGCCGAAAAGGAAAGTAGTGAGCTGGAGGAAAGATCTGAAGAAACAGAATATATTTCAGAGAGACAAAGAAATGGAAAATAGTTTTTAAAAAAAGATCTTAAAAGATCAGGAGGCATGAGAATAGAGTAGGAAGTGATCAGAGTTCAAAAGGTGAGAACAGAGAAAATTGGGAAGAGCTAATATTCCAAGTGATAATGATAAAAGTATTCAGAATTGTTGAAAGGCAACAAACTGTAAGTCTACAAAACCCATGATAAAACCCAAACAAAATAAATAAAAAGAAATCCGTGTATATATCTGAATATATAGTCATAAATATGCGTGTATATATATACATGTCTATCTATCTATCTATCTATCTATCAGTCATTTGCAAAACACAGGAGCAAAGATAATATTTTTAGAGAAGCCAGAGAAAGGAGAGAGGCCACCTACAAAGGAATGGCAATTAGCCTAATAGATGAATTAGCAGCAGCATGCACTGGAAGCCAGAAGACAATGAAATAATATCTTCAAGGTACTGAGACAAAAATAACTTTTAATGACAAGAACAAAATAAAAGCATTCAGATTTTTTTTTTCTAATTGCAAGAGTTTACCTCACTAGAAGATTATCTAAAGGATGTATTTCCATGGGGAAAAAAACTCATCTCAGATAGAAAGCCTAACATATAAAAAGAATGAGAGCTGTAATACTGTTATCATGTAAATAAATTTTAAAACTTATTACAGAATTGTTTAAGAGTTATAAAAAAACAAGGCAGAACTTCAATATGGGAAGAAACGTGAATTGAGAGTTGTGGTAGAACTAAAACATGTGGAAGTTTTCTATTGTTTACGATGACAGCAAGGGCACAGGGATTCATTTTTGGCCTCATTTAATTGAGCATATTAGAATAGTTTTTTTTTAAGATTTTATTTATATTCATCAGAGAGAGAAAGAGAGAGAGTGAGTGCGAGTGCAAGCAGGGAGAGTGGCAGGCAGAGGGAGAAGCAGACTCCCCACTTGACCAAGGAGCCTGATGTGGGGCTCCATCCCGGGACCCTGGGATCATGATCTGAGCTAAAGGCAGATGCTTAACTGACTGAGCCACCCGGGTGTCCCTTAAAATAATTTTTAAATAATATCCAAGTTTCTGTTCTTCAGTTACAGTAGATGAATAAATTGTGGAGATCTGTTGTACAACATGTTGCCTAAGTTAACAACATGGTATTGTGCACTTCAAAACCTGTGAAGAGGGTAGATTTAATGTTACATGTTCTTACTGCAACAAAAACAAAGTCCTCAAAGGGGCGCAAGGAAACTCTGGGAGGTGCCAGATATTCCAGTTACTTTGACTGTGGTGATGGTATCACAAGTATTTGCTTATGTCCAAAATCATCAAATTGGACACATTGAATATGTGCAGTTATTTGCATATCAATTATACTTCAGTAAAGAAGTCTTAAAAACCCAAGTGACTAATCAATTAGTGAAAAAGAAAGTAAAAAAAAGATGTTTATAAAAGTTAAATAAATCTTGAAGATGTAGGTCAAATTTAAGGTATAAAAAACGATGATAAAAATAAATCCAAGTATCAGTGTCACACAATCAATGTGAGTTAATCTCTACAGTTAAAATACAAAAACTGCTGGAATAGACTGAACAAAAACAGCAAATTGAGCTATATGTTCTTTTATGACACAGACTAAAGCTTAAGGAGACAAAGAAGCTGAAAGTACGAGTATGGAAATGTGTAACAAATAATAACCCAAATGAGGCTAGTACAATTATGTGAATATCAGGCAAAATACTTTTAAGGGAAAAACTATCATTAAAGATAAATAATATAATTTATTAAGATAAGCATAATGATAAAAGATTCAATTCATCAGGGAGATGAAAAAGTTCTAAATAATGCACGCCTAATATACTTTTAAAAAGTAGAAAAAAATGGGGTGCTTGGGTGGCTCATTTGGTTAAGTGTCTGCCTTCAGCTCTGGTCATGATTCCAGGGTCCTCGGTTGGAGCCCCACATAGGGCTCCCTGCTCTGCGGGAGTCTGCTTCTCCCTCTCCCTCTGCTGCTCCCCCTGCTTGTGCACTCTCCCTCTCTCCCTCCCTCTCTCTTTCTCTCTGTCAAATAAATAAGTAACATCTTTTTTCAAAGTAGAAAACAAATAGTGACAGATACTTAAGTAGAATTAATAAACCCAGCTTTGTAGCAACAGATTTTAAAGCAATTTTCTAAGACATTGGTAAATCAAACAGACAAGTAACACTACATTTTAGAAAACTGGTATACTATCATGATGAACATAGATCAATACAGTTAGAAAACAAGACCAAAAACAATACATTTAGAAAACGATTCTAAACAATATTTGAGGCAAAGAAGAACTCAAGTTGGACAAAAATAAAACAGTAAGATAGAGCAGACTGAAAGAGCACATTTAACCTTCTAATGACCATGTAAGAACATCCTTGTTTCCAAAGATAAACCCCACAATGAACTACACCCTCCTGCTGTTCACACCATGGGTGGTCCTCAATACATTGAATATGGGAACATTCTGTGTAACAAATAAGGTAAGACGCTGTGTGACTTCCATGGTTAAATGGTGAGAAGCCTTGCAGCTTCTGCCTTGGTCAATAGGAATGTATGTTTTAGGGTAAGCCAGTTCCCATGTAAAAGGTATAATTATCTTGGGACCACCATGCTCAGGGGAATCCAAAGTTAGCCAAGTTTAGTAAACACTAGGAGAGAGCGAGACACCCAACTAACCCCTAGATATTTAGGTTCTTCCCCGAGGTGTCAGAAATATGGTTGCAGATATTTTCTTGGCCGTCTCCCTCTTTCCAGCTTAATGATATCTCCAGTACCAGCCACCATCTCACTGACACTGCATGTGAGACTCCAATTTCTGGTCTAAATCAACCCATACAATCATGAGAGATTAAAAATAAATTATTTCAGCTACCAAATTTTGGGACAGTTGATTATAAAGCAGAAGATAACTGAAATAACCCTATAATTGGAGATAAATCCATCTTTACAAACAGACCTAACAGCAAGAATCACTACATTTTACATGATTAGTATCATTCAGACCATGTTTTATTAATGTATATCAACATAATTAGAAAAACAATAGCAATAAATGATACATTTAGAAGAAAAAGGCTTGAAACACTGTTCTATGTCTGGGGGAAAAAAAGGGAAATAAAGATGAAAATTTAAAAATATTTATAAATTAGTCACTTATAAAGCCAGTATAGAGGTTAGAACAAAAGTAGGAAAATCAATTATATATACAAAAATTAATCAAGGGATAAACAAACTAAAAAGATACAAAATATCATATCATATACATCAACAGGGAGGAGTAAAAATGTAATGCTTTTAGAATGTGTTTGAACTTAAGCAACCATCAACTTAAAATACAAAGCTACACACACAGTATGTTATACATGAAACCAGTGATAACCACAAATCAAAAACTATAATAGATAAACAAAAAATAAAGAGAAAGGAATCCAAGTATAATGCTGAAGAAATCCATCAAACCACGAGGGAAGAGAGCAAGAGAAAAAGAAAGGAAAAGATAAGAACTACAAAAACAACCAGCAAACATTTAACAAAATGGCAATAAGTACATACTTTTCAATAATTACTTTAAATGTAAATGGAGTAAATGCTCCAATCCAAAGACGTAAGATGACTGATCGGATACAAAAACAAGACCCATCTGTATGCTCCCTGCAAAAGATTCGCTTCCGACCTACTGACACATACAGACTTAGAGACTGAAAGTAAAGGGTTGCAACAAGATACTCCAAGCAAAGCAAAGTGGAAAAAAAGGGGAGGGGGGCAGGGTAGCAATACTTATATCAGACAAAATAGACTATTTTTTTTTAAAGATTTTATTTATTTATTCAACAGAGATAGAGACAACCAGCGAGAGAGGGAACACAAGCAGGGGGAGTGGGAGAGGAAGAAGCAGGCTCATAGCGGAGGAGCCTGATGTGGGGCTCGATCCCATAACTCCGGGATCACGCCCTGAGCCGAAGGCAGACGCTTGACCACTGTGCCACCCAGGCACCCCCAGACAAAATAGACTTTAACACAAAGACTGTGGCAAGAGACAAAGAAGGACATTGCATAATGACAAAGGGATCAATCCAAAAGACCGATATAACAATTGTAAATATTTATGCATCCGACAGAGGAGCACAAAAATATGTAAAGCATACATTAACAGACATAAACGGAGATACTGACAGTAATCCAATAATAGTAGGGGACTTTAACACTCTACTTACATCAATGGATAGATCATCCAGACAGAAAATCCATAAGGAAAACAGTGGCTGTGAACAACACATTAGATCAGATAGACTTGAGATATATATAGAGAGAACATTCCATCCCAAAACAGCAAAATACACATTTTCTTCAAGTGAACATGGAACATTCTTCATGATAGATCACATATTAGGCCACAGACAAGTCTCAGTAAATTTAAGAAGACTGAAATCAGGTCAAGCATCTTTTCTGACCCTAACACTATGAAATAGGTAATCAATTAGAAGAAAAAACTGCAAAAAACCCACAAACGTGTGGAGGCTATACAATAAATGGGCCAATGAAGAAATCAAGGAGAGAAAATTAAAAAATACGTGAAGACAAATGAAAATGAAAATACAATGGTCCTAAGTCTTCAAGATGCAACAAAAGCAGTTCTAAGAGGAAAGTTTGTAGCAATATAGGCCTTCCACAAGCAACAAAAATCTCTCACAACCTAACCTTACACCTAAAGGAACTAGAAAGAGAACAGCAAACAAAGCTCCAAGTTAGTAGAAGGAAGGAAATAATAAAGATAAGAAATTGAAATAAATGAAAAAAGCTAAAAATAGAACAGTGGAAAAGATCAATTAAACCAGGAGCTGGTTCTTAGAAAAGATAAACAAAATTGATAAACCCTTAGCCAGATCATCAGAAAAAAAGAAAGAGGACTCAAATAAATAAAATCAGAAATGAAGGAGAAATAACAGGTGACATCACAGAAATACAAAGAATTTTAAGACAGCACTGTGAAAAATTATATACAAACAAACTGGACGACCTAGAAGAAATGGTGAAATTCCTTGAAAGTTACAATTTTACAAAAGTAAACCAGGAAGAAATAGAAAATTTGAACACATCAATTACTAATAACAAAATTGAATCAGTAATCAAAGAATTCCCAACAAGCTAAAGTCCAGGACCAGACGGCATCAGAGGTGAATTCTATCAAAAATTTAAATAAAAGTTAATACCTATTCTTCTCAAATTATTTTAAAAAATGGAATAGGAAAGAAAACTTCCAACTTGATTCCGTGAGGCCAGCATTACCCTGATACCAAAACCAGCTGGAGACACCACAAAAAAAGAGAACTACAGGCCAATATCCCCAGTAAACAAAGATGCAAGAATCCTCAACAACATATTAGCAAACTGAATTCAACAGTACATTAAGAAGATAAGTCACCACGATCAAGTGGGATTTATTTCAGACATGCAAGCTTGGTTCATGATCTCCAAGTCAATCATGGCGATACATCACATTAATAAGAGTTAAGGATAAAAACTACATGATCATCTCAAAGATCTAGCAAAAGCATTTGACAAAATACAACATTCGTTCATGATGAAAAACTCTCAAAAACGTAGCATGAAGATAAATTAAGAAAACAATCCATTTACAATTGCACCAAAAGGAATATAATACACAGGAATAAAGTCAACCAAGGAACTGAAAGACCTACGCTCTGAAAACTATAAGGCAATGATGAATAAAATTGAAGAGGACACAAATGGAAAGACAGTTCATGCTCATAAATGAAAGATTTAATGTTGTTAAAATGTCCACTAAAGCAATCTATAGATTCAATATGATCTCTATCAAAATACCAACAATATTTTTTTTTACAAAACTGGAATAATACTAAAATTCATCTCGAACTACTAAAGACCTCGAATAGCCAAAGCAATCTTGAGAGAAGAACAAAGCTAGAGGTATCATAATTCCAGATTTCAAGATATACTACAAAGCTAGAGTAATCAAAACAGTATGGTACTGGCATGAAACTAGCTGCATTTCTCTAGAGAATAGAGAGCCCAGAGATAAACCCACGCTTTTATGGTCAATTAATCTACAACAAATGAGGCAAGAATATACAATGCAGAAAAGATAGACTTTTCAATAAATGGTGTTGGGAAAACTGTGCAGTCAAATGCAAAAGTTTCATTCTTTTATAATATGCACAAAAATAAACTCAAAATGGTTTAAGACCTAAATGTGAGACTTGAATCCATAAAATTCCTAAAAGACAACATAGGCAGTAATCCCTTTGACATAGCTCTTAGCAATGCATTTATGGATTTGTTTCCTCAGGCAAGAGAACCAAAGGAAATACAAACTGTTGGGACTACACCAAAATCAGAAGCTTTTGCACAGTGAAGGAAATCATCAACAAAATGAAAAGACAACCTACTGAATGGGAGAAGATATTTTCAAATAATTTATTTCATAAGGGGTTAATATCCAAAATATATAAGAACTTACACAATTCAAACCAAAAAAAGAAACAATCTGATGGAAATGGGCAGAGGACCTGAATAGACATTTCTCCAGAGAGATATGCAGATGGCCAACAGACACATGAAAAGATGCTCACCATCACTAATCATCAGGGAAACGCAAATCAAAACCACAATGAGATACCTCATACCAATCAGAATGGCTAGTATCAAAAAGACAAAAAATAACGAATGCTGGTGAGGATGTGGAGAAAAGGGAACTCACGTGCTCTGCGGGTAAGAATGTAAACTGCTCTAACCAGTATGGGAAACAGTATGGAGAGTCCTCAAAAATTAAAAATAGAAATCCGATATGGTCTAGTAATTCCACTATGGGTGTTAACCCATAGAAAATGAAAACACTAACTGGAAAAGATATATACATCCCTATGTCTACTGCGGTATTATTTACAACAGCCAGCATGTGGAAGCAATGCCAGTGTCCATCAATAAATGAATGAATAAAGAAGACGTGCACACACACACACACACACACACACACCACGCTGGAATATTACTTAGCCATAAAAAAGAATGAAATTCTGACATATGTGACAACATAGATGGACCTCGAAGATTTCATGGTAAGTAAAATGTCAAACAGAGAGAAACAAATATGGTTTTACTTATATGTGAAATCTAAAAAACAAAACAAATGAACAAACAAACAAAGAGACTTTTAAATACAGAGAACAAACTAGTGGCTTCCAGGTGAGTGGATGGGGGGATGGGTGATATATGTGAAGGGCATTAAGAAGGACCAGCTTCCAGTTATAAAATAAATCACGGAGATGTAAAGTATAGCACAGGAAATCTAGCCAATAATCTTGTAGTAACACTGTATGGTGACAGATACTATCTATGCTTATCATGGTGAATAGTGGGTAATGTATAGGATTATCTAATCACTATGTTGTAAGATTATATGTGAACTACATTTCAATAATAAAAAATATAACTTGGCCATAAATTAAATATCATAGATCAAATACATGTGGTAGAACTTATGTGTAGTTATAGGTAGAGGCAATTTTATTGCCTAACATTTCCACATTTTTAAAAAGCAAGAAAGGGTGATAATTAATGAATTAAATGGATTAGGGTCCTGTTAGGAGAAAGAAACCATACCAGAAACTTGAGGAGGGAACACTTAATATAAAACATTGTTAACTGAGAAAAAGTTAGTAAGCTGTTGGAAGGGTAAAAGAGTACTTTAAGACATAACAGAGAACGTAATTGCCGAAAGTAGCTGCTGCCCTTAGGGCTGGTGGAAAAATGAACAAGGAAGAAACTTAGAAGAGAGGCTCTGTAATGATAAAATTTAGACCTCTGAGAGATGGCACAGTTTTCTGAAAACACACAACCTGCCATGGCAGTTGCTGGAGGCCACTCACCAGGACTGGGAGAGCAGCTTGCACCCATGGTAAAGAACATTTCTAGAAGATGAGCTGCACATGGAACTGATTGCTATAGTTGGAAAGGCTGCAGGGACCTGCCATGCACCAGGCTACCGGAGACTGTGGAAAACAGAAAGAACCAAGTGCCTTTTCCTTTCTCCAAAAGCCCTGTGATCTCCTAGTGTCCCTCACTATCAGAGTCTAACAGAGAGGCACCTGGAAAAGGACACATTTGCTTTTCAGGGTCCATCTCCAGCATCACAAAGTAGGGTAACTGAAGGGAGACTCTGAACTGCAAACTAATAATTAAAAACAGAAAAACAAAGGATTCAATATAAAAAGAAATGCAGAATAAGCATCAAGAAACTAAGAGAAAGGAAATATTGAAGATAAAAAAATAAATGCAAAATAAAATAGAGTATCAACAGATGCAATAATTTTTATGTTCACAAAACTAATAAAATTAATAAACCTCAGGAAATATTAAGAAAATAAGTATGAAAACATGATATATCTATAGATAAGACAGAAAATAAAAAATATATCTATTGAACAATATGTCAATAAATTTGAAAACTTACATAAAATGGACTATATTCTAAAAGATACAACTTATTGTGAATGAGTCAAGAAGAAAGATAATTCAAGTTATCTGATAATTAAAGAAGTTGAATCGGTACTTGAAATTTTTCCCACAAAAACAGTAGACCCAATGAGTTCAACCAAAATGAAGAAACAACTCAAGTCCCACACAGTTTCTTTCAGATAGTAGGAAAAAAAAAAGAGTAATGCATCCCAAGAATTTAGGTAGGAAATGAGAATAATCAGATAAAGATAGCATAAGAAATGAAAACTAGACTTCCTTCTCCCTCAACAATGTATGAACAAATAAACTATTAGAAAATGAAATACATAATAGAAAACAAACTCAGAACCAACCAAAGTAAACATCAGTAAAAGGATGTACTAATTAATGGTGGTATATTTACTGGATGAGCTACTTACTACGCAGTAACTCAAGTACACGAACCATGGCTACAATTTATGCCACCACTAAATTCCAAAAACAATTGAGTAATGTTAAGTCATATAAAAGCATATACACTATGATAATGTTTTTCTTTGGGCCCCACATCTTAACAGTAACATTCTGCTGCCTCTCTATCCTCCTCTCCTCTCTGATTCATCTTGCCTAACACAGCACCTGGCAGAAAGAATAGATACCCACTCAATATTTGATAAATGAATTACCACAGGATAAAGAGCTACGATTGCAGGACTCTATTAGTTACCTATGTCTGTGTAACAAAATCCCCAAATTTAGTGGCTTAACATAACATTTACCTCACAATTTCTGTGGGTCAGAAATTGATTGGTGGATAAAGGAGGTTCTCTGGCTCTGAGGCTCTTGCATGGCTGCAGTTAAGATGGTAGTCGGAGCTGTAGTTCTCTCAACAGTCACATGACACTTACCCACTCTGAAGATAACTTACAAGGGTCTTGGCTGGATTTGATTCTTCTTGGGTTATGAGAGAATTTCTCTTACTACATGGGTTTCTCCATAAGGCAGCCAAGCCTATGGCAGCTGGCTTCCATCACAGCAAGTGATAGAGAATAGTAGAGGCAAAGAGTGCATTAGTAAGATGGCAGTTTCCACTTCTTATGACCTAATCTCAGAAGCGACCTCCTGTCACTTTTGCCATAGTTCATTCATTAGAAATAAGGCAGCAGATCCGGCCCACAGTCAGAGGGAAGTGATTACATAATGTCCACCATGAGTGATACAAGTAATAAGAATACATGTCTGATTCAAAAAAGATCATTTATCATTGAGGTGAGGTGAGAAGACATCATGGACTTGGCATTCGATCTGGGATTTTAAGAATGGCTCGCAAAGAGGGGTAGGAAGACATCCATGCAGGAGACTCATAAAACACAGTGCAGAGAGCAAGAGCGAACCTCTAATAATGTCTGAATGGTGTGATTTTAATGCTAAATAACTGGCTCCAGATAAATGCTTGTGAAGATAAACGGAGATTAGGTCTCTAGGACCTAACCCAAGTAAATGCATGATAAATATTTGTTGAAAACATAAATACACATCCTAGGCCTTTTTCTAATTGTAACTTTAAAGGATATACAGATCAAGAAACTAAATTTTTAAATGCGTATTTCTACAATCACCTGACTGCTGGAAGCAATCAGGTCTAATGGATTTCTGAGACCTACTGTTAGTGGGACTGGGGCCACGGCAGATCTTTCAGGTACAGATGGGAAGTAAAAGGCCAACCACAAAGGAACCGCCAGCCCCAGGTTAGTTCAAGGTTCTGGGAGAGAACAAGTGGGACAGGGAAGAAGGAAGGGTGCTGAATGAAAGGCATTAGTGATGACAGAATATAAAAAATTGTATGTTTTACCATATCACATACATTGTCTTTTGTGGCTGGCAATACTCACTAAATGCCAATTAAGCCTAATTCCTTCCTATAGCACAGAACCACTGTATATTTTTCATATATTTCAATTACAAGTCCCAATTAAAGCATCTCTGGCTTTGTGGTATAAGCTTCAAGACATGTCAGTTATTTTCTGTTCTAAATATGAATGATGATGATGATAATTCTTCTTTGTAGTAGATTGAAGATGGGGAGTAGTGACAGTGGTTGGGAGCATTAGCTCTCAAGTCTCTTCCTTTGCCCAGAATGACAAAGTTGAAAGTCGAATGTTGGCGTGTGTGTGTGTGTGTGTGTGCATTAAAAAAAAACAAAAAAACAAAACTTGCCTATTTTTCTGTGGAAATTTAGAGTTTTTGCTTTCTAAACTAAAATTCAAGTAAAGATTTAGGTGTATGCACACACGCACACACACAGACACCTTTACTTCTCTGAGATCTTGAAGCCTATTCAGTGCTTAGAGTAGCAATACATGATTCTTGCCTTGAAGCCAATGAATTTTGGATTGTACCCCTAAGGGGGCCAACAATGATTGTGAAATTAAAGGAAATGGTAGAATTTGAGGAATTCTAAAATCTAGAATTTACATGAGATGCTCTCCTAGAGTCAATTTCAGCCTCAGCATATATACAAGCAGAGACAGAACTGATTGCTAATGCTAATGTCTCCACAAAGATACAGAAGTGCTTTTATTCAGTGCTATAAACTTTCAGAGTACATCCGAATTAATAGGCAAAGCCTCTCTGCAGATAAGTAATATAAGTAAGCATGCCGCTTTCACTTACCTGGAAGTGTTTTGTTGGTCTGTTGTTTGTGTTTGCTTTTGGTAGGGGCCAGAAAGCAACTACGAGGGTCAAAATGTTGCTGGCTTCTATCTACTTTTAAATCTTTTCCCAGGACTAATATCATACTTTCCATATTTTCTGTTGTTTCCTCTCACCTATCCCATTTTATAATAGTGGGAACTGCACTGTGTTCGCATGAGAAAAAAGAAAGCAGTGTGCAGCCACATTCTCAAAGTAGTACAAGTCTCTTGGGAAGCAAGAGTCATGGTCTTGGTCTTCTGACATACAAGCCAATGTTTCAAGTGTGAAATTTTGTTAAGTAGATTTTAGAGTACTTCCCTTTGCTTTGGGTTCTTTATTAGTGTGGCCAGTTATTGTGGTAAGGTGGTCAAAAGTTTTTAAATAAATGCCTTCATGTTTCCATCTCTACTTATGCTATTACCTAAATCTAGAGACTTTTTTCCCCATGGCTCAAAGAAAATACTGTTATATCTGATTAAGTTCAGGATGCAACACTAACTTGATCTTTTCCTTTTTAACGAACCTAGCACCCAAGCTGCCTCCTTTTTCTTTCCTTCCCATTACCTTACAGACCTGTGAGGGCAGTACATAGGAAAATGCTGTATTCACAATTTAGAAGGTTTGCCTACAATAACTTTACTTTGTGCCAGCCAAGAACATAAGACTCTAGGGATTTGGCTCCAATAGCAAAGGCAATTCTAGTCAGGATTATATAAGCAAAGCCTGAAGGATCATAATTGGCTACCTATGTGGGAAAGCCTCTGCTACTTTCGTTTATTTATTTATTTTTAAAATCGTAATTACTGTTTTCTGGATGTGCTTTTCTAAATTTCCATGGCTGGCTTCTTTTTTCTATTAGCCACTGTGGAAGACAGTAGGGAGGTTCCTCAAAAAATTAAAAATGGAGCTACCACATGATTTAGTAATCACTGCTGGGTATTTACCCACAGAATATGGGAACACTAATTTAAAAAAATATGTATGCATTCCTATGTTTACTGTAGCATAATTCACAATAGCCAAGTTATGGAAGCAACCCAAGTATTCATCAATAGGTGAATGGATAAAGAAGATGTGATATATGTATGTATATGTATATATGCATACACACACACACACACACACACACACACACACACACACACACATACATGCAATGGAATATTACTCAGCCACAAAAAATAATGAAATCTTGCCATTTGCAATGACATGGATGGAGCTGGAGAGTACAACGTTAAGTGAAATAAGTCAGAGAAAGACAAATACCATATAATATCACTCATATGCAGAATTTAAGAAACAAATGAACAAAAAGGAAAAAAGTGAGACAAACTAACAACAGGCTCTTAACTTTAGAGAACAGACAGAGAGTTCCCGGAGGGGAGATGGGTGGGGGATGGGGGAAATAGGTGAAGGGGATTAAGAGTACACTTGTCGCGATGAGCACTGAGTAATAGATGGAATTGTTGAGTCACTATACTGCACACCTGAAATTCGTACACTGTATGTTAACTATACTGGAATCATAATAATAAAAATTAAATCTATATGCTTTGAGGAACATATTGGTGGGAATCTGGAACCCAATTTCCTTTAACACAGAGACATGGGAAAGCATTTTTCAAGACTCTCTCTAATGTCACTTCGTCAGACAAAACTTCCCTTGGTTCTCTCAATCTAAATTGTGCATTCATGCTAAAAATCTCTCCTTTATTTTTTATGCTGTCTTATCATTTATCATGATTTCGTCCTTCATATGTATCTCTGATTGTTTAACATCTCTGTTGCTAGACTGTAAACTCCACGAGGGCAAGGACTGTGTTTTATTTATTAGTATATAGTCTGTATGGTATATTAATAGGACAGCGCCTGGTAAATGATGTTCCATCAATGTCAGTAAGTGAAAAGATAAAAGTCTGTATATCCTATTCCAAGTATAGCTATCATTTATTGAGCACCAACTATCTGCCAAGCACTTTAAAACATTTTATTTAATCCTCGAACAATGCTTTTTTTTTTTTTTTTTTTAAAGATTTTATTTATATATTTGACAGAGATAGAGACAGCCAGTGAGAGAGGGAACACAAGCAGGGGGAGTGGGAGAGGAAGAAGCAGGCTCATAGCGGAGGAGCCTGATGTGGGGCTCGATCCCATAACGCCGGGATCACGCCCTGAGCTGAAGGCAGACGCTTAACCGCTGTGCCACCCAGGCGCCCCAAATCCTCGAACAATGCTTTAAAGTAAGTATTATATTAATTTTATGGATGAGGCAACTTAAGCTCTGAAATTTTAAGTAAACTGCCCTAATACCTAATAACTAGTTAGTGGCAAAATTGTGATCTGAACTTCAAATTCAGACTCTCTCTCTCTGGCTACACTGCTTGCCTTCCTTCCTTCCCCCCTTCTTCCCTTTTCTCTCCTCTCTCCCTCCCTTTCTTCCTTTTTTCCTAATACTTGACAAATACAATAGCATATAAAGGATATATTTTTACAGGTATTAAGAATATCAATGAGGGGTACCCAGGTGGCTCAGTCATTTGTGTCCAACTCTTGGTTTTGGCTCAGGTATGATCTCAGGGTTGTGAGATCAAGCCTTGTGTAGAGCTCTGCACTCAGCGTGGGGTCTGCTTGAGATGCTCTCTCTTCCTCTCCCTATGCCCCTCCCCCTGCTTACATCCTCTCTCTCCAAACAGACAAAATCTTAAAAAAAAAAAAAAAAAAAAGAATATCAGTGAAACAAAAGCTTCTTATCCTGTCACCCAGGTAAAGACCAGTGGCTTTGAAATAACTATGTGTCTTTCCCTTATCCCAGTATCTCTTCCATCCTAAATATGCATGTCAGTCATTTCAAAGGTTATTTCAAAGCCTCGTACTATTATTTTTGATTATAAATAAAATCATAGTGTATTTCAGAGGAGAGATGCAGAGGCAATGTTTCCTAATTCCTTCTATGAGGCCAGCATCATCTTCATACCAAAACCGGGAAAAGACATTCAAGAAAAGAGAATTACAAACCAATATCTCTCATGAACACAGACACAAAAATCCTCAACAAAATATCAGCCAATTAAATTCAACAGTGTGTAATAACAGTCATACACCATGACTAAGTGAGATTTATCCCAGGCATGCAAGGCTGGTTCAACATTTGAAAATCCATTAATATAATTCATCACATCAAAAACTTAAAAAAAAATCACATGATCATATGATGATGGGGGGAGAGCATGGCTTCCTTAGGTAATCAGAGAACCCTTACTCAAGAAGGTGGCCTTTAAAATGAAGCTTGAACGACCTACTCAAACCTGTTTCCTCATCTGTAAAATGGGGATAGTCACAGTACTTTTCTCAGAAAGATTTTGTAAGGATTCTATGAGGCACTAAACATACTGGCTGGTAGATGATCTTGAAACTGTCATGGTCATTAGTTTTTTTAAAAAAATTATATTCTTGCCTGGTCTCTTAAACCAAGATTCAAGTTAAATGGTATTCACAACCGCTAAATATCATATCCTGGGGAGCTTCAAAAAATGGGTGAGCAACCCCTCAGGAAATACTTCCACTGGGAAACTATATTTCACATGGCCTGTCTTCTGCTCTTTCAGTGCCACACTTCTGTTCATAGTTCTAAGTAGCAGGAAACCAAAGGTCCATGTGTTGAGGTTTCTCCTTGTGTCCAGGACTGAGACCATGGTCTGAAAGGCTCATTAGACACTGTACCTGTATGCGACTGGGTTTTCTCTCATTCAGCAGTGGTAAGGGAGAGCCTACCATTGGTCTTTAGGGAATAATTTAGAGAAATATCTGTTTGTTGAATGGAAAATGTGTTGGCCCAGGACAGAAGATATTAACACTGCAGCCCTAGCTAGATGGTTAATACTGTTATAAACTTGAGCAAGTTATTTCAAATTCTCCATGACACATGCTAATACGATATAATACTTTCCCTACTCATTTTGCAGAGGCTTTCTGATTTTAAGAATTAACTACTTATTATGAACAAATGGGAAAATATGGAGAAGTATAGAGAAGAAATATAACTACCTCAAAATCAATCTCCCAAATACATGCACAATGAAGATTTTGTTGTAAATGCCTTTTTTTTCATCAATTAATTTATTATGTGCCTACCATGTGCCACAGTGATTTCAACTTTGTTATATGTGTATATATTTACATATGTAATTTAAAAATGTAAAATGGTTATGGCTGTGTTCTTTTTCATTTAAGCTCAAGCCTCATAGGACTGGGTTTTGAAAACATATTTCTTACAGGGTGTTCAGCACTGGCTCAATTAAGAGGCTATACAATAAATAATTATTTTATCATTCATCTCTTAATGGTATTTAGATTATTCATTATATTTCTCTTCATTCTTACAATCTAAGTCTCCAAATATTTTCTTAGGATAGTGCTCCAGATGTTAGATTACTGGATAAACAGTCTTGATGTTTCAAATTGGATATAGCAGTCTACGTGTCCTTCAGTAATGTACGAGCATGGCATTCTCCCAGCTCTTATTTTTAGCATCTACGCATAGACTATTAGGACAAAGTGAGAAATGGCCATGCAGGGCAAAGTACCAGGTTCCAGGCTTTCACCCCTTGCATGCATTTGGAAACACTGTGGGCTGAAGCAGACACCAGAGTTTGCTGTCACTGAAATACTCGCACTTAAGAGGCATAGGGTTTCAAGACTCTCGCTCAAAGCAGGCACCTTATCAATGTTGCTGTTGATGACTGCACAGAGCTGATGGTGGTAAAGGGAAACAACAAGTAAGAAAGAATAAAAGAACCCAGAGCAGGGTTTTCTTTTATTTCAGCCAGACCTTCTCTCCCGTTAAATATATATGCTATATATCCATTGAAAATGCAACATTTCAGTTGGTGTGAAAATCTGTGTCAGGAAATGCCCCCAAGAGAACAAAACATGTATCAGATGATAATGGATGTTATTACTGGAAGCAACATTTGTCTTTTTTTTTTCTCTCTCCCACTCAACCATAGTAAATTTTAATGTGTGTGTCGGGTTTCCTGCAATTTATATAAAATGAAACTCTTTGGGGAAGAGAACACATGAGTGTCCATATGATTTCATGCTGCAGCCTCACCTTAGATCTAAAGCTAATGGCAGTTTCTTGTACCTTCTCCTGGGGAGATGTCAACAGAATATGCTGGTTCAAAATAAATGTGTCCCCGCAACTGGTATTTTTGATGGACCTGGTTATGCTTCCGCTCTCAGAAATCACCCCCTTCTGTGATCACAAGAAAAACAGGCCCATCTTTTAAGACAGGCATAATTTTTATTCACTGAGCAGTTTCTTAAATTTGTTTTGGGGCTTAAAATCTATTGGTTAATCTTTGAGGCATATCCTATTATGCAATAAAGTTCAATGTATACTAGTTCCCGAAACAGGCCCTGAGGTCCAATGGAATACGGTTGGTGCCTGAAACTTTCAGAGTCAGATACTTGTTTCTTCTATTTTTCAGTCTTTTGACTCACCTTTCCCAGCAATCATTCTTCTGCCCTTTTCACTCCTTGAGGGCTGAGATATGCGCTTGGCGGTGCCGTGAGGTACACGACTGATGGACACTGAGAGTTCACATCAACACTGCAGTAGCTAGAATGGCACAGGGTGTCAGGCCAAGGTCTCAGAGTAACACTTTAAAGGTCCACGGCTTTGCTGCTTGGATAACCCAGTTCGGGACAGTGGAGAAGAATGGCAATGCCTGCCTTCAAAGAGCTGAAGCGTGGTTGGCGGTGAAGAGGTGAAGCCACTCATCTCATGTTGTGTAAGCCAGCAAGGGAAGAGGGTTTGGCTTCCCAAATCTCCGATCTTTCAGCTTCTCCCCATTTCAACTTCTCATCACTCTAATATAAGCCATTTTTATCTCTTGCTTGCATGATGACTACAGCCTCATAACCCATCTCCCTGCTTCTCTTTTGCTCCCACCCCCATTCATGTCTCTCCTCTGCTTATAGATCTGTGATAGCTTCACATCCCTGCACGTAAAGATGAAGTATGAGTCTCCTGTGGCCTCCTTATCCTGAACGATCTTGTGCTTCTTCCCCCTCTGGCCACATCTTGCCCCTTCGTCTTTGTTCTAGTCACCGTGGAATTCTCTGAGGAAGACGACACTCAAGTGCCCAGGTGATTTCATGCCACAGTCTCAGCAGCATATCATAGTTTTGGAACATCTATTTTCTTGTTGCTTAGAACCCCCCTTCCTTCTTCAAGAACTCCGGTGGCTTGCATCCCTGTATTATCTAACCCTTATTCTTTCTTTAGACTTCACGAGCACTCCTCCCTTCTTGTCTAAGTTCTGTCCTCAGTTACCAGTTCTAATAGCACCATCTACTTCTTGTCTAGTGCTTTTCTTGTAATTATGTACACAATATCTGTTTTTACAGCTGCCCTGAACACTGTGGAGGAAGAGACGGCTTCCCGTATTACACAGTCCTACTGCATTGTGCCCCTCGTATTCATTCACAGAGCTAGTCCATGGTTAACACGTGGTAAGATGCGTACCTCATAACTATGTGTGAGAGAATGGATGAAAGACTAAAAGGAAGTTTATTTCCCCCTATATGCAACGAATCAAACACTGAAAGTTGTCAGAAGATAAACTGGACTATCTTGTATGAGGCGGGAGGGTCATGGAAGTATTCATGTAGACAAGAGAAAACCTCTTAGTGGAAGTAATGCAGTAGATATGAAGTACCAAGTAGGACAACTGGACTCTATTCTTTAGTTTTTTTTCAAGCCTATATTCTATGATTTGTAAATTATTTTGAAGTTTCTTTTTGGAGGGAAGAGGGAAAGTAATTCGATAAAAAGTTTTTTTAAGGAAGAGATTAAATATTTGGTCAAAGATCAATGTGTGAATGTCTGTCTTTCCAATTAACATGGAAGGGTTTATGCATGTGTGGATGCCATATCCCAGAGCAGTGATGATGATGACGATCGTTTATCCATTTATTCATTCATTAATTCAACATATATTCCTCTGGTGGGGACACAACAAAGGACCAGAAAGTAAGATACTTCCCCTCAAAAATCTGTGCAAATGGACATAAACACAATATACGTGAATAAGTAAATATGAAATAATGAGAAATGATGTACAATGGTAGTGGGGGAGGAAGCGTGGCTTCCTTAGAGTAACCAGAGCACCCTTACCAATGGCAGCCCTTAGGATGAGATTTGAATGACAAGAAAGGGAAGATGTGCAAAGATCTGAAGGAAGAGAATGAAAGTCAGAGCGCACCCGTAGACAAAGGACCTAAGGCAAAAACAAGCCTGGCACATGGGAAGGGGAAAATGAACACCAGCATAAAGAAGAAAAGAATGGTGCACAGTAAGGTTGCAGAGACAGGCAAAACCAGATCAAGCAGCTTGCAGCTGTGGTGAGGGTACTGAATTTCACCCTAATGAAATGGGCGGTCAAGGAGGTTTTGAGGAGAGAAGTTGCCTCCTCAGATTTTGGTGCTGCCCTCATAGCCTTACTGTCATCCACCCGGGGACTTGTTGCAGTTTCTTCTAATTTTCCTCACACATATTTCTTCTCTATTCCTCACTGTGCTTGTGTTCCCAAAAGCTATTCCAAATGAGTATCTTTTAAAAATACTGGCTTAAAGAAAACTATTTTTAGAAGCTGGAACCACTGTGTAAAACTCATAGTTTAAAGCAGTAACAACAAAAAGCTATTTAACGGATGTGTCAGCTTCTACATTTTAAAACCCCCCTCTCCTCTTTTGTGTACTTATAAAGAAATCATGTTTTCTCCCTTAAGACTTTTTATATAGAAGGTAAATCTCATACAAAGTAAAGTAAGTCAACTCCATTCAACATGACTATGAAATGGAGTTTTATTCAGCTGTAAAAAAAGGATGAGACCCTGCCATTTTCGACAATGTAGACGGACCTAGAGGATATTATGCTAAGTGAAATAAAACAAAGAAAGACATATACCATATAGTTTTACTTATATATAGAATCCAAAAAATAAAACAAATGAAAAAACAAACAAAAAACAGAATCAGACTTATAGAGAAAATAACGGATGATTGCTAGAGGGGAAGGAGGTGGGGGATGGGCAAGCTGAGTGAAGGCGAGTGGGAGAAACAGGCTTCTAGTTATGGGATGAATAAGTTCTGGAGGTTGAAAGGACAACATGGGGAACCTCGTCAAAATTATTCTAACAGTGTTGTATGGTGACAGATGACAGCTACACTTGCGGTGAGCACAGCATAATATACAGAATTATCGAATCACTATTTGTACACCTGAAACTAATATAACATTGTGTGTCAACTATACTGAAAAAAAAAAAAAAAATCCAATCCCTCCCAGTATTTCTGAGTATTTCCAGGGAGTGCTTCCACGAGCTGGTTGGCTTTCTGCATTCTTGCTCTGGAATACTGCTTCTAGTTCCTCCCTTCACTTCTGGATCGCTACCTTCCCTGGTCCTTTAAACACTCTTCGTTTATTTTGCCTTTAAAACAGTGACATAGCCCCTTCTTTCATTCCCAAGACAGGGCTAACAAGAGGCTCAAAACAAGTTGGAGTGAAAAATAAACTTCACTTAAAACGTGAAGATATTATAATGTCATATCAATTCAGATGAGGACAGTGTGGCTGAAAGCTGGATGTCACAGCCCGCGGAACGCATCACCTTTCCTCTGTGACAGGGAGCTCCTGCTTGGCTGTTGTTCATGATGGACCCAGACTGTGGTCATACTGACGAAAGCCCTCTCTTATTTCTCCATTTTGTCTCTTCCCCAAGATTCATGACCCCAGATGTTTGTTTCTTGGTCTGCCGTGGAACTCTATAATGCTTTTTTAAGTTTCCTTGTTACCAGCTGAATTATGTACTCTCAAAATTCATGTGCTGAAGTCCTCACACCCAGGACCTCAGAATGTGACTGGATTTGGACATACGGCAGCAGGTAATTAAATAAAATGAGGCCGTTAGGGTGCACCCTAATCCAACACGACTGGTGTCCTTCTAAGAAGATGAAACACACGGAGGGAGAACCCCGTGTAAACATGAAGAGCGCCATGTACAAGCCATGGGGAGACATCTCAGAAAGAACCAACCCTGAAGACACCTAGATGTTGGACTTTCGGCCTCTAGAATGTGAGAAAAGAGCTTTGTGTCTTTAAGTCACCCAATCTCCGGTACTCGCTACAGCAGCCCTGGCGGATGCAGTCCAGCTCCAGCCTCCTTGCCGTACTTCTGCCAGCGGCTTTCGGAGTTGTGCGCTCCCTCAATGAGGCTCCGTGTACGGTGTTAAACCAAACACTCATTGCCACAGCCTGAAGGGTTTGTGTTATATTATCTCTATTCATGGCCAAGTTAACTGATATCAAATAGATATCTGAATGGCAAGTGGTAGGACCAAGAGGATTCCCTAAGTGACCGCTTGCAGCAAAAGCAAGATTCCGCCCCAGGGACTTGTTCACATCTCTGAGAAAAAAAATTGGCATTCTAGGAGCAGCCAGATTATCTTGTGTTTTTAGCTATCACTGCCTCAGAAGTATTAATGTTTGGCCTCAGAGTACTCCCCTGATTTTACTTTACAAACCCAGACTCGAGGTAACGCCCTTCTTAAGCTCTAAAAGCACCCATTTACAAATATTGATGCTTTTGGTGTGACAATCAGCCCAGAGCTTTTCACACCTCGCCGTCAGTGTCCTCCAAGACCGCCAAAGTCAGCCCAAATGAACTCGTGGCCGCAGAGCGCCAGAGCAAGGCACAGAGGCGTGTGACGGCCTTCTCTGCCTAACCAGCACGCACACCACGCAGAGCAACCCCTTGCACCTGGGCCATCCAGCCGGGCCAGGCTCAATTCCACATCTTTCTTCAAACCTTGCAGAAATATTTCTGTGCCAAGCCCTATGCTAAGAACTTGAGATATTTCATCCTATTTGGTTCTCATCACAGCCCCAAGAGGTAGGAGTTACCACATACTGCCGATGAGGAAACGGATGTTTGGAAGATTTCTTTGGCTTCTACCCAAAGGCATCGGTAGTAAAAGGTATTGCTGGGCTCCTGTGCCACTTGAAGTCTCAGCTTTCCGTCTTTCTGTAAGGCTGAATCGTGGCCTTTCCAGATTCCTTCAACCTTCACTCATCACATACTTCTCTCCAGTCCCATATTAAATGTTGCCATAACCACGCAGCACTGAATTGTGGCCCACTTTGAATTGCTCTCGGTTTACGTCATGTGTGCTCTTGTCTGCTGCCCCCAGTTAGATCGTAACTCTTCTGTGACAGAAACAGTACTTACAGCTATACCATGTTTACTCCCGTTCAGAGTCTTGCCTTTACTGGAAACTTCGTGTTTCTGATTTCCTAGGTGTTCAGGAAAATCTTCTGAAATTCTCCCTTGGAATCTTTCACAATAACAAACACCGCAAAGGGGTCATTTGGTGGCAATCATGTCAGGGATGATGAAATATAGAGGTAAGAATTGTGGCCCAAGCCTCAGAATATCACACTTCCGGCCTTTACTCTGAGCTCTGCTAGCTTCTTGGCCCTAGATGAATAACTTTAACTCCTCTGAGCCCTTGTTTCCTCATCCCTAAGATGAGGGTGGTAAATACTACCCCATCCACCTGCTGTGAGAATAAGAGGTAAGACTAGGCCTGAAGACATTCATAAACTATATGTTACGTGCAAGAGGTTATACTGTTCAGGGCTGGTAGCTTTATTATGAGTAGTGACCAGTAATGAATGACATCTCACAGTGATCTTATTTTGCCCATGAAAAAAAGAATGTGGTGGTCTACAAAGTTTTCCCTTGTTTTAACACTCTGTCAATTCCTCTTTATGGTGATGGTGAGAATGTGTGGGATGGGCCAGGGAAGGGAGGCTGTGTGGGCAAGACCTTCCAAAGTGAGAAATGATGCCTTACATTCAAAGGGCTTATCACTCACATCCCACTTGCCAGCAACAGGATCACATCTCACGTGGGGGCTGTCTGTGTCTTCAGAGAAGAGGTGGTGTGGTTCTATGACTCATGTTGTCACCACTGCAGATGGAGAAATGCCACTCTCCAAGAGTTTACGGCTCTAATGACTCTGTCCTGCATCACGTAAGTCTATGTCAAATCACAACTGTATGCGGATGCCTTTGAACACGTCTCAACCAGGAAAAAAAAAAATCTGAAGATAAGTGTTTTCTCACTTTCTTTCAAAGTGCAATTATTTTTTTCAAGATACCTTCACTATACCTTAAAACACAAATTCCTTGGCATTTCTCTCTTTAGACAAAGAAAGTAGGAATAAGGGCAAATTTACAGAGGTGGAAATGGAACAAACGTAGTCCCAAACTGAGTGCTAAAATGCAGTGTTATTTAATGTCTCACAGAAGCTCTGAGAGTGCTAAAAGGGTCTGGAGATTTCCCCTAATGGCATTAGGCATAAGCATGAAGGTGTTCATGATTCTGTGTTCCTTGACCTTGCTGCAACTTCGAGTCTTGAATAAATTGAAGCAAAGTAGGCCACACGATCACAGAGGCTTGGTTTCTTGGTGACAGTTTTAAAGAAATAATTTTTACTACCAAAGTGCTTACACAGTGAAACATCTCTCTTCTTCAGAGAAGATGGTTCTTAGATATTTAAAAATGCCCAATTTCTCCACAGATTCTCAGAAATGGAAAGGTCACATGAGTTGGGAAGACTTTGGGGACCACGCCACTCACGAATACCAGTTATTCTTCTTTAACTTTCAGACTCAGGTAATTTAGCAGATTACTCAATTTCTTGCCCATCAGATTGCAGTGGCTCCCATGTAACTATGGAAAACAGTTCACATTATTTGGCCTGTGTTCCAAGATCCTCCATAATTTGTCTCCCAACCGTCTCTCTGGTTATGTTATATCCCTTTCTCTTATCTTCTAGGTATCCTGTATTTTTGGCCATAAAAGTCACCCATTATTTTCTTCAACTATTCAAGCAATTTCACACCTCTTTGCCTTTTATCTGTTGTGTTCCCCCAGCTTGGAACAATCTTCTAGGTATTGAAACTTTTTTCATTCTTTAGTTCCCAGTGAAATGCCACTTCTTCCACAACATTGCTCTTGAATTCCTAAATGGAATACTGTCCCCATATTTAATAGTTAGCAGGTCATTTTTGATACCATTATTATTTCATTCTGACTTGCTTAGAAGTTACGAAGCATCTATCTCTCCACTCCCTTTTGTTTTGAAAACAAGTATTTTAATGAAGCAGACTGGGTTCATTCCTTGACTCATTCATCCACTGAACAAAAATTTAATTGATCCATATTAATAAATTAGTGTCCCTATGTCTTAATTCCTACCCAAACATGTATTTGCAGTATCTGCCTTGCCTTTTTGATCGTAAACTATGTGAGGACAAAAATCACATGTTATTCAGCTTTGAAGTCCTCAGTTTCTTTTCAGTGGTGGGTACTTCATAAACATGAAGTGAATGGATGGATTGATGGATGGACCGTTGGATGAATTAGGCAATAACAGAAGCTGACGGAATAAATTATGAATTCAAAATATTATCTTCAGACCATTACTTTGCTGAGAACCACTGCAGTATGTGTACTGAATATCTGTCACTTTTGTTATTATTTTTGTGTGCTTCATAGCCCTTCATTTGGGGGAACCTCTAACTCATTCCATAGTAACCTGCTTGGTCCATGAGGCTCAAATGGCCTTATTCATTCCTAAATTTTGGCACGTGATCTAGGCCTACAGAATCTTCCACGTATTCAAGTGCAGGAATAGAAACAATAACAATTAGGCTTTTTCCAAGGCAATGAGCAAGGTGAGTGGAGGAGACACCCCATCTGGGAGATTGTAAGTATAAAATTAATGTGAACTAGAGCTACGACGGTCTCTGTTCCACCACCAGAGGAAGAGCTTATATAAGAATAAAGCCAGGATGAAAAAAATGGACTTGAGGGATAGAGAGAGAAAAAAATACAAACATTGTGTTTGAATCATGAAATCTAGCCAAGCCTGCAGCCCACTTCTCAGAATGTGGGTAAATAATTCTCCCATTTATTTGTTTTTTTACATTAGTTAATATTCAATGACTATTGCTTAGAAGCAAATGAGTCCTAATTAACATAGGAAAATCTAAGGGAAATATACCAATATTCTCACTTTTAAAAATAAACACTTGTATCTCTTAGGACAATCACCATCATCAATCGGGAGTTTAGTGAGCTACTAGGATATGCGGGGAAAAAATCCCTAAAAAATTAAGGCACATAAGTATCTGTACTCTGTGCCTTCCCGTTAACTCCTGCGAGTCTTTTTTTTTTCTTTTTTCTTATTTTCTCCCTAGCTTTACTGAGATATAATTGACAAACAAAATTGTATTAAAGCATACAGCATAATGATTTGATATATGTATATATTATAAAATTATTACAATAAGTTAACATCTGTTACTTCACACAGTTATAACTGTTATTTAATTGAAAAGTCCTGTAAGTCCTATTTAATGAAATCTCTTATTTATTTCCCAAATACTTCCTCTATTTCCCTGTCCATGGCCACTCCTATGACTCAAGCTACCATCTTCACTCACGGCCACCCCTAGTACAACCTCCCAGCTAGACCCTTGTCCTCTTGTTTCTTCATCTGATCGTCTGCCCAAGGCCAGGATGATTTCTTTGGGACACTGTGTGCACCATGTCAATCCTTTCCTTGAAACATACATCATCTCTCATTACTCTCAGAAAAAAGTCCCAATTGTTCTGCTTAATTTACAGACCCTACCTTTCTGCCCATCTTTGTTTCTTTCAACTGTCCCTTAGCCCACTTCCCTTTAGCCACAATGACATTTGAAGAAAAAAATCCTTCAGCATGCCATACTCTTTCATCATTTTAGGACTTTATATATTCTGTTCTCTTTGCCTGGAATGCCCTTCTGTTACTTACTCTCTAAAATAGTTTCTACACCTTTGTAGAGGGTTGAATGATGTCCTTCCAAAATTCAGGTCCACCTGGAAGCTCAGAATAAAACCTTATTTGTGAAGAGCGTCTTTGCAGAGGTAGTCCAGATAAAGATGGAGGTGACATTATACTGGATGAGGGATGGATACTAAATCCAATGAGAAAGTCCCTTTAAGAGACAGAACAGGACATACAGAGACATAGGGATGAAGGCAACGTGAAGATGGAGGCAGAGACTGGAATGATGATGCATTTACAAGCCAAGGAACACCGAGGAATGCCTACAACCAACACAAGCCAGGAGAGAGGCATGGGGTGGCTTCTCTCTCAGAGGCTCCAGAAGAAACCTATACCATGAACACTTTGCTATCAATTTCCAGCCTCCTGAACTGTTAGATTGTCTTTCTGCTGTTTTATGTGACCCGGTTCGTGGGACTTCGCAATGACAACTCTAGGAGATGAATACAACTATCTTTGCGTATCACTGTACAAGGTACCTTCTTTGTGAAGCCCTCCCCTCTATTGCCAGTCAGAATCAAATATCCCTTCGAGGTCCTGCCCTAGAAGACTCTCCCCCCCCCACTTCATTATGTTTACATTTCTGTTTGTTTCTCTCCCAGTAGTCTATACTACATAGCTTTTCACAGTTGTGTGCCCAGGACTATTACCACGGCCAGCAGGTAACAGGTTTCAATAAGCATGCTTTGATTGATTTACTGTATCTTATTCCGCTCTGTTCTTTTAGAACCCAGTGCAATAGCTGCTATGTAACGAGTGCTCAGTAAATGTTGTGTACCCAGTGATGGCATTTGTCAGCGGGCTTGTGCTGTTCACGGTGGCTCAGCCTGGCGACTATGGTGCTCACTGATCCCTGTCCCCAGTGAAGAGTGTAGGGCTTGCCCGAGGGGATTCCATCGAAGAGCCCTTCATAACTCCACAACCCTTTCTCATGCATAACTGAGGGTAACTGTCCAAAAACCCCATGAAGCATTTTTAATAGGTGTTCTTTTCTCCACTTTGAGGAGAAAAAGCCAAATCTTATGACTAGACAGTCACAATAGAACTGAGTAGTTCTGATTCCATATTCATGGTTCCTGCCATTGAATCCTAAGACTCTATTAACATTGAGACAAAAACTTTCTGATTCTTCAATTATCCTTCCATTTAAACAAAATGCTTTTCATTCCTCCTGTGACAGGTACAGAGAAAGCTGTTGGGAGAACTTAAGCAAGATGACCCACAGTGTGGGGCAGTGGGAGTTTAAGCACATAAATCCCAGGAGAATCTCAAATGACAGTGGAAGATAGGCATGTTGTCCTATGAACTCTAAGTAGTCTCCTTGGTCATTTCCAAATGTGTCCTACCGCATGAGAAACATTATGGAGTCAGCAAATCTGTAGATGGTGTGAAAATCAAATGGAAACAGAGATGGAAGCAAGACTGGAGAGTGCGTACTTTGCTCTGAATACAACAGGAGGAAATGCGATTGTGTATTACAATGAATCAGTAGTCTACAAAAATCATGGAGTTGGCCAATGCTGAGAGCCAGGGCAAGTGGGAATGAAAAGCAAGAAGACTGGGAATGGAAAGTCAGTCAAAAATAGCAAAATGTTTTAGCTTTCAAAATTTGCACTTGAGGGGTATTTGGAGGGTTATCAGGCCTGGGAGTTCCAAATTTCTCCTGAGATAAATAAATAATGTTTGCTGTCTTTGTGCGTTTAGAATAAACTCACAAAAAAAGATGTATCTCCATTGTGTATCTGCTGAGAGAAGAAAAAACTCCTTTTTTATTAATAAGACTGAAACACAGAGTGTGTTGAAATACTCTATACTCTCTGGGAATGGAAAAATACTAGACAGTGTGTATGTTAAGTAGGTTCAAACAGGAGGAACAAAGGAGTCTCCCTGCATTTCTACTCCGGGTGGTACACTGTGTGGTTAAATGCATAGGCTTTGCAGTTCCGCTGACTTGGTACAGGTCTTGGGTATATTATTAACTCATCTCTACAATCTTGGACAAGTTATTTTATTTCCCCATGTCTCAGTGGCTTCATCTATAAAATGGAACAAATGACATACATAAATCAGAGGGTTGTGGTAGAAGTAAAAGGAACTATGGGGTAAATGATACAGAATGTTGCACAGCACACAATAAGCACCAATATAAGCCCTTACTCTTGATGTCTATTTTATGTGGATTCAGCAGTAAAAATATAAAAGATGGAAGAGAAATATACACGATAGTCAAATGCTCAGAATGTAGGGACAGACAGGCCTTGCCCCTTACTGGCTGTGTGCTATTAAGAAGTAATTTAATTTCTCTAAGCCTCATTTTCGTCTTTGATAAGATAAGATGATAACAGTACCTTCCTCATAAGGTTGTTGTGGCATATCACTTGGTTGATTACCTAGTACACAGTACAAGGTCGACACCTGGCAGCTGTGTGCATCACAGACTTGGAATTCTTATGTCCTGGCCGTGAGAACTGATTGCTTTAGCAAAATATAACACGCAAAGCAGTAAAGTTTTTCCTTCCATGGGCCACTAACAGCTGGTTTGATTCTGCCCTCTAAAGAAAAAACCAAAAAACCAACCAACCAACCAACCAACCAACCAACCAAGAAAAATAAAGTAAAATATGTTGAAAGATGAAAGAAGATATTGAATTTTTAATTTTAGGGTAAGGCATGTTTCTGGTGTGTATGTGTGTGTTTTCCCTCTAGGTACCAAAGTGATAGCTGCTGCTCCTTTATCGGACTTCATTTGGGGATGGAACAAAAGCTGAGACCTCCATTCTGTACGTTTAGGGTATTGTCTTTCATCAAGAGCCCTCCTGGTCTCCTTCAGAGGGAGCTGAATGGATATAGCCATGTGTTAGGGTAGTCACTGGAAGCCTACACAATTTTGAAAACCTTTAAGAGGAGAGCACAGGGTAGAAATTGATTAAAGTGTTCAGCAAAACTTATCTTCCAGTTGGATCCAAATACATAAATTCAGTATGAAACCGCGTAATGAAGCATCGGGGTCTGAAAGTTGAGGTCTGAACACGAAGGCCAGAAGACAAGTTTCCCAATTCTCCATCCACAAGCCTTGCTTGTGGAGAACGTCCTCAAGACCTCACCTGCCGTCTCCTCATGCCGTCAAACTTAACATTCTCATTCCCACGGACAACCACAGGAACTACGGCCACGTGGAATGTTTGCCGTGTGGCAGGGTCTATGCTGAACTTGTACATACGGTATTTCTTTTCATTGCCATTAAGAACCTATGAGGTAGATATCATTTTTGACATGTAAGCATGAGGTGAGTGAGGCACGGGGAGAGGAAATAATTCCTCCAATCTCACCAACAAGGATAGTTGCAGAGCAAGGATTTGAACTCGGTTTGTCAAACTTAAAAGCTCTTAGTCTTCCTCCCAGTATTAACCTGTAGCCTTCTGCTATTTCCCCCTGGACGAGAGACAATGAAATAAAATTGAAAGAGAGGACTGAACACTGAGTGCCCTCTTTAGGCTCCACAGACTCAGTACATAGAGACGACAAAACACGGCACACAGACCACCTTCAGTGCCCTGCTCGGGCACTTTTCTACTAAGTCCCGATGTAGCCTCAGAATTCTTTTCAACAGAGATTCACGAAATTGTGATCAATCCCAGTTAATAAACAGGGTGTATACTGTTAGCAACCTTAGATCTATTTCAACTGGCCCATTTTATACAGGAGAGGAGAGTCACTTTCCCACGATCACAGCCTGACAGAGGCAAATACGGTATGCGCACTGGATTCCAGACTTCCAGCACAGGCGATTTCCACAAACTCCCAGCGCTTCTCCTGACCAATTGGGCTCCAGGGAGGCCTCGCCTCTGTTTGGGCAGCCTGTGGAAGTCACAAGCAAGATGCCACTAATACCAAATACCGTGTCTACATATCTGTGGACAAACCAACTCTTGCCGTGGACAGGATATACACCAACGTTCCGTTAGTGTTTCTACTTGGTTCTGAGCTTCCCGTCTGCCTTGCACAGAAATCGGCCTCATGGTTCAGAAACGGTACACGGGCTAATTCATGTGCTTTGATCCGTCCTAGTTATAAATCACTTGTTAAAAAGAAAGCAAGTGAGACGGGTGGCTACTTGCAACGTGTAAGAAGGCATCAAAACATACCCTGGGGAAGCGGCAAGAGGAGTAGTCGCGATAGGCTAAATGCTCTAACAAACAATTACCAAACCAGTGGCTCAATACAATAAAAAATTAGGGTTTCACTGTCTGAAGCTGGTTGGTGGGATGGAAAGATCGATGATGAAGGGAGGCTAACCTTTAGGCAATCTTTCAAGGTCTCACGTAACTCTGTATGTAGCAGGTAGACCGGAAAAGAGAAAGAAAATGGTGATTCTTGCGGGATATTTTTATGGGCCAGGCCTCGACATGATACGCACTTCTTCCACTTCCACTGTCCGGAACTCAATCCTAGGACCAAAATTAACTGCAAGGAAAGACGGGGAATGTGGTGTCTCGCTAGGTGCCCAGGAGTTAAAATGTTGGTGAACAATTTGCTAGCGTCTGCACCAGCCATCAGACTCCCTCCCTCGCAATTTGCACACATAGGGACACACACAGATAAGTGGCCTGACTCAGGGGACATGCGAAATTTGGCCATATTAACAAAAAAAACCAAACAACAAATCAGCCGAATACTGCTTTTTCATTGGAACATGAGGTACTGAATATCCGAGGCAGGGGAGGAGAAACATGTATTACTTTTAAATGTGAATTGCTTTTTATCCACCCATCCCTTTTCAAGGTGTGGACCTGACGTCAGTGGAAAATGCACAACATGTGTCAAACGGTACTCATTACAGCATTATTGGAGGAGGGAAATAGTAGATTGCAGCACACGTCAATAAAGAATTGATTAGGTAAATTATGATGACAGCACTCTGTAGCCTTTACATCTAATATGTTTCCACATATACTAACATTTCTCTAATAACCAGTTGCAAAATCATGACTAGAGTGAGTTCTAGACATTCCTCAGTGCCACTGTGGGCCACAAGCACTGCATGAAGGTGGTAGGTGGGGCCGAACACAGCAGCAGCCCTGGCAATATCCAGATCAATACCTGTGTTGACAGCTCTATGGCTGCGTCACTCCTGCCATTTCTATCCGTAGACGGTGCCACACTAACGTGGGGAACAAATACAGTCACACCTCTTATATTTTACCCAATTCACTGAAGTTCCCACGTACCTTAACTGCAGAAAACTCACAATCTCCTTTAAAAGGGTCTTTAGTCTCCCTAAATAATCCAAGAAAATTGGGAGCACATGTGACGCAGACATCGGGGTTTATGGAGAAGGGATGGGTGGGCTTGGCTTCCATTCCCCAGCGGGAGGTCACCACAATACACTGCCTCGCGGTGGAGTGACTGATAACAGTGGCTCATAGTGCTGATCTCCCATGTGGGGTCCTGCACAGACCAGCACCACGAAGGCCTATAACGGTACTCTTTTCTCAAAGGGATCTCCCTTTGAGCTGCTCTTCTCAAAATTATCAAAAAAAAATTCTATACATTTGTATTAACTGTCCCTTATTAGAGACAACACTTACCAATTCTGTGGCAGTGTTTCCTCAGTGATTTCCAGCCATTTTGTCCTCCTCAGGAGTGCTCTTCAAGGGATTTCAAATTGTGCTCACACACATCCTTTCTAGAATTGAAGAAGAAAGAAATTCCATCAATGATGAGTGATTATGGCATCACTCGCAGTAGAAAGTGGGCAAAAATCCCAGATGTAAAATGTATTTATATGCACTTGCATAAAGTATTTTCCTTCATATATATTTGTGTATTATGCATATGAATTTTTATATGTGACCTACAATCTACAATATATATGTTATGAGAGATATCTAGAAGGATATTCCCCAGATTGTACCAGTTGTCCATAATAGTGATATTGTTTTGCTCATTTTAACTCATTTATTAATAAATGTTATTTATAAATAAAATTATTTCTTTTTCATACATGTGTTTTTACTGTAAAATTCTCCCTTCCTCGCATTTCCATGTCCTACACATTGTCTTCCTTTAGCAAGGAAGTGGGTGTAGTTTCATGTGTATGGATTCATATTTGAGTAAATCCACATGTAAATTTGTTTTAGGACCCTTAGGTGAAAAGCGTTAGGACATGAATTAGCAGAGCTCTGTGTTTAGTGCTTCAGGTTGAAGCAAACCGAGGATCTCAGAGGCTCTGGGTGAAATGTAGTTGGTCACTTCATTCTCGAAGCAATCATAATTATGTGGCTCCTTCTCGTTCTCAGTAAAATACACATCTCCGTTCACCTGCCATCATCCCGGTCCTCTCCCTCCGCCCTTTACAGAGAGACATTAGTAATCAGCAGTGGTGACATCACGCCATGCCTGTGGAATGATTGTACTTGCTCATCATTCCACAAACAGTGTGCTGATCCTAACAGCTGGAAACCTGCAGATGATGTGTCTGTAAGCACATAGCTCCAGAGCATAAGAGTGCAGGTGGATGATGGGGTTCGAATTTTTAGAACAAAAATAGATTCTTGTTTCTCTGTTGGCCATATAAGGCAGTGCTCGTATTATACAGTAGGCCCTCCATTGTGCGTTTGTCACACTGAACTGACCTGAAATACTTTAATAATTATCAGTTAATCTGCTTCTTTCAGGGTTGGCACTATCTTATAGTTTTCTCTTTCTGAGTAAACTTTCAAAATATTTCACACAAAGAAAATGAAGCCCTTGTTTCATGTACCTTCAGCAACATCAATAAGAAGGTTTCTTGTTGGCTCTAGGTTAAAGGAAAAAAGAAAAAGGCAACCCTTTCTTAGCAAGCAGTCCACTGTAGATATAAGAGAAGGAGAATACTGCTTGAGGTCAGGCTTCGGTGAGACGGAAAGATGTGCAGATGATTGTGTAAATAGGTTCTCCTTGACGACTTATCCCACAGGGGCAGAGAGGTACGTCTGAAGTTCGCGACTGTGTTATCAGAGCCCACCAGAAGCCGTGTGGCGAAGGCAAGACTCAGATTTCAAAGTGCTTCTGTCTGAACATGATGGAGGTTTCCTGGGTAATCTGGATTCTGACGGAGGATTTTGGGGATCCTAGGTCTCCCCTTGAGTCCAGGCTAAGGGACGCAGAGCTGATCTTCAGCTCTCAACTCACTTCCCAGAGTTTCAGCCTAGCTCAGTGTGGGCAGTGACAAGCTTTCCCTTCCCACCACCCCCTGACTGTTTGCTGCTGCTGACTTCAGCCCCTACTGACTCAAGTTTTAAAAAATAAATAAATAAAAAACAAGCTTTATTTTCTAATACAAAAGTATTTTCATTGTCAAAAATTAGGAAATAGTATAACTGAAAGGATGACAATAAGAAGCACCCGTAATCTCACCAAATACACACATGGGCGCGCACACACACACACACACACACACACACACACACACACACAGAGGGAGGTGAGGCAGAGGGAAAGAGAAACACACAAATACTACCTGGCATCAGGAACCATAGGTAGATCATTGCTTGGGATAAATTTCTCCTTCTCTCATGGGAAACATTTCTGCATTTGTAAACTAAGGGAAGCACTACATGGCCTTTTCTAACCAGTTGAAAGTTATGTTACTCTAAGATTTTAAAAAACTCTAAAAATCTCAATACATATTTCTTTAAAAAAAAAAAAACTTGGCAAAACCACTAGAGTAGCGTTTCAAAGTTAAAATAGGGGGTTAAATCAATCCTTACAGAATCAGGAGGATATTAATAAATTCACTCTTCTAAAAAGTACGTGTAGGAAAGGGACATACCAAACTGAGATTTTTGACAGGGCTTTACCGTTTTCTTATTTATGCACATGTGCTATGATCAAAAGCATCTCCTTTCCCTTTTTCTGCTTCTGATTTAAGATGTTAATGCTCTCTGATGTGACATTACCAGTTGTGGTGTCTCTAGTCTCACCTTCTGAATTCTATGGAACAAGTTCTGCATCTCAATGAGAACAATTCAAGGAAAGCCAGAGCCCTTTCTGATTTCTCTCCAGAGACACACCCACAGTTTCAAATTCAAACAGAACAGGTAACACAGATGCCTCCACGGCACTGCCTACGTATGTCCTCTGAACGATGACTGTAAGTAGACGTGAGTCATTGTCAAAAAGGCAGGCTCAGACAGAGGTAAGAAATGGTTCTGCGCAGCGGAGAGGCCGCTGTGACATAATGGAAAGGCCCGGATTTAACTCTTGGGTCTGTGAATTCCAAGTTAAGGGGTCTTGGGCTAGTCCTTTAACCCTCTTGCTCTGGATTTCATTCTCTGTGAAGAAGGAAATGCAATATTTCCTTGAAAGTGCAGATAAAATAACAGATGAAAATAAAAGCATGCTGTATCAGAATTTGTGGGTTTAAGTTAAATCGGGAATTATTACTAGAGAAAAAAAGGATATAAAATTAAGATTGATGTGTGCATCTTAAAAATACAATAAAAGATAGGAAAATTGAACAAAATTAACAGAAGAAAGGAAAATTTAAGGATGAGCGCAAAGCCGATAAAACAGAAAAATGACAAAATAAAGATTATGAGAACGATAAAGTCGATTCTTTCAAAAGACTAATAAGATTGATAAACCTTTAGCTAGACTGATGAAACAAAGAGAAAGAAAATGCAAATTAACCATATCAGTAATAAATGAGAGGATGACATTTAGATCTTCCAGTCATTAAAAGATTAACAGGGGAATATAACCAACAACTTTATGACAATAAATGTGTCAATGTAAATGAATACACAAAGCCATGTAACTCACAAATTGGCAATGATGACATGAGCAGAATTAGAAAATATGGCGAGTTCTAAAAACGGTTTTAAAAAACCACGTTATGTATAATGAAAATGCTTACTATTGTCATGGAATCCTTGTTAAAAGTTGATTGGCTCTAAGTGTACAGGTTTATTTCCGGACTCTCACTTATATTCCATTGATCTTTATGCCTATCCTTATGCCAGGACCATGTTTGATTGCTGTTGCTTTGCTTTAAGTTTTGAGATCTGGAAGTGTGCATCCTGCTCTATTCTTTCTCAAATTGTTTTGGCTACTTGAAACCCCTTGTAATTTCACATGGATTTTTTTAGGTGAATTTTAAGTCAGTTTTTATATTTCTGTAAAAATAGCTATTGGAATTTTGATAGGGACTGCCTTAATCTGTAGAACATTTTGATAGTATTGACATCTTAACAATATTAACTCATTCTACCTAGGAATATGGGTATGTCTTTCCATTTATTTAAGTCTTGAATTTCTTTCATCAATGTTTCTGCATGTGTGTGTGTGTATAGAATATTTCATATGTACTTGCGAAGAATATTCTGCTGTTGTTGGCAGTATCCACTGACTTTTTATTTATATATAATTTTGCTTTTCTTTACTAATTTCTCTATGGATTACTATACATCTACTTAAACTCTCACAGTCTACTGAGAGTCAATATCATATTATTTCATATACAATGTATAACTTTGGCATCCACAGTTTCCTTTATCCCTCTCACCAGTGAAATTTTTGCTCTACTTGTCCTGTTTATTACACTGACGTATGTTGAAAATTCCAGAAGACAATATGATAATATTTGCTTTAAATAATCACATGTATTTTAAAGTATTTAAGAGTAAAGCTCTCTTTTCTCTTTTTTCATTTCTCAAATATGTACCATTCCTGTTGTTTCTATATTTGTAAAAATCCAAGTTTCCCATTTCATCTTTTTCCTTTAGCATGAAGAAGTTACTTCAGTGTTTCTTACCGAATAATCTGTTGACAACACTTCTCTTAATTTTTCTTCATCTGGATATATCTATCTTTTGCCTTCATTCCTGGAGAATGTTTTTGTTGGACACAGAATTCCGTACTGATAGTTCTTTTATTTAAGCACTTTAATGTCTCCCATTATCTTCTGGTTTCCGTGATTTCTGTTCATCAAAGACATCATTAAATACAATGAATAGGCAAGCCACATACTGAGAGAAAGTATTCACAACACTTATTTCTGAAAATGGACTTCTATCCAGGTCAGACAGAGAACTTTAACAACTCAATTATATAAATACAGTTCATATAACTCAAAATTTGGTGAAAAGTCTTGAATACACTCTTTATGAATAAATATTACAAATAACAAATAAGCTCATGAAAAGTGCTCAAGATCATTAGTCATCAATTAACTGCAAATTAAAACCACAATGAGATACTTTACACAGAGAATTGCTAAGACTGACACAACAAAATCCTCTATATATTGACAAAGGCATAGAACATAAAAATTCTTCTACTTCGCTGATGGAAGTATAAAGTGGTATATCTACTTTGGAAAACTGTCGGTTTCTTTTAAAGTTAAATATGCATCTTCCCAATGACCCTTCAATTTCACTGACAGGTCTTTTACCTGAGAGAGATAAAAACCTCCTATAAACTGGAATAAGAGTGTCCATAGTAGCTTTCTTGATAAAAGCCACAAATTAGAAAAAAAAAAATACAAATGTTCACCAGCAAGAAAATGATTAAACAAGTTATCAGATATTGAGAAAATGGAAAATTATTCAGCTTTTGATACACAGAATAACTATATTCTCAAAAATATAACGCTGAGCTCTAATAAAACGCTCTATATAGTTTATAGCTCTGTTTGTAAGGAGTCCTAGATTAAGCCGCTCTAGGGAGGAACTGAGGAAAGGGAGGAAGCCTCCATACTGGTGCGGGTTACATGGTTGTATTTGCCATGACTGAGAAACTGTATATTGGATTCGCACCTGTTAAGTTAGTTAAATGACACTTAATTTTTAAAAAAGAGTGAAGGCATGAAAAAAAGGGATCAGAAACCAGACCCCCCCCCCCCAAAAAAAAGTAAGTTTCAAAAGTTGACGAGCTTTGATTTAGCAATATCTGGGGTTAATGTGAAAGAAGACATACTCTGAAAATAAGCCTCTCACTTGGAAATCCAAAATATCGACCTGAGGTAGTTACTCCAGCTAAGTCATAACGAGCTTGGTTCCTTGGGTCATGGTATGCCCAAGTTCCCCTGACAAACTCTAGTCTAAGCAGACCTTATTCTATTCACAGCAGCACCACAATACCAGCTGGCAGACAGCTTCTAGTTTTGGTCTTGCAGGTACAGAAAAAAATAGAGGAAATACAAGAGAAAGCAGTCAGCATCCCTCCAGGCTACTAAGCAAACAGGTGCAAATCTTTTCATTTGGTGCTCTGTAAGTGCAGAGTGCAGATAGAGAAAAAATGTACCCAGTTTCTCTAAGAATGAAAAATCTAAAAGCATTGTCTGCCATTTTAAGTTTAAGTTAGGGTCCAATTGGTTGATATCTATCTATGTATCTGTCTACCTACCTACCTACTTACTTATCTATCTACCTAATACACGCGTACGTATTACGTGTATGTATTACAATCCTCCATGTTCAAAGAGAATGAGGGACAGAGTGGGTTAATACAATAGTAATATATAGACAGGCTATTATATACATTATCTCAATTAATAGCCTTCCATTCTCTCCCCCTGCCCTTTTTTTCCAGTCAATTTCATCACACTATTTCATGTGTATTTCAATATGCCATCTGCCCTAGACACACCATGAAAACAGCTCTCATGAAGGTTACCAACGACATTCACTTGGCTGTATTCAGTGGACACTTTTCTGTCTCCAGCGATGACGATTTCTTTATTAGACTACCTTAGTGTTTCATAATACCTCCTTCTTTTTCTAACTCCTTTTTGGGCTCATCTGCCTTTAAACTTTAAACTTTGGCAGTGTTCAAGCCTTGGTCCTACACTCTCTGTTCTTTTTATTCTATAATCTCATGAGAAACATCCATCATTTATACCCTGATGCCACTCAAGCTTCTATTTCCTTCTGGATCTTTTATTTTTCCCCTCAAAGGTCAGACTTGCATGTATATCTTCTTTTTTAAGTTTTAGTTTGGCTATCTCACAAATGCCTCATCCTCAATACACTGACAACTGATCTCATCATCTTTATGCTGGCAATCCCTCAGTTTACTCGTCCTCATCTCAGTGTCACATCTTCCTAAGTTATCCAAGACACTTCTCTCTCACTCCACCATTGATAGACTTCATCGATCCTTGGGGCATCGCTGCCTCCTAGACTGTTGTGGGTTATCTTCTAATTGGTTACCAATCTGTTCTCTGCAGAGTGACAAGAGTGATCTTCTTTAAAAGCCAATCAGGTCTTGTCATTACCAATGCCTGAAACATTTCCCCTCCCTTTGACCCCATCCCCATATTCAAGTTAGTTTCTCACTAATGTACTTTAAAATCCTTCAAGACTTAAATAAAATGTAAAAAAAAAAAAAAAAAAAAAAATCCTTTCCTGACCACCTAGTCTGGTTCTTATAATCATTTTTTGGAAGACTTCACCCTTTTTCCATGGCCCTTACTTATTGCAATTGCCTTGGAATGATTTTGAAATCTTTCCAATTAGAATGCCAATTTAAGGAAGAAAATAACATGTCTGTTTACTTTTCTGTTCTATTTCTAGCATTTATTTATTTATTTATTTATTTATTTATTTATTTAAAAGAGTTTTTATTTATTTGACAGAGATAGAGACAGCCAGTGAGAGAGGGAACACAAGCAGGGGGAGTGGGAGAGGAAGAAGCAGGCTCATAGCGGAGGAGCCTGATGTGGGGCTCGATCTCAGAACGCCGGGATCACGCCCTGAGCCGAAGGCAGGCGCTTAACGACTGAGCCACCCAGGCGCCCCTATTTCTAGCCTTTAGTCCAGTACTTTGCACATGGTGTGTAACAGTAAATGTTTATTAAGTTACTTTGCTGTTCCCTCCAATTACTATCTTCCTCCATTCTCTGCCCTAGTTCCCTTCACTTAGCCAATCTTTGTCATCTTTTAAGACTCATCTCAAACATCATTCACTCAGAAAGCCTTACCTGTTGTCCCCAGCCACCCCACCTCTGTGCTCCTAAGGCTCCTTGCATATTCCCATTTTATAAATGTTATCATGCTACCATAGAATTTTTGTTTTTTTCTGAATACCTATATTCCTAACCTGTGAAATCCTTAAGGAGAAGAACTGTGTCTTTCATGTATATACACTCAGGGATTGGCCATGGTAAGACTCAATAAATATTTATTCAATGAATAAAAAAGTTAGTAAATTGGGGTCATGCTTCACTTTGGAGATAAAGAAATCTACGCTCAGGGAGGGGAGATGATTTTCAGAATATCTCATGTTAGAATCCAACATCTTTTCACTTACCTCATTCTTCTTCTTGGCCCTAGGCAGTGAAATTCTAGGTAATTCCCGAGGTTCCTAGCTCACAGAACCTCCCCTGTTGAATCCCAGATTCAAGTTTCGTCTACTTCCTTTTACCTTTTTTCCCACTTTGGGTAGAAATTCTAACACTATTTTTAGGATTAAAAGTGGGATGAAAAAGGAGAAGAGCAAAAATAGTCTTGCATAATTTGCTGATGGAATAGCAAGCCCGGCATAAATGAGAACAGCCTGGGTTTTTTTAACATGCTTCAAATCTCCATGAATCAGGAGGCATTTGCACTTGCATGAGTGAAAATGTCAGGGAATGATTTTGAAAGGCCCCGTTTGAGGGTGAAATGTTTCTGCATCTGAAATCCATTTTACTGAGCAAACTACAGTAGTCATAAAGGCTAAGAGGTTTTCATTTCCATAATTTTACCAATTTTTTTTTCAGGAAAAAGTAGAAAAATCCAAGCTTACAAATTTGGGCTTTCATAGCTCAGCAAGAAATGTATTTTAAATAAGAGTTCCAACTGCCCTGATAAAGAAAACTGACATCTCTGTGTGAGGCATCTCATGAAGCTTTGTCCAGTCTCTTGGCTACATAGTTCCAATACCTTGGAATTATGTCATGTTGCATACCATTTCCAACTTTGTAGTACGCTCATTTTGTTTCCTGGATTCCTGAGAACAGCGAGTTCTTTCAACAAAGCTTTATTGAACATCTTCCATGTGTGAAGGCCTTCTTTAGAAACCAGGGAGTGAGCAACGAACAAACCACAGAGAAGTCTTTGCTTTCATGGGGTCAATATTCTAGTAAACAGAGACTGACCATAAACAAAGAAGTAAATAAGAAGTAAAGAATATTTAATTTTCTTTAGTTGAAGAAAGTAAAGCAAGAAATTATAGAAGAAAGCCTCTGGCATTGGAGGAAACTGAGTTATATTTTTAAATACAAAGTTCAGAAAAGACTTTACTGAGATATTATTTGAGCAAAGAGGTAAAGGAAGTGAAATAGTGAAGTTCCTCTTATGAAATACCTAGTATGCCCAATGGTGGGCACTTTACAAAATGAAGGGGCAGTACTTTCCCAATCTCAAGGTCTTCAGTGTGCCCGGTGGCTCAATCAGTTAAGTGTGACCAACTCTTGGTTTCAGCTCAGGTCATAATCTCAGGGTTGTGAGATCAAGCCCCCCCCCCCCCCCATGGCCCCAAGATGGGCATGGAGCCTGCTTAAGATTCTCTCTCTTTGTCTGCCTCTCCCCCTCAACACATGTGCATGCTCTCCTTTCTCTTTCAAAAAACAAAACAACAACAACAATAACAACAAAAACTCTAGGTCTTGAAAGACGCAAAAAAACAAAGGAATTGTTGCAGATTGGGGGAGACTAAGACATGGAGACTAAATGCAAGCTGATAAGTGGGTTGGACACTGGAACAGAAAGTTGGGACTTGGTGGACAAACTTGTGAAATCTCAATAAGTGTGCAGTTCAGTTACAGTATTATACCAATATTAATTTCTTAGTTTTGATGATTCTATCATGGTCATGTAGGATATTAATATTAAGGGAACCTGGGTGAAGGATAAATACTATGCTATGTACTCTTTCTGTAACACTTCTCTAAGTCTTAATTTCCTCACACTAGGAAGGAAAACCAACTTCACATACCATGAGAAGAGACTTCTGAGGAGAGGGAATAGCTAGTGCAGAGGTTTCTAGCACGTTAGAAGAGTCAAGGACACAATGTGGCTGTATCTGAGCGAACAATGGGGCAGACAAGTGGGACGTGTAATGGGGGCAGGAGTGTGTAGGGCTCTTCAGGCCAGCTAAGGACTTTGACTTGTACCATGAGTTACATGAAAGCTGTTGGAACTTTTTGAACACAGAAATGTCACGATCTGATTGAGATTTTAAGAGAACCATTCTGGTTGCTGTGTGCATAAGCTAATGCAAAAAGTTGGGGGAGAAATCGTGGTGGCTTGGACCCGAGTATAGCAATGGAGATAAATTAATGAATTGACAGACTATTGATTCTATCAAACTGAAAGGAGTGCTAACAGTTCTTTGTAAAGTTTAAAATTTGTGATTTTTTTCCTTCTCTCTGGCTTGCCATGTTCCTCCATCTTAAGTATATATGTGTTATTTTCAATTTCTCAATAAAATGGGGGAAGGACTTGATTTAGATGAGCATAGTTCTCTTCTAATTCTAGGAAATAGGGCTCCAATACTCACAATATACCTTTTTCTCTTAGAATGGAGACAATTAATATGAATGATTCATTCACTTTAAGGTATTAAGAACTTCATGTGTTCCCCTTCCTAGGAAATGTTTAAAAGGCTACCAGGAGAAGATAAATATATGAAAGAATGAATAACTACTTTTGGACTGACGCAGCAGCGAGAGAAAGAGATTTGGCCATGAGGCTTTTCATGGCGCCTCTCCCCTTCCCTCCATTCCACCACATTTCCATGAGTTTACTCAGTATGCACCCATGGGGGGCACTGCTAGCCTTTTTTTTTTTTAAGATCTGTAACACCCTCAGGATCCACCACAGAAGCTGAGTGAAGGACATGCTCTTCCCCGAGAGCTCCAGCCATGACTACGTATAGTGGGTAACCAGGTCCTCCAAAGGGTCATATTTACCAGAGGGCTCTCCTTTAGGCTGGCTGAGACTCAGCCAGATGGCCTCGCGGTCTGAGGCAGTCCTGGCTCAATCTTGTTGCTTTTTCGGTTTCCGAAGAATCACATATACATTTCACTCTGGAAGCTAACACAGTGCTCCCCTTTTCCCTTTCACAAGCAACACCCCCATAAACTTCTTGCACTTCTACCTCTGTGTCAGTGTCTTCTTCCCAGAAGATCTAATGCAAATACTGGACTTATTCCAAAACTCAATCCTCGCTTCCATCTACCTCCTCTTTTTTTCACTATCTCATGTTCAGCACATGATATAATTTCTGGCACATACAGATGCTCGATAAATGCTTGTTTTATAGCATCCAGAGAACTTGGGTCCCGGTCTAGGTTTTTCCCCAAGTGTTGTGTGTGACTCACAACTAGCTATCTCACCACTATGATAAGGGGTGGAAGTAGATCTTTTGAGTATCTTATCAGCCTGAAAACACCACACCCTTAGGGAAGAACTCACCTCTGTACATCCCTACACTTGTCTCCCGAGGAGACCAAGCCTAGCCCCTCCAGAAGCATAATCCGGTTTGACAAGAGACTGAACCCACTGTGAAGCGTATTGAGCTTGCCTGTCTCCAGGGAAGAAATGTGGCAGCAAAGGCACTGCTGGCAGCATCACCACGAAATGGTCACTGCTGAGTTGGGCAATGGCAAAACAGAAGTCACAGCCAAGTCTTCCAGGGGTTGGCAGACTTTCCCTGAAAAGGGCTAGTTTTAAGTATTTCAGGCATGTTGGGCCACACATGGTTTCAGTTACATTTTCTTTGTTAATTTTTACAACCCTTGCAAAATCCAAAATTCATTCTTAAGCTTGAGGACCACGCAAAAACAGATTGGGTCCAATATGACCCGTGGGCCCTAGCATGAGAACTCCTTTTCTAGATGACCATCTTCTGTGTCTATAAAACAACATGGGTAAACACAAAAATGAATGGGTATTGTGTCTTTCTCTGCATTTAATGCAAACTCATGGCTCCACCTGTGCTGTTCCCTGAGCTGACAGTCGTCTGGTCTACAGGTACTTGTGTCCCCAAGATGACCCTGTCTTCCTGGTTTCCAGATTAGCTGCTTGGGAACGTCCCAGGAGTGCCTTAGCGGTTCATCAGGGTGGAATCCGATAAGAACCGAACCACTCGGACCCGCATTGTCCAGAGGGCTGCTCTACACAGTCACTGCAGCGGATTTCCATTCCGCAGAACCTATGTTCTTTCTTTCTTTTCTTTCTTTTTTTTTATAATTTTTATTTTGTTATACTAGTTCTTTCTTTTCTTCTGTCCTTCTTTCCTATTCTCCTTCCTCCTTCTCCTCCCTCCATCCTCCCATCTTTTTTTTTTTCCATCAAGTTCTTGAATCAAGAATTTAAAAAAGAATTTTTCTTGAATCACAAGTGTGATCAAGGAGCAATTCTCTGAGGCACTAATGACTAGAGAAAAAGCAAAATGTAGGGCAAGTGGGTGGACTCTGGAATCAGGCCCTCCTGGCTTCTCATTCGAACCATGTTCCTTTTGCAGCTGTAATAAGTGACTTGCTTTCCCCCAGGCTCTGCTTCATCTCCCCTTGGGGATTCCTGTTCTTCCCTCATAACCTTTGCATGAAGATTAAACAATCGATCCATGGGAATATGCTCATCGAGTGTCTGGCACGTGCTGGGTGCCTCTGCATCCCTTGGTGGCCTGTATGGTGCCCCGACAAGATGCCTTCCACAGCTCACAACGACAGCACATGTGTGTTTTATGTGTAGGCCACGCTAAGAACACAAGGAGTGAGGCCAAGTGATGTGAAATCCTACAAAACCTCATTGTCAACACACATTTTCTCACAACTCCAATAGATCCCATATTCTCATGATTAGAAAAACTTGCCCTTATCTGCTGTTCATTGGAGGAGGCAGGAGGACAGGACTCTACACTTCGAACCTTCTCTCTCCCGTCCTGTGACAGATCTACAGAAGATCCCCAGATTAAGGCATTGGACCTTCAAAGTCCCCAGGCAAATGCGAATCACCTAATGATGTCGGAAACATTCATCTGAGAGAGTTACGGCTATCTGCGCGGAGCTTTGCCCTTTGCATGACTCAATGGGCCTCATGTTTTTTTCTCTTCCGATAAAGATGATAGAGTTCCTCATTTCATGGCTTTAAATATTTGTCTGACAAATGTGAAGGATACACAAGAGTCACCAGTCTTCACAGAACTTGAACATCTGCCTGGATGCTTGGAGAATGCAGCCTGTGTGGTACACTGTGTTAGTCACACAGAAATACAAAACAAGAGGGACAGGAGAGTAACAGACTCTTAAAACATAGACGGCTGGCAGCAGGAGAGGGGAGGAGACCTGAGGATCAATGGAAGCTTCAGATTTTTAATTCAGAGAATCTTTCCATTCACTAAAAATTATGTCAAGTGACAGAGGGGTGTTGGCGAATGTGACCTGGGAAGCCTCACAGGATAAGTCTTCTTTCTCAGGGCATCCCTTAGAACCCAAGGGATGTTCAGTCACTAGACTTGGATAACGAAAGGATTCTCTACCTTCTGATTTCACTTTTATCCACACTGCCTCTGAAAGGTGGTAAACGAGCCAGCGTCCCTAACTAAAGAAACTGTTCTCTGGAAACCAGTGTGGCACCATTTCTTCAGCGTCCCAATGACTGACAAATGATCCACTTGACTGAAGGAAACAATCTTACTTCCCCAATTACCTACTCCATTCTCAGTGGGGCAGAAAAGAGCTGACCTGGGGCAGAAAGTGCAGAAGCAGAGACTGAGTCCATGGAGAACAGACTTTTGACAAACAATAAGGGTCAATCCCAAGTCATTCTTCTTTTTGTCTTACATTTACAGATGACCCCAATTCACTACAACATATTTGATAGTTCCAAAAAATTTTGATCATGTTCATTTTTACAAACCTACAAATATAGGAAAGAGGATCAATATTTATATGACTTATCAGCGGTGAGAGCTGAATCTAAGGTGTTTTCAGTTTGAGCTCAAGGTAACCAGAATTCTCTGAATTCCTTGAACACTGTGAATGAATGACATTTAGCTGCACAGTGAATGGTTGGAGCTGTTCCTTTTCAGCCCTTCAACTGGAATTTTATGAGGATAATATGAGATAATTGATGTCAAGTGCTTAGCCCAGGACTATACTCAATGAGGTACTTAGAAGTTAGTCATTATTGGGCACCTGGGTGGTTCAGTCAGTTAAGCATTTGCCTTCTGTTGGGGTCATGATCCCAGGGTCCTGGGATCAAGTCCCTCATTGGGCTCCCTGCTCAGCAGGGAGTCTGCTTCTCCCTCTGGCTCTCCCCCTGCTTGTGCTCTCTCTCTCTCTTTCTCTCTGGCAAAAATAAATAAATAGAATCTTTCAAAAAATTAGTCATTATTACTTCTATTTTTCTCAAATACTTTCATTGCCACAAGTTTTCAGTTACCCATAATATCTACCAAACAAAACCACCATCCATATGAAGAGCCAAGATGACTACCCCCTAAATAATCTAGAATGTCATGAGAAGTGAGTTTGTCAAGATTAGACACATTTTTATTTAAGATGTTTCTCTTAAATATGTTAGTATTTTGGTGCCATTTAGGTATGAACATAACTGTTACATAAAAAATAAAATTGCAGAATGCCAAAGTTTCGTAACTTTATAAATGTACATTTCATGGGACAAATACTCTGATAAATTTCAGTGGAAAGGTATGGGTAGCATTCGTTGCTTAAAGACACCAATCATTTTAGACAAGAAAGAGCTACCGGAATCAGATAAGTCACCAGCAGGCACCAGTTTAGCAACTTCTTGCTGATCACTACAACGTTTCTGTGCTTCTTATTTACCATTAAATAGTTTTCTAAGTATATTTTCCTATCCATTTCTTTGTGTTTAATTTTTAATTTGGACCATTAAACCCCTGGGACAGAGGGTGAATCTTAAATAATGCCTTTTAAACACCCTGTCCCATCTTTTCATGGTTAATTTCTCATTGCTGCCTGGGGCTCATTTGTGCTTTTATCTAGAATTAGCCCATTAAAATGGCATTGACTTTGGTGGTACTAATAACAAGCGTATATTACTCTGGTGTAGCTGTCCCTTTATAGAATTCTGATGGACAGTTGAACTTTTTAGTGCTTCTTTAGTGCCTCCTACAAAATGGGTTGTGTTTGCCTTTGCAGGCCTCATGGACAGCCTCTCAGCAATATGTCAGTTCTGCCTCTCTTGACATTCCTGACCTGTACGGTATCATGATAAATCGACGACCAACACATTTACTTTGACAACTGGAGTGAAACAGAGTCAAGAGACCCAAATCCATGTGCATGGCTGAGCTGATACTAACAAATTTTAATTTGTCTTATTTATCTGCTTGTCACCTAGAGTTCTAGGTAGCATTTTTGAAGGAAGACCTTTCCTATAGGAAATTTAAAAAATAAAGCCTACAAGCCATTGAAATTTCTACTACTTAACCAAAATCTAATCCAACTGTAATAAGCACTTTCTTCTACTTCAAGTTAAAACAAAACATAAAACCAAACTTATATTAATATTTCCTGTTTAGAACAATATTTCATGTGTAAAAAAAAACCCCAAAAACCCTTTCTTATCTAAATAAATGGCAACCAGTTTCCAAGTGACATTTTTTCCCTTCACTTCTTATCACTCCTATGAACAGCTGCAGTCCTACTACCAACAAGGCTTACTGGATCTGGCTACAAAACACACTGTATCATCAGTACACTTCTCTTCCCATCTACTGCTACCATCCCAGTGTAAACCCTGTTGTCTTTACCTAGAACATTGCAATAATCGCTAATATTTCTCCCTGCTTCCCCTCTTGCCCCTAAGACTAACTTTCCATGCAGCAGCCAAGGTGATATCCTAAAAACATAATTCACGCCATTATCTTCCTCTGCTTAAAATTCTCCAGTGGGTCCCATTACAATTTGAATACAGGTCAACAATATGTGACAAGGGTCTCAATGATTGGGCTCTGCCTACACCTTTAATGTCTTCAATAGCACTTTCTTGCTTTCCATGCTTCAACCACTCTGACCTTCCCATTGTCATCGAACCCACTTGCTCAGATTAGACGTTAAGCATCAAAATGAGAAATAGACAAGACTCCTTAATTGATGCTCTAACTGAAAGCCATTGTTCTTATTTCTTATTGTACTTTCTTGAGGCATAGATGAAGATGTTTTGCAATGACAAGAGCATTCGAACCACCAGGCCAGAAAACCTTGATAGCAATGGAATGCCAGAAGACCACATCCCATGTGTCCCCTTCTCTGCCCATGACCATGGGCTGAACACTTACTGACCCCGACCCATGATCATGTGCTCCCTGCCTGCTCTCTTGCACGTACTCCACCCCAACCTCTTCCTATAACACTGTAGGTATCCCTCTCGCTGGTGGAGAGGTTGGTAGTTAAGGCTTGAGCCTGTCACCTCCCCCAGCTGCCCACACCTGGAACAAATCTCTCCCTTTCTCTTTCCCAAATCCACCTCTCTCGAGTTATTAGCTGCTCTTGCCACGAATTTATCTGAGTTTTTTGGGCAACGATGTTGGCAAACCCAGCCAGGAGCTATGCTTCTGATTTGTCCAGCCCCCACGGGATTTTCTATTCAAAGCAGTTGGCCCTGCAGTGCCAGGGCTCACCTGCTGTCTCCTGAGGTAGCGGGTCAGTGACAGATTGATCAGTAATACCATCATTGGCAACTCGGAACTATTCCCATTTCATAGTCATTTGCTAAAAAAATGTTCTCCACTTATTTCTTCATGTGGTTCCACTTATACCTTCATCATTCACGTATCACCTCAGAGATGTCTTCACCTAAATACTCCATCTAAAGTAGCACCCTTGGGGCACCTGTGTGGCTCAGTGGGTTAAGTGTCTGCCTTCGGCTCGGGTCACAATCCCGGAGTCCTGGGACTGAGCCCCGTATTGGGCACCATGCTCAGCAGGGAGCCTGCTTCGCCTTCTCCCTGTGCCCTCTCTCTCTCACTCACTTTCTTTGTCAAATGAATAAATAAAATCTTTAAAAAAAATTGTTAAAGTAGCACCTTTCACTCCAATCTCCATCATGTAAGTTTGTGTGATAAACCCAATTATTGGCCCCAAATATTTATCTTCCCTGCACCTTTTCCTTTCCAAAGCTTCATCTTCAAGCAGTGTTTTTCTCTGCTCCTTGACTTTGGCTTGTCCATATGTTTTTTTGTATATGGGTGTGAGTAAGAGTTTGCCAGTTCCAAATACAAGACCTAAAAGATCTCCCTTACTTTTACTTGCTTTCTTGTACTTCTGGCATTGCAAGACAGAGCTATGCCAGTCCTACAGCCTGAAGTCAAGCCATCTATCTGAACCTACTTTGAACTACCTGAACCCCAGATCACTCCTAGATAAAAAAAATTCTCTGCAAGCTACTCAGTTTTGGGTTGATCTGTTGCACATTTTTATTGTTGTACAGGTTACTAAGAAGTTATTTTTTTTCATAGCACTTATATTTTAAAGTTACTTCCACTTATTTTTTTCTTACCTATTTATATGTCTTTACCATTACTACAACACAAATTTCATAGAAGCAGGACTCTTATCCGATTTCCTTTCCCTGAACCCACAATAAAATAAATAGTGCCTGGCACAAGAGTCATGTGCTAGCTGTTCAATAAATCTTTGCAGAAAGAAGCAATGAATTGTTGAAACAGTTTTTGCCAAAGGGCCTAATTAACAATGTAGAAGTAAGGGGAAACTGAAAAAAAATCATATGGCCATGGTAAAGAGAATAACTGGAGTACAATACTCTGAAAAACAAGTTACCATCTATTGGTCCCAATTTTCCTATTAATAGTTAGGCTTAAAATATCAAATATACGAGATTACATAGAAGTGAAACATACAACTTCAGGAGAATGTAGAGGTGATTTCCAAGTATTGTTAACGTGATGTGATAAAAACCCTCAAACCTGAACTTGAACAAAACTGAATTCTCAGGGAATAACTGTCTACATCTAAATGCTCCTGGCATCACCATCTTCCAAGCGATGTATTCACTGAGTGTTTTGTGTAAGAACATACATCAGTTTCCAACTCAAACTGGCTTAAACAGCAAAGAAAATGGAATTTTTCATATTTTAAAATTATCTACAAGAAGAGTAAATTTCAGGAAGAGTATGATTCAGCATTTCAAGAATAACAATGAGGACCTATTTCATTTTTTCCTGTCTAGACTTTCCCTTCTATAGTTAGCACCATCCTAAGACTGACTTCCCTCACAGTTATCCGGGAAGTGCCAACTCCCGAGACTGATTCATGTTTCTTGGTCCATGTCATTTTTTTTTTTTCTTTTTCTCCAACCTTTGAACATAACTCCTGGCTTCCACTCTGACTTAACCATCTTAGCCACGTGGCCACCCCCCAAACCAATCACCATGGCCAAAGAAATGCTATGTACTAATTGGCTTATTTTGGGTAGTATTATCATGCCTGGAGACAGACGTAATTTAGTTTCCCTGAAAACATACAGCCTTTAGTGCGTGTGATTGGGGGGAGACAGTCACAGGGAGCTCCCAAGGTCCTGCCATCTTCCTCGTTTCTGATTGTATCTCCTCCTCTGTGAGCCTGACCTGATGCCCCACCCTTCCTGGAACTCTACTCAGCCAGCTTCAGTTCCCATCCCATGGGCTCCAGAATGCACCCTATCTATGTATATCTTTTATGCTGATGTGACTTTAATATCTAAATTGCCTTTTTCTTTTAGATAGAAGCTTTAGCCAGCAGAATAAAGACCCCTCCAAAGATGTCCATGTCCTAATCTCTAGAACCTGTGAACTGTTAAATTATCAGCTGACCCTGAGATAGGGAGATTATCTGGGATTATCCAAGTGGGACCAATGAAATCACAAGAGGCCATAAAAGTAGGAGGAGGAGGCAGGAGAGTGAGAAAGACATTTGAAGATGCTATGCTGCTGGTTTTAGAAGTCAAGGAAAGGGGTGGCATCCAGGTGCTGGGAAAAGTAAACAGATGGATTCGCCCCTAGGACCTCCAGAAGGAATAAGCTCTGCTGACACCTTGACTTTAGCCCACGGAGACCTGTTTTTGACTTCTGGCCTCTGGAATTGTAAGATAATAAATTTGAGTTGCTTTACGGTAATTGTGGTAATTTATTACAGAAGCAATAGGAAACTAACACAGAAACAAATATACTCTAGCAAATCTTTCCTTTTGCTCTTGTAAGAAAACAGGCTTTAGAGGAAGGTGACTGCAAGTAGAAGTAGAATGTAACCAGCAAAAACAGAGATTCATTGGATCTTTGCTTCTGAACCTCTCCTAAAATCTTTCCAGAAGTTTCCACCATCATCTCATCTGGTCAGACACGATTTCTAATCTACTCCTCGGCTGCTGCTTCTTGCTTCTTCTTGCTTCAAGGTTGAGTTTGTGCCAATAATGGGCCTTTCCTACCTAATCGGAGCTCTTGCAGACATGCTGGTTGCAAATCACGGCCTTACCTCTTGTGAGCTGAGTGTCCTGAGGGGAGTCACTTAACCATTCTGGCCTCAGTTTCTTCATCTTCAAAAGGGGGCTAAAAATAGCGTTTATCTCAAGGAGGGTGTATTAGTTTGCTAGGGCTGCTGTAACAGAGCACCACAGCCTAAATGGTTTAAACAAAGGAAATTTATTTTCTCACAGTTCTGGAAGCTAGAAGTTCAAGGTCAAGATGTCAGGAGGATTATTTTCTTCTAAGGCCTTTCTTTTTGGCTTGTAGAATGGCTGGCTGTCTTCTCTGTGTCCCCTTATGATCTTTCGTGTGTGTGTGTGTGTGTGTGTGTGTGTGTGTATTCCCAGTGACTCTGCCCCAGTTTTTTCATATAAGAATATCAGTCATAATGGATTAGGGTCTACCCTAAAGAATTCACTTCAAATTAATCACATCTTTACGGATCTCATCTCTGAATACAGTCACATTCTAAGGTACTGGTGGTAAGGACCTCAACCAATAAATTTTTAAAAGACACTACCAGCCCATCATAGAGGGATTTTGAGAGTGACGAGATGTGATCAGTCAGAAGACCCTAGCAGGGTGCCTAGCTCGCTGTAAACCTTCGCCATTACAGTATTATCTTTCTTTCACGGCAAGGCTTTTGTTTTGTTAAGCAGCATGGCTATCCGCTGCAGTCTTTGAGAGGGAAACACTTCAAGTGTGAGAGTTAGAACCTCTTAAAAACTGGGGGCCGGAGAAGGGACCAAGCCCAATGGTCAATAGGCTGGGACATAACACCCCTGTTTCTGGGATCCAATGTGACTGTCTTAGAAACACATCTGGGTTTTTAGCTGTCTTTGTATAAGACATGTGTGTTCTGCAAGCCCAACTCATTTATAGCACAGAGAAAAAAATACCCTTCAGAAGCAGGTATGTGAAACATAGCTCACGGTGCACTGAAGATGCGGCTCGCAGCCCCACAAGCCACTCCCGGGTCAGAGAGACTTCCTAGACCCCAAGGTAGCCAAGCTGAAAATCTAACTACTCAGTTTTTGGTAAAGACGGATAAAACAGATGTACACCGATGTCTCAGAATTTGATTCCAGTTGACATTTAGGGAATTTAATGGAAAAAAAAAAAAAACTATTAATGATGGTAACATTAAAAATACCACACTACCACTGGCAGTAGTCTTAAATCTAGACACTATGCGTAGTGACTGATGTACATTATTTAATTCCTCCATCCAATGCATATTTATTGAATGCTTATTATGTGCCAGACTCTGTTCTGGTTCCTGGAGATACTGCAGTAAATAAGAAAAATGAAATTCATTCCATCAGGGAGTTTATGTATTAGGGGGTAATGAAAGACATTAAATTTAAATATATATATTTATATTATATACATATTTAAATTTAATGTCTTTCATATGTATTCACATAAACACATTTGAGTTATAAATATATTTAGTATGTCAGTTGATGTGAAGTCAGGCAGAGAAAGTGGGTAGAGGGAGGCTGTAATCCCATAGGCTATACAGGCTCACTGAGAAGATAACTTGGGGCAAAGACCTAAAGGAGGGAAGGGCGTGAGCCATGAGGACGCCTTGGAGGAGAACATTCCAGGGAGAAGGGAGAACATTTCAAAGGATCTGAGGTGGTAATGTGCCTACTGTGCTCGCTCTGTAATTGGTCCACGTGTGGTATCTGAAAGGAAGTGAGAGAAGGGGAAACTTATAGTAGGTTACATCAGAGGTAATGGGAACACACCAATTAGGTAAGGTTATTACCAGACCTTGTAAGGACTTTTTATTTTATGGATATGGAGTGACAAAGGATTCTGAATAGGAAAGTGATATGATCTGACTTGTCTTATAAAAATATCACCCTGGTGCTCTACTGAAATTCTAGAGGGGCAGACAGGGTGTTTTAATCCAACCCGCCTAACACCAAAGCTGGTATCTTCCACATACTTCCATTTTTACAATTTACATTACTTTTACAATGTTCTCTATGCCGTGGAAACATTGAGGATGAATAAGAAGTCTTTATTCAGGTGTTCAAGATGTCAACCTCCTTACTCAGGTCTTCCTTTTAGTCATCCTACCAAAAAGTTTTTGAGCTCAGTTACAGGAGTTCAGAATGACCTACTTTCATGCTGTGACTGAGCCATTTCTTCATTCATATTTAAAATAACTTCAACAACTGTTTGAGGGGGACTAAGAAGGACAGCCAAGCACCCACCACCAAAATCTAAGGATTGTTTTTGAGAACTACATAAGCTCATGCTATCTGTACTTGTAAACGTTTTGTCTACATACTTGACAATGGCCGAAAGCAAGGACTGGATGATAAAATTCACAGTGGAATTCTCTTGTCATTGACCACTTCCTACCAGTTACTGGGGCAATTACTCCTTCTCTTCCTCAATTCAATGACACAGGGTTCACTTTCCTATAAACCCTCTTTAGGCAATCTTATTCCATACTATGGTATTAAATATCACAAAGACCCAGTAATGCCCAAATATAAGTCTTCAACTCCTATGTCTGGCTCAGATCACCGCTCTGAACTTCCTTTTGTAGTCATCTAATTACCTGACACTTTGACATGCATGGTAAGAGGCATCTCAAACACAGCACGTCCAAAGGAGACTCTCGATTTCCAACTCTATTCTTCATCTGTGGATTCCATTTCTCTCCTTGCCCCAGTTCCTCTTCTTTCCTCCCACCTAATGTCTAATCTTTGGCAAGTCTTTTCACATCTACCTTCAACTAACATCCCAAGACTGGTGTTTCTTACTCTCTCTGGCCATCTTCATTCACAACCCTGTCAGCTATCAACTTGACTATCGCAATAAACCTCCTCACTGCTTTTTTTGTCTTCCATCCTTGCCTGATATAGTTATTTTCCATTCACCAACTAGAGTGATATGTTAAAAACAAATTCTGAAAGGCAACAACCAAAAAAAAAAAAAAAGACAAAACCCTGTGTAGGTGAAAATGCAAAACACCTGGAACTCAGGCGTTGCTCATGGGAATGCAAAATGCTGAAGCTACTCCTACCTTTGCACTTAGACTCGTCGTAAACACTAGTAATCCTACTTCTTTATATTTACCTAAATGAAATGAAATCATGTGTTCACACAAAAACCTGTATGAGGATCTTTACAGCAGATTACTTTGTAAATGGGGGAAAAAACTCAGGAAAAAGTGGAAAACAGATAAATTGTGGTACATGTATTTAACTGTGTACAATTCAGTAATAAAACAAATCACTGATGCGCTCAACAACACGGATGAATCTCAAATGCATTATGCTAGGTGAAAGAAGTCAGACTCGAAGGCTACATACCATATAACTGCATTTATAGGATATTCTGAAAAGGCCAAACAATAGTAAAAAGATTTAGTGGGGGTGGAGGTTAGAAGGGAAAGAGTCCATCCTTTTGGGTGGTGGAACTACTGCGTATCTTGCTTGTGGTGATAATGACACAATCATCTGTGTATGTCAAAATAAGCAGAACTATACACTTTTCGAGAGGGTAAATTTGTGGGTAGACTATACCTTAACAATTAAAACAGGAAAAAATGTTACATTCAATTCCCTCTTTATTTTCTTTATAATTCCCTGTTTAAAACACCAGAGTGAATTCCCACTGATTTAGAATCAGACTAAAATCTAAACTCCTTATGTACGTAACCTGCTCAAACCTACTCTCAGACCTCATCTTGTTCTGAGAAGATATGAAGTTAGTTCTAGTTTCAGGACATTTATGTTTTGTACCCTATACTGGGAAAGTCTTTTCCTAGATCTTCCCATGGCTCACAACTTACTGAATGTAGCTTTTCTACTCATATGTCCGCCCTGGCTTCTCAAGCTAATCAACATCCTCTGGCTTCTTACTCTATTTTTCTTTGTAGTAACCTAACGCAATCTAGTGTGTTTCCTAATTAAGTTCTTTACTCGACTAGAATGTAAGTCCCACTAGAGAAAGGACTTAGTCTGATTTGACTGATCACTTCTATTCCCCCAGCTCTGAGAGGTAAAGAAGTAACACATATTATTAATACATTTTGTTGAATATATGATGAATACTTTGATGACTGTTTGGAGACCTGACAATCACATAGACTATCTGCCTAGATACCTGTAAAATAACTGCTAACTCGCTATACACTGTCTTGTCTGTTTCCATTGGTGCTGGCATAGAATCAAAGTGTACATGAAACCCTACTTTTCACACACAAGCTGAGTGGTTATTTAGGAATATAGGAAGAGTTACCTGGAAAGTCCGCGGACTGAGTTCTCTGAGTACTTTAACGTTGGTTCTGTGTCTACCTTCCGGAGTGAATTCTAGGAACACAAGAAAAAAGTAAAACCAATTTACCTCACAGGAATGTACAGATGCATAATCAATTAGATGGTTTTTTTTTTCCTTTGCAAAAATGAAGTACTGTTTCTGTTTTTTTCCATTCAGTCTGATTTCACTGATTCTATAATTAGTTTTCTCAGATTCAGTGATTGTGGTATAATTAGGCTACGGCTAATACTGATTGTCATGTGCACACAGACATGCAGTTAAAGAGTTTAAGCGTTGCTGGGATGTCTAAGAATGTTATTTCACTATATATTTACGGCTAATACATACAAAGCAATTCTTACTCAACATTGCATTTATAACCTTGATGAGATCAAGTCCCGCCACCTCTGCCTTTTTTTAAAGCTCTAGATTTTACAAATTCTAAATAAATCAAGAAAGCCAACCTCTAAAACACACATACAATTATATTAAAATTGGTAGGGAAAAGAATAAAATAGTCTGTAATTGGTAATTCATATTGTTGGTGGGTAAATGATGCTACAAAGTGGGCAAGGCTGCTACACACTCTTCCTTTTTACTCGAGGCAATTAAATTATGTAGAAACTGATTCTTCATCAAACAGAAACAAACTTTAGCTGGTATGAATTACCCGAAGGTCTGAATTAACAGTGCCATGCCATAATTAGATTTTACTGAGGATGAAGTCAATAATTGACCATTGGTACACGGCCCCTTCCATCCAATCTGGGTGGAGGTAAAAAGGGGTGGAGGGTAATTGGCTGAGCTCAGTTCACTCCTGGGAGAACTGCTAGGACAATTAGAGAATAAAAATAATTCTATGAATAGCTGTGTAAGAGTGTTATTTCCAAACTCAATGCTTAGCTAATATCCAATTAACTGGCAGGACGTTAGGTCTCTGGGCATCCCCTCTGGATCAAGGGGAGAAAAAAGGAGAAATGCTGACTTCATTTCTTTCTAATATTTATTCAGTGCTGTAGCCAGGAATGTATTCATTTTTAAATAGTGTTATAGTCTGCTTGATTAGTCTCTACAGGATGCCAAACATATGAATAAAACCTGAAAATTACATCCAAAATATCCTTTATTTTCTGTGACCACTTGCAGATGAACATACTATTACTTGTTAATTGAGGGCTATTTGAGCCTCTGGGTGTTATCCAATCTGGCTCTTTTCCCACCAGTGGGGGCACTAAGCTTTAACGTACCCTCCCACTGGCCCTCATTTGTACTCCTACCATCTTGGTTAGTGGTACCATAAACAATTGCACTTTTGGTGCAGCTCAAACTCCTAACTCAAATCAAGTTTATTTCTTCTACTCTCGGGCTTGTTTTGAAATCTCTGTGAGGAAGGTGGCCCCCCCTCCCCATTAACTGATCTCTGTTAGATGCCAGGCACTATAGCACTGCAGAAATCACTTTATAGGCAATATCTCATTTAATTTTGATAATGCAGAATGGAAATTATTTAAAAACAGGGAAAGTGAGCATCCCAGAGCTGTATTTTCGGGCTACTGCAGTCAAAGAGAACCAGGGAAGGGATTCAAATGCACTTCTGTCCATAGCCTGCCTTCCTATCTTGCTTTCATATGGCAAGTCTCAAGTCAGTCCCCAAACTAATTAACCAGCATTTTAAAGAGCTCCAGGCTCTGGTTTAAGTAAAAATATTCAGGAACTGGATCTTTAGCTTTCTATTCAATTCTGCCTAATTCCATTCTTATTCATGTGCTCACCCACAGTTAATAAAAACTATTTAAGAAGCTTTCAAAACCACTCTGAAGCCTATCACACTTGCTGCTAATAAAGTTGCAAAAATGAAAAGCCGTTGTTTTAAATGCATTCACTCAGTTGTTTGAATCTTTACCTTTCTTTGTCAGGCACATGGTTGGATTAGAACACAGGTGTTGAATTTCATTCACTCTGTATTAGCCTCAAAGGTCAACCATCTAGTTTTATCCCAATTAGTTTCAGGAAGTTGGTTGGCATGCTAGCTCTGAAAACTCTAACTGGGATAAAAGAAAAGCCGAAAAACTCCCTCCAGAACTAAGGGAAAAAATTGTATCAGGGGGATTTAATGAGAAGTAAAAGAAAATGCTGTCATCTTTACTACACTGGATTTTGTCCTCATACTCCTCCAATATTATAAAATCTTAAAGCTGCACAAAAATATATGACATAATCTAATCTAAATGTCTCATTTTCCAGACAGGAAAACAGGATCAGGGTTCATGGATATGCTGTAGTACCATTATTGCTCTCATTGCACACACTTCACATGGCTAGCAAGGGAAGGGCTCAAAACCTAGTATATACGGCAGTATTCTGCACTCACGTGTTTCTGGAATTGTCCTATCTTAGGAAACTGTAAGTCAAAAATTAAAAAGAAACATTTTAATAATAAGGATTCAATCAAGAAAACAGAAACAACTATCGATGGAAACTTCCTTTTCTCCACCCATCTTTACCCACAGCCAGCACCTTAGCTGCCCATGATCAAGTTTTCATGTGCGGCAAGCCAAATCGCCACTCCTCAAGGGTCTCACCCATTGAAATTATGTCTCCGATAGGCTGCTATGAACCTTCATTAACATCTACCACTCTACATGGAAGTAAACCTTGATGACCCTCTTGGTTCCAGACATATTCAGACTTATCTCTTTGTGTGGCAATACCCTATTTCCCCTTGTTAACTGGGATTCTTTATTTCAAGTTCTTCTCTGCCTACTAATTCAGTGGCAAAGGAAACTCAAATCATCCAGGTGGCACTCTCAGCTTCTGGTCATTAGAATCATTTTGTATTTCCCGGTCAAAGAGATTCTGTGTGTCTGGTTGGTTTTTTACCTTGAAAAGCAAGACCTCACAGAGCCCACAGGCATGGAAACATGCAGGAACAAAATGCAAAAGTTTTGCAAATGGTCATCTAGGCAAAATAGTGAAAGGAACTTCTCTTATTTCAAACTCTAGGTTAGATGGGAAAGATAAGAGGCACTGGTCACTGGTTCAAAGCATATACTGCAGCTTACAGGTCAGCTTTCCTACCCTCCTAAGTGTCATTATCTAGTCAGCTCTACAACTGAGCCCTTAGTACCTTTTCCATGTTTCCTTTTGGTACGTTGCTTCTGGATGATGGGGGTACATAGAGAAGTAAATCACAAAGTCCTGAGCTTATTGTCTGACTTCTTTTTGCTGTAAAGTAAGTTCCCTTGTTAGAAGCAGTGATGTTGTATGAGACCATGATGGTGAAGAGAGTGTTAAAAAATCCATAGATGGGGTGTTGGGAGAAACAAGGTGAACACTGAAGGAAAAGTCATGTACTATGTGTTTATTTCAGTTGGGAAAAATCATGATTAAAGTGGTCTTGCGTGAGCAACTTGCCACGGGAAAAATGGTGATACATCCGTCCTGGTCTCTGTTGTTGGCAGGTTAGGCCCTTAGCACTGCTGGCATCCAGTTCAGTCATGGTGAGGGAAATCCCAGGCAAAATCTGTGTCCACGTAGCCCTGGCCACTTTATTCACAAACCCTTTGATAGAGCACTAAATAGTTGGGAAAGATTACGTATGGCATCTGGAGACTGGGTCATCTTCAACGTCTGAGTGCTGAGATTATTCCATGAAGAGGATAGCCTTTAATAAGCATTCAGGTGAGATATAAATATTCTCACACTCTATGCCCATCTCAAGGGTCTATCTACAAACTATCCTCCTATCTTGTTTCACCCAAGTCTCTGACCATCTTATCGAACTGTTAGCCACTGTCTATGTATCATTATAGACTATATTTCAGGCTATCTCTCTTCCCAGAAACAGTGCTCAGCAAAATGCACTGTTCCATGTTCTGCTCACTGGAAGCGTTTCCTTTCCACGGTATTGCTTAGGGCCACCGCTGAGTGGGGTTCTAATGCTACAGCTGTGTGTTTTTAGCCAATGTCAGCATATCATGCAATACACTCAGTAATGGGGCTTTAGTTTTTCTCCTTAGTAATCTGATGGAGGAAAATCTCTATGAGGCCGTGGGTGTGTGTTAATGGAGAGGCGGCAATGCAGATGTAAATGTGAAGAAAGTCAGAGCCAACAGTTCATATAACTTGCTTGCACCTTAAGGAGCTGCTTCTTATACATACTATTTCAGGGTCTTGAGAAATAAAGCTTCTCAAAAAAAAAAAAAATAGAGTTTCTCTGCATGCTCAAATTTATGAGGAGTAAACAGCCAGTTAATGACTGGAAGGTCTGCTTAGGTTGCAGAATCCCTTACAAGCATTATCCGACTATTACACATTCATTTCTACCAGTTTCAGTAACTAGCAGGAACTACGTCTCAAAAGAAAAACAGTTTTGTGATGTTCCTCTCCAATCTGGGTATCCGTGTTGTGATTAGCCTATCAGGGTTTACCAGAAGCTCAGCAGCACATCCTAATCAGTAACGCACACTGAGCACCTCACATCAGGTCATTAGCCTAAATACAAGAACAGCTTGAAATCCGGCCTGAATCCAACCGAAGACCCTCTTCTTTCCCTGGACTTCACTCCAAACAGCCAGTCCTACAGATCATTTCATAAATGGGCTGAAGTAACACTTTCAACTACGGTGTCTCTTGATCTAGGATCTAAAGACACCCTCCAGGTATTGTGCCTCTTTCTTATTAAAAGAACTAAAAGGTGGAGGTGGTTTTTCAGGTTGAAGGAAACACATAGTTATGCCCTAGACTCAGTGAACCACTAAAAATCTCAGTGAGATCAAAGAACCCTGAATATTTTTCGATTTTTATCTCTTACTCTGTGACACACATGTATCTTACCATATTATTCCTGCTGAATAGATCTGATTGACATTATATCATCCATTTACAGGCCAATATGATGCCATGTGGGATGGAAAGATGAAGATTCCTCCATGCTAGATTTTGACAGAAAGCCACATAAGCCTGAACTAAGGTAGTGAAATAAGCCATTATCCCTATCAAGTGGAAGAAAACTATACCTGACTCTGCTAATTGGCATAAAGCAAAAAGGCATTTGTTAGATCAATAGCTACAAACCAGAGGCTACAGTCTCTTTGATTTACACTCATTAATGGACAATACTTGGAATACCAGCTGATGTTGAAGTGACTACCTGATTAAGTCTATGAGAATCCAATCTCCAAATACCCAATCCCAAAGATACAGATCTAAAGAAAAGAAAGGGCACATGCACCCCAATGTTCATAGCAGCAATGTCCACAATAACCAAACTGTGCAAGGAGATGAGATGCCCTTCAACAGACAAATGGATAAAGAAGATGTGGTCCATATATACAATGAAATATTACTCAGCCATCAGAAAGGATGAATACCCATCATTTTCATCAACATGGATGGAACTGGAGGAGATTAGGCTAAGTGAAATAAGTCAAGCAGAGAAAGACAATTATCATATGGTTTCACATATATGTGAAATATAAGGAATAGCATGGAGGACATTAGGAAAAGGAAGGGAAAAATGAAGGGGGTGTCAGAGGGGGAGATGAACCATGAAAGACTATGGACTCTGGGAAACAAATTGAGGGTTTCAGAGGGGAGGGGGGTGGGGGGATGGGTTAAAGAGGTGATGGGTATTAAGGAGGGGACATATCACAAGGAGCCCTGGGTGTTGTGTGCAAACGATCAATCATGGAGCACCAAATCGGGAATTAACGAAGTACTGTATGGTGACTAACATAAAAAAAAAAAAAAAGAATCCAATTAATTCTCTAAGACATGTCTGCTGCAGAGGCCAAAGAGGTAAGCAAAATGTTGTAGGTATCACTACTTCGTATTTCACATCTTTGATATTGCCAATAATATCTTTAATTTCTCAAGGAATGCAATATATTGCTTTTGGCTTACTATTTTGTGATCATGTGTGTGCATGTTTTCTGGGGGTGGTGGGGAAAGTTGCAAAGGTTTCTGATTGGTTATTTCTACCACACAAGGTCTCACCCCATAGGTTGGGAAGTGAAAGCAGGGACTCATATAACAATCAAGTATGTATGTCCCTACTATGTATTGAGGAACTGAGAAATGACCAGTGTGAGTTCCTAAACCCATTTGTCCCTCTGTGAGATGGACTAAAGAAAAATCTACATTATCCACGTTGATGGTACTCTTCTGGGTGAACCACAGTGGAGGTTTAATTCCTAAGGGATTAAAAGAGTCTCAAAGCCAATATGACATCATTCCTCAAATCTGTGTTTCCCTTTCCCTTGGAAATAGCTATAGGTTCCTTTGATAAATAATGGGTGAAATATTTGGGATGCTGAGTCTTGGACTCCCTTTCATTCAAGGGATTCTGAATTTGTGAAATGGCTTATGTCTGAGAATTAGGTGAGGAAGCAGGTGGTAAATTTTATTATTTTCAAAACCCTGCTTCCACAAGGGGAATAGAACGCTTGAGTTAGTTTAAACAGCGCAATTTTTCTTCTACAGACAAGTTACATGGGAAACCAAATGATCAAAAGACTGGTTGGAGAGGATGGAGTCAGAATTGCCTCATGTTTATAGCTTCTTGTAGTTATAGCATCTAATGGTCCCCTCATTGAATATAATTACTTCAAGGACAACCTTCACAGAAAAGCCAGACGTAGGTGTGAACGGCATGGATCCACTTATACATGGATTGTTTTCAATAAATACACTGGAAAAGTTTTTGGAGATTTAGGACAACTTGACAAAAGTCACAGACAAACTGCTAGCATAGAAATCTTTTTAAAATTAAGAAAAAGTTAGGTATGTCATGAATGAGTAAAATACACGTAGATACCAATTCTTTTTATCATTTACTCTCCTAAAATATGCACAAATCTGGTATAAAAAACTGAAATTTATCAAAACTTACACATTTCAGCACAGACTGTAACTATATGGTACCAAAGTCAAGAAAAGGTAAAGAAATGCAGAGATATGGCATTAAATCACAAATGTAGAAAACTGACTAACCGACTGTAGTACTACTGGAATAACACTTTTGTGCTGTGCAGGCACCCCCGTCGCTCCTGTGGTAGGCTCAACCGTTGTCTTCGCTTCAGGTGCTGTGTGACTCCAGTCATCTCTGCTAGAGAAGTGCGTCTCTCCAGTAAATGGCACATATCACCGGAAAAAGTGATGTCTTGTGCTTTTTGTGTGTTTTTCATCGTGTTTAATGCAATAACACTACAGACTGTAAATGACACTGTGGGACCTATAGGAGGTGCTGGACCTATATAGTGATGCTGCAGGTGCTCCCGAGAATCAGAGAAAAGTTCTGACATTACAAGAACAAGTTGCATTATTTGCTATGTACTGTACGCTGAGGTCTGCAGTTGTCCTTGTCCACTTTTCAAGGTAAATGAATCAAGCCTAAGAACCGTCGTAAAAAAAAGAAAAGGGAATTTGGGAAGGTGTCACTGCAGCTAGTTGAGCAAGTGCGAAATCCTTGCACTTTTTGCAAAATACCTTTTTATCTCACATTGAAAATGTAGCTTTTATGTGGGTGCAGGATTGCTACAAGACAGGAGTACCTGTAGAGTCTAATACAATTAGAGAAAAAGCCAAATCCTTATACGACAACTTAAATCAAAAATAAAGTGCAGGATCTGAAGCTGGAGAATTTAATGCCAGCAAAGGATAGTTTGATAATTTTAGGAAAAGGTTTGGCTTTAAAAAAATGTCAAGATAGCAGGAGAAGCAGCTTCTGCCGACAAAGAGGCAGTAGACAAGTTCCCAGATGCCATAAAGAAAATCATTGATAAAGGATATCTGCCTGCAACAGGTTTTTAAAGCTGATGAAAGTGCCCTAGTTGGGGGAAAAAAATTCCACAGAGGACATTTATTAGGAAGAGAAGAAAGCTCAGGATTTTAAGGCAGGAAAGGATAGGCAGGCTAACTCCACCGTTTTGTGCAAATGCAGTTGGGTTTATGATCAGAGCTGCCCTTATCTACAAAGCTGCTAAGCGACCAGCCTTGATGGGAAAAGATAGACACCAGCTGCCCGTCTTTTGGTTGTACAACGGGAAGGCACAGACGACAAGAAACCTTTCTCTGCGCTGCTTCCATTGATGCTTTGAGCCTGAAGTCAGGAAGTACCTTGCCAGTAAGGAACGGCCTTTTATAGTTCTTTTTATATAGGATGATGCCCCTGACCAATCAGAACCCCATTAATTCAACACCAAAGGTGTTGGTCTATTTGTCCCCAAAATAGTAACTCTAATTTAGCATCTAGATCAGCATATCACAAGAACCTTTAAGGCTTATTACAGAAGGTATTCTGTAGAAAGGACTGTCAACATTATGGGAGAGAACACTGATAGTGAGAATATCATGAATGTCTGGGAGGATGACAGCAATGAAAATGCCATCACTGTGACAGAAAAGCCATGAAAGCCATCAAGCACAAAACAATCAATTCCTGCTGGAGAAAACTGTGTCTAGATGTTGTGCGTGACTTTACAGGATTTTTGACAGACACAATCAAGGAGATTATGAAAGAGATTGGGGATATGGGGCGGGGTGGGGATGAAGGGTTTCAGGGTATGGACCCTGTAGAAGCTCGAGAGCTAACAGACACCGCAGCAGAGTAACTAATGATGACCTGCTGGAGATGAGAGCTTGTGAACCAGAATGTGAGGAAGACGACACAGAAGAAGCAGGGCCAGAAAACAAACGGACGGGAGACAATCTGGAAGAGGCCTTCTGATTATTCGGGACTGCTTTTGACCTCTTTTATGACACAGACGTTTCGCTGATATAAGCACGGAAACTAAAGCAGATGGTGGAAGATGGATTGGTGTTACAAAGGGTCCCTTTTGGAGAAAGGAAAAAGCAAAAAGGTCGGGCAGACATTACGAGGTATTTCCATCAAGTTACACTGCGTGCGCCCGCCTCTCCTGTGTCCTCTCCTCCATCCTCCACCTCTGCCGCCCGAGACGGCAAGGCCCACCCGTCGTCTTTCTCCTCCTCCTCGGCCTCCTGAATGTCACAGCAACAGGGACGAAGACCTTTATGATGATCCACAACCACTTTACGATTAGTGAGTAATCATCATGCTGCACGGTTAATCAGCTTACCCGCTCTGTGTGTGTGTGTGTGTGTGTGTGTGTGTGTGTGTGGAAATCTACTGGCTGTCCTGCAAGAGCCCTAGGACATGCTTCTGTGTCCTCGTCATCCCCACCTAAGTATTCAGTGAGTAGAACATCAGTGCAGGGCTTGGATGGCAGTGCAGAGCCTGTCCTCACACAGGCATAAGGGGAGCGACGTTCAGTATAAAATTCATCACGTGTTAGTTTTGTTACTGTTTTAGAACTTTGCTTTCAAAGAACATTACCATACAATATGTCTCTCTCTGTCCTAATTGGAGAAACTGGGTAACACCCTATCATCGCAAATGATTTTTTAAAATGTAACAATGTTTCCAATACTGTATTATAAATATGACTACAATATGCCATAAAATTTTCATAATGATGCATTCGTTAGTGGATAGGCTAGACTACCATGAAACAAATGTACTGGTTACATTAAGCTACCATAAAGTAATCGTACTGATGCTTCTTTGCTACCAATACATGGATCATTATATAAATAAAGTAAATAAATATGAATTTCTTTTTCATATTATCTTTTCATTTTTGGTGTGTAGTGTTATGAATATGTGTAATCTACAGTGTTTTGTATCATATAAGACAATATTGATGTAGGTACTGACAATTTATTTTGTAAACAGTTGACGTAAACTTACCGTATCAACAAATGCCGAGCAGTATTGTAAAGGTATTTCTCTCCCTTACGATTTTATTAATATTTTCTCCTCTAGCTTACTTTACCATAGGAATACAGTATATAATACAAACACAAAACATGTGTTAGTCAACTCTTTATGTTATCAGTAGGAGTTCCAGTCTACAATTGCCATGAGCAGTTAAATTTGGGGAGTGAAATGTTGCATGTGGATTTTCAACTGTGCAGATGTCGGTGTTACTAACCCCTGCATTGCTCAAGGGTCAACTGTAAATATAAAGGATCCGCCCTAGACTAATATTTTTGCAGACAGGGCTTATGTGGGTATTGGTGAAAGACTTCTTTATATTCCCTTATGTCTGGCTAATCTTCTTTTTGATCTCATTTATTTTTTTCAAACAAGGTATACATGCATATGATGATGATGATTATTACTATTAATTTGCTTTTACCTAACATTTTCTAGCTCTGAATTAGAAATATTCAGAAAACTTTTATTCAAACTATTAGAAACGGTTATGCTAATTTGCTCCCACAAACATTATCACAGAACTAATATGGTAATTTTATGACTTTAAAGAAAGCCACTTTATTTCTAATTTAGGGGGGAGTGTGGAGTACAGACACCTCGCTATAGCTTTCATTACCACCAACAGTCATCATTAGCTTAATCTAAACAAATAGGTATCTAATACTGTCTGAACACAGTATTTGTGAGAGTTATGGAGCAAAAATTTTCCTCTCATAGCATAGGCGAAGCCAATCTCAGGGCATCATAGTCTCAGGATAATTTTTTCTCTTTCTGCAAGTTTACAGAACAAAGTTTGTCAGACTTAAAAATGGAGGAGGGTGGATTGAAATCCGCATCTTCACAGTTGATCTATAATAATGGTGATATGCACTTTGTGCAAACCTATTAAAATGAATAATGGTGCCCTGATACACCATTCAAGTCATTTTGCTATGGGAAATCATTCATCAAAAATGCATATAAATCTGGAATTCAATTAATCATCTCATACAATGGGTTAGTCTCTTGCAATTTTTATTCTAATACCTTTTTTCTTTGAATAAAATGTAGTTGTCACTGGAAAATATCAAACCAGCAATTCTTAACAAATACATATGGATTTGTAATTAAACCCAATAAAATCTACAATGAAATATAGAAAGTAAAGAGCTAAAATCCAATTAAAGTTATTATAAGAAACAATAATAGGTTACTTTTGGACAGAGCACAACACATTTTGGTTTTTAACAAAATGCATTATTAGGGGCTTTAATGATGAAATGTAACATGAGATCTAATGGTGCATTCAGTGAATAGCTGATGGCAAGAAACGTGTAGGAGCTATTAAAAAATTCCAATCGTGATCTAATACACTTTATTAAAATAGTCAGACATGCTACATGTTGACTTTAAAATATCTTTTAAGTCAAAAAAAGGAGAGTGTGGCTGGAAAAATTAAGTGTATATTGATGCTGGGGCTGTATAGCTGAACAAGTAGAAGTCAACAGAATTTCACGGTTTTAAATATATATATATATGTAAATGATCAAATGTTGCTGCCAAGAAAATAAGTGATCCAAAATATTACTTAGTTTGGGAAATCTGACAGTGACTGCTTTTTTTTCCCATTCTTTTTCATTTGATACAACCCTGATGCCATCTGAACTCATTGAACTATGCAATTAACTTATAAAGAAATGATACATTGATGTCAAGTACCATTTACAGGAAATTCTGATGATACTACTAACTGCTTCAATCTTCCTCTTGATTTCCCTAGAATACACCTGATACAAATTTCATACAATCAAAATGCGATATATAGGTCCATCATCTCCTAATGCTATCCTTGCAATGATATACTCTCTTTGATGTATTTGTGCACATAATTAGTATTTATCCCATATAAATGGGATATAGGAAGAATTATGGTATACAAGTTTTTGTATTACCAACAGGATTTTTCATAGAACTAGAACAATCCTAAAATTTGCATGGAACCACCAAAGACCCAAAAACCAAAGCAATTTTGAGAAAAAAGAACAAAGCTAGAGATCTAATAATCCCAGATTTCAAGATATACTTTATTTTCCATGCCATAAAGCAATAATAATCAAAACAGTATGGTACTAGCACAAAAAGACACAAAAATCAATGGAACAAAATACAGAGCCCAGAAATCAACTCAGGCTCATATGGTCAACTGATTTATGGCAAAGGAGGCAAGAACACAGAGTGGGGAAAGACAAGTCTCTTCAATAAATGGTACCAAAAAACCTGGGCAGCTACAGAAACTGGACCACTTTCTTATACCATACTTAAAAATAAACTCAAAATGGATCAATGATCTGAATGTAAGACATGAAACCATAAAACTCCTAGAAAAAAATATAAGCCAGAAATCTCTCTGACATCACCCTTAGCAATACTTGGCGAGCTATGTCACCTCAGGCTAATGAAACACAGGCTAAACTATGGGAGCTACACCACAATAAAAAGCTTTAGCACTGTGAAAAGAACCATCAACAAAATAAAAAGGCAGCCTTCTCATAGAAGATACTTCTAAATGATACAACTGGTAAGTAGTTAAAATCCAAAACATATTTAAAAAAATTATACAACTCAACACACACACAAAAAAATTCAGTTAAAAAATCAGCAAAGCACCTGAACAGGTATTTCTCCAAATAAGACTCATGATGGTTGACAGGCACTTGAAAAGATGCTCAACATCATTAATCACTAGCAAAATGCAAATCAAAACCACCATGGTATCATCTTACACCAGTCAGAACAGCTAGTATCAAAAAGACAAAAAATAATAAGTGTTGGTAAGGATGTGGAGAAAAGGGAACACGTGTGTACTTCTGGTGGGAATGTAAATTGGTGCAGCTACCATGGAAAACAGTATGGAGTTTCTTCAAAGAATTAAAAATAGAAATATCATACAATCCAGTAATTCCACTACTGGATATTTGCCCAAGAAAATGAAAACACTAATTTGAAAAGATAAATGCACCTCTATGTTTATTGCAGCATTATTTACAATAGCTGAGACACAGAAGCAACCCACGTGTCCGACGACTGATGAACGGATAAAGAAGATGTGGTATACATATACAATGGAATATTACTCAGCCATAGAAAAGAATGGGATCTTGCCATTTGTGACAACGTGGATGGACCTAGAGGGTATTATTCTAAGTTAAATAAGACAGACAGACAAAGACAAATACCATATGATTTCACTTATATATTAAGTCTAAAAAACAAAACAAAAAAGAGCAGAAAGAGATCCATGATTACAAAGAACTCATGGTGGTAAGAAAAATGGTAAAGGGGAAGAGGAGGTACTGGCTTCCAGGTATGGAAGGAATAACTTACAGGGATGAAAGATACAGGGAAGGGAATATAGTCGATGACACCATAATAATTTTGTATGGTGACAGAAGGTAGCTACGACTGTGATGAGCATCACATAGACAACAGCTGAATCGCACTATGCTATTCACCTGAAACGACTGTAACATGTGTGCCAACTGTATTTCAATAGAAAAAGAAGAGAAAGAAAGTTAGTATTTTAAATGGCATGTAATTAATCCAGTTTTGTGTCCTGCTCCAGAAAAATATACTCTGATGCAAGAGGTTGTTTGAAATAACTCGTCCAATGAACTAGGGGGAAAGATGTATTTAAAATGGACTCAGTATGAAGCAGGTAAGATCCCAAATAGGAATTAATTTATCCGTATCCACTTTCTGTCCTCGTCCACAATTTTCTGAAGCACCTATTATATGAGAAAAACTAAAGTATATTGTATTAGTTCCCTACCGTGACTATAATAAATTATCACAAATTTAGTGGGGTAAAAAGACAGAAATTTATTATCTTATAAATTCCAGAGGTCAGAAGTCCTAAAATCAAGTTGTCAGTAGGGCTTTGTTATAAACAGAGGCCCCTATGGAAGAATCTATTACCCTGCCCATCTCAGCTTCAAGAGGCTGCCTGTACTGCTTGGCTCTTGTGCCCTCCCTCCATCTTCAAACCTTGCAGTCTTGCATCTCGCAATCACTCTCTTTCTCCCAGTCACTGTCTTTTTCTGTCTCTGTCTCTCTGTCTCTCTCTTCTGTTTCCACCGCCATAACTCCATCTCTGATTCTCCTGTCATCATGTATCCTTCTTTGACTTGGCCCATTTGCTTCTCTCTTACAAATCCTCTTGGGCCCACACAAATAATCCAGGATCATCTCCCCCCACGAAGACCATGAATTTAATTATATCTGCAAAGTCTCTTTTGCTATGGAAGGTTACATTGTCACAGGTCTGGGGATTAGGATATGGACATTTTGGGGGTAAAATGCATTATTCGACCTACCAAACAAATTCGAGATACCAATTTGTTTTTGTTTTCATTTTCTGTTTACTTGGAAAAACTGCTCAAATATTTATTCATTCTTTTTTTTTTTTTTTTTTTGTACTTTCTGGGCAAGAATGATACTACATTGCAACGGTGGTCCATTAATGAAAATTATATCGGCACTTATATGCGCTAAGCACTGAGGAAAGAATTGGAGTCACTGATGAATATGGAAGACAGATCCATGCTATCAAAGAGTTTACAGTGTATTCAGTACAAAAGCCAAGGAAAGAGAACATTGTGCTATAGTTTACTAAGTAGTTTGGGATCGAGGATAGATGCCTAACCATAGACTTAAGAAACCAGGGAAACCTGCATGGAAGAGGTGCCACCAAGGTTGAACCTTGAAAGATAAGCAGAGAAAAAGGATTATGGGGAGCATTCAAGGCAGAGAGAACAGCATGTACAGAGGCATAAACGTAAGACAGAGCAGAGTGCATCCGAAGATGCAAAGGTGCTTCTAGAATGTAGCTAGTAAGGAAAGAAGTGAGAAGAGAGGCGAATATAGAGTTGTTAAGGTCCAGCCATTAAGAAATTTAGGTGAAGCACTGTGCAATCAGATTTTTATTTTATGAAAACTATTCGGGTTACAACACAGAAAATTTACTATAGAAATTAAACAAGATTTGAGACAGAAAGCAAGTCCAAAAGACTTTTAACTTGAGTCACTTACTCCCGGTAGATGTCTAGAAATTATTTTTTAGATTCTCTCTCCAGTTCTATGGTGAATCACCTTCCCGTTCAACATTTAGGTGACTTACTTTCTATGAAGTGCCAACCTCTTTCCTGCTTCAGGGCCCTGATGCAAGTTCTGCTCTCTGCCTGGAATACTTTCCTCCCTCTCTTAACTTGGGAAACTGCTGATCCTTATGATTTACTCTTGGAAGTCATTCTTTCAAATACCTCTGCCTGGAACTCCCAAACACATCAGGGCTTCTGCTATCTACTCTCATCTTGTCTGACACCTTTTTTGGTGATATTTATTATACATGCGATTGATTTTTATTATCTTCCAGCCTGATACATCGTAAATCTCATGCGGGCAGGATGACCGAAGAGATGGCTATTTCCCCAAGGCCTTGCATTCCACATGCATTCAACAAGTGTTTGTTGAGTGAATGAATCAAAGAAAGAATGTAAAAATACAATGAATTAAATGGAATGATTTGGACCACAGACTAGCACTTCTTCAGTTAAAATTACAGAGGTGAAAATTCATAGTACAGTAACAGTTGGCTTCTGTTCACTAAAATTATTACAGCTCCAATAATTAAAAAATGTTTATGAAAGTACATTGTGCAAACATAAAATGTACATATCATAAATGTGTCCCCTGATGAACTGTCCTAAGTTGAGCAGATTCCTCTAACTAGCATCCAGATAAAAGTAAAAATATTGTCAGTCTTCCAGAAGCATCCTTCCTATTCCCATTAGTTACTACCCTATGCCCGCAAGAGCAACCACTATTCTGACTTCTAACAATATATCTTAGCTTTGTCTGTTATTTCTTGCTTTCTTTTTTCCTATACAAGGAATTATTCTGTCTACATTTTCAGTATGTCTGGCTTTTTTTTCTCACCGTCATTATTTTAATATTTAACAATGTAACTATAGTCTACCTTTTTAAAAACATTTGCTGAGACATAATTCACCCACTACATAATTCACTGATATAAAGAATATAATTCAATGATTATCTTTAGAGCATATGTGTCCTTTCAAGAAGAAACCTTATACCTATTAGCAATCGCTTCCCATTCCCCCCCCCACACACACACATATCCTACCCCTACACCTGTGGAAAAGTTAATATACTTTTTGTTTCTAGAGACAGATATAGACCCAGTACGCATATTCCATACAAATGGAATCATTGGTGACTGGTTACTTTAGCGCTCCTTTTTGGTGCTACATTCCCTACTGTATGGGAATTGCACACTCTACCACTTCATCATTTCATGAACACTTGGGTGTTCCCACCTTTTTGGCTCGTACCAATAATGCTACTGTGAACAATCTCACACAAGATTATGTGTGGATGTATGTTTTCAGTCTTCTTGGATTTTTACTCTAGTAAGTAACTAGAGAGAGAATTGCTGTGTCATATGGTAACTTTATGTTTAATCTTTTGAGGGACTGCCAGCATTTCTACCAAGTGATTCTAGCATTTTTATTACCACCAGCAAAGTGGGAGAGTTCTGACTTTTCTTCATCTTTGCCAGCAATGATTCAGGGTTTTTTTTGTTTTTTGTTTTTGTTTTTTATTATAGTCATCCTAGTGGGTGTAAAGCAGAATCTCATTGTAATTTTGATCTGCGTTTCTTTAATGACTAAAAACGTTGAACATGTCTTAAGGGGCTTATTGGCTACTTGTGTTTTCTTTCTTTTTTTTTTTTTTTTTTTTTTAAGAAATGCTTGCTAAATACATTGCCTGCATTTGAATTGGAACTTTTTTTTCTTTTTTGGTCTTTTTTAGTGTGTTGTAAGAGGATAATGAAATGAGATATATCATTAACAAATATTTTCTCCCATCCCGAGGGGTGTCTTTTCACATTCTTTATAGTATCCATGCTTTGACTCTTTTCCTCGTTTTCTTTTAGTCTGAGTGCCTAGGGTTTACCCCTGGGTCAATTTAAGCCACTTGCTGGTCAGATCAGTCACGCTCCCTTAAGCAGTTAGACTTTCACCCTTTGCCGCTTGAGGCCCCTGTGACCCAGAGGCAGTTTCCACAGTTCAGGAAGTGTGCGTTGTTTTGCTCCACGTTCAGCCAGGGGTTAGTGGTTTGAAGGTTTCCCCTCTGATCTTTCTTGAGAGGGTACAGCCTTGGACATGGACACAGTCTTCCAGAATCACAGGGATTAGGGTGATTTTGTTTTTAAGCCTGGATTTCTAGAAGTTGCCACTGGGTTAGTGTAGCTTAGAGTTCAGGCAGTGTTTGGTCAGAGGTTTAAGCCCAACCTGACAGTAAGACTTCTATTCTGTTTCGATGAGTCTCCAGGCAGCTTTCAAATGTGGCCCCATCCCGATCTTAATGCTCCTGTCTGCATGCAGCCTCCTGCCTTCCAGGACATCCTCCCTGACCCCTAAAGTTGGCTGTGATCCATGGGGGCTTTTCTCAGCTTTATCTTTCCCTGGTTCTCTCTGTTACACTTCTGAATGTCCTCCTGTTTTTGCTTGTATCATGAAGCCAACATCCTCCTCTTACTTACTTTCTGCCAAAGTTATATGGTTTTTTTGACAACACATTTATTCATAGAGTTCTCAACATTTCATTGCAAGTGAAGTCAGTCCCCCCAAGTAGAACTGAGGAGCCCTTCCTCCTTAGGGTCTGACTTTTTCCCTGGGCAGAAATCTGTACACATGACTAGAGCTGGAGGCAGCGACTTGCTTTCTTGGAATGACCCTGTACTCTACATGTGAACACTGTAGGTGATGGCAGCCCCCAGGCTTCTCACCTTCTACCTCCCATCATGGAACATTGACCTGTAAGCAAGTTGGGGCAGGACAATCAGGGCCCCATTATTCTTGACTTGCTGGGCTGAGTAGAGCTTATGTCCTATAATGAGAGTTGGGTTGGTAAGTAGACCCCATCACTCTGCCAATGCTTGCCTGTAATGGAGCTTCTGCAGCAGAGCTCTGGATGGGGACCAGGAAGGCTGGGAGGAAGCTCCCTTCCTCTAGCTCCTCTAGGCTCTACCTGCAGGAAATAGAACACCTGGGGTAGATTCCTCAATACTAGCTGGGGGGCAGGCAGTGTAAAGAAAAGACTTAAATGCCATAGGCCCTGATTGTCTTGAGATTTAGTAGATTTTCATGAATGGAGTTTGTTTTTCCATTTACTGTGTGCCCTTAGGATATTTCCCCTAGACTTTAAGTGATTGCTTGTTTTTAAAATGTTGCACTAATTAAATTGTTGTTTAAGGGTCCATCCACCTCCTTATTTCACTCTTTTGGAACTCCCCGCACTCCCCCCCACCCCTGCCCTCCATAGTTAGCTGATACTCATTGTTATTTGCTAAATGCTACATAACAACTTGTTGTTCCACTGGATATATGTACCAAAATTTATCTACTCATGTTGATAGACATTTAGGTAACTTCCAGTTTGTGGTGTTGTCAACTGTACCGCTATTAGAGTGTATTCACGTCTTTTGCTGAAAATTCATGTCTTTAACATTTCTGTTAGATACACACAGAGGTGTGGAACTGCCTGTGGAACTGCTGGTCGTGTTATGTGTATGTTTAGCATTAGTGTATAATAGCTCAATGGTTTCCTAAAGCTGTTGTACCAATTTACACTCCCACCAAAAGTTTATGAAAACTCTGGATGTTCCGTATCTTCACTGATAGTTGGTGTTTTTTGTCTGTTTCATTCGTCATTCTTGTGTGCAGGCAAGTACTGCACTGTGTCTCTCATTTACATTTCTCCGATGACTAACAAAAGTTGACCACGTTTTCGCTTTCACATTTTTATTGACTACTAGGATTTTTCTCTTTGTGAATTATGAACTGTATATGTTTGAGGTTTTTTGCCCATTTTTTCTATTGGATTGTCTGTCTTATTAATTGATTAGTATAAACTCTCCATATTCTAAATGTGTTATTATTTTTTTAAGTTAATAAGATAAAATATATAAATAATGAGTCTGATATAGTTTGAGATGCCATTAAGAAAATTTTAAAACTAAGAGGTCATCTTAAAAAATTAATAAATAAAGTTTAAAAATGAAGGAGGCAATTTAGAAGTAGAAAAATATTGTGAAGTTACAGTGGTTATGGTCACTCAGGGTATGGATATTACTAAAATTGGATGTATCTCTACTCTAAAAATTCTTTAACAATAAGCACTAATTTTCAGTGAGTTCTAAGCACTATGGTAAGTGTTTTCTATCCATCATATTTAATTCTTCCAATCCTGCAGGGAAGATGATATTAAGTTCTAAGGGAGAAAATGGAGGCAAATTTGCCCAAGGTCATACACTGGGACTAAGAACTGTTGACTCCATAAGCTGGGTGATTAATACAATACTACAGAAAAAGATCAGCCAGTCTTTTAAATACACAGAACCACTGATGAACAAAAGAGCTTTAAGAGATAGAACAGAGGTCCTAAAAAAAAAATGTTAAATACAATTAGTGTTATTTATCCTGAAGAAGAAAAGTTTTGTCTAAATTATTGCTTTTAAGTACAAAAGCATCTTTTAGGGAAGCAAAATCCTTGGAAACTATAAGATATAGAAATGGATGCATATTGAAGCATGGAAGATTTTACTTATTAACAGTAACTTCCCTGGTATGGTTGACAGCAATTCAAAAATTATTGAGCGTGGCATTCAAAACTGAATCCCATTACCTGAATGCTCAATATTCCTTTCAGCCTCCTGTAAAAGCCAGCAAACATCTGGGTCCCAAATGCAACCCCATGTTTGACTTTTTGTATACAGAGTGTGTTAGTGAGTAAGGGACAGGTGGGGCTAGGTAGGGAGAGATAGTAGGGGGCTAAGTGATCAGGCTCACAGAAATCCCAGAAATGCAGAGGTGTAAAGAAACCAGAGATGAGGGAACAAATCAGACCACCCAGCCCTAGGTGTGGTCGGGGTGGGGTGGGGTGAGTAACTCCACACACCAAAGAATAACCAAAGAATAACCAAGAATAACCAAACCAGAAGTAAGCCAATCAAGATGTGATCATCAGTCCTTACTCAAACCAAGACATCACAAGAACATTAAGGGCACAAGCTCCCTGGTCAGCCCTAAATAAAAGACCATCAGTGGAGTCCCACATTGGCAGCCCTTTCAGGAGCCTTCTTACTCCTCATAGCCTTTTTTTGTATCCTTGCTTACTAAAACTCTATTGCTTTACACCCTCCCCTTTGTCTACGAGATTCATTCTTCGACTCTGTGAGACAAGAACCTAGCTCTCCCGTTTCATTATCTTGCCTTCTTCATTTAATGTCTTACTTCATCTATAAAATCTTATTTACGTACCACCTACTCTGTGACGCTCTCCCTGGTTCTCTGCCTGTGTCCAGGACAAAGTCTCACATATCTTTAAATGAGCTTTAACTGAAGCACAGATCATGTGTTATCATAACTGAAGTATTTATATATGTAATCTGACCCACAGGGTTGAGAGCTTTGACAGGGGGAAGAGGGGTCTTTTCATCATTATCTATAGCTGGCCTGTAGTAAATACTTCATATTATTAAATAAAAGAGCCGTAAACATACAAAAACTGGGGTATGCCAGAAGACAAAGCACGCTAGCACTGTGATATATGGAAGCTGACACTTGGTCTCAGTGCCAAGGGACAAGAAAGGTGGAGGACTGTGGAAAACAGAGAAAGCCCACATGGGCTAAAGTGGATCCTGCTCATGAGTTCTCATCAACTGTTGGTAAGCCAGAAAGCAGACCCTACGATGCCAAAACCTCTAATTTACTCAAGAGAAGCAGAGATCCAAAACCATTTATTCATCCGTCCATACATGTGTCTGACACCACCTGATGTTTACATCCTAATTCATTTTTTAAAAATCACTTTGCAAGCCAGAAAACAACAAAAATACATCTGTAGGTCAAATCTGGCTAGTAGGTCTTTGATTTGTAATTGCTGGCACAGAGGCGTTATTTCTGAACACCTCGTTACAACAGATTCTGCTATCCTTGTTTGCCAGGAACCTAGGGAAACATGTGAAAGACCTTTAATAAAACCAAGGCAACTAGAGCCTGGAATGGCCTGGAGAGGGCTAGTTGTCAATCTGTCTTGGATAAATTGGTCATTGACATTAAGTGTCTCAGGAGACGTGATCTTCTTGTAGGACCCATGCCCCTCTGGGGTCTGACAATCTGTGAGATTAGTCATTAAGGAAAAGCATTCAAGGAGTTACAGTGCGGGTCTACATTTGCGTTTTCTGTTCTGTAAAGCCTATGAGATTCTGCCAGGGCCTTATGTAAGCACCGTGTGTGTGTGTGTGTGTGTGTGTGTGTGTGTGTGTGTGTGTGTGTAGGAAATGACCTGGAGGCACCCAAGGGCTGACGCAACTCGGATGGTGAACTGGCTTACTCAGTGCATAGTAGCTGCTTTCTGCAACCTCACAAAAATCAGAAATAACAAAACAAAAAACAAACAAAAAACAAAAAAAAACCAGTAACAGTGACAACCCAATGTCACCCTTGTGAACTTCTCTCACGAATCCTGATCAGTAGCTTAATTCAACTAAGTTTTCAGGGACTAAAGCAAAGAGTTTCAACTTCTGCCTAAATAGGTTTAATCAGACAAAAATAAAAGGTCGTGGGACACCTGGGTGGCTCAGTCATTAAGCATCTGCCTTCGGCTCAGGTCATGATCCCAGGGTCCTGGGATCGAGTCCCGCATCGAGCTCCCTGTTCAGTGGGGAGCCTGCTTCTCCCTCTCTCAATCCCCCTGCTTGTGTTCCCTCTCTCGCTGGCTGGCTCTCTCTGCTAAATAAATAAATAAAATCTTTTTTTTTATAAAATAATAAATAAATAAAAATGAAATAAAAGATCAACTCTTATCAGGATTAAACCTGTAACTCTTGCTGTCACAGACCCATTCATTAATCAGCCTCGTAGAATTTTTTGTGAAAATTAAAGGGGATACGATAAAGGAAGTACTTCACACAGCATCCTGGAACACAGTAGTGGCCTAACAACTCTTACTAATTATTTCACTTTTGTTATTAATCACGCCAGCCAGACATAAAACGTACAAATGTTTGAAAGATAAATGGTTACTATCTGTTTAAGGATGACTGTAGGAAGTTTCTTATACCGAAGTCGACAGAATGCTGTTACAGGACGGCGAATTAGAGGCCATCAGCATGGGGTCCCAGGAAGAACGGGCTCATCTGGAGGCAATCTCACTCCCACCTGAACTCTCCCAGCACTTTGCTCCAATCCTCTGATGACCCAGGGCGTGCTCCTCCCATCACGCCAGGGAAGAGGGGATTTACTCAAGTGCTAGCAGAGAATGGGAGTCTATGTCACCAGTTCACATTAGAGCTCAAGCTGGAAATTTCTGGTACTAGGTCCAGATGAACGCTTGTTACTTTACAGGACTACAGAATTCTTAATAAAATATGAATTAATGTTGTAAAAATGAATCCTGTATTTTTGAGTGGGGAATAATACAATTACATTAAGTTATAATTTTCAGAGTTAGATTGTGAAATGTGAATATTTAATTGTAATTTGTGAAACTCTATTTTGGGATTGCTTCAAATTTTTTTTTTTTTAACATACGAGTTTACTTAAATAAATGGGGTGACCTGCGCTCTCTTCACCTGGGAGGTAGTCTGTGGTCCAACAGCCCTTCTCAAATAGGAGACTGGTCAGGGGACCTGGGTGGTGCAGTCGGTTAAGCGTCTGACTCTTGGTTTCAGCTCAGGTCATGATCTCAGGGTCTTGCGATGAAGCCTGGCATCAGGCTTCGCACTCAGAGCGGAGTCTGCTTGACATTCTCTCTCCCTCCAACTCCATCCCTCCCCCTGCTCATACTTGCTCTCTCTCTCTTTCAAATAAGTAAGTTAATCTTTAAAAAAAAAATACAATAAAATAGGAGCTTTGTCAGGACAGTAATCTCCTTGAGGTGTCAGATGTCCCTTCCTGGGATAGGGACCCTTTGCTTCACTCTTGTGCTTTTCGTACAGTCATTTCTCCGTAAAGATTCTAACAACACATAATATAACTTCATGGAAGGTTGCTGAACAGCTACGTGGGTTAGTTACGCTGCCTTACTTTACGATGATGCTGGCAGAGGCAATTTCTTTCTTGCAATTTCGGTGATGTTGCTGATACACAATTGATGTTAGTGGTAGACTCTATGCAATCATTTGGAAAAAATGAAGCCATTTCAGTAAAATGAAAAGTGTTCTGATACTCTTATGCAGCATGACTGGTATATAAAACATTGTGAGATGTTATGCTCTACTTCTCTCTTCTCGTACACACATGTGCCACATATCCACACATCTTTATATAAATGGGTGACAAACTCTTATGGAAAGGATGAATCAGCAGGAAGAAAAATGCCTTTACTCTTGCCTGGGAAGTGCAGTGGGTGCTGGACTGGGAGGAGGATGCCTAATTACAATTTGAGATAAGCAATAAGCAGTTGTCTTAGTGTAAGTGTACGGCACATATTTAGTAAAATATATCCCATATAATGCTAATCTGGCAACTCTCACTTGGAGGTAAAGAAAGAACACAACCACAATACTTGAAAGAGCCATGCGCGGGGTGGGGGAGAGAACGCCCATGGAAGTGAGCGCATGCTGTGACCGACACAGCGGATGTTCAGTGAATGCCAGCTGCTAACGTCGCCCAAACTAGGACGGGTAAATGGGAACTCCTCCTTTCCGATCCTCTAGGAGGATAACAGAAGCTTAGGAAGTCCCAAAACAAAGAACTCGGGTATATTTCAAATATTTAGATTTAACAAATTAACACCTTCAACGTCATTAAGACCCTGAGGTGATATATTATTTGTAATTACAGGATTTTTTCCCCAATGTTAACGTACAAAGTTCTAGACGTTGAGTGGTCCAGTGGATGGTTCTAAGTTTAAAACTTGCTGACAACTTCCCCCTTCAACACTGTTAGTTTATTATTTGGGCTATTAAATCCACCTGGCCCTTGTGGAGTACAGGGCCTGCGTCAGTGCTGGGCTCTGTCTCCTCCTGACAAGTGAAAAAATGGAGGTCTAGCCCAGGCTCAGAAAGCCAGACATGACGGAACAAGCTCTAGAACATGGGAGCAGGGCCTGCTTCCTGGGCTGAGATGTCACACAGGGCCCATGTTCAGACACGTCCTGCTCTTGGCGTTTAACGCTTTTCAGTTGCTGTCTTCAAATTCTTAATATAATGTGGTTTTTGAATTTGTGTTTTGTAAGTTAGGTGGGACAACAGACCATATATGTAGTACTCACATACACATAATACACAAAGTATAACCACATACGCAACAATTCCATAAATCACCAAATACCTAGTCCACTCTAAAATCCCCAAAATATGTGCTCAAAGATGCCTGTTTTTTAGCAGTTGGTTTGCTCTATTCAGCCTCTAAGCAACTTCCATCGGTTGCATTTCATTATTACGTCTTGGAAGTCTTTTTCCTTTTACAATACAGACCTCTCCCTTTTCTAACACTATTAATTTACTGGAGAAGCTGCTTCTTTTGTCCTGTCGTATGTTTCACATTCTGGAAGGAGCCTGGGTTATTGACCATTGTGGTACCTGTCCACCACGGCGAGCTTAAGCCTACCTAAAGAGGTCAAAAACGTGAAAAAGGAAAATCCTGTATTTCTTATCATTATCTATCGATGATTCACAAATCTTATTTCCAGCTCAGACCTGCCCACTGAACTTCAGACCCCTTTATCTAACTGCTTACTTGAAATTTTCACTTTCTTTACATGTCCGGAACAGAGTCCGATTTTTCACCTTCTTCCCAAAAGCACATTTGCAAAATTCCATATCCATTCATTAAATAGTCTCATCTTTCCAGTCTTTCAGACCAAATAGTTGATGTCATCCTTGCCTCCTCTTCCACCCAAACCTACGCATCTTCCTACAACAAAACCTGCTTATTGTACCTTCAGATATATACAGCACTGACCACTTCATACCACCCCCCCCCAACAGTCTGATTCAAGGCACCATCATCTCTCTCCTGGACCGGTCACAACCAGTCTCTTCACTTCTGCCCTTTCCTTGGGCATCTATTCTCAACAAAACTGTCAGAATAATCTTGTTAAAATATAAACCTAGGGACACTGGGGTGGCACAGTTGGTTAAGCACCTGACTCCTGATTTCAGCTCAGGTCTTGACCTTGGGGTCGTGAGTTCAAGCCCCATGTTGGGCTCCATGCTGGGTGTGGAGCCTCCTTAAAAATATAAAAAAATAATTTAAAAAGCATATATGTAAACCTCATCAGGTCACTGCTCCACTCACCAGCTTTGTTGGCTTCTCACCTCATTCAGCATAAAAGCCAGCGTTCTTACCATGAAGTACCTAGAGCTACAAGCTTCACATTTTCCAGCCTCCCGTTAACTTTCTGACTTTATCTCACATTCTATCGCCTCTTCTCTATTTTTGTCTTGTCGACTCTGCTTTTCCTGCTGTTGCGCCACCATCCCACACGTGCTCACGTGGGAACTTGCTATTCCCTCTGCCTTGAATGCTATCTCCTAACCCGTTTTATTGATAATCCTCATTAAAATATCAACTCCCTCAATATTTCATATTTTCCTTTGCTGATTTTTCTCTTTAGCATTATCAGTTTGTAACCGTTCTAGTCTCAATATTTATGTTGCCTCATAATTAATATGTTCAAACCTAATGCCCAATGTGATGGTGTTAGTAGGTGGGGCTTTGAGGAGGCACTGAGGTCAAGAGGGTGGAGCCCTTGTGAATGGGATTAGAGTCCTCATAAAATAGATCCCACAGAGCTCCCTCACCCCTTTAGCCGCAAGAGGACATAGTAAGAAGACATCCACCTATGAACCAGGTGCAGACTCTCACCAGAAAATGAATCTACCAGTGCTTTGATTCTGGACTCCCTCTCCTCCAGAACTATGAGAAATGCAATTCTATTGTTTATGAGCCATCTAGTTTGTGGTATTCTGTGACAGCAACCCAAATACACTAAGACAATGACTTCTCTTATTTGTTGTCTCTTCTACTAGAAGGAAAGCAACCCGAGGGCACGATTTATTATTATTTTTTTATGTACTACTATATTCTCAAAAGCTAGGAACAGAGCTATGCACTAAGAACCACTCCAGGACTCAATATGAACTCGCTGAGTAAACGTGGTATAATTATCATCTTCCTCCTCCTCCTCCTCATATTCATTTTATTCTACGCATGTGAGAACTTTTCTTTAATTTGCAGCTATGTGGTGCCTCCTTATTTATCTATCTGCTTCTCTTTCCTCTTTAGATGTTATCCTTTTCAGAAACAGGTTGACCACAATCCTGAAGACCTTCTGTGTCCACAGTTTTTTCTACCTCGGTGGTCATTGGTATGATATCAGTAGCTCTAATTAGCTCACTAGAAAATTTCTTCTTTAGTGCGCAGGACTGCTTCTGTTTCTGGTCCTCCAGGCACAGAGACACCAAGAAGACAAAGTTAATTAGGCACTTCGGAGTCTAGACAATTGCATGACAAAATCAAGCCGGAGGATTTCCATTTTACCCTGAAGGTTGGTAGAGTTCGTGACTGTGAGAAGTGCTTCCAAGATGCCGTGGTAGAAAACGCTGCTAATCAAGCTATCATTGAAAGTCAGTTCAGCCCTGAAATGGATGGTCTGCCTGTCTGCCTAGAGTAAAGGCCGCTGGCTTTCTGTTGATGATTTGCAATGTTCCTGATAGAGGATCAGCTCCCCCTTCACCCCAAGGTTTTCTTCTGCAGCCTGCTAGGCTGTCAACTTGGCAAGGGATCTAATGAGAATAATGTAAGTTAGAAGGTGTGATGTACAACAGTGGTTCTCAACTGGGGCCGATTCAGTCTGGAAAAGTAAATAAACAACGTCTGTGGACATTGTTGGTTGTCAGAGGTGGGGACATGCTACTGATATCTAGCGCATAGTGACCAGGGTTACTGCCAAACATTCTACAATGCACAGGATAAACCCCAACAACAAAAAAGTTATCTGGTCCAAAATGTCAATAGTGGTTTGGTAGAGAAACACTGTTATTGAAGACTCATACCTTGAGTATACAAGTCGTAATCCTATCACTTAAATTATAAGCAGCATATAAGAAAAACAGTCACCTCTGTCTTCACTTGGATTCAGGGATCACACACTTTCCTGCTTATTCTTTTATCTCTTTCAGCAAACTTTCTGAGTCTCCTTGGCCATTTGTCCTTATCTCCCAGATCTTTAAAGTTGTCATGACTCAGGGGTCAATCTTGAATCTTTTTGTTCTACATACGTCTTAGGCAATCTAGTCTTAGGGCTTAAAACAACAATGACATGTTATTGACTCCCAAGTTTACACTATTTCAGACTGAGAACTCTAGACTAGCATAACCAACTGCCACTTGACTTCTCTATTATGTGCTTATTAGATATTTCAAGCCCAGTACATCTAAAATGATATTTCCAGAGGAGAGGCCCAAGATGGGGGTGCAAAAAAGACCCAAACTCACCTCCTCCTGTGGACATACAAAATTCACACCTGCGTCTGCACGGCAAAGGAGAGAGGAGGTAGATAGAGAATGGCAGGAGAGATGGAGACACAGTAATGATGGAAACCCCACTCCAGTGTTACAAACTGTAGTTCGGAGGGATATCACTGAGGGCCCCAGACGGATTTGGCCAACCCGGGGCAGAACTAAAAATGAAAAACCAAACCAAACTAAAAGACCCACTGGTTTAATGGGCAATAAGAGAAGAACAAAGATGGATGTATAACAATTCTAGATTTTAAGCTATACTAAAAAACTATAGTCATCTAAACAGTACGGTACCAGCACAAACAAAGGTACATAGATCAAAAGAACAGAATTGAGAGCCCAGAAATAAACCCATGCTTGATTATTCACCAGGCAATGAATCAACCAGTGCTTTGATTTTGGACTCCCTCTCCTCCAGAACTATGAGAAATACAATTCTATTGTTTATGAGCCATCTAGTTTGTGGTATTCTGTGACAGCAACCCAAATACACTAAGACAATGACTTATCTTATTTGTTGTCTCTTCTACTAGAAGGAAAACAACCTGAGGATGGGATTTATTTTTCTATTTTATGTACTCTATATTCTCAAGAGCTAGGAACAGAGCTATGCAATAAGAACCACTCCAGGAGGTACTCAATATTAACTCGCTGAGTAAATGTGGTATAATTATCATCCCCTCTTGATTATATAAGTAATCTATGACAACAGAGGTAGGAGTATACAATGGGGAGAGAACAGTCATTTTAATAAATAGTTCTGGGAAAACTGGACAGCTACATGCAAAAGGGTACAAGTGGACCACTTGTTTATATCATATACAAAAATAAACTCAAAATGGATTAAAGACCTAAATTTGAGACCTGAAATCATAAAATTCCTAAAGGAAAATGCAGACAGTACTCTACTGGTTATTGCCCTCAGCACATACTTATGGATATGTCTCTCCAGGAAAGGTAAACAAAAGCAAAAATAAACAACTGGGAGTACATCAAACTAAAAAGCGTTTGCAGAACAAAGGAAACCATAAACAAAATGGAAAGGCAACCTATTGAATATGAGAAGGTAGTTACAAATGATATAAGTGGTTAATATCCGAAACAGATAAAGAACTCACAAAATGCCACAAAATCCCCAAATAATCCAACTAAAAATGAGCAGAGGGCCTGGATAGACATTTTTCCAAAGAAGACACACTATGGCCAAGAGACACATGAAAAGATGTTCAACATCACTAATCATCAGGAAATGTAAATCAAAACTATAATGAGATGTCACCTCACACCAGCCATAATGGCTACTATCAAAAATATAGACATAACAAATGTTGGCGAGGAAGTGAAGAAAAGGGAGCCCTCCTGTACTATTGGTGGGAATGTAAATTGGTGCAGCCGCTACAGAAAACAGTACAGACGTTCCTCAAAAAAATTAAAGATAAAAGTACCATAAAATACCACCATGGGTATTTACTTGGGGAAAATGAAAAGTCTAATTTGAGAAGATGAAGGTACCCTTATGTTTACTGCAGCAGTATTTACAGTAGCTAAATTATGGAAGCAACTCAAGTGTCCATCGACAAATAGATAAAGAAGATGTGGTAAGTGGAATATTAATTAGCCCTAAAAAGAATGAGATCTTGCCATTTGTGACAGCATGATGGACACAGAGGTACTATGCCAAGTGAAATAAGTCAGACAGACAAACTCGAACACCAGATGATTTCACTTATATGCGGAGTCTAAAAATCAAAAGCAAGTAACCAGCCAACCAACCAACCAACCAAACAGGAAACAGACTCGTAAATACAGAGAACTGGTGGTGGCCAGAGAGGAAGGGGGTTAGGAGATGGCAAAATAGGTAAAAGGGATTAGGAGGTATAAACCCCCAGCTGTAAAAGTAAGTAAATCACAGTTTTAGAAGTGCAGCCTAGGGGATATAGCCAATAATATTGTAGTAACTGTATGGTGACAGATGGTAACCACACTTACTGTGGTGAGCATTTCATAATGTATATAATTGTCAAAGCACTGTTTGTGCACCTGAAACTAGTATAAAAACGTGTGTCAACTATACTGTAATAAAAAATAATAATAAAATAAAACTTTTGTGGCTTCTTACTGGCTAACAGAAGTAAAATAAAATAAATTGAAAAAAAAATAAAATGAAATAAATTAAATTAACAACTTCTGCTTCTCTCTCCTTCAGAAACGTGTTCCACACCCAGTAACTCAGCTGAAGGTCAGATCCAAAATATTGCAGTCACATTCGATCTTCCTTTTTCTCAGGCCCACATTTCATCTGCCAGCAAAAAGTGATAGCTTTAACTTCAAAATACATCTAGAATCTGATCCATTCTTATTACTTCCACTGACCCAGTGTCTTAGTCCATTTAAGCTGCGATAACAAAATACCATAGCCTGGGAAGCTTAGAAACAACAGGCATTAAGGACAGCTCTGGAAGTTAGAAGTCTGAGAGGCAAGTGCCAGCACGGTTGACAGGCGCACACTCCTCACCGTATCCTCACAGGGCGGAAGGGGCTAGGGAGCCACAGCGTCTCTTTCACAGTAGCGCCAACCCCACTCATGGGAGGCCTACCTCATGACCTAGGCACCTCCCGAAGGCCCCACCTTCTAACACCATCACCCTGGCTGTTAAGATGCCGACACAGATTTTAGGGTGACAGCAACATTCAGACTCTAGAACTCAGGGTCAAACCACCTTCATGTGTTGCCTTAATCACAGCAAGAGCCTCCTCACCACTCTGGACCACTGCTCTGTGCAGTGAGGTCAATGAGGTCAATGACCAAAGAGCTCTCAGCATTCAAAAACATGTGAAAGCGTGTTTGCAGACTTACACAGAGAAGTCATAAACCACTATGTTTTTTATAAATGAGACATAATTATTGTTGCGAATTTTAACCCTTTTCTTTTATCGATTTCACAAATTCCCACAAATGTGGTGACTTACACAACACTAATGTATTTTCTTATAATTCTGTAGGTTCAGAAATCTGACAGAGGTCTCGCTGGACTCAAATCAGGGTGTCCGCGAAGCTGTAATCCTCCTGGGGAAAATCGGTTTCTTGTCCTTTTCCAGATTCTGGAGCTATTCTGCATTCCTTGGTCTGTGGCTCCCTTCTTGAATCTTCAAAGCCAGCAGAGATGAGTCTACTCTTCCACATATTCTATTAATCTCCACACCCACCTCCTTTCCCTACTTTTAAGGACCCTAGTGATTACACTGGACAAACTGAGATAATTCAGGAAAAATTCCTTATCAGTTGATTAGCAATCTTAACTCCCTATGCATTCTTAATTTCTCTCTGCCATGGAAGTTTTCATATTTCCAGTTTCTGGAAATTAGGACAGGATACCTGTGGCAGCAGTGGGCGGGGGTATTTTTCTTATTACCACACTGGTTAGAGTTCTTCCTACTGCAGTGCTAAAGTTGGGATCCTTGCTGCTTAGCAAGGACAAACAACTCACATTCTATATTTACAACATAGAACATCAAAGGAGAATAATTTATCATAAATGAAATACTGAAGTTTAAACCAAACAGTCTTTCATGGGAACATTCCTTCATTAAAAAAAAAAAAAAAATCAAGTCAAAGAAAAGAATTCTGTTTTGACATGGAATGTGTTCCAACACCAACTTTTCAAGACTTCAGTCATAAAAATCAAGTAACATTTCAACTTCTCTCTTCTTTGGTCAATTCATCTGCTTCTCCATATATTCATTTCATTGCGTTAATAGTAATAACAATAATCAGCTGAGCACCTGCTTCGTGCTGAGCTCAGTTGTTAAGTGTTTTATCACATGATTCATTTAAGCTCGCATAGCATTTTGAGAGAGATGACACTTCCTTGGCGCAGACTGACGTGTCTGCCCCAGTAAGACACAGAGTGGGCATTTGAACTGAAGCAAGAAAGCCCGTAGAGGTTTCAATGACTCTCCATGGGGAATCCAGAAAGACAGAAGAGACCCATCTGGCATTCACGAGTCTCAAATCCAATCCAGTCATTTTTGTCACTGATCAGGCAAAAGATAAAAATTATGCTGATGAAGCGTTTTTTGTTTTTGTTTTTTTTAAGGGCCTCTTCTGCCCTGGAGAGCCCTCCTTCGTAAACAAGTAGTTTGGGAAAAGCCAATTTTCAGTGGGCATGTTCACTGTGTTCTTCCTTTGGAGAGAATATCCAATTCCAGGAATATTTTTGCCAGCAATAAATTCATTTTAACCGGAAAAGTTACAGAGGATAATCTTAAGTGCCTGCAGAGCAGAAATGACAAGTCAGAGGAACCATCCATTACGTTCACTGGTAATTGGATACAAAGTGCTGACCCTAAAAGATTGTACTCCAATAATGCAATTATTTGCCAAAAATCTTAATAAAAAGCATATTTCTTCTCCTCATGCTTCTCAGAGGCAAGCCACAGTAAAAATCTCAACCAAAGACAAATACGAAAATTCAGAATACTTGAGGTTCTGGTTACATACCTGCTCTCTGATCTTATGCTAAGAAGATGAATATAAACGGTGCTGTCAGGAACCAAAACATTGCTAACTGTGACACCATAAATCATCTCCATTAGTAAATGTAGGGTCAGTTTCTCATCTATTTCAGACTATTTTAAACTCACACTTCATTATCTCATGATATGCCTGAATGAATCTGGGTGGTTTGATACTGCAAGTGGGTCAGCAGTCAAATCAACTTGTCTTTACTGGCTGAGCTCCCAGAGGGTCCTGGAGGCTGCACTTCCGGGGACAGGCTGCATCACCTCATCTGTCCTCCAGCTGCTGGATTGATGGGACTCCCTGTCTTCTTCTGCAGAAAACCGATTTTATCTTCCCTCCCACTGGGGGATGTGAGGATAGGCTAAGTTTGTGCCTACACACCTCACTGGTTCCGCCATCCAGGTAGAGCCGGGATGTCCATCTCCTTTCCCAAACCAGAATGACAGCATGACCTTTCACTTCAAAATTCTGTTCCATCTTTAAAGACACTAATTTGCAAAACCAAGTTGCCTTTCATGCTTTAAAGTTGAGATCTATCAGGGGATCTTTTTTTTTTTTTTCTCAAATGACAAAGATAAATTTAATGAAATATGTGCAAGACCTGTGCATTTACAAACGACAAAATATTTTTAAGAAAAATGTAAAAGATTTATTTATTTTTTATTTATTTATTTTTTATTTAAAATATCAGGGGATCTTAAACATCAACAGCTTCTGGGGTTGTTAAATCTCTAGAAATTGCATATAAAATATTGTGTGTAAAGAAGAAAATATGGGTTTTTGGGGGTTTTGTTTTGTCTTGTTTTTTTAGAGAGAAGAATTCATCAGATTTAAAACAAAAAGAAAAACAAACAAACAAAAAAGGTCTCATGGTCCTGTAGTAGTTTAAAACCACTTGGAAAGACAAAAGATAAAGGGTTTTCCTTCCCTAAAATCAAAATGTAAACCCTGAGCATACTAGTGTTGTAGTTTTGCTTTGACAGGTATTGATGCTTGTTCAATATCAGAGATCATTTGGAATAAAGCTAAACATAAACAAGTAAACAAACAGAAAACGAAAACAGATAAATTAGGTGCTTGTGATTGGCAACTGGGGGAGGGGAACCCTCCAATACACAAAATATTGTGAAAGGAATACGTAGGACTGCACAACAGAAACCAGCCTGCATCCTACATTTTCTGCTGTCAGAAGCCATAGAAAATCACCACATCCAAAAGCTTGCCATAATTAATCATAGCAGGTTCCTTCCCTCTGTATGATTTCCTCTTATGTACGGATATCAGTGAAAATACAGCAAGATAAGAGCTGCCATCAAGCTAAGTACAGAATGCTTCAAGCAATTACAAGGAACACCTAACCTAGTTTAAGGAGTCGATGGATAGGGAAAGCCTTTTTAGAGGAGTTGAAATCTTAAGTTTAATGCTCAACTATAAAAGGTCAGTATTAGCTAGGCGAGGATGAGCTAGGAGAGCAAGGAGGGAAAGAGCATTCCTTGACAAGACGAATAGGATATTCAAAAGCCCAGGGACTGAACAGAACATGGGTGTATCCTTAATAAACTGAAAGAAGTTCCAAATGGCTACAGATTAAAATGAGAGGTCTCATGTCTTCTATGATCATACTAAGTAGCCTGCTCTCAGTCGCCAGTGAATTTCCATATTAAATTCCTTTATAGTACAAATTGCCATCTGAAACCACATTTATTCGGTCATTCATTCAACAAATACCAACTGAGAACTTTGGTCAACATGTCAAGCTCCATTCTTGTTGTTGGGGAGAGAGTGGGGAACAAAACAGACCATATTTCTGCTATAATTTACTCATTTATTTACTATCTATTTATCCCACACTCTATAAAATGTCCATTCCATGTGGGCAAAAATCTTGTCTGCCTTCCATATTATTCTCTGCCTAGTATCCAGAACAGTGCTTAGAATGTAAGAGGTGCTTAGAATGTAAGAGGTGCTTAGAATGTAAGAGGTGCTTAGAAAGTTTGCTGAATGAACAAATCAAAGAAAGATATAGCAAGAAATGAAATTGGAGAGGTAATGAATTGGGTTTCTGAAGCTTTTTATAAGCCATGTTAGGAAGACCAAACCTTATTATTATTTTTTTTAAGATTTTTATCTATTTGTGAGAGAGAGACAGAGATAACGAGAGAGAGCCCAAGTGGGGAGGAGAGGGAGAAGCAGATGCCCCACTGAGTAGGGAGCCCAATGCGGGACTTGATCCCAGGACCCTGAGATCATAACCTGAGCTGAGGGCAGATGCTTAATGACTGAGCCACCCAGGCTCCCCCAAACCTTATTTTCTAGGCAATGTAGAGTCACAAAGTATTTCAAGGAACGATGTAATACAATAAGACTTCTGCTTAAAAAGACCATTCTCACTACATTATGGAGCATGGGTTGGTATGGGGAGACTGGAGACAGAATAACTGTTTTCTATCATTGCTTCCTCCTTGAACCACTTTGTTCTATGGATTCCAGTCCCCCATTATCACCTGATTTTCTGTTCTGTCCTCGGGCCCTTTTAACACTGGAAAGCCCACATGGCTGTCATTGGACTTCTCCATCTCATTCTTTTCTTACTCAACCTCATTCCATCCTTTCGTTTTAAATACCATTTATATTTGCGTATAACACCCAGTGCACCATATGCAAATAATGAATCATGAAACATTACATCAAAAACTAAGGATATATTGTATGGTGACTAACATAATAAAAAAATTATAAATAAATAAATAAATAAATACCATTTATATGCTAAAAATTCCAAATATTTTTCACCAGAGGGACCTCTTTTTTGAAGTCTATATTCTCATTAGGGATTTCGCATTAGCTATTCCTTCTATCTGGGATGTTCCTTTCTTATGAATGGATACAAGTTTTTCTCTCCTCTCTTTTAAATCTTGAAGCCCTTCTCAGTAAGGTCTTCTCTGACCCTAGATTAAAACGGACCCCTCCTTTTCCTTACTCCTTATATCTTCCCACTCCTTTTATTGTGTTCATGTAACTTAATATGTTCTAACATGCTACATGTTCTACTTATTCATTGTCTATATTCTCTTCTTCCCCAAATATAAGCTACTGGAAATCAGAGATTTTTAGCTATTTTGTGCCCCCCAACAGATTCATGCACATATACACATGTAATAGCACTAAATTATCATTACTCATTAGTAACATGCAACAAAATCGATAACAAAGCAATAAAACTGTAGTAGCTGTAAGTTATTGGGCACTACAATGTGCCAAGAAAGAAGCCAGACCCTAAGGATGTAAATATGAAAATGTCATCCTTGGTGTAGCAGACCTTGTCTGTGTGTGTGTCTGTGTGTATACATTCCTTCCAATAGCTATTCCAACAGCAAAGAGTAGAATAGGTACTTAATAAAAGTTTTTGACTGACTCATGACTCAAAATATGCTCTAATTTTTGAATTGGACTGTATACAAAGAAACTCATAAAGTGAGGTACTTAACAGGTTTTATGCAGGACAAAACTTAAAAGAATAGTGGTGAGTTATGTGTATATGCAATTTTAAGTGTGTAAAATTCCTGCATTAAGTGCAGTAAATAAAAAAACTTTAATGTTACCCTTTTACTTTTGGGGTAGTTTTGCACAGTGGTTAAATGTTAGTCTGGGTTTTGATTCCAACTCTTTAGCTGTGTGAACTAGGGCAGGTAACTTGACCTTTATGAATTTCAATTTTATTTGGAAAACTGAAATAACATTGCCTAATGCATGCTTTGTTCGGGTGAGTCAGAACTAAATGGGGTATTATCTGTAAAGATCTTACAGTGACCAGTGCTTAGTCAAAATTTCGTTTGATGACGTTCAACAAATATTATACGTGTATCTACTAACTATTTGGCACTGTCTTTAGTTTTGAATATACAGTGATACAGAGCTGGCATGTTCTCTGCATTTACTATTGTCTTCATTCATTGCCATAATTAGCAGTTACTCTCTTTTCATTAAATTTTGACTTATATATTTTCCTTCCTTTTCCACTGTGACAACTCAATCCAACTGAAGAAATTCAACTTAGAGAGCAAATCTCCTATGTTACTCTAATATGGAGACAAACTCAGTATGGTTTGGCCACTGTCTATACCTACATTCATTCGGTGGAGAATCATGTCATACTGGGGTATCGCCAGTGACCCAGAGCCTTCATGTAATGCTGACATTGCCCAGAGCCTCTGAAGGGAAGGTAACGTGGGAGCCATTTTATGAAATTGATTCACTGTCTTGAAGATTTCTTCCTTATTTTGCAAAGGTTAAAGAAGAAGGATATTCTAGACCCTGAGGAGACGCCATCATCTCTGAGATAACTTACTTTCTAATGAAGAGGCTTTGTAAGGGCAGGAGATGAGGGCAGACTAGCTTGAAGGTTTGCGCTGATACAATTAAGTATTCCCTTGCTGAGCAGAAGAATCAAAGTGGCCAAAAACAAGCAAACAAGTGAACAAGGCTTTCTGCCAGGAAAGTAAAATATTGGTTTTTAAAACTCAACACTCAAGGAAAGGCTTCAAGATCAATGTCTTTAGTTTAAGATAGTCAGCTTATGTTTCCTAAATTCTATCCCAGACTAAGTTACTCTTCCCAACTCTTTTTTAAAATATTTTATTTATTTATTTATTTATTTATTTATTTGAGAGAGAGAGTGAGAGAAAGAGAGCACACGCCTGAGGGCAGAGGGAGAGAGAGGAGCAGACTCCCCACTGAGCAGGGATCCTAAAGCTGGGCTTGTTCCTAGGACCCTGGGATCATGACCTGAGCCAAAGGCAGATGCTTAACCGACTGAGCCACCCAGGTGCCCAACTCTTTTCTAGGAGAAAATGACAAATACATCTGTCCGACAGAGGGCTTGCATCCAAAATTTATAAATAGCTTTTATGGCTCAAAGACAAATAATCTGATTTAAAAATGTACAGAAGATTTGGACACCTCACAGGAGAAGATAAACGAATGCACGCTAAGCACATGGAAAGATGCTCAACATCATTAGTTAGAAGCGGAACGTGAATTAAAAACAAAAGGAGATACCACTGCAGACCATTAGAGTAACTAAATGGTAGTGATAATAAATGATAATATTGTATAAAGGTGAAGATATAGAGCAACTGGAGCTCTTATACATTGCCGGTAGAAATGTAAAATGGTCCAAGCACTTTTGAACAATTTGGCAGTCTCGTACAAAAGTAAATATGTACTTATCATATGAACCAGCATTCCAATACTCGGCATTTACACAAGAGAAATGCAAATGTACCTCTACAGACAGACTTGTTCAAAAACGTTCATAGCAGCTTTATTCATAATAGCTTTGACCTGACAACACTCCAAATGGTGAACACATGAATATATAAACAAACTATTATAAATACACATAATGGAATATTACTCAATAGCATAAATGAATAAACTACTGATGTACAAAACAGCACGAATACTTCTCAGAAACATCATGGTGATGAAAGAAGCTAGACACAGATGACTACATATTGTGTTATTCCATTTACATTAAACCACAGAAAAAACAAAATCAACTCTACCAAACAGATCAAACATTGATTCTGGTGGGAGATATGAGATGAATTTGTCTGGGAAAAGGCAAAGAGAACTTTTGGGGGAAAATATGGAAGAGTTTTAAATCTGACAGGGATGGTATGTATATGAATGTATGACTACATTTGTTTCAACTCATTAACATGCACACTAAAATGGTTATGTTTTATTGTATGTAAATTATAACTCAATAAACCTGATTTAAAACAATGACTAAGTTAATTCCAAGGTAACGTATGGTTTTTGGTGCTATTGTAAATGGGATGGATTCCCTAATTTCTCTTTCTTCAGTCTCATTATTCGTGTATAGAAATGCAACTGATTTCTGAGCATTGATTTTGTATCCCACCACATTACTGAATTGCTCTATAAGTTCTAATAGTTTGGGAGTGGATTCTTTTGGGTTTTCCATATAGAGTATCATGTCATCTGCGAAGAGAGACATTTTGACTTCTTCTTTGCCGATTTGGATACCTTTTATCCCTTTTTGTTGTCTTATTGCTGTTGCAAGGACTCCTAGTGCTATGCTGAATAATAATGGTGAGAGTGGGCATCCTTGTCGTGTTCCTGATCTTAAGGGAAAGGCTTCCAGCTTTTCCCCATTGAGAATGATATTTGCTGTAGGCTTTTCATAGATGGTTTTTATGAGATTGAGGAATGTACCCTCTATCCCTACACTCTGAAGGGTTTTAATCAGGAAAGGATGCTGTATTTTGTCAAATGCTTTTTCTGCATCTATTGAGAGAATCATATGATTTTTGAATTTTTCCTTCTGGATAAAATCTATGACACTGATAGATTTGCAAATGTTGAACGACGCTTGCATCCCAGGGATGAATCCCACTTGGTCATGATGGATAATCCTTTGAATGTACTATTGGATTCTATTAGCCAGGATCTTGTTGAGGATTTTGGCGTCCATATTCATTAGGGAAATTGGTCTGTAATTCTCCTTTTTGATGGGGTCTTTGCCTGGTTTGGGGATCAAGGTAATATTGGCCTCATAGAATGAGTTTGGTAGCTTTCCTTCTGTTTCTATTTTTTGAAATAGCATTAGGAGAATAGGTATTATTTCTTCTTTGAATGTTTGGTAGAATTCCCCAGGAAAACCATCTGGGCCTGAAGTTTTGTTTTTTGGAAGGTCGTTTATCACTGACTCAATCTCTTCATAATTAATTGGCATGTTTAAAAAATCAATTTCTTCCTGTTTCAGTCCTGGTAGTTTATAGGTTCGTACGTTACCTTGGAATTAACTTAACCAGAGACATAAAGGATCTATATTCTAGAAACTATAAATCACTCTTGAAAGACATTGAAGAAGACACAAAAAGATGGAAAAATATTCCATGCTCATGGATCGGAAGAATTACCATTGTTAAAATGTCCATGCTACCCAGAGCAATCTACACTTTCAATGCTATCCCGATCAAAATACCAATGTCATTTTTCAAAGAACTGGAACAAATAGTCCTTAAATTTGTATGGAACCAGAAAAGGCCCCGAATCGCCAATGATCTGTTGAAAAGGAAAAACAAAGCTGGGGGCATCACAATGCCAGATTTCGAGCTGTACTACAAAGCTGTGATCACAAAGACAGCATGGTACTGGCACAAAAAGAGACACATAGACCAGTGGAACAGAAGAGAGAACCCAGAAATGGATCCTCGGCTCTTTGGGCAACTAATCTTTGATAAAGCAGGAAAAAACATCCAGTGGAAAAAAGACAGTCTCTTCAATAAATGGTGCTGGGAAATTGGACAAGTACATGCAAAAGAATGAAACTTGACCACTCTCGCACACCATACACGAAGATAAACTCCAAATGGATGAAAGACCTCGATGTGAGACAGGAATCCATCAAAATCCTACAGGAGAGCATAGGCAGCAACCTCTATGACATCGGCCACAGCAACCTTTTTCATGACACATCTCCAAAGGCAAGAGAAACAAAAGATAAAATGAACTTGTGGGACTTCATCAAGATAAAAAGCTTCTGCACAGCCAAGGGAACAGTCAAAAAACCTAAGAGGCAGCCCATGGAATGGGAGAAGATATTTGTAAATGACACTACAGATAAAAGACTGGTATCCAAGATCTACAAAGAACTTCTCAAACTCAATTCACAAGAAACAAACAAATCATAAAATGGGCAGAAGATATGAATAGACACTTTTCCAATGACGACATACAAATGGCTAACAGACACATGAAAAAATGTTCAAAATCATTAGCCATCAGGGAAATTTCAAATCAAAACCACACTGAGATACCACCTTACGCCAGTTAGAATGGCAAAAATGGACAAGGCAAGAAACAACAATTGCTGGAGAGGACGTGGAGAAAGGGGATCCCTCTTACACTGTTGGTGGGAATGCAAGTAGGTACAGCCACTCTGGAAAACAGTGTGGAGGTCCCTTAAAAAGTTAAATATTGAGCTACCCTATGACCCAGCCATTGCACTACTGGGTATTTACCCCAAAGATACAGACGTAGTGAAGAGAAGGGCCATATGCACCCCAATGTTCATAGCAGCATTGTCCACAATAGCTAAATTGTGGAAGGAGCCAAGATGCCCTTCAACAGATGACTGGATTAAGAAGTTGTGGTCCATATATACAATGGAATATTACTCAGCTATCAGAAAGAACGAATTCTCAACATTTGCTGCAACATGGATGGCACTGGAGGAGATAATGCTAAGTGAAATAAGTCAAGCAGAGAAAGACAATTATCATATGGTTTCTCTCATCTATGGAACATAAGAACTAGGAAGTTCGGTAGGGGAAGAAAGGGATAAAGAAAGGGGGGGTAATCAGAAGGGGGAATGAAACATGAGAGACTATGGACTATGAGAAACAAACTGAGGGCCTCAGAGGGGAGGGGATTGGGGGAATGGGATAGGCTGGTGATGGGTAGTAAGGAGAGCACGTATTGCATGGTGCACTGGGTGTTATACGTAACTAATGAATCATCGAACTTTACATCAAAACCAGGGATGTACTGTATGGTGACTAACATAATATAATAAAAAAAATTAAAATAAAACAATGAGTAAGAGAATTAGATCTGGGTCTGGGACAGAGATATAATTTTGACAAAGGCAATATACCAAAAATATTGAAAGTTGTGTGATAGGATAAGAATCACTAAGACAGAGCATATATACAGAAGAGGAGGAAAGGAACGAAAAGAAAGAGAAGGGAAGGTGAGAGAAACAAAAGAAAGAGAGAAGGAAGAAGGAGGGAAAGTTGGATTCTGGACACTCAACCTTAAAATGATTACAAAAAGGAGAGAAACTCTCCAAGGAACTTCAAGTAAGTCACCAATGGAATAGGAAGTAAATCCAGCATTGATGTTCTGAACACCAAAAGAAAATATGTCAAGTGGGGGGCAGTCAAATATATCAAATATTCCTGATAAAGAAGATGAGATTATGACTGTCCATTGTCGTTAGCAAGGTGTAGACCAGTGGTGATCTTGGTAAAAACAGTTTCCATGGAATGGCGAGGAAAACCCAGTTAGAGTGAGCTTAGGAAAAAAACTGAGGAGAGAAAGTAGAGACAGAGGTAGTAGAGATGACTTATTAGGAATGTTTTAAAACACAGAGAAACAAAAAATAAGTTTTTACTTTTCAAGGTAAAAGAAGTAACAATGCTAAGTTTAGGAGCTGATGAAAGCAATGAGGTAGTAACAAGAGAGGACAATTTCTGCATCTATGCCCTTGAGTAAGTGACGGGGAGTCAAGTATATAGTGAAGGGATTAGCCTTAGGTAGAAGCATGGAGACATCACCTGTGTTAACAAGTAGAAGGTGGACTAAGTGTGTGGATGCTACTAGATAAGTATATAAATAATTTCACTGGATCTTTATACATTCTGACTTCGAAATCATTGAAAAAGTTGCTTACAAACAAGGAGCCCTGTGCATTCACACTGGCTCTTTCCGCTCCCATTGACATGATCTGACTTCATATGCTTATTTGACACTAAGAGGAAAACACCTTGTAGACGATTCATTTAAACATTAATGTACGACACGAATGTTCTCAACAACATTCCTGAGAAAGCGGAGCGTGTTCGTGGGAACCCTGTCCGTGACAGTCCACTGTCCTGAAAGAAAATCTGTTTCACTGGAGCAGCCCCTCTCCTGCTCAGGAATCTCCCCAGATTTGGAGCCCAGCGTTTGAACATTCACTGCTCACTTTATTCTCCCCTCAGGAGCAGCAGAGCCAAACCAGTCGAGGGTGGAACTTCCCAAGTCGTGTTTCTAAAAACACTCTTCTGGGCAATGATGTTTGGCATCCCAGAAATAACAAGTGGGGAATGTCTTTATATACACGATCACATGTGAAGGTCTGAAAGGCCTGCAGTAAAGAGATTTTCACACTACTGACTTAGTGTTCTGAAACTGCTTACACATGGAACCACAGTTCCTCACATTTTTTTTTTTTTAAATTTAGTACAACATATTGGCCATCTGTAAAAGCATTCTTCTGAAGATCAACTTCAGGACTTAGAAGGTGACGATCCAGGAGGCATCTGCCCCTCCACAGGTTCAAGGCCTAGAGACTCTCTCTCAGAACGTGTTCTCTGGAGCTCGGGGACTTGTAAAATATGCAAATTCCTGGATCCGCTGTGTAAAAATCCCTGGGGCAGGGTCCAGGAAATTTGCATTTACTAAGCGTCCCTGGTGATTTTTATGCACTCGAGAGTTTGAAAACTACTTCCTCCAAACGTGGTGCCCAGACCATGGGCATTGGCATCATCGGAGCCTGTTAGAAATGAAGAATCTCAGGCCCCCTTGCAAAAGAAGGAATCAGAACATGCACTTTGACAAGATCATCAGGGAATTTGTATGCACATCCCAGTCTGAGAAGCACTGTCCTGAGCACTATTAAGCTCTCTCAGGGGAATATTTTATTTCTCAAATTCTTCAAAAGGGAATTTTCTAATTCTCATGGACCTTTCTTGTCACTCAAATCACGCCCAATAGGTAAATGTCATCACTTACATTTAGGGGGCCATGGATGTCACTTAGAATCACAGTCAGAGAGCTTGAAGTTCACGTGGTGTTCAGCATCGGGTGAGGGTTGATGGTAGGAAATTTATTCCACGGCCATGTACCCAAGCTCATATTTATTAATTCTTTGCAAGGCTACTTTTTTTTTTTTAAAGACTTTATTTATTTGATAGAGAGAGAAACAGAGAGAGCACAAGCGGGAAGAGCAGCAGGCCGAGGGTAATGGAGAAGCAGGCTTCCCATTGAGCAGGGAGCCCGACATGGGGCTCAATCCCAGGACTCTGGGATCATGACTTTAGCCAAAGGCAGACGCTTAACCAACTGAGCCACCCAGGGGTCCCTCAAGGCTACTTTGAAGACATGTATGTAGAACCCGAAAGGTAAGCCTAATAGCAGATTATAGTAACAATAAGAATAAAAATGTTGCCAACAGTGAGCTTTCACCATATGCCTGGTGTTGTGAGTCTATGTGTTTGTGTAAGTGTATGCATAAAAATTTATACCCGGTCACAACCCTAAGAGGCCAGTATTATTCTCGGTACCCCAAAAGAGGGCATAATCTTCACAGAATCCGTTACTGGGAAAAATGAATGAAAAGTTGAAGAAAGAAAAAAAAAACTATATGAATTTTTCTGGGCAAGTAAATTAGAATGCAATAAAGGCTTAACTGTAAATAAAGTAAAATCCAAACCATAAAACTTTCTTAAAATAAAAGGAATATGTTTTACAGTTTAATTGATTTGGAGGTAGAAATTGCTAAGAGGGATCTGATTACCTTGCTGAAGATGCGAGCAATTGGCAACAATCATACCGATTACAAGCCATTTAAGCAACCTCAATTAAATTAGTGGTAATTCTAAACTACTTCATCTTGTACAGAGATTGGTTTAATTTCATGTAAATTCAAATTCTGGTTGTGCAAATCTTAATTGTCTAGCAGCATTCAAGCTAGATTATTTTCATTTATCTCTGTGGAAATCTTGAAACTCCATTCAAAGCTCTGGTAGGTGTATACAAAGACTGAAATCATTCCTGCAAGAAAATCGTGCAAAGATGACTCAAAGATCAGGCCCATTTTGCTGCCTTTAGTGTGACAGATAGACTGCGTGAAATACGGAGGAAGTGACAGATAGAAGATCACAAGGATTTAAGAGCACGACGGAGTAGAAAATACGCTGGACCTGTAGTTGGGAGCCCTGACCGAATTCTGATTCTGCCATCTACTTACTGTGTATCTTCAACTGTGTAATGACTCACTGAGAAACTATCTATGACTTAGCAATTACTTACTGTGTGAGACAAAACCACACACCTGCAATGGATTAAAACAGCAAGTATTTATTTCTTCCTTAAGAACACATGCATGCAGGTTGGCTGGGGTTTGGCTGGTCTTGGCTGACCTCACCTGGGCTTGGCTCTAAGCTAATGTGTGAGTCTAGGTCTGTTCCACAGGTCACTCATCCTCCCTGAGCCAGGGTTACCTAAGGCACATCTCACCCTTTGTCAACGGACTGGAATGCAGAAGAGCAGGCTCAGTCACACAAGCTCATTTCCCGTTCTGACAGTGTCGTGTCTGCCAGCCAAATAATTGGCCAAAGCAGAACACGAACCAAGGCTAAAGTGAAGGGGGAGGGGCGAATCTACTTTGTCGCTACGTGGCCATAACATGGGATTGGAAGACCAATAATTTAAGCTATTACATTCTTCCTTTTGTCTTTAATTTCCACAGCCGTAATCTGAGATAAGTGGATTTCCTAAGCATCAGGATACTTCTAGTTCTTAATATCATTCTGCAAACATAGCAATCCTACGAAATTCTCTAGTACTATTTATAAACTACTGCCCTGCAGCCTGGGTTCAATCAACTTATTTAATCTGCAGAGTATTTTAAAGTACATTTGGCTATGAACAACGCAGGTATTAGGGGCATCAACCCTCTGCACAGATGAAAATCTGCATGTAACTCTTTACTCCCCCAAAACTTAACTACTATGGCTTACTGGTGACTGGGAGACTTACTGATAACAAAATAGTTAACACATATTTTGTGTACGTATTACATATGGTATTCTTACAATAAAGTATGTGGAGAAAACCCTATTAAGAAAATCACAAGGATGGGCACCTGGATGGCTCAGTCATTAAGCGTCTGCCTTCGGCTCAGGGTGTGATCCCAGGGTCCTGGGATCGAGCCCCGCGTCAGGCTCCCTGCTCTGCTGGGAGCCTGCTTCTTCCTCTCCCACTCCCCCCTGCTTGTGTTCCCTCTCCTGCTGCTGTCTCTCTCTCTGTCAAATAAATAAATAAAATGTTTAAAAAAAAAAGAAAATCACAAGGAAGAGAAAATACATTCACAATACTGTATGTATATTTGCTGAAAAACATGTGCATGTAAGTGGACCCACTCAATTCAAATCCATGTTGTTCACAGTCAAATGTGATCTTAATTAGTTGAACATGTTTTTAAAATCTGGGTGTTTCACACAAAAATCCAGAATCCAGCTTTTTCCTGCAGGCTCAGAATACTTGACAAAAATGATTTTTGACCAGCAGCTGCCTCCTTCACATGGGGCATAGCTTTCGAGACAGACAATGCTTAGCTCCCCAACCCCCCAACTATTGTCATACACCCAACCCACTTCATTTATTTTGAACCCTGTGAGCAGTTTTTTGTTTCTAGTCCAGGGTTTCAGGCTTACGCTCTTGCTCTTCTCTCACCAGCTACTCACCTGGCTGGGTCAGTCATTTGACATACCTGGATTATATGCGCCTCATTTGCAAATAGAAAAGGGGAGATCTGGAAGTCTTTTGAGGGCTTTCCAACTCTACCATACTGTAGTTCTAAAGACATTAGACAAGAGAGTACATGTTTTGAGACATCTCATGAGGAAAGGACAGTTTCGTGGGAGAAAGGGTGAATCTTCAGAGGGAGATCCACAGACCTAGGGGTACAAAGCGAAAGGGAGGAGGGCAATCAGGAGCTGTACTCGCCTGCACTCACTGTGGTCGCCAAGGAGCCCAAGAGAGAGAAGGAACAATTAGGGAAAAAGAGAAATCGCTGACTTAGGCTGAATATTGGCAAGGCTTTCCTAATAGGCAAGTCTTGAAACTGGCACACTCTCCCAGGAGAAGTGGCAGAAAGTTATTTAAAATAGGGCGGACCAGATCATTTCAATAACCTACTGTAAACAAAATTCTCACTTAAACCGGAGCTCAAGGATAGGCTGCTTCTTTCCTTTCACTTTGTAAATTGACTTAGTTTCCAAATGAATAAACAACGGAAAAGATCAAATCCTGGGAGGGGAGGCAGACAGATTCATGCTATGCTCACATGTATTCTCCAGGCCTATTAGTTGAATGCAGACGTTAAGGCATCTCAGAAATGATAATCTATTTTGCGCCAGCCATCTGTGTTAAATAAGCATATACAAGGCACGGATATGGATATAGTGTTTTGCACGTTGTCATGAATGTGAAGTTTCAGGCTGTCACCTAGTTTGCCCTGTAGAAGGCAGGGATTTTTGTTTTCCTCTTTATCTGCTGCACATCTTTTTTGGGAGGTATTTTGGGATAATGGTGCTTGTTATTCAATTATTTAAGACAGAGTGTTTGCTGACAACTCAATATTCTATTTTTTTTTTCCTCTCTTCTCTTTGAATTGTAAAGTGCAAAATGGGTAAAGGAAAATAACTGGCTTGGCTTGGGAATGGAGGTGGAAAACCAAACAAACTAGCAAACGAAAAGCAAGCAAGCAAAGCCCCTCTCCCTCATTTCATCAGCCAAGGCATTAAGGGTCACCAAAGAAGCAGCTTACAAAAAACACTTTGAAGAGCTCCATCAAATACATGTTGTCCTAGAGGATTAACATCATGAGAGCAAGCAGGCCCCTGGAATCAGCTCATTGTCATAAAGGGCAAATTTGATTAGAGGCCTACAAGAACGTGAACTGATTACATTTGTAATAATCCATTCTCCAAAGCTGCCCTGTACTCATTCACTGAACAAACATTTACTATACATCAGATTTATTCTCCTAAAAATTGAGAGGACAGCAACGCTTGTTTCCTATATACCCCCCACCTCTTCTGTTTTATTAACCCAGCCCCTCAAATCCAGTAACCCCTTTCTTTTTGTCCTTCTTGTGCTGCCAGGTGTCACCTGACATTCATGAAAGTCATCTGATAAATGTATTGAGGATTAAACAAATTCCACTGTGTGGATCTAGAGAAAAACCTGATTAAAACAATGATGTGAGTCATTAATGAGGACCACGGTGGGGAGGACCTAGGTGGGAGGATGGGGAATATTCAGAAGAGAAGAGCATTTCAAAAATCTGGAGTTTTCCACAGAAAGGTTGAAAAAGAATAAATTCAGGGAATTCAAAGAAAATAAGACACAAACCACCAAAAAGTATAAGTACAGAGGTGCATAAGTCCTCAAGAAAGTACAAAACAAAGCAACAAAATAAAATTTTAATCTATTAAATTGGGCAAAAATATAAAACCTAAAAGGAGCTGTGAGGATCTAGGAACCGCTACATGGGCTGGTGCGACTGCAGATCAGGTCAAGGACTTCGGAGGGCAATTTGGTCACAGTAGTTACAATGTTAAATGCCTGCTCCCTGTCCTCTAGCAGTTTGACATCACAGAATCTACCCAGAGACACTCATTGGTCCTTAAAGGAAGGCATGTTCAAGCAGTGTCCACATTAACAAAAATTTGGAGACAATCTAAACACACATCAAAAAGGAAAGAGCTCAATTTAGATTGTGGAATCCTCCAATTTAAAATTATTATAAACTAATCTAAATCTATAAAACCAAATAAACATGCATATATACAGTACGCAAATCACTGTACAGAGAGAACAAAATGTGGCTGAAGGCAAAATTCAGCCCAGGGAACTCAGTACATAACCTCTGTTTCAATAAATAATCAAGCAGTTCTTTGTAGTCTTTAATTCAAAATGTAACTCTTTAAAATAAATACTGAGTATCTACTAGGTGTCACCTATTGTCAGGTGTTTTATACACTGGGTGTGTGGGTGTGGGTGTGGGTGTGGGTGTGGGTGTGTATTTTTATTTATTTTCTTGTCCTTGCACTTGCCATGCAAAATAGCTATTTTCTCACTGTCACAGGTAGGGATTGTATGGAAATTTCTGTCCAGGGAGGACAAACTGTCTTTGTCATCAGTCTAATCTTGCAAGAGACTCGCAGCCAGGATGGGGCTCAATTTATGTTCCCAGGGAAATGGATCCCGTTTCAATAGCTTTAACGGTGAGCAAATCCAAGAAGATGCTAGATTCATTTATGCAGCTGCATTCGCTGAGCACACAAAGATAGTGCTTGGGGGAAATGTTCGGTGCATCTCATTTTGGTTGACCAAGACCGCCTTTGCATTTCCCTCAGCTCAACGAAGCAGACATTTTCTTGCTGACCTCCCTTTTCCTGAAGCATTTTCTTCAGAAAACTCGCAATTCTAATTCTTTGTTCCTTCAAGAGACAAATCTTTTGTATGTTGCCACTTGGGATTGTTTTCCACAAGGACCTAGAAGCCTTTGAAATGTAAACATGAAGGGAGTTTGCGGCCCATCTCCTGAGCGTCCATGGTAGGGGAGGAGTCCATCTGCGGTTCATCCCTTGGTCCTAGTTTAAAAGCACATGAAGATACAATTGTGTATATTTCTCCTCTGGTAAGGGGCCAATTAGCAAATGCAGATGACCCATGACAGCCCTACAGCTCCCTGGCCAGCCCTTAGTCCTAGTTTTCAAAACTCTTATCTTTTGTTTGAGCAGAGCTGATTTCAAACCCAGCTCTGGCCTCTCTCACCTAGTGCAATCAGCTTGAATAAAGCCTACCTTGATGCAAGTTTTGATGCAAGGTTTGCGTTCACATGATCTCTTTTGAAGTTTTTAAATGAGTAGGGGAAGCAGAGGGGGTTATTAAGGAAAAGTGCTTAAGGGAAACGATACAAGAGTTCAGTTACCATGTAGAAGCCCCCCCATACCTTTTCTGTTAGGGAAAAAATAATCAATTCCCAAAGCCCATATATGTAAAGCCGCGTCTGGCAGGTTATATAAAAAGCCATTCTGTATTTGTTTAGAATTTAGCAATGATTTATATATTTTTCACACTTTCCGTCATCTTTGTTTCAATGTCTAAACATTATCCATCTTTTAAAACCTCTCTTCCAATAGACGCTTGTTCTGTTGTAAGTGACAGAAGAGTTTAAGTAGAATTTACTGTATCAATAATGTACAAGTTCAGGGCCCTGAGGCACAGTGGTACACAGGTGCTCACCAATGTCTTCGGGGGTCCTTCTGGGTTTAGGCCCTGATTTCATTCCGGCCTCCATTTTTAAGCTCAAGCTCCTTTTGAGGCCACAAAGTCGTTGCAAATTTCACGATTACATCATACTGTTAGGAGTTAGTTGGACAGGTAGGTAATCAGTGCCATGGTCCCCAGTAAGAAAATATGGAGTCAGGACAGCCAAAATAAAAAGGTACTGACATCCTGTTTTGCAGCTTAGACAGGACTGCACTGACATTCTGCCTTGTAGCCTTTGCAGAAATGACTTCTGCAAAGCGTCCTAAAATAAGACAAATCATCACAAAAGCATTTGTCAATATCGCCGGCAAGGGGGACAGTTAAGACGCAACCCCCAGATGTCAGAAAAAAAAAAAAAAGATCATCAGCACATGGACATTTACCTAATAGGTCGACAGATATGTGACCAAAGCCCTGATTGGCACAACTCAGCACACCCTGATTGCTCAAGAAAGTTCTGCAAAAAGAGCTCATAAAAACTCCTAAACTTAGAAACTCTGGGGGCAACCCACTCGGGTCCCCTCCCTCTCCAGGAGCTTTGTACTCTCGCTCAATGAACTTTGCTTTGCTGCCCACAACTCTTCGTGTGGTCTATTCTTCATTCGGCATGACCAAGAAAGCGGGTGTTAAGAGGACACAAAATCCTGTAACAATATCCAGTGGGAAAGAATATTTCACTCAAAAGTTGCATCTAAAGGTCCAAAATTCAAGAGTGATTTGTAGTTTCTAGAATATAGATCCTTTACATCTCGGGTTAAGTTAATTCCAAGATAACGTATGATTTTTGGTGCTATTATAAATGGGATGGATTCTCTAATTTCTCTTTCTTCAGTCTCGTTATTCGTGTATAGAAATGCAACTGATTTCTGAGCATTGATTTTGTATCCTGCCACATTACTGAATTGCTCTGTAACTTCTAATAGTTTGGGAGTGGATTCTTTTGGGTTTTCCATATAGAGTATCATGTCATCTGCGAAGAGAGACAGTTTGACTTCTTCTTTGCCAATTTGGATACCTTTCATCCCTTTTTATTGTCTGATTGCTGTTGCAAGGACTTCTAGTACTATGTTGAATAATAATGGTGAGAGTGGGCATCCTTGTCGTGTTCCTGATCTTAAGGGAAAGGCTTCCAGCTTTTCCCCATTGAGAATATTTGCTGTAGACATTGAAGAAGACACAAAAAGACGGAAAAATATTTCATGCTCATGGATCAGAAGAATTAACATAGTTAAAATGTCCATCCTACCCAGAGCAATCTATACTTTCAATGCTATCCTGATCAAAATACCAATGACATTTTTCAAAGAACTGGAACAAACAGCCCTTAAATTTGTGTGGAACCAGAAAAGGCCCCGAACCGCCAAGGAACTGTTGAAAAGGAAAAACAAAGCTGGGGGCATCACAATGCCAGATTTCGAGCTGTACTACAAAGCTGTGATCACAAAGACAGCATGGTACTGGCACAAAAACAGACACATAGACCAATGGAACAGAAGAGAGAACCCAGAAATGGACCCTCGGCTTTTCGGGCAACAAATCTTTGATAAAGCAGGAAAAAACATCCGGTGGAAAAAAGACAGTCTCTTCAATAAATGGTGCTGGGAAAATTGGACAGCTACATGCAAAAGAATGAAACTTGACCACTCTCTCATACCATACACAAAGATCAACTCCAAATGGATGAAAGACCTCGATGTGAGACAGGAATCCATCAAAATCCTAGAGGAGAGCATAGGCAGCAACCTCTACGACATCGGCCACAGCAACCTTTTTTGTGACACATCTCCAAAGGCAAGAGAAACAAAAGATAAAATGAACTTGTGGGACTTCATCGAGATAAAAAGCTTCTGCACAGCCAAGGAAACAGTCAAAAAAACGAAGAGGCAGCCCACGGAATGGGAGAAGGTATTTGCAAATGACACTACAGATAAAGGACTGGTATCCAAGATCTACAAAGAACTTCTCAAACTCAATACACAAGAAACAAATAAAAAAATCATAAAATGAGCAGAAGATAGGAACAGACAGTTTTCCAATGATGATATACAAATGGCTAACAGACGCATGAAAAAATGTCCAAAAACATTAGCCATCAGGGAAATTCAAATCAAAACCACACTAAGATACCACCTTACGCCAGTTAGAATGGCAAAAATGGACAAGGCAAGAAACAACAATTGTTGGAGAGGATGTGGAGAAAGGGGATCCCTCCTACACTGTTGGTGGGAATGCAAGTTGGTACAGCCACTCTGGAAAACAGTGTGGAGGTCCCTTAAAAAGTTAAATATTGAGCTACCCTATGACCCAGCCATTGCACTACTGGGTATTTACCCCAAAGATACAGACGTAGTGAAGAGAAGGGCCATATGTACCCCAATGTTCATAGCAGCATTGTCCACAATAGCTAAATCGTGGAAGGAGCCGAGATGCCCTTCAACAGATGACTGGATTAAGAAGTTGTGGTCCATATATACAATGGAATATTACTCAGCTATCATAAAGAACGAGTTCTCAACATTTGCTGCAACATGGACGGCACTGGAGGAGATAATGCTAAGTGAAATAAGTCAAGCAGAGAAAGACAATTATCATATGGTTTCTCTCATCTATGGAACATAAGAACTAGAAAGATCGGTAGGAGAAGAAAGGGATAAAGAAACGGGGGTTATCAGAAGGGGGAATGAAGCATGAGAGACTATGGGCTCTGAGAAACAAACTGAGGGCTTCAGAGGGGAGGGGAGTGGGGGAATGGGACAGGCTGGTGATGGGTAGTAAGGAGGGCACGTATTGCATGGAGAAACAAACTGAGGGCTTCAGAGGGGAGGGGAGTGGGGGAATGGGACAGGCTGGTGATGGGTAGTAAGGAGGGCACGTATTGCATAGGTGTTATACGCACCTAATGAATCATCGAACTTTACATCAAAAACCAGAGATGTAATGTATGGTGAGTAACATATTATAATAAAAAATATGGTTATAATAAAAAAATAAAAAATAAAATAAAGTTAAAAAAAATAAAGGTCCAAAATTGCCTTATGGTAAAAATAAGTTTGTATCATATAATCTTTGACCTTGTCCATAAGAGATGCAAATGTGTGAAATGGCCAGTCCTGAGTCATACGCTGCCCCACTAACATCACAAGTACTCTAAGCAGAGAAAGAGGGCAACTCCAAAGAAAAGCAGGGTATCTTGCCCAACAAAGAAGAGATGGAGAATGTAACAATTAGGCTATCCTAACAAATTTCCACTAGAAATGTTTACAGTGACCTCCAAAGACAAACAATATATTCCGCATTCACTCAACAAACAACATTTTAGTTGCACTTCCTTCAAGGCAGGTGACTCCTCTGACTTCACGTTACAGTTCAGGGCCGTTTCCTCAAAGCGAAATCAGGTTTCTCTTTCTATCCCCAAACTCTACCTGTTTGCAGTAGGCAAAGAGTGCATGGGTTTTGTTAAGTTCCTTAATGATCCTGTGCCCCAATTTTTTCATCCTCCCCAAGAGCAATCATATTCATTTATATTCAAGCATTCATTTATTCATTCAAAAATTGTTCATTGTTTCCAATAACTAAAACCATGACCATGATAACACTAGCAATTCCCATTTGCTGAGTTCCTGCTATGTGCCAGTCAGGGTTTTAAGTATGTTCTGGCTCCCCTCTCTCGCCCACTGTATTGCCTACAATACAAAACTGGCAATCATTTCCCCATGGCTTATTGTACTCCAGCTACACCAGCTTTCTTGCTGTCCCCATGTACCCAAAGCTCATTTCTATGGTAGAGGCTGACTGAACCCTCTGACTAGAATGTTCTTCCCTCAGTTCTTCACACAACTAGTTCCTTTTCGCCATTCAAATCTCAGCTTAAATATCAGATCTGCAGAGAGGCCATCCCCCAACATTCAATGTACGTTACCCACCTATCTAAACCCACTTGCTCTTCACATGCTTTTTCTCTTCTTTCTCCTATGTTTTTTTAAAAGATTTTATTTATTTATTTGACACAGAGAGAGACAGCCAGAGAGAAAGGGAACACAAGCAGGGGGAGTGGGAGAGGAAGAAGAAGGCTCCCAGTGGAGGACCCCGATGTGGGGCTCGATCCCATAATGCCAGGATCACGCCCTGAGCCTAAGGCAGACCCTTAACGACTGAGCCACCCAGGTGCCCCGTTCCTCCTCTTCTTTTCCTTCTCCTTTTAGTTTCATTTACCACACCCTAACTTATCTTGAGTATTTGTCTCTCTTTTTTTTCCCCTCCGTTGACTCTCCCCTTGGAATATAAACATGTGAGAGCAAGGACCTCTTTTATGTTATTTATCACCATATCCCCAGGACCTAGGAACATGCTTGGCACATGGCTGCCATTGCTTTGTTTTATAAATGCATCTCTTCCAACCTTCATAATGATCCCATAAGGTAGATACTGTTACCCACCTCCACTTGATATGTAAGAAAACCAAAGCCAGAAAAGCTAACTGCCTTGCCCAAAGACATATAGCTAGTAAATGGCAAATTTGTATTTAACACAGAGGAATTCTGACTCCACTATTCAGCTTCAAAGCTGGGGTGTTAAACCTCTGTGGCTAGATTCTGTGCAGAGTACTTAGCATAGAACAAAAGAGACAATGTCCCATCATTCACGAGTTTACACTACTCGGAGGTAGCTAGACTTCTACACATCAATAAGTGTAGAATTATAATTATAAATGAGAAGAAAGGAAAGCACAGGATGCTATGGGAAACACTTAAAACCAAGAGCTAATATATGAGGGAGTCAGGGAACTTAAGATTTTAAGGATGTGTAGCTTTAATGCAGGAGAAGGAAAGTGGGAAGCGAGCTTCAGATGAATGGAATGGCATTGGCAAATCCCTGACGCATGTAACCAGTGCCACCCAACAGATAAGAACAGGGCACATAGGAATGTGACTTGTCTTCGTTCTTGAGATACTTGAGCTGGTTGTGTACAAAAAGAAAACAGGCGTCAAAAGGTATATGAAGTATGATATTAGGGGAGATTTTGAAAGATTTTTCAATTTTTTAAAGATCAAATAGGCTATAAATAAATGTAGAAGTAGGAAATAAAATAATTAATTAGGTTGATTTATACCTATCCATTGAATTTCTCCACTCTATAAACCAAGAATAGACCCTTTTTTCAGGGGCCCATAGAATATTTGCAGAACACTGCCTTGCATTATTCCAGAAGCATAATTTCAATCAATAAATCAAGAATCAAGAAAAGTCATGCTGCAGTCTACTTTCTCCATAATCGATGCCATAAAGCCACAAATTAATAACACCACACCAGCACAAACAAATCAATTCAAATAACTTAGAAATTAGAATAATAATAGCTCACATTTACTGAATGTTTACTACATACTTTCAGCATGCTGAGATTTTTTATCTTAATCAGCTCATTTAATCCTTACAAAATCTTTTTTTAAGTAGATACTGTTATTATTACCATTTTACAGGCGAATAAGCTTATGGCAAGAAAGAGATTACATAAGATGTGCCAACCTACTCAGCTAGTAATTTATGTATGTGGGATTTAAACCAAGCAGTCTAATTACAGTGTGTGTGGAGGGGAAGGGTGGGTGGTTTGGTGGGTGGCGGTGTAACCACTTTGCTCTTCTGTCTCTACTCAGTAGTTTTTGGGTCAAAGAAGGAAACAAAAGCATACAAGTATTTAGAAGGAAAAATAATGATAATATAAACAAACTTAGAAAACCAACAAGAATTACTTATGAGCAAAACCTGTTGATAATTGTTGAAGGTATATAAATGGACACACAAGGGTTTATTGCACTATTTCTGTGTATGTTTGAAAATTTCCATGATATAAAGTTATAACTAGAAGAACGGAGATCAAATAATTTTTAAAAATTGTTTCTCTCTCATTCTCTCATTCTCTCTAAAATAAGCAAATAAATCTTCAAAACAAAACATTTTCAGAAACTTGCCGAAAGACCTCAGTCAAGGGAAGGAGAAAAATGGAAAATGGAGTTTGAAACTTTTTTTATTCTGAAGTCCTTACCCTATAGAGCACAGCGTGTGATCAAAATTATATATAATTCTAAACTTTGGTGTCAGAGCACATGTCTAACGTATCTTTGAAAAATCTATCTACAGCATCTGGCATAGCACCCGTCATAAAGTTGGCTCTCAATAAATACTCTGATAGGAACAAGGGAGAGGAAAACTGAAGAGCGGTCAGCATTTTACTTTATATAAACAGTATTACTGGGAATTCAATCCTATTTCCAAGATAAATTATTAATTAACTTGCCCAAGGCTGAGCAGTTTGTTTTTAATGGATTTAAAATTGTAGCCCAGTTATTTCGAATTTTGTGCGATTATATGAACAGGAACTGTGTCCTTCATTGAATTCAACAGCATGACGGAAGCAAGGGGAAGTGGCCCATAAGAGTCAACTGTAAGATTTCAAGGTTATGATTTTTGCTTTTAATTTCTAATCATGTTTCACATCACTCTGAAAAAGTTTTGATTCTGTACCCATTTGTTCTCCCTAGCCTTGAGTCATCTGAAAAAAATAGAGTTCACCTTTGGTTTTATCCAAGTAACTGATGAAAGCTTTATAAAGAAAAACCATTAAGGAATGACCTTAGAGTCACTCTTCTGAAGGACTTAAAAATCTGGTAATTCACACATCATCTTGCCCACAGCAGAGCAAGTAAGACTTTGTCAAACGTTTTGCTGATATTTCTGATAAACTGCACTGATAAAATCCCTATCGTCTGCAAATTTAGAAAAACAACTTAAAAACTAAACTATTAATAATATGATTTGTTCATTATGGCTGCCCACGGGTGTCTAATGGGCCCTACTTTGTTTTCTGTACACTCACGAGTCTGGCAGTAAATAAGCTACCTGTGAATTTTTCCTTCTGATCACAATCAGGTTTGCTAGTTTATAGTTTTTTTTTTAAATGAAAACTGGCACAGTATTTATCTATAGTCAGTTTCTGATACCTTGTCTGTTTGGTAAGATGTGTCACGCATTCTGAAATGTATTTCACTATTTGTGAGATTTGAAAGCAAACAAAACCATTTCTCACAATGCAATTCATTTTTACTTGCGACCCTCTCATACCACATTCTTCTTCTGATTATCATAAAGACTGGCTAGAGTCACTTTTTTCCCTTAAATCCCCAAAATATCCATGCCTTGAGTGCCTCCATTTTTCCTACATCCACGGTAATGTCTACTTCATCTGATGGTAAATGTCATTGAAATATCTTCATTTATCTCATTTTGACACATTTCTCTCTTTCAAGATATATCCTGCAAATATGTGCTTAAACTTTTGCTGTGATGTGGGCAAAGAACACTCTGGCCTTTAAAATATGTACTAGCATTTAAGTGGCTTTAAAATGTTTAAAATACTATCTTGTTCATTATTAATAGAAAAAGAATTTTACTATCAATCCAGCTGAAACTACTTTATTAATTCTGTTAAAAGATTAGAAAAACTGGTAGCCATTCTCTAGCATGTACCTTTTATTTTATCATAATTTCTGATTGCTACAAAATTGAAATAATCTTCATGTCCAGCATTATAATATATGAAATTATAGTTTATCCAAGTACTGGAAGACTACGTAGAATTTAAGAATAATGAGCGCTTTCTGTGTGATGACATATAAAAATCTCTAGGTCATACTGTAGAGCCAAATTAGATCAGCTGAAGAAGAGTAAAAAATCTCTGTTTACATACCTGCATGTATGTGTGAATGTACATTTAAATAAATCTGAAAGATTAAACCCAAATCTTGGAGGTATAAAATGAGAGATGTTTACTTTCTACTATATTAACTTTTTATCATTTTAAATTTTACCACAATTTTACCATTTAACTTTATAATTAGAAAACAATACAGACTTTTTTATACTTGGGGAAACTGTAGTTTCACATTTTTTTTTTTTTACGAATATCTCTTACTACTGAAATCTTTATGTTTTTGGGTAATTTGGGGTTGTTGATACCATAGAAATATTTTCTTCTATTACATGCATATTATAAGCCCTACAACAGTAAGGCCAGGGAAAATCAACAATTACAGTAATTCATTAAACTATTAATATGTGCTGAGCCCTCTGTGTATCATCACATTCAGTCCAAAGCACATTACTTTAGGGAAAACATTATTATCCACATTTTACAAGTAGGGCACAGTTGAGATTCAAATCCTACTCTCTGTGATGTCAAAACTCACGGCCTGCTCTCTACTATCTCATTAAGTGATGTGCATGGTGAAGTTAAGAAGTGCAAAACCAACAACAATTTCCTGGAATTTAAGCCCATAAACTTCTGGTATTTCTTCTGGATAAATTTCCTAGGGCCAAGAAACAGAAGGAGAGAGGGCTTGACCGAGGCGGGATGAGAGATCCTGTCTGTTCCGGTCTTGCAGCACTGACATCTGCTTCCTTGATGAAAACGACGAAGGAGCAGAGTGCCAGATCTATCCATCCAAGGCCTCCCACTCTCCTGCTGGCCATGCTGGACCCCACGGTCACCCTCTCCAGCTGGACCTCCCTCTGACCCCCGCTCTCTTTGAAAGACAACACCAAGAAGGCCTCTTGGACTCTGTTCCATCTTCTGTAACTGCTTGGGATCCTCTGACGAAGAGATCTGATTTTCAGTGGTTTGGTCATGAGTCTTCTCCTTGACTGTCATTTCTAAGATGGATTATTTACGTAGCTAAGTGGAAAAGGAAACTATCTGGGCAGAAAGTCCCTCAGAATGCAGGGGGCAGCCCAGGTTCGTTTACACAGCTCTAGAACGCAAGAAATTTAGGTGAGGAACACGTGACAGTCTGAGAACAAAGCTCTCCCAGACTGGTGGGCTGTCATGTCTAATGTTTCTATAGTAGGGCTTCTCAGCTACTCCTCACACCCCTTAGAGTGCAGAATCAACAAAGTACAAAGATAAAGTATTTCTAAAGTTCAGCAACACGAGACACAGAGTACCTGAAAATGGCCAAGAGTGTGCTGCACCTGTGATTGCATTCGGACAGTAATATATATATGTGTACATTCTGCTGATGTACTGCTTATAGTGAAGTGAAAATACATCCTAAGGTTATCAGTTAATATAGAAGTATATTCAGCCATAGAAAGATGCAGGGGGACAGTCTACAGAATCCCTGCTTATGAAACCTCCACTGCTTTGTCCACTAATAATCATTATTTCTTTTAAATAAGCTTATTTTTTAAATCACTCACATGTGATATGACAGAACTCCTTCTGTGGGGCCTTGGTGCTCCACTAGTCCAAAGGGTTACATCGTCACAGTGAAGAAACATAAGTCAATTTTAAGTATTTTCCCAGGTCAGACATTTGCGCATTGATGATTTCTAAGATACCAACATCAGCAATAAAATACTCTGGTTGACAACGAGGCTTAGAGTATAAAGGACTAGTGCTGAACAGTCTAGCTTATGCTCAGTCTACCAGTTTTTCAAAAGTAAAATGGGGGGGGGGGATTATAAGCTCTTCCACACTTCTCAGGAGATAATCCTATAAATACAAGTGTGGTATATTCTTCGAAAACTACCCAGTCTGGACATAAATCATGTAAATTACATGGTTCTTGAACAACAACAGGTGCACTGGCTTAATTTTTAAAAGACAAAAAAGAGATTGGGGGGCGCCTGGGGGGCACAGTCGTTAAGCGTCTGCCTTCGGCTCAGGGCGTGATCCCGGCGTTTCGGGATCGAGTCCCGCATCGGGCTCCTCTGCTGGGAGCCTGCTTCTTCCTTTCCCACTCCCCTGCTATGTTCCCTCTCTCTCTGGCCGTCTCTCTGTCACATAAATAATAAATAAAATCTTAAAAAACAAAAAAAAGAGATTGAAGGTGGATTATGTGAGCGTTGCTAGAAAAGTTGAGGTCTAACCTCTATGTATATGTGTGTACTTGTGTGTGTGTGTGTGTGTTTATGTGTGTGCACACACACAGGGTAGGAGTAAGGGTATGGATGTACAATAAAATTGTGGTGGTGTGTCTGTACACATGTAAGTATTGGGAACCATATTTTCGAGAGCTCCGACCTAAAGGCTTTTCCCATACCTGGACAACTATGCATTTGGGTGTGAAAGTGGGGTTTTTGTTGCTGCTGTTGTTGCTTAACTTTAAAGTCTGAGATTTGCTGATTTCTACCAGCAAGAGTCTGCTTTGATGCACGAAGCTCTCTTAATCCTACGCAAAATTGATCAGTAAAGGAAGAACCACTCTCATCACCCTGGCCTTTTAAAACAATGGAATTAAGGCAACTTGAGGCTGACTAATTTGCCAGTGGTCAGTCTCCAACTACAGATTGTTCATCAAGTTACATAAAAACACTGCACTTAGTGAAATGATCCAGATGGAGGTTTGGTTTCGGGTAGGGGAGGGGCCAGGAAGAGGGTAACACTTTGATGAGACATTGAATTCAAGTGGCTAAATGCCTTCTCTTCAAATCTTAACACTTTCTAGGAATAAAATTCTCAGTTTCCAGCTGCCAACCAAGAAATTATTTCACACCTCTCGTTCTCACTATCGAGAACTCCCTCCTAAAGCCTCCGCGGTTCCTGAGGTCTGAGCTGGTTGCCTGACCTGACAGTGGAAAGAAACATTTAAGGTCAGCTCTCTTAGTGTCTTAAAAGCCTTTCAGTGGAGGAGGCTTTTCAAAGAAAAAACATTCTGACAGGGAACTTATACTAGGAGGTTTTTCACATCTTGCACTAAAGATCTGTTCCTCTGTTTTCTTTCCCTCCATTCTCTTTGGACCCTGGTGACAAATGTATCCATTCACCAAAAAGAAGACATTAGTCGCTGCTATATGCAAGGCTTTTATAGAGTATTTATTCCACACTTCTGCTTACCGAATGCTGCATAGCAAACCACTCTAACACGGACTGTCCTGAGACAACAATTTATTATACTGTCCCCCGGTCCTGAGGGTTGACTCAGGTTAGCGGGGCAGTTCTCCCCAGTGGTCTCTCATCGGTTTCAGACAGATAGCAGCTGGGGTTGGAGTCACGGGAAGGCTCAACGAGGCTGGAATCCACGGTGGCCTCATTACTCACACATCTGGCCCCCCACTGTTCCAGTCCTCCTTCCCTCTCTCCACATAGTCTGGCCTCTTCCATGGGCCTCTCCACGAGGCTTGGTCTTCCGACAATAGGTGGTCTTAGGATAGTCACACTTCTTACCCGTGCTTGACTTCCAAGAGAAAATAATGAAGATTGCTGGGCCAGGGGAAGCACAAACCTGCACAGGGTCCATTTGGCAACATTATATTGTGCAAGGTAGTCACGGGGCCTGTCCAGGTTGCAGGGTGAGGAGTGACAGACTGTCCCCGTGTGGGAATGACAAAACCACAGTGCAGAAGAGCCCTGGCATAAGAGATTTGCAGCTGCTATCTTGGAAAATGCGGTGTCATATTGGGTGTCTCAGGCATGGAGAGCAGCAGGCGTCTCTGGTTCATGTTCCAGGCTGTGTTTTCAAATCCATAAAGCCACTGGGAATAGCGTCTCCTCCTCATTTCTGCCATCATCCCCACCCACTCTGTTTCTCTTACATAAAAATTTATTGAGTTCCCACAAAGGGCCAGTCTCTCTGGTGCAGTCAAATCACTAATTTCACGTAACCGTCTTAGCTACATGACATTGTACTGAACAGTTCTCTTTGAATGTACCCCTGCTCTATTTTTTTTTTTTTTTAGAAAAAAAAATTAGGGTAAAGATGGTGAGGAGAAATAATACAGGAATTATGCTGCCATGTTAAGGATCTGCTCCCTGCTTCTGATAATTGTGACTACATGAATGCTAAGAAGTATCATTTGTCTGTCCTTTTGATTCTGACACTGCTGAGCACTGGGGACACATGGTGGGACAAGAAGGACATGGCCCCTGCTGTGGGCTGAGTTCTCCCCAAATTTGTGTGTTGAAGTCCTAATCCCCAGGACACCAGAATGTGACCTTATTTAGAAATAAGGCCACTGCATATGTAATTAGTTCAGATGAGATCATAAGGGTAAGTCTTAATCCAATATAACCAGTCTCCTTATAGGAAGGAGAAATTTGGATGCTGGACAGATATGCACAGAGGGAAGACGATGAAGACACAAGGAGAAGGTGGCCAACTTTAAGCCAAGGACGGAGGCCAGGAAGAGATCCTGTCATCACAGAGTTCGGAAGGAACCAGCCTTACCATTGCCTTGATTTCAGACTTCTAGCCTCTTGACTAGTGAGACAATGAATATCTGTTGTGTAAGCCGCTCATTTGGTGGTAAATTGTTGCAATAGCCCTAGTAAACGAATAGAGTCCACATTCTCACAGAGCTTATCAGGCAGGCATTAATCAAATAATTCCAATACCAGGTGTGTAATTACAAAATTGACCTAAGTAATATGAGGGAAGGGAATGGAATTCTGTGAGAGCAGAGACTAGAGAAATCTTTCCTAGGTTGGTGGGTCATGCAGAGTTTTCCCAAGGAAGGGATTCTGGAGGTGAGAGATGAAGAGTGACAAGAAATAAACACAAGGAAGAGGATCATGTCCTGAGTTGGGGGGAGGGGGAGGGAGGCAGGTGTGCAAAGGCCTCTGTCTGGGGACAGCATGATGCAATCGAGAAACCAAAAGGAGGGTGTGGCTTTAGCACAAGGAATGGACAGAGAACAGTGCAAAATAAGAATGGTAAAATAGGCAGAAGAGCCCATGCCTGTGCAGGCCTTGTCAAGACATTTTTAAGTATCATCAGTGAATGAGAATTCCTTAGAATATTTTAAGTTGGAGGTGATGTGATCATGTTTGAGGTCTAAGAAGACTACTCCCACCATTCTCGGGAGGACACTCTGGAAAGGGCAAGGATGGGACGGGGAGGGAGACTGGGACTCAAGGGCACTAACTACAGTGGCCTGGAGGGAGGAGGCCCGTGCAGGTGCAAGAAGTAGCTGAATCCAGACAAGGGCAGCAGTAAAGAAATGGATGCATTTAAGAGATCTAGATGGAGAAAAGAATGAGATTTGCTGAAGGGGTGGCTACTGCTCTTTGCCTTCACTCAGGCAGGGTAAGAGAAGACCCATTTTAAGGGAGAAGCTTATGGATTTCAGACTTGTTGTGTTCTATGGGCCCTGGGGAGGTGCCAGGTGACACGTCAAGATTTACAGGGACCTAAAAAGATGAGCTCTGTGTTAGAGATAGACATTTGCAGTCATGGTCAAATCCATGGTGACTAGAGTGGTGTGTGGGATTGGAGATGGTTAAGAAAGAGCGTTCAGAGTAGGAAGAGACTAGGGCCTACAATGGAGACTGAATCCATTCAACACTTAGATGATTTCAGTCTTACTTTGCTATTACCTCATGAGGAATGATGCTGGAATTTGCATCCAATTACCCCTGCCAAATCATTTCTTAAAAATGGAAGCCTCCAAAGTAAACAAGTATCTCCAAGTTATGGGACCACCTGGGGCAATTGTTAATTGTATGCGCTTTCATTAAAAAAAAAAAAAAGTCAATTGCAGTTTGGTTTTTCCATTTCAGATTACAAAAGGGGAAAATGGTTTCGTAAGTATTTCAGATAAAAATAAAGCAAGAATTGATTTTGCTTTTCATAGCTTAAAAAAAAAAAAAGGTATCTTGAAAAACAACCTATTGCCCACAGGGAGAAAGAGGCCTTATCTGATTATAATAGGGATTGGTTTTTTTGTACACACTGACATTTGGTACAGGCCCTATCTTTGAATCATTCTATTTCTAGCAGCATCGCGACGTTACTTGTAAGTGTTTACTGCGCTGTTAAAATAGAAAGACGTGAAAACATGCGGTCTCCTTCTTAAAGGAAACCCACTGGGGTTGCGTCACTACGTTGGCCCTCAGAAACTGTTGAATTATGTCTTTGTTAGTATGGAGGGAGAGAGAAGCCTGCTTCCTTCACCCTACTCTTATGCTGCTCTTATCAAGCTTGCAGATGTCACAGCTGCTGACTCTAGCTGGGAGAGGGGCATCACTGGCAACAAAACAGAGGACAAAATAGGCCTTCAACAGAGTAGGCAATGATATTCCACTATTACCACAGACCGGCTGTATAATTGGGTAAAAAACGCGCTGTGAGGCCGCATGTCCTCTAGATTGCTTTTAATAATGATCCCCAGTGACAGTAACAGTGGGAAAGTGCTCATTCTCTTTAACTTGGGTGGGAATCTTCACTTCGATAATATGTCACCATATCTGAAAAATTTGCATACCATATGACCTGGCAATTTTACTTCTAGAATGTGAAGAAACTCGTCATGAAATTCTGAAAGTATTCCTCTATGAAAATATTAATCTCTATTTAGCTCTCAGAAGACAACTCTTAGGAACAATTACCTTTCCAACTATGAGACCCAAGTTCAGAAGGGTAACATGATATAATAACTTGCAGCTATTAAAATTACGATGTAAAAATACAATGAAATGAAAATGGTCAATATGGAAGAGCAGTTTACAAATAAGTACACAGTGCAGCAGTTTTGTCCATGTGTGTGAAAATGGCTATTTATTTTAAGAAGTTTGAAACTGTATGCACTAAATTCTTCGTCACTTAAGTCTGAGTGTTAAATATACAGAGATTTATTCCTCTTCAATCCTGCAAAAATATTGACTTGAGAAGATTTACAAAACTGTATCTGTCACTTGCACCTCAGTTTAAATAAGCTTATTACCTCCTTCCAGAGAGCAAAGTTTGATGGGTCCAAAGGAGGATGAACAATAGCACAATAGGGCACCTGAGAGGAAGGTCAAGTGCATTCATGCAGGCTCAGGTGGCCCACAGAAACCTGGGACTTGTCTCTAGTCTATCAGTCTGGGGAGAGATTGGTAGTAATTTAGTCATCTAAGAATTCTGCTCAGGTTCTTGGCATTTAACAGTTCTATCAATGGATAAAAACATTTGGAGTTTATTATCTGTTTTTAAGCAGATCCAAATGGAGACCCTACCTCCTATTGACCGAAATGTGTCATAATGAGTACAGATCTGTGGTACATTTGTATATTGCATAGACTCTGGCCTGTTAGCTCTGTTGGTCTTCATGTGTTTAAAATAACCTGGACTATCTTGAATCTCTTCCTTCTCTTTGACATTTTCATCATTTATTTATTTCCATTGGGAAAATGCATTTTTGTGGAGGTTATCATTCAAACAACCTAGGTATTAAGTTTAGACAGAAGATTAAAGTAGAATTAGGCCCCATCGCTATGATAAGTGCCCTGCTTCTTCTAATACTTTTATTACCACTAATCCTGCATGAAGGAGAAAACATTTATTGGTTATCTCTTACGATTCAGGTGTTTTATATAATTAAATTACATGTTAAATAATTTATATGTATTTCATAAATTATTATAAGCAACCCTTTAAGGACAGCAACTAACTCTTGTTTGCAGGTGAGGAAACCGAACCTTCAAAATCCCAAGCAATGTGCCCAACTTCACACATCTGCGAAGGTTGGAACTGTATTCAAAGCCTGGCCTTCCTCAACTCCAAGGTCCCACTTTCACCTTCTATGCTCTCTATCTGGATTTTTAGAAGAAAAAAAGAGACCCTTTCATGCACTGTTAACACTAGAATCACTATTGCTATCACCACCAGCTAGAATGGGATCTTTAGGGGCCATTTTCAATAATAAAATGCATCACTGTGGCCAAGCTGACTGCCTCTCTCCTGACTTTTTAAAAACAATGTAAGGTCAATCACAGAGTGTTTGATTCCTAGGTGATGTGTGCTGTCTAAAGCACTCTCAGATAAGCCCAAAGTTGCTCAAAATTCTCAGACACCCATCTCCACTTTCCCTGGCACACCTGTCACGTCACACTTGAGTTTATTTCCACCGTCTGGCCTCAGAATCTTTGCGTTCAAGTTATTTTAGACAACTGATGATAAAGTAGCACTCAAGTCAGTATTTTGGATGATTTGAGGTTCTTATTTACCTTCTCTTGGTCGACTTTTTTTAGTATCCTGTAGGCTTACACATAGAAATGACAACCTGGGTTGAGTCTATTTTCACTGCACTTGACAAGCTCACTGGACCGAAAGACCTCCAGCCTAGGTGGGAATAAATACGCTGAAATGTCTAAATTACTTAAACATATTTCCTCTCAATCAGAAATGTGAGTTCTCACCAGGCCTGTTGAATGCGATTGGCCATTTTAGTTAAGGCCCACTGGAAGGAAAGAGAATACAATATTTTTAAGAATAGATGAACAATATCTTTGATATCATATCTGCTCTCCCACACAGGGATTTTCTGTTATAAATTTGGTGGGGCTGAGAGAGAAGCAATGGAGACTAGGGGAGAGCCAAAGGGAAATATATTTATATTTTACATATACTATATTATTTACATTATGTAAATGAAATTGGGAAATGATTTAGTTGCTTTCTCAAAAAGTCAATAACACCAGTTACTATTTAAAGAATATTTAAAAGTATAAGATATATAATCAATAACAATAACTAGCATCTATTAAGCATGTGCTATGCACAAGGCACAGTGTGCTTCACACATACACACACACACTTATATGTATACAACTCTCCCAGGAGCCTAGTGAGTTCTCATTTGACAGGTAACATAACTGAGACTCAGAGAGGCTATAAAATAAAATCATTCAAATACACCGGGTCAGGAAGTGGCAAAGCCAAGATTATAAACACAGGTCTTTGGCTCTGCAGTGGTAGTGTTCATCTATGTACCATGTATCTTCCCTGATTATACTTTGCTGGGTACCAGAGTTTCTCAAGTTATAGCCTGATGTTACCTATATTAAATTCACCTGGGGTACATGCTAAAGCTTAATTTTGGGGCTCTACCTCTGATCTTCCAAATTAGAACTCCCGAGAGGCAAGACCCAAAGATCTACATTTTTAATTTGCTTCTTGGGTGACTTCTTTAAAATGTGAGTATTTGAGAGCCAATGTGGTTAGAAGGCAAGTCCCTGACTGTTAATGTGACAGTCACAGTGGAAAGACCATGGTAAGGGAAGTCAGATGACCTGGGTTTTAATCCCACCCTGCAAGTACCTAGTTCTGTGACTTTGGACAAGTCCCTTCACTTTTCTGGGCTGCATTATCACATCTGTCAAGTGATGATGTTAGATCAGACGCCTACTCTAATATTTTTTTTTTTTTTTTTTTTTTAAGATTTTATTTATTTATTTGACAGAGATAGAGACAGCCAGCGAGAGAGGGAACACAAGCAGGGGGAGTGGGAGAGGAAGAAGCAGGCTCATAGCGGAAGAGCCTGATGTGGGGCTCGATCCCACAACACCGGGATAACGCCCTGAGCCGAAGGCAGCTTAACCGCTGTGCCACCCAGGCGCCCCTTTTTTTTTTTTTTTTTTTTTTCCTACTCTAATATTTCTTAGATATTTTAAGTAGACCTTCACAAAACAGGACAGAGTTCTATGATAGTCTGCACTAAGTTCCCTTTGTAGGGCCGGCCACCGCATTTCAGAGAGACTTTCCCTACGTGGAGCACGGTAAAGGCTGGCCAGTGCCACTGCCACGCAACACTGTGACCCGGCAGCAAGATCACGTGGCTACTTGTTCCGGGGACTCTGTGGCTCTTGCAGGCACAACTGAAGATAGGTGAGTGATGGCTGTCATTCCAAATGTGCCAGCGTTGAGGCACAGAGGTAATTTTTTGGTTTTTCTCTGGCCAGCAGCATATTTTCATAGAAAACAAGCAATATTTCCTGTTTGAGAAAGCAGGGGGATTTTAGAACTGACACCAACAGCTCCCTAATTTATTTCAGCAAAGAGGTAATCGTGTCCAGTCTCTGAAACTATTCCTGCGGATCCACCAGCATGCATTTCATTTGTGGCCCACACAACCGTATTGGCCTTTACAAGAGAAGCAAATATGCCCTCAGCGCCTGCTTTGTATTGGCAATTAACTGATCTGTGGGCAGAATCCGGTATCTGCATATGCAAATGCACGTTTAGCAGTGCACCCTAGAACGCAGGGACACATTTCATTTTGCAGGCATATTTTGGGAGCCTGGAAGAATATGTGGTCTTTGTCTTAATCGGCAGTGGCTTATCCAGTGTTTTCCATACCAACATGTTTACTAAATGAGTGTTTGATCTTTCGGTCCCAAAATAAACAGCTAATGAATATTCATGCATATTGAATGCAGTCAGAGAAAAAGCCAAGAATAGAACATCAGAGTGCCTACTCCTACTCCCCATCTGTAACCATTAGGAAAACAGGACTACATTGCCACTAGCTAGGCATGGAGTCATTCATTCAACAAACAGCTATTAATTGCACATTATGTACAAGCCACTGAAAAAAACAATAGAGGCTTTTTTTTTTTTTTAATTTCAAGGAGGACAAATTACCTGAAAGTAGAAAATAATGATTTAAGAGTATTCATTCAACAAATATTTACTAAGTACGTACTACACATGAGACCCTGATATAGGCACTGAGGCATCAAGCTCTTAATTTTTTAAAAGTGATAAAAATCATTTCCCTTACAGAGTTTATGTTCAGTTTGAGGAAGACAAAGAACAAATGAGTATAAAATATACAGTATGACTGATGATGGCAAGTACCGTGCAAAAAATAAACAAGTAGAAAAGCGAATATGGGTGCTGTGAAAGGACACTAATTTAACCTGGGAAATGAGGAAAGTCTTACAAAGAGGGTAAAATATGAATATAGATTTGATGGAGATACGGGAGTGAGCTACAGGGGTGTCAGTGGGAAGAGTATTCGAGACCTAGGAAATTTTGAGCGCGGTGCGTCTGAAGAAGGCGAGCACTCAGGAATTTAGGAGTATGCGAGGGAGGCTAGCGTAGCTCACGCAGAGGGAACACGTTTGAAGAGAAAAGCTCAAGATAAAAGGATGTCAGATCATGTAAGGCTTATAGAAGATATAAAAGCCTTTGGCTTTGACTCTGAGTAAGATGGGAGGCAATCGGGGTTTGAGCAGAAAAATGATTCAACCCGGATTTTACAATAATGTCATTAGCCTGTGAGCTCAAAGTAGACTGTAAGGGCAAGGACAGAGGAAGCAAGTCCAATGGGGTGGTGTGGACTATCATCAGGTTAAGGAATGATGAGGGTTGATCAGGATAGAAATGGTGGAAATGATGAGAAGTATCTGAATTTGGGATACCTTGAATGCGGAGCTCATAAGATTTCTTGAACCATCTAACGTTTCATTTTGAAATACAATACACATGCAGAAAAGTGCATCAAATAGAAACGTAAAATTTATTACCAATGCAATATAATGTAATATACGTAATATAAAGCAAACCCCATGTATCCACCACCCAGGTTAAGAAATAAAACACTGACAGCACTCGAGCTGCTCCACTCAACAAGTCCGAACAAAGACTGATTTAAGTAGAGTCATGGGAGATATAAAAGAGACGCAATCATACTTACAGAAGTGAAAAGGACAGTGTCTGAAATAAAAAAAAAAATTCACTAGGTAGGATGAACGGCAGAAGACACAGTGCAAAATAAAAGAGTAGTGAACTTTCCAAAATGGTGTCTTTAATGAAAAGCGATAGAACTACATTCTTAAGAAACATGACGGACATCTTCCAAGAGAAATAAAAGCTCTTCCTGAGGGTTCTGTCACTGCCAGGGGAAATATTCTCTTCACAGTAGAAAACACAGATTCAGAGTGGATTGAGACTGTTCTTGTTCAGTCCTGGTATTCAATCACAGTGGCTACAAATTCCAGAGAGCAGAAGAAAGTATTGGCCAAACATTTCTTAGAAAATTGCGATAACCTAGATGGTATACAAGTTACGTGGTTTTGGCTACAGGGGAGTCTCCTTCCAAGACACCGTTGGCTCGAAGTGCCTGCTCACTTGGTTGACGTCACAGGAACAGATACAGTAGCAGGAATTGCTCTAATTAAAAACATGGAACAAAAGATCCTGTCCCAGGCTATTCTGTTCCATTGGCAGAAAAACAGTATCACAACAGCTTGAGGGAAAGACCATGACAAAGATGCTTTTGCACACAGAGTAACACAGTTTTCATCGGTGCCTGTATCTGTGGCCAGGGAGAGCTGTACCGTTTATAATATGTGTGAGACAATAGGGGAGGAAGATCTAAGACATTCAATGGTAGCAAACTGTACAGAGGCACCACTAATAATTAGACCTGATTCTTGAAATCTTTTTAACAGTATATTAAAGATTTTAGATATTTTAGTAAGCAATGCCCTGTTACTGAGAATTCAAAGGACAACAAGCTGCTGCCATGTTATCTTAGAGTCAGTCAAGGGGATGGTATAGATAGACCTCACGTGAGATTGCAGAAGGTATAAACCAAAACAAACAAACAAAAACCAGAGTATTAAAATATTTCCTTTGGTCCTGGTGAAGCTCCGCTCCAGAAATTAACAAGGTATCCCTTGAATTTTCCCTTCAGGCACTGTATGGTCTTGGGATTAATGTCTTCAAGGACGCAGGTGCTCATCCCAACAAAAGGCCCAGAAAGGGCTGATTATCTTTACATGGGACACGACAGGAAAATTCATTGCACTTGAGAAAAAGATACCTTGAAGAATTTGGTCATGGTCTTCTCTGTACTGTCTTCAAGAGTGGGAAGATGGCAAGGAGCTACTCACATATGATGAAGAAAAAATGCAAAATTAAAGAATGAGCCAGAAACGGAATCCCATGAGGCCTTGCTTTATGAGTAGATACGTGAGCACACGTGTGTGTGTGGGCCTGCGTGCAAGCAGGCATCCGTGGGTGTATCTAATACATCAAGTTTATTGTACAGATGTATTTCTTTATGTTCTATGATACATTACAGCCATGTTATTTGTTGGTTTATGAACATACTGTCCTTTCCATTTTTTCCCCCAAAGTTTAGGTAACCTCTAATTAGAAAATGTATTTAATCATGTAAAAGATTAATGTTGAAGAAAGCTTTTTAGGGCCCTATGCCAACAGATAGTAATTCAATCTGGTACTGATCTCACAAATAACAGAACTGAGAAACTTTTATATAGAACTGGAGATCACATGAAACAGATTTGAATAAAATTACCATGATTGCTTTATGTTTATATTTAACTTGTATTTTTATACAAACAAGATTGTGAAAGATACATTTAAAGCTTTAGTGACTTAAGAGTCTTTCCTACTCTTCATGATTTTTGAGTGCAGACTTCTAAAAAAATATTTGAAAACAAATTACATTGCCTTTTTTTCCCATTAATCATTACATGAAGTGCAGCCTTAACAAAGTGGCTTGTGTCATTAAATGGTTTGAAAATTATGTTAGAACAAACCCTGGAGAAAATCAGGCTGTAAACTTACAACACATGGGAAATGTTGGGTAAGGAATTAGTAGGAAAACTCATTAAGTCCTAGTGATGTAGCATCTTGTTATACTCTAGCTGGTGAGAATGCTCCCCAGGATGGACTGTGTGCCTCTCTTCCCAGCACCACTTGCAGGGACATCGATACTGGCTTGAAATCAGTCATGATGGGAGCATGACACCATGCAAACTGGCAAATGCCACTGATGACGGCTTTTTTTTTTTTTTTTCCAAAAATCCGTTATTAAGCATTTGCCCATAAAACATTCGGAGAACTATGAGTCCACACACTATGCATTGTGGGTATCGAGATGAAAGACACCCTAGATACAGTTCCAGAGGAGACAGAATCTGAGATTAAGATGTCTGTGTAGGAAGTTGTCCTAGCCCCGTCTTTCATTTTCTGTAGTAAGATGCTTCGACATGTGGGGCCTTCCCAATACTAGAGGGGCTGCCCAATTTCTAGAGATAGTAACCAACCTGACTACAAGTGTGCTTTTTAAACGCAAACCTAACAATCCAGAATCCATACCCTCAACCACCTGTCCTCACCACCCCAGGGCTAGGTACTGGGCGAGAAAGGGCAGCCTCTGTGGCAGTCAGTGGACACTTTCACAAAATTTGCCTCCTGTGTTCCTTCCCTTGAAAATCCCAGTAACATTTCTTGCTCAGAGGACCTCCTTCTCCCACTGCCTCCTGACTGACCCCAGTGCTTCTCTGTGTTGCCCACCATGGTGCAGAGGGCCCCCTCTTCTTGAGAACTGAGTGACAAACTACTTTTCAGTGGCAATCATTTCCTTCACACCTAAATAATAAAATCTTTATTAAAACAGTAGTTTCTTGAAGAACATTCTCATGGTCAACACATTGGAGAAAGAGATAGAAATAGAGTTGGGAAGAGAAGATTTACCCATGATTTAGTCCCAAGAAAGGCCTCAGTCAATCCCATAGAAATGGGATGGTCCTTCTAAGGCATTCCGTTTGAGGCAAAGGGCCCAGCTTTCACAAGCCTGTGCTGATCAGGGTAAGGTGTGTCCAGACTGGAGACAGAGGGCTTAACCTCAGCTTTGAAGAAACCCTTTGGCTGGTAACATCACCCAGAGAGGGATTCTGCTAAGTGCTGTGAGCCGCCAATATCCTCAGCAGCTCGGGAAGCTCTTCCGTTCTCACAGGGGCTGGGGAACTGTACCCCTGCACCTACTACATAACAGGAGGATAAAATCAACGACCAACCCTAGCTCTCAAGATTCATGAGCTTTCTGATGGAGTCAACGTCAGCGAGGAGAATGAATGCTGTTGTCAAAAAGGTGCTAAAAGTTCATGCCAGCTGCAAAGTCAGATATGTCCCTTCAACCTTGGCAAAAAAATAAATGTAAAATAAATTAGCCATTTACAACTCTGCAAAACCCAACATTCTGTGAAGATTTATCAGCTGGACCATGAAAACAATTGACTATCTTCAACAAAGAAATTAAAAATGAAGATTGGTACAACTGAACTCCAAATAAAACAGGCTTCAAGAGTAGACAAAATGTGGAAATAAAAGTTGTTGGATTTCTGTGTCTCTCTCTTTCTCTCCCTCCTTCCCCGTCTCTGTCTCTCTTTCTCTTTCTCCCCTTCCCTCCCTGTCTCTGTTCCTGTCTCTCTCTCCCTTTCTCTCTCTCTCCCCCCCAATTTGACTCCATAATTTATCATTTTGTAAAGCTGGTGACTGGCCCGAGAGGCTAGGACAGCTCCTGTCCAAGGCTGATGAACTTCTCATCCCCAACAACAGTGAGCACAAGGGCATGACACCGCTGTGGCTTCTGAGCAGCAGTAGGGTGTGACGCTAAGGAAATTCTCTGTTTGTCCTGGACTGTTTTCTCTCTAGCAATTAGGGAATAAAGGAAGTGCGATCCACACTTACCACTCTTCCATTTTTCTAATAAGCCATGAAAGAAATAAAATACACCCCCAAATTAAACCGATACCATGGTTGAGCCACAAAGCCCTATAGGTTTTTCTGTAAAACGTAAAGGAAACCGACAAAAAAGAATGGGCTTTATTCAAAGAAATTTAGCACATTTATACAGGAAAAGAAAAATGCCCGGAAATTTCCTGGGAATTCACAGAAACAAGTGCAGATGAGGAAAAGGAGCTCTAGCCGAGGAAATGGCGGGAAGGAAAGACCACACTTCCTTATGACTAGTTGAATATGTGGAGGTTTGTCTAGGGACATGTTCTCTAAAACATGTTGTCGGAGTGCAGTGGTTTACTTGCTTCTTGATGCTTTCCTCGCATTATATTCCAAATACCTAGACAGCTGCAAATCCCTTACCTGGTTCTATACAATCTAACACATATTTATTGTTCTGGTCCTGTGCTTGCTGCCATTAAAGACACAAAGTTAACAACAGCTAACATATTTTCAGTATATACCATGGACTAGACCCTACATAAATCTTTTTATACTCTCACAACAGGCCTTTGGTAATGAGCTTATTATTATCTCCATTTATGGATAAAAAAAGTTAACACTCAAAAAAAAAAAAAAAACCCCACAAAAAAACAAAAAACAAAAAACCAGCTAACACTCAGGAACATTAAGTCACTTGCTTAAGGATTATGAGCCTGTAAGCTGCTAAGACGAGAACCACGGTCAATCTGATAGCAGAGTTTGAACTTTAAACCATTCTGCTATACACTGTCTAGTCTCTAGTTTCTTTTCTCTTTGCTTTTTAAAAGACTGATTTATTTATTTGAGAGAGAGTGTGCACGTGCGGGCACAGGAAAGGGGAAAGGTGCGGAGGGATAGGGAGAGAGAATCTCAGGCAAACTCCCTGCTGAGCTCAGAGCCGGACGAGGGGCTCAATTCCACAACCTGAGATCACGACCTGCGCCAAAATCAATGGTCAGACACTTAACCGACTGAGCAACCCAGGCGCCCCAATCTCTTTCTATGAGGAGAGATTCAGTATTACTAATAGGATTCTAGAAGGAAGGAGAAATTGATTTTGTCCTTGAGAAACTAGTTGAAATTAGGTAGTTAAGATAGTCATGGGGGGGGGGATGTTCACACAAACACAGAGATTTCATAATATTGTAGGACATCTTTTGAGAACACAAGTTGGTATTATATCAGCAATCAGTAGAAGATAATATTGGGACAAATTATAGAAGCTCTAGATATTTACCCTTCCCTTGGTTTAATAACCGGATTTTACAACCAGACAAAAGTCTTGGTCCACAGTTCTTAAGAACGTCCCTATGAGAAGACGTGCATTAAAGGAGATAAGAAGCAAGTTATTGCCTTAGAAAGTATGATTTTTGGTGTCATCTCTCCTCTGAATCTCCTTATGTACTCTCAGGCCTGCCAGGACCAATCATGATGGCCAGGAAGCAGTTACCCCTCACAGTCCAGCCAATCTATGACTTCATTTCCTACCCAGACTATGCAATGGATATAAAGACTGGAGGCCATATTGAACGGGTATCTCTAGCTAGCCTGAGTCATACAAATGGACTTATGGAATCCTGACTAGGATTAGGAGGTAGATCAACATGTCATCCTGCTAATGGGGACCTAACTTCTCATTTCCTTTCTTGGCTGAATTCTGGAGGCCACATGTCCATAACAGAGAAGACCATGGGGCAGAGAGAGAGAGAAGACACAACATGTGAGGTAGCCCAAATTCCAAATTAGGAAGCAGCAGAATGACTTTTATTCCATTTAGCATCTCAGCTGCCCTGCATCCCCTCAGAAATAACAAACAAAAAATCAACCGCCCTCTTTGAGAGAGTTAAAATGAAAGCAGAGCAGACATTTTTTGGTTGCTTCTCCAGCATTTATCTCTCCTTCCTGAGCAACAGCACTAGTTACTACTTGTTTGTTTGTTTTTACTAGCTCATTGTTTTTCTATTCTCAGCTATGGGACTTGAACGGGATGGATAACATCATTAAGGCAATTATCCTATGGCATTTCCCTGGTCACAATAATTATTTAATGGATGAGTGTGGCACGCCCTCAAAACAAATGATAACCAGAGAAACAGTAACTCCTAAAAGGAAACATAGGAAACCCTTGACATTGGTCTTAGCAATGATTTTTGGGTATGACACCAGAAGTATAAGCAAAAGGAGCAAAAATGAATGAATGAATGAATGAATGAATTAAATTTTAAAAAGTTGCAATGCATCAAACTGAAAAGCTTCTACACAGAAGAAGAAATAATCAACAAAATGAAAATGCAACATACAGACTAGGAGAAAATATTGCAAACCATGTATCTCATAAAGGGTTAATAGCCAAAATATAGAAGGAACTCATATAACTCAAGAGCAAAAAATAAATTACCTGATTAAAAAGTGGTCAAAGGATCTGAGTAGACATTTTTCCAAAGATAAACAAAGGCCAGCAGGCATAGGAAAAGATGCTCTACATCACTGATTACCAGGGAAACGCAAATTAAAACCACAATGAGATACCACCTCACACCTATGACAGTGGCTATTATCAAAAAGATACGAACTAATATGTATTGACAAGGATGTAGAGGAAAAGTATCCCTTGTATGCTGCTGATGGGAATGTAAACTGTCACAGCCATTACGGAAAACAATATGGAAGTTCCTCAAAAAATTAAAAGTAGAACTACCATATGATGCAGATATCCCACTTCTAAATATATCTCCAAATTCCAAAGTAGGAAGAAGCCATGGATGGATAAATAGATAAGAAAGTTGTGGGATATATATGTGCAAGCACTCATGCACGCGCACACACACACACACACACACACACACTGGAGTATTTACTAGTCTGCCATAAAAAAGAAGGAATTCCTGCCATTTGTGACAACACAGATAAACTTGGAAGGCACTATGCTAAGTGAAATAAGTCAAAGACAAATATTGTATAATCTCCTTAAATGTGGAATCTTAAAAAAGACAGAACTTACAGAAAGAGAATAAAATGCTGTTGGCCAGGGTGGAGAAGTGAGGGAGTGGGGATAGAGGAAGTGGGTAAATGTGCCTAAAGGGTACAAAATTCAGTTATAAGATGAATCAATCCGGGGATTTGAAGTGCAACATGGTGACTCTACTGAGCAGTACTGTATGTGTCGTGTACTTGAAGGTTGTTAAGAGAATAGATCTTAAAAGTTCTCAACACACACGGCAATTATGTGAGATGATGGACGTGTTAATTAACCTTACTGTAATTATTCCACTATATATATAAAATCAAATCATCACGGTGCACAGCTTAAATTTACACCAATGTGTATATCAAATGTATCTCAATAAAGCTGAAAAATATTAAAAAATTTATTTTTTAAAAAAACTTTTAAAAATTTATTTTATTGACACAGAGAGAGAGAGTACAAACGGGGGGGGGGGCAGCAAAGGAAGAGAGATAAGCAGGCTCCACACTGATCAGGGAGCCCGATCTGGGACTCGATCCCAGGCCCCTGGGATCATGTCCTGAGTCGAAAGCAGATGCTTAACCAACTGAGCCACTCAGGTGCCCCTAAAAATTTTAAAAGAAACTGAAAATCCTGGGAAAGCAAAAATTCTTCTTTACCATAATGTAGGGGTTAAAAGGAAACCTTCCATATTTTCTTCAGGCTTTTGTAGAAGGATGATAGGAGGTTTGAAACTGCTCTAATCCTTTTCCTACTAGAAGGCTAGGAAATTAGAGGAAACATAATTGAGATATGTGGTCAAATCTGAGGTCAGAATCAAGTAATACCTTATACCAGTTTTCATGTTTTTCAATTAGGAGAGCCAGTAAATACTTTTTGAGAAGCTGGCCAAGTACATTTTCCTGTCTGTAGCCACAAGAAGTGACCATGGCAGGCCCCATCCTGGTTTACCGTATTTAGCCCTTCTCAGGTCTTATAGAGAGCTGACTGCACCTGTCTACAGTATGTTGCAATGTAACTGGACTTGCAAAATGCTCAAGAACATGTCAAAAACATGCTTGTGACACTAAGAAATTTTACCAAGGCCCTAGGTATGAGATCTAGTTAATACCATGTGAAAGGTAAGGTGATGCTTGAAGTTGCCAGATGGTACTAGAGGCTTGGGAAGTCTCTCTTAGAGCTTCCTGGCATGACTTCACTGAAGACAGAGAGATCACCAAAAGCATCTCCCGTGAAGAACTGGGAAACTCCAAATACCTTGCTTACTGATTGTTCTGGCGTTCTAGACTATGCTCCAGTGAGAACATATCAGTTAGGTAATCACAATAATGCCTAAGTTCTGCTTGATTTGTGTCTCAAAGGGGTCATTTGTGCCAAGGCTCTAAATCGGTCAACTGTGAGATGCACCCAAACAATTCAGGATAGACAGGTCCAAGATGAAGACACGTGTGTTATAAATACGACTGCTGAGTGTGTAACTGTGACACCTGAAGGTCAACTCAAGGCACAGAGAAATGGAATTGTCGCACAAGGTAAATCCACATGGACAGTCATCTCAACCACTCTTTTAAAAGAGCTCTCAACACTTCTGCAACATGGACGGCACTGGAGGAGATAATGCTAAGTGAAATAAGTCAAGCAGAGAAAGACAACTATCATATGATTTCTCTCATCTATGGAACAAGAACTAGGAAGATCGGTAGGGGAAGAAAGGGATAAAGAAAGGGGGGGTAATCAGAAGGGGGAATGAAGCATGAGAGACTATGGACTATGAGAAACAAACTGAGGGCCTCAGAGGGGAGGGGGGTGGGGGAGTGGGACAGACCCGTGATGGGTAGTAAGGAGGGCACGTATTGCATGGTGCACTGGGTGTTATACGCAACTAATGAATCATCGAGCCTTACATAGGAAACCGGGGATGTACTGTATGGTGACTAACATAATGTAATAAAAAAACATTAAAAACTAAATAAATAAAGACATTATGCTGAATTAAAAAAAAAAAAAGCGGAGCTCCTTCGGCATCAGGGAGATGCGGTCTACGTCTTCCCTGGGCTGCTAACTCCATCAGTGAATATATGCCCTGCCTCTGTTCACACGCCATAGGAAAGGGAGATCTGAGGAGATGTTTCTTATTGATTCCTCACAAGGCAACTCCCCTCCATCCCCTGCTTTCTCATTAGTTCCCATGAGCCACCATAACACCTTCTCACCTTTCCTTTCAACTTCTTCCTCTTCCGTAGCCTCTCTCTGCTTCCTCTTGGTTCTAGAGTCATTAGGCCTTCCCTCTCCTTAGGCTCCTTGTATTACCTGGACCGTTCCCTACATTCTGTGCCTTGTTAAATCTTCCTTATGTTTCGGTCTCTGCCGAAATGACCCTTCCTCAGCTAAATCAGGTGTCCCTGCTATCATCAGTCACTGCACCCCATACTTTTTGCTCAGAGGCCCTTGTGTTTATTGACATGTAAAAGCGTGTGATTGTTCGATGTCTTACAGACACACTAAACTAACCTTATCAAGGGCAAGGACTTTTATGTGCTTGTGTTTTGCTGTTTCTCACAGGCCTAGCACAGTGCCCGGTGCTAAGCAGATACGAAGTAAACGGTCTCTTTTTTTCAAAGAAATAATTACACATTCCCTCTTTTGTCCTCTAGGAAAAGGCTGGATTAGGACCTACGTGAATACGAACTAGAGCTTTAATAACAAGTGAGTGCTTTCTGTCCACAGTCACTCAGCACACACAGCAACATCACGTGCAGTCTTCCCACTTGCATTCCGGCCATCTGACTGCCAGAGGTTTCAAAGGGGCCACTGGGGCAGGTTGGGTGTATCCAGCAACCCAGGAGCCCTGCCCTTGGCCTTCCCACTGTTGCCTTCTGAACCTGACTCGTGTGCTCAGGCTAAATGCATTATTCTTTTCCTGTCCGAGGGCTTTTGAGAAAGCACAGCTGCAAAGCCTGATGAGTCCTGGAAGCCTGAAACAAGCCTGGATACTGTGGTCGACTGTCAGCCCCGAGGCCGAGCTCCCTAAATGCTGGTGGCTTTGACATGCGATGACTCCCAGCACAGCCCCCAAGGAGGCATGATCTCCGAGGTTCTTCTAAAAACCAAGTCTTTTAAATCAAACTTCCTGGCTTCAGCCCCTCCCTCCCTTTCTTGTCCTTATGAACAAAACAGTCAGACTTTGGCCAACCCGCTCTTTTCTGTCCTGGTCAAGCCAGGACACCTCGACAATGAGGCTCATATACTGTGCCTGACAGACAAGGGAGAAGAGAAGTTGCCCTTTATCCTCTTTCTTCCCTCTGGACCAAGAAATCACCCACTCACCCCAGGTGACTTCCACATACAGTCCCCTTAAAGCCGTATTTCGTGATTGAACAGGTATAATATTTTTTCAATAGACCACCTCTAACCATTCTTCCTGCAGTCCAATGACTTTTTTTTTTTTCATTCTTATTTTCAAATCAACTAAGAGCCAACTGGATGAAGTTTTGGGGGAAATATGGTCTCTGACTTCATGTTGCGGGTGTTTTCCCTAGTTTGCATTGCCAGGAGCAGTATTTCTTTACAAATAAAACCACTGTATTGGACTGGAACAATGACTGCGGGCTGAGGCGCAATCTGCCAAACCAGGTGACCTGTTGTTGTTTTAGAAATAGTGGCTGCTCTCACTTGTTTGCCTTTTAATTTTTACAATATCTGTTAAGTGAAATTTGACCTTAGATTAGAAGAGAGGCTTAAACCGATCTGTCCTGGAATCTCAGCTATTAAAAAAAAAAAAAAAAAAATCTTACTGTGTCCATTGACCTTAAGGAAAAGTAATTTCTGTAATTTAGCACGGAGGGGATTTTACTTTTGCTTTTCTAATAAATTATACATAGAGCTTTAAGGATTCTAGGGAGGCTTTACACGAGGGGTATACTCAATAGGCATGCACAGGAAAATATATTTTGCTGTTTGCTTAATCTTCTGGTTTTATGTTAAAACCTTTAATTTAATTTTCCCATTAATATCCAAAGCTTGACTGTGCACAAAATGACACAATATTAAGGGTGGATTTTATGGTATTTAAATTCCATTCTCCCCTCCTCTTTTACCCATTCACATTAAGAAGAAAATTTCAAAATAAGTAAAATATAACATTTAGGCATAAATGAGGCAGGAGACCAAAACCAAAGCCGTGTCACTGGCTACAAAGACTCGCACGTTCTGTTAGCATACCGCAGTTTTTCCTCACTGCTTCTAGGGATAAAAGAACTGAAATTTGCCAAGGAAATTATCATCATACTGCCAAAGTGGGCTTCCAATTTATTACATTTGTGCTGGGAAACCCTTTTACGCTAAATCTTAAATCTCATTCTCTGAATTCAAAAATCTTTGTTAGTGTAAGCTCATTAATTTTAATTAAACAGAAATCTTTTTTTTCACTTGCAAGAAAATGAGGATTAGTCTCAATAACTTTCATTAAATAAATAGAACAAATTAAAATTTATAATGCATCTCTAGATGTATCTAAAATGGTCTCATCAAAAGCCTATTAATTGGCAAGAAGGGAAGATACTCAGTGGGTTATGGTAAGAGATATACCCAGAACTTAGCAAACAAGATGTGTTTGCTAAGCTAGTGTCTGCAGCTAATTTAACTTCATTGTTCCATTAGACTTCCATTTTAACATTATAGTCGGGAAGTTTAAGATGACATCAACTTTATAGGCTACGGTTAAAATAATTTACTGTAACTGCAATCTGTATTTGTGTAGCTTTTGACAGCTTACAAAACACTTTGATAAATATCAGCTCTTTCTGCGTGATTTATTAGAAATAGTATATGCTTTAGACATAAATGTGCCAGATCACAATTCTATCTGTACCAGTTATTAATTCTTACTTCAGGAAAATAACTTCAACTCTCTGAGCCTCCACTGTCTTATCTTAAAAATAGGAATAATAATTCCAACCTCGCATGGTTAGCCAGCCCTCTTTCCCTCCCTTCCATTTCATTTATCATGGGAACCTATTTCCATGATATGACCCAGAGGAACTGCTGGTTCAGCGTGCTCTCCCAGGACTTTAAATGTGAACTCTTTAAGGTTTGGCCCTGACTCTTCTTACTCTCTATTCTTTTCCTAGGTGTTACCACTTACGACCTTAGCTTCACTTCTAAGGACATTTCTCACATGGACGTTTCCAGCACAATCCCCTCCTCTGGGTTGCATTCCACCTGTCCAACTTCCTAACCAACATCTTCACTAGGTGTCACACAGCTACTTCCCATTCATCACATGCCAACATGAGTTCATAATCTTCCCCCACAAAATTGGTTCTCCTCCTTTCCTATCTCACGAGCACTGCTCTATATTAAACAAAAACAAAACCCTCCTCTCAGTTTGTAATACCACTATTTATAGCTGTCTGGGACCACACGCTATTAAGTACTGGGCCCAGATAGATTACTCAGTAGTTATTGGGATCAATATATCATAATGTTTGAAAGCAAGAACTTTTGCATCTGACTCCAAGTTTAAATTCCCACTACTTCTTATCAGATCTGCAAGATTATGAAAATTAGTTAATCTCTTTGAGTTTCAGGTTCTAAGAATATAAAACTGGGAGAGTTAATTTTCTTAAACTACCCTAAGAACTAAGTTCATTAATAAAAAGCATCTTATTTCTGTGCTGAGCATATAATAAGTGCTCAAGAAATGCTTATCACGGATTTTAGAAAGGTGCAGGATTGTGCCTGGCCTTTCCATTTTGAGCATTCAGACTTTGGTAATGTCACCTGATCAATATTTTTTCTTTATATGTAAAATAGAATTTTTTAAAGATTTTTTATTTATTTGAGAGAAAGAGAGTGCACGAGCATGTGCAAGAGCGGTGGGGGGTGGGATAGAGGGAGAAAGAAACTGAAGCAGACTCCCCACTGAGCATGGAGCCTAACAGGTGGCTCGATCCCATGACCCTGAGATCACGACCTGAGCTGAAACCAATAATTGGACCCTTAACTGAAGGCACCACTCAGGTGCCCCGTAAAATAGAGTTTAAAAGTAGATCCCACCTAACATAATTCTTTTTTTTTTTAATTTTATTTATTTCTTTGAAAGAGAGAGAGAGGAGAAAGAGAGCACATGGGAGGAGGGGGGAAGGAGAAGCAGACTCCTCACTGAGCAGGGAGCCTGATGCAGGACTCGATCCCAGGACCCTGGGATCATGACCTAAGCTGAAGGCAGACACTTAATGGCTGAGCAACTCAGGTGCCCCCAACGAACATCATTCGTTGTGATGATGAAATGATATCATGTTGAAACATCACCAAGTCTACTTCTGCACATATGGCAGTTTCAGCACCTGTTGGAATGGTCTTCCACATTTCACTCCTTCAACAAAGCCCAGTTTGTGACTTGAGCAAAAATAATTAACATGTTACTAATGAAAGAACAACATTAACATGCACGAATTCAGCTGCTACAATCTTTTACAAAATATTTGCTAAGTTCTGGAGTAAAGACAAAAACTGTATAGTAAAAATCGATCCAAGAGAATATCATACTAACTACTGTTTAAGACAGAAGAGGAAATGTTTTAAAAGTCAATACTCAGGGGCGCCTGGGTGGCACAGCGGTTAAGCGTCTGCCTTCGGCTCAGGGCGTGATCCCGGCGATCTGGGATCAAGCCCCACATCAGGCTCTTCTGCTATGAGCCTGCTTCTTCCTCTCCCACTCCCCCTGCTTGTGTTCCCTCTCTCGCTGGCTGTCTCTATCTCTGTCAAATAAATAAAATCTTTAAAAAAAAAAGTCAATACTCAGGCATAACTGATTAATTAAATTCTAGCTGAGATCTTGGTTATTTTTTACCATTACTTTTGACGCTATTAAGCTTTCTACCTGCAGACTTTGTTAAGTACTTGAATTCATAAACTGGACTGAAAGGAGCAGAGCTTCATTCAGCTCCCTGGCTTGGGAATGTTTATCTATGGCATCGACGTTAACGGTAGGTCAGAAGCCACCTGTTAGGTCTATTTGGAGTAGAAGCTAATATGAACTGTGATGTGAATTCCACAAGGCGAGGCATTTTACGTGTTTATCAATGTGTTCCCAGCGTCTAGACCCCTGTATGGCACATAGTAGGTATTTTGACAACTATGTGTTAAATGAATGGACATATGGTACGTAACCTGCCTTCTAGGTCTGTACAACCCATGATCCCAGCTTATTATTTTAAGGGGTTTAAATAGAACCTCTATCAAACAAAATCTCCCTATTTGAACACATACACAGTATAAAACCACCAGATGGAAAACAGCTAATATGGGCCCATGTTCTACTGCTTTATAAAAAGCCCTTTCAATGTTGAGTACAGTGTCTTGAGCAAAGTGGATGTTCAAACTTTTGTGGATGCGAAGTTGATGTTCAAAGCATTTGTTAAATAATTGAATGAATTAAAAGTAGGTGTTGAAACTCACTACAACCAAAAGCAGTAGCAACACCAGATACAGGAGTGAACTTTCGATGAAACTATATAAAGGAGGTTCAAACCCTCTCAGACAGGATTTTAAAATAAAATTTTTCTAAGGACAAATATTGAGGTACAACGGTACATGCCTCATAGGTTAGCTTTAAGAACTGGTCACTATTGGGGCACCTAGGTGGCTCAGTCAGTTAAGAGTCTGACTTGATTTCGGCTCAGGTCACAATCTCGGGGTCATGAGACTGATTCCCACATTGGGCTCTGCACTGAGCATGGAGCCTAATTGAGATTCTCTCTCTCCCTCTTCTGTTGCCCCTCCCCCTACTCTCTCCCTCTCTAAAAATAATATATATATATATATATATATATATATATATATATATATATTATTCACTACTGAATTACTTGTGCCTATTCTTTTTCATCCCTAGATGGAAAGAATAATATTTACAATTTTAAAGGATTGAAATAAATGTCGAGAGACAAAGAAGGTTAAAATAAAACTTTCTATAGAAAGGGAAATTTTCTTATTTAGGAAACTTTTCATCTATGTTTTAAATAATAAATGAAAGCCACTACATAAATGACGGTTTCTACTTTTTACCAGATGACACTATTCAGCAAAGGACATTATTCTCTGACAGGTCTAAGGAGGTCAGTGGTTTTGGAATCTGTAGGTGGGGGGAGTTTCTGGGTAAACAGCTCGTTTAGAGCAGGATATGGCCTGCCTGGCTTAGAAAGTAGCTAGAAAAACCACTAATTTCTCTGCAGCATGACACCATACACACATGCTAAATAAAATAAACACACTTGTTTCAAATCGATGGACATTACAAATGATGCAAATTTGCAGTTGGAGCTGTTCCCTCATCTTTCCACATGGCTCTGTCCTCCCACTGTGTTCAACATTAAAATCACAAAATTGGCTTTTGCTCTGGCTGGATATCTTTTTCATCAAAATTGTCCCTAACCCCTATTACATAGTTAATAAATAATGAAAAGAATTCAGCTTTCATGATTATGTTTTCATGATGAACTCTCCATACAGTTTTTCAGATGTGTATGTGTCTGCATGCATTGAAATTACTTTTAAAAATAAAGAAAATAGAAATTAAGAGTTATTTACAAGTTTGCCCCTTCCTTCCCCTCTTTTAATTCTGTAATGCCAAATAGGAAAATAAAAGAGCAAAGAGCCAAATTAATTTAATCCATTTTGTGACTAGAAATTGTCTAAACCACTGCTTGGATGTGAAATAAAATCCACTGGTGTTCTTTTATCACTAATTACCTTGGAGTTTTAAAGACATGGCTCCTATGTCACTAAAAAGCAGCGTGGTGTGTTTCCTTGTGAAACAGATAGAAAATTATACCTTAAATAAATAATGTGTTTATCTTGAGTAGCTCCCTCTCATGGCAGAGATTTCCTTAATTACAGCATCTATTTCTAGAAGACGAAAAGGAAACTGCTGTCACCTTGCTGCATATTGTAAGATCATTTTTATTTTATCCCTTTCCTATAGGAGCAATTCCTAGCTCCCTGAATTGGAAAGAAAGAACAGGCACTCCATTTGTCAGAAATTTACCTACGGGCAGAGTGTGGTGGTCTCATAGTTTGTGAAGAAACAGCAGATCCATGATCCAAACCTGGGCTGTGTGGCTTCAGAGACTGTGCACGTTCAATATCATGGTCAGGAAAGACCATATTGGAAAGCTGACATGTGAGCAGAGACTTCAACAGTGCAAAAGAGTGAAGCACGCAGGTATCTGAGGAAATGACATTTCCAGCAGAGGGAATAGCAAGTACAAAGACCTTGGGGCAGGAGAGTGCTTATGTGAGAGAGAAAGGAGTATGGGATAACTTTAACTAATTTTGCTTAGTAACTAAAAGAGTTGCTATCATCTGAAATGGGGAAGATGTGGGTTATATACGTTTGGTGGGACAATCAGGAATTCACTTTCAAGCAGGTGAAGTGTGAGAAATTTATTAGATGTTCCAGAGGAGATGTCAAGTAGCCAGTTAGGTAGCTAAGTCTGGGTTTAGATAAAGTTTTTTTTTTCTTAAGATTTTATTTATTTATTTGAGAGAGAGAGAGAGCATGAGCAGGGGAAGGGCAGAGAAGAGACTCCCTGCTGAGCAGGGAGCCCTACATGGGGCTCGATCCCAGGACCCTGAGATCATGACCTGAGCAGGTGCCCCAAGTCTGGGTTTAGAGAAGGTTATGAACGTGCAAGGGCTTACCTTGGTGGATGCACTTATAGCCATTAGACCAGCAAAGAGCATCAAGGGAGTAAATGAAAACGGGAAAGTGGTCCAAGAGCTAAGCCCTCCAACATTTACAACCAGAAGATGAGTCACCAGTAAAAAGACTGACATAGAGCAGCCAGGGAGGTAGGAGGAAAACCAGGAATTGCGGGTTCTTGGATGCCAGGTGAAAAAAACACTTTCAATGAGGAGGAAGAGATAAGACTTGTCAAATGTTGCTGGTAAATCAAGATGAGGACTGGAAATGTAGCAATGTGGATGGCATCAGTGACCTTAACAAAAGAACTTTCATTATAATAATAACAAAATTCTAATTAGAGTGGATTTATGAATGATTAAGAATTTTCCTCAAATCACACAACTAAGATTTGTCAAAGAACTAGTCATTTTCCATATCGTTATTAGTTGTATCTAACAGTGTATAGTTCTACAGAAATAGAAAACTTTAAATGTGGCAAATAATAACTGAATAAAATATACAATTCAGTAAAAAAAAAAAAGTGGGGGGGGTGAAAAATGTACAAAAAGGAGAGAGATTTAATAGAGAAGTGCATCTTGAAAGGACAGAGTGGACACAAGAATGCAATTGCATCCCAGGCTTACATTGGGAAGTGTCAAATACTCAATTCAATCTGAATTAGGAAAAAAATGGGGGAGATTTCTTAGCTAACCTAACTGCCAAGTTCAGGCCTAGCTACATCAAGGTGATTCATGCCATTGTCTGGCGTCAGTCAAGCTCCAACTCCCAGTTCTGCTGTCTCCTCCTTGGCTTCAATGTCGGGCAAGCTCCCCAGTCATGGTGGTCACCAATGACTCCAGGCTTACTACCTCTTACCGTCTAGCAGTGCTTGTGGAAGGGACTTTTCTTCCTCAATAGTTCTTGTAAACTGCATGTTTTGGTTCAGATGAGCTTTGCTTGTGCTATGTACAAGTCAATTACCATTTACTGTGGAGTACCTAGATTTAGGTCTCATTTCTACCTCTTGGCGGCTGCATGGTGAAGTCCACACTTTTCAAACCGCAGGTAGTACCAATTAAGTAGGGAGTTACCTATAAGAAAATTAAATTTCTAGTACTATAAAAATGGGGGACTAGATACTGTGAGCAGAAAATAAGATGTCCTTTATAAGGGAGAAGGAAGAAGATTTAAAAGAAACAATAGACACAAGTAGTTATGTAGCATTTGCTGTGACTTTACCTAGATTGTTCACATTTCCTCACCTAACACTTATGACAACCCCAAGGGTTGAGGAAAGCTGCGAAATGGGAGAGAGACTCTAATAATTACTTCAAAAATGTTGTCCCTAGTTCTCTATTATAAACTAGTATTTCAAAGCTTAAGGTAACTATCTTCATAACCGTATGCTGGTAAAAAATAGATATGGGTCATGTGTGCAGCATTATAATCAGCACCACGAAAACAAAAAAAATATACACAAATAAATGTGACAGGACGTTGTCGTCATGTGGTCTGGTACCAATCCAGAGGTATCTGGTTCAACTTACCCAGCAAATGAAACCCTTATCTTCTGAGAGTGAGCCAGGAATGGCGGCACGTGTGTGAGGACTGAGAGAGGAGCTGTAGCATGGGGTGGGGTGGGGTGGTAACTCTATCTCACATAGTTTCTCAAATAACCCTCTCAATTCAGCTGCACGTCTCTCCTTTTTCTTTAGAATTACACAAAAGCTGCAAATCAGAACGCTTCTGAGGTTCTAGGGCTAAACACTCAATTGTTGCGAATTGGCGGCTTCATTTTGGGCAGGTGGAGTTCAGCTTTATTTGCTCTACTAGTCTGCAGCCATTCTCTCACCCACGTTCTTCTGTATACTGTTGACATCTCTCATCTGGGCTCTTCTCTGTCACTCTTTCTTTTTCTTTTTTCTTTTTTTTTAAAGATTTTATTTATTTGACAGAGAGAGAGAGACAGCCAGTGAGAGAGGGAACACAAGCAGGGGGAGTGGGAGAGGAAGAAGCAGGCTCATAGCGGAGGAGCCTGATGTGGGGCTCGATCCCATAACGCCGGGATCACGCCCTGAGCCAAAGGCAGACGCTTAACGACTGCGCCACCCAGACGCCCCACTCTTTCTTTTTCTTTGTAGACTTTTATCTTTATTTTTCTTTTAACTTCTACTTTTTTCCCACTGGTGTTTTGAGAGGTAACAAGCATAAACACAGATGTAGATTCAATCTACCTCATTTGACCGGAGCTTCTTTAATCCAATTCTACATCATCTATTCACAAGTTCAGTAATTGAGAAGATTGAACACGCTATTAGAAATCCCTGTTAGCGGTCTAAAGTCCCACCTTCCAATTTCAACATATCTCCGCATCCACACCATGTCCATACATACCACCCTCTAAACCCACCAACATCCTTAAATTTGAAGATATTCCTGGCCTACATCCTAACCCTGTATTTGATTACTCTGTTTTCAGGTTGCTTCCAACTCTGAAGTATCACTATGTATCAAACAGAATTGTCAGTCTGATCATCATGTAGTTAAGATGGCAGAAAATAGATGGCAACGTTAGGTAAGTGTTTTGAATTGTGGTCACTTATGTTTCCAAGCACCTAGATAACGTGATTGATCCAAAGTAAGTTCTCATTCTATATGGACTTTTTAAAACTACTATTACAAAGTTATACCCCAAATGGTCACATCTATATAAAACAACAACAACAACAAAATAGACATAATGAAATATCATGAAGGCTGGTACAAAGTGGTGCTGAAATGAAAATGCCATGCATCTTCTCCATGAGGTTTTAATATCTCAGAAAAAAATATACATTTGGGAAGGAAGGACACTGAATCACAGAACCAGAGAAAACGCAGCTTGAAGCAGCCTATTTCTTTTAGCTGTCAGTGAATTTTTGGTTGTTGGTTTGCTTTGTTTTATAGCTTTTCTTTGGCTCTATAAAGTATCTTGACATACTGCTTGAGACCTCTGGCTTGCTATCTATTCCATTTTTTTCTTCTCTTTCCTTTTCTTTTCTTTTTTTTTTTTTTTTCCAGAGTAAGTGAGATACCATTGTGAAAGGCACTGAGGCATCACTGTTAAATTACACCCACTGTATGTGCAGACGGCCATGTAGTGAACTTCCTCCTACTTACTCATTCACCCTTAATTTATTCCTAGCATAGAAGAGCAGTGGTGGTCACCATGTTATGATAGACTTGATCCTTGGGTATCTGGACATTCTTCCTTGTAAGGTCTAATCATTACTCTGTATTTTACAGGTTAACATTTTTACTGGCAATTCAAGTATTCTATTCAAAGGAAGAGTATGCTAAAACGTGGAACACAGGTTAATAACTTAGCATTTTGACTGACATACAGTTGCTCAATACCTGTCAATTACTCTAATTCATTGAATATTCATTGCCAGTTTCCACACTAAGGCCTCTGTCCTAACTGTTCCACTCCCCTAAATACTCTTGTTCCAGATCTTAGTATGATGGCTCTTCCTTATCTTTTCAGCATCAGCCTAAATGTGCCTTTTTCAGAGAAATCTCCTCTAATCGAGTTATCCTCTTCCCTAACACCAATTTAAATTAAATTTAAATTAAGTTTAAATTTTTTGGTACTTACCAGGGCTTGTCCTTTTCTTGATTATTACTTTGCTCATATAACAGAAAAAGATAATTCAATTTTGTCCTTCATTGTGTTTCTAGTGCTTAGAACAATGCCTGGAATATGGTAGGCATATCCATGTCTCCATATTATATACAGAAGGGGACTTTCCTGGTATTGTCATTGTGGTAGCTTTCATGCTTTATGCAGGTATGGCCTTCATATGAGTTCAATTAACTAATGAATGACTTTCCTGTGTAGTTTAATGCCTAGTTATATTGGATCTTTAAAAGTAAAATACCCTAATTTTGATGTTTACTCAAGGCAAATGAAAACAGAATTAACACAAACAAAATTAATGTTTTTAGAGGATTCACTTATAATTAATTGTTCAACACTGGAAAAAACAAATTCTGGTGAATGGAAAAATAAATCGTGGTACCTCCATTTACTAGCATACTATGGAACAATGAAAAGGAACAAAATATTGAAACACACAATACCACAGATGAATCTTAAACACGTCATGTTAAGTAAAGAAGTCGGACTCAAAAGATTGCATACTCTGATTCTACTGAGAGGACCTTCTGGAAAAGACAACACTATAGGGACACAAAATAAATCTATGGTTGCTAGGCCATGGGGATGGAGGAGGAGTTTACTATAAGGGAATTGGAGGGGGGCAGGTAATAATTGTAGCGGTGGTTACATGACTAGGTGTGTTCGTCCAAATTCACAGAACTCTACTCCAAAAACAATGAGTATTCCTCTATGTACATTATACCTTGATTTTTTTTTTAAAGTAAAATAGGTGAGAGATTACAATCTACTATAGTTCAAAGAACTATTTGGCTGTTCTATAGCTGCCTATTTTCCTCTAAGTGACACTTTGAAAATGCATCCTATCATTTTAGTCCTCCAATGTCTTCCCAACTCAGTTCCCATAATGGTCTACACAGCCTACCTCAACTGCTAACTAGTGCTTTTCTGACCTCATTTTCTATCACCCTCTCCCTCTCTCACTGCTCTAGCCAGAGGAGCCACCTTACTGATCCTCGAACACATCCAGCGCCATGGGGCCTTTGCAATTCCTGTTCTCTGCCAAAACGCTGATCTTCCTATATCCACATGCCTTGTTCCTTTACTTCCTTCAGCTTTGCCTACAAATATCAGCTCATAAGAGATATTTTTTTTGGCTATTCTATATAACTAATATCTCCCTCCTTGTTTACTGCTTTTTTTTTTCTCCACAGAAATTTTTTCTTTTCTTTCTTTCTTTTTTTTTTAAGTCTCTATACCCTCATTAGGATATAAGCTTCATGGGGTTTGAGATTATGTTTTATTCACCAAAGTTTCTCCATATTTTAAAACAATTCCACATTTTAGTAAGTGATAAAAAATATATATGTGTGAAAAAATAAATGAACTAATGATCTAATATGTATGTTTTGACAGTGACTGACTGACTAAACACTCCTAAAACCCATCTTCTCTTCCCAAGCACACGATCTTCACTTCCCAACCTAGCTGACTTTTAGGGGTTCATGTGACAAATTCTCATCAACGGAATATAAATGGAAAAGATACTTCACAATATGGTTTGAGCAGCTATGATCAATTTATCTTTCCTTTGCTCTTTTCTCATACTTTTCCCTCACCCTGCCAAATGGATGACACCTACATATTTTCAAATTATTGAAGCCATTTCCTGAAAATGGAAGAGGCACAGCATGGAAAGAGTCTAGGTCCCTGAAGAATGTATGTAGCAGAGCCCTCCTGTCCTCCCACCTACACTTGATTCTTTAACAATAAGAAAGAAACCTTCATTGTGTAAGGCACTATACTACTGAGTTGTTTGTTACAGCTGCTAGTGTTACTTACCCTGACTAGAACACATGAATTTAGAATCAAAAGGTGTTTCTAATCAGAGGTTTGCCACATCTGGCCACAGGTTAGGATAAGAACCTATTTCCAGCATTTGTACACTGGAGATAGTAAACACTAGCCACGTCATAGGATGAAAATGTTCTGCAAGTCAAAAAAGAAGCATGCAATGTATATATTTTTAAAGAATACCACAAATACAGATTTTACAAAGGGCCACTTCTTTTACTTTACTGACTTAGGTTCTATTTTCCCCAAACACTCCTACACTAACTTCTCTTTCTGCTCATTCTCTCAACATTTAACATTTACTTAATTAGTATATTCTCCATACCAAACACTGCTGAACAAGAAAGATAATGCCTGTTTTCAAAGGAATTGAGTGCAGAAAATAGCAATGAAACCATCAATCGTGGTGTGAAAAGTATCTTTGAAGGAGAAGGGAAGTCTATGGAATGTTTTGAGAACACAGGATAAGAAGGCCTGCCCCATAAGTGAGAGATGAGGGATGGTGTCTCAGAGGAAGTCACATTAAGCTGATACTGCAACAATTAGAATAAATTTGGAAAGTAAACTACATGATGGGATTTGAGGTAGAGTGCTCTTTAGAGTCCAGGGCACCATGAAGGAATCGAAAGAACTAAGAGGGAGTAGAGAGTAATATGCTAGCAGGAAAGGGGCAAGAGATATGGGATGAGCTTAAGAGTAAGATCAAATTCTGAAGAGCTCTCAAAGTTACAGAGGCAAAGTTTGGCTTTACCTAAAGGGAAGTGAGAACTATTAAACGGCTTAAAATGAATTAATATGATTCTATTTTCTTTCAGAAAGAGTGATTAGGCTGAATTATAGATAACAGATAATGTGACTGTGGGAATGGCATCATACTGAAGGCTGCTATTACAATTCTCAAGGCAAAAAAAGATGGAAATTCCAAATGGGAAATTGCAGTGGGGATGGAGAAAAGTTAACAAATTGGGACAATTTAAAAATGGTGATGCCAGGACACTGCTACTGTAATTAGTTTTATGCCTGAAACAAGAGGAAGAGGCAAGGATTACTGCTAGTTTTCTAGTTTGGGCATATCCTACATCTACAGGAATTCTTCAAAATCCTCTCTCATCTTGATTCTCTGTGTTTTCCTCTTTCACTTTATTGTCTCTAAGTGAGATAATCGTGTATCACTAAGTCTACACTCAGCCATGGTCACAATCTGTGTCTATCTAAAATATATCTTAATTATATATATTCTAACTAATGTATGTTAATATTTATATACCTATTATATACCCATCATACATATACATACATAATTTCCCCCTTATCTTACTGTTTTGTCTGGGGCATCCAATAAAGTTTGGACAGAGGTAAGGAGTACTGACAATCTTCCCTGCTTTCACTATAAAGTGCTGTATTAAATTGCTTTTGAGTTGTCCTTTACTAGACTGAGGAAGTTCTTTCTGTTCCTAACTAGTTGAGAATTTTTTTCACAATAAAAAGTTATTAAATGTTATCAAATCTTTTTCTCTGTTATCCCCTTAATATGGTCAACTACACTGAGTGACTTTTGTATGGTAAACCAACCTTGCATTCTTGGGATAATATTTTTGGCCATGATGTACTATTTTTTGCATATATTGATGAACTTAATTTGCTAATATTTTGTGAACTATTTCTACACTTATGTTTTTGAGGGATATTTAATTTCAGGTTTTTTTTTTTTTTTTAATCTTTCCACCATAAACAACTAGAAAAGTGGACAACATATACGAAATAACTGTTTTAAAATATCACCTATTAGGAATGCCTTAAAATATGGTAAATACATAAAATGAGCCCTTTGAGCACCCTGGACAACTTCTCAGAAACATTTTCCTGCCCTTGTGTAAGCAGAGGTATTCTAAGCAGAGCAGAGATATGTTACTGAATTAAGGACAAAGAGGTAAAATTCAAGGCTTCAAGGAAGAGACAGATATGCAAGAACAAAGCATCTGCATACTCTTGTATCTTTTACTAAATACAAGACATGCAAGTTTAAAGTCCAGCTGAAAAACTGGTTTTTTAGTAATACTCTACATGCTTCTCTATTTAACAAATTATTTGTTGTAACGGTGATTCAATCTTGAGTTGTAGGTACTTGACCCAAAATGATGACTTGGAAACTACAGAATTACTCAACTTGCTCAATGTTTTCATATGCTCAACAAGTTTATTTTCCCATTGAATTGGTAGTCTCCTTATTCTGGAAGAAACAGAAGACTGGCCTTCAGAAACATCTTGTTTCAACAAGAGGATAGATGAAATGATTAGGCATGGTATGGTCTTTTTCCATTTTTAATTGCAGTGATGATTGCTGGCAGAAGGCAAGCAATATGTAGTCTCCACCTCAGGTGTGCTAGCATATTGCAATTACAGAAAGCTACTCTTACCCAGGGGGAAAGTGATTGATCAAAGTGTCTAATGATTTACTTCCAGTGTAAACTACAATTCCCTGCCCCAAATATCAAGATCTATTTAGTAAAAAGAGGGTATCATTAAAACCAAGACACCTATTATTCACAAATTGTGGTCTAAGGGAATGTAAATGACATAATTATTCTCCAACAGGTAAGCAAATTCAGTGGCTTCTCTACATCCACCCTTATTATAAATAATTGTACCAATTAGTGTTATCCAAACGCTGTGCGAAGCTAATTTAAACCAATACAAGTAAGATTATTTTTTATACTTAGTGAAATAAATCCAAGTCAGACAAGGAAGGGGCTCATGGCAAAGCAACAGAGATGCACCTGGTAAACCAACCTGAAAATTACATAACCAAATTAGGTCCACAGGAAGAAGAGTATGATCTAGAAGCAAGTCACTCTAATTACCATTATTGTCATCAATACTTTATATTGAGCAACAATGAACAATGACCCAAGATCATGTGTTAATTTGGCTTGGAATCAATCCCAAGATGTGGGACTTCCCTAATTATAGAGTGTAGAACAATAGTAATTGTGAAGGAATAACTACAGCATGCTTCTCATACCGGCACTGTGTGTTATATTTTGAAATGGCATTTAATGTCTAGTGTATTATTTTAGCTTTTCATTGACAGTATAACATTGTTGAAGGGCTTATGCTCTAACGCCAGACTGCTTGGAGGTTCAGTGTGGGCTCTGAAACTTAACCTCAGAGAACCTCAATTTTCTCAGCCGTGAAATATGGGCTAATTAGGGAACATACTTATTAGATGTTTAAGATGAAAATCAATGAAGATGTGGACTGATTAAATAACCAGATAAAGTTCTTGGAGCTGGCTGGTGATGGAATTGGGATGCAAAGCAGACAGTCAGCTTCAAGAGTCTGCACTGTAACCACCACGCATACCTCTCTACCCTTTCAGGAGTTTGGAGCAATTTAGCAAACCCACAAATGCGGGGCACTTAGTCTCCTGTTAGGTGTGTGGCGTTCAATGACTAGCAGCTAAGAGGAGGAGAGGGAGGAATTAGAAGACAATGAGGCAGAAGAAACAGACCACTATAATCAGATTAGGGCAGGGGGTTACACATCTTTAGTGTAAAGGTCGGATATAAATATTGTAGGCTTTGCAGTATATACATTCTCTCTCAAATCCTCAATTCTGCCATTGTAGTGTATTAGACTAGGCACCTAGAATACATAGATGAATGGGTGTGTTCCAGTTACATTTTATTTACAGTTACAAGTGTTGGACAGCATTTGTCTCTTGGGCCAGAGTTTGGCACCTTTGTCAGAGAATGAGAATTTATATGCTTTTTTTCCCCCCAGCTTTTTAAAGGTATAATTGACAAATACGAAAACCATTTTTTGGTAAAGTCCAGTATTCTTTCCACTCTATCCCAGCTGCTTCACTCTTGCCTACTATATCCTTGGGAACAATGAGACCATATGACTCTAGGCTCTTTCCAGAAATGATGGCTTAAGATTATATGTTGTAGTCCCAGGGCATTACCTGAAGATGACTTAGTGACTCTCAACCAGAAAAAAAAAAATAATAAGCAATTAAATATTAATTCTAGGCATGATGGACAGAGCTTAGACCATGGTGAAAAATATACCTGGGAAACCACATTCTCTGTTCATATCAGAATTATGTATTTGTTTGAAGGGAGAATCCATATTTTTACTTGAAACCTTTCACATTTTTCAGCCACTGGCTGCCAGGTGATGTTTGTAGTAGGGTGAATAGATATCTTTCCTTGCCTGTGAAAGCCCCACTATAGGCCGGTTGTTTCTATCCAATTATTATTAGCAACCTTTTTCACTCTTCTAAAAGCGTCCCAGTTTGGATGAAAGTACGTGGACAGTCTTTTAATAGGAGATAGATGTCAATTCTATAGATTTCTACTTGCTTTGGAAGCTACGCAATCTTCCCCCTGCCTACCAAGGGATGGAATACAGTTCTCATCTACTACTACCTCTGTTTTAGCAAATACTTATTGAATACCCATATATGCCACTGAAGAGAAAATGCTCTCTCAGAAGATACCATTTTATTTGGAGACAGATTGTCTGTGAAAGTTTATGTGAACGCATTCTCTGTCTGAAATCTTTCAATTCCACAGGCACGGCCTGTCTTTCTGTATATTCCCTCCACTCTTACATATCCCCCATGAACCAAAGCTGCATGAGAACAGTGGCAGGGTGTAGACTTCTACCCCTATTACCAGCATCCCATCATGCTTGCTGCGTTCTAAGTGAGACCTAAGTAAATACTTGTGGAATGAGTAACACAGCACTAGTCAAAGGTTTCCTCATTAAGCAACGATACCTTTCTGTTCCCACTTTGTGCGGGAAGAGAAATGAATTACTACATAGAATTTAAAAGGTTTCTATGAGCAGCTGCATATACACCCCTTTATACTTTAGGCCTATTACTTACTGAGGGCTGACTGTATGCCAGGCCCTAAATCGAACTTTTCTATATTGCATGGCGCTTAATCCGCACAATCACTCTGTGAGGGAGGGGCAATTATTTTCTCTATTTTGGGGATAATAAAGCTACAGCTCAAAGAACTTAGGAAATTTACACAAGGTAACATAGCCTGTAAGCAATGGAAACAGGACTCCATCCCACATTTGATTCTCACAAACACTGAAGTATTACAAAAGCTGCTAGGCATCATCCAAGTTAGATACATCAAAACTCAGGGACAGTCTTGACTAAACTGCCTGATTTAATACTACTAGTATCACTGCTGTAAAGATTGCATGGACCACACTTGTATTAAACACGTTAATTTGTGGTGTATCTGAAATTCAAATGCAACGGGTGTGTTAAATCTGGCAGCATTACCTGTTACTCATGCTGTGTAAGATATTTGTACAGGGAAAGAAGGAAGATGCCCTAATTCGGTTCCCATCTCAGTTGTTCTAGACCCCATCCCTGATTTCACGGCTCTGGATATATATACAGAAAATAAAAAATATTCCTAGTGCAACTGTGACAAAGTACAAAGAGGACACTGTTTCTCTTCCATCCAATCTCAGCCCAAAACTGCCAAGTACCAAAATGTCCCTAGAACAGTCAACATTGTATTGGGTCTGTTCCCCCACTGCAAAAATTAATCCCCGAGGGTAATTCCTCTAGCTCTCTTTTCGTGGTGATGAGATGTAGTATAGAGCCCAGCTGTACAAGTGAACTACCACATAAATTACACCAAAGGCCATAAGCAGGTAGGCTGCGTACCAGCTGGGAGCCTGATATTATGCTGGCTACTGTGAAAACTGTGAGAAAAGCCCAAGACCAACCCCGCACTTCAGGATCCTAGCATCACCATGCTAGCACCTAGATGTGATTAAAATAATTATGGAAAAAACTCCAAAACTTCTTATTGTAGAAAATATTTGTCAAGTTTTTGGTCCCCGGATTCTAACTCCAACTTCCTAACAGTACCCCAAAATTCCTTTTTAAAGTCGCCCTTCTCCCCTTTAAACAAGATTTCTTTAAAACAGTGACTGTAAAGCTTCCTGTATACCCTTGGAGGTAAGTGATTTGCTCAAGAAAAGATGTATGTCCCAATTTGAACCAATGAGATAAGACACATTTATTTCTTAAGAGAAAAGCATCTTATCTATCTTACAGAAACAATCTGAGGAAACCTTCCTTTTTCCTATGAATTTAGTGGTTTGGATGCTTGCGATGCATAGTTCCATTTTGCTCCCCAGAGGAGAGAGGTTGGAACCTCCAGATGCCATGATGGTGAGGTCTGAGAAGAAAGTCATGCTGCAGGAAGCACAGAACAATGACTTACAAAGTAGCCAGGCATTGCGTGATGAAATTTGAACTTCTAGATCAAGTTTCAGCTAAAGCCTCTACATTTTTTTCTAGCTGAATCAACAAATTTTGTCAGTTGAGCCAGTTTAAGATGGGTTGCGCTTTGTCACGTGCAACACAAAGACTTCTGGAATCTATCTTGTAGCTACTCATTTGAATTTCAATTTGCACTCACCCTAGAAAAATTACATAAGGAGGCTTATTAAATTACACAGAATACCAAAATGAAACAGAGATTAGGGCAGTATGATTAAGAAAGGATCAGGGGGGTGTGTGTGTGTGTGTGTGTGTGTGTGTGTGTGAAGGGAAAACACGTGGATGTGAAACAGAACCAGAAACAAGGCTCAGATAGAAATGCTTCCTGTGAAGGCTCTGGCCTTGCTCTGGGCAGCCCTGAGAGTTGTTCTAAGCTTCCTAGCATGCAATTCAAAGGAAACAGCCTGTTTATTCACCCAATGCACAGCATCCTCCAGCTCAATTCCAAGCAATTTCTCAGGAGAACCACAAGTTATGAAAAAGTGAAAGTAAAGATAAAAGAAAGAAGAATGATCACTTTAGTGTAGAGTAGTCAAGGAAAGCATCCTCCAGAAGGTCAGACCTGAACAGAGCCAGGAGGCAGGGCCTGAGCTGTGAGCAGCAGAGGAGGACCAGCGTTCCAGGAGGCGGAACAGCATGAGCAAGTTTAAAGGAGAAGTGAACTTGTGCAGAGGACTGTGAGGAGACTAGCATGGATAAAGGTGAGAAGTTATGGTAAGATGGAATCCGTGATTATTTGAGCACACAGGGTCAAGCTGGGGAGCAGGCACACAAACAAAACCCCCACTATTAAGAGTAGTGTTATCTCAAGCTTATCAAGTGCTCACATTTCTTATATTCTAAAATATAGCCGTGCCAGTAATTTTGGTTTGATAAAAAATGGAAAGTCCACAAATATATCTTGACAAAAAATACAACTGAGAATAAACAAACACCCCTGCAAAAAATAAACAACATATTGAGCTTAATTTTCCTGTTGTGTAAATGAGTCCTTAGGAGTAATTTAGGTAACTTTCACTCCCTAACTCAGAGAACTAAGTCTTCAACAAAATAATTCTCATTGACACCCTGTCAAGGTTTATGTATCAGAAGTTTCAGTATTATTTTCTTAGTCTGGTAGGATGGAGTGGAAAGTAATAGTAGCATTATTATACGCTCATATGTAATGAAGTCTTACGGCCAACATTCCAACTAGGGTACTCTATTAACTGGTCCTTTTACATAAAATTGTAATACCCATAACTCACTCAGAAATCATGAATTATCAGTGGTATTTTGTAAAAGGCATCCACTAAATACTTGTTAATTTCATTTATATTTTGACTTAATTACCATATAACCTCTGTGATCTTGAACAAGTGAATTAACCTCTCTGAGCCTTGGGTCTCTCGTTTATAAATAGGTTCAATAAAAAATAGTCATCAGGATTTACGAGTATTAAGTGAGAACAAATATAGTAAGGGGCTAGTATGGGGTAACTATCAATTGAGTGATTACTGTGGGCCGAAAGTCTAAGGATTTTATGTGAATTAATTCTTTTACTTCTCATTAAAATCTGATAGAGATTTTTTCCCACTCTATAGATGAAAAAACTCAGACACAGAGAGATTTTATCAACGCAAATTGTAATTTTAAAAAAATGACATGTATTACTTCTATATTTAAAAGATCACTTTATTATCATTAGCATGCCAAATTAGTAAAAATTTTACCACTATTTCTAAGGAACCAGAAAAAAATTTTTACATTAAATGAAAGTATTGGTCCTCTAAGAGCTCTTTTAGGTAGCTGAGGTCATATATTATTGTCTCTATTTTATAGACAGGCGTAAGGAAGTGACAGTAAAATGTAGTATATTAAATCAAAGCTTTATTACAGGAGAAATTATCTTCATTATGTGTTTCAATGATTTTCAAACTTCAGTATTTTTAAGAATCACTTAGGGAACTTACTAAAAAGGCAGACGTCTGGATATAATTCTCAGGTTCGGGTCCATTTTAACATTACTATGGAAAATTCCGATTTAAGTTGTCCACTAACCACATTTTATGAAAAACTGACCTGGAGTTCAGTAAAGCCTTGAAGCCAGGGACTACACACGCCATTAAACCGAAAGAATTGAGTGGAAAGAAAAATAAAGAAAGAAAAAAGAAAGGGATGGACTGTCTATGTATTGCTTGCCTCCACTGCAACAGCAGCAATTTTTCTAGTATGCATTCACCCATCCCTCACTCTGGGACCCTGGTCCCTGGTGGCACCGTCTGCCACCTCTGGGGTGATCATGTGATGTAAGACCAAGCCAATCAGCACACCAGATTCCTGCTGTGTGCCATGATTGGACCTGCTCTGGACAGCTTGAACCAATCAGAAAAAAGCACAGGACACCCCCCCCCCCCCAGACCTATGGCAAGAAGTGGTCTGTCCTCTGCTCTGCTGAGAGTTTTATGGATGTGAGGGTACTGCAGACATCTAGCCTTTTCTTGGCGACTGAGCTTAAAGCTATCATGGCAAAGTTCAAGGCCTGAAGCTATTGTGTAAGCTTGGAAGCCAGCCGTGCCTGAAATTGCCATCTACTTCAGGATTTTTCAGTCTTGTAAACTAATAAATCCCCATGTCGACTTGGTATGTAACCTATAGATACACAGACGATTTCATCAAAACCGAGGGAGGAAAAAATGAGGCTGAGAATTATGAAGAAACTTGCCCAAGATCATCCAGCTTGTAAATGGCAAAGCTGAGATTCAGTGCTTGGCTGTCTGACTCCCAGGACTGAGATCTTAGTCACTGCAATATATCATCTCTAAAATTTTGGGGTGTACTGAGCTACTATAATTAGGCTTGCTCAGAAAATAAAATACCTTAGAGAATTCACTTTTTCTGGACTTAAACTTCAACTTGACTCCTTTATTGGGGGCAGGTGGATTTATACCACATTAAACCCACCTTTCAATTACTTGTGGTTGGCAGGTCACCATTCATCTCTTCCCATTCTCTAGTGGCTTAACATCTTTTGTGAAGAACCTGGAGTACTCTTTTAGATCTTACTGCCTGCAGAATGCAGGGGATACAGGGATGGGTAGTGGGGGAGGGGAGGGTGCCACATCCACACATCTCAAATGGCATCTTTCCTTCAGTTTCTATCTGCTGACCGGGTTGATGCTCTTCTCCTTTTGTTCAATTCATTCATCATCGCCAGCCTAATATATGTTTGGATTTACATCCAAGGTTCCATTTGTCTAGACAGCAAAATTGCAAGCCAATAGATCTCCTGATTTGAGCATGGTGCTTTGATACAGACAGACATGGCTTGCTAATGCTCTGGATGCAAAATGCAACATCTATTTATAGTAACACTCACCACCTTTTGCAGCAGAACCATTTGTAGCTGCAATCTGACAGTTTTAGTCTACACTTAGGTTGTTAAAAAGGAAACTTTTTCTTTTTTTTAATCACCTGGGCATTGTTTTGGACTAGTCAGTATCCTTAAAGTCATCTTCAAATATGACAGAATCTTAGAATATTAGTGTCAAAATGTTTAAGATCACAAAAGTGATGACGTTGATAATCACTTAAATGCCAACCATTTACTTGTGTATTTTCCGTGTGTTATCTCATTCATAACAGACCAATAGGAAAGATACTATTACTGCTCCCATTTGATGGTTCTGGAAATAGAGGCTCACAGTGGCTCAGTGACTTTCCAATACTCATGGAGCTAGTGAAGTGTGGTGCTTAGATCAAATCCACGTTTGTTTGACTCTTAAATGTTTATTCATTATATTTGATCTCCAGTCTATTGGTCCTTGGAGTTTGGTATATCAGCATCACCTGGGGGACCTGTGAAAATACAAATTGCTGGGCCCCACCCAGAATTTCTGATTCAGTAGACAGGGGATTTGCCATGATAATTTGCATTGCAAATAAATTCCCAGGTGGTGGTGAGGGTTGCTTATCTAATGACTACACTCTGAGAACTACTGATCTAGTCCAACTGCCTCACTTTTTTGCTATGAAACTGAGACTCAGAAAAGGAAAAAATCTGCTGACGATGACAGCATGTATTAATTGCAAGAGAACATTTGAATCTAGGTCTTTTTGGTGCTCAGGCAAATGGTCTCAAATGTGAGGAAGCCCCTGTCCTCTTTCCCTTTTCCATTTACAATAAAGAGATATATGTCTAAAGTTGGAAATAATAATTCCACTGACATGTCCTGATTCATTAAGATGACAGGTATTAATGAATTAGAGTATGGAAACAACCTTCTTGAGCTTTAAATTCCTATTAAATTGGGGTGATCGATTCTTACTTTGTAGCTATGTCATAAAAGTTGAATATAATTGGTAATTTCCCAAATTGGAATATAAGCTTGACTCTAAGCCAGGTATTTTGCTTATCTTTATTCCCTGCTGCATTCCTACATCCAGGAATTACTGAATAAAAATAAGTACCTGGTATACTAGAGAAACTCACAAATACTGACTTTATTGTTATTTTAATATAATCACCAAATCAGAGAGAAATAGAAAATTTGAACATATCTACTAATAGTAACAAAATTTGAATTGGTAATCAAAACACTCTCAGCAAACAAAAGTCCGGGAACAGATGACTTTACTGGTGAATTTTACCAAATGTTTAAAAAAGTGTTAATACTTATTTCTCTCAAACTATTCTAAAAAATAGAAAAGGAAGGAAAACTTTCAAATTCATTCTGTAACATCAGCATTGCCCTGACAAAGATACTACAGAAAGAGAGAATAGGCCAATATCCCCAATGAACATAGATGCAAAAATCCTCAACAAAATATTAGCAAACCAAATTCAACAATACATTAAAAGGATCATTCACCACAATTGAGTGGGATTTATTCCAGGAATGCAAGGGTAGTTCAATATTCACAAATCAATCAACATGGTACATCACATTAACAACAGAAAGGATAAAAACCACGAGAGACTATGGACTCTGGGAAACAAACTGAGGGTTTCAGAGGAGAGGGGCATGGGGGGATGGACTATCCCAGTGATGGGTATTAAAGAGGGCACGTACTGCATGGAGCACTGGGTGTTATATGCAAACAAAGAATCATGGAACACTGCATCAAAAACTAATGATGCACTGTACGGTGACTAACATAATAAAATTTTTTTTAAAAAAAGGAAGGATAAAAACTATATGATCATTCAGCAGAAAAAAGAAAAATTATTTGACAAAATACTATATCCATTCATGATAAAAACTCTCAACCAAGTGGATTTAGAAGAAAGATATCTCAATAACAGAGGCCATATATGAAAACCTACAGTTAACACCCTACTCAATGGTGAAAAACAGAGTTTTTGCTCTCAGATCAGCAACAAGACAGGGATGTCCATTCTCACCATTTTTATTTTACATAGTACTGGAAGTCCTAGTCAGAGCAATCAGACAAGAAAAAGAAACGAAAGGCATCCAAATTGACAAGGAAGAAGTTAGACTGTCACTATTTGCAGATGATGTGTACAATATATAAAAGAACCCCTAAAGATTCTACCAAAAAAAACTGTTAGAACTGATAAACTAATTTGGTAAAGTTTCAGGATATAAAGTCAATATACAGATATCGCTCACATTTCTGTACACTAATAATGAGGTAGCAATAAGAGAAATTAAGAAAATAATCCCATTTATAATCACACCAAAAAGAATAAAATACCCAGAAATAAATTTAGCCAAGGTGGCGAAAGACCTGTGCTCTGAAAACTATAAACCACTGATGAAAGAAATTGAAGATAAAAATAAATGGAAAAGTATACCACTCTCATAGATTGGAAGAATTAATATTGTTAAAATGTTCATACTACCCAAACCAATCACAAGATTCAATGCAATCCCTATCAAAATACCAATATCATTTTTTTTTCACAGAACTAGAATAATCCTAAAATTTTTATGGAACCACCAACACCTTAAGTAGCTAAAACAATCTTGAGAAAGGTGAAAGCTGGTGGTATCTTAGTACCGGATTTCAAGATATGTTACAAAACTAGAGCAACAAAAACAATATGGTGCTGGCCCAAAAATGGACATGTAAATCAATGGAAAAGAGAGCCCAGAAATAGACCCACACCTATGTGGTTAATTAATGTATGATACAGGAGGTAAGAATATACAGTGGGACAAAGAGAGTCTCTTCAACAAATGGTGGGGGGAAAACTACACAGCCACATGCAAAAGAACAAACCTGGACCATTTTCCTGCACCATACACAAAAATGAAATCAAAATGGATCAAAGACCTAAATGTGAGATTTGCAACCATAGAACTCCTGAAAGGAAACATGGGCCATAATCTCTTGGACAACAACTTTAGCAGCCTTTTTCTGGGTATTTCTGCTCAGGAAAGGGAAACAAAAGCAAAATCAAACTATTGGGACTACACCAAAGTAATAAACTGTTGCACAGGAAAGGGAACCAACAACAAAAGAAAAAGGCAACGTATAGAATGGGACAAGATATTTGCAAATAATGTATCGCATAAGGGGTTAATATCCAAAGTATATATAGAACTTATACAATACAAACAAATCAAAGCAAAACAAAAACCCAATCTGATCAGAAAATGGGCAAAGGACCTGAATAGATTTTTTCCCAAGGGAGACATACAGACGGCCAAGAGACACATGACAAGATGCTCAACATCACTCATCTTCAGTGAAATGTAAATCTAACTACAATGAGCTATCACCTCACACCTGTCAGAATGGCTAGGATCAAAAAGACAAGAAATAACAACAGTTGGCAGGGATGTGGAGAAAAGGGAACTCTTATACACTATTGGTGAGAATGCAAACTGGTGCAGCCACTGTAGAGAATAGTATAAACGTTTCTTTAAAAGTTAAAAACAGAAATACCTTATGATTCAGTAATTCCACTACTATTTATGCAAATAAAACAAAAGTAAAAACACTATTTTGAATTGATATATGCACCTGCCATGAACATACGCAACATTATTTACAACAGCCAAGACATGGAAGCAGCCCAAATATCTATTCATAAAAGAATGGATAAAGAAATAAAGAATATATACATTTCTCTCTCTGTACACACACACACACACACCTTTATTCAAAAGATATACCATATATTCTGTTTATATATATATATATATACACACACACATATATACACTATATATTTATGTATATATAAATATGTTATCTATTAAGATAGACCATATATTCTGTTGTATGTGGGTATATATATATACCTACACACATACATACACACACCCCACATCTTCTTTACTCATTTATAAATATAAATATAAATATATAAATAGAATAAAATATTACTCAGCCATAAAAAGGAATGAAATCTTGCCATCTGTGACAACATGGATAGACCTAGAGGGTATTAATAAGTGAAATAAGTCAGACAGAGACAGACATATATCCTACTATTTCACTTACAAGTGGATTCTAAAAAACAAACGACAACAACAAAAACAGAAGAACAAACATATTCTTCAATACAGAGAATAAGCTGGAGTTTGCCAGAGAGGAGGTGGGTGGGGAGAATGGGTGAAGTATGTGAAAGGGATTAAGAAATACAGAATTTCAGTTACAAAATAAGTCACAAAAATGAAAAATACAGCAGAGGGAATATAGTCAGGAACACTGTAATAACACTGTATGGTGACAGATGGTGACTGCACTGATGGTGGTGAGTACTGTGCAGAATTATCAACTCAATATGCTGAAAATAATATAACACCTGAAAATAATATAACACCTGAAAATAATATAACACTGTGCATCAATTATATGTCATTAACAAATTAAAAAGAATATCATCACCACTACCATCATCATCATCAATTTACAAAATTTACTGATTTCCTATCCCATTTTCTCCTTCTCAGACTTTTTCACACTCCCTTTACCTGCCAAGCTCTATCATATTTTCTGGTAATGATGTTTCCATTTTATGGCTTCTGAAAAACATGCCAGATGTTAAGTTTTTTTTCTGTTATTCTTTCAGCAAATTCACACTGCAACCATTGATGTCCTGTTTTCAAATGGGGAGCTCTAAATTACTGCAAACATTATGCCTTGGCTGCCTCTTAAATCTTTTCCAGCTGCCAACTTTGAAGGGAGTACGGCCATTAGTCATTTGGGATGTATTTTAACCCTTCAGGTAACAGTTAGATATCTACTCATACAGTGTTGGAAGTGGATCTCCCACTGCCCCGCAGAAAATTTTCTCTTGCCTCAGTGAATAGTCGGGCGAACACGGAAGACACTACTGAATTTATTTTGTAGACACTCTTCAAGCCTAAGCTGGAGTGGCACTAAATATCCATGCTGCTTGTGAAAGGACGTGTCCATGTGCAACCCATGTAAGATAGAGCTTTGAGCGGGACAGTTTCTAGACGAAAACAGTGGAAGAGGGAGAGAAATGTTCCACTCGCTATAGACCTATGGTTCTCAACCCTGGTTGCCTTCTATATTCATAAGAAGAACATTTTAGAAATCCTGAAGCATAGACACCTTTCATGACTATTTCAATCTGGCCCCATGAGGGTTGGGTTCTAGGCCTCCGCAGTTCTGAAGAGCTTTCTGGTTGTCCAGTTCCCTCCAAGGACCAGTGCAGAGTGTTTCACAAGTTTTTCATTGGTCCTCAACATAATGAGAAAAATAAAGTCAAAGTAGCAGAATTTTCATAATCCAGATTTGGTGGTTTAATAAAGACTGTTCTTTATTCTGATAGCAGCCATCCTCCCATGCAATACTTGAGAAAAATCTTTAACCACCATTGACTAAATAAAATGTCGCTACCACTCAGCTTGTAGCAGGCTACATACCCTGAGAAAAGCAAGATTGTAATCAAGTCCTGTAATTTAGAACATCAGCCCTTCTGGCTTCGCTCTGGGGCTCCCATTTAAATCAGTGCTGTTTCCTCCGTTTGTAAGAGGCATGGGACAATCTCAGTAGTAGGCAATGCCTCTGTCTCCCCATCAGCCATCAGGAAGGTGCTCCTGTAGGCTCAGTTTCCTCTGCTCTGCAGGTGTCTCTTTCTTTGTGGGGCACCCCCACTCTGCCAACATGAATTTCATGTATGACACCCAGCCTATACTGTCAATCAGGTTGTCCTAGACATATACTCTTCATATTCTGAAAATCCGTATGCTTACATATGTGCAATGCATTAAAAGACATATAAAGAACAACTTCATCTTATTTATACAGATTATGTTCTTCCTGCTTTTTACAAATATGACAGCAATAACAACTGTAGCTTCAACAAATTATACATTTCTATGATAAAATTAAAATCTTGGTAACGCTCTTTGGGAAAGACTCACTAATATATCTTTAGTTGTACTCAACTGTGTAATGCAAAGTCTGGGATACCATATTGGGAAAAAAGTATCCAGAACATGCTACCCCTCACTATTATTGTTTTGCTAGTAAACAGTGATGGCTGTTTACTATTCAAATCTGCTTCTTAGAGAGGTTTCCCCTCTTCTCTTGGGCCTCCAGAAACTAAGAGACAAACAACATTTACCTTACAAGTTTCCATTTCATACAATTCTGAGGACTCAAACCAGTTCCGTTAAAACTAAGTTCAGGTATCAAATGGTAAGAGATAAATATGCGCTTTCTGAGAAGGACATTCTTGCTGCAGCCTTGAACAGCTTCTGAAAATGCCATCTTTCCCTCCTCTGACTTCCTGCACACCTGCTCAGTCCCCTTGACTGGCATTTATCATTTGCTTGCTGGAGTTATGTGTAATTATGTACAAACAGATCCCTGGCATTGTTGTGAATTTAACATTTTCAGTTTCAACTCTTTGTAAGTGACCCTGAAGAGTCCATAATTTGTAAAATTTGTCATACTGTTGTGTATGAATTTAAATCACACTCACTTGGAGCTAGTGTTAAAAAAAAAAGTGAATACAACAGCCTGGACAAACGCCCAGCATCTCCCCTCAATAGAGCTCTGTTATTCTCGTTTGCAATTTGTATAAGATCAAAATTTTTATTTTTGTTGAAGCAACTAAGAATATTTTAGTGAAAATTGTAATAGTAATTAATCGGTGGTATAAGGCTGTTCGTAGAAAAAGTTGGACAGAAATGAGACTCAGAAGAAATCGTGACGAAAAACAACATTAGGTGCTTACTGTCTGCCTAGCACCACAAAAAAAGCTTTATATTCCCGATCTTATTGGACCCTCACAACCCCAAAGTTATATTATTAAATTCATTTAACAGAAGAGGAGAATAAAGCTCAGAGGGTTTGGTTTAAAGTGAGAGAGTCAGGGCCAAGATATGAGATAGCGTATGTCTAACTCCCAAATATGTACGTTTTGTCCCCTTTTCCTCCCTTGTAAAAAAAAAATTTAGATATAATTGACATATAACATTATGTTAGTTTCAGGTATACAAAGTAGTGAGATGATATTTGTATATATTGTGAAATGAGCACCATAATAAGTTCACATCTATCATCACACAGTTACATTTTTTTTTTTGTGATGAAAACTTAAAATCTACTCTATCAGCAACTTTTAAATGCAAAATACAGTATCAGTAACTTGAGTCGCCCTGCCATAAATTACATGTCCAGGCCTTAGTTATAACTGCAAGTTTGTACTTTTTAACCCCCGTCGTCCATTCCACTAACACTCTTGCCCCTGGCAACCAACCTGTATTCATAAGCTTGCTTTTTCGGTTATGATTTCATTTTCTTCAATTCAGGTGTATTTGACATATAGCAGTATATTCGTTTCAGGTATACAATATAACGATTCAATATTTGTACTTATTTGGAAATAATCACAATAAATCTAGTTAATATCCATCACTACACATCGTCACAGATTTGTGCATGTGTGTGTGTGATGAGAACTTCCAATGTGTACTTTCAAATTCCTGGTGGTCTCAGTTCTACTCACCTTCCCATCGCTCCACATGATTTTTTATATTCTTTCTATATTGTAAGTTCTACTTGGCCATGAGTTTTACTCTATTCATATATTCCTTGGAACACATAAACCAAAACTTCTGCTGCAATAGGATTTGCTGAATACAGATGGATGGGTGAATACAAGAATGAATAATGCATTTGTTAATTTCATTCACTTGCCTTCTCTTTACTTCATCAGCAGAAACTGAATGAGAACAAATATTTTTCCATGTGTATTTATTCCATGTTCTCCAGCAGTGCTACAGAAATTCTAAATGTTGAATAAAGAGAAATTCCTTTGTATTTAAGGGCTTCCCAGGTCAAAGAGAGTAATGAAACACTTCCTTTACCAAAGATATTAAACACTATGAGTCAACCTCCGTAGTTCATCCAGTTGTGTTCCAATGTCATTTATAGATTTTCAAGGGAGGGCTGACTCGAAATCAGTAAGTGTCTGGAGGCCCTGCCTACTTCACTTGGAGAGTAAGGAAACATCTTATTCTTCCACAATAAACTAAAGCCCCTGAAATAACACAATTTTTCTATGTGTGTTTTAATCAGAGTTCTCCAGAGAAACAGAACCAAGAGGAGCTACATAGATATAGATATCTAAGTACAGTTATATAGATATTAAGAAATTTCTTAAAGGGATCGACTTACATGGTTACAGAGGCTGAGAAGTCCCATGATCCCATCTGCGAGCTGAGGAACCAGGAAAGCCAGTGATGTAATTCAGTCCGAGTCTGAACTCTAAGAACTAGGGGAGCTGATGGTGTAAGAACCAGGAGCATCAATCTGTAAGGGCAGGAAAAGATGAATGTCTATTTAAGCAGAGAAAGCAAAATCACCCTTCTTCCTAGTTTTTGTTCTACTCGGGCTTTCAATGAATTGGATGATGCCCACCCACACTGGTGAAGACGACCTTCTTAACTTAGTTTACTGATTCAAATGCTAATCTCTTCCAGAGACATCCTTACACACACATACAGGAATGTTTTCCCAGATATCTGGGCATTCATTACCCAGTCAAGTTGACTTGTAAAATTAACCATCACAAACTTCACATATTGCCATGGAAATAATTAGAGAGTTTTTTTTTTTTTAATTATAATAAATGTCAAGAAGGAGAAGGACAGTGGGCCATGAGGGCACATGGCAGGCAGATACATTATTATTGGGGTGTGGGGCTCTGGGCAAGCTTCCCTTAGGAAAGAATACATGAACTGGAACTGAAAGAGAAGGCAGATATCTAAATTAGAAAATTAATTCAATATATGTGGGAGCTGAGTTGTTGAAACAGGAAGTGCCCAAGGCAGACGGAACAGCACGTATAAGGGTTTAAAGCAGATAGGATCAGGAAACGCTTGAAGAATTGCGAAAAAAAATGTGGGTGAATTTTGGTGATCGAAACCCTAAACAAATCTGAGTAAGATCCACACTTCAGTTTGTAGTGTTGTACCACTGTCAGTTTTCTGGTTTTGATGAAGTATTATTATTATGGAAGATTATCATTAGAGGAACCTGGGAGAAGTGTTCACAGGAACTTTCTGTGCTATTTTTTCAACTTTTTGTGAGTCTGAATTCAAAATAAAACATTTTCTTAAAAAAAGAGAACAGTTGGAAAATGACTTCGGGAACTCAGCTTGAAAGTGGAAGCCCGAGTTCAGGGTACGAATAAAACTATGCAAAAGTCATGACATTCTCAAATGTATTTACTGTGTTCTTTTGACATGTGGAGTGTTGCTTTAAATTATTGGTAGTGCTTCACATGTGACATACCTCTCCCAGGCATTCACGATAGTCCTCTTTAAAGCAAACAGTAATCAGGATTCTAACTGAATTAGCTGTCTACTAGTCTATCTTCAAATGTCAGCACTCTGCTGTGGAATATATGATATGTAGGCACCTACACTCCATGAACTGAAGCTCAGAGAAAGTAACCGAATGATGTTGCATGACAATCTAACGAGAATGTACTCATGGAAGTCCAAAAGAACTACCACCTACAATATTGTGTAACAGCTACAATGACAGCCATGCCTACTCCTAGATACAATTTTTTGTCAGTTTAGTGATTGTTACAGGACATAAGACACAGAACCAGGGGACCCTTGACATTGAGCCTCATAAATTGCTAGAACTGAACTAAGATTGACTTACTATCAATAGAACAATTGTCATTTCTCTAAAATAAATGTGGTATTGAGCACTCACACCTAATTAAGTCATTCCTCTGCTCAAAATTCTGCAGCTGTTTCCTGTTGCTGGCATGATTAAACAGAGTCTCCTTGGGAAGACGTTTGGTTCCTCCATGATTCAGCCACTGCCTAGTTTTCTAACCTCATTGCTTTTTCTTACATTCCGCTTGCATCAAATTCTTGCACTGATCTTCAAAGACGCTGAGCTCCTTTATGCCTCCAAACAATTGTGTTTTCTTAATTTTTGTGTCTTAAAACCTCCTGAGTTTGTGAAGCTTTCTTCTACCTTGTCCAAACTTAGGGACAGCTTCCTTATACTCTCATCCATCCTGTAAGTGGCTACACTGCAGCAACTGTCATTCTGTATTAATGTGCTCTCTGTCCACTACACTGCAGACTGCTTGAGGACCAAGTTCTCTCAGGTGTCTTCAATACCTAGAAGACTGCCTAACACAGTGTAGGTTTTAATTAAAAAAACTGATGAATGAATGAAAAAGTCTATGGAGTGATACTTGCCTTAATTAAAAGAAAAAAATGTTATAATAGCTTCTGATAAGAATCATCAATATTAGTACAAAGGAATTTATGTCTATGACTCTAGAACATCAACAGGAGATCAGACTGTGGTTACTCCAGATGGACTTGCCTACCATCATATCCCATGCATGTTGGTTAGGGAAACCACGTGGTTAAAAAATATTATTTCAAAAGTACAAAACAAAAGCAGAATTCTTGTGATACCTATATGACACAATTTTTTTTTTTAAAAGTATCTAATTCCTTCTTGCTTGGTTGCTCTACCATGGGGCTATAGATATTTGCTTTCTATTTTAATGAAGTTATTTTAGATGATAATAGTTTTTTTTCATTACCTTATGAAGACATTTGGTGAAAGGACAATGGTCTTAGGGAAAAAAATGCCAAAGCCTATAATCCTTTTAGGGAAACTCTTACGTAAATTTATTTCCTTTCTCAGGTCATAATTGCAATATACTCCAATTCTAGAAAGGACTTAGCAAGAACAAAGGCATGAAAGTGCCATGTAAAAAGAAGCTATAACCATGTATGATCTGAGGCTTGCAAAAATATCCCAAGTACTGCAAAATATTTATTTCAAAATATCCCCGAATAAGTGTTTTATAAATATTCAAAAGTGTTCAAAAATATTCCGCAGAGAACAAAAAATTAAGAGGGGGATTAAACAGGTAATATATCTCAACACTGATAATAGCTGAACACTGATAATACTGAAGAATCAAATTGAATTCACTGATATAAACGTTTATAAGATAGAATTCAAATAGATATTTTTGAAATTTATAGTCCAATTTAATTAAGTAGACATTTGTGCCAATCATATGATAGATGGTTTATTAACTATTGGGATATTGTGGTCAATAAACACGGACCTGCCTTTAAGAGGCTCACAGTCTGGAACGAAGCAGAACAAGCAGCCCATAAAGCCCACAATTTCCATGGAATTCTATGCACTTGGACGTGAATGCCATAATATTAAATTATTAGCTGTGTGACTTGCTGGTTTATCTGCCTGGAGAAGGCAAATAATACTGCCAAATCACAAGGTGTTCTGAAAACTATACATGAAAATTCCCATAATGTGCTTGGGAATTCCTGGCTAGGGGTAAAAATACAAATATATTTCAACTGACAAAGTGAAATAATCTTTTTCCTAATGTGTACTTCTGCAGGTGCTAGGCCTAAAAGAAAAAAATAGGAACCCATAGTAATCTAACTAATTATAAGAAAAAATAGCCTCAATTTCAAAGACAATGTTTTAAAAATCACCAAAAAATTGTAACTCATATCTGAAGAAGGAAGGGTAAAGATTCTATATGGTTCCCATGAGAGGTAAATACAAAGAAATGGCTTTTAGTTCAATTTCTGAAAAACTCCACACTGATCAGAATTGGCTCTCCAAAAATGGACTGAGCGGCTTCACGAGTTAATATAGTCTCTGCCATGCAATTCATCAAGCACCATGAAGAACAGTTTGAGATTGTAGAGAGATTAAGGTAAGCAATAATTTAGGAATAATTAGTAAGAAGCAGTTGATCCAACCAGATGCTATAAAAAGCCTCCAACACTGAATGTGCGGCCTGACTCTATTTTGCCACAGAGAGGAGGCCATAATCAAGTTTTGGCTGTGACTTTATCAATCAATCTGACTGTGTACTGGTTGGTTATGAGCTAATTTTAGAGCGACTTACTAACCATGCTGTGAAACGACTGATTTCTCAATGACTGGCCATCATTTTCCTTCCTGGTCCCCCAAAATGGAATCAACAAAATCAAAATAATGACAAATCATTGATGAAAAGGCTGTGCACTATTATTCCAAACTGAGCTTTCCCTTCATTAGGATTGGTCCTTGAAGCTCTAAAAACAATGTGCTTTTTCCATTACCAAGTACACTCATCAGCACATATTTTTACTTTTGCCAGAATAAAACGATTAGTTGCAAGGGTCATCGCTGATTATGCCTAAAAGTAGTCACTGAAGGGGCGCCTGGGTGGCACAGCGGTTAAGCGTCTGCCTTCGGCTCAGGGCGTGATCCCGGCGTTATGGGATCGAGCCCCACATCAGGCTCCTCTGCTATGAGCCTGCTTCTTCCTTTCCCACTCCCCCTGCTTGTGTTCCCTCTCTCGCTGGCTGTCTCTCTCTCTGTCGAATAAATAAATAAAATCTTTAAAAAAAAAAAGTAGTCATTGAAAGCTATTATTTGGCTCTAAACATGATGAAGTCTGGAATCAGAAGGACCAAGAGCTGAGCACTAGCTTTACCCAGCACAGCCTTGAGGGAAGGTAACCTGCCTATCACTCAGCTTCCTATGTGGCCATATAGTGTTGATATACTTACGGCACTGGAAATTTATGGAGTAAAAATAGATCATGTTTTACCATGCTTAAAATGGAATTTAACATCTTCAATATTAAACAATATAAATAACTGTTTAATTACCTTAGCCCCTTCCTTTCACCTCTTGGTGTCTCCCACCATTTATTGACCCTTACACTATAGAGAAGACTAGAGAAGTCAGATCTGGAGTAAGTTATAAAGGTACCTACTTTAAGTTTCTCCTTTATAGAGAAGAAAACAGACCTCAGATTCTACAGCTCAATAAGGGAAGAGCTAAACAAAGGAAGAAAATACATAGCCTATCTCCTACCTTCCAGCCTGTGCTCTTTCTACAACACATGCCATCTCTGATCATGTCAGATTTCAAAGATACATTTTTCTTGTTTTAAGAGAATGAAGTACAGCATAAGGGATTGCAAAGAACATGAATGTTGAGGTAAAATCATTCTGGATATCACCCTCAGGTTTGCCACTTATCGGATGGGAGCCCTGAGCAAGTGACAACCTTTCAGACTTCATTTTCTCACCTAAAGTTGTGGGTGTACCTCATGAGGATTCTGTAAAAATGTGAAATAAAGAATGCAGTATCCTCAGCATAGCTTTTGCCACATTAAGAATTCTTGCTACCTATTAGCTAAGAATAATAAAAATAACAGTAAGAGGTCTGGGTATCGTAACAGGCTCAAGAAGGACAGGGAACAGGAAGTCTTCTTGGTTCTTCCCGATTCCCATCAACATTGTGGTCACTCTTGGAACAGGAATTAGCTTCTACCATGGAAAAACACTCGTGCATCATGTCTTCCTCCTGCTCCAGTAGTTACAGGAAAAAAACACAAACATTTTTCTTAACCTCTGCCCTTAAGCTTTTCCAAGTTCTGGTTCCTTCTCCACTCCTAATAAATATTCTCCTCAGGGAACACCCACACAGTACCTGCAATTTGCTCAACTTCTGGCCCGATTCTGTTTCTGAAGTGCATGAGCACCCCTGAACACTACGCATCCAGAACGGAGACATCCATCAAAATCTCCTTTCAGTGGCTGTGGCTGCCTCCAAGGTCTGTTCACTGTTCTGATGAATTAACTTACACCCACAACTAAACCTAATCCTGCCAAGTTCTTCAAGGGATTTAGGGCTCTGTGAGTTTAGCTCTCTAATCTCTACACATGGTAATGTTACATGCAACCAGAGACAGTGTGTACAGTTTCACAGTATATTCCATCTGACTGCTTCTGCTTCAGCTGCTATGCTATCCAGAATGCTCTGACCTGTAGTTTCAGTTCAGGTGTGCATTTCCTTGTTGGCCAAGTACTTCTGTTGGATAAGCTGGCTGTAGAGTGATTTCTTTGTAGAAAAAAAAATGTCTTGAGTTTTATGATACATACAGAGGTAAGTTTCTACAAGGATTTTTTTAAATGTCCCCAAAAGGAAATTCAAGCTTTCAGTTCGGATATTAGAAACAACCAACTCCTCTGTATTGTGCCCATGACACTGTGCTTGCCAGAAGTACTTAGAGTTATTTCACAAAGTCCCTTAACTTTGGTAGCTACTGTCTGCTACTTTCTCTTTCACTCTTCTCTCATGTCCGAATTCTCTAATTTCACACTTTTTATTTCCTCTTGATACAGGCTGAAAATATATAGATACTTTATGTATAAGGCTGTGGTTAAGAGTTCTGTTTTGTAGTCAGATAATCTTTGTTTGAATTTCAACTCCTCCATTTTTTAAAAAATTAAAAAAAATTTTTTTTAGTTTGTGGAAAATGCTTAGCCTTGCCTCAGTATTCTCAGCTGTGAAAAGGTACTACGGTAGTACCTACTTAAAAGTTTTAGGGGAAATAAATTCTGCATACAGAATACATACACAGAGTCTGTACAATTCTCTTCATGGAGTGTGTTCAGTATATGTTTTTTAAAGGACTGTTAACACTTAGCCTACTGGGCTAGATGTGATAAAACTCTAGCAATCAGATTAGTGAGAATTTTGAAGATACATTTGTTGATCACCACTAACACTTGACATATGTTATCTCATTTTTACAACTCTAAAACTTAGGTTTTTTTTTTTAAGATTTTATTTATTTATTTGAGAGAGAGAGAGAGAATGAATGGGGTGAGAAGAATGGGGAGAGGGAGAAGCAGGAAGCCCAATGTGGGGCTCCATCCCAGGACCCTGATATCATGACCTGAGCCGAAGGCAAACACTTAACCGAGTCACCCAGGTACCACTAAAACTTAAGTATTATATTCTTTTCACAATTGAGGTAACTGAGGCTCAGGGAATTTTAGTAAATTCCCAAGATCACTCAGTGAATAGGCATGGAGGAGAGATTCAAACTAGGCTGTGTTACAAGTCTGGGTTCCTAATTATTAATCTATATAACTTTCTTAGTTTGAAAATTTAGATACATGGTTCAAACTGGCAATTCATAGATATGTCTTGGTTGGTCTAAGAAAGGATTTTTTTTTTAATGATCTTATATTAAAACCTTAGGACAAAAATGAACATCTAGCACCTTTGGGTTACATTCCTACTTGGAGACAATTGCCTAAAACTCAGAGTCAGGGTCTTTTTCAACTAGACATGCATCTCTACTTCTTACCATCCCCTACTGCTTCATGCATTTCTATCATCTGCTTGGCTTCTATTGTGTGTAACTTCCTATGCACTTGGGAAGAGGTAAGGTACGCAATGTATATTATTTTCTTTGTGTAGCAGAACAATTTTTTTAAAAGAGTTTATTTATTTATTTGTCAGAGAGAGACAGAGAGCACAAGCAGGGGGAGTGGCAGGCAGAGGGAGAAGCAGGATCCCCACTGAGCAAGGAGCCTGATGCGGGACTCGATCCCAGGACCCTGGGATCATGACGTGAGCCGAAGGCAGACACTTAGCCAACTGACCCACCCAGATGTCCCAATAGCAGCACAATTTTAACCTTAGGTACACTGAATGGATATCAAACCAGGCACACTGTAGGCATTATCTGCCTTTCAAAAAAGGATAAATTAATATTTCATTTATTGGTTAAATGCTCATATATTGCTCTATACAATCGTTGATGATATGCTTCTGCTTCACACATAAATATTTTAAATGCATTGCCTTAGAGGAACAGAAGATTGTAGAGTAGGAGGATCCTCAGCTCACCTTGTCACATGAACACACTGGGGTAACAGCTACATCTATACAACAAACTCTGAAAATGACCTGAACTGGCAGAACAGACCTTCCACAGTTAGTCATAGAAAGAAGGCCACATCAAAATGGTAGGAGAGACAGAGACATGGTTGGGAATCAAATTCCTGGTGCAATTAATCACAAAAAGGAGGGACATCAGAAGCAGAAAGGAACAGGTGATGAGACCTTACACCAGGCACCTCTAGTCCTGGGGAACCAAACTGGGAAGAGTCCCCATAACATTTGGCTTTGAAAAACAGTGGGTCTTAACTCTGGGAGTTTAAAAATCAGTGAGCTTAATTTCAGGAGAGCCAGAGGGTGACACAAAACCAAGACTCTACCCTTAAAGAGTCAACATACTAAATAACTCAACCCAACACATAGGAGAGGAGCAGCAGTTTGAAAAGCACCTGGGGTATCTGTGAAGGAGATTTATTAACCAATCTTAGAACGTATGCTGGAAAGGCAGAAAGCTGCAGGAGTTTCTCCAGGAACAGAAGTGCTGGTGGGTGTCATTTCTTTTCCCTTCCCCCAGCCTAGATAGCTGGATACTTAAGTAAGTCAGTGCTGACACTCTCCATGTACCTGGCTCTTTTCCATGTTACCAGGAAGCATTGCAATATGACACCTCTTCTACACAAGGTCAGTACTTCCAAGACCAAGAGGTTTAGCTGACCTACCTAATATACAAAAATAAACAGATTGTTAAGAGAGGGAGAAATATGCCCCTTAAGAAAAAAATAAGAAAAAAAAATACAGCAAAAGAGCTAAATGAAATGGAGATAAGTGATATACCTGAAAAAGAATTCCAATTACTCTCATAAAGATACATGATAGACTAGAAAAGAGAACTGATGAACTCAGTGAGAACTTCGACAAAGAGATAGAAAATATAAAAAAGAACGAGTCAGAGCTGAAGTATTCAATAAATGAAATGAAAATACACTAGAGGGAATTAACAGCAGATCAGACAATGCAGATAGTGGATCAGCAATCTGGAAGGCAAGGTACTGGAGAGTGGAGAAACTAAACACCCACCCATCAATCAATAGAATAGGTCAAGGGAGCTCTGCAACATCATCAAGTGTAGTAACATTTGCATTATAAGGATCCTAAAAGGAGAAGAGGGAGAAGGGGGATGAAAACTTATTTGAAGAAATGGTAGCCCAAAAAGGACAGAGGATTTTTTTTAAAGATTTTATTTATTTGCTTAGGGTGATTGAGTGTGAGCAGGGAGAGGGGCAGAGGCAAGAGAATCTCAAGAGCCCCAACATGGGCTCAATTTCACGACCCTGAGATCATGACCTGAGCCAAAATCAAGAGTGGGATTCTTAACTAACTGAGCCACCCAGGCACCCCAGGACAGAGAATTTCTAACAAGATAAGCCCAGGGAGGCCCACATCAAGACCCATGTTAATTAAAATGGCAGAAAGTAATGACAAAGAATTTCAAAAGCAGCAAGAGAAAAGAAGACAGTTATATACAAGGGAAACGCCTTAAGGATATCAGCTCATTTCTCAGCAGAAATATTGCAGGTTAGAAGTGAGTGGCGTGATATATTTAAAATGCTGAAAGGAAAAAAAAAAGGCAAACCAACAACCAAGAATACTCTATCTGGCACAATTATCTTTCAGAACTGAAGGAGAGATAAAGTTTTTGGAAAATGAAAAGTTAAAGGATTTCATCACCACTGAAACAGCCTTATAGGAAATGGTAAATGGAACTCATTAAGTGGAAAGAAAAGGCCACAGAAAAAGGAAATTATGAAAGGAAAAAAAATTCACTGGTAAAAGCAAATATATACAAATGGTAGAAGAAAAATAAATTTAAAAACCAGTCCATAGGTTAAAACATAAAAACAATAATAAAATCAATTATATTTACAAAAATTAGTCAAGTGATACACAAAATAAAAATATGTAATTTAAGACATCATATACATAAAACGTGGAAGGGGGTAGTATTTAGTACATATAAAATTTGTGTACAAACTTAGGCAACCATACACTCCTACACACATAGCATGTTATATATGAACCCAACAGTAACCACAAATCTAAAGCGAGCAATAAATACCCAAAAAAATCAAGAGAAAGAAAGCATAACACTAAACAAAGCCAACAAACCATAAGGGAAGAAAGCAAGCATGAGAAGAAAGAAGTGGAAAGAACTATAAAAACAAATAGAATACAACTAACAAAGTGGAAGTAAGTACATACCTGCCAATAAGCACTTTTTTAAAAAGATTTATTTACTTATTTTAGAGAGGGGGAGGGGCTGAAGGAGAGAGAGAATCCTAAAGCAGACTCCCTGCTGAGTGCAGAGCTCCATCCCAGGACCATGAGATCATGACCTCAGCCAAAATCAGGTGTGGGTCACTTAACCACCTGAGCCACCTAGGCATCCCCCAGTAAGTACTTTAAATGTAAATGGACTAAATGCTCCAATCAAAAGACACAGAGTGACTGAATGGATAAAAACCAGATCCTTCTGTATACCGGGGAAATTCATTTCAGACCTAAAAACACACACTGAATAAAAGTGAACAGATTGAAAAAGATGTTCCATGCAAATGAAAGCAAGCAAAAATAAATAAATACCCCCCCCCCAAAAAAACCAAAAAAACCCAGCAGGGTAACAATGCTTATATCAGATAAAACAAACTTTAAAGGCTGTAGCAAAAGACAAAGAAAGGCATTACATAATGATAAAGGGATCAAACCAACAAGAGGATGTAACAATTGTAAACATCTATACAACCAAGATAGGAACAGTTCAATATATAAAGCAAATATTAACAGATATAAAAGACAAGTTGACAATAATACAATAGGAGAGGACTTTAAAACCCCACCTACATCAATGGATAGATCATCCAGACAGAAAATCAACAAGGAAATGTTGGCTTTGAATGATACATCAGACCAGATGGACCTAACAGATAGGCATAGAATATTCATCCCAAAATAGCAAAACACACTTTCTTTTCAAGTGCACATGGAACATACTCTAGGATAGATCACACGTTAGACTGCAAAACAGGTCTTAATCAATTTAAGAAGATTAATATCATACCAAACATCATTTCTGCCTTTGATGCTCTAAAATTAGAAATCAATTACAAGAAAAAAAATGGGAAAAGCACAAACACATGGAGGCTAAAAAACATGCTATTAAGCAACCAATGGGTTGACAAATCAAAGAGGGAATGAAACAATACATGTAAGCAAATAAAAACAAAAACATAGTAGTCCAAAATCTTTGGGAAACAGCAAAAAACAGTTCTAAGTGGAAAGTTTATAGTGATAAAGACCTGCCTCAAGAAACTAGAAAAAAAAAAATCTCAAACAATCTAACCTTACATACAAGTAAAAGAAAAAGAAGAAAAAACAAAGCCCAAAGCTGGCCAGAAAAGGGAGTAATAATAATAAAGATTAGCACAGAAATAAAATACAGATTAAAAAAACATAGAGAAGATTAATGAAATCCAGAGCCAGGTCTTTCAAAAGGTAAATAAAAATAAATCTTTATCTTAACTCATTAAAGAGAGAGAGATAGACAGAGAGAGAGGGAGAACCCTAATAAATAAAATCAAAATGAAGAAGAAATAACTGACTGTGACACCACAGAAATATGAAGGATTATAAGAGAATATTATTTAAAATTATATGCCAACAAATTAGACAACCTAGAAGAAATGGGTGAATTCCTAGAAATAGAAAATCTTCCAAATTGAATCAGGAAGAAATACAAAATTTGAACAGACCAATTACTAGTAACAAAATTGAATTGGTAATCAAAAAATCTCCCAACAAACAAAAGTCCAGGCCAGATACCTTCACAGGTGAATTCTACCAATTATTTAAGTAAGAGTTAATACCAATTCTCAAACTATTGCAAACAAACAAACAAACAAAAAAATAGAAGAGCAACAAAAACTTCCAAATTTATTCTACAAGGCCAGCATTACCCTGATACTAACAGCAGACAAAAACACTACAAGAAAAGAAACTACAGGCCAGTATCTCTGATGAACATAAATGCAAAAATCCTTAACAAAATATTAACAACACATATTCAACAATATGTTAAACAGTCATTCACCATGATCAAGTGGGATTTATTCCTTGGATTCAAGGGTGGCTCAATATTCACAAATCAATTAACGTGATATATCACATAAACAAGAGAAAAGATAAAAACTGTCTAATCATCTCAAATGCAGGCAAAGTGTTTGACAAAATACAACATCTATACATGATAAAAACTCTCAACAATGTGGGTTTAGAGAGAACATACCTGAACATAACAACAGCTATACATGGAACACCCACAACTAACTTCATATTCAACAGTGAAAAATTGAGAGCTTTTCCTCTTAGATCAGGAACAAAACAAAGATCACCACTCATCACTTTTATTTCACATAGCACTGCAAGTCCTAGCTGCAGCGGTAAGATAAGAAAAAGAAATAAAAGGAATCCAAAGTGGTAAGGAAGTAGTAAAGCTGTCACTATTTGTAGATGACATGATACTATATATAGAAAACTCTAAGGACTCCATCAAAAAACTATTCAAACTGATAAATTCAGTAAAGTTGCAAGATACAAAACTAATATATAGGTGTTTATTGCATTGGTATACACTAATAACAAAGTAGCAGAAAGAGAAGTTAAGAAAGCAATTCCATTCACAATTGTACCAAAAATAATAAAAACCTAGGAATAAATTTAAGGAGCTGAAAGACCTATACTTTTAAGACACTGATGAAAGAAACTGAAGATGACACAATCAATTAGAAAGATATACCATGCTCATGGATTGGAAAAATTAATACAAATTCTTCAGATAAAATGTCCATACTACCCAAATCAATCTACAGATTCAAAACAATCTCTATCAAAATACCAGTACTATTTTTCACAAAATGAGAGCAAAGAATTCTAAAATGTGTTTTGAACCACAAAAGACCTTGAAAAACCAAAGCACTTATAAAAGAACAAAGCTAGAGGTATCATCGTCTCAAATTTCAAGATTAAATACAAATCTGCAGTAATCAAGAAAGCATGGTACTGGCACAAAAATGGATATATAGATGAATGAAACAGGATAGAAAGCCCAGAAATAAACCCACGCCTATGTGGTCAATTATTCTATAATGAACAAGACAAGAATACACAAAAGAGAGAAAACAGTCTTTTCGATAAATGATGTTGGGAAAACTGGACAGCTACATGCAAAAGAATCCAAATAGACCATTCTCTTTCTCCATAAACAAAAATAAACTAAAAATGGATCAAAAACCTAAATGTGAGACCTGAAACCATAAAACTCCTAAAAGGAAAAATAGGCAGTAATCTCTTGGATGTTGGCCTAAGCATCGATACTTATGCATCTGTCTCTTAAGACAAGGGAAACAAAAGCAAAAATAAACTATTAGGATTATACCAAAATAAGCTTTTGCACAGCAAAGAGAACCCATCAACACATGAAAAAGGCAATCTACTGAATGAGGAAAGATATTTGGAAATGATATACCTGATAAGGGGTTAACATCCAAAATTCATGAAGAACTTATGCAACTCAAAACCAAGACACAAAGAGTCTAGTTAAAAAATGGGCAGAGCACCTGAACAGACTTCATCCCAGGTGAGACATCCAGATGGCCAACAGACACAGGACCAGATGCTCAACAGCACTCATCATCAGGGAAATGCAAATCAAAACCACAGTAAGATACCATCTCACACTAGTCACAATAGCTAGTATCAAAAAGACAAGAAAGAGCAACTGTTCATGAGGATATGCAGAAGATGAAACCCTTGTGCACAGCTGGTGGGAACGTAAATTGGTGCAACCACTGTGGGAAATTGTATGAAAGATTCTCAAAAATTGAAAAATTGAAATGCTATATGACCTACTAATTCCACTAGTGGGTCATTATCCAAAGAAAATGAAAGCTTTAATTGAAAAACATACATGCACTCCTATGTTGATTGCAGCATTATTTAGAATAGCCTACAAAGCAACCTAAGTGTCCATCAATAAATGAAAGATGATGCGATATCTATCTATCTATCTATCTATCTATCTATCTATCTATCTATCTATCTATCATCTATCTATCTCATCTGTATCTATATAATGGAACATTACTCAGCCTTATAAAAAAATGAGATCTTGCCATTTCTGACAATATGAATGGACCTTGAGAGTATTATGCTCAGTGAGGTAAGTCAGACAGAGACAGACATATACCACATGATTTCACTTATATGTGGAATCTAAAGAATGAAACAAAGGAGGAAACAAAAACTGAACAGACTCTTAAATACATAGAACAGACGGGTGGGAGAAGAGGAAGGTGAGGGAACAGGAGAAGGGGATTAAGAGGTACAAACTTCCAGTTACAAAATAAATGTCATGGAGATGAAAAGTACAGCATAGGGCATATAATCAATAACATGGTAGTAACATTCTATTATGTGACTGCACTTATGGTGGTGAGCACTGAGTAATGTGTTGAATTGTTGAATCAATTTACTATACACCTGACACCAATATAACACTGTACGTCAATTACATCAAAAAAATACAAACCAAATGCACTGCCAAATGGACACTGTTGTCTCCCTGTTCTAATCCCTTGTTTGGGTGGATCCAATTCTCCTGGGTGAAGGAAGCCCTGGGGGTACAAACTAAGGATAGTCTGTGCAGGTTGTCGTATCCCAGCAGAACTTACACCATCTTCTCATCTACTCAGGGTTCCTTCCCAACAGGAATGTCAGAAGTAGAGCAGGTAAAACAATGGGGATATGCGAATACATAATGTTCTACCTATGTTGACTTGATGTTGTCTATCAGGATCTGGGACAGAACTTAAAGGCTGTCGTACACTTGGCAGTATAATTTAACCATTATATATATGAATTGTAATCTTCATATATTACTTTATTGTCTAAGCCCAATCTCTTCCCAAGCTTTGTCCTAGACTTTACCCAGCATAAAGCAGACTTGCCATTACTTATGATTTTCTTTGTACTAGTTTTTCTCATTTTAATAGCAATACCTAAAGGCAGCTTTAAAAGACATTTTAAACCTTTAATTCTACTTGGTTAGAATATTTTAATACCCTTGGCTGTGTTTATGCAACCCATTCCATTGTTCTGCCTGTTTTCCTTCTTTGTCCTAGTGCTCCTTCCTGACAAAGTCAAATTAAACTCCTTATTTTTTCACAAGTTAAAGTCCCTTTTATTTCCACCTATCTCTGATGCTATTTCCTTCTTCTTAACACTTAGCTCCCCTACTGAATTTCCCTTCTAATTAGTATTGCCTATTTATAACTAGATGCCAATATTAAATATTTTGCTTTCCTTTTTATCCACTCCCTAGCTATATCAACAAAAGAAATGATGGATGGGTGAACAGACAGACAAACAAACAGATTCTGAAGAATGTACTGACAGATACATATAGGTAATAGTTAAAAATAAATGATACATGAATTGATCATAGACAGAAAAATCTATTACTAAGCAAGAATTCCCATCCTGAGAAATAAAACAGAGAAACGTTGATGTGCCCCATCATTTTATTAATCTCTTGCTCGATCAGCAAATTTCTTCTGCTCTACTTGTGAAACATAAGCAGAATTCAAAATATTCACAATCCAGCCACTTTTACCACCACCACCACTATCACTTTTGTGCTGGTTCAGGTCATGATGACCTTTCTTCTGGATTATTGCAATATCTATTATTCTAGCTTCTGCTCTTGTACCCTATCTATTCTACACAGGGGAGCCTGAGTGATCTTGATAACACTTAAATAAGATACGTGACTCCACCCTTGGAAACCCTCCAATGCGATCTAATCTTATTCACAGGTCTTTATGACCTATAAAGACCAACATAGTTGCCCCCTGCCCTCACCTTACCTTTCTGACTTCTTCCTCCACTGCTTTTCTATTTGCTCACCTCCTCCAGGTTCCCTGCCTCTTTGGCTATTCCCATGGAGTTGGTCTGCAGCCATTTCAGGGCCTCTGTATTTGACATTTCCTCTGGCTTGAACACTCTTCCCTATATTACCCACATGGTATCCCTGTCACTTACCGGTTTTTACTCAAAGAACACGTTCCCTGGTAGGACTCCCTTAGGTATTCCTCTAAAATATCCACCTCCCCATCCCACAGCTGTTCATATTTCACTTCCTTGCGTGGGTTTTCTCCTAAACTCTTGTCACTATTTAACAAATGTCATAGTTTACTTTCTTCTCTTATTTTTTTATTCATGCCCTTCAATAAGCTCCGTGAGGCCAGGAATATTTGTACTTTTTGTGTACTGCTGTTCCCTAGCCATTAGAATAGTACCTGACACAGACGAGGCCTTCATGAAATACTTGTCGAACGAGTGAATTTACGATAGTGTATGCCAAGCCCTTAGAGCAGTGCTTGACACTGATTTCCACATTGTTCTTGATTTAGACAATGGAAAAAAGAGTAAGAACAACTCTTTCTCCTTACTCTCTATCTCCAGAACTCCAAGGCTCCATATCTTAAAAAGTATGCTGCCCAAACTAGAATGTAGCTGAAATCTAAGCTGCTAAACTTTCTTTCCCAAGTCTGTTTTGGAAAAGCATGTCATTCATAGTATCATGGGAGATCTTCTGTCCAAAGCCAAGTGCTTAATGGCTCATTTTTCCTTCCACTGTGAAATGAAAACCAAAATAAATCAAAGTAGCAAGCTAACAGTCCAGAACAGCCTTAGACTAAAAGTCTAAATAAATGTGCTCAGTGATAAAAGGGGGAAAAAAAGTTCAGATACAGAAACATATTTCAATTCCTGGTTCCTAGGGATTTTGTGTAAGCAAAACCAAAGCAAGTTTTATACAAAACTTACTTCGGGATGCTCCTTTATTTCTCATAACTGCCAAAAAGTAAAATAGGCACTTACTAAACTTCGGAAGCCCTCAAAAATCAACAGCATATTTACTTATTTTCATTCGATAACTTGTCAAAAAAGTCAAGACATCAGCAACGAACAAGTAAAGTTTAGACACAAAGCAATTTAGCCTAGAGTGCTTTCTGACTTTTTCTGTTTTGACTGGAAACAAAGACCAGTGATGACCAAGGCCACATCTTTGATAGAACAGAGTTTGAATGAGGTAACAAAAGTGTTCTTGCATTATCGTACAGATACCATTTCCTTTTCTTACATGCATCAGAAGAGATTTGTACAAATTGTGGTTTTTTTTTTCCAGAACAAATTTTATTGGTTAAAAGAAGACATAGGATAGGAAGAGCCAAATCCACAAAGCTTTCTGGGCCCTTCTGATGGTGCTCACAACTTCCCCAGAAGTTACATGAAATCTTCAACCAAGGATCACTTGTCATCATGCCTCAAGACACAGAGGGGTCTTAACTCTACCTTCTCAGTAAATTCTCATAAGCCCAAGGACTCTAGATGGACATTCGGTAAACATGCTCCCTGATGAAGACGGCTTGATGAGAGAATTTTTCTTTGCTTTTTGCATTATCATTTGTAAACTTTGATTCCAGAAAGTTGCCAGAACACTATAACCAATGCACTTTTCCATCTGAAAGTTGCAAGCATGCTGCTGGTTGAGGAAAGAGAATTCTGAATACATGCACACAGGTACGTGGCTCACGCCTTCCTTCTCCACTCCCAACTCCAGGCTTGTCCCTCATCCTTTCCTCTCCTCTGAGAGCTGGGGCCCAGAAAGGCACACATTTTCAGCCACTCTCTTGTGCTTCCTTTTCCAGAAGGACAGGTCCAGTGCTCTAATTAGAGAGCACATTTTCCTTCTTAATCTCTTTCCCTCTCCTGCTCCTGACACTAATGCTATGAAGCCATGTGAGGATCATTTGCTGGCTGAGTGAGCACACTCAGGGTATGGCCTAGAAATGATTCAACTCTAGCCATCTCTGTGTTTATGACGGATATTCTATTCCAGCTTATGTCCCTCTCCCCACAAAACCTAGAGCTAAGCAATTTTTCCATTTTTCTCCTTTCACTCCAACATCTCCGTATGATGCATTTGCCACAATGTCCCCTAAGCGGTGTGTGTGTGTGTATGCGTGTGTGTGTGTGTGTTTACATGTGTGTACCAGACCTTCAATCTATAACTATGGACAGCAGGACAAATCACAGGATAGTTAAGAGATTTGGTTCACAGACTGGTCTGAAAATGAGTTGCCTTTCTTGTATTTCAGCTTTTCTTATGTGAGCATAGAAAGTGTAATAGACCTCATGGAATCCAAAAGTAACAATAGAAAAAATAGGTACGTTTACTCTGCTCTTCTTATGAGTAGCCATTCAGAGAGCTTTGCATAGAGTGACACTGAGCTTTCACATTAGTCATTAGAGTTATTACTACTTTATGCTACAGATGAGAAAACTGAGTCTTAGGGTCACAGAGCTGGTAAGTGGAAGAGGTAAACTTTAAGGCCACATCTGTCTGAATTCATACTCATGTTCTAGAAACATACTTTAGAATAGAAGTTGGTAAACTTATTCTGTAAATGGCTCAGTAAATATTTTAAGCTTTTAGGCCACATATGGTTTTCCTTCCATTCTCTTCTTCTTTTTTTTTTTTCTTCTAAACAACTCTTTAAAAATGTAAAAACCATTCTTAGTTCAGAGGTCATACAAAAATTAGCCAAAGGCTGAATTTGTTCTTCAGTCCAAAGTCAGAGATTCAAAATGGTACTTTTTGTAGATGTGACTACCAGGATGACCTTTTCCATATCAATGTTTCCTTGCCACCAAGTCACCAAATTTTCAGTACTGCTTTTATGAAACCCGGTCTCTAACCTTATGCTGTGTCCATCTGAGAAAACACACGAGGAACTGAGAGACAACTGGACACTCCCTGGGGTTGGCTACTCTAGTGGACATTGTTGTCCTTTACCTTCCAGCTTCCATTATCCTTTCTGCTCTAATGTACTTTAATACTCCTCGGGGAAATTTTTCCTCCTCTTTCAGGGTGGTCTTGATAGTTTCATTATTCAAGATGTCATGCTTGACCACTCGGAGTTTACCATCTAGGACTTCAAATCTTACATAAAATACTACTACTTAATATTTGTTCATGTACACTGGCATCATTCCAAGGGGTCCCCCCAACAACTCCATTAACTAGATACTATTGTCATCCCAATCTTACAAATGAAACAAATATTCCAAGGTACCAATAGTTAAGTGACGTCATGGAATTCAAATTCAGATCTGTCTGTTGTGAGAGCACTCTCCAGCCTTAGGCTCTACCATTTTCTGACTTATATGAACTCAAGAATACAAACACCGATTAGAGGTGATCCACCATTCCTGATGAAATGGTTTATTCCTTCCTACTACCTAGATACAGAGGGCTACCAGGCTTTTAATTTTTCTTTAGATAGCCTTCATTTGTATGGCTGCACAATAAGTTGGCTTTTTAATGAACTATCTAAAGTCATTTTTGTTTCTTCTTATCAATAAATCTGCACTCTCTTTCTTCATACTTTCCATATGCATTTGACTTTTGCAAGAGGAAATTACTCTTAAGATCTGAACACATTATTTCATTTGTTTTTAATCTATTTTAAAGGCTACTTCAGACTGTGCTGATGTCGTACCATGGGCTCTTTCTATTATGGGGGAGCCACTACATTTCTGGTGTGCAAAGTCCTGCTATTCAGGGCAGGGTCAGAGCTCTGCTACACAATGCAGAAGGAGTTGAAACTTTAGTTCTCTCTATGATTCCCTTTCTGGGTCAAAGGGATTGTTTCATTTTCCTAACTTCAAAACTTTAAGTTTGTTTCAGCTTTGACCTTCTTACAAAGTCCCAGCAGAAGCCCACATCTCATCATTCCTGGGCTGCTGTCAGTATACTCTGACATCCCAACTGGAATATTACAATTCAAGTGGCCAACCTGACTAAGGAATGCAAATTTATTATACCTTCGATGAAGGGATGTTGTTTTCTGTCTCAATATTTATGACTATAAAAAGATATCTGTTATAAATCAGTTAAAGAAACTGTAGTGAACATCAAGTGCTCTCATTATATATTTTTAATGGCCTCTGTGTCCCTTCCTTTTAGGTCTCACCCCTCCTCCATTCCATGTACTACTGATAACCGTATCAATCCAGGGTTCTATTTTCCAGCCCCAGAGATGGACTTCCAATCCAGATGGGTCAATTATAGTACCCAATCCACAACAGTTAGCAAAAAAGAAAAAGTGCTCCAAGCAGGACCAATCGGTGTCACTTTTAGAAACACTGATGTATTCACTGGGAAGAAGAGGGATTTGGGGATTATGATATTTAAGAAAATAAATCTTGAACAGCTTTCAATGTCTATGCAATGGTGAGGAGAGATCTAAAGAATAGAATAACCAGAAATGAATCCCTAACTATATGGCTAACTAATCTTTGATGAAGCAGGTAAGAATATCCAATGGAAAAAAGTCTCTTCAACAAATGGTGCTGGGAAACTGTACACTAACATGGAAAGAATAAAACTGGATGACTTTCTTACACCAAACACAAAAATAAATTCAAAATGGATGAAAGATCTTAATGTGCGACTGGAAACCACCAAAATCCTAGAGGAGAATGCAGGCAGTAACCTCTTTGACATCGGCCAAAGCAACTTCTTACTAGATATGTCTCCTGAGCAAAATAAAAGCACAAATAAACTTTTGGGACTTCCTCAAAATAAAAGGCTTCTGCATAGTGAAGGAAACAATCAACAAAACTAAAAGGCAACCTGGGAATGGGAGAAGATATTTGTAAATGACATATCTGATAAAGGGTTAGTATCCAAAATCTATAAAGAACTTTTCAAACTCAATACCCCAAAAAAACAAATAATCCAGTTAAAAGATGGGCAGAAAACATGAACAGACTTTTTTCCAAAGATGACATACAGATGGCCAACAGACACATGAAAAGATGCTCAACATCAGTGATCATTGGGGAAATAAATACAAATCAAAACTACAATGAGATATCCCCACACGCTAGTCAGAATGGTGAAAATGGACAACACAGGAAACAATAGATGTTGACGAGGATGTATAAAGGGGAACCCTCTTACACTTTTGGTGGGAACGCAAACTGGTGTAACCACTTTGGAAAATAGTACAGAGGTTCCTCAAAACGTTAAAAATAGAACTATCCTATGATCCAGCAATTGCACTACTAGGTATTTACCCAAAGGATACAAAAATACTGACTGAAAAGAATAAATGCACCCTAATGTTTATAACAGCATTATCAACAATAGTCAAACTATGGAAAAAGCCCAAATGCCCATCAACTGATGAATGGATAAAGAAGATGCAGTATGTGTGTGTGTATATATACACACATATATATACACACACATATATATAATGAAATATTATTCATCCATAAAAAAATGAAATCTTGCCATCTGTAACAATGTGATGAAGCTAGAGTATTATGCTAAATAAAATAAGTCAGTCAGAGAAAGACTAACACCATATGATTTCATGCATAAGTGGAATTTAAGAAACAAAACATAGGGGGAAAAGAGGCAAACTGAGAAACAGACTCTTAATGCTAGAGAACAAACTGAGGGATGATGGAGGGAAGTGGACAATGGATGGGCTAAATGGATGATGGGTATTAAGGAGGGCCCTTGTGATGAGCACTGGGTGTTACATGTAAGTGATGAATCACTGAATTCTACTCCTTTTTCTTTTTTAAATGCTTTATTTATTTAGTTGACAGAGAGAATGAAAGAACACAAGCAGGGAGAGGGGCAGAGGAAGAGGTAAAAGCACGCTCCCCGCTGAGCAGGGAGCCTGACATGGGGCTTGATCCCAGGACCCGGGGATCATGACCTGTGCCGAAGGCAGATGCTTAACTGAATGAGCCACCCAGGGACTCCAACTCCTGAAACTAATATTACACTGTACGGTAACTAACTGAAATTTAAATATAAATTTGAAGGAAAAATATAAAGAATGGAATAACCTAAAGGGGAAGCAGAGAGGGAGTGAAGGGGAGACTGATGGCATCAACTGAATCTCAAACCCTACAATGCCTAAAGCCAGAACTACCACTTTATTTCCCTGTTAAAATGTTGATTTCTTTGCTCACCTCTCTGTGTTTATCTCTTTTGCCTAGAGGTATGAGTTAGGCTTTTGTCACTTGTAACTGAAAACGTCTTGGCTAATGTTTGTGAGCCTATTAATTAGAATACGTATTTAGGATTTGCAAGCATATTGTTTTGTTTTTCCTTATAGTATCAACAGTCTCTATCTATACACACACACACATACACACACACACACACACACACTTTCTTTCTTTGATACCCTAAGCATCTGAATGAAAATTTAAAATCTCAGCCATTCAGATGTTTCAAATCTATTAGTTGTCAGTCCAAACATCCTCCTTAATGATTAAAACTGATGTCTTTTTTATTCTTATCATAAAAGGCTTCAGTATCTTCTCTTACCCAGTTGGCACATCTCTTTATCACTTACTTGCTTCCATCCAGACTTTTGAGTGTCTCCTTCCATGATCAAAATCAGCTTTTCCAAGAATTAAATGGGGCCATCTGTATTTTAATTAATTTTGGATTAATGAATCCTCTCTTATAAGACTTAATAACTTCCTACAAGTCTGTAGTAACATTTTAAGATGCTGTCAGATGCGGTACCTGATTTGTTTTTCAATGCACCTACCTTGCAGCAGGTAAGTACACTAAGATCACCACTTGTACTACAGAAGAAATGGATGTTGCTAAAGACAAGTGGTCTGTCCCAATTTACGCAGCCAGTAGGATCCACAGTCTAGATTCAAATCCAAATATTCTGGCTCTATATTCAATGATATCTTCACTCAGAGCACTTGTTTGTTCGTTTGTTTTTTATCTAATCCATATTTAGGGGTTCTGGTTATATTTTATCAGAAAACTCATTTTCAAAAATTTTAATGCAACAAAAACAACTGCATAATTGCCTACCTTTTGTCTTTTCCAAACTTGAAGAAGTGTTATGATGATTTCCTAAAGACCACAACCATGAAAGATGCATTTCTTGTTTGAGCCTGAACTTAGAAAAAACTAAGTTTACGTATTAATTCTTGGGAGTCAGGAGAAGAGAGGATGCTTTTCTCTTTTCTAGCACATGGAGATTGGTACAGATCTTCCTTATTTATCTTCTATCGTGACAGTTTAATTCTTCTCCGTATAACCCTGGTCAGTTGGGTTATTCATGCTGCTCTTTGTATTAGAAGCCACTTTGATTCACAGTCATGTCTCTACACTACAGCTGTTGTTAAAAAATATATGAATTAGCTCTGTAACTAAAAATACGTTCCTTCCCTGCCTGGTTAAATCTGTTGAACTCCAGCTCTGTGAGCAGCCTTGATCTAACTTTATCTTTTATTATTTATTAATATCTGTGTTCTGTGATCTCGAGTCACCCCCACTGCCCATGTGCCTATGTTATACAGCAGAGTTTTGGGCCAGAGCTGAACTCCCCAGGTAGTCTGTGGCCTGACTGTAGCTTCAAAGTCTCTTGCCTCTCACTGAAAAGGAGGAAAATCTATCACAGGCTACATTCTTTTTAGGTGAACAGGATATAAAAATCTTCCTGCCATTTGTCATTTCTAGCCTTCCCCGTGTTACACATTAAATAAATCTGTTTTAATGTCTCGAAGCTTGTGACCTTCTGTCATCTGTTGTAAAACAACATGGTTTTGGGGGAATTTAGTTGGCTTTATGTCAGGAAGAGGTCATATTAATCTCAGTGGGGAATATCACCAATCTGACCCCTTTTCAAAAGACACAGAACTGATGATCGATTATATATAGTAAATTGCTATGCATCTATTATCTAAGGGTATTTGTCTTTGAGTCATAAAAGCTTGACTTTTTCCTTTCAAACTATTTTACATTGGTATTTCAATTTGAATTTTGAATATAAGATTCTTGCTTTAAGTCTCTTTCTACATTTTAGGATAATGGAAATATAAGTAGATTATAAGCATCTGGTTGTGGATCACATCATGAAACGGTAAGATTTCTAATCTTCCTACCATTGTCATATCAAAACCCTACTATGTATTTTCTTTGTTACATAAAGGTAGAGAGAAAAATTTAAGAATATGTACAAAGGCCATCCTATATATTTTGCCAATCCAACATCGATTCAGTTTTCTTAAAGTAAGAGCACTCACATTCCTCACATTAGGTTTGAGGACCACCACTTCTCCACTCTGGGTCCATGTGGTTCAGTTCAGGTTGACGCTATCTCCTACTTACAGAAGAGGAAACAATCAAGGTGTGGCCTATCTGAACAGTATACCTACCCCAGGCTCCATGACTAGCTCTGGGGAAGGCATGTGATCAAGGTAGGCCAATGTCATCCCAGGACTTCTAAAAGAAATTTAAGTGAATCTCACTTCCACCGGGGTTACTTCATAGGTCGAATGCAAAGCTGGAGGGGATGCTACACATTTTACCATCCCAAAGGGATACACAGTCTGAGACTAAGACAATATGAAAGAAAGCAAAACTGAGAATAAGAGTTGGCAGCGATTGTATCCCTTGATCCAGCCTTTCTAAAAGACTTGAACTTTTCATTTACATAAACCAATAAATCTCCCTCCTTTTCCTTCCCCTTTCCCCATCTCTTCCTGCCTCCCTTCTTCCCTCCCCCCAAGTCAATTTCAATTGGGTTTCAGTCACATGCAATTGAAAATCTCTCAACTACTTAATACTTGAATAGAATTTTGACAGAATTAATCACTATAGTAATTTAGCAACATTTTAAATAATCTTATGTTGATACGTGATGGAGAAATATTTTTGAGAAGGAAGAAATTAAATAATGGTGAAAGCTGATTTATGAAACCAAGCAGCCTTTCTTGATGTAACTGAGAATTTTAAAAATATACAAAGCAATGGGTTTTAAAATATAAAGGTTTTAATCAAGTAAAATTTTGTTCACAGATGAACTGGCAGATAGGAATTAATTCACAACATAGATTCAGCATTTCACTCTTATCAAATCAGTTTGTTTTACAGATCCAGACTGACTGAATTATAGAAATTTTGTGGACTTTAACATTTAGACACACAGACAGATGAGTCCTGGGTGTGTGCTGTATGCCTAAGTTTCTGCAGGGCTAAATCACCAATTCTGAAGTTTTTGTGGAATATATAAATATTTTTTGTTGCACTATTGCAAGGGTCATGGAATAATTTATACTAATAATAGTTGTCATTTATTGCATACTTTCTGTGTGTCAGAAACACTGCTTTACATACATCATCTCAATTCTATAAAATAACCCTCAAAAGTAGATATTATTATCCCACTTTTAAAGATAAGGGAATCAATGTCCCAAAGAGTCAGCCTCTTGACCAAAGACATATTGAAACAAAAGGCAGGTCTCTGAGTGATGTGCACAGGTTTGAAATACGTTTTAACTTTTACCCTCATAGGACCAGAAATGTTTTATTTTTTCCTACACATTGTGATTGGGCAGTATATGAGGCAAGAATGCAGAGTCAAACAAAGCAAAATTTCCATGTTCAGGATATTCAGAGTCAAGGAACTCTCTTTGAGAACAAAAACAAGAAGACAAGCTACTTGATATTGCCACGTCTACCTTGTATATTACTGCAGGGCACCAAAATTCTACACAGAATCCGAAAAATCCTAACACAGGATAAAATGAGCAGAAGTATAGAGAAAAGGTGCTTTGACTTGTACCTTTCTAATGGTGTTCTAAGTCTAAGAACAAGATGCCACTACACACCTCTTAGAATGGTGAAAATCCAAAACACTAAGAGCACTAAATGCTGGCAAAGATGTGGAGCCACAGGGACTCCTTTCAGTGTTAGTTGCAATGTAAAATGGCACAGCCACGTTGGAAGGCAATTTGGTGGTTTCTTATAAAACTAAGCATACATTTACCATACCATTCAGCAATCATATTACTTGGTATTTACCCTAAGGAGTTGAACACGTAAATAAGTCAAGGAGAGAAAGACAATTATCATATGGTTTCACTCATTTATGGAACATAAGAAGTAGGAAGATCGGTAGGAGAAGAAGGGGAAGAAGAAAGGGGGGGTTAAACAGAAGGGTTCCCATGAGAGACTGTGGACTCTGGGAAACAAACTGAGGGCTTCAGAGGGGAGGAGGGTGGGGGAATGGGATAGGCTGGTGATGGGTAGTAAGGAGGGCGCGTATTGCATGGTGCACTGGTGTTATATGCCAGTAATGAATCATGGAACTTTACATCAAAAAAAAAAAGGGGGGGGAGTTGAACATGTATATCTACCTGCATGGGGAAGTTTATAGCAGCTTTATTCATAACTGCCAAAACTTAGAATTCAGCCAACTTAGTAGGTGAATGGATAAGGAAAATGTGGTACATCCAGACAATGGAGCATTATTCAGTATTAAAAAGAAATGAGCTATTAAGCCATGAAAAGACATGGAGAAAACTTCAATGCATATTAATAAGTAAAAGAAGGCAATCTGAAAAGGCCATACTGTATGATTCCAACTATATGACATTCTGGACAAGACAAAACTATGGAGACAGGGGAAATATCAGTGGTTGCCAAGGGTTAGGGGAGGGAGTGTTAAATAGATGGAGCAGAGAGAATTTTTTAGGACAGTGAAAGTGCTCTATATGATGCCATAATGGTGGATCTATGTCATTATACATTTGTCAAAACTATCAAATAAAAATGAATCCTGATATAAACTATGGACTTGGGGTGATATTAATGTGTAGTGTGATAATAATGTATCAGTGTAGGTTCACCAACTGTAACAAACATATCACTCTACGGGAGGAGGATGATAATGGAAATGGGGGAGGCTGTGCACATGTGGGGGAAGGGAGTATTTATAAAATCTCTGTACCAGAACACAACAGGGATGTCCACTCTCACCACTGTTGTTCAACACGGTACCAGAAGTCCAGCCTCAGCAATAAGACAAAAAAAAAAAAAAAGGGCATCCAAATCAGCCCAGAAGAAGTCAAACTTTCACTCTCCATAGATGACATGATACTCTATGTAGAAAACCCAAAGGCTCCAGCGGAAAATTGCTAGAACTGATACAGGAATTCAGCAATGTAGCAGGACATAAAATCAATGCACAGAAGTCAGCTGCATTTCTATACACTAACAAGGAGGCAGAAGAAAGAGAAATCAAGGAACTGATCCCATTTACAACTGCACCAAAAACCATAAGATATTTAGTAATAAACCTAAACTAAGATGTAAGGATCTGTACTCTAAAAACTATAGAACACTTATGAAAGAAATTGAGGAAGACACAAAGACATGAAGAAACATTCCATGCTCATGGATTATAAGAACAAATAATGTTACAATGTCTATGCTACCCAAAGCAATCTACACATTCAATGTAATTCGTATCAAAATATCATCAACATTTTTCACAGAACTGGAACAAATAATCCAAAAATTTTTATGGAACCAGAAAAGACCCCAAGTAGCTAGAGGAGGGTTGAAAAAGTAAACCAAAGCTGAAAGCATCACAATTCCTGACTTCAAAGCTGTATTATAAAGCTATAAGCATCAAGACAGCATGGTACTGGCACAAAGACAGGCACACAGATCAGCGGAACAGAATAGAGAACACAGAAATGAACCCTCAACTGTATGGTAAAATAGTCTTTGACAAAGCAGGAAAGAATATTCAATGGGGGAAAAAAAAGTCTCTTCAACAAATGGTATTGGGAAAATTCCACAGCCACATGCAGAAGAATGAAACTAGACCACTTACACCATACAAAAAATAATTTCAAAATGGATGAAAGAGCTAAATATGAGACTGGAATCCATCGAAATCCTAGAGGACAACACAAGCAGCAACCTCTTCAACTTCGGCCACAGAGACTTCTTGCTAGACACATCCCCAAAACGCAAAAAAAAAAAAAAAAAAAAAAAAAAAAAAGAACTACTGGGACTTCATCTAGATAAAAAGCTTTTCCACAGCAAAGGAAAAAGTCAACAAATCTAAAAGGCAATCTATAGAATAGGAGAAGATATTTGCAAATTCCTTATCAAATAAAGGGCTAGTATCCAAGATCTATAAATAACTAATCAAACTCAAAACCCAAAAAACAAAACAAAACAAAATCCAGTCAAGAAATGGGCAGAAGACATGAGCAGACATTTCTCCAAGGAAGACATAGAAATGGCCAAAAGACACATGAAAAAATGCTCAACATCACCTGGCATCAGGGAAATCCAAATCAAAGTCGCAATGAGTTACCACCTCGTACCAGTCAGAATGGCTAAAATGAACAACTCAGGAAACAACAGGTGTGGGGGAAGATTCAGAGAAAGGGGAACCCTCTCACACTGTTAATGGGAATGCAAACTGGTACAGCCACTCGGGAGAACAGTATGGAGGTTCCTCAAAAAGACCCAGCAATTGCACTACTAGGTATTTACCCAAAGGATACAAAAATACAGATTCAAAGGTCTACAGGCATCCAGATTTTTGTAGTAGCATCAACAATGCCAAACTGTGGAAAGAGCCCAAATGCCCATCCACTGATGAATGGATAAAGAGAATGTGAGACAAACAGACAGATAATGGAATATTACTCAACAATCAAAAAGAATGAAATTTTGCCATTTGCAATGACGTGGATGGAGCTAGAGGGTATTGCTAAGTGAAATAAATCAGTCACAGAGAGACAAATACCATATGGTTTCACTCATATGTGGAGTTTAAGAAACAAATCAGATGAATGTAGGGGAAAGGATGGAAAAATAAAATTAGAGGAAAAGAGAGAGGGAGGCAAACCATTAGAGACTCTTAACTATAGGGAACAAACTGAGGGAGGGGGGTGGAGGGATGGGGTGACTGTGTGATGGGCATTAAGGAGGGCACCTGAAGCAATGAGCACTGTATGCTGTATGCAACTGAGGAATCGCTGAATTTTACCTCTAACTAATAATACAATAAATGTTAATTAAATTTAACTTAAGTAATTTTAAATTACTACAAAATAAAATCTCTGCACCTTCTGCTCAATTTCACTGTGAACGTCATTCTACGTTAAAAGAAGGTCCATTTGAAAAATAAGTAAAAAAATATAATGGAAGCATTGTCATATAACATTTAAGGTACAGGCTTTGAAGTCAGACAGAACTTCAATCGCATATTCACCACCTATTCAAATTATGGGTCTATGAAAGTTGCTTACCACCATTGTTTTTCAGTTGCCTTCTATCTAAGTGGAGAAAGTAAATACTAGCTCAGAGCATGGTTTCAAGGATTAAATCAGATAATATAGAGCAGTAGGCTTCTGTATTTTCCTGCTCAACGTTCATTTCCTCCTTCTTGTGTTAAGAGTCATCTGTTGCATAGGGAACATTCTTTTCCCAACATCCAACCGTGGTAATCCCTTAGCTATCATGACCAGCCTCTGATCCAAACGTGGCAAATCAGTCATATTAACTGGGTCAAGATTAAATATATCATCCAAGATGGGGCAATAAATGCAATCCCAAGAGTTCTGCTGGAACTACTGGGAAAGAGGAGTTATCTTTCTTCTGGAGTTGTTAATTGGTGTTTAGCCTAAATGTGCTAGAGGATAAGCCGTAAGCTTCTGGTAGCTCTTTACCATTATGTGGAAAGAGCTTGCCTGAACCTGAACTCAAAAATGGGGGACAAAAGAGCCAATAAAATGGAAGAACACAGGTTCTTGAAGATCTTAATTGAACTTTTGGGTCCATCCATACTTGGAGGTGGATTATCTCTGGATTTCCTTGGCCTGTGAACCAACTTGAACATGATTTATCTCCTTAGCAACTGAAAAACTGTTGGTGAGTATTGTAGGTAAGCCACTTACTATACCAAGAATGTACTACCTTATGATTTATCCCTATTTTCTGAAATTTTTAGATCAACCACTTTTATATATTCTTATTAAATTATATAAATAAAATTACTATATTTATTATATCTGTAATTTTTCTTGATGGCACGAACTAGTATCTCTGTGTATCTTCCTAGTCAGTGGTACTCAGATATCAAATAAATAAATACCTATAGATTATATTTGTTACCACGATTAACATATTGCCATTCCTGAATCAGTAAGCTTCTGATTTTTATTTGTCTTACCTCATGACAAAAATACAAAGTCAGCCAGGATTTGAAATGGCACCTAATGAATCTAAAGAGAATATCTGTAAAGCATTACTCAGTCATTACAATTATTGTGCATGTTTAGGATTATGGAAAACAAATTAACCAAAGGCAGCAATATTGATTTTATAGTAAGGGTCCAGCACTAAGAAACAGGATTCACCTTTACAGAGCATTTTTTCCATTGGTTTTATAATCTAAATTTGTGTTATGTGACCACTCCCAGATATAAATCCATTTATATAAAGCATTGGGTCCAGTATAAAATAGTGAAGCCCAAATTCTTACATTTGGGGGCCAATTCCCATTGGCATCCTGCATATAGAACATGAGGACTGTATTTAGTTACATTCCTGGGATGCAGTACTTAAAAAGCATGGAGTATGTGAAAACTTTAAGACGTTACTGCCCCTCCCCAAGAGTTGGTTGACCTGCCAAGGAAGATCTCCTCAGTACCTGTAACATAATGCAACAGAATTTTACCATCTCCTGATGCAAATACACAATATGAGCTAGGGTGATCATGTATCAAATTTACCAGTCTGTATACTATATGAGGCATGAGTCTCTGAAAAGAAAAGACCTCCATGACAGCAAGAACTTTTCTATGCTTTTTGTTTACTGATATAAAAAAAGTGGCTGTTCCATAATAAACACTGAATAATGTATTGAATGAATGGATGGATTTAAAAATACATTTCCTTGCTAGAAGAATAAATGTAATTATACTTGGATCGATATGAGAAAGAAATGTAAGTTTGAATTCTATTATATTGAGACTGAGCATCTTATCTATCCTTCCATAGTGTTGTGTTTGAGATTTCTATGATATCGGGGGGGGCGGGGGACAGACTCAGAGAAGGAGTGAAAATGTATACTTACTATGTGTCTTGTTTCACTGCTGGATAATTTATGGCAATAAAGTATTGGAAAATACACCCAGGAATGGGATACTGGTTAGATAAATTATGATACATATACATAATAGAATATTCTACAGCTGTTAACTTGCTATGCAACATTCTTAATAAAATTAAGCACTACCATTACATAAAAAGTGAAGAAGTAAACTGAGAAATTTTTCCTGTATATTATGCCATATGTTTTAAACCATTATCTATATAGTTGAAAGTCAACATGGAGCATTTTGATGGTTTCCAATTTATTTAATAAATCTTAATGTATTCATATGCCTGGTTAGTGAAGTTTTTATAAACACAATGTTAGTGATTTGGGTTGAGGGGGCACTGTTGAAGAATCTGGGGAATAAAGTCCCACAAAATATACTCCAGAGGGAACACTATTGGCCTAAATTCTCTTTTATGCCAACCCAGTAATTTGGAGGAATTTATGCTTGAAGCATGAATGGAAAGAGGAAAGGATTTTTATCTCTACTGGAAAACAAGACAGAAAGGATGAGAAATATGCTGTTTTAGTTTTCTCTTTTTCCTATAAAAAAATTTAAAAGGCAGAAAGCACATCTTTCCTCATGCAGATGCTTAAACTCACTTTTATTCATTTAGATAAATAACTATGAGGACAGTAATCACTAGGTTTGTGGATTTGTGGTCCTAAAGTTGCAATAAAGAGTATTAATATTCTCTGAGATGCTTTTTGTTGTCATCAAATAATAGCCAACACTATGAATAGTGATTCTCCTTTCAATTTTCTCCGTTAAAGCTATCATCATCTCCCAATGAACGAGCCATTCACACGTTGCTTATATTGTGCTAATGTAATGGAAGCATGTTTTGACTTTGTCTCTCATCAGTATTTACTTGAGCATTGCATCAATATTCGTCTTCTATCAGAAATATGCAAATATCCAAGAAATTAATGTCTCGTGTAGTGCTGTAATATGCCTCCTTTTAAACGAATCTTGAGATTATCCCTATTTATATTTTAAAGCTCATGTCAAGGTTTTGTGATCCAGGGACTTCTGGAACTTATCTCCAATGTAAAAATTTCATTGTGGGCCTCCATATGTGTTCATTATCTCAACATTATTACCTGTCTCATTTTATGTGTCTTTTTTACACAAGTTTTGGCTATTTTAATAACTCTTGTGATATGTCATATATAAAATAATGACTGCATTGAAAATGACAATTTAAAAGTTAGATTTATAAAGTGTCACTTTCAAATCATATTACAGTCCGGATTCATAATATATTTAAAACTTGATTCCATGGCAGTAAACAAAATTCTCATCACTGAAGTTACAGCCTAGGTAACCATAAAATCCTCAAGTAACATAGGTATCCAATACTACTGCACTTGACCAGTTAAGAAAGCAAGCTTACCTATCATGAAATCATTTATACATTCATCTCTTTATCACTTATAGAAAAAAATACACTTGTGGCAAAAATGTTAGCGGAAGAAAATTATTCAGTATGTCCCTTGCCTATAATCAATAGCTAGTTTTATTCTATCATGTCAGCTACTAACGTAGCATATACTTGGGTCACAACTAAAAGAATGGTTTGAAAAATTAATACAGTAATGACCTAGGGAAGTTTTCCCACGAAAACTGAACCTCTTTGAGAGCCGTGACTGTGTCATGTTTGCATATACATTTTTGGCATCCATTTAATTACTCTAAAATTTTATCAAATTTAGTCCAGCAGTCAAATAAATAGCAATGTTCCTGTCTATTCTGTAGCTATTCGATGCATTCAGGACCATGGACAACAAAAAGTCCAGCCCTTCTCAATTATTACTTCATGAAGCTACTAACTGGCTGTGAAAACGTAAGGCTTATCATCTCTTTTTGAACACTGAAAGCTAACTCCATATTCATAACTTTAAAGGCAGTAAAGGGGTGCCTGGGTGGCTCAGTCAGTTAAGCGTCTGCCTTCAGCTCAGGTTATGATGCCGGGGTCCTGGGATCCAGCCCTGCATCAGGCTCTCCGCTCAGCGGGGAGATTGCTTCTCCCTTTCTTCCCTATTCGTGCTTTCTCTCTTGCTATCTCTGTCTCTCTCTCTCTCTCTCAAATAAATAAAAGCAGTACATTTTTCCTGTTCAGAAAGCAATGGGAGCTAAGGAAAAAAAAACAATGTCATTGTCAGATGTCCTCTTTCTCCACAAAAATTTAAGTTCCACAACTGCAAGGGCTCTATCTTGTTTGTTGCTGTATCTTCATCTCTCAGCCAATAGGCTGGAAGATAATAGGTTGTTGAATAAATGTTTCATATGGTTCCTTTCTGTAAAAGTCTCATTATTAAGCCCAAAACCAACAACAACAACAACAACAACAAAGTTGTTAAGGTTTGTTCATAAGAAAATCAGTAACGGGTCTTTGAAAACGGATGAGACTTGTGGAGTCAGCTTCATTCAAATTAAAGTCCAACAAAGAGCTCATAAATTCTACATAACCAACTATCTATTGGGCTCTTAATTCATAAATTCTGTGAGACCATGTTGTACAACTAAAATGCTTCTAAGAAGAATACCATTAAAAATACATATTCTCAAAGATTTATATCTGTGGATAGAGTAAAAACATATTATTCAGAGACTATGACAGTCTAAATATAAGAAGATAAGTAAGATGCATGGCAATGTATCATGTCATGAAATGTTTAAACCTCCACATGGTGCAGGGATTTGGTGTGGATTTATGTGCTGGCAAAAATGCACTAATGCCACTGGCATGCATCATTAGTGCATGGCTCCAAGTATAAAATTGGTATTGATGACTACAACAACTTCATGTGTTTGAGCCTGAGGTAAAGAAAAAAATCAAGAGAATGGTGTCACATGACCTATCTTTGAACCTCCAAGGGGGAAAACACATCCTGGTGGAACCTACCAGATGAGGAACATTACAAAGACTGGCAATAACTGGGACATAACTAGTCACCTTGCCCTAAGCTCAAAGTTACTATGGACTGCATATTAGCCTTTCACACACTAAAATGAAAAGATTATTAATAGACACAGTCTCTTTCTATTAATATTTATGGCATTATTTTACACTGATCTAGAGAACTTCAAAGTAGATTGAAGCAACCGAATATAGAACGGTTTTGCTTTTTCTGATAGAGAACCTGTGTGATTCGGGGTGATGGGGAGATTGACAGTGTGCAGACAGTGGCTTCAAGCATCTCTATAAACTCTGATGAAATATGACTGTGGAAATGCTGAATGTACCAATTCGGGATGAACAGAGTCACCGTACTCCCTCCCTCCGATGCATGAACACACACATCTCTCCTGAAAAATTTTGTTCCATTTTTCAAGGTGTGTAAGGTGCTCTTTACATAAAGTAAAAATATTACCTATATGGAACAAACTCTGGTTTATAGTTTAAAAAAAAACAGCTGGTCATTTACTGACACAATGCCAAGCAACTGGTTTCATTGATTTTTTTTTTCTTCACTGAGTTATTTACACAAACGCCAAATAATATTGGATATATTTTTTTAAAAAATGGTTAAATCCAAACAAATGGCCTGTTGGATCATGTGCAACATATTTAATTCTCCAAATAATCTACACTTTTTTTAATGGACTTCCTTCAAACTTTTGTTCCAAAGAGACCTCTAGGTAAAAGCACTGCCGGAACTAACTGGTTGACTGAAACTCCAGTGGACAAATATTCCATTAGTAATCATCTCTATGTAGCACGGAATTGGAACAAAATGAGCATTCACTCACAGAAAGGGGAAAGAAGTGAAGACACCACTTCTTTTACAGAACAATGACTTCATTGATCAGTTAATAGAGCCAACTCTTCATTTTCACACTGTTACTGTGTATCTGTGAGGCAGCAAGAGGACATCCAAGAAAAAGCATAAAACTAGCAGACAGGAGAGCTTAATGATTAATATATGGGGCTTTAAAGTCAGACAGATGTGAATTTTTATCTGCATTCTTTCACTTTATCTCTGGGCTCATTTGGGCTCTAGGCCTCTATTTCTGCATTTATAAATCGGATAAGGAGAGTATCTAATTTCTAAGTTGTGAGTATTAAATGAGATATTACCTAAAAAATGTAATTTTACAGAGTGCATGACGAAATGAATACTTACAAATAATAGCTATTAATCTTAGTAGACTTAACTATGTCATTAACTGGTAATGTGACTTTTGGCCAGCTGACTACAGTAACAGACATATTAATGAACTCTTATTTTTGGCTGAAGTTTATACTAAAAATTTTATGTGGAGTACATTAATATAAAATTAAATCTGTAATATTAACACAATTTCCGTCTTTGTTGTTCAAATGGAGAAAATGAAGACTCAAGAGGTTAAGTACGTGACCCCAGACGACAGATCAGCCTTGACTGACATCAGAAATTTGAATCCAAGCTCTGTGTTACAGCCCATACATTCTTCACATGCTCCCTACTTATCAAAACAGAGATGAGAACACAGAAGTGATTCCTGTGTTTGGATAAATAAGGAAGACGAGAGACCTAACACTTCTTGAGTGTCTGCTCTACATATGTTTAACACTGCACTCATGGTGTGACATGTACAGCCCATTTCTCACTAAAATCCTCAAGAAGTCCTTCCACTTATTGTAAATTATAAGGTCATATTCACAACCACATCAAGCAAAAATGTATTGACAAGAAAATTAGTATCTGCTGAAAACCCTAGGAACACACTCCCTTGTCCTCATCCCCATTGTCCCAACTAATATTCAGAATTCAATAACTGATATCTCCATTTTTTGTACTTTGTACGTGTTAAACCCAGACAATATAAAGCAATGTTTAGTTTATTTTAATTTCCATCTATGGCATTTGTACTTTATGTTAGTCAGTAATTTTTTCATTCAAGTATATACTATGATATCCATCCACTTTGATACGTGTAGCTCTAATTTCTTTAATTTCACTATTGTATATTATCCAATTTTGACAAAAAAGTTTATTTAACCGTTTTTCCCTGTTGAGGTTTTTCTTTCCCCACTGCTATATATAATGCTTCTCTACATATTATCTACATATTACACAATGCCCATGTGTAAATGTGTAGGACTTTCTATAGAACCTACAGCTAGGAACTGAGCTGTTATGTAAGCCACAAACATTCTCCACCGTATTAGTCACTGCCAAATGTTTTACTTCTTCAACTTTACCAAGTATCGCCAATTGTTCTCCAAAGTATGCATAAGGCTTTCTCTTATTCCACATATTCTTCAACAATTGACATTATCAAATGCTGACATGTTTGCAAATCTGATGGATGTGCACTGAAATTAAATTGTGTCTAAATGCCATTTCACTTGTTACTAGTGAGAGGGAGTATATTTTTTCATGTTTCTTTTGTAGCTGGATTTTTTTTCTCTTCTACATTTCTGTTCTTCTCTCTGTCATACTTGTAATTAAGCTCTCACTTTTTTTGTATCAGCACGTGGGAATTGTTTTTACTCTGGATGTTGATATTTTTTTAGTTACTTGTATTATTAACATCTGTTCCCAGTCATGGGATTTTTTTTTTTTTTTGCTTTTTTAAATTTTTAAAATAATACTCAAATTTAGAAATATTTACTTTATGCTTTGTGCTTATTGTATCTTTATTTTAAAGTCATTTCCTGTCTAAAGATAATAAAAATTGGTTTTTATATTTTTTCTAAAAATATGAATGTTTGATTTTCATACTTAGGTCTTCAGTCCATATAAAATTCATTTATGGATACTTAAATGAGTTAGGAATCCTAAATTACTTATTTTAGTTTTATATTTCCATACCACCAGTTTACACACTGCTATCCTCAAAGAAAACTTATGAGGTAGATAATAATATAATTCCAAATTAATCAATTCAGAAATAACCTTAGAGATTCAGTAGCCCAACCAATCATACGGGTAATAAATGACGGGGCCAGGGTATGAGCTCCTAGAGTCAAGTTCCTAGGCCCATGCACAATGAACTAACATGTGTCTGGGCCAGGTTTCTCATCATATAAGAAGTGGAGGCTGAATATGGCCTGAAAAAGTATCAAAATAAGCTCAGCTCCATGATTTGCAATAGAGCTGTAAGACAATGCTTTCCAATATGGTACCTGACTTTTTGTCCTATATTCAGGCTGAGTATTTTGTGTTTGGTGAGATTAAAGGATTAAAGGAAAAGAATTCAATTAATTAATTAAGTTGATCAAACAGTTAATTCATCTATTATCTACAAGAAAGTGGTTCATTAAATATTTCAATTAATCAATTGATTTAATTAAAAACTAATTAATGATATAGGTCTTGATAACGCCTGACTGTATCAGGCTCATTGACTTGCAATTTAAGACAGACCTAAAGGGATAAATACTACACAGTGTGTCAGATATAAAGAATAAAATGTACATGGGGTATTATAAATCATAGTAGAGGACATTTATGTGAGATAAGTTATGGGAGTGGTGGAAGAAATTTTCAGAAAAGTCTTCCTGAAGTAGATGTGTTGTGAGTTATGATTAGATGGTGAAGAAAATTCATCAGACAGGCTAGCATCCAATTCTAGGGAGAGGAAATAGAAGCAGCAAAAACATACAGGTTATACTCAGCAGAAAGTATTCCTGAAAATCACTAGCACTTTGTGCTGCTGAATGGCTAATTACAGGTAGGGTCCAAGGTAAGAGCAGGCAGTGAGCAAGGGCCAAACACAGGAGAACACCATATTTATCATGACAAGAAGATAGTATTTTATACCAGGTACAATGAGAAATATCACTGCATGATATAAATAGGAGAGTGATTTTTCCTAGATAAGCAGCCAAGAGTGACTTGGGGCTGTAGCCACTGTGTAAGTGACAGACACCAGAGGTCTGATCCAAGGCAGGGATGCAAAAATCATCAGTATCACTGCCCTTGTTTAGGCTGGAGAGTTATGGGCTGCTAGGGTCTCTGTGTAGCCTCAACTTTGGAGTCTTTCAACATCTTTTGGAAATATTTGTGTATCTGTCTTTTCTCCAAAAGGAAGCATCCAGAGAAGAGAAAAACATATGAACCCACTCAGTCTGGACCTAGTTTATGACATCAAACTCCCCTCTCCAACAACCTGCATTTATCCTACCTGTCCAGGCAGCATAATACAAATATAAAAACAAAAACAGAAACCGCGCAAAAGCCCATGTGGGTAATTTGAGCAATCTAATACAGTACCTATTGGCAGAGTGTAAGAAAATCACAGATGATAGTACAGAATCTTGGTGTTGGCAACATTGAAGTCAGTAAGCACTTCTAGTCCTGAAGGAACAAGAGGAAGTATAATGGAACCTAGCCCAAGAGTGAGAGTTGAGTGGAGAAGTTGCCTCTCAGGAGTTACTCTGGTCAAGAGATGAGCCAAACTAGAGGGGCTCTGCATGAAGGGAAGGAGGGGAGGAGTACCTTAGTTCACTCTTCTCTTTCCCAACAACACAATGCCAGAGTGCACTGCTGGCAAACCCATTAGGAAGCCAGAATGCAAGGGGAGCTTGTTAATGCCATCTCAACAGATCAGTCTCAGCGTTGAAGGCATAGGCAAAGGGGAAAACAGGGGAAGTATATCAGGAAGTTCTCAGAGGTATGCTTTCCAGAAACTTTATGAGTAAAAACTGTTTCCAATGCAAATGCAACTCACAACCATGTCCTGTCCTTCCAGATTCCACTCCCTGTGCAGCTGTGTGTATGGAAATTCTAGAGCCACCAGCCGTTGGTAGTCCCAACATTCAACACCGAAAGATTTCAATGAAATCTTTATTTATTTATTTATTTATTTATTTATTTATTTAGGATTTAGACTAAACATATGTTTAGTCTATTTTAATCACACAGTAACATACGAATATATTTTGCATTCTTCTTACTTGCATTCTTCTCTTTGCATTCTTTCTTATCTCATATGGTCTTAACAATTTACCCTCATAAACATTTTTTCTTTATATTTTATATATAAAGATTTTATATTTTATAGATAAAGAAACTCTAAGAGAGGAAAGGCTACTGAGGAGAGTTACCGGAGAGTTACCGGAAACCACAGAGGTAAGTGGCTTGGAACACACCCCACTTCTCTGGTTAGAAAACTACAGACCCCAAAGGCAAAATCCTGCTTCGAGTGCACCATAACTGGCAATTCAGAACTGTTGCCTTAGAAGGGAAGAATACTACTCTGGAGTCTGTATGTTTCCACTTACGCCTAAATCCTAAGCAGACCACAGGACACCGAGGGTCCACTTTGGATGACACTGAACTCTACTGTGGGGCTACTTTTCCAAGTGGAAAGAATGTCATTACTTTGAAGAACTGGCTGTTCTGGGAGAAGAATGGTAAATAAAGATGAAAAGGTTGGTACTAATTAAATTCTGAAAATTTGTTAAATCTGCTTTAACCTCAACAAATAACAGACATTTTTTATCCTGATTTCTTACAAAAGGCTTGCCATCTAAATAAATACTAGATGTCTATGAGGCAGCACTTTTAAGATTTTCTTCTCATGTTTGAAAGATTAGGGTCATCACAGATAATAAATATTACAAACAAGCCCATGAAGAAAAAGATAAATATTAAGACTGCAAATTGAGGAAATTAAATGTATTAAGGGAAATAAAATACATTCTCTTTTTCCCGCTCAGATGAAGTAATTGTTTAATATGAAAATTGGAGCAGGATTGAATGTGCAATTAGGTAATAAGAGGAAAACAACTAATTCTTGGGTTGGGGAGTGTTGGGAAAATAGAATTAAGGCTTAAAGACAAAACAATTAATTATAAGTAATTATGTGCAGGTTAAAGTATTTTTTAAATAATATGCTTTCCATGAAAAATTAGCATTGTGCAATGATAAGGTATTTTTGTAACAATTCTACTAAGGAATAATTAAAAAATTAGAACCAGCAAGCTTAGTAACAAGCATGTCAAAGAGGAAAGATTAATGGAGGTTCCAGTACTGGCTTAGGGCAGAAATGTCCTGTCTTGGGTTTCTGTATTACTGGTAGCAGTTTCTGTTGGGCCAGGATAAAAGCAGCCAGAGAATGCTCATGATTCCCTTCACTGGCTAGGTATTTATTTCAGGGAAGATTTTGTTTTGTGTAACTCTTGTTTTCATTATCCTTTGTTAAACACAGCCACTAAATAAATTTTCCCTTTTTCCTGCTTGCTTAATCCCTGTGTTTCCACACAGATAAATCTCACATAATTAGCTTGAGCTTTGGAAAACAGTGTTGGCTGGTGCACGTGAAATGAAGTTTTATGCCATGCCAGAGGAAGTTACAACCTGTTGTGGGAATAGAAATGCTTTACTGGGAGTTCCTTGCCCATGGCTATACATGAAATGAAGAGAGAACAGAGGAAATTATTCAGCTTTGAAAATCCTTATTCAGTCAAAAAAAAAAAAAAGTGAAATATTTTATTTTCATTCATGTTCTTTGATATCTTGCACCTCAATTTATTATTTTGGCTATACAGTAATTATGCCAATAAAACTATCAGAAATTTTTGTTTTGTTTTGTTTTAAATTGAACAAAACATGCAATTCAGCTATGTCTCCCCAGGGCTTAGCACCATGCCTGGCACTCAGGGATAACTGTTTTAAGAAAAATGAATGGTATTAGTTCTCTGAGAGCATTTAATAATACTTTCACTTTTAGCTTCTGACCCAGTATTCCAATACTGGTTCTATGTGTTTCATCCTCATTGTACAAGTGGTTATCTGCATGGATACATCAAAATATATCCTGAACAGAGTGATTTCTTGCTAACTTTACAGCTTTCACCTTGGTCCCAACCACCGTAACTTCTCATTAGGCCCGAAGTGTCTGCCTCCTAGCCGCTTTCTCTGCTTGCAGACATGACCCCTCACACCCTGTTACTGCCAGAGAGGTATTTGTTAAGATTAAACCTGATACTTTCAGTCTTTGCTGCAAATTCTTCATTGACTTTCTACTAAAGTTGACATAAAAGCTGCCCCCCTTCCTATGGACTACCAAGATTTCGAGAATAGATCCTTGTCTAGTCCACATCTACATACTTTCCCCAGAGAGGTCGTTTCTCCACTCATATCATCCTGGTCTCTGTCCCTTGTATACTCATCATCTGCGTTTTGCAGTCTTTATCTTTGCTGCAACTTCTTCCTGAAAGTTCCTTGCTCCAGAGCTCTGCTTCTACTTATCTTCCCAGTCTCAACTCAAAGATCACTTCTTCAGACAAGACTCCCCTGCCCATCCTGTTGAAAGTAAACCACTCTCTACCCCCCCAGGCATAGCCCATACTTTATCCAAGCATTGCTTTTTATAAAATGTATTACTATTTGAAATTAGATTATGTATGAATTTATTTTTAATTTCAATTCTATATTTATCTTTTATAAAAGGGTATAAAGGGTGTGGAGCTCTATCCACCCTAATGTAAAGCTGATTTGACTTGAGTACTACTCTATGTCCAGAGCTTAACACAGTGTTTACACATGTAGGTGCCCACTAAGTTTTTATGGGATTAATTAATCACAGTGGGGCAAACCCCAAAACAGCAGGAAGAATCAAGCCCATATACAGAGAGTAAAAGATGAACTGGGTGGTGTTCAAGCTCTTGGATCCATCCTATGTAACACTTTTTCTATTCTTCCCTTTTTCATAATTTGGGCTTATAAACCAGTAAAAAAATGAATCCAACAAAATAGGATGTTTTTGAATCGGGTTACCTCCTCTTAGTCTAAATTGGACTCCTACCTCTGACAACAGAAAGAGGTAAACCTGACCTAAATGTTTATCCAAATGAACCTTTTACAGATGGGGACATCTACATTCTTACATGGGAAAGTTCTCTGGGGTCCTTACGCATCTTGGGAAGTGGTGAATAGATATTGTTATTGCACACAATTTAAAAAGGACTGAGCCAAAGAAGTACAGAAATGTCCAGCCCTGGGTTTTTTTCTGTGTGGTAAGGCGTGGAAGATTAGTTACGGTCTGTTCATCCAGGCCAATAACTACGGGCTAATTCAGCTTATTGTGCAGCAACTGGTTATTGAGATTGCCAGAAGAACATTTCCCCAAACAATTAGACTGAATGCATATTAACTTCAAGTGACCACACATGGTCAGGGTCTTGGTGGCCTTTTCAAAACCCATATATTTGCTCTGTCATAAAAATACTTGATTTCTGGAATGAGCAGTAATCTTTTTTGTCTAAACTGAATTACAGAAGCAAAGCAATATCTAAGTCATTTTAGATTAGTTTCTTTCATATTTTTATTCCCTACTGTAAAACGAAAAAAAAAAAAAAGTCACAGCCCTTTATTCAAAACTTCCCTCCAAATACATTGACTGAGCTATTTCTAAATAGCAAAGCTTGCTGAGACCTCTGAGCCTGTGACCCCTTGCTGACCTCACTCCATGGAATGTCCTTCCCTACTTTTATCCCATGTTTTCTGCTCATCCCTCAGGTATAGGCTTAAATACCACCTCCTTTGCAAGACTTTATTTATCCTTACTTGATCTCCCTGTTACTGTCTGCTTTAGCTGCCTCATCCTTTTCTTTGTAGAATTTGTCACAGTGGATAATTATCCTATTTGACTGCCTACTTGTCATGATCTTTTACTTTCTACTAGAAGGAAAGCTCATCTGATGGAGCACACACCGCTTCTATTTTATTCATTCCTCTACCTCCAATACTCGTCTCATAAGAGGCACCCCAGAAATACACGTCTGATGCATGAATGATCCCATCCCAGTCAAAATGGGAAACTGAGATCAGACAATGAGTCTTAAGGAAGATAGGATGAGTCCCCTTAATAGGTTCCCATGCAAAAACTATCAAGGACTAGCCACCCAGCAGCACCAACACGAAGGGGAGCAGTGCTGAACGAGGAACATTCAGGGCATAGAGCTCCACGTCCTCTTCTACAGGTCTCATCTGACCTGAGGACTACTCTATGCCCACAGTCCTATTCCATGGGGGGGCAGCCCCTGTAACCTGTGCTCTGCTTCACTGACGGTGGCTAATAAGGATAAGACCAAGATTGCCTATTGTAAGTTCTTCTTCTAAGGAGGTAAATGAACTCTTCTAGTCTCTGGCCCTGGCAAAGCTTGCTGTCCTTAAAAGAGCAGCTACCAGTCATTTCCAGCTAACTAACCATTTAAGTGAGCGCCTTATCTCTTCCGGTGTTTCAGTGTCAAGTTTGATCAATAAAATATGGTGGTTAAAAGTAAGCCTTTTACAGCCAGAAGATCTCTGGAGCCCATCTTGGCTGTGTCACGTAAGTTCTTATGTAAGTCCTCTAAATCCCAGGTTTCACGTCTCAAATAAAATAAAATAGGGGGAAAGAATAGTTCCTACCTCACAGGGCTGTTGAGAAGATTAAATGAGCAAGTGAACACAAAGAATTTAGAACACTGCTTGGTTCACAGCTAAGGTTTTTCTCTTCATCTCGGCTTTCTCCCTGGCTGTTCTCATCCAGTCCCATGGCCTCTAACGTCAGCGCCGTTCTGGTGATGCTCAGACTTTTCTCCTCAACTCCAGATTTGTGTGCCCAGCTGCCAGGGCACCTAATAGCTATCTCAGACTTAGCATGTTCAAAACTGAGCTATTATCCCCCTCCTTTACACGACACTAGCAATCCTCACAGACTTGTTCAACTCAAGAAATGGCAATTTCACCTTTTAAATAGAGCAGGGCAAAAACGTGGCATTGGCCTTTGATTCCTCTTTGTCTCACTTTCCATGTACATTCATGGGCACCTTTATTGCTACAACTCTTGTACAAGCCTCCATCAACTCTCCCTCGCATTATTACTAAGAGCCTTTTCATTGATCTCCTGTTTTCACCCTTGTCCTTTCTAGCTGATCTCTATGAGGAGAACAAAGCGATTTTTCTAATACATGTATTTTTCTAATACATGAGTTAAACTGCATACATTCTTTTCTTAAATCTACCAAGTGGCTTCTCAGATTACTTAAGAGTAAAACCCCAACTTGTTACCATGGCTTACAAAACCACACACAATATGGCCTCTCTTACTTCCCTGGCCTCAAATCCTACTACAGTTCCCTCTGTTCCCACACTATAGTCACATGGGCCTCCCTGCTGTTCTGAAAAACAAACCAGGCATGCTCCAGACTCAGGGCTTTTGGACTTGCTGTTCCCTCTACCTGGAAGGCTTTGAACACTGTTTCTCACATTCTCCTTTCAGCTATACTCTAAATGCCCCCTTACTGGAATAGTCTTCCCTAATGACTATGCATAAAATAGCCCTTGTCTCTACCTGATCCCAATTTAGTTTTCTTCATAACCCTTATTGCCACTTGGTGGGTTCTATGCTTGGTGGATCTTGATTTTCCCCTACTAAAGAAAAAAAAATCATGAGAGCAAAGACTTACAATTTTGTTCACTGTAATCTCCCTAAAATGTAGAACAGTCTAGCATGTGGTAGTACCTAACTAAATACTTGTTATTATAATGGCATCTGAAAAGCCATAATTAAATTTTTATTGTAATAAACTTTATCCATTAACTAAAAGCACACCCAGCATCAGAACGCAGTATGAGGAAGTTCTTTAGGATAAACGTAGGGGTCTTCTAAGCACTTCTGAAATAACATTGAAAAAACAACAAAACAACAACAACAAAAACCCAAAAAACAACAACAGAAAACCTGTCCTGAGTAAATTAAACCTCACACATTTGTCCCAGTACTACCTTATCAGAGCTTCCCAAGTTCACATTCTTAAAGCATGCAAGGTAACAAAGAACTAGATGCATGCATGTGTGCGCGCACACACACACACACACACAACTGGTAGAATCTGAGTAGAATGTGTGGATGGTACCAATGTCAATTTTCTAGTTTTGATACTATAGTACAGTCATGAAGTATATTACCAATGGGGAAAACTGAGTGCAAGTCACACAAGATCTCCTTCAACACTTTTTTCCCAATTTCCTATGATTCTACAATTATTTCGAAAACATTTTTTAAATGGGCAAGTCTTCTTGACTCTCATTACCAATTAGCAGTCATGGCGTATAGGGATCTAAAGAGATCCTCAAGATATTATGGATAAGAAAAAATCCATTTCAAGCTCAAATTGAGAGGTGATTGAGGAACAATACTGCCATCTGAAATTACAGCCAATTAAAATCAAGGTGAAAAAAAATAAGCTCAGTGAACCACAGAACCGGAATTTTCAGAAATGGTGTTAATTATTGTGAGGAATCTAGGGTTAAATTTATTTATATTTATTCTGAAGAAGAATATCCATTCCATAAGGATCTGAGAAGAAAAAATTAAGAACTAAAAGATAGGAAGGTTAAAGTTCTAAAATAAATAGAGGAATTCGTAGGTTTAAAATTCCACCTCATAGGTTCACAAAGCACCATCATGACACAGACTCTGGGAAGTTGTTAGGTTAAACTGTTCAGCCCAGCACTGGCCAAACTTACTTGGCTACCGGAGATGAGGATATCTTTTATATCTCACCTGAAAAACTTGGTAGGATTTTTACAACAAAGTTGGTGATAAAATCAACTATGACATATAAGACTATGTTACCATAAGAGATCTGGAAGAATAACAAACTGAGAGTCTTCTTAATTCTCTTTTTTTTAAGTCTCTCTATGTATATACACATATATATTTAGGCTGACTACAAATTATATTAAAATTTGGAAGGAGTTTCCTGCTGGGATTTTGATTGTGATTACTTTGAATCTGTCAATCCAGTTGGGAAGAATTGACATCTTGAAAATATTAATTGCTCCTATCCATGAATATGGAATCTCTCTCCATTTATTTAGTTTTTCTTTCATTTCATTTCTCCTAGTTTTATAGTTCCCCTCATATAGGTGTTACACGTATTTTGTTAGATTCATACCTAAGAATTTCATTTTCTAATGTAAATTACATAATGTGTTTAATTTCAATTTTGTTTATTGTTGATATACAGAGAAGTGATTTGTATATTAACATTGTATCTTGAACCTAGCTTCATTCACTTACTAGCTCCAGGAGCTTTTTGTGATTGTTACTGTTGATTCTTTCAGATTTCCTATATAGACAATCATGTCATCTGCAACAAAAACGGTTTTGGGTTTTCTTTCCCAATCTGTAAACCTCCTATTTCCTTTTTGTGTTTTATTACACTACTAAAAGCTTACAATACAATCTTGAAAAGGAGTCATGAGAAAGGGCATTCTTGCCTTCTACTTCATCTTAGTGGGAACGTTTTGATTTTTTCATATGTCAGGTGTAGATGTTTTATAGATAGTTGTTATGAAGTTGAGAAAATTCTTTATTCCTAATTTGCTAAGGTATTTTATCAATGAACATTGGATTTTTTCTAATCCTTTTTCTGCATCTATTGATAAGATCATGTGATTTTTTTTCTTTTTAGTCTGTGGCTATGATTACATTAATTCATTTTCAAATGTTGAATCACCCTTTCATGTCTTGTTTGTTTTTTAACTCATTTTTGGGCTTGAGTTGCCAATATTTTGTTGAGAAATTTTCCGTCTATGTTCCTGAGAGATGTTAGTCTGTAGTTCTCTTGTTATAGCTCTGTCTGGCTTTAGTATTAGGACAATGCTTGTGTCATAGAATGAGTTAGGCAGTGTTTTCTACGCTTCTATACATGGAAAGAAATTATACATAATTGGCATCATTTCTTCCTTTAATGTTTGATAGAATTCACCAGGGAATCCATGTGGGCCTGGTGCTTTCTGTTTTGGAAGGTTTTTAATTGTTCAATTTTTTATAGGCCCATCCAGGTCATCTATATTTTCTTGTGTGGAGTTTTGGCATATCGTGCTTTTCAAGGAATTGGTCCATTTAGTCTAGGTATTAAATTTATGAGCATAGAGTTGATCATAGTTTTCTTTTGTTATTCTTGTTGTGTTCCTGGAATCTCTAAGATGTCCCTTCTTTCATTTCTGGTGTTAGTAATTTGTGTCCTCCCTCTTCTTTACTTAGTCTCACTAAAGGTTTATTAACTTTATTGCTCTTTTCAAAGAACCAGTTTTTATTTCATTAATTTTTTCTATTGATTTCCTATTTTTAATTTTAATTGATTTATGCTCTAATTCGTATTATTTCTCCTTTTTTCTGTTTTCTTAGGTTTAATTTGCTTTTCTTTTTCTACTGTCTTTTTTTTTTTTTTTAAGATTTATTTATTCGACAGAGATAGAGACAGCCAGTGAGAGAGGGAACACAAGCAGGGGGAGTGGGAGAGGAAGAAGCAGGCTCATAGCGGAGGAGCCTGATGTGGGGCTCGAGCCCATAACTCCGGGATCACGCCCTGAGCCGAAGGCAGACGCTTAACCGCTGTGCCACCCAGGTGCCCCTCTTTTTCTACTGTCTTAATGGAAATTTAGATTACTGATTTTAGATCATTCTTTTCTAATAAATTCATTTGATGCTATAAATTTCTAACTACTGCTTTCACAGACTTCCACACATTTTAATAAATTGTGTTTTGATTTTCATTTTGTTCAAAATATTTTAAAATTTCTCTTGAAATTTCTTCTTTGACCTATGTATTATTTAGAAGTGTGTTTAATTGCCACTTGTTTTGTGATTTTCCAGTTATCTTTGTTATTGGTGTCTAATTTCATTTCATTACAGTATGAGAACAGACATTTTATGGTTTCTATTCTTTTAAATTTGTTAAGGTTTGTTTTATAGCTCAGAGTGTGGTCTATTACAGGGAATGCTCTGTGCTGCTGCTGGATAAAGTAGTCTATACATATTCATTTTATCAGATGATTGATGCAAGCCTGAGCAATACATTCACTCTACTGTTGCCGGATGAAGTAGTTCCTGTCATGGTTCTTGCTCATGAGTTTCCACTTTGGTAAGCCACGACTTCTATATTTACCTGTCTCTTCAATCTCAGGGGCAACAGTTTTCCCTGTGTGCTCCCGTTCTTATAGATCCAAGAGTTACTGACATCAGGGCTCAACTTTTCATTGCTATGAGGATGGGGTGGTAATTTCTAAGCTCCTTCCCTGTGGAACTAGAAGCCCTCTTTTTCAGTCTTTGAAAGACTGTTGTTGGTGCTCCTGTTCTAATAGGTGGTGCCAGGTTATCTTGTCAAAAATAGTATGAGGATATTGCAGTTTCATTTTTTTTAATATTTTTTTTTTTTTGCTTTTAATGTTAAAAATGAGGTTTCGCTTTCTCTCTCTTTTTTCTTTTAATTTTAAGAATAACAACTCACCTCCTGGTCTTGATGTGTTTTCCAGAGTATACAGAAGGAAATCTCCCACTCAAATGAATAATAATAACAACTTTGGTAGATAAGCAACTCTTGGTATTATTTTTTAGTTAATAAATCATTATCCTGTGAATTTAGTGTATTTCCCCAGAAACTGATCACTTTTTGATAACTCTGTAAAGTCTACTTTCTGAAAGTGTGAATGTTGACTCTGGAGATAATATAACTCTGCTTTCCCTCAGCCTGACCACCGCTTCCAACACTTTTATTAAACTCTCCAGTATCAAGTGGCTGTGCTTTTGACACTTAGCCTCAGTTTTTAATAAATAATGCCTAAATGAATATGACATATAATTTATTGCTGATTATCTATATTTAAGTATTTTAAATTGCATCTATCTTAATCAGAGTTTACCATTTGCCCAGGGAAACTATCCTAAGAAGTAACTTATTTAAATTCACCTCTACACTTGTGATACATCTCACAAATGGAAATGTCATACCCAGAGATAAACAACAACAACAACAACAACAACAACAACAACAACATTCTAATGACTTTCTGGGTATATTGTGTAGGATGACCAAATATGCCTTACATTTTGGCTTTGGGAATTAATTTTTTTCATAGAGCAGGGGCTGAATTATATTGATGATATATTGACAGCTTCCATTCTCAAGTTTTTCAGTAGCTTACTCTGTGAGCTGGAAAATTTATCTCATTTCTTACTGTTGCATGGCCTGATGTCTGTGGCAAAAGTTGGACAATGATCCCTAGGCTTGACTACTTTGATTGGTTCTGACAACTGCATTTATTTGATTTGTTTTGACTGCATTTTTCCCGGTATTCCACCACTTACACAATTCTAAAACAGACAATGGTAAGCTGACAAAGCATTAGTATAACATCATTTGATCCATTTTATAGGCACAGCCATCAGTGGAATACCTCTAAACATTTGAAGTGGCTTTAAAGACCCATACATTAGTAGATAGTAACAACACAAAAGAACATTTTACTTGATAAAATAAAATAATCAGTTTTGATGAAGTTTTTTGAAATGAGTTACATGTTCAGTCCATGGTGGAAAATAAGCCATTTTAACTAAGGGCAGTGTAGACAGCCCGACCATTTGTCAATGTTCCAATACCATTGTGAGATTCAGTAAGCACATTTTTTTAAGGTTCTAAGGGTTTCTTTTAATAATATAAAACTCTGTTTGCTCTCACATGGGTAAGTTGAACAAAAAAAATTGGCCTTTTGAACAGCTAAGAGAATTTGCTCTATTGTCTGGGGGCCTTGGCCCTGACCTTAACAGTTTCACTTTATATATAGTTTAGATAATACAATGCATTCATGAAGTCATATTACAAAATGAAACTCAAAAAGTCTAAGTGGAGAGCTCTGTGTGAAAATTCATAGGCAATTAATCCTACCATATGTCACATCTTTGTCAGTCGTGGTCACTTTCAAAATTATAAGCACTGTCAGCCATCTTTGCAACGTGATGTTCTCGTGTGTGTATCTGGCTGTGCCTTCTTTCTCCTGACAGGATCTCCCACAGCTCCCTTCTCTGCAGCCTTTTATTTTGGACTGTCTGAAATTCTAGGCACATGGTAAAAATAAAAACTCCTCTTCCTTCGTATCTGTTCAGAGAACCTTCCTCCTACCTCCTGCCATAACGAAGCCCTGGCTTTCTGCTGAGGATACAGTGTATGTGTTGTTTCCTCAGAACTTCTCAGGAGAAACTTCCCAGGCCTTCACAAACTTCACACATTGAGTCCAGGAAGTGAAGTCTGCCTTTCCACTGACCTTTAACTCTTGAGTAAACATACTGGATCTTTAGACACTCTGCGCACTATGACAACACCATTGGCACCCTTCCCTCTGAGGTGTCTTCCACTGGCTGTCTGGTCAGTTCACAAACATCCATTGAAATTGTATCCCCAGGCTGGCCAGGTGCAGGAAGGAGGGGGACAATAACCTGTTGACACTTTGATCATTTGTTTGTCTATTTGTCTCTAAGTCGCGGTTCTACAGTTCCTGATGGCAGATGCTTTGTCTAATCTATCCTTATTTCCTCAGACTGGCATAGAGTAGGGCACTTAGAAAGTACTTGATAAAGGGTGTTGAAAGGATTAATGAATGGCAGAATAACATCCCTTCTAACCTATGTTATAACACTAACTTTTTAGAAGTTTACACTACACAGCAGGAAGTACCTCAAGCAATTTGCACGCACTGGCTCTTGTAAATCTTCACAACAACCTTAAATCAAGTGCTACGGCAGTTTAGGAAATTTAGAGTTTAAGCAACTTAATTGACTCAAGTAACACATTTCATCTAAAGTGGAACCGGAATTTGAACCAAGGCAATTTTCCTCCAAAACCCACATCTTAAATACTGCCCTCAAACACTTATTGTGGCCAACATCTAAAAGAGTCCCACGTCATCTTTAGAAGCAAGGATGGCCTTATGGTGACTGAAGCAGGTGTCCCACAAAAGACTTCTATAGCCTCCTGACAGTGTCAGCCTCACAAAATGGAAGCTGGCATGGTGGTGACCAGATACCATGGCCTCATGGAAAAAAGCCAGTGTCTTCAGGACCAGAGTATCCTACAGAGTAGCCTACATAAGGGTATTTTAGACTTCTGCTACCCATCGCATCCTGGAAAAGAAGGAGGAAGAATAAGAAAGAAATGAGAAAGAAGGCTGAAAAGCACAAAATAACAAAACCTCAAAAGCAAGTAATACAAGTAATATTTATATGTGGGAGAACAAACTGAGGAGCAAGTTCAAATAACAAGTTGTCAATGATCACAGATGCAGACTGCAAAAGCAGGAATCTAAGAAAGATGGAGAGAGACTAGGCTGGGAAAACAGGAGCAGGGGTAAAGCAGGGCAAATGAGAGCTATTTAAGGGTAAATGTTTGTAGTGACAGTGAAGAATTTAAAGTAGAAAAACCTTATAATAAAGTGTTTAGGTTCTAAACTCAGTGCACAGGCAAGTATCACTTGGGGCCAATTTTATCTTCAAAAATTCCTAAAAGTTCCCCATAAATACATATAGAGGTCTGACTATATTCAACATGTATAGAATCAATGTGTATAGACTATATAGAGTAATATATAAAATATAATAAAGCATTCTTATCAAAGTATCATTTTATAATATTTTCATACTATGAGACAGAGGCCTAAGTGCATATGGTTTAATATATGTTAAATGTTTGTGTGATGAAACTGTACTATATTTACTGCATGTCCCTCGAAAACCCAAAATACTGCCATGAGAATATACCAGTGTCCCTGAAACATAATCCTCGTGAGGGGAGACAGCCTCCACAATATTTGCTTAACATGTGCTTCGATTCTTTTTTTTTTTTTTTAAACATGTGCTTCATTCTTGACTCACTGAGCAGTAGGAGTTTTGCCACCTGTTGTGGAATTAATGTGGTTTTTGGGCTTCCAATTTGGGGAAGGTAGTGCATGAACGCAAAGGAGGGCTAATGTTCAAAATGAGCCCTGGGTGCCATACACTGTATCCAGAACTCTTAAATTTTGAGATTTATAAGCTTTGACAATGGTATTGTTCAGCATTCCAAGTGTGTACTCATTTTTAAAAAGTATATATTACTAAAGTATTATTATTATTATTATATTATTATTATTTGCAAGCCTCTTTCAATATCAGCTGGTTTATTGAAAATTCCTGGAAGCTATGAAGTACCATCTGTTTACTTATCAAATTTTGCCCCGACAATCACAGGCAAATATCGTTGCTGTTTTAAACCATGAGGTTGCTTAGAAACAATGTGGTTCTATTCACAGGTTTGTTGGGATTGAGTCTCTGATGATGGGCCTGGTGCAAGTAAAATTAAAAAAAAAAAAAAAAAACCAACAACAACAAAACCCCAAAAAACCCCAAACCAAAAAACTGCCCAAATTCTGAAAACAGCTTGAAAATCAACTTCCAATCCAAAAACACACACATGAACAAACTCCCCAAGGCAGCATCTCGCACACAAATACACATTAGAATGATGCCTTCTTTGCAATCTGTCATCAACAGCCATGTGAACTGATGGGACAGTTTTCTATCTGATGGAAAACTTAGCAGCATTTGGCTCCCTTTATAGGTGACTTTCAGAAACTGTAAGCAGTGTACAGTATGCCTTTCCAGCCTTAGAAGATTTAGGCGACTACGAGGAGTCCCCCACCAAAAACATGGATTTTTTAAGCTGAAAATGGTCAAAGGATCCCTCTGCCAACCCACCCGGGGAGAGTCAATATTCCAGTTCTATTAGCTTTAATGAAAATGAAGAGGGGTGTGAACAAACAGTACAGAGAGTGGCAGGACGGATCCTATGAGAAAGGTGGCTTCTCCAGGGGGAAAGGAAGAGCAGAAAAGAAAGAACAAAATAAAAGACTGTAACTGCTATGACTTGGTTTATTCGGAGAAAAACTGCAGTTAGAAAAGAAGTTGACCCAGCGTTGTTTCGTTTTGTTTTGTTTTGTTTTGTTCTGTAGCATCATTTTACTCAACTGTTGATCTCACCAACGCATTCCTCTTTAAATGGCCAAGAAAATCTCTTGCAGGTCCCGAAATAGAAAATCATTCTGTGCATAATTTTACAAGTGTTATGGTGGACCTATGTTGGCATAAACTCTGTTCCAAATATCCAGCACAGAAGTGAAGTATCAGCAATCAGCATGATATTTAATCTATTCTGAACAACTGGCTACATTAGGCTACACGCTAAAATTCTGATTCATGTACGAATGTCCTGCTAACTAATTATGTTCTTTAAAATATCAACTCCCTAGGTTCAGTCACGCTTCCCCCATATGCTAAGCCCTTGGAACATCTGACTTTCTATTTTATTTTATTTTTTTAAAGATTTTATTTATTTATTTGACAGAGAGAGACAGCCAGTGAGAGAGAGAACACAAGCAGGGGGAGTGGGAGAGGAAGAAGCAGGCTCCCAGCGGAGCAGGGAGCCCAATGTGGGGCTCGATCCCAGGACCCTGGGATCACGCCCTGAGCCGAAGGCAGACACTTAACGACTGAGCCACCCAGGTGCCCCTGACTTTCTATTTTAATTTATTTATTGCTCAAAGCCAATTTCTGTACCTACTGTATACTAGGCACTATTCACATAAACTCAATCTTCCTAATGGCTCCATGGTATAGTTCTTATTACCATTTCCATTTGTAAATGAGGAAACTGACGCTCCAGAGCTCAATAATTTTCACCGTATTTGTTGTATTACAAAATACATGGTCTTTTCACCCCATCACAGAGCAATCCACTCATCAGGATGCCTGGTAGCAAACAAAATAGAATCCCTTATCCTATGCCTTGTAAGGTGTGAAGCTCAGCTTGTGGTGAGCACAACATAAAGACTTGTCGAATCACTATGTTATATACCTGAGACTAATGTAATATTCTGAGTCAATTACGCTTTAATAAACAAACAGACAAGTGTAAAGTTCAGGAATTTCCAGTTGACAAGTATAAGCAGAAAGAGTCCATCAAAGTGGAATACAGCTCAAGGTGAAAATACACACAAAGCTACTATACCCTGGGAATATTCTGAACATGGGGCAGGTTGCCAAATTGGGGAGAAACCAGATCAGAGATGGCCAGAAAATTAGAGTCAGGGCAACTATCAGAGAGAAGCAGGCAAGGGGAACTTTGATATCAACCCAATCCTAACTGAATGGCTCTATGTGATGTCACTCCCCACTACATAGCTTCTACCCATACCTTCTGCAGGCTATCCAATGGGGAAGGCAGAGGCATGAAGGTGAGTATATTCGAACCTGAGTATATTCAGATTTATGGCATGTGTATTTACACCTGGCATTGTTTAACGTTCATTTCAAAGTGCCTCTAAGAATAGGGTATCAGCATATGTTCTTAAGAATTCAAGAAAAAAAGAATACCACTTAAACACTATAATGCCATTTAAAATGTCCCACTGACAAAGTAGCTGATCTCATTTCTGATTTTTCTTTTTTTATGTTTCGGAGGGACATAAGTGCTACGTAAGGAATAACATAGTTCTTCAGTTATAGTCATTATAGTTTGACTGCCAGCATTTGAGGAGTGTTTTATTTTTGATGTTTTAATTGTCCCGTTTGGCCAAGAAATAAAACATGCTTTGCTTTCCCAAAAGGATCTCAAACAAGAGGCATGGTCAAAAGTGTCTTGTAGTTTCCTTTATGCCTACCAAGGCCCATGGGTTGTTAACAATGGAGCAGCAGACTGCTTCTTCTCCATGCATAAGTGTGTTATCCCTTCAACAGCCAGAGATCCCCAAAATAAATGGATGCCTGGGCCCTTGTAATCCTGATATTAGAGCCTAAAATGTCTGAAAATACCTAAAAAGAGGGTTTCTTATTAGAGAGAACCCAATTGCAGTCATTCTTGACTAAACACATACTCCATGTCTTTTGAATGATACCACAAGGTGACTCTTCCCACTGGATCTTAAGTTAGTTTAAGTGAAGTTCACATTACCTCATATATGAAGGGTTGCCCTCACTGGTTCTTTCCTTCAACCTCATTTTTTACCCCTCTAACATTTCCCCAGAGTATTATTTTAATTTCCCTACTAGTCTTTGTGTCTGAGGCTTCAAAATCCCACCACCATTGAGTACTCCCATTCTTCAGAGCAGGATATCTCTAAGGCACACAAATTCCTCCCTTGCTGGAAATAATCACCTCTCACTCTTTTATAATAAATGAATCACTCCGTAAAAGGCATCCAAATTAGTAAGGAAGAAGTAGAACTCTGATTATTTGCAGATGACATGATACTATTAATAGAAAACTCTGAAGACTCCACAAAAAAAAACTACTAGAACTGATAAATGAATTCAGTTAAGTCGCAGGATACAAAATCAATGTAAAAAAATCTCTTGCATTCCTGTATACTAATAATGAAGCAACAGAAAATCAAATTAAGAAAATAATCCCATTTACAACTGAACCAAAACCAGTCAAGTATCTTGGAATAAACTTAACCATATTGGTGAAAGACCTGTACTCTGAAAACTATAAGACAATGATGAAAGAAATGGAAAGACATTCCATGTTCGTGGATTGGAATAAACAACATTGTTAAAATGTCTATACTACCCAAAGCAATCTACAGACTTAAATGCAATCCCTATCAAAATAACAACAGCATTTTTCACAAAACTAAAACAGGCAATCCTAAAATTTGTATCGAACCACAAAAGACCTCAAATAACCAAAGTGATCTTGAGGAAGAAAATCAAAACTATAGGTATCACAATTCCAGATTTTACATTATATTACCAAGTGGTAGTAGTTAAAACAGTATGGTTCTGGCATAAAAACAGACACATAGATCTATGGAAGAGAAGAGAAAACCCAGAAGTAAACCTACAATTATATGGTCAATTAATCTTTAACAAAGCAGAAGTGAATATACAATGGGAAAAAGACAATATCTTCAACAAATGGTGTTGGGAAACTAGAGGGCCACATGCAAAAGCATGAAACTGGGCCACTTTCTTTCACCATACACAAAAATAAACTCAAAATGGATTGAAGACCTAAATGTGAGACCTGAGACAATAAAAATCCTTGAAGAGAGCACAGACAGTAATCTTTCTGACATCAGCCATAGCAACGTTTTTCAAGACATGTTTCCTGAGGCAAGGGAAATAAAAGCAAAAAATAAACTATTGGGGTTACCTCAAAATAAAGAATTTCCGCACAGTGAAGGAAACAATGAACTAAAAGGCAACCTACTGAATGGGAGAAGATAGTTGCAAATGACATATTTGATAAAAGGTTACTATTCAAAATATATAAAGAACTTACAGAACTCAATACCCAAGAAATAAGTAATCCAATTAAAAATAGACGCTAGATATGAACAGACATTGCTCCAAAGAAGACATCCAGATGGCCAGCAGACACATGAAAAGATGCTCACCATCACTCATCATCAGAGAAATGCAAATCAAAACTACAGTGAGATATCACTTCACACACGTCAGAACAGCTAAAATCAACAACACAGCAAATAAAAAGTGTTGGCAAGGAAGTGGAGAAAAAGGAACCCTCATGCACTGCTAGTGGGAACGCAAAAGGGTACAGCCATTGTGGAAAACAGTATGGAGGCTTCCAAATAACTTAAAAATAAAACTACCCTACTACTCAGCAATCATACTACTGAGTATTTAGCCAAAGACTACAAAAACACTAAATCAAAGGGATACATGCATCCCTATGTTTATTGAACCATTATTTACCATAGCCAAAATATAGAAGCAGCCCAAGTGTTCATCAATAGAGGAATGGATAAAGAAGATGTGGAGTGTGCATATGAGTGCGCGTGCGCACACACACACACACAGGAATATTATTCAACCATTAAAAAAAATGAAATCCTACCATTTCCAATGACATGGACAGAGCTAGACAATACAACGCTGAGTGAAATAAGTCAGTCAGAGAACGACAAATATCATATGATCTCACTCATATGTGGAATTTAAGAAAAAAAATGAGCAAAGGAGGGGGAAAAAAGGGAGAAATCAAGAAACAGACTCTTAGCTACAGAGAACAAACTGATGGTTACCAGAGGAGAAATGGGTGGGAGAATGGAAGAAATAAAATTAGAAGAGTACACTGACCATGATGAAAAAAATAAAGTAATTAAAAAAAAAAAATCAGGGGCACCTGGGTGGCTCAGTCAGTTAAGCATCTGCCTTCATCTCAGGTCATGATCTTGGGGTCCTGGGATTGAGTCCAGTGTCAGCTCCCTGCCCAGTGAGGAGTCTCCTTCTCCCTCTGCCCCTTCCCCCTGCTCATCTTGCTCTCTCTCTCTCTCTCAAATAAATAAAATCTTTAAAAGAAATCATTCAGTTCCTTTCAGAAGGTGAAGGTAGAAGGATTAAGGAGGATTATAGACAGAGATTTCTGTTCTAGCTTACATGCCCTAACCTTGGAGTTGTGTCACTATAAACAGTATGATGTTAAGGGGGCCCTTCCTGGTAGGAATCCAGACTAGGAGTCTATGGCCAAAACAAGCAATCGGTTTGTGCCTTCTGGAAGATACAGGCTATAGTGAATTGCATGACACCAAAGCAAATCAAGAGTAACATGCAGTCATTCTCTCATGTATGCATTTATTCATTCTTTCATGTATTCATTCATCAGATACTTATCGAATACCTATAGTATGCAAGACAATGAGCCAAGAGTAATACACACCAGAATAGACAAGAACAAACAAAAACGTAAAAAGCTAAAGGAACTAAACAAACAACTCTTCTTAAATCCATTGAGAAGTGAGGTCATAGGGCAAGGTGCTTCCCTAAAAATTAGAGAGACAGACAAACAGATGGCAAGAATCGAAAATTATCAGAGCAGAAAACCATGAACAAAAACCTCTATAGGAACCAGCACTGGAGTAGGAAAACTTGAATTGTAATTGATGAACTGCTAAAGGCACATGAGGAAAAATTTGAAAGATGAAGACTTCAGAGGACCCTGTCACAATTTTCTGAGTTTGACCTTAGGGAGTTTTACAAGGTCCTCAAATTGACTGGAAAAAAAACAACAAAAACAAAAAACAAAAACAAACAAACAAACAAAAAAACCCTCCTGCTTCCAGGAAGGAGGGAGAAAAGCAACCATTTTGAAATATATCAGAGCATGCTATTCTTCTAAATAAGGCCTACCCTCAGAGGGGAAAAATATTTTAACAGAGCCTAATCAGGAATTTCATGAGGGAAGGGGAATACCCAACACAAGTTTCCTCTAGCTATCCTGTTCCACATAAGATGGGGAGAACATACTGAGAAACAACAATGAAGTTCACAATCCAGGATCTCAGGCTTACCAAGACAAAGACATAAAACAGGATTATGGAATGCTTCCTTTCCCCACTCCCCTCCCACATTACCACTATATTCCTAAAGGTCTATTCATAGTTTCTTTTATCCAATACATCATGTCTACGTATCAACAAAAAATTACAAGGCAGAAAACAGTTTGAAAAGAATGAACAGGCATCAGAGGCAGATTCGGTTATGTCAAGGATATTGGAATTATCAGGTGAAGAGTTTTTCTTTAATGATTAATATGGTAAAGGATGTGATGGAAAAAGCAGACAACAAGGAAGAACAACTAGAAAATGTTGGTAGGGAGATAGAGATTCTTTAAAAAAAAAAAAAAAAAGAATCAAAAAGAGGGGAACCTGGGAGGCTCAGTTGGTTAAGCATCTGTCTTTGGCTTGGGTCATGCTCCCAGGGCCCCGGGATTAAGTCCCACGTGGGGCTCCTTGCTCAGCAGAGAGCCTGCTTCTCCCTCTCCCGCTCTCCTTGCTTGTGCTCTCTCTCTCTCTCTTTGTCTCTCTTTCTAAAAAAAAAGAATAACAAATAAATACTAGAGATCAAAAACACTGTATTAGAAATGAAGAATACCTGTGATGGGCCCATTAGTACACTGTAGTCAGTTGAGGAAAGAATCTCCAAGCATGAGGATGTGACAATAAAAATTTCTCAAACTGAAAAGCAAAAACAAAAAGAAACAAAAAATGCTATGCCCATAGGTTTGATACCTTGATTAAATGAACCAATTTTTTTGAGAGAAACAATCTGCCAAAATTCACACATAGGCCTACATCTATTAAAGAAATTGAATCAATAATTAATAATCTCCAAATCAGAAAGCATGAGGTCTAAATGGGCTTAGTGGTGAATTCTATCAAACATTAAAGAAAAATTTTTTCCAATTCTCTACAATAGCTACTGTAGATAAAAACAGAGGAAACACTTTCTAACTCATTCTATGAGGTCAACATTACCTTAGTACTAATATCAGAGAAAGACATTACAAGAAACATAGATGCAAACATCTTCAGAAAATATTGGTAAAACACATCCAACAATTTATAAAAGGAATTATACACCACAACCAAATGGGATCTATTCTAGGTATGCAAGACTGGTTCAATATTCAAAAATTAGTTAATCACATCACTAGGCTGAAGAATAAAACTCACCTTATCAGATTTAAAAATTCAGGAAAAACATCTGACAAACTCCAACATCCATTCATTAAAAACAAACAAACAAAACAAAAAACAAAAACAAAAAAACACCTCTTTGTAAACCAGAAATAAAGGGGAGCTTTTTCAACTTGATAACAACAACAGCAACAAAACCCTATAGCTTATACCATACTAAATAGTGAAAACCTTGAAGCACTCCCATTAAGATCAAAAACAAGACAAAGTTATCACTTCTTACCATTCCTTTTCAACATTGTGCTGTAAATTCTAGCTAATGTGGTAATACAAAAGGGAAATAAAAGGTATATGTAGTAGGAAGGAAGGGAAAAAAGTCTTTGCTTACACATGACATGATCATCTATGTGAAAATCTGAAGAGAAGGGGAGGGAGCGGGGGTAGGTGATGGGAGAGGAGGGAAGGGAAGGGGGAAGGGAAAGAAAAGAAAATAGGGAAAAGAAGAGAGGAGAAGAGAAGAGAAGAGAAGAGAAGAGAAAAGAAAAAAGAAAAGAAAAGAAAAGAAAAGAAAAGAGAAGAAAAGAAAAGAAAAAAGTCAACCAAAGAATTCAAAAGCCTGGAACTAATAAGTGATTTACAGAAAGTTCACAGGATACAATGTTAATGTGCAAAAGCCAAACCCTCTCCTATATTCCATCAGTAAAGCAAAGAGAATTGAAACAGAAACATAATAGCGTTTACATTAGCTTTCCCAAAATGAAACACTGACGTATAAAAGTAACAAAATATGTATGAGATCTATGTGAGGTAAACTACACAACTCTGGTGAACAATCTTAAAAGAGAACTACATACACGGAGAGATATTTCATGTCTGAGTACAGAAAGACTCAGTATTGCCACGATGCCAGTTCTTCCCAACTTGATTTATAGATTTCATGGCATCCCAACAAAATTCCAGCAAGTATTTTGTACTTACTGACTAATTCTAATGTTTACATGGAGAGGCATAACCCCCTAATAATCAATTTAATACTGAAAGCTAAGAACAAAGTTGAGAGACTGATAGTAGCCAATTTCAAGACTTATTATAAAACTACCGAAATTGGGGGCACCTGGGTGGCTCCACTGGTTTAGCATCTGCCTTTGGCTCAGGTCATGATCTCACCGTCCCGGGATGGAGCCCCAGGCTGGGCTCCCTGCTCAGTGGGCAGTCTGCTTCTCCCTCTTCCTCTCTCTCTGCACCCCCACCCAATTGTGCACGGTCTCTCTCTTTCTCTCTCAAATATATGATCAAAATAAAAATACTGAAATCATATAATAATGAAAGAGCAGAAAATTGATCATTTTATAGAATAGAGAAGCTAGAAATATATCCCCATAAATACAGTCAACTGATTTTCGACAAAAGAGCAAAGGCAGTAAAATGGGGCAAGATCATCCCTTCAATAAATGGTACTGGAACAATGAATCATGCATATGAAAAAACAACAAAAACAAAACAAAACTAGACGTAGACCTTACATCCTTAAAGATTAACTGAAAATGGATCATAGAACCACCTGTATAATGCAAAACCATAAAACTCCTAGAAGATAACACTGGAGAAAATCTATATGACCTTGGGTAGAATAATGACTTTTTACATACAACACCAAAAATATGATTCATGAAAGAAAAAACTGATGAATTGGACTTCATTAAAATTAAAAATCTCCACTCTAAGAAGAACAATGTGAAGATAATGAGAGGATAAACTACAAATAAGGACAAAGCATTTTTAAAAGACAGTTTTGATAAATGATTATCCAACCCACCAAAGAACACTTAAAACTCAAGAGTAAGAAAAATGAACAAATGATTTAAAAAAATAAGCAAAAGACCTGAAAAGACAACTTCACAAAAAAGACATACAGATGGCAAGTAAGCATATCAAAACATACTTCTTTTACATAATATGTCAATAGCGAATTGCAAATTAAAACAGTCTCATCAACCTGTCCACAGCCTGTCCTAACTGCAAATAAAACAAATGACCAGCAACTCACACAAGAAACAGAGTAAGAAAAAGGATCAGGAGGTGGTTAAAAATTATTAAAATGAATGAGACATGTCTAAAAAAAGAAATTACCCTAAAACAATGAGGTATCACTACACACCTATTATAATGGCAAAAATGCAAAACACTATCAGCACCAAATGCTGTTGAGAATGGAAACCAACAGTAACTCTCATTCCTTGCTGGTGGCAAGGAAAATTATGACACAGCCACTTTGGAAGACTGTGTTGGAACACTGACAGTGTTGTATAAAACTAAACTCTTACCATGTGATCCAGGAATCACATTTCTTGGTATTTACCCAAATAAACTGAAAACTTGTGTGGACACAACAACCTGCCTACAGATGTTTCTAGCATTGGCTTTATTGGTAACTGTCAAAACTTGGAAGCAACCAAGCTGTCCTTCAGTAGCTGGATGGGTAATAAAGTATGGCGCATCCAGACAATGGGATATTTATTCAGTGCTAAAAATAAGAGGGCTAACAAACCTTAGAAAGATATGCAGGAATGTTCAATTCATATTATTAAGTGAAAAGTACCAATCTGAAAAGGTACATACTATATAATTTCAACTATATGATATTCAGAAAAATTAGAGAGACAGTAAAAAGATCAGTGGTTGCCAGCTGTTAGGAGGGAGGGAAGGATGAACAAGTCCAGCACACAGGATTTTCAGAGAGGTGAAACTATTCTGTGTGATACTACAGTGGTAAAAGCATGCCTTTATATATTTGTCAAAACCTATGAAATGTACAACATCAAGGGCAAACCCTAAGGTAAACTATGGATTTGAGGTTATATTAATGTGTCAGTGTAGGTTCATCAATCATCACGAAGACAAGACACTGGGATACAAGATACTGCAGTTCTGTATGTATGGGGACAGGGATATGTGGCAACTCTCTGAACTTCCTGTTCAATTTGACTGTGAACCTAAAACAGCTCTCAGACAATAAAATTCATTAATTAAAGAAACCCAACAGTTACAAAAAAAAAAAAATCAAACATTCCAGTTAGAAAGTAGGAAAGAGACATGAAGAGACACTACCCTGAAAAGGTACAGATGACATATAAACACATGAAAAGACATTCAGCATCATTAGCTATTAGCAAACTTACCAATTAAAATCGTGATGAGTCATCACTATATCCCTATCAGAATGGCTAACACAAAAAAAGAAGAAGCCAGAGTTATTCAGGATGCTGAGATACTGGGTCAATCAGACACTGCTGGTAGGAATGTAAAATAGTATAACATTGTCGAATAATGTTTATGATATTCCTAAAAAATGAAGCCTGCCCTTGCCATATGACCCAGCAATTGCACTCTTGGGCATTTATTCCATTATAATGCCTACATACTTCATATAAAAGCCTGTACACTGATGTTCTCAGTAGCTTTATTTATAACAGTTAAAAAAAAATGGAAACAATTTAGGCGTCTTTCAATGGGTGAACTGTTTAATCCAACTACAGTACATCCTTACCATGGCATACTAATCAGCAATACGAAGGAAAGAACTATTGATATTATTGATACGTAGTACAACCTGGATAAGTCCCCAGGGAATTGTGGAATTGTGTTGTGTGTTTTAAAAAAACAATTCCTGGGATGCCTGGGTGGCTCGGTCGTTAAGCGTCTGCCTTCGGCTCAGGTCGTGATCCCAGGGTCCTGGGATTGAGCCCCGCATCAGGCTCCCTGCTCTGCTGGGAGCCTGCTTCTTCCTCTCCCACTCCCCCTGCTTGTGTTCCCTCTCTCACTTGCTGAGTCTCTGTCAAATAAATAAATAAAATCTTAAAAAAATTAAATAAAAATAAAAAATTCCTAAAGGAAATCAATCTATCTATCTATCTATCTATCTATCTATCTATCTATCTATCTCAAAGGAGCTGCAGGACCTAGCCACAGCAAAGTAAGCATGAGGCTGTCTGATCAAGAAGTCTGGAGATAAAATGAGAGAGGGATTTAACACTCTGGCAAGAACCCTAGGAGATGAGTGTCAACTCACTACTAGGATGGTCCCAGAGGCAAGGAAAAAGTGATACCCTGTGCTGAGTGAAGTTGAATGACCAGAATTATTGTGTAGCAGATGGTGGGGAACTGGATTAAGAAAGTTAGTGAAGTGGGCATGCTGAAATAGAAATGCTTTGCATTATCAGAGGACCCAACAAAAGATCGTGTTTCACAGGGAGACTCAGAAGACTTAAGAGTCATCAAAGCCATTAGGAATGTGCTGGAGAGAAGAGAATAAGCATCACTAAAAATTTTAGGGGTAGCTCATCTCTGGAGGATAGGACTAAGTTATTACAGAATTTAAGTCATTCATAGCAATAGGGAAGAGACTATTGAGGTCAAAGAATGGTAGATAAAACACTAAAATTCAGGGTCAGAATTACTGTCATGAGCAGGAAGGTCAGAGTGGCAGCTAAGGGCTACTGACCCAGAGTTTTGGAGATAGTTAACAGAATACAACATTCCAAAGGGGCAAAATAACATTAATAAAAAGTCACGATCTATTACCCAGTGTCCAAATTTGAGCCAATTTTCAAGCCTTGGTCATATTAGCTGAAGAGGTGGCTATGTCTTGAAAAGGACTTTGCAACACCAAGTATATACAATAATCATCTCTCTGATCTTTATTTGAAGGGTCTTAAGTCCACTTATTTTGAAAGCTATGCATTCGAGGATATGAGTTAACAATGAGACCCAAAGACCTGAAGTGTCCTCATGGCCCCAGGTTAGGTATTTGAGGATCAGGTAATAAATGGAGTCTTGGCCAAGGTCTGATTACAGTGGACCCATTGATCTGCAGACATATCTGATACAGCTGGTACAAACTCTACAGTGGGTTCTTGAGGAGGAGACCACATAGAAACCTTGAAACAACCTCTTCTAGCCAAGATAATAAATACAAAACTGTATCACTTTCACAGTAGGGCATGGTAAGGCAAAGATTAGTGCCAGCCTCAAGAATCTTGTAGGAAGATTTGTATAATATCACCAGGGATTCGCCAGTATGGCGCCTGCAAACACTGGATAATCCCGGAAGATAACTGTATGCTACTATAAATGCTACGGTTTGAAGTGTGCCCCCCCCTCCCCACCCCCCGCCCAAAAGATATGCTGAAGTCCTCACTTCCAATACTTCAGGATATGACCTTATCTGGAAATAGGCCCACTGGAGATGTAATTAATTAGTTACAATCAGCTGACTGGTATAGAGTAGGCCCTTAATCCAATACTACTGGTGTTCTTATGAGAAGAAATGCAACAAACACAGGAAAACCAGATATGTGAAGACAGAGAGACAGGTGAGGAAAGAACTCCATGTGATGATACAGAGATGGAACTGCTGTTCCAAGTCAGGGAATGTCAAGGACTGTTGGCAAACCACCAGAAGTTATCAAGAATCAAGGAAGGATCCTCCTTTCCAGGTTACAGAGGAAGCATGGCCCTGTCAACACTTTGATTTCTGACTTCTGATGTTGAGCACTATGAGAGAATTAATTTCTGTTGTTTCAAGCTACCAAGTTGGTGGCGCTTTGCTACAGTAGCCTGAGGGAACTAATGCAGTGTCCTATCAGGTAGCAGCCCTGATCTCGGCTGTGGTGCCAGATACTGTTCCTTTGCTAGAGCACAATGATATTGCCTCAGGTTGATAGGATATAGCTATTCAATTGGTAAATGAATTTTTTTCTGTCTCAATAAAAAGACAGAGTCAGAAAAGGTTTATAACAGACAATAATATACAATAATAAAGCTCAGCTAACTCTCCTGCTCTCTGACATAATACAGTACAAAGAATTTGGAGTGTACGGGCACCACAGTACACCATGTGGGTCTGTTACCTCAGTAAGGTTAAGCTGATGGGCTAGAAGAGCAAGACGTGGCCAGTATGCTGAAGGCCTTTGTAAAACACATTATGCCCAGAAACTGAAAGATCAACCACATCTATAATATTTAGGGTTCAAGTGGTCATGGTGGGGGGGCATTGTCTCCTAAGTAAAAGATAGACCATTGCATCTTTTATCTCTTCCCATGAAGAAGAAACCACATGGCCTGGTTGGCCTCTTCAGCCTCTGTGGGTAGCATGTCCCATCCACACCTGAGTGCACATCCTTGGCTCATACACCAGATGATGTGAATGGCTCTCAGTGAGGACTGGTACTCAAAGCAAGGAAGATCTGTACACCAGTCCAGGCTGGAGCCAAATAGTCCTGATACTAGATCCATGATATCTAGAAGAGTCTATGGTGTTGAAAACATCAGAAGTAGAAAATAAATGTATAAATTTTGTGGTAAGACCCAGTAAGAAAATGATAACTCGGGACAAAGGACAACAGACCATCCTTAGCTTCCAAAATCAGATGAGATCAGATGGGTTCCAAGTGCTATGGCCATAGACTACTTTATGATCCAGCAATCCCTTCTCTGGTTATTTATCAAAAGAAAATGAAATCAGAATGGTGAACGGGTATCTTCACCCCATGTTATTTTCAGTGCTATTCACAAAAGTCAAGACATGGGAACAACTTAAAATGTCATTTACTAATGAATAGATACAGAAAATTACACACACACACACACACACACACACACACACACACACTCAGGAATATTATTCAGCCAAAAGGAAAAAGGAAATCCTGTCATTTGCAAGAACATGGACAAACCTTGGCAGCATTATACTAAATGAAATAAGCTAAACAAAGAAAGACAAATATTATATGAGCTCACTTATATGTGGAATCCAAAATAATCAAATTCATGAAAGAGAATGAATGGTAGGTGCCAGGGCCTACAGGGAGGAGGAAATGGGGAGATGCTGGTCAAGGTATACCAAGTTTCAGGTAAATAACTTCTAAAGATCTAATCTATAACCATATAACTAGTTACCGATATTGTGTTATATGATTAAATCTTCCTGAGAGGATAGATCCTAATTGTTCTCAACATACATGGGGGGGGGGGGGGAGAAAGGGAAGGGGGAGAGAAAGGGGAGGGGAGGGAAGGAGGAAAGAAAAAGAAAAAAGAGGACTATGTGAGATGATGAATATTTAATTATCTAAAATTGTGATATTTCACAATGTATATGTATATTAAGTCATCAAGTTGTATATCTTAATATAAACAGTTTTAAATTATTAACTATATCTCCATAAAGGTATAATTAATTACAACTCCATAAAGGAAAAATGCAATGAGGTTATTTTTTTGCACTCACCTAAATGTCCACCCCCAGCTAGCCTATCCCACCGAAAAAAAAAAAAAAAATCAATCCAACACTAGGTGTTGGTCAGGAAGTTTTAGCATGAAGTAGTAAGTTTGACTTAGTAATTCCACCACTAAATATAGCTTAAGAGAAACTCTTGTCCATGTGTCAAGAGACATGTGAATGAATATGCATAGACTTGTTTATAATTCCTTATAATAGCCAGAACCTAGAAAAATGCAATGCCTATCAATAGTACAATAGATAAAATGTTTTATGATTTTATTAATATAAAAAATATTACCAAAGAGTTAAAATGAATGCAGTATAGCTTCATTCACAGATCTGCAAGAATGACACTAACAACCAAGCAATGCCAAGTTTTTAGTAAACAACATACACTGTTACTTTGTATAAAGTTCAAAAATAGAAAAGACAAACTCTTCCAATGAAGACATACAAATGGCTAACAGACACATGAAAAAATATTCAAAATCATTAGCCATCAGGGAAATTCAAATCAAAACCACACTAAGATACCACCTTACACCAGTTAGAATGGCAAAAATGGACAAGGCAAGAAACAACAATTGCTGGAGAGGATGTGGAGAAAGGGGATCCCTCCTACATTGTTGGTGGGAATGCAAGTTGGTACAGCCACTCGGGAAAACAGTGTGGAGGTCCCTTAAAAAGTCAAAAATTGAGCTACCCTATGACCCAGCCATTGCGCTACTGGGTATTTACCCCAAAGATACAGACGTAGTGAAGAGAAGGGCCATATGCACCCCAATGTTCATAGCAGCATTGTCCACAATAGCTAAATCGTGGAAGGAGCCGAGATGCCCTTCAATAGATGACTGGATTAAGAAGATGTGGTCCATATATACAATGGAATATTACTCAGCTATCAAAAAGAATGATTTCTCAACATTTGCTGCAACATGGATGGCACTGGAGGAGATAATGCTAAGTGAAATAAGTCAAGCAGAGAAAGACAATTATATGGTTTCTCTCATCTATGGAACATAAGAACTAGGAAGATCGGTAGGGGAAGAAAGGGATAAAGAAAGGGGGGGTAATCAGAAGGGGGAATGAAGCATGAGAGACTATGGACTCTGAGAAACAAACTGAGGGCTTCAGAGGGGAGGGGGTGGGGGAATGGGATAGACCGGTGATGGGTGGTGGGGAGGGCACGTATTGCATGGTGCACTGGGTGTTATATGCAACTAATGAATCATAGAACTTTACATCAAAAACCAGCCATGTACTGTATGGTGACTAACATAATATAATAAAAAAAATCAAAAAAAAGAAATAATATAGTGATCGAGTGTACTAATGTACTACCATTAGATACCATCAGAGGGAAAACTGTACAGGAAAGCAAAGAAATTATCAAAATTCAGAATGTTCATTACCTCTGAATGGGGGGGGGTGCCCTATGACACAACAAGAGATTATATACAGGTATGCTCTACTTCTGAAAACTGGTGGTTGGATCACAAATGCTTATCTTCTTAATATTCTTTCCTACATATATACATACACATATATATAATGCATTCTGTACATTTTTTGTATGTATGATACATTTTATAATAAAAGAATTCAGTGGAAGAACTCAGATTCAAACCCAGGGAGATTTATTCTAGAGCCCATGGTCTAAATCAATAAATATATACTAAATTAGCAAGTGGATGGAATTGCTGTCATATTTACTTTCTTTTAAAAGCTGTCTTTTGACCTTCTTTATGCCTTTTTATAGCAGCTTTATTGAGGTTTAACTGATACAAAAAGAACTGCACATTCATTTAATGTATTTATTTAATGTATACAATTTACTTAATATATACTTGTGACTAGTTTGGCAATTTAATGTATACAATGTGATACGCTTGGGAATATGCAAACGCCTGTGATAACATCACCACAATCAATGGATAAGCATATCCGTCACAAAGTTTCCCCGTGTCCCTTGTTTTTTGTTCTTGTTTCGTGGTAAGAATTATTTTGAACCTACTACTTTATATTCACCAGGACTTGCTTTCACGTCTGAGTTCAGTATTGACACAAACACTTTGAATAAATTGCCTCTTTTAATCCTCGCTACAAACCTGTGTGGGAAATACCATTTTTATTTCCAATTTACAGATGGCAAAGCCTGAAGAAGTCACACAGATGAGAAATACACAAGTCAGGATTCAAGCCCTGCTTCATTGGTTTCCAAAATGGGTGTTTTTAAGCACTAGTAGGTATTGCCTTTCAAAAAAAACACAAAGATTCGTTTTTTTTGTGTTGCTGCCTCTTCATGGATAAAACTAGTGCTGCATATATATAATTTAGCACGGGGACTATTTTTGTACCCACATTTTCAGATGTGCCCCATTTTGTATAGCTGACCGGTATACAAAATGTACAAATAATGAATTCCATCCACCATGGCCCTTACTTTTTGACAAGCTTTGTTTTTGTCACGTAAGCCACACACAAAAAGTACAACGGAGATTACATATTTAATAAATTAAATTGATCTATATAACTTCTTGCTCTTGGCCAAGTCCTGAGTGAACACAAGCTATGACAACTAACTTTCTTGTATGGCATTCATACTTTCCTTTCCTAGGCCCTTTCAATCCGTTTTAAAGTGAATTCGTCTGTGTATTTGTGCACACACTTCAACTTCATCCATTGTATCTTTCTTAAGAGGTCACAGGAAAAGGAGACTAGGGCAATTAAAAGCTTCATTTTTATGTCTTTATTGGATGCAAGATTTGGGGGATAATTTAATACAGCTGACTCTTCAAACACCCTAAAGTGGTATTTCTGAGATACTAATGAAGATTAATAAGGCCTCAAAAGATTTGTTGGAAAAACTAGGGGGAAAAAGGCACTGCAGCATGAATCTAAAGAAATAGTTATTCCAGTTTCATGCTTAAGTATTAGCTGGACTACAGCTCTATCTTCTATATTTTTTCCCAATAATACAACCTGAGAGCTTAAAAGAAAACTCACATACTTCAAGTTGGGTTTTGGCATTGAAGTTTCCAGACTAGACACAAGCAACATATGTAAATACACACACACACACACACACACACACACACACACACACACACCCATGCAACTGGCATAAGTTACTAATGGTTTCAGGTGTTAAAACTTTTTTTGTTTGTTTGTTTTAAAGATTTTATTTATCTATTTGACAGCAAGACAGAGAGAGGGAGAGACAGAGAGAAAACAAACAGAGAGAGTGGGGGGCAGAGGGAGAGGAAGAAGCAGGCTCCCTGCTGAGCAAGGAGCTGGATGCAGGGCTCAATCCCAGGACCCTGGGATCACGACCTGAGCTGAAGGCAGGTGTTTAACCGACTGAGCCACCCAGGCGCCCAGGCATTAAAACTGTTTTGATGTGGTTGTTCAAAGACTCAAATGATATGGTGTAGACACATTTTCTTACTTTAATCTCCTTTTCTTAGCAAGACTCCTACTTTCTCAGGTTAACAATGTCAATCAGTCAGTCAGTCAATCAATCAATCCATCAATCTGCTACTCACCCACCCCCCACCCCACACCCTCACCACCAGCATTTGTCAGCAACATATTTTCAGAATTGGCTTCTTTCTCAGTAAGGCTCTTTCTACATGATCTCAAAATGGCCATCAGCATAGTACCATTATCACACTTACTTGTCCATGTTCACTTGGGGAAAAACAATCTGCTGTCCTGAAGCTTAATTAAACACCTTTAATTGAGTCTCACTGACTCTTACCTATTTTGGGTCTTGTGCCCAGCCTGATTCTACTGCTGTGGCCAGGAAGCTAACATATTTTGAATGACTTAGGAAAATTGAGACCATACCATGGAAACTGGGAGTGAGATCAATTCAACTCATCTATCTAGCTGGGAAATTTAGAGTTAAGAAGAGGGTAGAAGCAAATTAGTATTAGAGAGGCAAATATCAAATTCCTGTTGGAATACTGACACGGAAATTCAAGCCAAATTTGAGGAAATAAAAACTACTGCCTTAGGTCAATCCAGGATCTTGTCTCTGAAAACAGCACAAAGAAATGAGTCAGGACAAGTGGCTACTAATCACAATGTCATCCTCACAGACTAGGGGTAGTCCCCTACCTTCCCTTTAAACAACTTTCCTTTGGTTATTAAACTTGAGATTGAGTTCAACTATATTCAACTAATTTCTCACCATGAAGATTATTTGAAATAAAATATAATTTTCACAACTAATGAATCATGGAACTTTACATCAAAAACCAGGGATGTACTGTATGGTGACTAACATAATATAATTTAAAATATATTATAAAAATATATAATTTTCTTGTTCCTAGAATCTTTGCTACACTCTCTGGTTAGAAGCCTAGTGATCAGATAAAAATGGACTCATTTTAGATCATGTTGAATTGCCTACATCAGGTGACCTTGTGAAAAGAAAAATCCTTGTTATTTAACACTGGCATTGATTCTGGATGTGTGCCTCAGTGTTAAGAGAAAAATCAGACACTTGGTATTTGTACATGAAGACACCTGTTTTATGAAACTCCGTCTGCCTTTAACTAGCCCTCTTATAACCTGATGGAGGAGGTATATTTCCTTGCCTGCAGAATTTGAAGCTAAATGTAAGCATGTTTACACAATGGTTTTGAAACTAATCAAACCAAATATATTACCTCCTATAGCAAAATCTCTTGGAACTTGGGCAGATATGGTACATAACTATTTGCTGTAACTGAAAAATAAGCAAACAAACTTGGCTACCTGGACAAGAATGGGTCTCAAAAGTTTCCCAACTTTAACTTCTCCATTCACTTAATTAATGCCAATACTGTTTTGGGGTGCTTCTTTCTGCTAGGTATTGGCAATATAGAGATGAAACAGAAAAGACAACCATTCTCCACTGGAGCTTGATGTTAGTTTTTAGAGATGATTCTATTTATTAGGCAACTAATATTTCTCAAGACAGTGGTAACTGTAATCCAGTTCCATTTTTCGCTTATTTATGGCTGAATTGCTCATGTTAAGATTAAGGCCTCTGGACTCAAACTGTTTGATGTTGCAATTCTTTTCATTCCACTAAATAGATGAGACTCAATATAAATTCCTTAATTTCTCAATCATCCATTTTCTCTTAAAAAAAAAAAGAAAACTTCATGGAGACTTTTTTTCATAAAAATTAAATAAGATATAATGTAGGTAAAGAGCCAAGCAGTTTATAGTATAGAGTAAGTGCTCAATAAGTGTTAGGTATTATTATAATTTTATTATATAGATATTATTTTCCAAAATTCCCAGGCCACATAGGATGTCTAAATGTCAGGCATTTATTCTATTCTGACTAAATATAATATTAAGCTCACAGTATCAAAATATTAACCTTATCCATTAGATTATCTGAAAGACAGAATTTTTATGGAAGGCTGCTTTAAGTACATCCAGTTTGTCAATTCCTCCATACATTTTTTGATGCTACCTAGATGGGTAGAGAACAGCATACCTAAGCTACATCATCTCACTGGTCATATCAAGGGCTATTTTTGATGAACTGTACTAGAATAATTCCTCTTACCTTTATTTAGGGTCAGCGTAAGAAATAACAGTAATATAAGAAATAACAGCTGTCATTATATTCCCTTTTGGAATGTTATCAGATATCATGTTCATTATACCTAAGTGTCCACTTTAGAGTGATTGTCAGGAAAGATTTCATCTCAATTCACTACCAAGGAAAATTGTGCTTTCCCCTAAACAACATGTATATTTTTATATTGTGTGCCCTGCAATTTGTGGAACCAATCGTTTTCCCCTCTTTTGTGGAAAGTTAAGATCCATATATTTCATTCACCTATAAGCAAATATACATACCATGGAGAGCAAATTATGGCTAACCTGGTGTAATGAATGTCCTGTTCTGTCCCCAATGCAGACAGCACTAATCAAATACAGCACTACTGCCCACGGAATGTGGACTCAGAATCCTTCTCAACACAGCTCTTCAGGCAACCGCTTCTCATCAGTAAGGCTTGCAGCAAGAAATGAAATTCAATCTGTCGTTCTTAGAACAGAGCACTATGGTTTGTGTTTTAAACTTCATTTATGGTAATATTGTACGTTTCATGGTTTCTTTCCCCTTCCATATAGTATCATCATTTTGGACTTTTCTATTATCCTTCATATATTCACATGTACTTCATATTCCCTCTAGTGCAAATCAATCAAAACACATACTCTATTCCCTTAGGGAGCTCCCAGTATTTTGGGGAGTAATATATATAAATATAGGTAAATTACTCAGAGTATGAACATTACTCTGAAAAAAAGAAAGCATTGGGTAATTTTTAGTGGGTGTGGAGTTAGGAGAAAACACTTAGTGAAGGAGTAATGTGGGGAAATGCAAAGGATTCATTGGTTCTCTGCTCAGATCTTATTTCTGACTCACTTTCTTCTTCCTCCCTCCAAAACTTACAGTCCTGAATTCTATGATGAAAGAAAGAAAGAAAGAAAGAAAGAAAGAAAGAAAGAAAGAAAGGAAGAAAGGAAGAAAGGAAGAAAGGAAGAAAGGAAGAAAGGAAGAAAGAAAGAAAGAAAGAAAGAAAGAAAGAAAGAAAGAAAGAAAGAAAGAAAAAAACAGGGAGGTTGGTTGGTTTTAGGTGGCCTCTACAGTTATAAAACATAATTCAGAATGGATCAAAAATATACCCGAGATTGAGCTTATAATATGACATTAGCCCTAAAACTATTGCTTCTTTGTGACATTCAAAACAGAATTTCATGAGGTAGCCAGAACCCCAATGTCCAATTGCCAATCATGTTTAAGTCCAAAGCCAAGAAATAAATGGCAGACATCTGCCTTTCTATGCAATTTCTGCATTGAAATTTACCAAATTCTCATTTGCTTATTTGTAGGGATTTTATATAGGAGTTAAAGGAAAAATACTCAAATGAAGCCTAACTGAATGGTACACTACACGCGTGCAGAGCTTAGAATGTATTCACTTTTACTAACCAGCGCCTCCAACGTAAATCTCACTGGAACATAAGATCCCAGAGGGAGGACTTAGCATGAGTAATATACTGCTCTATCTCCTTTCTTTGGAATGGGGCCTGGCACATGATGTTGACTCAAAAGCATTTGATAGTAAATATGTATCCATTAGGTAATTTTGGCTGCAAGTCACAGAAAACTCAACAGATAACTAGCTTAAAACCTGTGTAAACGGATCAGTTCAAATGGCTAGAAATACAGAGGTAAAATAAGCTTTAAGACTGGCTTAACCCATGGTCTCTGGATCAGTTTTTCTTGATCTTGGCAAGGCCCTCTTCTGTGTGATCCTGTCCTACTCTGTCCAGCAGCAAGGTAAGGGATGATGCCAGAGGGAAAACCTGGCATTCGTGAATATTGGCCAATAAATATCTCTGGTTTCTTTTCTGGAACATGTAGATTTGGACATCATTGCTCCCTTGAAGTTAGATGGGGTCCTGTGACTCACTTTTGGTAGTGAAACATGATTAGAAATAATAAAAGTCTGTCCTGGGTGTAGGCTCTCGAGGCCATTTTCTACTGTTACAGTGATGAGTGTTATTCTGGATCATGACTGCTTTGCCAGCCCATGTCCTGTAGAGAGAATAGTACTGAGGAAAATCCCTATGCCATGTGTGATGGAAATTACTGTGATAAGTGTATAAACTTTTATTATTTTAACCCACCAATACCCTAACCTATCCAGACCAATATAAGAGAGACCCATTTCTAATTGGTATCTCAGAAAACCAAGGAAGACCTTAATATGAATTCCCCAAAATCCTCTCCTTATAACTCTTTGGTGTGTATTCCCATTACTGAGTCAATCATTGTCAAGGCAGATTGCTGCTTTAAGAGCAAAAAGCCAACCTCTAGATCTCAGATCCTTAATTCAAATTCCCTTAAGTCTCAAGGAATGTATAGGGGCATATACAATCCTGAATAAAACAGGATTGTGTTAAGTAAGGTTCCGGAAATTTCTATCCAAAAGTCAATGTGAGCTTTTTGCCCTTCGTGGGTTTATTTGTTTTTATTTTATTATTTTTTAAATATTTTTTTTATTATGTTAGTCACCATACAGTACATCCCTAGTTTTTGATGTAAAGTTCCATGATGCATTACTTGCGAATAACACCCAGTGCACCATGCAATACGTGCCCTCCTTAATGCCCTTCATGGGTTTAAGAGGAAGTTTAGGAGTATGTCTTCCAAAGCACAGTTGGCAAAAACATCTTACTGCACATTTCCCATAATCTCAGCCGGACCATTCACAATAGGAAATCACCATCTTGTTTATTGGGGGAGAGCTCCACATCCCTCTTTTGCAACAACCGATATGGTAGAGAGGATAGAGGAGTAATTATAATTTCATTTTTTTAATCTGTATACTTCTACCTACTCACATTTTTATGTATATGAGGCATAGGTAAGAAAAAACTACATAATTAATTCCAAGTTTCTGAGAAAGTCCAACTGTGTTTCCTGGATACACCAGGAATACCTTTAGTGCAGGACATCAGCAAATGATGACGGTGGTCTCTGCAATAATGATCTATACTTTTTAAAATTATAATTTGTCTCATATGGACATCCTCCCAGCATTTTCTAACCACCATAACAACATATTCCCCACACACCAACTTCCTCTGCAAGTTAATTTATCCCAAGTTTCAACATTAGATTGAGTTACGTGGGGGAGCAAGCAACTGTGTACTTTATCCTGAATGTTTGATCCTAAAATCTTCAACAAGTTGATTAATAATCTCTGTATTTACTGTTTTCACACGCAAAGGGAAGTACATCCTATCAAGCTATGGCAAACCCATCTTGGGGATGTAAAGACCTTTTTAAGTAAAATTATGTAGCATGATATAGTTAGAAATAAAGTTACCCTGACACAGTTTACTTGGAGTCCAATGTGTGGTAAGCACCACTCCACTATGCAGTGAATTTGATACCACTGTGAAAAGGCATGGAATTAAAACAAGACTGAAGTCCTGCATATGGCTGACAATTCACAGACTGCTGTGCTCTTATTCCCTTTATCTTCCTTTTATGCTCATGGAAAATCTTCTAAAATCATCTGTTATACCAACCATGAATCTCCAGTACATTTGTTCATTTATTCATACGGGAATGCATTTCAAGGAGCGAGAGAAAAGAAGGGGAGGGAGTGTTTTGGTTGTAAATGTAGTTAATTGGGTAAGTATGACTGCACTCAAATGTGAATACAAAGGTCTTTGGAAGTGTTATGTCTTAGATTACGTCTTTGAGTAATATTGCTCATTTTATTTCTCCAAGACATTTTCAAAACAGAGCAGCAATTTCAAAAGACGTAACTACCTACAGCCAAGAAAATAATCCTCGTGCCAGGCATCACAGTCTATAAAAATTCAGGCCAGCGTACACACGATTCATTTCCTAACTCATTCCAATGCATGTCCCATAATAAGGAATACAGAGAGTCTTAACGTCTGAAAACAAAACAAAACAAAAAAACAAGAACAAAAAACCTACCTTCTATGCTTAGAAGCAAAGAGTAGGAATGGTTCAACAATTTGAAACACTGCAGCAATCAAAATTATATTAGAACCCTGGTGAACCATAATTCAAGCAAATAGAACCTTAAAATAAGCTAAGAACAAGAAGAAACTCTAGGGGTCATTTAGTCCAACCTTCTGACAACACAGAAATCTCTTCTTCAACATTTTTTTATCAGCAGTTTTGTTACCTCTGCAAATATATTTCCAGGAATGAGCACTTATTTCTCAAGATTGTCTGTTTCATTTTCAAAGTTATAATCATTAGACCATTATTTACCAAGATTGAGGTGAAATCTTTCTTCCTCTTACTTGGCTATAGTTTTCATTCTAAAATGACAAAAGAATAAGTTTTCTCTTTCTTAAATTAATATGGCACTCTAGTTTTAGATTTAAAAGAAAGGAGGAAGAAGCAAGGCATAAAAAAGTAGAAGTCAATTTTTAATTGCAGTAATCAACATCCTTGAGTACCCTCTGTGATATGTCCATATTTCATCCAAATCCCAGCCCTGTATACTCACAGCAGGAAGGACAAACACAACCTTATTCATATCACTCTTCTATTTAAAATCCTTCAGAGGGTCTCTAGCTCACCTTAAGATAATGTCTGAACTTCTTTACGTGGCTTACAAGGCTCTACAAGTTCTGGTTTCAGGGCCTTCTCCAGCCTTCTCAATTCTCACGCCCACCTGGAAATCAACAATGCATCCACACTAAATGCATTTCAGTACTTGGAAACCACAATGCTCACTCTTTGTCTCTCCCTCTTGCTTTCACCTCTTGAGATTCTCACTGTTATCTCTGTCAACAACAATCTTTTACGCCTCTTGTTCTGTGTGACTAATTCTGGTTTCGTATAAAATCTCTCTCAGAAAACCTTCCCCGACAATTCAAATTTGGATTTCATTCCTCTCCCACAAGCTCTCACAGCATCCTATAATCTCGTTACCATAGCCCTTATTATACTCTATTTAGGTAACTCTCTAGAACTGGAAACTATATGAGAGCAATGATTTTTAAAGGACCACACAAAACCAAGTATCAATTAGAAGAATATGATGACCCCAAACTGATGTTCTTTTCCCTTAAGGAATGAGTGGATTGGGCTGATAACAAAAAAAGTTGTTTTCAATTCCATACCTAGGGTGGGCCATTAAATCACTCATGTTACCTTATAGCATAACATCATAAGAAAGGAATTGACAAAAAAGTAAAGGAATAACCAAGAAATGGATGATTTGCCTTGGAAATCTCAAGGATATCTCCAGCTTTCCTTATTACCTGCCCAATATGGATGTACAAAACAGTGAGCCAAGAAGGAAGACTGGAGTTGCATTTTATGTAATCAATGCCATAAGTTATTGCCTGGCCCCATTGCACAAGGGCTGTTTCAACCTTGAACGTGGCCTTTTGTTTGAATGTATCACCATATGTTCCCAAATTGCTATGCAAAGACTGATTGTTCCACAGTCTCCTATTAATATTTTGCCTGGGCATAAGGTTTGCTTTTATTTATCTAAAATGTTCCAAATTGCCAAGTGATTTTTAAAGTAATTGTTAAATTTTGCAAGTAGAACCAGCTATTCCATGACTCAATTGCAGAGTCAAAATACATGAAAAGATTGTGATCTGAGTTACAATGGCAGAGTAAGATATAGATGACAATTGTCACTTTTCAGCTAAAGGAGTTGAGACTGAAACCCAGGAAGATTTCAAATGCATTTTTTTTCCTTCTTTCCATTGCCCTACTGTTCATACTCAGCTCATTAGTCTTGAAATAACACAGTAGAATGATCTTTTAGGGAATTTAAATCACTTAAACAATACTCATTCCAGAGTTTCTGGAAAGGGTAGCATATGTCCCTAGTAAAACCTTTAATATTAATGGCTGCAGTTCTTGCTTTGTTTTCTTCAAGGACAAAACCAGTGTGACTCCAGAACTCAAAGGGTAAGGAGGGACTGAACTGGAGAGGAAGACTTCTCTCCCCTTCCCTGCACACCAGCCAGCCTCTCACACTTCATGCTACTCTTCTCCAAAGAGTAGCACCCAATTGTGTATGACAGATGTGATCAAGGAAAATCATACAACAGCATACTTTGAGCAGCAACAACACATGAAAGAGAACACGAGTATGCTGTCTGGCTCACTAGCTTCCTCACACACACAAGCCAATTTTGCATTCTTTTGGCAAAATATGAGATCAGGGCACAAGTTCGACCTCATAATGTCACTACCTTTGATCCTGCATCGTTTTCTCATAGTGCTGAAAATACTCTTTCCTTATTGGTCTCCCTCTGTAGACTGTCCTCAAGGAATAGAAACTTGATCTGGTTATTATGTTTCTAGTGCCTCCTGGTGACAGAAAGGCACAGTAATTAAAAACACAAACTTTGGAATCAGATACACTTGGATATGAACCCTGGCTATACTGCTTAATAGCGTGTGATTGCAATTTTCCACATTTGCAAGAGGGAAAAATAATAGTGCCTAACTCTTAGGGGTGCTATGATGATCAAATGACATTTTACATATAAAATGTGTAGCTCCGCACCTGACTCATAGCTGTTGCTCAATTAGAGGTTAGCCATGATGATGATGAGAATGAGGATAATGATGATGAGCTGCTTTGGCACATAAACAGTTTGGTGAATGCTACAGGATATTTTTATATTTCTCCATCCTCAAGAAGATGCGGACTCAGCCTCTGTGTAAGCCGAGACTCCAAGAGTTTTGCTCTATTACTCAAGATCAGACATCTAGTAAGTGACAAAGCTTCAACTTAAACCAAGATCTAGCTGGCTTTGCAGCCTGTGCTCCTGAATGGTCTGCCATATTGACACCATGGCCCCCTGTATGCGGGGAAAATGAGTGAATCTCTTTTAAGGAAAATCCTTCCTTCTAGATCTTTGTCTCACATCCTGGCACCTTTGCTTGGGTCAAGCCTATTTTACTGCCGAGTGCTAATCGTGCGACCTTGAGCATATTTAACCACTGTTTCCCCAGCTATAAAATGGGCATCATGATAAAGTAACTGTTCCGTAAGGTTAAGAGGATTAAATCAGTAAATAAGACTCAAGTACTTAGAGTACTTGGGCCTGTCATAGAGTGAGCAAGCACAATATGCATTAATTTATTTTTGTTTATGTTATATCATTAGTGTTACTTAAAGCACATAAGGAGTAATAGAGATCGCCTGGAGGTGACTTAAGTAGAAAGTGATACAGTTTTTCCTCAATAATAGACCTGGGTATAGGCAGCTCCTGGCCTTGGTTCTGTGGCCCAGTGAAATCCACAAAGACCAAAGTTATTTTTTTCTTCACCCCACTATGCTTAGCATGTTGGTTTTTCATTCTCTCAGCCTCAGAATAGCTGTGAGAGATTCAAGATTCACACTTACATTAAATTCAGGAAGAAAGGAGAGGAAGGGACCAGAGGGATAGTGCAAATTATGAATGTCCGTTTCATCAGAAAAGCAATTTTTTTCCAAAGCCCATTCTTTCACTCCCAGAACAAAATTAACTTATGTTTCTTTAACCAAACTGTATCACATGGCCTCCAAGGTAGGGTGGAATGGTTTTTAGCTTTTGAGGTTCCAAACTGGAGATGGCCAAAAGAAATGGCCTTGGGGAGCAATGCACTGGGCAACCAAACCTGCATTCTATACTCAAACAGAGAAATTCACAACTCCTGAAATATGAAGTAAGCTGATGGTGAAAGTGCCATCTATATTTATTCAACTTCCAAGTTTTTATCTCAAAACCACCGACTGAAATTCATGGCAATTCTATATAAATGAAATAAAGACAGCATTCTGATTTGTAGCAGCATGTTCAAGACAATAGTGAATATTTCAGCGCTTCTCTGTCTTGGGGACTCATCTACAGAGACAAGCTCTAAAGTCAGCTTTGGAAGACATCAACAATTGTGAAGCCCTGTGAATTGGTTCTCCTTGACACATGGACCCTGCCTGTGGGAAACTGATGATGAAACCCTCAAAGTTTATAGAGACAGAAGGGATCCAGGAAGAATATCACCTGACTTACTCACAAAATAATGTAAATTGCTGTAACAACAATAACTTAATAAGAGCCTACATTAAAATTGGTTTGGGTGGATACTTTAGCTTTAAATTTAGTGTTTATATGATTATTTCCACTCGAAGTACTCTTTGATTTGCAGATTTAAGAGTTCTATTGTTTTTGTCAAAGGAAACCCTCTTACACTGTTGGTCAAAATGCAAACTGGAGCATTCTGGAAAACAGTATGGAGGTTCCTCAAAAAGTTAAAAATAGAACTACTCTACAATCCAGCAATTGCACTACTAGGTATTTAACCAAAGGATACAAACATAGTGATTCAAAGGGACACATGGGTCCAATGTTTACAGCAGCAGTGTCCACAACAGCCAAACTATGGAAAGAGCCCAGATGTCCATGGACAGATGAATGGATAAAGAAGATATGGTATATATTTTATATATATATAGAATATGTGATATTGATATATATATATAAATATAGAAGATAAAGAAGATGTGGTGTGTATATATATGTGTGTGTGTGTGCGTATATATTACGCATACACACACACATATATGTAATGGAATATTCTCAGCCATCAAAAAGAATGAAATCTTGCCATTTGCAATGACATAGATGTAACTAGGGTATTATGCTGTGTGAACTAAGTCAGTGAGAAAAAAGACAAATATATGACCTCACTCATATGGGGAATTTAAGAAACAAAAGAGAGAAACATAGGGGAAGGGATGGAAAAATAAAGTAAGACAAAATCAGAGAGGGAGATAAACCATAAGAGACTCTTAACTATGGGAAACAAACTGAGGGTTGCTAGAGGGGAGAGGAGTGGGGGATGGGATAAGTGGATGATGGGCATTAAGGAGGTACGTGATGTAATGAGAACTGGGTGTTACATAAAACTGATGAATCACTAAACTCTACCTCTGAAACTAATATGTTAATTGATTTCAAATTTTAAAAATCTTCTAATTTAAGATAACATACAAAATAGCGTCCTAGGAAAACAGATTCTGAGGAAGACCTAAGTCTAACACCTAGCCCCCCTCAGGACAGTTACCTGGTAAGTATTTATTTGACACCGAATTTTAACAACAAAAGCTAATCGTAATATTTGTAAATAGACATATCTTGAATGACTACAATTATAGAGTAGATAGAAAATATTTTGGAGTAAGATGCATGAGAAAAATTAACAACAAAAAAGATGCATGAGAAAAATTAACTACACCATTATTCAATATATTTATCTGCACTGTGCTTATTTACTGACAAGTTATGGTCTTTAATCTGCAAGAAGATGTGTAAATGCATTTTTGATCAAGGAAATGCCACAAAGGCCTCTCAGTCCTTGGGGACAGGCCAATCTGGCTCTGAATTGTGGTTGGCCACTTTCCAACTGTATGACTTTTCACAAGTCACTTTTTAGTTTTTTTTCTCACAAATAAATGAAGAATAATAATTGCTCTCCCCCTAGGTGTTCAAGAGGATTAAAAGATGGATAAATACGTATATAGATAAAGAGCCTTCACAATGCCTGGCATGGAGAGGATCCTTACCATCTTAGTGCCCTTCACATTTCCTCAGAAAACTCAGCAGAAATTTGGGTCACAAGTCTATATTTAACTAAGATTCTAAATTTCCCTGTTGTGTCTAGGACATTTTTTCACTTTTTCTTTGTTACTGCCTGAGGGTATATCCCTTTCAAAAAACCGGGAAGAGTCGCCCCAGGTGGGTATTATATTTCTACCAAAAAGGATAGTAAGTAACACAGACTCTAGAGTCATAATATCTGGATTCAAACCCTGGCACCATTTCTTACTCATAGGGTGACCTTGGTCAAATTATCTGTACCTGAGTCCCCCACTTGTTAAGAAGGATTTATTGATTTATTTATTTTAAATATTTTATTTATTTGGCAGAGGGAGAGAGAGAGAGCATAAGCAGGGGTGGGGGTGGCAGGCAGTGGGAGAAGCAGGCTCTCTGCCAAGCAGGGGAGCCCGATGTGGGACTCGGTCTCAGGACCCTGGGATCATGCCTGAGCCGAAGGCAGATGCTTAACCAACTGAGCCACCCAGGTGCCCTGTTAAGAAGGATTTAAAAAGTACTTGCTAGTGAGAGTTTTCAGAGTGGTCGACACACTTGTAACGGTTAACTTTAGGTGTCCACTTGGAGGGTGTTTAGATGACATCAACATGTAAATTGGTCAACTCTGGGTAAAGCAGATGGCCCTCCATAACCTAGGTAGGCCTTATCCAATCAGCTGAAGACCTGAATAAAACAAAGAGACCAGCCTCTCCAAGCAAAAGAAATTGCCAGCAGACTGCTTTCAGACTTCACCTGCACCAGCAGCTCTCTTGGCTCTCCAGCATGCTAGCCCCCGACAACGCAGATTTTGAACTTGTCAATCTCCATAATCTTGCATGAGCCGATTTCAACCAACCAACCAAACGATGCTATTATTGGTTCTGTTTTTCTGAATAACCCTGACAAATATAACACCCTAGCGTCCCATGACCTCTGTCTCCCAACATCCTTATCTTTGTGTAATCCACTCTGCTTCAGTGTGAGCCGCACCTGTGATCTGCTTCTAACCCATGTAATTTGGCAGAACTAATGGGATATCACCCTCCAAACTATATTATGCTACAAGTCAAAGGTGAGCTTTTTCAAATGTGATTCAGGTCCCTAAATAGTCAAGTTTAAGTTATGAAAAGAGAGATGACCTCGGCTTGGCCTAATATAATCAAGTGAGCCCTTAAAAAAATGACATAGGGCTTCCCTGAAGTGAAGCTAGAAGCAGCAATCTCTCTCTCATGTGTTGCTAGCTTGGAAGAAGCAAGCTGCTATCAGTTCTACAGCCTGAAGGGGATGTAATCTGCCAACAACCCGAGGGAGCTTAGAAAAAGATCGCCTGCCTTTTTTGAGCCTTCAAATGAGAATGAAGTCCCGCCAGCACCTCAACCTTGGCCTTTTCAGACCATACGGAGGAGCCCGCTAAACTGTGCCTAGCCTGCTGATCCCTGCAAAGTGTGAAAGGATACAAGTATGCTGTTCTCAACACTAAGTTTGCAGTAATTTTTTAAGTAGCAATTGAAAATTAATACACTTGTCAGTATTTAGGAGAATAAACTACTAGCATTTTTTTTTTTTTTTAATATCCCTGCAACTTTGGTCTCTACTGGTTCAGTGGCTTTAATTCTGAAAAGTTTGGGTCAACACGACATACTGAGGCCCTAAGTGAAGGCAAAGGAAACAAAGAATGGAAAATGGAAGAAAGAAGTTAAAAATACAACCCACGTAACCAGTTCAGGAATAAGGAAAGACTCTAATAGTTTCACGTATTGTTGTTTTTGCTTTGATGTTAACATATTTGCATCTGCCTTTTGTTGTTATAATAAAATACCATAAACCGGGTAGTTTATAAACAACATAAATTTAGTTCTCAGCGTTCCGGAGGCTAGGAAGTCCGGGATCATGGTTGCAGCAGATTCTCTAGGGGGGGCTGGTAAAAGCTGGTTTTCTTTTCACAGGTGGCATCTTTTTGCTGTGTCCTCACACAGTGGAAGAGACAAGGGATTTATCTGGAGCCTCTCTTGTAAAAGCATTAATACCACTTATGATGGCATCTTCATGACCTAATCACTTCGCAAAGGCTCCACTTCCTAATACCATCACAACGGGCATTTGGATTTCAACATGTGAATTTTGGGAGTGGGACACAAATTTTCAAACCATAGCAGCATATAGCTATCAATTCTTTTTCTCTTTTTTCTCCGAAAATCCCTTACTACCTGATGTAAGAGTATCAATAATGCTTCACCCTGTATCTCAATACATAAGTATCAGAGCAGGCCTTGAACGCAGCTGGAGAAGGAGTGAGTATGACCAGAGATGGACTGAGTCTGTAAAACCTATGTCTCCTCCTTTAGGGAGAGATTTGTCTTCAGTTTTGTATAAAATACATAGCTAATTGGGGATAATGCAAACATATTAAGCAGAAGCAGGATGGTATTTTTATCTGGATCCTAAATATGGGTAAAAGGGGATGGATATACATGCTGACTTGACAAAGTGCACTGTGCCAGAATGAATGCTGTCAGCATGGCACCATCACCAGCAACCCCTTCTAAGAACAGAAAATAGATTTCAGAGAATCCCATTTGCCATGCAATCCCAGTTTAGAATTTTTCAGTTAAAGTAGTTCATGTGTTCTTCAGAATACAAAGTGAAACAGAAGCTAGCCTTCTTTGGCTCCCCTTCACAGTCATGGTGCAATGCAGATTTCTTCATGATTAGTGACTCTGTTCCCCAATCCAGTGCTTCGGGCTGTGTAATGAATAGTTCTCTGATCCTCCAGATGTAGTCTTCCCTGTCTTTGCTCCCCCAGACTTGTCCACGTTTGTGTGGGTCTTAATTCACTTATTAAACACCTTAGTCCATAAAACTTGCAGGGTCTTTTGTTGTTGTTGATGATCAAGTTCAGAGTGATACAATTTGTCAAGTGTCGTAGATGGTGTAGCACTGTTAATATTTCTAAGCCTCATGTAATGGGCAAATGCAACTTGCATTTAAGAACATTGTTATTTTATTCAATAAGACACTAAGCCACATACTAACAAGGGGCTTTCTTTTCTATTAGAGGCCAAATAATTAAACAAAGTCATGATTCAATACAGCCCCTGACAATATTATTTTTGCACGGGAGTATAATGGAATGTCATCTACAAAGCAAGCAGACACTTTGAGTGATGGCTGAAGATTTGTCAAACTGAAGTTTTTGTTCTGTGATAAATCACTTTGGAACATGAGAAAAGTTTGGGCTCATTTATTTTATTCAAGACAAGTTGACTCAATAGGAAGAGAACTCAAAGCCAGAAAGCATATCTTCAATTGGTCAAATATATCACAGGCCCTTGGAAAGTTCTTCCTCAGCAGATAGGCCCTCAGTATTTGTCAAAGATCAGGGTTCCTCCACTTATCTACAGGTGGTCTTGATGTTGTTATTTGGAGGGCAGAATATTGCACAGTTCTATTGCTATACAGTAAGTTAAATAAGCTACACCAAGAGCATGGGAAGAAAATATGACGTATCTTTATCTATGAGGTATCTTCCTTGGGGATGAATGGATGGATGGATTGATAATATTACTAATGCCACTTGTTAATATTGCTATTAGAAAATGAAGGTATTCCGGGGCACCTGGGTGGCACAGCGGTTGAGTGTCTGCCTTTGGCTCAGGGCGTGATCCCAGAATTCTGGGATCGAGCCCCACATCAGGCTCCTCCGCTGGGAGCCTGCTTCTTCCTCTCCCACTCCCCCTGCTTGCGTTCCCTCTCTCACTGGCTGTCTCTCTCTCTGTCAAATAAATAAATAAAATTTTAAAAAAAATGAAGGTATTCTGTTCCTGAGGACCCCAAACCAGAAAAGAAAATCTAAATCTCAATGCCATTACTGAATTATTGTGGCTTTAAAAAAAATGAAAAGACATTCTTCACCTTAAAAAAAAAAATTTAGTAAGCAGATCATTCTCACCAAGCTTAGCAGTAAATAATACTATTTTTGCGCATGCCTCATAAGGTAGATAGAATCCCCATGCTCATACTTTTGAAACAACTTAACGAAAGAAACTTCATCACTTAAGAAAACCGCATGTTGAACATAATAAATAAAAGGAAAACAGCATGATTAATTTCTGAACACTACTTAATATCAAAACAACTTGGTCTTAACAACAATATACATGTAAAAGTGCAATAGACGTAAGTTTACAGACTGTTGAATTAGCACAAAGTGAGCTATCCATTCAACCACCATACAAATCAAAACAAAATGTCAGAAGGATCCAAAAGCTTCCCTCACCTTCCTTCCCACCAACTCCTATACCCATGAACTCACTTAAAAGTAACTATTATCTTGACTTCTAATACCACAGATTGACCGTAAATGGAACCACAGACTATGTGATCTTCTGTGTCTGACTTGTCAGTATTATATTAATAGGATTTATCCATGTTTTTTTTTTTTTTCATTTAGCTCCTTTTTAAACTGCTTAGGTATTCCACTCTATAAACATCTTACATACTATTTATCTACTTTCATGTTTATGGAAAAATGAGTTGTTTCTAATTTAGAGCTATCATAGTATCCCTGTCCTAAACCATCATAACATTTAGTACCAGAATGTTGAGCATAGCTGAATATATTTTAAGTCATGTAAAGTTTTGTTTTGAGGGCTCAATTCATACAAGAGGAAGTTTCTCAGGGTCCCTCCTAAAGGCCGTATGTTCCTCAGAAATTCCACAAAGGAGTTGCAATTTGAGAATTGTTGGCTTCATTTTCTAATTTGTTAGTAAAAACAAGAACAATCCCTATGGTCCAGTTTATAAGTAATTTTAAAAATATGGCCTCACGAGGAGAAAATTGGACAAATCATACTACTTTGTCCATGACACAATCTCATCACTGATCACTAATCAACACAGGCCCTTTTTTATTTATTCATTTATTTAGCCACATCTGTCTTTTTCAATAATGTGCTAGGCACCTATGAAACTACTATCTAACATAAAAGTGCAATAACTTATATCTACTTGTAAGCCCTACCCCAAGACAACTGAAACCCTGACTTCCCTACCTGCACTATTACCTGAAATCTTGTGTGCATTACCCTGATTACTTTTCCATGTAATTTCATCTACATATGGGCTCCAAAATGTTTTTAATGTATTATAAAAATGTACAGGATGCACTTATATTTCAGAACTTACATTTTCATTAATATGATTTTCATGGACTTCTACTTCTGGCCATTTTGCAATAACTCGTACTGGACCAGCTCTTTTGCTATGCATATCTGAAACTGATAAAAATATTTGAGGTAACTGTTTTCCAGCATTGGACAACAGCCATACATGACAACAATCCCTGAGAGAAGATAAATTCTTACGGTAAATTCCTCTCCTGTTCCAGTTTTCTAACCAGGGATGATTTCCTATTGCAGAAGGAAACAGAGCACAAGTAGAGCACAGTGGCCCCCCTGAGCCAACAGGGAGAGCAGAGAGCAGAGTTCCAGGCTGTCGAAATGTCTGAAAACTGTGCGGCAGGACATTTAGGAGAAAGTTACAGAAAGTAAAGAATACACCAGCCATCTACCTGAGACACAAAATAGACCACCCATTAGAACTAAGGGCCATACCGTAGGGCTAGGTCTACTGTATCCCTGTACTAATACATACTAAAACTGAGCCTTATTAAGGATGACATGAGAGACAGAGCTGGGAGTCCAGTCTTTCCAAGTTTGAAGCATCTGGTAGATAACCTGGAGACATCAGGATATTTAGGTTAAATATTTACAAGATAATTGGAGTAAATGAAAGATATCATGGTCTTAGTATCTCTTACATACATAGTTCATTTAAGGATATATTAAGCAGATCGTTGGTATACTGGATATTTGTTCCCCTGTTTTCCATTATCCATTAGCATTATTCTAGTACCAATACTCCAATGTCCTTTTGAATCAATTCAAAATTGTAAATTGTTGCAATCTTAATGGGATTACCAAACAAGATATCCTTCCCACTCCTACATAAATGACTGGCATCTCACCTAAGGAAGCTTAGTTGGATTCTCTATCTCCTGAAACCATTAATCTGAAGTGAAATAATGTAAAGGCAGAAAATAATCACAGCTAATTCATGCCAGCATTGACATCCCAACAAAATAATCCATTAATTCCTATAGCATATGTCCTCAAAAGTGACCTAATTATCTTATTTCTTTTTTCATTCCTGAATCTGGTTCTTTAGCTTTTTGTTTCTTCTTAAGATATACTAAGTCTTTACAGTAAATTTGTATTTCATTAAAAAAAAAACAAAAAACAAAAGCCTTTCTAATGTAGCACTGACTTTTTCTCTGTTGCTTGTAGTTAAAGAACTCTGACTAATTAGAAATGACCGGAAAAGTCTTCAGAGTTCATTGTCAAGCATCCCACCATTATGAGTTGTTTTCAGCACCCACTTCAGAGGATTAAGGGCCCTAGTGCTCCACCTGTCTGAGTTCCAAGTTTATGTGTGAGCTACTTGGTATGTGACAGGACTGGGATTTATTCCAGCTGCACACAAGAGAGAAACTGTTACAGATGACCAAAAGTCTCTTAGTAACTTTTTTTTTTTTTAATTTCAGTGGTAGACTTTAGTGATTCATCAGTTGCCTACAGCACCCAGTGTTCATTCCATAAGTGCCCTCCTTAATCCCTATCACCCAATAACCCCAATCTTCCACCCACCTCCTCTCCAGCAACCCTCAGTTTGTTTCCTCGAGTTCAGCCTTTCTTATGGTTTGTCTCCCTCTCTGTTTTCATGTTATTTTTCTTTCCCTTCCCCATGTTCATCTTTTCTTTCTTAAATTCCACTTATGAGTGAAATCATATGGTACTTGTCTTTCTTTGAATTATTTCCACTTAGCATAATACCCTCTAGTTGCAGTCACATCATTGCAAATGGCAAGATTTCATTCTTTTTGAGGGCTGAGTAATATTCCATTGCATATGTATATGACATCGTCTTCATCCATTCATCCGTCAATGAACCTCCAGACTCTTACAATATTTTCACTATTGTGGACATTTCTTGGCAACTAATTCTCTTCTTTCAATTTCCCTTTGGATGAGCTTGGTTTAAGCTCCTCAGTCTGGTCGTGCCTCAGCAGGTACATTATGTAACTATAGCAGTGGGTGTAGACATTGATTACTCATATTTTCAACAGTAAATGAACAGGTTTATTTTGTTACTCAGGCATTTTTCATTCACAGCCTAAAAGTAAAATGCCATTATAATTTCACATCTTCCCAAGTCTCCAGATTAGAAAATACATTTTTACAAATACTAATTTAGACCAAGCAATAACAAGGTAACAGAAACACTCTTCACTGTCTGCCTAAAGGAGGGATTTTTCAGTAATATGGACAATGCGGGGCTCCAGACTTGGGGGGAGTAAGGATGGCCAGTTAAGGGGTAGTTAGCATAGAAACAAGCCAAACTCCTGGTATGGGCTATTAAGAGAATGTTCAAGGAAAATGGGGAAATGTTCTTACCCTTTGTGTTACTTTCCCCGAGGCAGACTTTGCCGGCCCCTAGTTACATATATTTACTGCTTTCTTTCAAAGTTTTACAGTATACAAGAGTCACATTTTCCTTCCTTCCTTCCTTCCTTCCTTCCTTCCTTCCTTCCTTCCTTCCTTCCTTCCTTCCTATCTATCTATCTATCTATCTGGAAGAGGAAGAAATTATACTTTCTCATCAAAGAGTCTATCAGCATTTCCACGCAGTATATGTTCTCCTCCATTAGACAGAAAACCAGCCTATCTTTCAGAAGGGGCACAGAGACCAGCCATATTTGGCTTAAAAACAATAAGTACAATCCATTAGGAGTATTTCGTTTTGTGAGGGAGAAAAATCATCCCAGGAGAGTCTCAGATTCTATTTAGGGACGTGTCCTATATGTCTCCCAAATATAAGGGCTGCCTATGTTGACTGTGGGTTTTTGTTTTTTAATATTTTCTCATACTTCCTCTTTTATTTAATATCTGTGAAAAAAATGCTCTCTATGGTGTCTGGCTCTTATTATTTTTATTCCAGTTTAGAATACTAACACATGATCTATTTGAAATACTTGGTGCAGGTCAGAATAATTGTTCATACAGATTACTGTCCAATTACTATGGCTGATGGGACCTGGCTATGTCCCATTTAATGTAATTCATATAGACTCAGTCAACGAAATCTAAAGAATCCAAATGTTGGATGCAATAGTTTTAATAATTCAGTTTCCAGGTAAAGAGAACCTGATATTACTTGACATCTACTTTTATCAAACCTACTGAAGATTGCCTAGTCTTCCACTTCAGATTCCTTCTGTGGATAAAGGAGTTACAGACAACACATGTCTTTCCATAACTGAGCTGGAGTATTTTAACACAAAAATTCTACTGAGGCTTCATTCTTAGAAGTCTACTATATCTGTTATGTTCTGAGAGAATACACATGACTTTTCTCAAGTATGAAGCTGGAAAGTTAACAAAATTTTAAAATCTAGACCAATTGCTAAAACTACACCATTTTCAGTAAATCAACTTTTTAATAATAATTTACTAAAGTGATGTGCCTGTGGAATAGATGTTCATCTGTTCGTGTTCCATGGAGGTCAGGTTAATTCACATACACAGGACCATATGTTTAATCAATACTTTTTTATTGGCTATATTTTAGGAAAGTTCTCTGCCTTCTGCAAAAGAAACTTTTGACTTCCTATAATTGGAGTTTATATCATTTCACAAACGTAAAGTGACTTCCTGAAAATATTACCTTGATTATTTACTGTTATCAAGGTAATATTTTATCATCAAGGTACTATTCATTTATTTCGGCTAAGAGGAACATTTGTCAGAAAGACCGTCTAGATGACTACCTTTGTTACCTTATTACTGTTTGTATACTTGAAAACCCAAGAATTTTTACATAATTGGAAAAAGGTCTAAAAATTACATTTTTGTAATTTGAGTATTTTTTTCTGGCTAATTCTGATATATCACAAGGTGACTATAACTAATAAATCAACTTAGACCAATCCAATTACCAACAAATCTACCCAATAGGGATATTTAATGACGAAGTCGATGAGAGTATATTGGCTTGTTAGAATACTATGTACAGATGGATATGATGCTCATGAATATAATATTTAATATTTTAAACACGCAGTATGTGTTATTTACTATTTTAAGTGCTTTTAAATTTAATCCTTAATAAACCTTATCATTATCTCAATTTTATAAATGAGGATAGATACTATTGTTACTCTAATTTCATAGACAAGAATACTGAAAAAGAGACATTAAGGAACTTGCCCAAGATCTCAGAATAAGTACATGGGTGGAGTCAGGTGCTGAACCCAGAGAATCTAACTCCCAAATCTGTACTCTTACATTCTCATCAGTATTCATGTTTCATCAGAGACTGAGACGTCTGAGACGTGGTACAAACCAGAGCAGTGCATCCGCTCATCAAATGCATGGACTCATCATCATGGTGGCTGACGGACTATTTGTAAAGGATCTTTAGGAGCAAATGTGCAGGAGTATCTTTTGCTTCACTGTCAACACAATATTCTATAGAATAAGGAATGCTTTAACTTAAAAAGAAAAAAAAAACTAAAATAGCCTAAGAGGTAGAACTCAAATATAATACAGATATTCTAGTATCTCTTCCCTATGGGTGAGAGCTCAGAGTAAATTGGCTTCTGGAGTGTTATCCTATAAAAAATGAGTAGATTCACCATCTCTACTCCTTACTCCTAGGGCACATGTCTTCTTGACGATAACTAACTCTAAAATGCTTACTATTTTATCTCAATGGTATCAGAAACTTCTCTGGTGAATTGACTCAGTCTGGGAAGGAGTGTTTGGGAAAACACCTCTGTCCAACAGGAAGACAAATATTTGGTTGCTTTACAAAAAATCTGTGGGATCAAATGTTTCCAACTACCTTTCCTCTGCTGAATAGACACAGTTCAACAGAGAGGGTGACCTGTTTTCTTTGTTGGAATTATTTTTATATTCCCAGAAAATCACTACAACCAGTCAATATACAGTAAAACTACAAAAAAAACAAAAAAACAAAAAACAAAAAAACTAATGGAAATGTCTGAAACTGTATTTTTCATTTTATTAGCACTAGTGTTTCCTTTAAGGTAACCGTGGGAAGACATTGAGGCAGTAGTATCTTTTAATAAATTGCATCCTAGGGGCGCCTGGGTGGCGCAGTCGTTAAAGCGTCTGCCTTCGGCTCAGGGCGTGATCCTGGCGTACCGGGATCGAGTCCCACATCAGGCTCCTCCGCTGGGAGCCTGCTTCTTCCTCTCCCACTCCCCCTGCTGTGTTCCCTCTCTCACTGGCTGTCTCTCTGTGTCAAATAAATAAATAAAATCTTTAAAAAAAAAAAAATAAATAAATAAATAAATTGCATCCTAAATGAAATCTTTATCTCTTTTTCTCCCTGTCTCCAAGGAATCAATAATCATCCCTGGACATCAAATTCTAAGGTCCAAAATAGGTCCATGGATTTCCAGAATTGTTCTCTGCCTAACTAAAACTTGCAGTCAAGGCAGCCCTTCCCTCAAGTGCTCCACCACACTCTCCAAATACTTGTCTTCCCTTTTGTTTCTGAACTGTTCTTTAATAAAAAATTTCAATTACATCAGTGAAGTCCCCTTTTTTCATTGGAAAAACCCGACATTTTAGGGTCATTTTAAAGCAAAAAAATAATAACATGAATTGTCCTTTTCCTTAGCTTTTTACACCTGATTTTTCTGTGTACTTTTGTATTTTTCAATTTAGCTTAATTGCAATATAAATCCCAGTGAACTTTAAAATGACGTTAGGCACATACATGAAATATATGTCATCCTGCAAAACTTGTTTCCCAGAATGGTTCTTTTCAACCAGAAGGGAATATCTGAAATCTTCTTAAGCATATTTAATGCATATTTATGAAGGTATTTAATTAAGATTCTGTTCATACTTATCCTATGTACTGAAAACATTAATAAATTTCTATCTACACATCCATTTTTAATAAGTATCTATCAGCATTTATAAAAACATCTATATAAAAGATATTAAGTGTTTTACCTTAATTTATTGGGGTATTCATAAGCTATAGAAAAAAGTTTTAAATTTATTTATATTTTTCTCTCTGCACTAAAAGTGACTTCTAAAAAAAAATAAATATATTCAAATTCTTTCTCTGAATTCCTGACAATCTTACGAAATTATGAGCTCTTAGAATGCAGCGCCAACCACTTCTTACCAAATTTTTTGCTCCAGCTTTTTAAATTTCTATATTCAATGACAGCAGTTTTTTTTAATGTAATAGACACTCTTTGGTAACTTGTGGAATAATCTCTATAGCTCAAACAATACAGAAAATATCACCGAGATTGCCAATGAGATGATAATTGCCAATGTTAGTAATGGGACGGTAGAGGACTATGTATATGGTAATTATGTGAGAATTTTTTGCATTTAGATAGATGAGACTTAAATCCTACTTCCCATCCCTTACTAGCTATGTCCCTGGGCAAATGGGTGGATTTCTGTGATCTTCGGTTTCTTCACCTATAAAATATAAGTAAGAACATCACCTACTTCATAAGGTCATAAGAAAAATCAATCGACATGATGCCTGAACAAGAGTTACCACAGTGTTTGGCACACTTAATAGATACTGATTAATGTTATTTTTAGCTGCTGTTATTATTAGATTAGCTATGCATTAGTCAGCTATCAGATCATTTGTGCTGCTAAATACCTTAACAATTTAACTTATGTATTTGTTTATCCTTAAAATCATCCTTTTTATTAACACAGTAATTTGTACACTGTAGAAATGTAAATGAAGATAAGCAAAATCAACCACCCCGAGATCACTCCTGATAGTATCTTCAGCTCGTATTTTTCTAGAATTTCTCTATTTAAGCTTGCGTACACATACATTTCATTAAACTAATGCGAGATCGTATTGTATATAGTTCTCCACAATCTCCTTTAGGCACACACATGAAATACATGTCATTCTGCAAAACTTGTTTCCCATTTTAGTAAATTATAATCTCTTTAATATCAAGATAACATTCTGTTTCTCCCTGTTGAACCCAGACATTCTTTATAGCTTGTTATCTACATCAGTATTTAATCCAAAACCATACTTGTATCTTGTTATAGTCCCAACTTCCCTTCAAGTCAAGTACAATCCTCTTTTCTCCTTCTTTTTTAAGTGACGTTAACTAGTTGCAGCAATCAGATAACAATTTGATTTTTTTTCTATCATTTTCTCATTTTTACGGCACATGATTTAGAAGCCATGGTCTCAAAAGTTTACGTAATAGATAAGGTAGCGCTGCCTCCATCTACCTTTCGGAAACAAGATAGGTCACCCATTTTCCAATTCTTTTAAACAAAAATATTATAGGTAATATTTGACTGGATAAATCTTAGATGATTTTGAAAAATGTTTTCAGTTGACGCACAGCATGACAGTTTCAGAGGTACGACATAGTGATTCAACAAGTTCATATATGACGCTAAGCTCAGGATGAGGGTAGCTCCCATCTGTCACCACACACACTGCTACACTACCACTGACCATATACCTCATGCTGTACCTTTTATTGCCATGATTTATTCCATAACTGGAATCCTGTACCTCCTATTCCCCTTCACCTGTTAAGCCCATTCTCCACTCCCTCCCCTATAGCAACCATCAGTTTGTTCTCTGTATTTATAGGTCTGATTCTGCTTTTTGTTGTTCATTTATTCTTTATTTTGGTTTTTAGATGATTTTATTTAGTATGCAATATATTCAGACCACTAGATATGATAGGGTTTTTGCCCAGTCGTAACTCCGCTAGAAAAATTTTCACCACATCTTATCAATGCTAATACTTCGGTGTTTTACACAAATCTCTCCTAATCCTGACATTTCAGTCCTTCTGACAATAACGCGTGGGGAAATTTTAAATTTATTGTTGTCCAAGGGTCTTATCTCATCTTAGATTTCCAAACAAGCCGAAACCAAACACTTGATAAACCCATGGTGTACCTTAAAAATCCTAAATTATTTAGATGTTTAAGTACAAAATACAGAAGGAATTCTCTATTTACTAGTCCATATGCCTATCTATGTAGGCCTAAGATTAGCCTTCAGCTAAGATTATACTGGCCCTTGAGAAAAGTAGTCTAATATCTAACACAGTTGAGAATAAAGAAATGCAAAGTCATAGGAAAATATCCACAGAGAGGAAGAGAGAAATTGCCCTAAAGGGCAAAGGGCAAACAGTTTTTTTTGAGGTCCTTTCCCTTTATGTTTTACTAATACACAGGGAAGACAACTCAGTGATGAATAAGATGCTGAATAACTGGTTGTACGAGTCCTCAAAAGACGTGTCGTTCTCTAGAGCAGCAGCTTTTAACAGTCCAAGTGGAAAAAGTGAGGCTGCCAGTGTGTCAAGGACCAGAATAAAATGAAAAAAGTGGTCTTCGAGAGGCAGATATACTGCTGTTCTGGGAGTCTGATAAAGCAGAAGTAGTACATGGGATATCCTGACCACCTCTTGGAGTATGTAAGTTAACCAGGCCCAGCTTCCCCCAAAATACACATGTTTACGCCAATCCTAATTACTGAACATAATCGAGCCCAAACTCAACGCTAAGAATATAGAAAAAAATCCAAAAAAGAGAAGAAGTGCATAAATCTATGTAGCAAAACCTTATCTTTTGACCCAGAAATTCTACTGCTAATTATACACTAAACAGAAATGTCTATGTAGGGGCGCCTGGGTGGCACAGCGGTTAAAGCGTCTGCCTTCGGCTCAGGGCATGACCCCGGCGTTCTGGGATCGAGCCCCACATCAGGCTTCTCTGCTGGGAGCCTGCTGCTTCCTCTCCCACTCCCCCTGCTTGTGTTCCCTCTCTCGCTGGCTGTCTCTCTCTCTGTCGAATAAATAAATAAAATCTTAAAAAAAAAAAAAAAAAAAGGAATATCTATGTATGTTTACCAAAAAAAACATCATATAAGAATCTTCACAGAGGAAATATTTTAAATCAAATAAATTTCAATATCAAAATAGAAACTACCCAAATGACATTCAACACTGGAATAGATGTTTTTAAACAATGCCAATATATTCAAATACAAAAAAATGCTAAAGCCATAAATATAAACAAATAACTACACTACACACAACACTAATGAACTTCCCAAACATCATAATGAGCAAAAATAGTGAGATACAAAAGAACACAAACTTTTTGCTTCCATTTATATGAAATACAAAATAGGCAAAAGTCAATCCTATTAGAAGATAAGATACTTTGCCCTCAAGAGAGAGGTGAATGGAGCACAACAGAGATCCTGTGGCACTAATAATATTCTGCTTCTTCTTAATCTGGGTGCTGGTTACATGGGTGTATGGAAATTTACTAAGCTGTACAATTATGGTTTGTACACTAATATATATATATATATACATATATATATATATACACACACACACACGACATATTATATATAAATAAGAATATATATACACACATATGCATTATACTTCAGTAAAAACTGAACAAAAATTATTTTTTGCGTCCCTCACAGCTCTAAGACTTTGTCATCTACATAAGTAATAAGTTCTGACCGAATAGAAAGGACATGGAGATCTGGATTGTTAGCTGTGTAACCTTGGGCAGGTAACTGCTCTGAAACAGTGTTTCATCTGTAAAATAGAAAAAATACCTCACAAGGTTAAGTGAGATGATGCATGCTAAACTTGGTCACCTGTAGAACGCAGTATGACTATACTGAGCTAACAGAATTAAGGGACTTAAATTATTTTTTCAGATAAACTGAATCCTCTCTGACACAATTTCAGGCAAAGAAAAAATATCTGGATCCTTTTTGAGCAATTAATGAGCACTGCCAAAATTTTATAACATTGAGGAGGTACTGTATCATGGAGGGTTATAGGCATGAAATTTCAAATTATTCATAAAATTTGTCATTCATCATTTATCAAATATTTATTGACTGTCTACTGTATGCCCGTCATTTTAAAAACAGAAGAAGATAAAGTATACTGCACTCATGAATCATGCATTCTATGGAAGACAGATGAGAATTTTGTCCAAATCTGAGCTATGCCATTTACTGCCCATTTAACTTTGGGCACATTACTCCACCTCCCTCACCACCAGTGTCCTTACCTGTACAGCAGAAGTGGTTATGGTATTGTGGGGACTAATGCCTATGAAATCACTGGCTCACAGGTTAGCATTCAACAAATAAAGGCTAATAGTTATTACTACTACCACCATGGGGCTGGCATTCACGGATATTCCCATTCCTACTGTGAAGGACCATGCCCTTGTCTAAGTCCATTCTTCATAAGACATGCCAACTGTCTTGATTTGGATTTGCATAAATTAAAAATAAATGAATTCAAATATCCGGAAAATAAAAGGTATATTGACTTTCTAGTCAGCCCGAATTCCCCAGTTTTCTAGTCTTCATATTACCTGATTACTTGACATGTCATCCGTACCACCAATAACACTTCCCAGCTCTTCTCCCTGCCTCTGTTTCGTTATCTGCTATTTATTGTGCATGACCTCTGCCAAGTGACCCAACCCAAAAGAAAAACTGGGAATGTCACTTTCATTTTCTACCCTTCGCAATTCCCTGTCTTCTACAAGAAAAAGTCCCAAAGGCTCCTTAATACCCAGTAGCAAACATGATTTGGCTGCCACCCAGCCGCCGAATTCTGTCTTCCAAATCTGTGCTCCCAACTCCATTCGGGGTGCTCCATCAAGTGACAATGACTTGCAGTTCCACAGACACTCCATATCACTTCTTGCTACTATGTCTCTACCAGGACAGTGCAGCCTCTCTGATGGATCCTTCTATCCCTTCTCCCTCTCCCCATCTACCAACTCAAAGGGACAAGTCCCTCTCCTTTAGAGGGGAAAAAAAGAAAAAAAAAGAAGTCTCCAGCCTAATACGCTCAACTTTACTCCTACTTTCTTTTTTCCTCATTTTTTAAATAATGAAATCATATGCAAAACTATAAAATATGACAAGGATAAGGTAGAAACCAGAGTGTGTTTTCTGGCCCTTCCATTCCATTCAAAGAGCTTCAGAACCACTGATTAGAATGAACAGACTTTTTCGGTAAATGTCACTATTACAACTATTCATCTCCGCTAAGCAAAAACAGCCATAGGCACTATGTTATCAATTGGGTATGACCATATTCCAATAAAGTTTGATTTACAAAAACACCTCATAGAGCAAACTTGGCCTACTGGTTTTAGTTTGGTGAGCCCTGGTGGAGATGACAGTCATGATGATGAGAATAATGATGACACCGAAGCAGTTAGCGAAAACTTTCAGAGTATTGCCAGCTGCCAGGTACCTAATTTAATACAATAATATTACAGGAACACTTACTGCCATTTTACAGATAGGAAATGAAGGCTCAGAAAAGTTAAATACCTTCCCCAATGTCTGTCAGGTGGATTACATCTACCTGAAACACCTAGCTCTTCCTCACCCATCCTTACCGACTAGAAAATTTCCTAAAGCCCTTTTCAGTTGTATTTGTACTACATCATTCTTTGGCTATTAACTGCAGAAATAAGCTTATTGCAAATAGTTTCTTCATCCTTACTTTGGCAATATTTACCGTCATCTCACTGTGTCACTGGGGCTATAGTTCCTTTACAAATGTAGAGAGACCAAATGGAGAATGCAGTTCATATTCCAGAATGTTCTGTTTGCTAATGCTGATAGTGGATGCTAGGTTGACCTTTTAACAATCTCTGAAGCAGGATGGACCAGTTAGTGGGTTTGGTTGTGTGGACAAAGCCACTGAACCTCTGGCATATCTTTGCCCAGGTCTGGAAGCCAAGAGACTTGAAAAGTGCTTTTGAAAATCACTCATTTCAAATGTGCCAGATGTGGATAAGAGGCAAAGTCTCCCTGAGTTGTGTTGGTTTTTTTTTTTTTTTTTAACAGTAAGACTAGTAATAAAAGAAGTGTTTAGTGATTGTAACACTTCTTCACTTCTTGACACTGAATGATTAAGAAGCAGTGTCTGACTTAGATTTTTCTTCAGTTAATGTCAAGAGAGAATAAATATAATGATTCCCAGGGCTCAGAGCTCACTCAGAGTGATGAATCCAGCCAACCAAAGCCACATCTGAAGCTGTCTGCATCACTGTAACATCCCAACTCAAGGTTACTTTATTATCTACCTCTTTTCCTCTTGAAGTGGTAGGCTCTGCTGAGAGTCAGCTTGCGGATTTACTAAAGCCTATGACAACAATTCAGGGGAAGCAAAGACAGAAGAAAAGAGGGGAAATTAACTATATAAAATCTCACCCAATAACTGATAGGACAAAGGGATAATTAAGTGTATTCCCAAACTGAAAGCTCAGATACTCCAGAAAAAGTTGTGAGGTTTTCTAGGTTCGTGGAAAGGGTGATAAAAAGTCTTAATTAATTCCCCTTTATTAATCTCATGATTATTAAAAGTTCCCTAAGCAAGTGCTGTCATTTCCTCCTATATTTATGATATCTACCATAGACTACCTTGGAAATATAATTATTGGTTACTTGTGTATTTTTCAGTAATATGCTAGACCCAGCAAGGCTTGGTGATTAAGTATATGGGCTTTGAGGTCAGGGGTTGGTTTGAGAACTGGTTCAGTTTCTTACTAATTATCTGACTTTGGGAAAATCACTTGCTTTTCCTGATCTCCAGTTTCCTTCCTGGAAAGTGGGGAATGACAACAATATCCCTACTATGGGGTTCTTGGGAGGATTAAATGAGATCATGCATGTCATGTATTTACATAGTACCTGGGATATACAGAGTAAGCAATCCATAAATGTTAGTTATCATTGTCATTACTGTGAAATCAGGAGTTTACATAAAAGCAGTCATCCTAGCATGCACACCAAATTATTTAACTGCATATATTCCATGCTTCATGGAGCAAAAACTTCACAAAGCCACATAGGGCAAAACTTACAGAAATAGTTCCAATATGATGAGTTTCCCAACTCTTATTTTTTTTTATTATGTTCAGTGAGCCAGCATATAGTACATCATAAGTTTTTGATGTTGTGTTCAACGATTCATTACTCGCATATAACACACAGTGCTCATCACAACATGTGCCCTCCTTAATCACCTAGTTACCCCGTCCCCCCACCTCCACCCCCTTCTGTAACCCTCAGTTTGTTTCCTGGAGTCCAGAGTCTCTCATGGTTTGTCTCCCTCTCTGATTTCTTTCCAGTTTTCCCTCCCTTCCCCTGTGGTCCTCTGCTCTATTCTTTATGTTCCACACATGAATGAAGCCATATGATAATTGTCTTTCTCTGCTTGACTTATTTCACTTAGTATAATCCAATTCTTTAAAATTGATGCTCTACTTCTATCACTGTGTGAACCCTGTCTTCTAACTTCTCTGTATTCCTCTTGAAAATCAAGATCTCTACTCATTACGTAATAAACATGTAGAGTTGTGATAATTGTCAAAGATAAACAAAGCCAGACATTAGTTGAAGCTGTGAAAACAGATTTTATTCAATAACTACAGACAGTAGGGGAAAGAGCTGAGCTTCATTCAACTTGACCTGCAGGGAGGTGATTGGGTGTTTTGAAGGAAGAATGAAGATGCAGGGAAGGGGAGCAAGTGAGGACTCAAGTGGAAAATTACAAAGTGTTAGTCAATGAAGTGTGATTAGGACAGTGGGTCTGCTTGCTGGCAATTATGGATTTTAGTATTCTATTCTCTCACAGAGACTGGAAGACAGAGGCCACAATCCTGATTATTACATTTCAAAGGAATGGCTTTCAGGTCTTTGAGAAAGACACTCCTGAGTTGTAGGTGGTACATATACATCTCAAAGGGTGAGAAAGAACTCAAAATTTTAAGCCCTTTCTTAGTAAATGCCCTAAAAAATGGAGGTCAGGGGCCTGTCATCCAGAATTGGCTACAACAAATAGTAAATTCTTTTGCCATCCCTGAGTTTTTTCAGACAGAAACTGAAAAGGAGACAAGATTGTCCCAAAAATGTGGTCTTAGAGTTCCAAAGCTACATTAAGTCTGATCAAGTCTCCTAATACAAGATTTAAGTAGACTGTTTTTCTCAAGAGTTTCCGCAGTTCTCATAACCACACTGGTATGTACAGTTCCTCACTCCATCCCATTGGATGTTATTTAGAAGGAAAAGAAATATCCTGCACCCACCCCCCCCCAAAAAAATGGAGACCAAAGCCCTCTGACTATAAATTGCATTAGCCCATCCAATTCAAAATAGGCACTTTGTTTTTTTTAAAGTCATAGAATGATCTTATATTAAACTAGGCTAAAAGGTTTCCATAGTGGTACAATTATATGATTTATTGATTTATCCATCAATTTTTAATGAAGAGCTTACCACCTATAAAGTAGTGAAAATAAAAGTGTATTCTCTGCCTTCACAGAGCTTAAAATATGGTAAGATAGGCAGCATATCGTGTAAAATAAAGCATGAAACTTGTTATGGGGGCACATTCAGGCTGCTTTGAAATCTAATAGTAGAGGAATACAACTCCGTGGAGGATAGTATCTTGGATATGGCAGAGTTCACATTCCCACACTGCACGTCCTCACATGCAGGAAGCTGGGCAGGTCTATTCTTATCGCCTTAAGGACAAGATGGTGTTACAGAAAGCAGAGGAAAAGGCATATTTTCCTGTCTTTTGAATGTCAAACATCCAGGCCCTGAGGAAACAAAAAGGATTCCTGGTCCATAAACATGATTCAGAAGGAAGCATCAAGAGAAAGAACAAGAAAATGATCCTTAGATATAGGAAAAGAAGAGAGGGTGGGGAAATTCATAAATAAGTAGATATCACTGAGTCCCAGACCAAGATACCATGTGAACTAGTTCATAGGACAAAATACCAACTGAATGTGTTGGATTTAGTAACAGTTCCTTGCTTCCTAGTTAGAACCCAACTACATCCATGAGGGAGGATAGGACTCTTCATTGGTTCTAGACAAACAGAATGGTAGACAGATTCATAGCGATTTCCTCAATCCACTGTGATGGTGAAGAAGACTGTTCTTGGGTGCCCAAGAATAGCATGGAAATAGAGAACAGCCATTGCTTAAAAAGAACATTTAAAAGATAATGAGAGACATCTCCTTGGTGACTATTAAAGTGATTGATCCAGGACCAGATGGCATGCTGGATGACTTGGTGAATATCTGTATAGACAGATAACATTCAGTATGGGTTGCACATCACCCTGCTGCACTGATGCCCTGGCCATGCACAGTGTAACAGAGTGATTAAATGCACAGTTTCTAAATTCAGTGTATAATTGAAGAAGACACAAAAAGATGGAAAAATATTCCATGCTCATGGATTGGAAGAATAAACATAGTTAAAATGTCTATGCCTCCCAGAGCAATCTAAACTTTCAATGCTATCCCGATCAAAATACCAATGACATTTTTCAAAGAACTGGAACAAATAGACCTTAAATTTGTATGGAACCAGAAAAGGCCCCGAATCACCAAGGAACTGTTGAAAAGGAAAAACAAAGCTGGGGGCATCACAATGCTGGATTTCAAGCTATGCTACAAAACTGTGATCACAAAGACAGCATGGTACTGGCACAAAAATGACACATAGACCAATGGAACAGAATAGAGAACCCAGATGTGGACCCTCGGCTCTATGGGCAACTAATCTTTGACAAAGCAGGAATAAACATCCAGTGGAAAAAAGACTGTCTCTTCAATAAATGGTGCCGGGAAAATTGGACAGCTACATGCAAAAGAATGAAACTTGACCACTCTCTCACACCATACACAAAGATCAACTCCAAATGGATGAAAGACCTCGATGTGAGACAGGAATCCATCAAAATCAGTGAGGAAAACATAGCCTACAACCTCTTTGACATAGGCTACAGCAACCTTTTTCATGACACATCTCCATAGGCAAGAGAAACAAAAGAAAAAATGAACTTGTGGGACTTCATCAAGATAAAAAGCTTCTGCACAGCCAAGGAAACAGTCAAAAAAACTAAGAGGCAGCCCACGGAATGGGAGAAGATATTTGCAAATGACACTACAGATAAAAGACTAGTATCCAAGATCTACAAAGAACTTCTCAAACTCAATACATGGGAGATAAATAATCAAATCAAAAAATGGGGAGAAGATAGGAACACTTTTCCAATGAAGACATACAAATGGCTAACAGACACATGAAAAAATGTCCAAAATCATTAGCCATCAGGGAAATTCAAATCAAAACCACACTAAGATACCACCTTACGCCAGTTAGAATGGCAAAAATTGATAAGGCAGGAAACAACAAATGCTGGAGAGGATGTGGAGAAAGGGGATCCCTCTTACACTGTTGGTGGGAATGCAAGTTGGTATAGCCACTTTGGAAAACAGTGTGGAGGTCCCTTAAAAATTAAAAATTGAGCTACCCTATGATCCAGCCATTGCACTATGGGTATTTACCCCAAAGATACAGGTGTAGTGAAGAGAAGGGCCATATGCACCCCAATGTTCATAGCAGCATTGTCCACAATAGCTAAATTGTGGAAGGAGCCAAGATGCCCTTCAACAGATGACTGGATTAAGAAGATGTGGTCCATATATACAATGGAATATTACTCAGCCATCAGAAAGAATGATTACACAACATTTGCAGCAACATGGACGGGACTGGAGGAGATTATGCTAAGTGAAATAAGTCAAACAGAGAAAGACAATTATCATATGGCTTCACTCATGTGTAGAACATAAGAAATAGGAAGATCAGTAGGAGAAAGAAGGAAAGAATGAAGGGGGGGGTAAACAAAAGGGGGAATGAACCATGAGAGACTGTGGACTCTGGGAAACAAACTGAGGGCTTCAGAGGGGAGGGGTTGGGGGATTGGGATAGGCCGGTGATGGGTAGTAAGGAGGGCACATATTGCATGGTGCACTGGGTGTTATGCGCAAATAATGAATCATGGAACACTGCATCAAAAACTGGTGATGTAGTGTATGGTGACTAATATAACAATATAAAAATTATTTTTTTAAAGATTTTATTTATTTATTTGACACAGAGAGAGACAGCCAGCAAGAGAGGGAACACAAGCAGGGGGAGTGGGAGAGGAAGAAGCAGGCTCCTAGCGCAGAAGCCTGATGTGGGGCTCGATCCCAGATTGCCGGAATCATGCCCTGAGCCGAAGGCAGACGCTTAACGACTGCGCCACCAGCCACCCCAACAAAATAAAAATTATTAAAACCAACCAACCAAATAAATAAATTCAATGTATAGGTTTGCAACCTAACCAGGAAAACTATTAACTCTCTGTAATTGTTATTTCTCATCTGTAAAATACAGACGATACTAATATCTATCCCCAGGGTTGCAATGAGGATTAACAATATGCTTGATGATGATGATAATGCTAATGATGAAATCTGCTTTAAAGAAGGAGAGAGTGGTCAAATTGACAGAAAACTGTCATTTCCACTTCAAACTGAGTTATTTGGGGCTGCCTGGGTGGCTCAGTCAGTTAAGCATCTGTCTTCAGCTCTGGTCATGATCTCAGGGTCCTGGGATCAAGCCCTGCATTGGGCTCCTTGCTCAGCAGGGAGCCTGCTTTTCCCTCTCCCTCTGTGTGCATGCTGTCTCTCTCACTCTCTCTCTCACACACACACTTGCGCTTTCTCAAATAAATATTTTTTAAAAATAAAAATAAACCGAATTATTTGAAGAAATGCTTATTTCTAGGAGACCTTCTTTGTGGATTAAAATTTATCATTAGTCCACCAGCCTGGATGTGTAGCGATGTGTCACCTAGAAGAGAGGATGTTTCAATTAAGATATCTAATGAATAAATTGTTGGAACTTTTCAGATATTTGGGAAAGACAGTATGTTTCAGTTAGAAAGGGTACTGTGTAAAAGTTCAAAGGCCTGAGAGAGCATGGTATAGGGCCAGAATATGAACAAGTTTTGTCACGGCTGGAGTGAGGGGACAGCCAAGAGCGAGCTTACAGAAGGGTTCTCTCCAGTGACCCAGCTCATTGCTCCCCCAACATTATAAACAGACACACAGATAATATAACTAGAGACACACGGATAATATAACTAGAGATAAAAATAAGAAATTAATGTATTTAGGTAAATATGTAAATTTTCATGACTGATCAGGCTGGACAAAAAAACTACAGTAAAAGATTTTCAGATTCACAAAGATAGTTAAGGAAATGTATGCCTTTAATTTGTTTCACATGTCCTGGTCTTAGTTCTCTGAAGACTCTCTAAGTGTCAGAGATGATGCCTTGTCTTTCGTAGGAATCCCACATAGCACTTAGCAGCCATTGAAATCAATAAAGACTTGTGGGTTAATTGATTTTAGTATTAAAGGTATCTATCAATTCTGTCACCCTGGGTTTTCGCAGTACTAAAAGTAGCATGGACTTGGGTAATTATTCTGCTGGGTTTCTGTATAAAATGAAATAATCTCTGCTAAAAACACAAGGAAGGAGTTTTCGTTTATTTTATTTTTTTTCCCCAGTTATTAATTAGGAATGACACTGAACTAAAGAAACCCAAGGGAGAGGAAGGGCAAGTCTTTTCCAATGCATTCAAGAAATGAGCTGCACAGCAGTCAAGAAGTGAAGTATGCTTTGTACTTGTGAGTGTGTGTTAGACTGCTATTCTATAAATCAAAGTACCTCAAATAAATCTTTATGTCATATGTTATATGTGGGCGAACAGATAAGGGTGGGTTTGGATGATTTATCACCACTTAGTAGCTAAAGACATAGAAGACATCAGTATGCTGTCTATTACTATGTATAATTTATATCTCTTCTTTGGGCAACAGACACTATCCTGTAGCAGATGGGGTTGCAGCTTTCTCAATATTCAGAGTTCAAATGATAAAACCATGATGAATCAAGTAAGAAAATTAAGGTAGATTATACTTGAGATGTTCTATCAGGAATACATGAGATAATGCCATATTCACATACAGAAAAAGGAAATATCACTTAATAAAAATATTTTTAATGTTAACTAATTTAAAACATTTTATTGTTAATTATTTTTGAATAATTAAAGGCCTGAGTGTATCTACTTTTTTATATGATTGTATGAACCCAAAATTATTTCTGATTACACAAATGAATTAAACTTTTTCAAAAAACGAATCTATCATTCTACTAATTTGCACATATCACAAAATCATAAATGGCTGTAGGTTTTAGGGATACAAAAAGTAATAAACCAGGGAAGACTATGAACCTCACACAAAGGATATATCACATAGGAATTAATACCATATTATATTTGACCACACAGTCAGGTTATATGTGATAATCATGAGCAAAATGAAAATTATTTTTGAAGGAGATAAAAAAATGAAAGAAACTTAAAATGCTTTTGAAAAAAGAAAAACAATATATTCACAGTAGAATCCTAATAATAATAGCTATATATATGTAGTTGGTATCATAATAAATGCCTGATATAGTTATGTAAATGTCCTGAAGAATGAAAGGTACATTGGGGGAAAAAATGAGGAAGAGTGCTTCTGTTCAAAATAAAAGCTAAAATTTGTAGAGTTATAACGTGATGCTAAATCGCTTGTGATTATCTCATAGGGTTAAAATGTGGGGAAGTGTCTTTAGATTATCAACTGAATATGTTTTTGAAGAATATACTACATCATCGTATTTCATTGAAAATTACATTTTAAAATATTTATTAATTATTTTCATGGATATTTGTAATAAGCCCATGTCATTTATCTAAGTCATTTCAAATAATAAATGTTTCTTAAATCCATGGGTAAATGAATGAAATCAGAGCAGTAAGTACATAAACAACAGTCACGGTAAATAGCTATCTCCAAACACGTTTCATACAACGACAGTAATTACGTTTCCCATCCATGTGATTGACAGGACAGAAATGATGAGCTCTATCCTCCCAAGAAAGAGAATAAGATCCATAGAGGTAGAAGACTTCCCTAAAGTTACACAGTTGACGTGTGGCAGGAAGAGATCTGTATCTTCCAACATTTAACTTTCTCTTTACATTTCGATAGCATTTTATGGCTTACGAAGCATGGCCGCGTAAGTCCCTCATTTGAGCTTCATAGCAACACTGTGAGGTTAAGAAACAAATGAGCAATAATAAGTAAATGTCAGAAAACGTGGTCTAATTTGCAGTTTGACCTCCTGAGTAGGCACAGCCCATAGGCATCAGAGAGGTTATTTGTGGGAATAGTGGGAATTCAGAATATTGAATGAATGCGGCTACATGCTGAAAGACCCTGAAATCCAGGAAGAAGGGCTCACAACCCTCTTGTTTTGAAATCAAATATATATTCCTTTCTAATATTAGATTTATGCATCAGTTAGACCTAATTCCTAGAAGACTGTTCTAATCTTATTTTTTTCAAACATTTGATGGATGTGTTAGAGAAGAGGAGAGCAAAGGCTATCTTACAACTGTTTAGGAAGGCAGGACATATCCAAAGCTCAGTGAATTCCTCAAGTATTTTGAGGAGAAAATACTCCAAGTAAAAGAATAACGTGGTAATGTCTTTTTAAAAAGTTACAATGCAATCTGCGTTTCATTACAGTATTGCAAAAATATAACACTGGACATGTGAGTAGCATTTTATCATATACCTACATTTTCCTATTTGATTCTTATGAAACACATGAGAACAAGCATTTATAACTTCAATTGATAGATGAAATCTGCATAAGTTAACTGCCTTTCCTACTGTCATATAATCCAGGTCTATGCACTACATTTACTAGTCTTTCCACCACTCTTCAGTCTCCCCTATAAACCCTCAGAGTCGGACAGATGCTTGCTTTCACACCATCTCCAAATCAGTTTGCTCTGACTACAGGTGGTCGCTGGGCTACCCCAGCTCCAGCCTGGAAAAAATTCCCAAATCTTTCTGTATTGGTGATCTCTAATCAGAGCCAGTTTTCCAGATGCCGTATCACTGATCCACTTACAATCTTTGCTTCTAGATCTTCATGGTCTGTCCCGGGTCCATTCATATTTTGGCTTCAAGTTTCAGATTCTTTGGCTATCCACCATTACAGTTTGGTTTCTTTGGCATCTATTACAGATCAGAATATGATTCTTTGGCCTTTACATTTCTCTTTTTCCAAGGAGATATCTTTATGAATTCTCTAATTCCTACAGTCCCTGGACTCTGCCTTTGGACCAGGCCCCTCATCAATAAGAGAAACTACCAGTCTCTTCACAGACACGAAGTGGCCTACCTAGTCTTCACCTACTGACAGTCAAGTTCAAGAGGGGCTTTCAGCACAGAGCCATCAGCTGGTGGAAACAGACAGTAACTATCTTACCACGAAGCTGTGCACCTCCAGAAATTGGATTCTCCTAGCCTACTTCTCAGTCTTCTGTTCCTACACCTCTAAGTGAAGTTGTCTTTGGCTAGAAAAACCATACTGCGTAGCCTGGTCCTGCATTCTCCACTGAGTCTAGAACCAGCCCACTCTGGGCTACACCAGCAGACACCATCCGTCACAGAGGCAGCGGCTCTACACTAGGGCAGCGCTAGGCATTTCCTACTGGAAATACGTCCTTCTTTATGATGTTTTGTTTTCCTGTCCTTTAGAAAAAGCCATCAGGGTGTCTCTCAGTAATTCAACTTTATTGCTAACCTGAAACAACAATGTAAACATGAGAAACAGAATTGGGTGGGGGTAAGGGATAGAACAGCGAAAAGGAATTGAATTTTAACCAGCTAAACTACTTTCTACAGCCTAGAGAGAATTATCAAATCCCATTTAACATGTTATTCAGTAAGACACAATTTAATCAGGTATACAAACATATACATGGAATTATCAGAACGCTGCCAAGCGCAAGTCAATAGGCAGGTAAGACAGCACGCGTGGATGAATGGCACCACCACCTCCCTAGAGCTCAAAACTACAACATTAAACTCCAGTCAACAGTGAAGCATCTTTTTCCATTGGTATAATATTTTTCTGGTTTTCCCCAAGCAGCAAAACTGGCATTTTAAAATCAGACATACTCTTCGGTCTAAGTGAGTTACCCCCAGTGTTAAGATGTACGTGGGGAAGAAAGTAAGAGGCCACAAGTGTCTGAGAAAACTTCAGGTGTGCTAGGCTCTGAATATTTTGTCATCAGGAAGGAGAGCAGGTAAGTAATACCACCAGTCAGCAAGGACCTTTTTCTTTGTGTTGAAGTCTCTGATCCAGTGTGTCGTCAACCTTGGGTCTAGTCTGCATCTCTCACCCGCAGGAGAAGCTGCCTTACCACAGGGAGAATATACTCTCTCTTCTTGGCTTCAACGGGCAATTTTCAGACATCAATTTGTGATTGTTTCAAAAGACAGGTCTCTAACAGGGACATCTGCCTCAGCCCACTTTCCCCAAATTATCATGCTGTTCAATGATGTTCAACTAGCCATTTAACAGCTTTAACTTCTCCAACTTGTAAATATTTACTGCTTAACAAGCACTCTCTACCATATATTTGCTGACACATAAAGAAATAAGAAACTGTGGCTCTCTCCAAGGAGATGGGAGACTAGAATTTGTTGGTTTGCCACTAAGAATGCAAGAGAAGACATCAATGCAAGCAGACGCAACGTTGAGTTGAGAGTTGTTTTTGTGCCTGTGCAATTTGCAACATTTTCTACTTGAGAGGTAGAAGGGAGACATTAAAAAATCTTCTTGATAGATTTCCCAAACACAAAAATAAGACAATCTTAGGAAAAGACAACCTTTGTCATGAGAGCACCCACTTTAATCTCTGTTTCTAGGTCAGATGTCATTAAATGATTACTACACACTTTACATCTGAACCCAGGTGGAGCCTCGTTCAACCTGTCGACAGAACGCTCCAGGCAACCCCTGCCAATTAAACAGTGTTAGTGCATGAGATGAAGACTATTTCCCATCCTCACAATGAGTCTGTAGTTTTTCCAAATGCCAGGTAGTTTAGACATCCTATATCCTTCAACAGTCCATCTGATTAAACACTAAATATATATTTGCTTAATGAATGCATAAATTCAAAATCCTTCCTCTTCCAAATGTTTACACACTATGGTTTCTCCTCCAATGCCATTAGTTACTAAAATTTTAGTGAGATATTCTCAATCTTCTTCCATCTCTTTCTTCACTGAACACACCATTATTGCTACTAGACTTATCCCCCCCCCCCCACCTTGGGTATTTCTTTATTTTTTACTTCTCAACTCTTTTGTTGCAGATGAATTTTAAGAATGTTACAGCACCACATTCCTTCAAACAAAGTCTTCTGAATAATAGTCCATAAGCTTTTGCATTAAGAATTTCTTCAAGTGTTTTAAAAATAGAGATCCCACTACGAACCTAGCCAACTAAGAACTCAGGAGGGTACTGAAGTGTACATGCGTATGAACTGAGGTAATTGGCATGTAGTTTTTATTTTTATTTTTTTATAATAATTTTTATTTTGTTATGTTAATCACCATACAGTATATCCTTAGTTTTTCATGTAGTTTTTAGTCTGCCATGTGATTCTGATGGACAGAAACTTTTGCATACCACTATCATTCCTTTCTTCCCATTCATCTCCTGTTGAATCTTAAAGAACAAATCAATGCGATGCAAAGCTCTGCTAAGCATATTTCCACTTCTGAACTTGGATTTCTTGCTTTGTGTCAAACCCACATGTGCTAGATAGTGCCTTATTACTAACAAGTTTTTATTCCCAATATAACTCTTAGCCTTTAAAAACTCATGCTTTCTGCCTGATACGAAACTCTGTTCTTAGGGCATAGCATGTTATCAAAAAAAAAAGGGGGGGGGGGGCTCTGTACTCAAGAGATATTTACATTCTCTCCATAATCAAAAGCAAAGACTTTGAGTTTAAAAGGACATAGTTAATAGGACAAGAATGTAATCTTCCCCCCGCCCACCTCTAAGAAAATTACTCTCTTTCTTACATAGCCTTACTTGGATCACTTCTGGCTTGCCCATTGTTCAGGATGTAACAATATCAGTAACTCAGAAGCTGGATTTAACTGCACCTCTATTCAGTGCATTGACTGAATGCCTTTAGATAGAGCATGTGCCAGCTCACCACATGGCCAACTCAAACTCTAACTATGCTCCTACCCTCACAGACTCACACACACATTCGCCCGCTTATTCTCAGTAGACATCTGATTTTGTGCCATCTAGTCTAATCATAAACCTGATTGTCCTTTTGGTAATCATCTGAGCCTTGCTTGATATAAGCTGAGAACTGGTAATTTTAAGTGTCAAAGTTGGAGTCACTAGATTATATTTTGTTTCCTTATTTCACTTTGACTATTTCAAACTTACCCAATATTTCAACTCGGGACAAACCTGACTTTCCACAGTGATAAATGCAAGGCTGGTGTGCAAGCAGTGCCCTGGGACACAAGCACTTTATAATAGACACACCCACAAATTCAGGGGTGCCAGGAATGCATTTTATCCTTTACACATTTACCTTTTTCAGAGTTCAATCAGTTGAAAAATAAGGGAAACTCTTTCTAAATTATGATTTCAAAAGGAAGAAAGAGGTATTAGTTGTACAGAGTCTGGGCCATTTATTTTATTTGGGGATGGTCACTGCAGGTGGGTTGTAAGAGAAAAAAAATTCTGATCTCAGGGGCCATTATTTTCCCTTAATTCTTAACAATCCTTAATGACAGGCTTATTTTTACCAGAGAACTGCTAATTATCATTAATTCACCCAACAGACATTTACTGGGTACTTACCATGTACTAAGGGCTATTTTCGGTGACTGAAAATAAACAACCCAACAATGTAAACTCCTTATTCTCATAATGTTGACATTACAGGCTCAAAAATAAGAACAACAGACCCCAACCTATAATTTTAGTGTTGACTCCTTCAGCATCATTGGGACCTGATATGTGATGATAAATATCTGGACGGGATAAACATTTTGTTCTGCTTGGCAATGGTTATGTTTGTACTAGATCCCTATATTATAATCCCTTTAAAACACACACACACACACACACACACACACACACACACACACACGGACACGGACACGGACACACGAAGAGGAAAAGCAGTAAGGAAGGATTTGAGGAAGGGATTTGCCTGGTGAAAATCCCAGGCACCAGATAAGTTTTGCATAATCATTTCTAATAAGAGCCTCTGTTAATTTTGGAGTGGTTGATTTCTAGCCTAATAAGATCTGTCAAATGCAAGTCATCTCATTGTCCACACAATACGAATAGACATTCATATTATCTGGAATATAGCAGATAGATATTGCTATTATGGGGAAAAGAGAAAAAGGTGACAGGGATGTCCCATTTCTTGGTGCGCTCTGGTCACATTTCATTTTAATGTGATTAAGGGCCATTTGACACTTTAATCCGGGTTATATCTCATATGCCTGGAATGCTTAGCCTGGGAAAGGAGCCTGAACATTGGCATTTGTTTGGTTTTTTTTCCCCCCATTTTCAGTGGATCACTGTCACTTCAAGCTGGTGGGGACCAACAGATGTGTGGGTAAAAATTATGGTTAAGACATTTCAGAGAGTTCTCCTTGGTCAGAGACCATATGACAAATATACCAAGTCTTTTACAAATGTACTTAATAATTAAGCCAAGCCCACCTTCATTTCATGTCATTGTTAACTACAGGCTGCCTCCCTGTATTGAATCAGTCCCCTGACTAAGATCTAGGAGACATGTACTATTTAAGATGCTAATTAATGTTTGCTCATACTAAGGTCAACTTTGGCCAACATTATTTGATGGTACAAGTACCAGGCTAGTATTTTTTTTTTCATATAAAGTCACATTTCATCATTACTGCATTTAGAGAAAAAATTTTTATCCCAACTTCACAGATGAGTAAACTGAGATTCAAAGACACTGGATTGCGTACTTAACTCACATGGCATAAACAGGGTATGGGAACTCGCCTTTCATCTTATGTCCTACGTCACAGGGAAAACTGAAGTACCAGTAAGAGAATTTCCACAGATGCCCTGTTCACCACAACTCCCCGCACTGCAGTGTCTGTACTCTGTCTTCCTGCCTATGACCATCGACGAAATACACACACTCTTCTCCAAAGCTGATCCTTGCACTTGCATACTAACCCCACTTCCTCTCACCTACTTCAGAGCAAGGCTCCTAGGAAATGACCCTCCCTACATCATCAGCTGTTTACTCACTAAGGCATCATTCTCATCAGTATGCAAACATGCTCTTACTTCTCTCTACTTAGCAAGCTTTCTTTTACCCTCCTTCTCTCTCTAGCTTGCAGCCAATTTCTTTGCCGTCTTCTGTTATAAACCTCTTCTAAAAACAGACCTATGCTCATTGTCTCTGATTACTCTCCTCCCATTTGCTTTAAACTATTCCAATGAGGCTTTACTGGAAATGTTTGTATCAGGTCTCAAGTGGTCTCCATGCCGCTACATTTTATAGTCTGTTCTCTCTCAGTCCTCATCTTACTTGACTTAGTAGCAGCATTTTACACAGTTGGGTTTTTTTTATGTCCCTGATGTATTTTCTTTCTTTGGATTCCAGAACAGCACAATTCCTTGGTTTTCCTTCTATTCCACTTGTATATTCATAGACAGATTCATTTGCTCGTTTTCTCCCTTCTCCCTAACTTAATATTGAGTTTGTTCATGGAACCTCTTCACTTCTCTCTGGTCAATCCCTTGGTAAACCCTAGCAGCCTACGAGATTGTATATCATCTGCCTGATGATGAGTTCCAAATTTGGATTTCCTTGCTACACCTTTCTGAAACATCTAGACTGGTCACCATCAGTTACAAGCTTTCTTGGGTTTACTGTCACGTTTAAGACAGAGCAGCCAGTAGGCATTCACTGAATACATGTCATCTGAATGAACTAAGGAATAATGGCTTACTGTTTAGCATAGTTTCTGGTACAAAATTTGGCTTTCAATAAATGGTTTGGTAAACAAATGAGTGAAACAAAGAATGAACTAACAGTAAGGCATGGTTTGAATCCTAGCTCAGTTCTCCTCCCTCAGACCTAAATTCCATCTATTTAAGGGGAAAAGAATTCCTAATAAAATAAAGATTATTCGGGTGTGTCTTGTTTAGAGAGGAATTCCTGACCACTCTATCTAAATTAGCCATCCATCTCCCACTGCTAATGTCCCGTCACTCTATCACTACTGGGGGGTTTCCTATAATGGCAGTTATTACGATCTATAACCGTCTTGTTCACTTACTTATTTTTGTCTATTGACCACTGCCTAGACGATGCCTAGCACATCTCAATAACTGAGCAATGCTCTATAATATTTGTCATTTGTCTAATGAATGAGAGAAAGAATGAATGAGTGAATGTGATAAAGGGTGATACAGTGCAGTGGATAAGAAGATTTTGGCTTCTAAATCAGAACCCCAGCTATTTCTATTAGCAGGTATGTGGCCTTGGGAAGGTTTTTTTTTTCTTTCTCCAGGCTCAGTTTTTCTTAGGTTCTTACTTGTACAGTGAGAACCATCACACCTACTTGATGGGATGGTTGTATAGATTTAAAGAGCAAAATAAAACTCCATAAATGGGATCTATTATTATGTATATTGTATATATAATATACGTACGTGTGTGTGTGTGTGTGTGTGTGTGTGTGTGTGTGCGAGCACACGTTTTTTAAATTGTGCTCTTAGAATCCATTCTGTCTTTTCAAATAAGTCCTGTTTTTCACTTGGGACTTACTCGGGAATTAATATGCACTTAGGTACCCTGTCACAATTTTATGCTTCAATTGTAAACCGATTATCTAGGTTTATCCAATAGCTACAGTTATCAATTCAGGGCTTGGAGAGGCCCAATCTGGATATATCTCATAGCTTTAGCTAGGATTGTTGGCAAAACAATCCCAGTATATGTATCCAGTGAGTGGGAATACCACCACCGGGTACAGTAGAAACCAGGAAGCACTTGATGGAGGTTACATGTTCTAACTAAGGCCATTGAAATTAAAAAGTCAATTAGAGTGGTCAACTAAAAAAAAATTCAGGTCAAATTCTGGGATACATTAGCACATATAATGCTTTTGTATGAAAAAAACTATGAATATGTAATTTGTATTAATTAAACATATGTGTCCATTTTGGATAAATGCATTACTAAAAGTAACCTTCCTTGGAATTATGTGGGGCTCAATTACGTTGGATTGTTACTTGGAAAACCCCAGAAAAGGATAAATGGCTACCTGATATGGACTAGTAACCCAAGACCTTAGAAGGTGCATTATGATGGTTCTTCTGTAAATCAGAGAAGAAAGCTGCCCTAAGAACCATATTATAGTCTTCCTCTGCCCTTCAAACTTTGCTTTTCCTATGACAAAGGCACTCCCTGGCTCCTCAGCTCACATACTTTAGCAATCTGAAAAGTGTTCCTAACAGGTCTCAATAACCTAGTAGGTAGGACAACTGACTTTAACATGTAGCTTACATGTAAGATGGCTCTGAGACATATATGAAATTTATTAAATATCCCAACTTGCCTACAATTTAATTTCCTTTTTAAATGTTGCTTTATTTCCATTAATTCCTTCTCTTATCCATTTACACATTCATCCTTTCAGCAAATCCTATTGGCTCTACCTTTAAAACATAACCAAATCTTGACTTTTTCTCATCCCCTTCAATGCAGGCCAACTTCTATCACCTGAATTACTGTAATCACCTCCTAACTGTGACATCCTGTACAGTGACCATGAGCCACATGTGGTTACTGAGCACTCAAGAAGTACTTAGTCCAAGGGAGAGGAGTTAAGATGGCGGAAGAGTAGGGCATTCCTTTTTCCGCCGGTCCCCTGAGTCGAGTTGGATAGACACCAGACCATCCTGAACATCCACGGAATCATCCTGAGACGCAGGAAGATACATCTGGATCTCTACAAATGAACATCTCCAGCACTGAGTACGAAGCGGGGAGCCATGAAACCATGCACAGATATCGGAAGATAAATGGAAGGGGGCGGGAGCCGCCGCCTTCGGGCGCCGGGAAGCGGTAGCCACCTGCACGGGGGAGCGGGCGGACTCGTGAACCTGCACCCGCGAGACAGCCAACTGAGACCGTAAGCGGGGAGCACGCCACAAGACTGAAACAGAGCTCTCGTGTGCTCACTGGAACCAGACTGGGACCGGGAGATCCGGAGAGCGCGGGGGCGGCTGGCGGTGTTAGAAACACAAAGGACAGAGACGCGCCGGCCCTGGAAGTGAGGGCTGGGACGTCGGGTGTGGGGCGCACATCCCGGGACGCTGCAGGGTTGAGCAGCACCAACAGAAACAGAGTTAAAGTGGCCAGAACATCAGTGGAGAACGGTCCGCGATCCCTCTGTTCTGTGACAGAGGCTGAGATTTGGCCACTGCTGCTCTGACTCTCAGAAGAGGCACAGCAAACCGCCAAGGAAAGCCACCAGAGAACAAAAGCCTGGAAATAGTGGCTCACAGCGTGCCCATCCCCATCCCCCCTCGTAGGGGACACGGAGACTCTACCCAAACAGGGCTGCCTGAGTATCGGCGTGGCAGGCCCCTCCCCCAGAAGGCAGGCTGAAAAATCAAGAAGCCCACATCCCTAAGATCCCTATAAAACAAGGGCGCACGGCCTGGGTCCCAGTCAATAATTTGGGCTCTGGACAACCCCTCAACCTCTCCTCATCAGAATGACGAAAAGGAGAAATCCCCCCCCCAAGCAAAGAAAAGACAATGAGTCTGTGGCCTCTGCCACAGAACTAATGGATATGGATATAACCAAATTATCAAAAATGGAATTCAGAATAACAATGGTCAAGATGATGTGTAGACTTGAAAAAAGTATTAACGAAAATGTTAATGAGAATATGGAATCTCTAAGGGTCGAAATGAGAGCGAATCTGGCAGAAATTAAAAATTCTATGAGCCAAATGCAGTCAAAACTAGAGGCTCTCACGGCCAGGGTGAATGAGGCAGAAGAACATATCAGCGAATTGGAGGATGGGTTAGTAGAAGAAAAAGCTAAAATAGATTCTGGACTTTAAAAAATCCATGCTCAAGAATGTACGTTACGGGAGATTACTGACTCAATGAAACGTTCCAATGTCAGAATCATCGGCATCCCAGAGGGGGTGAAGAAAAACAGAGGTCTAGAAGAGATATTTGAACAAATTGTAGCTGAAAACTTCCCTAATCTAGCGAGGAAACAAACATTCGTGTCCAAGAGGACCCCTCCCAAGCTCAACCACGACAAACCTACGCCACATCACGTCATAGTGCAATTCGCAAATATTAGATCCAAGGATACAGTATTGAAAGCGGCCAGGGCAAAGAAATTTCTCACGTACCAAGGCAAAGGTATCAGAATTACGTCAGACCTGTCTACACAGACTTGGAATGAGAGAAAGGGGGGGGGCATTTTTAAAGCTCTTTCAGAGAAAAACATGCAGCCAAGGATCCTTTATCCAGCAAGGCTGTCATTCAGAATTGATGGAGAAATAAAGACCTTCCAGAATCGCCAGTCATTGACCAATTTCGTAACCATGAAATCAGCCCTATAGGAGATATTAAGGGGGGTTCTATAAAAGTAAAAAGGCCCCAAGAATGATACAGAAGAGAAAGTCACAATGTATAGAAACAAAGACTACACGGGCAACGTGGCATCATAAAAATCATATCTCTCAGTATTCAGTCTCAATGTGAATGGCTTAAATACTCCCATAAATGCCACAGGGATGCAGATTGGATAAAAAGACATGACCCATCCATTTGCTGTCTACAAGAGACTCATTTTGAACCTAAAGATACATTCAGACTGAAAGTAAAGGGATGGAATACCATCTTTCTCGCCAATGGACCTCAAAAGAAAGCTGGGGTAGCAATTCTCATATCATACAGATTGGATTTTAAACTAAAGACTATAGTTAGAGACACAGAAGGGCACTATATTATTCTTAAAGGATATATTCAACAAGGGTAATGACAATTATACATATATATGCCCCCAACAGGGGAGCAGCAAGATACACAAGCCAACTCTTAACCAGAATAAAAAGACACATAGATAAAAATACGTTAATAGTAGGGGACCTCAACACTCCACTATCAGAAATAGACAGAGCACCCATGCAGAAAACTGACAAAGAAACAAGGGCTTTGAATGCCATACTCGACGATTTGGACCTCATAGATATATATAGAACACTACACCCCAGAACCAAAGAATACTCATTCTATTCTAATGCCCATGGAACATTCTCAAGAATAGACCATGTTCTGGGTCACAAAACAGGTCTCAACTGATACCAAAAGACTGAAATTATTCCCTGCATAGTCTCAGACCACAACGCTTTGAAATTGGAACTCAACCACAAGGAAAAATTTGGAAGAAACTCAAACACTTGGAGACTAAGAAACATCGTGCTCAGGAATGATTTGATAAACCAGGAAATCAAAAATCAATTTAAACAATTTATGGAGACCAACAAGAATGAAAACACAATGGTCCAAAACCTATGGGATACTGCAAAGGCAGTCCTAAGGGGAAAATACATAGCCATCCAAGCCTCACACAAAAGAATAGAAAAATCTAAAATGCAGTTCTTATATTCTCACCTCAAGAAGCTGGAACAGCAACAGAGGGACAGGCCTAAGCCACGCACGAGGAAGCAGTTGACCAAGATTAGAGCAGAAATCAATGAATTAGAAACCAGGAGTACAGTAGAGCAGATCAACAGAACTAGAAGCTGGTTCTTTGAGAGAATTAATAAAATTGACAGACCACTGGCAAGATTTATCCAAAAGAATAGAGAAAGGACCCAAATTAACAAAATTATGAATGAAAAAGGAGAGGTAACAAGCAACACCAATGAAATTGGAAGGATTATTTATCGACAGCTTTATGCCAATAAATTAAGCAATCTGGAAGAGATGAAATCCTTCCTGGAAACCTACAAACTACCAAGACTGAAACAGGAAGAAATTGATTTTTTAAACAGGCCAATTAATTATGAAGAAATTGAGTCAGTGATAAACAACCTTCCAAAAAACAAAACTCCAGGCCCGGATGGTTTTCCTGGTGAATTCTACCAAACATTCAAAGATGAAATAATACCTATTTCTCCTAAAGCTATTTCAAAAAATAGAAACAGAAGGAAAGCTACCAAACTCATTCTATGAGGCCAATATTACCTTGATCCCCAAACCAGGCAAAGATCCCATCACAAAGCAGAATTACAGACCAATTTCCCTAATGAATATAGACGCCAAAATCCTCAACAAGATCCTGGCTAATGGAATCCAACAGTACATTAAAAGGATTATCCATCATGACCAAGTGGGATTCATCCATGGGAAGCAAGGGTGGTTCAACATTCGCAAATCAACCAATGTCATAGATTTTATCCAGAAAGAAAAATTCAAAAATCATATGATTCTCTCAATAGATGCAGAAAAAGCATTTGACAAAATACAGCATCCTTTCTGATTAAAACCCTTCAGAGTGCAGGGATAGAGGGTACATTCCTCAATCTCATAAAAACCATCTATGAAAAGCCTACAGCAAATATCATTCTCAATGGGGAAAAGCTGGAAGCCTTTCCCTTAAGATCAGGAACACAACAAGGATGCCCACTCTCGCCACTATTATTCAACATAGTACTAGAAGTCCTTGCAACAGCAATCAGACAACAAAAAGGGATAAAATATATCCAAATAGGCAAAGAAGTCAAAATGTCTCTCTTCGCAGACGACATGATACTCTATATGGAAAACCCAAAAGAATCCACTCCCAAACTATTAGAAGTTATAGAGCAATTCAGTAATGTGGCAGGATACAAAATCAATGCTCAGAAATCAGTTGCATTTCTATACACGAATAATGAGACTGAAGAAAGAGAAATTAGGGAATCCATCCCATTTACAATAGCACCAAAAACCATACGTTACCTTGGAATTAACTTAACCAGAGACGTAAAGGAACTCTATTCTAGAAACTATAAATCACTCTTGAAGGACACTGAAGAAGACACAAAAAGATGGAAAAATATTCCATGCTCGTGGATCAGAAGAATAAACATAGTTAAAATGTCCATGCTACCCAGAGCAATCTACACTTTCAATGCCATTCCGATCAAAATACCAATGACATTTTTCAAAGAACTGGAACAAACAGCCTTTAAATTTGTGTGGAACCAGAAAAGGCCCCGAATCGCCAAGGAACTGTTGAAAAGGAAAAACAAAGCCGGGGGCATCACAATGCCTGATTTCGAGCTGTACTACAAAGCTGTGATCACAAAGACAGCATGGTACTGGCACAAAAACAGACACATAGACCAATGGAACAGAAGAGAGAGCCCAGAAATGGACCCTCGGCTCTTTGGGCAACTAATCTTTGATAAAGCAGGAAAAAACATCCGGTGGAAAAAAGACAGTCTCTTCAATAAATGGTGCTGGGAAAATTGGACAGCTACATGCAAAAGAATGAAACTTGACCACTCTCTCACACCATACACGAAGATAAACTCCAAATGGATGAAAGACCTCGATGTGAGACAGGAATCCATCATAAATCCTAGAGGAGAACATAGGCAGCAACCTCTACGACATCGGCCAAAGCAACCTTTTTCATGACACATCTCCATAGGCAAGAGAAACAAAAGATAAAATGAACTTGTGGGACTTCATCAAGATAAAAAGCTTCTGCACAGCCAAGGAAACAGTCAGAAAAACTAAGAGGCAGCCCACGGAATGGGAGAATATATTTGCAAATGATGCTACAGATAAAAGGCTGGTATCCAAGATCTACAAAGAACTTCTCAAACTCAGTACACGAGAAACAAACAAATCATAAAATGGGCAGAAGATATGAACAGACACTTTTCCAATGAAGACATACAAATGGCTAACAGACACATGAAAAAATGTTCAAAATCATTAGCCATCAGGGAAATTTAAATCAAAAGCACACTAAGATACCACCTTACGCCAGTTAGAATGGCAAAAATTGATGAGGCAAGAAACAACAATTGCTGGAGAGGATGTGGAGAAGGGCGATCCCTCCTACATTGTTGGTGGGAATGCAAGTTGGTACAGCCACTCTGGAAACCAGTGTGGAGGTCCCTTAAAAAGTTAAAAATTGAGCTACCCTATGATCCAGCCATTGTGCTACTGGGTATTTACCCCAAAGATACAAATGTAGTGAAGACAAGGGCCATATGCACCCCAATGTTCATAGCAGCATTGTCCACAATAGCTAAATCGTGGAAGGAGCTGAGATGCCCTTCAACAGATGACTGGATTAAGAAGTTGTGGTCCATATATACAATGGAATATTACTCAGCTATCAGAAAGAACGAGTTCTCAACATTTGCTGCAACATGGACGGCACTGGAGGAGATAATGCTAAGTGAAATAAGTCAAGCAGAGAAAGACAATTATCATATGATTTCTCTCATCTATGGAACATAAGAACTAGGAAGATCGGTAGGGGAAGAAAGGGATAAAGAAAGGGGGGGTAATCAGAAGGGGGAATGAAGCATGAAAGACTATGGACTCTGAGAAACTGAGGGCTTCAGAGGGGAGGGGGTGGGGGAGGGGGATGGGCTGGTGATGGGTAGAAAGGAGGGCACGTATTGCATGGTGCACTGGATGTTACATGCAACTAATGAAACATCGAACTTTACATCGAAAACCAGGGATGTACTGTATGGTGACTAACATAATATAATAAAGAAACATTAAAAAAAAAAAAGAAGTAGCTAGTCCAAGCTAAGATATGCTGCAAGAATAAAGTAAGACTTAATTTCAAAATAATATAAAATATTGCATCAGGTTAAATACAACAGGTCACTGACACTAATTTCACCTAGTGCTTTTGACTTATGTGGGGATACTCGTAGATTAAACATTGCGTATGTGGCTCACTTCTCTGGTTTGTCTTTATTTTGTATTGAACAGTACTCTCCCATCTTTTCTCTCTGCTTCTATTGTTTCCTTTTACTCTATTTTCAAACCAGAAACCTGTTGAAATGTGATTTAAATTATGGCAGTGCTTTGCTCAACAACAGACTTTCATCTTACTTAGAATAATAGTCTTTATTATGACCTTCAGGTCTATATACTCCATGTAATCTGACTATACTACCTGACTCCCTTTTATTCACTGACCATGTGTCCCGCTACTCTCCTTCTGGTTCCTGCCAATCCAGTAACATCGGTCTTTTGGCTCACCCCTGAATTTCATTTCTACTGCCTATATGCATTTTTCCCCAAAGAACTATATGGCTTGCTTACTCATTGCTCTTAGTTTCTATCTTTGCAAAGCCTCCTTCACTATGTCCCAAACTTGATATCATTCATTCCTGCTTCATTTCTTTTCTCTTTACCACTTATCACTAATATGTGTGTGTGTGTGTGTGTGTGTGTGTATATACACTTATCTGTAAAATTTATCTGACTTATTGTCTCTACCCCAATAATGTAAGGTCTCCGAGAGCTGGAACATGCATCTCATTTGTTTATAATTGTATTTCCAGCACCTAAAACAGTGCCGGCCCATAGTCAATATTCAATAAATATTTGTTGAGCAAGGATCTGTTCCAACTTCTTACTATAGCCTCAAGGTTTTCTATAAATTCAGTTCTGCTTACCTCACCACTGTGCATTCTCACCTAAAGTTTTCTTTTTCTTTATTCCACGCGCTTGCTTCATAGTCCTCAAACAGCCAAGCTCATCCTTACCTTGCACCTTTATTTACTTTTGCTACTACCTGGAATATTCTTACCCCCAGAGCAGACTCTCTTGTAATTTTTAGATTTCTAAAAAGGACTTTCTGAACATGCTATGTAAAGAGAGTATCTAACCATAGCCTTCTTTGTTTTTTATACCCTGCCACTGTATGAAACTGCATTATATATACATCTTTGCCTGGCTCTCTGCTTATTTCCTATTTGTTTTCTTTGCATAAAAATGAGCTGGGAGGGGGGCACCTGGGTGGCTCAGTCGTTAAGCCTCTGCCTTCAGCTCAGGGTGTGATCCCGGCGTTATGGGATCGAGCCCCACGTCAGGCTCCTCTGCTGGGAGCCTGCTTCTTCCTCTCCCACTCCCCCTGCTTGTGTTCCCTCTCTCGTTGGCTGTCTCTCTCTGTTAAATAAATAAATAAAATCTTAAAAAAACAAATGAGCTGGGAGGAATTTGTCTTGTTCACCATGGCATTTCTAATGCGTAAAACAGTGCCTGGTACATAGTAGTACCCATTAAGTATTTGTTCAATAAATGCAGAGGAATTATGTCCAGGAGATATTAGGTGCTGATAATTCAAACGATACACATGAGGCTAGTTCTGTGGGGAAAACTGAAAAGTAAACAATGAGTGTATGATAAGCTCAAAGACAGAAGTAAGCACAATGAAGGTCTGTGCTTTTTGAAATGGTGACTTGAAAATAATGGTGCCAAATTGGGAGTAAATGTGACCGATGATTTTCTCTCCACACCCTCCCCACCTTCCACTCTACTGCATCTCCTCAAGAGCCCTGTCTCACCCTTCCCTGCACACTCCGTCTTCAGGATGTTATGGAAGACAAAGTGATGGTTTCACCATGCTTCCTATCAATTGCCAACGCTTCTCTCCAAAAAATGAATTCGGGATTAAAAGCTTTGATTAAGATACTGACAACTTAGGACTCCAAGGCTCCTCTTCACGAGACACTGGCTTTAGGGTTGTCAGAAGGAAACACTTCATGATGTCATCATCAGGAAGGAGCCACGGTACAAATACAGAACCATCAAAGCCAGAAGGGCCACGGAGAACTTCCTCAACTCCAGCACAGACACACTTCCACCGAACATTCACCCTCTCTCTGACCAAACCTGGTATACGGCAGGCTCTGGATACCTAGGCCTGGAATGAATGAACCAATAAAATGACCAGACAAGTAGAGTGTGATGAGCTAGAGTTGATGGAGTCGGGGGAATCCATGTGTATACTTTGCTCAGCCCCCTAAAAGTCTGGGGACGATGGCCATGTGGCTTATCCTTTGTTAGACTCATTGTCATCATCTTTAAAATGGAGCCAGGGATAGCATTCTCAAAAGGTTGTTCTAAGTGTAATAAATGTAAAACACTTGTCATAGTTCGGGCCACTTTCTAAGCACTCAATGATTATTAACTACTATTACTTCCAGGCTCCTTTACATGGACCAAATGGTCAAATGTTTTCCTGAGGTCTCTGGATTTAAGGGTCCTCTCTTTTTCCCTTCTAGAAGCTGGTACCTTATTCCACCTGTCTCACTGAGTGGGAATGAGCCTAGCAGAAGCAGTCCAGTCATTATTTCTTATTAGCCTCCGGGGAGAAAAGGCATTTCCTCTGAAACACATGGGCATAGACCTAAATGAGACACTAAAAATCCCTTAGTCCAGTTCTATCATTTTACAGATGAAGAATTAGTCTCTTGGGTAGAAAAAGGGCTTTTGTATGGAAGTACGTATTTTTCCAAGGGTCTTACCAGAGCCCTTTCGGATACAGAGAAGGGAATGGCCCAGCAGACGAGGGCTTAATGATTCAACTACTCTGAGTTCAAAGCAAGGAAACCGTCACTGAGTGCTCTAATTACCTAACGAAATATTATAGGGTGCATCTGTAAGCAATGTAACTGCCAAATACAAACCCTGACCTGAAGACACAGAACGCTAGGCTCATAATGTGACCTACTAAGCGATAAACACACACAGAACCAACTTCTGGTTTAGATCAAGGGACTGAATGTTACGATGTGTTGTGGGCAAGTATCAGTAAGTTTTAGGCATTCACAGAAACATGCACATTTCTCCTCTGAATGTGTGTGACATTTTCATCGCATTCAATTTTGCCACTCAAGTAGAGACTCTTAACTAATGGTGTGGCTAACTGATTTCCTGAAACGCGTGACAAATGGTTGTAGTTTTGGTATCTTTGACAATAAACTAACGGCTCAGTGATGGGCTCATTTGAAACAGTAACACACCCACCTTTGCCTCCACTTGGCTCTTAGGATTAGACTAAAAGGAAAAGTCAACACTGCTATCTATGACATAAGATAACTCCACAAGACTTGCAACCCGCCCACGACACATTAGAGTCTTTTCCCCAAGAGTCCATAATCAGGCAGTTCAGATTTTACAGTTAAAAGGGAATTTGAGAGCAGAAAAGGAGTCACAGGTTTTTCCATAGGTCCTTATGTCTTCCAAACCTCTAATTTTAAGGTAAAACAATTAAATACTGCTTTTCACTAGTAGGATAGCTGGTAAGTGACAAAGCCAAAGTCGCACACTCAGATCCCACTTCAAGAAAGGTTTTGCTCCCCAGCTGATGGGACTTTAATTGGCAGAAAGCCTCCACCTGCTAGTTCCTTTGGGTCCACCAAAGCTTTATAGCTACGTGTGGCCCAAGCCAGCAACTGGGCAGGGCACTAGGACAAGAGCCAAGCCATTTGTGTCTAGCACCCACTGCACTGCAGTTTGACGGACCTTCCTTCCCAGTCCTACCTTCTCCCCCTTGGCTTTCACAGGTCTTCCTCCCCAACACATTTCTGCATTCCTAACTCCGCCTCAGAGTTTGTTTCTCAGCAGTCTCAAGGAGCTCTCTGGAAATAGCTTTAATCTGGGAGGAAAACAAAGCTTGAACAGAAATAACAGGTGCCTAAGCCAAAGTTCTCAAAAGAGTTATTTAAGGGAGAAAATGAGAACCAGTAAAAATAAAACAAAATAATTTTTAAATACTGTTAAGTCCTGCCAGAAGTTTTTTAGAATTTATAAAGTAAAATTTATAGCACAAATAGGAAATGCACAGAATGAAAGCGATTACAATAAATGAAGGGTCTTCTAATGTCCTTTCAGGCAGAATAAAGCATCTAGCTGCTTCTGTGCTGTCAGAGCAAAAGCCCACACTAAGCACTCCTGCTGAAGAGCCACATTTAACTTGCACGTTGTCTTCTCTGTGTGAGGTGTGCCGGCCTCCAAGAACAGAAGTAGGGGGATGGATAGAAAGCTTTATGCATCATGGAAAGATGGTTTTCTAGGCATTATGTAAATTGCTGTGTATTTGAAATATGCTAATGCACACAATGTCATGTTGATATAATAACAGATGGCATTTTCATTTTGGGGAGAGATGCAATGTGATGTTGTTCTATCCTTGATGGAATCCTCCGGGAACCAGTTGGGTTGTCAGAGGACTTGGCATTAAAATAAAAATGTATATAATTTGGAAGGTAATGGACCTCGACAAATCCTTTCAAAAATACTATGACCTAGGAGTACTTCAATTATGGCTGTTCACTGCTTCTGGCTCTGCTCTGAGAGGAAGAAATCCAGTGATGCTCAAAAGTTCCTGAGAATTTCCAACTCTGTGATGCAAGATCTCAAATATGTTGGCTCTTCTTTTTGGAAATGCACTGAAAAATCAGAATTCTTTAAAGTCTCTGTATCCTCAGACCAAAAATTATCTTTTTCTGTAAAGAGCGACGTTGGTTCCACTCACTGCTACTTCTGATAAAAACTAAATAGGCTAAAATAAAGTTTTCCATCTAAATGCAGCCCGTTCAGACTTCAGTACAGAAATCAGCCATAATAACAGCTATAAAATCGAGCATTTGGTGAGTGTTGACTAGGTTCTAGGTACTTTGTTAAGTGTTCCGTTGTAAAGCATGTCAATTCTCAAATCACTATTGGATAGTTTTTATTGTCCCAATTTGATGATGAGATAACTCGCACAAAGTTATACAGTTAACAAGTAGTGAAATATGGATCTGAACCTTAGAGTGTTAAATTTCAAAGCCCCAACTTTTAGAAAGGCTAATAATGCCACAGCAAATGTTGGTGCAGCCAATGAGTTCCAAACAGGAAAGCAACATGTGCTATGAACTGAAAGAGGCGAGGGGAGGGGAGGGGAACAATGTGCTCTTGTGGCCAGAAATTCTGCCTAACCTCATTTTTTAAATTCCCTAGTATCAAAAACAGTGCTTGGCACTCATTGGTAGTGAACTATTTGCTCAACATCCACTCTTGAATTGTAATTGGGACACTGGTACATATGTAGAGAAAATATAAGTGCTGTGCATATGATTCTCACATTATTCTAGTATTTCTAAAAAAATAAATAAATAAAATGGCTCCCTGACTATAACATAAGGATTAAAAGAATGAGCAGCAGGAGCCTGTGAATTTGGCCTCGACTTAATTTTGGCTTTGTTCTTTATTAGCTGAGCAAGTTACTTAATCTCTGGGAATCCCGGTTTCCAAAAAGTAGGTATTTGAGACTCTTATAGGGGCATTGTGAAGATTAAATAACGTAACAATTGCAAAGTACTTAAAATACTATCTTCTATAGAATAAGCCCTTGATAATTGTAATCATCTTCCTCCCCAGCCTTAGTCATGTGTTCTTTATAATGGTATAGCAATAACTTTTACACTGAACTTACCGTTTTGGTTGTAGTTCAATTGTTTTGATTGTCAAATCCATTGACCCAAATGGAATGTTGGATGTGATCAATAGCTTTGCAATCAGAAGTGGCAACTGAACTTTCTGAATCACAGGGCTTTTTTGTTGTTCTTCCTTCATAAGCAAAATTAAAGAAGACAACCCTCGGAGTAAATTTGGAGGCCATTTCTTAAATCTGATACCTCATAAAATATTTTACTTGATCCCTCTTCACTTTGAGTTTATAAAAATGCTATCAAGATGTGAAGACTACAAAGTGAAGAAATACAGTCAACTGCTCCAAGCTCCAAAGCCAGACAGAAGTAGAGCTGATGATGTGTGTGTGCTTGTGTGTAGATGTGTGTGTGTTTGCGTGTATGTGTGTGTGGGTGTGTTTCTTCTTATGTGAATTGCCTATTCCTTTTCTCTGCCCATTTTTACTAGGGTATTCAACTTTTAATTACTAATTTGTAAAAGCTGTTTATATGTTACCGGTATTATTTACCCAACGCACTGTTCCATGTAATTTTTCTGGTTTGTCATATTTTTAACTTTGTTACTATTTTTCTATATAAAATGTTTAAACTTTTATGAGAGGAGATTGATCTTTTTCATTACAGTTCCTAGCTTTGATGAAATACTTTAAAATCCTCCTTTATCTCAAGAGTACAGAAATAATTACCTAACTTTTTCTCTAATCCATCTGGAAAAATCCAAAGCAACCTAAAATCCCATCAATATTGGAATGATTAATGTATTTGGGTGAGTAAATTATGGGTAATTTTTCAGTTTCTTCTTCAGACCTTTGTGAATTAACTACATGAGGATCTTTCTATTGCGTTAAGTCCATCTAAACTTTCTCCACCAAGAAAGGGAATTTTCTGGCTCATGAATTTGCCTAGTTCAGGAGGAGTCCCTCTCCAGGAGAAAAGGTTTCAGGCCTCACTGACCAGAACCAGGTTTTTCTTTTTCACCTGACTTTTCATTTAATGGCTCTGCTTCTTCTCCTTCTTTTATAGACACAATCTCATCTTACATTGTGTGTGGTCAACACTGAAAAGCTCTTGTAGTTTCTTCTAAGGAAGTAGGCTTTCATGTACCTAGAAGCCTGTGTCTTAGTTCATTGGCAGTGTTTAGGTCATGTAAGCCCATCCCCGATCTAATCTTAATGGCCCTGAGAAACTTGCATTGCTTAAAGCCAATCAAGACCCATCCCTGAAGCTTAGAATGAGGTCAATCTCATCAACTATATTACTAAGAATAGGGTAAATATTTTGAGAAGCTAAGTCCTGTCTGTCAAGAAAAAAAAATGAATAAATGCCAATGATGTAGCAAATTGTCTCTATAAATCTCTCTTGCTTGCCATATATATTTATATGAAAAGAGTAGGTGCTAAAACAAAATAAAAACGCTAATGAAGTAGTTTTCTTCTCTCAACCAGTGTCTTCCTAGAATAAAGACAGGAGTTATTTCTGGAAGTGCAAATTCTAAGTCATCATCTCTAGCATCCCTGACTTTGCTCTAGACTCTGTGGTCCTCAGAAATGTCATTCATCTGCTTAATTAGCCCTGAAGGAAGCACTCGCTTCAAATGAGGAGCAACAGCATCTCTGAGGAGGACATAATAGCATTAACAATGGCAACTTAAGTAATAGTGCTTTTAAAGCTGATTTTTAAATGAGACTGAACCCAGAACTATTTCCACTCATTTGGTTTTCCACATCTCACCACCATCCCGATTTCATCACCTCAAACCACAACAACAGTCCTCATCATCTAGGAGGCAATTAATTCTGTAATAATTTGTTGGCTACTAATAAAACAGCAAAGTTGTAATAATACTGCAATCATAAGTATGATTCTAATACATAACTATTTGGATTTTGTGCTTCCTTATGGTTAGAACAAGAACTCAAACTAGTTTTTTTTTTTTTTTAAGATTTTTATTTTTATTTTATTTATTTGAGAGAGAACGTGCGCAAGAGTGCATAGGTAGCAGGTGGGGGGTGGGGTGCAGAAGGAGAGCAAAAAGCAGCCTCCCCGTTGAGCAGGGAGCCTGAGACACCAGATCCCAGGACCCTGACATCATGACCTGAGCAGAAAGCAGACACTTAACCTACTGAGCCACCCAGGTGCCCCTCAAACTAGTTTTTTTAAGAGGTATTTCCATGCAAGTACTCACATGTTTGAAAAAAAATAATTGAGAAACAGGGGAAAGAGAGAGAACTAAAGTGAGAGTTAGTTGACCCTAAGGAGAGAAAGTATAAAGTTCTACTGTTTGATTGATCCAAATTATAATACCTCTGCCAGAATCGTTAATAGTCTCCATCCAGTTGACTGAAGAGATGAACTGTGAATAGCTTTGTTTCATCATTCCAGTTTACATCATTACCCTGGTTTTCTGCCAATAAGCCTATTCTCTTAGCTTTGTGCTTTACTTTACGCTCAATTCTTTACCTCAATTTACTAATCTTCATCACTATTCCCAGGTGCTTCTCACATTTTGGTCGGTTATATAAATTTTTCATAAATAACAGCATATGTATAGTGGGCATATGCTGTTTGGCCAACCCACTTTTATTTGGAGAACTAAACTTCCCTGTATCATACTCAATAATGCTCTTCGTCACAGATGTCGGATTACTTTCCGTATACAGAAAGGAACCCAGGTTCCTGGTAGTTAATCAGTAACTGTTACTCCTGACAAGGAGATGAGCTCCAGAGTGAGTTGAGGTATGCAAAAGCACTGGAGTTATGTGTCTTTTGGTCCATGAGCTGTAACGGTATAGGCTTCTGGTGGTCTCTTTCCTACAACGTAGGATGATTCTGCCAGAGAATGAAGCTCAATAAAGCAGATACCCACAAAGGGAAGAAGAGCTGGGTGACAGAAAAACACAGAAAGACCACAGTTTTGGGATTCCTAGATTCAGCAGAGTCTAAAGGCAAATCTTCTTCTGGATCCTCTAAGCACATGAGCCAAGTATTCCCTTTTTAACCTAACCATTATGAGATGGGTTTCTATTCCCTTTTTTAGCCTAACCATTAAGAGATGGGTTTCAACTGCCACGAAAATACTTAGAACCAATACCACACTTCTATGAAATGTATCTTTTCCCTATTTTTTAATGTTTCATATTAAGTTGCACTTAATTCATATTTAATAGCTGTTAGTTGAATTTAAGTTCATAGTAATTCTAAATCAGAACTGGTATACAAAACAGAATGTGGAAAGGGCCACATGTGAGGGTAAGGATGGCAGTGGGGGTAGTGATGGTGACAGGATTTAAGTGACATGAAAGTTTTTGAAGATGACTATTCATTAGTAATGTGGAAAGAGCCTGTCTTCAAAATACACAGATCCTCCTGTAAGACTTTGTCCATAATGTTCTTCTGTTGCTAATGCAATTTCAGAAAAATTGTTGGGTTTATATACATAGAGATTCTCTCATGGAGAGATTGTCTCAATACATTTATTGAGAGGCAGAGGCAGTGCATGTAGACGAAGTGGACTGCTTGCGATGGGGTCACTGACAATCTATCTTCTCTGATCATTGAAGGCATTCCCTACCCCAGCTCTACCACTACAGAATAGCGAGACCGTTACTTCCTGACTCTTCCCAAATAAGAGATTTACACCAGCTGTACTATGTGCGCATGTCTCACCACACCTACACAGGCCCAATCTATACCAAATTATAGACCTCAGTGTGCTGCCGAAACTGTTCTAGAGGCTTGGGCCATATAAAAATATCATCTTGATAGCAGCATAAACTTGTACGTGGGCAGGAAGAAAAAGTAGTTGGAAGTGCTGTTTCTACGTTAGGAGCTTGAGGTTAAGATCCATCCTTCTGCACTCCCTGATAACAGATGAACCATGAGCAAGACCACATAGCCTGCCCAAGTTTGATTCCTAACCTGTGAAATGAGAATGATAGTGCCTCACCCAAATAGCTACTGTAACAATTACATTAGAAAATGCTACACAGGCTTTTTGCCAGGATACAAAGTTCTCCCTAATTGACTGAAGATATAAATACGTATATGTATGCACCTATTTTTTAATTAGAACCTGGAATTAGAGTTGTAAGGGTAGTGAAAACTCTAAGTTCTCAGTTTATTAATGATGAAACAAGCAGCTCAGAGTGAAAAACACCATGGACCCAAAATAACACAATCTGATAACAGCAGAAGCAAAACAAAATCCCAGGTTTTTGTTATTTCCAACAATGTGAGTTCTCTATGCAACTGGAGGCCTTTCCTCCAGAGCCTATGGACATAAACCATAAACCAAACATCCGTCTAAATAGCAGTGGTAGGTTGGAGGCCTATCTGGAAAACCACATACCACTTACACATACACTCACATTGGGATACCCCTCTAAGCTAGTCTTCTTAAAACTAATTCTTCTGCTTTGCCAGTGACAGACTTCCTCTGTTTTTCAGATTTCTCTTAAATGGAATCACTACTCCTCTGCTTTATGTTCTGCCTGTAGAGTCCCTCCTTCTCCCTTCCCCTTGCCAACCTGCCTGTGTATGTGTGCATTATTTTAGTTGAATTCGTGCTTCTAATTCCGCATACACCAAACAGACGATCACAACTACCTCACACACTAATTAGGTCTTCAGTGGTGTCACCATATAAGCTTAATTTACTGGGATTGTTCAGCCTTTTCCAAACTGTTTTTTAATCCACTTTTCCCACCATGCCCATCCCTTACGAAGTGTGATTCCTGAGTTTGTGGCCATATAAGGAGCCCATGTGGGAGTCTGGAAAGATAAGCCATAAGCACCTGTGTTTAGGCCCTGCTGACCAACTTGGCAGGAAATGGGGCATTGCTTCAGCAGAGACTCAGCTCCCCCCATGAATGTGATCTTCATTTAATGAAATTTGTTTTCGGTGGTAAACATTTTTTTTCTCTTGACCCAAATGCCTCATATCAGCCTGAAAAAAAGCCTTTTTCAATTCTTTCCAAATGTTCTGTAACGATGAGATAACTCACTTTTTTTTTCCTTCCAAACCAATTGACTTTGATTCACTTTTGATTTTTTTATATCGTACTTAAAAAGCCAAAGCTCCTGAATCCGTAATACAGGGCTGCATTTTCTGTCCTAAACAATTATTTACAGAGCGTGGGAACACATGTCACTTAGGAGTACAGGAGTTGAACTGCTTGTCTTTTAACTCGAGAAAATGGGGCTGAAAGAAGTCATGGAGGAGAAGAAAAAAAAATCATCTCATAAGGGACCAGGTAAAATCACTGCTTTCGGAGCCAGAAGGAACCTCTAAGTTGGGAGCATATGAAGAGAGAACACAGTATTACCAGGGTCACATGCACTGACGGAGAAGAGTATCAAACCATATAGCACGGAGCCATGTTAAAACGTTAACACAAATAAAGAGATCCGTAATTCTGGAATTGTTGGCTATCATAAAAATCCATGGTACACATCATATGATATGGGTATTCCTCATCACACCATGTCGGCAGTTACTCACTACCTTTATGCAGAAGGCTCTAATTCTCAATGAACAAAAATATCTCACAGTCTAAAACTGCTGTAGCAAGTGACTATTAGAAAGGATTTTGTAAATACAACAGGAATAAGTAATCCAAGAAAAAGACTTATTAACTACTAAGAACTGACTGTTATTAGAAGAGAGGTGGGTGTGGGGGATGGGTAAAAACAGGTGATGGGGACTGAAGAGCACACCTGTCCAGATGAGCACCGGGTGATGTATGGAATTGCTGAATCACTGTATTGTACACTGAAACTAACCTAACACGAACACTGTATGTTAACTATACTGGAATTAAAATTTTAAAAAAAAAAGAGTAAGAAGAAAAATAAAATACTTGTATGTGGACCAGAATGTCAGAAGACTGTTGGTAACAGATCTGTACTAAACGTGGATAAAGCCTGGCAGTATCACAGCACAGAGATTGAAAATAAACCTCATCTCACAAGTCAGCTATGATATGCTGATTTAGGTTTCCTGCAGTGATACACAGAGAGGGATTCTCAGGCTGCTTCTATGTTTGATATAATCTGTTAATAATTTTAGTTACAGAGATGGAAAAGGCAGAAAGGCATGGTGGTCCATGAGCCACATTATCCACTTTGTCCTGGTACTTCCCTCTCCTTAAAATCTTCTCTATTTACTGGTACTCACCAATCACACTATAAATAGTTGTTTAATTAATGTTGCAATGAGCCAAAAACTCTGCCCTATTGGCTCTCTTTATCTCTGTTCTCCTTTGAGTCCTTCTTCCAGGGTCCACAACATGCAGATTGGATATTCTAACACATAGTAGATCTCGGATTCTAAAAATGCCTAACTATTTCACTGCACTCAAGTCTTTGTCAAATCCTGTGTTCTCACGGAGCCCTACCTAACTTTCCTATTTTAAGTTGCACTCATCCAATCTACTCTTTTTAAAATCCGATTCCCTCATACTATACGAACATCTTCTATTAAACCTACTGGTCATTACCAGTCTCCCAAGCTAGACTATAAACTCCGCTAGAGTAGGAATCTTTGTTTTATCACAGAGGCTTAGTAGATACTCAATGATTATTTATTAAATGAGTAACTTTTTACAGTTAACGTTTTCTACCCAATTGCTTCACAACCAAGCATTACGAAATTGAAGGCTGTATTCTCTTTCTTTTGTATTTTCCTGGGACTTACAGCAAAGCACTAGGAATAGGCACTTCACTGAACATTACTAATTTGGCTTGACTTCACTTTAATAAGCCATTTATCATGCTATGCACCACTACCACAATAATAGGAAATATTTTTCAACACTTAATGTGTGCTAGGCACTATGCCAAATGATTTAAGAATATTATCTCATCTAATCATCACAAAACTGAAACAGTTACATTCATTATCCTCATTGTACAAATGAAGAGAGTGAGGGTGAAGGGGCCTCACCATTTTTCTCAAGTCAGCACAACTAGTAAGTGGTTTGCAGTTAGGCCGCTGACTTCAGAGCCCCACCGTTTAACCCCTATACAGATGAAGTACGGATTTTGGAACATAGTTTAAGACTCCCAGATTGGAACTACGTTTCTGATTCTGGTTCTACTTGATGCTATGTGATTCCCTTTCTTTCTTTCCTGACCAGTTTTTCCGACCTGATACTGAGAGATTATTTCTACCTAAGCTAAAAGAACTTACAAAAGAAAAATAAAACAAAACACCACCAACAACAACACCTTCTTTTGGAAGGTGCTTCAGATGGCTAAAAGGAAAGCTTCCTCTAGATTTCCAAATAATGCAAAGGAAAATATTAGTTTGGTTCATTAGCAACCCACTGCTACAGGAGAACTGGATTACAGTTAGCAGAAAAACAGCTCTTAAAATGTCAGAAGCTAAAATTCAATGAGAAACACTCAGAACCCAAAGTGAAGAGAGCTGGAGCAGGAGGCTGGGGCAGCCCATGCTTTCTGAGAGATGGCAACCATGGTACCGAGCTGGGGAAAGTGGGATTAATCCCACTCAGGTAGACCGGCCGAAAAATCACAAAGGCTAATAGTATTTCTGAAGCCAGTTCCTCCGGTGGTATGAGATCGAAATAGCAGAGATAACCTTAAATGGCCTCTACAAATATTAAAGAGAAAATAAACATGTCACCTAACAAACATTAACTTCCAAGGCAGGAAATTAGCATATTCATGAATTCAAGTTCTGTTTATTTTTCTATCATCCAGAATCATTTGAGAAAACCAAATCTTTCATTTGGCTAAGGCCTGATCACTGCCAGCAACAGAGTCTTGTTCCATAAAAAGAGGCACGTTCCTTTGTATGAGGAATAAGATTTCATGCAAAGACTACCATCAGAATCACTGTCCAATAAAGTGTTACTGAACGTAGAAAGCTAACAGGAAGCAAAGGAAGTTAGAGCTGTTCTACCTCTTTCTACAAATTTGCTACATTTTCCTCTATTAACCAGCACCCTGTCCTTAAACTTAGTATTTCCTACTACGTTTATTTTTTCTTCCAAATAGAGTATTTTATATCTTTATTCTAGCACCTATGTGTCTAAGTGAAAACCACAATGGGCTATTACCTCCACTAGTTAGGATGGCTATTATTCAAAAGTAAAAAATATCATGTGTTGGGAAGTTTGTGGAGGAATTGGGACCCTTGTACAATGTTGGAGGAAATGCAAGATGATGCTGCCACTATGGCAAACGGTATGGAAGTTCCTTAAAACTGAAATTGTGGGGCAACTGGGTGGCTCAATTGGTTAAGCATCTGCCTTTGGCTCAGGTCATGATCTCAGGGTTCTAGGATCAAGCCCTGCATTGGGCTCCCTGCTCAGTGGGAAGTCTGCTTCTCCCCCTCCCTTCCCTCTGCTCATGCACACTCTCTCTCTCTCTCCCCTCTCTCTCAAATAAATAAAACCATTAAGAAACAAAACAAAACAAAACAAAACAAAAACCCTTAAATTGAGCCTGGCCAGCTCAGTCAGTGAAACATGTGACTCTTGATCTTGGGGTTGTGAGGTCAAGTCCCATGGTGGGTGTAGAGATTGCTTAAAATATTTAAAAAAAAAAAAAAAAAAAAAAAAAAAAAAACTAAAATTGACCTACCATATGACGTTGCAACCCATCTTCTGGGTATATATCCAAAGAATTGAAATCAGTGTCTCAAAGAGGTATGTGCCTTCTTATATTCATTGCAGTACTATTTATAATAGCCAAGACATGGAAACAACCCAAGTGCCCATTAACAGAAGAATGGATAAAGAAAACATGGTACATTCATTCAGTAGATTATCCACTTTAAAAGGGAAAAAAAAATCCTATAACTTGTGACAACACGGATGAGCCTAGTAGATAATATGACAGTCACAGGACAAGTACTGCATGATTCCACTTCTATGAGGTTTTTAAAACACTTAAACATAGAAGTGGAGAATACAGTAGTGATTGCCAGGGGCTGGGGGTAGGGGGAATGGGAAGTTATTCAATGGGTACAAAGTAGCAGTCTAGATAACCAAGTTTCAGCAATCTAGTATTTATCATAGTGCCCACAGTGAACCACATGGTGTTGTACGCTTGAAAATTTGTTAAACGGGTAGCTCTCATGTCAAGTGTCCTTACAAAACAACATCAAACAGCAATGAATATGAAAAAAACCACCAACAACAACCAAAAAGGGACACAAAAGAAATTATGGAAAGTACTGAGTATGTGTATTACCTTGACTGTGGTGATATTATCACAGATGTTTGCATTTATCTAAGCTTAATAAATTGTACACATTAAATATGTGTAGTTCTTTGTACATAAGTCATATCTCAATGAAGCTATTAAAATTATAATTGTGGTGCATATATATCAAAGGATATATAAATACTGACATTATAATTTAGGAACACACTGCTATTTGTCTTTTTATCAAGGTAATTAGGGAATTCTTCCCCTAGGATGTGAGATAAGAGGTGAATTTTATTCATCAGTAAACAAATATTATTTCGGTACCTATTATATGCCTGAAATTATCCTAAAAACTAAGGGATGATACTAAAGAAGACAGGTAAGCTTCCCTCAAAAAACTTATTTTCTCTTCAACTAAATTATAAACAATTAACTTTCTCAAGTTAATATATAAAGTAATTTCAGATAGTGATAAGCACTGTTAAACCATTACACCCTGACTAGTGGTGGAATGGTCATTTAAATTTGAATTGAGATGAGATGCATAGGCGCCAATAGAATCAAGATCTTGGGTAAGAGTATTTCTGCAAAGGTAAGAACTTTGGCAACTCTGATGCCAGAATGGGATTAGTACATTCAAGGAACATTCTTCTCTTGCTCTCTGTATTCTAGCTGTGTTGACCTGTACTCCCTAAAACGTAACAACTATTTCTTCCTCAAAAACATGCTGTTCCCTTTTCCTGCATTTTGTCCCACCTAGCCTCCTACTAGATCCCTATAGGGATGATTCTTTCACCTCATTCTGTGCGTTTAAATGTCACTTCCTCAAAGAGCCCTTCTATGGCCAAGTGTATCTAAAATGTGACCCACCTTGCAAAGAATTGTCCGAGCCCTGAGCTGCTCGATATGAGCAGCCACCAGTCACACACATCTATTTAAGTCAACTGAAGTTAAACAGAACTAAAAATCTAAATATTCAACAACACTAGCCAATTGCAAATGCTCAATACCTACAGGTGACTACTGTATCGGATGGCACAGAGAACATTTCAATCATTACAGAACTTTCTGTTGGACAATGCTATTCTAACTTGCTCTAACCCTTGCCGAGCACTTGTCACCACCAGCTTGTATTTATTTACTCATTAATTTTCCTCTCCACTTTAAAATCCGTGGAGGCAGGGAATGTCAGTACTAGCTGTTTTATTTATGTATTTCTAGTGCTTAAAAGAGGACCTGCTGGTAATTAGGCACTAATTAGTTGGATGCATCAATGAAAGGCTGCGTGACTAGAAAACAATGAACTAGTAAAATGACCATTCTTGTCTGACATCTCATCTGTCAAAATTTTTATTTTTGAATTTTTTTGAATCACAGTATTTAAAAATTCAAAAAAATAATGAACCCATTTTTTTTTTTGGTCACTAAGTGAATAATTTACATGTAATTTTTTTAAACATTTTGGCATTTCACTTTCAAGTGTCCTAGTATGCTCAACATGATATGTAACTATAACTAAAGGAGAGTATTTTATGAAACTAGATATAGAACTGAGCTGGGAACAGATCATGTAGACCCTTAGAGGAGAATAGGTTTATCCTATAAAATAAAGTAGTATGTATTTATTCTAATTGCAGTGGGAAGTCACTGAAGGGTTTAATATGGCATATGATTTATCTAATTTTATTTTATTTATTTTAAAGATTTTATTTATGTATTTGAGAAAGAGAGAGCAAGAGAGGGCATGAGTGGGGTGAGGGGTAGTGGGAGAAGCAGGCTCCCCATTGAGCATGGAGCCCGATGTGGGACTCAATCCTGGGACTCCAGGATCATGACCTGATCTGAAGGCAGACACTAACCAACTGAGCAATCCAGGAGCCCCTGATATATCTAATTTTAAAGCTAAGTTACAATAACCTAGGGGAAGAAAAGGAACTTGGAAAGACTAACTTCCCTAAAAGAACAGCCATAATATGCAGGATCCCAGGTAAGACTGCAGGTGGATGGATCTCAGTAGTTAGGAAGAAAGTGGCAAAACATTAAGTTTAATCAGTAAACAGTGACCAGGTTCTGGGTGCCACAAAGGACAGGTATAATATTTGTTTCATTAGCATAGTAAGAAGCTAGAGAAGGAGCTTAAGCTGAAAAGTAACATAACTGGTTTTGCCTTTCAAGTGGAGTGCTTTGGAGACAGTGAAGAGAAAGGAATGTCAGAAAGTAGTAAGGGAGGGAAGTGAAAACAGTAGGTTGGCTCTTCTATGCCCTGATAAGAGAAGATGATATTGTAGAACAGTGGTAGAACAGTGAAATGGAGAATTATGGGTGGTTTAGTGAGATATTTGGGAGCTATAATCTGTAAAACTCGGTCATTAGCTATGGGGCAAGAAGACTGTATATTTGACTTGAATGGCTGAGTGACTGTTGGTACCCCTTAGTCAAATGAGAAGCTCCAAAAGGAGTACCTGTGAGGGGGAAGGTGAAGACTTCCATTTTAGTCAAGCTGCAGCTCAGGCACCTGCAACACATCTAAGGTGAAATATCCAGTTAATCATTAGATACGAAGGCTGAATGTCAGGAGAGAATTAGAGATATACATTTGAGGCTATTGGCATATAGGTGTTAAAAGAAATAGTGGCTATGTCTGGGGTCACTCTGCTCCTAAGGAATGCCATCATTCTAAAACAACATTTTTAGAGATAGATAGGAGAGCTCAGATACAATTTAGTCCAACTCTCTTATTTCTGGAATTAATAAACTATGTGTCCAGAGAGAGGATATGATTTGTTAAGGACCTCGTAGCAGAGATTAAGTGTTAGAGAGAAAGAAAAAAAAATGTGGCAGGGGGCTGGTGGCATTCAAAATTCATCTGTCCCAAATGCAGTCCAGCATCTTTATACTGTACTATGTATCTAACTACACTGCAGCTTGAAAACCCCATAAAATAAAACGGCATCTTAGCTTACTTTATTTATATGTAAAAGTTTTCTGATTTATGAAAGATCACATTAAACCTATGGATTGGTACAGGAATACTATGTGATTGTGATTAATTACAATCACTAAAAGTTCAAGTTATTGTTGTTATTAATTAGTTTAATGAAGCATTAATTTAGATTGAAAATATGATACGAGTATGGTTTTATTTTGAGAAATCAATATCTCATTAACAAGTTACTGCTGTATCTATGGGCATCACTAGATTAATCTCTTAGTGTAAAAGAAGCAACATTCCAAACAGCAGAAACAAGACTTAAATTCATGAATGTTTTTATGTTTATTTGAAAGGAATACATTTTCATTCTGTAGAAAATGCATGACCACTCTAGTTCTATCCCTCTCTTTGGTTCTAATAATTCTGGAACATGGTCCCTTTCTTAGTATTTATGATAATGGAAATTGCTTTGTGTAGGGGACACCTGGGTGGTGCAGTTGGTAAAGCATCGGACTCTTAATTTTGGCTCGGATCATGATCTCAGGGTCATGAGATGGAGCCCCACATCGGGCTCTGGACTGGGCATGGGGCCTGCTTGAGAGTCTCTCTCTCCCTATCCCTCCCCCTTCCCTGCTCTCTCTCTTAAAACAAAAGCAAACAAAAAAACCCAACAAGAACAACAACTAACTAACAACATAAATGAATGAATGAATGAATGAACGAACGAACTTTGTGTAAGACCAGGACTCTTATCAATAAGTGAATATGCCATCTCATTCCCTTCTAAGCTATGGAAAAAATCAGATTAACTCTCCATTCTTATGAATTTCAAAATTAAATCAGTTAAAGAATTCAATCATTGAAAGATCTTGGTCATGTCTCCAACTTGATCCTCTACCATCTCCCTTGCTCTCACTATATTCCAGTCACACTCATCTTTATGTTTCTTGAGTGTTGCAAGCTCATTACTGACTCGGGGACCCTACACTCACTATTGCCTCTGCCTGACATTCTTTGTCCTCAGATCCTTCCACAGCTAGACCATTTTTGTCATGAAGGCATTCGTTCAAGTACACTTTCACTGACGCATTCCCTAACCACCATATCTAATGCAAATCCCCCTGCCCTTAGTTACTCTATTCCATTTTCATCATCTATATACATTTATAGTAGCTATCACTTTGTTATAAAACTATCTTGTTTATGTACTTTTTAAACATAGTTTCCCTGTCTCTCCCTCTAGAATCGCAGCTTCATGGGGCTAGGGACCTTGTGAATGAATAGATCTAACCCATCTCCTTCACTTTCTAGTTTGGAAGCCTGTGGTCCACTAATCCATCATAGTGCTGAGGCAAAAACCCTAAATTTTTCACTTGGAGTCAGGCACTCTATCTCACACACTATTTTAATCTATTTCATCTGAAGGGGTCCTGCTGGGGACATTCAAGTATTTTTTTAAATTTATAAATAAGAACTATAATAAGATGATAAACAACATTTACTTAACACCATGTAGATGTTACTCGTACTAAGTATTTTATATGGGTTAGCACATGAATTGTTTGCAGTAACTTTAGGCTAGTAAGCCTTACTCTTAGATTTAGAGAAAGGGAGAAACAGACTCAAACAGATATCTAAGTAATGTGCCCATGTTCACACAGCTGGGTCTTTTTGTTTTATATTGTTTTTAATGATTCCAAACACCAATATCATAATTATTTTGCTATGTTATGTTGTGTAAACTTTATATTTTATTGGGAATTGGGGGAAAAGGAATCTTCCAAGAAAAGCAAACCTGGGAATAAAAAAGTGTATCAGACTGGCTAGATTTGTATTCTTTGCAAGTCACAATGTGATGACAATATCAGCAGGAGCTTTCAGTAGGTTATATCATATTGATCCCTAGACCAGTAGGCTGCTAGAAAGGTCTATGGCCTGAGGCTTGCTGATAGATTGTCCATCACTATAACTTCTAAAGTGCCTAATGGAGAAATGTCAGCATTTGGGCCCCAAGGATAAAAAGATTAATAAAACTCGCAAGCTCATATTTCACATGTATTTTTCACCCCAAAATAAAATGAATCCAAACCCTGCATTCATCAAATTGATTTTTCTGTGTGTTAACATTAGAATTTCCTTTCAAGGTCCTCAAAAGTTCCTAAATGTCACAATAAATAATAGACTTAAACAGATTATTTAATGTAGAAAAAAAAGAGACTCTCTTTAAGTTCTTTTCCGAACAACAGAACCATTGATTATTTTCAGGGTTGTACAAAGTTAAAGAAATTTATTTTTCTCTCCCCAAGACCAAAGTGAGAAAAGGAGGAATCCACTGAGTCCTGTGTTATTTTTAATTCAACTAGAGAAGCTAGATTATAAATATTTATATTGACATAGATTTTAAGCTTCATTTTTTCACAATGTCTAAAAACAAATAGGAATACATTAACGTCAAAATAATTTTAATATCTTAGCTCCTTCTTTCAAAGAGCCTAACAACCTTAGAAAGCATCCCTAAACCCCTTCTCTTTCCTTGGTCCTTAAAGAAAACAGAGATTTTTTTCCCCCCGTATCTTTTCATTCTCCTTCCAAAATAATTCATTTACGATTTCCCATTGACAGTTCATTTAATAGGTTCTAATCTATCTGTTAGGAACAGAGTTCTCCATTTAATGAGCTATAGGAAGAATGACAGTGTGATGGAGGGAGAAGGGCACTAGTTATAGTCTTCCTTAGAAGAGATGGGACATCTTGTGGTGCCTCAGTTTCCTAATGTGTAGGAACACAGAAAGTGAACCCAAGGATGACTTTCTCCCTCAAGTGACCTTATCCTTGGACTTAAGAGCCTCCTTTCCTCTCATCCCATGGAAACCCCTTCAATACTATTCCAAAGCATTCAGTGTCATGGAAACACTGAAACGTATTTCAAATGCATGTATATGTGCATCATCATGTTTCTTTTCTAGGTTACAGGACAACAGTTTTATTTCATTGGATTCCAAAAAGAGTTCATGACAACCCCCTCCTGCTACAGCTGAAAAACCACTGTCTACTTTCTAGCTGTACCCAGGAGAGGATATATCTCAGAGTAGTGAAGAGAACATATTCTAGATTTAAACTCTTGGATTTCAATTATACTCTTTAAAACACTAATTTTCTGACCCTGCACAAGTTACAAAATGTCTTTGTCTATCAGTTCTCTTTTCAATTAAACAGTAAAATTAGAAAATAGAAAATTCTTATAAGATTCCTTCCAAGGTTTAAGTGAGATTCTATAGGCACATGTTCGGCACATACTGAACGCTCTATACTATTTTTACTTATGTTTTAAAATAAAACGGCCATATGGACCAGATCGTGCGTTTACCTTTTGAATATGTAAGTAGGAAATACTAGACCGTCAATAAATATATGTGAAATGCATAAATGAATGAATAGACAAACTAAGGCTTTTGGTTAGGTCAGTGAACATCTAACTTTGACCAAAATCAGAGATGAACCATCTCGTCTCAAGTCGTGCTGACTAGTGAAGGAGGGTTAGAGAGAAAGCTGAAAATGCTCTGTCATTTCATCTTTTTGCCATTTCTTTCCCTAGTACCAAAGCACTCATGCAGTCTTACCATGTAAACAAACAGCCTGCTAAAAATCATCTGTTTTATTTCTTTGCACTCACAAATATATTTCCCCCAAGTCACTAACCCAAATGTACTGTCTAGGTAATGTTTTTTAAATAACTTAAACTAACGTCCCTAGTACCTCAATTTTTTCATTCAGAATGTTCATTCAAGGTGTCATACTGATGCATTAATACCTATAAAAATGAGGATAAAAAATGTGTGTGTTTTGTTCTTGTAGACTAACTGAGCACTGTTGTTACTATTTCAATTATTAGTAGTAAGTGCTTAGCAGACATCTGTTAATGCTGGAGTTTTCAGCAGTCTTGTTCTATAACAGCTGGAGATCTTAAATAATGATCTCCGAATACTAAATTCACCTTTGAAGTGCATTTTGTACTCAACCAATTTGAGGCATTTTTTCACACATCTTAATTATTCCAGACTTCAGACATGGTTTGGGTACATTAGAAAGAGCCAGATTCAAGGTGGCCATATCATGGGTAACTGTTCCTCTTTTAATTAGCAGTGAGATTTCTGAACAACCCTTACAATCCCCAGGCCTTGGTTTCCGCATTTGAAAAATTAAGGGTGGGTGTAGTTGTCTATGTTGTTGGCCAAATAATCCTGTGATCTTACCTCTGTAAGTTAATGACAAGAAGTTAATAACTGGAGTATCTTTAAAAAAAAATAAGTCCCAAAGAGTTCCTGTTAAATCAGCCCAAAAATATGAACATGCTTTGTTTTGTTCTTTAATTCATGGATGAATTTAGATGAAATAGCTTAGCACTGACAAATGTCACTCTTAAGTATTTATGCAAAGTAAGTCTCATGTTATCGAAGTCAGGAAAGTATGCTGATGGTAGGTATGCAACCATTTTATACCTAGCTTGATACACTTTATATTCCTCCATCAAACATTTAAAGAGCACTCACTATGTAGCAGCCATCAAAAAGAGAAGTAAGTCTCACATAGTCTCAGCCCTTAATAACTCGGAACACTGGGGATTTAGGTGAAGACTCTCAAGTTGAAAACAGGAAGATGGTGAACTAGGAAGCCCCAGACCCTCTTTCTCCCTACAGAGACATCAATTAAACAATAGTTAGGGACCAGTTCCCATTGTGAGAAATTCAGGAAACAGTTAAAAGTTTCCTGCACCCAGATGACTGTGAAAGCAACCACACTGAAACCAGTAGGCAAATTTGTGGTACTCACCATGGACCACCCTCCCAACTCAGCATGGTATAATTAGGAGGTAATATCCTAGCTTCTGGGTTCTCCCTGTGGAGGTAACAAGAAGACTGAAACAAATATGCAATGTTCAGTCTTCTAAGGAGGTTTCCTGAAGGAATGGGTTGTGTTTTATCTGAATCTAAGTTAGAAGAGGAAAGGGGCTGCAGAGAACAAACGTGAAGGTTTGGACTAGCATATCCTCACCCGTGATAGCACCTGCCCCGGGCTCAGTATGGAATGAGCGTCAGAAAACCTCCAACTCCAAAGAGTTGGAACAGAGGTCCAACGTTCTAGGTTTTCGGAGGAGTGCCCAAAGGACTGGTTTCTGTCTCACTTGTTTTGGATGCTGACTGGGCCAGGCATGTTCTCGCCACCTGGAGGATGCCGAGAACAAGACAGCAGGGCAGCTTGCTGATGATCTAGAATCCCTGTGATTCCACAGAGAGAGAATGATACAGTAAAGGAGCCTATCATTGGGGCAAAACGAGAGTGGATCACACGTCCAATGTTCTGGATTTTCCAAGGGCAGGGGAGTGTGCTGACAGACTGGTGTTTGTCTCACCTGTCGGAACACTGATGGAGCCTGGAATAATCAAGAATGATGGGACCACTGAGAACAAGAAGGCTGTGTGGCAGCCCCAGGGAAGGTGCAGTTCTGCAAACAGACACCAGAGAGAAGGGGAGATAATAAACCCCTGAAAAAAGAAACCAACTAATCTCTCTAACTGGGAATTTACTCGTACAACTCCAGAAAAGACACATCCACAGAAAAGATCTGAAAGGCCCCCAGAATCTCCAGCCAGGATGAATGGTGGAAAATCTTTCCCTGTACAAAGCCAGTCCATAACGACTTGCAGAGGTGGCTGTTTTTCAAAAGCATAGATCCCAACAAAATGTTACAAAGCACATGAAGAAAGAGGTAGACAGGGCCCAAAGGAGTAAAATAAGTCTTCAGAAACCAACCCTATAAAAATGGAAGTATATGAATTATCTGACAAATAATTAAAAATAACCATCATAAAGGTGTTCAATGAGCTCAGAAAAATGATACATGAACAAAATGAGAATTTCAATGAGAAAAAAAAATTTTTTTAAAAACAAACATTAGAGCTTAAGAACACAATAACTGAGTTGAAAAATTCACTACAGGCGTTCAACAATGGACTTGATCAGTCACAAGAAACAATCAACAAGCTCAAAGACAGGTCATTTAATTTATCCATCAGAAGAGTAAAAAGAAAAAAAGGAATGAAAAAGAGTAAGAAAGCCTAAGGGACTGCTGGGATACCATCCAAAGGACCATAATGAAGATTGCAGGAGAAGAGAGACAGTAAGGGGAAAAACACTTGTTTGCAGAAGTAATAGCTGCCAATTTTCCAAATCTGGGTAAGTAAGAAGACATTCAGATTCAAGAAACCCAGTAAACTCCAACTGGAATGTACCTAAAGTAGTCCACTCAGAGACACATTAAAATCCAATTGTCAAAAATCAAAGACAAAGAGAATTTTTCAAGCAGCAAGAAAAATGGACTTATCATAAAGGACCCCCCATAAGACTATCAACAGATTTCTCAGCAGAAACCTTGCAGGACAAAAGGGAGTGGGGTGATAATATTAAAAATTCTGAAATCAAAGAACTGCCAACCAGGAATACTGAATCTGGCAAACTATCTTTCAAGACTGAGGAGGAATTAAAACCCTCCCCAGATAAACAAAAGGGAGTTCTTCAGCACTAGATCTTATAACAGATGCTAAAAATAATCTTTTAAGTTGAAACAGAAGGATTCTAGAGAGTGACATGAAAGCATGGTAGAGATAAATATATAAATAAAAAATATTGTACTGCAGTAATGGAGGTAAGAAAATCATCTCAAATTCAAGCATAGAAGTTAAAAACCAAGTACAGAGAAACTGTAATTATAAAAATATGTTAATGGTACAATATAAAAAGATATCATTTGTGACATCAATAACACAAACTGGAGAAGAGGAGGAAAAGAGTAGAGTTTTGTATGGTACTAAAGTTATTCTAGCTTAAAATAGATTGCCTTAACTACAAGGTGTTTTGGTGAGCCCCATGGTAACCACACACACAAAAAATGACTATAGAAGATAACAGTAGAAAGGAATCAAAACATGTCACTAAATATCAATCAATAAAACGCAAAGGAAGACAAAGATGAAAAGATCAACAAAAAAGTTGTAAGACAGAACACTTAACGAAATGGCAATAGTAAGTCCCTCTGTGAGTAATTACTTTATATATAAATGGTTTAAACTCTCCAATAAGAAGACTCTATAGAGTGGCTGAATGGATTTAAGAAAAAATCCAACTCTATGCTGTTCACAAGAGACTCACTCTAAATACAGGATACATTTAGGCTGAAAGTAAAAGAATACAAAAATATATTCCATGTAAATGGCAAGCAAAAGAAAACAGGAGTGGCCATGCTTACACCAGACAAAATAGACTAACTCAAAAGCTGTCAAAAAAGATGACAAAGGATATATTATAATGATAAAAGGGACAATTCACAGGGAAGATAAAACAATTACACATAGGCACCCATCCTTAGAACACATGGATACATGAAGCAAAGACAGAGCTAAAGGGAGCAATGGACAGCAATAATAGTGGGAGACTTCAACAGCCCTCTTAAAATAATGGACAGGTCATTCAGTCAGAGCATCAATAAATAAACAGAGGACTTGAACAACACTACAGACCATGTGGATCTAACAGACATACACAGAACATTCCACCCAATAGCAGTAGAATATACATTATTCTCAAGAGCACATGGAACATTTGGCAGAATAAGATGCATGTTAAATCACAAAGCTAGGCTTAACAAAATTAAGCTAATTGAATTCTTGCTAAGTATCTTGTCTGACCACACCAAAATAAAACTAGAAACCAACACCAAAAGCAAAATTAAAACATTCACAAACATATGGAAATTAGACTAAGCAGTCTTGAATAACCAATGGGTTAAAAAGAAGAAATCAAAAGGGAAATTAGAAAATATCTTTAAACAAATGAGAATTTAAATACAGCATACCAAAAGTCATGATATGCAGTAAAAGCAACCCTAATGGAAGTTTATAGTGTTAAATTCTACATTAAAATAGAAGAAATATATCAGAATGCAACCTAACTTTACAGCTCAAAGAGCTAGAAAAAGGACAAATTAAGCCAAAATTAGTAGAAGGAAGGAAATAATAAAGATTAGAAAAGAAATAAATGAAGTACATAGCCAAAAAAGCAGAAAATAGCAATAAAACTGAGTTAATTTTTTAAAAATAGAAAATTGAAAAAACTTTACTATAAATTTTTTTAAGATTTTACTTATTTATTTGACAGTGAGAGAGACAGCCAATGAGAGAGGAACACAAGCAGGGGGAGTGGGAGAGGAAGAAGTAGGCTCCCAGCAGAGGAGCCCGATGCAGGGCTCAATCCCAGGACTCTGGGATCACGCCCTGAGCCGAAGGCAGATGCTTAATGACCGAGCCACCCAGGCGCCCCAAAAACAACTTTTAACTAAGGAAAAGAGCAAAGACTATAACTGATGCCACAAAAATAAAAAGGATTACAAGAGATTACTATGAACTATCACATGCCAAAAAATCAAATACTTAAAAGAAACAAACTCCTGAAAATATACATCCTACCAAGAGTGAATTATGAAGAGATAAAAAACATGAACAGGTCAATAATAAATAAGAAAGTTCAATCAATGATCAAAACCTTTCCAACAAGGAAAACCTTGGGGCCAGATGGCTTTACTAGTGAAGTCTATCAAACATTTAGAGAATTAGCGCATCTCCTTGTCAAATTATTCCATCAAATTGAGGAGAAGCCAACACTTCTAAACTTATTTTATGCATCCAGCATTACTCTCATAGCAAAACCAAAAACACTACAGGAAAAGAAAACAAGAGGCCAATACCCCTGATGAACAAAGATGCCAAAATCCTCAATATACTACCAAACTGAATTTATCAACATGTTGAAAGGACAATACATCATGACCAAGGGGGTTCATCCCTGGGTTACAAGGATGTTTCAACATATACACAACAATAAATGAGATCACCATATGAAAAGAACAAAGGACCAAAATCAATCGTATGATGCAGAAAATTCCTTTAACAAAATTCAGAATCCTTGCATGATAAAAATGCTCAACAAATGATGTAGAAAAGAGATGTGTCTCACATAGTAAAATTCAGGGATTATAAGGCTACAGCTAACATAACCTTCAACAGTGAAAACCTGAAACTTTCTCCTCTAAGGCCTGAAACACCTCCAAAATGCCCATTCCCCCCACTTCTGCTCAACATAGTACTAGAACTCCTAATTAGGTCAGTTAGCATCTCCCCTAAAGAAAGCATCCAAATTGGAAAGAAGCACAATTATCTTTGGTCACAGAGGACGTGATACTCTATGTAGAGAGCCCTAAAAATTCTACAGAAAAATATTAGAATTAATACACAAACTTAGCAGCATTACAGAATACACAATGAACCGATACAAACATCAGTTTCTGTACACTATACAGTAACAATGACAAAACAATCCAAAATGCCAAGTACTACAACAACCCCATCAACCAGTGAATCAGAAGAAATAAAATACTTAGAGATAAATGTAACCAAAGAGGTAAAAGCACCTGTACAATAAAAACTACAAAACAGTGATGAAAGAAATTAAAAGACATACAAATAAATTGGAAGATATTCCATGTCCATGAGTTGAAAGACCTAATATTGTTAAAATGCCTATACTACACCAAGTTAACTACAGATTCAATACAAGCTTTATCAAAATTCCAAGGGCAATTTTGCAGGAATTAAAAAAAAAAAAAAACCCTAAACTAAAATTTATATGAGACCACAAAGGGCCCTGAATAGCCAAAAACAAACTTTACAAAGAACAAAGATGGAGGCATTGCACTTCCTGACTTGAAAACATATTACAAAACTACACTGATCCCAAGTATGGTGTTTGCATAAAGACAGACATACAGATGAAAGTAACAGACCACAGAGCCCAGGGTTCATGGAATATGGTAAGACGAAATATGGTGCAGCTACTTTAAATGCTGGTGTAAATATTTACTAACATGGAAAGATAACCCTAGTATTGAAATGGAAAATATAGTATAAAAATTTACTTAAAAAGAAGTCTATGGATAAGCTCATATTTGTTTTAAAATTTTTATATAGAGAAACGTGTATGTAAGAAATCTGGAATTGTATACACGAAGTATTAATACTAGTTTTCTCTACAGAGTATAAAATGAGTAATATTTTTCTCCTTTATGTTTTTCTGCCTTTCTTGATTTGGCAGTGCCCTTACATTTGAAACCAGGCTCGCATGTGTGTGGAGAGACAATAATGCTGTGTAAATTAACAGGCATGGTCTCACGTGAATATGGTGATGTCAACATGAAAGCCAATGAAATGGAGGAGACATATTATGAAAATCTCCTTGGAATCATGTCTTTCTTCATAGTTTCAGCTTTATCTCTCACTCCCCTTTGCCTCCACAGATGCCCTCCCAGGAGCCCTGAACCTCTCAGTCCTCAAAATATCTGTAGCATTTAACATTTCTATGTTTCATTTGTACTGTCTTAGCATCTGTTACCTTGCGTTTTTAGCTTTTTCTCACATGCCTATATTTTGCTTCTTGAACTAGTTTCTAAGTTCCATGAGGACAACCATTCATGTCTTGCATGGGGTTTACTCAGCTGTTTAGGGATTTTAAACATTGTTTATTTTGCTCACACTAAAGTTGCTTCAATTCACTTCTGATTAATCTCTGATTTTTAATCGGTTGTTGACTTGCACACCTCCATGGCTATGTTCATTGGTGTTCCCTCACCCTAGAAACTCACCTCTCCACCCTTTGTCTGCCTGAAATATTTTTAATAAGCCTTCAAACCCACATCAAATGTTTCGTCTTCTCTGTAGCTGTCCTGGAGTTCCCTACCTCGCACCACTCACCTCTGCTCTGAGGTTCTGTATAACCTTTGTCACAGTGCATTGTAATTATTTCTACGGTACCCTGTCAGCACAGTGAGAGTAAGGTGATCTGTCCCTTCACGTTCCATGCCTCATATACAGCAAGTACTCAACAAATTTGTGTCAAATCGAATGGGGCACAAGGTACAAAGGTACAAAAACTCTGTAAAAAGTAAGCTACCCATGTTTTAGACCAGCCCTGTGCCTAGTTACAATGTGATTCTGTATTTTCCCAGCAATGAATTTAAGAGATAAAATAGTTCTGAGTTGGGGGCTCTCAGGGGAAATAATAAACATCCCAGTGTTCACAGCTCATCTTTGAGTCTTGGTCTGAACTGATAGAATATCAGGCATACCTTTGTTAAAGTCTCTGTCAAAATTTGCACTGATGCCAAGATTATTCCTGAAAAATCTGTTGTTTTAAATTAACCACTCCCTTCCATTAGTAGAGATAACTGAAAACTGAAGCCAACCAAAACAACACTTAAAGTACACCCAGAACTGAGCTGACAGTAGGTGTCCTAATAACTATCATTTCACCAAGATCTCTTTATTACACATCTGTGAATTGCTAAGTGCTGTCAGTAGTCTTTCAGAAAGAAGCACTATGTGGTCACGTCCCTCATGGGAGGGACTATGCCAGTTACAGTACTGCTCATGTCATTAGTGTGTGGTGAACAGATGCTGTGAAACGTTCACAGGAAAGTCCCTCTGCAACTGGTCTAGTCTGCGTTCTCATCACGGGAGAGGCCAAGCAGGAAAGTTTGGGTCAGGGCATCCTTCAAGCTCCTGGAGGTAACATCATTGGCAGTTTCTGGACCTTACCATTCAATGACTATTTTAATTCCCCTTATTCTGTGTTGAGCCATATGTTATATGACTGTAAGTGGCACATTTACAGGGCAGAAAGCTTTCTCTACTTCACTCACATTAATCTGCTGTAAAACATAATGACTGTTACTTCAGTCTGCACCTTCAGTCTGACCAAAAGCTCATTGCTTTTTCTGAGCAAGAATCCAAGCAGCAGCCATTTTGGCCACTTTGCCTCTGTCTACCCCTAGACAAAATGACGCAAGGTGGCACTGAATTTCATTACTGCAGAGAAAATGGACTCTTAAAGACTCATGGACTTCAGGACATAGGTCACTGCTCTTATGTTTAATTCTTTAAAAAATAATGAAAATAAAAAATAATAAAGAGTATTTTTTCAAAATTAACTTACAAGTCAAAAAATAGTATGATCCCTTCTCAGGCAATTACAGCATCTCAGAATTTTAGGGCTAGAAGACAACTTGGAAGTAATCTTAATTCTTTTGTTTCATAAATGAAGGAGGGTCAATGTGACAGGTTCAACGACTTCCCAACTACCATACCATTCATTGGGGACAGGAAACCGTCTAGAATTCAAGCCTCCTAACTAACAGCAGTGGGTGCATCTTTAATTAGCTTTTCGTACCAAAGGGAAGACAACTGTTTTACTACATCACTAAATCAGTAGACTCATAATATGTATTTGATTTTAATCTGCAATGCAGACAAAGAAACACACAACCAAAAAAGAACAAACCCTCTGATTACCAAAGAAAAACAGCTAATGTCAGAATAAACTCCTTGCCCCATGGCAGGGGTCAACTTCAGAATACTGGTATGGGACACATGTGTTGATCAAATAAATGATTCATTAGATTCAATCAGATGCCAAAAGCAACCACTCGATTCAAACAAATCAGGGAAACAACAATTCCAAATTGTTCTATTCAGAAGAAGTGAATGAAGTATGTAACTTGATATTCAGAAGTTAAAGGAGCAAAGGGCAAATAAAAGCATAGCACCATTTTCCCTGGGAAACCATAGACATAAGGAAAAAAAGGAAACCATGTAATGTTGTATTTAGACTTAGAGCACACATGCCTTTGCTCACACCCCCTTAATTGTCCCTATCCAAAAATGTGTGCTCTTGGCGTGGATACTTATAAAACTTGATCCACTACCCCAGCCATAGTAGACTGTACCAGACCAGGTCACCTGAACCAAGGTGGGACAATCAGTAACCCCCTCTCTAAGAGTCTGGATTTAGGACAAGGAGAGTCAGTCTCACTGAGTGAGTGGAAGTCTAACAGATGACAAGAAAAGACAGATGTTCTAGTTGGACTGAGGAGTTAGCAGAGGCACAGAAAAGAGAGTTTTGGTTATAATAACTGCTTTAAGAAAAATAAGTAAGAAATGAAGAAATCACAGTATCCTGTGATAGAGCAAAATAGAATTGTCTTAAGAGTCAAGGGTCAGGGACACCACTCTGAAGTGGTGATTGTTTAACTGAGACCTAATGGGTGAGGAGCCAGCCATGCAAGGAACTCATTAAAAAGTATTTTAGATAAAGTGTGTAGCATGCACAAAGTGAGTACTTCTAAAGAACTGAAAGCAGCCAGTGTGATTGGAGCACAGTGAATGCCAAAGATAGAGAATGAGTTTGAAGACTGTTCTAGATAGCAGGACCAGATGTACTCATTTGCCTGGGGCATTAGAAGCCTGTCAGTGAAGCAAAATTATTCACAGCATTCTTTTTCACTCTCCACTTGTCCCAGTTTAGACAATGAATTATATGGTCACCCTATAATTTCTTACCCAAAGGTAAGAATTCCTGGGGCACCTGGGTGGCTCAGTCGTTAAGTGTCTGCCTTCGGCTCAGAGCGTGATCCCGGAGTCCTGGGATCGAGCCCCGCATCGGGCTCCCTGCTCCACTGGGAGCCTGCTTCTTCCACTCCCACTCCCCCTGCTTGTGTTCCCTCTCTCGCTGGCTGTCTCTCTGTCAAATAAATAAATAAAATCTTTTTTTTTTTTTTAAAAGGTAAGAATTCCTATTTTCTTCCACATGCAAGGGGAAACCAATGAAGGTTTTGATGGAGAAGTGTCAAGAGCAAATCTATAGTTTGCAGAAATCACTTTAGTCAAGAGTATGAATTATAAATCAGGAAGCACAAACTATGGAGAGCTGGGCTTCTGGTCTCGCTTGGTATTAGTTTCTGTCCTATTCTGGTGGCCTTCATGTACTCGAGGACAGGAGTTCCTGGGTAGGTGTATGAAGAGACAACTAAAGGTGGACGATACTATGTACGAATATACAAAACACAAAGAGTTCCAGAGCCTGGGTTACCCTTCAGTTACCTCCGTTATCCTCCTGTAGACACATCCTCAGGACAATTACCTAAAAACATATATTCTCTTCTACTTAATGCTTTCCATTAACGATAATTCCTCTGAAATAAAATGCAAGCCCAATCCCAGAGCCAAGTCTGAGATAAAAGAAAACATTAGAGAAAAGAATTCTACATACAACAGCCAAGTTCTGCATATGAACAAAGATAATTGTGAACCACCTGAAACAAAGGCACCCTGAAACAGGAGGCATGCCTGGCAACCATCGGTCCCCACAAATAAGCATAGTTATAAGGCAAGAAAGATTAACAATTTAAAAATATTGCTGGCTTTCAGCAATTACACAAAATGTTAATCAAGACAGATAAAGTTGGTTACCTCCTTAAAATGAGTGACTCCTTTCCAACCCACCAACTTGTCTTAGGTAGTTATTAGGAGTCATGAGGAATTGCTTTGGCAAGTAAGAATGGCAGAGAGCTCTGTAGGGTTATCTTTAAAGAAGTAAGAAGGTCAGATCAAGTGTGATGGCTATTTACCACAGAAGAAAAGGTCTAAAGGTGTGTGCAGTTACCACATCGGAGTACTACAAATTATGGCCTATTTTCCTAAAGTCAACTTACAGGTTTGAGCTCTTTTAGAAACGTTCTCTACCTAACCTAAATTCTCCACTCCTATTCCTCACACTCTACCCTTCAACACAAGAGACAATATATTGCTTTCTCAGATATAGGTACAAGCCTATTCAATTTACTAGGAGAAATTTTCTTTTAAAAAGTAGCATACTCCTTGAGGTGAGAGCAAGAGAAACAGGATTTCAATGATATATAATCCACTTTTAATGATGCTTATAATAGCAACCTGAAAAAGTAGTAACACTGAATTGTGATAGTATACAAATATTGTTCAATTTCATTAGGTAACTATGACTTTTGGATGTCCTGAATTGGCTCCAGGAACAATATGGGAAGAACCCCAAATACATTCTGCGATCTTGAGATTAGGGTATATGTTAGGAAAGTGTCTACAAGAAAGAGAAATACAGGGAATGAACCCAGATGTATGAGCCAGAGAACAAATCCCAGAAGAGATACAGAAAGTGAAGTTGTGTTTGTTACAGTGTGATCCAAAGTCCACCTCTGTGGCGGCTGCACAAATGAAGATACCTGGATCCCTTCAGGAGCTGAATAAATCCAATTCTCCGGGGATGGGCCCAAGAATGTAAATAAAATTATATTGTTCTTCTAAAAAGTCTTTAAACAAAATGAAATAAAATTCAAATTCTTTACCAGGACCTTTCATCTTTCATCTCAATCGGTCACTTGCTTGCTTCTCCTTCCTTATCTCCTATTCCCCTCAACACCGTCCTCCGCCACTGTAAACACACACACCTCATTCTTCCAGTAGGCTCCAGTTTCAGCTTTGGAAAGTTTTCCATCAACATCCAAGCTAGCATAGCCTCCTACCACCACCACCACTTTCTACATCACTAACCTATATTTTTTATGGTATTGTATTCGTTTTCTATTGATACCGTAACGAATTCCCAAAAACCTAGTTGCTTAGGACAACACAGATGGATTACCTTATAATTCTGTAGATTGGAAGACCAACATATGTCTTACTGGGCTAAAATAAAGGTGTAAGCAAGCCTGCATTTCTTCCTGGAAGCTTTAGGGGAAAATCCATTTTCTTCCTTTTCCAGTTTCTAGAGGCTATTCAAATCCTTGGCTCATTGGTCCCTTTCTTTCATCTTCAAAGCCAGCAATGTAACATCTCTCTGATCCTTCTTCTGTAGTCATATTTCCCTTTGCCCACAGCCAGGAAATGTTCTCAGCTTTTAAAGACTCATGTTATTATATCAAGACCACCAGGTTAATGCAGGATAATCTCTCCAACTTAAGGTCCTTACCCTTAACAAGATCTGCATAGTCCCTTTGCCATGTAAGACAACATATTCACAGATCTTAGGCATCAAGACATGGATATCTTTGGGAGCCATCATTTTGCCTACTACAAATACTTAACATTATCCGAAATTGTTTTATTTGTTTCTCTATGCATTTACTGTCCTTATTATCTTGCTAAAACTAAAGCTCACCACTGATTTAGAGTGCCTAGAAACTAGGCTAGCATATAGTAAAAATGCAAAAATGTTCCACATACGAATGACTGAAAGAATACCAGACTTTCATAGCAAATTCCTGATTGTTACCCATGCTTTTCTATTAATCACTGCACCATTCTTCTCTTCTTAATGAAGCTATAGTCTTCAAGTCCACCTAATAAGTCAAATTTTCAGTAATTCCAAACCTCTGACATAGTCTGATCTATAGTACGTATATGGGGCATCTAGTCTATTTGTTCTAGTAATGCCTTGCCTTTACTGAGAAGTGCCCATAATGGAGAAATGCTTTATGTCTAAGAAAAATCCTTTTTATTTCCACTGAAGCTCCTTTCCTCTACCATGGCTTTAAAGAACAGTAAACATACTATTCTCTCAACACACTTCAAGTGATGCAAAATCAAATGATTACAGATGGACGTGCGGGAGACAGCAATGAGTGAAGCTAGAACGGTGAAAGGCAGTACAGAGTGCTGAAGGCTGCGTGCTGTAGGACACCGGCTGAGCTGAAACAAGTAGGGATTCTCTGCTGCCAGGGATTGTTACTCTCAAGTGAAAACGATTTTTCTGAATTTTCATGTGAAATGTTCTGATGTCTAAAATAATACGCAGGTGAGAGTTCCTCTGCTTCAAGCTGTGATGATGGAGTAGCACATCTCATGAAGAGCAACTAAAAATCCAAATAAAACACAGACACACAATCTCAAGGAAGAGTAAAAATGCCAACGCAGTCAGGATTTACGAGATCAGTGTGTCAAAAAAAGGAAGCTCACTGAGGTGAGATATACATTCTGAGTATCACTTTCCTACTGGGAGAATTCGCCACTTTTTGCAGAAGGTGAGAGGTTGAGAAGCCAAAAGGCAGAAGGAAGCATCTATGAAGAGGCAGGTAAGTCAGCAGAGTATTTTGGCAGCTTCCCAAAACTAAGGAGACCAAAATTTAAGTTTAAGGCTGCCAAGGTTTTTAGTATGGAAGAAACAAGATTCCTGAGATAAAGGAAGGTAGAAGCATAAGCCTAAAACTCAACATGTTTTCCTTTGAAGCATACGCCAAGTCTTAAGCTGTGACTTATTTTATGTCTAACACAAATCCATTTTACTGCCAATGAAGTTTCTTTCCTCTATTAAGGAGAATATCCTATTTTCCTACCTGATTTCAGAAGATAGAAATCAAGTGATTACAGACAAGGACCATGCAGCTGGTAAAAATGAATGAAGCTATGAACACAGGGTTGCATCTATCTTCTCAAATTAGCATTTTTATTTTCTTTGGGTAAATACTCAGTAGCAGAATTGCTGGATCATATGGTAATTCTATGTTCAGTTTTTTGAGGAACCTCCATATTGTTCTCGAGTGGCTGCACCAGTTTGCATTCCCACCAACAGTGCAGGAGGGTTCCCTTTACTTGTTATTTCTTGTCTTTTTGACACTGGTCAGTAGCACTGGTGTGAGGTGATATCTCATTGTGGTTTGAATTTGTATTTCCTTGATGATGAGTGATGTTGAGCATCTTTTCATTTGTGTGTTAGAAAAATGTCTATTCGTACCATCTGCTCATTTTTAATTGGATTATTTGGTTTCTTTGGTGTTGAGTTGTATAACTTCTTTATATATTTTGGATACTAACCACTCTTGGATATATCATTTGCAAATATCTCTTCCCACTCCATAGGTTGCCTTTTCGTTTTGCTGATCATTTCCGTTGCTGTCGAGAACCTTTTTTTTTTTTTTTCAGTGTAGTCCCAATGGTTTAATTTTGTTTTTCTATCCCTTGCCAGAGGAGACAAATCTAGAAAAATGTTCCTAGGGCTGATGTCAAAGAAATCATTGCCTATATTTTCTTCTAGAAATTTTATAAAGAAGATGTGGTACACACACACACACACACACAGGTATATTACTCATCCATAAAAAAAGCTCTTGCCATTTGCAACAACATGGACAGATCTAGAGGGTAAAATGCTAAGTGAAATAAGCCAGTCAGAGTAAGACAAATACCCTATGATTTCACTCATACATGCAATCTAAGAAATAAACTAAGAATAAAGAAAAGAAAAAGACTCAACTATAGAGAACTAGTGGTTGCCAGAGGGGAGGTGGGTCAGGGATGGGTGAAATAGGTGAAAGGGATTAATAGTACACTTATCACGATGAACACTGAGTAATATATACAATATTTGAATTGTTATATTGTACACCTGAAACAATATAACACTGTATGATAACTATACTTGAATAAATATTTATAAAATTTAAGATAAAAAAACAACACTGAAGTGACTTGAGTGTATAACAACAGTGGGTGCAGGGCTTTGCAGTGAGCTGGAAGGTGCATGCTGCATCGAGAGAAGGAAGGTGTCACTGAGTAGGAAACAAGTCTTGCCTTTCAGGAACAAGAGCTCCATAGGCTCAAAACAGGACAGCTTTTTCAGCAGTTTTCAGCAACAAAATTAGAGTTCGGGATCCCAAGGAAGAGGGGCCATAATAAGAACTCCAGGTAGTTAGAACCCCTGTAGACCTATATCCTAGGAATACTGATTTTCACATTGATTTTTAAAGAAACTCTCTCCTCAGGGTATAGAGTATATACACCCTATTCTAGCTAATAGCTAAAGGAGAGGGTAAATACCTTTTTTTGAGGAATTTAACGTCATCTAGAACCTCTACAGTTCTCCTACAAATACTTACTGAAAAATCACCAAGCAGGACAAGAAAAGTGGCTAAAACAAAAACAAACAAACAAACAAAAAAGCAATAAAAACCAGCTTACAGGTAACCCAGATTTTTACGGTATCAAGCATGGACTTAAAAATAATTATGATTACTAAGTGTGAGAAAACAGATAACAAGATAAAGACTTCCACCAGAGAAATATACCCTGAAAAAAAAAAAAAAAAGTCAAATGGTATTCCAAAACTGAAGGATATGATACCTGACATTGTTAATGAACCAGAAAGTAAGTCAGGAAAAAACACCAGATAAAAGCACAGAAAGATGAAACAAACAAAAAAAATACATACACACACACACACACACACACACACACACATACACAGAGAGAGAGAGAGAGAGAGAGAGAGAGAGAGAGAAGGGCTTAAGAAAGGCTTGGGAATTAAACACATTTAATATATGTGTTACTGGAGTCCCAAAGGAGAAAGAGAATAAGATACAAGAAACACTTGAAATCAAATGGCTGAGAATTTTCTAAAAGTGGTAAGATTTAAAAAAAAAAAAAAAAAATCAACCCACAGCCTCAAGAAGATCCGCAAACCCCAAGCAGGATAAATACAGTGAAACCATTCCTGCGCACATCATTATCCAAGTGTAGAAAACAAGACTGAAAAGAAATCTTAACTAAGGAGAGAAAAAAGATACTAGCTTTAAAGCATCAACAATAAAACCAACAGCTGATTATGTAACAGAAATAATGGGAGCAATAAGATAATGGAATGACGTTTTTAACCTGCTTTAAGAAAATAAACAAATCAGAAGGGGGAATGAAGCATGAGAGACTATGGACTCTGAGAAACAAACTGAGGGCTTCAGAGGGGAGGGGGGTGGGGGAATGGGATAGACTGGTGATGGGTAGTAAGGAGGGCACGTATTGCATGGTGCACTGGGTGTTATGTGCAACTAATGAATCATGGAACACTACATCAGAAACCAGGGATGTACTGTATGGTGACTAACATAATATAATTTAAAAAATTATAATAATAAAGAAAATAACAACAAAAATGAGTCACTAACTTGGAATTCTGTACCTAATAAAATATCCTTCAAAAACAAGGGATAAAGACTTATCCAGAGGGGAAAACAAAACAAAACAACAGTAATTGAGAAGATCCATTGCTAGCAGACCCAGATGCACAATTACGGTAGGAGCTGATCTTACCCCACTTTGTGGTTCTCTAGTTCTTTCCCTGACTTCTTTTTCAGGTGATTTATTGGAAGTGGTAACCACAGAGAATTCAACTTCTATTTTTTATAATTACAAGTTGAGTAAATAAAAAGATCTCTTCCAGCAATTCTAAGTAAGAATGGGTCACATTTTTAAATTAATCACTAAAGCCTAAGGTTTCAAGGTTTTGATTATATAGCCCTTGGTCCCATGGAACATGTCACTAGGGGCCAGGCTGGCTCACTCCCAACACGTGGAAGTGATGATTCTCCAAGAGAAATAGAGTAAAGACAAAGAAACCGTGAGTACATGCTCCTTATTTATGACAAATTCACAGGTTTCTCCAGAAAATTCCATCTAAAACATTCCCTCTTATGTAAATCATCAGCTCTGGAAAGGCTTGATGGGTTTTTAAGCTTGGAGCCTCAAGTCATGTCTCATACAAATTCAGGGAAAACAGCACCTCTTACTCTCATTTAGTTCTGAAAGGTCCGCATGTGGCCATCTCCTACTATGCAATACTCGGTAACTTGTGGAAACCCACATTTCCCTGAATCTCATTTTCTTTCCTTCTCTCCCTCTCTTTTCTTCCCTACCCCTATCTCCTTCCTTGACCATTTTCCCCCCCAGGTTTCTTTCCTGCATTTATGTGTCCAAAGTGGCTCCCTCTAGCAACTTCTAAATTCAACTTTTAAGTTTTCTATCTTTAGGTATTTCATCGTGAATGTACAACCTTCTTGAATGTTTAAATGTCTGTAACAGCTTCCCTGATTTTCCATTATTTTTAGATCCCTATTCGTATCGTTTAACCTTTCTTCTATATGCACATGCCCTCTTCATTCATCAGAATTATCCTAGCAACCTCCCATTTACCTTCAAAATCCAATTAAATGTCTGTTCCTTTAAAGAAGACTTTTCTGAATTTCCCAAGCAGTAAACTTGAAATCTACAACTTTCATGTCACTTATCAGATGGCATTGCAATCATATGATAATACTTCCCTTCCCATACACTTTCTCATTACCCCAAGCGTAAGGGCTGCATCTTACTATTACATCCTCAGTGTCTGCCACAGAGCCCGGTGTATATTACATGCTCGATACATGTTGGCTGAGATGCATAGAAAAGAGAATAAAGGATTCTAGACTAACTCTGTGAAGCAAAAGTTCTTATTCTCTAAATCATTTTGACATTTCTTTCTCTCCCTTCAACTCTCTCTCCCTTTAGAATTGCTTTATGAATTTTCTGAAATGTAAATTTATGAAACAGTACAATATGATAGTGAAGTCTTTTTTTTTCCCTATCAGATCTTTAGACCATTTAAAAAGTAATTACATGAACTCACAGTGTTATTAGTTATGTTCACTGAATTGGCATTTCCATTATGAATCCATTTTTAATTACATTGGACACATTTCATCAATATTTCTTCTGAGAACAGCAGAATATATAATGGCGCTTGCCGAGACACGTGCACCAGATTAAATGGAAAACTCTATACCTGTGCAGTTATGCCAGCCATGATTGGAGACTCGATAAGGCCTCTGAAGAGCCTCATCAACTAAAACGCGGTCTGCACTAGGAAATGAAGCAGAGGAAAGCAAGGGCGCATGACCTTGGTAATGCAGGTCGTTTTATCAGTCAAGACCCTTTGGCTCCAAGTGTTAGAACCCTCCTCAAGTAGCTTTAGAAGAGCAAATGGGATTTATTGGCTTTTGTAAATGAAAAGGCAAGGGTTACATCTTGCTGGATCTAGGTGCTTCAATAAAATATATCTTTACTAGTAGCCTAGTCCAGGAGTTAGCCAACTATTTTCCATTACGTGCCCAATAATAAATATTTTAGGCTTTGAGAGCTTCATCAGCTCCTTATTGCATATTCTTGGGGTTTTTGTTGTTGTTGTTTTCTCAACACTTTAATACATAAAAACCACTTCTGGCTCATAAATACTACAAAAGCGGGCCCTGGGATAGATCAGGCTCACACACTGTAGTTTGCCAATGCCCAAAAATCCACAGTCCATGTTCAAAATTTTGTGAAGTCTTGCAATAACATTATTTACAGCCTTTTCTTTTTCAAGCATAGAACCCAATTCAGGGTAATACATTGTATTTAGTTGTCGTGCCTCTTCTAAAATAGACAGTACTTCAGTTTTCTTTCTAACCTTCAGAGTTTTAATAAGTACATGCCATTTTTTTTGTAGATTATCCCTCTATTTGGATTGGCCTTATGGTTTTTCATAACTGAATGAAGTTTACTCGTGGATTTTTTGTTTGTTTGTTTGTTTTTATAGGAGTACCAATGAAAAAACATTGAGTCCTTCTCAGTGCCTCATGACAGGAGGCACTTGATTTTGATTTATCTCAATGTTGGTGACATTAAATGCTAGCTTTTATCACTTGAATAACATGGCGTCTGCCAGATTTTTTCATCATAAAGCTAGTGTCTTTTCCCTTTGTAATCACGAAGTAAATTGTGTGAGGTTTTTTGAAACTGTGTAAGTATCCTGTTCCCCATCAAAATTATACTTACAAATTCTAGTTTCCATTGATGATTTTTAAACTTTCAAATGTATTAGCTGTAATCCCACTACGAGAAAGAGCTTTTCCTATCTGAGCATAAAATCGTTTAATTCTTTAATTAATGGGCTATTACACATTGCTATCACTATTTGGACATTTGAAGTATTCAGGATTTCATCACTGTATGCTCATTCAACTGGCTCCTATGTCCTTTTGACATGTCTCATTACTTTTTGATAAAATAGGATATTTGGGGCTCATCTTACCCCAATCATGGAATCAGCCATTCCTCCAAGAAACCTTGGTTTTCATGCAGAATGGCATGTAACATACATAACAAGGCCACAATTTGCTGTGTCGGTGAAGGTCATGTGCGAACAGAAATAAGCTATCTTTAACCTTCCCAGCCATGGTGATATCCCCATAGAAGCCTGATAAGGAGTCTAAACTACTGCCTTCTACCAAGATTACTGAGGCATGACCCCATCCGGGATGCCAAGGAGGCTGAGTGGGGAACCTGGACTGCCAACCCTGATGGACAGCAACCAGGTGGTGCTCTATGTTTGACCACCGTGCAGTGTCAGAAGAGGCTGCTAAAGCAGAAGATTTAAATTAGATTAAGAGTCCCATAACATAATGTACAGAATTCAATAAAAAATCACTGATACTTCAAAGAACCAGAAAGATCTCAAAGACAATAAAACAAATGTCAACACTGAGATGACAAAGATGTTAGAATTAAGTGAGATGAATTATAAAGCAGCAAACAAAAATATTCTGCCATAAGCAACAGTGAACATGCTTGAAAATAATGGTAAAATAGTCTAAGAAAAAAATATAAAGAAGGAAAGGAGAAATGCACGTTAGAACTTAAAAGTAAAATAACGAAAATAAAAAACGTATAGATGAGTTCAACAGCCAAAGAGAGCAGAGAGAACCATCTGTTCCAAGATAGAACAGAAATTATCCAACAAACACAACAGAGATAATAGACTAAAAATCAATGAATAGAGTCACAGAGACTAGTAGGACTATCACAGAACATCTAACATTTGTGTCGTGGGAATTCCAGAAAGAGCAGAGAAAGAGAATGGGGCTCTAAAAAACTATTCAAAGAAACAAGGAAAACAATAGCTGAAAATTTTCCTAGCTTGGTAAAAAAACAAAAAATACAGAAACAAATAAGTGAGCAAATCCACAGCAGATACTCAATAAAAGATCATCTGATGAGTAAAAATCTACAAATACTCGAAGGCTTATAACAAAATCTGAACAGATCTTTTAGTGATCATCTAATGTAAAGGGTCCGCAGTAGGTCCACTGGCTGCTTTTATCTCAGATTCTAACAACCTCTGGCCAGCAGAGAGGGGATCTCATGGTTCCAAATACAGATTTATGTATGAGGATTCCCTTGGGGCTCTGTTGGTCAGGGACTATAAGCTGTAAAGGCTCTCAGAGCATGATGCCTAGCACACGTGCTTAATACTCTATTGTCATACATTACAAGTCAGGTTTCTGATAATCATTGTTGTAAAGCCAAACAAAGTTTGACAATTCAGTTATAATATCCCTTCAGACTAGAAGCCCTGCATGACTTTGTTTGACCCCTGCATGTTTCTCCTTGGAGTTTTAATTACCAGATTGATGCCCAATGTGATAGGCCTCACATTAATTAAAAGACTGATGTCCAAGGAGATAAGGGTGGGGGTGCACACAAGCTATTCTTTGGGAAAATGGTGACAATGGAAGGAACAGGAAAAAAAATTAGGGCAGACACTGCACAATAAGTAATGTTTATAATGCTTGTTAAGAACATTGCTCATATCTTAGTTTCAAAATTTTTCACTCTGTGTGTATTCTCATACCATCTCCCAGATGCCGGTCACCAATGTAGAAAGAATAAATGAGATATTACTAAAGGCTCTCAGTTGCAGCGCCCCCTTGAGAGTGAGGCACAGAGGGAGGCACTGCATTAAACATGTGGGAGAAGAGAACGGTGAGGAAGGATGAGGTTAGCCTATCATCTCCCTCTGTATGTGCTGCCCTTATCTAGGACATTGAGGAAATCCATACGATAATCCCAATTGCACCATTATTCTCAGGGACTCTACAGACATTAGTATTATGGAGGAAAATTACTCTCCTTAGGGGAGTTATTTCTGTCCATTCATTGAGCATGACTAACAGAAAAGTTATATAATGAATTTTATCAGTTAAGCTAAAACTGCTTAACTCCCGTTGGCCATTAAATATCTGCCTTTTTGGCACAAAATAATCTGCTAATAGATAGAAAGCATATGACTCTTTGAAAGAAGAGTATGTCTTTCAGGTATGTCTTTCAGATTTTCCCATCATAAAAACATTAATATGGTACTCTGTATGAAGTGGATGCTAAAAATTAATACTAAAAAACAAAAGCCTGAAAATTTATAGGTCAGATACGTACTAAGAACTAAGACACATGTCAGAATAATGCTGGGAGCTTCATCGTCATCATCCCCATCATTCTTACGTAACTCAATGAAGTAGTCAATTTCATTTTCCCATTTAACATATGAGCACAGGTCATGCAGCTTGCAGGATGCGGAGCCACAGTTTGAATTTGATTCCCCTGCCCAAGCTCTTAAACACTATGCAGGACCATAGGTGTCATGATCAAGAAAAGGTTTTAAAGTTACTAGTTGGGCCCCAGCCAAGATGTCTATGGATACCAAAATAAGGAGTCTGTTTTTTATTCTCCAGACATGTGGGCATCATTGAGAATTTTGAGCAAAGATGTGGCATCATTACAATGATGCTGTAGGAGGAGGCACCTGGGTGGCTCTGTTAGTTGCGTGTCAGACTGTTGGTTTTGGCTCAGGGCACAATCTCATGGGTTGTGGGACCAACCCCCTGCGTCAGGCTCCATGCTCATCAAGAGTCTGCTTGAAGATTCTCTCCCTCTGTCCCTCACCCCCACTCACATGTGTTCACTCTCTCTCGCTCTCTCAAATAAATCTAAAAAAAAAAAAAAAAAAACCCAACAATGACAACAACAACAAAGAAAACAATGATATTGTAGGAGGATTAATGTGAGTGTAGTGCAGGGAACAGGCTGAAGAGGAAGAAGAGATATTCAGAACCATATTACATCTACCAATTTATTAGGCACCTATTACATATCTAACTTAATGATTGGTACAAGGCCAGGAATAGAGAGAAAAGGTGAGGGGGCAGGATTTAAGCTAAGTGGCCAAGTACAGAGATTATACAGTAAGTAGAATCAGTAGACTCAGCAATTGATTAGTGATGAGACTCAGAGTGTGATACCTGTCAAGTTCTCAAATACATTTACAATAGCTCATTCCTCTTACCTGTAGCATCAAGAAAAGGGTGATTGTGGCAAGACTGAAAAGCAGCGGGAAAACAGAGTATCGAGCTGTGAAATAATCAACCCCACTTCCTGGCAACCCTACTTCCTCCCAGCATGCATTGAAACCAGTGCTGTGGGTCAGCCCTGGATCCACCTATTTCATAGCCTTAATTGGCTTCATTCACAACACAGGAGCATAGTCTGCACTCCTCCATTAGCAAACAGCATTTCCTGAGAGCTCGCATTTTGTAGAGCCCCAAACCTGTTGCTGTGCCTCTATTCTAATAAAACACCCAGTAGCAAGTAACACATCTCCATTGTGGGGAAAAAAGCATATATATTTAATAATTTATATAGCATCATGAAAATATCTATATAAAACTTCAGAGCTCACCTCAGATTCCCTCAAAGAGATCCTTTTTTCTTGAATATGCACATGAATTTCACAGCACTGGAGCTCTGAACAAAAATGTTCAAAATTCCAAAACTTCATGAATAACTTTGATGTAAAAGATTTTTGAAGCCCACTGAGCTGAACATATTAAAGATTTCATTTACTATTTCCATTTTAGGGTTGATCCTAATTTACTAAAAATTCTAGCACGATGATAGTCTCTAGAAATTAAACTAAATTCTCCACTGATTGTGTTCTTTGCCCACCCCATCCTCAGTACCAGCTCTTCCCATTGTAATATAGGACCTCCCTTCCCCAACTGTTTCCAAGGATTAAAAGTATACACAACAAAATGCATTTCAAGTGAGAAATTCACATCTGAACTAAGGCCTGGAAGAAGAGATGTCTTCAGTGAGGGATGAAGGGATGTGTATTGGTTATGGGAGGGGGTGAGTTACTTGGCTTGATTAGAAAGAAGAGTGATGGAAAAAAACGGCATGAAAAGGAAATGTTTCTATTTAACTATGAAGTATTGCTTATCAACTATATTAACTATACTCCACAGGTGAACACCTACTACTTATTTATCGCTTTGGGGCCTGTATGACCCATTTATTATTTAGAAGACATCAAAAAATTGGTTCTACAATGCAATGCCCTTTCTGTGGTTATACCAGCTAGTTAATTTTACATAGGGGAAAGATCAGTTAAGAAAAAGCACAGGTATGGAATATAAAAATGCTTGACTGGTGACCCTTAGCAATGATATCTAAACACCCTGTGTTTCAGGTATCACCCACTATGCACTTGTGAGTAAAGCTGCACCTGTGTCAGGTACCAAATATACTAACTGAAACAAGACAAGTCTTTTCTTTCAAGGGGCTTATGGTTTTACACATGAACATGTGGTGGGAGGGACAAGTAAACAAACCTCTTTAATACAGTATTACAAAGGGGTATGTGTCAGGGAGGCATACAAAAGGGATATAAAATCACATTCAGGATATCAGGGACATTTCCCAGGAGAGATGTTCAATTCAAGTTTCAAGGGACCAAAGAATCCAAGAGTTGGGAACAAGCATGCAAAGCAAAAGGGGAGCTTCCTGGTTTTGAGGACTACTAGCATCTTGAAATAATATAAACCCAACTACTCAAAGGCTTTCTAAACCCTAACAATGACTCTCATTTTGATGATTTGGAGACAAACCCCGTCACCACCACTGCCACCTTCAAGAGAATCCAAGAATGCTTCCAAGAATTAAGTGTCACAAGAGCAAAGGGATTCTGCTAACTGATCAATCCAAAGGAAATACACCCTCGTCACAACTATTCTCCGTTAAACTCTTTCCATTTAATTTTCTTTACAGCACGTATTACATTCGGTACCTCTTTTACTTACTTACTGTTAAATTATGCCCACCAGATGCATGTCGGAAAACGTGAAGACTGAGTGTATCCTGTTCACCTCTATATCCCCAATGTCTGGAACGGCCCCCGTTATATGTAAGCTGCTCAAGAGATGCTTGTCAAATAAATGGATGGTTGCCTTCTGCACCAACTGGAACAAAGGTTGGGAACATCTGGTGTACTTCTGCCCTGGCATTTCTGGTAGCAGATTAATAGACCACATTCCTTGATTTTAGTGAATACAGAGTCATAAAACAACATCAAGGCATCTATCCTGTCACATTACAAGTACATTGTAGTGCGAGTATTTAACAAAATATAATCACTGTCACTGTGTTAAACAGTTTTATGATAGCTAACTACAAATCCTGTGCAAATATTGTAAGTCTCAACTGATAAGCTTTGTTCAGAAAGATATATTTATACACTTACCTCTCTTACACTAGAACAAGTAATACAAAGATAAACCAACTCAATTTTTCAAGTATTTGTTGAGTAGTTACTATGCAGCAAAGCTTTTGGATAAAAGGATTTAGTAATTACTCTGTGATTTAAGGGCTGTATGTACAGTCAATCCGCATCTTTTGATAAGACTCAATACAAATAAAATGATGTTGTTGTTTTTCATTTGTAGACTGGACTAATGACACCAGAACGGATTAGAACTCAAGTTACCAAATATTCAATTTTGAATTGTCTCAAAGTATGACATGTTACTTCAGTCATAATCACAGTAGTAAAAATTCTAACCATGATTTAAATGTATCAAGGTTCACATCAGGCCAGGCCGTGGTATATACAGCACCCCTGTTATCCTCCTTACTAGTCCAGGGGTGGGTAGGTGCTACTATCATCTCTGCTTCACTTTTGCAAGACTGCGGCATAGACAAGTTTGTTCTGCAATGTCAGAGCTTTCCAATATCAGGACCTGTAAATATCTGATTACGGTGCTTAAGTGTCTAGTCATTACATCATAGCGAACTACCATACTTATGGTTTTCTTTTCAAACTAAAAAATCTACTCATTTAGTTTAGTACCTAGTGGGTTTATAATTCACATTAATAGCTGTTATTAAGAGAAGGTTGTGTTGGAGCACCCGGGTGGCAGAGTGGGATAAGCGTCCGACTCTTGGTTTCAGCTCAGGCTGTGATCTCAGGGTCATGAGGCAGAGCCCTGGGTCGGGCTCCACACATACTGTGGAGTCTGCTTGAGATTCTTTCCCTCTGCCCACCTCCACTCATGCACACGTGCTAGCGCTCTCTCTCAAATAAATCAATCTTAAAAGAGAGAAAGAGAAGCTTGTTTGTCTACTTTATCATAGACTTAAACGCACAAAGAATCCTTACAAATTCATTTGCTATTGAGCTGGAATTCTGCTTTCATTTTTGAGGTTCCTGTGGGGACCTCTGAAGACACAGTAAAAGTAAAAATGATAGACATCACAGGGCCCTGATTGTGTCTCAAAGCAATTAAAGATCAAAGTCCTACTCTCACTCTTCTCTTGACTTTTCTTTGCCACCACTGCTAACATACTTATATCACATTATGAGTGAGTTAATTTGAGACAGTGTAATGTGTTGTTTCTTCTAGTTGTTATGCCATCCTCTCAGATTAGGTGAAACACTGTTAAGCCACTTAATACTTTCTCTCCTTTTCCCCTCTTCCCAGGCTCTAGTGATACATCATAAGAATAATAACTTAAAGTGATAGATCAATAATCCCCAACTGATCTGGCTTTGAACTAAAACGTGTTTGTTAAAGAGGCCTTTGTGCAAAGTGAAGTGTTCAAAGACATCAGCCCTACGCAGACCTTTGTTCAATGGCAGCCCTGCCTCTCAAACATCTGTATGTCCTAGGACGTATTGGTTATTCTTCTCGGTCCTCAATTTCTCCTATTTAAAAACATAAAATTTAAAAAAAAATTTCCTTCTATTAAAACAAACAAAAACAAGGTGTGTTGACACCTACTCCTCAACTTTTTTTTTTTTTTAAAGGAACATGTAAGCATAGTGTTGGCCATGAGATAGGCACTCACTAAATAATAAAACACTGTGATGGCACAGCCAAGAACAAACTTAACATGAATCTTTAGGGTAAAGTTTCCATCACCCTTTACCCTGGAGTTAGCCCAACTAAACTACTGTTGGACAGAGCAAATCAGGTTGAGGACCCAATGAAATTAGGTCTTTTCCTGATAGACTGCGATCCCTCCTATATTCACCACAGTAGTTCCAGCTGTAAAATTTAGTCTCCTTACTCCTGTCTTCTTTTCTAGGCACAAATCTGACCAGAGAACAAAACCAGAGAGCATATCGAAAGAAAGCTCTTTTGCTTGGGCTTTGAACCAACCATCACCCATCCATCCATCAATCCAACCATCCATTCATCCATCCACTTACTCATTCATTCTTGGCACTCAAGAGCTGTACCCAATGGTGATGAAGGACAGATGGCCAAATCTTTGTACTGCTCCCATAAGTTACTTGACTACTGAGTGATGAATGAGGAACAGTGCCAAATTCGGGCACCAAGATTCCTACAATCTCTGATGTTCCCCCATGGGTTTATAGTATATTCAAAAACCACCCAGGAAATATTTGTATCCTGTTTCTGTAGAGGGTGATAACTTGATTGTATTTTAGTGTGTGTATGTGGCATTAGGAGATAAGCTATCAGTCCTATGAGTTCCTTTATTAAAAAAAAATAACTTTGAACAAATCTTAAGAGCTTGTTTGGAGAAGAAGGGGGAAAAAAAAAAAAAAAAACACCTCCCTGTGGGCATAACCCACATGTGGAAACAAACTAGAAAAAAAAAAATACTAAAACATTTTTAATCAGCTTCTCTTATATGTTTCAAATAATTCATATCCATTTCTTTAAATCACGCTCTCCTTTCAAAAAAGTTAGCCAACAGTGGTATCTCCACTGGAACAGGGAACGTTATCTGGTTTTGCAGCCTGTACTAAAATTAGCAGTGCTGGTGTATTAGAAAGAAGTTAGTGACTGGGCTTTATTTATGTAAATATAAGACAATGTTTGGGTTCCTCAGCAGTGTGGCCACAAACTCTCCATCTCTGCTTCCAGATCCAAAATGCTGCATGGAAATGTGATTCAAGTCTAAAGGCACGAGTAACAGACAGGGAGGCCAGATGAATGCACTCAGGTCAGGAGACAGAGTTTTTGCTTACAAATCAACACCGGGTTTTAAGCAGTGACATTCTCTGCACAGACACATCAATTTTGTTAGCTGTGTGCTCACCAGTGGCTGCTTTTTTATGACCCAAATAACTCATTTAAAAATTTATGTTTTATCCATTTTTACATTTTTAGTCCAAGTAATTATCTCCGAGACAAACGTGCTTCCCTGAAATACATGCACACAACCATACCCGAATGCCCTTGAACTAATAGCTGACGCTAATCATTCCAAGTTCACTAACCCACATGTGATGGTAAGCTGTGCTTACCCCGGAAAGCCTTCCATGTTCCACTCAAGCTGGTCCCACCTGCTCTGGGTTCTCATAGCAATTTCACTGGGAGCTTTGATGTGTGAAGAGTAATGAGAAAGATGAAGATATAAAAGTCTAACCTTCCTCATCCTAAGCTGATGCCTACCAAAATATCTCTGTCCCATGCTACAAAGATCTTCCAGTCAGAAATTCCACTAAAACACCAAACTCTACCAAAAAAAAAAAAAAAAAAAAGACCTCAGAATTCTAGTAAGGTGATCTATTACACAATTTGGTTCAATCTACTTTGTATCTCTAATTTTTAAGATTCTGTATGATATATAGTAGGAGCTTATGCTGTGCCGGTTGAATGAACAAATGGTAACCTTGCTTGAGATACTCTCCCTCTTCCTTTGCCCTCCTCCCCCACACACTCACTCTCTCTCTCTAATACATACATAAATCTTTGAAACACAATAACTAAGATACAGACACTTTATATCACCAATACATAGATACAGCAACTTAATATGTTAAGAATTAAGCTAAAATGATAAATAAAATTCTACTAGAATATCTCCTCACTACCTCTTTATTCCTGCCTCAGGGCCTTTGCTCAAACTCTTGCTCTGGATGAAAGGAGTTTCCTCCTCCTTCTGCCTTCTCTGATCCAACTCAAAGCCACCTTTTCCATAAGTTTTCTCTGCTTATTCAAGTTTTTGTTGAGCCTTTTCTTCTCAAGAATCTGTTTGCTTCCATGAGGTCCTCATACACTTAATGATCTTTTTATTTCAATATTTGCTCTGGTGCTGTCTACTTCATTATTCTCCAACCTAGGAGAAGTTTAACTACATCAGAAAACAAAAGGACTAGAAGCAGGAAAGGATAACAGGGAGGATAAAGGTAACGTAACCTTTCTTTCATTTTGTTTTATACCAGCACCCTGCAGCTATTTAATAAAACCAGCTACTCGAGGTGATAAATTACTTGCAAATTATATCAACCCTAAATTGCTTCTCAAAGTTTCTAGCTGATGATGGAGCAATGTTTTATGGAGATTTAAACAAGGTGATTTGGCAAAGGAGCTCAACTCACATTTGTGCATCCCTGAAATGACAGTTTTGGTGGCAGAGACTGAGAAATGAGGCAAATGTCCCAAATACATAATTTGTCACTTTGTGTACTTGCGCTGTCTCAAGTAGTTGCAACATAAAATCTTTGATGGTCAAAGATATTTAACCTTCATTACTGTTTGGGAGACCATTTGCCAACATTGTTTTAAGGCTTAAGAAAAAAAAAGTTCCATGCAGATGCCTTCTGATCCCAGTGGTCACTGGGCTTTTGTTTTGTTTCATGCCATGTCAAAATATTCCAGGGAGAAAGGAGAGGCGAGAAGGGAATACTTCATTCTCTCTCATACATACACACACACAGCCTCTTTCTCCAGGGCAAAAGCCTAGTAAAAATGACCTGTTTGGTTCTACTGAACCAAAGCTGAATGACCATCACTTGACATCTTTGTTTGAAAATGAAATGTAGTCACCGTGTCAGTAAAATATAAGAATGATGATACTTAAGAATCAAATAGCACAAATACTTGTCCAGCTCTTGCCCTGACTTCTGCCTTTTGGGCACATTTCCTCCTCTTGAACCAAGTATTCAGCTATGTCTCAGGTAAAAGGATTGAGTTGCAAGAGCTGGATTCAGACCAGTGCAAGAATACGTGCCTATCTTTTTAAGTCTTTATCAACAAAACATTTACAACATTTCGGATTTCCTGGAGGCCTTCAAAAGTAGCTGGTTTCATCAGAAACTGTGCGGCTCACGTATGCAGGAGGTGGTTTTTCACGCTTGGGCATCTTGTGTGAAAACAGATAATTCCCTAGGGAAAGCACCTGCCTGATCGAGCACAGATTCCCAGGGAGCAGCTTTATAAACCAAAGCAAAAAGCTCTGTCTCTGTACAGGGCTGTTCCAGCTGATAGGGCTTTGCAGAAATGCAGTTGACACTCCAGCGATGTCCACAATTCACAAATGTAGATTCTATATTGCTTAGTTTCACCAACCCGTTGCAATTCACTCAATCAATAAATATTTTAGAATATCTACTACTAGAGCCATTCATTTTGTTAGGCACTCAAGCAATGCAGTGGGTATTAAAAAAAGAAAAATAAAAATCTCAGCTTATAAGGTTATATCCTGGCAGAGGAAGTAAACGTACAAATCAGTTTCTTCTACATTATTGTAAGTGCTCTAAAGGAAACACAAAGGTTATGAGATAGTATAAAACATGGCGTGAAGAGAGACTCCATTAGACTGACTGATCCAAGTCCTTTATGGGGATATGAAGGGGCTACCTTTCAACAGTGACCTGAAGAATGAGAATTCATCAGATATACAGATATGGGAATAAAGCAGAAGAGGGAAGTAGGATTGGGCAGGGCTAAGGTTAAGAGTATGTGGACAGATTTGAGGATTTTAAAGAAGTTATGAGAGAAGAGCACGACAACTTACAGAGAAACACAGAGACCATATAGATCATGTTAAGGAGCCTAGATTTCCACCTGTTGGAGCACTGAGAAATAATGGGTACTTTAGTTCACTGATAAATGATTTTCAACACTTTTTCATGTGCTTATTGGTCATTCATATATATTCTTCTGTTAAGTGTACATTTAGGACTTTTGCCATTTTACTGGTAATTTTTATAAGAGTTCTTTATATATTCTGGATGAGAGTCTTTTGTTTGATTATTCTCTCCCCTTTTGTAGCCTGCCTACCATTTTCTTAATGGTATCTTTTGATGACCATTCATCTTGAATGATGTCAAATTCGCAAATTTTGTATTTTGTGGTTACTGATTTTTTTTCCTATAAGAGAAATCTATAGCCACCTTAATGTCACCAACATATATTCCACTGCTTAGTTTTAAGTAGTTTTATGTGTCTAGCCTTTTAGTTTAGATATATGATCCATCAAAAAATAATTTTTTGTGTATGGAGTGTGGTAGAGCTCAAATTTTTATTTTCTCCTACATTCCTATTATCCAGTTATAATGAAAAACAAACAAAAAAAATCTTTGCAGTTCCCACTGAATTCACTTGGCACCTTAATCATGCTTCAACCATATGTAGTCCTCTTTGTTACTTCACTGCTTCTCTGATCTATTTGACTATCTTTATGACAATAATGCACTGTATTAAACGACATATCTTTATTACACGTCTCGACATCAGAAATAAGTTCTCCAACTTCTTTCTTCTTTTTAAGATTGTTTTGACTATTCTATATATGTTGTATTTCTATATACATTTTAGAATCAGCTTGTCAATTTCTAAATAAAAACCTTGCTTGTGTTTTGACTGAGATTGACTTGATACCACAGATCAATTTGGGGAAAATGAACACCTTAGTAACTTTCAATCCATGTAAGTCTTTCAATCCATGAACAGAAAATAACTTTCTAATTACTTATCTGCTTTTGTTTCTCTCAAAAATGTTTTATTGTATTATATTTCTAAGTATATAATTGTATATTTATTTCTAAGTATATAATTTTTATGTAATCATAAAATTTTAAATTCATTTCCCAATTGTTTAATACTACTATAGTGAATACCAAACTTTTATCTATTGATTTTGCATTCTGTGACTTTTCTAAATTCACTTACCATTACTAAAATTTTCTGTACATTCCATAGAATTTTCTATGTATATAATCATATCAGCTGTGAATTATGAGGGTTTATTTTTTCCTTTTCTTACCTTTAAGCCTTTTATTTCGATTGCTTGTCTTTTTACATTGTCTAGGACTTCCAGACAGTTTGGCATATCAGAGATCAGACTTGACACTCTTGCTTTGTTCCAAGTCTTAGAGGAAAATCATCCAATTATTTACTATTAATTATGATGCTAACTGGAGATTTTTCACACATTTCTTTTGTCAGACTGACAAAATCTCCTTGTATATTTTTCTGTGTATTTTAGTTTGCCAGGTAATTTTTAACACGAATTGGTAATAGATTTTGTCAAATGTTTTCCCTGTATCTACTGAGATAATATGATTTTATCCTTTTTTTATGTTAAACTGGTGAATTGCATTCTTGGTTTTTTGAATGTTAAAAAGAACAACTGCATTCCTGAAATAAATCATGCTTAGTTATGATAGTTTTAATAAATCACTGCATTTAATATGTTCATATTTTGCTAAGGACTTTTGGCCATTTTTTCATGAGTGATACTAACATTGCATCATCTATTTTGTTTTGGTGTCAGAATTACACTGCATTCATAAAACAAGTAGAGAAGTATTCCTCCTCACCTTGATTTCTAAAACAATTTGAATAAGACCAGTATTTCTTCCCTTAAAATTTTAAGAGAATTCACTAGTGAAGCCACCTGAGCCTCAAGTTTTCTTGCTAGGAAGGTTTTCTTTTTGCTATTGTGTTTGTTGTTTATGAATTCAGTGACTTTGCGAGATACAGGTCTACTTGTGGTTTCTAAATCTTCTAGAATCAATTTTTTTTTAAATTGTGATTTTCAAAGAATTTGTCCATTTCATCTAAAGTTTCAGTTTGCATAAAGTTGTTCATAATGTTTCCCTGTCCTTTTAATGTCTGCAGAATATGAGCATGTGAAACAGCAAATTTCCCTCTAACTATAGAATACATACACACACACAAATTTTCCTATGATTTATTTTGTGACTCATGAGTCATATCAAAGATCTTGCTGAATTCCCAAATAATTGATAATTGTTTTACCTTATCTTATTATTGATGACTTCTAATTTATTATTGTGTAACCTAAAACACACACTACATGATTTCAGTCATTTACAATTTGTTGGGAGTTGGTTGTAGCCCCATATAATCTATCTTGGTGAATAATCCATATATATTTGAAAAGATTTTGTATTCTACAGTTTTGGGGTACAGTGTTCATAAATGTCAAGTAGGTCAAAACACTAGTAGCATTACAATGATTAATATTGCTCCTGGCCTGAAGTGCTCGGATTCGTTTCTTTTTTCTTTTTTTCCCTCCAAATGCTCCCATGTGGATAATCTTCAAACGTGTTTGTTATGTTCAGTCTCTGTCAAGATCTTCAAATTAATTTTTTATTTCTCCTAACACCTTATTTCTACCATTTCTATTTGGTACTTTTTTATAATTTATTACTCTGCTGAAATTCTCAGTCTGTTCACACATTTTCTCCACATTTTCCATTATGCTTTTTACCCTATTTATCTTATTTTGAAGTCCTCATCTATAATTCCAATTATCTGAATCACTTTTGTGTCTGCCTCTACTGACACTTTCTCTTCTTGACCATGTTTCACATTTTCTCGCTTCTTTGTATTATTTTTTTAAATTTAATCCTGAATATTGTGTGTAGAAGAACAATGGAATGTAAAGCAAGCAATATTACACCTAGAAAAAAGGCATGCTCCTTCTTTTGTCAGGTAGCTTATCTGTGACTGACTTAAATTTGACTTTTACTACTGCTTTATTAAGATTCAGTTCACCCTTGCCTTCAAATGCTCATTAGGGAAGACTTAGGACTTTCCCCTCGGGAATGATTGAGGTCTAAGTGCTGATTCTCCAGAAATCTTCACATGTAACAGGCATTTCGAGGTTCCTAGGGAGTTTTCTTAACTTTCTCTCCCTGTCCCCAGATTTAGGCACCTCAACAAATCCATCTCTACATCCCTGTCCTGCCTGGCCTTTAGCAACCACCAGCTTATATATGATGAAAAAAGACAGTGCCTTAAAGTGTCATTTCTAAACTACCTCAAGGGGACAATGAGAATTCAGCAGAGAACATTCAGTGAGTCTAAGCAACCCACCAGAGATTTTTTCTTTTTTGCAATGTTTATTCCTTCTCAATGGAAATAAGATAACTTACACGTTCCCAAGTAATGCCTGAAAATTTTAACATCTAAGATACTAAGTGCTTTGTGATCAGTAGACATTATGCATATATTTAGCTTATTCCAGTTGAGTGATAATGTAATTGGAATTGGTAGATAGAAAGCCAACAGTTGTCAGATCTCATCAATTTACACTACAGCCAAATTAGAGGTATACAGACAATGCGCCCAGCAATTGTAGCACAGGTGAACCCACACATCCCACATTCTTCCCTGTATAAAAGCCTTTCTCATCTTTTAAAATAAATATACACAAAATATCTGGAGTTCCCTGGGGACTGAAGCTAGAAAACACCCAGGCACAGTGTATTCTACTACAAGCATTCTTCATTTTGATACTGAGATGGGGGTCAGCAGGTTAATTGAAACTTACAATATGCTGATGTGAACATCAATGAAGTTTGACAATTTTCTAACTTTATTAACTCTTTTGCATCTTTTGTATTTGGTAATTAGCAATGTAATTCACTGTTCTTCCTATTTTTCTTGAGAGACACATGAAACCCATCTTGAATTTTCTAATAATGTTTTAACAAAAGGGTACCATTGTCATTTATTCTTTTGAAGAGTAACTACTACAGTGCATTAAAATCCTAAGGGGATGACACTAAAATGCAGACTCCCTGGTCTCTATTCCAAGAGATTTTGATTCAGGATATAGGCAAAGCTCAGGATTTGAATGTGAAGACTGAAGCAAGCCCTACTGAAAGCAATGCTGTATAAATTAAGTCCCAAATTTACAAATTTACCAAGTCCAAATGATTCATTACACTCTGATAAGGGCATGTTCAAGGTCTTTACCTCCCTAGTTACCTCTTACATTATTCTCCCCTCGATACTTCAGCCACACTATCACTCAACATCTATACAACTCCATGTCCTTTTCTGCCTTTACACCATCACATATGCTGTTTCTTCTGCTCAGAACCCCCATTTTTCATTCTCTGATCAACTCCTTCTCATCCATGGTTCTCAGCTTAAATGTTTCTCTAGTGCATAGATTAGGTACGTCTCCTTCTCTAAACCCCTCCCACCTCTTCCATTAGACATTCCTTTTAAAACTTGTACTTCTTCACAGCTATTTATAGAGCTGTAAATATGTATTCATGTTTTAAAAATATTAAATCATGGACTTTCCCACTAGTAGTATAAATGTAGAATAGATATTAGGTTTACTGGTTACGTTCACTAGTGCTACATACGGACTCTCTCAGTGCTTAACACAACACAGGCACTCCATAACGACTCGTGGACTGCATGACTCTTAATGAATGCAAAAAGGAGCCATGCCAGCCATTATACCTGTGTCCTTCTACATTGCTAGTTTTATTTTGTTGCTGTTGTTGTTGTTTTGTCCAGCCATCATCCCTCCTCTTTGGGGAACAGATCCTCCCCAGTTTGACTCCATCCGCATGGTTACTTTGAAAGCCATCCTGTTGACTGACAATAATAACCTCTCCACCTGGCCACTGTTGGCTGATCCAAGCATAGACAACTATAGCTCTTGTCCAAATTTTAGGATTTGAGTGATTATGTCAGGTTCATCTGGATAATCTAGTATAATCTCATTTCAAGGTCCTTAACCTTAATCACCTCTGCAAAGTCCCTTGTGCCAAGAAAGAGAACATATTCACAAGTTCTGGAGAGATGTACATAGACATCTTTGAGGACCAGCATTCTTCCCACCACACTTACTGTCCTTGAGACAAATTCCCCTGTGCACATCAACTACATTGAACTGAATTTCTATAATAAAAAGACTTCCCTCCAAAAGCCCTCTCATGTTTTCAGTCCAGATTAGTGCCAATAAAATTCCTAGGTAGAAATTCTTTCTAGCTTTCTTCAATGTCTTATGTTCCTAACATACACATCCAGTTATTAACTTATTCCTGCACAATTTACCCCTAAAATAGACTGGCTGAACTTTTTTTCCCTTTTTTACCCTCCCCCCGTTTTTTGCCAGTGTCCTAGGTTAGTTTAATCCCTTTCTAGTTTAGTTTAGTCCCTTTCTACCTATACTACAACAGCCTTCAGGCTGGGTTCCTTGCCTATAATTTCTTCATGTTCCCAGCCACTCTGCTCACTGCTAACAGTGTTATCTTTCACTACTGATCATATATTTACATAATAATACAATTTCCTAATAGAAAGTGTTTGATGGTTCTTAAGCCTTTAAATTCAGTCCAGACTTCCATAAAATGATCTAATTTAACCTATGGTATATTCACTTTTGTTCTATAGCCTTCTTCTCCCACCCCTCCCACATTCTGAGTTACCACAAATACTGAATGACTATTTGTGGGATAAAATGCTTGCTTCATCCATCATTCATTCATCCCTGCACTTTGTCAGGTACTATGATGGGTAGAAAGTTAAGAAAGTATCCTCCAGGCAAATTTAATAAAAAGTTATGGTATGGAAGGAATTCAAAAAATAGCAGAGAGTTGGTATACCATAGAGGACATAGGGCATCCTTGCTTGAAGGAGAGCTTGATAATTGGGTACTTAGAAAATGTTTTTATTAAAATTTATTCATTCCTTGATTCAAATAACTTTAGAATATTTACTATCATTCTACGTTTTTAAGACACAGTGGTAAAAAAAAAAAAAAAAGAAAGAAAGAAAAGAAAAAGAAAAAGAAAAAAAGCTCTTGTCCTCAAAGAGTTTATATTCTAGTGGAGAAAACAGACAATTAACCAGTAAAAAAAAAAAAAAAAAAAAAAAAAAAAAAAAAAAATATATATATATATATATATATGCAATTTTGGATAGAGTTACTGTAATGAAGAAAATAAACAGGGTAAGGGGTTAGCAGGTGTGGGCTAGAAGCTGTTTTAGACTGGGTTATAGGGACCGTCTCTGAAGAAGCGACATTTAATAACACATAGGATTGATAATAAATACCTACAATGTGAAAGCCTAAGAGAAGGAAACTCAAAGGTAGAGACTAGGTGTGCAAAAGCCACGTTTGGGAAATAAACTTGGTTTATTTGACAAAGAGGACTAGGTCAGTGTGGCTAGAACAGAGAAAGCAGAAAAAAAAAAAAAAAAGGACCAAGAGAAGAAAGAAAATACAAATCTACAATAGCCTTGTTCACCGTGATAGAGTCTGAATAGTATTCGAAGTGCGAAAGGAAGGTATGGGGAGGTTTGCATCAGGAAATGTGCAATCTGATTTGTGTTTTAAAAATCTCGCTCTGTCTGCTATGGAGGGAATGGATTTCAGAGGTGCAAGAAAGCGAGACCACTGCAGAGGCTACAGTAAGAATGCAGGCAAGAAAAAATTATTGGTTGGGATAAGAAAAGTGACAGGAGACGTGGTGAGAAAACACTGCATTTGAGATAGATGTTGAGAACTGAGTGACCAGTCTTAAGGAACGGAATATAAAGACAGACTAGAAGAGGTCTAGGATTGAGCCTCAGGTGGCACCCCAGGGTGGCTTAAAACTTGGGATGTAAGATACAAATCAGCCAAAGAGATTAGTAAAATACAGCCAGCCAGGTACGCAAGTGAACAGGAGAGTGAGGCATCCCAGAAGCCAAGGGAGGAAAGAGTTGAAAGAAAAAGAAAAGAATTTACCGTGTCAAAAAAGGCTGATAGAAGGAGGAGGAAAAGAGGACATTAAAAGTCACTGTTACCCTACTAGGAGTCATTTAATTATCAGGACAAAAACTCTATTGCAGTAGGTGCAAGAGAAAAGTGATGAAGATAAGGAGCCAGCAGGTATTGTCTCAAAGGGTTTTCTGTGAAAGGAAATAGTAAAATTAAGTAGTAGTGAAGGTGGACACAGTTTTGTGTCTTTTTAAAATTGATTTTAAGATGTACGCTTGCTTGTGGTATTTCTGATAGTAAACTTTATTATACTGGGTTGACTCTACTACACACGTCAGTAACATTCTGGGTAAGTTTCCTTCAAAAGTCTAGTATTATAGTTAGTAGGCAACAAACACTTTCATTAGAAAGTGAAGCTTATATCGGTACCCTGACCCTGCTATTGGTAAATAGGAGTTTAGACTAGTTAGTTAAGGTCTCTTGAGATTTCCCTACTTGTATAATGTATATGACAATTTTTATCAAGAGGAAATGTAATCATGTATATAAAGCATAAGCATAGTGTCTGAGACATGGCAATCACTCAATAACTGAGAGGAATTATCATCATTACTATTCAGTACATGACTATTAACGCCTTCTAAGATCACTAATAACAGCCTATTAGGATATAAGCAGCACCAAAGATTAGAATTTCTGTCTTGATTTCTTCCCCCTTTCCGTACCTCTTGTTTCAAAGCAGATTCTAATGCCCTTTCCCATTTCAAAGTACAACAGGGGATATAGCCAAGGGATTGGAACAGCTGTGTGCCAAGCCCCACATGGAAACCTAGTGAGTTAATGTCATTTTAAACATGGTTTTTTTATGAGTAAATTAGCTTGCAGATTTGCAAGCTTCCTACCACTAATTACTACATTAGCTAGAGTTGCCCTGCAGGGAAAGCAGCAATGAGGAAGACAAACACAGCATTCTTCTGTGAATGCTCATTTGCATAGTTCATACAACTCTAGGCTTGCAGGAAGACAGCCCCCTGCCTCTCCCCGTTAAATCTAATATGACATTTACAGTTTCACACAAGAATATTGGGCAACAAATTAGCCCAAAGCTGCAATTAATCACAATCCAGAGTCAACCCAAGGGAATAGAGAACTTAAACAAATGAATTTAACCTCTAGTTCTCCTCTTTGACCCATGCATGTTGACCAAGATAATGTCTTAACTCAAGAAACGCTGGATGAAATTGCCACAACAACCGTTGCTAACAAAGTTGTGACATGTACACTTACACATATATAATCACTTGAAATCAGTACCTGACTTCAAATGTCAATTCTCATTAACTAACTTCTTGCATGGAATAAATCTGTTCACCAAGACGATCTTGGATGCCAGAAAGGGAAGAATGCCCAATTCAAACAGCTTAACCAAATGCATTGGCACACTTAAAGGAAAAGTTGGGAGATCAAAAAACTTCAGGCTTAACTGGATCCAAAGGCTTAATGCAAGTTATCAGCAACCGGTCTCCCACTTTCCTGCTGTAAGGTTCTGCTTTCCTCTCTGTGCCTCATCTTTACTGCTAGCAGTCCCAGAAAAGAAAGAGATTCTTTCTTAAGAGCTTAAAAGCATCTCTAGAAATGAGTCATATGCCTACCCTAAACCAATCACGGTGACCCATAATGCTGATTGGGCAGGCCTGGGTCACATGCATAATACTGACCACAGGGTGGAAATATCTTCACCTAACCCACACCAACAGAAAACACTGGTGGTTTCATTTCCCCAGAGAAAGCTGGAATGCCGTTACTACTCTAAGGAAAGAAAAGTTGAAGCTAGGAGGAAAAATGTAACAGATGCTCACTGTTACAAATGATTCAACTGCTCGTTTCAGTTACCATATTTGTAAAAATATAAATAATAACTATAATTATAATAGTATCTGCCTCTTGATTTTATGAGTGTTTGCATAAATTAAAGGCTAAAGAACTGTGTTTTATTATCATTGCTTTCTCGAAGTTATGCAGTCTCGTTGCTATTGGCCATAACAGCTGATATCACTTTATCATTCCACTGCTATAAATACAAATACATTATGTGTTATAAGTTAATTGTATTATCCTGGTTCGCAAGTGGTTCTTGAAGCATAAGAACTGAAGTTATCTCCAAACCCCACACATCATTATAAACATTTCTAAAGTTAGCCTTCCAGTCACCCAAGTTCAGAGATATGTAACTTGCCTTACATTATCAAAAAGAATTTTGTTGGACTAAGGGAAGTTAATCACCAGGATCCATCACCTGTAAACCCTCTGATGGTACATCCCACATAACAGTCAAGTATAGATACAGTTTATTTTTGAGAGACCAGCTGCAAACTAGATCACCTTGAGAAAAGTTTGCCAATTCCTTACTATTTGAGTGTGCTCAGAACAATTTCATTCTTTATTGTGTCCCACAGAGGGGAAAAGCAATAGTCCCACAAACTCTTCCTTCAAAACGATATACAAATTTCCACTACAGTTAGTGTTGAAAAAACATCACAAGCGAATTTCATCTTCACTTTAACAATATAAACCCAATAAGCTATAAAATTGTAGTTTGTAAAAAACGCAAAGACAGCTCAGGATGCAAAGAAATCTATATGGACTATGTGCCAAAAAGTTTTAAGTTCTTCATAAAGAAGAAACAGATGGAAACTATTAAAAATATCTAAAAAATACATGCTATTTGTTAAAAATTTGCTATTTGAAATGAATTCATTTGGTAGGCTTAGTACCAGACTAGACACAAAAGAAAAAAAGTGAGAACTTAAAAAAAAAAAAAAAAAGTGAGAACTTGAAGACTTGTCAAAACCAAATATCCAAATAGAAACACCAAAAGAATGGGAAGGAGGAGTTAAAAATCAGATGTCTATGGGACAGAAGACTGGACATAACAGGAAAGGATCAAGAAGTTTGAAGATTATCCAAATGGAAGCATTGGGAGGGGAAAAAAAAAGTGAACAAAATGAACCAGAGCATTTTGTGTTAGGATCTAATATTACATTATTAATTTTGTTACTTAAGTTTTTCCAGCTTTGGCCATTGTGAGTCCTTTCAAGTGTGTGCTTCTGTCATTTTGATAAGCCCTCATCCTTTTGATTTTTGACCATTTTCTTACATTTAACCACTACAAGAAGCTCTTGACTCATGTTACATTTTCCCTTCTCTAGCCCTGGAATCAATTTCTCCAAGAGACCCAGGTACCTTTTATTAGAGCATGGTATGTAGAGACCAAGATCTCAGCCCTGGCTATTCTCATTTCTACTGGACTGTTACTGTTTCTAGGCTCCCTTGGTGGACACCGCTAAGAAATGTATGTATGGACATTAACCCATGTAAACATATGTACATATAATAATTCCTGGGTCTCTTCATCTGTATCTATGGTAAATTAAACATATGTTAATAATATTTTCTACTCTAATCCAGTACATCATTAATTCTAGTCATTTCCCCCCACCACCTTGCTTTCTAACTTTATTTTCCAACAATGAGAAGTCAATCTCCTATCACCACCCATATCCATTTATTTGGTTGACCTCAGTATACATGGCATTTTTAAAATTGCTAACCTGTATCTCACTGATTAACAACCTTTCTAACTAGAGCACAGAGTTTATGTTCAGTTCATTTTGTCTAGCTCTAATTTCTAGTTAAATATCTCTTTTCAAGAGTTACTTAAGTGAACTCCTGTTTCCCTATGTCCCTCAGTAAGATTGTGTCATACTTATGTAACATAGATACATTCTTTTATTGCAGCCAACATTTCATTCCAGGATTTTCCCCAACCTCCTGGTTGATTTTTCATTTAGTTTCCATACCTTCAAGTTTACTCTCTGTACTATAAATTTCAGTTGATTTTGAGAAATTCATATAGTCATACATTCACCACCACAATACAGTATAGAATGGATCCATCACCCTAAAAATTATTTGTTTCCCTTCTGTAATCAACCACTCTCCCTCTCTCTAATCCTTGGCTATTACTGATCTGCTTATTATTCTTTCAGTTTCTCTTTCCCAGAGTATTATATAAATGGAATCATATAATATGTAGCCTTTTGAATTTGGGCTTTTTCACTTAACAAAATGCATTTATGATTTATCCAGCTTATTGTGTGATTCAACAGATCATTCCTCTTATTGCTAAATAGTATTCCATTGTATGGATACATAGTCATTCACCAATTGAAAAACACTTTGGTTGCCTCCAGTTTGAGGCAATTATGAATAAAATTTCTATGAACATACACACCTAGTTTCTGCGTGAACCTGAGTTTACAGTTCAAATGGATAAATAACTAGGATTATGCTTTTGGAGTCATATGCTACAGTCGGGCTAGCTTTGCCAAATGTCTAAGTGGCTGTACCATTTTGCATTCCAACAAGCAATAAATCAGAGTTCCTACGTTTATACCTTCACCAGCATTTGGTATTGCCAGTTTTTTTAAACCTTCCTATCCAGTATAACAATCTGCATACAGCAAATATGAATAAATGTAATTCCATGACTGACTTAAGTTAAACTGTACGACTAGGACAAGATGCAAAAATGCCAATCTAAATTAGTGTCAGGAAATTTGCTTTATAGATGTTTTTTAAAATCAGACTGCATTAAAAGGAAGTAACATGATTTTAAAAAAGGAAATGGTAAAATGGTTCCTCTCATGTGAGGACATGGGTCGACTGTTAGAGATACCTTAGAGCAGTTACCTTAAGAAGGATTCTGAGGCTACACCTGGCCTCAATGAGAAAGCATGCTGAGAATAATTAGCAATGTCTATTACAAACAGAAGGCAAGGCACTGGGGCACAAGAACATTTAGTTTCCAAGGTCTGGGCCAATTCAGTGACATCTAATTAAGGTCCTCCAAAAGGACCTCCTGTGATAGGTAGAATTATGGCTTCCGAAAATGTCCATGACCTTATCGTCAGAGCCTGTGACTATGTTATGTTACATGGTAAGGGAGGGTTAAAGTTGCGGATGGAATTAAGGTTGCCGACCAGTTGACCTTAAAATAGGGAGATTATTGTGGATTATCCATTCGGACCCCCACATAATCACAAGTGTCCTTAAATGTGGAAGAAGGAAATCAAAGAGTTGGTCTCAGACTGATGGGATGTTAGAAGGACTTGACTGGACACTGCTGATTGTAGAGACGGAAGAGGCTGCGAGCTAAGAAATGGAATAGCCTCTAGGAGCTAGAGAAGTCAAGAAAACAGATTCTCCCCTGGAGCCACCAGAAAGGAATGCGTCGCTCTCAATACCTTGATTTTAGCTCAATGAAACACACATCAGAATTCTGATTCGAAGAACTGTAAGATAATAAAATTGTGTCGTTTTAGGGCACCAACTTTGTAGGATTTGTTACAGCAACCATACAATACAAATACAACTCTTTTAATAATTAGAAAGCAAAAGTTAAAGATGAAAGTGTTAACTTTTTAGCATGAAAGCAAAACACTTAAAGTCCTTAAAAATTTTAGGTGGGATAGACAGTTTCTCAGCTATCAAGTCATTTCCTGAAATATTGTGAAAACATGAACTTCAGACTTATTCCTAGCCATTTAACACTAATCTGGAGTTGATTTGATATAAAATAATGAGGTTTTTCTGACACTACCAAAACAGCCATTCACAGCAACTCAAAACTTCTAAAGGCATTCTGTCAGAATGGTCTGCAAGCGTACAGGCCAAATGTCACTGGAGGAACACTGGGGAGATGGGAAACATCATCACTGTTGCGATGGCGGAACTTCTCCTCCTTGATGGAAGAAAGCCATGTGTCTGGACTTCATCTCTGCCTCTGTACCCAGCTCCCAGGGTAAGAGCAGAAAGCAGTTCTGGGTCTGTCAACCCTGCCATTCTTTTGATAATCTCTGTCTTATTGACAACTCTGCACTGTGCCAACACATAATGAATGCTGCTATTATTTTCTGGTGGGCCCCCACGTGCTAGTGGGTTCTACTCGCCTCGTATTCGTGACTAATTCTCCATCCTCCCTCACTTCTCATTCCATACCTCCGTGTGTTTCTCCTTCAGATGGCCCTGGAGGTGATGGAAGATGTGGGATCATGCTGTGAGCACATACTTTTTTCATAGCTGTGAGCTGTATGCTTTTTATTAAATTCAAAATTGTACCCAGGGGAACAAATGCAGCATAATGGTGGGATGAAGCAAGTGCTGCTTTCTTCACACGTACGAGAAAATAAAGTCCACAAACTATGAACACCAGTAAAAGAGCATTTTTATGGCAACATTAAACAATGAGTAATAGCCTCAAAATTACAACTGGAGGCTATGCTCAAGGAAAGTAAGTTATTAAATAGATATCTAAAATGTAAAATAACAGGAGCACATAGGGGAAACAAAGGGTTTTGTTTTGTTTTTGTGTTGTTGTTTTTTTTTTTTTTTTTTTACACCTCCAACATGGCTCAGAAAGTTTTGGGGTTTTGTTTTGTTTTGCTTTTTGGTGTTCTGTTTGTTTTTGCCTCCCACAGAGCCAATCAAGAATAACAGGAGCATTAATGTAGCCCCCAAACCAGGACTGGAGTGGCAGGGGAAAACATCAGTGGAGCTACATTGTCTTCTGGGAGGAGGAAGGAGTAAGAGAGCCTCAGGCCAGAGGATCATCCCACAGAGATGTTAAAAGCTTACTTGGGGGGGGGGGGGGGATGTCCTCTTTTGATCTTATGGTTCATATCCAAAGGGATACAGTTCTAGCTACTGAAACCTTTAGATTTTTTGTTTTGTTTTGTTGTTTGCCAAAAGTATTCGTGGAAAATTTCTACCCTAATTATATACTTGGGTTCCTCACTACTGTTTTATATCCTTGACAAAGCAATGACCGACGTTATCTCATATCAAGGTCATAAAATTTAAAACGTTTCCTAAATATTGAGAGACAGAGCTTAGTACACAGTAAAATGATAAATATTGAGAAGCTCCAGGTAGATCTTTATTACATCTTCCATAAAGCAGAACGCCCTTAAGTATGCCCTAAGTTATCACTGGGATATTCTAAAGGGCTTAAAAAGTGATAGTCTTGGTAGTGTGTCATAAAAAGACGATGTAGAATAGGGCAGAAACATTTAACTTACAGAAAAGTATTACCTGTATTTAACAATCAGTAAAACAGTATCACTTTCTCATTTTTCTCTGATTCTGTCAGTGTCATCAAGCCACGTGTGACGAGATAGAAGTATCGAAGGTGAAAATAAAGACTCAGACTAGAATTACAACACTTATCATCACTAGCAGAACGAACTTTGACAAATGGCTTAAACTCTCTGTGCCTCTGTTTTCTCATCTGTGATATTCAGTGACAATTAATGAGAATGCCTGGCTCATACTAGGTACTTGGTAACAAGGTACTGAATGACTGAATGAAAAATGAATGGATAAATCACTAAGTGACCACATTTCGAGAATTCCAGATCTTCCTCCCCAAACTGCTCTACCCAAGGCCTTCCCCATCTCAGTGGAAACCAACACTGTTGTCACACTTCGCATCCAATCTGTCGGGAAATGTGAATCTACCTAGAACCTGACCTTTTGCTCCAACTCCATCGCTATCCCCCCTAATCTGAGCCATGTCTGGGATTTTTAATAACCGAAGATTTTCCCACTTCTAACTTTGCCATTCTATAGTCCAACCTCAGGGTGTCTTTCCTATCTATTTATTTTAAGATTCTATTTATTTATTTGACAGAGAGAGACAGCAAGAGAGGAAACACAAGCAAGGAGAGTGTGAGAAGGAGAAGCAGGCTTCCTGCCAACAGGGAGCCTGATACAGGGCTCATCCCAGGACCCCCGGGGTCATGACCTGAGCCAAACGCAGGCAGGCACCTAAGGGCTGAGCCATGCAGGCGCCCTGGGGTGTCTCTTTTAAAATAAAGAATAAGTTAAATCCCTCTTCTATTTAAAATCCTCTTTCAATCAAAATAAAAACCCAAACTCTTAAAATATCCTATAAACCCTGTGTGATCTGGCTCCCTTCTTTCTCTAACCTCACCTCCTTTTGGTCTCCCCCTTCATCATTTGGCTTTTACCCCAACAGCTTCAGCTGATTTTAGAACTTGGTGGGTATGCTTCTGGCTCAGAGCCTTTACACTGGCTGTCCCTCTGCCTAGAACGTTCTTCCCACAGCTGTTATGTGTGCAACTCCCTCACCACTACCGTTTCATCTTTTTTTTTTTTTACCTCTCTTTCTCAGGGATGCTTACACTGACTATCCCATTGAATACTGCCACTAACCTCTGCTCCATAGTTCCCATTTCTTACACTGCTTTACTTTGTCCCCCCTCCTTGTTTTAAAGTATGTATGTATGTATGTATATATGTATGTATGTATATATGTATGTATGTATTTATTTATTTATTTATTTATTTATTTATTAATGAGACAGAAAGAGAAAGAGCACAAGCAGAGGGCAGAGGCAGACGGAGAAGGAGACTCCCCATTGAGTAGGGAGTCCAACTGGGGACTTGATCCCAGGACCCCAAGATCATGACCTGAGCAGAAGGCAGATGCTTAACCGACTGAGCCACCTAGGTGGCCCTGTCCCCCCTTTTTAATATCTTAATCCCACAAAGCAAGATACTATTTTTGCCTAATTATGTTTATTGCTTGTTGTCTGTCTCCCCGTGCTAAAAATGCAAGATCTCTGAGGGTTTATTGATAAAGTCTAAGAGCCTGGAAACATAGAATGTATTCAATAAATACTTGTTGAATACTTATTGTTATTATTATTGCTAATACCATCACATAGTAGTCACACCCATGGGGCCTCTCTACTACTTTTCTATCTTCCTAAAGGATAACAGCAACAAAAAAAGTTGCTTGGGACATGAGACAATTTTTGACACCAGAAGTTCTGTCCCTGGGGGATAGAGACTCATTTTCTCTTCTCTGGCAGGTGAAAACCAAGCAGTTCTTTTGATTCATATCCCCAAGGTTTTAGAGCACCAATCAAAAACCAGGACGAATCCAGCTAATGAAATCAAATAACACATCAGTATCAAAGTCATCTCCAGGAAGAGAAAAAAGGAGGAAAACATCAAACTTTTGGCATCAGAGGAAAATTTAATAAAGAAAAACTAGTGCAAATATCAGGGGAAAATAAGAACCAGAACTAATTTTTCTCCCCAAGTTAAAAATATTTTAAAGTATTTTTTCCCACAGACCCTGATAATCCGCATGCTTAATGGAGTGAGACCAGTGTACAAAGATCTCCTTATGGGCAAAGGTAAGTTAGGACCCCAAAATTTCACTGGGATGGAAGTTATCCAAGAGTTTTGTTTCTAATGATCCTATGACCAAAAGAGTGATGACCAGCACAGATTCTTGGATCCAATTTCCTAGATTCCCAGTGTGACTTTGGGAAAGTAGTTTTCATGGTTTCTTTATCGGTCATATGGGGCTAGGGTTCTTGTAAGGATAAAATTAGGTAATGTTCAGAAAGCTCTTAGCACAGCACTTATACATAGCGGTTTTCAGTTCTAGCTTCTGCAATGCTCTCTCATGTTTTGTAAAGGCAAGACTCAGAGGGTTAAGCAACATGCTGTCAGTACAGCGCATTCTTTGGTCCCAAGGAGACTTTCTGCAATGAAAGTGGCAAAGGGAATGTGCTTAGTAATCAGATACTACAGCCTTGGGCAAGCAATATAAACATAATGAGACACAGTCTCTTCACAAATTAAATGGGGATCATAATACCCACCTCACAGGAGTTTATAGTGGAGATAATACACACAAGGGCAGTGCCTGACACATAGGAAAAGCTTAATAAGTGGTTATTATTTTTGTTATTGTAATCGCATCCACTAAAAGAATATGTCCCTGTGACTGTCTTCCCACCTGTTTCTAAACATAGATTCCCCCTTCTTTCCTCCTTTCACCCCTTGTGAGTTGTTGCTGGGCCTCCGTGCCTTCTGATTCACTGTCAGCGCTTCACCCTGTGTTGGCCACGTCTACAGTTTCAGCCAGAACTTTCTGCCTTTCCTCTTGGCTCTTCAACCAATACTAATGCTGCCGGCAAACCCCCCAACTCTTGCCCTAACTCCAATCTTTGCTTCACTGTACACTTAGAGGGCTTTCCTGCTTTAATTCCAACTCTTCCTAATAAAGGAAATCCCAGGGTTCAAGAAGCATGAGAAGATCTCGGGCTACTTTACTTTTATGTCCCTATGAAGATCCATCATCAGGGTTATTCCCAGCAAACATTTGTTCTGTTTTCCTGTCCAGCATCCATTTCCCTTTATTTTGTAAATACGGTACTAGCACATTAGTTTTCTTTCAAGGAGTCATCTTCCCTCCACTTCTATCCTCGTGATGTGGGTGGGAACTTCCCTACCAGCTATGCCAAATGGGGATATGTAATTGCTTTAATATTCACCCAAGAAAAGCTTGATGAGAGCAAAACAGAGACAGAGCAGAGAGATGGAGAGAGGAAGAGCCAGTCCTAATGACACTGTTGAGCCCCTGGATGAAGCCATGCCTGAAGCTGAACCACGCTTTAATTTCTCATTTATATCAGCCAGTATGTTCCTGAAAACCCAGATGTGGAACCTCATCATAATAGGTATGAGGGAAAAATAGTATAATGCAGCTATAGAGAGTGAGATGATTATTTCATAATTACTTGGTGTGGATGGGTTCAGGTAAGCTGGAGGGTGGGTGTGGTTAATCCCTTTGACAAAATCTGTAAAAGCTATATACCTAAGTCCAAGACAGAAAATAGAGAAACTTCTGATGCTGCAATCTGCTCTGCAATGAGTCAGGTAAATTATGTAAAAACTCTATCAGATGCAAAATTAAATTGCAGTTTTTAAAAAATATTGCTTTCATTTATTTTTTCAATGATGTATAATTGAAACACATTCTCATATTAGTTTCAGGTATACATACTAATGCTTTGATATTTTTATACATTACATATGATCCCCACACAGGCAGTCTAGTTACCATCCATCACCATACAAAGTTATTACAATATTATTGACTATACACCCCATGCTGTATATTAGACCCCCATCACTTATTTATTTTATAACTGGAATTTTGTCCCTGTTAATCCCCTTCACCTATCTTTCTGCACTGCCCCTCCCCAAACCCCTCTCCCTTCTGCTAATCAACAGTTTGTTTTCTGTATCTATGAGTCTGTTTCTGTTTTTTTACATTCCATATATAAGTAAAATCACACAGTATGTATCATTCTCTGACTTATTTCACTTAGCACAAAATACCCTCTATGTTGTCACAAATGGCAAGATTTTATTTTTTATGGCTAAATAGTACTTCTGTGTGTGTGTCTGTGTGTGTGTGTGCACACATGTGTGTGCATGCGCACACATATGTGCATTTTCTTTCATTTAACTTTTATGGAATATTTCTAACACACACACACACACACACACAAAGACAAAGTGGTATATGAATCCTAATTTATCCATTATCAAATCATGGCCAATATTTTTTCACCTATATCATCACCTATCTCCTTTCTCCTGTTTTTTATTCTGTATTTTCTAATTGAGGTTAAATTCACGTAGTGTAAAATTTACCATTTTAACGTGAACAATTCAGTGGCCTTGAGGACATTCACCGTGTTTTGCAGCTATCGCCTCTACCCGGTTTTAAAACATTTCCAGCTCCCCAAAAGTAACCCTGTATGTACTGAGCAGCTGTCCCCGCTCCTCGCTGATCCTAGAACCTTATCAGATAAATAATTTTCAAATACTCATACCCATTTTGTAGGCTGCCTTTTCATCTTTCCTGTTAATGTTCTTTGTTGAAGCAAGTTTTCAATTTTGATAAATCCCAATATAACTATTTTAAAATATGTTTTATGTAATAGTTTATGCAATATTCTCCCATGTACAATGACCTGGATCCTGGTATTCTGAAATTCCTTTGTTTCTCCTGCTTTTCATGACATATACGAGAATCCGTTGTCAAATTCAAGTGCATGAAGATTTATCCCTATGTTTTCTTCTTCTAGTAGACTTACTGATAGCACTTACATTTAGGTCATTCATCTATTTTGTACCTATTATTTTTGAACACTTATTAAATAGTAGGAACTTAACACAAATTATCTCTTAATTCTCTCAAGAATCCTCCAATAAATTAAAAAATTAAAAAGAAAAAAAAAAGAATCCTCCAAGTACCTTTCAGTTAAGTACTTTTATTACCTCCATCTTATAAAGCAACCATACCTCAGAGAGTTTAAGAATTTGCCCAAGTGTGCAAAACTGTTAAGTAGGAGCCAGCAGTTGAACAGAGAGCTGTGTGACTCCAGAGCCCGAGTTCTTTACCACTTTCAAGAACAAACTAACAAATGACACAAAATAAAATGAGAATGGGGAACCACTGGAGAGGAAAATAGGTTTTTTATCAGTTGCTCCCCACTCTTCAGTGTGTTTGTGTTGCTCTCACATTTTATATCCTGAGTTAAGGGAAGAATATACAGACATCCTCAAGATCTTCCTTGTCTAGAAGTAAAGATTAGGGAGGCAATCCAAACCAACAAGTATTCTAACATTCATGATGATATAGATCCTGGTACCCTGAAATCCTCACCCGAAACTTTTGGCATCTCTCACTATAAGGCAACTCTCTCATTATACCTTTTGATCATTGTGCACCCTTTCCTCCTCTTCTCTGTGTACTGGGTGCTGACGTTTATGGATTGAATCACTTGGGATCCTTTGCCCTCTGGACTTCCCTGGAGTTTGACCAATTAGAGGAAATGACAGAGTATCAAAGGATGCAACTGGGATATTTCTTCTCCTGTCTTCTCTTTTTCCTTGCGTACTGTATTATAACAGTGGGCACATCCCTTCATGACCTCAACTCCTTTAGGTGGCTTGCCTTCTAAACTCTAGTTCCCAGAGGGCACTAATAATGTTATTTCCTCTCCCTGCTTCTTCAGGCCTACAGATGGTAACAGGAATGCGTAGTGAAGAACCCTAAGCACAGTGTTATTTATTCTGTGATGCAGGTAAATCAAAGCTGGTGAGATGCAAAGGAACCTAATCGTCGTGCTTGACAGTGTTTCTCTGGGAGCGAATGCTCTGGATCGCAAACAAGAATCACATGTGAGCTTCTGCTGGAAAGAAATCCATGTGTTGGACTGGGGTCCTTCTGTTATTTGTTTCTCTTTCTGTCTGTCTCTCAGCAGCCTGCAGGAAAGAGCACACTGTGCCTTCTCCAACAAGAATTTGCCTTCAGAGAATGAGCTTGAAATATGTCAGCATTGTATGGACTTAGAAGAAACTCTAATTAGCACAGCTGTTAATTTTGGGACATTCGATGGTATAAAATTAATAGGACTAGAAGGAAACATAATAAATCTCTCCAAACTCTAGGAGTAAGGAAAACCTTTATAACTATGAATCAAAAATCTAGGAGCCATAAAGGAAAAACTAGTTAATTATAAAAATATCTTTAAACTTTTGTTTGTAAAATAAAACACTACAAGAGGAAAAATACATAAACTGGGGAAGGGAGATTTATAATCAACTAATCTCTTCAATATATAAAAAGCTCTTGGCTAAAAATCAAGAATGACAATCTGACCAAAAAAAAAAAGGCCAAGAGACACAATGAGATTTTTCACAGGAAGAGATATTCCATCCTATCCCTTACAATAGAAATGCAAATTAAAATCCACTAAAATGCCATTTTTTAAACCAAAGAGATGGGCAGAAATCTATAATCATAATAATATACTATATTGGCAAGGCTCTGGGAAATGTGGCGGTTCATTTGTAAAATCAGCCCCAATTATTACTTCCCCTATAACCACACCTCTTTGCAATGTGATTTTGCAACTCTTCGGATCAAGATGTGGAGTCCATTTCCCTCATGTGGGCACTCCTGTGACTGAGCTTGATAAATTGAATTCAAGAGAAGTAATGTCATATGAAGTCTGACTTAAGCCTCAAAATCCTTGCATGATTCCATGTGCTCTCCTTGAACTGTGCCCAGCCACCATGTGAATTGAACATGCCTGGGCTACCTTTCTGGATGATGAGAGACACTTGACTTGGACACCTCCCTTCAACCTCAACAAGAGCCAACCAATCTCAAAAGCTGCACTGCAGGTGACCAAAGATCCACGACAGAACCCAGCTGACAAAAGAACTAATCAGTTGCACCTAGCCTAAATTACCTACTTGCAAAATTATGAACTAAATCAATTAAATGGTGGTTGTCAAGTAGATAGGATTTGTAGCAGTATTTTATACAGCATAAACTGAGGCAAGGAATAGACACTCTAAGACACAGCTGGTATGAGTATAATGCTTCCATATGAAAGGAAATGTGGCAACAGCTAACAAAATTACATATGCATATACCCTTTGACCGGGGTATACCTGCAGAAGTAGGAAATGATTTATATGTCATTTTTCTGACATTATTTTTAGTAACAAATGATTGGGAATAACACAAATATTCATTAAGAGGGAACTGGTTGAGTAAATGATGGTAGAAGCACACATGAGAATGTCATGCAGTTTTAAGAGGAAGGTAGAAGCCCTCTGTGCTGACATGAAGTGAATTCCAAGACACACAGATAACTTTTTTACCTTACATTTTTCACTTAATTACTAAGCTGCACTTGGTGTAAGAATAGAGAAGAAACATGTATGTATATATGCTATTAATGGAGAAAAAAATCTGAACAGATGAATCAAAAACTAATAAAAATGGTTATATGTAGGAGGTGGTAGAATTGGTGTGATGGGAAAAGAGAAGAAAATGAGAATTGCCTGAGAGTACCATTTGTATAGTTTTTAACCTTGAACCATGTATTTCATTTATTTAAAAAATAGTGAACAAAAATATTATAATGAGAGAGAGAGAGAAGTAATCATTTTGGGTGCCTCTAAGTATGGTTCTTGACCTGAACATACAGAGTGAGATCTACACTAAGAATCAACAGAACTGCAAAAAGATAAAATTCACTCAGTACTTTTAGCTGTAACCTAAAAATGTTTTACGGACATGGTAGGAATACGTAAATAAATACTTATGTAATTAGAAATCATGGATTTTCAAAACAAGAGAAAAGGTGACAGAGACATAAGTGTAAAATCCAAGTAGTTGACCAAAAACTTAAAACTGATATAATTATTTTTAAAGACACATATATATGCATATGTAAATGTATATATATATTAAATAAATATTTTAGTTTTGTCCATTAAAAGAGCCTAAAAGCAATGTCTTTCCAATACTAGATTTTGGTCTCTAAGCACCATTCCTATGCATAGAATTTGAGCTCCTCAGAGAAATAGTTGATTTCAGGTATGAAGAGAGTAAAAGGTCTTAAATGCAACAGGGACATCTTTTGCCTGAAAGCAGTTACATTTTCAGAGACTAATTGGGTTGAACTAGAAGAATAGAGTTGATAAATGAAAGGAGATAGTTCAAATGAAACAATGAGTATTAAGAAAAAACCCACTAATTCATTAGAACATATTAATACATTAAAATCCTTTATATTCTATATTTAGAGTTAAAAGAACCAAAACTGAAAGAAACACACAAAAATCCTCATTTGTTACCAACCATTCCTCTAAAAAGTTATGTTTAAATGAAAACCATTGGTTATTTTGCCTTTATAATAGATACTAGAATTCAGGGTAACAAAACGGCCCTAGTTTTTGGAGGAAGAAATTATCACAGATGAATTATAGTTGATAAGTGTGGAAAGTGTTAAAAAAAAGTCATGCCTAATAAGATAATCAATTCCAGAAAAAAAATATTGATAAATGTTTAAACAATTAAATAAGAAATTATTGGAAAATTACATTCACAAAATACAAATTATCAATCCATCATCTTTCTGGTGTCAAAGTAGGAAATTTGAGTTTATAATGGAAGGACCTAAATTTTACAACCTGAACCCAGGGCTCAATCTTATAACTACTATTAGTGGGAAAACCATGTGTTATATGCCTCCTCATGTGATGCATTATGAAATTAACAGAATTGCCTACAAACATTTCTAACAAAGGTTTTACTTAAATTTAATAGAAATTCTAGATCTAACTTACATTTACAGTAAGAGCAAAAATAAGACGAAAAAGAAGGAAATAAACAAGTACAGAAAGTAGGACATTTCTAAAAGATAATAGGACTAATCTTTTCAAGAAGTCTATTTTGGGGGGTGGTGGATGGAAAAGGTGGGAGGGAATGTGCTAAATTGAAATTTTAAGAGACGTATCAATCAAATGTAGTGTGTCATTGCTGACTGCATACTAAGAATAATCCAGCTGAAAAAGTCATTTCTGAGATAATTATGAAAATAGGATTTTGTTAAATATAAATGTATTTAGGTTATACAGGAAAATGTCTTTGTCTTTAAAGATGCAGTGACTAATTTAGAAGGGAGTTGTTATGAATTCTTTCTCTTAAAATACTTCAGAAAAAATATATATATATATATAAATGGAAAATTATTAAACCTAGGAGGTGAATATATGGTGGACAATTTTGTATTTCCATCTACTCTATATTCAAAAATACTGATTACAGGTTCATGTAGAAGATGGGGACAGAGTAGGAGGATTCTAGGCTCATCATCTCCCATGAATACAATTAGATAACTATCAAAGCATCCTAAATACCCCAGCAATTGACCTGAAAACTGGCAGAACAAACCCCACAATTAAAGGCAGAGAAGAGGTCACATCAAAGAAGGTAGGAAGTACAGAGACCCAGTGTGGCAGAGAAATGGGTAGTGGCTGCTGCAGTGGGGAGAGCAGCAGTTGTGCAGAAGGGCAAGAGACAGACTAGCACACAGGGAAGAAGAACCACCAAAGCCATTGGCCTGGAAACTGAGAGGGGCCAATTTCTTTGAGTTCTTCAATCTAGCAGGGCTTAAAGACTAAAGTTTTAAAAGTAAATATTTATGCACCCAACATGGGAGCACCCAAATACATAAAGCAGTTAACAAACATAAAAGAATAGATAATTACACAATAATTTAAAGGGACTTTAATACCATACTTCTATCAATGGACAGATCACTTAAGCAGAAGATCAACAAGGAAATAGTGGCTTGAGATGACATGCTGGACCAGATGGATTTAACGGATATATTCAGAACACTCCATCCTAAAACAGCAGAAAACACATTATTTTCAAGTGCACATGGAACATTCTCCAAAACAGATCACATATTAGGCCACAAAACAAGCCTCAACAAATTTTAAAAAGCCTGAAATCACACCATGCATCTTTTCTGACCACAACATTGTGAAACTAGAAGTCAATCACAGGAAAAAACCTGGAAAGACCACGAATACATAGAAGTTAAAAAACATGCTACTAAATAATAAATAGGTCAACCAGAAAATAAAAGAACTAAAAAAAAAAAAAAGGAAAAAAATGAAAGTGAAAACAACAGTTTAAAATCTCTGGGATGTAGCACTTTCAAGTTGGAAGCAGTTTTAAGATGGAAATTTATAGCAGTTCAGGCTTAAGAAGCAATCTCAAATAAAGCAACTAACCTAACATGTAAAGGAGCTAGAAAAACACTAAACAAAACCCAGAAGCAGCAGAAGGAAATAAAAATTACAGCAGAAATAGATATAAAAACTAAAACAAAAAACAAAACAAAACAAAAAACAACAACAAAATAGATTAATGAAACAAGGAACTGGTTCTTTGAGAAGATGAAAAAAATTGATAGACCTCTATATGAGATTTTTTTTTTTAAAAAGGATCTAAATAAAATTACTAACGAAAGACTAGAAATAACTACCAACACCACAGAAATACAAACAGTTGTAAGAGAGTATTAGGAAAAACTATATGACAAAAATTGGACAACCTAGAAGCAATGGATACGTTCCGAGAAACATATAAACTACCAAAACTGAAACAGGAAAAAAGAGAAAATTTGAACAGACTGATAATCAGCAAAGAAACTGAATCAGTAATCAAAAAAGTCCCAACAAACAAAAGTCCAGGAGCAGATGGCTTCACAGGAAGATTCTACCAAACACATAAAGAAGAGTTAATACCTATTCTTCTCAAACTATTCCAAAAAAATAGAAAAAGGAAAAAAAAGCTCCCAAATTCATTCTATGAAGCCGGCATTACCCTGATACCCTCATTACCAAAACCAGATAAAGGCACCATTGAAAAAGAGAACTACAAGCCAATACTGCTGATGCACATAAATGCAAAAATCCTCAACAAAATACTAGCAAACCAAATCAAACAGTTCATTAAAAAAAAACATAATTCACCACAATCAAGCGGGATTTATTCCTGACTTGCAAGGGTGGTTCAATATTAACAAATCAATCAAGGAAATAAATCACATCAATAAAGAAAGGGTAAGAACCACATGAGCTTTTCAATAGAGAAAAAGTGTTTGACAAAGCAAAAGACCCATTCATGATAAAAACCCTCAACCAAGGAGGTTTAGAGGTAATATGCCTCAAAAAAATAAAGGCCATCTATGAAGAACCCATGGCTAACATTATCCTTAATGGGGCAAAACTGAGAGCTTTTCTTCTAAGGTCAGGAATAAGACTTTTATTCAACATACTACTGGAATTCTTAACCACAGCCGTCAGACAACAAAAAGCATCAAAACCAGCAAGGAGGAAGTCCAACTTTCACTACTTAGAGATGACATGACACTACATAGAGAAAAACCCAAAAGAATCCACAGAAAAACCCAAAAGAGTCCACCGAAAAACCGCTAGAACTGATAAATGAATTCAGTAAAGTTGCAGGAGAAAAGCCAAAGTACAGATATCTGTTGCACTTCTATACCCCAATAATGAAGCAGCAGAAAGAGAAATTAAGAAAACGATCTCATTTACAATTGCACCAAAAATAGTAAGATACCTAGGAATTAACATAACCAATTAGATCAAAGACCTGTACTCTGGAAACTATAAAACACTGGTGAAAGAAAAATTGAAGATGACATAAAGAAATGGAAAGACATTTCATGCTCATGGATTGGGAGAACAAATATTGTTAAAATGTCTATACTACCCAAAGCCATCTACATAGTGCAATCCCTATCAAAATACCAAGAGCAATCTTCACAGAGCTAGAACAAACAATCCTAAAATTTGTATGGAACCACAGAGACCCCAAATAACCAAAGCAACCTTGAAAAAGAAAAGAAAATCAGGAGGCATCACAATTCCAGACTTCAAGTTATATTACAAAGCTGTAGTCATCAAAACACTATGGTCCTGGCACAAAAAAAAGGACACACAGATCAAGAGAACAGAATAGAAAACCTAGAAATGAACCCATAACTGTAAGGTCAATTAATCTTTGACAAATCAGGAAAGAACATCCTACAGACAAAAGACAACAAATGGTGATGGGCAAACTGGACAGCAACATGCGAAAGAATGAAATTGGACAGGACATCTTTCTTACATCATACACAAAAATAAACTCAAAATGGATTGAAGACCTAAGTGTGAGACCAGAAACCATAAAAATCCTAGGGGAGCACAGGCAGTAATTTGTCTGACATCAGCCATAGTAACTTCTTTCCAGGTAGGTCTTCTGAGGCAAGTGAAGCAGAAAGAGAAATAAACTAGTGGGACTACATCAAAGGCACCTGTACAGCAAAGGAAACAATGTATAAAACTAAAAGGGAATGTATGGAATGGGAAAAGATATTTGCAAATGACACATCTGATAAAAGATTAGTATCCAAAATACATGAAGAACTTATACAAATCAACACCAGAAAATAATCCAAATAAAAATGGGCAGAAGACATGAACGCACACTTATCCAAAGATGACATACAGATGGTCAGCAGACACATGAAAAGATGCTCATCATCATTTACCATCAGGGAAATGCAAATCAAAGCCACAATGAGATATCACCTCACACTTACCAGAATGGCTAAAATCAACAACACAAGAAACGACAAGTGTTGACAATGATGGAGAGAAAAAGGAACCCTCGTGCACTGTTGTTAGGAATACCAAGTGGTGCAGTGTGAAAAACTGTAGGGAGTTTCCTCAAAAATTAAAAATACAACTACCCTGATATCCAGCAACTGCACTACTGGGTATTTACCCAAAGACTGCAAAAACACTTATTTAAAGGATTACATGCACCCTTATGTTTATAGAAGCATTATTTATAATAGCAAAATTATGGATGGAGTCCAAATGTTCAATAATTGATGGGATAAAGAATATGTGGTGTGTACACACACACACACACACACACACACACACACACACAATGGAATATTACTCAACCATAAAAAAGAATGAAATCTTGCCATCTGCAATGACATGGATAGAGTATAACACTAATGGAAATATGTCAGAGAAAGACAAATACCATATGTTTCTCACTCGTATGTGGAATTTAAGAAACAAACAAGCAAAGGGGGAAAAAGGAGAGACAAATCAAGAAAGAGACTCATAACTACTGATAAACTGATGGTTACCCATCAGGAGGTGGAGGGGGTGAGTGAGATAGGTGATGGGGATTAAGGAGCGTACTTCTTGTGACTAGCTCTGGGTGATGTATGGAACTGTTGAATTACTATATTGTACACCTGAAATTAATATAACACTGTAAGTTAACTAACTGGAATTAACTTAAAATACATTGATTATTAAGTATTTATGCCTGAGTGGAGGGGACAAAAAATAAGAGAGTTGTCATCCAGCACGAATTCTGCCATGCTTTGTGCTAGCTGTAAAGGTCCACAGTAATTTGGAGTAGGACTTAGCTCAACCCCACTTTATGGTCTTCGAAAAGGAATTTAAATTTCCATTATAGTTTCTAAATTTGCAACTCATTTTATATGATTCACCACGAATAAATGAAATAATGCCATGTGCTTAGCACATGGCAAACCTTCCATTAATTTTTTATAATTTTTTATTATGTTAGTCACCTTACAGTATATCCCAAGTTTTTCATGTAAAGTTCCATGATTCATTACTTGCGTATAACACCCAGTGCACCATGCAATACGTGCCCTCCTTAATACACATCACCGGCCTATCCCAATCCCCCACCCCCGACCCCCCCCAAAGCCCTCAGTTTGTTTCCCAGAGTCCACAGTCTCTCATGGTTCATTCCCTCTTCTGTTTACCCGCCCTGCCTTCTTCCCTTTCTTCTCCTACTGATCTTTTTACTTCTTATGTTCCATAAATGAGTGAAACCATATGATAATTGTCTTTCTCTGCTTGACTTTTAACTGCAATCCTCACCATCATTATCGTGCCAATGGCATCTTCTTCCACTAGCTGTGCTATCTCACCTATCAAAGAGATAAATTAATCCTGCTGCCATTTGCAATGGTGGATGAATCTTCCAAATGGCTAAACTGAATTCTAATCCACTAGGCCAGTGTTTCCCAGGGTTTAAGTTCTACATGTATCTAATTTTAGGAGATATCAGTAGATGCATCACAAATAAAAACAATTCTAAAACATCACAAACCAAAAAAAATTCTATGTTCAAAAAAGTTTGGAGAAAGAGTATCTCATTTATGAGCGACTCTAAGAAATCTGCAAAAAAGGCAACTGTACATTTGTATTTATTTCCATTTAACTCAGTGTTTCCAACTTAGAAAGCATGCAAGTCTTTCTGCATTGTTTTCTTATTAATATCATGGAGGAAAATGCTCCATGAACACCATTTGGAAAATGGGTCAACATGAGGAATGTAGAATTAGTTGTGACTGAGGGTTTGATTTTCAGGGTGATCATTACCTATAAAGCTCCAGAAGCTTTAGTTCCTACTGTCCATGAAGCTGTTTTCCAAGACCAATCCATGCTCGTAAGGATGGATTCATTCAAGCATCTATATTGTGCTCTCATTTTTTTATTGTTGTTTTTGTTGTAGTGAAAACACTTGCCACATAATGAACTTTAAATTTTTAAGTGCTCAATACTATACACTGTGTTAACTATACACTGTGTTGCACAACAGATCTCTAGAACTTATTCACCTTGCTTAACTGAAACTGAAACCCATTAAAAAGTAACTTCCCATTTCCTCATTCTTCCAATCCCTAGCAACCTCCATTCTACTCTCTGATTCTATGAGTTTGACTTGTTTCGATACCTCGTGTAAGTGGAATCATACACTACTTGCCCTTCTGTAATTGGCTTAGTTCACTTACATAATGTCTTCAGGTACATTTATGTTGTTACAAATGGCAGGATTTCCTTTTTGGGGCTGGGGGGCGCTGAATGATATTCCATTGTATGCAGGTAACACTCTTTCTTTATCCATTCAGCATGAGCTCTTATTTAAGTCAATATCCAAAATAGCTTTGTTTCCTTTATGAATATGTTGCTTTTAGACATTCATGTATTTATTCATTTACAACACACTATCTGAATATCCACCACGAGCAAGACGCTATACTAATGGTTTCGACAGAAGTTAAAAGGATGGATTACTTATTCCTTCCCCTAAAGAAGTTTGTAATCCAGTTATTTTCACCCAGTTGATACTCTATAATGTTAATTTTATTTCAAATGTCATTTTTCTCTCCCAAACTGCATGAAAGAATCAGCTTAGCAATTAGTTCAAAATGCACACTAAGAGAAAAAAGAAAATCTAAACTCATTCCAAGCCCAGAAATACTTAAATATTTAAGTATAATCAAGAGTTGACTATCCTGGCAGAATAATCCATTTTAGTTTTTGTTTTTGTTTTCTTCTTCTTCTTTTTTTTTTTTTTTTTAATGAAAAAGGTAGTTTATTTTATGCTTGTGTAAATAGGTCTGGGAATTTTTCCCAAAAATTTATGAGTATTTTCACAACATGTAACACATATTCTAAATGCATTATTGAGCACAACAAAAGGAAAATACAACTTCAAGCTGTATTCCAATATCAAAAATAGATCCTTGAACACATCTGCTTTCAAACAAGCCATACTACCTCACAGTGGCGGGGGAGGGGGGGGAAGAGGGTAAGAGGATTATTTTTAAGTCTTCCCTAACATTAAATACCATTCTTCCAGTGACATAAGGCATAGGTTATGGGGAACACTGGAAACACAAAGTCTGGGATTCAACTAGGTGAACCTCATATGTCACTTCAGAAAAGCCTCTTGCTCTCTTCCTCAGTTTAGTCAGAAAATTAGTAAAATCTAAAATTATACTGATAAAAATTGCAGTTCAGCTGTATTTTCTTTTGTTACAGTAGTCTAAATCTGTCATTGGTCTCGCAATGATAACGATGGTAGGGTAACAGAGTTATACTGCATTCAATCTTATTCTACCAGTGCAGAGTTCCACTTACAGTGGCTACCCAATGAATTCTCTCCAAAGGAAGCATTTCATTGGAGACAGAAAACTCTTGATTATTAATTTAAATTTAAGTGCTTCATCCTCAGAGTTCAAAGATGATGGTAAAAGCTGGTTGTAAAGTAGAATCATAATTGGTTTTAAGGTAGATCGCCTCTCATCAGCCAAATGTTTCTTGCAATGTTGAAACATTTCTTGAAATGTTATAGAAACATATCAACAAACAACTTAATTTTCATCAAAATATGAGTATCAGGTAGTCATGCCCTAAATGTTTGAATAATATGCATCTAACCTGCATGAACTTTTATGACTATGATACCTTTAGAAAATAAGTTTTGAAATAAATTGGAACTTTTCCATTTTCCAATTAAGAGAGCAAGTGTTCAAGTTGCGAGATTTGACATGAGGAAATGTGAAAAAGCTCTTCACGAAGCAAAAAACACTTTTGGGTTTTCAGTGTCTAGGAATCCTCATTTCCTAAAATTACTGCACCATGTAAAAACCAGAGTGAAACACATATCCTAGTGACTACAGCTTTGCATGCAACCTGAATTATAAATGCTCTAAGTCTTCATCACAAGAAAGAGTGCAGAGGAGAAAAAAATACACAGACACCAACATTCTACTACACGGCACACAGAAGGCTGAGTTTTACCCCTGTCCCATTTAAAGAACACTTTTGTACATATTTTATATACAAAATTTTAAAAGTAAGTAACATGGCATTTCCTTCCTCCCTTGCAGGGTCTTAGCAATAAAATATACACAATGTTAAAATGTTGCTAACACTTATGAATCTTTTTGAAGTCGGTAGAATTTCCTGGATAGATTTCAATGGACTAATAAGGTATCTTAGGATGAATGTTTGAGAAAAGGTGAAGTCCAATGTAATGAATTAAAAAAAAAAATTCAGAGTAAAAATTTTAAAGATTTGCTATAGCCTAAATATATTTAGGATAAACCTAATAATTATCCTGTTCTATGAAAAATACGTGTAAGGAAAGATTGTTAACTGTTTTCTAGCCCCCACGAAGCAGACACAGATCGAGATGGCTGGTGGTTTGACACCATTTCCACTCCTGTGCTACCACCCCATTCCCCTTCGCTACTTCTGATGATCCATTCAAACCCCTGGTTACAGGTATCTCCAAATGATGGGATCACAGTATATTCCTTCTTCCCTCATCACACTTACTGCTCCAACTATCTAAGCCAAGTCCATCAGACTTTTTACCCGGATTTTTCAAAATCAAGCTAGAATTGGGGAAATCGATCCAAGCAGATAGAAAACATGAAGCCGTGGCCCCTCCTGTGTAGAGAACATACACTCCAAGGAGAAGAGGTTAAAAAGCTAATATGCAGAGATCAGCAGAGCAAAGAGAGAGAGGGAATCATGCTGACTAAGTCCTACTTATACTTGATGTCAGTTCCCTAAACAAACCTACGTCAACCTCATTCATGTTCAATTTCTGTCACTTGTAACCAATAGCATCGTGACTGATACACTCAACATTTTAGAGCTGGTTGTTAATACCAGCTAAATCAGGTATAAATTTTAAGCAATTATATAGATTTTTTAAATAAAAACCTGGGACGTGATTCATTACAGTAGTAATTAAATTCACAGGAAAATCACATTAGGTTTGCCGTCCACCATCATAGCTATTTTAAAAAATTTAAACCTTAATTCCCATTCTTACATATACTTTTGGTTTTTTGCTATGTCTTCAATTATATTTATTATCTCAATCCTCCATACAGTCAGTCTTTTGGTTTTAGAGTCTTTTGTTCACTCTGATCTATATAGCTAAGTCATTAGAAAATTAATAATGTAAGAGACTATAGTACACCATTAACAGCAACTAGAATAATGAATACTAACCACAAGCCAGGTATTTGCCAAGTTCATTTTATGCCCTGTTGTGGTTGTCTCAAATTATTGTAAACAATTGTAAACAAATTGAGGCACAAAAAGTTAAGCAATGGACTCAAAGTTATGCAGCTAGTAAATGTGAAAGAGCTGGGATTAAAACTCAGAAATTTCACTCCAGACTTTAATAGGACATATTCAAACATAAAAAAGTATTTATAAGATGTATTCTAATGTTGCAAAGTAGTAGAAAACCATATATATATATTAATAACAATATATATTATAGGGAGAAGAATAAAGGCAGTTCATTATCATCATTCTCTAGCTCACTCCCATTCCCAAAGAGATTGTCAAAGTGATATTGTGCCAGTTTAAAATCTCATCCCCTCTCATAGTTTCTTAGTTTTTATAGAATTCCTAGTGCACAGCACAGCATTTAGGACGTACTATTTAATAAAAACTAAATGAATCAGAGAGTAGAGTCATTAAATGAATGAAATAATCTGGGGGAAAATGAGAGTGGAAAACAAGGAGAATATGCAGAAAGATTAGAGTATCTGTGAAGGGCACGGAAATAATTAAATCCCCCCAAAAGATCTCAGAATCAGATTGCACTCCATCTTTCCACTAACCACAAGACCACTACTGGGTTATTTTCTCTCCTCTTTGGGATGTTGAAGAGCTTCAAGGATATCATATTCCTAACTCTCCTTCTTTGCCCCCAGCACTACTTCAGCGAGAGCTGACTATGTAGATGTAGGGTGCCTATTTTAGATACTGCTTTCCGGCTTCCCAGCTACAAGTTCTGAAGACCAGCTTGTTTCCTGCACATTTAATGAAGCCCACAGGCAAGTGGAAAAGCAACATAGAAAGGAGGTCAGGCCAAGATCTGGGTTCCCCCCCCCCTTTAGCATGTGGTTTTAACTGTGAGAGCTAAGAGGTAAGGAAAAACTTAAGGTACAGAGTCTTTCTCTATTTCCCCTTCTTAGCTTCTTTGCCAACAGGACGTGGGTGTTACATTAAGGGTCTGTTCATTGCTAGACTTATCTTCTTTATTTGTCATTATTGGGATCAGGGAAATAATACTTAGAGATGGAAGGGAGGCGGGTCAGGAAAGAAACTCCATCTAGTTCATCACTAATTTCTCAAGTACCATCTTATTCTGAATTTCATGACAGAAGACAGTTCAATTATGTGTAAGCTGAATTAACCATTGGCTCTCCTGCTTTCTGTTAACTAATTACAACAAGTGATTTTAATCTTCTAGGTCAGAACCCCCATTGGTACCCTAGGCTCTCAATCTAGTCTGCAGAAGTATTTTGTTTTCCTGATATTGTCTTTTAAAATATTGAACCATCATTTTCAAATTGAGAGGTTTTTCCCACTAAGATCAGGTACAAGGCCAAGATGTACCTTATCTCACTCTACCCATTTTAAACATTGCACTTTAAGTTCTAGTTAATGCAGTAAGATTAAAAAAAAAAAAAAAAGGACTATAAAAGCCATACAGGGGCGCCTAGGTGGCACAGCGGTTAAGCGTCTGCCTTCAGCTCAGGGCGTGATCCCGGCGTTATGGGATTGAGCCCCACATCAGGCTCCTCCGCTATGAGCCTGCTTCTTCCTCTCCCACTCCCCCTGCTTGTGTTCCCTCTCTCGCTGGCTGTCTCTATCTCTGTCGAATAAATAAATAAAATCTTAAACAAATACATAATTAAATAAATAAATAAATGCCATACAGATTGCAAAGAAAGGAATAAAACTGTCTTTGTTTGCTGGTGACAGGACTGTGTATTTAGAATATCTCAAAGAATTAACAACAACAAAAACCTCCTGGAACTAATAAGTGATTACACAACGTTACAGGATACATAATTATATACAAGTTAATCACTTTTCAATATACCAGCAATGAACTACTGAATTAAAAATTAAAAACACAATACCATTTACATTAGCTTCCGACAAAATGAAATGCTTAGGTATAAATGTAACAAAATCTGTAGAAGATCTAAATGAAGAAACTATAAAACTGATTAACAAAATTAATGAAGAACTAAATAAATGGAGAGAAATTCCACGTACATGGATAGGAAGACTCAATATTGCCAAGATGTCAGTTCCTCCCCATTTGATCTATGGCTTCAACCAAATACCAATCAAAAGTCCACGAAGTTATTTTGTGGATATTGACAAACTGATTCCAAAGTTTAAATGAAAGCCAAAAGACCCTGAACAGCCAACAAAATATTCAAAGAGAAAAACCAAGTTGAAAAATGCAAAAAAATGCAGAGCCCAGAAATAGACCTGCAAAAATACAGCCAACTGATCTTTAATGGAGAAACAAAGACAATAAAATGTAGTAAGGAAATTCATTTTAACAAATGATGATAAAATTGAACATCCACGTTAAAAAAAAACAAACCCTCTATCTAGACACGGAACTTACAACCTTCACAAAAATTAATTCAAAATGAATCCCAGACCTAAAACTGCAAAACCATAATAACCCCAGAAGACAGAGTAGGAGAAAATCTGTTCATTGACAATGAACTTTATATGACAATGACTTTATAGATACAACATCAAAGCCATAGTCCATGGAAGAAATAATTGAAAAGCCGGACTTCATTAAAATTAAAAACTTTGCTCTGTGAAAGACAATGTCAAGAGAATGAGAAGACAAGCCAGACTGGGGGAAAAATATTTGCGAAAGACATACTTGATCAAGTACTGTTATCCAATACATACAAGGAACTCTTAAAACTCAATCAACAACTTGATTTAAAAATGGGATTAAAAACCTGAACAAACATCTTATCAAAGAAGATATAAAGATGGCAAATGAGTATTTGAAAGATGCTTCACATCATGTATCATCACAGAAGTGCAAACGAGATACCACTATACACCTACTAGAATGGCCAAAAAAAAACCCCACAGAACACTGACAAAAGCCAAATGCTAGTGAGGATGTGAAGCAACAGAAACACTCATTCATTGCTGGTAGTAATGAACGCAAAATGGTACAGCAAATTTGATAGACAGCTTGATGTTTTCTTACAAAACTAACAATACTCTTAAAATATGACCCAGAATTATACTCCTTGGTATTCACCCAAATGATTTGAAAACTTAAGTCCCCACAAAAACTGGAACATGCTGTTTATAGAAGCTTTATTCATAATTGCCAAAATTTGGAAGCAATCAAGATGTCCATCAGGAGGTGAACAGGTAAGAAACTGCAGTGTGTCCAGATAATGGAATATTATTCAGTGCTAAAAAGAACTGAGCTATCAAGCCATGAAAAGACATGGAGGAACTTTGAATGTATGTGAAAGAAACCAATCTGAAAAGTCTACATATTGCATGGTTTCAACTACGTAACCTTCTGAAAAAGGCAAAACTATGCTGCTAGTAAAAATACTAGGGAGTGCCATTAGGGGTGAATGGAGGACTGAATAGAGAGCACAGAGTATAGCTGGGGCAGTGAAAACAGTCTGCACAATACCATGATGAGGGATAGATGTCATTATATATTTGTCCAGAACAAGAGCGTGCGCAACATCAACAATGACCTATAAGAGAACACTAACAATAGTCAACTATAGGTGACTAGGATTTGTCATTGCGGGTTCATCAACTGTAACAAATAAACCACTCCAGCGGGTGATGCTGATAGTGGGAGAGCCATGTGGGGGAGCAGGAGGTATACAAGAAATGGCTGTATCTCCCCTTCAATTCTGCGAACCTAAAACAGCTCGTCAAAAAATTATCTGAATAAGAAAAAGCAAGAAGCTTCACAAAAAATCCTGAGACTCTAGTACTCTTCCAAAATCAAGAAGTTTTTCTCTTAAAAGAGCCTAGCAATGTTTGGACCATATTCCTATAAGGCAACAAGCAGCAGGAACCGTAAGGTGGCTGCCATACTCCCTAAGAAACTGACTCAGAGGGGTGCCTGGGTGGCGCAGTCCTTAAGCATCTGCCTTCGGCTCGGGACGTGATCCCAGCGTTCCGGGATCGGGTTCGAGTCCCACATGGGGCTCCTTTGCTGGGAGCCTGCTTCTTCCTCTCCCACTCCCCTGCTGTGTTCCCTCTCTCGCTGGCTGTCTCTCTGTCACATAAATAAATAAAATCTTTAAAAAAAAAAAAAAAAAAGAAAGAAATTGACTCAGAGTTGCTTGGATTTGTCACCAAGCTTACAAGGCTGTTTTTCTCAGGGTAGAGAAATTTCTTTCTCTATCAAAAGTGGGACTGTAAAAAAGATTAAGAGGGCAAAATGGCTCCTTGTGCCCACCCAAACTTACTCAAACCCCACAGACTTGTGCCTACCCAAACTTACTCAAACCCCACTTTTGAGTTTATGAGCCTTAGATATGGTTGGTAAAATGGTGCCTATTTATGGAGAAAATACCACAGTCACAATGAAACTCAGACAGCATTTAATAATTGAGCACTTACTCTTTACTAAATTCTTTACATGCAATGCGTAATGAATACTGTTATCACCTTTATTTTACTAACGAGGAAAAGAGTTTAGAAAAGTCAATTTCTCAAGGGCATAGAGCTCATTAGAAGTTGATTTAGGAATCAAACCCAGGATACTGTGGTGTCTGAAGCCATACTTTCAGCTAATATGTAGGCCAGTTCCCAAAAATATAAAATGTTCAACTAAATTACCCAGAGACTAGTGCTCTTTACAATCTTACATATATGATTCCTAGGACCCGTCTCAGTAAGATTTCTACATGAACACTGAGAGTAACATCGTGTAAGCTCAGCATACAGAAAAAACATAAAACTTAAGAAATACATATTCAGTAAGTTCCCAATATTAACTCTTTTGCATGATTACTTTTTTTTTGTTAATTAGTTTTACTATGATGTGTTTCACTGGGTTATCAACAACTTATACCTGAATTGAAATGGCTTCTTCCAGGGCTATCGGTTCTGGGATATTATTTGGATTGTGATTAGATTTTTTGGGCCAGAATCCAAGGGTTGAATCTTTGAACACTACAGCCTTAGACAACCAGCAAGAGTGTGTAAAAATATATATCTCCACATCACTTGGGATCCTAGAAACAGATGGTACACACAAATTGGGTAATCTAAGGAGAGTCATACACGTAGGCAGAGTATTGGGAAACCACAACGTATTACATTATCATCATTCCTGAAGTTTAAGTGAGCAGTTTCCAAAACCTGGAGATAGAGAGCTCTATAGAAAGCACTATAGCTTTGGTTAAAGGAAGCAGTCAAGTCATGATGATGTTGCAAGGACAAACCCAGAGAAATGAATACCCTGCACCATATCCTTCAGGTGTCCAATCTCTTACCAGTTCTTAGCATAAGTTAGAGGGAAAGAGAACCCACTGATGTCATCTACATAGGTCAGTCTTTCCAAAGCATGGAGCACGGTAGAAAAGGGCAGAGGGAATATCCAGAGTGGAAATGGAAGATATTCAGCACACCCATCCTGGCTAAAATGACCAGACATATACTGACAGACATATTTTCAAATATAAATCACGGGCAACTGTTGTGTGTCCGTCATTTAGCTGAGTAATGAAAAAGGGTCTCTTAGAATTTTAATGGAGAAAGCTTTGAAGACTAGTTTTATCCCCTATCTAAAGCATGAGTTACTGCTAACAATACCAACCAACAGTAGTCTCAACCATCCTTAGTGTGACTGTCTAAAATGAACAGGAATTCACTTATCATGGACTTAGACAGGATTCCTTAAGTTGCAGGTGAGAAATATCCAATTTTGACCGCTAACCTAACTGGAACTTCCGTGTGTGGCACTCATGCAAAGCTGAATCCAGGGGTTCAAACCACATCATCATCAGCAGGGCTTTCTCTGTATTGGATTCACTCTCTGGCAGGCTCTTTTGGCATATTGTCAAGAGGGCTGTCAATAGTTCCAATCTCGCACTCTACCCACCTCAGATGCAAAGCTTCAGCAAAATCCATCACTTGAATTTCACTGGACTGATCTGTATCATGTTTCCATTCCTGTCCCACTGGCAGGGTTGAGGAGGATCAAGTAATTTAATTATTCAGGCCCTAGTCAAGTGCCCAGCTTGAAGGTGGGTAAGGGGAGAGTTTATCCCACCCAAACCACCTGGATTTAGTTAGGAAGAACTAGTCTAAAAGACAGCTCAGGGTGCTACTATTCTCAGAAGGAGGGGAAATGGGTACTGGGCAGGGGAAAAAAAAAAAAAAAAAAAGATGACTACCATACTTCGACTACTAGAAAATTCTTGTGAAATCTTCTTGCTGGGTACATGTATTTGTCCTAGCTCTGTGTGGTGGAATCACTGAGAGATTATCCACACCTGCTTCTGCATAAAGTTCTTCATGTATCTGACAATCTCTCTCATACTTCCGTATTACTGTCAGTCCTCACTTGTCAAGACACCACCAGTAGCCTTTATCTACTCTTCATAGAACATATTTTCTAGATCTCATGTCATCCTGGACACTCTCCTTTGTATTCTGGGCAGCTTATCAGTGGTCCTCTTAAAAAGTAGCTCCCAGAGAAGGAAACCAAATGGGTAACTCACTTAAGAATTTAATGTTTACTGAATACTTTCCATTTTCTAAGCACCTAGAAAATGCTCCAAGAATGTTACATATTTTAACACATTAAATCTTCACATCAATCTTCTGGAATAGGTACCATTATTAGCACCATCTTATGAGGCATGGAGAAGTTAAGTAACTTGCCCAAGGTTACTTGGCTAATAAATGAAATAATTTAAATTCAAACCCAAGCAATTTTGCCTCCACATTTGTACTGTGATCCACTTCAAGAATCAAAAGGCACAGCATTGGTATGTAAGCCTTTGAGGGAAAATTTTTCAATCACATTAGTAAGTCAAGAAATGGAAATTCTCTCAACTTAAGAGACCACTTCCAACTATCAAACTGGCATGTTTTAATAACAACCAAAATTAGTCAGTGGGAAATGCAAACTATCTTCTGTTGCTGATACAAGTGGTAAAATGTTTCTGTGAAACCATTCAGCATTATGTTAACTAGAATCACAGAAATATATTCTATAGAAATATATAACCTATGGATATATTCAGATCTATAACTACCATGATGTAAAACGTTATAAGTAACAGCAAGCACCAGAAACAACCTAAACATTGAGCAATTACAGATTGGTTACATAAATTTTCAGACACTCTTCCAATGGAATATGAATCAATATTAAAAATGCTGGTATACAATGGTTAATAATACACAATTTTTTTTCTATTTTATTGAATGAGCTCCCCAAAAAAGTATATTAGGAGAAATTGGAATGGAAGAGGAGGACCTCATTATCTTTTATACAGGTTCTGAACAGAATGAATTGACATAGCTAGCTCCCTCAATAATTCAATTCATAGAAGGACACCTACCAATTTTTTTTTTAAGATTTTGAGAGAGAGAAAGGGAGAGAGAGAGCGAGAACGAGCACATGCAGGAGCAGGGGGGAGGGGCAGAGGAGGAGGAGAAGCAGACTCCCCACTGAGAAGGGAGCCTGGCCTGAGGGGAAGCTGTGGGAGACTCGATCCCAGGATCCTGGGATCTCCTGGGCTCATGACCTGAGCCAAAGGCAGACACTTTATTAACTGAGCCACCTAGGTGCCCCCTACCAATCTTTCTAGAAGCACATCTATTACAGAGGATGAGTATATGTGAGCTAAGTGAGAGTTAACTGTGTCTCTACCCCACATTGGCAACAACCACTTTTTATCAGATGTGTCAACCTCTGGTGGATACCCGCATCTCAAGGGAAGGAACATTCATCTTCTACCTTCTTTCAGCAGTTGTGAGTGAAAATCTCTATTAGATCTTTTTATGATACTTTTGGGCAGAATTTCCAGCTTCTTCATCTCTAATCCTTTTAGAAAAGGACATCTGGAGACAAAGAAAATTATTTCTGTCTTGTATGAGATCTTCCTCATTTTCCCTCTGAATTTAGTTGAAAAATAAAGTCCCAACCATATGTAGGAGACTTTTCCCTCTGCTTGTACTAGCCAAGCCATGTAACTTGAAGCATAATATTTTTGTCTATAAAATACCATGTTCGTTATGGAAGATGTAAAAAATAGGACGAAATTTTGAAAAAAATGAAAGAAGAGAAAATACTCCATAATCCTACCACTACAAGTACCACTTTTAACATTTTGTCTATTTCTGGAATTTTACCATAGAAACACATACGTGTGCTTTAGACATAGGTGAAATCACACTCGGCATCCTGTGCTGTAACTCATCCATAATTACTGAAATAACAAAAATATCTTTGCCTATCATTGCATATCCTAAAGCAGGAGGTTTACCATATAGATTCCAATTTATTGTTAAAAAAGAAAAGTTAAGGATTCCCAAGTGAAGAAAGCAAGAGTCCTTTGATGCTTTCAGTATGTGCTAATACTACAGTCACCACTAAAAGCACCTACAGATGAGGAATGAAAAGGGAACAAAAGGGAATCTAATATTTATTATTAATAAGATCCTTTACTAAGCACTTTACATTCATGAACTCATCACAATCATAACCCCTTGAGGTAAGAATGTTTATTCTCCTTTTCCCATATGAAGAAATTGAGACTCTTAAAGTTATATATGTTGCCCAAGGTTGCATTACTATAAAATGGGAAGCCAGGATACAACTTGCTTCTGTCTGATTCCAATCATGTTACTATACAATGGGAAAACCAAGACACAAACTCGGTTATGTCTGACTCCAAAATTTTCATGGTATTTATACTTTACCACTACTTCCTGGAAATTCTTTACACACGAGTTCATTTCATTTTTTGGACAAATATTAAATGCTTATTAGTTTTCAGGCACTGGATCAGAAACTGTACATGCAAAATTAAATAAGCCAGACTAGGTCCCTCTTTGATGAACTTTACATGCCAGAAGGGGAGACAGGAAATAGACAAACACATACACAACTAATATGAACCAATAGGCCCTCCCTCCCAAATACTCCCATAAGAAATGAGGTCCAAACTTTGGGCTTTTCTTAAAGGGGTCTCTGAGTCAAACAACTGTGTCCTGGAACCATTAGCCATCAGGTCAGTTCAGACTCCAGCGCTCTCACCTGAGAAGATCCTTAACTATTTCTTGTGTTCTCTTGGTACTGGCTGACAATACACCCTGCATAGAGTTCAGTCATGAGGGGTTTTCCTTCCAAATCAATAGTCATGAGACTTTGGGATCAGAAGACAGGAAAACGTCATAGCCTACACCGTCACAGTATATTGAAAATGCTTTAAGAGCATGAATTCTGGATCCAGACTGTCTGGGTTGAAAACCTCCACCAGTAACACCAGATGAGAGGGCTTGGGCAAGCTATTCAACTACTCTTGGCCATGATCTTTTCCATTTATAAGATGGACATAACAAGAAGGAGAAGGAAAACAAGAGGAAAAAGAACTTACCCGATAGGTTACTGTAAGCAGCAAAGGAACTGAATTATGTGGAGAACCTTGAACAGAGCCAGACACGTAATAAATGCTTCTTAAGTACTATTCCAATGGCATTGTGATAGGATGCCCTGGGATCTGCAGCACTGGGGGCACATCTCAACATTATAAGCCCTAGAGTCAACGATGTAGGCATCATTTGAGTCCTACCACTCACTGCCTGAATGATATTGAACATTTCTCCAAATTTCATATTATACAACCTTAAACAATACTTTAAAATATTGTTTTGAAAATGAGATAATGTAAAGAAAAATGGAACCATGTACGTAACGTACGGTAAGATTCTACGAAGTGTTAACTATGATTAAACTTACAGTCACAGAACCTATTAGAAAGTCACTCTCTCACCCACTGCTCCACCATGCACCAAGCTAGCCCTCTTACGGGGACATCAGGGTCTTTGGTTGCTCATTCACCTAAGCCTCCCATGGTGAGGAGAAAAAAAAATCTGATTCTATCAGGGGAGGTATTTTCTGTAAATGAGCTAAATCAGGAAACTGAGCCATGAGAATTTTGAGAGAGACCGACAGCCAGAGACAGAGAACAGGAGCGAGCGTACGTTAAGAAACAGATGACCCTTACAGTCTGAGAGCGCACCTCTCAGCTTGCAGTTTCCTTACATTTTGCTCTCTATTGTTACACCACGTTTTGTATTCCCCTGGGTATATTATACTATCAGTATCCTGTTTTGATATTCTAGAACTATTGTGTAAAATTAGAAAAGAAATGAGTTCTGCCATGAAATTTCATATGGTGATTTCCAGGTGTCCCCACAGAACCGTGTTATGCTAAACCTGGGGGCCAAGTTCCTACTGATTCCCAGTCAGGACTTTGCTTTCTTCACTATCCTATTATGCCAGAAATGCATTTTCCCTTCGAGTGTCAGACAGCTTCTGATAATTGAGCAAAGTCTATCTCTTGTTTTGCCTTTTTAATATTTCCCAGCTTCGGGCACCAATTCTCAAGTGTAGATATAACTGATATGCTAGAAAACTGAATTTTATATGGAAGTATCAGAACCGTCTGCTCCCATGGTATATCTCCTCACTACAATATTCACTGGCATATTCCGTAAGTTCACAGAGTGCCTACTGTGTGCACTGAACTGGGGATTCAGCAGTGAACAAGATAAGTGAGTCTCGGCCGTACTGACTGTGCATTCCAGTGGGGGAGGGAAATAAATTACAAAAATGCAAATAAATGGGGAAAATGCTCTGCAGAAAATCCAAAATGAAAGGGAATGAACAGAGGTGAAAACTGCAGGAGAGGAGTATCAGGAAAGACCTCTCAGTGGAGATAATACCTGAGCGATCCTAAGACTTGGATGTCAGAAAGACATAGCAAGGTAAAATCCAAAAGAAAATAAGACAGAAAAAAGTACAAAGTGCAACATCCTTGAAGTGGGAATAAATATGATGTATTAAGGCACAAAAAGGCCTCTGTGGCTGCTGCCTGGGGAGCAATGGGGAATAAGAGGAAAGATAGATCAGAAAGGCAGGCCAGTGGTCCTACTTACTTATTGCTTACAAAGATGACTGGTTCGTGGTGTCTTGTTTTTCTCATTTGTGAACAATCCAGTGGTTGGAGGTGAAGCGAGGACAAGTACAGTGCTGAAGGTGCAGGTGCATTTAGACCACACGACACCACTTTCCCTGGCTAATACGACATAATCATCAATCTAATTGGAGTCCACACCCACTATCTCACAGCATGATCTTCAAAGGCAGAACACAGAAAGCTTACACTTGAATGGGCTTCTTTCAAGCCTTAGGTTCTTTATTTGCAGAATGGGACTAATAATAGGAGCCTATCATTGGAAGCACAGGCTATCCACAGCTGCAATGGATAAAGACATTAAGACCAAAGAGTTATTTGTACCTCAGTGTTCACTGCAGCACCATTCACAACAGCCAAGATATGGAGGCAAGTTGATTGTCCACCAATAGATGAATGAGTAAAGAAAACATGGTATATATTTACAGCTGAATACGCCCTAGCCTTAAAAAGAAGAAAATCCTGCCCTATGTGGCAACATGGATCAACTTGAAGGACCTTATGCTAAGTGAAGTAAGCCAGTAACAGAAATCATGCAGTATCATCGTGTTGCTTGATTTGACTTATATGAGAAAACTAAAAGTCAAATCATAGCAGCAGAGAACATAACGGTGGCTTCAAGGGACTGGGAGGTGGAGAGTATACGGAGTTGTTATTCAATGGGTAAAAGTTTCCTTATGTTAAGAGAATAAATTCTAAAGATACACAATACAACAGAGCATCTAGAGGTAACCATATGGTATTTAGCATTTTGAAATTTGCTAAGAATGTAGATCTCATGTTAAATGTTCTTACCACATACATACATACACAAAAAGGGACATAGGAAGTTCTGGGAGGTGATGGATAGGTCTATTATTACTTTGATTGGGATGATGATACCATGAGTGTTTACCCCTGTCTAAAGTCATCAAATTGTACACATTAAATACTTGCACACTTTTGTATATCAATTATACCTCAATAAAGCTGCTTTTTAAAAAGCAAACAAACAAAAACCTAGGAACACCTGGTGGTCTCAGTCAGTAGGGTGTGCAACTCTGGGTTGATCCAGGGTTGTGAGTTCAAGCCGCACGATGAGGGTAGAGATTACTTAAAAATCTTTTTTTTTTTTTTTTTTTTTTAAAGCCCTGCAAGTCTGAGATAGTGACGTGTCGATCTACATTTTGCTTTCTGCACTTACACAGCGGCTGAGAAAACTGCCTTCCTGGAAATCCAGTCTTATGCCTAGGGGCATGAATGACTCCACAATACATTTTCAAGGCATAAATCATTTCCTCTTTACCTTTTTTATGCTTCATAATGATGCTAATGGCTGAAAGGTCACCAATTTCCTGGCTGTTTATAGTCAGCAGGGTTAATTTTTTCAACTGGTCAGAAAATGTCAAGCCCATCAGCAGCATTATTCACTTCATTAGCTAATGCAGTAGAATTTAATGTTTTGGAGATCAAAGAAAAGACGCATTTGAAGAATACCTTGGAATAAGATCAAGAATATTATTCAAAAGGAAATTCCCTACTTAAATTATCATCACCCTTACAGCTGATTATCTTTTCTCAGAAAATGACCCCATACATCTGCATGTCAAATGACTGTATCTGTCATTTTCTAAATAGCCCTGAGCAATGCTTTAAAAAACCTTTAGAACCATTATATAATCATTCCAATAGCAAATATTTATTAAGCCCTTAATATGTGCAAGTTTCTGAGATGAGCATTTGAAATAAATTGCTTCACAGAATACTCATGACAGTCTCATGAGGAAAGAACTATTGCTCTCATTTTGCAAATGAGGAAACGCAAGCTTTGAGAAGTCTGACTGGGGGATGGTCACCATGCCTCTGACGCCTCACCTCTTGAGGCATTTGGGTGTGAATATAGGCAATGGCCTTGGCTCTCATTATAGCTTGAAGTCCAGGAAAGGGCTATTTCAAGACCGAATGGTGGGAAAAGAACATCCTTCGTGCCCAGTTCTGTACCAGCTTTGTAACCAGCCTTCCTTGTTTCCCACAGATCTGTTTTACTGGAACATTCACTATTGAGACAAGAAACTGGAATACATTGCCTAAAACCTTTCTTCTTCACACACCTTGCTCCAGCTACCATCGCCTCTGTCTCCAGATTGTGTTATAGTTAAGTCCTCCATTAAAATGTGTTAAATGCATGACAAAATCGTACAGTTGAAAAAAAAATAAAAAATAAAAAGGTACCCTGGTCAGTTACTTGTAATTCCCTAATTAAACACAGTTTTCAGAACTTTATTTGTATCCTGATTTGAACATCACATCCAGGGTACTGAAATTTAAAAAGGCAAAGCGAGACGCACAATTTGCTCAATTACTGAAGGAGAGGTTGTCCTCTGACGCTCTAAATGAAAACTCATTCTTTACATAATCTGACAGCAAAGGAAGTGATAGTAGTGACTTAAAATCAATAGGAAATAAACCTGCAAGACATCCTCAGTTCAACAGCATGAAAATTTGCAGCTGTCTCAAAAAAAAAAAAAAAAAAAAAAAAGGTCAACTAATTTCCTCACTGATCTTACATAGGATTGCCAGAATATCTTAACAGGGAAAAATCATTGTGATATAATCCCCACAGGAAAAGTAACCAAAAATAAAATGACAATAATATTAGAGAACAGTACCATTTTAACGATTCCTTAAATAGGTTAGGTGGATACTCCAGCAACATTTGTCCTATTTTTTCACTAATTATTTTTTCCCTGCTGATAAAATGCTAAGCCCTAAGCCTTTGAAAAATTTTGTTGTGCTTTTTAATCAGTGTTATATATAACCCAGTAAATCTAATATTCCAGAGCTGATGGTAAAATGTTTGTCCAACAAAGCAAAAGGCAAATTCTCTGCTTTCCTATTTCAATGCTGTAAGCAGGGGCAGATCATACCTAAGTGCCTAGAGATGGCCGAGCTCACAGGATAGGGTGGCACCTAGGTGGCCGTGAGTATCAAAGCAATGTGGGAAGAGAAACTATCTATTTTACAATTTCCCCAAAAGTTAGCCCTTAAAAACTGATGAAAAAAAAGTGTTTCTGTTTAGATCAATACTCTACATTAAAAGTAAAAGGGGGGAAGGGGGGAAGGAGGAGGAAGGGGAGGAAGAAAAAGGGAGGAGTAAGAAGAAGAGGAGGAGGAAGAAGAAGAGGAGGAAGAAGAGGAGGAGGAGGAGGAAGAAGAAGAGGAGGAGGAGGAAGAAGAAGAGGAGGAGGAAGAAGACGACAATGACAACCCTTCAATTCACACATGGTGGCTTGTATGTGGTTCTGAGAGATCAGCAAGCCTGCAGTCTCAGGACTCTCTCTGCTACCTCCAAGTGTGAAGCTTAGCAACAGATTTGAACTCTCCAGGACCCAGCTTTTACGTCTCCAAAATAAAATTGTAACAATTCCTAGCTCAGAAGCATGTTTAGTGGTAAAACAAACTACTCAGGAAGAAAGTTCTCTGCAGAATAAAATGCCAAACAATTGCTTTTTGTGGCAGTTTCCATAGCAGTTAAGAGTGACTAGAATTGGTTCATTTTTGCTGAAATCCCGCAGAGTGAGCTGAATGACTTGGGGCAGGTGACTCCTGCCCTCAGAACCCTAGTTTTCTTACCTGTAAAATGGGAGAATGACAGTGTTGTGTTAGCTATTTTCTATTACCCCTCACAATTGCTCTCTGTGCGTGTCCACCCTGCTCTCGGCTCTGGAGAGAACCCTGTGGAGCCGATCAACAGGCTACCTTTAACCTAACCCCCTGTTGGATGTGATTAGTGGCAAGCAAAGAAGAACAGCAGTGGGCTCAAATGGGGTGTGGGTACTTATTCCTATTTATTCCTCTGGATCGCTCCTTAGTAGGAAGGGCTTCTCCGCTACTCACTGCCCAAGTCACAGCTCCAGTTAAGTGCTCCTCTCCTGTAACCACACTCTCTCTGGGTTCTGCTAACAGCCCCCTCTCCTTGCCCCCGCAGGCCCAGAGGAGGTAACAAATACTGCATTTGCAATAGTTAGGGTGCTTCACATCCCCTGTTTGTCTTCTCTCAGTTGTGATCACGGCTTTGTAAATTGTCACTAAAAATGTCTTTAGCCCACAGGAATGTCTCATCTGTGTCCTGCAAACCCCAAACCATAGCTGGTACAATAGGGAGGCCTGAGGAAACAAGCCCTCCTGACGGAATTCTGCGATCGGGCGGCTCAGATATTGAAGAAGAGCATAGATACTTTCTTTGTAGGTGGTAAACGCAACACCGGTATGCCACGTGGCACAGTGGCATTGTCCTCGTTTCAGGTGTAACTGAAAATGGCCTGGCATGAAGTGCAAACGGAAGGCAAAAGACTGGGACATTAAGTGGCTGTGGCACTCAGTTTCTATGGTGACAATATTGTTTAGAATGTTTTTGGGGTTGGTTAGTTGTTTCTGACAGCCCTGGAGAGCTAACAGATGCCCTAAGAAAAGAAAAATTGGGCTCTTGAACTGCCCGGCTCATAACTCAAGTGGAAAATCAGAAAGCCGTGATGATACCTTTGCGGTGCTGCTCTTTCCCCAGTAGTCACAGGGCTGCTTTGTCTGGGACTGATTGCAAGTAACACTGAGTTGGGATACCAATTAAATGCTTAACTGCACCAGATCTTGTATGTAACGGCTCTAATGGAGAAGCAGCGAGACCGTGCTGCACGGAACAGCTTCATTGAGGCAGAACAAAGAGAAGGACTAGAACCCTGCATCCCTAAGGCTCCTGGACAGAAACAGGTAGCCTGAATCAAACAAACAAACCAACAAATAAATAGTAAAATAAATAAAAGGAATACTAATAAATAAATAATGAATGAATAAAATAGATACTAAAACAAACAACAACAACAAAAAAAACCCACAAGAAAAGGGAACTCCTACTATACCCAAGACAGGGATTTAAGATCTGGTCTGGGAAAAAATGGCATATATGTCAAAATAAATAAATAAATAAACCAAATCTAACCAAATGCAGGACATTGCCAATTTACAGAAAAAGGCGTGAGCTGGGGTAGCATGCCAGGGAGCGGACATTAATAATGTTAGACCAAATATGCTAAACTATGAAACTTCACTGGGGGCAAATTTATTGATAAGAGTACACTCACCTCACAGGAAATAAAATTAGGACTGTGCTTGGTTGGCTAATTCAATTGCGATTCAGGAAGTGCGTAAAGCTAATGAAGTTGAGAGGTCAGGTCTCCCCTGGCGTATGTGTAAGTGAAGGAGTCCGAATGCTCAGGGAGGTGGGAATGGCAGAGCAAACCTTGTATTTAACCTCCTCAGCCATGGCCTAACCACCACAACCCCAGGGGACACTTCCCTCACCAAAGTACTAAAAATGAACCCATGGAGGAGAACTGGTCTCCTTTGAAAACAATAATTGGCTGTGCTCCTAGGCTGGAAATGACTGGAAGTCTTGCAAATGAAGTTGCTTTCCTGACCTCAGTGGTAACAATGGGATCCTGGAGAAGTAGAGGGAGGTTACAGGAAATAATCACTATCATAAGGTAGAGGGGAAACATAGCACTTGAGGGTTTTGATGTATAGGGATAAAATGGCGATGGTTAATGGGCTATCTCATCATTAGGCATTAAATAGACAGGTAGCTTTCTAAGTTCTACAGATGAAAGAAAATTCTAGGTATTGGTGATGTGGTAAGAAATCTAATTCACATCTTTAGGGCTCATCATGACCTTTAATACAGTATTAAGACTTAAGCTAATTCAAAAATCTAGACTCTCTTGAAAATGGTAGAAGATACCTCCCTCTGAGCACAATCTCAAACAAGTGGCCATCGATGTGTGCTATAAATATTCATCCAAGTCTTCCTTAAAAGGATTCTGTGGACATTTATTAGACTTTCTGAGAGTTACTCGATATTGACTCTGCACTGAAATTGATTCCCAAGACCCCAAAACACAACCATAATCTACCATTCTTAATGGAAGTCAGGTGATTAATTCTTGACCCAAAACTATCTCACAGTGGGTCCAGTGGGAAACTGACTCATGTTGTTTCTTCCTCTCATCCTAGAATTTATAGTGGAAAAAAAATGTAGGACTTCCAATTCTGTTCCTTGACCCACTAAGTAAGAGCTACCATGGGAAGAAGGACATAGAGGAAGTCTGTGGAATTGTTCCCACTCCAACACATGCTGACATAAATTCTACATGAGGTTACTGCAAAGATTAGGAGGGAGGAAATAAGATTCACCAAAGACGTGAAGAATGTTTAATAGGTATTACTTACTAACTTATCTGCGTTTAATTCCTATGTTTGGCCATAGCTAAACCTAGGGTAATATTTAATTTCACAAGCATGTGAATTTATGACACCAAAAATATTACAGCAACAATCATGTAAAATTGATGTAGCTTGGGGCGCCTGGGTGGTGCAGTCGTTAAGCGTCTGCCTTTGTCTCAGGGCGTGATCCTGGCGTTCCGGGATCGAGTCCCACATCGGGCTCCTCCGCTGGGAGGAGCTCCTCCTCTCCCACTCCCCTGCTGTGTTCCCTCTCTCACTGGCTGTCTCTCTGTCACATAAATAAATAAAATCTTTAAAAAAAAAAAATTGATGTAGCTTTTCTATCGATCACCTAAAAGCCCGAACTTGGGTCAGTGTAGAAAGGTAATCAAATCACCCAGTTGAATAGAAGCTTGTATTGTGGAGGGTGAAAAAGGAGACTGTGAAAATCTATTTCTAAGGTGTGTTCCAAAAAATGGACCAATTTTTGACTGGTGTCTATAAACCAATATTCCCCTTGCAATTCTAAGCTCAACAGCTACCATAGGATGGCCTTCCATAAATGGATCATTCTTCCTACGATCTGATTTAGTTCTTAATATTAAATATAAAACCTAAGGTGGAGAACAATGACTTGAGATACATTGATACTTAATTCTGCAGGACTTTTTAATTTCACCCAGTGAAAGACCTAGGGACTCAGATACTTGAGATCTACCAATACTACATAAGGTTACCCACCCAAATTTGGAGTAGAATTTCATCAGTAACCTAAAGCCTATCAGTGTTTCCTCCTTTTTACCCTGGGATCTTTACTAGCACATTTTCTTTGCTACCAAGTAGCAATTAGATTCAGTTTTATCCTCGGCTTAATTTTCACATCTCTGAAGTGGATTAATGATTTTTTCAATATTTGTTATCACTGAAGACTTTTCCTCTCCGGACCTGCATCTTCCTAGAGAACTCTGCCTCAGGTACTGGTGCCTCATCTTCCCACATGAGTCAAAGGGGCTTAGAACAGTTGACCTACTTTCTGGTGATGGCTTGGTTTCTCTGGAAATGAAGCCCTTAATCATGTGGAAGGTCTCTGAAAGCACATGTCCTGTTAGGTAATCCATGACATCTCAGGTGTACCGAGAGACAGAGAAAAAAAGAATGGCTTCTTTGCTAGAAGGAAAATACAAAATAAACAGAACACTCAGAGTCCCAAAGCTAAACCTTCCAAGGTTATAAATGAATGTAAGTTTTGGGTATCAGGGAATTTTTCACAGTTGCTAAAAAGCACAGGCTTTTAAAAATCACAGGTGACTGTTAAAAAGAGGCTTGGACCAAATCCTCAAGGTAAACATAATATTAAATGTTTCATTTCTATTTTTCTGTAGAATTCAAACAGTTTTTAAAACCTATGACCTGAGCTATTTTAGAAATTGGGAAGGGAAGGGAGAAGTCATTCATGTAAGGATAAAGGTGGGACCCCTTTAAGGTAAGAAAAGGCTGATCTCCTTAGACACTGTATGTATTACCAGTGCCCAGCCTGGCACTTGACATACAGGTTTTTAACGCATGTTGCCTGAATGAATGCACAAAGAAAAAAGACAGGTTGAAAGTTTTCCGAAGATAGTTCTCACCTACATGATTCACTGTCTCCCCAGAAAATGAGCCTCAAGTCTTCATGAGGTACTTCCTCTGGAAAAATACAGCTCTCCACACACTTCTTTTTATTTTGCTTATAACTCAAAAGGAAACAAAGAATAGGCATACAGGATCAATTACTATCTTTGATTATTTGTCTTAAAACAATTGTGCTTTACAGAATCCTCTCCAGGATTTCATCCAGGAAGTGGTTTATTTGTCTAATATATTAAACTGTCCAGAAAAAAAAAAAACCTTAGGGAAATATAGTTTATTGAGTGTTCCAATTATATCCCTTTATATTATATTAGAGTAAGTTTTTCCATACTCTTTCCTATCTCCTTTCCCTTACTCTTTTCTGTCCTTTCTGTCCTTCTCCCCCAGTCCCAGTCTTATCAGCCCATTTCCTTCCTACCTCTCTTCCTTTATTTGTGGTAAAACATTTCCCATCTCTTCTGCTCCTCTGATTTAAATATCATCCATGTCTCCTTGATGTAACAATTTAATTACTCTTTCTAGAAAAAAGCCATATCTAATCTTCATTTTCCCCCCTTCCTCATAATTGGATAATTGCACATTTGGTAGCTTAATCAGTTAATTGTGCATGTGCAAAAAATGCTTTAATATGTTAAAGACACTGCTTTATTTAGTTGTTAGCAAAAGGAATTAGTGTTTGGGTTTAGAGAATTTGTGAATAGATTATAGCTTCCACATCCTGTTAATAGCACCTGGGGCCAATATGACTTCTGTTCTTAATGAAGGAATGGCTTATTACAGAGTTTGAATCCTAAAGAAAACTGAATGAAGCATATTTCTCAGAACTAAAAAGTCTGTGCATTTACTGGCATGGGGTCACCGTGGTGGTTTTTTGAGTGCACTGTCTAAAGTGGCAACAGCCTTGTGAACATGGTAGAAAGTAAATGGAAGTGACATTTCTGACAAAGGTCAAAGAACTTGCTCCAGACCTAATTTTAAGGGTTCCTTATTCAAGTTTTATGATTGAAGACTCTGGGGTCTAGAAGTTAATTCTTTTTTTTTTTTTTCTATCTCCATGGGTAAAACATATCAGAAATTTTTAAATGGATCCTCCCAACACTAATCCTACACCCAAGGAAAGGTTTCTCTAGGAAATGGACTGGAGGGGAACCAGTGGCTACTTCACCCCTCCTTGTGAATTCAGATCATGGGCATCAGGTAGCTCTGATGAAAAGCTGAAGGCCTACTGTGGCTGTAAAAAAAACACTCTATTACACCCCCTGCTTCTGGAAGATGCTGAAAAGGATAATGGGTTTGTTACTCAGACTCAAATTCCTCCACACCATAATAAGGGAAATTCTATTTTCTCTAAGGCTTAATAAACTGAATACTCTTGAGGATAATGCCTGTCTCTTACTGGTCTTGCTGTGTCTAGCATTAAGGACACACAACATGACCAATCATCAGTACATGACAAGACTGAAAAAAAAAAAAAAAAAAAAAAAAGAAGAAAAAGGGTGATGATAAGCAGACAGGAAGAAAGGAAGGTGGGAAGAAAAAAAAAAGATGGAAGGGTGAGATTAGGTAGAAAGAGAAAAAAAACAAGGGAGAAAAGAAGGATACGTAAAAATTATGCAGTGTGAAAGAAATAATTAGAACTTAGCAATCAGATATACTTTATTATAATTACTTCTTCATCTGGAAACTGGGGCTAATACTATCTACTTTGTGGAATTTTTGTGACCATGAGAAATTATTTTAAAAGCCTTTTTATATATTGTCTCGTTTTTACTCTGGACAGGGTGAAACTTCACTTGTCCCCTCTCCTATCTAGGTTACTCCTGGAAAAGTCTTTGATCCTGGTTGGGGTAAAGAAATATTTATTAATCTTCTGGGCTATTGGAAAGGAGGTTGTCCAAAGGGGATATGCCAGATAAGGGACTGCAAACCATTTAGGGGCAAAAGAAGCATCAGGAGAAACATGGATAATCTACTGGGTAATTAGCTGGTCAGTGGTTACAACTGGAACTCAATGGAAAGCCTCAAGAAGCACAATCTGTGGCAAACACATCTGCCACCCAACTCCCCCTATCGGGGCAGTCCTTGCTCCACGGACATGGAGCCTCAACATGTCACCTTCTCCTCCCATAAGATTTTTCTTCCTCTTCATCTTCCTCTCCTTGAATTTAAACCTTTGTCGCTTGCTTACTCCAGTTTTGCTCATGTGTTTGATTGACAGCTGTACATCTGCAGTGTTTGCTCCTGCCTTGCTAGTGGGGTACTCAAGCTCATTTAACTGTTCACTGTGAGGGCAGAAAATATCTCAAGGTACAAGGGACTCGGTGAGATGGGGAGAGGTGAGGGGAAAAAACAAACACATTAATACTTTAAAACTTTTGCTTGTGTCATGTAAAACAAGCAAACACATGATAGATACTAAAGGTAGCTATTATTTGCCAAGACAGAATGGACCCTGATAATACTGATAGAATACTCAAACACAAAAATAAGTAACTGTTAGGGGTATCTGCAAAGACATATATATCCTTACCTACAGACACGGTTCTGATGTCAAGACATGATCTCACACACACACACACACGAAAATGTTTCTTACTGACATAATTAAAGTCCCTTGGGAGAGCAGAGAAGCCCTCTCAAGGCAGGTTTGAAATGGTCTAACAGAGCAAGGAAGAGACATCTCAGCTTCTGTGCCCCACTACGAAGTCAGAAGCTAACACAACAAATACACAACCATAGAGCAAACTCAACATCCAAACCAAATCGTGGGTGGAATCTATCTGCCTCTGTAGGTGACTAACGCAACAACCGCTGTAGAGTAATACAGGGCAGTGCCAAATAAGAAATCAGAATTTGTTGTATGGTCAATAATTCTTGTAAGAACTGAAAGAAGCCAACATCCCCCCATGAACTAGAATTGTTAGAAAATAATATGCATTGGATACATTACAAATCATTTATTGAGTCAAGCCCTATGCCAAGCAGCATGGATAGAAAATTAGTATGTGACACAGATGTGCTTCTGAAAGAATCTAAAGTCCAGAAGTAGGCTAAAAATTATACAACTATAGAATAATATGTATATTATTATTCTGTAATGTTATAATTATATATAATATATAATATATACATAGTGAGAGTAATTACCTATAAAATGAGCACCAAGACAGCAGTATGAAGTTGGTGTATGAAAGGCTGAGTTACTGATTCAAAAAGAGTATAACTAGGAAGATAATGTGGCTGAGCTTAAGTCCTTGACATGAGCAAACTCTAGTGCGGGGCAGAGCACCTCTACTGATCCCAGTTCAGTCTATCCGCTCAGGCCACCCCTCACCATAACCCCCCATGAGCTCCTGGGACAGAGCCATGTCAAAGGAAAGGCAAAAGTAAAATTTATAATCTCCCATTTCCCCCAATTCAGAAATATGTAAGGGCACATTAGTACCCTGGCAAGAGCCAAATCCTCCGCTTATGGAATAAACACAACCTCATTGGGAAAAATCCTTGAATTTTAAATGCTATCTCTTAAAAGCCTCTAAAATTAAAATTCTACCATGTGTCTGTATGTTCATTCCTATCCTCATACTGACTCACCCAAGTGCTCTTTTTCCTCTAGAGGCAGTCAAAAGAAAAGCAGCTCTAAAATACTCTCCACGTCCCACTGATCCCAGTATTATCATTTCATCTCTTTTAGACACAGAAATGGTTTCAGATTACAATTTCAGTATTGTACTAGATAGCCACTCCATAATCTTACAATATTGCCATGTATCACTAAAAATGCAGAAAAGAAAGTCTAATAAAACCCCTTATTTACCCAACCCCCCCCCCCCACACACACACACACATCAAGAATCAGAGACAAAGAGAACACATGAACAGGCAAACAAAATTTGGGCCACTTTCCCCAACATCCATGAGCATATGAAATAAAATGATGAATAAAGAGTTATAAAAAAGCAAATACTGTGAATGCTCTAGTCTCATATTATCAATCTGACAATAATGTCTGTTACACTAAGACAGAGAAAATCCAATGAGTGACCAGGTTTAAATCCCTTTGAATACCCCAGGAATTTGTAAATAAAAAGACAAAGATCAAGGGAAATAACTATTCATTGAGCTGAACACTAAATGGTCTTAGTCAAGTTCTGCCTGAGGCAATGGAAGACTCTTTGCCAACTCTAACTAAAGAAAAAGGGGCTGCTGTTTTTCCTCCAACTTTCTCCTTTCTGTTGCCCCACACTACCCTCAGTTCAAACAAGAGAGGATCTATTTACAGACAGATCATCAGTGAGCCAAGATGTTTGGTTCCTTACCCAGCGCCTGAGAGGCCTACAGTGACAGGAGAAGAATGGCACCAAAAGTCCATCAGCAAATTAGCAAAAGCGATTCAGTGAAGGATGGGTAGCCTGAAAAATGGTGCTAGACGTAATGGATAGCCACAGGTGAAGAAAAAAGAGCTGACCTAAACACACTTTATACAAAATTTAATGCAAAACAGATCATAAACTTCAATGTAAAACATTAAACTCTAGGGGCGCCTGGGTGGCACAGCGGTTAAGCATCTGCCTTCGGCTTAGGGCGTGATCCCGGCGTTATGGGATCGAGCCCCACATCAGGCTCCTCCGCTATGAGCCTGCTTCTTCCTCTCCCACTCCCCCTGCCTGTGTTCCCTCTCTCGCTGGCTGTCTCTATCTCTATCGAATAAATAAATAAAATCTTTAAAAAAAAAAAAAAAAAACATTAAACTCTAAAGCTTACACACACACACACACACACACAGGAAAGAAACTTCTGTATCTATGAATAGGTCAAGAGTTTATACTTGATACCAAATGTGTAATCCATAAAAGAATAAAATTGAAACATTGGACCTCATCAAAACCTTTTGCTCTGTGAAAGATTTAATTTAGAAAATACAAAGACATATTACAGCTGGGAGAAAATACATGTAAATCAAATAACCGACCAAGTTCTTTTATCTAGAATGTATAAAGAACCCTCAAACCTCAACACTGAAAAAAAAAATCAGAAAATGGGCAAAATCCAGAAGACGACATTCTACTGAAGAGAATATGATGATGGCAAACACATGAACATATGTTCAACATCATTAGTCATTAGAGAAATGCGAAGTAAAAACACAGTGCTATATGAATGCATACCTATCAGAAAAACTAAAAGTAAAAACAGTGATTATACCAAATACTATTAAGATGCAGAGAAACTGAATCGCTCATACACTGCCGGTGTGAAATGGTAAAGTCACTCTAGAAAGTCATTACAGAGTTCTCTTTAAAACTAAAAATGAACTTACCATACAAGCTAGCAATCGCTATCTTGGACGCCTATTCCAAAGAAATTAAAACTTATTTTCACACAGCAATTTGTACACAAATATGTCTATCAGCCTTATTCATAAGAGTCAAAACCTGAAACTACCCGAGTGTCCTTCAATGGGTGAATGGTTAAACAAACCGTATATTCATACCAGGCAACACTACCAAGCAATTAAAAGGACACTCTTCTTGCTGCACACTGTAACTCAGATGAACCTCAAGTAGCTTTTGCTGAGTTAAAGAAAAAAAATGCCCAACTCAAAAGAATAAATACTTCATAATTCCAATGATGAATCATTCGTGAAACAACACAATTGTAGAGATGGAGAACACATCAGTGACTGCCAGGAGTTAGGAATGAGGGAGAAGGAGTAGATATGTCTATAAAAGATACAGACTCTTCTGATGATGGCAAAGTATCTTGACTATAGTGTGGATTGCATGAAGCCACATGGGAGATTTAACTACATAGAGCTGAGCACGCGCGCGCGTACACACACACACACACACACACACACACACTACACTTACAAAGGAATGCATATATAAATGGTAAAATCTGAGTAAGGGCTAGGATGTACCAAGGTCAAATTTCTGCTTTGATATTGTAGTAGAGTTATACACAATATTGCCATTGGAGGAGGCTGTGTCAAGGGTCACAGAACCTCCCTATACATTTCTTTGTAATTTCCTGTGAATCTTTAGTTATTTCAAAATAAAGAGTTCTTTTTTTAAAAAAGTAAATTGGAACTTTCAGTCCAGACAATATAGCATATAGACGCATTTGTACCCTGCTCCTCCTCACTAGGGACAACTATACACCCTAAAAATGGTCTAAGAGAAAAGAGAAGTGGGATCTGAGTAGAGCTGAGAAGGTGAGCTGGTTTGGGACGGCAGGAGTGGAGAAGCAGCACGGTGGCAGGGCATCTTGGTGCCCCATCCAACAACTGACCACACAGACCTGGGATTCCCCAGCCCCTGACTCAGCAGAAGGCAGCCCATCTGGGTTCATTCCTCCCCCACATGAACTGGAAGTCCCTTGAGGACATCAGGCAAACCTAACACAAATAGCAAGGGGGATCCATCAGGAGTCTCACTAAATATCAGCATCCAGGGAAAGTACCCTCCTTCTCATCCTGGTCTGAGATTCCCTCTTCTTGCCAAGTGGTACCCAGGTGGCAAACACCAGCAACAGGGATGAAGCAGCGCAGGCGACACAGCCACTCTGTCCCTTCAGGCCCCCAAACTCCCATCCTCCTCCCAAAGACCGTGGACCGGGCAGGTGCGGTGGGGAACAAGGACCAGTCCCAGCAAGCAGCCTGGATGAGGAAGTTGGTTTGTTCTGTGGCCAAGGTTTTCACCCCCACCGAAGACAAGGAGGTGGTGGTCAGAACTGAAAGGATGATCCAAGGACATCAAGCCTCCTAATCCAGGAAACCTCAACAGTAAACCAACAAACAAACCCAAAAACCCAAAACCCAAAAACACACCTCCAACAACAAAAATAACAGCAATAAAAACAGCACGATTAACGAGTGGAGAAAATAAATGAACAGGTATTTCCCTGAACAAGACATATAGATGATCAGTAAGAACCTGAAAAGACGCTCCACATTATTCACCACCAGGGAAATGAAAATTAAAACCCCAAGAAGATACCACTGCACTCCTACCAGAATACCTGAAGTGAAAAAAAAAAATCCCAACACCACCAAAATCTGTCAAGGATGTCGTGAAACTGAATCACTCATATACTGCTGGTAGGAATGTAAGATGTTACAGTCACCCTGGAAATCAGTTTGTTAGGTTCTGATAAAATGAAGCATGCAGCTGCCATAGGTTCCAGCAATGGTACCTTTGAGCCTTCGTCCCAGGGAAATAAAAACTTACATTTCCACAAAAACTAAACACAAAAGCAGATTTATTCCTAATAGCGCCAAGCTGGAACCAGTCCACATACCTTCAAAAGATGAACAATCAGGGGCGCCTGGGTGGCACAGCGGTTAAGCGTCTGCCTTCCGGCTCAGGGCGTGATCCCGGCGTTATGGGATCGAGCCCCACATCAGGCTCCTCCGCTATGAGCCTGCTTCTTCCTCTCCCACTCCCCCTGCTTGTGTTCCCTCTCTCGCTGGCTGTCTCTATCTCTGTCAAATAAATAAATAAAAAATCTTTAAAAAAAAAAAAAGATGAACAATCAGGGGCACCTTAGCTGGCTTATTGGCCAGAGCGTGCAACTCTTGATCTCGGGGCTGTGGGTTTGAGCCCCATGCTGGGTGTAGAAACTGCTTAAAAAATAAAATCTTTAGCCAAAAAAAAAAAAAAAAAGTAAACAATTAAATCAACTATGGAACACCCAGAGCATGGAATACACTCACCACTGAAAAGGAGTGGAATACTTAGAACAACTGGCTGAATTTCCAGGTAATGATGCCCAATGAAAAAAATAAAGGTCCTGGAAAAATGAAGGGAATATCAGTTACACAACAGTTTATTAAACACCAGTTTGGGAATCTCAACTCTGTGCCTGGCACTGTGACAACTCTTGGGAACCAGGAGGGAACAAAGTCCCTGACACAGTGCAGAGAGGCAGACAACCGACATATGTATAAGGTGCCTGACACTGCAGATGTGTAAAGTGAATAAAAAAAAAAAAAAAAAGCAGAGTAATAGGACATAGTTCAGAACTAGATTATTAGTTTGTATGTTGAAGATGGGATTGGCAGGAAACTCTGGGAATTTTATCATCTTGCAACTTGTAGGACTTTTGTGAAAACCTGTCTGAATCATCAGGAATGGCTTGTGTCTTTGCTTCATTTCTTTGTATGGTACGGAGGACATTAGGCTAGGAGTGGAGTTTGCAAAAACTCTTGGCTTTTACATTAAAAACTATAAATTTCCAAAATGGTGTTTTTTTAATTTACATTTCCCTCCACCATGGTGCCGCTGGAGAGCGTGTCCTGACTGGTGGCTCCATCAGTAACAAAAAGGTTTGGGTAACAATACTGTATACTGTTTGATGGTCAGTTTGGATTTTTCTCCTTTGAACTTCATCACAAATAAAAAGTGCTCTGTTTATGATTCCTGTGTCCTCGTTTCTCCTGTATCGAATTGCCCTTTAGACTTCCAAATAATTTCCCACTCCTGTCTCTACTTCTCCATAAAACTAAAAAGAACAAGAGAACTGCTTTCCCTGCCTCCACCTGCCTTGGACTCACCACTTAACATCTCTTGCCCCCTTCTATTTCCAACCAACTGAGGAAAGGTGCAGCTGCCCCTGTCATGTTGGGTGTCTTGTCTCTGCTCCCCAACCTTTCAGGCACTCCGGCTTCCTCTTCCTGCTGAAGCTACTGCTCTCTATTCTCCGCTTTTTTTCTGCATGAAACATCACTTTATCTTCTGCAGTCTCCTGCTCCAGGAGATTTTTATTAACGTTACTGAGATTATCAGATGCCAACGATGTGAAAGGTGAAGACATTCTATTGATGTTCTCTTAACTAATATACATGCATCCCCTGGGGAAGATTTTTCTTATCAAATTGCTTCCCTGTGCCTTCAAAGGACAAATGGAATGAGCTGAAACAATTATTCAGGAGCTCCAGACCTTAAGAGCAACAGCTGCTACTGATAATGAAGTAGGACTTTATTCTGAACTATGTCACCATTAATCACATTTCCTAGATAAGTTCTTGACTCTCTTCTTAGCCTCAATGGAAAGAGACAGTGAACAGGATACCAGAGATGGGAACGAGTAAGAGACGTAACTCAGTGACTTAACAAATCAATGGAAATTACTTTTGGATTTCGGTCTCTGAATATAGCAATGGTGACTGATACCATAGAACAATTCATTTTTCTGATAATTATGAAGCCAAACAAGAGCCATGTCTCTAGTCTCCCATATTTGGGATATTATCTTAAGCTCCATATATACAAACATTTTAAAAAGTAAAATAATTAGAAAAAATGTGAAACAATTCTAACCTTGGTTAATTATTTAGCTGTTCCAGATCAAGTGTTTGGGGCACCTGGAATTGCTTGCTTTCTCCACTTAATGTGACTAGACATAACCAGTGCTCAGAGCCAGAACTCAGTCAGTCAGCACTCCCTGACACTGAAGAACAGACCTACTCAGATGATCGTATATACTGCTTTCTTAATAGTTGGACCCAAGTACCCCAGCAAGAAAACTTCCACTTGGAGTCACTTGCTCAAACATCAGCCACTTGCCACTACAATTCATGTGTCTACACCAGGAGAAACTGTTGTGATCACTAACCGCCAAATCAAAATCTAGGTCAGTTTGCTGAAGCTTAGCCTTTAATGGACTTCCCTCACTTGCACCAAGACAGAAGGCAAGAGATGGCCTGGGACAAAAGTATTGTCAAACTACTGTTTCAGGCAGAGTAGACAGTAAAAGAGAAACTATGAAAGTTGCAATTAATTATTTTTCAATAAAAATTTGGTGGGAGGGGGCAGAGCCTACAACTATGAGACTTCAGTGAAAATTTATCAAGCACTCTACTAGGCACTGGCATGGAGCCAGACAGACAAGACAGACAAGATCTCTGCAGCATGGAGCTCATATACTGGTGATGAGAAAGAAACTATGCCAATAAGTAACATGTAATTAAGAAGATTTTAGATAAAGAGAAATATGGAGATAATAAAACAGAGTGATATGATTAAGTGATTTGTATGGAGTGGAAAAAGGATACAGTGTGTAAGGTCTCTAATGGAGAAATACCTGAGCTGTTATATTAGTGAATAGGAGATACCCATGGACAACTGTCAGGAAAGGTAATTCCTGGGAAAGAGGACAGAATGTGTGAACACCTTGCAGTGGGAAGAAGCTGTGTGTTCCAGGATCAGCAAAGCCAGAATGGCATGAGGGTAGTGTCAAAGCAAAAAGTGCACTGGACAGAGTTAAGTAGGTAAGACAGACATGATTCAAGGCTGTTGCACATGATGAGAGAAGAGAGAAAAGAGAGACCACAAGGTGGTCCAAACTCAACCCCACTCAAAGGTCAAAAGAATTTTTAAAACCTGGGGTGGGGGGGTTGTACATCATCCGTATTTGCTAATTGGCCTTACCCACAGTAACAATAAACTTCCTCTTATTTTTCAAGGGGAGGTAGTTTTACGAGTTGGACAAAGTGCTCCTATCCTCCCACAGAAACTGGGAGCTAGCAATGGTATGTTCCTGAATTACATTTCAAAGGAATGGCTCCAAGGTCCCTGAGAAAGGCTGTTTTAAAACTAGCAAGAAACATTTTAAAAGACTTGCATCTCAAAGGATCAGAGAAGAATTCACAAGTTCTCTAAAGATGATCTAGGAAAAGGGAGGTCAGGCCCTAGGGTGTGGAAGAAGGATATTTAAAGTTTAGTCAAGCTGAGAGGAATGTGAAGCCATCGTGGTCAGTAGAGAACCAAGGGAAGAGTGAAATGAAGGGAGGTTATACAGACAATGAGACACCACTGAGTTCCATGGTGGTAACAGGAAGGTAAGACTTCCCTCTAAGTGCAACAGGAAGTCACTGAAGGTATGAAGCAGGGGAAAATATTTATCCTTGGCAAATCTCATTTATACAGATAAAATACTTTGTGTAAAAGGGAATTAACATGTATCAAGTGCTTATAATGTGTACCACATGCATTATTTTATTTAATCCTTATAACCTTGATGTTACATTGAAAAGACAAGCAAGCCTAGGTAACTTCACGAGTTGTGGGTTAATTATCTGGCCATGTAACGATTATCCCCATTTTGGAGTTGAAAGAATGTAAGCTAGGAAAGTTTAGTCAACTTGCCTGAAGTTACCAAGCTACTAACTGGCACCTCATTTCACCTAATTCTTAATGAAGAATCCTGATGATTTCCATTTTCTATCAACATCAGTTCACCAGTTCATTGGTGATCTCATCCAGTCTCATGACTTTAAATGTCATCTCTGTGAGGATTCTAAATTTTTACCTGCAGCCCACATCCCTCCCTCACAGCTGGGTGATGATGGCATGTGATGTAGGTATAGCCCTTCAAAGAGAAGGGAGTCTTTCAGGGGGAGTTCTTCAAAGTCATTTCTATTCTGATAAAGAGAGATCTATGAGGATAACTTTATGGACAACCTCATTCTTACTTCCACATTGTTAGGTAAGGAGGTGATGACCACTATTACATGATCCTCGCCAGCACACTGAGGATAATGGAATAGAAAGCTGGGGACACCTGGGTCTCTGATGATTACTAAGACAATAGAGCTGTCCAGGATGACTATTCAACCAATTTTTTAATTATATAATAAAATATTAATATTTATGTCTTTTTACTTGGTTAGTCAGTCACTTATACTAAAAGCAACCTAGATTATAGGTCGTCAATATGATTCACCAGAGCCTGTGATCTAGCCAAACCAGCTTCTTTACAGTTTAGTATTATGATTGTACAGTTTACTTACGAAAGCACATTCCAAGGAAGTCCAACTGCCTGTCATACCAAAAGGCCCCTCTAGAGGAAATAACTTCCGGGTGATTTTTTTTTTCCTACATTAATTTAACACACTGAGCATCTGTTGTATGTCAGAAAATATTCAAGGCTCTGAAGATACAGCAGCTGTGTACTCAACAGGCAAACAGGTGTCACCTCATGGAATTTACATTCTAGGAGAGGAAGACAGATCATGCAGGGTTTGCACTTCTAGGGCTCACATATACACAATTCTCTTTCTAGCCAAACATTTATTGATACCCATAGCAGAAAAAGCCCCATGGCCAGTTCTGACCAAGTCTTGCTAATGCATTGTGAACACGACTGGTATGTGTTCCTTCTGAGCCAAAACATTTCATTTGCAGTAGACAAGACACTCTCTTCTCCTGTTTTCCACCCTTAAAGGAATATATTTTGAGATGATCATACCTCAAGAGGTCAGAGCGTTCAAAGTCATCACTTGGAGAACACTTATCCTAGTGAATTGTCCTGACCCTTCAGTTCACTTTGCATGAGAGACAAACTATCATGCTTGACCACTGAGACTTCATGGCTGATTTTGATTGCCTAACTTAACATGTTAGATGGCCTATTTGACTTTAAGTCTCTTTTTAAATGCAGTTTTCTCACATAAACAAAGCTTGTATAAGCATTTACAAATTTTTCTCAGCTACATTTAGAAGTTAACCCCTCTCAACAACATATATCATTTCAGTTTCAGTATATGATACATAGATACACACACATTGGGTAAAATTATTACAAGCAAAGTCAGATTCTGATTCCTACTGGTCATTCATCATATCTTCCCTCAAACTCTTCTCTCCCATTGTAAAAATCACCAGGTATCAAATTTAAGAGTCCGTACCTTTTTAAAAACAATCTAGGGCCCTGGGGAAATATGTATTTTTCTTAAAAAGCTAGAGTAATTAGATCATATTTAGGATAGAAATTGGAATCAGATAGATGAACAGTGAATTCAGTCTATTTGCAGTAGAATGATGAGTGCATCCCCACCATATTTTTCAGACAATCTCTGAATGTCCCAGGAAACTAAGTGCCCATCTGTCATCCCAGGAGATTACTGTGTTGTGAACAGTGTTCTTTTTCAGCTGTTTTCCAAGGTATTTGCTCTAGATTTTTTCTATTGCTATTTAAACACTGTAGTCTTTCTGCAAAAATTCAAGGACCAAATTCATCATGTCATAATGTGTTTTTAAAATGGTTATTAGATTAAGTCTCAGTAAGACACATTTGATACTATCATTTTTCTTAAGCTGATAACCAGGATTTCCTTCTGTCTCCAGGAGGTCTCTAGGGAAAAATCTCTTTTTTTGTAAAAAATGGATAGAAGTTCTCTCAGTGCTCTTCTAGAGTTTCCACAATAGGACGTCCCTTTAGAAGACTATGGGTTGTAGCTTTATGGGCATAGGAACCATGCCTGCATCATCCACTGCTTTATCCTCAGGGCCCAGCCTAGTGTGAGCATATAGTAGATATTCAGTGAAACTGGTTGCGTACTAGCCCATTTCAATTTCCCTTAAGTGATTAATTGTGTAAATACCACAATCAAGTTCATGTGGTAGTGCTCAATTAGTGTGTCGAATGAAATAAAAAGATGAATTAATGTATAACTTTATATCTGAATTGGAAATCCACTGTCATTCGTTTCAATTTATGGTAACCTAGCCCAATTTTCCAAAACTAATAGCGTTCTAAAAAATACTAGAAATTTAAACAAACAGCTCACTCCACATCTCTGGAAAGATTAAGACATACAGTTGACTCTTGAACAACACAAGTTTGAATTGCACAAATCCATTTATATGCAGATTTTTTCCATCAATATAGCACCGTACAGCACAATTAATATATTGTCTTCCATATACTTTTCTTAATCTTTTCTCTAGCTTACATTATTGTAAGAATATAGTATATATACATACAACAAACAAAATATATCAATTGTTATGTTATTGGTAAGAGAAAAACAGAATATTAGAAGTTAAATTTTGGAGGAGTCAAAAATCATCCACAGACTTTCTCCTAGGCAAGAGGTCAGTGCCTCCCAGCCCCACTTTGTTCAAGAGTCAACATATTCTGAATATTTTTACATGAGGTCTTCCTTCTTGTTGCTTTATTTTACTCAGTATTTTAAAGATGGCCTCCCAATGTCTTCTGGTCTCTCTTGCTTCTTAGGATGTCAGCTATAATTCTTACCATAATTCTTGCATAAACTGTAACTTTTTTCTTTGACTGTTGTTAAAATATGTCCTTTATTAGGTGTTCAGCTCTTTACGATGTATTCCACTTTTTCTTTTTTGAGCGTTTGGATCTGTGCATTGCATTTTCAATTAATTTTTTAAGATTTTTTAAAATTTCTCTATTTTCTTTTCCTGTTCCATTCTCCCGTTTTCCCTTTTCTTCTTTTTTCTTTTTCGAGTCCTGTTACATGTACGTTCAATCACTTAACAACATTCCAGGATCACTGAGACTATTTTGTGGGTTTTTTCTGCCAACTTTTTCTTTTGTGCTTTAACAATTTCTACTGCCCTATAAACTCACTGATCCTTTCTTCTAAATTTCATAATCTGCACTCAAACCCAATCACTGCCATTTTTAAATTTCAGGTTTTATTTTTATTTCTAGGATTTCTTCTTGGTTCTCTTTTAGAATTTCCCTCTCTTAACATTCACATACCTTACTTTCCTTTTCATTTTAATAAAGGCCAACGTGAGGTTTGAACTCAGGACCCCGAGACCAAGAACTGAGATGAGATCAAGACTTGAGATTAGATCAAGAGTGGGTCACATAGCCAACTGAATCACCCATGTGCCCCACACACCTTACTTTGATATGGATGTTGTGACATATTTTGTTATTTGGAAGTCTTACCCCAGATGTTGAAATTATTGGACAATCTGTGGATTTGCTTCTATTCGTAGTTTATTTATCCCATAGTCCATTGTTGACTTTTATTCTGTCTAGTAATTTTGTGTGTGTATTCTATACATTATAAGTGATGCAGTGTAGGTACTCCAGATTATCTGTGTTCATTTGAACCATGTGGTGTTTTGTTCCAGGAGATAATTAATGATAGATTACCTTTATCCTCTAACAGTGTGGTATTAGGCTTTATCAGTGAAGGTCTGCTTTGGATTTTCCCTTAGTCCTAGAACATAGACTTTAGTTTTACCATGTAGTTCTTAATCCTAAAAGAGGATTCTTTGGGGATTTTACTGAAAAGCCCAAGGTGTTTACTATTCTAACTCAAGGAGGATTGCACCCCAAACTCTTTCCAACACCAGCAAACTGTTCAATTTTCTTTTCTTTCAACCTTGTAGTTTTTTATTTTCTTGAAGCCTCACCCCCTTCATGTCCGATTTCGAGATCTATCACACATTTGGAGAACATATATGCAGGTTTTGAAGCCTCCACCCTCTGTGACTTCTTTCACTGGATTCCTCTTTCAATTCTCAGCCATTCTTGCAACTAGGGAAAAACCATTAAAATGTGGAGTCCTACTATTATGTTCCTTTTTTCAAACATGTACTCAAATTTCTGCCTGCACGGTGTCACTCTGCTGTGTTTTTAAATAACTCTTGTATATCTCGTTTGACATTTATAATTGTTAATAGCAGAAATATTAGTCAAATTAAGTACACATCACCATTATTCAAATTAAGAAATTTTGGGGGCGCCTGGGTGGCTCAGTCATTAAGCGTCTGCCTTCAGCTCAGGTCATGATCCCAGCGTTCTGGGATTGAGCCCCGCATCAGGCTCCCTGCTCAGCGGGAAGCCTGCTTCTCCTTCTCCCTCTCTCCCTGTGTTCCCTCTCTCGCTGCCTCTCTGTCAAATAAATAAATAAAGTCTTAAAAAAAAAAAAAAACTTTTACTAACAATACCTGAGCAAAGTAAAAATAAAAGACACACATACCACAAATGAATAAGCATTAAATCTAATCAAACCTCTCTATCCACCTACAAGCTTATAGGAAGAAAGAAAAATAAGCCAAGCTATGAGGGAATAGGTAAATACATATCATGCAACATTCTACATGACAAGTGATCTTTTTTCTTCAAGGTATCGGTGGCATAAAGAGGGAATGATAACCTATCAGATAAAACAGGTTAAGGACACTTGAAAAGAAAATGTTACAAATGGTCCCAGTTTACAGTTTGATTTTAAAACCTTTAAGAGAACATTTATGAGATAATTAGAGCAATTTTAACATGGACTGGAAATTAGATAATGTTAGGGAATTGTTAGCTTTATACACAACAATGGCATGATGGTGATGTTAGCATAACTTTATCAGTTACAGACGGGTCCTGAAATATTTACTAGTAAAATGTCACATTCTCAATCTTTTAAAATTTAATAGGAAAAATAGGTGGGGAGTGAAAAATATGAAATAACATTGGAATCACATTTATATTTTTTATTAAATAGTTCAAAATAATACCTATAGGAGAATGGACTCAAGATACTTCAAGATATGGGGCGCCTGGGTGGCTCAGGTGTTAAGTGGCTGCCTTTGGCTCAGGGCGTGATCCCAGAGTCCTGGAATCGAGCCCTGAATCAGGCTCCTCCACTGAGAGCCTGCTTCTTCCTCTCCCACTCCCCCTGCCTTGCTGGCTGCCTCCCTCTCTTGCTGGCTGTCTCTCTGTCAAATAAATAAATAAAATCTTTTTAAAAAAAAGAGAGATACTTCAAGATACTTACTTAAGCCAGGAATAGTCAAAATGTGGTTTATCTGTCACTACTCCTGCATTCTGTGCCTACAGAAGACATTGGTAAATGATAGAGGCACTTTTACTACTAATCAAGATGAACTTTCTGAGCCGAGCCATCTGGACAATTACAAAATAATGAACTGACAGTAACATGAAAGATAAAACATCCCTACAAATGTCCTATTCTTCCATTTTGTTTTTTCTTGCTTTATAAGCCAACATTTCTCTCTTTCATGAAGTTTTTAATATGTACACCTACGAGTCTACTAGAAAGGAGGAGGTTGTAAAAGGCATTACTAGAACTCCCTGATACCGATTTCACACTTGGAACCCACAGAAAAGTCTGAAGCCTCACTGGAACCACAGAGACCTTGGGTAACAAGATAGAGTATTTTATGGTATTAAATCACTGACATTTGAAGTTTATTGTTGGTAGTGACTTGCCTATAAGCCTAAATTAACTCAATAAGGGGGCAGAAATGTCAATAATTGTAAGTATGGGATGATCAAAATGGGAGGTTTTTGAATTGTACACCATAGAATGTTCTGGTGTTAATAGCCATTTATTAGGTGATTATGTGTTAGTAATTCTGCTTATTGTTTTATAAGAACTACCTTATATTCATTACATGAACTTATAAAAACAAAGGTATTACATTTTATACACAAGGAATGAAGCTCAAAATTAATAATTTCCCCATGTTCATGTAGGTAGGACTCAAAGAATCCAGAATTTTATACTAGGTCTGTATAATATGAAGCCTGTTCTCTTAACTATTGTACTGCAGGCTCTTTGAGGGTAACATGGGACCTTATACTTTCATCGTATCCTCCAGTGACCCTGATAAAAATATTAAGTCCATATTTTATTCAGCATGATTTGAATACAATGAACGAATACATTTTAATGCCAGAAGTAAAGGAGACAGTTTTAAGTAATAGATTGGGTGAGGGAATTCCATTAGTGAAAAGTTCGCTCTCTTCCGTATTTTAAAATAATTCATAATAGGTTGGAAATTGCTGGTATACTGTTACATTGCTAAGTATGCCTTCTTTTCAAAGTATTTGCAGTTTCAACCAACAATGTGTGCATAAAGCGGAGAAGAGAATTGGGAATAGTTGGGAGAGACTCTTTACTCCATCTCATAACTTATGCCGTTTACAAATATTGGTTTGGTACTGTAAGTATTGTATCACTAGAGTCATGGCTAGTATTTATGGAGTACTGATAATGAAGCAGGCAATGTGATCAACACTTTTTATGTTACTTCATTTAAAACTCGAGAACTGGGATAACAGTACCATTGTTATCGACATTTTACGGATAAGCAACACAAGACTCGGGAGTGTTACGTGACTTGCCCAAGGTTATAGAGAAATTAAGTGGTCCAAACAATGATCTAAGTCCAGAGTTTAAGTTCTTAACTACTGCATACTCTTTCTTCACTACCGTCCTTTCTGCTTCTCTGCCATCTAGATCAATGGCAAAAATTTTTTGTTGAAAAGAAAAAGGCTTTTAGCAGAAGTTGGATTCTGGTAAAAACCATGAAATATCTGGATTTTTTTCCTTCTTCAAAAGTTATCCTTTTTGAAAAAGTCATTCCTTGGCATTTTCTCTTCAGCCGAAGTCATGGATTCTTCTGAAAACCATGTCTGAGCTTCCAGAGCATCTCAATGGAGATGAGCACATTCTGGTAATTAAGGCTTCCATATGATTTAGAGAATTTGGAGCTCCCTGTATGAGCAGGTCAGCAAAGTCAAAACTTAAATTAACACTGACATTACCCTCCCATTTAACTTGAGCTTCAGCCAAGCCCTTTTTTTAGCATCTGTTGTCCAATTCTGACTTCTAGAAAGATTAGTTAGAAGCAGGAATAAAAGATTTAAAAGTGATACCTATGAAGTTTAGACTTAGAAAGCACTTTACATTATCATCTACTCCAGCTCGCTCATTTATAAGTGACAAATCTAAGTACAGTTTTGTGACCAAAATCTCATTAGTAAATTAACTTTTTTTTTTCTTTCTGATACAAAGGTCAGGGCTCTTTGCACTTCCTCACAAGAGGGGGGAGGGAAGATGAATTGTTTAAGGAGGAGCAAACTGAGAGGATGAAATAAATACATGACGCTTCTTGTCAGTAGAGGACAAAAATAGGCAGCCAGCTTCAAACACTGGAGGATTTCAAACAGGAAAAAAATTTAAAAATTCAGTTGTGTGAGATGAAAGAGTGCTAAAGAACAGCATGGCAAGTAAAGTCAGTAATACTGGATTTTAGACTTAAAATTTGTTCAATGTGGTGGCTCTTAAGTGTTATCATGCACGAAGAATTGTAACTACGTGAGGTGATGGAGATGTTAACTGGCTTGATTGTGATAATCATATCACAACGTTTATGTGTACAAAGACATCATGTTGTGCTTAAATACATACAACTTTTATTTGTCAATTATACCTTAATTAAGCTGGGGGGGGAGAAAATACAAGTACGCTCTGAGGTACACGCGTACACACACACACACACACACACACACACACACACACACAACCTCCTACTAAGGATACCTAAATAAGGGAATAAATAAGGAAAAGAGTTCAAGAGTTTCTTTCTCTGCAAGCCCGGAAAATCCAAGTTATTTTCACCAACATAAAATGACATCCTTATAGCCCCCACCACAGCCAAACAACATTCATTCCTTCCTTCACAAATATTTACATAACACTTTTGACCTGCCCAATTATTTTGAGTTCAAAGTTAACACAGAATAGATAGGTAACTTCATGAAGCTTACATTTGAGTGAGGTTCTCCTTGAAAAAGAATGTAATTAAAAAATACAAAATGAACTTAAAAGTATAATAATTAACAAAATAAATGCACACTGTGAGGTTATGAAGGACGTAAGAGGACAATGAGAAAGTAAATGGGAGGGTCCAGCATATAAGAGGTCATCAAGGAAAGTCTCTTCAGCTAGATTTCACGTGCATCAGTATGGTAAACAGGGAAAGGGGCAGGAGCAAAGCATTCCAAGAAGAGGGAACAGCAAATGCAAGCAAAGAAGTGGCTTGTATCCCTAAGGAGTATGGCCTCTTGGTCAGCTAACCAACATCATTTCCTCTGGACTCACCAAATCCTCACCCAGGTCTTTCTATTTTCCTACTTTTATCTGCTTAGTTTCTAAGTTTTCTATTTTCCACTGAATTTCTCCAGTGCTTTTAAGTAGATGACCATCTGGCCCTGTTTAAATTCTCTTAGGAGACTCTAGGCTTTTAATAATCACCAGAGATATCCTCTACACACATTTAGTTCTAGCACTCCTATACTCATCCGTCTGATTCCTGACACAGGGAAAGAACCAACATCTCTAGGTGCACAGACAGATGGACGAGAAATGTCTACTATCCCACCCCACGGAAAGTCTCTTCAGTCACTCCCTGACCACCATACCCGTGAGACAACAAGCAAAAGGACTTCGTGATCTCAGCGCCACTTCGCTAGAACAGACTGCTTGGCATGATTAGCACGTATTGTCAATATGTCAGCTTTGATTTTCTACTCTGACAAGCATTTAATTACTCTGAATGGGCCTGTTCTAGGTACCATACAGATTACAAGTAAAAACCAAAATCATGGTTCCTTTCTTCCTTCAATATTGTGGTATTTTTTGCCTTTGAGGGTAGAAAATGGGTTTTATACTATTCATAGAAACCTGTATTTTTCTTCCTTAGCACATATTTTAACTGTAATTAAACAACCTTGTGCATATTTAATACCCTCCACTAAATATTAAGTTCCTTAGAAATAGGAGGCACGTTGGTCCTGCTTATTATATATATGAATGTACATTTTTCACAGTGGGTAACAAATAGTAAGTGCCAATCAAATCTTTTTGGATGCATAAATAAAGAAATTAAAGTCTGTCTTAGTGTCATTCACAATCTAGAAGGGTACTGGTCTGTTTGGATTTGGAAGAAGCAAGACGAACTCATGAAATGTTTAGAAGGTGAAGCATTAACCATTCATTCAGCAAATGTTTGAGAAACTATGACGTGCTTGGCACCATGCTGGGGATAGATCAGTGAGCAAAATTAGAAAGGGCCTTGACTTTACTGAGCTGCCTGGTTGTGGAACCAGATGCTAGTTAGATAATCCCACAAACAGAAAAGCACAACTCAGACTAATGCCAAGAAGTTGCTGGATAGTGGCTCATTTAGATTTTAGGAGCTTTAAACACAGGACTGCCAATAAAGGTGACAAGAGCTGCCCACGACCAAGCAATAATAGCTTTGCTTTGTCTCCATACTATTAACAGTTCCCTCTCCATCCATGGCCACAGACCAGGCAAAACCTGTTACTACATCTGATCCAGTTAGACACTCCTTCAGACTCTCTAGCCCACCATCCTTTGGAATCTTTTTATCCAGCTCCCTTACTCCTGAATTCCGTCTTTTCACTTGCTCCCTTTGTTTGCATATCACAGTTGGACACTTGACTTGGTCTTGTTGGACTCTGCATCTTGTTGCCCTCCTTGGACCCTTGTTTGGCCAGTGTCCATCCATCCCAGCAATGAACCTATGGCTTAGAATCCCGATGACTGGTTTTTGGTTTGTGCTGGAGGGAAACTGTGCCTTGTGTGTCATACTTTCCTGTCTCTGTTCCTATATATGCTCCTCCAACCAGCTTCCATCCTTTCTCCCCAGTTTCTCCAAATCCAATCCAAACACTCCAGGTCTAGTTCAAGTCTGATCTCCTCCAGGAGGTTTCTGATCACTCCATTATTCCTGTACTGTACATAGTTTTCTGTCACTTAGAAGTAAAAGGGATAGTTTTTACATGTAAATCACACACACACACACACACACACACACACATATATATATACACATACAAACTGTAAATCACTTCATGTCATGCCCTGCTTAAAACTCTCTAGGGGATTTCTTTTCTCCTGAAAATAAAACCCAAGATCCTTACCATGCCCCGCAAGGCCCTACTTGACTGTCTCTACAGGTCTCTCTGATGACATCCAGTACTTTCCCACCACCCCACTCACAGAGCTTCTGCGTGCTGGCTTTTTTGGGGTAGCTAAAATATGTCAACCTCATTCCTAGCCAGTGGCCCTGGCATTTGCTGTTCCCTTTTGCTATAGAACAGTCTTGGTATTCAGAACACAGCCCAGCTGCCTACTTCATGCCAAACTATTACCTGCTCTGAGAGACCGCCCTTGAGTACGCACTCCCAAGTTACTTCTGCTTTATCCTAGTCAGTCTCTATTACATTGTCCTAACTTACCTTCTCATGGCTTTTAGCACACACTGGAATTATTCTATTTACATATAGGTATAAATGGAAACTCTTTTAAGTATCTCAACTTCCCAGTCAATCTTCATTACTGCCAAGTATGAATACATCTCAACTATAGCCATCTGCTTACTCCTTTCTTGCACATAGGTATCCACTGATACCTCAAGTTCTTTCTTCTGATGTCTGTTCATTCTTCCTACAGCCCTCTCAGACACACCCCTCCCCTGTTTCCATGCACACTACATCCATGGGAACATTTACGTATGTTCCTCAACATAGTTGAGGGCTGAGGGCCACTCAATGCTCCATCACTCCACTACCACAGCAGCCACTCAAACTATCCTCACTTTCTGAATTTTCCAGAAGGAATCAGACTCAAGTGTACAGTGTTCTCCAAACCAAGAAGAAATCTTACTAAACTCTGAATGGTCTCCTTGAAGTACCTCTTTCTTAATTTAAAAAGAAGAAAGGGGACGCCTGGGTGGCACAGCGGTTAAGCGTCTGCCTTCAGCTCAGGGCGTGATCCCGGCGTTCTGGGATCGAGCCCCACATCAGGCTCCTCTGCTATGAGCCTGCTTCTTCCTCTCCCACTCCCCCTGCTTGTGTTCCCTCTCTCGCTGGCTGTCTCTATCTCTGTCAAATAAATAAATAAAATCTTTAAAAAATTTTTAAAAATAAATAAATAAATAAATAAATAAAAAGAAGAAAGAAGCAGAGCCACCCTTCCCATGCTTAGGGTAGCACTCAATCCCAAATGCTCTCAAAAGAAATTCTGTTAGAAGACATTACATCCCAAAATTGCAAAGAAAGCAAAACATTATATATAGATAGATATAGATATAGATATGTATCTATATATATGTGTGTTATATATATATATAAAGTTGAGAAAGCAAAGCAAAATTTATATATATATATATAATATATATATAAAATAGAGTGAAAAAAGGACAAAAATGAAGCATTTATCTATAAAATGTCCACAGCCGATGAATCACTGAACACGACATCAAAAACGAGATGTACTATATGTTGGCTGTGTGAATTTAAATAATTTAAATAACAAAAGAAAATATAGCATATCTACATTGTTCATGCATTCATTTTCAAAATTCATTCATTCTAGAACAAGTAATTATCAGTAATGACGGTTATGTAAATGACACTCAAGTGATACAATTTCGTGATGTATCTTCCCAAGAAACTAATAAAATTTGAAAAGCAAAAATTTAAAAAAATTTTTAATAAAAAAAAAAGAAATTTTGTTCTCTTATCTTCAAGGCTGACTTTTAGTTATGCTTATTCCAAAAGAGGGTTTTACATGAGAGGCTATGGACTCTGGGAAACAAACTGAGGGCTTCGGGGGTGGGGGTGGGGGAATGAGATAGGCCAGTGATGGCACGTATTGCATGGGGCACTGGGTGTTAAACGCAAGTAATGAATCATGGAACTTTACATCAAAAACCAGGGATGTACTGTATGGTGACTGACATAACAAAAAATTATTTAAAAAAAAGAGGGTTTTAACAGATGTGGAAGTGGATTTCAATACCACTTTTAAGTTGTGTATATTGTGACCTCTCATTTCACTTTGGAGTATGGTATGTGTGATCACAGTGCTTCCCCCAAAAGTTCCATTTCAACAGAATTTATCAAGTATCTGTATCCAGAATTGCATTCACTATCTTTAACAAAATGACATGGGAACCTATACATCAGAATGGAAATCGAACTGAAAACAGGAGCTGTCACAGCCATTACATTGCATAACATATTAACATCAGCCCTCTAGCTCCTCCCACTACAATCTATACCCTGTAAAAGCAAGGCACTTGCCTGTCTCGTTCGTCACTGTATCTTTTGAACCAACAACAGTAGTGAAGCACAGACTATATGCTCAAAAAACATAAGGTGAATGAACTGAATGAATAAACACTGTGATAGGCAACACTGATAAAAGCTTTACATTAAAATACACACTTCAAAGATAGTTATTGTTCTTTGTTAGATGAAAGAACTGAAGTTCAAAGCAGTTAAGTGACTTGTCTAAGGCCATACATGACAAAGTGTCTAAGTTGGGATTCAAATCTAGCCAATCTGACTACAGAACCCATAAATTTCTCTATCCAGACTACCCATTATGAGCAAAGCTAACAGGTGTCATATATTGCCAGCCTTGAAGGGCTGCAACTGAGCCTGGTGCTTCTCATATTGCAACAAAAAGAACAAAACAGGGCCCAGGTAACTATCATACTATGTATACAGAATACATGTTTAACAAGAAATAGGCATGCTGTCGCTATTCAAGAGAAGGCACTATCAAACTTCCCTGGGCAAGATGCACTTCCAGAAGATTCTTCAAGGTGATGGCTTCTCAGATGAGTTTGAAGAGAAGTTTTTAATTTCAATAGCTGTAAATAGGGAATAAATGCACTCTAGGAGGATGAAAAGGTGGGGTTGTAGTAGAAACAGAAAGAAGAGAATCTATGACCCCAAATCTATCAGTCTTGGTAGCTCATCAGATATTTTATATAAAGAGAAAGAAGGACTATTGATAATAAGGATTTGAGGACTTCAGACTGAAATAAAGACAAGTAAAACAACCAACAAACACAAAGGAGAGGTCATTACGCTTCATAGGACGAAAAAACGTGATTGTGCTTTGGAACCAAAGCTAAAGGGAATGACAAGAGCCTACAGGATCAGACATATACGTTAATAAATTAGCTAGATTCTTTTTTTTTTTTTTTATTCTCTGCGCTGTCCCTTTTATTCCCATGACATTCATTCCACAACTGGAAAGCTGTATTTCCCTCTCCCCTTTACCCATTTTGCCCATTCCCCCAGCACCCTTCACTCTGGCAACAACCATCAGTTTGTTCTCTGATTCTACTTTTTATTTGTTTGTTTTGTTTTTTAAACTCCACATGAGTGTAATCATACGGTATCAACTTATTTTAAAATGTTAATAAACCATTATATATAGAAATAAATAACATCCTTAGAAGGTAACTATATTACCCAAAATTAAAAAAAAAATAGTGGGAACAGTGCCATTTTTTTTTTTTACTTTTTTAGAATTTCTTTAATGTCTGTCAAAACTGAAGAAATAGGTTCACAAGTCTGCTTCTGCACTCAGTCTGTTGAGGTATTTTTTTTAGGGGAAGTACTTGAAAATCTGGCTTTGTGTGGATGTTATTGGGAAAAGAGGATCTTTTGGATCCCTAAAAAGATCTTAGGGACTCCCAGGGGTCCTTCGGCCACAATTTGAGAATTGTTGGGCTAGAATAGTATGTATCTACAAAGTGTTAAAAACCATCAAAGGAAACCAAATAGGATTCCTTTATTGTAAAGGGAAGTTTTAAAAAATTGTATAGATAAACACATTATTTGTTTTGAAGACTCAATTCCGTCTGTTTATAGAAAACATATTTTGTAATACTGGCACCTGCATGCTTCTGTTTAAAATGAGGATTCAGAATGCAAGTCATGCTTATACGATTCTGAAAAGGAAGAGATTTTTGTCCAGTATTATCCACAAAACCTGTTGAGAGTCCACCCCTGATAGTAGACTTCAAAAATTAGTGGTGGACCCAAATAGCATCTTTCAAGAGATGAAACTCTGCTTCTGGAAAATGGGGAAATGGGTTTATTAGGCTTTTCTATTATCTATTAATGTAATTAATATGTACCTATTATTAGCTTTTCAGAGAAAGCAAAAAATGATAACAGGTCCAAAATAGTCATTGTGGTTTCTGGTAGGTCATTACCACCTCTGGGCTCTTCGTTACAATATTTGGCAAGTATACAAGACCATGCTTAGCTTCTTGGTATCTGGTTACCTGAAGGTTATGCACAACCAATGGCCCTTTACATGAAGCTACAGGAGAAGGTCACCATAGGAAGGGTTGAGAATTGTCTGTCCTATCTGTGGACAATGTGGGACAGAGGAAAAGCTAGGAGCAATAACATATATATTTAATGTTTAAATTTTCACACAATACTAATTTCCAGTATCATTCACAACTGACAGTATAGTTAAAAATCATGAGGTATTTGAGCTTTCATGTATCTTTCTCTATCCACCACTTGAGGTGTGCTTCTAGGTCTTTCTTTTATTCTTCTTCCAAAATACTTAATAGGGATTTATTACTTAAAGTGCTTGAGTCACTTGAGTTTGTCAGACCATAGAAAGATCTCTGCATCACCAAGGACACAACAAAATGGTAAGTATGTCTTGACCGTGTTTTAGGATTCACCTACGGGTCTCTGGTTCCATGAATAAAATGATGTCTGTGGTGCTAAGTGGCCACCTCCACACTTCACTGTTCAAATGGGAGCAGCTACCCTTCCCCCAAGTTAAGAGAAGGTCTCGGCGTGTTTACAGTTGTTTTAAAGGATGAAAATAGAAACTTCGGGGATTTTCATGTCATTCTTGGCCTGTTCTTTGGCAGTCAGTGACATCTGTCTAGTACCTCACTTTAGGTCTACTGCAGCAAGAATGCATAGTGTAATGGATGAACCCAAGGTTGACAGGTCCCTACCTTACTTCTGCCACATCAGAGAGATGGAGTGGAGAGAGCAAAACCCAGCAATCAGAGAATACAAGTTCCAGTCCCATATCTGCAAGGTGAGAATGACGGTTTTTATTCTGCCTATTTCCCGGGGCTGTTCTGGGAATTGAAAAGTTAACAGAGGATACAAAACTGCAATAAAGAGAATTGTATCTACCCACCTATTCTTTCCACTTATCCATTCAACCAATATTTACTGAGTGTACATTCGTGTCAGGTACTCTCCTATTCTCTGGGTATGCACTGATGGGTAAGACAGAAACTGTCACTGCGCTTACAGATCTGTCCAGCTACTGGTATATCCGCATGAGGTATCAGCATTGGTACTCTGTCATGCATAGGCTTCATTCTCACCTAAGAATCCAACATATGGATATCGATATGTGTGTAGATATACATGTGTACCTATATTTCAAGCTCTGAGACAACGCATGTCTGTATGTACATGTATGTGTGTGTGTTTATAGGCGTACGTATTTTTGCAAGCTCTGATTGGGGGTTATTCACTTGGGGAAGGAAGGTTAGAAATGGAGTCAAGTAGACCAGTATTTGTAAGCAGGCTCTTACTAGTTGTCACCTGGAAAATTTACTCCATTTCTACTCTTCTTAGGAGTCTTTCTAGGTACAGTAAGGGTAATAATAGTTGTTCCATCTTAGAGTTGCTAGAATTTCAAGAATTATATCTTATTAAGCACTTCATGCAGCAGCTGGCACACCTAGAATCCTCTATAAGTTATGGCTGAAAATTTTCACTTGGAGATGCTCTTTTTGCCATGCAGCTTCTGGAGAACAGACGATCAGTCCTCCCACTCTCTCGGTGAAGCTTGTCACTGAGGGCGACTTTGAGCAATTTCTAAATAATTCACATGGCCAGAGGCAGGCCCAGACAGAGGTACAGGTACTTATTGCTGCCTGCCTGATTTTATTTCATTCCTATGCAGGATTCTGAAGCCCTGGTGTGCCCATAAATAACTCAGAGCATGGGGAAGCCACATGCCCTCAAAGTTACCCTGCCAGCTTCACGGGAGCGTGCGACCCCAGCAGCAGCTGGAAGTGGAGGCACATGAGTCAAACTCCACCTCAGGGAAAATCCCAAGGAAACGTGGCCTTTCCGCTTCCAAAGGAACTAACAGAGGAGCTTCCAAATCAGCTAACCTTCCACAGGCCTATCTCTAGGAACCCGAACGGCGAAGAGAAATCCGGTGAGCAGCTCCCTTCCCCAGGAGCCACCTAAGAGGCAATCGGTGGAACCCCTGCGTGGCACGAGAGCCGGCAAACAGCCCTCCAGTCGCCAAGGGCCTTCGGGCTGGCGTGCAAGCTCCCGCCTCAGAGGGCCAATTAGGAAAGGCACCGGGTCTGGTTCAGGAAGGATGGCTGAAGTCAACGTGCCGGTGTCAACAGAGGCTTCCTCAGGGTCTCACTGTGCATGCCGCACTCTGTCAGCTCCCGCTAGATGAAAGTAATTGAAGCAGGTACCACATTAATATTTATCATTCCTCCTTTAAACAGCATTTGATCTGAGTGTGTGAAATGCCACGCGCAGAAACTTTCCCATGAGCTCATCCTCCAGTGTCCTACTTCTCTGCAACACCCGCTACCTAAACCTTGGAGGCTAGAATTTCCAGTTCATTAGCAGAGGACTCGCCAGTTGTGCACTACCACGATGCACTTGATCAAATACCCTTTTCTCGTAGATCGATCTGCAGTTCTTCTCTGCAGCATCTCATCAACGATACTACCTTCAAGGGGCAAGGGTATTCATTTCATACGGTTAACAGAACGAAGTACCACTAATAGGGTAGCTTAAAAAAGGAATTTATTATCTCAAAGTTCTAGAAGACTGAAGTCCACAATCAAGGGGTCTACAGGGTTGGTTCCTCCTGGGGAAGAAGGTGCTTCATGCCTCTGCCCTTGCTTCTGTCGCTTGCCAGCAATCCTTGGTGCTCTTGGGCTTGTAGCATCCTAAGTCCAATCTCTGCCTCCATTTGCACTTGGCCTTCTTTCCTGTAGGGCCTTTTTGTGTCTCAATATTGCCCCATTTTTCTCTACATAAGGACACCAGTTATTGGATTTAGGACCCACCTGAATCCAAGATGGCCTCATGTTAATTTTATGACATCTTCAAAGACTCTTACTTCCAAATAAAGTCACCTTCACAGGTACAGGGAGATAGAACTTCAACATATTGTTCTGGGGAGCACAATTCAAAGCACCACAGGGTAGAAGGAAAAAAGATTGGGAAGAGGGCAGTTCAATACTTAGAGAATTTTCTTTGGAAGCTCTCCTGGTCTTACATATAGTGAGTACGAAGGAGACCTAGCACCAGAATTCAGGGTCATGAATGCATGCTCAGTGACTACAGAAGGTCCTGGAAAATGACACAGTAAATTCTCATTATTCATGGTAGTTAATGTTTTATCAAATAGTTACAAATATAGAACCAGCAAATATTAAATCACTACTCCTAGGAGAAATACAGGATTAGCTTCTTGTGAGCTCCTGGTCACACCATTTTTATCCATTGATCAATCCGTAACCTTGTTTTGTGTCTTTGTACAAAGAAACCTGATTTTATATTACTGCTAATTCAGTAACACTTAACCAACATTCATAACAGAATGAAGCTTTTCTAACACATGGCATTTTCTCACTGAGGCACATCACAGCCTTCTTGAAATGAGGAACCCTAGACAACACTGCGCTTGGGGTCTATTTTGTTTTTTTTTTTTTAAAGATTATTTATTAGAGAGAGCACACGAGCGAGCACAAGCAGGTAGCAGGAATAAAGGGAGAGGGAGAAGCAGAGTCCCCGATGAGCAGGGAGCTGAAGGAGGGCTTGATCCCAGAACCCTGAGATCATGACCTGAGCTGAGGGCAGACACTTAACTGATTGAGCCACCCAGGCACCCCTGGGGTCCATTTGAAATAGCAACATAACCAGTAAAAAGTGCAAAAATGTGGGAGAAAAACAGCACTATGCTCAAAAAGTTTTTCTGTATGGGATGAGAGCTAAAACCTAACTTCCCACTTTTTGTTGTTTTGGAAATTATTTTTTTTTTGAAGATTTTATTTATTTGACAACAAAAGACAGCGAGAGAGGGAACACAAGCAGAGGGAGTGGGAGAGGGAGAAGCAGGCTCCCCGCTGAGCAGGGAGCCCAATGCAGGGCTCGAGCCCAGGACCCTGGGATAGTGACCTGAGCCGAAGGCAGACACTAAACGACTGAGCCACCCAGGCATCTCTGGAAATTATTTTTTTAAATAACGAACACATATTTGAATTATAGTGTGATTGGTTTATTAGTGTTAATTTTAAGATTTATTTGAGAGAGAGTGCATGTGCACATGCACGGGGGAAGGGGCAGGAGGAGAGAAAGAGAATCTCCAGCAGACTTCCCATTGAGTGCAGAGCCCAACATAGCGCTTGATCTCATGACCCTGAGATCATGACCTGAGCCCAAATCAAGAGTCAGATGCTTAATCCACTGAGGCACGCAGACACCCCAATTAATGTTACTTGAAATGAAGTAATACGATCTTAAAATTTTCTCAGTGTTAACTTACAAAGTAGTTAATGTCTATAAATATAAACCCCATGAACAAAAGATCTTTAGGGTTCTCAGTAACTGGGGACCTGAGGCAAAACATCTAAGAACCACTGACACACGGGAAAGAATAGTGATCCTAGAAAAGCAAATGCATTCCCCAATACCAGGTTCTTCTTTCAGAAAATGAGAGTACTAATCCTAAATGCTCAGAGGGTCACTAGGAAGAGAAACTGTGTGGAGGAGTGTGGAGGCTCTGGGTACCCCCACAGCACTCACAAACGCTATTTCCTTACTATTCACGACAGCAACAGTTCAGACTAAAATTCCATTAAATATGTCAGTAAAAACTACCTTCCTAAAAACAAAAACATGGATTTACATCATCAAGCGAAACATTTTTATATCATCCCTGAGACAGGTGCAATTTTTGGATTTTCATGACTTTTTTAAGTCTTTAAACTTCAGAAATTCTGATCACGGTAAGACTCATTTGTAAAACTGTTTCCTAACCACGTTTTTGGAGTACATGTGGCTACTGCAGCAAAACTCAGGAACAAGATTTGCAATGATCTGGAAGCAACGAGCACTTGTGTGGCTGCATGAACCATCTCTGAGAGCCAAACTACAACACCGAGGCAAGACGCTCTGACCGCGCACTACCCGGGGATGGGAACCAGTAACGCTAGTGTGGCAAACAACACCAGCAACTTTCTGATCTAATGCCTCACCTAAACCAAGAATCTCTTCCCAAAATCTGACAATTTCTCCAGTCTCTATTTAAACACTTCTAGAAGTTGGAGACTTACCACCTCATAAGGGAGTTCATTTCATGTATTATTCTTTCATTATGCTTATATGATTTTTTTAAAAAACAAAGGACCTTCTTGAGTTTTAGCAAATTCCCAAGAGATGTTGGTGCTGCTGGTCAGACACCACACTTTGAGAACCACAGGGCTGGGAGTCTCACCCCAGCTCCTCACACAACCTACATGGCGGCGGCATGCTCGGACTTGTACCCAGCTGACTTTCAACGGTGCCTGTTGATGGTTCTGAGACGGTCTACATGGTGAACGCCCATTAGCTGCGTCTTACTAGAAGAGCAGAGGTGTGAATAATCCACTTCCACGGATAATCCAAAAGCCGTTTCAGCTTGCTTTTGGAAGGTGTTCAAGTCGGATTTTAATTTTTCAGAATCACCGGATTTGCCTTCTAACAGGTTTTGCTGAGGCCAATGTTAAAACTGAGTGACTGTTTCCTGAGTAAACACATGCTTTCTCCAGAGGGGAGGCAAGCCAGCTAGCCTAGCATGCCGGCCATGGGGACAAAACTGGCAACCATAATTCACAAAGCAGACAACCTCTGTAGAGCGTAACTGAGAGCTGAATCCACACAGAACTCTTTTAAAATTGTAGTTACTAACAATATGTAAGAGTTGGGAAGTTTGAGGGAAAACTCATCATTTGTTCTATACATTCCCCCAAAATAATTTAACTTAAGCAATTTATGGCATTCAAACTATTTCCTTTGTACCCTGTGTCCAAATCCGCAAGAAACAAACAAAAACCATGAAAACTTCTGTGCGCGTGTGTGTATCTATGATTTTACCTTAGGGATGTTGTAAAAGGAAAAAAACACCCAAAAGCTCATAAATCCCACTGCTGTAACTGATAAAGTTCAAACGTGTGGTTAGAGGTAGTTGTCGTCTATAAAAGTAGTTCCCAGTAGTTGACTTGTGGATAACCCGTACCACAACCAACTGAGAACTTATTAAACACAGACTCTTTCCCCACAACTCATCCCTGAAATTCTGTACTGTGTGTCTCTATCTGCTCCCCTCTTACAGCCTAGTTTTCCTCTTCCATCTCAAGGTCCCAAATTCTACACAGAATCAATCAATTATTCCTATTTTTGGGGGGGGGGGAAGTCATTCAAAGGCTCTGTAAATAGTCTTATTCTCACAGAAATGCAAAATAATGCCAGGAAAGGGGAAAACATTAACACTACCTACCATTTCTTTTTAGTTCTTATCGGAGGTCAGATACTGTGTTAAATGCCGCAAACAAATTATTGTACTTAACCCTCACAAAATGCAACCAAGTAGGTTCTTTTCTTGCCCTCATTTCATAGGTGAGAATACTGTGTGTCCCCAAATCACACAGAGTGGCACATCCACCATTAGAATCCCCTTTGATGGACTGAAAACCCATTCTTTGAACCACTGTCCAATATCATCCCCCAAACAAACATACACCAATTACAGTATCTCTTTAAGAAAAATGCCTCCCTGCAAATTATCGTGCATACGAAACTTGTGTTGTGTGTTACTTACACAGTAAGATCTGGCCACTGGTGTCAGCCACAGCTAACTGTGACCAACTGGACCTCGGTTGCCACTGACACAGTTCTAGAGCTTGACATGTTACCTGTGCTCTGCATACTGCTCCTCTCTTTCCTCCGGTCTTTCTCTTGGAAGCGGAGGTAATGGATACTGCTGGGAAGTAGGAAGGAATTAATGCCCCACAGAGGAAACCTTGGGGCAATGGAAATCTGGGGGGAGCAAATAAATGTCTTCCTACTTCCCTTGCAGGAACTGTCCTGAGAAGCAATCTATACACTTCTGTGAAGACGGTCTTGTAAGATGTAATAATCAGTCCCCCTCGGTACTAAGCAGTTGCCCACTTGGTAATATGGTTTGTATTGGCTCATTGGTCCTTGTTCCTTCCATGCCTCATACCCCTTTCTCCTTCAGTGAGGCTCTCTGGGACTGTATCCACCTCATGGCTCTGCTTTCTAGAAACACAGGCTAGGACAATTTGCAACTTGCCAGCTCCAAAGTACAAGCCGGTAACAGTGCTGCTTTCAGCCCTTGTAAGGGGTGGAGTGAACGAGGAAGAAGAAAACTAGGAAACCACCTAACTATGAGATAGTTTTAAGAGAGACAGTACACAATTTCTGGAAAAAGCCTTCCCCTGCTCCCAACCGTATATACAATACAAACATGGCCACAATTTGTAAGCAAGGAAAGGCACAATGGCAAGTGAGAAAATAAAGGTCTTTCTTGTCCTACAGGGAGGTTCTTGCTCTTGGTCTGCCTCCAGTGCTACACAACACTCACTGCCCTGGGAATCCAGTCTCCTGAGGCCATGCCTTGTTCAAGACCCTCCCTGTGAAAGCAGAAAAATGAACCTCCTGGACCCGACATCAGAAACTACAATGTCGCTTTCAGGCCTCACTCCAGAGGGATTGAAAAACCGTGGCTATTTCCCCAGAAATGAACCAGTCAGGGGAAGGGGTGGCTGCAAGCCAAAGCGAGAACTGAGCAGGTGTGCCTCAGGAGACAGGTTCCCAGCACCTTCTCCAGGCGAACAAAATTAACATGTGTTTCCTTTCTCTTCTATTCTAGGAATATCTGTCCAACGGACCCAGAAAAACAAAATAAAAAGGAAAAAGAGTTATTTTAGAAATCCTTAGAAAGCATCTATATAGGCTGAATGAAATACAGAGCTAAAACATGTGTCTAACTAATGCAAAGTCCAAATATGTTGGCCTTACATATATTTTCAGGTGTGAAAACACCAGGCAAGTGTGATCTTTGTTGCGTGTTCTCACACTTCATGCATTGACAGCATAGGCAAATTCGCCAGAGTTCTCCATGATCGCAGTGACCTAAATGCTGACTCAGGATCAGATAAATGAGCAGTTGCTAATAGGATGAAAGCACGGGAAGAATAATGACGCAGACCTACGTGTGCGTCTGCGTGTGTGCTTTGTTTGCATGTGTGCCCATCCAAACTCAATACTTATTTTCTAAGTGGATGAGTAATAGGTTTAAAAGTGGACAGGGCACTGTTATGATATAAAGATTCAGGAAATATATACAAAGTTCTGATAACATAGCAAGTCCAACAAGGGCATTACCTTAGAGAAGTATCTAAATGTGTGTAAGACCTAATCCCAAAATTAAACGAACTCACAGTGCCAGGAGCGTATGGTGACTGGCACTGTTAATACTAATGGCTGCTAACGTTTTCTGTGGTATTTTCTTTCTCTGCACGTGCTATCTCATTTGATTCTCATAACAACCCCACGAGGTAGATGTAGTCACTTCTGTTTTACTGATGAGTAAACAGACCGAATATTTAAGGATCTCACGTAAGAAAAAAGCAAGAGGTCCAAACAGTAGACAGCCAGGGGTTAAGACCTGGCAGCGTTTGAATCCCTGGATCCACTTCTCGTCACTTGGTTGCTTACCTGCCTTTTTTGTGATGTGTTTTACTCAGCCTTTCCCAGAATTCTGTGAGTTAATAAATTCTCTTCTTGGACTGAACTTAAGTTTGTTTCTCTCAGACGTAACGCAAAATAACTCATCTTATTACAGAATCCAATAAGAACACAGATCAAAAAGCCACTTTAAAAGCATCAAGTCGTCTTTGAAAGTCCGTGCTTCTTTTACTGGGCCTCATCTTTGTGACCGGCTTGGACCCTCACTCACGGACTCACCAGATCCCAGCCTCGTCCATCTGGGAGAGCCCACGTGCCTCATCAGAGTGAATTCATACCATCTGGCAACCACAGGACAGCACCCCCTGCTCCCACACAAACCAGCTCCAGCTATATTTTCAGGGCCATTACTTTGGGCTGAGCCAAGAGGTCTGCTTTCACTTGAGGAAGACATACCAACGGCTGCGTCCTGCTATCTCTGGCCCGACGGCTTTCTAGGAGGACCAGGCTACAATTTTGGAATGAGGAGGTTTCTCTTCCATCCTTTCAAAATGACAAAGGCCTAGACAGGAGAGGTCTGTGGCTAGATAAGGGGTCATCTTATATCAAGTCCCTGAGATGTAAGCTTGAGATAAGGATTTGGAAACTCATCATTTACGGAGGGAGGGCTTTATTAGACATCTCATCGATTCCCATAGGTCAGGGCCCTTGGATGCCATTCCAACTTTGCTGCTCACTTTACAGCACAATTAATGAATAAAATATTTAAGCCCACTTTGCTTCTGATGATTAAGTGCTGCTCTCTGGCCTCTCATCATCTAAAATCGTATTATCCTCACTGTCATACAGAATCTCAGTTCTGTACCAACATGTCCTACTGTCAGTTCTGGCCTACACTCACAGCCCCCATTGAGCTTCTCAAGGACTCTAATTCTGGAACTCTCCTCCCCCCTACGTTAGTTATCCCCTTAGTAAATGCAGTGTGTTCAGGGCCCTCACAAGATAACAGCGAGCTGTTGGGTTTGCTGTTCTCTTACAGCTGACCCATTCTAGAGTGCCACTTCTCTGAGCCTTCTCATGCCTTCCTCCATTATCAGTCGTGGACCTTCTGCCATCTCTCTGTCACTTACTGTGGGACCAATTTATTCGAGCTTCTAAAGCTTATCCCAGAAACATACTTGGCCCAGCTTCCAGAGTCCTGCCACAGTGGCGATCAAGTGACATAGGAGAGTGCCCCCTATCGACAAGCTCTCCTTATTCAATTCAATATGCTCCCCACCTTGATTCTGCACCCTCAAACTTAGAGCACCTGAGACACCTTAGAGCAGCTCTTCCTGCCATCTGGCCTTCCTTACTGCTCTGGTAACCAGGAGAGGAAGAGCAGGAAGCAGGTTCTGAAGACCAACCTTATCTTACAAAGCACCTGCCTCACGTGAGATGTCTCTACAGCTTCAAACAAAAGGTATGGGGTAGACGGATGGGATGGGCTCTATCTTCCAACAAGGGGAAGAGAAACCTCTGCAGGCTCAGAGGGGTCAGGTGCACCTGTAAGTTCAAGTTACTCAAGTATGTCTACCCAGTTATCCTCATCCCCACTCCAGGACCACACTTGACTGGCATAGGAGACTTGCACAGGCTCAGAATCAGCTTTCACCTAAGTTTTTCCAGTCTCCCAGTTATAGTATCTGGTTGGATCCTCCAGCAGCAGGGGACACAGTTCTCTTTAAAAGCTGCAGAGGCGGCCCTTTGAACCTCATGCTTTAGTTCAATTTGGTTATTTATTATCCTGAGATTGTCCTCTCTTCTCTTCAAAGTATCAATCGTGGACAGCACCACCTCATTATCATCAGTATCTTCCTTGATCTCTCAAATGTTTGAGGTGAGTGCACAAGTTGGAGCATCCCTTCCACTTGTATCCTCTATGGTTCGCTGCAGGCCACGGTCTTAGCTTAGCATATGCTCTACAACTTCATGCTCGAGGTGGCTGCTACGTCTGTCCATCAGTCACAGGGTCTTCATGACCAACTGATTGGCAAGAGACCCACCTCCAAAACTCCATCCTAGCAGGCTGCTTCCTAGGACCACTCCTGGTACCAAATCTCATGGGCAGGTTCTTTGCCAATACAAACTGAGAAAGAAACTCAAGGGCTGTATGAAGCAAGTACCCTGAGAGTTTTCTTCTTTCCGGGATCACATGCTTATGTAGTAATGCTTCTCTACGGGCACTGACAGAATTGTCCCCTCCTTCACCATTCTCTTTCTCTCACTCTCAATGCAAACTCCCCGTATTCCTGTGTGTACACAGCCAAGACTGACAGTCAAAAATCAGTTTAAATCTCTCTTCAAATAACCAGCAGTTATTATGTAGCATGATTTCTAATTCCTAATTTTAGGCAAAAAAAAAAAAAAATCGTATTTATCTAGCCATGGTAAAAGCTCATCAGCTTGGCCACGGTATTTAAGAGGGTAATGTGACATAGAAAAGACATTTCTCTTTGGGCCTATTCTTGCGGCAGGAACTCACTTAAAGAAGAGAATAAAAGGTTAAGCAGGTACTGCAACTTTTCTATTAGACCTTCCCTCTCTTTACATAGCCTAACCAGCTTACTGACATGGGTAGTACCCTAATTTACAGAATGAAATACGCCAATACGTTCTGACGAATTATTTCTCCAATTTCAGTAAGACATGTGAGTAATACCACAACCTTGTTTCAAGACCAGTAGAATGGAAGCTCCACGAGAGTAGGAATTTTATCTGGTTTGGTCAGTAATGTATCGCCAGCACTTAGAAAACTATCTACATCATGGCGAGTTTTCAGCCCATTTCTTAAGTGAATGAGTTAAAAAATGTCTGACATTACAAAGATCTGTTTTCCAGTCCCAAGTCCATGCATTGGGTTCTGGCTGTTTTCTTGTGTATAAAATGAAGGACAACAGCATCAACTTTACAAAGTGATTTTGAAGGTCAAGTGAATATGGACAGCATCATGAACCCCAGGTCCGAGAGCACAGGAAATGTTCAGTAAATGAGAGCAATCATTCAGAGTCAGGCCAGGACACAGTAAGGGGACTGCAATGAAAACAAGCCAGAGAATGCAGAGTAAGTAACACTTCCCCAAGAGAAAGATGCATTTTCCTTTTTGGGTGAATTGAGATAAAAATATAGATAAGCAATTAGAGCAGAACCAAAGGCAGTCATCCCTGTTAAAGCAGATCCCTTCAACTGGTCAGAAGAGAAAAAATAACTAGAAACGACTGCAGCCAGAACCATGAAGCTGCTAGCAGGCCCTGATGGTGCTGCCTCTTGAGAACCAGTGCCCTTCACCCCCCCTGCTCCACAAAAACTCATACTTTCCTGTAGAAGTGATTTGAGCAAAGTGAAATGTACTATAGATGCTGTGTCTACACTGCAGAGACCAAGACCTTCCGTATACAGGAAGGAGTCTAATTCTGAGCTAATTGCTTCTGTAATAAAGGCTGTGTCTAACTCTTTCCACCTTTTTTTTTTCTTCTTTTCTCCCCGCCCCTTGCAAACAGCACAGATGGGGAAGAGTGAAGCAGACGATTCAAACTGGTACATTACGTGGGCACAAACAAGTTGGGGAAAAACATCTTTGCATGGTGAGAAAAATTCCACTCCTTTCTTGGACAATTTCTAAAGTATTGGAAACCATGGCAACTAATATAAATGTAGCCAGTGCATTGTACATTCTCAGTCTGAAACAATAAAAAACAATCTGTTTTAAAAAATTAAAAATAAATATATTTTGGACAACAGACTCGAACAAGCTTATTCCTTTTGATGAAAACTTACGAAAATCAGACATCATGAAAGAGAAAAGGCTATTTAGATTAAGTTCCTCTAAAAATACACACACATATTTCTACATATGTGTATAGGTATTAATACACATATATTACATAGGCATTATGTAGTATAATGCCTACATACTATGTACTATATAACAATGTGTATATATAATGTAGTATATAGTAATGCAAATGTATTATACATTTTTATTGCATTGTACTTTTTTTATACATTGCATTATATTATACATTACATATGCATGTGTATATATATATGTCCCCCAAGGCTAAGTATTTTCATGGAACATAGTAATGAATTACAATTATAAACTAGTAAATTTAAGTGCATTAAAAATATATATAATATGCAACTAGTATCATTTAACAATACTATTTTAGGAAAAACCTTGGCACTGAGAATATAGGGATGGACCAATATGGTCCATGGTCTCTTGGGGCATATAGGCTAGTGGAGAAAGAGACATTAGTCACCTAACCAACTAAATGAATGTGCAATTAAAAATAGCTCTAGAGCTCATCTGAGGGGTAACACACAGTCACATGAGTAAGTATGACAAAGGAACTATTTGAGATGGGTGAATAGGGAAGTTGTATAGAAAAATAAGGTAAGCTTTTGGCAGCATGAAAAACCTTCTGGGTACAGTTCTGCAAACAGGTGTAAAATACCACATGGTGCTGAGAAAGATTCCATTAGTAGAAGAGTGAGGAAAGAGACTGATTCTTGGCTGGCTCTCATTAGAGATAACAAGCAGAGGGATCAATTATTTCTATTAGAGGAGGGAGAAAAGTTAAACCAGGTCCCTGTTACACCATGGAAAACTATTTAAAAGCTTGGCAAACATCAGCAGAATCACGGCAAGAGAACAAGTCACTGATGGAATCAACTTCTCTGGGGAAGCCAGAGGTGGTGAAAGGAAGAAAAGTTATTTTGGGGGAAAAAAATTCCTCTTAACAAAAAAATAAATTTTTTCTCAGTATCACGAAAGCCATTTCATGAAACTCTGCTCCAAAATGTCCGGCAGACCCATGAGCCAATTAACTAAAATGCTCTGCTGTCTTGCTCTTTTCCTTATCTTGATTTTAGATCTCAAAGCCCAAAACAAACATTCACCCAATTCCCATCACAAGGGGGCACTATTAATTGGATTTTTGGAACACTAAATGTAACAAAAATTTGTGTGCATCATTCAATTTAGTTGTTAGTTGGTCCAGAAATACAGCCCATATATTTGCATCCTGACATTTATGTATTAACTAAGACCATCCTCCCTGCCCTACATTGGGAACTAAAAACTTAATGCTGGCTTAAGAAATCAAATAAAAACAGCAACTAAACCATACACTTGAGAAATTATCTTCAGATTATGTTGAGTTTTTCACATCCTGAAACAGCCTGTTTCCTACCTTTAATAAGTTTGAGTTTGCTGCACTCAGCATAATTGGACACAGCTGCCTGCATTTTCTGCCAGGGTGTGAGAAAAAATGGAGTTATTATTAGAGCTTGGTACAGCAACCTGCCTGGCCAATGTAAATCTTAAGATTCAATTGTTTATTGGTTGTGAATTTTCCATTATAAGGGCACCTAGGAAGTTTCTTCACTAAAAGGAGTCTAGAGGAATAAGCTGAAAGCTCCCAGTATCCAATCAGAAAATTAATTGGTGGACCCAACCACAATGTCGGAGTCAACAATAGAGACATCAGACACAAAATTGGGCTGTCCTCAAATTGAGTAACTGCAGTCAGCAATTCCCAGGACTTGCAAGTGAAACTCATGATCCTTTAAGTTAGAAGCTTCTGTAAAAGCATTACTTGAACGGAGGAGTATATTTGATATCAGTCTTGGTTTTGGTTTCCCCAGAAGCACACTCTGAGATAAGAATTCGTATACAAACGGTTTATTGGGGAGATGGAGAGAACACCAGCAGGAAAGAGAATACTGCCATGGAGAAAGGAAGAAAGCTAGTAAATGTGCAGGATTTAGCCTGCTACCGCAAGGAGGAAATGCAGCTTAGCCTCATGGGGAAACTTGCAGATTTGGTTGAAGATGCCTCAAAATTATCCCCTCCAAAAAGCAAGAGAGCTGGGGTATTTATACACCAACCTGAAGCAGCTCCCAGGGGTGTTCATTCCTTGGCATTTCTGCCTGCTATGAGTCGGAGCAGTGCCACCTTCAGTGACACTGGAGAAAGCCCTAGGGGACAAGACATGCAGATGTCGGCAGAGGAAGTCCACTAGAAGGCACTCAAAGTTTACCAAGATGACTGGGGGCACTCACAGAGACGCCTCAGAATTCTTACTTCTGAGGTTGCATATTCTAGCCAATGAAAACTTGAGAAGATGCCAACTCCACTAGATTAGTATTAACATTCAGGAGTACTGAGTTGATGGGGATTCTAAAGCAGATGGAGAGTGATTCTGTAACCCCATAAAGATGTCTGCCATGGGCACAGTAAACTAGACCAGCCCCTTGTAAGCCACGTGCATGCCATCCTTGCTCTACATTAGGTGTCAGCAAACTTCTCCTGTAAGGAAACAGATTAAGATTTTAGGTAAAGATATTAGGCATTGCAGCTCAGAGGATCATCTCTTTCACACACTCTTATTGGTTTGTTGTTTTTTACTTTTTAAAAATGATTGTTAGAACATTTTTAGCTTGTGGTCTATACAATAACAGGCAGCTGGTGGCTCATAGTTTGCAAACAGGTAAGTAACCCTCAACTGCCTGTGTGAAAACCCCCTTCTGTGTTTCCTAAAAATTACATTTTGAATATAACTGGGAAGGTCTTAGAAACTACAACTGCCCCCCAACTCCATCCTGTCCAGAGATTCCTGACATGCTGGCTAAAAGCCACTTACCTAATTCAAACCCCTTAATTTATAGAAAACTGAGGTCTAAAGAGAAAAAGGGCTGGTCCAACATCAAATGCTTCATGCATCATCACCTACAAAATGTTCAGTGGGTGCTAAGCCCTTATTAAACAAGAACACATAAAAAAGTGATAGAAAATCTAAATTCTGTACTACAGGAGGTATAAATTTGAGACTTCTGAAGCTCAGAGGAACGAAGGATAAATAGAAGATGAAAAAATAAGGAAAGACTTCATGAATAAACACTCCCCAAAGGGAAACATCCCTTTTGTAGTAATTCCACAAACATGACTTGAGCCCTGAATTGTGTCAGGTACACTGTGGATAAGGTCACAGCATTCCAGAGTACAGGTACTAAAAAGATAAAAGTTAAAAAAAAAAAGGGGGGGGGAATGAATGTATCATGTTTCTGGTTTAGGTATAGATTCATTAAATCTTGCAGAATGCCTTGCATGCAGACCTCAATCATTTTTCAATGAATGAATAAATGAATGGTTCAAATAGCAATTTTGGCTCAGAACACATCACAACTGCAGTTACTCATGCACATCAGCAATACGGTCCTCTGAAATCTTTTATGTGTCCAGAGTTCACATATCCGTTTTTAGTGATGCCTAGAACCTGGAAGGGCAAACTGATAACCTCAGTCTATAGTAGGACATACAAAGAACAAACCCAAGAAAATGTATCCTGGCCTTAGGAGAGAGCCTGAGCTAACATTACACATTCTTTAATTTCTCTAAGTCTAGCCTGTCCTCGACAAATCTAGGGGTGGAGACAGACTTAGAGAGTCAAGAAAGCTAGCCAATGCACCAGTTATGTGGAGAATAAAACCTAAGTACAGCAGCAGTAATTCATACCCAGTTGCAAAATAATCAGGGAAGGAGTGACATGATTGCCAAGACTTCTTGGGCAGGAGGCCAAGAACAAACACGCAACCCACTGAGCTCAGCAGAATATCAACAAGAGATTCCATATTCCTGTGGCTTTCCTGGAAGCCAAGAGCTGTGCAACAGGCCAATCCCTTGAAACACTTTCATCAGCTTAATGCACGGCACCCTCTGGGGTGGTGTGAGCAACATATGACATATTTGATTGGTTCAACTCAACAGCCCTGGAATAATATTATCAGAAAGCAAGTGGCTTCAGGATATGGGTGTGTTTATTTAACTATGATTAAATCCCATTATTGTGGTTATTGTAGTGGCTTAAAACAACAACTGTTTGTTATGCTCACAGTTTCTGGGAATTGAGAATACAGAAGAAGATACAATGTCTGGGGCCTTCGCCAGCCACACTAGAATGACTGGTAGTGACCCACACACCCAGGTAAGAAATCTCCTGGAGCCTTCTTCATTTACACGTCTATCAGCAGTGCTGACTCAACCTGTAGAGCTAACATCAGCTTGGACAATCAACTAGAGGTGCCTACACAGAGCTTTTCTGCAAGACTTGGGTTTCTTCATTTTGGCATCCTTGGGTGAGAAGACTTTCAGGACAGTTCAGGGCTCTATTAACAGGTGTTCCGTGTAACAAGGTGGAAGCTGCATGGCCTTTATAGCCCAGTCTTGGAAGCCACATAATGTCACTTTCCAACTCCCCAGATTTAACAGGAGAGGATAGAATGTCAGACTTTTCCATGGAAGAACTGTCAAATAATTTGTAATCATGTTTTTAAACCACCACACCACTACTGCCTGATCTGTAGAAAATGGACTCAAATATTAAAAGACAGTAGAACATAGCAACTAAATAAGTACTGGGTTTCAATATGCACTCGACCACTTACTGGCTGTGGGTGTATGATGTCACTTTTGGCTGACAGTTTCCTCCACGAAAGAAGAGAAGTAATAACTACATACCTAACTCATAAGGTGATTACAAGGATCAAATGAGTTAATACACTGATTAACATCTGAAACAAATATTTATCAGTATTAGCACCTGAAACAAGCCAACACTCAGTAAATGTTACTATTGATATGTATTGACTGATTTATCAGATACTAATGTAGTGGGCAACTCTGCTCACCGTGGCTGTGATGGTCCCTTGAAATACAAAGATAAATAATAGACCGCTAATACTGATGGGCTCATAACCAAATTAGAGAGGGGATTCAAAAAAAAAAAAAAAATGACATATACGTTATATGCGCACTTCCAAGATAATATCGTATAAGAGAGAAACACTGATTGTGGGGTCGGAGGCCAGAATGTGAAACCAGAATCTGACACTTTCTAGCTGTGCCACCTTCTCCATCCACTCAACCTCTCCAACCCTCATTTTTCCTTGGCTATTAAGTGACAATAGTACCATAGTCTCTACCATCTCAAAGTTATTGTAAATATTGTGAAACAGAATTGTAGAAGCACGTCATAAACTCCTACACGCTGTGCACAGGTAAGCCGCCATCGCTGACCAGACAATTAATGTTGAACCCTGAATGTAGCAGTTTAATCACCAAGACATGAGTCTGGCAGGGGAGCTCCCATTCCCAGTCCTCAATTTCACAAAAGAGAACCTATATCATTACATTTTAAATCCAATAATTCACTTCAGTACATTTAAGTAAATATTTGAACTATATAACTCATTTGAAAGATGCCAACTGTCATTTTTCAATTTTGAGCAGTCATAAGGGATAGGTAAATCTCAGAACATGGTTCCCTGGGAGTGATTAAAAATAAAAATGTTAAGGCCACCTCTTTGTACTGCTTACATACTCATGACATTACTGTCCTGGAGTAGAAAGGAATGGAACTTGAAAGGAATATACTATTATCACACTATCAGGTATTTTTGTATTGCAACACTTGTACACGATATGTGAATATTAACAGAGCGTTTGGAACATTTGCTTAAAGCAGAAATTGGTCTTGGATAGGCTTGTCCTATTGCTCCTTACAAGAAGTCAATGGCAATAGGTGACGTTCATCACTGCCTATGATGAAAGACTACTGTATGGGGTGGCTTTCAATGTGAGAAGATGGTGGAGAAAATGGTGCAGAATTAAAGGATGCCCAAACACAAAAGACATTTCCAAAAATCTGATAGAGTTTTGTTACTGGTGGACATGGCAAGAAAGAGAAAAGAATTCTAAGATCCCAAACATCCAAAATAAGAATCTGGGAGGTGTTGTCTATCAGGTGAAATGCTGGAATCTCAGGAGGAATCGCTCAAAATGAAAGATCTAGACTCAAGAGTCATTCTTAAATTTTTCCAGAGTGGATGAATTCATGAAGGATGAAAATATGGAAAACTTCATAGAAGCACCAGAGACTGTAGGGAGAAAGAAGAATAAGAGCTAGCAAAGCTGGAGAAGAATAAATCACAAGTGAGGAGAAGCAGCAGGGTACACCTAGACCTCAGGGCTGCAAAGTGTTTCTGGGATATGGAAAGAAAACTCGATCTCATAGGCTACTAAGAATGGAAGAACATGAAGAAAGAGTTAAAGATTCCTAGATAAGTTACTTTCAGAAGAATTATTTTAGTAGGAAAAACTTGCACATTGAGGGATGTGTGCATGGTCATGAAGAGGATGAATCATGTATACACTACTTCCTCAAAGGAAGGATTTAAGCAAATATTCCATCTTAAGAAAGGGAGTAAAAGTAACTTAGGTTTCAAAGGAAGAAAAAGGTAACTGATGAATCAAAAACACAGAGAAACAATTGCGGGAAATGATGGAGATCTCTTAGTTGGGAGGACACATGAAAGATCACAGAGTTCAAGCTGGAATGCAGAGCAAGGGAAGCAGGGGAGGTCACAATGGATTGTCTTAGTAATCTCAGTAGAGTGTTCTGGGGTCTTAAAGAGTAAGAAACATCTGGAATCAACACAATGGATACTCTCATGGCTAGAGATCAACAAAGGATTTCAGATTTTTGTAAAATATATTATGTGTGTAGCTTATGTTATGTATAGAACACATGATATAAAATATAATGAAATGCAATATATAACATTATAAAATATTATATAGCATATATTACAGACAAGCACTGGTACCTTGTTCCCCCATTTAGATGAATATTTCATATGGATTTTTGAATGGAGAAAAATTCTGACTAGAAATTGAAGTAAGAAAAGTGCCATAAAAACAAACAACTCAAGGACTTTCTGCTTAGTGATCTTCAGAAAGTAACAAAAGGCAAGTAGAAAGGATAACTGCTAATGGCTTCTCTCATGAGAGAGAAGGCTTCCTGGAGAAGAAATGAAGGACTTCTCCACTCAGTCCCAATTACAGACCTTAATCTAGAGCAGAGGAAAGGTGGTAATGCAGGACTCTGACTTTGAAGATGTGGTATGAGGCAGGACTTCTTCCCAGAGAATGAAACTTCAACAAAAATGCTAAGAAAATCACCTGAGCTTCTCCCAACTCAAGAAACAGAGGAAATAATCTAAATTTGAAGCACAGGTCAGAAAAGGGTATCACCTTGAGAAAAGAAATCACAGGAAACCACTCTAACACAGCAAAAAAAAAAAAAAAAAAGGCATTTTAAAGAATTCTGATGTATTATGTCTAAAAGATTTAAGAGAATATTTTATCTATGAGACATCTTCTAAAATCAGTAAAGATTTTATGACTTTTTTTTAATATTGGAATAAACCTCAGGTTAGATATACAAATTAACAATTTATGTGACAAATTCAAAAAATTCATGGTACCAAAAAATATTAACATGACGAAAGACACAAAAGATAGATGTATAAGAATCAAAAAAGATGAAGAGAACGACAAAACAATTAAATAAAAAGGAAAAAGCAAGAAACAGAAGAAAATAAGAAAATTTTGCTAAGTTGAGAAAGAATACAAATTTGCCAAATGAATAGCCTTTTTAAGTACAACGAAGTACTGTATCAACTACCATAAGTATTATATAGAGACAAAAAAAAACTCTTGCAATCATTTCAAGAATAAAAAGATCTATAAATAGACAACAAGAAAGATTCTACTTGTGTAACACCCAAAATATTCTTCTTGAAAAACAACTTAAAGATATATAGCAGCACTCCAGAGATAAAGCAAAATAATTATCTCCAGAAGGGAATGATTGTTATATGAAGCTTAAGTGTGTACAATAAAACTAAATTAAACAAGATAGCAATGAAATCATTTTTGTCAATATGGCTTTAAAATGTTAAGTGTATGGCTTTAAAATTCCTGTCTTACACAATACATTATTTGTTTTGTAGGCTCCAAACCCAACATGACCCTGAGATTGAGTCTCATGTTCTACCAACTGAGCCACCAGGTACCCCATCATAGTCAATTTTTAAAATTTTAGTATTGATCTTAGTAAATAAATGAACTTCAGTTTACTTAGAAATAGCCATAATTAGAATGAAGTATGATTTAACCTTTACACAAACTAGGGATTTAGATGCAGTTTTGTCCATTTCTTTCCCAATTGCTCTAACAAACGCCCCATTGACAGGAAGTTCCATAGTTCCCTTTTTAAACTCTCACCTCAGAGCACCTGGGTGGTCCTTAAGCGTCTGCCTTCAGCTCAGGGCATGATCCCAGAGTCCTGGAATCGAGCCCCACATCGGGCTCCCTGCTCCACTGGGAGCCTGCTTCTTCCTCTCCCACTCCCCTGCTTGTGTTCCCTTTCTCACTGGCTGTCTCTCTCTCTGTCAAATAAATATTTAAAAAAAGAAAGAAGAGAAAAGAAAGAAAAGGACAGACAGACAGACAGAAAAACTCTCATCTCTCCAGTAATCTACAAACCTCAGGACTTTCCTCACACCCAAGAAGGTTAGTCTAATACATACCCTAATAGAGAATGCCTTTAAGTGAGGTGTGCCGACCACGGCTATCCCTTCCCCACTTCTACAAAGTGTTGCTATTGAAGAGTGGTTATTCACAATCTGAAAAGGATTCTCACCCATCACTGAGAGGCATCACTGCACCACTGTCTTAATTCTTCCATGAGCATGATCAAGGCATGACGGGACAAGGGTAGTCCCGGCTTCAGTTCCTAGGGTTATAGCTCTGAGCACTCTGCTGCCTGGGTTTGTATAATCACCTTCCAGAAAGCCACCCCTATGCTTCTTGGAAGTGCCAATACATAACAGGTTCCAGGCTACCTCCTCCTGGACATCCTTCTAGACAAATGAGTTTCTCATCTAAACTCTTACGGAAGATCTCCTCAGCAATTCCAGGGTGCCTTACCAATCCGAGACAGCCTACCATGAGGAACTCAACATTCGTGTACTGCTAAGGGTGACCATTCTAACAACAAGAGATGATTCTTTACCCTCTCCTTAAAAAAGAATCAAACCAATTATCGTACTAAAAGAAAAGCAAAAACGTGCGTGTGTCTTTGTGTGCGAGGGACATATAATAAAGATATAGAAAGGGAAAAAAAATGAACAAGAAAAAAAAATAAGAAAAATCATGAAAATGATGGTAAGGAGACTCAACTTCATCAGCAATCTGAATAAATGTAAATCAATTCAATTTCCTACTAAAAGAAAAAGAGTTACAGAGGTAAGGGTTGGGGGGCCAGGATTCAAATACAAGAACTTATAAAGAACTTATAAATGGGTTGGCAAAATTACTCAAGTAGGATTTAAATCAAAAGAAAAAGGGAAAAAAGTAGTAATTTATATTGACAAGAGTTAAAAACAGTAAGGACATTAAAGATCTGAGTCATGAACTTTCAAGTAGAGAATAACATCAAATTGAAATATAGTAATCAAAAACTGTCAGAATTACAGAAGGAAATTGTCAGCAACACAAAAGGGGTAAGAAAATTTAATATACCATTCTCTGCTTTTGGCAGAACAAGCAGAAAAAATAATACATGTAAACAATAAACGGAGGTTTCAAATATAATACATGATTATGTACAGAATAGTTTTTTTTTTTTTTACTTGCCAAGAATCCTCCTTATTTTCCAAAGATTATGGAACGTTTACCAAAATTGGTTATATTCTGTGGCAATAATAAGACCTGCATAAATTCTCAAAGGTAGAAATTATATACTACTTTCTCTAATAACAGTCCAATAAAGGTAGAATTAAGAAATAAAAGTACATTTCTAAGACCTACCAAAGAAAACTTTTTGAAAAAGGGAAAAATCAAAACTGTAATTATAAGCTATTTAGGAAATAATGACAATAAGATTACTGTAATATAGAGAATGGCTAAAGCTGAAAGAAATTCATACCTTTGAATTAAGCAACTTCTAACTCCAAGATTTAGAAAAGAAACATTAAAACATGTAAAGAAGAGAAAATTCATCAAAAATTAATCAAATATATTCAAACAAAAGCCAAGAAATGATATAGGGGTCTAAGAGGTGGTTTTGGGGTAGGTACAGTAATATCTTAGGTCTGATGAAATCAAAAAAAAGAGCATAAAACCAATAGAGAAAACTGTGGCCACACTTATTGAGGATTTATATTCTGATCTATGTATCTAGTTATCTATTATATAGGTGGATACTTATTCTGCATGCACCTTCTGACGTATGTAGTAAAAGAACCAAGGAAAATTTAAATAAAAGAGGACAAGTTCTAGAAAAATTGAATTATCAAAATCTACCTAAAAAGAGAAAAAAAAAAATCACCTGGAAAGGAGGACAGCCATGGAGAAACTCCAGAAAAAGATGGTGAATAATTGCTTCAAACATGAATCAATGTGCTAACTTGGTTTTGTAAATGTTAACGACTGAATATTTAAGACAGGGAGAACTCCCACTTTCCATCACTTCACACCACAGGAGGGGAAACCAATGTTTGCATTTCATTTTTTTCCTGTCCCTTCATAAAATAGCCAGAATCTTACTGATGTGTTGAAATACATTTAATATATTTGATAAATTCTTGGTAAATTTAATCCACCAGCACATTAAAATAATGTGACAGTGGGTTATGAGGTCAATCAGCCTGGTTTAAAACTTGAGTTGAGGGGCGCCTGGGTGGCTCAGTCATTAAGCGTCTGCCTTTGGCTCAGGGCGTGATCCTGCCGATTTGGGATCAAGCCCTGCATCAGTCTCCTCTGCTGGGAGCCTGCTTCTTCCCCTCCCACTCCCCCTGCTTGTGTTCCCTCTCTTGCTGGCTGTCTCTCTCTTTGTCGGATGGATAAATAAAATCTTTAAAAAAAAAAAAAAAGTTTTAAAAATAAAAATAAATAAAACTTGAGTTGACCATGAATGCTCACTTTGTGAACTTACAGGACTTAACCTCAATGAGTCTCCATTTCTTCAAGCATAAAATAGTAATTGTATTGACTCCCCGTAAGTGTGAAGATTTCAACAGATGATACAAAATATTTTGTAATTTTTATTGAGGGTGTGTGAGTAGATACTTAATATCATCTTTTCCTATTGTTACTGTTTTAAGTAGATTTACCTAATGAATGCAAGGGAGGTTTAATTTTAAATGTGTACTAATACATTTTATTGCATTAACACCTCAAAAGATTAAAAAATTTTAAGATCTTGGTATATTCTAAAATAGCACTGATAAAATTTATTGTGTGTTCTTCATAATGTACTAAGTCCCCAAAATGAGAGATGCACAAGAAGCATTTTCTAAATTGAAATCAAGTGAGCATTCTACTACTTCTTTTCCAAGAAGTCATCTAAAAGCCAAAGAGAATGTGCCCATTCTACTTTCAGTTTCAAAGACAGCTGAAGTCTCAAGTTTCAGGATGTGTCAAAGGACGGCCAAAGCCTCAGAGAGAAAAAGCAAGAAACCATGCAGGGAAGAACTGGAGCTAGGTCGGGGCCTCAGACAGTCAACGGCTCAGAGTACTCTCCGGAAGGTGAGAGGAGGCACACAGGGGACCAACACCTGACTCCTCGGTCTACACTGGTCCAAAAGTGTACCCAGGCAGGTAAGGAGAGGTTTCTCCAGACAGAATTCCCATCAACCAGCACATACGCAGAAACTCAGTAAATGAGTAAACCACGTGTCGGGAATTAGTTTATCTCTGTGGAAGTGGAGAAGAAAGATGTGACATTAGGAACCATGTGCCCACTTCTGGGTCCAAATGCAACTACTCCCAGTTGAGAGCCACTGCTAGAGAGACCGAGACGGACAGTAAGTTGACCAAATGGTACTGGCCCAAAAAACACCAGACTCAGACATTTCAGAGGAAAGTTCTATCAAATATTGGGGGGGGGGGGGACGAAGAGATAATTACAATGCTATTTAAGATTTTCTAGAACAAAGGGAAATACTAACAAAGTGATTCTGTATATGAACATTGCTTAAAAATGTCATTTAAAAATCCTTAACTATTAACTGACAATACCTAGCAACATTTAAATGTTTATGTACCATCATCAAGTGACTTTTTCCAAGAATTTAAGTATAGTTAAACTTTAAGCCACTTATTAAAATATCAAACTTACCTCAAATGTTTTTTTCCATAGATGCTGGAAGACTAAAAATCCAAAATGATTTTTAATAGTAGTGTTTAAGAATAGAGGAATACAATGCCTATTTCCTAACATAAAATAGGACCATCTCAACTAAGTCAACATATTACATAGTAAGTACTTGAAACTTTCTCAGTTAAAATTACAAATCCAACAACGGTGTCTATAGCCACTGTTACTATTTAACACTGCTCTGGAAGATTAAAACTGCAATTAGCAAACAAAAAACTAGAGATACAAAAATTAGAAAGGATTTAAAAATACCATTACTAGAAGAGGCTATTTTTGCAAACAATGAGATTATAAGCAAATTAACTAGAAACAATTACAGACATGGAGAATTTAATGAAGAGATAGTACACAAAATTAATAGAGGGAATCAACAGTCTTCTTATACAAACAGCAAGTTAGAATATATAACGGAAGAATAAATCTGATTTAAAACTGCAACTGTCCGTGCTCGCTTCGGCAGCACATATACTAAAACTGCAACTCTCCTTTCCCTTCAAAGGAAGTTAATACCCAGGGAGGCACCGGAGGGTTCAATGGCTTAAGCATCTGACTCTTGCTTTCGGCTCAGGACATATCTTGGGGTCATGGGATCAAGCCCCACATCTGGTTCCATGCTCAGCATGGAGTATGCTTGAGTTTCTATCTGTCTGCCCCTCCCCAACTCGTGAACTCTCCCTCTTCCTAAAATATATAGACAAATCTTTAAAAAGAAAGAAAAGAATGAAATGAAAAAACAAAAAGAAGTAAAAAAAAAAAAAACAAAAAGGAAAGGAAAGAAAGAAAGTTAATACCCAGGAATAAACTAGTTAAGAAATGTGTACAATCTAGATGAAGGAAATTTAAAGGGTCTTGAAAGATGTATAAGAGGCCTTAATTTAAAGGGATGCCATGTTCTCAGATAGGACCCACTCTATAGGTTGAGTTGTCCTTTCTAAAGTCATCTAAAAATTTAAGAAAAATCCTAAAACAAAAACTAAATTCAATAAATTGGGTGGGGGGAAACTAAAACAAGTTAATTCTAAAATTCAGTCATAAGAATAAAGAGGTAAAAAAAAAACAGGGAAAATTAAAAAAAAAATAGTAAGAGACCAACTCTATAGCGTGTAAAAGCAGGTCTTAAATGTATGATAATTAAAACTCTGTAATACTGTTAAGTGAATAGACACAGAAAGTTTGATGGCACTCTTGTGTACAATGTATTAGTTATTGAGGAAATGTTAACTGAAAGAGTCACTATCTGAACTAGTAATTATTCAGATAAATATATATTCAAATTGCCAAGACTTCAGAGAAATAAATGTCATACACTGTCCTAAGTTGACATAAACCAATTAGTAATTACCTAACACTCTAAGCAAATTCATCCATCCTCATTTCTGTACTTTCTTTTAAAATATTTAAGAACTAAAGGTAGATACAAATACACTAGAATTCTCCTCACACCATTATTTAAAATGGTACCAAGTAAATATGATCAAAATATTGAACAATAGCAAATAGGTAAAATCAATTTTAATCCTTCCATAAAATAGAGTATTTTTGTCATATTTATATAAGCTACTGAAAGAAAACAATAGAAATCCAGTCCAAACTGTGCAAAGGGCACACACAAGCAATTTCTAAACCCCACAGATGGATAATCAGAATATCAAGATTCTCTCAAATTCACTAGCATCTAGTGAACATGAGAATAACTCCTAGAACATCCATTAGATTTCAACAAGTTTCAAAAGCTGGATCATATCTGGATTTAATGTGGGAAAATTAGACCCTTAGGCATTGCTTATGGGAGGTTTAACTCGTACAGCTATCTCCCAAAATTACCTGGCATTATTTGTAGGAATTCGATTTCCATATGCCTTTTGATGGAGGAATCACACTCTGGGGAGACAGCCCAGAGAAATTCTCACTCAATTCCAGAGGGAACGTGTTCAAGGATATTATTCACAATTTGATTTTTAACTATCAAGTGCCTCTCAATGGAGGAATGAAAAAGTAAAATGCTATGGATGGTTATTATGAATACTAATGAAGCACTTAAAGGCAGTTAGAAAAATATTCTTAAGGATAAACTTTAGAAATAGCAAATAAAAAATATGCAAAATGAGACTGGTCCGTACCACATTAGGATTTAAATAATGGAGAAAACATACAAGTAATTTATATTCTTTTACGAAAGAATACCCGTACATCCAGGGTCATTATCAGAGTAGGTGTGTTTGCAGGGTGAGGAATAGGGTGGGAAAGGACTGGTGGTCAGGGATGAGAGGTCCCTATTAATTCTGACAATGAGAATATGCCCTGAGTTCTCCAATTCTCTGTGCCAGTGACTTAAAAAAAAAAAAAAAAAAAGACACAGAAAACCATTTAATGTCATTAGAACATGTGTATAAAATTTAAATTAAAAAAATCAGAATACCCAATACTACATATAGTTTATCTCAGTATTGTTTAAAAATTTAATACAGATGAACAAGAGTAACAAGATATTAACAATGTCATGTAAGAGTTGCATTTTTTATTCTTTTCCTTCTACTCACATTTTACTTTCTATTAGAAACTTTACATATAAATTTTATTATAAAAATAAACTGTTTAAGGAAAGAAAAAATGTGAATGAGTACTAAAGGACTAGAAAAGAACACCTAGTTTCAAATCCTAATTCTCTCCGGGAGTAACTAGGTAACCAGGGACCTACATTTTTAAACCTCAGTCTGTACATCTTAAAAATGGGTACAATCATGCTTTCATTACATCTCAAGATTACGCTAAGGATGGAGGAAGGTAGCCCAGGTAGAATTATTTAGAACCCATGAAGTTAAGAGGGTATGGGTCCACAATTCTTTAAAACATCTAGATTTTTATGGGCTTCAGAATTCAGAATTTGTTTTAGAGACTTAATTGTGTAGGAATAACATCTATTATGTTTCAACCCAGAGTCAAGGGAAGCACTTCATAATCCTATTTCTTCACTGAAGTATTAATCTTCTGATTAAGAAGCTTAAGGAAATAAACAACCTCGGGTCAGTTCAGATTGTTGACAAATGAGTTCAAGCCACACCTGGTTTTGTCACCAATAGTAAAAAAACAATTCATTTTCAGACCTTCTTTTGATGTTAGAATTGCACATAAGGGATTGAGATTCATAATGTTATTTATCTTGTTTGTGTGAAATTGCAACAAAACAACTCAGCAATCCGCATCCATTTATCTAGCTAGAAATCTAGGTGTTTCAAGAAAACGTGAAATGGAATTTATTCGGAATTAAAGGTGGACAAAATGGATTGAACACTAGTTGCAGGTAAAAAATAAAATAAAATAAACAGATAAGGGAATGAAGACAACTGAGTAGAGAGGCAGGAGAACCCTGGAAAGAAAGCCTTGATAGCTTTCAGGTGAAGACCAGGTTGATTTGGGGTGAGGAGAAAGGAGGAGGTTGTGCTGCGGTGGAATTTTCAGAGTTCCAAGCCGTGGCTGGGTCTAAGGATCAAGGAAGTCGACTCTGGGCTTGCCACTATAACCGCCTGTTCACAAGCCTTCCCAGAAATGCTTAATTGTGTGTTTATCCTCCCAAAAGTGAACACTGGCTTCTCCACGGAGCAATGTTGTCAACGGTCACAGCTGCCAAGCCAACAGATGGTGTGGGCCTGTGTCACCAGCCGTTTCCAAATGTAAAAATATAGTCATTTAGATGTTTTCCATGTACACCCATTTCTTCATTAATCTTCTAAGTGCAGCTGCAAATGGGTAAATTTCCATGTGAACCACTGGTCACCCTCATTCTCATACTTTCAGACTACCTGCCAAGAGAGCTGCATCTCCAAGTGTGCAAAGATCATAGGCCACAGTCTCTTGAATTCTTCTTTTATTTAGTGAATTCAATTTTATTCTCACCGCCTGTATTTAAAACTCTTTGAGGACCCATACTTACTTTTTCATCACAGAACAGCACTTACCCCACAAGAATTAATGACTACTTCTAAGGCAGTGCAGGGAAGAAAGGAGGAGGTGCTTTAGAGGGCACAAATTTTCAGCATTAAAATGAATAAGGTCTGAGGATCTCGTGTGTAACGTGGTGACTATAGCTGTAACACTCTACAGCATAATCAAAACTTCCTAAGAGTGGAACTTTATTTTTTTTTATTTTTTTTTATTTGACAGAGACAGAGACAGCCAGTGAGAGAGGGAACACAAGCAGGGGGAGTGGGAGAGGAAGAAGCAGGCTCATAGCGGAGGAGCCTGATGTGGAGCTCGATCCCAGAACGCCGGGATCACGCCCTGAGCCGAAGGCAGATGCTTAACCGCTGTGCCACTCAGGCGCCCCAAGAGTGGAACTTTAATGTCCCCATCAAATATATCTACTTGTACGAGATGATGAATGTTAATTAACCAGACGAGAGGAATCCTTTTACCGTGTGGATGTATCAAGTCATCATGACACACACACTTCAAGTATCTTAAGATTTTCTTTGTCAATTATAACTCAAAGCTGAAAAAAGTTCATGAGTATTTCTTAAATTGATTTTAACTTATTCCTAAGTACCCAAATCCCCTCCAGAAAGAGGCTCGCACAAAGAACAAAAGCTCAAAGAGTGACTCTACAAATTTTAAAGCCAAATACAAATGGTTGTCCTTCCCTGCTTTTGTTTTATAATCACTATTGAGAAGAACAATTCAGAATAATAAATCTGTCTGTTACCTCCCACCTTGAGGCTACCAAGAATCTCAAATTACAATCTATGCCACTAATGCTTCTTTCCCCCAATTCATCTTAAAAGTTCTGACCCAATTAATCTCTCTTAAGTACATACCAAATTTCTGCAGCTTAAAATGACAAAGGATTTCTATCACCTATGCAAAAACTTTAAAAATTCAGAAATTTGGGGCCTAGCAGTTTTTTCATCTGTTCCCCCATGTCCCTTCCACTGCGGGAGGGAGTGCCACCTCCCATTACCCTACTGGTTGATCCCTGGGCACCACTCTACAGCCAGCTGCTCCCTCTGCTTTTTGCAGTTGTCATGCCTTTCGGTGCACACTCCCTGTGAGCATGCCATTCTGCCTGCCTGTGCCAGTCCCCACCATCTCCTGAGGGACTCCTGCTCCAAATGTATCAGAGATTGTATTTCTAAGATGCATGTAATCCTAGAATTATCAGTGGCCATATCTGTCCCACAAACACCCCCAAAGTAAGGATTTTTGTTTTACATATTCCTTAACTGCTTCAGAATCAAGTCAGTGTGAGGAAGCAGATCACAAGGAATGATAAAACAACTCTGAAACACAAGTACACTAAATTATTGAATCCTCAAGTGGTTCTTCGTGTATATTCCAAAAGCTATCCAAAAATGTCTCCTTACCAGTGCGCGCGGGTGCAAACAAGTGCGCGCACACACACACACACACACACACACACACACACACACACCAAACATGTCCTAACAACCTTAGCCATCTACCTGGACTTTAAAGTGATCTCATCCTTGGGCTTGATTTTTGGACCTTAAATCTACTTCTTGCTCCCTGATCAATACTTTGGGTTCAAGTTACATATTCTCTCACATATACTAGTCCATACAACCCTAACATCTATTTATCTGTCAAAGAGGTCATTTAATAAGGAGATCTATACAAAACTAAGCACTATATGCCCCTTTTCAATCTGCTCTCTTTTCACTCACTTTTGGCACTCCAAACTTACATTAGGGAGCCTAACCAAGCCCCTGGTCTTCCTCTTGCTTCACCTATCGACCTAAATCCCTGAGATTTCCTTTTCATCAGATTCAAACCTCAGACTTTATCTGCAATAATTCGTTGTGCACTGAGTGTAGGTCAAATGTCCCCTTTCCTCTGAATCATCTTACATCTACATGACCTGGACACATATGGCTAATTCACCAAGAAAAGCAGTTTTGTGGGTTTTTTTTTACTTTATTGGCTTAATGTAGATTATAAACAAATAGCTGACTGACTCTTCACTTTCCATTCAGCTGTTTTCTCCTCAGTAGGTAGACTCAGCCTTTGATCATTTATTTACTAAGCAGTTATTTTGAAAAATGCCTTGTTATGTGTCTGACCTTCCATATTCCTCTCAGGTATTCCAAAAGAATAGTTGATCCAGAGCTGGGGCTGGGACGGAGGGACTTTGGCAAGAGAAGAGGAATGAAGGCAGGTGGTTGGCAGAGAGGTATGTTACCCAACTGGCAGTGTTTCAATGGACAGGTGGGTAGGTCTGGGTCATCGCCACAGCTTGTTGGCTCTTGGCCAAAAAAGTGGAATTTTAATTCCAGAAGATACCAATCCCAGATGCAGGCTAATGACATAGATTCTTGGATAGGAGCCAGATACGGACTTGCCAAAGTCAGTAGGCTGAGAAGGAGGAGGACCAGGTGGTCCAAAGAGAAAAGAAGGTGGATGGAGCTCTGTCCATCAACAGAGTTACGGAAGCATTCTCTTGCTGCATGGGTCATGGGGAAATGGGGAGATCAGACCATGGCACAATGGAAAGCATACAGGATTTTAAGTGAGCAAATCGTCATTCTTGAAGATTCACTAGCTTCAACTTGGTCAGGGTATTTTATTTCATTTTTTTTTCTTCGACTACTAAAAGAAAGGGTAGGGGCACCTGCGTGGTTCAGTCAGTTAAGCATCTGCCCTTAGCTCAGGTCACAATCCCAGGGATCTGAGATAAAGTTCCACATTGGGCTCCCTGCTCAGCAGAAAGTTTTCTTCTCCCTCTCTTTGCCCCTTCTCCTACTCATGCTTTCCCTCTCTCTCTCTCTCTCTCTGTCTCTCTCTTTCTCACTGTGTCTCAAATAAATAAATAAAATCTTTAAAAAAAAATGGGGGGTAGAGAATTTTTTTTTAATCTCTATGTCCAATATGGGGCTCAAACTCATGACCCTGAGATCAATAGTTGCATGCTCTACTGACTGAGCCAGGCAGGTGCCCCAACTATATTATTTATTAAGTTTCCTAGTTAAAGAACTCAAAGAGCACTATTTCTTAAGAAACCTTAAGGCTACCCTTCTAAAGGCAAAGTTCAGGGACATATTGTGTGCAATGCTTTGTGAATATTCGCAAACACATGCTAGTTGTTGCATTTGTCATAGGCAAAAATCAAGAGCCTTTTAAAATAGATTCTAGAAGAAATGGACCATTCAACAATAATAGCTAGAGACTCGAATACCGTCATTTGCAATAATGGAGAGGACTACTAGACAGGAAATAGGCAAGGAAATCTAAGACGTGAATAATACTATTAACAAGAAATCTATAAAGCCCTATACCCAACAAGACAAAACACATTTTAAGTGCATGGAACTGCCTACGGGATAGACAGCGTGTTAGACCACACAGTAAGTAAAAAGCCTCAGTAAGTTTGAGATCACACAAAGGATGTTCTCCAACCACAATGGAATGAAATTAGCCATCTTTAAAAGAAAGAAATTTGGAAAATTCACAACTATGTGGCAAATAAATAAGTTTTTAAATAACCAGTGGATTGAAGAACAAGACAAATTAAACAATACTTTATTATGAATAACAATGAAAACATAACAAAATTTAAATGATTCAGCAAAAGCAGTGCTCAGAGAGAAGTTTATAGCTAAAAAAAATCCACATTAAAAATGAAGGTGTATCTTGGCTATTGTGAATAACATTGTAATGAACATGTGGTACAGGTATCCTTTTAAGACAGCCAAGACACGGAAGCAAAGTGAAAATCGACAGATGAATGGATAAACAAAACATGATATAAACCTATCAGTGAAGGACAAATACTACATGATTCTACTTACGGAAGTATCTAAAATACTGTAACAGCACCAGAACAAAGAATGCTGGTTGTCAGGGACTGAGGGGAAAGGGAAATGGGAAGATGTTAATGAATAGACATAAAGTCTCAATTAAGAAGTCATTTCTAGACATCTGCTGTAACCTTGCAGCTGTAGTTAACAATATTGTACACTTAAAATTAGAAGAACTTCAAGTGTTCATACCACATTAAATAAAATTCTGTCAAAAAGATCTCAAATTAGCAAGCTACCTTTACACCCTCAGCAACTAGGAAAAGAAGAACAAAGGAAACCCAAAGCAAGCTTAAAGAAGGAAGATTAGAATGGAAATCAAACACCGAGTAACAAAGCCAATCAACAAAAACAAGTCACTTTTCTGAAAACATCAAGATGACAAACCATAGCTAGACAAAAAAAAAAAAAAAAAAAGTAGGCTCACATTACAAAAATCAATTATGAAAAAAGAGGATATTGCTGACATTACAGAAATAAAAGTTCTGGGCTTTACCGTTAGGACTTTTAGGATTGCTTTAATTCCAGTTTAATACAGCTAAATCATTTTACCTTAAGATAACGAGACGTACTAGAAGATCCTGCCACCAGATTTTCAGTCTGCCCGATGGTTTACAAATTCACATTTTCTTTCTCAATGGGGGGACAATTCTAAAAAATTATTTTAAGAATTCTCCTAAATCAAAAATCTAGAACTAGAAAAAAATATGTGACCAATGGGGCAATTTTATAATAATCAAACTCCTACTTGAGCTAGGCAAAATACTACTTAAATGTGTTGATGCTACAATTTAAAATGGACAGGATGTGCCCTTCACGGCCCTAAATTTTCTTGAAATGGTGCTCCCTAGGCATTCTTAAATTTGCGTTTATCTATGAAGAGCCTGCAAAACAAAAGAAGGAGCATGAAATAGGGAAGGATATTTGTTCCAATCATGGTCTCTTGAATAGAATGTTCATTTCCTGGAACCTAATTACTTGGTCTGTTTAAGCTAATAACATGGAGTAATGCTGGGTCCTAATCCTGTCCTGCTTCGTCTGGTGTTTCTGACATGCCTCTGACCAGACTACAGTATACCTGTTTCTTTGTAATAGCTTTCTGAATCCAACAAAGGATATTCTTTAATGGACACAGTATTTAAAATCACAGGACCAATAAATCAGATTCTTCAAATAAGACAGGATATTCTCCTACTTATAACTCAAATGTGAGATAACTCCATTTAATATCTGTGACAGGCCTGTAGACATTATCTCAAGTCAACACGTTTCATGTGATTAAAACTCTCACTCAAAATTTAAGTGAATTAATCTCAGTATCCTAAGGATGAATTGTCCAAGGACTCAACTCCAGCCATGTAAATGCTGCTCTGCTTTAAATAAACCATTTCAAATATTTTAAAAATCTTCAAATTCATTTCTCATCTATGGATCAAAGAAGAAATCACAGAAAAATTAGAAAATATTTTTAACTAAATGAAAATATAACCACAACCTTTTAAAATTTATGGTAAAATGAAGCTTAAAGGGAAATTTACAGCATTAAGTGACTATAAAAGTAGAGGGGTTAGAAAGATAGATGCATCCCTATGTTTATTCCAGCATTATTTATGATAATCATGGTATGGAAGAAACAAAGCATCCATCCACAGATAAAGGGATAAAGTTCTGCAAAGTCTATGCAATCGACTATTACTCAGCCATAAAAAAAAAGAATGAGATCTTGCCATTTGCAAAAACATGGATGGGCCTAGAGGATATAATGCTAAAAAAAAAAATAATTCAATCAGAAAAACTCAAACGCCACATGATTTCACTCAAATGTGGCATGTAAGAAGCAAAGGAACAAAGGAAAAAAGATACACACCAACAAAAACAGACTCAAATACAGAGAACTGGTGGTTGCCAGAGCAGAAGTGGGAGGGTGAAGGGGTGAAACAGACCCAAGGATTAAGAGTAGACTTATCTTGATGAGCATAGCATAATGTGTAGAATTGTTCAATTATATTGTACACCTGAAACTAATATGACACTGCACATCATTATGCTTCAGTTAAAAGAAGAAAAAAAAAAAAAGACCAAGAAAGAAAGGTCTCAAAGCAATGATCTAGGATTCTACTTCGAGGAACTAGAGGAAAAAACAGAAGCAAATTAAACCTTAGGTGAACAGCAGGAAGGAAATAATTAAGAGCAGAAAGCAATGAAGTTGAAGACAGAAAAACCAGGGAGGAAATCAGTAATAACAAAGGTAGCAATATAGTTGATAAAGCTTTAGTCATACTGATTGGGAGGAAAAAAAAAAAAAGATGTAGATTGCCACTATTAACAAGGAAAGAAGAGAGACAACTACAGCTATTGAAAAGACAACACGGGACCATTTTGAACACTTAACAATATCATGTATTGGGAAGCATACAGAACGACCAGAAGGCTCACACACTGCTGGTGGAAATACAAAATGGTATAGTGTCTCTGGAAAAGTTCAACAACTCCTCATAAAAATAAAGTACAAGCATCCTATGACCCAGCAAATTGAGTCTTAGGTGTTATCCCATGATAAAGAAAAATCTATGTCTACACAAAGACCTATGCACATGTTCATAGCAGTTTTACTAATGGTCCAAAACTAGTAAGCCACCAAGAGATCAACTGGTAGACGAATAAACAAATTGTGGTACTTAGATAGTTATGGAATACTACTCAGCAAGAACAAGAAACCCATACTGAAACACACAACTGAATGGGTGATTCTCAAAACATTTTGCTGACCAAATTAAGCCAGACACAGACGACTACATACTTCGTGATTCTATTGATATCAAAATCTAGAGAAGACCCTACAAAGAGATGAACTGTTGCAGGTGGCCCTTGTAGGGATAAAGAATGGGCTTCTAGACATACAAATGGCTAACAGACACATGAAAAAATGTTCAAAATCATTAGCCATCAGGGAAATTCAAATCAAAACCACACTGAGATACCACCTTACGCCAGTTAGAATGGCAAAAATGGACAAGGCAAGAAACAACAATTGCTGGAGAGGTTGTGGAGAAAGGGGATCCCTCCTACATTGTTGGTGGGAATGCAAGCTGGTACAGCCACTCTGGAAAACAGTGTGGAGGTCCCTTAAAAAGTTAAAAATTGAGCTACCCTATGACCCAGCCATTGCACTACTGGGTGTTGACCCCAAAGATACAGACGTGGTGAAAAGAAGGGCCATGTGCACCCCAATGTTCATAGCAGCATTGTCCACAATAGCTAAATCGTGGAAGGAGCTGAGATGCCCTTCAACAGACGACTGGATTAAGAAGTTGTGGTCCATATATACAATGGAATATTACTCAGCTATCAGAAAGAACGAGTTCTCAACATTTGCTGCAACATGGACGGCACTGGAGGAGATAATGCTAAGTGAAATAAGTCAAGCAGAGAAAGATAATTATCATATGGTTTCTCTCATCTATGGAACATAAGAGCTAGGATGATCGGTAGGGGAAGAAAGGGATAAAGAAAGGGGGGGTAATCAGAAGGGGGAATGAAACATGAGAGACTATGGACTATGAGAAACAAACTGAGGGCCTCAGAGGGGAGGGGGTGGGGGAATGGGCTAGACTGGTGATGGGTAGTAAGGAGGGCACGTATTGCATGGAGCACTGGGTGTTATACACAACTAATGAATCATCGAACTTTATATCGGAAACCGGGGATGTACTGTATGGTGACTAACATAATAAAAAATCATTAAAAAAAAAAAAAAAAAGAATGGGCTTCTAAATGACCCAGAAGAACTTCTTGAAGTTATTTAGTTCTATATTTTTATTGTAGTCATAATTATGTATCATCGAAATGCATTTAATTGTACATGTAAGGTTGGTAATGTTAATGTCTATAAACTATACCTCCATAAAGTTGAAAAAACTATAGCAAATTGGGGCGCCTAGGTGGCTCAGTTGGTTAAGCCTCTGCCTTGGCTCAGGTCATGATCATGGTCCTGGGACTGAGCCCTGTGGCAGGCTCCCTGCTCAGTGGGGAGTCTGCTTCTCCCTCTGCCTCGGCGCCTCCCCACCTCATGCTTTCTCCCTCTCAAATTAATCAATGTTTAAAAAAAAAAAAAACTAAAGTAAGTCTATTTCTTCAGATGGATTATACATTTTAAAGTATTTTTATTTACTTTTATTTTTAAGTAATGTGTACACCCAACATGGCACTTGAACTCACAACCCTGAGATGAAGAACCACATGCTCAACCCACTGAGCCAACCAGATCCTCTGGATTATACATTTTAAAGGAAAGGAGAAAAATATTCTAAAAAAAAAAAAAAAATTGAGTAAAAATTGCTGAAGATACATAAATAGTGAAAAAAAAGAACTGTTTCTTCAGCCTAACACATTACCAAAACAGTAGAGACTAAAAATATTCTTTGTCATATAAAAAACAAAACTGTTTTCAGCCAAATTGGGGTTGATCAAAATCATCAATTAAGAGAAAACTACTAATCTTTTGAAAAATAGTGACCTTATGGATTATAAAGGATTAGGTCTTTGCAACATCAACACAGTCTATTCATTAAACAATTGGGTCAGTGGGGGGGGGGGGGGTGTTGAATGCTACACTTAGGCAATGGCCAAGTGAGCAAAGGCGACTTTGAACAATATTGTAGCATCTTAGAAATGTTGATCATACACTGCTTTGGTAAAACGGCAGAGTAGAGAACTTCATCTGGGGGCTGATGCCATCGTTGTTAGTAAAACCAGGTGCTACTCAATCCTCACGATGCGATGGCAATGAGCAGGGTGGAGACCTACCGGAAGCAGGGAGAGCTGAAGACAGACACTCCCTCAACACAACGTCCAGTACAAAATCGGCACTCGCTAAGCGTTTACTGAATTGAATCTAGTCGGTGAGTTAAGACATGTTTTGTTTTTGTTTTTTTTTTTTAAATCACAGCAGCGTGAGTTACGCTGTCAAAGCTTATCAAGTCCAAACAGGATTCACATTGGTCTTTGAAGAACTTAGTCCCTTTCAATAAGTAAATATACATGAACATATAGGAGAAATGTGGGCAAATACCTAACAAGGACTGACCTTGCATGATCAGAATACAACAGCATCTTAAACTCTCTTCACTGAAAGGAAGGAGTCTCACCTTGACCTCAATAGAAGCCAATGTGAGACTTCAAGATGCCTACATCTTGCTTAAGGTGCAACCAGAGACAGGCTGGGGAGCCACTTTTGCCCCTTCCCCTTAGCCATCCCCTTCGATATGGAGCCCTGGGTCCTACAGTCACCCTTAAAATACCCTCTCAGAGAGGAAGAGGCACCCACAGAACAAAAAAGAAAAAAGAAAAACCAAAAAAACCCAGAACCCTAAAACCCTATCCACTGCAACCCTCCCATCACGCAAGTCCTAGTGGTTACCCGAACAAACACATAAAGCCGACACGCGACAACCTGGTGAGGTAACAGGTCTCTCATACTCAAGTTTGAGGACCTCAGGGGAACCGCTGTGTTCCATCTCAAGCTCCTTACAAAGGGATGTAGGTGACCCAAAATCATCCACTACTCGGTACTCCCATGAACGAATAGAAGGGTGGCTCTTAGAGTTCTGTATTTTCTATGACATGCATAGAAAACAGCTCCATTGTTTTCACACAGGCAGAATTCTGGTGAGAGAATACTGAACTTCCGGCCTCTGAAGAGTCCACAGTGTCCTTTCCACAGAACATAACAGAGTCCACATTCCCTTTGGGACCGTGAAAGGCTTTACAGAGCATAGATAAGGGGGATTAGCCAGGACGTCCTCAAACAATTAGCAGAGCTAATGAAATGCATTACAGGAAGGTTTAAAAGCCTAGGTCTAGGCATCCACCGTATTAGGACTTAGTGATTTTCAAACCCCTCAAAAGGTACAGGGAGGTGGGAGAGCAGTTGGGGGGTGGTTACTTGGTTCGGGGCTATTATTAAAGCATCTATCACCTCAACCCAGGTTTCCTCACATACCCTAGAAGGAGCACCTCCTAAGCCCTTCCTCAACAGTAGGACCCTGCCGGGGTTGCAGATACAAGGACTTGTAGGATTCCATGTGTGTCTTCAAGCAGTTCGCCATATAGCAGGGGAGGCAGGTACTAGGTGCTGGGCTGTGGTGTGGAGGGGTACGGGCCTTTAGGTCACTAGATGACATGAGCACAGGTAAGCCAGACCAGGAGTGAAGGAGAAAACAAAGAATGCTTGGCAAAGGAAAGGCTATCTGAGGTGAGCCGGACCTACCACGCATTTAGAAGCCAAAGACCAGGGGTCACAAGAGGAAGGAGGAACTAATTCAGGCACAAAAACCAGCCCATGAATGGGACCACGTCAGTCCTGAACGTGGGGCATTTGGGTGGATGTGGGCACTCCCCAGGACACACAAAAAGCCTGTGTGCCTATCGGAGCCATTCACAGAAGTAGGGAATAGGTGGGAGGAAGGGCGGAGGGGACCACGGTAAAGATGAAGAATTCAAGGTCAAGTATCCTTGAACAGTAAGATTTGAATCTAAAACATCTTTCCGGAGGCACAACTTTATATTCTGTTTGTTCTCCATGCAACAACTTCTCCTTTTCTGCCGGAGCTACTGGTTTGGACATCTTAATATTAAATTCTGGGAAGTGTAAGTACAGCATGGACTTATTAGAAATTCCCTGTTCTGCTTATATTGGCAAGCTGCTTTACAACCATGTTGACTTTTAAGAAATAATTATTAACTGTTCCTCATGGGGTTTGTTAATTGAATTATCGAATGGTACTCCGTACAAAGGTGAAGAGCAGGATTGTGTATGCTTCACACACACTATTTTCCACTGCTTGAGCAGGAAAGAATTACATAGGTGCCCATCACTACAAGAAGCTACCAAGAAACTCCAAGTTTTAAATGAAAAAGATGATTCAGATCAATAGATTCATAAGGCAAACTGATACTCATTCTTACACATATTTCCCCAGCAGAGACACAAAAACACAGAAAAGGTAACTGTGTTGAAAACTTGGGACACGCTGAAGACACATTCCAGAGCTGATAAGTTATTTGTTCTCTGCATTTGGTAAGAAATGAGAAATTAACACCATCCATAGGATAAAGCTCTTTTGGGAGTCACTGAACATAGGACTGCCTCTCTCCTACAGAGACCACATTTCTCTGCCAAGAGCAACTATGTGTCATTTATGAAACTAAGGTCAAATGTGTGACAGGTTGCAAGCTAATCATTATCCCCCAAGATATCTTTTTGCAGGTTTTTGGAATGACAGTGGTCTTAATTTGTGGTGTTTCTTTTTGTTTGTTTGTTTTAAACCAAAATCTTAAGCCACACATGTTTTTTCAGTTTATCTTAAATTTGCCTGAATAAAGCAATCCCTCCAACATATTTGCAACATTTTGCAATGTCAGATGTTGCTTCCAGCTGCAAGAAAATTTATCCTTTATGCTCCTTTGTGCTCTAAGCAACTTAGAATGTTTACATCTGTAGAAACAGTAGCTCCACGTGGAATCCAGCACCCAAGAGATGGTTGTTTCTATACACTATTGGACTTGATCAAAGACAGCATTGTCAAGTACATAATAATTGGCTTTTCATGAGGGGCCCAACATTTCAACAGAGACTTTATTATTCATTCCAATCTGGCCTTAGTTCATCCTCCATAGACACTCCAGATTAAGTTTTCTTCATTATCATTATAGAACTAGACGAATAAGTGGCACATCTGCTCATGAAGTGGTTTATTATCTGTTAGTAGGAAGTTGGGGATGAATAGAAAAATAACTGCGGAGAAGACAAATGGACCCAGGTTTATACCCACTGTGAAACGCAGGACTAGCTAGGCTTTCTCTGAAAATCCACCGGTCTCCCCTTCCAATGAATGGAGAATTATTATTTAATAAGCTGATACAATTTATCATGGGGAAAACACAAGGCAGACAGCAATCAGAGCAAAACATTCACAGAAACCTGGCACATGATGAAGGCCTAATGAAGACCTTCTATTGTTCAGTTCAGTTTCCAGGCTATCATCTTTCCAAAAGAAAACTTTAAGATCTGTAAATATTTTACCAACAATCCCTTATCAGATATTTCTCATGGAAAACAAGACCACAGAAATAAATCTGTTGATTATGAAGACATCAGTGCGTTACAGCTGTACCATTCACATGGGGTTTACAACGAACCTTCTATGGGACTATTAGGATCGTAGCATCCATTTCAGGACTAGCAGGACAGTGTGACGAATCTATGCCATTCTTGCAGGAGCCCCAACAAGGCCCACATTCATGAGTTCGTCTGCAACATAATTGGACTGAACCTCCAATCTACAAAAGCCCAGCCACATAGCTTAGGACGTAGGTATGAATGGTTCATTTCTGCAACACCGAAATAAGCGACAACAATTATTAACTACTTAAATTTTAATGTAAAAAAAAAAAATCACCTGGGAACTTTGTTAAAATGCAGATTCTCATTCTGTGAGTCTGAAGTGGGTCTAAGAATGTACTTTGAGAGGGGAGGGGGTGGGGGAATGGGATAGGCTGGTGATGGGTATTAAGGAGGGCACGTATTGCAGGGTGCACTGGGTGTTATATGCAAGTAATGAATCATGGAACTTTACATCAAAAACTAGAGATGTACTGTATGGTGACTAATAAAAAAATATTAAAAAAAAAAAAAAAAAGAATGTACTTTGAGTAAGCTCCCAAGTTGCCTGACGCAGCTGGCATTTGCCATCTACCAGCATGGAGATAAACCCATCATGTTAGTAGCGCCAGCCACCTATGGCTACAGAGCAGTCACACGCAGCTACCCAAAAGGACATATCCTGGGAGAACAAACTTCACATCACACCTACCAGATTTACTATGAAGAACGTACAATAGGTCATTAATAATTTTGTACTGATGTAATGGGGAGAAGATTTTAGATATATGGAGTTAAAAATTCATTATCAAAATTCATTCTTGTACTGATGTAATGGGGAGAAGATTTTAGATATATGGAGTTAAAAATTCATTATCAAAATTCATTCCCCTTTTTTTTTTGCTTTCTTAAATGTGGCAACCATACTAAAATTTTTTTATTTATTTATTTTACAAAGACAGAGAAAGAGAGAGATTCATGCATGAGTGGGGATGGGGAAGGAACAGAGGGAGAGGTACAAGCAGATTGCCCACCGAGCCCGGAGCCCACCCCAGCTAGGTCCCACAACCCTGAGATCAGGACCAGAGCAGAAACCGAGAGTCTGATGTTTAACCGACTGAGCCACCCAGAAGCCCCACAACCACGCTTTTATTTTATTTATTAAGATTTTATTTATTTATTTGACAGAGAGAGACAGCCAGTGAGAGAGGGAACACAAGCAGGGGGAGTGGGAGAGGAAGAAGCAGGCTCCCAACAGAGGAGCCTGATGAGGGGCTCGATCCCAGGACTCTGGGATCACGCCCTGAGCCGAAGGCAGACGCTTAACGACTGAGTCACCCAGGTGCCCCATCAACTATACTTTTTTAAATGATCTGTGGCATGCATAATTCTATAATACTGAGACAATTTGTGCCATTGGTTTTGCTTAACATCTATATTAAAATAGTCAGGTATCATCACACCCAACAGCAAACCTCTTTGACATGCGTGCATGCAGGTGGAGTAACATTCTTGCCACTCACCAAGTAGATGAATCCACTGAAATGCTTGCATTGACAAGAAAATCAGACTGTTCATTGAGCTACAGGAAAAGTATTTGCTTGGGAAACTGAGTAAAGTAAGATTCTAGAGTGCTTAATTTAGGGACTCTGACTCCATTTATTTTCAATTCTCTTGGTTCTGGTTCAGTGCTCAGCTAAAGAGGTCCAACAACTGAAAAAATCCAGAGAAAGAAGAAACAGTGCCCTCCCTAAGTCTCTATTTTAAAACCAAGAAAACTTTTCCAGAAACCACCAGTAAACTTAACCCCCAAGTCCATTTTCCACATGGAGATACCCAAACATGAACCAATTCCTGTGGCCTGAAAATTGACATGTTTTTAATTTATTTAAATTCTGTTTTATTTTATTATCTTCAACACACTTTCCTGAATCAACCCCTGGTGAAAACAGTGGTATTAACAAAACAGGCCTAGGGTGATCACGGCCCACTCAAAGCGAGCTGCAAGGCTGTCACCCAGTGGGAAAAAGCAGGATGGAGGGAGTCAACTCAACACCACCCACAGTAGATGGGCCCCACTCCTGTTTAACAATGTGTAGGATTATCCTCTTGGGAAAATTCTACCTACTAATGGCAACCATTTTTTAAACTAAAAAAAAAAAAAAAAAAAAAAAAAAAATCTTTAAATCTTTGAAATAGATTAATGCCCAGAATCCTATCATTTAGCAATAAAACACTGGTGACTCTCCCTCCAGGTATCTCTTCAGATGTGCACATATACCCAACTTGTATAAACTACATTATGAATATAAACATACTCCATGCTAACATTTTGTTCAACACCATCAGCTCTAATTATCTTTTCATGGCAATACATTTGCATCTGACCTCATTTTTTCTAATTACAAACATTCCAGTGTGCCATCAATGGGCTTCAGATACGCCTCTAGAAGTTAATGTACTCAGTCTTCAGGGCGGGTAGGGAGAGCCGGGCGCTGCTCAGAATACAGCTCCCACGACAGATACTGGTGCTATTTCCAAACTTCCATTATTAGGAACCAGTCATTGCTCATACACTCAGTCACACCTATTTGCCCAGGTGAGGGATCTCAACAGGGAATTTTAGACGTTTGATTTTCGGCAGGTTTGTGGAGCCTACAAGACAATGGAGATGTAGGGGAATGGTGCTTAGAACCCCATCAGCAGGACGGTCATCCTTCCTAGGCCTACAAAATTCACAGCGTGGCAGGAATCAGAGAGAACAGTCCAGTTCATTTGATACAACCAAGGGTAACAATTAGAACTCCTGTGTCATCCTCTACTAGGCTTACTAGGTATTGATACACTGGGAAATAGTAATATCAAGTGACCGTCAAACCACGACAGAGGAGTCTGGCTTCTCTCACACGCAGCTCCGATATAGTTGATTTGAGCCAGTATTTGATCCCTGGACATCACAGGTGTTTTCATCCAAATATCCCGGGGTGTGTGTGTGTGTGTGTGTGTGTGTACACACACGCATGATAAAAAAAAGATAACAGGCAGGTAGGCAAATGACACAAAGACAAGCAACATCTTCTAATTATTCTGGCTCAAGTTACATGTTTTTAAAGTTACAAAGGAATATTCTTCCGAAAGTAGGCATCATCAACGCCATTTTACAGACAAGTTCATTGAAGCTGAGAGCTACAAAATCAAAATGTCTTCAGAGCAAAATTTTACACTTTTGGTGGGGAAAGGTCTAAGAAGAGGTTAGAGAAGTAGTAAGCTGTAAGGAGGTTACCAACTCTAAAGCAAATTACAGATTTTGGACGTTCTTCTGAAGACCAGGGAGTGGTACGGTATCCAGACAAAAACCAGATCCCAGCTGAATCTGATTTAAAAATAAACAGTGAATGATTTTTAGTCTAGGTTTGTCCTAAATATAACCTGGAACTTACTTATACTAAAAAATTCATTATTTGAAATCCAAATTTAACTAGGCACCCTCTATTTTTATTTGCTTAATCTGGCAACTTTAAAAAGCAGCCACTAAAAAAGTTCAACCAGAGCAGCAGCATGATAGAATTCAAGTTTTAGAAAGACACCGCTGATTAAGATACAGAAAACAAATTCATTTATTTACCTATGACAGCATTTCTGAGCAGTCACCTTACATACTAGACAAAGCTCTGAGTAAGAAGCAAAGTTTCATGATTTCAAGTAATGTTTAAGGCAGATTCCTTGGGTAGTGTCCTTCCTGTTTTTGCCATATGATTCTTTGTTTTGATTCATGACAACTAATACAGTAGTGGCTAATGGAGGAGAGTAACATTGTTATAACAGAAGAACATTGACTTTGGAGCTCGGGTATCTGGATTCCATCTTTGACTTCCTCTCCTTAAGAACTGTAGGGCATGGAGGTATTTTACCTGTCTCAAGGTAGTCAACTGGGAATATTTTATGCTGATTCTAACGACCAAATGACAATCAAATATACGTAAAGCCTGATACAGGAAAAAAATGTCATGAAACCATCAACTCTCACTCTAATTATTGACTTTGTCGAAGTACACCATTTGAACTTAAATAAGCTCACCTAAAGGCAAATAGAAAGCCAATTTCACTTACCATGAATAGAAGGCAATTTTAAAAAATGTAAGCACATGTACAACAACAACAACAAAAAACCATCATACAGGATTTATTCTTTCACAAAATGGCAATGAAACCCATTTTTTTTTTTAAATCTAACCATTACCTTTTACATAAGAGAAAACTGAAGCTCAAAAGGAAGATATTGGTCTCAGATCATAGACTTAAACACACAGCTGGGGACTATACCTATGATCAATAACTTCTAATACAGTGATTTCCTTTATATATGCAAAGTGTCCCTACTGGATGTCTCCAGTACACACTTCCAGAGTTTTGCAGGTTTGAACCTCTAATTCTACCAAAAATCTTGTGGCTCCTATCTTACTGACTGGTTTCCTATCACTGAATTTTTTTTTTTTTTTTTTTTTTTTTTTTTTTTTTTTTTTTTAATATCACAGACCACCGGTCTTGTCAGTTACCTTTCCAAAATCTCTTCTCCCCCTGATTATAAGGGTGGACACCTGGGCTCAGGAGCCGACTTCTCCAGCTGGGAACTCAAGGGTTTCCCCCAATGAGGCCGTTCCGAGGAAGCTTCTAAATACACACACAAATGCACTGATTCGTCTGAATATTCATGTTTCCCCTAGAACCCTCCCCAAGTCCAATCCCTTTCTACTAGCACTGGATCTTTCTTTTTACTTCCTTTACTTCCTCTTCTCTAATCCCGTTTTTATTTCTCTCTTCTTGTTCCTGCTTCTGAGCCTCCGCAGGCAAGGAGAGAAATAAGTACACTTCAGCAGACTTAATACAATGATGGAAAACGAGACAACTGCCAAAAATCAGAACAGTCCCATATGTGCCACCTACCACCACCCTTCCTGACACCTTTCAGAAACCTCTGCCACAGAAAGTTGGGGTCCTGAAATACAGGCAGAAAGAACCAAACTCAAACCAGAAGCGAACAGCGGAAGCCCCCGTTGTCTACAGAGAGAACGCAACACCTGTCCAAGCACACAGCGTTGATGACCAAGGACAAAGCTTTTTTTTTTTTTTTCCCCTCTCTTTTAAGGCAAGTCTTTTCCCCCAGAGTGATGATTTAGGAGCTTGCTGAATAAACAATGCCCTAATAATGCTTGTACACACACCTAGCACCATTTGGCTTCCCGTATTTATTGGCTTGGTTTTACAAGTCAAGGCGGCCCGCAGAATGATTTTGATAGAGAAAGGTGATTCATACCTGGACGGCTGCAGAGAACATTTAAAATACAAAATCCATTTGGTACCGATTAGCCTTAGAACATTATTTATGTAATCTGTCACACTGGCAGATATTCGAGGGAACATTTTTCTCTTTCCTTTGAAACAGTTTATCAATCACCCTTGCTCCTGACAAGCCCTTAGGAGGAGAACATTTATCAGAATGTATTAGAAGACTAAAAATAAAAGCTGAAGCTCATGTTTGTAAGGAGAGGAGGAGCTGACTGCAAAGACTTGAGAAGAGACTTCTCAGTGCCCCCATCACCGCAGCAGCAGGAGAGGTCAAGCTTGCAGAGATACACTGCAGAGCTCTGGAGAAGGGGGAAGAAAGCTGCTGGGGGTGGCGGACTCCAAGCTTGTAAGGAGCAGCGAGGAGGGAGTCACGCCACGCAGGGACTAAAACCTGGCTTCCAAGAGGCAACGCGAAACCTATCGATAATTCAGTGCCTTCCAAATTTGCAAATGTCACAGGATTCACTGTACCCGATGGAATCAAACGACTAATACAATTCTCGTATGAGGAATGGTAAGATTTCGTACTTACGCAGTATTGTGCCATTCCTCTTGGAAATGGAAGGGAAGCTCATTTCGTCGCGAGAGCAGCAATTTCAAAGTCCTCAACTCCAGGCCCTTCCCTCTTGGCAAATCACTTAATTCCTTCAAGGCCACTATTCTGAGCCTTTTGGAAAAACATATCCAGGCGTGGGCTTCAGGAGCCTTTAAAAGCAAAATTTCTCAGCGTTGACACCTTAGAATTACTTAAGGAACTTAAAAAAAAAAAAAAAAAAAAAAAAAAAACGCTACTAAGTCCCATCCCAAAACTAATCAATATGCTCAGAAGGGGTCCGCGGAGAAACTGACGCACTCCACAGAGGGCACGGACAAAGTGAAGCGGCCCCTCGACAGCAGGGGATGGCCGGTTAAATAGGTATGGGAACCTAAGAAGGTTGACGGGAGGACGAAGAGACCAAAAGACCTCCACACCCACGTGCCCCCTCTGAAGAGTTTATGTAGAAGCCTTAACTGGGTTCAGCCCCAGTTACCGTGCAGATGTTCTCAATAACACCTTGCTCTCCCATGGCTGAGTCCTTGAAATTGGTTCCACCTGTGGAAAAGGTGGGAGGGAGGGAGGAACCTCTAATTGCCTGGCTTCCAGCCCAGGGATCAACCAAAGGTCATGCCCTCTCAATGACCTGGTCCGACATTTTATTTCTCATGATTGGTTCTTACAATCTTACATTCCTCACTTTTCCACAATGTAGCCTTAGGGGTCAGTGAGGGGTTTTATTAGTTAAGAGGGGGCTCCTTTGGCAGCTATCTGGCTGCACTGGAGACAGATACTATGGCCACAGTCTTGGCATATGTAGGAGAAAACACAAATTAAGATAATGATTTCCAAAATAAGTAACATTTTTTTCCACCAAGAGCCCCTTGATGAGAATCAAGGACTTACTAAATTCTCTAGGCTGGGAACCGGGGGTGGAGGGACTTGGGTCACGTAGGGCGTTCACCTGCGTCCTCTTTTGAGTTAATAAGGATGGAACGTTAGCACATTCAACAGGTAGGAGCACGACGTTCTGTTGGATAATAGCACAGGTCAGTGAGTCAATAGTAATATCCAAGACCATGTGTACTGTTGTAATTTACAATAAGAAATGTCTTCTCCCACATTTTTAGTACGGAGCTCTTAAAACTCTTGGAATTTCCTACATGATGAGAGGGGTGGGGAGGGAAGGTGTCTTTTGTTATGTTAGTGAGGCAACTAAGGGACCCCACCTGCATGGGGGGCTGGTTGCCCAGGGAACTAACAACTAGAGTAGAAGGATGGAACTTTCAGTACCACCCCCACTGACCTCCAGGAAGGGGAGAGGGCCTGGAGATTGAATCAGTACCAATGGCCGATGATTTAATCAACAGTGCCTGTGTAATGAAGCATGCACGAAAACCCCCAGGACAGGTTCAGAGAGCTCGCTGGTTGGTGAACATGGGAGGTGCTGGCAGAGGGGTACAGTCGGAGAGAGCATAAAATTTGTTGTGAGGATCCCGCTCCCTCCCCTTTCCCTACACCAGAGGATCCCATTTTAGAGGACAGCTTTTCTCATTAAGGACATTTCCCTGTTGAGGACAGACAGGCTTTACCAGCTATCACTGAAGGCTTGTCAGGAGTATTTAGTAAGGACTTCTATGTCTGCTAAAATGTCCTCCAGTCCAATGCAGGGGACAAAGGTGGCAAATTATTGTGGAAAATAGTGGACACAGTGGAAAACAGAACATGCCCAGCTGGCCTTGGGGAGAGGAAGGTTGGTAATTTTTGTTGCTACATGGTAGGTTCTCCCCTGTCCCCATGGGAAACCCGGGGTAGAGAGGCCCAACCACCCAGGGGGAAGCTACAGGCAAAGATTTGTGCCACACAACCGTTGGGTCCCACTTGGGACTAACTACCAAATAAATACCCAGGCGGCAGAGCCAGTCAGCGCCAAATCAGCTGCTATCCTTTCTTTCCTTTTTGAAAAGATTTCATGTTTAAGTAATCTCTACACCCAACATGAGGCTTGAATTCACAACCCCAAGATTAAAAGTTGCATGCTCGGCCAACTGGCCAGCCAGGTGCCCCGAAGTATTACCCTTTAATGTGACAGAATGACAACACAGTTCCGGTGATATCCATTTTATATCCCTGGTACAGCTGGGTTGGTTCTGTTTAAGGTGATTTTTTTGTTCCCAATATTAAAGAACAAATATTCACCTGAGTATACCTTCCCTTAATGGGACTAGCAGAAAGGTCTTATTAGCTGGATTACTCCATGTTGCTTTGGGGGATGGAGAGGGCCCGTGTGACAGAGTCCTTCATGGGTGCTGAGCTGACTGTCCAGTTAAGACTTTATTACTGTGGCAGTTGAAACTGCTACTAGATTAAGTATTAATCTCCAGTTTGGTGACTTGGCCTGGCATAAGTGACTCCATCTTGGGCCTGTGGTTTTCTTTTTAACACCAACATAGGGGGCCCACGTTCTCACATGTCCATAATCTGGGGTGAGGCACATGAACCCATCCCAAATCAGAGTATAGTCACCTGTCTCTGATGGTGGTATTTTTAGGACCTTTCTGGTCAGCAGTTTGATGGGCTGCCTGTGTAGTTAGATTGACAAAAAAAGAACACCCAGGCCTGCATTATTGATAGTGTGTGCCACAGGCCAGGTTTGGGGATTAGTATTAGTACCATCAAGTGAATCAAGAATGCTAGTCTTGGCTTGTTCTTCATTAATGTGCTGCTTCAGGTCTTCCCAATCCCCTCCATGGAGTGGTGACAACCACCATGGCAATCCTGACAAGCTACAGGGGGTCTGCTGCCCATATACCCGGGAGTGGGTCTGATTCCTTTGCTGGGCATACATGTGGGCCCATTGTAGGAAGGTATTTCCATCAGGTGCCCATCCCATGGCTGGACACCGCATGCAGCAGAAGTCTAAAGTCAAAAAGACAGATATTTAGTAGGAACTGTTATGGGGAGTTCTTCTCCTTCTGTAAGAATTAAACTTGTGGGGGCACCTGGGTGGCTCAGTGAGTTAAGCCTCTGACTTTTGGTTTCAGCTCAAGCCATGATTTCAGGGTCCTGGGATTGAGACCTGCGCTGGGATCCGTGCTCAACGGGGAGTCTGATTGAAGATTCTCTCTCTCTGCCTCTGCCCCTTCCCTGGCTTGTGCTCTCTCACTCCCTCTCACTCTCTCTCTCATAAATAAATAAATAAAATAAATAAATAAATCTTAAAAAAAAATTACACATGTGGTCCGATCTTTAGATGTTAGTATAGCTGCAGCTTTAGGAATGTGACCATGTTGTGCTCGCCATACGTGTTGACCAGGGGAGGCAGGACTGTGAGGCGTGAGAAGATGGACTGAGTGACTATATGTAAGACCAGGATTTCCACTTTCTCCCTTCTTCCCAGTACTGCGTGTTCTATTGCAGGTATAGTTGGTTTCAACAGGACTGGGTTGTAACAAGACAATGGGATCCCAGTGGAGATTAAACAGTGCTCCTGTAGCCAGGGATACACAGTAACCCATCTGTTCTGGTGGATGCCCATTCGTAAATTCCGGTAAATAGTGCTCTTCCCAGGTGTGATGGGACTTGGTGTTCTCCACAGCACAGCCCATTGATCCACAGAGTCAGGGCAATGGCTGTTTACCATGATTTCTATGCCTTTATGGTATTGGGGTCTCAGTAGGGGTCCCCGGTCTGGCATAGGGGACAACAGGCCCTACTGGTTGATTATTGAAATGTATTAAAGCCTGGGATAGCACTTTATTCCACATGGTCAAGGTCGAAACTTGGAACCTACATTCAATGTCATGTCCTTTTGTCCAATCTCCCATATCATGACCTTTGAAATGTGACCCCCGATCATTATCTATTCAACAAGAATATCCGTACGTGGTACTTAACTTCTTTAATCCCCTAACGGTGGCAGCCTGTTCTGCATGCCAAGGGGAAGCTTGGGTTGGGCCAGGTACAGGGTCCATACAAACCAAGGAAGACTTAAAACCCTTCCTCGGAGAGAAGGACCAATACACAGTTGACCCTTCAACAACTCAGGGGTTGGGAGCACTGATACCCTGCTCAGTCAAGAACTCACATATTAAAAAGAAGAAAGAAAGAAAGAAAGAAAGAAAGAAAGAAAGAAAGAAAGAAAGAGGAAAGAGAAAGAAAGAAAGAAAGAAAGAAAGAAAGAAAGAAAGAAAGAAAGAAAGAAAGAAAGAAAGAAAGATTTTAAAGAAAAAAAACTCACATATAACCTTGGACTCCCTCCAAACTTAACTACTAATACCATACTATTGACCGGAAATCTTACTGATAACATAAAGTCAATTAAAACACCTTTTGCATGGTATATGCATTATATGCTATATTCTATGCTTACAATAAAGCAAACTGGAGAGAAGAAAATGTGAGAAAAAATGTAAGGAAGAGAAAACATACGTACAGTATACTACACTGTATTTATTGAAAAATAGGTATATAAATGATCCCTCACAGTTCAAACCCATGTAGTTCAAGGTTCATCTAATCAGTTTGCCAATTCCTCACTGGTTGGAAACTCTGGTGGATGGCCTCACATTCTTTTAGTAGTCGCCTCAGGTGCTTTTTAGAACACACAGGGCATGCGTTAACAAAGCCACTGTATTTCAATGGTAATCCAACATCCTTAACCACATGCCAACCCACCAAGGTGCTACAGTGGCTGCTCTTTCTATGCACCCACTTGGCTCTATCTACTGAAGAATCAGTTGCTAGACCTCATACCTGAGGTAGGGCATCAGTTTCCTAATTGCCAGGATGTGTGAACACCTTTGGGGCCAGGACGTGGGAAAGATGAGGACATCCTCAGGCTTTTGAAGGAGAGCCCAAATGTCTTTCCGCATATCCTGACCCCATAACGGTGTCATCCACCCCGTTTCCATTGTCCAAACTATATGGTTAATCCTTTCAGAACATCCCAGTTGTCAGTGCAAAGTGTTAGCAGCCAGGGTTTATGAGTGATCCCCACCAGAACACGCTGAGTTCAGCCCACTGGCTGCTGCAGTTCTTTTCCATTACAAGGAGAACAGATTCTTATTGAACTGATGCAAATAACCACATTGCCATGAAAGGAACAATACTCTCGAAGAGTTACCAAATTCTGCAGGGATCAGGCAGAGAGAAAAAAACAAATGTTTCATCTTTGTTCACAAAGCTGTGTGTTAGCAAATTGCTGATGGTTTAAGAGAAAAGAGAAAAAGGTTTCTTAAATCTGAAAAAAAAAACATAAAAGAACCAATCACGTTAGAAGGAAAAAGTCATAAAAATTCTAATGATCCTCATTAGCTTTTCCATGAGAATTCTGTAAACGCTTATTCAGTTCAGTGGTATGATCTTAGTTATCAGAAACCTGCCCTTGTCGGTCTTTTCCATGAATCTCCTTAAAGATGAAGCATTTTTACAGGAACACTTTTATAAAAATATCAGAGCAAAACAATAACGATCTGTGAATGACAAAAGAGTTAAGAAGTGGTCATGGTTAGAGATCTGATGAGTTTATTATAATGCAATCGACAAGGGGATTTGGTTATTTCTGTGACATCCTTTTTAAAATAATAACTAGAATTATGACCAAGAACATTATATCAGGACATATTAGATTTTTAGGAACTTCATATAATCTCTGGAACACTTATATTTATACAAATATAACCTAAGAAAGTTTAGCATCACTTCTTATTTGACAATGTTTCCCATGCAATTTAACATATCAAATAAATCTAGTTTAGTATCTTTTTTGGGGGGGGGCAAAGATAATAAATCTTTGAGATGTTCCAGGGACTCTCGAAAATCCCGAAGTTAGTTCAATGTTAAGAAGACTTCATTTATAGTTTAATTTGGGAGAATTTTATAAGAAATATCAAAGCATTTTAAAAACATTTGATTAAATAGGAATCGATCACAAGTCACTGTGAAGCAATAGTTGGTTATCCATTTCACCAAAGTGATAATCAAATGATTCAAAGGCAAATACAGAAAGTTACATAACTGTAAAAAAGTAAATAGAAAACTTCCCTCTTTTAATAGAGACTTGCTTTTCTTAAGTAATGAAAGACCTGATAAAGACAACCTGAAGCACAGGAAATTATTTCCGTAAAACACAGAATCTTGATTTCCTAGGCAGACTGGTATAACATTCTTCCCTTTGTTCTCACTTTCCCAGGGATTCTGCCTCCTAGTGTCTCAATCAGGCTTTTCACAAGCAGTTGGACCTTAATCACCTGCACTCCGTGCCCCTGTAGCTTTGTGAAATGGCATGTTCAGGTCTCCAACTTATCTTGTTCTCCCACCTTATCTGTTAGCCACAAGGCTAGAGAGTAGTAGACACCCACACATCCTTCTCTAACATCAGCTCTTCTTAAGCATTCTAAATCAAGCTTCGGCTTCTCATTGGGCATAGGCAGCCAGCTGAACTGCCCACAGTAAAGGCCAGCCCACTGTGGCAGCCCCTCGTTTCCCTTCTTGGCCTCAGTGATGGGAACAGTTCTTCAAACAAGCACGTTAGATCAGCTGGTGTTTTCAGGGCATCCCTGTAGTCACACAGTGGTCTACAAATACCGAACACACTAGCCACCCCTCCCCACTTAGAGGAGGAAGACCAACTGGAAATTTCCCCCAAGGATAACTCTTCTGAGACCCATTTCTTTGATCTACCTGCTGGCTTGCCAAGTGTTGTTTACAAACTGGCCCCATACCTGGAGGACAGGATAGACTGAAGAAAGAGGCAGACCATTCTAGATTGGTAGGTGGCAGGTGTAATAAGAAAGGGGATTTACACATGAAGCTGTCCTGGGCAACCACAAGACAAACAGATCTCCACATCCACTACCAGAATCCTAAAAATTTATATAGAGGACTTACCTTGTTTCAGTCACATACACCATTCCGATGATCTCAACAATACAGCGCTCTCTTGAAACTGTTTTCTTAAAAATGGCTTTCATGGTGGGAACAGGGGGCAGTATATTCCAAGGACCGGGAGTGGGTGAGGAGCCCCGAGTTGCCCCAGTCCACCTCACAGGTCAGTTTCTCTCAATGACCTCCTCTGACAAATGACGGGACACACCCATCTTTTTTGTTGTTGTTGTACTTAAACACCTCAGTGGATTGTAATGTCCAACCAGAATTGAGAACCATTAGCTTACAATAGTGAATCTCAGATTCTGCTGCATACTGTGAAGTTCTAAAAATATAAACACCCAGATCACATTCAATACCAATTGCATCAGAATCTTTGGGGATGGACCCAAGCATCAGCATTCTGTGTAACTCTCCAAATGATTTGCGTGTACAGCTAAGTTGGTGGACCAGCAGTCTAGACCGCTGTATCTTAAACTTCAACATGCATGTGGATAATTTGGGTATCTTATTAAAACACAGGTTCTTATTCAATAGATGATGCCTGATCCTTTGTACTTCCAACAAGTTCCCAACTGATGCTTTTGCTGCTGCTCTGTGGACTGCGTTTGGGTAGCAAGAGAGGTCTTAGAGGAACAAGTAAAAACTCCCTACCTAGCCTTTTAAAGCCCTCCATATCAATCAGTAAAAAAAAAAAAAAAAAAAATCATAGCTAGAGAGCTATAAACTCATCTCTCATGAAGACCTGTCTGAGACCCAGAAGCTCTTACATGGCACATTCTCACCCTCACAAAATCATAAATGTCTTATTCAAGTACTTTTCTGCATCCTCCCTCTTAGAAGACACAGAAAATTGTCAAAGAGAGGATCAATATTAGAAGAGCAATTTTGAACCATCATTTGGTATCCAGTCAGACGTCCTGCCTGGACCTACCCACTGCCTAGAGGGAACAGCAAAATGTCCTGCATTACTAAAATGGAGAAGCTGAGAACAACCCAGTCCCGAGACTTGAGCCCCAGGAGCTCCGGACTGCAGGAACCATGCTGTGACTCTCCTATTGTAAATGGCCTGAGAGTCTGACTGGGGTTAGAAGCTGTGCCAGCTTATATATTGCGGTAATAGCAGAACTGGGTGTGAGAAGATCCTTGAAGTATATACTCATGGCAAGAATTTCCTGAGAACACCCCGATCTTCAACAGTTTTAATATTTCTTATGTCTGTTTCCCTTCTTTTGGTTTTCACGGTAATCATCCTTTCCAGACTTCTTTTTTTTAATAATCCTAAAGCTAGAACATTAATTTCCTAACCAGCCTGGCTATTCCATTCTCTACTCCATTTTATCCCCCGAATTGGTATACAGCCGATGTTACTAAAAGACAGCTTTCATTATCATACCACATTTAAAAATCATCAGTGTGGCCAACGGACGCATGAAAAGATGCCCACCATCACTCATCATCAGGGAAATGCAAATCAAAATCACAGTGAGATACCACCTCACACTGGTCAGGATGGCTAATATCAGCAACGCAAGAAACAACAGGTGTTGGTGAGGAGGTAGAGGAAGAACCTTCACGCACTGTTGGTGGGAAAGCAAACTGGAGCAGCCACACTGGGAAATAGCATGCAGGTTCCTCAGAAAGTTAAAAATAGAACAAGCTTATGATCCAGCAATTCTCTGCTAGGTATTTACCCAAAGGATACAAAAACACTGATTCAAAAGGATACATGCACCCCGATGTTTTCAGTAGCATTATCTACAATAGCCAAATTACGGAAAGAGCCCAAATGTCCGTTGACTGATGAATGAATAAAGAAGTCATGGTGTAGATGTACAATGGAATATTACTCAGCCATAAAAAAGAACGAAATCTTGCCATTTGCAACGACATCGATGGAGCTAGAGTGTATTACACTAAGCGAAATAAGTCAGAGAAAGACAAATACCATATGATTTCACTCACATGTGGAATTTAAGAAACAAAACAGATGACAATGGGGAGAAAGAGAGGCAAATCAGGAAACAGATTCTTAACCGTAGAGAACAAACAGGATTGCTGGGAGGAGGTGGGTGGGGAGATGGGTTAAACGGGTGATGGGTATTAAGGAGGACACTTGTTGTGATGAGTCCTGGGTGTTCCATGTAAGTGATGAATCACTAAATCCTACATCTGAAACTAATATTCCACTGTATATTAACTAACGGGAATTTAAAGAAAAACGCATAAGAAAATAAAAAAATTATTAATTAAAAATCATCAGTAGTCTCCATTGCCAATAATGAAGTCCTTGCTGGCTGACTCCAGTGGAGGGAACTCTGAGGAACCCACAAGCATGTTCCAAGAGAGAAGAGACAGTTGTTAAGCTTCCAGTACACAGAGAATTCAATACTGGATTAAAATCATACCAGCCACTGAGGGGCCTAAAATCTGTGACACCCCAATACCAGTCAAATACACCGAGCACCCCAGATTCTGGTTTGGAATACTGTTCGCCAGTAAAAGGAACCAGGACTCCTTGGACCAATGGCTCATTGTCAGGCCAGGGCAGGAAAATACAAGGTGATCTTAAAACATCTCTTAGTGTGTAAAAGTAAAGAAGCACTCTGAAATCAAAAGGATGGGGGCTTGCCAAAGGGACATAAGAGTCAATCTGAAAAAACTCCCAATGGCCAAAGGTAGAACAATTGAGCAACAAAATAAACAATAAAGGTAGTATCATATTATACCACAAAGTATAAAATAAATAAATATACATGAATCCATATGGATATAAATAAATGAATGAATATGTGACCAATTGATCAATCGATAGATAAAGGTGGAAAAGAAAAAAATCTTTTTTACAGAAAAATTCCAAATAATTTATGCATGCATTATGAGGTAAAGCTGACCTCTCCCCTCACCCACCTCCTTGAATGTAGGCTGGACCTAGTGACTTACTTCAAAGAACAGAGTACAGAGAAGGGAAGAACAACCACTTTATAATGCAGTACCTGGTGAACATTATCTTGGCCATACAATCAAGATTAACATCACCTGTAAGAAATCATGGTCATGGCACATACCCTGAGACGATCTAATGAGGACACTTTACTTCTCTGGTCTTTTCCGGAATGCATAACCTCGATCTAATCAAGAGAAAAATATCAGACAAACCCAAGGTGAGGGGCATTGTACAAAAGAAGTGACCAGTACTTCTTAAAATTGTTAAGGTCACAAACAGCAAGGAAGTGATGAGAAGCTTTCACAGAGCAGAGAAGTTTTATCAACTAAATGTAAGTGTTATCTAGGATGGGAACCTAGAACAGAAAAAAAATGTTAGTGAGAAAACACATGGCATTTGAATGAGGGTGCGGAGTTTGGTGGATAGCAGTGTAATGAACTCCAGGGTAATGTAAGACGTCAACACTAGGGAATAGTGGGTGAGGGGGATATGAGAACTCTCTGTACCAACTTCACAACTTTTCTTTAAATCGAAAACCATTTTAAAAGCAAAAGTTTATCAACAACAACAACAACAACAACATACCAGCCGTGTTAGAAACTACACTCTTCCCCTCAATCAGCTTCCTCCTCACCTTGAGTTTGACTTTGAAGCAGCCAATACACGTGGAAGGAGATGAAACCAAAAAGAGAGCAAGTTTTCCAGCTACACAGAACTGGCACATGGAAATTCCTCAAACGTTTATTAAGGGGGAAAAAATACAATTAAAAATCAGGGGGAGTTGTGGGAGGAAGGTACAGAAATGGAATAGACACCGAACTTTCAAGTGATGTCGCCAGTAGTCTGGCAAAGAAGGTAAGACAGAGGGATTTAAAAAAATCACTATAATACAGGGGAAAAGTGAATTGTACCATCAGTTCTCCAAAAATTTAGCAATATCTGTTCTAACTGGAGGGGTCACATCCATTATTTTAATACAGTCTCCCAAGAGTATCTGGACAGATGTGACTGTTCCCATCTCATAGTTGAGGAGACCCAGGCACAGGGAGGTTAAATGTTTTAGATCTCAAGATCTCCGTGTGTCCTTGAACAGAGATGTTAGCAGACTGCAGGGAAGGTGAATCTGTCCTAAGCCCATAACTCACTTATGGAAGGTAAATGACAAAATAAAAGCTCCCATCTCTAACACCTAAGTATTTACTAATTAGCAAGTGAGGAAGCCTCCAGATGTGCTGCTCTAGCTGACAAGGGGCAGATCTATGAGCTATGCCAGGGGAGAGTATCAAGCCCATCCAGTCTTTTCAAATTCGGAATTCACAGCAACCTGTGTAAATGTGAACATGACTCCCTAGCAAGACAATCTGAACGCGCAGATTTAGATCCATCCACCGAGCCAAGATTTCTAAGCCTTCCCTAGATCCCAACTCAAACCCAAGTGTTCTTTATACCATCTTCTTTCCCCTCTGGCATCTCCCTGCTGGGCTGTCAGGCTCTGTCACAAGCCGGCTTCACCTCCCCTAGCAGGGAGGAAGGGCAGCGCCCGGGTGAAAGCAAAGACCCCTCTTATGGGGTGAAAGCCAGTTCTCCAGCCCTGCGGCTCCGCAAAGCAGCGTGGGGTCTCCACACCGTCCCTGTGTCTCTGCAGAAGTCACATACCTGGCCAAGGACTTGCGGAGATGAGCCAAGAAAAGGGGCTCATGCGATTGTGGTCCCTGGCCGGAAAACTCTTCGGGTTAACCGGCGGTCTAGTGTAACCGGTTTTTAAGAATCTCCTTGAGACTAGGTGCACCTCCCTTGTGCTAGAGCCCTGGGTTCTAAAGGGAAGCACTGCCTGTTTTGCTTCAGATAGTCGTCTCCTCTCTGAATGAAAATGGAGCCCTTTTGCGGTTGTAATAACAGTCCAGAATCCCTCATCATCATCCCTATCCCAGGCAACAATCATAACCTTTTAGACGGGGTTTCCTCTGTGCAAGGTCTAAGCAGTCTGTGTACTATCTTCCTCAGTCTTAAAAAAAAACAAACAAACAAACCACAGTGTCCTGTGGGGAAAGTACTCTTATTAAGAATGTTGTTTTCCAGAGGGAGAAAACAGATTGCCACTAGAAAACACCAGACCCTGATTTACACCCAGATTCAGAGCCAAGCTTAACTGCTTGGTTAAAGCGCCTTCAAAGTTCAGCAGGAGATTTGTGTGTTAATCCCTCATCTGAGTTGGATTCGATTAGATTAGATTAGATTTCCCCACAGGGGCTATGTCACTTTGAGAACAGAACACACACATTCTCGCCACCGTCTCCCCAGGGCTGGACAAGCACCTGTCCACAGAAGGGACACTCAATAACTCTTCATTGACTGGACAATTAACAACACTCCATAGATTGGAAAGTCTTAAAATTTGGAGTCACACAAATTTTTACGCTTACCAAGTAATTGAATTTTAGGCAGATTATGTAATATCTCGGAGCCAGGAAAATGCATAGTAATTCCTTCCTCCCAGGCAACTCTCGAGGACTAATGAGAAAACCTACACAAAACACCAAAGAACTGGCACACTCTGAGATTTCACTGCTGTTCCATGTCAATAGAAATTTCATTTCATTCCCTGTTTCTCTCTCTTCTGACTAGTTTTCTTATTAGAAATCATGTATGTAAATTCAACTTAGCCCCTTGATAAAGTCGGGCTTCCCCACTCCTTGGTCGACCTCCATCTGTGAATATTCTAGAGACACTTTTGGATTCCGGTTTCCTAAACAAAAACAGCATCGCCAGAATCATCAACGGGATCTGTCTGAATGTAGATGATAAGCCAGCGGGATGAGTCTGATCAGTGGAGAGCAGAGATGGGTCGGCTTTCATTTTAGGCAAGAGGAGAGACAAGTGCATTCATGGGAAACAGAAGTTATTGGTTTGGAGGAAAGAGATATTGCAACAAAAGAGGCTATTATGGTTGATGACATGTTTCCACTGTAAAGTACCTCAGAGAGAAGGCTCCTTCTTTATTCCTGGAAAATGAAGCGGCGTGTGCCAGTTAGTCTTCTCAGTTGAAATGTGAGTGCGTGTGTGTGCGTTCCAATCTAAGCTTTTGGCAAATGAAGAAAAATAATCTCAGCCCAGATCACAAGACCAATGTTCTCTAAGGAGAGGGGGAAAAAAAAAAAAACACACGAAAGTTTGCACAAAGATCTTTTTTGTTGCCAAGCACATCCGAAGCTATTTTCCTTCTCTTGCTCCAAGAATTTTCCGTGTTGCTCTCGGCACCAGCCCAGTAGATCTGGACACCATTTCCCACCGATCAGGGAGCTGGCACCGCAGGTGACCAGTGTAATCCAGAATGTGCATGGCCGGGCACTTTGTCGACTCCCAACAGATGTTGCACAAGGCCGTCCAGATTTGCCGTCCTGTCCCTGGCAGCCTTCCTGGTTTTTTCTTCTGAGGTCTGATGCTGCCTTGCAGTACACAGTGTCTGCCTGAAGAGCAGATGTGTTGGAGAGGGCTATTTTTCTAAGCTCATTCTCCACTACTGTGTGCTGATTAAATCCCAGAACGAACGCTGTACGAGCTTCTCGCAAAGAGCAGAGAACAGGGTTTATTCAAAGCTCTCATCTGACCATTTGAAATGCTGCATTTGCTTTCTGTGGGAAAAAATAAATAAATAAAAGCATTTCATTTTACAGTGAAAGTTGTTCTGCTGTGATATGCAAGAGGGGGCACAAAATATGATTCATCTATGGCTGAAAATACTGAAATTGGTCCGAATTACCTTGAAAGGTAACTTCGGGGGCCTATAAAGCACATTAGATATGCTACGAAAAAAAAAAAAGAAAGAAAGAAAGAAAGAGAAAAGAAAGAGAAAGCAAGCAAACAAAACTGGGCAGGTAACACTGCTTTGTCTGAACAGTAACTGTCTGTTCTCTTTCTGAGCTGCCTTCTTTAACCTCTTTGGGAACAGAAGAGCTCCAGAAATGCCAATGTAGAATTTCTCTGGAAAGCACACAGTGGTAAACATTTTCCATAGATGTTCTTCAGCTCTTACCGCCCAGATGCATATTCATGGGTAGAAACTTCAGGAGAAATCAAGAAGCAGCGCCTTTTGTCATTTAACTGATGAGTCTGGATAATTACGTTGTAATGAACGGAGCCCCGATCAGGGCATCTCGAGGAAGGGGCGTGTGAGGATAGGCATGGACTCCAGCCGATGACAGGACTGCTCTCAGGCTAAGCAGCTCGAGGGCCCGCCTGCTCTCCTGTGTCTCCCTCAGGGGCTTCACAGCCTGGACCTCGCGGTAACCCTTCTGCCCTGCGAAACTCCTGCGCGTCCTCCCTCTGCTGGACTTCTCCCCTGTTCTCTACCCTGGAGACCAAATACGCCTGGAGTTAGCTTCTGCATACTCATCTGTCGGTGCTGCACACGTTGCAGAGAAATGAGCAAAAGCTGGGTGTCCTGAAACTGCTGTTCCCTCAGTCAGTTTCAGCTTCCAGGTGTCTCACACACCGCGCCATCTCCCTGCACCACGTGTAATTCTATCATTGTAAGGCACATGTTTTCAGCAAAACACGGCCCCGAAATGCAAGCCAACTCCTTCATCTGGCACTCTACTGAAAACGCACCACTCTGTTCCAAAGCTCTAGAAAACTCACGCTGTGTTGAGCTTACCGAGCAACCGTATGCTGGTCCCAACGGGACACCATTTTAAGGGATCTTCAAGGGTAGGTTTGACAGCCTGTAACACCAACTGCCTTTAGGGGCCAGCCTCTACTACATGACTGACTGTACCTCTTTTCCGCAGTCTGAGATCGCTGGCCACGGATGCACTCCCACAGAATTTCTTGTTTTCCAAATAACATCACAGATTCACAGTTCTCAATCCCAAATTCTGAAGGAGAGTATGCCTGGTTTATTTCATTTTTTATTCCAGCAAATAAACCCTCATATGCTGACCGGCATCAAGGTTTCCTGTCCGTAGATCAAGTGTGGATCCCCAGTTCAATCTCCTGGGGCATGAGGAGAGAGGCATGGCTCTGGCTGCCTACGATCAGGATTATAAACTTGGCCGTTTTGTATAAAAACCTACGGGAAAGGCCCTTGTGATATCATCAAGCAAAATGTTTCCATTTTTAGAAGTTTTAGTGAATTGGCCATAAAAAGGCAATAAGACCACCTTTAAAGGTGAATGTTTATTTCATAGAAAGGTATGCAGCACAAATTATCACATTCAGATGGCTCCGTGTCATTAGCACGTATGTAAAGAAAGAAGCTGGAGGAAACAGTAAAGTACTCTTCATATTTAAATGCAAATTAATTGATGAAATAGCTACTTAATTAACAAGCCAATACTAGATGCCATGGGAAATATAGGGTATTAGACGTGGAATGTGCCCAAAGAATTCTCTTCCCTCTTTTTTTTTTTTTTTTGCTTTTCTTTTTCAGAATTTTCAGAGAACGGTGAAGGATGTATTCTAGATCAGCACTACTACAAAGTAGGACCTGAGAGGGCGCCTGGCTGGCTCAGTCCGCAGAGCACCAGGCACTTGATCTCAGTGTCATGAGTTCAAGTACCACATTGGACCTAAAGCTTACTTTAAAAAAATAATAATAATTCAAGGTAGAACCAGATAGCGACGCAAACAGAGATATGGACCTAATGCTTTGGGAAACTGGAAGTATGAGCTATAATTTCTAGCTGGCGAGAATTTGCAAAGGAAGGAATAATTGACGGTAAATAGGAACCACACTCAAAAACGTGGAGGAGAAGGTAATTCCAGGCTAAGGCAGTCATGGGAACACTTAATATTGGAGCACCGAGTGCGTGAAAGAGGACTGAGTACAATGAGTTTGGGTTAAAAGTATATGAAATTTGGGGGCGCCTGGGTGGCTCAGTTGATTAAGCATCTGCCTCCGGCTCAGGTCATGATCCCAGAGTCCTGGGATCGAGCCCCGTATCAGGCTCCTTGCTCAGAGGGGAGCCTGCTTCTCCCTCTGCCCCTCCCCCTGCTCATGCTCTCTTTCTCTCTCTCTCTCTCTCTCTCTCTCTAAGTATATGAAATTTTGATAGCCTGAAGAGGCAAGGTGTTTATACCTTATCCAAAAGTCCTGGGAGCCCAGAGCAGCAAAGTAGTGGAATCAAAACCATGTTCCATGTGATAAATCCGACAGATTTAAGAGAGCAGAAAATAGAGGTGGGCAAACAATTTAAGAACTTACTGCAATTTTACTTGTAAGGAACTTATCCAACAGAAACACAACTCCGGTATACAAAAATATTTATTGCATTTTTTATAGTAGAGAAAAAAGAAGAAATCATTTCAATGCCAATTAGCGGGATATTTTAACTGAATAATTGTTCATCCATGCAACAGAATACTGTATTAAAAAGACTGAGGTATTTTGATACAAGGCCAAGTATCTCTAATATATTCTGAAGTGAAAAGAGGGAAATTGCAAAAAAGTATATTGTCATCATGATTTAAAAAAAAAAAAGAAGACTTTTCGTGCACAGTAAGAGGAAAGTTTGAGACTGTGGAGTTAGTGAGGCAAGGTTAGAAATCTGATTTGGTCACTTATCAGGTAATACAACAGGGACTGCATGAGAAAATTTATATGGAACGCAGAACTCCCTGCTGGCTCATAGTAGTTCCTCAATAAATACTCGCTACTTTGTGATGCATATATTGATGTGAATAGATGACACTGAGAGATGGAGGTAATATAAATATGTCATAAATAAAGCATAAGGAAATCAGGGGAAAAAAACACCATCACAGTTAACAACAGTTGGGCAGGGATATTAGAGAAAAGGAAACCTTCAAGTTTTATCTTACTCATTTTTTTTTGTTTGTTTCAATTCGTTACCCAAAAAGCATGAATATGAATCATTCTTATAATTAAAAAGAAGTTGAATACTGACTCTAGAGAAAAAAGAGGGTATGATCTGAACTTCTATCTCAGGGGGAAAGGAAAAAGGTAGGTAAGAAATACACCTCTAAGTTGACTCAAGAGAAAGAGCTTACCCACTGAGTGGAAATAAAGGCAAAGAAGAGGAAGAAATTAAAGATGACACAGACGCTTGGAGCCTTGAAGCCTAAAAGAACCGCGGGGCCTCCTGACAGCAGAGGGGGAGGAGGGCTTTGGAAGCAAAGCCACAGCGGTTCTGTACCCCATTAATTGACGGTTATGTAATGCTTACAGTCATTCACTCTCTCTGTGAAGAGTTCCCCTGGCAGTTTTCCCTCCTTAACTGAAGACAGACCTGGACTAGGAAGGAAAAACGTTTCTAAGGTTATTGTTTTCTTTTTTGTCCTAGTGGGGCCAGTGTTGCAGTGTTGGGCCATCCGAACAGGTGTGTAGAGGTCTCTCACTGTTTTAATTTATAATTCCCTGATGACGTACGCAACTTTGAACAACTTCTCATAGGTTCATTTGCCATCTGTGTGTATCTTTGGTGCGGTATCTGCTCGGGTCCTTGGCCCCGTTTTTACGCAGGTTGCTTATTTTCTTATTGTTGGGTTTTAAGAGTTGGTCATATATTTTAGATGCTAGTCCTTTAACAGATATATCTTTTGCAAATATTGTCTTCCAGTCTGTGGCTTGTCCTCATTCTCTTGAGATTGTCTTTTGCAGAGCAGAACTTTTAATAAAGTGTAGCTTATCAACTATTTCTTCCATGGACCATGCCTTTAATACTATCTCTACAGTCATTGCCATACCCAAGGGCAACCTAGTCAGGTTTCCGTTAAGACGAATCCTCTATTTTCCTAGAAATATTTCAAAGAACCTAAAATCTGATTTTGCCTAAAGGACAAATTCTGTCTTAATTCTGAAACTTTTTACGTTTTCCTATAGATCACATCCATTCACAGCGTTAGTTCTATTAAGGGAGCATTATTTCTAAGCCCCAAATCTTGAGAGCAGCTTCTCTGCTCATCAAGTCACTGTGATATCAAACATCTAGATGCTTAAAAGAAGATTCTGTCAATTAGCCAGATGTTTCCAAATGTTCAGCTACTTGGCACTGTGTGTACAGCTGGTTTCAGAAACATCTAATTGACTGATAGAGCCTTTTTACTTTTCATCCACATGTTGGGTATCAGGTAAACACACTACCTTCATTTTAACATCTTTACTAGTTCCAGGCATGTAATCACACAAATGACAACGAAAGTTTCAGATTAAACAAGGCAGGGCTGATTGTAAGTGATCACAGATGCTGCTTTAAGCCCATTAACTAAAAGATCTAGTGAAAGAACAGATTCTTCTGCATACAGGCAAGTAAAGAATCTAATTATCAACTGCATTGGGGGTTGTTTTTTTTCTGTTACTGCATTACCCTCTGCAAGTCTGCATTCAGATTTCGAATCTTTTATTTATGAAGTTGTCCCTTGGCATGCCAAGTGATGGTAACAATTTGATGAACAATTTTAGGCTCCAGGTTCTTGGCGTCTTAATTTGTCCACATAATAGACAGACAGTTGTTGCATTGGAGTAACTGATAATACAGGATATGGAAGGACAATCTCGTCCTTCCACTGCACCGGATTACAGTGCGTTTGACCTGTAGCGCTGCAGTCTTTGCACTGGAGTAGATTAGGACAAAGATGAAAGACGCTATGTGGAACATTATAAGCAAGCCTGTAAAGATATAGTGTGTTCCGTATATAAGAGTTGAATGAATACAAACTGTATTAGTCAGGGTTCTCCAGAGAAACAGAACCAATAAGATACATATAGATACATCTAAAAGAAGATGTATTAAAAAGATTGGCTTATGCAATTATGGAAGCGAGAAGCCCCACCATCTGCGATCTGCAAGCTGGACCACCAGGAAAGCCAGGGGTGCAACTCGATCTGAGTCCAAAGGCCTGAGAACCAGGAGAATAATGGGGTAAGTCTCAGTCTGAGTCCAAAAGCCTGAGCACCAGTGTCCATGAGAAGGAGAAGATGGATGTCTCGGCTTAAGCAGAGAGAAATAATGTGCCCTTCCTCCACTTTTTTGTTTTATCTGCACCCTTCAAGGATTGGATGGAGCCCACTCATGTTGGGAGTGGTCATCTGCTTTACTCAGTTCACAGATTCGAAAGTGAATCTCTTCCAGAAACAGCCTCACAGATACACCCAGAAATAATGTTCTACCAGCTGTCTGGGTATCCTTTAGCTCATTCAAACTGACACATAAAATTAACCGTCACATAAAGTAAGTTAGAATTCTATCAACTCAGATTGGGCAGGTGGGGAAAGGAATGGAGACTGGAAATGTGGCAAGGTATGACAGTCAAGAAGACTTCTAAGAGAAGATGAACTGTGACATAATTCTTGAGAGAGACCTTCATGTGTCTCTTTCAGCTGTGGTGTGTAATTGAAAACTAGGAGTAGAATTAATGTGAAAAGGGCCAATTCTAGGCCGCCCTGGCTCATGGTACACTTGCACACTGCATCTTTCCTGGCAAATCAAAGAACACTGGGTCTGATTAATAGCCCCTGACTCCTTCCTACTTTTACTCCACTGCTGCTCTTGGGTCCCTAATTCCAGTTTTTTCATTTCTACAGCTTGAAACTAATTTTGACCAATAAAGTTTTGCTGCCCGTTCAGATGCCTATCGCCATCAGTGTCTAAGACAATCCAGCCTGGACAGGACAACCAGAGGACCATGGCGTTCGGAGATCCAGGCAATTGAGGGTCTCCACCTGCTTCAGTGTTCTGGCCTGTGGAAAGGTCAGCGCTAGCAGATTTATCTTTATGGGGGCACTACTTGCCAACAGTAGTAAAGTTCACCTCTTAAAACAGGAGCATCTGCAATAAGCTTCAGTTTAGTCTATCCCTGGGGAGCCGGGCCTCTTGGTCTACCCCAATCAGTTAAAATGAGAATCAGCTGCAGAGAGCAGCGACCTAACACCGTCCGCAGACTGGGCACAGTAGGGAAGAAAGCGTTAGCAGCACGAACGTACTCCGGAAGAGCAAGAAAGCAGTCATCTGGTGTGGACTGGCCGTGACAGTGTGATGTCCTGAGCAGACTGCATCATTTGAACAATCACACTTTTACACAAAGCAGAGATACAGTTCAAAGATCAGAATACGGTTCTTCACAAGGGATTTCAGCTGCCACCTAGTGACCGGGTCTCATCACCTAGGAACCCCTAGAGTGGAGAGTAGACAGTTATCTTTTTGATGTGAATAATCTTTCTAAATCCAGAGCCAACCCTCTCTAGAACAGCCTCAGAGAGCAGAACAGTCTATCCTGAATGTTTGCTTAATAAAAGCTGATACAGGGACGCCTGGGTGGCTCAGGTGGTTAAGCGTCAGCCTTCGGCTCAGGTCATGATCCCAGAGTGCTGGGATCGAGCCCCACATCGGACTCCCTGCTCCGTGGGGAGCTTGCTTCTCCTTCTGCCTGCCACTCCCCTGCTCGTGCTCTCTCTCTGATAGATAGATAGATAGATAGATAGATAGATAGACAGATAAAAGCTGATACAATCTCAAAAACAAAAGAAAGAAAGAAAGAAAGAAAGAAAGAAAGAAAGAAAGAAAGAAAGAAAGAAAGAAAGAAAGAAAAAGAAAGAAAGAAAAAACTTCAAGGGCAAAGGCAAACAGAGACTGATGCAGCAGTCATGGGAGGGCACATGCACTACCTGACAAGAGAATATAGATATGAAAAAAAAAATAACTTATTTTTTGAGCTCTCAGCACATGCCAGGCCCTGTATAAGATGCTTTCCATAAAGCACATCATTTAATCCTAAAATTGCACTCCAGAGTAAGTACTATTAGTACGTTTCCTGTATAGATGAGAAAAAATGCTCAGGAAGTTTAAAGAACTACCTAAAGCCACACAGAACATCACTCGTGTGCTGTGCTGACTTAGCCACCCCGGAACCACAATGCCTACAGTCCCTGCCACGTGTGCTTCAGGTTCAGGCCGGACACAACAAACATCAGCTACATCTCGGCAACACGGAAACACCAGGCATGTTAGTTTGGTTTGAGAGAGAGGCAGAGGATTACTGTTTGTTCTTACTTTTTTCCAGTCTGAGTCCATGTCCTACCCCTGAAGCAATGGCCACAGAGCCACCGATTTTCCACAGACTCCTACACCAGCGCCCCCGCCCCCCAACCCTCCCCAGTAGCTGGACATGCCTAGCTTCCTGCAGGCTCCAACTTACCCACCTGCCATACGGATTCACCCGTGCCAGGGACTTTTCTCCGATCCCTTTTGGACCCTTTCTTCCCCAGATCCACCCACTGAGTAAGGTTCACATTCTGTTCTCTGATAGTTACAATGATTCTCTATCTGTAAGTAAGCAGTAACATACACAGAATTAACAAGTGGTAGAGCCTGGATTCTCATATAGAGCCTTATGGCTGGGCTCCAGAACCATCCACCATCAGGGGCCATACCTCTTCGTAAAGCAATATTGGGACTTGTTAGAATTCTTCTTTATTTTACTAAGAAGGAAAAAAAAAGAGGAAACTATTTATAGTAGTTTTCTCCCATGGATATCTAGTTATACACAAAGCTCCCTAATATATTGGTAAGTAAGGATATAAAATGTACACGTGAGATGCCATTGGTGAATTGCTTCTTGTGATTAAACCTTACTGAAATGACAGAAATTGAAATGCCTTGTCTTGTAGCGGAGCTAGCATAAATGATTCCGTTCATCTAAATCAAGTTTCTTTCACCCAAAGCATTCACGAAGGTCTCATGCCTGCAGTTATAGTGCCTAGTATTTTTTTTTTTTAAGATTTTATTTATTTATTTTAGAGAGAAGGGGGAGAGCACAGAGGAAGAGGGAGAGGGAGAAGCGGACTCCCCACTAAGGAAAGAGCCTGATGTGGGACTCGATCCCGGTACCTGGGAACCATGACTTGAGTCGAAGGCAGACACTTAACCGGCTGAGCCACCCGGGCGCCCCATGCCTAATGCTCCTATGCACAGAGTATTGTGCTGTGCGTCACGGAAGTGCCTCAAGGTACCGGAGCTTGACAGGCGCGGGTAGGCAGAGGCCGTGTGAGAAGATTGACTCATCGTCTGCAGAAGGCCTGCATTCTCTCCCATTCACAACCATTTCCATGATTGCTGAAGCCAGTTTTTCTGATGCCACCACATTTCCTAGAGCCGCTGCCCTCTCGTCTTTCCTGGGTCCAAATCATCAAGAGCTATGCTTGAGTCAGGTTCTCCTGTGTTCCAGGAACACACCTCACCTGGCAGTTGTGTTTTCCAGCACACATTTCTGGTGATCTTCCTTCTCTCTAAAAACATCAAAGCCATAAACACTATTTTTTAGAAAGACAAATAAAGCAAACTACACTACCTCTTCAGTCAGGCACAGGTGTTATCGGAGGAAATATGAAAACTAAGAGGAAGCATTGAAGATAAAGTTCAATAAATATCTACAAGATGGAGTTCAATAAAACACTTGCTTGTATCTGGAAATATTTTGATTTCAGAAGTGCTTGTACCCTCACTCATCTTCAGGACTGACTCCTTTTGTTAAGTATGTCTGGCCAGATATATATATAGAATAATCCAAATAGAAAAGGGATAGAGATAGAATTCTTGCACCTGTAACATAAAGCCAACTTGTACCAGAGCGCTTCGCGCCACACGTGGTGTTCTAGGCTTTGAGGTCCTGCACTGGAACTTTTCTGTTTTTAATCATAATAACAGCGACCATCTGTGGGGTCCCAGCCCTTTGCTAGACTCTAAGCTGGCTGCTGGAAATTAGAGTTTGATACAGCTTGAGTAGTTGCCAATTTTGAAAAATGGAGATGTGCTCAACTTCACGAATTAGCTACAAGAATATTTTCCATAGCCTCCTCCCAACAAAGATGTAACCAACCCCAGAAGAAAGCTCTTGCCTTGTTATTTTCTCTACTTTACAAGTGAGGAACTGAAACGCAGGCTCAGAGACACACGCTAGCTAGCTGTCTGTCGGAGCGCCAAAGCTCAGAACCGAGATTTGCCCCAGATAGAGCGTCTTTGACTACAAGTTCTGTACCCTTTTCATATTTCTCCCTATGTATTTAGAAATGCTCTTATTAAGTTGGGTCATCAAAGACTCAAGTATCAGCCAAGACGTATCATTTGAAAATTAAAATTTGCAAGCTGCCGTCAGCTTCGATTAATGTCCTATGCCACGTTGGTGATTCTAACTTTCAAAGCTAAAGAGAAAATGATGGTTCTTTAGCTTAAGAAGTCCCTACAAAAGGATATTCAGACACAAGGTTGAACACATGAGCTCTACAATAATAAACCTATTGAGAAATGATCTATGTAAACAATATGCTGTTTTCTCTGCTTTTCAGAACGCTCTTCCTTAATTGTCTGGCTCAGTCCCCTTCGGTTAAGCACTCCGTTTAGATTCACTGCTCCGGTGAAAATCATGACGACTATTATACTAGATTATATGCTAATAACTATGCAACTATTCCCTCAGACAAATAATAAAATTCTCATGAAGATTTAGGACAGAACTATTATAAAATAAAATGTGGAGAAAATGAAGATCATTTCACTTCATGGTGGTGAAGCAATATTTTCCATCATTTAAGTATCTGATCTGGGACTTGTAAAGGTAAAACATAAAAAGGCTATTACTCATAGACCAACAATGAAGTAAAAAACAGAATAAACATTGTGACATTCTGCTAAAAATACAATGATGAAGACTTTGACATCTAGAACTTCTACCAGGACATACACCAGTGAACTATGAGCTTCTTGACTGCAGCTACCATGTCTCAACTCCGTGTCGTCAGACACATGGTAAATATCTTATAAATATTCGGTAAATAAAATGAATGGGATTTTTAAAAAAGATTTTATTTATTTATTCAACAGAGACAGAGACAGCCAGCGAGAGAGGGAACACAAGCAGGGGGAGCGGGAGAGGAAGAAGCAGGCTCATAGCGGAGGAGCCTGATGTGGGGCTCGATCCCATAACGCCATGAATGGGATTTTAAATAAAAGTTTGTAACATCTGCGAGACAGGCATTTCAGGTTCGAAAAAGTACATTTCTTTTTCTTTTTTTAATGTGTATTTATTTATTTAAGTAATCTCCATGCCCAATGTGGGGCTGGAACTCATGACCCCAAGGTCAAGAGTCACACGCTCCTCCGACTGAGTCAGCCAGGTGCCCCTCAAAAACTATGATTCAATGTATAAATTACATAAATGTTAGAAATATCTGAATTCTTTTTTGGGGTCATAGGAAGTCAGAATACTGTGATGGGTTAAAAAATAAATAAATAAATAAGCTTCAGAGTCTGAAAGATCTTTATTCAAATCCTAGCACACGACTTATTATACATAAGATTTTTCACAAGTTACTATGTCTTTTTTTCATTGCGGGTAAAATGAGAAAAATATGACCACCAAACACTGGGCTCCTCAAAGTGGAGGATTGTGGGGACTGGTCACCCGGGGAAACCCACGGACTTAATTCCAATTTGGAAAAGCTACTACACTGGACTACTTAGTTATTTCTGGAAATCAAGATTTAATTAAAAGTAGGCAAAACATATTGTACCATTTTGTGACTGTCATACCAAAACCCAAGCAGAAGCCAGCTGGCTTTAAAGGTATAAATGATGCAACTGGAAACACTTTTCTTAGTTGCAATGAGTAATAGCTTATAGGTCACTTCAGTTAGTTTATTCTCCAATACACCCACCCCCAATACAACAATGTCCCGTTAAAGGAAATCTCAGTCTACTGTGGTATTTTGTGTGACCTAGGTCTTGGATCTTATCCAATGCAATTTTATTGTCAAAATTCCAGAAGGAACTTACAATAAGGTAACATTTTTTTCACCTATAAAATGGTCCCACTTCAGAAGCAGCCCCCAAAGATTTTACAGGCTTATCACTGAAAAAGGAATTGATTCCTAAGACATACAGCCACACCACTAACATCATACACAAAATAACCATAAAAAAACAATATTCCTAAGACATACAGCCACACCACTAACATCATACACAAAATAACCATAAAAAAACAATAGGCAACTGAGCTAAGTACATTGAGACAAGCTAGGGAAAAGGATTCCTATAAATTCAGTGAAACATCTTCCTCCTTCTATTAGATCTATTGGAGAGAAAGAACGTTCCCAGCAGTATCCCAGAAAATAGTGGCTATAAACAAAAAGATAGGGCAGGTTGAAATTGGACTCCATGGAAATTCACTTTTAATGACACTTCAGGTTATTTTCAGTAAATTGGCACATTTATGAACTCAATCAATCCTTACCAGGGGACCCGATCAAATAAGGAAATACCAGTTCTTGACTTTCATTAATAACTCATGAGAAAGCTTTTTAATGGAACATATTACTTCCAAGTCTTTGCCTCACTGACAGATCTTCCTTCTGCCTTTTTCTTATCGTAACACTATCAGTTAGCACCTGTTGAGCCAGATGTTCCCTGGGCCTGAGCTGCACGCGGAGGGGAGAGAGCAGCCTGGGACACTGCTAAGCAGATGGCCAGGTGTTCTAGCAGGTTCCGGGCTAGCGATGATCCCAGTAACCAGACTGCTCGTGGCTCCTGTAGCTGCCTGAACATCTTGGTTAAGGACTACGGGAGGCCTTGGAAAAGCTCCTTTGGGTTTTGCATTGGTCACGCAGCTTAAGGGAGGAATTTGGGGGGAGGGGGGCTAGACTGCCTGAGTTGGGATTCCACTGCTTACCAGCTGCTTGAAGTGGAATTTATTTCTTAACCTAGAGCATGCCTCCATTTTCTCACCTACAAAAGGAAAGCTCGTAACTTCATCCCTTGAGGCTGTTGCTAGAGTCAGAGGAGACAACATATTCCAGGGCTTAGCATGGTGCCTGGTACATTGTGAGGGCTCGGCAAGGGTAAGATGCTCGAGGTGGCCAGGATGGTGGCCACGACTGCAGAGGTGCTGACGGTAGTAGGAGTACTTAGGAGAAAGACATTATAAAGTGCAGTGTATGGCCTAGCATTAAAGGGCACGAAAAGACTCCAGATCAAGTCAGTAAGATGAGGATCCAAAGCCTCATTCAAACTTTTGAAAACACTAAGCATTTTAAGTATACTGTACAGCCTTCGATAGGCTTGGACTTAGTACAGTGGTACTTAGTCCCCATCTCAGAAGATTATGAAGACTCAGTGACTTTACTGATTACCTACTACGTGCCACGTATTTTAAACTCATTTTCTTATTTCGTCCTCACAGCAATCCAGCAAGGTATTATCTCTACTTTATGAACGAAGAAACCAAGTCTCCGAAAGTTCGGTTTTCTCAGGGCCACAGTTGTAGGGTATGGTAGAGAAATAGCCCATGGTGAAGTTAATCTGACTTCAAATCCGGAACTCTTCCCAGCAAGCTGCGAGTCACAGTCCTTATGGACACGAGAGGCCCCAGGACAGTGCTCGCTCCTGGTAGTTACCGAGTAAGTCAAGCTCTCGTCCCCAACCCTAAGTCACCCTGGGTGTGTGCCCATGGAGGACTCAGGAAATGCCCAGATAGGCCCAACACATCTCTCTGCTACCAGGCAGGACTTTCTGGATGTGGCAGAAATCCATTGCCAACTATCTTTATCTCTGACGTTACTTAGTATAACTTGCAGTAATTTTTATATTTACTTACTTTATTTTATATTTACTCTGTCTCCTTCCCAAACTAGAATACAAGCTCCACGAGGTTAGGGACTGGTCTCTTGCCCTCACCTATACCTTTAAAAATCTTGGTTAGATAAGTGAATACATTTTTGAAACAGCACTTAGAGACCCATGGTGATCTTTTTCCCAGGTAATTTATATGGAACACTCTAGCTGGACAGAATGTACACCACGATTTAAAAATCTTGGTTGACTTCTAGCCCCAATGAGAAAGGTGAGAAATTCTGTAATGTCCTCAAAAACCATAGGTTTAATTAGAAACCCCCCGTCTTGGTAGTGGCTTTTTAAAAATAACAGCACACTTTCATCTCCCTAATAAGTGAGACTCTTTCACCCATTCAGCACGACACACCAGGAAGCTTCTCACACTCATTTTTTTAGGTCAATAAGCAGGGCAGAATTACATACACAAGCCCCACTTCGAATTCGTTCACAGTTCATTTGTGTTATTCGCACGATTGGTTTTCAGTCTTTGGCCTTACAGGGACAAGACGATTCCTTTAACATTACTACACCTGGGCTGTGTGTTTGGAAAGAATATCTAAGATCGTACGGATACTCTCTCCCTGTGGATCTATTTTGACTCCAAGCAGTCGGTTTACTGCATATTTCTCTCAACTTGATAGAGTGCAAGTAGGTGAGTATTTTCAGATGATTCGTCAATATCAACTGATGTTTTCTTGTCACAGATAAACAGCTTGTGCCATGAATCAATAGTGTGTCAGCAATACTGTCACAATCCCCCCTAATGTGTGTGCAGTGTATTGACAGCAGATATATTACCGTGAATGTCTGCAAATGTTAAACAGCTAAGCTATTTATGGGCCACCACTCCGTCCCTCTTTACAAACTAGGGCATTTGTTTCGGTGGCGGCCAGGGAACGTGACCGAGGCTGGGCGGCTTGCACAACGGCAGACGGCTCCATTCCGTCCCATTCCAGCTGTGAGCTTTTGTTGAACCAATGAGCTGAAATCCATCTAGGCTGCGTGGCTTTGATTACACAGCTGTGCCCAAAACGGCACGCTCATGTTTTCATTCACATCAAAGTTATATCATGTCCTGGCCCAGGGCCTCCAGAATCCATACTCTGTATATCCCAACACTGGCCACCGGCATGCCAAGCTAGAATGCTCCCAGCTCAGATTTCTAGGTCACATAGACTCTCCCAAACGGGTTTCCATCGCCAGAGCTACCAGGACAACATCTCTCATCCAAACAGAGAAGTCTTCAGGGGCAAGTGGAATCCCAGAACCCAGACAGACATCTTGCACAACCTCTATAGGGGACAGTACAGTGTTATCATTTACAGTTTGGGCTTTCAAATTGGACTAATCTTATTTCCAGTCCTTTCCGTCACTACCTCTGTGATCCTGAGCAAATCATGTAGTCTCTGTTTCCTGATTTTAGAACGGGGATCACAGTAAGAGAACTTGGTTATTAGGAGGACTTAATGAAATATTACATATAAGAGAGTCAATCCAAAGATTGGCACTAAATATCTTCTCAAAACCTGTTAAGTATTATTAGAAAAAATGAGCAAGATAAAAAAAAAAAAGAAAACATGAGAACAAGATTTCAATGAATTGTGTGTCCCATTGAAAGACTGAACTGGTGGGGCGCCTGGGTGTCTCAGTTGGTTAAGCATCTGCCTTCGGCTCAGGTCATGATCCCAGAGTCCCAGGATTGAGTCCCGGGATCGAGTCCTGGGATCGAGTCCCAGGATCAATCAGGCTCCCTGCTTTGCGGGTAGTCCGCTTCTCCTTCTCCCCCTCCCCCCTGCTCGTACACACTCTCTCTCTCTCAAATAAATAAATAAAATCTTTAAGGAAAAAAAAAAGCAAGATTGAACTGGTAATGTTGTTCTCATGTGCAAATGAACACATATGCCTTGACTTCATGGGATAAATGCCATCTCCATTCTACTTTGTACAGATATTAGAATTTTTATGCTTTAGGGGCGCCTGGGTGGCACAGCGGTTAAGCGTCTGCCTTCGGCTCAGGGAGTGATCCCGGCGTTATGGGATCGAGCCCCACATCAGGGCTCCGCCACTATGAGCCTGCTTCTTCCTCTCCCACTCCCCCTGCCTGTGTTCCCTCTCTCACTGGCTGTCTCTATCTCTGTCAAATAAATAAATAAAATCTTAAAAAAAAAAAAGAATTTTTATGCTTTAGAATATTAGTAAGGCATGGGGTGCCTGGGTGGCTCGGTCGTTAAGCGTCTGCCTTCGGCTCAGGGCGTGATCCCGGCGTTATGGGATCGAGCCCCACATCAGGCTCCTCTGCTATGAGCCTGCTTCTTCCTCTCTTGCTCCCCCTGCTTGTATTCCCTCTCTCGCTGGCTGTCTCTATCTCTGTGTCAAATAAACAAATAAAATCTTAAAAAAGAAATAAAGAATATTAATAAGGCAAAGAATAAAACCCTTCCAGAATCCAAAGCATGAAAGCTTGTTTTAATAGAAACTATCAGCTGATTGACATTTGATATGTACCGGTAACAGTGTCTTCTTCAGTCACTTTGATTCCTTTGTTAACATACAGACCCAAGAAAAAATCCGGGCAAACAATAAACTACTTCTGCAAAGGTCTATGCTCCTTCGACACCAAGCTTTTTACCAGAATTATAAATGTATTCTACACACTCACTTGTCTCAAGATCACTATGAGGTAAGTAGGTCAGGAGGTAATGTTCCCCTCCCTCGAGTGAAAGGAGCAGTGCTCACAAAAATAACCTGGCCAAGTGCAGGCACGTAACACTACCGTACAGCCAGGCCGGGGGGACCTGCTCCGGGTTCCACGCTTCGGGGGGACCTCAGTGATACAAACACATGCCAGCAAAATTGAAGGATGCAAAGGCCCTCAGAATCCAGCACTCACACCTGGCACCGTGTCACCCTAAAGATCGAGGCTGCTGAGGGTCGCTGCTCAGGCCAGAGACGCAGCTCTCTCCACTTTCTTGCCCTAGTCCCTCTAAACAGGCAATTAGGTCCCAAAGCTGTGACGCTTGTGGCTGCCTGCTGCTGCTGTTGGAGACAGACCGGGCTTCAGAGGGAGGGCGGGACCTGAGCAGCAGCAGCGCTTAGGTAAAAGGAAAGGCAAATGAATTAACCTGTCAAATCCTTTGTCTCAGAGAGTGTGAAAACAGTAGATTCCTGCGCTACAAAGTATCCTTTCCTCAGAGCCAGTCCATTTTCCCCCTTAGATTCATAGTTCCAGAGGTACTTAGGAATTAGTGCCTTATTCACAATGTGGGGACCGAGGAAGATTCTGCCGTATTAAACAACTCCTATTACAACTGAATTCCCATAGCGTTATACCGGTGCTTCCCTCGTCAGTTAGATGATTGAACGCTAGAATTGTAAACAGTGTAATTAACATAAAACGATTTAATAAGAGGTAATTACATTTCCAAAATGTAATTAAAATTAAATTACAACTTTTTAATGTAAATAACTATTTTTAAGCATTGATGTGCATTATTAATAATTTGAATTTTCCCTTTTAATTTTCACAATTTTGCCTAATTTAGAAAAAATTAACTTTGAAGGCATGTGGAAGATATTTTATAGTTCATGACTTTTTTCATTTATTGTAATTTACGTTTTTGAGGAGAATGCAATCAAATTGTGGACATTTTGGATATAATCATATTTTTAACCTTTAAACAGTGTCTGTTACAGAACAAAATTATTTGGAAAAGTCTTGATTAGAACAGCATTGCTAAAAAATAGAAATGGAAGGAAAACTTCCAAACTCATTCGATGAGACCAGCATTACCTTGATCCCAAAACTAGACAAAGACCCCATCAAAAAAAGGAGAATTACAGACCAATATCCCCGATGAACATGGATGCCAAAATTTTCACCAAGATACTAGCCAGTAGGACCCAACAGTACATTAAAAGGATTATTCACCACGACCAAGTGGGATTTATTCCTCAGCTGCAAGGGTGGTTTAACATTCACAGATCAATCAATGGGATAACGCATGTTAAAAAAAGAAAGGACAAGAACCATATGATCCTCTCAATTGATGCAGAAAAAGCTTTTGACAAAGTACAGCACCCTTTTTTGATTAAAACTCTCCACAGTGTAGGGATAGAGGGAACATCTCTCAATATCATAAAAGCCATCTTCAAAAAGCCCATTGTGAATATCATTCTCAGTGGGGAAAAACTGAGAACATTTCCCCTAAGGTCAGGAACATGGCAGGGATGTCTGCTAGCACCACTGCTGTTCAACATAGTACTAGAAGTCCTAGCCTCAGCAGTCAGACAACAAGAAGAAATAAAAGGCATCCAAATAGGCAAAGAAGTAGTCAAACTCTCACACTTTGCAGATGACATACTCCATGTGGAAAACCCAAAAGACTGCACCCCAAAATTGCTAGAACTCATACAGGAATTCAGCAACGTGGCAGATATAGAACCAATGCAGAAAAATCAGCTGCATTTCTATACACCACCAATGAGACAGAAGAAAGAGAGATTAAAGAATCAATCCCATTTACAATTGCACCAAAAACCATAAGATGCCTAGGAATAAACCTAACCAAAGAAGTAAAGCATCTGTACTCTGAAAACTATAGAACACTTACGAAAGAAACTGAGGAAGACACAAAGAAATGGAAAAACATTCCATGCTCGTGAATTGGAAGAATAAATATTGTTAAAATGTCTATGCTACCCAGAGCAATCTACACATTGAATGCAATCCCTATCAAAATACCAACAACATTTTTCACAGAGCTGGAACAAATAATCCTAAAATGTGTATGGAACCAGAAAAGACCCTGAATAGTCAGAGGAATGTTGAAAAAGAAAACCAAAGCTGATGGCATCACAATGCCGGACTTCAAGCTCTATTACAAAGCTATAATCATCAAGACAGTATGGTACTGGCACAAAAACAGACACACAGATCAACAGAACAGAAGAGAGAACCCAAAAATGGACCTTCAACTCTATGGTCAACTAATCTTCAACCGAGCAGGAAAGAGGACACTCTCTTCAATAAATGGTGCTGGGAAAATTGGACAGCCACATGAGGAAGAATGAGCCTGGACCATTTCATTTGCTTACACCATATACAAAGATACACTCAAAATGGATGAAAGAGCTAAATGTGAGACAGGAGTCCATCAAAATCCTAAAGAAGAACACAGGCAGCAACCTCTGTGACCTCGACCACAGCAACTTCTTGCTAGACACATATCCGAAGGCAAGGGAAACAAAAGCAAAAATGAACTATTGTGACTGCATCAAGATAAGAAGCTTCTGCACAGCATAGGAACAGTCACCAAAACTAAAAGGCAATCTACAGAAGGGGAAAAGATATTTGCAAATGACACATCAGTTAAGGGGCTGGTATCCAAGATCTATGAAGAACTTAACCAAACTCAACACCCAAAAACAAATAATTCAGTCAAGAAATGGGCAGAAAACATGAGCAGACATTTCTCCAAAGAAGACATACAAATGGCCAACAGACACATGAAAAAATATTCCACGTCACTTGGCAAAAGGGAAATACAAATCAAAACCACAATGAGATACCACCTCACACCAGTCAGAATGGCTAAAATTAAGACAGGAAACAACAAACATTGGCGAGGATGTGGAGAAAGGGGAACTCTCTTACACTGCTGGTGGGAATGCAAGCTGGTACAGCCACTCTGGAAAACAGTATGGAGGTTCCTCAAAAAGTTAAGAATAGAGCTACCCTACGACCCAGCAATTGCACTACTGGGTATTTACTCCAAAGATACAGATTTGGTGAAACAAAGGGGCACCTGCACCCCAATGTTCATAGCAGCAATGTCCACAATACACAATAGCCAAACTGTGAAAAGAGCTGAGACGTCCATCGACAGATGAATGGATAAAGAAGATGTTTTGTGTGTGTGTGCATGTGTGTGTGTGTGTGTGTGTGTGTGTATTACTCAGACATCAGAAAGGATGAATACTTATCATTTATATGGATGTGGATGGAACTGGAAGGTATTACGCTGAGCAAAATAAGTCAAGCAGAGAAAGACAATTATCATATGGTTTCACTCATATGTGGAATATTCTAAGAAACAGCACAAGGAATCACAGGGGAAGGGAGGGAAAACTGAATGGGAAGTCATCGGAGAGGGAGACAAACCATGAGAGACTCTTAACTATTGGAAACAAACTGAGGGTTGCTGGAGGGGAAGTGGGTGGAGGGATGGGGTAACTGGGTGATGGGCATTAAGGAGGGCACCTGATGGAATGAGCACTGGGTGTTACAACTGATAAACTATTAAACACTACACTGAAACTAATGATGTTGGCTAATTTAAATTTTAAAAAGAAAAAATAAAATAAATAAATAAATCTTTAAAATTAAATTAAAATTAAAAAAAAGAACAGCATTGCTAGTGCTTTGGTCGAAATAAATCACGGGAAAAAATTGAGGGAAAAAGTATATAATAACTTATTAGTTATGCATTTCTTTATTACTCTTTCAAATGTTGCTGGCCTATTAACAAAACACCCAGACGTACGCAGTAATAATTAAATCCCATTCTCTCTGGTATTTTGCGGACTCCCAGCCATACAAAAGCTAAAACTACACATTTTGATTTTATCATTATGGAAGGGAAGTTAAGATGATAGAATGTATTTTATTTAATTGTTTTTAAGCTTGATTTATTATCTTTAAACAGTAGACATATGGCGCGCTGACTTCCTGTGTCCACTTGCCCCAGGCTTTATAAACACAATGGGTGGGTCTGAATGTACAGTTAGTGACTAATTGCTTGAATGAGGCTCAAACCCTTCACATCTGAATTCAGCACAACCACACATACCTACTATGTGCCCGGCCCCATCATGCTAGGTGCTTTTTAGATGTTGGACATACAACAGTCACGGTTATATAGGGTCCAGGCAGGGGTCCTAGGTTTGGCAGATTTCCCTTAAGGCCAGGCTCTCCCGCCCCCGGACCTTCCCGCCTAGCCCATGAGACAGAGGTTGGGGGCAAAGGCAAGGGGTCCCCCTTTGTAAAGCACCAAAAGCCCATGGGACGCCTGAATGGCTCAGTCAGTTAAGTGTCTGCTTTCAGCTCAGGTCATGATCCCAGGGTTCTGGAATTGAGCCCCACACTGGGTTCCCTGCTCAGCGAGGAGTCTGCTTCTCCCTCTCCCTCTGTGTGCTGGCTTACTCTCTTTCTCTCTCTCAAATAAATAATAAATCTTTAAAAACAAACAAACCAAAAAGGACCAAGATCCCAGAGGAAAGGTATATTGCTTTTGGTTCAGGTGACAATAAATAAAGTCCCATCGGGTCTGGCAAAAGGAGCCCTCCCCACCCCACACACAACTTCCCCTCTGAACTCTCCATCCACACCTTGACACTATCTTTAAACCAAGGCAAAGTAACTTGTTCTCTTAAACCCCAAATTTACCAAACCCGAACATTCCAACTCAAGTGCCGAACTCCAGAATTGTGTTCACGATGGCTGTTGGGCCCTGCGTTCTTACAAAGGAGCCACTAAACCGCCAGTGTCAAACTTAGATTTGGAACTCCCAGCCTCCAGCGGAGGCCCAGCTCTTGTCTTGTTCTAAACCTGGGAGCAGTTCCTCAACTCTTGGACCCTGGCTTCTGGCCACGCCTGGTGCAAGCTTGTAAATACCAAAGGATGTAATAACAGGTACCTCTTAAACTAAATGGAGGCCAAACCCTCTGGGTGGTCTTTCTCCACAGCAATACAGAAGCTAAGTAGCTCCTAGTCCCCCAGGGATCTGCTCTCTGAGGGACAGCTAATCTGATAAACAAATCCACTGTTAATTCGTGCTAACATATTCATGCATTTGATGCTCCCAAGTAACATTTGCGTTTTAACAAGAGCCTTGGATGCCTGACAGGAGGTGTGCTTCTAAGGAAGGGGCTTGCAGGCCAGCGCAGAGGTGCTGGTGGGAGGGGGGCGCTAGTGGTTTACAGGAGGCTAAACCCACATGTTTCCTTGACAGGAAACTAATGCCTCAGTGTTTCCCACACTTAAGCTTCCCCCTAAATTTACCGCTGACACTGAATTATTCATCCTGCCAGACTGGGATCATTTACTCTAACAGGTGAGAATCTCTGGAGAGTATTTCCAGAGCCTGATAACCAAGGAGACAGGCAACTCCTGAGGTCTTGGTTGGAGGTGCTTACCCGAGTGGCATTATCACGGGGCCCGTTTACCCTCCACCTGCCTGCCGGCTTGCTGAATGGGGCACTGAAGCCTGGGCAAGCCTGATTTCTGTCTCCAGGTCAGGATTTCAGATCCTAAGCAAGTGGAGTCAGCCAGAAAAAGAAATCCGGGGAGTTTTTATTCCAAAAGAACGTCATACATTTGCTTTGTAACTGGTATCTAATAACAATGAGAGAATTTCATTTCTAAGCAGTCATTTCTCACAAATAAGAGGACATTTTTTGAACATGAAAAATGTCTAATCATAATGATAAAAAATAATGATCAGCATTTATTGTCTACTGTTCTTCTGAAGCTGTGTGCATTAAATCAATAAATCTTTACACAAAAATCTATGCATCATCTATTGTACAAGCTGAGGAAAGAGGATCTATGGAAAAGTGAAAAATAAAAGCCACCAGGACACTGAAGCTGAAATCCTGGCCCTACTACTTTCTAGCTGTGTGATCTTGGGCAGGTAAATTAACCTCTCTGACCCTCATACACAACATGGACATACCAATATCCACTCTACCAAGCTATGATGAAGACTAAATGAAAGAAAATTATAATGGTATCTGATGTGGGAAACAAAGGCAGAAGTGAAATTATTAAATTTCCTTACTACGTACAGCCCATTGACAAGTCCTTGAAACAGGCAGAGTGACCATCCTCTAGGGACTCAAAGCCTGGATGTTGACACTTTGCTGTGGGGGAAAGGCAATCCTAGCCCAAATCCCTCCTCGCCCACCCCCCACCAGGATCCTGTAAGTCTACTTTAACATACAAAAATTGCTTTAGAACTTTCCATTATTTCTAAACCCCCAGTTTTGCTTCCAAACCTTGCTTGCAAACCTTTGCTTCCAAACTTCCTCAGGGACTTACACTATTCCTAACCCCTTCCCAACTTGAAAGTATATAATGGGCCACTCCTCATGACCCCAGGGCTGCTTTTTCTGCCCACAAGTCCTGTCCCCACGCTTTAATAAAACCACCTTTTTGCACCAAAGACATCTCAAGAATTCTTTCTTGGCCATCAGCTTCGAACCCTAAAGTCTTTCCCACATCAGTATCTAGTAAATAATAGATTCACAGTAAATGTTAATTTTCTTTCCCTCTCCTTTGTTTCACAAACAAGGGGAAGAGAGTTCTAGAGCTATTAAATGACTTGCCCAGGGTCCCCCAATGAGTCCTGTGTGTTGCCAAGAGAATCCAGCTCCCTGATCCTTGGCACCCTTCATTTCCCTCGCTTCTCATCACTGTCTGCCCCTGCTCAGTGTCATTTCAGCGGATGGTTCCTTCTCTGGGGTGCTTCCATCTGGCCTCAAAAGGAGCTTGGGTGCTGTCTGCCAAACTGCCTCTTTGGGATAATCAACTTATTTCTTTCCCACAAGACCGCCGTGGCTGATATTTTTTGACTAATTTTGGCACACCCTAAATGTTATGTGTGTGCTCCCACTCTGCAACACGGTGCCAAGCGATCTGAATAATGTGAGTTTTGTGCCCCAAATCACTGTAGAATGAGCTACATCATTCTCGGCCCTTCATCAAGGAAATTTCCTTAGGGATTAATAACATTTGTCAATGGCGTGTTGATCTGCATACCTGTTTGGAAGCCTGAGCTGAAACTAACAGCTCCCCTAACACACACACACACACACACACACACACACGGAGCTCACACCAGCAATTCAACCTCAGCAGTAGTGACATTTTGGACTCGAGAACTCTTTGCTGTGGGGGGCAGTCTCATGCACTGCAGGGTGTTAATCACGGTCTGTAGACACTATAAACGTTCCCAGGGAGGGGGGCAATGTTGGCCCTGCTGAGAACCACTGGCTTCCATGATTCACAGGACCTTCTGACCCTAGTTTCTGTCAGAAACTCCACAGCCCAGTACTGAAGGGAACATGGAAACTTCTGTCACCAATTGTTTCCTTCTTTTGAAGCCTTCGGTAATAGGCTGACCCGAGACCAGAGAAGAGTCTCAGTATCAAAAGATGACTCTTGGCTTTTGTAGGAGAAAAGCAAGTCCCTGAAGGCCTAGACTGTGAGACAGCCAAACAGAGCATCCTTAGGGGACGACCTGCGGACGTCAGTCAAAGCTCATCTCTTCTTTCCTCCTTGCCTTCCCTTGATCATGGGCCGGCAGGTGGTGTGGACAGTGAGCCTAAATGACAGTGGCTCACTTTCTTTAACAGAAGAGAGTTTAATATATGGGGAGGCATGCAATGGGAAATCAGTAAAACAAAATAAGCAAGCCCCCCCCCCCCCGCAAGATGAAGTTATCAAACCCTATTTATTTTACTAAAATAAAAGATCCACTTCAAAAACCCTTCCTGAACAAGCACCACATTCTAACAGAACTTCCCTCTCTGGGATGGACGTGCACTGGTCTTTCCCTTCCTAGTTCACACATTTTGATCTCCTAGGGTTTTGTTTTAATAAGTACATATGAGAAAAGTACATAGGAGAAAAGAGAGACATTTTAAAAAGAAATGAAAAAATTAGGGAGACGTGTATCAAAATGATAGTAGCAATTGACACTTCCTGTATTTCAAATGTGCTAAAAATAGAAGACATTATTTTACACTGTTCATTAAACTACTCTATCGGTCTATTTCTTGACCACCCATGTCAAAAAATTGAACGCAGCTGGCCTTCCAGAAGCTCCCCCCCACCCCATTCTGCATCCCTGCCACCCAGCTGCTTCTCCTGAATGGAAACCATTTTCCTAATTTCTAACAGTAAAGCTTATTTTTGTTTGTTTAGAATATTGCATAAATGGAATCATCTAATACGTATTCTTGCTTGTATCCAGTCTATTAAGGCATGGCATTTAGGTTGTTTCTAGTGTGGAATTTATACTGATACTTAACAGATAATGCTAAAGTGACTTCCAAAGTGGCTCTACTACTTAATTCTCCTACCAGCAGTGTATGAGAGCTCCCGGTGCTTTTCATTCTTACCAGCATTGAGAATAGTCTTTTCAATATTAATGTGGTTTTTTAAAGATTAATAGTATTAATGAAAAATAGCCCTTCACAAAATTCATGTGCATAAAAATATCAAAACATATTGTAAATAGGAAAAGTTGAAACATAGCATTTATATTCCCATTCCTATAAAATCAATGTTACATATAAATGATTGTATATGATGTTTTAATATATTATTATATTGTTTAGCATTTATTTACATATTTTGTAGCTAATTTGTTCTTAATAATAAATATTTTGCCTACATGAATTATATCTATGTATCTCTGTGTATCCATCTATATATACATATATATCGGTGTATACATACACACAAAGAGAGTGGAAGAAAGGATAGATTGTTACCTCTGGTTGCAATTACAGATAACTTTTATTGTCTTCTTTTTGTTTCTATTTAGCTGCTAAACTTCTACATTGAACATCTTTTATGCAAGGTAAGAAACTTTCGAACATTAATAATCAAGATTTCTGTACTCCGACATGAAGCGTAATTCCACCCACAGGGGGTATTTTTATTACTGCTACAGAACCGCCGCCGCACCTAATTTCACAGCTCCCCTCGGAGCCATCCGCCTTGCACACGTCCCTGGACCTCCAACCTCTCCTCCTTGCCCGCAAGGCTATCTCTCCGCATCCTGCAAAACCCTATAGACCAATGCTTCTCAAACTTGAACGTGCATGTGACAAGCTGGGTTCTGTTGAAAGGCGGATTCTGATTTAGTAGGAGTGTGTGGGCGTGACCCTGAGATCCGTGGCTCTCACCTGGCCCTGGGGGGCTGCCGGGGCTGCGCGTGCACAGGCCAGACTGAGAAGCAAGCCTCCAGACCTCTTTTTCCCTTCCCCTCCCAGACTCTTTCTCACTCCAACTCCTTGCTGCCTATTTTCCGCCTTTTTTTTTTTTTTTTTTTTTTACCCCTAGGGTACTCTTGAGAATTTCAGAGCAGTAACAGCAATAGTGTCAGAGGTAGGGAAAGATGTGGGGGAAGGAAAAATTCATGAGGTTAGGTTAATGAAGTTGGGTCCGTGAGAAACACTCCAAGGTCTCGTACCTGTAGGAAATAGAATTGTTTGACCTCTTGTCATTTGTTCTATTTCCCATGGTTTTTAAAGACATACCCTGGGAGCTCAGCGCTTGTGCTGACTTCCTCCAGCACTGCCCTGAGGGTGGTGGGGATGCCTCCGGGTCTCCTTGGGTCTGGGACTTGTGTATTTCAGAGAGCCCTTCTGATTGGCTGCTTCCACGATGTGGGGACTAAGAAGATGTTATCTACACTGCCTGCAGGTCATGAGAATAATCAGTCTTTCCCCAACTCAGTAAGAATATACCCCTTGTGTGTTTTTGTCTTTGGCTGACATTTATTAGCAAAAGAGTACTGCAAAATATGGGAACTAGTTGCCCTGAACACGTTCCTATATCGTGGCGTTACCTTTTATTCTGCTCTATTTCCAGCGTCTCCTCACAGCCTCATAAATATCAATGTAAGGTACTCAACAGCTAACAGACCCACTGAAGTTATGTTAACGGATGGCTAGAAGGGGGAAACGGTGCAAACCTTTCCAAATCCTGACCTTTTGCTTCTGCTTTTGGAAACTTTAGATGAACAAGCATGCAGCACTTCAAACCTCAAGGTTGAGTCGGACTTAATCCCATTGTGAGCATAGAAACTGGGCTTTGCAAAGGGACCCACCTACGAGTAGCAGCTCCCTGAAGAGTGCACGGAGATAATTACCATGCTATTCATTTTACTCTAGCAGGAAAAGCACTCTCAGGCCTCCAGTACACAGGTTTGAGTGCTACTTTCTCTCTTTCCCGCCTCATACCCTCTCACATGTGTTAACGTAGGTGCCAGAGAGAGTCCCGTGTTCATCTCCTTATTGAAAACAAAGATCTGACAGTCCATTTCTGGGTCCGGAGGTATACTCTTTCCCCGGGGCAGAGGGGGAGAACATTTGCCTGCCAACTGCGGTACTCCCATCTCCAACCCCCCTTCGTCGAGTACTTGTCCTCCACGGCCCATCCTTCCCCGTCTCCCTGCATGGAAGGCCAAATGGAAATTCACGCTGGCCTCGCCGAGACAGAATCTGCGGCTCTGGGCCTCGCAGGAAATGAGTCATTAAACCTGGGCATGTATGGAAATCGGCAGCAACAGGGCTTGGGTACCTAGGCACCCCCTGGGAGGCCCGCTGTGGGAGGGAAGAGTGAGGACAGCATACCCATTCACAGCAACTTCAGAGCAACACGACCCCAAAGGATCCACCCGCTTCCACCATACCTCTTTCTTGTCCTTTGTTCTCTTCAGGGAGACCAGCTGTTTTCTCTCAAAGACAATCGGAACGGTTAACCTGGAGGAGCCATCAAAGCCTCCCATCCAGCCCCTCCGTGCACACCCTCAAGTTCGGAGAGCAGCCAGGCCCAGCAAAAATCAGTAGAGAGGAGGGACGGCAACATGGTGCATAGAAGGACCCCTCCGAAGTCCTTTCTTTCTTTCTTCCCCGCCCCCCCACCAGAGAGAGTGCGCGTGTGTGCATGCGCACAAAGGTGGGGGAGGGGCGCGGATCTTAGGCGGGCTCCATGCGCTTCCGTGGAGCTGGATGCAGGGCTGGATCTCAGAACCCTGAGATCAGGACCCGCGCCGAAATCAAGAGTGGGTCGCTTAACCGGCTGAGTCAGCCAGGCGCGCCTCCAAAGCCCTCTTTTACGGCTCAGCTGAGGAAACTAAGGCCTAGAGAAAAGTGTGGCAGTGGGGGTTGGGGTGTCAGATTTATTAAACCGTTTACTGTGTACATCAGACATTCGAAAAGCAAACACAACAAAAAGAAACAGAAATGCAGAGCTGCAGAAACAGAGACACCAAGAGGGATTAAAAAAAAAACCAAAACCCAGCTTTGTTGTGTGTCAGGAGGCGCATGCGGCTTGGTGATTTTCAGTCTTGGAGACCTCCGATGTAATTGTTTCACTTCCACCAGGGATGGTATAGGCCTGGACAGCACGGCTCAGCCCGGGCCCAGTTCTCAGCAGAGAAAGAGCAAACTCATTTCAGTGTACCTGACATCTTCAAGTTGCACAGGGTATTTTGTTTCTTATTACCCTAAAGTTAGGAGACACGGTGAACTAGAAGAAAGGGGAGTAATAAGCCAAAGATCGAGTTTGGTGCTCAGACTTTCTTTTTGGTGCATTCATGACATGGTGGCTAAGACTAAGCAAGAGCTCCATGGGGGTGAATCTGGAGCTCTGTGGGATTCTGGGCGTTTGGAAAACCTGCCCTCCTGGGCCCTTGCTGCTGACACATTGCTATTTTTAAGGCTTGCAAGGTTAGTCTCACGTATTAAAAGTTGAAGGTGTTCTGCCTGGCTTGGAGCTGTTACCCACCCCCTGCTGCGATAAACACCTATGGGACTTGTCTCCCTGGCAGCTGCCATTAGGGCTGAGATTGACAGAGCTCCCATCTTGTGCTCCTCCTCTGGGAAGGAACGCTGCTCTTAGGTTGAAATTGGAGGGGAGGAGAAGTATTGTCTGAGAAGGTGGTATTTTTCCCTATTTCAGTGCCCTCATTCCAAAAGCTGTGATCCTTCTGATCAAGTCCTGTTCAACTCAATTTGTCAGAAGGATGGGTTTTTGGACAGTGGCCGTATGTAACCGCTGGCTCTTTGCAACTTCAGCGCTAAGGTGTACAAGGAGATATTTCAGCCAAGTCTCTCCAGAGAGCTCAAGGGGGAGTCCTGATTCACCATCAGTACATTCCTGGCTGGGTCTTCACATGCCCTCTTTCCTACACAGATTCCCAGGTAGATAGCGCAGCCTCACGTCCTCCCTGCCCACATCACTGTGCTTCTAGGGAGCAATCTCCGGACCCTTGATTTGTGGAGAGCCTAGCTGCTGGACTATGCAGAACAATGGTGACAAATAAATTCCTTGCTGTTTCTCGTTCTTTAAAGCTGTAACCCATAAGCCTGCAGCCAGTTTTTCCTCTTGACATTGATCCTTCACTTGTCTATATTATTTTGGAACAGTGGAAGCAAAGTCTTCCCTGCAGTGTGCATTTAATGAAGATTTTGGTTCTGCTTAAGCAATTTCTGGGGCAGTGATGGTCTTTGACTTTACAATTTTTTCAATACAGGGGAGCATTCCTAAGTTTTTTGGAGGAAAGCTCACAACATCTTACATAATAATTCATGTGGGAGTGGCGGTGTCTGGTTGGCTCAGTCAGTAGAGCATGCGACTCTTGATCTCGGCATTGTGAGTTCAAGGCCCGTGTTGTAGGTAGAGTTTACTTAAAAAAAAAAAAAAAAGGGGGGGCGCCTGGGTGGCACAGCGGTTAAGCGTCTGCCTTCGGCTCAGGGCGTGATCCCGGCGTTATGGGATCGAGCCCCACATCAGGCTCCTCTGCTATGAGCCTGCTTCTTCCTCTCCCACTCCCCTGCTTGTGTTCCCTCTCTCGCTGGCTGTCTCTATCTCTGTTAAATAAATAAATAAAATCTTTAAAAAAAAAAAAAAAAGATTTCATAGAAAATTCCCCTCCAAACCCCTCCACTACTTTGGTCTATCTAAGCTCTTATCTCTCTGCTGGGTTGAGGGACAGCATGGTCCAGCATCTGTGTCGTAGCAGCGATGATCTATAATGACAGCATGGGGGGCCCAGGCAGACTCTGGGCCTGCCACAAGCCATCTGGCAGGTGACTGAGGCGAAGGAAGGATTCCTGTACACTGGGATCTCATCTTTCTGCTGCATGGCTTTTGATACCTCATGTGACTCTTCACTTTGGTTCTGTGCAGGATCGATGTTGTGAATTTAGAAGAGTTTTTCAGAATAACTCCATTGCTTCTGTCAATCACCTCATGAGAGTGGTTTGGGAGGAATGTCCCAGCTTGAGGCCATAGATGGGTTCTAGACACAGGACCATCATACCTTGATCACATCCCTTCCCCTCTCTGGGGCTCAGGTTTCCCTTCTATTCAAAGAGGACGTGGGCTACATTAGCATTTCCCAAACTGTGTACCTCAAAAGTAGAAGTGTGGTAGGGAGTTAATAGTTGTGTGAGGCCCAGGGTCCCACAGGAAAGGGGAGGAAGGGGGGAAATGTTGGGTGAGAGACATCCCAGACCTGCTGTTAGGCATACCCTGTCCGGGTGGCCAAGGGAATTCCAATACGGAAGCCACAGAACACACCTCAGCATTGTGGTTTGGCCTGCCCCCTCCTGGTGAGCTTTCTTAAGGGATACTAGGTAATAGGACAAAAGAACTTCCCAGGCGCACACCACCACAAGGAAGGAGCCTTCTTCCATGGCTAGCTATGGGGCAGATCAAAGGCCTGTCCTGGCAGCACTCCACAAGGAGCTGGTTCAAACCACACAGACCCAAGATGGCAGATGCCATGACAGGAAACCCTTTACCAATTTAGGAAGGAATTTGTGAAAACCTGCTTCCTGCCCCAAGTAAGAACATTCCACCTCCTAGGGAACAACTAAAAACCGTGGGATGAATTCTGTTGGGGCACTTGAACCTCCACCACTCACCCATCTTACCAGTGTACTCTGTAAACTCCGCTTGCTCGTGCTGTCTAGTCTCTTGACTGAATTCTTCCCGCGAGAAGGCTAAAGACTGAAGCTACACTGCTCCAGGCAATGATAGAAGCATCGTTGGCGAGAGAAGTCTGGAAGATTCTCCCTTAAATAAAGTTTGGAAGTTCCTTTACAGCATAACTCCCAGGGCTTTAAATATGATAAAGAACATTTCAAAATTACAAAATGGTGTGTGTAGAAAGCTATATTCCCCAAACTGTACATCATCCAATTCCCTTCCCTTTTTTAGCACATATCATGGGACAAGTGTTCTGCTGAATACCCTTCATAACAGCAAAAGGCAAAATTATTTCTAAAGCCCCTCCAAGTTGTAGAATTCTCTTTTTTCCTCCGTATAATTTCCCCTTTTGATTAAAAAATACAGTGAATACTTAGCTCTAAAGGCAATGCCATAAAAGGCTGAAGAGGAAAAAAGAAGAAATATATACAGATATTCAGAGTGTTGAAGGCAAACTCCTCTTTAAAATACGCACTTTGGATAATAGTAATAAGAATGGATAGGGATTATTAAGTAGGTATTTAATGTACTAGAGACTTATTAAAGGTTTACTTGGATTATCTCATTTCATTCTCACACTAACCTTAGGAAGTATCTATTATTTTTGTTCCCTATATACAGGTAAGGAAACTGAGGTTTAAAGAGGCTTGATGAATAATGTGAAGCCACCCAATTAAGAAGAGGCAGAGGCAAGACCTCCACTCATTGCAATCTCGTTCTAAGAATTTTAAATAACAAGTCACTGTCTCCTTTCTTGTACCCCAATCCAGCAAGCTGCCACAACAAACCAGAAATAAACTAATTGCAATGGTAATTACCTTCCATCTAAAATTCTTGAGTTAACATGAAATGATGTTGAATCATCAGTCTCTTATGTCTACTGAAAATAGATATATATATAACAACTAAATGTTACCAAATGATTTATTATGATTGGTGCTAAGTTACAATGTATATGAAATGGAGTCATTTATGGAAACACATAAAAAATAGTTGCTATTTCTGTAATTATATTCACACAAGAATCTGAAATATAGTTTCTGGTCTGCCTTTTAAAATATATCCACAGAATGACTTTTGTAGTCTTCACCACACAATTTTACAATACTGATACTGCACCTGTATCATTTACCATACTAGATGAACTAAACAGAATATGAAAGCAGATAATAGCAAATTAATTTTTTATATCATCAATGATCCAAAGAAAATAGTAGTTTCCATCGGCAGTGAAAATAGATGGTAGTAATTAGCATTGTAGATATTGCATACATAGATATGTATGTATATATTTATATGTTGCCTAGGGCCATTGTGCCATCAACAGGCAGTTGCCTTTTAGGTGGACCAATGGTTGCCAAAATGGTGTGCAATTCCATTGGGACAATTAGTAGTACTATCTTTTATGTCTCTCTCCCCCAAACAAATAGGTAAGAAAGTAATACAGCAGGCTAAAATCTACAGTGTTACATACCAAGGTAAAAACAGTTACTGAGTTATTAGAGTCACAGTAGTTTATGTATATTTGCTATTCACAGACCGCAGACTTTTTGCTGGATAACCGAGCTGCTGGAAATTGACAACATGTAGACATGCATTCGTGTGAGTCCATAATTAATGATGTTTATACTGTAATAAGCACATTCATTTTAACACCATTCAGTAAACAGATTCCTTTAAAGTTTGAGCTAAATCTGCTATCACAATTATACACAAAAAGAACCTGTAAACAATTTGACATTACACTTATGTACAAGCGAACTGCATTGGAAAGGAGAAGAGGTAATTTCAGTGGGTGTCACTTGGTATACATCAGTGTGCAACAAACTGACCCAAGTCATCAAGCACTTGAATGAGGTCAGGAAAAAGTAACACGAGCAAGGCTCCAATAGATCACCACTTGATGTTAATACCAGCAAAATTCAGACTCCTCTGTCTCTGTTGACAATCACATTCAAAGCATCAGCAACGGATATAAGAGGAGCTTGATAATCCCTGGCAAACTGTGTTTGGAGATCTTCAGGTAACCTCATGAACAGGGTCTCTATTTGTCTAAGTGTCGAGGATGGTGCTGATATTTAAACATGTCCGTTTAATTTGGACAAATTGCTATATTCGTTAGGTTCAACCCAGTGCTCTGCTGGTTCTGAAAGATGAGGGGAACAGGAATTCAAATGAGATCATGAGTTAAATTCCTTCAGCCAACACAAAGATTCTTGATTCTACAGAGTAAGTTCCTCAAAGGGAAGCGAGCTGGGCTCCATCACTCATCTAAATGGTGACCCATTTGCAGCAGATTCCATTAACAGCTTTCAGTAGGACTCTCTGAAACGCAAGTCCCCTAGGTTTGTGTTTCTACGTGTTCTAAGAAGGATACCACTCCAGGAATTCCATTTCTCCTCCCCTCATGATTTACAAAAATGTGTTAGTCTGTCCTTTTAGACACTAACCAGATTATTTTAAGCGAAATTCTCCTGATTCAACATTCTCCTTTGGAATTAAAAATGAATAAATGAGAAAAAGTGATAGGGGAACTTGAAGCCAAGGATGAAGTAAAACTCTCCTCTCTGCTCCAAAATTTTTGGGAAAAACAAACCAATCCTTCTTCAAGTGTTCTTAAATCTAATTAGAGCATCTAGTTGCTACAAAATTGATTTTCTTTCATATGCTTTTAAGACCACATCTGCAGGGAGCCTATGAGGGAAAAAAAATGACCATACTCAATTATTTTGCAAACGCTTCTGATTGTATGAGCAAACCTGACAGGTCCCTGGGAGAAGGAATCTGTGCTTGGACAAGTAGCCTGTCCCTGGGCTCAGAGTCAGACTGCTTCTGAGGGTGTGGGTTTGTGAGCATACAAACTTATCCCAAGGAGCACCAGGGAAGCTCTGTTTGCATAGGTTGACTAAAAACAAGTTTCACATTCTCCAAAATATGCAAAGCACATGGTTATGAATGAAAATATACCTTACCATATTCTTCAGAGTACCCCAATTTTAATCATTTGGCCATAACGTCTATAGGATGCCAAAACGTAAGCAAAATTGTTTTCATTTAACTGTATGTTGTTCCTTCTTTGAGCAGCTATTTTGGTGTCTGTATAAACAGGCTTACAAGGTTATTTGCAGGAGCCTAGAAAGTGTTTGGTTATTATTACAACGTGCCCTTAAGCTTTAGTATATATTTACAATGTGCATATTATAAATTATTTACTATAGCTTTAAAATAATTAAACAGATAATTAGCTCCACCTACAAACTGTGTAGGGCCACAGGAACCCCCCATGAATGATGAAGTGAGATCAGTAGGAAAGAACAAACCAACCACTAATAGGTGAAGTACCATTAGTGTAAAAACCACTGAATTTGTGCTCTCACAGACCGACATTTTCTTATTTTCTTCTTAAACATCATCATATTCATTTGGTGGGTTTTTGTTTTGTTCTTTTTTTCTTCTGGGTTTTTTTCCCTTTTCTTTCCTTTTCTTTTAGAATGATCATGTTTGAAAACAGATAGTTTGAAATTCCAACAAATGGTTGAAATAAGAAAGCCAGTTTTTACAAGTTTGGTTTTTCCTTAAATGCACTTTTGTTTGGTTTCATATCCATAGATGTTAAACCAAGGTATTCTAATCATATTTTCTGTACCATAAATATATACACTCATAGTAGGAGAGAATTTTGGAAAACAGAACTATATTAAACTATCTACGAAACCCATTATAAATAATAACCCCTACAACTCAAAATCCCAGTTTCAAACTATGAGATTTGTTTATGTGTGTATACATATGTATAGATATATATATACATTTAGATAGATGTACACACATATATACATATATACATGAAGTTTATATATAAACACACATATGTGCATACATTCTTCATACACGCACACACACATATCTCAGTGCAGTTTCTTTTCTGTAGCTGCCTCTCTTTTTTTCAACCTGGAACAGTAATGATGGGATGCTGGGGGCAGCCAATCATGTTTGGATTTCTGACCTGTTTTGAACAAACACCAATATCGTTCAAAAGGCCGAAAGGCAAAAATAGTACATACATGCACCTACACACACATGCATGCACAGACACCTATTTTACCTCTCACGAAATTTGCCCTGGGAACCTCTAAACAGCACAACAAGCAGGCATAGGTGCCACTGTCCTAACCTGGACTCTATCTCGCCACGTTGGGTAATGAATACTGATACACATAGGGTATCAGCACTCACCAGATACTTGTTCTAAACATTACTGCCCCTTGATAGGGCTTGCGTCATGAAGTACAGTCTGTAGTAGGCAAAACTAACCCTCCAGACCTGTCTTTCCTTTATGTCCTAGGGAAATGCATGTCTAATGGAATTTGCCACTTAAAATATCTAATGACTTTCTGGAAGGGTGTCAGGCTGGATTCCTCCTGGCTACCTTTTGGTTAGAATAGAAGAAACCAGAAACAGGTGAAATCCAGAGAACAGAGACAAGACATTATATAATGAGGTGGTTAAGCCATCAGACTTAGAGTCCGATATACTCAGATGAAAATCTGGCTCTGCCACTGTCAAGATATGTGCTACTTTACCTTTCTGAGTCTCACTGACCTCTGTAAAAAGAGGACAGTAACAGGGCCTACTCCATTGAGTTGTTATAGGATTAAATGAGATAAGGCATGTAAATCACATATTAGAGTTTCTGGCACATATTTCTTATGTGCACGCATTCCTTAATATACATTATTTATAACTTAATATTTAAATTAGAAATCTAGAATGTGGATCAGAATTACATACAAAAATAATGTTAGTCTAGGATTTGGGTAATCTGAATTCAAGTTCTGTATCGCAAATTTGATTTCCTAGTAGATTATAATGCTCACGACAGTGACCTGTAAATGGTAGGCACTCAAAAAATACCTGTCAGATGAATGCATGAACAAATGAATGACTTAAAGTCTCTGAGTTGCAGTTTCCCTTGTATGAAAAGAGGATAGAATGTTCTGGCCTTGACTCCATCACTGGGATGTTGGTATGATAAGCTAAAAAAAAAAAAGTCAAATATTTAAGACACCCATGTTTCATGTCCTAATGAAGTCAGTACATACAAATGAAATAAGGCCGCTCAGTAGTCAGGGTTTATGCTTAGACTTGTCACATCTTTGAAAATAAGGGCATAGGAACCACCTGTATGAGTCTGACAATAATATTTTCCAAGATCTAGGTGTCATCTTTAGTGAGGGGATTTTCAACCTAAAGAAACAAAGTACACAATGAGCAGTTCAAGAGGATGAAATCATTGGCTTATTCCCAGCACTCCCCCCCCCCACCTTTTTCCTCTTTCATTTCTAAGAGCACCTTTTATCTACTGTTGCTCAGCTTGAAAAACCTCCCTAATTGGGTCACGTGAACTGAAAATGCTCCCAAAGCGCTTTCCGCCCAATACATTTGGTTGCTATAAGGTTGATGACTTCATCAAAGTATCGTTTTTCTGAGGCAGAAAGCGACTGATATAGACAGAAGACAGAAACCCAGACCACACCCTGCCCCATCACTACTGAAACCCTGGGAAATAGGACTTAATTTCTCTCTCTACATCTCAGCATTCACATCTAGATAAAGGGACAACTGTATCTAACCTCAAATAAACTCTGTACTGATTTAAGATGCTACTAGTTACTACTGTGCTATTTCATCCTATCCTTGACCCAGAAGTCCTTTCCCTACGTGCTAAGAATGCTTTGGAGAATCATAGCCAACCCTTAATTCAGGATTTTTCAACCTCAGCACTATTGACATTTGGGGCTGGGTAATTATTTGCCATGGGGGCTGTCTTGTGCGTTCTGAGATGTTTAGCAACATCTCTGGTCTTTACCCATTGGATGCTATTTAGCACCTCTCAAGTCATGACAATCGAAAATGTCTCCAGGCATTGCCAAAAATCCCCCGCGGCACAAAAATCACTCCTGAATGAGAGCCACTGCCTTAAATACACATAACCCACACAAATCAGAGAAGAGTGTTTCCTGAAATTGGTTCTGTCTCTCACATACAAGAATAAACCACTGACCACTGGCTGCAATTGAGAAAAACTGCTAGTGATCACTTGTGAATTCTATATATATTTTAGCTTTCATGCATTCTTTTTCTTTCCTTTCCTTTTCAGTATTTTTTTTTTAAGTAAATGCCATTGCCACTAGTGACTATATGAATAAAAATGGGTTTGATTTTTACCCAGAAATCTGTGATGCTTGAATTTCACAACAGAAGACCAGCTTCACTCCACTTTGTCAAGCATGGACACCCAGAGTAAAGACAAACTATTGTGCTGAATTAGAAGTTGTGAAACTTTGTAACCAAAGACTTTTCCCACACATTCATATAGCATTACCATGGGCATTAGCCACTGACCCGACATCGACCTAAAAATGGCACATGTGTGCATACACACTCACATCCACTCACACATAGGCACGAGTATAAAGCTACTCTTCTCCACTACTTCCTAGTGCAACAATCCTACTTCCATTTGTCATGGAGGGAGCCAATCAGCAGCAGCAGAGAGAGTCTGAAGCCATGCTGATTTTTATTGTGCAAATGCAGGTAAATTAGCTAAAGGTCAATTCTAAGAATAAACTGACAAGATGGAAGAGATTGCTAGAAAAAGGAGACACTAAATCCTCCAGTTGGCATGCAAGTGCTGTTTAGGAAGCTGATTAACAGGAAAATCCCCACCCCTCAGCCCAGGACAAACCGCTGGAGAGTTGCAGGGCTGGGGCATATTTTCCTTTAGCTTTTTCAAAGTAGATTCCTTAAGTAAAGTAATGATGACAGTCTAGTAACTAAAAATTCTTTACCCAATAAACAACATAGTTTGTTCACAAACCAGAGGAACATATTTTAAAGGTTAGGAAGCTGGGGCAGTAAAAGGATCCCACTTGGGAAGTAGAGCTAAATCAAATTTAACATTTTTAAAAAATCTTGGCTGAATAATCTTAATTAGCAATTCAAGTTTATCAGTTTCATTAGCCATTCTTCACATTCCTGCGACAGTCGTTTTCACTTAAATATTCACTGAAGATCACAAGTGTGTATGTATTTAAGCCACTCATTCTCTACTTCTCTTATCACGTGGAAATTTGATGGCCGCCCAGTTATTCTGTTATATGGATAGAATCAACTGGATTATTCAAACTCTCCAGAATTTTTTCTATCTGAATAATCAGAGTATGGCCTTCCTTTCCAGTCAGAGTGAGTGGTAAAATATAGAACTTCATCTCCTTCTTGTCACTGCATATGAAATATGACCACTATCTTGAATTCACTATTTCTTTCTTTCTTTTGTATTTATTTTCCCTCATGGGTTTTGCTTGCAGTTTTTAGTTAATATTGGAGTTCAGAATCTTCAACTATCTGAGAGTTTCATAATCCTGAATGAGTCAGATTGGACAAACTTAGCAATTCAATGACTCAGGATTTCATTGGTGAAATGCAGCTAAATTCACTAATCATTTCATATTCATTTTGGTGGTGTTTGTGCAGTTAATGGAATCATCTTTGGGGCCATACACACCACCCTAAATTATGGATCATTCTCAAGTTCCTCTGACTCACACTGCACAAGGCCTGGAAATGAACAACTCTCCTTTGGAAAGTTCATTTGTTTTCCTTCCTTGATGGGTATCATAAGGATATATCTCACTCAGAGATGTGCTCCCATCAACCCAGAATACACAGAGAGAAAATGATACTGATGCAGGCTTTCAGTCTGGCAAAAAAACAAAAACATAACAAAATAACAACAACAACAAAAACCCACACACACACACACAAAAAAAACAATAAAAATAAATAAATAAAACAAAATCCAAACACGCAAACACAAACAGAATGGAAAGGTGGTTGACAGGCAGATGAAGGGGCAGTGGAATCACGGAACCTACTCTGCCCTGGTCCTGCGATGCTCTTCTTTGGGCCTTTCCTCTTTATGAATAATGCAAACTCTGACTTCTTTGTACTGGAAAGAAAGTAAAAGGAAGTGAGAAAATGTGGACCTCTGCACAGTCAACTCCTCAACAGCAGGATTTCTTAAAGGAAGGTCCACAGACCGTCTCATCAAAATCATGAGGGATGCTGGACCAAAATGCAGACTCCTTGGCCCTGCTCAAAGTTTCTGAATGACTCTCTGGGGCTAGGGTAAAGGGATCTGCATTTTTACAAGTGATTTTTGTGCATGCTGAGTCTTGAAAATCACGGCTAAAAAGTTTGCAATGGGGGTCACTACAAAAAGAATCTCGGTTCTAATGTATGTTGCAAGATGAGAAATACAGACATTTCAAACATATAAGCTCTGTGGTTGCATCACAACATGGTGATTATAAGACTCTTTTCTTTCAGTAGGGGTGGAGAGCAATAACCATTTCATCTAAAACCAGAAAGATGAAGGCAATATAAATCAAACCCATTCCAGCAGGTTTCATTTGGTCTAATTTCTCCGTAGATATTAATCATTGTACACTCCTGTACAAATGACATCTAACTCCATTTTAACTCAGAATACAGAATACTCACTCTGATTCCTTCTCTAGTGTGTTATTTTGACACTATAAATGAAAATAAATAAATTGGAACAGTGGGCCATCAAGATTGCAAGATGCCAACAATACCAAGACATTAAAGAGAGAAATGGCCCATACTAAACCTATAACCCAGCATGCAAATTGGCAGAAACATTTATCTGCCACAGAGTCACCAGGGGAAAAAAATAACTTTCTTCATTTTTCCTATGAAAATTGCTATGTCAAGTGGAGGTGACAAAGAATTCTTCCTAAAAGTCTACAGAAAGACTCTTATTAATTCTAGCAAACATCATCTAGGAAGACCAAGGTTAGTCAGATTCCACAACATGATACCTCATGGCAGAAAATACCATCACTCAAGCGCTCTGGGTTAACTCATTATGGTAAATACAAAGTTGGAAGGTTAAAACTGTTACAAAGGAAAATGTCTAAGAATCAACATTTGGCTCCCATTATGGGAGTTGGTGTCAAGTAATTTTGCAAAACACCATACATGTCTTTTCTTTTTCTCACTGGAGCATGTTTTGCTTGGCAGAGACAAAGGACAATCAGAGGGGAATCTAAAGGTCAGAGAAGCGAAAGTAATCCAGAAGCACAAGGAGTTGACAAAGAAGAGGACCCGCCATGAAGAGCACACATCCGTGCTGGGAGTGAAGCTGCCTCTGAATCAAACAAGCACCTGAAAAGTGAAAATTTCCATTTGTTTTCTTTTACTAAATGTGTATCCCTAAAGTGAATCAGGTGGGGGTACACGCAGCTATGGGCGAATAAAGAGCGAAGGGAACGCAGGATGTGCGCATCGTTCCCCTTTTATTTTAATTTGCCATGCATGCATTTCCAGTGAGACAACTGCCTGCAATCAACGGGGAACACCACTGCATGTTGCGGTGGCCATTTCACGTGGTCGTTTTATGACCACACCTCAGTGTAGCTTTTTCTTAGCGGGGCAGAGAGAGCACACGAACTGAGTGATCTCAGTTTTATTTTCCTGTCCTCCTCTTTTCCTGCCGAACAGTCTGTTTTTGATAGCAGGTCGGAGGCCTTGATAAATATATTCCTGACTCCAGGAGATCCGCATACCTGTAGAGAGTGACCTCCCCAACGTCACTGGATTTTAGTATTGAGGATTTCCCAGGAGGCAAGCTAACTTAGGGATCTACAAATATGATTCCTCAATCACATGATCCATCTGATGCTATTAGTTTCTTCGCATCAGCAAATTATGACCCTCATCATACCAATATCCAAGAAGCCAACCACATATATTGTTCTGTCTGGAAGTGAACTAAAAGTTCTTAGAACTTTTAAGCTCAGGGAAACAGAAGTGAATTGGGATCAATAGAGCATTTAATCCTTCTAACTCACTTACCCAGAAATCATTTCCAATGTGGCGAGCCACCTACACCTCACTTGATAACTTCACTCAAACTAGGACTGAAGGTTTCCATTGACTTGGTGCCTCCTCAGAGCTTTTTACTGACCAGGGCTATATTCAGGTCTATACCAACACCCACACAAATAAACACCTTGCTGTTGTCTTAGCTATTTGGAATATTTGGGGTGGGTGTCCATCTAGAGATGGCCCAGATTAAAAATGTTATTATTGTTTTAATCAGATTTCCTACCACTAGCTTTGTTCACTAGGGGTATAAGGAATACCTAAGGAGAAAAAAAAATTCATGATAGGTCAAGGGACAGAAAAAGCATGCCATGAACATTGTCTTTGCAGTGTTCAGTTTCCTGTTTAAAGCAGGCAGCGGATGTAGTGGGCTAAGAGCTTCTTCCTTCTTTAGTTCTTACTAGTGTATCTCTATCTTAATACCATTAGAGTTAGGTCTGAAAGTTAAGGATGTTGGAACTTAGCCATTTGATGTAGATGCCAAACTCCAATAGGGCCACAAACGTCATCTGACCTAAGTGAGTCTCAAGATATTTTATCTATCTTCAACTTCTTCTTGACCCATTAAATTCTGTGATTCTTTGCAGGATCCTCTATTAATAGGATGATGTGGTATTAAGAAACATTGAAAAGAAAGAAGACATACTGGTAGGGCTTTATAAAACTATCCTGTAGTTAAGAACAAATGCCTGCTAGTATATTAATCCATAAAAGAACACCACTTAAAATTCATAAATGTTAACTCTCTTGACAACTCAACTCCCGAAATGAACTTTCTTTTTCACTCAAGTAGAACTTGAAATTCCATTGTAGACTCAGGACAGGAAAACATTGGCTGAGTTTGTTGCCCAGATGTGAGGGCAAGAATTACAAAAATTCAGGAAGATACCCATGTACTAATGGGTACTAATAAAAGGAATCAAGAGAGAACTTCTTACATAAAAAAATGTGCATCAACAAAATATTTCAAAAGGAAGCAACTGTCATTATTTTTTCCCTCCTACAGACATCATCCAGTTGCCCTTATTACCTGTGATACATATACACATACACACACACACAATAAAAAAAAATTAGGAGTGCTTGGCACACAAATAATGATTGACAAATTATTTTTTAAGTTCCCACTGAAATGCCCGAGGAATGCTGAAAACAAAAACTGCTCTTTTAATCTTCATTTACCACGAGCCTATGAAAGAGCTACTGGTACATTAATAGAATACAGAGTCGTATGGCTAGATGGCTATTAACAGTTTCTTTTTGGCTGTGTCTATACAAGTCAAAGATGTATTCAAGAAAGATAGTTTAGAAAGCCAAAACCTTAATTCTGAAGCTTTAGTTATCTAGTTGAGCTGTTCATACTCAACAGGGAAACGACAGCCAAATCATAGTACAGGCACAGCCAAATCCCAGAATCTCACAGACAAAACTGGCTACAAGAAAGTAACAATGTAGCACTCTAGTTCTAAAAAGTTATGAGAAATCATTAGATGGTGTGTGGAATACAATTCCCTCTTAAAGAAACAAACAAAAGGCTGGACCGTTACTCAAGTACTGTGTGTTGTTCTTACTTCCACAACTACACAGGAACGCGGAGAACTGAATGTGGATCACATGAAAAGGCCACACCATTAAAACGTGGGCAGTAAGGACTAAAAACATTGACAGGAGGAAGGTAACTCAGCTCAGGGTAGAGAAGGCTGAGTGTGGGGTCACTGAGTCATAATTTTTGTTGATAGGAATGTTTGTTTCTTTAATACAAAGAATGTTTTACTAAGCTCTTCTCACCCTCTCCTAGTGTAGAGAAAGAGTGGAACTGTAAAATGGAGTCTGAGAGTGTTAATTTCAAAATAAGAAAGACAATTTGTTGACGACCAGGGTTACTCGACGTTGGAAAGAGTTGCCAAGAGAGGCTGGGAAATCTTCCCAGGAGGATTAAGAAAGGAGCGGAGGCTCATCTGTCTAAAGTAGTCAAAGAGAGGGCTGCTGGGAGCAGGGTGTTCCCCTTAGGATGCCCAGGCCCTGAGGACATGTGCAGTGTGTGTATGTACAGACATCGCTGTGCTTGTGTTGCACAAATACTCATGCATACGGCGTCAATATAAACTGGCACATAATAGATTTGAGTGAAAAGTCATATAAATCTGCCATTTCCCCCCTTGCCCCATAAACAAAAGGGAAAAGGAAAATTAAAAAACCCAAACGTATGCCATTGGGCCAGATCTCTTTCTACCACATTCTCATTCAAAGGAGGGAGGTAGAAGATGAGAGAAAAACCCAGTTTGGGATAAAGGACTCCCAAAGCCTCTCAGCTACTCTTAGATAGCTGGCTCTCATTATACATAAGATACTCAGCACGTGGTATCCAGTTAACAAACAAACCAACAAGGAACCAAAAAGAGATATTCTTATCATTCCACATCTGGAAAGAAATCTACCCTGTGGATTTAAATGTTAAGGTGAACTAGGTAAATAGGCAGTAGTATATCAATGGGCTACTGTGTTCTAACAAACATATTGTTAGTTATTACTTTCCTTTTGAAATACGAATTTCATTAGGAGGTTTATTTCCAAATGGTGACATGATTCGTTTCTTCTCCCACCCCCGGCCCTCCCCTATAGATGATACTTCCGTAAAAGTTCAGATTGCCAAGGATGTTTTCTCTCGGGGAACCGATCTGGGATTTTGATCTTTAGGAAATCCTGGATGCATTTCTCCAGCTCTTCCTCAATTGAGAGCTTCTCCTTAACAGCTTTTTTTTTGCTGCTCATGTTCGACTCCCTGGAGCCCGAAGTCAGAGTCCGGAGCAGATCGCTTTTCCGCCGCATCTCGGACTGTTGGATCAGCTGCACAGGACCCTTCTTGATGGGACGGTCCAGAGTCTGGATGTTGGTTTGACGTGTCACAGGCCCACAGATGACAGTCTCCTGGGGAGAGCTGGCCTCAGACTGGCTGTCGCAGCTGGAGGTGGAGAGGTCGTTGCAAGATGTGCCGCTCTCCCCTTCCTTGTCACCTGTGGCGTTCTTGCAGCAGCAGTCGCAGTGGGAGGGTGACCACCTTGAAGGCTCACCTGCAAGCAAGCACAGCACCCAAGGGGTTAATACCAGCCAGCTCAGCCCGGAGGAACAGAACAGCACCTGAACACACACACACACACACACACACACGCACACACACACACAAGTGTCCACAACCATGTCTTTACAAGAAGTGGGGTGGCATGCAGGGTGGGCTGCAACATGAGTACCTAAAGCCAAGTGCACAGAAGGGAGAAAGTTCATAACGCATGCTGTGCTTCAGTCCACAGCTACTTAGTTACACCATTTACCAACACTGTCACCTTGATGGTCCCCTTACATTCTCAAAGTTTCCATTTCCTCCCCTGGGAATTGAGGATAATCACTTGCCTACTCCCTAGAGTTGCAGGGAGGATTTAGGTAAATCCTTAATGCAGTAGGTAGCGCACCGTAAACTCTCAATAAATGCTACCTGATTTTACCGTGGCTGATTTGTTAAACCCGGATCCAAAGCTCCACGTTATTGCAGTCTGGTACGACAACGGAAATCTACAAGAGTCAGGGAGGGCTTACTCTGTGCCAGCCCCCATGTAAGCTCTGTGCACCCATCACCTCATGGGAGCCTCATGATAATTCTATGAGTAGCTCCACTCCTAGATTCCATACAAGGAAACTAAGACCCTGAGAATTTAAGAAACTTCCCCTAGTTTGCACATTTTGTAAGGGGCAGAGCTGGGATTTGAATGCACATTTCCCAAATATCACAACCAAAGCAATTAACCATTTTTTTTTCAACTTGTCTGACTGTAAAATTCCTGCTTTTCTTTAAAAACAATGTTCAGGGTTTAACTTCTCTCTGAAGTGTCTGTTTACCTCTCCTCAGAAATATTTATCATTTTCCCCCTCTGAATTATGGTTTTGCTTTGTAAGTGCCTCTATTATTGCACAAATCACATTTTGTCATCATTCCTTTTTACTTTATTCATCTCAGCTACTCACCACGAACTCCCTGACGTGGGCCCAGTGAAGTGTCCATTGCTGTAATTCCAGCAAGTAGCTCAGAATACAGTACAGGAACTCAATAAAAGGCTGTACCTTTTTAGTAACTTTTAAGTACCTGGATTCAGCCACACTTGAACCTGGTAATATCAGGGGACTTTTAAGTTACATGATCTACTATATTATATTTAAGCCAGTGTGAGTTCTTCTCTCCCTACTCTCTTCAGTTTTGATTCACAGCACTGCATTCAGCTATTTGGAGACAGATCCATTTTTCAGATACAGTTGGTGGCTGTGCATCTGAATTACGACACAAAGCAAGTTCCTAAACATAAGTCACTTCTCCCAGCCTTCTAGCCTCTGAACATTCAGTCTTCTTAGAGTCATGAACTTGATACTATTTACTCATCAAACGTTATATGCTAGGCTATTTCATATAGTTCGTTGCACTTAAGCCATAAAAAATAAAGGAAATGAAGCTCCTTTATGATGCCAATATTGAGGACAAGGATAATGTAGTATTTTTATATGTTTAAAAGGAGACCCAATTTTGATTTTTGCTATTATCTTACTCTCATAAATAATGAATCACATTATAATAAGATCCCACTTTACTGCCACCTCTAATATGGTCAAAGTAGAGGAAACCTAGAATGGAAACTAATAGGAAAGTTATGTCCTGTCTTCTTGTAAAAGGCCTGTCATCTACATACCTAAATGATTTAAATATATATAGAAACATATATTTTCCAGAGGGAGTAAAAAAAAGTCCCTTGTAAATCGCAACTCCAAAATTATCTCTAAAGTATACCCACTCTTTCAAAACACTTTGTAAAATGTGACTGAATCATCATTGTATTTATATACCCATTAAATGAAAGGCAACAATCCAATTAGCCAAAAGGAATCACCACAGCAATAATGTCCTACTTATCCCAGGCTATTACCAATAAATATCTTCCATGCATCAGGGAAACTGCTCAACATGCACCAGCTGCTGACTGGAAATACCAGCAATAGGAAATGTTTTGTCTGCCAGCCCCGATTCTGAGGGAATCATTTTTCTCCTGAAGGCAGAATCTGCCTCTACCTCTCCAAACCCAGCCGTTCCTAGACTAATAGGACTCGATGGAGAAATGGTTCCAATGCATTGGGTCGAAACAAGGAAATCATATCAACCCAGACCTGATCTACAATGATCCTTTATGAGAAAAGTTCAGAAACTGATCTAAGCCTTAAAAAAAAAAAAGGAGAGGAAAGAGGAGACAGACATAAAGGAGAAGAAGAAATATGTGCTGAGATATGCCTGCCCATTATCTTAAAACAAGATGATGAACTATTTTGGCAGTAAACCCTGTTGAACCAGTAGAAATGCAAGTCTGTAACTTTCTCCCCAAGTTACCTTACCCACGGTAAAGAGAAACCTAACGCTTTCCTAAAAGGCAATTTAACAACACAAACACCATCACGGGAGGGAGCCCTGCATGTTTATGTGGAAAACTACACACAACCCTCCACTGCATGTCCAAGCCAAGAACCCAGAGCGGATACAGCTACCTTCCCTGAACTGCTAGGATGATCATGAATTTAAATGTCAGCTGGGATCCTCCAGCTTCCAGGCAAATAGAAATATTACTTTCTACTTGTACTCTAGGAGCTATCACTATTAAAAGGAAATCGAACAACTTAATTTTAGTGGAGCCTATTATACTACCACATGTTTCAATATTTTATGAGAACATTTGAATGTTTTAACATTTTCGGCAAGACAATTCATAAGAAGGCTTCTGAAGTCCATATATTAGACTGAAATCAAGGAAAAAATGGTATGAATGCAGCTGAAGGTCCTGTGTGAACAGTCATCATGAAATTTAAAAACAGTCAAATGTGAGAAGGTAACTACTCTGTTTCTTTGTGGGAAGCACTGTCTCATTATCCCCTTCCCAAGAACTTAACCAGAGCAGAGATTTTAAACCACAACAGAGAAGTAATGTGTGTGAGCAGTGGACCCATTGCCCTTGCAGCCCCACTAACATGTGCTCACCAGTCCTGGCAGATGTGGAAGGATCTGTGAAAAGTCAATTCTGTAACTCAAGGTATTCTAGAATCCCCCCAATTATAGCAAATTATGATCTCATAAATACCTTGTTACTTCAAATTACAATATAACTTTGCTCCCATCAGCTGAGGTTTCAATACAGGCTGAAATAATTCTCTCCATTTGAAGAAAAAATAGGTTACAACTGATTAGCCAGCTATAGGAAGAAAACCATTTCATCCCAAGAAAAGCCTGATTTATTGATATTAAAAAGGCAAAAAAAAAAAAAACTCTTTTGAGGGGTTTATTAATGGGCTTATGGTCAAAAAGCACAATAGCTCAACTTGATTTTTAAATTTTTAAATAAACCATTGCTTAATTTGTTGGATATTGCATCATTTTTGGTGCCTGGCACATAGAGGTTTGATAAGTGCTGAATGAACGAATTCAACACATGTGTTGAATTGTATCAAGATCATAACGTAGCAGCACAGATTGCAGGCTCCAGAATCAGGCCCCACAATTTGTCAGTTTGGATAAATTATTTCACCTCCCTGAGCCTTAATTTCCTCATCTAAAAAATAAGGCTAATAATAGTATCTCCCTCACAAAGGTTTTAGAAAAATGAAATGAGACAATTAATGTGAAGGTGTTTCATGGTTTGAAGCACCCAATAAGTGTTCCATTCATTCATACTGATTTGCTCTACCAAAAGCCAGGCACTAACCTACATAAACAACACAAAGGAGGAGCTTGTTAGATAGGATTGGTACGTTTCTCCCAGTATGCTCTCCGACCAATTCTTAGGTCTGGCTGGAACATCATGTGAGGAAGGACACTGATGCTGACACTGAACTCATCGAGAAAATGTATAATGACATTTAGTAATGTCTGGATTTGCTATGGGAGTGGAGAGTAACCACAAGCATGTGCAGTGTCTGGCACATAGTATGTAACCAGGGTACAGTTTTGGAAAGAAGTTTCCTTTACTGTACACTGCTTACAATTTCACAAATGGATGAGCCTTCTGAAATAAGAATTTGCTTGAAGACACATAAAATAAATTTAAACCCAGAGCCAGGAGTAATCTGTATTTTGGATTAAAGGGGGGAGGAGCAGGACCCTCAATCGCCCTAAGTGCTTAAAGTTCAAATCTTCCAACATTTTACAACTTCGAAAAACTGAGGACCAATCAGGCAAGTTGTATGATTGTACATGGCCCCTTTTGACTACAGCCCTAACTGCAGAACTCCTTACTGATAAAGAAGGAATGAAAGGGAAAGACTACAGAATATTTCTTCCCTATGAAAAATTCAAACTGAGCCCAGTGAAACATGACTTAGCAAACTCACAAAGTGCTTATGCATTTTTAAAAGACGCAGCTCTGCAATCTACCCACACTTCAAATTCTCCACCTGCTAATGGTTGTGAACACAAAGCACATCATTTACAGCAACAGCTGGGAAAACTGCTTTCCCCTGTCTTCTCTGTCAATGATGTAGGAGCCTGCCAGTCTGGGAGCTAGGTGGCCAGATCTAATTTATTGAGGCTGCTGAAAGACTTTCTTGGTATCCCAGTTGAAAAGTCAATAATGGTCAAATTGATGTTTTTATAATTCTGCTAACCTTGGAGAAGATATTTCATAGTAGAGACTGGGAATAGGCAGGCTGTGCAAGCTTCTGAGAAAAATACATTTTCCAGCTTGATAATCATCCTTTCTAGCTTCCTCTTCCACTCATGGACATTTGGCCTTGGATGGGCCCAGCTGGGGCTCCTCATTAAGAGGTGGCAGATTTGGGTAAGAGCAGACAGTTAAATCATTCATGCATCAGTCAGGGCCAGTCAAGAAAACAGGCATTGCACCTGTAATCTTCATAGGGAGAACTGAATATAAGGAATTGTTAAAACAGGTACTGGACCAGTAAAAGAGATGCAAAAAGAGAGCACTGAAGAGACAACTATCGTGACTGCAGGAGGCAGCTACCACATTTAGCACTGGGGAGACAAACTGAAGACGGGTTTATCAGAACCTGGAAGCTTGTAAAAGCCACCCTGTGGAGGTGGCACCCAAGCATCTGAGCATCTGAGGAGGGCATGTTGCCTGCCGGTCCTGGTATCTCTGAACGGCCTGGCTCTGCAGGGTATGGAACAAAACAAAATCACGAACTGGGACCAATTGCTTCTGATAATAAAATAAAGAAAGAAAACCTGGGTTGATGCTGATGAGCAGAGAGCTGACAAGCAGTCCCTCCTCTGCTCCTGTCCTACAGCCTTCCTCTCACAACCCCTATGACAGCACAGAACCCAAGGGGAAGCCAGCTGGGCAAATGCAAAGTGTGGCTAGCTGAATCCCAGTCCCAGCATCACAAGGCAGAATCGAGAAGTGGGTTTGGGGCTAAGAGACAACAGCTTAATATGTGTACGCTGACCCTGCCAGGGATGGGAAAGAAAAGAAAGACAGTTCTTGACCTGCTAGAATATGTGCTCAAACACAGGAGTCGGGAAATGGAAACAACAGAAAACTATCACAGAGTTCAGTTCCTGCCCTGCTGCCCTTTCTTACACCTTAGGGTTTTGTATTTGCTCTCCCTCTGCCTCGAACACTTAGTTTCCGATTTTCACCTGTTTAGTTCTGTTTTGTCCTCCAATGCTCAGCTTAGACAACACTTTCTCAAAGCAGCATCACCTCTATCCCCCAACCCGATCGGACCCAGTCCCACCCTCCAGCCCACCTCTTCTGCATCACCACCATGTGTAATAATGTCTGTTTTCCCACACCTGACTGTAAGGCCCATGTTTGCTCCCTTCTGGCACACTCCAGGCCACATACAGACCAGGGTTTCAGGGCACATTGTAGTAGATGCATGACAAATGAATGGGAGAGGAAATGGATGATGGTACAGAAAACAAATTTTGGTTTAGGGTGTGTGAAAGAGACAGTAAACCTTCCACACACACACAAAGGGATGAGAAAATCTGACATGCAAAGGTAATTAAAGTGGAAAATATTTAGGTATACTCCTAGGCATGTGACAACAATGTGCTGACCAGCAGAGGTAACAGCAAGATCCAGAAGCATATCCAGAATTTAATCAATGGATGTACGTGCTTGTGTGTGTACACACATATATAATTTTTTAATTGATCATCATTTATTGATTTAAAAAATCCTTAAAGGCATTACACAACTTCAGTAAAAATTAACTTTCCTAACCACTCAACCATGGTCTCTATTCATATCATTTTCCAATTTGGTGATACTCAATCATACCCTCCTGGGTCAGGATTTTCACTTGTGGGGTTTCCCTCTGAATAAAGCAATGTGATGGTTTGCGTAAGGCAGGAAATCCTGAATTCTGAGTTCCTGGCCTATTGCCGTGCTCTTCCAATGTTCCTGGATGATACACATATCTCATTTTCCAGGTGCTTTTTGCCCTTTTCTTCCTTTCTTTCTCCCTACTGTATTTCCTCCTCCTGGTCTCAGCATTTCTCCGTTAAGATCCTACTTAGTTACTCCTGCCCCCAAAGTCTTCATTTCCCTGTTTCATAGGCAAGTCCCACAGCCCATCCTCATCCCTTTTCCCACCCTGGCCTCCAGCCTGGCCACTCCCTCTAACATTTTTCTTTACTTATTTTTCATAAGCTTGAACTAGGCGCACTAACAACTCACCCTATAACTCCCCTCAATCAACATCTGAGGGTCTTTTGTCTCTTAGAATGAAATGTATATGTCATTATTATAGGGTTTGTTTGTCCCCTTTTCCAGTAGAAACAGCCTTTTCCTCCCATTTGGAACTACCTCTTCCTAACTCCACTTGGTCCTGAAGGGACTGTCACCCACGCTGCCATGGCTAGCCACAAGGGGAGGACATCTGACCCATATCTGAACTTCCCATGTCCCAACCGTGGGACCCAAGTTGTGTGAATCAGAGTCTTCACTGAAACCGTCCACTAGAGTTTATGGATAATATATGTTCTATGATGTGGGATGTTGCCAAGCTAGGGGGATGTGAGTTCACTGGCCATCTTTCCTACAGGTTGGCAAGAGGACATTCATGCACAAAGAAGCCAAGCAAGACAGGCAGAGCAGAACGTAGTCAAGAGACAGAACCCTGCTGTGTCTGTGTTGTCTCAAGTTGGCCCCATTCCTGGGCTTATAATTTCATATGCCAGAAATTTTGCTTAATCTAGTGTGAGTTAGTTTTGTCTTAAATATGGTAAGCATCTTGAACACAACATCACATTCATATAAACACTGAATGTCTGTCTAATTTACCTTTGTCCTCTTCTGAGCGCTTGCATAACTCTAGCACTAATGTTGGCCAGTTCTTTAGGGGCAAGTGCTCCCACATGGCTAAACTACTTTATAGGTAACTAGTTTCTTCTAGGGAATGGTACCTCTTCACTACACTAGTTCCAACAAAGTTGACTAACACTCTCAGGAGACATACTCAGGCTCTCCTGCCACCTGTTGTACACAGTCATTCTGGGAGTGGATAACAGCTATACCTCCAACACCAGAAACTTAGCATAATAATAATAGATATAATTAGATATAATTTATTGAGGGCCCCCTTTGTGCTGATTATTGTGCTCAGCACCATATATAATCTTCAGAATATTATATGAGGTGGATGTTCTTTCCTTTTTACAGAAGAGGAGATTGTAGGTCAAAGTGGTTAATTACCTGATCCCGTTACAGACTGGATCAGTGACAGAGAATTCCAGTTCAGGTCTTTTTTTTTTTTTTTTTAAGATTTTTATTTATTTATTTGACATAGAGACAGCCAGTGAGAGAGGGAACACAAGCAGGGGGAGTGGAGAGGAAGAAGCAGGCACCCAGCGGAGGAGCCTGATGTGGGGCTTGATCCCAGAACGCTGGGATCACGCCCTGAGCCAAAGGCAGATGCTTAACGACTGCACTACCCAGGCGCCCCTCCAGTTCAGATCTTTTAATACAAAGCGTCTGCTGGGTTTTTTTTGGGGGGGGGGCACATATTCAATGCCACGAGAGTTTTCTACCAGAGATATTAAAAATTCTAATAGACCCACAGGGTGAAAGTGTTGACTTTAAGACATGATAGTCCCAGTGATTCCAGCACTTCAGTCACTTTCAGAAGTAATCAGCTAACTAACAACTTGAAAATCCATAGGACTGTTACCATTATATAAGAGCTCTTAGTTCTGTTCCCCAAGCTGCCTGGAAAGAACGGAAAGCAGTGAAATGAAGGAGGAAGTGTCATGGGTGCCCTTCCTGACGTGTGGGCATGCTACCTCCCTCCATCACGCCTCAGTGCTACCACAGCTGCCCTGGTAGCAGTTGGCAGTATTTGAAGTATGCATTCAATTCATACAGGAAAAAAAGCCCTTTGCCAGTTAATTAAGATATAACAGTTACTAATACTGCTTAGTGAATTTTAAACAGCCAACCAATAATGTGATACCTCCTCAAACAGGGAAAAATCAAAACACAATAACCTATGGTTTATCATCAAATGCAAACCTAAACGTCTATTGATCCTCCTGGTAGAATTAAAAAAAAAAAAAAAAAAAAAGCCAAATTAACCCAGAGAAGTTTACACGCTAGAGAACCCTGTGAATTTATGAGAATCACAGATAACATAAAAGTGTCTTAAAAACATTTATAAGTCATAAACTACTTCAAAGGGAGTTAGGTTGACTAGAAAACCTTGGACGATGAGAAGCACATCCAGCCATGAGAAGGACCACCTGGATGATGGTGCAGAGCTCACTGCGGGCAGGCAGAACCTTAGGGTGTGACACCCGGAAAAGACCTCAGAGGCCTCTGAGCACCCTTGCTTTATAATACTGAGGAGAAAGAAAGGGGCCTAATAGTAAGCATCAGAGCTGAACTCCAAGTCTGGAGCCCTGATTGGGACCTTGCCAGAGACACAGCTCAGAAGGCGTGGAGCTCTATGGACAAAAATTACGCCCAACTGGAGAGGGTTTCATATCTGGACAATCTTTCATCTGGAGTGGGGAAACTCACAGGAAGAGTCCACTGTTGAGTACAGCAAGATAAGCACAAGACAGAAGAGTCTGGAGAAACCAGATTCCTACCATATGATCACATGCTTAATGGTGAGATACAGAGAGAGAAACGTTAAAGAAAGAAATGGTGAGAGACACAGAGAGACAGAGACAGCAACTAAGGAGGAGGGAGCATGAGTGGTACCTCTGCCTGATGATAACGCTAACCTATGTTTGCACCTAACCCTAAGCCACACACAGGGCCTGGCACTTTACCTGCACCATCTCCCTGAACCATCACAACCAGTGAAGAGAGGTAAGGAATTCCAACACCTAATTCCTACCTCCTGAGTAGGAGGCTCAGTGGGATCACACTTCCTCAGCTTTCAGGAAGATTCACATTTCACCAGAGAGATTTACTCAGAGTCAACATCTCAAAGGCCTTATTTTAAAATGCAAGTACCCACTGTGTAAGAACAAGTCTGACACCTCAGTGTGAATTAGTTTATCACAATGCTTGGACTTGACAGAGGAAGCCTAGGAATTCACAAATGGCATCAGTGAAAAATGAGAATGTACCACATGTCATGGGCAATACTAAGTGCTTTACAAATATCTTATTCTAACAATGCTCTAAGGCGGGGTTTCCCATTATTGACATTTGGGATGCATAATTCTTTGCTCTGGGTGCTGTCCTGTGCATTGTAGGATGTGTATCAGCAGGCCAACCCTGGCCTCTATCACTACTCTCTACTCCCTTCTTCAGTCAAGACAACTAAAAACCTCTCTGGGTATTGCCAAATGTCCTCCAGGCAGCAAAATCACCTCCAGTTGAGAACTGCTGTTCTAAGGTAAATAGTATTCCTATTTACCTTATGATGAGGAAACTGAATTCCACAAAATTTGACTAATTTGCCCCTAAATCACAAAGTTAGTAAAAGGTGGAACTAGGATTTGATTTTTGGTAGATTGGACTCCAAGACTATTACCTGTTCCATTGTTATACTCTGATGCTCCTGAGAACACTGCCTTTCTGAAAGGAGCTTATTGGGCAAAAACAACCCTTCCATTCACAATAAGTTTCAAAAGAAGCCAAGTGAAAGGAAGGAAGAAAACTGAGTTGCCCTTTTTACCTTTCATAAAATGGAAAAAACATTTCATCTTCACCAGGCTAACTTCAGATAACAGAATAAGATTTACACAATTTAGCAGCTCTGCCTGAACATGTTATCTCTGCTAATTGGCCACTGGTTCATTACTATTCTTTTCATTAGGATTTCAAAATGGGACAATGGTGGCTCTACCCAAAGACTTTTCCCACACAGCCGCAGCTTATATTAATAATCATGTAATGATAAGAAACAAAGTTAAATTGAGCGTTTACTACATTTCAAGTGTTGTTCTGTACTTTCCTTTCAGAATCTCACTTGAGATTTATAACACCCCTATGCAGTAGGCTCTACTGTTATTCACATTTTATAGAAGGGCTAACTGAGGGACACAGCTGGTAAACAACCAACCTCAAGTCTCTAAGAGACAAGCTGAGCTGCAGGCCTGGAATTTCCATAAGAGGTCAGGCAATAATTAAAACCTTGTGGTTCAGAACTTGGGCTTTAGAATCAAAAACACTGGAATGGGGCACAACTCTGCTGGTGACTTGCAGTTTCCCCATCTAAAAATGTTAGAAATAACAATACTTCTCTGGTAGGAGGGTGAGAATTAAATGCTATTTGTTCACAGCGTGCCTGCAGTGCCTAGAATATATTCAATGCCCATTGAATAATGGGTTGTGTTTTGTTTTTTTTTTAAGATAACTGATTACTTTGATACCCAAATTGGCAATGTTGATAGTAGTTACAGTCGTGAAGTATTTAAAAGGTAATTTCAATAATGATAACTTGACAGGTAACTTCTTATTTCTTCTGCTTTTCTTCGTCTTCCTATTACTTAACCCAGATCTCTACTTTCTAGTCTCATTATGGGCCGTTTACCAAAGCATTGATCCCATTTGCACAGATTGATAATATTTAGGAAAACATATAGCTGAAGAACAAAACATTAGTAGATAAGTTCCCCTCCCCTTGGCTCTGGGGCAAGAATTGTCATATGTCACCTGCAGTGGCTCTAAGGACAGTAAGAATTCCTGAAAGGGTAAATTCCTGAAAGAGGATAAAACAGTGATGATAGTTCACTGTTACACCTTTATATATGATTTTCCTATTTCTTTTTTTAAGATTTTATTTATTTATTAGAGAGAGAGTGTGTGTGAAAGAGAGAAAGAGAGCACATGAGCAGGGGGAGGGGAAGAGGGAAAGGGAGAAAGAATATCAAACAGACTCCCCGCTGAATGTGGAACCCAACCTTGGGCCTTGAGCTGGAATCAACAGCCCAATGCTCAACTAACTGAGCCACCCAGGCACCCCTTCCTGTTTTTCTTAAGTCATAGTACTTACATACAAATGCATAACCTCATAAAATTGCCCAACTCACTCTCCTCTGTTGGGGAGAAACTTCCTTCAATCACAGAGCCCACCCAAAAAAAAAAAAAAAAGTCATGGAGCCCACCATTACCTCCATGGTTAATTCACTTAAAACAGTCTTTGAAGTGGCTTAACATGCATACCCAATATAAATGAAAGCAAAGGAGTGCTACCCAACATAAATTGGCACTACTGACTTTCAGACAGCAAAGGATGGAAAACAGTTCTCCCTCTGATAATCACAGGGAAGTTAGACTGAAAGAGATCTGAATTCTACATTTCTTGGTCTCTGATTATTAAAGATATTCCCTTCTCTTAATTGATTATTAGATTCCTAGTGACACATTATTAATTGTTTACATTTGGAAAGTGGCTGGGAAAGAGCTTTTAAAAAAGAGAACCAAAAGAGGGGCACCTGGGTGACACAGTTAGTTAAGCCTCTGACTTGGTTTTGGTTCAGGTCATGATCTCAGGGTCCTGAGATTGAGCCCCCCATGGGGCTCTCCACTTAGTGCAAAGTCTGCTTAAGTTTCCCTATCTCTCTGCCTTTTCAAATAAATGACAGAGAGTGAAAGAGAGAGAGAGAGCATGAGAGAGCCGGCTTGAGTGAGGGAGAGGGCGGGGGAGGGATGGAGAAGCATCCCCCTGAAGGGGAACTCAATCCCAGGACCCCAAGATCATGACCTGAGCCAAAGGCAGATGCTTAACCAACAGAGCCAACCAGGCGCCCTAATAAATAAATCTTTAAAAAAAAAGAAAAGCAAGAGAACCAAAAGAGTGGTATAAGAGTCCAATTTCATTTTCTTCATGTGGTTATCCAGTTTCCATAGTACCATTTATTGAAGAAACTATCCTTCCTCATGGAGTACTCTTGGCTCCCTTGTCAAATGTTAGTTGACCATATATATGTGAGGGTTTATTTCTGGGCTCTTGATTCTCTTCTACTGAACTCTGAGTCTATTTTTATGCCAATACCATACTGTTTTGATTTCTATTGCTTTGTAGTGCAGTTTGAGGTCAGAAAGCCTTGTTCTTCTTTCTCAGGATTGCTTTGGCTATTCAAGATCTTTTGTGGCTTTATACAAATTTTAGGATTTTTCTTTCTTTTTTTATTTTAATTTTTATTTATTATTATTTTTTAAGTAAACTCTACACCCAACGTGGGGGTTGAACTTACAACCCCAAGATCAAGAGTTGCATGTTCCACCAACTAAGCCAGCCTGGCGTCCTGGATTTTTCTTTCTATTTCTGTGCAAAATGCCATTGGAATTTTGACAGGGATTGCCTTAACTCAAAATGGATTAAAGACTTAAACATAAACCCTGAAACCATAAAACTCCGAGAAGAAAACATAGGGGAAAATCTCCTTGACAACTGGTCTTGGTAATGATTTTTTGAATATGACACCAAAAGCACAAACAGCAAAAGCAAAAATCAATAAGTGGGACTATATCAAACTAAGAAGCTTCTGTACAGCAAAAGAAACAATCAGCAAAATGAAAAGGCAACTTATGGAATGGGAGCAAGTGTCTGCAAACCAAGTATCTGATAAACAGTTAACATCCAAAATATATAAAGAACTCCTATAACTCAATAACAAAAAAAAATCTGATCAAAAAATTGGCAGACAAGGTGAACAGACATTTTTCCAAAGAATATACACAAAAGGCCAGCAGGTACATGAAAAGGTGCCAGGATGAGGAAAAGTTTGGGAATTGGGGGAGAGGAGGTTAAAAGTAACAAGTTAAATCTGGGAATTCTTTTTTTTTTTTTTTTTAAGATTTTATTTATTTATTTGACACAGAGAGACAGCCAGCGAGAGAGGGAACACAAGCAGGGGAAGTGGGAGAGGAAGAAGCAGGCTTCCAGCGGAGGAGCCTGATGTGGGGCTCAATCCCATAACGCTGGGATCACGCCCTGAGCTGAAGGCAGACGCTCAATGACTGAGCCACCCAGGCGCCCCTAAATCTGGGAATTCTTATGGGCCTCTAGAAGATCCAAATGGATAAAGTCTGATCTCTCTCCTCACAAACACTATTTCAAATTCCATTTTTCCCCCATACTTCTCTAATTCCATAAAGATGTCTTTGTTTCAACACTTCTGTGTGACTTGCCCACATCCATACAGTTGTACCGAGTAGCATGGTGTAAAACAGAAAAGTGACCTCAGTAATATGAATATAAGTTATCTTACATTTTTTATAAGACATTCAATTTTACTCTTGTGTTATTCTTGTCTTTCATTAAACTATAAGTTCCTGGAAAGTAAGTTCCCATTTGAAAGAGAATTTCTATCTGAAAATTATGCTCATTCCACTTTGACAAAGATTTGAGAGGAGTCATGACTTAGCAGGAGATAAGAAATTATGAAACCTATTATTTGTACAATACTTAATAGATTATAGAACCATTTTCATTCATTATACCTCTTTTGATCCTTGCATTTATTCAATCAGCATTCGACTAATATTTGATGGCTCTCTGCTAGACACTGTGTAGGCAATGGGTTCAGACCTAGCCACAGGGATTTACATTCTGCTAAGAAAGAGAAACTCTAATCAAGTAAACCATAATAAAATTTCAGATAGAGCTGAGGGCTGCAAAGAAACTAAGACAGGATAATATGATGCAGAGAGTTGGGGTGAGAGGGTTGTAATCAATAGATGGAGTAGTCCGTTGGCATCTCCAGAAAAGGTAACATTTAAGCAGAGATCCAATGTCCAAAAGAAGCCAGCCTGTGAAGATCATGTAGAAGTCATTACAGGCAAAAGGAACTTCAAATGCAAAGGTCCTGAGACAGGAATAAGATGGAATGCAGAGAACAGAAAGAAAGTCTGCAGGGCTTGAATGTGCTGAAAGAGGAGGAGGTGTAGAAAATGAGGTTAGAGAGCCGGACAGGGGCCAAATCCACTAGGACTGCAAAGGCTACAATCAAGAATTAGGGTTTTATACCAGGGCATTAAGACGGATGGGTTTTTGTTTTGTTTTGAAAGATTTTATTTATTTATTTATTTATTTATTTGAGAAACAGAGTGAGCAAGAGAGAGCCCACGAACAGGGGCAGAGGTAGAGGGAGAAGCAGGCTTCCCACTGAGCAGACAGCCCAACTCAGGGCTCGATCATGACTTGAGCCAAAGGCAGATTGGCTTAGGCCCACCCAGGTGGCCCAAGACGGATGGTTTTAACACAGGAATTTCATGACTTTAATTTGTCTTTATTACATGCTTACCCTTGCTGCTCCCTAGAGGGCGGATTGTTGGTGAGCAAGAATGGAGGCAGGGAAGCCAGTTAGGCTATTGCAGAGTCCAGGCAAAAGATATGGTGACTTCCAGGAGTAGAGCTGGACAGCAGGTACTCTACGAGATATATCTCCTTATTCCCACTTTATAGATGAGAAAAGCAAGGCTCGGGAAAGTAAAAGATTTGTCTGAGCTGGGTATAAGAGCAGAGAATTTTTCTGTTATAAATTCAGTTCTTACCCATTATGCCATGGTTGTGTCAGTGGTGAAGACATCCCAATACACAGATTATTGAAATCTTCCACAAGCGATCTGTTTTTGACAGAAGATGTTCTGTCTCTAGTCCTATCCTGTATATCAGAAGACTTCCTTGGTTAGTCCTTCAGCTGATCTGCACCTGCTGGGGTTATTTGATTGACTTCACAAACTGGGAGCCTGGAGTTTAATTCTACAATCAGGAATCATTATATTGTTTGTAAACAATGACAGACTATGATAAATATGCATTCTGGTTAATTACTTCCTTCCCATGTGTCGTCTTCACTTTCTCATTTCCATCATCCTGTCACATCTGAGTACCTGATCGTGCGTTCCCTACCACAGGCAGAGAAAGAATAGCTGCAAACACATCGAAATGCAAGAAGACAGCCCCATATTCTTTGGGTTGTCAGAAACAGAAGCCAAACCTGAAGTTCAAACGCCAATGAAAATTAACAGATTTCAACATGTTCAGCTTTATATTATTCCTTTGGTTTGTGCATTTTTATTCAAGAAACAGGGTTCCTAATAAATTTCCATTACATCCCAGCCCATGAAGCTGGATTAGTAAAGAAACAGTAAACCAAATTGCATTAGGGTCTAAGGCATTTGGTGTCTTTCATTTTTCTTTTTTTTTTCTTTTTTCTTCTTTTTTTTAACAGCAGGACCAAGTGGTAGTTAGTAAACATTTTAGGACAGGGTTCCTTTATCTACAGAATAACAGCCTCTGCAGCAGAATTCTTGGAACAAAGGAAGAAGTCTCCATATGGTTTATTAAATACCAACAATTCACATATGGTACAGTATAGGTGCTGTATAAATCAAGCGGCAGTTTCACATGGCGGTGAAGAGCTTGGGCTGTGACATCAGACAAATCCCAGTACGAATTACACTTCTACTTACCATTTGTGTGACTTGTGCAAGTGCCAAACCTCAGTTTGCTCACCTGTAAAACGGGAGCAATGGCAGTACTTGCTTCACGCAGTTGAGAAATAAATGCAAAGCACTTTGCTTGGTGTTTGGCTCCTGACCTAAACATATTTGTCATTGTTGTTACCAGTTATTATTATTATTACAGATAATATATTAGTAGTATATATTACTAACTATAATTAATAACTACCACCCTATTATTACTAATTATTATAGACTATTCCTTAATCTGCTCCTCTCATGTAAAGAGAATGAATTATACGTACAATATGAGTTTTCTTTACCCATCAATGGGGCTGACCCTTGACCTAGTCCTATTCTACTGAATAGAAGTTCCACTGAACAGCCCCACAGGTGAGAAGATAGCTGGCCTACATTTCAGGATACAGTGAAGGCCTTGAGTAAAGGTGCCTCTGTTACATGGGCAGGTGGCATACTACACTAGTTACAGTATGAGACTTGTGTCACAGGCCCTGATCTAATACCAGAGAGTTATATAACTTGGCCAAATTCCTAAAATCCCTGTATTTTTCTCATTCCTAATTTTGACAGTATTATTACCCCACTTACACCTTGCTAAGTTCTATCAAATGAGAATATTCATGAATATATTTTAAAAATTATAATAATATCACAGCATATAAATTTGAGGTAGAATTTGTATCTTTGGTATTACCATGATTCTCATTGTCAGTCTTTAGGTTGGTCTCATTGGCACTGGATTATTCTCCTTAGCAGGACAGAGGAAATTCTTGACCTGGTATTTGAGTCTCTCTTTAATCTAGTCTCCTTCCACTGCCCATATTTACTCCTTAGTGTTTGTACATTAGCTTTCTTGCCTCATTAATGACTCAGACTGTCCCACTGCCTGGATAATTCATCAGTGAACAGACAGCTTAGATGTACTTCTCCAGAACGTTTTCTGATTTCTACCATACCCAACCCCGGTGGCCCCAGAATTCAAGTTACTGACCTCTCTTCTGCTCCCCCACCTTTCACCTGGGCACATCTCTCTTTCACTTGCACTTACAGCAGTGTGTTGTACTCTGTGAATGGATCCTACCTCAAGCTCAAGGGCCCTCACCAGCAGGGGCCATGTTCATTCATCTTCTACGACCATGGAAGAGCAAAATATTTGGCATATAAGGGTCACCCCACCCTGGTCACTTGAGTGAGCAAATAAATGAACGCCTTTTCATCAATGAGGCTATGTGACCACAGATTCATCACACATTTATTACATTTATTTATTTTTTACTTTTTATTTTTTTAATCATGTTCAATTAGCCAGCATATAATGCATCATTAGTTTTTGATGTAGTGTTCAATGATTCATTAGTTGTGTATAATACCCAGTGCTCATCACCACACATGCCCTCCTTAATACACATCACCCAGTTACCCCATCCCTCCCACCCCTCTCCCTTATGTAACCCTCAGTTTGGTTCCCAGACTCCAGAGTCTCTCATGGTTTGGCTCCCTCTTGGATTTCTTCCCATTAGTTTTCCCTCCCTTCCCCTACGGTCCTTCATGCTATTGCTTATCTTCCACATATGAGTAAAACCATATGATAACTGTCTTTCTCTGCTTGATTTATTATATTTAAATACATATATTGTGGCAATCATCACCTTTTCATTACAAGTTTGTACTTCATGTTAGCATAGCCTCATTTGCTTTCTCAACTACGTCACTCGAAGCTTAAACTTCTTTTCATCTATAGTTACATGCATTTTATTCAGAAAATTTCTGTATTCTCCTCTCAGATCTTTAGAGACCACTTATGAATAAAAACAGTTTGTATAGCATAAGGTGTAAGAGAATGTTGAGGGAAAGACAATTTTAAAGAGTCAGGCTTTTCAAATATTCATCTTTACAGTCATTGCAAGAGGTTGATTTTCTTGTTTGTTTTTACATCCGCCAGGAAAAAAAAGATGTGGTGTAGTCTCAAAGACAGTGTTGCCAACATGAATTCAAATGCCTAGATCTACCCAGCTAAAAATGTATCACTCAAAAATACATTCCCCAGTTAAATGAAATCATTGCATCATGCATTAAAGAAAATGAGTAGTAAGCCTGAGACCACGGCAATTTACCTTTCTCAACTGAATGAAAAATAGGTAAAAGAAGTTTGATACTCAAATTGCACTATAATATGCCCCTAATGAGTCTAGTCTGTGTGTGTGTGTGCGTGTGTGTGTATGTGTGTGTGTGTGTGTGTGCGCGCAGGGGAAGGAAATGACTGGAGAGGAACAAAGTGACAGAGCAAGTCAGAGAGAAAAAAAAGTACATATTGAGTTGAGAGGCAGGTTGTGTTTTCAGTTATAGTTAATTTCAGTTAAAAGCATGTAGATATTTTCCTTTAAGCTAAAATGTTAGCATTAAAGGGAAAAAAGCAGTACATTATTCTCATGCTACCCCTCTTGTTCAAAACCACAACAAATTATATCTTTTCTTTGTGTGTGGGAAGAGAAATATATAAATAACTTAAAATAATGAAAAAATATATATAAGGAATTAAAATGGTGAATGTATATGAAGAATTCTACGTGCTTTTTCATTTTTTTTCACTACATGCTCTGTTTATTTAGATGAGTTTCAAAATTGCAACATTTGCTCTGTCCTGAAGGGACAAGACAAGTACCACCATCATCACCATTAATTAAAATATGAATAAACATAGATAATATTAGAAACTATCTATAGTTATTATTGAAGAATAAGTATAAAGCAGCCTGAAATACCATCTAAAAAAGCTTTCTTCAATCTCCTTGTATCAGATGGAAAGCATTGGTCTTTTATCATGTCTTGCAAACGTATATGTGCCTTTTTAGTTATACCTCTAGGTATAACAGTTTAAGTTCTACAATCACAATCATGTTCTTATTGCTTGAAGATGACATGTGTACTATATATATACTGCTGTGGGTAGAAGATCATGCAAGGCTGGTACAATTTGAAAATGGCATACTATGAGACATGCAATGGCTAGCAGTTTATCTCTGAATCAAGTTGACATTTTTAACACATGTAAACACTTTAACACTGGGCAGAGGGTTCCCTTCTGTGATGCTGTTAAAGGAGAATCAGGCATGAATCGAGGGCACCAACACAACTGTACATGGAGAACTGCACCAATATTCAGGCATTCTCAGACTTATTCACTCCCAATTTATAGAAGTCCCTTTCTTAAAAACCATAGGCTCTGAAAGCCTCCACTTCAGTGTTTAATTGCTCTCTTTCAACACTGCTAGTCCTGCCTAGAAACATTCTTTCTCCTTCCTTCACCTTGCTATTAACCTTTCAGACTGCTACAATCCCTTGCTCCCCCACTAAACCATCAGGGTCAACCCATCCTCCCAGTTCAATTCTCTCCATCACACTACTGGTTCAATTAATCCTGCGTGATGTCATTGCTCAGCCAGAGGGATCACAGCAGCTGGGGCTTGCCCCAGGGCCCCACACCAAACTCATTCATTCTCTGACTCTTCCCTTCTCTTGGTCTCTAAATTATCTGCCACTATGATCTCTACCACAGCAAGAGAATACTCTAATATCTAGTAAAATTAGGTACTACTGCAGAAATTGAATGTGCCTCCCTCTTGTCATATGTTGCTGGGGAACCACTTTGAGTAAGCCATTTAAGTAGAGAAATGTATTCTGGCTAAACAAGGAGGAAGAGTCTCACTTTCAAGGGAAGTAAGTCATGTAGAAGCAAAAGAAAGTTAGATGAGACTCCCCACTTGCCTCTCTCCCATCTGCTCCAGACTCAGAGGTGTGCACACTCCTTAATGGTGCCATGCTGAAGGAAAGGAGGAAGGATCTGCTACAACTCACAGGAAAAAGCTGTGGGAAGGGCCACCCCAGACAGCAGGTAGCCTGTGACCTCTTGGGGCCTTCCAGAACACAAAAGCTTACAGCAATCATCCCAAAGCTTAAGACCCCTGATATGCTTTAGAATGTAAAGCTCCATGAGACCAAGGGATTTTAATCTCTTATCTATTGCTGTATCGTCAGCGCCTAAAAGAATATCTGCACAAGGTAGACACTAACCCAAATATATCGATTGAGTAAATCAATGTACAGCACTAGTCGTGGCCATTATATATCTCCATCACATATTCCTATTCTAGGAAACATCAGGTTGAGTAGACTTTTACAGCTCTAAATATCCCCAAAGGAGTCACCAGATATTTAATGATACTTCCCTTTCTTTGGGGGAAAATGGCAATGAAATAGTAACTTTTATCTAGTGTCCTTAGTAAGGATAAACAAAGATCTGTATGCAATTTTCTCAGAATGATGTACCCCAAATATTGCAACAAAAGAAATTTCCAACACTTTTCAAGTTTGCTTGAGAAATATGCTCAGAAGTTCACCTGTTTGCCATGTGATGGTGATCCTGAAGATCACAGAGAGTAGTACTAGGCACTAAATGTGCCTCAAATGAAGTAATGGAGCTCTAAGTGGATGCTAATTATTATTGCTCACATTTACCCAGAGCAACTAGGAAGGAAGATGAGAACAGGTCACCACCAGCTTGGATGCAGATGCCTGGTTCTGAACAAAATCCCTAAGGGGATAAGGTACACGGACCACATTATCTCAGATATGTGAAAAGAAAAAAAGAGGAAATCTGAAGCAGATGGTTGAAACTGCTGTGATAACCTCAGAATGTGGTAAACTCCAAATGTGATATTATGGTGTTGGGATCTATAATAAAAAGGCAGCACAATCATCCCCTGTATGGACTCTACATTTTGAATGTAGGCCTGTTATTCTTTGTTTGTTTACTTGTCACTATGAGCATCTCTCCACCAAGACTATGAAGCCCAGGTGTAATGCGTTCTTAAAAAGAATCAAAATGTGGTCTAACCCAGAAAAAAAGACATATCCCCGATTCATGCAAACAAACCCCTGGTGAAGGGGAAAAGGCAACCCACACACCTAGGGTGGCATAGAGAGAAAGACAGAAGGAGCTTACTTCTCAAAATTGAGTTATCAATAAGGGATCTTTACATATGGAATCCCACGACTTCCCATAGAAACTTTAATAATTTTTAAAATGCTTCTGATACCAATTAAGACCCCAGCCACAAACTTTAACATTGCTTCTATGAGAAAATATTTTCCAGATTTGATATTTATATAATTGTCAATACTTGGCCCATTCACAATGGGCCTAGAAACTCCTTAATCTTCTTAAAAAGTTGGCTGAAAGAAGAACCAACATTTCCTGAATATTATCAGGGCAGATGATTAGAGTAGTATTAATAATAACGAGTTCCCTGTAAACCACAAAGTTAATTTACTCTGTGTCCATGTGACAAAAACAAAAAGAAAAATACAAAGTTGATATGGGTACTTCTGGTTCTATGAATGCTTTAATTTTATGAAAGATATGGGTAATTCTTTTTAACTCAGTCTTATTTTTTAAAGATTTATTTATTTGAGAGAGAGAGAGAGAGAGAGAGAGAGAGAGTGCGGCCAGGAGGGGCAGAGGGAGAGGGAGAAAGAGTCTCAAGCAGACTTTGCACTAACCGCAGAGCCCAATGCAGGGCTCGATATCACAATCCAGAGAGCATAACTGATCTGAAATCAAGAGTTGGATGCTTAACCAACTGTGCCACCCAGATGCCCCCTTAACTTCAGTTTTTTTTTTTTTAAGATATTTTTTTAACTGAAATACAAAAGTTGAAAATTGTTTGCATGGGGAACTTCCTGAATTCTAAGTTATGTAGCAAAATAATGCATAACATAAAGATTTACGATAAGCACAGAGTTGACATATATGTGTATGTGGCTCAGGGTCTATTGACTCACTTTTGATTTCTCCAGCATGGCCAGAACACTAGTTGGAACAATGGTATGTCAATTTTGTCACTGAAAGAAATCTGAGAGATCAATCCTCCCTGATCCCAATACATGTCTCATCCTGATCTGCTAAATTTACAGAGTTTGGTTGGGCTCAATGTTACACTGATAGCTTTACCAGGAGGTCACAGTGGAGTCAAAGGCGGCCACCTCTGAGACCTTAGAGAAATTAATTCTCGTAAAGGGTTGGTATAGTTTAATATCTCGGTCCCAGATTGAGGCCAGGCTAAAATCAGTAGAGTAGGTAGGTGCTAAGGAATATGATATTAGAATTTTGATGACAGCACCCCTCCTCATCTGCCAAAAATACTTCCTTCACTGGCTAGTCAAGAATTCTACCATGATAAAAGTAACAACCCAAACAATTACTCAATGCTCAAGAGTTTATTAGTGGATTTTATATAGCTATCATCACATTTTACTCTTTCATCCTGTGAAATAAATGATACTTCCTTCCATTTGCCAAATTAATAAATTGTGATTCGTGTTAACTAAGGACCTTTTCCAGGATTCCACAATTAGCATGAACTCAGACTGGGGGCTTCCACCACTAAATCCTATCATCAGTTCTTTTTAGGCATTTTGTTTTCAAAGAACCTCCTGTGAAAATCTACACAGACCATAAACACAACATGAAGTGGTCAGCAGAGACTGACAACTCAGGGTGAAACAGCTTCTTTTCAACATCAGGGTGATAGGAAAACTAGAATGGGATGTATTTCATATTCTTTTTGATGGTGGGGGAAAAGTGAGCAGATTAGGAAGTCAAATATCCTGGTTGTTCATGCTGGTGCTGAACTCAACCTTTATGCTATTTCTATCATCACACTGATGAAAGGCTGTGGTGTTTCATTGTGGTCCAGTTTTGGCAGCTGATTTGGCAAATGACCACGGTTAACTAGTGATTTTCAAATGCTCAAAGTGGATATCCTAAAGTAAACCCCATAGCTTAAAAACTGCATATTGTAGCAATACTCTGTCTCCCCTCCTCCCTTCTTTGTCCCTCTCCTCCTTCCTTCCTATTTCTCTCTCCCTCTTTCCACCCTCACACCTCTATCTTTCTCTCTCTCTCTTATATTGTATTAACAAATAATTAGGCACATCTTCCATGTGACTCATTCCCTTCCTCCCTTTCTCTGCCTGGAACAAAGATTCTTTTGTGTCACTATATAAACTGCCATCTTTAAGTCTATACTGTATTTAGATTTCATTCCCTTCTTTGATTCACCTTCCTGCTTCTTGAGATGGGTTAAATTTTACATAGTATGTTCAAATTCAAGCTCAGATTATCTGAGAATTTGCCACATGTTTAAATCTCAGGATTATGCTAGGTTCAATGTTCCTCAATACCAAAGTACCTCTTGCAGGGTAAAAGAAGCAATGTTTCTAAATATGGAAGGGGTGCATCTGACTAATGGTTCTGGCCAATAAGGAGATATTCAGAACCAGCTAAAGGATTAGCTAGGAAATAGGAGAGAAGTATCCATTGGTAGCACCAAAGAGAACACACCAAGAGAAATTAACATGCTATGACTAATACAGTTTCACTCCTAAACCTAACATCTTTCCCTCTCTCCCTCTCTCCTGAATATTCACACTGGTAAGGGAGATGTGTGAGGTCCTTCTCACAGTTAATGAGTAAGGATGCTCAAGAGAAGTTTCTCAGAATACCTGCTTCAGAGCCAGGGCGCTCAAGTGATAAAACCCCAGTTCAAAATTGCCTCGGGAAATGCAATGCATTCATGTTCCAAGTACAAAGCCCCTCAAACTCACTTTGAAAATTTGCTTAGAGTCTAAATAAATCAAACTGAAAGACTTAATTATGAAATCCCAGAGCTGGTCATAAGGATAATAAAGTGCCTGGGTTTCTGTTTCAATAGATGTGTTAATATTTTAGCAGCCCCTAACTGCCTGTGTTCTATTTCACAATTCATGATTAAAGTTTGATTTTAATGGAGATTCAAAAAAAAAAAAAAAAAACACCCAAAAACAGTGAGATCTATGTTTCAGTCCCTTGTTAGTGCACTGGTTTGTCCTTTCTAACATGTAATTAATGTCTCCCTCCGCCATTATATCCTGGTGGGGCAGAACCAGCACAGTCAAAGCTGAGCCTGATGGGGTGACCCGATACACACCACACAAACACAGACACAGAACTACCAGTTGGCCTTTTCTGCATCCTCCTGTGCCATTTACCCCAGGTAGAAAGGTTGGAGAGTGAGACAATTTTGATAAATTGACTACCCTGCTGAAAAAAACACAAAAAATCCTCTCTCTCCTTTAATTGGAAATCATAACTTGAGACCTCAACAGAATTGAGGTGTGAATGGAGGCAGGTTAAGTTGCTCTGAGAGACTCTTTAGTTTCTGGTATTCAGTGTTATTCAGATAAAAAATATATGAAGAGTAATAGATTCTACAGATCCTTCAATGGAGCCTTTTAAAAGGCAACCTCTACTATCTTAGTGGAAAACTCTCAAACTAGACTTATCTTTTTAAAATGTATATGTACATATACATATTCACTGTAAGAAAATTGGAGAAAAAGTAGATAAGAACACAAAAAAGTTAAAATGACCTGTGATTCTATCACAAAGAGGTAACCATTTTTACTAATTTGGTGTGAATCCTTTCAAACTTTATATCATCATCTGTCCACAACTATAAAAGATGAATCTATGACATTATTTTTAACAACTTCATGGTAGTTCACTGGCTGTACCAAAAGTTGATCTTATTTCAAACCAAGATAAGTTGTTTGGTGTCTACTGGGACTTAATGTGATACAATAAAATCCATAAGGAAAAAGTGGTTTCTCATTTTTCCTAAGGGTGGAAACATTAAGAAAAAGAAATTTGATTAAGAGAATATGGAGACAAATCAAAATCTTTAATCCAGGGCTTAGCCTTTTAGAATCATGATTTAATCTAAAACAGGAAGGCCTCTTAGAGCTGTCATTTTAAAAATATGCTTGCTCTTGTCTCTGATGCTGTTTTAATGCAACCGCTGATAAGAATCCACTCCTCACAATCCCAGAGCCAGACCAAGCATATTTTAAAGTGGCAGGTCTAATTTCCAACTGCAGGCTCGGTATTATGAATATAAATCATCATGCGGAGAAGCAAACATCCAACAGGGGTCCTGGTCAGCAACTCATCCTTCTCAATAAACTTTCCAAAGACCAAAACTTGTCCCTAGGAATTCATGGAGATAACCAGAAACAGCTAAAGGCTCACCTCCAAGCAAGAACTGGTTCATATTTTCATGCAATTAGGGTTCAACAATGGGCTCAATACGATGCAAGAAAACCTAAATTAACAGTGAATTAGCATTTTTCTTGCCTTATGTTAAGACTATACCTTTAATAACCTTTAGATCTTTTACCTACAAGCTATATGGTGGTGATCAGGTGAAAAGCCATTTTAGGTAGAAGAAGTAATTCTAGGAAAAGAGAATAGGATAAGTAAAGAGACAAGAAAAGCGATGAATGTTAACACTATATCTAGTTTGATATGACTGATAAATGGATTATTTGTGGGCTTACCAGTGAATATCAACATGGATAGTTAGAGAAATCCAAAAGAGCTGGATCAGATTGTAAAGGGCCTCCTAGTCAATGGCTCTCAAATACTGGAATCACCTGGGGAGCTTTACAAAATGCAGACACTAGATCCCACCCTCATGGCTTCTAACTTAATTGGTTTTGGGTATAATCTGGGCATCAGAATTTTTTTTTTAAAGATTTTATTTATTTATTTGAGAGAGAGAAAGAGAGTATGCACGCATGAGTGAGGGGAGGGGCAGAGGGACAAGCATTCTTCCCACTGAGCAGAGAGCCCAACACCATGTGGGGCTCAGTCTCAGGACCTGAGACCATGACCTGAGCCAAAGCTACCTGCTTAACTGACTGAGCCACCCAGAGATTGTTAAAAGCACTCTAGCGAATTCCAATACAGAGCAGAGTTGGAGAACCACTCTTCTAGGCTATGAAAAGAAACATGGATTTCATCTAAGGATAATAAGGATATATAAAATCATTATTTTTGAAGTATGTAAGTGTCATGTTTAGGTTTATGTTTTCAAAAAAATTGCTCTGCAGGATTTGGGGGAAATGGCAGAGGTGACAGCATTATTTTTAAACACTGAATACTCCACACACAAAAAGAAAAAAAAGTAGAAAAAGCAGTATACATGGTTAATTAATTTATGACAAAGGAGTCAAGAGTACACAATAAGAAAGGGATAGTCTCTTCAATAGTGTTGGGAAAACTGGACAGCTACACACAAAATAATGAAACCAGACCCCCTATTTTAAATAAAAATTAACTCAAAATGGATTAAAGACTTAAATTTAAAACCTCAAAACATAAAACTCCTAGGAAAAAAATAAAGCGAGTAAATTTCTTGACATCCATCATGGCGGTGATTTTTTGGATTTAACACCAAAAGGAAAGGTAACAAAAGTAAAAATAAATAGATAGGACTACACCAAATGAAATCACTTCTGCAAAGCAAAGTACACCATTAACAAAATAAAGAGACAGCCTACGTAATGGAAGAAAATATTTGCAAATCATATATCTGATGAGGGGTAATATCAAAAACATATAAGGAATTTACACATTTATGGCCAAAAAAATGGATTTAAAAATGGACAGAAGACCTAACTAGACATTTCTCCAAAGACATACAAAATGACCAACAGGTACATGAAAATGTGCTCGACATCACTACTTAGGAGGGAAATGCAAATCAAAACCACAATGTTACCTCACACATGTTAAAATGGCTACCATCAAAAAGACAAGAGAGAACAGGCTCTGGCAAAGATATGGAGAAAAGCTAACCCTTGGGCTCTATTGTTGAGAATGTAAATTGATACAACCACTATGGAAAATAGTATGGAGATTCCTAAAAAATTAAAAATTGAACTACCATATGATCCAGCAATCTCACTTTGGGGAATATATCCAAAGGAGTGAAATTAGTATCTGAAAAAGAAATCTGCACTCCAATGTTCACAGCACCATTATTCACAGTAGCTAAGATATGGAAACAAACTAAGCATCCACCAATGAATGAATGGATAAATAAAATGGATATATATAGTATAATGGAATATTATTCAGCCATGAGTAAGAACCCATGTGTGTTTGTGACGACACAGATGGACCTTGAAGACACTGTACTAAGTGAAATATGTCAGGCAGAGAAAGACAAATACTGCATGGTTTCACAGATATGTGGAATCTAAAAAAGAGTCAAACTCACAGAAACAGAGTAGGAAAGTGGTTACCAAGGGTTGGGGTTGGGGTAAATAGGAAGATATTGGCAAAAGGGTATTAACTTTTAGCTATAACATAAATAAGCCTGAAGATCTAATTTATAACATGGTGACTACAGTTGTGATAACACTGTATCATATTAAGTGAAATCTGCTAGGAAAACGTAACATAAATCTTCTCATACACAAAAAAGTAAGATGATGGATGTGTTACGTAACTAGATGGGAGCAATCCCTTCACAATATATACATATATCAAATCACTGTGATGTATACTTTAAATATCTTATAATTTTATTTGTCAATTATGTCTCAATAAAGCTTAAAAATAAAATAAAATTCAAGAAAAAAAAAAGAAAATAGCAAAAGAAAAACTCGTGGACAACATTTATAACAAACCTAGCTGACAAGGTATTCCTGAAAGTAACAAATACAAACAGGAAGGTAAAAACCACCTATAGTTACAAGGCCTGTATGATAATGGCATCTGTGTGGAAAGAGGCAACAAGGTGGGACCTAAAGGACTTGAGAACAGGAGAGCCCCAAAAGAGCCAACACACAAGCACTGGAAAGCACAATGAGCCATTTGAGACCAGCAGCAGAAACTGGAAGAGTTTCCCCCTCTCCATACTTGAGGAGGGCCCACAGTTTAGACTGAACAGACTGGAGCAGTCTAGCCCCTATAAACTCAAGTTACTAACCTACAAAGACTTCTTTCTAAGACAGGCTCCTACTGAGAAGAAACGGCTGGGAGTGGAATAAAAATTGAAGAAAATAGAACAAACAGAAATGAAACAAAAGGAAAGTACTGGCCAAAATGAGAAGGAAAACAGCCAGGAAATCTCAGAAAGTAGCAACCACATTTTTAAACGTTATACCAAAAACAAAAGAAAAGGAGTTCTGTGAAATTAGAACATCCCTGAATTCTATTCCTAAAGCTCAGGAAAGATAATTTTCCATAAAGATAAACAATACAAAAATGTTGAGCTCAAATTCTACACAAAGATATAAGAAAGGTGAAACTAAGTGACAGAATAACAATTTTTATACAAGTATATTATAAGATATATAGTGAAAAAGAGCAGAATAACTTCCCTGCAGACAATGAATGCATGCCAAAATGACATGCACATAAAGAAGATTAAAGCCATAATTCACTGTTTCAAAATGAATTCAAATACATTAAGAAACTGATACAAAATATTGAGGAATAACACAAATTGGAATTAGAAAGACTAGGAATTTCGACAACAGTATTAATGAAAGAATTATAAACAAAAGAATAGGGGCACCTACGTGGCTCAGTCAGTTAAGTATCTGACTCTTGATTTCAGCCAAAGTTGTGATCTCAGGGTAGTGGGATCAAGCCCCATGTGGGTGGGGCTCTGCACTCAACACAGAGTCCATTTATCCCTCTCCCTCTGCTCCTCTGCCCAGTGGTGCTCTCTCTTTCTTTCTCTTTCTCTCAAATAAATAAACAAATAAGTAAATAAAATCTTTAAAAAAAATGAAAGAATAAATACATTTTGAAATGAAGACTAAGCTAGGAAGAACACAGGAGTGCAAAAATACAACAGAAAACATCCTAGAAATAAAAAGGAAGAAAGGATACTTTAAAAACATTTTTTTAAAAAGAAATCAAAAGGATTCTAGAGAAAGTGATGAACGCATCTTGAAAGTAGGCTAAAAAAAAATAATAATAATTAACAAACAAATACTATGCATTCCTAAAGAAGAAAACTGAAGGGAACCATGCAAATGTTAAAAATTATTAATCTAAAAGAATCAATTATTTCATTATGCATTTATAGCTTTAAGGAAAAGAAAAAGCATGTGGCTTTTTAGGGAAATGATATTAAATTATCATCAGACCTTCTGACAGCAATACTTTATGCAAAAGTAAAATGGAATATCATATTTAGGATATTCAGGGAAAGAAAATGTAAGTCAAGGATTTTATATCTAGCAAAACTAACTTATAGGTATAAATGGCAGATACTATTATCAACTGTAAGAACTAAGGGGATATTATTCTTCTCTTGAAAGCTTTCTGGGAAATATAAAATAGAACACTATTTAGCTAACGAAAATGACTAGGGAGGCGTCCATATAAAGACTTGTGGTTAGCATGAAATACATATTTATTTGAAGTGGTAGTTTATTACTGTGTCAATTTAGCTAAGCTAGAATTGTGTTTTCCAGAATTCCTTTCTTTGTATATTCCTAGATTAAAGCTATCTAAAAAGCAAATTTCCATAATATTTAGAAAGCAGAAATGAAACAGAAGCCATTATTCTGTGAATGTCAGTACAGGATTCCAAGTATTACTACAACTTGACCATACAGTTATTATCTGCTGGTTTACTTTATCACTCTCTGGCATCAGTCAGATCCTAAACCCCTTCAGTTCCAATCAAATATCCTCTTCAACTTCTGTAAGTCCTCAGCTAAGCATGTGTGCAACTCTTTGGCAAAGGGCACCAGTCTCTTCTATAGATCATCTACATTGTTGGGGTTACAGGTGGTGAGAAATAGACATGAGACCCAGACTCTCTTTATGGGGTTCCACTTTTTCCTCATTTTCCCTTGCTTCATGTATTGTGTTTCTACTGATCTACAGCAGCTTCAGACCTAACACTGGAATCAGAAGAATGGCCTCCAACAGATATTTTCAGCAGCTTTCACAATTATGTAAAATCTAATCCATAAGACCCATCCCTTACACCATACCATTTGGAATGGTCTGCTTCAATGATCAAACCCTAACTGATACACTTGTAGAATTACGATTAAGTGAAGTCTAGGAGGAAGAGAGTATACTATGCACTGACTATATGCCATGATTTCTGATATGGAACAAAGGAGATAAAATATCCTTGAGAAGAATTAAGTAAAAACCCTATAGCTTTTAATCTGAATTAGAAGTATCAATATGAATCAATGAGGTGTTGCATCTTTATATATGTGTCTGTATTTTAACCCTGTCCACCGAAGAGACAAAGACATAATGGCTACCCAGTAGTAATGAGTATTCTTAGTACCCAGATTGTGATCTTGAAATGCCATTTCTCACCAAAATAAACCAAACCTTCTTGGAGAAGATTGATTTCAGGTCTGGGATAGGAAATATCAAGATGAACCTGAAATACCGCCATCACACCTGACAGCAAGTAAATGATCAATGACTATGAAAGTCATGTTATAAAGACTCAGCAGCCAGACTGAAGAGGTTCCCACTGGACAAATATAGAATAATTTGAGCTTCACAATGATAATAATTGCAATATATTTAAACCCATCAAATAAGTTTAAATCCACAAGTTGAGGATAATTAAAAAAAAAAATAGTAACTCATTACAAAAGAGGAGGACAGGAAACCAATGCATTATTTTGACACCAAATATGCATAATGGGAGTACCAGAAAGAAAGAAGAGAGAAAGGGACAGAAAAAATATTTAAGGAAATAATGGCTGAAAATTTTCCATATTTAATATAAAACAATAGTCACACAACCAAGAATTCCAGTAGACTTCAAGCAGGATAAATACAGAGATTTAAATCAAGAAACATTACCAGAAAAATGTTGAAAGACAAAAACAAAACGGTGATTGCAGTGTGAAAAAAAAAATGACTCATCACGTGTAAAGAAACTCAATAAGGTTAACAGCTGACTTCTCATCAGAAACAATGGAGGTCAGTATGCAGTGGGATGACACAGTCAAAGGGCTGAAATTAAAAACTCAACAAAGAATACTATACCCAGTGGAACTATTTTTTTTTAAATGAAGGCAAAATAAAGACATTAATAATAAACAAAAACTGAGAGAATCTGTTACTAACAGATCTTCCATACCAGAAAAACTAAAGAAAGTTTTTCATGTTATAAAGCAAGTGATACCAGATGGTAATTGGAATCCATATGATAAAACAAAGAGTGCTGTTAAAGGTAATCATCTAGGTAATTACAAAAGATAGTATGATGACATATTTCATTTCCTTTGTTCTCCTGACTGATTTAAAAAGCAACTGCATAAAAAATATGAATATAATTGTAATATGGGGTCTTTAACATATAAAAATGTAATATATTTGACAATAATAGCACAAGGGAGACTGGTTAGAACAAAGCTGTATTGGAGAAGGAAAATGAAACCAGACGGTAACTCAAATCCAAAGAAAATAGTGAAGTGAACCAGAAAAGGTAAATAAGAAGGATAATATAACAAACGTTATAAATATACACTTGCTATCTTTTCTTGTTTTAGCTTCATTAAAAGATATGATTATGCAAATTGAAAATTATAACAATGCATTGTTGGATCTGTAACATATATAGACATAATAGTATATATTAGTATACTGTACAATAGTACTTGCACAAAAGAGGCAGGAGGAAATGGAGCTATATAAAAGTAAAGTTAGTATATTTCTCTGGAACTGAGAATAAATCTGAACTAGATTCTGATAAGTTAAAATGTATGTTATAAGGCCTATAGCAACCACTATGAAGATAAATTTTAAAAATATAAAAGGAATTCGAATGTTATACTAAAATTTTTACTTAAAAGATAGCAATAATGGAGAAAAGTATTTTTAAAAAATACCTGAGACCTATAGAAAACAAAAAGCAAAATGGTAGATGTAAATCTAAGCCATATTCATAACATTAAAGGTGTATGGTTTAAACAGCCCAGTCAAAAGACAAGGACTGTGAAACTGGAGATAAAAAAACATTTGAGTATATGCTTTGTACAGGAGACATATTTTGATGCAAAAATATAAATAGTAAAAGTACAGATAAAGGTACACCAAGTAAACAACAACCATAAAAGAGCTGAGGTAGCTATCCTGTCATGAGAAAATACATTTTACAATAATATGAAAATAGTATTATTCTCATATATAATATTAGCATTCTAAAAAAAATCCTCTTCAAATAATGAGAATAGGCTTCACAGCAAACAAAAATTATTAGAGATGAAGAATGATATTTCATAATGATAAAAGGATCAGTTTCTTAGGAAATGTAGCCATTATAAGCATATATGCAATGAATAGCATAGTCCCCAAATACATGAAGAGAACTGAAAAATAGAAAATAGAAAAATAGAAAATGCAACAATAGTTGGAGACCTCAAAATCAACTTTCAATAATGATTAAAACAACTAGAAAATAGAAGACTTAAACATAGAAATAGAAGACTTAATTTGTGCCAAATTAAATATTTAAAAATCTATAGAACACTCTACCCAACAGCACAGAATATACATTCTTCTGAATCACATATGAACGTTCTCCAGGATGCACATATGGTAGGTCATAAAATTAAGTCTTGAAAAATGTAAAAGGACTGAAATCACGCAAAGCATATTTTCAACCACAGTGGAATAGAATTATAAATCAATAAGTGAAAATTAAATAAAACATTCTTAAGCAACCAATTGGTCAAAGAAAAAAAATCACCAGGGAAAGTAGAAAATACTATTTTAGATGAGTGAAAATGAAAATACAGCATCACAAAACTTATGGGATTTAGTTAAAACAGTGCTCAGAGAGAAATTTATATTTATAAATGCCTTTATTAAAAAAGAAAGATCACAAATCAATAACCTAAGCTTCTCCTTTGAATGAGAAAAAGAAGAGCAAACAAAACCCAAGAAAGCTACAAGAAAGAAATAATTAAGATTAGAGCTGAGAAAATCAATAAAACCAAGAGTTGTTTCTTTGAAAAAGATCACCAAAAATTGGTAGATATTTAGCTCTACTAAGCAAGCAGTAAAGAAGATTCACATTATTAAAATCAGGAATGAAAGAAAGAAGGAACGTCAGTACCAATAATACAGAAATAACAAATGATTATAATGTATTTCTATGAACAACTATATGTCACCAAATCAGATAATTTAGATGAAATGAAAAAATTTCCACAAAGACACTAATTATGGAAACTGACTCAAGAAGCAATAGAAAATCTGAATAGGTTCATATCAGGTAAAGAGATGGAATTACTAATTTAAAATTTTCCTACAAAGAAGAGCCCAGGCTAAAATGGCTTTAGTGATAAATTGTGCCAAATATTCAAAGAATTAATACCAATTCTTCAAAAACTCTTCCAAAAATAGGAGAGGATACTTCCTAATGCAACCTATGAGGCCAATATTACTGTGATAGCAGGCAAAGATATCACAGGAAAGAAAACCACAGAAAGTATCTCATAACTATAGATGCAAAAAGCCTTAACAAATTACTAACAAACTGAATCTAGCAACATGTAGAGAAGCATTATGTACTACAACTGATTCAGATTTATTCCAAAAATGCTAGTTTGGATTAACATCCAAGTATCAATTAATATAATAAATCATTTCACAGAATCAATGATAAAAACCACATGATCATCTCAATAGATGTAGAGAACTATTTGACAAAATCCAGTATCTTTTCATGGTAGAAATGTTCTACAGATTAGAAAAGAAAGGAGCTTCCTCAAGATAAAGAGTATCTGCAAAAAACAAAAACTGATAGCTAGCATCATACTTAATGATGAAAGAATGAATGCTTTTTCCCTAAAATCAGGAAAAAGATAAGAATTTAAGCTTTCACACTTTATTCAACATGTTTTGGAGGTTCTAGGCAGGGCAATAAAGCAAGAAGAGGATATAAAAGGCATACAGATTAGAGAGGAAAAAGTAAAAATATCTATATTTGAAGACTGATCTTGTATATAAAAATTCCAAGGTATACAGGGGGGAAAAAAAACCAATGACAAGACCTAAAGGACAAGTTCAGCAATGTGTCAGGATATAAGATGAATACACAAAAATCTATTGTATTCTCATATAGTAGCAATGAATGTCCAAAGACAAAGTAAGAAAACAATTTCATTTGCAGTAGCACCAGTAAGAATAAAACACTTAGGTATAAATTTAACAAAAGAAGTGTAAGGCTTGCATACTAAAAATTACAAAAATTTGTTGAAAGAAACTAAAGAACATCTAAATATGATGTTAAAATGGTCATACATGGAAGCCTTAATAATATTAAGATAGCAATACTCCACAAATCATTTCACAGATTCAATGCGATCCCCATCTGGGATTTTTTTTCCAGAAACTGGCAAGCTGATCTCAAAATTCATGTGGAAATGGATGGGACTCAGAATAAAAACAATGCTGAAAAAGAACAAAGTTGGAAGACTCATACATCCTTATTTCAAACTTCCTACAAAGCTACTATAATTAAGACAGTGAGGTAGTACATACTTGAAGACATTTATTTTTTTTTAAGATTTTGTTTATTTATTTGACAGAGAGAGAGAGAGAGAACAAGCAGAGGGAGCAGGAGAGGGAGAAGCAGACTCCCCACTGAGCAGGGAGCCCAACGCAGGGCTTGATCCCAGGACCCTGGGATCATAACCTGAGCTGAAGGCAGATGCTTAACTGACTGAACCACCCAGGTACCCCTCCCCTTTAAAAAAGATTTTATTTATTTTTTTGACACAGAGAGAACCTAAAGACTTAAGTTTAAATTAATGAATAAAATTGGGAGTAGATAAATAAAACCTTACCTTTCTGTTTGTTGATTTATAAGAGTACCAATACAATCAATGTGAAAAAAATAGTCTTTTTAAACAAATGGTGCTGAGACAACTAGATACTGACATGCAAAAGAATGTATTTGGACTCCTATCTCACACCATATATAAAAAATAACTCAAAATGAATCATAGTCCTAAATGTAAAAGCAAAAAATATAAAACTCTTAGAAGAAAACATAGCAGGAAATCTTCTTATCCTCAGGTTGGGCAATAGTTTCTTAGATGTGACACTAAAAGTACAATCAACAAAAGGGAAAAGTGGGCTACAACAAAATGATCAACTTTGTGCTAAAATGATGCCAGTGAGAGAGTGAAAATACAATCCACAGAATTGGATAAAATATTTGCAAATCATATATTTGACAAGGTTTTTTTCAAGAATATACAAAGACTCCCACAAGTCAATAATAAAAAGATAAGTAAACCAATTAAAAAATGGACAAAGAATCTGTATAGACACTGTTCCAAAAAGATCCACAGTCAATAAATGTATAAAAATGCTCAACATAAAAAAATGCTCAACATTATTAGTCATTAGAGAAATATAAATGAAAACTTTTACTTCACACCTAGTAAATGGCTGTAATCAAAAAGTCATATGCTAATAAGTGTTGGCAAGAATGTGTAGAAATTGGAACCCTCATACATTAGAGATGGAAATGTAAAATTGTGCTGCCATTTGGAAAACAGTTTGACAGTTCTTCGAAAAGTTAAACATAAAGTTACTACATGACATGACATTCCTAGGTATATAATCAAGAGAAAATGAAAGATATGTCTACATAAAAATGTGTACATGAATGTTCATAGCAACATTACTCAGTATAGCCAAAGAATGAAAACAACTCAAATATCCATTGAATGAATGGTGAATGAATAAATAAAATTTACTATAGTCACACAAAGGAACATTATTTATAATGAAAAATGACTGAAGTACTCCAACATGAATGCACCTTAAAAGCGATATGCTCAAGTGAAAGAAATCAAAAGAACACATATTGCATGATTACATTTTCTGAAATGCTGAGAATAGGCAAATCTATAGGGACAGAAAGTAGATTAGTGGTTACATACAGCTTGAGAGTGAGTTGGATTGGGATTTGAAGTAATTCCTAACGGATAAGGGTTTCTTTTGAGGGGAGACAAATGTTCTAAGATTAGAATGTGGTAATGATTTCACAACTGTGTGAATATATTTTCAAACTTCGTATTATATGATGACTTGTATGATATGTGAGTTGTATTTCAGTAAAGGGTAAAAAATAATAGAGTAACTATAAATGAAATAATAGAATTATTTCATCATTTACAAATCAGAATTAATGAATAGAATATAGGCATTAAATATCAATAGCTACTAATCACAAAATGGGAGACAACAAGATATGTGTCTCCATAACCTGGCCAAGGAATTTACTCTGAGTTGGATCCAGTCTCTGGACCCAGCTGCTATTTTGCAGAGGACAGAGAAGTGCATTGAATTATATGATGTGTTTTCATTCAGCCACATCCAAAATTCTGACAAATTCCACAGTTTATTTGTTTAAAGATTTTATTTATTTATTTGTCAGAGAGAGAAAGAGAGCACAAGTAGGGGGAACAGCATGCAGAGGGAGAAGCAGGCTCCCCACTGAGCATGGAGCTGGATAAGGGACTGGATCCCAGGACCCTGGGACCATGACGTCAGCTGAAGGCAGATGCTTAACCAACTGAGCCACCCAGACATCCCAGAAATTCCATAGTTTAAACAGCCTGAATTTTCAACAGATTATTTGTAAGTCAAATGAAGTGATGGAGGGATAACTATATGAACATTAAGGAAATATTTAGTACAAAAGTTAGGGTGGTGGTTACTTAGGATGGCACCAAGGAGTTGTGTTTGGATTGAAGCACATAGAATGTGCTTCTAGATTGTCTAACAGTGTTCTATTTCTTGACCTGGCTGTGGTTACAAAAAATGTTTGTTTTGGAATACTTCATTGTCACGCATTCTGTTTTGCATAATACCAATGAATTTTTAAAATAATTTTTGTATTAAATAAATACATAATTACTCTGGAGGTATTGCGGAGAACAGATTTTGGATTTCAGCAAAATGAAATTAGAGCTATCGTTTCTCCTCTCATACTCTCTCTCAAATAAATAAAATCTTTAAAAAAATAAAAAGAGCACATTGAGTTGGATTTCTGTCAATTGAAAATGAAAATATATTAACAATGTAGGGATCGAAGAACATTAAACTGTTTCCAGAGTACTCAAGCATGTACTTGCTCTAGCCCAGCACTGGCCAAACAGAAATATGTGAGCCACATACGTAATTTAATATTTTCTAGCCTCCACATAAAAAAGTAAAAAGAAATACATAGAATTCACTTTAAAAATGTTTTATTTAATCTAACATATGTGTGTGTATATATATATATATATATATAATTTCAATATGTAATTAATATTTTAAAAATTATTATTAGAATACATTCTTTCTTTCTGAGGACTCTGAAATCTACTGTGGTTTTACTCTTATAGCACATCTCATTTCAGACTAGCCTCATTTCAAGTGCTCAATAGCCCTGTGTGGCTGCTGCCTATCTTACCGGGCAATAAACTCTAGGCCATTCTCTACCTTCCCCCCCACCGCCGAGTCTCTCTGCTTTAACCTGAATCTCATTCATATATTTTGGAATTGTCAGCTCCTCCATTGTCAAACGATCCAAATTCTCATATTACAGATGAAGAGAGTAGTAATAGCCCAGACTGATGAGAGTTAGTTCATTCATGAGAGTTGAAATTCATAAAAAAAAACAATAAGAAAAAACAATTATCAGCATCAAATGCATACTATGTGTGTTGATATTGGTGGGGTAGGTTTGTAGTTTTGTGTTTGTGTTTGGCTATCCAGTATTAACTCCCTCCTAACTGGAAAAACTAATAATATTAAAAGAAAATGTGTGGTGAGCTTATTTTATGTCAGGTACTGTTCTAAGAACATTACACGTATCAACTCATTCAATTCTCAGAATAACCCTAATGAGGTAAGTATCTTAACCAACTTCATTTCACCTATGAAGCACAGATGGATTAAGCAGTGGGGCCAGAATGTGAATCAGGGCATCTGGGTCCCAAATTTATACTATTAATCACTCCAGTGTTCTTCCTTCATGGTCTTGTTGGAGGTTGCAGCACGTTTCCCATTATAGAGAACAAATGAGACAGTTACTCCTTCTCTTTGTCCCTCATAGCCAGAGTACTTAACCCAGGCTTAGCCAACTGATTACTCCTACTCAGGAATGCAAACATTGGAGAAATGGCACAAATACAAAGGATACGTGAGAATTTATTCACAGGGGAAGTCAATGGCAGCACTGGGGGACGCTAGCCAGACTGTGCCTATGGCCTAGCCTCCCAAGAACCCGAAATTTTGCTTGTTTTCCAGAACTGAATCTATACCCTCTGTTTATCTGAGAAGTCATGGTGACATCCTTACAATAAAGCCTTTTTGCTTAAAACATCCATAGTCTATTTGTATTATCTACAATCAAGAATGTTGGTTGATACCAGTAGGAAATACTATTATAACCATATTATTCAGGAGGAAACTAAATGTTACAAAGTTAAATATTCTGTCTAATACTGCCTAGGAAGTAGTTGGCATAATGGAATTTTGACCCAGACCTCTAGCGTCTTTATGTTATCCCGGGACTAGAATCTAGGTTTCCTGATTTCAAGATGCCAATTTTTTTCCATGATGCCGATTCCCTAAACTACAAACAATAGACTTTTTAAAATAGGACAAAGGGAAAAGATATAATGCAAATTATCATTATGGTTCCTAAAAATCAAATCCTAAGGGGAGAATGTTCAACACTCTGTGAGAGCAGCACAAGAGATATTCGGGGAACCAGATAATAGTAATAGGCGGTTGGCAGTCAACTCTATTTGCCACTATACCAGGGCTGCCTGTCCCAAAGTGTAAACACTCATCAAAGTCCCAAATGACTTCAGCTTTAGCCCAACAGAGAGGAAGATTAAAGTCAAGGCTTGGACAGCTTCCCCTTTGGAGCCACATCTGTACAACGTCACCCAGTTAAAACCAAAATGGTTTCCATGGGGAGCCAGATGGAGTAGCTCTATAAATACTCATCTACAGAGTTGCCCTTTGCTGTTTGGGTGTGTGGATGGCTGAAAGCAATGTGTTAGGCAGTGGAGGCGAAACCACACACACACACACACACACACACAGAGAGCACAGAGCACTCATGACCATACAATTACACAAAAACAATAACCATCACACAACAAAATCACCTCTATCAATGCTGGCAAAAGTATGGGGAGAAGGGAAACTCTCTGATACTATTAACAGAGCTGTAAATCAACACAACTGTTTTGAAAGACAATCAGCAATATTTATCAAACTACATCTGTAGATCCTTTTCTTAACAATTGCCTTTCTGGTAATAAGGAAGAGTATATGTACAAGGATATTTATTGCAGAATTTTGCTTTTAAGAGCCTAATAATGGTACTAATGTAAATGTCCATCAAAAGGAGACTGATAATTACAAGTACATTCACATTTTGGAACATAAAGTGGACTTTAAAAGAACGGGACGATTCTGTGAGAATATGAAATGAGATTCCTGATAAATTGGTGTGGGGAAAGCAAGTGGACAAATGTCATAGTAGATAAATTACATCAATAGACATACAGATCCGTTGATCTGGAATGACAGTGCCAGCAGCTCTTTCTATACATTAATTCATTGAAACCTCACAACAAACCTATGACGGTGATACTGTTGTTATCTTTGCCTTATGGATAAGGAAATGAAGCAAGTCACAGAGAGGTAAAATACATTAACCAAGGTCATAGCTGCTCAATAGAACAGAGAGGGTGAAGGGCCAACTCTCAGCCTTTCCTTGATACAATTACATAGGGTTTTATTTTTCTTCAATGGATGAGCACTTTTTTAATGAATCTGGAAAAAAAAGTAAGAAAGAAAAACAATACCATGAAAATCTTTTGAAGAAACCAAAAAAACTAGGGACCCACAGATCTTACACTCACTTCTGGCCACCTCCCCACCTGACCCCACAGCACATTTCTCAGCTTCCTTCCTCTCATGGTTCACTGTTCTACTTTGAAGTGACAGAAAGAACTCTGTTCCCCTTATTTCCTCAGAGATGATCCCACCAGCTAATAGCCTTCATCATAGGAAATACATATTGATATTCAGACTAAAGTCTCCTTTGCTCAGTTGCATCCCACAATGTGCACAACATTAAAAATGCAGAATGGAGTGTTTTAAGTGACCTACTGAATAGTAACTACCACTGTGATCCAACTGTGTTATGACACGTATTTTAGGTACTGATCAGGCCAGTATTTTAATCACTTCAACTAGAAAGGAGTCAGCTTTGGGTGATTCTTTCAAACCATGATCATTGTCCAGTTGCAATTAACTCCTTGTACCATATCCAAAAAGGGTACAATGTATAGCATTAAATCAAAACTGACTGAAAAACAGGGGTGTAAGTAAATGAAATGAAGCATTGGACCAAGGGGACTTCATCTTCCCTCTCTGGTCTTTTAAAAAGATTACCATCATTCACATCAGCAGTAGTATTCCATGAGCTACACATCCCTCTGTCATTTAACATCCACATACTGAACACAGTGTTTAGGAATATTTTTATGTTGTCTGCAAAACACAATCAGTTTAGCTATTTGTTCTTGCATCAGTCATAAATACATAACTACTTCAACATCAGGTAAAGGGAAATCACTTCTCCGCTGGGGAGTGGATTTCAAGTTTTGAAATAAAACACAAAGATTAGCCAGAAAGGTAAAGATGCCCAGATGGTCAGCTCACTCTTTAAGGTTAATTACGTCTGAACAGTGAACATTCCTTTAACATTTCTTATTTCCCAGAGATAAGCAGACTGCCACAGGTGAGTAATCTCCGAGCTCAACAAACTGGCTCAGTGGATAGTTTTGTTTCATTGAAGAAAGCAATTAGCTTTTAGTGTGCTGGAAAGTGGGAAGCAATTTCACAGATTAGTAGAGCTGCAGGCTCTGTCTGCTGGTGATGTCAGTGTATGGCGAGACCCACTTCCTACACTCTCTCTGGGCCAGCATAATCAGCAGAAGATAACAGGACACACAGGGGCAGCTGCTTCCACTGACAGGCTCTTAACTGACAGAATTCATTATCTGAAAAACCTGATGACAACGGCTGCATTGACAAGGCAATAATGTATACCACTGCATTGTTTTTCATAAGCAATAGGGTGCAACGCAGTATTTAGAGCAGGGAAGACAAAGTTTTAAGGACTTCAACCATCATCACTATTGTAGACATGTTAACTCTCCCAGGCACATGAGAAAGAACGAGGGTATATAATAACAGAAACCAGAGGAGCTTATCCTTCCAAATTGGGAAGTCAAGAAAAGCTGGGTGCCACTTCATATGCTGTTTGCTATTCATTTTTAAATGACAAGAAATAATCACAGCGGTAGAAAACAATAGTAGTCTGAAACTTCATTTGGCCTGCACACATGTTTTAATTAGATGACAGTTTAAAATAAAATTTAAAAGGCCTACAAACCAAATTTTAAAAATCAGGAGACATTACCTAAAAATTCAGAGTCTCAACTTTTCTTGAAATGCAGAAAATCTGGTCCCCCTGGATCATTACTCATGCAGCAGCTGGCTGGAGAGGAGTAATGCTTGCTCCCCAGTTCACCACAGTCTGCGCTACTCCCTATTGCTTTTCGATACCAGGGATGAATACTGGTTGTACTTTATCACTACACTTGACCATCACTGCACTATTATTTCCTAATAGCAGAGAAATACTTCTCTGTGCCCAATATTTCTCTATACAAAGTGGGAAAACAGAAGAGTAGCCAAGAGAGACTGCTATGCTCGTATTTATGACTAGTCTGGCCTCTATAGGCACTTGAGTTTGTGACACCTGCTGTAGCTGGTAAGAAAACACAAGAACAGGCTTTCAAAGTCATACAGACTTATAAACAACCCCTGGTTCTGCCACTTAATATTGTTTGAATAAATCATTTGCTTTCCCTATAAACCTGTTTTTCCATAAGTAAGATGGAAACAATTATGGCAAGAATATCTACCCTCTATGTCAACTATAAAGATTAACTATATGGATGTGTGTGTGTGTGTGTAAATACAATGAGAACATAAGAAATGACAGAAAATGGAGGTAATTCAGGAAAAATTGGGCTTGACTTACAAGATACAATAAAATTAGCAGAGGAGAACAATTTATTTGGACAAACTAAAGAGGCTTAGTAATCTAGTTTTTCTCCCAAATATCCCGGGGCTTCTTCCTCTCCCACTCCCGCTGCTTGTGTTCCCTCTCTCACTGGCTGTCTCTGTCTCTGTCAAATAAATAAATAAAATCTTTTTTAAAAAAATCACTTCTAGTCCTATTGGTACTAGCTAGGTGACTGAGCAGTTTACTTCTCTGAATCTGTGTTTTCATCTGTAAAATGGGTATAACAACTGCTTCTTAAGGGGTTGTGGTGAGGCTTAGTCAGCACAATGTCTATAAAACACTTAAAGTTCTTAACACGTAAAAGAAGTGGGACACATGGTTATTCCATTTACCTTTACTCTAGTGATTCATTTGGAAAGAATCCTACTTTAAATCCTAAGATTTAAGAAGAAAAAAAGTGAGATTGGTTTTATTTTTAAATGAAATTTTAATTACAAACATTGATGAAATTGCATTACAATGATCTAAATGTACATATTTTCAAAAAGCATCTATTTGCAAGGTGAACTAGAATAATAGAAAAAGAAGGGAGTTGCCACATCATCTATTTCATTTCTGTTGAATTATGGAACATACATGGCAACTTTCACAGGATTAGAAAATGAGCAGCTTAGAATGATCAACATATTGAAAAAACATCATATAGGAGATTTAGCTGTGACTCCTAAGACATATGGTTTGGTGTTAACATTTTTCATTCCTTCGTATATTATGGTGTACAGTGCTCTGCAAAACATTTCCGAGCCCAGGCAATTTTCCCATGATTCACTCAAGCAGGAATAATTCAAGTTAATGAGCATGTATTAAGTATCTGTTGTATACAATGTACTGTGTCAGAATAAAAACAAGAAATGATCTTTTCCTCATGCTACCAAACCTCCTAGTACAATGTTTCTCAAAGTGTAATCGTGGGACCTTCTGCAACAGAATCACCAGGAGAATGTTTCACAAATGCAGATGTTTTACCTCTTTTCACACACTCAGGGATTCAAAATTCTGCGATCTAGACCTGGCAACCTGCATTTTAACACACCTGGTGATGTGCATGACTCCTGAGGCTGAAGAATCAATTATCTACTGGTACCAACTGAGTGAAAGAGCTAAACTCCATTCCATTAGCAAATGGTGCACTGGCAAATTAATTAACTATATACTAGAACATTAAAGCGTTAGAACTGACGCCAGCCTTAAAGTCATTCATTCAACCATCTCCTTGTGCTTGTTTAGAAACCAAGCAAGTCTCTTCACTCCTCTAAAGTGACTGACTACTTTACTTGCTATCATACTTCAGTGAAACAATCAGTCACTTAAAAAAGAAAAAAAATTGCCTGATTTTCTTTCTACTAAATAGACTAACCGTGTTGTATATATATGCAGGTAGGCTGCTACTTTGTGTAGCACAGGCAACTTCATTTAAATGCACAATGAGGTTTTTTTTTCTAATTTCACAATTCATAATTAGAAATGTTTTGACATGATGATAAATTAACATTGCATTTAATATCAAGAGTCCTAGAAAGCTACCTTGGGACTACATGTTTGGTCTTCAGGAAGACTAAGAAACGCCTGAAATTTTATGCAGAACATGATTTTTTGGTAGGACACCCATGACTATTAGACTCTCAAGGAGGTCTGCGCATCAAAAAGCAGGTGCAAACCACAATAAAATGAAAATTGGGAAAGCAATATGCAGAAAACTTATTCCACAGATGTTGCCAGTATAGATGGAGAGACCCTCTGGAGGTGTGAGAGTCTGGACCAGTTTCCTTATACTCTTCCAAGAAGGAAAAATGCCTCATCCATCACATGGAAAATTCTGAGCAAACCAATTTCCACTAAAGCCTTATTGATAGATGATGGCTTAACATGTTACCTGTCTCATTTGAAATCCCTTTCACTGAATCCAGACACAATCCTTCTTACTGTTAATTGATCAGAATTGGCCCATTTGATAAAACAATTTGCCATCCCTGATTTAATTCAATCTCTCTCACTTTAGAGATGAGAAATTTAGGTTCAGAGAAGTAATACAACTTGCCTGAAGCCAAATACTAAGTTGGTGTCAGAGCTGGGCCTAGAAGTAAATTACATCTGCCACAGACAAACTGACAAACACTGAGACTGTATTCCCTCACCTCCTCTGAACCTGGCCACACCCCTTCCCTCATTCTATACTGAGTGTTCTCTGCCATCTTTGTTTCTCAGCAATTCCCATTTCAAATTTCTCATCTTTTTATTTTAAGGCAACAGTGGGTTATAGTTACATCTATGGAATATAACATAAAATTAATTAGTAACTGGAAGATAAGCATGTTTGCAAAATTGGAAGAAAAAAGAGGCCTCTGGTTTCACTGCTTTGCTTTATTAAAACACACACAACACACACACAACACACGCACACACAAAGAAGCTTGCACAAGGACCACATTCCCTGAGATAGAGTGTAGACGAGCCGAACTTGTATATTTCATATTGTATTTCCCGTTTGTTCCTCCATTGCTCTCATTTTAATCATCTTACAACCTCGTGCATTTGTTGTTCTATAAAAGTCAGGGCTATGGAGTCTCTCCTAAGCCCATTTCCTTCTCTTCTCTTTCCATTTATCTTTCTTTCTCTATCTTTTTATTCTCTCACTTTTTGCTTTCATCTCTGGATGTTAAAGTTACTTGTGAACACGTCTTAGATCCCTGTAAAGGATGTATGTTCCCTGAGGGCAGTATATATCCCTGCTTGCCTTCTGCATCTTTGTATTCTTCACTTTAGTTTGCTTCAATTATTGCCCAGGGAAAGTCTGTCCGCATGCCATCCTTGCCACCCTTACTCTAACCTTTTCCTTCTTTCCTTGGGGAATACCTTCTCTTCAACTCAAAAAATATGACTATCTTGCCAACCGCCAATCACGGTACCCTGCCACCAGGCAAAGACAGGTGTGTGTCTCAGATCTGGCCAAGCATAGCTTGTCATCAGCACTACGACACATGATTGGTTTAAGGGAGGTATGTGACCCAAGCTGGATCAGAGTCCTTCAAAAGATTGTAAGTTCAGCTGTCAGATGGGTCTACATCTTGGGTCACTCAAATAAAATGGTGTTAGTTCACTGCCTGAGGCCTCCTTTGTTCAAGGAGAAATGTCCTATAGCTAAAGAGAATGATACAACTTGCAGAGGGACAAAGAAGCCATAGGGAACCCAGCTTTCTTCTCTTCTCTGCATTCTGTAAGCTACACCAGTATCCTTCCAATAAATTTTATCTTTGGCTTAAGTCTGCTCAAGTTGGATTTTTTATTTTCAACCAAAAGTTCCTGACAAATACACTCATTACACTCAGAATGCCTTGCCCCAAGTAAATGTTTAATAAAGATTTACTGAGGGGTTTTTATTCCAGGTCAATCTATTCCATTGGTCTTATCTCTGCTTTCTCAGACTGTACCTTTCTTCCTGCCCAACACCTGTCTTCTCTTCGGTTTTCTCCTTTCTCTTTTACTGCCACTTGCTATAGATGTTCTCATGCAAGATGTCAGAGCAGGGAGTATGCAGCAGAATACCCAATCCTGAAAAGGCATTTCAGGAAAAAAGAAATATTATTCTTGTTCACTGATGTCAGAAAACAAAAGTGAAGAGAGGGGCAAGAGAAGACATTGTGTTCAGCATAAGAACATCCAAAACAAGCATTTAGGAAACAGCATCTGCTCTGCTCACTGGCCCCATCTCTTCTTCCAGAACTTAACTTGCTCATTCAGCATTCCACTGTGCACATGTCACTGGTGCATTCCTCCCAACTCCAAAAAGCGCCTGGGAGATTATCTCACTTTGGAAAATAATCACCTTTTGGCTTCCACCTTCTGGACTTGTTATTTCCCATGCTGCATCCCAACAATGGAGTGCAAGGATTGAAAACAATATTGCTCATTATTCATAGTGTACATAAAAAAGAATGGCTTGCTTTGAAATTTTGAGATAAGGTAATCCTTGCAAAAATTCCAATTTGATTTAAGTCATTCACTCAGGCGAACATGGTTCCTGGAACACCCCACCGAATGACACAAGAATTAAAGGTCTTGTGATGGATGAGGGAGCAAGATCTAATTGGTGCTTTAATAAATGTATTCTGACTTGGTAATCCACCTAGATTTATCAACAGAAAATGTCCCTGTCTAAATAAAATTACCAAGTTATGGTATAAAAACAATGACAAATGCCTTGTAATTGGCTTTTATACAAGTCCTGGCATCGGGAAGACAAGCACGATATTGGTATGTAGAATTGTTTTCAAGATGCTGAGTAACAGACAAGAAACAGCAATGGGTGGTTGACCATTTTATCTATTTCACATGGTTTTGAGTCAGAATAGGTAGCAATGCATGAGGAAGCTGTACTTGAAGTACAGAGCATTGGCAGATACTGTCACCCAACTTGATATCCTTCCACAAGGTCTTAGAAAGAAAAAAAGGACCTTCTATATGCATAAATGGAGTAAGCACAGCCTTAATGCTGCCATATATCAAAAGGTTGGGAACATCCCATTTGGCGGTATATATTCATTTTTATAACCTACTTTTCTGACTTAGCATTACACTATGAGTATCTTCCCATGTGATTAGATATTCTTTTTAAACATGTCTTCATTTTAAATGGTAACATACTCTTCTATAGAATTCCATGATCTCATTAATTCCCTATTGTTAGGTATTAGCTTGTTTTCTTTTCTCCCCTCATTATATAAGCTCCTTTATCATTCATTCAGTAGACAAAGATGATGGGTGAATTTTACTTGTGATATTGTTGAATAGTGCCACTCACTTCCCCAACCAGACATCCAAATCAAACACATAGGGCTGTACTATTTGGAGACAGAACTGAAATGGACCTAGGCCAAGCAATAAGAATAAATAGCACTTGCTGAAATTTTTCAGTACAGCCTGTTGTATTTTTCACGGAAATAGGGAGAACATAAATACTTCCATTTGTGGATCTGTTTGAAATTTTAAAAATGTGGATGTTCTAACTTTCAAGCTGCCTGAGTAAGTGGGAAGATTAGTACATGGCATACCACTCAGATTCCCAAATCAACACACAATCAAACAGAAACAGTTAGATGGAAATCAACAGCTCAGAGAGCCTGGTCCCGGCTTCTCTTACACAAACACTAGACCACAGCTCTGATGATTATCTGCTCAGCAAAGTTAATGGCACTTTCAGGTTTTACATAGCCAGACAATTTGTTTCTAGTCTCACATGCCCTGCTTTGTCACTCAGAAAACAGAGATTTTAGATGACATTTAAGAGTCAGAGAATGTGATAAGCAGACAAGGGACACTGATTAAAATTCTACCAGGGGACCTACTCCAGGTTTTTTGATTGAAGTTTCACCGCATATGTAGACAAAAGTCTTTCTGCCCAGGGTTTTTATGGCTAATCCAACATCTTGGGCCCACATGCCTTTAAGGACAAAGGAGGTAAGATTATCCAAACCTTGTCCAAGTTTTGCCCACTTATTTTAGGAGGCTCCAGTCATCCTCCATCAGAGTCTCTCTCAGTTACTTCTCTGAGATCAACAGATGTGACTCGGGGGTGCCCCAGAACGAGTCTATTCATATTTCTCATCTTTATCATTCTAACAGCCAATGTCCACACTACGTGTTCTAGCTCTGGATGTCCCCAAAGTGGCTAATCCTAGAGTTGTGAGAGAAACTCTAATGTCTGTGATGCCTGTGCAGGGCAGAGACAGGAGCCTGTCTGCCACACTCTCTCACCTAAGTCTTTGAAAACAAATCCCTTCAGCTCTGGCTCACCCTCTTACTCCATCGACATTCAAACCTAGTCCAAGTAGTCAGGGGGACTACTTATGACATGTCATTCTACCTTGCTCTAGATCCTGGTCACATATAAAAACTTCTTCCTACTCTTTTACACACAACAACCTCCCTTATAAGTCAACCCATGCAAGCAGATACCTGAATGATTCCCAGGCCAACAAATTTACACACAGCCTAACTATAAATACAAGTCTGGGCTCAGAAGGATACCCTCTTAATACATATCATCTCCTTGCAGGGAGAAGTGGAGCTTAAGAAAGTCCTTTGATTTCACTTTAAGATGGAATGATTTATCTGATTTTGAAAATCTAAGTCAGAAAACACCCACATTAAATCATTTGGAGTTATGAATAAAAAACAGAATTCTTCCCATGTATTCTGAACAAGATTTTCCAATTAAAAACAAGTAACCAAGACATGCCTACCCTTGCCCTTGTGGCCTGACACATGATAGCTGGGGAAAGGTCTGAGAAACTGGAATAACAAAGCAGAGCTTAAAACCACTAAGGTAGAGAAGGGGCAGAGAGAAGCTTGAGATGTTGGATGAAAGAGAGGCCAAAGCAGATTACACAAATCTCATTCCCTCTGCCCAAACCTCTTCCATCGGTTTTGAGATGACTTACATCAGGCATGAACTTCACATTCACAGGACAATCCAAACCATTGTCATGAGTGAAGTTTCCTTGAGGGTTATCAGGAAGCACAGGACAGCTGTTTTCACCCCAGTCTGTCTCCTTTCACAGGGTCCCAAGAATATTGCCTTCTAGGATATATTAATATTTCATACGATCATATTATTAATATCAGTATTTTATATATATACACACACACACACACACACACACACACACACACACACACATACATATTCCAGGAGGCTATAAGCAAGGCATTTTCTCTTTGTATGTTTACCAGCTTTCAAGTGGAGGCACTGCCCATATATATACAATTATGTATGATGCACTGGGCTCTTGAAGTGCAACCCCTTCCCAAAATGGGAATTAAGGGCATTTCCCTCCCTAAGAACACCCAAGTATGGATTCAGCTCTCAGTCCCCATAAGGAAACTAAAGCTGCCCTGTTTTAACCATGGTATCTGGAAGAGGAAAACATGCACCCATTTTAGGAAATCACTTTGGAGCCATTCCTCCTTTCCCCTTATCTCCCAGATCAGTCATCAAGGCTTGTCAATGCCACCTCCTAAATATCACCATAATCTATCTCTTTTCTCTCTGTCTGAAATACCATAGCCTTAGCTCAAGCTATGGTATCTTTTACTAAATGACTGCAGCAGCCTCTTAGCCAGTCATGTCCTCTCAGCCCATCATTGACTTTGTAGCCAGATAGTAAAGAACAAATCTGGCCAAGATCTAGTCCTGCTTAAAACCCTTCAGAGGATCCTTGACACCCACAGGGTAGAGTCTGTGCTCCTCAGAATAGCATAGATGATCACCTCCTGGCCTCTGCTCTGTACCAGCTATGGTCAAACCATAGCTCTGGTCACTTCCACCTCTCCTTGCTCACTCCAGCCAGATCGGGTACTATAATTCCCAGAAATACCATGTTTTCTGCCATCACCAGACCCATGCATGCACGGTACCCTCTGACCAGAATGCCTTTATTACCTGTTCCATCTTAGTCCTGTTTATAACTCCACATGGACCCAGTCCAGTCCCCAACTGTTTTCCTACTTCCCCACTCCAGGATGGGCACACACGAAGATAACATTAAATAGACTATGTTTTGGTTGTATGTTCACATGTATATGTAGGTCTTTCCCACTAGACTGTGAACTCCTGAGGTAAGGACTGGGTTTTATTTATTACTGCATCTCCAGAGCCTAGGTCAGGGCGTGGGAGGTTGTACTCGATAGTTGGCCTGCCATAACAGAATACTGTAGACCAAGTGGCTTAAGCATTAGAAATTTACTTCTCACAGTTCTGGAGGCTGGGAAGTTCAAGATCAAGGTCCCCCCAAGGTAGGCTTCATTCTGAGGCTTTTTCTCTTGACTTACAGGTGGCTGCCATCTCCTGTGTGCTCGTACCCCCTCTTCTATGTATATGCAGAGGCAGAGAAAGAGAGCAAGCTCCCTGGTGTCCCCATCTCATGACCTCATCTAACCCTAATTACTTCCCTAAGATCATCCCCAAATACCATCAAATTGGGGATTAGGGCTTCAACATAGGAATGGGGGGGCACATTTAGTCCATAAGAGAGATGTAATGGATGCTCCATAAAATGTGATGATTAATTTAACAAATGACATCATTGATGAAATGTATCCATTTCTTTTAAACAACTAAGTACAATTATCTACCCATCTACTAGACCAGTGGTTCTCAGGGCGTGTGTGTGTGTAGAGTGTATTTTGCGCCCCCCCACCCCCGGAGACATTTAGCAACGTCTACAGATATTTTTGATTATCACAAATGGGACGGGGGTGTTTACTGGCATCTAGTAAGTAGAGGCAAGGATGTTGCCAATCATCCTATAATGCACAGGACAGCCCTTCACAACAAAAATTTATCTGGTCCCAAATAGGGCGAAGGCTGAGAAACCCTGCACTAGAATATAAAAAGAGGCAGGAAATTTCTCTTCTTCTCTACCATATCACCAGCATCTAGAACAGTGTCTTGTTCATGACAGGTGCTCAAAAAGCAGGAAATACATCAATGAATGAATAAAAGCACATGAGAGAATTGCACAAAAAATCATTTGCCTTCTGCCTTGGTAATTCCTCCTCAGTTACTTCTTACCCAGTGCTTCTCACTCATCAGTTACCCTAGTTGCTTTTACCTACGTTTGTTCTATACATCCATCCTACCTTTGCCTGGTTCAGGAGTCATAATTTCTTTTCTTTTTTTTTTTTAAATGATTTTTTTATTATATTATGTTAGTCACCATACAGTACATCCCCGGTTTCCGAGGTAAGGCTCGATGATTCATTAGTTGTGTATAACACCCAGTGCACCATGCAATACGTGCCCTCCTTACTACCCATCACCAGTCTATCCCATTCCCCCACCCCCCTCCCTTCTGAAGCCCTCAGTTTGTTTCTCATAGTCCATAGTCTGTCATGTTTCATTCCCCCTTCTGATTACCCCCCCTTTCTTTATCCCTTTCTTCCCCTACCGATCATCCTAGTTCTTATGTTCCATAGATGAGAGAAATCATATGATAGTTGTCTTTCTCTGCTTGACTTATTTCACTTAGCATTATCTCCTCCAGTGCTGTCCATGTTGTAGCAAATGTTGAGAACTCGTTCTTTCTGATAGCTGAGTAATATTCCATTGTATATATGGACCACAACTTCTTAATCCAGTCATCTGTTGAAGGGCATCTCGGTTCCTTCCACGATTTAGCTATTGTGGACATTGCTGCTATGAACATTGGGGTGCATATGGCCCTTCTCTTTACTACGTCTGTATCTTTGGGGTAAACACCCAGTAGTGCAATGGCTGGATCATAGGGTAGCTCAATTTTTAACTTTTTAAGGGACCTCCACACTGTTTTCCAGAGTGGCTGTACCAACTTGCATTCCCACCAACAATGTAGGAGGGATCCCCTTTCTCCACATCCTCTCCAACAATTGTTGTTTCTTTCCTTGTCTATTTTTGCCATTCTAACTGGCATAAGGTGGTATCTCAGTGTGGTTTTGATTTGAATTTCCTTGATGGCTAATGATTTGGGCAGCAACCTCTACGACATCGGCCAAAGCAACCTTTTTCATGATACATCCCCAAAGGCAAGAGAAACAAAAGATAAAATGAATTTATGGGACTTCATCAAGATTAAAAGTTTCTGCACAGCCAAGGAAACAGTCAGAAAAACTAAGAGGCAGCCCACAGAATGGGAGAATATATTTGCAAATGACACTACAGATAAAGGACTGGTATCCAAGATCTACAAAGAACTTCTCAAACTCAATACACGAGAAACAAATAAACAAATCAAAAAATGGGCAGAAGATATGAACAGACACTTTTCCAATGAAGACATACAAATGGCTAACAGACACATGAAAAAATGTTCAAAATCATTAGCCATCAAGGAAATTCAAATCAAAACCACACTGAGGAGTCATAATTTCTAAAGGCTTCCCTGACAAAAATGGTAGTAACTAGCCACATACAGCTATCTACTTTAAATTATTCAAAACTAAATAAAATCAAAATTTCAGTCAGTTCCCCAGTCACACTAGCTACATTTCAAGTGATCAATAGCCACATGTAATTAATGGTTACCATATTAGAAAGCAGACATATATTTCCATTCTGCAAAAAGCTCTCTAGGACAGTGCTGGTCTACAGACTTGAAGTGGGTTATTCCTCCTTCATCTTCAGGAATAACAACTGGAAATAAAATACATTTTACCTCTGCCTTTAGGACATTATCCCGACTGCAGCAGAGAAAGAGGAAGAAACACAATGTTTGATATTGTGGGGGAAACTTTCCCATTCAAATTAGACATAAACAAGAGAGAAATATGATGAATTGGCAAGGGTATATCTTGTTTGCCAGAGGAATATTCTACTGGCTGAAGGTGGAAAAGTCAACAAATCACTTTGTGGCAGAATTTCTTATCTTTGTTTTGGTCATAAGAAAAAGAACAGGTAAAGTGGGCTAAAAGGGCATTTTAAATCCAGCAACCGAATTCAGAAAAAGCTGCATACAACAGAGTGTCCCACTAACCTTTCAGAGTTTAGTTTGAAAGGCAGTCTGAGATCTAGGCATATTAGGGACGCAAAATGCAACAGTGCAAGGTTTTTTTGTTCTCTGAAATATATCGGAAACTGAGCAAGAAACACATATCAAATGGACACAATGGAAAAAATCTAATCAAGACTACAAAGAGCAATATTTTAACCGTCAAAGTGTTTTGATTTGGTTGTTTTTTAGGAAGATCACTCCAATTCTACTAAAGAGTAGGAAATAAAAAGCAGAGACGTGACTAGTTGTATAACTAAAGACACTGTGGTACAATGGAATGAGCATGAGCTTTATAGTTGAAGGATCTGTTTTCCAAAGATGACCATATTAATGGACTGTATGAGCTAGTGTCTATGATTTCACCTCATGGTACCTCTTCTCTACATCGGAGTCATGATTCTGTGGGATTGCTGTGCAATTCAGAAATAATAGATGTACATCTTTGCCAGCACGGTTTAGCACACAGAAAGTAGCAAACAGAAGATATTTTTGTTATTAATATATTTAACTTCCCTGCTTCTATTTCCCCACTGGCTAAAGAGAAACAATAACCACTTTCCTGTTTTTTCCCAACATTGTGAACAGTAGTAACAAAAATCAAAGTACTTTAATTCATGTATCTGAGGCCAATTGACTTCTGACAAGAATGCCAAGATCATTCAATGAGGAAAGAATATTCTCTTCAACAAATGATACTGAAACAACTGGATATCCACATGCAAAAATAATAAAGTTTGACCTCGACCTCACACAATACACAAAAACTAATGCAAATGGATCACTGACCTAATATATAAGAGCTAAAACCAAAACTCTTACAAGAAAACAGGGGTAAATCTTTACATTCTTTGATTTGGCAACAGATTCTTAGCTACAACATCAAAAACACAAACAACAAAAGAAAAAATAAATTGCATTTCACTGAAATTAAAAACTTGTCCATCAAAGGACATTATAAAAAAAATGAAGATAATCCACAGAATGGGAGAAAATATTGTAAATCATTTATCTGATATGATTTAGTATCCAGAATATAAAAAGGACTCTTAAAACTCAATAACATAAAAACCCCAAAACACCCAATTTAAAATGAGATGACCTGAATAGACATTTCGCAAAAAAAAAAAAATATACACAAATGGCCAAAAACACATGAAAAGATATTTAATTTTATTAGCCAAATGCAAATTAAACGCAAATCAATATCACAATGAGGTATCACTTTATACCTATTAGTATGACAGTATTAATATCTTTTATAAAGAAAATAACAAGTGTCTACAAGGATGTAGAGAAACTGGAACTCTTGCGTATTGCTGGTGGGGTTGTAAAATGGTTTGGTCACTCTGAAAAACAGTTTGATGATTCCTTGGAAAGTTAAAAATAGAATTACCATAGGACTCTAAAATTCTACTCCTAGGTATATACCCCCTAGAATTGAACATGTATATGCATACTCATAGCATCATTAGTCACAATAGCCAAAAGGTAGAAACAACCCAAATATCAATCAAGGGACGATTCTGGATAAACAAATTGTGGTACATACATACAATAGAATATTACTCAACCATAAAAAGAAATGAAGTACTGATACATGCTACAATGCAGATGAAACTCTCTGCTAAGTGAGAGAAACTATAAACCAAAGATCACATATAGTATGATCTCATTTATACAAAATATCCAAAATAAGTACATCCATAGACACAGAGTGTAGATTTGTGATTGACAGGGGCTGGTGGGAAGGGAAAATTGGGGAGAGACTATTTAATTGGTAAGGAGTTTTACTTTGGAGCAATGGAAATGTTTTGGAACTAGACAGAGAAGGTGGTTGCACAAAATTATAAATGTACTAACTACCACTGAATTGTTCACTTTAAAATGTTTAATTTTATGTTATATAAATTTAACCTCAATTAAAAAAAAGTAAAAGAACTTTGTCATTTATAAAACAAAGCCAATTCAGTTCCTCAGTGGAGAGGCACTGACTTGAACCAGTAATACCTTTTTTTAAAAAAGATTTATTTATTTGAGAGAGAGAGAGGGCGCGTGTGCACGCACTCACCAGTGTGGGAGGGGTGGAGGGAGAGTATCCTCAAGCACACTTCCCCTAAGCACGGAGCCCAATGTGGGGCTCAATCCCACAACCCATGAGATCATGAAGTGAGCCAAAACTAAGAGTTGGACACCCAACCAACTGAGCCACCCAGGTGCCCCTTGAACCAGTAATACCTTTAATAAAAATACTTCCTGTTTGTACTACCAGAGGTGTGCCTCAATCAATCTTCATAGCACTCTCCTTGGGAGACTGAGTCTCAGAATGATGCTCTAAGTTATCCAGGTTTGGGCAGCATCCGGAATAGACATGACTGACTTTTGGGCTACTGTTTTCTGCCTTTTTATCTTCCAACTTGAGCATAACTCAATTTACTGGAACAGTGAACCTCAATAAGGAAGAATGCTTACCTATACCTGTATTTCTCTTCTCAACATTTGGATTAAGGAAAAAGCTAACTATTTTGGAGATGTACAGCCTGAATTTGTGTTCTGCTGTTGCTTCTTACTGACCATACAACATTGAGTAATTTACTTGGTGTCCCTAAATCTTAGTTTCCTTATCTATATAACCGGAGAAGTAACTCCCTCATAGAGTTGTTGAGAGGATTAAAAGATCAAGTGTGTAAAAAGATGGCATAGAGTATGTGGCTAGTAAATAAGTGAAATTTATTAGTACTATTATTAAAATCCTACCACCTATTCTTCATTACAAGAACATCTATATAATCAGAAACTGTCTAAAAGCAGCTTTAATTTCTTTTTACTCAGCACCCAACTGTTTTGTCTCACAAGGTTTCCTTTAGGTCTCAGGCATGAAACAACTGGTATATTTATTTGAATATCATGGACTTAGCAGCTTCCAGTCAAAACACTGCTTTTCGGCATCATTTGTAGTACCTACTGTCAAAATTTTTATAGCTAACAGCAGTAATTTTACATTTCAAAAAACACTTCAAAATGTATTTTCAAGTTTAATCCTCTTAATAACCATGAGAAATGGGGTGGTCTAGGATAATTGGCCCCATTTTCAGAGAAGTACTAGCCCAAAATCAAACAGTAAAGAATTTGTCCACAGACTAGGATTCTTTCTACTATTCCTTGCAACATGTTTTTATGGACATGTTTTCTGCTATAAGTGACAGGAAATCCAACCCCAACTGTCTTAAATAACAAGGGAATTTATTGGTTCAGAGAGTTGATAAGTCCAAAGGAACTTTGGGTGTGGCTCAAACAATGCCACCAGGTCCAAGCTCCCCAGCCCTTGGCTCTCCTCTGTTCCACAGTAACTTCATCCTCAGAATGCATTTATGGTATTATGGTTGCCAATAGCTCAGACCAACCAACACTCAGATTTAAGACTAGCTCAAATGGAATGGGTGTTTTTGTCTCTCAGCAGTGTTAACTGCTTCACATGTCTAACCAGTTATTGTGGCCACAGTGATACAATGCGCTGACTGGCTGGATGTAAGTCACAAACCCACTTTTGTTGCTGGTGGAAAAGTGACTTCAACCTAAAACCCACTGACAAAGCATTGGAGAGGGAGTGATATCCCAGAAGAAAACTGGTGTGTTAGTAGATGTTGGTCAGTAAAACCTACAAATGTACACTGCCCTGTGATAAATAAAACTTCCCAGGTTTAAAATGACTGTCTTTTATACTGAAGTTCATGTACCAGCAAGAATCTGACATTTATGCACTGAATTATGCAAAACTCATGTATTAAGTGTGTACTTTAACGTTAGGCCTAGGGATTCTTCAATGATGATGAAGACATTTTCTCTGCCGAAGTTAAGCCTATAAAGTGAAGATTTGAGTTAGATAATTTCCTATCTTCACACTACTACTGGCTCCAGATTTCCCGCTGCAAAAATAACATGAAATACTTTGTGGGGACACACAGGCCGTGTACTCCTAGTGCACTCTGCAGCATAGAAATGCCATCAGTTGCCATGACAACCTATTTGGGTTCTGAGGGTATGTAGCATTTTTCATACTATCAATCAGTAGATAGATTTATTTTACAATACTCTATAACATTGACCCACGGAGAGGAAAATATGGATGAAATAACTAGAGGAACATTGAAGAAATAACAGTTTAAAATACCTATACTAACACCTTGAAAGTTTGGAAGCAGAGAAAAGTTTTTCTAAATATTGACTTCTGTAACTTATAACCACATGGATGGCTTTTAAACCCACCAAAAATTCATATAGGTATGAAATGTTTCTCAAACACATTAGCCTACTGGGGACACTTACTTACACTGAATGTTATGAATAGAATGGACCTACAAGGTCATTAAGGCCAATCCCTTTGGCTCACAGATGAAGACTGTGAAATTCACACAGAAAAAGCAGTGCCCAAGGTTCCACAGACTTAGTGACAAACCTCAAACCAGAACCTAGCTCTCTAGATTTCTTTACCAATGTTCTTTATACAACACCAACCAGTTAAACCCTGATGACCTGTCCACTCAAGGGAGAGTACTTACAAATCTTGTAAGTTATAAACTGTATACTCATTCCAAAGTTTATGGTGTAATTTCAGATCACAGGAGATCTCCATCTTGACCATGCCCTGAAGATGTGATGAATGACTAGTATATTACAGTAAGTACCATTTTCCTGATAGCTAGGTGATTCTCTTTGTTTTAATCCTTCTTATATTCTCTGATTCCCTGCCCCTTTGGGGGTCTTGCAGACTTATCAGGGAAAGCTGGTAACATTTTTGACAACAAACATTGATAATACACTCCTAAAAGATCCATGTAAACATTTTGCCCAAAATTAATAAAAGATATACCAGGCTAGGTCATAAATGAATGAATTACCAGTAATCTTCAATTTATTCATTTAAGAAATGGGATAGAGTATGTATTAGTTGTGAGGACTGTCATAACAAAGTACCACAGACCAGGTGGCTTAAAAAAACAGAAATACATTTCCACAGGGTTCTAGAGGCTAAAATCTGACATCAAGATGTCAGCAGGATCGTTTCTCCGTGGTCGCTTGTCTTACAGATGGCTGTCTTCTACCTCTGTTTTCTCATGGTCTTTCCTCTGTGCATGTCTGTGTCCTAATCTCTTTTTCTAAGGACTCTAGTTAAATTGGATAACGATCCACCCATATGACCTCATTTAACCTTAATTACCTCTTTTAAGGCTATCTCCAAATACAGTCACATTCTGAGATACTTCAACACAGGAATTTGGGGGGGGGTGAGCATAGCCCCCAAACACTCAGTCCATAGCAGAACTATATTTCTTTGTCTTAAGAAAAATGTTTCAAGTTATCAGAATTTTACAAATTAGCACAAGAAAACTTTTTTTTTCTGTTCAAAGCATGATCAAGGCTTTGAGAGAAAAAAAGAAATTTCTGAAATGTCATTTTCCTAACCGTGTATGTACTGCCTAGTACCCAATCCCCAGTACCATGACAACATGGGCTGAGAACCTGGGGAATGTGACACAAACAGATCAAGCAGGATGAAAACCAAATGTCACAAAACTAATGAATATGCACACGTTATTGGGAAGTGGCACAGTCTGAAAATCCACTGTGTTATCTAGAGTTGTTTTCTATATTCCATAAGGAAAAAAGGAGGAGCTTTCCTACAAATAGTGCCCTGGAATTATCTCAGTTAAATATGAGGTTATGTGGAGGGTATTATGGAAGCCTAATGAAAGAGCAAGGCAGTACTAATCTCTCTTCTATAGACTTTGTATGTTAGCGTCATAGAGAGTAAGTAATTTAAAGCCACATAGACCAAACAATTTATCCTATGCTGGACCTTGTGTCTGAGAAGGCATTAAGGAAGGCCCCCTTTAGAAACCAGAGGGTCAAACAACCTGAGATGACCTCTCCTTTGCTTTGCCAGAGCCTTGTGCACAGCGATCGAATCTCAGCTACATTTCTTAGTCATCTCCTTCTTGCAGGCTCTGCTCCTGCCACTCTAACTACAAAGCTTATTTAAACATGTCACATTCTCTCTCCCCTAGAGGTCTTCACACATGCTAGTGCCTCTTTCCGGTACACCCTTCCCCTCCCTATCCTTACCTGGGCAACACTACCTTCCTGGTCTTGTTTGAACTGTCAGTATCACAGAAGTCTCCCTGGTGTCTCATATTTGCATTAGGTATTCTGCCTGCGGGCCATCATAGATACTCCTCCATCATGGTACTTATCACCATATTGAAACTGGTATTAATTTTGACTTCTTGGGAATGTAATAAACTTGAGGCAGAGAAGGTCTTGGTCATTGTTACTGCCCCAGAGCGTAACACTATGCCTGATACTTAAAGAATGGCTGTTGAATGAGTGGTAGATTACACAGTTGTCCTAAGAACTATGTCAAAGATTCAGTCATGGAAGCTGTTTACAAATATAAATATGGTATACTTTTATGGAAAGTGTCTTGCATACTCATAAAGTGAAACAATTTAATGAGGCACAACCAATGTAAAAACTTAATGTCAGATGTGAAACTAAGAAATCTGGTTAAATTTTTTCATCTTACAAAAGGTGACACTGAAGACTAGAGAGTTCTAGAAATCAACACAACTTAATAATGACTTCCAGATCATTCAGCTATTCAGTAGTATTGATTAAGCACATTTATGTGCCAGTCATTGGGGATATAAGGATGGATAAGAGAAGTGAGGATCCCATCCTCATAAAGCATATGTTCTAGGGAGAGAAGACAGACAATAGACATGTAACAAAGGAATTTTTAAAAAGAGAATGAGAGAGGGAGAGACAAAACAGAGAGCTTGACACTACACAAGGCAGTCAGGGAAGGTCTCTCTGAAGAGGGTACATCTGACCTGAAGTTCAAGTGTCAGCCATGTGAAGATCTAGGGTGCAATAAAATAGAAAGATTGGAGCACTGGAATCAAGGAAAGAGACTGAGGACAATAGGAGCGTAAGGAGAACAAAGATAATTGTGCACGATGAGGCTGGAGCCACAGGCAGGGGCCACGGCACTTAGGGCCGGGAAGGCCAGGGTAAGCAGTGTGGACTTATTCTAGGTGCAATGGGAAGCTCTGAGAGGGAGTGATGGGACTGGTATATCTCTACCTCATAGGCTTTCTTCACTGAAGTATATAGTGCCTTGCTTTATCCCATCATCACTGCTGAACTAGAAAGTGAACCAGGGTGAAAAACTTGTAAGAATTAATACACCAAATGAGCCCAAGGATTCCTTTCTAGTGTATTTCCCAGAAATAGGAAGGTTTTGTAGCTATATACAAATATGCTTGTGTGAAAATTGATTCTGCAAACAATCTGACTGGAGCCTAGGTGCTTAGACCATACAGTGCAGCTAGGTCTTGCAAATTCCACCAAGTTATGGTATCCAAAAGTGTTCCAATGAGGATGTTCTCTGCCAGGGAAGTGCAGAGCCAGTGATGTTTACAAAGATTATTCAAATACCAGGCCTTCTGTTCTTGGCTTTATGCTTTATCCTAGCTAGTCAATGTGCCAAAGAAAAATGGTGAGAAAAAGCAGCTGAGATCTTGACAATGGCACTAAACATACCTGGTCATTCAAGGCTCTAAATTTCCCCTTATATTAAAAATGAATTCAATGAGTTTAAGTGATAAATTTCTAAAGATGCCCAAAGTGAAACTATTTTCTGTCTTATCTATTCTAATACTTTCAACCCAAAATTTGGTTGGTAGAATTGGGGGGGGGGGGAGAATACTTGGAGAAATAGGATGAAAAGTTTGGAGACTCTGATAACCCTACAACATGCCATTTTCCCAACTGCCTCCCTTTGCCCCACCTCTTCCTATAAAGGCATGAACTTTACAGTGAAACACCTATGCATTCCCTTCCTAGGCTTTGCCAAAAGCCTTCCTCCTGTTTACTCACCTAACCCCAGGCCCAACGGATCCAAGTCCTACCATTAAAGATCAACCAAAAACACTGCTCTTGTGACCTGTTTGAGATGGTCAAATAGTGTTTACTGACAAGGAGTGACTGGTCATTGGAAGTGGATAAGGAACGATTTCAGCCTCCAAATCCTAGAGAGTATCAAGTTTGAGAGTGACCAATGAGTTACCCTTTCATATACCTACATAGGGAGGCAGGTGGCAGGTAAAGGAAAGCTTCTAGGAGAAGCCTGTGTGAACGGGCACATCACGGGCTTAGCTAGAATCTCCCCTGCCTCACCCCTCTGCCTTCCTCTGTTTCTCATAGGTTTCACCCTCCATCACCACCAAACCTTTCTTGCCCCTCTACTGGTTGCTATTTAATGGATGGTGTTGGCCAGGTTTTGTGAAACAGGTGCCTATTTGATTATTTGCATCAATGTGATGTATGTGTTATCATGAAATGAGATGAACCATAACTAGTGCATCTGGACCACAGGATAATAAGGAGGGAAAAAAATCTTGCCTTTTGACAACTAGGGAGAGAAAACTGTCACTTATTTATAAGTGTCGATTTTTAGAACAGATCATTGAGGTAAGACATTCAAAAGATGCCCTACCATGGAGGTGATTTTTAAATCCTTTCCTTAATTCAACTCATTAATAACTATCTGACCTTTAAAGACTTATTTTTCCTTCTTGGCATATTGTAACAAACCAATGTCCTTCAGTGACAATAAATTTGAGACAAAGTAAGGAACTAACCAACTGTGCCTCGTGATGGGAAAACATCAATCATTGCCTGTGAGCCACTGCTTAGGGCTAGAACAACCTTTGTCCAAACTAAAACACTATGTGCTTGGTGCAAGTTTGTTTTTATTAAGCTGAAATAGCTTTGGGAATTCTCAAGGTGCTTCCTAGTTGTCAAGTAATTCTCATAATGGTCAGGCACAAAGACTAGGATAGTCACATTGTTTGCTAATGCAAATAGCCTTGTTTGCAGGGTACTTAAAATGTACTTCACCAGAATGAAACAGAGGTCAACAATTTTCCTACTTTTTAGTAAATCTGCCCTGTAAATAGAATCAAGATCAGCTTTGTTTTTTATCCACTCCCTTGAACACTCAAAATTAACTATGACTGCCAGTGGGGCTTAGTACCACCAATAGCTTCCAAGAAGCTACAGCGGAGAGATGAGACTCACAGCCTGAGCAGAGAGCACTATTGTCTTGGTTCTTTCCAGGAATTCTGCTGGAGAACCCCACTGCTGCCTTCTGCCATCCCAATCAATTGTGTGAAAAACAGAGCTGTTTGCCAACAAAAGCCCAAAGAAGCCCACATCATCAGGGAAGCAGCTTCCTGTGGATGAGACACTTTCTAGAATGTGTGGCCCTGGAGTTGCAAGTTCACAGCTACCTGGTGAGCTATGAAAAGCAGAACCTAAGTTCCCATCTTAGCAGGATGAGGCTTCTCATGTGTTACATAGTAAGGAAACTAAGACAGGGGTCCAAAGAAGTCTTCAGGCACAATGAAGGCTTAGTTTCTGGAAAGAGTTACCGGCAGGTCACCATCTCTACTGAGGACAGAACGAGAGGAATGAGGTTCACGCTGTGACAGCAGGGATTAAGGCATCCTGGAAAGAAATTTTCTAAACATCACAGGGTCCTAGGAAAGTCTTTTCAGTTCACAATATTCTTACTGGCCTGAATTCACCCCACTCTCCAGCAAATTGTGGTCTATAGGAAACCACGCTTAAACTTTGTTGATTTCACCATAATTTCCAGACCACATTTTACAGAGAAAAATATTAAAATCAAATGGGTTTTACTTAACATGGAATATTAATGTTCGGAGGCAATTATAGTAAGATGGTTTAAAGCTTGGCCTTTGGAGTTAGAAAGTTGTAGGTTCAAAGTTGTAGGCTTTGTTATTTTATATCTGTGATCTTGGGCAAATTACTTAACCTCAGTTTCCCCATGAGGAAAATAATAATGTGTAAAGGGCTTAAGAGAGCACCTGTTACACTAAAGTACTTAATAAATATTAACTAAGTATTATTATTACTATTACTATTCATTTCTGAACTTTACTCATGATACAAAGAAAAATCTCACTTAATTTGTTCCTGACAAAGAATGGAAGCCAAATGCCTAAATTCCCTGACAGCTCTCTGTGTTCTCATCAGCTCTGCATCTGCTGAAGTGCAGAGCAGTTTAGCCGTGAAACAGTCTTCATGCAGCTGTGTAGATGGGATCCAGGGACCAGGAAGACACCCCTACCTTTTTCTCTAGTATAAGTTTCCCCATGGACATAATGATGATCAAGTAAACCTGCCACCTCTTTACTATAGTGAGATTCATAATACAATACTCCCAACATGCAATGATGGCCAGATTCACTGTTCTGGTTTCTCAGCACAGAATAAGGCCCACTGGTTTTGCCTACTCAATTTTCATCTATAATCATACATTTCTCCTTTTCTCTTTTCACAGCATGCCCACATCTGCCACCTCAGATGTATCACGGTCTTAGTATTCTTGTGACACAGACAGGAAAGGAGCTACCACGTACAAATTACATTTGAGGGATATTCCCCATTATCAGAATATTTACCAGCCAGATCATATACAACTCCAAACTGACAAGGGTGGAGTATGCACTGAGTATGAAAGATAGCAGATAATCAGCCATCTAGAGTGTGTAAAAAGCCAGAATATAGGTATTAATATGATGATAATAATATTGATATCCATTGATAATTTATTGAATGTTTATTACTATTGGGGGGGCCTTCTCCCCATGTTGTTCTATGTTTCCATATCATTCCATAGGGAATAGCATTTTTTCCCTGTTTCCAATAGATGAGGGGGTTGTTATAGAGACAATTTTTAAACATTTTTTCTATCCTCCTACTCTCTTTTCCCAGAAAGAAGTGTTTTATTAAATGGATCCAGTAGATTCTGAGACATTTTTCAGATCCTATTTTAAGTGCTCTGTCAGAGTGCCATATATTGAAGAATGGGCTCTACTCTGCCCTTCCAGGGTATATCCCACACAGTAAGGCACCACGGGGATGCACAAGGCCTGCCTCCCAGCCCCAGCCCCCTGCCTCTCATACTATTTGAGCTCAGTGCACATGCACATGGTAGAGTTAGTGGACCCCGGGTCTGCTCTCCCACCTTAGGATCAGATGGGATTAAGAAGTCTTGTTTATCTTCATTTCCAGAACTACCACTTATGCTTTGGTACTACTTACCAGAGAGTCCTTCACTGAGAGAGTGGGGCAGGAAAGACTAAGCAATATGTGTGGTAGGTGGGCTGAATAATGGTCTCCAAAAATGTCTATATTGTAATCCCCAGAATCTGTGAATATGTTGTCTTACATAGTATGTTATTTTCCTAGGGCTACCGTAACAAATTACCACATACCAATAGCTTAAAACAAGAGAAATTTATTCTCTTAGTTCTGGATGTCAGAAGTACAAAATCAAGATGTCAGAGGGCAATTTCTTCTCAGAGGAAGAATCTGCTCCATGCCTCTCTCTTAGCTTCTGGTGGCTGCTGACAGTTCAATCCTGGGCCTTCCTTGGCTTGTGGACATGTCACTCGAATCTCTGCCTCTGTAGTCATATGATGTTCTCCTTGTATGTCACTTCTGTCTCTACATCTTTGCATGGCATTCTCTTCTGTGTATCTGTGTCCAAATTTCTCTTGTTGTATAAGGAAACTAGTCATTGGATTAGGATCTACTCTCACCCAGTATAACTTCACTTTAACTTGATCACAAAGATCCTATTTCCAAATAAGGTCATATTCACTGGTACTAGGGATTAGAGCTTCAACATATCTTTTTAAGGGACACAATTTAATCCACATTACATGTAAAAAAGACTGTAGATGTTATTAAGGATCTTGAGATGATGAAATTATCCAGGATGACCACGTATGCCCAACGTAATCACAAGGGTTCTTATAAAAGGGAGATAGGATGGTCAGAGGTCAAAGAGGAGAAGGCTATTTAACTACAAATGGAGATTGCAGTGAGGCAGCCATAAGTCAAGGTATACCAGCAGCCCCAAAAGCTAGAGGCGACGGGGAACAAGCTCTCTTGAGGGATTATCTCATGAACTCTTCGAAACAACCCTTTTCGGCAGGTACCCTTATTATTCCTAATAAAAAGCTGAGAAAAATGAGGTCAAAAATAATAAATAACTTGTAGCTAGCAAGCAGTGGAGTCAGAATTTGAACTCATATCATTTTGACTCCAAGACTTATACTCTTCTCTATCAGTAAGCCATACTCTTACTCTACTCATCTGTAGTCAGATAGGTGACTTCATTGGATACCAGGCATAAAACTTAGTCTACAAATGCTGCAAAAGTGCCACACTTGTCATTTGTCTTAATATAAGAGAAGTAGCCACGTTTACCTGCCACCTAAGGGGAGGCGGTGAAAGAAAGGCCAAGTAAACATCTTCTTGCCACAAATGCTATTGTGAAATAATCAATCAGTCCAGTAAAGCTTCTTTTGAAGCCAATGAGCAGTTAGTGGTGCCAGTATCCAACTGGCAGAAGAAGAATAACAGCTTTGGGCACTGCATGTGCCAACAGATTCTGGCCTATGAACCAAGCTGACCTTTTCTTCCAGAAACTGAATATGAGAAAATCATCCTCTCTTCTCCATTTCTTTGGGCTATTTCTACACTGGAACGTTGTCCAGTATAGACTGTAAGCTCCATGAGGGCACCATGTCTGATGCTCACTTCTGCTATCAGGACCTAACAAAGGCCCAAGGAAATAGGTGCTCCACAAATATTAGATAAATGAAGAGAACAGGAGTCAGCTATACTTGGATCCAGACCCCATTTCTACCATGCATCAGCTGTGTTAACTTGAGTAATTCACTTCACCACACCTAGCTTAATACCATATCCGTAAGGCACAGATTTAAAATCTGGGCGGCAATGACTTTGTCTTATGGAGTGTTATAGAATTCATCAAGATCTTCTGTACATAAGTTATCTCTTAATAGGTATCCATGACTGAGTTAATTGATGAAGGGATGGATAAATGGATGGTAAAGGTAAGCTGGATACATTTTTGTTGCCCTAAAGCAATGCTCATATTGCAAACATACATCTGTCTGCAAAGGGCCCAGGAAATTCTGCATGCTCCCACTTGTCAATGCTGTTGGACTCAGACGGCCACAGCTTCCCCAGGGGCCACCAGCTAGGCCATATTTACGTGGAAACAAATTAAAAGTATGATTGGAATAGTTTCATCTCCTTTTCACATTGGTTTATGTGTCTGTGTCTGTGTTTGTGTCTGTGCATTTTGTGTGTGTTTCAGTTGAATATAGGAAGAAGTATAATCCTACATCATAGAAAATTAAAAAGACAATGCAAGCTTGGAGTACTTCTCTTCTGGGAGAGTACTCATTTCCTTTATTTCTTATCAATATTTCTGTTAAGAATTTCATATGATTGACACCGTAAACGCCCATTATGAAAATCAATGTATAATACAAGAGTTTAAGTGAACCCCACCTTTAGTAGGAGTGTGAGTGCAACATAGAGGTTAGAGCAGCAATCAACTGCCTGGGCTATCACTAAAAAAGAATAAGGCATTTTGCACCTTTCAGTTTCAGCTCCTTTATCTCTAAAAGGAGCGACTGACACTTGACCTTCACCTTGGCCTACAAGGTTTCATGATACAGCCTCTACCTACCTTTCTAAACTTTGGCCAACCACTCTTCCCTTCAATCACTCTGCCCCAATCACACGAGCCTTTTCTCCATTCCCACACACATAAAGCTTTCTCACAGCTCACGGCATTTATACTTGTTGTTCCATCTGCCTGGAAATGCTCTTCCCTCAAATTTTCATATCACTGGCTCCTTCTCCTCTACCAGGTCTCAGCTCAAATGACTCCATACAGGGAGGACTTTTCCCATTGCCCAATATAAAGGTGATATCTAATTACTATCACATGATCTTGGTTTGTTTCTTCCACAGTATATATGGATGTATAATATTCTCTTGATATTTATTTGTTTTTTATTGTTTGCCTCCTCTCTTTAGATTATAAGGTCCATGTAGGTAGGAACCACTATCTGTCTTGCCCATCACTGAATCCTAACACCTAAAACAGTGCCTGGCATATAGATGGTACTGAATGAATAATTTCTAAGTTTCCCTCCATGAGTAATATTTTCTACTCTGTTAAAATCCACCGCTACTCATTCCACATCTCTCTTCCCCCAACGTTCTGTGACCAATAGTAAAAGTAGATAAACACACTGATGTCTCATAGGAGGGTTCATGTGGTGGGAAGTTCCCAGCAGCTGTGCTCTGGATAAGAGGTTCTGATACAAGTACTATGTTTGGAACTCTACCTAATCGGATGCTAGGAAGTCCCAGGTGGCCACCTCCTTCCTTCCTCTCAGGCTCTGGATCTCTTCCTTGCTTCAAACCAGTAGGTATATCACACCTGTGAGTCACATGTGGTGAGCATCTCTCAAAGAGGCCTCTCTACTGCTCTTCCAATTCTTTACTGCAAGGCTCTTGTCCCATCCAGCAGACTCCCATACCCACAAGAATTCTATCTTAATTTATCCAAACTACCTTTGCCTGTTTGAAACAGAACTGAGAGAGACTCTTATTATAAGCCATGGGTGAAAGGGCATCATGTAGAAAAAACAATCATATATTTAGAAAGTAAAAATACTGAAAGTGAAGAGACACTGAGATCTTAGCTGTGTTTATTTTATGGCTATGGCATTATGAATGGGGGATGTGGGAACATAAATTAAAGGCAAAGTGAAAAGATGAAGTATACTCAAATTTACAGATTCTTAAAGGAGAAATTCTAGCACCCAAAATTTCTTACTTCTTTTCTCTGCTGTCAGAGATACAGTCAATCTGAGATCTTTTCTCATGTGGAGGTTTAGAAAATAGAGGACTGCAGTATGCATTTGGTGCTAGAAGATGGACGGAGAATGAGAAAATGAAATAAGTATAAGAATATCATAATAATTGTTGCTATATTCAGGAGAAACTCATTTCTATGTATGAAATGCTGTTTGTTCATCTGATTTATCAATCAGACTAGCGAAGATTACAATAAATGCATTTCATGGACTGAACTGGCTATTAATGAAATATACTTCAACATTTCAATAAGATTTCTAGAATGAGGAAAATGTTCGTAAATTTTCATTATATATTCAAATGATTGCACCTCAACAAACACACTCATAATTGATATGGCAGCCCCCAAAATGGTAAAACATAACCACTTGGCTCACTGAAAGCCGCTTCTATTTAGAAATGATCAGAGAGAACAAATTATAAAAGCCAGAGAAGCCTAATTACTGTCTCTGGCTCTCTCTGCCTCTCTCTCAGTCTCTGTCTCTCTCTACATATATAATGATCTGAAGTGGCAGTAATATTAGATTTTCTTAAAATTCCAGGAGAAAAATTTCCAGTTAATGGTGTGCTGCTTCTAACTCAAGGAATGGAGGAAACAGCATTGACTTAGATATAACTTGGAGGCACAACATAATTTCATGTGAATCATCTTATATGTTAGAGAACTCTGATAAAACTTTACATGTAGGTCATGAATGTTCCTAAGGCTCAATATGCACAGCGATGGTATCACTTTAATCTTCAGATTTCCTTGAGCACCAGGCATCTTGTTTCACACATAGTAGGAGTTTAGTCAACATTTGCTTCAAGAGAATACGAATCAGCACCCTGTTCCTCTGTATTAGCAAACTTGCTGTCATTTCTCTCTGGTATCTACATACAATAAAGGTGCACACTGGAGATTTTAATTCACAGGCACCAATTAAGAATTGCATATTTTACTCTTACAGCAAAGGTCTTAACAACTTATGGTATATAGGCATAAATGCAAGCAATTGCAGAAATATAACAACAAAAACATGGTTGTTGGATAGCTGACCTTTCCTAAATCTTGAAGAAATAAAAATATTCTGATAAAATAGTACAAATAAACAGTTAAAGCAGGTAAATCTATATAGGAGTCTCTCTCCAGGGTGAATTTACAGAAATGTGTACATGACTGTGTGTGTGTAATATATTCAAGAGTATTTATACCAGGAGCTTATTTGTATTAACTACCCCAAACTTTTTATGGAAGGAGGCATTTTCACATCTAGTCAAGCTTCAAAATTTGTGAATAAATTTTAAAAACAACTTGGGGATATAAGATAACTAATATTTTTAAAGCTCATGCTGAAAGGTCTTAATGAGGAATTAGCCATGAAGTAAAGCAAATTCCCACTTTCTCTTAACAACCTGCCTTGTACTCTGGCTATAAATTAGCATGAGCTCATAATCATGCAGGACTGAAATAAATCAGACTGGATGTAAACATAAGAAGATTGAGGAAAAGGAGGATTTAATAAAAATGTTAAAGTATGTATACTAATAACAGATGCGGGCAGCTCTCCTCTTTACTACCTAATACGTTACCACCATTCCACTATAAGTATGAAAAACAGTAGTAAACACATTACTGAGTATTTTGTATTCTGTAAAACTATAAATATGCAAAATACCTACTCAGTATTAGAAAATACAAAGTGAGCAAAACATACTTGATTGGTTTTGCTCTAGGATTCCCGTTGCTAGCAACGCACAAAGTCAGTAAGTTCACCAGATAGGCCATTGAATTTGGGCATGAAGAATGCAAAATAATCAAATCCATGGTTTCATGGTTCAGCTATTCTGATTACTTGTTCATCAAACCAGCCCACCTGCATGGTGATGTACTACTGCTAGTGGAAAGACTAGCTAGTGGGAAGACTAGCTAGTGGGAAGGCCTCATGGGACATGTACTATACAACATGTACATTTTATTTTTTTGGATCATCTCAAAGGAAATCTGAGACATGTTCTCCTTACTAGCATGGGGAATGGGTTCTTGTTCATGGACCATTTGCCTAAGTTTCCATCATTTCCAAAATAATACAAGACAAATATTTTTATAAAGTGAATCCAATAATGCTAAAAAAAAAACCCAGCAAATAAATAATAAACAAAGTGCTGTACTTGACTGGAAGATGTTACAAGTCAGTTTACATCTCAGATATTGGAAAGCAGGCTAATTTTTCACTCATGCAGGAGCACGGATCAACGTGAAACCTATCCTGAGCCTGTTTAAAAGACAAAGTGATGCTTGGATTTTTTTTTTTTAATTTGCAATATTATGTTAGAGCAGAAGTCCTGATGTGGATTTCAGAAATGACCAAATGTATTATTTAGGAAAGTCATCTGTAAACAATCTCAGAAAACTTCTGTGCTTATCTCTTTAAATTGAGTCTCTGACCCTCCATTATCAACTACACAAGAAAATAACAGCTAAGTTTTTAGTCCACAAGTAACTTCCCACATCTTTCCCAAATCAAGATCCAAATATGTCATCTGAGTTTAACTATCTAAACACAAATGTCATTGGGATGTAAATCATCAGTTTTGGCCAAGGACCTCAGGTGATAGCTATCAGACACCAAAATGAAGTACCAAACAAAAATTATGTGTTTTCAAAATGGGTGGCCCAGGTGGGCTTTATGACTCTAGGGCTCCTCACTTACAACAAAGGAATAATGATGTTGAGAGCTAAAAAATTAAGAGAGGACTTCTACAGTAATTTACTGGATAGAGCTACTGCCATGTAGCTACCTTCTTTCCTTAAAGGTAAAGGAGGGGTGAATCCTTCAAGGAGACTACCTGGAGAACTTGATAAATCCTGGAATTTGAGAGGCAAAGTGGGTTGGGGTATGACTTCCCATTTCCTCCTCCTGCTCCCTTTCCCTGTCCTCCCCTTCTCCCACCCCCAAGTTCTAGAGCAGGATGGGCAAACTTCCTCTGCAAAGAGTCAAACTGAAAAAATTTTAAGCTTTACAATCCATGTAGTCTCTTCCATGTTGTAGTGCAAAAGCAACCATAGACTATACATAAATGAATGGGTGTGGCTGTGCCCTAGTAAAACTTTATTTAAAAAACAGGCAGCAGACTGGAGTTGGCCCATGGGCTACAGTTTACTAGTGCCTTATCTAGAGGTTAACAGATATCTTGGGCAGCAGAGCCAGGAGAGTGGCTGTGGTAGTGTGGTCAGCCTACTTGACCACAGATCTCAGGCAAAGATGTTTGAAGGTTCCCCATGGTCCAGATTAGGACCATGTTGGGAAGACAAAGCCAGCCTGGAACTGCTTGAATTGTGCCCAAAAGGACTACCTGGGAGGGCACTAGAACTCTAACAGAGGGACTATTGTGGAGGGAACTGCCAGAATGAAGGATGCAAGTAGGAGGGTGTGAGTGAGGAATAAAGAACCCTACTAGAGGTTACCCTACAGCCAGCCCAGCTGGGGTGGAGAGAGGACATTGCAATTGCATTGAGACCTATTTGTCCTTTAAGTGCCCATAAGATTTTTATTGCCTCAGAATACCTCGAGAGGGCCTCCCCATGAGCTTTCTGCTCAAGGCAGGGAAGACATTCCTTCAGTCAATAAATTTTAAAGGAAGCTTGGAAAACAAAAATAAACTGGCATTTTGATTACATTTCTTCAGTTATTTGGTTCAAAATAACAGATACAGAAACATCCCCTCCCCATGGCTATACATGAGAAAAGAAATTGATAACTGGAACAACTATCTGGGTTATCAACTCAGTTACATAACATTCCCATGGTTGCACCAATTCTCCACTGTCTGCTTCAGTTTAAGTCAGAGCTTCTCACATGTCAGCAAGCACCAGCAACACCTGGAGGGCTTTTTAAGACCCAGATTGCTGGGTCCCACTCCCAAAGATTCTGATTCACTAGGACTGGGGTGGGACCTCAAAATGTGCATTTCTAACAGGTTCCCAGGTGATACTGATGCTTCTGGTCCAGGACTGCACTCTGAAAAACAGTGGTTTAACCCAAGCCTGGTTTCCAACTGTGACTTGTCATCTCAGGTACAGGACCTTCCAACATTAATTGGGCACACTGTAACACTTCAGTTGTTCACAGGGGTCATTACTCACTCTGACTCAGTTTTCAGAGAACAGCTAGGGCTTCAGAATTATTCGTTTTGCCAACACTATCTATCTCTTCTGGTACCATGGGCAACTTTTCTCAAGGAACCCGGATTTTCTGGGCTTGCCCATCCTTTATTCACATACAGCATGAAGGTAGTTGCCTGCCAGTACCAAGCATTTTACACAATGTCACCAATCCATCCAGTGCAAGAAAGGATATTGAAGGGAGTTTACTGACATATTGTCTGACATTGTCATGATCCATGAGTGGCAGAAAATAGACACCAGTGAGTAGGCAGATTTCCATCTGGCAAGAAGATGGCTTTAATGAGCACCAACGTGAAATGACAGATAGTAATAGAAACTAGAAAGTCGATGGGAAAATTAGTTTTCCTCATTTCACATCTGCACGACAGGGGGAGCTGCCAATCAAGGTCTCCAGAGAGAGAGGCTTATCTGGGTTCCCAACCACGTGCAAAGCCATGTTCTCCTAAGTAAAAAAAAAAAAAAAAAGAAAGAAAGAAAGAAAGAAAGAAAGAAAAAAAAAAGAAAGAAAAAAAATCACGGGGAAAAAAAATAGAATCAGTCTGTTAGAGAGCTTTAAACAAATGTGGGGCTGCGAAACAAGCTGTCACAAATTGGCACAGAGAATGCAGAAAATCAATGTGAAATGAAAGCTGCCTCTCCCAACAAAATAAAGCCAGCAATTAACTCTTCCTGTCCTTGCTGCAGCCTACAAGCCATTTAAACACCAGAACGCAGGTTGCTAGGGAATGGGCCAATGTTTTAAATACACAGCCTACTCTCTCCTATAGCAGGGGTGAGTGAGTGGGTAAGAAATAGGCATGCAGGTGGCAAGGAACAACCAACTTGGCTTTCATACATACATATCTAAATATATCCAAATATATATATTTTATATACATTTATATACACACATATGCATACATAAATATATGAGCACATATATATGTATGTATATGTATATATGTATGTACATAGACACACAAACACACTGAATGGGCACAGTAAACTAAGAACAGATATTTCTTTTTTTAAAGATTTATTTATTCATTTAAGAGAGAGAGACAGAGAGAGAGAGAATGAGCAGGGGGCAGGTAGAGGGAGAAGGAGACTCCCTGCTGAGCAGGGAGGCTGATGCGGGGCTCGATCCCAGGACCCCAAGATCATGACCTGAGCCAAAGGCAGACGCTTCACGGACTGAGCCACCCAGGCACCCAAGAACAGATATTTCTTGTGCTTTCTGCCTAGACTGAGGAGGAATGACACAAGAATATAAAAGCATCTCACAGAGTCTTAATATTCGCCTACAGAAACATACTAATCCACCACCACTTCGAAACACAAATTGAAGAATATAAGAATTCAGACTTGCCGTATGTTTGGCTGTTTGACCATAATTCTGTTTTGAAGGACATATAAATGATAATAAATAAAAGGAGATAACTAAAATAATTACAAAAGTGCTTAATGGCACTCATTAGAAGACCAGGATATTGATATCTTTCACTAATATTTCAAGAACAGTGCTCTGAATCAGAATGTAAAAACAAGTGCACAAAGATGAGCTATAGTTCTACCAACAGAATTCAAAAGGGTCATTCATAGGAGTATCAACATATTTGTAAAAATGGAAACTAATTAGTATGTTTATGTGTAAGCACCGTATCAGTCAGGGCACTTTCTGCTTCGGTAATAAACAACCTCCAAATCTCAGCAGTTCAGTACACAACAAAGGTGTACTCTGCTTAGGATACATCCAGTGTTGGTCAACAGCGAGACTCTGTTATTGTCATTCAGGGGCTCAAAGTGATGGAAACTCCACATGGATATGTATTTCCATGCACATCAAAGGGGAAAGAGAGGAAACATAGAAACTCACACATTAGTTCTTAAACTTTCTGTCCAGAAATGACACAAGTTCTCAGTTTCATTGATCAAAATAAGATTTAAGAGCTCATACCTGAAAAAGAATTGAGGAATGAAATTCTACTGCATTCCCAGAAAAAGAAGAGGTAGAAATATGCAGTGAACAGCACCAATGACAATTACAATCACTCCCATTTCTTGCCGGAACCCCTGCAATAAAACTCCTAACCAGTCTACCTGTTTCTACTGTGGGTCCATCTCTAACCTATTTACACAGCTTCCAGAGACCATTAAGTTGTTTGTTTTTTAAAATAAATCTTCTGGTCTTATCAGACTCATGCTTCAATACCCTTCAGTCACTTTGCATTGAACTTACAATGACACTGAATATCTTAACCATAAGTTTACAAGGCTTTGTATGATCCAATCCCTGGCTACCTCTATGACTTCCTCCTTCTACTCACTACTGATGCAGTGAATGCACTTCCCACCACCCACCTCATTCGCAGCCACATTGGTCTTCTTTAAGTTTCCTGAACTTACGAAGCTTTTTTTCCATGTGCTATTTTCTCTGCTATTTCCTTGTGACCTGGCTTATTCCTACTCATTCCTTCAACATCAGGCTTTCACTCTCTATCATATCTCCCTCACAGACCTTACTTTTTTCTTCATAGCAATTAATGTGCTTCTAATTATAAATTTATAATTACATAGTTATTTACATGTTTATTTAATATCTTTCCCTCCCGTAAATTCCCCAAAGGAAAGTATAATTTTTTTTTTACCTCTACACCTAGCACTTAGCATACTTCCTGCCATACAGTAAGCACTCAACCACCACCTGAATAAGTGAATTAGACACAAGTTTGCTAATGTCTAATAAAATCAACAAATCAGTTAAAACATGTGTAGCACAAAGCCACTAATCTGGGATTTAAATGAGCACTGGGTTTTATATGTAACTAATGAATCATTGAACACTACATCAAAAACTAATGATGTACTATACCGTGGCTAACTGAACATAATTCAAAAAAATTTTTTTAAATAAAGTGAAAATCCAAATGTTAGAATTAAACATGCCTTTATACCCTTGTCTACACTTCAGAATTTGTACATAAGATTCACATCCAGTATGACAAATGATCCTTTGAATCCACAGTTGGTAGGTCAGCTAATGAAGTTACCATTTTACAGTGAGAAATAGAAGCTGAGAGAAATGAAGTGACCCGCCCAGTATCATACTGCTAGTAAAAGAGGCAGAGCCAGAAGGTGAATTAAGAGACTTCTCACTGTACATCTGCTTCACTTTGCACTCGCTATCCTGTCTCTCAATTCAAGAAGGTCAGCCTTGGAAGTATTCATGTGGGACAGTATTAATGAAAGGAAAATTATTAATATAACACCTGGGCCAGATTCTGTATAGATATGCAGAGAATGACCTTCAGTCTCACTAAGCATTTCAGAATCTGTGCCCAAAGGAATTGTCTGGGCAAAAGAAGAACTTCATCAAGGGTTCGGCTTTATAAATATGTCCTTCCCTGATATCTCTAAGGACTTTGAAAGTCCTACCTTTAGATCATGCCAAGGTATATTTCTAAGAAGTCTTTATGAAATACCTCCGGTATTAGGTAGGGGTTACATATCAAGCTATGACCACATTTATTCAAGAAATATATATTAAGCACCTACTATATGCCAGAGGCTGTGCATGATGCAATATACCAGGTTAGCTGGAATAGTCAAGAGGATGGGCCTATGTTTTAATGGAAGCAAGGATCACAGTAGAAGTGCAAGGTAGGCCTGAGTAGGATCCCATTGGAGAAGATAGAGGCAAGAAGTGAGTGAGCAGTAATTGCTGGGAGTAGAGCTGGGAGGAGGCTCACAAAGGCACTGACCACCTTGGAATAAGAGGAAGAAACACAAAAGGAATGGAAAAAGAGAAAAGAGGATGAGAAATGTCACAACTCTGTCCCAGATATGATGAATCAACTTGATCCTGGTTTGAGAAGAACATTGTTATACCCTGTTTGAGTTATTCTCATGAGTTTGTTTAATGATGCAATGACTAAATTTTCAGCTACTGTACAACTGAGCTCTACTCCTAATTCTCAGGCACAGGCTCTTCCAACACCAACTAGAGCTAGACCCTCTCTCCCTTTCTCCCTCTCCCCATGGATTCCAAATTCAACCTTCCCCTTTTTCCTTTGAACACATCAACATTTCCAGTGCCTACCACAGGGTACTCCCAGTGCGTCCTTCTCCATGTTCTCAAAAAGAGATCTAAAATCACTGTTAGGTAGGCCTGAACCAGAAACAAAGAAATCCACCTGACTGGGCAGATAGCCATGATAACTTATCACACACACAGAAAAGGTGCTAAATAGATTGGCTATAATTCCATTCACATCCATATAAAAGAGCTGCATAAAATATTAAATGTGTATAGCTACTTGCTTCAGAGATAAATGATAAGACTCATTAGTCTGGACAAAAGAATTTTTTAAATATGAGATTAGGTAACGAATATCCTCAAGAGGCTCTGTAGAAGATAGTGCACATTCAGAGATAGTCTACAAGCTAGAATCCAATTTTAATTAGGTCATTGCCCCAGCAATAACCAAGACCTTTGGAAGAAAGAGAAACTATTCTTTCTTACAAGCAAGGAAAGGATCAAATCACTTCTGAACCTAAAACCTTCATAACCAACAGAAAGGGCAGCTTGATACAACCAAGAGAATTTTTATCAGCATGCCTATATTTCACGCCCTATACATACTTCTTAAAATTCTCCTGGCTGTCCCTAACTTGATGATGTCTGCCTCAGGCAATCATTTATTTGCAATTACTTGTTCACAGAGCAGAAATGTCCATTTACCCTGCAACCCACTTAGTCCACTGCAATAGGCAACCCCAGAGGGAATCTGCCTGTTGGAAAGAAGGGAAGTCAGAGAGGTCCTCCATGACCACCATGTTGGAATACCCGCATATATTCATTATTGCTTATCACTCTTTGAACTACCTTTATTTTTCTCTATGGCATTTCTATCCTTCACACACACACACACACACACACACACACACACACACGTATATTTTTTTTAATCTATTATACCTACCAGAATGAAAATTTTATAAGAATGAGGTCTTTGTTTAGTTCATCAATGGGGTTCTCTCTGTCTTGACCAGTGCACCCCAAACATAGTAGGTGTTCAACAATTATTTGTTGAATGAATACATATTTTTCCCTAGGTTGCTGCCTCACAGCATGGCTAGGAAGAAGAGATAGTGTAACAGGCCAAATAAAAGACTAAAAATAATTTCATTCTACTCTAAATTACGAAGGCTGAAAATGTAAATAGAGACCTTTGCATGGTATGCACAGACAGCTGAAACTGCATGAATTAGAGCTTTGGGTTAAAATGGAAGTCTGCGCCTGCAGTAAGTGATTGTTCTTCTATGGTATCCAACTCTCTAATAGGCCTAAAGTGAGGATAGAAATCTCAAAGGTATGTATTAAATCCAAGACAACATTCAGAGTGAATTAATAAAGTAAAAGGTGAAAATTGGTAATGAAAGGAAAACAACAGTACAAAAGAAGTTCATTTATTTTAAAAGCTCATTTTTTGGGACGCTTGGGTGGCTCAGTTTGTTAAGCGTCTGCCTTCGGCTCAGGTCATGATCCCAGGGTTCTGGGATCGAGTTCTGCATCAGGCTCCTTGCTCAGCGGGGACCTTGCTTCTCCCTCTGCCTGGTTTGCCTGCCACTCTGCCTGTTTGTGCTCTCTCTCTCTCTGACAAATAAATAAATAATCTTTAAAAGCTCATTCTTAAAATTTGGCTTTTATTCTGATTAATAATAGATGATGTGTTCTATATATATAATAGTTGAGCTTTAAAAGGTGAGAAAAAGTAATGGAGTGAGTAGAAATGCTAGCTTTGCTAGCACTGTGTCCTTAGGCAAGTCACTAAACCTCTCTGACATCAGAGCTGCTGACTGGTTAACTAAATGGGAGGGGTCGCTAATAAATTCCTAATATACAGGGTTGTTGCTAAAGTACCTTTCCCTTACAGGCTGAAGTGTCTACCTGGTGGCAAAGCTCTTGGCGGATCATGTTTCAAGGAGCAAAGATTCACTTTGAGAGCGACACCTACAAAGTCATTGATGTGAGCAGCAGGCATTCTCACACTCCTTCGCTCTGTCTGCAGACTCTGTGCCTAGCTTGTGGCTCATGCACAACTCCAAAACCTGTAGGTTCCTTGATTTTCTCTTCGACAAGGCAAAGAGTAACCAATTCTTTATACTTTGAATGAGTAAGAAGCATCCTTACTCACTAAAACAGAAGGGTATTACTCTGGGGTATTTGTTCTACTATGGAGAAAGGAGTTCAGACTTAGATTCAGAAAAACAGAGCTTGAACCCTGATTTCACTATTAGGTACGTGATCTCAAACCAATTAATTATCTTCTCTCAATGAACCTGTTTCTTCATCTGAAGGATGGAGATAGCAAAATAGCTCCCTCATGAGGTTGTTAAAAAAAACTGATAGGGATACTATAAATGAAAGAGCTTTGCAGTTGGTAAAGGGCTTTACAGATGTAAACTATCTTAATCTGGTGTGTTTGGGATTGTCTTTTATGATAACAAAATGCCCCTTTACAGTTTACCAAGTACTCTCATATGCATTCATTCATTTGGATGTAATCTGAGTTTCTGTGATTAGTTCTAACTCTATGAGGAATGGTGGGTTTTCCCCCCAAATAAAGTTTCAAAAGCATTTTAAAATGTGTCTATTGTCATTCCTTTCTTCCCTCATTCACTATGTAATAACTGAACAGATCTTGTAAGTATCACATTAAACTAATAAATAAAGGCGATATTAAAAAATGAGGGTATCTTCCCATGTCCTTTGCAAACACACATATTCATTCATTTAGTAAATGTGTATTGAGCACTTACAGTGAACTACACAATCATATGAGCAAACACTAAGTTCAAAGTAAGATGTGTAAATGAAAGAGAACAAATGTAACCTTAGTACCATAGTACTACCATAGAGTAGTCAATAATGAGCTAAAAACACTAAGAAATGTACCAATCTCAAGTCCCCAATTACCAGTCTTTTTAAAATGGCCTAGAAATCTCCAGAAATACATGCTCAAGAAACACCTCTTGCCACTAATTTCGCAAAGGTATTTGGGGTTTTCTGGGATTGGTTCCAGTGCAACTGGGATGCTTCAGTGGTAGAACGGCCATTCAGAATATGGGAGGTACCCACCCTAGACACACACTCAATTCACTACATAGGGCCTTTTACAATCAACTGAGAAGGAAAGTCAACAGGTATTCAGGTCTGCAGAAGAGAAGATATTAAGAGATTAATAAGTGTTGCTCTTAACTGAGTCTTTCTGCCAATCCAGTAGACTTGTCCATTTTCTCGCCTTCTGTCTATACACATTTCTAAAGGTACTATCTCTCAGTAGTAGTTACATGATGTGAAAACATTATAAGAACAATCTTTAAAATCCCAAACAATGATTACTAAAAGTACAGTCTCAGTGTTGACCACCAATATTTTTAATGAAGAACAGATGGCATGTGAAACTTTTGAAAAGCAACTTTAGCCTTTTTAAAATAAAATACCCTTACATAATTTGAGTGTTAGCAACATTTCTGTGCAGCACTGGACACTACTCATAATATAGGTGATTGTTTCAGAGGAAGACATGCAGACTTTTACAAATTTGGGATTGGGGTTGTTGATTCTGTCACTTCTGAGCAACTGGATAAGTAATACATGAACCTGGCACATATGGTGGCCATATTTTCCATTGTGAGAATGGGAAGCAGAGAAAATCAACCCGTAATGATGGAGTGGCATGAAGCAGATGTCTAGAGGAAGCACAGTGATTTAAGATGGGAAGAGAATGATGCTATTTGGTCCATTCCACCCATTGTCAGTGAAAGCGGAGTAATATTCCAAACAAGAAAAGGGAGCTACACCCAGAAGAAGTACAAGTGGACGTGAGGGAAACAAAAAACAAATCCCTATGGCTTAATTCCAAGAATAATTACTGACAACTATTTAAAAATAGATATGAAAAAATAAGTAACAAATACATAGGTCATGTTCCTGATTACATTTTTGTTATCAAGGTTTGTGGATACTTTGCCGTGTATTCTCTTCACTGAAGTCCTCAGTACCTATGAGTAAATGAAAATACTTTTCTGAATTTCTGCACCTTATATTTTGCCTTATATTTTATTGAAAGGTTATACCCTCAATCAACATTTTCCTTTAGTGACAGCTATAATCAAGGCAAATAATTTTAAGCTCAAATAGCATTATTTCACAATGAAATGTGAAGGGAATCATGATTCATGAGTTTGCTGATTGTTTATTCCCAGCTGCAGACATCATCCCCATCAGCCATAACAAAAATTGCAATGCCTCACTTATCCGAGTGTCAGGCTTCCATCAATGAGTCCAAAAGGGAATGAGCCTCTAAACAGCCAAAACAGACACCACAAATGTATACATGTGTTCCGTGAAAGGTTCATCTTACAATTATTATGAATCTTATTCATCTTATTTTATACACCTCATTATTTACTTACTCATCCTGAAACTTTAAAGAGTAGTCAAATAACCATCATTATAAAGCAGAAGCTGGAAGACAGAAATATAATTCTAGAAATTGGCCACAATTACCATAAAAGTCCATTAGCTTAGAAGCATTTAGTCTCTACACTAAATAAATAGTGCTACAAATATTAGTAATGCCTAAAGAATTATTGGATGTTTGTCAAACTTATCCTGAGTCATCAGAAAAAGTTAATGTTCAATAGATTTTGTCTTAAGATGATGGCAAAATGGGTACTACACATTGGAAGATTTATATTCCAAGTGGAATTTTATTTTAAAATTACTTGGAAAATATATTTCTGTTGAACACTTTACTATGAGGTAGCAGTATATTCAGAAGAAATGCAGCTAGTGCTCCTATTTCCAAGAGATGTTCAACAGAGACAACAGAGAAGGGATTTCAAACAGGGACTACCCAATCTTCTTTCCCACCCTCTTCCTCTCTCCAGCACTGATGCCTTCCCTTGGTCTCTTCACCAGTTTTCACACCTACAAGGGTGGTGAAAAGTGCATAGTATGTCCTTTAAAGGACAAGGAAATGATGGGGACCCATTTTGAAAGGTCTGCATATATTCAGAAATGAACCACTGTGTGCTACTTGATCAGCACGGAGGAGCATGTGAGAAGGGTGTGAAACACAGAAACTCTCCATCTTAAGCCCTCTCTGATTTTATTGGCTTCTCCTTCCAGTTTTTCCCTGAGGGCAAAATAAAGTGCTATTTTTCCACTGCAGAAGGACTAAATCCAGGGGAAATCATTGTTTCATAAATGTCAATTCATAGCTGTCACATTTACTATTTTGGTTTTTCTGATCAAAGAGATGTCTACAAGTCACCACTTTTAACAAACAGATTTTTACATATTTATCATAATATTGGTTTTTAACCTAGTGTTTCAAGCCCATCATGACTGCTGCTAAGTGTCAGTCTCAGATGGTCTTAAAGACAGATGACATAACTGTATCAAATACAGCAAGATAACCCTAGAATGATAATGCCTTTGAAAATTTCTAATGTATGACTCTCATTCAACTCTGCAATGAAAAACTATCAGTCACCATTTACTTTGCGAACACTGATTCAGGAACCTCATGGGCTATTGTAAAGTTAAAAAAAAAACAAAACCAAAAACACCCCAAAAAACAAAACAAAAAAACAACAAAACAAAAAAACTCCCCTGAGAAAATACTGCAGTTTTAGGAAAGCAATGTTTTCAGCTGCTGTAATCATTCTAATTAGTTTAGAATGTTTCTTTTTTTTTTTTTTCCCCTTCACCCTCTAGGGCCTTTTTGCCTTCAAATCAGCTACAGAAACAAAGCAATTTAGCACAGTAAAAAGCTTATTAACACACGATGCAGTTCAGTGGCATGAGAAAATGCTACAGAGAAAACAAGGAATCTTTTTTTTTTTTTTTTTTTTTTTTAAATTAACTTTTTTTTTTTTTTTTTAAATGATTTTTTATTATATTATGTTAGTCACCATACAGTACATCCCCGGTTTCCGATGTAAGGCTCGATGATTCATTAGTTGTGTATAACACCCAGTGCACCATGCAATACGTGCCCTCCTTACTACCCATCACCGGTCTATCCCATTCCCCCACCCTCCTCCCCTCTGAAGTCCTCAGTTTGTTTCTCATAGTCCATAGTCTCTCATGTTTCATTCCCCCTTCTGATTACCCCCCCTTTCTTTATCCCTTTCTTCCCCTACCGATCATCCTAGTTCTTATGTTCCATAGATGAGAGAAATCATATGATAGTTGTCTTTCTCTGCTTGACTTATTTCACTTAGCATTATCTCCTCCAGTGCTGTCCATGTTGTAGCAAATGTTGAGAACTCGTTCTTTCTGATAGCTGAGTAATATTCCATTGTATATATGGACCACAACTTCTTAATCCAGTCATCTGTTGAAGGGCATCTCGGCTCCTTCCACGATTTAGCTATTGTGGACATTGCTGCTATGAACATTGGGGTGCATATGGCCCTTCTCTTCACTACGTCTGTATCTTTGGGGTAAATACCCAGTAGTGCAATGGCTGGATCATAGGGTAGCTCAATTAGAAAACAAGGAATCTATCCCATGAAAAAAAAGTTAGATTCAAATATTTCAAATAAAAGAAGCTGACCTGAGTAGTGAATAACTCAACAAGATGTGAGAAGAAAGGTCAAGACAGCAGCTCCAACTGCACAGAAATCTCAGCAACATCGGATGGAAGATGGTCATTTAATTCCTCAACTCTCCCAGCAAATGCGATTTACAGTCAAGGTGGGCAATTTTCTAAATTCTCATCTATCATCTAAGAGAGTCCCCAGGTTCTCTTCAACTGTGGTTTCTTCTGCTTTTTTCAAACTCATCTGTATGACACCAGGGAAAGTGAAACAGCCCCATTTATCTGTGGAAAGTGAATCTGAAGGCTTCTGCTTCTCTGCAGAGGTAATAATAAGGGTGAGGGTACATGCCAAAGGTATCTTATCAGAGTACGGTCAGAAGAACAATCCAATGCTCCCCACCAGAGAATTCTGAGGGCTTGGAACAGAAAGAAAATGATGTATGGAATAGTATGCAAGATGTGCACAAGTGGGACAAAGCAATGTCGAATGTATTGGTGACTTCATTGTCAATCTTATTTTCTTGACCCAAGTAGACTGTACCTGAACAACTCAGTGCACCTCCAAAATACAACATGGGTAAATTCTCAAGTCAAAGACATAAACATCAATAGTCTTGCAGTGGATACAGCGATACCTTGAATAAAGATTTGTCTCCTTAAGAACAAATATTCATTCCTTCATTCAGCATTTGGCTCTTGTGCATCTACTGTATGTTGGGCATGGTGCTAGCTCTAGATATTTGTACATGAACAAAATAAGTTTTGTTTTCTCGGAGCATGTAGTCTAACATGGGAGAAAAACTATAAATCCATTCAGTGTTCATCCGTTCAGTGCATGTTTATTGAGCAACTAAATATAGTAAGCTCAGTAAGAGGAGCCTAAGTATGATGTCAGAGGATGGGGGGAGCCCAGGAAGGTTTCCCAGAGTTGCTGACATCTGAGCAGGCTTCTAAAGGTGAATTCTATATATTACGGTGAATGGCATTCTAGGCAGAGGAAACCACACTTGCAAATAAATGCGTGGATGAAACTGGCACGTTGCTGGAGCATAAAAGGTATATGTGAGGAAAATGAGAAAAATTAAATATATAGACAACTCCTATGATATAGTGCTTATCAGTGCTGGAAACACTTCAATGACTAGTTTATTCTTTTATCTACACTTTGTTTGATTTGAATACAACTTCCTTGACATATTTCTGAAAGGAGTGATGAGGATTTGAAGCTCCAACTTCTGATTCACACAAGCTAAAATTTTCAATATTAGACACTAACCACAGGGGGAAAAGCAGGGATACTCTTATTTGGTGCATTTTGTAGGGGCTATCTTTGTAGAACTTTAAAAGGAAGAGTGGATAGTCCCACACTGATATTTTCTGTCATACCTGTACAAAGAAATCTATTTGAGAAACTGCCAACAGTTTTATCTTTGAAAATAAAATAACTATATTCAGGATTGTGGATTGTTCTCAAATCCCCCTAATGAACTCCTTGTCCCTAATCTATCAGGATGATCTCTTTATAGATATCCTCCAAAGGAATCTTCCAAAGCCTCCCCCAATAACACACTCTGTTTTCTCATGGTCCTTATGGTCACAAAGTTTACTACAGAACACTTAGATTTATCTTAGCATAATTCTACTTCCATCTCAGGTAAGTCCCTCTTCTTCCAGGACATAAAAGAGCTCCTTATTTAGCAATCCCCTAATTTTCATCCAAAATCCAACCCAGTGTGTAAACACAGCTTAAATAATGAAAGAGCTTCCTCCCCATGACTTCCTTGTCATCAGCGGAAACAACTGAGGAGTGTGGCCACAGAGCTGTCATAAAAGTGAGACACCTAATGGGCACGTACCTGTCTGGAGGATTTTAGAATAAAGTGAATCTACTTTTGAGCACAAAACATACTGAGGGCAGAAAGCTCTTCTGGCAATACCCAAAGTATGTATCACTCTCCCTGGGTGGTAAATTAATATTCACTCTGAAACCAGGCACTTAAGAGAAAGCCTGCAATTAATATAGCAAAATCCCATTTCATGGACGCTTGCATTTTCTCCTGTGATGAATGTTAGTGGAAGATCAATGCATGTAAAAAGTCATCTAAGACAAAGCAATCATGTGTCCATATGCACTGAAATGGAGAGAATAGGCCAAATAATACATTGGTCCAGCTCAATCTGTGTCTGGTACATTAGCTATTTACTTGAATAATTTAAAAACACAAGTCTGTTCTGCTGCCCTGACCAGAGCTAAACCTTAATGAAGTTAATCTGCCAGCGATGACACATGTGAAATGATTTTAATGCACTTAAAACATTTATTTAAATTACACATTAAAGTAACAAAGACATAAGAGATGACACAGTCAATAAAGTTGGATTCCAAAGCTGTTAAAAAAACAAATAAAGGAAAAAATAGTACAGACTGGCTTTAGCATATCTGTGCATATCTGAAACCAAGTAATTATTACTTTAATTTGATTACAAAAATGAAAACCACTGTTATAAGCTAGCTATAAGCTTTCAGTAGAACAGGAGTTTATAATGGCTGAGGTGGTACCTGAGAAATTAAAAAAAAAAAAAGACTGATTTAAATCATATAAACCACTTATTAATAACCTGACAAAGAAAGGAAGTAGATTTGGTATATCTTTTATTAGACTAAATATTGATTTATCCATATACATATCAGTCTTATTTCACCTGTGTCTAGAATTCCTTAGCTATAAGTTCTTCTATTGTTTTTCACTATAGATTTTTCTTACAGCTATAAACACACCTCCTCTCTTCAGCCCCATGGCTAGAGTAGTGTTCCTTGCCCTGGGGAAGAAGAGGGAAAGCAAAGAAAGAGGAAAGGCCACATCCTTTGAAATTCATGAAAACATCCTTAAAAATCTCAAACTATGCATGGAAATCTGGATAGATGCTGAGTGGTTAAGCCTTTTTAATTTTTTTTTTCAAGATTAATGCCCCCCCCCCAGATTCTATGTGATGATACGTATGTAGGTAAGAGGAAACAGACACACAGACACATACACAGACACACACACACACACACATGACACACACTTCCCCTAGTTGCAGTGCAATGAGGTAATGAAAAGAGAGTCTATAAAAAAAGAGACGGGAAAGATAATAACTCAGTTAACTGTACAGAAACCTGGCTTTGTGGAAAGAGATTTACCAGGTGTGGAGGGATGGAGGGTTTTGTTAATATTGTTCTCTTTCCCAAGTCCCTACTCATTTCTGAATCTGGGGACTTAGTGAACCCTAGATGACACTTTTAGCACGACAGCCTGCAGAAGACTTATCAGCAAGATGTTTTCTTAGCACTATGAAAGGGTTGACTGATTTTTAGATAATCTTGCTAGAGGCCTAAACTTAGGGAGGGCTTCTCCCCTCCCTTCTTCAACCTGTAGAATCTTAAATGTGTGCAGCAGGTTAGGTAAGTTTAGAGAAGAAAGGGTTAAACCAGGGGTCATAAAGCAATGAACTATGGACTGACTCTGGCCCCAGAGATACCATTTTTTTTAAAATTATGCAATGCAATTGAATTAGTAAATATCACCTAAAGTTCCTGATTTCCATATTCTGTTGAAAATCAGAGTATCTGGCTATAGTAGCCAAATTTCCTGCCTGGTAGCCATCAGCTCAAGTTTAGTATCAGCTTTAGCCAGGACATAAATTCAAAAGACCACTACAGACTTCACCACTCCTTATAGTCTGACACCCAGCTACTTCATTCATGTCTGTTATATCCAGGACCTCCACAAACACTTAATTGGAGAATGTTTGAGTTCAGATGACCAAGGAACCCCAGGGGAAAATAAAAAGGAGAAAAGGTTCAATAGTGGATGTTTCTCATGAACAGAGAAAGGCTCTTTGAAGAATGGCCAAAACTGGAGAGCTAAGATTACAGGCATATAGGAGCAGGAGGGGGAGGAAGTGAGTTGGGTAAGAAGAGAAACCATTCTCCAAACTCTACCACCGCATCTGATATTAACTCAAATCTGAATGGGCAGGTATATGGATGCAAGGAGGCCTCCAACAAAGGATATTCTGCTGGATTTACTCTGTGAGCTCAAGAGGCTAACAGAAGGACTGCTTAATTAGGGATGGCACAAGAAGCCCAGCACTATGGTCACACCGCACCGCTCATCTTCATTTTGTTAGTGACAACAGCCGGCAAGATGGTGCTCCCTAGTTTACAGACTTCACCGTCTCACCATCCTTATAGGCTCCTATCAGAACACCAAACAGACCAAGAATATTGCAGGACATTTTTAACTGAAAAAGTAGCCCTTCACAGGAAGGATTCATATCCTAGTGTATAATGCATTTCATTTGGAAAGGTATCGATTGATACATGATTCTTCTCTCAAGAATCCCTGGCTACTCTGTGAACCAGGATCCTTAACTCATCCTACCCTATTCTTTCCCTGTGTAAACCAGAACCCTCTCCTCTCGCTCTTACTCCTTTACTGCACAGGATAGCATCCTTCTTGTGAATAACACCTGGGTGCTAATCTCACATCTGGATCCCAGAGGCTCATTTCTCCCCAGTGGAGGTCTTATCAAAACATTTCTCAGCAAGGTCCAGCTTTTACTATAAAGGAATCACCACACCAGCTACCAAGATTATAACATTTTATCCATATCATTACACATGGATCCAGTATATTTCTTTTTGATAAAGACTGTACATTTTATACACACTGTATAAAATGAATACCCCTGGAAACATGTATCAGCAAGAAGCTAAATCATAATGAAGAGTACTAGGATCCAGATGTCCCAAAGAATTTATAACAAGAGGAGTAAAGAAAATAGAAATGAGTCAGAATGAAGAAGGTTTAGCTAAGGAAAAAAGTCTTCTTGTGGTAGTCCTCTAATATTGACCTGAGAAAGGACATCTTGGGGCTCCATTTCTCCATTTTCAGATGGGAACACAAAGGCAAAGTTCTTGGTAACAAAAAAACAAGCACGTACAACTGGTGAAATAAGAACTTTCTTTCTCTCACACAAGAGCAGGGGTAGTCCTACTTCATAAGCCTTTCTGGTACCCAGGCTCCCCCTGTGTGGTGGTTCTACCATCACCTAGGAAGTTGCCCTCTTCTGCACACCAGCATGGCATTGTCACACCCATGTCCCTGATCAGGGGAAGAGAGAAAGACAGAAGTCCAGGTCAAGCATTTTGCTTTTAAGCAAGTCACCTTCTGTCACATGTGCTTACATTTCACAGGTGAGAAATAGGTCATGTTTCCACACTTCTCTTCGGAGAATTATGCAACTGTAGGCTCCACTGATTCCGTTGAAATTCTATTGTAATAAAAAGAAAAAGGAACAATACTTTGGAAGAGACTGTGAGCAGACTGCTGTAGATCTCAAGAAAGTAAGATACTTGCCAGAGATCATGTGCTGTTCTAACCATTTTAAGATCCTAACCAAGGGCTTTGGCACTCTCCTCTCTGATAACTCTCTCCCTAAAGAGCTAGGCAGAGAATACCATAAACAGAAGAAATGAGACCTCAGGCAGACCTCAATGCCTACTGGAAAAAGAGATTGTGAATGAAATCCTTCCCTAAGAAGGTCATAGCTAGCCCATCTGGATGTAGTCATGCTCTCACCAAGAACAAAGCTGCAATGCATTCAAGTTTGCTACACAACTGATCTAGGAGGCATTGCAATAGATGCAGTATTGCTGGGGAATGAAACAGAAATCAGCGTGGAGCAGGAGACCAGAGCAGTCCCAAAGTGAAAATCCTTGAGAAGGAGGCGTCACGTTTTGTTTTGTTTTTTTAATTGGGTAGAAGCTAAGAAAGCAGAGTAAAAATAAACCTGTCCCCAGTGGAAAGTGCAGCACGGAAAAGAGATTGTGGTAATGAGGGCTACAGGCATATCATTCACATTAGCTGAGTAGAACTTCATCAGGAAAAAAAAAAAAAGCTATTTTGTTTCTTGGGAGAGCATGGAGACTACAAGATTGGCCACAGGCCACTGAAAGAAATAAGAGTCAAAGGAGTTATCATCCAATACCCCCTTGCTTTCCTTTCTACCACATATGGGCAAACTCCAGTTCCATTAGCAAGGAAATGAAAAACTAAAGGTTCTCGTGTGGAATCTAATTCTAGTAAAAGAATTTGGATCTATAAAGAAATTTGAATTATTTTACCTTCTACCTTCCACCTTGTCTGCAGCACAACATTTAGCAGATGATGCTATATTACCTTGTGAATTTTTCTATCATTTCAAATATGAACCTTGCTAACTGTCTCATCCTCACCCTCCCCCCCAAATGCTGGATTTTAATGTCTTCAGAGGTCGAAGTTATTTCATAATCTCTCCCATGTCCCAGCAAACCTAGGAGAATGCATCGGCCATCATTCATTGCCATCTCTTTCAAAGCATCGGGCCCTGATTTTACACAAAGCTTCCAATCTCAATCATTTCTTACTGGAATCCCAGCATTTCATTTTTGAGATAATTGTCACTTAGAAAGCTGAATAATGCCCCCTCCAAAGTTTCCACATCCAAATCTCTGAAACCTGAGGATATGTTACTTTACATGGCAAAAGGGACTCTGCAGGTGGGTTTAAGTTAAAGATACTGAGATGGGGAGATTCTCCTGGATTATCCGGATAGGCCACAAATGTAATACTGAAGATCCACATAAGAAAGAATCGGGAGGGAGGATGTGATTTAATGACGGAAATGCCTACTGGAATGAGACAGCCAGGAGCCAAAGGCCACCAGAAGCCTCTAGAAATTGTAAGAGGCAAGAAATAGATTCTCCCCCGCAGCCTCCAGAAGGGACCAGCCCTGCTGATGCCTTGATTTTAGCTCCATGAGACTAATTTTGGACTTACAACCTAGAGAACTGCAAGAGAATAAATCTGTGCAGTTTAAACCATAAGCATGTGGTTATTTGTTACAGCAACAATATAAAACTCATACATGTATCCTCCCAATTAGCAATGTAATCACATGGGCATTATAACTAATCTTATTTTACCAATTATCACATATAAATCAAATAGGAAGATAAATGCCTGAGCCAGCAGCTCCATATCTACAAATACTTCCTAAAGATGTTCACACAATGGGATATCAAACATCCATTAAAAAGAATGAGAAGTACCTACGAATGTTGACCTCCAAGCTGTGATGGAGATGATATGCCATGTAAAAGATAACAGGCAGCAGCATACATACAGGAATTGAGTATATGTCTCAAACAGCTTAGAAGAATATGCACCAAACTGGCCAGCATGGTTATCTCTAGATGCTAGGAGTATAGGATGACCTTCCTTTCTTTCAATTCTATACTTGCCTATGTTTCTTTTTAAAATAAATATTTATGGGGCGCTTGGGTAGCGCAGTCGTTAAGCATCTGCCTTCGGCTCAGGGCGTGATCCCGGCGTTCTGGGATCGAGTCCCACATCAGGCTCCTCCGCTAGGAGCCTGCTTCTTCCTCTCCCACTCCCCCTGCTTGTGTTTCCTCTCTGCTGGCTGTCCCTGTCAAATAAATAAATAAAATCTTTAAAATAAATAAATAAATAAATAAATAAATAAATAAATAAATAAATATTTATTTATTTATTTATTTATTTATTTATTTATTTATTTATTTCCACAGTGGACTCTGAAACAAACTGAGGGCTTCAGAGGGGAGGGGCGTGGGGGATTGGGATAGGCTGGCGATGGGTAGTAAGGAGGGCACGTATTGCATGGTGCACTGGGTGTTACACGCAAATAATGAATCATGGAACACTGCATCAAAAACTGGGGATGTACTGTATGGTGACTAACATAACAAAATAAAAATTATTTAAAAAAATAAAAAATAATAAATATTTTTTATTTTAACAATCTGAAAATGCATGTAAATTTTCCTATCTTGGACAAAAGCCAGGTTTTATTTGCCCATAAAGATTTAACTTAGCCCATGATTTTCCAGGATTGATGTACTTGCCAGCCCTATGTTGGCACCCCAGCACCCCACATGTCAAGGTCCTTCTATTTCTATCATGTCACTACCAAAAGCACCACCAGTCTGTTTCATGGGAGAAAGGAAAGCAAACTGAAGTCAGGAGTGCCAAAGAATAAGGAGCCTCCATTTTCTCCCTACCCCAGTTCTATCCTCTGTTTTTCAGTATATTGGTCCATGACACCACCACCTACTCGGCTGCCTAAGCCAGAGTGTCCACACTGTTTTTAATTCTCTCTATCCCACATCCCATCATTCACCAAATCCTCTCATTCTATCCCTTCAGTTTCTCTTCAATCTACTCTTTGCCCTCCATTCCCATTATTGTTAGTCAATTTAGATCAGGTAACCAGATCATTTCTTCCCCAAACTAAAATAAGACCCTTCTAGCTGGGTTAATCAACTATAAATGGTGCTCATCAGACTCACCTCCTCAGAGGCAAAAATAAATGAATAAATAAAGTCATTGCCTCCTTCTTATACATTCTCACAGACTCTGTATTCTGGGCCAAGAGCCCCCAAAAGGCCTGACATAGATTTTCATGATCTGGTACTTCCAATCTTTCTGTCTTCTTGTTCTTACTATTCCCCACCCAGACCTCTTGGATCCAGTTGTTAAAATAACACAGAACTTCTTCCATGGCCACACCTTTAAACACGGAGTTTCTTTGGGTACTATTCCCACCTGGTCTATCCAGTAATACCCCTTTCACCCTTCAGGTTTAGACACAAGACGTTGCCTCCTCTGTCACCTGAGTTAGGCCCCTCGGTCCCTAAACTCATAGTACCTCATAACATACCACAGCTGTAGCTGTAGGATAGAACATCTGCTGTTATGCTGTAATTAACTGCTTATGGAATCTGCAGCTCCACGCCTATCCAACTTATGAACTTCTAAAGAAAACACTGCTTTCTATTTATTTACGTATCCCTCAGCACATGGCACAGTGTCTGGCACAAATGGGCAATGGCTGCCAAATGAATTCATAAATAAATTAGTGAAGAGCTAACTTTTATTGGAGCCTTACTCTGTAGAAGGCAATGTGTAAATATTTTCCAATTGAATCCTTACAAAAATCCTATCAGATAGGTTAATACTATCATTTGCTTTTCATAGATAAGGAAACTAAAGCACAAATGGGGTTAAATAAATATCCCAAATTTACCCACTTAGAACTTGCATAGAAACTGAGACATTCTGACTCTAGGACAATGACTTCTACATTGAAATGAACAAATGAACAAATGAATGAGTGCATGCATGAATGAGCAACCTCCTGACCTTTCCAGTTAGTGTCCAACGTGTACGACTCTGGTCTAATTATTAACCTCTCAGTGAGACAGCTGTGTCCAATCTATTGTCCTTTATTCCTTCTTGCTTTGATAATGGGATGAGAAAGTGAGAAGGGATGTTATTAAACAGAGCATAAGGTGAGAACCCACTGACAGCTCGTGGGAGGAGAGGAAGAGGAGGTTTGGGGTTATTAAGGAGTATGTTAATTATTCATTAATAGTAAGTTGTGGCTCTTGCCTAGCAGCTACCCCATAAATGGCACGACAGTAAAAAAGAATAACAATGTTTTTGATCAAGTATTTCTTAAATCCAAATTAAGACAGCCTCCAAGGTGAATTTCAATTCCTCACCACATTATTAACTTTCCGGGAGTTTTTCCACAAACATCAATGCCATGGAACCTAAACTAAAGAGAATGGTTAATTCCAGCAGAGTTTGCTAACTACTTGGTGACATATATAGAATCAGCAGCTTCTGGTTGCTGTGCTTGGTGCCCAGGAACATGGAACATTTAGAAACCTTCCCTCGTAGATATGCAGAAGAAGCAGATAATAGATCCTCATCTTATAAGAGAGAAACAGAAGGTCTGAAAGGCTGTCATTTGGGCAAAGCTGCTCAGAAACATAGTGCTTGACTCTCAGTTCCCCAGAGTCTTGAACAACATGCCTCTCAGTCACAGTTGAATCAAGCAAACAGGGACAGTTTCCATTATGCCATACCACCAAAACTATTATTTCAGACTCATGTCTGAAAAAAAATTATTTCCAGAAACATGTCAAAAGCCTAAAACCACTGTACAATACAGAGAATTTGGGTCAAGGGAAAAGTATATAGGAAGCTAGTATTACCCATCTTGTCAAAGCAGAGCGAAGCAGGAATTTGGGCTTGCAGTTTCCAAAAACCACTGCAAACTGTCTCATACCTCAAAGGGAGAACTATGAAGTTTCCATCACCAAACAAAAGGGGGAAGAAGATTAGGGTTAGAACCAGAGAAGATACTCTAGTAGAATGAGGAAATGGACACTCCCATTTTTATCATTAGGACTGTGAGGGATAGCTGATGGAATAATGGAATCCTCTCTAGTTCTTCAGGAGCATTTGTATTTTCTTGAAAAGATATTTGTTTCTGAGTCTAATGGAGGTAACGTCAGTGAGCAAGGGAGTTGTTACAGGTCATTAGCCAGCTCACCTTCGATCTTTATTGCCGTATAAATACAATTTATATTCCCACAAGTAAGAATCTTTGTGATACCTATTCTCCAAATAGATGCCTAAGGATTAGCTGCAGATTCTTTTTTTTTTTCTTTAAGATTTTATTTATTATTAGAGAGGGAGAGAGAGAGAAAGCATGAGCAGGGGGAGGGGCAGAGGGAGAAGCAGGCTCCCCGCTGAGCAGGGAGCCTGACTCCTAGCTCCATCCCAGGACCCTGGGACCATGATCTGAGCCCAAAGGCAGATGCTTAACTGACTGAGCCACCTAGGTGCCCGGGATTAGCTGCAGATATTTTCCTTTATAAACAACCGATCCTACAAGCTACAGAATCCCAAGCCTCTTCTATATGGGAAAGGCAACTGTGGGGAGGTACAGCAGAAAGACTGTTATTTCCAATAGGACTCACTCAACACTAATTCAGGTTCCTTGGTTCATGGAGTTTTTAAAACCCAGATATGATATCAAACATCCATTATTTTTTTTAAGATTTTATTTATTTATTTTAGAGAGAGAGCATGAGCAAGGCGGGAGAGGGAGAAGCAGTCTCCCCACTGAGAAGAGAGCAATGTGGGGCTCGATCCCAGGACCCTGGAATCATGACCTGAGACGAAGGCAGACGTTTAACCAACTGAGCCACCTGGGTGCCCCTCAAATACTCTTTAAACAAAGTTTTACTAGGGAAAAAATGCAGAAATCCAACTAAGGGGGTTGCAGGGAGAGCAGCTACCTACTCTGAGCACATTCTCTATGACAGGCTATTCAACTATTTAAAAATTTAAAATCTGTAGCATGTTATGATGGTTCTTAAGACTAGGTGATGAAACATAAGAAGGGGCAGCGTTAACGCTAAAGCACGAGACTGCAGAAAAGAAGCCAAGGTTTGGAACCCTTCTCTGAGTTTCTTCACCAAATATTAATGCAGGGTTTGAGGCTTAATTCTTTTTCTCTGTGTCAACATCAGCATCAGGGTTAGAACATTTGAGGAGGCAACACAAGGCATGCACAGTAGTCTGAGTTTTGACATCGGCTCTCTGTGAGACCCTGAAGAAATCATTTATTTCTCTGTGTTCCAGTTTTCTCGTCTGTAAAGTGATGAGGTTGGTCAGGTCCCTTCTGGCACCAAGATTTTGTGAAGACTATTGTTCTATCAAATGGAGCCAAAGTAAATTCTGCCATCGCTAAGTAAATAAAGTGAATCTCTCAGTGCACAGCCTGTTTGCAGGTAAAGCAATTCTGGAAGCCACAGTTACTCTCTTAGGCCAGTAAGAATCACAATTATTTTTCCTTCAGTCTGGATACAACTAAGAGAAAATTTGAGGGCACCCACATCAGACACGAACGATCTCAAACTTCTCTGTCAGGGGTTTTTATACCCTCTAGTGTGGCTCCTGGCAGCCATGACATATCCACCCCACCCTCATTTTATTCTTCAGGGGACCGTGACTTTTTCTCTGTCTTCTCCTAGTGCCCTCTTTGGAACTAACCAGTTATACTGAGAAGTCACACTAAAGCAGGGATTCCCTATTATCCATCACCCACAAAATGCCTTCATATTATCTCCCTATCTTTGTACTCCCTATATTTAATTTATATAATTATTGATTTAATATTTTCTTTTCAATGAACACACTATTTTTACCTACTACCAACTTAGTCTTGTTAGAAATCATGCACTTAACATACTATGTATGTTTTCTTATAACATATATTAAAAATTAAAATCATACATTCATTGATGAATCACCTAAATTATGTCACGTACGCCCAGGGGTATGAATTTTATACCTGTAAAATGTTTTATTAGAGTATGAATAACAAATGCCTTTTACCAGGGGTATTGGATTTAGATTAAATGAAAACTCCTAACATCTTTTAAGCTACTTGCTATTCTCTTATAACATTGTTCATTTTGGAGGTGTCAGGGGATGGATGGAAAAGGTAAGAAAACATTTTATAGGATATTAATCTTAAACCAAAGGAATGGAAAGATCCCTTAATTGTGGCTCCAACCAGTTTGGAGGCAGTGAGCTCTTCTCCACGCCCCTGAAATAATCATATAATGGCATGGTAATAATAACAGGAATCACTGTGTTGACTACTGCTAGGATTCAGAGAACTGCCCTATCTTCCTTCCCTTGATTTGTATTCCTGTCTGCACCACTGGCTGCCATATCACACAGAGGACCTGAGAGACCTTTCTCATGCCTGCCCTTATTTCATCTTTAAAAACAAACAGTAGGGGGAAAATAGCCAAACCAAACTCCATGCACCATGTCTCTCAGGCTTCAGCACAAAACCCCATTTCATGCTTCGGAGACTTGACTATGACACGGTGCTCAGGTTGCCAGGCAGGGCGGGCGCTGGGCCCCAGATGAGCTCCTGCCGTGGACTGAGAGAAACTAAATGGGCCCTGTGGGGCAGCCGGGCCATGTCCTGAAGGTACACAGCTGCCCTCCAGCTCCTCTTCTCTCCCCCACAAGCAAGCAGAGAGGTGGTTATATGAGCTATATATATACCTGGCATAATGGCCCGTGGGACTGTATCTTCCAGGATGGCGGGCAGCTCTCAATTCAGGTGGCTAAAGTTTAACATCCCAGTTGGTGAACAACCTGGGTTTGGGCCTCTTGCAGGTATACCTGGGTTCAAATCCTGTCTCTGCCAATTACTGAGCTCTATTATTTTAAGCCAGTTACTTAACCTCTCTGAGCCATAATTTCCTCATTTGTAACTGAGAGACTCAAGAGTCTCTCTTTCCTAGGGTCCCTTGATAACTCTGGTGGAACGACTGGAAAGCCCTTAGCACCGTGCCAAATGCACAGTGTAGTAGTTTCTATCACTGCCCTAAGTAATTACCGGAAAAGCAGTAACTTACAACAACAGCCACTTATTTCCCTGTTTGCATGGGACAGGAGTCCAGGCAGAGCATGGCTCCAAGTATGTTCTCTACTCAGGGTCTCACAAAACCAAAATCAAAGTACTGACTGCACTGAGTTCTTATATGCAGTCTCCTGGGGAGAATCCACTCCCTAGTTCATTCTGCTGATTGGGAGAATATTCAGTTCTCTGTGGCTGTAGCTCTGAGTAGCCCCATTTCCTTACTGGCTGTGAGCTGGGGCCACACTCTGCTCCTCAACACCACCGGCATTCTTTTTCCCCTTTCCTGCTCTGTACAGCCACAATGCTGCTGGGAGTCCTTCTCAGAGTCCTGTGTTTGCCTTTCTCTTCTATGTTTAAGGGCTCATGTAATTGGGTCCACCAGGATAATCCATAATAACCTCCTTATTTTAAGGCCAACTGATTAATAACTTAAATGTCACTGCAAATTCCCTTTGCCAGGTAACACAATATTTAGGAGTGTAACACCAGATGCAAAGATCATGGGGGCCAAAATTCTACCATCATAATTATTCCATGTTAATTATCAGTCATAGGCTGACTCTACATAGGTGCACAGTCTATTTACTACAACTGCCTACAAGATATAGAGATTAAAAAACATAATAATAATCTCTCACTTTGGTCTTTACAATAGCTCTTGAGTAGGGGAGGTAGCATCATTATCCCCATGCTACAGAGGTTAAAATGTATTAGAATCTAGGACCTGGAAAGATTCCAGGGTGTAGTGAAAAAGACTTAGATTACTTTCCTCGGTGGGGGTTGATTTATGGCAAGAATGGTGGCGCTAAAAGTTGTGGCCTCCTTGGGGGCACACACAATGACTTCTGAGACTGATTCATAGCAGTGTCTGTCACAGAAAGCCAGATCTCTCAGTCATGGCTCTCCTGGTTGCAAGCAGTGGAAATCCCCTTGATAAAACAAACAAAAAAGAGGAAAAGGGTTTTAAGACTTACTATTAAAGGTACAAAGGAATATCATATACCTATAACCAAAGTCTAGAACCCGGAATGAGAAAGCCTCAGAAATCCCTGTCGCCACTCCTGCATGGCCACTCACCTTTGAATATCTGTTTATCCTTTACTCTTGGCAAATCTGCCTTCTTGAACAGTCCTACACCACGACCCTCTCCCCTTCCCCCAAATCCAGAGTTTACCTGGCTGTAGTTCAAGTGCCCAACTTGACAAGGGCTTCTAAGTTCAGATTCTAAATATGAGAGGGTTAGTTTAAGTAGCAGCCCATCTTAATCAGCTATCGCCGAAGTGGCATAGTCATGCAGGGTGGATGTTGCTGCCAGGTTCAAATGTGTGCCTGAAATTGTGACGTGGAGGACAACTCTCCGAGAGGCAGAAACTATGAGCTGGTGGACACTGCCAAAGAGCCTTTTCAGCATTCTTCACAATATAGTCAGAACCCCAAGGACCATTTCTCCCTATGTATTTTCTGAGCAATCAAGTCTCCTTGCAAGTGAGGACCCAACTGGGTCTGACTGCCACCATCTATCTCATGAGGCAAGAAACTTGTGCTGAGTAACCTGTAGGTGACAGGACTACTTTGTAGCCAGCCCACATGCGGCTGCTATTGGTTTGCACTCTGCTCAGTCACTTGTGACTGGGGAGGCAGGACTTGGTTCCCTCTGGATTCACAGTGTAGATGCCTGAATTTATGCCAAAAAGACCTCTTTCAGGCTCTTTCCTCAGCAAAGGGCCACAGGTACAGCAGCATCTTGAAGCCTCATCGATTGCCCACAAGTGAAGCTAGGTCTTTACTCCAGGTACTGGAACTCCAAATTTCTTACTCTTCCAGTTCACTCTCTCAGAGAAGTGACTGGAATTCACAGAAACATCTCACAACCACATGCTCTGCTTATGGCAAATAATGAGAGCTAAGGATGTCAGAGGACAGAAGACATGCTTAAGCAATGTCTGGCATAAAAACCAGTGGTCTGGCCATTTGATATCCTTGCACTTCTCTTTGGGATCTACAGCTCAACAAGACTCTGAAGGTGAGTCTTCTGAGCAGTAGTAAAATCTGTGACAGGGTACTCAGAATTGGAGATGTTAGCATAGTTTTAGTCATGAGCCAGCTCTTACGTGACTAATCATAAAAGTATTAATTGCTAATCTTCATTGAGCATTTATTACTATCAGGTACTTTTCTAATCCATGTAAATGTATATGTGTATGTACGTATATATTCTCAGTAAGTAAAACCTGTATATGTAAACATACATTAATTTTAAAAAGTATACCTCCTTCCATCCCAATCTCGTGATCCCTTCCCAAAGACAAACTTTGTCACCAGCATCTTGCGTATCATTCTAGCAATAAGTTTGTATCAACAATCATAGATCGATAGCCCATTATTTTTATACCAGTGACAGGATAATACTCATACATTCCTTCACCAGTCTTTTTTACTTAAATCTGAGAATTGTTTCAATCTGGTATATACAGATGTGCTTTTGTCTTCATAACAAATAGCAAATACATAAATAAAATTTTAAAAATAAGTTGTCTAATATGCTTTACCTACTCTACAGACTCTAATCTTTTACTGGGTTGTCTACTGATTGTAACTAGACACAGATGAACACATTCATTTATATCCTGAGAGACTCCACAGTCTGATTGCTATTCACATTCCTCTGCCTTTAACATTACCTGCAACACAAGGATTTTTCAAGGAAATAACAGGCTAGAGTAACCTCAAGCAACTAATAAAGAATATTGGTCCTTATTGGTTTTGTTCCTGAAGATGCATGCAATTTGTATCACCTGCATTTCAAATGGGACTAAACAAGTGAGAAAAGAAATGTTCACCTGGCATGGACTTAATTAGTTTACAACTGTCTTTCTCTTTCTTTCTTTCTTTTTTTTTTTTTTCCCATCAACTAGAGAACAAAAAATTTCCCTGTTGATCTAATTAGAAGTAGTGATTAAATAAATAAGTAAATATTAAAATAAAGTGCACATTTGTAAAACATAAGACAGGATGACCTGCTTGAGTACATTAATTATCTTTCTTTTCCCCACCCCCTCCAGTATGAAATAAATTAGCAGCTATAGCAAACCAAAATGTCTCCAAGGGAAATCTTCTAAACTCTCTCACATCAAGGAAGTTTGGGTATAAACAGAGTTGTCCCAGGAACTGTTAAAAATAGCAAATGGAAAAGCTCCTAGGACTGGTAACTCACTGCTGTGTTTGTGGTAATGACAACTTTTCATCAAAGAAACAAGTGAGATACAGGGGGAAAAATGAGGTTTTATTCTGTCTAAATTAACTTACACCCAGTTTTGAAAGCAGCTACTAATGATACCCACTAAAAGAGCCAGAAGTAGGATGTGTTCTATGGAAACCACTGCCCAGATTGCTTAAAGTAAAAATAAATAAATAGTACATCAAAGTAGCATGAAATTTGTCTTGATATGACTGCAGGGCTTCTGATAACTAGCTAGCATCGCCTACCAAATGATAGGTTCATCTGTTTATCTCCAGTTGTTTTATTTGAAAAAAAATTCCTATCCCAAAATAATTATAAAGCAATTAGTTGCCAGTTTTCACTTTATTGGTTACTACTTTTACTCAAATAATAGTAATTACTACATAATTACAGTACACGGTTATCCGAACAATCTTAACTGTGCCTACAAACTATAAATTATACAGTCAGTGTAGCTCTAATTACGTATTCTATACAGCGTAAATATGTCATGACTGTGTAGTTACATATTAATAAGTCCTTTTTTACTTTTCAGAGCCTAGTACAATAAAATGCCATTTGCTGCACTTCCCTCTGGTAATCTCTAGAGTCATACACATGTCTGTGCCTGGCATTCTGGAAGCCAATGGACTATAGTGTGCATTCCATGTCGCCCACCAGCTCTCATACTCTCATACTCATTCAAGTACACTCACTACGGCAGAGAGAAATTAAAAACTGAGAAGCAAAAATCTGTTTCTAATCCTTCTTTTTAGCATGTCCTTTTGATGAAAACTCAGCAGCAGTGGCTTAGATTCAAGAAACACAGGTGCATAAGCTTAAAAGTGCCACCACAGCCTTACCTACATATAATCACTGCACCCAGAATGCTTGGATTCAAAAGCAGGAGAGAGGCTTAGACTTGGTTTTGGGCCATTAATTTGTTGTTTGTGTTCTTATGATATTATTTTGGTTCCAAAAGCGACTGTAGGGAATCAAATAGTTGAGAACAAAGGGTTTAGAAATGCAATCTTCAAACAGATCTTTTTAAATTTTTTTCTTTTAAATATAGGACTAGATTTCATAAAAATCTGAATTGCATGAAACAAGTATGTACCACCAAACTAAATCAAGCCCATCCAACTGCATTATACCTGGTTACTACACATAATTCAATTGAAGGGAATGCATGGAGAGAAAGAGCTTCAAGAAGGCAGAAGACAGAGGGCAAGAAAATGGCTCTCCCAGCTGTTACTGATGAACTCTGAGAGGTTCCACACAGGGACAGATCCTGACATGCACACAAGAGGTGGGGATGAAATACAAGTAGACAGCTTAGCAGCATGCCCTCCTATCCTTAGCCACACAGCCTCTCCAGAGGCAACTGTTCTCTGAAAACTCACTCCTTTCCTGTTGGTCCCAATGCTCCTGGAGCAGAGATCTGCTGACTTGTCAAATATTCAGGTGGGAGGGAAGAGCCTATCACAAAAGAGCAGGAAAAGGCAAGGGCAGAGAACATGTGTGCAGAGATAGAAGGCTGAAGCCACTGCCACAGGGGCTACCACTGGGGCCACAAGCAGAAGGAGGGTGATGGGATGAATCAGGTAAAATACTGGGGCTATCCTCTGTGAAGACTAGTTTGAGGTCTGGATTCAGTTCAGTACACAATAAACATTTTTTAAAAATTAGTAAATGAATGAATGAAAGAGGGTCTCTATAGAAGTTTTTAGTTAAGGAGCAAAGTAAATCACAGGATGAAAGGAATTAGGAAAAGAACACTTCTAAAAAAGCCATTGTTAAGTGCCCATCATTCTACATACACAGTATTCTCAATCTTGGCAAGAACACTGTGAGGTAGGTGTTATGGTCATTTAACTGATAAAGAAGCTGAGGCTAGGACTGAAGAAGTCCTTTTGCCAATATCACACACTTAGTAAGTGGCAGGATTTGGGTTTGTACTCAGGTCTGCCAGATGCCAATAGCTCATTCAACCCTGACACTCACATCCAACAACACCAGGTAATACTAAAAACTAACTTCTTATGAATACTTCCAGGTGCTTTACACATATGATTTTATTCAATGCTATTAAATAATCCTATTAAATAATCAGTGTTAATTCTATTTTTATTCCCATTCTACAGATGAGGAAAATGTGCTTTTAGGAAGTGAACTCTTTGGCCCAAGATGATATAGTAAGTCAGTGCTACAGCTGGGATCAAATCCTGTTTGAATGAACAAAGCCTTTGACCTTCATTGCCACCCTCTCCCAGTCTTACATCAGAGATTCAAAGGGAAGAGGTGATTTCCTGCCCCAAAGAGGTTGATAATCTAGTGGAGGAGCTCTGGCCTTTCCACAGGAATTCATTACTGAATTACATTCAAATGGTAAATGAATACATTTTCCTCTCCTTGTCTGCATCACCTTTTCCCCCACCTAGGTGTGCTAGGGAAATCACCTCCACACTCCCACAGCACCCTGGATATGGACATGGCCTCTTTCCTTACTGGGCCCTTGTATTTTTGAGGTTTAACATTTCAATTCTTATTTCTGTACCTGCAGGGCCATGCATGGGACCTATCTGTACCTGTTCAATTGCTTTGAAGAGATGGATGAGTGAATAAAGAAAGAATAAATGAATGAATGAATGAATGAATGAATGAGTAAATGAACTGACATGGAACCTAGACTGGAAGAGACTAGAGAAAATTTATTCCAACTACCTCATCTTACAGAATTATTTTCTTGGATTCACAAAAATGTTAAGTGATTTGTCCAGAAGCAATTTCTAGATAAATATGTAACACACACACACACACACACACACACACACACACACTAATAACTAGCCTCCTAACAAGAACAAATTATATAAAATGAGCCTCTCTTGGGACTAAGCTTTAGGCAGATTTTGAATTTCTTACAGATTTTTTAGCTATATAGGCCACAGATTGTGATGAGAACACACCCTAATTTGGCAAGTGTTTTGTATCCATAATGAGATTTCTAAATGTTATCTGTTTTTAGTATATAAAGATATTCTGAGTAAAATATTTAGTGTAATTGTGGCACTTGTCATACAGTCTTTCCTCCTTCTATACCCCAAAAGGATTACATAGCCTGAGGTGGTAGTTAGCAATGAAGGGGTTCTGTATATTTGTGTATTTTTTATTCATGAATTTTTTTTTAAACATGCAGTGTATGCGTCAGCAGTGAGAAATTCCTGAAATCATGGAGAGACTTGAAATGAATGCAATACATCTGACTAGCAACCTTCGAATTTACCATCCAAACCAGGACCTGATACATTTGAGAGTGAAAGGGGATGTTGCTAATAATTAGGTCTGGCATGCCCCAAGTGTTTCAGGGCAAATATTCACCCTGGACACATTTACAGAGCAATGCTAAATAAGTTTCAATGAAGGTAAGAGGCATGGCTGCAAAAAAAGCAGAGGGGAAAACATTCTTGGTATGAAAAATGACAGGAACAGAAGTTTTATGATTTGTCATCTTCGAGGGATTTGAAAATCTCATGGGAATCATAGACCTTCACCTGCAGACAATGTACATACACACAGATTTTTGCACAAAATTTTAGGGGTCCATAAATTCCTTAAAGCCCACCCACAGACTCCCAGACTGTCAAATACGACCTCCAGATTAAGAATCCTGGTTCTAGAATGAGATTTCTCAACCTTGGCACTATTGACATCTAATGTTGGATTATGCTTTGTCATCGGGGGCTGTCCTATGCAATGTAGGACACTGAGCAGCATCCCCAGCCTCTACTCACCAGATGCTGATAACAGCTTCCCACCTCCATCATGACAACCAAAAATGTCTCCAGGCACTGCCAAATGTCCCCCAGGGGGCACACAGTCCCCACCTAATCACTCTTCTAGAGGCAGGAGCAAGAAAATCTCACAGAATAAGGGATAAGAAAGACATGGACATAACTTATTAGTAGGCAAGAAAGATGAAATCAGATGATAAGAAGAAGAAGAAGAAGAAGCAGCATTGCAGCATAAAAACTGCAAAATTCCCACCTTTGACTCCATTTATGCTGTTAACTCATGACAGATACGATCATTCTCTTCAAAAAAGAGGGCTAATGATACCTACTCATAAGATTTTGGCTCCATCGAAGAGTACCTGGGCTCTATCACCTCATGCCACCATCTGACAGGTGTCGAGCAGAAACGATTCTGCTTAAAAACATTCTGAAGTGTTTGTAATGAGGAGAACTTGTAACCTAAACTGTGAGAAACATTCTGGGAGGCTGTTGCATTTATAATCAGTCCTACAGAGACAGGGCATATTAAGCACCTACACAAGTGCAGTTTCCAATTCAGTAACTATTTATTAGGCACACTGCATCCCCAGCATGCTCTTCTCAATTGGAAAATGAGCAAATGCACATATGATCTCAAACATCCTTTTAGCAATAAAAATGTTGTGATCCTATTAATGTGTGTGTATGACAGACACAGAGATAGAAATACAGATACAGATACAGCTATATCTCTCTTTCTAAACTCTCTGAGCCTCAGTTTCCTCTGCATACTGAGGTCAGACAACTACACAGCAAGTACAAATGTGCATTCGCAGATTAGCACCTGGAGACCTCTAAGATGCCCCTGAGGAATTTGTTAATGGGGGATGGGGAGGCAGATAATGGAGTAAGAGGCAGGGGAATGGGGTGTCCTTTCTCCCAGGGTCCCGCATTTACAAAGGGCCTCAAATGTTAACTCTCTGCACTATTACTAAATGAGATTATATATACAGTCATTCCATTTTGAACATGTGTTAAAATAATAAGCTAAACATAAGCATATTAGAAGTCCGATTTGTGGCATTTCTTCAATTTCATATGTGAGGAGTTCCAAAAAATGGAATTAGCTTAAACCTCTCATCATGTCTGAGTCTCTGCTTATTATAAAAATAAATGACTGTGCCCAAGTCCTACAGGTTCTATTTCTGTACATCTGGGGTGGATCCTGAGACTCTGAATTTTGAGTTTTGTGGGGGTTTTTTGTTTGTTTGTTTATTTGTTTGTTTGTTTGTTTTCAAAGTAGGCTCCATGCCCAGCATAGAGACCAACACGGGGGCTTATACTCACAACCTTGAGATCAAGACCTGAGTTGAGACGAAGAGTCGGACGCTTAACCAACTGAGCTACCTGGGTGTCCCAAGACTACATTTTAACAAGCACCCCAGCTGATTCCGAGTAGATGCCCCAGGAGCACACTTTAACAGGCAGGGATTTAGCTAAACAGAAGGAAAAAAGCTATCTTTCCCAGGATATTAGACAAAGGGGAATACAGAGATTGTGGGCAACTTGAAAAGTTAAAACTATATTTCCCTTCTATTTCTTCTCCACTTAACAAACTCTGGCTTACTCTTCCAGGCCCAGCTCAAGTATCACCACACTGTGAATCCCTTGGACAATCCCTTGTTCCATCCATTAATGCAACATCCATTGAGCTGCAAGCTTCTGGAAAGACAGAATATACCTCGGTTATATCCTATTTATATTGTGCCTGGCATGAGAAATATTCAATAAAGTTGATGGCTATAGTGTTTTATTTTATCTTTTTCTTCCCTATTACAATTTGTCCCCAAAGATTTCAAACTTCAAGAAAAGGCCATAGATTTCAATCCTACATCACATAAGGTTACACACTGGAGTAACAACTGAGAGAAGAGGAATTTCCAGCAGGGTCACATGAGGACCTTCTGGGTTGCAGATTTCCTGCATCCTCACCTCACTGAATGGACTAGGGATCTCTCCAGAGACTCTTTTATAAGAGTACTAATCCCATTCATGAGGGTTTCACCCTCATAACCTAATCACTTCCCAAAGGCTCCACCTACTAATACCACCACATTCGGGGGTTAGGATTTCAAAAGAGAATATTGTGGGCACCCAAACACTCAGACCATAGCACATACATATTTCACTGAGTAAGACTGTAGTAGATTTTAACCATGTTATGTGGGGATTACAGAAGAATAAGACATAGTCCCTGCCTTAAAATTTTTGCTCTCTTCTTAGTAAAAGGACATTCACATATGAAACAAGACAGCAATAAACTCAGAAGAATTGAGAACTTAATTGTGTTCTACAAGCTCCCTAGAGGGAGGTCAACAAGGGCTAAGATTTTTCCTTTCAATGTCTCAGGAGTTACAGAAATATTTCTCTCAAATGAGCTGACCTTACTAGACTTAAGCTGATTTAGAAAAAATAGATGGGATTTTAATAGAGAAAACAGAACAGGAAGGGCATTCTGGGCAAGAGGAATAGCTAGAGGGGAAAAAAATTAAAAAGGAAGGCAGAAACCAGCATGGTGTATTCCTAATACATGCCTGAGACTGGCCTGAACCAATCTAGAGTAAAAGAAAGGAAGAAGCAGAATAGAGAATGATTATAAAGAACCAATTGTCAGAAACTACAGAAAAATGATAGGTTAAAAAAGAAAAGAAGAAAGAAAAGAAATCATAGGAAGAAAGATACATTAACTTCGACAACAGTAGGTAGACAGTGGGTTGCACTGCTGCCCACTAACTTATAGAAGGAAACCAAGGCCCACAGAAGATGAAAGACACACCATGTGATGCAGGTCTTCTGGCTGGCCCACCATGTGTCCACTACTTGTCTGTTCCCATGGGTGGCACTCTTCCAGAAGCTTCACATTTCCTAACATAAAAATTTAGTTCGAAAGTTAGTTTGGAGATCTGATATTCCATAAATGTAAACAGCCATCTTCCGAATATTCCTTTTACAAGCCTCTGAAGTGAATAGCAAGAACACAAATTTGGGGATTTATTTTTCTTGTTTGATGTTGTTTATATTTTTGTTTTGATCTGTACAGTTAAGGCGATGTGCACAGCAGAGAACCAGAGAACATCTCAAAAAATATGTTCAATGTCATTATCATCTGTGAGCGCCAATCTATAGAACGGGCAGAGGGCAGGCCATGGACATGGCAGCAGTAGGTTTGTTTTCTGACTCCAGAACCTTCCAGATGTGTCACATTGGGCGAGTCACTTAATCTCTATAATTAGATTCCCTCATCTATAATATTAGGTTGATAAAATCACCCAACCCCTGGGAATGTTGTGGGGACCAAATAGGATAAGGCATGTAAAGTACTTAATAATGAGCCTGGAACATCTTGAGTCCTCAGTAAATGTTAGCTATTATTAGCTATAATACCTTCAAATACACCACATTTTAAAAGAAAATTTGGAAAATACATCCTAGGGTATTGGAATACGTACTTCTTTTTAAGTCTCATATTAAATTCACTTACAAACTCATTTGCTTTCTGGTTCACATGGGAATTTGTTTTTATATTAACCAGTACATAGAATGAATACATGCTTTAGACCTAGCAAAGGAGGAATCCCCATAAAGGGCATCATTCTTTTTCAAGGAGTATATTCCAAATTTTACAATCATAAAATCTAGAACTAAGATATTTTAATTTCAACATGTATTAAAGTTTTGTGTTTTATAGTTTTATTACTGTTTGTATGTGTGATTACATACGGCAGGTAGTTTTTGCTGAGTTTGGGAGCTCCAAGGGTCTTAACTGGCCATAGGTGGTGGGGTGGAGACGGGCTAGGAATGACCTCCAGGGGTACCATAAAGTCCCTGCAAATTAGGGATGCTTAAAAGGGCCCATAGCTATAATTAGATTTTCAAAGGACTCCACCATAATAAAACTTTAAGATCTAATTAACAATACCAATAAGGGAATAATAAAATCAATAATTATACACACATACAATAATCAGTTCTTATAATTAAGTAGATCAATATGACTAATAAAAAGCCTGTGTTATATTGTGATTAAAATGTTAAATAATTTTTTTAAGTTGCAGAATGGTGTTTATGATATATATTTCTGATATATACTGAACACATGTAGTATTTCTAAGCAGACACCATATATATTATATATAACATGTTTTTATAAAATAAAGTTAAATTGTATATGTGTGTGTGTGTGTATGTGTGTGTGTGCCTGTGATATTTTAAAGTGCTTAGAAAATATATTACAATGGTTAACAATGGTTATCTTTAGGTAGTAAAACTAATATATGAGGTATACACTTTTAACTACCTTATTCTCTCAAGTAGAAGTTGCTTTTTCTCCACATTTTAATATTTATGAAATCAGAATTTACCATATAATCAAAGAATGAATCTACTTAAATTTTCTTTGCTCCCTTCCCCCAGAAAAACTCTTAATTATAAATGATAAGTCTTGCCATTGGGGGTGAGTTCAAGTCAATAAGATACAGCAGGTACATATTCCCAAATTGCTTAAATTTTTTTCAAGGAGCAAATATCTTTTTTTTCCTTTAAAACAATGTAGCTAAGTTTCAAGCTCCTTACTTTTAATCCATGCTACTCAAATAAACTAGGTCACAGGAATGTGTATCTACCTACAGAAATTCAGTACTTGCATTTATTTGCATGTTATTCAGTATCATTAAATGCCAGTTCCTTACATCTAGGAAAACTCTCCATGAAAGTTGGAGCTAGAGGATTTTTTTCTCTCACCTCTCAAATAACTTCACATGGATACAAATATGTGACAATACCACATGTATCATTACAGAGTTCTTAACAATATGTGAGGCACTGGTCTGAGCACTTTACATTTATCATCTTATTTAATTTCCACAATAATGACATAAGTTCAATTTATTACATCCAATTTACAAGTGAAGAAACTGAGGCTTAGAGACTGAAAATGATGCTGAGTCCCATAACTAGCATGAAGCAGTGGAAGGAATCCTACAGATCTCTGCCCGTCCCTAAAGCTTCATTTTTAACCAGTGCACTGCTCCCTCTCCACCTCTTCTAGCTCTACCCCCTTGACCAAAGAAGCCGTATAAATGTATCTGGAAATAATATACTGCTTGTGTTCAGCTGTGATGACGCCAGAGTGTTCTCCAAACAGGGGAAGAATGAGCAATAACACAGGGCAGATCAGTGTAAGGAATTTATTCAAAGATCTCTCAAAAGCTAATGTGCTTGCTAGGCTCTACTTCCCCCACAATGTACCAGGGTCTGACTATAGGTCTCTGGGACAGACACTATTTTCAAGGGTTCTCACAAGTTTGGTACAGCAGGTGGCAAACACTAGCTCTGGTCTACATCTAATAAGATTTTTGTCAGCCTTGCTCCTATTTAGATTACCAAGGTTTGTGCAGCTTAAAAGGCATATTACCTTCTTAAAAGCTAAGTGGAATGAACAAAGTCTAATTAAATGTGATTTGCTGGTTGATTCAGTATTTATAAGCAGACAGATCACTGGCTTCAGAAGTGAGTGTTGGTATCAGTAGAGCAGAGAATATTCAGAGAGATTAAAAATAAATGGCTGGAAGATAAGGCTCAAAAACCCGTTAGTGCCAAGTTAGATGATTTATTTCCATAAATCATTCCAACGTTCAGATTTCACGTGTTAAAATAATTCAAAAATAATTTTGCACCACCTTTTGATCTGAAATCATAGCAAGCACTGCCATTGAAGCAGATGAAAAATTAAGTGTCTTCATTTCTTCGGAAATAGGGCACAACTAAATTGCTCTAGCGTAAATTTTAACATCCACAACTCAGTGCTCTGTAGGGACTGTGCTCAATTTGCTAGATTTTGCTACCACGGAAACCGAAGAGCAATTAGCTGTAGACTGAAAACCTGGAATGAAAACCTTGGGGATAGAAAGGACAATCAAAAGAATTTTCCAAGTAGCACCAATTGCAAGAGCAAGAATCAGAAAGATGGTATCTGTGTCACAGGTATCGGTAGGAGGGGCTTATCAGCTGGCACCACCAATTCCCTTATATTTGCTCAGCTATCATCCTCTGCCTCCATTCCTTCTCTTGGTATGCTTAAAGTTTTCTGCAATTCCTTCACATTTTCATCCTGTTTACCTTCCTCCTATTCCTGATACCAGTCCCCAAGCCAGATGGAATCAATAGCCCAAGGTTACTTATTTGTCATTGATATTATTGTATTTTTAAGTAGACATGATCATATATGCTCCTCCTTTCAAACATTTGTTGGCTCCTTATTAGCTACAAAATAAAGTTTAAGTGCATTAGCATGGCATAGACAAAGCTTTGCATTTGAGAGGTGTTATCCTCTCTTTTCAGTCACTGCTCACCACCCTGTGTCAAGTCTCTCCCTCCTCTCTAAACCATTCTCCAAACAGACACACACCTGCATGTCCTCAGATCATTGTTCATGTTATTCTAGCTGCCTAGGATCTTCTTTTCCCCACCTCTACTTCTGTGTCTGATAAGGGCCCACTGTCCAGGGCCAAGTCTAATATCAAGTCCTCGGAAAAGCTTCTTGGGAAAGAATTAAATGGTCCATTTCTTTATCCAAAGGGCACCTTAACCATATCACAGATATTGTGTTTGTTAACATCATATTATACTGTCTGTCAGCCAGTCTGAGTAGTGCCTCTAGTCACCAGAGAGTGGATGCCCTCATCAGAGACCCACTCAGATCTACCCCTATCCAGTACTGCACTCTGCATAGGATGATTAGGATATGCTTATATGTGAGTGAAAAAGAGATGAAGTCAGAGACAGAGAAGAAGATAAGGATCCAAAGTGTTCTTCATAAAACACTTTGAATGGAAGTAATATGAGTTGCTGACCATAAGCACTCTCTCCTATTATTGGTCAGATACACATACTCTATTCCACTTTGTAACCTACTTTTAAAGCATATTTTACTTGGGTGGCACCCAGATCTGAATTTTAAATTGAAATACAATTGCCTTGACTCCTACCAATTAGTTTTTCTTACATACCTGGATTTAGGGACAATTGTATTTAATATGGAAAATTTGTGCATGCTTCATGACACTCAGAATTCTCTAAAAAGCAAAAACATCTGAGGGTCTCGGCATAAAGTAGCCACAAGTAGTAGAGAGGACTATTATAAATGCTGTCTGTGGAAATACCAGGAGGATGGGAGGAAAAAGAAAAGAAAGAAAAGGAGAGGAGAGGAGAGGAGAGAAGAGGAGAGGAGAGACAAGACAAGACCTCTATCACTCATGCAGGTTTACCTGAAAGAGAAATACCATGATCTAATTAAGATACTAACTGCCTAACACTGCAAGCAGTGTTTTCTGGACATGCACACCCAGGGCTCTGAGTACCAAGAGTCAACAGTCCCAGTGCAGTGGCTATAATTAAGAAGTATTCAGGGTGCCTGGGTGGCTCAGTAGGTTAAATGCCTGCCTTCGGCTCAAGGTCCTGGGATAGAGCCCTGCATCGAGCCCTGCATCGGGCTAGCAGATTCATTGGGGAGTCTGCTTCTCCCTCTCCCTCTGCCGCTCCCCCTGCTTGTGCTCTCTTGCTCTCTCTCTGTCAAATAAATAAATAAAATCTTAAAGAAAAAAGAAGTATCCATTTACTGGGGTTTTTTTGCAGCAAAGAGGGGCAACATGGGGTCAAAAAACTACCTACCAAGGAATTTGAGGCAAGTCACTAACACTATATAATTCAGACTTCTCTTCTGTAAAAAGTTAATATGTCAGTGTGTTACAAAACTGAAAAGCCTTCACCCTGTCTTCATCCTTCCCACAGGATTTCTGTCAGCTCCCTGCATCTGGGCTACTCTCTCTTGTAACCTCTGGACACTGCATTTCCAAGAAAAGATAGTAAGCCTGGTAGGTATCCTTCAGGGCTGATGCAAGAAGGGTCTGCCTTCTACGAATAGGATTGTGGACCAGAATAAGCACACAAACACAAATCACTATTTCTCAAGCTCCAGAAATCTACAAACAAAACAAAACAAAACAAAAAACAAAAAACCTTTAGATCCAAGACTCTTTAAGGGATTTTTTTTGAAACTTAAGTCTTTGATAATGAGTTAAAATTTTTAAAACATAATAAAGCATGTTCAAAATTATTCTGAACGTCACCTCTTTGTAACTGACCAGGGCCAGATGACTGATCATGGAAAAAGCAAATGCTATACGGCTTCTCAAACTGGGAAAAGAGATCATTTGTTTGGGTTCCTCAAACTCTCAAATTTGAGATGTTGTTCACTGAACAACAGGCTGAAGTAACAAGATGAGAAAGACAGGTAGAGTATTCGAGAAAAGCACTGAATTCAAAGTCAGACACCCAGGCTGGTGATTTGGATCAAGACACCAACCTAGTGATTTGGGACAAAGCAGTGCGACTCCCTAGAATCATTTTTTTTTCTCCTCTGCAAAAATGGGGATGAGGATAGGTGATTGTGATAGTTATAATAATACTGATAAAACCAGCTATACCTCAAGTATCACACGTGTTCCCATATGTGCAAGTGCTCTGTGGTGCTAAGAAGAGAGAACACCAGGAACAGAACAAACATGCCTGAGGGTGATGCTACAGGGAGAGGAGTCAGTAAAGGGATCTGCTGGGGGTGGGGTGGGAGGGGGACAGATGTAGGAGGTAGAAAGACAAAAAAGATACAGGCATTGGAAGGTGGATAAGTACATGAGTCAGAGAAAGGAATTAAGTTCTTCTCTTACTGGAGGTATCAGAAAAGGTTTAGATGCAGAAAGTAGGCTAGGCAGCAAATATCTTTTGTGCTGCCTATGCACACCTGGAGTGTTAGAAGGCAAAAGAACATCAATGGAGCCACTGGGCAGAGAAGACATGGCAGCTCAACAGGAGAAGGACTGAACGGCATCTGCCTGGCCGCTCCGCAGCCTGGTACGTGCTCTCGGGGAGAACCAGTCCTCCCAGAGAAGAGTTGTCATCCACAGTAGAGGCTTCTGGCCCAGGTGTCGCTCTGGGAGGGACACACATTCAGGGGGAAGAGTCAGCACACTCAGGGGACTCCTAAGAAAACTCAGCATGGGCCTTTGCACTTGCCATTCCCTCTGCCTGGTGTCCTCTGCCTTCAGCTCCTCCCAGGTCTGGCTGCTTCTCATCCATCCTTTAGGTCCAACTCAAAGGTCACCTCCTCAGAGGCCATGCTAATCGCTCTGAGGTCAGCTTCCCCCACCGCCCGTGGCACATTCCATATTTCCTTCCTGGCACTTATCACAATCTGAATATACATTGCTTTTGTATTTTCTTGTTTAAAGTCACTATCTCCCACTAGAATTGTGCGGTCTAATATAGTAGCCACGAGCCCTCTGTGGCTAGTTAAATTTCAATATATTAAAGTTAAGGAATTCTCAAAGTTCAGCTACTCGGTTGCACTATCCACATTTTGAGTGCTCAGTAGCCACATGTGGTTAGTGGCTGCTATGCTGGACAATGAATCATCCCTTAATTGAATCAAATCAAATTGAATCACATTGCAATACTGCCATCATCACAAAAAAGTCCACTGGGTAGCATTGATCTAGAACGCAAGTTTCCAGGAGCAGCACCCTTACCTCCTTTGCTCACTGCCATATTCTCATTGTCTAAGACAGTGCTTGGCTTAGACAGGTGATCAGGAAATATTTTCTGAACAAGAGAGTGAAAGAATGAGTGAGGATGGCCCCAAAGTCTTACAACCATACTAGGTAAGAATAAAAATAAATAAATAATGTGGTTGAAGAAATGGGTCTGCAGCCTGAAATCACCCAGGAATTCTCAATATCTAATCTGCATGCCATCTATGAAAATTAATGTGTGACATGTGTGTTACATTGCATTTTCTGCCAATTAAACTTCTTAACATAATATACTTTGTGACCAGTCCACAGTTCAGATATTTCCAGGAGATCTCTAGAAGGAAGGTGAAGGTAATCATATATTATTGGAAAACGTCTATGAAATGACTTAAATAAGAAACTGCATGAAACCAATTCACAGATCCAATTGTCACACAAAAGTACACTATTAATGGGTGCCAAAGAATGAGAGAATAGCATTTACATTTCCTATGGGGCTGGGCATTCTCAGCTTGTTCATTTAATAAATATATTAGTATATGCTACAGGAAAGTGGGAATGCCCTAAAATCCAACTCTACGTCCTATTGTGGTGAAGAAATAAGAGCTCAGAGTTGCAGAGATCCCCTCTCAAAATGCGTTGAATCAACCAGTTAGTAGTGGGTTCTGCTTGTTGAAATTCAAGATCAACAAGTAAATACTCTTTTGAAGATGTTATTTGTTTGTAATGAAACTAACCCACTCTAGCACAGAGTCCTGTTCATTGCATATGTTCAGATCTCTGTTGAGAAAATAGAAGGTTTTTAGCTGTGCCCGCAATTGACGTCATGGGCTGTGGGCTGGCATGAGGAGGAACGCCTTTTTAGAGTTCATCGCCTAATCTCTGTTGTGTGTGTCTGATCTGGAAAACGGTGTTTCTCCTCAAGTGATCAAGGTGGAATCATGTTATTCTATCCACCCCTCCTCCAGCCAGACAAAAAATAAAGGGTGCTGCCTGTTCCTGTTAGCCATTCACAAAAGTCTTCTAGTCATGTGGATGGAGAAATATGGACAGACGCGGGTTTGGTGGTTCATGCCCCAGAGCAGCCTCATCCAGCTCCCGGGGTTCTGGCCAAGCTCCTCTCTCTAATTCTGCCTTGCAGATCCTGATTTGTAACATGACCCTAGGACCCCATCTGACCTGCTTCAAAATGTCTGCTCAGTGGAGGGAACAGAAGAGATGAGATTTACCCAAGCCTCCTGCCACCCCTCCATTTAATCTTTGGTGCTACCCTTCTTAGCCAACAGTTTTGTTCTGTTTGGGATTTTTATAAAAGGCATCAAAGTATTCTCTTACCAAGTGTTGACTTGGGGATAAGCATTGACACAGAGGCCCAGGTGAAACACACTGCAGCCTGAGAGCGGATCAGAAACATGTTTTAATTGCAGTCATCTTGCTGTGCATTTTATTTGTACCTCTAGCAACTAGCACAGTATTTGATATGGAACACTCAACTGACAAATATCTATAGAAGGTAGGAAGGGAAAGAGGGGGCAAGGGTAAAGAGAAGGAGGAGGGAGAGAAAGGCAAATAGACAAAAGGGCTGCCCATCTTTGGGAGTGTCAGCTAAAATATCCCGCATTTATCCACTCCTTAAGGGCACTGGACCACACCTAACAACACCATATATTTATTGAGTACTTTCTGCCAGCACTGCATCAGACATTATGGAGGAATAAAAACAGAAAAACAGAATCACTCAGAAGAATGCTTGGCACACTCTATGAGTTCCATAAATGTTGGGAGATTGATAACATGAGCAAGCACTTGGGCAAGGCGGAGAACAGGAGGGGAGAGGTGGAGAGAAAGGAAATGCAACACACTGGGGGATCTGGGGGAGGAAGGGAGAAAAGGCAGCAACTGAAGTTAATTGTGCGAAGAGATGATGTAAAGCTAATGTTAGAGGCTGCAAAGAGCAGTGGTTTTTTGTGTGTGGTTTTTTTTTTTTTTAAGATTTTATTTATTTATTTGACAGAGAGAGACAGCCAGCAAGAGAGGGAACACAAGCACGGGGAGTGGGAGAGGAAGAAGCAGGCTCCTAGCGGAGAAGCCTGATGTGGGGCTCGATCCCATGAACGCTGGAATCATGCCCTGAGCCGAAATCAGACGCTTAACACCTGCGCCACCCAGGCTCCCCAGCAGTGGTTTTTGAGACAGGCAGTCCTGGATTCTAAGCTGCCTCAGTACTTATGAGGTATGCAAGCTCTCCAAGCCTCAGTTTCCTCATTTGTAAAATTAGAATAAAAGGAGCACCTGATCTGGGGGCTGCTGAGAGGATTGGATAAGGTAATGTTCTCTGTAGAGGGAGGACCTACAGTCAGTGCTCACTCAATGGCAGATGGCAGCACTGATCAAATGTGATGCTAATCTAGGCGGCTCACACTTGTTCTAGTGGATATGTCAAAGCATTCTTCTGACACAATTCCTGCCTCAAAACCCCTGGGGGTTAGATAAATGGAGGTCATCTCTCTTCAATACATCTGAAGAACACAATCCTAGTAAATCTCTTGTTAACCATCAGCAAATGGATCAGGGCTTTGTAAGTGCCTCTTTGCCCTGGTTCCAAAGGCCATAATAAAAGTGAGGGACATCAGGATCATCCCTGTGCATCTCAGGGAGCAACCCTTTGGCCCTTCCACCAACAGAATTTGAGCCTACATTTCCAGCTTATTTCCCATCTCTCCTATACCTCAGCCATCAACATCACTTGAAGTAGTTGGTTTTCATCCATGTTCCCCATTATGCTTGGATATTCCTATGAAGAAGTCTGGGTTCATGTCATCTTGCCACATTGACAGCCTCTCTCCAACCCTTAACTCTACCGCCTAAGGACCAGTTTAAACTCTCTCGTTCTCTGAAGCCCATAGGATTTTTTTTTTCCTTTAGCCATAATAGAAATTCCACTCACCCAAAAAAGAATCACTCATGCCTTTTCAGTAATACTTATTATAACTTTTTGCATATCCACTATGTACGTGACATACATACACATACACTTTTCAACTTATTTAATTCTCCTGCCAACACAACAAAGTCTGGATGAGGCTCAGAAAACTCAAGCAAGTTGCTCAAGGCTGCACAGCTCTAGTTTAAGACAGTGACTGGATTTAAACTCAGGTCACCCAATCTCCAAAGTCTGTACTCCATCCACTTTGTCATGCTATTATTTAACATCCATATTTATTTCTTATTTTTTCACTTAAATTCTGGAAGGCTGATTTTTTAAAAGTACTTTTTCCCTGGACATGGCAATTTATCACAGTGATTTGATGTAGAAGATTCGTGATCAATGTTCATTAAAGTATGAAGTAGGACCATAAGCAGCAAAGGCAGAACGGGGAAAAAACTAGTGAGAAGGTCACAGTTTACTTCCTCATCTCTTCTCCACCCATTAAAAATGCAGGTGTTATTTCCCTCTGATACTCATACTCCTAAAATAATAATAACTGCATTTACATAGTTCTTGATTTTGGCCAGGCATGGTTCTAAGCACTTTGCTTTTATCAATCCTTTTAATCTTCACAAGAGTCCTATGAGTAGATATTATTATTATCCCTAGTTCACATTCTACTCAAAGCCACAAAGTGGCAGAGCCAAGATTTGGATAGTCTGACTCTAGAGCACTTATTTTCACCCACTCTTCTGCCTTAACTTTATACAGGGAGACCAGTGGTGGTCTAAGAAGCTGGCATTTGAGCAGACAGCTGGATGATGATAGAAGCAAGTCTAGCCAAGACTTGGGGGAGGAACATTTCAGGGAAGCAAATAGTTAATGTCTACAAATGTCTAACATGGAATACAAGTTGTTAATACCCACACCATTTAAAGGACTCATTAAACTTCAAGAGAAATGTGAAGATACATTAAGACACCCAATATATAAAAGGTATAAACAATGTATATAAGAGAAAATATAAGTATTAAGTAAGTAGGAAAATATTCATGTTTCCTACTAATCATAAAATTTCAAATTAAGGCAACTTTGTGGTATGATTTTACACTTAATAGATTAGTAGAACAAGTAATTTTAAAGTCAGAGCATACTACTAGGAAAATTCTGGTGAAATTGGTATGTTCACAGTCCTAGTGACATAAAAAGTTTGCACTATTTTAGAAAGTGACATGAAAATAATTACTAGGATCTCAAAAGTTTTTCATAGGCTTTGCCCCAATAATTTCACTCTATGACACTTATCCCAGAGAAACCATTCTGCAACAAACAATGTGAAGATGTCCATTATAACCTAGTTGATAATCACATATATTTGAAACTGAAATGTCCAAAATTAGACGACAAGCAGGTGATTTATGGTACATCAACCAATGCAGTATTATGTCATAGTCGCTAAGATAGTAACTATGAAGACAATGAAGAAACTTGGGAAAAATGTTTATGAACATTATCCAAACAAAGCAAAATATAAAGTTATATACATAATAATGATTACCATTATATATTTATATGAATATTGAATAGACTCCTCTCCTCTCTTGAATTTAATGTAATTTTGAATTCCCCATATTTCAGTAACCTTCCATATCGTTTTACAAATATGAGGGCATATATAAGTGTGTATTGTTTTGTATGTTGGCATGATGGCTGTATCAGGGTAAGTAGGGCAAGTTTCATAGGGAAGGAAGGAGCATATGAGTGGAAATGGATTCATAACATGTGAACAAGCACTTTCTTTCTTGGAACTCTGCTAGAACAGTTCGTATTTTTCATCTAGAAGAAATCATAGCAACAGCCTTACAAAGGGCCTATACTTGAGACGTGGCAACTTCTTTAATTTACAAGAGTGGGAAATTCCCAGAGCTTTAGTATAACCCCTGGATGTAACCAGAGTAAAGCAGTGATGAACTCTGGGACATCGGTCAGGCATGGGACTAGAGGCAAAGAGGCTTCAGAAGTATTTTCAGGCTGAGAGAAGAAAAAGATGACATTAGGGGGATCCACAGTGACAGCCTGCTTACTAATTCACAGCATGAAAATGCAGATGCTCTTACTGGCTTCCGAGTTGCCTGATTCTTTCACAACCTGTTCCAGTCTTGGAGGAGCAGATTTTGTGCACAATTGTGGACTGGGATTCAGGCTTCCACACACCTTTATGCTTTGCTCATTGCCTATACTGCTGTTACAGTGCCAGAAAATGAGGTCAGCAGCTGTGCTAGGAGCTTGCTCATTCAGCATCACAGCTCCTCCAACACTGGCAAGGAGGAAGAAAAATTAGAACTTCTCCAAAACAGATTTTGTAGCAGCTCTGCTTTTGCAAAGGCCAGTGCACAAGACAGCCTGTCTGCCTGGATTCTGTCAGTGTGGGGATGCCACGTGGTCTCACAGGAAGGTCCCTGCAGCTAGATGGATGGCACTGGACAAGTGGCATGCCCACTCTGTGCCTCAGCTAGTCCTACTGTAAACAGGGGCAAACCCGGCACAACATGGGTACTGAAACATTTTACCTTTTTAACTTTTACTTAATGATGGATTTTCAGGTTCTTTAAACCAATGGCTCACATGTTCTAGGCAACATCTCCATTTTCTCCACATGACCCTTCATGATTTGTGCCCTGCTTGCCTCTTAACATTCTTCTCTCATTGTGTCTTCATGCTCCAGCTCTATCCTGCCTGTTCATGCCTCAGCACTCTGCAAACACTGGAATAGGCTCTCCTACTTTTTGGTTTACTTATTGGTTTTCTCTCTGAGGAGTTTATTCTCATTCTTCATGACACAGCTCAACTGTCACCTCTTCCATGGAGCTTTCCTGGACAAAGCCCCTGTTCTCTACCCCCATATCAAACCAAAGTCAGTCTTTATTATAGCCCTTTGCCATGCTGCATCATCAGTGTGTGTGTGTGTGTGTGTGTGTGTGTGTGTGTCTGTGTGTCTGTGTGTCTGTGTGTCACTAGAACATGAGCTCCTTTAGGAGAAGGCCTGCCTTATTCATGTCTCTATCCCCTGAACTTTCTTCACAATAGATTTCCAATAAATGACTTTTAGACAAACAAGTCAGTCATTTTCACATGTATAGCTCTGTGGTCTCCTCTCAGTGGCATCATTCCCCTACTCTCCATCCATGGGTATAAGTTATTTACTTCCTTTAGGTATGGACCACATTTTTTTTTAGAAGTCTTCTTTCTCATTCATATTCTTATCCCCTCACTTTTAGCAGTATGCTGTACATTGTTAATGCTTAACAAAGATTAGTAACAGCACCACAACCTCTGTTTAATGCAACCTACTACATCATGGGAATTAGTTCAGGGGTGAACACCTTCGGGGAGTGCAAAAAGTTTGCAAGTGCCTAAGATTGCTACAATGTACAGTACGAGAAGAGTACTTAAAAAGGCAGAGTCAAAATGCTAATTCAAAAAGATATATGCACCGTATGTTTACTGCAGCATTATTTATAATAGCCAAGTTATGGAAGAACCCAAGTGTCCATTGACAGATGAATGGATAAAGGTCTGGAATACATATACAATGGAATATTATCCAGCCATAAAAATGAATGAATTCTTGCCATTTGTAACAACACGGATGGACCTAAGTGAAATAAGTCAGTCAGAGAAAGATAAATACCATATGAATTCACTCATATGTGGCATTTAAGAAGCAAAACAAATGAGTAAACAAAGAAAAAAAGAGATAAACAACAACAACAAAAGAAAACAGACTCTCAAATACAGAAAATAAACTGGTGGTTGCCAAAGGGGAGGTAAATGGGGGGATGAGTCAAATAGATAAAAGGGATTATGAATAGACTCACTGTGATGAGCACACAGAAATGTTTAGAATTGTTGAATCATATTGTACACTTGAAACTAATATAGTACTATATGTTAATTATACTTCAATATAAAAAGAAGAAAAAAGCCTGGAATTTGTCAGATTCCTTTCATTATACTCCCTTCAATACCATATGAAATTGGGTGAATTATCTGAACTTTCTAAAACTCAGTTTTCTATAAAACAGGGATAGTATTAATTTCCATAGCATTCCCATTAAGAATGAATAAAATTACAGTGGTGAGGCGCTTATCATAGCACATGGCACATAATACAGAGTCAGGAAATGACAGCCATCATTAAGTGTAGTTAATGCTGTCACAGGATAAGTTCCTGATAAAATCGTTTCTCCCACTATGATAATATAATTTTTTTTTAAAGTAGGATCCACGCCCAGCATGGAGCCCAATGTGGGGCCTGAACTCAGGACCCTGAGATCAAGACCCAAGCTGATATCAAGAGTCAGACGCTTAACTGACTGAGCCACCCAGGTGCTCCTAAAATTTTTTAACTGATCTATAATTTTATATATTTAGATTAGGTATCATCATCCATTTTTGTCATTGAATCATTAAGTCTGTGAAATAGGTTTTCTTTAAAAAGGATAATCACCATGTTTTCTCAAAAAAGTAAGCAGAGTCAAGTGGTTTGTCATGGTCACCTAACTTGAGCCCTGCAACCAAGTGCTAAAAGATATCTACTCCACCAGGACACCACCCTATATGTGGTCCAAAACTATGGACTTTGAAGATGGATCAGTGAAAGCTCCAAAGTAACTCTACCACCTCTACTCTGAATGGGGATTTGTAAAGTCAGTCCCATGTTGACTAAATGCTTCATAACCACACTTCAAACAGGAAGTCACTAGTATAAACTGATTCCCTTTGACCTCTAAGGGGTTCCCTAAGGCAAATATTTTGGTTCCACACTGGGTTGTTTATTTAAGTAAACTGATATAAAGTATATAGCTTGGGGTCCTTTAAGCCAATAGTAAAGTGTTGGGTAAAAACAACCCAAAAAACTACACTCCCTAAACTGCAGTGAAGTCCATACACAAAAGATAGATGGGGGAATAAGTGAAGCCAGATGTGGCAGACTGACACCACTAATGGACTCAATTCTTTACCTACCCTTGACTCCACATTTGGCCATATAATATGGTTCAACAATAGGGATATTAGCAAGCATGATATTAGCAGAGGTATAAAAATCACTTACACGTTGAAGCTTGCTTGCTTTCATTCTTGCTCCTCTGCCTTTGCCAGGAGCACACCCACACTAGACTGCAGGAGGATGAGACATGTGAAGCAGAACCGAGTTACCCCGAGTCATCCCCACCTGAACAATCCTAGACCAGCCAAGATCCAATGGACCTTTAGACACACAAAGAGATCCACAGAAAGCACAGGCAAGAAATGCAGAGCCACCAGACCTTCCTGAAGCTAAGAATACACAAATGAGTTAAGTGAGCCCAGCCAATACCAGAATAACCGCCTGGCCACCCTGCACACTCTGAAGTTAAAAAAAAAAAAAAAAAAAGGCTTACTGCCTTCAGCCATTGAAAATTGGGTTGGTTTCAAACTGAGGGCTTCAGAGGGGAGGGGGGTGGGGGAATGGGATAGGCTGGTGATGGGTAGTAAGGAGGGCACGTATTGCATGGTGTACTGGGTGTTATACGCATCTAATGAATCATGGAACTTTACATCAAAAACCAGGGATGTACTGTATGGTGACTAACATAATAAAAAAAATATTATTATAATAAAAAAAAGAAAATTGGGTTGGTTTCTTCTGCAACATTATTGTGGCAACACACAAATGATACACCATGGACTAAGTGGGAAGAAAAGAAGAAAAGTCACCTTATAGTAGCAAATATATATATTATTTTTCAAGAGCTTTTGACTGGGGAGCTTATAAGAAGAAACTCCTTTTGCACAACCACACAGTGATTCCAATGCTCTGGAACAGATTATTGAAATGTTCTAATATTAATAATCTCATCCTGGAAATCTTAAAGTATATAATGAAATTACTTTTAAACAAATTTACTGATGGGTTTTACAGTAGCATAGTCAAACAGAGATCTGGCTGTTTCTTGGGGGGAATGTTGTGTTAGTATGGCCAACGTCCCTACCATGCCTTCTTGGCCATATCAGTTTCTCTAGAGAAGAATCCTCCAGTTTCTTGCTGAATTAGGAGCTCAGGGAAAAAGTCAGAGTTCGGAAATATGCAGAGGACAAAAGTTGAGGGTCTTCTGAATTCATGTGTAGATTTTAACCCTAAATCCCTACTTTCAGCATCAGTAGTATTTCAGCATTGTCCTTCCTGGGTTTGATGTCTCTGAGTCCAAAGCCTCCCTGGTTTAGTATCTGAAGAAAATCCTTGCTGTGCCTACCAGGTAGGGTAGAGGGGGTTAGGGGCTGTACAAGGTGAGTGACTATTTAGGTAGCCTAACTGCTCCTTATGCAGGCTTTCAGAAGACACCTCTGTTTGTGTACCTTTCCCTTGAGATATCCTCAGGAGCCTGGGATCGCCAGGCTCCAGAGGACTTGCCATGGCTGTCACAGGCTCATCCTCTTCTTGTCTCTCCCTTCCATGTAAGTTCAGCTTCCTCCTCCCTACTTAACTCAGTTGTCGTCACCTGTCCATCTACCATCTAACTCACAAAATGATGTTGACATTGTTCATCTGGTATCATCTTCTAGAGCATTCTCTTTGTCCTTGTAGTTTTATGAAATTTTATTCCTCTTTCATAATTTCAGGGGTGTTTTTTAGGGATCAAGGAGAAAAATAAACCTGTGTATTCAATCTGCTGACTTCTACCAAAATGTCCTCTTCTTGATTTTTTTAATATGCATGGGCTTCCTTTAAGAATTTCTGGCATCGGGACGCCTGGGTGGCTCCGTCGGTTAGGTAGCTGTCTTCAGTGAAGCAAGAATCAACTACACTGACTTCTGTCAATTTGTCTTCCAGGAACTTGATATGCTTCCTTGACATAAAACAAAACAGGCTACTTTAAAAAAAGGAAAGAAAGAAAAAATTTCTGGCATCTTCTTGGAGCCTTAGTGGTCAGGACAATTACATATGCTCTGAGTATAGGGATTATTCTTTAACCCTAAAAGACATAGCAGAGCTTTCTTGTTTCCTGTATAGCAGTTAAGCATAATGAAAAGTTCAGTTAAAAATAAGTTGAATTCAACTGCACCAAAGCATTTTTACAGATAATCATATTCCATTACTCCTCTATTTCTGGTTAACTCTGAGACTTCCCTACTGCTCCTTAAAAACAGAAAGTCCTCCTAGGATGTTGTTAGGATTACCTCAGTCTCTTAATGATAGGATACCAATATTGATGAGTGACAGTCACATTGTATCTTTAAATAAGAGACCTCAAAGTCTTCAAGAGAAATGGACAGGCCATACCCCACCTTTAAGAATACATCACACCCAGGGTAACACATTGTTTGACAGCTGACAACTCTCATTCATCTTGCCCCTGGTTAATTATATCTTCCATGCTATTCAACCTATGCTACTGTATACTGTGTGATTAAATGGAGACATCAAGTCTTTCTGCAAACTCAAGTAGCAATCATCACATTGCAGAGGGCAGCTAAAGACCAATTCATTGACATTTATCTGCACTAAAATCCATTTTGCTGTGTATACCTGAAACTAGTCCAGTGATGGTGCTGTTCGCTGGGGTTTGACTATTCTATAAGTTTGAGGAGCTCATTCTAGCTTAAAGCAAGAGTAATGACGGGACCTCAAGCAACTGAAACAGTACCATGAACTCAATGAGGATTCAATAAACTCTGTAAGCAGCCCAAAGAAGAAACCCTTAGATGTAACCCCATGCTTTTGCACGTTTTCCTCTCTTCTTAGAATGTCCTTTCTCTTTCTTTGCCTACAACACTTTCATGGCTATTTTCAGACCCAACTTAAGGTCCATCTACTAAAGCAAGTCTTCTATGATTTTCCTTCCTTTATGTTCCTATAACACTTCACTCATTCCTTTGTTATTAAACTTCCCTCAGTTTAGTACTAAGTTTTCTGTTCCTATGTCTGTCTAACCCAGACCATGAGCCAGGGAGCAGAGCATGGGAAGGCTGACTTGCAGAGAGGCTAAAAAGTATGGGCTTCTGGATCATACCAGCCTTTGAATTAAACTTGGGTCTGCCACTTACTGCTTATCTTGGATGTAAACCTCAATTACCTTCTCTGAAAAACAGAAACAATAAGAGACCTGTATCATAAAAGGCCGTTAGGAATAAATGGTTATAATGTATCTTTTTTTAAATAATAATTTTTTATTATGTTATATTAATCACCATACAGTACATCCCTAGTTTTTGATGTACTGTTCCATAATTCATTACTTGCATATAACACTCAGTGCACCATGCAATATGTGCCCTCCTTAATACCCATCTTTTTTAAAGATTTTATTGATTGATTTGAGAGAGAGGGAGAGAGAAAACACATGCGCGGGGGGCGGGGGGGAGGGCAGAGGCATAGGGAGACAATCTCAAGCAGACGCCCTGCTGAACAGAGAGCCTGATGGAGGGCTCAGTCTCACAACCCTGAGATCATGACCTGGGTGAAACCAAGAGTCAGATGCTTAACTGACTGAGCCACCCAGGCACCCCAATGTTATAATGTATCTTAAGTAATCCCCACTTTACCTGACATATCATAAGCTAACATCAGGAAATATTACCTAATATTGTTATGGCTCTTAAGAGTAGAAATTATATTATTCACTTGTGTATCTACTATAGTACAATGCCTAATACACAGAGAATACTCAGCAAATTTTAAATGAATAAATGAAGAAATACATGAACAATCCTATAAGAATCAGACTGTTTTTATAATCCAGGTAAATAAAGCCCTAGATTTTTTTTTTAAGAGATTGAACTATCCATATAGATTAGTCACACTATTCCAATATCTAAAATGGTGACTTTATTTTTCACTCCACATGCTCAACCTACTTCTTTGGACTTGGTCGATTTAGATTTGAAGCAACTATAGCTTTGCTGGTGATTTTTGAAGCCATGGACTATAACACACACCAGAGACAATAAAGCCGCTCATGAAAATCTCAACCTCACACCACTCAGCTTCTCTGAACTACAAATACCCTCATTCCAAAATGGAATAACTATGAATTACACCTGCCCCTTCCTAGGGTTGGTGGATTGAACATACGATATATGCAAAAATATTTTACAAATTTGCAAGACCTATGCAAATACTATGTCTGTGTGTTTATTTATTTGACTGATCGTTTATTTGTAGAAGCTTATTTCTTGGCACCACCTGAAAATTCCTATCCAACTTCACTAATATCCACATTCCTTCAAATATATCTAACAGATTGACTCAAGGCCACCAACAAAATCTGTTGCTGTTTTGGTGTATAGCAGAGCTTTGCGATTTTCAGTAGTAAAACCCAAGAGGGCCAATAAAATGTTTTCATTGATTGCAGTGTCAGTTTTAGATGCTGCAATGGCTCTGAACAAGAGTCATCTTTTAGCACTCTGCTGTGGATTTACTTTTTATGGTCCTGGGATCTAGTGGGTAAATCTGACTTCTGCATTAACACTAACCTGAAGAGACAAACCTCTCAGGAGGACCATCTCATCTTTATGCTTTTCTAACCCTTGGGCCATAAATCCTATCAGCCTGCAGAAAGGAGGTATCCTAAAGATTACAGTGGCACAGAGGTGCTCTTTGAATGAACCAAGCTAATAAAAATTAAAGTTCAAAGTCACTAGGTAATCTAAGACATTCATTAAACCTGTACTGAGCATGTCAGGACTGATAAGCTAAACAGGCATCAGCCTGGTGAAGAGGCAGGCGAAGGTAAATACCTCCAAGATTCACCCTGTCTCCCCCCAGGGTGTCAGCACTGTGGGATATACACAATATTTCAAATAAATGTGCCTTGGAAGCACTGGAAGTTTTATAAAAACTGCTCTGAGTCTCCAGGCTGGAATATAGATGGGTGGCAGATTAACAGTTCATTCACTAAAAAATTGGGTACAGATTAAATATCAATGTGACAGCCAATATGAACTAAGAATGATTGGCATCAATGAATCAGACAACAAGAAATCAGATGCTGGTTAAAAAAAAGGGCAGAGGGCAGTAGCAAAGGCTCTTACAGCCATAAGGCTCAGAAAGAGGTAAACTCTTTTCACAATGAACAGGACAGAACGATCCCAAAAAAGAGCCTGGCAAAGTCCGCAGTAGGTCTCCATCTGTCAGGAGGAGTAGGAAGTAGCTGGGAGCAGCAGGACACACACCTGAGGTCAAATGATGGAGGGTCTTGATGGTCATGCTGTAGAGTCTGTTAGGCCCTTAGGATCCATAAACAGTTTTCATGTGCATGATGCAATACACAGGAGAAATGACAAGAGGAAACCGATGTTTCAGCACTTTGGCAGGAGTACACACTCACGGCTTGGGGCAAAGAAGAGAATGTTCGCCCCTCCCTTCCTGCTCCCACCTGCCCACTCCCATCACCAGGAAGCACACCTGCTGGTCCACTTTGCAAGAAAAGACATATAGACTGAATCTGGAACCATCCCTTCTTCTTCTTCCTGGGCCTCTAAGTAAGTTAGTAAGAAGACTGTGGGTAATTGCCCAGTGAATTCACAACCACATTCACATTTTTCCATGAATTATCAAACTTACCTGAGTGTTGCATTAATGTGTGACTTTAATATTACCTCCGACATAACTCGACTGTGTTAACACAAGCTAAAATATGAGCAGAACTTTTCATTCGTCATTTCTTCATTCTGCTAATATTTGTTGAGGGCTGTGCTAGGTGCTTTAGGGAACAAGAGATAAAACGCACCACCCTACACATAATTTTTGCGCCTTCTTGGCGGCAAGAGAGAAAAGTAAACTAATTTTTACATATAATGTGATGTTGATATAGTGTGACACTAACTGATATCAAATTTTATTTATTTTGTTTTTAAAGATTTTACTTGACAGAGATACAGCAAGAGAGGGAACACAAGCAGGGGGAGTGGGAGAAGGAGAAGAAGGCTTCTTGCTGAGCAAGGAGCTTGATGCAGGGCTTAATCCCAGGACTCTGGGATCATGACCTGAGCCAAAGGCAGACGCTTAACGACTGAGCCACCCAGGTGCCCCTGATGTCAGATTTTATAGTAGAGTCAATCTACCAATATTAAATAGGCACATGCCCTCTGACCCTGAACTCTCACTGTTTGGGATGTATGCTAAAGACATCATCACAGAAGTTCACAAGGCATGATTCTTCATTGCAGTGTTTCTAAAAACAGAAAGATGCAAACTATCAAAATGTTTCTAATTGTGAGCCTTGGCAATTATAAATTATATAACACCATAAAACGGAATTAGCTGGCATCTGTAAAAAGAATTTGCAAGCCTATATATGTTAATAGAAATAAATCCAAAATATAATAAATAAAAAGCAGAGTGAAAAAGATTGCCTGAAATATATTTTTGTGTGATTTCTAAAAATCTATCTTCACATTTAGTTACATGTATATCTGTCTGAGGAGGCACTATCACGCTGGACCTAGAGGCAAAATCTCTACCACTGCCAAAACTGTCACCATAGTTTCCGGTTCTAAAACTTTTGCTTCCATAAATAAATTCAAAATGAATAGTTTAATTCCCTCACTTTATTATGATCAGGTTTCCTCAAACCTCCTCAACTCCCTCAGAACTCCTAAACAATATTGATTTAGCAATATCCTAAGCACTTCAAAACTGTCAAAGGCTGCCTATAACACTCTTCTTGGGAACAGGAAAGCTTTTGGTTATAAGCACAACTTATTTGTTTTGTAGAATCTATTATTACTGAATTCAAATTTTAAAAAAATATTTTATTTTTATTTTTTTTTTTTTTTTAAGATTTTATTTATTTATTCGACAGAGACAGCCAACGAGAGAGGGAACACAAGCAGGGGGAGTGGGAGAGGAAGAAGCAGGCTCCTAGCGGAGGAGCTTGACATGGGGCTCGATCCCATAACGCTGGGATCACGCCCTGAGCCGAAGGCAGACGCTTAACCGCTGCGCCACCCAGGCGCCCCTAAAAAAATATTTTATTAAAGCCCAGGATAATTTATTCTCCAAAAGAGCTGGGTCCTGAAAGCAGATAAAGAGAATTGGATTTTTTTTCTTTTTTTTTTGAGTGAATTCAAACTGATTTTCAAACCAGATGAAAGTCAGGCTGAGAAACATCCATAAGAATCTCCTTGTCATCCACAATCAAGAAGAGAATAGTGGGAGGTATTGAAATTAGGAGGCACGATTAGTTACAAGGTCAATATGATCTGTGACACAAGTGTTTCCATTTCAATTTTAATACTTGAGTTGCATATATTGAGTGGAGTTTGATAAAATGGATGGAGTTGAAAATATTTCAACTCATCACAAAGTAGTATACTTGATAGGAAAGGCTATAAACATTTTTAAAAATTACAGTATAGATAGATGTGTTTGTTCCTCTATCAGATAATTATTTTCTATTTTTCTCCTAGCTGGCTCTGACATCCATCATCTCTGATCACATTGATATTCTATATTTACTGTTACTTGCTCAAAGTAAATTTACTTCATGGACCTTATTGTCACAGACATGAGCATCTATCTTAGAGAGAATGTTTTTGAAGGGAGGTATCCAATGGTAACCGGTGGGAAAAAAAAAACAGTCACATATTTGTACCATTTGGTGTCTTCCTTTTAACAACTGCAAAACATTTTATAAAATACAGTTGCTTTTATGAATGGCCTTAGTTCTATGAAAGAACAGGACATTTTACCACATCATTAAAATAACCATATTAAAAACAACTTTTATTATCTTATTATCATTAACTATTAAATACTTTCTTGTATATAATGAAATCAAATTTTGTATTTAAGAAATTTCTTGTATTTAAGAAATTTAATTTCTTAATGAAAATGAAATGGAATACACATAAAATCATTCATATGTTGCAAAGTCTCTACATGAATTATTTTATTTGTTGAACAAACATTTATTGAATGCCTACTGTGTGTCAAGCATTATTCCAGACAATAGAGATTTGGCAATGAACAAGTCATAATTCCTAAATTCATGGTCTTCACAGTCACGGGGAGAAGGGAAACGGGCAAGTCAAGAGTCAGTTATGACACAGCATGGCAAGGGTTTTAATGGGGAAGGTACTTGATTCTGGAACCTCCTGGGGAAAGTGTTTCTTTGGGATGTGTTGCCAGTGAATGCTTCCTGAAGGCAGTCATGTCCATACTGCAATTTGAAGAAGAGAATGAGGAAAGAAAAAAAGTGTTCCAGTTAAACAGACGGGTTTATTCAAAGGCCCAGAAATAGAAGAACACATCACATGGAATTCAGTGTGGCCTTAGCTTGGAATCTGAGATGGGAGGAGGAGGGAAGTGGGGACAGAGCATGAAGAGTTGGAAGGTCTTCGAATGCTATTGAAGGTGTGATGGTATCCTGAGAGCTATGAGCAGTCACTGTAGGATCTAGATCTCACACCAGTCAGAGGGAGGTTCACTTGGAGCCAAAGAGGCTAGGGAAGAGTCCATCACAGAAGTCTTGACAAGAGAGAGTGGTGGTCTGGACTACTGTAGTTGGGAGGAGGGTGGAAAGAACCATGTGTGCATGTGTGCATGTGTCTGTCTGTCTAGTGTAATCACTAATCATTTTTCATCCAAGTAATCAAAGGGAACAGATCAGCTCTATAAAGTACTGCATTTGAACCCAAGGATAGCACAGAAAGACCATCTTTTTTGTGAGTGCTTTAAAAGTCCATTTCACTGGTACTGCTGGAAAATGCAATCATCAGATTGCTTCATAGTGGAACTTAAACATGCACATTGACTCTCAGGCTGATCAAAAAATACCAGTTGGGGTCTGGGATCCTATTTAGTTCCATCACAGCAAATGTAAGAGATGGGAGTGGGTCAAGTGAGATGGATGATAGTATTGTCCCTGTGACCATTTCTCCATAAAGCATTTCCAAATGCTTTCTTCATGGGAAGAAACTGACTTTGGAAGCAGGTGAGGAACGAAAGTCACCAGAACTTGTTTGTCACTAATGCAGAGAAGCAAATTAAAGCATTAAGCTAGTATTCTGAATCCCCAAACACAGCTACTTTCATTTCAATAGTAGTGAGGCCCTAAATAATATACTACATGAAGACGTAATTATGAACCATTAATGGAAAAAAAAAAAACAAACGTTAGTGAAGCAGCCCTAACTTGAACTCACAGGTACAGCTACTACAAGATCTATCATCATGCATAGGAGAGACTGAAGCACTATGCTGTAGCTAAAGGAATAAATTTCTGGTTACTTAAAGCTTTGCATGGAGTTTGGGGACTAAATATGACAATTCTTATCGCTCTAAACTCTGTTCATGATGTATTGAGTAGAAAATTAAGTCCATTAGTAACAGAAAGTAAAGAATTAGGTATAATGCAGACATGCTGAGGTTCTGTCAGCAGTGGTCATCTGGGACCATGAAATATCAAAAAAAAAAAAAAAGGGACTTTAAGTTACTTTAAAAAAATTAGACAAAAATGGCAGTTATATAAAGTCCAAAAAAGAAACTAAATGGACAGAGGCTTAGAAAACAAAGAAGTAATCACAATGTAAGATTCCAACAAACATTGCTGTTTTGCCCGGATCAGAACCTGAAAATAAAAGAACTGATAAAAAGGTTCTTGGTCAGTGAAGTGATAACCAATTTTATGGGTGAGACTTAGTTTACCACTGTCACATAGCCTAGAGCAATGGTTCTCCAAGTAGAAACCCAGAAACAAGCTCAAAGTACTCCAAAAGATGCCAATCCTTTCTTCAGTTCATGAGCAAATGGCAGACTCTTCCAATTAGTTTACTTTTACATATAACTAAAGATGACTTACTAATAATCTACTTTGGGAAATAATTAGGAATTAATAAAATGTGGTATTTATAAACAAAATGAACTCACTATTAGTATTTAGATGCTGAGGGTTACAAATTACTTCATAATACATACAATACTTACATACAATAATACAATTACAAATTACTTTGCAAATTGCCAAGTTCCTGTTCTGCACACATACCTACAGAGAGCTGGTAAATTCCACACTTTTAAAGTGGAAAACTGAGCTGTCAGTGTGCCAAAATATACTCAGTGCTTAGTATGTGCCAGTGATGGTGCTAAGTGTGAGTGATACAACTGTAAACAAAAATGGCATTGATTCTGCATTTGTAGAGTATATGATCTTATTGGGAGAGTACATCAGTGTTGACCGAGGTGGTCATGATTTTAGCTGACATTATTCCTGATTTTAATTGTAATAAAGTACTATCTGTTAATCCTTTTTTATTATCAATATAGGTTATTGTTTATTGATGTTTTGCAGTGATGCAAATTTTAATGAAGAGATTGGACCTTTGATTTTTAAATAGTAAACTAAATCATGCGCAAATATAAATCACTCATACTCCTAATTCTAAAACATATATTATTTTCATAATCCACCCATTCCATTCCACACTCAATGTGCTTGGTAAAGAAAAATTACATTGTTTTCACTATGTTCTTTCCCCCAATGGTGAATGGCAACGATTGGAGCAGACAGCCATGAAGATCTTTACTCTTCAGAGTAGTCCAAAATATTTGAGAGACACCATTGTGGAGAAGAAAGAAATTATCAGGCTCTGTTAATCACTGTGTCATTCTCAGTGGTCCTGAATCATCAGTGGGATGCAAAACAGTGATTCCTAAATCTGAGTGATCATCGGAATCCATTTTGTAAACATGCAAATTCTCGGGCCCTGCCATAAACCTACTAAGTCTAAATCTCTTTGCAGAGGAGTCTGGAGATACTCATATTTAACAAGCTACCCAGGTACTTCTCAAACATTAAATTTTGAGAAGCACTGGGAGAAAAGTTCACAACAAAGATAGAGAAAATACGTGAGTAATTTGAATCCCTAACTGCCATCTAACAATAACATTTTTCTCACCAACTTCTCATCTGCCCTCACAGATCCTCACGCAAGACTGCTCTGAGTCAGGCTAAAATACGTCATGGAGTCCTACTGGTATATTTTTGTTTTTGCTGCTTGTGCTTTTAGTGTCATATCTAAGAAATCATGGCCAAGATCAAAGTCATGAAACTTTTCCCCTATGTTTTCCTCTAGAAGTTTTACAGTTACAGATCTTATTTATTTCATTTGAGTTGGGTTTTGTGGATGGTAGAAGGATCCCGTTTCATCCTTTTGCATATATTTTCAATTTTCCCAAAACTATTTGTTGAAGAGATTATACTTTCTCCACTTGTTCAAGATCAGCCAATTATATATACATGGGTCTACTTCTGGCCTCTCTATTCTGTTCCACTGGTCTGTAAGTCTGTTCCTAGGTCAGCACCATACTAATTAATGAACTACTTTAGCTTTATAACATTTTGAAATGAGAAAGTATGATGACTGCAACTTTGTTCTTGCTCAAGATTGTTTTGGCTATTTGGAGTCTTTTGTAGTTTCATATGAATTTTAGGACTGTTTTGTCTATTTCTTTTAAAAATGCCATTAGGTTTTGATAGGCATTTTAATGATTTGTAGATTATTTTCAGTAGTATAGAAATGCTGAACAATACTAAGTATTCCAATCCATAAACATGGGATGTCTTCTCATTTATTTGGTTTCTTTGATTTCTTTCATCAATGTTTTATAATGTTCAGTGTACAAGTCTTTCACTGCTTTGTTAAATGTATTCCTAAGTATTACATTATTTTTGATGCTATTGTAAATGGGATTTCTTTTTTAAAATTTCCTTCTTGGATAGTTCAGTGTTAGCATGCAGTAACACAACTAATTTCTGTGTTGTATCCTGCAACTTTGCTAGTTCTAACGTTTTTTGTGGAGTCTTTAAGGTTTTCTACAAATAACAGTGTTGGGAAAACTGAATATTCACATGTAAAAGAATGAAACCGTAGTCTTATCTTGCACCATATACCAAAATCAGCTTAACTGTATTAAAGACTACAAGACCTAAAACTGTGAAACTTCTAGAAGAAAACATAGGGGAAAAGCTTCATGACTTTTATCTTGGCAATGACTTCTTGGATATGACACTGAAAGCACAGGCAATAAAAGCAAAAATGGACAAGTGGAACTACATCAAACTAAAAAACGTGTGCAGAGAAAAAAAAATCGACACAATGAAAAGCTAACTACAGGATGCAGGAGAATATTTGATATCGTATACTTGATAAAGGATTAATATTCAAAATATATAAGGAAATCCTACAACTCAATAGCAAAAAATAAAACAAAGAAAACCACAAAACAGATCATTTGATTTTTTTAAATGGACAAAGGACTTAAGTAGACATTTCTCCAAAGAAGACATACAAATAGCTGAGAGGTATATGAAAAGATGCTCAATGTCACTAATCATTAGGGAAATGCAAGTCAAAATCACAATGAGATACCACCTCATATGTGTTAGGATGACTAATTAACAAAAAACCATAAGACAGCAAGTGTTGGTGAGAAGGTGGAGAAATGCTGGTACACTGTTAGAACATAAAATGGTGCTACCACTATGGAAAACAGTAGGGAGTGTCCTCAGAAAATTAAAAACAGACCTGCCATAGGATCCAGAAATCCCATTTCTGAGATTATCTCCAAAAGAACTGATAGCAGAATCTCAAAGAGATATCTGTACTCTCATGTTCACTGCAACATTATTCACAATAGCCAAGATATATAAACAACATAAATTTCCATCAGTGTATGAACGGATAAAGAAAATGTACATGCCTACAATGGAATATTATTTAGCCTTAAAAATTAAGGAAATTCTGCCATATGCAGCATCATGGATGAATGAGCATCACTTATTTCACCTGCTAAGTAAAATGAACCAGTCACAGGAGGACAAATACTGCATGATTCCACTTATATTATGTACCTAAAATAGTCAAATTCATAGAAATAAAGACTAGAATGATAATTGACAGGGCCTGGGAGCCAGGGAAAATGGGGAGGAGCTGTTCAATAGGTATAAAGTTTCACTTATGCAGGATGAATAAGTTCTAGAGATCTGCTGTATAACATTGTGTCTATAGTTAACAGTACTATATTATGCACTTAAACATTTGTTAAGAGGGTAGATCTTATATTAAGTGTTCTTACCAAAATAAGTAAACATCTTTGAATAAGAAAATTAAACTGAATTAACATAGGACATGGAATGCTTTGCCCAGAGAGCTAGTTAGCTGTCTCCTCCTCTTTACAGTAATGTATTGCCAAGCTAGTTTTATGGGTCAGCCTCCTATGAATAGGCTACAAAGAATAAATTGACAAGGACTCACTTTCTGAAGAGCAGACATACTTTATTTCTGAGGAGCAGATATACTTTATTCATTTATTTAACCAATGTTTGAGTGTGTTCTAAGCTAACTTTGTGCTAAGCACTGGATTTAAATTGCACGCAAAAGCAGACATGATCCTTGCTCTCACATGGGAAAGACAACCACTGATTAAATATTCATATGAATAAATGTATAATTACACACTAACAGAAGCCCTAGCTATAAAAGGAATGTAAGCACAATCCTTGGAAGCTATATTAAACAAGAAGTTTTACTAGACTGTGGGGTCAGTGAAGTCTTACCTGATAAAGTTATTCTTAAATTGAAACCAGAAAGATGAGTACAAAGCAATGAGATAAAGGAGAGAAGTGGGAAAAGTAATCCAGAGAGCAGGAATGCCAAGTACAAAGGCTCAGGAATAGGACAGAGAAGGATGCCTTTGATGTAACAAAAGAAACTGAGACAGACCTGAAAGACTGGGCCAAATACCCTGAGTGATATAAAACTAGTCATTTCAGATCATTTGTTCAGCTGTAGTCTCTAAAAAATAGGACCTATGGCTAAAGGCCCCTAAATAAGCTTATTCATAAAGTCTTCATGTTTGTTACCATCATCATCATTATCATCATCACAAACAAGTGCTGGGCACTTACTATAGGCCATGTACTTTGCTTAGCACTGTGTACAGTTTATCCCATTTGATGTTTACATGAAGCCCATGATATGTTATTCCCATTTCATGTACAAGGCACAATGAACTTAAGTGATTTGCCCACATCCACATAGCTACTAAGTAATAAGCTGAAATTTTAATAGGGCTGTTATGATCCAAGTCCATGCTTTAATCATTGTGCTACACTATAGTGACAGTATTTAGAAGAAAGACTTAATATGTGTGGTGGCCATAAAAATGTGCCAACTACAGGGGGAAAAAATGACCAAGGGTCTCTGTTGCCACATTCTGAAATCCATCACTCTGTGCTATAGACTGAATGTCTGTGTACCCCCCATTATGATGGTATATGGAAGTTGGGGCCTTTGAGAGGTAATTAGGTCATGAGAGCAGAGCCCTCACAAATGGGATTAGGGTCCTTACAAAGGAGACCTGAGAGAGCTCCCTCACCCCTTCCAGGACGTGAGGACCGAGCAAGAAGACCGCAAGCTATGGACCAGGAAGCAGGCTCTCACCAGACACCAAATCTGCTGGTGCCTTGATCTTGGATTTGTTAGTCCCCCAAATTGTGAAGAATAAATTTCTACTGTTTATGAGCCACCCAGTCTGCAGTAATTTGTTATGGCAGCCAAAACAGACTAATACTGTGTTTGTGTACCTCAAGCACACTTTCCAGGGGCTGCTCCCAGCCCAGGACTGAGTACAGCAGGCATACTAGAACTGGACAATTCCTAGGAGACATGTGATTTCTCTCACACTTGACTAGCTTGACAACACCGGACAGCCTTGCAAAACCTACAAGAGGCCACTTCTACCTGATCTTCCTTCTTCTTTCCATCCCTTAGGGTCAGATTTACATCACAGCCCAATTATACTCCCAGCCTTTTCTGAATCCCTCCCCGTTTTCTCTCATGGGGAGATTTCCCTAATGAAATTCTTACACATTTTATCCTGTTCTGGCATCTGTTTCTTGGAGAACACAGGCTAAGATGGTGTTCAATAAAACACACATATAATCAAAAAAAGCTGATAGGAAAAGGTCTCAAGGCTTTTTAGCACTCTCCTAGGCCCATTATCTCAGTTGATTAGAGGTATTAAGGTTACAGATTCTAATCTATTTATTTTCAATCTATTCCCTATCAATCTCAATCTTTCTGGGATAGTTCCAATTTGTACCTGCTACCATGTCATAATAGTCCCTCTTTTTCCTTGTTGACATTTCATCCAATGAAATGATGATGTCTAGGACTCACTTTAAAATAATTCTGAGGTGGAAGGAGTTTATAGAATATAAATGAAGTAAGTTTGGCCAATGGATTGATGGTATTGAAGATTGGTAATGGGTTCATTGGAGTTTATTATTCTGTTTACTTGTTACATAGATTCAACATTCTCTATAATAAGAGAAAAAAAAAGTGTTCTGATTTGTATAAAAATTATACGGTCACCCTACCTCTAATCCAGGCCAACTAATCTGTTCCACTGGTCACAATGGAGACTCAGGAGTACCCATGCAACACCCAGTGCCCAGTACAAACTTATTTCCATTCTTGGAAACTAATGAGTTCAAAAAAAATTTATTTTTAATGTTTAATGTCTTCTTGTTGCTACAAGTGTTAGAAACCCAATCCCAGAAAAATACAGATGTACAGAAAAAGAAAAAAGAATATTTTGATTGTATACCAGTGAAAAAACAATAGTACATGATTTAAGACTTGGTTGGATTTGGGGACTTAAAGTCTATCATCAGAAACTGGTCTCATGCCTCCCTCCACCCTTTTTTCCTATCATGGTAGATTTCCCTTTCATGGTGGCAAAATGAGTGTCAGTTTCTCCAGTTTATGTCCCATAGTGTCTATATATCTTTCTCGATCATTCTAGAAAAGGTTAGGATTAGCTCTGATTGTACCAATTTACGTTACAGGCCATCCTTAAGCCAATCACAATTCCCAGGAAGATGGAATATGCTGATTGGTCAGTCCTGGGTTGAGTGTCCAACAACAAATGTTGAAGGCTATACCTAACACAGACTAAGGGAAATGGTTATTCTGTATCAGGGTGCTACTATAAAAAGAAGGAAATGGATGCTGGGCAGGGAGAATTGTTCAGTAGCCTTCTCATCTGCCTAGGAATCAACTGCTTAATCATCATGGAAGTGAGAAGCAGGAACTTTTTGTTTTTGTTTGTTTGTTTTAGGTGAGGAAACATGACTTTAAGTCTATTCAAAAACTCAAGTTAATAAAAAAATTCTACTTGTAGAATTATTCTTCTCCATTGAGATTCATTATAAGTGATAAAATTGCACAAGATTTATATTGCCTCTACTCTTTCTCCTTTATCAACAAAGACTTTGTTTTGATTTACTTGTATTTTTAAAAATAAAATGAAACTGAATTTGCACCTCACTAATTAGGTACAATATACAGCAAATTGTGTAGCAAGGACAGAGTTAATAGCAGAATAAAAGAAAGGTTTTTCAATACATGTATTATTCTTTTTTCCTCTGAGAAGACATGCTTGAAACTGAATTTTAAACACTTCAGCACTGCTGAAACAAATTAATAGTGGCTCAGACACTGAGGTGTTGCATATTATTCATGATCTTGAAATTATTAATGTAACACTGAGCCATTATTACCACATATTGCCAGCAGAGTAATTAACACATCTTATCTAATAGAATAAAGCCGTCAAATCAAACTAAGAAGTAATTAAGTTACATAACTACACAGCTGAGGCAGAAAGATGCATGTCAAATGAATTAAAAATTGCAGCTCACCTAGGTGGTTTTGAATAGCCAAGCAGGGTGATTTGTTATTTACTGCCTACTTTACCATTGATAAGTCATTTCACTGCATTATGCCTCACTCTCGATGTACTATGAGTAGATTGGAATAAAGTGATTACCAAACTAGTGTCCATAGGAATTACCCAGGGAGCGTCTGAAAAATCTATATTTCCTGGTCTCCCCTGGAGACAGTAATTCAGATGGTATACGCTGGAAACCAGGTATGTGTATTTTTTAGCCTCAGGTAATTGTGAAGTCTGTGAAATCCATGACCCATGTTTTGAGGAATTCTAGAAAGAAGATTTTCAAAGGTCCCTCTAGTCTTAATGATCAATGCTGAGATCATTGGCTTTCCCAGAAATACTAGAGAAATTTTTGTCAGAAATTGGCATTTCCTTCATATATGAAATGCCCATGATCCTCATTATCTACTATGGTCTGACCCCTCTCTTCCCTAAAAACAAGTGTGAAAAAAAGTGAAAAGCAAAAGAAGAGAAAAATAACCATTTTCAGCTTTTAAGAAATGTCACTCAGCTCTGTAATTATTCCAAACCTTAACACTCATGTCCTATCATAAGTGGTAAATGGGTCACACAGAAGAAATCATAAATGTGAGGAACAATTTATAATTTTAATGAAATAAGAAAACTCTGTAATGTATTCTTCCAAATGCCTCTTCCCCTTTGGCTCTCTAAATTCACAGTGTGGATTACTTATAGAGAAGGCACAAAGTTTTAAACTTAAAAAGATTACAATTGTGGTAAATTAGAGGCTAGTGGTATCCTGAGATTTTCCAAAGATCTGAGAATGGCTTTCAAGAATGTAACCAGGTTTTATTTATCAGATTGTGAGACTTAATCAATATTTAGCCCATGCTTACTGCCCTGGCTAATAGATCATTGTGCCCGGCACAGCACAGACATACTATAAATATAAAGCAAAGAGTGGGGAGGGAAGTTTGTGGTCAATTTAAATGGATAATTGTTCATGAGTGAAATGGACAAAATGAGTTATTAATTTATTTATTTATACATTCATACGTAAAATCACCAACAAAAAAATAGTAATTTTGAAAGTCTCTTCTATTTCACTTTGAGTCTTCACATGCACCTTTGACATTCATGGCCTGGTGGCCATCAGAGCCACTTTTTGAGTCAAGCAGCACAGCTGTCTAAAGCAGAGTGTCATCACTGCCATAAAAACTGTTTGAGATAGAGTACTGTTTGGGACAGCATATGAGGAGATCCCTGGAAATCTCAGCTTGAGATGTGATATAATGTTCTCTCAACATTGGCAGTGACGCTGAAGAGGAGTTCCAGAGGCAAGGGTAGAAGCAGAGACTAAAAGGCTTGTCCAGGGACCTCTAAGACTTCACAGCATGTGTGCTATTCAACCAGGCAGGCCAGACATAATTTATCAAAGGGACCAGCTTGGCAGCACACTCATCACCACAGAGCTAATTGAGCTAACCTTTAACGTGTTGGAATATTTTTACCACCTCAGGGAACCCAGGTGAAGCTGGAAATAAAAACTCCATTTTAACTTTTAAAATCTATTATCTAGGGATTCACAGAAGTACACTTGGGGTTTAGTAACTAGGGAGAGCAGACCTGTCACCACTAGCTGGGTGACCCTGCATAAGTTACTGTCTATGCCTCAGATCCTTCATTTATAAAATGAAGGCAAAATGGCAACTCACAAATTGGAACCAAATGGCATATTGTATATAACACTTCTGGCCCAGTGACTCATGCCTCAAGCACAAAATCAGCATATAATAAATTTTAGCTACTATTATTTTTATTATTCATTCATTCATTCCAATAAATATCTATTAAGCACCTACTACATATCAGGAATTCTACTATATCACAGTATTTCCACAATTTGGTTATTGGAATATCCTCAAATAATTTTTAATACTATTTTCTTACATTTTCCTTCATTACTTTTTCTTTTTTTATTGAGGTGTAATTGACATAACATTACATTAGTTTCAGGTATAAAACATAATAATTTTATATTTGTTTATAGTGCAAAATGATCACAAGAAGTACAGTTGACATCCATCACCACACAGAGTTAGAAATTTCTTTTTCTTCTTGTGATGAAAACGTCAAGATCCACTCTCCAACTACTTTCAAATTTCAGTTTTTCTTTAAATTGACTCTACTTCAATACCTACTTTAGTCTCCTAAACATCAAACCTGTGAAATCACAGGTTTTATGCACCAGTTTTACTTTTTCTAACACACATTAACATAACCAAAGTACAATTAAATATTTGTAAATGTTTATCCATAAGTCACCTAAAATCATTAGTAGTGGGCACAATTCACTTTGGAAAACATAAAAACAGTCTCTCTGTCCTCAAAGAGCTTTCCTTTCTTTGCCAAGCAATTCTGCAATCACATAGGGCAGACCTAGAACCTTTCTAAGAAGTATTTATTAGGGTCCAGCTGTCAGGCAGGGCCAACGAAATGCAAGTCCTGACGGAAAGATGACTGTGGAGAAATAGTTCTGAACATGAGCAGGACTCAAAAAACTTAATAGGAGAGCTCAGGCTTCCCCTTAATGAATCTGAAAGTGGCAAGGTAATGCAATTACCTTACTCTAAAAGAGAATAACTGCTGTGGCACCCCAAGAATCACATTATGCATGCAAACCAGTACCTGCTGAGCATGCACTACTCCTAATGTAATAATCCCATGCATTTCTTCAGCATCACCTGGCTGTCACACAGACGTCCCCTTACTGCATTATACTATAGTCTCACTGGCAACATACTGTGAACAAGGTACCGTCCACATCAACGAAGTTAGATCAAAGTCTCTGATAATATATACAGAAAATCTTCCCCTCCATCCCTAGCTGCAAAGTACTAACAAAGGCTTGAGCAGCCAACTCAGGGCTGTGCCTTTGATCCCTCTTTCAAGGATAGAAAGAGATTTGCAAGGGTGGCCACTGCAAGAAGCTTCCCTCTTCAATCTCCCCTACCCAGGGCTGAAGGCAAGCACTGCAGTCAGGGGAACACATCACAGCCACAGCCAGAGAACATTTATGCCTTCCAGTCTCAGCAGCGTGGCGGGAGACTGAGTAGAAAGCATGCTTCCCCCAGATTATTTGTTCACTCATTCAGCAAATATTTGTTGAGCATTATTATTTGCCAAGCATGGAATAGACCCTGGGGAAAAAGAGATGAATAAAACCCTATCTCTGCCCTCCTGGATTTCACACTGAAGGAGGAGCAGCACACAAGCCAAAGTGTAATTGCAAATCTGGATGATGTGTGCTAAAATAGAAATACGAGGTACAGTGGGAGCCAGGCAGGGAGGTCAGAGTGAGGGAACCCTTCAGGTTCTGCTTCAGGAGGTAAATCCAGGAAGGGATCAGAGAGAAGAGAGCACAAGCAAGGATTTGAAGAGATATGCTTGGTGGGGTAGGGGAAGAAAAGGTGAGGGTGCACATGCCAAGAAGGAACAAGGGCAGAAAAACTGTAGAAACAGCATGGCAGGATCAAGCATGACAGGCTGTTTGGGCTAAATGGAGAGGCAGGAGCCACATCATACAGGACCCTACTGGCCACGCTAATAAGGTTGAGATTTCTCTGAGGAAAAAAAAGCGGGGGGCAGTTCTTAATGCTAGATTTATGCTATTCATTTATGCAGTTCTGTTTCAATTTTATAGCATCAGCCCAGTCTCTACGGAGTAGATTTAGAATCTGTGCATCCTGGGGAATTCACTGTATTCTTTAATGTTCATGTTTTGAAGACATGGTTACCATGACTAATTGATATTAGAAAGGTATATGAACTTCGTACAAAAGATGAAAAAAAAGAAACCCACAAGAAAGAAATAGCTAACCCGGCTTTGATAAACACATATGCACATACCCTTAGAAGGATGGGACATGGAAAAAAAAGAACAGATTCCCTTCCATGAGTAACTTCTGCAGGAGCGCCTCTCAGCATGCTTGATAATTCCATTGTAAACAAGTTCTCTTAACTGAACTTGACTTTACCGAAGTACCTACAGGCTCTGTTTCCTTCTGCAAAAGTACAGACTGGTGCCCAGGACAGTTGTTGAGTGCTTAGAGCCAGTAAGCCTCAGGCATCTCTGGCCTCACCGGATCCACTGTTAGCTTACCAAGAATCAGTGGCTTTTGTCCCCAAACTGGTTAAAGCCAGTTTTATATTTGTTGTTGTAACGACCTAGTTTCTTTTAAAATTATACAAACTGGTAAAATATAAAAACAAAAAGAGTTGCCTCTATGAAAACTAATCACTAAAAAACAAATGGAACCTCTGGAGATTTTACCACCTGTTATAAAGTTACAACAACTGAAAATTCTATTATGGGTGTGGTTTATTTTAAAAAGGCAAAACCAAACTGGTGTAGCCATACTTAAGAAATGGCCTTGGTGTAACATCAATGCTTAGGGAATTAATGTATAAATGATGTACACTTTAAGTTAAAATATTATAATACACAGTTCATCTTTTATGATTACTTTCTTTAACGTTTTGAATAGGATCCCCACTGATGAGTCCTAAACTGGTTTAATAGAGTAATTAGGGTCTGGCTTTGCCACTGACTATCTATGTGGTATTGTACAGGTCACTTTAACCTTTTATCCCTCAGTTTCCTCATATGCTAAAACAGGGAAATACAGTATTTACCTCACAGAACTGTGAATTTTGAGAAATATACTTGCTAATGAGTCCAAAAGCTTATCTTGGCCCATAGCACTTAACAAATGTTACTTTGATTTTCAATATCACCATAAGCATCTTATTTGGGATGAGATCACAAGAACTTCCATTTCTAGTTTCTATAACTCACTATTAAAATTTTTACAATAAGCATTATATAATTTATGCTTGGTAAAAATATTGTTATATTTTGAAAATGAGTACAGGGAAAGAAAGCTCTCTTTAATGTAGATAAATGAGGATGTTCAGAGTACATTAGGAAATTGTTTCAAAAGGAGAAGCAGTAGGGAATATAACATATTTGCTGTTTTGACGCAGTTGGATTTGTTCAGGGATGATGTTCCACAGTAGGATTTACTGGAATAAAGGTTCAGGAGAGAATGGTTAGATGAAACTCTAGTTAACATCCTAAAGTCAAACATAGGATGTCAGAGGCAGCACACTCGTCTTCAGGAAAGACAGGTTGGACCACGGTGCCATTTTACAGTGTGGAAGAGTTTATGTCTTTAAAGTACCTTCGAATATTAGAAACCCAGAAAGACAACACAACATGTACAACAATGGGCCTAATAAATGACAAGGGCTGGACCTTTCCATGAGCCACAAAGACCACCACATTCTTTAGAACATACCCATGCTGGAACACCTTTGTAGTTTACCACAGATTTCTAGGGAAGCTTTAGTAGGTCAGAAGTCTGGGCAGGAAGGAGAGACTTAGAAATGAACACAGGCAAAGAGGTGTGGTTCTATCCTTCTTTATTAGTCCACTGTTTTTCAGCATGAAGTTTCCATGATTTCAGTAGTCCATCGATTTTTCTGTATGAGCATGTGTGTGTACCTATGTGTGCATGTATAATCATGCATGTGTTAAAAACAGTTCAGCAAATGTAACAAAAAAGCTTTGTGTATTCAAATAAAAAAATAGCTTCTCTATTTAAAAAAAAAAGAAGTGCAACTAAGCAAAGAACACAGTCAGATTTTTTCATACATAATCCCCACATCCCTCCATCTTGCAGTCCTTCCTGCCTTTAACCCTAGCTCCTGTGAACCAAGCCTTAAAGGCCTACCACGACTCTAGCTGGATGATGAAAGAGACCTGGGCACAGGGTGCCCTCGGAGGAGTTTGGGGTCCAGTCTCTAGCAACAGTTTTGTGATCAGGTTGCCTGACCAACCTTTCCTAAGCCAGAACAGAATGCACACTTTTACAGTTTTTTACCAGGTATGTCGACTCTGAGAATAGCAGATGACACATCCTAAAAAGTTGTGTGAAAAATTTCCTCTGCCCAAGCTTTCATTATTCCCAAGACAGTTATGCTTTATCTCAAATTGCTGTGGTTGAACAATGCCAGTGTTCAAAAGAATTCATGTCTCCCAGTCAAAAAGGAAGGAAGGAAGGAAGGAAGGGAGGGAGGAAGGAAGGAAGGAAAGAAGAGGAAGAAAGGTTGGTTTTAAGGAAAGAAAAAGGAAAAAAAAAGAAAAAAGAAAAAAGAGCCAGTACTGGAAGTACTATCCAAATACTCTGGGGTCGGACTATAATATTTATATTAATCACCTGCACTGGTTAATAAATCTGCTAATTGCCAAATCTCTTTTGTTCCCAGTGAATTAAAAGTTTAAGAGGGAAATTATTCAGACAATTCCAGTTTCTTGTGTGATTATTATAAATGGATGTTTAACTACATAGTGCCGGATATTAGGCTAAGTCAAAATCGGCTATTTACCTCTGGATGGTCTTAAAACAAAGTAACAGATCCTTTTAAATCTGTTTCTGGTCTGTAAAATGCAGAAATAATAATAGCATCTACCTCAATGGGTTACAGTGACAACAAAACAAGACAGTATGTGCCAAACACTAATTCCAGAGCCCTTTCAGTATGAAAATATCTGACAGTATCTGGCATACTGTGGGCTCAGTAAATGTTTACTACCACCACCACAACCACTACCACCACTACTGAGAGACAAAAATAGTTCTGGAGGCTCTGAATATTCCAGATTGACTACCCACATGGATCAATTTTATCACATAAATTTTCAGCTTGCCACGACAAGGATGTTGTAACCATAAAGAAGGCAGTCATCATTCCCTGGTTTCCAAGCAGGGAAGCATAGTACTGTTGATAAAATTTACCTATATCTTGGTTGGGTACCATCAAATTAAAGTAAAAGCATTCAAAAATATGAAGCAGTTGCTCCTGTCACCATAATTTGAAAACAAACAAACAATAGGTGCACTTTCTAAATTTTGACCTACCCTCTGATAACAAAACTCAGTGATGAGTTTGGTATTTTCATGTGTGATCACAGGTGACAATTTAAGGCTCATTCATGCACCAAGGGGCCCAAAGCCATCAAGGTAAACAATGTTCACCTATAGCTTAAGAAGCTATAAACAGCTGTGTTTGACAGAAAAGTTTTGTTGGCAGAAGTTGAGATTTTATGAATGGTTACATCTAGCAGCAGATGGATGCTATAGGAACCTGACCCATCAATGCTAATGTGCTTCTTTGGTTTTAGTATATTTAATATTTCTGCTTTTTGTTCTCTATTGATCTTTCATCTCATCACAGCCACATAAAACGAAACCCCAAACATGCCCACTCACTTCCACCACCAATTAAAAAAACCACGTTCCACCAGCTTTTCCCAGTATCCTAAAAACACCCCGAATATAGCCTGGAACTACATCACCATACATCGTATACCTTTTCTTCTGCGGTCCTCTCTTGTCAGTCCAACCTTCTGCAATCATCACCAGGTTTACGTTTCCCACCCACACTTTTTGACATAAGGCAATTGGTGAAAGTATAGTTATTAAAAACAACCCTTACAGACTGATTAGGAGACATGAATGTGACAGCTTTTCCTAAGAGTCAAAACAAGTTTCCTTTGCTTTGTCACTTCCTCTTACAGAAGGGGTTTCTATAGTAGTTCTAGATCCTGTGAGAAGTGCTAGGGAAAGGGATAAATAGGAACCCTCCACACCCCTTCCAACAGAGGTTCCTCTAGCACTTTGCTCATATGCACTATCTTACACTCTCCTTTTGTGAAAGACACCTCATTTCAAGGAGAACAAATCAAACCAAGATTTCTCTCTTCTTCTCTTCTGTGTGCTCATTCTAAAAAATTGGACTGCAAATCATATTCCATTTTGAGGACACACCAATACAGTGAACAAAGTGAACTAAGTACCTAAAATAGCCTTGGCTCCCTTCCACAGGTAGAGGCAGCTCCAGAACTTCAGTATGGAAGGACATAGGACAGCAACCTGATTGGGAGGGGAGGTTAGGGTGAAGTGGAAATCACTTTTATTTTTGCTTCAATTGTATATGTTCAATCAGGGTAACGAGTGCTAAGGATGGAGGATGATGGACACTACTGATGGGGCTGAGCATCTGCAGGAGCCTTTGGCTCAGCTACTGTGCAAATGGCAGAGGGACATGTGGAAGCAGAAGCCCCAGTTCCCACCTTGATTGACAGAGATAACCATGTCACATGCATTTCCTTTTTATGTGCTTTGGGATGAATTGATACAATCTTAATTGTAAGAGAGCAGACAGCATATGTTTTTGTGAGCCATTTAGCAAAGGGCCTGGCATCTAGTAGGCTCTTTATAAATATTTGCAGAATGGAGTTGAATCAGAGAGTGCCAGCAGAAATCTATGGCAAATGGTTTTAACATACATATGTTTGGAAGTTTTAAAAGGTAAAACAGCAATGCATTTTCATAAAGGAAAGATTTGAAAACGCTTATTAACAGAAACATGAAAATAGAAATCATCTTTTAAGATTTGAAAGTCATTTCTCCCAGATTTTAACATTTTGTAAGATCAGAAGTGATTTTCTTTTCAATATCTATATTTTTCTGTCTTAAAAAAATACTGTTAAATAGGGACTACTCATATAGTTTTTTAAGGCCTGTAATTTTTATAAACATCTTTCTGCTACTTTTGGTGGATATCTTGCCTGTCTTCACACACGTGTTTTACATTTGTATTGATAGTTGTATCTATTTTTATCTATCTTTGGAAAACAATCTGCTCTTTGTTAAATAACGTATCATAAACTGCTTTCCCTTTCACTAACTGAAGTTCTTCTATGTAATTTTTAATGGCTTCAGAGAATTCCTTGGAGTGAAGACTTCATTGTTAATTATTCTTGGATGATTCTTGGATACTTCGGTTCCCAATCATAAATAATACTATGATGAACATCTATCTATAACTACCTCTATATATTTTCACATGCATCTCTATGTTTTTAGCATACTTGCTAGAAGCAGAATGTCTGGATCAAAGATAGGGAAATTTTAAAGGACAAGCACAGTCCTTTCACTGAGCGTTTACTATGTCCTAGGATATGTACTAAACAATAACTCATGTAATCTTTACAACAATCCATAAGTTAGATACTACTATTGTCTCCACTTTACAGATGAGGACACGGAGTCTCACAGAGACTGGGATCTCAAGAGCCTCCCGCAAATCTCAGGAGACCAACTGACCTGGTTTGCCCACATCTACACCAGTCAATGGAAAGGGAGATAGAATTACTGTGATTGACTTGGAGTGGGAAAAGTCAACCTGCAATGGGCATTACAATATACCTATAGCATTATTTAAAAAGACCACGAGGGGCGCCTGGGTGGCGCAATCCTTAAGCATCTGCCTTCCGCTCAGGGCATGATCCCAGGGTTCTGGGATTGAGCCCCACATCAGGCTCCTCTGCTGGAAGTCTGCTTCTTCCTCTCCCACTCCCCATGCTTTGTGCTCCCTCTCTCGCTGGCTGTCTCTCTGTCAAATAAATAAATAAAATTTTTAAAAAAATTAAAAAAATAAAAATTAAAAAATAAAAAACCACGAGGCCACCACTGTGGTCTTGTAAGGTAGAGTGCACCTTGGCAGTGTGGGGAATGTTCTTTTCTACTCCCCAGAGCTGCCCAATGGGACTGAGCATTAGGTGGTTGCAGCAGCAAAGGCGAGAGAAAAAAATCCTAAGACCTTTCAGGGCATTCGAGTTCTGGTAATTTTCAATTTCCAAACAACCAATTCAGCCACATAAAGTGGAAAGGAAAAAAATACACACAACTCAAGAAGCTCAGCTCTAAGCTTATAGAACTCCTCTGTGTTGGAGAGGTCAGACATATGAAACAGACTTTAATATCCAGTTTTAAGGTTTTTTTTGTTTTGTTTTTTTTTATTCATTTGACAGAGAGACAGCCAGCGAGAGAGGGAACACAATCAGGGGGAGTGGGAGAGGAAGAAGCAGGCTCCCAGTGGAGGAGCCCGATGTGGGGCTCGATCCCAGAACACCAGGATCACGCCCTGAGCCGAAGGCAGATGCTCAATGACTGAGCCACCCAGGCACCCCTAATATCCAGTTTTAATCATTAGGCTTTTAATTATTTTTTTTCAAAAAATAAAACTTGTGTTTCTGCTGGCTTAAGAAAAAGCACATTTGGAAAGAAAGAAACAATTTCATAAAAGACCAAAAAAGATTTCACAAATTATTTCTTAAATACACACAATGACACCATGCAGAACTAAAAATAAATTAAATTGCACTGTATACAAATTTTCCTGTCCTCCTCTCTCCTCCCACCCTTCTTCTGCTTCCATGTTATTCAGTAAGTTCTCCCAAGTCAGTGTGTCTCTATATCCCACTAACCATACCACAAAATCATCCATTTCTCTTAGGATTTCCTTGAGAGTGTCTCAAATTTAGGGCCGGCATGTGTGTTATTTAAGAAGCCATGGCTTTATGGATTAGCTAAGCAGATGTGTAGCTCCAGGATATGCCTCTGAGGCCTCTTCTGCCATCTGTATCCAGACCTCCAGTGGACTGAGTACTAATATTTTGGCCCAAAACAGTAACAGAAGTTTGTCTGGTCTCATGACTCTGTCATCAGGATTACAAATTGACCTGGCTCATTTCCCAAACTAACAAGGTTTGGAAGACTCAAATGTTACCAGTGAAGACTTCATTCAAAATATGCCAAGAATGTGTCAACCCACATCACACCTCCCAGGTTTTACAAGAAATCGGCTTGACTTAGAACCAATATTATCTTTTCTGCCTGAAAAAAAACCTCCGGGGAGATATGAATGCCCTAGGTGTTCAGTCAAGAGAATGTTACTCTAGGTGGGTATTTTCCCTCCTGGAGTTGTAGGATGTATTGATCAAGAGTTTCAAATTTAGGTATTCTAAGAGTGCATAAAGTGTTCTGGGCAGTTTGGCAGAGAACTGTCCATTATACACTGCAATAAAAGAGAATGTATTGATTCCTTCTAACATTTCACCTCCTCTCACTACTAATTGGTTTGTTTCAGAGAAGAGGCAGTGTGAAATGTGTTCAGAAATTTGACAGTCCATCATAGCAGACAGAGTAGAGTATCAGGATCAGACAGGCCTGCGTTAAATCCCCAGCACTTAAAATCTGTGTGACTTTGGCCCTGTTACTCACTCTGGTTCTCAGTCTCTGAAAAAGGGACTATGAAACCCATCTCAAAGACCTAGTGTGAGAATTTAGTGAGACCCATGTGAAAATTGCCCCAAGCAGTATAGAGCCCAATACAAGTTAATTCTCCTCCTTATTAAAAAACAAAAGAGGCCAGTGGGGGAAGCTATTACACTTTGCCCTCTTTGGCTTTGACTACTTTTTTTCTTTTCTTTTTTTTTTTTTTAAGATTTTATTTATTTATATGACAGAGAGAGACAGCGAGAGAAGGAACACAAGCAAGGGGAGTGGGAGAGGGAGAAGCAGGCTTCCTGCCAAGCAGGGAGCCCGATGCGGGGCTTGATCCCAGGACCCTGGGATCATGACCTGAGCCGAAGGCAGATGCTTAATGGCTGAGCCACCCAGGCACCCCTACTTTTTTTTTTTTTATCAAGTTTCTTTCTTCCACCCTTCCCCACTACACAATTTGAGAATGGGGGCAGATTTATCTATCTTTGTGTCTGACGATGTTTATCCATTAAGTTGAGTGGGCCTCAGCATGATAGATAAAGATAGATAGATAGATAGATAGATAGATAGATAGATAGAAAGATAGAGAATGATATACAGAATGATGAAGAATAATAGAGATTAGACAGGTAAATAGATCATATATACAGATACCAATATATAGATATATAGATATATATCTTCACAAATGATAGGTGAGGGTATTATGAGTCATACCAGTGCAAAATGGGATTCACCAAGACCCCAGGCCCCTACCAAATGGAACTTGATGTTGAGGTGACGTCAGCCTGTAATATCTGGATGCCCTAGCAATTAATTCAAGCAGCCCAGTCACAAAAATCAACACCTGCCCACCAGCCTCAGGCAGGCTAAATTTTGCCTGGTTCAAATTAGAATCTGCCCACTGAGCCAACAGAAATAAAGCCAAGGGACAGAAAATTTCCTCAGAATATATGCTTACCTGACTGGTTGGTGGTAGCCATTTTCAGTGCTATGTGTGAAGCTGTCACTGGGAACCATTTTTTATGTGGGACTAGAATATGACCATATATTTTAAACGTGCTGATATGTGTGTGTGTGTGGGTGGGGGGACTGCTATGATAGAAAGAAAAGGGTCAGTGTCTTGAGCGAGCAGAATAAAGGCAGTTAAATTTTTGGAGAGCCTAATCTATTCTTCTAGCTATTAATAAGACTGCCTGGCTCCCCATCTAAACCTTTATCTCATATTATTCCCTTCAGACTAATAGGTATACAGCAGTGAGCTTGTGAGATAGGAAGAGTCTGTTTAAGAGCCAAAGCCAGGCAGACCATCTGTCAGCATGATTAATGTGCTGGTTAACATTCAGTTGTTCTTTCCTTAGCATGGCGAATGCACCCAACACATCACCTTGTTCAGCTACCACATGGCTGGGCTAAGATCAGCAGTACATCTCGATCCTTAATAATACTCTGGGGCTCTTAATCTCCCCAAACCTCTATTAGGCAACCTTCTTGGCTGGGAATTAGAAAAGGAAGTTGGTAGCAAAACTGGCAGCTGAAGCAACAGCAATTGTGACTGGGGCCATTCTGTGAAATCACCTTAACATAAATACATTTTTTAAATGGAAAGCCTGAGGTACCTGGTGGCTCAGTAGGTGGAGCATATGACTCTTGATCTCGAGGCTGTGAGTTCGAGCCCCATGTTGCGTGTGAAGATTACTTAAAAAAATAAAATAAAATGGAAAGCCTATTTCATCCACATCAATTCAGCATGCATATATTGGGTACTGAAAGGCAGCATTATAGACTAGTTTGTTGAGAAGTCAGAGAGAAATGTGTTCAAATTCTGCCTCCACCAATTGCAAACAGTATAATTTTGGAGAAGTTACTCAACCTCTCTAAGTCTAGGGGCTTCCTTTAATAAAGATTGCCTACTAAATAAAATAATGTTTGTTGAGCTCTTAGCACACAGTGTGGCATACAGCAAATGCTCAATAAATGATAATTACTATTGTAAAAGTATTGAATGGATACCGGGGGTAGCTCTACAGGCAGACAAGCTGTTGTCTGTCTCAGTCCCCAAGGAGTTGAGTGAAAGATGCCAAAGTCAACATTTTTAACTGCAATAATGCAGCTGTGAGCAAGGCCAGGCTCTAAGAGTTATAAAGACCATGATGGTAACTGAAGAAGAAATTCATTTCAATTTGAGAGACTGAGCAGGTTTTTATGGAGGAGATCATACTTGATCTAGGATTTCAAAGATGGACAGAATTTAAAGAAATGGAGATGAGAGAAAAGGTGCTTTAGACAGAGAAAGTCGCACCACCAAAGGCATGGGAGGTAATGACTAAGCAACATCAAGTAGACTTGTAAGGCTGGTTGAGGACATGGCCAGAAAAGTGGGCTGGAGTCTGATTAGAAATCTTTGAATATCACAGAAAGGAATGAGGCTTTATTCTGTAAGCAGTGTAAAGCCATCAACCATTTCAGGGTAAAGGAATTATCTGCCTAGATGAGATCAGAGGGGACAGAATTTTTCTTTGGCTCTGGTAGGTATTAAGAATAACTATGTAATTGAATGGATTTGCTTACAACAGAGCAAGGAAGTTCCCAGAAACTCTGACCTCCATAAATAACAGCTAGAGTATCCAATTCTATTTTGGAGACTTTTGAAAGGTTTCCTTTCAAGGAAAGTGGAGCAGTAGGTAAGATTCACTAACGCTAATAGTTAGCCCCACACTCCCCGACAATCCCAATGCAGCTCCCCACAGCCCAAGTCAAGCAGAGAATTGAGGAAATGATGTGAGCAATTCAGGCCAAGGTAAAGTCACTTAGTCCTTACAGGTTTATATCTTTTGAGGAGTTTGTAAAGCCCATAGCACAGCAAAGCCATTCCCAGTGGCAGCACTGGCATGAAGTAGGGTGTGAACTTACTCTAACCTGCGCAAAGCTCCACCAGTGGTAGTCAAAGGTACAGAAGCACAGAGGGTAGGACAAGACTCATAGTGGCTATGCTGCTAGGCAGGGGCAGTGGGGATGGTTCTGGTAGGTGTCCTGTCACAGCAGTCAGGTTGCAAAAGTGCCAAATGCTATGATTTTCCCCTTCCCTAAAGTGTCTGCTCTAATCAAGTACAGCCCAGAGAATACTGAGAATGATTCAGAAGACTGAGCTGCTGAATTCTCTGTTCCAGCCCTAGAAAAGCACAGTACTGGACCCAGTTACAAACTCCTAGCAAGAGGGTGGGGCTCTCTGTAATCATCACCTGCTGTTGATATAGGTAATGACAATGATTATAGTGATACAGCATATTTCTTGGGGTGTCTATTCAGTTCACAATAAACTCCACTTCTCCAAGCACTACACTGATCATCTATATTAGTTTTCCAGAGCTGCCATAATAAAGTACCACAGCTTGGTTGACTTAAACAACAGAAATTTATTGTCTCACAGTTCTGGAGGCTAGAAGTCCAAGATCAAGGTGTGATCAGGCTTAGTTTCTCCTAAGGCCTCTGTCCTTGGCTTGCAGATACCCTCTTTGTCTTCACATTGTCTTTCCTTGGTGCACATGTGCCTCTGGTTTCTTTCTGTCTGTCTACCTCTCCTGTTCTTATAAGGACACTAGTTGTACCAGATTAGGGCCCACCCTGTCAACTTCATTTTACCTGAAATATCTCTTTATAGGGCCTATTTCCAAATACAGTCATCTTCTGAGATACTGAGGGTCAGGGCTTCAACATATGAATTTTGAGAGACACCATTCATCCTATAAGACACCTACCTATGCTGGTAGATTCTCCTACCTGGTAGCGTCTACTTTACCCAGAGATACAGTTTATTGGATCAAGATGAACATTTGCCCCAACAAAGGCATAACAGAATCTCTATCCTGGGCAGTTAGGCTTGGAGTAAAGAGATGGTTAGTCAGTTTGTTATCTTGCTCTAAGGAGCTCTAAATGCAGTTTTCCACATGCCAGGTGAACCACACAGAAATAAAAATGAGGTTTACTAGTTCAGAAAAGGACAACTCAGGGAAAAAAAAAAAGATTTTGATACTCTCAATGGTTTTGAGGTTTCTGTTTTCAGAACTTCAAAAGACTTTTGGCCCTCATGTTGTGTGAGATCTATCTGTTATGATTAAGGGACACAACCACAAGTTGGTGGTGGCTGGGGAAAAAAATGGTAAAATCAATCAAGACAGGTTCCAGACTGAACTTGCTGAAGGGTCCCTCCTTACCTTCAGAATAACCAGATTAATCACTTACTTTTTCTCAATACATGGCAATATCTCTCAGTAGATCCTTATAGCATTCTACCACCCTACTACATAAGATATTATTCCTTCTAATACACAGTCACAGTTTCACTGCTTTTACTTAGGTTCACTTATTCTGACTAATATCTTCACTCACAAATAGGAAACTACATTCTCAACATGAAAATATATCCTGTCCCTGAAGAATAATTAACCCAAATTCTCTTCTCCAGGCTAATCAATTCAAATGTCTTTAGCCTTTCATCCAAAGAAACCCTTTTTTATTCTTTTAAGCTCTGGGTGCCTCTCAGCTTCTTCACATCCCTTTTAAGGGTCACTGGCTACATCTGGATTCCCCCATAATGAGGGTCAGACTAAAGCTGAGCACAGTGGGACAAGGACTTACTGATGCTGAGACATGCCTTTTGTGTTGCATTTCAGGATTCTGTTGCCTTTTCTTTTCTGAGCAACAGAGTAAAGGGAGGGAGGATCAGAGGGGGAGATGAACCACGACAGACTATGGACTCTGGGGGGAAAAAAACTGAAGGTTTTAGAGGGGAGGGGGGTGGGGGATGGGTTAGCCTGCTGATAGGTATTAAGGAGGGCATGTATTGCATGGAGCACTGGGTGTTACAAGCAAACAATGAATCATGGAGCACTAGATCAAAAACTAATGATGTACGGTGTGGTGACTAACATAACATAAAAAAAAAAAAGAATACTCACACTAGCGATTCCCATTCCACTTATATTTAACTATGATACTTGGGTCTTTTTTGGTTCTATTTAAACTAAGTCATGTTTTATCCTCACATAATACGCTTTGTTCCTTTTTTTGCTGAAAGGTATTTCATTTAGGTCTTTCATTTCCTTGTTTATCTTTTGGAGAACCAGAAAATTTAGACCAAAAAATAAAAGGGGGTGGTATATCATATAATCTAGGAGTGGTAAACTGACAGCTAGGGCCAAACATTGTCCGTAGAAATATTATCTGTGACAGGATATTTTTAAGTGTTTAAGGCTTTAATACCTTTAGGCTAGTTTGACATATACTCCAATTGCCCCACAAGTGATTTCTACCTTTTGTCTTACGTTTTTTTCCAGGTCTCTAATGGCATTTGAGTTTAAACTGCTAAATTCAATCAACTCACATGAAACAGAGGATGGGAGCTGGAGAGGAGAAATGACTTCCCAGTATCACAGAGCTACTTGATGGAGAGCCTGAACACCAACCTGGAGCTCAACATTTCCCTTTCCAGCCTACTGCATGTGTATTGGCTCATTATAATGGCCGGGGGCGGGGGGAGTTAGGTAATGAAGAGTTTTAGGTATTTCAACCAATACTTTTGATGACAACCAAACAGGTACAGATCACTCTGAGATAACATAGATAGAAAGCTCAATCACTTTTGGAACTTTTTTTTTTTTTTTAAGATTTTATTTATTTATTTGACAGAGATAGAGACAGCCAGCGAGGAGGGAACACAAGCAGGGGGAGTGGGAGAGGAAGAAGCAGGCTCATAGTGGAGGAGCCTGATGTGGGGCTTGATCCCGCAATGCCGGGATCACGCCCTGAGCTGAAGGCAGACGCTTAACCGCTGTGCCACCCAGGCGCCCCTGGAACTTTTATTTTTGACAAGAGGCTGAAACTTGGACCATCCCCATTGCCCTTGACACAGAAACACCCAGAGTTCACTTCCCTCTCTGAACAACGGATCCCCACCTGGAGGTCCTAGAGAATCTTAAAAGTGCTAATTGAGTTTCTGACAAATCATAATGGATTTAACATACATCTCACAGGCAAGGCTCAGGTAACTAACAGCTGGAGCATAGAGGGTTTGCATCTGAAACAGGATTCCAATGACATTTGCAGAAAACAATGGGTTAACTAGAGAAAGCCAGCTACCCTGCTGTGGAGAGAAAGTTTGCTGGCAATCTTAGGTCTGCTTTCTTTGACATGTCTATCAAGATTGCTAATGACCAGCAACCACATGCCTTGTGAAAGGAGGCACTAATGCTCTAATGATGCCAATTACATAACTGAATACTAAACAAAACAGAAGAGAGGAAAAACCCATGAATGATTGATAGAGGTAATTAGATTTCCCCTCTACAATATAGAAATGATTTCCATATTTCCCAATATCCTGCTGTTCATTCTATAGACTGTTCTTCTTTTCCTCTGGTTATAGCCAACTCAAAGGGATCCAAATTAAAAGAGACAGAACAATGAAGAAGGAAGAGGCGAAGAGGCTTTTTAATCATTCTGCCTGTATCAAATTATCAAAAACATTCTATCCTTCACATGCTACTGTAGCATAATCTCTCATGTTATTTGAGAACATATTTTATACACCAGAGCAACTGCTTTTACTGAATAGAAGAATCTCAGACTCAGAATCAGAAAAATAGGGTGTTTTACAGTTAAGTTATTCTTTCTTTGATGTTGTATTTGAAGTATGGTAACTATTCAGAAGTTAGAGCCATTTGGTCTGATTATAACCAGAAAGAAAAATCAGTGGGTGAAGATTTATGAATTTCTTAATTGGTGCAGAAACAGCTTGGGAGTAAGTGAAGCTGCAATTCACAGAAACTATACTATAAGCATACAGTTCTTCTACAGCAAGGATGGAGTCTAGAGCCATGGCGGAGGGCCCTCTCTCATTCTCTGACATAAATCCTCCTTTGTTTCTGTCTTTCATAGACTAATTCATTCAAAAATATTGATTGCACACTGTGACAGCATATATTCTGGTTTTGAACTCATTTCTCTATCTTCTTCTTTTTCACTTTTCTTCCTTTTCATTTTTTTCTCCTCTGTGAAGCCCGCCAAGAGTCCCTCAAAATCCAAAATGTCACCATAAATGATACTATTAGGGTCCCAGCACTCAACCACTGTCCTATGCTAAATCTGCTCTTCTCTGCATTTTTGTATAGGGAGGAGTGTGCTTTGGGTTCAGAAAAGCTGGGTTGGAAGCTCTTCTGCCTCTAGGGATTTGCATCTAGCCAAGTTACTTAAACTGTGCCCCAATTTCCTCATTTTTAAAATGAGATAGTAATAAAACCTATCTCAAAATGACTGTGTAAAAAATTAAGTGAGAAGATGTTCCCAGGTACTTAGAAGAGTGACTGCACAGAGTATTTGATAAATGAAACCCATCACTATCATTAGAGACAATAATAGTAAAATAAAATGATATAAATAAATGATTTTGAAATTTCTTATTTTCATCTCCATGAATCTTAGAAATACCTAAAACTTTAAAAGCTACCATTTTGGGGGCACCTGGGTGGCACAGTCGTTAAGCGTCTGCCTTTGGCTCAGGGAGTGATCCCAGTGTTCTGGGATCAAGCCCCACATCAGGCTCCTCCACTAAGAGCCTGCTTCTTCCTCTCCCACTCCCCCTGCTTATGTTCCCTCTCTCGCTGGCTGTCTCTCTCTGTCAAATAAATAAATAAAATCTTTAAAAAAAAAAAAAAGCTACCGTTTTGAAGATCCCAAAAGATGAGAGGTCCTGCTGGGCAAACTTTGGGCCACTTTGCTGCCAAGGGAATTATCAAGACACTTTTTTTATTCATGGGGTGATTCACAAAGTGGTAATTTCCATACTAAAAATGACAGAGCTTTATCAAAGGCATCCTGTCCACTTGGTCTGAACTATATTATACAAGTAAATTTTTTAGGTAGATGTAGATTCCTACTCTATTCACAAGGCAAGAATTTTCCAAGAGCCTACTATGTAACAAATATATGAGGAACAAAGAAAGAGACCAGCAAAACATAACTTAGGCTTGATATTCCCACAACGAGCTTAGAATTTTGCCAAAGAGTCAAGATACACATTCCTTTCTAGTTCAAGAATTCACTGTCTTTCTTCTTACCTACTTAAATAGCCTACAGTTGATCTTACCTCTGGCCTTACTTCTTTTTAGCTCAACCTCCATGAGGCTCTGATCAAATTTCTCTGCTTCAAATTCTTCCTTTAGGAAAAAATTCCACTTCTTCTAGCATTGCTGTCACGGTCATTGACAATCTTACTAATTCTATTTTCCTTGCTTCTTGCCCCACCTTCCTCACCATGTACTGTAGTCAAATTCCCCACCATTTTCTGAACATGGTTTAGCCTTACTTTATATCTGCTAGGTATTCCACTTGGCTTATCTTTCTCCACATAACCTAGCTAACTTCTGCTTTGTGTTTAAGATGAAGTATTTAATACTGTGAAATCCTTTGGAGAATTCTGCTTCACCTAGCCACACTGATATTAATTACAAGCTTCAATGGTGATATCCTTCACCAGACTATCAGGGATATATCTCCTTTATCTCACATCCCCTATAATTACCATGATGTCTGCCACGGATAAATGATCAATAAGCACTTATTGAATGATTAAATATAGAAAGTAAATTATAACTTAAATGTTACATAGATGCAATAAGTTACTTTGCAAAATACTTGTGGATTACAAGATGCTCCCTGCTACATTATCTCAGTCAAATAGTACAAAGCAATTTGTGCCTTATTAAATAGTACAACTAGTAAGTTGTAAAAAGTGGTATTCAAAATTAGCAGCAGCATTTAAGGAAGGCTGCATAGATGTGGAAAAAGAGATATAAAGCAAGGATCTGAAGAATGACAGTGAAGCAGAGATGTTTTGTGATACCAGACATAAAACATTTAGGTATATTTTGGCAAACTAGTAACTCACTGTATCAGGAACCCAACAGACTTACTTCCTTACACTTTCTGAATGAATCCATATCTTCTTTGATTCAGTGTTCTCCCATTTGAGGGCTGAAAACTGTTTTGATAATAATAAGCGCATGCATTTAGATCATATCTGAGTGTGGCCAAGTGGCTCCATTAAAGTTAACCACAGCCACTAGGCTTGACAGGGTTAGAAGCATGGCAGCTCTCTTGATCATGAAGGAATCTATATTGATTTCTAAGACAGCCAGCCATCAGTGATTCCTGACCAGTTTTTCCAGGCTACAATTTCTCCACCTACAATAAAACTTCATTTTGTGCTAACAATACCAGCATTATAGATTTCTTATTTTTCTTGTGAGACAGAGAAATACATGTCATTATATTTTCTGGTTGTTAAAAGTGAACTTCTAATGTTTCTATTATGCTTAGTTACAAATGCCTTTCCTTCCCATCTAATTTCCTCTCCCTAAACCCTTGGTCTCTATTATTCTAATCCCAGCATATGCACATTATCCAAACTACTAGGCCAAGGGACCTGGCTGTAAAAAACAAAAGTTTATCATTTCTCAGTATTTGTAAGGTTGGAAAGAAAACATGGAACACTACTTACTTTTCAGTAGATAATTCCAGTGAATCAGATAACCCTTTGACGTGTGAATGCTTTAGTCCTAGAAAATGAATTTATTGAAATGAAGATATTCATATTTGATTACAGGTTTTCCAAGGTCACTCTCCATAAAGACATCGATATATCCTAACACCATATTAGAGGTCATATAATGTAGTGGTTAGGATCAGCTATGTAACTCTAACAAGTTTTATAACCTCTGTAAACCTCTTACCTACTCAATGAGAATAACACTGTAACAATGTCAACATCAGAAACTTACACAAGAATTGCATGATATGATTTGTGTGAAATGCTTAACATACCAAGTTTCTGCTATCATTTTTATTACCTCTCACTGAGCTCAAAACTAGCCTTTTTTATTCCAAAGTATAGAGAGAGCTGCCTCCATTCCTCTTGTGAAAAAGCACTTTCAAGCAAGTACAGTCTTGGATGGATAAAAGCTGCAAACTTCCGTTTGTCTGGCACTCCCTCATGCCCACACTTCTGAGACTTCTGTCTCTCGTGTTCTGGTGTCCTTGGTCCCATGATTGATATCAAGAGAAATGGGCCAAGACTTCCCCTCCAGGAAGTCCTCCTGTTAAACCAAGCCAGAAATGGGATTCTATTCTACCTTGTTCTATAGAAAGCAAATAAAAGTCACTTACCTTCCCCTCACTTGCCCTACTTTCCAATGAACCCACACCTAGCTCCAAAAGACAGAGTTTTGTCCTTCAAAGGAGGTTAAGTGGAAGTCCCAAAGTAGACTCACTTAGTTACACATCTCTCTGTTTGAGCTCTATTTGTCCTAAAATAGTAAAAGATCTGAGAGATACAGGCTTCCAATTACGGAATGGATAAGTCATGGGAATAAGAGGTACAACATAAGGAATATAGTCAATGATACTATAACAGCAGTGTAACAGGACAGATGGTAGCTACACTTGTGGTGAACACAACAATACATACAAACTTGTCAAATCAGTAAGTTGTACACCTGAAACTAATATATATCAACTATTTTTTAAAATCTGAGTGAAGAAGTCCTCACACTAAAAACGTAAAAGGTAAAATAATGTACCTGATACAAAGGGACCTAGATTTTCCTACCCAGTCTCTAGTTTCATTGATTGGTACAGCCCTTAAAGACATAACCAGCAGTGTTATTCCCGAAGTATAGGGCACTAGCTGACTTCTTTCCACAATTAAGTGTCCTTCTGAGCACTTTCTTTCAAAGAGTACACAAAAAATTAAGTGATAAAACTAATGGTGGATGTAACTAAATCTCCTTTCAAACCTAGAGGGCAGCTGGTACAGGTAGGCAGGTGGCAAAAGAAAAATAAAACCCAAGTGGAGTGCCCATTTATATGAACAACATTAAAACAGTGTATGAAATTTTAAAAGTAAAGATGAATTCAGGTTTGTATAGTCACCATTACCCATGGGCAGAATGAAATTAAAACCACTGTGACAAAGACAGAAAATAGAGAGTATGTTTAAGATCACTGGGATCTCTTCCTTTCCTCAAGTTTTGCCAAACTATCTTTACATAGGTCATAAGGTGTGATGATTCTAATTCAGCAAGGCAGAGGTGGTGAATCTTTATGATGAATGGCAAAGTGGTTTGCACTCTTGGTCCTCTCTGTGGAAGGGAACGAAAAAGCTTGAAGGTTTTGCCAAAGGGTTAGTGGTCCATTGTCTAGAATCTCTAGGCAACATCAAACAGCTCAGTGACAGGGGAAAAGAAAAACGCATTGCTCCATCTTATTTATTTATAACATTCTATTTTATTCCTTGCCTCTTAAAAGAAGTCTGCGTTAGCCTGCTCCGTTACTAAGACTTCACTGAGCTGATCAAGATATTGGGTGAAAAGAAAAAATGAAAGAAGACTAGACAGACTAAATTGATCTGTGTAACAAAGAGCTGCATCTGAAAGGAGGAGGACAGGAAAAAGGACTCAGAGACACAGGACTTGGAGAAAGACCCAAATACAGTGGGGAGCAGCTATAATAGCAAGGACTGTTAGAGAGATGAAGATAAAGGAGTGAAGAAGAATTTTTAGCTATTTTTCAGTTGCCCGTATCTGCTCTGAGAGACTCCTTAAATAATTAAATTTTGGATATTTGGATATCCAAAGCATCGGATAAATGCTTGCTTGGATGCTGGACTGGCGTTGCCACTGGATATTAAAATGGCTAACACAGTAGAAAACTATCTCCAAGGGAACTACATCCCAGAAGGCATCCTGAATCTGGTTGTAATTGTAATCACCTCACTAAGCACCTACCAACATATCATTTCACTATCACAACAACCAGGTACCATACCCAGGGGTGTGTCTCCAATAGCCAGCACCATTATTTCACTTTCCTCCTTGCTGGCAGCACTGGCCTCCAACTATTAAGTCTGGAAGAAAAAAAAAAAGCCATTATAAATGTTCAGTTCCTAAGCCTTGCTTGCTTCTTGGTCATGGAATATGATGTTATCCTGGCCAGTGCGATCAAAAGAGAAGTAAGCTGGGAGCGTGTGGAGGCAACTGGAAAAGGTTTTACTCCACGTTAAAGGGGACTCACTAAAGTAAAACTCTTCTTCACCATATGTAATATATCTGCATATAATGTCTGAACCTCTGCACTCGGGACCGTGACCAGAGGCATGTCTGGCATGGTCAGCAGAAATATGAAAAGCACCTGGTCCTCAACTGCATCACTATATCAATCCTGGACCTGTCCTGTCTCCTGAATTCCTCTTTAGAGGTCACAAATCCCTTATTGTTTAAACCTGTTTTGGTTACATTTTTCTCTTATTTGCAGCCAAAAGCATTCTTATTGTTGGATTTAAAGCATCTGTGGGGATTAGGTGATCTGAAACCATGTAAAATTTTAGAAATCATGTCCCAAAATTTAGGACATTAGCAAATTCATTGCCATTATTATTTGGTATTTCAATCAGCTATCTTTCTCTGACTCTTGAATACATGGATATGGAATCAATCACTCACGTATATAGATTTTATTCTAACTAAATCATAAGAAAGACAATTCATTCGGGATTTCTGCCCAGGCACAGAAGGTGGGAAAAGAGAAAACAGGGAGGGAGGAGAACCATCGAAAAATGGGAAATATTCCTTTAGCCGATTTTTCTTGACTTTGACTTCTCGAAACATGTGTTTCTAAAGGCTTTTCTTTTTCTATTCCTAGGTAGTTTTGTTTTGTTTTTCTGCCAAGCAAGCCAAATGCTCCAGAGGATGATGAATTCTCCAGCTGGTTAGTTACAGCAGTTTACAAGTCAGGTACTTAGGAGGCAATGAAATTCTCCAAAGAATTGTTGAATTTTCTGGAGGATTTCTACAGCATAGATATAGCTTTAAAGTTTGCTTGTTTTTACTGTGTCTATAGAACACTTTTACTTTTCCAATCCATTGGCCCCTTGGAGAAACTGAAAACAAGAGGAAGGTATTAAATGTAGAAGAACATTTACCAAATAGTCTGTTTGAATGGGAACTGCCAACATGCCTACCTGTGATAAGAAGTCATTTCTTATATAATCTCTCTTTTTCAGTACTTAACATAAATCTGTTAGTTCATTCATTCATTCATCCATTCAGTTACCAAATACTTACTGAGCACTTTAGCAAACACTGTCGGTGAGTCCCCAGATTTTCTTTTTTACCATTTCTAAGTTCATTCTACTTTGACATACTCTTGCCTCCTATTCCTGCACCCGCCACTGTTCCTTGGAGAATTTCCCAAGGATGACTAGAGTTGCTTTGCACATAAGAGCAGAGAGTAGAGAGCCTGAAATCCCTAGGAGTTTGTGTCCCCATATTAGTTTTGTATTGCTGTTCTAACGAATTACCACTTAGTAGCTTATTTATTTACACAAATTTATTACGTTACAGTTTTGTAGGTTAGAACTCAGACACGGCTCTCACTGGTTATTGCCAGGTTGTATTTCCTTCTAGAGGTTCTTGGGGAAAACCTATGTTCTTGTCTCTTCCCAGCTACTCAAAGCCTCCCACATTCCTTGCCTTACAGCCCCACTTGCTCCACTTTCAAAGTCGACAATACCACTTTTCTCTGACCGTTCTTCTGTCATCATATTACCCTCTCACCTCAGCTGGGAAAGGTTCTCCACTTTTAAGGACTCGTGTGACCAAACTGGGCCCCTCTGGTTAACCCAGAATAATCTTCCTATCTGAAAGTTCATACCCCTAATTATATCTGCAAAGTTCTCTTTGCCATGGAAGGTAATATATTCACAGGTTCAGGGATGAGGGCATGGAAATCTTTGGGAGACATTATTCTGCTCACCATAGCCTCCCTTGATGCCCTTAGACAATGACTGACAGGTACAATGATTGACAACTGTCTCGCCTCAGGTTGGGACTGCTCTGAGGGGTAATTTATCCTCCAGAGTCTCCTGAAGCACTGTTCACCTCCACTTAAGTTTGCCTGAATCTCACCCTTCCTTGGGTTCTTCTACTTTCTTGCTCTGATTTCCCAAATCTGTTACCAGTTTCTCCTGGGAGAACTTCCTTAATTATTTGCACACAAATCTTACCTTGAAGTTTGCTTCTGAAGAACCTTTCCTGAGACAAGAGTCAGATATGTGATAAGAAATATGCTAGACACCGGAACAAGACAATAGTGGCTGGTCGGGAGACTTGTAAGCTAACAATAATAATATTAAAAAATATCTACCATTTATTGAACCCTTAATATATGTCTGGCATTTTACTTATCACTTCCTTGGCTAATATAAGTTAATTTGCATAAGTTTATACAGTAGGTACTATTATTAACTTCCATTTATATGTTAGCTCCAAAAAAAATCAAACATTATGTCTATCCCTAGCAGTATGAATAGTGCCTTCCACATAGTATATGTTCAGTGATGATAGGTGAATGAGGGATTGAACAGTACAGATAAAGAAAATGAGGTGTGGAGAGGTTAAATTAGCATATGTATGTCATAAATACAGAAGCAGTGATTAGAACCCAGTTCTGCCAACTCCAAAGCCCATGCTCTAACTGTGCTATTCTGACACCTAAATCTACTTGTTCAATTCAAAAAGAACATAAGGCTGAAGACTCTACATAGAAGAAATGAGGAAAGGTTTCCTTCCCTATTTCAAATCCCACCCTAAAGTGGAAGTTATTTATAAAAGGATTCCTCCACAGCTATTAGCCATTAAGACTTTGATCAGGAAATGGCATATTTATGAGAAATTCTGTCAGTTGTGGATAGATTTGCAAATTTGAATCAAGTAATCCAATAACATAGTAAAAAAAGAAAAATTTCCCCATAATTAAAAATAAAGTTCATGTGCAAACATGCCCAAGCATACCCAGAAAGTGAGGTATGTGGGAATGTGAGTGTCTTTGAACATCTCTATGAATCTTAGAAAAGATGATACATCTTATGGGGTGCCTGGGTGGCTCAGTCAGTTGAGCTTCCAACTCATGGTTTCACCTCAGGTCATGATCTCAGGGTCATAAGATCAAGCCCTGTGTCAGGTTCCCCACTTGGCGGGGAGTCTTCTTCCTCTCTCTCTCTCTCTCTGTCTGCCCCTTCCCAGGCTCATGCTCGCTCTCTTTTGCACATGCGTGCACTCTGAAATAAATCTTTAAAAAAAAGAAAAGAAAAGATATAGTTCAGACATCAAGTTAAAAAGTAAGGGGCATTCATGAAAGAAATAACTGATAAGTTGGATATCATTAAAATTAAAAACCAGGGCACCAGGCTGGTGCAGTCGATGGAGCATATGACTCTTGACCTCCGGGTCATGAGTTAGAGCCTCACCTTGGGTGTAGAGATTACTTAAAATAGAAAAAAAGTTAAAAACTAATGCTCTGCAAAAGATGTCAAGAGAATGAGAAGACAAACAAGAGACTAGGATAAAATACTTGGATGGTTATACGAAATATCCAAAATACGAAAATAAAGGATGGTTATATGAAATATCCAAAAAACCCTTAAAACTCAACAGTAAGAAAATAAATAACCTGATTTTAAAAAATGGGCCAATGACCTAAACAGAAACTTCACAAAAGAAGATACACAGATGATAAATAAGCATATGAAAATGTACTCATTATATGGCATCAGGCATATGCAAATGAAAATCACAACAAGATACCATATCACTACACACCTATTAGAATGGTCACAGTCCGTGACGCTCACAACACTACATGCTGGCCAGGACGTGGAGCAACAGGAACTGTCAATCTCTGCTGGTGGAAATGCAAAGTGGTACGGCCACTTTGGAAGACAGTTTGGTGGTTTCTTATGAAACTAAACATATTCTTACTATATAATTCAGCAATGGAGCTCCTTGATATTTACCCAAAGAAGCTGAAAACTTACATCCACACAAAAACCTGCACAGGGATATTTACAGAAGCTTCATTCATAATTGCCAAAACAAGCAACCAAGATGTCCTTCAGCAGCTGAACGGATAAATAAACTGCGGTACACCCAAACAATGGAATATTACTCAGCACTGAAAAGAAATGAGCTACCAAGCCATGAAAAGACATGGAGGAACCTTAAATGCATATTACTAAGAAAGGCTACATACTGTATGATTCCAACAATTCAACATTCTGAAATGGAGACAGTAAAAAGATCACTGGTTGCCAGGGGTTGTGGGGAGGGAGAAATGAATAGATAGAACACAGAAGACTTCAGGGCAGTAAAAACACTCTGTATGATACCATAATGATGGCTATATAGCATCATGCATTTGTCCAAACCACGGAATGTATAACAGAGTGAATCCTGATATAAACTATGGACTCTGGGTGATTATGATGTAGATTCATCACTTGTAACAAATATACCACTCTGGTGGGGGATGTTGGTAATAGGGAGGTTATACATACGTGGAGGCAGGCAATATATGGGAAATCTCTGTACTTCCTGCTCAATTTTGCTGTGAACCTTAAACTACTATAAAAAAAATAAAGCCTTCATCTTAAAAAAAGAAAGTAGCACTGAATTACAAAGTTATCAGCATATCTTTGATGGGTATCAATTGAAAATAAGTTAATAGCTGTTTAAAAATTCATGATAATCTGTTTCAGTTAATTCTTTTATTATTTTCCTCTTTGTGTCATCAAAAGCAAAATATGATATGACTTATTGGTCTTCATTCAAAAAATACCATAGCTTTAATTTAAGAGGATGGAGGGTTTATATTCTAGTTAAATTACTAGATAATCTTCTAAAAAAACATTTAACATTATATGCAAAATGTAATTGGCTTCTTGTTTAATCACATTAAAAACTGACTAATGAAATGAAATGGATATTTTGTTTTATTAAACTATGCTTCTGTGGTTAGTTCATCATTGAAATTGGCTTGGACTTAAAGGGAATTGATATTCCAGATGCAGTCTGCTAAGCAGGTTACCATCTTATCTGCTTAATATGAATGTTTTTGAAGGTCTCTATGGATGGATCAAGTTTCAGTCAAATTATAAGATACTTCAAAATAAAATTTCAGCAATGGATAGAGCCAGAGACAGTAATGACATATAAGAATAAAACTGCAGTGTATCTTTATAAGAGTAAACATTTTAAACAAAAATTAAAATTTCTAGAAAAGCCACATAAAAAATTATAGAAACAATAAACACAGACCATTAAATGACTGGAAAAAATGTTAAACAGCAGACACCTACACAGTTCTTTAAATGTTCACAAAAGGAACAAATTAGGGGAGCAGCTAATTGTGAAGGTTTGAGGCATCACAGTAAACATTTTTATTTGAAAGACTAATATAAGACTGCAAAATCTAACACACCAGAAAAGAGTCACAAACTACCTAAGACAGAAAGGAAAACCTTAGAGAGAAAGGATTGTAATGGAAGAGGAAAAGAAACTGGAGAGATCAGTCAGAGAACAGTCTTAGTCACGTCAAGAGCACAATTTGGACGCAGTGAGAACTGTAGGAAGTGGGGCCAGTGAAGTGGAATAGCAAGCTCCTAAGCAGTTAAGTAGCAATGAGCTTGGGACTTGGCCTTTGAAGTCACCAAGCTTCTGTACAAAAAGGCAAAGGAATTCTATGCCATGAACATCACAGTCTGAGGCCAACTTGGGCCCTTGGTCACTACGGAACACTGGCCCTTCTTGGGCAGCATAGCTGCCTCCTAAAATACGTACGACCCAGGAGCCCAGTCTGCCCTTTGGATCCTGACTCCACAGATGGTAAATGCTGGCAAAGATCACTGATTGTTCAGAGAGGTAGAAAACTAAGAACTGATTATTCTTTCTGATTATTCCTGCCTGTCAGCCTCTTCTGTCATTCACTTCTCTGTACTGATAGGCTTCAAATCCCTAGCTTCACATTGAAACTCCACACCAGAATCTAAACCTACAAGATTTTTAGGGTAACTCAAGAGTATCATCAAACTTACTCTTGCTCTTTCCCACCCAAAAGAGCACTAGTCTAATAATTACTCTAATTTTGAAGAAGTGACCTTAAACAACATTTCAAGAATCTAAAATAACTGATACGATACAAAAATGTTTGTAAATTCTACTAACGCCAAAATCAGAAATACTGCTAATATTACAATGATTGGTGGCCATCATTCATAACTAAAATAAATATTTGGTTTAAGATAGTGGTTAATAAAAATATATATGATTTTTTTTCCAACTAAGTTCTCAGACCTTGTGAGTTTTATCTCATTTTAATGTCCCTGGTCTAATGATTTTTAGGTATACCTCACAAGAGCCCCTGCAAAAAAAACAAAACTTTCCTCTCTAAAAAAGTATATTGAAGTACAGAGGGAATGAACCATAAACTTTGTCTGGAAGAGCCAAGGAAGACAAATGATCTGAGCAAAAGTTCAGAAAGTGTGGAGGTGTGGAGGTGAGGGATATTGGTATGGGAAGAATTTAGGGTGCTTGAAAGAAATGACAGTATGCAACTAGGAGATGAATAAATTCTGGACATCTAATTTATACCATAGTATAGTCAACATACTGTGTTATAAACTCCAAAGTTGCTCTAGATCTCAACTGTTCTCAACACAAAAAAGAAATGATAATTATGTGATGTGATATAGGTGTTAGCTAACACTTCTGTAGTAATCATATTGTAAAATATAAATGAATCAAACCCACACATCATATACCTCACTTACACAGTGTTATGTGTCAATTATATCCCAATAAAAATTTAAAAAAAAATTTTTTTTTTAAAGATTTTATTTATTTATTTGACAGAGATAGAGACAGCCAGCGAGAGAGGGAACACAAGCAGGGGGAGTGGGAGAGGAAGAAGCAGGCTCATAGCAGAGGAGCCTGATGTGGGGCTCGATCCCATAACACCAGGATCACACCCTGAGCCGAAGGCAGACGCTTAACCGCTGTGCCACCCAGGCGCCCCTAAAAAAATTTTTAAAGATTCTTAAGAGTCTAGGTTATAAAATGTGCAGTAAATAAAAAATAAACTTTTATTCTTAATCTAACCTGAAAAAAAAAATGACCAAGAGGCAAAGATATTATAAACTTAAGAACGCCAAGTGAGGAGCCATCAAAGGGTATTAGGTAATCCATGTTCCTCATTCTGTTCCCTTGGCTCTGAGCCCCACTCATCCCATCTTTGTTGTGTATATACTACTTTGTCCAGACTTAGACCCAACACCTCGCTTCCCGAAGAGTCTTCATTGACTACCCAAGCTCTCAATGTTCCAAATTATTTTAATATCCTCTACTGTTACACCTTTGTAGTCACATTAAACTACATTTGAATCAACATCATTGTAAGTAAATTGATAACATTTCTTTATCATCCTTGTGGCTCTATCTGAACAGAAAGATAATTGGTTGGCATGAGGTCGGAGTTCAAGGGAAGCTGCATGCAAGGATACAGACACTTCAGGGATGATTTCCAGGAGCATTAGTTGAAATCATTTAAGGTAAAAACTACCCTTCCTGACAGGCATTAAAAGAAAATAAAAACGGGACTTCTTTGGAAGCAAATATCTTGGTTACACTGTACAAGAGAGCAAACCTGACATTTGTTTATAAGGCACATCTCTGACTGATGCTCAGAAGGAAAGATCTTACTGATATAAAAGAATAAAAGATGTTTGAAAAAGAAGTCATTATGGAAACTGCTTCTCCCTGGACATTTAGTATTCCAGTAATTAAGAGGCATTCAGGCACACTGACCCAATCATAAATCTGTTTAGGATGAGTACGCTGAACAATACCTATGACTGTAAAGGAAAATTCCAGTACAAAAAAAAAATAACAATAATCTTAATGGCTATATTTCAGTGTATTTCATCCAATTTACTCCATACGAAAAATTTCCCATAAGGAATATTTATGACAGAGATTTTTAATGTTTGGTTTTATATGTTTAATAAATGTTCATTAGAAGTTTCTGTTTGGGGGGCACTGGGTGGCTCAGTTGGTTAAGCGTCTGCCTTCAGCTCAGGTCATGATCCTGGAGTTCCGGGATTGAGTCCAGAGTCAGGCACCCTGCTCAGTGGAGAGCCTGTTCCTCCCTCTGCCCCTCACCCTGCTCATGCTCTCTCTCTCAAATAAATAAATAAAATCTTTCCAGAAAAAAGTTTCTGTTTGGATTTTCTTTTCTTTTCTTCTTCTTCTTCTTTTTTTTACTTTTGGTAGCTTTCTTAATTTTATGGTATAAAATGTACTTCTAGAAGCAAAATCTTAAAATATTTTCCCTGTTGGAAGAAGGGCTCAGTATTAAAGATAGATTATTGGGTAACCGCAATTTGATAACCAATTAGGTCTTAAGAAAGGGACTGCTTCTATCTTACCTGATCCACACTGAAATGCAAAGGGCAAGTATTATTACCCTCAAGTTACATATAAAGAGACTGAGGCTCAAGGTAGCTAAGTGGCTTTTTCCTTTCTTGAGATCTTCAGCTGAAGAACACAATGGAGAAGAGAAAAGCACCAGGAGAGAAGACAGAATGTGTGTGGCAGTGCCCAATCTTGGACAATTGGTATCCCTTTTCTACCAGATACCACTTCCTAGGCAGATAAAGGAAGGGTAATGTGAGACGAGTGATGAGCAATCTTTACAGACAGGTAAAAATATTAATGACAGGCACTTCACAGCTTTAAACCTAGGTCCTCTTAAATCCTTAGCAGACAGGCATTGGAGCTAATCCCTGAAATTTGCTTTCATGGGATGAAGGAACATTAGATACCTGGAGTAAATGAAGTAGGGTGCAGTTCTGGCACATTCTGGTTCCCATAGGAAGCTGGAGGAAGAGACATACATTAAATGAGTTTTCTTCATCTTCCTAAGCACGCTGATTTACTATCACCGTTAATTTTCTAAAGGAACCAGTTGTAATGCCATGAACAAAGGAGAAAAAAATGCACCAATGAAATGCCCTTTCAAGGATTTCATTTCTGAGCCTCCCACATAACCAGGATGCTCTCTAAAGCCATAATGTGACTTATCGCAGAACTAGAGGAGAAATTATTCTTTGATTTATTGACTACTTTAAAAATATCCCTTTTACCTCACCTGGACTCAAGGGCAGATATCAAATATGCTCACATCAGAAACACATGACATACCCACAAACAGCCAGGGTCCCCAACCATCCGATAACACAGTCAGTGAGGCTGCCGCTGCTAAGGGCACCATGGCTGGAAGCATCGCGGCAGGCATTTACACAGCCCTCCCCCATTACCAAGCAACACCTTCACATCTAGTCCAACAGACTCTGGACAACCTGCTGAGCCCTATTTAGTTAATTACTGCTGTTATACCATCTCCATTTGCAAATTTGTAAACCTAGTTAGTCAACTCTAAGCAACCTGTCTGAGACTTTACAACTAGAAACTGGCACAATTAGAACTGAAGGCGCTCTTTTCAGTTTCCACACCCTACATTCTTTCTCTAGAGCAGGGTTTGTGAAAGTCTGATTCAAGGATCACTTGTAAAGGGTCACTAGGGATAGCCCTTAAAAATGTATGTCCAAAAGCTACACCCCAGACTTACTACACCAGAATCTGCAGGGGGCAAAGCTATTCACCTATACCCCGGGGGGGGGGGGGTGGATCTATTCAGGCTGCAGTTAAAGAAGAACTGCTGTAGATCTTCATATGGTATTTCGGTTTGTAATCAGTGTAAAGATTCTTGTTCTAATAGTATCAAAGATTGTGGGGGCGCCTGGGTGGCACAGCGGTTAAGCGTCTGCCTTCGGCTCAGGGCGTGATCCCAGCGCTGTGGGATCGAGCCCCACATCAGGCTCCTCTGCTATGAGCCTGCTTCTTCCTCTCCCACTCCCCCTGCTTGTGTTCCTCTCTCGCTGGCTGTCTCTATCTCTGTCGAATAAATAAAATAAAATCTTTAAAAAAAAAAAAAGATTGTGAAACTATAAACTTGACAGCTGGTCTAGAGATTAAAAGCATAGAATCTGACACCAGATAGCATGGGTTGGAATCCTGGCTCTGGCATTCATGAGTTGCTAACATTGGGCAAATTACTTAGTCCCTCTGTTGCCTTAGTTTTCTCAACTGTAAAATGGAGCTGTTGTAAAGTATGGTGCCCGTGATAACGTACCCACAGACTCCAACCACAGCGGGCGTAATCAATTAAGCTACCAGTGACCCGGGCAGCTGCCCTGTGAAATCCACAGCACCACGTGCACCAACGCCCAGACTCTCACAAGCTTCTCATTGCCCTCAGCAGAACACAGGAAGGATGTTAAGGCAGGCCTGTTCCTAAGACTCCTTTACTGGCTAACTTTGACTCAAGGACTCCCCGCCCACCTTGCTCACCCTTCCTCACACTGCTACAACCCTGGATACTTCCACCAAACCTTCCTTCCCCTCACGCTTGAGGTGAAACTTGCATCATAACCTGGCAGACCTGTCAGTCTCTCCCTGCTCCCTTCCATTTTCTCTCACAGACATCTCTTCTAACAAAACGTGTGCCTACTTCATCCTGTCTCGGCATCTGCTTCTGGGAGGACTGGAGACTACCACATAAGGATAAAATGAGGGAAATCATCAAATAGATTTAGAATCAAACCTGGGACACAGTGAGTGCCCAAAAGGGATCTGACATAAGATCACCATTACTCTCACTACTGCTACTGCTATTGCCATTTTGATCATGACCGTGGGAGGTAGACTGTTTCTCTCTATATAAAAGGACTATATTTCTATATAAAAGGACTTTGCAGACATTCTTAAAACTAAGAATAGAAACAGTCACAATTTCTCCTTATAAAACTACATTCTGGAGTTAAATTTAAATTACTAACTCTAAGGTACAATGCAGATGTCCATTTGTTATAACATTTGTTTCCTTACCCCCACCTTTAGAGACAATGTCTCATTCATCTTCACAGCCCCACATCTCTCACAGTGGCGGGATCATGGTGGGTGTTCTTAACTATTTGTCAAAGTGAATTGTTAATTGTGCAGCTCAATCTAAGGCTTCCAGTATAAAAAGTAGATTGTATTATTTGTTAAGTGGTTTATTTTCCATCACAAATCCTAGAGCCCTGTAAAATTGGACACTTTTATACATTAAGTACAACCAAGTCAATTCCCAAAATAGTGGAAATCACAACAATGCCTCTGCTAGAGAATCTATGGGTCATTCCAGACCTATGACTGCACCTACAACTTATTCAATTTGCAATCAAATCTAAATATAAAGGTATTTTTATTTTTTGAAAGTAAGAAGATATCTTTATTCACACCCCGTGATATATATGAAGCATGACTTTAATCTCAAATAAAGCAGCTAGAAACATAAAGATATAGAGAGAGCTATCTAAAAACAAAACAAAACAAAAATTTCTAAACTTCCAAGCTTCATATCATACAAGGCCTGGCGGCTGGCAATGATTCAAAATAAAATCAAACATGTTGTTGCCCAAAACACCAACTAATGATGTTAGTGATTTAAATCCTTTATCAGAAAATTAGCATCATCATAACAGAAGGCTTAAAGGGGGAAAAATAGTATGATAACCATTACAATCATATGCTTTCCATGCAGGCCTGTGGTTGAAACACAAAAATTCTGTGCATCTAAAAATTGTTCTACCTATTCTGAATTTTGAAGAAGTGGGCAAAAACTTACAAAGGGATTGGTCTTTTAATAAAAGGTGTGCTGCCATGTCAGATCATCAGAATACCAACTACAAAATACTATCATTCAAAAACCATAGCCCTATGTCTGCAAAATAGACAGCAATGTGTAGTACAATTTTTGAATTAAAATACAAATGTCTCTCTCGTGATCCAGTAGTTTTACACTTATAGGGTGAAACAGCACACTGGAATGTATATTTTATGAAAGAGTTTTTCGTAGACCCTAGTGAAAAATCCATGCTATATTTATGCGGTGCTCAGAAAAACAAAAAACTTTGTCAGTGAGTTCCAAAGTATATTATTTGGACCACACAAATCATACAGAGGTTCCTTGACTCTAGAAAAGCCAGAGATAGGGAAAGGTCAGGAGGATGGATGGATGGATGGATGGATGGATAGAACATGAAGAAAGCTGTGAGTTAACTTTTCATCCTGAGATGCTTTCTGACAGTTAAAGATAGCTATGCCAGCTACTCTACATGTCAGACTTCGAATAAAACATGAAAGCTTTTTTTTTTTTTTTTTTTTGGTTATCTTTCTTTTTCTTCTTATCCCAAAGATGGTTAAGGACTAATTTTAGGCTCTCAGATTTTCTCAAGTGTTAAACAGTCATCCTGCCATTTGCAACAGGCTGAGAGATTTGCCTAAATCTCTCATCTCTTTCTTAGTTCCCAGGAAATTTTCCTTTTGTGATGTAGCTGCCACATGGCAATCACATACCATTCCTTGCTGATACCTTCTTCCCACCCTCCTACAAACTCCTCCCCTCTGATAGCGAGAGAGACTCAATCTTTTGTGAAGCAGTTTTGCCCCCAAGCTTCTCATCTCCACATCCTCTGTTGGCAGCTGAATGGTGATGGTGATTTCAGCGAGGTGCTCCTTTGATGATGTATTTCAGATGATCACTAAGGGATTCGGGCTGTGACATTCAACCCTGAATCCCCACTGAAGCAGTTTATGGTGAGAGATATGGAAGATGGAAAAGGAGCATTTATAACTTTGGAAATGCCTACTCTCTTCTTCCAAATTCTTCTTCAACCAATGTTCTGCTTTTAATTCTTGATAATTTCTTCCCCTTAGCTATAAAGACGTTGACATTAAAAAGTATATCTGACATACTTCATAACTTGAAAAGCAATCTTTCTTTTTTTTTTTTTTTTATAATTTATTTATTCGACAGAGATAGAGACAGCCAGAGAGAGAGGGAACACAAGAAGGGGGAGTGGGAGAGGAAGAAGCAGGCTCATAGCGGAGGAGCCTGATGTGGGGCTCAATCCCAGAACGCCGGGATCACGCCCTGAGCCGAAGGCAGACGCTTAACCGCTGTGCCACCCAGGCGCCCCGAAAAGCAATCTTTCTAACTTGAAATCTGTTACTTATTTTTTTTTATAAGTAACAAAATATAGCAGGTAGCAATTAGTGACAAAAAAAAGAGGCACTGGTCTGTCTTTTGTATATGCCATTCAATATTACTGGCAAATGGCATTTACTATACACGTGAGTGCTAAAATCAGTGACTACAAAAACTCAGCATATTCACTTACACCCTGGATTCAAGAGAATTGTTACTGTTAGAGTTTTAGAAAATCAGCCTTTAAGCTTTCCTCCTCACACAAAGTAGACTTCTAAGCCACACTGTGAAGTAGGAAAGGTTTCTTTTCATAGTTTTCTACCCTTCTTTAAATATCGCCTACCTAGTGGATAGTTCTTGTTTTGCCTTTTTAGAACCAATGCCTTCTTCTTATATTCACAGGACCTCAGATTTCCTGGAGGATTTATTCTTTCCTCACTTGTAGCCTGTGCTCTATCAAAAGCTGAGCCCGCTTTCTGGTTCCAGACATAGATCTGGAAAATCAGAATAATAATCTTTGGTTCAAGGATGGGAATAAAGCCCTGTCCAGGCCAATCAATGTGAACCTTAAACTTGCAATTACAATTGGGAGAAAGATACTCTATTTCCCGGAGCTGCTTTGAGGAAACATGATAAATCTGAAATTAGTAGTGACCTTACCACATCATGGGAAGAATCTGTCCAAGAATTAAGCTACAAAAATAAGGAAGACAGATTCCTGGCTGCATAATTTAAGTAACTAGATTTAGCCACTTCTGAAGCCAAATTCTTAAATATATTTATTTTTTAGTTTAAGCCAAATAGTGTTAGATTTCAATGATCACAACTAAAGGAGTAGTTACTGATAAAACCTAATACCTATTGATTTATATACCCGAGGTAATAAAAGTTCTTATTTGTCCTTCCTGGGTTCAGGGACATATATTTTCATGCCTGACCAAGACATGGTCTTCAGAAAGTGAGTCTCTAGGATTCCTTTTTATTTCTGTCAAAGAATTTTAGTTCTCCATTTTTGTTTCTGCTATCTCTTGGTTATGATGTATGCAAGTGATTATCTATTAAAATGGAATTAAGGTACAATTGGCTGAGAATAATTGGGTGTTGCCCTTGCATTACTTACATATGTTTAAATCAGTATGTAACATGAGGATGTCAAACAGATTAGAACCAGTTGAAAAGGTATTTTTGACCCAAGTGACATACAGTGAGGGGAAAGTCTTCTGAGTTGCCCACAGTAAGGATTACAGTGCATTCATGAAGTGATGGTTCCAGCTCAGATGGAGTAATAAGCTCACTCCATACTTTCTCTCCTCTGATTACAATTAAAAATTTTGAGCAGAAAACATTAAGCAACTATCTGATTACACTAAAAGTAAATAAAAGAACTGGAAGCATGACCAATATGGTACAAACATTCCTGGTTTTTTCCCTCCCCTATCTACCAGTTTGAACTCCATGAAATTCTAATCTCAAGACCATGCAGCAGGTGTAATCAGAAAACACTTCAGAGGTGTTCGCTTCTCTCTCTTCATGGCCAGAAAACCAGAAAAGAGATCCTCTGTGGGATGGATACTTTGGGGGGTATGATAGTTTACTTTTTTTTATTCTCCTTTATTGGCCCCAGGCAAGCCTAAGTCATAAGGCTATACCCTTCTGCAGATGTTTAGATGACCTGAAAGACCATATTTCTCTATGATCAGAGGAACTGGAAAAGAGGGACTCTGTGAGCTCAAGAGTCTTTCTTCCTACTCTGTTGCTCCTTTGTCACCAAGTCGATCAGAGGAGGAGCTACAAAAAGACTTTGGGACAAAAAAATATTATCAGAGATAAAGAGGGATATTACAAAAATGATTTTAAAAGGGTCAATACACCAAGAAAATATAAAAATTCTAAGTGTATCTGCACCTAATAACATATTCAAAGTACATGAAGCAAAAGTGAGCACAGCTGAAAGGAGAAACAGGCAAAGCCATAATTAAACTTGGAGACTTCAGCATTCATGTCTCAGTAATCCAAAGATCAAGCAGAAAGAAAACCAGCAAGGACACAGAAGTCTTGAACAAAACTATCAATCATCTTGACCTAATTAACATTAATAAAGCACTCTGTACAATAATGTACAATACATGCTCTTTTCAAGTGCACATGGAACATCAACAGAATAGATCCTAAAAAAAAAACTTTAACAACCTTTTTTATCTAAACAATGCAAGGTATTTTTCTCTAATCATAACAAAATTGAATCAGGAATCAATAACAGAAAGATAGCTAGAAAACCCCCAAAATTTGAAAGTTAAATGACACACTTCTAAATAATCCAGGAGTCAAAGGAAGTTAAAAAATACTCTGAATTGAATGAAAATGAACATATAACATATCAAAGTTTATGGGATACACCTAAAGCAGTGCTTAGAAGATAACATATAGCATTTAATGCTTGTATTAGAAATGAAGAACAGGGGAGTCTGGCTGTCTCAGTCAGAAGAGCTCAAGGTCATGAGTTTGAGCCCCATGTTGGGTGTGAAGATGAAAGAAAGAAAGAAAGAAAGAAAGAAAGAAAGAAAGAAAGAAAGAAAGGGAGAGAGAGAGGAAGGAAGGAAGGAAGGAAGGAAGGAAGGAAGGAAGGAAGGAAGGAAGGAAAAGAAAGAAAAGAAAGAAAGAAAGAAAAGAAAGAAAGGCACCTGGATGGCTCAGTTGGTTAAGCATCTGCCTCTGGCTCAGGTCAGGATCCCAGGGTCCTGGGATCTAGCCCAGCATTGGGCTCCTTGCTCAGTGGGGAGCCTGCTTCTCTCTCTCCCTCTGCCTTCCCCCCAGCTCCTGCTCACTCTCTCTTGCTCTATCTCAAATAAATAAATAAAATCTTTTTAAAAATTTAATTTAATTTAATTTAATTTAAAAAAGAAAAAGGGACACCTGGGTGGCTCAGTCAGTTAAGCGCCTGCCTTCAGCTCGGGTCATGATCCCAGGGTCCTGGGATCTAGTCTCGCATTGGGCTCCTTGCTTGGCGGGGAACCTGCTTCTCCCTCTGCCTGCCGCTCCCCCTGCCTGTGTGCACAGGCACTCTCTCTCTCTGACAAATAATTAATAAAATCTTTTTAAAAATAAAAAAAATTTAAAAAGAAAGAGAAATGAAGAACATTCGTATATCAATAATCGAAGTTCTACCCTAAGACACTGAGCAAAGAATAGTATATGGAATTTAAAGCAAGCAAAAGGAAGTAAATAATAAACAAGAAAATGGAAAACAGAAGAAAAATCAATGAAACCAAAAGGAGTTCTTCAAAAAGATAAACTTCATTGATAAAAACTCCTATCCAGACTGACAAAAAAAACAGAAGGAAGACACAAATTACCAATATCGGAATGAATCACTATGGACTTCACAGGCATTAAAAGGATTACAGGAGAATGTTAATAATAACTTTATGACCATAAATTTAACAACTTAGATGAAGTGGACCAGTTGAAAGACATGCTACCAAAACTCACTCAAGAAGAAACAGCCTGAATATGTCTACATCTATTTTTAAAAATAACTTCAATTCATAATTTAAAAACTTCCAACAAAGAAAATTGCAGAGACAGAAGTTTTCACAGATGATTTATACCAATCATAATAATACCAATTCCTCACAATCTCTTCCAGAAAATAGAAAAGGAAGAAATACTGAGTCAACTCCTTTTGTAATGCCAGCATTACCCAGATAACAATCCAGACAAGGTAATACAAAGAAAGGAAAGCTAAAAACTAATATCCTTTATGAATACAGACATAAAAGTTCTCAACAAAATACCAGAAGTCAAATCCAGCAATATATAAAAAGAAGCAAAGACCAAGACAAAGTCTCTCCCAGAAATGTAAGGCTGGTTCGTCATTAGAAAATAAATTAGTGTAGCCCATCATATTAACAGACTAAATCATATTGTATCAATAGATGCAGGAAAAAATTTGAAAAAATTCAACATCCATTACTGAAAAAAACTCTTAGCAAATGAGACATTGTAGGCTGTACACCCAACCTGGGGCTTGAACTCACATCCCCTAGATCAAGAGTCACAAGCTCTACTCACTGAGCCAGCAAGGCGTCCCTTAGCAAACTAGAAATAGAAGAGATCTTTCTTAACCTGAATAAAGATCTCTTTAAAAGCATGCAGCAAACATCACAATTAATGAATACAGAATGAATGCTTTTCCCCTAACATGAAGGCCAAGGCAGAGGTATCCACTATCACCCTTCCTATTCAATATTGTACTAAAGCCTTAGTCATTGCAGTAAGACACAAAAGAAATAAAATGCATACAGATGTTGAAAAAAAAAATAACACTCTCTCTACTCATAGGCACTATCATTGCCTACACGGAAAATCTCAAAGCATCTATCAAAAAACTCCTAGACCTAATAAATGAGTTCAATATGGCTGCACAATACAAGGTCTACACACAAAAATCAATCACATTCTCTACAATAAGCAACGAACACTCGAAAATCCAAAAAACAATTTAGTCCCGCATTGGGCTCCTTGCACGGTGGGGAGCCAGCTTCTCCCTCTGCCTGCCTCTCCCCCTGCTGTGCTCTCTCTCTCTCTCTCTCTCTCTCTCTGACAAATAAATAAATAAAATCTTCTAAAAAATAAAAAAATAATAAAAAAGAAAGAAACATTTTAAAGCTCAAAAAAATTAAATACTTAGGGATAAATCTAACAAATCTGTTCCTGAAAACTTTTAAAACATGGATGAAATAAAGTAAAAAAGAATGTGAATAAGTAGAGGGACATATTGTGTGCACAATTGGAAACCTCTATATTTTAGGACTTTAATTTTTCCCAGTATTTTAAGATTTTGATTTTTTTCAAATCTCTCCCAAATTGATCTAATATAATCCCAACCAAAATTCTAGCAGGATTTTTTTTTTTTTTTGAGATATTGAAAATCTGGTTCTAGATTTCAATGAAAAGGCAAAGGAACTAAAGTAGCCCAAACAATTTTAAAAATTAAGAACAAAGTTTAAGATCTCACATGATTTGGTAACACGTATTATAAAACTACAGTAAATCAGACAGTGTGATATTGATGCAGGGGTAATTGTATGGATCAGCGGAACAGAATATAGATTTCAGAAACAGACACAGAAAAAATTGGGTTTTGACAATAGTGCAAGAGCAAGTCAGTGACGAAAAAGTATAGTCTTTTCAATGAATGGGGATGGACAACTGTGCATATGTAAGCCAAAAAAAAAAAAAAAGACCTCTATATATCCATCACGTATTAAACAAAAATTAACTCAAAATGGATCTTACACTTAAATGGAAAACACAGAGCTATTAAACTTTTAGACATCAACACAGGAGATCTTTGAAACCTTGAGTTAGGCAAAAAGCTCTTAGATATGACTCAAAACACAACCCATAAAATAAAATTGTGTCCCTCTTTCTTTTTTTAAATTTAATTTTTTTTAAAGATTTTATTTATTTGAGATAGAGCAAGAGAGAATGAACACTCTTAGTAGCAAGTGCTGGCAATGGTGTCAATAACTGAATGCCTTATTCTGGTGGGACTTCAAAATGGTAGTTACTCTGGTTAATAGTTTGGCAGCTTCCTATAACATTAAATATACACTTACTATATAACCTAGCAATTCCACTTCTAGTTAATCACTCTAGATAAATACAATCTCATGTTCTCACAAAAACTTATACACAAATACTTACAGAAGCATTATTTGTAATCTCCAGAAGTTAGAAACAACCCAACCACCTTTCAGTGGGGTGAATGGATAAAGTAACTGCAGGACATCCACATGAGGGAATGCCATTCAGAAGTAGAAAGGAATGAATTTCTAACATACTCAACAACGTGAATGAATCTTAAACATACTATGTAAGTGGAAGAAGTCAGACATAAAAAGTTAGATACTCTATGCTTCATTTACTGCTTCAGAGATCACCAGTTGTCAGAGGTTAGGGATAGAGATCATATTTGACTACACAGGAGAAATACATAATTTTTTGGAGTTGTTCTGTACCCTAATTGTGTTGGTGAATGTGGAAAAATTCATAGAACTGTATACCAAAAAGTAAATTTTTAAAAATCTGGTTTATAATGCTGACCCTGCCACCATCTTGCTAAGTGATCTTGGACCTGCTACATCACCTCTTTCAGATCCAATTTTCTTAAATGGAATATGAAGGTGTTGGTCTAAGTGCTTTTCCAAGTTTCGCCTTCTGTAATTAAAATTACATCATACAAAAGCCAGTCTATTCCCTAATTAAGCTTAACAGGTACTCTACAAAAGGAAGTCATTCAACAGCTTACATTTTTTCCTTCAGCAAGGATTCCAATCAGCTCAGTGGACCATTACCATGGTCGTCGTCATCATCATCATCATCATCAACTTTGACCTATCTACGTGGCCTGAATTCACCAGATAATTCACTACTTTCAGACTATGAGGCTCACCAAAGAACACCAAGAACTACACAATTGCAAATTATTATTTCTGCTCTACAGCAAACTTTTCAAAGAGAAATGAAACACTTAGGGAAAAACAGATAGTGAGTTTTTGACCCTTGGGGAAGAATATAGAATCTACAGATAAATAGCAACACTGAATAAATGGTATTAACTCCATCACTCAGAGCTCTGCTTTATGTCTTATCTTTGCACTGTGGATAAAACACAAGATATGGCTTGCATTGTGATGGAATTTCTTGCGATATTGTTATTTTTTTAATTACACAGATTATGGAATGGAGTTTCAATAGAGAACAAAATCTCTCTTTTCAGGAAACCAGAACCTACGAGTCAAAAAAGGAATGTTTTTAGATCTCCGATGAGATAGAAGGCTAAGAGTAAGGGGCAAATTCCTTAAAAATTAGGTTCAGAGTAATTGCATTTCTAAGTATCTACCCTAATATAAAACAAATGCAAAAATATTCCTTGCAGCATTATTTCTAATAGTGAAAAATTATAAGTAATCTAAATGTCTACCATTAAGAGACTGGCTAAATAAGCTATAATATAATCATATGATAATACGAAAAGCAAATAAATGAATTAAAGCTATAAACATCAAAACTGACAATCCCCTAAGACATACTGAGAGACAAAAATCATATTTTAGAATGACTTTTAAACAACAGTTTAATAATAGTTCTATATATTATCTATAGACATATATAAGCATTTTGAAGTATACATATTAAGTTCACAATAGAGGTTAACTCCCAGAAGAGGAGGGTACTGGGTTTAAGACAAAAGAGACTTTTAGGAAAACGTACTCATGTATTATTTGTCTGATTAAAAATTACTTTTTTTTTTAAGATTTACTTATTTATTAGAGAGGGAGAGACAGTGCATGTGCAAGCATGGGGAGAGGCAAAGGGAGAGAGAGAGAATCTCAAGCAGACTCCCCACAGAGCATGGAGCCCAATGTGGGGCTTGAACCCAGGACCCTGAGATCACAACCTGAGCCAAAATCAAGAATCAGCAGTTCAACCGACTGGGCCACCCAAGCTCCCCGACTAAAAATTACTTTTAAACAGAAGATCCAATAAAGCATACCAAAGAGACCTATGGCATCAGAAAATTTTCCCAGGACTACTTAGAAAGGTCCTTAAGGACACCACCAGGAGAAACAATGTCAGAATATGGAATGTTCAGCCTTACCAAGAAAGGCTCTCCTCCTTGGGGCGCCTGGGTGGCACAGCGGTTAAGCGTCTGCCTTCGGCTCGGGGCGTGACCCCGGCGTTCTGGGATCGAGCCCCACATCGGGCTCCTCTGCTATGAGCCTGCTTCCTCTCCCGCTCCCCCTGCTTGTGTTCCCTCTCTCGCCGGCTGTCTCTATCTCTGTTAAATAAATAAATAAAATCTTTAAAAAAAAAAAAAAGAAAAAAAAAAAAAAAAAGAAAGGCTCTCCTCCTGGCCCAATCTATTTTAGAATATTAACCTGGAAGCTACATTTTAGGGACTAGGAGTCCATTCTGCATTGTTCTGAAGAAACCACACCATCCTGAAATGATCTCTAACATTAAATTTTCAAGTCTTTTGAACAGATCATTATTTAATCTCACCCCCACCACCTCCCTTACTCACAACCCACATTCTTCACCACCCAGTGGCCCAAAACCACAGAATGACACGCATTTATTTTTAAATTTAGAGTGAATTAAAACTAATTCTGTTTTGAGATTCCCAGGACACCCCCTGGAATAATTAGAAGGACTCTGCAGTGTCACAAAAGCAGAATTGGAAAAGCACTGGCTTGTATCGTTGCCATGGGGATCTGCCTCCTAGAATGATCCAATCCTAGGAAGAGCAGGAGAAAGGGGAGAAATCTCAGAAGAGCTGTAAATAGGGCATGGCAGAGTCACATAGTAAATAATACCAGTGGGTTAGGAGCTTTGCCTGCCCCTGTCCATCCAGACAGCATGACTTGAGAGGAGGAAAGAATCTGCACTGTATCAGGTTGCCATGAGCCCACTCTGTTCAGATCCATTTTGCAGAATTAAATGGAGGAGGAGGAGCAACTGGGAGATGGGATTGTTTTCCTCTGGAATTGTCCAGATTCGGTCACTGACTGTGTGATTACAATGCAGAGGGCCTAGAACTCGGCTTTCCTCTCTGCTGTTAAGAGCACCAGCCCCTCCATGGAGGTATATTCTGTTTCCCAATTTTAATTTTAGCATCTACACTTCAGCAATTTGCATTTAAATGTGTTGTCAGAGAACTTCCAGAAATCTTTAATAGGAAGACCGATTTGCATTTTAATACGCTGTTAAAGAATTTCAAAATATCTTTCTTTCAGTGTGATACACACTACCAGAGGAATGGCCACCGTTAAAGAAATTATAATTCTGGGTACAATTTAAACAGAGCTAGCTTTCAGAAGCACCATGGCTTTGTTGGACTTCATTAAAAGTTCCTTGTAAAACAGAAAGTCCAAAAGAAAAAGGAAACCTTCTGATCCTGAAGGCCTTAAAGGTAAAACTGATACTTTTCAGTACAGAAATCCGAGCAGAAGTGAGTTGGGGTGGATTAGTTATAAGAAAGGAGGATCATCTGAAGGAGGAAATAGGAAGGTAGAATTTTCTTTGCTGTCCCTTGCAGGTGCCCCACTCCACCGTTTCTTCTCTGCTTAAGTTTGAAGGCTCAGTTCAGAGACAGGTGGAGTCTCAAAAACATATAAAGAATGTTTCTGCCCACTCTTCCCACTTAATATTTTCACAGGAGTAACCATGACCCTGAAGGGACACTTCAGTTTTTGTGGATTCTGGAGAAACGCTGATTAGGCTATCACCTCATGTACAGTATAATAAAAAATATTAGACATCTCAATCCCTCTGCTTCTTCATCCTTAGTGACTCTCGGTTTCTATGCATTAGCATGGCATTTCAAGCCTTCTTGAATCTAGCCTCTACCTACTTTTCCAACTATTACTTGCACCTTCCATGGTAAACCTAACTACCTTATTCCTATACACCTTGGCTCACTGAAGACTTCTGACCACAAATCCCACATACTGAGCTGTACTGAAGGAGGAACAGAAGGAGAGTGGAGGAGGGGAAGAAAGAGAAGAAAAGGAAGTGAAAAGAGGAGGAAGAGAAAAAAAGGAGGAGAAAAAAATTCAAAAATTCTAGCTCTTGAAAATCTTAACATTTTTTCCTAAAAATGCCCACGTGGTTTAAAATAACTAATGCCTCCTTTTATTGAAGGAAATTGCTTTTGGAAGCCTCCAGATAAGTTTATTTTGCAAATGATGCTTTTGTAGTATTGTTTAAAAAAAAAAAAAGAAGACAACAGACCCAAAATTGGGTCATTAAGGCTTAAGCCCCACACCGCCAAACCAAGGCTTAAGTACACGGTCCGCGCTCCCAGAAATGGAATCTTAAGTCAGCCCGTCAGGAATCCCCTGGTCAGCACAGTTAGGTCATCTGCCTGATAGACCTCTGCCATCCCCTAAAGGAAAGTGACCCTGCAGTAACCAACCTGCTGTTTTGTCTAGTAAAGTAACGTCTTTGTTCCCGCTCCCTTCGGGCTGTAAACGTCTCTCACATTGTACAGCTCCTGGGAGCTCCTATCTGCTAGATTGGAGGTTGCGCGACTGGAATTCGTTTTTGTCCACAGCAACTCTTGAAACTGTAATACCCCTCAAGTTTATCTTTTCACGGTTCTGGAGACAGAAGGGGGACCCAAGGAACTCAGGAGCGACGAACAACCAGGCGCAGGTACCTGCTGAGCCCCTCGAGCTCGCCGCCGCTCGCCGCCTCTCGCCGCCTCCAGAGGTCGTGGTACATCCCTGTGGGATCCCCGCTCTGCAGCTTTTACCTTAGGAGCTTTACTGGAGCATCCATTTGTCCCAACTGCATCCAGAAGCTGGCCGCAGCCGGACTGGGTCTGACTGAAAACCGGACAGGGTCCCACGTCAGACCGGGTCCGACTTCGAAACCGGACGAAGTTCGGGCTCACACTGGTTCCGGCTTAGAAACCGGACTGGGTCCCACGTCAGACCGGGTCCGACTTCGAAACCGGACGAAGTTCGGGCTCACACTGGTTCCGGCTTAGAAACCGGACTGGGTCCCACGTCAGACCGGGTCCGACTTCGAAACCGGACGAAGTTCGGGCTCACACTGGTTCCGGCTTAGAAACCGGACTGGGTCCCACGTCAGACCGGGTCCGACTTAGAAACTGAACTGGGTCCAGGGAAGGACTGGGTTCGACTTGGAAAGGGGACTCCGTTCGGCGTGGGACTGGGTCCGGCTTGGAACCCGGATTGAGTTCAGGGTTGGACTGTGTCCGCTTTCAAAACCCGCTGGTTCCAGGCCGGAGTGGGTCCCGTGCGAGGCCTGCGGTGAGAACTTTGCTTGAAAGCTGAAGGAGCAGGTGAACGTCACCGAAGATAATCTTGAGTTACAGTGGCCCCAGTAAACTTCCATCCTAGGTAAGCTTATCCGTTTATGAGGTGCCCTACAGAAAAGGGCGTCTCAGCCAAGCACTCGCCATTGAGGCTGGAGGGGAAATTATTTTTCCTCATCTAGTATCTGGTGACCAGGACCAGAACGCTGGGGCATCGCGCTCCCTCCGGAGTCTGCACGAGGGATCCCGGGAAAACTGGCCAAAGCCGACAAAGGGTAAGAATTCTTACCAAAGGAGGCTCTTCTGTCTCTATCTATGGCTCCTGGTCCATAGAGGAAGGTAAAATTTCCCTTTGTCCCTTCCTTTCCAAATCCAGATTGACAGGCAAAAAAAAAAAAAAAAATAAATTGTAATACTAAGATCTTGGAATTGTGACTTGTGAATTCGCTTTTGAGTACGCACTGGTTGTTGATCCTCTCTCTCAAAGGGACATCTTCTGCCTTCTTGTGTGTCTCATTTTGTCCTAAGAACTTAAGTTGGCAATCACCAGGTTGGGGCCCTCCAAGTACGGCTGGACAAAATTGTGGGTTACACTCCATTTGTGGGTAGGGTCCTATCAACTGTTGCCACTCCTTAGAGGAATTGTTTAAGTCTTTATTTTGGTTATTTGGGGAGTGGCTCTGGATCTTTGGGAGGATACTATCTTTTGGACTCTGGGGATGCCTCTTCTAACCATGGAGTGGCTCAATAGTGCCGGGAATATTTACTATTTGGGCCAGCTGAACCCTAACAACATATTCAAAAGGATTTTTAAAAAATAGTTCTATGGTCAGAAGTTGGATAAATTGGAAGCTGATATTCAGTGCCTGATAGGAACTTTTTTTTAGGTCTTCTCCCTTAAGCTATAATCAAACTGTATCCAGAGGGAAAGCAAAGCGTTTTGAAGCCATTGTGAAAGAACTAATTGAACACTGCAAAGAAACACAGCTCTAAACCTAGAACATAGGAATCTTTGATTTCCATCTCAGTTGAAGCTCTTCTCCCTGTTATAAAGAAGCAAACTGAAGAGAAGTTGGGAGTTGGATGAATGGGTCAGTCTCTGTAGCAGGGTAATCTTCAGTAAATAAAAAGCTAGTTTAAGGGGTGCCTGGGTGGCTCAGTTGGTTAAGCGTCTGCTTTTGGTTCAGATCATGATCTAGGAGTCCTGGGATGGAGCCGGCGTGGGGCTTCCCTGCTCAGTGGGTAATCGGCTTGGCTTCTCCCTCTCCCCCTGGTCCCCCACTGTGTGCATACGTGCGCGCGCGCGCTCTCTCTCTCTCTCTCAAATAAATAAAATCTTTTTTTTAAAAAAAGCTAAAGTTTGCTGGTTTAATTTAAAAAGATGTTTTTAGAGTTATCAGCATTAAATATAATACTTCTACCTAGATTTACTAAAAGTCAAATAAGCTTATGTTATCTCTGTTACATAATTTGTCAGCAAGAAAGAGAACTTAAGATGATGGTTAGTTGTTTAATGCCTCGTGAAATTTTCATGACTAATCTAAATATAATTGTTAATAATAAATAGATGTAAGTAAAATAAAAGTTTATAAATGAAATTTCCACACTAATTATACTTTATGGTATGTCTTCTTAAAAATAGTTTCTGAAATCCTTTTGGTAACTTGAAACCTTAGTTATACTGAGATAAATGATGGTTATTCATTAAATATCTAGATCATTTCCAAATAAAACAAAATACTGAAACATTATCTATTGAATGCCGGTTTATCTACCCCTGGCTTCTACTTTAGGAGGAACTAAAGATACTTGGGTCTATTAGTAAACGTGTTTTGTGTCACACTGGAAAATGTACTATGAAGAAGAATATACTTCTAGAAATTATGCAATGTACTTATAAATGTTCCAGTTCACAGAATGCTACTGTAACAGTCCAAAACTGCTAACTTCTTAGTTTTCACAAAGAATTAAGAATCCTAAGGGTTAAGACTTCTAATCAATATGTAATTATTGCTTAGAAATCTGCTTAGAAATAATTACATGGGACTGAATGAACTAATGAAGTTAATTATAATTTTTATAACTTTTTGTTTGAAACATTGCCAGTTCCTTAATTTTTTGTTTTTCCAAATTTAAGGAAACCTTTTCTCTTAAGCTACCTATGACCAGCAGCAATTTGGTAAAGTATACCTTTGTAAACAAAGATGAGACATTTACTTTTTCTTCCTATCTGATCCCTCCAGAATTCAGAAACGCTTAAGTATTCTTTTCATGGGAATATAGTTAGTTATTTGCATGAATTCAATAAGAATCCGTTTTCCTTGTAACAGGACACAATTGGAAACACTGGTTATATTGCCAAGGCCTTGGCTGGAATGCCATTTAAGAATGTACTTAGACTCAGATGTGACCACAGAGCTTTAAGGAACTAAGGTTGATGTTATGGAGCCAATAAAGCCCCTTGGAAAAACTACCTGATACCTTGCTTACAAGGGTTCCCAGCAGCCTTACCAGGTAAGTAGAGAAGGACACTTCCTGGCAGGCCCAGGAAACTTAAAAATATTTGTGGAACCTCAATAAGGGAAGAATTTACCCAAATCTATAGGTATTGCAGGTGAAGTCTGATGGCAAGTCTGATGGCTAGTCCTTGGCTTGGTTTCCTAGGCTTGAGAGGCTTTAAAGAGTTCAATCTGATGAGATTCCTTATGAAAAGCTCCAGCAAGGCAGACTTAAAAGGAGGCTATATGAACAATTACTATTCTTGCTGCACTTATGTAAATAACATCAGGCCACGTTTAATGCAAACAAATTAGCTTTACTCTGATCCTCTTTGGGAAAATGGAATTGATTGTAGAGAGAAAAATTATATCTGTACCTTTGTCTGTATTTAAATTCTAATCCTGCTAATTGTCTTTGAGGTTTGTTACATACCTGTAAACAGGACTGGATACTGAATTCCTCAAGTTTCCTCAAATATCTGGTCATGACTCTCCAAACTTATGTTGCCAATTCACTCCCACCCTTCTGATTTGGAATTACTAAGAAGAAAGATTGCCCTTCAATGTCCTTGGAAGGAATGATACCAGGTCCTTCTCACTACCCAGACAGCAGCCAAACTTCAGGGACTTGATCTTCAGGTTCATATCTCCCAATTAAAAAGGGCTCTTTCGGACTCTTGGAACTGTACACCAGCTGGAAATCTAAAATTAAAATTGACTAGGGAGGTTTCTCCCCAGAAGCAGAATGCATCTTGAGGTAGGCAGCTTTCCCAAGATCGTGGATCAAAATGTTCATCCCCAGTATGAAACCTTTATTCTTTTGCCTTTTTGCTACTTGCTTTTCTTCTTTCTTAATGCACAGGAAGACAATGCTCCTTAATTCTTGAGCCCATCCTGAACCTGTTGGCAAAGGAATTGCTGCCCAACAAAATCCCTAGAGTTTCTGACCATACTTTTTCTTTATAATGGGATAGCCGTTGATTATATTTTAGCTGAGCAAGGGGGTTTGTGCCATCGCCAACACCAACTGCTACACTTGGATTAACATTTCTGGGGAATTTGAGATGCAGCAACATGAGATCATAAGCCAGTTGGCTTATGGAAGTGATGCCTTCAACGGGGCCTTTCTTTGACTTATTTGATTCTCATTGGTTTGGGTCTTGGAGACCAAGGCTCCAAAGTGCACTCCAAACATTTGAAGTTATCCTGCTTATAATAATCATAGCAGTCTTCCTGGTGCACTGAATTCTCCCAAAATGCATGTTCACAGCCATCTCCCACAAAGCAAACGATCTCCTGATGAAGAGAATGTTGGAAAAGGAACAAAGAGAATGACCAACTTAAAGAATGTGAACCTACAAATGGGCAAAGGAAAAAAAGAGAGACAAACCAAGAAACAGACCCTTAACTGTAGAGAACAAACTGATAGTGACCAGAGGGCAGGTGAGTGGGGGGATGGGTGAAATAGGTGATGGGGGATTAAGAGTCCACTTACCATGATGAGCACTGAGTAATGTATGGAATTGTTGAATCACTATATTGTATGCCTAAAACTAATATAACACTGTATGTTAACAATTTTTGAATTAAAATTAAAAACTTAATTAAAAAAAAGAATGTGAACCTGAAGTTGTGGCCTGTGAATATCATATAGAGATTCCGCAAAAGCTGTGAGAACCCCAGAGTTTAGCTGAGAGTGGCACTATGCCTTAAATTTTGAAGACATCTCTCAGGTAGGCTGAGAGTTTGATAAAAAAAAAAAGGGGGGGGGATTGTCGTAAACAAGGCAACAGGCCTGGCCAAAATGTAGTGACCTGTACTAAGTCCCATACCACAAAACTGAGACTTAATTACAATTTTGGCTTTCCGAGAAATGGAATCCTTAACCAGTCAATCAAGAATTGCCTGATCAGTAGTAGTTCGGTCATCTGCCTGGTAGACTGCTACCATTCCCTAAAGAAGAGTAACCTTGCAATTACCAACCTGCTTTTTTGCCTGGTATAACTTCCTTGTTCCTGCTCTCCCTTCTGCCTATAAAAGTCTTTCATTTTGTGGAGCTCCTCTCTATCTGCTCGATTGCATGCTGCCTGATTTGAATCCATTTTTGCTCAAAAACACTCTTAAATATTTTAATGGGCCTCAGTTTATCTTTTAACAATTCAAAGTGATTATCTGTTGAGCAGCACCAAAGTAAAAACTCAAATTCCTATCAGCTCAAATTGATCACTCTAGATTTGTCACTGGAGGAAAAGAATGGCACCTAATTTGATAAACTGCCTCTTTGTTTTGCCTCGTGCGCTGATCCTGTGCATCCTCTGTCGGGATCTTGTATGGGAAATGTAGGATAAAAAGGACAGCACCAATCCATTAAATTTAACCTGCTGATGGAAAGCAGAGTGAAAAACAAAGGGGCCGATATGTCCACAGCTTCAGGGTCGCAACTTCAGGAAGCACATGTGCGCTTATTCAGTTAATATTTGCTGCATGTCAGGTAGAAGAGCTTCACACAGAAAGTGTGCTAAGACAGAATGACTTTGAGCAGCTAGCTTTGTAAAGTGCTTCCTGTGCTCCAGCCCTGCCCTGTGTGCCTTCCGTTTAGTCATTTGCTCAATCCTCATAGTAACCTTCTTAGGTGAGAACAACTACTATCTACAGTTAATAAACAAGAAAGCTGAGACACAGAGGGTTAAAGAAGGTGCTCAATGTCACACCGTTCACATGTGGTGTAGCTTAGATTCAAACTAGGTCATCTGATCCAAAGCCCACACCTTTATACCACTAAATCAATCCTGTCCATCTTCTCTAAGGATTCACCATCTTTGGCAAATAACTTAGAATCTCTCCCTGAGCATGGCGATGGAGTTTCATGAATCATCCACATTTTCCTGCCTATTCCACCTTGTGACCAGAGAAATAGATTTAACTATTAGTACATGTAAGGTCTGTATGTCAAGAAATGCAAATCAGTGAATTAAAACACTATGAAGGAAATTCATACTTACTAAGGAGCAGATGAACTAAAATATCTTTGTCATAGGACAGAGAATATAAGTCCGCAAAGAGGTTAAATAAAGAATTGATTTAATGACTTCTTCCTGAAGATGAGCACAATGTCCAATGGCTGATGTTAAAAAACAACAACAAACAGAAATCATGAGAGCTTGGCTGGGTTCATGTACTTTGTGTATGCTGCCTGCTAAGCAGGACAGTGAAGCTGAAATTTTACACACTAGGTGGGCAATTACAACAAACTCATTTGTGTGTGACAGATTTTTTCCCAAGAAGGAAAAAAAAAAGAAAAAAAAAAAACTGGCCTGAGGTTGGAGAAAGGTATCCAGTCAAAGCCTTGATGTTTTTCTATTAGGAATTCTTTTTAAGTCCATTAGATTCTCAGGCTTTTGAGGCAGTTGTGCAGTTCTTGAAAAAACATTACCCGAGTGAATTATTTATAAAGCTGCAGGAAACTGTAAACTCTGGTGAACAAATCTTTTTGATGTCCTTATCTCCTGGGGGGCTGTTTCGGTGCCGCCCTCTGCTACCTTCTGCAGGGATTCTGGGCTCTCTTTGGCTATGGCTGCCCAATCACCTCAAAAGGTGGCCCAGCTGCCAAATAAGGAACAGGATGGGAAGGAAGTATCAAGTCAAGATGCCCCTCTGAGCCCTTTAGTGCCCCCAGCTGCCAGGTTGCTGAAGAGAGTTTAGGCAGTGATGAAAGATTGACTCACAATTGACTCACACACACGCACACATGTATGTTCCACATATATGTTCCATTGCTCCATATATATGTGTATGTGTGCATGTGTGTATATGTAAAAACACATTCGGTGGTTGTTTTTTAAACAACCTAAAAGTGTTAATATCTGTCACTCACTAAAGGTTCTTCCCAACCTTTCAGAGGAAAGCCATTGGGAAAATCTCTTTCACAATCCCAGAAACAAACATGGATCCCCTTTTTGTTTTTTTGTTTTGTTTTGAGTAATGTTACTAGATCACACAAAAGATTTCAAATCTGCACCGCTGGGGTTTTCCTTCTTCATATATGAAGCCCATTTTGAGGCCATATAACTCTTTCCATTCTGTAGAGGGAAAAAGAAAACTGGAGCATTGGCATCAGACATATTTAGCTTTGAATCCTAATCCCTTCACTGTGTGAACTTGGCAGATTACTTGACATTTCTGGGCCTGTTTCCTCAATGAGACAATGCAGATAATATTAATGACAGGTTTAGCTGTTGTGAGAATTGGAGTTGGTATAGTAAATCGTAGCACCTATTAATCTTGGGTATTTAGAAATAAAAGCTATTTTAATGATGACTTGTTCATTCATTATTTAAGAGTCTTCTAGGAACTGAGCAGTGTTTCAAGCACAGAAGATACAGCCAACCTCATGGATTCCTAGTCTTCCTGGAACTACAGTCCTTAGAATTGTTAGTATTTGAGTGGAGCCAGGTGGAATGAACTGGGGTTTATTTCAAGATGATGGGTTGTCCTCTTAGCTTCATCATGTTTCCTGACAAAGTACTATAACAAGATCCTATAATCCAACCTCTCTCACTTTATAACATCAAAATCGAGTGAGGGAGTTGTCATTCTCCTTCTAAATAGAGAAATCCTTAGTGAGGGAGAGGAAAATGAAACTCTCAGTGGAACAGCAGGTTATTATATTGGTGTGGAGTAGTTATTATTGTTGCTGGTTGCTACCGTGGTTTAACCATGTTGCCTGCTTGTGATTAAGGAAATAATGTTACATCACGCTAATGTTCTTCTTTGGGGAACAAAATGTAAATAGACATTTCCAACACCTGTACCATTCTAATAAGTGGATAATTATTTTCCTACACCTGTTGGCTTGGTATGGCAATAGGACCAAAGTCACTGCCTCTCACTGAACATTAGAACACAGCTCAATCTCTCATAGTTTTATTCTTCCCTAGAAGGAAAGTAAGTTTGCAAAGAACTGAAATATATATGTCTCTGGCAAGTAAGAAAAGCAGAGGTTTAAGTGCACGATTTCCAAAAGGAAGCTTCACTCATCTCATTATAATTGATTGAAATTGTATGAAATTTTATGTATTAAACATACGTGTTAAATTGCTTGAAAAGTATGGTGCTCAATATTACATGTATATAATTTTTGAGTAAATTAAACTTTTAAGTACACAAGGGAAGGTTTGATACTTAAAGTCATTCTATTGTTAATTGTTTTTAATAAATAAAACCATAACCCTTTCATTTATTTTATGAACATTCAGATTTACATACATATTAACATTTTGAAATTCAGAATCATTAATTCAGTTTCCAAAGTACCAAAAAAAAAATAATAAAAAGGCAACAACTCACATATTAAACGTGTTTTTCCCTGAAGTGTGGTATTCTGTATTTTATATCTTTACACCATTACGTCTTTTCCAGGATCATGTTTCCATAATAAACATGCATAATCTTTATAATGAGGAAAATACTGTAAAACTAAATAAAATATATGTATGCATACATATTTATTTTCCTAAATTACATTAACTTAAATTAATTTCATGTGAATATTTTTCAGTAAATGTGCACCTTTGAGATAGCCACAGAAACAAGGCTGGGAATCATTGCTCTGATCCAGTTTCCCAAATGTTAGTCATTTGTTACATCAACTCGATGGTTTTTACCAAAATCTGTGTATGACCTTTGCCATATATATTTAAATCTTATATTTTTTACTTCAAAGTATTCATTGAAAAATGAAATTTCATATTCTAATCCTACCTGGAAAATGATCATTATTTGCCTTGAAGGAAATGAAAGCACAAAATAAGTATAATTAATGTGATAGTATTAAATTCCAAACAAATACCATCTCCTGCTTAAAAGCTCTGATCCTAAGGTTTGTTCACTTTTCATTAAAAAAGTAAGATTAACAGGCTTGAGTAGGTTTAACCTACCAAAAAATGAGAGATTATCTTTGTAATAATTAGAAATGCTAACATAGAATTGAACATGAAATTATGTTATGAAAGTGTAAATCTATATTATTTAATCTTGATGTCGTTGCCACCTACAAACATTTCCTATACTATTATGTCTCACAAGCTTTGAGAACCATTGGTCTAAACTGGCCAGGGCAAGTGGAGTACTAGTACCTTGCAAAACACCTCTAGAATTCATACTTTTGCCCATAAATCATTACAATGATTTTCATAGTGACCTCTGAAGCCAGAGATTCTAATTCAACAGGTCAACAGCTCCAGTCCAACTTCAAACTGTTGTCCCAGCATAATCATTCATCCCATTCCCTTTTACACTCAAATGTGTCCTAATTTGGGATAATCCATTATATTCTCACCAGGTTGATCATTCATCTGCCTATCCTTTTTTGAGCACCTATCCTGGACCTGGCTCTGTGATAATGACTAGAAGTACAAAGGTGAGTAAAATAGTTTCCATCCCTCAAAGAGCTCACAAACAAAAGATCAGGGCAAGGGAAGCATTTAGTGACAATACAAGTGACAAAGATCATGCATAGGTCTGTGCCTTGTGCTGTAGGAATCACAGGAGGGAGAGCAGATGAGATAAAGGAACACTGCATATTCCTCAGTGAAAAGGGCAAGACCAGCTAACCCATAATGTAGGAACTGTTGAATCAGCTCTACAGAAACAGGTGGGTCTTTGTTTTACTTTGTGTCCATGAATGTTTGGGAAACTTGGTGCAGTAAGGATGAAGGAAGAACACACAGTTCTTCTTCACATTATTTCTTCATTGGTTAGAAAGCATGAGAAAGCCTGCCCATAATTCATTACAATGATTATCAAGGTGACCATAGATTCCAGTTCAACAGGTCCAATCCAGCTTTGGTTGGTGAATCCTGTAATGTGTAGAGATAGATAAAAACATTTCAGAGGAAAGATAATCTCCACAATTTACTAGTTTTAAAACATAGATCATGTTGCTAATCTGCTTCAAACCTGTCATGGGTTGATCACTGTTGTGAGAATAAAATCCACACTCCTTGCCAGGGTCCACAGGCTCTGCCGTTCCTCTGAAGCCACACACCTCTTGTTATTCACTTTAGCGCGCTAAGCTTTGGTCATCTTCCAATATGCCAGGTTCTTTCCCTGGAGCTCTTGTCTGTATTTTTGCTTTCCTTCTGCCTGGAGAACTCTTCCTCCAGTACTCTAAGACTCTGATTTATCTCATGCTCCAGGTCTCAGCTCGAATGTCACCTGCTAGAGGGCCCTTCCCTAGTCCACTACTCCCATCCGCCTCACCTGGCTCATCGTGTTCATCATCTTCATAGCACTGACCATGGTATATCTGTTTCTTGCTTATTGTCTGTCTTTCCCATGTAGGGAAGAGCATGACTGTAGTGTCCCCTGTGTCCAGGACAGCGAGAGGCAACAAAATTAGTGATCAACAAACATTTGATTGGATAAATAGAAGCGTTTGGGAGGAAAAAAGAAAATATTGCCAAGTACTTATTTAATCAAAATGATTCATAAAAATCGTTAAAAAAATGTTCTGTCCTCATTCAGCTTTGGGAACAGATAAAACAGGAAAGAGAAGGACTGAAGTCTGGGTTTCCAGGTTTGTAGAAAATTGCTAAGGTTGAGAAAAGACCAAGTGGTAAGAGCCTTATTGTAAAAATTAAAAATTATTCACCCCTCCAGTGGTAGTTGCCACGGGATACAATAGTCTGGATTTGCAATGAGGCTGCAAAGTATTTTTATGCTTTGAATATCCATTTCCAGATTACACAAAGGACTTCTCAGGTGACCTTGAGTAAGCCATTTTGGTAAGTTTCTGTGTTACTTAAATGAACCATCTCTATGGAGAGGAGAGAAGAGATGAGGCTTCTTAATTTACATTTGTAAAGACACTTTGAAATCTCTGGATGAAAGAACTTCTGTAGAGAGGTACAGAGAGTGAGGTAACATGCTGGGTCAAACTCTACCCTTTTCTAGAAGCAGACAGGAGTAGGCAGGCTTCAGGACACTTAAGGAGAGCCTCTGGCACATTATTTTTCAAATCAATCTTCTAAGAAAACACCTTACTTTCAGTACATTGAGTGCTTTAATCACATGTATAAGTTATTATTCTAGTAATTATTTCCTTTAACATTTCCCTCCTAAAATCCCAACTTTGTGTAAAGGGAATTTTTAGGCAGATTTGCTTGTGAGGTTTTCCCTCTATAACACTTTATTTAGTGTTTTTCATTCTTACCCTACATTAGTGGCATTCAGTTCCTAAGCATGACCGTCTCTGCTGCTGAGCTGATTGAGACCCAAATGAGGTCATTTCATCAATTCTAGACAGATGTTTACAAGTTACAGTCAGAGATTAAAATAAGCTCAGGAAGGAGAAAAGAGAGAATTTCAAAGAAAGCTGCCAGTCTATGAGTTAATTATATCCATTTATAAGAATGGTATTAATAGTTACTTAGGAAATAATTCCAATAGAACATTTTCTTAGGATAATGATCTCTTTCAGCAAGGCAAATACAGAGTCAAAGATAAGACATTAATTGTAAAACTGTCAAGGCAAAAGCCACGCTTAAAAAAAAATAAAAAGAAACAGGCAACCACCTTTTCCAGCATGCTACACCAATTATATACTTTTGAATGTGCCCAAATGACCATATAGCTTTCTTTACATTTTTCTTGACCTTATAATTGTGTTTTCTTTGGGAGAGAGGTAGGCATTAAGTAATTTAATTACTTGCTTTCAGGAATAGGAAGGATATGCCTTACTGCACCTTGCTTTTCCTGAAAGAGAACCAAGTTCCTTGACCCTTCAAGGGTCAGACAATGGGTTCAAGACAAGATGCTTTTCCTTGGAACTGCCCCTTGAGAAGACTGCAGATATTGATATTCTTTTTCTGTTCATCATATCTTTTTGAGATTCTCTTTAACTCCTTCACATTTGAAATCTCTTCTTCCTCAGAAGATAGCCAGTCCCCTTCTTGCTGCTCAGAAGCCATATGTAGCTGAGTTCTTTCCAGGTCAAGGACTACATGTTGTCAGTGATCACCCACCAACTCATTACTGGGTGCATCCTAGACCATATCCACGATTCTAGTTATGTGAATACTGTGCATGGAGCCACAGGAGAGGTTACCCACACCCAACCTCAGTGTTCGGGATCTCTTCTTGTCTCCTCATACATGGACTGTGTGAATGGAGTGGGGCCAATCTACTGGGTACTCTAGGTCATATTTCTGTTTCGTGTACCAAAGTTTTCTCAGCTTTTCAACTAGTTGTCTTAACAGATGCCCATCACTTTATGCTGGCTGGAAAGATGGAATGCAAAGTCCCTAGGAACTGATTTGTAAAAACCTGTCCCACCCTCCAATTCATCACCTTGACAACATAGTATTGAACATTATGACATGATAGAACAATTGAACTACTAAATTCCTGTGGGTAAGGCATCCAAAACAAACACTAAAATACTGTAAAGAGAATGTTTGGTATTTTAAAATGAGTAACTTTTTGATGACTACAGGATTTTCTCTACCTTTTGACAGGACACCTAATTTGTTCTGTTTGATTGGCAAAGAGCTCAATTATCTTGACTTAAAAGAAAGTAACTCAGGGTGTCATCACCATCACCTCCTCAGCCCACATCAAATATTTATTGAGCATCCACTGAGTGTAAAGCATGTTACGGTATATATGCTAAGAAAACACATCCTTCTCTGCAAAGGAAGGCATTCTTTAAAGGATGAATCCAAACAAATGGGAATACCCAATTTTCAGTCACTTATCAGAGCACAGCGCAGACAGGTAAGCTTGGGGTATATCGAGAGGGCTAGTTACAAGGTCTGCACATGGACACATCTTTGTGCCCAGCTACTGTTTCTGTAAGTTGTCTCAGAATCCCCCACATTTAGAAATGGCATCAAAATCCTGCAGGGACTATAGAAAATGAAATAAAATATACCATTTGTTTAGAACAGCCTCTCACTTTGACACTCATCAGGTAGTATCTGTGTTCATGTCTAACCTGCTAACCCATTAACTAGCCTCATAATGATAAGCCTAGTACCTGCTTCCGAGGCTCACCAAAAGTTTTCAGGTAGGACTGTGGCATGGTAAAACAGCAGAGCTTTGAGAGAGAGACTTGGATTTGAGTCCAGCTTAACCACTTATTTAGTGTCATGTCTCTGTAGGTAAATGACTAAATCTTATTTCTGTTTCCTCATCTCTCAGATGGATATAAGAGCACTGAATTCATGTAGTCATGCAAGGCAAATGAGATCAGGTGTAAAGAGGCATATAGCAATAGAAAGCCTGAAAGTAATAAGTGCTCAAGAAACAGGAATCATTTTCTAATTTCGCTCCTTTTGAATTGAAGTCTCTGTGTCAGTGGATGAAGGACACAAGGACTTTTAGCAACTGTGATTGCTTTCTCCTATGAAATTTATGCACATTGCATTTAAGGTCTATTTTAATTTCATGGCAACTGTATACAACCCCGTATTATCTCTCATGTTATTTATTGTCTTAATCACATGACTCATAAGTTATACACTTAACCATACTATGTAATTTTCTCTTCAGCTGAATGAAAAGTCCTTGTGCACAGGCCTATTAGCAGCTTTTATACATGTATTTTAGAGTATATTTAGAATGTTCATTACGTATTTTTCTAGTGACTAAAACTTAAATAACATGATAAATACTTAAGATCAAACCATGATACATGTTTGGTTTTTGTTTTGTTTTGTTTTGTTTTGTTTTGTTTTTGAAGGCAGGAACTACAGTGTACAGGTACTTACTGAAGGTTTGATGTATGTAGGACTTTGTCTTCATAGAGTAGTTCTTCCCATATCATTGGCTGCTATGTTTTGATCTTGCAAATTTTAGCATTCCTAGGATGTAGAATTGTGTCTTCTTTCACATAGAAAATATTCTATATATGTCTGATGCATAAGTGGATAGTCTTAGTATAAATGTTGGTGAAATTGAAACATGGGAGTATAACTCTATGAATTAAGAGGGATATACATATAGTCAAGGGGAAAATATGGTTATAGATTATCTAAGCAGCTTCATGCAATCTAGGTCTTACAGCTCCCTTTAGCTTGGTGGGTCTGATATACGATGCTGTATCATCCAGGTGAAGTGGGTCCCAAACAGCACAACAACTCATCGTAACAAGCTAACTCCCAAGAGTCTAACAAAAAACTATGCTTAAACCTCTGCTGAATATTCCATGGGGTAAAAAGAAAAGAAATGGTTGTTTGAAATTATTTTAGGATTTGCAAACTTGAAACAAACATGTTGGTGCTAGAGTTCACTGGCTTTAGGGGTCCTCAAGTGAATAGGTCCTACCTTGCACCTGAAAAGCAATTAGCCTCACAATTCATGAACATTTATCTTACAGTTCTATGAAATTGTGGCTCTATTGTGGGTAGTGGCAGGAGCATTTTAGAAAGTAAACAATTCCTTGAATTCAGTTGTTCAATATTGTGCTTTGGGGAACATCAGGGTAAATTCTACACACAGCCCTACCCTCTAACTTAGATTTTGGTAAGGATCACCCTCTAACTTAGATTTTGGTAAGGATCCAGATATATGTACAAATAACTCAAATATAAGGTAGACTGATAAATGAGACACAAAATATATCTTAGTAATTACGACTTACATATTACTTTACAAAAGGCAAAATTTTCGCTCTACTATTCACCTTGCATGTTTTGATTTCTCACTACTCCCCACTCAAAAAGATTATTAAATAGCTGGAAGATTTTAAGATATCAGAAGTAAACACTTCTTCAGGCTCTGTATGGAAGATCCTGATCACACTTACCACCTGAACTTCTACTTTACTAAATATATAATCTCACTGATGGCTCATTTTAGTCACATGCAATAGTATTAAAGTCCTAAAATTTCTAGTAAACAAGGAATTTCCTCTAGCAACATGATGAATGGCCCCAAAACTGCCACTTATGATCACTCGACCTTTTAGGACTTCCTGTTACTTTGGTAGTGTTGTTAAAAAGGCACTCCTCTCCACCCAGCCTCAGGGGAACTCAGGCAGACAGACTCTCACTATTAAAAGACTCCTGGGGGACTTTCTGGGTGTCTCAGCTGCTCATCTTCCCTGATCTTGTCCTCCCTAATGCAGCACAGGAAATAATGAACTTGTGGATGTAAATTTATTCTCTGTTAATAATAAGCTAACCTAGGGATGATTCTGTTTGCAGAACCCCAAACAGATTTACCCCAAACAGATGTTCTGACAGTCGTTCTTTCAGGACCAGACTTTGCAATCTCCTTGATTTATTTGTTTTGTTTTGTTTTCAAGTGAGAAGAAAAAAAAAAAAAGGCCCACTGAAGTCATTTTTTTTTTGGCTAAAGTCACAGTGTTCAGAATAATTGAAGAGTTTCTTTGGTTTTAGACTCCAAATAATAGGAATAGAATGTAGAATATGATGTTTGTATCCCTGCAAAGAACCATCATTGTACATTTTTTTTTTGTCCAAATGATGCTGCTACCTATTCCCATAGGCAATTTCTGATCAATAGAGTTAGAATTTAAGAAAAGAAAATCTAGATCTGAAATGCCTGGATTCAAACCCAGATAATAGCAATATATTGGCCATAATCATATTTTATCCAATGGAGGCTTGAAAGCATCCCAGTACAATTTCTGGGAACAAAAAAATGGATACAATATGGGCCTGGCATTTACAGTATTAATATCTCCCAGCATGATTGTGTCTGATCCAGGAACCCGCTCTTAGAGATCTAATTCTGCCAATAAGTATCTGGATGCCCTCACCAAGTCCCTTAATTTCTCCAAATCTCCATTTTATCATCTGTATGAGAGTGAGACATTCTCTAAAGTTTTCATTTGCTCAAAATCCTATGACTGGTTTCCTCTTTGCTGAATGTTGGTAGTTCTATATGCCCATGAGTTGTCTGAAGCAAAACGAAATGATTTTAGAATTGAAATCACTTTGAGCTCCAGGAACTACATTTTTTCCAAAGTCAAAGGCGAGCTGGCCTCTTCACTCAATTATCAGAAAGTAATTGGGGTGAGAGTTAATACATTCAAACAGAAGGAAGAAGGTATTCTGGTTGGCTTGCCAGCTTACTCTCCATCTCAAGGAAAGTGAATATAATGCATGTTGGAATATGCATTTGCCAACCAGATTGGTTTTCTTCGGAGACGTGCACGGGCCTCAGATACACCAGTCAGTAGACAACAGGTTGTTACCCTAGCGACGCCCATAATCAGCTGCCTACTTCTTCCTCAAGTCCAACATGGAAATCAATGTGATGAGTGATTTAGTAAAAACACACAGACAACAAACCTCCTTTTTTTTAATCCCTGGGGGGAAAAAACAACAACAGGAACTTTTATATGAAAAAACTGTTTTGTAAATTTCCCACTATGAAACAAACTTCCAGATTTCATTAGCATTGAATTTGGTCTTGGTGCACGTGTTCCCACCCCCTTAGAGGCATTTAATCTCTCAGGGTCAAGTACCTTCAAATAGCTGCTATCTCAATTTGTAATAAAAGACACTTTGTTTTTAGTAGAAGAAAAATTCTGCTATAAATCCCTCTCCTGTCGACAGGCAGAACATCTTTAGAAAATGAGAGAAAGATGCCCAAGCGGTCCTCTCTAAAAAACCAAAAAAACCCAAAAATCTGATTCTATTATTCTCTATAGCTACAGGTCTGTAACAAGTTCATTTCTGAACAACAACAACAACAAATGGGGGAGGGGTCCATGGAATGAAATTATACAAAGTTGTTCCCTGTTTTTGAAGATGGTAATACATTTAATAAATAGGCAATGAGCTTGATGAGCAAACTTGTATAAAAGACCTGCTTTGTGCTAGTCACAGTTCTGGACTTTACAAAGACACAAGAACACATGAAGTATCATAGTCCCCTTGGGGTTCATTACAAAACTCTCACTATTTTCATAGATGTTTGAGGATTATCATGATTTTAAAAAAATGCTTACTGATACCAAGATTCCAATACTGTGTGCCTAGAAGAGGGGTGATACATAGGATATCTATCTGTAATATATAATGGTATACTGTAGAAACATGTGATACTGGTAGATATGGATCTACTTGTAAGTGATGGGACGAGACGAAAAAACACGCGGGCTTAGGGTTAAAGATGACACCGAAAAGGAGTTCAGTGTGGCACATGGCAAGATGACCATACATCTTCAAGCATAGAATATCCTGGATGTGGCTGGGGATCCCTTCCCAAAAGGAGGCATCTATATGATAACACTTTACCCTGTTTATGAAGAGAACTAGAAATGGCAGGTGTGGCTTGAATGACCTACTGAGTCCCTATTGGTTATTGACCAAAGAAATTCCTATTATTAGAGACATCCACTCATAGTGAGGAAGGAAAAGATGGGGGTGGGGAGGAGAAAAACAATACACAACAAGGTGAGAAAAAAGAAACTGCTAGGCTGTGCTCTCTGTGCTCTAATCCCTGAGTCAGGGGTGGAGACGGATGAAACGGACACATCCTCTCCCCGAGACTTGCCTAATGTAGCATGATCCAGTTGCACGTCTTTTCCAGCAAAATCGTCTATTAAGGTTTTTTGACATGAGCCTCCTCATTGCCCTGAAATCCGAAGAATTCAATGGACTGATTCTTTGTCATCTGGTTGAACCCCACTGAGAGAAAAACTCGCCTGGGAGGCTGTAGATGCCACTGTCAGCCTCACCCATACTCATCAAAGGTGAATACTTTGGCTCATTGACTTTTTCTAAGGAAGTGACATTCCTATTTAGTATTGACTTACTTGCAGTTTTCATGGAAAGCATTAAGGACACCTGTCCAAAGTTTGTACATAGAGAAAAGTGACACACTGAAAATTAATAATGACAGGCAGAAATTAATAATGAAAAGGAAGAAAAGGAAAAAAAATCAAGGTTTACTCGGATTTGGCTTTTGGTAGGCCTCTCCATAGTGCTATTCAATAGATATTGTTTATACAGCCTTTGCTCATCCAAATAAATGAATACTTGGATTTAAAAGGATGACAGATGGGGTGGTGGTCTCTTTTATATTTTGAAAATAAATTAATGGCAGCATTTTTCTAAAGAAAGACCTCATTTTTTGCTTAAATTATTCGATGTACAAAAACTCATGTACCTTCAACGTTTTAGGAATAGATTTACTCATGCTGTATTGATATATCACAGACCACAAGTGCCAGTGGCATGCCAGTATATGTAAGTTGTATCTGCACAGGCCACTCTGCATAGAAATTCTTCAAGCTACCTCCAGCTAGAAGTTGACTAAATAAATAACGGTGAGGAAACTCTTGGAGAAAAACCAAATGTTTAGGGATTAGAGAGGAGGTTATAAATATCACATTTTATGGCTGTCTTACTAAAATGTATCACCATGCCCAGTTTAGCTATTTATAGTTATTTTAATAACACTGAAAGTGTTGTCTTTTGTTTCTGCTACTTGCAAATCAACTACTCTGTTCTCTTCAAATAATAGTAATGATAACCATTTAGTGTTTTCCCAGGCTCTCAGCTACCTAATGAACATGTCCTATCTCATAATGCTCATCATAAGCCTGTAATGTTGGTAATATTATACAAATGAAGAAACTAAGGAAGAGAGAAATTATATAATTTGCCCAATATCATGCAGTAGTAAACAGGCAGTTTGGCTCCAGAACTCCCTTTTAAACAGAACACCATCCTTCACTACCTGACCACATCTGTTGATTTAAATATAGAATCTGTAGTTTGTCACTTATAACTCTTTAAGCCTTACTTTAGTTGACCCTTCCAGATTTATCTCTTTTATTTCAAAACTTCTCCACACACATCCCAGACTCTGGCCAACCACGACTGGCCATTTCCCCAGACATCCTGAACTTTCCCATTTCATAACTTTACTGTCAATTTAAAATGCAGTCACTTGTTAAGGGCAGAGGGAAAAGTGAAACCATTTTAAAATATATACAGATATATAATAATTACTAAGGCTAACATTTATTGACCAATTACTATTTGTCAAGAGCTGTATTAATCCATTTACATGAATATATAATGGATTCAATTCCATGTAATAACACATAATACAAATTGTCATGCCGATGTCACAGAAGAGGAAACCAGGTCTTAGGGAAGTTAAATATACTGTCCAAAACAACCCAGCTGATAAGTAGCAGAGTCAACGACCTGAACTCCAAGTCTCTAATGAGCAAGATTTTAACCAAACATTCTAGGCTGCATCTATTCTAAATTCTAATTTTCATTATAGTTGTTTGACAGTAAGTTTTATATCTCCCTGCTAAACTGCATACTTCTTGGAACAAAGGCTAGGTTTCACATATCCAACCCCTCCCTTAGCCCTAAACACACACACAAATTTCTGAGCACGATAATAAGCAAGGCAAACTAAGCAAGTGAAGTAAGGAAAGGCAAAGAATTCCAAAGAAAAGTGTCAACTGCGTGACTTCTGGGCTATGGAATCCTTGGGAACAATCTGCCTCCCCTGCCCCTTGAAGTATCACACCTGTTAAATGGGCATTATTTTTGCCCCTGGGTACATTGACATGGAAGCGGATTATTGCAGAAAAAGCCAATATGCAGTGGGTCCTCTTCTGGATGGCTCTGCCAGAAGTATCCCCAGGTAGAAATGAGTCACAGCCCCTCACCTTGCTATGAATGCTGTGTAAGTGTTGTGGTTTGTGAACACACAGGAACCAACCATTAATTCAGGCTTCTCAGAGATTACAAAGCCCCCAGAGACTGTAAAATCAGGTAAAAATTTTGAAAGGAGCACGTTCTCTGGGAGGTTTTTGTATCCCCAGTTATATTCCCAGCAGTCTGAAAAATATGTATGTGAATTAAAGAAAGTTATTTAAAAATTCCAGAACCAGAAGATATTAATAAATCTGATTTTGGTTCTAAAATGGGCAAAGATTCTAGTCAGCAAAATTTGAGACCACTTCTAATTTTATCTGACCCATTTGGTTACACGCTGCTCCTTGTGACAATATCAGTGCCCAGGGTATTATAGAGAACTAGCAAGGTGTGTAGAAAGAATGCAGGACTCAAAGTCAAGAGACATGGATTCAAGGTCAGATCAGACTGTCACTTAAAAGCAGAGCAAGCTGGTCCCTTGAGCCTCATTTTCATATGTAAATTGGAGATGGTTTGACCTATTGACTTTGTATTCTTAGTACAAAAACCCCCATGAAATACTTCGCAGTTTGTAAGGTCTACAACATAAAATGCATTAATCAGTGGAGGGTTGTAGCCAACATAAAGACAATATGTGATACATGTTTTCTATTTGATTATAAGAGAGAATATGGGGCAGCTGGGTGGCTCAACCATTAAGCGTCTGCCTTTGGCTCAGATCATGATCCCAGAGCCCTGGGATCTAGCCCCACATTGGGCTCCCTGCTCGTGGAGGACTGCTTCTCCCTCTCACGCTCCCCTTGCTTGTGTTCCCTCTCTCACTGTCTCTCTCTGTCAAATAAATAAATAAAATCTCGGGGGAAAAAAAAAAGAGAACAGAGTTTTTTTCTCTCTACCCCCTCCTTTTCTTCCTAACTCTATTCACTTAACATATTTACTGGCCTAATATGTGCCAGACATTGTATTAGGTGCTGGGAATACAGTAGCAAACTAGTCAGATAAGATACCTTGTGGTTGGGGGGGGGCAATCAATGCATGTGTAAATAAATAAATGAATAATTTCTGAGGAAGAGAAGCACTATGGAGATAATGATAAGTATTATAAAAGAACTGTTTGAGGAGGAAACACATAGTCTGCAATCTAAATGATCACAAAGAGTCTCTGGTATGGAAGAAAAAGAAAAAGTGAGAAGAATATTCCAGAAAGAGAGAACAGCAACTGCAAGTCCCTGAGGCTGAAATGATCTTGGCATGTTTGAAAGACAGAATCAAGGCCCCTATATTAGTAGCATAAAGAATGAAGAAGAGGGTATTACAAGATACATTGAACAGGTAATACATGTAGGAACGGCATTGGAGACTGGCAAAGAATTAGATTTTATCCTAAATGCAGTGGAAGCCATTAGATAGTTTTAAGCAGGAGAGTGACTTAATCTGCTTTGCATGGTCAAGATCTTTGATAAAATCAAGTAAAGAGTTAGAGTCTTTAAATATTAAAACATTGAGTTTTTTGTTAAGAGAGGCAGGCAATATTTAGCTTTTAAAAAGTGGAGATTTCCATGGTGCAGATTAATAGACATCTCAATCTCAACATTCCAAAATTGAGATTTCTCTCTAGTAGTCTTCCTCTTTCAGAAATGGTCATTAAATTCTTCTAGCTTTGGAACAAAAAACATGAAGTCATCTTGGATTCATCCAATTCATCAGCAAAGCTGGAGGCTATTTCTCACCTTCTTCATTGCTAGTACCAAGGCCCAAGTCATATCACCCTGTGCAAATAATCGCAACGGCCTCCTAGCCAGCCTCCCTGCTTTCAACCTTGTCTCTCTGCAGGTTGTTTTCAACACAGCTGTCAGAGGGAGTCTGTTAACACGAAAGTCAGATGATACTATTTCTCTGTCCAAAACCTTCCATTGCTCTCTCATCTCAGAATCCAAATCAAGGTCCTCACAATGTCATACAAGACTTGCCTCTCTGTCTGCCTTTCCTGCCAAGTTCCTGCTTCAGCCAAAGTGGCCTTCTTGCTGCTCCTTGAACACTCATGCCTACTCCACCTCAGGCCTTTGCTCTTCCTGGCCCTTCTGCATAAAATACATTCTGTGGATGTCCATAAGGATTTCTCATTTGCCTGTTTCAGGACTTTACTGAAATCCCATCTTCTCACTGAGGTCATCTTCAGCTACCCTCTCTAAAATGGCACCACTGCCCCCAACACTCCCTTTCTCCATTCTGAGCTTTATGCTTTTCCGTAGTACTTACTCACCTCCACCATACAATAGATTCCAGTTATTTCTTTGGCTCAAACTAGAATATGATTCTCCAAACTAAAATGTAAGCTCTGTAACAGCAAGATTGTTGGTCTGTTTTATTCATTGCTGTGTTCCCAATACTACGTAGTAGGAGCTCAATAAATATTTATGCCCCAGATGAAGAATCTGAAATTCACAAGTCTCCTCCTGAGGTCAGTCATTAGCATGGAAATAGCCCAGGCCCCATTCTCCAGACCCAAGCTGGAACCCTGGATGGATTGGGAGAGGGGCAGTAGGCAAAAAAGATGGCAGGAAAATTAGAGAAGTGTTAGGAAGGCCTGTGAGAGAAGGCACTCTTGGATGCCCTTGACAACAACACTGACTTGGTAAGGAAATAGGGCCATGTAATTCAACGTCTTCTAGACTTTAAGTACGTTCATGATCAGTAAGATTGGTTTGTTTTTATTGATTTGCTGGTAATATATATATATATATATATATATATATATATATATAAATTATCCTGTGACAGAGGTAATAACACTAATCATAATCATGGTAATAATGGCTAGAATTTATTGAAAACTGTTGCAGTTATCACTAATAACTAACTAACCCACAATCAGCTTAAAACAGCCATTTATTCATATTCATAGATTCTACAAGTCAATTCAAATGGCATAGCGAGAAAATTTTTTCCATGCTTCATAATGGCTGGAGCCTCGGCTAGGAAAACTTGATTGCTCGGAACTGAAATCAAGTGAGGGTGTCTTTATTTACACAACTGGCAGTCAGTGCTGGCTGTTGGCTGGGACCTCAACTAGAACTTTTGACCAGGCACCTACTTGTGGTCTGTCCATGTGCCTGGGCTTCCCTAGGGTAAGCAGCAGGCCTTTTCCATGGTAACTCAGTGCTCCAAGAGGGAGTATCCCAGCATACAAGGCAGAAGCTGCAGTGCCTTTCATGACCAGCCTTGGAAGTCACAAAGCATCATTTCCACCGTATTCTGGGTCCAAATCAATCGGAAGCCACAGAGAGGACATGAACCCCACCTCTTGATGTCAGAGTAGCTGATCACATTGTAAAAGGACATAGGGGATGAGAGATATTGTTGCAGTCACCTATAGAAACTCACAGAAACTATGATAAGCATTTTACATAATTATCTAATTTAATTCTCATAGTATCCCAAGTTAGATAGTCAGATTATCTCAAATTTAAAGTAAAAGAAAACTGAACAGCAGAAAGTTCAATGTCTTGCTCGAGATCACATTGTGGAGATCTGGTGTTGCTGAAAGCCAGGTGAATGTATAACTAACTCCCGAGTTCGTGCTGTAACTGATATATCTTCCCCAGGGCCAGGGGAGTCTCAATAAACAAAGTGATGTGGGTTGGGGCAATAATGCAGAAATCAAAGGGACTGAAAAGGGGAGATGAGTAGGAAAAGAAAAAGAAAATCAGTAGGGGCTAGGGCACAATGAATGTACCTGGTCAATGTTCAATTATCATTTAGTGATTTGATTTATTTTACTTAACAGGATATGGAAACAGCATAGACAATCCAAATCCTCCTATTCTTCCTAAGTTAACACAAATCAAATACTTAAAATTTAATTAAAAATTCAAGCACCATCAAAGTTCCATACTAACCATTTCATTCCATTATATTTTAAACATTTTGAAGAAAAAATCTGATTATTTGAATGTTCTCAATATTTTGCTCTTTAAATGTTAGTGGATGTAACTCAATGCCAAATTTGGCTTGATTTTATCCTAATGACTTCTGCAAAATAGCTATCATTTATTCACTAAGCAAATGGAAGTAATCTGATGATTTTTTAATGCTACCTGGAATTATAGTCAGTGCCTTTTCGATAATGTACTCCTGGGCATAAACTTAAGATCCTGCTTTGTATTGAAAAGTTCACATTAAAACTCTTCTCTGTGAACATAATAGTAGAAAACAGAAGATCAACCAGCTGATAGGTAGCCTGCTGGAGACCATCTCTCTGCTCATATGTCACCTGATCTCTGGAATACAGCATCCCCATAATTCCACTCCCCAGCACACTTCGACAGCTCCCCTAATGTCCTTGCAACCAAGAGCAGAATACTCACCATGGCCACAAAGCCCCTCACCTGATGTCCCACTTCCTTGTTGCCTCTATCTTCCAGATATTCTGAATTTCTTTAATGTCTTTGAACATGTCAGTCTTCCTCTCACCTCAGGACTTTTGCAGATGGTGGTTCTTTGAAATGTTCTTACTTCCTCCATACATCTTGCCAACCCTATACTCTAAGTCTCATAGCAACCATCACTTGCTTGAGGAAGTTTTCCCAGATCTTTCTGACCAGGTCAAACCCTCCATCCCCTCAAATATGCTCTTAAAGTTATAGTCCTTTCCTTCAAGGTATCCATGACAGTGTGACTTCACATGTATTTTAGTGTGATTCTCTGATTAGTTTCTATCCCTCTCAGTAGACTGTAAGTGCCTCAAGGACAAAGACTATGTGCATATTTGCTCTGCAATCCCCAGCATCCAGCACAGTGCCAGGCCTGTTACTCAGTAAATTACATGTTAAATAAGTAAATGGAGGAACAAGTGTTAAAATAAATAAAAAATTATAATTCAGGTTTTTGAGGGTCTCAACCAGCTTTCTTAAAAGAATCATTAAAATCTTCCCATATCCAGAGCTTTCTAATCTTATTATCTCCATAGTCCATAATCTGATGGTAAGCGAAAACATTAATAATGCATAATTCACACACAATTTTCACTTTTAAGGAGTTTCACATTAATTACTACATTTCATTTGACTTACAGATAAAGAATATGAAGCTCAAAATGCCTCAAAGACACAAAGTCAGAATTCTAATCATACCACCACGACTCCTGGCAGATCTAAAAAAGGAAGGTGAGGAACTGGAAATTGGGTCCACTTCTGAAGACCTGTTGGGAAAGATATTTGAAAATAGAAGTATTTCTTAAACCCCAAACAAAAACACAGATTTAATTTATTAAAGGGGTTAGCTTGTTAAAGTTGAGATAGATTGGGTCATGTATCTATCTGGCCAGAGACTATACCTGATAGGGAAGTATAAAAGTAGAAAAGAGGGGCTCCTGGGTGGCTCAATCAGTTAAGCATCTGACTCTTGATTTCAGCTCAAGTCATGGTCTCAGGGCCGTGAGGTCAAGGCCCATGTCGGGCACCATGCTCAGTGAGGAGTCTACTTGAGATTCTCTCTATCCCTCTGCCCTCCCTCTGCTGATGTGCTCTCTCTCTCTCTCTCTCTCTCAAAAAAACAAAAAAACAAAAAAACCAAAAAACCAAAAAACCAAAAAACAAAACAAAACAAAAAAAACACCCTACCAAAAAAAGGAGAAAAGAAGACTATCAGGTCAATTCCATGGCTTAGAGAGCAACTGTCACCAGTTTCTCCTTCATGTATCTGTTTTGTGCTTATTATTTATATTGTACAAGCAACTAACTTATAGGTTCTGCTATTCCTGATTTGCCTATACAATACAATTTAGCATTCCATTATCCACCTGGCTCTCAATGTTTCCTGTGAATACTCTTAGTCTCACAACAAAAACAAAAATTGTAAGAACTGTATTTAAGCACAACTCAGTGCTCCACACACAAGGGTCTTAAAGATCATTTGACCCAAAACATCTTTTACAGACTTCATTGAGTACAGTCAATCCCAAAAGAGATGACCAAGAAGCTGAGTACAGATTTTGATACTGTTGAGTTAGAAAGACAAAAATTGGAGTCCTAATTCCACTAAGGTTGAGGAGTCCTGGAAACTCTCCATGCTTTGCTTTGGGTACCTTAAAGACCCATATGCCATAAATACATCAATCTTCACCATGGTAGAAGCCCTGATTCAAATCATCTGAATCCTTGAATTTGAGTTAAGGTAATCCAGGACTTCTATTGGCTCTAGCCTCCTACTAGAAACAAAATCCTCTCTGGAGGAATACCATCTTAGAGCTCATTTTACCCTGGTATTTTTTTCAGATACAGTGTCTTGAGTTCAATAAAAACCCAATCAAGCCCAAGAAGAAATAAGAGAAAGGGATGACAAACCAAGAGGGAAAAACAGACAAGATCAACAGACTCATATGGCATCCGAATGATAGTATCATGAGATACAGACTATGTTTAATATGCTCCAAGAGATGATATACATAATTGAGAATTCTGATAGGGAACTGGAAACTATCTAAAAACCAAGTGGAAAAACATATAACTGGAAAATACGATAATCAAAATTAAGAACCCAAAGAAGGTTTTTAATAGTTCGGTAAACCTAGCTAAAGAATTAGTGAACATAGGTCAGGAGAAAATATCCAGGAAGAAACATGCAGAAACAAAGGGATTTTTTTAGAAATAGAGAAGAACCAAAACAATATGATCATACTGCGTTTTTAAAAAATAACCTCACTGGGGCGCCTGGGTGGCTTAGTTGGTTAAGCAGCTGCCTTCGGCTCAGGTCATGATCCCAGGGTCCTGGGATCAAGTTCCACTTTGGGATTGAGCCCCACGTCAGGCTCCCTGCTCAGCAGAGAGCCTGCTTCTCTCTCTCCCCCTGCCTGCTGCTCTGCCTACTTGTGCTCTCTCCCTATCTCTCTGTCAAATAAATAAATAAAATCTTTTTTAAAAAATATAACTTCACTGAAGAGGGTGGAGGGAAAAGGTGCTGACCTAAGTAACTCTGGAAATGAAGGGAGAGGTCTGTAAGGTCTGTAAGACCAAAAGTTAAGGGAAACATACATAAGCACAGTTCTCTAGTTGGTAAAGTTGTGTCCCATGGGGTACAGGTTAACAATTCTGAATTTACTACACATGCATACCAGAACTGAACAGTGAAGTAAGTGGACAGCAGATAGGAACTGGTTTCTCACTGTTAGAGAGAGAGTTTACAGATAAGCAAGGGGAGGAAGCTAGAATGATCCACATAGTAATAGATTAGAGAACCAGAGTCATCAAAATGAATTCATATTTAGCTTAATATAGTTATAGATGGTAACACAATCTGCATAATATTTACACGAATACCATATAACATTTATAGGTATGTATACATATGTGGTTAGTATACACATGTCAGACTAGAAGCAATGTCACCCAAGTAGCAATAAGCACACCAAGCACACAGATCTTGATTTTTAACACCATTATCCAATATAAGAAACCAGGCCTCTTCATAGAAATGGTTGATCCTGGGACTGGAATAGGAAATATTCAAAATAAGCCTGGGAAGAATCTATAGTACTCCAAAATAATGAAGTTCACACACACACACACACACACACACACAGAAATACACAAAAAACCCACAAGGATGGTGGTATGTCAAAGGAACCCAAAAGCCAAATAAAAGAGTTCCCAAGGGCCAAAGCTGGGAGAAATTGAATAACAAACTAAATAAAGTATAATGCAAAGTTGCGTTATAACTCCAAGTACAAAATAAATGTCCACAACATAAATAAATGATTGAATAAAGAAATAAATGAGAAAGAAGAGACAAATCTCCTGTGCAGAAGAATTCCAAATAATTTATGTAGATATTCTTCCCTTGAGGAGAAGCATAACTCTTTACTCCTTAAGTCTGGGCTATGCACAGTGACTTCTTTTCAAAGAATACAGTGTGGAAAAGGCAAAAATAGCTTAACTTTATAGTGGAGAAACCTGATAACTGCAAAAATTAGCCAAATGATCAAGGTCAAGATCAGAGTGATAAGTCATGTTGATTGTGTGTACTCTTGAGATAGCATGACAAAAATGGCAGGTTACCTCTGTGGACTTTCTCCCAAAACTCCACAGCCCTAACCTAATCATGAGAAAAGTATCAGCCAGGAGGAGCCTAAGGAAATGAGATGACCAAATGTAATCTGGAATCCTAGAACAGAATAAGAACACTAGGTAAAAAGCAAGGGAATCTTAATAAATGATGAACTTCAGTTAATAATAATGTATCAATATTGGTTCATTCATAAATGTGGACTGTATAAATAATTATAATGTCTGAAGAGATTTCACATACATGTAGAATTAAAATATGTGACAATAGCTGAATATTAGATGGGAAAGTGACAAATGCATTACGTAGGGGAAAGTTATTATCTGTTTTATATTATTTATCTAATAAGAATAATGACGATGATGCTAATATGCTATTATGGTGAAATGCCTATCATTTTCTATGAAAAGTCATCTGCTAAGAACTGTATTGTTTTATAGACAAGACTAACATGAGTCCTGTCTCTGAACTACAATGTTGGTACATGGTCCCTAGGTAAGTAAGGAGTTCCTGGTCTTGGAAGTACAAGCAGTGCATCTTGCTTTAATATCTTTTAATACTTAAAATAGCAACCTTATAAAACATAAAACACATTTTTAAAAATGTGTTCCCTTTAAAAAAAAACTCTTTAGATTATCAGTTCTTCTGAATTTATAAATTTCAACCTACAAATAATCTTTAGAGAAAGTGGGTAAGGTGGGATACAGTTATATACTGTTCCTCCCAAGAGCACAATGAAAACCTTAAATTCTCAACTGCAACATGGTTGCTGTATCATATCATAGAAGTGGCACCAGCTAAATGAAGCAAGACAGTGAAATGAGATTCTTTTCACGTTTCATAGAACACAGGGATTTGTGGGGGGTTTTCATAGGGGGTAAATACTGAATGTAATATTTCAATCACACCCGAAAGAACACGAGTTAATATTTCATAGCTACTTAATCCACCCATTCAGAAATGGTAATACAAATGTTCAAATATTTATGCTTCGTAGGCAAAACATGGTGCCCTGAATTATTGTATTGTGCTCTCTTATGCCACTGACTTACAATTCATTTCAGATCAGGTAACCAGAAAATCACTGTATTCAACAGGGGAGCACTAGTGATAAAGTCTTTATACTCACAATCCTTTCATTTTTATTCACACACAAGAATTACTTGCCTCCTTGAATAAAATTAAAACATTCACAAAGTCAGTGATTAAGAAAGGTATTAGTGTAAAAAATAGTGTGCCTTTAATTGACCTGATTGCAATTTCCTATCTACTTTGTGTGTAAAATTCAAAGGCTCTTGTGAAAAGAGTGCTTCTACTGAAATATCCTGTTATTCCCAGACATGAGTGCCTTTAATATAATCTTTCCACCTCAACCATAATGAAAGTTGCATGTCGGGTTTTCAACCCCATCCTTTAATGTTCCCAAAAAGTGTTTTGAGAACATGAGTAAGGTCAGAGAGGAACTGCATTATTTGGAATGCTTTTTACTCATTTAATACCCTTCTTTCTACTATCACTATCCCCAGGCTATCAAGGCAGAAAATCAAGTTCAGACAACAGCTTAGACCCTACAGAGTGAATGTCAAGGTTAAGAGGACGTCAAGCACCATGCATGACTTGACAGAGGAATCCCTCCTCTTCTACACTGTAGCAACTTCGAAGTGTGGAGGGTGAGGTAGGGGAGCAGAGCTCATCACTTCCCACGTCCAACGCCTGTACCCCAACCCAATTCTGTTCTTTTCAGAGATACATTTCCTCTTCTATCTCCTCACTGGCCTAAACAATCTAGCAGCATTGAGGGACATTTTAAAACCATATATTGTCATCAAGTACCCCTGGACATGAGGCATACCTCTCATGTCACATCACCTCTCGGGTATCCTTTCCACGAATGCATAATCCCAATCTAATCGTAAGAAAACATCAGACAAACACAAACGGAGACACATGAGACAAAATAACTGGCCAATAATCTTCAAAAGTGTCAAGGTTCCAGGGGTGCCTTAGTGGGTCAGTTGGTTAAGCCTCTGACTCTTGATTTGGGCTCAGGTCATGGGATCAAGCCTGGGTCGTCGGGCTTTGCACTGAGTGTGGAGCCTACTTAAGATTCTCTCTCTCTCTCTCTCCCTCTGCCACTCCCTACCCTGACTTGTGTGCATGCGCACACACTCTCTCTCTAATTTAAAGAAAAAGTATCAAGGTTCCAAAAGACAAGGACAGGCTGAAGCACTATCACAGACCGGAGGAGACTCCGGAGACATGGCGACTAATGCACTGTTGCAACCCAGACTGGATCTTAGAACAAAAGAAGGACGTTAGGGGAAAACTGGTGAAATCCTACTAAGTCCTGTACATCAGCTAATTGTATTGTACTAAGGTTAATGTCTTAGTTTTGATACATGTTCTATGATTATGTAAAATGTTAAAAAAAAGCTGAGTGAAGGGTACTGAGACTTTTTTTAAAAACTATTTTATTAGATGTAAATTATCGCAAAATTTAAAAATTAACTATTAGAAAGACAAAGGAAAAAAAAGTCACCATATATTGTGATAAGGAAAGAAGGAAGAGAAGAAGGGATAAAAGAAAGAAGGAAGGAGGAAGGGAGGGAGGGAGGGAGGGAGGGAGGGAGGGAGGGAGGGAGGGAGGGAGGGAGGGAGGGAAGGAAGGGAGGGCGGAAGGAAGATTCTCAATTAAAGAGATATTCAGGAAGTTTGAAAAATGCTGACAAATTCCTCAGTGGATATGAGTCATTCATTTGAAACCTTTCCAATGCATACAGAGTCAGAAGGTGACATAATATGGTGGTTAATAACACAGACTTTAGGACAAGATATAGCTTAGTTTAAGACTTGGCTTGATCACTTATTAGCATTGTCTCTAATGACACATTACTTTATCCTCTGAAACTAGGTTTTCTCATATGTAAAATAAGGATGTGACTAGTACCAACTTCATAGGATTTTTATGAAGATAAAATGGAGCCATACACATAAAGCTCTTAGCACATGTCTGGCATATAGAAAGCACTTAATAAATGGAAGCCATTAATATTAGCACAGAAACTGGCACTAAAGATTAATAATTCCCTCATTCCATTCAGCCTTATCCAATCTTGCCCATTCTCTAAGCGCCAGTGGAAACTCAATGTCTTTATAAAGACTACGATAAGTTCTCTAACCCATTTTGTTTATGATGTACTATGTACTGTGTAGTTATCATTCATTATTATTTTATGCGTGGTGGTCATAGTCCATCAATTAGACTATATGACCCTTGATGATAAAGACCACCTTGTTCCTTCTTATATTTTCCTTGGCATCAGTGTCGAGTACATAGTAGGTATTCAAAAAGACAAGCAAGTTTATGATTATGCTATTTTAAAATGTTTCTCAGGGAATCTGGTACCACCATGGATTTAATCACTGGGAATTTAGAGTCCTGTCAAAACAGGAGTTGAGGAGGTAAACATATCCTCAAAAGCCCTTTAAAGAAGAAATAAAAAGTCTTTCAGAATCTTCTTCACTCCAAATGCAAACTAAATTAGATTCTTCACTACTATCTCTGGGGTTTATGTCATGTGTTTTTCTCTTGTAAAGAAGGCACTTTCAGATAAAGTCTCTCAGGGACTTCCACAAACACATTTCTTTAGCTGAAAACCATTCTCCCAGGAAATTCACCCAAAATTCTTAATAATTTCCACATTCAGATACCATGACCACAGACAACACCAGGAAGAGAAACATCATTTCTTCAAACAATTCCCTTATGTAGCATTACGGTTTCTTAAGTGCTTTTAAGTGTTTTGTTTTAATTGATTCTCATAAAAACTCTGAGAGGCTGTCTAGAAAGTATTATTATCCCCAGTTTGCAGATAAGACAACTGAGGCCCAGACTTGCCAAAAATCACACAATTAGGAAGTTGCAATTATAGGTCTCTTGTCTCATTCATCGAGCATTTATTGAGCGTTTCCCATAGGCTTTCCTGCACTGTTTGCTCCCTCAGCTCACATGCCCACTTCTGTCATAGCGTTGTGCTCATCATGAAGGATTACAATCATCTACTTAATTGTCTGAGTCCTCCCCTGGACTACAAGCTTCTTTCAGGCAAGCATTTGTCTTGCCCCAGCTCTATTCCTAGTACCCAGCGCCAAGAAGACACTCAATAAAGCACTTGTGGAATAGATGAATGGGGACAACTAAAAAAAATGGTGCTAAAGGATATGCCAAAAAGAGCTCAAATTAATTGTTTTGGATGAATGCAAATGACATCATCACTTTTGCAGATCTTCTCACCTTATAACCCAGTTCTTCCCAACAGAGAGACTGGCTTTTGGGATATAACACAGTGCACTCTCGGGGAAGGAGAGAAGACAGTAAGACTAAGTGGTCATTGGAGAAGCATGAAATGAAGTCTGGTTACTATAGTACTCTCTGTAAAAGCTTGTTTTATCTAAATAAGTTGTAATCCTGACTTTGTCATACTCCCTAGGCAACTCTCACTTCTTCCAAAGAAAAGGATAGAAGTGACAACTTTTGATTTGGAGTTACCAAACTAAAGGGAATTAATGTTCCTAAATGAAAGTAAGACAAGCTCACTGACTCCCAGGATGGCGGAATACTGGAAGAGATTCCTAAGGGATTGAAAAATCAGCCCCTGAAAATCTTCTATGTGACATATTCGCCTTCCTGAGCTTTTTTCAGCTACAGCAGCCTATGTCTTACTTCTCTTCCTGTCCTACATTCTACATCAACATTACTGCTCCTACCTCCTTCATTGCAACATCTCCTTCTTTCAATTCATAGCTATTTGGTTGCACAAGCCCTACCTTCAGATCAGAACCATGAAACATTTGAGGCACTTGTGGTTTTTCAGAAAGTTGGCAGAGAGTTTGTTCTCCATAGTGATGGCATCAATTTCCCCATGTGGGAAAAACGCCAGTCGCTAGTAACAGTATGTGATGCTAAGCACCCCGAGTGGTTCCAGGAGGCTGTGTGGTGTCTGAAAAGAGCACCAAATAGGAATTCGAAGACACAGTTCTGGCCTTGACTCTTACAAACACTTCAACACGACCTTGGATAAATCACCCAGTTTCTCTGATGCTCTGTTTTATTTTCTCATCTCTAAAGTCAGCATGGGCCCTTCTAGATCCTGTGTGCTAAGTTCTGCTGTGCTACTGACAACTTGTACTGGGGATGGAGAAGGGTGGGGGTATGTGATTAGGAAATCTTGACAACCAAAGAGCTTTTTCTTTCAGACTAATTAACAGTGTGGACTGTTTTTTTCTCTTGTTCCAGAAAAACTGGAAGACAAATAGAACAGGTTTGGGGAGACAATCTGGGTCAACATGGAAGGAAATATGTATTAGTTAAAATCAAAGGCGTTGCCCACAGAAGAATAAAGAATAAGAGAAGTCATTTGTAATCACTAAAAAAACAGAAAGTCACTAAAGAAAAAATATGCATAGTAATTTATATTTAACCTGCTCTAAATAAAAATAACCAACAGATAAGTTCACTGTTTGGACCATCTGTATCTGATAAGCGTAAGTTTAAATCCTGGCACCATCTGCTCAACTGGAATTTAATACCGTATCAATCTGCCAAATCACAATTATGATCGCAAGGACAGCAGCCTCGTGGCGTGTGATCTAAATAGTGACCATTCTCTAATAGGATGAGAAACCAGAGCCAGGCCAACTTGGATGGAAATTATTTTAGTGCTTTATGTTCACCCTGATTAAAACCAAATAGAGGCATGTAACTGGCGGAGCCACAAGCAGCCCAACTTTCAGAGTAGGAGAAACATTCTGAGTAGAGCTCAGAATACCCAAGAACCTAGCACTAAAGAGAAGGAACAATGAAGGCAGAGAATCAAAGTAGAGATTTAAAAGTATATCTGTCCATCTATGGAAAGTCACTCCTTACCTAACCATCTGACCTACTGTCTTAGATTAGCCATGGGGCATTTTTCAGTGGGGAGCAGGCAAGCCATTAAAACATACTCCATTACTGAGATAGTGATTGCCAGCCTGAGAGATCCTTAAATTTTCAGACTCTTAAAATTATCTCGTCCAAAAACTTTACGAGTGAGAAGAAAACTGAGTCCCACAGGATCAGGCAACTTTCCCAGGTCACCACCCAGCTAGGAGCAGAACAAATCTTTCCCCCTGAACCAATGCTTATCCCATGATGCCTCCCCCAGAGTCCCCGCAGCTAAAGACACTTACACAGATTTTCCTCTTCTTACCAAAAAGCATCATGTGATTTTCAAGCTACTCACATTGTTGCCTTTCTTAAATTTCTCCACCTATCTTACTGTATTAAAACTATGTTTCTCTAAGATAGTATCTTTCATAATTTTTAGCTCCATTTTACAAAATATGAGTTATTCATATTTTATATTATCTCTATATCACTATGGAGGAGTTATATCCATAATTTTTAAGTAAGTGTGATTATAATAGCACAATCTCTATAATACTCGATTCTAGACATACCGGACTAACCATCAGTTCCATAAAACTCCCTGGAACCATTCCTTTAAAGATCTGTGTACATGCTGTTTGCACCCACTGTTGCTTCCCCCTGAATGGCCCTCCCCTATTCCACACCCCCACCAGCCCAACTCTTGCTCATCTTTAAAGACCCAACTCGAATGTTGCCTCTTCTTCAGAGCTTTCCCTGACCTGATCCAAAAGGCAGAATTCGTTTCTCTCTCTGCATTTTATTTGTTCCTCGAATCTAGGACTTACTAATTATCTGATAATGATTTATATTTGTATTTGTGTCTCCACTAGAGTTTGAGCACCTCATGGGCAGAGACGGGGTTTTATGTATCTCCAGCATCTAACAGTGCCTGGCATGCAGGAGGGCCTAGGAAAATGTTCTGTTGTCTAATGATGTCAATGCTATAACAGTCATTGCCAAGATCTGCACCATTTTTCTTGTTCTACACTCCAGACATTAACAATGACCTTTTGGTACAAAAACTACCACAGTCAGTAAGTATTGGGTAAAGCCCATAACACCGATAAGAGTTGGGGGTACAGAGAAGGAAGGAGGATGTTCACACTCTGAGGCTATTTCAATTCTAATGGTGGGTTTTGTGTCTTTTACAATAAGAATCAGACATTAAAATGTGTCCAAAGGGCATGAGGCTCATTCCCACAGACATGAATTTTCAATAGTAAATCTAAAAATAGCTGTCTGAAGTTTAATAAGGAATAGGGAATGTTACAGTATAATTTTCTATGTAAAAAGCCAAAAAACTCATTTCAATAATAATAATATAAAAAAGTAATATTCATTGACAGCTTACCATAACCCAGGCACTTCACTAAGCACTTCCTATTCATAATTTCATTAAAACTTCTCAGCAACTCCATAAAGTAGTTACTGTTATCATTCCCATTTTATAGATGAGGAAACTGAGTCATCAAGAGTTTAGGTAACTCGTATGCCCAAAGTCAAACAAGAAATAAGTGGTAGAGTGAGGGTTTGACCCAGTCAGATGGATTCCACAGCTCCTGGTCTAGTTCAATACAAACTAGGAAAACCAAGAGCTCAGTAAATTCGCTGAAGCTCCTGTTGCTAATCAGGAGAAAGAGGACTTTAGCTTAGCCTTTCTTAGCTCTGGACAGGGAAGCTACATGCTGGTAGACACTCTAGAACCTCCAAAGAACGGGGAAACATGAGACCTATACCAACCCAAAGGAACAAATTGTGAAAAGGTTGAAATCACTTAATCCGTAGGCCACGCTTTGTGCATAAAACCAAGATTATTGCCTATGCAAAATGATTGCCCCCAAAAGCATAAACTGAGAACGTTTTATTCCATCAGCTGGGTGTGCTTGTGTACTTTCATGGGTTGGAAATTGAGCTCGGCTTTAATGAGGCTAGTGTGTATATTTCCTGGCAATTATTTATTTATTGTTCATTGGACAGCTTTTAGCTTTCATCCAAAGAGACAGTGATGTATTTCTGTTTTCATTAGGAGAGAGAGCAAAAAGCTGAGGTCCCTTTAGGGAGAGATTGGTTTCTGGCCCATCTTATTTTTGATCATAGTAATTGTTGTCTTTGGAAAAGGGGGGAGATTATAATGAGTATGGTTTATACATGTATTAACAACTTCTTAATACAGTGCATTATAGTTTGCTGAGTGTTCTCCTATAGGCATCATCTTATTTGAACCACACAACAAGCCAGTGAGGCAGGTGGATTTGTTCCCATTGTTTGCAGGAAGGCCAGACTCAGTTTGCCCAGTGGCTAGCCTTGGCTCTGTAAGCAGCACAATTGGGGTATGAAACTCTAGCCTGATTCCAAGTCTCGGATCTTCTACTAAACCAGCCACTATGTTCGCTGGTCTTTGTGGTTTGAATGAAGTTGCTTAGAAACTACCCCACTGGCTCAGCGCCTCTTATATCACCCAAACAACTTGTGATCCCTGGGATAGAGAAGAAATACGTGGTAAATATAAGTCATTCAACCAGGGCACCTGGATGGCTCAGTCGGTTAAGCGTCTGCCTTCGACCCAGATTATGATGCCAGGGGTTCTGGGATCGATCGAGCCCCATGCCAGGGTCCCCCCTCAGTAGGCAGCCTGCTTCTCCCTCTCCCCCTGCTGCTGTGCACGCTTGCTCCATCTCCCTCTCTCTCTCTAATAAATAAATAAAATATATTTTTAAAAGTGACTCACCAAGACAGCCTGGATAAAAAAAAATTAATAAAATAAAATGTGTAAAGCTTTTCTATATTACATTCTCACAAGAGAGTTAAAAATCCGAACTTTCGCTTGTGGAGTGAGGTTGGCGAGCACCAGTTTTAGAGATAAATGGCCAGAGTCTCTACTAAATAGGGAGGTTTGAAAATTCATCTGGACTTGAATTTGGAACATCCAAAGGCAACATCAGAAGCAAAAATAACTCATCTGCTTCCCGTTGCTGAGACTTGGCCGCTGGTGTGGCACCTGTTTGGCATCACATGAGTGGAGAATGTAAACGCTTCTGTACAAAAGCGAAAAACAATCCTTGAAGATTAGATTCTTTACAATAGATCATCTCCTCCTACTGTTTTTTTTTTTTAATTTTTTTTTTATTTTTTTACCTAAGCAGAAAATACTATAATTGTGTTTTAAACCTTGGAGACTTTTGTCTAATAAATACTGTGGTGTCCTAGGTGTAAAACAGATGCTGTGGAGATTCAATGGGGAGTACTCATTAGTGCGTTTTAATTCTTCCTCTTCCCCTCCCCAGCGCGGACTGCCAGAGCAGGAGAGGATTTATCAAAACCAGATAAAGCTGGCCGGCACAATTCAAACACCTGGGCAATTTTGCCTTATCTTCCTAGGTAAGCTGGGTTCTTTTGTGTTCATTATCTGTCCTGTTTCTGGAAGATCTAAAGTATAAAACAAGAAAAAGCTGGCTGTAACAATGGATTCCATTTAACGTACAAATAATGGAATAGCACAGTCCTTTGGGGACAGGACTATGATGGACAGCACCTGAAGCCATTATCACTAAACTCTTTGTTTTGTCCAATAAAACAAAAAGAGGTAGGATGGGAAAAGAAAAAAGCCCTCAGAGTAGGGCTGACATGCAAACTTCAGACATCTCTTCTTCCTTCCGTGCATCTTCCCCAAGCTTGGGAAGAAAGCCGTGATAGAGGAGACTCCCCGCAGGTCGTAAAATTCAGATGGAAACAGACTCGACCTTGATGGTATCAAGCCCTCACAATGTAGATTTCTACATAATAAAGTAATGAATTTAAAATGATAACATCAGAATTTCTTCTAAGTTGGAAGGAAAATGACAAAGATCACAGACTTCACCTCCACCTGGGCCACAAGAACAAAAGAAAATTTTTCTTAAACTTTAACTTTCACAATTGACATCACATTCTTTTATTTAACAGTTGATGTGGTTTCCTTTATGAGACTGGAGGCTCACTCATGCTGGAAATATGGCAGGTACCTGCAAAGCACTCACCAAAATCTAGAAGACACAGTTCTACAATGAATGAAAAACAACTGTTCTGCCTGAAACAGCTTCCATGTTTCTAATCTTGCATTAAAAAGTAACTACGGCGGCGCCTGGCTGACTCAGCCGGTTAAGCTTCCAACTCTTGATTTTGGCTCAGGTCATGATCTCGGGGTCCTGAGATGGAGCCACAGTATAGGGCTCTATGCTCAGCGGGGTGCCTAGGATTCTCTCTCTCTCCCTCTGCCCCCACCCCCCCCCCCAACACTCTTCTTTCTCTCCCTCTCTCTCTCCCTCTCAAAAAGAAAAAAGTAACTACAAAATCTCTGGGTCTACTGATGAATCTGTACATGATTTCAGTGAGCAACATCAGGCTCCTTAAAATGTGAGCCTCTAAAGCTTCACTTTGCAAGACAGTAACCATTTAGCTGTAGGTGGCTAGTGAGCACTGAATCATGGCACGTGTAACTGAAGAGTTTGATTTTTGAATTTTATTGTGTTAATTATTTTAAATTTTAAAAATTGAGGCAACGAAAAATATGTAGAAATATATTGAAATGATAATATTTTTATGTATTGGGTTAAATAAAATATTTTACTCAAATTAATTTTACTCGTTTTACTTTTTTTTTTTTCATGTAGCTACTAGAATATTTTCAATTATATACATGGCTCCTTTTACGTTTCTACTGCCCAAAAGATGGCAGAATCTCCCTTACAGATAGAATCTACCTTGGATCTAAGGGAGGACTCTATTTTAGATACCATCACAAGATGTTTATTTTCCAGAAGGAAAAAGACTGTGTGGTAGCTTGGACTTCTGGTAGAATGGTCTCGTATCACAAAGGCTGAAATCCCAGGTTCTAGAAACCCGTGTCTCAGGTCTGAACACTAGCTCTGCTTTTTACTAGCTGTGCAACCTTAGGAAAGTTGCTTCACCCCTTTGAGCCCATTACTTTGAGTGTTCAGATAGTGAAAGAATATATTCAGCGAGTAAGTGCTCAGAATGTATCAGCTAGTTATTACTATCATTGTCATTAGCAACAATTCTAAAATACTACTGTTGTTATTTGAAGATTATTAGGGGATGACCTAAAATTCCAAACATGAATTTAAGAAAAATTCTGATCTTATAGACCACATGTATGAATTTGCAAGGGACTAATAGTCTATCTTTTGGCAAACCATCAAGTAGCAAGAACATTCAAAACTTGAGATTAGGGGCACCTAGGTGGCACAGCGGTTAGGCGTCTGCCTTCGGCTCAGGGCGTGATCCTGGCGTTATGGGATCGAGCCCCACATCAGGCTCCTCCGCTATGAGCCTGCTTCTTTCTCTCCCACTCCCCCTGCTTGTGTTCCCTCTCTCACTGGCTGTCTCTATCTCTGTCAAATAAATAAATAAAATCTTTAAAAAAAAAAAACTTGAGACTAGTTCCCTCTTCTTAATGAAGAATTAATGATATGATTGGAAACCTCTATCCTTTCTTTGTGTGGTGCTTCCATTTCCAGACTACTCTTGACACCAGACAGCAATGAAGGTTTAGCAGAGGATGGAGAGGGACTTTTTCAACTTCGTAGCTTAGCCTAATGCACATCCAACACAGGCAGTATTCACGGAGAGTGATTTAAGCCTCTACTGCTTTGGCTCCTCCAACCTACATTATAGGAATACATACCATTGACTCTATCACTAGATTAAAGCGTAGAATGAAAGATGAGTCCCAGAAAAGGAATTACAATATTAGCATGAAATAACAATTTAGGAGAACATATAATTTGTATGTGAATTTGCTTATGACTCTACATCCACACTAGAATATAGGCATTATGAGAGCAGAAACTTCATTCATCCTGAATCCCTAGTACTTAGAACTATCTGGTGGTGAGTAGGTGCTCAATAAATATTTATCAAATACATGAATGAAAAGACTCAGTAAGCCAAATAGCTTAAAGGAAGAAATGTATGGCAATGGTCCAAAAAAGTATACCCCAAATCATAGATAATCTTAAAATATTCCATAAACATCGAACAATAGGATATGAATTTTGCTAACACTAAATTAACAATGCAAACAGAAAGAAGACACTGATGAAAATGTTTTGTGGTTCCTTGGTACCTACAAGTCTCCCCAGCATCTAGGATCAAGTCCAGTAGCTTAGCACGTCATGTCAGGCCCTTCACCATCTGCTCTATCTGAGCTCTCTAGACTGGGCCTTCGCCGCTCCCTGCCCTTAAGCTCCAACCATGAGGTTCAGAAAACAAGCCAGGTAGCCATGTTCAGCCTCATTTCCATGCCTTGGCACCTGCTAGTCCTTCTACCTATAATGTTATTCCTTGTATTATCTGCCCGATAAGCTCCTCATTCTTTATGACTTTGCTTTAAAACAAGGCCCCTGAGGGAAGATCCTGAATTGAATACACTGAATTGAATACTTCCTCTTTTATTTTTTTCCAATACTTGAATCAATTCTATATCATAAAGACATCCCATATATTCATACATAACATACCCCTTTAGTCAAGTATAAAGATCTTGTTGCATAAATCAAACCAGAGATTTATACCTTACCTGATAAACATTCCCAAATTAAAACAATGTCTTTGAAATACAGTTCTCACGTTGTATACCTTTTTTCTAAACTTAATTTTTTTCCTTCCTAATTGAAAACTCACTCAACTGACTTCAATCCAATGATATTCACTTGCAGTTCTTTGCCTCTGTCAGCCTGCCTCAAGATTCCCACCTTTGTCTCACTTGTAATAACTTTATGAGATATATGCTTCTTATCACCAATATCAGCACTTTCATTTTCTACTTATTACTCATTTTTTATAATCTAATAATGGCAAGATGCACTAAAATATTGAAATAATGATTCAAGTACTTTCGCACTGGCACGGGTGATAACACAGCTACAGTTGAATTATCAACTGCAATTTCATACAATACCTTTCATCCTTGTAGCCCTGCATGTGGAACACTGCAGCACACTGCTGTTTAGTAGGTGCTTAATGAATCTAGGTTGGTGAATGGCAGGTTTGGTAGGCAAATGACCCAAAGCTTTTGCAAGTTCTCAGCCCCTTTAACTAGCCATGGCATAGAGGCAGAGAACATTCCATCCGTAAGCCACCATGCACAGTGGGTGAAAGAGATGAGTCTTACACACTAGATTTAAATCCCAGTGCTGATGCCGCCTAGCATGGGGATCTTGGACTTAATTACCAACTCCCAGCCTCAACTTTTCTTTCTACAATGAGGATAATAGAGTCATTATGAAATTGAAATAACATTAGTCTTGTGCTTTCAAGATGAGCACAGATGATCTTTGAATATTCCCAAACCCTCTCTTCCGAAAATCACATCTTCCACCCTCCCTCAGCCACACACTTTCGTGGTCGTGACCCAAACTGTATCATAATCAATCGCTTGACCCTCTGTAAGCCCAATTTCTCACGGCTCACTATCTCCTCCCAGCTTTCCAGCTCATTTTCTCCAGTACTAGATTCCAACAACCTTTTGACTTCCTAGGAACTTCAACCCATTAATCCCATACCTTTTCATTGTCCTTCATGTCCTCACTGAATATCTTAGTAACTTAAATTCAATAATCAGTTATTTTAATAACTCTCTTGCATACGACTCATCTACCCCTACTTCGCAAAACCTCACACCCAATGGTTAGGATCACATCTGGGCCTGCTTCCAACCTGCACCCATGCAGCTGGAGAAAGATGCACAACTGTATTAAATGGATTCACTTTAAATTCATGACCATTTGCCTCAAGTGGGTCCTTAATGTTCCCAGTGAATAATACATTCCCCTAGTTCATTCATTCCCCACCATTCTAGGTAACCATTTTATACTGTCTATTCTTTCCTCAAACCTCAAATACTTCCTTCCGTATCCTCAGTCTTGAAGCTTCTTATTTTACTGAACAAATAGAAGTGACCCAAAGGAGCTCAGTAAGTTCCCACCAAAGCACACCACCTGTGTCTGTACCCATATAGTCTATTACCATTATATATATGTATATATATACATATCTATATCTATATATATATGTATTTCATTTTCATACATATATACATGTGTGTATACATTTACTATTACTCTATCTATTACATATTCATGCACCCTATTACTCTGGATGAACTGACAAGGCTCATAACAAAGGATAAACTCATGCACTCAATCCCATTCTTTCTTACTTATCCAAGGATATCACTCAAGCTATCTCTCCTTTCTCTCCTATTGTCTATTTTTCCCCTAACAACTGGATCCTTCCTATCAGCATACAACTATACTGTTCCTTCTACCATCTTTTAAAAAATCCTCTTTTGGTATCAGTTTCTGTATTACTAATTTCTATCTCACTTTATAGGAAGGATCTGTACTCTATGGACAATCCAAGGTAATTTAGTAATTAAAAAAGCATTCTGTCTTTCAAGTCAGACGGACTTGACCAGTGTCTAAATCCTGATTTTATTATCCACTAGCTGCAAGCCTGGGTAAGGCTCTCCCTAGGTCTCAGTTTTCTCATTTATAAGATGGAAAAAATAATCCTCACCGCCCCCCCACCCCGGGCTGTTCTGAAGAGAGAATATGGTAATATCTACAAAGCACTTATCACAGTCTTTGCTGTGTGATTTAGACTCAATCAGTGGCATTTATAATTAATGTCAGAAAAGAGCAAACAGTTAAATGGAGTAAATAAAAAACCGTAAGACATGGGGAAAAGCCAAGAGTTTCATACTTCCACATCTCTAGGGTTCTAGGATTTTCATCAAGATTTAGAAGGGAAAGGTGCTAAGGAGGTTGATTGGTTTTAAAACCAAGAACCGGAGGAGTTAAGATGGCGGAGGAGTAGGGGACCCCTTTTTCAGCCGGTCCGCTGGGTCGAGCTGGATAGGTACAAGACCACCCTGAACATCCACGGTATCAGCCTGAGACGCAGGAAGATACATCTGGATCTCTACAAATGAACATCTCCAGCGCTGAGTATTGAGGTACGAAGCGGGGAGCCGTGAAACCGCGCACAGATATTGGAAGATAAACGGAAGGGGGTGGGAGCCGCCGCATTCGGGCTCCGGGAAGCAGTGGCCACCTACACGGGGGAACGGGCGGACTCGCAGACGGCACCCGCGAGAGAACAGACTGGGACCGTGAGCGGGGAGCGCACGCCACCAGACTTTTCACAGAGCTCCGGTGCGCTCACTGGAACCAGACTGAGACTGGGAGATCCAGGAGTGCGCGGGGCGGCTGGCGGCTGGCGGTGTTAGAAACACAAAGGACAGAGACGCGCCGGCCCTGGAAGTGAGGGCTGGGACACCGGGTGTGGGGCGCACATCCCGGGATGCTGCAGGGTTGAGCAGCACCGACAGAAACAGAGTTAAAGTGGCCAGAACATCAGTGGAGAGCGGTCCGCGATCCCTCTGTTCTGAGACAGAGGCTGAGATTCAGCAACTGCTGCTCTGACTCTCAGAAGAGGCACAGCAAACCGCCAAGGAAAGCCGCCAGAGAACAAAAGCCTGGAAATACCAGCTCACAGGGTGCCCATCCCCATCCCCCCTCGCAGGGGACACGGAGACTCTACCCAAACAGGGTTGCCTGAGTATCGGCGCGGCAGGCCCCTCCCCCAGAAGGCAGGCTGAAAAATCAAGAAGCCCACATCCCTAAGATCCCTATAAAATAAGGGCACACGGCCTGGGTCCCAGTCAATAATTTGGGCTCTGGACAACCCCGCAACCTCTCCTCATCAGAATGACGAGAAGGAGAAATCTCCCCCCAGCAAAGAAAACACAATGAGTCTGTGGCCTCTGCCACAGAACTAATGGATATGGATATAACCAAATTATCAGAAATGGAATTCAGAATAACAATGGTCAAGATGATGTGTAGACTTGAAAAAAGTATTAACGAAAACGTTAATGAGAATATAGAATCTCTAAGGGCGGAAATGAGAGCGAATCTGGCAGAAATTAAAAATTCTATGAGCCAAATGCAGTCAAAACTAGAGGCTCTGACGGCCAAGGTGAATGAGGCAGAAGAACATATCAGCGAATTGGAGGATGGGTTAGTAGAAGAGAAAGCTAGAATAGAATCTGGACTCAAAAAAATCCACGCACAGGAATGTAGGTTACGGGAGATTACTGACTCAATGAAATGTTCCAATGTCAGAATCATTGGCATCCCCGAGGGGGTGGAGAAAAACAGAGGTCTAGAAGAGATATTTGAACAAATTGTAGCTGAAAACTTCCCTAATCTAGCAAGGGAAACAAACATTCGTGTCCAAGAGGCAGAGAGGACCCCTCCCAAGCTCAACCACGACAAACCTACGCCACGTCACGTCATAGTGCATTTCGCAAATATTAGATCCAAGGATACAGTACTGAAAGCAGCCAGGGCAAAGAAATTTCTCACGTACCAAGGCAAAGGTATCAGAATTACATCAGACCTGTCTACACAGACCTGGAATGAGAGAAAGGGTTGGGGGGGGGGCATTTTTAAAGCTCTTCCAGGGAAAAACATGCAGCCAAGGATCCTTTATCCAGCAAGGCTGTCATTCAGAATTGATGGAGAAATAAAGACCTTCCAGAATCGCCAGTCATTGACCAATTTCGTAACCACAAAACCAGCCCTACAGGAGATATTAAGGGGGGTTTTTTAAAAGCAAAAAGGCCCCAAGAGTGATACAGAACAGAAAGTCACAATCTATAGAAACAAAGACTTTACTGGCAACATGGCATCATTAAAATCATATCTCTCAATAATCAGTCTCAATGTAAATGGCCTAAATGCTCCCATAAAATACCACAGGGTCACGGATTGGATAAAAAGACATGACCCATCCATCTGCTGTCTACAAGAGACTCATTTTGAACCTAAAGATACATTCAGACTGAAAGTAAAGGGATGGAACGCCATCTTTCACGCCAATGGACCTCAAAAGAAAGCTGGGGTAGCAATTCTCATATCAGACAGATTGGATTTTAAAGACTATAGTTAGAGACACAGAAGGGCACTATATTATTCTTAAAGGATGTATCCAACAAGTGGATATGACAATTATAAATATATATGCCCCCAACAGGGGAGCAGCAAGATACACAAGCCAACTCTTAACCACAATAAAGAGACATATAGATAAAAATACGTTAATAGTAGGGGACCTCAACACTCCACTATCAGAAGTAGACAGAGCACCCATGCAGAATATCAACAAAGAAACAAGGGCTTTTAATGCCATACTCGACAAGTTGGACCTCATAGATATATATAGAACACTACACCCCAGAACCAAAGAATACTCATTCTATTCTAATGCCCATGGAACATTCTCAAGAATAGACCATGTTCTGGGTCACGAAACAGGCCTCAACCGATACCAAAAGACTGAAATTATTCCCTGCATATTCTCAGACCACAACGCTCTGAAATTGGAACTCAACCACAAGGAAAAATTTGGAAGAAACTCAGACACTTGGAGACTAAGAACCATCCTGATCAGGAATGATTCGATAAACCAGGAAATCAAAAATCAATTTAAACCATTTATGGAGACCAAGGAGAATGAAAACACAATGGTCCAAAACCTATGGGATACTGCAAAGGCAGTCCTAAGGGGGAAATACATAGCCATCCAAGCCTCACTCAGAAGAATAGAAAAATCTAAAATGCAGTTTTTATATTCTCACCTCAAGAAGCTGGAACAGCAACAGAGGGACAGGCCTAATCCACGCACGAGGAAGCAGTTGACCAAGATTAGAGCAGAAATCAATGAATTAGAAACCAGGAGTACAGTAGAGCAGATCAACAGAACTAGAAGCTGGTTCGAGAGAATTAATAAAATTGACAGACCATTTTCAAGACTTATCCAAAAGAATAGAGAAAGGACTCAAATTAATAAAATTATGAATGAAAAAGGAGAGGTCACAACCAACACCAATGAAATTGGAAGGATTATTAGAAACTTTTATCAACAGCTTTATGCCAATAAATTAAGCAATCTGGAAGAGATGGAGGACTTCCTGGAAACCTACAAACTACCAAGACTGAGACAGGAAGAAATTGATTTTTTAAACAGGCCAATTAATTATGAAGAGATTGAGTCAGTGATAAACAACCTTCCAAAAAACAAAACTCCAGGCCTGGATGGTTTTCCTGGGGAATTCTACCAAACATTCAAAGAAGAAATAATACCTATTCTCCTAAAGCTATTTCAAAAAATAGAAACAGAAGGAAAGCTACCAAACTCATTCTATGAGGCCAATATTACCTTGATCCCCAAACCCGGCAAAGACCCCATCAAAAAGGAGAATTACAGACCTATTTCCCTAATGAATATGGATGCCAAAATCCTCAACAAGATCCTGGCTAATAGAATCCAACAGTACATTAACAGGATTATCCATCATGACCAAGTGGGATTCATCCCTGGGATGCAAGGGTGGTGTAACATTCACAAATCGATCAGCGTGATACATCATATCAACAAGAAAAGACTCAGGAACCATATGATCCTCTCAATTGATGCCAAAAAAGCATTTGACAAAATACAGCATCCTTTCCTGATTAAAACCTATCAGAGTGTAGGGATAAAGGGTACATTCTTCAATCTCATAAAAACCATCTATGAAAAGCCTACTGCAAATATCATTCTCAATGGGGAAAGCTGGAAGCCTTTCCCTTAAGATCAGGAACACGACAAGGATGCCCAAACTCGCCACTATTATTCAACATAGTACTAGAAGTCCTTGCAACAGCAATCAGACAACAAAGAGGGATAAAAGGTATCCAAATTAGCAAAGAAGAAGTCAAAATGTCTCTCTTCGCAGATGACATGATACTCTATATGGAAACCCAAAAGAATCCACGCCCAAACTATTAGAAGTTATAGAGCAATTCAGTAACGTGGCGGGATACAAAATCAATGCTCAGAAATCAGTTGCATTTCTATACACGAATAAAGAGACTGAAGAAAGAGAAATTAGGGAATCCATCCCATTTACAATAGCACCAAAAAACATACGTTATCTTGGAATTAACTTAACCAGAGACGTAAAGGACCTATATTCTAGAAACTATAAATCACTCTTGAAAGACATTGAGGAAGACAGAAAAAGATGGAAAAATATTCCATGCTCATGGATCAGAAGAATTAACATCGTTAAAATGTCCATGCTACCCAGAGCAATCTACACTTTTAATGCTATCCCAATCAAAATACCGATGACATTTTTCAAAGAACTGGAACAAATAGTCCTTAAATTTGTGTGGAACCAGAAAAGGCCCTGAATCGCCAAGGAACTGTTGAAAAGGAAAAACAAAGCTGGGGGCATCACAATGCCGGATTTCAAGCTGTACTACAAAGCTGTGATCACAAAGACAGCATGGTACTGGCACAAAAACAGACACATAGACCAATGGCACAGAACAGAGAACCCAAAAATGGACCCTCGGCTCTTTGGGCAACTAATATTTGATAAAGCAGGAAAAAACATCCGGTGGAAAAAAGACAAGTCTCTTCAATAAATGGTGCTAGGAAAATTGGACAGCTACATGCAAAAGAATGAAACTTGACCACTCTCTCACACCATACACAAAGATTGACTCCAAATGGATGAAAGACTTCGATGTGAGACAGGAATCCATCAAAATCCTAGAGGAGAACATAGGCAGCAACCTCTACAACATCGGCCAAAGCAACCTTTTTCATGACACATCTCCAAAGGCAAGAGAAACAAAAGATAAAATGAACTTGTGGGACTCCATCAAGATAAAAAGCTCCTGCACAGCCAAGGAAACAGTCAAAAAAACTAAGAGGCAGCCCACGGAATGGGAGAATATATTTGCAAATGATACTACAGATAAAAGACTGGTATCCAAGATCTACAAAGAACTTCTCAAACTCAATATGCGAGAAACAAATAAACAAATCATAAAATGGGCAGAAGATATGAACACACCCTTTTCCAATGAGGACATACAAATGGCTAAAAGACACATGAAAAAATGTTCAAAATCATTAGCCATCAGGGAAATTCAAATCAAAACCACACTAAGATACCACCTTACACCAGTTAGAATGGCAAAAATTGACAAGGCAAGAAACAACAATTGTTGGAGAGGATGTGGAGAAAGGGGATCCCTCCTACATTGTTGGTGGGAATGCAAGTTGGTACAGCCACTCTGGAAAACAGTGTGGAGGTCCCTTAAAAAGTTAAAACTTGAGCTACCCTATGACCCAGCCATTGCACTACTGGGTATTTACCCCAAAGATACAGGTGTAGTGAAGAGAAGGACCATATGCACCCCAATTTTCATAGCAGCATTGTCCACAATAGCTAAATCATGGAAGGAACCAAGATGCCCTTCAACAGATGACTGGATTAAGAAGTTGTGGTCCAGGGGCGCCTGGGTGGCACAGTCGTTGAGCGTCTGCCTTTGGCTCAGGGCGTGATCCCAGCGTTCCGGGGATCGAGTCCCACATCGGGCTCCTCCGCTGGGAGCCTGCTTCTTCCTCTCCCACTCCCCCTGCTGTGTTCCCTCTCTCACTGGCTGTCTCTCTGTCACATAAATAAATAAAATCTTAAAAAAAAAAAAAAGTTGTGGTCCATATATACAATGGAATATTCTCAGCTATCAGAAAGAACGAGTTCTCAACATTTGCTGCAACATGGACGGCACTGGAGGAGATTATGCTAAGTGAAATAAGTCAAGCAGAGAAAGACAATTATCATATGACTTCTCTCATCTATGGAACATAAGAACTAGGAAGATCGGTAGGGGAAGAAAGGGATAAAGAAAGGGGGGGTAATCAGAAGGGGGAATGAAACATGAGAGACTATGGACTCTGAGAAACAAACTGAGGGCTTCAGAGGGGGCGGAGGGGGAATGGGATAGGCTGGTGATGGGTAGTAAGGAGGGCAAGTATTGCATGGTGCACTGGGTGTTATACGCACCTAATGAATCATCGAACTTTACATCAAAAACCAGGGATGTACTGTATGGTGACTAACATAATATAATAAAAATAAATTAAAAAAAAAGAAGTATAAGGCAAACTTAATGTATTACCAAGCCACACTCTCAACAAATTGGCATAGACAGTAGTTTAAAACACACTAGCTCTGTTAGTTGTGGGGTATATAAATTGTAGTTGGAGAGAGCAAGATATTGTGAAGTTAGGGTATAGTCATTATGAGTTAATTACACTGAGATTGATTTTTTTTGGAAAATTAATAAAATCTAATGACAGCTTTGTCCTAAAACTTTGAATATAAAATATCTTTTATGCTCTTTAACAAAATTAATTAGGCTAATAAAATGTGTGCATAAATATTCTCAAAAAATAAAAAAATAAAAAAAAATAAAACCAAGAACCAATGTTTCTTTTTAGTTTTTGGTTGTAACCTTACTGCTGTATATGGCCAGGCTTTTAAGGTAATATAAAGCTATTAATAATAAAAAATACTTAACTACAATTATATTCTCAAGTTACTCTCCCCAAAGTAAAAACTAGGCGAGCTAAAAGAGGAGCTCATTTTCAGTACTTTTTACGATTTAAACAGTGTTCTGAATTGTCATAGATTCATATCTAAAATGTGCCTTTTCCCTGGGGACCAACAACCTCTGTCAGGGCATCTGGATTAATCTTGTTTATGACTACCTCACTCATCTCAGTTTTACTACTGATTATAGAACCAGAAACTGCTCATATGCCTTTGTGTTTTTTACTTTTAAGGATTTTATACATGTGTGTATATACTTTTTTTTTTTTTTGCTTAGGTATTTAGGAAGACAAGGATAAATTCTTCCTATTCCATTTCAAATGTTTTTGACATCTTTTTGTACGATGAAATGTGCCTCTTCATATTTGTGGTACCTAGGAAATCAAGTTCTTAAAAATAATGCTGTGTAGGAGTCTCCGGGAGAAGAGATTGTGTCCCAGAAGTTCTGTGTGGGTAACTGAGGACAGATTCGCAGATTTCAGCCCAATCTGGTTTATTTTTTTTAAAGCTGTATCATGGGGGAAATCGTGTTCCTAAAGGCTTGAAATTTGAAGGGGAAAAAGACTGGGAAATCATCCCTGTCCAGCACCTTCTGCCATCCCACCCCCTCCTGGAGGCTGTACGTGGGTTCCTCACTTAATCTTGGGAGGTGGTTCCCTTGAAGAGCTGCTTCTGGCACTTCAGAAAAGCGAGCACTGCCATCTGGCACTGCTGTGGTATGGCATGACAGTAAAGAGTGTGAGAACCGGGGTCGGGGCAAATGGGGTTTTCATTCTGCTTGTCCCAGTTATTAGATCTCGCAGCAGCAACTTGGGTCTAAGGGGTAGAGAGATTAAATTCAGCCCCATCACCCACCCATGATCTCCCTCAGGCTGCCCTCACCCTGTTCTTGATATGGACAAATGAACTTCTCTCAAACTTAACACTACTTGGTTTTCCTATACAGAAATTCTGAAGCACCCACTAACAGTGACCTTGAGGAAGTTGGACCTCTCCGAGTCCCAGTTTTTTACTGTAGAGTTTTCGGGAGGATTAAAAGAGAAACACTTGACGTGAACCCGACACAGAGTTCAAAAAAGGATAACCATGATTATTGTTCACACCGCCGAGTTCAAATACATGTCACTGCATACCTGTGTTTTCTTTCTTTCTCCTCAGGAGGACTTCAGCAGCAAATTAAGATAGCAATTATTTGATTACATCGCATCTGGTTGTTTGGAAGAAAACTCGTTTTCCCATAAAAGGAAGCAAATTACCAAGGCAAATCACAGACTATAAACAATATGAAAATATAGCTATGATAAAAAGAAAGTGTTCCTGCTGTTTTTATACAGAAGAATATGGCTGGTATGAGGTATGATTTCCAAACACCCTCAAAATAGATTTTTTGTTTACAATTAATTCTTCATGTCAGGATAGAAAGCACCATTTCAACCAGAGATTTTACCCTAGCCCCTTAAGCTCAATGGAGAAAAGATACATTATATTGATCTAATAGAATGATATACTAACTTTAGGCTTTATTCACAGTAGAGAAAACACCTGCAAACTTACTAGGTAGAGCACATATAAAGTTGGTTGTAAAAACTATTTTCCAGGCCTTCTTTCAAAACCTGTGACTCCCACTGCTTGTGTTGTTGCACAAAAATTTAAAGTAGCTAATTAAGGTAGTTAGTTACCTTTCTTTCTCTGTAATATACCGAAGATAGAGGCAAAATTAATTTATTTTTGCTCTTTACTTTTTCTAATAGTTGCCTTTCTTCAGTTCATCCTTCATTTACACTTGTCTTCCAAACAAAACGTAAGTCAAATGAAAGTAAAAGAAGTAGAAAATACACAGCTAAGAACCTGACCAAAAATGTAAAAAGAAAATTTTTCGAAAGATGAAAATTCACCATTTGTTTAGGATGTCCAGGTTAAGGTTTCTCAAGCAGCTACACTGAGCCCTGGGTTTCCTGGAACTACCCCAAGGGCCACCAGGAAAAAAAGAAAAGAAAAGAAAAGAAAAGAAAAGAAAAGAAAAGAAAAGAAAAGAAAAGAAAAAGGCAGAAGGGGAAATGGGAAGGGGAAGACTGTCTTACAACCAATTGTCATTTAAATTGAAATGAGGCCACTTTTTTTTTTTAAGATTTTATTTTATTTATTTGACAGAGAGAGACAGCCAGCAGAGAGGGAACACAAGCAGGGGGAGTGGGAGAGGAAGAAGCAGGCTTCCAGAGGGGGAGCCTGATGCAGGGCTCAATCCCCAAACTCCAGGATCACGCCCTGAGCCAAAGGCAGACGCTTAACGACTGAGCCACCCAGGCGCCCCTGAAATGAGGCCACTTTAAAAGATTCTCTATGTTGGCTGCACAGAGAACTGCAATTAAAGCCTGAGGATTCAAAGAGAGGAAACTGAAGCATGGAATCCTGAGATCCTGCATCTCCCAGGATGCTCTGATTTTATAAATCAAGTCAGTACTCTCCCTGGTGTGAAAGATACACTTCAAGCTCCCACCCAGCATTACCGTTTATGGGGCTTCAAAAAGGGATTTGTGTTTATCCATTTGGCCAGTACCTTCACACGAGAAGTCTGTGATCATGACGCAAGTGGAGATCAGAATAGACCCCACATATGTTGACTCTGTGCTACTCAACCTTATACAATAAGAATGCTAGTGCTGCAGTGCCATTAAAACCCATTTGCACATTCTGACCATTCGTTTCTAAATGCCTTAACAACTTTCCAAATAAGCAGATTTCATCTCTCTTTTCTTAACACATCCTCCTGATGTTCACTCAAGCTAAGATAAAATCTGCCTTCATAGCTCACATCTACCAAGCAACATCGCTTTACACCTGCCATACTACCTAGCTCTGAGTGTCCCATGAGACAGTGAGATAAGTCCACCTTTCCCTTTACAGAGCCTACGACCTGAGTGCTAGACAGGCTAAGCAACTCATCGAAGCGAGTTTCCACCGTTGTCTCCCTGTTATCCAGTCTCTCGGGGTTTACATTTGGTGCCTCCTGCTTTTTCACCCTCATTCAGTTGTACCCCTCTAGCCAGAGATGACATATGTGCCACCTGCATATATATATGCAGTTGCCTTCACCATGAGAGGGAATCCTACTATCATAATTTTACAAGTGGAGAGAGAAAAAATAACTTCTCAAGTGCCTACACTGTACTAGACTCTAGGGTACAAGAGCGCTCCTGCCACCAGGAAGCTTACAGTCAACTGTAATGACAGGTGTGAACAGTGCTATGCTGGAAACACCGTGCTCAATAGAGAATAAGGAGGCCATCTTTTCCTTCAGCTGGGACGGTAATGGGAAGTCTTTCCAAGGAAAACCCACTGAAGCCTAACTGAAGGACTCAGAAAGGCAAGGAGTGCAAGGAAGAGTGTTTTGGGGGAGGTGACACAGGCGAGTCTTCAGGCGGCAGCAGACTGGCCGGCAGAAAGAACCATCAGAAGTCTGGTGTGATGGATCACTGTGGATAGACGAGTGTCTTCGAGGGGCAGGGGAGGCGAGCTTACAGAGGGGACTAGAAGTGCAGGTGTGATGTGAAGTGTGTTTCCTTCCTGCAAGGTCAGGAAGTGTGTGTAGTAATAGCCCAGTGGAGTGAAACCAGGGGTCAGCAGCTTGACTCTTGCTGTGATAGCGGGAGGGATCAGTCCTAACGGCTCCATATTCTCTCAGTTTCTTCTTCTAGATCCAAACATGCCTATGTATAAGATGAACTAAAAGAGCCTGGAGATGAAGTAGCTGGCTACTGATGAGATAAGCCAGTAAAATGGCCCAGCCCTGGCTTCATCCTCACAACACCACCAAGAGAGAAGCTTCCTTGCGCCCTTTTACAGATGAGTGTTCTGAGGTGTAAAGAGGGTACGATACTTGCCCAAAGATGCTCTCCTAGGAAGTGACAAAACGAAGGTTTTTACCCAGATAGTTCTGAGACCGTCAGTTTATCGACCACATTTTCACTGTCACTTAGAGAATGCACCCATGGTTAAAAGCAAATGTCAGGCAACACTGGAAGCAAATCTCATTCACTTTACATTTCACGTTTTCTTTATTTAAAAATGTGGTGTATGAATTTATTCATTCATTCCACAAATGCTTATGGTCACCTCCTATGTGTTCCCACCTGGTAGTTACTGAAATTGAGTTGTACATGAGACTGACTAGGTAAGTCAGTAATCCTGAGATAAAGTTAAAACAATAATAATGACATATACCATTTTGAGAATCATTACAAATGGAGACTACAGACATAATTATAAAGTATCTTTATACACATATTGCTAGTCATCCAAGGCTATCATTTGGCTTCTGATTTTGCGCATACACTTTCCCAAGACAAAGGTTTGAATGGGAAAGAGAATTGAAGAGTTTTTTAAGATATTGGTTCCTGAACTAAAATCACTCACACAGCTACCACTGGAAAAAATCTAATGAGATTTCTCCAATGAGAAATGAAATGATTGCTAGTGATCTTAAGGTTCTGCTAAGCCATCCTAGGATATAATTTTTATGACTCTATCAGCCAGCTAGTATCTTAAAGTCAACAAATGTATTAAAGATTCAAGCATTTTTCTCCTCTCCAAGCAATAAAATAAACTCTGGTTTAATTTTCTGACAGCCCAAGTTCAGATTAGGGGCTCCTTTTCGATTTTCATATCCATTTACTCTTCCCCATCACACTAGATCGAAATTGCCCATTTACTAGTCTAATTTCTCTCTAAACCATATGCTCCATGAAAGCATTGACCATATGCTTCTTGTTTACCGCTGAAACCCTGGAACTGCATGAAGTCTCTGGTGCATAGTAGGTGTCCAATAAATATCTCTGGAAGAATGGGTCAACCATCGAAGAGAGGTTTAGGAACCCAACGCACACAAAAGCTAAGGGCATAGCAAGGTCACAGTGCCTGGCATTTACTCACATAACCAGAAAGCAGAGAACAGAATTTTGTATAAGTAACTTAGGCTAGACCTAAATCTGCCTGTTAATTAAGGCCATTCTCAAGAACAGATGTCAAGATCTGTTAGAAAACAAGATTACACATCACTACAGGTCTCGGCTGTGTGGAAGGATGCAGATGAAAGAAGGTTTGAAGGGCCGGCAGTTTCCAATCAATGAAGACTGTGCACATTGTGAATCACATCCCTAGCACATTGTGGAAAAGTACTAGAAAATCATTAGCGTGAGGACGTTGTGAATCAGGATATCAATTCTTTGCATACAGATATGATATTTCCCATCTCAATTGGACAATCCTACCAAAACAAAGAGAAGTACTTTATATAAAACAGGTCCTCAGTAAGTGGCAAGCAATCAGATCTTTTCAAACAAATATTTTACATTACTGAGCATCCAAATGACTAAAAGGGGCCTTTATGATATTGAAAGTATCACACATTATATCATCAGCCATTACTGCACCATGCCACAGGAGTATCTCATCCAGAAAAGACAAGCAAAACTGCTCGTTTTTAAAAAATGAAATCCAGCCTGTACTTTAAATATTTTTTTAAAGGTTGATTTATTTATTTGATAGAGAGAGAGACAGTGTGTGAGTACGGGGAGGAGTAGAGGGAGAGGGACAAGCAGACTCCACGCTGAGGGCAAAGCCAGACGCTGCGCTTGATTCCAGAACCCTAAGATCATGACCTGAGCCGAAATCAAGAGTCGAATGCTCAACTGACTGAGTCACCCAGGTGTCCCTGCTCATTTTTTTTTTTTTAAAGATTTTATTTATTTATGTGACAGAGAGACAGCCAGCGAGAGAGGGAACACAGCAGGGGAAGTGGGAGAGGAAGAAGCAGGCTCCCAGCCGAGGAGCCCGATGTGGGACTCGATCCCGGAACGCCAGGATCACGCCCTGAGCCGAAGGCAGACACTTAACGACTGCGCTACCCAGGCGCCCCCCTGCTCATTTTTTAATGCATGTTTTTCTTACACAAATAGAAATTAACATTTTTCTCTTACAATGCAGTGCAACAAAATCGTACAGCTCCACACAGGTATCCCTCTATTTAAAAGAGAAAAGATACTTTATCTCACTGGCTAAAAAGCAAATTAATGAGAACAGAATCCTATTTTCCTTTGCATTCCAGTACAAATTTGCAGGCACATGCCCATAGGAAAGCTTTTTCACCTGACCTAACTGAATGTTTATGATGTAACACAATGAGCCATGACTCCCAACCAGGGCTTGATTCGCTTCTCATCGTACGCCAGCTCTCCCTTTGTGATTAGGGGATTTGCAACACTTCCCCAGGTCTCAAGCCTCCCCATGGTTTTCACTGTATGCTTCTGCCCCACTAACATCCATACACCCCTTGCCCTTATCCCAGTCCCTACAACGTCTCTGCTGCTCCAGGGCCCCCTTTACAGGAAAGCCACCATTAAAGCCACTGTTACCAGAGCCTACCTCCCCTTTTCTCTATTTAGCTGCTTAGTACTGTTGATCTGGACAGTCTATTGTCTAAAACACAATATACAACAGCCCTAAGGCATCTTAAGTCCTCCATCAAGTTATGTATAATGGGTTGCCTTCTATGGTCACCAATGTAATTAGTTGACAGTCACATTGTATCAAATGTACTCAGAATAAAAGGTCGGTATAAACTGGGGTGGGAAAATGGTAAGAATTTTCTGCTTTGGAATGTGACTGATGAACAAAAGAGGAAAGTATCAACTTCTTCCCATGGGCAGCTTTTGAGGAGGTCACATGGCAACGGCCCCGAATTAGCACTCTGATTTCTTTTTAATGCCACACAGTGCAGCTACTCAGTGTGGAGCAAAATGTCTTGTTTTCATTTTCGGTGCAATCTGAATGATTCTATTGTCAGGGGCATGCTCAATAACCATTTTCTGTCACCATGAAGGAGAATATTGTCTAGGTTGAGATTCATAAAAGGTTATTCTAATTCTGCAGTGACGGAATATATAATTTAAGTTGTAGTCTTAAATTTTAGTTCTATCTCATATTATCCTAGGTTCTGAAAAGCCACGAACTGAAAACAAGGTGGAGGGAAAGGCACTATTAATGACATCCACAATGGAAAGGCCAAGGGGACGAAAAGAGTTAATAGAATTTGAAGGCTGTTGGGGTGTTTACTTTTATGCATATTCAGATTCAAGTAAAACACATGGCTTGAATTTCCTTTTTAAAAATATGTGTGGGGGCACGTGGGTGGCTCCGGTGGTTAAACGTCCGACTCTTGATTTTGGCTCAGGTCATGATCATAGGGTCCTGGGATCCAGCCCCACGTTGGACTCCGCACTCAGCAGAGAATATGCTTCAGGATTCTCCCTCTCCCTCTGCTTCTTCCCCCTGCCCATGCGTGCGCACGCTCTCTCTCTCTCTTCCTCTCTCTAAAATAAGTAAATTTAAAAAAATTCTGGATGCGCATTTCTGGGCAAAGTGTCCAAAGGGAGTATCAAAAAGTATCAAGTGGATTATTTAAAGAAAGCAACTGTGTCTCCTCCATCCAGTATTTCCAGCCATGCTGGTAATTGCTAACACTTTCACAGCCCTGACTGGGGGCCAGGCACTGTCGTAAGCACTTTATATGAAGCAACCCATTTGACTCTCAAAGCAGCCACACAAGGTAAGTACTATTGTCCTCACCTCCATTTTACAGGTGAGGAAAATGTGGCACAGAAGTCAAATAATTTGTCAATGATCCCAATAGCTAGGGATTCAAACTCAAGCAGTCTGGACCTCAAAGCCCAAGCCCTTTGCTACCATGTTCTGCTGCCTCTGGCATTAAGGAGCAATCACTAACATTTATGGGAAGGGAGGGAGGAGGAAATGGAATATTTTAGCAGGAGGAAAATTAAGAAGACAACCTGGTTGGTCTCATAACGTTCTTTGCATTCTAGTAGAGCTCTCTTCCTCCTGGAGCTACTTTCTCAATTTTGGAACATTTTTCTGAATTCTGAGTCCCTCCTGGGTTGTTCCTTAAACCCTGGCTGCACCCAGCTTTGATTTGCTCCTGCTTGTATGAACCAACTAAAAGGAGACCACAGGGGATCCTGCTTCTGCTAAGTGTTTCTCTCAGTCCCCTTGAGCTCAAATCTCAGTGCAGGTGCTAAGAGCACAGAGTCTTTCAGTAAGATTTCCAATTTGTATGTGGAGTGCTTATTCCGGTGCCCAAAGCACTCAGTGGAAATTTGGGGAAAATGTTATTATTATTTAAAATGCCATCACTCCATTCACTGTTCTCTTGTTCTCCTGTTCTCCTGTGAAGAGATAAGGCAATGGTGTATGCACGACAGTGGCATCTATGACCATAATCGAACCCTGCAGTGGGCATTTATTTCTCATTCTTCTGGAAAATACTGACAGAGTGCCTACATTTATTTCACATACTGTGCCAGGTATTGGGATGAACATGACAGACACCGTTCCTATCTTGACAGGGTTTACAGATAATGTAAAGGAGACAGTTAAATCATCAAGTATAATACAATATTATTTGTGCTGTGGTAAAGGAAAATAGACTCCTCTGCATCAAAGATAAGGGGTGCCTAACCAGATACAGTGGACTAGGAAAGGCTTTCCAGAAAAGGTAATCTCTAGATTGGAACCTGAAGATTTCGTTTATCAAAGCAGGTGGAAGCAAGAGTTCCAGGAAGAGAGAACATCACACACAAAACCGAAGAAGCAAGGACATCACAGCGTTCAGAAACTAAAAGAAATCGAGTATAGTTGAGATTAAAAATGCAAAGGGCAGGATGGCAACAGAAGACTCGGGAAGGAAAGAGAGGTCATCTCATAAGAGGCCAAGATTCCTGGTAAGGACTTTGCATTTCACTCTATAAGCAGCTAGAAGGCAATGAAGAACTTTAAGTAGGAATGACACGGTCAAGCTCACATTTTAGAAATTTCACTTTTTTCTTTCTTTTTTTCTTTTCTTTTTTCTTTTCTTTTTTTTTTTTTTTTTGGCAACAGAGAAAACAGATCCAAAGGGGATAACACTAAATTTGGAGTAGGGAGGATAATTTAAGTTTCTTTGCAGTAGTCTAGAAAAGTTTTGGGAGAGGTCATTGAGAGGATATAACCACTGGTTGACCCATGAGCTGGACCGAGGCAAATCGGAGGCTCCTCAACCCCTCCCCTCTCTTTGGAATGTGCTTTCCACTTGCCTTCCCTGCTCCCAGAAGGTACTCCAAGCACAAAGCCTTGAGATAGTGATATGGTGTTGAGACCATCTGGATGGCTTATGTCACTGAACCCCATTAAGGCCTCTATATAAACTTTTCAGATTTGGCAGATGGATGCAGAAATCTATTTGTTTTGTGGCTGCCCAGGACAAACCTTATAAGTACATTCTCATGTTTATTAAGCCTGCTACCTACCACTCCAGAGAGCCCTGCCTCTTCCTTCAGTCTCTTCCTGCCCTCTGCATACTGGGCTGGTTTCAGATTTCACTCGGGATGCTCCCAGGGTTCCCAAGCAACACAAAGCCGAGCTGGTAGCCTGGGCCAGGGTAGCATCAGTGGTGATCGAAACTTAAGAGAGATGAAGAAGAACCAGTAGGATTTGTCATAAGTTGGGAAGAAGGAAGAGTCAGGAATGCCACCGAGATTTCATTTTTCCCTGGGGAAATGAATGACTGATGATGCCAATTACTGTGAAAAGGTACACATGAAGAGAAGAGGTTTGGGGAATACGGATGATGTGTTCAGTCAGTGGAGTTGAGCACAGTTGAAAGAATCCAAGAATATAAAACTTAAATAGCCAGGAAGGGAACTTCCCCACCCCAAACGATCCTTCTTCCCAGTCTACAGGACCCACTGCACATCTTGGCAGGTTCACTGCACCCATGATGTTAGTCTATTTTAATGATACGAATAGCAAGGGAGGGCACCTGGGTGCCACACTCACTTAAGCATCCAACTCTTGACTTTGGCTCAGGTCCTACTCCTAGGGTCATGAGATCAAGCCCCACGTTGGGCCCCATGCTCAGCACAGAGTGTGCTTATGACTGTCTCTCCCTCTTCCCCACCACCCCTCCATTCTCTCAAATACATAAATAAGTCTTTAAAAAAAAAAAAAAGAACAGCAAGGGAATACTAGATAGTTCTTGAACAACTGGAAAGAAAAATAAGGGTTTCTTTTACTGCCTTCCAAAACAAATTAAAAGTTAAAAATGGACTTGCCTTCGGTAAACTAGATAAAGGGGATTAAGAGTATACTTATCATGATGATCCTTGAGTAATGTATTGAATTGTTGAATCATTATATTGTCAACTTGAAACTAATATAATACTGTATATTTATTATGCTTCAATAATATAAAAAATGGATTTGCCATCACTTATAAAGATTTCTTGCCAGAAATACTGAACATGAATCCGATTGAGTCTCTAGAATCTAGAATCAAGATCTAACAAATTTACAAATATAGAGTTCAGGAAAAAATGTTTTAATGAAATCACAAACATCATAGAGATGGATCAGTAAAAACCAAGAAGCTGAATATTGAACATGGCAAACAATTTGGTTTCTTCAAACAAATAAATTGCCTTAAAAAAAGGAAGGGAGGGAGGGAGGAAGAAAGAGAAAGAGAGGAATAAAGAGAAAGAGGAAAGGAGGGAGGGAAGGAGAGATTAAAAGAGATTTAAGATATATCTTTTGCTACTTTGTTTTATACGGGATAAATCCAATATTTTTTAAAAATTTTGAATGAAAAAAGAATCAGCAATCAAAGATAACGGATAGATCTTATTTGAATCTTGATTTAATAAGCCAACTTTTAAGAAAATACTGTAACAAAATCAAAGAAATTTTAACATCAATTAGATATCAGATGATACTAAAGAATTGCTCATTTTATATGTGATAATGGTATTATGTTATATTTTATTTTAATTTGTTTTATTTTAGAAACACACAGTACTATATTTTTGGATGAATGAAATGATTGATGTCTGAAATTTGCTTCAAAATAACGCAGTGCTGACAGAAGGGGAAGTAGGTAGGAATATATATAAAACAAGATTGCTCTTGTAATGTTAATTGTAATTATTGGAACTGGGTGTCTACATTTGGATGCATTTGAAAATATCTGTATGAAGTTTTTTTCACTGACTTGCCAAGAAATGCACTATTTGAGGAAAGCTATAGCAAAAAACAAAGAAAAAGAGCAACGCCAGTTATGATGCAGAAACTGAGCATCCGCGTATCCATTTCTGAAGACTTCCTTCTATATGTTGGATGACTGTCTCCTGTGCACAGTCACTCTTCTCCACTCTTCGTGCATGGAGGGGTTCCAAATGGAGCTGTGTGGCATATTCTCAGCTATTTCCTTTTCTAATTTCTTTGATAAGACCTAAACCTCGTTAGGTTGTCAGGGACATTTGGTCTTCTCTTTCCAATTGTACATATATGTTTTTTAATATATTGAGGCACATAAGGGCAATCTCAGAGACCTCCCCATTCTGCCCACAGACTGACACTTCTCTTGCTGCCAAATTCATTCAGTGATGCCACAGACCTAGCAAAAAAGTACCTGAATCACACAAGGGACTGGGCTCAGGTAACAACGTATCTTGTCTGGCATGAAAGTGAAAATACTGTAATAAAAGATTTCACTATGATGTTTGTATATTGAACCCAATGCTCAAAGCACAGCACCTAAAGAGACTAAAATAAAATTATATCCATACACCGGCCCTTTGTCATGAGCATTACCATTTCATATCTGCCTAAGCATGGGTCCAGTTCAACCTCATGATGAAGCCTTATATTTAAATTGTGCTACATTTTTAAATTATATATTAAGAAGCCTTACGTACACTTGAGAACACTCTTTTTAGGATTCTAAGTCACCTGATCTACAACTATCAAAAGGTTTCTTATGTACCAAACCACCTGAGAAAAGTACACCATGCCTTGAACGTATTCTAAATATATGGCAGAAGAGCACTTTACTGACAATGGAGAGAAAGAACTAGAAAGCAGAAATGACTAACACAGGACTAAAAAAGTCTCTAAGGTGGAGAAGACGGAAAAACAACACAGAAAGAGGAGAGGTAGGTGGTGGTAAAGACCAAATCTTCCCCATTTTGACTACATTGTTCTGCTGCTTTATTTTGAACACACCAACACCATAAAATAGAAGTTGTCATTGGTATCTTTCGAGTAACCAGTAGAAAAAGAGCTAGAATCATTTCAGGATGGCTGCATTTCTACCTGTTAAGAACATACGCTCTTACTGAAGTTTCTAAAGTCAATGTTGGGTAAGTTATTCACAGCAGCCACAGTTGCATATCTCTTCCCAATACAAGGTCATGCAGTTGAATCCTGAGAACTCATTTTCTGATTGACTTTTCTCCAACACCCCATCTCACTCAACAGCCCTGAAATACTGTGTATCGTGAATATTTTAAAAAGGAAACCTCATTCAAAGTGGAATCCAGATCCCAGAAGGGGAGCTCTCACACCCTATCACTTGTCATCAGTTGCAGACCCAACAGGAAGAGATAGACCTTGCAAGTCCACATACCACTCTACTATCCCACAGGAGGAAGAGAAGTTGTCTTCACCGCGCAACAGCCCAGCCAATAAGAGACTGTCATAAGTGAGCCAATGAAAAACCACTATACTACAGACTCCCCGTTTACTCCGATGGGCTCTTTGTTTATAACAGCCCTGCTCAATGCCAGGAGGGCCCCCCTTCCCTCTACAAAAGAGAATTTCTCTCTTTTGTTCTTTGACTTGCCTTTGGTTTTGCCTTAGCTTGTTTATCCTGAATTGCAATTTTCTACTATTCCCAAATAAATCCATTTTTGCTGGTAAAATAACTGGCAGCTTAATTTTTAAGGTTAACAGTACATAAAACAATTTAGAGAGTTTTGTAGAAACAACTTTTAAATTCAAGGAAATGAAGTAAAGAGAAGGTTAAAATGCACTGACAAGCAGCAATTTGTTGAAAAGGTGATGAGTCGGTGTCTTTACTGTAATTCACAGAACTCAGAGTGTATGTTTTTGGAGTATGCGTCCTATGAATTAAACTCCCTACTTGTCATGTTATTGCAGTTAAACTCGAGGCAAATTCCTTTGAATTTGAGTGTTTCAGACATTTGTCTGAAGTAATTCACTAATGAGTAGGATTTTAAAAAGGTGTATAGTTCTCTCCAACCAAGAACAATCTTCTTACTCTCGGGCATTGGAAGATGGCTCTAAATAACAGGTTCATTTATCTAGATGCACCTGTGATTTTGTTCCAAAGTGGTATGAATAGCCATTGAGCATCTGGTTCAAAATCGGGACTTCTCTTTTCCAAATTAGTCATCCTCCATTATGTTTACAGGTGAATCAAGAAGGCATTCCCTGATGTTTATGATAATGCCTTCGATGCAATGCTTGAGGAGAACAGAGAGGTAATTATTTAGCTAGTGGGGTGCTAGAGAAGAAGAGGTACCTTCTCATTGTTTTAAATTAAAACAAAGGACAAATATAAAATACTCTGTGAAACAATCCTAGCTAGATTTTTTTTTAAGCTTTATTTATTTACTTGAGAGAGAGAGTGGGGGAAGGGGCAGAGGCAGAGATTATCCAAGCAGACTCCTGCTGAGTGTAGAGCCTGACGCAGGGCTCACTCGATCCCATGACCCATGAGATCAGGGCCTGAGCTGAAACCAAGAGTCAAACATTTAACGGACTGAGCCACCCAGGCACCCCTAGATAGTTCTCTCTCTCTCTATCTTTTTTTTTTTTTTTTTTTTTTTTTAGATATTTCTTTTCTATGTTCCTACATGAATCGTAATTTCCTGGTGGCTGGTAAGTGAATCATAATCCACAGCATCTCACATATCATATTTTGGTAAGCAGTGTAGACAAACATTTCTTATCACCCTCTTAAACACTTGTGAACACCCGCTGACTAACTGTTCACAGCTTCACATTAACTAAACAGTCTACCTGATGTTGACCGTTATTCTAGGTCTACATTTAGATTAAATGAGGCAAGAATTTAACCTGTTAATGATTGAAAGGGAGATTTTGGTCTTTCAATTTCCCTTTGGAAAACTTGGAAGAAAATGAGGCAAACGGAAAGAAAGGGTCTCTCCCCATGACTGTCAACCACCCTATGCAATATATTCATGTCTCACTGTTCATTTTTTACTGTGAGATGGATCCAGGCAAAATGACTTTGTAATAGCCCCACTTATTAGAAGAGTCTGATTGCTTGGAGTTAATTCCTTGGATCTAAGGAGTTTATATATACAGTATATTTTTTTTTCAACCAAAGAGGAAGTTGAATTTCTGTGTGAAGAGCATCTTTTTTTGTTTGCTGGTTGGCTGGCTGGTTGGTCGTTTTTGTTTGTTTGTTTTTTATTTTGTTTTATTTTTTAATATAAGGATGTGGAGATGCTCCTGGGACACGTGCTGCCCCTTCCAATCTCGCAGCTGGTGGTCTGCAAGTGCTCTGCTCACGCAGGGCACACCGGAGCTCCACGCTGGGCAGCGCAAGGCAGGGCTGGGCAGGGCTGGTGCTGGCTGAAGAGCATCTTTGCGGAGTCAACTCCCTGCTTTAGAGCACCGCCCCCAGTTTCGGCCCATTAACCTGAGCACAACAGCTTGATGAATTAATGCTTCTATAGGCACAGTTGGCAGCTTTTAATTAAATAATTATGGTTAAACGCCTGCACAGAAGCTGTTATGCACCCTAGAAAGCCAGCTGTCAGTTTTATTGGTCCTAAGACAGAGGAAGAGTTAATATTTAACTCTGAATGTTAGGTACAAAGGGAAGTGCATCACATACAATACATAGGCTGGGCAATAGGAAGCTGCATTGTGTTTGTGCTAGCCTGTCCATGAGTGATGGGGAGCAAACTACTCCTCAGCGACCTCTCAGCAACCCAACAAAGAAGGAACCAATTATATGATCAGCAGAGCCGAACCTGTTCAGAGCAATATAAAGAGGACACAGTGTTAGATGGATGAGTCTGATGAACACACAAATGTCACTGAGCTAGCAGGCAAATACATTCCAGGTTCTGGGTCTCATTTACATGAGCAAGTGATAGAAATCTAATGTGGTCCTTTGGGGGGGATTATGGTTGGTATCTTTTCATTTACTTGCCTAAAGCTTTTTATGCTATTTTAAAATATTAGAAATTGGAGGACAGGGTAAATATCACAAACCTAGATTTGAACTCTTTCTAAGATGCATTTTTCCAAAAAGTTAGGAAGAGATATTCTTCTACAGAATTACAGATCATGTCAGATTCCTTCACAGAAGGCTAAAAGCCAGTCTTATCTCTACACCCGAAGAAAGAAAGCAGTATCTGGTGACTAAGCTCCAGCATCCAGGAAGATATAGATTATAGATAAAGGCCATTGATAGGGTTGTTGGACCAAATAATGCTTGTTATTACACATCAATACGTTCCTGAACTGATAGCTGACTTCATTTTTCTCCACAGGCTGTCCTTCCCACATGCGTCCTCACTTCTAAAAATCTAATGGGTGATAACCCAGCACAGAACAGCTCAGCTTGCCACTGGCCCCTTTACCACGGTTCCCAGCACCATCTCCACATGAAGAAACACAACTGTAGGCAAACATTGGTCCCAGAAATTCAGTTGTACCTTTATGTTTAAAAAAAAAAAAAAACAACTTAGACATTTTAATCCCCCAAATTTATAGATTTGCCTTAAAATAAGAAGAGAGGAAAATTGAATGCTAACATATCAATATTTCTTATGGAATTCACTTCACCCAACTCCTGGGCCCTGTTGAAAATCCACGGTTAAATCAAGCACTAAACTTTACAGACTGATTTATTATTCTCCCTTCAGAGATCAATGGCTTTTAGTTTATTTTGAACGATGCCATTTCATAAAACAAAGCAATCTGTAGCATAAGTCGTCATTTAAGCCATAGGCTGACCTCTGAGAAATGCTTACTTAAAAAGCTCCTGAACAATTGTTTCCATTCCTTTTTTCCCTCTGGTTTCCTTTTATGTCAGTAATTCTATCACCTCAGGTGTCTGAAGATATCTGCTTGTGATTGACAGTCTCTAAGATCTAGCTGCTTTTGGATGGGTCTGAAATGAAGTTCAGTTTAATTAAGTCTGCAGTGCAACTCAAGTCTCAGTACAAAATGCTGAAGAATCAAACAGCAGATCTGTAAAGCCTATAAAAGCAAATTTCAGACGTGGTGGGGGAGCCCAGGGGTCTTTTGTCAGCCTATACTGCCATCTATCTAGCTGAGACCACGTCATTCTGTGCAACAGCCGTCTGTGTTCTCAGAGCCCCTGATGAAAGCAAGCCTCCAGCAACCGACATAACAGATCCCGAAGTCCACATCAAAGAATGGACAGCACCACCTCATCCACTCTGAGTCTGCCAACCTCCCAACAGGCAAGTGGACCAACAGCCAAGTTCCAACCTTCACCTTCTCTTCACCGTCTGATATCTGGCAAACAGACATATGCGTCTGCCTCCAATCCCCATATCCCCTAAACCAGTATGACTTGCGTACGCCTTGGAATATTCTCTGATGTCACTGATAAAACAGATGAAAGTTGCCTCAGATAAGACGTGGGACCTGAATTAGAACCTCTAATACTCTAGCTATACCTCAGGAGTTTAAAAAAATCCCAAATAGTATTCCTTAGACACTGACTGAACATGCAGACCACAATCATCTGTAAAGAGAAAAGATACAAATGAAAAATCAAAAGAACCCTCTGTACTTACGGTAGAAGACATATTCAGTGTAGCTTGACCAGATCTTGTCATCTGTATACTGGTTGACAAAAGATGCTGTCACTGAGGAGTTACAGGCCACCATGTGGAATCCACACTCTGACAACATATCAAAAGCCCTTTCCAGATGCTTGAATTTGAGATAAAATCTGGAGGTGTATCTTTCTGGGGCTCGGTCAGGGTCTCTGCTCTCATTCAAAGTTTCTCCAAAGACCTCTTTTGCCAAGGAAATCCTTCCGCAAACCAAAATCCGGGGAACTCTCCGAAACTTGGCGTCTGCCTGCCCCTCTCTGCCCATGGTGCAGGAACCCCTGTAGCCCACGGTAATGAAGCCCCATTTGCGGTCCGAAGGGAGCACTGAGGAAGGAGGGCAGATTCTCGTGTCGCTTCCTTGGGAGACATCTTCAAAGTCACTGTGGCAGAATTCGTCCGGGCTTTGCTTGATTTCATCAGGGGTCAGGAGTTTGACCAAGTCTGGGAGCTGGAAATACTCAGCTTCCCTTTTCAGTCTTCCCCTTTCTGGAAAGTGATCAGGCAGGACCACCTGCCTGTCCCTGAGATAGTCCAGAATATAACGGAACAAGAATCCATCTCTGTCAATGAAAAACCTTCCTTTGGAGTCCTTGGCTAGATCGTTAGCCGTGTCTCTCTTTGGGGAAAACATTTTCCACAGGAGGGAATGAGGGATGCTTATTAATGTGGAATGGCGGGTAAAATAAACTTGACCTCCGACATTCAGCTCCACGACTTCAGGGAAGGAGTTGGGAACTGAAGCCCCCTGTTCTCGAGGATAATAACGACTACAGTTTCCACTCAAAGCCATTGTCCCTTTCTTCTTGCTCTTCTCCTATTTTGGTTCAAAGGTGCAATCCAATGGAGTCACAGCCTTATCCTTTGCATCAAGTTGTCAAAGAGGGAGAAGGATGCTAACTTGTTAAAAATGACCTTCTCTTACCCCAGTTTTTTTTCCCCAAGAGCAAAATTTAGAAGAGTCCACAGGTGAAGTGATGCTGCGAAAGTAGTTTAAACCCTGGCTGGTGGCGAGCTATTACTTCATAGAATATAATCAACTCATCTCCATCCGATCTGCCCCAAGCTCGGTAGGCAAGGCAGGCCAAGTCCCCAGTTACTCAGAGGTCTGTCTGCAGGAAAAGAGAGAAAATTATTTCCTCAAACCCAGCATGAGTCAGAAAGAGAGACACCACTGGAGAGAGGAGAGGGAGGGAGAGGGAGGGAGGGAGAGAGGGAGGGAGGGAAGGAGGGAGGGAAGGAGAGATTATTTTACATAAGCAGCCCTGGAACTACTGATTTCAGCCATTCTTCAACTAAATTGTAGCTCCTCTCAAGCTATTTTGTGTCTACATGTTTATCCATACGCCTCTGTCTCCAGCAATTAGCATTAAAAATATTTCTATTGGTATTTCTGCTTTAAAAAGGAATCTAAGATTTTCAACTTTTAAAAGGGGATTTTTTTTTTTTTCTCCAAGCTGGACAGGAAAAGCAATAAGTCTCGGAACTTACCTTAGTGAGTGCTGGAGACCCAGTTCCTGTGGAGAAATACCCATTTGCAAAGCAATCAGAATCCACAGCCACAGTCTGGAGCTTGCCAAATCCCAAAGAGGTAAAGGACAGAGGCATCAATGAAAAGTGCCCGAGAGATGTGCTCTTAGAAAATAATAATTTGATATATATATAAACATTTATATAAATGTATATTTGTATGTATGTATATAGGTATGTATTCACTCCCGATCTCAAGTTGAAACAAGTCACAAAAAAGTTAAAGCGTGATGAGAGGTGGTTGGGTTGAAGAAGCAGGGCAGAGAAAAATATCCAACCAAAGCTTCTCCAGTAAAAAGGGGGGGGAAAAATCAAACCTTTAGAAAGAATCCTTAAAACAGAAGAGAGTTGGAAGAGGTACTGGGACTTAGACGCTTTTCAGAAAGCCCAGAAGCAGAAAGAAAGACAGATGTGCCCTGCTGGGGTCCCAGGTAGCCACCCCACCTGCCAGCAAGGGCAGACGGACTCCCATGTTCCCAGGCAGGTGGGAGCCGCTGGGAGCCCGGCCGCCGCAGCGCCGAGGGGCGGCGGGGGGCTCGGGCTCGGGCTTCTCCGGCGGGCGGCGGAGCTGGGTGGTTCCACAGTTCCCAGTGCAGTTCGGATGCTGTTGTTTCAGCAGTGCAGGCAAGATACCATCCAGGGAAATGACTATTACATCATCTTAAAGGAATATGGCTTGGAGAAAGCGGAGGCAGCTCCGAGTCACGTCGTCCTCAGTGACAGGTCGCCAGGACTGCACGGGGACGCCGCGCACTGGCCGTGGCACGCGACTCCCCGGCTCCAGGCTTGGGGCGGGGACGCGGCGCCGCGCAGCCACTTCCCTCCGCGTCCTGCCCGCGAGTCTGGAGTTTGCCAGGGCCTTCGCTTCGCCTTTTCTTCCTGCCTTTTACACCTCCACCGCCGCCACCATTCCCCAGAAATAAGCCCCCAACCCAGCGGTGACAGAAACACAAGTGATTTTACATTTGAAAAATCTATAAACAAACCCTTCGCACAGGCACTGAATTTCTGCTGAAGGGCAAATTTCCCCTCCATATAGGCTTTTTATTTTTTATTTTTTAAAAAGAAGAAAGCACACCGAATGACCCCTATGTTCAAGCTACAAAGTCGCTTTTCCTTAAAAGCAAAGGGGATTAAACCATGTTCTCCTTCAGATGCCCTCTCCCCCCCTGCCCCGCCGCCTTTTTCTCCATCCCTGTGTCACCCCACCCCCAGCAAATGAATACATAAATACAGTCTCTCTGGAATTAATGATGCTCTTTCCAAGGAATATATGAGGCACTGGTACCCTCAAAAAGCCCACAGCTAACATCATGAAGTCATTATCTCAGCTTACCTGTAAGAAATTGTTACCTGCAACCTTTTCCTGGGGCTGTCTTTACTGAGCCTCTCCGGACATGCCCCAGCCCCCTCCCAACTCATCCCAAGAGGACTCTGGTGGAAGACACGACCGGCTAAGAGACATTTTACTCCTGTCCCAGAGGGCTTCCTTAAGTGCATCATTAGAGTTTCAGGAAGGCATTACCAGGGCAACCTAATCCACTAACAAAGTGCTTCCAGTTGATCCTGCCAGTCAATAATGGCCCAGCCAACAGCTTACAGTAAGTCGACCATTTCTCCTTTAAAATGCCAGCGTCTTAGGACTCACCCTTCTAATCAGAATATAGTATTTCATCTATGAATAATACATGTGAGGCACACTCCATCCCAAATAATTGCTATTTTAAAAAATAGTGAAAGCCGAAAATGGAGATGAAAGTATGAATTAGATACATTTTAAGGGATCATGTGTTTATTGTCAACTCTTACCTCAAGAATAAGCTTAAAGATAGGCTCAGCAGCAGGATAAATTAATTTCTAGTTTAACAATCTTTTCTCTCAATAAGTATCAGGTTACTGAACACATACGGCGTATCAGCTAGCACTCCAACACCTGATTATATTTGACTTCCTTTCTTTAACTAATGTATTAACCTGTTCTGGCCTCAATCATTGGGATTTTAATGCTGGGCCAATCAAGGGACGGTTTATTATTTGGTGCACTTATATCGCCATCTAGTGTTCATAAGCTGTAAGTGCAGATCTGTAACTGACCACATACCCCAGCCAGAAGCTAGATATTTCCTATTTTTAAAGTTTTTATATTGGTTTAAGTATGACCAAACACACACTGTTCACCATGATAACATAAAATTTTAGTTGCCACAGGACAAAGGAAAAAATAAGTCTGAGTCCGTGTCTAGTAAGTACTGGACTTAGTTGTAGTTAAAAATAAGCAAATGTTTTTATTTTTAACAGAATGGGCCAGTACACCATGACAATAGCTTTGGAAATTGGGTATTAAAATATTCTGGGGACAGGGGTGCCTGGGTGGCTTAGTCAGTTAAGCACCCAACTTTTGATCTCAGCTCAGGTCTTGATCTCAGGGTCACGAGATCTCCACACAAAGCATGGAGCCTGCTTAAATATATATATATTCTGGGGACAGTTTGGCAGGAAGTAGGGATTGCGGGTAAGAAAAACCATAGGCTTTTAAAGCTCAAAGGAACTTGAGAAATGGAAATTACCATCTCACCTTAGAGATATAGAAACTGAGGACCAGAGAGGGAAAGAACTTCCACAAGGTCACACAGCTGTGGAGTAGCAGGATGGGGTCTAGATCACTGCCTACTCAGTACGATCAATGTCCTTTTTTGAACTGCATGTATTCTAGAATAGGGATGGAGAGGAGGCAAATAAAGAAAACAAGAATTTCAAGACTACACATTTGAAAGAAACCCAGCAAGTCATTTTAAAGAGTTTTCAAAACTAAGTTAAATTCAAGTCTAAAATATTTTATAATTTAAATAAGAGGATTCTGAATTTCAAAAATGAGTTCTATCTGTTCATTGTTCTGGATTTCAAAGGTTAGGCTACTTTTTTTTGAAGATTATTTTAGAGAGAGAGAGCGAGCTTGTGTGCATGAAGGAGTGTTGTGGGAGGAGCGCAGGGAGAGAATCTTCAAGCAGACTCCCCACTGAGCCACTGAGCCTGGAGCCCAGAGCCCAAGGTGGGGCCCAGTCTCAAGACCCTGAAATCATGACCTGACTAAAATCAAGAGTTGGGCGCTTAACCTATTTAACACCCAGGGGCCCATAGGCATATTTACTTTTTAATCTACCTGGAGCCTCCAGAAATCAAGAGTGCATTTGCCTCTGTCTCACCTTTTGAGAGGTCAGGAGTTTGGTTCAAGATTGACCTGAAGCCTATTCAAGTTGGGGTCTACCGGCCTGGGTTGCCATCCTCTGATGCATACATTTTCTTGTTCCTTTAGTCTGGGGGAAGCAAACACACGAGAAGTGAGATTAAAGAGGTAACAGGCTTGAAGGAAACAAAGCAATACACCATAGAGAGAGATTTAAATAGTGCTAGAGTAAGCGCGTGAGTCTCAGGGAGGTTGTCAGTAAGCCCAGCTGCTTGGTGCCTTAACAAGAGGCAAGAAGCCAAGTCTAGGCTGTAAGCGTATTCCTGTCCTCCGTGTCAGCAGATAACACAGCTAGTGTTATTGTTCTGTTCTGGCAGCTCTCTGCCGAAACATTGTGGGATGCTACGCTCGGCCCAAAGGCTGAACATACAGCAACAGATTTCTCTTAGGGGAAGAGAAAGGAAGAATGTTTCATCCTGTTCTTCGTAATATGCAAGACTATAGCACGTTTGGATACACCATGGGTAGATTGTGGAGTTGATAAAATGTGTTTTAGCCTCTGTTTCCTGTTCCCTACTTTCACACGCCCCCATAGCTGAATGCTGAAGAGTATATTCTCAAAAGGACAATTATAATTTTGGAATAATGTGTTCACTTCACACATCCTTACCTTCTAACACATCCTTAAGTTTCCTCTCCCCTGGAGCAGAGATAGCTTTCATGCTGACTCTTTGTTATCAGGGAGGGAATGATCATAAATGTAGTCTAAAATGCCATATACTCATCCTGTCACATGCCCCAAGGACTCCTGCATCATCACCGTCATCGTAATAGCTGCCGTTTGTGGAGGGCCAGCCATCAAGAACTCACAACAGTCACCATCCCTCCTCCATCTCTGCCTGATGTCTGTGTGACATCCGACGAGAGGCTAACCGTCTCTGAGCCAGGGTAAAACGAAGATAAGAAAAAGACCTGCCTCCCAGGTGTGTTGTGCAGATTCGATACTACGATGCGTATAAGACCCCGGGCGCACTGTCTGGCCCTAGGTGTGTGCTCACAAGATACCAGCAGTCTCCATGACGGCGGCAGAAGTAACTGCATTTGTCACTGGGAGATCAAAGTGGAGGCATAAAGAAGTTATAAAAGATGCTCAAAGACTGAAATTCACTTCTACTTCCAAAATCCTCGCTCTTCTCACTATACAGGTGTAGGTGAAGATCATTGCTTGTTGTAAGCGTATGTATTCATAATGCGAGGATATCAGGATTTGCTGGGGCTGAGGGGGTAGCAGAATGGGAACTGAAAACAGACCCACAGTGATTAGAAATGAAAATGCCACTATCTTCCGCCCTACCAGTTTCCCTTCTCAGCACCCCTTCATTCATGCCATATGGATTTATTAAGAACCTCTGTGTGTCCAGCACAGTGCCAGGTACTTAAGATACAAAGCTGAATCCGATACAGTCTCTGAACACGACCACATACAAACACACACACTCAAAATCGTACCAATGGAAGGCAAAGATGAAAATGTTCCAGATTCGCGAGCGCTGCCTCTTAGTTGCAGACAGGTGCCTGCAGCTGTATTCAGCTTTGGGTCTCACATAGTCCACATATGTTTTGGACAAACCACTTAACCTCAGAGTGGCCTTTGCTTCCAGATCTATAAAATGAACCTGTCTCCCTTTATAGAGATACTGTGACTGATGGCAAAATAAAGATAAAATACAGCTGCCAAGTCATCAGAGACCTACCAGGCAGTAATTTGCTGTTTAAGAAACAGAGCAAGAAGGCGGCAAACAGCGATCTTGTTAACATAACGCCTTGCAAGAAAGAATTTGGATTAGGTCTGCATAATCTTCAAGTTGGAAGGGGAGACCCTTTGTGGTTACCCACTGCAGCCTCAGATCCAACTCCAAGTTTTACAAAATAGCAAACGTTCAGCCTAGTCATTTCTCTTGGTCTCTCCTCAAAATACGCTTGAACTATACTCTCTACATAAAGCACGTATAATAGCTAAAGCTGTTCATATCACCATCATGCCTCTGAATGGAAGTCTCTAGAATAAAGTTCTTCCAAGGGAACCGTTCATTTTAAGATCTGAGCTTTAAAGAAATGTTATGCTGATCTGAACAGGAAGTACTGCTATTCAAGGATGAGGCGGCATTATTGACTACATAAGCAGGGGCTACAGGTTTTTATGCGAGCATGTGATGGTGGAAAGAGGGTACACATTTCGGTAGTAGGTGTGGATGAATGGTCACCTTTTAGGTTTCCCTTCAAAACAGGATTATTTTTATTTTATTTATTTATTTTTAGAGGAGGGAGGAGAGGGGCAGCAGGATAGGGAGGAAGAGAGAATCGTAACACAGACTCCTCGCCCAGCGTGGAGCCCAAAGCTGGGCTCGGTCTCACAATCCTGAGATCATGACCTGAAACGAAATCAAGAGTGGGATGTTTGACCAACTGAGTCACCCAGACCCCCGGGTTTCCCTTCAAAACCGGGCAGTTTTTCTGGAGCACACGGTCAAAGTTAGAAGTGCATAATTTGGCCACGAAGTTGTGTAAAGCCAACCCACACACATATATACTTAGAAACTGTGATCTCAGCAGTGTGGAATACACACTGGGTGGGAAGTGAGGGGAAAAATTGAATATAGATGCCCAACTATCCAGCAACTGATTCCAGCAAATACACAAGCAGTGTTTTAGAAATAGCTATAAAAAAACAAAAGAAGTCTACTCTTGCCTCTCCCTTCAGTCCTTTCCCTAGAAGTCTCCTTACCCATGTAGTATTTGCTGTATGATGCGTGTTACATGTGTTGTATTACACATGTTGGTTTAGTCTTTACTATGTTTGCTAAATGTTATGCAATACATCTCTTGGTAAGGGAGTAGTATAATTTGTAGGCCAGTAATTGTCAACTTTTTATCTCCTACCTAGGAAACACATTTTTCAAATGACATCTTTGTCATTATTCCAAAATATGCAACAGATGCAAGCAGTATCAGAACAGAACAAACTTAGGTCTCAAGTTCAAAAACATTAATTAAAAAATAAAAAAAAAAACCAAGTGGTCAGAAATTGCAATAGTATGTCACTGGTCTCTAGAATGCATTTTTATTTTTTCCTGAATAGTTTTATACATGCATAATGGAATTTATTAAACAGCCTCCAACAACTTGCAAGGAGTAGAGTTTGAAAATCCCAGTTAGAGCGGAAAGGAGCAGGTGTTAGAATCAGGCAGATTCAGGGGCGCCTGGGTGGCACAGCGGTTAAGCGTCTGCCTTTGGCTCAGGGCGTGATCCCGGCGTTATGGGATCGAGCCCCACATCAGGCTCCTCCGCTATGAGCCTGCTTCTTCCTCTCCCACTCCCCCTGCTTGTGTTCCCTCTCTCGCTGGCTGTCTCTATCTCTGTCGAATAAATAAATAAAATCTTAAAAAAAAAAAAAAAAAGAATCAGGCAGATTCAGGTCTGAAAGAGGTACATACCAGCTCTAGGGCTCTAGGATCCGGAGCTAATCACTGTACCTCTCCCCAGGATGTTCTCCTCGTGTATATATTAGAAATAAAAATATCTACTCTGCAGGATTGATGTAAGGATTAGAGATAATGTTCTGAAAGTGCTTGGAATACGGCAAATGTTCAATAAGTAATGGGCAATGTGATTCTATTTATGCTTGGTTCGATCACCTCCTGTGCCCCTCTTCCCTCCCCTCCCTGTGCCTACGCCCCGGGTCTGTGTGGATGAGTGGATGGACGTGGTACCACATTACTCATTCATGCTGGTGATGTGACTGGTCCCTTTTCTGAAAGTCTGCTGCTTCCTTCAAGCAGGAGAAGAGAAGAAAGGAAAGGGATACTGGAACTCGAAGCACATTTGTCCTTGGAGATGGACAATTAGTTGATTTAAAAACATACTCTCTGGCCTTAGTAAGTAGCTATACCTTTCAACGGATGATGAATGGGGGAAAGCAAATGCGCAGGCTGGCTCGTTCAAAATATCTCACATCATTTCGCAGTGATTCAGCACAGTCACTTTGGTGTAGCAATTGTTTGTAGAAGGCATTTTTCACAACTAAATCCAAACATGTCATTCTCATAGGTTGGAATGAATCTTACCCGTGGCATCCGCAGATGGGGCACAGCAAGAAGACAGAAGGACAAACACCGAATAACAAATGGAACGATTTAGTTCAAGGAACAAAATTGAATTGTTTTATTACAAGATTTGAGAAGTCAAAGCTGGGGATTTCACGTATGCTCTGAAATACCACTTGGTATCCAGAGCACTTTCTCCCTGCTTTTGAGTGATGTACAAGAAATCCACAGGGCAGGGATCATTTGTCATTCACCTTGCTATCCAACCGACAGCACAGGAGCTCCTGTTTTGAAGGTGCTCACTACATCTTTGTCGAGTTTAATTGCAGGAGCAAGAACGTATCCTCAAATTGGCCCAATAAAATGATATGTAAGAAGCTGATGGGGTCATATTGGGATGAGCTGTTGTTTGGGAATATAAGGCAGTTGATTTCAGTTAATTAATTTTATTTTATTTTATTTATTTATTTGAGAGGGAGAGAGAGCAAGCAAGAGCACAAGAGCACAAGAGCATGGGGAGGGAGAAGCAGGCAGGGAGCCCGATGCAGGGATGCAGAGTTCGATCCCAAGACCCCAGGATCATGACCTGAACAGAAGGCAGCCGCCTGGGGTGCCTGGGGTCCCTGGGTGGCTCAGTCGTTGAGCATCTGCCTTCCTCTCAGGGCGTGATCCCAGGGTCCTGGGATCGAACCCCGCATCGGGCTCCCTGCTCCGCTGGGAGCCTGCTTCTTCCTCTCCCACTCCCCCTGCTTGTGTTCCCTCTCTTGCTAGCTGTCTCTCTCTCTCTGTCAAATAAATAAATAAAATCTTAAAAAAAAAAAAAAAAAGGCAGCCGCTTAACTGACTGAGCCACCTAGGTGTCCCCTGATTTCAGTTTCTTCATCCAAACATTGAGTTCTCCATGCTAGGAAGGACCTGTTCATTTGGTCAGGTCCCAGAGAAATCAACTGCCTGCAAAAAACAGCCTTTCTGAACTCACTCCTGCAAATGGCTCATGTGTGTACCCAATTGGAGTCAAACTGTAATGAAAAAAAGAGAGACATTAAAAGGAACACTCCAGCAAGAGCAAGAGATGACAAAGTTTCCAGTTTCAAAATTTCATTGATGCCTCTTCCTTAAAATATCCATGTCGGTGCCTGTGGCCAAATAAATTAGTACAATTATCAAATGAAACTGATCCTGACTGCCGGCCATTTTCACATACATTATCTCTTCCAGTTCCTACAGTAATTTTCAACTGTTGGCATTGTGGGGAGAATAGAAGAGCCTCCAAAAGGTTGGGTTATTGGCCACAGGTCACACCAAGCCTGTCAGATCCCAAAGCCCCCTTTTAAGTACACCAAACTTACTCACCCATATAGTTCCTTTTATTAAATACCCTCAATCTATGCCCGATATTTGCTTTTGGCATCACATGGCACAACAATGCATTCCTAGGATGGATCACTGCTATATTCTAATTCCGGTTCTATGTCCAGCACAGAGTAAGCACTCTGTAAGTGTTTATCCAAGGACTATTAGAATTAAGAAGTGAATGAATGAATGAATGAATTCATAAATAATGAATGAATGAACGAGCTACCATCTAGGACAATGGTATCCAGAAATTTTGGCTGGATACAGCAAGAGTCTGATCTGATGTGGCCTCTCCAATTTTCTTTACTCCTGAAATGTTGGTTCCAAATAGAAGAATGATTTCAGAGATGAAAAGTAAAAAGTTTGCGTCTCAGCATCAGAGAATTAGCCCTTCATGAATCCAAAAGGATGAGTAATATAAATTTATATGTTTATGTTCCAGAATTTAGAAGCTTTTAGAAATAAGAAACTGCTTTTGGGATAAGACTCTCCCTCAGAACAATAAAAAAAAATTAAGTGCCTCGATGCTGGAAAAAAATGCGATTTACTTCAGAAAATAACTTGAAAAGATACCAGGCAATTCTAATCCAGCCACTTTATGTGTCCGTCATTCTGCATCCTTCCAAAAATGTGAGTGGTGGGGGGTGTGGAGTTAGAAGGCCTAGTAATGGTTGACCTATACAGACACATATACCGGGCACTAGATTTTAGGGGCTACAGCACACAATTCAAATGTGAGCCGGGAAACATCACGCTTTGCTGTACAATGCAAATTTGCACTGCTTCTGCCAAAGAAATTGTATGTTACCTTTATAGACCTGATCTGAGCCTCAAGCACATCTCACAATTACCCTAGGGTCTCTTGAAATGACAGGCTGGTTTGCAGTGTGTGGTTCCAATGGCTGCCAGAGGATATCAGGCAATTGTTTGAAATGGAGCCAGTGTCATACATCTTCCTGAGATATCTGGTTGCCATTCATCAGGAAAAAGAATGCCGATGAACAAATGGAGTGACACAGAAAAAGATTTATGTATCTGATAGAAACTGGATTCCACCTGTTGTCTCTCGACCAGCCCCTTGAATTTTTCACATACTTAAATGAGATTTTAAAAGTAGTTATGTTGTTGAAGTGCCATCATACTGGACACAGAGGCTAAGATTACCCCGAAATGGGATATTGGATAAAATCATAAATTAAAGTGAAAAGATTATATAAAAGGGCTAGGGATGAAGAAGTGATATATTTCTTATCTGCACCAAAGAGAGTAAGCAAATGCACTCCTTACATTGCCATTTTGCCCATGGATATTTATGCCTATAAGTGCAAAGAAAGAAAGAAATTGCCCAATGAAAGTAACCAATAGAGGCTAGGTTGAGAACATCAGTGCTTCGCAATAATAACTCCCTCCTTCCGGAAAAGTTCACCTGCAGAGCCACTGCCTAATCAGAGCCAACACAGAGTCCTTCCCCAGACACCCAATTAGTCACAACAGCTGAGGTTGAGGGAGCCCAACAAAAGTAGCTTTCAGCTCCTTTAAAATCCCTCTCCTGCTTCATGTCTTTGATCTTCATTCATTTACTCAAATATTTACATATCTATTTGTACAAAGAACTACGTGAGACCCGGCAGGAGATGCAAAGATTAATCAGACACGAGTCTCGCCCTCAGCAAGCTGACAATCCAGTGGGGCCAAAGAAAGGAAAGCACTGTACCTCCAACACGGAGGCTGTTCATGGCAGTGTGGACCAAGTAGTGATTGCTGTGGAAAGAACCAGAAGGAGTTCCATGAGAGAGGCACGGTGCAAACCAGAACAGAGACATTTTGTGAAACTCTAAAGTACCCATTTATAAATTATAGATGGACCAAATAAAGTGCCACCTTGCATCACTACACACTTACAGGGCACTCATTTAGAATGCATTTAGAACTGCCCCAAACTGGGCTGATTCATTAGAGTCCTGATGGTCTCAGAAATATTTTATACGTGGATATAAAAGTAAGCCTATTACAGCACTAGTCCCTACAGCTAATTTATATTTGGTTCTCAGCCAACAAAGACAATAGCGATTTGAGGGACCCATCCCAATTATTTATTTACTCCACCAGCTCCCTCTTTCTGCCATTACTTTTGGGCCACTGGGACAGTAGTTCAAGATGGCTAACAAAAGGTGTATAAGAGATGGTGCTAAGGATTCTACAAGAGATCAAGGAGGAACCTGGATGGCAGCAAGCAGGCTTCACTGCAAAAGCCCCAAATGCCTCCAAGGGGATAGTCTAAGAAACCCAGAGCAGCAGACAGATGTTGCCTGGCAGAAATCCTTGGACATTCTTCAGGAAAGCACGAGCCTTACTGCCGCCTGGTAAGATTGGCCAACAACAGTATTGAGGATAAAAAGAAGAAACGTTAGGCCAGAGGTGTATCACAACTTCAGGAGACTAGAAGAGCAGTTGGCAAAGTGTGACAGCAGCTGCACATCCCCGCAGCCTCATGCTGCAGTAATCACGAGGGCACCCACTGAACTAACAGGACCATTTCCAGGAGCAGGCTCCCACAATCAACGGGATGTGCCTGTATTTAAAACTGGGGGACAGTGGGGGAGGAGGATCCAAGGCACTCTTTCTATTTCAGATAACCCACGAGCCCTGTAATTAAAGATATCCTGAGGGCTTGGGAAAGTAGACTGTCTGTAAGCAATAGCAGTTCTTTAAGGCAATTGTGTAACACACAGGAGATCTAATAAAAGAATAAGAGTTACTTTTGTTCAGCACAAAAGGACAGCCTCAGAGTAATTTTGGTTAACTTTCTTACTGCAAAAAAAAAAAAAAAAAAGTTCGCCTGATTTATTAACCTAATATTCACAACTTTGGGATGGAAAGGGAAAGAAACGTACAAAGAAATAATGGAATAAAATTTAAGGGCTAAAAACAGTTATTTCCCACGCAGGGAAGTATTAGTGGTTCCAAGTGTGGGCTTTGGGGTTGGGCCGTTCTGGAGCCAAATTCCAGCTCCATCGTTTACGATTTGGGAAAATTACATTACGCCTCTAGTGACAGTTTTCTCATCTGCAAAATGTGTCCTAATTATCATTCCTTATTAGAGATTTTGTGAGCACTAAATAGGAGAAGGCATATGGAGTGCTTAGTTCATCGCCAAGCCCATAGTGAGCACTCAAGAAATGTGGCTCTTCTTCCCCCCTTCCCCCCGAATTATTTTACATTATCCATTGCCTAGACCAGAGGGTGGAGGTACAACATTGAGCTTACCCAGTTCTCTCTCCAGACCCCTCTCGGATTTGAAGGGAAGGAGGCAGAGCAGTCACACGGATGGCTTCAGGGTGCACAGCTTCTGAGAGCTATTTTGGGCAGGTCAGAGGCCACCATTCGGCAGTGCTGTCATGCTCTTTGTCTGAAGAGCACAGTCTCTCTCTACCTGCCAAATTGTTAGCGTCTCCAACCCTGGGCCCACGAAACTCCAGCCCTTGCTCCTCGTTTGTTAGATGTCACCTGTGCCAGCACGGTTTCTGGTACACAAGGATGTTTGGACAAAAATCTGCATGTTTTTAAAGTTCTTTTCCTCCCAGCTGCTTTGCCCCGTTGGCAAAATTCAGTCTCAGTGGACTATCATCACAACACAAATGGCTCCAAGATCTAAATGTTTAGCTTTGGCCTCCTTTCAATTTCTACATACCTACTGGGCTTTTTCCGCATAGACCCACCACATCTCACACTCAAGGCCAACGCCAAATATCTGTTTGCCACTCCCATCCATTATATTCCACCAAGTTCTCTCTGAGTAAATGGCATCGGTGGCCTTTCTCTACTATCCAAGTGAAAACCCATTACCTCTCCTCCCCTTTCCATTGGCTCCTGATATCCAATAATCAAACCGATCCACTTTATCTCTTCTATAATTCTTTCAGGCATCTCTTCGCTTCCAGTTCCTCTTGTCCTGCCCTTCCTCTTTACCTTTTACCCAGATTCATATATTCAACAAAAAATGACCGAGCATTCACCATGAACCAGGTGCAGCAAACTCTTTGTGTCGGAGTCCCAGAGATGAACAATGTAGACTGGGTCCTTGCCCTCACAGAACTTTCATTCTAGGCAAGGAATGTAGACCTTGAACAAGTAAACAAATAAATGAGCGAGATAATCTCAAATAGCGATATGGGTTCTAAATAAAATAGAACCAGGTGATTCGAAAAGAATCTCTCAGGCTAGGAAGGGGGAGACAAAGAGAAGAGGATGAGGTATTAAAAGTTGGGACTCGTTGAGGAAGTGATATTTGAGCTGAGGCACGAAGACAGCACGTAAAATTCTGGGAACAGCATGCTCTAGACAGAAGGAATGGCATGAACAAAGGCTCACGTGTCTGAGGTCAGACTAAGCTTAGGGCTTGTTCAGGGAACCAACAAAGCCAGCAAGTTAGGGCCAGTGAGCAGAAATGAGAGTGTAGGTCTGAGAAGCAGACAAGAGTCAAACTGTGCTGGGCCTCATGCACCACGGTAGGAGCATAAATTTCATTCTAAGTATGATGGCAAGTCACTTGCTTTTTAATAAATAGGATTCACATTTCATTTCATATTATTATTAAAAGTGTACAGTCTCTTTTTTAAAAAAATTCAATTAATTAACATATAGTGTATTATTAGTCTCAGAGGTGAGTTCAGTGATTCATCAGTCTTATGAACACCCAGTGCTCATTCCATCACATGCCCTCCTTAATGCCAGTCACCCCATCCCCACCACCCACCACCCCTCCAGCAGCCCTGTTTGTTCCCTATGCTTAAGAGTCTCTTATGGTTTGTCTCCCTCTCTGATTATGTTTTGTAACAAGTCACTTGTTTTTTTAAAGTTGTCTTTGGCTTGCTGTGGGGATAACAGATTATATAGGGGAGCAAGATGGGTTGTCTGGAAATGAGTTAGGAAAGCAGTACAGGGATCCAAGTTGCTAGGATCCAAGATGCTAGCGGCTGGACTAGGTTTGAAAGAGGATAAATGAGGAGAAACTGGTAAGGATTTTCCTTGTGTGGTGCAGATACTGGTGACAGAATTACTGTACAGCTCTGCTAATGTTCTCCTTCTTCCCAAGCTTTTTCATCTTGGTTCATTCAGCACAAAGCTGGGAGTGTCATCCTTCCAAAGATGCCATCGTTTGCCCACATAGCTTAATTGGCTCCCCGTTGTTTTTAGAATAAAGTCCAAAGTTCTGGGTGTAGATTCAAAGCCCTATGCTATCTGGTCTCAACTGCTTTCGAGATACCTAAAGGGGCTTGCAAGGAAAGGAGACAAGAGTTACACAGCAGTTCGAAAGTTCTGTGTCAAGTCATTTCACGTGCAGTGCTTCACAGAGCAAGTGGCGTTGGCCTTCAGTCTGTAAGGAACCAGCATTCATGGCCCTTTAACTGCTTTTTGTCTGAGAGACAAAGTGAAAGTGGCGACCTACATCGACCAGTGGTGACGCTCTAACTTCCATGGGAAGAAACAGGGAAGTTATAAGGTTAAGATTAGAAAAGATTAAGGAAGCCCTTAGAGTACAAATAAATAAAGGAGTGGATTAATTTTCTTATGATTCTTGACTTCATTCATTCCCCTGAAATATAACATCCAATTATAATGCAGCTGAACTAAGACTTTCCAACAAAATTTAGTGGTCAAGTGAACTATCAAAAGAGAAACCTTGATAGAATAAAATCATGGCTCACGTTGAATCTATGAGTTCCTCTCCTTTCTGCCTGAAGCAAGCATTTCTCGGAAATTGAAAATTCACATCAGGATCCTAAAACCAGCCTGCAGAAGACGCCGGTACTAACAATGCAGAGGAACAGAAGGGGGCAGTGTTACCACAGACTCTCGCAGGGACCTGTGGCACTGAGAAACTGCAGATTGCCCTGAGTGACCCTGCTGACTTTCCTACCATCTCAGAGTGAATCCCAGTGTCAATTGCTTGTTTCTTTCCACTTGCTAAGTCTCCAGCCCAGAAACAAAGTTAGCAATGAGGTTACCCCCTCAGTCTACCACCCTGCTGTGTCCCGCCAAGCCTGGTGAGAAAGTGACCACTTCCGCCCGGGGTCTCAAGAAATACAAGCCCAGCTCTATGTGTACATTAGTTATTGCTTTGCCTTTTACAGAACAGATGGTGAAAAAATTCACCTGTACTGACCATATGAAAATAACACTTTATATTTAAAATGTTATCGGAGTGCCTGAGTGGCTCAGTCGGTTAAGCGTCTGCCTCCAGCTCAGGTCATGATTTCGAGGTCCTAGGATCGAACCCAGCCTCAGGCTCCCTGCTCAGTGGGAAGCCTGCTTCTTCCTCTCCCTCTGTCCACCCCGGCTTGTGCTCTCTCTCCCTGTCTCAAATAAATAAAACCTTTAAAAATAAATAAATAAAATGTTATCATCAGACAGGCCCTAAGGATTTTTTTTTTTCTAACTGCTAGGAAAATGGCTATATTCAGCTATACACCAGAGCCTTACTCAGAAAAGTTCACTGAATACCTGGTTCATGCAGAAAACAGGAAGAGAAGAGTCCCTGCCCACAAGAAAATTTAGCAGACAAGTCTGGAGATAGCTCTGTGTGGGAAAAGGCTGGCAAGCACCCCCAAATGACAGGTAAAAATTCTTGAAGGAATCTGAGGAAGAACTCAGCTGGCTGTCTCCAGAGTGTAAGGTGGAAGAATGGGAGAAAAATTAGAGGAAATATCCTGGCTAGACAGCACTGTAATTGCACCTCGAAGGACTGTAGAATCTAGAAAAAAAGGTACTGTGCGGAAGGAAAAGAACCAGTTGAAGGAGTACGTGCATGCGTGGGTGTGTGTGGGTGTGTGTGTGTGTGTGCGCAAGCATGTGCGCAAGCAGGAGTATGGGGCTGGGAAAGAACAGGGCATGATCCGGTTTGGCCAGAACAGAAGGCCCCTGTGGAGGAAGAGTGGGAGAGCTGCTGAGGATTTGGGACTCGGATCTCTCAGCAGTGAGTAGTCACTGAGAGTTTCTGAGCAGACAAGACAGGAACAAGTTTCTCAACAACAGCCACTCCCACCAGGCGACAGAGGGCTCGCCCACCCTCGTCCTGCTGTCTCCATTCTCACTTCTCAGAGGGGGCTCCCACGGCTCAGCGATTTCCCTCAACAGCCCCACTGAAGGGTGTGGCTTTGACATCAAAGTTCTAAACATTTCCGTTTTTGCAACACTTTTGGAAAATATCTTTCCCTCCCCACCCCAATCATGGAGGAAAGAGCAATGAGGGTAAAAGCTGCTCTATGACGATCTGGCAGAGAGAGGGAATGCACACATTAAGTGCATGACATTGTGGGATGATAAGCGAGGCTCACCTAAAGCAGAGGGTGAGGATGCTTCAAGGGCGCTGTGGTGCCCGTGAGTCCGTTCACTCATTCGTTCGTTCATTCATTCAACAAATATCTGTTGAGCATATTCCGTGTGCCAGGCAGGCATTGCTCTAGGCATTAGGGATACAGCAGTGAACCCAAAATACCCAAAGCTCCTCCTTCATGGAGTTTGCATTCTAGACAATAATCAAATAAACGTATCAGGTGTCAGATGATTAGTACAAGGTGAACAAGTGGGGCAAGGAGGACATCAATTACTATGTTGCAGGGGAGGGGCGTCAGGAGCAAAGAGGGCAGAGGTGACAAGGAGAGCAGTGGGAGAAACGTGAGCTCTTTAATAGTTTAAGCCTAAAAGGCTTCTTCCTGGAAGGTGAACTCTAGTAAGTAATGATATTCAACTATCAATACTGGTGGTAATAGATTAATAGTAATGTCTATTGTTATTTCTATAGAGACTTCACTGTACTAAGCATTATTTCATTTATTCTTCACAATTAACCAATAAATATCATTAGTGTGATACTTTTAGGTGCAAAGGAAATTGAGGGAAAGAAAGGAAAGAGGGAAGAAGGGATGGATGGAAGGAAGGAAGGAAAGATGGAAGGAAGGAAGGGAAAGAAAGGAAAGAAAAGGAAAGAAAGGAAAGGAAAAGAAAAAAAGAGAAAGAGAGAAACCAAGGCTCAACTAAATTACGTAGCCTGTCCAAGTCATCCTATTCATACATACAGAGCATGGATTTGAATGCAGACAGTCTGACTCCAGAGCCTGCACTCTTAACCCAGACACTGGATTGGGGTACAGAGATAAATAAGTCGCGGACTCTGTCTTGGAATTGCTCATAGTCTGGTAAGAGAGACAGACTCATAAACAAATAATCCTAGCACAGTGATAGGAGCTATAATCGAGGTATAATAGAGTTAAGGAGACACAGAGGAAAGAGTGACTAAGTGCCTGCCCGTGGGTGGGGTGGGGGGTCATCAAAATGCAGACATTTGTGTTTATGTAATTCATTGCTCTCTCTGGGCCAGCTTACCCACAACGAATCTGCAGTTCCTTCCAAAGGCTCTTTCCGGTGGATTTCCCCTGTCTGCCTTCACAGGTTGTGGTTTGTCAGCCCATTCTGCACAAAGTAGGTAGTTCTGATGCAAGGGCCACATGAAGTCTTTAGAACCATTCTGGAGAAGGAAGAAAAATAGCCATAGTTACCATAACTACCCTCAGACAAGGGTGAGGAACGTGACAACCAGATGAAGTAAGATGAGATCACCATGCCATGTTATAATGGAGGAGGAAAGGGGAGAAGCTGGCTTTCCACCCCCAAACCCCCAAGGCCATGTGCATTGTGCAGGCAGCTAACAGCACAGACGCTCAGACAGGAAAGCTGTATGCCCTTACCTAGCATGTTTTCCCCTAAACATCCCATTCTTAACTTTGCCCATGGATGAACTTCACAAAATTCACAAATCCCCTGAAATTGTATGTAAAATTCTATGTACCAGTTGTGCATTTTCTAGAGATTACTGAGTTCATACACATTTCAAAATAGTATATCCCCCCCAAGGAGGTTCAGACGTATGCATTAAATACTTGCAGAGCTGTTACTCCAGTAGATTTAAGTGTAATATGGTCTTAATTACAGGCATTATTAAGAAGGCCTGAAAAGTCTACGTGAATGTATGGATACCATTGTATACACCATGTTCATCAAAATTCTTGCAAATTAGTGTTGCCACTAGGTCCCCACCCATGAGGATAAGGCCTTCATGACTTCAGGGCTTGTCCTTGGTTATGGTGTGTAGAGTTGACCTTTTATCTTCCTTTTGGCGCTTCTGTGTAGGAGGATTAGCTCTTGAAGGCTACAGTGTAGCATTGGTTCTCAACCTTTGTGTGGGAGGGGTGCAGTATTGGATTGGGAAAGACAGTATCACATCACCCATCTTGTGTTTTCAAGTCACACACACCCTCCCACCCATCCCTTCTGTACCCCCTACCCCTCTTCCAGTCCTTTACTGATGTTGCCCAATGACAAATGTGCCATAGGCTGAAATGTCCTCTTTATGAACCATTAGCCTGGTCACTTTCAGTTACCTATCCTTAGCAGTTAAGAAAAAATTATATAGGATAGAAAGCTCACCTCCAGATGCATAACTCTAAAGGACACCAGAAAATGGACTACCAAAGCTAACTTCATATTCTCATGGACCTGCTATTGGAAGGCATCAGGAAAAAGAAAATCTAAGATGAGAATCTGGCCTTGGTGATTCCCTACTCTAGATAATAGTGAGTCTGGGAGTGACACAAGGCAAATATTACTAGCTTTTCAGAAGTACCAGAAGAGAATTTGCAGACAAGGATCCCATTGACAGAAAAAGCCAGATGAAATCTTAAGATCTGGACAAGTTCATTATCAACCAAAACATTTGCCTAACCTCTTCCACATCAAAGCAGCACTGCTATTGTGATAAGAAGCAAGAAACCTATGTCTGCAGATGATCAGAGCCTCTTGTCTACCCTCACAAGAAACAAGTGCAGATGTGTAATGCATGTGAGTTGAGCATGTATGCATAAGCTAGACTCAGAGGGAAGAGTGCTATGTACTAAACCAATTACATCCACTTCCGGTGGGGTGGAAAGGGTGATTAAGGAAACAATGACTTGTGCAAATATCTGTTTATGAAATTACAGCCTGAGGTAGAGTCGCTGCTGACAAAAATATTATGAACGGGCTACTGGGATAACTATCCTGTAGGATAGTTTTTCAAGATAAACCCAAAACTTCTACAGAAGATTTAATTGACAACCTGACTTGTGTTATAGAAGCATTCCAGAGAGCAGCTGCCAAAGAAGGAATGTAATAAACAAGTAAGCGGTTACAAAGCCCATCTCCTGTTAGCCTTGGGTCATTAATGATTCAGTAAAGACATCACATTCCACACCTTGTTCCATGTTTTATTAATAAAACTTAAATCTGAAGGACAAGGGGAAACCCAACCGATATTTTATGATAGCTATAGAAATAAGCAATACCTCTCTCCCCCTCTAAATTTTATATGAAGAAAAAAATTGATATCACAACTGCTGTCAGAGACTTTAGAATAAGACCCTACTATTGTTTAATCTCTTCTTGTTTAAAAAAAAAAAGTTTAAGAATGAGATGAAAATGAAGACTGAAATATCATTTGAAGTTATGCATTCAATATGCATAATAACTATTATTACAATAATGAGTCAGGACAATGCATTATGTCATTGACAGGTAGAAAATCATCAGGAGTAGTTTGCAATATACATAGCTAACAGGCTGGAAAAAAAGCGAGTCTAAAAAATAAAAAGGCATTCCTCAGATCTCTCAAATAAACATTTAACGATTTGTGTTTTATGAACTATTCGTGTATGTTTCTGTGTATATGGAATTTAGAATCTGAAAAGTCCTAAGTGTCTTCTCCCTATTGGATGAGTGATTATTTGACTCAGGTTTGTCTCCCCCAATGGTACTGAATGCTCTGCAAGACAAAAATCATATCCATTTTTGTTTGTCACCATAACCCATCCCTGGCATCAGGGACAGTGCCTGGCACTTAAAAGGTATTCAGTAAATAGTCATTGGATGAGTGGATATATTGACACATTCCCATTCCAGTTTTGGTTCTTTCATTTTTCAGCTGAGGAAGGTGAGACCAAGAAAAACTACAAGGCCCATATTACACACCTAGTGGTAAAACAGGCTCTAGAATGATCCTCAGCCTCCTTCCAATTCATTAACAAGAACTGCCAATCTGTGCAATTTTTTATCACTCCATTACAGTATGACTATTCTAAAGGAAAACAGAATCTTTTATCTTAATCATTGTTTGCAAGATTATTAAGATTTTAACGTATCTTTGGCATTTTACCTTTGACACTGTTCTTCAGGAGGGCCCTGAAGAGAAAATGTGGACACTTGGAAGGACACTTAGTACTTGCCTCAGCAAACTGGTTTAAAAAACTCCTTTTGCTTTCATTTAATAGGTGAAAAGTTTTGAAAGAGACTTTGCAGCTATGTTTTTTTGTTTTGTTTTGTTTTGTTTTAAAGATTTATTTAGTGATTGAGAGCTAGAGCATGCACCAGTGGGGGGAGGGGCAGAGGGCGAGGGAGAGAAAGAATCTCCCGCTGACTCCCCACAAGCACAGAGCCCAATGCGGGGCTCCATCTCAAGACCCTGAGATCATGATGAAAGTCGGACACTCAACTATGGAGCTACCCAGGCGCCCCAGCAGCTGTGTTTACTTAAAGAACTGCAAAACTAAATGCTACTCGAGTGCTTCTAAATAAAATAGTCACTGCTTATGATGATAACTAGTTCTGACTAATAGTACGTTTTTTTTTTTTAATTTTCAATCACATTCCCTTAGACTCTGAAAAGGTACAATTAGTCAAAAAAAATTTTTTTTTAAATAGGCTCCATGCTCAATGCGGAGCTCAACGTAGGCTTGAACCCACAACCCTAAGATCAAGACCCTGAGATCAAAACCTGAACTGAGATCAAGAGTCGGACACTTAACTGACTGAGCCACCCCAGGCACCCCCAATTTTTTTTTATAATCAGTGTCTAGCACAAACTTAGTACAATAGACTACATATTTCTATATGTATATATAGATATATACATATACAATATATATATTTATAAACTTTAGATGCCAGGGTAAGCCCTAATTGTTAGGTGTAAGCTGTGTTGGCCAAATGAACACTCCCCTGATGTCTTTCCTGAAGTGAATATCAGGTACTGAAATTTGTGAGCTTCGGTTTCTATACATGGCAAGCAAGCTCCCTTATCACGGAATTGGAGAAGAGGCCCTGGAGCCCACCTGCCTGGGTGAGAATCATGGATGCACCCCTTATAAAGTGGATCACTAAGGGTAAGTTACCACAATCTCTTCCAGGTACACCCAGGCCCTTATGCAGCTCAGTTTTCCCATCAGTAAAATGGGTAATAATAGCATTTGCCTCACAGAGTACTTGTGAGGATTAACCCATCAACATATGTAAAGTACTTAGGACACTGTTTGGTATGGTGCCCACTAAAGGAACGTTTTTTATTACTCAACAAATTATAAGCAAAACGTTTCTGAGAACAATAATTTTGCTTGTGTATTCTGTTCCCAAAAGGAAGAAAAACAGCCTCCCTGCCCCTTCAATGTAAATGAATGTCTAGTAATACTTTGTGGGAACCACCCCTCCCCCACTCCAAGTTTCTAGAGTGCAGGTGGTATTTATGCCACCTTTGTTCCAGTTGTGGGCATATGGCTCAATTGGGCATTTCATACTCCCTGCCACCATGATTCACCAGTGATGGGCATGGGGTTCAATCAGAGCCAAAGAGATGTGACTTAAGGGCATGTGCTGAGATCACTGGGGGTTGTAATATTGTCTGAGCCACTGGAGGATTCAAACATATCTGAAGCTAACTGTACCCTGAACTTGCCATCCTTGGGCACAATGAATTCCTTTTACGATGTAATCCATTTTTGTTCTTTACTATCTGCAATCCAAAGTCATATAAACTTATATAGAAGAGCTATCTAGGAAGATCTCACAAAAAATGCAGGTGATATAAAAAGAGTGATATCAAATAGATTTAGTGGATGTCAGAGAGGAAAAATAATGTTAAGCACACAGACTCTGAAGCCAACTGTCCAGGTACAAATCCTGGTACTAGAGCTCAGCTGCTGTATGACTTTGAACAAGTCACTTACTTATTTGTGCCTCTGTAATGTCCTCTGTAAACTGCAGGTAGTATAATATCCACCTCCCAGGGATGTTTTGAGGACTAAGTAAGTTAATATATGTAAGGTACTTCGAACAATGCCTGGGACGTAACATGTGCAAATGGGACACAAGCTTTCGTTATTTTATCACTATTATTCAGACCTTAAATAAGTGGTGGCATAGTGTATCAAAGAAAAAGTAGGGAAAATGGCTCTTATGTTGCCAGCTGAGATTTTTCTGTATACAAAGGATGAAACTGATGAACTAAAAATGCCTCTTTATAGCACCTTCTTAAATAGACATTTTTCCAAAGAAGACATACAGATGGCCAAGAAGCAAATTAAAAATGCTCAACATCACTACTTATTAGGGCAATGCAAATCAAACCCACAAGACATCACCTCACACTAATAGGAATGGTTACCATCAAAAAACCCCAGAAAAATCACATGTATTGGCCAGGATGTGGAGAACCTGGAATGCTTGTGCACTTTTGGGGGGAAATGTAACATGCATCCGCTGTGGAAAGTAGAATGGTAGTTTCTTTAAAAATTTTAAAAGTTAAATGTAAAAAAATTAAAAATTACCATATGATCTAGTAATTCTACTTTTCAGTATATATCCAAAATTATTGAAATCAGGGTCTTGAACAGAGACATGCACACCCATGTTCATAGCAGCATTATTGACAGTAGCTGAAAGGTGGAAACAAGCCAAACGTCCATCAGTGGATGAAAGGATAAATAAAATGTGCTATACACGTACAATGGAATATTGTTCAGCCTTAAGAGTAAAGGAAATTCTTATTCATTTATTTATTTCCTTGAGAGAGAGAGAGAGAGAGAGAGCACCCGTGCATGTGGGAGGGGAGGGGCAGAGGGAGAGGGAAGGACTCTCAAGCAGAATCCACACTGAGCATGGAGCCTGACACAGGGCTTGATCTCAAGACCCTAAGATCATGACCCAAAGCTGAAACCAAGAGTCGGACGCTTAACTGACTGTGCCACCCAGGCACTCCAAGAGTAAAGGAAATTCTGACACACGCTACAACACTGAGGGACATTGAGGACATTACGTTATGTGAAATAGGACAATCACAGAAAGACAAATATTGCATGACTCCAAGTATATGAAGTATTTGAAGTTGTCAAGCATATAGAAATAGAAAATACAATTGTGGCAGCTGGGGCTGGAAGAAGGGGTAATGGGGAGTTGAATGGATAAAGAGTTTCAGTTTTGCAAAGTGACAAAGTGCTGGAGGTAGGTTGCACAACAATGGGAATACTGAACTGTAAACCTAAAAGATGGTTATTATGATACGTTTGACGTTGGGTGTATTTTGCTATAATTAAAAAGAAAAAATTTTAAATAAAAAGAGTTCTTTAAGTACCTTTTTGTAGCCCTATAGGTAGCAGGATATCTGATACAGCTGCAACTCACTGACATTGAATGAATAAATGAATAATAATGGAATAAACCTAATGACAAAACAAGTGAAGGGCGAGATAGTTTACAGAGTTGAAATATTTGTGGAGTAAAATAGAATGAAGTATCAAGTGCTATGTGAAAGACTTATTTTTACTATGTAGTAAAAAAGTATGAGGCATAGGATCTATAGATACTGGTTCCAGTCTTGATTCATTGATTCATTTATTTTTCTCATTCATAAAATATTTACTGAGCACCTACCGCCTGCCAGCCACTGTTTACGTGCATCAGTGAACAAGACTGTCCTGACGTTTGGGGCTTATTTCTAGTGGGAGAGGACAGCAATACTCAGCTTCTGGTTGGAGCTGGATGTGTGACATCAGACAAGTCCCATAAGTTTTCCGGGTCTTAATTTCCTCATCTGTACCATGAGATGCATGTGGCAGGGGGGACAAAGTAATACTTATCCTTTTTACATTCCGAAGGATTTGAAAAGTACAGGTAAATGTGGAACAAGGACATAAGAAACCACTAGGGGGCAAAATGAGCACAGCCTAAACATTCTACTGATGTAAAATTCGAGAAACAAAAACATATGATTTCACTCATATGTGGAATTTAAGAAACAAAACAAACGAGCAAAGGGGAAAAAAGAGAGAGAGAGAGAGGCAAGCCAAGAAACAGATTCTTATGTATAGAGAATAAATTGATGGTTCCCAGAGGGGAGGTGGGGGGCGAGGTGAAGTAAGTGATGGAGATTAAGGAGCGCACTTGTCCTCATGAGCACCAGGTAATATATGGAAGTGTTGAATCACTATACTGTACACCTGAAACTAATATTACACTGTAGCTTAACTGAAATTCAAATAAAAACTTTTTTAAAATAATTTTTTTTAAAAAAGGAGTCATCCTTTTTGCATCATGAAAAAATAAGCAAACAGTAAATGTCATATATTATTGTAGGTAGGGAAAGAGCTCTACAGAACAGTTACCCCAATAACTATTTGAATAACTATGCTTTATTCTATGAATAAAGTACTTGATTTAGAGATCATGTTTTTTCTGAGGAATAACAGCAGGTAAGAAGCAGAATGCTTGATTAGTAATTGAAAAGCATAGCTAAATGCGTATAATAAGACCATGTCTACAGAACCACAAAATACCAACCAACATATTCAGTCTGGATGTAGCACTTTACCCCTTATTAGATGTGAGGATCCGATACATATTTAAAATTCTTTCACTTCTTCATTGCTACTATGTGTATCGGTCTCTGATTACACAAGAAAATGTATGCTCTTCTTTTTTCCCCTTATATCTCACTGGGAAGTGGTAGTTTTAAAATGTAAAAAAATCTTTTTGACAGTCTTCTGTCAAAAGCTGGAGTTTAATGCCCTATTCCTTGGAAATAGTCCAGCTTTACTGATATGTTTCTAGTCAATTGCATATGTTAAAAGTGACACTGTGTGATTTCCAAGGAAGGTGCAGAGGTGGTAATACAGCTCCTGGCTGACTCTATCTTTCAGGATTCTCTTCCTCAGAACACAGCCTTAATAATTTGAAAGGGCCCATGTTATAGGGAGAGGCCACATGTAGGTATCATGGCTGAGAGCTCCATCAAAGGTCCCAATCAGCAACTAGCATCAGAAGTCAGACCTGTAAATGAACGAGCTCTCCAACGATCACCATCCCCAGCCTTCAAGTACCCCAGCTGAAGCTGTGTAATTAATGTTATTATTGTTTGAGGCCATTAAGTTTCGAGGTGTTACTTTTACAAAGCAATAAAGAACCAGAACAGGGGTTAGTTGTCTTTGGGAATATGGCACAATAATTTCAGAAAATAAATGGCCAAAGGATTAGATCAGTGCTTCTGTGGATTCCAATTGGCATGGACCCACTCACACCTGCCCTGAGAACAATAAAAACATGCTGAAGATCTGTTATCACTCAGTGTCAAATCTCCTGTGCACTGATGTTCAGGACTATGGAGTCTTGGAGACAGATCAAGCCTCGTCATTTACAGGCATCATTATCACTGACATCCACTGGCAGGTTATTATAAACGTTCTCCCAAGCAGCAGATCTACAAAGGAGAGCCTTTTCTTGGTCTGGACCTTCTAGTTCACAAACAAGGAATGGCAAGTCTGGCTGGATAGAAACTCAGTAATGACTTCATCAAGCAGGAAGCCCTGAGGAACAGGAGTGTTTCTCCAGGCAGGTGAATGAAGATAGCTAGCTTGCAGCCAGTCTGCAAGGGAGATGGGAATATTGGGCTTCTTCAAGCTTAAAACATCAAGAGGCAGAAGCAGAGTCTGTTTGTCGTTTATAGTGACTGGCACATGGTAGATTCTCAATAAATAATTGTTAAATAAATATCACAAACACAGCATTATTTAATGTCTTAGCATTGAAACACTAAATAGAACATGACCACTATCCTAATAGACCATCCGATGTGATGAGATGGTTACAACGATTCATTTATTCACCATCTCATCTTCATTCATCACCTACCACCTGAAAGTCACAGGAAGGATACAATGAGGAATCTGACACTAACCATATTAGTAAAATTGATCAAATCCCTTGTTCTGATCTCCTATTCACCCTATTAGTGAAGGAGGGATTGGCAGAACGTATGACACTCGACACTGGACAGATGAGATTGGCAGCAGCTTTTTAATTACATTTACTCACAGCCCTTGTGAGGAGGACACCGAAAGCCACACAGAGGCGTGTGGGGTTTGCACACAGGAATACTGTAAACCAGCAGGGGCTGTGGGAGACAAACTGTAGTGGCAGGAGGGTGGGGTGACCCCAGATTTCCATGGGGATATATGATTGGCTTGTAGGAAGCTTGTAGGAAGTTAAAACCAATTAGGCTGGGGACCATGTTGGGTGGAGCTGGTGTGGCTGATGGGGGAATGAGCCGGTGTGGAGCCTTTCCTGCTGGGTAGGGGACACATCTGGCAAGAGAAGACGAAGTCACTGCTAGGCTTTTGGGGCCCTGTGAGGGTCAGAAATGTCAAGACAGCACTTGAAATTTAGGTCTTATAGTACATCTCTCGGCCTCCAATCCTCCCTTGTAAAATCAGGTGGTGGGAAACAAATGATCTCAAGGTTCCCATCAGTTTTAATTCTCTTTAATTTACATTATGTGAAGCCACTCAATGAGAGGTCACTCTCGGAGGCACTTGCTGCCCTGATTTGTCTGTGAAGTCTATTTTTGTTGTGTTGGAGATGTCTCAGTGAATTCAGGCTAATCTCCTAGGGCCCTCTGAAAATTTTAATGTGAAGCCGAAGCATTTTATTTCCAGTGAGTGGGAAGGGGAGTACGTTAGAACATTTAGCACAGAAGTCAATTTTGGCATTAATAGGAAGAGATTTAGAGAGCCCAGGAAAGAAATGGTATTTATAAGTCCAAAATCAACTGTTCTTTTAAATAACATCAACCTTTTAAAAGTAAAATCTTAGTGAGAATTAAGAAATATTTATATTTTCTTCCAGAAGTAAATATTCATTATCTCAGACAGTAGGGGATTTGTGATTCTTATTAGATGCTGCAAATTTAAGACTGCAGGGGAAGAGTCAAAAACATCTTGCCTGGGGCGCCTGGGTGGCGCAGCGGTTGATCGTCTGCCTTCGGCTCAGGGCGTGATCCCGGCATTACGGGATCGAGTCCCACATCAGGCTCTTCCGCTATGAGCCTGCTTCTTCCTCTCCCACTCCCCCTGCTTGTGTTCCCTCTCTCGCTGGCTGTCTTTCTCTGTCGAATAAATAAAATCTTTAAAAAAAAAAAAAAAAAAAATCTTGCCTAATTAATTTCAATCAAAAGGCAAAAAATGTGTTTGCTTTTGACTTCGAAACCTAAACTTGCAGAATTTAATAAAAACTGTAAGTCTGATTTCACACACCTCTGTTTTAACATAAAATTATCCTCATCTCAGGAAAAGTATTGAAGTTGATGTTATCAATAGTCTTAGTAACAAAAACTTATATCCAAGTACATAAAGAGCATTATGGTTAAGACAGTGTAACCTGCTCTAACAGTCATAATAGTAACCATCTCTGCTTAGAGAACATGCGTTCTCCAACATTTAAGAAATAATTGAAGAAAGTAATAATAATAATGAAAAGGGTGTGCTGCTGCCCAGGGGCTTCAAGCTAGCATGCTCTCCTACATAGCCACCTGTCTCATGCCCAGTGACCTATTTCTTATTCTGGCAAGACACTGTTATTACCAAGACATTAATATTATATCAAATAAAAATAAAAAATTAGAATTCTGTAGCTTGGGCATGTGTCCTCCAAAGAATGTTTCAAATTTATATTTAAATTTATCTGGCTTACAGCTCCTAGTCCAGCAATATCTTGTGCTGGAAATACTGTCTTGTAACAAAATACAGTTTAATACAACAGGCCTTACAACAGCAAAGAGTTAAACTGTAATGAAAAGCAGTGGTAGCTTGCAATGTCTGAGGGCGTCATGAAGAATTCTAACAGAAAAATATAAAAAATGAATCGCCTAAAGGAAGTGTCATGTATTAAACTTACAGTCATCTCTACGCTGTTCTCTTATTGAGGACAATAAAACTTGATCCCTCCATCATCTTAAGAAGCATTATATTAAATTTTTATGGCAATTGGTTTACGTGGCTAGGACACTGCCATTTTCTTTCTTTGCAAATAAACATATTTTCCACAACATAAGTCACCTTATGCACTGTGTCCTGACAAATTCTGTGTGCTATGAGAAGAGGAGAGAAAGGGAGATCAAGCAGAAAGATGAGCACATTTTCTTTAATGTTTGAAATAACGTGAAACACACCAAGAAAATCAAATATGGGTAGCACTGTTCAAAATTTTCAAGTATAACTGCTCTCATGTATTAAACCAATAGCACCTGACATCCAAAGGTATGTGTGAGACTAAAATGCACAACCCAGATGAGCCCAGCTGGAAAAATATAGGACAGAAGACGACAAAAGCACACTTTCAATACACTCCATAGGATCAAAAGACAAGTTATAAAATTATACAGAACCCACAGGGAAGCATCAGAGGGAATGTATGCAATTGATTTTGGACAGAGATAGTTTGTTCAAGCCCAATCACTGCAGTTTTTCAAAGTCCATGTGGATTGCTGACAAAATCCTACGGCTTCTACAGCTATACGGTTGCAGCGATGACCGTAAGTTCAAACATTCACTGAATACTTAGTATTTAAGCACTGATATTTGCAAGCACTATCTCACACAATCCTTGTAGCAAGCACATAAGACGAATACCGTTATCATCGTGCTCTTTACCCAGGAGAAAAGTAAGGCACAGAGACTTTGCTAACTTCATGGCTAGTAAGTGGGAGAGGATGTAAATCCAGGCAGTCTGGCTCCAGACATGCTCCCTTAACCACTATACATTATGAATTAAGTTACATGACAAATAGAAGGTAAACGTAAACATGAGGTGATTTGTCATGTGCCCAATGAGAAGATTACAAAAAATATTTTTTATCAATTTGAATATATACACATTTGGGAATGTAGATACAATTACCAACTAACTATAATTTTACAATTATCAACTAACTATAATTAGTTTTAAAATTAATAATTTTATTAATTTTAATTTTAAATTACATGCTAGGTAAATTAGTATATTCATTAGAAATATTGCCCTTTTTATATTCATGTTATGTAACACAATACAGTCGAGTGGTTTAGCATAAGGACTCTGGAGTCAGACTAGGTTCAAATCTCAGGTCTAGTATTTCCTACCTTATGTTGTTTGACAAGTTATTTAACCTCTCTGTTCTCGGTTTCATCAGATGTCAAGTATATAGTACCTACCTTGTCAGGCTGTCAGGAAAAGTAATTGAGTAGAAAGGTGGGACGGGCTTAGAGCGGCACAAGGCACACAGTACGTATATATTGGTGTTAGCTCTTACATTTTTCCCCCAAGCGCTTCACTTGCACCTTTGGCAGGAGGGGTTCTGCTATCACCAGAGCCCAGCCCTCTGATGCTATGTTTTACACTATCTCCCCTTCTAAGTTGTTTGAGATACAGAACTTCCACGGCTGCCACTGAAGTTCTTATTCCAAACCATAATAATATCCATTCACTTAATATTAGAAATGTTTCATTTGCTTTTTAAGAGGTGGTCTGATCTCTACAATAAAAATACAGCATTGCTTTAAAAATTATCTTTAAAAGCATTTTTTAAAAAACAGCATGAGGCACTTGGAATATTCAATTCAAAATCCCAAGAATAAATGCTAAGTTAGGATTAAATTTCTTTGCCTTTTAAAAACCCATTTTGTCTAAAAGCTTCCAGTGTTGTTCCAGGCAAATCTGACTTCCCAAGACAGTAATTTATTGTTCCAAGTAAAATAAATGAAATAACAGAAGCAGAATTTGAGGAGGAAACTCTTTTCTAAGGGATAAAGGATAATTTGGAGGAAATATAATTGTCATATTTGGGAAATGGAGTTATATCATTAATATTCAGGGATAGTAAAAAAAGATCTTGGGCATTTACACTGGTTTTTACCATAATTATCAGGTTTCATCGTGGAACTTGACATGATAGGTACAGAGCTGCCAAATCCCCACCTCATTTTGTGCTTGTGGATATAGTTGAGAGTAGGGGAAACTACCCATGTTCAAACCAGACCTTTCTGGCAAAATTCCCCATGACATATTTACTATAAAACAGAGGGCAAGGAAGGCAACTCTAAAATCTAAGCACAATTTCATTGCTACCCTAAAAAAACAAAGTTCTCCGTGTGTGTTTGTGAAGTATGTAAAAGTGTTAGTATGTATTCTAGGATGATTGTCAAACTAATTAGAAGATACCACTCATGATTAGAATGTTTGTTTTTTTGTTTTTGTTGTTGTTGTTTTTGTTTTTGTTTTTTTTTTGGTCACAAGTTTGGTAACTGACATATTAAGTTCCAGGGACGAGTGGGCCACTGTTACAAGCCCACCTCATGTTCCATCAACTCTCAACCTGGCTAAGGCTTTTTACTCCTAATGAATACAATTCAGTGAATTTAACAGAAGTCAGCACATTCACCAAGTACTGCAGTTTGCTTTAATATAACTCTCTGGATACTATCCTGAAGTGGGGGATGCAACACCAAAAGAAAAAAACAAAAACAAAAAACAACCCCCCCCAAAAGAGGTCTACCTGACTAGCCACAAAATTGACTGTTATTCTCCAAGGGTTTTTTTTTTTTTTAAGATTTTATTTATTTATTCAACAGAGATAGAGACAGCCAGCGAGAGAGGGAACACAAGCAGGGGGAGTGGGAGAGGAAGAAGCAGGTTCATAGCGGAGGAGCCTGATGTGGGGCTCGATCCCGTAACGCCAGGATCACGCCCTGAGCCGAAGGCAGACACTTAACCGTTGTGCCACCCAGGCACCCCTCTCCAAGGGTTTTCTGCAGGATACCTTGGTTTATACTTCAAAGTCAAACAATGTGGAAGATTTAATCATGTAACTTAATTTTTTGCTTGTCTTATTGAGTAAGAGACACATGAGGCTAGGTAGAGAGAGACAGGTAGGGGGCTACGTGACTAGGCTCATGCAGAGGGGTACGTGACCAGGCTCACAAAATCCCAGATGTGGAAAGATGTTATAGACAAGATATTAAGGGACCACTAAACCTCCAGTGGCAAACCATTCGGGACCCCTCACCCTCTAGAGAGCTTTTTTCTCTTTCTTTTCTGTTCTCACCTTCACTTAATAAGCTTTCACTTCACTTCACCCCTTTGTGTCCGTGAGATTCATTCTTCAGGTCCATGAGACAAGAACCCTGCGACCCTGCAACATTATCAAGTGGGGCAAGTGTTAGCAAAGAAGGAAATCTAGTAAATAAGGTCATTGTTTTCACAGATAGAAGCAGAATTTCAGTAACATCTACATCTAACAATTCATTCCTAAGCAGGTAATATTTTATGCTCATAGTCTTATATTTTATTTAAATTTGAGAGCAATATCTCTTTTGGATAGGAAGAAATGGAAACATGAGAAGACACAAGAGACTCCAAACTCTTCTAACCATAAGATCACTAAGTAGATGAAGTAATAGATTACCGCATATTGTCGGTAACTAGAAACTTAGCTTCATAGGTAACATGGCTTAGAGAGTATAACCACATAATTTATCAGCCAAACTGGGATACTTTTGATATCAAAAAAGGGACAATATTGATAATTATGCTGGAAAAAAACAGGCCTAAAATGGGGCAATGTGGCTGGCTCCAACAAATCTGGGTACATGGTCATTTTCCCAAGAGTTGTGCAGATGGCACCTACATCAGTAAACTCTAAAATGATTTATAAAAGTTGGTAAATTGAATAACTTGATGAGCTATTTCAGAAATTTTCTGATGAAATTAGCTGTCCATTCATCTCAAGAGTATACTCCTTGGTTTTTCAGTTTGTTATGCCCTTTTACTATTATTACTTTTGTTTGGAGGCGACTGTGGAGTTTTTTGTTTGGTTGGTTTTATTTGTTTGCTTCATTATAGTGTGTATGTTGAAAAAAACCTTTTAATCCATGAAATTTTACTATTCCTTTGAAACTGGTCCCAGAGCAATGGCCTGGTTTCTTTTGTAAAGATCATGGGATTTGGGAGCCAGCATATAATGCAAGGGCTCATGGTATAAATTTTAATACTATAAGCTCTGAAGACAGTTCTGCTCATTGGTTAATACCATGGCATTTGGAGTGAGGATTCCTGCACTTTCGGAATGTGATTTAACACAGAACCCAGAGCAATCAAAAGGAAAGAATCTACTTATGCCACTCTTCAGTTCATAACCTTCGGTGGTTCTCCTTTGTCTTTTACAACTAAAACCAGAATCCCACAAGACATTCTATTCCTGGTCCTTGCCTGTTGCTCCAGCCTCAACTCCTACATGGCTCTCCTCCATCGACTCTCCAACCATCCTGGCTTCATTTAAACCAGTGATTTCCAAACTCTGATCTTATCCAAGAGACATTTTTAGTTGTCACAAGGTGGCAGTGGGGATGGGGGGGATGTGCCACTGGCATTTAGCTGGTAGAGGTCAGGGATGTTGCTAAACATCCTACAGCACACAAAGCAGCATCCTCCGTAAACCCCCCCCCCCCGCCCCGCAAGAATTGTTTACATCAAAATGTTAATAGTGCAAATGTTGAAGAACTCTTATTTACACCTTTTCTGACACCACGTTTTCCCTAATCCTAGGCCTTGCACACACTTCTCACTGCCTGAAATATTCAAGCTCTTCCCCTCCTCTTTTTCCATTTTTTAAATAACTTTTCACCCTTTTATCACCTTTTCACAGTGGCTTTCCCGATTTTCTGTCCCAGATGAATATTACACTCTTTCAACGAATTATGTAGCACTTCAGAATATTAATAATAGTTTTACATATTCTTATATGTGTTTGATAACCTCACCCCAACGAATCCCAGGTGAGCGCTACCATTTAGCTTGTATTCACCATAGTAACCCCAACAGCTAGTACAGCGAGGTGAGTCGTCCTGCAACACTGCATTCAATGTTACTAAATGAACATTTAACAGCCTCACTTACAAAAGGAGAGCAATAGAGTCATCATCTCATTAGGTTGTAAGGACTAAATAATACACATGAACTCTGTAACACTGTGTCTGAATCACGGTAAATCCAGAGAGACCGACGCTCTGTAGTTTGTGGACAGGAGACCCGCCGTATCCGCTCAACAACAGCGCTTGCACATCCTCTCCCAGGTCTTCGGTCTCCTAAGGACTTGTCCCTCCTCCAAATAGTTACTAACAATTCCTGCGCCTGCGCTTTTCTACCTCCGTCGCTAACAAGGTTACGGGAAGTATTTTCCTTCTTCTCATTGGCCCGCCACTGGACTAAGTTCGTCGATACTGCGCATGCTCCACAGCTGGTTTCCTCCTTCCTGGCCCCGCCCCATACCCGCTCTAGAAGGGCACAAATCTGCCAACACGCCTGCGCGAGCGGGTGTCCTCCGGAAGCAGTTCTTTGGCCCTGTGACACGTAGCAACGGAGTCAGTTCAGGGTGTTAAGCGTTGTTGGGGGGTTTTGGGGGGGGGTTGCTGGAGCAGCTGACGCCGCTACCGCCGCTTTAGCGTTTGGTGAGTGTCCCAGGCTTGTAGCACACTGTTCGGCTTCTCTTCACTCCTGTGCAGCGCGGCTTGTTGCCGCCGTTCGGCGCCGCGTTCCGGTCCTTTCGCTCAGACCCTCACTCCCTTTCAGGCCCTTGCTTTGACGCAGCCCCTGTACCTCAAGCGCGGCCTTCCAGGAGTCTCCCCTTACCCGGAAGGCCCAGGCCTTATTTTGCAAGGAGACAGTCGCATTGTCAGCGGCAGGGTCTGCCCTGAGGTGAGGAATCGTCTTTGTTGTTGATATTTAGACCTCCATGGGACCAGTTCTCCCACGCCCCTTACCCTAACCCGGGCATATCAGCTCCGTGAAGTGGAGGTGTCATCCCCGCTTTTAGAGACCAGACGTTTTCTGTGCAACTCCCACCTGGACCTATCCTCCAGATGACGTTCCCCCAATTCCAGAAGAAATAATTTACTGCCTCCTGAGGCTTTTTGCTTCGTATCGAAACGAATTCAGTAGGACCTTGGGTATAAACACTACGTGCCATTTTTCTTCTCTTTCAGATAATTTGCAATGGCAGGGTTTGATAACTTAAACACGGATTTCTACCAGACAAGTTACAGCATCGATGACCAGTCACAGCAGTCCTATGATTATGGAGGAAGTGGAGGACCCTATAGCAAGTAACTTGTCACCTTTGACAATATTTAGTCCAGACTGAAGCGAAAGCCTGTATCCTCATTGTTTGGTTGTGCCTAAAACTCAATGTGTCAACACGTCCCTTGTTAGGAATGTGATTTTTCATAATCTTCCTTCCTCTGGAAAGATCTGTGACACTGGTTTGGGTTTGAAGGGATTGCGCTATTTAGAGTTTCACTTAAAAGTGAAATCTTCAGGTGTGCCCCCAGTGCAAAAGTAGATTGTTAAAGAACTGTTTTCTGGTAATAGTATTTTTACATCATTTAAGATAGGGATGCAAGCTTCAAGTATCTAGAAGATACCTAGGCTATTTCATCTACAGAACCAGTTAAAAATTTAAAATCTTGTGATGGCTAGTTTAAGAAGTTAAGTCAGTCCAAATTTCAGACCTTATCAAGGTTAATTCAAAGGGCTTAGTGACGCTGTTCAGCAGTGTAAGCTCCCTGTTATGAATCATCGGGTGATATTTTTTTTAATAGCAAGTGATAATCATCTTTATTAACGCTCATATGGAAACCTTTTGGTCAGTACACACAGGTTGCCAGTTGCACATTGAAGAGGGGGACTCAAAACCTTTCAGCCCTTAACTGTTAAGAACAAAACAAAACAAAACAACAAAACCCTGATTTTTTAATAGTCTCTGGTGTTAGTGGCAGAAATACTTTACCTGAGGCTTTCCACCAGTCTCCTCTAGGACATCATATTCTTAGTTTTTTTAGGATTTTTACAGATAATCTCATCAGTCATTTCCAATACCATGGTGGCTTCACCTTTTTTAGATAGTGCAGGACCCCTTCAAGAATCTTAAAAAAACGATGAGCCTCTTTCTGAAATATAAATACATCCACTCAAATGCCCACATAAATATGCATGTCACTGCACAGTTGATGTGCCGTCTGATGGTTCATCTGTGAACCCTGAATTAAAAACCTCATGAAGAGTCTCCCAGGATGAGGGCAAGAGAAGGTTGTGTATTGAATCAATCTGAGAGAAACATGTAGTAGGAGAACATGTTTGAATTAATGAATGAAAATGCCCAAGAATTTAAAAAGCAAAGCAAAAATCAAGTTCAGCCCTCAGTATGGTCTGTCTTATATAAGCTGTACTTTTTACAGGTTTACAAGCTGTTGATCCCTTGAGTCTGCTTAATTTGATATATTCTAAGGCTTTTGCCCCCCTAAAACCTAACACACTGAACAGTGGGAGGGAGCACGTGAAAAATACTGTGAATCATTTTTTCCTTAAGTTAAATTCTCTTATATACTATCAGGAGTTTATCTCTTTTGAACAATTAATTAGACAGAATTGGAAAAATCGTGTTGAGAAATCTCCATTTATTTATTTACCTAAAAATGTTTTTTGTTTTTTGTTTGTTTTAACCTGTATTAGAGGAAAATGAATGAAAGATTGGCCAGAGTGCAGCCAAAGGGCTTTGGAAAACCTGTCTCTCTACGCAGGCCTATTTTTAACTAAATGATATTTGGCCTCTGCAGAACTATTACATTTAAATCACAGCCTCCTAGATTTATATATCTCTGCCTTTCTTTCCTGTCCTGTCCATATTTGCATCAGTTAAACGTGTGACTTCTCTTTTCATTCCAGATATCATCCTCTCTTTTCAGTTTCCCATAGGGAGTTTGTTTAGATATTCTTTTGCTAAATATTCTCACAATTCCATTGCAGCCAGATCATGTGCCAGTAACCATTGCTTCAGTATAATAAAGTTTTATTGCAGCTGCTTACATACCCATTATTGCCAGTTAACAAATATGAGTTCATAAATGAAGCCTAGGAAAACAGGAAGTTTAATGTATTATCAGTAATAATTGGGTTTCATTTATAAGCATCATTTATATATTAATATAACTACAACAAAAAGTAAAAGACCCTTTAGTCTTAATCTGTTGAGTTTTATGATTGCCCCATTGGACAGGTCCCACATTGTATGCTAGATATGCCTATAAAATGCCAGCTATGTATTTTTTAAGTATTTAAAGCTAGTATTTTTTCATCTTTGACTTAACTGTTAAATACCTATATGGAATACAGGGTTGATTTAGTCTCTAAAGATCATGTCTATCATGCTATACCCAGCAGGAGCAAGCCACAAATTTTCCTGACCAGGTCCTTCCAGAATAGGAAAACAGTAAAATTCCATGGTGTTGTCTTTCTCACCTTGCATCTGAAAGAAGGAATGATGCTACCACTTTTGAAGCTATCATTTGCTTGTAGTAATTCTGTTCCTTATATGACATTTATGATTTTATATGAAAAGTTCTAAAATGTGGACTGCAGACCCCAGAGGATCCGTGAGAACTTTCGGAGAGTCTTTAAAGTTAAAACTGTTATTATAACAATACTAAGACACTACCTTTTCAGGTGTGTTGACATTTGTACTGATGTTGTAAAAACAGTGATTGGCAAAACTGCTAGTATCTGAATATGAATCAAGACAAGGGCATCAGATTGTTCTAGTAATCGTTGTATTCTTCATTGCCACACACTTGCTGGGGTGTGGAGGGAACCAGTTTCATTTAAGGATGCCCTCGATGAAGCAGTAAAAATTATGATGCTATTAAATCCTGACCCTTTAGTACACACATTAAAAATATTCTTTGTGACAAAATGGGAAACAGTCATAGAGCACCTCTGGTTCATACTGAAGTACAATGATTTTCTCGAGGAAAAGCCCCTGTGCAATTTGAATCGCAGACTGTATCAGCTGCTCTTCATGAAAACCATTTTTATTGGAAAAAACATCCAGACAAACTATGGTTATTTAGACTTGAGTCCTGCACAGATACTTTCTCAATGATGAAATAATTGAGCTTCTTACTTCAAGAAAGAAAACTGACAGTATGTGTAGCCAATGGTTAAATCCAAGTTTTTAGGTAAAAATGAGGATTTGGGAAAACTGTGTCCATTACTGTGAACTTGTCAGCTTTCCAGTAATTAACATTTTTCTGATAAAATCAGTGATACTAACAAATACGATTTTCCTATATTTATACCTCATACATATGTTTTATATTAAATATGTCAGTGTTTGGAAGAGCTGTATACTCACATTAATATTTTCTAACTCAGCAGTGAATGTTACAATATCATACCTGAGTAAAGAAAGGATCCATTCAAAGTTCAAGACAGATCAGTGTATTCTAACAGTATAAAAAGTTTATTAGTATTGTTCCATTTTCTGTGTTGCAACTTTAATTTTAAAAACTACCACTCTGAGTTTTGATGTAGTATGAAAAGAATAGTTATGATAATCTGAAAAGATTGTTCAATAGTTTTCCAACTATTTGTCTGCAACACTAGATTTTCCTCACATATTTCAACTAAAGCAATACATCGCTACAAATTGAATGCAGAAACAGATATAAGGATTTTTAGCTATCTTCCATTAAACCCCAGATGTTAATGAGATTGTCAAAAATGTAATACATTGCCACTTTTCTCAGTAATCTTTTAAAGTAGTTTTTCATAAAAATTTATGCTGATAGGTAACAGGTTAATTATTACTTTGAATGAATTAATAATTTTTCTTTTTAAAGATTTTATTTATTCGACAGAGATAAGAGACAGCCAGCGAGAGAGGGAACACAAGTAGGGGGAGTGGGAGAGGAAGAAGCAGGCTCATAGCGGAAGAGCCTGATGTGGGGCTCAATCCTGTAACGCCAGGATCACGCCCTGAGCCGAGGGCAGATGCTTAACCGCTGTGCCACCCAGGTGCCCCGAATTAATAAATATTTTAAACGCTGCTGTTTTAATTTCTAATGTGATAAATATTGACAGATATAACCCACATAAATAAAAAATCTTTGGGGTTCCCAGTAATAAATTTTAAGGGTATAAGGGGATCCTAAGAGCAGAGAGTTTGAGAACCACTGGTCTATACCATTCTTTTTAGTTTTTCTGTTGCATACACATTCATATTCTCTTGTCTTTTTCTGTGAGAGAGAGAGAGAATAAAATATAATCTGTTTATGCAGATTGTAGAAGCCTCCATACGGAGCTTTTCTAGCTGTTTCATAAACTCAGAGGTAGATCTATGATACATTCTAACAGATCGATACAATAGCATATTACACTAAATCAAAAAATGTTAATTCTTGTCCTAGTTCATTTCAACCATCTTGTTTTGGGATGTGTGTGTGTGTGTGTGTGTGTGTAAATAAATGGAAATCAACATATTTGCATATAAAAATGACAGGGGAAAGGTATATATGGAAAGAAGATACTATAGCTCTCTCCATAAAGTAGGATTTGGGGGTGATTTTTATTATAATTGTTAAGAGTTGGCCACTGGAGTCAAAAAGTTTGGCTTTGAATCCTGACAAAATCACAGGCAAATCATTTTCACCCAAATACCAGTTTCTACATCTTTATAATGGAAGGATGATAAAATCAACCTCCTAAAGTTGTAGTGAGGTAATAGGATATAATTCACATTAAACACTTGACACAGTAACATTCAAATAGGTTATAAATATTTTTGGAAATTTTTAGTAGTTAATATATACCTATATGTTATTTATAACATTTTAGAATGAATTAATTTTAATGAATAGTAAATGTACAACACTTTTAAAGGTGCAGAAGTTTTTAATATGAAAATTAAGTCTTCCACTTCCCCCGGCTTCCAGGTCCTTTTACCTATATAATTATATGTTATGCTATCTATGTTACATTATACCTAAATGTACATAATTGTATGTATTATACGTAATGTGTGTACATGTGTATATAAATATATACATACAGATATAGTCCAATAAGTACCATCACAGTATATCATATGGTATATACTGTTCTGAACATTGGGTGTTTTTCAACTCTGCCCACTAAGTATCTTTTGGTTATCATTCCTTATTAGTACACATAAAAGTACCTCATTCCTTTTAACAGGTGCGTAGTAATCTATGCCCCTATTACAATATATTTACTGGTAACTGTTCGTATTGTTTTTTATCTTTTGCTATTAGTGTTTCATCGAATTTTATATTACTATATAACCAGAAAAATAAATAGCATTTTTTAAAGTTTGGATTGGTCTAGGGAGTAAGTAAATTTTGAGAGTCCCATTGGGCTCTCCAGAGGGCTATGTGTAGTTGAAATTTTGCCATTACTTGAATTTGCTTTTAATCAAGATCAGTGAATTTAAAAATTAGATTTAATTTTAAAATCTCAATATTCATGGCAGTCATTAGATTTTATATTTGTCAAAAGGGAACTATTAAATTTTTAAGGGTGATTAAACTTAAAGGATCTTTAAGGCTTCTCAGTTCTTTCTAAAAATATCTTTTAAAATAATTGTTTTACTTCTATATTTCTTACTATGTAATGAGATTAGACCTGTTCATAGGTAAGCCCAGAACATGGTAAAACGGTTTTTTATTTAATTTTTTTATAATAATTTTTTATTATGTTATGTTTGTCACCATACAGTATATCCTTAGTTTTTGGTGTAATGTTCCATGATTCATTATTTGCGTATAACACCCAGTGCACCATGCGATATGTGCCCTCCTTAATACCCATCAATGACCTATCCCAGTCCCCCACTCCCCCTCCCCTCTGAAGCCCTCAGTTTGTTTCCCAGAGTCCATAGTAAAGATACTGCTTCAGCATCCTTCTGTTCCCTGTTGTTATCATCATTACAATAGCCTTGGTAAAGTCTCTTTTTCTACGAAATGCAGGATTTACTATAGCACATATCAAATGAAACAGGTGTACACCTAGTTTGAAAACTTAGAAGTGCTATTCAAATGCAAGATGTACTAATAATGTTTTGTTATATTCAGAAAGCTTTCACAGAAAGAGGCTTGAATTTTTCCACTCTGTATTTGAAATTGGTGGTTGTTCTTAAAGAGATTTACCCACTTGCAAAAAATAGCATACTACAAAAAGTGAAGAAGAATGATTACATTCAATGGAGAACCAGACCACAGTGGAAAATTACATAGCATGTAGTACAAAGTCTGTCATGCTACATTTTCATTCATAGTCTTAGGCGTCAATTGTATTTCACAGCTCTCTTCATGTTACTTATACTTCCTGGAGAGGGAGAAATAGATAAAATTCTTAAGTTGTTGACCACCTAATGTTTAGAAGTTTCATAGTTTGTAAAATGCTTATGTGCTGTGTGAGTGTTGGCATCATCAGGAAGATTCTTTAAAAAAACAACTTACCATTGTAGATGATTAGATTGGTCTTAGTTATCATTTCAATACCATTTATGAAAACTGGCAAAGTAGCTATTCTAGGAATTGCATGACTATGACAACCTAGGTCTCAGAGATATCCACTGTTGACATAATTCTGAGAAATGTACTTTGATTTACAGACAGTATGCTGGCTATGACTACTCGCAGCAAGGCCGATTTGTCCCTCCAGACATGATGCAGCCACAACAGCCATACACTGGGCAGATTTTTCAACCAGCTCAGGCATACACTCCAACGACACCTCAGCCATTCTATGGAAACAACTTTGAGGATGAACCACCTTTATTAGAAGGTAGGATTGTTTGCAGTGTTTCATAGTATTCTGTATTGCCCCTCTGGTCAGTGAAAATATATCTTAGTTTGGAGAACTTGTCCTTTCCTTTAAAAGAATAATGTTATAGAAAAAAACAGATATGAAACCACATTGAGCCATCGGGGACCAGATTTTTTAATAGATCTTTATAAAGTGATAGTTATGTCAGTATGTGCATTGACTTTTACTTCACATTACTAATTAAAGTCTGTCAGTGGAAGAAATGAAAGTAGCATGGCAGTGACTATTCTACATGGAAGAAGCTGGCAAAAGTAGTAACATCACTGAAAAGTATGGAGTTTTTCAAATTGTATCCTAAAACCCATAAAGCAGTAATTTTATACATTTTTGGGAGGGTGAGATACCCTTTCAAAGTCTAATGAAAGTTATGAATACTCTTCTCAGAAAAATGCACACCTGTGCATAGAAACATAATTTCATATACAATTTCATAGCATCTCCAGGTATTCCTGAAGCCCCAGGTAAAGAATTCCTTAACACTGCCCATATATTCTTTGTTACACAGTCACAGCTGAGAATGTTGTATTTTTTCACATCCATACACTTTTCCAGCACCAAACCAGAAATAGGATATTTGTGGAGTAAGCACCACAATCAGTGAAGACTGGTATTGAGGACTAAGCAAAATGTCTCATATTGCTAGATTCTCTTTTGATGCTGAATGTTTCATTTTGTCTCCTATTGCAGCATAAATTCTGGTAAACTGAAGGTGTGTCACAAATCCTAATTGTCTTATTTTCTTTTCCTTTAGAATTAGGTATCAATTTTGACCACATCTGGCAAAAAACATTAACAGTGTTACATCCATTAAAAGTAGCAGACGGCAGCATCATGAATGAGACTGATTTGGCAGGACCGATGGTTTTTTGCCTTGCTTTTGGAGCCACGTTGTTACTGGTAAGATTTTAGTTTGAACTCTCAGTGTGAGAGGAGAGAACAATCTTTCAGTGTTCCACCAGGAGCCATTTTCATGACTCTGTTTATACATGTGTTTTGAATGGTATTGAATTGCCTAGATTATATACCTATTCATCATTTCTCCATTGATAATAAATGTCGTATATTTTGAAATAATTTTTTGTTCCAAGAAAAGGTCTAATTATTAGAGGAAAAAAACAAATAATAACATGTGGCTTCAGTCCCTCATCAAACTTCCTTCTTTTTAGCAATTGACATTGTTTAGCCTGTTGCTCTTTTGTTTGTTTATGTATTTTAATGATAGCTTTTTTTTTTTTTTAATCTATGGACTTTGTGTGGTGTTTTGTTGTTATAGTGGTGCTGGTTGTCACTTTACTATGTATTATTTTAATTTTTAATGAATTGGAACGTTAAAGGATAAGACGTTTTACTGTCTATTTCCTACCTCCCTACAAATGTTAAAGTATATTGAAAATGAATACTTGTAAAGATAATTTGTTAGTATCTGTTGTGTTTTATGTCTCTGAATTAGAAGAGATAAATGATGTAATGGATAGAAGATGGGATTTTTAGCCAGAAAAGCTGGGCATCAGTTCATTGCTCCTGCTGTGTCCTGGAGCAAGCCGTTTCATCCTTCAGCTCCCTCTGATAGATAATCCTATGATTCCCACCTCACAAGATTGTTTACAGATTAACCCAGACAGGTTATATGAGAACACTGAAAAATTTTAATGTGCTGTACAAGTATGAGGTTTTATTACTACATTAGTGAATTCGTTGGTGATCCCAGCTGAACCCTTTGAAACTTCTACACTCACATATTTACAAATAAATACTGAGTCTAACAAAAATGACAAGAATTTTTCCATGTAACATAATCTTTAGAGGCGTTCTCATGATTTAGTTTTATATGTCCAAAATCTGACAAACCAGGAAGTTTTTGAAATCTTCTCTGTGGACTGATTTTCATCATAGTATGACTTGAGTACAGTGTTCATATATCTTGACAGTACTACGACAGCAATTTAACTGACTTCTACGTCTTAAGTCTGTTCAGTAATGTTTTTTACAAGAGCATAATTAAGTTTTGTTTTTTGTTTGTTTGTCAAAAGACTGTAAATCTACCAACAATTTGGAAAAATAATGAACGAAAACTATATTTTCCATTACATTTCTCTTACTTGTTAATCAGTTTTCTTTTCCCCTCCCCATAGAACCACAGTGTCCTGCTTATCCTGCCTTCTTTTCTCTTAGCTCCTTTAACAGCCATGTTACAAAGATTGCAACTACATCTACCAATGAGAATAAATTGCTTCTGGGCAATTTTGGTGGTATTAGGTGCTTTCAAGTAATATTAGATATTGTCCAAACATTCTGCAAGGCTTTTCATCTTGTCTGTGTAGTTTATTTGCTTAAAATCAGCTAGATTTCTTTTTAGACATCTACTACTTAAAGGTGATTGTACCGTGATTTTGTATCTTTATTTGCTGAATTGCTCAAATAGTAAACTGGAAAATGAAAAACCAGATATCTGTGTATTGGGAAGTGGATACTTCAGATTTCTTGAGACAGCTGTAAAAGCGAATCTGTGTTTTACTATTCTGCATAAAGAATAGATGTCTCTGCAGATTTTGATGCTCACAACGTGAATATTTTCTTACCTGTACCATTTTAGGTGAAGTAAGACCAAAAAGAACTTATTTTCTTTCTTTTAACCTATAATCTTTTCTTTACCCATAGGCTGGCAAAATCCAGTTTGGCTATGTATATGGGATCAGTGCAATTGGATGTCTAGGAATGTTCTGTTTATTAAACTTAATGAGTATGACAGGTGTTTCATTTGGGTGTGTGGCAAGTGTCCTTGGATATTGTCTTCTTCCCATGATCCTACTTTCCAGCTTTGCAGTGATATTTTCTTTGCAGTAAGTACTGATCTTTATTTTGGGGATTGATTGACCAATTCTCTGTAATAGGATTTATCTCACCATCAGTTAAATATAAATCACTGATTCAGCAAACATGAGATACAGTGCCTGTTGTGAATGAGGACTGTACTACATGCTTTTCAGTGGTGAACAGTGGGACTGAGAATAAATTTTAAAATCTTTTATACCATCTCTGCTTTTATCTGTGGTAAAGAATTTCACTTCTTTTGTGTTTACTTACCAGTGTCAGTAAACAAACCAAACGGTGGTGATTGTTAACTAAAATATTGCATGAAAAGAACAAGTTGTTAAAATTATACTTACTGTCTCTGATATTTTTTAGACTATATCTAATTTCTTAAAGATGTTGGGCATATGCTAAGTGAATGAACATACTCTGTGTTTGGCAGCTTTTTAACTGAAAACGAAACATTCTTTTTATGGGAGGAGGCTGTTACTAGCCTGCCATGTTCTCAGATGCACTTGTAAGCAGCTTTAAGTATGTAATTGTTAAATAACATGTTAGGTAAGGTTAAAAAGGAAAGTGTAAATTCCTGCTGATGAAGTTCTCTCCTCATGGCCAGTGTGCAGATTCTCTCTCAACAGTTCAGGCTCCTCCTTGTGGTTAGTGCCAGGCACAATCTATGATGGGCTTTTGTTGCACTTAAAAAGTTAAAGGAGAGGTTAGGGGAAGAGCATGTATCAGCTGTTTGATGCTAGAGATTTGGCAAGATGATGGCTTCATAATGTTATTGCTTTGCATAAATTTTCAGTGTAGAAACTGTTTCACTCTTTTCATTTGTGGAGCTTGGGAGATATATATTTGAATTTTACAAATGAGATTTTCTACCAAAGCAGTATTTTCTAACCAGGGCCCTTTGCTCTCAGGGGATGTTAGGCAGTGTCTGGAGATAATTTTGGTTGTCATAGTTGTGGGGCGTGCAGAGGTGCTACCGGTACCTCACGGCTAAAGGCCAGGGATTCTGCTAAACAACCTGACAATGCACAAAACAGCCCTTCACAATGAAAGTGCATCCATCCCCGATGTCAATAATGCCAAAGTTGAGAAACCTACCTCCTGTGCTAACAGGAGCAAAATGTAGTTACATAAATGAGCTTTTTATCACATCATTGAATGTGGATGTGGATAATTGAGCGTCATTGAATTCACCGTGAGGTACATTATTTTAACATTTGAAAAAAAATTTTTGATCATTTCTGCAGATGTGTACAATGTGGATTTAAAATACTTCTCTTTAGAATTGATTGTTGTTATATTCTTATATAACTAATCTCATCTACTGCCTTTTCCTCCCTCCCCCCGTTTTTCCTTGTTGGTTACAGAGGAATGGTAGGAATCATTCTCACTGCTGGAATTATTGGATGGTGTAGTTTTTCTGCGTCCAAAATTTTTATTTCTGCATTAGCCATGGAAGGACAGCAACTTCTAGTAGCATATCCTTGTGCTTTGTTATATGGAGTCTTTGCCCTGATTTCCGTTTTTTGAACTGAATTTATCTGGCGTGTGAACATCATTGGGCCAAAAAGGACTTTGAACTCTTATATTGGACCAGCGAACAGCTACAGTGCAACTCTCATGCAGACCTAATATTTGACTGTTGGAGCAATGGAAGTAAACATGTATCTTTTGTTCATTTTTATAGAACTTTTGAATACTATGTTGGATTTATCTGCAGTATGACTAGCTTTAAGTGTTTGTGCTTATACAAGTAAGAATAAGAAGTGCTATTTCTCTTCTGTTCCTGCAGCCTTTGAAAAACAAATTTTTTTCCTTGCAAATTATATTAAGATGTTTTTAATAGATTTTTATCAACTGTGGAAACTAACCACAGAGCTAATAATCTTTCTTAGAAACAACCCAATCATAGTTAAGAAGACACGAGACTTATTGCAGAAATATTTTTCCAAGGGATTAGGAAAGAAAAATTGCCTATATTCTTGAGTTAGATGCACTTGAAGCAAAAAAGTGATCCCAAAGTAGAGTTTTAAGAGTTTGCACTTCAAAAATTTGACATTCCTTTAAATTATCTCATGGAGTTTTTGCTAAAATTCAATGAGACAAGAAGTTCATAGTCTACTTTATTGTAGACAGAAAATGTGAACACCTGTTAAGATTAGCATTAACTAAACTGTAGTGACCCAGACTGGGCACATTAATGTTCATAGTTGGATCTCCATATTTCCTAGGAAAAAGAAAATCACTAACCTTTTTTGAGAAAAATATTTAAAATGTCACAATTTCAGTACTGCAGTTATCGATGTAAAATGCATTTGATGCTTAGTAATTAAAATTTTCCCAATTTTAACTGCTGTTGAGTTGACTTTCGCTGTTTTCGGTATCGCATTTTCTTTAAGTTGTGGTTTTAACTTGTATTCCTGATTTATCTTAAGTTTTAAGAACAAATAATTTAGTATAAAATCAGAAAAAAAGGGATTAAGTGAAAGGCAATTTGAGTTACATTATTTCCTTGTATTAAATTTATTTGGTTAATGTCATGCTCTCTTGCTAGAGAACCTGTAGGAAAATATTATATCTTGTATTTTGATTATTGGCTTTTTCTGAAAAAATTGCCTCTGATTTTAGACAAGCTCAGTTACACTTACAAGAAAGGTGCCCTGTGGGGAGGAAAATGTTGCTTTTTTTAAAAGAAAAAGGAGACTTTTGGACTAAGTAAGAAAACACCAAACTGATGTTAATTGTTGTTTTTAAAAGGTAGTGTTCAATCAAAAAAGGAGATTAAGTTAATAAAATACCTTTCTTATAAGATCATGATTTCTAATTTTTGGAATCACATAAATTTGTTTTTCTTCATTAATACTTAATCTTCTGAAGGAATACTCTCAGTAATAATTCATTTCTGTCTGGATTTGCAAATGTACCAGAGTGTTTTAGAATATTTTTTATTGCAATCTGTGGATAGTATCTTTTTTGCCTTTTTCAGCTCATTTTAAAATACATTTCTTATAAGATCATGATTTCTAATTTTTGGAATCACATAAATATGTTTTTCTTCATTAATACTTAATCTTCTGAAGGAATACTCTCAGTAATAATTCATTTCTGTCTGGATTTGCAAATGTACCAGAGTGTTTTAGAATATTTTTTATTGCAATCTGTGGATAGTATCTTTTTTGCCTTTTTCAGCTCATTTTAAAATACATTTCTTATAAGATCATGATTTCTAATTTTTGGAATCACATAAATTTGTTTTTCTTCATTAATACTTAATCTTCTGAAGGAATACTCTCAGTAATAATTCATTTCTGTCTGGATTTGCAAATGTACCAGAGTGTTTTAGAATATTTTTTATTGCAATCTGTGGATAGTATCTTTTTTGCCTTTTTCAGCTCATTTTATAAATACACACTAATCTTATTAAGGCAAATATAATGAGTGCCTTCTGTTAATATCCAGTTTTTCCTAATGAACAGGGTAGGTGATGCTTTGGGAATTAAGTTTTCTCACTGTTGCTTGGTTTTAGACCATTAATCTTCAGCCAGATTCCCCAAATTATTTTCTTATTTTTTGCCTCTCCCACCCCCAAGACAATAATTTTTAATTTATATCAATGTTGAGAGATTTTTGTTGTTGGTTATCTTATTTAACTCCAGAGCGATAAGGCACAAAACCATCATATATAAACAGTTACTCTGTCAAAACAGCTATATAGTGGAGTTGCATTTAATGCAAGAGGTTAGTTTTAGAGTTTGCTTGGTACTTGAAGAGTCATGTATAGCCAAAGTTTCCCTTCTAAAAATTTTCCTTAAAATACAATGTATGTAGCCATATTTATGCATAGTTTAGAAGCTGAAAAACTTTCAAAAAGTTGTATGTGGTGACTTTTTTCTCTGGCATTGTAGTAGATTTTTGTTTCCTCAGTGAAGTTCCTGGAAGAGCACCTAGCTTGCTTTTAGGGCCTATTTTGTACCAAAAACATACATGTATTGTTAAATACTAGAGGTAACTCAGTATGGCTACAAGCTCACTTAGTGATTGTCCCTGAGTAACAAATTCACTGTGAATGGATTTTCAGGATCTCTCACTCAAGCTAGAGTCTTCTTTATTTATGCATGCCTTTATGCCAAGAACAGACAGTTGCTTTTATGTGTGATATAAACGTATGTTTTATGACTTTTAATACCACGTTATATTACCACGTTTACCAGTGGGTGCTTTCAGGAGCTCTGTAACTAGGCTTGTAGGAATAGGCATTCTTTCTGCAGATAGTTATAAAGATAGTGCAAAATTCTCTAAATCTTAAAATGCTAACTGTTGTCACATACTAGGCATCCAATCAAAGAGAATTTTTAAAAATGCGTCTAATGACATATTTTGAGTAGAATTTAAGTACTGTGCATTTGACATTTCGCAAGTTTATTTGTAACTTTAATGGGTATAGCTCAACTCAAATATACTCCAAATCTAAAATCTATCTCTGAAGTTCAAATTATACAATTATTTTTATAGTGTTTGTTACCTACAAAAAAGGAGCCTTTCCTTTCTGAAATTAGACACTTTTTTCCTTGTAAATGGAAGAATTTAGAACTTTGGGCAAAAAGAGAACTATAGAAATTAAAATCTTATTCAATAGGGTACTCTGACCTAGTTGTGGAAAATTGTGGGGAAGTCAGGACCACATTTGGAGATTTGCCTGTTGTCATATAGAGCAGAGCTAATGTAATGATTCAGACAATTTGCTTAACTTGCCCTGTAGGAGAAATTATATATATATATAATTCCTATTCCTACTATATATATATATATGTATATGTATATATACATATATGTGTGTGTGTATGACATATATATAAAATATATGACAAGGTGTTTAGCCTTTCATAAAATATTTCCAAAAGTTTTCCAAGGAATATAGAATGGTACAGATCATAGCATGAAGAATACCAAAGAATAGCCCTCGGTTTTCAGAACTCTAGCTAGAGCAAGCTTCTATCCAAATAATGCTCCAAGTTAAATCTATCCTCACAGACTATCCACTGATTCATTTTATGATGCCATGTCAGATTCTAACTACTGGTTACCAAATGATCTCAATTTTTATAAATTTCAATTTATTTGGAAATGAAAGCTTAAATGATTTCTTAAGCAATTTCATCTGATGATATGCTTGTTTCAAAATAGGAACTTTAAGAATGAAACATTTAGAATTAGGCAAAAACAAAGTACTTTTTCAAAGAGTTACAATAATTAATGGGAGATTCTTTTTTCTTCTTAGGATATATTTAGGATTTGGGGGAAGGAATGGCAATAACAAGATACCAAGGTTTATTGTGAATCCCGTAAGGAAAAATTGGATTGTGTGCTTTGATGAATAGTTAAGAATGATCTATCATTAGCTTGTCACGAATACGGAGTTTGCTTTCAAACAGCCTGAGTAAAGCTTATCCTCACCACTCTCTACAATCTGTGCTATTATTATTTTACACCACCAATGAAGATATAATTGATTTTTAACTCTGCCACCATCCAAATTGAAGTTTGAATTTTAATACATAACTATTACTTGAATTTCAGTAAGCTGCTTTGTTCATTAATAATGAAATATTCATAGCTGGGCAGTAGGTAATAGAAAACATTAAATATTAAATTATTGATTTCTAGGGATTGGCAGAGTCCTTAAGTAGAAGTGTTTTATATTAACAAATGTATATCTCAGAACGGTGACTATGCAAACTGAAGAAAGAAATCTAGTAGTGTGCAGTTAGGATTTTTGCATCAAGATAGGAATACTTCTACCCTTGTGAACCAAGTTCCTACTTTAGTTAATGAAGAACATTATCTGCTGATGGAGCACAGTGTCCTGTGTTTGTGCAAATAAATTAAAATGATTACATACTCAAATGAGGACTAATTAAATACAGAGCTGTTCTCCTAATTTAAAAGCACAAATACTTTCTTGAGCACATTCAGTTCTGAAAATCGGATATTACGTTTTTTGTTAGCCTAACAAATTAGGCTTACCTTGTGTATATAAATTTGGTTTATTTCTGAAACTACCACTAAATCTGATAGCAAGTGGGGTGATTAATTATGCATTAAGGTGTTTAAAATAGCTTTTCAACACTAGCAGCACAAAAAGAATTTTAAAAATGAGAAGACAATGAAGTACTCAGTAGATACATTTAAGATACTTAATTTATATACCTACTTGGCTTACTCTGGTTATCTTAAAAGTAGAGAAAGCAATATGGTTATTTCATTTTTTTCTTCAGGTAAATATAGTTTGAAAGTCCTTGTAAAATTTCATGATAAATTTGCTTACAGTTTTCAGTTTTGTGATCTTTGTTAATGCTGTAGGTCTTGATAGTCCCTTCTTTAGGCAGCCAATGGTCCTAAAAGTCCTACTGTGTTAAATGTTTTTTCAAAATAGGAATGTCTTTATTTCCTTTTCATGTTACATGCCATCATTACGATAAAGAAAAATACCTCTATACAGCAATAGAAAGGAGTGGTTTATTGATAAGATGTTCTAACAGGAATGACGCTCAGAAACATTATGCTAAGAAAAAAAAAGCCGTATATGAAAGACCACATATCCATTTATATGAATTTCTAGAAAAGAAATCTGTAGGGATAACAAATTCGTAGTTGTCTGGGGGTAGAAGTGGGAATTGATTGCTTAGCAAGAGGGAGCTTTTTGAGTGATCGTGGTTGCACAACTGTATGTTTATTAAAATCATTAAAGTATACCCTTAAAATGTGTTAGGTTTTATGATAATAAAACCTAGGTTAATAGTGTGGAGGGTGAGAATGGGAGGTAGAGCAAACTGCTAGAACATCTGTGTTCATTTAGAGTTCAAGAGGAAGGAAGAAGAATCCTAAGACAGATATTAACAGAGGAAAAAACAATAAAGAACTTTTGACCAGAGGGGGGAAAAAATTGAGACACCAAAGAAGTGAGATTGCCACCCCCTCCAAATTTCACTCCTCACCTAACTCCCTTCAGATTGATTGGTTTGCGTCCTAGCGGACCACACACAGGTGTCCTCTTCTGCCCCCTTGTACCCCCAGTGGCTTGTTCCACATGAATACACATGTGCACACTCCTCTTTTTTAAAATTTTTATTAAAATCCTAGAACGAAATCCATTTTATTAATTTGGTGGTTTTACTGTATTCACAATGTACAACCATCATCACTATTTAATTTCAGAATATTTCCATCACCCCACAGAGAATCCCCATACTTCTCACTTTCCTACCTCCCATACCCTGGCAACCAGTAATTATTTTCTGTCTCTGGATTTGCTTATTCTGGACATTTCCTATGAAGAGAAGCATAAAATGTGGCCTTTTGTTTCTGGCTTCTTTCACTTAGCATAATGTTCTCAAGGTTTTGTTGTTGTTGTTGTTGTTGTTGTTGTTGTTTTTTTTTACGTAGCAATCTATTGTGGTCATCATTATATATGTTAAACATTGAAATTTTCTTCATTCTTTTTCCTGGCTGGATATCATTTTATTAAATGACCAGAATTTAATTTACTTCAGCAGTCCCCTTTTGTCAGACAATTGGGATCTTTGTACATTTTTTAAAAGTTACAAGTAGTGCTGCATTGGTACCGGCATCTTCTATTATTACAATGCCATATTTGCTTTTTATAGCACTCAGGTTAATAATTACTTAAATGCAGAATTTAAATTCTGAAAATTTCAATCACTTTATTTCCTAATAGTTCTGTTTAGTATGAGTCTAGTTTTTGATTTGTTGAAGCATGCAAGTCACATCTGTGTTTGTACAAGCATTGCTCTGTGGTTCTCTGTTACCTCAGCATTTTTATACTACTCTTAAGCAGTGGAATATGAACACTGTAAAAGTATCATGTCACACCCACACCTCAAATTATTCCTACATTAGAAAGGAAGACTTCATTCAAAGTGAGCTGCCTTTTTTTTTCTTGCCCGTTTAGAAGAGTCAGTCTGACAGTGTCATTTTAAGGTCACTGTTTTTACATGCCTTTTTTTAAAAAGTTCTGAAATGTGCCCATTTTTAATTTCCCCTTCAGTGGATCTTCATGCTCATCTAATTTACTCATTTCAGAACATCCCTATCATTTAACTTAATTGTGCTTTAATTGTATCACTACTTATCTTTAGCGAGAATATCAGATATATGGTATGATCTGACAGTGACTCTGCTCAGACTAGGCCTTGTTACCCAATTTGTTCCTATTTTAATTCCCAGGAGTTAAATTTTATAATGATAGCAGTTATAAAGACTAAAATCAACATCTCTACTTCAGACATCTGCAGAAGTCAGTTTGTTATGTAAATTTTTATTGAGCTTTAAGAGTTGAATTACTTAATAAAATGATTTAAAATGCCTTCCTTTTGCTTGTTTATTGTTTGCATGGGGTTGTTTAGATGGTATTTTTTGCTTTGGCATTGTGTGTATAATATTTTATGGCTTGCTTTTTTTTTTTAAGATTTTATTTATTTATTTGACAGCATGAGCACAAGCAGGGGGAGCAACAGGCAGAGGGAGAGGTAGAGGCAGATTTCCCCCTGAGCAGGGAGCCCGATGTGGGGCTCAGTCCAAGGACCCTGGCATCATGAGCTGAGCTGAAGGCAGACACTTAACTGAGCCACCCAGGCGCCCTATGGCCTGCTTTTTTAATGCACTTTTTAAAAACACCGTTTCTGAACTGTTTAAATGTGGTACCTTTTCATCACTGCATGAGCAGTCCTATTGAACAGCATCTTCCAGCTTAAATGCCAATTCAGATACTCCTTGCATGTCTAGGTCTGTCACAAGGGCATGCTTAACCCAGGTTCAGTTTTTACCAGCTCTTCAGAATGTATTTTATTCTAACTAGTCTAGGTCACAATCTTCCTGGGATAACATGGCTTTGGCTTTTTCTATAAAAAATTGAATCACTTCTATGGTTTAATAAAAGATTAAACTGCATCTACAGTGAGAGGAATGTTGTTTTAATATGGCTGTCCTTGATCATCTACTTTGAACCAAAGTTAGAATTTAATATTTGACGTAAGAATTGTACTGATTTTCTGTTTTTATTCATATCACAAAAGTAAGAATCATTTATGAACAAACCATGAAACTCTCTGTCTTAACCAGGTCCCTCCTAGAGGCAGAATGGGAGCTGAGCTGAGAGCATGAAAGTCAAGACTGAATTGAAGATGATAGCAAGGAGTCTGGGGCCCTAAGAGAATCAGCAGGGGGAAGGTTGGAGAGATTGTGCTAACATGTACTAGGAAATTTGTTTTCATACTTATACTATGTTATATGAACAATGATATACAATTTTTAGTGTATCAAAATACAGCCTATTTACATTATTGGTGTAAAAGCCGTAAGTACTAAATATAGATAGCAGCAAGGTATGTTAATTTTATAAATCAATTTTATCAAGGAAGTCAAATGTAAAGCAGTTTTTCAACATCCAGACTACATAAGGCAATTCTTGCTGATACGATCATGTTTGCAAAACCTCTCACAAATTCATTTTAGCCCTAGGGTTTGGAAATTTCTCCTCCCCAGTAATTTCAATTGCTCATGTTGCAATTAGAGCATCAGTCTTCTTGTTCTTTCTTTATTGGAGATGGGCTCAGGTCGCCATCCTCTAAGACTGGGGCAGGGAACCTGTGGTCCCTGGCCAAGATCTGAAGACAGTATCCTATTACTACCATCCTAATGCCCCTCATTCATATGCCTCCTTCCTCCGCCAAGCTGGGTGCACTCTGGCTGCTGGTCCACATTGGCAGTTATAATATTCAGAATCAGAGCAGAGCTGATGAATTGAAGTAGTTACAGAGCTATAAAAAAAAATAGGCAGTTTATCAACATTTTTAAGAGAAACAATATATCTACTGCCCAGGGTACAGCTTCTGTCCCTGCCTCTCTGTATCCTGTTGGTTTCTGTTTATTCCAACTCTAGTTGACCCTGATACAGAAATGAGATGTATTTGTAGCATTTGTTGTGCATGTCAAAGTTTTATGGTGCCTATTCTCAGTTCTTTAACAAAAAAGTAATATTGCCTCTCTATGGGGAAAATAGACTTGATCTCTTTTTGCAAGTGATACAGGGAAGAGTAAGGCCCTTGCTTCAAGTTTTCCTGGTTCACTGCCTGGGGAAGTGCTTCCCCGCCTTGCTCAATGAGCTTGTCCCATTGAATGCAGCTCCAAACTATTAAGTTTCTACTGTGAACAAAATCCTGCTTTTGCCTTCCTCCTTACAAGCTAAATATTCTCTGCTTTAATGCATTTACTCACAACTTACTTTTTCTCATTGCCCTTGGACTCTTCTCTAGATCCTTCACAAATTCTTCATGTTTCTTTAATTGTATGACCCAGCTCAGGACTTGCATGCTTCATGTACCTAGTAACAGGTATATAAACGGTCACCTGGCATTTACTTCTTTTTGTATTGACTAAGAATGACATGTTTTGTATGTGCTTTTTTTTATGGGGATTTTTTATTGTGTTATGACATGTAGAAAATTTCCCAGAATGTAAGTGTCCAGCTAGTGAATTTTCACAAAATGAGCATAGTCACATGACTGGATCAAGAAACAGACACTCAGAGCATCTCAGTAGCCCCTCACAGGCCCCCATCCACGTTCTTCCTGTCCTCCCCTGCTGAGTCCGATTTTCTGACCACCGTGATAAAGCATCGCAATCCTGGCACTTTTTCATGTATGTTTTTGAACTGTGAGCTGAGAGTGGAAAATACATACCTTAGCACTAGCCCTGCTAATAATTGGTGAGACCTTGATTACGTCATTTTGTGCTTTAGTTTTCTCTCTATAAAATGAAGAACTTGTATGAGATTCAAGGCATTTCACTTCTAAAATAGAATGTATAATATATATTATTATATATGTTATATACTTATAGAATACATAAATATGCATAAGTATCGAGTTGGTAATAAAATCTCAGTCATATTCAAAAAGAATATATTGGCATGGGAAAGTGTTCTATATATTTTTTTAAATTTTATTAGCTGTATAAAATTATAGAAGTATATAGAGAATGATATCTTTGTTTTAAACAAAAACACACATTTTTTCACCTGGCACAGATATTTTATTAAGTGAGGGAATTAATGACTAGATGCTCTTTTTTCAGAGCTCTTGAATTGATTGGAAGAAGTTTTAACTATACCTTAGAAAGAAAACATGGTTTTGCCCTAATAACTCCTAATGTAATTTTTAGCTTTTCAATATATTGTCCTTCTAATTTAATTGCATTAAAAAATATTAAAAAGGCACATCACCCATAGGCCAGAGTTTGCTACTCTACCATTAGAGTAATCCATTTTTGGGGGGTTCATCAATGCCCCTCTCAATCATAAAAAAATAATCTAATTCTAAGGTACCAAGGACTTCCATCTATGTTAGCAGTGGCCTCCTGTGGTATAGCATGACTCTTCTGGAAAAATACAGTAACCATTTCCTTAATTCAATCACTGAAATGTCTTGGACAAAATAAAAGCTGTGCTACTCTTGAGGGCAGCAATTACGTCCATCTCAGTATCATGGGAAGTGCAGGAAAAATCGGCGTGGCTCTCAAAAGGCACACAGCCAGTAAAGGAACAAGAGGGAGTTTGTTTTTTTTTTTGGTTCTTTATTAATAAAATGGATTTTTATACTTAGAGTATGTAACATAGAATTAGATAAAAAGTATAATATGCTAAATACCCATGCCCCTGCCCATAGATTGAGATGTAAAAACATTGTCAAGTACAGTTGAAATAATTGCAGCCCGTCTCTTCCCAGCGGAGTTACTAATATTCTGAATTATAGGCTTATCATTTTCAGCTTTCCTTTACATTTTTACTATGTATGTGTTGTGTCTGTCCTAAAATAATGTAGGAATATCTAGCAGATTTTTTTTTACTTTTATGCAAATAACATCATCCTGTTTTTCCTCTGTAACCTGCTTTTTTCACTCCTAAGTTTGTGATGCAGTTAAGTGCATACTTCATGAATCTCCATTTACTAGTATGTGGTATTTCATTAATATATTGCAGTGCACTGATCCATTTTCCTGCTATGAACATTAGGCTTGTCTCCAGTTGCTTGCTTTTACAAACTGGTGTATAAACAGTCCTGTGCCTGTCTTGCATAGGACTGTGCCTGTCTTGCGTAGGACTCAGGGGCTCCACGTTTGCCTCCATGGCTTGTGTCTGTCTTATCCCAAAGCTGTAAAATCAGCCTCAGTATTTTCTTCTAAGCATGTTAAAGTTTTGCTTTTCACATTTAATTTTTTTTTAGTCCACCTGGTATATGAAGTAAGGATCCAGTTTTATTTTTTCCCATATATTATACCAGTTGTTTCATAGCCATTTCCCCAGCAGTCTGTCCAAGTGACGGTGAAGCTAACCATAAGGCACTTTCTAGGTTAGCGCTAAAACGAATGGAAGGGAAAAAGGGGCCCCCTCTTCCCCACCCCACCTTTAAAGACAAGACTCTTCAAAATGTGTCTACCTTTTTCTCCCTCCTCCAGCCAGTCTCTCTGCTCTCACCTCCATGGAATTGGCAGTGCCTTGGGGTACTGTTACTTCTGATCACCTAAACCAAAGCTCTCTAAACTTCTCCTGTAAAGACCAGGTAGTACTTTATACTCTCTAGGCCAAGAGGCAAAATCAAGGATAGTATATATATTATGTGTATATATACATACATACACATATATATATAGATATACATATATGTATACATGTACATATATATTATATGGTGTATGTATTGCTGTATAAATATCAAAAAAGAAAACAAATTTCCACAAGATTTTTATTGACAAAATCAAAAATATAATACGTGAGTACAATTTTTGATGAAGGAGGTCTACCAATGTGTGGAATGGGATTCTTTCTAATGATCTAATTTAGCTTATTCCTCCTGACAACCCTGATCAGGTAGATCTTCCTACCCACGTTTCATTCATAAGGAAAATGAAGTTCACACAAGGTTACCCTGAGACATCATTTGAGCCTAACTCCAGAGCTTGTACTCCTAACCCTGATAGAGTTTTCATAGGGGAATCGATGTTAAATTTTATTTTAAAGATGAAGAAATGGAAGCACAGGGGTTCAGTAGCTTGGACAAGGTAATACAGATTGCTCTAGGCCTATTGGTGTGTAATTTTAAAGCCATGTTCTCTCTCTTCTGACTACTCAGCTGCTTTAAGATTTCCAGTAACCTCAGGGATAATGGCTGCAATTAACAGATCAGGTCCCAAGTTATGGTACCATTTTAACTGAAATGTTTTAATACAGAAATCAACTCTCTACATTTTTTTCTTTTTAATTATATAAATTGTAAATGGACATATCAAAAAAACCATAAAATGCTGAAGGGTATCCTGCAAAAGGTAAAAAGTGAAATTTATTAATTCATATTTTTTGTCATCTTCCATTTGTTCTCTCCTTATTTCTGTCCTATCTTTCTTTATTTTTCTCTCTTTTTATCTCCCTCCCCTTGGTGTGTGTGTGTTGTAAGAGCTGTCCAGAATAGAAATAAAACAGTACATGCCCAGGAGTAGAATTTAAATCCCAGAGACATAAAGGTGCTGTTATTGACCCAATGCAGTAGGAATCTCAAAACTGTTACACATTCTTTTAGTGGGTAAATAGGTTTTAGTTTCCTGGCATCAAATCAGTATTCAACAAGTGTTTACTGAACAGCTAGTATGTGGTAGATTCTGAGAGTTACAAATGAAAACACCTACCTCTGCCTTCAAGGAGCTCACAAGCTAATAAGATTCTAACAAAGCAAACTTGAAAGTAAAGAGAAAGCCTAAGTAAATTTATCCAGGGAAGAGACTGTGTCATCATGGGTCTGGCACCTTAGATCCTTTATTAAGAAAAATACAAGTTAATTGATGATGTTAATTCCCATTTGAGTGATGCATTTGCTAGGCAACAAATCCGATGAACTTCATCTTTAAGATAAAACAAATTGACAAAAGCATAATCACTATCTGTGTGCTTGGCTTCAGGTGTGCACTTAAAAATATGTTGCGGCATGAAATCAACAGCCGAAAGGTACTTGTCACATACCATGTGCAGGCCCCCTGCTGGATGTGTCACTTTCGTGTCTCCTTTAAAGATCACAACAATCCAGTGAGGTCGGTATTATTATTATTATTATTATCACTGCTTTAGATTATTTTAAAGATTCAAAGTATTTGCCCATTTGTTGCACAGCTAAAAATGAATATAGCCACAATCTGACCTAGAGAGCAGTTATGTAATCTTGAAAAGATGGTGACATTTGAAAAAGAATTCATGCTACCTTGTAATTTATTTGCAATCCTAAGGGGAAACTAAAAAAAAATAAATCATATGCATGACACTGAACTGATAGATGAATCAAAATTTTGCCTCTTCTCCCAAAGGTTTTTTTTTTTTTAAGGGCAACTTATCAGAAGCTGAGCTATCTCTGAGGTTTGGATTAGGGAATTTGGGTTCAGTTCCGAAATGAACTAGAGATGTGTGCTTCTAATTCTAAATTCTAGATTATGTGAGAGCATGGAGATCTGACCCTTCCAGGTGTTATTACTTTGTCGAGCAGGCCCCTGGAGAATTCCTTTGGGCGAGGCACTTATGTTATATATGCAGTTATTGTATGTTTTGTATGTGTTCCCTCACATGGAAGGGCCAAGCCAAAGTGGATAGTGTTTGGGAGAGGGAGAAAGAGAGGGAGGGAAGGAAAGGAAGGAAAGAAGGAGCAGAAAACAGATTCTGGCTCTGCCCCTAACCCATCATATATAGCTTTCAGTAAAGTTTTATGCTCCCTCTGAAATGAAGATAAAAATGATGTCTCTGCCCACTTCACTGAACTCGAGGATCCAGGAAGACCATTTATGTGAAATGACTTTACAAAACCCAAAGAGCTACACACAAGGGCACTATTTTTAAAATAACGAGCCTGCCTATATGCTCGTGCATTGGCTATGCTAACCTGTGGTCGGGGGAAGCCAGAGCTCAAGCCAGATCCCCTGATGCAGAGAGCTGGCCTGTTCACACCAAGACCAAGAGCAGGCTAGTTCAACTGTTTTCAAAAGCCTCATTCAAACTTTCCATGTTTAAAATTTGTATTTGTCAGGAGAAAATACAGTGGTTAAGAGCCCAGGCTTTCTAACCTGACCAGTTAGAGCTCAGAAGTTAGCTTCCCCCCTGGAATCTTGTGGGAATGTTCTTTCTCAGGCTCATTCGTCTCATCTGCGGGACAGGGGTAACTACAGCAGCTGCACAGGGCGCTCTGTGGATTCAACAAGCAAAAGAATGCTTAGGACTTAATGTGGTGCCTTGTAAAATGACAGCTGGCCATGGTAGTATGTAGAATATATTATTATGGACAGTAGTAGTCTCAGCAACAGTCATAGTGCTCCAGTATCACGAGGATACTTGGAATTTTTTTTTTCCTGCGACCTAATTTGCACGTATCGTGCCTACAGCAGTGGACCAGTGATCTTGCACACAATTTTCTTTTTTTTTTTTTTTTTTTAAAGATTTTATTTATTTATTCAACAGATATAAGAGACAGCCAGCGAGAGAGGGAACACAAGCAGGGGGAGTGGGAGAGGAAGAAGCAGACTCATAGTGGAAGAGCCTGATGTGGGGCTCGATCCCATAACGCCGGGATCACGCCCTGAGTCGAAGGCAGACGCTTAACCGCTGTGCCACCCAGGCGCCCCTTGCACACAATTTTCATTTGCTTTTGCTGACTGAGGGATTTTGACCACAGTTTCATTCTGTGGAACTGATTCATGGAGTCACATCATGTTTACACCTCACTGCAGAGACTTTTCTTAAAATGCACTCAGCATTTGCATATTAGTTAACGTTTCCTTAATGAGACTTATCCATTTTGTCTCAAAACAAGTGCCTGGTCACTCAACTTGGTATGCACCTCTGAAAATAAGTTTGATGAAATCCACTATTAGAATTTTCTTTGTTTTGTGGAGGTTAATACAGTTGAAGAATAACATGAATGGTTAAAAGTCCTAAAGCGTAATTTGAAGGCGTGACAACAAACCTGTATTTATTATGGTAGTACTTGGGCAATATCTCATTTCCACTTAGCTTCAGAGCTATAAATAGTTCTAATCTGTTTTCTTTGTAACGTAGTGGATTAATTACAGTAAAACAAGCCAAGTGATATTGTTGTAGCAGTCGGCTAAACTTGCCATAAACACGATAATTAAAATGATTGCTTTTTAATTTATCCCCTTTTCAGGAGTTTAATGAGCTGAATCTACAGTATTATAAGAGTTAAAGAATTTGATTTGAGAATCACTGGGCTCTTCTGTCAATGTGTTCTCCTTGTTAACAGTGGATTTCAGTGCTGCTCAATATTGTTGGGAGTTTCCTTCAGAAAGGAAACACCTGGGTCCTGCATCCATGAGATATCTGCTTAGTAAAAACTGTATTGTTTCCATCATACCTACATCACCATATAATAATTACGTGTTTCCATTTACCTATCCAAATTGATGCTAGTAACACACAAACATGAGGATGCGCACACACACACACACACACACACACACACACACATATCCTTGAAAAAGGATGAAAACAAGAAACAGTGTTCTCTGCCATCAGTAGAAGTCACATATGTTTATTTCAACATGTCCTCCAACAAGCTATTTGGTGCCTCCGCATTACCCAAAGCAGCGATCGTGCTCACCTGCTCCCCTATTCTGTCCCTTGTTCCTAGATGTCTGATTACATCTGGAAAGAGACTGCTTTTGTTAATGTACAAAAGGAGGGCCACTGGGAAGCAAGGAAGTGAAAAATGGTAACTGCCAAAGGTCCAGTCCTTTCATCCTAAAAAGGTTGTCTGAGCCACTCTTGGCCCTCCCATTATGTTCCTTCATGGTTTGCCAATTAACTTTTCCCAGTGCTCAAGGGTCACTGATCTGGGCAGCATCCTTTGGTTTCCCCTCCCACTGATTCCCAGCAAAGCTGTTATAAATGCACTGTACTTCCTTTTTGATTTTCCCTTAGTGGCTGGGTTGCTTTGTGAGAATTGGATGCCCAGGTTTAAACAACCTCTTTACAAAGCAGAGACAAAGCAAAAATAGAAGGGAAAAAGTACACTCAAATGGGCTAGAATGAAAGCAAACTTCAGCTGCAAACTTTTTAACTGAAGTACCTGGATTTTTGTTGCTTTTAAGAATTTTAAGACAGAGCACAGCTAAAAGGTGGGGATATTTTATTCCCCCTGTGTGTCTCAGAAGGATTTCCCACTTCATATCTGACTTTGAACAACTCTCCATATAGTCTGCATTTAAAATGTCAAGTAATTTCACCTGGCCTTTAGTAAAGACGGGTTCAACTGGCAATTGGAGAAGCTTATCCCCTGCAAGTTTCTCCAGTGTTCCCAGCCCTTTTTGAAATAGTGACTACTCCTCAGGACTCAATGCTGGGCCCTCAGTTGTCTGTCTTCACATCCTGCTCTCCAAGGCAGTTTATTTACTCTTCAGATTGAACTCTTGCCTCCACGTTAGAGATATCCGAAACACTAACCCCTCACCCATGCTCAGATCCCTGTCATTAACTGCCTGCTGGACATTTCTTTAAGATGTCCCCTTGTCAATAAACTCGAACCCAACATAGGCACAGTGATCGGAACTCATCTTCTCTCTTCCTCTTTCCTTGGCTCTAACAGGCGGCCTCTGCGCAATCCACAGTCCCCCCTCTCTGTTCACCTCCATCTCCATCTTTCTCTCACAGGCGTTTCAGTGATGAACAAGCTGTAGAGTCATCTTCATCTGATGTCCTCTCTCCCCAGCTTCTTACACCCACGCACGAGAGAAGTCTTCTGTATTCATTCATGTCTCTGCTGCGCCTCCTTCCTCTATGTACTGCAAATAATCATCCAGGTTTCCATAAACATTTATTCAACCAAAGCGTATTAGTCTGCAGGCACTGTAATAGGTACGTGGAAGATCTGACTTTGGCAAAGAAATTGCCATGGCAATTATCATAGCAATTGCCCTGAATTATTATATTGCTTTCCTAATTGGTACCTTGGGAGCCAATATCTTTCCATCTCCAATCCATCAGGCCACAGAAGAACCCCTCTAAATACAACTTTGATAATATTTTTCTAAATATCATCACTGTCACTAACTCTGTTATAGATACACTATGATCTAAAACCTTTAGGACTCTCCATGTAGAACATCACAGGTCACCCAGCTGCGTTTGGAATCATGGCTGTGTGTCCACTACCAGGTCACCTTCATGGGCCAGCTGCATTTCCTCCCAACACCTCAGCAGACCAACTTCCTTGGGGATACCCGGGCAGTGGCTTACGGTCCCATACAGCCAGAAGCGAGAATCTCTGTGGAATATTGGAGTATCCAAACCAGTGAGGTCCATGGATTAACCAACTTCCCAGTTGAACAAGTTCACCATTTAGTGCCAAAGCCACTGCCCGTGCCCATCATGCCATTTGTTTATCTGAAAAATACATATGGGCTATGGTCAATCAGTTAGTGCGGGTTGACCACACTCTGGTCTCAGGACATGAGGGAAAACCTCCCTGATTAAATGACATCTATTTCTTTATGTTTGAAATGTGACCTCTTTTTTTTATGATCACAGAAGCAATACACACGTATTATAAAACAAACAATACAAAAGTATATGAAGTAGAAATTGAAGGTCCCTCATATGACCTCCATGCCCACAGATTACCAGATGTAAGAGAGCATGTCACACTGACATTCTCACTAAAATTCTCAAGTCTCCTTGGACATTTCAATATCCCTACTTTCTCAACAATGTCTGTAACAAAAGTAGAAATAAAAAACCAGGGGCGCCTGGGTAGTGCAGTCGTTAAGCGTCTGCCTTCGGCTCAGAGCGTGATCCCAGCGTTCTGGGATCGAGCCCCGCATCAGGCTCCTCCGCTGGGAGCCTGCTTCTTTCTCTCCCATTCCCCCTGCTTGTGTTCCCTCTCTCACTGGCTGTCTCTCTGTCAAATAAATAAAAAATCTTAAAAAAAAGAAAAAAAGAAAGAAAAAACCAATCTAGCGGACTCATTTTATCCCAAATTTCTGCTCCCAGTGGCAGCTCCAAAGGTGGAGAAAAAGCGGGAGCCTGGGAGGGCAGATGGACCCTTCAGGGACCACGGCACACCAGAGTCCTGGGACGACCATTACACGCACCAACCCAAGTCTGTGCTCTGCTAGCGTGGCTGCTCTTTGACCACTAGGTGGTTCTGTAACCTATCTGATGCAATCCCCACTGGAGGGCCGAGGTGAACAACAGAAACATTAGGGTAGGATTCGTGTCTTCACACCTTCCCCATTTGTTTCTACCTTAATTTTCACCCACTCCTCTGTGTCTAGATCGAAGTTGGTCACGGAGTCAACATGCTCAATCCCACCAAGGCTGTTGTGTGTTCCCTGCTGGGGAAGGGAAGAGGGCGATTTCCTCCAGCAGGCCAGGCTCAGCCTGTGAGGCTGCAAGCTGTTTTCTAACTATGGAGATGAGAGGAACTCACAAGTACTCCGTCCTGTTGCAGCAGGAGTGGAAATCTCATGCTTCAGGGATGATTCCACATCTACTGCGTTCATTCATTCAACGCACCCTCACTGGTGCCTATTCTTATATTTAGGGAAACTTGCTGGGTCCAGAAAAGATGGAATGAGACTGGGGTATCTAGTCTTTGAGAGCTTAATGGTCATATCACAGCAACAAACGAGTTGCTTGCCCAACACCTATCCGCCCTTCTGGATCCCGATTTTCTTGTCCCTCCCTCAGTCCGTGGGTACCAGGTGTCTGACTCTACCTCTGACTTCCTGGTGCAGCCTGTGACCCCCCCCACGGCCTGAGCACTGCATCTGTGCTCACACTGACTGGTGCAGAGATGAGTGTGTGGTCTGATCCAAGGAGATGCTACCTGACGGGTTTTGCTGGGACTACTGAGAAACAAGCTTTCTCTTCCGTTACGCTGGTCTTGAACCTGGGATTATGTAAGCCTGAATCTGTTGGCAGCCATCTTGCCATCACATGAAGTCCGCAAATGAAGCTAGTGTGGAGGAAAGTGGTGTTAAGAGATAAAAATAGGATGGGTTCTGATGATGTCATTTGAGTCCTTAAATCAAAACGTGCCTGAAGCTACATCTATTCCCGAAGCGTCGGTAGATTTCCACTTTGCTTGATCTTATGTGGATCAGATTTTCTGTCACTTGCATCAGATGTAATTGTTATATAATAGGCATAGTAATAAATAATTAAGAGATGATAATACAGTGTGATAGATAAGTGATATGATAGAGGTTAGTACAAGCTGTTATGCAATAGGAGAGGGGCAAGGATAGCTTTCCTAAAAAGTCCCTTTATTTAAGAACTAAATATGGAGCACTGTGGTAGTTTACTAGAGCTGCCATAACAAAATACCACAGATTTTGGCTTAAGTAACAGAAATTTATTTTTTGCTTGTCTGTTTATTTTCTGGCAGTCTGGAGGCTAGAAGTCTGAGATCAAGGTATTGGCAGGGTTGGTTTCTTCTGAGGCCTCTCCCCTTAGCTTGTGAATGGCCATCTTCTCCCTATGTCTTCACATAGTCTCCCCTCTGTGCCTATCTGTATCCATTTTGTTTTTTTTTTTTTTATAAGGATATCAGTCATACTGGAGTAGGACCTACACTAATGACCACATGACTACCTCCCCCCACCCCACCCCGGGTAACCACCTCTTTAAAACACTCTACCTCCAAATACAGTCACATTCCGAGGTACTGGAAGTTAGGACTTCAATGTAGGAGTTTGGAGGGGATACAATTCAGCACATAACAGTCATCTAATTTGGATACAAAGACAAGGAAAAATGGGTTATTGCTCTTTTTAAAATTATTTATTTATTTAATCTCTATGCCCAACGTAGGGCTTGAACTCACAACCCTGAGATCAAGAGTTGCATGCTCTACCGACTGAGCCAGCCAGGTGCTCCTATTGTTCTTAAATCTACACAAGACTGACAAAAATGGTCATAATACAAAGCTGAACAAATGAAACATGCATTTATTGAGTGCATTGCTAAAAGCTTGGATTTCCTGTGGAAAATAAGACAATCGGCCCGTGAGTTCACTACTATTGAGATGCTACGTTAACGTGGGTGGTATACATTTCTGAAGTTTGAGAGGAAGAGGTCATTTCCAGGTAGCGTGATATTTGAAAAGCCCTCTGGACAGTGGGTAGAATTTTAGTAGAGGCAGCCGGGATATATGTGGAGGGCTCTGACAGTGTGACACATTTACCCAAACCACCCAGATAGACTGAATAAGTCACTGTTTACCATCTCTTTCCATTTTCTTTCCTGTGTCAGTGCATTGAACCATTTTCAGACTTTGTTAAATGCTTTTTATTTTAAAGGCAGCTGTTAACATAATGTTTTCTGGTTCCCTTGATTTAGATTGTTCTTCCTCCTCTTCATTCCATTTCTGTCACTGTTAAAAGCTGTAAAATGTTTGGGATTTTTCCCTATGTACAAGCTAAGAAGTAAACCTGCCAGAGGCTCATGGATGATGACAGACAACATAAGACTCCAGGGTAAGAAATGAAGGGCTGTTTACTACTCACGGCCTTTTCTTGCATCATGAAGAAGGGCAGTTGATACTTGCGCATGAAATGATGTGTGTCATAGGAGAAGAGCCTAGAGTTTAGGGAACCCAGATCTTTTTTAATAGGCAGTAACATGCCTGCATTTTGCTCCTGTGGGAGACAAGGCTGTTCACGATACAAATATCCCTCAAAAAATAGTCCAGAACAAATGGGCAGTGAGTGCCTTACTTGCAAGATGTGAAGAAACCCAAGAAGCCCGCAGAGATTTACCTTCTAATAGTCGTAAGCTGCTCTGGCCAAACAAATTTCCTGCTGCTTTTATGACATATAAGTCCCAAGACATCTATGTGTGAAAAGAATGTTTCATTAAGTCTTGGATTTCGACCCTGAGTTGTTCTTGCTTCCATTCTTCTATGGTTTTGACCAGGAGTCTTACAGCCCGTTCTGAAATGACCTCTCTCCCTTATCTGCAATTATGTAATGCTCTAAACTTTAAATTTAGCTGCTCATTATATCCTCCTTCAGATTTCTCTAAAATACGGTAATTGATTTTACCAGGCGTTAGCAAATCTTGGCCAGTGGACCAGAAGTTGGCTTTTCACATTTTTAAAGAATTGTAAGAAACAAACAAACAAAAAAAAAAACAAAAGAATGTGCATAGAGCCTGTATGCAGTCTGTAAAGCCTCAAATATTTGCTTTGTGGCCCTTCACAGAATAGGTTTGCCCACCCATGTTCTAAACCTGCTGACATACTATGACAACTGAACAATGTCCTCTTCTCTCCCCACCGTCCCTTAACTGTCTAGGGAAAATCATGGAAGAGTTAGCTCTAAAGTAGTTATGGAATCAGGCAAAATTTCTCTGACAATAATACATTGCATTGCATTTCCTTCATAATAAATGAGATTTTGTTTTTCTTCTTCCCTCTCATATGTCTGTCTTACCATCGCCTGTTCTGTACCTCAGATGCCACAACCCATTATAACAACAACTAGTTGTTATTGCAAGTTGTATGTCTCAAGCAGAGTCCCAAGCACTTTATGTCCACGTTCTTACCCAACCCTCACAGTTACCCTTTGAGGTGGTCACTGGTATCTCCAGCAAATAGGTAAAAAAACAAAGGCACAGGGAGGTTAATAACCTCCCCAAGGCCACGCAGCTTCTAAATAGCGGATTAAGAAGCATGTTTTACTGCTTCTGTCCGTCGGTAGTGTCTTCCTTCTCGGAAGCAGTGATCTTTTGTGGTGGAGGCCGTTGGTCATCACCAGGAGGGGGGAGGAGCTGAGAAGGTACAGGAGGAAAGATAAGAAGGACTCTTTGTGGACTATTCTTTATGTGTCAGGACTCCTGTTATGCCATTAAAAAAAAAAAAAGTCACTTTGCAATCATAAAAAGTCTTTTTCCATTTTTATACATGAAGAAAATGGAACTCTGAGAGCTCAAGAAATTTGCCTTACTAGAGCTAGAATTTGAACGTCTATTTGTCTGAGTCAAAATTAGTCTGCGAAATTATTGCCAAGTCACTTGGAGGAATAGCGGCCCAAGGGCCAGTATGTTATCTCCTTAACCAGTATGGTTAATGGTGTAGGCTGGGTTCCAGCTAATGTTTATAAAGCACCCACTGAGAGGCGAGTAGCATGGTAGATGTTAGTGATAAGAGAGCACAAAGAGGACCCAACTGCTTTCTTTTTACAAATTCTTGGTGGGAAGGTAAGACATTGTAGCTTTGGGAGGGAAATTAGTGAGGGTTTTTCGGATGCTGTACATTGGACTTAAAGCTGGCTTTCTTATATTTTTGAGTCTTCTGCTTTCCGACACTCAATGACCTAGAGTTAATTAAAAACCGATTCCCCACGTTGCCTTGGAAGATAAGTGGATTATTCAGGGCAGCTAATTTCCTTTGGAGGCTGTCAGCCCTTTGCAAGTATTTTCTTTAGAAAAACTTTGTACTGCTGTAAATACGGACATACACATCATCAGGTAGATGCGTGTCAATTCCGTCTCAAATCATTGACAAAGTACTTTATTTTCTCTGCTTTGTTTTATTTCACTCTGTATTCCAGGTACTGTTCTAGATGCTGATGAAACATCAGTGATCAAAATAAAATTTAAAAAATGCACTTATCGCCTCAATTCATGACCTCTCAGTCCAATCATGAGAAAATGTCAGACAAACCTGAAGTGAGGGGCATTCTACAAATTATCTGACCAGGGTCATGAAAAACAAGGAAAGACAGACAAACTGTCACAGATCAGGGGAGATTAAGAACCAGGGTGACTAAATGCATCATGGACCCTGAAACAGAAAAAGCACATTAATGGAAAAGTCAGAGAAATCTAAACGAAGTCTGCAGCTTAGTTAACAGTCTTGTGCTGATGTTAATTTTTGGTTTTGATCAGTTTTCCATGGTTATAAGGCGTGCAGGTTGGGGGAATCTGTGTATGTTGATTCTCCATACTGTCTCTGCAGCTTTTCTGTAAATCTAAAATTATCCCAACATAAAAAGTATGTAGAAAAAGCATTCCCTTACAGAGATCAAATTCTAGTGAGAGAAGTAAAACAGACCAACTACAATAAGTAAATTGTATGTCAGCATCAAGACTGGATGACTTTGAAAATTCTCAAACTCTCTCAATGGCAAAAGATACTAAAAAGTCAGAAATGGCTGCCGGGACAGTGACATGGAGAAAAGGCTGAGTATGTGACTGTGCAACCTTTCATTACAACCGCAGAAAGATAAAAAGTTCAGAATATTCAGTCATAGAAAGAGCTCTTGTGCTGTTTCACTCATCGTGCGTTTTTAGCCTTAATTTTGAATTTTTAAGCAAATATCACATGGAAATATTTCTCTCTCTGAGTTGTGTGGCACCCCTTCCATTTTGCCCAAGACAAGTGCCTCATTCATCTCCCCTCCAAGACCTGTCCCAGCTCGGCAATGGCCCTCAGGGTTATTATCCCTGTTTTCCAGAAGGCAGCTCGAGCCCAGACAGGGAAGGAGCATTGTCCAGGGCCACACCGCAATGAAGCAGTCAAGCGGGAACCCAAACTCTGTTCAGCACTGTACTATACCATTCTCTCCGTATATAGATATGTCCTAGAGACCGTTGCAGCGTGGCCCCAGACAGAATTTGGGGATTCTGTCACTTCCACTGTCACTACATGATCTGAATGTGCAGCTTTTCACTACCGAAGTCTCCAGCAGACCCTCCCGACTGACTGATTGCTCAGCAGCTGACCTGGGGGTGGGGGAAGCCCATCATCACACATGCTGGGCTTGTTTCCCCAGCTGTCAGGAGCCCACTTCCCTAACCCCATTGCCCTTCTCTGAATTGAAGGCCTAGACTTTATACCACCTATTTTCCTCGCAGTCTCTTTCGTGTGAAGGGCTTGGTTGGCTGTAAATCAAATGGCTAAAGGAATATAATGACAAATAATGTCTCATTACTATATTGATGATGCCCCTTGAATCTATCCTGGAGGAAAGTAAAAATTCAGGTCCAAAAATTGGGTCAGTTTGTTATGTTCAGTCCTCAAGATCATCAAGAATACATAGTTATTATTCAGTGTATTATGAAAAGATTGCCTTTTTTAAATACAGAAAAAAAATTGACATGCTCTTTTTATTTAACGTAGAATTTTTTAAAATCTCCCAGAATATTTGTTAGGGAATTACTGCAACAGCCAATTTCTGAATGGCCTTTACATTCTTCATGGTTAGGGTGACATGTGGCTAAAGTATACAGGGGCACACTTCAGAAGATTCTCAACCTTCCATCCCCCAAACAACCACAATTTCTTCCCCACCTACTGACTGATTTCTGAGTCTTTTTGAGTACAAAGTCTTTCAGTCTACAATGGGAGTTAAACCTAGAATGCTAGTGCCCCTGAGAGAGAGAGAGAGAGAGAGAGAGAACATGATTTAAATTTACCTCAAATTCTTTTTTTTTTTTTTAAGATTTTATTTATTCATTTGACAGAGAGAGAGACAGGCAGTGAGAGAGGGAACACAAGCAGGGGGAGTGGGAGAGGAAGAAGCAGGCTCCCAGCGGAAGAGCCTGACGTGGGGCTCCATCCCGTAACGCCAGGATCACGCCCTGAGCCGAAGGCAGACGCTTAACGACTGAGCCACCCAGGCGCCCCCACCTCAAATTCTAAATGGAAGCTATCATATAGTTTACAAAGAAAAGAAGAGAAATAGGGAAAGTGAGCTTTATGGAGAGTCCGAATAGTAAGCTGGGTGCTGCCTTCACTTTAAAATACTGTCTGCATCTGCTCTTACAAAACGTGATAGTGCCTAAGAGACCTGGCTGGTAACCCCACTGGTGAGAGTTTGCAGAAGTTTCTGGCAGCATGTTCTTTGCTAAAATATTGCAATAATGTGCAAAGAAAGCTTTTCCAAGTGTGAGAGGTCCGCGAGCCCATGTGGAATTAGTCAAGAACCCTAGAGAAGCCTCAGATGACAATATTGCTTTTGTAATTATTAATCCAGAAGAATCTGTGAACCTTCAAAATAAAACTGCCTGTTACTTTGCTGGCAAAAATGGGTCTGTTTGGGAATAGCAGAGAAGCCCAGTCTGGGACCAGCAAGCCATGGCAAAATCACAGGCAATTCGAGCAAACAAAGGAGAAGAACATTGTTTTATGGGGAAGGCGGCGGAAGATGGGAGGAGTTGTTCTGAACAAAAGTCCATTGGAGAGAAGCAAGAGTTCAGATTTTCTCATTGGCTGGGTCACAGCGGTAGTCGCCTCCTTGTGGGAGGTGTAGTGCACATCTTTCCCTGGCGGGGCCTGCCATTGGTGACTTTTCCTATGGAGATTCTCCTGTGAGGGCTCCGTAAATGAACAACTCTTCAGTAATTGACATTGAGTGGTTCAGCTCACCCTTCCAGGCTCCCATTCGTTCTGGTATCCCGAGTCCACTTTGGTGAAATTTCCCCTTTGGTAATTTTCACAGATTTAACTTAAGATCTTGCCAATGAGGGCCCATCACAACTTAGAGATAAGGATAATGAAGAGAAACATCTCTCTCTTTTTTTAAAGATTTTATTTATTTATTTGACAGAGAAAGAGTGAACACAAGCAGGGGGAGCAGCAGGCAGAGGTAGAGGGAGAAGCAGGCTCCCCACGGAGCAGGAAGCCCGATGTGGGGCTTGATCCCAGGACCCTGGGATCATGACCTGAGCTAAAGGCAGGTGCTTAATGACTGAGCCACCCAGGCGCCCCAGGAGAAACGTCTCTTCATCAGAGTTACTGTGAGTCTTTTCCCTCCAATTATATCACCCCCATGGCCTACAGCATTCTGCATGGACTGCCTGCAGCTCACGAGATGGTCCAGCCCGTCACTAGTTACTCCTAGTTCCTCGGTCATTTGGCTTCTTTCCCCTGCTTGGGCCAGTCTTTGCCTCGTTCATCCCCTCGGCCGCTCCCACTCATCCTACAGTTATCAGCTATCAAATATCCCTTCCACAGGGAAGCCTTCCCTGATCCCTGCGACTATCCCCAGGCCTTGCAGTCATGTATGCTCACACTACCCCGCCCTTCTTCATCACTCTTAGTGTAGCCACCCTTAAATCATTACTTACATAATCATACATAATCATTTATTTAATATGTACCTCTATCATCAGACTAAAAATTCCAGTGGAACAGGGACATTGTCTACCTTGCTAATTTTTGCCCATAAAGATCCAGAACAGTGACTAGTGCATAGTAGGTACTCAATAAATACTTATCAATATAGGTACTTAATAAATATTTATGCTAGAAAGCCCCTAGCAGTGCCTAGTCCAAACTCTAAATTTATAGAGGAAGAAACTAACGGCTAAGTAAGTTCATTGCCTTGCCCGAGGCCCTACCCAAGAGCAAAATTGGAGCTAGAATCCACATCTGTTCACCTCCCCCTGGCCGGTATACTTTTCTGTCCTGATGGAAGGTTCATAGTCTAGTGATTCATCACACTGGAGGGAATAGCAATTCCTGGCAAGTTCTTCAGGACCTTAATGAATTTGCAGGTTTGTGTTTTATTTAATACCCACTTTAGTTAAAATGAGTCCATAGTCTATTTGTTTCTCCATTCCTCCAGTTGCTGGATCGAATGTTAATTGTCAAGAAGAAGACATAATGCGGCAGTTTGGCAAGGTTCTGCTGAGCTAACGAATGTTCAACAGGATCACAGATGGAATCATTTGCATATGGGAGGGATTTTTTTTTTTTTCCCAGGGTTTTGTCCCAATTAAAAGTTGCAAGTTCAAACCAGGTTACCAGTTTCAACGAATAGAAGTTTGCATATTCTAGAGCCTGAACACATGTTACTCTTTCTTCAATATATTCACCTCTTGCCTTTCCCACATTTGACAAGCTGAAAACTATTTAGTAGTCACTGGGGTCTTGAGTAAAACAGAATAGCTACAAAGCTCTTTCCTGACTGCCCCTGTGCATTGGACAGGCAGCCAGTTTCAAGAGGCCAACAAGAAGAAATTGTTTTTATTTCTTTTGCAGCCTTCAGTCATAGTTCATTTCAGACCAACATTGAGCGCCTTCCTTATGCCAAGCACTGTGTTTGGTGCTGGGGATGCAAAGATGAATAACGCATGGTCCCTGCCCTTGAGAAGCTCCAGAAAGGTAGGGGAGAGAGTCGCATGATTCTTTATTTCTTGTAAAAAGGGCTAAGTGCAGGGGTGGAGTTATAAGGAGGATGTTGGCGAGGCTGGAGGAAAGGTAACAGAGAGTCCTTTTCTGACGAGACCCATAGATTATCCAAAGCTTAAAGGACCAGTGGGAGTTATCCAAGTAAAGAGGGTGGAAAAGGGTTTCTAAGCCAGAGTTAGAGCAAAAACAGAGGCGTGGATGGTATGTGTAAAAGACAGGCTGACTGCACTATCTCAGAAGAGAGCACACTGGTAAAATAAAAAGACGGCCGCTACTAATAAATAAAACTTTCCTGAACTACTGACAAGCCCAGTCATCTTCGGGGCGTGTTAAATCCGTGCTTCCCAAAGCGCATTTGCCTCCCGTCTCCGAGATTCTTGTGCTGGCATGCTGCCATTCCTAGTCTCCACTTAATATTCTTCATCCTAAGCAAGATTATCCATTACATCAGTGGTTTTATCTTTTAGCTGTATTTTTCAATCCTTATTAAAATGAGTACATAACTATTAAAATGGGTGCCATCTGGAATCATCTTAAATACAACCGGGAGCATGCACACACTCCTCACTTTGGTTAAAAGATCGGAGTTGGAATAAAAAGAGGCTGACTGGTCCATCGTACGTTTTGCCAGATCACTGGATTGATTTGATTACGGAGGGTGATGGGGAGTTCAACACAGTGCTGAGTTCGAGGCATGATCCCTACCATCAAGGTGTTCAGTGACAGTTTGGTTTAGTTTTCCTGCTAATCAGTTAATAAAATTGCTATGGTCTGAATGTTTGTGTCCTCTCAAAACTCATGTGCTGAAATCTTAATGCCCAGTGTGATGTATGAGAAGGTGGGAACTTCGGGAGGTGCTCAGGTCACGCATGGGATGAGTACTCTTACAGAAGAGACCCCAGAGAGCTCACCAGCCCCTTCCACCGTGTGAGAATATAGCTGAAAAGTCTGTAACCCAGAAGAGAGCCCTTATGTGATCATGCTGACACCCTCATCTTGGATTTCTAGCTTCCGGAACTGTGAGAAATCAATTTCTATTGTTTGTAAACCACCGAGTCTGTGCTGTTTCTTGTAGCATTCCAACCAGACTGAGACAAATGACAACAGCAGTGGTAATAGTGGAAGCCGCCATCGGGTCAGTCTTCAGCATGTGTTAAGCACTGAACTTGGCCCTTTACATTCATTAGCTTAGGTAACCCTTACCACCCTCTATGAGATAAATTCTAACATTTTAACAGGCTCACAGGGGCCAGACGCCTTGTCAGAGTTCTGACCTGTTGTTTAGGAGAAAAGATCACAAAAACGCTGTCCTATGAAATTGAAAGAAAGTTCCTTCCAGACTCCAGAGGCCAGTGCTTCCATCTGAACTTGGCCACTGGTTCACTGTGGACTTCAGAAGAGTTTCTTACACCCCAGGCTCTAAGTCCCTTCTGTGAAATGCTGACACTGGGTGATCTTTAACAGCATTTGTAATCTGGAGACTCTTTCTAGGTCCCTTTCCTTATCGGTAAAGCAGGGCTAATAATACCAACTTCATAGGATTATTGTTAAGATTAAAAGCAGGCAAAGTCCCGAGGCCAAGGACTGGCCCGTGGTAAAAATATCATAAATAAAAAGACTGTTAACTGCAATAATCCTGATCATCTTGATAATCACTTTGACAATCTTCAAAATGGAGAGTTCATCCCCAAACAAATAAGAGCAAATTAATTCTACCACCACATTGAAATGAGTACGCTAGCTGATTACATTTTAGGCAGGTCAGTTTGCTTCCTCTATGCTTCCGTATCTTTAAGTCAGACACTAAAAACAAGCCCTTAACTGGTGTGATAGTTGATGTCCAAGATGACCTCCACGAGTCTACATGTCCTTAGTGGCCCCTTCCCACTGAAAAGGGCTAACTTGTGTAACTAAGATATTGTGGAAATAATGCTATATGACTTCTGAAGCTAGATCCTAATAGACACTGTGGCTTCTGACATGCTCTCTTGAATGGCTCATGAGGACACTCAAGCAGCTCTATGGAGAGGTCCACATGATGAAGAACTGGCATCTCCTGCCAGCCAGCAAGGAACTGATGCTTTTTCCAACAGCCCTGTGAGTCAGCCATCTTGGATCGATGAGCCACAGTCAAGCCTTCCAGTGACTGCAGTCCCAGCCAACAACATGACTGCAACCTCACGTAAGACCCTGAGACAGAACCACCCAGATGAGGTGCTACCAAAATCCTGACAACAAATTCCACAGTAACTCTGAGATAATAAATATTTGTTGTTCTAAGCCACTCCATTTCAGGGTGTGAAATGCAACAACAGATAGTTAATACCAAAGAATCATTGTGAAAATTAAAGAAAATACTTTAATTGAAAGCATATAGCCACATTGGTATGATCTAATTTGGCCATCAAGGAGCTGTGAATGTTCAAAGGGAAGGAAGAAGGAGGGACAGGGAGGAGAGGCATAAAGGAGAGAGGAGACTCCACAGTACACAGAGATCTCTCGAAGAACATCAACAAAAGATTTCACGAGGTATTACTCACCAAGTTTAGGGGCTCACTCAGAAGCAGGGAGGATAGAAGCAAGGGACATGTATCTGCAAATACATCAAATCCACCAAAAGCCTTTTTCACAGTCAGAAAATCCAAGGCAATAGTTTGGAATGGGTCTCATTTGGAAAGCCAAAGCTTCATCTCACCAGCCATTTAGTCCTGATGACTTTTGAACAATATAAGTTGTTAGAATAATTTTCCACTTAGCAATGATCATTCATGAATGGGCCATGTTACTATTCATGCTTCCCTGTCAAAGATAGGCTTATTTTCTTGCTTTTAAAAAGCACATTGTATATTGTGGGCCTGAATTTGGAACCCTGAAAAACCTGGTTAATTCTGTATCACTTTATATCATGCCAGTTTGTAATAATGTCTCTTTGGAAAGCAGTTTAAGGATCTCGTTCAAAAGATACTTTGCGCAGGGTCAGGAGGAAGGCATTGCAACTTCCCTTACCCTTATGCTCTGGTCTCTGCAGGGAAGCCCAGTGCGCTGCCTGCTTGGCCCTTGTCTATTTTGTCTGTGTAAATACCAGCCTTGGTTTCCTGGTCTGGCAATTACCATAACCTGTTGCTGCATTTGTTTATGAACCCTAGAAGCACATTCCATGGGTTCTAATCCCATCCTCATGATTTACTGGCTAAGGGGCCTTGGGCAAGTTATTTCACTTGGTTATTTGCAAAAGAGCTTTGCATCTGTACTACAAGGAACTCATAGGATTGTTATGAAGAACTACCACGTGTGAGGCATTGACGACAGTGCTTGGCACCTAGTTAGTGCTATATAAATCCAAGTCGTTATTATGAACCCCTCCCCAGAACATAAAGTCCACAAAAACAGAGGTCTTGTCTCTCTTTTTCATATTTTCATATCATCGCCCTAACCCCAAGCACACGGCCTGGCCCATGTGAGTTATTTTATTACCAGCAGTTTACATGGAAACCTAGATACAGCTATTCTCAAAAATTTCCAAAATCCCCATCATGGGAGATTTCTCAGTGATCATTTTTCTTTTTGGTTTCTGCCTGCTGCCACCCTCCTCAAGCCCCTTTCTCCCTGGATGCAAGTGCAGACTCATATTTCTTGTTGTTTCCTCTTGCACAGCGATTTTAGCTTTCAGCTCCACCTGAAACTATGCTCCAGTTCAGTCTTTGCATATTCAAAAGCAGGACTTTGGGGGATAGAGATAGAGAGAGAAATATACATAACCATTAGTCATCAAAGGCATAGGAATGTGGTTCATGCCCTAAAATGAGGTGGCAGGGCCATTCGAAATAACATTTTTTTCTTCCCTTTATAAATAACTTCTCTCAATTAAAAAATTATGTTAATGAGTTACCTGAAAATAAGAAGTTATGGAAATATGTTTTAAATATTAGAAAAATATAGATTAAATTCACCCACAGACACATCACATAATATATATAATGACTGCCAACATTTTGGTGTTTCCCTCTTTTGCTTTGCTTTTCTTCTCTATGGCTTTGGCGTGTGTGTGGGTACTGGCATGTGCAGGAGGTGGGTGGGGAGTGGGGGGGAAGAGAGAGAGAAAGAGAGGGAGGGAGAGAGGGAGAGAGAGAAAGAGCAGAGGTCTAACTAGCCTACTGCATCATGCCCTTCTCCCTCAACGTTCTGCTTTCCAGAGAGTGTAATATTCACTTCTCCATCCCACAGATACAATGAGCACCCCCTGAGTAAGCCTCAGACTGAGGTCGCCGCTGTAAAAAGAGGAGCCTTATCAGATCCCAAAGTTGGAATCTTACCCACTTACCCACACAGCCTCCCTCTATTCAGACTACTGATTTGTGAAGGGTTTAAAGCAGGGCCTCCCTGGAGCAGGTCAGTGTATAAATCCCACGCAGGGACCACACATTAAAATTGCAGAGCTTTCCCTTTCAAAGGCGCTCCAGTTGTTGCAAAGCTGAAAGGAGGTTTACGTGGATAAAGTGTTACCCTTCCTCCTCATAATGACTGTGCAAACTAAGAATGGATTTTATAGCTCAGGCTAATTACGTGGCATTAACACAGCGCTACCAGGGGAATCGTGTGCTGCCTGCCAGTGCTAATAACCCTTGGACGCCTTCCAACCTGAGCTCTGGCCATTCTGATTTTGTACCCCCACCTTCATGCACACCGAGCCGGAACTCAGGAGCTCTCAAGGAAAGGGACTTAGTTAGCCTTCTTGGGTCACCATCATGCTGGCTTCTTCCGGTTCCTTGAACTTCAGTTCTTTCCTACCTCAGAGCTTCGCTTGAGGTTTCTCTTCCGTTTGGCTGCTTTCCCAGATCAATTGACCCAAAGACTACCCCTAGGTCACACTGCAATGAAAACACCAGTACCCCAGGGGAGGCTTCCCTGACCTACGGACTCCATGCAAAGTAGAGCTGTCTTGTTTGTCTTTCTCTTGGAACTTGCATTTGCTTGCTTGTTTTTTCCTTCCTTGCACTTATCAATATAATCCAATATTTGTTTGTTTGCTTTTTTGCTTAAAGTCTGCAGGAGCAGGGATCCTCCTTGGGCATTCATTTTAACATGTTTAATGTATATATACTTTCATATGAATATGTTTTTTCAAAATATATATTGTTTTGTGCACAAGTATTTTTAATTTATGCAAATAGTGCTTGGTTATAGGTCTTATTCTGTTTTCTCCTTTTCTTATTTCCCTCTCCTTTTCTCATATATACGTGTATGTATATATACATTTTTTTTTTCTGACTGCTCCATAAGCACTATGGTGTGGTTCTATCACATCTCCTCACTCCTCCTCCCAGGGATGGGCACCCCACCTGCCTGCCACTGTAGATACTACTGCAATGAAAACCCAAAATGTGTTTTTATGGACGTGGGAGTGAAACCCACTGGTCTGCAGACCCTATAACAGCATTGCTGGGTCACTGGGTTTAGGGTTTGTGTAGAACATTCCATAGCACCCTAAATCCGTCTGCTAATACTTAGGGATTTAATCCCTGAAACGGGTAATTCAGTGAGGAAGGGACCAATGAAATGACCTAGACTAGTGTTTCCCCAACTAGGCTGAGCATTAGAATCATACGAGCTTTAAATATACAGACTCCCGGGGGCACCTGGATGGTTCAGTCAGTTAAGCACCTGCCTTTGGCTCAGGTCATGATCCCAGGGTCCTGGACTTGAGTCCCACATCGGGCTCCCCACTCAGCAGGGAGTCTGCTTCTCCTTCTCCCTCTGCCCGCCACTCCCCCTGCTTGTGCTCTCTCTCTGTCTGTCAAATAAAGAAATAAAAAAATACAGACTCCTGGACTTGGCCTCAGAACTGCTGAAATAAAACTTCTGTTGAGCAGATACCTGAAAATTGTGTTTGAAAACCTCAGTTGCCAGTCCAGAAATGGAGAATCCCAAGGAGAACCGCAAGCCCCTTGTTTTACAGATGAGGAAACCAGAGCCTGAGGACCGTCCCCCGGACCATGCAGTGAACGTGGGGTGCCTTCTGTATTCAGATGGTGCTGCGGTATGTGTGGGTTTTCTTGCTGCTTCACGTTGAGCTCTGTGTGGACTCCTTGGAAAGGAAGCTGGTGAATACAAATATAACTATCTCAGGATTTCTCATTTGACAGAAAAGCTTAGGCTCCCACCTCTGTGCTTTACGGTACTCAGAAATCTTGCCAGGCTCTGCAACCATGGAAACGCAGATCCTAGAGTCCATCCCAACTCTGGCTATGCTGCTCTGGACGTCGAGAGAACAGCCTCCTGTTGCCCGGTGGAGTTGTGGAAGGCTTTCTCCTCAGCCTCAGGTGTCAGCCACTCCTGATTCAAATCTTGGCCCTGTCACTCACCAGGTGTGTGACTTGAGGTGACAGGTATGTTCTCTCTCACGTGCTGTGTGTACCTCAGAGGCTCTTCGGGAGGATGGAATAGAATAGTGCCTTTCAAGCATAAACCCAGAACCATGCACAAAAGAAGTGCTCAGTAAGCATTGAGGGGTAGATATTACCGAGCACGTCCTATGTGCTGGTCCCTGTGCAGAGTGATGGTGCATGGAACTGAGTAAAGCATGGTTTCTGCCCTCTAGGAGCTTCGTCACATGAGGCGGAAAGATGAACAGATAATGAAGTATTAAATTGCAGTGTCCTTGGCCTGGCTGCTTAGCCCATGGAAAATGCAGACTTGATTTAGGAGCCATAATCCCAACTTGGCCCCTCATGTCTGCAGCAAGGGCAGCCAGACACTGGTTCTGGGGCAGTCACCGCACCTCCATGTTGACCCAGACAGGGTTGACCTAGCGCACAAGCCCATATGGAAGCAGCCAATCAATACCACAGGGGCTTGGCTTGCTTCACACCTCACAGACAGATTGGTTTGTTATCTTTGCTGTAGAAGAACCCCACCCCCCCAACTTCCCCTCCCTCAGAGCCTAGGTTCTGCTTGGCTTGATCTTCCTCATTTGCTCATTCCTTACTGCCTCCTTCTGCAGTTTTCCCAGAGTTAAGATAGACGTTTCCCCAGGGTATCATAGAAACACAGGAGAGGCCAACTCAGATGACCTGGGGGCTTAGACAGAACTTCTTACAAGATGACAGGGAACAACCTTTTTTTTATAGAGCCGCTATTTTGATTCCCATAACATGAGAACACTGGGCACAGAAGCAGGAGATCTGGCCAACGACTGAGCCTCTCCAAACACCCAGCATCCGTGTCTTCACACACCTTTTTTAGTTGCTACTTATTTATGGAATTTTTCATCGACAGTGAGAAGGGATTCATTTCGTTCAACTATAGTTCATGTATTTGGTAGGCAAATATGTGTGTTCCTGTGGCGGAAAAATATTGGAAATTACCTATTATGTTGTCCCTCGTGCTTCCTGAGAAGCCCTTCACTCTTCCCTAAGTTGGCCTCCAAGCTAAGAGATTGCTTCTGGGAGAAGCAGACACAGAGCAAAGGCTTTTGAATTTTTAACACTCTGCTTTTGCATTTCAGATTATAGGATTTGACGGGGAAATCAAGCATAGGGAAGTAGGAGCAAAGCTTCCTAGCTTCCCAGATTAGAAAGTTGCTCAAATTAAGAGTAAGTGTGGAGGTACAGGGAAGTAAGAAAGCTTAGATTCAAGTGGATATCTAAGAAAATGGCTCTGACCTCTCCAGCGGCCCCCCCCCCTTCCTCCACTGCTGCCCAGGTGGATGAAATTCTAGGAGTGGGGGCAATAAAAGGCTAGAAGGTTTGGGGGATCTGAAAGAAGAGAGTCACCCAGCTTCTGGCTGTGCCCTGGGAAAAGGAGGGACCGCAGGGTAGCAATGCTACATGGTACTTCCAGGAAAATGGACCTAATACAGAAGAGGACAGAGCTCTAGGCATGGCTTGGGACCAGCAGGCTATTTCTTCCCCACGCACCTGGAGGGGCTCAGCAATCAGGGACCACACCAAAGGGGCCCTGCACCAGGAATAAATGCCACCCAGAAGCCCCCTGCAACACAAGGGACTGAGATCCGTCAGGCCCGAAGGCATCAAAGAGCAGGGAATGTGGGCACATGGAGTCTGCTCCACAGTGACTGGGCACTACACACCCCCCTAGAAGCCAGATACCACCCTCGAGAAGATGCACCCTGAGCTAAATGATACTAGAACTCTGCCCTCCTGATGGAAAGAGGCTCATACTAGTTAAGTAATAAAAAAATTGCTTAACTTCATGCACACCCAAGTTGGTGTATGGAGATTCCTACCTCCTGCACGTGGTGGCATTTATGAATTTAGGTAATCATGATTGTACTGAGATATCTCTTTGGTAGACACCAACTGTCTGATATTTCTCCATATTGCATAGCATCTATCATGGGGCTGAGAGCAAAGAAAGTGACATACGTACAGACGCTTAGTGTTTGTGTGCGTGTATGTGTGTGTGCGTGCGCATGTGTGTGTGTGTGTGTGTGTGTGTGTGTGTGTGGTGGAGCCTATGGATTCCCTTCTTGGAATAATGTTGTTAAATGTGTAAAAAAAAATCAGGATTACAAAGGAAGCCAATTGTATGGAAATACAGTTATCAAAATATTTAAAACACAGATTTGTGATGTAGCAATGTATGTGGTTTTTAATTCACGTATTAAATAACAAGATCTAGCTGCAAGGATAAGAAACATAATATTGAAGTTGTGGTAAGTACAAATGATAGTAAGAGATACCTACAGAGGCGCCTAGGCGGTTCAGTCGGTCTGTCTTCAACTCAGGTCATGATCTCAGGATCTGGGGACCAAAGGCCATTGTTGGGCTCCCTGCTGAGGTTCCTCCCTCTCCCTCTGCTCCTCCCCCTGCTTGTGCTCTCTCTCTCTCTCTCCCTCTTAAAAAAAAAAAAAAAAAGAGATATCTGCAAGAAGTAGTGTGGTATGAAAATACCTGTACTGATGACCAAGTCACTGATCTCATAAATACTGTTGTGGCTTATTACCTATATGCATAATTGAAGGAAAGAGTAATTTCTTTTAGAGGTTAATGAAAATATAGATGCAATTTTTCCCATCCAAGTTGAAAGACCTCCTGGTTCGTACCCACGAACACTTGGAATCTGTAGACCCCTGTACCATGTAACTACTTCCCCACTGAAAGACTTAATCTGAACCCTCCATTTGACAGGGAAACGTTGGGGTTTGCAGGGACTGGTAGGACCTCAGTTTCCTATAACAAGGAGTCTAGGAGAACTATGAGGCAGTCAGCTTGACAGGTCCCCCTGCTATGATTATCATCCAAGGTCATGAACTTGGAAGATCATAATCCTAGGAAATGCTGGAGTGTAGTCAAAAAGTACTCATATTGGCCGGGGCCTGATTATTGGATAGAAAGTAATTCCTGGCCTTGTAAGCATGAGAAGCTTCTTAATGATGAGATACTATGTTCTCTGGTATCCCTAAGGCAATAACTAGAACATGATAGAAGTTTGACAAATGCCATTTGAGTGACTTAATGAATTGATGGGTCATGCAAGAACACTGAATTTCAGTGTGAGGCAAGGGAATGGGCACCAAGTGTAGATTCCTTAGTAGTGACCTTGGCAAAGAGAAAGAGCTTGATTAAGATCAGCTGTTGTTATTTTTACTTTAGAAGGTGTTCTTTTTGTATTCTAGGATCTAGCCCCATAGCCTAAAAAACTAATGAAGCTTTGCAAGGGATCTCTTTATCTCTAGGGTTTGGATAGGGATTCAGTAAGATTAATGGCACAATGTATAGGAAGTGCATTTAGCACAGGGGCTGATTAATCAGTAAGCACTCAATAGTTGTTATTACTATGATCTAATGTAATAAATGTAATGGTTTCAGTATTAATATTATTATTAATATTAACCAAGGCACAGTGAGTCAAATTTAACAATGTATTAGAATCATAGGAAGAACGTTAAAAAAATACTTATTCCTCAAGATGTCACTGAATCAGAATCTCTGGGGAGAGGCCCCAAATCTACCTTTGGAAAAAGCTGGCAAGGGATTTGAAAAGGAAGCCAGGCATGGAAAATTGGAGCCCCGAGGGAAACTGAGTCATTATTGTTAACATGTTAAAACATCATTTTTGTACGAACGGTGATCACTTGTCAAGGTTTCGTGTATTCATGAGAGAATATGTGAATGCATTTAATGTATTCATGAAAGCAGTACAGGAATGACAAAGCAAGTCCCAAAGATGGTAGGAGAAGCTGGGATCTTGTAGGGAATGGAAACCTAAGTAGTGCTGAGATAAGACTGTTCAATTGGATACAAAACTGGCGAATGTCCTTTAGGATAATAAAACCATAAATTTCTTTTTTTTTTAAAGATTTTATTTATTTATTTGACAGAGAGAGACAGCCAGCGAGAGAGGGACCACAAGCAGGGGGAGTGGGAGAGGAAGAAGCAGGCTCCCAGCAGAGGAGCCTGACGTGGGGCTCGATTCCATAACGCCAGGATCACGCCCTGAGCCGAAGGCAGATGCTTAACGACTGAGCCACCCAGGCGCCCCTAAAACCATAAATTTCTTGATTATTTTTTTCTATGAGACAGAAGAGAAAATCATGTACTTGATCATTTTTCTGTAACTTAACAGAGTTATAAAATGTCTGGTTCCTAATCGACAGTAAATAGAAACTCAAAAAAGAAGTTGATTCCCTGAGTAAAAGCTCATCGTGGGCTCCTTAATTGCATCTGCAAAATGAACCCATCTACCAGGTTGATTTCCATCACCTTAGAAGTCCGAAGTGTCTGCCTTTGGCTCAGGTCATGATCCCAGGGTCCTGTAATTGAGATCCACATGGGGCTTGCTCAGCAGGGCAAGCTCCCTCTGCCTGCTGCTCCTCCTGCCTGTGCTCTTTCTCTCTCTCTGTCAAATGAATAAATACAATCTTAAAAAAAAAAAAAAAAGTTTTAAGTGCTTACATGGGCTCAGCTACAAAATACAGGCCACAGTTTGTATTTGATGTGACGTTTTAGTACTGAGACGTGGAGTAACAAGTAATCCTACTGTGCCAACACCCACCCCCCAAAAAGGTTACTGTGAAATATTCCACTAGTCTTCCTGTTCTAGTGCAATCTCCCTTTAGTTTTCCTGTCCCACTGTGATTTGAAGCATGACTGGAGAGTTCTGTCCTTTACTCGTAACCACCACCTGCCTGTTGATGATGCCTGAAATCCTCCCATTTAACATTTATTTCCGTAAGCCTGTCCTCTTTCTTTAAAGTCCTCCTTTTTTCCTTTTATGGAAAATACCCCAAAAGGGACTGTTTGGGGGAATACAACAGCAGTTGTTTAAAATATAGCTCATGTCTGTCGGTGACTCCAGCAGAGAGTTAGCTTCTTTTATTTTCCTATAGTTAGCAATATCTCTCCTCCAGAGAAGTAGAGAAAGCAGGGGAGAAGAAGGAGCCAGCTGGAACTCTCTGGTTGTTGTGAATCTAACACCATGAACCAGCTTTAGTCAGATGGGGAAACAAGCTCAGAATCTGGGTGCTGCACACAGATGCCTTTGTTGTATAGCATAGCAGACATGCAGGGTCTGACTCCCCTCGTTTCACTTTTTCAATATGTTATCTCTAATGTAGGGAGGATAGAGGCGATAAGGACCATGGAAGACTTAAAAGAAGAGGAGTATGTGAATACATTGGTTAGACACATTGTTTTGTCTGCCCATCACTGCCGCACTACATCCTTACCTACTGTTCACGTTGTTTTACCTGTCACAGTTGACTGGTCTGGGAAAGCCACATGACCTAGGTTGGTCAATCAGGACACTGCTCTGGGAATTTTGGACTAGAGCCGTAGATAACATAGCCATCCTACTGGAGGTGGGTAAAGCTGCAAATGATGAAGCTTGAGGAGTGTCAACAGCCATGATTCTGCTACGTGGAAAAGCCTGTAGCTAGTAAGAGAAACAAAAGGTGGGGCACCTGGGTAGCTCAGATGGTTAAGTGTCTGCCTTCCACTCATGTCATGATCTCCAGGTCCTGGGATTGAGCCCCACGTCAGGCTCCCAGCTCAGTGAGGAGTCTGCTTCTTCCTCTCCCTCTGCCTCTCCCCCTGCTTGTGCTGTCTCCCTCTCTTGCTCTCTCATTCTCTCAAATGAATAAATAGAATCTAAAAAAAAAAAAAAAAAGTATAAAAAAAAGCAGAAACGGGAATTGGAGAGAAAGCATTCAACTGTGTATATAACTCCAGGTTTAACTGAGTCCTATGTTCATCCACTCCTTAGGTTCCACAGTGACCTAGCAAGGTCACACAAGTGACAGGTGTTGTTCCAACCCCAGGCTAAGTCAGTGGCAAATGCCTTTAGAACAGAAAGCCTGTCAAGACTTGTCACATGGTTGTTACTCAGTAAAAAATATATTGAAAAGAAGTTTGGAGATTTTATCAAGTAACAAGAAGACAGCATTTCTAGTTCTTCCTATGACCCAGAAGGGGCCAAAAGAAGAAAACAAGCCAATTACTCGAGTGAGAGCCCAACAATAAACCCACTGTATTTCTTCATGACTCAGCCTCACTTCCTGAAGAAACAAACTGGAGGAATATGTGTGGTAGGAAGATGAACCTTGAGTGACAAATTATTTTAATATTGCCCTTCAATTGGGAAAAAGGTGACTACAGGCTTGCGAGCTCACCTATACCTAGTTCCTGTTTAGAGGCACCTGAATTATAGCTGCCTCTTGCTACAAGAAATGGCCTTATGGTCTTATCCTAGAATTTGTCATTTGTATAAACATGGATGGGCTCGTTTCTCCTATCACAGTAAACTTTCCCGTGAGTGTACTGTTGATGCAGTCTGAGACAGCTTTGTTAGGAGACTAAGCACTCTAACTTAATATTAGACATTTGAGAAACATCCAGAATTCACTGGATTCAAATTTGAGGACATAATTTGGACTGAAGATGAAGAAAGTGGTCTCTCCTTTCTTTGAATCCAAAATGGGGCATCATCACTCTTTCTCTGGAAAAGTTTCTCTGGGATTTTTTTACCCTTCATTTATTGTTCATATTTATTATGTGAAGACTGTTTGCCAGGTGCTGTTCTAAGCAATTTGCATGTATGAACAAATTTATTTCTCACAACAAACTATGAGAGGAGGTACTTTTATTATACCCACGTTACAAATGAGGATGGCGAGACTTACCTATTATGTGTACAGGTGGGATATGAACTCAGGAGTTGAACTCTCCAAAGCTAGAATTTTTAACCATGGTGCAATATTAATTATGCTATATGATCTGTTAATACATAATATAAATATATATGTATATATGTGTGTGTGTGTGTGTGTGTGTGTGTATTTGCTGTCGTGGCAAGCAAAAGAGCAAAGAGCCTGTCCTCACGGAGAGGTCTCACAGTTTTGGAAAGGTACTACCTGCGCTGTGTTATTTGAATTCAAAGTAGAGGAGAAAACTGGAAGTCAGATTAGGAATGGGCTCTCACACCTGTCTGTTGCTCTACAGAGCCAAGAGTGAAGATACAGGTCTAATTTTCAATAACAGTACCATAACAAGAACAACAAGAATACTAATGATCATTTGTTTTCTGGTTTACAAAATGCTTTCACATCCGTTTTCTTGTGCCCCCCCCCCCATTTTCTTGTTTTATTACTTTACTTAAGCTCCCAGACAGAGGTAATGTGAGGTGGTCATGATCAGCTCCATCACACAGAGGAGGATATTAAGAATTAGAGAGATTAAGTGACTTGCCCAGGTCTACGTGGCTGGAAAATGGTATTCCTGGGGTTGAATTCAAACCTTTGACCGAGAATCTTGTGTTTTCTTCAAAATCTTGTGTTGCTGGGGAAGAGGCTCTCACACAGCTACACAGATCTGTCCACCTAGAAGAAAATGATATTACAGAGGCACGCCAAAGTCAGTCACCTTTCCGTAGGGCAGGGGAATCTCTCCCATTGCGCGTAATTGCACCGTACCAGGGCACAGAGAGCAGACACACACCCTTTCTGAGTCTGTGGGTCCCCACAAAGTCTCCTGGGTGCAGCAGAAGTTCACAGGACAACAAAGGACTTAGGAGAGTTTGTGGCATATCATGAGCCACAGGAAAGGAAGAAAGGAAGGAAGGAAGGAAGGAAGGAAGGAAGGAAGGAAGGAAGGAAGGAAGAAAAAGAAAGAAAGAAAGAAAGAAAGAAAGAAAGAAAGAAAGAAAGAAAGAAAGGAAGAGGAAGAAAGGAAGAAAGAGCAAGCAAGAAAAAAAAAAAAAAAAAAAACCACAAGAAATATCTATTAGTCTGTAATCCAGGGATCTTAACCTTAGAGGAATTTGGATGGGCTTCAGAGGACTCACGAAATCCCTGAAATTTGAATAAAATTTTATGTACTATGTGCATTTTCCTGGAAATTGGGTCTGGATTTCATCAGAATCTCAAAGAGATGTCTAAGCCAAAAGGTTAAATATCACTGGTATTAATTATAAAGGAAGAAGCAAATGTCATGGAAGAAAATTCTCCCCTTTGTGACCAAAGTGGCGCATTGCTGATATGTTCTTGGATTGAAGAATTAAGGCCCATCATGTTTGATAAGGTTGGGTTCAGAAAGGCTATTGGGTCCCTTTTCTGGCATCTGAGGGGAAAACCAATGAGATTTATTTCAGACTGTACTAAATAGAGAATGCCTACAAGTTAGGCCAGATTTTGAAATGAGATAGTAAGATTTTGATTCCTCAGGATTTGTTTATTTTATTTTTCTAAAATAGGCTTAGGGTTCATCTATTTGGAAGGTTTTGGGCAATCTATCTGAGAGACACAAGACTGGATGTAATGACTTACGGAATTGCCCTTCACATTCGTAACATAAAGATCCCTAATAGAGAATGCCCCTTAGGTTGGGTTTCTATACAATGAATTACATCTTGTTGTTATGGTAACAAATTCTCTAAAGATAGCATGAAGGAAAAAAGAGTTCCACTTATGAGGCAACATGAAATTGTTATGACAACAGTAGTTTTAAAAATAAGAAGATTAATGCTTGTGATTTTCTTCTTTTTTTTTCCATAATGAGTTTTATAAAGTCTTAGGCATGAGTCAGACTTTTATCCTAACTCATAAATACAAAACCAAGCAGAAACAGAGGGAAAGCACTTTGAAAAAGTTTCTCCTTTAAGGGAAGAATAGTTAAATATATATGATAGAATACAGACTAACATTAAAATGCATGTTTTGTATGTATGCCTAGAGAAGATTCTGGATGGTATACACAAAAATATTAACACGATTATCTCTAGGTAGTAGTGGTATTACCAGTCACACACACAATTTTTTTATTGAGATGTACTTCACATACCATAAAATTTACCTATGTAAAGTGTTTGGTGTACCCTATGACCAGCAATTGCACTACTGAGTACCCCAAAGATACAAATGTAGTGATCTGAAGGGGCATGTGCACCCCAATGTTCATAGCAGCAGTGTCCACACACACACACATACATACAATGAATACTACTCAGCTAACCAAAAAAACAACAAACAAACAAACAAACAAACAAACAAAAAACCAAAAAACTAACTGAAATCTTGCCATTTGCAATGACATGGATGGAACTAGAGGGTATTATGCTAAGCGAAATAACTCAATCAGAGAAAGACAATTAGCATATGATCTCACTCATATGTGGAATTTAACAAACAAAACAGAGGATCATAGGGGAAGAGAGGAAAAAATAAAACAAGTCAAAATCAGAGAGGGAGACCAACCATAAGAGACTCTTAATCATATGAAACAAACTGAGGGTTGCTGGAGGGGAGGAGGGTGGGGGGATGGGGTAACTGGGTGATGGACATTAAGGAGGGCACGTGCTGTTATGAACACTGGGTATTATATAAGACTGATGAATCACTGACCTCTACCTCTGAAATTAATAATACATTATATGTTAATTAATTGAATTAAATGAATAAGTAAAGTGTTTGGTTCAAGGGTTCTTTGTATATTCAGAGTTGTACCATCATCAACACAGTCTAATTATAGAAATTTTCACCACCCCAAAATTAAACCTTATATCCACTGGGGATCATTATTTTTCTTGACTTCTTACACCCAACCTAGACTCTGGCCACTACTAATTTACTTTATATCTCTCTGAATTGGCCTATTCTGAAGAGCCCATAAATGGGATCATATACTATGTGGCCTTTTGTATTTGATTCGTTGGGTTGTTTTGGGGGAAAGGGTGATATTCAGTATGGCAAGTAGTGAAGAGCACTAGTGTCCTAGATGGGTATTACCATCCTTTTGGCAACTGTGATTGGTTGAAGATTGAGCAACTGACCCAACTTGACCAATCAGTGTCCTTCTCTAGTATTAATATGCACACAAAGGAAGAGAAACATTCACTTTCACTGGGGTGGTTAAGCCTGCAAGATTTGAATTTAGAGTCATTGAAAATTGTTGTCCCTACTGTGTAGATGAAATCTATCAGCACCAGAGAGAATATAGCCACCACTGAGGTGCATAGCATAGCTTAAGCCTCTAGATCTCAACTTCCCACAATGAGAACCGATAATTTCCTTTTTATTTAGTTCTAACTTTTTGTGCTTAAAGTAAAAAATAATGCTTACATATATATGCATGTGTTTTAATAAGCATACATAGCAGTTTTGAAAAAAAATGAAAAGAAAGTTATTTTAGGTTTTTCCTACAGTGTCTCTCTGTGGTACCTCTATAAGTGTACAGAACATTTGTCTCATCATAAGAAGGTATCATAACCTTCAATTTAATAATTTTTCTTTTTTGTTGTTGTTTGTTTTGGAGTTTATTACCATTCCTTATTCACTTGAGAAATAATTCTCATGTATCAAGTGCCAATTCCAAAATCAGGGCTGGGAAGTTGGAGGAATTGTCTTTTTCTCCCTGCTCATGTAGCAATTTGGTTATATTTCTTACTGACATGTTGATCAGCATTATTTATTGTCAACCCACAAGCCATCCTGTCTTTTTTTTGTCTAACCAGAACTCGCTTCTGTTAATTTTGGGTGGCTCTGTGGGTCAGGGGAATCTGATAGCCTCCCTGTCTCCAGGGGGAGAATCTTGATGGGTCCCAACTAATTGGTCATTCATTCCCTGTTACTAAAGATTGAGATAGAAATGAGCAGATGACCTAGCTATTGCTAATGAGAAATAAGGAGACGTTTTCTCAAGGGTTTTTGGGAAAACTTTTCACACCTCGATCCACGAAGATTCCCCTTCAGACAGAGCTGTGCAAAGAAGTTATGCTTAGCGCTGTAACAGCTCTTTCATAACCAAGAGGGAATGAGCCAGAAGAGAGGACATACTAATGATGCCAGAGTAAAAAGGTGGAAAGCATGTAGTCCTTGACAAAGCTCTCGTGTTGCAGAATTAATCAACACCAGAATTTCTTATCAACACCAGTGGACTTCCCATTCTATAAAATATTATTTATGACACATGAGTTCATGCACAAGGGTGCAGATTTTGCCCCGTAGCAGGGTACTGTGCTATTTGCTGCTTACCACACTGTCTGTCCTGATATAGAGTGCCCTTGCCCAGACAATGAGGCATCGCCATCTAATTTTCACAAAAGCACAGAATTAGCTAGTAGAAGTTGCTTTTAGTTGAATGCAGTACTTCTTGTCATGAAAGTGTCCTAATCTGATACATCATCACACATTTTCTTGTCATTTGCTGTCTAACTTGTCTGCCGCTAGATAGTGAACTCCATGAGGGGCAGGAAAAATGGCATGAATCAATCCATATTATTTGGCTGGCACATATGTGGATGATAGTAAATGCTTAATGACCAAGGGGGGATGGGAATTTTTATATTATCCAGTTAGTGCCGTCACAGGCTATGCTTACAAAATGTCAAACATCTGGATATTTGAGAATATCTGATTGGCTGACTGAACGTTTTTTATCTTAATCTGGATTTTTTGGCATCAAGTAATATAACCCCAAGGTTAGCCTGCAAAAATCGGGGGCTTTTATTCTTTTATTCTCAGATGTGGTGAGATGCTGAACTGTCATGCAGATAGATGAATGATGGCTGTTTAACATGCTGTCATCCTAACTCCCAGGGAATTCCCTCCAGGGGAGCAGAAGGCAGCCAAAAGTTCTCTGGGAAATCTTTCCTTATTCCAGATGTTAAGTCTATGACAAGATGTGTTCTAGTGTGTTATTGAAGGCACAGACTCTAGAGAAAATTCAAAAAAGGAAATTGGTAACTAAAATCCAAGTTCCTTCATGGGATCAGAGGCATCTGACAGATGTTTAAGTGTCAGAATAATTGTGACTTTTTTCTCTTCCATTACCCTTCTAGCATTTTCTCTCCCAACACCTACTCTTCAAATTGGGTGGTGCATAACTGGAAAGTAAAAACAGGGTTAATCAAAGAAGCTTAAAGGAGAACGGAAAGCATTCTCACCATTCTTCATTGGCTTATCACACTTTCCTAGTCCTCAGGGCATTTTGATTTAAAATTCTAGTTTAGGCATATATGTAGATATAAACTCATTTTTTATCATATTCAAAATCAAATGTATATATAGTTTTAAATATACTAGATTATCATTATTAACTTTCCTTTTTGAATTTCTATTTTGAGAACTTAAATTCGACCTTTCAACATTTTCTAGTTGAAAACAGGGAGTAGTGTAAGATGTTGCCATTACGAGGGCATTTTTTGTTGCAAGTTATACAGCACAACTCAAAGTGACTTAAACAAAATGACAGTTATTAGCTCATAAATATTAAGTAATGCAGGGGTAAGGCTGCTTCAGTTATGGCTTTATCCTGGTCCCCAGCAATGTCACCAGGCTTTCTCCATCGTAATGACTCAGTTCCCAGGTTTTGCATAATGGCAAAATGGTTACAACTGCTCCAGTTCCTGCTTGCTTTCAAGTTCACATCTAGTGAAAAAAGAGAAACTGCCTCTACCCAAAATTCCCCGCCAAAATATCACTGCATCTCACTGGTCTGTTAGGTTCATATGCTCATGCCTGAATCAATCACTATGATCATGGACGTAAAAGGCATTAAGTGGCTTAAGTCATTTATTCCATATTTGAGCTGGAGGGAGAGTGAAGCACATGTCCTGAGGCTAGGGCAGGGGAAATTCCCAAATTCACATTTGGGCCTTTATCCAAAATAAACAGACATGGACTTGGGAAAAGAATAAATGTCCGTTCAGGATTCTCTTCAGTCCTTTATTTAAATACGTGAGATTAAAGGTTTAACAAAACAATGAAGCCCAGAATCTAATACCCAGCACAATGCATAGCATATGTTAGTTGGCTCGGTAAATATTGCTCGAATGAATGAATAAATGAGTTACTAAGAAATGTGTCACACCCCAACACATGTGTCCTCCAAACTCCAGGGAAAGTAGAACGTTTTCTGTAGGTTCCCCTCGAAGTCCCCCTCTTTCTCTTGTTGAAAGATGAACACCAAGAACACATCAGTCCCCTTCTAGGAACGGTCGAGAGCAGAGGCCAGGAACACCTCCTTTCCAGAATGTTTCTCCTGCACTTTTATACCCTGGAGGCAGCGAGAGCTAATTTTCAGGGACCTCCTTTGCCAACCCGGTGGAGCAATTAACACTGAGGCTTTTATTCTTGGGCTTTGGGGTTCTAGCCAGAACCCAGATAGAACATTCTATTAACATGGTGTTAAATATACTTCCATACATCCACACACATAGAGGCAAAAGCCCAAATATAGGGGGAAAAAGAATAAAAAGAGAAAAAAGAGAAAAGATGGCACCTGCCACCTGGAACGAGGCAGAGGGAGAGCATATAGATGGCGCCTGCAGGAAAAAGAAAGGAAACAAAAAAGAAAGGAAAAGGAAAAAAGAAAAAAAGCCTAGCATTAAAAAAATAAAATAAATAAATAAATAAATAAATAAGCAGAAGCAGAGAGCGAGAGAAAGAAAGATGGCGCCCGCCAGGCTGAGGGAGGCGCCGGGAGAGCGGGAAGAGCGCGCGGTCGGCTGGCAGGTGTCTAGCTGGGTGCCTGCTGAGATGCTCGCCCCTCAGGCCCGCGCTGGAAGGTAGCGAACGAGCTCGGGTGCCACACAGTGTGGGCGCCTCTGCCTCAGGCCTCTGAGAGCCGCTGCTCAGGCCCGTGGGTCTGGTGGCCCTCGCGCCCTCGCTTTGCAAAGCTTGACGCTGTGGGGGAGGAGCTCTCAGGCGCGGCTCTTCCTAGTTGGGGCGCCTGCGGTGGGTGGGCTTCGAGCCCTGTGCTCCTCAGAGGGAGGCTCCAGGTTTTGACTTCCTTCCCGACTGTGGGTCACCTCGCCAGGGATGGGATTGATGGTAACGCTGTGTCCCAGCCTCTCCTGCCGGCTTTGACTAGCGGCACTTCAGGTGTGGCCCGGATGAGCTGATCCCAGGACCCTCCTCCGGGGCCATCTTGAACCCGAACCCCTCCCGTCTCCCTGTCCTTCTCTCTCTTCCTCTTCTTGAGCTGGGACGTCCATCTTCTCCTGCCTTAGGACATCGGAGTTCCTGGTTCGGGGGCCTTTGACTCTGGAACCCACACCAGAGGCCCCTCGGGGTCGCAGGGTTGGGACTCAGTTGGAATGACACCGGCCGCTTTCCCGCGTCTACAGCTTGCACTTGGCAGTTCGGGGGTCTTCTCGGCCTCCTTAACGAGGTGAGCCTATTCCTGTCATCAGTCTCCTCTTAAATGTGCCGTTGACCCTTGAACCGCACAGGTTCACTTATACATTGGATTTTTTTTTCCCCACACAGTAGGTGAATGTGTTTTATCTTCCTTTGATTTTCTAATGCTCTCTTTTCTCTACCTTATTGTGAGATACAGGATATAATACTTGAACAAAATACGTATTAATCAACGCTGTTATCAGTAAGGCTTCTGGTCAATAGTAGGCTATTAGTCATTAAGTGTTTAGAGAGTCAAAGTTTTGTGTGGATTTGTGTTTGCACGGGTGCTCAGCACCCCTCACCTCCCGCCCCTGTTGGTCAAGGGTCAACTATATATATCTCCTATTGTTTCTGTTTCTCTGGAGAACTGTGGCTAATGCGCTGCCATAACAAATTAAGACAAATGTAGCGAATTAAAACAACACTCATTTATTATTATTATTATTATTATTATTTATTATCAAGCAGATCTGGCTGGGTTCTCTGCTTTGAGTCCCAAAAGGCCCGAATCAAGGTGTCAGCAGGGCGCATTCTCTCCCATAGCCTCCAGAGGAGAATCCATTTCCAGGCTCCCTCGTGTTGTTGACAGAATTTAGTTCCTTCCAGCTGCAGCCCTGGGTTCCTGTTTCCTTGCCGGCTCTTGCTGGGACCTGCCTCCTTGAGCTCCCTGGGCCCACTCCTCCTGCTTAGGTGGAGCCCGCTGGACCTCAGAATCCGTCCCATGCTGCGGCATCTCTCAGCCTCATCTGATCCTAAGGGCTCATGGAATTACATGAGGCCTGTCTGATAACGTAGGATAATCTCCCTATTGTAAAGGCAACTGATGATCAGCCTTTATTCCATTGCAAAGCCCTTTTGTCATGTTGGAGGGAAAGCCACAGACACCAAAACCCTGCCTCCTAAGACGTGGCACATGTTCCCTTAGAGAACGTGTGTAGCAGTTTATGCTGCCTCGAGTGTTATATGAGATTTCCCTTTTCCTCACTCTCCCCAGGCATCGGTCTTATTATGAAACTAATGAACACCACAATAACAAACTTCACCTTTGGTAGGTGAAAGGGCATCTCAGGATTTCTTGAATTGCGTTTCTTAGATTATAAACGAAGTGGGATTTTAAAGCCCATCAATGCAGTTACGCAGAGATCCGTATGGACAGCGGGGCTGTTGTGGTGGCAGTGTAATGTGGTGATTTCTCTGCCCCGCAGCCTGGAACGGAGGAGGAGCAGCTGGGAATTGTAGCAGGAAGCCAGAGCAGATGTGTAGCCACCGAATCAATCAGAAAGAGATCGCCATCGATGGTGAGTTCGCTGGAACCATTGCTGGTGTGTGTTTCGACACAAACCACACAAACCCCTGTCTTTTTGTTTTAGTATCTTGTGCCAAATGTGCCATAACATACTTCACAGATTATTTATTTCTCACTTAAAAAAAAATGATGCCAGATTCAGGTTGCTTTCAAAACAAAAAAATGTGAGAACCAAAAAATTTAAACTGCTTGGTGATGTTTGAAGAAAAACATATTGAGAAGCCAGAGCACAGCGGGGCTTCCTGATGGCCTGTCATAAACTTGGTAAGATAAATAAATGCATTGAAGCAAAGTCCTGTCTTTCGTACATGCAGTTAATTTCATGAAAAAAATTGTGCTGCATGTTGATAGTCAATTCACAGAGAATAGGAAACTACATATGGATTTGGATTTTATCTATATATGTAGTTCGGGAAGCTTTTGGCTCAAATGACCTGGTTTAAGTAACCTAAAGCCGATGAATAGAAAGCCCTTCCTTGGGCTTTGTTTGTATGGACAAAGGGAATGGAAAACTTGGCCAAGGCTGTTATATTAAACTGTGCTGATAAATTGTCTGAAATATCAGAACAAGGTTCACCGCATGGCAACAGTATATACACTTTGCCTATTAACAACCCCACAGTTTGCATTATTGTAACTAATTCATGCATAGACCATATTCATTTGACTCATTAATTTGACTTTGCTTAGAAAAAAGGTAACAGAAAAGTGTATACAATGATGGTTAATCTTGTGGGGGTGGGTAGTGAGTGTAACGGTACTTCTAGAATGCATGTAATGTTCTTTTTCCAGAATTGAGTACCAGTTATACATATATATTCAGTTTGTGGACCTGTGTACTTCAGTATTTATGATATATATACTTTCTTGAACTTAAATATATTTTAAAAAGAAGGGTGCATGGCACTGGTGGGAGATTAAGTTTGAGAACTTTTTTAAGATGTGGCAAAATCTTTAAAAATAACAAGTTGTCATAGAGAGTAGTTGCATCAATTCCAGAGATTACAAAACCGTGGTCTGTGTGCCATATTCAAACCCAAAGATGTTTGGCCTATGGGTTTAAATGAAAAGTAAATTAATTGTGAACCATTAAAAATGGCAGTGATTTACATCAAAATTTAGATTACGGGTTTCCTTTGAAATGTTAGCAGCCCTTGTAGCCCTGGGTTATGTGGCCACATGGCAATGATCTGCTAGAACAAAGGAAAAGCTGCCTCCTGGACACAAGACCAGAGCTTTCCACTTTGCCACAGTCTCCAGCTTTCCCTGCGGTCTGACACAACTTGTGACCTCTTATTGCCTGTCAGTCAATCTGGTTGAATGTGCAGGTGCTGATATTTTGCTGGAAAATTGTAATGGGCCATACAGACCCAGATGTTGTGTAGCTTTTTGATGTGAAGTGAGATTTTGTTGACAAAGAACACGGCAAGGGATGGATTTGGTCATTAAATGGTTAACCACATCCAGGAGGATAGTGTGAGTGGAGAATCTGAGTCTCCAGATCTGTCTCATTTATGCTTTGTAGATAGAGACAAGGCCTTCCTCGCAACTCTCCGTCCATATGTTCTGAAGACCGCTAGGTGCTGCTTTTGAACTAAAATCATAGGGATGAATTCCAAATGAACCCAATGCATATGTTTGGAACAGCCATAAAAATAGATTTTCAGGTTGCAGCTGTGGTCCTCTTATTAATCACATCTCCAGTCATGGGGATGTAAGCCTCACTTAAAAATGAAGCGAGGCAAGTCTTGGAATTGCTGTTTATGCGGGAGCAGTCCTGAGCTGCAAAGGGGCAAACTGAACCGGGATGACTGTGAAAAGAGCGTCTTAGGGAAACCAGCTGCAGACCCCTGCCTTGCCCGTGGGAAGCAGGGAGCCCAGGCATGCAACCTGAGAATACTTAGGGATCCTGCGTGTCACCAACACCAGAAAAGTAGTTACAGTCTCCAGAGTGTGAAGATGACCACACACGTGTTGGCCATCGCTGTTCTTGCCGTGACTGTTTCCCAACAGTGTTTCTCGCTGATGTGTGAACAGGTCCCAGTCGCTGTCTCATTTACAGAGAGGGTGGCTATTAGAATTTAGCAGATGCCGGCAGCTGTGACTGGAAAAGTTCTCGAGTCCTGCGAGTCTCAGGATTTGTCTTCGTCTGCTAGCTATTTTAGAGCTGGTGACATTTTCAAAAGGCCATCCACATGGCATTGGTGTTCCTGTCCTGTCTTGGTTTTGAAATTCTGTGAATTTTACAGGTGTTTTTAGTTTTGGAGCGTACCTAGATTTTTAGTTCTAGACTGGGCCTTCTGTCGATGGCTCTGGGTATTACAAAATGGGAATGGCCAGTAATACACGGGAACAGAATTCCATCTAGTCATTTGGGTCCACTGAGAGTCCTCAATGAGGGGAACAGAGAAGAGGCTTCATCTAAATAAAACTCTTACAACTGGGGAGTTTTCATAGGGAAGCCCTGACACTAGGTTGTTTAGACACACGTACCCAGAGAATCAAGGCACTTGCCTGTAGTCACTGGAGCAGTTAGAAGCAGGAAGGAGACCAGAACTCCAAACCTGGAGTTAAACTGGGCTCCCTTTTACTGAGTAAAGTCGAGAACCAGAACAACCATCTGAATACTTTGGTCAAACAATGACATTTGGAGTGTGTTAACAAGATGACAAATATTTCTACAAAAAGTGAAGATTTCTATATATAAAAATTCAGGGGCGCCTGGGTGGCTCAGTCGTTAAGCGTCTGCCTTCGGCTCAGGGCGTGATCCCAGCGCTCTGGGATCGAGCCCCACATCAGGCTCCTCCACTGGGAGCCTGCTTCTTCCTCTCCCACTCCCCCTGCTTGTGTTCCCTCTCTCGCTGGCTGTCTCTCTCTCTCTGTCAAATGAATATATAAAATCTTAAAAAAAAAAAAAGAATTCAAATGTTTCCAAATAGCAAGTCTTTGGTGTCCAGTATACCGCAGCAATTGCTTTTTTTTTTTCTTTCTTTCTGTTTTCATGTCCAGGTTAAGTGTGCATTCTTTGCATTCACCCAGCGCCAAAAACATCCTACCTCCACCCCGGTTAACAGTACTTTCTACCTTGTATGCAAATGATTTGTTTACTTGTCTGTGTCTCGCAAAGTTGTAAGCACCGAGGGCATGCAGCACAGTGGTGTGCAGAGCTGAGTTGTAGCTGCTCACAAAAACCAGTTGTGAGGTTCTTGAAACTTTGCAAGCCAGTTCACAAGTTGGCAGCTTGAAATCAACCATGGGGAAGTATTTACAACACAGAAATTGGCAGATGGTACAAATCAGGGCTCCCTCCACCTCTGCAGAACCCCTTTTCAACTTTTACCAGCATCCCTCTGGTCACCTTATTTATTTGTCTCACCATTATATCCTCGATCGTGTCTGGTACGTAGTAAGTGCTCAGTAAATGTTAGAGGAATGAATGATGCATAAATGAAAGGGTGAATGAATGAAGTTGTTTCTCAGTTCTTTTCCAGGCCTGATTTCCTATAATTCTTTGAACTCTAGAAGGGGCATTGCACGGGACTCTTAGCAAAGTTCAAGGGAGAAACTGGAAATCCTTGACTCTTGGGGACAAGGGCACCTGGAGTTAAATCCCCACTCTGTTGTCAGCAGTTATGAATTGCAAGGACATTATCTTTATTCTCTGAGCTTCTGGAATTTTTATCCTGTTCTATAAAAAAAGTATAAAAATACAACCTACAGTGGTAAATGAGGGTTTAAGATAATGTTGTATAAGGCACCAGCACATAAGCATACAAATACCTCTGTGCTGAATCACCTCCTTAGACTCATAGCTCAATTATCATGCACGTTTTCCTGCAGTCCCAAGACATTTCCCATCACATATTCAGCCTTACAATCTCCTAAGCACCTATGATCATCCAAAATTCTTTGTTTAGTTATTTATTATTTTTATTTATTGTTATTTATTGTGAGTCTTTTGTCAGGACGGTAAGTTTCAGTCCTTACCTCTCTGATTTGCTGCTGTGTCTCCAGTGCCTTGAGTGGTGCCTGACACACATAGTAACCCTCAAAAAATTTTCCTTAAATGAATAAATGAGTAAACAAACAGATGAATGAACGGTATTCTTATTTATTAGGTGATTGTCTACAGCAGGGGTCAGAAACTGCAGTTCACAGACCAAATTCAGACTGCCACCTGTTTTTGAAAAATAAGTTTTGTTGGGATATAGCCATGGTCATTCACTCTGCTATGGTGGCTTGTACACTAAAGGGCAAAGTTGATTAATTGCAGCAGAGACTATGTGGTCTGTAAAGCCAAAAAGACATATGTACTATCTGGCCATTTATAGTAAAAGAAAAAGGCACAATTTTGCTGGACTCTGATCTATAAGATCGTCTCTGAAAGGTACTAATTTAAAGCTCAGAAAATTGAGAAATTTTTCTCAGCATCGCTAAATAAATTGGTGGTGACAGAGCAGGGAAATGGGTCTCAGGGCACTAAAGCATAATGTCCTAAGTAAGATCTAAGATGAGGAAAGCATCAACCATCTCCCTACTCCAAGCGAAATGTCTCAGCTCTCCCAAACAGATGCATATCTGTATTGTTTCAGCATATCTCAGTGGAGAGCTCTCTGAGTCTGGACGATGATTATATTTTTCCATAGGTTTTTTTTTTTTTTTTATGCTGGTACCAAAGGAAAATACGGAGAGCTTCCAAAAGAGAGGGTGAAGTTTGAGATGGGAGCAACATTGCAAAAACATGCCGGCAGAGCTCCAAACTCTCATCATGACAGCAGTATCTAATTATTACAGTAGACTTTGAGAAACCTGATATTATGCAAACAAACTCCAGCTGCATTTTATGACTGCGCATACAATTTTTATAAAAAAAATTTTTAAACCCTTTTTATATGGAAAAAATAATCCTTCTCTTACAGTATTTAGAATTAACCAAAGATACAGTATAATAGAGTCTAATAACTTAATTCAGTACAAATGTTGAAGCGCATTGAAATGCTCTTTGAGATAAAGAAAGAATTCTGTCCTTTGTGTGTGTGACAGAGCAGTATTTTCTGCTGCTTGCTCTTTGGTGGCAGTCAGATGGCTGCAGAATCTGTTACACCTGGGTGGCAGTCGTGGGGAGGGTCCTGCGTTTCAGGGCAGCAATGAATGGTTTGAAAGTTGAGGCATGAGGAGTTAGCCAGATAAGGAAAGGTTGAAGTTCCAGGCAGTGGGGACATCCTTTGCTAAGGCTGGAGCAATGTGGAGGGAAGCCTGTGAAAATGCTACAAATAGAGACCGAGGCAGAGAGAGTTGATGTTATCGAGCACTGACTTGGTACCGGGCATATTGTAAGGACTGTGCATGTATTAACTCATCTAATCCACACAACCAACCTATGAGGTGGGTACTATTATTATCCTCATTTTAGAGGTCAGGAAAATAGAGACAAAAAATAATGAAGAAAAAGCCCACCAAAACCTCATCCAATGTCATACAGTTAATGAGTGGCAGAGCTTGAATTTCAGCCCATGAATCTGGCTTGAGAAATTACACTCTCAACCCACAGGACTTGCTGAGGTTTGATAGTTGTGGTCCTTGAGAGCTTCCTTGTGTGCGACTCTCGGACGAATCTACGGACAAACGAGTAGAATTAATAAATAAATTGAGCAATATGACTGGATAAAAGCTCAGTATACATAATTAATTGTATTCTTCTACACCAGAAAAAAGCAAATCAAAGACGAAAGTTAAAAAAATTCCCGTCGTCAAGCGCACTAAAGTTGCTTTCTGAGTTGTCAGGAAAGACAGAGAGAGTGAAGAAACCTCTTGAAGTATCCTGGGTCCTCCCTGAGTCTGTCCGAGCTTTTCCCCACAGCGGGGAGTAGGAGTGGGAGGGACACAGAAAGAATGATTCTGAGATGTGCAGAAAACTGAAGTTGTGTCTGGAGAGTAAAGAGAACTCCCAGTGACCCCCCAAAGCTGGCACCCTGGCTGTAGAGCACAGTGAGATCTTTCATAGCGCAGAAAAGTGGTGGCTCAGCTCTAAAGCATAATGGAATATCTGGCATCAGCAAAGGCCCAGATTCAAGGCCTTGCTGAATGGAAAGTCTCAATCGCTTTCCTAGCACATGTGAACCAGTAGTGAGCTGAATCTAATTAAGGTGGCAACAAAGCTAGACCCACATTAACTACAGACTGGATTCCTCATCCCCCCTTATTGGGACATTTTCAGAAGGGATATGGACTTTTTTAGGAATTAATATTATTTCTGTTTCTACTATCTTTTAAAACATAAAAAATTTGAGACATGTATTAGAACAGTAAAATTCAATCCATGGTCAAAGGGAAAAAATACCCAGAAATAGAATAGTGTTGGCATTATCAAACTGGAACTTTAAAATAATTATGATCTATATGTTAAAGGATAAATTGATCAAAAAATAGAGGACCAGACATATCTAATAAGGGGCTATATATCCAAAATATACATAGAACTGATATAACTCAACACCAAAAAAACCCAAACAGTCCAATTTAAAAATTGGCAAAAGACTTGAAGACATTTCTCCAAAGAAGGCAACCAGATGGCCAACAGACACATGAAAAGACGCTCGACATCACTCCTCATCAGGGAAATGCAAATCAAAACCATATCATCTCACACCTGCCAGAATGGTTAAAATAAAAGACACAAGAAACAACAGGTATTGGTGAGGATGCGGAGAAGAAAGAACCCTTGTGCACAGTTGGTGGGAATGCAAAACAGAGCAACCACTGTGAAAAACAGTATGGGGGTTCCTCAGAAAATTAAAAATAGAGTTACCATATGAGCTGGTAATTGCTCTACTGGTGTTCACCCAAAGAATATGAAAACATTAATTTGAAAATATATATATACTCCTATGTTTATTTCAGCACTATTTATAATACCCAAATTACGGAAGCAGCCCAAGTGTCCATCTGTTGATGAATGGATAAAGAAGATGTGGTATATATATATATATGTGTATGGAATATATATATATATATTATATATGTATATATATAATATATATATTTGTATAATGTATATATGATACAGTGTAAGTTATAATGTATAATGGAATATTACTTGGCCATAAAAAATAATTAAATTTGCCATTTGCAATGACATGGATGGAGTATTATGCTAAGTGAAATAAGTCAGTCAGAGAAAGACAAATACCATATGATTTCACTCATATGTGGAATTTCAGAAACAAATGAACAAAATAAAAAAGAGACAAACAAAAAACCAGACTCTTAACTATAGAGAACAAACTGATGGTGACCAGAGGGAAGGTGGGTGGGGTGACAGGTGAAATAGGTGAAGTGGATTAAGAGCACATTTATTGTGATGAGCTCTGAGTGATGTACAGAATTCTTGAATCACTACTTTGTATAACTGAGGCTAATCTAACACTGTATGCTAATTATACTGGAATTAAAATTTTTAAAAATACCTCTAGAAAGAAATTTAGAGAAATAAAACTCCATTTTATAAAAAAATGGAGGACCAGAGTTATATAGTGTTCATGAAGTAGATGACTAAATATTATAAAGATGTAAATTCTCCCCAAATTTTTCAATAGATTTAATTCAACAGCAAATCAAAATACCAGCAGGCATCACAACAGACCAATAGTCTGATAGAATAGAATCCAAAAAAGACCCACACATATGTAGACATGTAGTTTATGACAACAAAACTCTCAGACACTGATAGAGAAGGTGTAGTTTAGTTCAGCCTTTTAGTAAAACAGTTTAGCATTATCTAGTGAAGCTGAAGTTATCTTTATTCTATGAAGTAACAATTTCCACTTACAGGTTTATTCTTAGGGTTGCGAGATTTAGCAATATAAAAATACAGCATACAAGTTAAATTTGTATTTCAGATAAAGAATAAATCTGTAGTATTGTTACGCTTCATACAATATTTGGGACATACTTATAGCAAAAAAAAATTACTGTTTATCTGAAACTTGAATATAACTAGATGTCCTTTATCTTATCTGGCAATGCTAAATATAGTCCTCAGAAATGTGTGCACAGATACACCAGGAGGTATGGACAAGGATGTTCATAGCATTTTTTGGAATCACCAAAGCCTGGAAACAGTCCAGTGTCCATTAGCAGTAGAATGGAGAAGTAAGTTGTGGTAGATTCACACAGTGGAATATTATGCCACCATGAAAAGACATGAACACTAGCTACACACAACAGTGTAAATGAATCTTGTTACCATAATGTACAGCAAAAGAAACCAGAGACTATAAGCATCTACTCTGTAATTTCATTTACAGGCACTTCAAAAAAGGAGGGGAAAAGACAAAGTGGCGTTTAGGAAGGTATGCTTAGGTGGTAAATTACAAAAAGATTTTCATGGAAGTCAAGGTAGTGGTTCCCTTTAAGTGGAAGGAGGTCATCTTCGAGAGGGCTTAATGGAGGTTTCTACAGTGCTGGCGGTATTCTGGTGTTTGCCCTGGATGGTGGTTACGTAGGTAGTTCATTTTAGGCAGATTAAAATTAAGGAGTAAAAATATAAAACCTACCTAGCTACCTCTTTTTGGAATAAGTGCTTTGTAGTTCTGCCCCTTCTCTATCCTGAAATAAAACTCATGCATAATATAACTTATTTATACATATAATATTAAAAATAGCAAGAAATTACAATGTCATAAGTACAATAAAAGAAGAAATAAAGGTAATTTATTAGGAAGCACTGTGCATTTTATTTTATTTATTTTTATTTTTATTTTTTTAAAGATTTTATTTATTTATTTGACAGAGATAGAGACAGCCAGCGAGAGAGGGAACACAAGCAGGAGGAGTGGGAGAGGAAGAAGCAGGCTCATAGTGGAGGAGCCTGATGTGGGGCTCGATCCCGGAACGCCAGGATCACGCCCTGAGCCGAAGGCAGGTGCCTAACCGCTGTGCCACCCAGGCGCCCCAGCACTGTGCATTTTAGTATGCATCGTCTTCAGGCCTATCCTCACTTGACATAAGGAAAGAGTTAGATGCTTACCCTGGTATACTGAATCACCATGCGTATGACGGAGAAGTTGCATTGGTGACTCAAATACCATCATTGTTTGCTGAAAGCTGTTATTTTTCTAAAATGCAAACAGCTCTACATAAAGTTCTGGAGAAAGTAAAAAAGTGAAAAAAAATTTTTTTTCTCTTGCTTTCCCTGGTATTTGCATTGCTAGAAAATTGCTTTATAGCAAAACAGTGCAAAAATAAAAACCTTTAAATTTATATGGAAAAAAGCCTCTGTGATAAGTATAAATGAATTTCTCAGCTATAGGATTATCCTTTGGGAAGGTGAGAAACCATGCAGATCTTGGGAGAATTCTTCCTAATGCTGAATGGTTGAAATTGGCTGGATGTCCAATTTCCATCCCCAACCTCCCCAAATGCAAGGGGTGACCCCCTATCAATGTGTAACCAAAACACCCACACAAATTTCCAAGCAATCTTTAAAGAACTGTATCACCTCTGTTCAGAACTACTGACCCAAGTCTTTGATATTGTGATAGTGTTAGAACCACCAGGGTTGCTACAGAATTAGACTCTGAAGTTTCTCTAAACAGCTTTGGTTTATTTCATTTCTGAAAAAAATTCATGAAACAACAGCAAAACACACACAAATAAACTATGAAGTAAATAAACCATCTAGAGCTTAATCTGGTGGCCTTAGCATTCACTTAGAGAACTCAACCCTCAGTGTGCATTTCAACTTTTTTAATGCCGAGAAAATGAGGAGGGAGGGAGACATAGATTGTACTGAACAGTAGGTAAGGTCAAGACCATTTTTTTAGGGCATGCAAAGAAATGACACAGCCCGCGCAGTGCCATCTCGAACCAGCCAGTGCCTAGTCAGATTTCTCCTTTTCTGATGTTCTTGTCAGAGTCTCAGTCGGTTCTCACCTTTTTTCTGGAGGCAGCAGTCTTAGGGTCAACACCCATCCAACTACCAGTGGGTCAGAAGTTCCACTTCTTACGGGTGTCCTGATGGCTTCTAACATGGAACAGAAAGTGGAAGCATGATGGGTTCTAGATCTAGCCTGTAGCCAACAAGCAGGACTTTTAGGATTTCTGGTAAGAAATGTTATTAGTGTTTAATCCTTTGGAAAGTCTGTTACTTATTCCGCAGACACTCTGAGCTGGAATTTGCCGCCCCTGACTATAATAAGTGGTACAGGTGACTCTTAAACAATGCGGACATTAGGGTGCCAATCCCTGGCGCAGTTGAAAATCTGCATATAACTTTTTACTCCCTCCAAATTTAACCACTGATAGCTTATACAGTTGACAAACCTTGCTAACATGAATAGCTGATTAATACGTATTTTGTAAGTTTCGTACGTATTATATACTGTATTCTTACAATAAAAGCAGCTAGAGAGAGGAAAATGCTATTTAAGAAATGAAAATATATTTATAGTACTGTACCGTATTTATTGGAAAAAAATCTGCGAATAAGTGGACCTGCATAGCTCAAACCCGTGTTGTTGAAGGGTCACCTCTAGTTAGAGGTATGCTTGATTTGAGGAGAGTGGGTCCTGAGAGGTTGTGGTATTTGGTGGAGGAGGAGGGTAGGAGGAATGGAGATGGAAAAAGAAATGGAGTTACTTCCTAGCATGTGAGCTTCTGGTTTATTTTTATGATCCAAGGTTTCTCTGTTGGATTATAAGTGCTTGGAAGAAGTTTTGCTTTTTCTTCCTTTGGAGAGAATGAGTTCAGAGGTTCTGTCTCATATTTCTAAGTAAAACAAAATGTTACCTTTACCAAATGCTTTCTGAAATTTCTTACATTGTATACAAGTTGCAGTTATATACCGGATTGTCAGTTTCCTGCTTGCAGTGTCTGCTCCATTTTAACAGCCCCCTTGCTAGCTGGATACGATTTGCTGAATGTATAAACTAATGAACAGAATGACCTTCAGGCATTGCAAAAACTGGGAGTACATCCATTTGGCAATTGAAGGACAAAGTGTAATTTCTGAGATTGCTACCTAAGGGACAATTTAAAACAGAAATTTACATTTTGTTATTCCTTTTATAGCCATTAATGTGAAGAATAACATCATTCTTCCATCCCATAGATTTTTAATGAGCATCTATTATGTGTCAGGTATTGTACTGGGCCCGGAGAATATGAGATGAAAAAGACTGACTGAGTCCCTTATCCCCCCGTGGAACCTGTAGTCCAGTGAATATTTGGTGCAGGATACAAGAACCTGTCTTTATATTTCCTTTATAACAATGATTTTAAAAATGGATGGCCAGTGCCCAGGTCATGTGGACTTCTACCTGTTTTGTTGATCTACAAGCTGAGTCTTTTGAGGTAGCCCTTATTAAGAACTTGGAGCCCTTATTAAGAACTGCATGCATTTTTTAATCTGGCTCAAACCCAAATCCGGGTCTCCCTTAGTTTCCCACCTTGGTTTTATATGTGCTGACCTGACAAGTAACATATTTTTCCATTATCAGATGCTCATATCTCAATCTGTCTCTGCCCCTCATTGCCCACCTTTCGCTGGCAAGCATAAACCCACCTAGAAGAAAGGATTTGAAGGGGGATGGCTTTAAAACACAAATAATCCCCAAGGAATATAACTACCTTCATGATCAATGAACACTGATATCCTTGTGACCACCTAAGTCCCCAAACCTTGAAATAGTATTTCACTGCTTTACTGACACCTGGACACTGAATCATGGAGTTGGGGGGGGAACTTCAGGATCATAAGGATGACAAAGAGTGGTCTAAGGGTCACCTACATCCCAATCACTGGAGGAGTTTGTCACAGATAAAGCGATCAGCATCTGATTCCGACAGTCTGCACTTTGTAGATGCTCCCAGGAGCTCTTTAGGGGGCCTTCCCTTTATGAATGGGAGTGCTGAAGTGACTTCTCACACAGCAAGTTATTGTAGAGGCTGAGTCAGAGTGTCTGAACCCCAGCCTGGGGCTCTTTTTTCAGTGTGGCAGTGAAGTGCCAAAGTAAAACATATCAAGTTCTTCCCTTTCCCTATACCCCTTCCTCTATTTGTGTCTTAAGGTAGAATAAGTAGTGATTATAAAGGATAAGAGGAACTCTATCCTTTTTACTAGCATGTGCCAAATATTTTTTCTCTGATGAAGTCCATATGAAATTTAAATTCTGCATATTTCCTTCCCAGACAAGAGGCCACCCTGTGCTCCACATCTCTACCAGTCTCCACGCTAGAATCTGGAAGGAGATCTTCTCATCCGCCCTAGCTATAAACTGAATAGGGCAGCTACTAGCTGTGGGTGGTTTATGGGCCATGGATTGGCCATGTCTTTGGGATTGCGAAGACTTCCCAGATAGGTTGTGGCCTCTCCTGTCTTCTCTTGCCTCTGTCCACACCAGCACATGAATGCTTGGAGTGGAAATAGTTGGCAGCCAAGGCTGATACATTTCCTTCCACAGTCCCATTTCTATGCTTCATAGAGACAGATATTGGCTGGGAACCAAGCTACTAAAAAATAGAACCTTATGCCTAAAAGATCAAAAGCTACCAGAACTTGGGGTAATTATAAGACTACATAGAGCTAAGGCACGTTGACCAAGAAACAAGGTCTACTATAAAAAGAAAAAGAAAATGGCCCGGCAGTGAGAATGAGGAGTGCTAAGGTCAACAGCTCCAGCGCTCACTGATTCCATGTGTCACTGCCGAGACAGTTGAATCCTTCGCAGCCCTGCCCCTGTGGGATTCATGGGGGTGCTGTCTCAAAGAGCCTGTCTAAAGAGAAATGAACTATTCACTTGCAGGGCTGGGGCTGCTCAAGGCATGAGGAGCTCTACCTACAGGCAATCAGTACGTGTCCACAAGGACAGGGATCTGATGGAGGCAGGGGATGAGATATATTGTCAACTTGCTCATGGGTCGGGGATTGGTATACCTTTTGTATAAGGGCAGTTGTTTTGTTCCAGGTTGGAACTAGATTCCTGTTTTAATACATTTAATACTAAGACGTGCTAGGCTAATTGTATATATTGTAGAAATGCTGGAAATGGATTTATGTTACTAAGATAGCATACTGATTATTGTTTTTGTTTGTTTGTTTTTTGTTTTTTGGTGAAGAAGAGTAGCCTTTCCTCTCTTAATTAGATTAACTACAGTAATCATCATCATCATTAACATTTATTTAGCACTTACCAGGTATAAGAAGTACTTTACTTTGATTATCTAATTTGATCCTCGTAACCATTGTATGAGGAGAATAGAATAATTATCCTCATTTTGTAGAGGAGAAAAGTGAGGCACAAAATGTTTAATTCACCAAGTTACATATTCAGTAAGTGGAAAAGTTGGGAATCCAACTCAGATAGTCAGAGTCCAAAGCCCATGTTCTTAATCTAGTACACATTATTGCTTCCCTAAATCTACTGTTAATGTGTGCGAAATAGTGGTGGGTTGAATTCTGTTCATTTGATCTTCATTCATTCTTTCATTCATTCAGTAAGGATTATATAAGTACCAATTCAATGTGAGACCTTGGGCTTTGTTAGGAAGGTGAATAGGACAGTGTCTGCCCTCAAGGATCTCACTTTTGTTTTTATTTTGTTTTGTTTTTTTTAAGATTTTACTTCTTTATTTGAGAGACAGAGCATGAGCATGAGCAGGTGGGACGATGTAGGGGGAGAAGCAGATCCCCCCCCCCCCCCCGCTGCTTAGCAGGGAGCTCGATGCAGGGCTCTATCCCAAGACCCTAAGATCATGACCTGAGCCGAAGGCAGATGCTTAAAGGACTGATCCACCCAGGCTCCCCAAGGATCTCAGTTTGTGAGAAGAAGACATGCATCAAAATAGATTATTATAAATGGAATGTGATTCTATAATAAGCGTAGTTACAGGGTGTTTGGTGAGGACAGAGAGAGAGTCAGGGAAGGCATCCTGGAGGAAGCCATTTTCAATCTAGATTCTGAAGATGAGGAGAAATTTGCTGAGGAGAGTTGGGTTTGGGGGGAAGAAGCAGCCCGGGCAAGGAGAAGTTTCATCAAGCACCACTGCACACAAGGTGCTGTTGTGCTGGCTTTTGTGGGGGCACAGAGACCAGTTTCCTACTCTTCAAGAGATAAAATCAAGGGTGGGAGTTGCATCAACAAATAAAGAATAAAAAGTATGTTCACAGGACGATACAAACAAAACTCTCTGGAAGTGTAGGGGGAAGGAGAGCTTATTTCCAACTCTGAGAGAAGGAGGGGGAAGCTGTCGGCTTTTTCATGAGGACCGATTTGAATTCGGCTTAGAAAGATGAGTTTTTCGAAATACAGGAGTAGAGGAGTGACAGCGGGTAGGCTATTTAGGGAACAAACAATCTGGTCTAGATGGAGTGGAGCTGCATGGAGTTTGGTAAGGAGAGTGGAGGGGCACGGTGCCAAAGCTTGCAAGACCTGCAACGCCACGTGAAGAGTTTTGGAAGAGCATTGATGAAGTGTGGGCCCTCTTTTCATGCAGAGGTATTGCTAGGGAAGCTAGAGTTTGTCTTAGATCACTCATTTCCAACCCTGCTTTTAGCTACAGAACCTTCCTTTCAAGCAGTCTAAGAGAAAGCCCTACGCATAAAAGAGTCAAGAATGGGGCCACTCTGGTTGGCTTGGGGCTGAAGGGGCTCAGGATCCAGATTGCTTCAGCATCCACCTCGGGTTCTGTGCAACACAACTTAAAATCATCCTATAAATGAGAGGTCTGAGCCTGGAGAACAGCCCCATTCCTAGGCTGAACTCTTAGACTACTGTCAGGCACACTAGTATCGTTTCTGGCAATAAGGCAACACCAGTGGTAGGTTTGGCCATTGGTACTGATCTGATTTGTACAGAAGACAACCACTCACAGCTGATCAGGGATTAGGGAAGCTGGAAGTCCAACCACATAGATATCCACATGGCTGAAATGAGGCACTTGTGTGTAGCTCTTCGATGCTTAGAGCATTCCTGCCTTGAGTCTGTCTCCTACTAAGTGGAGTCCTGGGGGCTTGAAGGAGTTAACACAACTTCGGAATTACCTCTCCCTTTCCCACAGAGCAACTTGCCCACTGGGAGAATCTGGCTGCATGCTGAGGATTCACTGCCAGAAAGTGAAATGAAAGACTTCACTGGATGTATGCACCTGGATACCCTCGGGAGAGAGGAGTGAGGGAAGGGATATTTCATTTTCAGAGTTTCCAAAAGCATATCCCAACAGATCAGGCTGCAAGGAGAAACAATGATCCTGAAAGAAATAAGCCAGAAGAGGTCCATGACTGTCAAATAGAAGATCCCCAAGAGAGTGGGTCAGGTAAAATACAGGATACTCAGTTAAACTTGAATTTCTGATGAACGACAAAAAACTTTTTAGTATCAGTATGTCTCATATGTTGCATGGGACATACTTATACAAAAAAAAATCTTTTGTTTGACATTCCAATTTAACTGGGTGCTCTATATTTCTGTTTGCTACATCTGGCAACCCTACACTCCAGCTGCCTCCCCCACAGAGATATTCCCCCTCTCTGTCCAGCCTGGAGGAGAATTGCAGCCCAGTTTTTGGTACAGGGGCTCACTCCAAACCCCATAAACATGAGCTCAAGCTTCTCCACACCACAATGGCAGATGGCTCATCCAGCCAAGGGAAATGGGCTGCACCCTCCAGAGCCTCCATGCTTCCCCCAGCATGTTCCTTTTGAAGTCCAGGCAGATTGGTCAGAGGCCAGAAAGGGGGTTCACAGGGTACGGGATTATAGAGGCCTACTGCCTGATGAATAAATGTTTACAATAACCACATTCCCTCCTTGACTAGCTGGGGAGTTTCCATCAGAGCTGCGTTGCCATTAGGCAAGCTGTTTGCTTTTTTGTTAGAACTAAATTATTGGTGCATTGCTGCTGCAAACAGAAAACATCTGTGGAGAGCCCACAAACAGGAAACTTTGGAGGGGAAAGGGGGAAAAACTCACATTGCCTGCTGACCCTCTTTATGCATGTTTGAAAAGGAAGAATGTAAGTTAAATCAACAACCTTAAGTACAAGTATAAGCTAGGATCAGAGCGTGACAAAGACTGAGTGGCACTGAGCAGGGTTTTGTGCCATAGTTCCTTTTTTCTCTAGGCGGGCACGTTGAAGCCGCTAACCAGCGGCTTCTGCTAGCTCTGATTTCCCAAGGAAGGTGTTAGCTGCCTAAATAATCTTCCTGTTGTACCTGATACGCAGGTGCAGCTACGGCGGAGGGATGCCATTGTAAATTATAGATGGTCTGTTTCAATGGAGCTTCCAAACGCATATCATTCTGAGTCACTGCCAACTAGAGTAAAGCAAGAAAAAGAATATTCATGAGAAGTTTCCCACAGAGGAAGCCTTTGACCTTCACATGTATAGGTGATGGGGATGCCTTTCAGTGTTCTGCTGTCCTCTGTGCTAGAAGGTTGAGAACTTTTTTAAGAATTGACGTATGCTGGTTTAGAAACAATGAGGTCCAGGAACAGAAGAGATATGGCTAGAGAAGGGAAACGGGTAAAAAATTTACTCTCCATCTTTTCCCTGAGAGAAGGAAGAGGAGGAGGTGGAGGAAGGACGAGATGTAGCGGGAGGGAAGGGAGAAAGGGAGAAGCAGAGAGAGACACAGCCGTATTCCTTGGTTCAGAGCCAGCTTGCATACTTCTCAGGATTTATATGCCTAGGGGGCTGTATAACTCATCCAGAGGATCTGGTCCTCTGTGATTTCTTTAATGACCTAGATTAAGGAAAAAGTTAATTCAACTTGATTAAATTACCAGTGGAATATAAAGGTTAGAAACAAGAGTAACCCCAAGTAATCTTAGGAATGTGTCCCAGATAGGTGGTGAGGATAATTTGAGGTTATGGCTTCTGCTTGGCAGTGAAATAGAAAAAAAGAAAAAAAAACTTGGAAATGAACAGTTAGCACAGAAACAATAGTAAAACAAGGAACAAAATGGTAATGAGTACATACCTATAATAATTAAGTGTAAATGGACTAAATGCTCCAATAAAGACACAGGGTGACTGAATGGATAAAAAAGCAAGACTCGTCTATATGCTGCCTACAAGAGGTACGTTGGGCTTTAGGTACGTTGGACCTAAAGACACATGCAGACTGAAAATGAAAGGATGGGGGGACACCTGGGTGGCTCAGTTTAGTGTACAACTCTTGATTTCAGCTCAGGACATGATCCCAGGGTCATGGGTTTGAGCCCCATGTTCAGCGGGGAGTCTGCTGGAGATTCTCTCTCTCCCTCTCCCTCTGCTCCTACCCCCACTCTCCCTTTCTCTCAAATAAATAAATAATTAAAAAACAATAAAGTGAAGGGATGGAAAAACATTTACCATCCAAATGGAAGTAAAAAGAAAGCTGGGGTAGCAATACTTACATCAGACTAATAGACTTTAAAACAAAGACCGTAACAAGAGACAAAGAAGGACACTACAATCTGATAAAGGGAACAACCCAATAGGAGGATATACCAATTATAAATATCTATGCACCCAACATGGGGGCACCTGAATGCATAAAGCAATTATTAACAGACATAAAGGAAGAAATTGATAATAATACAAAATAGTAGAGGACTTTAACACTCCACTTACATGATGATAGATCATTGAGACAGAAAATCAGCAAGAAAAGATTTGCTCTGAATGACCCATCAGACCAATGGACTAACAAATATATATAGAATATTCCATCCCAAAACAGCAGAATACAGCTTATTTTCAAGTGCACATGGAATATTCTCTAGGATAGATCACATGTTAGTCCACAAAACTAGTCTCAGTAAGTTAAAAAATACTAAAATTGCATCATGCATTTTTTTTTTTACCACAATGGAATGAAACTAGAAATCAGTCACAAGAAAAAATCTGGAAAGAACACAGATACATGGGGGCTAAGTAACATGCTACAAAACAATGAATGGGTCAACCAAGAAGTCAAAGAGGAAATCAAAACATACATGGAGACAAATGAAAATGAAAACACAGGAGTCCAATATCGGCTGCAGCAGAAGCTGTTCTGAGAGGGAAGTTTACAGCAATCCAGGCCTACCTCAAGAAGCAAGAAAATCTGAAATGACCCAACCTAACACCTAGAGAAGCTTAGAAAAGAAGAACAAACAAAGCCCAAAGCCAGTGGAAGGAAGGAAACCATAAAGATCAGAACAGAAATAAATGAAGAAGAAAAAAAAGACAGTGGACCGTTAGCAATTCTGATATAAAGAGCAAAGGGTGAGATTTAGCCAAGGCATATGTCCACAGTCTTGCCATATCATTTGATTGATTAACCTGTGATCGGCAAAAATCAGTACATTAGAGTCCCCTGAGGAATATGTGAAAAAAGGGAAAGAAAAGAGCAGTAATTCCGGGCTCCACTCTCAAGTTGCAGTTGTGAAGGTAAATCTGGTGCAAGCAGTCCAGCAAGCCTCCTTCAAGAAACAATATTTACAGTGTGTCTGGCTAATTTTTGTCTCCAGGTTATCACGGAAGGCACTCTTCCTGGCTCCTGGCTCAAAGGAAAGCGAACCAATATGGTGTTTAAAAGTAGGAGCTTGGAAGGCACCTGGGTGGCTGTCGGTTAAGTGTCTGACTTTTGCTCAGGTCATGATCCCAGGGTCCTGGGATCGAGTTACTCGTCAGGCTCCTGGCTCAGTAGGGATCAGGCTCCTGGCTCAGTAGGGAGTCTGCTTGTCCCTCTGCCCCTCCCCTGGCTTGTACTCTCAAATCAATAAATACAATCTTTGAACAAACAAACTGAAAAGAGTAGGAGCTTGGGAGTCAGCCAAATTTCAGCTCCATTTCCAGAGTCTGACTTGTTCGATGGTATCTCTGGTACTTACCCGCTTCACCCCTCAGTCTGTTCATCTATAAATTCGGGATGTTATAATACATGCTACAGTACATTCTCCTCAGGAGATTACAAGGATAAAATAAGATGCTTTATGAAAGGATTTAGCAGAGTCCTTAGCCAAACAAATGTGAGCTGCTGCCCTCACTGTTACCACTATTATCATCGTCACCATGACTGCCACCATCAGTAATAATTTGTCTTTTTATTAGAGACATGGGGTGTGCCATGCAGTGAGCTTGTAATTTTTAATTTAATTTAGTTTTAATTTTATGTTGTTTTCATAATCAATGTACAGGGAAGATTATTCTTCCCATCCTACATATGACTACACGGAAGTTATATACCCTGATTCACGTCATTCAAGTAGGCCTGGAAGAGCTGTAACTCCCCTGTTGGTGGGAATGTACAAGGGTGCAGCTGAGGAACAGAAGTTCCTCAAAAAATTAAAAATAGAACTACCAGGAGTGGGCCACTGTGTCATATGATAGTTCTATTTTTAATTTTTTGAGGGACCTCCATACTGTTTTCCACAGTGGATGTATGTACCCATTTACACTCCCACTGATAGTGCACAAGGGTTCCCCTTTCTCCACATCCTTGCCAACATTTGTTATTTCTTGTCTTTTTGATGAGAGCCATCTAACAGGCATGAGGTGCTATCTCACTGTGGTTTAGATTTGTATCTCCCCGATGGCTAGTGGTGTTGAACACTCTTTCATGTAACTGTTGGCCATTTGTATGCCTTTAGAAAAATGTCTATTCACTTCCTTTACCCATTTTTAAATCTGGTTCTTTTTTTTTTTTTTTTTTTTGCCATTCAGTTGTATGAGCTCATTTTTTTAGTCTCTTGCCAGAATGATGATGGGTATAACAACATCAGTGTTTTAAATGAAAGAAACTTCCATAATGTCTTATGAGATTCAGCATCAATTCAAGTTTTTATTGGTCAGTTGTATTTCTTCTGACTTGTCTGTTAATTTTTTCTTCTATGTTCTTGCCTTTTACTGATTTATATGTATTTATTTTATTCTGATATTTTATGTATTTCTTTCTTCAGTTCTTTCACTGCTTTTAATTTTTGTTTTATTTTAATTAAATTCAATTAACCAACATAGAGTACATCATTAGTTTCAGATGTAGAGTTCAGATGTAGAGTTCAGTTATTCATCAGTTGCATATAACACCCAGTGCTCATTACATCATGTGCCCTCCTTAATGCCCATCACCCAATTACCCTATCCCCCACCCCCGCCCCTCCAGCAACCCTCAGTTTGTTTCCTATAGTTCAGAGTTTCTCATGGTTTGTCTCCCTCTCTTATTTCTTCCCATTCAGTTTTCCTTCCCTTCACCTATGATCTTCTGGCTGTTTCTTATATTCCACATATGAGTTTCACTGCTTTTTAAAGTTCATTTATGATTTACTTTTCATTAAGGAATTTAAATTATCAGCCCATTTAATAGCTACTGAGATTTTATATCTTTCTAACACCTAAATTTAAAGAAATTATAAATTTTTTCTAATATTTCCCTAGTTTTATATTTTAGCTCTTGAATCCATAAAGAATTTGTATTTGTGTATAGTTCTTGATACAAATTTTATTTTATTTTATTTTTAAATATTGATAATTTTCTTTCTTTCTTTTTTAAAGATTTTATTTATTTATTTGACAGAGAGAAACAGCCAGTGAGAGAGGGAACACAAGCAGGGAGAGTGGGAGAGGAAGAAGCAGGCTTCCCAGTGGAGCAGGGAGCCTGATGTGGGGCTCGATCCCAGGACTCTGGGATCACTCCCTGAGCTGAAGGCAGACGCTTAACAACTGAGCCACCCAGGCGCCCCATAGAAAATTGATGATTTTCTCAACACCATTTTTAAATAGAATTTCCTTACCCTTGAAGTGAAATACTACATTTATTTTAATCCAAATTCTTTTATATATATGGATTTCTATTCCTTGCCATTGAGCTTGTCTATTCTTATGCCATTTCTACACTATTTTAATATCTGTAAGTTTAATTTTTAAGTTAATTCTAAGTTTTAAAAATGTCAGAAAAGGTAAGTCTTCCCCTCTATTATTTTTTTTAAAAGAAAGTTTTCTTAGATATTCTAATTTCTTTTCTTTCTTTCTTTTTTTAAAAAAGATTTTATTTATTTATTTGACAGAGAGAGACAGCGAGAAGGGAAATACAAGCAAGGGGAGTGTGAGAAGGAGAAGCAGGCTTCCCGCTGCCGAACAGGGAGCCAGATGCAGGGCTTGATCCCAGGACCCTGGGATCATGACCTGAGCCGAAGGCAGACGCTTAACAGCTGAGCCACCCAGGCGCCCCTCTAATTTTTTTTCTTCTCCAGATAAATTTTAGAATTGTCTCATTAAGGTTTTTTTAACCTTTGAGGTTATTATTGAGACTGAGTTGAATTTGTAATTTTATTTTGGGAAAATTGGTTTCTTAAATCCCATCCAGGAAAATGATATGTTAGTTTACTTAAATTTTCTTTTTTTATATTTCAGTTAGGTTTTATAGTTTTCCTCTGATAGGTTCTTGTATATTTCTTGTTAGGCTTACTGATAGTAGTTTAATAAGGTTTTTCTGCCATTATGATTGAGATTTTAAAAATCTATTATACTTTATATTCTTTTCTGTTATTAGAAGGAGCACTACTAAAATTCGAGTATTGTTATAGTACGTGGTCACTTTTTTGAGCTCATTCATTTGTTCTAATACTTAGTTAACATCTTGTGTTATAATTATAACATTTACGTATAATTATTGAGCACCTGTTCCATGTCACGTTTTGGAGGTATGGCCAGGTCTGTGCCGGAAGAGACTTTGCATTCTGGTGGAGGAAGATGAATCACAAACAAGGAACCAAATACATAAGCACAGTAATTTTAGTGCTATGCTGGAAATAAAAGAAAACAGTGTAACAGTGTCCTACTCCAAGAAGGCTTCCCTTCTTGTCACCAAGGAAGGCTTCCCTGAGGTGGTGCTCAAGACCAGAGACTCAGTTTATGAAGAGCTCTCCAGGCAAAGTAAACAACAAACACAAAGTCCTTAAAGCTGGAAGAACCTTGGTAGTCGAGAAAACAGAAAGTGAATCTAAGTGGCTATGCATAGTGAGTGAGGTGGGAGTTCAGAGGTAGATAGGAGCCAAAATAATAAGATTTTAGGGCTGCCTGGGTGGCTCAGTTAATCAAGCATCTGCCTTCTGCTCAGGTTATGATCCCAGGGTCCTGGGTTGGAGTCCTGCATTGGGCTCCCTGCTCAGTGGGGAGCCTGCTCCCTCTCCCTCTGCTGCTCCCCCTGCTTGTGCTCTCTCTCTCTCTCTCTCTCTCCCCCCACCCCGTGTCAAATAAATAAATAAAATCTTTTTTTTAAGAAAAGAGAATTTTAGGCCACGGCAAGGAGTTCAAATGTTATTCTAAATGCAAGTTAAGAGTTATTAAAATGGAGAGCCATTAAAAGGTCAGGATAGTGAAACAGTCTGATTTATGTTTTAAAACAACTGCTCAGACTATGTGGAGGAAAAGCTTCCAGTGAACAAGAGAGAAGTAGGAGGAGGTTGTATGTATGAGTTGAGAGATGATGGTGGCTTGACTGGTTTGGCAGCAGTGGATGGAGAGAAATGGACACAATCAAGACACACTACGAAGTAGAATAAACCAGACTCACTTTGGATTTAATGGATAACGTTACTAGGTTTTTGGCTTGAGTACCTGGGTGGATTGTGCCGTTTACTGAGATAACAAACACTGGAGAATAGTGGTCTGTATAGTGGAGAGAGACGATTAAGGGTTCTGTTTGGGAAATGTTTATTTTGAAATACATAGTTGACAGCCAAATGAATATGTCAAGTAGATAGTTACATGGATGAGTCTGGAGCTCAGGGGAATGTCAGTCCGAGGAATATCAACTTGGAATTCAGAAGCATATAGATGGAACTTAAAGCCATGGGACCAGATGAAATAATATAGGGAGAAAATATAATGAGAGAAGAAAAGAACCCACTATCAGACTCTTGGTCATTGTGGCATTAAGATATTAGTTACTGGAAGAGGAGACAGCAAAGGAGCCTGAAAAGGTGAGAGAGGAGGAATAGCAGCAGAGAGATGGGACAGAGGCCAAGAGAGGTTGGAATTTTAAGGAGGGATCTCCATCAAGAACTCTATCAAGAGCTGTTAAGGGATTAGAGGAGAGGAAGCATAGTTGAAAACCTTAACAAAAAGAGTTTTCAGTGGAATGTCTGGTGAAAGCCTGGTTGGAGTGGCTTAAATGATAATGGAAGATGAGGAGTGGAGACAGCTAGAGTAGATATTTAACTCCTCAGGGAAGTTTTGATGTAGAGGGATCAAGAAATGCAATGGTATTTTAAAGGGCATAGGGAATCAAGGGATGATCTGCGGTTATTCAAAAGATTTCAGCTATCAGCTTCTTTGTCTGTTCAAGTAAATAATCCAGTAGAAAGGAGGTAATCAAAGATTCAGGAAGGAGAGAAGAAAAAATGCAAATGAGCAAAATTCTTGAGCAAAGAGAAGTAAAACCCAGAGCTTGAGTGGAAGGACTTACCTTTGATGGGAGCAGAGACACATCTACTGGAACAGGAGAGAAATTAGAAAATATGGCTACCTCTATAAATGTTTATAGATTTTGCTGTGGTGACATGGAGAAGTTCCTGTCTGGATCTAAAAAGGGAACTAATATTAATTGATCATTTCCAGGTAAATGATCTAAATATCTGGAAATAATTATAGGATTGCCTCTTTTATAAATAGATGTCTTACTACTTTGACTACGACCTCCAGTATAGTATAAAAAGACAAAGACAGTAAGCATCCTCATATTTCATTTGCTTTAAAGGAATAATTATACCACGTGACTACTAAATATGATATTTTTGCTAATAGGTTTCTGGTAGATGCGGTAAAGCAGGTAAAGGATATTTACATCTCCAAGATTGAATCATATTTACTTGGGATGGTTCATTTTGGCATAAACTCTACATGATGATACATCATTTTCTTCTGATGTACTTCTCCATTTGAGTTGCTAATATCTTATTTATCTTTTAAAAAATCTATATTCATAAGTGAAATCGGCATGGAGTGTTTTTATATATATGCTAGCATAGGTAGATTTTGGTTTCCTGGCTATGCTAATTCTATAAAATGGCTAGAAGCTTTTCCATATTTTTCAAAGCTCCAGAACATTTTTTCAAGAAAGTGAAATGCTTTGTTATGGAAAAAAACTTCTTCTAACTATTGTGTCTGGTGATTTTTTTTTTTAAGAAAGAGGTTATCGGAATACATCTTTAGTTTCTATTATTATTAGTCTGTTCAGGATTTTTGCTTCCTTTGTAGCCAGTTTGGATCATTTTCTTTTCTTAAAAAGTACTCATTTCATCATAATTTTTAAATGTGTTTTAAAGAATTATACATACTATGATATAATTATTTATTTATTTTTATTTTATTTTTTTTTAATTTTTTTTAAAATTATATATGTTAGTCACCATACAGTACATCCCTAGTTTTTGATGTAAAGTTCGATGATTCATTAGTTGCTTATAACACCCAGTGCACCATGCAATATGTGCCCTCCTTACTACCCATCACCAGTCTATCCCATTCCCCCACCCCCCTCCCCTCTGAGGCCCTCAGTTTGTTTCTCATAGTCCATAGTCTGTCATGTTTCATTCCCCCTTCTGATTACCCCCCCCTTTCTTTATCCCTTTCTTCCCCTACCGATCTTCCTAGTTCTTATGTTCCATAGATGAGAGACCATATGATAATTGTCTTTCTCTGCTTGACTTACTTCACTTAGCATTATCTCCTCCAGTGCCGTCCATGTTGCAGCAAATGTTGAGAAATCGTTCTTTTTGATAGCTGAGTAATATTCCATTGTATATATATGGACAACTTCTTAATCCAGTCATCTGTTGATATTTATTTTTAAATTTATTTGTCGGAGACAGACAGCCAGCGAGAGAGAGAACACAAGCAGGGGGAGTGGGAAGGAAGAAGCAGGCTCTCAATGGAGGAGCCCGATGTGGGGCTTGATCCCAGAATGCTGGGATCACTCCCTGAGCTGAAGGCAGACGCTTAACGACTGAGCCACTCAGGCGCCCCATGATACAATTTTTTAAATCTTTGTATCTGAGGTCATGTCCCCTGTTTCATCTCCACTGTGGTTTATTGGTGTCTTCTTTCATTTTTCCCTTGGTGAGATTTGCCAAAATGTTACTGTCAAGTACGTTTTTATTTTGTTGAACAATTCTACCTTGTAAATTTGAGGTTTAAAAAAAAAATCATTTATTTTCGCCTTTATAACTAATCTTTTCCTTCTTTGAGTTGGTTATGTTCTTTTGCTACTTCCTCGCACCAAATTCTAGTTGATGTATTTTCATTTTTCCTAGTTTTCTAGTGCATGCATGAAAAGCTGTACATTTTCCACTGAATACCAGTTGGACCATCTCCCACAGATCTTGACATCTTCTTTTAAATCAATCATTAAAGCAAAGAGCCTATAATTTTAACTTATATTACCTCTTTGGGACTTATTTTGAAGGTTGATTTTGATTTTCAAGTTGGTATCTTTTCTTTTTGTCATTCTTTTGTTATTCATTTCTAATGTTATTGTGTTATGTCCAGAGAAGACAGATTTTGGTATTTAAAAATTTTCAAGGGGGGGCGCCTGGGTGGCACAGCGGTTGAGCGTCTGCCTTCGGCTCAGGGCGTGATCCTGGCGTTCTGGGATCGAGCCCCACATCAGGCTCTTCTGCTATGAGCCTGCTTCTTCCTCTCCCACTCCCCCTGCTTGTGTTCCCTCTCTCGCTGGCTGTCTCTATCTCTGTCAAATAAATAAATAAAATCTTTAAAAAAAAAAAAAATTTCAAGATTGTCATTCGGGTTTAATAGACAATCAATTTTTAAAATGTGTTTCACCTATATTATAAAGCATTTTAAATTCATTTTGAATATCCAAACTTTACATATTTTTTAAATTAGTTTAAGTTTAATTCAAATATATGTTCTCACATTTCTAAGGATTTTACAATAACCTTTAAAATTGCATAATTTAACTCATTGTAGAAAATTATAAATAATAAGAAAAAAAAACCATTCAGAGCCCTGTGCGCCTAGAGATAAATATTAATATTTTGGCATTAATTTTCAAAACTTTTAGATTTCTTACATAGTAAAGATAATGTTATACACATACAATTGTATCCTGAATTTTTTCCTTATTTAGTCTCAATATTTCTGCATGTCAAATAATTCTTCATAAGTACCATTTTAATAACTAAATATTTTGTGATAAGAATCTACTATGATTATAAAGATGTTTCACATATTTTTCTATTATAAATAGTTATGTAGAAAATATCTTTATAATAAATCTTTTCTACATTCAAGATTATAGGATGAGTTTGTAAAGGAGAAGTTAAATCAGAAAGTATGAACATTTTTGAGGCTTTTGTAGTTAAAAGCCTTTTTATATGAACAGAAGAAATCTGTGCTTTCCATATAAAGTCAGACCACTAAATATCATCATCTTTGGCTCTTTGCTATCTCTGTCTTCCTCAGTCTGCCTCCACTGCTTTAATATCTAGAGAAGAATTCATAGTTTGTATATTTTTCCAGACCTTTCTGCATGTGTTTACATATAGGTCAGCATGCCAGTTGAACATTTGTGTGTGTGAGAATATATGCATTCATAAATGCATAATGCACATTAAGCATACACATTTTTTACATAATTTGGAGATTGTGTGTATATATGTGTGTATGTATGCTTTTTAAAGTTTAAGAAAAGTATGTGCTAGTTCAAGTAAAAAACTCACATTTTCAGGTGCCTAGTGATTGAAAATATACCCTCACAGTATGAACTCCTGTCATTTTATCACTCACGTTTTGTAAGAGATTTAATGAAATAGTAAATTTCTCTGACCTCTCCTTCATTGTGTCTTAAATAATTGTCAAGATCCTAGTTTCTGGGGCGCCTGGGTGGCTCAGTCGTTAAGCGTCTGCCTTCGGCTCAGGGCGTGATCCCAGGGTCCTGGGATTGAGCCCCGCATTGGGCTCCCTGCTCCACTGGGAAGCCTGCTTCTTCCTCTCCCACTCCCCTGCTTGTGTTCCGTCTCTCTCTGGCTGTCTCTCTCTCTGTGAAATAAATAAATAAAATCTTAAAAAAAAATGATCCTAGTTTCTTTCTTTATTAAGTTTGAGCACTTGTGAAAAGGCTTGCTAATCTTCCTTCAGTTGTCCTTTAATTAAGAAGCAGGAGAACTTGTTATAGAGGAGGAATCAGATCACTTAAGAGCTGGGCAGCTTTAAGAGCCTATACCTAGGACACAGGCATTCCTTAGATGTAAAGAAAATGGAAATTAAGAAATCTGCTAGGTGACTGATGATGGAATACTAAAAGGCATGTCTACTTTCTCCCTTTGGATTAATGTTTTTATTCTGTTTGGGGGTAACCCCCCACATAGCTAAATAATAGCTTGAGTAGCAAGTGTGACTCAGTCTGCATTAGGCTGCAAGTTATAGAAAACCTCAACTTCAACTGGACTGAATTCTAAAGAAGATAGATCATTTCCTCTAACAGGAATTTCTGAAGTAGCTTCACTGCGGAGTTGACTAATCCAATGGCTCATGACGTTGTTGAGAGCCCTTCCTTCTGCATCCATCCTCAGCCTGTGCACCATGTCCTCAGCTAGTTTTTTGCCCCTGGTATCCATGTGACCCGGTATGACTGCCACAGTTTCACGTGTCTCATGTATACATTGAAAAGGTCCAGCAATACACTCATTCTTACAGAGTTTTCAAGTAACAAAAACCATTTCCCAGAAAGCCCTTCGCTGAGTTTTGCTTTTGACTTATTGGCCTGCATCACATGCAGATCTAAATCACATGATTAACATAGACCAATCAGCAGCCACTGTTCCTTGAAGCAAAGTAGATTAAAGATCATGGATATTCAAACAAAATCAAGGTTCTGTAGGCAGGAAGAAATTGAGAGAAGGGAGCGAATATCAGATAGGCATCCATCTGTGCCTACAAAAATGTGCATATTGCCCTATTAATATTTAAAAATTAAGTAAACTACAGTGATATCCTAATAACCAATTAAATATTAAAATATAGGATATATTAATGTTAATTATATAACATATGTAGTCTATACTAAAATCTATTAAATAAACCTGCTCTTGATTTTAAGTCTAGATGATAAGCAAAGGTATATTATCTTTAGGAAAGTTCATTCTTACCAAATATTTATATATCTCCATTTAAGCAAAAAGGCATGTTCTTCTTCGGGTTTAAAAACTCAAGTCACACTTTAGATGTCAGAATTATCCTCCCTTACCAGAATTAATCACAATAACATGAGAATGTGGCCAGGTTGGAAAACAGTTACAATAAATCATGTCCTTTTATCTGTAACATTCTCTGCATCTTTAAAGATTGCAGGATGTTCACCTTAATAGTTAGAGATGTAGTTTTAAACCTCTTTTGATAAAGTTTTTCTTCCTCTAGTTTTCTGTGATAGCACCATAAATTTTTGATGATGACACCATTGTAAGCTACATTATATATAAGGCCATTAAGTAACCTAAAACGTTAATGAGTAAGACTTAAAGGCTTACTTGTGGAGAGGAAACAGTCTACCTCTAACAAAAGGCAGTGGGATGGTACATGGCTTGGAAAAGATTGAAGTGTATAATCCATCAAAGTGTTACCTTCTCCCTGAAGGCCTTTTAAAGGGAAAAATGATAAATTAAAACCTGAGGTATCCCAAACATGATAGGACCTGAATATTTGATTTAGTTTCAGATGATAGGAGGGGATGATGAGTGAGTCATAAATTTGAGAAATTTGACTACTGGGTAAAGGAATTTTGTATGAATTTTTCATATGGCCATGAATCATGATCATAGTAATGGTTTTTAGAGAATCAACATTGTTTGTGCCATATCTTTATCTACTTGTTGGTGGATGGTAGGATAGCTATTCTACTTTGTTTCATACTTAGGGAAACTTTTGCTCATTTCCAGCTTTTGACTCATTTTATTTTTTCCTCCTACTCCAAGTGTGGAAAGAAAACAGAGATCCTGATCTTTGGATTCAATAAAATTATGTGCATGCTCTCCGTGTATGCCAAATAGTGCTGTGAAATATCATAAATTACACTTACCGAGTTAACTGGGTGCTTTTCTCAGAGCAAATAATGTAGGGAGTAAAAGCATATAAGAAATCTCTTTTCTTTTTAGCAAAGGAATCTACTATTGAGTATTAAGTGGAGCACAAGGAGGAGATCCTGTGCTTCATTTCCCTCGTAGTTCAGGCTTCATACATTAACTGTTCAGTGCACGCTAGTATTGAATGAGGATAATTTAGGTGGTAAAGAAGGTACTCATTCTGCTCACATTTTGTGTGAATTTCTAGAGGTGACCACAGATCCGCTAAGCCAGGCATCTGTAAAGGGTCAGATAGTACGTATTTTAATCTTTGTGGGGCGTGTATTCTATCACAACCACTCAACTCAGCCATAAATAATATGTAAAAAACGAGTGTGGCTATGTTCCAATAAAACTTTATTTACAACAACAAGGGATGGGCAGGATTTGCCCAGGAGCCATAGTTTGCTGATTCCTTTACTCGGCTATAACAACCCAGACTGTTCTTTGGAGATCCTTTCAGATGTTCCTTCATAGCAACACTCTTTAAAGGAAGGTGTTAGAGCAGGTTTCATGGCAGAAATGAGGCAATTTCAAAATCATATAGAGAAAAGCTGTAGTAGGACAATATTGCCAATTTGAAAGGAAATTTTAATGGTATCTCTAGACAGTGAGGGCTTATAGGCCAGCAATGAAAATATCTGAGCATTCCTATGGCATGGGCTTTTCTCAAACTGATGAAATTAACTGGCATAGATTGGGAATGGAGAGAGGAGGGGCAAATTTCATGGCGGTAAACCCACTGGCTAAGAGCTGTTAATATCTGGCTATTGCAAAAGGGAAAAACATTTTTATAATCATCAAAGAGATAGATAGATGGATAGCCAGAAAGATAGATAGGTAGATCGATACCCAACATTTTTTAAAAGACACATTAGCTAAGTAATACTAATATTTTAAATTTCAATTTGTTTATTTTCTGTAGGAAAATTGAGTTGACTGATGACATGAAAACATGGTACAGTAGCTCTCAGTATCAGTACAGCAAATGGTGGGTTTCTCCAATCCCATGTGTAGTTAATGTACTTAGCGTCATGGGGAGACATGTCTTCCAGACAAAACAGCACAGAGCAGATGCAATGAATCATATTGTAAATTGGAAGTGTGGAAGTCAATGGGCTTTGGAGTCAGACAAATCTCAATTTGAATCCTGCCGTTCCACTTCTTACAGATGAGTGCCTTTGGCTGAAATAATTAACCTCCCACCGCCTCCAGTCCCTCATCTGTGAAGTAGGCATGATAACGGGATCAACATCACAGAGTTGTTGTTAAGATTCCGTGAAATTACTGCATGTGAAACTATTAGGACAGGGCCTGGCACAGAGTAAATACTCAGCAACCAGTAGTGATTGTGATTATTGATTAAGAAATCCAGATACTGCTACTAGATCTATCAGTGATTGCCTATGTGACCTAGGGTAAGTCATTTCTCTCACAGGGACTCTTCTGTATAATGAGGGACTATGTAATCCCTAAAGTGCTTTTGGAAGTCTAAAGCTTCTAAGAACATTTGGGCAAAGCCCCTGCTGATCCTCAGATCAAGTGGAACTAGACCATGAATAGGAGCATTGTGATTCAGTGGGGGTTCCTGCAAAGTACAAGGGTTCCCTGCACCACACAAGTTGGCCTCTGAGGACATACTATTCCCTAAGAATGTGTTGGCCTTCCCAGTCTCTACAATCTGTTGGTATTTACTCATGCATCTTTGTCCTCTTTTATTTGAATCTTGTTCCAAGTCAGACATATTTGGAAAGATGGGAGCTAAGCCATGAGGGAGGTTCAGAACTAATTGAGGACAGGACCCCAGCAATATAAGATCTCTCTCTAGCAAAATAAGATCTTTCTCTCTTATGACCTAGAAACCAGAGATGACGTGGCCACTAAATAATTAATGATCCCAGCTTCTGTAATGCAGGGACTTCGGAGCCAGGAGGATTTGGGCTCCAATCTAGGCCCTGAATTTACAAACTATGTGATCTTGGGCAAGTCACTTATCTTTATAGGGTAATTATAAAACAGGAGTGATAACCCCTATTTCATAGGATTGTTGCAAGGATTCATTGTGATTATTTTTATGCAAATCATTTACCACAGTACAGATCATAGTTCCTGGATTCTAAGTCATATTTTCTCATTCTGAAATTGGAATGTGTCTTAACAATTGATGTGCCTAATGTTTCTTTTTTGGTCTTTTGCATTTTTTTCTGAAAGATGTTTATAAATTGGTGGCACTTTAGAATCAAGAAGATTGTGCAATAAATAACCAATAAAATTAGCTTCTATCATTTTAATCTTTATGATGATTTTTGTTTCAGTTTTGTGTTTATACAAACAGTGTTGTCTTTTTGATATGGGGCATTGATATTGGAAGGTCAAAATGATAGGAAAAAAAGCCAATCACAAGTACAGACTTAATAAGTTAGCTCATACAGGTATCAATAATTTCCTCATATTCATCATCATCGGATTGCTCCTAAAGAATAAATCACTTGTTCTGGTTGTACTTGAGCAAAGGCACATTTTCAACAAATTCCATTCTCTCTTTCTTTGTAATACAGTACATTTCCCCTTAAGAAACCTTTGCCACCCTTTAGTTTGCGTGCAGTTAAACACAAAACACTCATTTGCATTCAGTATAATTTGTTTATTTGTTTATTTTTCGGTTGGTTACATAACACAAAGTAGACTTGGTCTCTCTTTACAGGTCAAATCTTGTTCCAAAAGTAAATTAATGATATTGTTCTAGCTTGGTTTTCTTCCTTGACCTAAGGTGACAGTTACATCACTTTCCAAGTATTACCATGACATCACTATCTGTATCGACTAATTACTTAGAACACTAGTACTTGTTAATCTCATTTAGACTTTCATTTACTTTTGCTTTATTTTTATCACCACCATTTATATCTAGAATTTTGTGCCTTGGTGGTAATGTCAGCCTATCACGCTATTTGTTCAAACTCTGTGAAATTACATTGTGCAGCATTAAATCAGGGCAAGAAATGAAATTGAAAATCATTTAAGTCAACTTCTGGTGTCTTGTTGGCACAGCTGAGGCTCCCTACTCTTTCTGTCCCTGGTCTGTAAGTCCCAGGACCGTGGAGGCAATCACTGCTTCCTCACTGAGGAATCAATGAAGTAGGAAACATCAAAGAGTGATTACCGTACTCATATCTTCATCTGCAAGGTATCCTCTCCAGCGACACCACCATCACTACCTGCATGTGTAACCTGGTCACAGATTACTTTAAAGAAAAAATCCTCTAAATTTTATTCATTGAAGTAGAATTTACATACAGTGAAATGTTTAGATCTTAAATATGCTGTCCAATCAGTTTTGATAAATTATATACACTTGTGTGGACACATTTCCATCAACCCAGGAAGTTCTCTTTGTCCCTGCCCAAGCAACCCTCCTCCCAGAAACGATTGCTAATGCTAATATTTAGTACTATATGATAGTTTTGTATAATCCAAAATTTCATATATCTGGAATCATATGGAATGCCTTTTTTGTATCTTGCTTCTTTCACTCAGCAGAATATTTTTGAGAATGACTCATGTTGCAGAATTAATGTTCATTCCTTTCTATTGCAGAGTAGTATTCTATTGTAGGAATCTACCTAGTTTACTAATCAATTCTATTGATGGACATCTGGGATGTTTCCACCTTGGTGCTATTATGGAAAAAGTTGCTATGAACATTTTCATATGGCTCTTGTTATACCTCTTTTTTCATATTTCTTGGATAAGTAGCTAGGAGTGGAATTGCTGGATCATAGAGTATATGTATGTTGAACATTTTAGGAAACTGCCAGTTACCTGAAATGGCCATTCCCTTTTTAAACCCCTACCAGTGATGTATGAGAATTCCAATTGTTCTGATATTTGACATTGTCAATATTTTGCAGTTTAGCCATTACAGTAAGTGTGTATTTCAATGTGATTTGAATTTGCTTTTCCTGGATGACAGATAATGTCAACACTTTTTCTTATGTGTGTTGGGCATTTGCATATCTTCTTTACACAAAAAATGTAAACAAAAATATGTGAGTCGTCTTTCCAAATCTTTTGTCCATTTCTGATTGCATCGTTTGTCTTATTATGAAGTTGTAAGAGTTCTTCATATAGTCTGGATAGAAACCCTTTTTCAGATATACTTGTGAATATTTTCATCTAATATGCAACTTGTCTATTTTCTCAATGGTGTTTTAGGAGCACAGTTCCTTTCACTTTTTAAAAATCAGCCAAAGTCCATAGTTTATGTAAAGTTCACTCTTTGTGTTGTCCATTCACTGGGTTTTGACAAATGTATAATGACATATATCCACCATTATAGTGTCATACGGAACAGTTTTACTGATTTTAAAAAAATCCCTCATGCTTCACCTCCTTCATGCTTCACCTCCCTCCTTCTAAAACCCTGATAATCACTAATCTTTTTACAAGATTACAAGATTTCACAATCTTTTTGCAAAACTTTGTCTCCATAGTTTTGCCTTTTCCATTATCTCCTATGGTGGAATCATCGAATATACAGCCTTTTCTTTTTCACAACTCCTTTTTGAAACATATATTATCTTCTGCATTCTAAGTAGAAATCGATATTTAATTGATTTTTAATTGTCCTTTTTTATGGAAAGTTTGTTGATAAAAACATGAAACTTATCCGTAATTTTTTTTAAATTGGCATTTTGAATGTGGGGGAGGAAGAGTGCAGGAGGAAGAAAAGTAACTGGCCTTAAATTAACACTCATCATGCAAATCATCAGTCAAGCAAATCCTAAGAAGGCAAAAGAGCCTTGCTACTAAGATTCCATCTCTAAAATCCAGCATAGATTTGAATCTTGGATCTTCTACTTACTAGACATGTGACTTCAGCCAACTTTTTAGCTTCTCAAGGTCAGTCTCTTCATTTTATCATGAGGATAATAATAACATGAAATAAGGTTAAGTGAGAAAATAAATGGGAATAGCTTAGCAGCCGTATAGTTACTTCTTAAGGAAAGCTAGTGATTATTGTTAGAATCATAGACCATCCCGAGCTCATCAGAAATGCACTCAGAGTAAACACTCAGAACAGCATTGGAGACTCCACCTCTGGAGGTTTGGGTAACATCTTCCCTCAAAGGTGAGATTTATCAGGTCTTGAGCTAGGTTTTCCTCAACTAGGGAATTTCTTCCGGTCTCCAAACAGTGCAGGGAAACAGAATGAAAGTGATGGGAAATTGATGGCATTCAGGGTGGTAGAGGAGGGTCTTGACGCACCTAGGTTTTGACTGTGCCTGTGTGGGCATGCTGGTATTGGTGCACTCAGTTGGCTCTGTCCACTGCTGCTTCCAATAAAACTTTTGGAGTGGGGGAAGGCATAGGTGCTCCCAAGAAAGAGGTCTTCTTTGTTAGAAGTAGTTTTTTTTTTTTTTTTAGAATCCACTAAAGGATCATTTTGTTTGGGGGCCTGGTTTGAACTTGTTTGGCACCGTCTACAACTGTTGAGGTTTAAGTATTTTGGAAATTCATTGTGAGTACCTCTAAGGAACTTTCTTGATCATCCATTTTTGCTTGGACTGCTACTAATATTTAAAGATATTTCAAAGGTCATAAATATGGTGTATTTTAATTTTTTTCTGGTTCTATAACTTTATTTTTAATAATTTCTTATTATGTTATGTTAATCACCATATAGTACTTCATTAGTTTTTGATGTAGTAGTGTTCCATGATTCATTGTCTGCATATAACACCCAGTGCTCATTGCAATACATGCCCTCCTTGATACCCATCACCGGGCTAACCCCTCCCCCTACCCCACTCCCCTCTGAAACCCTCAGTTTGTTTCCCCGGAGTCCATAGTCTTTCATGGTTCATCTCCTGCTCTGATTTCCCCCCCTTCATTTTTCCCTTCCTTCTCCTAATATCCTCCATGCTATTCCTTATGCATTATTAAAATGGTCTAAAAGTAAATATACATGCTCATCCTAGAGAGCACCATTCCTAAATTTGTAGGATTTGGCCTGTAATATAAGGCAGTTTTTACCTTCAAATTGCAGGGAAGAGGCTGAAAGAATGTACCTCTCACTTGTTATCTACAACTTCAGTCTCTAAATTCTTTTGATAAAACATGACCAACTTTTTAATAATAGGTCATACTCATTATAAACTTATTTACTGATAAACTATAAATTATTTAATGTACTACCAAACTATGTAATAGTACAGCGTATACTTCTAATCTGTTGGCACCAATGTATTGCATATTTAGAAAATACACAAAGTACATAATAAAAAGGATGAGATATAAGTGAAATAAATGCTATTTAATATTAATTAATGTATTAATGTAAAAATAGCCATCTTCTTCTCCCTAAACATAAAATCAATAATAATTTAGAGAGAGCAATGTCATTGACTATGCTTCATTATTTTTGAGATTTAAAAAAGTTTTGGTTTAGTTCTTAGTGATAAAGATCATCAGTGGGGTTGTTTTACTTTAATTTTCTAGTTCCTGTCATAGTGAAAATAATTCCCAAAAGATTTGTAGAACAAAATGTAATAAACATATTATTGGCTGACATTATTGAATCATGATACACATATGGATTCACCAAGTATGTAGAAATTTTTATTGAAATTTGACCATCAAATGTCTAATCATTTTTTATATTAAGTAATAAGAAGGTTTAGTTGAAATTCTTCAGTTGAGTGATAAAAAAAATAGATTTTATTTATTTATTTGACAGAGAATGTGAGCACAAGCAGGGGGAGTTGCAGAGTGAAAGGGAGAAGCAGGCTCCCCACTGAGTAGGGAGTCCGATGTGGGGCTCCACGTGGGGCTCGATCCCAGGACCCTGGGATCATGACCTGAGCCAAAGGCAGGTGCTTAACCAACTGACCCACTCAGGCACCTCGAGTTCCGTGATTTTTACAATACTTTTGAAAAATATGGCAAGAATGAAATAGAATACTTAGAATAAGTATAAAAAATATGGGAAAGTATTGGGTGAATTCAAGCACAGAAGATAAATTCTGTAGAGACAGCAGGAAGGAGTGGCCGTGTGTTTCCTGTGCAAACATTAAAAGTAAATAATTTTAAGTGTACCGATACTCAAATTTTTAAGGAAACTTTGTTCACATCTGTTTTCAGCCAGAAATCACTTAACAGTGAAAACATTTCCAACCATTCATTTTCAAAATGCTCTTTCCATATATGGCCTGAGTTTCTTTTGAGAAGCAGTCATTTTGTCACCAGTCATTAAAATATCAAATTGTACATTGAAAGGACAAATTGAATATGTGGCTGGTGAAGAGTTTATGCTGGGAGGCCAAACAAAAGAGCTGTACTTCCAGTCCTCTCTTCATACTGGACCATCTCTGTCACTCTCCTAATTCATTTCTCATGGTCGCTGAGATATATAGTCTGTTTCACAGTAGTTACTTTTAAGGAGTATTTAGGTAGAATTGGTCCCTGTTAGGAGGAGATTCTTGGTGTCATATTTGTTATCTTGAAAGCTGGTCCTCTCCATGAGGCTCTTAATATTTTTTGAAAACTTGATGCTGTTTCAACTGAAAAATTGGCAAAACTATTTAAAAAAAAAGTTGAAGGGAGTTAAGAAATTGAAAAGTAATTGCAAACAATAGAGGGTAATTGTGACTCTTAGTTGTTCTGTATCAGTTAAATTTTTGTGCTCTTTCCCCTGTGTACATGGAGGTTCTATTTTTCTCCAATGAAACTTTTTTTTTTTTTAAAAGATTTTATGCTCGAAGTAGGAGAAATATCAGTTCCTCCATTATTGTACTTGAATCATTGATGTTATCTTTAAAATTCTGTCTCTTTACAAAATGGCTATTTGTCTATTTCATTAGGGTTAGCTTAGTTCAAACACTTTATATGGTTCAGAAATCCACCTACCCAGACCAAAGTAAACACTGCATGTGAGACATTGGACTGACCAAATGAAGATGCTGGTATTAATCCATATGATAAATATTAGTAAGGCTTAATTTCTTTTTTATTTTTATATAAAATAAACATAAATGGAAGTTCTAATGTTTTCTGGAATTTTCTTCTCTCTCCTTGAATGGATCACCTTGCACACTCCCTGGAGCCATTCACTCCCAGGTGTGGAGATCACCAGGGTAGATCACTACTCCACTGAGAAATGAGAAGTGCACCTCATTTCTGAAACATAGGTCTCCCTGTTGAACTTGACCACACCCCCACTGCTTGGCCCCTTCCATTAAGAATATTCCTATTGACGCTTCATAAAGTTTTGGTTCCAAATCAAGAGTCTAGTTTCATGAAATCATATTTATAATGTTAATCTAATTTCTTTTTGTCCATAATAGTGAAAATTTTAGCAAAGGAGAGAGTTGAGCTCCAACATGTGCTGGGAGGAATCAGAGGGTTGAATGATATCAATGAAGTTTGGCAGGGATGGATGTGTGTGTGTGTGTGTGTGTGCGTGTTTGTGTGTGTGTGTGTGTGTGTGTGTGACTTGATGTATATATCTAGTACTTTTTTCCAGTGAGATTCTGTGGAGCAAACAAAAAACATTAAAGGACTTTTGTTTCCTTGTTTAAACACACACACACACACACTCTGAGGAAAGGGTTTAGAAATAGTCTCCTCATTACATAATTATGTCGCTCTTTTTCTTAAATCAGGAGAAGCATGGAAAACAAATTCCATATAACCAAAGAAACTATCCTTTGCAGTGTAAATTAATGGTTAGAGTAACGGTGTAGTTTTATGTTTCAGCTATGGTTTATTTGGTCTTCAGAGATGCAGAGTCTTTGTGTACTAGTCTGGGTTCTTTACAAAGAAAATTATTCCAAAGAGTTCATGCCAACAATCTAAGAAAGGAAGTACTGTTATAACCAAGACCATTCCTTATCAGTATAAAAGTAGGTGACTTAGACATCTTTATGTTTCAAAGGAACTGTTTCTTCCAGATGAAGAAAATGAGTCCCAGAGGGATGAGGTAATTCCCTCTGGCTCACAGAGTTTGCTAATGGCAGATGGGACCGGACAAGGTCTCTTGACTTCAGATCAGTGAGTTTTCTAAAGAATGTTCCACTAATTTTGTGTTGTTTGTTTTGGTAATTATGTATGTATGTATGTATGTATGTATGTATTCATTTATTTAAGTAATCTCTACACCCAACGCAGGGCTCAAAGTCATGACCCCGAGACCAAGAGCTGCACACTCTTCCAACTGAGCCAGCCAGGAACTCCTAATGCTTATTTAGACAGGAAATATAGACATCAGCTACATTTTGGGCTAATTGGAAGCATGTACAGGTATATAATTAGAATGAAGTAAAGAGGAGTATCTCTGGCAGGACCAAGCCCAAGGAGCTGTCCACGACTATCTAGTCCTACTAGAAAGAGTTTCCAAAGCAGTGATAATGACCAGAAAGAAACTAATTCATATACGCAACACAAGATAACATCCCAGAAATATGGACAGGGAACTGAAGTGCTTTGTTTTCTTGGAATGTCCAGGGTCTGATCTGTTTTGGATTAACAATGTTACTGGAGTTAGCTGCAAAGGCAAAAGGTGATAAAAAACAGATGGTTTTGCCCTCACTATGTTCTAGACACATTCTCTTAGGGTTTCCTTCTCTCTCTCTCTCTCTTTTTTTTTTTTTTTTTTTTTTTGGGAGAGGGAGAGAGAGAACTGGGGGGGAGGGGCAGAGGGAGAAGGAAAGAGAGAATCTTAAGTAGGCTCCATGCACAGTTCAGAGCCTGACTCAGGGCTCAATCTCAAGACCCTGAGATCAAGAGTCTAATGCTTAACCGACTAAGCCACCCAAGTGCCCCTAGGGTTTCCTTCTAATATAAGGATTGAAGTATAAAATGTAGAATGTCTATATACACAATCGTAAATTTGTGCCTTTAAACTCTTTTAACCTTTAGAGATATAAAATAACCAGGGACTGCGAGGGTTCCCACGTTACCAGCACCTGTCTCTTCCAGTTGGTCTGACTCTGTCCGCCATGGCTACACTACACCCTGGGCTGGATGACTGCACCCGAGGCTCATTTGCGGCTCCACGGACCACACCTCCACTGTGACACACCCAGAGGGGATTGATTTTCAATTATTATAGTGATAATGACTTTTAAAAATGAATGTTCATTCAAAAGACTTTTAAACATTAGTTCCATTGTTTCACTGATTTCTGTATCTAGACTCTCAAGCAAATAATCTTCTCCTTTGGTCTCAGATTTTCTGAATGTAGGCCCAGGATCACCAGTGAACTTTTAGGAACATATCGATGGTGATCTTTGTTGCTGAATGTCTTTTGTTCATTCAAGGTATAACGACTAAGCTCATCTAGGCAATTACTTTAAATAAGGGGATATCAATGCAAATAGGAATGGATGTTTCCTGCTTTCTTTGAGCTTATAGTCTCGTGGAACAGGCAGACAAGGAGCAGTCTGGTAAAGGTTATTCTGGGGGCCATCTGTGTAGACTTCCTATAAGAGAACACATAATCTGTCATCGAGACCATCTAAAGGAGCCCTGCCCTGGGTGCTTCAGAAAAGCTGCTTTAACCTCTGAAGATCAACCCTCTGTGGAAAACCGTTTGTCTTGTGGGAAGCAGCTGTGTGTATGGTACTCAAGATAGAGAACCGAAGTAGGCAAAGACAGGGCCATAGACATGGGGACACTACAGTGACTGGATTAAGGAATCAGGGAGAAAGCAGGCACGATCCCAGAATTTGTTGAGATTGTTTCCAACTGTTGGCCTAAAGATTCTACCTAATCTGAAGATGGATGGGTTTTATTTTTAAAGTAGTTGCAAACGGTTTCTAATTGGATGATTTCATATAAAAATCCAGATTTCTGGCTCTGAAAAGTTGGATGAATTGTTAGTACTCTTTTTACTTTCCCATGTGGCAGCAATCTGGGTGAGCTCCGCAGTGGCAGCCCTGGATGACGGGAACCCCACATGAGCTGCTTCTCTCCAGTTCTCACCAGCCCTGCCCTCACCCGATTGATTGCCTAATGCTGAGTCTGTGTCATCTTCTACCTTCTAAGATTTCTGTCCACTGGTTATTTGCAAGAAAGCACTAATCTAGGTACTACTGGGAAGGAATTTTGCAGATGTGATTAAAGTTCCACGTCACTTGATCTTAAGAAATAGAGGTGACCTAGTGGGCCTGACCTAATCGCATGAGCATGAGCAGGACTTGTACCCTTGCTGCTTTGAGGGTAAAGGGGGATGAATGAGAGGGAATGCAGGTGGTATCTGGGAGCATAGGTTAGACTCTGGCTTACAGCCAGTAAGAAAACAGGGACCTCAGTCCTATAGTCACAAGGGACTGGTTTCTGCCAACAGTCTGAATGATCTTGGAAGTGGGTATTTCTCCACAGCCTTCAGATAAGAGTCCAGCCAGCCTGCACCTTGATTTTGGCTTTATGATAGATAACTTGAGTAGAACCAGGCCAAACCCATCAGGACTCCTGACCTGCAGAACTGCGAGAGCTGCAAGAAAAATGTATTTTGTTTACACCCCTAAATTCGTGATAATTTGTTCGTCAGCAATAGAAAAGAAATACATGGATTGTGAAATCAGACAAATATGGGTGTGCATTCAGGATCAGCCACTTGCTATCTGTATGAGCTGGGGAAAGTTCCTTAGGCTTATTTTCTCATCAGTAAAGTGGGGGCATAAATACAACCCACCCCATAAAGTTGTTAGAAGGATCAACTAAGATAACACATTGTAGAACAATCAGCCTGACACACAGTAAGTTCTCAATAAATACCAGCCCTCAGTAAACATTTCAGTTTCCTGGGTATCTTCAATAAAAGCAGAATTTTTGAAAATTCTTAAAAAGCAAATAATCGTAGTGGCGAGAATATCAAAGTGCTTGCATGTTGTTGTAAAGACCAAACGTGTTGATTTAAATATTTCATCACTCTTGCCCATTGTGAGATTGTTTGGCCATAGAGACCCTGTTAGTGTATTGTACGATGAAAAATCCACACTTGCACAAGGGCTGAAAACTTGCGTTCCTGTTCCCAGTCCTGTAAATAGCCAGGGATCTCGGGAATCTCTCTAGGCCTCATTTTGGTCCTCTGTGCAGTGAATGTCGGCTTTCTAAGTTCCCAGGGCCTCCCCACGCTCTTCTCCAAAGTTATAAATGAAAAGATAGGAGAGGTGCTGCCTGCATTAGAGAAACAACCGTGTGTTTTTTGCGTCTGAATGCTGGTAGAGGGGGACGGTCCAGGGCACAGAATCGGGCGCTGGGGACAGAGTCTCTTCCATTTTCACTGGTGGCTGTTAGCTTCCCATTTCCTCATACTTTTAAGAGTTTTGAGAGCTGAAGAAAACTTCAGTGAATGGCAGAGTAATCCATTTATCAAAAAGATAAATCTCCCAGGATTTGCCAAACATTCATTAAGTTAGCTTCTCATTAATCTGTACACAGTAAAAATTACTTCCAGAATTAGAAGGTAATTACGGCAAGATTATTATTAATATCCACATCTTGTTACTTGGTATACTCCTTCCTACTTTATGAAATCTGTCTTTGCAATTCTTATTCCTCAGTAATCCTCACCAGGTTTTATTTCAGCTAAAGCACAGTGATGAAAAATGCCAACTCTAGCACTGGGGAAAAGCTTTGTAGATGAAAACAGTGGCATTTGAGACCATTTATGCTGCTTTCCGATTCTGAATGATCGCTGGTATTCATGTTTATTCAGCAAAGCTCCTTGGAGACCTGTTTGAAAGGGCACATGTTCCCTGGATAGGGAAGAAAAGCCACTCTGCTCTCTAGAACAAAAAGAGGGGCAGAGAAGAGGTCATCAGCAACCTCATCTTTCTGCTGCATGTGACCTACCTACTGGTAGCTTATTAATGAAGAATCCACAGAGGAGATGGGCTTTGTTTTCAAAACAACTACTGGCTGTGTGCCTTTAGGCAAGTTACTTGACCTCCCTGGGTCTCATTTCTAAAGTGGGTATGAGCTAAAAGAGTAGACTTTCCTACCAATCATTCCTTTTAAAAATTTCCTCTGCACTGTTATAGTGTAAGGAAATTCACCTATATTGTTTTTCTAAATATAAATAAATCCCTTTGGTCAGGGTTGATAAAAAATCCATTAGCCGTCATTATTGAAATGGGTTTGTGGCATGGGAGCATTCAGCAGTCCTGCTGGGTTAATGCAGTCTGGAAAATATGGGGAAGGGCCTCTGTTCTTCAGCCCATTATGGTGCCACTGGAATTTTTACTGTCCACATGGAGCATTCCAAAGTGAGTAGTTACTTTACTCATGACATCTACGTGCTCATTGCCCGGCGTGGCTCTAGGAACCTTCAGCATGGCTCCCAATACCACAGCACATGAGCTCAGGAACCAGGCAACCATGCTCTATCCCCACCCCACCTCTTCTGTTGTGCAATTGTTGATTCCTGTCACTCTTCATAGAGGAAAGTCTACCACCTTCACACCACTGAGAACCCAGCCTCTTTTCCTGTGGTCATACTACTTTGCCCTCCTCTAGCCTTGGAGACTTCCCGCCTTGGGTCAAGCCTGCTCCATATTTCAGTAAGCCAAGGCTAGAGACCACAGTGGACTCAAGCATGATGACAGCTAACAGCAATCCCTCGGTCTGGGGGAATGCAAGAGGCACTGTGGTGGGAAGGACCGTGGTGAACTGGTAAACGCATGCCCACCCATAGGAGGAGGTTGCTCTTCGGTTCCAGGTGATTCAGGTCACTTGGGAATAAAAGTCCAGAACTGTAGGTTTTCTAGTGTTTCAGGAAAAGCAGAAGTCCAGATTTTTTCAGGTGAATTTCCTAACTTTAAGATTTGGGCACAATTACAAAAATAGAAACATCACGAAGGCCAAGCAGGCCACACGTGATGATAGCCAGTTTGTGGCTGTATTAATTTGCCAGGGCTGCCATAGCAAAATACCATGGGTTGGATGGCTTGAGCAACAGAAGTGCTGGAGGCTACGAGTCTGAAAATGAAGACATTGGTAGGGTTGGTTCTTTCTAAGGGCTGTGAGGGAAGGATCTGTTCCAATCCTCTCCCCTTGGCTTCTAGATGGTCATCTTTATATTCAGATGGTGTTTTCCCTATATCTTCACATCATCTACCTTCTCTGCAAGTCTGTGACCAAACTTCACCTTTTTATAAGGTCATCAATCATTAGATTAGAGCCCCACCCTAATGACCTCATCTTAACATTAATAATCACATCTGTAAATTCCAAATAAGGTCACATTCTGAGGTATTGGGAGTTAGAACTTCAGTGTATGAATTTTGAGGAAGATAATTCAACCCATAACAGTGGTCTCAACCCAGACTTTTTGAAACAAGTTATTACTTCTCTTTGTCAACAGAAGACCCAGTCTCCAGTTACACAAAGGACCAGTTACTGGGGGTTGGAGCGTGGAAGATGGATCACAGAAAAAGCAAACATCACTCATTCTTTTGATGTTTGCCTCAATTCATTCTTTTTCCAGGTTATCTGCCCAGCACAACATCTAACACATAATATTCTCAATAAATATCTGTTGAATTGTAATGAGTTGAATTGATTAGAATTGAAAAGGAAAAAAAAAAGGAGAAGAGGGGATGGATTAGAGGCATTTAAAGATGCTCCTGACAGGAACATCCTTCCGAGGATGAAGGGTGAACACATTCACCCTTTCTAGTAGGTAGCTCAGGCGGTTTGCAGTGAGCATCAGTTGTATTTGGTATGGACGAGGCATTTTCCTGGCTTAGAGGAAAACATATGCTCACCTGGGTAGAATCTGGGGGTAAGGATGTGGAGAGACTTTGTTTATCAACATAGAAAAACAACAAAAAAAATGAATCATATGATTCAAAATGGATTGATAGTGCTATAAAGGTCCATGCTCATTTTATTTTCTCCTTGTCTCACTGTGTTTGCTTTTTGACGTGTACTGGTAATTTTCTCCATATCTAAGGAAGAGTGGGTGGACTTTAGAGACAAACCTTGATGCACATCCTGCCCTCTTCCCTTATTTGCTATTTTCCCTTGGCCAAGATAACAATCTTCTGAGTCTCAAATTTCTCATTTTGAAAGGACTCCACTGTGCAAAATATTCAGTTGCCCTTGATTGGGTTCTGGTACCTATCACAGGACACAATGACAATGCTTCCTTCTTGTTTAGATCAAGTCCTCCTTCATTTTTTTGAACCAATTTATCAGTTTGGGTTTATTTTGTATTATGAAGTATAGTCAGGCACGAACCTAAACCGGCTTGAGTACAAAAGAAGAAAAAGCGGTTTCTTTGATGATGCAACCGGGAAGCCAAGAATGATTGCTTCCAGAGGCTCAAATAATATCACCAGAGTTGTGTCTTTCTCTTTGCATCTCTCAGCTCAGTTAGACTCTGTCTTGTTTTATTCTCAGAAGATTCTCTCTTTGTAGTGGGAAAAGAATTATCAATAAGTAGTTCCAAGCTCACGACAGTCTTACAGCTTTGCATTCAGAACAAGAGATAGTTTCTCTTGATGGCGCTAGTGAAAAAAAAGAAAGAAAAAAAAGAGAGAGAGAGCGAACGAGCGAGAGTCCAGGAGACTTTGACGGAGCTTCAATCATGCGTCGTTTCCTGAACGCGTCACTGTGTCGCAGAGTTTGCAGGAGTCTGATTGGCTGAGCCTGAGACACGTGATGCCAGGAGCAGGAAGAAGTGGGCTAGCTATTGACTCCTGAATACACGAAAGAGGTAAGAAGTGATTCCCCCAAAGAAAGGGGTGCTGAGCAGATGAGAATATAACCACTATTGTGTATAAAAGCTCTCTGGCTTAATTCAAGTTATTTATCAAATATTCTAAAAAATGTTCAGCCACTGGTTATTTTAGATTTGTAAATAAATCTCACCACAGCATTGATATTTTAGCTGGTTGTACGTAGCGGACGGAAGAAATTATAAGCTCCTAAAGGTGAGTAACTACGTGTTGCTTAAAGCAAATGTGTGTGTACCTGCACACATGCCACACACGCGTGCACGTGTGCGCACACACACGCGCACGCACATAAGAACGAACCTAAGTCAGGGTTTTATGGTCTATGTAATTACATTCAAATACTTCAGTGTAGGACTCATGGCTTTTTCTGAGATACTATAAAATATGACCCCGTATAGCTGGGGTTCAGAGAGTGAATCCTGCTTTGCAGCTTGTAATACTGGGATTTGGGGACTTTTCTGAACCTAGGTCAGAAATGAGTAAATCAATGAGTAAAGCTAAGAGAAATCTGATCTGTCCAGGATTTTCTGGCCTAAAAGTGTAGTTGTAGAGAGGCTCCCTAGAAGTCTGTTTGCATGGAAGCTAAGATTCCTCCTGGAGTGGTGGGGGGGGGGGGGGAGAAAAAAAAACCCCAAAATTTAAAATTACATGCTCTGCTGAGCCAATATATGTCTAGGCATATTTGGGAGAAATGTGTGCAGGAGGACTGAGGATGCCCTCAGGAAAGAATTTCTGTGAACAGGAAGAGGATTTCAGTACCACCAGCTGGAGCCAGCTGCAAAGCCTTAGTTCTTAGTGTGGAGAGATGTCTTTCTGTAGCATGGGGCTGTCCCCCAGATCACCCTCCTGTTCAGCCTCCCCTGGGTGAAAAATGAGTCTTTTAAAGAGCAGAGCAGCTATAAAAGGTATAAGGCAACAGGTGCTCTGTGACATCAAATGCCTAGCTGGCAGAGCGTAAATCAAGGCAGAGAGAGCTGTTCTCTGTACCTCCCAAGAGATGCTTCACTATGTGCTCCTTTGTCATGGAGCCCCACAGAGCAGAGGTGGTCACAGAGAGGTCCTGTTGTACCCAGAGGAGCAACAGTGGTCATGGGCAGAGCAGGGAACTGTAGCACTCACAGAGCCCTGGGAGCCCCAAGGGACTTCTGGAGAGTAGCAGTGGTGCCCTCTATGGACATAGTGGTGGCCACTAGAAGGGAGCTATCCCCCCAACCTCCTTACTGCCTTGTGCAAAGCAATTTAGCTCTACCCTGGCACCTACAACTTCATTTCCCCTCCCCTAACTCTTGAAGGTATCTTCAGCTATTTGATCATTATACTGAATGTGATGATGATGCCAATCAAAAGTCTGAAGTTAGAAGCATTTAGCCTCAATCCTGGGCTAGAGGTACTGAAGAGTGAATTTTGAGGCTGTTCATGTGTATAAATAATTGTTTTCTTCACACACACACACACACACACACACACTGAATGAATATACGCCAGAAGTTTAACTCTGTCTCTAGTTGGTGAGATGATGAATATTTTTTTTTCTTTTTGTTCATCTCTTTTATTTCCCTTTCTGTACTTTTTTTGCGGGGAGGCTTATCTATATTTTCTCAATTTGCTGTAATTAAATTGTTTTGACTTTACGTTTAAAAATAAAGACCCATTTTAAAAGCAAACAAACAAACAAACAAAATCTCCTGTCCATTGTTAGGCACCAGTGTTTGAATCTAACCCTTCAGTGGAGCAGTTTCTTTCTTTTCCTTCTCTTCCGCCTGCCCGCCAGATAATGAGAAACTTCCAGTCCTCAGCTGGGGCAGCACCACCACCTGTGCAGGTGCTGAATTAGCCCTTGACAAATGTTGGCTGTCTGTTGAGTGTACCTAGCCTAGGGCCTTAAATTAGTCACATAATGATTCCAGATCTTAATTCCATTAAATTTAACAACTTTTGATTGAATGTCCAAGTGCTATGCTGGACCGTGGCCCTTTGTATATACAAAGATGTAGTTAATGATGGCCAGAAATAAAGTGTGAGCTGACCTTCCTCATTTAATGCACATTGGTGCTCCAAGTCCCTGTCCCCTGCCCTCTCTGATTTAGGTCCCTAAGCCCTGTTTATTGCCTGTCCTTTTGAGTGAGCTCATTCTCTCTCCTTCTGAGAACTGGCACTCCACATGATGTGCAAAAGTCTATTGTGAGAAGGGGTGGAAACATCAGAAATTTAACTTACATTTCCTTTCAACCTAAAACAAAAGGAAAACCAGTATTTTATATTGTTTGACATACCACCTTAAGTAGCCTGTATTCGATGTGTATCACTTGTGGTGCTGGAGGGATCCTAAGGGAAGAGGATGCCTTTTGACCCAAGAGGAAGTTGATTAATGCCCTGTCTTATTTAGCTCGGGTTGCCATAACAAAATACCACAGGCTATGTGGCTTAAACAATAGGAACTGATTTCTCACCATTCTGGAGACAAAAAGTTCAACATCAGGGTGCCAGAAAGGTTGAGTTCTGATGAGGTTCCTCTTTCTGGCTTGCAGAGAGCTGTCTTCTCACTGTATCTTCACGTAGTGGAAAGAGAGAGCGAGCTCTGGTTCCTCTTCTGGTAAGGACACCAATTCCATCAGGGGAGCCCCACCCTCATGACCTCTTAAAGGTTCACCTCCAAATACCATTACACTGGAAGCTAGGGCTTCAACATATGGACTGTAGGCACATCCACACAGTATATCACCCTAAATGCATTGGCTTTCAGTTTTCACACTTTAGTAAATTTGAGATGATGTGATCTGGCTTTTAATCATTGCTTACAAAATTCAATACTGGCTCACAAAGATTCCTGCTATAAAGAATCCCGGGATTACAGATAGTATGAAAAATCTAAACAAAGAATAGAAAGAATAAAGAACAATGTAATAATTGGTAAAGTTTCTATTGAAAGAATAGCTCTTTTTCTGATTCAAAGACTTTCTGAGTAAGTGAAAATTGAATTGGCAATCTGACACAGGTAATTTACTCTCCATTGGGATCTCAGTGTATATATGATGAAACTAGACTAAGATAAATCAGATATGCTGTCTTTAAAATGGGTGTAGTTTAGCATCATTTTAAAAATTATATTTCTTTAAAAAAAGTTTAGTATGTCCTCAAAATAACAAAACAACGGAGGGAATATCGGAAGGGGAAGGAGTCAAAGGAAAATTTTGGTGTTCACTTATATCTCTCTCCTTACCATTTCTCAAAACTCTTCCAGGAGCTGAGGCAAATTGATGCTAATTTTTCACACTTTGGATTACATTCTAAAAAATCACATATATTTCATTTTCAATTTTCATTATATTGTATTTATGTTTAATATTTGGGTTATTTTTGCATAATGCTTTATTTTATCTGTAAATATATGTTTGAATAATATATGTTTTTAACTTTTTATAAATTTGCTTTGTTACTTTTTAATACATTTATATTTTTGTATGTTTGTAATATAGTGACTATTTAGCTTTATTGACTTTTTATAGTATGAATTTTAAGCCTATGAATTGAGAAAATACCTAAGCAAATACCCATCTTTTTATAATATACAAAGCGAGTACCAAAATGCTCTATTCTCATTTGACTGTTTTCTACTTTAAGCAGTTGGTTAGTAAAAGTGTAAGACCATCACAAATGGGAAGATTTTAAAATTCTGGGTATCTTTTTGAATGTTTTAAATTTTTAATATTTTAGAATGAAAGCAATTTATTAATTTATTCAGAAAATTTTTAATTGGATCTATTTATTGAAGGTGGATGTTCAATAAGATTTACTAATGGGGAGTATAATAAAAAAAGCTTGGAGACTGTTACTCTTAAAAACTATAACATTTATGTTGTCGGGATTATTTATTTATTTATTATTATTTTTTAAGATTTTATTTATTTGTTAGAGAGAGAGAGAATGAGCACACAAGCAGGGGGAACGGCAGCCAGAGGGAGAAGCAGGCTCCCTGCTGAGCAAGGAGCCCCATGCAGGACTTGATCCCATGGACCTGGGATCATGACCTGGGCGGAAGGCACCTGCCCTGAGCCACCAAGGCATCCCTATTTTTTTTTTTTTAAAGATTATTTATTTATTTATTTATGTGACAGATAGACAGCCGGTGAGAGGGAACACAAGCAGGGGGAGTGGGAGAGGAAGAAGCAGGCCCCCAGCGGAGGAGCCCAATGTGGGACTCGATCCCGGAATGCCGGGATCACGCCCTGAGCTGAAGGCAGCCGCCCAACGACTGCGCCACCCAGGCGCCCCTGGGCATCCCTATTTTTTTTAATTTAAATTCAATTAGCCAACATATAGTATATCATTAGTTTTGATATAATGTTCAGTGATTCATTAGTTGTTTATAACACCCAGTCCTCATCACGTCACGTGCCCTCCAGTTACCCCATACCCCTAGCCACCTCCCTTTCTGCAACCCTCAGTTTGTTTCTTGGAGTCAAGGGTCTCTCAGGGTTTGTCTCCCTCTCTGATTTCTTCCCGTTCAGTTTTCCCTCCTTTCTCCTATCGTCCTCTGCTCCATTACTTATATTCCACATATAAGTGAAACCATATGACAATTGTCTTTCTCTGATTGACTTATTTCACTTAGCATAATATCCTCCAGTTTCATCCATGTTGTTTTAAATGGTAGACATTCATTCTTTCTGATGGCTGAGTAATATTCCGTTGTATATATGAACCACATCTTCTTTATCCATTCGTCTGCTGAAGGACATCTCAGCTCTTCCCACAGTTTGGCTATTGTGGCCATTGCTGCTATGAACATTGGAGTGCATGTGCCCCTTCTTTTCACTACATCTGTATCTTTAGGGTAAATACCCAGTAGTGCAATTGCTGGGTCATAGGGTAGCTCTGTTTTTAACTTTTTAAGGGACCTCCACACTGTTTTCCAAAGTGGCTGTACCAATTTGCATTCCCACCAACAGTATAAGAGGGTTCCCCTTTCTCCACATCCTCACTAATATTTGTTGTTCTCTGTCTTGTTATTTTTAGCCATTCTAACTGGTGTAAGGTGGTATCTCATTGTGGTTTTGATTTGTATTTCCCTGACGGCAAGTGATGTGAAGCATTTTTTCATGTATCTGTTGGCCATTTATATGTGTTCTTTGGAAAAGTGTCTGAAGACAGCATGGTACTGGCACAAAAACAGACACATAGATCAGTGGGACAGAATATAGAGCCCAGAAATGGACCCTTAACTCTATGGCCAACTAATCTTCAACAAAGCGGGAAAGAATAGCCAATGGAATAAAGACAGTCTCCTCAATAAATGATGCTGGGAAAATTGGTCAGCCACATGAAGAAGAATGAAACTGGACCATTCTCTTACATCATACACAAAGATAAACTCAAAATGGATGAAAGACCTAAATGTGATCCAGGAATCCATCAAAATACTAGAGGAGAACACAGGTCTTTTCGATAGCGGCCACAGCAACTTCTTGCAAGACACATCTCTAAAGGCAAGGGAAGCCTTTGGTGGCGGTAGATTCTAGGTTGAACTACCGGTAAAGGATACAGTCAACAAAACTAAAAGGCAACCTGCAGAATGGGAGAAGATATTTGCAAATGACATAACAGATAAAAGGCTGGTATCCAAGATCTATAAAAAAGTTATCGAACTCAACACACAAAAAACAAATAATCCAGTCAAGAAATGGGCAGAAGACATCATCAGGGAATTTTTTAAAGGATACCTAGCATTCGGCACATAAACACAATGAAAACTCTCCGAAGATCTGAAAATATTTTTGGAAGACTTTGAGAGTTCCTAAATTTATCTCACTTGGTTCAAGTCATGCTTTCTCCCACTTAATGTTGATTCCCCCCCACCACACCCCCGTTCTCTCCGTAATACTAGCTAGACCCAAAGAAAGTCATTTGACTACTTCCATTTTCCATGGCATCTTGTAACATATTCATTCAGGTCATTACTGGAAGGGGAAAATGAGAAAATATTCCTTGGCTTTTGTTCAGATGTTTCAACTGTCTGAATAGCCTTTCTTGAATATCTGGTCTATGAGGTCATTTGGCTGAAGGCTTCCCTCTGTCTCAGGGTGCATGTAATAAAACTATCACAGGGCGGATAGAGTCAGTGCAAACACTCATTGCTCTGTGTTGCCTTAAACAAAGAAACAGGGAGAGCCTGTATTCCTAAAGAATAGAGGATTATTAAGATGTTCTCTGCTTTGGGAAATGTTTATTGGCAGATGGAAAAGGGGCTGATTGCTGGCATCAGGTACAGATGATTTACAGCCTAAAGTGCCAAGAATTTATCACATACATGAAGTCCAGGGCCACCCTTACCCATATTAATGTTGGTAACTTCGAAGAGACAATGAGTCACTGCAGGGGAAGAGAGTACTTTAACTACATTGACAGTCCTGGATTTTGTGCTGAATCCCATCCCACTGGGCATGAGTCTTCAGGCATAAATGGGAACGGTGGTCTTGATTCATCATTTCTAATGGTATGCCTTTGTATGTTGATGCACAAACATTGTCTCCATTCTTTCTGTGGAAGTCTTCCTTGAATAGGACTCACACTTGGACCACATGTAAATTTGAATAATGATTAGCTTGAGTGTTGAGAGAGAATTTGGCACAGTGCCTTGCAAAACCCACGAAGCTATAGGACAGACTGCTTTTATCCTTAGCATGGATCAAATCTAGAGATGAGAAGAAACATGCCTTCCAAGAATGCTTTTCTAAAACATTGCTGGGGAGAGATGCAATTGAAGGGAAATCTGACATGTGACTGGAATATATTAGGTAACTTACTCCAATTCATAATCAAAAGCAGTTGTTATTTGATTGAAGTAGAAAACCAAGGAGGATGTTGCTTTGTTCTACTACGTGAATACTTTGAAGTTACAATCATCTATACCTGCCGATAAATTCCCAACAGAGACCACGTGTTATTAGACCTCTTAATTGTGATTTAATTTTTTGCTTTAAATTTAAGAGTCTTTTGGGAATGGTGAGAGGGAACAGGAGAGAATGGAAAAAATGAACATCTAAGAAAGCAATTAACTAAGATAGTATTATTAAGTATGCAGGGAATCTGATTCATAAATGTTTACAGTCCCAGTGCTAATGGTTTCTTAAAGTCATGGCTCATGGTTCCAGTGGAGGTAGATTCTGATGAGGTTGTGGAATATACATTGAGGTTCAGTGGGTGGAGTCTGGAGCCGACGACCAAGAAAGAATTCTTGGGACGTCTTTGGTGCAAAATTGGTGGTTTATTAAAGCACGGGGACAGGACCCGTGGGCAGGAAGAGCTGCTGCCCCGGGTTGTGAGAGGTGCCTGATTATGTACCATGGGGTTGGGGGAGGTGAGGAAAAAGGGAGGCTGAGAAAGCACTTTCATATGTCAAAGAAGACTCGCAGGACATTGGAGGCCCCGCTATTGTCAAGACAAGGCCGTCCACACTATCACTGTGTCCCTATCAATGAGCTGCAGGTCCAAAGAAATTCCGTTTCATTTACATTTCCTTCTGCCTCAGCTTCCCTCAATTTTATGGAGGGGATGGTTAATGTTAGGGCTTCAGGAAACTGAATTATGGGTCTTGCAGGGCTGTGATCTCTGTCAGTTAACCATTTGTTTTTTCCTTTCCTTAGTTTTAGGGCAGCCAGGAGTGCCGAGGAATGCTGCATACATGGGGGAGGGGGGTTGGAGGGTGTCAGCTTCTGCTGTCTTCAGCTTGCCTTCTGTTCCCTCATCAGATTCTAGGTTGAAATAATGTGTGGTAAATTGAATTGACCATCGATGAGTCTCAGTTTCTCAGGGATTATGATACACCTATAACTGTATACACAGACACACACACACACACACACACACACACACACACACACACACACATATGTCTTGTCATGTAACTTTCCATCCAGACAGTGAAATGGAAATGAATATAGATAACTGTTGTTTAAAAAACACACAATACCTTATTTACCAATATATTTTTGTTAGCCTTATTTATCATATCTTTTTGTTCTGTGATTTTGATGCTTTGTCATCTGGGAGCCTTGCTAACCCTGGGGTGGGAGGGTGGGGGGGGGTGTGTGGGGGGTTGGGAAGGCCTCTCCCAGGGCTAGGGAATTCCCAGAAATTACAAACCACTTTGCCTGTGAGTGTGCCTTTCATATGCAAACCATTCAGTGTGGAACCCATACTCTCAACCACCAACTTGGTAGAGCTCTTCTCCTCCCGGAGGCTATTACCCTGCTTTCAACATCGCAGGGCCAGTCAGGGCCAGATAAATAGAAGCAATCCCTACACTTGCAGAACCTGCTGAATTTTTCGAAGTAGCTTATCCTACACTTGCTTACTCTGTCTCATGAGTTTCTTTCTGAAGAAAACACAAAGGCTCTTGCCATAGAACCCCCTCTCCCTCTGCCTCCTGACCATGCCTAGTGCTTCCCACCCTCAACACCCCTGGCAGGGGTCCCCCCTCCTCCTGGGATCAGTGAGTGTAACAAACTATCTTTTCAATGGCAGTAATGAAACCTACATTTTAAAACATAGACTGGTGATACTAGTGTGTCTTTTGTTGTGGCAGACTAGATTTTCTCCAAATAAACCTCCAGTTATAAATCATAAAAATGCTGGATGAAATCTAAAAACATATTTTAAAATGCATAGCTGGTTCACAAGAAAGTAAAGAAAAGCCAAACTGATGAAAAACTCAATTCCAGACAAGTAACCAAGCTGATGGCAAAGGATACTGTTAGTGGATAGGGTATCCAGAAATCTCTAGTGCCTAGATTTTCAGTTTTAGTTGGCTTTACATAAGAGGCAGGAGGCAAAACCTAGAAGTTGCACAGGATGGGAAATCACTCTCATAAAACAGGGACTCCTCAAAAGTGTTCACCTTGCTGGATAAACTAGAAAAGATAAAACCCCACAAACCAAATTAGTCTTGGCTTTGGGGTGGGGAGAGGGAATAGTTAATGGTCTCTCTCTTGAGGATTCATAATATTTTTCCTTGATCATAAATAAATTTGGGACTGGAATTCCCAATGTCTTTGTATCCCCTCAAAACCTCAAGTCAAGAAGTTTGTTTGGTGGTTGTAGGTAGGAAGAATATCCAGGTGTCTGGAGGAAGCAAATGGAAATTGTTTCCAGAGAAATTCATCTCCAACGTTGGTCTCAGAAATTTCCCACAGATAAAATTCCAAGGGACTTAAACTCACATGAGCGCACATGTAAAAAATGAAACACATGAGCTAGATGTTACACTGTCAGAGCCAGAAGAGAAGGGGAGTGTTGAGTATTCTAAAAATAAGTTCAGTGATTTTTCAAAATAAAGAGCCTAGGCTTGATGATCCTTGAGCTGCCTTTAATTTCCACAGTTCAGATACCTGAAACACAAAACTGTATGGAAAAGAAAAGAACTGCTTGAAATGCATGGCCATGTGAGAGCTTGATAGTGAGGTTGTCGGGAAGATGGCACACAGTTGCTGACTTAGCCTGGATATTGCCCAGGCTCCTCACCTGCAGGGAGATAAGCATAATGTATGGTCATCCTGCTTATGTCTAGAACAGTGTTAATCAGGATGTCTTCTGGAGGAGCATGAGGATTTCCTTTCAAATTCTCTTTGAAGCATCAAAGGGCATCCCTTTACTGCCTGAAGCGGTGTTATGACCACAAAGAACAACAGGAGATTGTGCATGACAAACCATTTCACTAGCTCTGTGCAAAGTTCCCATGCAGCTGGAGAAAGTTAGACAAAGAGAAGGCCACAGGCCCTAATTCTTCCTCTTCCTCCTCCTTACATTGGGCATCTCATCAAGGTGGTTCTGCTGTGACTGTAAGTTATTGAAATCTGCCACTTAATTGTCTGAAACTATGGATAAGTCACTACACCTCCCTTTTCCTTGGCGTCCTCATCAACCTAGTAGGCATGATCATGGTACCGACTTCCTAGGATTGCTGTGAAAACTAAATAAGATAACCACTATAAAGCCCTTAGCACAGTACTTGGGATGTGATGTGTTCCATAATCAAACAGTGTCATTACCTTCCCAGTTGGGGAACATAAAATTAAGAGTTTAATAAACACATCACCCCATAGGCATGAGAGTGATCAGATCATCTGTAAGTTTGCTGATACTACTGGGATATCCAGAAACTTCGGCATGTTGTTAGTATGCACAAAGGCTTCAAGCCATATTTGAGAAACGGAGTGTTGAGCTAAATCAAGTTACATATTTATTTGTTTGTTTATTCCATAGCAACTCCTTTTTCCAAAAAACCAGAAGAGAAATACAGATAATACAGCAGGATGTAAAGTTCAGTGTGGAAAATAAATTTCAAGAGGGGAATAAAGGTAAGAAAATAAATACAGTAGATGACACAAAGAAAAATTTGTAATATGGTCTTACATTTCTGATACTTGAATGCATTTCTGTTGTTGTCCTTGAGGCCAGATAAACTCAATCTGAAACCCAGAAAGAAGCATAATCTGCGGCAATCAGTACTTACCTGCCGCAGTCAGTCCAGGAAGCCAAACAGCAACCCCTATAGCAATCAGCCCTAAATGATCCAGATGTGGCCAAGAACTGACAGCTTCCCTGATTTTTGTCTGTTTCCAGTATGGGACCAACCAGAGAGAGTCAAATATGTTCCCCTAACGGTCACACAAGATGCCTCACTTCTAGTTAGCCTGCCTCCAGCTTCCCCATGTCAGTTGCTCCAGTGAAGGCATACCAGAAGCTTTCTCTTTCTCCCCCATAGGCTTTTCCACTCCTCTGTCTGCTTTTAAATCTGCCGAACACCGTTGATGGTGGTTGGCTCCCTTGATGCAGTAAGTTCTGAAGAAACAGGCTTTGCTTTTTCTGATTTGGGTGGTCTTCATTTATGTCCACATGGCCAGGGCCTTCTTTCCACCAGAGCATGTTGTTATAGATAGTGGGTTGCCCAGAACTGTGAGCTGCCTGCACTCTTCACTTCCTTCACCTCTGTTCCCTCTCCTCTTCCAACAGAGCCCCATTCCTCAACAGGGTGCCCTCTGCCCTGAGTCATCCAGTTGAAAATGATGGTTGTAGTAGATACTGTTTTCATTACCTACTGTTTTCACAGTACCTAAATCTGATTCTAAAGAGAAAAATTATTATGTGTTAAGGTCATAGGGATTAAGTATAATATAAAACAGCATTATATAAAAACATAATCACAGTGAATTCAGTTATTTTAAGACTGTGTTTAATGGGGCATGTAATAGATGTAAAGTAATGTTTCTGTTTTCAAAATTAATTAAATATAGGAAACTTAAACATAGGTTCCCGTAAGGCATTAAATGAACAATATATAACTAGTTTTCTAGAGTTGTGTTTGAATAGTACTCTAGTTATTTGAGTGTTATTAGATAAATTATGAAGAATTTGGTCCAGTAATCCCATTGTTTTTAATCTTAAATTGTTGGAGTTAGCATTTTTTTTAAAAAAGATTTTATTTATTTATTAGACAGAGATAGAGACAGCCAGTGAGAGAGGGAACACAAGCAGGGGAAGTGGGAGAGGAAGAAGCAGGCTCATAGCAGAGGAGCCTGACGTGGGGCTCGATCCCAGAACGCCGGGATCACGCCCTGAGCCGAAGGCAGACGCTTAACCGCTGTGCCACCCAGGCGCCCCTGGAGTTAGCATTTTTAAGTGGACCGTCTACCTGTACCAAATTAACTTTCCAGGCTTTCTGCAGTCTTGCGTGTTCTTTCATTTTACATCCCTCTTCTAAATCATTATATTGAAAAAAAAAAAAGGTGTCCTTTTTATCATCAGGGCATGGAGAGGATTGTCAGTTAAAACAGGAAAATTCAAACACTATCCCTTAAATACCTTGCTTGCTTTGGACTGCATTTTCCTTCACTGCTTAAAAAATCATCTCATTGCTAAATCTCGTCAATTCTAAAGCACATTTTTTTTTCACATTTTAACATATCTGAAAAACAGATGTGTTTTATAAGCAATGGCATGTCATAGTTTATTTGACTGCATTTTTTACTGGCTGGTAATTCACAAAATAATGGCATATGTGATAAATGATACATCTTAAATCCAGTGAAATATGATGGCAGACTTATTATGCATTATTATTTTGGTATTCTAAAACATAATAGGTACCATAGAAATTTAACAGCCCCTAGGTGAGGGCACCAGCTTTCTAAATGTGCCCAGTGGAGCTCTAGGGTTTCTTGTGAGGAGGGCAGCAGGTGGGTCACCAGGGCAGCAATGTGGTCCTTTTGTTTTCAACAAATGGGACTTCCCTATAAGCTTTCCTGGGATGAGAGGCTTTGCTGGAATTAAAACACAATGTGAGTTTGACAATAGGTAACCAGGGAGATTAACTTCCCTTAGCAGAAAAAAAATAAGGGTTCCTCCTTGAGTTCCTACTGTGTGATGGGCCCAGAACTAGATACTGTACTATACTGTAGAGGGCAGGGGGTTTTATTGAGGTACTTATTTGAGTTTTGCGGTCTTTGATTTTACCGCTCCTCTCTCTCCCATTTCTAGCAGGTAGTCAGGTTTGTGTTCTCTTTACCCATGGGAGGTTTGTGACAGGGCCAGAAGCTCTTCCTGGTTCATATAAACATCTCAACTCCTTAAAGATGGCACTGGCTATGCTCCACATCCACCCACCTCTCCAGATCAGGAAGAGGTCTGGGTCTGTGTCCAGCATTGGAGTCCCTCCTTTAGTTGACCTTAGAAGATGGCTTGACTCCAGATATACAAAAGATGGTGGACTCCAGGCACAAACTCCTATTCTCTGTAGTAATGGTGACAAAGATTTTCTCCATGACCAAACCTTAGTCAGGCTCCTCTTAGCCCTCTGCTTGACTTGGCCAAATTTAGCAAGAATCCTGCTAAGTCAGTTTAGCCAGAATCCCCCAATTTGCGATCTGATCTAATCCAATTTGCCATCCTCCAACATCCCCTGGTGATATCTAATCACCCTGGCTGGCCTTCACTAAGAATCTTGGTGGGTCAGTTTAGCAAGAATTACCCTACCGTCTTAGTAATTTTCCATCCACCAAACCTCGACCCCACTCTGTTCCTGGGCTATGAAACCCACTTTTCCTTGTCATATTTGGAGTTGAGTCCACTCTCTCTCCCCAACTATAGAACCCCAATGTAGTAGTCTCTATCCCTATTGCAATAGTCCTGAATAAAGTCTGCCTTGCCTTTTTTTTTTTTTTTTAAGATTTTATTTAGTTGACAGAGAGAGAGACAGCCAGTGAGAGAGGGAACACAAGCAAGGGGGGGTGGGAGAGGAAGAAGCAGGCTTCCCGCTGAGCAGGGAGCCCGATGCGGGGCTCGATCCCAGAACGCTGGAATCATGACCTGAGCCAAAGGCAGATGCTTAACGGCTGAGCTACCCAGGCGCCCCAGCCTTGCCATTTTAACAAGCCTCAAAATGTGTTGTTTCTTTGACAGTCTGTGCCCCAAGAGTGCCAAGATGGAGCAGAGCCACAAGACCTGCAGAGATAGGGAATGTCTCCTTGGCACCCAGGAGAGGCAGATGTCTAAAGGAGTCTTTGGTGCTTTGACAAATGCAGGACGATGACAGGAGAGGAGATCACTAGGAATGACTGTGCTTGAATTTCACACCAGTCTGGGAGGCAAAGACTTGGGGAAGATTGATTTAAGGAAAAAATACACACTTCTTGCATAGGAAAATTTGGGTTTGCAAATTTATATCATGGTTTTATCCCATTCAACTTCACAACACCTGAAAGGTTCGTGTTATACCTTTTTTTACAAATGAGGTCCTGAAGACTTAGAAAAGAGGAAAGATTGGCCCAACTCTTCAGTGTGAGCCAGTCAGTGCAGAGCACATGAATACCAAAAGAAATAACGAGGAGACCATATGTTCTGGCATAATTATTTAATTCCCCACTTGACGATTATTTCCTTGTATAATCATTCCTTAAAGGTATGCTTTCTGTTTGCTTTCTTTTTAAGTGTGTTGAATCATTCAGGAAAGGAAGTCTGCACTTGGGGAAATATTCTCAATTATGCCCAAAATATCTGAATACAAAGTAAAAAAAAAAAAAGATTAAAGAAAAACATTCAGCTTCACCTGAAGGATCAAGAGCCCTGTAGGCATCGCCAACATGGGAAAAGGATGAAAGACATTAAATTGTGGTTTAGTGTCCTGGTTTGTTTTTGTCCTTTTTCTTTTCAAATCAAATCTAAGATGGGACCTCAATATTTAAAATGGACAAAAATGAATGGGCTCTTTGGGCAATTTAAATTTTGACTGGGGCTGAAAATGTTCTGGCGTTTGTGCAATCTATGAAATGTCTTCCCTGGAGCTCCGAGGGTATCCTACACAAACTTGCAAACTAGTTTTGGGAGGAGGACCCTAATGGAAGGGCAGTAGGCTAGTGACGAAGAACGGGAGCTCTGCAGTGGGATGGACTAGGTCCAAATTCCGTTTCTGGTTTTCAGGGATAAGTTAGATAATGTGAATAGCGAAGTGCTAACAGATGGCAGCCCACAGTTTTGTTGAACTGTTTAGGAAGACTGAACATAAGCTCAGGAGCCCCAGTTGGACTCCTCCACTTAGCAGCTGGGTAACTTTGGGCAAATTATTTAACCTTTAAGTATCAGCTTTATCTTCTGGAAAACAGGGTTCATAACAGAGCCTACTTTATGGGTTAACATGAGGATTAAATGAGATGGTGGCTATAAAGCTCTTACCCCAAGACCCCCACACAGTAAGCACCCAGCAAGTTGTTGCCATGACAGTAAGTGTTGTATGAAACTGCTGCTGTTCCTTACACCCACAAGTCTACAAGTACTTTGAATTAGACTCAGGCAGTGACCATTCTCTCTTCTTCATCCTCTTCCTTCTCTTTGTCTTTCTCCTTCTTCCCCTCTCTGTTACTCCTCCTTCCTCTTCCAACATGGTTTGAATTGATCTAGTGTCATAGTTCTAGAGTGCACATCTTTTCAGCCTGAGCATGAAAAATGAGTGTTTCCCAATCTTTGTCTAAATTCTCTTAGAGGAAAATCTCAGAGCTGGAGGAGAATGACTAATTATTATTCACAGCTGCATAAAAACTGGAAGGTAAATATTGGCTTTCTGGATGCAAAGCATTACATTTTCTCTAAAATTTGTGTAAAGTGGTTTTCCACTAAGAATATAAAATAGATGATTTTGTTTTGAGAGCATTTATTATTATGCAGATTAGAGATTAAACACCCAAATATCTTATTTGCTAATTCGCCATTCATGAGGAAATTAGACATGCTAAAAAGTTCTCATTTTTCGAGCAAAGAATCTTTTAAATTCTCAATTTAAAAGGTCTACTATTGTCAAAAAGATATTTAAATCCCTGCAGATTTTCTCAAAATCTTAAATTGAGATGAAAAGTGTAATTCAGCCTGCAGTGCTGCTCCTTTATGACAAAGCACTATGATTTCTTTCTTGCTTCTTCATATATATATAGAGAGAGAGAGAGAGAGAGAGACAGAGACATGCTGGTGAGAGCAATAATTAATTTGTAAAACGGACAAATTGGAAGTTCAGGTTTAAGGTGGAATTTCAGTGCCACAGAGCAATCTTAGCATTGTGTTTCCTTATCTTTCTTAATGGGTCTCAACTTCCTGTGGCCTTTGTTGCTAGGAAACTAGTCTCTCCTGAATCGAAAGCCACCTTTCTGTTATTGTTGACTCTGTGGAGTCTGAAATGAACCAGGCAAATCTTGAATCCTTCAGGATTAACTATCAGTGATGTGCCTGTGGATGATGGGAAAAACCCCCGAGCTCAACATTTTCTGTAGAGCCACTGCTTAAAACCCCAGAAGTAAACCAGTTCCCTTTATAACTTCCCTTCGGAAAATTCCATTAGTTTTTCCTTTGTGAAGTTCAGTCTCCTAGAAGCAGAAAGATGAACGGAAGGGAGCTGTGGCCCATTTCCCTGCATTTCCAAGTTGCATTAAGGTACAGGCCACCTTTGGAGCCCTGATAGGTGCACAGGGAGGTAGAGCTCCAAAGTAAGGATGCATTCCTAGGCAGGTTGCATTCTTTCAGTATATCTGTTTTTGTATTCACAGTTTAAACCCGGAATCTGAAGGCAGGCTAGACGTTTTTGATCATCCTCAGGAGTATTGAAAGTGGTGAGAGTGACCAAAATTCTTTGGCAAGATAAGTTACTATGTTTTAGGAAGATGTCTTGGCCCGTGGAAGAAGATAGTGAATGCAATTTGCAGCCTTGTTTTCTCCACAACTCGACTCAGAAATAGAGATTCTCTTTAACAGCATTTTGATTCTGATGCCATTCTGAGAGTGTACATTTAGAGGCAGAAATCATGTCAGTAAGAGGCAAATTATCCGGTGACAGAAGTAAAGGTTCAAGGCAGGTCATTAAGGCAGACCTGAAATCCAATCTGAGCAAAAAAGGACCATCAGCTGGTAGAGGGATGGGATTTAAGAAGCCCCTGAAAAGTTTGAAGACTGGCTGACTCTATTCTTTGAAGCTTTTCTGCTTTTTCTTTCCTGCCCCATTATGCTCTTGTGTGTGTGTGTATGTGTGTGTGTGTGTGACTCCACTATATTTAAGCCTGGATTGAGCTAATGTCAAAGTTGTAGAGCTCACACTTTTTCAGCATGAACCAGAAAAATGAGGATTTCCAAGTCTTTGCCTACTATACTTGGGGAAAAATCTCACTCCACCTCACCTTGGTCTCTTGTTACTTTAAGCAGAGTGTCTTGCACGTAGTCGGCATCTGCCAGCAGTTACTAGATTTAGTTCAGTGGTCCCTCATAGGTGATTCTGGTCATGTTTAAATTACGTCTCAAATTACGTGTCTCTGTTGTCAGATGAAATTAAATTGGTAAAAAGAAAAACCTAACGTAGACACAGGCAAATAGCTCATAACACAACAAGCCATTTTAATATGATGGCGTCAGAGGTATTTTCAACCCCTGGTTTTGTAGTTGAGTCCCCTTCCGTAGCTGGAATCAGGGCACGTCATCTTCAGCTGTGACCATGGAGAGAGGTGCTGGCAGCTTTGTGGCAGCTGGTCGAGAGAAAAACAGTTAGTGAAGCCGAGGGGCACTGAGCTGATTTAGAGGACCATGGTAGCAGTGTGTATCCTCTGTTCTGGCTTCTGCCATAGATGCTAGTGCAGGCTCATTCTTAGCATTTAGAATAGTGCTCCTTAACCAAGCCACCAGCTAGCTCCTAGATGCTGGGTTCAGACAGACTATTTCAGGATTCCTACATCTCATGGATCAGGAGTCCTGATGATTTTCCTTTCCCCCAGTCCCTTCCCTCTTCTTATATCCCCCAGTCCAAAGATCTCATGCTGCTCCCTTTCCTTGGTGGGGGAGCCATTTGCTCCTCCTCCTAACACACCCACTCTTTTAAGGAGTTCTACCCTCAGTGACTCAAAAAAAAAAAGTTACTCTCCTAAAGGCAATTTGCTAAGTTCTTCCAAGGAATAACTGAGATATTTCTGAGATATATCTTCAGGGTAAGAAAACAGAACTCTAGCAGGGCATCATTCCATACTAAATAAGGATAAAAACATTTTCCCATTTCAGAAGTTATGTCTGCCTTTTAATGACAGGATATTCATAATAACACAGTGTTTCTTAGCCCACGAATGGGTTTTGGAAACATGCCATCTGGGTTCAAATTGTACCCTGCTGGGGGACAGGGGCAATTACTTTACCTCTCTGAGCCTCAGTTTCCTTGCTTATACAAATAGCAATGATAGAAGTATTCACCTTATAAAGATTACTGTGAGAATCCCATGAGATAATGCATATTCTTAGTGGAGAACCTGGCATAGAATAACGTACACAATAAATAAATAAATTGTTTCTGTTACCGCTATCATCATTATACCTCACAGTATCATCCTTTGAGCACTTTCCATGCATGCAGCAAGCACTATTGGATACCAGGGAGGAAAGATGAATAAGGAGTCCTGCTTTGGAGGAACTCTCACTCTACTGGAGAAAACAGACTTGTGCAGAGTAAGGTATAGTTGTGCATTAACAGAGTAAAGAATACACTGTCGTGAGAATCTTGAGGAAGGCTGGGGATAGAGATTCAGGAAAGTTCTGCAGAGGAGGGACATGAGGTTTGGCTATCAAAGGAAAAATAATGAGAGGAGGAAAAGTTTTTGGGCAGGAGAGCACCTATAACAGAAATAAAAGATTCTTTCCTACTGTGTTTGGCAACTTGCAACAGCTTGTTACTAATCTTGAGCTTGGGGTGCCTGGGAGCAGGGTGTGGTTTGGAAGTGTGAACACCCAGAAATAGAGGAGACAGGTCTTGATGTATTTTCCTCCACCAATGGACATTTCTCATAATTTCTGTGCTCTTATATGTACCAAGACTGACAGCTAAAGGTATAATCCAGATTCGATAGTTCAGTTCTTTGGCTCTAACTAGTAGTGGAGTTGGTAGGCTTTCACTGAGATTGTTTGTGTTCTCAAATATTGGGAAAGATGATAAAGATTTCAGGTAATTCTCTTAGCAAATATACCCAAAACCTACCCTTGCCTCAGTTTTTAGCATCTTTCAGGTCTAAATCTGAACAACCAAGCTTGAACAGTCTGGGTTTTTGCTGTTGTCTTAGGTGCTAGGAACTTTAGCTGGGGATTTGTGTTAATATGCCTAGCAGCTGGGCTGTGTTTAACACTTGCTGTCACTCTAGGTGCCAGAGGTTCAAGTTCTTCTAGTGTCCTGTTTTTGTCTCTCCCCTTGATTTGGGGCTTCCCTAAGTACTTCTTCTCGGAGAGAATGTGTATCTTGAAGCTCCTTGAGCTATAATCTACTGTTATTATACTAGAGCCCTGTTCCTGTGGTGACAGGGTGTAGAGAGGGAGAACATTCCATAATCTTATAATGAAATTACAGTCTTTTAATAGATCTCTGTCTCTGAGATGTGACTTTCACATGTGTTTCTCTAGGGAAGTAACTTTCTTGCCCTGCCTCCCACACACATCCTGGAGTGTGGCATTCCCATTCTGTATTCTTAAAGCCAGTCACCTGTGTTGACTATGGTTCCCCCCTCTCCCGGCCCTTAAGTGAGACATAAAGGTTAGAGGGGGGATTGCTGTACAAGGAATGCTGTTCCCCGAGGGGAGGTCATGCTGGCCACGTCTTTTCCTTGGAAAGTAGGTTTTTGTTATGGAGAAAGCTCTGAGAGCATTTCACCAGGATGACTGGCCTCCCCTTGGCCCCCCAGCACATGTCCACCAAAGCTCAGAGAGGATCTTTCCTGGCTCTTCACTATGAGAATCTGGTGTGGTTCCTGCAGGTAAAGCTCAGGAAAGTTTGAGGGCCCCTCTGAGACTGTAGCTTGTCCGTGGGACTGTTCTCATGATCATGCTAGTATAGATTCAGTCTTCATTAGTTTATCAAAATCACCATTAAGTGTTCCTACGCGTGTATAGTTCTAGTGGTTTCTGCCCGTGTGAGTCTATACGTGCCTGTCTCTCTATATTTCAGAGTGGCTGTTTGTCCTTCAACCTCAGTTCTCCGACAGTTTCAGGAGAAGTAACTAATCTGTTTGCCCAGCTTTTGTTGCTGTTGTTGTAAAGACAGGAGTGATAATCTACAAGCTCTTTCCATATTGGAGCTGAAATGAGAAGTCCAAGTTGGGAATAAAAATAGTTCGTGTGCTGGAGTTCTTTGAGGGAGATTCAGTGAGATAGTATGAGTGCTTGGCATAGTATCGAGTGCAGAGTAAATGTTTAGTAAATTTTTGCCATTATTATAATATCAAAGAAGATTTAAAACGTATTCCTATTAACATACAACAAAAGCTAAATATTTTACTACAAATGCATTTCTTTAAAAAAAACAACCTAAAATAAAAGAAACTATTTTAACTAGACTACATGAATCCAGCCAAGTAGTACAAGATTAAAATTGAACACTATCCAAATTCTAAATTATACCTCTAGTTCCAAAAATACACAACAGTTCAATCTGGTCATGCTTCATTTATCAAAGCATGCTTGCCATTGGAAAGAAACCCTTCAATTTCTAGGATCCAGTGATTATTTCTTAATATATATATATATATATATATATATATACGCATGCCAAGTACTACGTGACATAAAATTGATTTTCTCTTTGTGCTCCTTTCTGAAATTGTTCAAAGTGTAATGAGAGTGGCAGCCAGGTAAATAGCTGATTCTAATACTATACATTGAAAGCATAGATAAAGATATAGCAAGGAATGGTATGGCACGATGAAGGCAAAGCCTTTGAACTCAGTCTAACTATATTCAAATCCCAGTTCTGTGACTTAACCCTGGAATGAGATCTTGGGCAAATTGTTTAGGTTCTCTCTGCCTTGTTTCTCTCATCTATAAAATGGGACTAATGAATCATGTTATAGTTTTTAATGCAAGTAGAATGCTTAGCACAGATCCTGGAGCAAACTGAGTGCTTGTCAAACTTAGCTCCAACAGTTAGCTGCAAACAAAATGCTGTGAGGAAGAAAAACTCGAGCTTGATGGCAAGAACTAAGCCTGGTTTCTCAAGCTATCTCAAATGCATGGCACATTGTAAGTTCTCAGTGTCGGTCAAGTCAGTAAATGATTGAATGAGTGAATGAGTCATTAATTCTGCAGGGCATTATGGAAGATGTCCCAGGGGAGCACTTGAGCCTGGTTTGTAGGATGAAGAGTGTTTTGCCAAGTAGATAAAGGAGAAAAAAAAAAAATTAGGGGAAAGATAACTGTAGTGAGAGAAGAAACTGGGAATTATACAGCATGGTGAGAGCTCTTGGTATAGAGGGCAATGTTATGCAATCAGGAAATAAGAAGTCCCAGAAAAACTCTCTTCGACATTTTGCTTTAGATCTGAGAAATAAACTTTTGAGTCAGTGGCTCCTAAAGTCTTAGTCTCCTTTTCTTAAAATCATCCTTCCCCTCTACCCCCCCAAAAAAGAATAGAAAACAAAACTTAAAAGAAATAGGTAAAGGAATCAGTAATTAAGAACTATGTTTTGGTTTTTATTTCAATGGCTTTTAGGAAATGGAAAAAATAATATGTTTATGTAGGCAATTAATTCTACTTCTGTAGTTTTGCCATCTCAAATACAGGTAAGGTGCTGCTAAAATTCAGATTACCAGGCTCTCCACCAAAGTTACTGAGTCAGGATTTCTGGGTATGTGGACTAAAAATCTACTTTTAAACATGTATCTCAACTAATGTGTTTGCTCACCAAACTTTGAGCACCATAGGTTTGCATGCAAGGATATCAAACTAGTATTCAAGAGGTGAATACATATTTGATGATTTCTGGTATCTTGGCTTTTGTCCCTGCTATTTACTCTCATTGAAATACTTCTCCCTAACTCCTTTTCCTTATACACACTATTTTTGCCACATCATTTATTCTTCTGATGTTAGCTTATTTTTTATTCAAAATTATTTTACAAATAGGGCCTACCATGGGTCAGACAAAAAGATATCCTTCATCTTCCTTCTCTGAGTTAGGTATCATTCTTGTGTTCTCCCATGGCAAGCTGTACTTTCCACTCTTATAATACTCAGGATACTATGTTATAACTACCTGCTTCCCTGTCTCTCTTACTATAAAATATGTTCCATGAGAGCAGGGACTGTATCTTATTTTTGTTGTCTCCCTAGTGCCTACCTTACACATTGCCTCACAATTCACTGATACTGTATAAGTGCTTGTTGAATGAAGAAGGAATGCATGTATAAATGTTATCAGTCAGTGATTGCTGTGTAACGAACAGTTAAAAAATCCTAATAGCATATGACAGTAAACATCTATTTCACTTAAGCATTTCCAAGTTATCCAGAGATTGACTGATCAGACTTAGTTAACTGGGCTTGGTTCCAAGCTGTAGTTTGGGTGTGCTGTCTGTCTCTCATCCTGCTTAGACATGCAGCCTAGCTGGAACGTGTTCTCCTAATGGCAGAAGGCAGGATCACAAGAGAGCAAGTAGAAACATATGGTGCCTTTTAAAGAATAGGCTTCAAATTGGTACACTTTTCTCTCGAGCCATACTTCATTGGCCAAAACAAGTCATTGACAAAGGATGTATATAGAGGACGATGAAGGTTTGGGGTCAATAACTCAATCAGTCACATAAAAATTAGTAAATAAAGGGAGTATTGAGTGAAGAGAATTGAAGGCAAGGGCGTCTAGCTATCCTGTAATTCACTTGCTGACATGGGTTAGGATACCCAAGACTCTGAAGAAATGCAGCGATGATACGGAGCCATTCTAGGAAGATCTAGCCCAACTTCCAACTTAATGATTCACTAGAAGTCATTAAGTTCACATATTTGAAAAAAAAAAAAAAGAAAAAAGAAAGAAAGCTAGGTTTTAAAAATTCTGTAATAATGGCACCCAAGTGTTTCTGTTACCCCAAACCTCAGAACCTCTGCAGATATGCTAAAAGTGAAAATACAACCCCAACCCACAATCCTGCTCTGTTTTCTCTTCTACCTGGTTGTGCTCAACTGTTCTGGGATACACTGGATAAAGGTGAGAGCCTGTAGGGAGGGAGCCTGAATGTAGGGCCTGGTGGAAGCTCTATTTCTAGGACTTGTAGGTTATCATAAATCATTCCTGTTTGTTGAAAGCACTCACATCAATATTTCCTTTTGATTTCAGATTTGTTTTTACCTATGTCTGCAGATAAAAGAATCAAGCTTCATGTATTCCCAGGTTGAATTCAAGTTCCCTTCCATGAAGCTTCTTCCCCTTCTTCCAAAATTCTGGAGATAGGAAAAGTTTTCCTTCTTCTTGAGACACTACATTTCTTTCACCCTCAGTTTGTCTTAGAATTCCTATAGATGAAAGCAGCCAGAGATTCCACATATGACAATTTTCTCTTTGAAAAGATAAATAAACCATAAAGTTCTTTATTTTTTTACAAGTGCAAGATAAAGAAGATAGTTCTTAATTCCATTACCTCCAGGAGGATGAGATTATAGCAGACAATTAAACTGTTCACGTTTGGGATCTTGTAGGAAACTCTCTAATCCATATTTAATATTGTGTAGAGAAAGATCTTTAACAAATCCTTAGTTTTTTCTCCTCGAATAGCAAAGTGGAAATCCTTGGCTTAGGATATTGCGAATCCTAAAATGTTGACCAGTTCCTATTCATGGATAAGTCTCAATGCTTAAATCCGGCGCATTCATAGGATGAAATCTTAGGCCACCTTTAAAAATAGAGTTTACTTAAAATAATAAATGAAAAAGAAAATATTCTTAATTTTAAAAATTGGGATGCCAAACAGTACGTGGTGACTCCAGTTTTGTTAACTATTAGTAGTCACATGGGTATACATGCACACACACACATGCACAGAAGGAAAAAAAGACAGAAAGGTCTTTTGTTAATGACATTTCTCTCTCAGTAGTGATTATGTAGAAATTTATTCTTTATGCTTTCAATATTCTTTAATTTTTTTAAAATAATTCCATATTACTTTCTAATCTGGAAAAAAACAGTTTACATATGCATGACCACCTTCTAAAACCTTATTTTGGTTAGATTAACTTTATTAAGTTATTTAGCAAATATTTTATTATCTCTTTGAAGAGGCTTCTTACGGGCAATAGAAAGATATTAGCATTCTAGATCATTACTATGGGTAGCAAGCCAAAATAAATCACAAAAGAAGTTAAGAGCAACATGTAGATTATAGAGATGGATAGGACCTTAAGTACACTTTATATATGAGTATAAAAAATTCATACAACTAATAACTTAGAGGCAATATTTCATTTTTCTTTTATTTAAAGATTTATTTATTTAGTTTAGAGAGAGAGGAGAAGGCATGCATGTGAGAGAGTGGGGAGAGGGAGAGGGAGAGACAGACATTCAAGCAGACTCTTGCTGAGCATGGAGCCCAGCGCAGGACTCTATCTCACAACCTTGAGATCATGACCTGATCTGAAACCAGGAGTCGGAGGCTTAACTGACTGAGCCACCCAGGTGCCCCATAACATTTCATTTTTCAGAAAGATTTACCATAGGTTGAAGAAAATCTGAAAGCTAGGAAGTGACAGAGTTAGAACTTGAACTCATGTCTCTTAGAATCCTAAGCCAATACAACACAGAGTGCTACCTCCAAACATTTTGCTGAGGAAGTTATACTTTAAGTTAAAATAGATTCTAGTCCTCAATAAGCTGAGAAGTGACATAATTTCACTCAAAAGGGTTCTTAGAAAAGAGTAAATGTGTTTTCTTGGTCAGTTATTATGACTTCTTTTCTTAGTTCACTTCAAAAATAGAACTGTACTACCTTGCAGATAGAGTCAGTGCATAGACAAAGAGAGTCCCCTCAGGGGTGAGACTGAGGCTCATGGGTTTTCTGTTGTCTTTAGAGCTCTCCTCCAGGTTGGCTCTCATTGTATGAAGGAAGATTCTTGATAAGGACTTCATGATTGCCTTAAAATTCTTGTTCTGATTCCATTTTCAAACTGGAGGAGACAAGGGAGGAAGTACAAGTTTATGGCATCTAGGAGGAAGTAAGCCACCATAATAAGCCAGCTGTGCGCCTGGCTGTGAAAAGTCCTCAATTTCACCTGAGGCAGGTGTCCCTGTCTTAGGTATCTCAGTTCAAAGATTGATAGTTTTGGGAATAACTAACATTTCAGATTATGATATAGCAGGTTGGCTGACCATGTTTTAGGAGATGGGAATTTGAAAGTGTTTTGGAGTGACAAGTGATTTAGTATTTTAGTATAATACTGTAGGGTCAGGTCTTTTCTATAAAAACAGAAGAACTAGATTATTAGGCATTGAAGCAGCTAACCTAGGCTTTGAAATCCTTCCAAATGACCTGGATACACATTTCTCTGAACTCCTACCATTGCCGGTGGATATTGTAACCCCTCCAAGTCCCTGTGACTGGACTTGCAGCGCTTCAGATTTTCATAGGAAAAGCAGAAAGTCAGGTCAATATTCCAGATGTTTGCAATGATTCAGATGTCTGGTGTGATGGCAAGGCCTATCCAGATGGTTACTGAATATTTCATCTTTTGCCTGGATGTTGGCTGCCATCTGTACACCCAGGCTTAGAACCTAACAGGGCATCAGTCAATACCACATTGTCTGTTAATTAGAGATTTACTTGAGTACATTTTGTCCACTGGGTACCTGCTGTTTCAGTAATCTTCCAGCCAGACACATTTACCTGAATATTCATGGTCACTTAGAAGGCAATCGGCACTCACACTGACTAATCATTTAATTCCTCATACCTACCCTTCAGCATCTGATCTTGCTGTCTGTTCGCTATGCTTTTATTATTTCCCATTTCAAATTCTAAAGATCTCTGGAGAGAATGCTATAAAAATCACTTGGTGGTTGCTTGAATTTATATTTTATCCATGTGAGCAGTTTCTCTTTGCTGGTTAATTAAGTCACTTGGCACACCTTCCTTGCATGCAGCGTGCTCGTCTCCTGCTATCCACTATTAGTCGTCTGTCCTCCACTGGGACACCCACAAGATCTTTTCCAAATCCTCTTAGGAAAACCCTGAAGTCTTTTTTTTTTAATAACCCTGAAGTCTTTAGCATGGCTCAAAAGCCACCCAAGGTCATATCCTTGATCTCCCTTTTATTTCTGCCATATGTGCTTTCTCTTCTTTCTTTACTTCCAAAGTAGCATTTCTTCTCTGGCATCTAAACCTTCACACATTCCTGGAAACTGCTTTGCCTCCTGTATAACTCATCAAATCCCACAGAGCTCTGAGATTAAACCTCCTTTGCTCAGAAGGGAAGATGTCCTGAACTCCCCAAATAGGATGAATGTGCCTTATCTACACTCCTACAGTATTCTGGCTTCTCTGTTATGTAACTCACCTCATTGGTAATTATTTCTTGGCAGTCTTCCCTCTAGATTGTATTATCCCACAGGTCAGTAACCATGTGTGTTTTTAAATACATATCCAAGTATCTAGCACATAGTAGGCACTCTGTAAATATTTGCAAATTAGCAAATGGAAATGAAAGCAGAAGTTTAACTTGGCAAGTTTGGGATCAATGTAATAATGTAATAGTATTGAATTGATGCTTCAACTGAATCAGTGACTCAATGTCAACAATTATTTTCTTGAATATTTCTTCTATTTTGCCAGGCACTGTGAAATACCAAAAAAAAAAAAAAAAAAAAAAAAAGTGATATTTAGTCTCCTTTCTGAAAGAGTTCATCTAGTTTAAATGCTTGCTAGATAACGAGCAAGATAACACTGTATAATTTTGCAAAATTAATCTGTTGGCACACAGTACTATTAGTGACCAGAAGAATGATTATTTTTCATCCTTTCCTTCCTCCTTGTTGATTCCACCATGACTTTGGCTTATATGGAGATTTAGGATGTCGGGTCCTTACACCTCCCTTCTAGGGTCTAGGTATTCTCCCCATTTTAAGGAGTAATTGGTTCTTACTTGCTGTTATGGTTTCCAGCCTAAGATGCTGTCTCCAGCCAGCCCAGCTATTCCACTCTTCTTTGAAGCATAGCTACGGGACAGAGGAGAGAAAGGAGAAATTTCTCTCTTAGGCACACAGTCCTGAGCCTTTCTGTCACTTCCTTCTTGGATTGAAGATGATTGGGAGATGATTGAACATAAGGAGGGATGGATTGACATCAGGTTTGGAATTGCCTCCTGAAGCCAAGCACCTGCCTGGGGAGGGGAGAGAACAGATTTCCTCTGTAGCCAAGAGGGCATATGGTGTGATGATAGCGCCGTTGATGAACTTGGTCATACCTATTCTTCTGGTCTGGCACTTGCATAGTGTCCTACCTTTAAAATGTTATTTCTTCAGCTTGCCTCCTAGGTTAAATTATATTTTTCTGGGCAGGTTAAAACTTAACATCTTGACATGAATTGGTTTTTTGGGTTGATTTGTAACTAAAGATTAATGTAAGTTTAGATTCAGATCATACTTGAGATATTCTGAATAGGAGAAAAGTAGTAAAAAGAAATGTGTCACAAAGGGCATATCTTGGGTATCTGATAGAGTGGGGAGGGGAAGAAGAATGGGATGCTGCCAGAACAGTTATGGCAGCTGTGGTAGGATAGAAAGAACAGTGGACTTATCAGACAGACCTGGCTTAGTTTTGGTTTTGTTACTAACCAGCTGGGTGACCTTGGGCACATCACATCCCTGAGCCTCAACTTCATCCTCCATTAAATGAGAAGAACATTTCCTACTTGAAAGGATGCTAGTGAGGTTTAAAACAGAAAATGTGAATATTTATAAATGATAGCACGCAAAGTCATCATGAGGTATCCTACTGGGAAAGTATTGAGCTGATGGGCTCAGAAGCCAGAATCCCTGGATCTAAACTGTGGTTGTACCACTCACCAGCAGCCTGACCTTGAGTAAGACACTCCATTTCTTCAACTGTAAAATGAGGATGCTAAGTATATGTACTTCATAAGACTGTGAAAATTAAACAAGTTAACACATGTAAAGCTCTTAATCCTGGAAGATTGAGTGTTCAGCTCAATAAAATTAAAGTGCGATGATGATGATGGTGATGACAATCAGAAGGGTGATGAAGGTGATAATGGTCACTAGCAGCAGTATCTAGAGGCATTGAGTAGTTAATAACAAAGTCTCAGGCGATATCCAGCCAAGTTCAAATTCTGGTCCTCCTCTGTTAGAATGAACAAGATGCTCCATGTCACTGTGCTTCTGTTTCCTCACCTGCAAAGAGGGATCAAAAATAATCCCTATTGAGTGGTAATGTTTAGAAGGTGAATATAACTCATATTTAGCACGTGTAAATACTCAGTACATTTTGGCTATTATTATTGAAATGTCAATGTTAACAGAGATTCAGAGTTAATAGGGGAGAGGAAAGGTGCATGTAAAAGCATGGAAAATCAGAAGGATATGAAGGTCACTTCCTGGGTATCCCAGTTTCCTGTACCCTTTGGTCTTAAGTCGGCATGTCTTGTGTCTTGTCCTGCTCTTCCAACTCCTTGTCCATTTAGGTGACATATTTTGAGTGTTTACTATGTGCCAGTCATGGAGCTTAACACTTTCTGAGGACTTTCTCATTTAATCTTCTCAATATCCCCATAAATGACCACAGTTTATGAGTGACAAACATGAAGCCCAGAGAGATTTAGTTTCCTGCCCAAGGTCACAGAGCTAAAAAAAAAAAAAAAAAAAAAAAAAAAAAAGAACAGAACAGAGCTCAGAGGAAGAGTCCTGGCCTCCACAGGTCCTCACCGTGAGGCGCACTGCCTCTCCTTCCACATTCCTCTGGTACTGGCGACTCTGTCAGGGCCATGAAGCTGGCCTCTCCTGCCTCAGAATTCAACAGTGGTGTTTTCTGCTCATTTCCCAGTTTGGCTTGCGACTTCTTAGAGATATAAAAGCAAGATGTCTAGGTTTGAACCTTGCTGAGAACCAAGGTAATTGCTTATGTTGACTGTAATGAGTAAGGCGCTCTAGGGTTACAGAGCAAGAGTTGTTCTATTAGAAGGCAGAAGTGGACAGTTTTCAAAGGAGTCCCCGAATCAGACAGCTCTGAGCGCTCTACGACATTGCAAAAGGGAAGTATATCAAGCCTGTCTCTCAGCTATAACATGTGGATAATAATACTAACAATACCTGTCCTGGAGAGTTGCTATAATCATCGAATGGTATAATATGAGTAAAGTGCTTATTCCTAGTATTACCAGCATTTGTGAGACACACATTGCAGGAAATGGCAAATCAGTGTTGATTTATCTTGCTACCAAATAGCGTATATGAGTGGAAATCCAGAATTTGGCCTGGGTTTGGGAGTTAAAACCTCCCCTAAGGGGAGGCATTGCAGAACTTCCAGGGTCTCAAATTTTTGTTTTCTAGCCTCTGAGCCTGTCTTCCAGAGGGGACTCTTTTTTTTTTTTTCATAATATTTTTATTATATTATGTTAGTCACCATACAGTACATCCCTGGTTTTTGATGTAAAGTTCGATGATTCATTAGTTGCGTATAACACCCAGTGCACCATGCAATACATGCCCTCCTTATTACCCATCACCAGCCTATCCCATTCCCCCATCCCCCTCCCCTCTGAGGCCCTCAGTTTGTTTCTCATAGTCCATAGTCTCTCATGCTTCATTCCCCCTTCTGATTACCCCCCCTTTCTTTATCCCTTTCTTCCCCTACCGATCTTCCTAGTTCTTATGTTCCATAGATGAGAGAAACAAAGGAGACTCTTGAACCTCTCTAGGGACACTTTCAAAAATGCTCAAAACAGACCACTGGATGGTGATTCATTGTGGCTTCCTGCAAGATTCAGACATGCTTCAGAGCCATGTGCAATGGTAGGGGTCGGGGAAGAAATCCAGCCTGGGAGTCATGAGCCTGGGCTAACCCCAGCTTGGCCACCCATCACCAGTTCTGTGTCTTTGTCTCTCAGTTTCCCAGTTTGTCCATTGGACATTGAGAAGAGAAAACAAGAACCACCCCAGAGCAATTGTGAACAGTTAACTCGCAGCAGACATTTCCCTGGCACCTACTGTGCTCCGGGCATCATGCTAGCACTAGAGATAAAAACATAAATGAGACATTCTCTACCCAGCAGATAGAAAGCTGCCCTTCAGACTGGAGGAGGAGAGCCCCACACAGCAGCTCTTTCCCTGCCTTGGCTGGATACTCACGTGCAAGTAGAAGTAGTATGACACAGTCATTAAGCACATGGCAAATTAAATAAGCACTGTGGTCTTAAACATTATATTAGGCTTCTCTGTATCTCAGCTAACTTGTCTGTTAATAATACTCCGTTCGTAGAGTTTCTGTGAAAATTTCGGGAGATAATGTCTGTTTCACAGGAGCTCTATTCGTTAAATGAGTAATGACTTTTCCCTTTCAGAGTGCAAGGCCTTCTTAGTTGCATAGGACATTTATCCTAGGGAGTACTAGTGAGAAGGTATGTGTGTGGGTAGGAAAGTATTAGAATTTATTTCAGAAAAAAATATAAAGAGAATGGGTGATACGCAACCTCTGACATTCAAAATAAGATTTTTCAGCGAGACTTCAATTGCTTCCTGGATATTGCCTAAAACACTACCCAAGGGATTGTTTAAATTATTACTGAGCTCTGCATAGAATTGAAACAAAGTTATTTGTTCTTCCTGACCAAAGCATAGGGCTTCAGAAGGAACACCAGATAAGTTATAGATAAGTTGAGGAAGCTATATTTGCTCTGCACATCTGGTTTGAAACTGCATTAAATTTGTGCCTGGGACATAGTAAATGGTTATTGGAACATAGTAAATAGTTAAAATTATTATTATGTGTGCTGTCTAAATTTATAATAATTACAATAAAAGTATTCAAAGCAAAAAAAAAAGGTGCACTGTCCAAAAACCATTTATATTTAACATTTTCTGGTGACACATAAGGAAAGGAAATCACATTAGGCTGAGAGCTCATTATGAGCAGGAGGTATGCCTTGTTGATCTCTGTATCTCCAGCACCCAGCAGAGTCCTTAGAATCAGGGCCAGTGACTTAACAAATTACTCCACATGTGGGCATACCAAGAACCAGTTCTGCAGAAGCAGAACTACTGACGTACACAACTTATTGGGGGTGGTATCTGGCAGTTGTAATAACAAAAAAAAATCACAGCCCCTGGTGGGTGGTCCTAAGTCCATGAACTAGCTGCGTATCACTGGCCAAATTATTTAGCCATTCTGCACACGGCTTCCTCTGTCTGCAAAATGGAACCAATTATCTACCGAGTTCACAGGTTTGCTGTGAGAACTGAATGAGAACATTGTATGTGCAAGCAAAAAGAACACTAGAAATATAAAATGCTGTTTATTCCCAAGAAACCTTAAGATGAATAAGCCACCTGTGGAACTCTGAGACTTGGCTGTTGTTTCAGTCCCGGAAGGACAAAGGCATTCCAAGAGATTATTTCATTATTCTTCCCTGCCCACGGTTTAGATAAGATACGGTCTTAATGACACCTGTTTTTACTTTTATTTTTCATAATATTGAGTGATTAACCCCCCCAGAGAATCTGTGAACTCAGCTAGCGAGTGTGATTTGAAATCCTTTCTCTTATTTTTAGTCAAGACTGTGTTCTTATTAAAAGTTCTTAACTTTCTGGCCTTGGTTGGCTTCTTTTGACACCAGAATAAAATGAATTTTATGACTTCATGACAAAGCCAAGCATCTATTCTTGTAACTTCAGTCAAAAGCAGATGAGGCAATTTGAACAAATTCCAATGTGGATATTGGCTCAGACCTCCCTGACATCCATATAGCTTCTGCCTTCTCTACATCTGTGGCTTAACCATACCTTTGTATAGGAACATGGACAAGGAATAACAGAATTCAGAAAATTTCTCTGTAAAGCATAGTAAAAACAATAGAAGACCTCCAAAAAGCTACCCTAAAATCAGTGCATCAGCATTAACGAATTATTGCTACACCCCAGTTCTTACTGCCCAGCTGTGTTACTGTCTTCCTTAAGTCAACTGTCCCTTCTCATCAACATCCTCTCTCCCAAATACGAGACCTTCTGAAGCCAGTAGCTCTCAACTGATCTCTTCCATGTACTCGTGATTCAGGGATACCACCAACTATTTGTTGTGTGGATTATTGATATTTATTTGCTTCCCAGAGTCCATTTTTTTTCTACTTTTGGGTTTCCTATGGAGGACTTCTCATGTATTCCTTCTTAGTTCCCACAGTTTGAGTGGGCCTGATGCATAAGCGTCAGTGAGCATGGCACCTAGGTCTAAACTAATCAGTATTTCTTTCCCTTTGGCTCAGGATTTGGTTCAAAGATGGATGCATGGCCCAACTTTAGCCAGTAAAAACTAGGTCTTTTTTAAACTTTTGGGAATAGAAGAGAGAAACAGTACCTTTTTTGTTATGTTTGAATCTGGGAAGATTTAGGCCTAGAGCTGAGACGTTACCATGTGGAGTTAGAGATGAAAGTCTGCACAGGATGGGAGGAGGGGAACAGAGTCAAGAGATGGAAAGAGAATGTATCACGGTGATCTTCAGTCTTCTGGATCTAGTCATGCTTGGAGCCATTTGTCTTTGCCGTTACATAAGTTAATGATTTTCCTTTTAAACTGAGAATTTGAGTTGAGTATCCTGTCGCTTATTAGGGCACTGAAAGTCCTGTATCCCAGGAGGCCTCTCAGTCCCAGGGAAACTGGGGTGCTTCGTTATTCTCTTTGTTGCAGACAAAAGAGCTCAAGCTGATGCACATGCATATATTTCTTTATAGTGGAAGTTATATGACATTGTAGTGCTGCTCACTGGTAGGATGTTGAATTAAGTGCCTCCTTGTGTGACATGGGGCAGAGTTTGGCACAATTTGATGTAAGAAATAAGATGGCAAAACAAAGTCAAGGCACGCAAGAAAAATTGCCTCTCTGCCAGAACCTCCAAAGATTTTGCCTCTGAGTATCTAAAATGACAGGGTCAAGGCAGTAAAGAGTTCTGGGCAATGGGCAAGAACCAAAGGGTTGACAAGGAATGGTAATGTTAGTCCTGCAAATGTGTTTCCATACCCTAGTAGACCATTTTTCCTGTACTCTCTTATTGTAATTACCACTGACTCATTTTAGTGTCACTTTGAATCTTTTCATTAAGCCATTAAAAATTCTGGTTTTCAAACATGTGCCATGACAATGAAAGGATACAGAATAATGAACTTGTGTAAAGAGACCTTAAATTCTGTTCTTAATTTTAAGGTCCTTAAAGGCAGACGTAAATTTTCCTTATCTTATGTTCTCCTTCCACACCAAATCCAGTTTGAACACAGGTGGCAGTCTACTATTTTTAGAATAAATTAATCTGAGCCCTCTTAGGGCATAGTAATTTTACTTAAAGAATTTGAAAGAGTTTAAAACACTTTACTGAATATGGATTCTTTTAAGTTATTAAATTCTTGGGATGTTTTGACAAGGCTGGATTACATTTGCAGGGGTCGAATTATCCAGCGGGAACTGGAAACACTGCAGATGCTTTTTCAGTATTTGATTCTTAATGTTCAGAGAAGGTTTGTGTGTGCAACAAAGAAGCATTTCAGAAGTGGTAGATTTGTTTGATGCCAGTGGGGGTGAGAAGTGTTAGGTAAAGGAATTATAATAAGCTTTCTTTTTTTGGAGAGAGGAAAAATAAAGATGGCTAGAGATCCACAGAGGAAAAGAGAAATATGTCACTCTATAAAAAGTCAAAGATCTCTCTTTCTATTCTTATCAGGGTGAATAGATGATTCTGAAGCTGAAAATCAGAGACTATAACCCTGTGACTACAGGGTTATTTTATTTTTTATCTTCACTGGAATTTAAATGAGCCAAGCACTTAAAACTTTTAAATTTAACCTTATGTGATATTTAGATTTAAGAATTTCCATGGTGTTATACACACCCACACAACTCACAGCATAAGACATTTATATTGATAAATGCATAGGATTATATACATCCATTCATACAAATGCATTCATATAAATACATGCATATGTTTAGAAGAATTTTTAACGAATGCCTATAGATAATTGTATTTTTTTAAAGATTTTATTTATTTACTTGACAGAGAGAGAGCCCAAGCAGGTGGAGTGGGAGAGGGAGAAACAGGCTCCCCGCTGAGCAGGGAGCCCCATGCTGGGCTTAGTTCCAGGATCCGGGCATCCTGACCTGAGCCAGAGGCAGCCACTTAACCGACTGAGCCACCCAGGCACCCCTCCCTTGATGGTCTTCCTTCCTTTCTTTTCTTTTTCTTTCTTTCTTTCTTTCTTTCTTTCTTTCTTTCTTTCTTTCTTTCCTTCCTTCCTTCCTTCCTTCCTTCCTTCCTTCCTTCGTTTATTTATTTGAGAGAGAGAGAACAAAGCCAGAGAGGGAGAGAAAGAGAGAGTGCAGGAGAGGGGGTGGAGGGGCAGAGGGTGAAGGAGAAACAGTCTCCCTGCCAAGCAGGGAGTCAATGCAGGGCTCGATCCCAGGAAGCCAGGTTTGTGACCTGAGCCAAAGGTAGACACTTAACTGACTGAGCCACCCGGGTGCCCCTAGATAATTGTATTTAAGAGCTTAACAAAATGTGAATTCCATCAATGTGACTCAGTAGTATTGAATTTCTCTGTGATTTCAGCGACTCACTAAAAGGCCATGGAGACTTAGGGTCAGAAAATTCTGCTTCTTGGGTTTCAGGTCACATCAGGATTTTACATTACTTTACACAGACAGAGACTGTACCTTCTGCAAAGGTGTGTGGCCTCTCGGTTCTTCTGTACAAGCAAGGCTAGTCATTCTTCCCTGTCTACAATCCCTTCATATTGAGACTGTCATTGTCTCCTTTCCAAGAGTCCTCTTCATAACTGGGAGCAAAACTATGGTAGCTTACTTAAAGCCATGGGTCCTGTGCTCAAATTCTGGTTCTGCCACTGTTATTGTTAGCTCTATTCCTTTCATGTCTTTGTCTTTATAGGCCCTCATGTGACAAGCCAGGTCAGTCATAGTAACTAGTTTGGGGTTGTTGTGAACTAATGAGTGTTAGTGCTTAGAACAGTACTTATCATGCAATGAATATTAGCTCCTGCTAATATGTTCCCAACACCAACCCCCTTTACCAAAGAAGACTGGACCAGGAATGGCCACATCCCTGGGAATATGGAATTGTCATGCAGTTTAGCAGGGTCAATTAGCAGAGAGCTCTAGACCTAATCTATAAACATCAGAAGGGGGATCACCATGCTTGAATCATGAATACTGATAAATAAGCAGAGAAAGCTTAGTTTGAGAGGAGCTTAATAGGTGCAAAGTACTATGCAAAACATTTTACGTGTATCAATTCATTTAATCCTTAAAACAATTTCCATGAGGTAGATACTATTACCGCATACCATTCTACAGAAGAGAAAAAGGCACACAACAGTTAGGATTCAAACCCGACATCCAAAGTCCACACTTTTACTTAGGGAATATACTGATGTTGAATGAGGGAGAGAGCGAGAGACGACTAGATAGAGGAGTACAGGAAAAGGCAATGTGAGAGCCTCTGCCTGGTGCCTGCCTCCTAAGGTCCAGTCCCTATTCATGGATTCCATGAGATGCTCTTATAACATTTGAAGAAATGTTCTGCTTCTGCTTCCTCTAGTTTGAATAGCGTGCTCCTATTCGCTGATTGGTGACTCAGACTCTTCCTGCTTCCTGGTGAGTGGAATCTGAAGTGACCAGAAGCACGTCATACTTACTCATAGAGCAAACTGCCTCTCACCGTCCTCGAGGCACCTGCAGACTGTTAACCAACCCTCCAACAGGGGGGGCTGGAGAAAGAGCTCAGGTCCTGACATCAGTTCAAACATCGGATGAGGATCCATCCAGCCCCAGAAGGAACAAGAGGCGCAGGTCATTGCTGAAAACTAGCCGAAATGGCTCCCTGCACTTGAGAGCTGAGGTTTACTGAAGACCAGATGGTGCCAAGCTGCAGTGGCTACATCTCAATGTCACCTCAGATAATTTGCATGCTAGCTTTTTGGCTCTCAAAAATATTCTCTTAGTGCCAGCTTTCACTGTTGAAGTAAATGCGTAGCTTGAATTGGGCAGAAGATATTTTAAATTAGGAAATCAGTCATCTCCATGGTGATCCAAGTCACCAAAATAGGTCAGAACCAGACTATGTTTAAAAAAAAAAATGCTGGGAAGTCAGGGGAAAAGGAGAGAACCAGCTGTGATGTCCCAAAAAGAAAGAAGGAAAGAAGAAGTAGCCTGTTTGTTTTTCATATGAAATGTGGCTCACTGAAAGCCTTAAAGAATTGAAAACATTGCTTCCAGTGACCTGACTGCCTTGCAGTGGTGACACATGTCATTTGAAGAAATGCCAGGAGGGAAGAGGAGAAAATTACATTTGACCTATCAAATGTAGGTGGCCATCAAAAGGAACATACTGACACAAAGGTCTCCAAGTCCATAGAGTTTGCTCTCATTGCCCCAAGATTTTACTTCATTTCCTTAGTTTTCTCTCAGCTTTGCTCAAGTCCTGGATGCACTGAAAAGAGCCAAACTCCAGGTCTGCTGGCAGTGAGATGTGCTTCATTCCTCATGTATGAACTCAGTTTCAGAATGAATCTCTCCCAGTGGAAAGAAACAGTGGAAAATTGTACAGCTCAGTTTGTGTACAGATGAAGGAGGATGGACTGAGAGAATTTGGAATAACAAGATGGATTTTCCCTTGCTAGGCTGTTAAAAAAAAAAAACATCCACGGCCACAATAAGTGTCAAGCACATTTTTCCACTATGTGTCTAATCCCTTTTATGAACAAAACTAATTGGGAAAATTATGAAGACATCAAAACATACAAATCCAGGGATTGTTAAGCTACGGGTGAATGTTACCTGCCCCAAAGTGAGCAAGCGTTTTTATTTTTATACCTGCCACACTTTGTGTTTCACCCTTACTCCCTGATGTTTCAAGTTACCAGATCCCTTGGCTCATTACTTTCTCATCTTCGTTTTGCCTTTCACACATTGGATTATGTTGCATTTGAGATTAGAATCAGGAGAGAGAAGTCAGGACGGAGGGAAGAATTGAGGTGTGTTGGAGGATGCGTGGGAGAGAAAATGAGCCTGTAGGCTGGAGAAGAAGGACCTAACAGACTGACTTCATAGGCATATGACCTGTGCAGTCCCTGGAGCCTTGTCCTTAGAAGAAACCCACTCTTGGTTTAATGCTCTGCCATCACCATCTTGAAATTCGTAATTTTGAACAAAGTTCTCAAATTTTCTTTTTGCACTGGGCCCCACAAATTAGGTAGCTGGTTTTGAGGGCCAGTGGGAAAGTAAACCCCAGTGAGATATCTGAAGAGCAATAGGAGATAGCAAGTACAAAGGTGTCCTAGAAGATTATGGGGACCAGAGTTGACATATGAGTCTAAGTCACCAACTCATCAGGACTGAACTCCCTCAAGCAGAAAAATGAAGGCAAGAAGCAAGCAAACCAGGACAGTGCACGTGGTCTGATCAGTCTAGCCAATCAGCTGCTACTCCTCTCTTACTCTTCCACCCAAAATACAACACCCTTAATTCCATGTAAAAAATTAAATTCCTTTGGCTCAAGATATTTCCTGCTCTCAGAAAAATAAAATGCATTATGTAATTAATCATAGGAGTCATCTGTATCTATTCAATCAGGAATGAACTCTTTATTGTGAATCTCCTATGGCAAGTCATTCTTGTAGGGACTATGGATACAATAGTGAGCAAGGCATACAGAAACCTTGCACTCAGGGAGAGCACATTCAAGTGAGGAGACAGAAAATAAAACATGTAAATAAATACATAAAAATGATAATGTGTGATACTGGTAAGTGCTACATAAGAGATAAAATGGTAAGTAGGGTTCAGGCAGGTGGCTTTAGGGAGGTCTGGGGTGGCTTCTTGAGGAGGTGGCATGTGAATTGACAGCCAAGTGAGTAGCAGGTAAGTCTGCAAAGACCTGGAGAAAGAACATTCCAAGAAGAAGAAGCAACATGTGCAAAGGCTCTGAGAAGAGAACTAGCTTGGTGTGTTTAGGGGAAGAGAGAAGGTCCATGTGGCTGAGAACTAGTGGATGGTGGAGAGAAAGAAGAAACATGAGACCAGAAGGTCGGTAGAGGTCAGATCATCTTTTAGTCCAGAGGAGGGATTTAGATTTCATTCAGAAATTAAGTAGGGTGCCTGGGTGGCTCAGTCAGTTAAGCATCTGTCTTTGGTTCAGGTCGTGATCCCAGGATCCTGGGATCGAGTCTCACATTGGTCTCTCTGCTCAGCATGGAGCTTGCTTCTCCCTCTCCCTTTGCCTGCTGCTCCCCCTGCTTGTGCTCTCTCTCTCTCTCTGTGTCAAGTAAATAAATAAATCTTTAAAAAAATAAAAATATTAAGAAAACCAGGGCAGCTGGGTGGCTCAGTCAGCTGAGTGTCTGACTCTTGATTTCTGCTTGGGTCATAATCTCAGGGTAGTGGGATTAAGCCCTGTGTTGGGCTCTGTGCTCATTTGGGAGTCTGCTTCAGATTCTCTGTCTCCCTCTGCCCTTCCCCTGCTCTCTCTCTTTCTCTCTCTGAAAACAAATGAATCTTGAAATAAATAAAGGAAACCATCAGAGAATTTTATAATAAGAGAGTGACATGATCCGATTTACATCCTCCTGTGTAGAGGACGGGCTATAGGGGGTATACTAGCAAGAACAGAGGCAGGAAGATGACAGAGGCCTTGGAAGTGACTCAGGGGAAAGATCAGCAGGTGAAACAGAGTGGGGGTAGCCTGGAGATGTAAGCAGTGGTAGGATTCAGGACAGATTCTGGAGAGGAGCTGACAGGGCTTTCTGATGAATTGGATCTAAGATGTTAAGGGAAAAGAGGAAACATGGGAGGCTCCTACGTCATCGGCCTGACTGACCAGTTAGATTGCAGCCCCTTTACTAAAGGATACAAAGAAGAGGGTTTTGCTGTGTTGGGGTGGGAGTGGAGAGTGTGAATTTTATTTCAGTCCTTTTGAGTATGAGAAGACTGTTAGGTATCTACGTGGAAGTGTTGGGTGCTCAGATAGATGAAACCTGTTGTGAGGGTAGAGCTCTGTCCTAGAATATAGATGAATGATCAATGTAGAAGTGGTTTTTGACTTCATAGGGTGGGATGAGGACTACCTCATGGAGGGAATGTAAGCAAAGATGGTTAAGAGGGCTAAAGACAGAGCTATGGACACTCTAAGATTAGAGGTTTAATATGATAATAGAGGAAGAACCAGGAGAGAGGATGTCACAGAACCAGAGACGAAAACATTTTTAAAAGAGGGAACGATTGGGACACCTGGGTGGTTCATTCAGTTAAGCAGGCGTCTCTTGATTTGGGCTCAGGTCATGATCTCAGGGTCCTGGGACTGAGCCCTGTGTCAAAACCCACATTGGGCATTGTGCTCAGTGGGGAGTATGCTTGAGGATTCGTTCCCTTTCCCTTTGCCCTTCCGCCTGCTCTCTCTCTTAAACAAACAAACAAACAATTTTTTTTAAAGGTGGGCGGAATGATTGACCTTGTTGATACCTGAAGAGAATTCAAGACATAGCAGAAAAATTGACCATTAAATTTAGCAAGATGAAGATAATCAATGACCTTGATAGGGACCATTACTATATACAGTGGAGTTAGAGTGGGGAAAAAAATACCTAATCAGAGTGGATAGCAAAGAATGAGAAGTGTGGATGGGTGTGCTCACAGTGAGTACTGACAGTTCTTCTGTGGCTCGACAGAGAAAGAGAATAGATGGGAAGGGAAGGAAAGAGAAGAGAGAAAAGAGAAACAGAGTAGTAGATAGGAGGACATGGGGCCAAAGAAGGTCTATTAAAAACTCTTTTAAAAATATTTATTATTTTAAGGTGTATTTTTACAGCGTGCAGGAAGAAATGGACAGTGTAAATGAACTAGGTACAACTGAAATTCTCTTTATCAACCTCCATTTCCTCCTTAACTTGAGACTAGATTAATTGTCCTTTCTTTTTTCTTTCCCTTTCTCCCTTCCTTCCTTCCTTCCTTCCTTCCTTCCTTCCTTCCTTCCTTCCTTCCTTCCTTCTTTTCTCTTTTCTTTTCTTTTCTTTTCTTTTCTTTTCTTTTCTTTTCTTTTCTTTCTTTTCTTTTCTTTTCTTTTCTTTTCTTTTCTTTTCTTTTCTTTTCTTTTCTTTTCTTTCAGCAATGACCTCCATGGCTGGTATTTGACACTCTGAAACTCCATGAAATACTATGTTCACCAGTTTAATCTACTATTTACAAACAGGCAGTTGTGTCCATCCCTAGACTTGCCAGTGCCTAATTTGTAGACTGAAGTATACTCCCCAACCCACATGCTTACATCGAAGCCCTCACCTCCAATATGACTGTATTGGAAGATAGGGTCTCTAAGAAGGTGATTAGGGGCGCCTGGGTGGCACAGCGGTTAAGCGTCTGCCTTTGGCTCAGGGCGTGATCCCGGCGTTATGGGATCGAGCCCCACATCAGGCTCCTCCGCTATGAGCCTGCTTCTTCCTCTCCCACTCCCCCTGCTTGTGTTCCCTCTCTCGCTGGCTGTCTATCTCTGTCAAATAAATAAATAAAATCTTTTAAAAAAAAATTATAAGAAGGTGATTAAGGTTAAATGAGGTCATAAAAGTGGGGCCCTAATCCAATGGAGCTGCTATCTTTCTATGAAGAGGAGGAAACACCCAGAGAATGCACACAGAGGAAAAAAAGTCTATGTGCAAATACAGCCAGAAGGTAGCCATCTACAAGCCAGAGAGAAGCTCAAGGGAAACTAAACCTGCCAACACTTTGACCTTGGACTTCCAGCCGCCATAACTGTGAGCAATAAGTTTCTGTTGTTTAAGCCCCTCAGGCTGTGGTATTTTGTGGTGGTGGCCCTAGTAGGCAAATACAGCCTATTGTACTCATTACTGTGGTTATGTAAGTAAATGAAATATTACATAAAATAAAGAAACAATGCAAAAAAAAACCTGTTTTTATGCAAAATTAGCTGAATGCTTTGGAAAGACGTTTTAGCAAGTTGCTAAAAAAGTTGCTGTTCCATTGTTATGGGCAAGGCAACTATAAAAGGTTGGGAGAATTTGTAAAAGTAGGACAGTGACCTCACATCATCTTTAAATATCTTTTAGTTCTCACTGTACTTTAAAGAAACCAAAACTAGAATTCACAGAAGATACAGTGTATACCAAAGGTGAGCCAGAAATGTAATCTTTGTCCTGCAGAAGATTGGCAAATGAATGAATATATATATGTTGGTTAGAATTATGTTAATGACACCCAGCTTTAATTAGCATTTTAAATTTATGGATCAGGTTTGGCTCTCAATTGCGTCAGCTAAGAAGACATCTGCCTTTAACTATCCCTCACTTAAAACAGAAAAATAAGACATTGCCTCAAAGTACTTGAGAAGGTGAAATGAGATGGGATCGAGTGCATAAGGGAGGTGTTCTCTTTGATGGAAGCAGGGACGCGACTTCCATTTTTTTTTTTTTTAATTTAAGATTTCATTTATTTATTTGACAGAGAGAGAGAGGCAGTGAGAGAGGGAACACAAGCAGGGGGAGTGGGAGAGGAAGAAGCAGGCTCCTAGCGGAGGAGCCTGATGTAGGGCTCGATCCCCGAACGCCAGGATCACGCCCTGAGCCAAAGGCAGACGCTTAACGACTGCGCCACCCAGGTGCCCTGTGACTTCCATTTTCATAGGCATATATGGAATGAATGATGTAGGCAGGTTGGCAAAATTGAGAATGGGAAAATGAGACTCTTGTGACCTTTTCCCTCTGCAAAGTCTGAGGCGAAGTTAATGACAGAGATAGGGGAAAGGGTGTGGGATTTGAGGAATAAAAGTATGAAAAGCTGTCTTGAATGGAAAAGCTAATTTTATTAGAGAAGTTTATAGAATCTTCTTGTAGTATTGAATGCCCATCTGAGATTTGTGATTATAAATTTGAAGTGAGTCCAGTTAGTATGGTTATCTAATATTGTTCAGTAAATTGTATCTGTATAGGAGGCAATGTAACTTTAAAGTATATTTGAGTGTAATTATGATTAGTGTTTGCCAGGCAAGTATAACAGAAAGAGTGAGATTTTAAAGGAGATTATTTTTGTGGTGCATCATGGGATTTGGGCTGGATAAAGAAGAGACTTAGGACATAAAGTGTGGTAGAGAACTCACACAGTTTCTGGTCATAAAAAATCTAGGAAGTGACCATGTGAATGGACATCTGAGGTGTGAAGTAGAGAAAAAATCATTTGAGCTGAGGCTAAGACATCAAAATGGTGGATGGACCCTCATGTGGAGGCTGGAAGCCTCCAGTTATGATGACAGAAGTAGTGCTGGAGGGAAGAAAAGTCTGGTGTCTGAGTCATCAAGGAATGAGGAAGAGGTATGAGAAGTTTAGAATGTAACAGGACTAGCAGGATCAAGTCTGAATGTTACAGTGTGAATGACTTTTTGATTCTGGGAAGAAATTTCGATTCAGCAAATGAGAGGGGAACATGAAAGCCCTACAGCCCTGGGCAGTGTGAGAGTGCCCCTTTGAACTGAGGACCAAGCCAGAATGCAGAGGCAAGGGGAGGAAGCATTGAGGTTAAACTTGCCCCCTTGTGGACTAGCAGGCTGGCACTGTTTAATCGTGCGTACGTGTGCATGTGTATGTGCACACATGTGCACACAGAGGAACTCTCTACAGATGGCAGAACACAGGTGATGGAACCAGATAGTTCCCTGGGGAGTGAGAGTCCACTCTTACATTCCATCCCCAGAGTGTCTGCCTCAAAAGGACGGTGTAAACCTCCTCTGAGATGTGGTTCTAAGAATAGATGGGAACGGCCATGTCTCGCCACTGAAAGCAGAGCATCGGAAGGTTTCTGAGTCTGAGCCCAGTTTGTGGTCTTCATCTCCAAAGCCTTTCTTTGCCCTCAGCCTCTTCCCATGGTGCCAAGTGGCATCTGTGTCAGGCCACATTCATAAAATGAGAAGATATGTGATGCTCTGAAAGCAAATGTGGTCACTGACTGGGAGCCCTCAACCAGAAAATTAGAGCCCACAGTAAAAGATCTTAGGTAAGCAAAGGGACAGGGCCTCCATGTTACATTTAGTGTGAAATGCTACCCAGGGCAAAGCACCACAATTCGGAGAGAGAGGTGTGTAATTATAAGTATACAAAGAAAAATTTAAGTAAAAGCCTAGAGACTCTAGGCAAGTTAGTCAATAATTCATTTTGGAGAAACTGCCTAGGGTTCAACATGGAACAATTTGGATAATGCAGTTTGTGTTATTACAAAGCGTGGCTCTTTTAACAATTCTTCTTGAACTGTTAGATATCGTCTTGTCAGTGAAGGTGCCAGCGGTTGGCAAAAGTGAAGTACCAGGCCAGCTTTTGTCAGGAAAATGACCCACAAGACTGTTATATCTACTATGTTCTGGAATGGGTGTTTGGGATGAACTTCTCCAGTATATGAACTGCTAATCACCTCTGTCCATTTATTATGAGTTCTCAAGTTAGGTGACATGTAGACAAAACAACTGGTCAATTTCACGTTTTACTCCACATTTGTGGCAATACACAGGGCCAGGAAAAGTTCATCTACTTGGATGGATTGGAAATATGGTGTCAACATACAAATTCCCAATGCTGACTTCTCATCTATCAGATGAGTGATTGAGCTAGAAATTCTTTAAAATCATACCCAGCCCCCAAATTCTAGGATTCTGATTCACTGCAATTCCATGGCCCAAATTTGCACATTCTTGCAAATCAAAGGGGAAAAGAGACAGCTTAATGAGTGTACTTTAAGGAGAGAATGAAGAAGACATTTGTGTTGCCTTAGTGGAGTATAAATGGGGTCTTTGAAGAAGACAGATGCAATTCCATAAGGTTATTGTCATCAAATGAGTTATTGTATACAGAAACTGAGGCTTAGAAAGAATATATGACTTCGTTGATAACTAACTGGGATCCAGTACAAATTCAAGTTGCTTGCTGGGGCCAAGGCAGAATCTACTCTAGGGAGTTTAAATAGAAAAGTAATTTATTTAGCCCTTCTAGCTAACACACAGACATGGAGATGGGAGACAGTCTTGACTAAACCTCTGACCGCTGCCATGGATTCCCCACTGTTTAGCGCACGGGCCCTACCTAGAGCTACCTCCTCTCCTGTCCCTAGAAGCTGGCCTCCACTCTTACACCAGAAGGAATTTCTTTGTGCCTGTATCTTTGTGTCCCTAGCTTCCAATCCAAGTCATATGTGGGAGCCTCTGATTGGCAAAGCCTAGGTCACTTGCCTGTGGTCCAATTGCAGGAGAGATTTTGAAAGTGAGTATCCAGTCTCTGTCTTGGAGAGGTACAGACTCAAAGGTGGAAAATTCTTCAAACACAGGGAGAACATTCAAAGGGTGCTGGAATCCCCTAAATAAAACGGACTTCTTCTCTATATAGTACTTTGCATTGGTAAAGCTGACAAATTACAAATAACTTTCATATTACTTTCACTTGGTTCTTTGGAAAAGGGTAATAGTGAGAAAGACAGTAGCTTCCATTGTTCCAGAAGGAGAAACCATTTTTTAAGTGTGGAAGGTTTACAAAGGTTAAGAGTAGGTGTAAAACCTGATGAAGTCGTAGAATATAAGTGAGGTTCAGTGGGGTGGAGTCCGGAGCCGACGACCAAGAAAGAATTCTTGAGGCATCTTTGGTGCAAAATTGGTGGTTTATTAAAGCACGGGGACAGGACCCGTGGGCAGAAAGAACTGCTGCCCCGGGTTGTGAGAGGTGCCTGATTATATACCATGGGGTTGGGGGAGATGAGGAGAAAGGGAGGCTGATAAAGCACTTTCATATGTTAAAGAAGACTAGCAGGACACTGGAGGCCTCCACACTATCACTGTGTCCTTATCAATGAGCTGCAGGTCCTTTCCTTAGTTTTAGGGCAGCCAGGAGTGTCGAGGAATGTTGCATACATGGGAGGGGGGGTTGCAGTGTGTCAGCTTCTGCTTTGTCTTCAGCCAGCCTTCTATTCCCTCATCAAAACCCTCCAGCTAACGAGGGCAGGGTCAGTACTTAAAATAAGCCTCTGGGTCAGAAGTCCTTGATTTATCATCCCTGATTCTCTCATTACTTAGGGTGAAATTTGCTATTGATTATTTACAAAGAGCCTCTGGGTCAAAGGTCCTTGATTTATTGTCACTGATACTCTCTTGACTTAGGATGATTTTTGCTATTGATTATTTACAAAGATTATTTGCACAGACATTATTTACAAAGATTATTTACTTAAGATGCTATTTGCTATTGATTATTTATAATTGATTATTTATAGCTACTTAATTATTTAAACAGTCTTTAAAACTATACATTATTATTATATGAAATTTATAAATTGCAGAAAAATTTAGAAGTGAAACAAAAATTCACCTGAATTCTCACCACTCAGAGATAACCACTGCTAGCACACATTTTTAATCATAAAAATTGGGATCTAACTCTATGTAGTGTTCTAGTTCTTGTTCTTCCTCTTAAAATTAAACCAGGGGCCTTTCTCCATGTCACTGAAAGTCTTCCAAAACAATTTAAATGACTATATAATAATTTCCATATTAAACATAAGTTACTTAAGTATATATTAGTTGTTGAGCACTTGTCATTGGAGTTTTGCTATTGTAAATAATGCTGATAAATATCATTTTTACATAAATTATACATAATATATATAAATTGATATATTATCATATAAAATTTTTATTTTATCATATAAAATAGCCTATATAAATATACTATATATATACTATAATATATACATGCAGTATATATATTTATATAGTACGTATATATAAATACATTGATTATTTCCTTAAGCTGGAATCTTAGAAATGCAATTCCTAGATCACACCCTACAAACTGATTGGCTGTGAGTTCAGCTGTTTCCCTGAAACATCAGCCATACTAGGGTCACCTTGATTTTTGGTCCTTGCAGATGACTTGCTTTTGTTTGCTTGTTTTTGTTCATTTTTGCCTGAGTATTTTTGTTGATGTTTTTTCTTTACCTGGGTAACTACCAATATTTGCTGAGATTTATCTAGACACAGATTCCACTTCATTATTACAGGGTCATAGTTAGAAGCATTGGTTCTGGAACCAGACTCTTGCTTCTTGGACCGTGGGCAAAGTTAGTTAACTTGTCTGTGGGTCAGTTGCCTTATCTATAAAGTGGAGACCATAATTTTGCCTAGTCATGAGTTAATGCAATTTAATATGAATAAAATGTTTAAACAAATGCCTGACACAGTAGATGCTCAAGGAATCTTTATGATTACTATTATTCATTATTTTCTATGATGCCAATCCATTTTTCTCTCATCTCTGGAAGGTTTCCTTTACCCCCACTTATTTCTTCCTCTGATGCATATGCTGCAGTTGTTCTAGCGGGGTCCTTGAGAATCCCTGCAATTCTCAGGCATCTCTGTTCTTTCTTTCTTCACCCTGTACAGCACCTTCTTTTTTCATCCTTTGATCTTTTTGTAGATTTTCCCTGTACCCTTGGAGAGCATTTCTAAGTGCATCCTTCACATTACTGATTGAACTTTCTGTCCTGGCAATCCTGATTTCACTACCTCCAGTGAAATTTCGATGATCTTACTACAGTTTTCGTCTCCTCAATTCTTATATATTATACAGCTGTCTTTTCATCCACTGATTCTCCTGGTAACTTTCTGCTCCTACCTGTTTAGGTCATGTCTTCTAATATCCTATTAATGATGTCACATGATATTCGAAAATTTTCTTTGGAGTTCTATAGAAATAATTTTTAGAAGTCTGTTCTTCTCAAACTTCAGGGAGATTTTTGCTTTCCATTATTTTACAGTACTTTTTTTTTTTTTTAAAGATATTTATTTATTTATTTGAGAGAGAGAGAGAGAGAGAGAAAGCAGGGGAGGGGCAGAAGGAGAGGCAGGGGAGAGAGAATCTTAGGCAGGCTCCCCGGTAAGCCACCCAGGCACCCCTGCAGTATTTTTGCATAGGACCCATGGTCTGTTTTAGCTCCTCTGTATTCATCCTCAGGCAAGAGGAGATCTTTTGGAACATGGCATTTGTCTGTAGAAAGATTGTATGGATCTCCCTTGTCCTTACCATCATTGCCTTGGTTATCGATGAAACTCTATTCTAAATTCTTCTAGCTTGCGCCTCAATTCCAAGGTCAAATAGCCATACATTTAGTGTGGCTCTGTTATCTGGGACTAACATTTTCTCCCACATATATTGTCTGGTCCTTTGATAGTCTAACCTAATGCACTACTTAAAGAAAACCACAACTGCTAGCATGCATTATTCTTAGGGTTTTTCTATTTCTATAGGAACAATATCTCAGGATGCAATGTAACAAAACCAGTCCCAACCACTCCTTTCTCCCAGTTATTTTATGGAAGTTTGCAAATGAATATAGAAACATGGGAGAAAAGAGGATCTTCAAATGTTTTAGCCATGCATCAAATGCTGACCAGCTTTCCATCTGGTAGAGATTCCAGGCCTTTGAACCAGGTAGCAGACAGTGGTAGAAGGATAGCTCTTTCTACCACCTTTCTGTAATTGAAAAGGCTGCTTCAAGAGGTAATGTATGGATACAGTTTTTCCTGAGTTTCCAAAGCCACCTCCCTTGATCTTAGGTATCTTGGAAAGTCATCCTAGAGTCTAGCCATGGCCTTCCTTTCAGTATTAGTTTTCAATGTGGTTAGTTTTCTTCCTTTTTTTTTTTTTTTTTTTTTTTTTTTTGTCTTCTTAGGTATCATAGTGAGGAATCAGGATAAGTTGCATCAAGAGTTGCTGACTATATACACCTTTTATGAGTGGAAGTCTTGCCTTTTTATCTTTAAATGTTCAGTGTAAATACTTTCCCTAAATGACAAGCACCTTGTGTAGCAGTGTCCCCTCACTCTTGGCTTCACCTTTTTGCTACTATGTGATCACATTTAGCTCTGTCTCCTGTTTGTCTCTTTGTGTGTCATCTCTTTCCTCTCAGGCCGTGAGTTCCTTGAGGGCAACAACTTTGACTGGGTCATCAGTATTTCTGTTGACCTGCCTTGCAGAGAATGGTGCTCTGGAAATCTCTGGTAAGCAACAGTGGGAGCCCAGGGAGGCCCTTCATGGATATAGCTGAAGGAAAGTTTGGGTGTCAACTCCTCCTAGGGTCATGCTAAAGGCATTTAAAAGCCAGTTGATCTAACATAATTGCAAAAATATGTATTATGCTCCTACTACATTCAAGGTTTTTGGGATTCCAAGATGACTGCACCTTGCCTGCTCCCTCTCCAATCTGGATAGAATACAGCCCATGCATGAGTTGCTCTAATGGAGGGCAGACCATGGTCATGCTTTACTGGAGATTCAAATAAAGCATAGAACTCAAATGAACTGGATTATTTCCCTTGCTCACCCAACAAACACATATTGAGGACCACCTCCAAGTAATGTAGTAAGCACAAAAAATTCTCCTAATTCCGAGAAGCAGACCACATCAGCAAGGGCCAAAAGACTGTACTTGGTTTGCCTAAGTAATAGAGAGGAGCACTCACATTTTTTTGTAGCTACCCACTCTTGGGAAACCTTTGTCCTGGTTCCTTAACCCACAATTAGGCACACAACTACAGTTCTGGGATCAGGCATTGGCCTTAATTTATCTATTGTCTAGGCTGTTCTCTATCTGCTTTGCACTCACTTAAGAAAACACCTTTTCTTTCCTGGGCAAGAGTGTTGTTCACTACAGAAGAAACTAAGGTGCCACCAGAGCATCTATATTTGCATGTTACTGGAAATAGCATGTGACTTCTTAAGCAGTTCTTAGTTTTAACTGACCTTCGTTGCTGGAAACAGCTTTGCCTATTATTCTGATGCCGTAATTTGCTGTATTTAACACTTCTCTGATTTTTTATATTTATTTCTTTCTAATTAAAAGATAAAGGATTTTTCAAGAGGCCTAAATCTAGTTAATGATGTAATGGGAAGGAGTGAGTGATAATATTAAGGAATGAGGCATGTGAATAATATAGTAGTTTTTAAATATCCTGTGTGTTTATAAAGGAAGCAGGAAGTGGTGTGTTGCCCATTTTAAAGATCAGTAAACCAAGATACAGAACAGGAAAATGTACAGGTCATGGGTGGGTTGTAAATTAGAGAATTGAGGCATTGTGGCTTTTGTTTCATACTCTTTTAACTGTGTTGTCTGTTACAGGTATCACACATTCGTTGAAGGGCAAGGATACATAGTATTCTAGTAGTTTTTTGTTTTTTTAAAGATTTTATTTATTTATTTGACAGAGAGAGAGAGACAGCCAGCGAGAGAGGGAACACAAGCAGGGGGAGTGGGAGAGGAAGAAGCAGGCTTCCCGTGGAGGAGCCTGATGTGGGGCTCGATCCCAGAACTCCAGGATCATGCCCTGAGTTGAAGGCAGACGCTTAATGACTGAGCCACCCAGGTGCCCCCATAGTATTCTAATAGTTACAGTAGACACCGACTTGACTGACCTCTTAGGCTAGCCGGACACTGTACTTTCCATACATTATCCCCTTTAATCCATGCAAAAATGCTGTGATATAGGCATTGTTTCCATTGGAATGGTGAGCAAATGAAGCCTTAAAGATAATTGCCCAAGCTAACATACCTAGTACGTGGCGGGTTTGGGATTCGAATCCAGTGTTGTCTGACTTAGGAGCCCATGAGCAATCTAACCCACCATATGGTGCCATCTGGAGACCATCCTTCATTTTACTCCCTTCATTTTACTTCTGCCAGATCTGTGACCTAGAGAAGTTGTGGTGTGCTGGAGGTCTCACAAAGTGTTGGTGAGGGAGGTAGAAATAAAACTGCAGGTGTTTAGCTTTCCAGACTATGCTGTTGGTGGAGAGTAAAGGTGATCGTTTCTTTGTTGTGGGGGAGTGCTCTAATCAGCACTGTTGCACAGACTGGCAGAAGCACGGTGTATCTAGTGTTTTTACAGGGGGGTTGTGGGATATCTATATCTAGGAAAGTTACTTTCAAACTTTGTCAGTTGTTTCAAATGAAAAGATATTGGTAGTTTACGAAGTGTGACCTGCTAATTTTCTGATGCTGAGTCTGACAAAGGAAATCTCTGAATATTAGTGGGATTACATCCATCAGTCTTCACATGAGCATACACATCCCTGAGGACTGTGTACAGTGAAGGGGCTTCGGGCTTGGGGACAGAAGACTGGAGTGGGAATCCATTTTCCTTTCCTGTCTGGTGAGCTTGGTTATGTGATTGAACCTCACTAGTTTTGTTTTCTCACTGTAGGTAGATATAGTTGTAGCATTTATAGATCACTGACTTAATGGAATAGTTAAACTAAGGCAGATGCAGAGCAAAATGTGAATGGGAAAGGATATACAAATGCTAGTTTCTGTTCATAATAAGTACCGTTTTCTCCTAATTAAAAAAAAAATCATTCTTGTTTTAATTGTGTTTTTTCTACTTGTAGTATTTATTCATTCATTCATATGTCCAAACACAGTTTATTAAGCCATCTGCCATCCCTCACAGTGGTTAGGTAGGTATATACCAAAATTAGGAGGCAGACTCGAACTACCTGTTCATCCTCGACTTTGGTATCTATTGGAGATCTCAACATTTCAAAACTGAACCCCTGATCCCTGCCCTAAACCTACCCGCCCCGCCTCCCAGCTTCCCTCTCCTCCACCTCACTTGATAGCAACCTCATCCTTCCAAATGTCCAGTACAAAACCTTTGGAATCAAATTTGACTTCTCTTCATCTCTCGTATCCCATATCTCCAGCCTTTCAGAGAATGTTCTTAGCTATCTTCAAAATATGTTGAGAGTCAGAATGCATCTTTCCACATCCACTGCTGCTACCCTGGTCTAAGCCCCTGGAGTGGGTTGAGTTGTGTCTCCCAGAAACATACACTTAAATCCTAAACCTTGTACCTATGAATGTGACCTTATTGGGATAAGGTCTTTGCAGACATCATCAAGTTAAGATGAAGTCATACTGGATAGGATGGGCTGTAAATCTCATAACTGGTGTCTTTATAAGAGCAAGTAGAGGGAGATATGGATATGGTGACACAGAGACACAGGGAGGAGACAGCTGTGTAATGGTGGGGGCAGTGATTGGAGTGATGTGTGGAGCCACTAGAAGCTGGAAGAGGCAAGGAAGGATTCTTCCCTGCAGACTTGAGAGGGAGCATGGCCCTGCCAATAACTTCATTTCAGAGTTAGAGCCCCCAAGACTGTGAGAGAATAAATTTCTGTTGTTTTAAGCCACGAAGCTTGTAGTAAATTGTTATGGCAGCCCCAGGAAACTAATACAGCCCCTCTCATGCTTCCATGATTGCAGTAGCCTCCCTCACTAGACTCTCTGTCTCCACTTGTATTCTTACATATATTCTCAACATAGCAGCTAGATGATCCTTTCCGAAGCCTAAGTAAGATCATGTCCCTGTTCAAAACCCTCCAATGGCTTCTTATCTCAGAGCAAAACCCACAGTTCTTGCAGTGGTCTTGGAGATTCTGTAGCATCTGCTATTTCCTCCCTGTCCCCCTCCTTCACTCTGTTCCAGCCACCTGGCTTCCTGCTTCCTTGTTTCAAACACCCAGCTGCTCTGCCTCAGGTCATTTGCATTTGCTATTCCTCTGGTCTGGAGGTGGTACCCTAATATTTAACCACATGCTCAGGCATGGAGCAGTTAGGAAGAATGCTGGCCCAAGGGGTAGAGCTGAGTCCTAGAGGCTCTCTGCTATGCGGGGAGTCCATCCCTTAGTTGTCTACTGCCCGGGGTGATGGTCATACCAAACGATACAGACATATTTCACTATTTTAACAACATGTTTGGCCTTATAAACCTTCCTGGATAAACATCAGCTTTGGCTCTACTGTATTTTCTCATTTTCCAAAAGCCCACAGAGTTTAACCTCTTCAGATCTTTGCTGTAATGCCACCTTCTCAGTGAGTCCCTCTCCAAGCCCACTATTTTAAATTGTACCCCTACACTCCTTATCTAGCTCCTCTACTTTCTGTTTCTCTAGGGACCTTATTACCATCACACATGTGCATACACACACACACACACACACACACACACACACACACTGCTTATTTATCTTATTTATTGTCTGTTTTGTGCAGTAGAATGTAAGCTGCATAGAGCCAGGGTTTCTTTTTTTTATAATAATTTTTTATTATGTTATGTTAGTCACCGTACAGTACATCCTTAGTTTTTGATGTAGTGTTCCATGATTCATTATTTGCGTATAACACCCAGTGCTCCATGCAATATGTGCCCTCCTTACTACCCATCACCGGCCTATCCCAATTCCCCACCCCCCTCCCCTCTGAAGTCCTCAGTTTGTTTCCCAGAGTCCATAGTCTCTTATGGTTCATTCCCCCTTCTGTAACCCCCCCTTCATTCTTTCCTTCCTTCTCCTACTGATCGTCCTGCTATTTCTTATGTTCCATAAATGAGTGAAACCATATGATAATTGTCTTTCTCTGTTTGACTCATTTCACTTAGCATTAGCTCCTCCAGTCCCGTCCATGTTGCTGCAAATGTTGGAAATCCTTTTTGATGGCTGAGTAATATTCCATTGTATATATGGACCACATCTTCTTAATCCAGTCATCTGTTGAAGGGCATCTCGGCTCCTTCCACAATTTAGCTATTGTGGACAATGCTACTATGAACATTGGGGTGCATATGGCCCTTCTTTCGCTACGTCTGTATCTTTGGGTTAAATACCCAGTAGTGCAATTGCTGGGTCATAGGGTAGCTCAATTTTTAACTTTTTAAGGGACCTCCACACTGTTTTCCAAAGTGGCTGCACCAATTTGCATTCCCACCAACAGTGTAAGAGGGATCGCCTTTCTCCACATCCTCGCCAACATTTGTTGTTTCTTGTCTTGTCAATTTTTGCCATTCTAACTGGTGTAAGGTGGTATCTCAATGTGGTTTTGATTTGAATTTTCCTGATGGCTAATGATTTTTTTGCTCTGCTTTGATTTTGTTATTTTTTTATTCCCTGCTCTGTTCCCAGCATCCAGAACAGTGCCTGGCACATTGTGCACACTCAGTGAACATTTTTTAAACACATGAATGAATGCTTTCAAATACCTTATAGTATGGCTGTATGTGCATCTATGAAAACAGTCAGAGTCCTGAGAAGTCCACATGTATAAGAACTGCTGTTTACAGTACTCTCATCTGGAATGTTGGAGCCCAAGTCACAGGAAGATGCTCCCCCAGCCATCCCCTCTCCAGCCCCCTGACTCTAGAGAACGCTTGAGCACGGTGGACCCAGGATGGGCCCTTTCCAACAGCTTTCCTTATTTTTATAATTGTGATGAAAATGGCTTTTGGGACACAATCCCAGCATCCTCCTTCATGGCAAAATAGTTTTATTTCTATTTTGTCAGGTAAAGTATCATTAACAATTTGCCTTGTTTTGACAGCATGGGGCTATAATTAGTTTCTGCAGGAAAATGCACCAATTAACACAGTGCTTGCTTCTTGGCATGAATCTAAATGGAGACTGGAGGAAGCTAACTGAGAAAATGTAAAAAGAGTTTCATTGACATTAGCAAGAAATCCACCTGCCTGTGGATTAAGAATGCTATGTGATAGCTTAGTTACCTCTTTCTTCAAGGAACAGTGTCTTTTCCCTGTGTCAGCTCCCCACAGTATTTTCTTTATGCCCATTCCACCTGTGATCTCTCCCTTCTCTGAAATTCCTTCACATTTATATTACCACTCCTAACACTCAGAAATAAGTGTTAGTCTTTTGTTATCTTTAGTATGTTGTCCAGATATGTTAAAAAGAATATGGAATTCTGTCCGGTAGATAAAAGATAGATAGATGGAGAGATAGATAGGAAGTTAAGGAGATAGAGAGAGAGAACAAAAGCTAAGGAGAGATCTCTGGGATAAGTTTAAATGAAAAGAGTATTTTGAAGAGCAACGTATATGTTACGTTTTGTGCTATACAGCTGGGAAAATAAGGATATATATTTATATTTGCTTATACTTGGATAAAGTAGCCCTGGAAGGTAGCAAGAAACTATTAATGAAATGGTTATTTATGTGGGTAAGAGACAGGGAGCATGGGGATGGTATAGGAATGGGTTTCTCTGTGTATACTCTGTTTTATTTATTTATTTGACAGAGAGAGAGAGAGCAGAAGCAGGGGGAGCAGGAGAGGGAGAAGCAAGCTCCCCACTGAGCAGGGAGCCAGACGCAGGCTTGGTCCCAGGACCCTGGGATCATGATCTGAGCCGAGGCAGACTCTTAATGGACTGAGCCACCCAGGTGCCCCTTGTATACTTTTTTATATCATTTCGATATCTGGAGCAGGGATATATGTCACCTATTCAGTGTTTTGGCTGCTGTTTTGCAAAGGACCATGGTGCTGTACATATGCACAACCTAATACAATGCCAGTGACACCAAGTGCTCACTAAGTGAGGTTGGTCGCATGTAGAACAGTAGGGCGGGTGTGTTAGTATGTCATACCACCCTGGCTGCTCTATGTTCACGTGAGCACGCTTCCACAAAAAGAAGAAGCTGTATTTGTTGAGATGATCTTTTCTCAGCTTCCTCTCATGATGAACCTCCCTTTCACTTCAGTTCTGTAGAATTACAGAAAAGCTAAGACATCATGTTATATTCTTCCGCCTATAATAATAATTAGCAGGTATATAGTGCTTCACAGTTTACATGGCCTTTTGCAAAAATGTTCTTTTGAACAGTTGCATGTGAAGCCCATACCTTTGTTGCCAGAGTCTAAGCAGTGGGGTGTCATCGGTGATCTGGGCCAGCCTTAGAGGAAATGTGCGACAAAGCAGATTTGGTTAAATGGATGGATTCTGAATCAGAAAGACCCTGATTAGAATCCCAGATTCACCACGTGTTTACTGTGTGAGGTCGGACAGGTTACTTACTTTTCTGAACACTTGTATACTCATCTATAAATTAGGCATAATGATTCCTACCTATTAGGATTGTTGTGAGAGGTAAGAGAAGTCGAATATATAGCATTATCTCTCATATGTGTGAGTACCCAATAAATTTCAGAATGACTTATTATTATTATTATTATGTATTTATTTCCATTGCATCTGGAAGATTTATCTCTCCTTGCCACCCCAAATATCTCTTGCCCCTTGGCACAATGGTCATTAAAACATTAAATATACATTACTTTGGGTTAAGTATATGCTCTTCCTATGTGTTCTCATTAACAATGCAAATTTACTTAATTTAGCTTAGCTTTGATAGTTTTTTCCAGGATGAGTAACTAAGAGCAGGTAACAAGTGGAATGGAAACGAGCCATCAGGAAGAATAATTTCAGAGCATGAACGTCTCCTCCCCAGGAATAACAGACCAAGGAGGCAGAACCATGGGAGTGAAGGGAATCTGCACAGTCAGGAACTCAGACAGATGGGAAGCACTGGGAAGCAGCAATGAAAGCTAAGAGGAGGGCCGAAACAGGGACTGGAGGGCCTGAGAGAGACCTGCTCTCCACACCTGCCCGGCTGCTCCACAGGCACTGTACTGTGAACTTGTCAGCTCAGATCCTAGCCACTTACATCTACCTGTTGGAGTATATTGTGAGCTTGGGGCCTGCCCATGGATGCTAGTGGGTGTTACAGTGAGGCTATGTACCACGTGGCTCCCTTTCCCCTCGTAAATTACATTCAGGCTTGGAGCATGAGTGTGGTACAGCAGATGAGTCCAGTTGCTTTGGTAGGCTAGATTAGAGCAAGATGAATTTAAAAGCAGAAACAAGTGTTGGAAAGTGATGTCTTAATCCAGGAGTGAAGTAAGGAGGCCAGGTAGAGGAAGATATCTTTGCCTTTTCCTTGAGGATTATGCACATCTGGGGCCATGTTTCTGCATTACCACCAAGTCTGCATCCCAATACTGATTCATTTTTGTCACCGTCTTAAGAATTTCCACATAATAGTCAGCTTGGCCTAGAAGTTGTTTCATTTTGGTATTTAGGATGGATGATTATATCCCCTATTTCCCACAGTTAATTCAGTTATTAGACAAACAAGTGTCTCCCTTCCTGAGCCAGCAGGTGTCAATATTGATCAGTTGGAAATAAATATGGTAGCCACTCCATGGTAGGTGTAGACCCACCCGTGATTAGGAAAAATGTGAGTTTGGCATTTCAGGTTAAAGAGCTACTACTGCTTCTGATCCACTGGCTTCCTGATTGACAGCTGAGTTCTCAAAAGGATACATGTTTTGTCAGCACTGACAGTGAGTGCAGGGCAAGGAGGTCTTCATGGAGAATGGTCCTAATGGTTCCATTTCTAGTTCCAATGCTCTGAGAGTTATGTTATAGCCTTATTTTCTATATTCTTTCTTTCTCTTTATAGCTAATTATAGCCAATTCCTCATAAGCCACTAAATGCATCTTACGTGGTAGATTTTAGCTCTAGAATGGCTTCCCTTCTTCAGTTTATTCCTCAGATATTAAACTTGATTTGAGAGAAGTCAATGCCAGAAATAATCAGGTGAGTAAATCATGTAGTGCGCTTCAAAATCAAAATATAAACTTGGGAAGAGATGTTTTTGACTATGCATCATCCAAGACATTATTGTATTCTCCAACACAAAACTCAACATAAGACAGTTTGGTAAATGTGTCCATGTATATACTTTTTCTCCACAAATATATACTGATTTATTATTTGCAAGCTTCTGGGCTTCCTCTCAAAGCCTACTCCACCCTCCTTATCCTCTAGAGAATTAATTATCTCATATAAGATTCCTCCATCCTTAGTATTTATTTTCTCTCAATATTTCTCTTGTTTTAGTTTGTTATATGTGTATTTGTGCACTGTTGGATTGTGACTTCCAGATTTTTAAGGAAAAACACTGATATTAGATATTATCTACCAAGACCTTCATTTCACGTGTGCGTTATAACAATAGCTAGCATTAGTTAGATTAATTTTTGTAATTGAAACACTTAGAGTAATGCCTTGCATAGAAGAGGTACTCAATAAATATTTGAATGTCAGGCATTTCTGTTACACACACAAAAAAATCCCCTTCTCTACCTGCTTAGTGGGATGCTCATAGTCTGCTAGGGGACATAAAATGCCTTATAGTAAGTCCTGTAGGAATGGTACACGTAAAATACATGGGAAATTCAGAAAGAAAATGGCTCTGAGTGGCTGGTCATAGATGGTTTGTGGAAAAAGTGGTTTATAATCTAGAAATATATATGTAGAAATGAGTGGGGAGAAAAGAGCGAGATAAAGATATTTGGGATGAAGCAGACAGCAAAGATATTTGGCATAGGGACAGGGAAACCCAAATACATTATGTATGTTGTTCAGTTAAATGGAAACTTGACTAAGTGAAAAGAAAGTATGAAATATGACAAGAAAAATAATTTAGGTCTTGAAGACATTACATTTTATGAGGATAGTGGAGAATTAATGAGTTTGGATCAGGAAAATCACATCTAGAGAACTAGGTATATAATATTCCATGTTTTAAGGAAGTGCAATGTTATAATCTTATATTTTGAACTGTACTATTATCACTCTTGAAATTCTTCTGGTGCTTTTAGTAACTTAACTCCTTTGAATAATCCTTGATAATTGCTTAGGAAAGTGAAAAACTTTTCTTTTAAATCCATGCATTCCCCAAATTTGGGCAACAAGAATTTCAGGTAGAAGGAAGAGCAAGTGCAAAAGCTTGAGAAACAGATAAAAGAAGCTATTGATAGGAATTGGAGACACACTTGGAAATGGGAAGGAAGCAGGAAGTACAGTAGTGGCTTCCTAACAGGGGCTAACTCTCTGGACAGGGGGCCAGCACCTGCAGTTTTGGGAGGGAGCATTTGATCGTCTGGGCTCTGGTCACCTCTTGGTCTCCTGGCTGAGCCGGAGTAATGAGAGGAAAAATCCATGAGAAAGGGCTTTCAGGGCCTCTTGGGAGTTTCTTCTGTTGGTGACAGGCTTGTAAATTTACCGGTTCACCAGAACAATGCCCAGTGAAGAAGAGTTAAAAGCTAAAGCATTGTGAGCAAGAAGGAAGAGCTGCTGAATGGCCTGAAAAGAACAAATACCCACTTCAAGGGGAGAAATGTTGATGCTTTGAGCAACAAGAAAATAGCTAGTGGAATGTGGCTAGTAGAGAGGATTGGAGTTGAATGTTTTTTGGTCTGTTTTCTTTCTTTTCTTTTCTTTTTTCTTTCTCTCTCTTTCTTTCTTTCTTTCTTTCTTTCTTTCTTTCTTTCTTTCTTTCTTTCTTTCTTTCTTTCTTCCTTCCTTCCTTCCTTCCTTCCTTCCTTCCTTCCTTCCTTCCTTCCTTTCTTTATTTCTTTCTTTCTTTGATATTACTCAAGAGCCACGTAAGAAGATTCTTGACTCCCCTGCTTGTCAGGACTCTCTCAGTCCCAGTGTATTCAGATTTCTATTGAGAGAGACATAAAGTATGTGTTCTGAACTCATAGACATTTGAAGAGTGAAGATAAAAATTTTGAAGATCAGAGAGGTACTGAATAACTGGAGTTTGGAGACAATTCAAAAACAGTGACAATAGTGTGAGAATATTATAAAATCATAAACCTTGGGTGAATTGTGCAGAATGCCCATCCAAAAAAGATCTAGATGATATACCACAAAAATCTGAGAACTTGACCGTGTCAGCTGTTTTCTGTTCCACTGCTCACATGTGGAATGGTCAGGATTTATAGGTGTGGCGAATGATTACTGACCAGATACATTGTAGAAGAATTTTCTCACCTCCTTTTCAGGGTTCTGTCACTCAGTCCAAGACCTCTTATAACATTACCTAAACATTTATGCCTCCATTATTGCCATGCTTTTATTCACATGATTTTCTCTACCTGTCAAAAACCTCATCTTGCCCAAATGTCAGCTTTCCTATGAATTATTCTATAATTGATCCCATCAGCTAGAAGTTATTTGTCCCTCTAAATGCCCATAGAATTATAAATGCCCCTCTCATAAAGTACTCACTATATTTTTGCTTTTTTTCTAGTCAACTTTTTAACCCTTGCTTTTCTTGAGAATAAATAATAATTATTAGAAACAGACTAATTGAAATCTATACTTACGAGAAATTTACATATTTCCTTAACTCTGGAAATGCACATTTCTGTAATAGGTCCAGTTTACCTCGGTAAACAGACAACTCGTTATCTCAGCCTGAAGCATCTCCATTTAGGCCAGTGATGACCTTATAATTTTATATCAGAACCATGAAGCTGCATTGGGTTAATTTAAGTACCCGTTGTGGTTTCCCCAAAGCAAAGTGAGATCCATTTTCATGGGTAATGAGTGAAAACTGCTGGCAACTTTCAAATTACATTTTCTCCACCTTTATAAAGAGACACATGGATTCTGGACTGCAGCTCTTGGGGTTAGGGACTGTGTCTGTATTAGTGCTATCCACACTTGCACAGTACCTGCATGTAGTAATGAACAGTGACTCATCTCAGAAGTGATGAATGAATAGTCCCTGGAGTCTAGGAGGAGGACTCTGCATGTACTGTAGGATAACCAGCACTTTCAGCTCTGTCTCAGGGTGGGATTAGGATCTAGTTGAAGATCCATTAGAAGATTAAGGATATTGGAGAAGTAGGTGTACAGAAGTAATGGCCCAACCTTGTCTAAGGAGACTGAAGTTTTTCTGGCCTGTCTTTCTGTGGGAGTCTTTCAGGACTGCTGGGTTCATTTTTAAGGAAAGCCTTAGCAGTGAGTAGTGGTTAGCCAATCCACATGCCATTCATCCTGTTCAGTCTTAGAATCACCTGCACCTATATTTTTAGTTACCTGAATGGCAGACAGCATAGGTATAAAAGACTCGTGGGGTTATTAGCTTAACTCACTCTGGTGACCTATCAGATTAGAAGGGGGATTTCATGTTGAAAGCCAGAAGAAATTGCTGGTGTACAAAACCACTTTATAGTACTTGGTCCTCCACAAATCCCAATGCTCTCTAATGTGATTTTTGAGAGGGATAGTCAGTGACAGAGAGACCACCAGGACAAAGGCCCCAGGCTGAGATTTTCTCTCTGTTTTTATGAGCAACAACTGTAGGAGAATGGCATGTTTATAGTTAGTTGGTTAAAGTTCTGGAGCCAGACCTGGCCTCGAATCTTGCCTCGGCCATCACTTATCTTAAAATATGAATGTATTTATATTATGAGAATATAGTAATAGTATCTTCTTCACTGTGTTGTCATAACATTTAAATGAATTAAATCATATAAAATGTCTAACATTGTGCTTGTAAGACGTTTAGCAAGTGTTAGCTGTTGAAATTGTATGGGTACTAGTACTCTTTTATGATTCCATAGTCATGGAAACCAACCCATACAGGTGCTCAACATTTTTTTTTTTTTACTTTATGGAAACTTTCATACATGGATCCTTTTCCTTCCTTCCCTCCTTTAATTTCATTCAATATTTACATATTGAATATCTGGCCAAGATCTATACTGGGTGCTAGGTATGCAATGATAAATAATATCTGTTCCTGAGGAGGACATGGAGGAATAGAGAAGTACATCAATTGGTTATTATAATGCATTGTGATCATTACAATAGTGTGTGCACAGTGTATAATATAGCATGAAAGAAGCAATGAGTAACTCTAATAGGGAGAGGATGGTCATAGGTTGGGATGAATGATCATTTACCAAGATGAATGGATGATGGGGGAAGGCCATTTTAACAGAGGGGGAAAAAACCCAGGCATACTGGTGTTAGCGGTGTGTTCTGTAAATGTAATATCGTGAATTTGGAGGACTACTAGGACAACAGGCTGGGACCCTGGCTCGGAGAACCGGGTGTCAAGTTTGGAATTTAGGGAAAAGTCATCGGTTGCGACATGTCAGAATAATCCCTCTGGTAGAAGTGGGGAGAAGGGACTATTGAATTCCACATATTTCTTATTAACAGATGTCTTCTCATTCAGTCGGCCATGATTGTGTCATGCACCCACTCCTGAACCAGTCACTTGCAAGGGGAATGGAAAGGCTGTTATTAGCTTAGACTAATCAAAATTCACCCGGTCTCCCTTGAAGCACATGGCCACTCACCACTTGAAGCAAGATGGAATTTTCTTAGCAAGAAGGGAGGCCAGAAACAACTGTTGGATAGACAGTGTTGTCGGCTCCGGAAGTCAGATAGGGTTTAGTGACCAAGTGCCTGTTAGGGACGAGGAGTGAGAGACGACTCCTAAGCTGTGGTTTGGGCCTCTCAAGTCTATTAATTAGCTATATAGACATTGTTCAGTAGGCTTAGATTCAGAAAGGGACTGTACTAGAGTGCATTCATCCAGTACTCAGGGGTAAGGAAAGGCCTTGAAATGTGAGTTTATCTTAACTGCTCTATAGAGTCAGGTCTGTTTTGAATGAAAGCTGAATATTCACTAAGTTGTTGCCCCAAATTGAGCACATTTGGGAACAATATGTGCATATCCAATGATTTGATCTCATTTGTCAATAAGGTAAACATAACTGTGAATGCCAGCATTAATACAAAATAAAATATTCTGCTTGGAAAGAGATTCTTTTTAAGGCAGAACAAATTTGAATTTTCTTCTATATAAGGTCCCTTGATAAATGTTCCACGTGTTATTTCCTCCTTATAGACTCACCAAAAAGTCTTAAGCTTGAGAGTTTATTTACCATGACCATGGATCCAGAGTTCTATTTCCAAAGCAGTCAATCTTTGCATTCTCGTCAGAGCCACTGAAAAAGTGAGCTGCAATAAGGGCATATTAGGTCTCTCCCTACAGTGGGAGGCCCTTCTATTTCTAGAAATACGTTGCTATGTTACAAATGCACTATCCTCATACTATAGGCAGGAAGACAGTGGTTTGAAATTAGTGTATACAAAGCTAATAATGGGAAATAATAAATCTGAGAGTTCTAAAAGCATCAGTCCTTGTTCACAGTTTCCTTCTCTTTCTTTTCAAATAAATACAATTTTTTCCCTTTATACGTTTTCCTTTTCTTTTTTTCAGAGAAAACGAACTCAATGTTCCTAAATAATTTGACACGAAGAGAACCTAGATGATAGATTAAATTTCAGTTCATAAGCCTTCCTCTCCTGTGAATTTTCTACCACATGTCACATAAAAATAAATAAAAATAAAGATTATCTCCAGCAAATGTTAATTTCATTGCATGGCGCAAGTAGTGCAAGGGACATTCTGAATATTAATTGATGTTGGAGACAAACTCCAATTAGTGTAAACAGCATGGAGACATTTGACACTCATTTGCAGCAAGGGTGTTAAACTTTAGAGGAAACACTGAGCCCTGTAGAGTAAGATTTCATAGTGACAGTCTTGAGCACAAGAGATGTGTTTCTGAAGTAGAAGAAAGAGACTGGACTCTGCTATATGTCTGACATAGAAAAAAATTATAATTTTATAACTTTTCAAATTACATAGCATTATAATCTGCTTTGTAGAGTATCAGGTAATCTTCCCAAAATATATTCAATGTGGTGTTTCTATTTATAGGCATAAAGTACTTTGATCCCTCAGCAGACATTTTCTAGCTACCTGCTATGCAAATTTTTATCCCAACATCATATAACCCATATCTATGGCAACAGCCTCTGTTTGGTCTTCCTGGTCACCTTCTGTCATTCACGCTGGATCCATTCTGTATGTTGTTATTATAGGACAGTAGTGATCATTTCACTCACATTCTTTGTCCCTCAGTGATGCCTGTCACCCGCCTGATAAAATTGATACTCCTCAGCCTTACATTCACGGTCCTCTCATGTAGAGCCCCAGTCTAACTCTCTGACGTATATGCTGTGTTATTCTACTTTTATCATTTGCATCAATGCCATCACTTGAAGAGGGGATTAATTAGCCTACCCAAATGTCTGCTTCTTTGAGGCTAACCTATAGATAGGGGACCGTTTTTCTTCCTTGGCTACATGTATAGTCTTCCTGCCTCTGTGTATGTTCTTCCTTCTGCAAGGAGGAAATTCCCATCTCACTCTGCCTCAAACCTAAGTTTAAAGACTTATGGAATCTCAGCTCTCAGATATAGCAGTTCCTATGTCTTATTTCCCTAACAATAGCTTATAGAGGTTCCTTTTTGATGGGTTTCTTACTCACGTCCATCTTTATTTAACATATATTCAACATACTTTGAACAGAGAACATTGAGAACTCACTGTGTCTTGAAGGTAAAAATGGTTCCATGTCATTCTTACCAGGTAACTGACAGAAACTGTAGAATTTCAAGAGATTTGCATGCACATACCAAGCTCACTGACCTCACTGACCAATTTTAGAGGAGAAATATGATGCAGAGGCTCAGAGCTTGGTCTCTGGAATCGTATAGACCTGGTTAAACCTGGCTCTACCACTTACTACTTACAAGATCTTGGGCAAGGTTTTTGGTTTGTCTTTTTGTTTTGAGATTTATTTATTTATTTGAGAGTGAGTGTGTGTGCTCATGAGCTGGGGGAGGGGCAGGGTGAGAGAGAGAGAGAAGGAGAGAGAGAATCTCAAGCAGACTCCCTGCTGAGTGCAGAGCCTGATGCAGGGCTCAATCCCATGACCCCGACCCTGATCCCAAGATCATGATCTGAGCTGAAATCAAGAGTCAGTCACTCAACTGACTGAGCTACGCAGGCGCCCCTTGGACAAGTTTTTTTATGCATTATTAACCTCTATTTTCTCATAGAGGACTGGGAATTGAAATTACATGGTTGTTATAAAATGGCAATGCGATTGATGAACACATGCCAACTAAAACACTTAAAGAATGTAAACTATATTTATGGAAAAAGAAATAGAACATCATGGAATATTATATACTGACATGAGACAGTAGGCTTCCAATTAGATGTATTGATTTCTCAGGTCTTCAACTCTCCATAGGTCATAAAGATTGCCTTTATAAAGAATCTATAAAGAATTTATATATCTTCTTACTTGACTCTTCTACTCTGGTTGTGTATCTGCCTGCCCACTAGTTATTTATCATGAGTACTAAACAATGTCAACACATTCTGAAGTGTTTATTGTGATATTAGGTGGGTCATTTTCCCGTGGATATTCTTGAGTTCTCTTCCTGTCCTAATATTGCCTATTTTGTTTGGTAGATGAAAGGACTAAATGAGGTAATGCATATAAAGCACTTAACAAATGTGTCGGGCACAGCCTAAGTGTTCATTAAATCATAACTGGAATTAGGGGTACCTGGTTGGCTCAGTCAGTTAAGCATCCGACTCTTGGTTCAGCTCAGATCATGATCTCAGGGTTGTGGGGTCGAGCCCTGTGGACTCGAGCGCGGAGTGTGCTTTAGATTCTCTCTCTCCTTCTTCCTCTGCCTGCCCCACCCCACTCCCACTCACATGTGCACTCTAAATAAATAAATAAATAAATAAATAAATAAATAAATAAAGTCTAAAAAAGAATCTCAGCTGGAATTATTATTTTAGCTTTTGAACATTATTTTTTCCTTCAGTGGGGGAATCAAACATAATAATTTAGAATAGCTTATCTGAATCTTTTATCAAGTGGTACCACTTTTTATTTCGCCCATGTCTTACCATGACCAATGGGGACAATAGGAGGTAGAATGGGAAAAATAATATTTTCCATATTAGCAAAGATATATTAATCAAGAGGAGTGTAGAATCCATGTTGGCCTCACTGACCTCTGGAATGAACATTCTTTTTGTTAAGGTGGAGCCAGAAAGGGGTGAAGAAGGCAATAAAGGGAGAGGCAGTTGTGATACTGTGATTTATAATAAGAAATGTGTATTTGTCTTCATCCCTATTTCTGGCACAGAGCTCCTAAAATTTGGAATTTCCTGTGATGAGTGCCACAAAAGTGTCTTTTGTTATATTAATGAGGTGACTTTTGGACCACACCTAAGGATGGGGGCTGGTTGCCAAGAGAACCTGCCATATGATTAGCAGGTTAGAAGTTTCATTCCACTCTCCTGACCTCTGAGAAGGGGAGAGGGGCTGGAGGTTGAACCAGTCACCAATGGCCAGTGATTTAAGCCATTATGCCTATGTAATGAAGCGTCCCTTGGGCTTTCTTCCAAAGGAAAAGGACTGGGTTCAAAGAGCTTCTGGAGGTTTGGGGAGAGTGACATGTTGGAGACAGCATGGAAGTTCCATGCCCTTTCCCCATTCCATGCCTTATATGTCTCTTCCATCTGGCTGTTTCTGAGTTATACCTTTTTGTAATAAACCAGTAATCTAGTGATGTAAAATGTTTCTCTGAGTTCTGTGAGCTGTTCTGGAAAATTAATCAAACCCAAGGAGGGAGTTGTGGGAACCTCTGATTTATAGCCAGTCAGTTAGAAGTAGAGGTAATAACTTGGACTTTTGACTGGTGTCTGAGAAAGAGGGGGATAGTTTTGTGGGATTTAGCTTGTGGGGTCTGCTGCTATTCTCCTGGTAGATAGTGTTAAAATTGAGTTGAATTGTATGATACCCAGCTAGTGTCTGGGAATTACTTGGTGATGTGGGAACACCCTCCTCCCAACCCTCCCCCCCCCCCATATAGACACATACACATTGAAATTGGTATCACAATCCTTTACCAGTCACTTGAAATCTGTAGCTAATCTATCTGGCTGTTGGAGAACGTGTGGAATTTAAGAAATAAAACAGATGAACATAGGGGAAGGGAAGGAAAAATAGAATAAGATAAAAACAGAGAGGGAGGCAAACCATAAAATACTGAACAAATAGGGAACAAACTGAGGGTCACTGCAGGGAAGGGGGGTGGGGGAAGTGGTAACTGGGTGATGGGCATTAAGGAGGGCACTTGTAATGAACACTGCATGTTATATGCAACTGATGAATCACTAAACTCTACCTCTGAAATGAATACTACACTATATGTTAACTAACTACAATTTAAATAAAATCTTGAAAGAAATGACACAAAACAAAATAAAAAGCAAAGTCTCATCAAGCAACATGTAGTATTAGCCATCTCCTGTATGTTCAGTGTTTTCCTGAATTCTTTGAAGGAATAAGAAAGTAGATGGTATGCTGCTTCCTCCTCTTCAGTCTGACCTCTTACCATTGGGATGCTCAAACCTCAGCTTTTAGTATGGTTTTCTTTCTTCTGTACCTTACTCACAACTTGGGTGAGCTAATCCTGTGTCATGGCTTTAAATACCAACTATATGCCAATGATTCCCAAACTTACTTCTCCATCTAGATACTCTCCCCTTGACCCCGTAGTTATATGTCCAGCTGCCTACTACAGATCTTCATTATGAGATCTAAAGATTTGTCAAATCTGAGAAGGAGTTTAGTCATATTTAAATTCCTCTTCTTGCCGCCCCCTCCTCTAGGCAGCCTCATCCCTCACAACAAAACCCTGTCCCACTGGCACCTCTTCCTCTTAGTTAAGAGTAACTACATTCTTCTGATTACTAGGACCAAAAACCTTGGAGTTGTCACCCTTCCTTTGAGATTCCCAAAATACTTTGTTATAAATCCTATTAGATTTACCTTAAAAATGTGTCCAGAAGCTGACCATTTTTCATTGTGTCCACCGTTACTGCTAAGATCTGGATTCCTGGGTTATTGCCCTGGCCACTTAACTGGTCTTCCTATTGGTAGCCTTGTTTCCACCTCCATGGTCTATTCTCAGTTCTTGAGAGTGATGCTCTAAGACCATAAGTCAGACCATGTCACCCCTCTGCCCAAAATCATGATGGCTTCCCATTCAGATGAAAAGCCAGAGTCCTTATAATATTCTCTGGGACCTTACATGATCTGGTCCAATGCTTCTCTAATTCATCTAGAACTTCTTGACTCCTTGCTTGTGCTGAGGCACTACACTGGTCCCTGCCCTCATTGCTGTTTTACAAGCACATACAATCCTTGTTCAAGCCTTCACCTGCACCCAGAGTTCTCTTTGCCTAGATGTCCGCCAGATGGCTATTCTCTTGCTTCCTTTACATTATTATTCTAATGTTACTTTCTCACTGAGACTGACCCTGTTCACCTGATAATCTTAAAACCAGGACTCCACATGGTTAGTCTAATCACAGAATTTTATTTAAAGACACAGCTAAACCCCTGGGGGAAAAAATGAAAGTAACCCGATCTTTACTCAATATTGTCAAGTAAAATGAAACAAAACAGAACAAAAAGATGGGAGCGCATTATTTTTTTTTTTAAGATTTTATTTATTTATTTGACAGAGATAGAGACAGCCAGCGAGAGAGGGAACACAAGCAGGGGGAGTGGGAGAGGAAGAAGCAGGCTCATAGCGGAGGAGCCTGATGTGGGGCTCGATCCCAGAACGCCGGGATCACTCCCTGAGCCGAAGGCAGACGCCTAACGACTGAGCCACCCAGACGCCCCCGGAGCGCATTCTTAAACATCAACACTTTTTAGAGAATCTTCTTTTTCTGTCCTCTCAGTCTCAGTCACTCTCACAAACATCATGACTATTCCAGTTTCCCTCTTCACCTCATTCTGCCCTCCTCTCTGGAAAACAATCACATGTATTATATATATTACATATTTTTCCCACTCTCTCAACTGTTTCTATTTCCTTGATCTTTACACTTTAGTATGTGAAGCAATTTAATCTCTCTGGGTTCCACAGCTTTGTGTTTTGTTCTGCCAGTTTTTTGACATCTGACCTCCAAAGGAAACCCTGGTCCTCACCTAGTGAGCAGGAATCTTCAGTCTTGGAGAAGGAATATTCCTTGGAGAAGGAATACTAAAAACATTCATAATTTATGAACCTTCCTTTTATCCCTGGTGGATGAATGGGAAAGGATAGAGTCTGAGGAATTTTCGTGGATTATGTGAGAACTGAGCTGGACTTTGAAAGCTGGGTAGAATCTCTATAGGTCAAAGATAAGGGATCCAGGTAGAGAAAAAATGCAAACCTCATGAAAGGATGAGGCAGAAGGCCAACCAGGACATCATGATAAATGTGAAGGACAGGGAATCAGGTTGAGATATGATTGATATGAATGAGCTAGAACTAAATGATCTGATTCTTAAAAGCTGGGAAGGAGCTTCCAGTGGGGAAGACTGAAGGTATTTCAGTCATGCTTTACTCGTAGTAGGAATATTGTCAGTTGAATTGGTGTCAAGGCGGTGGTAAAGGTGGCACACTGATCGTTTACAGAGTGTTTTATAAACCTCAAACCTGCTGCTTCCCCAGGCTTCTTGATTTCAGTGAATGACAACCTCATCATTCTAGCTGCTTATGTCCAAAGCCTTGAAGTCATTCTTAACTCTTCTCTTTCTCTCATAATCCTTATTAAATTCATCAGAAAATCCTGTCTTCTTTACCTTCAAAATACGTAAAGAATCCACTCATTTCTTATACTTTCTCAACTTCTACCTGATCCAAGCTGTCGTCATCTCTCCCCTGGGATTAGTGCCATGGACTTCTAAATGGTCTTCCTAGCCCATTCTTGCTCTTCTTTGATTCATTCTCATCATTAATAGATACACTTTTTATTTAAATATAAGCTGATCATTTATTTCTCTGCTCACATCCTTCTAGTGGCTTCCCATCAAGATCACATAAAAGCCTAAAGTGCCGTACATAATCTGGCTCTTTGACGCATTTTCTTTCACCTTCTCCTTCCTCTACTCCAGCCATATTAGCCTCCTTATCATTCCTTGAACATGCTGAGTATGCTCCCATCTCAGGGCCTTTGCACCTGCTGTTTCCTAGGCCTGAAAAGTTCTTCCTCTTGTTAAACTCAGTCTCTCACTTCCAATCCATTTCCACCTCCTTAGGTAGGTCTTTCCTGACCATCCCATATAAAATAGCACAGGAATGTCCTGTCAGCTGCCTGTCGTCCATCCCTCTTACCCTGCTTTATTTTTCTCCATGGCACCTCCCACCGTCTGTCGGAGATTACATATTAACTTGCTGTGCTAGATTTCCTTTTGCCCTGATTCGCTCTCTACTCTTCTGCACTCATTCTGTGCCTTGGGAGGCTCACCAGTATGGACTGTATCACATGGGCATTCTGGCCCCTGACCTTCTAGATTCTAGTTAGATGAAGCCAGTGGTGGGCACTGGCGGGAGATGGGACCATGGGAAGAGGGCACAGTTGAAGTGTTAACTCCCTGTCTCTGTTCCTGCCATGCGGCTTTTTGGTCATGCCTCTGTTTCTTTTCCCAAGGCCACACGTCCTACCAGACAGTGCTGTCCCTGCTCACAGGTACAGGCATCTCTCACTGGGTTCTTGTGACTGCTCCCTTCCTCTAACCCCTGAGGCCCAGAGAGGTAGCAGCTCTCTGCTATCGCTGGAGCCCCAGGGTACTTCACCAGACCTTGTTGGTTTCCCTTTATCCTGTAACACCTTTGTAATCAGCCTTTTCATCAAACTCTCTCCAATCAATTACCCTGCTTGACTGAGCCATCTTTTTCCTGCGGAGACCTCAATTAATTTACTTGTTTATTGGTTGTATCTTCTGTTCATGTGTGTACACACAGACACACATAAATGTATGGTTACTTAAGAGTAGGCATTTTATGACTAGAATAATACCTGATACTTAGTGGGTAATTCATAAATTTGTTGACAGATACTGAATAAATAAATGTATTTCTTTTTTCTTCTTACAAGAAACTAATGAGATAGAAATGATTGTCTCCATTTTGTCGATAGAGAAATTGAGGTTCAAAGAGAAGTAATATGCCCCAGATCATGCAGCTAGTATAAGACAACACTGACTGGAATCACTGTGCCATATTTGCAATCCTGCCTTGCATTATTTTTTCATTAAATCACATTATACCTTTCATATTGCTATTACATGAAAGGTTGTTAATTTTATTATCCTCGTTCTATGGTGCTGGATTATGTCACATAGTTTGTGAAATCATCAGCTGCCATGGCAGTTAAGAAATAGTCACAGAGAAAGGCCTTGGCTTTTAGCAAACAGTAGACTTACTGACCCATCAGCCTGCAAAGAGAAGATATTTTAAATCTAACACATATATTAAATCCAAACCACATGTAAATATTCTTGGCTGATAAGGCTGTTTCTCCAGCATACAGTTAGAACTGCTTCAGCAAAATTGTATTAAGTTTCCAGTCACGTGAGAGAATGGAATGTGGGCCAGAGGAACTGCTGATTCGGAGCCAGCTAACAAGAAGTGCTTTCAATCCCAGATGAGTTTGCTGATTTAAGGCAGAGAAGGACCAAGGTCCCACAGTGAAAAGCAAGGGCTCCAGTCCTTGTTTTGTGCCAGTCTAGCTGACTCCAAATCCATGATCTGTGCTCCTCTGAAAACTGAACATTCCACCTTCTTATTCCTCTAAAACCTACCAAAAAATACTCTTTTCTGCTTTTTTATCCTCCTTCATAACACCGAAGTTTTGGAAGGTTTTGAGGAGGGATGAAAAAGGTGCTAAGCGGTTAAGGTCTTTTGAGGGAAGTACATGGGGAAGTCACAACAAACAAACAAAAACCAGGAAACTACGGTGCATATAATTTCCAAATGAAAATAAGCAAAAGATCCTTGGGATCTTTTAGGTTCAGACTGCTCTTGTAGGGCTTGAGCATTCCAAACCCCTTAAAAAAAGGACTTGTCTTTTCTCAGTTGTCCCATGGGAAGTGAAGGAGTCATCATCCCAGCATCTTCCCCAACATAAAAAAAAAAAAAAAAAGCAGGCTAGAGGGAGGCTACTGCCAATCACTGGACCAACAAATGCCAATTGGGCATCTGTCATGCCTCAGGTGATACACTGGGTGCAGATGATTCAGTGGGGAGCTAGACATGCATGGACCCTTACCCTCATAGTGCTTGCACCCTACCAGGGAAAACAGACACGAAATAAATAAGTTACTTCTGAGTGTGCAAAGGGCGAAGGTGGAGAAGTAAAGAGTGTTGGAGCTTATTAGACGGGCAGCTCATTTGATAAGCAAAGTCAGGAAACATCCCTGAGAAGGATGAGCCTGGGAGGATGGAGTAAAGGTGGGAGGCTATGGCCCGTGCATATTGTATTTATAATTATAAACGCAGAACTAGCACAGGACCTGGAAGATACTCAGTTTGGGTTATCCTTGTTGTGTAACAATACACTCCAAATGTCAGTAGCCTGACAAATTACAACTATTTATTATTTTTCATCATTCTGGGGGTTGGGGGGACTCCACTGACGATTATCCTGTTGGATGTGTCATTTGGTTTCGGCTGTAGTCGTCCAGAGGCTCAAATGGGCGGGAATACCCAGGGTGGCTCACTCAGATCTCTGGTCCCTTGGCAGGGGTAGTGGGGAGACGTGGACCCAGCAGGTATGACTGGGACAAGTGGGCCTCTCTGTCCATGCAGTTCAGCAGCTCTTCTACTCCAAACAGCCTCTCTGTGTGGTTTCTCTAGCTGGACTTCCTAAATGACAGCTATGAGATCTCAAAAGTGCAGAAATAGAAGCTTCCATGGTTTTGTAAGGCCAGGGTGGGACTCTGGAATAGAGTCACTGTTGCTGCATCCTACTGGTAGAAGTGAGTTCAGTGCCGGCCCAGACTCAGAGGGGGAAAGGACCAAACAGGAGTATGACTGTCAGAGGTGTGGTTCATTGGAGGCACATCATCTTCAGAGATTCCCTACTCCTCTATGTGCTCAGTAATTTTATTTTTAGTCATGGAAGTAGGGAGAGAAATGAATAGGGATCAGTCAATGTGGAGGGAGAGGCCTAAGCAGCATCTTTGTTGATTAGAAGGCATGTGCACATAATTCTGGTTGAAGGACCATGGAGGGGTTCACTTCAGAGGGAGCATGGAGAGAGGAGAGATATGGAGGAGAGTGAGTGAGCTGGGAACAGGCTGAGCCTGGAGCCTGACTCCCCCAGGCTTTTCCGTTATGTAAGCCAATCATTTCCCTTTCTCCCACTGCCAGTTGGAGCTGGTTTTCTATCTTTGAATCAAGAGGACTGACTAATGGTAGGGAGGCAGCAAATCCTGCTGCCCAGGAGAGGAAGGCCCTGAAGGTGACCTCACCATTGAATGCAAAGCCATTTGGAAACAGCCTGTTCTGTACAAATGCAGAGCATTATGATTATCCCTGATGTGCAGGCTGTACGCTCACCTTGAGTAGGATAGAATCTGCCCCTGACATCAAAAAGAGAAAGGTCTGTGGGTGGATGTGCCTAATGGCTTCAGAAAGCCCTTTCCACATGCATAATTAACAATGACAGCCAACCACGGCTCGGTATTCCTGCAGAAACTGGTCAAACATTTTAAAGGCTCTTCTCAGATCTCCACAATATAAATATGCTTGTGTTGGTTTCCAGTAGCCACAGTTGCTGCTTTCTAAACCCTCGACGCACACTGCCTTGAGGATTCCTCTATTACAAGTTTGCTGAGCAAATTCAATAAGATAATTCATGTAAAATGCTCAGCACAGTACCTAGTCACAATCTGATAAAGCCCCAGGAAACATAAGTTGCTTTTTTTTTTATTGTTATCTTATTTCTTGAATCCCAAGTGCTTTGATAAATGTGGTTTTAAAAAAACCACTTTAGGCCCCCAAAGGATCAAAATGAAAGGGAGAGCTAAATTAGATGGGAAGAGGGCTTGTCTGGGGTCCCCTTCCTTGGCCAACCTGAAACCCAGAGATAACCATCATCTTAGCTATGTGGTCCTGGAGGACTTCACAATGGAGATGTTTCCATGTTAACCCTTCCCGACCCCTGTATTAAATGAAGGCTCATCTAGGGCTTTGGGAGCAGTGGCATAGGTCCTTAAGGAGTGCTGCAAGGCCCACCCCAGTGACCTGACTCTCCCCTCATCTCAGATTGTATGTCTGTGCCTTGCTGCCTCCTGCCATATGGCCTCTGCTCATGTCATCCTTCCTGCATGGAGCATCTCACTTCCATCACATTCAGATCTCAGCTCAACCTTTACTTCCTCATTGACGAATTCCCTAATCCCAGTCTAGGCCCATTTGCATTCCTGCATGGTGTCCTGCCACTTCAATCCTTGCCTTCAAACTCTGAATCACAATTTAATGTGTGTCTTTCAGTGCAATTCTTGGATGAATAATGGATTCCCTCACTTGACTAAGTTTCATGAGAGCATGATCCAAGAGATTTGGTTTGTTTTCTTTTCCTTTCTCTTGAGCACCTAGTACTGCACTTGACACATAGTATGTGCTCAGCAAATACTGGTTGAAGAGTTGGAAAGAGGGAATGATAGGTGCTATCCACTGGGATTAGGGATTCAACTCATCAGTTTATTCAGTCAAGCCAGGCCATCCTTGAGACATCATTGAGTTCTTAGAGAGATTGGTAATAATTAATTCTAGGACACCAAGCAGGGATGGCCATTGCTCTTTGTCTAACCTCTGAATCAATTGTTTGTTCTTTGGGAATTGATTTGTTTCCAAGTGTTTCTCTCCTTGAAAATGGCCTCTCCCAGAGGAGCAGTTCTCACTAGCAGGAGGCATACATACAGAGGCTAGGACTTTTTTCCTTTTGCCAAAGTTTGCAAAACAAAGTCAACTGTACACTCCATACAACCTATATCTCTTTTCTAAAGCTCTTCTCTGAAAATCTAGAGAAAGAGGCAATATATAAAGATTAACAGACACTGGTTTTAATATACCGGCTATCTAAAAGGGTCACTTTTGTGGCCGTTTTTACTTACCTGCCTACTTGAAGGTAGAGACAATAAAGTGTAGGGCTTTGAAGAGTGCACTTCAGGGGAGGTGAGGCTGAGTCAAACCTAGGAGCTGGTATTTACTTTGTGCAAACTTAGGCAAATGAACTTACTTGTAGTTTCGTCATTCAAAATGGAGAGATTTACTTCATAGCATTGTTGGCTGTATTAAGTGAGATACTGGCTATGAAGCACTTGGTGCCGGACATATAGTAAGGGCTTAATTAGTGAAAGTTATATCATCGCTCTTCTGGATGGTTCCCTTTTCCATACCATTGGCAAAGAGTGGTGAACAGATTGTGAAGGGAAATAAATCGATTCTCTTCTAGGCTGAAAGACACGTTTCTCCTCAATCCAAGAAGACTTTCCATGGATAAACTGGAGTTGTTATCAGCTAAATTAACCAAAGTCTTTGCAGTCACCATATTCTGAGCCTTCCAGCACAATCTTAATCCTGCTGCTCTTGTTTTTCACGCTTTGTGGAAAATTTCTTCTATTCTACTAATGTCTGTGATTCAAATCATGCTCTTTTACAGCCAAGACTTTGGTGATTCTTCTTTTTATTGGAAGCAGTACATTGTTATGGAAGGCTCCTGGGTCGGAGTCATAAAAACCTGAGGTCAAGTTCTAAGTCTGCCACTGGGTATCTGTGTGAACCAGGACACGTTGCTTTGTGTCTCTGATCGTCAGTGTACTATAGGGGATGGACAGAGTGAAGTGAAATGAGGTAGTTACAGTGCCTGCCATAGAGGACAGAGGTGACTGGACTGTGAGGTATTCATGGGGGCTCTCTGATTTCCCTTTACAGCTACATTTTCACAGGATAATGATGCCTAAGGAAGAATGATCTGCATGAAGTGCTGGGCCAAAGCTTGTCTTATTCTCCTTTTGCCAATGATTTGATAGATCTTTGTGTGATTAGAAAAACTCTGTAACTTCTTTGAGCTTGTTACTCCCATGTATAAAAGGAATTATTCTTTTAACAAATATCTCGTTGAGACTAATTTTTCCTCTTATCTTTCACTTCAAGATGGACCAGGACAGGGAAGAGGTGGTGGTTATTATAAAGTCATACAGGGATCAGAGTACCTCTGTCTTACCTAATGTCCAGGTATCAGGCTCTATAAAGTTTCTCTGCCTGCTTATGGCCCAACTTCTGAAGGTGCTCACCTTCCTTCCATCATCCATTGATCAATGAATTCACTGCTAAGTACCCACTTAGAACTATGTGCCATACACCCTGGTAGAAATGGGGACAAAGAGAGGAAAGATATGGGTTTGTAGGAAACAGCCAAGGAAACAGATGACTATAGCATAGGATTGCAACAGAGAGTGTAGAGGTTGTGATGATAGAGGGTCACAAGGGAGGGGAAGGAGGTTATGAGCTTAAGTGAATGAAGGTAGGGGACATTGGATCTTGAGCTCAGACTCAAAACATAAAAAGAAGAGGAAGGTGATGTGTTAGGCTGAGGCAAGACAGACCACAATAAACATGTGACACAGTAGTAGTTTTGCAAAGTTCAAATGCAAGGTAGCACAGGCACAATCACCGTTTCTTTTGTTGTTGTTGTTGTTTTTTATTTATTTATCTGGGAGAAAGAAAGAGAGAGAGAAAGAGAGAGTGCGCATGAGCCGGGGGAGGGGCAGAGGGAGAAGCAGACTCCCGTTGATCAGGGAAGCCTAACCTTGGGGCTAGATCCCAGGAACCTGGGAACATGACCTGAGCCGAAGGCAGACAATTAACCGACTGAGCCATCCAGGTGCCCCAATAGGGAAGCCAGCAATCACCCTTCTGAAGAATATTCCTAGTATCTAATAATTGCCACTTTTTAAAGCATTCCAGGAGAAATCAGATGTACAGAGCAAGGGTAAGAGTAGGTTTTGTTTTTATATTGCTAGTTTACTCATTCAGAGCAAACCAAGCTAAGACTATTTAGAAAAGCCAAGTGGAAAACTTTAATAATTTGGCTATTTTATTGATCGAGATACAAATTTAGTTCCATATTTGGAGCACAATATGACTGACCTCTAAAACGCATGAAACTATTTTCCAGAAAGTGTCCCCCAATTGGACATTTTTCTTCAACTTTAGGCATAAGCCTAGAAATATTGTGTGATCAGTAATTATTTGCTAGTTGATTCTTTTCAGTGGGCGAAAGTACAGACAATGTAAAACTCTAGAGTTATCGTTTTTCCAAAAAATGTGAAAAATGAAGCCCAACTTATTTCCCAATATCCACAACTTAGTTTCAAGATCCAGGGGACAAAATGTTCTGATGACAATTCCTGAGAGAGCTCCGTGTGGGCCACACATTAAAATGCTTCATTAAATCATCAAAAGTGAGTGACCTTTTAGCAGGAAAGAATATCTTGTACAGGAGGCAGAGACTTTGCGATCCCAAAGTCTCAAATTAGTCAAAGAACACAATTCTGATAGTCACTAATACAAGTTAATGTGAATTTTATTCTAATGCCACCATGATGATGTGATAAATATATCTTGCAGGAAATACTTAACCCTGTTTCTCAGAAAGTGGTCTGTGGTCCTAATGATTATTTATTTAGTCCTTTACAGGTACTATAGTAGGACCATGAGATACATGAATGAATCAAAAAGACCAAACTCCTGCCCTCATGGAGCCTATATTCCAGAGCAGAGAGTTAAAAATTAAGGGCAGACATAATAAATAAGCAAACAATAGTGTTTATCAGAAATGGAGCAGGAAAAGGGGATTAGGATGTCAGAAGTAGGGGGTTGAGGGCTGTGGTTTTCAGTAGGTTAACTGGGATGGGCTTTATTGAGAAAGGTGTGTTTGAACACGGGAAATGACAGAGGTGCAAGTGTCTGCAGGAAGAGCAGTCTGTGGAGACAGGACAGTCCTCAGGCAGGAACAGTATGGCTGAGACAGAGCGAGGTGGGAGTAGAAGGAGATGATGTCAGAGAGGTAATGGCAGGATGGGGCAGATCATTTTAGAATTTTAGGCTTATAGGTAAAATGAGGAGTTAATGGGTTCTGAGCAAAGAATTGAGAGATCTGATGACTGCATATGGCTCTAGTTTCTGAGTTGAGAATAGAATATGAAAGGGGCGCCTGAGTGGCTCAGTTGGTTAACTGTCTGCCCCAGGTCATGATCCCTGGGGTCCTGGGATTGAGCCCTGAGTGGGAAGTTTGCTTCTTCCTCTCCTTCTGCCCCTCTCCCCCACTCATGTGTGCACTCTCTCTCTCTGTCCTCCACGCACACAGCTTCTTTCTCTCAAATAAATAAAATATAAAAAATATATAAATATTTAAAAAGCATATGAAGGGCAGGTGGAATCAGGAGACCTGTGAAGATGCTGTTGCAATGATGCAGTAATCCAGTTGATGATTCAACCAGGGTGATAGATGAGTGATTAAAAATGGTTGGACTTGGGGTGCCTGGGTGGCGCAGGTGTTAAGCGTCTGCCTTCAGCTCAGGGCGTGATCCCAGCGTTCTGGGTTCGAGCCCCGCATCAGGCTCTTCCGCTGGGAGCCTGCTTCTTCCTCTCCCACTCCCCTGCTGTGTTCCCTCTCTCGCTGGCTGTCTCTGTCAAATAAATAAATAGAATCTTTAAAAAAAATGGTTGGACTCAGGATCGTTTTGCAATCTTATTGATGTCAATTGGTCGATGGATTTAAATATGGGATATGAGGCATCAAGAGTGAGCTTCATGGTTTTGTCCTGAAATGGGGCAACTGAGATGCCTCCAGTTAAGATGGAGAAGTCTGTGAGTAGAGAAGAGTTTGAAGGGAGGGGAGGGGTACATTAGTGGTTTGCTTTTGGACAGGGAAAGCTCGAGATATCCTTTAGATTTACAGTTGGAGATACAGAGCAGACAGTTAGATATGTGAGTCTGGACTTCAGGAGAGAAGTTCAGCAAAGAGTTTAAATTTAGGGATATTGGGGGGGGGGGACGCCTGGGTGGCTCAGTCGGTGAAGCATCTGACTTCAACTCAGGTCATGATCCCAGGCTCCTGGAATCAAGCCCTGAGTTGGGCTCCTTGCTCAGCAGGGAGCCTGCTTCTGCCTCTGCCTGCTGCTGCTCCTGCTTGTGCTCTCACTGTCAAATAAATAAATAAAATCTTTAAAACAATAAATAAATAAATTTAAGGATCTTTGGCATAAAGATGGTACTGTAGTCTTGAGATTGGAAGACATTACAATGAGAAGGAGTGTAGAGGAGGAAGAGGACAAAGGACTTTTATCATAATTTTATGTGTATTAGTTTTTTATTGCCTCTGTAATAAACTACCACAAATTGAGCGGCTTGAAAAAAATACATATTTATTGTCTTAAAGTTCTTTCTATATGTCAGAAGACTTAAATGAGTCTCACTGGGCGAAAATCAAGGTGTTAGCCATCTTGTGTTCCTTTTTTGAAGGCTCTAGGGGAAAATCTGTTTTCTTGTCTTTTCCAGCTCCTGGTGGCTGTCTACAGCCCTTGGATTGTGGGTGCCTTCCAGCTCCAAAGCCAACAATGGCTGGTGGAGTCTTTGTTCTACTATATCACTTTTACCCTGACTTTTCTGCTTCCTCTTTCACATTTAAGGATCCTGTGATTACATCAGGCCCATCTGTATAATCCAGGATAATTTCCCCATCTCAAGATCCTTAATTTGGTCACATTTGCTAAGTCCTTTTGCCATGTAAGTTCATATAATCATAAATTTCAGAGACTAAGGCGTGGACCTCTTTTTTATTGGTGAGGGAGCATGATTCTACCTACAACCTGACAGAAGCCTATTAATAATACACCCCAGATGTGCTGATTCAGAATCTCGAGGGATTAGTGTCCAGGAATCTGTTTTATATCAAACCCCCGGGGAATTCTTATGTACTCATTGGCTTGATGGTGAAAAAAGATGGGGCTGAAAGGGAATAAGTGAGAATCTGGTCCCACTCCTCACTGAGACTATAGTCCTAATGGATTAGGATGACCTTCTGTGTCATCAGCCACCTCTCAAGGCCACCATGTCTGGTCATCCATGTTACATGGCAGTATGGGCAATTCTCAGCCAGGCCAGGCTACCGTTCAGAACCTTAGTAGTTACAGGACCAGGCTAGAATATGGCGGCATACTTGTTGATTCCTTTCCCAGTGAACCCAAAGGCACAAGTTGTAGAGTGCTGCTTTGTCAAGGTTAACTCGAAAAGGAGCCACTTCTGGCTGGCTTGAGGAGAAGTGACATTCCATTTCAGACACTTGCTTTAGGAGCAAAGAAATTAGCACTTGGGTGAGTGTTTCTCCTCACAAACTTAGAGACATTTCCGAGTCATGTAACATGATTCAAAAATTAAACAAAAGTAAAAATAAAACAAAATAAAACTATTCATACCCAGCAGAGGTGTGAATGATGAATAACCTTGAGGGAAGAATATTTAGATCTCCAAATTTCTGGATTTTTCTCTCAAATTGACTTCAAGAACGTTTTTAAGTTTTAAGGCTTTCAAGTGAGAACTTTTCCTTATAAGAATTTAAACATTAAAATGTGTTTTCTAAATTTTTATTATACATGAGGTATAAGAGTGCATTTTCTTTTTTTAAAAAGATTTTATTTATTTATTAGAGCGAGAAAGAGAGAAATCATGAGTGGGTCGAGGGGGAGGGAGAGGCAGAAGCAGACTCCTGGCTGGGCAGGGAGTCCGATGTGGGTCTCAGTCGCAGGACCCTGAGATCATGAACTGAGCCGAAGGCAGATGCTTAACTGACTGAGCCATCCAGGGACCCCAAGAATGCATTTTCATATAAAAATTTCAATTCAGAAACACAGAGAAAAAAGCATGAAAGTTTTTCTTAATCTCCTCCATCCCCAAAGGTAACAAATTACTGTGCGAAGTTTGGAGGACATCTTTCCTTATTCCTTTACACACATTTACCTGCATATGTATGTGTATGCACACATTTATCCCTTATATAGATGAGATCATTTGGTTTTTTTCCCTGTAATGATGTCTTAGAGATCTATTCATATCAGCACAAATAGTTTTACCGTATTCTCTTAAACTATGGCATCATACTTCCCTAGTTCCCATGAACCATATTGATGAACATTGAGGATCTTTCTTCCTATTTATTAACTGTGTGATCTTAGGCATGGTACTTAACCTCCCTGGGCCTTAGTCTCCTCACTGTAAAATAGGAATAATAATTTTACATACCTCATAGGTTTGAGTATGGTTTAAGTAGGTAGAACCTATGAATCACTTAGAGCTGTGCCTGACATATAATAAGCCTTTAACTAGGTTGACTGTTGTTAGTGTTACAAACAATGCCTAAGCAAGCATCTTTATACACATTTTTATACATAGTAATTAATTTTGCTGGGTAATTTCCTAGAAGTGAAAGAGCTAATCATAGTGGATTTGCATTTAAAATTATCTTTGCTTTTCAAAAATCCTTCCCCAATTGAGACTCCTATCAAGAGTATATGAGGGTATCCAATTCCCAGTATCTTTATCAAAAAGGACATTAAGTCATTTGGAACTAGTCAAAAGTTTTGGACACCTTTTCTATGTTTTGATAATTCTATATATTTGAATCCCTCCATTATAAAGTAGAATTCAAAAACTACATTTCCCAGTTTCCTCTGTAGCTAGGAAACTGTCAGTTAGAGGCAATCACATGACACTTTGATCAGAAAAGAATTACAGGAGAGAAGTGGCTACACACAGGGCATCCTGTTTTGCTGGTGCTGGAGGTGGCAGAGACAGTGTTATTCAAGGTCCAGGATGGTAGCGGCTTCCTTATTAGGATGGTTCTGAAGCCTTGCTCTGAGAGCTATTCTGGAACACTTAGTTTAGAGCCTGTTTCTCCTAATTTTCCAAGCATCTAATAATTCTTAATAATTTTTTGTTTCTGTTGAAATTAGCTGCAGTAGATTCTGTTGTCTGCAGTAAGAACTCTGATAGAATCACAAAAACCTTAACAAATGGCATCTTTCAATTTTTTTGCCAATCTTGTTGGTCACGTGTATTTCATTATTACTCATATGTCTGAATCATGACTCTTCACATCCTTTAGGGGAGGTCAGATCTGAATGTGACATTATCAGTGCCATAGTTTTGACTCCAATCCAAGTGGCAAACCTATAATGCCTCCTCCCCTTCTTTTATCATTCCTTTAATACGTTACTGTTACTAACGAAGTATTCTGAATATGTAATTTAAAGCTAAGGTGCCAATTATTAATTTGCGTTCACAGAGATATTTTAATTTCCATCTTTATCACATTAAATAATTTGTATGCAAATACTTCTTTTTATCTATGATATTCCCACAGTTAGTTTTCAGGGAGAAATTTTTCATATAATCATTTATAAGGAACTCTAACACTTCTTTGTTATACCAAATACAATATACCAAATACAAATGGCATCATGTCATCCATTGTTGAAGAACGTGATTTGCTAATCCTTCCTCTTTGTTACCTGGCTAAAATCTCCCTACCAATATTATGGGTGTTTACCAAGCATGAAAAAAATGAAGTATGCTAGTATGAAAATCAGGAAACACTGTTTAATGTTGAGTGGGGCAGAAATCTGTCATTTTCAATGGTAAAATCAATTCATAACCTTTCATAAAACAAGAAGTAATCCTCTGAGATACAATAGCATGCTGTTTTTCCTGGTTATATGTGCAGATATTGTCAGAAAACCAAATCAAATCAATATTTACTATTTAGAATTACGTTTTTAATTTAATTTTTACAAGAAAAGAAAAATAAATAAGTTAGTGTCTTAGCTTGAGTTACTATAACAAAATGCCACATACTGGATGGCTGAAAACAACAAATTTATTTTCTCACATTTCTGGTTGCTGGGAAATTCTAGATGTAGTTGCCAACAGATTTGTCCCTGGTAAGGGCCCTCTTCTTGGCTTGCAGATGACTGTCTTCTTGCTGTATCTTTAATTGACCAGGAGAAATCGAGAGAGAAGGGGAGAGAAAAGGAGAGAACCCTCTGTTCTCTTCCTCTTATAAGAAAGCTAATCTCATGATGAGAGCCCCATGCTCATGAATTTATCTAAACCTTGTTACCTCCCCAAGGCCCCACCTCAAAATACAATCACGTTGGGAGATAAGAGCTTCAACATATGAATTTGAGGAGGGACACATTCAGTCCCTAGCAGCTGGATTCCAGGGTGTTAATCCTGAAGAAGCTTTTGAATTTATCCCCAGCTGACCAAAATAACTTAAGTCCCTTAACTTCACTCTGCATGTATTTTCACAATATATTAAATTAAAGCATATTGGTAAATGCACTTCAGTAACAAATGTCTAATTCTTTATTCAACTTTCATATTTCCAAATGAAATAAATGATCTATTTACATTCATCACTAGACCATCTGGTTCCATGCAAGGACCCAACACAGAATCAACTAATTGTCATCCATGTTTATTCATCGCTCTTAACTAATTTTCTTACAAATAATGAAAATCTAGGACCTTTAACAAACAATCTTCACCATTAGTTGAAGGCATGATCTCTTTAACTATGTGATAGAACATGACAAAAGAGCCCAGAAAAATATATACCTAAGAAAATTAATTCCTAGTTAACTCCATTGTGCCATTCCCATTTTACTGAGACTGAAAAAGCAGGGCAGAGTATGGATTTTAAAGAGCATTGTGGAATTAGAAACAGTGGTCGGTATACCAGGGATGTGAGTTTGTCGCTTAAGCAATAAAGTTCAGTTTGCCTGGGGCATCCTTGTAATCCTTTTTTCTGGGTTATTTCCCTCCCCATCTTCCAATCCAGGATCACCTTCAGTATTTGCCTTCACCAGGATTTTGGAGCTGACATTTAAGCCACCAATATGCTGATGGGGAGGAAAACATACCAAAACCCCAGAATAATAAGTAATTTAAACAATCTAATGTGTACTTGAATTAAAATTATAAGCAGAAAAAGACAAAAGCCCAATATATTACAAAAACACTGTAACTTATCTTTTAGCAAAGACCATGGTGGAAATTATTTGGTGGTTCTCTTAACTTCATGAATATGAGCCACTCAGTATTCAAAGCTATGTCCTACTCAATTTTTACCTTAAACATCACTTTTCCTAACCACCGGGGCTGATTTGATCCTCCTTTCTAGACACTCCACAACACTCTCCACTTCTTTGTATGTATGATTATTTGTAATTATGTGCTGTGTGATTATACAGTAAATACCAAGAACAGTGACTTTTCTTGTTTTCTCAGCAGATAAATGGTTCTCAACAAGTATTTGTTAAGTGAAAGAGAGGGACAGACCTGGAAATTCTTTGTAGAGCACCAATTTACTCAAAGATTTGGGGTTTTTAAATTAAAACAAGAACGGTTGTATCATGATACGAAGTACAAAATTCATGTGCATTTTCAAAATAGAATTGAGAACTTCTCCCAGTGAACGCTTGCTTTCCTCTGTCATTGATGCTATTTCAGAGGAAAATTTAATGATGTATTGATGCGGTGGTTTGGAGTGTGAGGCTCCAGTGATCGGGTAATTGAAGCCAATGAAGTTCAGACATTTCATTATGGAAGGAGAAGTGACTTCCTCCTTCCCATGGAGAAAGTAAGAAGAGGCAGAGTAATGAAGTGCAAAGTGTGCCTTAGCAAGTTATTTTAATGCCTCAGATTTTCCAACTGTAAAATGAAAGCATTAGATTGGATGTTCTCCAATGGCCCCTGAATCTCTGAAATTCTGTTGTGCATAAACTCTCGGGGTTTTTTTTTGGCCTACCATTATTCTTACTCCTACAAAGGGGAAAAAAGTAGGGGGAAAAAAGGTCATGATATTTCTTTTTCCTTTCTTAAGCTTCTAAGTATTTCATTTGTCTTTTGAATGACACCTTTAAACACGGTGTAGTTGGGTTTCTTTCCCTCTTTATGAACTTGTAATCCCATTCATATGTCTAAAGGAGAAAGAAAAGTAGATCAGTATCAAACCACAGAAGTACGTTTTTATGGATCAGCCACTCAGATACTATCAGCTGAGACGTTACATACTTCATCATCACAACCAGAGGTAATGGAAAATATTGATTTCAAACACTACATGGAAAGAGGGAGAGAATTTTGTAACATCCTTCCTGCTATCTCATCTGTTCATTCTCTCATTCTTTCTTTGGGCTTGACATATTATCTTTACATCAGAAAGTTTTGCAAGACTATGGATGTGTAGTAATTACTGTACCATTAATGCAATGTCTCAGGGGTGGTTAGATTAAACAGCAGCTATGCCTCTGTACCAAGCAAAGATTATCTGAATGCAAATAAAAGAGAATAAGTCGATGTCAGTGCGGTGCCAAGTACTGATAAAAAATAAGTGGTTGATATTGCAAGCAAAGGAAACTAACATAAAACAGCAATTATACTTTTCCAAGTCTGTGCATACTGCCTCGTGATTGCTTGATTCAGTAAAGCTCTATGAAAAGAAAGACTTGTTTTGTTCTATTATAACCAAATGCATTTGTCTTATAACCAAACACAGTTAATATATGTCGGCTACAAATGGCTTTAAGGTATCAGTACTGCCTATGTTGTGCTTTTTTGTTAATAATAATAAAAATGCCTGCCAAAACCCACTATAATAGACCCTGTGCACAACCTAAAGGCTGGCAAAATAAGAAATTACAATCAGAACTCCTAAATTCAAAAATCAGGCAACTTGAAGTGTTAGTAAGTCTATTAGAGACAAGAACTCTGGTGCACTGCTGGTGGGAGTGTAAAGTGGTACAATCACTTGGGAGAGCAATTTGGCAATTATCTAGCAGAGTTGAAAATGCAAACGCCTACAAGCCAGCAATTTCACTCCGAGGTATATACCCTACAAAAACAGGTACATGTACACAAGAAGCCATGTTTGTAATAGAAAAAGCTGGGGGAGGGGAGCACTAAACGTCATTGATAAGGGAGTAAATAAACTCTGATATATTTCAAAAATGGGATATGATTGATAGGGCAGCTAATGTAAAAGCTTTTTATGTATTAAGCTGGATAGATACCGTGTTTAGCAAAAAAAAAAAAAAAAAGGCAAATAACAGAATGCACCACATGTAATAGACCACTTTTGTCAATTTTAAAATCACAAACAGTAGTATAATACTTGGTTTCTGGCTACCCAGTAAACTATAAAAACCTGGATTAGAAGGATACCCACCAAATTCCAAAGAGAAGCTGTCTCAGGGGAGAGGGAGAAGGACAGAGGGATGAGGGACTGGGGAGGGATACAAAATACTTCAGTGTTTTCTGTAATACCTTATTCTCCCTTTATGAAGAACAATTTTAGGAACACATATGGCTGAATGTTAATATTAGTTAATTCTGGGGTGAGAATACATGGATGTTTTTATAGTATGTACTTTTCTGTATTAATTGCTTTTCCAATGAAAAAACAAGACTTTGGTCACTTTTGGTCTCTCAGTGCAGCTGGAATACTGTATTTCTTGAATTTAAGGAACCACGATTCTATATTTAAATTGTTTAATACACTGTATTTTATTCATTTACAGTGTTTATACTGGATGAGTCAACTAGGGGCTTTGGAAAGCTTTCCATGGAATTTCGGTTTAATTAGGTCCATTTATATGCTTGGTAAACGTAGGCAAAGTAAAGTTTTAAACATCTGTTTATACAAGGTACACAAACCAGAAAGCATTTTCTTTGGTTTGTCCATATTATCGTGTGCCAACATGAATATTAGCATCAGTTTACAGGATTTTTCCCACTGAGAGATTCAGGGTTAATGTTGCTATGTAAATGTCGCGTGAATCCCATTTTGGAACAATTTTATATCCATACAAAGTGCGGAAATGAGAGACTTTTAGTCCAGAGGGCCTCATTTAAGTATAAACAATGAGAAAATCACTTTTCATGCCGTGGAGTTTTAACCCCCTCTCTCCTGTTTCCTACCTATGCACGTTATCCTGTCTGAGCCTCAAGGCCGATGAGGACAGTTACCTGAGACTCTGCAAGCAGCTGGAAGAGGTCAGGGGGATAGGAGGGAGCAGGAAATGAGCTTTGGCCGAACACAGACTTGGGTTCCAATTCTGGCTTTGTCATTGACTCACCGCGGGTCTCAGCAGACTACTGAATTCCAACTGTACAGCAAGGATGAGGAGAGCAGTACCAGACTGGTTGAGGACTGCATGATCCCGTGTGTGGAGGGCAGCACATGAGTGGTGGCCATTATAATTATGGCTGTCATTGCTGTCCCCACCGCAATCTAAAGGTACCGAATCCCTGTTTCCATTTAGCAGATGCAAAACCACTTCCACCTTGAATGGAACTGGGGAAGTCTGTGCTCCTCGGGTGCACCTTATCAAGGGATAAAGGGCAAGGAGCGGCTGGAGCGCTTGTGGAATATATTATGAACAAGTCTTACCAGAGTTGGTTTTTTTCTTTGTATTTTTTTCTTTGTTTAGTATATGTGCCTTTTTTCTTTCACTTTCTTGTTACTCTTTTAAGTTTTAGTTTGTTTTGTTTGTTTTGGTGGGTGGGAGGGTGTTCTGTGTTAAGAAGGCGGAAACATCCCCTTGTCTTTCCATCGCTCCTTTGTTTCTCTCTTTTTTCTTTTTTTTTTAAAAGATTTTATTTATTTAACAGAGATAGACATCCAGCGAGAGAGGGAACACAAGCAGGGGGAGTGGGAGAGGAAGAAGCAGGCTCCCAGTGGAGGAGGAGCCTGATGCGGGGCTCGATCCCATAACACCGGGATCACGCCCTGAGCAGAAGGCAGACGCTTAACAACTGAGCCACCCAGGCGCCCCTCCTTTGTTTCTCTGTGTCCACTCATTGTTTTATCCTCCTGGCTCTCACTTTTTCTTTCTGGTGAATTTTGCTCTTATTTCAATACAAAGGATCATGTCTTTCATTTACACTTAAGGTTGAAGAGCAATCTGATAGATTTGTGTCTCAGATAGTTTTTAATAATAGCTTAAATCCATGATCTTTTCCAGAATAAGGGCAATAGTTGTAGTATTTCAATACTTTTCCAAAATTTGTTTTCAATAGTGTAAGTCCTCAAATAGTCTTTATGAATTGCTTGTCCTGGAATTTTAGTATTGGAGAGGAAGGTAAACGGCTACTTTTATGCAAAAAGCCTTAATTACCTGCCTTTCCAATGCCATGCAGGTGCCCGACTCCTACTTTGAGATTGGCCTTGATTCTGGCTTCAACTCAGGATGACCTACAAGTCATCACCTGTCCTTCTCAAGCCCACAGCAGACCTCACTAAGTGACCACAGCCCCTGGTTGTGACCACCAGTCCTTTCCAAAATAGCCCTCTAGGGAGCAACTAGCAATCTTAGCTGATAAGGAAATGGAGACCTATTTGTCCTCACTGGCTTAAAAATGTTTTGTTTTGTTATTTTTTTCCCAGTTGTAGACAAGGGAATGGAAAAATGAATCATTTAAAGAAATATTAGGAAAAAAAAATAGGAGATTATGGGTTCTTCTTTAGTTTTCTCTAGTAACCCCAAACATTCAGGACTGTAGAAGCAACTTAAATATGAAATGAAATAATACAGTCATACACAAGTAGTGTTGGAATGGGCATTATAATGACTTGGAGAGTGTGAAGGAAGATTATCTTTGTTTTAGAAGATAACAGAAAAATTATAAAGCCATTTGCTCTTCCCAATGGTCTCCTATGATGTTTTAGATTTATTTTAAGCTAGAAATAAGAAACTATTCATAGCATGATGTCATGCTGCATTTATTTCTGGCCTCAGCGGTTGATCATTCAGGAGACACTCTCATGATACCTTTTTGGACAGCATCAAACTGTGCAGTAGTTTTAGGACCCTGCAAGAGAAATTTAGACGTGACTGAAAGATACTCAGCTCTCCTGACAAGCTGAATTTGCAAAGCGAGGCCCAAAGAAGGAATCCAAGATGACCTTGAAGTTTTGAGTGTCGGTATCTTGGGAGAACAGTGGATCCTAATAGACACAGGACAGTCCATAGGAGAAAACAGCTGTTCTGTGGGACAGAAAGAGTTCAACTTAAGATTCGTTGTGTCTGAGGGATGTCAAAATGGAGAACATCTTGCGAGTATTTGGCTCTACAGGCTTGGCCTTTGAAAGCCTGTGGATAAAGATTTGGAAATCATTCCTTGAGCAGATGGTGGAAAGGAGCATTGACCCATTTCAACTGTATTTATTATCTGAAAGGTATTTTGAAGGGTGCCAGAAACTGCAGAAAGGAAGATCTGGTTCTCCACTGAGTTACCAGGATTATGAAGAAATAAGAAAGAGGCAGCTACAAAGTTTTGTATGGGGAAGGGGAGGCAATTTTAAGTGCGAAGCTGGTGGTGAGATGGGATAATGAGCTTGTGTATGTAGAAGTTTGCAACAGATTGAAAAAAAATAGATGCTTATTTTTAGAGTGGGAGAGGGAAATGATGATTATGAGAGGCCTCCTGGGGAGCTGGCACAAATGCACTGATGAGGTAGAAAGGGGTCTGTTTAGACAGCTCGATCCCCTCAGGGTCCACAAGAGCTATACTCCATTTCTGTGTATTCACATTAAATCAACAAGTCGCTGAAAGAAATGATCAGAGAGAACGTAATTTGATATTAGACAATGTGTAAAACATTTAATAAAGGCATTTCAGCCAGTTCAAAATTTGCTTGAATTTTTCACTTATCTGGACACTACTCCTAGTTGAGAAATAAAAATTGTGTTTATTTTGATGGTAAGTGACATACCTTGACCAGTGTTCTTGGCAACTCCAATATTTTACCAAGGACATTTAGCAAACCGGCAATGAAAACACATGGAGATCTGTGAAATTTATTCCAAACCTGGTAAGAATTGTTGTAAATCTAAACCAGGTGATTCCAGCACAATTCAAGTCATTGACCCTCTCAGGCTTCATGCGACTTGAATGTTGAGGAGGTGCTCGTACAGTGGTGACTCATACTCGGGGCAGATTATGTTAAATGGACTTTCCTCTTTCACATTTTAGATACCAGCTACAATTATACCAACGACGAGAGTGATTTCAGCTAACTCCAGCTGTGGTCAAATATATTTTACCTTGTGACTCAGAGCATGCCCGTGCATGTGCATGCCCACACATAAACTGTAACCAAAGTTTTATGAAACAGTTCTTAATTTCACCATATGTGCCGCACTTTCCTGTTTTCTACTCTGTTTCCTTTTGTTAAATTTGTCATAATTCTCTAAATTGATTTCACGGCCCTCAAATAAATCATGACTCAAAGTTTGTAAATCATTGAGATGTACAGTGATATTCTCTTAATTTATGGTCTGCTTCAATCTCTTTTTTTCTTAATGTCTTAGGTACTCTCAGAACTATAGCCAATTCTGATCCTTAGTCTCAGCATGTGAGAAGCTATATTATCTCCCCAACTGTAATGATTGGTTGTACTGAGTGGATATTAGCTTGACAACAGTGGTCCTACATTTATGTGCATTTTTTCTTTGTGTTTAAGATGATATCCTTACCACAGTGGAGTTAGGGCACAAGACAATAAAACATGAGAATTTATTTACAGGTGGCTTAGTGATTACTGTGATTTAATGCTTACAGATTACTTAGTGAGCATTAAAACATAATATAATAGAATTATGTTGGTAAAAGAGCTCTAATCCCATAACCTCATCACCTGCCCTGATTACATGTCCATGACCCAGACCTGGCTAATGATATAGTCTAAATATTTGGTTAGTGATTGGTTCAAAAATAGCCTCTTCACCCAGTCGAGTTAATTAGATCCATTCTGGTGTCTGTGAGGAAGGAGAAGTTCTTTTCCATCTAAGATTGACTAAAGGTGAGAACTCTGGACCCTGGCAGCCGTGTTTGCCATCAAGAGGGAACAACCTGCCTGAGAATAAAACCAACACAAAATCAAACAGAGCCAAGGTTTGGAAAGCCTGAGAATCATCCCTAAGCATATCATTTGAGCCTAAATTTTTGGTTGTACCTGAAGCATGACAGGTCCAATGACTGCCACTTATAATCTAGTGTCCTGATTAAGAGCAAGAGAAGTGAAGAAAAATTAGTATCTGTATTTGAGTGGCAGCATCATAGGTGATTTTTATACATTGTTGTTGTTGTTGTTTTTTTTTTAAATAATGTGGACATGTTAATTTTACAGAGGGTCAAAATAAAAAGGTGGCATTCCTCCAAATGCTCTTTGGAAAGTTGGACTCCAAGTCAATCTTATTTGGAAATAATATTCAAGCTGCCTCTCAAATACTGTATTTGTAAAATGCTGAAAGGATCTAATTTTATAGTTTGACCACAGAGATTTTTCCTCCTTGGTTCCAGCCTTACTGTTTCCATGAACTACAGTCAACAAATACTGGAGCTTTTGTTATCTCCCCAGCAGGCATTTTCCAGAGGGCACTTTCCTGAGTGTTGTGGAGAAATGTAAATAAAAGCACCAAGTGGAATTACTAATGCCTTGAATACACAGAAGCTTGGGGGTAAATGTTTTAACTCAGACTTGGTCCTGGGAATACAGAGGAAGAGCACTCAGCAATAACCAGGTTTACCCCCAGTAGGGGAGCATAGGGTAGAGGAGCAATGCAAGGGTAGGGCAAGAGCCTGTGGTTCCACGGTCATTTTCATGTGTTTGAATGACATATATTTTTAACTTTTTATTTTGTGTAATTATAGATTCATGTGCACTTGTAAAAAATAATACAGAGTGATCATATATACCCTTCTGTAGTCTTTCCCAGTAGTAACATCTTGGATAATAATTACATAATATCACTACCAGGAAATTTACATCCTTCAATTTTATTTTCATCTCTCCAATATTACATGCACTTGTGTGTGTGTATTTAGTTCTGTGCAGATGTTTCATGTGTAGGTTCTTGTAGACTTATAATTACCACCACAGTCAAGACACAGAACAGTTGTATCACAAGGATCTCTTTTATAACCACACCCATCTACCATGCATCCCCCAACCCATGGCAACCACTAATCTGTTCTCTGTCTCTATAATTTTGTCATTTGAGGCATATTTTTAGCATGTTTCTCTTATTCTAGAAACACCTAGAATACTTGAATGTGAAGTTTAGGAAGACACTGAGAACAGGGCTATGCGTTCTACTCTCTTTCACCCTCTCTTTACTTAGAGAAACCTTTTAGCAGTCATCCGTGCAGTCTCTCTGTTAATGGAGAGATGATGGAGGTCATAGTGTGTAGTAAGTGATAGGGTGGCTCTGTAGTGTTCTAACTTGGTGACCTTCAAACCTCTGCTGCGCCCTATGTTAAATGGAGTTAACAGTTACAATGATCTCACAGAATGATTTGAGGTTAAAATGAAATAATGCATATCAAACGCTGCATGCAGCTAATTAAAGAGAGAACGCCGTAGCACACCACCTTGCACAGTTATCATGCAACCAGACAACCAGAATTTTTAGACAGGTGTTGCTCCTAGAGATCTGGAATCTTCCTCTCTCAGATTTTAGGTATTGGCCTTAATTTTATTTTCCTAAGTCTCACAGAATAAACTGTATCCTTGTTCTACCTTGTTCTATGGCATTTAGTTCATGTAAGCCAAATCCTATGCTCACCTCTTCTCCAGGCCCCACTTTCTTTAAAGTGATCCACATATGATTTCTTGAGGACTGAACTGGATCTGTCTTGTTCATGATGTCTTCATCACCTAGCAGAGTGCCTTGCCCATGCTTTGTGCTCAAACATGTTTTAATGGACGACATGCTTTCACATTCCTTAATCTTCATGGTTGTCCTATTCGGAGCACTCACTATTCAGCCACTTTCTCTTAAGGAATGGTACAAAAATGGCCCTTATTAAGCTCTCTCCATAAAAACAAAGGTGACAAGTGTACCATTTCTGAGCTCCAACAACAAATGGCAATGTATTGTGTTATTTTGAGCATGAGTAAAAGAAATGGACTTCTGCACAAACTTTTGGAGCTAACATTATGGAGTAACGAGGAAATGTTCTATTTCTGGATAGGTTTCTAACCATGTTTATTAAGTCACAGCTAGGTTTTTTGGCTGACTGGTTTGTCAGGTAAACCACTACATCATTCCATAGGAGCAGTCACTGTAGCATCAGTCATTTCTTCCATGTTAGTTAGAATTAAATCCAAAGAAACAATGCCCCATCTTGCTTTCTGTCCTTTTTGAGAAAAGGAATGATCATGAAACCAACTACAGGACTATCTGATGTCCCCCTCCCACGTAAGTGAGACCCTAGCTGAAGCTTAGAAAATTAAGTCCATCTCTGCCCCATCTCCACAAACATTACCCTAATTCAGGTCACCATCGTCTCACCTGAAAAGCTGGCAGCAGCCTCCTAGCTGGTCTCCAGGTCTCCGTTTGTGCTGACACTCTTCTCCACACTGTTGCTGACATGGTCTTGCACAAGAAGCAAAAGCCCCAAACGTTGTTTCTTCCTGTGACTACAGCCTGAGCTATCACATCCTTTTCACCCCTCATTTACTGTGCTCTATCCATTTCAAATGTCTCGTACTACCTCACTGTATTTGTGTTCTGTTTCATCCCTTGGTTTTTGAGGAGGTATCCTCTGCCTGAAATAATTTTCATCCAGCTGTAACTTGTCCCTCAGCTTAGATGTTACCGGTCGAGAAGGTCTTCCCTGACCCCAAGTGCAGCCCTGCTACTTCTTCTCAGGGCACCTGGACTTCCCCGTTACAACACTCATCATGCTGTGTGGTAATGCTGTTTCCTCGCTGTATGTTAGGGGTGGGTATAAGTAAGTTAAGGAAGGATTCTATTTCCTTCATCTTTGAAAACTGCAGGAATTGATTGTTAAAATACTGTGACTCATTTTTATATGATGAATGAGATGGATGGGGGGAAATTTTGGTGTAAAACTATAATGTTCTAAAAAGAAATATTCCCATTATAAGTGTTTTTCATACACATGCATTATGCTTCAAATTTTTGTTCCCAAACTGGTTTTACGAATCCCTTCTGTCATACAAACATTTTGAATATGATGCGAACGATTTCTGCACGCCTTGTGGGCTTTCCTTAAATGGAGTAAGAACTGTGCATTATCTGCAGTCTTTTCAGTCCAATGATAGACTTTCTGTGGTTGGCAGCTGGATGTTTGAACACATTCTTCCTATAGCATGAAGATCCAAGGAGTTCTGAGTTTGGGATTAGCAAGAGGAATTGTGGCTTAAAACATACATCACTCCCAAATGGAACTGAAACATTCAATGTCTCATTTATTCTGTAGTAAACAATTTTGGTTTCTAACAAGGAACAGTTGCCATCCAACTCATTCTAAATTTCTGTGTATATTTCCTTGAACAGAAAGATTTTGTGAGTTTTTTTTTTTTTTTTACCACTTTTCTTTGATGGTGTGCCCAGTACCACAAGGTGAAATTAGACAATTTTTAAAAAGTCTCATCTCAGCTTACATTGTAACAAAATTTCACAACCCTTTAGAGATGAGTTGAAATGCCTCATCTCCTTATTGGGGATCTTATTTTGTCCTGAATAAAGAAACTCCTATAAGATGAAAGAACTTCAGTGAAAAGAAGTTCCAAGCAATTTCTCATTTTCTTTTATCTCTGGCAGTTTATGGGGCAAATAATAAAAGCTTTACAGATTCGTGGGGACACACACACACACACACACACACACACACACACGGGTATTTACTGCAGTATTGCCTGAAAGGACAAAGAACTGAAAACCAGAATGTCCATTAAAAAATGGTTGAATATATTAAGCACATCTACACTATGGAATATAGTAACCCTTTAAAAAATCAAGTTAGACTCGTATCCACAAATCATGATTTATTCGGGTGAGAAAGTAAGGCTTCAGAATACCGTGTATAATGTAATTCCTTCTGAGAGCACTATGGCACGTTGGGGGAAATTCTCTTCCTCTGGGGGAGAGAGAGAAAGAGGGAGAGGTTTGTGTGTAGTTGTGAGAACACTGATAAAAGACTGGAGTATCCTAAGCTGTTAACACTGGCAGAAAGGTAAGATTGGAGAAGGCATATTTCTTTACATGTCTTTGGGCTATTTCATTTCTTACAAGTAACATAATATTTTTTTGAAATAAAAAAATCAGAAGGGGGAATGAAGCATGAGAGACTATGGACTCTGAGAAACAAACTGAGGGCTTCAGAGGGGAGGGGGTAGGGGAATGGGATAGGCTGGTGATGGGTAGTAAGGAGGGCACATATTGCATGGTGCACTGGGTGTTATACGCAACTAATGAATCATCGAACTTTACATCAAAAACCAGGGATGTACTGTATGGTGACTAACATAATATAATAAAAAATATTATTATAAAAAAATCTAATGAAAATTTCTAACAAAATAAACGATCAAAAAGAAGAGTTTAAAAAAAAAAACCAACATGGCTGTCAGGCTATTTATTCTGCACTCTACCAGTAGGATAGGATTCCTGCAGTCCCTGCCAGGGGCAGATTCCTAAGACACACAGTGAAGCTGGAGGAAGAGCAAAGGGGGAGAAGAGAAGACGTAGATGAGAATGTTGAACAACTGCAGATTTTGTCAAGATTTACAGGCTGCTGAGAATGCCAGCATTTCATTTAATTCATATGGGCTGAGCACATATTAGGTACAGGGGCCATGAGGGTGCTGCAGATAGGACTGTGAGCAAACACACAGTCACTGCTCAAGTCTGTAACTGATAGCACAGAGGTAGGGCTCAAATGAGGTGGGGGTGCAGGCACTGGTCCAGATCGTCCTGACAGCAAGGAAGCATTCAAGAACAATTTCATTATGGACTAAAGGAATAAAGAAGAAAAAGAAATCACTATATTGAGTTAAATTGCCAAGTCTTTTCCTGCTTTTTACTAGGATTTTTCATCTGAAGATCTATTGTCAATCCCCTTTCTAAGCAGATAAAATGCTCACCATAAATCAGATTGTAAGGATGTCACTTGCAGAGAAAGTTGGCGTAGCCACTTTGCAGTAAGTTTGAGAAACATACCAGTGAAAGTGTATTTAGAAACCATGATAATACATTGTAAAAATGTAAAATGAGGCCATTTGGTGTCCTGGTAATGTTCTAGTCTAACCTGGATAATGAGCTCATTGTTGCTCCTTTTATTACTATTTCTTAAACTACACATACATGTTTCAGATACTCTCTGTAACATCATGCATATGAAAGCCAAAACAACAAAGAAGTAAATTATTTTTGAGCAAAAGTTAATGTTTCCATAATGTATGAATTAAATTTTTATATCAAACTTTCTCAATGACATGTAGCTGTAGATGTTCGTTTTTCTCTTTTTTACCCACCAAATTATGCTGTTTCTACCACAATAATTCATTTAGGGAAACAACATGATTTTGAATGAAGTTTCATGGAAATTTTAAACAAAGGGCAAACATTTAACATTAAACTGAACTGACGTCATGAATCCTTTAATACACATATATTGATAATATTTTGCTTTAGCTTTGGCAGTGACGAGAGAAATGATAAATATTCTAACAACGTCAAAGAGCTTTGAATATTCAACATGTGAGCAAGTCCTTACTGCTTTCATTTTCTTTTGTAGTGGGGAAGGGTTGTCAGAGAAACTTCCTGGAGGAAGTGACCAACTTTCCCTTGAGAGGTGTTAAATGCTGGCCACACAAAATATACAAAATACCCTGTGTTGACAAAGCCAAGTTCATTGCTTGATGCACTGAGGAGAACACCCCTCAACAGAACCATAACAGCATCTCAGAGAGAGAAGGTTGAAGTTGAGATAATGATTGAAATTTGAGGTCTGGTTTAAGGTAGGCCTCTCCATGTAGGGGGTCTAGCTATGTTTGGGTCAATATCATGACAAAATAATTTGGGATTTGTAGAAACAGCAAAGGGAGGATTTTGAGTCTTGGGCTATAAACTGTCAGTTGATTTTTTTAATAATAATTTTTTATTATGTTATGTTAGTCACCATACAGTACATCCCTAGTTTTTGATGTAAAGTTCCATGATTCATTACTTGCGTATAACACCCAGTGCACCATGCAATACGTGCCCTCCTTACTACCCATCACCGATGCTTTTTATTCAATAAACTGATGAGTCTTTCAATTCCTGGAATGAACAACAAGGCTGGTTGCAATGATTTTCTTCCTAAGCAAGTCTTCTGGAGTAGTAAAATTATGTTGATGAAGATGGTAGAATTGTGAAGTCATGTCAATAGTTGCAGGTAAGCTACCTGGAAGATTTCCATTCTCAGTGAGTAGGAAGTCAGAGACGGCAGGATGGATCCCCCCGTCATCGCTCCCACATGGCTAGAGACTTGGCATCATTTTGCCCACTGCCTTAGTAGACTTGCTCACTAATGCCAAGAGAAGGTTGAAACTGCTCTGTCATTGCGTGTTTCGTAATCTGACCCTTTCTCTGGGCCTCCATCTGGTCCCTGTTTCAATATTCCGAGGGCTGTGCTTAATCATCCTCTTGGTGCTTCCATTCTCTGACTATAGGTAGGTGGGAGATGGTAGTGGATGAAAGCAAGTACCCTAGAGTCAGGGGCCGTAGGTTCAAATGCCACCTCTTCCACATAGTGGCGGTGTGAGCTCGTGTCAGGTGCCTAACTTCTCAGTGTCCCAATGTTCTTATTTCAATAATAGAAGTAAGAACAGACCTCATCTTGTTGAGGGAGCTAAAAGCACATTACCTCATGATAACTGCTCATATTTTTCTGGTTGTTGTCATTACTCTTCTTATTTTCACTCTGTAGTGTCAGAGGTTAGACCACTTAAAATATTTTAGACTAAGAGAGAGTTTTAACCTACGTATTAATTAACCCAGTATGTGTTCCTGTGCATTTAAATCAAATAGAACAGCCAAGCATATAACTGAGAACTCCTAATGTTTAATGTTATTAAGATAAACAGAATAGAATAAAATATTAAAGTCACTAGTTTATATTTTTAAATGATATAAAACAATTTTGAGAAAGATTTTTCTTAGTCCTTATAACTTGCTCACAAGCATTTAATTGCTGTGGGTTGAAAATGTGGTGAACTGCTCTAGTCTGTCTTTTTTTTTTTTTTTTTTCTGTCATGAAAATAAGGTCGTTTCTGTCTGATCTTAACCAACCAGATTTGGGACAGTAGAATTTGGCCAGTTAGTCAAATTCCTTTCTCATTTTGCACCCACTACTCTGAGGTCCAGCTGGCAATTGCCCTGTTGTTGACTTGTGGGATCTCTGAATCTTTCTTCCTGCTCTAGAAGGGGCTGAGAGGACAGCATGGGGGCACTCTGATGTTGTCTGGGCATCACAGTAAGGCACCATGGACTGGCTTGCTTTCTGAAGTGCACAGAGAGGCCGTAGGGGTAAAATGGAAAGTGAATCACATTTTTGGAAGAGCTGGCTCCCTGCAGTAGCTAAATTTTAAAGGATGCTTCTGTCGGTGTGGCATAGACTTTCTGACTCCATGTATTTATAGCTAGGTGTAGAGGCTGGATTTCTGTTGTGAATTTGTCAAAGAACCATTGTCACCATTAAGAATGAAAACCAGCTGAAACACAAACCAAGGGTCCAAGTCATGGTTCTTTATGTGTGTGATCAGGCTTTATTCTCATAGGTATATTAAAGAAAAGTTAGAAGACATGTACAGGTATGTTTTCTTATAAACCATAAACATAATTGATGTAAAACTTATCAAGTAACTCACTTATACTATTATAGAATATTGGCAATTATGTGGTTAAATCTTCCATCCCAAGCAGAAATACATCTATAATGATTACCCAGCATTTTGTTGAACATTTATTTCTACTGTTTTTTAAAGCTTTATTTATTTATTTGAGAGAGAGAGAGAGAGAGAGAGAGAGAGACAGAGAGTGCATGAGCTGGGGGAGGGGCAGAGGGAGAGGGAGAGAGAGAATCTCCAGCAGACTCCCCACAGAGTGCAGAGCCTGTTGTGGGGCTTGATGTCATGACCCATGAGATCATGACCTGAGCAGAAACCAGGAGTCAGGCGCTTAATCAACTGAGCCACCTAGGCACTCCTATTTCTACTTTTAGTAAACTGAACATTTTTGTGCAGCTTTCACTCTTTTGGGCCAGTGTAGGAAACTTATATTGAGACAGAATTTATGGCTAAACGACTTCAACCCTTACTTCTATCTCTGCTTCCTTGAGCTGCACAAAACATATGTAATCCCTCTCTAACTTGATTTCCCCTCAAAAACCCATTCCATAGATAATTACTGAATATGTACTTTATGCCAGGATGCAAAGAGCTGGGAGAATAAAACAGAAGTGGTCCCTGACCTCACAGGGTTTGGGGGACACTACCTTATTTTCATCAAGCCTCTTATTTTCAGGCTTACCATCACTAATCCCTTTTCATTTCCCCCATGTAACTTATTTCTTACCCCCAGGTCAAACATGTAAGGCAAGAAACATAAAACTGTACACATTCTCCAGATGTGGTTGAACTAATGCAGAGCACAGTGGCATTATTAGCCAATTTATCTTTGCATCACTATTAGCATTGAAAGCAGGTCTCATACACATCTGAGCGCTCAATACATATTTATGAAAGGCTGTGGACACTCCATTCTTTCTCATGTGGTCTCACTGGTCTTAGTTCTTCTATTAACTTCTCATGATGGATACAATCATAGATTATGCGTGATTAAAACAAATGCTTGGGGAATAAATAGTGAACCACATGTGACTTAGAAGTTTCTTAAGAAGTTTCTTAAAGAAGAAATTAAATCCACCTCAGGAAATTCCTGTGAAAATAGTTGCATTCAAGTGAGTCTTCTGCACAGTAAAGTGAGGTGTTTAATCTAAACGATGAATAATGTTTTTAACTAAAATGATGACGATATCTCTGCATTGGTATGTGATTCAGGATAGATTTGTCCACTATCTGTTGACTGCTCATGGTTGTACTGAACTAAGGTGACCAGGTCAAAAAATTAAAAAAAAAAATGTTCACCTTCTCACTTTGGATCTAGGTTTTAGGAACCGCTATGTTAACATACTCTCTCAACCTTTAGAATCCACTCCCTTAGACTACACACACACACACACACACACACACACACACACGCACACACAGTTTGGTGGATATAAAGATATTTCCATGCATTGTTTCCCATGCCTAATTATGCCTCGAAGAATAATCTTCAAAGAGGACAGAGGCTCCCAATATAAAAGCATTTGCAAATGCCTCATTTGAGTGTGACCAGCAATTAAAGGCAGACAACCGTGAAAAGGATCTCTGCTGTGGTAATGTGATTCTCTTTTATTGATCTCACCAAAAGACTCTTCTCTACCTCTGTTTCCCATCCTGGTGCATTGGCCACCTATTTTTAATTTAGTCCTTCTTAGATTTCCCAAACAAAAGTACTTATACTTGCGAATCTTCTTGGCTTTTCCAAACAATAATCTTTATGGTTGAGATTCTTATTCACTAGCTCATGAACTTTTATTTTTTTCTATGGTGAATAATATTTAGTTTCCATAGTACTTTAACATCTTTAAAAATTCCAAATAATCCATTCTAACTTCAGTAGTATTCATGACCTCTTGGATTACAATGTCTATATACTTTTTTTTTTTTAAAGATTTTTAAATTTATTTATGTGACAGAGAGACAGCCAGCGAGAGAGGGAACACAGCAGGGGGAGTGGGAGAGGAAGAAGCAGGCTCCCAGCCAAGGAGCCTGATGTGGGACTCGATCCCAAAACGCCGGGATCACGCCCTGAGCCGAAGGCAGACGCTTAACTACTGTGCTACCCAGGCGCCCCACGATGTCTATATACTTTTTATTTTTTTATTTTTATTTTTTTTTAGAGAGAGAGAGGAAGAGGGAGAGAGAGACTCTTAAGCAGGCTCCATGCCTGACATGGAGCCCAAAGCAGGGCTTGATCTCACAACCCTGAGATCAGGACCAGAGCTGAAATCAAGAGTCAGAAGCTTAACTGACTGAGCCACCCAGGTGCCCTGTCTATAGACTTTTAAAACAGCATGTTGATTCTTTTCTACCAATCATTTATAATATTGGCAGAACCAGGCACAGCTCACCCAGCAGGATCTGCTAAATGTGTCTCAGTCAGTTGAATTGATGGTCTGTTCTCATCCAGGGAAATGTGAACTAACTTTAACATCAAATAACCAATCCATCCATTACTGAATTTATCAAAGCCTGTGATCCCCAGTGACTATTAAGAAGCTGTCAATTAAATGGGCTGGTCAAATCAAAGTCCACTCGTGTAGTGCCTACAGACATAGTCTGTGCTGAAATGACACGTTTTCAAAACCCAGAAACAAGTGCTAGGCAGGATGGGGAATAAAATGAGCCTCTGCTTTGGGAGTCTGTTCCCTCTGCAGATTAGTCTTTGAGACATAATTAAAGCATGGGAAATAATTCATAGAAGGAATTCTAGGTCTTATGGATGACAAAAGAGCCTGACCAGCAGTACAACTCCTCATGTGAGATATTAATAATCAAAATGATCATTTTAGGAAATAATTTGTCAAAAAGACAAAGTGTTTATAATTTTTTGAGTTCTGAAAAAGATATCTTAGATGAAACCAATTTTAACATTTCTTTAAAAATTGTTGAACGGCTTTTGTTTCATTCACTCAAAACTGGATTAGTATGAACCAAGGTATATCAAAGAACTTTTTCTGCTTTTGATTTTCCACACAGTCTCTCCCCATTCTTTCAAGATAATATTTTAAATTAGCTTGTGTTATATCACCTCTAATATATCAGTTTTATTTGAGAGATAATACAAAATAGCTTCTCTTATTTTACCTCTCATTCCTAGTTCAATTCTCTCTTTTTTTTTTCTTAAAGATTTTATCTATTTATTTGACAGAGAGAGAGACAGGCAGCGAGAGAGGGAACACAAGTAGGGGGAGTGAGAGAGGAAGAAGCAGGCTCATAGCGGAGGAGCCTGATGTGGGGCTCGATCCCATAACGCCGGGATCATATCTGCCCTGAGCAGAAGGTAGATGCTTAACGACTGAGCCACCCATGTGCCCCTCAATTCTCTTTTTAATTCACTCTCTATTTGCAGTTGCTGCTTGTCACAATAGAGCCATAACTCTTATCATGTAAAAATGAGGCTAAACCTAATTTCTGATTAACTTGAATTTAGATAAATATACTTTGCTTTTAAAGCAGGATGTCCATGCGACCGAGAGCTTCAGGCAGAGACACACTTGCATCAATATTGGTGCTGATAGTAACTGATGGTACCCTTGGGCAGGAGGGAAAAACTAGGAGATTTAGGCTATGTGCACATTTTCCCTATTAACTTACTGCAAGGCCCCAACCCCCTATGAGTGACAGGACAAGCCTCTTTACAGAAGAACAGAGCACATTCAAATGTTTTGTTAGTTCTGCAATAACTTTAGAAGTCATCTGGGTCATCACTTCATTTTGCCATTGGCAAAACGGAGGCCCAAGGAGGAGAAGTGATTTGTCTCGTGTCCCAGAGCAGATTAGAGACAGATTGGGACCCAAACCCATGTCTCTACTCTCTCAGTCCAACACATTTTCCACTTCCTAGTTCCTGGTAAGGACAATTACCCCTCCCTAAGAAATAGTTTGGAGTTTTTCTTTCCTACAGCCTTGGTGCCCATAAAGGCCCATGAAATGGGCCAGCAGATTAGATGATCTTTATGATATAAAAGTAAGATATCAAAATACCCCCTGCATCACTCATACCCTGGTCTTTAGCACACCAATCCTATTGAAAACAGTGTTTTCTAATACCTCCGTAGGCAATGGGAGGAGGCCTAAGCAGAGGATAAGTATGTTGCATGCAGATTTCTTCAGGCCTTCTCTTTGGGTTTCACCAAAAGGTCCTGGCATCATACAGTATATAAATGATTGACACTCATTCCCTGCTTTGTGAACACTAGATGTTGACCAGATTTTTCAGCATTGTATGCTCCTTTTTAAATTCAAATATTCTAATCCTAAGGATGGGCTACCATTAACAGTTATTAAAGGAAAGCCTTTGGGATTAGAGACTGAAAGATGAAGTAGACTTCCTCTGGTCCAGAAGAACCAGAAGAGTTCCTTACCCTGGCAGTTCTACTGGAACATTGCTAAGCCACTTTGTGGAGTTGACAGTTGATGAGATAACTAAAGAATTTCGATAAAACTACCAATACTACCTACAACATGGCAACTCTGACCTTCCGCATTACACAGGTTGTGGAAGACAGAATGGCACAGCTCTAAAATCAGACTGATCTGCACTCGGAGCTCAGACCCATCGCCTACCATCTTGACCTTGGACAAATTGACTTAAGAGTCCCTAGCTTCAAAATTGATTTTTCAGTGAAGTGGAGATGGTAATGTCCATCTTGTCACACTGTTGTTGAAGGAAATAATGTGCACAGAGCATTCAGCACAGGCCACATACCAACTGTTCATTACATGAGCTCTCACTGTGACACTGAAGCAGTTCATCTCATGGTATGGAAGAGCCTGACCTTTGTAGTCACAGCAGATGCAGGGGAACCACAGCTCTTTCCCTCAATAGCTCCATGACCTTAGACAAATAACAGTTCTCTAAGCCTCAGTTCACCCATCTATAAGCTGGGGGCAAAGATGCTTTATGGTTTTTGTTTTGTTTTGTTTTACAATGGACTTAAACAATGACTGGCACAGCAAAAACAAACAAACAAACAAACAAAAAAAAACATCACCAGGGAGCCTGGGTGGCTGTTGTGGTTAAGCGTCCAACTCTTGATTTCAGCTCAGGTCATGACCCTGCATCGAGCCCTGCATCAGAGTCGCTTGAGATTCTCTTTCTCCCTCTCCTTCTGGTCCTTCCCCACCTCTCTCTCAAAAACAAAACAAAACAAAACAAAAAACAAAAAACAAAAACAAAACCAAACCAAACAAAACAAAACAAAAAACAAAACCAAAACCAAAAACACATAATGTTATTGCTCTCCCAGTAAATCTTCACTATGAGTCCTGTTAAATTTTCCCATTTTATGCATGAAGAAAGTAAAGCTCAGAGAGTACAAGAAACTTGCCCAATATCCAGCTGAGACTTTATCTAGGACCTAAATTGCCCCCAAACTCAGTGTTGTTTTCAACATGCTTCTTAGCTTTGCTCACTTGTGTTCAAGGACCCTGTCAATCCACTTCCTCTTTTTTTTGTTGTTGTTCCTGTCAAATATTTTTTCAGGCATAACAGAAACATTTGGGATAAAATAATAATATATTAAAAAAAGTTAGTGGCAATTTGAGCTTTTCAGATCGTCATCTAAACTGACATATTACTCCAGAATTCTAAATTCTCACCATTTCTTCAACTAATATGACACATGTTAATATTTGTTAAAGCCTCTGCGTTTGGTTAAGACTATCCCTAAGTTTTCTTCTGTTTCTCTCATAGTGTAGAAATAATAATGGTTATAAGAATACTCTACTCCTAATCTAACCCAAATACATTTAGATAACTTAATCTAAGACAGATGTGGAAACTAAAAAAATAAATAAATAAAAAATAAAAAAAAATCAGTACCTAAGAAATTAAATTCACTGGTATAATAAAAAGCAATAAATAAATAAGATTAGTTGCTTCCTACAATTGGCCCAGTTGTACTGATGAGGAAAATTTCTGGTGGTAGCAGGAAGGAATGATTTGTGAAATTTCATTTGATCTCTCACAGAAGCACAGGGCAGAGATCATAGTTTAGATGCAGACTCTGGACTTAGGCAGACCTGAGGCCAAATAGTAACCCTGCCAATTATTAGCTGTGATCTTGAACAAATTAATTGTTCTTCCTAAGCCTCATTTGTCTTGCTAAAACTAGTGTAATAAAAGCATTTATATTATAAGTCTTATGTGAAGGTTAAATGAGTTGGTCCTGATAAAGTAGATAGCACAGTGTCTATAGCCAGTACACAGTAGCTATTATTTTTATCAACACATGTACTCCAAATTTTATAAAATCTCCTTAGAGTATGGAATGCAGTTCCATGATCCAAAAGCACATTCACAGGTCACCAAACCAGTCAATTAATCGTTTACCAGTATTTCCCTTCTGCTCTGTACCATTTTGAATTGTGTCTTTAGCAGTTTAAACAAAGAAAAACCCATGACCCATTAGAAGTATTAGAAAACTGGTATTAACAGAGCACCAAAACAGTACTTAAATTGATGAACTTGATCAATCAAATGGTAAGTTCATTTTGAAACCAAATTGGAAACTGCACTGAACTTGACTAGTAAACTTGGTTTGAGCAGTCCTCCAGTTGGTTTGACTGATAAAGACCACATGATTTTTTGTTTGATACTTCAAGTAGAAAACTCATCTTTCCTGCCTGTCCTTTTGATGGACCAGTCTGGGTGTGTAAAACACGACGGCTTTATACTCCTCTCTCAAATTCTGTGACATTATGAAAAATTCTTTGCAATATATCAAACCACTATCAAATGCACCCATACCTAAGAACAGTTTGGATCATAATCATGCGGTGTAATGCATAAACATATTCCCATCTCTCTGCTCAGTGTATCTGTGAGGAAGTCAGCGTAGAGGCTGGGTCACATAGTACATGGAAATATGGGTAATGGCAACCCTAGACTTTGCCTCCCCGAAATTGGTCCAAGGAGCTTGTCCCCTCTTTGCGGAGTAGACACAGCACAACTGCTTCCCTTCCTTGGGCCAGTGGTGCCTGAGGGCAGCACAGGAACTGTGTCCAAAAGTGGGAGAATGGAGGGGAAGGTGGTGCTCAGTGCTGCTACCACTACCTCCCTCATTCAGGTTCTTCAGTCTGTTCTCTACACTGCAGCCCAAGAAAGTATCTATTTAGTTATTGATTTATTTATTAAAGATTTTATTTATTTAAGAGAGAGAGTGAGTATGAGTGGGGAGAGGGGCAGAAGGAGAGGGAGAAACAGGCTCCCCGCTGAACAGGGAGCCCAATGCAGGACTTAATCCTCCTGGGATTGAGTCCTGGGATCATGACCTGAGCCAAAGGCAGATGCCTAACCAACTGAGCCACCCAGGCGCCTACCAAGAGAACATTTAAAATGCAAATATTATCAAATCATTTCCCTGCTGCACACCCCTCGGGAACCTCCTATTGCTCTAACAATCAAGTTCAAAGTCCCACAAGTGACACTCTAGACCCTTCCTCCTCTGAAGCCTATCACTTAGAGAGGCTCGTGTCCACCTCACCCACATATTGCAGGCATGGTGCCCAGTGTTAGTTTCTCCAGCCTTCTCTGGGCATCCGCTGCCCCTTCTCTCTACTCAGAATGCTTTCCTTTTCTGCACCCCAACTTTCTCACCAGCTAGGCCCTACAGGCCTCAGTATAGCCACTTTTACTTCCATTAAAAGCTTTCCTGATTCTCCCAAGCCAGATGTGGTTCCCCCTTAACAATCTGTACTTTTTTGAAGCTCTTATTACAAGTATGATTAATGAGGTATATAATTGCTAAATATCCATTTCCTCACCAGAATGTAAGCACCATGACTGTCTCTGGTTCACCTCTCTGTTCTCAGCTCCTGGCACAGCTCCTGTTTGGTTCAGCACCCTGCATGTCACTTCTCACCGTCGTCCTCCACAAGAATGGCTAAGTGGACGAAGGAATTAATGAAGGGATGGAAGGATGAACAGTGCACCCCGAGAGGAGTCTCCACCTGCTCTCCCAGATCCAGACTTCGCAGGTAGGACGCGAACATAGGCTTGATTCCTGGGGTAGGTTTGCATCATGATGCGGCAGTTACGGATGGAGCCTGGAAGCTGGGTAATTTTGTATTCAGACCTCCTACCGAGCTTTGCTTGCGGATCCCAGTCATGCCCTTCAGCTGTGATCTGATATGTGTGAGAGCCCTTCTGTCTCACTGTGAGAACCTCAACTCCCTTGAGATTACAGACCAAGCAAGATTCAGATTTTTCTCCTCCTAGGCACCTACCTAGCTCAGAGATATGCACATAGTAGGTACACAAAACATGCTCTATAAATATATTATAAGTGACACAGTTGTTTTCTCTGTACCGTTGTTTGGATAGAGTAGCAATTCACCCACATGGTCCTACACTGTTCATGTTCTAGTTACCCCATTACTAACCTGTTAACCTTTTTCCTTTCAAGTCAGACATTAAAGGAGACCCACTCCCTTCCTTCTATTGATTCAGCTACGATGTTTCTGAAGCCCTTTTAGGTCTTGGGAAGAAAGGGACAATATATAAAAGTACAATTACTATGAATATTATAATCTTTCTTTCAAATCTCCTTGAATGTAGATTCTTAGAACAAATCTTATAAACATATTGAATATAAATTAAAACTTATTACAATTTCAAGATAATTCCTTATTCATTTCAAACTATCCATCTTGTATTAATATTTATTTTTTAATTCAGTTGGAGGCATTCCTTTCTCAACAAAGCCAACTAATTACCTGAAAGAACATAAAGCCAGAAGCTCAAATATTAAGAAAGAAATTCAGGTTAAAACACATTCGTTGCCCTCCTATTGAAACACCGTAATAACTGTGATGATAGACTGCATTTGCATGGCATTGTATAAATCAAAAGAAAAATGTGCTGTCTTAACAAATCATTGTGAAAAATCATGACTAAAAAAGAAAAAAAACCCAGCGCATTTTAGACTTCATTTACCATCTTGTATTTGACATTAAAAAAAAAGAAAGTAAGTTCTCAAGTGGGCAAAAGTGCTGTACAGTTATTTTCCAAAGTGAAGAATAAAAAATGAACAAAACTTGGAGGAGAAAAACATGCAAAAATAAAATGAAAGTGTAGAAGTGATTCAGTGTGAGTTCACACACACACACGCACACATACACCCCTACTCTCACTGTGGGTAGGATCTGATCCCCAGCCCCTGCCACAGCAAACTCACCAAGTGGATGCTTAATGTATTCTGCTGCATTCTGCCGGAATCCAGAAGAAAACTCCACTTCTTCTCCGTTTTGCTCATTTCAACTGTGGCTGACCTCAAAAGAAGCCCAGGAAACTGTGAGACCCTGAACTTGAACTGAAAGAGGCAGGATGAAAAAATCTTTTTTCCACAAAGATCAAGGAAAGTGAAAGAACTGTTTACATAATCGGGTTCAAACTCTGCTTTATTCTCAAATCCCCCTCTGCTATCTCAGCTTGCATTCAGCATGCAGGATTTCATCATGGGCCACACTCTCATTAATGTGAGTGGCTGCTGGCAGAAGGTGGAGTATGGACTTTTGACACCAAGGAGACCACTAAGCTGCCCAAGGTGACTCCTTGATGGCAAGTCATGGCATAACACTTCATATCAATTCAGGACTTGCAAAGAATTTCATTGCATCATGCACATTTCATGGATAGATGCCAGGATCATAAAGCTTTTGTTGGGAAAAGCAAGGTTATAATTGTCAGGGAAGTTCTGTTACTGGCCCTTTAAATAGAGGACTAACACATCTGTAGAAAGGAGCCTAGGGAGCCCATGACCAGTAACTAACCCCCACCCCTCTGGGTGTCTCTGCTATGTATTTCAGGCCAAGAAATGATTATGATTATGAACTAAGGGAGGGGGGAGAAAAGGGAAAGGTTATAGAGTGCTTAGTAGGCATGAACTAAGTGCCTTATGAACACTTTCTCATTTAATTCCAACACGGTCCCATGTAGTAGATTCGTAGTGTCCCTATCTTACAAATGAGTACACTGAGGCTCCGTTAGATAACTTGCTCTAGTTCATCCCTAGAACAGTGCCTGGTATATATACGCATTTCTAATATTTGTAGAACGGAGGAAAAGAGGGAGGGAGAGAGAGAGGAGAAATCAAATGAGGGGACCATTATTGTAAACAAAAACGAGTGGGGAAAATTTAGTTTAGAGCAACGCTAAGGGGATCAGAATGGGGCAGAGATTCATAAGATACCTGAAGAACTAGTATTATAACCTTAATAAAAACAGGTACTTATTCAGCACTTGCTGTATGCTAGGGACTGTTCTGTTTTACTAATATTAACATACATTTACTTATTTTGTTAATATGTGCTTTACTTATGTTAAAGTACATTAAATTATTTACTTAATTACGTTACTTATTTTAACATTTAATCCTTGCAACAACCCCATTTTACAAATAAGGTCAAGTGTCTTAGGTCACGTTCCCTACAAGCAGAGCCTGAAGTGGATTTTCTTGTGCAAGTGATTTATTGAGGAAGTGAGAGAAGTAGGGGGTCTTGTGAGAATGCTGGAGCATGAGTAAAACCGCAGGTTGAACTGAGCTGAGCTATGGGGGCTGGGCATTTATGCTCTTTGTCAGTCAGTCATGGGTTAGTGGGGGTTCAGGCAATTTCTGGAAGAAGGGCAGTGGTGAGCTATTAGCAGCCAACACTTATCATCTCTATCAACATCATCATCATCAAATCACCAGGGGTATGTTTGCACCTGCTTGTAATGGGGATCTGGGTGAGGCCTCACCAGGGTCCCCTGTATCAACTGCTGTGCCTACATCATTTGGTTAGTGCCAGTGCCCTTAAGCTTGATGGCCAGAGTATGCTGCCTTCTCTAACCTTATCCTCTGATTAAATCTCAGAATTGTTTCAGAAACTCATTGCTCAGACTTTGCACTTTCTGTTTGGGTGGGTTGAGGTGTCAGGAATAGAGAATAGAGGCAATGAATTTAAGCAGGGAGGTCAGGGAGGCCATCCTCCAGGAAATAATAATGAGTGGGCACAGAGAAGGAGCGAGGGTTTTCTTCTTAAAATACAGATCTGATCATGTTAATCCTGTTTTAAAGAAACAGTAGCAGCTCCCCACTGCCTGTAGAATAATGGCTTTACTTCTTAGAATGGTTTCCAATGGTCGCCAAAATCTGACTGTAGTCAACAGACTGCTTTTTCCAGGTATATATCTACACCGTCTAGGTCCTGCCACATTGAGCATGGAACTGCTCACCACTCCTGGAACAGGTTGCGCCTTTCCTGACAGTTGTCCTTTCTGAGCATGCTCCCCTTTCTCAATGCCAGTTCCTTCCATGCTCACTTCCCATCCACCACTGGAAATTCTACTTACTCTACAATGCTCAACTCCAGTACTATCTACTCCTTCATTGCAGTTTTCCTCAGTGTCTTCATTTGGAATTAATCATCTTTGTTTTATGCCCCCTAAGTGATGTCTGCAGGTACTTCCCATACACATACCACAGTGTGCCTTCCACTACAATTATATATTTCCTCATTAGATGACAAAATTCTTGAAAGCCGTAAAAGTACCTGGGTTCTTTTACTTGCAAGAAACAAAACTCAACTCAAACTAACTTTAGCTAAAGAGATAATTTGTTGGTTCCAAGAGCATGGAAGTCTAAGATGAGTGGCTGGCTCCAGGCATGATGGAATCCAAGAATTAAAATGATGGGAGGTTTCCCCCTCTCAGCTTTGGCTCTGTCCACATGCCAGTAAATATGGCCACAGCAACTCTGATTTTGTCCTTTTCACAGCTAGAGTTTCCAGTGAAAGAGCTGAGCCATTTCCCCAGCAACCACATGAATCTTTGTAGCTAGTGATTCCAAATAGAGTGAAACTCTCTCCCTAGGGTTCTGTTGGTCCTACATTCATTGGTACCCACTCCCGGGCCTGCTGTTGGGTCCAAGACGTGGGTGTTCTGATTGACTGGTTTGGGTCATGTGTCCACTTCCATTTGATTAATAGCTTTACCAAAATCACATGGATGGATTACCAAATGGAAAAGAGAGGTTCTAATGGCAAATCACAGAGTAGAGATGAAAGACAAGAACACTCAACAGATATCCATTTCAAGTGACAATATTATGGCCCCTGAAGGAAGAAAGTATTTGGGAAGTTACCAAGAGCAAAGCAAAGGGGGAAGAAAGAGCAGTAAGTGGAGAATGCGGCAAGGAGGTGGTGTAAAGGGATCCCATGAAAAGCTTGACCGACTGGCAACTTGCAGAAAAGTAGAGAATGAAGCCTAAGGTCTGTCGGTCCATGTCTTTGGGAGTTCTCATTCTGCAGAGAAGGAATAAAAAAAGCTCAGTTCTGTTTTCAGTCAAATATTCATACTTCACAGGGCTTCAAAATAAAGAATCTCATAAAACGTTGCAGATATGAGAAGAACAGTCAGAGGGACCTTGGCTTTAATAAGCAGTTAAAATACATTCTCTTAGATATTTTAGGAACCTAATAAAAAGTACAAGAGCTCACAAATGCAGGAGAAGAGCCTGTTATATGTTTTCCCTTTGTTAAGCTTTGACTAACTTATATTTTGGTTAAAAAAAGCAATCAGTTCATGAAATAGCAGAGTACTGATTATTTTGTGTACAAAGTTTACTTTTTTTTCTTGTTGAATTTTGCTTTTCTCTTTTTTTAAAGAGCTATCTTTTTTTCCAGTGTTGAAGCAGTTTTATCTTTGTCTTAATTCGGCGTTTGCATTTAAACATTGCTCTTAGTCACACTGGGACATGGTCACAGGAAGGGAAAGCTGAGCCTTTGTACACAAAGCTGACACTGGTGACTCACTGTCCTCACATTCTGGAGGCTCAGAGCTGGTTTCTGAGGAGCAGAGCAATAGCCAATCCGGCCTCCTCTGGACTAAGGGAAATCTTTCATGACATAGATCACTTGGAGGAGGATGCTTTCGTTACAGATGTAATTAATTGTATGGAGACTCAACACTTGCAGTTTGGACCCTGTCACCCTTATTATTCAAATTTCTAAATGTCAGCCTTTTCACAGCTGTTATATGATGCTGGAAAGTCACTGTCTGATGATGAGTTGACAACAGTCATGGCACAAGGTGTCTTCCGGGTGCCCTTTTAATCTTTATCAAGTCCCCCAAATCCAAGCTAAATAATCAAGTGTCTGAGACACCCCACTTCCTACCACATCGCTGCCCCCAAAACCTCTTCATTTGGATATTCTAGGGATGGAACCATGTTTTTTGAAATTCTAGAAAATGACATGGTATTCCCCTTCCTGCAGCTGTGTTTTTGAAATCATATTCCTTGTGACTAGAGCTTTGTACAGAAGTAGAGTTTAAGTACATTTTAATTATACAATACTTCTTTAGAGTAACTGAGAGTATCTCTCACAACTGATTCTCAACAGTGTGGGCCGTTAACTAGCTTTTCGGAAAGTTCGCCTTCACTTTGAAGAACTGTTTTCCTATCTCAGCCTCAGTTTCTTTGATTTGTTATCCAAAAACCCTTGTCGGGGCCCTCAAATGTAAGAAAGCATAGAAATTCCCCAGAGAATTTGTCGAAACTGCAAATGTAGACTCAGCAGGTCTAGGGCATACCTCCAATCTGTAATTTTAGCGAACAGCCTAAGTGATTCTAATGCAGCTGATGGCAAAGTCAGCACCCCACTTTGAGAAACGCTGGTGCAATCCTTAAGAAATAGGGCTTGGCATTCAGACAGAGTTAAATTTTGGCTTAGCCTCTAAACTAGCTAAGTTCAGTGAACTAATTACTTAACCTTTATATGTCTCAGTTTTCCCTTCTATAAAATAGGAACATTAATAGCTCCCAGGTCACAAGGTTGTTGGGTGGAATCAATGAGATTATGAAATCACTTAAGCATAGTGCTAGGTGACATAAATGCTAATTACAGTGTACCTTTAGAACCGTGATTGGTACATTGTAAGCACTCAACAAATGTTTGTAGAATATTGAATGAAGGAAAATGATATTATCACAGATATCTTTCCAGGTGCGTAAAATGCTGTCCTAAGCCTTGATTATTACAAAGGGTCCAGGACAGAGAGAGAGGCTACATCTGTAGGCTTTAGAAATGGGCTGCTCAAGAAAGAAGAGAGTGGACTGAGAAATGAATTGGCCATTTGAAGAACCAAGAAACATTCATTCCAAGTAATTTCAAAACAGACTATTTTGAATATACTGTACAAATATAATTTGTAACTTTCAGTTCTAATCAGCTAAGACTACACTGAAGTAGAGAAGAGGACTAAAACAGAATTTTTATATCCAAATTAAAATTAAAAGGATGGGGCGCCTGGGTGGCTCAGTCGGTTAAGCATCAGTCTCTTGATTTTGGCTTAGGTCATGATCTTAGGGTCGTGAGATTGAGCCCCACATCAGCTCCACACTCAGTAAGGAGCCTGCTTGGGATTCTCTTCGTCCCTCTCCCTCTACCCCTCCCCCAACTCGTGCACTCACATGCTCACTCTCTCTCTCAGATAAATAAATAAATAAGTAAATTAAATAAATAAATAAATAAATAAATAAAATATTTAAAAACTGAAAGAAGTCATAATACCATTCATATTAGGAAGATGCCATGCATTGCAAATTTAAAATACAAATCAAAGAAACAAAAACCCCTGGAGCATTATCAGAAATGGCTTTGGAAGTAATGAAGCTAATGGAAATGTTGATCACTAAATAATGATAATTATAATGGGCTCAAAAAGTCCATGACACTAATTTGAAGTTGTGTGTATCAGGTTTTACAGCAGTTCACTGACTGATTCTCTTAAACTCTTGGGGATTATTAAGATTTAAGTATTTTCAGTAGATGGCCTATTATAATTGACTCTGATTCCTATTAATAATTACCATGTATTAGCATTTACGGTGTGCTGTGCATTTAAATGCTCATTATTTTAATTGACATTCACAACAACCCTGTAAGATCAACATCTCTATTTTACAAATTATGAAATGAAACTCAAAACTCAAAGGAGTTGCTTGACCAGAGTGACCTAGAGGGGACAGAGATGTGATTTGAACTCATGTGTCTCACAGCCATGATGTCTTTCTACTCTACTGCACTGTCTGTGGGTGGTGATTGCTGAGTGCCCTTCCCTAATTAGCCAGATGTGGCGATGGATCTCTGTACCACACCTGGGCTGCCCCATACCGTGGCATTTCTCCATGGAACTCTTAGGTTTCATCTATGTCTCCTTCTGATGGTTGATTGAAATAGGCAGTTGCCCAGTTTATACATGGCTTTGGGCAAATTACATAATCTAATTAGTCTGAAGTACATCTAGTGACCCAAAAGATCCAAGCAATAGGAAGCTTTGATCTGTGGCCATTATTTTTGTATTTCCTCATTTATATTGAAAGTAAAAGTGATAAAAACGATTTGGACAAGCTTGTTCAATGATAAGAATGACGTTAATCATGATAATGGTTAACATACATTAAGTACTTACGGGCAGGCATTGGGCTAAGCACTTTATATGGAATAGCTTATTTAACTCACCCAACACTGTGGCAAGGTGTTATCTCCATTATAAAGATAAGCAGATACAGATTCAAAAACCTTAAGTGATATGACGAAGGACTCAAAAGTGTAAGTGGCCAAGCCAGAACTGGAACCCAGGGCAAAGGGGTTCGTGGCTTTGTAGGCAAAGATGGAACACAAATGAGTGAAACCAGCCAGGAAGGGGCCATGGCAGATGCCAGATCACATGTGTGTTTACAGAGATGGTTACTTAGATCCAGCAGTGTGAGGCTGTGCTGGAATGTAGTCTTCTGACTTTTTTTTTTTTTTTTAAAGATTTTATTTATTTATTCGACAGAGAGAGAGACAGCCAGCGAGAGAGGGAACACAGGCAGGGGGAGTGGGAGAGGAAGAAGCAGGCTCTTAGCGGAGGAGCCTGATGTGGGGCTCCATCCCAGAACGCCGGGATCACGCCCTGAGCCGAAGGCAGACGCTTAACGACTGCGCCACCCAGGCGCCCCTCTTCTGACTTTTTAAAGTCAGTAATCTGAATATTTTTTATGTGAATTCTCTTAATTTTAAAATGCCAGCATCTATTTGTTTCAGTTGTGTCTCTGTAAATATTTTGAGTGCCCTCAAGCACATCTGTGGGCAAAGGCTGGGTTCTGGGCCTCCTGGATGAGAGCTTGAGCTCTCAGCCTTCAGGCTACAGGAACTCCAGCGTCCCTTACCTCACCTATGTGAGGCGGTATTTCCAGGTCTGTCATTTCCTAGATCTGCAGTTTTGCCTTCCTTCTCAGAACTCTCCCTTACCAGAAGCAAACTTCTGCTCTGGCCCCAAGGTTGATAAATGCTCGCTTCCACAAAGGAACAAGGGCCAATGTTTTATTAAAAGAAATATATGGTGCCCTTTGAAGGTTACTTGCCTTTTTGCTTGGGAGAGATTAAGCAGATATACTTTGAGGGGCAGAATTTCTTCAAAGTTCGGAAAATATGACCATACGCATAGTATCCTTGAGTTTTTCATTTTACTGAAGGCCATCTGCCTCCTGTTATCCTGATGCACCCAGTCATGACAGCAGTGCTGTAGCATGGAAATTGGCTCCAAATAGGTTTCCATATTGGCATCCAAAACCTTGTTTTTATTGACAGATTCTCCCCTCAGGGATTTTTCCTCAGACAGCTGGGCTCCCAGTGTGCCTAATCTTCACCCCATCTTCAACCAAAGCAAGAGAGGGAAACTCCACGGGCTTAAAAAGGCTGAGCAGCAGAACTGCATGCATTTATTCCCCTTCCCACTCATGTTTATTAATATCTGGGCAGAAATGTGACAGTGACAAGTTTTGACGTGCACAAGGAGGACAGCTACTGCAAATGAGCATTCTCCTTTTAATATAGTATCAACCAAGTAGGCTGTACTGAAAAAAGGAAGGAAAATAGATCCTAAATCTATCTGTAGGCAAGGATTCTGATCCTAAATCTATTTTGCACAAAATAACTAAATGTTGGCTTGGGTTAGCAAATAAGCTACAAAATAAAGTAGAAAGCTAAGGGTAGGACAGAACCTTGCTCTAAGTCTAGCCTATAGATTTATAAATGTCATTTCTCTTTGGAAACTAAGAGGGTTTTTTTGGTGACTGATATATGCTGTTTGAGAAACAGGATTTCAATGGATTCTTAAAACTTCCGTAGAATTGGGAAAAATACCTTAGTTATGCAGAACAGTCATTTTATGACTAATGGGACAAAAGGTAAAAGTCTGAGTATCTGTAGACACTCTCCTCCCCTCTATCTGCAAAAGAGTTTGTGTTTTGCCTACTCTTTCTCTTTCCCATCTTCCACAGTGGGTTCTTCCAATTGTTGTGCTGAGTTGGGAGACTAGAAGAAGGGAAAAAACCACAAAGCACAGATGAACTCTCCCTCTCCAGAGAACTCTAAGTGGTAGGGTAATAATCTACTGAGGGTCCTTTGTGTGGGAAGGCAGAGCGCAGAAATGAGGAATCAGAGGGGTAGCAGAGGTTGAATGGGGTAGATAATGAGGGAGATGATTGTAGATTGGAGGATGAGACTTTTCAGAGACGTCTGAATCCACAGAAGAGAATGGATGATTTTAATAATATTCCCATTTAAGTTGCTTGAGAGATGCCACAACATTTTGGAATTCCTATTTGGATAATAGCACTTTGAATTTCAAGTTTCGAATGGACCGAACCACATGGCTCATGGCTTTAACCACATGGCTCATGGCTTTAACAGGGTTACAAGTGTAAATGGCATTGCCTCCTTTCCTCTCTGTCAAACCTTCTAATTGTTTCCAAAGAGTCACAGATACTTAACCCAGAAGCACAGACACACATGACTTTGTTTTCTCAGACAGAGGTAAGGAGCTCTTTCAATAATGCTATTCCCAGATTTCAGAATAATCTGCCTTTGGGAAGTTAGAGGTCAGCATTTAGCAGTGACTTGGAGGAGTTCGGTGTGGTCTCGTCAGGGAGACAGGCAACCAGGTGACTCTCTAAATCTCTCTTTCGTCCATTTAGTCAACAGTTACTGACCACTTAGCTTGTATCAGTCACATGTTCTTGGTTCTCAGAATATAATATTTGACAAAAACAATTACCTCTCTCTCACAGAGATGACATTTTTTTTACACATTTTTTTCCCTAAAGAAAATGCTCCCATTAAGTAGGCAAAGAAATGTAAGGAGCAGCTTATGAACTTGATTTTTAAGTAATTGAGAAAATTAAATCATATCTTAGAATCCTCATGCAAAAATTATAGGGAAATAAGGGTTGTACTAAATATTCCTTCCTTTATTCAACCAAAAATAACTAAACTCAAAGGGAATTAACAACATACAGCCTCAAGTTAATGGAGCTTGGCATACTTTCAAGAAGTGCAGGGAGGGTATTAAGGAGGGAGCACGTATTGCATGGAGCACTGGGTGTTATACGCAAACAATGAATCATGGAACACTATATCAAAAACTAAGGATGTACTGTATGGTGACTAACATAACATAATAAAAAATTAAAAAAAAAAAAAAAAGAAGAAGTGCAGGGAAACAGGGAGCTGCAGGGTCCATGATGCCAGCTCAGGTCCGTCCGCCTGCAAGTGGGTCCCAGCTGAGTCAGTGTGTGCTTTGGGCAAGTTGCATATCCTATAATATGGGATTAATAATAGTATCTACCTCATTAGGGTTTTTGTGTGGATTAAATGAGCTAATTCATGTGAAGTACTTAGTTTGGTGTATGCCAGAGAGTGTGTGCTCAATTATTATTATTATTATCTGTTCTTATTCTCTTGTTTCTTTGCCTTTACAGAATGGGCTAGAGGAGTTCAGCTCCTCTTAAGGCAAAACTCTTCGCAAAAGAAATGAAAAAATATATTCATATAGCTGAGAAAGACTCACTGACAAGTGAAGAGATACATTGAGCAAGTCAGATAATGAGATGTGAGGATGGCAGCAGGTCTGTGCAAGGTTTAGAACAGGTAGACCATCGTCAGAGTGAGAGCAGAGGCTGTGGTTTCTCCACATAGCTTGTGTGCGTGCCTGTGTCTCTGGGTGTATCTATACAACCAGTGAAACGATTTTCTATTAACCACAGCTAGCTCTGGGACCGCAAATGACGATTTTGACAACTTGCATCACAAAGGAGGCAGTAAGACTCCACCACTCCTGGCTCCGTGGTCCAGGAGCTGCTTCCAGCCCTCCAACTCAGAGAAGTTCCCCGGATGGAACACATGGTCACCTGACTGACACGGGCAAACAACGCAACATGCCAGCGTTGAGCCAGCAAGGTGATTTCCGAGGCAGAGGCCTCATGTAATGAACAAGCCTGTGACATCTTTATACACTAGAGTCTTTCCAGGGCTTGGATCAGCATCTAGATTTTCAAGCCAAATTTTCTCTACTTGTGTTTTCTTCAGGGACAGTGGGGGGCAGGCATCGATCATCCCAATCCCCAAATTTGTCTCCCACCTAACATTTAATGGGAATATTGCCAGAGTTTAAATCATTAGGCAAAAGGTTTTATTGCATGATTTCTGAGATTGTCTAATTCTGGTATTCTCTATGAAATTGTAGTTTCAGCTTAATCATCTCAGTGGTAGTGTTTTCTGTTTTGGGCAGAATTTGTCCTTACGTTCTGTGCCACTCTGCTTGTCACCAGGAAGCAGGATGATGCAGTAAGAGCAGCAGAAGGAGGTCAAGCAGATCTGGTTTCAAATCTGCATTCTTCCATATCCCGGTTATTTGTTGGTTAGCTGCTTCCAGTCTCAGTTTCCTTATATGTAAAACAATATCCATCCAGCTGTGAGGCTCAGAGGATTGGAGACAACCTCTGTAAACTCGCTGAACACCAATTACTGCGATGACTTATTGCTTAGAGTCTTCTCTTCTGTACAGTAGCTTCTTCCTATCTTACTCCCTCTTGAAACATCCTTTGAGTGGCAGCATGATCACAGAGACAGTGAACAGAGATAATTGTGACCATGTGCTTTGAAGCTGAACGGCCTAGTTCGACCACTGATGAGCATTTTACTGTGTGCTTACTTTTTAGCTTCTTGTGCCTCAGTTTCCTTACATAGGAAATGCAGATAGTAACAAAATCTACCTCAAAGAGTTGTCACGTGGGTGACATGGGTGCCACAGGCAGAGCTTTTAAAAATGTGAGCTAATATTTTTTATTTGTGTCTGAAAATCGTCTAACCTTGTACCAGCACAGAATCATGAACCAGTGAAGTAGGAGGGAAAGGTGAGGCTGGGCAGGCAAAGCATGGGAGCAGGGAGAAGAGGGAAAGCCCGTCTACTCCGCATCTTGCACAGCCTTCTTGGCAATAGCAGAGGACGATCTCTCTCAGAGTTCATAGGACTTCAACTCGCTTCCCGAGGAAGAGGATGGTTCCTTGCTTACCTGTGTATCCTTAGCGGCTGGCACAGAGAAAAACTTAGGAAAAAAATATTAGAATAAGTAAATCTAAGGCAGAACAGGAATGTAGAGCTTTGAGTTACTGCTAGGCTATCAAGCCCTCTGACTTATTTGGTGACCTTAACAGTTACAAATGGTAACACACACAAAGTAACCTAAAGCCCTTAAGAACATGTCAGTAGGGGACTTACCACCAAGGCTGCTTGCTCCGGGGGATTTACTTCCAGGACACTCTTCAAAACCATTAAAATACCTGGCGAGGCCTGACTAAACAGGACATCTGGTCAACTTAATAAAGCACATGCTCCTGGGCGCTGTTCAACACAAGTAACCCGATCCCCTTGCTGCGGCAAGAATTCTTTTGAATCATTTTTCTGGCGGCAGTGTGTCCTCCCCAAAGGTGGGGCTATTATCCATGTGACCTCTCAGATCCATTTCTCCCCTGTGATGCATTCAGCAACCTCCTCCAGTGTGAAAAATGGTATCCTTGGGCTTGAAAGAGTTTCCCCCTCCTCCTTCTTCTTCATGAGTCATCCGTTTCTTCTTGCCTGTAGGATACTGCCCTTGTTCATTCCCAAAACACCCCTGTAAAGAAGGCAGTCGGGGTATAAAAATAAACCCTTCAGAAGCAGAAATGCCTCATTGGGTAGCTGCCTGCCTGATCCAAAGGCCCTGTTCTAATACTACTCCACCAGCACAGCCATGGGGAAGAGAGTTGTTTCAAATGTCAGCTCTGAAGTCAGACTGCCTCAGTTCATGCCTTTGCTCGACACTCTCCAGCTGTGTTACCTTGGACAAATGACTGAACCTCTCAATGTTTCCATTTCTGTCTGTCAAATGGGGATAAGAATGGTACCTACCTGACAGCATTCAGGGAGGGCTGAATACAAGCAAAGTACTTTGTACAGTGGCCGGTACATAGTAAGAGCTTAATAAATTATCTAGAATTTTTGTTTCTGAGATCACTGTAAATTTCAGCACGAGTAAGTCAAAACTGGAATCAGATGATTTATATAACTGAGAGCAAAAATGTTTGACGGCCACAGTGCTCATCCCATTCCTTAGTTCCTTCCTTCCCGTCTAGTGACTCACTAATGTCAGTAGTCAGTTTGGAGAAGGAAATTCTTCATTTGTTTTGCTAAAGAAAATGTCATTCCTGTAAACCACTCGGAAATGAACTAAAATTTCCAATTTCATTTGCCTTTAACTCTGAATCATTGTCTATTTCCCCTGGTGAGAGGTTGATTCTTTGAGTTAGGATATAGAAAGAGAGAGGAAGTAAGTTCTGTGACAATTTAATTCTTGTTTTCAAAGGTGTCCTTCAATAGTGTGCCCTTGCCTTCTTGCCTTGGCACCCATGCGTCGATTGGCATAGAGCTGTGTTCCTAATGCTGAGCTTTCAGCATGCTAGTGTGGTTTGTGTGGCCTTCCCTTCTCGCTTTGAGTTGCAGATAGAGTACATTTCTGGAAACCACTCACCAAGTATTGACATCTCTGAATGGAGAGAAAAATAAAAATAAAAGTATAATCGTTACCTGCAGAATACAGTACACTGATCTAAGATTTTATAGGTGAAAGATAAAATTACATTTTATAACTGTGTAGATCCTTCTGATTTTACATTTTTCCTTCTTAGAAGGGAACTTGGCAGGAGTGTTTGACAGTGATGGATTCAAAAGCGTCTGGCATCCACTGTCAGGTGTGTTTCTTAAGCACATAGGTGGTGGACGTGAGCTATCGGCATTTTCTTGGGTTTCTGCTGCCATGTGCACCAAGGAACAAGGCTGAGAGGAAGCGGATGGCTGAAAGTTCCCAGCAGCAAGAGTGGATGCAGAAGAGTGTGGACATTCCTATCACTGCTCTCCACAAGGGCAATCTGATGCTTTCCCTCTGCTCAGGTGCAGGGGAGAAAACACAACAGGCTCGTTCTCCTCAGGTCTGTTCCCTGGCAAAGAAGCCCACCGTCAAAGAATACAGTAGGGCTCCCTCCCCTGAGCGGTTTGGCAGACACATTTTGTAACCAGTTGTGGTGCCAGCAGTTTGTAGCAGCCTCCGCCACAGCAAATCCACTGTGATATTAAAAAGAAAAACAGCCTGGCAATGTGGAAATTATCCCGTCTCTCAGTATTTCCCAAAACAAGAGGCTTGATTTTGCTGCCCAAGTGAGAGTGACAGAACTGATTAATCCTTTATTTCAAATGCCATCAAATTTCGGTTGTTGATTTTTTAATCTCTTATATAAAAAGGCAACATTGTGGCTATTTAAATAGCCCAAGTGAAGTGAAGATTTGGCAATTGCATAGTAAATTTAAGTGAGCCAAGCTAAGAAGGGAAGAAATGGGGTCGTGCAAGGTAAAGAAATCTATTATCCCTGAACTTTCTGGATTGGCTCACTCTATGGTGAAACCACTTCTTTTCTGCTGTAGTAACTCATGAGCCATCTGGATTATTTAATCTACACAGACAGCTGGGCCAGACACTTTTAGACGCAACTTGGAAGGTTTTTTTTTTTTTTTTTTTTTTTTTGTAATCTGAATAATCTGCAAGATTGAAATTAACAAGAGAATTTCCAGTTCTTTCCTCATTTTATGCCAGTTCACCCCCATGAGGAGCAGCAGGAAGGGGCGGGGGCATAAGGAAGAGGTTGGTACCTTTACCCACTGAGCACTTCAGCCAGCCAGGTGCATAGTGGCTTCAGGTAGAATAGCTTCATGTGTCCAGGTGCTGTAGGGGCTCAACATGCATGGCTTGCTTTCTCCTTTCAGCAGCTGCTCCTCCCCATATTTGACTCCCTGCAGTTGTGACTGCAGAGGTGCAAGCTCAAGGACCATGAAGATAAGGAACTACCAAAGGCCGGGAGCTAAAAGAACCCAAGAAGAGGCCAGTTCACCTGGTGATAGTTCACCCAAACTTTCAAAGTAGGAAAGACAGTGAAAGCTAATACCATGGTACTCCAACAAACAACTAAATAATTGTGCAGCCTTGGGCACTGACTAGCTCTGTGATTTGGGGGCAAGTTACTCAATTTTTTCTGAGCCTCAGTTTCCCATATGCAAAATGAGCCTGCAATCAGTATCCACCTCAAAGGTTGATGGGAGGATTCAATGAGAGAATACATGTGAAGTGCTTATGACAAGGCCTGGCATCAGACGGACTCAGTAAACAATAATGATCAGTACCATTCGCTGAGCATTTACTATATGCCAAACACCCTTGGAACTTCTTAAATTGAAGCTCTTATGACAACCCAATAGAGTAGTTATTGTTATACCTATTAAACAATAAGAAGAACAACAATGGTAACTAAAGGGCAGGTGACCCTTCTGCTACAAATCAATCAATTAATAGACAACTGTTTGTCACAATGGCTGATGAATCAGGGCTCTGGACTCAAACATCCTGGGATTTATTCTGAGTTCTTTGACATCCAGGTGACCTTGGGCAAATGACTTAACTAATTTCACCCATTCTTAATTTTCTTATCTGAAAAATGCGACTAAGAATTGTACATAACAGGGTTGTTGTGATGGTAATTCATCAATATAAATGAAGCATGTTTAGCACGTAAGGAACTGATAATACTCAAGTTGAGAATGGGGTTCATGATTAGGAGCTTGCTGAATCCCCAGCCACTGACTTACTAGGGGGATGACCTTGGGCAAACCACTTAACTTCTCAGGCCTAATCTCCTCATCTGTAAGATGGAGTTGCTGCTGTGAGGACTGAGTGGGTTAAAGCACAGAAATTGCTTACTTGGTAAATGTTCAATAAATAAATAAGCATGCTTATAGGCATGGGTTTTCATAACTGACAAGGTCAACTAGGAAACAATAAGCAGCAGACTGAGGTCAGAGGCAGGAGAGTCTCTGAGAGTTGCAAGGAGGCAGAGGCTGGGTGCTGAGCGGTGGTCAGACTAAGTCTGAGTTGAGCCACAAATTCAGTTCACTGAAACATTTAGTATGGCAGGTCTCGGACTAGGCTCCAGGAATATACCCATAGACATGGGTAGTCTCTGCTGTCTGGGAGAGTCATGAATCTGGAGGGGTATTATAGGTTAGGAAGCATCTAACTATGACACTGTACAAGGTGTTACATTAGAGAAAGGCGAACAACAAGGAGGAGCCAAGGAGGAATGATAGGAGCAGTGGCATGTATGTGGGGGAATGACATGAGGCTCAGAGGAGGCAAAAGAAAAAACTAGGTAAAAATGCTAATTATCAAAACACTAAGCCACCATGCTGTATTTGAAGAAGCCAGAGGCCAGCAAATGTGAACGATGACATTGTAAAAAATTTGAGGGCTGGCATGGGCTTCACTAAAATCAAAGATACTATGTTCTTCCCTTTAGTGAAGTCTAACTGCAGGGTCCTAGGTAATCCTTGTTTTCTCAGATTTAACTTAGCTAAGGTTGTCTGGGTTCCAAGCTAAAAACTTCCAGCTCTGCTCTGCATTTCTGTTGTAGGCAAGACTTTTTTTGGCGAGCAACAGAAACCTACTCAAACTCCCTTAGGTAAAAAAGGGAATTTATTGGTTACTTAACTGCAAATCCATGGAGGTTTCTAGCTTAAGGCACATCTAGGGCCTCAAACTACACAACCACGTGCTCATTCTCCCTCCTCTTCTTTCAGTATATCTTTTCTCCCTGTTGGTTTTATTCTCAGGCAGGCTCTTCAGAAGAGCAACCCCTGAAGGGAGTCCCTTTTTGCCAGTGGCTCCTACAGAAGTTGTCTGTGTATTTTCATTGCCTTGGGCACATGATCATCCTTGAACCAATCATTGACACCACGGGGATGGAGTGTTCTCATCGGTCATGCCCACGGGTGCATAGTCTGGAAGCCGTTGGGTAAGTTCAAGGATATTCCAACTGAGCTAATTGAGAGCTGGAGAAAGGTGGTTGCACAAAAGAATGATGAGCCCAGAGAAACTTGTGTACATTGCAGTGCCCTCTCACGGAAGAAGGCAGGGAGAAGAAAGTAAGGAGATGGAAGGGAAAAGGCTCCATAGGTACAAAACCAGTATTTCTAGACCCATCAACTCAATCTTGGATCTGCAGTCACCTGCATCATGGATTGAACTCTTCTGAACTTTAAAGTTATCTTTCCCCATTGTTCTTTATTTCAAGCCTTTTACTACATACTCACATCTCTTGTTCTTGATTTTCATAGATTGTTTCACAGTCATACAATGGAAGACACATTTGGTCGAAAAAATATTTCATAAAGACATTTCCTCTGTACCTAGATTAGCAGAGGTCATGTGTGCCTAGGGCTCTTAAATTGCTTTTTGTTCTCAGTGCTGCATCAGTTTGGACCTTTTAGGATGTTTCTACTGAAGGGTGATTGCTATAGATCATTCAGATGTTGAGTGCTGGGGACTCTAACCTGGAGTTTGATACATCTCTCTCTCTCTTTCTTTGTCATTGAACAAAGATGTGTTTACACAGAAGCAAAGATTCTGGGATACGTGGACTTTTTGTCCTTTTGAAAGAGAATATTTGGACATGTTTTCAGCTTTTCTCTGTGCACCCAAACTTCTTTTTATTTTATATTTTAAAAGTTGGCTTTGATTCTTCAAATAGCAAACCTGTTCCAAAGAAGGGCACTGGACACCAGAGAAAGCTTCAAAAAAGTGGAACTGTAGAGCATAGCATAACTTTTTATTCCCGCTTACCCTTGTGTTGTCATTGTTATTTAAAAGAGCTTTATTCCCAAGACTAGAGCTGCTTAGCTGTCTTCACTCGCCTTGCATGTTTGATGGTATATGAATGTAACATGTCATCAAGTCCCAAAGCTCCATTTTGGTGCCTGTTCAAGACCTTCTGCCTCATGATCCTGAACCTCAAATAGTTCTTATTTATTTTTTAAAGTAAAATATATTTGGCAATTTTGTGTGAATCTATGAATTTTGTCCTAGTATTTTATTTTATTTTATTTTATTTTATTTTATTTTTTAATTTAAATTCAATTAATTAACATATATAATGTACTATTTGTTTCAGGGGTACAGGTCTGTGATTCATCAGTCTTATATAATATCCAGTGCTCATTACAACACTAACCCTCCCCAATGCCCATCACCCAGTTACCCATCCCTCCACCCCCCTTCCCTCCTGCAACCCTCAGTTTGTTTCCAAAGACTAAGAGTCACTTACAGTTTGTCTCCCTCTCTGGTTTCGTCTTGTTTCACTTTTCCCTCTATTCCCCTATGATAGTTCATATTTAAAAATTGAAGGGGCTAAGCATACTTCGCATATGAATCCACAAAGAGAGTGACTTCAAAAATGTCAGTCATATGCATAGCCAGTAGAGTTGCCATTAAGAATTCCCCTTGGATGTATGATGCCCTGGTGTAAATTTTGCAGCTCCTGTCAGTTTATAGGGCAGATTTCTAATGTCTGTCCTGTGGTGATCCTGGCTGACTTATGCATGCGAATTCAGCTCCTCTATGAGGCACTGTATTGAATACCTGCTCCAGGCGGTTGTCGCCAAAATGTATTTCTCCTGAATTGCATCATTGTAGTTCTCCACTCAGTGAGGTGGTTGCAGAGCAAAGAGAAGCTGAACTCATGGAACAACTCCAGGACATTCTCCACAAGACAGTGTTTAGACAGCTTCAGAGCTGTGCATGGGGTTCGTCACGTGGTCAGACTTCTAATGGTTGTCTAGACACCTGGACATCCAGGCTGCCACTTGTCCCCAATTCATGATGGACTCTGAAGGGCTTTATTTAGAACACAAAGAAACTTGCACATGCACACACATGCACATACATGTGCACACACAAACCCATACACACCTCAGAGAGGAAAGGGAAACCTTTCAAGGGGTTTCTATAAATGATGTTCTTTAGTGGACATGGTGCTTCCCATGGTTCTCCAGGCTCTGTCTAAATGGTTTAATGTTTTCATTTGGTCATCAAATTTCCTGCATAGAGGAGAGCTCAAACATCTTGTTTGGGAAAGACTCTTGCAGCTGTGCAAATACAGTCTTCTTAAACATTAATCCATCTGTCAGGTGAGATTTCCTTTTTCAAATAGCAAGAATTCCAAGTGGGGAGGATTAGTGTCTATGCTCTAAAAATTCTCAGCTATTCAAAGCTAAGTTGTAGTAATATCCATTTAGGGCCCTTGGAGAATTTGGACTCTGGGTTTTCCTGGGAAGCAATGGATAGTCCTCTCTAAGCCCCTTGGTCAAAGAATTTCAGCATCATCTTTAATCCTGACCCACTCATTGAAGGGTCCCCTAATGATTCTAGGCATTTGTCGTTTATTCAAAAACACTGGATTCTTCTTGTATGCCCGCCACAGTGCTAAGAGCTCAGGAAGCAAAGATGAATAAAAATATCTGTCTTCAAGGAACTTGGAGTTGAAGTGAGAAACAGGTATTTTAACACATGATTTGTGATACAAGATAGAGTAACATGCAAAAAGGGAGTGGGATCAACTTTGGACAGGAGGTGCGTTTCAGAAAGGCTTCTCAAAAGAGAACATAACTGAGCCTGGGGATTAAGTAACAAGTAGGAGTGGTGAGGGGCAGGGATTTCAGACAGAGAGGCCACCATATGCAAAGACATCAGTATGTGAAAGAAATGTGAAATGGTATCTCTGAGTAGGGCCCAGTAGGTAACTTGGTAACTTGGGAAGACCTAGTAGAGGGAGCACATGACAACCTTAGTAGGACTCAGATCATGCAGGGCCTCTGAATCATTCCAAAGTATGGAGCCATTGAAGATTTTCCATCAGAGGGGTAATTTGAACAGGTGTGCCTTTCTGAAGATTGGCTTCTGGCTATAGCATCGAGGATGGAAAATCGTGTTCTACTTATTTTCTATGTCAAATAATTAGTAATTTGTGTAGCTTCTGTTCTTTATGAGTCTATTCCAGAGATGGCAACTATGTGCTATAATCCCCCCTCCTCCTGAGAGATGTTGCTCATCAGTTTTAACCTCTTTCTCACTAGCTCCAGATGCAGAGTAAAGCTGTTTTTTTCAACCCTAATATTCCCTACCAGCTAAGTCGAGTTGGAGTTGAGTTGAATTGTGTTCTCCATCCCTGGCCTGTTGTTTTGCTCGCAGGGCCTCGTTGTTTTGTTGTTGTTGTTGTTGTTTAAGATTTTATTTATTTATTTGAGGGAGAGACACCGAGAGAACACAAGCTTGGGGCTGGGGGATGGGGCAGAGGGAGAGGGGGAAGCAGGGTCCCCGCTGAGCAGGGAACCCAACCGACCCCAGGGCTCAATCTTAGGACCTGAGATCATGACCTGAGCTGAAGGCAGAAACTTAACTGACTGAATGTCCCAGGTGCCCCAGACCTCATTGTTCTTTATGCCATTTTGATGGCTGCTGTCCTCATGTGTTTGCCTGTCCTCAGCATAGGGCACCTCATTTCTACTAGAGCAGGGTCCCTTTCCTTCTCTTGTTTACTCTTTCTAAGCATCACTGCCTCTGGTTCTTAGCTTTCTCTGGCATGGGGACCCAGAGTCCATTGTGTTTCCCAAACCCAACAGACACGTAGCAAGCTCTCCAGGGGTCCTCTAGAGTACCCACTGGCTTGGCTTAAGGTAAGAGGGAAGAAACCACCCACTCCCATCAGGGACTGGATTTCCTGAAAGCTGACTCAGGGACAGAATTCAGTGTAGAGGATGATTCTTTGTTTTTTAATACTCAACGGAAAATATTTGGTATTTCTACAGATGTGAATTAAGTTATTCTGTATAACTTCAAATAAATACCAGTCTTACACTTTATTAAGTGCTCTTATAAATGCTGCAAAGCGAAGCACAATTTGCGTGCCCTCTCGTCAATGTCCTGGTTTGCTGTAGCAGTATAGGCAAGAAGCATGTAGCTGCTGTTTTCCTGTGAGGGAAACTTTTTTTTTTTTAAGTACATACATATATTTTGTTTTTTGTTTTAACACAGGTTAAGTCTGACAGTCTAAATGCACATAAGGATACGAAAAAGTGCTAAGCCAATTGATTTCTGAATAGCGTTGAGTAAATCAGCATAAAAACTCGCTGATTCCCTTTAGCACAAACCTCACAGTATATGTACTGTACTGTACTAGAAATTTTATAACAGTGGAAATACAAGTTTCAGTAACATTTCTTAAGTGTTATTATAATATAAATGTGATAATATTACTTAAATACAAGTTTACAAAATTAAAATTCGATGCAACTACAAAGAGAACGTACAGCTATGTGACACATGGCACATTGCCTGTTCTAAGGGAAGCATGCAAGCATCTCAGTGCATAGAAACAGTGGGATATAACTGTATAGTTCTCAATGTGTCCTGATGAAGGCATTTTTGCTTAGCTTTTTAAAAAATTTAATATAATCTAGATGCTAATCAGAAAATATTTTGTATTTTTAAAAATTTCTTTCATTTATGGTGAAGACTTACTTTATTATTTCCCCTAATAGTGGTTTAAGCATCATACAAGGTTAAATTTCAATAAGTGAAAGTGTAGCATCACCATAAACAGCTGAAGCTAGACTATCTACAGACAAAATTGGCAACACATCTGATGAACTGTCAATTCAAGTCCACAGGAGACCAGCGTGATGAAACAAGGCCTCAAGTAACAATGTTTTAATACCACTTACGAAGGAGAAAAGTGATACAAAAACATTTGAAGCCTGAACATTGCTTGGCATGTGAGAGGAAAAAAAATCAAATTAGCTGAAATGTTCATAAACACAGTCTTATTTACCCTACACAAAGCTCAGGTGTTAGCCTTGAATATGACTTTCAAAATACTTTCGGATATATCCAACTCAGATCCCTTTTGTTGATTTGCTGCAGTACAGCTCATGTGCAACGTCTTTTGTCCTTAAGACAAAACAGCTCTTCAAACAATACTGCAAATATATCACTAAACATCATGAGCTATATCTGAAGGGATTTCTTTAGGAAGAACAGAATTTTTTCCCCCAGTGTGTAGGATCATTCTTAAGGAGTGCCTATGGGCACTTAAGGAGTACCTATGGAAGGGAAGAGCAGGAAGCAGGTGCACAGCCGGAGAAGTACTACAGCTATGGGGTCCAGTGACAGCCTCAGCCAAGCCTGCAGGGAGCTCAATAGCTCCAGGAGCCTTCAGAGTTGTGCCAACGTGGCTATTCCTGCAAATCCCCGCATCCACCAGTTCCTGGATGTGGTCTGACCCTGGAAGGGGCATGACCTTGGCTGAGGTAATTCTCTGCAGCTGAGACATTCTCTTTCCTTCCCCACCCTCTCCATCCCCAACTGCTTTCTGAGCCAGAGGGGAACAATCACTAAAGATGATAGAGCTAGTTTTAGAATTTCTTAGCCTGCCCAGAGAAGGACTTTAATTATAGCTTTGTTAATTTATAATTTTTGTTTCCAGATTTGGGGCCACAGTTTCATTTTACCTGCTGCACTCAATAACTTCTTACACTAAATAGATTGCAATATGTCGGTGGTAAAGGTCATGGTTTGTGTTCTTATAACACCCCCTGGGTTAGCAGTTATAACAACCCAAATGTCAAATGGTTTTTTTTCTTGTGACTATATGATATGCCCCAGTTTGGGGGTTGAGAAATATGGTCACTGTATGCAAAGAACTTAACAGAAGGCTGGGCACAAAAGTGTTACCCCCCACACCTTTGGTGCTGGCTTTTTGTCTTAGAAGCTGTTATGAGCTAATTAGTCTCCCAGTGCCTATGGCTTCCTAAATGCTTCTGGAAGGAGCCTCATCAAGAGAAACTTCAGGTCTCTGTGTTTGCAATGGTCATTTATCCCAATTTTTAGGGGAGCCTGTTACCCCTTTTCCTGTGTTCTCAGGAAAATTAAATCAAATTAAACAGTTCGCTTTAGCTCTTTCTGTTGACTTCCCCAGGTGAATTCCTACATAGCGTATTATGGCTGTCACTGGGATCATAGAAAGCCATCTTTCAGAATTAGGTTTACCTTGAAATTCTATTACTAATCCAAAAGGGAAAGAAAAGAAAAAGAAGAGAAGAGTAAATAAAAGAAATATACCAGGAAATTGGTAGATTGCTGGCTTTTATCAATATCTAGACTAGAAGTCAGGACGTTTTTGTTTCAAGTTCAGGTTCTGAAATGACCTTAGATAGGTTACTACTTTACTCTGGCTATCTTGGGTCCATTATCCACAAAAATGATGAGACTGGATGAATTCTTATTTCGTCCAAAATTTCCTGTAATTCTGTGCAGGGAGTTTCCTGATATGCGGTTGCCCTGCAGAGGTTGGAACACCAGGGTTGACAGGCACGCAGAGGACTAAGGGCTAGGAACAGTGATTCGGTAGGAATTACCGGAAAGGTAGGCTAGAACCCTGAAAAATGTAAGGTCATGAAAAGCAAGAAAAGAGAGGGTCCTAAGAAGGAAAGATTGAGGTGCATGGATGTCTCCATCGGTTAAGTGTCTGACTCTTCATTTCAGCTTGAGACATGATCTCAGGGTTGTGAGATTGAGCCCCAAGTCGGGCTCTCTGCTCAGCGGGGAGTCTGTTTGGGATTCTCTCTCTCCTTCTCCCTCTGCCCCTCCTCCACCCCTACTAGCATATGCATGCTCTCTTTCTGTCTGTCTAAAAAAAGGGGGGATTAATTAACAGTGTCCAATATTCTTTAGAGGTCAAATAATATAAGGAATGAAAAGAAATGGGTATTTAATTTAGTGACCAATAAGCAGGTTGAAGAGTGATTAGATGCGAGGGTAGAGAAAGACACAGAAGGAAACATCCCCCACAATAGCATTACTGGTTCCCTTTGGGGAAAAGGAGAGAGTTGGAGAGTATTAACTTTTTAAAGACACCCATGTATTATTTGACCCGATATTACTTTTATTATTTGAAAAAATCCGAACACAGGAACGAATGAGAAGTGGCAATGTAGAGACAGCAGGTATAAGCTGTACTTCCAAAAGGTTGCCTAATACACATAAGTGTTTTACATGAGATTTCGTGGCCAGATAAAGGAGCCAAAGTGAAAAAAATTAATTTTTTTCTTTTACGTTTGAGTCAGATTTTACCATTTCACCATCATAGGCTTTCTCCAGGAGCCTTTTCTCTGGCAGAAAAAAGGAAGAGCAGGCTGCAAAGAGAAAATAGGATCTGATAAACGATAAATTTCTCAAGTGACAGAAGACATTCTGGAGGCTGAATGTGTACTAGTAATAGATTTCTTCAGACAGACTTGGAATTTCAAGTATGGTTTTTGGAACCCTCAGCTGGGCTGGTTTTGCATTATTGTGGCAGCCCTCAAATATAATCTCAGCGTGCTACACCTCAGAAGAGCATGGTGCAGAGGGAAACCCACAGCCTCGCCTGAACCAGTCTTTCTGACCACCCTGTGTAGCTTCGGGAAGCTCTGCAGCTTTCCTTCTGGATGACATGGGATCCCTCACTCAGGCCCAGATGTTAGACATCAGCAATAAAGCCAACTGGAGAAAGATGTCAAGAAGAAAGAAACTACTATCATAAGCCATGTTTTTAACAGGGTTTTTTTGCATAGACAAAAAAGAGTTAGCATTTTGTCAATCTCCTAGGACAACTTGGAAAAAACATTTTGCTATGTAAGTGTGTCTGGAGAGGAAAAAAAAGGGAAGAAAAACACAAACAAAAGAAACCTTTTGAGATCAGGAAAGAAAGACAGTACTGTAAACTTGGCAACTGCCCGAGCATGGAAAGAATGAGACGAAAAAGACGGGAGGGGTGGTGGCAGGAGGAAGCCCCTCAGGAGAATTTCCTCATGTTCTTGTAGTGAAATGCTTGAGAATCTTTTCTCTGAAATTGTATTCTGTGCAATACGAGGCAAAATGTCACTCTGGCCACTACAGTGCATCATATCATCTGAGATACCTCTTTTCTATAGGAAACGTTCCTCTCATCACCAACCGGCCCACATATTTGGGCTGAAATGTGTAGTGTTCCAAGTGAGGAAGAAGTTTTTCGGACACATTCAAAGAATAATCAATACAACAAATGTGCGTCAGTATAATGAGGAATAATGGAGTGTAGAGGTAGCATGGTGAATGGCTGAAATGAGGCCATCCCTCCTAGCTTATTAGCCTATTGCCTGCTTCACAGCAACAGTAAGAGCTGTCCAGGCTGAACACCATCTGAGCGCCCCTCAGTGCTACCTCTCATTCATGCAGCACCCAGCACTCAGACTTCTCCCTCTGCCCCATGGGATGGAGGATGGCCCCGTGGGAAGAGATCTACTCAACCTAGCTGCCTTTACCTGCGAAGTAAACTTTTCAATCCAACCACTTTGCTCTGCCCCTGCTACCATCACCGTATTTCTCCTGGATTATTCCAGCAGTCTCCCTGTTTCTATTCCTGCTTCTCACTAATTCATCACACTTTAATTAAACCACAGTGTCACTTTAAAAGCCCTTTAAAGTCATCCTTCTGCTCAAGGCTAACTTTTCAATCCATTCTATTCTGCCTTCCTCATGGACTTTGCTCTATCCCTGACTCCTCCACTGTTTTGCATCCTTATCTTTCTCTTTTTCTCTATTCAATGTCAACAGATTCAAGTTCCCTCCAATGCTTTCTAGAAACTCCAGTCCAACCATGAAATTGTCCAACCCTGCTACACCCCCAAGCTTTCTCCCTGTCCGTCTTTTTCAGGACCAGACTTTTCACAAGGTTTTTTACTTCTTCAGTTCCCCTGTGCCCATTTGCTTATCTCTGAAAACTACCCCAAATGTCCACTATAGTACTATTTGCTCAAGTCACCAGTGAGCTCCTAATTGCCAAATGTAATGAGTGTTTTCAGTCCGTATTAATGTCCCTGTGACTTGAGACTACAATCATAATTCCTTCTTTATTTTTAAAATTATTTATTTATTTGAGGTGGGGGAGGGGCAGAGGGAGCAGGAGAGAGTCTCAAGCAGACTTCAAGCTAAGCATGGAACCCGAGGCAAGGCCCCACCTCATGACCCTGAGATCACAACCTGAGCTGAAACCCAGAGTCAGACGCTTAACCAACTGCGTCATCTAAGCGCCCCAATTCCTTCTTTGGAGTCTGCCCTTTTTTGGATTCTGCACCATCAAAAAAACCTGTTTAACTCTTATCTGTATGAGAACCGTTAATGCCTGTACACACCTCTATTTCTCTATGTACCATCTCTCTAATCTCATCCATTCCAGTGGCTCCAAACCTAGATGTGCCTACCTACTGAACATATCCCCTGAAATGTCTCATAGACTCTTCAGACCCAGTATGACCAAACTGAGTTCAGCTGAACACACTTTTGTTCCACAATTGCTTCCTTATCTCATTAGATGGCATTCTTGTTTCCCCAAGTTCCTCATCCAAAAATCATCCTTAAAACCTTCTCCCTAAACTCCTATCCTAATTTTTTCTTCGTAATGGATCCATTCAACCTAGCTGCCTCTACCTGTTAAGTAAACTTTCCAATCCAACCATTTTTCTCTGCCCCTATTACCATCATCGTATTTCTTCTGGATTATTACAACAGTCTCCCTGCTTTTAATCCTGCTTCTCACTAATTCATCACACTTTAATTAAACCACAGTGTCACTTTAAAAGCCCTTTATTTTATTTTTTTAAAAGATTTTATTTATTTATTTGACAGAGAGAGGCAGCTAGTGAGAGAGGGAACACAAGCAGGGGAGTGAGAGAGGAAGAAGCAGCCTCTTAGCAGAGGAGCCTGATGTGGGGCTCGATCCCAGAACGCTGGGATCATGCCCTGAGGCGAAGGCAGACGCTTAACGACTGCGCCACCCAGGCGCCCCCTAGAAGCCCTTTAATATCTGTGATCTGTCCAGATACCCATTCTTAACCATACCCCTCTCTCCTATTTTCAACAGTTATGTGTTTTGAGTTCTCCCTGTCCTAGGATTCTCTAAGTTCTCCATAGCTTTCTTTCTACTTTTTATCTCTGACTAGTCCTTGGGACCCCTTGCTGCAAGACACCTCCCTGCCCCGTAGGAAGTCAGCTCACCTCCATGTATTCCCCTTGCCATTACTCTCTGACATTTATTGCCATTATTTGTCTCATCTTCTCTGCTAGAGTATAAGCTCAGAAAAGGCAAGAATCTTATCTAACTTATTTTCTACAATGTCTCCTAGGATTAGAACATTGTTTTATTTATTGAAGTTGATCAATTTGTTTCATACAGGGTAACTGAATGAAAACATGAATGTCCTGAAATCCATTTGCTCATGGAACAGTGGTTTTTGGTCTAAGTCATTCTGTGACTAAAATAAAATAATGAAAATATTTTCTCATTTTTTAAGAAAAACTGGAGAATTATCCTAAGCTCAAATACATGCACCAGAAGCCTTTCATCCCTGCTACCACCCAGGCACATTCTACACTCAGCAAAGGCCTTTGAGGTCTGATGCAAGTCTCAATGTCCCAGCTGGTCCACCTTACCTTGATCTCCCTCTCTCCCCTGAGTATCTTCTCCCCTTGCTCAGGCCCACCCCTGCCCCTAACCCGCGCATATAGTGGTGCATACTCTTCTCCGCACAAAGGCATCCAGCCAGTAGGGCCAGTGAGAATGGAAATCCAGGCACAAACACTGGCTCTGGTACAGGGCTGCAGAGAACCCAGAGGAATGTGCTTTTTGTAGTTTGTGTGCCCAGAGGGGATACCTTTTTGCAGTTCATGCAATGGCTGCTCACAGATGGCCAGGCGCCACTGCGCCCCAAATTTCTTGACCTCCCAATCCAAACTCACCTTGATTCCTAGAAAGAGCTGAAACAGTTATCTTCAAACTGGCGTTTCTATCTCAGTTTCTAATGTAGAGGGTTCAGAAGATTGATCTAGTTGGCCAAGAAGAAGCTTCACTGTTTCAACACATTTAAATCAGTCCCAGTTACGTGTTTTGGATGTGGATTAATGTATGACCTCCTCCTCAGCATTTTTCCCCAGTGGTAGTTTTACAAAAGAAACCATTTCTGCCTTTGCAAAGGCAGCCAACAATAGGTCTACTGCTTTGTGGGGTCATCTACAATTTTTGTATAATTTCAGGGGTGGGATATGGGTAGTAGAGGTGACCTAAGCCCTAGGAATGTAGCTCAGTGACCCCATAAATTGGGAATGTGCCCAGTCTGCTTTGAGAAAACATCTAACTATGACTGTATTTTTCAGTTCACTAAATGCAGTATAAATTATTCAGTTATTTTTCTTGAACATGTAGACTTTTGTTTTCGTTTTTTGATTGTTTAAGTGCATTTTCTAATTTGTGCTTCTTGGGATGTTAGTGTGCATTTCATGGTAGGGGTGGAATGGTACATATTGGAGTTGAGAAATGCTAGATTAAAAACAAACACGTTCCTTTACAGTGGGATTTATTGAATACTTTATTTTTTTCTAAGATTTTATTTGTTTATTTGACAGAGAAAGTGAACAGAGAGCACAAGCAGGGGGAGCAGCAGAGGGAGAGGGAGAAGAAGCAGGCTCCCCACTGAACAGGGAGCCCAATGTGGGGCTCAATCCCAAGGCCCCGAGATCATGACCTGAGTTGAAGGCAGATGCTTCACTGACTGAGCCACCCAGGCTCTCCAATTGAATACTTTATTATACAAAAATAAATTATGAATCTCCAAGGGTGGGGGCTTTTATATACCATGTTCCCAAACATACTTGGCCAAGAAACCCCCTTCAAAGTTTACCGCTTCAAGGACCGTGTTTCACAGAACCCACTCTGGAAAACATTGGTCATAGTGTTACCTTCCAAGATTGCTTCTGCAGCATCCCACCCGTCCCCTGAAGTTCCTGGACAACCAGCACACAGTACACACTGCGTAAGATTTTACTTCTCAATCACCATAGTAATAAATCAAACCAAATGACATTTTGGAAGTTAAATTTTATTTTTTAAATTAAATTTAATTAATCAATTTATTTTTAGAGACAGAGAGACAGCATGAGCACCCCTGAGAGAGGGGCAGGCAGAGGGAGTGGAAGAGAATCCCAGGCAACCTCCATGTCCGACATGGGCCTCAGTCCCAGGACCCTGAGATCATGATCTGAGCTGAAATCAAGAGTTGGATGCTTAACCAGCTTAGCCACCCAGGTGTCCTGGAAGTTGAATTGTATTAAAAACTAGTAATTAGTTCTCTCTATGTGATGGACAGAGATGGTTTTGAGTACTCAGGTGTGAATGAATCTAACATTTAGATGGATCTAGAAAGATTGTGAAAAAAAACCCTGTATTTGGAGACCTGAATTAGGTAGGACATTTTTTGTTTGCTCAATTGTTTTCTATTTTAGGGTTTTGTTTTGATGCGCCCTGAAATTCACCAGTCTGATTGTAACTGCCTTTCCTTTCCCTCTCCTAATTTGGAAAATGTAATTTTAGGATCACTTCTAGACTTCTGGTTTGTAGTTTTCAAAGTTTGATACATATTAGAATCTTGGATAGGGATAGAGTTGGGGGAAGGTTGGGGAACGTAGTTGGAAGTAGTGGTTTAGAAATTTTGATGCCCAGTCACACCCCAGAGCAACTACATGAGAACCCCAGGGTTGGGGTTCAATTCAGTCCCTATATACCTGGGTCCCTATACACCTGATGGTTAATTTTATATGTCAATTTGTCTAGGCCATAGTACCCGGTTTTTGTTGAAACACTAGTCTAGATGCTGTAAAGGTATTTTTTAAATGTACTTAACATTCAAATCAGTAGACTTTGAGTAAGATTACCCTTCATAATGCAAGCGGGCCTTGCCCAATCAGTTGAAGACCTTAAGAGAAAAAACTGAGGTCCTTCAAGGAAGAAGGAATACTGCCTCTGGACTTCTTCTGACCTGAGCTGCAAAATCAGCTCTTCCTTAACTCTACAGCTTGCTGGCATGCCCTGCAGAATTCAGACTTGCCAGCACCTATAATAGTATGAGCCATTTCCTTAAAATAAATCCATCTCTCTCTCTCTCTTCCTTTTTCAATTTCTGCCTCTCCTTCTCTCCCCCCCCCCCCACACACACTCTTCCCCTTTGGTCCTATTCTCCTGGAGAAACTTGAGTTATGATATAGTCTCATAATCAAGCATTTTACCTATTTTTACCAGAATTGTGACTTCTCTGCACTTTCTGCTTCATCTATTCTTTTCATTATAACCCATGAATAGAATAACTGTTTTTTATAAAGTAACATACTGAATTCACCCAATAGGACCCTTTATATTTGGGCAAGGAGAATAATACATATTTACTTGACCAAATTAGCTTCTAAATTGGCTTTACTCTTGTAGTTAAATGTATCATGTTGAACTTGAACATTTTTAATAAGTAGATTTATATTAGCGACCAAATGTTAAAATTGTTTAAACTTGAAAGGCCCACTTTGCAATGAAATGAAACAGATTCTGGTGGATGTTAAGGAGCTTCCAATAAGGATTAATTGAAACTCAAATGTTCTTTATTATTTGTTAATTATGTAATTGTTATTCACCCAAACTTCTTGATTTTCCATGTTAAGTAATCATGCTTGTATTTCACCCTAGCCTTTCTGTTTAGTTAACTGATTAATTAAGAATGAGAGATAGTCTGCATTTATTAGCATTCTAACGGGCAGATTGATTCCCTCTAGCCCAAACATCTACATATGTTCAGTTTTTGAGCGCAGCTTTATCTCCTTTTAAATGATTATCATTTTTAATTGCAGATACTAGAAATTAAAAACCATGCTCTTAAACAACCAGTCCAACCCAGCTCATTAAAATGCCTCTTGAAGATGAAGTGAAGTGTGAGTACAAGCACTAGAAAGGAATTACACATGGCCGCCGCAAGGGTATAAATCATCACTAGCTAAGGACTCCTGTGGTCTAGCCATTCCTGTCTTTGAGGACCCAGGGGCCAGCATCTTTGTAGGAGTATCCACTGGCCTGAGGGTCATGCAAATCTAATTCTTTTTTCTTTTCCAAGAGATTTGGAATCTTAAACCATCATCATTTATGAAGTTGAAGTGCATCAAATACTAAAATTTAGGTCATTGTCTTTGAGCCAAAGATGCATCAGCCATATTTTAATGAGTCTCTGGACCATAGGCTATGAGGTGCGTCATATTCAGTTAACCACAGCAAGTCAAATACTGGTAAGAGGGTCCTCTGGTTCCCCACTGGGAGAAAACCACTTTACTCAGTAGGATAGGTGGGTAGAAGAATGGTTAACTGCTAGTGATGGGTTAAAGTCTACCTTTCCACCTGAAGAGAGGGCCCAACTGGCTACATAATTTGTGTGGGTCCAGTGCAAAATGAATGCCGAACATGCATACTGAACTCATCTTCTAACATTCTAGGTAACCTCCATTTTAGTCGTAAAACACAGATTTGAGGATTAAATTGTTAAGAATTTCAAGACAGTGATAGCAGAGCATTAAACCAAGGGTGGGTCCATGATGCTGGCCCTGAGCACAAGACTGAGTAATGTGCACAGCTAGTCATGGTAGATACAGATCTCAAACCTAGATCTGTTGGATTTGGGCTTATAACAATTGTTAAGCCAATTCAGTGCTCAGGAGTATTCCTTCCTCCTTCGGGTTGGCTGGAGGGTGTGCACTCACTCCCACCCTCACCCATCACAGCATTCCTTCTCTTCCTTGTCCTTCCTGCTGTGTAACTTCAGGCTTGCAGTTTTATACCCAGGACACATACCAAAGAGTCAGAACAATTAATAAGGTAAGGAAAGAAAAAAGAGAAATAAAACAAAATAAATACTTAAGAATCTTAGTGTATGAGTTAGGGGAAAATTAATAATATGGGATTTTAAATATATATGAGAGTGCATTAGTTTATTTTAGTAAGTGTATTTGAAAATCTTTTATACGTTTAAGTAGGTCGGTAATAAGGATAAGAAGGGAAAGGTGTAAAACTACTGAAGAAAAATAAATGATTCGATTTCTTTCTTTGATTTCCAGAGATATAGAACAAGGAGGGAGGCCCAGACCTCAAATCTTGTGTTATTTTTATTTTACACAACAAAGCTGCTATGTCTCAGTGAACACAATTTGCTCCATGACTTAATGCCTTCTGTGCATGTACTAAGATATTCATTAGATTTAGTATATCTTTTGGATTTAGGCTATCTTCTCAAAAGACCTTAGACTTGTCATTCTAAAAGAAGTGAATTGGGGCGCCTGGGTGGCTCAGTCGGTTAAGCATCTGCTTTCAGCTCAGGTCAGGATCCCAGGGTCCTGGGATCGAGTTCTACTTCGGGCTCCCTGCTCAACGGGGAGTCTGCTTCTCCCTCTACCCCTCCCCCCAACTTGTGTGCTCTCTCTCTCTCAAATAAATAAAATCTTAAAAATAAATAAATAAATAAAAGAAGTAAATTAACATATATAACACTTTTATCCTGCAACTTTGATTTTTTTGACTTGATTTTCCCACCATTTATTCATCCATTCAACTATGCTAGGCACTATCCTAGGCTCTAGGGATACAAGTCGGGTGGTGAGGTGTTTTTTCTTCTAGAGTACATTTTCTCCTGCAAGGTGACAAACGGCAATACTCAAATCCCCAGTGACACAAGAAAACAGTGTCATAAAGAAAACAGAACAAGGCTGGGGATAGACAGTGCCTGGCGGTTACTTTCAACTGTAGCCAAAGATGCCTCTCTTTGAAGCAACTTTTAAGCGGAGATCTAAAGGATAAGAAAAGGTCAGGGATCTGGGGAAGAGCATTGCAGACAGGGAACAGCATGCGTCATGGGCTGAAGGAGGTACATTGATAGTTTTGGAGCTTTTTGTTTCCTACATATGATTTCTCCCCTGAAACCTCATGATGTCACCACACCTGGGAAGGCCTCTGAACTCTTGGTGGCTACCTTTGGATTTACACCTGTTCACTCTATTTTTTTATCTTATTTTTATTTTTTTAAGTAGGCTCCATGTCCAGTGAGGAGCCCAGCGCAGGTCTCAAACTCACAACCCTGAGATCAAGACATGATCAAGAGTCGGATGCTTAACCCGATGAGCCAGCCAGGCACGCCTACACCTATTCATAGCTTCCTATCATTCTCATTAGGTCTTCAAAGGGTCAACGGGTCAAAGATTAAGTTATCATAACAGTAAAGAAAATGTAGTACAAATGTTAAAAAGTTATCACAGCACTTCTCTTCCTATTTCTGTAGTTCTCAAGAAAATGTATGTGATTAAGGAAGTTTGAGTATATCTGCAACAAATAGAGGCTTCACTCCCCAAATGCATATATGAAACCACCACATCAGGTGAACAGACACATGGGTACACATGTGTGCCAGATAATAAGGTTTCTAGTCCAAAACACAAAATAAAGCTTGGATGTTTATCTCTCTTCCCCACTCGCCCTCATCCCTGTCTCTCTCTTGTTCTACTTATCTCTTTTTCTTAGCACCGTATACATCAGGACTAGGGATATTGGAAGCTAACGATGATGAGCGTGGATGGCTGAAGAGTAAACAGAATTGTCACTGGAAAAAAGTGATTAGCGTCAATTACAGTGCATCTTATGACTCCTTAACAAGAACTGGCAAGTTATTATAATTCCATATGCTTTTCTAGATAAAATCAGTGGAAATATACCCTACACAGAAAATTCAGGAACCTGGGTACAGAAGGGAAAAAAATACGTACATATCTAAATTTCATTCACTACAATGACTCACCATTTCCAGTGTCCCTCTAGTCTAGTTTTATTCAGTCTTACTCAGAAATCCACATGTTTTGGACCTTAGTCACTAGCAGGACAGCCACCAGACACCACAGTTGCTGTCGACTGCCTGTAGGAAAGTGTGAATCCTTGAATGAATCCTTGCCGCGATGAACTTCACATAAAGCCGTGAGCATTCAGCCCTAGAACACAGAGCGTGATGGGATGTTTGAGTTTGAAATGTCCTTTAAGAATATCTTTGGACAACGCCCTGTTTTATAGATCCCCAAACCTAACCACTGTCTATGTGGGTGGAATTGAGAACTCAGTGGGGGAGGGTGCATATGGCAATCTATGAGCACAGTTTCATGAGATGTTTCAATTATCTTCAAGTTCTTCTGCTTCATTGCTTGTACTGACAAATTGAGATATTACTAGGAGTTGAATCTCTTTGGTCACCCTAGGAGAACTTCATTTATGGCATTATGATGTAATCAGAATTAATTTCTCCTCTTTTTTGGGAAACTAAACCATTCAAGTCGGCTTACCCATATTCTGGATACGCTCTGCTTGCCCCTCCATATCCCCTTTTCCCACACTGCTCTGTGCCCCCAGGAAATGGACCCCTGTTCACAGTAGCAGCCAGACTTCCCTGCCCTCAGATTTCAGGCCAAGTTTGGCTAATAGGGTGGGCATTAGCTGGAGATAAGAGAGTTGGAAGACAGAAGTTTGGGATGTTTGCTCCCCTGCTTCTTTTCCTTCCTGGTCCCTAACTTCTCGGGAAGGGAACATCCCTTGCAACTATAGCTCTGTCTCTGTGCTGCTATAAATGCCTCATCCGTTTATCCTTTCTGGCTGGCAGCCAGTAAGAACCGCATGCTCCTGCAAGACCGGGGCACTTTCTATCCCTTCTAGGTTACCCTTAAACTCTGTCATACCTTTATGAACAGTCCTTATGCTAAATGCTTTCAATTACCCCCATCTGTTTCCTCTTAGAATTCTGACTGACATACTCTTTTATCTCCTGCTCTTAACCCGTATGTTCCCAGCTCAAAGTAGCCATATAGTTCAGCTAGGACAGAAACCCTTCTGGGTGTTTCCAGTTGGAAGGAATTGAACACACTGATTTACAGAATCTTTGGAGGAAGAACTTAGGAAGGAAGGTCAGACAAAAACCTTGTTGGCTTTCCTAAGATCACGAAACTAGACATTTCTCAGTCCAGCAGCCGACGCTCCCAGAAGCATCCCAGTGCATGAATCACATTCGAATGCCCCAAACCGCAAATCAGCCAGCTTCCTGTGTATGTGCCTGCTGATTTTGGAGGAAACAAGAGTTTCAACTTCTCATCCACCTTCCAAATCTTACACGGTGCCACTCTTTAGAAGGGTCTCACTGAAAATCTTCTTTTTGAGGGATTTGGGAGAATACCATTCCTTGGCTGCTTCTGGGAGAACAGGGAGTACAGACAGGGAAGAGAGTGACGCTGAGCTGGCAATAAAGAATTCACACAATGAGCATCTAATATGGTACTTACCTTGGAAAACTTCCTTAATATCCTTGTGCCTCAGTTTCCTTATCCTTAAAACGATGGATACTAATAGTAACTAATACCCATCTTAATGTGGTCGAGTACAGATTAATAAGTAAGTAATATAAAATACTTCCAAGTGAGTGAGGAAGTAAGCAGTTCTTAACCTTTTTAATGCCGTGCATTCCTTTTGGCCATCTGGTGAAGCTTACAGATGTCTCTTCTCAGAAGATAATGTTGGTTTTTTTTTTTTTTTTAAGATTTTATTTATTTATATGTCAGAGAGAGAGAGAGAGAGCACAAGCAGGGAAAGCAGCAGGCAGAGGGAGAGGGAGAAGCAGGCTCCCCGCTGAGCAGGGAGCCCAATACAGGACTAGATCCCAGGACCCTGGGATCATGAGCTGAGCCAAAGGCAGACGCTTAACCGACTGAGCCACCCAGTCATCCCGGAAAATAATGTTTTGAAATTAAAAATAATAAAAAAAAGATTAAAAAGGAAATCAATTATATTTAAATACAATAGCCAAAAGAATGTTTGTGAAATAGTAACACGCACATTAAATAACAAAATCTAGTGGCAGGTCTCGTAGCAACTGTAATTTCCAAGAAGTGTTTGGCATAAATGATATTCCACATTATCTACAACATTTGACCTGTGGTATGAAAATATCTGAACTCTGTTGGTGACAAAATCGTCAGGACTACTTATACTACTGATTCATTTCCTACATCTATAATTGAATGGCATGCTAAATTTCAGTGAGGCTAGTGAAAATAAGGTGTAATTTTTTTTTCATTCACATCCACGAGTTTTCAGAACTAGAGAAGTTAATGTTCCCAGTACAAATTGTGGGACCTCCTTAGAGAGCCTGGAATATGGAACGATCCCCCCTTGAAGCTCACCCTTTCCTTTGGGTGCACAAGCCTACTTGTCCTCCCAAAGACCGGGAGTGGAAATCAGCCCTCCCTCTCTTCCTACTTCCACTAGTTTTCTTACCCCACGGGGCACACTTCCCAGAGAGGAGAGGACTTGTGAAAAACCTCATCACCCAACTAACCAGCTGACGAAACTGTGGGCTGCATCAACAATCATAGGAAGGCACTGGGAGACAAATGGGAACACTATGATACAATGTTAAACACTGAAGCCAAACCTGTGAAACAGAGCAGAAAAGGATCCAGAAATCCCCACACATGACTCTGGCCAGCCTGTGTTAAGATAATGGTGACAATAGGAGCTCACGGGAATAACCCAGCTTGAGTGTTGAACACATTTGGATTGCAATCCTGGCTCTGTCACTGACAAACTCTGCCTTGGGGCAGATGACTTCATGTCTCCAAGCCCTCAGTCCCCACCTGCAAAATGAAGACAATAGTACTAACCACAGGGGGTTACTGTGAGGATTAAATCATGTAAGCCAGCCAAAAGGACTTCGCAGGGTGATTGACACTGAATAAGCTTTCAGGGAATGTTAATTTTCAGAAGTAGCACTACTATGTAAATTCTTTTCTGGTTGTGTCTCAGGTTGGGTGGGCAAAGCCTCCTATGTAGCATGTCACCAGCACAAATGTGCTGCCCAGTTAGAATCCTGACCCGGCTGAGGGAATCAAGCAGTAGGCTCACACTAACTGTCTCAAATGTGTGATATGAAAGGAGAGCCAGTGGGTGTCCTTCCAGAAAAGCCAAGTGTCTAACAAGAGTAATGGCCTATTGCAATACTTCAGTCACGGGGCTGAGTGACTCCATTTTTGATCTGTGTTGGACCTGTAAAATCCTGTCATAGCTGTCTGCTTTGCAAATAGAGTTCGGTCCACTGCCAAATTCTGAAATAAGATGCTCGGTAACTTTACTGCAGCTGTTCACTTCAGTTAGCGCGTGTCAATGCAAGTGAGGTCTATTATGGTTCGGTGATTTTCCATCTTTTGTCAGACAGCACAGCCTTCTCCTGGTTCCCTCTCCCTTGAGGCTCCCAGACTTCTTAAAGAATTTCTTAACACTTTGCTCTGTTTCTGTTTCCCTATTGCCTTCCTTCTCTTTTTCCTTTTGAATGTTTTATGAAAAACTGGTAATGAGTCTAAGCACTGTCCAGAAGATGAAAGGCACACACAGTTAGGAACACAAAAATACACATAGTCCTTCCGAAACACAGAGTTTCGAGCCTAAAACTTTAATCCCTGAGAAACTATTGTTTACTTCCCAGCATTAATTAAGGTAAAAAATTTACCAGCTTCCCAGCTAATAATTTGTTGTCCAAGACACGGTCCAAAATAAGTTCTCAGAGGAGCTAAGAAATTTGCAAGGGCTGGGACCCATTGCCTGGATGGTATTAAGCAGTATCTGAGAGCCTTTGTCTTATGTACACATTAAAACTTTGAGCCCACTTTAGAATGACACAGGTGACCACTGGGGGAGACAGGGGGCCACATGGCAGCACCCCAAAGCTGCAAGAAGGTAAAGCTAAAAAAATTCAGGACACATAGGAAGAGAGTATTGTCTAGAGGCTCTCAAAGAACTATGCATTTGTATAACATAATTATGTAGATTTTGATTTGATATTTTTTATTTGTTTCCTTAATGACTCAAGCACATTGAAATTATTTTAGTCAGTTTAGAGTTGAGAGAACTGAAGCTTGGAGAGGTTCTGATATGTCCAAAGTCACATGTTAAAAATGGTGGAGCCATGTCAATTTCTTTATTATTGCCCCAAAGAGAAAGTGAAAAATTCTATTGGATTTTTTAGCCTGTGGTGGTTGCATAATTCAATTAAGCCACTTTCCCAGAGCTCCTATCTACAGCCCTCTGCTTATGTGCAACAGAAGGCGATCCACCAGAACAGGAAAGCCTTGGAACTCATCATCACCCACACAGCCACTTCCCAAAGAGCAGAGCAGGCGTTGTGAATTTGGATTTATTCTTGGAGTACCTTTACCTTAGTCCCCCAGACAGTTATCATCTATCAATTCAAATTGGTCCACATGAGATAAACCTATTTGCCATTTCAAACTAAGCCAGTGCCCTTTCTGCCACATGCCATAGATACATCCGGATGTAGAGGGGGGAAAATCTTCAAAAGAGGAACTACTTTAGGCTCTGCATAAAATTTTTCTATCCTCATCTTTACAACAACAGTGGTACTTAGGGACATAGATAACTGTCTAAATAACCTTTCTACCAGCCATGTATTGAAGGCCATCATATTTATAGATTCTTCACTGTAAACTAGATGTCCATCTTCTCTCTTTCTCAAATGATTTTAGGCTCTCTGCATATGACACCATGGTATGAGACACTGCAAGGGGGTAGGGGTACAATAAATGACTACTTATTGAATACATACTCTGTTCCAGGTACCCTTGTAGGAGCTGAAAATACAAGAGTGAACAGGATGAGATCTTTATTCTCATAAAGCTTCCGTTCTGGAGGAGCAAGACAGCCATTAACCAAATAAAAAATAACCGTACAAGATAACTTCAGTTGTTGAAATGTGCTGCAGAATAAAATACCACCAGCTGTTTGTTACTTCTCCTGGATTGCTCTTAGCTGTTAGTAATAAATGGCTTCACCTGACAGGCTTTTTAACTTCTGTTGGTGAAGTAGGTGTAGTCAGAATTGGAACCACCTCAGCCTGAAGACGATGTCCAGGTTGCTCTTCATGGACTACTGTTAGCTGTTGGCAAGAAATGGTTTTACCTGACACTTCAACTTCTGCTGTTATTTGAAGTATGTTTGGTCAGAATCATCAGCAAATAATTGTAAATTGCCCTTGGCAAAAAGAAAAAAAGAAAACAGGCCGGATGTAATAGACTGTGCTCTGAAGACCACTCAGAGGACATATTGAACTGAGACCCTAATGATGAGTAGGGCTCATTATCGGAAGATCTGGGAGCACAGAATTGCGGGGGTACAGCATACAGCGAATGGGAGCGGTAATCCCCGCACTGAGCATGCTCAGCAAGTTCAGGGATAAGGCGGCGGCCATGGCATCTGCAGCCAAGTGAGTAAGGGGAGAACTGTGGAAGCTAAGGCCAGAAGGGTGGCAGGGCCAGAGTATTTTAGTGCCATGTAGGCTGTGGTGAGGAGCTTGCATTGATACCAAGTTCATTTTCAAGTCTCTGGAGGGCTTTCAGTGGAAGAGAGACCTGGAGTGATGGAAGTGTTTAGGAAGCCAGTAAGAATGAGGCCCAGTTGCTTTCCTTTAGGAGTTGATCAGCTACATCACTAATTACGATTCAGGGCAGTAATTGAAAGGAGAGTTGCAGGTGCTGAGATCGCGTACAGACTCCCGCCGCCTCAGGGATACCTGTGCCGGGAAAATGGTGTTCCAGTCTGTACCACAGTTACAGTCCAAAAGCAGCAGTTTAGCGTTAAAGGGTAAAATTATCTGGAGTCTTTGAATTCAAAGGGGGAAATAGTCTTTTTTTTTTCTTCCTTGAAATGCGATCGGTAACTTTCAGAGAGTATGATAAAATCTTTCAGTTGCTTCAGAAAGGGCTTGTGTGGTACAAGTCCCGACATCCAATCTTTTATCTCTTTGATTTGTGGAAAAGGGGAAGCATAATACCTGAGCATTTTATACTCAAAGCAATCCCTCTTCTTTTGTGTTTGCTGATGGGAGCATTAGGAAAGGAATGTTTGAACTTTTTAAATGCAGTTAATAGAAAGTAAAGTCTTTTTTTTTTTTTTTCCCCAGTAAGGTCATTATTGATGCCATGTCCTTGATCCAGGAGCTTGTAATGTCCATAAGGAAAGTTTCCGGGATCAGGATCTCTGAGTTCCTGCTGTTGCTCTGTGACCTTGAGTGAACATTTTCACTTGGGGACTTGGTGTTGGTTACAGCCAAATGAGGAGGTTGACTAGACCCTCCCGAAGTACCTCAACACTACCTTTTACTCTAAGTGATCTGCTAACCCCTTTGCATTTGGGTCCATTTTTTAAAGTCCACCATGTTGACAATTGAAAAACAGAAGGCAATTGAATTTGGGAACTTGAGATATCCTGGGATTTAGAGAAGGAACTTTTTAATATCCCTGCTGGGGCTTTGGGACCTTCACAAAGAGGAAGCAGACCAGGCTTATGCCAACTATTTGTGGTCTCCATGAACATTGTCGTTAACTTGCTTTGCACGTTTGAATATGAGAGGCTTGTAAAAGAATATAAGAGCTGCTTCAGAAAACTCATGATCCATCTTAGAAGATAAGACATAAACAAATGACAGGTGAAATAATATGGTGCAAGGTGAGTAATCACATTACTCATATGCCACAAGGAATTACAAAATAAATTTTTAAATGAAAAAGATACGGAGCAAAAAAAATGCAGGAAAAATGGAGCTCCTAACTTCTGAGTGATGTATTCATTTATCTATTCAACTTGTTAAATCATTTAACAAATGTTATTGTGTGCTCACTTTGTGCCAAGAGCTCTGCTAGGTGGTGGAGAGGAGGGAGCCAACATGAGCATGCTGGATCCCCAGATCAGTAATTGCAGTCTTCTGGAAGGACTCAGAGCTGTGCGAGTGTCTGATTTCTCCTCTCTTCCATTCACCACCAGAATGATGTGCACAGTTTGATCCATGAATTTAGGCTATCAGAAATTCCTGCAGCTTCTCCCAAGATGCGCAGAATTAGAGAACTATCAAATTATCAGCTATGTATTACCTTTCTCCTGTTTCCTACAGAGATCACATATCTCCAGTTCGAATGCCTCCGAGGACAAATATCTCCTTACTTTATGAGATGTCCATCCCACTATTATATGGTGATGGCAGTCATCCATACTTTCTTCACCCTGAATCACTCTTCTCTTTGCCTCCTTCATGCAGTCCTGTGTCTGTTTATTAAAAATGGTGGGCTCACATCCCAAAGGTAGACTTGCGGCTTGCTTCTCTGCTGGGACCAAAGAAACATTTTTTTTTTTAATTGACGTATAGTTGGCACACAATGTTACATTAGTTTCAGGTGTACAACACAGTGATTCAACAAATCTAGATTATGCTGTGCTTACCTCCAGCATAGCTACCATTTATTACCATACAATGCAGTTAAAATACCATTGACTCTATTCTCTATGCTCTACTTTTCATCCCCAGGACTTACTCATTCATAACTGGAAGCTTGTACCTTCCACTCCCCTTAACCCATTTTGTTCGCCCTCCCAGTGCCTTCCCTTCTGGCATCCTCAGTTTGGTCACTGCATTTATGGGTCTTTTTCTGCTTTTTTGTTTGTTCATTTGTTTTGTTTGCTTCTTAGATTCCACATATAAGTGAAATTATAGGGTATTTATCTTTCTCTGTCTAATTTCACTTATCATAATGCCCTCTATGTCCATGCATGTTGTCACAAATGGCAAGATCTCATTTTTTATGGCACAGTAGTATTCCATTGTGTATATATACACCACATCTTTTTTATCCATTCATCTATTGGTAGACACTTGAGCTACTTTCAGATCTTGGCTATTATAAATAATGCTGCAATAAACTTAGGGATGCATATCTTCTTGAATTAGTGTTTTTTGTTTCAAATGACTATTTTTAAACAGTGTAATATAAAAGGAATAATAGTATTTTAAAGATACAGTTTAATTAAGCTACTTCATTATCTTTCAGCATACATGATTACGTAATAGGTGGGGTATAGGTGAACTGTTTCAAGCTTCCTTAAGTTCTGTTTTTTCTTTAATTATTTAGCTAAGACTACTACCTCATTCTTTGTCACACAAGTGGTGTTTAATTTAATAAATAAAACATATACTTACATTAAAGTCAAATTTCCAGATTTAAAAGGTGACTTTGAATTTCAGAAGCTATTTCCTGGAAGTTTGTCTTAGATCCTGCTTTCATTAGTTTAAATAGGATGACTTTGGCAGCCATTAAAAGTGACTATTTGCATAGTGATTTTCCAGTAAGCCAGGTTTCCAAGTTCTTAGTGATCACTGGAACCTTGAAATATATCTAGAAAAATTCATTTGCAAATTTCTCATCTTGAGCCACTTATATTTACATCTTGTAATGACTTCCATGGCAAAGCACTCTTCCCTTTACTAAGTCGCTATCTTTTATGTTGCAGCAGTCTGCTGCATGCTTGTGGTGAATAATCCCTGTTGTTCCAAGAGACAGACACCCAAATCAGTGGGCGCAGGGCCTTGACTGGCTCTCATAGCTTATATGTCCAGGCTTCAGGGACAGTTGCTCATCCAGAGGCTCAGGGGATCACATATGACCTCAGGACTTGGTCTCACTCTCTTCATCTCTCAAAGCATCTTCCTCTGGGATGACTCCATACTCAGGCAGGTTACCCTTCTTGGAAGCAAGGGGATCCCTAGAATCTCCAGGCCTACCTTGTCCTCTAAGTAGTGCCAGAAGAGATAACCACCACCCAACAATCCACAAAAACCCTATGGTTTAATCCCATTGGCCTACATTGGGCCGTATTCCTATTTCTGGACCAGTTCCAGATTATTCCAGAGTGGTAAACCATGCTGATTGGCCAGGTCTGAGCCAGAAGGTCACCCTGGAGTAGGGTTTGGGGGTGAAGTGAGGTCAGCCCCTTGAACCTAGCAATCATTTGTACAGAGTGTAAGAAGAGTTCTGGAAGAAAATTGGGGAGTGGATGTGTGGCAGGCAAAAACAGTAGATGTCCTCTAACTGAAAACTTTTGTTGATGGAAGTTTCATAATTTTTGAATTACAAGAGAGGATCTTTCAGGTAGAGAGATAAATGAGCACTGATCTTTGTATTCATCTAGGTTGTGGCAGAACCTGGGACAGAACCAAGATCTTCTGGACTTCTAGTCTAATTGACCCTTCATAAATGTTTTTTTTTAATTTTATTTTTTTAATTTATCTTAATGTTTTTTTATTATATTATGTTAGTCACCATACAGTACATCCCTGGTTTCTGATGTAAAGTTCGATGATTCATTAGTTGCATATAGAACCCAGTGCACCATGCAATACGTGCCCTCCTTACTACCCATCACCAGCCTATCCCACTCCCCCACCCCCCGCCCCTCTGAAGCCCTCAGTTTGTTTCTCATAGTCCATAGTCTCTCATGCTTCATTCCCCCTTCTGATTACCCCCCCTTTCTTTATCCCTTTCTTCCCCTACCGATCTTCTAAACGTTTTTTTTTTTTAAGCCAGTCACATAATTTGTGGATCCAGGAAAAATGAACATGTGAGGGTGCTTGTTCAAAAAATTCAAGACCATCATAAGCAGAACATTAAGTGAACGGCATAGATCACACTCCCAGGAAGTCAGCCCTGGTTGGCCAGCATCATTCCTTGTATGCAGGGCACAATGTTTGTCATCAAACAGGCATGCAAAGAACTAGAAGACATTACTTTCAACTTCTCCCCAGCTTTCTACCTAATGTGGAAGTGGAAGAGTCTAGATCTGCTAAAGAGTGAATATTATCTTGGGCTAAATAAATGGGGTTATAGATTCCATAAAGAGAATGGATAGTCCCGCTCCACATTGCTCGGGTCTCATTTCAGTATTGGATTTGGTTCTAGCTGCTATATCCCTTGAAGACATTTTTAAGGGATTTGAAACCATGTCATATGCCTATAGTACCAGGCTTTTGTTTTATTTTCTGCTGTATTTGTGTAAGCACCTATTAGGGATTGTATTGCCCCCAAACTAATGTTGAAGCCCTAATCCCTAGTCTGACTGTATTTGGAGATAGGGTCCTTAAGGAAGTAATTAAGGATAAATGAGGTCATAAGTGTGGAGCCCTAATCCAGTAGGGCTGATGTCCTTACAGGAAGAAGAAAAGACACCAGGAGTGATGAGCGCACAAAGAGAGGCCATGTGAGGACACAGCAGGAAGATGGTTGTGTGCACGTCAAGAAGAGAGGCTTCAGGAGAAACCAATCCTGCCAGCACCTTGATCTTGGACTTCCACCCTCCAGAACCGTAAGAAAATGAATTTTGTTGTTTTACCCAGTCTGTGGTATTTTGTTATGGCAGCCTGAGCTGACTAACACAGCATCCAATAAATATTTGTTTAATGAATAAGACAACTACTTAGAGAAATACTTAGAGAAACTGGGTAACCCAGAGAAGACAAAATTTAGAAGTATTAGAATTATCTGCAAAAGAAGGAGTGTGTTCTCTATATCCCTAGAGGAAATACTGAAGGCCAATAATTGGCAGTAGAAAAGTAGGCATTGGCTCAACATAAGGAAGAATTTAACAGCTAGACTTTATTAGAATTCCTCCAGGAAGAACATAATCGTGGGCTTCTAGAGTTTAATAGCAGCTCAAAGGAAGTCCAGTTGCAGGGAAGAGCTTAGTGTGAGGCTCTTTCAAGAAAGGAAATGGAGGGTCAAATTTGCCTCCCTGGGATGGTTGCTTTAAGATGTTCTAGAGAGAGGATCCCTTCTGAAATTCGGGGGTGGGGTGGGGAACATGAGGTTGTGTATTTCTTAACAGAGTGGTGGTAATAAATCAGTTTAAAAAGGAAATCATCAGAGCTGAGACTGGTCTATTTAAAACTGTGACGTTATAAACTAATTATAAGGCAATTTTTTGAAAAGTGTACCTCGAGTGCTTGTAGAATTTACCTATTTGCCCCATATTTGGTACAGTTTTACTAATAGTTAATAAGGAGAACTCACTGTACTACATTGATATGAGTATATTTCCACAAACACATACCTGCTATTGAGATATTTCCTTGAGGGTACTTAGCCGTTAATTCTAAAATCCATATCTAAATTGCTGTGCTGTCGGGGTGCCTGGGTGGCTCAGTCGGGTAAGCGTCTGCCTTTGGCTCAGGTCATGATCCCAGGGTCCTGGGATCGAGCCCTGCATTGGCTCCCTGCTCGGTGGGGAGTCTGCTTCTCCCTCTCCCTCTGCCTGCCACTCCCCTTGCTTGTGCTCTCTCTCTCTCTCAAATAAATAAATAAAATCTTTAAAAAAAAATAAAAAATAAAATAAATAAATTGCTGTGCTGTCACAGGAAGTAGTATCAGTTCATCTGGTGATGGCAAATAGAGCAGGGTGTAGTCCAGAGGGGAAATCAGTCCATCACTTTACAATCTGCTGCAACCATTAATGATACTGAAATCTGACACTAACCACTACTGGTAAGTGAGGAAAAAAATGAGCTGCAAGAACATGAAGCATAGCCAAATTAATTCAGGTGAGGCCAGGACTTACCCACAAAGTCACTTAGATTAATCTCATTGTTGCTTAGTTCAGAAAATTCAACTAACCAGGCTTCTCTTTTTTCTAGCACTGTCAGACCTTCTGGGGCAGTGCTATGGATAGAATGTGAACCGTATATATAATTTTAATTATTTTCATAGCCACATTTAAAAAAATTTAAAAGAAAAAGGTAAAACCAATTTTGACAATATATTTTATTTTACCCGTATCCAAAATATTATTATTTCAACACATAATTAATATTAAAAATTCAAATAAGATATTTTACTTTTTTTTTCCCAAGCCTTAGAAATCTTGGGTGTATTTTACTTACAGCACACCTCATTTTGCACTAACTTCATTTCAAGTGCTCGGTGGCCACATGTGGTTAGTGGATACTGTACTAGACAGTGCAGAGTAAGAGTAGTGAGTTCCTAACACATTTTATGATATAAACCCATTAGAAAAAATATGAACAAATGAATTGTGTTATAAATTTGTTATGTACATTCTAAAATACAAATCAAATGAGATACAAATAAAAGAATACAAGGACGTGTTTGTGAATTTATAATAAAATCCATGTATACAGTTTCTAAAGAAATAGATGTGCATATGTTGGGATACCTGTTCAGTTTTTTCCTAATAGCACATCTTTAAAATTTTCATTGAGTGGTAATTCCAAAATTCTATCTTACTGACATAACTAGTATTACTAAATATGATATGATAAAATAAGCCTCATTAAATTTGAAAATGTTGATTCGTCATTTGTAAGACTTGTAACTTAGCAATTCAAAGGTCTATTACTAGTGCATTTTATTTTGACACTTGGTTTTAATGGCTGTCAAGGCTGAAAAACATGGTATCTCCCGAAGATAAATAGATCTTAATTGAAGAAGTACATTATTGGTTGCACTTGAAATCATACTCCTTTTTCAGTCCCATGCACCAATTATGCAAAAGTCTTTGCAATAATTTAACATGCAAATTTCTACTTCCCTGATGTCACTCAGTGGTTCTTTGAGTTGCATTCCTATATTTCCAACACATAGATTCATAGCCCACTGAAATTCTTTATTGTAGCAATATGCAAAATTATTGGAAAATTCTGTCTCACAGATTCCAAGGTGACACTTTATGGTTTCATCCCTCCTGAAGTTTATGTCTTTGTAATAATCCCCCTCCCTTGAGTATGAGCGTGATCTATGACTTACTTCAGCCCATAGAATATTACAAAGGAGATAGGATGTCAGTCTCATGGTTCTGTTTGGTTATATAAGATTCTGTCTTAGAAGACTGAATGAGACCTCCTTGAGGCCTGGAGAAAATAAGTCGCCATGTTAGAGAAGCCCACATAGCAAGGACCTGTGGGCAGCTTCTGAGTCTAAGGCAGTCTCGAGCTAGCAGCCAAAAAAAGCTTGGGTCTTTGGTCATATGGGGAAATTAACTCTGCCAACAGCCTGAATGAACTTGGAAGCAGATTCTTCCCCATTTGAGCCCCTGGATAAAAATGCAGTCCAGCTGAGACATTAACTGCAGCCTTGGGAGACCCTAGGCATTAGACTAAATCTTGCCCTTGCTCCTGATCCAGGGAAACTGTGAGATAAGAAATGTGTGGATTTGGTTTTAAACTGCCAATTTTGTGATAATTTGCTATATAGCAATAGAAAATGAATACATTCTGTTTCTAATTTTTTAAGTATGCAGATATGAGAGTTTTGATAGGTGGCACATGGTAATGTTGAGTTACAGCATCAGAAAACAATGGAAACCTTTCCAAATATCTGTTTTCTAAATTCCCTATTCAAAACAAGAATTTTTTTTTTAATAAAACAGTCTTCTCTGCACACATTATTAAGACATCAATTTTATGATGAAGAGATAGGCCATGCATTTATATTTCAAACATGTTTGCTAGGTAAAGTAAAACTGGTAGCCATTTATCATTATGGAAAGGATTAGCAAATTTTGCACTTTGGTATTTTTGTAAGAGAAAATGGTATATCTTATCTTTAAGTTCCACAACTTTTGTAGTCAGTCTCTAGGTGATTAAAAAAAGGTTGTCATGGTCTTGCTCTGTCTCATTACCAAATGATGTAAAATATACTATAATTTAAAAGTCTTCATTTTATTAATCACATCAGTGTACCCGTATGTGCTTCTGTGGATTTGACTTCTTTTGCCTATATGAGCTTACTATGAAAATGTCATGAATGAGTTTCAAGTTTGGCAATATCTATGTAACATTATCCCAGAAACTGTAAAAAAAGAAAATTCTAATCCAAGATGCCACTGTATATTTAAATATTAAAGTATAATCCATATACTTAAATATTTTATTCATAAAACATTGTTTTAATTACAGAGGTTATTTACTCTCAAAAATACATCTTCTTCAGTTATCCTTAATTTAGTGACACTCCAAAAAATGGCAATTCTTCAATTTGTTTATTATTGAAACCTAATCTAGCAAGTAACATGCATCCAGACATGCCAGAAACATTCGTACTTTTAGCTGTAGAACAAAAGTTCTATCACGAATCATCTGTTCTAGACGTTTCTTAAAACCTTCAGTAGTCTATTCTGTGTTAAGCCAAAAGTGTTTTACCACTGTGGTGCGATGAAAATACAGATGCTTGGTCTTTGTCCCCAGTTCCTGGCATAGATTTCCTACAACCGTTGGAATTTTCTGAGTGATAGGAGTATATTTTGTTATTCACAATGATTGCATTTCTGACTATACCTGAGTTTAAGCTAATGAAGTGAACAAGGGCAGTCCCCCTAGGTAGCTTCACAAGGGAGGTGGTTACCAGAAACCCCAAATGTTTAATGAGAGGGTTGAAACTTTCAGCCCCGCCCCTCAACCTCTGGGAAGAGAAGAGGGGGCCAGAGATTCAGTTCAATCACCAGTGGCCAATGACTTAATCTATCATGTGTGTGTCATGAAACTTCAGCAAAAATTCTTAGATGGTGAGGTTCAGAGAGCTTCTGGATTGGTGAACACCAAAGACCTGCTAGGAGAAAGCATGCCTGAGAGGGCGTGGAAGCTCCGAGCCTCCCCCACTCTCATCACTTCAAATTGGCTGATGCTGAGCTATACCCGTCCGCCTCATACCTTGTTCGGTACATCTCTTCCATGTGGCTATTTCTGAGTTGTATCATTCATAATAAGTAGGTAAATGTAAATAAAGCATTTTCATGAGTTCTATGAATCATTATATTGAATTATTGACCTAAGGGGGAATCGTAAGAACCCCAAAATTTGAGGTCAGCAAGACAGAAGGGCAGGTAGCATGGTCACCCTATCTGTGACTGGTGTCTGAAGCAGTCTTGTGAATTGGGCCATAACCTGTGGGATTTGTGTTACCTCTAGAGTAGTTTGTGTCCGAATTAAATTGAATTGTAATACTACAAATATACCTGTGTAAGCCCCCATAAATGAATAAACATATTTCTCAGTATCTCTGTCAACCAATACTGAGAGAGATAGGTTGGCAAACTTGACATTTTTACTTAAGTGGAGTTTAGGGGAATAGTCAGGCCTGCTTATCTAGTGATGACAGTGTGCTGGGTGTAAGGAAATATGAAGGAAACTTCCGTTCCTATTGGTAACGCTGTATGAGTTAGGTTCCTGAGAAGCTTCCTCATTTATTTCAGAAATACATAATTAGCCAATTACTTTGTTCTTGGCTTTATGGTACATGTTGACCATATAGTGATGAACAGGTACAATATGCTCCCTATTATCAGGGGGCTTTCTGTCCCTTTGTTATTCACATCGAGGAAACAAATGAGGGACTGAACAGAGAAAGATTGAGATACATTTTAGGAAAAGAGTGGCCTTGAAAGGCTTCTTTGGGGAAGTAGCATTTTTTTTTTTTAGATTTTATTTATTTATTTATTTGAGAGAAAGAGAGAGGGAGGAGGAGGAGGAGCAGAGGGAGAGGGACAAGCAGAGTCCTCACTGAGCACAGAGCCCTATGCGGAGCTTAATCCCAGGACCCTGAGATCATGACCCCAGCCAAAACCAAGAGTCAGATGCCTAACAGACTGAGCGACCCAGCTGCCCCTGGGAAAGTAGCATTTAAATTGAGACCTAAAACAAAAGAAACAACTAAATGATGCCTAGGTTCAGGGAACAGCCCAGACAAAACAATACGGATGGAATGAGCTTGGCATGTTTAAAGTATATATACTAGGGTGGCTATGGTGTAGTAGGTAATGAGAGCATTTGGCAAGATGAGGGTGAATCAAGCAAGGAGTGCATTATTCAGGGACTTGGGGCTTATTTTATGTGCAAGGCTGATTTCCTTTTTAAGGGAGATCTCTTTAGATGTTACATGTAAATGGCTGGGAGAAAGGCATGAATGGATAAAGTCATCCAAATGAGAACAGTGGCTTAAGCCAAGGTAGTGCCGATGGAGATTGTGACAGTGTACAGATGGGAGGATATTTAGAGATGGAACTGATAGGACTTGGGGCTGAGTTGACATGGGAAGTGAAGGAAAAGCAAGAATGAAAGATGACCATCAGGGTTCTTGCTTGAACAACAGTGTAGATCTACTGATGTGGGGATGACTGATCAAGGGTGCAAACAGACTGGGGGTGGGAAAATCAGGAGTTCCATCTTGCTTGTATTAATTGTGAGATGCCTGTGAGACATACAGGTGGAGAATAATAACATCAAACGGAATACATGAATGAAGGTTAGAAGAAAGGTTTGGACTGGAGATAGAAATTTGCTCAGAGATAGAAAGTTGCTAGCATAGACATGGGATTTAAATCTTTGGAAATCATAAAATACCCTCTGTCTACTGCAGGAGGCCAGGACCGAGCCCCGAGGAGCACAAGGAATAGAGATCTATTCAGTATGCAGGAACCAGCAGTCATACTGAGAATGAGTAGCTTGTGATGTAGAAGACAAGCCAGGGGACAATATTATCATGAAAGCTGAAAGGGAGAGTATGCGTGAAAGAGACTGTTAGGCTGAAGGCTGTTGCCAGTGCCACGAATATGAGGACGGTGGTTCGGCAAAATGGAAGTCACTGGAGGCCTTGACAAGAGCAGTTTCAGTGGAGCAAATGAGGAGATGCCAGACTGTTAATAAATAAGACTGAGGTGAAGGTTAGAAAGTAGGGTCAGCATGTGTAAATAACACGTTTGAAAAGTTTAATATAAAAGGGAGCAGAGAAATGGGTCTGTGTTCAGGAGAATATGAGGGGTCAAGGGAAGGTTTTTGGTTTTGTTATTTGTTGATTTTATGATGGGAGATGTCAGAGTATGTTTGTTTGCTGAGGAAAATGAGCCAGTACAGAGCAAAGAGAGAGATTCACGGAGGAAAAGGGATGAAATATGTGGCATGAGGGGAAGGGCTGGCCTTGAGAGGGGGAAGGACTGACCCCCATGGTGACCGGAGGGAAATAGGAGTGGATTCCACATTGTAAGGGTAAATCAGTTTGGTCCTTTGGTTTCTGAAAGATGAGGGAGTTTTTCCTAGTGACTTCTATCCTCTCAAAGCAACAGGAGGGTTGCTTATCACCAGTGGAAGAAAAAAATGTGGGAACTATGAGAAAATGGGAGAAGGCATGGTGTGTATTCTCAGAAAATGGGAAATCCAACGTACTCAAGAAACTGTAGGATTACTGTTGCACATTGAGTGCCTTGTGGGGATATATGTGATTTAAAGTGAGAAGAGCTCCATTCGTGAGGTTATCTGGTACTATTCATCTGCTCAGCTGTAAACCTGGAGAAGTCAGATGATGTTCATCTGGGCTGATATTTTTCCAGCAGAAGATGGAGAAGGGAATGATGGACATTGGAGCTAAGTGGATTTGTAAGGAAGTTGTTATAATGATGGATGACGGAATCAAGACTAAATAAGATGACTAAAATGGTAAATGAAGCCAGGAGTACTTTTTTTTTTTTTTTTTGAGCGTTGGAAATGGGGGCATTATGTTCTGTCCTGTAAATTTACTGCGATATAAAGGGACTGAACTTAATCAGTTGACGAGCCAAAAATTTAAATAACGAGGTGGTAAGTTGGCCTTTCCAGTGTCATGCACCAACCTGGTGTTTTTCTTTTCTCTGCAGTGATTGGCTTGAACATTTATTTATCTTATTTAATCCTATTGGGGTACTTGTTTAACTGTTTGCCATTGGTTTTCCCCAGTCGCTTCAAGGTGAAGCCTTCACTTCTGTTATTTAAATAATGCCTCTGAAGTAAGACTCCGTTCTTTCCTTACAAAGAACATTTAATTCAAGATCATCTCAAAGGCGGTCATTTTCACCTTTTCCACTTCTTATTTAACGTGAAGAACCAACAGAGCCAGGTGGAAGAAGGCAGATTGACCACACTGCTCTTAAACAGCCTTGGTATCAGCCAGCCTGTCTTACCTCACTAGCCCATTTATAGTCTCTGTCAGCAAATAAAGTGCTTGAGGCATTCCAATGAAAACACACACCTGTGACTAGCATCTGAATGAAACCCTTCAATGCCATATGGCTTGCTTCTCAGCATAAATCATGTCTAACCCCGCATATGCTTTGAAGGTCAACAAGTTTAGACTTTGGTTGTTCTGCAAAGGCAGTTGAAAATATAAATGGCTTGGTGATCAATTATTTTTTTAAAAACTTCTGTTTTCATAACGTAATAAAAAATTATTATTAAAAAAAAACAACAAAACTTCTGTTTTCACAATCTCCAAGACCTGAGCTTTGACCTGATTTAAAAAAATGAGAAGAAAAGTATAAATATCATTTTGAGTCTGGTCCTATTCAATCATATGCAGTCAGAAGATCCACTCTTGCACAATGCTGCCAGGATCACATTAAAGTCATCCACAAATATCCACATTGACCATGGCCTTCATTCTGACCTGACCTAGCATGCGCTTTGTTCCTTATATATCTTTACTTTTCATTTCTCTCTTTTGCATGACATCTGGCATATTTGCCTGGCTTCGTCTTTTTGCCTTTTTCCTCAGCCTGAATCAGACTCTCCCTCTGGCCATGTTATGTGTTGGACATCCTGACTATAAGCATCCTCTTCTGGTTTGAAGTGGCCTCTAGAAGCTTAGATATTGATGTGAAACCTTCAGAAGCAGATAATCTGTGCCTAGTCAATACTTCCAGTCACCTGCTAGAACGACAGGTAGCAAGTCTTGTATGCCTGACAGGAGCCAGTCTTCTATGCACAGGCCCATCTGTCCTAAAGAAGCCCCAAGAATAGTACTTGCCACACAGCAACCACTCAACAAATAGTTGAATACATCATAATAAATAATACATAAAGACCATTTCCTGGGGCACCTGGGTGGCTCAGTTAGTTAAGCGTCTGCCTTTGGCTTGGGTCCTGATCTCAGGGTCCTGGGATCAAAGCCCCTTGTTGAACTCCCTGCTCAGCGGGGAGTCTGCTTCTTCCTCTTCCTCTCCCTCTGCCTCTAACTCTGCTTGTGTGCTCTCTCCCTCAAATAAATAAATAAATAAAATCTTTAAAAAAAAAACCCATTTATTATGTCACAATATTACCTATATCTAGTGTTGTTGGGTGATTTATATATTTAACATTCAAAATAACCCCATGAGAGAGGTATTATTATACCTTCCTCCTTATGTTAATACAGTATAGGAGAAGGTTTAACTCAGCCTTCTCCTGCACCCCATTTTTTGGTGAATGAGGAGACTGATTTTTCAGATGGCTCTGAGTCTCATGACTCTAACCATAGCATCTACTATAGCGCTCCCATTCCTAGCCCTAAGCAGTAGAGCAAGTGCTAGACTCTGAAGTCATATCAGGTATCTAGAACCTAAGACCCAATAGATAGCTAATAGGCATACAGCATTTTCCGTAAGCCAGGCCCTGTGCAGCACTTTTCATGCATCATCTCGTTAAATCCTTACTGTCTCTTCTAAGTATTGTCCTTCCAGTTTTTAAATGAGTCACGTAAGGCTGTAGGTAAATGACTGGTCCAGAAGTTACCCAGATAGTAAGCCGTAGAGTTTAGACTGAAGTTCAGGCCAGTCTGGCTCTGAAGCCATTGCTCTTAACCACAGTACTTTCCTGAAGGAGTGAAACTTTATATTGCAAAGTCATGTATCAAGACACCTTCATGTTGAACTTTTACAAAAGTTCAGTTAATCATATGTTTACCTAGGGTACGGCCTTAAAAGTTCTTATTGTTTGGTCAGTGTTGAAGAATTGATTTAGACATTGCCTCAACAGTTAATAATTCCCTTTCATCTCCCAAATGTTGTCAATTCTGAGAAAAATGAATGAAGTTTTTCCACATACACAAGGGAATCCTTCTCTGAGGTGGAAATGGGGCCACTTTTGATGCTACTCATTGATTGGTGTGAACTTTCCTTCCAGTCTTAATTTGAGTTATGGCTGGGAACTGAGACATCTGAAACATACTCTCAAACTTTATTGGTAAGAGAAAAGCAAACCTGTCAACTTGAAGTTCTGAGTCTTGGATATGAGGGCTTTCTTTAGAGTGAATGGGCTGCCTGGCCCTCCTAGCTCAGTGGATCAGGTTCTTCTGCCTGGTTTTCATGGCCATTAGAAATTGCCTCTAGCCATTTTGTCCAATTCTAGTCTAAGTCCAAAAAGTCCATTTTTTTTGATGATCCAGCAGGTCAGTCTACACTTCTCTGCCTCTAGTCATGTTGCCTTCTTGTCTCCTTCCCACCCACTTATACAAATCTGCCTGGCAATTTCTCTAGCTCCATCCATGATCTCACCTTCCCCGTAAACTATAACCTGATTTGTGTACTGACTAGGGGCATTAAACTTTGGGACGCAGATGATCTGAGTTCAAATTTCAGAGACTCCACATACTATGTGCCATTGTGTACACTGTTTAATTTTTGAGCATCATTTTCTTTATCTAAAATATAGTGAGTAATCAGACCTACTTAAGGATTTATAAGAATGAAATGAAATACTGCATGTAGATCACTTAGCTCAGAGTCTGGCATTTAGCAAGTGATTTTTAAAAAGATTTTATTTATTTATATATTTATTTGATAGAGCACAAGCAGGGGGAGCAGCTGGCAGAGGGAGAGGGAGAGCCAGGCTCCCTGCTGAGCAGAGAGCCTGATGTGGGGCTCAATCCCAGGAGAACCCTGGGATCATGACCTGAGCCAAAGGTAGATGCTTAGCCAACTGAGCCACCCAGGCGCCCTAGCAAGTGATTTTTAAATGTTACTTACATTTATGCTTTCCTCTAGCCTTTATTCTAAGCTGTACTGTCAAATAAAAGTGAGAGATTTGTAATATTCATTTGGGTGTGTGCTGATAAGATGGGAGTGGTTTTAGGAGACAGTCTATGATGACTTGTCTCCAAGAGGGCCATCAGCTAGCCCTTCATTCCTATACTCACCTGCCATTCCACCATCTAAAGGTGAAATTCATTCCTCCCTCAATTCTTTGAACCTAGTTAGCTTTAGTGACATTTGACCAACAAAAGGAAGTAGAAGTGACATTCTGGAACTAACAAGGAGGTTAGTTCTTTGAAGTCTTGCAGCTTCTTCCCAGGTCTCTTGGAACACCTGTTTTTAGAACCATCACTCCAGGAAGAGTTGATACCTTGTAAGAAGTCCATGGAAGAAATGGTAAGAAAACCACTGTGTTGTGTAAGTCCCTAGCCACATGAAGAAGCTCAGAACACTAAGAAAACACAATGAGACTTAGGAAAGGAGGCAGAGAAAACAAAGAGCATGGAGACTTGGATGAAGACACCATCTTGGAAGTGGCTTCTTCAGACCAAGTCTTAACTGAGACTCTGTAAGACATGAAACCATAAAACACTAAGAAAAAAAAATCATAAGAGAAAAGCTCATTGACATTGGTCTTAGCAATGATTTTTTGGATATGATATCAAAAGCACAGACAATAAAAGCAACAATAGACAAGTGAGACTACATCAAAGTTAAGATTTTCTGTACAGGAAAAGAAGCAACACAATGAAAGGACCACCTATGGAATAGGAGAAAATATTTATAAACCATATATCTAATAAGGGATAATATCCAGAGTATGTAAGAAATCCATACAACTCAGATGTAGAAGCAACCCAGTTTTTTAAAGGGCCAAAGGATCTAAACATATATTTTTCTTAAGAAGATATACCAGTGCCCAACTAGTATATGATAAGGTGCTCAACATCACCAATCATCAGGGAAATGCAAATCAAAAGTACAATGAGATGCCCTCACACCTCTCCAAATGGCTTTTATCAAACAGACAAGGGATAAATGTTGGGAGTGGTGTAGAGAAAAGCATTGTATGCTGTCGGTGGGAATATAAATAGATATAGTCATGATGGAAAAGAGTATGGAGGTTCCTTAAAAATAGAGCTTTCATATATTCCAGCAATGCCATTTCTGGGTATACATCCAAAGGCAACAAAATGAGTATCTTGAAGAGAAATCTGCTCTCCTATGTTCATTGCAGCATTATTCATAATAGTCAAGATACAGAAACAACCGAAGTGTCCATCAGTGGATGAATGGATAGAGGAAACCACACACACACACACACACACACACACACACACACAGAGTAATATTATTCAGCCATAAAAAAGAAGGAAATCTTGCAATTTGTGACAACATGAATGAAATCCAAAGTCATTATGCTCTGCGAAATAAGCCATACACAGAAAGACAAATAGTGTATGATACCATTTATATGTGGAATCTAAAAAAGTCAGAAGAGGGGCCCCTGGCTGGCTTAGTCACTTAAGCGTCTGACTCTTGATTTGGACTCAGGTCATGATCTCAGAGTTGTGGAATTGAGCCTCACATCAGGCTCCGTGCTCAGCAATGAGTCTGCTTGAGATTCTCTCTCTCCCTCTCTCTCTGCCCCTCCTTTCACCCTGCCCACACACAGGGTGTCTCTCTCTAAAATAATAAATAAATAAATCTTTTAAAAAATTGAGAAATTAAAAAGTTAGAGGAAGGACAGAGTAGATTGGTTGCTAGGGGTTAGGGGAAATAGGGAGACATTGGTCAAAGGGTACAAACTTTTAGTTATGAGATGAATACATTTGTGGTATCTAATGTATAACATAGTAACTCTGGTTGGTGAAAGTCTGTTGTAGATCTGAAAGTGGCCAAGAAAATAGATCTGAAGTATTTTTACCACACCCATGTGCACACGTGCGCGCACACACACACGCACAACTATGTGAGGTGATAGATTATTAGCTTGATGGTGGTAATCATTTTACAGTGTATACATATCAAATCATGTTATACACTTTAAATATATACAGTTTTTATTTATCGGTTGTACCTCATTTAAACGGGAAAAAAACATATTTAGACAATTTGATTTTTTTAATTTTAAAGAAGAAACAAACCACTCAACAAAACTCTTCCCAAATTCCTGATCCACAAAGTTATTAGCAAAATAAAATGGTTGTTTTCAGCCACTGTGGGGGAGGTTTTTATGCAGCAATAGGTAATTGAGCACCATCTTAGCTTTTTGAGGTTGGCACAATGGAGGCAGTGTTGCTGGGACCTCTCCCTTGGTGTCTGGTGTGGGAAACAAAACAGGCATAGGTACCCACTTGAGACAGTCTAGCTTTTCTCCTGTTCTTAGGACTGGCTTGGGAGCTATCTCTTTGTTATGTAAATAGATTTTAATATACTGGGTGGTAGAATGTAAAATAGTTAAGAACAAGGCTGTAGCGTCTTAAAAATGTAGCTTTACAATTTGGTTTGGCCACTTATTAGCTGTGTGACCTTGAACAAACTGCCTCCATTTCACAGCTTCTATTCCCTTGTTTGTAAAATGGGATAATACTCACCTCTCAGGGTTTTGTAAAATGTAAATGAGCCAGAAAAGGTATAAATAAAGAGTAGGTCTTCTTCTACCTATGGGCCCAGCCCTGTGCAGGAGCTCTTCACCTGTGGACTCAATGACTTAGATGTCTGGAAATACATCATTGAGACCTCCTGAAAGACTATTCAGAATTGTGTCTGAAACTCCATGCATTTGCATAGTTCTGTGAAGTGGCTCAAAGTCTCCTTTAGCCTTATAAGAAAATCCATAATGACCTGAATGTTAACAACCAGTGGAGTAATTAGAGGTGTCCAGGTAACTCTGGGATCTCTTTGTCAGAGCTACTATGAATCCCAGAGAGCCCCTGTTCATGAAACTGGCTAGCTCTGAAGAAAGAGAAAATATTTTAACACTGATCGAAATTCAAATTGTATGTTCTTTATGCTCACATATGGATTCTAAACATTTCAAAGAGCCATGTCAGTCCAATGGAGAATGTATCTATCTTTCCTCCAAAGCACTGCATTTCTCAGCAGCCAAGAAGGACTGTCACCAATATTTTATTACTTCTCCCACTGCTTAAAAGGAAACCCTTATGGGAAAGAGAAGTGTATGTTGGGGGGTGGGGCATAGAACATAGTGGTAGAATCTAAAAATCAAGGTATCTAATTCACTTAACTTATCTTGGTGACATAAAATATCTTAAAAATAATATTTGGAGTTTCCTTTGCTGATAATGTTTACCTCCATACCTTCATTCTTTGACTAAGAAGTGCTACTTTGGAGTCATCCTTGCTTTGGTCTAAAAGGAAGAGAGTGGCTATGAGGGCAATCTGACGGTGACATCTGTAGTCCCATTGATCGCCAGAGTTGATGCGGCTGATTTGGCTGGCTAGGCAGGTGTTCCATTCCTCCCTCACCGCTCCCTGTGCATCCTTTCCCAAGCTGTGCTCTCATCCTTGGTGGGTGAGGATGACCTCCCGCAATAGAGGAGGCCCATTCTTTGGTCAAGGGTCTATGTATATCTCTGCTTCCCTGCTAGAACCTCCAAACAAGCTCTCAAGGTCCACTTGTAGAAAAACATAGGATAATCAAGCTTCTGAGACTCCAGATACATCCAAATGAGGCATGGCATATGGCAGTCTGCCTTTCTTTAAAAAATAGAATAGAATAGAATAGAATAGAATAGAATAGAATAGAATAGAATAAAACAAGAGTCATTTTTTAAAATTGAGGGATTATGAGGTTGTTTCAAAGATCTCAAGTGGCTTTGGAGTTTTAGAATGGAATTATTCTACATAGATGCTAATACAGTACAGTTATATCTGAGGAGAGTGGAAGGTTTTTTTTTCTAGGTTTATATGTTACTAGAAAGAATGATGTCATTACAACTTGCAGTACTTTTTCCAGATGCTCGAAGAGAAGCATTCTTAAAACCAGGTTTTAGTGTGTCCACCACCATTATTTACGAAGCAGGCTCTCAGGATAGAGTTTATATTTATTGAGTGTTTATTATGTGCCAACCCTCTACTAAGCCTTTTACACATGTTAAGTCCCTATTTCATCAATAAAAAAAGTCAAGTTCAAAGATGTTTGCCAGCCTAGATGGTAAGGGGCAGAGTGGGTATTTGAACTCAGATCTAATTGACTCGAGTCATTGCTCTCAACCTCCATGGGGATATACAGAAGAAAGAGGCCCCTCTTTAAAAAAGGCAGACTCATGCAAAGAACAGTATGCAAGCATGAATTCATACAGTGCTCACAGTGTACATGAGCACTCAAGAGACAGGAAATGGGCTGATTAGTACCAGATGGGACTCATAAGAGACAGTATCATGTGTAACCCTGCAGGGGGTGGACGCCAGAGTTTCTGCCTGAATGCACACCCTCGCTTCTTACTGCTTTGCCCTGCACTGAAATGCTTCTTCTTTGGGAAGCATTTTCCCAAAGCAGTTTTCAGGTAGGGATGAGGGTAGTGTTTCTCTTCTGCTCAGGCAAAACAGGAAGGGATGGCTCCTTGTATTCTCACGAATTTCCTATGATCTCCAGATGGGCCTATCTGACAGATGACCATTCTTAAGAGATATGAACTGGGAAATATCAGGTTGCAAGAATCCTATTATGACAACCTGTAACAACCTTTCACTTCAGCAGTCTAAAAAGAAAGGCTTCTGATGACTACAGTCATAATGATGACTGCCATTTGTTGACCTCGATATCAAGCTGTTTATGTGCCTTACATGCATCTGCAGCAGTCACAAGAGGTGGCCACTGGTATCCCCATTTGACAGATGTGTACACTGAAGCCCACGAGGTTAAGTGGCTGCTAACCCAAGGTCACATGCTAGAAAGTGGCAGAGCGAAATTGGAAGCCAACTCACTTTAATTTGTAGAGCCACAGGCTTGAGCACAAGTTGCCATATCATGCGTACTTCCTAAGTGTTGTGGAACTAGTAATTTCTCTTTTCTGGTGAAATTACAAGGCAGGATGACCACTTTGGAAAATGGATAGGACCCACAGGCCTGTTTACCACTAAATTTCACCAGTTCCCATTTTTAGCATTGCTTCAAATATACAGACAAATAAGTCCCTAAAATATGCATTGTTTTCTCTTGGAGGATGATGTGTGAAGGAGTTATTTAGTGGAATTGGAGAAGTCCTAGGTATTAACATGGGCCAGTTGGTCTTGGTTTTACATGTTTATAACATAAAGGGCTGTCACTGATGCTGAAGCAGCGGTCTGACACCAGCATTCTACGTCATCCCTCAAAGAAAAAAGGAAGAACAGGAGAAGTGAAGCTCTCACCACCTTCACCTCTGCTCCCATCCCTTACGTGTCTTCCCACTGGCATTCCTCCAGGACATTTGCAAAAGGAATCTTGGCCCAGATCTTGGTATATTCCATCTATCAGCCACTCACTGAAGAAATATTTCTGTGCCTAGCACTAGGCCATGCATTTTGGGACACATGACAAAATATTTACATGCTTTTCATGAATTTTCCACTTAATAGAATTAAATCCTCGCATCAGCCTTTAAAGTAGTGACTATTGTGCAACCCCTTTTACAGAGGAGGAAAATGAGGCACAGAGAAGCTAAATAATAACTTCAGGGTGACAACCTAGTAAGTGACAGACCTAGAATAGAAACTGAGTCTGTGTGCCTTCATCACTCCTACCAGCTACATCTGTGCCTCAGCACGTGTCCTTCACATACCTGAATGTATTTAGGTAACACTACTCCATAAGAATGTGACTCCAAGATAAGGACAACGAGACTCAGGTCACCCAGTGACAGTGTCCTCACCCCAGGTGGGTCTCACATAAAAGCCCTTCTCATGCAGAATGCTCCCTGTCTTGGACATTAGTGGGTATCTCTGAGCTCTGTGCAAATTGTGCCCTTTGCTGTCCCCAACCAAACTAGGCTTGCTTTCCCCGGAGAGTGTGGAGGGTGGTCAGTCTGCCTGGTGGCTCCTCACCTGAGGAGCAGTTGAACAGGAGTGGTTCACGTTATAATTTGACTTTAAATCTGAGGGTGATATACATGTTCACTCATTCCTCTGAAAGTCTAAGAAGTACCAGGCTGGGTCATCATGGATTCCCCTCAGTTTTCAACATGGCAAAAATATCAATACTGTTCAAGACTCCAAATAAATGACTGAAGACAAATGTATTTACTTGAGTTTTTGCAACACAGAATCAAAAAAGCATTTGGAAAACTCCAGAGTTGATAGCATATCATCAATCTTAACCTCTTTGAGACAAAACTCATAACATTTTATTAGATGCTCCCAGTCAGGAACCATGCCTGGTTTCCATCATGTACAGGACCCAAGATAGTGCTTATAACTGAATGCTATTTATTATCATCACTCTTTTGTGTTTCTATCAACATCAATATAATTATGTCTATTCTTCAGGGCTAGGCCTCCGACATCAACCAGAGCTGACTCTAAGGAGATTGGACGAACATTATAAAGATACTCTTCAGTAGAGCTTAGTGAAAGCAATTTCTGGGATTTAATGCAAGGACCAGAACTTTCCACCTAACACTTTTGATGATGAGAACTGAATAATGTGCCATAAAGAGACATTGTATAAAGCTAATGCAGAGGATTGCACTGGATGCCCTCTAAAATTTCTTCCGACTCCTAGAGCCTCTGCTTTGTTTCCCATTTCACCTAAAATGTGTCTTCTCTTTGGTATTTCCCACACTGACAATGCTTTGTTGAAATGCCCCATGACTTAACCACATTTGACAGCTCCGCTTTAAAAATTGGATCTAAATGAGCCAGTTGCTTATAGCAAATACTGTCATTTTACATAATTGGGGTTAATGGGAAATGATGACTTGGTGTGACATCGTTAATCAGCATGACAGAGTACTCTGGTCCTTAGAAAACACATTATTTGAAAACTTTCCCGATACTCTTGACTCCAGCAAAAGACTACACCCTGCCCTAAGTAGATCTCATATGTTTCTCCTTAATATTTCCTAAATATTCTCTCTTAAGTGACATTTGTCTGCATCCTTTTTGTCTGACAATTATAAGCTCCCATTTCTTCTGTAAGCTGGGCATTGGAGACCAATGAAAAAATATTTAAAAAGCAAAATAAAAGGAAATATGACCCATTTGAAATAATCAGGGCTCATGGGGGAAACATTTGCTTAGAAGGTATGGCCATGATATGTGTACGTCTTGTACATTCAGTACCATTTTGTAAAACGTGCCTAGAGAGCAGGTGTTCTATTTCACTGGTCCCAGCCAGTATTTGCTATATTAACCATTCCACATTGCACATTCACGGGCAATTAACCAGAGTCTTACAATGTCTGCTGATTATCTAGGAAGAAGGAAAGAACCAAGAGCAATATTAGGCCCCGAGTAAACATTCAACAAAACTATCAATTGATTGCTTAATTGGACTGGAAACTGCTTTCATTCCCTCTAGAAATGAGAATACAGGCTAGCACAATGGGCCAGTGAAGACTAAACATTACTAACACTGAAATTCACTTTATATGGCTTTCATGAGGGCTTCCATACCTGCTAGAGATGAGCTTAGGCAAGACACTGTCTGGCTTAGTCAGTATTAAATTGTCAAACCCTCAAGTATAGGTTTGGATGCGTTACTGTTTCTCGGTGTGCATGCGTATGTATATGCATGTGTGTTATCATCACCAAGGCTTTAATTTTGTTATTTGGAGTCTAGGACATCCAGAATGATTGCAAAGTGCCAAGAATGAGAAAGGGGAAAGGTGCGTACGAGGTTGAAGTAGAGAATGTCTGCTTATTTCTAATTCTGAGTCTCGGCACATATTGCCCACCCGCTCCCCCTTTCATGCCCTTTCTGTGCCAGTCTGTGCACATGAAAATTGCTAAGATCCATCTAAAAACCTTTTACCTCGCAAGAGCTAACATCCACTGAGTGCTTACTGTGTGCCAGGCTTTACGTGTATTATTCTGTTTGATCTTCAAAATAGCGTTTGATGGATGCACCCACATCTGTATCACAGAAGAGTACATGCGACATAAAGAGGTGGCAGAGTCGCATTTGAACCCATGACTCTGGTTCTGAAACCTGTGCCCCTCATTACTACAGAGCTTTACAGGACCTGCCCTGTCCCACTTGACCACACCTATACCACATCCCTTTAATACTATGCTAAAAACCACAAACCACAGTTATGCACACATGACTTTGAAAATACCTTTTACTTATTTTGTGTTAGTAAATATTGGCTTCCCAGATAAATATTAAGGCCTTCCAGCACAGAAACTTGGCTTTCTGTCTTCTCTGTAACATAATTAGATTGTGTGGTGGACAATAGAACCACACTGCCCACATTCAATCCTAGACCCACAACTCACTACTAGTATGGCCTTGGGCATCTTCCTGTGCCATATTTCCCCATCTCCAAAATGGATAGCAAGAACAGACCTACTTTATAGGTAGGTATTTTCCTGGAGGATTAAATGTGCTGATACATGTAAAGACTACAGAATGAGATAATGGTAAGCTCATAATGGTTGTTAGCTATTTTCCCTTATCTAAACACAAATACAGTGCTGAGCACCCAGCAAGTGTTTAGTTGTTGCCTGCCAAATAATTGAGGGACCATAGAAATAAATGATGGGTTTTATCTCAAGGTGTAGGATCATTTTTTATTTGGGTCAGCTTAGGCTACCCATCACATACTGGCACCTGGCTCAGTGCCTGGCAAATAGTGCTCAATAAGTAAGTGTTGAAGGAATCACTTAATGAATCAACCACTTAATGAATCAACCTGCCAATCAGCCAGTTTTCTCACCAACCAACCAGTCATATCATTCAGCAGAGTTTGTTTTTAATGAAGACTTCATCCTTACATAGTAGCTCTTCAGTGCCTACTAGTTCACTTATTTTTCAGCATTGTGACCATGCCCTGATTAATAGAAATTTCGTCACACTGAAGCAGACATTATCTGTCATCTATGGCCCATGTACAGTTGCCCTTCTTATACCCGTGAATGAAAATAGGGAGTTGGTGACCAGTGCATTTTAAAAATTAAACATTAGCCAGCTGAAAATATGGCTGAGTGTAAGGGATGTTGGATATATAATTTCTGTGTAAGTACTATTTGGTATTTAAAGTTAGGCTTTTTTCTGGGGCAATATAAAGAAGACAAATGTCTACAAAACTCTGGTGGTATTACTCTGTAGAACTTTATTAAATGTTAGCACAGTGCTCCCAAGGTTGCTTTGCTTGTCTGTAAAAACTTCCAAAACTACATGATTTATTTTCAAATTATGTGAATTATGTAAAGTATAACATCCATGGTAGTGACAAACCTTACTGGATATGTTAATCCTGAATCTGATGAGATGGAGCAAATATTTCCATTCGGTGCACAGTAATGATGTCGATCATTCAGTTCGCCATGTTTCTTGTGAGTTTACAGGATCAGAGGGACATTCTACTGGGAAGATTTTTATCACTGTAAATAGAATTAGACATATCTCAGAGGCAAAGATTCAGAAACAGCAGTTTGCCTTATTAGTCTTTGCAGGAAATTGGTTTCAAAGACCATGGTTGCCTATGTAATGAGTTGGCTTTGCTGGGAAACTTTAGTTTCAACAGCTAACATAGTTTCTTCATTGTTTTGCTATTAATTGGCTAAGGATGTAGTTTAACTGAGATCAAAGTATTCAAGATGCAAAATATAGTTAAAGGAGGAAGATGTCTAACTTCCTCTAGTGCATAACTCCATTTCTTCCTAGCCAATGGGAATAACAAAGGCAGAAATCAGAAGTGTGTACTTGCTGCCTGATTTGAGCAGAAAGAGGAGACCAAAGAACCTCTTTGGGTTATTAGATGAACATTACAGAGTCTGACGAATGTGTACACGAACACAATGGTGCAGATTTGGGAAGTTTGTATGATGCAGAGTGAGAAAGCATTTTTGAATAAGGGGACCCCTCTGTAAGCTACCTGAAGTGAGAGTTGAAAATAATTTTCCCCAGATGGTTATATATTCACTGAATACTTTTCTGCCCATTTTTCTTTGAGATTTGAAGACTTGATAAGAGTTAAAGTCATTAATTACATTTAGGGATTAGGGTTAATGGTATGTGTGTGTGTGTGTGTGTGTGTGTGTGTGTGTGTGTGTGTGTATTACTGGATCATTCTGCATATTTGAGTGGGTAAAGAAACAGTAATCACATCCTGGAGCTAGAAGAGCTCTAAATCCACTAGCACCCGTTTCTGCTTGGTCCCCTCAACAACCCTTCCAGAATTAGATCTTTCCTCTTTCATACTTCTGACATTACTTGGAAATCACAAACCAATTACTATAGCTATGAAAAGTAACACAGACCTACTTTGTCAGTCTCTGGACAGGGTTTCTTTAAAAGTTTAGCTTCTAAATCAAATGTATAACCTATATGAGTCAAGGTCTTCACAGTGCGTTAGGTTTGGACATGGGGAGTAAATTGGTTGGAATGTTCATTCAAGTAATGCAGGGCAGGATCGTATCTTCAGCTTCTAGCAAAATGCCTGGATTGTAGTTCAAAGGCTATAAATTTAGTCAAATGAATTAATATTTTATGAAAGAATGAATAAGTAAAATGTTCAAATCTGATTTTTTTTAATGACTAAAAATAGTAGTTAAGGCTAACATTTGCTGAACATATACTGTGTTCTGGGCTCTGTGCTAAGAGCTTTACCTGCATCATCTCCCAGGTAGGTTTGTTAAGCTCTTGGCCACTTGTGACCTGGAACTCCTTAGTAGTAAGGTCACAAGTGCCATAGGACAGAAGGAAGAGACACAGGGGAAAAGGGACTGAAGTGAGAGAGTTGGAGGATGAGTGAGAAGTAGCAAAGTAAAACCATCATAACTCACAAATAGCAATCTCTCGTCTCTCCTGAGAGACATCCATATTTACTCAGCACTTTACTGGAAATTCCCAATGGCTTAGCAGACCCATGGAAACAGAATCACTGATTCAGATGTGTGATTCTGTCAGTCAGTCACTAAGGCTCATTTCTTTAACTCACTTGACAAAAGAATGTATTCAGTGTTTTCCCTATGCCAGACATGGTACTGGGATTCACTAGTAAACCAGACGGACTCAGCTTCTGCCTGTATGCCTGTCCTTGCAGAATTTCTAATTTGTTAGAGGTGATTCACCCAACAAAATAAAGTTTGTAAATTATTCAGTAACTGTGAAGCCACCACAGTAATCAAGGTAGTGTGCGATTGGTGCCGGCATAGGCACATAGGTCAGTGGAACAGAACAGAGAGTCTGTAAGTAGATCCACACAAATATGGCCAATTTTTAAAAAATAAACTGTTTATTTGGGGATAATTTTAGATTTACAGAAAAGTTCCAAAGATAATACAGAATTCCTATATACCCTTCTTCCAGTTTCCCTCCTGTTAACTTAATCTTACATTTCCATGGTACATTTTGCAAAAATAAGAAATTACCATCGGCACATGCTATTAACTGAATTCTAGACTTCATTAGATTTTTTCACAATTTTTCCACTCATATCCTTTTTGTGTCCCAGGATGCCACATTACAATTGGCTAGTTCATTTTTGCCAAAGGGACAAGGGGCAGTTAAATGGAAAAACATAGTCTGTTCAACAACAGTGGTTCATATAAGCCATTGGAGGTTTATATAAAAGAATAAAGTTCAACCTCAGCCTTACACTGTATATAAAACATTTAAAATGAACCATAGATCCATCTACATAGATACAAATATAAAATGTAGAACTACGAAACTTTCAGAAGAAAACATTGGAGAAAATCTTCATGACATAGGGTTAGGCAAAGAGATCTTAGAAAAAACACCAGAAGCAGTATCCCTAAAAGAAGACGTTTTTGGAGTTCATCAAAAGTAGAAAATTTTATTTGCAGAAGATGCTGTTAAAAGAATGAAAGGATAAGACACAAACTGAGAGAAAATAGTTGCCAATAATACAGTAAAAAACAAAACAAAACTTAGTTCGGAATATGTAAAGAAATCTCAAAATTCAACAGTAAGAAAACCACCTATCCAATTAAAAAGCAAGCAAAAGACTTGATCATACACTTTAGGAAAGAGAATATAAAGATGGCCAATAAGCACATGAAAAGATGTTGAACATTATTAGCCATTAGGAAAATGCAGATTAATGCCACTGTGAAATGTCCCTGCACACCTATTAGCATGCTAAAATGAGAGACACTGACAGTACCAAGTGCTGATGAGGATGTGAAGCAACCTGGAACTTTTATGCCTTTCTGATGGTAATGAAAAATAAGATAGCCACTCTGAAAACAGTCTGACGTCTTATTACAAAGCTAAAAATATACCTCTCATATGATCCAGCAACCCCAGTCCTGGGTATTTATAACACAGCAGGAATTGGTGAACTGTGGCCAGCCAACCAAGTCCTGCACACTGCTTACTTTTGTAAATAAAGTTTTATTGCAACACAGCCACACTACTTCTTTACATACTATCTGTGCCTGCTTTCACACTAGCTGCTATAGAGACTACGTGACACACAAAGCTAAAATATTTGCTATCTGATCCTATTACAGGAAAAGGTAACCATCACCTCCTCTAGAGAAGTAAAAATGTATGTCCATGGAAAAACCTGCACACACCTGTTTTTATAGCAGCTCTATTCATAATCTCCAAAAACTTGAAACTACCCAAATGCCCTTCAACAGATAAATGGGTAAACAGATTGTGGTACGTCCATACAATGGAAGTATTGAAAAGGAACAGTATTTAAAAGGAGCAAGCTATTAACATAGGCAACAACTTAGAGACTCTCAAAGGCATTATGCTGAGTGAAATAGACTAGTTTTAAAAGGTTACTACAGTCTGATTCCAACTATATGACATTTTTGAAGACAAAATTCCGGTAATGGAGCACAGCTCAGTGGTCATCTTGGATTATGAGTGGCAGGTGGATGTGATTAGAAAGGGAAAGCATGTGGAAGTTTTGGGAGGGTGATATGATTATTCTATGCCTTAATGGTAGTGGTGGCTTCATGAATCTATGTATGTGTCCAAATTCATATAACTGTATACCAGAAATCAATTTCACTATCTGTTAATTTTAAAAGTAAAAAACCTAAAAAGTTAAATGTGAAGTTCCTGTCCAAGGCTACACAACTAATTGGGAGTAGACTTCAGATTCTGACCCAAGCCTGTGTCACTCCATTACCTTTTAACCCAGTGCACTCAGAAGGGCTTTCATGTGACTAGTGTCACATTCTGGACAATCTATGGTGCTGTGTTGAAACTTGGATGACTCTTGTTCCCTTGGACTTGGGTACCTACTAAGAATTATACCTGGGGCTGAAGCCTATTCTCCAGGGTCATGAGATATCTGGTTCCCTCAAGCCATTCCTTTTAGTGGCTTTGGGCAGAGACCTAAGTACCCATACCCTTAGCTCCCCAAACAGTGGCCAGGCTACTATCAACACGATCATCACCCTAGTCCTCAGCATATCTTACATTTTTTAATCCTATAAAATTTTCAGACAACTTTCATTTTACATGAACTTCACAACTACCCAGGTAAAGAGATGGGTCAGCCAGGAATTTTTTTATCCATGTTTTATCACTGAGAAAATGGAGGCTTAGCCAGAAGAAAGAATTTCCCCAAAGTTACAAGGTAATATGCGACTGAGGCAAATTTAGAAGCTAAGAAGTTGGACTGCTCACACACACTACTTTTTCCACTACCTAGCCTCTTATACAGATAATTCTTGGCCTTTGCTGAAAACTTTTCTGGCTCAGATTGTTAAAATGTATGATGAAGACTTACTGGCAAAGCTGTTGTGTGAAACGTAGCTTGGAAAGAAACCTCTTTGATAAACAGGTGTTTTTCTGAGTGTATCAGTCCTGCTGCCTGTTCTTTGAACTCTACTGAGGCCAGAGTTTGTGAGCTTTACCCTTCAACTGAAGTCAGTTTGGAGCTTTGTCATCTGAAGCCGAACCCCATCTTACTTCCTCGATTCTCCACTTAAGCAGACATAGACCACAGCAAATAAACTTTCTGTGTCTCATCATTCTTGAAGAGGAAAGTTAGGTCATCTGAATAAATGTCATGCCTGATGTGTCTTTTGATAAAAACGTCTTTCCAAATTCTTACTTAGATACAGGCAGCATGTTAGGCCACACGATTATTAACCTTGACTTAACAGCGTTGTTAGCCACCGCATCCCAAATGTGTCTTTGGAACAGGCTTTCCTAAAACATTCAAATCTTGAATGAGAAAGTAGATCTTTCTCACTTACTGAGCAGCAGACATTCAAAGGAAAGGTTAAAAAAAATGGAGGCGAAAAGAAGTATTTGGCTGTTTTCTAAACCAACATAAATGCTTTTTTACTCTGAAGAGGACTTAAGACCCCAGAGACAGAATCCTAGTTTAACTAATCCCTGGCTAACTAGGTAGATGAGATGACAAATCCAGGAAAATGTCCTTCATTCCCATTCCTTCCACTCTCAACTTACCTTCTCTCCATTGCGCATGCCACCAAGAAGGAGGATCAGATCTAAGGGGAATGGTGCTGGGAGAGTACATTGTGTGCATTTGAGAAAGCAGGTCTGCTCTAAAGAGAGCTTGGCACAATCAGGTGCTGTGGGCTTTGTGAGCCAGACTGTAATTCTGCAGGCTTTCTGCTGCCTCGAAAGTGCTAAACGTTTGCAGCTTTCCCCGGGCAGGTGATTCAGCACCTTCTACACCATGGGCCAGGTTGGACTGAAATTTCACTCTTGTGTAACCAGATTACTGTTGCTAAGTCAAAAGGACACATGGATGCCGTGTGTACATATTATGATGGGCCTGAGTTCTTTACCAGGATGTTTATTTTTTCACATGTGCACAATTTTCCTACTCAGCCATCTTTCTGGGATGACTGTGTTTCTGAAAGATATTGGTTCATTATTTCTGACTCTTGTGACATTCATTCCTATTACTCACCCTTAAGGACTTGTTTCCAGTCATTGCTGGAGGTGGAACCAGAGAAGAATAACACACACAAAATGATTTCTGGTTTTAATTTTAATGGCAACTGCAGTCTCTTTCCCTATTCAATTATTTTTCTTGGAAATAATTCCTGAATGCCTAGTTTCAGGGAGAAACTGTCACCAAATAAACATATCAAGTTTGTATTAATGTAATGGGATGGCATTTAGTACTATCAAATCTTGTTACTATGACTTACAATGATGAATAAGAGAAGGAGTACAAATCCACTAACTGTTGTAAATTACATGGAGGAAGATACGTGATTTTGTATAAATACACGAAATCGGGTCTGTGCATATATAAACACCCACACAGGGCATGCTATGGGAAAAATGAGATCTCTTACATGTGCCCATTCACTCAGTCAACCAACGTAAGAGCCCTGTCTGATTAAGATGATTCCATGTGGTTGGACCTGGCAGGGAAGCAGCTGCAAGTTGTGGAAAGTTAGCCAATCCCATAAGATGTGAAGTGCTGTTCCTCCTCACAATAAGCACTTTCTGGAGCATCCATTATGTATGAGACATTCAGAATACAGCAGTGGGAAGGCCAGTGCTCTGCTCTCCTGGAAGTTATTGCTAATGCAGGACATTCATTAAACAAAGAAGATAATTACAAATGATGATCACTGCTATGAAGGAAATTAGGAGAGAGACATGACCAAGAATAATGAGGGAAGAAGAATATTGGGGAGAGAGGCGGCGTTAGGTAGGGTTAGGTTAGGTAGGAGGTGACATTTAAGATGAAATGAAGGAAGAAGAGGAGCCAGCCATGAGAGGAGTCCAGGGAAGAGTTTTTCCAGGCACAGAGACCAGCAAGGACAAAGGTGAAGGTCGCCTTGGAGGCACTGAAAAGGGTTCAGGTTGTAGGGAATATGGAGAAACGAGAGGGGGCAGGTATCGCATGAGATTGGAGTCCCACAGGGATGTGTAGACTTTGGTGAAAAGTTGGTCTATCATAAATGCAATGAGAAGGGTTTCAAGCAGGGCTGATCTGTGATCTGATTGCCCCTTGTGCCAGCTGACAAGAGGAGAGAGAAAGCAGGAAGCTATTAGGGGACAGCTGTTGTAGTCCTGGCCACAGACAGTGGATGGCGGTGTGTAGAACCAGACGACGTGGAGAACAGCAGACAGATACATCATGTGGAAGACCAAAGGGTCTGCATATGTATTGTGTGAAGATGAGGGAAAGGGAAGAAACGACGATGGCTCTTGAGTCTACTGTGGCCATTTAGATTAATTTCAGCTGAGGCAATGCTGAAGGCTTCCCCGAGGAAGTTACATAAGTTACCGTAAGGTGAGCACCTTGACTTTTTCCTTACAAGCAAAAGTGATCTGGCAGGTGGCCATCATATAGGACTTAAGAGGCCAAAGTCACAGTTTAGCTGTGTGATCTCAGGCTAGACAGTGCTCCTCTGAGTCTCTGATCCACCTCACCTGAGCTCCAAGATCTTATAACTCTTGAAGATACTGAGTTTTTCACTGGGGCAGATTGTACCTTCTAATTACCATACCCTGCGTGGAGGTGGTCATGTGGCAATAAGAAGAATGAGGAAGAACTGAACAGTTGGTGCAATATGCCCCTCACACTACCTGTAATCCCAGGGAATCTCCTGATTGGTGTCTTTTTCTATAGTTTATCTATACCATAATGTCAGCATAGAACTGGCAAAGTGCAAGAGAGGGAAGGGGCACCCTAAAGACCCACCGCCAGAGGGCAGCATGGGGCTGTGCACACCCTGGCCAGGCCCGCCTGAGGGACCACGCAGACCTACTTGGTTTTAAAGAAAAGTAGCGCTGGGATCAGGAATCACTGCTGCTGAAGCAAACCAGGAAAGGAAATGTTCCTTGTAGCAATGGTACCAAGGAGAGCATGACAGTGTCACTGTTGCAAACGATGGCAAACTCTAAATGCAACTGCAGCTTCCACAGCCCCAACAGCAGATAAAAAATATTTATTTTTTAGCTACCATGTATGGGGTGCTATGTGCATGGCACTGATAAAAGTTTTAAACATTATCTCATTTAAGCTATACATCAACCCTACAAACTATACACTGATCTTTTTTTTTTTTTTTTTTTAAGTAGGCTCCACACCCAGCAGGGAGCCCAACCCAAGCCTTGATCTCATGACCCATCCTGGGATTAAGACCTGAGCGGAAATCAAGAGTGGGATGCTTAACTGCCTGAACCACCCAGTGCCCCTATGCTGGTTTTTGTCCTTATTTTGCAGACGAGAAAGCTGAGTAAGATACGAAGATCACTGGGAGAGGCACTTCTGTGTGACTACAAAAGTCTGTTTAACTAGAAACATCTCCTCAAGGCTGCTAACCATCGACTTATTTTCCCAGCATTATGTTAGACGCCTGGGGATAGGAATGAAGTATTATATAGGACTTGGCTCTTGCCCTTGAAGTAAAAACACTTTCAGCGTGTAGACAACAAATTAAACAACTAAAGAAAAGTACAAACAATTTTATATAATCCAGGCTTTGACAGCTTGCTTAAAGTCTTGTCTTCACAGCTATGTCTCACCAATGTCAAGGGTTCTACACCCATACCACACAACTGTTAGAAGCAGAGTCACTTCAAATTGAAAAGGATAGTTGAGACACAGTGAGGTGCAGCCATATGTTCTTTCATTCAATCATTCATTTCTTCTCCAAATATTTTGTGAGTATCTCTGATTATGACAGACCCTAGGTATTACACTGAAACGTACCTGGTCCCTGCCCTAGGAGATGATGATCTAGTTTGTGGTGGTGAAAAATAAACAGTACCAAGTAAACCAACAAAAAAAATGTGGGATTACAATGATACAAAGGATACATTGGTGAGCTATTATTCCTGGTGATCCCAGCTCTCCATGCAACAATTTCTTGACCTTGATTCCTATGACCGCCTTCTCCATTCCAACCACATGGCAACCCTGCCTCAAGCAGGTCTTCTCTTCTGTGATACTGACCTTTCTAAATCCCTCTGCACTCACAATCTCATGGGCATGTGTCTCTCACCCTCCCTTGGATCCTGGTCAGCCTCCGCTATGCCCTCAGACTGTATCCCCCTACTGACCTCTCTTGCCCAATATGTACTCCATGGAAGGTCAGTTCAGTGATGCCCTTGTTCCTGCTCTAAAATCCTCCTGATCTTCCTCAGGATCTTTCTCCATCTGTGCCCATCCATCTTCTGCTCTCCAGGAATAATAAGGAGTCTCTTGCCCCTATAGTGTGCATTGTACTCGAGATGAATCTCATAGAGGCAGTTCGTGCCTGCTTACAGGGATGCAGTCCCTTCTTTCTTCCACATCAATGTATTGACCACTTGCTATTTTTCTAGCATTGCAGTTGTCACAGAGACACCACAGAGCAGTCTAGGATCAGGGAGGAGCTGTTCAGGTAGACTGAAGCATTATGGAAGAGATCTTTGTACAAGATGAGACCAGAGAGGTGGGGCCCCTACCGTGCATGGCCTCAAGGTCATGTTAACATTTTGAACTTACTTTAAGAAGAAGGAAACAAAGGAGAGATTCTGGGCAGAATGTGACATGATTTGATTTGTAGTCTCCAAAAGACAACTCTTGCTGCTATGTGACGGGTGGGGGGTGGGCGGTAAGAGGGGGTCAAAGCAGGACTGGAAAGAGAAGCTAGAAACTGGTGCCCTGACCTGGGTGAGAGGTGATGGTTTCCTGTGGATGAAAGCTTTGCTAGTTGACTGCTGAGTTCCCTTCAACCTCTGCAGCCCATGGACTCAGTGATTCCTCACACATGCCTCCAGGCTCTGGCCCCAATCTCCTTCCCTAATTTATCTCATGCAGAGAACCTTGCCTCCCCCTCCCCCATACTGTGTGGTGTGCTGTAGATGAAATGAACCACTCAGTTCCCTGAACACTCTGGCACATTCCCCGCTCCAGGCCTTGGTCAAGCTGTTCTCGTAACCTGAATCTCCTTCCCGCTACCCTAGTCTGTTCCTATGTTCACCTCTTTTGTGTCTGATCACCACAGATTGAATCCAGTCCCCTTCACAGTTGATGTTTGTAACTGTATGATATCACTATTACAGTGTGACTTGCATTTCAGTTAGCTCATTCTTGCCGTCTCCTCAATTGTGAATCTTATAGGAGAGGGAACATATGTTATTAGTGTTTTATTCTCCTTTTCAAACCCACACTACCTTGCTCAGTGGGATATTTTAGTGGGTGTTAAATGTTCGTTGTATCAAACGAAAAAGTATTCAGTCAAATGAATCTAATGCAACTCAACCCAATTCAGTTCAGTTCAATTCAGTTCAGTCCAATGCTTTGTGTCGTAGTTATTGCCTTTCTAGGTGGAAACCCCTTAAACTCAGACACTTGAATTACACTTCTTTGTATGTCCTTCCTAGTTCAAACAGTAGGCACTCAATAAATGCTTATTGATTAGTTCATTTAAAATTAAAGACATTTCTTCCTTTTTAAGATTTTTATTTATTCAGGGGTGCCTGGATGGTTCAGTCAGTTAAGCATCTGCCTTTGGCTCAGGTCATGATCGCGGGGTCCTGGGATCAAGCCCTGTGTTGGGCTCCCTGCTCAGCGGGGAGCCTGCTTCTCCTTCTTCTGCTCCCCCTGCTTATGTTCTCTCACTGTCTGTCAAATAAATAAATAAAATCTTTTTAAAAGAAGATTTTTATTTATTCATTTGAGAGAGACAGGGCACGAGCGAGAGCAAAAGCAAATTGTGTGCTCAGCAGCCATTTTTAACTCCCGTCTTAGTGTGGAGTTGCTTGACATCATTTCTCTCTTTGATAGGACTCTAGATGCTCTCTGAGGAGGAGCTAACAGAAAAGAAAGGAAGCGGTTAATTCAGAGAGCATGCTGGCTTAATCCAGTTTGGAAAAATGAGACACAACCTCACATGTGGACTTTTCATTCCACTGTGAAGGGCAAGGGCAAGGGCAAGGGCAAGGGCAAGGGGGCATGTATCCTGCTTTCTTTGTTGAACTGTTCTTCACATCTAGCTCTTCGTCCTCACACATCCCCCTGAAAATTCTGGGCTTCGAGCTTGACCTCCACAGTATCAGTATTTCTAAGTGGGGAAAGATCTGTGCCTTAGATACACATACTTTTCAATTTCAACCAGTTCAGATTTTTCCAAACCTGTAGAGAGCCTATGGATAAAAATGGCCTAATTAAGAACGGAGTTTAAAACTTCTGAGCAGTATTTTCTGCTTGTTATTAGTAAAACTCCAAAGCAGAGGTGCCACTGTTTGGGATAAAGGAGACTTAATGTTAAGGTTTTTTTTTGTTGTGTTTTGTTTTGTTTTGTTTCATTTTACTGGTGATGAACCAAGGGAGGACTTGAAGTAATGCCTGACTCTTTGGTATTTGCATAGCATACACTTACACCTATTAGAAAACATGTGGTTCATTTAATTTTCCACTAAAATCAGTGGTTTTAATTATGGAGAAAATTAATGAAATCTAAAACTTGGAGAGGCTGTTGGTTTTGCCAGTAAAGGACCATGCTACATCCTGCAAAAAAAATTTTTTTTTAATTTTCTGTAATTAACTCATATGGAATTCATTCATTAGAGTACAGTCATGTATATAAGCAGAAAACCAGACTGCCGAGCTGGAGAGTTTCTAATAACTGGACTCAGAGAATAACTATTGAATAACAGAAAAATATTAAGCAAATATTTTTCTCAGTATAGTACCTCTCATGGCAGCTTTTCATAGCAACTCCATGAAAGGGACCTTATTTTAGAGCCAGTCCTACACTGAAACGAGATGATTCTCCTGAGAAGTTTTTCCATGGGCCCAAGTTTTAAGGGCAAGAATATCTGATCTCACGACTTCTCATGACTAAGTCAAGGAAACAGTCTTGAGAAAATGTGGTCTGTGGCCATGGCACTGGGTATTTAAAAAAAAACCAACAGGGAGTTTTTAGAAGTAGACAAAATCAAAATCTTCAGTGTACCATCGCGGATACATAGGCTATTGCCATCGTGGCAAGACCTCTTGAAGCCATCTGTTTAGCTGGGAGTCTTTCAAATAGGGACAAGGATTCTTCCCAGATACCTACCAACAGGTTACTAGTACATTGTAGTAGATTTTTAGGGGTCTGTGCCAAACCTATAATAATCCCTATAACTGTTCTTTTCACCTTGAGTGGTGGGTCCCTGGCAGCCATTTTATATGATGTGACACTATTGAGTCTGAGCTGGTAAATGGAAGATGTCTGTCAGGAATTACGGAATTTCCATGTTCTGTTATCATGTTCATAAAAAGCAGAAGAGGGAGGAGAGGAGCAGACGCAGAAACAAGCAGAGAAGAGAGATGAAAAAGAAAGGGGTTTTGGGGGGGGGTTGTTTGTTTTGTTTTTGAAGTATAGTTGACACACAATGTCCCATTAGTCTCAGCTGTGTGAGAAAAGGAGAGGTGTTTATGGCTTCTGGTTTAGGTGGTTTCTTGAAGCCTGACTGAGTTACTAACTCTGTGGTCTTCATGATACTCCTCTATCCTTATAACAAATAACCCCCCTTTACTTTTGTTAACCGGAATAGAGTTCTGTTCTATATACAACAGAAGTTCTAATTAATGCACATGTTGGAGTATATTTTTAAGGAGAGGTCAGCTCAGTATAGAGGGCAGAGAGAGAGGAAAAGAAAAAAGAAACAATTACTGAGTGTCTTCTATGTGTCAAGCGATTTGCTAAACACTTTAAAAATATCTTTTTAATCCTCAAAGTACCTCTAAAAAATAGATGTCATTTTCCTCCAGGTTTTCAGCTAAGGGATCTGAATTTCAGAGGTTCACCCTTAAGTTACATGGTCAGCTGGAGACAGATCTGGGATTTGTATACACGTGCCTCATCCCCAGAAGATTCTGATAGGCTGCTGAGGATGGGAAAGTTGTAGGTAACAGGCATTTGAACCCAGAGCTGGCTTATTTCATTATGAATTTTTAACTATACTTATTGGAGCATAAAACAAGCTCAGTATTTTATTTTCAACTGAATTACATTAACATTGACCATAAATGACTTACGTGTCTGATTTTGAATGCTTTGTACGTTTCAGAATCAACTTGCCATTTCTAATAAATGTCTTACTGGTATTTTTATTGGAGTTGCATTGAATCAATAGAACAGTTAAGGGATATTGCTATCTTAACAATATTGAGTCTTGTAATCCATGAACATAGTATAGTTCTCCATTTTTTTCAAAGGTCTTCTTTAATTTCTCTCACCAGTGTTCTATAGTTTTCAGTGTTGGATTTTGCATGCCTTTCGTTAATTTATTTCTAGGTATTTGATATTTTTGTATGCTATTGCAAATCGTATTAAGTTCATTTTTCAATTGTGTGTTACTAGTATGTAGAAATACAATTGATTTTTAAATATTAACTTTATTTCCTGTGACCTTATTATACTAGAAATTTGTAAATTAATGACATTAGAGACTTTGGACATGAAAAATCCTGCTTTGGGGTTCAAGTGATGAAGTATCCTTGGTAGGCAGAATAATGCCTCTTCCCCCAAAGATGTCCATGTGATAATCCTTACAACCTGAAACTATGTCAGTTTACATGGCAAAGCAGAATTGAGGTTGCAAATGGAATTAAGACTGTTAATCAACTAACTATAAGATAGGGAAGTTTTTTTGGATTATCTGGGTGGACCTAAAGTAATCAGGAGTCTTTAAAACCAAAAGAGGGGAATTAGAGGGATCCATGACTGTAGGAGGGTTAGAGAGTTGTAATATTGTCGGCTTTAAAGATGAAGTGCGTTTGGGATGCCTGGATGGTTTAGTTGGTTAAGCGTCCAACTCTTGATTTCAGCTCAGGTCATGATCTCAGGGCTGTGGGATCAGGCCCCATGTAGGGCTCCACATTGGGTTCTCTCTCCCTCTTCCTCTGCCCCTTCCCCCACCCTATCTCTGTGAGTGCTTTCTCTCTCTCTAAAATAAAATAAAAGTAAATAAATAAAGATTAAGTGCTTTTAAATGTAATTAGGGAAGATTGAAAGTTGCCCCTATAATGTGATCATCCTTGCATATTTGTGCTCCAATATCTTGATTGGGAGAAAAGGAGGTGGAATTTAAGGGATGGTGTTGAGAATTGCACAAAGCCCTCAGACTGGCCTCCCTTTGCCATCTGAACCCAGGTGAGCTCCCACCCTGGACAAACCATTGACTGATGTAGTGGTCATGTATCATTGTCACGTGTCTAAGTTGTGATTTCAGTACATTTACTGCCATTTCTGGTTTAATTTTTCCACATCTCTATTTCTAATGAACAAGGCAAGGATCGATGAGGAAAATATAGTGTGTTTTCATCTTCACTACGTGTCACTGAAAATGGTGTCATCTATGAAGTCTCGGTTCATAATGGAAGGGGAGCTGCACTGACCAAGTCAGAAATAAAGTGCATTTGCAATAATGTTACTTATAGTAACATGTAAAAATGTGTCAGTATCATGTGCCATGTAATATTTACCTCAAAAACTGGTTTTAGCTATGCTCATTCTTCAATATTGTGATTGGTCACCTCATTCCTATTGCCTTTGGACCAAAAATCTGAAATAAAAATGTTCAAAGTAAAAAAAAATACATACACTTATGTTTATATGCATATTCATGCATATATATATATATATATATATATATATATATATATATATACAGACACCTAACTATTTTCCTTGTAGAATGACAATTTGGAAATAAGAGAAGGTCAATTTTATAACTGACATCCTATAATTATAAGATACTTTTATTAGTTATTCTCCCAAAAGAAATCCATATGCTACTTACTTTAATCTTCCACCAATAGAAAAAATATGGATGTGCTCATGGAAGTGACATCACCTTCCTTCATCTGAGTTTGAGTTAAAGAAACATGGTCAGAAACAGTTGATTTATAGTGGCCCCAATGAATGTCCTTGCCACTTCGTGCTTTTTCACCTTAGTTAGTATTTATCACCTGCTTCCACTGTGCCAGGCACTGTGCTAGATTAGGGGCACAGAAATGATTAAAACACAATTCTTGTCCTCAAGAAATCCATACTATGATGGAGGGCTTCAGACCAAAATGCAAGGCTATGAGGGCACCAAGGAGGGAGTGATTTACTTTGCCTGGAGAGAAATAAAGCCTTCATAGAAGGAGTGACATTTGAAAGGGTGTTGAAGGAAAAGGAAAAGGTCAATAGTTGTACATTTTAAACACTGAAACAGCATTAAAAACTCTAAAAGCAAGTTCTTTTTTTATAATAATTTTTTATTATATTATGTTAGTCACCATACAGTACATCCCTAGTTTTTGATGTAAAGTTCCATGATTCATTACTTGTGTATAACACCAGTGCACCATGCAATATGTGCCCTCCTTAATACCCATCACCAGCCTATCCCATTCCCCCACCCCCCTCCCCTCTGAAGCCCTCAGTTTGTTTCCCAGAGTTCATAGTCTCTCATGGTCTAAAATCAAGTTCTGTTAGTATTCTGTGAGCTGTCTGTGGAGCTGAGCATTCATTCGGAGGAGGGGTAGTGGTGTGGGGGGACTGGACGGGAAGTTGGAAAAGCAAAGGCTCACCTAGCGCCATTAGCTCCAGGAGCCCCATCTTCCCAGGGCAAACGCCCTCCATCTGTGAGAAGAGAGAAAGCACCAGACCCCTTCATTGCATGGCCCTACCTCTTGCAGTGTCTCTGAGCTTTCCATGTTTCCTTAAACAAACAAACAAAAATGATAGCAGGGCTTTTCTGCCTCTTTCTGGCCCTGAGATGGTGTTATGCATGTTACTTAAGCTTAGTTTCCTTCTTTCTGGGGAAGTAATACCTCCCTCCTTCAAATGTTTGTATGAGGATGAAAGAGAGAAATGTATGTAAAACCCCAGCACATTGCCTGACCTGGAGGAATGGTAGCATGATGACAGCGATGACTGATGGTGATGATGGTGGTGATGATAATGAATAGATCTGTTAACTAGGCAGCCTCAGGAAGACTCGATATCCCAAGAGGTGGGCAAGAACACTGTGATCCGGGCTCATCTGGCTCTGACCCAGAGGGACTTCCTGCCCATCTGTACTTCCCTTGTCGTTGTTCCTGCGGCTCAGGTGGTGTGGGCAACTGCTCCAACTGCTGCTGCTGGTGCCCGACAGCTGCGGGGAGCCAGGCAATGGTCTCTGAACCCACACCTCAACTGGAAACCGTCCGCCCTAAATAATCCCTGCACTGAGGTTCTGGTCCTGCCCTGCACTCTCCTCCCTACACTGCTCTGTCCTTTTGTTCACCTGTGATCATTTTCTTCCCATTCCACCTCGATTGGCTTCCATTTTCTTTAAAACTCAGCCCCCCCTTTCCCTCTCTCTTCTCTCCCACTTCCTCAACCCTCCCTTTTCGGTGCTTTTTCTTCACTGCGTGCTTGGACCTCCTCCGGTTCTTGTTTTCCAGCGGGGTGGGTAGAAGCTGTCCTGGATGGGAGGTCAGGAGGCTCCGAGGCTGGGTCAGAGACTCAGTTGCTGAGACAGTGGCAAGCCAGCTCACTCTCCTGGGATGGGGGTTTCCTCATCTGCACAAATAAAGAGTTGAGGCCAGAATGACCTTGGAGTGTTCTTTCCGCTCCAAGCTCCCCTTCTGTTGCCTTTTGTTGTATCTGCCTTTGTGCCTGCTTTTCCTGTTCCAGCTGACTCATCTGCCCACCTGCCTCTCTGCTCCACATCCCCGCCGCCTTGGTCCAAGCCACTGTCATCTCTGGCAAGGCTCACTACAGTAGCCTCTGCCTAGAGGAGCCCCTGCTTCTCTTCTTTCCCCTGCCCGGGACATTATCCATGCAGAAGCCAAAGTGGCCTTTTTAAAAATGTGTAAGAGATCGCTCACTTCTCAGCTCCAATTCCTCCAAAGCCCTTTACAATCCTTGTCTGTCCCACTACCCTGATTACTCTCTTCAGAGCATTTGTTACTGCCTGGAATGATTTTTATTTATTCACTAATTGCTGAGTATTTCTGTACTTATGTATTGTTTATCTTGCCCACAAGAGAGCAGGCTCCAGGAGGGAGGGAACTGCCAGTCTGGTTCACTCTATCCTCACTGTAGTGTTCCCTCAGTAAATGCTGAATAAAGGAGCCTCCTTTTGCCATAGAGCCCTCTCTCCCTTTCTTACTTAGCAATATCTCTGCCTGCCCGAAATTCTACCTATCCTTCTGTGTAAGCTCTGAGACCATTTCCCTAATTCCTTTTCTCAGCCACCCAGGTCCTATGTTCTCACAAGATATGGTAACCAGCAGTGGTAATTTTGAAGCTAGCTAGTTCTTTTCTCATGTTAATTTCAATCTGTGCTATTGGGTGATTTAGGATAAAAACTACGGAATTACTCTTAAGACTCTAATCTCAGTAGTTCTTTTTTACAATTCCAAGAAAGAAATTTCTTTAAGAATGCTTATTAAAACCTTCAGAATTCTGTGCTTGGTTCTTAGGGAGATGTTAAGAGTGGCCAGCTTCTTTAAAACAACCATCTGAGATTGGTAGTATTAATATGCCCAGTTTACTGATGACAAAAACTGGGAGTTAGAGGGATTACGTAGCTGGATTGAGGTCAGGAAGCCAGTGGGGTTTGGAGCCAAAATTGGAACTGAAGGAGTACAATGCCAGAACCAAGCACCTAGTCACCATATTACTTCTTCTCACTCTTCAGGTTAGAGTATTCCCCTGCTTCATTTTCATCATAACACTTATAAATATCTGATGTTGTCCAATTTATTTATTTATTACCATATTTGTGGGTGATTTCTTCCATTACATAAACATCGGCTCTGTCAGGGAAGTTACCATGTGTGTCCTGCTCCTGCTCATTGCAGTTTACTCAGTGCTCACTGTAGTGCTTGGTACATAATGGGCCCTCAATAAATATTTGCTAAACAAATGATTATTTGTGTGTTGGAAGATGGGGGATAATAGAAGGCCCGATAATTCTGTATATAAAACCGAATCTTTGTTGATAAACTTTCTCAGAAGTATTCTCAATGGTGGCATATCTTCAAAAGTGTATTTGATTTTTGCAATTAGCCAAAACCGTTTAAAAGATTTTTTTTCCCAAAAGAACATATGGTCAGAAAGTATTATGGTTATTTTCTTGCCCCAAAGTTAGACCTACTCGCAGACGCGCCTGACTTTCTGTGCCGTGGGATTCAGTGCCTGGGGCACTGTGGTGAAGCCTCTGGCCTCCATCCCAGAATGTTTTTAAGAGCATGAAATAGAATTTATAGGATTACAAAGAAACCAATTATATTGAATACAGTTATCAAAATATAAAAATTGTAGTAATTGTAATATGTTTGCTTCTTTATTAATACATTAAATAACAAAATCTAAAACAAGGTCTGATATCTAATTTTTATTGACAAAAAAAATCACAGGACTTACTAATGCTTTCATAACTAAAGGAAACATTAAATTTTATTAACACATTAATAAAAGTAAAGATATAATTTTTCACCATACAAGTGCATTGGCCTGCTGGATTTTATCCCCGGACCCTTTCGTGGACCCTCCAATTTAAAAACCCTGTATTAGAGCAATCTAAAATAGACTCAGCAATAGCAGCTACATTTCAGCAAGTGTGTTATTTCCAAAGGTGACCATGAAAGGGATGAGTCTTCATTTGGTGTGTAAGTGCTGATGTATATGGTTGTTTTCTATACTCAGACCCACATGTTGCATTTTCAGCCTCACTGCAATTTTGCAGCGACTGATAAAGGGTATATGTAATCAGCTTTTTCGTACATTTACTTGGTATCTGTCTACACATGTATAAAGTGGTATTTTGAAAATGTAATCCTTGGCTGTTATAAAATCATATTTTTATGTGTTATTTTAAATATTAGTTTAAAATAATTAGTGTATCCACATGATTTAGAAATTCAGAAGATACACACACACGAACAAACAGGAAATCTCCCCCGATTTCTGTCCACCAGTTGCTGGGTCTTCCTCGGGTGACAACCAGTATTATCAATTTCAGATATATTCTTTCAGAGATGTTTGATACTTTTAAGCACATATGTTTGCATATTGTTTTTAGCCTTAACACAAATTGTAGCATATTGTTCCCACTATATTCCGTGTTGTGTTTTCACTTAAAAATATACCTAGAAGATAATTTTGTATTGAAACATTTAGGACTTCCTTGTTTCTTTTTGTGGCTACGTAGTCAGTCTTTTGTAAGCATGTACCATATTATTAACAATCCCTTTATTGATTGACATTTTGGTCATTTTTAAGTGATTTACAGATGTAAAAAAGAAAGAGGGGCATTTTGTCATAGACACCTACATATGTGACACTTAGAATCATGAAACCCAAATAGAAGTAGGCAGTAAGAGATTTACACAAATAGAGGCAAATACACTGAGAACCACAATATAACAGACAATTCACCAGCAGGACAGAGACGAAAGATTGAGATGTCTCAACTCCTTTCTAGTAGTCTAGCACAAGTTGGGTGTTTTTCAAGACTAAAGACATGATCATTGAGGGGAGAGAGGCTGTCCCAGGTTTGAGGGCCTGCTGTGGAGAAAGCTTGAAAGTATCAGCTAAGCACATTTGTTTTTGTTACTATGGCTTTCAGAAACAGGCTCAAGTTAATAATACTCTTCAATTTGTGACACACTTTTATCATCGGTCTATGGAAAGCTCCTTTGTTATTGTTGTTAATTATGCTCATACATCTCCATTTCCCACTTCCATCCCACCAAATCGTTCTAGCTGAATGCATTTAATGTGTATATTTTTCTTTATATACAAAATGGATATAATGATTTTCTCTGTGTGTGCGCTTTCGATGTGTCTAAATAGTACTGGGTTATAACTCTTTCCATTTTTTTCTTGCCCCATCACTATGTTTCATGGTTCCTCATTGCTACATGCACAGCCAATCCATAACCTATAACTGCCATGTGTGCTCATCCATCACATTGTATCCGCCTGCTTTCCCAGAGATGGGCGGCCAGGTTGCCCCCAGCTACTTGCCACCCCCTGGATCTGTGTGAGAGTTTACTTGGTATATACACCTGGAACAGAATCACCAGGTCACAGAATTCCATTACTTGATTTGACAAAGTTAATTACTCCCCCATGTGGCTCCCCAGTCAGCAGCATCAGAACACTGCCAGCTCTTGACATTATCCTGTTACCTAATTTTTTCCAGTCAAGTGATCTGTTGTTATTATGTCATTTTGCATATATCTATTGGTAGATGATTTGGGACATCTCAGTGTTTGGGGGCCTTGGGTGTGCTCTTCTGGAGATTGCCTGTTCATGTCCATTGCCCATTTTCCTGCTGGGGTTTCTGTCTTTTTCTTGATGGTGAGAGTTTCTTATTGAATGTCAATAAAAATCCCCTTTCGGTTTCAGATATGACAAATACCCTTTCCAATTTTGTTGTATGCCTATTAACTTTGCCCTTCACTGAGCATAAGTTCTTTCTTTTGAATGAATCATATTAATCAATATTTTTGCTTTATGGCCATGTTTTTAATCTTTTGATATTTTGCTTAATAAACCCTGTCCCATCCTAGGTAACAGAGATATTCTCTTATATTTTCATCTGTTACATTTATCATTTTATCATTCACATTTGAATACATTTGGAGTCCACCTCTATATCTGGTGTTAGAAAGGGATCCAGTTTTATGTTTCTCCAGAGGTAGGGAGAGCTTTGGCCTAGTACACCTGGAAGAAGCAGAAGATGCAAGCTAGGAGAAATGGAAGAAAGGAGGGAGATTGGATACCTGAGACCGATAGAGAAAGGATAGAGAAGTAAAATCCAAAGGTTCTGTTGGACCAACCCTAGAAGGTACCCCTCCACCTGTGGTTTGAAAGCAAATACTGAAAAAGCCGGCATTCATTCACCGTGCTTCTCTTACAAATAAAGCTGTTTGCAGGAGGAATTCCCCAGCAGCACTGATGTTCCGGAACATGGCTTTAAAAATATACTCTGTACACAACAGAAGGACTTTCCCAAATGGGAGGGGGATTTGGGTAACCAGGGAGAGAGGAAGCTACCAGAGGGAGAGAACACAGTGTATACAAAAGCAGATAGGTACACATTGACTATGCTAGAGATGAATACAATGTTGGAAAAGTTGAACAAGTACTTCTTGCTCTAAAAATGAAAATTCACCCATTTAGGAAAGGTATTTGCTTCCTGGCCAGTGTCTGAGTCTTGAGCATTCTCCTTTTTCCAGTTTATTATCAATTGCATATGGTTAACCCACGTGCCTAACAAACAAAGAAAAACTTGTGGGAAATATCTAGCCAAATTACAGGCAGGTGGTTGATATTCTTGGGCTTATGATCTGCATGTATAAGAAATACAGTGTGTTTTTTAAAACTTTCTTCTTTGTAAATGGACCCAGTGGTCAGACTTTCATTCTTCCTGGACTTGACCCTTACTGAGGATTCCCATCATAGCTGCAGGGAGGCTGCCAGACTCCTGAGACCATAATTCAGCAGTGATAAGAAAAGAGAAAAACTTGGGAGAAGAAAAGGAAGATAAATTTTTTTTTCTCTTTTTGGATTTATAAAAATGGCTCTTAAAGAAATGGCTCTTCATTTTCTTGTCCAGCAAAAATTAATGATTACCTTGTGGGAGGAAAGAACAGAAGGGAAGTAAAAGGTCAAAGGGAGTGTTTTTTTTCCTTGTTTGCTTTTCTTTTTGTTTTTGCTGTGAATCCTTTTTTTTTTAATGCAAGAAAAAATTCATGTCACTGCCTTTCATCTGTCTGCATGACCCTCCCTTACTGCCTCCCCCGAAGAAACAATATTTCTGATAAAAGGCATCCCCTAGCTTCTTCACACAACTCATGGTTGTATGAACTATCCCCCCTTTGAAAACATCAACAAGGTGTCTTAAACCATAATGATTTGTGAATAGGTCACATGAGAAGACACACGTCTTGTTGCATACATTGCTTCTCCACCACAACATGGAAAGTTTCTAGGGCTCTGGGCTTAGACAGCCTTGGTCCAAATCTTGTCGTGGACCCTTTAAAAATGTGAAGCCTTCCAGGATTTTCTTAGTCTCTCTGAGCCTTGGTTTCTTCATAGAACAAAGAGGATAATAGTATTTACTTGACAGCATTATTAGAAGATCACATACCACATACCTACTGAATGACTGACATTAAAAATCCTGGCAATGCCAAGGGCTGACGGGGATATGGAACAACCGCAGCTCTCATGCCTGGCTGGTGGGAGGCCCAATGGTACAGCTGCTCTGGAAAATCGTGTGGTAGTGTCTTAGAAGTACAGTTACCATAGGACTCAACGGTCTCCTTCTTGGAGCTACTTACCTGTGTCAAATGAATACTTAGGTTCACATAAAAAATATGCAGATTTTAAGAGCAGTTTTATTTATAATTACCAAAAAGCTAGAAATAACCCAAAAGAGGGGGCGAATGAATAAGTAAGTTGTGGCATATCCATACAATAGAACACTACCTCACGGTAGAAACAGAGGAACTGCTGGTACATGCAGCAATTTGAATGAATCTCAAAGGCATTATGCTGGGTGGAAAAAAAGGTCTCAAAGCCATGTTTTGTATGATTCCCTTCATGTGACGTCCTCAAAAAGACAAAGCTACAGTGGCAGAGAGCAGATCTGCGGTTACCACGGATCCGTGCGGAGTTAGGGGTAGGGGAAATGTCAGACTCTAAGGCGATAGCGAGGAGTTGTAGGGAGTGATGAAGCTGTTTTGTTTGTTGATTGTGGTGGTGTTTCATGAATTTAGACTTATATTGAAATTCTTAGAACTGTCTACCAAAAAAATCAACTTTATGATTTGTAAAAACAAAACTTTAAACCAGATTATATGAAATAAAATTATTTAGTATAGTCCCTGGCACACAGCAGATTTTAAATGCTATTAGTTGTTTCAAAGACTGTGGCAAAGAAGATATCTCCATGCATCTGATTTAATAGAGTCAACTAATACAGCTCACATAATGCACCCAGGCCAAAGATGAGAGTAGAGACAATATTATGAATCATGTAAACAATGCAGGTGATTCTGCCTGACCTCCTTCCTCAATTAGGGTATGTTTGCAAAGCATGAGAGATGGGAAAATTGAATCTGATCCTCTTTTATTTGGTGCCAGTTCCCACATGTGCCTCTCTTTACACTGAATGTGCTACTAGGGTTTAAGATAGAGGTGTTTCCTGAAATATGGCCCTAACACACAAGCCAGCTATTTCATCTGGTAGTTATCCAAAGACACAGGTGTGGGCTTGGACAATGGGAAAACGGGCTGTGCTGGCCTTATTATTGGTATCCAGTTTTGGTATCTTCCTAAGGGACAGTCAAGGGCAATTTGTGTTATATGTAACTTTTAGCATACACACTGATAAAGATTTAATATCAGCTCTGTTACTCAAAGATCAGAAAAGCAGTTGATGTTAATCCAGACTGTCATATACAGCTATTGGATTAACGATTTGGAATTGCTTGTAGTCTTTACACAATGTTCCAGTAACATGTGTACCAGTCATTATAATTGTTCAATATCTAGACAGCAGCAATACTTAGATCCAGTAACAAATGCATGGCCTACTCACATGGCCTCTATATCTCCCACAACTTCAAGTGAATGGAGAACAGTTAGTCTAATGCGTTACCATTCTCCAAACTGCTGACTCTTGACCTGAAAAGGACTCCTCCTGCAGGATAGCCCTTAGAAAACAAGGAAGAGCGTGTGTTCTAGATTCTAAGAGTCCGCAAAGTCTTTATCTTTTGAAGTTGGATTTGATCTCTAGAAAGCAAATGTCGTTTTGAGCTGAGTCTTGTGTTTAAGTGAGATAATTCTGCTGGATAAATCATTTCTGGTTAAAAAAAGAGAAGATGTGGGTAGGAAGCAAAGAGCTGATTTGGGGGGCTCTCAACTTTGACCAACTTGCTAGTGGTCAAACAGGTGAGAAGGTGCAAATTGAGGCCCCCTGGCAAGAACTGCCTGACACCGAGTGCCTCTTTCCCAACCACTGTGCTAACCTGCCTTTCTGGAGAAGCCTGGGAAAAATCAGAATGATAGTATGACAGTCTCAGACAAGAAATGAGAACAAACAGAAATACAGGACATGATTGAGGAATCAAAACGGTAAGTTAGGGAGAAGAGGCACAAAGAACCTAATGACCCCTTGTTCTGACCCTCTCTAACATTTGAAATGTTGCCTAGAGTAAATCCATCATTTATAATTGTGCCAAAATGTTGAGTGTATTAATTCACATTCACATAACAGTTATTATTGGTCCCCTATTACATGCTAAACTTTGAATTAGCTAGGCACACAGAGTTGAATCTAACAAGGTCTCTGATTTCAAGGAATTTTTGTCTATTATGTGGTCTATAATTTATTTTAAATAAATACTTAAATTAATAAATACTTAATCACTCCAGCCCCACCCCAGAAGTGCTGCTATAAGGGCTTCAGCTCTCTTCTCTCTGATCAGCAATAGCTTATGCTTATTAGCATCATGGATGATAAAAGGGCATTTTCATTAATGAACTTGGAGTGTTCAGATGTAGATTGGCTAAAAATAGTCTAGAGACACACTGTCTACCAAAAAACTTTTGAACGTCCTTGCATGACAGGGTATGACAGTCTTCTGACATCCATGGTCTTTGCATTTTGGTTGAATGCTGGATGTTGTGTATGGAAATTTATGGAGGTTCTGGATAATGTTGCCTTTCACCAGTGGGTCAAACGTCTGCTGCACAGAGAGATTGAAGAAGGAACCTTGCCCAAGCCTGTGCCTGGGTTGGGTCTCTCTCAGTTTGCTGCTGTTCCCCGGATGAGGCCTGATGTGTTGACCAGTACTCCACACCCCAAGTTGATCCTTGACCTCTCAGTGCGAACAAACTATAGCAAATTCCACCCTGCGTTTCAGAGGTTTTTGATTTTTAGTCTCTTGTTCAATGAAGCTTTAGAATTCTGCACCTTTCTTGAGGGGAAATCAGCTGTGTGTTTGAGGCCCCCCAGGTCTGCAGTTTGGTCATTATGGCCTCATGAATGCCAGTGCTTCTGGCTTTCTGCCTCCTAGGGGAAATCAGCTGTGTGTTTGAGGCCCCCCAGGTCTGCAGTTTGGTCATTATGGCCTCATGAATGCCAGTGCTTCTGGCTTTCTGCCTCCTAGCAGTGACCTTCTGCTGGGCCAAGGGGGAGTCTCAGCTCTGGCCATACTGGCAGAATGGACAGGTGTTACTGGGGAGAAGGTGGCTGCAGGCAGGCCAGCTCAGGGCTGCCACTGTGGCCCTGTTAACCAGAGCTCCTCCCTGAGCAGGTCTGTGTCTCCTCAGAACCACAAACTTAAGGAAAATTCTGTTCTGCTTTTCAGAGATTTTTAAAAACTGTCTTCTAAACCTCACACTCTGCCCAGCTTCATGGTCTTGAAGAGGAAACTAGCTGCGTGTTAAGGCCATTCCCATCCCCAGCCGGGTCACCTCCAGTCGCACAGCCTCCGGAGTCTCTGCCACTTTCTCAGCAGAGGCCCTTGGCAGGAACCCACTTAGGCCTCCCAGACTCTTGGCCACACCCAGAACTGACAAATGCCCCTGGGACAAAGTTGCTGCAGAGTCTTGGATCTCCCCTCTGGGAGTTTCTCTTCTGAAATGTTAGCCCACCTTGGACTCACTGCTTTTGCAGACCTCTGATGGCTTAAAACAGATTTTTAAAATATTCTATTTAGCTTTTTTAGTTGTGCTCAGATGGGATTGTTTAACTGCCATGAACTGTTCCATTCTAAGTGGATGTTCCTATGTGCACCTTTTGAGATGGCAGCCAAAGCTGGGTTGCCTAGGTCACTGAATAGGAGGACCGTGTTTGTCCATTTCCAGCCATAGGGCTAACTGCTGCTTACGCTAGGATTTTATCAGCTTGTAGTCCAGTGAGACTTTCATACAAAGTGTGATATAAAAGGACAGGATTGGCATTCAAGATTACTAAGTGTGTTCTAGATTGTTTGGTGCCTGCTTTCTTACCAATTCCATATGTTCAGAAGGTTTTGGGTTAATACTTAGTTTCATTTGAACCTGGTAGCAAAGTTGTAGGGGAGGAAATCTTTAACTATGAACTACCCGTAAATTTTTTAAGGCTACAATTTCTAAAAATAACATAGTAACTGTGAATGACCAAATTGGTTTGGGTCCATTCTTAGCATGGCTCATCTATAGACCAGTTTATATCTTTTCAACTTATATCACTTCTTGAATAGTAAATGCTATAAATTAACACAGCAGTATATACAACATGATTCCCTATTTCTTTCTTTTTTTTTTTTTTCTAAAAACAACTGTCTCTCCATTGAGCAATTTAATGTACCTGGTTGTAGAGGTCGATAAGTTTCACCATTGGACCCCTTTGATTATTTTTAAAACATCATTATAGGTCTTCCCAGTCTTGTTCTTTCCTTGTTGAGTGCTTATTTTCTCAACTATGGATATACCAAAATCCCTAATTCTAGATTATTTTAACTTGTCCTTTCCAGAGACTTTTCTTCTCCACCTCTGTATTTATTTATTTATTTATTCAACACAGCTTTACTAAATATTGCTTCATTACATCCGCAGGTACATACCACATATAGCCGTATCATGTTTTTAGAGCAGAGAACAATGATATTTGATTCTGTATACCTGAAGGTAATTGGTATTTGATTGTACAATTACTCTCTTCTCTAAAGCAGTCTGATGCAATGTATACCTTTGTTTAGCACTTCATTGCCAAATCTTAGCCTACAGTCTTGCAGACACTAGGCGTTTGATAAATGTGTTGCATTAATAGTCAATGAATAGTGTCTTAAATTTATTCAGTGAGTAAGTAAAAGAGCACATACAATCTGTAATATTTTCCATGTTCTACTCCTGAATTTTGCCTAAATAAAAACCCATGTTACCATCTCTGGTCAGAGCCAAAGATCTGTTTGGCACTTAAGGACAAAAAAAGCAAAAAGGCATCAGAAAAACTTTTTCTAAAAAGATCAGCCTTTGCATATGAAAGAACAGAATAGTGGGGATAGAAGTCTCATCAAAAGAGAGGCTTTCAAGCCACTCTTATAAAGACAAATACAACGGTAGCAAGGTTTATTCAGTTATATCATTCAAACCAAGAATGATAAAGTAATGGAAATGAAAGAAGACGGAGATGTTGAAAAGTCCATTTAGATGAAGCAAGACAGTAAGTTGAATTGACTTTCTAGGTAGAAATTACCAGGAAAAGTTACACTGAGGAGCCCTGGAGCAAAACAGAAGGAAGCTCATTTTACTACTCTTTCAAACCCTAAGGCATCACCTGTGTCCCCATTTGTACATTCCGAGCCTTCTAAACATTGTGCTGCTGAGAGGAGTTGAGGAAGAGAGTGTATTTGTGCACTTTGACATTCATGAAGATCTTTCAGAGCTCGTCCATATACTGAAGAAACTTTCTTTTGCCTGTGGGTTTTTTCTTTTTCAATTTTTTTCCCTTTAAACTGAAAGAAAAGAAAGAAAAAAAAAAATTCCTGGAAACCAATTCTCTGATCAAAGCACTTGTTTCTTAGGTCGTCTTCATTCACCTTCCCTGGGGAGAACGTAGTTATAATGATCAAGTGTGGCTGGAGCACGTTTAACATGATGATAGTGTGTGCAACTTATGTGATGCAGGACAGTTCCGCGTTCATTTGTGGGTAAATGCAGAAGATGAAAGCCAGTGGCAAGCACGGAGCAGACATTTGGTAAATACAGTCAAATGAATGAATCAGTGCATGAAAACAAGTAAGTTGAACAGTGTATATGTAAGGAAGAACTCCAGAAAGAGTCCACACTATCTTCTAGGTCACAGATTTATTCCATCATCAAGTTTATTGCATAAACAAATGAAATAATAAAATGGATCCAAACTTGCTTTGAACACCTAAAAAATTGCTTGCAGATAAAGCTGTCTCAGATTCTAAGAAAAGAAAGCAGAACCTTTAAATCTTATGTCTAAAGATCCTGATTTAAAAAGAAAAAAACAAGAAAAAACAAACAAACAGAAACCAACAAGAAAACAAAATACTATCCAATCCAGTTGGAAAAGAGAGCGAAAAATGAATGGGTGTTAGGCCTACGTTTGGATTCCTGTTCTATCTCTACTAATTGTTTAACTAACAGAGAGGTATTTTCTTACTCCTTTGATCCTGTTTTCCCATCTGTGAAATGAGAGAATCATACTTGGAAGCATGAGTGTTACATTAGTATATACACTAAGTAAGTTCATGAAGACAAAGACCTTGTGGTCTTTTCTTTTCATAGGGATTTTCTGTTTACTTTCTTACCTCTTGAGGTATGCTCACTAATGACCCCTTACTACAAAATACTTTGCTTATGCTTTTTTCCAAGAGAAATGAGGATTTATTGATCACAAATGCATGCAGTAAGAATACAGTAAGTACACTGATACCAAGAAAAGGCTTCTTCTTCTTTTTTTTTTAAGATTTTTTATTTATTAATTTGACATAGAGAGACAGCCAGCGAGAGAGGGAACACAAGCAGGGGGAGAGGAAGAAGCAGGCTCCTAGCGGAGGAGCCTGATGTGGGGCTTGATCCCAGAACGCTGGGATCATGCCCTAAGCGGAAGGCAGACGCTTAACCGCTGTGCCACCCAGGCGCCCCATGGCTTCTTCTTACCTGATCACTGTTTTTGTTTTCGTTGGCTGTTCCATCTTTACCTTCCTTCACGTTCACCCTGCGTGCAGAAACTACAGTCCTCTGGAGCACAGATGTAAGGGGCCTAGGGTCTGATTTTTTGGAGTTAGGCTACTTCTTTTCCCTGGCTGCTTTGCCAGCAGCCTAGAGATTTATTTCTGGCTGACTGTGTATGATCTGTATATGTGTGTTTTTATCATTCTATTCAAGAACATGGCATTTCACACAGTGAATCATCACAGTCCATAGGTAGATTCACACAACCGTGTCTGTTACCTTTTCATTCCTTTGGGTTGAGAGCCTTGGATGGCTTTAAAACGAGGCTAAGAGGTCATAAGACCCTATAAAACAGTCCTGGTGCCCCTTCCGAGCAGTAGCTCCCAAACGTCCATCACTATAATATAATGGCCATGATTTTTGCCACATCAGCATCCCAACTCCTTCGATCCTTATATGTCTTTATCACAATTACTTAATATTTATTCATTCTTTTAAATCACATCCCCTTTTCACTAAAAATTATTTAAAAGAAAACTTGGTATTATTCTAATTATAAAAAATCACCATAAAGAGACATTGAAAAAATTAAACTCTAGCTAGCCAGTTGTCTGATGAAGGTTCTGAGATTATGACCTGCTTCTTTCAGTTAAAACTGAAGATTACAGACTGTAAAAGGTATGTTAAAGATTCAGTAACTCCAAACTGAGGACATTCTGCTTGATGGAATCAGTACTGAGAAAGAATTGAAAAAAGGAACCACTTCCTCACTACTGTGGGTCAAGGAGATTGAATGCTTCATCTGAGGTCTCTCAGTAACTAGAAAATATATGTTCCAACCGGAGTGCTAGGCGGAACCCCATTCTTTGGTTATAGAGAACTGCCCACTCACTGGGGCCCAAGGAAAGTACATTGGTGGCATGGCCAACATGCAGAGAGAGGACACACCTTTTTGTTGAATGCACTGGCACACAGTAGACATTTAACAAAGGCTGGTTCCTTGGAAGCCCTTCCCACCTTCCCTCTTACCCTTGTAAGTCCGGTTTCACATGTCACCCTAGGGAAAACAGTGACAAGTTCTTATTGAGATTTCAGTATGGGCTGAGCAGTTATTTCCTCCCACCTTCACAGCACTTTTATAATTTTTTTAGTTGAGGAAACGTGTATAAGTTAAAATATGTATAATTTAGGGAATTTTTCTAATTGAGACTCAAGGAGATAAAGCAACTTGCCCCAAATCAGCCAGGGCAGGGATACCTTACGGTTTGGGGTTCTGCCACCCCAAATATAATTAACAATAAGGACATTAGTCAGCTAATTAAGTCAAACAGACAAAGCAAACAAACCACAATTACCCCAATTATCTGAGTTTTGGCTTTCCATTATTAAAGTCTGGCTCAGAAATTATTCTCCTCTTTTTTCTAGGAACAGTTTTGTTTTGATTTTGGCTTGGGTGACATGGCCCATTGCCTTGGTTCTCTCAACTGGGACTCCCACAGTATTGTTCACAGAAGCATTTCAGAGCTACAGATGGAGGAAGTAAGGGAGAAGGGAAGACCCCGGGGAGGAAGGAGGGTGTGTCTCCGCAAACACACCTGCTTGAGATACACACCTGAGAACTGAGATCCAAGCAAGAGGATTACAAATGAGCCTCATTACTTTCTGTCACTTTTACTGCTTCACAGAGCTCAGTGAGTCTCTTTATGCTCCAGCCGTAAAATGGAGCTCGAAGTATTGACCCTGGTCTCCTAATAAGACTGTGTGACATGGGACATGTTGCCAAAAGAGCTTATACTCATAAACACTTGGCTTCATGTGGGGTTTTGCTCATTCCTGGAGACATTACTAGACGCTCTGCCCTCATGGGAAGTGGGGGTTCTGCCGAACTCTTCAGAAATGTGGTCACGGGTGGCTTTAGGGGTGTAACTCAGTAAAAAACTCTTGACCCTTTGTAAATTCTCCATGCTCTGTATTTGCAAGTATGGAAGTCCAGAAACACCATTCCCAGCTTCCATGTTTTATGAATATTCTTTCAGCCACCAAATAATTCAGTCACTCTGAATAGATTTAAGATACCCTTGATCAATGACTCAAGTTCAGACACCACCTCCTGAAAAGACATATTTGCAAAAAATCAAAACATGTCTTATGCCAAGTGTCTGATCTGACAATATTGGGGTTAATAATTAGGTGGATGGATGCCTCAGCTATCCACTTCATTTTGTAGATGTGTGTGAGTGCGCGCAACGTAGTTTCATGTATAAACTAGGGGGGGATCTTTCTCCTGTTCCTGATTTTTTTTAAGTCCAGTCCCTGATACAATCTGTAATACTTGCAAACAAGAATGGTCCTTAGCACTTTTCCATTTAGTTTAAAAATTTCAGGAGTATCTTAATATATTAAGTCTATGTAGTTCTTATATGTGTATGGGCGTGTTATCACAACAGGACTTGTACTTCCTAGTTGTAAAAGTCTTTTGAAATCACCCTTTGAACCTGCCCTCAGAGCTTAGAGGATTTATGGCATTTGTTTTTAATTTGCAGACTGAAACACTGACCCAACAAAAGTCCTGGGCTTGCTGAATTCAGTTTTTCTCAGCTCTTGGGTTCAATGCCAAGTAACATCAGCCTGTTTACCAAGGGGTTTAGTCCTGCTGCCTGCAGGATGGTTATATGTGTCCCGAGCCCTGAAGCCCCCCAGGCATCTATGATTGTAATAAATACCACCTTCCAAACTTCCCTGCCAGGAGGACTCATAACTAAGGAGTGAAAAGCATATCGCTTAGGGACTTGAGGGCATAGACCAAAGCCAGTCAGAGTGAATGTAAATATAAAAAACTGTATTTTGTCATATAAATCTACGTGAATTTTGTACATCTAACTGGTGTCGAATACCGGGCTACCCGTGTGTACTTGAATCTGACCACGTGACTCCATCTCCGGGAGACCACTCTAGGGCAGGCTCTCCCCAAGAGGACAGCAGTTGGGTCCCAGCCAGTCTCCTCACACCACCCTGCTCTCCCACATTCCAGTGCCCACAGCAGCCAAAGTGATCTTTGAAGACAAACATCTAATCATGTCACTTTCCTGGCTTAAGAAAAATACAGTGATTTCTCAAAACTCCTAGCAGTGGGGCCAGATACTCAGCAGGGGCCCTCCCCATCTCTGCTGTTGCATCCAACATCCTTCCCCTCTGCTTTCTGTGTCTCCATCTCCAACCGCCCTGCAGCCTCTACTCCTGCTCTGGAATGCTTCCCCTCTGCCTCACCGATAGGCAATGCTTGGGGTAGTGCTGAGAAGCCTGGTTCTGGGAAATAGCAGTTAGGGCTGTATTGAGAATTCCATGAGGTAACTACGTGCAACATGCTCAGAACAAAGCCTGGCATGTAGTAAACACTCAGGAAGTATTAGCTGCTAGTGCTCATCCTTTCACTCTCGGCCCACAGCACTTCCCCAGAGAGGTCCCTCCAGTTGTCTCAAAGTCAGGACCCCCTGCTAGGTGCACTCACGACTTCCTGCATGTCTTCATTGGCACAGTTTGTAGCTGTACATATGTGTGATTATTGGATTAATTTTCTTCTTCTCTTCTGCAAGACTTGTAAGCTTGATGAAGGCAGGAACTATATCTGTTTTGTTCACCATGTATTCCAAGCACCTAACTCAGTGCCTAGAGAGTATGGGCAGTCAGGATATATTTATCAGGGGATATTGAAGGAATGAAAGAATGGATGGATGGATGGATGGATGGATGGATGGATGGATGGATGGTTGGATATTTCTGGTAAAGTGTTAAAGCACTGAAGAGATTATCAGAGATTTAAGCACCATACAGGTGCTGTGGATATTGAAATGAATGTTGGATGGTAACATATTACCAATGATGTAAAAGAAGGAGAGTAGTTGAGATTTGCTTAACAAATATTTACTTGCTACAGAAGGAAGCCCTCCAGCTGAACCTCACAGGGCGAGTAGGGCTGCAAGAGGAAGATGGTTCTAGCAAGGCCGCACACCCTAACACCGAAGGGCACAGACCTGGTTTGTATTCCAGCCCTACCACTCCCTAGCTGCCAACAGGGAACACGCTACTTCCCCGTGCTCAACTCCACTTTTCCTTCTATAAGATTGGGTGATAAGAATGCTTCCTCACAGTGGTATCATGAGGCTTAAGTAAATTTTGAATGTAAAATGTCCTGCTCAGGGCCTGGAGCATGGTAATAAGAAACTGCCACTCTGGACCTCGTCTGAAGAGACCTGAGGGAGTAACACAGTTTATGCTGCTGTGTTTTGAGGGGTAGAGGGGATTGGAAGTGAATCATAGCCCTTCGGAAAATCATTTGTCCTGCAAGATGGAACGAACGCGGTCTTACCTTACCGGACACATGATACATCTAGTTGGTACCTGATTTCCTGTTCTGTCCTTTACCTTGTGTTATGAACCCCAGGTCCTGGAGGTCTCAGCTGGTATTTTCACTGATGGCAAAACTAACTTCCTAATTACTTGAATCACTGGAATTACTATAAGTTGAATTTTTTAAAAAATGTGAATCATTCTGTAGAGACCACTAATTTTCTCTTAATAAAATAAAGTCCTAAAATAATCTAGTTGTTCTCTCTCTCCCCTTAAGCTCTGCCAAAAAGGATGGGGAACATGTACTTTTGAAATCACCTCACGTCTCCTTGATTTCCTCACTCACTAACAGAAAATTCAATAATGAGCCCAGCACAGCTCACAGGGAGGGGAGAAAGTGTCCCACACAAAGTCCTCGGGGAGGAGACTTGAGGTTGATGGCAAAGCGAAAATTTAATAGCTGCCTGACATTCTGAAGTAAAGGGAGTCTGAGCCGGTTGAACAGTTGCGTACTTACAAAATAGGTGATTGTGTTATCCCTGCTGAAAAAGCACAGTGAGCGTGGTTTTCACTCTTGTATGCACCAGATGGGAGACTGCAAAGACTGCCCACATGATGGGCACCAAAGGATCTGCTTCTCCACGAAGGCAAAAAATAATTTACTGCTTGATAATAGAGGTGGGGTGATTATGGCTGGTGGACAGAATTTGCTTGAGGTGTGATGGCTGGGGGTAGTGAGACGTCTCTAATATAGACAGGTCTTAATGCCACTAGAAATTATCCTAAATCCTATGGAAATAGCCATACTTATGAGCATATAATTTCCTCCATTAAATTCAGATAATTTTAGATCCTCAAGCAATTCTTTGCACGAAAGATGTTATTCATGAAACTATGTTTTTCTGTCTGGCTCCGAACAGATAATCCCAATAATTGTGTAGCCTACCTCATCTATCTCATTTAATTTTTCAGTAACCCTTCAAGGAGCTCCTCTTAAGATTTCCCTTTTACTGATGAGTGTCACCTAGTTGGGAAGTGGTAGACATAACAATCAAGTCCAGGTCTTAGATGCCCGGACTTTTCCCACTCACAGTATTGTCTTCCCAGCATTCACAGCATTTCAAGGAACACAAAGGTTTTTGAAGTCCAGAAGTTTCTATCATTTTCCAAAGCTCCATCTACCAAATTTAAAAGGTTTATCTATGCGTGTAATTAATACCTGGTATTTCCACAGTAAATTTTGGTTTAAAAGAGTTATGTATTCATTATACTATTTAATTCTCAACGACCTGTGAGGTAAATGTTACTTCCCTTATTCTGCAGGCAGAAAACTGAGTCTGGGGAGAGGTCAGCATACCTGCCTCGGTCCTGGGGCCGGTAAGTGATAAGAGGTCCCAGATTCAAACCCGGGTTGTCTGTCTCCACAGCCTTGCCTGCCTTGGCCATATTATCCCTACCTAGCGAAGTTGTTTTCTCTGCCTTTCCGGTCCTGCCACACGGCCCTTGTGTTCTTTTGCACTTCCTGATGCAGGTAGGCAAATGCTTGATGCCACAGGCCTGTGATTCTGGACAATCTGATGTCATCATCTTTCTGACCGTACCCTCAAGGAATAAATGGCAGGAGGGAGAGCTGCCAGCTTTTGTTGTTTTGTTTTAAACAGTAATAGATGTTTGAGTTGTTATCAGTGTTTGAGGCTTCTAATCAGCCAAAATTGTCTGCTCTATAATATAGGCTGACCTTCTAGGCTGATAAACCTGCATCATTACTGACTTCTGCAGAAGTTGGTGTTTGCGTATTATTTGGGGGACAGAGTTCTGACAACAGCGAGAACAACAAGCACGAGAAATCATTATAGGCAGGCTGGCTTTGAGGACGGCACTTTCGATTGTGCCAGCCAGTGGCAAGCACATGAGTTTATATCAAGGCCAGAAGTAAATTTAGGTTTTCTCTACACGTTCAGTCTCTAGATCGATCCAGAAGAGCAATTGTTGTTTCCATCAATTAGCGGAGCGGGTCTCTAAGGGGTCACAGCTGGTTGCTTTGCCGTGTCTGTGGCAGCAACAATGCCAACAGAAAGCTGGTGTATGTCTTTCATTTAAATGAGAGTGTATAGTCCTGGTTTTATTTGGTGAGACCTGTCATCAAACTAAAAATTTAAAAAGCAATCAAATGTTTGTCTTTGCGTGTCACGGCAAACCACACAGCTCCCTCAATTTTTTCAGAATTATTGAGCCTGTAAATTGACTGACCATTACTTAGCATTGTGTCTGCTATCAATTCCCCTCAAGAATCTTCATTGAGCACCTCCTGTATGAAAAGTCCTACTTATCTGGAGTCCACATCATAAAAAAGACAGAATATATCAGCTAGCGCCTGCAAATTCCCTTCTTTTATCCTGGAAACCCCCATGAAATCTGGCCATCTTGCAAATCAGGACTTCTGTGATCCTCAACATCACCCATAAGCTCTAACAGATTTAAGCTGGTAGACGTTTTGAGCCAACTCTCCTGAGCCAGGTCTTGTTGAATACATTATAATACCTAGCATTACCTAGATCTTACAGATAACCTTGGGCATTCTTCTCCCAAATTCCCATCCTTTCTTATTTTTCATATCTCTTTACTACCCTTATTACTATTTACTAATTATTTTTTTCTTAAAATTGACCTTACTTTTTTCACATTTGAACTGATTTACTTAAAAAGGAAAATTACATTACCTATTCCAAAGGAAAAGTCAATTATCAATGACCATAAATAGAAGGTAGCCATAGAAATAAATATAATGAAGCAAAATAGTATTATAAAATTCTAGCTGTGTGCTTCTGTTCCAAGCCAAGATGTGACAGGGACCATGTCCACCTTCCTGCCTCAAACAACTGAAATGGTCACTGAACACCAGACAACAAAGGACAGTGATCTCTGAGAAAGGGAAACAAGTGAAGTGAGCCCAACACTTGCTCCAGCTTACTGTTTGGAGTATCGAAGCATCAGTACAGGAAAAGGAACTCAGGCAAAACCCAGGAACCTCCCCAAATGGAAGACATGTTGCTGAGAGTCCAGGGAGAACAGGCTAAGAATTCAGAAGACACAGATCGGAGAGGAGAGAGCTACACTGAAACTACCTGAGGGATATGTGGAAGTTCCCCCTTAAGCCCTCAGCAGAGCACTGCCCAGCACATGAATAGGAGGAACCCAAGAGGATGGAGAAAGAATCCCCCAAACAATTAGAGGAAATAGTACTTGTGACTCGCACAGGTCCAAGTATTGTGTCTGCTCTTATTAGCCAGATCAGAAAACCTCATGATTCACAAGTTATTGCATAGACAACGCAGAAGATCTTGCCTTGGAAGTGGTGGATAATTATCCCTAGAGTGGCCACTGCTCTGGTATTTAACAAATCTTCAAAGCAAAACCCAAAAGGATCAAACTGTATCCACATAACTTAATTGTGACTCAGAACAAAACTCAATTATATTTAGAGGAATATGGAAATACTCGGCACCCAACAAGGTAGAATTCACAATGTTTTGTAATGAATCTAAAAAAGTTACTAGATACACACTGTCTATGATGAGGAGAAAAAGCGATCAATTAAAACCAACCCAGAACTGGCATTGATGTTAGAATTAGCAGAGAAGGACATTAAAACAGTTATTATAACTATATTCTGTATTTTTAAAAAGCTAAGCAGAGACAACAGAGATAGGAAAAATGTCATATCACACAATTTTTTAAAAGATTAAAATTGAGCTTTTAGAAATGAAAATCACAGTGCATAAGATGAGAAATATACAAATGGGATTAATGGTACATTAGACATTGAATAAGACAAGATGCATGGATTTAAAGGCATAACAATAGTAACAATGCAAAATGAAGCAAAGTAGAGTTGGGGGTTTTTTGTTTTGTTTTGTTTCTTGTTTTTTTGTTTGTTTACGAAAAGAGCATCTGTTAGCTGTGGGACAACTTTAAGCAGCCTAATATATTTGTGTTTGGAGTCCATAAAGGAGATAAGAGATGAAAGAGGACCAAAAAAAAAAAAAAAAAAGCATAATGGCCCCAAATTTTCCAAATTTGATAAAAACTATAAATTCACAGATCTAAGAAACTCAATGAAAACTATACTAGTGAACATCATAATCAAATTGCTATAAACCAGTGATAAAAAAAAGGAAATCTTAAAAACAACCAGAAGAAAAAAGTCATGGTACATAGAGAGGAACAAAAACAAGAATGTCAGTGTATTTCTCGTTGAATATCATGCAAGCAAGAAGACATTTGAGCACCATCTTTAAAGTAGTGAAAGTACTGTTAACCTAGAAATCTTTACCAAGGAGAAATAACTTTAAAAAATAAAGGTACACTAAACCTCCATTGATAGTTTATAGCCATTCTTAAAATAAAGAGCAAAACCTTTAACATAAAAAAATTTAAATAAAAAAACATTTTTAGGCCTACAAAAATTGAAACAATCACAGTAGACCTGCCCTACAAAAAATATTGCAAGTCCTTCAGGAAGAAGAAACATACTAGGTGGGAATGTGGATTTACACAAAGGGATGAAGAACATTGGATATGTTATGATCACTTAAACAAATTGAGAAAGTTGAGGGTCCTGGGTTGGAAAGCTTAATGTAGTTAAGAAGTCAGTTCTTCTCAAATTGATCTATAGATAGATTCACTGCAGTGCAAACAAAATCTCAGCAGGTCTTTTGATTAAAATTGACAAGCCGATTCTGAAATTTATGTGGAAATGCAAAGAGCCTTTAGAATACCTAATATCAAGCTGTGGCAAACCAGATAGTGTAATAGTGGTGTAAAGATAAACATATAGATCATGGAAGTAGAAGAGAATCCAGAGATAGAACCACACATAGATAGACAATAGATTTTTGACATAGGTATGAAGGTCATCCAGTGGAGAAAGTATAACGTTTTCAATAATGGTATGGGTCAATTGAGTATCACATAAAAAAAAAAAAAGAACTTTAGTTCATACCTTACCCCGTAAGCAAAAATCAACTAAAAATGGATTATAGACTTAAATATAAAAATCTAAAGCTATGAAACTTCTAGGAGAAAAAATAAGAGAAAATCTTTGTGACCTGGGCTTAGGCAAAGATTTCTTAAGTAAGACACAAAAAGTACAACATATAGAAGAAAAAAAAAATGATAAATGGGACAAATTTAACTTGTCAAAATTTAAAACTTTTGCTCTTACAAATCACTCTTAAGAGAATGAGAAAGCCTGGGAAAAATATTTGCAAATTGTATACTTAATAAGGTACTTATTTCCAAGATTGATAAAGAACTCTGAAGCTCAATCACAGGGAGACAACACATTTTTTAAATTAACAAATATTTTGAAAAGACACCTCACCAAAGAAGATAAACAGATGGCAAACAATGCCTAACAAAATATGTTCAACGTCATTATTCATTAGGGAAATGCAATTTAAACCACAGTGTGACATGACTACATACCTACCAGAATGGCTGAAATTAGAAAGACTTGAACATGAGTGTTCATAGCAGCTTTATTTGTAATAGCCCCAAACTGGAAACAACTCAAATGTCCATCAGCAGGTGAATGGGTAAACAAATTGTGGTTTATTCATATAATAGAATACTACCCAGCTATAAAAAGGAATGGACTGTTGACAGTCATGTTGGATGAATCTCAAAATAAATATGTTAAGTGAGAGCAGCGAGACCAAAAAAAAAAAAAAAAAAAAAGAGTACACACTGTATTATTCAATTTATATAAAGTTCTCAAAAAAAAATGCAAACTGCTCTATAGTAGAAGAAAGAAGGTCGACAGTTACCTGGGAAGGGGGTGAGAATAGTGAGGTGTGGGAGGGAAGGATCACAGTGGGTCACAAGGAAAATTTGGAGGGTAGTGGAAATATTTATTAACTTGATTGTGGTAATGGTCTCAAGGTGTATACATGGAATTTCAAATCACACCCTTTAAATATACAGTTTGTTTTATGTCAGTTATACCTCAAGAAATCTATTAAAAATATTCTGTTGCTTGACCGAGGCTTGCTCTTCCTTTAGCAAAAGGCAGATTAGCTCTGGTTAGAAAGCTATTAAAGGCACACCAGCACACAGACTTTCACCTTGAAGCCCAAAGAGAGATTGAAAGACCATTTAAAAGAGAACAACATTTGCCTTCTGTGAGTCAGTGTTATTAAATGCTCTGTCCATGAACCACTTTCAACAACCTCATGTGTCAGCAGGTGGGACATGTATTCACCACATACTTTGGTAAACAATGAACCAAGAAAAACCTTGCAAGAGTGTAGCAGGTATTGCAAGGTAACTTCATGTAATAAATATTCATCTGAAACTGGAATTCTACAGCCTTCCTTAATATTGGAACAGCAATGATTCAAGACCAGCCCTGCTTAAGTGAGGAATGCAGGTTCCCCTTTGAGATTCCTCCTGGGCCATGGAGTGACTACGGCTTCTTAGAGTTTCTTCATAGCCCCCAAATTCTGCATATTTTAACAGCCGATTGGTGTTCTGGTCTCTTTCTCCAAATAAGGCAGTCACAATGCCTGCTTTCAATGTAAGATCTACAGTAGGCAGGAAAATGTGAAAGCACAAATTTCCAGAAGTGATGGGTGAGTGAAATAGCCACTCCTATCTCATCTGTCCATCTTGGGGCAGGGGGAGAAAGTGGCCCTTTTCATGGTGTCCTACAGAAAGGGCAAGAATATCAGGCAGTTGAGAGGGATACTGGTGGGGATAGTTCAGATTTTAATTAAAAAATCATCAAGGAAATGAGGGGGTGGAACTTAGAAAAGAAAGGGGGAACAAAGGTTGGCTTGGTGTGGATGCTTTTTTGAGATTGTTTGTCTCCATGATTTTTGCATGAGGACTGCAAGATTGAGAGGCTGCCTTATAGCTGATTTAAGGATGGATTCATGCCAAGTTTGTTCACAGGTCTGTGCTGAAAACCCAGCCTCTCCCAGTGTCACCACTTCCTCTTACTCATCAATGAAGTATCACAGGCACCTAATTCCTTAACCAGCATTCAGGCTTTGGGTCTATGAAGATGAATGTTCCCTCTGGATGTGATAGAGCTTTCAGCTGTCATCACTGGAGAGGAAGGAGGTCCTTCCTCTCTTTTCATGTCCTGTTTCATTTCTACCAGCTGCAGGCTCCAGGGATGAGAGGTTGCAAGTATTTTTGATTCCAGCACACCACTTGGGCCACATGTACTAGCTAGTGGAGTCAATATGATGTCAAAAGCCACACCTCCAGTGAGCAGTCTTCCTCTGCCTGTGCAGAATTTGTTAGCTCAGTCAGATTCTCTTTAGAACCTCACATCCTGAGATGAGTCTATGTCAGGAGGCCACTAGCAATGTAGGAAGATCCAAAGGTCTGGGCCACTTGCTCTGTCTCAGCTTCACCAGGTGACCATGATCCTGCTTGTAGTTTCTCACATGTAACTGTCTTTCCCAACCCCCGTCTTTGAAACTTTTCTAAGTCAACTCTGAACACACACACACACACACACACACACACACACACACACACACCCCTCTAAACCCCCTCTCAGCAAGACCCTGGGAAAGCGGCAATTACTGAACTTTTCTGTGGTTTGGTTTCCTCACCTGTAACATTGAGATGAGATACTGGGATGTGTATCTCACGGGATTGTCACGAGGATTAAATTAGTTTACATCTTAGAGGTGATTAGATCAGTCCCTAACATATAGAAAGAACTCAGTTTTTTTTTTTTTTTTAAATATGTTAGGTACTCTTCCTTTTGGCTTCCTTAATTCCCTTCTCTGTCACTCTGCTGACATATTTTCTGTGTCATTTTCTTAGTCATTACCTGCTTACCTACCATCTCTTTCCTCCACGAGGCTATAGTTTCCTTGAGGACAGGAACTGGGTCACGTCTGTTCTTTTAATCCATAGCATTGAGCACAGTTTCTGACACACAGGCTTACAAGAAGGTGGAATCAATAAATAAGTCACTGGATGAAAAACTTAATATCTCAACAAACTAAGGGTAACCTGTTTTTGCTATAGGAAAGAAATAAAATAAAGAATGAGAGAAAATATACCAGATCATTGAGAGTACTCAGCCCTGGAGGGTAAAATGATGTGTAACATGTATTTTCTTCTTTTCTATTTTTTCGGATAGGGGCAGAGGGGTTACACAACAGTGCATGCAGAGGACTGAGCTCTGCTCTAACCAGAGAGCTTCAGGGATTATATTAATGATGATGACATGAGCTGTATTCAAAATGAACTTGGAAATTTTGGCATCTTAACAGAAATTTATTTCTCGCTCCCATGTTGAGGGTGTGTCTGTCTGTATGTACTCCATGAAGTCATTCAGGGACCAGCCCCATGGAGGCTCCATCCACACATGGTTGCCAGGGCCCCCTGGTGTCTACACAGCTAGCTGGTGGACTGGGGAAGAGAGGGTACGAGTAGGTTCATATGGGAAGTGTACCTCACTTCTGCCCAATTACTCTTGTCCAACTTGTGTAACATTGCCCCAACTGGCAAGAAGGCTGGAAAATGTAGTCTAGCCATATGTCCCAACAGAAAGGAAATGGGTTTGATGAAGAGGTAGAGGATGAGTTAGCTTTCCTCCCCTGCAGTCTGTCCAGTCTAGCCAGTTGATTCAACCAACTGGCCTCCCCTCCTCTTCTCTCTCCCTTTCCACTTATCTTCCACGTGGCTGCCAAAGTGACTTTTCTCAGATAAATATATGACTTGTCACTTGCCTTCCTTTTCATCAATTAAATAAAGTTCAAATCTCTGTAGGCTAAATCTCTCAGTCCATAAACTCAAGGGCACAATAATATTTCTGTTTGTGACAGGATTTAATTTCAGTGTTGAGCTCCCATCCTGCCAGGTAGTAGAGTTTTCTCCCCTTTACCCTGGGTAGGGTCTGAGTTCTTGGGGGTATCACAGTACAAAGCCTTGAATGGGCATAATATCCTCAGTGGTCACCTCAGAGAGGTTTTCTGAAAGAAACCAATGCATTTCTTTCCATCAGAACTGCAAGAAACCATCTTGAGAATCTCATTCTAATAGTCAGTGAAAGGAAGCAAACCAAACCCAATGTACTGAAAAACAAACAAGCAAAATAGAATAAATGAAAAACAAATAAAATAGAATAAGAAAATGAGCCACTGGGGATGGGGGTGGAGGAGCCATTAAAAAAGAATTCATGGCAGAAGCAGAAATCTCTTGTGTACTTATCTTTATAAAAGAATAGAAAAGCAACTTGAAAAAAGAAGTCTAGTATATTAGCCAGCTAGCTGGTATATAGTGCAAATGAGTGGCAGCATGTATTTTAATGCTTTTTATTGGTATTTTAATTTATCTCTAAGCACCATATTTATATCTTATTTAGTCCCATTGAAACCAAAGTGCAGCTTCACTTTAATGTTTCCTGGCATGCAAAATAATTCCAACAAACAATATAGAGGTATATCTGTTTTGCTGAATTATACTCAAATGTATGAAGAAAGGGGATGTGTCCAGATACAGAAATGACAAAAACATTACATCTGGAAGGATCTTCCATCTTGTGTATAGAGAAATTGGTGTATTTAGAAGCAATGGCTCACCCAAGATCCTGTAGTGACAAAATGGGGTCTGGATCCAGACATCCACACCTACTCTCAGCTGGAAGAATCTGGGTGGTCAAGGAAATTGGCACATTTCACTCAGAGTTTCAGAAGGTAGAAGCCTTGAGAGCTGCTGGGAAATACATGTCAAAGCATAAAGCAACAGCAGCCATAGGTTTCCTTGCTCTTACCACCTTCCACCTTCTTCTAGATAGAATCAGAACTCACGTCTAGGGCTCCAAGCCTCCCCCTGGCAAATATGATTTCCTGCCCACACTTACTGGTCACCACCCACATTTCCCCTCCTCTGTTTACAGCACCCCTTCTTTGGTTGCCTTTGGAGAATGATCCCACCCCAGTGCATGCAGTCTTGGGGGAGGATCCTTTCCAGGGTCTGTTGTTCCTTTGTTGAAGAGAGTCCATGTGATATATAAGTTGGTGAGAGTGCTTCTCATGGACATTCAGATCTTAATCAGAGTGACATGAAGATGAAAAAACACTGGAGCCAATTCATCCAGCGATAAACCCGGAATAGACTGTCCATTGCCTGCTCCCAAGATACCTAGCACTTCCCTAGCTCCCATCTTTCTGAGAACTGGTTATTTAGCTTTTCCTTCAGTTTGCTGTGTCATCTCATATCCATCCAATAAATTTCTTTCTTTGCCTAAGTTTGTTAATTTGGTTTTGGTTGCTTGCAAATAATCTGAATTGATAAAACATTCAGTGGGTGGTCTTTCTGATCCAACTCCACTTAACTGACTTAAGCAAATGGGTTAACTACTGCCTCAGCATGCTGATGACCAGTATGCCTCACTCTAGTACGTCCATGCACTCCATTTGAGTTTTGTACTTACCAAACATTGTTGTTCATGCCAATTAAACATACAGTTGCAATTTCATAATGTAATTAAATATTAACTTATGAGTGCTTGCTTTGGTAGCACATATACTAAAATTAGAATGATACAGAGGAGATCAGCATGGTCCCTGGGCAAGGATGACTGACAAATTCATGAAGTGTTCCATATTTTTCCCAAAACCGTAAGATACCTAGGAATATCAAAGAGGTAAAAGATCTGTACTGAAAACTATTAAACACTGATGAAAGAAATTGAAGATGACACAAAGAAATAGAAAAGCATCCCATGCTCATGGATTAGCAGAACCTATACTGATAAAATGTCTATATATTACCCAAAACAATCTACACATTTAATGCAACCCCTGTCAAAATACCAACAGCATTTTTTTACAGAACTGGCACAAACTGTCCTAAAATTTGTATGGAACCACAAAAGACCCTGAATAGCCAAAGCAACCTTAAAAGAGAAAAGCAAAGCTAGGCATCAGAATTCCAGACTTCCCATTATATTACAAAGCTGTAGTAACCAAAATAGTATGGTACTGGCAGAAAAATAGACACAGTAGATCAGTAGAACAGAATAGAAAACCCAGAAATGAACCCACAACTATATGGTCAATTAACCTTAAACAGAGCATGGAAGACTATTCAATGGAAAAAAGACTCTTCAACAAATGGTGTTGGGAAAACTGGACAGCAACATGCAAAACAATGAAACTGGACCACTTTCTTTCACCATACACAAAAATAAATTCAAAATGAATTGAAGACCTAAATGTGAGAAAGGAAGCCATTAAAATCTTAGAAGAGAGCACAGGCAATAATTTCTCTAAATCAGCCATAATAACATTTTTTCAGGTAATGTCTCCTGAGACAAGGGAAACAAAAGCAAAAATAAACTATTGGGACTACATCAGAATAAAAACCTCCTGCACAGTGAAGGAAACAATCAACAAAACTAAAAGACAACCTACTGAATGGGAGAAGATAGTTGCAAATGCCATATCTAATAAAGGGTTAGTATCCAAAAATCTATAAAGAACTTACAAAACTCAACACCCAAAAAACAAATAATCCAGCTCAAAAAAATGGGCAGAAGACATGAACGGACATTTTTCCAAAGAAGACATCCAGCTGGCCAACAGACATATGAAAAGATGCCCAATATTATTCATAATCAGGGAAATACATGAAATCAAAACTACAATGAGATATAACCTCAAACCAGTCAGAATGGCTAAAATTAACAACACAGGAAACAATAGGTGTTGCTGAGGAAGAAGAGAAAGTGGAACCCTTTTACACTGTTAGTGGAAATGCAAACTGGTGCAGCCATTCTGAAAAACAGTGTGGAGGTTCCTCAAAAAGTTAAAAATAGAACTACCCTATGATCCAGCAATTGCACTACTGGTATTTACCCAAAGGATACAAAAATAGTAATTCAAAGGGATACATGTACCCCAATGTTTATGGCAGCATTATCAACAACAGCCAAATTATGGAAAGAGATGTCCATCAACAGATGAATAAAGAAGATGTGAGATGTAAACACACACACACACCCCACATGTGTATATACATACACATACACACAATGGAATATCACTCAGCCTTAAAAAAAGAATGAAATCTTGCCATCTGCAGTGACGTGGATGGAGCTAAGGAGTATTATGCTAAGCAAAATAAGTCAGTCAGAGAAAGACAAATACCATATGATTTCACTCAGATGTAAAATTTAAGAAGCAAAACAAATGATCATGGGGGGGTGGGGAAGAGAGGGAAACCAAGAAACAGACTCTTAACTATAGAGAACAAACCGATGATTACCAGAGATGGGTGGAGAGATGGGTTAAATAGGTGATGGAGATGAAGGCATGCACTTGTGATGAGCACCGGGTGTTGTATGTAAGTGTTGAATCACTTAAATTGTATACCTGAAACTAATATTACACTGTATGTTAACTAAGTGGAATTTAAATAAAAAGTAAAAAAATATATATTAACTAATGAACTGAAAAGGCAAAAACAGTGTTTATTCTTGTGAAAAAAAAGTTGACTTCTTTGGAGTCTTAATAAAGGGAAGAAACTAGAAAGTGTGGTAAGTTAGGTGTGGGTGAGAGACAATCAGAAAATGGTACAAAATAATAAAACTCTAGAAGAATTTTATAAGTCGCATTGCTTCTCAAAGTTTTTTAAGTTCTTGTGCCCTTTTAAACAAATCAAAACTGAAAATCATGGAGAGTTCCTAATGGGTGACTGCAATCAGCATACTCAAAACCAAAGAGAAGGTTTTGGCCTGTGAAAAATTGGGAAATAAATGAACATTTACATGTGTCAAAATACTTAGGATATATATCATTCATTATGATTTCTTGGTTTATCCATATTTTTTGAACTTAATTAAGCGATCAAATTGAATAGGAGGTCTTTAAATACAGAAATGCAGAGAGAAACTCATATTACTCTTGTATCTGCTCAAGTATTAGTCCTCAGTGGTATTGGCTGGGCTTGAATTTAAGGACCCTTTCCACAACTCTTTGCTTCTGAAAAGATAACAGCTGCAGCATATCTGAGGAACTGCCTTGTTCACATCTTTTCCTGATGGGAATTCTGAGGCCCAGAGAGGGGGAGTGACTGTGCTGAGTCATTCAGTGGTTGATGGCAGAGCTGAGGCAATGACCCAGGTCTCCTCAATGTCCATGAGCTCATCCTGCAATACAGGAGTTTGGTCCAAAGGATTTTATCCATTTATAAATTCCTTTGTGGACACAGCTTTAATACAAAAAGGAATTATTATACCAAGACAATGTGAAATAAATTGTCAGGTCATTTTAGAAATATTATCCACTCAAAAAGATATGAAGCTCATTATTCAGGAGTGAAAGAAATGGGAATGAATTACTCCGGGAACCCTAAGTAAATCACAGTTAACTCATTTGCAAGCCTCTTAACTCTGAATACTGATGATGGGGCCATGCTGTTCCTGGTCTGCTTTCTCTGTCACCCAGGTTCCCACATACTCACCTCAATTACCTGATGCAACTTCATAAATGAAGCAAGAAATCTCCATTTTACAGTCAGTGACCAGACTAGCAAGATCCTTTCTTTAATTATCCTAGAAATAAAGCTGTCCTTTTCACTAAAGTAAATGTGAGCACAAAGAGTAATGGTCAATTAGGACAAAAAAAGTAGGATCGGCCAATGATGTACCTTTTACTGACTGATTTTCCCCCCATAGGATTGATTGTGTTTTGGCAGAATTGACAAGATCGAATAATGTTTTCTTGTTGGGTTGTCAAGGACTAAGAGAGTTTCTTATACGCCTATTCTAGGCACCATGTTGGCTTCCAACAGGGTCAACACTTCCCTCCAGTCTTTCCCTCTGCACCTCCCCTTTCCTTCTCCTCTTCTTCTCCTTCCTCCTCCTCTTCCCTTCTTCCTCCTCTTCCACCTCCTCCTCCTCCTTGTCCCATAAGGATGGTTGCCATGTTACATTTCACTCCCTTCTCAAAGGAAGGACAATGCTACACAAAACCAAAGACATGACTAGGACAGACTGCCAGAGTTGAGCTGGGAAAGTGTCTGCTTCCTTCTTGGGTTTTATTTCCTGGGGGATTCTAGCAATCTAGATCAGACAAGAGTTTTAAAGTCAAATACTATAGAGCTATGTGATTAATACATTCAGTGAGGTAGACAAACCAGGCTGGGGGGTTCTGGGTACATGGGGGAGTCCATGACTCATGAAAGGGGCAACCATGAGGCAGCACCAGCCTTCTGGAGGAAAGTAGGCCCAGTTAGCCACATCTGCCAGCTTTTTAAGAATGCTAAAAATCTAATTATTTCATGTAAAAAAAAAACTCTTGATTATAAAATTAATTATAATTTTAAATGCTGTTGAAGCCAAATAAAATATATCTTTGGGCCACCTATAGTCCATGCACTACCAGAGGGTGACCCCTGACTTCCCCAGGGCTCCACTCCCTTGCTGGTGGATGTACTCCCAACCAGCCAACTCCACATGGAAATGGTAAAATTTAGGAATAGGGCCTTGAGTTTTGGAGAAAAATGTGAAGCTTCAGTCTGCTTAGTTCTAGACTTGGGCCGATCTAGGCTCAGTGAAAAGAATCCTGCCTGTGACCTGGCCTAGCTCCATCAAGTTTAATGTTAGGACTGGGGCCAAAATCTCAGCACAATTGAAATTATGTTTTCCAGGCTAATGTTCTCATTCTCTTGATGAATATTCCCCATGGTTCTCAGGGACAGTGATGTGGCAAGAATCAGTGGCTCACAATCCCATGTCCTGGCCATCTTTCTTTGTTTTAATTGTCTGCGGGTTATCCTGTTATGTTGCTCCCTCCAGAATCTTCCTTTGTATGTGTTTGGATGAGCGGAGTAGGCAGAAGATGAGGCTCAGTATATCATGATAATCTACATGAATCAAATTAACTGTGTTGTCCGTTCCATTGACTCTGAATAGACACCAAAAATACTGGAAGACCCCACTGTTTCTCACTATTAAAGTTGTAGTAATTTTATTTATAAAGGCATGTGTTTTCCACCTTTAATATTCAAGGATCAAGAATTCCTGTAAGTAGGGGCTTCTGGGTGGCTCAGTCATTAAGTGTCTGCCTCGGCTCAGGTCATGATCCTAGGGTCCTGGGATCGAGCCCCGCGTCAGGCACCCTGCTCAGCAGGAAGCCTGCTTCTCCCTCTCCCACTCCCCCTACTTGTGTTTCCTCTCTCACTGTCTCTCTCTCTGTCAAATAAATGGATAAAATCTTAAAAAAAAAAAAAAGAATTCCTGTAAGTAATTAGAATTCAGTAGGGCTGCTTGTTTATTATAGAGAAATCAAAATATATTACATAGCCTTTGTTTACAAAGACTTCTTCATGTAATTAAAGAATATTATATTTTGGCTTTTGGTTTTCCTTATTATCTCAGTGCTTGGTTAATAAGTTTTTAATTGAAAATCATCTCAATAAATGAAACCATAGTGTGTTAACTGAACCCACCAAATATTCTGATATTCATCATTAATAGCGTGAGAAGTCAAAGGCTCTATTGTGTTACTTATTAAGCACTTATCATATGGACTTCTATATATTAATAAGGAGAAGAGATGATCCATTTCTTCTGGAAAGTACTCAAAAAACCCACCATCAAGAAGAATCTTTGGGCAATCTGAGTTACATTTATAAAATAAGTGTAGTCAAGCTCCCACTGTTCTCTGGACCTGTTTCCCTTGCAGTGAAGTGGCTGGTGTTAGACAGGTTTTTCTCTTAGGGACTCTTTGAGCCTTGACGTGGTGAAGAAGGCTGGACTCTGGCCCCCAGTGCTGAGTTTGAGTCCTTGCTCTACATTCACTCCCTGAGTGACCTTGGGCAAGTCCTTCTTGAGACACCAAATTTTTCATTTGTTAAATGGGAATAACAATATTACCAATCTCACAGTGGTTATAGGGATTAAATGGGGTAACACATGTGCTGCACTTGTTATGTAATAAGCACTGAAAAAAGGTAATTAATAATATTCCAGCAGTAAAGTAAATATAGTTCTTTCCAAGAAGGCCATTGGCCCACTGAGAAGGAGCCCTTGCTTTTCATCCCAGCTCTGCAGTTAGCCAACTGTGACCATGAGTCTTAGGAGGTGAGTCTTAGGAACTCCTTGATTTTGTATCTGTAATGAGGAGGATGGGCTGACATTGTTGGTTCTCAACCACAACTAATTTATAATTTTCCAGAGGGGATATTTGAGTGCTCCCGGGAATGCCAAAGTATATATTTCTATTTAGGTTAATTAGCCTGACCCCTAGGATGTGGACTAAAATAAACAGCTCTAATATATTGTCTAGGATGGAGTATTTTAGTCAATTACAGACACTATAACAGTTTTTGTACTTCTGTGGAGGGACACAGTCCCCTAGACAGGAAAAATGTGGGTAAAACATTTGGGCCTCTCTCTCTGCTCCCTTCCTCCTTCTCTTCCCCGTTCCTGACCAGCTGGGTTAGCCCCTGGGCCTGGGGCTTAGCATTCTCTCTATGGGAGCAGCCTCATCTCTGTACCCACGTGCTGAGTGGCCTGCCCAGCAGGAGGCCCACAGCTGTCCCCCTCTGCCCTGGCAGGAGGGTTTCATTCAGAGAGAAAAGCGTTGGTGGTCACAGATCCACATTACGTCCTACTCCACTTCATCATGAAAACCTGGCATTTTGATCTTTAGCTATCTCATTTCCAGTGATATGTTTCTCAATGAGATCTGACCCCAGAGGGGAAGTGAGCTGTTATTTATGTGGCCCCCAAAGTCCCAATAAGTATCGTGGGGTCTATTTGAATGATTCAGAAGGAAAAGGCTCAGTCAAGCTCAGTATGCCTTGTGGATACTGCAGTGCAGTTCCCCAGCCAGGCCTGACCACAAGCATGCAACATTTTCAAGGATCTATAAACAGATTTTATGGGTTAAAAGGTGTGAGTCTTCAGTCTCCAGCTGCCCGACCACTGACTCCTGAGCCAACCCTCCATGGTTGAAGACTTTTTCCTTGAAATGTGACTGCCTCCACAGTTCCACCCTGTCTCCACTAAAAAGTTCTCTGTTCCAGCTCTGAAATCCTCAGGAACTATCCATCTTGTTCTTATTTACACATTCTAGCCCAAAAATAACTTGCAGGATGAAAGGGGGTCTTATGTCAGCTCTGCCTTGGCTCTTTCGCCAGGGCACATGCATTTTCCTATGTGTTCTTTTTCAGTGGTCCCTATACAGCACGAATCAGGAAAAAGTTCTCTCCTTCTTGACTTCACATGAGCTGTGTGAACTTCCCCAAAGTATTCCAACAGCTGAAGTGATTGCACACATCATGGTCAGAGTAATTCTATCTTGTGTCGTTCCACTCTTCCTCTTCCTGCTGGTTCTTGTAATTGAGCCACAATAGATTTGGAATTCCCTAATAAGGAACCTATTAAGCTATCTGGACAATAAATATGAAATCAGTATTTGTTTCCCTATAAGACAAATTAATGTCCAGCTTCCCCTGGCATATAATAACCATATATACTATATTTTACATATATATAATACATATATGTATAAGCATATAATATATTATATAAGCATATAATAACCAATATATACTATATTATATATTATAACATTGCATAATATATAATACCCATGTGTGTATAATATATGTGTAATACATATATATGTGTGTTATATATATAATAACCATCCATGTCTGATAACCAGTGTGATGCATTTATGTGGGATAGTGCACTGAGTTGTATGGAATTGAGGTTCCTTCTGATTCATGTATGTGATAGTAATGAAGATATATAGCTCAGAAACTACAGATGATAGGCTCTGCCAACCATCCATTGATTCCGTAAATGGTTTCTTTTCCAGATTGTAAGAGGAACTGATAAGTCATTTCCTCTAATCACCACGGCACTTCAGGCGGAGCTGGGACGGCTCCCATGTTGATCCTTTCTCTTCAATTTCAGCCCTCTCTTGAGCCCTAGGCAAGGCAGAATTTCCTTCCAAATGCTTCACAACACTGCAGATAATTGTGGTGAGGTCCAAAGAAGTGCAGTTCGTCTCCTGTATTTTATTTTTCATAATACTCAGGCTCTTGCTTTTAGTTATGGAAAAGGATGATTATTAAATATGGAGAGTTGGAGGAACAGGTGTCTACCTCCAATATTGTTGTGTTTTAAAATAAGGAGCTCACAATTTACTTTTCAGAGGATTGTACACTCCTGGGAATACCAGCTAAAGATGCAAAGGAGATAAGGAGGAATACTGTCAGAGTACATAAATGTCTCATTTGAGTTTTTTTAATTAATTTATTTTTAAATTTTTTATTGTTATGTTAGTCACCATACAGTACATCCTTAGTTTTCGATGTAGTGTTCCATGATTCATTGTTTGCGTATAACACCCAGTGCTCCATGCAATATGTGCCCTCCTTAATACCCGTCACTGGCCTATCCCAATCCCCCACCCCTCTCCCCTCTGAAGCCCTCAGTTTGTTTCTCAGAGTCCATAGTCTCTCATGGTTCATTCCCCCTTCTGTTTACCCCCCCTTCATTGTTCCCTTCCTTCTCCTACCGATCTCCCTGCTATTTCTTATGTTCCATAAATGAGTGAAACCATATGATAATTGTCTTTCTCTGCTTGACTTATTTCACTTAGCATAATCTCCTCCAGTCCTGTCCATGTTGCTGCAAATGTTGGGTAATCGTTCTTTCTGATGGCTGAGTAATATTCCATTGTATATATGGACCACATCTTCTTAATCCATTCGTCTGTTGAAGGGCATCTCGGCTCCTTCCACAATTTAGCTATTGAGTTTTTTATATTTAGATAGTATTCTAACATCCTAAAATACTAAAAAAAATAATAAATCACTGCAGATGAATCGTAATGCTAAAATAGTTTCTCCCCTTGAAATTGGATTGACATTGCCCTTTGAGGGTATTTACTATGTGTGCAGCTGAGCAGAATGCTGCCAAAAAACTTTGCCCAGATGTAATCAGTGTCTAACCCAACAGCTTCTGAGGTATAGAGGGAAAAGGGAAGCCCCGCTCATCTGCAGGTGCTCTGGCCCCCAAGGGATTTAGTTATAGGAGACCAGTGACTTAGAGGGTAAATATCTGGGATATTTTTAATGACAAAAACAACTAATGTTTACAAAGGATCATAAAACAAATGCTGATGTACTCCCCCTCAAAATGAACAATATTTTGCAGTAGTTACTTCAAGAGCTTTTTTATTTAAAGAAATAAACACACACATTACAGAGAAAGTTGACTACCCTTCTGTTCTCATCCTCAAACATGTTTACCACTCTCCAATCCCAAAAGCAACTCTTATTGTAAGTATAGAGTATGTCTAATCCACATTTTTAAACTTTTACTGTGAGTGTGTATGTCTACATGTATCCATAAGCACTGTAGATCATTACCATGCTCGCCATTTTTGATTTAAATAAATGGTATAAAAATGTAACTTGCTTTTTGTTATGCAACAGTTTTTAAGATCTGTCCATATTGATGTATGAAGATATTCCTCATTTATTTTAGTTGTTGCACACCATTCCATGGTTATCAGTATATCACAATTTATTAATCCCTATTCAATTACAGATGAATATTTGAATTGTTTCCAATTTTTTGTTATTTAAAACAATGCTGCAAAGAACATTATTTGGCATGTCTCCCTGCTGCACATGTATAAAAGTTTCACTAGGATATAAACCCAGAAGTGGGACTGAGGGCGTTAGGCTATGGGCATTTCACATTATGCTTCATATCACCAAAGCACTTCCCAAAGTGATCACACCAATTGGCACATAAGTGATGATGAGTTTCCTTTCCCCACCTGTACTTGGTATTGGAGAACTTCTTAAATTCTGCCAGTTTTGTGGTTAAGGAATAGTTCATCTGGTTTTATGGATCATCTGGTTGTTTTAATTTATATTCTTCTGAATACTAGTAAGATTGAGCATCTCTTCATATGCTTCTTAGCCACTTGGATTTCTTCATATCTTAAAACTCCACTGTGCCTTGACAATTAATTAAGAGTTGGAGATTCACACACTCAGAAGCATTCTGGACCATGAAAGAGTAATCTAAAGAATTTATAGAATAGTGATTTTAAGAGACCCCTTGGTCTGGGCATGGGGTGCTCAGGTGGATCAATAAGATGATGGGGCAAAGGATAGAATTTCAAGGTTTGATGAAAAAGCTTTGGGAGACAATTCTGTCTTGATCTCAAGAGTACAGTTATGACCTAAGTAGAAGAGATTTCTCATAACATGATAAGAATTTTAATGCTGTCACCACTCCAAGCATTTCTAAGCTATGCTCTGAGAATTGCTCAAGCTTTGTCAACAGATGCTAATAATCTCTTGTCAACATTTACGTTGGTACCTTTTCCTTTAAGGGAAGGAGTTTACTCAAAGACAAATACTGACTACTGTAAATTCTATTCCACCTGAAATTTGCTGCTGCAGAGTGAGAATGCGGGATTTCCCTAAGCAATGCCATCACTGAAGTTGTTGGACTTAGTATCAGAAGTGTCACTTTATGAAAGTTACACCACTAGGACATTTCTATGGTCTTTCTATTTAAAATTATAGGTAGACAACTCAACAAAAATTAGATTTAATAAGTATCTATGAAGGCAATTGACAGAATCCACCCACACTCCTAGCTGGAGGAGGAGACAATCATCTGAGGCAAAGGTGGGAAGGAGAAGACCTAGGGAACTCACCATTAGGAACCACTCTGCCACCTTGGATGAAAAACTTCCGAAGCAGCTCTTTGGGGGAAGTTAAGAATAATTGTGACCCCATTAAAGGAAAACTCAGAGTGGCTGAAATCTCTTTAATGTGGCAGAGCCCTTCCAAGACTCTGGACAGCAATAAAGAGGCCAGACACAGACACATCGAGTACAGGGCATGAAAACTGGGCAAAACCATAAAAACAGAGAGAGAAGGGTGATTTCTACCTCCTCCTCAAAAGCTGGGAAGAAACGGTTCAGAAACAAACTGGTTCTTCTGGACCCACCCACAACCCTAAATCTTTACCTATTCCCAGCTAGCTGGAGGAATCACTGAACTAACCCTGTAAATTTATACCAGCTGGCCTCCTACTTAGGCGTTACAGGAATATACCAACATGGTCTAGGTGTATGAGGAGAACCCACACAACCTGCTCACCTATTTGAGACCTAGCATGATGCCTAATTCAATCTCTCATGTTCAACAATGGATAAACAACACAGAATCTATAGAAACATTCTGAAAAAAAATAGATACCATTGTAATCAACAAATAAAGAAAGAACATCCATTTGAAAAAGAAATACTACATTAAAAAAATAAAGTTCAGATAATGTCTGCTTTGTGCTCACAATAAAATTCGATAAAACTTAGCCTCTGAGACAAAGAACAAAGATTACATGAGGGGCTTAGGCTGAAAAGTAAAGGGGACGAGAGAGGGAAAAAGTATGAAGAAACTAACATTACTACAACAAAACTTTTTAACCAAATGATTGTCAGTAAAGAGTAGGATCACAACTGTGGAAAACTGAATTTGTCAGGTAAAGACTGAATCATGGTCCTGGGTTTAAAAGACAGATGAAAATGAGGGGGAGACACATGAAATTGAAGTAAAAGTTAGATACTGTAGAAAAATACTGTCCTGAGCTGAAGATCTGAATCTGCAGGTTAAAGGTGTTTATCATGTAGCAAGCAAAATTGGTAAAATGAGATTGGCACTAATGCATATCTTGGTTACATAACTGAATTTCAAAAGTAAAGACAATTTCCTACAAAGAGGCAGAGGCTTGGGTGCTATGGGGGGGAGAAGGATTACTTGGGGAAAAAAGCCATTTTGCCCTCAGAGGTCTTCTATACACATTAAAAGTCAAATAATAAGAAAAAATAAAATATTTAAGAGGATGTGATAAATTAATAATAAAACAACAAGCTTCTGAAGGCAAAAGTTGTCAGGACCAAATGAATCAAAACAAAGAATGACTAAGTTGTTTAACAAAAAGTTGATTAATGACATTTCAATATAGAATTGTTCATAAAAATTTAATAATTCTTGAAAAGGGAAATGTATAATACTACAAAAATAATAACTTAAAATAGTACATGTTTGTCTCAAAAATCCCAGAATATACATGGCATAGAAGAAAGACATCAGGGTAGTTAGAAAAACACATGGATTTCTACATTTGTATGAGGGAATACATGGTTTCATTCATGATACTGACAATATGGTTTCATTCATAAAATTGACAGCCACACTTTTTTTTTTAAACGTATGGATAACAACTAGGAAAATTTAAATCAAAATGTATGCCATTCATGCAAATCAATCAACGTGAGACTTTTATCAATAAGAGAAAGGATAAAAACCATACGATCATTTCAGTAGATGCAAAAAAAGCAAAGTACAACATGCATTCATGATAAAACCATCAATAAAGTAGGACTAGAGGGAACCTAACTCGACAGAATCAAGGCCATATATGAAACACCCACAGCAGACATCATACTCAGTGGGAAAAAACTGAGAGTTTTCCCCTAAGGTCAGGAGCAAGACATTTACTCTCACAATTTTTATTCAACATAGTACTGGAAGTCCTGGCTATAGCAATCGGACAACAAAAAGAAATAAAAGGCATCAAAACTGGTCAGGAAGAAGTAAAACTTTCACTATTTGCAGGTGACATGATGCTATATATAGAGAACCTTAAAGACTCCACCAAAAAACTACTTGAACTGTTAATGAATTCAGTACAGTCACAGGGTATAAAGTTGATGCACAAAAATCAGTTACATTTTGATACACCAATAATGAAGCAGTAGAAAGAGAAATTAAGAAAACAATCCCATTTACAACTGCAGCAAAAATAACAAAATACCTAGGAATAAACTTAACCAAAAAGGTGAAAGACCTGTATTCTGAAAACTATAAAACTATAAAACATGAAAGAAATTGAAGATGACACAAAGAAATGGAAAGACATTCCATGCTCATGGGTTGGAAGAACAAAAGTTGTTAAAATGTCTTTACTACCCAAAACAATCTACAGATTTAATGCAATCCCTATCAAAATACCAACAGCATTTTTCACAGAACTAGAACAAACTATCCTAAAATTTGTATGGAACCACAAAAGACCCTGAATAGCCAAAGCAGTCCCAAAAAAGAAAAAACAAAACTGAAGGTATCACAATTTCAGACTTCAAGATATGTTACAAAGCTATAGTAATCAAAATATTATGATTCTGGCACAAAAATAGACACGTAGATCAATGGAACAGAATAGAAAACCCACAGATTAACCCACGATTATATTATCAATCAATCTTCAACAAAGGAGGAATGAATGTACAATGGGAAAAAGACTCTTCAACAAATGGTGTTGGGAAAACTGGACAGCTGCATGTAAAACAATGAAACTGGATTACTTTCTTACACCGTACACAAAAATAAATTCAAAATGGATTAAAGATCTAAATGAGACAGGAAACCATTAAAATCCTAGAAGAGAGCACAGGCAATAATTTCTCTAACATCAGCCATAACAACATTTTTCCAGATAATGTCTCCTGAGACAAGGGAAACAAAAGCAAAAATAAACCATTGGGACAACTCAGAATAAAAAGCTTCTGTACAGCAAAGGAAACGATCAACAAAACTAAAAGGCAACCTACTGAATGGGAGAAGATAGTTGCAAATGCCGTATCTGATGAAGGGTTAGTATCCAAAGCTTATATAGAACTTACAGAACTCAACACCCAAAAAACAAATAATCCAATTTAAAAAATGGGCAGAGGACATGAACAGACATTCCTCCAAAGAAGACACCCACATGGCCAACAGACACATGAAAAGATGCTCAACATCACTCATCATCAGGGAAATGTAAATCAAAACTACAGTGAGATATCACCTCCTACCTGTTGGAATGCCTAAAATCAAAAACACGAGAAATAGCAAGTGTTGGTGTGAATATGGAGAAAAAGGAATCTTCATGCACTGTTGGTGGGAATGCAAACTAGGGCAGCCACTCTGGCAAAGAGCGTGGAGTTTCCTCAAAAAGTCAAAAATAGAATTACCCTATGATCCAGTAATCACACTACTGGGCATTTACCGCCAAAATACAAAAACACTAATTCAAAGGGATACATACATGCCTATGTTTATTGCAGCATTACTTAAATAGCCAAGATACAGAAGCAGTCTAAGTGTGTATCGACAGATAAATGGATAGAGAAGAAGTGAGATACACACACACACACACACACACACACAGACACACTCACACACACACTAGAGTATTACTCAGCCATAAAGAAGAATGAAATCTTACCATTTGCAATGACATGGATGGCTCTGGGGAGTATAATGCTAAGTGAAATAAGCCAGTCAGAGAAAGAGAGATACCATATGATTTCAATCACATGTGGAATTTAAGAAACAAAACAAATGAGCAAAGGGGCAAAAAGAAGAGAGAGACAAGCCAAGAAACAGACCTTTAACTGTAGAGGACAAACTGATGGTTACCAGAAGAGAGGTGGGTGAGGGGATAGGTTGAAAAGGTGATGGAGATTAAGGAGTGCACTGGTAGTGATGAGCACTGAGTGATGTATGAAAGTGTTGAGTCACTATGCTATACACCTGAAACTAATATCACACACTGTATATTAACTAATTGGAATTAAAATTAAAAATTTATTTTAAAATGTTTTCCATTCAAGTTATTGGAAAGGAAAAATGTGAAGATAAGTGACACTCCTAGCTATCTTTATCATGGGCCAGTCCCAAAGCCTGTGACTGAGAGCGTTAAGCTACACTTAGTAGTTTATCGTTAACATAATCTCCATGAGAAGATATACAACAAATTAATAACCATGCTAAATACATGCCACTGGAAGTCACTAGAAAACTACAGTTTGGATTAAGGAAAACCCTTTGGTCTTGACAAGCAAGTATTATGTAAGTAGCCAAATACTCCTAGTGCTCTTTTCTGAATTGAGATGAATTGAAGGTCTACAAACTTACTTGGCTTGAACTATTGTTTCAATGCGTTTATAGTCCTTCTGCAGTTAACCTTTCAAACCCCTGCCTTTGATTTTTATTTATCCAGAATTTCTTTATTAATGAAACTACCCCATTAATGTCATGAGCTGAAATTTAATTTGGGTCTTAAGAATCATAATAATTCCTGGGCACCTGTGTGGCTCAGTCAGTTAAGCGTCTGCCTTTGGCTCAGGTCATAAACCCAGAGTCCTGGGATTGAGCCCCACATCGGGCTCCTTGCTCAGTGGGGAGCCTGCTTCTCCCTCTCCCTCTGTCTGCTATGCCCCTGCTTGTGCTCTCTTTTTCTCTGTGTCAAATAAGTTTAAAAAAACAAGAATCTTAATTCCAGAAGGGATGATAAATGAACGCTCAAGTTAAATGAATTTTAACCAGCACACTCATATCCTTGGTTCCATGTCAACTGATATATATTCAGTGTATTTTGCCAAATAAGGAGCCTCTGAGTGTGCTCTGTTTTGCTTTGTTTTGTTTTTTAGTGAGTGAGTGAACTTTAGACTGTCTTCCAACTAAGTAAGGTGAGGTAGAAGTTGATCATTCAGAACCCAAAATATATAATGGACCACTTCTCTCTCTCTCTCTTCCTAAAAAAAGTGTACCTATGGTACTAAGGAAAATAATTTCATAAATATAGAAAAAATAAAAGTCAAAGGAATGGGTAGATAGAAGTTAATTTTTCTATCATCTGAATTTATAACCTTTGTTGGCAATTTCAGATAAGATATTACAAAGAAGGACTCTAAGGAGGCAGAGCTAAACTTGAGAAATATCACAACGGTATATATTCCTTGTACAGGGGAGCATGATGACCTCAAACATATTCACTGTTCAGGTTAAAGGTAGAGCAATAATCTGCTTTGGCACATAACAGTAAAAATTTTCTCTCCCTATATAGAACACAAGATATTTTAGAAAGTTTAAAGAATAAGAAATTAAAAAGTTAAACTCTTATTTTTAAATCTGAATTTGATTCTATTTAGTTATGAATAATGAAAGAAGGAAAACTTGATAATAGTATTGCTGAAAATTGTAACAAATTTATTTATAACAACTATACAAAGAGAATGGATTTTCATTTTTAATGAATTTCTAATTTAATGTTTTGCTATTTCAATAATGAGCATATCTGTTGTAAGAACTCATTGATTCTAACAGTTATTATTGGCTGCCTGAATATGCCAGCCATATGTAACCACTACTTTTCTTCTTTACACTTTATAATTCTATGTAATAATAGCCATCAGTAAACTTGGAGCCTTATGGAAGTTAATGAGTAATTATCCTTTACATTATAACTATTAATCTGCTAATCATTAATATATTTGGTAACCATTATCTCTTATTATGGACATTAACCCAGTTTAACAAAGATCTTGAGTATCAAAATAGGGTCAGATCGCTTTTATATTTTAAAGGGTGAGGAGTGTGAAGAGGAGGGGGCCAAGGTTTGGAGCCATGCCCAGTTCCTGGCACATAGTAGAAGATAAACACTAGTTGAATTGCTGAGATTAGTGTTTGTCGAGTGTCTACTGTGTTCCAAGCAGTGCTAGGTACTTTACATCATTGTCACATTTAATTCCCCCCAGTTCTTGTACGTGTGTATTGCTATTCTCATTTTTCCAATAAGGAAGTAAAGGTTTGGAGAAATTAACATACTTTCCTGAAGCTTGGCTGCATTGCTAAAATTTGAATCCAGATTTCTTGGACCTTAAATCACAGCTCTTTCCACTACACTTCTGATATTTAAACATATGTATAGCTCAAAGTTCATCACAAACTATGTGATAGGAGTTGGAACCATCCTAGCCACCTCACTCAATAGTGAGCAACAATTCAGTGATTTACTGTTCAGTCATTTCTTTCAAGTGAAATCATTTCTGGTGAAAAATGATGCAAGTTTATATTGCATTGGAGTTGGCATCAAAATCATTTTGAGAAAACCTTTAACGGAATCCTAGAAACTGAGGGCCTGAAGGGACTTCAGATTTTATTTAGTCTAATCATAATGGGAAATTTATATCTTTTTCTCTGATTGGGATCTTGAATATATCAAATTGGAAATTCCTGAGGCATACTCTTTGCTGAAGAAAGAGAAACCGTGGCAGAGTGAGTTGCCAGGGAATCAGTGGCAAGTAAGGCAGACAAATTGAGTGAGAAACTGAGAAGTAAATTCAAGGGCTTCAGTGTCTATCTTCAGGCCTGAAGAACAAGAGAAATAAATATTCCACTGGTTCTTGACTTGGTGATATTTGAGGTCCTTTTAGACCACGAAGTTCTGTGATGAGACCAAAGGGCTTTTCAGAGTGATGATAATGATGTTGTTGATGAGAAAACCCAACATAAAACTCCATGAAGCTGAGAAGTTGGGAGAAGAGATGTTTTAAAAACTTCACATTCGTTGTATGTATTCAGGAGGGAAATCTGTGATTTGGAAGCGCATAGGGTATATTTGGATCCAATTGAATTTGGTTGGCTATAGTAGGCTGAAGAGCAGCTTCCCAAATATGTCTGTGTCCTAATCCCCAGAACCTGTAAATGTTACCTTATGTGGTCAAAGGGACTTTGTGTGTGTGAATAAATTAAGGATGTTGAGATGGGGAGGTTATCCTGGATTATCCAGGTAGGTCTGATGTCAGCACAACAGTTCTTATAAGGAAACTGGAGGAGTCAGAGTCAGAGGAGAAGACAGTGTGAGGATGGAAGCAGAGGCTGGAGTGATGTGCTCTGGAGATGGATGAAGGGGAGCGCAAACCAGGGAATATGGTGGCTACTAGAAGCTGGCAAAAACAAGGAAACAGTTTCTCCCCTCGAAGGCTCCAGAAGGAGCAAGCATTGCAGACAGACACCTTGACATTAGCCCAGTGAGACTGACTTTGGACTTCTAGCCTCCAGACCCATAAGATAAGATATCATCAGTGTTTTAAGCCACGAAGTTTGTGGTACTTTGTCACAGCAGCAGTAGAAACCTAATGCAGTGACTCCCTAGCCAGAGCTGAAGTCACTGTGTGAGCACTTTTTCCTCAGGACAACCCTCAAAGAGAAGTGAGTTTTAAAAAGACAAGTCATACCATTAACATGAAGCCCTTTTATCTATAGAATTTATGTTAGGAATAAGGAGCAGAAATCTCTTTCCTGACACTTCCCAGTACCATGGTTGGCTCCAGGCTGTCTATCACCTGTTTGTCCACTTGTGGGGACAGTCAGGCTGGTCTTTGAACCTAAGCTGTCCCCTGAAATGTTGACTCACATTTTGGTTGCCTGCTTGCTATTGCCTCTTGACTGTCCTACCATAATCCAGGGTCAACAAACCAATCCAATCTCATCATCTTCCTAGGAAGGTACACAGTCAGTGTCCTGTGATTATTTCTAATCCTGTAGAATCTGCTTACAAAAGTCATACCTCTGTCCCCTTGTACTCTTTACTTCCTGTTTGATTAATAGCATACCATCACCCAGACCCAGTCACTTTTGGCAACTCCTTCTGGGCTCCTCTCCTATTTAATTAATTACCAAGCACCGTAATATCAGTCCCCTGCTTTCTACTCTCACTGTTTTGCTCAAGTTGAAGTTCCAGCAGCCTTCCTGCAAAGATAAGGGTCTCCTAATGATTTTGGGTTTCATTCTCCAGTGCTTGAATTTATTTCCCCAGACAAATATTCCTAAAGGAATTTCCTTTCTAATCAAGTCATTCACTGTTTCCTTTGTCCATTATTGCAAATGAAAAACTTTTCAAGTTCTCTTGCCACTGCACATTTTATTTCCACCTTCCCCTTTAAAGATTCCTCTATCCTTACTCTACCTTCTAATCTAGGATACTTGCTGTTCTCCAACAAATCTTGTTTCCCTCCTGTGCCCTTGCTCTGTATTTGTTCTCCACAAAGAAGATTCCCCCTTCTGGAGCTCCATCCCTGCATGCCGAAATATTGCTTATATAAAAGAAGGTTAAATATTGCTTATATAAAAAAGGTATGGTGGTTTTAAATATGTCCACAAATGTCTGTCTATAAGAGGGAGAGTCTACCCTTCTTTTCCTCTTGAATGTAGGTTAGACAAAGTGACTTTCTTCTAATGAGTAGAATATGGTTTAACAGACACTATGTGAGTAGGTTATAAAAAGCATTGTGACTTCCTCCTCTCTCTGTCTTTCTGTCTTCCTCTCTCAGATTGCTTACCCTGGAGAAGCTAGCTGACACATTGTAAGGACTCTGTGAAGCTATTCTATGAAAAGGTACATAGCAAGCAACTGGGGCCTCCTACCATGTGAGTGAGCCATCTTGAAAATGGGCCCAGCAGCCCTAGCGAGCCCTCACATGACAGCAGCTCCCCAGCTAACACCTTGCCTGCAACTTTAGGAAAGATCTTGAGCCACAACTGTCCAGAAAGCCACTTCCAAAGTCTAAACTCAGGAGCTGTACGATAATACATGTTTGCTGTCTAAAGCCACTAAGTTTTAGGATGAAAGCTTCATTACACAGCAATAGAGAATACAATAGTCAATCATCTTTCATTTATTTTTTTAAGTATTTTGTTTATTTAAGAGGGAGAGCGGGATAGAGTGGGGGAGGGGCAGAGAGGGGGAGGAAGAGAGAGAGAGAGAGAGAGAATCTCAAGTAGATTCCATGCTGTGCATGAAGCCCAGTGTGTGGCTTGATCTCAGGACTCTGAGATAGTGACCTGAGCTAAAACCAAGAGTTGGATGCTCAACAGACTGAGCCACTCAGGCTCTTAAAACAATTTCGTCTTTCAAAAAAATTTCAACAATAATTTCTTGAATGCCTTTGGTATGTTGAATTTAGACCTACAGAAGGGAGATGCAGGGGCGAATTTACAAATCTGGTCTCTGTTCTTACGCTAATTTTATATAGTCTGTCAAGAGAAAGACACATTAAACAAGTAATTACCCAAATAATTATCTAATTTCCATTATGATAAAGTCTATCAAGTAGAAGGCAACTATTGATAGCATTAAGAAATCTGCTCTAACAGTGTGGAGCACACTTCTAATCACTAAGGAACTAAGAGTCCCCATGCAACAGTCCAGGGCTTTGAGGAGGTCTTTGGGCAATGGTAGAGCCCAAGGTTAGAAATGTAGGCTCTAGATCCAGCTGCCTTGATTTGAATACAGTCTCTGGCTCTTACAAATCACATGACCACAGGTAACTTTTTTGCCTCTATGACCCTAAGATTCCTCTTCTAAAGGTAGTCATAATAATAGTACCCCTGCATAAAATTCTTGAGTGGACTAAATGGGTTAATACATACAGAATAGCTATAACAGTGCCTGACCCATTAGATATGCTTGACTGAAATTAGATATTGATTTCTATATTGAGTTTCTCTCTGGCCCATTATTGTTGTCTAAATGAGTGGAGTTAGCCCACCACTCTTAAGTCCTAGCTCCATGTCTCTATTAAGGAGAATTTGAGTCCTGCTTCATTAACCTTCAGCTATAAGGAACCACCTTCTCAGAATATAACTTTAAGATTACACACCAAATTGACCTGGGATTGAGGGTTTTATGGTGAGAGGAACAGAAAGGCACCTAGAAGGTCTTCAGAGAAGCTCCAGTATCACACAGGATCATGCACATACCTGTACAATCAAACACCACAAATTCTTTGCCTCTAAACTTATACTATTTGTACAACTTCTAGTTTTATACAGCTTAGACTTCTAAACTTGGGAGCCTTCCATCAATAGACAGCTAAAGGCTTTTTATGGCCATAATTCCATTTCCCTTTAAATACTTAAAAAATGCTCTTCTGTGGTGAAATAGGGTATGGAAGGAATAGGAATAAATTGCAAACACTTTGGCATATACGAATGAATTAAGATTTTAAAAGGGTAGATCCAGGGAAGATTAAATCTCAGAAGAGCCTGGGTATATTGTGTGGGTCAGCACCACACAGATAATATGATGATAATAGGATGCTAAACTGATATTGAGTATGTGTGGCTGTAACTACAAAATTACACACACACACACACACACACACACACACACACACACACAATAGATGAGGGTGATAAGATCAGTCATCACATCTTTGTGTTGTGAAGACCAAGTGTTGGATTTTAGTTGAGCTAAAACCTGCTTTTCTGCACACCCGCCATCCCTCAACTATGCCTATCCTGCAATTTGGACAAGTTTTTTTTTTTTTTATCAGAAAAGCATTAACTGAAATATTTTGTGCTGCTAATTTGCTGATTTTTTCCCACACCCATACCATTTGCTGGTTTCTCTTGCTATTACCTTTTTTAGTGCCAAACAGATTTTGTGTTGAACAGTAAATCCCACCTAATACATGATCCATAATAATTGTTCTTGATGGGACAGGGAAACACCACTAGCTTTCTACTCAAAACAATTTCCAGATGAACATTCATGATTTATCCTACTACAGCATATGCAACGGGCTTTTCTAGCATTTTTGGCACTGGAGAGATTTGACGATAATGATGCTAAGACCACTCGATTCACCAAAGTGTTAGCTGAAATGAACCACACCACCATACTTGGCAAACAAAATGAACATATTTTGTTAGGTCACTGATTATAAAGAGAGCGCACATTCTCTTTACAAAAGTAGAGATTTCCTTTGACCAGCCCTGTAAATATGAGGTGGAACTGAAGTTTGTCAAGAGCTATTCTTTCCAAATTGCTATGGATGTTCTGCACACCTCCGTGTGAGGGGCACACTCGGAGAAGCAGTGAGAATAATTCCAAGATTATGGATCTGTCTCAATTAATTTCCACTAATGTGCGCAGTGTCTCAGGCCATGTCAGAATTTATATAAGCAAAACTTTAACCTGTGTTTCCTGAGCTGATTGCAACATTTAGTGCGGATTTTTAATATACATGGTCGTGTGGAGGCTGGTGGTGTGGTAAAAAAAGTACACTGCATTCAGGCAAGATGTTCCTTTGCTTCTCTGAGTCACAAAATTTCTGTTAAGGCTTTCCCCCCCAAGTTATAGAGATTCTAGTTGGCTTAAATAAGAATGGAGGATTTGTGTTAAAGACAGGGGATTGACTTGAAACTCAGGCTAAGTTCTTGAACTAGAATAAGGAAGGAAGCTAGGTAACACTCTCTTTGCAATCTCGGCAGTGGTAGTGCCTTCCAATAGCAGCAGCTGAATCAATTCAGGGTCTTTCCTACATATGGAGAGATAGCTTCATTGCATCCCCATTAGTACATCAACCCCAGCCGGCCAGTTCCTTCCCCTCGGAGTCTGACCCCAGCCCCACACAGTGCCTCGTTGGAGCTCAGAGAAGACTGAGCAGTTCTCCCTCCTCAGAAGTCTCAGTTTTGACTCTGGGTGCCCCTTTCCATGCTTCTAAGTTTTAATCATTTCAGCCTCTTCTTTGTGTTCCTCCAGCCCTGAGGTGATGGCTGCTTCCTGCAGTTGCCACGTTAGTTTTCTCTTTTTATTTTCCTGGCTACCTAGTTGACAACTTCATAACTAGTTAATAATTCTTTATACTTATGATTATTTCTGTCAAAGATTTGGTGGGCTTTCTGTCTCCTAGTTGGACCCTGACTGATAGAGATGTCTATTATTGAACTACATGATTTCTGTACTTCTACGAGCTTTGAATTTTTCCAAAAATGAATGCGCTTTGGTAAATGCACAAGTATTACACAAATACAGTAAGAGTATTTGATCATTCATGACAAATGCCCATACACTAAACATCACAATAAGAGCTGTCCTTTTGTTATCTCCTTTGTCCTCACAGTAATCCTATAAGGCCTGTGATGTGAGGATGTGGGCTTACAGAGGAGGGGACTGAATTCAGGCAGAGGGCTGATAAGTGATAGAGCCCAAATTCGAGCCTGGCTTTTCACATGGCTCCTTTCAGTTAGTGATCGTGGTGCTTCCAACATGGTGGAGTGCGGTCACTCTGCTTCATGCTGGTCCCTCTCACACTCCAAGTACGGAGACCTGGATTTTATCTCACTTTGTATATCTAATGTAGTTACCAGCAGAGAAGATCCACAATGAACATCTGTTGGTTTGAAATTTGAAACTTGAAGAAACTGATTCAGATAATTTGAAAAGACAGGATGATTCCTGAAGAAAATTTAAGTCCCAGAGCTATTTGGGCAGCCAACTGAAATGACTCTCCCACAGATGCAGGACTTGGCATCTACATCTACATATATCTGCGTCTACCATGAATTCAAGTGAGCGCTCAGAGACTGGTGTCAACCCAGAAAGCGTGGATCTAAAATGAGAGACAGTAAGGTACTGGCACAAAAACAGACACATAGACCAATGGAACAGAATAGAGAACCCAGAAATGGACCCTTGGCTCTTTGGGCAACTAATCTTTGACAAAGCAGGAAAAAACACCCAGTGGAAAAAAGACAGTCTCTTCAATAAATGGTGCTGGGAAAATTGGACAGCTACATGCAAAAAAAATGCAACTTGACAACTCTCTCACACCATACACAAAGATAAGCTCCAAATGGATGAAAGACCTTGATGTGAGACAGGAATCCATCAAAATCCTAGAGGAGAACATAGGCAGCAACCTCTTTGACATAGGCCACAGCAACTCTTTTTCATGACACATCTCCAAAGGCAAGAGAAACAAAAGATAAAATGAACATGTGGGACTTCATCAAGATAAAAAGCTTCTGCACAGCCAAGGAAACAGTCAAAAAAACTAAGAGGCAGCCCACAGAATGGGAGAAGATATTTGCAAAAGACACTACAGATAAAAGACTGGTATCCAAGATCTACAAAGAACTTCTCAAACTCAATACATGGGAAAGAAATAAATAAAAAAATGGGCAGAAGATATGAACAGATACTTTTCCAAAGAAGACATACAAATGCTAACAGACACATGAAAAAAATGTTCAAAATCATTAGCCATCAGGGAAATTCAAATCAAAACCACATTGAGATACCACCTTACGCCAGTTAGAATGGCAAAAATTGACAAGGCAGGAAACAACAAATGTTGGAGAGGATGTGAAGAAAGGGGATCCCTCTTACATTGTTGGTGGGAATGCAAGTTGGTACAGCCACTTTGGAAAACAGTGTGGAGGTCCCTCAAAAAGTTAAAAATAGAGCTACCCTATGATCCAGGAATTGCACTACTGGGTATTTACCCCAAAGATACAGACGTAGTGAAGAGAAGGGCCATATGCACCCCAATGTTCATAGCAGCTTTGTCTACAACAGCTAAATTGTGGAAGGAGCCGAGATGCCTTTCAACAGATGGATTAAGAAGACGTGGTCCATATATACAATGGAATATTACTCAGCCATCAAAAAGAACAATTTCTCAACATTTGCTGCAACATGGATGGGACTGGAGGAGAAATTGCTAAGTGAAATAAGTCAAGCATAGAAAGACAATTATCATATGGTTTCACTCATTTATGGAACATAAGAAGTAGGAAGATCAGTAGGGGAAGAAAGGGAAGAAGAAAGGTGGGGGGGGGGTAAACAGAAGGGGGAATGAACCATGAGAGACTATGGACTCTGGGAAACAAACTGAGGGCTTCAGAGGGGTGAGGGTGGGGGAATGGGATAGGCTGGTGATGGGTATTGAGGAGGGCACGTATTGCATGGTGCATTGGGTGTTATATGCAAGTAATGAATCATGGAACTTTACATCAAAAACTAGGGATGTACTGTATGGTGGCTAACATAATATAATAAAAAAATATTATTAAAAAAAATTGAGAGAGAAAAGTCACTGATCTGTGACCGTAAAGCAACAAGGAATCTCTGGTTCGAAGTCCCAGTGGGACCTGGTACTAAATTGAGGATACCTAATTTGCCTTATTCAAATGTAATTTTTGTCCTAAGATGGCTACACATTTTAAAACAGTTGGTCCACTTTCACATGACCATACGGGAGACCCCGGTGGCTCTGCTTTTATGGGGGAAATAAATCCTTATTCCTACAAAGTAGTAGCAGTTACCCCAACTGTAATAACATTGGCAGGAATCTTCCTAATTAAGAATTACCCAGAGGTTTCCCCCAGTTCTGATGCAGCATGTCCTTTTGAGAAAACTCTGACAGTCTCTCTACAATTCAAATGACTTTACTTTTTCTACTCTGGTACGTTGGTATTATAGTCGGAAATTTAAATATTTCAAATTCAAAACACCAGAATGAACTAGAGAATCAATGAATTTGTCCTTCTTCGCGGTGATAATTTCCTGTAATTTTAGGTGCACCAAAATGCTTATTGACAGACAAAGAAAAATAATTAGTTCAAAAACCGTAAGAATCTTCCATATTGAAGCACTTGGGAAATTATTTGCCTTTTCTAATGTACCCATTTGTTTGTCATTAACAAATGCTTAGGCGCTCAGCTGCTTACATATTTTTTGCAGCTGTTTGCTAAGAGGCTCTGAGAATGTTTCAAGGTTCAACTTAGTGTCAAGCCGTTGTAGTTTCTAAATTCATTTTCTAGGCAGAAAGGCCACAGTCCATCAAGCCTGGTGTTGTAGATATTTTTGGTAATATATCAATGCAAGAAATGAACAGACAGATTATATTTTATTATTAACCTATGAATCTCTAGTAAGAATTGAATGGCCACAAGTATATGAGGTCTTCAGATTGCATTACAATGAAAACTTTACCCTGTGGAAATATGTGATTCACTGAACTTACAAAAATTTAGACTGTGGTAAAATATCCACACCTAAGTAAACTAAAATCTTAACTAATTTTTTCAACAATCTGAGCCTCGGTTTACCCATGGATTTAGAGCAGGAAACATGAAATTATAAAACAAATTACAGCTTTGATGGCTGTCTCTCCAAATGCCAAGTGGTAAAGTAATAATAGTCTTCTACCAAAGACTGAAAAATCTGTATGTTGAAAATTGAAAATCTTCACATGAGAATTTATAGACATTTGAGATCCTGCCAGCTGGCAAAATTGACTTTAGCCTACACAGCACTTTTTTCTGTAAGTAATAAAAAGAAATAAGAATTTAGTTAAGATATTGTGATATTATGGTTGAAAATCTCAAGTAGTTCATCTAACATATAGAGCTTATTAGCTGTTAAAAATACTCCTTGAGTTGCATTTGGTTCCAAACAACATCTGGGCTCTATATCCCTGAAGTCCGTAGAACATAGAATCCACACATTATTTGGTTTCACAACTGAATATTTTGATATTAGGCTATGTTAATGAGCCCATTTGTTAAAATCATCTTTAACTGTTTTACCAGGAAAGAAAAAAATGCCATGTGTTAGTTCTTCCTTTTTTCTGCCAACTATCTTGAATACTAGCCTGCTATAAATTAGTACAGTCCCTGATTGAAGCATGGAATTATCTGCAAACTTCCCTAAAATAGCTGCTTTATAGTAACCATCAAGTACATTCATTGATAAAAAACATACATTTTGAGGGGATGCTGTTGCCAACTTCAGGCAATTAAAAAAGGAAGCTACGAAATTGCCAAAGGCAAATAAGATACTTCTTTCTTCCCCTCTGTGCTTGCCTATAGCAACTAACAAAGGGGCACTTAAAATATCAAAGGTTAGATCCCTAAAGTCCAAATTATTAAAATAACTTTCCTTTCAGTATAATAAAGTACAATAGAATATTGTGTGTGAGTACATATATTTAGAAAGTAAGAAAACCAGTATTAACAAGAGCTGAAAGAAATCATTCAAGAGCCTTCAGATTCTAATATTCTATGATTCATCAGTATTTTGTCATTATTGACTACATTGCCAATTTGTTCTGAAATTGTCAACTAGAAACATGGCATAATTAGGTAAACAATCATTTCCCAATAAGATGCTGACTCACTAAACCTCTTATGAAAAAAAAAAATCCCAAATTGCCTATTTCCTAATTTGACAATTACTGAGTTTCCATTTCCCAAGGAGGTCAATTGACCCTTAGGTTAGGTCAAACTCCCACATGTATGTATCACTTCCCCACTGCCCACCTCCCCACCAGTTCCACAGACACTCACACCCACACGCACTTTATGTGCTCTTCCTTCTCACTGGGGGATAGTCTTTTATCAGATATTAAGACAAATTTTAGCCTGCTGCTTAGATGAAATGGTTTTGGTTTTGGTTGGTTTCTCATTAGTGACTGGCTTAAAGTTCAGTAACAAAACAATATAGGAGAGGGAGTTTTCAATAACACTGCCAAACCACCCCCCCAAAAAACAAAATAAAACAAAACAAAAAACTGTTAATGCACCCAATTCTCCCAATAAAGAACATAGACGTCACATAAGTGGATTACGCTTATTCAGTTTATCTCTTCACACTTGATACTCGCAGCAGCCCCCTGCAAGTTTACTGTGTGCCTAAAATGGAAGAAGGAAGGAAACTTGATATTTCCTGGGCACCATTGACCAGCCAGGCATTGAGGTACTTCTGCATATGCTCTCCATTAATGAACCCTCCTTCGATAATCCTTGGACACTGGAATGATCATATCTGCTGTTTTACTAATAAGGAAACTGGGACTCAGAAGTAAAATGCCTACTTGTATTGATAGTAAGTGGCCTGGATCTGAGATATTTGTTGCTGTTGTTGTTTTAAGAAAAAACAAATCTGTTTCCTGGACCAGTAGTCTCCTGGGAAGATACAAAATGCTACCCAAAGGGGTAAGTAGGCAGTGGGCATTTTGGAGTATCTAGCAGTTGATAATTGCTGCAACTGATCATTATTTCGATCATTATTTCTTTAATATTTGCTTTCCTCTTGCTTATAAGTTCCACAAGGGAGATGTTGTTTGTTTTGTCCATCCCTGTATTATCAGGGCTTCCCACTTGGTAGGTGTGCAGAAAGTACTTGTTGACTATCTAAAGCTCTCTGTGTCTCCTGCTGACTTTCTCAGGGTCATCTCCTAAAGAGGTTTACACAAGCACAGAATAATGATTGATATGCCCACCACTACACTTCTTCATCATTTTAATCCTGTGCCTAACCAATGGTCATTATCTTTTAGAAGGACACTACAGCCAGCTATTAGCTAATTGCTTTCAAATCGATGAGGAGAGTTTTCCAAGTAAAATAATAATATATTTAACAACTATTGAATCTTTACTTACATGCTCAGTACTGTAAGTGCTTTCTGTGCATTCTCTTACTTAATTCTTACTGTAGATATTATCATTGTCCCCATTTTAAAGATAAAGAAAATGTGATTTAGAGAGGTTTGGTGACCTTTCCTAGAAGGAAGAATAATGAAGAACAGGAGGGTAAGAAAACAACAGAAAGACAAACAGCTGTTCTGGGGCTGAAGGAGAGCCCTGTATCACACGGATGGACATTTTCTTGGCCTTGGCAGCACAGCACTCTGACCCTTCCCCCCCACCCCCACAGCTGCTTTGGGCAGGCTGTTCTCACAGGGAAGTGCACTCATGCTCTTTTCCTCTGGCGTCCCTACCTACCATCTGGGCTGCCTTGAGCCGATGCCTCAACCCTTCCTGAAGTTGTTCCCTTTCTCATGGAGTGACATGTGGAGCACCTAAAGCCATGGAACCTTCCAGGCACTTCCAAGCGTAGCCATATTCCCTTTGGCTGTCGCTGCTCAGCAACCCTGCACTGGGTTCCACCCAGATGTGGAGAAAAAGCCTGCGGAGGACTCAGACGTGTGCTGTGAGGCCTGCCTGTGGAAGAAGGGCCGCATTTCCTTAACTTCACCACTGGATCTACGGATATCCAGGCGCCTGCTCCTCAACCTTTTTCTCTGCAGCTGTCTTTCTTTGCACGAAATAGAGGCCTGGGAGGCACATGCTCTGGCACGCCAAGCTCCCTGCTTCAGGCTCAGCTGGGCTCCTACAACATCAGGATCCACTAGCAATGACCATCGCCTTTACTTGTAGAATGGAAGCCATTGTGTTTTGTTTCTTTGTTGCTGCGTAATGAATGCCCCCAAGTGAAGTGGCTTCACACAACCACACTTTATTATTGCACGTGATTCTGAGGGCTGACTGCGACGTGGCTCTCTAGTTTTTCTGTTATTCTTGTTTTGCTTCTCTCCCACACCTGTTGTCAGATGGGCCCTGGGCTGCAGTGTCCTGGGTGGCTTCTCTTGTTCCCTTTTTTCTTCCCTTCTCCTTCATACCAGCTTCCTATGTACCCTCTAGATCTCAGCAGATGCCTCTGATCGCAGGAATGAATCCCTTCCCTCAAACCCTCAACTTCTCCTTCACAACTTGCATCACCTGTATGGTGTCTGGTTGGTTGTCCATCCCCATTCCCCACCTCCGGTGGGTTGTGAGTTTCATGAGGGTAGGACCAGCCCCATTTTATTCATCTTTATATCTTCATTGTTAAATAGAGCACCCCACCTATGTTAAATGTGCAGAAAGTATTTCAATAAATGAATGAATGACCACTAGGAATCCATCTTTTAGTGTTTAGGGGTTGTCTTTTCTCCTAAATCCTAAACATTGTTTTTCTACGTTCTATAAAGGAAGTCTACACACATCAAATGAAGAAAGAAGATGTACTACCTGAATTACCCCAACAATTCAAATGAAGCACTCTATTCTCAATTATTTATAAATTGAAATTGGTTTGTGAATGTTTTAAGATTATCTGGGTAATTCCTTGAATTTCTGTTGATTTAATTAGATGTATAAACAGAAAAAAAAATTCTTACACTTGATAAAGTTGGGTTTTTTTTAAGCCTGTATTTCTGCCCATTAGCTGACACAGTTTTGGAGGAACAAGAAAAGCCATGGTCAAATATATGTCTCTATAGGAAGGCTGGAGGAAATGTTTATCAATTCTTTAAAATATAAAGTTTCCTAGCTCCTTGACTTTGGCACTTGCAGGCTTTGCCTTCATAAATACATAAGAAGTGTTTAACAGAAGTATATTGATACAAATGCTATAATCTGTCTTGGGAAAACTGGCTGATGGGGAAACTTGACTTGTAAGACAGTGTTGCTTTGGTGATCTCAACCAGCCTACTGATTTTTTTCCAAGGGTTTTATTCAGAGAAAGCATGATATAGAAGATAAAGTAAAGCAGATCAACAGTTACTCAAACCACATTAGAAACCAGGTTTGTTTAGTTTCTTTGCTGGAGACATTTTGATAAGCAGACATCATCGTTAATCTTTGTTTCTATTGGGGCTGTCTTATTTTCAGTCCTCCTTACCTCTCAAAATTAAACTGTGATTATTACTTGGACACTTTTAGAGCTTATTCATTCCAATAGGAATTTTCTTTGAGATCTGCCTAGGAAATGTACTCCTAGTGCAGCTACATGAACCCCAAGTTCAACTTCATAAAAGTAACCATTTCTGTTTATCAATTTCTAATTATGAAATAACTCAGCTGAGAAAGAAATCCATAAATGAAGGGTCAGGCCTCTCTGCTTAACTGATCCAGAGAATTGCCTGTGCTCTCCTGCTTCTGTATGTGGTTCAATTTCATTGTCTTCACTATTATCCTTTCTTCATTGTCTTCTTTCCTTCTTAGCACTTTTTTCCCTTATCTCTCCAGGATGGCTGCAATTTTTTCCTGTATCCTTTCAGGATAGGGTAGTCTGTAATTTTATATTTGGTTTTGTGTAACACTTCTAATACTTACTAGGAGTGACATCAAATGTATTCTTGTATATTTGATTTGTACTTAAAGGAATTTAGGGACATTGTCTGTTTTATCTCCGTGAGATCGCCAGTAACTAAAATAGCGTCCGGTACATCGTAGACACTCAAGGCATTTTGTTGCATAAGGAAATGAGTAGAATACAAGTGAGGGTTGAAAGGTGAAAATTGTCTTCTTTACCAACTTTGCAAATATGTTTCCAAACAATATTGCTCTCAGAAAACATTGCATCATTAAGTGTTTGTCATCTGTTAACTGAACAGATTGATTTCACAGGTTCTATTGACCCAGTGAAACATTCAACATCGGACACTCAGCCCCTTATATCAACTCTGAGAAGTCTGGATTAAGGGAATGGAAAAGGATGAATTTCAATTTAGGATCCACTTTGAAAGGAAGAGTCTTTAACACCATGAGATTGGACCTTGAGTATCTATTTCAGTGTCTTTAATCCAGTTTAATTTCTAATACTATTAAGCCACAAACAAGGGCAAAAGAGATTTCTCTTTTCCAGAAGTGAACCCTTGAGTTACATCCAAAGCTATCACCTCAGATGAAAATAATATGATTTACCACAAGAAAAGTTTCCATCTCCTTTTATCCAGGGTTGGAAATAGGGGACCATGTGTGACAAGTTTGTTCAGGATGCTAATGATGCCATCAGATTCTAAGTCACAGGATGCAAAGTGATGGTCTGAAGACCAAATCTGGCCCACAGATGTATTTTATTTGATCTACACTATTTTTCTTCATTGAATTAGCTGCCAATATAGAAAGTCAGGAGAATGCACACAGAACCCTGGTTTTCTCCCCACCACCCCCCTTGAAAAAGAAAACGAAAAGATAGAGCAAATTGGATTCACAATCCCAAATTATAATGGTAATTAGCTGGTGTTCAAGTTCAAATTCCCATGACTGGCTGCTTCCCTACCATAGTCTCCCCACTGCCTGTTTTCACTCTGATACTGAAGAGTTTCAATTTGCCATCCCTCATCACCCTGCAGTTTTCTTTCTTACAGCCTGCGCACCCCATCTATTTCTTTTATCTGTCTGGGCCCTGCATGTAACTACCATCTTGAATGTCACAAATATTGTTAAATTTCCATCCTTCTGGCTGAGATTCAATATACAAGTGTTCTGATTATGGCTAGACCTTCATCATTCCAAGTCAGCTGGCTGATTCCATTCGTTCCTCCGAAATTTTTGTGTGCGTGTGTGGTCCCTGAAGAAGTGGGGGTGGGATCAGAAAAAGGACAAGTTGTGTGCTCCCTTCAGGAGCACATATACTAAAATTGGAGTGATACAGAGAAGATTAGCATGGCCTCTGCTCAAGGAGAAAAAGGACATGGTGAGTGAAAGAATCAGTTATTTCTGTGACTCTGAGAAGAGGAAGCCTAATCTGAGTGTGTATAATGCCATGATTATTACAGCACATATTATGTATTTATGTATACAGCTAGTGCTATATATACATATATATGTACATAATCATGCATACAATCACTTATACTGTCCCCCTGGGGACATGTAAGGGTTTTTTTTTCAAGTTAATTTTAACTATACAATTTTTTTAAGTTGATTTCCTTAATTTTTTTATTCACTTATGTTACTTTTATTACCATAGTACCTGGATATTATAAATATAAAATTAGAAATTAACAGTACAATGTATATGGTTTCTAACACATTTATACCCACAATTCATTGACAATTAAATGCAAACAGAATAACACAAACAATACAAGCCAAGTGGCTAACACCAATTTAACATGACTGTTGACGTTGTTTTGCTGAAATAAGCACTAACAACAAAAGGACAATTACTGTATGATATGGGTTCTCTTGATGAAATCATACCGTACAAGTACATGGTACCTTTTCTAAACTCCTTGGGGCAAGATGTAATAGACAATTTTCAATGTTTCTTATTTTAGAAAGGGCCAGTACACAATAAATGCACTAATATTTTATAGTGTGGCATATGAATATTCATAGTAAATGGAATAACTAAAAACTATAAATAGCCTCATGTCAGCGTGGGTCAGGTTTCATACCAAATAAGTTAGTCACAAACTTAGAAAAAATGTCTGGGTCATTTAACAAGTCCTACAGCCTTGAGAGAATTACTCAATTTCAATGATCTCATCCACAAAATAATTTCATTAGATGAGAGTAATTAGCCCGTGACCTGCAGCCAGAAAGAAAACCAGGATGTTTATGCATGGCCACCAGAAGTTGCAGAATAAATAGTGTACTTACGTTAAGTGTGTTCCTTTGTTGAGTAGGTATATGCCATTTATAGTGCCACACAATAGGTTAAAACAAGGACCCAGAAATAAATTAGGCCACTGTCTGGACTCAGGGAGCTCCTATCCAGCAGGAGAGACAGACTTGCAAATAACACCTGACAGCTGAGTATAAAAAGAGTGACGGTATGTGTGTGTGGAAAAGGCAAATTGATGCCCTACACTGGGGGAGATTAGGGAATGCTTTCTTGGTCAGTGATACTGGTATTAGGGAGGGTTTTGAAGGATGAATAGGAATTCACAAGACAGTGGGATATTATTAAAATCAATCTAACCTTTTAGAGACAATATTGTAGAGGACACTTGAGGAGAAATCGATTCTCTTTTGATGTTTACCAGCTGAATCATTTATAGTCTCTTCTGAGCTGATGCCCAACCCAATCTTAATGCTCTCCTGCACCAGTCATGAAGGCTGAGCGCACATCAGTTTGTGGAATCTCTTTTCTGTTAGTAGGGAAGAACATGCAGTTCTTAGACACTGCTTTGGTCCTATTTGCTTTCTAATATTGAAAATGCTAAGTGAACAAGATTCTTATCTATTTATTAAGACTTTTGCTGGGTTCTCTAAGACATGTGGCTTCTCCACCCTTTCCCCTCCTTCCTGTAACCTCCCCAGCCAGTTCCTGTCAGTGGGAACTTGACAATCATAAACCTAATTCTTTGAGGCTGTTCTGACTCTTGAACTCTTCGTTGGTTGGCCTCCCTGCAAAGCGATGAGTTCATGGAGGAATCCTTTTGGGGCAGGTGGCGCCACTGCTGGCAGCTGGTGGGCACACACAGAGGGCTCCGTAGCATGGTCTGGATTCATAATGGCTCCACAGAAGGACTGGTGATTGGTATAAATTTAAACAAAGATTCTCTAAATATCTGTTCAGCATTCGTTGATCAGAGAGGCAGAAAACTACATGGAGACTGGACAGGGAAAGAAGACCTTGGAGGCAGTCCTCAACCTCTCCACTGATATTCCAAGAAATCCCCAAACTTGCCCTCCGCTTACTGCAAATGTGAGGCCCCACAGAAAAATGGGACCACACTTTTTAGAAGGCCATTTGGTGATCATCTAATGTGACTGTACATGTCCCTTGCAAATCCTACCCCTCATTCCCAAATGGCTCTTGGAATAAACATTCAAATTTAGGCAGTAGACTCCTGACTCCCTGAGGGCAATGCAGGAAAGCAGAATTGTCTTCATCTTGCACCACACAAGTGCAGTGCCATTTGGGTGACCCTTTCCGTTGGCACCATGCTGCCGTCCCTAAGGTTCAACCCTAATCTCTCCTAGAATTCCAGGAAAAGGGCTTCCAAAGACATAACCCCACATTAACATTCTATTCTGAATCAAAGCAGGCTCATTCCCAAACCCCAGTAAATTATTTCTGAAAAAGGAATTGTGAGGCTGACTTACTGAATGATGAATCTCTTTCAGATTGGATACCTTGCTTGGTGCTAGTGACAGAAAGATGAGAACATCAGCATCCCTGACTCACATTCTAGATTTATCACTGGGCATTGCAGGTTGACTGAATTCCCAGTGTTAAAATGACAGTTGCATTATGGTTTTCCCCGTGTTCACTTTAAGAAACTCAGCAGTGTGATGCATCAAGTGTCAATCCTGCCCAAGCAATGTGGTTTAGGAAGCACAAAGTGATTATCAAAGACAAGGGAGGGGCTTTCCTTGGTAACATATTCATGTTCCAGCTAACAGAGGGTCTGGAGAGCTGGTGAGGAATCTGTAACTCAAGGTCTGTATTTTAGCATCTCCATCAGTGATCATCTTCCTGCTCTCTTTACGGTTTGTGGTATGGTCCCCTTCACCACATTCACACATTCACACCTGCCTGTGCAAAAGGCTTGCATAATGCAGAATGTGGTTTAAAATGTGTGAAAACTTCATCCAGATCTTCGGAGCTTACCTTGTCTTTGATCTCGAAGCCAGTCAAGGAGAGCAAGTATGTCCAGCTGTACGTAAGCTGGGGAGACACACATCATAGCAAAACAAAACCCTAGAGGAAAAAAAAAAAGAAAGATAAACTTTCTTTACAGTACTTCGTCTTGCGTTTTTCCAGTTTAAGCATGTTTTCAATCCAGAGTGGTGTAAAATGAAGAAGACAAGGGTGGGGTGAAGTAATGAAAAAGCCTGGAGACTTTATTATTTCTATGATTGGGGAAAATGCAAATATAATTCGACTTCTCTGTGTCATGTTGTTTCATATGTACCTACCCTGAAATGTTGTGAATGGGGAAGTAGGGTTGTTCCTCAGGGTTCTAGAGAAGTCTGGGGTGTGATGTGGGGTGGGGAGGGGTGCTGGAAGACAAGTAGATGATGTTTTTGGAGATGTATGTGTCAAGGCCAGGTAACGGGGAGTCTTAAGAGCTTCAGCCTGAAGGAGTTCAGTTTTATCTTGAAGGTAGAGAGGAAATATTGTACATATACATATACAATGATTATTCTGCCTTTCAGTATAAAATTCTCATAAGTGTTTTCCAAATTAATACAAGTGTAATTTTAATGCTAGTCTGCTAAGAAAACTTACCTTAATTCCTCGACTGCTAGAATTCATATTATTTCGTCATCTATTTTTAATTACTCATTTGCTTCTCTATCCATCCAGACCACAGTGCTCTTGGAGTCAAAGACCCAGTCTTCTTTACACTTAACCTTTATCATCTAGAATAGAGGTTGATATAAATAGAAGATGAGCCAGGCATCTCCCCACCAGTATTTTCCAAAGGTTTTGAGGATTCGCTTTCAAATATTTCAAGCCTTTCCCCTTTGCTTCTCTAAGGTAGTCAGCTGCTGTGCTATCCTTAGCCCTGTATATATTCAAGTAACCAACTGACCAGTTTAAATAAACTCCAAGATTGGTTCTGACTTCTAACAACATGATGGACGTGTGGCTAAGGACTTCGTATACAGAAACGAACCTTTCTGTCCCCCCTACTCACACAGCACACAAACTGTGTGCAAATGTAAATCTGACTCACCAGATCAAATAACAGGCTAGCAGTCTGGTCAGTCAATTCCATTTTACCTGTCTGAATGTATTAGTCCAACTTTATAAGCGACAGATCCATCTTTGATTTTCTTCTGCCACATGCTGGGGCTGATGCAGAGAGAGTGTATCTGTGTTGAGGGGAAACCAGTCTCCTTCCTTACAAAAAACAGGGAGCTGTCCATGGCTGCTTCTAGTCCTCTCCTTCCCATTTTTCTGTTTAATTCACAACACTTGCTCGATCTGGGCCACCACCCCCCAATACAACAGAGGGTACTCAGTCTGTAAGGACCAACCCTAATGTCTCCCAGGATCCCATGGAGAAGTCTCCAAAAACAATAAAGATCCCCACATTTCTGGCTCTGAATCAAAGCAGATCGCTTTCAGGTCCCAGTAAATTCATTCTGAAAAACGAAAAGCTACACCAGGAGGAACTGTTAAAAAATTTTTTTTTTCTTGCTCAATTTACAAGAACTGAGAATATGTCTATTCCAAAGAAGAAAAAAAGAAAGAAAAAAAAAAAACCCACAAGCTGTTGGAGGGACAAATGATGCCCGGAGAAAGGAGACATATAATTTTTGCCCTGGCTGAGGAAAGGTGAAGTTAATAGAGAGAAGAGAATCTCAGAAAGGGAAATTAAAGCCAACATGCTTCTGGCTTCTTGAGGATGCCCCCTGAGTCAACTAATTACCTGCGAGGGGATTATGGAGCGAGTTGTCTGAACTTCGATCACTTAATGGGGGAAGTAAAAGGAAGAACTACCGTATGACTCTATCGTGAGGCCTAGAAATTAGCTTGGGAAAAAAATTGCTGAGTGGGAATGAAAGAGAAACAAAGGGTAACAATAAGCAGTAACAATAAGACAGCTACCTTCAACAGTGATCACTAAGCTGGGTCGTGGAATCGTAGTCTGGATCCAGTACATACCCGGGGATTTCTTTTCTTCCTTCCTCCTGTTCTTTTTTCCCTTTTTCCCTTCCTCTCATCCAACAGATAAACAGGTGCTATGTGATGACTACTCTCCCAAACAATGGGAACATAGAATAAGACATCCTGATCACGAATGACAATAATTCATACAAATGAGAGGAAGAAAATTTTTCACCCAACTTCTCAGGAAAGGCGCCATATTTATTTGAAAAAAATTTTTTTTGATGAATGGATGGGATAGAAAGTAACACCCTGGCAGGCCTAGGTCTGGCTGAGGACTTTGAGTGTAGGAAGTGAAGGAGGAGATTCTCTGATATGCTGGAGAGCAAGAGGGAAAGCGGGATGGGACAGTCAAGAAGGTGAAAGTTTGCACTCTGCAGTGTGACTCTTCACCAAGGTTCTAAAATGCTCAGCGCAGATTTCATGTGAACACCTGTTAGTGGGCTGAGTTCTACTCATGGATGTCATAGAGCTCAACAGAAACTGTGTGTAAGGGCCAGCAGAAACCAGAGACGGAGCAGAGAGAAAGATGAGGATGACACCATAGGAAAAGACATGCACCAGCACAGGCCAAGTCACCGGAGTCCAGGCTGAGTTTGAACAGATTTCCAAGACTCAGAGGCTTCTAGGCTACATTTGGGCTTTACATTCAGTTGGTTGTAGGAGAACACTGAAAAGTCCACGAACGCATTATCGAAGAAGAAAAAATACACTGTAAAGCAACCCACTGAGTGGTGGATCAATAACATTATACATGGAATGTACTGTGTATCATGTATCATCGGGGCGCAGGGGCATCAAGTCTCTGTGTACCAGTAGATAGACTTTAGAGAAATCCATGAATGCCCCGAAATTACATGCAAAATGTTATGGTATGTATATCCCCCAAATACTTATCAGTGAAAGTAACTAGCATTTATGGAGTATTTTTATGTATTATTGTGCTAAAAGTTTAATACATAATTATGTCATGCTCCCAACAACTCAGTAAGAAAGCAAGCAAGCTGAAAATCAGGGACTTTGCCTAAGCTCACGAAGGTCACACCCCCAGTGTATAGCAGAGCATGGGTGTGAATGCATGTCAGAATTATTCGCCTGCATGCTTAACTGGGTCCCAGTCACGTGCCCTCTGAACTATGCTGATTCCAGAGTCAGATTTTGTTACCATTTCAAAAGTTGTTTCTACATAGAGAAAAAGATTAGAAAAATCTTAAGGGCTTACTGGGTCTCAGATTCTCCTCCTAATTTTGGAAAGCCTACACATCCCAGGCACCATCATGTGTCATATTCTGTTCCATCCTCTCCCCCCACTCTTTCAGTGCAGTAGGCAGAAAGGTCTCCATCTGACAGTTGAAAACACTGACTTCAGAGTGGTCAAGTCCACTGCTTTGGTAAGTGCAAGTGAATTTGCACCCTGGTGTTCCACTCCTCCAACGTGTTACCCAGTCCCACCGGAGCAGTGGAAGGATTTCCAAGAGCCCAGGTTGGTGGACTCTTGAGTTGGAGAAGAGTTATCCAGAAGGCTGGTTGAAGTAGTATCATGAGATCCATCCAATCAAATTGCAGTTTGAATCCCGCAAAAGAGGGGGCCTCAGAGATGTGGCTTTGGACATGGAGACCCATCCAACACACACAGGCACCAGCACCACTTCTGCCTCTGAGCTTGTCAGCTCTACTGAGAGAATAGCCGTCACAGCTGTTAGGAATTTTACAGAGTCGTTGCACCTGCCCGCCCCTGCCTGGCGTGCCTTCAGCCCTCCGCCCTGGGAACAGCTCAGCGGGCCAGGCTCGCCCCTCCTTGGGAAGAACAAAGGAGTTCCAGCTGGAATAGAGCCTCCTTACAAAGAAGTTTGCACTCGTGCCTGGAGTGGATGTGGGTGCCCATGGGGTGAGTAAACCCCAGAAGTCCCAGGAGACAAGCATGGGGCCATTCACAAACATGGAAGAACTATGGAGATCCCAGTTGGAATTTCATGACCAAATAAAGGGAGGGAGGAAAAGAGGGGCTGGATTATTTCCTTAGTACCTGATTGGCCAGGACTGATTAGAGCAGCACACTGCTCACCACTGCTTAGTTGGAAGAGAAGCACGGTTCAGCATTTTTAAAGCAAAGAAATAAAAAATACAGCAGAAGAATCTTTGTAAAAGAACCACCGTAAAGGGAGAGGTTGTCCGTTCTGCTTGAGGGGAGGGGACGACTTATTACAACTGCAAATGCTTGATGAGGTAACACCTGAAGACACTTAAGAACTGGCTTAACAGCAGCTTCATTGGCCATTTGACACGTACTTGATGGCAGAGCAACAGTTGAAGGAAAAAGAAAGCTTTTATACGTTGTCCTCGGTGAGTAGCTAAAGAGGCACGGCGTCAGACTTCTAGAAGAAGGCCCAACAGCTAACTCTAGTGCTGTGGTTCTCAAAGTCCAACAGCAGTGGCAGGAGCTGGGAAACTGTTAGAAATGCAAACTCAGGCTGGCTGGCTGACTCAGTCAAGCCTCTGACTCTTGGTTTTGCCTCAGGTCATGATCTCAGGGTTGTGGCTTCAAGCCTTGCCTCGGGCTCCCTGCTCAGCTGGCAGTTGGCTTGAGATTCTGTGTCTCCCCCGCCCTCTGCCCCTCCCCCCACTCGTGCTCTCTCGCTCGCTCTCAAATAACCAAATAAAATCTTGAAAGAAAGGGAGAGGGGAGGAAAAGGGAGGGGAAGGGAAGGCAAGGCAACTCTCAGGCCCCATCCCAAGACATAACAAACCAGAAACTCTGAGGATAGGACCCAGCAATTTGTTCTAACAGGCCTTTGGCAGGATTCTGATGTTTGCTGAAGTTCGAGAAGCTCCGTTTTAGAGCAGACCGTTACAGGTTACGGTTCCACCTTGGACACTAATTCGTGGTAAAACTTCGGGCAAGGTTCTTCAGCCCTCTGAGCCCCAACTTCATTCTGCTTCATGAGACTAATGGTGGTAAAGAGCTCTCAGAGGAATGTCAGTAAGAAGCGGTTAGCCTCAGTCGCTGCTCACTCAGCAAACGCTAGCTTCTCTTGGGGTCATTGGATTGCTTCAAAACACCAGAATTGGATCGCTTCACACTAACCAAAGGTTTGGGCAGCTGTTCCTATTCAACTAGCACTACGTCTAAGCATTATTCCTTACTCTTCAAAAAGCTTTGTTTCCCAGACAATAGACTACCTGCCTCAGAATTAACTGGTGTGTCAGTTAAAAAATACAGATTATCTAGTGCTCCTATCAGACCTACTGCATCTGCATCTTGTCAAGTGTGGTCTGGATATCTACAAGCTTAAAATTGTTCCCTGAAGATACTTCTGCAGACTGAGGTGCAAGAATCATCGATGAAAATGAGATAAGACGCAACTGGGCTGTGGCTTTGCTCTCACAGTCTCCTACAGGTTGCGCTGGAGGAGGCAGACACATTGTCTCAACGTGACACAGTAAGTAGAGCCAAGAAGTGAAACTTTATGAACTTAGGTCCCCTGTTCATGACCCTTACCTGTGGGGCTGATAAGCTACTGGCTTTATTTCTCTTAGCAAGCCGACCTACAATCGGGGCATTTTACTGATGTCTGAGGGGAAATATTGTTGGTGGCAGCAGAAGAGAACTGTGTTATTAGAAACCCATGATTGTACAAGATGCTTTACACAGAAACTTCTGGAGTTTTGTTTTTCTAAGAAGATGTGGTACTTCTTTAAGGAGTTCAGAATCTGTTAGAATGGGCACAGCTCAAAACTTGGGTTTTGGGTTTTTTTTGTTTTGGTTTGTTTTTTTCTCTTTCCCCTACTCCTACTAAAATGGCCCATTAGTTGGATGTTGTCCTGGAATCTCTGGTTTGAGAGGAGAGAATGGCTTTTTGGCACGTTCAGAATGTGTATTTTGTATGGAAGGGAGGAAGAAGGGGGTGGGAGAAAGGGGCTTTGAACTCAAGTCCCCCAGGCAGGCCCCCACCAAGACACCAGTCTGTGATTCTCTAAATCCCCCAGTGATGTATGCATGTATCAAACACAGATGTCAAAGCGTAATATCTGTAAATGACTATAGCAGCTGACGTTTAAGCCTCCCTACGTGCTACAAGTTTTACATTTATTCTCTCACTGAAAGCTCACAACAATCATACGTACTAATAGTGTATCCCATTTAAGGATGAGAAAAATGGGGCACGAAGAGGTTGAGAAACTTTTCCAGACTCACAGCCAGCACAGTGCAGATCTGAATTTGAACACAAGCAACTGACTGACATCACAGCTCTAAATCCTAGAGACCCAAGGAGCAGTTCCAGCCTGTTCCAGGACCCTGTGAGACCCCACCCCGGACCTACTTAATTAGACTCCACATTTTCACAGAGATTTGTGGGCACACAAAAGTTTGAAAAGTACTTCTCTGAAGCACAGGCATTTTCCCCAGTGTCCCTGAAGGATCATCAGCATCAAAAACAGTTGTGGGTGCTGCTCAACTATGTAGGTTTCAGGCCCAACAGAAATCTGGCAGCAGAAACCAGGCAGCTGCATCGTCAGTAAGTTCCCCAGGTGAATGTTAGGCATGCTTAATTTTGAGAATCATTACTTTTGGTTCTCCTGCTTCTGTCCCTTGCTTGGCAGTCAAGAGTTGGAACCAGGAGGTCACACTGGAACAGGTGAATTCTTTCCCTGCACTGAGGACAAAAGCAACGTGGAGAAGAGCTCAGGCAGCCAAATGAAAGAGAGCCAAGGAAAAGTGTATCTCTCTTGATTTCAGTATGTTTTGAAACTCAGTGTTAGTAAGATTTTTGGTCTAATTTCATTTTTTTCTCCTGTTCTTAAAGAATGCCTTTGTGAAAACTTATACCATTTCTGCCGCTTACTTCAACACTAATGCTCGAGTCATTTCTTTGACCCTGGACTTGTTTTTAAGTAATATTTTCCACCCCCCACACACCTAAAAATGGGAAGTGGAACCTCAACACATTTCAACACACTCTAGAGAAGTTACGGTGTTGAGAAAGGTACCAAGTTAAGGAAGGTACCTTGCTGATTAGGCAGACGTGGCCACCCGATAGACTGATGTGGACCACTATGACATTTGCATCATTAAGGATAATTCAGAACAAGATCAGTGACAGTGCTGGTCAAGTTCCTGTCTAAGATCTTTGTTGACACCATACAGACCGCAAAGGTGGGAAAGCAGCAAAAAATCAGGAAGGAGCCTTGAGCCACAGGTTGTAATTCTGTTCAAGCACTAGCACGCAGCACTAGCTATCGATGTAACTCTTGGGAAGTTGGTTCAGTCCTTCAAGCCATGGTTTTCCTGTTCACTCAGTGAGTGGGTTTTTCAGGTGCTGCAGTTTCCGCAATCCAGAGGGCCTGGGCAGGTAATATAAATGAGTGAAGGGAGTAGCAAGTCCGGAGGACGAGCAAACTGCTGACACCATACCCCTTCTGAACCACATCTGTGCAGGTTTCCTGAGCCACTGTACCAGCCACACCAAATACAGCTACAGATTAATTTAACCCAAGATAGACTATCTCTAGGGGGCCTTCCAGCATGTAGCCCTCACTTGTAATTTAGAGTTTGTTAGCCTTTGGGGATCTCCCTGTCCATTGCCTGCTGGGATTTGAGCAGAATGAAAAGATTGAGGAGACCGACCAGGAGAGGTTGATGATCTCATTCCTGTTACTTAAACTCGGGACAAGTGGCAAATTGGTGAACTTCCCAAGGACTAGCTGAAGATATCATGCTGATGAGGAATGAACTAACATTATTTATCTAAAGTCAATGACGCTGAAAGAGAGACCCTGAAGAAGATGCGAGGTTATTTTAGTGAAGCTTCTGAGAAACTTCTGGTGCAAGGACATGGGGAGTGGGTGGGTCCCTTTTTTTGTATAGGGTGTCAATGGGAGAAAGGGAGGTTAAGATTTTAGATAAATGTATTCCTAAATTTATGTTACTTTCTAGCAAAAAGGAAAAATGCTGTCTGCTTAACGGACATATTTTTAAAATTTATTTTACTCTTTTTATTTTGCTTATAAGTATCTATATTTGAAAACTATTAAATACTCCATTTCACTTGTTTTTAAATTGTATGCTGTGAACCCTCTTGCAAATTTATGCTGCTTATACTAGCATTTCACTATGTTAAAAGAAAATCCTTACATCAAAAAAAAAATTTTAGATAAATGTAGATATGATAGGTACTAATACGAAAGTACTTATGGTTTGGATAAAACTCTATCCTTTCAAGGCCACAAACCTATTCTGTATTCCAGATAAATGAAGCATCTTCAATCAGGTGTTTGGTTCTTAGCTTAATACAGTGGTTCTAGAAGTGTGGCCCCTGGGCCAGCAGCATTAGCATCACCTGGGAACTTGTTAAAAATAGAAATTCAGAGACTCCACCCCAGATCTACTGAATCAAAACCTCAGACTGGAGGTCATCAACCTAGATTTTAATGAACTCTTCCAGTGATTCCAGTGTCCCCTAAAGCCTGAAACACTAAGCAGTGTTTCTGTCCTAACGTTGTTATGTCATATTTCCCGTGTCTATAGGTACTAAACTGTAAACTCCCAGTTAAGCTGTCCCACAACCCACAACTAGGAATTGGGTCATCTGGGTGCCAGCATCAAGGTGGAGGTGGAATCGACTGCAAGCATCATTGAAGAGAATCCAGGCACATTCCGCAGGTAAGTGGAGGACCGTTGTGGTTCATTTATTTATTTATTTATTTGTACTTCATTTTTAGTGTCTGTTGATTATATATGCTTATTTATTCTGTAGTATCCGGTTAAATGGGTTGGAAACATCTTGTTCAAGCCATGATTGGATGTGCCATGACTTACTTACAAAACCCTTCATGTCCTATCGTCAGTCCATTAGGGAAGAAACGACACAGTCTGAAGTAAAAGGAACCCACTGCTTCATTTTTCTTAAAATGTGCATGTGTTTCATTTCTTCATTTTCAAGCATGGAAGGGGGAATGACTTCATTAGTTTCTTTGGCAGGCAGGAGCAATCCATCTGTGCAGTACCCTGGTTTTCTAATGCCTATTATTTTGGCATATATATTTTTTTTTTGCTTGTTAATCTATAGTTCTCTTGTGATTTTTAAGAATGGAGCCCATTAGTCCTCATTGTTCTCCTATTGTACCTGAAAGAATTAGCTGCATCTCCACAGCTTCTACATTGGTATTCCTTCCTGGCAGAAGTAGAAATGCTTACAATTTGAACACAATGTGGGCTACTGCCTAGCAGAGATTGATTTATGAGAGCTTATAAATTGGTTGCTAGGCTTTCTGAATGACTTGCAATAGTGAGGTCCTTCAAGGGAAACTCAAAACACAGAAAATTTTTTTTCCCATTTATCCCAAAGCCCCTTGTACCAAGACGCTAATTGAGGCTGTGTTTGTTCATTGTCAGTGTTTACCTGCCCTCTCTTTGGTCTCTGGAAACCACGTGAAACCAATTTTTTTTCTTGGCATTTATTCAGCAAACAGCTTATGTAATCAAATGTGTATGTGTGTAAATTATTTAGAAAGTTCAAACTGAACAATTTTTAAGCGAATTGCTATAAATTGTCCTTGACTTACAAAATGCTCAGCCAAATGATAAACGTTTATCAGCATTCATGGGCTCAGCTGAGTTTCCTTTTGGATTTTTAGCAGATTAACACATCTATTAGAGGTAAGACTTATAGTCTTGGAATTTTATCCTAGGTCCAGTCTTTTCCTTGTTGTTCACACAATGCTTACCATGCATCCAGGTGGCAAATATTTGCTAAGATCCTACAATGTGTGAGGCACTGTATTGAGGACAAGAGTTCTGGTAGTGACTGGACTGAGCATGCCTTGACTTCATGGCTCTTACTGTCTGGTGGTAGAGGCAATAATTGGTCACTGACATCCCTTTCTTATTCTTCCTGGCCAGACCCTCTGCAGTCTCCATTGCTGCTGGGTGTGGAATGTGGCTGAGTTTGACCCATGAATGGTGTAAAGGATGAGCATAAATAGTGTGTATCATTCCTGGTCTGGCCTTAAAGTCCTGCCACATTACATCTCTGCACACACTTTCATGCTCTTTACATGTTCCTAACTAGTACACCAGGGAAGAACAACATTGAAAGAGTTTTCGGCAATGAGAAGGTAAATTACTTGACATGATTTTGTATGTGGGGAGCCCTGGATCTCAGGAACGTTGCCAAAGAAAGACAAAATAGCGTTTTCACTCAGCTTAGTCATTTGTTAGGAGTTACCAGTTGTACTTAAATGAAGGGAACCTCCAAAAGAGATTCAGCTGATAATAGTGGAGACAAAACTACCATATGAAAGGTAAGTCTGAGATTTTATAGAAAAGTGGCTAGTTTCTTTATTTCACTTGTATTAACACAGAAGGAAAAAGCTAAGGCATTAAAGTCAATGCAATTGTCTTTTGCAATCTTAAGTCCATGGAAGAATGACTATAATTGCTCGTGTACACACTGTTTGGCTGTTTTTCCTATGGTCTTTGAAATCTTTGTTGGGTAAAATAAGTGCTTCATTAAGGAGGATTTTGCAGAATTGCTTTGGTTTTGAATAGAAGTTGGTCATTTTGGAGTTGCTTTGAACAATGGCATAGAAGGATGGAGTGGGAACAATCTGCCAACGGTGGCCTATAAAAAGGAGTTTCAATGTAGAGAATTTAAACAATAATGAAACCAACTAAATATTGGTCTGCTTTTTATTATTACCATGTACCAGTAACTGTAAACCATGCCAGTATTAAAATAACCTTTTTACCAGGGGAAACTGCTCACACAATCTACTACATTTTACACAATCTACCCCAACCCAGTTGGATGACCTACTAGGCATCTCAAGTGTTTGTTAAGGACAGTTTTCAGGGGCTTTCAGGGTAAAGGAAGATGTGCCATACCAGGTCATAAAATCAGTTTTTAAGAGTGCTGCCCAGGAAAATGAACCAGAGGCTATTATTTGTAACCTAAAAAACGGGATCAGTGATTCCAGGAAAGCTTCACACAAGAGCTTTTTAAGATTTTAAAAGGATGTGAGTAATATGATGTAATCAAGAAGAGAAAAACATTCCATGCATTGCATAAAGAGGACGACAGACTCCAAAGCCGGAGAGGTGAACCAAGAGTGGGAAATGACCTCAGGTAGGGTCTAGTAAACAACAGGTCAGCCATGTTGGTGTAGCTGGCATAAGACTCAGACAACAAATGTCAGAATTTCTAGTTGTGTTGGAAGTTACCAGGTCCCTATGAGTATTAATTCCACATGGTCAAAGCAATGGTTGTAGAAACAACACCAATTATTGATGAGTAGTGCCATGGTTTTGGGTAGGGAAGAAACTGGCTAAACCCCATCGTAATTCATAGGGAGCACATAATCACTCTTAGAGGTGTAGGTTTTGTAGGTGATGACTGCAGGACCCCATTGCTCCACACAGTGTTTTGTTCTCCACCTGCAGTTTTGTGGGATAATTTTGACTGTGTTGATTTGCCAGCAGCAGATCTGAGCCTACGAATGATTTGGGGTGTGGTTGTAGGGCTTCATATACTAGATAACAAGTCTCAAACAGTTTGACCTTTGCCTTTTGTAGTTTAGCATTCCACATGCTCTTGGTTTGAAACAGGTCTCTTTATATCCCTGTAACTCATTCAAATGAAGTGTCATTGAAGACAGACCCCTGTCTTGTGTGCCAACTCAGGTCAAAGCACTTACAAAGAAGCATGTGGGCATTTATGACTGCTTGGTTCAGACACCTATAAGAAAGTTTTGGAGATGAGATGGGATTGAGAAAAATGAGCATTTAGCATCACTTAAAATAATAAGAATTACTTTAATATCTAATGAAACCTCATTTGCCATGGCATAAACCATAGTCCTCCAACCTCAATAAAAATAGAGAAAGTTTTCTACTTCTCATCCATGAATATTGTTCGTTAGTCCTTAGTGAGTCTTGATTTTGTGCCTGCTGCTATCGTCAGTAGGCCCCCACATCACTGTATTGGCCTGTATAAAAATGGGAGACCAATAATGAAAGGGAGATTCTAATGTGGTTCTTCTCCTGCTGTAAATACCTGCTGCATTTCTTTAGGGTAAATGTAGAAAGGAAGGAATGGCCATGTAATCGCTTATCTTCCCCCATTTGAGGTACAGCATGAGAACCTTTTTGGCAGGAGCTGAAGAGAAACTTGCCCAAGAAAAGCTCTGCACAAATTCCCATCCTTGCTCTGCCAACCAAACAGACCAATGTTTGTCGAAACCTTTTCTCTTGAGTTTTTTCTGAAGTGTAGCTTCTAAAAGCAGAGGCAGAGAGGAGAAACCACCCAGGAAGGGCACTTAGAAAAGTGATGTGGGACAGCATTTGTTATGAAGGGGAAGCCAGGGTGGTAAATGGGCCCTACATTTGAGCCAGAATTGCAGTTCTCTCAAGATCCCTACTGGTGGGTCCAAGGATCCAAGAATCTAAGGTTAAAGCCTTTTATTCTAAGAAATGACAAAGCCTTCACCACTCAAACTCACTAGACAGCCAAACTTGTAAGTGGAATTTTAAACACACATTTGGCAAGTTTCCAGAACTCTTAATTTTTAAAAAATCCATTAAATAAAATCCTTTCAGAAGATCAGCATTTCTTTGAGCATTGCTGAAATTTTTTAATGTTCCTCTTGGAGGCATAAACAATCAATGCAACCATTAATTTGAGGGCCTTTCTCTCTGGCAGTGGTGCAAATTGAAAACGAATAGTTCGAAAGACATTCTGACTAATCAGGTCAAGGGGAAAAATGAATAGTGTTCTTCACAGCCCTGCCAGAGGCTTTGTTTTGCTGTGAGTTTTAATTTAAGGAAAAGAAAAATGAGGGGAGAATAAAAGGACAGAAAATGTCAGTACTGCTTTTTCCATCGACACTTCTGTAAACCTTGCCAATAATTAGGTATCTTTCTTGGATTTCAATATCATAGACCCATTTTCCTTTTGCTTTCCTTTGCATTACTGTATGCTATGTTACAGTTATATTGTTTGAGGTAGAAAGTTGTTTCAATCTCCAGCGCTTGGGACTTATATTAGTACTTTTCTCAATTTCTGAAGCTGTATCATTGGATTGTAGACCTTGCAGTATTTTAAGTTGCTGGTTATCACTCAGATGTTACACCTCCCATTGAATCAAGTTGTGCTTAAGGAATCCCCTTGTATAGGGAATACTTTGAGAAAGCTTCTACATTTTCTACCTTTCATCCCAACTGTGGCTTTCTTTTTCTGGGTGGTGGCTATTGTTCAACAGAAATAGAAAAGAGAGCCCCCATAACATTTTATAGGAGATTACCTATATAAAGCTGCATAAGCTCCAGTTTGGAGCCATAGAAAGCATTTTATCAATTGCTCAGAACAATGTTTCAATGATACGAAACTTGAGACTGCCTTCTTAAACATCAAATCACATTATCGCCTAGGTTTTTGTATTAAGAAGATGCTTGGTGGAGTCATAACTAGCTTTTTTTTTTTTTTTTTTTTTTCAACAGAAAACTGTGGGTGGAGGGAAGCTACAGGAGCTGGTATAATTTATAGACCAATGGCCCATTGAAAGCTCAGAGCAACTATTAGGAAATTGATGTTGGTTTTGAAGACACTGAGCCATGAGACCTTGAAACTAGGACTTAAAAAAAATCACTCTTTGTGTCTAAGTTTGAAATAACTTCAAAGCCTAGGATTTGTGGATGTGTTTGAGAGAGGTTTGGTTGTGGTTCTCCTTTGTTGCTCACAATCGTCAGGAGAGCTTATTCTCCATTCACCTTAAACATTTCATGGTTGCCAGCTCTGAACTCTTGGATACAACATGAAGTCAAGTCTTCAGTCCTCTTGGCTTCTTCAGCCATCACAGGTTGAGAAACTGCCATGATGATTCCTGATTCTCTAGTGTACCTTCCTGTAGATGACAGGCAAGTCCTTGCAAGACCTAGGTAGCACCCATCTGACACTTCTGCTGCCTTAGAGTGGTAGCTTTGTAGTTGAAACTCATTAGTGGTGAGGAAGAGATTAGCTCAAATGACTCTCAGTAATGGAAGTAGCCAGCAGGATTATCTGGGATCAAGGCGGGAAGGTGTCTGTCAGCCTTAATGTGGCTCCCAGAGAAGTCTACCTCTGGAATATGCAGCTGGCCTCAGAGACAGAGGCTCCATCTCCTGTACAGCACTGCCCATTCTCTTTTTGTTCACCTAGTATTTATATGTTGCCGGAAACTAGATTTTATTGGTTTGGCCACTATTCAACACTGAGCGCTCTTGATGGGCAGAGTTCATACTAGATGATTTTAAGAGCAACTAACTTCTCTGAAGTGTCTAGTGTGACCATGTAATGTACTATTTAAATCAGGACATTTTTTGGAGGGACAGAGATTATTATATAATTAGGCAGGGGCAGTAGTCCAGCACTGCCCTGGGAAAACTGAAATATCTTGTCCCCCACTAATGGTATGGGTACCAGCTGTCCTACCTCACTCCTTGTACCAATCAGCTGTGGTCAGCAGCAGGCTGGTTTCACCAAAAACTTACTAATCACAAAAACTTAGAGAGGAAGGTGCCTATTTGGAGAATTCACTATGAAGAAGGAAGCCTTGATACTAACCTAAGATCTCCTGTATCCAACCAAGTACCAGTCTTGCTGATTCTATCTCCTGAAGCTCTGTTACCCATCCCCATTTCTCTACCCTTGTTCCCCTCACCTTGTTCACAGCCACCATCAGCCTTCCCCCAGACTAGTGTGCCAGCCTCCTCATGTTCAACCCAGTCCAGCCTTGCTCTCCTCCAATCAATTCTGTAGATGTCACAGCAGTTGTCCTTTGGCCAAAACCCAGCACTGTTCTGGGCACTTGGGATCCAGAAATGCATGAACAAGGCAAGGTCAAGTTTCCAAGGTACTTAATTTCCAGCAGCCTAGACACATGACAAACAAAAAACAATACTTTCAGACTTTGATAAGAGCCATGAAAGTGAACAACACAGTGAGGTAATAGTGAGTGAGGATAGCAGGGAGGAGGCTACTTAAAATGATCCGGGAAGCCTCTCTGAGAAGGTGATGTTAGATTAGATTTGAAGAATGAGAGCCAGGGAAAGGGCCTCCCAAGGCAATGGGAAAAGTAACATTCAGGCATTCAGGTGTTTTCAAGAAGTGGAACAGGAGGCCTGTGAGCTTGGCACAGTCATCAAGAGGCAGAGTGGTTTGCAGTGAGGTCAGGGGGTAGGGGAGGGCCAGTCACCTAATGCCTTGTTGCCCAAGGTAAGGGGTTTTCCTTGCTCCTAGCATAAAACTCCAAAGCCCATGTAGAAGTGTTCAGCAGAGGAACTGATGGAACCAGTTATCTTTTTATTCACCTTGACTCTTGTTTCTATGTGAAGAACAGATAGTGGGTAAAAGGAATACCAGTTAGAAGCCTCGAGTCCTCGTTCTGGTGGAAGAGGATGGAGGCTATGGGAAAGAAGTTAAGCTTTTTGAAATGTTACCCTATCGGTGGCATTTACAGCGACTTAAATAAGCTTTTGCAGTTTAATTTAAATCTTTTAGATGCATCAAATTCTCCTTTTTGTCTTGAATGCATAATTATTGCCATACTTTTATTTCATTTAGTGTTTGTTAAACCTTTATCCTTTGAAAAAAAGGTTCTTTGATTTGTGTTTTTGTGCAGAGAGCTTTGTATACATTTTGTATTCATCAACTAGGAGGTATTTAATTTTAGAGAATAAATATTGAAATTTCTAGAAATGCCTATAAATGTCTAGAAGGTGGCTAGAAAATCTATACCTATGAGTCTAAAATTCAGTTCCTGATGCTGACTTTAATTAGGAAAACCTTGAGTTTTTAAACCTACTGTTCTCTAATGTTGAACTCTACCCCAAATTATTATTGTAGTGGCTTTTTGGTTGCCAACAGAATGAAAAAAATTGTTAAACTTCAGGAGTGAGTAATCTAGTGCTTTGAAGTGGAAAAATTATACTCTTCATTCTCTGGTGAACAGAGGTACGGTCGTGCTGGATGATGGATAAAGATAGGGATATCGCTGCAGAAAATGGGGATATAGATGCAAATAGCCATCTATCCATGTATATCCTCAAATATACAAATCCATGCCATGCGAATAGTGGTCTACTGCTTTTAGAGGGTGTAAAACAATGTGGAGTCCTGCTTACCTTCCATTCTTAAAAAAGTTGAGATGTATATTCTTTGTATATTTACTTATTCTCTCCAAGAAGCAGTGGGAGTTAATACTTGGCTGATTGAATCCTAGTTTGATCCAGCTCAAGAATCAGCCATTTGCTTATTTGCAGAGCCACAGAGATACCTTTCTTAAGTATCTTGATATGTCCTTGTGTGCCAGGAAGACGCAGGCAATACATATGTGTCTGGACCCACTTACAGCATGCTGGCTGTCAGAAGTCTGCAGGAGGAAATACCTTCTTGATTAAATTCTCCAAGGCTGACATTTTTTGTTGTTCACCCTGCTAAATGATTTCACATGTGTTTTTTGCCGAGTCAGAATTCTTCAGTGATGTACAGGATAGTTCTTTTCTTGGACGCGTCAAGTTCTTTTGGCCACTTGAGTAGGGAAGTTATTTTAATTGTGTAAATAACAGGCAATTTCAGTTAGGAAGAGAGACCTGTTACCTCTTGGTCATTTAAAATAAATTATAGGTCAAATAATTATGACATGAGGGAAAGATTGCACCATCATTTAACAAATTTCAGATTTTTATGAGGGTTCTTGCCCTGCCATATTTCTTCCTAAGGAACATCTCTAAAATAGAGTTATAAAGAATTCAGTCTCATATCTTATCATTTTGGGGGGGAGGGGGTTCTGTCTGCCCTTTTGTGGGTGCATTGTATTGATCTTACCTGCAGACCATCTCCGTGGATGGTGTTTGAACTAGACATGCCCTTGGGGAAAAATATTGTCCAAAAAAAAAAAAGTGTTCTAGACCCACCCAGAATGATATAATATTAAGTGTTTTCCCTATTCAGCAGTGATACTGTTTTTGAGAACTCACAGCTGGTTTGAGTTTAGTTAAGTCCAGTGTTTTCTTTCTCTTTTTGGGTTGTAATTTCCCAGGGGCCTGCTACCTTTGTGTTGAGCTTCAAGGGTAGGATTCTTGCAGCAGAGAACGCTAGTAGGTAGATTGGAAGCAATTAGCTCTGATCGAGAAACTGAGTTACGTAGACAAAGATAACAGATGATCAGGTTTTTATTAGCTATGGAAATCTTTATTTTGTTTAAGGTATTATAAAATAAGTTCTTACAGAGCTATTTTGTAAATTGAAAACAAGAAAAAACATCTTCCATGGTATAGGCTCTATATTCCGCCTTTAGCCTCATTTTATATCCTCCTCTCCAACACTGACTTGCACATTCTGATCCCTCCATGAGGTCTCTCTGGCTGCACTCTAAATGGGGTGACCCAATGGGACTGAGGGCTTTTTCGGTTGGGAGACCAAAGGTGGAAGTGGGCAAGTCCTGGGCAAATGGAGACAAATGGGTCACTCTAGGAAACACCACTCGCTTGGTAGACTGGCACAAAATGATGACTGCTCACAATTCTGTAGCTGACTGGGTGGGAGTTCTGCTGTTCTCACTGGGGTTGTCTGGAGGGCTGCTAGGCCAACGCTGGATAGGTTAAGGTGCTGGGGCCTTAGGGTTCCAGGAGGATGTCAGTGGAAACTGCAAGGCCTCTTGAAACTGTGCTCAGAAGTCCCATGTTGCTGCTTCTACTGCTTTTAGTGATGAAGACCCAGAGCCAGCCCAATTCAAGGATTGGGGAAATTGACTTCATGTTATGATGGGAAAAGTTGCAGAGAATGTGGCCTTTTTTAATGTACCCTGAGGATTCTGAAATGAAGTAAATTTACATAACTTTACCAGGACGACATAGCTACAAAGTGGCCAATCGGGGATTTGAACCCAGGTTTATAAGCCTGAAAAACCTCTAAGTTTTTCATGGGTTTGGGTCACTGTGCCCTACTAGGGTAGAACTACATCATCTAATAATCCAGGGAGCAAGTGGACATTTTCCTGCTGTTCTGGGGTGGAGTAGAGGAGATGGGGGGCAGAAGTCAGAAGGTCATGACAGAGAAGCCTGATCTGTGATGTCTAGATAACCAACATCACAGAAATTTGTCCATTTTGTTTTGAGAATATAATTCATACTCGTCTGATTCTGTAAATATGTTTGGCCTCCTGCTCTCCTCCCACTCCATTCAATACAACCTTATCCCCCAAAGGAAATTCTTCAGTGGGCCTCAGATTTATTATATTCTTGGTCTTGATGTTCCTTCTAGTCTCTTATGTACTGGCCTCATTTTTTCCAATATAAGCATTTGGATCATCTTCTGCAGTTGAGAGTCTGAAAGTCAGTTGCTGTAAGTCAGTTGTTTTCAAAGTGTGGGAGTCCCTGAGACACTATCACAGAGTCTATGGAGTCAAAACAATTTTTATAACACTAAGATATTATTTGCTTTTTTCCGCTCTCATTCTCTCTTGAGTGTAAGATGGAATTTTCCAGAAGCTACATGATGTGTGATATTGCAACAGATTATAGCAAAAGCAGATAAAAGAATCTACTCTCATCTAAGAATTCCATGCTCTTCTATTAAGACAGATCTTAAGGAGATTTAAAAAAAAAAGACACTTTTCTGTTTTTCTTGTTTTCAGAAAATAGTTATTTTTAATTATTTTTATGTTGGCATGCAAAGGCTTTGTTGTAATTTTTAAATAATCAAACATTTTTAAGGTTTTTCTTTTTAATTTCTCATAGGTAAAATACATATTAAAACACATATAAGCCAAAGCTCTTTGGGGTCCTCGATAATTTAAGATAAAATCCTCAGAGTAAAAAGTCTGAGAATGAATTTCACCATCTTACCAGCTGCCCCTTGCTGAGCTCCTCCCATGCCCAGGCCATTTCTTACACATTCTGTTTGAATCCTCCCAACAACCCTATCAGGAGTGTACCCCATTGATCCCCAACCCCAGAGGCACAGACTGGTGCTCAAAATCATTAGCCATACAGCTTGTGATCTGTGGAGCTACAACTTGAATCTAGTTCTATCTGACTCCTGAGTCCAACTTGGGGGAATAAGTAACCTCCTCCCAGGCAATAGGCTTTTCTCTCTTCTGGACAGAAGGAAAGAGGAAAGCAGAGGTCCAAGATGACTTGGACGAATTATTGAAATGGCACAGGCAGCCAGAAACGAGGACTTCCTAGAGCTGTCTGACCCGTGAAGAGTCCACTAGTCATAGCGAACTTGTCTTTTCAAATTGCCACTCTGAGAAAGGAATTCCTTCAAGTTCAGGTGCTACTCTGATCCTGGTGGGGTTTTGTGTCCTTCGTAAGTATTGTTTCAAATCACAGATGATGTCATCTCTGAGCGCGCCACAAGGATGGAACATGTGCTTGTATAATGATCACATTCTAAGGTACAGAATGGTTCATTGCCTGAAACCTGTTTTCCAGTTACTTTACAGATCAGCTTGTGCGTTCTGACTGATGGCGTCTCTTGCATAACAAGAAAAGAGTTGCTACCACTTAATTGAGGAAGGATGTGCCAGGCACTGAGAGAGAGACTTCATGTCACGATCTCTCAAAATTCTCAAAAGAATGCCTTGGGGCAGGAGTGTTTGCCTCCTCCCCGCCTTCCGGAGAAGGAGACCTAGCTGGCGGAGGGGGGAGGGGCGGCTGCTTGCCTGAAGTCACCCAGCTCGTAGGTAGATGAAGAGTCAGGGATCAAACCCCTGCTTGCAGGATTCCTCCAGCCTCAGATTCTTAACCAGAATGCTCTGCAAGCCTCTGAAAGGCAATGTCCATTTGTCTACAGAAAGGGAATTCTTCAAAATAGACTTGAAGGAGCCTGGATAAATTAGGAAAAGGATACAATTTTACCTCCAGAGATTTTTTTTTTTTAAACCAAGTGATGCAGCCTGATCATGTAATGAGGAAATAGGTAGTTTTTTAATACCGTCTTAGCCCTTCACTTAATCCAGCAGCTGACAGAGGACAGAGGAGGGCCAAGTTCCTCATCCATGTCTGGTACTCCCCAAAGGTATTTTAAGATGGCCAACAATGCCAACCGGATTTTGAGTTTACTTGGATCAGGCATGCCTGCCTTCTGCCTGGAGGAGTTGTCCTTCCTTCAGTTTTTAAAATGTCATGATCACACCAACAGTGTTGGTGGTGATGAGAGAGCTGAGGCTCACCTGTGTCAACGACAGAAGGACATGGCCCCGCGAACACCAGAGAGACTGCTAGGATTTCCCTTAGGCTGCACTCCGGGTGCCCCTGGGAGGGGTGGGGACAAAGCTACTCACAAGTTATATGTATATATATATATGTGTATTTACTTCTTTTCTTCTCACAATATATATTGACTGCTTGAGCTAACCAGGTGCTTTCAGCAAGAGTTGCAGCTGCAAACTCGGCTTTAACAGCCTGGACATCAATTTTCTGATGCCTCGTAAAGAGTCAGGTTACTGCTACCGTCGTAAAAAGCCTAGAATTTTTGGCAGAGGAAAGGAATAGGTCTCCTTCAGGCCTTTAGACAGTTGGATTCACATTTGTAAATGGTGTTTGAACAAGAATGCAGAGGAATCCATATACTACTGTTAAGACATTTCTGACCAGAGCAGTTTGTCGTTGCTTAGGAACGTAATATTAGAGACACGAAACAGACAACTTTTGTCATTCTAAATCCATGCACTTTATTATCTCCACCCTGAATTAGCTACAGAAACCAAAACAAGCGAGTGTGTACAAATCTGGGTAATGTCAGAAGATGACAAGGAGGCGAAGAGTGGTACTACGTGTGACCACTCCCATTCTGCCATCTTGACCCTTCCTCTGCTCTCCCGGCCCCCCGCGGGGGGCAGGGGGAGGGGAAGCAATTTGTCAGCTGAGGAGTCCATGTCCAGTATTGCTATCTGGCCACTGTTTTTAAGACAAGTACGTGTGAGGATCTCTTTGGCACTCTGTTATTTGAGCAACGTGATTGAATCGTATCATTCTTTACAACTTTTGTGATACTTTAAAACTGCAATCAAAAGCAGGATATCTGCATGCTTCTGCACCCTTGCAAGAGATCATAAGGTCAGAGCTGAGTTCTCATCTCTGTCACCATGACGTCCCAACCTTAGGGCCTTGCAAATGGTGCACCAGTAAATACTATAAATAACTAATAGCAATGGGGCTCTTACTATGTGTCAGATACACACCAAGGGCTTTATCCAACTCCCCAAGGAATAAATGCTATTAATACCCCTGTATTATCCCTAATTTGCAGAATACTTGTTGCCTGAATGAGCATCTTCGTAATTCATATTTTCTGCCCCCTCTCCTGCTTCCTCTCTGTTTGTCGTGCTGTTTTCTCCATGAGACTCAGCTGCCTGTGTTTCTTTTTCCTCCCAGTTCACAGCTGATGTGGAAAAGCACAAGGATATCATCTTTTTGTCTGTCTTGGAAGTCTTCAGTCACTTACAGTTTTGTCAGTTGACGTGGGATGGCTATTTTGTGCCTAGCAATTCATCTGGGTTCTGAAATATGCCCGCCCTTTGTACCACCACCACATCAAATTCCATTATCCCTGAGGACATCTCCGTCGTGTTCCTTTTTGTTCATTTTGCTCGTGTGTGCCTGAAGTCAAGACGAAGTAGCTTGCTTTGTTCAACTTACTATAACCTTTCCCGGGCAGAGTGAGCTGGGGGAAAACCAAGCTTTTCTATCTTTTTTTTTTTTTTTCCTTTAAGTTTTGTTTTTGTTTTGGAGTCATGGGTACATTTTTCAAATTCTGTTTGATAATTTCAAATCTACTTAAGTTCTTACACACTGGCCAGGCAAATATTTTTTGGGCCGACACAACAGGTTTAGGGAGGAGCTGGGGGGACAGTCAGCCAGGGTAGTGGAAGAGCAGAGGCCTGGGATGGTGGAGAGCAGGTAGTGGGTGGACACCAAACCCTGGGCCCTGAGTAATATTTCTAGGAAAGCCTGGGTCTGTGCCACTTACTCCCCAGAAACAAAAGGGAAACTTCCATCTGCATCCACATGGCCTGTCTCATGGCCCCATGGCACACACATGTGCAGATACCATATTATTCAAGGGGAATCACCCTAGAAACCTCATTTGGGAAGAGGATAGAAAATTTCGTACTGATAGTGGCAGCCCTGTGACTTGGCCACTGATGGAATCTACCAAACCTCTGTTGTGGGACCTGCAGAGAGGAAGTAATGGGAGCTCTACCCCCCAGATTTGTTCTGAGGCTCAACTTAGAAAAGACATGTGTGGCACCTAGAGTGTTCCCTGTTCCACAGGATACAACAAAAGATAGGAACTATTTCTTCCCCTGGCCTGCCCTTGCATTTGACATTCCCTGTGTTAGAGAATCCTTTCCTTGGGTTTGGGCACTGCCCCTCATTTCAAAATGCTCTTCCTGAGAGTATTTGTAAAATAATCCTTTGACACATGACTGTGCCTGAGTTTACCATCATCAGGAGAGGAAGGACTTAAAGCTTCCTAGAAGCAGAAAAGAGTGACCATAATTTATTTAGCACACACTATGTTCCAGGCCAGGAGCTCCATACACTATGGTCAGTGTATCATTAAATCTTCTCAGCAACACCCTGAGTCCCTCTTTAAAAAGTTGGACAAATTACCTATAGTCATTGGACTTGAAGTGGTAGAATTGCAATGTTCATCCAGGACCATCTGACCTCAGAGCCAGCACCCTTGTTACTAGGCTCTATGCCTCCTAACATACTTTAGTGGGATAGCAGAGGTCCAGAGAATGCCTAGATAGTCTGGGTCTCTTGAGAGTGCCAAGGCCCAGGGCACAGGGTCACTTGGCAGTGGCAAAATCTAAGATTTCCACCAAAGGGATGGCAGTGGAAAGTACAAAAGAGAAGGTGGGGAAACTGCTCACCAATTGCACTGCTTCAGACATATTTTCCTCAGCCTCCAAGTCGTGGCTGCTCTCCTTGTCCTACTTATCTCTCTGTGCCTCTGGCCTGGTCTTAGCATCTGCTGCCATTACTTTCTTGCCTTTCTGAAGGAGAAAGGGAGAAACATGAAACCATATCCTCCATTGCCCACTGTTCCATGGTAGCTGTGCAGGCATCGACCACCCTACAATTTGGGGTTGTCCCTTGTGAGTGCAGAGTGAGCTCCCGTTGACATCCCATGTGCCAGCATTAGAAAGGCCTACAGCTTTACTGGGTCATCTGCGAGGCTGTAGTCTAAGTGCTGACCAGGGTTGGGGTCTTATCAGAAGTTCAACTGGGGAAAGATCCACTTCTAAGCTCCCTTGATTATTGTCAGCATTCACTTCCTTACAGGCTTTCAGAACACAGGCCTCAGTGTGTAGCTGAAGCCACTGGCAGTTTTCCCTCTGCTCACTACCACATGGCCCTCTTCACAGGCAGCTCACAACATAGAGCAACTTGCTTCTTCAAAGCCAGCCAGGGAGAGAGCTCCTTGTAAGGTAGACCTAATGATGTGTATTTTAATGACTTCTATTCTGTAACTTATATTCTGCCATATTTTATTGGTTAGAAGTAAGTCACAGGTTCTGATCACACTCACTGGAGAGGAGATACATCATGGTGTGAAAGGTATGAGATGAGAGTCATGGTAGCCCTTCTAGAGTCTGTCTGCCACAGTGGCTAACAGGACACAGAGGTATGAGGTCAACAGGGCCAACACAAACTTAGTTGCTTTATGAATAGTACTAGCAGCTAAACTGAGCTGACAGAAACTCAGTCTCATGCAAACATCTACAACCCCGAGAAAGTCCAGTTTCTTAAAAAGCTCATGTACTGTCAATTTATAGAATCCCAAGTCCTCTCCTTAACAAAAGGGTGGTTGGTTTTTTTGTGTGTTGTTGTTGTTGTTGTTGTTTTAATCTGAAAGATAGATACCTCCCCAGTGCCATTACTTGTAGCCTTTAGGTTCCCAAAGGATGAATATTAAGTCCCTTTTAATTAAATTTCTCTTCTCTATATAAAATTATTCCATGGCATTTTCCTTGACACTTGAGTTTTTGGCTATTTAGCATAACTTTAATTACAGCATTAACAAAATCTACTAGTTAGGTTAAATCATTGAAACTTAAAAAAACAGATTCTCCCCCAAATCAATTTCCTTTCATGGCTTTCCCTTTAATTAAAACTAGGAGAGCCGCTGTGAAGTGTACTTACTTTTCATCATGTTGTTTGCGGGAGCATGTTTGTTTTTCCTTTGTTGTGCTTCATGTGGTACATCTTACAGATGTTGAGAATATTTCAGGATGTCTTGAAGGGACAATGAGAGGTTGTGGTTTAACAACAAAGCGTCTTGCAGCGCTGAGGTCTGTTGGTAACAGTTGGATTGCTGAAGTGTGAGATCCTCGGTTAGTCTTCAAAAGGAACGTGCTCTGGGCAGGGTAGAGCTGCGTATGTTTGTGTGCACTTCGGTGTCCTTTATGGTTAGTTTCCCCCAAAGGCTTATTGTACTTATTGCGTCCTTTGTTTTTATTTGTGAGAGTATTTTGGAAGTTTTGGAATGGTTGTAGAGTCATTAGCATGTCTAGCTGTAAATGGTTAAGACTCCCTGTAGAAATTGTGTGGAAGGCAAACAAAAGTAAATAAAAGCCCCTCTTCTATACCTTTCCTCTTTATCTGCATTTCCAAGCACTGTGAGCTGGGGAACGCAGCTCTGTGCATTGACACAGGACCACACTAGTTCTGATTTATGACCTCTGTCTCCCAGGGAGGGCTGTGTGGACTTGGGGATGTAGGTGAACCACTTGCACGAAAAATTAAAACTGGCATATTTATTTTGAAGGGCAGAGTGGAGTTAATGACCCTACAGAATTCCCGACACATAAATTTATTTTTCTCATCCTTCAAATGAGGTAACAAAGCAAGTCTATATCGAGTCCTGGGGAAGTTGATGCTTCTCACCTAAAGTCTATAAAATGCGTAACCTGCCAGAGCCTTGGAAAAGCCATCCATCTTAGGGAAATGGAATTAGCTTTAACTATATTATTAAACACTATAAATTACCTTCCTGGGTCCAGTCAGTTAAGTGTTCAAATTCCTTTTCAACATGCTTACTTTTTCATTTCCAGTACAAAGTAAAACATGAAATAGAGAAGTCTTACTATTCAAAATACATATTTTTCGTAATGAAAAACATGGATGGTATTTCCTCTCATACTCACTGTATAGTTTTGTTTGTGCAACATGTAAAGCTGTTATTAATTGTTTCTATGCATGTTTTCTGTTGTGTTGCCATTTGTTACCTATTAAACATTGATTTAGTATAATGTGTTGGAGCAGGTGCTGTGAGGAAACTGTTTTCTGAAAGAGCTTCTATTCTGGGTAAATTCACAACCTTGACCTTAAATCTTCCAGTAGGTCCCATTGCCTTTGGAGTGGGAGTCCCCTCATAGCCAGAGCTCATAAGATCTAGATAATCTGGCCTCCACCTGCCTCTCATGAATGCTCGAACAATTCAACTGGATAGGTGCTATTATTACCATATGTCGGGTATGGAAACTGAGGCTCAAAGAGAATGAGTAAGTTGGCAAACTATTCCCAGGAAGCAGAGGGGGATTCGAGGACAGAGCTATTATCCCCTAAATGTTTCATCTTCTTTCACTCCTGTAATTTGTGGTTACCTGATAATACAACCAATCAATTCAGTGAGAGGAGGAGCAATGGCTCAAAAATGCAGACTTTATGAAACCAGGATCACATAGCAGCCTCAACCCGAAAATACTAGATACAAAATGAGAAGAGTTCCGTCCTGCTCTTGTCTGCCAGTAATTAGCTTGATTAAGTCATTTACCTCATTATCTTCATTTATAAAGTGATGAAAGTCAACTAATAATTTCTAGGCAATATTCCCAAATCTAGTCCAAATAGTCAGGGAATGCTGCAAGTTACAGTCCCACACTTGGAGATTTGTCACATGCATTAGCATGTTCAAGGCACCGTGAGGTCCTGCCGGAGGAAACCTGTTCATGTAGCACTTTTGAACTCATTTGACCCTGGAAGACAGAGCTCATGTTCCCTAGAAAATAGTCTGTAAAATGATTTTCCAAATTCTCTTCAGGCTCTAAAATTTTATAGTTGACATTTTTGTTTGTGAAATGTTCCATACCTACAACCCATGTGTTCTCTTTTCATTGTGACTTTCCATCCCCCCCCCCCCGCCAAGATTAAACACTGAGAGCAACAAATAAATGCTATTGACTGATTTATTCAGCTCTTAAGGTTAATGTATTCCTAACAGTGCTTATTTTATGTTTGGCAAAATTTAGTTGAACACAGAACAGTTCTGGTGTGGGAAGCACTGTGCTCTGGGAGCTGGGTGAAAACCACCAACTCTCCCTAGAGCCAGCCAGAGAGATGTCAGATGACATTTCAGTACCATTTAGCTATGAGAGTTTCATTCTCATGCAGAAACAAAAGACAAATTCTGTCTCTGCTTAGCAGACTTCTGATCTAGGTGTCCTGCCTGAACTGGGTTGGTGGAAAATGAAAGCATTTGGTGTTGGGTGCCATTGAGCAGCCACCCTGATGGGACCGCCATCTTTCTCACCTCCCACCAGTAGTGTGCAAGATACATTGGCTCAGCCAGATTCTCCCAGAGAGAAAACCCTCCTTTTCAAACCTAGAATGCCGTTTGGTGCCTGCTTCCGCAGTAAATGACCAAATGCCACCCTTATGGTTTGAAAGAGCTTATTCACAGTGAGAGTGCCAAGTTTCCCAGGAATTACTTTGACAATGCGGCGTTTTTTGTGTTTGCCCAAGAAATCAAACTAACTTTAATATGCAATGTAATAAATACACAGAAATGGATTTTTAAAAGAGATCATTGTTTTTTAATAAGATAGCTTAACTATCATTGTTTTTCATCTGTAGAAAGCATGTGTGTCCAATTGATTTAATATGGTAATAAAACTTTTTATGATGTACCAAAAATCACAAAGATGTCTAACATCTTAAGAGCTGTGTAACTACCTGCATCTATTAAGAAAAAAATATTTTATCCTTATGTTTTTTGTAAAACAAAGATCCTGTGTAGATTGTGACTGAGAAAACAGTTTTGATACTAGAGGTTTATAACTAAGAAAACTGAGAAAAATATTTTTGTTCTAAATTTTCTAAGTGCAAATCAATTGTCAAATTTTCTCCTTCTGAGCATATTCTATAGTGTTCCATGTAAAGCAGTTGACATGGTTGAAAGCTGCAGTATAGAATATTAAGACTAGAGAATTGACTAAGGTAGAACCAGAGTATGGATCATAGCTCTGCCTCTAATTAGCTATAAGGTTATTTATTAAACCATCTTGAGTCTCCGTTTCCTTTTACATAAATGGAAGTATACCAATGGTTGTTTTTTTCTTTTAAGATTAATGTATTTACTAGAGTGAGAGGGAGAGAAAGTGTGCATGTGGTGGGGAGGGGCAGAGGAAGAGAGAGGGAATCACCCACAGACTCCCTGCTGAGCACAGAGCCTGATACAGACCCATCTCACAACCCTGGGATCACAACCTGAGCCGAAACCAAGAGTTAGATGTTTAACTGACTGAGCCACTCAGGTGCCCCACCACAGGTTGTCTCAAAGATAAAATGAGATAAAGTCCATGAAAGAATTACCCCACACCTGCAAGTAATAAATAGTTGTTTTAGGAGAGCCGTTAATTAGTTCACTTGACAGGAGAACCAGAGGTAGGGTTGCATTGGCCAAGGAGCACCCTTTCCCTGTGATCCTCGTGGCCCTATTCCCCTCGTGTTTGCTTGACTGGTGGTAGTACTGGGCTTCATTGTTGCAGTTATCCCATTGGAAAGGTCTTGCCCAGAAACCTCTAGAAAATTTCCCTGTGTATCATTGATCCAAGGTGGTCATGGGTCAGCTTGGGACACATAGTCCATGTGAGGGACATGGACTATGGCATTGAACCATAGTCAAAACTGAAGTTTGCATAATTGGATTCAATAAAGAACAGTTTTACCTAATGTCTGTCTCAGGCGTTGTGCTAGGCTATGATGTTGAAATGACTGAAACCAGAGTCTTGACAAACTTCTTCTCCAAGGACTAAATAGTAAATTTTTACACTTTGCCGGCAAAGAGATAAAATCAAGAGTATTGTGTAAGGATTTATATACCCAGATAAAATGTGGTCATTTAAAAGGTAAACCAGTCTTAGTTTGTAAACCATGCAAAAACAGATGGCTTGGCCCACAGGCCATAGTTTGCCAACCCCCAATATACACAGCTCTGGTCCATACTTTCATGGAGCTCAAAGCTCATCTAAAGTGTCACATGACATATGAACATTTTTTTCAAATCCTCCCTCCCAATCCCCCTTGACATTTGAGTGAAACTGAGCCTATCAGTGAAATTATTTGTCCAGTATCACCTACCTATTCACCAAAATCTCAGAATCACTAGTTAGGGGATGTGCACCAAAGAGCAGCTTTTGATGATCTTCTGTGATTGGTTTAAGGCCACAGCATGAAAATATATGAGACCAGGTCAGTTTCTTAAGAGCTCAGTATGGAGGAAGAAAACATTAACCAGGAAATTGTCCTTCCAAATACTTTAGAATCCATGGAAAGAGAGTTGTGCAGTACTCTGCATACATACCCAAGTATCACACCAACACGCATAAATGAGCTCCCACATATACAGAGCAGACACTCACTTAGCAACGGGTGTTTCCCAAGAGCTCCTGCTACTGAAACTGTGTTCCACAGCTTGGGCTACAACGTAAACTTCTCCCAGACTTTCAGTCTTCGTTGGATATCTGCTTCTACACAGGTAGAAGGACTGGAACATGAGAGGCAGTGTACTAGCACTTCCCAGGGTCCATTTAAAAGATGTGCACACTGAGTCAGAGAGGAAGCGGGAGGTTGTCACAGCACAGGGCTCAGCCATCTTCTTTCCAGTAATTCTGTGACCTCCCTGACAGAGATAGAGATCAAAGCATGAACTACATAACTGCTCATCCCACTGTTTGCCTTTGCATTTTTACTCCACTGCCTTCAATTTTTTGGTGCCTATTAGCCTTGTGTGTGTATTAAAAATGTCATTTGGAGATTGAAATCTGTGAAAGAATAATTTTGTTACCATTGCAAAGTCAAAGGGAAGGTGATGGCTAGGCAGGATTGGTGCTGCAAGTCAAATTTAGCAAGTTGTGTCCCCTTTGCAAGGAATTCATAATCCATAAACCAAGTTGCTTTTCTTTTTTTAAAATATTTTTTTATTATATTTTGTTAGTCACCATACAGTATCCCTGGTTTTTGATGTAAAGTTCGATGATTCATTAGTTGCTTATAACACCCAGTACACCATGCAATACGTGCCCTCCTTACTACCCATCACCAGCCTATCCCATTCCCCCACCCCCTCCCCTCTGAAGCCCTCAGTTTGTTTCTCAGAGTCCATAGTCTCTCATGGTTCATTCCCCCTTCTGATTACCCCCCTTTCTTTATCCCTTTCTTCCCCTACCGATCTTCCTAGTTCTTATGTTCCATAGATGAGAGAAACCATATAATTGTCTTTCTCTGCTTGACTTATTTCACTTAGCATTATCTCCTCCAGTGCCGTCCATGTTGCACAAATGTTGAGAAATCGTTCTTTCTGATAGCTGAATAATATTCCATTGTATATATGGACCACAACTTCTTAATCCAGTCATCTGTTGAAGGGCATCTCGGTTCCTTCCACGATTTAGCTATTGTGGACAAAGCTGCTATGAACATTGGGGTGCATATGGCCCTTCTCTTCACTACGTCTGTATCCTTGGGGTAAATGCCCAGTAGTGCAATGGCTGGATCATAGGGTAGCTCCATTTTTAACTTTTTAAGGGACCTCCACACTATTTTCCAGAGTGGCTGTACCAACTTTCATTCCCACCAACAATGTAGGAGGGATCCCCTTTCTCCACATCCTCTCCAGCAATTGCTGTTTCTTGCCTTGTTGATTTTTGCCATTCTAACTGGCGTAAGGTGGTATCTTAGTGTGGTTTTGATTTGAATTTCCCTGATGGCTAATGATTTTGAACATTTTTTCATGTGTCTGTTAGCCATTTGTATGTCATCATTGGAAAAGTGTCTGTTCATATCTTCTGCCCATTTTATGATTTGTTTATTTGTTTCTTGTGTATTGAGTTTGAGATGTTCTTTGTAGATCTTGGATACCAGTCTTTTATCTGTAGTGTCATTTGCAAATATCTTCTCCCATTCCGTGGGCTGCCTCTTAGTTTTTTTGACTGTTTCCTTGGCTGTGCAGAAGCTTTTTATCTTGATGAAGACCCACAAGTTCATTTTATCTTTTGTTTCGCTTGCCTTTGGAGGTGTGTGATGAAAAAGGTTGCTGTGGCCGATGTCATAGAGGTTGCTGCCTATGTTCTCCTCTAGGATTTTGATGGATTCCTGTCTCACATCGAGGTCTTTCATCCATTTGGAGTTTATCTTACTTTGTGTCCTAAGAACAGTATTCAAAATACATGAACCATTCTTTTTACTTCTAAGCTGTCTGACTAGGGTATATCCCAGAGATCTTCATGCTTAAAAGTAGAAAAAACTAGAACACAGAATCTTAAATCCAGTATCTACTTGGTGTTCTGCTTGTTTATTTTTTTTCTGATACTCAACAGACTTCAGGATCCATGAGTCTATAGTTGTGTGCAATTACCACAGTGGGCCAAATCCTATTTCATTTGTGTGCTTATTTGTTGTGTGCATTAGTCTGAATAAGCTCCAAACAAGGATTGCAGAAAGCAAAGTAAATAGATGATTGGTCTATCTTCAGTATCTTTCAGAGAACTTGGAGAAATTTTTTAAAAATCCAAAATGTCCTAAACAACAAAAACGTCTCATTATCTTCCATCGTCAACATTCTATGTTCTAATGTCTATACCTCTTAAAAATTTGAGTTAAAAACAGGGTCTTTTATAATTCTTCTAATTGAATCTTGGGTCAGTGAGTCTCGGCATTCCCTTAGAATGTGCATTTTCTCAAGGTAGAAAATCTAGATCTCTGTAAATCTTAAGTCAGCTAGTAGTTTGCTAAGTAAATGATGGTCATTTTCATTTGTCTTATAAATGTCATACAAGGACACATATCAAGAAGGTAGATTAGAGGGTTGCATTGAAGATGGCGGAGGAGTAGGGGACCCCTTTTTCATCCGGTCCCCTGAGTCGAGTTGGATAGGTACCAGACCAGCCTGAAATCCACAGAATCAGCCTGAGATGCAGGAAGATACATCTGGATCTCTACAAACGAACATCTCCAGCGCTGAGTATTGAGGTACGAAGCAGGGAGCCGTGAAACCACGCACAGATATCGGAAGATAAACGGAAGGGGGAGGGAGCCGCTGCATTCGGGGTCCGGGAAGCAGTAGCCACCTGCACGGGGGAGTGGGCGGACTTGCGGACTGGCACTCGCAAGAGAGCAGACTGAGACCGTGAGCCGGGGAACGCATGCAACCAGTCTGAAAACCGGAGCTCCAATGCACTCACTGGAACCAGACTGAGACCGGGAGCTCCGGAGTGTGCGGGGGCGGCTGGCGGTGTTAGAAATACAAAGGACAGAGACACGCCGGCCCTGGAAGTGAGGGCTGGGATGCCGGGTGTGGGGCGCACATCCCGGGACGCTGCAGGGTTGAGTAGCACCAACAGAAACAGAGTTAAAGTGGCCAGAACATCAGTGGAGAACGGTCCGCGATCCCTCTGTTCTGAGACAGAGGCTGAGATTCAGCCACTGCTGCTCTGATTCTCAGAAGAGGCACAGCAAACCGCCAGGGAAAGCCGCCAGAGAACAAAAGCCTGGAAAGATCAGCTCACAGTGTGCCCATCCCCATCCCCCCTCGCAGGAGACATGGAGACTTTACCCAAACAGGGTTGACTGAGTATCGGCGCGGCAGGCCCCTCCCCCAGAACACAGAAGGCAGGCTGAAAAATCAAGAAGCCCACATCCCTAAGATCCCTATAAAACAAGGGCGCACGGCCTGGGTCCCGGTCAATAATTTGGGTTCTGGGCAACCCCACAACCTCTCCTCATCAGAATGAGGAGAAGGAGAAATCCCCCCTAGCAAAGAAAAGACAATGAGTCTGTGGCCTCTGCCACAGAACTAATGGATATGGATGTAACCAAATTATCAGAAATGGAATTCAGAGTAACAATGGTCAAGATGATGTGTAGACTTGAAAAAAGTATTAACGAAAATGTTAATGAGAATATAGAATCTCTAAGGGCGGAAATGAGAGCGAATCTGGCAGAAATTAAAACTTCTACGAGCCAAATGCAGTCAAAACTAGAGGCTCTGACGGCCAGGGTGGGTGAGGCAGAAGAACATATCAGCGAATTGGAGGATGGGTTAGTAGAAGAGAAAGCTAGAATAGAATCTGGACTCAAAAAAATCCACGCTCAGGAATGTAGGTTACGGGAGATTACTGACTCAATGAAATGATCCAATGTCAGAATCATTGGCATCCCCGAGGGGGTGGAGAAAAACAGAGGTCTAGAAGAGATATTTGAACAAATTGTAGCTGAAAACTTCCCTAATCTAGCAAGGGAAACAAACATTCGTGTCCAAGAGGCATCAAAACCCCTCCCAAGCTCAACCACGACAAACCTACGCCACGTCACGTCATACTGCAATTCGCAAATATTAGATCCAAGGATACAGTATTGAAAGCGGCCAGGGCAAAGAAATTTCTCATGTACCAAGGCAAAGGTATCAGAATTACGTCAGACCTGACTACACAGACCTGGAATGAGAAAAAGGGTTGAGGGGGCATTTTTAAAGCTCTTTCAGAGAAAAACATGCAGCCAAGGATCGTTTATCCAGCAAGGCTGTCATTCAGAATTGATGGAGAAATAAAGACCTTCCAGAATCACCAGTCATTGACCAATTTTATAACCACGAAACCAGCCCTACAGGAGATATTAAGGGGGGTTCTATAAAGGCCCCAAGAGTGATGCAGAACAGAAAGTCACAACCGATACAAACAAAGACTTTACTGGCAACATGACATCATTAAAATCATCTCTCTCAATAATCAGTCTCAATGTAAATGGCCTAAATGCTCCCATAAAATACCACAGGGTCACGGATTGGATAAAAAGACATGACCCATCCATTTGCTGTCTACAAGAGACTCATTTTGAACCTAAAGATACATTCAGACTGAAAGTAAAGGGATGGAATGCCATCTTTCACGCCAATGGAACTCAAAAGAAAGCTGGGATAGCAATTCTCATATCAGACAGATCGGATTTTAAACTAAAGACTATAGTTAGAGACACAGAAGGGCACTATATTATTCTTAAAGTATGTATCCAAGAAGTGGATATGACAATTATAAATATATATGCCCCCAACAGGGGAGCAGCAAGATACACAAGCCAACTCTTAACCAGAATAAAGAGACATATAGATAAAAATACATTAATAGTAGGGGACCTCAACACTCCACTATCAGAAATAGACAGAGCACCCATGCAGAAAATCGACAAAGAAACAAGGGCTTTGAATGCCATACTCGACAAGTTGGACCTCATAGATATATATAGAACACTACACCCCAGAACCAAAGAATACTCATTCTATTCTAATGCCCATGGAACATTCTCAGGAATAGACCATGTTCTGGGTCACGAAACAGGCCTCAACCAATACCAAAAGACTGAAATTATTCCCTGCATATTCTCAGACCACAACGCTCTGAAATTGGAACTCAACCACAAGGAAAAATTTGGAAGAAACTCAAACACTTGGAGACTAAGAACCATCCTGCTCAGGAATGATTCGATAAACCAGGAAATCAAAAATCAATTTAAACAATTTATGGAGACCAACGAGAATGAAAACACAACGGTCCAAAACCTATGGGATACTGCAAAGGCAGTCCTAAGGGGGAAATACATAGCCATCCAAGCCTCACACAAAAGAATAGAAAAATCTAAAATGCAGTTTTTATATTCTCACCTCAAGAAGCTGGAACAGCAACAGAGGGACAGGCCTAATCCACGCACGAGGAAGCAGTTGACCAAGATTAGAGCAGAAATCAATGAATTAGAAACCAGGAGTACAGTAGAGCAGATCAACAGAACTAGAAGCTGGTTCTTTGAGAGAATTAATAAAATTGACAGACCACTGGCAAGATTTATCCAAAAGAATAGAGAAAGGACCCAAATTAACAAAATTATGAATGAAAAAGGAGAGGTCATAACCAACACCAATGAAATTGGAAGAATTATTAGAAACTTTTATCATCAGCTTTATGCCAATAAATTAAGCAATCTGGAAGAGATGGGGGACTTCCTGGAAACCTATAAACTACCAAGACTGAAACACGAAGAAATTGATTTTTTAAACAGGCCAATTAATTATGAAGAGATTGAATCAGTGATAAACAACCTTCCAAAAAACAAAACTCCAGGCCCGGATGGTTTTCCTGGGGAATTCTACCAAACATTCAAAGAAGAAATAATACCTATTCTCCTAAAGCTATTTCAAAAAATAGAAACAGAAGGAAAGCTACCAAACTCATTCTATGAGGCCAGGATTCCCTTGATCTCCAAACCAGGCAAAGACCCCATCAAAAAGGAGAATTACAGACCGATATACCTCATGAATATGTACGCCAAAATCCTCAACAAGATTCTGGCTAATAGAATCCAACAGTACATTAAAAGGATTATCCATCGTGACCAAGTGGGATTCATCCCTGTGATGCAAGGGTGGTTCAACATTCTCCAATCTATCAGTGTCTTAGATTTTATCCAGAAGGAAGAATTCAAAAATCATATGATTCTCTCAATAGATGCAGAAAAAGCATTTGACAAAATACAGCATCCTTTCCTGATTAAAACCCTTCAGAGAGTAGGGATAGAGGGTACATTCCTCAATCTCATAAAAACCATCTATGAAAAGCCTACAGCAAATATCATTCTCAATGGGGAAAAGCTGGAAGCCTTTCCCTTAAGATCAGGAACACGACAAGGATGCCCACTCTCGCCACTATTATTCAACATAGTACTAGAAGTCCTTGCAACAGCAATCAGACGACAAAAAGGGATCAAAGGTATCCAAATCGGCAAAGAAGAAGTCAAAATGTCTCTCTTCGCAGACGACATGATGCTCTATATGGAAAACCCAAAAGAATCCACTTCCAAACTACTAGAAGTTATAGAGCAATTCAGTAATATGGCAGGATACAAAATCAATGCTCAGAAATCAGTTGCATTTCTATACACGAATAATGAGACTGAAGAAAGAGAAATTAGGGAATCCATCCCATTTACAATAGCACCAAAAACCATACGTTACCTTGGAATTAACTTAACCAGAGACGTAAAGGACCTATATTCTAGGAACTATAAATCACTCTTGAAAGACATTGAAGAAGGCACAAAAAGATGGAAAAATATTCCATGCTCATGGATCGGAAGAATTAACATAGTTAAAATGTCCATGCTACCCAGAGCAATCTACACTTTCAATACTATCCTGATCAAAATGCCGATGACATTTTTCAAAGAACTGGAACAAATAGTCCTTAAATTTGTATGGAACCAGAAAAGGCCCCAAATCGCCAAGGAACTGTTGAAAAGGAAAAACAAAGCTGGGGACATCACAATGCCGGATTTCGAGCTGTACTACAAAGCTGTGATCACAAAGACAGCATGGTACTGGCACAAAAACAGACACATAGACCAATGGAACAGAATAGAGAACCCAGAAATGGACCCTTGGATCTTTGGGCAACTAATCTTCGATGAAGCAGGAAAAAACATCCGGTGGAAAAAAGATAGTCTCTTCAATAAATGGTGCTGGGAAAATTGGACAGCTACATGCAAAAGAATAAAACTTGACCACTCTCTCACACCATACACAAAGATAAACTCCAAATGGATGAAAGACCTCGATATGAGACAGGAATCCATCAAAATCCTAGAGGAGAACATAGGCAGCAACCTCTACGACATCGGCCACAGCAACCTTTTTCATCACACATCTCCAAAGGCAAGCGAAACAAAAGATAAAATGAACTTGTGGGTCTTCATCAAGATAAAAAGCTTCTGCACAGCCAAGGAAACAGTCAAAAAAACTAAGAGGCAGCCCACGGAATGGGAGAAGATATTTGCAAATGATACTACAGATAAAAGACTGGTATCCAAGATCTACAAAGAACTTCTCAAACTCAATACACAAGAAACAAATAAACAAATCATAAAATGGGCAGAAGATATGAACAGACACTTTTCCAATGATGACATACAAATGGCTAACAGACACATGAAAAAATGTTCAAAATCATTAGCCATCAGGGAAATTCAAATCAAAACCACACTAAGATACCACCTTACACCAGTTAGAATGGCAAACATTGACAAGGCAAGAAACAACAATTGTTGGAGAGGATGTGGAGAAAGGGGATCCCTCCTACATTGTTGGTGGGAATGAAAGTTGGTACAGCCACTCTGGAAAACAGTGTGGAGGTCCCTTAAAAAGTTAAAAATTGAGCTACCCTATGATCCAGCCATTGCACTACTGGGTATTTATCCCAAAGATACAGACGTAGTGAAGAGAAGGGCCACATGCACCCCAATGTTCATAGCAGCATTGTCCACAATAGCTAAATCGTGGAAGGAACCGAGATGCCCTTCAACAGATGACTGGATTAAGAAGTTGTGGTCCATATATACAATGGAATATTACTCAGCTATCAGAAAGAACGATTTCTCAACATTGGTGCAACATGGACGGCACTGGAGGAGATAATGCTAAGTGAAATAAGTCAAGCAGAGAAAGACAATTATCATATGGTTTCTCTCATCTATGGAACATAAGAACTAGGAAGATCGGTAGGGGAAGAAAGGGATAAAGAAAGGGGGGTAATCAGAAGGGGGAATGAAGCATGAGAGACTATGGACTCTGAGAAACAAATTTAGGGCTTCAGAGGGGAGGGGGTGGGGGAATGGGATAGACTGGTGATGGGTAGTAAGGAGGGCACGTATTGCATGGTGCACTGGGTGTTATGTGCAACTAATGTATCATGGAACTTTACATCAGAAACCAGGGATGTACTGTATGGTGACTAACATAATATAATAAAAAACATTAAAATAATAAATAAATAAATAAATTAATTAATTAATTAATTTTAAAAAAAGGAAGGTAGAATAGTATTTAAGGGCTTTGAGTCAACTCTCCAACACTCTAAGATACTAGCTGTTACCTCAGGCTCAGTTTACTCCTCTGTACAATGGGGATAAAGTCACCCCAATCTCTGTTCTGAGAACCATGCATGTGAATGCATATGAGTATGTGACGTGGTTGGCATAAGCCAAGCACAGGGTAATTGCCCAGTTCATGGCTCCTGCTGTTCACATTGCTTCTACTCCTCCCCTCCCCACCATCCGTAAGAGAAGACCCTTAACAATTGACTAATGGTCTGACATCAGTACTACTCAGTATCAACAACACCATAAAACCTGATACGGATCCTAAAAACAAGCCTAAAGCCAGACAGTATTTTCTCATTTTCAGAATAGTCCAATGTGGTCCTGAGATAAAAAATTACTTACCCATTTTTCAGAGGAACTCAGCATATGGTTCCTGAAAACAAGGCGCTTTCTGGATACAAAGTCTTATTCACAGACTTCTTTCTGGGGACATTATCTACCCTGAGTCAACACCAGTGTAGGTCCCAGGGTTGCCTTTCTCTATGGATCATCTCAGGAAGGGCTGCTATGTGTATACTATGATTGATGGGGATAGAAGTATGGACATGAAAGAAAGTCACTGACTGGCCTCAAGTCCAGGCTGCTAATTGGTGACAGAATACTTGCCAGTGTTTCTTTTGTACTCTCTCCTTGAGCTGCCAGTATGATTTTGGACATTGTTTTGCTATATTCTGCAAACTTGAGTTAGGAAAGAAGTTGAACCAATTGGTGGTATAGCTGGGTGTATCCTGCCTTTATCTACAGGTCTTAAAGGGTTTCTGAGTGCATTAGGATTCTGCTTGTTGCAAGAGACAGAAAACTGAGCATGACACCAGCTTAAGCAAAAAAGGTGAACTTACTGGCCCATATAAATACAAAGTCCATGATTTGGGTGGTTTTAGGGACTTAAATAGCTTCCCTAGGTCTTGTTCTTCTTGCCTCTTCTACACATTCTATGAAATCTGTTGCATTCTCAGGTGTGCCATGGTGCTCCCTGAAAGCTGCAGGCTTACATCCTTCCAAGATAAAGTACGACCTGAAAGAGAGGACCAAATCCTCAGCTTGACTGCTGTTGGTCTGAGTTGAGTTAATGTCCCTTCCACAACCAAGGCTAACAGAAGGGAATTCTTTGGTATGCTTAGGCGTGGGCCAGATGTACCCCCCTGGTGAACCACTTGCAGTGGGATTAACTCTACTCAAGTACTTGAAGTGAGAAGAGAGAGAGAGCCCCTAAAAGAAAAAAAAAATGTATACTATTTGTAAAAGAACACTTAATCACCAAAAAATACAGTAATGAAAACTAGCGATGGTGAATAAACTATGTCCCCTTCTCAGCGCTAACACTTGGGAAAAGGAAAACAAGTTGCCTGCCAGGCCGTGAGGGTGTGGAGCGCACAAAAGCCTCCATCCGTTTCTCATGTCATCCTGCTCATCAGTCATTTGCTTTCTTCCCACCTATTTCCTCTCATTTGTGCCAGGGCCCAGAGCTGTCCACTGACGAAAGTTAGAGGTTTGTGAATGAGCAGGGCTTTGGGGGGTGGGAGGGAGGACAGTAGTGGTCTGGGCACAGTAGTATGTGCAGCTCAGTGCTTTTGAAGTTGTTTTCTGCAACTTGGAAAAGAAGACTTCCAAGGAAGTTTGGCTATTTCGGAGGGAGAGAAACATGAGTCTGGATTTGTCACACTCTGTACTATCCCACGAAAATAGAGAGGCAGCGACGCTCACATTTTCCATAATTGAATATTCTGTCCAAACCGCACAAACAAAATGCCACTGATCCATGATCCAGAAAACAGGTGCGGATCTGTTTTTACAGCCATGGAGGCTGATGGCTCTGACCCCTGCCCCTGAAACCAATGACACACGTTTTGGAGTGTCACTTTTTCTGCAAAATGTGCTCTGGCCCTACCGATCGTTGTCTTTGTTGTTGTCGTAGCCACGGCAATTACAGTTCTGTATGGGGCTTAGATGGACCAGTCATCATGTCAAAAGCTTTGTGGGTATTCCATGATTTCAGTGTTACAACATTTCTTTGAATTAGGTGGAGAAACCTGAGGCTCAGGCAGGGTAAGAAACTTGCCCAAGCTCACAGAACATTAAAGGATAGAGTTTGTTTCTAAACCGCCCATGTGCATGACCACCAAGCTCTCTGGCGATGCCGCCCATCCTGTAGCATGTAACAGTAGCAGGCAGGGACAGCAGAACCCTTGCTGTGTGCCAACTGTGGGAACTATGATGTACATCCTAGCACATCCCCACATTACAGATGAGGAAACTGAGGCTCTCAGATGCTCAGGAACTTGCTCAAAGTCCAGAATCTGGCGCTCAAGTTCATGTTCTTCACTGCAAGCCAGTACCACCTATGCCCTTTGAACTTCATCTCACTGTTTAGAAGCCAGCTTTCCTTACTAGACTGTGAGATCTTCAAAGGCATGATCACTGCCTTAATGACCTGGCTTGTAACCGTGCTTAATTAATGTCCTACTTATTTGTTTTTTCAGTGCCAAATACAGTGCTTAACACACAAAAGGTGTTCTCAATATAGAATAAGTGAATGAACAGAAGAAGGTGTCAGAAAGAATCATCTTTCTGTATAGACTGGACATCAGGCAGTCTGTCTTCTAGAAGGTTGAGCCTATAGCCTGTGCTTTGCAAAAGTCAATTCAGTCCAGGTGACTTGATTTCAGGATTGAAATGATGTGGCCTTGGCCGGTCCTCTACAAATATCACAGCACTTCAGTCACTTCCCTGTTGCTGTAATCGCCTTCTATTCAAAACAAAACCAGACAAAACGAAGACTCAGTTATTACATACATTCGTGGAATACAGCAAGACTTACACTTCAAGACCATTCTCTCTGGTCTAGTCTTGGCTAGGTTTTAGCTCTCTTGGCCTTTAACAGTTCTCTGCAGTAATCTCACAGATGTCATAGAAAATGCAGCTGACATAGCAACTAATTCAGCATCCTGGGAACCAGACTGGAAGCTACCCCAGGGCCAAGTATGAGGCACCCTAAATATGTGGGAATTTAACATGAGACCAAAGAAGAAAAGGTAACTTTTCCTAGGAGGGGAGTTCCCTCCAAAAAAATTAAAAATAAAACAAAATAAACCGACTACCCTGAAGCCGACAATGAGAGGAGGCTGTGGTTCCTAGTCAGCTAGACAGGCGAAGAATACAAATAACCAGAGGTGTGTTGGTGAAGAACCTATTTGGAAACCCAACATGAGCCCAATGCAGTATCAAGCCCCTGCTTGCAAAACTCTATTGCAACAAGGCCATGTTCAAACAATTGTGGTTTCTTCGAGATCAGGAGACAGCTGTCCAGAAAAGTGACTCACCAGAGAGGCTAAATATATTGTAGATGTTGCCTTGAGAGCCAGTTATCCACATGTGGGAATGACTTACTCAACCTGTTGTGGAAGTAAGAGATGACACTTGCAGGAAATAAAAGAACTATGTAGTCAGCCATATTCCACTACCATGAACTCAGATCCCAGTGGGAGGATTTGCTTTCTGTTTCTCTGCTGATCTCCACCTTTGACAATGACTCTCTGAGTCCTGTCAGACAGAGGATCATTATCCAGAGACCCCATCCTTTGGCAGTACCGTGGGTTGCCCCGCTCTCAACCTCTCCTCCACCTGGCTTTGTTTGGGTGTTCATTCTCCACGTACGTGTGCAGGGTTCCAGGTGATGAATGTTCACTAGCCTCAGTCAACCATGGTAAATCCATTCTCATTACCAGAGACTGGTTTAAAAACAGGCTAACCTAGCTAATCTGGATCTAATCATATGGCATACGCAGTGGGTCATGAAGGATTTTTCCTCCCTCAATAAAAAGGCATGTGGGAAGAAATACCCAACCTCTTTTGTTGCTAGATATCTTCTGTCTAGTCTGCATTAATTCCTGGAACCATTGTAGCCGTCTTGCTACCACGAGGAATAAGCTTTCCCACATCCTGAGGGCATCATAAAGATGGCAAGCACCTGGACCCTTGCTGACAATATTGTACCACTAAAAAATTCAAACTTGATGATAGACCTCTTGCTGCAGAGATTAACTTCTTGCTCCCGTGAAGTAATTTTCTTGCTCACCTGATATAGGTGAATCTGATCCCTGTTCCAAGGCAACTTTTTATTTTCTTAAATATTCTTATCTTAGCGATTTTAACTAGTGTTTTTAGAGAAAGTGAGGCTACCCTGGTAGACAGTTTCGCATAGACCACATGCACCATCCAAAAATGACTTAAGAATGCATAATCTAAAACAAGAGTTGGTACACCTGTTTTGTAAAGGGTCAGATAGCCTGTTAAAACTTCCATCTTTATGGGCTATATAGTCTCTAGCAAATTCACAATTCTGCCATTGTAGTACAAAAGTCACCATAGACAATACATAAATGACTCAATATGGCTGTGTTCCAATAAGACTTTATTTAGCAAAACAGACAGAGGGCCAGATTTAGCTTGCAGGGTGTGGTTTGCCAGCCATGGTGTACAGTTTCCAAAAAATGCATCCCTTTACTGTGGAAAACCTTCTGATGGCTTCCTTACCTAACGGAGGCCCTGCCTAACCTGCTGACTTTGTCTGGTACCACTGTTCACCTTCACACCTGCCACTCTGACCTTCTTTTTTTGTTAATCCACAAAATCTTCCCCCTCCCCCACTTTAGGGCCTTGGCATTTGATGGTTCTTTTCCCAGAATGCTTTTTTCTGGCTCTTGTCGTGGTGGCTTTCTTCTCTTCATTCAGGAATAAAAACAAATATCACCTTCTCAAAGAGGCTTCTCCCCCCCATTTAATCTGAACATCCTGCTTTCCCCCAGTCACTTTGCTGTCCATTATCTGCTTTATTTTCTTCTTTGTATTTATTAGTGTCCATCTGTCCATTTACCCACTGTCAACTCTGCCCCCTTAGAAGTTTCTAAGGGCAAGGACCTTAGGTCACCACTCAATTCCCCAAGTCCAGAAATAAAGTAGATTGTACATATCTGTTGATTATTGAATGAATGAAACTCTTGTAAGCTCTTGTTAGCTTAAGAAAATGTTTTTAAAGAGTTTCAAGTATTTTTTTTTTTAAGGTTTTATTTATTTGAGAGAGAGAGAGAGAGCGAGCATGTGCACAAACGGGGCGGGGGGGGGAGGCGCAGAGAGAGAGGGAGAAGCAGACTCCCTGCTGAGCAGGAAGCCCAACGCAGGGCCAATCCCAGGATCCCAAGACCATGATCTGAGGTGAAGGCAGACACTTAACCAACTGAGCCACCCAGGTGCCCCTCAAGTATTTTCTTCAACAGAGAAAGTTTTTTTCTAATTTAACAATCTACTGATCTCTACAAAATGGCTAATGCATGATTCCCTTTAGAGTTAAATTTTACCTCTCAGTAGCTAAGCATGTTAGAGCAAGACACATAACTAAATGACTAATAGAAATATTCATACTTATTGGTACTTCATGCTGTGAGGCAAGAAGCTTTTAAAAAAGGAGGAGGATACTTTCTTATTTTTTCTACCTACCAAATAATCCTGGAGACACTAAAATGGCCCATTTCTCATGGTGTGTGCTCACAAGCGCTTTCCCTTCCACGAAGAATCAAAGCAGGTAGCTCTGGCCCAGATCCACATCGAGGCCGGAGCCCATATTGTTTCAAGCTTGAACTAGTATGTTTTAGGGAGTCAGGGACTATCTATTTTATTGAATTGTAATAGAGGAGATTCCAAGCTTGTGTGGAAGATCCTTTTGCTTTATAAAATTGCACACATGGTGATTTTCCACCAGGAGTGTGACCATATGAAAAGGCCACTTTATTCTGCTTGCCCATGAGTAACTTCAGCAAAACCTTATAAATACACTTACAGATAAAATTCAACACAGTAAGAGTGGGGAGAGGAGAGTAGGGGTGGAAAGTATCCTTGTTTGGCGCTGTTTTCTAATGTGAGTTAATACTAGATTTTCCAAAGTTTTGGATGATCTTCTCCACACCCCTCAGTGTGTGAGTCAACCCCACCCTTGATGATTGCCTTTCTGGCTGTGGGCCACTTGCCAGCCATCCTCAGACCAGGAAATCTGGTTAAAATATGATCTCTGGCACTTGACTAAATATTTTTTTAAGTCTTCTCATTAAAATCTGTGACTCTCCCTTGAAACCTCCTCCCGAATACTTCTTTTAAAATTCCCTAAGGGATACGGTAGAGAACAAAAATGTCCTTAAGTAAAAGAGAAGAGTCACACAGAAGGAAATGAGAATGACAGATTTCTCATTAATGCTTCCCTTTTTATTGATCTAAAACTTATCCACCCACCTGAAGGTCATTCCCAAGTGTTCTTAAAGTCCATGCTCTCAGTTCCTAGCGGAAGCAGGAGTCGTCTTTCTTGCTCAAGGGGTAGAGATTGAGTTAATATGTACATGAACATTAAGGAGGGCACATACTGCATGGTGCACTGGGTGTTATACGCAAGTAATGAATCATGGAACTTTACATCAAAAACTAGGGATGTACTGTATGGTGACTAACATAATATAATTAATTAAATAAATAAATAAATAAAAAATATGTACATGAACATTGGCTATTTCAACTGTCTCCAGCCACCTCTCCTCTGTTTATGACCAGCATCATGAGCCACAGTGAAAAAGGCTGACTGTTTTGGTCCAGCCCTAGCTCCTGCAGAAAGAGCAAACAGAAGTGCATATAAGATAATGTAAATGAGTACAAGGGGCTAGGTGGCAAATGTATGCAAATGGGAACAGCCACTACCCAGTCCTGCCAAGTATGACACACATAAGAATGTTGGCCCAGAGGTGCCAGATCTTGTGATTTTTTTTTAAACAAAATGCGGAAACTGGGGTTACTCTTACAGTTTCTAAATATTGGAGCAAATTTTTAAAAAAAGAAGGGCCCAAGCCAAGTGTGTCCAACAAGGCCAGATTGGGCATGTGGGTTCCTTATCTGAGACCACTCTGTAGCAGTTACATAAATCCCTATGGTGGCTCCAGTGAGCCGGGGTGTCCTCATAAGCATCATCAGCAATTTCCGTGCTGAGAGCCAGGCTCACGGCATGTTCAGGGGCAAGTCCTAAGCTGCAGGCACCAAATTTCCTCCACCCTTCTTGACCATGACCAAGGAAGTCCTCTCCTCTGCTTGGCTCTTTCCCCAAGCTTTGTGGTACATGAGAGCAGGGTACATAAATGGGGTTGACTATTTGAGATCATCAGCCTCTTTGCCATCATGATTGGCATCCAGGGTGGTGGGAATGAAAACATGATTTCAATCACCAAAGAATTTTTTTTGTATATTGAAATGGTGGGCTTCTCGGTCTAAATTTAGACCTCCACTCAAACCCTTGCAATTTTTTTTTTCTTAGACTCCAGCCAAACATGAGCTTCAAGTTAATGTATATTTTGTTTTTCCAATCTTGTCCCTGGTTCCTAGAATCAAAGGCAAAATATAAGATAAAAACGAAGACCCAAGAATATCTTTCATCGGCATAGCGTATGCTTTCATTTAGTGAGAAGCTCATGTTTTCTTTACTTATATTGCCTTTGAAGAGCTATGATTGAAGATAAAGACAAATAACTTTTGTTAAACTAGGATTTATATTTAAAATACTTACTCACATGTCGTGAACCTAGAAGTGCCAACAAGTTCTTCATTGTCAGTATGTCGATTCCTACACCTCGCTTTTCTCTAGCAATGCCTTGTGTGCCTTTCTCCTCTTTGGAGTTGAGAATGGAACTCCCTCCAGAAAGCAGCATTTGTCCCCGGAGGGCGCCCTGCAGAGGGCACCAATGTGGCCATGACAGAGCAAGGAATTCTCCCATGCTTGACCTTACTGCCTGCTTGACCCTACTGCAATTTGGCCAGCCACTGAAGAGTTCTGTTTGTCTCACTCTTTGTTTTGGGACTCCCTCCAATCCACAGTGCTCAATTATTTTGAGCTGGTTAAGTACCGCTCATAGGGATCTCGTGTTGCTTTTGCTTTGAGCTGTGTATCTCTCTCTACATATATTTTAAGTTCCTTGAAAGTCTTTTTCTCATTATTAAAAATAGGGAAAACTGACAGCAGCAAATGGATTGCCAGATTTTAATCCACATCTAGAGTTAACCACTGTAGATATGTTCATTTATTTCCTTAAAATGTTAAACACAGATAACACTTTCTCTTGTTTCTGTGACACCATCTATTATAAAACACACTGTGGATTTAATCTGTGCTCTTAGAACTTCATGAAGCTGGTTCCTTCTTGTCGCAGCTTATCTTAACTCTGATGTCATCAGCTCAGAGGAACCTCCTTTCTGACCTTTCCTAAAGTGATCATCCTTTCCCCTGCCCTGCATCTCTTGTACTCTGTATTATTCCCCCTATTCTCTTTAATTCTTAAGACTTAATACTCTCTGAAATTGTCTTGTGTCTCTACTTGGCTATACAGTAACAACCCACCAGAACATAAGCTCAGGAGAGCATGAACTTTCTGTCTTTTTCACTGCTGTAGTTTCAAAGCCTAGAACAGTGCTTCTGATCTCTTCTAGAACAGCTAAAAGGATGATACAAAGATTTTTTTTTTTAAAGCAATGAATCTGCAAGGACAGGAATAAAGGGAGAGAAAAAGAGTGTAATGGAGCTGAGGGCTGGTATTAGAAAAAGTAAATGTAGTGCTACTGTGTTCCTATATCAACCCTACAGGGTCCTGGCAAATCCGTGTTCCCACAGCCTACACCCAAACTCTGATTTAGTACCCTTTTATTTGGATGGTACTGATTCTGGCTTTGGTTTAAGGATCATGATCTTAAATATATTTTCCTGCCAGTAAAAAGATGAAAGTATCAATTTCTTTAACCTCATCTTACCAGAGATAACTGCTGTTAACATTTTAGCAAACTTCGAACCTCGTTTCTATACATTTTTTTTAATAACACAAGGAAGATTGCTCTAATCTAAATAGACACTGATGCTGTTGGCAAACTAATAAGGTTGGCTTAGGTTTTTTGCCTTTTTGATCCACCAGAGTGTACTTAATGAAAAACTCAAGTCACTAATGTAAAAGAAATCCAGAGGCCAAATGGAAAATGGGTAAAATTCCTATTAATTTATATTTTTAATATCTCTTACTCATTGTGGCCTATTAGAAGCGACACATGATTAAAACCAGATTATTTCCTAGTACCCATCTCTGGTTCTACATCTTTCATCTGAACGTATTACTTCTCAGCTTGTGACACACACGTTAGTGGCTGGGGAAATGATTATAATGTCATTAAAGATGGTGGCTTCAGAGAGAAAATAACCAGCAGGGATAAAACCTAAGCCACAAAGCTCCAGTGTTGAGGCAAAGCCACAAAGTTCCAGTGTTGAGGCAAATCTCATTGGGAAGAAAAGAAAGAGGTCAGGGTAAGACTGTGTGAGCCCATAAATGCAAACTGGGTTAAACCCTTTTTTGTATAATCTCTGAAACTATAGACTGGCAACCTTCAGGGTGACAAAAATGGGAAGCTCAAACTATTGCCCGTCTTTGAAGTACACAGAATAATTTTGGGAAATGGAGCTATAGCCAGATGAATTTCTGAAAACCAAATTCTATCAAAATAACTTATTTATTTTATAACTTTGGGTCTAGTGATTAAGGGTGGTGTAAGTGATCTTTAAATGGTTGTGGTATTTCTTAGTGAAAAGAAAAACTTGGTTGATATTCTTTAGGAAAATGGCTGAGGTTTTAAACAATTCTCATGTGCATTCTCAGTGTCTTCTCAATAGTGGGGCTTCCTGGATTGTCTCAACTTTCCACACTGATAATGAGTGTTGATCAGTCTTCTCCTACTGGGAATAATGTAATAAGACCTTATTGGATGACTTCCTTGCAGAAAACAGCTTTGAACCTTGACATAATCCAAAAAGCTGGAGATATTGGGGAGTGAACAGAAGATGCACTCTAGTAGTGAGTACACATTTGGGAGTGGATAAGAGAGGAGCTATGTAAATGAAGTTCCCATGTTCACGGCTTAGGTAGGCTAAGAGCAGTGGTGCAAGGCAGCAGGGGTGCCTGTGAAAAAAGACAGTGTCTTTCTGGCCAGGGAAACCAGAACACACCACAAAAAAAAAAAAAAAAAAAAAATGGGGGAATCATCACAAGGAGAGATCTAGAGAATTTCCAAATTCTGTTTGTCCATATCTCTAGCTGACTGTTAAAGTATGCATGCGGGGTTAAGGGCACCTGGGTGGGTCATTTGGTTAAGCATGTGACTTCAGCTCAGGTCATGATCCCAGGGTCCTGGGATGGAGCCCCCACATCAGGCTCCTTGCTCAGTGAGGATCCTTCTTCTCCCTCTCCCTTAGTTCCTACCCTCGCTCGTGTGCTCTCTCTCTCCCTCTCTCAAATAAGTAAATGAAATCTTGAAAGAAAAAAAAAAAAAAAGAAAAACTATGCATGCAGGAGTAGAGATTCAAAGCAAGTCAGCTGAAGACAAGAGACCAGTTGGGACTGCAGCTACTACCCAAGAAACAGCGTGAGGTTTAAGTTCATAAGACAATTGCTAGCTAAAATGAAACAAATACCAGAGGGAAGTAACAAGCGTCCAGAATCTATACAACTAAATATTCACAATGTTAAGAATACAATCCAAAATTACTCCACATACAAAGAATCAAGAAAATGGAGCATGTTCTCAAGAATAAAGAAAGTCAATGGAGTCTGACCCCAGAATGAACCAGAAAATGGAACTAAAGGGCCACAATTTTAAAATGGTTCTTACAACTTATCCTATATGATGCACTTCATGATGGATGAAAAGGCATGAGGTCTCCTCAGAGAAATAGGAACAATAAAAAAGGATGAAATGAAATTCTAGAACCAAAAAAATGTAGTATCTGAAATTAAAAAAAAAGTTAACTGCTCACTTAAGATTTGGAGACATGGAAGAAAATAACAAGTAAACTTGAAGATAGATCAACGAAAATTATCCAATGTGAATAACAGGAGAAAAAAGAAATAAAAGAATGAAGTCTCAGAGACCTATTAGATAATATCATATAATCCAATATATGTGTAATGTGTAAATGGAATTGCATAAGGCGAAGGGAGAGAGAATGGAAAAGTGATAATATTTGAAGAATTAATGACCAATAAATTACTAAATTGAATTAAACACAGATATAAAGATACACGATGATCAATGAAAACCAAGCAGAATAAACCTGAAGAAGCCCTCACTAAGGCTCATCATAGTCAAATTGTTGAAATCCCAGGATAAAAAGCAAACCTTGAAAGCAGTAAGAGAAAAACAGCCCATAACATTCAGGGAAACAGTGAGCTGATTACTGATTTGTGTCTCGATAGAATTATGGAGGCCAAAAGAGGGTAGAGTGCTACCTCTAAAGTGCTAAGAGAGAATATTAATGGTCAAATCATAATTCATTACCCAGTATATATATCCTACAAACTGAAGGCTGATGACATTTTCACATAAAACAAAACTAAAATAAATTGTCACCAGCAGACCTGATCTTGATGATCATCTAAAGGAAGTACTCCAGGATGAAGGGAGATGATACAAGATGGAATTTCAAATCCTAAGAAAAGAATGAAAAGCTTTAAAAAGGGTAAATAGGTAAATGCAAAATACTTTCATAATTTTTGCTTTTTTCCTCTTAATTTATTTACAAACCATAGAGCAATTTAAAGCAAAATTTGTAACATTGATAGGTGGGGTTTGTAAGGTATGGAGATGTAACACAACCAACTACTTTAGCACAAAGGAAGGGAGAGTGGTTATGGCCCTCTAGGGATACAACATTTCCACACTTTACCTGAAATGGTACAATACTAACTGTACATAAACAGAAAATAGTTAAGGATGTATATTGTAATCCTCAGGGAAACCACACAAAATAATAATAATAATAATAATAATAATACAAAGAAATATAGCTGAAAAGCCAGAGATCCAAGGTATTTATGTGAGGATAACATGAGAACTTACTGCCATTCTTGATCGATGTCCTCTAACCATTTCTTGAGTTAAACGATTATTATTACTATTAATGGTGTTCTTCATTAACAAGTAAAGTATAGCTCAAGGCGTGACTAGAGAACATCAGCTATCTTCCTTCATCTTTAATATTTTGCATTATAGATACCGAAAGCAAAGGCAACAGAAGCAAAAATACACAAGTAGAACTACATTAGACCAAAAACATTTTGCAGAGCAAAGGAAACCATCAACAAAATGAAAAAGTGACCTACGGAATGGAAGAAAATATTTGCAGATCATGTATCTGATAAGGGGTTAATATGCAAAATATATAAAGAACTCCTACAACTCAACAGAAAAAAAAATCTGGTTAAAAAAATAGTCAGAGAAGGGCACCTGGCTGGATCAGTCAGTGGAGCATGCAATTCATGATCTCAGAGTTGTGAGTTCGGGCCCCACAGTGGGTGTAGAGATTACTTAAAATCTTCTAAAAAATAAAATGCCTAAAAAAATGGGCAGAGGATCTGAGCAGACATTTTTTCCAAAGAAGATGTGTACATGACCGGGTACATAAAAAGATGCTCCACATCACTAATCATCAGGGACGTAGGAATCAAGACCACCTCATCCCTGTCAGATTGGTCAATTTCAAAAAGATAAGAAATCACAAGTGTTGGTGAGCATGTGGATAAAAGAGAATGCTTGTGCACTATTTTTGGAATATAAATCAGTGTAGCCACTGTGAAAAACAGCAGGTATTTCCTCAAAAAATTAAAAATAGAAATAGCATATAATCCAGTCGTTCCACTTCTGGGTATTTCTCTGAGGGAAATGAAATCACTATCTCAGAAAGGTCTCTGTACCCCTATGTTCATTGAAGCAATATTTACAATAGCCAAGATACAGAAACAGTGAAAGGTCAATGGATGAATGGATAAAGAATATGTGAGATATAGATAAATAGAGATACATAATGGATTATTATTTAGCCCTAAAAAGGTGGCAGTCTTGCCATCTGTGACAATATGCATGGACCTTTTGTGCATTATGCTAAGTGAAATAAATCAGAAAAAAACCCCCAAGATTTCACTAGCTTATGGTAAAGGCAAAGCAGGACCGTCATTTTAGAAAGGAGAAAACTATGCAGAGAATAATTGATTGTTCCCCCCCAAAAAGTAGTTCAAAGAATCTCACCCAAAACCCAGTCTGTGCACCTCAGCTGCCCATCTGAAATGGCATAGAGGGATCTCCTCTCCTGGAGACTATGCTGAGGAAGGCCTAGTCTCAGGGAAAGAATAGAGAGATTATAGGAAAAATAAGATCGGAAATACAGCACATATGTATGTGGAAGAATATTATATTATTAACCACTAACACAAGTTGATGATACTAACTTGTTATTTTCTCAAGGCAAAAATCACAACTTTTAGGGAAAGTGGAAGTAATCTGAACATAGGGCCCCTTTCAGAAATGAGGCATGACCATCTCCATCAGGACCCTTAGGGCGAACAGCTTTTTTTGCCCATATATTCAATACCATTCAGTACCCATCTCTTTGGGATGGCCTTTGAGGAATCTTAAAAGTATTTTACCACTAATGATCTTTTATTCGTGGCAAAGAATAAATTTCTTTTTTGTGATTTGAAGCTCAAGTAAATGGAATTTGGGGGATATTCTATATAGGAATTAAAAACTTAATAAGCTAGATATAACAAATTCTTAAAAAGTAAACTAATGAATCATTTAACACTACATCAAAAACTAATGATGTATTACATGTTGGCTAATTGAACATAATAAAAAAAGTAATCTATAACAATAGATATTTGAGCTGGCCACCAATTTTTCTTTTATGACTCACTGTGAATTTATTGGGCATGGGGAAGGAGATAGTTCTGGAGGGCATGAGTTGATTATAATTTTTCAATAGATAAAACTTCATATGTTTTCATATTTTGCTGTGACTCTTAAAATATCTAGGTGACTGAAATAGAATGAGTCACCACTGATCAAGAGAGGAAAATCAAAGGGAAATATGGGCTTGAAATTTTTTATTCACCATCAATGGGAGAGGCTTATAGAGTCTACTGGAGCATTTGTCTAGCTGACTAGATCACTTTAAAAGCTCAGGTCCTGGGATTCATCGAAAAGTTCCCAAAGAAAAGGGGAGGGTGGTGATTCATGCATGTTCTTTAGTCCCTTTTGTAAGCTGGGCCTTCTACTGGAGGCTTTCTATTTGTGATCTCATTTAATCCTCAAATCAACTAAATGAGGCAGATGGCATTGTACCCATTATACAGAGGAGGACACTGACTGTTTCAAAGTCAGACAGGAAGTAGGAGAACCATAAAGTGGGCAAGTCTACCAGACACTAAAGGCCATCCTCCCCCCAGTCTTCTAAGTCCATTTGCTCATCTCCTCGTTGACAATACACTCTCCTTCTTGGCCATCTGCCATCTAAAATGATTTTGAGAAGCCCGGTGTTGCAATATAACCACCTTAGAGATACTGCAAGAAAGATTCAGGGGCATTTCAGAATTTCAATTAAAAGAAACCTCATTTGATGGACGGAATTCAAGGTTATAAATGCTAACTGTCTTAAATACTCTCATCTTAAGGCAGATCACCCTCCAAGAGAGGGCAGTCTATGCTTCTAGATGGTCAAGTCCCTGAATTTTTAATACCCAAGAAATCTTGCCAAGTGATGTAACCAGGAAGCTTCTCAAATATTAGAATGAAAATGACCTAGGCATAGGAGGGGTTGTTTGCTAGGTGGCTGGCTAAGTTAAAATACAATTAAATAAAAGTCCTTTCTCAGACTTTTTATCGCATAACTTATGTTGAAAATCTTTGCCCCATTGTTCTCATCTAGTACAGCAGGAAATCTCTTCTGTCTGTGCCAATGAAAAATGCCTCAGTCCAAATATCGGACACATGTGGCTTTATGCCAGTGGTTCTTGTCTCCATCAAATGTAAAGTCCACTTTTATGAAAAATAACCACTTATTTACCATCTTGTATAGAAATTCATAGGTTATATAACTCATATAAAATTGACAAGATCAATATAATGTTCTATATATAATGTAAAAGAAAAATCATTTTTAATAACATTTCATTGGTAAAAATTTCAGGCATGGCAACACTAGAAGACATTTTTTAAAAGACACAAAATATTACCATTAATGCTATCACTAACAGTGTTGGTATTACCACGAATGCCACAGCCTCCATATAGCCCAATGCAGGTGTGTATATGGTTGACACAAAAACCACTTACTCATTGCTGTATGTAATGCAATTTTTTTTGTACCTCCAAATGATGAAAACCTCTTGGCAAAGTTCCAAAGAAATCAAAACACAATCTCCTTTGATATTTTCTTTTACAGTAGTGGCATTCCTAGAAGATTGAGACTGCATTAAAACTGTATAAAAACATTTCGTGATTATGGTTAAAAGAATTGGTTTTAGGCTGCAGGATGTCTGCCAGGACAGTTCTTTGCTGTATAAGACTATCTGATTCAGCTTCCCTGGTCCCACTCTGTAAATATCAGTCACATTACCTCCATCACTGGAACTAGCAAAAATGCCCCCCCAACCCATTTCTGGAGAGGTGGTCTTGACTTCGACAACCGCTGCTTTCTTCACCTTAGTGAGTTCTTGAAAAGCTATCTGTGTAAATCTAATTTTCCTACTTGAATCTGAATTTCCACATACTAAGTTGGGTAAACTGCGGAGCATTTTTTTTTTTTTAAAGCCGCACTGTTTTCTTTGTGGCATGAACAAAGGTGTTCCTGATTCACTCTAAGTAATTTTCTTGGCTCACCCTAGGTGGTGACATAGGACACTGTTCACGAATGTAACTCAAGAGAGAATGCAGTTACCGTACGCGTGTACACAAGCGGGTAAACAAAGAACAGGTGGACCGCAAGTATGATGAAGACGCACTGGCGGAGGTACAGGCATTTGGAGACTCAGCTGACTCAAGGGCTGGGCACAAACCCTTGGCCATCTCACCTGTTGGTGGGGTTGAATCAGGGAAAAGGTGAGCCCAGGGAAGAGTGGATGTCAGTAGTTGCTAGGAGGCTGAATGTGTGTGAAGGAAACAAAGGTTGTGAGTCAGGGTAGAGTGTGAATGTGTAAATGTTAACAAGGGTTAAGTCGTCCTGTTACAGGCCAGGTGAACGTGACAAGGCTCAGAGAGCTCCCTGCTAGATAGGGCTTCCTGAATTCAATTCTCTGGGATTGGGATCTTGAACTGGAGGGAGCTGTCGGTGGATGGCACAGAACTGTATTTTACTCATCATCCCAGAGGGGTAGCAACGCATGGTTGATGGGCTTCCTTCCGCCACGGTGTCCCGACAACTTCTGCTACCTTTACGCCTCTGGAAAGCCAAGTGGCTTCAGCTGTGTGAGGCAGACATCTGTTCACCATATTGCCTGTGCCATCCTAGTGTCCGTTTCCCTGTCCCTTTGGGAGGAGTGGTGGGCATGAGTCCACACAGAAATGCTGGCTGGCCAGGAAAGGCCACCTTCCAAGTTGCCCAGGCTTGAGCTTCCCTCAAGCTGAACATGCACGCCTCAGCCTCGCTGCATTTTGCATACCCACCTCAGATTCCCCGCCTTACAAGGGCTCCAAAAATCAGGCCCAGGCAGACTCGAACGCCGATTCATCTGCAGTTCACTAGGCAATGTGCCCGGTGTCATTTGAGCTAGCTGTAGGGCAGCCAATTTTTTTTTTTTTTTAATGACAAGATTGCCCAGGCTTTCAAATCCCATTATGAAACTTTTTATCCTTTACTCAGAACTTTTTTTTTTCGTAATCTGTCATTTTAGTTTGATGGAAAGAGATGTTGAGGAGAAATACTTGGAAGTTTATTCCATGGGGCCAGATGATGCGGTGAGTCACAATCACTGAACACATGTGGGGAATTTGCCGTTGTTCCCATTCTTCTCTGTCCTGAAACGCTTCATGACTGACAATCACTGGCTCTGAGAGAAGCCAGCCCTGGCGGGGAGAAGAAGAGGCAGGACTGATTCCCAGGACAGTGTGGAAGTGGATGAGAACAATAGGGAAGAGAGGCCTACCCAGACCCTGCCTCAGGGCCCCCCCACCACCCTTGGTGACAGAAAACACGGAGGGCTGCTGGCTAACTCTGCCCTGCCATGCATTCAGGAGCCTGCAGGGATGCAGCCAGTCTGTTATTAGAAACAGTTACCAGCCAACAGCAGGGTTCCGCCTGGCGCTTCGCTGTGGTTACGCATAACTTCCGGGCTGCAATACGATCCTCTTCACACCAAGGGGCATATACAATACAGAACACATACCATAAGTCAGAACGTGGGCCTCAAAATTGGCTTCAGGAGAAACACTTACATACTTTCCTGACCATCCTCTTTGGTCTTGACAGCTGTGAGGGAGCTCTTCTCTCCTCTCAGCTTATCTAGAGAAAGCCGTAGGTGATGTTACAGCCTGGTACCCGCATCTTCTCAAGTGGTCACACACATTGAGTGTGCTGTGAGCAGTGGGTGCAGGATTCTTGAAGCCCTTAGCCTCATGAAGGCCAGAAAGTTAATAATCTTCACAGCTGTGGCCAGCACCTAGTGTGGTGCCTGGCACACAGTAGGAATGAATCAATACGGAAGAGGTAAAACTGAATGGATGCGCCATTCCTTCCTCATCCCACCGCTTCTCCTTACCTCCCCCATCCAGCTCCACCCCACTTCCCTTTCTCCGAAAAGCTGTGTCCATCAGTATAAAATGTAGTCATGAAACAGAATTAGTCAGTGTTAAATGACTAAGAGAAGCAGTGTCAATATTGGTTAGGAATATGGACATGGGGATTGGGAAAACCTGAATTTAAATCTTACCCTCTTCCACTTGTTAGTTGGGTGACCTTGGACAAACTGTTAAATATCTTGCCTATTTCCTCATCTGGCAAGTGGGATTAATAATAGTACCTATCCACACCTTTGTTGTAAGGATTAGAGACGATTCATATGAAGTGCTTAGCACTCCGTTTGGGACTTGAGTATTCACTACATGTTAGCTGCTTTTATTCTGTTCCATAGGCTCATTAGCATTATGTGGGAATCAACCCAGCTAAGTGAGCACAGTTAGGCTTGTGCCTCTCTGAGGAAAATTGCTATCTCATCCATCTCTGGAGCAACTGGAATTATCTTTGTACCAATTTGAACATTGATTAGCTTGGTTGCTATGGTTACATTACTTAACCTTTTGGGCTTCAGTTTCTTCATTGTTGACGGAGGTGGCTGCTCTGTCTACACTCAAAGATAATCACATGTGAAAGTGGTTGGAAAGGATCCTAAAGAGTAACTTTGAGTTTTTGTTTATGCCATCGTCTAGATGCCTAACATTTAAGGGTTAGGTGAGGGAGTGGGGAGAGATATAAAAGTCAGGAGGCACTTTAAAAGGTACATCTAAAGGCATTTATCTCACGTTTATTGACTCATGCAACGATGAATTGAAGGATTCATGATTTAGACTAATTAAGGCAACTACTCTAGCTGGTCTAGATCAGTAAACATGTCGTCTTTGGAAAGTTAAATAAGTCACATGACCTCCATTTTCGTTCCAGCCATCCTGCATGGTGTCCAAATCATTTTTCTTTTTAGGGATTAGACACTTAGTAGTTAACTTGGGGCACATTTTCCACCAGCATGCAGTTTTCCATTCATTTGCAGTAAAGAACGGAAAAGAAATGGCAAAGAAGGGAAAACAGTGCATACAATCAATCGTCTTTATAATTATGCCCATGTTATTAGAGCATACCATGTCATTTAGGATTTTTGGACCCAATTCCAACATAGTGGAAGGGGTTCTCCTCTCCCACAACGTCAGCAATTCTCGGATGTCATCTGGGTGTCTCAGAATTCAGGTCCGTTCTGACACTACCTAGAGATAGCATCAGATTCCAGAAGTGAAGGGCACAGTCATATAAGACTGCCTTCCCACCCTCTGTGTGTCATGCAAGTCACAATCCCTGGGCTGTGACCTGTGCTTCTGATTGGCCCGCTACAGATTGGAAATTCCAACAACCCACTCCTTAGGTTCAATCAATTTGCTACAGTGGCTGACAGAACTCAGGGAAACACTTAGATTCACCAGTTTATTAAAGTATATAAATAATATAAATCATCAGCCGGATGAAGAGATTCATAGGGGTTTAATCCATAGGAGGATTAATAACGAGGCATCCATTTTATTTTTATGGCTCTGAGGCATTTTCACAAACTGTGAATGAAAACCAAATATATCTGTGAGATATATATTTGGTCATTTAAATAATTATATCAAATCTTTAAATAATTATTTTGCACCATGTTAAGCATTTTCGCCTAAATAATCTCACTTAATTCTGGCCTGTAGGGTAGATACATTATCTCCATTTTACATGGGAAGAAGAAATTAAGGTTTACAGAGGTTAAGTAACTTGGCCAAGTCACACAGTTATGAATTGCAGAACATTGACCCTTTTTTAATGTCTGCTTTTTCTTATTTTGTTTCCTCAAGTTTGGTTGAGTGTCACTGACCACCCCAGGTCATCACCTCTGTGGTGACAGAGCACGAGGTAGAGTGACATTTGGAGCCCTGGATGACTCAGGTTGCCATTAATCTCCCCTTGAACTGGCAAAAATTCAAGAATGAGCTTATGCCGTTGGCACTTAGTCTATGGAATCCATTGCTGGCGATCCAAGTCTCTCTGTACTGATAAAAGATTCTACTCTTGAATACCATCAGTCCCTTAATCACTGCAGTTATCTTGGGTGACCTTTCATCAATTAGCCTACTGCTTTGTTTCCTTTATCATCATTTATGAAGCATGTACTATAAACAAAGCCCATCCATATTGGGCATGTGGGATCAGACAAAGATTGTCCCTGTCCCCCAAGAACAGCTGCTCTAGGGAAATTGGCATACATCAGTGGGTAGGCAGATAGGTAGGTAAGTAGGTAGACAGGCAAGACAGTGACAAATACAAAACAAAGGCCATAATAATGTGCTGTGAGAGCAGGGAAGGAAGTGTGACTAATTCCAGTTTAAGGCTGGGGATCTGCAGAGGCAGATAATGTGGCTTTGGCAGAAGATGTGGAGTGAATCTGGTCAGAAAAAACTATCTTGACTGTCAAACCCAGAGATGGCCATCATGTCCCTCTTTTTCACTGAGCCAAGGAATAGTATGAGTTCCCTTCTCCCTACCACCAAGGGATCATCACCAGTTCAAGATAATTCATTGAATGTGGGATGAATTCTCTTGGCCAGCCATGTCTTACTCCTTTAGTGACTCCAAAGGCAGGAATGTTAAGCCAAGTAATAGGGAAGTGGATGCATACCAAGAGACTCAAGTAGATGGCCATTTGGGTTCAGAGAGGAGCTTCCAATAAAAATAAAGCACACAGCATGTAACTACCTACTTACAGAAATGTCCTTGGGAACTCTTAGCTCATTTCCTACCTTTCACTTACCCAAACATCTCTTAATGCTTTATCTACAGAGACATTTGTTTTCACCTATTTGGTGAAGGGGTTTTTGCTAGATGCACAATGATGTACGAGATATGGCTTCTGTCTTCAAAAAGCCATCAACTAATGGGAGTAAGAAGACCGAAGTTTAGAAAACTCTATACAAGTCCATATAATCAAAATGTCATCTGCACAGGCATTTTGAAGTCCTCCACTATCCCATCTACTACAAAGTGAACTGGCATGAAAAAATTCTGGGTCTAAAATGAAGAGTCTGGTCTCAAGGGAAAGATTCCCACACAAAAAGATGACATTTTCCCCTCAAGCTTTTTCAGCTTTTTTTTCTATCTATATGATCCCAGAATCAAATTAGTTTTGGGATACATCCACAATTTCTCTTTGAATTTAGCAGCATTATATACAGTAATCACAGTTGATCATCTTATTTGAATAGTGAATGTAAAAGTAGGAGAAAAACATGACCAGACAAAAAATTCCTCTTAGGTATTAATGTTGGAGCCAAATGGAATAAATAACTTTTATATCTGACCCTGCACATGTAGAAGACAAATAGAGAACCTGTATTTTCAACTAATTTAAATAGAAGATGGAATTGAAACAGAAAGCCAATAACCAAATTAGTCATCTTGTGACAAAGAAAATGTAACCTGCTTCATTATTGTAATGGCAAACATCAGTGGAGTAGAAAATTGACCAGTCTTCTTATATTAGATAAAGAAAATGTTGGTTGCCAGGGAAGCTCTGCTTATAAAAGCCTTGACTAAATACTCTATAATGGATTAGAGCCTTTAAGGTCTCATTAGCACATCACTAATAGAAGTTGTCAAAGCCATATTAAATAACATTGAAAGTTGCAGTATTGCTGCTATTGACAGCAAACGTTGAGATCAAATTTAAAATTCCATAATATTTAAGGTAAACCTATTTGGTTTTGGAGATATTTGACACAGAATGTGAACTATACCCAAAATTAAATAGAACATTGGAAAATAAATAAATAAAAATAAAAGATGTCAGTCAAAGAGAGAAAGAGTTATCTCTTGTATCCAAAGCAAATTATCTTCCCAGATAAGTCACCTGATTGGTCGAGTCATGGATCAGGAAGTGTGATCCTAGCTTCATCAAACCAGATTGCAATTAAGACTCTACCGTCTGAGCTACGTATTTTAAAATATCTTCATTAAAAATCTTCCTTTTCATACAACGTGCTATCATCATGTTCACTCATTGTGGTTTTAAGGTCTCATAGTGGTGTGAATTAAATGCAACAGCAAAAGTAAAACAAAAGCACAACATGGAGAAAAAGAGTATTCATCAGTAGCAGTATGCATGAGGGTAAATGCTCAGCATGCCTGCACTCAGATCATTTCTATTAAAATGGAATGTGCCACCACAGCATTCCAGTCCCTTTCCAACCTGTAATTAATGTGTGTCTTCTTCGTGGCATGAAACTAAAAATGGTCTCAGAGGTGAGCAACAGGCATTTCAGAGCATGGTAAATGCAGCAGCACAGGGCTGTGAGGAGAACCGCAGTACCACCATTTTCTTTTCTTCTCACCAAAATGTCCTAAGTGGAGCCACCTCCCCACAGGCAGGTAGTAGAGGGTATGGAGATGCATTTTAGACAGGGAAAAGGCACTGTATGTATAGATGTTTATATTAGGTGTTGATTCGCATATGTTACTGTCTTTTGTTTCACTCCTGAATGTTTTACTATAATTAATGTATTCATTTTCTGTATTCATTCCCAGGGGCATGTTGCAGTGGGCATAATTTTAAAAATTGAAGAAATTCATTAAACAAATAATTAGCTGAAGTTGATAAAATAGATTAATTTAAATGATTGAAAATACCTAGTACCAGCTCTCAATAAAATGATTCTCTGAGGGGAAAAAAAAAAAATCACACTGTTAAAATTCCAGCCTCAGATTGCCTCTTGATTAATCTAAAAATACAAGGTTGGCTCTGAGCCTGGAAGGTTGGCAAGTGGAGCTTTGATCACCCAAGATAGGCAGGGGATTCCAGAGCTGGGGGCCCCCTGCCAAACATGCCCTGTCTCCAGTTGCCCTCCTTCTAAATTGGGGATCCATTAGCAGAGACTCACAGTGGATTTCAGCTGTCATAATTTGGGTATACAGAGAGAGTTTAACTTGAGTCAGGGTGGGGACTCAGCACCTGAGGTTGTGAACAGGTTGGAATTTTAGGTAGAGTTCAAGTTGAAAGGAGAAATGGAAAAACTTACTTTAGTTGGAGGTTGGGTAGAATGTGTGTGTGAGTAATACAGGCAAAACTATATTATTCACTTTCTTTTAGGAACTTAGGTTTCTCATAAATCACTGGGTCATATATAGAATGTTGAAAGGTACATATCACTTACCTACTTGTAGCAAGATTTTTATCAGCTAGCTAATTCATGGATGACTATAATACTGTTCAGTTGAGATGCTTTGTCTTCATAGCCATGTCTGTCTCCTACACATTGTTCCCCTGCCCTTAATTGGGTAATCAGTCTGTTGTGATCTGGGTCCCTCTTCATACTATGCTTTTTTTTTTTTTTTTTTTTTTTTTTTTACTTTCTTGGCCTATCCAGAAATCTCTCTTCGTGAAAGGTGATTTGTCAGCCACAAAAAAAAGCTAGATTAAATACAGTAATGTTTGTGAAAGTCTTAAAGTGCAACATAAATGCCAATGACTTTAAAACCTGTTAAAGATTAAAAACTGGAACATGAATGAAAAGATTAAAACTGGTACATGAATCTAAAAGTTTAAAATACATGTTTCACTGTTTAAGTCTTACAATTTCAAATTGGTACTAAGAGTTTCTAGTACTGGCTAATTTCAGATTTTACATATTTAGATTCTGATGACCACAGTTAAATTCATTTCAAGGGAAATAGAAAGGTCCTTTTTCTCTTCTTCCACTGACTTTATCATTGATTTTTCTGGATTGAATTTAAAATAGACTAGTTTTTTTAAAATCCTCTAGAATCTGTTGACCTTTTTTTTTTTCATAACCCTAATTGCCACGGAGAAGATTTTCTTATTTATCACATGACCTGACCATGGAACTGTTTGCTTATTTATCGAATGGACTAAAACTACCCTTCCTACTTTCTTTTCACAAGCAATGTGAGATTCAGTCCTTCATCTGTCATAAAAACATCTTTAAAATATGCAGAGCGTTATCAAGGTGAGGTTATATACATTGTTATCTGGGTTTTGTTTTTTTTTAAAAGATTTTATTTATTTATTCAACAGAGATAGAGACAGCCAGCTAGAGAGGGAACACAAGCAGGGGGAGTGGAAGAGGAAGAAGCAGGCTCATAGCGGAGGAGCCTGATGTGGGGCTGGATCCCATAACGCCGGGATCACGCCCTGAGCCGAAGGCAGACGCTTAACCGTTGTGCCACCCAGGCACCCCTTATCTGGGTTTTTTTTATACCTTCCATGTGTTCAGGAGTTTTACTAAATGTTATGTCATATTTTTTTAGTGGTTTTATTTAAGGAAGAAAGCACCAGATCTAAATGCAACTGAATTAATTAAAATTCAGGAGGTGTGGGGAGTTTGTTTAGTATAATGTATCCATACTGTATCTCTCTGTGCTTATTCCCTGTGCCTGTTCCCTCTCTTGATTCTTCTTTATATCCTTTGAACATGACAAAGGAAAGGATAGAAAGGCCCTAGTCAAATTTTCTTCGTTTGGGGGTGGAGGGTGGGTAGTGGTCAGAAGGAAACAAATCTCCAAAATATCCAGTCATGTGTTTCAATTTTGCCTAGAAACAGCTGGGGAAAAGTGCAGCCCCATTCCCTATGGACAGAAGTTGATTATCTGAGCTCCTGGCCTCCATAACAATGGGAGAGGCCACAAAAGGGAAGTGAAACTGGAGAGTCATCAGCTTGGTCTTAATCAGGGGCTTGGTTTTTTCCTTGCTATTGAGTCTAGGCATTCTAAGATGATCATCTTTAGTGAATACTTTAAGACCATTAGTCTGAACACAGAATGAGGAATTGGAGTTTAAACCCTGTAGAGACATTTCTAAGAACACCCCCTTCCCTAATGATGCCTTTCTTCATAGAGCTTTATAGCGTCAACTTCAAAAGTGGCCCCCCGTGTGTAAATGGATGGCCACTCTTACTGAGTCTGCTGGGAATTTGAGATGTCCAAGTGAAGTGGTGGTATGAAACAAAATTGCTTTGCTTAGGTTCTAAAACATCTATAAGAGAAAGAAAAAGTTAAAATTGAAGCCAGAAACTTGACCATCTTCTTTTTGCCTGCTAAGAGGTAGTAGAATCTACATCATGAAAGATAGCTTTTTATTCTGGAAAATACCTTGTTAGAACTCTTTGAATGTGATGTATGAACCCCTGCCCCCTTTCTTAGGGGTCCTATTGCCAAAGAAGAAGCAAAAACAGGAGCTAAATCATCTCACCTGACATAACAGAAGTAAAATTTGTGAAGGAGGACCCTAAGAAAGACAGAGTCTAGAAGATGGTCCATCCACAAAGATAGCAGAAGACAGAAATCTGGAAGAAGGGAGAAGCAGAGAAGAGCCACGAATGGCAGGTGGTGGGAGAACCACAGGTTGCCGCTTGCCCTCTGCCCCTCTATTATTCATAGTAGTATTAGGGGCTGTAGAGAGAATTCAAGGACAGGTTTGGGGAAAGAGTGTATGCCCTTTGCATATCCACCTTCCTGCTGTCCTGCAAATACAAAGTGCCGTGAGAACGTCAGCAACCAACCAGCCAGGTCTCACCTGGGGAGAGACTTGACCAAGAGGGTAAAGGATGAGTAGGTGCTTACTTACCTGGTCAGGAGTGGCAGGCAGAGCATTCCACAGAGGATGCAGCACAGAGAGAAACATGGTGGTCTGAAAGAACCCAAGCAGCTGGGAGAAGCCACTTGTGATGGCTCTGTTCAGGCATTCTGAGACCTTTTTTTTTTCTTTTCTGTTTAAAAAAGTGGGGGAAGAAAAAAGGTAATTTAGACAGAAGAAAGATCTAATCAGATCTTTGTCTTGAAAAGAAAGTTCTTGTGCATGGCTTCCGACCATTAATTTCTTGGACAAATATTCACCAAGCTTCAATATGCCAGGACTATGCTAGGCTCTGGGGATTTAGTGATGAATTAGAGACTAGTTCTTATTCTTATGGCACTTACAGCTTGGTTAGGAGATAGATGTTATAAAATTATTCACAGAAATTAATGAAGAAATTAACATGCTTTGATTAAGCATGAGAGGGGAGACCTAATTTTGTTTGGAGGTTGGGTGGGAGTTGGGTCAAGTCAGGCCACCCAGATGAAATGTAACAGATACATTGGGCATTTGGTGCAGGTTCAGAGAGTTAAGCTCTGGTTGTGTATGTTGTTTTAAAGAGCCTTAAAAGAATTCATATTGCACTTCTAATTATTTCTTACTGAAATGACAGAACTATCTACCATGGCCCAACATCTATTTCTTAAAATCTTGAAGTTTCTTGAGTTTCTTTTCTCAGATTGCCTCCTATTTGAGGCTCTCCAGTCATGATGGATGGATGACTGAGAGGTAGGTAGGTAGGTAGGTAGGTAGATAGATAGATAGATAGATAGATGTTTGAAGCTTAAAATGTCTGATACAGTATTGAACACCTGGTAGGACTCTACTGATCATCTTTACAGTGGAGGTAAAAGTGTCGTTAACAATCTGAGAAACTACCACTTAATTGGTGGCATTACTGTTAACTTAGAGGCAGTGACTTGTACATAAAAAGCACTCACATATTTGGATGGATGAATAAGTGTACCAATGAACACTGCCTCAAAGTGTTCCACTGAGAAATGGAATCACATGTCTGCCAGAAACTCCCTATGGCTGTGGTTATGTCAGTGTGGTTATAGTGCTATCCTTAAGTGCTTTCACTAATGTAATGGACACAAAGTAGGATGTGTTCCCACTCTTTCTCTGCCTACTCAAAATGATCCTCATTCTGCCCACCCGTTTTTCTCCCCACCTTTGATAAACTCCAAAGAGTTTCCCTTTCTAATTTTCAGGGCTCTAATATTCAGAACTGGGAGCAAGATGAGCAAAAAAAGTGAAAAGACATTCAGGATAGGGTTGAGAGATGAGAAATTTTATTTTTTTTTTATTTTATTTGTGGACCATTTTTTTTTCAGTAATTTTTATACTTTGGCATAAATGGGGACACATCATCAATTCTATTTTTATTGTGGACCCAGTTTTTAAAAAAACCTTTACTTTGCTTATTTGTTGATTTACTTACTTGACCACCCCCAAGAAGAGTTCTTTTTGTCTATCTTTCTATTTTTCTGTCTTCTTTTTTGGAAGAACAAGGTACTAAAGCAGATAAGGTAGGCAAGGGAAGAGGACAGGCAAAAGGAGGAATTTCTTTAAGGCATGAATCCTTTCTACAGTGCCCAAGGAAAGCAAGTACAGGGAATGAGCTACTATAAAATTCTGTCTTGGCTGCTGGACAGTTTGAATCATCAGGACATAGCTTTGAAAAGCGCTCAGGTAGGGACTGCTCTACTCTTCAAGGGAGTGGCTCCTTGTGGTTGCATTTGATAAGGACAGATTCTAATTCCGTGAGTGTAGATGCTAGAGCTGAGGCAGGTGGAGGACTCAAGTGATGGGTGGAAGTTCCAGCGAGGCATGTTTAGGCTCGATACTTTGAAATGCTTCCTAACAGGTAGAAAGAGCTCACGGAAGAGTGGGTACCCTATCAAAGTGTTAAATCAGTTGACAAAATAGATTTCATCTTGCAGGTGGTTAGGCTAAATAACATTGAAGGTCTTCTCCTTCACTAAAGTGTCTCTAGGTAGGCACCCCATAAATGCATGTTGAACGGAGAAATGTACAACCTCTGTGTAAACTCAAGATAGAGCCCTTTCCCCTGTCCTGCATTTCCAGAGCTCAGAGTAAGCTGGCTGTTTTTCAAGCTAGTTTTTCAATAATTTTGAAGGGAAGAATGTTCTTTATAAGGGTCCAGGTTTCCCAGCGCCCCCCCCCCCACACATTATGAAAAGGCTCGTCTAACTGGTTAACCTACACCTACCACCAAATTCAGTATTGATGTTTAATTGTTTAAAAATAAAGATTTGTGCAGTTCAATGTAAATAAAATTAGTTATGGAGTGGTATAAAGTGTTTGGGAAAGTTTCCCGTTGTATCTCAGAGAGGCAGAGGCTCTGGCAGTGACTTCAAATAAAGTACCTTCGATACTTAAGTCATGGCGTGAAAAGGCTAAAATTCAAGATGACATTGAGAACAATACAATTTGATGCTAATAACTAAAGTTAATTGACCACTGACTGTGTACCTTGCACTGTGCTAACATGCTCTGTCTCTTGTAACTGTAGCAATGACCTTCTAGTGAAGGTGCTGTTGTTCTCCTCTTACAGGTGAATAAAGAGGAGGGACAAAGGGGCTCATCGAACATTTCCTAGGGAGTATATAGTAGTGCAGGTAATCAAGCCTACATTTTCAGTTGCTGTGCTTAAAGAGCCATTAGAAGAACGATCTTTACTACAGATGGAATAGACCCAGAAGTAAGGAGATCCATCAGAGCCAGCTGGAACAAACTCTGGAAGGGATTATGGAGACGCTCTATGCTCCCCCATTTCAAAGTATACATGGGTTCCAAATTGGCAAGAGCGAGTGTTAGGAGATAAAGCATGAGAGTGATTGTTTCTGCTCAGAATTAGGACTGCCCTCCCTCAGGGGGTGAATTTGGCTGGGAGGCAGTGGAGAGGTCTGAGCTCTTTGTGCCCCTTCCAGGCTGGAAGAGAGCTGAGGCAGCAGGGCCTAGGAAACATGGCCCAGTAGGCATGCATGGGGATGTCCCCAGCCACCTGTATTGTCATTGTATGGCCCTCCTGACAGTGCTGTTATTTACACCAGTAGCCTAAACAGTAGGTCATATTTCCACTTAAACTATAATCATCATGCATGAAAGCAACAAATATTATGAATATTCTAAGAATATATGTACTCATTGCAAACCAGGATTAAAGTCAATTTTAATTTATCTGCTCTTCTAAGGACCTTTTAGACAATTTAGCTAATGGCAATCATGAACAGCAGTCTTTATCTTAAAGTCAGGTGTCTATACCATCTATGTTAGAATTATCGAGGATGCTTGTTAAAAATGCAGATTCCTGGACCCTATCCCACATATGTCATATTGATTAGGATAGTCTCAGTTAACCTCAAAATCTAAGTGACTTGGCAAAATCAAGGTTTATTCCCCCCTCATATAAAGTTGGTGGTTCTCCACGGTAGTTATTTTCAAGTAGTGACCCGGCATCTAATCAGCCGATATTTTCTGGTTCCATTATCTTAATAAGGGAGCATGGAGAATTTACACAACTCTACTACTCTTGGCATGGTAGCCCATTGCCATAACTTGTACAGGGACTCAGCCTCCTGCAAGGTACGGAGAAATACAAGGATACACAAAAACATAGACTGGACAATAAACATCTATGACACTTTCCATCCTTTACCCCTTTTTCCTACACAGAGACCATACGCAAAGCCCCATCCAGTAGATATGCTGACCTCTAAGTCTAGGATTTCTGGGTGATGGCCAGTAAGTCACTTCCTGATCCAGATATGGTTCCTCTTGGACTGGAGAGCTATGAGTTAAAAAGGCAAGTTATCTGCTACTTCCCCACAGACGCTCCCAGTATAGAAAGATGGGACAGGGACATATTAAGCACGGTTGGCAAAAGAAAACAAAGGAGACTCACCACAGTTACTGGTTGGTTGCAACTCTGAAGTGTTCTGGGCATTAGGTATGGTGGCTCCCTACACTCCTGTGGAAGAGGTTTCTTTACTAGACCCTAATGTTGTTTTCAGAGAGGAGACAGGAAGTCTCTTGTCCTCTCTTCTCTGAAGCACTTGGCTCTACCCTCCGGGAAGTTCTTAGTCTTGCTCGATTTTCCTTTGCAGCATCTCAAATGGATATTGTGGTATATGGCCTCCTTAAGGACTTTCTAGTCAAGGGAGCTTGAGGGCTAAGGGTCATTTTAGGTCTCTTGACTTTTAGACAAAAACAACTTCTTCAAAGATTGAATAGAATTCCAGTGTATTTGTTTGCAGTCAGTCCTGTGTGCCAAGAACCCCATCCACACATCTTGTTTGAGACATAGTTCTCAAAAAGCCCTTATTTCTTTGCTGGTCCCTTCCAACTGAATGGCCACACAATAAATCTGATCTGTGCCTTGAGTCATTTGGATCATCGGTGTTTCTGGAACTCCGTTATTCACGGCCGTTTTATATCCTCTTTCTCACAGTCTGTGGTCCAGTTGGAGTGGGTTTTCCAATGTCTCAAGGCATCGCATTGCTGGGCTCTGTTGCCTTTCATTTCTGCCAATTCATTCTAGAGCACTTCTCTCGTTTTTCTTTACTTCTCTTTTATAGGACTTTGCTGGTTGTAGCTAATAGTCATCAATACATACTCTTGATGTTCTCTTTTCTAAAACACTCCCCCTAGCGCTGCCAGCTCAGTACTCATGTGGTCTCCCGACCAAGTTATCATGGGTGACAGTTTAACAAGTGTTTTTGCCGCGGACTAACCTAATCTCACATTTCTAACTCCATTTTCATTTCCCCCCTGCCTGCCACCTGGCTGCTGAGCCAGTGCTGGATACTTCAGAGTTTTGTTATAGCAGCACTCTACTTTCAGTGTCAAATTCTGGATTTGTCATAAGCTAGTTAATGCTACAGAAGCAGGCCCACCTCCAAATATGTTGTTTAACATAAAAAAAAGTGTTATTTTTAACTCCAGGTCTATCATGGTCCTAGGGACTCTCTAAGACCTCTCCATTCCAAGCAGTGATCCAGGGGTATACGCTGTTTCCATCATGTAGGTATACAACTGGCACACGTGATTTGAGGAGCAAAGGGAGGGGGGAGCTGAGATGGCCATGCACCAGCTCCAAATGCTTTGGCAAAGTAGTGATGCATATCACTTCTGCCCCCAGCCATTGACTAAGCCAAATGACACTTGCCTCTTCGGTGAACAGTAAATGTCTCTGGCATACCGACTTACTCAGACTCTGAGTGTAGGGCCCAGAATCTGCATTTTGACAGGTATCCAGGGTTTGAGAACAGTGATGGTGTTCTTAAGTTGTTTCTAACAAAACTGAAGCTTAGAGATGATGCAGTATACCCAAGGTCACACAGATTTAGAGGCAAAGTTCAAGTCAACTCCTAACCACTCAAGAATAATAAAAGCCCCACAATAATGCAAGTCATGATCTCTAATCACAATTACAAAGTGAGAAACCATGTTTTTTTCTTCTTTTCCTGAGCCCCTAATTGTTGAAAGAAAACAGCATAGGAAAGCAGATTAAAGCAGTATGTTAGCAAAACCCACCAAAAAGCAAAATGCAGAAGCAGAGGTGGGAAAATAATTTTTGTTAGAGAAGAGAAAACAACTTGGTCAAGACTAAGTTTGTTAAGGTTCAACCTAGATGCTTAAGACAAGTGAAAATCCCTGAATAGATCTCTCCCGACCTTAGCTGGACCAAATGACAGCGTTGGAAGGAAGTGTGATATACCCAGGCATCCACATGGTAGTTGTGAGGATTGGGGCTAGTGCTTTGCACCTCCACGGCGCCAGCTTCTCCTGTGAGCTCATTTTCAAGAAAACCTACTGGCGTACCTCTGAAATAAATGGGCCCATTTACTAGGAGTAAAGATAGTATTCTGTCAAGGTGAAGGGATAAGCTTCAGCATTGAGGGGATTCACTTTGGAATTTGGAAATTTCATCCTTGGATCCTACCAGTGAAGAAAAACTAAACATGGCATGAGAAAGAGGGAAATTCTTCCTTGCTAAGAAGACCGAAATAGCTTGAGCTAATTATATTAACCTAAAAAAGTAAGTGAAAATTAATGAGAAATAAGAGGAATTCTAACTCTGGAAATAGCCTCTCTAATGTGTGTTGAAATCCTACACCCTTTGGTGGAATGAACTCAGGTCAGGAGCTAACCCGCCAAAATGAAATTCTAGAAATGCAGAATGCTTCGGGGATCCTGAGTCCCCCTGAGTATCTTGCTGTATTGTCTCAAACTTCTGGATTCAGTAAAATATGATTCAAATTTTGCCTCAGGCCTTCACTTTTGGAAAGTTAGATGTATTTATTAACAATTTCAATTTGGATGTGTCTTATTTTCTTGCCCTTTAGCCCATTCAAATTTTACTTTGTAGGAGTCATTTGTTTGGGAAGCAGTCTGATTCTTTTGAAAAATTTTTGAAAGCCTTTGTTATTGGGATAAGAAGCAAAATTTTGCCTGTTCTTGAGTAAATACATTGAAAGTGAACTGGAACATTATAGAAAGTATCTGAATCAGGAGTTTTTAAAATGTGGTCCCCAGACCAGTGTCATCATAATCACTTGGACACAGGGCCCTAATGCAGGAGGGCCTCATACTTGGTTTAGTGCTCTTGCTGTCTTCAAATTCTTAATTTATTTCCACAAGTGAAGTCCATTTAGTTGTGTAAAATCCCTAAAATAAGTAAAGATGATAGGACATGAAAGCATTAGTGTGAGCAGAAGAGAAACAGGCACGTGGTGTTGACCCATTCACAGATGGCGTTCGCACTGTCCATGAGCACAGAATTCCAGTGGACCCAAAGTGTAGGAGTTCAGTGAGATTCACAACCAGTATATGGTAAGCGTGTTATATTTACAACTGAATAAGCTGGGGGATATGGGGGAGCCACTGACAGCCCAGAGCAGTCACAAGTTCCATTTGAACCAGAACTGTCTCTGAACCAAGAAAAAAATAATGGCATTCTGAGAGGCACAGCCTTCTGAGGAACACTATCCATCCTTTCCTGTGAATTAGCCACCTGCTGGCCCTCAAGAGGAAAGGGACAGACAGGGCCAGCCATTGTTCCTGATCGTCTCCATACTTCCTTACTCCTCACAAAGTTGAAAGTGCAGAAAGTTGACTGAAGGCATGCATATCAAGAAGTCAAATAAAGACAACTGAACCAGTGTTGTGTGGCAGTTCCACTGTTCTGGTCAGAACAGTATATATGACGCAAAGATGAATTATCTAAGTTCGCTGATTTCACAAATGACTGAATTGGTCTTTCAAATTGTCATTGTACAGTCTACAGATGAACAGTGAAATTCAGGCTCATTATTTACTATTTCACCTTTCCTTGACTAAGAACGTTAAATAGCCAATAAAGAATACCATGATTAGTTGAGACCATGAAAGAAAGGAAATGTTTTATCTTTTAGTACCTTATTTAAAGGGACTTTTTTCTTGCTGTTTGAATAAGTAGCTCTGCCTCTGAATATCACTCTGGGTCCCAAAACTTAGGTTGCCATTCCTGGGCACTGGATAGTAGGATAAGTTCCCAGGCCACACACCAGGTCAACATAATCAAAACTCGCTGTGATGGGATGGGGAGGAAGGCCGCGACATGTGTTTGAGCCAGCCCTCCAGTGATTCTGAACGGAGGTCAAGTTTAAAAACCACAGGCCTGAGTCATTTAGGCTAGAGAACCCCCTGGCTGTACTTCTCTAGAAGTTCCAGGTGGGCTTGCTTTATTTTATCTCCTCTATGAAGTGATAGAAAGCATCAACACCTTCATAACTGGGCTCTAGATGTCCATCACCTACTGCTTGTGCACCTCTGCTGCGGAGTCAGACCCATCTGTGTGCAAATTAAGGCAGCCATGCAACTTGGAACAGGATTCTCCACCTCTCTGACCCTCCATGTTCTCAGCTGCCAAATGAGAGTATTAATGCCCGCCTTGTACTGTGGTTAGAGGAATTAAATGAGCTAATACATGTAAAGTGTTGACCACAGTGTCTGCTACACAGTAAACCCTGAAGGAAAAGGCATTGCATTTAAATTATTAATAATTATTATCTGTGTTCCTTATTGCCAGTACTCTTAGTCTCATCCTAGATAAATCTATGAGGCATCACCCTGGCTTCCCTCTTGCTGGGATATCTCCTCTGCTTCACCTTGACACCCATAGGCACAAAAGAGTAGAACTTTCCTTCTTACAAGAGGAGGGGAGGGATTGAGAAAGAGAATATGCTGTTTCTTATTGTTGCCTAGACATGTTCTTGTCTAAAAAGCTCTACTTTCTACATCCAGTGGAAAAAAGACAGTCTCTTCAATAAATGGTGCTGGGAAAATTGGACAGCTACAAGCAAAAGAATGAAACTTGACCACTCTCTCACACCATACACAAAGATAAACTCTAAATGGATGAAAGACCTCGATGTGAGACAGGAATCCATCAAAATCCTAGAGGAGAACATAGGCAGCAACCTCTACGACATTGGCCACAGCAATCTTTTTCATGACACATCTCCAAAGGCAAGAGAAACAAAAGATAAAATGAACTTGTGGGACTTCATCAAGATAAAAAGCTTCTGCACAGCCAAGGAAACAGTCAAAAAAACTAAGAGGCAGCCCACGGAATGGGAGAAGATATTTGCAAATGATACTACAGATAAAAGACTGGTATCCAAGATCTACAAAGAACTTCTCAAACTCAGTACGCGAGAAACAAACAAATCATAAAATGGGCAGAAGATATGAACAGACACTTTTCCAATGATGACATACAAATGGCTAACAGACAAATGAAAAAATGTTCAAAATCATTAGCCATCAGGGAAATTCAAATCAAAACCACACTAAGATATCACCTTACACCAGTTAGAATGGCAAAAATTGACAAGGCAAGAAACAACAATTGCTGGAGAGGATGTGGAGAAAGGGGATCCCTCCTACATTGTTGGTGGGAATGCAAGTTGGTACAGCCACTCTGGAAAACAGTGTGGAGGTCCCTTAAAAAGTTAAATATTGAGCTACCCTATGACCCAGCCATTGCACTACTGGGTATTTACCCCAAAGATACAGACGTAGTGAAGAGAAGGGCCATATGCACCCCAATGTTCATAGCAGCTTTGTCCACAATAGCTAAATCGTGGAAGGAGCCGAGATGCCCTTCAACAGATGACTGGATTAAGAAGTTGTGGTCCATATATACAATGGAATATTACTCAGCTATCAGAAAGAACGATTTCTCAACATTTGCTGCAACGTGGACGACACTGGAGGAGATAATGCTAAGTGAAATAAGTCAAGCAGAGAAAGACAATTATCATATGGTTTCTCTCATCTATGGAACATAAGAACTAGGAAGATCGGTAGGGGAAGAAAGGGATAAAGAAAGGGGGGTAATCAGAAGAGGGAATGAAGCATGAGAGACTATGGACTCTGAGAAACAAACTGAGGGCTTCAGAGGGGAGGAGGGTGGGGGAATGGGATAGGCTGGTGATGCACAGTAAGGAGGGCACGTATTGCATGGTGCACTGGGTGTTATACGCAACTAATGAATCATCGAACTTTACATCAAAAAAATAAAACTAAAAACAAAAAGTTCTACTTTCTTAAATAATGTCGCTTTATAATTCTAAAGCACAGAAGATATAGTACCAATTCCCCTTGACTGAATGTCGTATAGAGAAATTTATTTCATAATCACTGAGAGTCTGGGCTTTGGAGTTGGGCCCATCTGTGTTCTTGACTGCACCACTTATTGGCTTTCGGTCTACATGCAAAAAAATACCGGTGTCATCATACTGCAGGGCTGGGCCAAGAATGGAGTGGAAGAATGTGTGTAAAGTGCACAGCTCACTGTCTGGATCTGCGTGCTCTATACATGTGTACAGTTGTGATCACTGCTTAGCCAGAGCTCAGAGCCACCCTGGCTCCACATCTTACCACCATATGTGTTGGCAAGTACCTGCCCTGACCTCCTTTCTTCACTATCCAACTGGCATAGTACTAAGTCTCTCCTGTTCACCTATAAGTACAAGCCCAAAGAACTGCCCAAAAGCACTCTGTAAAGTATCAAAGTTCCAAAGAACATGAGGAAGTTTTGTTACTGATACTGCTGTCATCAGAACAAAGACAGTAAAACCCTGCTTCTGCTCCTTACATGAGTTCTTAGCCTGTCATAGGAACAGAGTTCTATTCATTTCAGTGGGTTTATTGTAATGGGAAAAAGTGTATGGTAGCACCAAGCTAGAAGTGATCTCTAAAAAGGCTGGTGTTGAGTGTTAAATGTTATCCTATTTTTCCTGAGATCTTTAGAAGGAGGCAGTGCTCAGAGCAGAGGCACCCTGAGCATTATTAGAACTTGAATTTGAATCCAGGACTGCCTATGGCTTCCTTAGTGTAACTGTGCTGCCTGATCTGTAGTGACCATGCCACTCAAATAGGCTATGGGAGGAATCCCCTTCTTTCTCTCTCTCTTTTTCTTAAGATTTTATTTTTAAGTAATCTCTACACCCAACATGGGTCTCGAACTTACAACCTCAGGATCAAGAGTTGCATGTTCTACCAACTGAGCCAGGCAGGCCCCCTACCTTCTTTCCCTTACAAGTACATCTGGATCTGACTGTGGATCCTATGTTCCTTGAGGATAGATCTTGACTTCTCAAGTGAATTACATTTTGCAACTGTCTTTCTCAAACATTAATATGCATGTAAATCACCCAAGATTCTTCTTAAAAAGTGGGTTCTAATTCATTAGGTCTGCTTCTAGCTGTAGAGTCTACATTTCTAACAAGCTCCCAGGTGATGCCAATGCTGCCGATTCATAGACCGAACACGCTTTGTGTAGTAAGGGTGTATCAGGAAAGCTCCATTGGGATTTTACAGAGCACATAGGCTGAGGGTTTTGTATTTAAGGAAGAGCCCTGAGCAAAAAGAAACCTGTGGGTGGAGGCATGGATGAATGGTTCCCATGACCAGCTGGGAACGATGGCATTGACAAGGGATTGTTGAGGGATTGTAAGGCCTATGGCCATAGAGGTGCCAACTTGAGCCCACGGTCTTGAAGAACAAAGATGTGATTTTTGACCAGTCTCTCCATACTGGAGACCAAAGGGGTTTCAGGTAGGAATCTCTGGATAGTACTGTGCCTGGAAAAACATTCCAGCAAATAGCACAGTCAGAGATGGCCGCAATGACTCTGGTACTGCTCCACACACTCCCCACACTCAGCATGTCTCAGCCCAAGTGCCCACTTTTTTCAAGGCCAGATTTCTAGAGTCTAGTGATACTATGATAGTAGTGGTTTTTGGTGTTTTTCAGAATAGAAACTGTATTTGCATGACACCGGGTTATACAAGGGTTTAAAAAGAAGAAAAAGTGGCAGAATGAGGAGGGGAGCCGACAGTGAGGAGGGGCTGGCCATAGCAGTGACACGTAGCAGGACCCAGGACTCTTGTCTTCAGGAATGACTCCATCTGTTTCCCCGATATGCCCTCCGCATGTCCCAGGTCCTCTGCTGGGCTGAAAGGGCCTCCTCTGGCCAGTGGGCTGAAGCCTGCAAAGATCCCAGGCTAAGCCATCATTCAGTAGATCTCATATTTGTTGGCGCCCACAGGCCAGTAGCTCTGGGCTGATCTGCAGCTCCCAGCAGTCCTCAGTCTTCTTCTGGCCTATGAGGTATCCAGGAACTCCAGCTTTCTCTTTTGGCCTTTCTTCTTCAGGATATGGATCTCAGCCTTTGGGGATGCTGTCGGCTCCTGAATCAGTTGTAGGGGTATCACCGTAGCCTTTTTGAGGGCGCTTAGCTAGGGTGACTGTGCACGGAAAAGGGGTGAGAGCAGTGGGGGAAAGAATTCTCTTTATCCTTTGGGTCCACAGCCTCCTGGGACAGAACCTTAGATTCCTGTTCTTTTTGCTTCACCTTAAGCCTCTCAGTCTCCAGATCTTTGTCCTCATAAGCACCATCCACTCTGGCATTGGGGTGCTCAGCCCATGTGTCCCCTGACTCCCCTGGGAGCCCAGAAGATGGTCCAAGTAATGGCCATAGCTGTGGTTAATATTGGAGAACTCAGGCTGCAAATGTCCTGAAATCTATTTCATTTAATACAACCACCCTGCAAGGTAGTGGCCATTATTATGTCCATTTTCCACGTAAAGAAACTAAAACACAGGGAGTGTTTTAAGGGACCAGGTCACACACCTAATTAGTGAATGTCTCACTGTTTCCCACCCTTTGCCACTCCACTGGCCATTAGCCATCATGTTGTATATGGTCATTAAAAAAAATCCTGGTATTCTACAGGTTGTAGTAAATGTCCAGGTAGTGATGAGGGGACTCAAAAGTATCGGGCAGGCCTTTCCTTCCTGAACATGGGGAAGAAGTTATAGGCAAGTAGGAAACACCCTCACTGTTGGGGCAGCAGCCACTGTGCCATGGGAACTCATCACCAAATCTTTCCCGTGAGGGGCAAAAACTTAAATACAATGAATGAGGGCTTCCATAGGAAAACAATGGAAGAACATTTGCCATGAAGCCTTCAGGGGAACTACCAGTAATCTCCTGTTTGCCACTCAGCTACCATCCTGGATAGGCTCTAGAAAGAGCTTTCTGTCTCCTTATTCAAATATTCACGGCCAAGGATTCATCCCCAGAAGACAAGCTCTTTTATTCCCTTATCTCAGCCCTGACACAGAGCTTAGCTCATGGGGTATATTCAGCATATACTGCTAAGAGGTTAATTAATCCGTCTACCAAAGATGGTCTTCACTCTCTGCGGTAAAACTAATAGAAGTTGTGCTTGAGTTCCTTCCCTGAAGCAGAAGAATACAGCTGAGGGCACTGTCATAATTTATTCCATACATATCACCAGGTACTGCCCTGCCTCAGTGCCTGGTGACCAACAACCAGGATCACACTGTGGCTGTGAGCTTTACCTGGACACACACAGTCCTACAGCTGAATCACTTATCTACGAACTGATACACTTAACTTTAGGAGAAGGTCTAGGCATCTTTGCACCTCAGTTTACTTATCTGTAAAATGGTAATGATAGTAGCTCTCACCTCGGAATTGTTGAAGATTAGATAAATTAATGCATGTGAAGTGTTGAGTGTAGTGCTCATCCTATGGTAACCCTACGTATCAGCTATATGAGCACGACATTATGGGCCCTGCCCGCAGAGCAGGTGCTAGAAACATTTTTTTGTAAAGGACCAGATAGTAAAAATCTTATACTTTGTGTGTTACATGTAGTCTCTGTCACAACAACTCAGTTCTGCCATGTAGCATGAAAGGAACCACACACGATACATAATTGAATCTCATATTTTAATATGGCATGAAATATTATTTTCCTTTTGTTTTTTTCTTCCCCCAACAGTTTGAAAATGTAAAATCCATTCTTAATTCACAGACTGTACAAAAACAGGCAACAGGCCAGATTTGGCCCATGGGCCACAGTTTGCTCATCCCTGGTCTGGAGAGAAAATTTATAAGCTGTTTGCAATACAGCATGTTTGTTCAAAGTGCTGAGAAGGGAAGGCTTTATTCTGCCAGGCAGTGAAAAGAGGAGGATTAAGAATGGCTCCAGAGGGGAAGAAACATTTGAGCTGGGCTTTAGAGAGCAAGTAGGAGTTCACCAGATAAGAGAAGCAACAACAACTAGAAAAAGAATGAGCAAAGGGGGGAAATATAGTATTTAAAGGGAATTAACCAAAGTTCATTGCTGTACAGAAAGTGAAGTCACATGGAAAGTAAAGAAGAAAGATTCTTGTGGTTTAGCTATTTGTTTTTCTCATTAATTTAATTATTTTTTGAGGCCACTGTTAGGTCTGGGATGATATTACAAAGATCCCCAGAATAGACCCTTCATTTGTGTTCAATTACCATGTTTTTACCCCCAACGCTAGCCATCATGCCCCTTTTCTGAGCAATTCTAACAACGTCCTGACAATTTGTCCTAAAATTCTCTGAATAACTGTCTGTTGACAAAGAACACGGCTTTTCCTTTTGGATAATTATGTCACTCAAATCTAAAAATATGTGAAAATCTTGAAATAATAAGATCACTCTGCTTTTTCTAAGATTTTATAGAGAGCATGTGCACTAGTGGGGTGGAGAGGGGGGCAAAGAGAGAGGGAGAGAGAATCCCAAGCAGACTCTGTGCTGAGTGTGGAGCCCGAGGCGGGGCTCATTCTCATGACCTTGAGATCATGACCTGAGCCAAAATCAAGAGTCTGATACCTAACTCACTGACCCACCCAGGCTCTCCAAGATTTCAGATTTTTTAAGTGAGACCCTGTGTTAATAGCTCAAGTGTCCTCAAATCTTCCAACTATATCATGAAATGCTTACCAAGAGTCAGACACTTACTGCTTAACTGAATGAGCCACCCAAGTGCCCCAATCAATCTACTACCCTTAATTTAGTAAGTTACATCAATTGGTTACCTCTGTCAAGTGTTTACTGAAAAGGCATTTTTTAAGATATAAGTGATATATAACATTATATTGCAGGTGTACAGCATAATGATTTGGTATTTGTACATATTGCAAAATGATCACTATAATCTAGATACCATCCCTCACCACACAGTTACAAAATGTCTTTTTCTTGAAATGAAAACTTTTAAGTTGCTATACACTAGCAACTTTCAAATATACAATACAGTATTATTAATTTTAGTTGTAAGAAATGCATTTTTAGGCAGCTTTTTAAAAATGCTATTCTTTGATATCCATGGTAATCTCACTATAAAAAGTGACCAGGTCTTTTGTCTGCAAAATTACATCTCTGAAATTTTTAAAATCAGATACAGAATGGATTGGCTTAAAGAAAACTGAGATGATTTGGAATTGCTTTTAAATCCAGCTGCCTGGAATCTGCAGATTTTTGTTCTACAATATTTTCAGTATTTAGAATGTGTGCAGTGATACTATACTGAACAGATTTTAAAGTGGGCATTTGTCAGTTCTATTTCAAAGCACCTCTAGGGGCACCTCAGTGGTTCAGTTGATTAAGCATCTGGCTCTTGATTTCTTCTTGGGTCATGATCTTGGGGTCCTGGGATGGAGCCCCATGATGGGTTCCATACTTGGTGGGGAGTCTGCTTGGGATTTCTGCCCCTCGTCCTGCCCCTCCCCCTGCTGGCTCGCTTGCTCTCTCTCTCAAATAAAAATAAATCTTTAAAAATAAAGCAACTCTGATTTTTCAACCCTTTAAGCATCTGAGTCTCAGGAGACTATAGACAAGAAATTACTTAGATTTTTTGTGTCTTTGATTCAAGCAAACCTGTGTTGAGCACCTACTATGCACCAGACACTTTGTAGGACGCCGAGGAAGCACAGAGACCGAGGCATATTCTCTGTTCTCACAGTGAGATCATGGAACACCGCACTGTTTTGAAGCAGGTCTAACACAAAAGTTGTACAAAGGTGAAGATATTCTATCAAAGTCATTGTAAATAGACCATTATAGGAGCTCCTGTTTTGAGCCAGAGGCACTTCTTCTGTAGTCTTCGTCCCATCCAAACTAGTAGTGGCGATTTGTAGTGGTAATAAAAGTAGTAGCCAACAATTATGGAATTACCAAATTACTGTATGCCTACTATGTGCCAGACTCTGCTAACTGCTTTGCCACACTATGATACTAAATCCTCACAAAATCTCTATGAGGTAATTTCTATTGTATCTTAATTAATGTGCCTGAGATGGGGCGCCTGGGTGGCACAGCGGTTAAGCGTCTGCCTTTGGCTCAGGGTGTGATCCCGGCGTTACGGGATCGAGCCCCACGGCAGGCTCCTCCACTATGAGCCTGCTTCTTCCTCTCCCACTCCCCCTGCTTGTGTTCCCTCTCTCGCTGGCTGTCTCTATCTCTGTCAAATAAATAAATAAAATCTTTTAAAAAAAATGTGCCTGAGATCACACAGTTAGTGTGTATTAGAACCCTGACCCAACCCAGGCTTTTTTCACAGCCCATGCTGTTTCCACCACCATACTGGTGATGTTTTCTCTAGTATATATATCAGAGGCTGGATCATTTTTCTATACAGGAATCTGCAAAGTAGCCTCAAAATTTTGAGGCTTAAGTACACCTCCACTGAATTTTAACCATGAGAAGGCATTAGCAAGTCTCTGACTACTTTATTAATATGTCTCTAGGTGTCCCAGTCATCTGAAGAAATGAATAAGGGAATGCTGAGGTGTATACACTACACTTATTCATAAGACCACTTAAAAATACCAAAGGGGAAGAGGAGGTGGGGTGAGGGGCTAGGGATGAGTTATTTCAAACCATTTCGGTCGTTACCCTCCAGTGTTGCTTTCAAATCCATTCCAGGGCAATTAGGATTATTAAAAAGCAAGAAACCTTGACCTTGTCATATCTGCAAGTGTAAAGATATTGCTCACTCATCAGTGAGAACTGGTTTCCTTGGATTAAATAATCATAGAAGACAAGTAGAGCATAGCAGGGTGTTGAAGGTCAACTCTCCAAGGCAAGAGAAAGACAATAGAAAAGGAGGGGGTCCAGAGGCTGGAACTACAAAAGCAGAAGGGTAGAAGGCAGCTGGTGATGAGCAGTATAGGTTATCTGTACTTTGAAATACATGGACCCCCTAGAGAGAAGACTTTCATGACCTACCTATCCAGGAAACAAATGACAGTAGGCTCTTCATTGCTTTTTCTCTGAATTAAGCCATGATGAGAAGAACTAAGAGGAAAGGATGTGAACTGCAAGTTGTTTCACTTTGTGGAACATGTCCTGTTCCACGCCTTTCACGTATGGTTTTTGTGGCTGTCCCAGCATATCACACAAGAATCGCCTTTACCTATGGCAGAGACACCAAAACAAAACAATTAATTTCTCTGTTCAAGTTTGCCAGTGAGTCAGCTGAGTGAATATCTGTAAGGGAAGGAGAGAACATTCATTCTTTTTTTTTTTTTAATATCTCTGGGAAGTTTTATTACCAGAAATCTGAATAAGCAATCCTAAATGAAAATAATAATCAAATTTGAAGCAGACCCGTTTGTCATAGTAACATATCTGATCCCAGAGCCTAGTCAGGAAGGAAAACAATTCATAGAAAGTCCGTGAGGCTCCAAGATCTTATTTTCTATAAAATTTTCAGTAAGAAGCATTTTTGCTTTCTTCCTTTAGATTTATGCTTAGTGGAAATTACCCAATAACATAATTGTCTTTTTGAGGACATTTAGGAAAGGGGAAGAAGTATTTATTACAAGATTCAGATAAACCTGCATTGCTCCTGTCCTCACTCAATTCATCAATATCTCTACAGACTGTGGTAATAGCCTCCGGTCTCATCCCTGCCTCTCTCTCCCCTAAAATGCCACCCCAGGTTCTTCCCAGGGCCAGCTCAATCTCACTGTCAGGTTTCAGATTAATGCCACTTCCTCAGAGAGACCTTTGCTAACTGCTGTGCCCAGCACTTACTGTCTGTTTTATTTGTTTTTTTCCTCCATTGTTTTTATAGCCCTTAACATAATCTTCTTAATCTGGCTTATTGACTGGAGAACTCATTTACTGCTGCATCTCCCTGGCACGAGGTGTGGCACATAACAGGCACTCGATGTTTGGTTAATGAATAAATAACTATGATAAATAATTATAAACATGAAAAATTCAGTGGGACAAACAATAAGCTTAATAATTTAGAAATATTTACTTGTTTAATCTTATAAAAACCCTCTCATGAAGGAGCTGTTCCTCACTTAACAAACAGGGAAACAAATGCAAAGGTAAAGTCCTACAGCTTATAGGTAGAAGGTGAGGATTTCCACTTAGGTGTGACTCCAAAGTCACTTTTATTTCTACCAAATCATATTACCTTCCAAATAGGAAAATTTTTGCATAAAAGTGGTTTTTGAACTTTTTTAATATCCAAAGACTTTGGATCCCAGCCTACACAGCTTTGTGAACTTGGACCAAAATTCCTATAATGATATCTTACCCTGTGAATAAAAAAAATGTAAAGAATGGGCTTTCCATTTCCTGTTAAGTGGATTTGACATCCTTAACCACTGTGTACACACACATGCAAACCCAAAACTGTCAGGAGGAATCTTCATGTTAATTAATAAATTTGCAGTGTTCAGCCAGATAATGACTCCGATTGACATTCCTCTTATAATGGCTCTTGAACTGGTTTCTTGTACATAAGTCAGGACTGTAGCCTGTGCACAAGTGTAATTTACAGGACTATCTTAGTTTAGGTGTACATAATCTTCAGGAAATACACAACAGCATAAGCACTCCCAATATAAACAGAATGATACATAGACATACACACATGTATATATACACACACACACATACATGTACCCACAAATATGCACACACAGTGTATTTGAAGCAGAGCTGTTACATATAGAACTGTATCTTGGGGCGCCTGGGTGGCTCAGTTGGTTAGCGCCTGCCTTCAGGCTTCAGGGTCCTGGGGTCGAGTCCTGCATTGGGCTCCCTGCTCAGTGGGGAGCCCACTTCTCCCTCTCCCTCTGCCACTCCCCCTGCTTGTGCTCTCTCATTCTCTCTCTGTTAAATAAATAAATATAATCTTAAAAAAAAAAAAAAAGAACTGTATCTCACTGGAAAACTGAATATTGTCAAAATATTGCCAGGAACTGCAAGTAGTGTTCCCCTTTGTGTGTCTGTTTTCTGATGAGTTATTTGAACTAAGTCTTTTTTTTAAACTTTCATGCCTAATGTCAGTAGTGTGCTTGCCAAAGTATGCCTGAGGTTCACACTTTCATAATAGAGACCCATGAGCCATAGTATCTTCATTTATTTGAAACCATATTGGAAGACATTAAACCAAGTATTGCTTAAAGGGAGGTACTCACACCACTAGCAGTACACGGGTGACTTAAGTGCAGCACTCCATGGGATAACCAGATCAATGAGGGGGGAATCAGTGTACTCCATCAGAGTGGGGTCAGTCTCAGGCTGCAGAGGCCAAAATTTCATAGTATTTATTTAGAGGGGTACCTGTTATTTATGGCAAGTGATACTAGTTTCCCATTTATGAATATGGTATTTAACTTCATTTGGGGGTAAATATATTTAAGGAAAAATATGTCAATTTAAAAATACATAAATAATTGTGTAAGCAGTATGCAAGGTGGCAAAAATTATGCAAGTCATATGCAAAGGACCAGTGGAAAAAAACAAAGGCAGCAGAGGTTTGGAAGTCAGAGTTCGCCATTTCATATCTGAGTAAACCTGAATAAGTTACTTGACCTCACTTAAAATAGCTGCAGTAACCTCAGAGCTTTTGTCTGTTCAAATGGAAAATATATCAAGTGGAACATAGCAGAGGCTAAGGAAATGATCTTTGTAATGATAATAACTGTTTTTATTACTATGAACTGCCATTAATGAAAAGGTATATGTGAAGCACTTGGCACAGAACCTAGTCTACAGTATATACTCAGCAAATAGGGATTAACATTCCCTCACCAATTCAGCTTCCTTCACAATAGACCTGTACACACACATGTGATTCATAACTCACTTGTAGCTGAGGATGTGAATGCTCTGTGGCCCATTTTAAGAAGGGAGCTTAAAGACTACATTGTAGATGATTGATATGGCACACAGAATTCTAAGTAAATACATAGCGAATGATCTTACTGTCTCAGCAGTGCCTGGAAGGAATGGGCATCACAAAAACAAAAGGTTTTGTCCAGAAAGCAGCTTTCTGTAATGGGGAGCATATTCACCTTCTATTTCTATTGTAATGAAGTGGGTTAAATATTAATCATCTGTCAGTTTGCAATTGTAAATTTAAAGGTTAAAATTGTCTCTTAGAAGAACTTCAAAAAGTCCTCTCCTAGACAGGACTATATACCAGGAAATTCATCCACAAATCCAAGGCAAACTGAAAAAGCTTCTCAAGAAGAAAAATATATGAAGATGGACAAGTTGAGATGATCGAGAAAATAGACACAGGGTCTTATGTTAGCTAGGAGTATGAAAAAAATGGTTGTATTTATAAGAGCTCATCCTGAGACCCCTGTGAAGACAATAGGAGAAGATAAATGGAATTAGAAATTTGCTGATTTAAAGGAAACACAGGGACTTAGCAAGACAGAGATCATTCCTAGGAAGAAAAACATGAGAAACAAAGAGAAACTACTAGCAGGCAGTGAGAAGTGGCTGAATATAGACACAATAGCAGATTTCTCCTTAATGGTGTACTTTTAAAATATTTTATTATGGAAATTTTCAAGCATACATAAAGAGGGGAGAGTAAGTTAATAATCTTCATGTGCCCACCACCTAACTTCAACACCAATCAGCATGCTGCCAATCGTGTTTCATCTAGCCACCTCTGATTGGGTTGCTGGGGTAGTGCAATGGGAAATGGGGCTGGAGAATTTAGGGTCAAAATCTTAGACCTCGTGTCAACCATAATGACATACATACTTCAGTATGCATTTTTACATGATAAAGAATATTTTACATAGTTACAATGCTATTATCACTCTTAAAAAATTAACAGATTCCTTAATACCATCTAATACCTAATTTCCCACATTATTTCAGGGATGTCTCTGTAAAAGATGGGTCTAAATCAGGATTAAGACATAGTCCACAAAATGCATTTTTTTTTCTCCTGAGTCTCTTCTAGAACAGTCCCCCTGAACCTTTTTGTACCATTGATTTGTTGGAGAAATTGAGACTATTACACATTCTGAATTTCATTCATCATGGTGTCATTTAACTTGTTCTTCTGTCATCCATATTTCTTATAAATGGTGGCTAGATCCAGAGGCTTGATTAGATTGTAGTTTATATTTTTAGGCAAGAATGCTTCATTGTTGGCATTGCAGAATTCAAAGAATTCTTGATTCTTTTCCTTTATCAGTTTCAGAGCAGTAAGTTGATACCCTAGTAACAGTGTTTTTTTTTTTTTCTCTTGGATCTTCTTATGTGTTTTTTTGGATTTCAATCCACTCTCATCATCATTCTTTGAGATAGTCAAGTTGTCCTGTATTAGCACAGTGGGAAAGCCTTACAGTTGATTCTTGCATCTTTTGACACTCTCTCTCCTAGTCTTTCAAGGCTTCCTTGCTTACTAGCCCAGCAAGATTTCCCAGGTTTATCTCACTCATTTCTGACTCCAGACTACAATCAGCCTTTTCTGAGAACTCTGGTTCCTTTCAGAGAGATACAGCATTTGAAAACCACAATCTGAGTGCTAAGGTTACTCATCACTCCTGCATTATCATTATTTCTAAACTTTCCAATAGACAAAGCTATGACAAAAAAATAAATAAATAAGAGGGGGGGAAAATCATGAATTTTTAATGATATCTCCAATTCATATTTAGGATAAAGGCTTTTATCTTTGACTTCATACTTGTATATATTTTCTTTTATGCCAAAAAATCTAGGTTCTTAACATTAACATAATGTGTAATATATATGTATATATGCATATAAATATATATAATATTTTACATGCACGGTAACTAAAAAATAAGATTATAATATTAGCACTGATTATAAGACTCCTGAATAGATAAATTGGTTTTGTTATTGAGAAAAGGTAACATTGACAACATACTGTGTGGATTAATTTAAAAAGTTTCATGTGTACCAGACTCTGAATTTGCCATGTGATATTAGTTTAAAGTGTAGCAGTCTCAAGGTTTGAGTACTTGGTGTACTCGTTTTCAGAAGACATCGGCAAGGTAATTGAAGATAGAATTTAATGGTCAATCTAAGTTATTCTAACAGCTTGGGGTACTCAACCTAACTCAGCCGTACCAGCTAACACTATAACATATACTCCAGAAGGGTAGCACTATGTCTCTTCTTCACCAGTGTATTATGCAGCACCTAGCATCGTGCTTGTCGTATGCATGCTTACACAAATCAGTCAATCCTCTGACATATCTTAGGGGAAGTCAGTGAAGGGGAAAGTTTCTTTCCAGATGTATCGAGATAGTCATAAGTGACAGCACAGGGGCCATCTATATCTTCAGATTCTCTATTACTGTTTTCCATGCAAAAGTCACAACAAGTGTTATTTATGGACTAAGAGCTAAAGAGGCTCTTAGAAGCTTAATTCAATCCTTTCATATCTCAAATAAGAAAAATGAGACATCCAAACATTCAGTGCTTTACCCACAATCACCCAGCACCCTCCTTGCAGAGTCAGAACTAAGCTCTGATGCCCTCCCTCCCTGGTCTGGGGTGCTTTCTGCTTGGGGGCAGGTGGCCTGCATTCTCATCCTCTCTAGTGTCCTGTGTGGACTAGTACTGATAAACAAGGCAGACAAAGTTAAACAGCATGTTTAATCCCCTTCGGATTTGGATACATTCACTCTCATTAGGCCCAGATTATTGGCAAATTCAACCTGACTTGTGATTGTCTTGTTCTAACTGAAGCCATCAGGAGTAACCTAGCAAGTTGCCACAGACATAGTTTTGTTCCTCTCTAATTTCAGTTTGTATTAGAATGCAAAATCCAATATTGTGAGAAACAGTAATAAATTATTACTTTGTCTAACCCAGGAAAAAAATCAGTGAACTAAAAAAGAAAAAAAAAAACACAACATGGAATGTCTACAGACTTCATATTTGACTTCTTAATTGTATACTTTGGATAAAAATGGAAGTTTGCTTATTAATCTTTGTTCTTGATTACCAATTGTCATTTGACTCCACAGCATAATAGAGGACTGGCCATTCTCCCTCTTCATTAAGTCAAAGTTGAAACATCTGATCATTATTAGAGGCTTTATAGGCATAATGGCAGTTCCTTGCCCAGAAAAAAAGCTCAAAAACCCTTTTAAATCATGACATTTTGAGCAATGTGATGACGGCACTTTGGTGCTGTACTTATTTTATATTTGGATTTTTAAATTCCTTTGCTAGTATTTTAAGTACAGAAAAAAATACCAAATTTTTTAAGATTTTTTTTTTTTAAATTTCAGAGAGAGAGTGCATGCACAAGCGGGGGGAGGGGCAGAGGGGGGAGGGAGTGAGACAAGCAGACTCTGCACTGAGCACAGAACCCAAAGTGGGGCTCTATCCTACAATACCCACCCCCACCCCAGATGATGACCTGAGCTGAAATCAAGAGTCAGGTGCTTAACTGACTGAGCCACCCAAGCGCCCCCCAAAAATACCAAATTTTGAGACACTTTTAAACCGAGATTACAGAGCATATGCTAATTAAGCGATGCTATTATTTGAATGGTAATGAAAGTGGCCATTGTGTACAAAAAATATGGACTATTCTTTAAAAGTCAAATTCCATCTGTAATACATCAAATTCAGGTGCTTGTTTTATTTCAGCTTTGTATAGTCTCAACATTTTAAGCGTTTCCAGGTAATATACTGTAATGGAAATTTTATCAGCTTCAATTTATCACCAAAACCCTGCCTTTAATGCTTTTAGATCTTTACTGGTTTTTTAATTATAAAATTTTATTTATTTAGTTAAGACATTCACATATATACCAGTTTGTCAGTGATATTACTTGAAGAATTAACGTTTATCTCAGGGAGAAACTATAAGACAGTATTTCAAAATTCATCCAGTTGAAGGCTTTTGAATTGAATGCTTTTGAAAAGAGATTACTTCATTCTTTAAAATCCAGCTTACCACTTAAATATATTTCACAAAGATTGGAGCTGGTTTCATTCAGGTAAGGGAGGGTTTAGATGGCATATTCAAAAAAATTTTTTTTAGCAAATGAGCCTTTATCTGCAACAATACTGCTACATGTGTAATCCTTGTATAAAAGTACAGTACAGCAAAACAGGAAAGGCTCTTTTTATAAGAAAAGTGATAAGTATGCATAGAAAACAAAAAGGTCACAGAATATATACAGATGTAAAATGAAAGGTAAAATGTTCCCACATACATATTTCACTTTGAAAAAGTTAGTATATTGATCGAGCAAATTTCTAGAAATACAATTGCTGGGTCGAGGAATATGTGCATTTACATTTTGACACATATTCTCCAGCCTCCCCATGAAGCGTTTGCACTGATGGCTGTCCCAAAGGAGAGTACAAGATGGCCTGTTTCTCCACATTCTTGACTACATTGTATGTTATTAAACATTTTAATCTTTGTCAATCTGATAGATGAAAAACGACATCTTGCCTTTGAGTAAGTTGAGTATCTTTTCATGTTGATAAGCCACTAAAGTTTCTTTTTTTCTAAACCGAAAGTTCTTACCTTTCTCCTTTCCCATTTTTCTTTGATTCATCTTCATTTCTTGATTTTTAAGAGCCCTTTTTAATATTAAAAAACCCATACTTTTTAATCATGTGTGCTGAAAGTCTTTCCCCAGTTTGCTCTTGTTTCTGCCATGCAAAAATGTTTAATTCTAATGGATTTAAATTTTTCATTTATTTCCTATCTGGTTTTTGTGTTCATTGTCTTGCTGAGGAAGGACTTCACCATTAGAGGGTTTTCTTCTTTTGCTTTCTTCTAGTGCTTTATCAGTTTCACTCTTTAAATATATAAAAATTTAAATCTTTGATCTGTCTCATGGAAGGAATGATACAACTTTATTTTTTCGTAAAATGATTAATTATTTCAAAAACATTTATTTGAAAAATCTGTATTTTCCTCTCCAGTTTGAAGTCTTCCTTTATTATGAACTAGATATCATATAAGTCTTCTTGGATAGTTAAGCTTATTTCTGGACTCTGTGCCATTTATTGTTTGGTCTTTCTATGCCAGGACACTGATTAATGGCTATAGTTTTTAATTTTAATGTACTTTCAAACCAGCTTGTCAAGTTCTGAAAAATGGAGCTCAAGTGAGCAAAAGAGAGAGGAAATGAAAGGAAGCTTAGTATTGTGGTCAAGATCACTTTTAATTGATCAATTTAGAGTGAATTAATATCTCTATGGTATTAAATATTCCCACTCAAGCTGATGGCATGGTTTCTATTTAAGTTTTCTTTATAGAAATAGAGTTTTAAAGTCTCCTTTATATATCTTAAGCATTTTTGTTGCTAAGCCTATTTCAGATATTTTCTATTTTTATTTTTATAAATGGGATATGCCTGATTCTTACAGGACTATAAATGGCTTTTCTTATGGCAAGTTACATCTACTATTTATTAAAAATTTTTATTGGCTACTGCAATCTGTCAAATGACTTTTTGGCATCTGTACAAAAATGGTCAAATGGCTCTTCTCCTTTGACCTATTACTGTGGTGAATGATAATAATAGATTTACTACTATCAAACCATCCTTGCATTGCTTGCATAGACTAGAATGTATTATGCTGTAAATATCCTGCTTGGTTCTATTTGCTAATGTTTTAGTTGAAAGCAATCTCAAGTTTTCAGAACAAGCAAGAGCTGCCACATCTGTTTTATTCTCTGCTTTATACCTAGCACGTAATACCAAGCCCTGTGCCTGAAGCAGAAAAAATTCTCAATAAATATTTGTGAAAAGCAGGGTGGTTCCATGAGTCACTTGATTTAATTCTCTCTTGACTCTTCTGGTCTGTTCTAGAAAGAGAATCCATGACTAAGAGCAGCATAAAGGTCAACAAGTTGGTCATGTGAGGATACATCCAGGTCCTTTGAAAAATTCTTTGTGTGTTCACATGATTTTTTTGATTACTCATAACCTTTTTGGGTCCATTCTCTCCTGTTTTGACTAGACATGTTTTTCATCTTGAGCAATCCTCCAGACATCAGCAAAGACATCTCTGACACAAGCCTAAATTTTCAGAACAAGCTGTTTTGCATTACTGTGAGGCACAGCTAGGGTGTCTGACCAAACTCATGTGAAGCAGAGAAGAGAGCTTGAGCTGGACCTGGAAGATGCCTGTGTTGGCTCAGTGGCACCAGCTTAACTGGCATAGCTAAATTACCTGGCAGGGGCTCCAGGCAGTGGCCCAGGGCCCCACCAAGGTAATTCCCATAGGTGCCTCTCTTTCACTCTTACCCGTTGGCTTCCAGCAATGGCAAATGAAGTCTCCTGTCCTTTTGTGCTCCATGACCATCACCATTAATAACTCTGAAAAGCTCAGTGGCCTGGGTGTGCAGACCAGTTATCTAAATAAAGACACATGTGTAAACCCACAAGAGTAGAAGAAAGATAGGAACAAGATGGCTTTGTGTCCTAACAGTTGTGATGATGATGCAGTGACTAATGATGACCAATCTGCTCACCTACATTCAGTCAGATACTCCTTCATTTTCTTGTCTACCATGGTGTTTCTCTCCCAAACTTTCCCTATGGCTTCTGTCTTATGGCCACAAAATGGACCCAAAATCCTCTAAAACTTCCATATAACTCCTTTTCCCTTTTCCTCATATTCTGTATTTTTTTTATTATGATATGTTAGTGACCATACAGTACATCATTAGTTTTTGATGTGGTGGTCCATGATTCATTGTTTGCGTATAACACCCAGTCCTCCATGCAATACATGCCCTCCTTAATACCCATCACTGGGCTAGCCCATATTCTGTATTTCTATCTAATTGTCCCCTTTTGGGGTTCCTTATGGCCCGTTGTAACAACTGTTTGATTTCAGGCAATACTCATGGGAGTTGTACCCAAGCATATTCAATTACACTGACTGCCCCGTTGAAAAATTCTATTTCCAACTTGATTCATTGTTTATTATTTCTGATTTAATAAATGGCATATTTAAGGAAATCGGATCAAAACACTAGCTTATTGGCTTTCACATCATCAACTCTCTTATAGCTAGTAAAGGGTCAGTTTATACTGCTGACTAAATGAGTAGCTTACGTGATAGCCTAGTTTGACGCTAATTTTCCTTCTTCGGTAGAGAAACACAAATTCTAGGACAGGTACCTTTATAACTTAGAATATTCTGAAGTGCAACTGTGTTGACATCTGTTTGTGGACATGAGAGCCTAAGCCTTTCTCTCTAAAGTCAAAGTGAGATGCATGATTGCGTTGGTTATTGGGATAATTAAAGCCACAAATAACTCTTAGCGAGGAATATCCTGATAAACTGGTAAATTCAGAGCCAATCAGAATTATTTGGCCTTTAAAACTATACTTTGAGAAAAGAATTATCTGCTTTGGTCATGTGGATCACGTTATCTGAAAGGTTCCCAAATTTTTGCTTCGCTCGCTGGTACAGACTTGGCATGAGACTACTTAGTATTCTCTCCCTAACATCTTCCATTTAAGCAGGAACTAGACCAGGGGATGATCCCTATTGAATTGCTCCTGCTTCAAAGATGAGGTTGTGCTGTAATACAGCACCAACTCTCACTTTTTCCACATTACATAATTCTCTGTTCCCCAACACCTCCATGCTGCCATCATGTAAGTAGAACCAGGAGTGTGGTTTGGTTAATGCTTCATGTTGATATTGATGGACTATGACTAGCAGGTTCCTTGTTGCCTGGCAACCAAGGAAAGTGCCTCCACCTACTGAACTCAGTCTGGGTACCACTTGCACAAATGCAGCTCTGTCATTGAATGGATTATTGTTGTCTTATTCCTGTTGATCCCCAGCCATATTTAGTGCCTTCAACCCACCCTGATGAAGCTTCTGACTGAAGGTAAGGACTGTGCTGTTTATCCCCCTCATAGTCTGAAGTTTAATCATAAAACAAGTACCATCAACTAATCCACATGTCCTTATTTAATAACTCTGTTGTCACTGAATCTGGGACCAGGCAACTCAAGAGTCCTTGATGGAGAATTAGAGCCCATTTTCTCATCATCCTCAGTAGTAGATGCATTAAAATGTAGTTGGTGCAGTATTTTTTTTTTGCCATCAATTTTCTTTTGTAAGTTTCATAAAAGTTAAGTTTCCACAAGAGCAATTAACTTGCTTCCTTTGTGGTAAGCACTTAATATATATTATCCTTTTTAATCATTATAACAGTATGAAGAAAATATTAATAGTATCCCCATTTTTTTAGATGGGAACTCTGAAACTTAGTGAGATTTTGCTGTTGAGACAAAAACGCAGATATGGTTATGTAACCAAACTATAGATCAAATACAGATTTAGTAGATTGTAAAGCGTGTGTACATTATGCTGCCTCAGGAGATTAAGAGCCAGTGACACAAATAATACATTTATTTCTAAAAACACATCCTGTTTCCCAATCAAAATAATTACCAAAATGACCAGCTTTCAAAATTTTCAACTCTGAAGGACCACTCACAAAGAGCAAGCATGGGAACGGATCAGGTCTCTGAGTAAACCAGAAGCAGATGATGGACCTCTGCTCGTATACTGATCACCTCAAAAGTAAATCAAAGAAAACAATCTAATGGAAATTCAGTTGTATTTCATAACAGTTAAAATAATATGACTGAATGTTCATCATCAAAACCAGCCTTCTCTGACATAACCACTTTGTTATCCACATTTAAGGTCAATTAACTGGAATTCTACTTGAAGGAAACTGAAATTCAGCAACTTTTTCCTAAGTTACCCTGTGAATAAGCATTGAAATGAAGATTTAAACCCAGGATTGTCCAACTCGAAAGACAGTCTTTGGGTTTTTTTAATTTATACCTCAGAAAAGGAAACCTGCTGGCAAGCTACTTTGACATTATACAAAGAGGGAACCTTCTTAACATTCTAGAGTTACCTCTGTAGCCAGAGTGTTGCTAATAATCAAAACAATTATGATGATGACCACACAGGTTAACGTTTCCAAATATTTTACTGTCTGGTTCCTGCCACTGCTAAGCACTTGGCACGGAACATCGTGGCATTGAAGCCTCACAGCCACCCCGGGCTGCCCATACCTGTAATATCCCCCATTTTCTAGCGGAGGAAAATGAAATTGCCCCAGGGCACATGGAGTTGGCTTAGCATCCAGATCAGCAAAGCTCACACCCCAGCTCTCAACCTTGACAGTCACTGCTCCTGAGAGCCAGAGGATCTGCAGTAAACCAGGAGTCTCCCTAAGGATGCGGGAACAGATTTTTGGCATGCTGTACTACTGAAAAGGCACTCCTGTCTCAAGAATACTTTAGTCTGTGTGGACCCACCTTGGCACTGGGCACAATATTGAGAGAGAGAGAGTGCGCGCACGCAGCTCTGTGGGTAGGCAGCAGCAGAGAAAGGCAGCCCGTACTTGTTCACGTTAACCAAGGAGGGACGAATTCACACGGGGCAATAGGGTGACTTTGTCCAAAGCACACAGACAAGTGAGACTGAGAGCCAGCTAGAAAGAAGGAGTTTTCCGGTGTGCTGTCTGCCCGACTCATCGACAAAATGCAAGTTGGCAGGCCCTCCCCTGATCCAGCAAAGTAATGCCAAATACAATATCCAAAGTGTGCAGCCATAGCTGAGCATACTTGGTGCTCCTGCAAACCATTACAGTGTAAAGTGGAATGAAAATTATCCTGGGAACACTGGCTCTGTCACTGTGAAATCATTTGTGCTTGACTCACTGAAGGAGGCTTGAAGTTCCCAGAAGTACGTGACCAAGATTTATGTTTCAATTTTTCTGTCCCTGCTGACCTGATGTTAGAGAACAGAGCAACAAAAGGTGACATTATATCCCAGGAGCCAGAGAATGCCCTTTGTGACTCTGTTGGTTTGGGATGCGGTAGGCAGATAGTGAAGCTTATTAAAATTGTTTGATACAAAGCCAGAAGTGGTTTCTGGGTGAGACATAAGGAACTCCCTTATTCATGAAGTGGACAAAGTTCAGTGCTTAGGCTCGGTAACATTTGTGTTGCTCAAAGAATTGCTATGCTCATTTCTGGCTTCTGATTTGTTCAAGACCAGTAGTGTCAAGGGAACTTCTCAGTTCATAGGAGCTCCTGAGAGGTGCTTACAGGGCATCTTTGGGGTCAGGGGTGCAGGTGTGGGGCTCCTGTCAGGCCCTTGCTACATCCATAGCAGCAAGTACCTTCTCTTTCCTGTGTTTTATGAAGTGGGGTCCTGTTGGGAACACCTGTTGTTTTAACACCACCTTTCTTTCGGGAAGTACCCTAGTTTTCTTCAGAAATCTACCGCTCTCTGTCCATATGTCTTGGGTGATGTGGACTCTTTTACCAGATGCAGAAACAGACATGTACAAGACTCAGGCCTAACCAACCAGAGTCTCTGATTCATCTCATCCCACAGGCAGTCCAGGAAAGGGCATTTGACCTAGCCAGGCCAATGAGACTGAACTTGCCCAAGCCGTCATCTAGCCCTGCCCCTTTCCAGCTCTCTGATATGGCCTGGGCCACAGGGTCCTCATCTGGAACGTAGGGATGATATTCTTTAGGTTTAGAACAGTGCCTGGCAGGCACTATACATTTTATAAAACAGGAGCCATTGTGTATGAACCTGGGAGCACGATTGCTCGATTTTATTAGAGCCTTCCTAATTTTTCCACTTAACAGTTACCCTAGATGCCCTCTATAACTTCCCTTCCCTCTCAAACAAAAATAGCAGCACTTCCTCCTTTTCAAGCCAATTATCTCTCCACCCACCGAAACCCCTATCCAATTTGCTTTCACTTCTCCTCATTCCAGTTCTTCGCTCTGTGCGCAGGGGACCTAGAGAAAGTTTGCCTTCTGCTGGACATTCAATGCTCACAATACCACACATTGCCCACTGTGATGATTCTCCAGCATTTTGTCCACCTCTACCTCAAGATAAAATATTCCTTTTGTAACACCATCTTGCTGGTATAACCACGCCTAAGTACAAGGCCCACTTCCCAGGCTGAAATTCCAGCTCTTTCCAGCATTACCTTCACTTCACTTCACTTCAGCTTGGCCCTCTGCACATTTTCCAAAGCCCCTCCCCCAATCCTTTATTCTGACGAAGTTGACAGAGGCAGACAAGGTGGAAAAAAGAGAGACCCTATGAAAAAGAAAAAAAAAAAAAAAAGACTCCCATGTCTTCTAAAAAGTTGGAGCTCTCTGAGGACATGATATCCTGAAAAAGGCAGAGAGGGGTAGACTGAGGAATGCCTTTGAGGATGAGACAGGAAAAAGGAGATGTGTCTTTCAGCCTGGGAAGCGGAGAAGCCAGATGGCTGTTGAAGAACCAGAATTCAGTGTCGCTCATAGCCCTGTACCCCCCTCCCCGCCAAGGCTGTGGGATGTGGAAGGGGTAGGCAGCCTGGTATGTCTGAGGAGGCTGACCCTGGGCAGAGGTTCTCCATGTGCAGCAGCGTTCCCGTGCCAAAGGTAGGCCATGACTGTGGAGAGACTACAGGACTTGAAGAGAATTCCAGGCCTACATGGGGAGGATGTCAGCAGTAACCATGACGAACTGGGGGAGGGGCATGAATTTAGCCTCTTGTGTCACTAAGGAGGGGAGCGCCCCAACCATGACCCACATTAGCCTCCCTGCCATGCTGGCTGGTAGGAGGCAGACTTTAACAGAAATAAAGCACAGGAAAGGGGTGAGGCCTGCACACATCTTGCACCCTGAAGTGTGCTCGGTGATGGAGCCCCACATCTCAGCACCAGCAGCTTCCTATGGGGTTAGAGTGTGTGTGCACATTTCAGTGCAGGGCTGAGGCAGGAACGCAGAGACACAGCCCCTATCGAGGGTAAGACAGCCTCATCTGAGGCCCCAGGATTAGCCCTCAGTGTGGGTCCAAGTGCCAATAGCCAAAATAGATCCTTTTTGGGGAAAAAAAAAAGCATCTCCCTACCCCTAGGAAATTGATCCAACATCACCCATCTGGAATTTTCTGAAGCCAAGCCCACTTATCACTGTCAAAACCAGAAAGAGAGGAAACTTTTTGAAGAAACACCCTCCCGTCCTCCCATGTCATAGGTGAAAAACGGCCAGCTTTGTTTTCTTTGCTTGTGAAAGAAAAAAAAAATTTAAAAACCCAGGGTGGATCATGATGTTGAGTCTCAAGTATCCTCATTTCCAGATGCCTTTATAGTTCCCAAGTTGTCCCATCAAACTGAGTTAGAACCCTATTAAAATGCCACACTCAATATATATATATATATATATATTTTTTTTTTGGTCTAATCCCCTAATACTCCAGTCCCTGGCTGTCAGCAGACACATCAGGAAACTCCCCCACCCGGAGGATTTGGTTTGGGTTTGTTTTGGCCCAGGAAAGAAAGCACTGAGGAGAAGGGCAGGCTGCAGAAAGAGCACAAGCGCGGGGGGTGGGGTGGGGTGGGGGGTGTGTGTCACCAGCCTTCTTTATTCAGGCGGTCTCTTCAGTGAGCAGCCCCGGGGGCGGCTGGCAGGCTGGTGGGGTGGGTGAAGTGCCATTTTGAAGGAGATGTGTGACCAGACTAAAGGAGCGCCCATTAGCCATCAAGTGTCTTAAGAGAGTGGACCCTGTTACCCATTCTCTGCTCCTCACCGAGGAGGGGGGCAAGGTGGCCCTGGGGTGACTCACCCAGCAGATCCTGCCCGAGGACAATGACAGAATGCAAATATTGATAAATCCCGAGGTGCTTTAATGCTCTTCACAGTGCTAAACACACACTCTTAGTCCCCAAACCAAGACGAAGGAGTCCTACTTGTTAGGTTCCCTGACCGGCAAGGATAAAAGGAAAGAAACTGTCAGACAAGGGCAGTTGCCTCCATCTTGTGATTGTAAATCTCTAAACAGACAGTGTTTTCTGGTCCTGAGTGTCTTCCTCATGGAAGCAGATGGCTTTGGCAATGGGGAGTTACCAGCGTTCTGGTGACTCTTGCTCCCCACAGCTTATCTTGGGAAGGAATTAGAGGGGGAGCAAGAGGAGGAAGTATTAGACATTTCTACTGGGTGTGGTTCTTCACTGCATACCTTCTCCAAAGGCTGAGGATGCATTTCAGCCCTGTGCTTCCCTAGCACGGTGCCTGGCCTTCTGCCTGACAAGGACGCAAGGGGTGGTGAAAGGTACCTGGTTGGGTTCAGAAGGAGTCCAGGTGGTGGTGCTCTGTGGGAAAAGACAGCTGGCCTCTTTGACTTCACCAGCTTTCCTCTGAGCCACCACCATGTTTCTTTTTCTTGAAAGCAAATAGAGAATACTAAAAAATCTGAATAGTTAAGGATTTCTTGAAGGGACAAATACGATCTTCACATGTGGCTAAAAACTATAGAAATTAATAACACAGCAAGATGGTACTCTGGAATTTCTAGGATATTTGTTTTTTGATCAAAGTGAAGTGGAGAAGAAATTGAAAAACCGTCCAGGAGTCTTGAGTAGAAATCTCGAATATGCACCAGGAGCTCACCTGTTGAGTACCTCAGTGGGGAGGAGACAAAATGAAAGCTGGGGGAAAAGTCTGGCTGGAACATCTGACCACACAAACGGGAAAACATGGCAAACTGTGGCCAGAGGAACTGTGGCTCCTTCCAGAAGTTAAGAATACGAAAATAGTAGAAGCTGAAAGCAAATGTAATCTGTTCATGAGCTCACTGACAAGGTTCAGAATGGGCGATTGTCCATCACATGCTGTAACTGTAATAATCGCTTATGGCAATTATGCCGCCACATGCTGTCCATCCCATCTCCCCTAAGATCTCCCGCAGCAGTACCGCCTGGCTAGCCTAATGTCTCACGGGCTGTGCATGTTGATGCATTCAGATCCAGTACGCAGTAATCATGAAATAAGAGAGGTTGGGATCGTTGAGAATCAGAGTCAGTAAAAGCTGTATGACTGAGTCAGACTGCTTTAAAAAAAAAAAAAAAATCTCGGGACTGACAACCAAGCAGGGAGCTGGCTGGATGGGATGAGAGTATAATGTTTGACTCAAGAAGTGGCCCTCAAAGTGGACCAGTAACATCAACATCACCTGGGAAATGGATAGAAATGCAAATTATCAAGTGCCTTAGCCCCAGCTCCGCTGAATTAGAAACTCTGGGGGCCGAGCTCACTGTGTGTGCGTGAACAACCCCCCAGTGATTCTGATGCAAGCTGGAGTTTGAACATGAATGGACTGGGGACCAAAGCTGATTAAGGAACTCAGCACAACTTCACTTGCCAGAGAATGCCCTCGTGGGTTTCCAGGGAGCAGTTGTCCCAGTGATAATTCTTTCTTTAAGAGATTAGCACTTCTCTTTTGAAAGTGTCTTCAGAGACTAGACCCAGAGTGCCTCTTGTTTGTTCATCTGCTTACTCATTTGGATGGGTCTCCACAAAAAAGCCAAATCACACAGCATGATGACCAAACCCACCCCTAAATGTCATTGTCAAGTTTTCAAACTCAAATTCAACCTCAGAGGACAAAGGTTTCACATTGAGGACGTTCAAAAGAATGTGCTTGGGGCGATTAAGTCAGACAGGTTCACTGTGACTTTGAGCTCATTGTGCCCCTGCCTTTTCTCGGTATTTTTAAAATATAGCACACATCTGGAACAGTCTGAGAACATGGCTCTTCTAGGTAGGATAGGGCCCAAGTACAAAATAACAAAGGATAAACCGGTAGAATTCAGGAGACACCAGATTGTGGGTCAGAGTCCACGTGTGCCAAGAAATAGTTTCCAGGGCTGTTCAACTTGCATGATTTGGATTCTTAGGGTATTTTGACAGTAATAGGCCATGATACAGCTGCTACATCCCAACAGAGCTAGGTCAGTGCAGTGAGGGCAAAATCCCACTGAGAGTTTATGGGGTAGTTTGGGGAGCAAGATGTCACACAGGTTAATTCCACGGCAGGTCTCCCTTTGGCCCTCATGGTGTTTCTAGTGAAATGTGACCTGTGCCTAATTAACATGTGAGAAATATTGAGACTGTAATGACCCAAAGAATCCCCATGCCATGGGAGTCAGGCAATATGGCTGGATTTAAACGTAACTCAGACATGTTTGCGCCAAGCTTCTCTTAAAGCAATCATAATTACCGTATTTTTAAAACTTCCTCATGTGGCTGCCCCTCTCCATTCTTGTGACCGTCAAGATATCAAGAAGAGCAAAGGGAGAGGTTTTTGTTCTCACATTGACCAAAAGCTTTAACTAATGTCTTTGATAGTCCAAGATTTATACATTCACCAAAGCTTCCAGTCATATAATTTTTATGTATCCCATGTCCCTATTTCTCATTGGGGAATGTTGTTAGCAAATGTTATTCTAAATCAATTACTTAGGGAAATAGCAGTTTTGCAAAAAAAAAGGAACCACCAAAAAGCCATCATTAACACCTTATTCTGTTCTGCCCTGACGAACCTCAGCAAGGACTAGTAAAGAGAGCAAATGCAAATTTGATCTGCCTGTCTGGATGATCAGACATGGTACTGGTAGGAAATGCATTCAGCTCAACTGACTGCATATAGTCATTTAAATACAGGAAGATGTGTTTGTCTCTCATCTCAGTTCACAGAGAGGCAGTTTGCCATCAGAAGGTTGCCTTTAAGGATTCATATTTTTCTGTCTTCTTGGCCCACCACCCTTGGCTTTTGCCTTTTGGCCTGATGGTAGCAACAGAGGTGTACCTCCAACACTGAATACACATTTCAGGCAAAAGAAGAGAAAGTACTAGCAAACTTCTGGTTATGTCTCATGGGCAGAACTGTCACATGACCATATCTGGCTAGAAAGGAGGCTAGAAAATCAGGTTTTTAGTATTTTCAACCTCTGAAGGAGAAAGGGAAATTGGGTCAACAAATCCAGAGTGTAGTATTACAGACATCATAATAAATAACAGAACTCTGGATTAGTATGTCTTAACATGTTTCAGCTAACATCATCAAGGGCCTTCTCTGGTTATAGGTTCATATAAGCAACTAATCATGATACAATGTGATAAAGACTAAATGCCAGGTGTGTAATAGAGCCTTTTGTTTTGCTGGAAGAGTGCAGGGAAGCTTCAGTGCTTGTCAGGCTTTAATGGGATTTTATTAAAATGCAGGTTCGGGATTCAGTGGATCCGGGTAGGGCCTGAGATTCTGCATTTACAACAGGCTCCAAGGAGATGCCAGTGCTGCTGGTCCATTGGCCACACCATAAAAAGTAAGGGCTTGGGTTACCATTTAAACAGAGCCTAAAACGTACATCAGAATTCACCAAATGGAGAAAAGGGGTGGGGGAACACAAGACTAGGGAATAGTGTGCACAAATGCATACACACATCCCCATTTATGCAGTCCTTTGTCTACACACACACACACACACACAGAAAGGTAGCTGGTAAGTATTTAGAAGATACATACAATAAGTAGATCTTATATATTTAATCAACTATACTACGTACTCATGGCAAGTGTTAAATTCTCAGCTAGGGAGCACCTTACCACAGTCTTCTAATTCAGCGTGTTGGTTTTTTTGTTTCTGTGACCTTTTCTCTGGTCATTTATGTTGTAATCTAGGAAGCAGGTTTGGCCCATTATGATTGGTGAAAGACTTGCCAGTATTACAGTCCTGAAGCTGTCCAAGAACACAAAGGAAGAGTACCGTGATAGAGCTTAAAAGGTGATCTCCACTTCTTGAGTCACTTCAAAAACTGGTCAAGGGCACCAGCAATATATAGATCATTCCTTAAATGTTATAAAACTAATCATAATACAACTGCAGCTTGGGATGATTGACCAATAATTGAGTGACCCGTGGCCTCAAAGAAACTATGGCCAGAGGGATGTCATGACTTTAGAGGATTTGAGAAAATCTGGAGAGTCATTGCCAGTGTATGGTGCCAGACATACCTCTCCGGGGAGACCATGCTGAAATGACCCCATATACAGTTGGCTCAAGTAGCATTTCCATTTCCAGGGGCTCATCCCCCACACTAAATGAGAAATGCTATTAGGGGACACATTTAGAGACTAGCACATAGTTTGATTTTTTGAAATATAGGACAATACAGGAGGAATGATAGCAGATGAGCCTGTTCTCATCTCAAAATAAGGTTGGCTTAACCATGCTGAGTTCCATCTTACCCTACAGATAATGAGGAACCATCAAAGTTCATACACAGTGAAATAACATAGTCACATTTGGGCTTTAGAGGCATAACTTCATTGACTATTCAGTGGATAGATGCAGGGAAAATAGAGCAGCTAAGCTGGAGTTAGGGAGGGGTGGGGTAGGAGGAAAGACAAGATAAGACCCTGAACCCAAACACTGACTGTAGCAGGGGAGAAAAGGAACAAGATGTAACAGTCATGTCCAAGGTAGGCTCAATAGCACAGACTAAACTTTAAGATGCGAGGCTTAGGAATAAAGAGAAGTTGAAGATGACCTTGAGACCAGAGTAGCAGTTTGGACCAGCATGATGTGTGGTTTTTTTCTTTTTAATTTACATTTGAAGTCCTTCAGTCATTCGTAGGTTCACAAGCCCTTTATACCCATTTGCCTTATTCTTGACCACTTCATATATCTTCGACAACTGCCTGAACCCGAACGCTTTTGGGACTGAGCATGAGAGGTATTAGCTTGGCCAACAGGATGAATGATAGTGCCTCTGACTGCGAGAGTTAATACAGGAGAGGATCTTATCTGCAGAACAAAGATAATTCAGTCTAGAGCTTTACCAATAGAGGGGAATATGGTTTGGCCCTCATAGATCGAGGACTAGCTTGAACCTTGATTCACTTTTTTCGTGACTTTGAGCCAGTTCCTTGGCCTTCCAGTAGCTATAAAGCAGAAGACATCCACCACTCTGTGAATAGCTCCCCAAAGCCACTAGGCTCAAAACACTGATTCTGGTCAGTACACATTAATCAATGTCATCTCTCCTTCCTCTCAGGCATCTTTACAAGCCCTCATTTCCCCACACACTCAGCTCTCTAGACTCAGAAAATATGTGTCGATAACCCGGACTCAGGGTGCTTCCCCAGAGCAACGCTGCCTGTGGAATCAAAACTGAGAGGAGAAAAAACAAGGTGGTGTATCAAATTTCTCTGGGACCCACCACCCGATTCTCAGAATACAAGAATTTTTTTGAAAAAGTGCTGTGTTTACTTTCATGGTTGCACTAAAGACCTCTGGAAATACCACAGATAACCGCAGTACCAATAACTATTTAATTTATTACATTTGTACATGCAGATGGAGAGAAACCAATCTTGGCATAAAGACAACTATAAACAAATGTAAATTACAAATCAGACAAATTGGAAATTGAAGTAAAAAGATTCAAAATCTACCTTATGTTTTCCCATTCCCATGTAGCATTGTTATCAAATCTTTTTATATTTTATTTCCACTAATATGAAGTCCCTCTTCAGTGAATGAGCTTTCCTTTCTTCTCCTTATGCATTCAATTAAAAAAATCAGGCATGGATCTAGGCTCTGGGAATGCAAAGATCAAATAAGACCCTGTCCCTCATCAAATCATGATTTAATCCTGTGCCTTGTGCAAAGTTCAGTTGTAAGAAAAAAAAATTTAATAAATGGGTAAATGGACTAATTTAACCTATTAAATCCCTCAAACCCTTTTTTGAAGAGCGGAGGGAGGGTTTACTCTTTTTAAGGAGCTGAAGATGGAAAGAAATCAAATTCTATTCTTTGTATCTTTTTGATCATGCCTTTTGGTCCCTGATTAACTCAAATAGGCATTTATTTACTCACACTGGATTATCTTGATTAAATCAATGTATATGTTTAAATATCTAAACTGGAAGCAAATAGGTGGTATTTTTCTTCCTAGTGGTACAGCTATAGTTTCCTATAGTTGCTAATGAGTAGCCTCAGTAGATTTAGCTAAATTCAGAGACTTCTATTTGAAATCAGCAGAGTGAAATCACTTTGTTTCTAGCTTCCTGAGACTATAAACCTGGTTAATGTCACTATCTACTTTCAATTAGATCAATGCAAAAAGCCATCTAATTGATATCTGTACATCCTCTCTTTCCTCATCCCATTCCATTCTCCACACCATAAATAAAGCAGTCTTTTGAAAACACAAGTTAGTTATATTAACTCAGTACCTAAAACCTTACCCTTGCTCTTGGAATAAATACATGAATACTTAAAGTGGTCTTACACCCAAAAAGAAAAACCCATCCCCATGTCTCCAGACTCAGCTTGTACCATGATCCTTTTCCCCTTATAACTGGCTGTCATTGCCCCATACATCTCTCTGAAGCAATTATCATAGGTGTAATTTTTGTTATTTTTAAATTACTTGATGACTTTCTTCCTCACTTGATAATAAACAGCAAGAGGGCAGTGACCATGTCTATTATGGCTCATAGGTATATCTCTAGTGGCTAGCTTAGGAGCCTTACACAAGAAAGGCATTTAATACATAGTGGTTGTGTGACTGAAAGAATACATGAATAAATGATTGTTTTTTAATCCAATCACCTGGTACTGTTTTGTTTAATTGTACAGTAAATATTACCTTCTATGTACTTCAAGGTCTCGATGATAGATAATCAAAGTGGTCAATGAAAGGATTTATATTTCTCCCATTCCAGAAGAGTGGAGGGAGGGAGAGGAAAAACAGTTATGATCTACTATCTCCAAAATTCTCTGTGATTGTCTGCATTTACCTGGTGTTGAATGAATCTCGACCTCTCTAAAAAGAAAGTTTTGTCTGTAGAAATAATGGATTTTTTATATAGTCGATCACATTACAAATCATGTTGTAGAAAACATTCCCAATCCTTCAGCTTCATTTATGCACTGGCCCACCTTTCATAGTTTAACACTTATGATACTAAACATTGAACTACAAAGATGAATAAGATACATTCACTGATCTTGAAGAAATCTTAGCCCAGCAAGGAGTGATGAACTCTGAAACAATACATAGAATAAAGATTATAATATAAATGTGTGCAAGTCTTAAATGAGGAGAGACTGAAATGAGAGGAGAATATAGAAACTTTTTCTGAGTTTTATATGGTCAGGTAATCAAAGAAGTTTATCACACTTGGCCAGGTGCTATGGATACCCTATGAAAAAGAATGTCCTTTCTCTTGTGTGTCTAATTAAACCTTGTATCCAATTAAATTTTGCCCTGAATGACAGCTTGCTTTACCATTGCTTTCTATGTTACTACTGTTGCTGTGAAAGGTTCTCTTCATCTCTGATCTTTGACTCTTGTTATCAACTCTATGGCATTTTACTTCTAGTAACTCTCCAATAATCAACCTTGTCTACTCTGACACTGCTGCCTCCTGGAGCATGGATAGAACCAGTGGAGGAACTCTTTACCTGTCCTGTTATCCATCCGATACTTCAACATGACTTAATACATGGTTGTCATCTAGGGAGGGAAACAGACATGAGCACAAATAAATGGTAACATCAGGAAATCAAACAGCATGGTATAAGAAGCTGCATAGCATGTACTTAAGAACATGGGCTATAGAATAAGAAGACTGAGTTCAAATCTTGGTGCTATCTCTTACCAGCGGGATGAAATGAAGCAAATTTCTTAACCTCATCAGTCAATTGGAATAATAATCCCTGTCTATTGAAGCTACAGCAAGTATCAAATGAAGAAGTTTATGTAGGATGTTTAACACCATACCCAGAAGATAGTAGGCACACAATAAATGATAATCAGGACAATGATGAATGAAAGGATCATAAAGACATGTATAAAATGCTACAGGAAATCAAATCAAGGTATGGTTGATTCTGTTAAGAAGGGGTTTCATAGAGGAGAAGTATTTGAACTAAATCTGGAAGGGTAGAAGGAAGAAGGAAGACTGGGATATTTCAGGAAAAAAATATCGTAAACTAAAAATAAAAGGTAGATTTAAGGCTTATGAGCCTACAGAAAAAATAAATGATAAACTATCTTGAATCATGGGCTCCGCTATGGATAATAGGGAAGAAGACTTCCAAACCAGATCTTAGGGATATTCCCCAGACTGGGTTTCAGTTAATGACATAAATTGTGTTAAAGTGCTGTGTGTAGGGGCACCTGGGTGGCGCAGTCGTTAAGTGTCTGTCTTCGGCTCAGGGCGTGATCCTGGCGTTCTGGGATCGAGCCCCGCATCAGGCTCCTCTGCTGGGAGCCTGCTTCTTCCTCTCCTACTCCCCCTGCTTGTGTTCCCTCTCTCACTGGCTGTCTCTCTCTCTCTCTCTCTCTCAAATGAATAAATAAAATCTTTAAAAAAAAATAAGTGCTGTGTGTAAAGTATATGCAGTTAGCAGCTAGGACGTCAGGAGATGGGGCTTTTATTAAAGGCCCACTCTCTTCAAATGGAGACCTCCAGGTGTGTCGTGATCCTGTTTATCAGCTACTTCTGTTATCGAAAACTCTACTTAACCTTTTTTTTTTTTTTAATTCATGTGCACATTTTCAGGGCCTAACTAAAAATTCAAAGATGTGAACCATGATTTCTCTCTTTACTCAGAGGCTACCTTGTGCATCCGAGCCTAGCAAGAGCTCTTCAAAACTGTTCCAAAAAATGTTTTCAGTCATTACAATCAAAAAGAACATTCTCCTAAAAGCTTGCCTTTTTGTGCCTATGTCTGCGCTGTCTCCCCACACCTCCAGCTCAGGCCCTTCTCACTCTCTATGTTACTTCAGCCTGTCTCATGATTGACACCCTTGCTTGTGAGACTTTGAGCAATTTGGTATTTTGTTTATGATTGTTTTGAGCCTGGCATATTCTATAAGTCACCCAATACTTTCTATTCCATTACTACCCAGCTGACACTTGAGAAACACAGCTATTTTATTTTCCTCCCCCATTATTCATCCAGCCCCTCCATATGTATTTTTCTTACACATAAACCCAGTACTAAAAATACACATCAATTAAGGTTCTGCCAAAATACTTAGTGAATGAGTAATACGACTTGCCCGGGACCAGAAGTGTGGGGGTCCTAAAATAAATCCCTTTGAAATGAATGAACCAATTTGTCTGGAACCTGACTTCATGAAGACATTATGAATAACTCTGTGGGATACAAAGTCAGTGGGCTGGTACGAGGCTCGGCGTACACAGCCCATCAGCCTTCAAGTAATTGACATCGCTCCCCGATGTCGCCAGTTCAGCCAGTGTTCTCAGGGCACACGCGTATTGCAGCCCCTGTTTTGTTTTGTTTCAATTCTTTCCTTGCTCTCATCTTTAAGTACCTTATGTGTTTGTTTACCTACTTACTGTTTGTATCTTCCCTCTGGATTGTAACTCCATGAAGGGAGACCAGACTAGTCTGTGCCGTTTCCCACTGTGTCACCAGCACTAAGTCAGTGCTTTGCACAGGGTAAGTGTTCAGGTTTGTTGACTAGACCAACCCAAAGCCCCATAAGGCCAAACTAAGGACTAACTCCTTTTGTGCTTGTATGTCTCCTAAGCATGAAATAAGGATGTTGGGTGTAGCTGGTGAGCGCGGGCTACGCGGCTAGTACTGCACTAGCACACGAACGTAGATTCTGCTGCAGACTCCATAATCCCCACAACTGCCCTGCGTGATCTATGCTTGCATTGCCTTTGCACAGGAGACCAGCGATGCTCACAGAGCTTAGCTACTTCACCCAAGGTCAGATAGCTGGAAAGCAGAAGCCTTAGGGTCTGAATCTAGGACTCATCATAGCTTCTCAGTTTATCACGCTGCTACTCCTTCCCATCAAGCACCATGTATCTTCTTGACATTCTCAGGGTGTAACCCCTTTTGTATTGATCCTGAATTGAAAGGAAAGAAAGGAAATGTTGGTTTTAATGGCTTGCAGCTCCTTTTCTCAGATGCCCCAGAGTTATAGAGATGGTGACTCACCCTCCCACGCCTTATCCCCTCTGGTGACTTCAGTCTTCCACATCGTTTGGGAAGAGCAAAGCAAAACCGGTCCCTTTTCCGAAACTCCTCAATCTTTCCCAGTTACATTTCTAAGCAAATCTGGATGGACTCAAGCCTCACAAGGAAAGTCCCCCCATCGCATGGGTCCAGATTCTCTCCCTGCCCTTGAAGAATTTGACAGTCCACCTGAACTGTTTGACTACCTGCTTCGAGAGTGGTAAACTCTCCATTCAAAAGCAAAGCAGGAAGGGAAATGTACCCTTTGCCTGCCGACTGGATTTTCTCTTCCTGATCCCATTTGAAGCCACTGCCTGAGGCTTTTCAAGAGCTCTGGGACCAATGACTCTCTCCACTGCCCCTGGGGGCACAGTGCCACCCATTTGAATAAGGTAGACTACTTCTTTTATTTATTTATTTGCTTTAAAAAGGTCTCTGAGATCACATACATATTTTAATTTTCTTTTTTTCTTGCTTTTGTTTCCCTTGCCTATGGCGACCTGTCTGTTAAGAAGTTGCGGCAGCCGAGGTCAAAGAGGTTGCTGCCTGTGTTCTCCACTAGTATTTTGATGGCTTCCTGTCTCATATTTAGGTCTTTCATCCATTTTGAATTTATTTTTTTATGTGTGGTGTAAGACAGTGGTCCAGTTTCATTCTTTTGCATGTTGCTATCTAGTTTTCCCAACACCATTTGTTGAAGAGACTGTCTTTTTCCCATTGGATATTCTTCCTGATTTGTCAAAGTTTAGTTGACCATTAGGGTTTTGGGTCTGTTTCTGGGTCTTCTGTTCCATTGATCTTTGGGTCTGTTTCTGTGCCAGTACCATACTGTCTTGAGGATTACAGCTTTGTAATATAGCTTGAAGTCCAGAATCACGATGCCTCCAGCTTTCTTTTTCAGGATTGCTTTGGCTATTTGGGGTCTTTGTGGTTCCATACAAATTTAGAATTGTTTGTTCTAGCTCTGTGAAACATGCTGGTGGTATTTTGATGGGGATTGCATTAAATTCCATGAGCATGGAATGCTTTTCCCTTTCTTTGTGTCTTCTTCAATTTCTTTCGTAAATGTTCTGTAGTTTTCAGAGTATAGATCTTTTACTTCTTTAGTTAGACTTATTCCTAGGTGTCTTATGGTTTCTGGTGCAGTTGCAAATGGGATTGATTCCTTGATTTTTCTGCTGCTTCATTATTGGTGTATAGAAATGCAACAGATTTCTGCACATTGATTTTATAACCTGTGACTTTGCTGAATTCATGAAGAGTTCTAGCAATATTTTGGTGATGTCTTTCAGGTTTTCCACATAGTGTCATGTTGTCTGCAAATAATGAAAGTTTGACTTCTTCCTTGGCAATCTGGATGCCTTTTATTTCTTTTTGTTGTCTGATTGCTGAGGCTAAGACTTCCAATACTGTGTTAAGTGGCTAAAAGTTAGACATCCTTGTCTTGTTCCTAACTATAGGAGAGAAGCTCTCAGTTTTTCCCCCATTGAGGATGATATTAGGTGTGGGTCTTTTGTATATGAACTGTTGGGACTTCATCAAGATGAAAACCTTCTGCCCAGCAAAAGAAACAATCAACAAAACTAAAAGACAGCCAGGGAATGGGAGAAGATATTTGCAAATGATGTATCTTATAAAGGGTTAGTATCCAAAATCTACACAGAACTTATCAAAGTCAACACCCAAAAACAAATAACCCAGTTAAGAAATGGGCAGAAGACATAAATAAACACTTTTCCAAAAAAGAGATCCAGATGGCTAACAGACACATGGAAAGATGCTCAACATCACACATTATCAGGGGAATACAAATCAAAACCATGATGAGATACCATCTCACACCTGTCAGGATGGCTAAAATTCACAACACAAGAAACAGAAGTCGGGGAGGATGCAGAAAAAGGGGAACCCTCCTGCACTGTTGGTGGGAATGCAAACTGTCAAACTGGTATAGCCACTCTGGAGAACAGTATGGAGGTTCCTCAAAATGTTAAGATATAGAGCTACCCTATGACCCAGCAATTGCACTACTAGGTATTTACCCAAAGGATACAAAAATACAGATTCAAAGGGCTACATGAACCCCAATGTTTATAGTATTATCAACAATAGCCAAACTATGCAGAGAGCCCAAATGTCCATCGACTGATGAATGGACAAAAAAGGTGTAGTATATGTATACAATGGAATCTTACTTGGCCATCAGAAGAATGAAGTCTTTCCATTTGCAATGACATAGATGGAGCTAAAGGGCCTTGTGCTAAGTGGAATAAGTCAGTGAGAGAAAGACAGATACCATATGATCTCACTCATATGTGGAATTTAAGAAAGAAAACAGATGAACATGTGGGAAGGGGGAAAAGAAGAAAAGGAGAAAGGGAAACAAGCCATCAGAGACTCTTAAGGATAGAGAACAAACTGAGGGGTGAGGGAGGGATATGGGTGGGGGATGGGCTAAATGGGTGAAGGGTATTAAGGAGGGCACTTGTGATGAGCACTGGGGGTTGTATGTAAGTGATAAATCACTGAATTCTACTGCAGACACCAATATTGCACTGTATATTCACTACCTAAAATTTAATTAATTAATTAAAAAATAAATGTCTTATTCCATTAGATCACCACATTGATATTTTACTCCTCTGCAATACAAACTCTGAACCATTCATTATTCAATACACAGCAAATAGAACTTCTGTGCAGTGTTTTCAGATCATCCAAAGCAGTGCATCTTCTCCATAAAAGTTTGCACAAACTCTACAATATCACTTACCACACAAAATAATTATCTGTTTACCTGTTGTTTACCCATCATAGACTATAAATACCTGCGGTCAGGCATCATATCACATTAATTTTCTATTCCTTGCCTGTCACCTGGTGTTTAGCAGATCCTCAATAAGTGTTGAGTGAATTCTGTATACCTGCAGGTTATTCATCCTCTTTTGAAACACTTTGATTGACAGCTCACTATTTCAAGATCTAGCCCCTTCTCTTGTTGTGTAGATATAATTATTATAAGATCACGTATCTTCGTTGTATTGAGCTAACCTCAGTGGCCCTAACGCTTCCACCTTTTGTCCTGGTTTTGCCTTCTGGCCCAGCCAGGTGAAGTGTGCTCCTCTTTAAGTATTTGAAGACCATTAATGTGCCCCCTCCAAGCTGGCCCCCAGCTTGCCTTTACTGAGGGCCTAACAGGATGGCTTCTAAACTTGAACTGTTGTGGTTCCTCTTCCCAGGATAATCTAATTATCCAAATTCCTCTGAAAGAGGGGTGCCATGCCATGTCCCAGACATGGTCACCCCACCAAGGACTATGAGATTCTACTGAGCCAGACACGACATTTTTGCAAATAGCTTCAGTAACATGACATTTTTCTGTACTATATCAATTCTTTCTGTTATACCAATGTCTTTTTTTTTTTCCTCTAGGTAGGTTCGATTTCTAATTGATCCTGCTATAATTCATTTTACAACCTTACAAGTAAGATATCACATTTGTCAGAGTCTAAAGATGTTTGGGATCTTAGGGTGCTGAGGCACAGGACCCTTAACTCTGAGTCCAGTCATGTATTTTGGTGGTTAACTGATACGCTCTCTCCTTTTGTTGCTGATACCCTCCTTACTGATAAGCCTATAAATAATTAGGTTTTAAATAGTTGCCTTCTGAGTACATTTCCAGGCATGTGCTGGCCTTCATTCACTCCTCTGGGTAGGCGCCAACAAATCATAACAATAGCAGCATCTAGGCTTTTGTGCACTGAGCGCCAGGCTCTGTGCTAAGCAGTTTACATGCTTGTCAGCTAGGATAGGTGGGGTTGGCACAACGATAAACAACCCCCAATTCTCGGTGGTTTAAACAACATTTATTTTTTTATCTCACTAGTGTGGGAGAGAAGGGGTAGAATTTCACTCAACCTAGTCACTAGAGGGCCGGCTGAATAGAAGTTCTTTCTCGACATGTAATTCCTCATCATCATGAGAGAGGGAAGGAGACCTCACATTTCTTTTCCTTGTTGGTTCTAAAAGTTCCTTCCAGAAGCAACACAGACCATTTCTGCTCACATTTCATCAGCCAAAACAAGGTGCGTAACCTACAGATCGGACTTCATTTTTTAAATTTTTCGGTACAGCCCTTAGTAGAGTGTCTGACCCAGAGTGACCACCAGGAAAATAAATGGTGAAATACTGGATGGATGGCTGGCTGGCTGGCTGGCTGGATGGATGGATGGATGGAGTCTCCAGTTAGGATGCCCCTAGCCCAACAAACCCCAGCGTAAAACAGCTTAAGACATGAAAAAAACTTATTCTCTCACATACTGAGAGATTGTGAGGCTGAAGTGGGCCGGTCCAGAGCTGAGTGAGTCTGAGGTTTGGGGAAGTCACTAAAGATCTAGATCCTTTCATCTCTCCACTCTGCCATCCCCTGAATGTGCTTTGGCAGCCTCCCCAGTTCCAGGCCATAAGGTGGCTGCAGCAGTTCAACAACCATGTCCAATGACAGCAGCATCCAGAGTAAGAAGCAACCAATGCTTCTGTGGGATCCTCTGTAAGGAAAGCTTTGCCAGAAACTTCCCCAGCAGATTTCCCACCATGTCTCTGTGGCCAGAGTGGTGTGACGTGCTCGTGCCTAAACCATCATTGGCAGGTGGCGTGGGGTTCCTACAATTCATTTAGTCCAGTCGGACCCACCTCCAGCCTTGGATGGGATGGCTCTCCTCTGAGGAGGAAGGTGGATCCCTGAATACACTTGGAGTTTTGTTAACGAGAGAAAAGAAAGGAATGGATGTTAGGGGGAACACATAGGGGTCGACCCCCCAAGTGTCTTCTGACATTGACTGCTTTTCACCATTATGGCTTTGACCCCTCTAGCTTTCTGGGTCTGTCAATGATCTTCTGAGATCGTCTTTCATTAATTTCATCACCACCCCCCACTGACTTCAATTAAGTCAGAAGTTTGTTGTGATTGGGTCAGTTGGCTTTTTGAGGTCCAGATTCATTTGATATAGAATAACTTGATATTAGCTATATAAACTACTTAACATATAAAAGGCATAAATCAAATACAGTTTCTTCAAGGAATTGTTAAAGACCACCAGTCTACCAACATATCACCTTAGTTACCACCTCAGCAGGGAGAAATCACTCAATGACGAAATGAAGAACATTAGAAAAAAAGGCTGGCATGTATCCTCCGTTACATGATCCAGAGCTCTTGGCCATGCCTTATCTGTGCTTAGATATGATCACAGGCCTCGTTCCAGACTGTTCTCCAACTTACCAGGATCTCTCCCTAGAATCTGCACCTCTGTTTCATTCCCCACTCCTTCTGCTTCCCTGCTTGACTCCTAATTACAGTTTGTGTCACCACTGAAATCCTGTAGGCACAGTGAGTACCTTGTATTCTTTCAGACCACCAGAAGACACCTGTCATAGTGCTTATCACACTTCATTTTAAGACTTGTTTTATTGTCGTTCTCTACTTTTAAGACCATATATAAGCTCATGAGCTGTACAGACTACATTCGTGTGCTTACCCTTGCACCTGCACTGCTTACCCCATGGGAGAGGGTCACTGATCATTTTGTTTCTTAATGAGTGAATGACCTAATAGCATCTGTCAACATTACAGCAGAACATTCTGTGGTATCATCTGGCAGATCCACCGTTTTTTAACTCAGTACCACAGAATACAACTTGTCATTGTCTTGTCCCAATCCATGGGCCTGGGGCTGAAAAAGATCCATCTGATTCCCACAGGGAGATGGTTTATACCCCCATCAGTGGTACCTATGATCGTTGTCAGTTGCACAACTCCTTTGTTAGTTTTGTGCTCATTTCTATGGTGACCTTGTTTATGGCAAACAATACTTGTTTTCCATTTTCAACAGTAATTTCTTTTGTTTCCTTTTTAACAAAAAAATATTTTAAATAAAGCTTTGTATATAATAGCCAAAAACTAAAAGCAGTCCAAATGTCCACCAGCAGGTGAATGGATGAATTGTGGCATATCTATACAAAAGAATATTCTATTAATAATAATTTATCAAAAAGCAGTAAAAAGGAACAAGCCATCGACAGATGAATGGATAAAGAAGTGGCGGTATATGTCTATAATGGAATATTACTCAGCTATCAAAAAGGATGAAATCTTAACATTTACATCAACATGGATGGAACTGGAGGGTATAATGCTGAGCAAGATAAGTTAATCAGAGAAAGATAGTTATATGGTTTCACTCATGTGGAATATGAGAAATAGTGCAGAGGATCATAGGGGAAGGGAGGGAAAATGGAATGGGAAGAAATCAGAGTGGGAGACAAACCATGAGAGACTCTTAACTATGGGAAACAAACTGAGGGTTGCTGGAGGGGAAGGGACCAGGGTAACTGGGTGATGGACATTAAGGAGGGCACGTGATATGATGAGCACTGGGTGTTATATGCAACTGATGAGTCACTGAACTCTACCCCTGCAACTAATGATGTACTATATGTTGGCTAATTGCGTTTAAATTTAAAAAAGGAACAAACTATTGATATATGCAACAATGTGGATGAATTTCAAAATTATGCACAAACAAGGCAGGCAAAAAAGTACATATTTTTCCATAAAATTCTGGAAAATGCAAACCAATATGTAGCGACAGAAAGCAAATTAATGGTTGCTTGAGCGTGGGTACAAAAGGAGGCATGGATTTTAAAGAAGCATAAACTGTAGGGAGTGATGGATCTGTTCTTTATTCGTTATCTTGGTTGTGGTCATGGTAGACAACAAGACCAGTTTTGACATGATCAAAAGTGATCAAGTTGTATATCTTAAATATGTGCAGGTCCTTGTGTTTCAGTATTTCCTCAAAGTTGTTTTTAAAAAAACAGGTTTTATAGGGCCGTGGGAGTCACTGAAACAAAGTTTAAATTAAACTCTAAATACAATGGGGAGCTACTAATGGGTTCTAAACAAAGGAAGGGCATGATTAGATTTAATATCTAATGTGACAGAGACACTCAAGTTTTTTAAATCTCTTACGTGACCTAACCTCGAGTATCTCAACGTAAGGCAGCCACAGAACACTCAACTGATACTTGCTTATAGTAACTGTTCTGACTTTGGATTCGTTGGAGTATTTGCTCTCTTAAATGGAGAGAAAGGTCAAGGCTGGAGTGGGGATACCACAGTGATGTGGGTGCACATTGAGCAAGCAACAGGCAGAAAATGTGAAACCAAACCTTCCTCTTCCCACAATGGACTGAGGAAGAACTAACCACCACAGCGGCAGAGCTCATTTACTGGGTGCTTCCTACATAAAATCTACAATATAACATCTGTTCTTTCTAATAGTTCTTTGAAAAGAATTGACGTACCCAGGAGACTAGAGGAAGCAAATCTCTGTCCCAGCCCTTTCATAGAGGAAGAGAAAGGAGCCAGGAAATGTTAGATCAGGAAGTCTGATTTTGATAGCAAGTAAGGATCCTAAGAGATGAATAAGGGATGAGCTCACCCCCATTGTGGCTCCAGCTTGCCGTCACCGCTGCTTGAGAGAGCACAGCGCCTTTGAGAGAGCCTCAACAGTCGTGCTTAGAAGACGGGGTATGAAAAGAAGTGGTGGAACATCTAAGGTAATAAGAAGAACCCTGGGATTGAAAATCTCCTGAAATCCAAAATCATTACCTTAAATCCAATGGTTTGTTTAGGCCTCGAGTTTAAGCATTAATGGCTAAGGGTTAAGAAGAGAGGAGGGACGGACTCCGTGTCAACTGCAACTTGTTTCCGAGGCACTTAAAAGCCCTTAAAGAGGCACTTTGGAACTATCTTCAACTTACCCAGTTGTCACTGACAGAACCTTTTCCTAACACTTGTCAACTAGGATACTGCTCTGGTTGAGGTAGAAATTTTACACATTGTTTTATCACTCAATTCATCATGACACTGTATAAACAGTCTGACCAAACCCAGTCTGTTGTCAATGCTGGGAAATGCCTCTTAACTCCCACTCTGACAGGAAGTCACCACTGTTGGTTTAGCTAATAGAATTTCTTAAAAGTTCCTTTGACACAGCTGCTGGAAGTTGCGCTTTATCCTCCTCTTCATGAGTGAGACTTCCTTTCAAATGGCTCCTACTCGCGCACATGTATGAAGTGCCTGCCACGGACAGGACCAGGAGCACCGAGGAGGGCATGCTGCCTGGCTCAACGTGTAAGGGTGGCCTGGCACCTGGGGTCTCAGGCGGTGTAGGACAGTCGAGAAAGCGCAGAATTGGCGAAATCGCGTTGCCATCCGTGTCTGAATGATAAAGGCAAAAGAGATCCCTTCAAGTGGAACCTGCCTTTAAGTTAAATACAAATCTAGCTGAGAGAGTGGACTTTTCAAGGACGTACTTCAAGCGAAGGAATTAAAAAATGAAAACATGGTCGCTTCCGGAATTGTTAGAACCAGGAATTGTGGCCTACGGTAGTGCTGCCTCCCTAAGATGATAAAGTCCTAAAGATGAAGGGAGGTGTCACAGCTCTTCTTTGTCCGGTGCCCAAAAGACAGTTTGTTCCTAGGAAAACAAAGACATAGACCCAACTGCAGAAAAAGTTGAAGACTGCCCTTTGGCTGGATATCGCAGTCCTTAGCGCCTCTCCTCCCTGAGAGATGGGGATACAAGAGAACTTAATAAACATAGATTTTCTCTGGCTTCTATATAAATACGGTCAGAAGATGGGAATCTAACTTGTGGGACTCTGAGTCATTCTCTTGTGTGAAATCATGAAAGCACGAATTTCATAACGGCAGCGATCTATATTTGTATTATTCTCTACTGTCTTCCCAGTGCCCGGCTCCTCATAGATGCTCAGTAAATTTTTTTTGAATAAAATCAAGAAAATATATGTTCCCACTTGTGTAAAAAACAGAAAAGAAAACATGAATTTCTGGCAACGTTTAAGAAACAGGAGTTATTTCTGAGAAGAAGAGGAGGAAGAAATTTTATTTTCCAGCTTTTTTCACGTTTAAATTTTTTCTTGTGAATTTGAATCACCTTTATAATTAGGGTGAAAGACTAGTTGAAAAGAAAGCACTCCTTAATTCCTTTTGAGAAATGGGCTTTAGCAGAATTAAAAAAAAAAAAAAAAAGTCTTTTCCCCTTTGACCTGAAGAGCAGCCTTGCCCCTGGGGAAAGGGGAGGGGAGAGGGAGGGGGTGGGGGAGGACGGAGGTCAGAGACCAGAAACTTAGCGCAGCCTCTGAGTAAGTCTCACGGGGTGTTTGTGTCAATGCCTGTGGTTCCTAACCTCTGAGAAATATTGAAGAGGGCTACTTCAAGGAATATTTTGGAGTTAAAGTGATAAAATTAAAAAAACGAAGGCATTTAGCATAAAGAGGAGGGAATCTGGAGGCAGGTTGCCTGAGTCTGAGCCCTGCTTCTTCTCTTGCTAGCTGTATCATTGATCTTCATCAGCTCAATTTGCTAGGCCTCAACCTCCCCATCTGCCAAATAGGGATGAGAGCTGTACCCGGTTCCTCAGGTTGCTGGGAAGATAGACCCAGTCGACGCTCTCAGGCCCCTAGAGTGATGTTTGGCATCGTCATCCTCTCAATGTGCGTCAGCTTTTACAGATGCAGAGGAGCCCAGAAAAAAAAATGAAGTTCAAAAACACCATGGATATTGATGCAAATTCATGTGCATCAGCCTGTCTGCGTTCTTTTCTATGAATGCAGAAACCTAATAATACCCTTTTTCTTTCCTTTTGTGCATATTAAATTGTTCTCTGTTTGACATAGGTACAATTTCATTTTGCAACTGGTAGACGTAAGGGCAGCCCCAGAGGTGAGACATAAAAGATCCCATGGTGTAATGAGAGTCTTTGCATTAAAGTGAGCATTGCAATGTCTTCTCATTTTACCTCTAAACAGACTCATTTAAGAGGAAAGACAGGAAAGCAAAAATCCAAACATGAGGTAAGTGGCTACCCTTGACGGTACAGACGACTTGGGCTGTGTTTTGTGAACACGCCTGTTTGTTCACCAAAAGACAGATAGTAATATAGATTTCAAAAGAAACTGCAGGGCTTACTCTGAGTGTGGGTGGCTGGGTGGATTTCAGAGCCTAAAACTTCAGTTTCTGTGATCTGCCCACTTAGAGTAATTGGAGGTCCTAGCCCAGTTTCCGGGATGGTCTCCTAAAGGAGGTAACCGAAGACGCAGGGGGCACGGCCACCCCTCGTCCTGAAGCCAACTGGTATTTCCCCTGCACACTTTCTCTGTTGTGCATCTATTAAATGTACCTTTTCTGTCTGCCCTTCTCCCCCTCAGGGAACATGTTCCTGGCTAGTCTTTGATTCATCCTTCCCCTCATTTCCAATGAAAAGCATCTACTCAACCTAAAGTAAAATAAACATTATGGGTCAAATCAATCCAAGTGACTTGAATATCAAAGTCGCCCCCCCCACCCAGCAAAAAAAAAAAAAAAAAAATCTCCACGGAGTATCAATTTTGGCTTTCTGCTCTGTTTTCTTTGGGTACTAATCAGAAACACATTACTACTATTGCTCAGTCTTAGAGGGAATATTTTCATCATGTTTTTTTCTCTACATCTTTCATCACTGATTTTTTTTTAACATGAGAAAATTTGGCTTATCTTTTATTCCTTCCAAATAGAGACTTATTTGTGCTATGATATATGACATTGAATAATTAAAATTATCTGGCAGGGCTGTGAGGCCATCGTGTCCCATTCCCAGTTGCCTGCCCCTGTTCCCTACAGCTGGCCTCCCCTCCCCAGTCTGTCAGCATTGAGGTACAGACACAGATCTCCCCAAGTAGCCACACAATCTGAATTTACCCTTTGCCCAGCAGTTCCTCCTGCCCCACTGGGATTGTTGCACTGGTGTGTGTTCACCTAACAGCTGCTCCACATAGAAGGAAAGCTGTCAGTGTGCAGAGCAGGGGCTGCTCAAGTAAGCCAGAGAGGGACGCATCCTGCCCCCGGTTTGAGGTGACTTGTCCCAAGGTTCATCTTTGTTTCTCCATGAAACTGTTAGACATCCCCATGAAATCAGAAGTCCTTGGACTTCTAGGAATGAAGAGGTAACATCAACTACCACTTGAGTACTTTTTATGAACCAAGGTCTTCCTAAACAGTTTATGTCGATTAATTCAATCAATCCTCCCAACAGCTCTATAGAGTAGGTGGTATTATTACCCCCCATTTTACAGGTGAAGAAACTGAGGCTCAGAGACATTACGTAACCTGTCCAAGGTCACACAGTAGTAAGCTGAGGCTCTGGGAGACTTAGCAACTAGCCCACCAGTTGAATCTCTGAGATGTCCCTCACCCAAGTTCCCTCCCCAGGCCCTGCTCTGGAGAAACTGGTCATTGTGTGCTTCTCCTATTCCCTCCACACATTCCATCCTATCATCTGTACCTCTTTACTGTTCTTATCTATTTGTACTGTGTCTCTTTCTTCTGGTCCTCTAGGTTGGGGACCTGTTGTACTGACCTGTAGATTCCCAGGACCTAGCATATCCTTGGCACTTAATCCCACTGCAAGTGGTTTTCTTCCCTTATTTTAATTCTGATCATTTGGTAGCAACTACCAGTAGAGCTGTGTTGAGGATGCTTCTGAGCAAGTGTGCAGTCGTTGGGGAGGGAGTGATAAGCCATGGCTTATCTTGGGAGGGAGTGTAGCAGACCTCTGCAACTCATTCACTATCTCTCATTCCAGGGGTCCTCTCAGGGTCCAGAACAGTGCACACTCTGTTTGGTCATTTGTGACTATTCTGAGCATTTTGAGCAGTTTTGAGTTGTCTATTCCAGTGCCCTATAGAGTCAAGAATGTTTCACCCATAAACCCCAGCACTTTCAGAATTACTGCTGGACTGTGATTCTAACCACATTGTCTGAAAAAAAAAAAAATCACCATTCCTAACGTCCTTTTGATTACAATACTCGGGAATATCGGTCTTTGGAAATCTAGCCAAACCATAGCAAATCAGAAAAAGACCAAAGCTATGGACAGAGATTTGAGAATTTTTGTGCATGGGTGGGTTTAGACAGCAGGGTAAGAGATGAGTACAGAAAAAGGCAGATCCTTGGGGCAAATGTCAGGCACACAGGTTGGAGGAGATTCTGGGAGGAAAGGGGAAGCCGAGGGGTTCAGGGAGTTTGAAGACCAGAGTTCACCCAGTCCAAATGCTGTGAAGAATGGTACCAGGCCCCTGGAATGGAAAGATCTGTAAGAAGCAGCCCCACAGCACACCAAGCAAGAAGTAGTGTGAGCATTGTCTGTAAAGAATTTACAAATAACACAACAAATAAAAGTTTATTGCCTTTTAGGGGAACCTGGGTGGCTCAGTCAGTTAAACGTCTGACTCTTGTTTGCGGCTCAGGTCATGATCTCAGGGTCCTGAGATCGAGCCCCTCGACAGGCTCCATGCTGGGCATGGAGCCTGCTTAATATTCTATTTCTCCCTCTCCCTCTGCACCCCCACCACCCTGTTCATGTGCTCTCTCTCTCAAAAACCAAACAAACAAACAAAAAACCCCACAAAATATCGCCTTTTATTATCACCATGTGCTAGGAATTCTAAATAATGCCAGTGATGAAATACTCTTCCCTCAAAAAATCTCTTGTTGATCAAAGCTGTAATCAGTTACTGCAGTTACAGTTGAGTTTTGGTAATAAACATGTAAGATTCATATTAGCAGAATTCAACTTCCTATCTTTTTTTTTTTTTTTTTAAAGATTTTGTTTATTTATTTGACAGAGATAGAGACAGCCAGCGAGAGAGGGAACACAGGCAGGGGGAGTGGGAGAGGAAGAAACAGGCTCCTAGCAGAGGAGCCTGATGTGGGGCTCGATCCCATAACGCTGGGATCACGCCCTGAGCCAAAGGCAGATGCTTAACCACTGTGCCACCCAGGCGCCCCTCAACTTCCTATCTTTAATGGATGTCTTTGTATTGCACATGGGAGATAATTCAGAGAATTCCCAATTATATAATTGCTACCTGTTTTCTTTTCTAATGTAGGTTTGTTACATTATTTGAGTGTGCTTCAGCTCAGTGTGTCTCCAAACCCTTGATACCACATATTCCTGGGTTGAAACAGGAGATATAAAATTAAAAATGATAATACGCGGATTGTAAAAATGAAGAAATACAATTTGAGTTATTTCAACGCTGCCATTCTCTGTAAACACATGGAATTATTTGTATTTAAAATTATGTGACAGGAGAGGCCCTTGGGGGGCTCAGTTGGTTAAGCGACCTACTCTTGATTTCGGCTCAGATCATGATCTCATGGGGTCGACTCCTGGGATCAAGCCCAGTGTCAGGCTCTGTGCTCAGCAGGGAGACTGTTTGAAGAATCTCTCCCTTCTCTCTCTGCCCCTCCTCCCGCTCACATATTGCTCTCTCTCTCTCTCTCTCTCCCACCCCCAAATAAATAAATACATCTTTAAAATTATTTGACTGGAGAACCATTTAAAGGTTGCTAGAATTGATCTCAAATAAGCAAAGACGTGGACATTATTGTAATTTCTGTAGTTTATTGTAAAGTGGGACTTTTCTGAGTGTCTGCCAAACTTGTAATTCAGAATTTTTCTCTATATATGTTTCATGCAAAAGAAACTTTTCAAAATTAAGATTTTTTTAAGGTGTTCTGCAATCCGCCATAAGAGACGATAGATTGACAAATCTGATTATCCATCCAAGCAACAAGAATTTGTGAGCAGAGCTACTCTGATAAAATCATTGGCAAAGGTGCAAGAGTCAAGGAAACAAATTGTAATACTGACATTCATTTCTGTGGTAGATCAATTAGTAGGTACGAGACTTCCCTTTTGCTCAAAAAATACAGGAATGTAATTAAAACGCATTGGTCCAGTTACCTTTTGGTGCATCGTAATACTAGATTTTTTCTATTTTTTACTGGCATGAACACATATAATACTCTATTCTACATAAAACACAGTAACAGAAACTTTTTGCTCTCTGCATTTCTTTTCTGGCCGCGATGATTGATTTTGTTTCGTGATTATGACTGGAAATAGTGCAGTCATACTGAGAAGGAAGAGGTTTCGCTCAGGGTGGTCTCCTTGGGGTGTCAGAGCCGCATCCACCCCGGAGGCTTCTGCAGCCCCGCCGGGAGGGACCCAGCACAAGCAGATAAGGTTCAGGAAAGGGTGCGGGTGATATGCAAAAGAGCGTGTGCAGGTAGGATTGGGGGCGCAAGGTGTCCAGTTCTGCTGGGGGGAGAGTTGGGTGGGGAGTTTTCAGGAAGACCTGGGTAGAGGGGCTGTTATCTAGCTGCGGGAGTTGGGGCAAGTGCCAGGGCCATGCTTCCTGTCAAGTGCTGAAGTGCAGAAGGCTGAAGGGACCTGTGGTAAAGGATGCACTTTCCTCCACTTACAAAGCCCTGAGCCTTGAGCAGGTTATGTAATGTCTCCGCGCCCGCCTGTAAAAAAGAAAAACAAGAGTGAAAACAGGACTGCCGGGAGAATTCGAGAACAGGGCTTAGAACACAAAGAGCGTGCTTGAATAACAGTGGGGAGGAACTCTGGGAGGGATGGCAGCAACCGTCAGCCTGTAAAGGTAAAGGAATGAGTGGCCGGCAGCAGAGATTCAGGTCCCAGGAGATCCAGCCGCACTTCTAGAAGTGAGGCCCTGAATGGCTCGAAATGCTACCGAAGATGGCGATGGAGGGAAGGGAATAGACCTTGTGGATCCTGTCATGTCTTCATCCAGCTATTCTAGGTGGTCTCCCGCCTGCCCCATCCATCTCTATCAACCCGTGTTTTATTTTCTGCATAGCGCTTGACCAAACTTCTTGACGTGGTCTTGTTTGTTTCTTTGTTTACCGTCCTCCCTTTCCACCTTAGAATGTAAATTTGCAGGGAACAGCATTTTGACTGTCTTATCCACCTCTGTGTCTGCAAAGCCTGGAATTATCCCTGGCCACCACTCAAATACCTGTTAAATGAATTACTTGTTGAATTGGTGTCCTATCCCCTCATTACCACCTAAAGGAAGGGGTGATTTGAGCTTATTTGCCAGCAGAGAGAAAGAATCCAGACGTGGGGGAAACCTTGACGAACCGGAGAGAAGGAATTATTAGGAGCCGCAGATAAAAAGCACAGGTGGAGGATGAGAGAGGAGAGGATAGAGAATATTTCTTGCCCTGAGTATCGGATTTCATCTAGAGCTGACTAATATCCCTCTAGCTTTCATTCTCAGACAGCTGGGCTCTGATACTTGTGTGATTAGGCACTTGCTATAATTAATCATCTTTATAAAATAGCTCAGAGGGTTCTACCCAGCAAGTAGCCGTCCTGCCTCGTTAAGGTCCTCCACAGCCTTTCATTTATGTGTTGGTTTGCTCCCTAAAATAAGCTGACTTTTCTTACTCTTAGCAACTCTAAGATGAAGGAGTGGTTTGCATGAATCTTGTTTAGATAGTTCCATGTGCGCATGGAAAGAAGTGAGCATCTGAGTCTCCGGAAAGTGTTTAACAGAAAGGAAAATGTCCACCTGTGGGTAGGAAGTTACAGCTAAGGAAGGACTAGCAGAAAAGGGAGATTTCCCTGACTTCTCAGCTTTAACACCAGTAAATATATACCCCAAAGTATAGCATTATGCTGCATGTGAAGGCCACATAGTTCACCCTGTATTTTAATGAATGCATAGAGACGATACCTTTCCTTTGACATTTATCTTTAATATAGTTATTTATCTTTGGAAAGGAGTCTTAATGGAACACTTGGCAAAGATAAAAATCATTCCATGACCGTTGATGCAGAAATGCATAAAATTCTGGGATCTGCAGCAAACTGCGTGATAAACATTAAACCAAAACTACAGAAGTGATCAAAAGATATTTTTCTAGACTTTGGCAGTGGTAAATAATATAAGTTGAATTTGTTTTTCCGTGTAATTACTATTGGTGAAATCAGACGATTTGATAAACAATAACAATGTCATGAGTGTTTCTTTGAGAAGTTAGAAAAGAAGACATCTGAGTAAAATAAAAAAAATTCCCAATCCCAGTAGGAGTATCACTGAGCCAGGGGATCCAGTCTCCATTTGCCTTTTTCATCGTAATGTTACATTTGTTATTTTTTTTAAAGATTTTATTTATTTATTTGACAGAGAGAGAGACAGCCAGCGAGAGAGGGAACACAAGCAGGGGGAGGGGCAGAGGAAGAAGCAGGCTCCCAGCGGAGGAGCCTGATGTGGGGCTAGATCCTAGAACGCCAGGATCACTCCCTGAGCCGAAGGCAGACGCTTAACGACTGAGCCACCCAGGCGCCCCACATTTGTTACATTTTTTAAAACTGTCATAACTATATGTATGAAACACAACAACATAAAATTTTCAGTTTCTGCCTTTCTTTATTCCCAACGAATATTTGATTAATTAATTTTTGAATTACTGCTGTATCTCCTCAATCCCGTCTAATGAGCTCCTTTGTCAGCAGTGAGAATCTGGAGATGGGGAAGAGCTTGACCATATTAAAAAGCAAGAATCATTGGAAGCCTTCATTGCCGATGTTTGCCCTTATTCATTCAACCAACGTTGATCAAGCTTCTTTCTCATGGTAGGCATTTTTAGAGACCCTGGGGATGGATGGGTAAATGTGCTGAAGACTCTGCCCTCCTGCATAAGCTCGTGTAGACAGAAGGGAGATAAAAAAGACAGGAAAGCTGAGGACAGAGCAGTGGAGCACATTGAGAACCTGACAGAGCAGTAAAAACAAGGCGAAGAGACTAAGAAGCACCTTGTAGGGCAGAAGGGAAACAAGAAGAGCTTGGAATCATGAGAGCTTTCAAGATCCTGGCTTTGAGAAGGAGGGCATGGTCACTGGGGGCAACTGCTATTGCAAGAGACCAAATACAGTGAAGGCAAAGCACTGGCCACTGGATTTGGAAAGATTCCAGTAGGCTAAGAGGTTGAAAAGAGCAAATCAGTGGAGTTGTTGGGGACAAAAGCCATCTAAAGAGAATAAAGAGAGAAATGGGAGGTCCCAATGCAGAAGCATTAGGTTTCAACAACTTTGATTATAAAGGGAATTTTGTAAATGAAGTTTGTCTGGAAACTAGATGAGTTCACGTCAGAAGACAGTAAGTCACAAGGACAGTGGTAAGACGGGAGACCCAGAGCCCCTCAGCTCACCTTCACCTCTTCGTGGTCATGCAGAAATTGAAGCCTGATGTGTCAGATTTCCAATTTTTAAAGAAAATCTAGAAGGCCGTAGAGTTTTTAATCTCCCAATTGTACATGTTGACTCAATTTATTTTAAAAATTCATGTGACAATCAAATCACATCTGTGGGCCAGATGGTTGAACAAATGAAAAGCCCTGGTCTAGTGATTTGAGCTGCCGGGGAAGTTGGATGCCTGTCTTCTGCTCTCACTTAGACTTCTCTTCTCTTTCTGAGTAATACCCACCTCACATACTTACTTTTCTGTATTCTGCTCTCAAGTGGAAAAAATGTTAACCACTCGATGCTTGTCTAAGTCATACTGAATAACTGCTTTTACCTTTTCTCAATTGAATTGATGAGTTGTTTTGATTTGTTTGATTAAATGTTTGTTAAACCAACAGTAAACAAGCAGAAAACTTTTAAAAAGCAATAGCATTTACCTTTTTTCTCTTTCACAGTAAGAACACTCAAGATCTATTCTCTTAGCAAATTTCAAGTACACAATACAGTTTTGTCAACTATAGTCACATTGCTGTACACCAGTTCTCCAGAGCTTATTCATCTCACAAAGCTGAAAATTTGTACATCTTGACCAACGTCTCCCCATTTCCCCCTTCCCCAGCTCCTGGCAACCACTATTCTACTCCTTGTTTCTATGAGTTTGACTGTTTTGGATTCCACGTACAAGTGAGATCATACAGTATTTATCCTTCTATGACTGGCTTATTTCACTTAGCATAATGCTCTCAAGGTTCATTCATCCATGTTGTCACAAATGGCAGGACTTCCTTCATTTTTAAAGCTGAAAAATATTTCATTGTGTGTGTATCTTACATTTTCTTTACCCATTCATCTGTAGATGAACATTGAGTTTTTCCCCTGGCTTGGCTCTTATGACTATCAGTGAATATTTCACAGTGTATATGTATATTGGGTCATCAGGTTGTACACCTTAAATACATTTAATTTTTTATTATCAATTATACCTCAATAAAGCTGGGGGAAAAAAGAATGGTGGGAAATTACCCGTAGATTACATACACCCTCCATGTGGGTGAGGGGACAGAACGAACTGTGTCTGGGCAGCTGCTGGGCATTCCAACAAATGGAAGATGCTCTACTCCTATATTACATACGCTGCACCATTCTCCAATGGTAAATAAATATAGCATTATTTAAAACAAAAAGCAGTAACGTTTTCAATAGCAGTAAAGATAACATCAAATATAGAGAGTGTAGAAAGGTAACAAAATCAAGCAAAACCTCTACACAAAAAAAACTTGCAAAACATTATTAGCAGAAAGCAGTAATGATGTTAAATAAATGGAAAGATATTCCATGTTCCATGATTGGAGTTTTCAATATATGAATGATGTCATTTCTTTCCCAATGGATCTTTTCATTCAGTCACTGGCCTTGCAGTAGGCAGTCCCAACCAAAATTCCAGAAAGCTTTTCAGATCCTAAAATTTAAATGGCAATGAAAAAGGCAAAGAACACCAAAGTAACACTAAAGAAGAACAAAGTTGGATTTCAAGATTCATTGTAAAGCTACAATAAATAAAACTGTGGTGTTGGCATTAGTATAGACAAGTAGTGGAACAGAACAGAGAATACAGGAATAGATCCATGGATATGTAATCACTTGAATTATGACAAGTGGCTTTTTCTTCGTGCTAGGACAGTTAGAAATTGAATTTTTATCAACCATACACAAAAATCAATCCAGTTATATTTTCAACTTAAGTATGAGAGGCAAAACAATAAAATACCTGTAAGAAAACATTGGAGAATATCTTCACAATCTTGAAGTAGCCAAATATTTTTTTTAAAGATTTATTTATTTTTGAGAGAGAAAGAAATGTGTGCAGTGGCGAGGGGCAGAGGGAGAGAGAATCACAAGCAGACTCCCTGATGAGCATGGAGCCCAGAAGTGGTACTTGGTCTCAAGACCCAGAGATCATGGCTTGAGCTGAAATCAAGAGTCTGATGCTCAACTGACTGAGCCACCCAGGTGCTCCTGAGGTAGCCAAAGATTTTATTTTAAGACTTTATTTATTTGAGAGAGAGGAAGAACACAAGCAAGCACCAGCAGGGGGAGGAGCAGAGGGAGAGGGACAAGAAGACTCCCCACTGAGCGCAGAGTCCGACTCAGAGCTTGATCCCAGGACCGTGAGATAATGACCTGAGGCAAAACCAAGAGTCTGACTCTCAACTAACTGAGCCACCCAGGCACCTCCAGATTTTTAAACAAGGCACAAAACATTAAAGTACCATAAAAGAAAAGATGGATTAATTGGATCACATTAAAATGAGAAGTTATATGCATCAAAAACTATCTTTAGGAGAGTAAAAAGGCAGGCCACAGAGTGGGAGAATATATTTGCATTGCATATACTATTTGAACAAAGCAGCCATATCTAAAATATGGAAGTCCTGCAAAGGGAAAAAGGACCAATAACCTGATAAAAGAAAAAAATGGGCAAAGGATTTAAAGGGCACTTCACAAAAGAAGATATTTGTATTACCAAAAAACACTTGAACAGGTGATCAACAATATTAGTCATCAGAGAAATGCAAGCTAAAGCCACAGTGAGATACATTACAGACCCACCAGAAGGGCTACCATTTAAAAGACTGATAATTTCAAGTTGCTGGCAAGTATGAGGAGCTACTGAAGCTCATACTGCTGAGAGGAATGTAAACTGGTATAACCACTTGCAAAACATCGGTAGTTCCTACTAACGTCGAACGATACATTGGGATTTTACTCACAACCCACCAATTCTATTTCTAGGGTATTCCTAATAGAAGTTTGTGCTTGTACACCAAAGGATATAGTCAAGACTATTAATAACAACATTACTTTTAAGAGCTCCCAACCCAAATATCTGTCGACAGAAGAATGAATAAAGTGTGTTGTGTCCATGTAATGCTCTTTAGCAAGATAACAAACAGATTTAAACTACATGCAGGGATATGGATGAATCTCTCAAGCACAACATTGAGCAAAAGAAGCCAGAGGCAAGTGAACACATACTGTATAATTCCATTACATAAAGTCCAAAATCTGGCGAAACTTATCCATGGTAACTAAAGTGAGGGTGACCCTTACCCTTTTAAGGGTAGTGATTGGGAGGGTCTATGAGGATCTTTTGGGGTCATGCTAATACATTCTTTCCTGCTCTTGGTGGTGGTGTTCACATTATGAAAATTCATCATACTGGACACTTACGATCTGTGCACTTTATGTGTTTTCATTCAATAAAAGTTTTCTTGTAGAGACACTTAGTGAGCACCTGTGGTGAACCAGCCATGATAAAACTCTAGGGAGCATGGCAGTAAACAAAAGGAACATTGACTTCATGGAACTTAGTCCTATGAGGGATTAAATGAGCTAGCTCTTTTTTTCCATCGTGTAGAAATGACAAACCATTGAAGCTTGGAGATAGATGTACAGAAAATGCAAATTTAGAGGCTATTCCCTCGCTTGGGCATTTGTAAGAAATGGTAGACTTTCACTTTCCCTGAAATTACATTCACTGTCTCTTCCTCACCCGTTCACAAAGGTAGAAGTGTTCTTTGCCCTGTCAGAAGCTCATCCTTCCACCTCTCTTCTATATCTTTCAACATGATTTACATGAATTGTTGTTTTTCGTTTACATGAATGTTTCCCCCACTAGGCTGAATTTTTTGAGAGCAGAGGAGTACTATGACCATCCTTAATCCTCATGCCTAGCAGAGTGCTGGATTTATACTAGATACGCTGTCAATATTAGCTGGATGGATGGCTGAATGGATGCAAACATACAATTTCTACATAGGATACTTAAGATTCTTTCCTTTTACTTCTGATGGATCTTAAAAATACATTCGAACAATCCTTCAGTCATTTCCTGGTATGTCAGCTGATTGAAGACTGAGAAGAAGGGATATCATCTGCTGATATAGAGTGTTCCCTTCTCATAATTTCTAACACTGCCCAATATATGATAGTTATCTCAGTCACTAGGTGACTCCAAGTGACTCCAGCCTGTGTGAACTGATTAGCTACTAGCACCAAGCTACTAAAGATTCTAAAGTCAGTACTTTACAGCCCTCAAAATGTTTTTTCTATAACCATTAGGTGTTCTTTAATACAAGTTCCTCAATGTGAACTTTCATAGCAAAATAAATTTAGGCACGTGACAAAAAAGAGTGAATTAGTGATACGGCACTTAAAAATAACATCGTATGGGGGTGCCTGGGTGGCACAGTGGGCTAAGTGTCCAGCTCTTGGTTTTGGCTCAGGTTGTGATCTCAGGGTTGTGAGATTGAGCCCTGCATCAGACTCCCATGCTCAGCACAGAGTCTGCTTGAGATTCTCTCTCTCTCCCTCTGTTCCTCCTACACAAGCGCTCTCTCGCTCTCTCTCTCTCAAATAAATAAATAAATCTTAAAAAAAATAACATCATCTATAACCTAGCAAACCAGTCCCCCAAGCTTACAAAAGCATCTAATAATCTTGTTTGGGATACTTTGTGAAGTATCTCCCCACGATAACTTTCCATACCCTTGGCCTGAATGGGCCCTCAAAAGTCACCTGCTCCCATGGGAGCCCATCCCACCAGTCACTGTTGACTGGACAAGGGCTGGACACTGGGCACAAGCAGAGCCTGAGAGTTTGAAATTAGGATCAAGGGAAAGAGACTTAGTCTTTCCACTTGACTAGTATTGTACTGTTTAATTTTGAGAGCCATGAGGCACCAAGTTGTGCCATGATGACTGGGAGCAGCAGAGTAAGACTGAGACTTGTGGAGAGAAGCAGAGGAAAGAGACGGGGAAAGGCTATGGCCTGAGTTCTCAATGGTTTGCCATTTCCAGGTATTTCTGAGGCCAGGCTATGTGCTTCTTGCCACCAGGTTCTGTAAGGTAAGATTCTTTCATAAAAATATTCCTTTATGTGTAGCTTGAGTTGGTTTTTGTAACTTAAACTAGGATGTCCTAAGTCATATTTTTTCATTCTGTTGTTTTGTAAGGGGGCATGAATGGCTTCTAAATCTTCTGTTAGGCTTCGCTAGGTTTGATTTATTTATAAGGCTAATCCATGATCATGGCAAAAGCATATGAAGTGAGAGGTAAAAATCTCCCCTCATCCTTAGTCCCTAAATAACTATCCTTAACAGAACCTTATATATCTCCTAAGAAAATTTTTATGAATATACAGGCAGATGTATTTATAGCCTATTTTACATAAGTGGAATCATTTTATAAATGTCCTGCAGCTTGTTTTTTTAATATGGATATGTTCCAGTGTGAGAAAATATAGATCTGTTTTATTTATAAAGGCTGTTTGGTATTCCATTGTATGGAAATGCTGTCATTTATTTAATATATTCCCTAGGATTTAGGTTTTGTGGGGTTTTTTTAGTCTTTAGCATTACGATCCATGCTACAGTGTCTGGCCCATATATCTCTTGAGTATTTTCATGAGTCTATTTGAAGTATAAATTCCTAAATTATAATTGCTGGGGCCCATGATTTAGGCACTTTTAAGGTCAACGAATACTGTTTAATTGCCCCCCCCAACCATGAGTCTAACTTTGAAGAAAGGGGTATTAGAACCACCTCTAAATGTGGCCAGAAAGGGCGTGGTGTGGTGACTCAGAAGAGGCATGGAAACATTCAAGTGTGAAAGGGAATACGGTTTTGTGTGACAGAAGCCGAAACGGTGTTTGATTCTTCCTCATCTGATAAAACCAAGGCCAGTGAGTTCTTAATGGGCCGTGTTGAGTCACCGTGCTGTAGATTCACATTCACCCACATCCTGCCCGCTAGAGTGAGACGTGACAATGAAAGCTCGGTCCTTCTGTGGTTGAGAATTCGTGAACTCAGGAGATGCAGGGAGATGGGAATTCTCCCTGTAACCCTCTGCTCCCTTCCAAAAGTCCTTCTGAATAAAATGGGAAAACAGTAAGGATTTCTCCATCACCTAAAGGTTAATATGGCACTTAGGGGTTTAGAAAGCACTTTTCAGTCTTCAGAAGTCTCTGGGAAAGCTAAAACTACAATACCCATCTTGCAGACAATGAAACTAAAAACCAGAAGTATTTGATGACTCTCCCATTAATAGAACCAGTAAGTTTTAGAGTCTGGATTCAAACCAAGGGCTTCTGGTTACAAAACAGGCTGCCTTTAAGCAGTGCCACTTAGCTGAAATAGCTGATTTTGACCCCCAAAATAAACCATTTATTTGTAGCTAGTACAAGCCCTTTGTTAAGCAATAATTAGCTTTTCAGTTGGGTATTTGGGAGTCATGGAAACACAGCTCCAGGGAATGAGCAAGGGTCTATTAGGGTTTGAATCCTCGAGGTTCCTCTCTCAGGTTCTTGGGTCAAAACCCACCATGTCAGAAAAGAATGAATGCCACTCAGCTGAGAGTGTATTGAACAGGGACTCTTAGGAAAGACATGAGTAAATACTTCTGATAATCAGTCAAGAAGTCCTAAATTAGCAAAGCTTTCTGAGAAACTTTGACATGTTAAGAAACCCTTACAACTATAGAGCTGGTTTTCTGTAACCACTTACTGTTCCTCTGCGCGCGTGCGCGCGCGCACACACACACACACACACACACACACACACACACACACACACAAAAGCTACCAAAGGTCATTCTTACATTTTCTTGTGGTTTGAGTTCTGTTGCCAAATCAGCAGCAGTAAATGTTGGCACACAGGGGCATACCACATTCTGTGTCCGGTTGCCCTGGGTCTCCGTTGGGAAACCCAGTTCCCTCAAGTGACAAGGGCTTTGCCTTGCAATAATGAGTGTTAAAAATAGATGCGTACCAGCAAAAGGAACAGCCATGGGAAGTGGGTTTTGGCATTTCCTTTGGTCATATGTGCATCTGTTACCCGCCAACTGATTTCTAGAATGTGATTACGGATAGCTTACAGTAATAATTTTTACACCAAATACCTAATTAATAAAAATATATGACTTTTCAGAAGTAAGAAAGCAAATTATCCTGAAGAATTGAAGAATCTATCAGGATGATTCAGACCCTAAAATAAATCAGCATAAATTCTAGGCCTAAATATTCAAGGAGTTCACCTCCCTTCCTCCCACCCTTCTTAATCTACATGCTTTCCATTGGTGATCTCATTCAGAACCACGATATGCTGGTGGCTGCACAGCTCCATCCCCAGGCCTAGACCTTTCCACTGAGCTCGAACCTTGTGTAGCCACCTGCCCTCCACATCTCCAGTAACTGTGGAATAAGTGTCTCAGACTTCCCCACAAATCCTCTTTCTTTCCTCATTTTCCACAAGAGAGTAAATGACACCATTATTCACCCAGTTGCTCAAGTTCACCCTTGATTCCACTTTTTCCCCCGTTATCCAGTTCATCAGCAGGATGATCTTCATCTTCCCATATCCACGGCTGCTCTTCTAGTCCAGGCCTCCTCCATTTCCCACCTGGACTGCTAAAATGTGCCTGCTGTTGCTCCTGACCCCTGACAGCCTATTCTCCCTACTAAAACCCACTCGTGTCTTCCCATCACACTTAGAGTAAAGTACAAATGCCTTATCAAGACCTATAATACTATACAGGGTCTAGCTCCTGCCTACCTGTTGGCCTCCTCCTTACCTCATCGCACTCCATGGAGGCTCATAGGCTCCTGTGGCCTTGTTTCTGTTCCTCAAACATACCACGCTTGTCTCCTAGGGCATTTGCTGCTTCTCCTTCCTGGAATGTTCTTCACCCGGATCTCTACTGTCTGGTTCCCTTTGTCATTCAGGTCTCAGTACAACCACCACTTCCTCAGGCCTTCCCTGAGCACACAAATCTGTATGACTCCTTCCACCTCTTCATCCTTATCACATCTCTAACGTCGCCATGTTCTGTTTTCTACATGGTTCTCATCAGTACCTGAAATTAACTTTTCTTTTTAAGTTTTGGTCTCCTCTGTTAGAAGGTGGATTCTTTGAGGATCAGGGACTTTGTCTAACCCCTCCCTGATTTCCCCAAAGCTGGCCAAATCGAATGAACCCTTGACTGACTTTGGAGACATGGACAAAGTCTGACAGAGTCAGAATAAGGCTGAGTAACTCTAAATGACAAGTGTCATTATGTATCCAATCTCTGCCTCCTCTAAGAATTTCTTCTGGTTATGGAAATAAAGATTCTAGCCAGGGTGACATGAAAAAATGAGGCAGTTTTGTCACAAACTTAATCTAACTTACAGTTTCATGTTTCCAGACGCGTAAAGAACAGAAAGCTGGTGACAGATTCATGTTTTCATTTATTTTGCAAGTATTTATTGAGAGCCTATTATATGCAGAGACTGGGGTAGGTAGTAAGAATTCAGTGGTGAATGAGACAGTAGTCTCTGCTTGTATGGAACTCATAGTCAGGTGGAGGGGACATGATTCACAATTAGCTACAGAAATCAATGTTCAATTATTTTGTGATGGGAACAAGGAGGAAAAAACAGGATGCCATGACAGGGAGACCTGTGTACTCTGGAGATTCAGAGAAGGACTCCCTGGGGAACTGCCATGCTGGGGCAGCTTTGGCAAACTGGCAGAACAGCATCCACCAGGCCAATCCTTGTTCCTCTGTCATTTCCCTTCTCCTTCCTTCTGTTGCCATTCTCTTCGCTAGAAAGAAGGGCATCTTCTCTACACAAGCAGCACAAGGTCGGGTGACCCCACTGCATGTGACAGTTGGTCCTGTGTGACCTGTCTTGGGCGGCGAGGGGAAAAGCAAATGACCCATCTGAGCCAGCTTACCTATGGTATCCTCACCCTTGTCCTTGCACATCCTCCCTGAAAATCAGCATATAGCCAAGAACTTATCCAGTCAGTAACAATACCTCCATAACTAACTAGTACTACTACCTCATCATCTTCCTCATTGATTAGCATTTACTTAGAGCTTCCTGTGTACCAGCTAACGTCCTAAGCATATACGTTCCTGATCTCTTTCCATCTTCACCACTATTGTGGTAGCTACAGCCATTCATGTCCCTTTTCAGAAGAGAAAACCAATATACCAGTAATTTAAGCAGCTTGCCCAGGGTCACACAAGAAAGTGACCAACCCAGAGTTTAACCCACTTCAAAATCATGCTTAGCCCCCACTTTTAAGCCATTTGTCTCCAGTAGAAATCAAACCCTGGAAGCTTCTCTAGAGCAATCTGATTTACTCAAGAAGTTGAAAGAGATACATCTGGGGTCCTACCATCCCTGAGATAATTTGGAATGGAAGGAGAAGGCTCATTTATATTCAAGGCTTTGTGTCACTTGATTTTACAGGATGTGAGCCTTTCAGAGTAAACTGTTTACTAGTTACATTTTGTACTTTCAAAGGCACATTGTGCTTTGAAGATAAGACCTTATTTATTCTCAGAAAATTTATTTGAGTCAGAAACCATTGTCACCACTTTGCAGATAAAGCAACTGAGGCAGAGGAATGACAAACCAATATGGGCCGAATCTCCTAAGTTGTTTCAGAAGCCGGTGACAAACTGCAGGTCCAATCTTTGTGCCCAAGGCCAGTCACCCAACATCTCTGAGCTTCAGCTTCCTTATTCACAACATGAGGGACCTAGGCAGGGGCTTCTCTGAGAATTTCACTCTTCACCAAATTTACAGTACCCAGTACTGCGTGTTGTGGTCCCCAGTTAGCCCTGCCTGCCCAGTGAGGGTGCTTTTTTCTTTGGGTGCCAGTTTGCCAAAATGCTGGTGAGGAACCGCTCTCCCTTGAGCGCCCAAGGGCAGCTCCCCAGCCAGGGGCTTTCAGGCCCTGTGGATCAGTACCCTACCCTGCTGCATTCAAAGGGAGAGGTATGGTTTCCCAAAGGAACATGAGGTGTCATTAAGCAAAACCCACCTACATCTGCCACCAGGGATAGTCTTCAAAGTGCTGGAGAACTTCAGCTTTCTCCAAACCTGGATGCAAGGAGCCCCAGACGTGGGTTCAGTGAGGCGAGTGATACCTTTAAACAGGAAGGCAGGAAGGGCATCACAGGGGAACAAAGGATTGATACAGAGCTGAGCATCTTGTTTTGAGGTTCACAGTAAGGCTCTGAGGAGCGGAAGCAGACCATCTGGCTCTTCTTCCAAATTTTCTTCTATCTCTTCTCCATTTTTGCTCCAAAGTCTGCACCAGGTGGCTATGTTCTTCTACTGTAAAAGGAAGGTTTATTTTCAGTTTTGGTTTTGAACGTCCCAAACAAAGTGATTTATAAGGAAGATCCCTACTGTCTCATCCTTCATTAAGGAATGAAGAAAGGAAAAATCTGGGTCAATTTAAGGCCATTTAGGTGAGAGGAAACAAATGTGACCCCAAGCCAGAAAACCGCTGGTGAGATAACGGAAGAGAACAGCAGTGGCTAGTACTCTAGACCAGACATTGCAAAGGTGTCCAGAGAGCTGGTTTGGGCCCTCGGATGTGTGTTATTCAGCCAGCACGATGAGTCTTTTTAATTAAGGTAATTGCCAACATTTAAAAGTTAAATATTTCATACAAAAAGATTTTGCATGGGGACGTGAGGCTAAAATGGAGGGGCGTGTATTCCCTCTGAGCCGTCACCATCCTCCCTCCTCCACATCCCGTCACGCCCGCTCTCCATTAAGGTTAGCTGCTAGGCCCCCAGAGCCGGCTGTATTTTGCAGCCTCTGCCCTAGATAGTTCTTCTACAACACCGACAGTCAGTGCAGGCATCTCTCTGGACTTTCGTGCTCACTCTGGAAACTGAGCTGCTCCTCAGAACATTGTTAGAACCTGCGTTGTTTATCTCGTTGTGCTTTGTCAGCCCTCACTCTGAGGAAGAGGACCTAAATCGATACCCAGTCTAGTAGGAGAAAACAAGATCCATTATACGTGGGGTTTACATCTCTCTTAGGCCACTGCTGCCAGACCCAGGGGTTCAATGCGAACTCTTAAAGGAAAGTGAGTCAGGGAGTATGGGATGGAATGAGATCTGCCAGGCAGGGAACACGGCCAGCTTCTAGAAAATGCCAAAGCCTGGATGGGGCAAGGTGGAAGAAGGGATGTACCGGCTAAAACCATGAGCCCCACAGAGAAACTACAGAATAATACAGAAAAGTAACAAGAAAGGTATCCGAAATATTTCTGGTCAAGTGACCATTTACCAGTTCTATTTATTGGCAAATTTAAGTCATTTTAGAATGTTAATAAATTTTAGATTACAGAATTGTTTTCAATAAATAAATCTATTCATTCAACAAGCATTTATTGAATCCCTACTGTGTGTCAGACACTGTCCTAGGGTTTAGAAAGGCTGAGCATGGAGATGAGCAAAGTTTAGTTTTAACTTGTTATTTTTATTTGTTTAGTTCATCAGTATGAATTTTGGCCTGAGTTTTCCCTACATCTCTGTAATATGTGACAGTAAAATCCTAGAGTAGTAATTTCAGGATTTGAGTCAGAGTAGCCTTTGACATGGGTAACAGATTCACCTCATGGCGTGGTGGGGAATTGCCCACTCAGTAAAAAGCTTTTAACACCACCTTGCATACATATATTTGTCTATAAGTTACATAATATAATATAGTATATAACATATTATATATTACATGTAATTTTGCATGTAACGTATATCGTATATACTAATATATAGTAATATGTATATTTTGCACTTGTGCACTTTCTGGGGTATATCACCCCATGGTGGAGAAGCCTGGACTAAGCAACCCACTCCTAAAAATTTTGTGGGACTGTATGACCAGCATATCAAATGTTCACATCCACAGGAACTTGGATGGTCTTCACTGATCCTATAAGTGGATGAAAGATTGTCAGCTCAACACCTTCCCAAGGCTGAGAAGGTCCCAAGTGATCCTCTAACACACTTTACTCACAGAGCACAGACGGATCTTCCCAAAAAGTAAGCCTGTTTGTGGAACTCCACTGCTTGCAGTCCTTTGGCAGCTGTCCTTGCGTTTCAGTCACAAAGCACAGAACACCAGAAGGGTCCTTCAAGCCCCTGACTCTGCGGCAGCACCACCTCACCCACCCCATGGCCTCCCCCAGGAGCTCCTCTGCCCTGAGGGCCCTTCGCCCACATTGCACCTTGCACGTCACTTTCTAGGGTCCTGTCCCCAACCTTCTCATTCTCAGTCCAGGCACCCATTAATATTCTCTCATCATATTTCAGATATTTCCTTTACAGCAGTTAGAATAATTGAGAATCACAAATACATTTGTATGTTTCTGTTTAACGCCTATCTCCCCAGTAGACTGTAAGCTCTTCAAAGAGGAAGTACTTGGGGCGTTTGTAGCTGCTGGGTGGGCCGGCTGGGTGGATGGCATTTAGCATACGCTCAGTAAAGATTTATTAGAGGAAAAAAGGAAAGGAAAGAAGGATGCAATTGATTCCTTTATAAATAGACAAGCATGTACCTATATATTTTCAGAGTACTGAGAAAGAACAAGAAAGTTCCTGATAGATTCTGGCAAAAATGTTGGTGAGTTTTCCTAATAACACCCACCAGTGAGACCAACCAGTAAATGTGTCTATAATTACAGGAAAAGAAAAAAAAATGTCAAGGAAGGTAGGCCAGCATTGACTTTTTTTAAGTCATCAAAAAAAGTAATCTAGGCGTTCTTATGTTCTTGGCTCATGATAGACACTAAAAAAAAGTTGTCAGAAGACTGAATGAATGAACAAATGATTAAACAAGATGTAAGAGGCCAGAAAATAGGAAATACTACAAAAATATAAATAATATTCAATGATGATAAACCAGCTACATGAAAATAGTAGGGAAATAGATGTTACGAAAATAGTAACACATTAGAAATATAATAGTAGTAAATATTTATGTAATGGTTACTTCATACCAGGCCCCACTTCAGAGACTTCACATATATTAACTCATTTCATTCTCACACCCATCCTTAGAAGATAGGTTCTATTATTATCCCCATTGTATAGACAGGGAAACTGAGGCACAGTGACTTCGCCTTGCACCTGAAGTCTTGCAGACAGTAGGTGACAGACTGAGAGTCCCTGCCAAGGGCACCTGGCTCCCGTCCTCCAAGGGTCTCAAGTATTGTGTTGATACTACTGTTTTCAACTACATGAAAACATGTACACACACTGTGACATCTGTTGTTTCAAAGGGCAAATTTCTTCTCACCCATGGCCCCTAAGGAGCTTGATTCCAGATTTTTATTTGTATGATATTTAAAAAGGGCTGTTAATCTTTGAGGTTAACATGTGTGTCATGGAAAGGAAAGAATGCCCTGACTTTCTAAGCGGGTGGATGAATGCCACCCAACATTATAAACCTTTATAGAAGGAGATTCATGCACTTAGCAAATTTTTATTTTATATCCACTAAGTTGGAGTTGCTGCTAGGACCTGGGGCTTGACCAGCTATCCAGAAAAGCATCGTTGTTGGCCTCAAGGACTTTATGGTTGGGCAGAGGAGACAGACAGGAAAAGAAGTAAGTCCTCATTGATGAGTGTGGTGAGAGCAGGTAGGGAAGAAAGGTCAAAGGTCGAGGTGCTAGGTGCAGGGAGAAGTGAGCAGCTGGGTCAGGGAGGGCTCTGGAGACTTTGTCCCAGCCCTCAGCATGTGTTCGCCCCGCAGGCCAGAGGAGACACTTCTGCACTCAAATCTAGCCCTTTCCCACCCCGTGAGATTTGTGACCTTGGGCAAGTCAGGGCATCTCTCAGCACCTCCATGTTCAAGTCTGTAAAATAGGGATAGTATGACTACTCACCTCATGAATGTAACGTGAGGATTAAGTGAGACAATAATTGTATAGTGCTAAGGAAGTCTAACTGCTACCATTACTGGAAGTGTAATAGTATTATCTGAAAACTAGAAATCTACATCTAGTAAAATCGGAAAGCTATCAGAGGGAGTATCAATATGAGGGACTACTTTAAACAAAGATGAATTTTCATACCAGATCACTAAGGGGGTTGCTGAAGCCCCTGCCAAATCTACCAAAACTGCTCTCCTGAGAGTGTCCCTGTATCTCTCCATGCTCATCCCGGGTCCAAATTTCCAGAGTCAGAGAGAGAAGAGTCTATTTCAGTTTCTCCCCGACAGTTAATTCAGTGTTGCTGGTGTTCTAGACACTGCACCCTGATATTTCAGAGTTTAATAAAGTTATTTGAGGTTTGTAGGAAAGGTCTTGGATTCCCCTCCACCTTTTGCAGATTTTTCACATATTATTATTCCTAAGTGATAGTGACCATAATTGTAAATTTCAAATTGAAATTTTTAATCTTAGTATTTCTTATTCCTGTAAAACAGAACAAAACCATATTTCTATTTCATCGGACCTCGATAACCTGTTGCCTTGAATTTTATTTTGCACTTGGCAGGCGTCTAGATTTTCAGTATCAGAGAATTGATTGAAGGTTCCTGTTTTCTATATGCAGTAACAAAAGGCCCTCATGAAGGGAAACTCCCTGCAAAGCATCTCCCTTCCTGCTTGTGTGGTGTCCCTGTAAGTCCTTGGGGCTGCCACAGATGGCAGAGATGGCAACATACCCCTGCTAGGAGGTCAGGGGGTGGGGAAGAGCGGAGGGAGTTGATCCCCAGGCCTGAGCAAAGGAAGAGAAATATTTACACCGCTCATAAGTCATGGAGTCAGGTCTGTCCAGCCTGCTCAGGGGGCCTCCTGAACTTTGAAACTTGGACTTGGTCCAGACATGAAATATGGAAAGGCGCTCCTTCTGCAACGCTTGCTTCACCCGCCACCGTTTCGCCTCACTTTCATCTCGGCCGAGATACAAGACAGTTCTTGCAACTGCTCCCTGGGATTGCCCTGCTAACAAAATTGTTGACATGGAAATCAGGAAGATTTCAGAATCAAAGGGCATGTGGCCATGGTAATCAAGAAAATGTCTTTATGTCCACAGGCCTGTGCCCGTATGGTAACAATTCTGTCTGGAGGCTAATTCTCATTCACTTTTTGCGTGGCACGTTCATTAGTGCTCAGTTACCGTCTGCATCGTGTGCAATTAGACCTCCGTGTATACGAAGCCACAGTATTAGTCTTATGAGAGATGGGGAAGAGCAGTCCTTCGTGGGGGTTGCCCAAAACACACACGCACACGTGCACTTGTCAGATTCAAAAATCACTTAAGCTCCTGACATCCTGAGCTCCGCACGTGGCCAGCTGTCTCCTAAGCAGCGGGGCTCATGCCATCACCATCCCAGAGTAAAGGGGCTAGAACCCACAGCAGGCAAAAGATTTTGCCCTGGCAACCACAGCCTCTCCTCCCAAGGTTCCTTCCCCTTTAAGCCAATACTCCCCACAAAAGAAAGATATGTTTATTTGTATTTTTCAGTTAAGTTGACTATTTATCCACATTTCCTGCCAATGAGTCATTTATGCAGTTTACTGAAAAAAAAAAATAGAGAACTGAAGCACTGCAAAATTAAGGATCAAAGACGCAAAACTGACGTAAGCCCCAAATAGGTATGGGTTAAGAATTTAATCAGCAAACCGATCAGTCAGCACACCAGGACAGGACTGCTGGGAAGGATGCATTCTCAATTGTCTTTTTTTTTTTTTTTTTTTTTTTTTTTTACCTGGGGTCAACACAGCCTGCCTCTCTGAAGCACCTTTGTTGGTTTTGCTCATCAGATCCTTGTAAATAAAGTACATGCTGGTATTTGGTTAAGGAACCAAGCCACATTTGCCTGGGGTCCACATGAGGAAAGATCCCGGGCTGACTGCATAAAAGGTGTGCGTGTTTGTCTCTGCAAAAAGAGGCCTGTGTTGAGGGAAGACCAAGGAAAATTGCTCTGTTTACAGTGTGCAAAGGCAGAGAGAGGCACCAGTCCTCACCGTGAGGTGGTTAGCATCTGGGAAAGCAGACATGAGATCCCCGCATACACCCTGAGTGGCTGGGGCTGCATTGCGCGCGCGCGCGCACACACACACACACACACACACACACACACACACACACACACACACACTGATTTGTCATTTTCTACTCCAGGACTCATTTGGCTGCAAAGCTGGATGATGAGTGTTATTTTCGTCTCTTCCTCTGGACACATTTTACCAAACTTAAAAAAAAAATCAGAGAGGCAGATAAGCGTAGCCACACAATAGCTTCACAAAAATATCTGAAGTGATTCAAAACATCATCAGAGAGCTTAGAAATGGATACACACAGCAGGTATGTAGTGAGCATGTGCTAGGCATCACATGCGTTACCTGTGTTAATTCATTCTGAAAACAATCCTTTGAAAGGGTTACCATTGGTATTCCCTTTTCATAGAAGAAGAACCTGAGACATGACTTTGCCATTGTCCACAGCAAGTAAAGGGTGGTCCGTTTTGACTCGAAGTTCAAGTTCTTAGCCACGACTGTGTTATGTCCCTTTGAAGATGAATCAGTTCTGTCTGCATCTCATATTATCAAATCTTCTGTATTTTGAGAAAAATGAAAAAAAACAATTCTCCAAATTAAAAGCCTCTTAAAACCACCCTAAATCCATAATCCAGAAAGCACATCTTTGAATTTATCATCTACATTTTCTTTATAATGAACAAAGAAAACACTTTGACCTTTTCATTCAACTGATTGAAATGCTGACTGTCACCTGTTTCTAACACAACAGGTGAAGTTATGCAACCATTTTCTAGCCCCAGTCCTGTCTCTGCTCTTATGACTGTCCCCCTATAAAACCCGCAGGGCTCTCTGGAGCTCTCACAGTGCACGAAGTACTCAGCCACGGTTAGTAGGTATATTCTCACCTGTCCCAGGTGTTCCACGTGTCTTCACTTCCCTGAACATAGGAGACCCTTCGACTCCATTCTGTCACTGCTTTTATAAAACCTGCTTTCAACTACCCTCTCTGCCCACCTGTTCCTTCAACCTCATTCTTCTCAGATTTGCGTACTTCCATAAGTGTAACACCATGGAACTGCAGTGAAAACTGCACTATTTTCTAAGGTCAGGTAGTGCCTCTGATTTCACCCAGGGTTACAGAAAAAGATCAGCTTTCACAGTCCCTGTGCCCTCTCCCCTCTCTGTGTCTGCTTGAGCATCCCCTGTCCTCCTCCTGTCTGTAGATGATGACTAATTTTGAAAGTGAGGTAGTGGAATGACCCACATTAACCTTTATTTTCTAATGCTCAGCTTAGAATATCTAGAATGGAATCAGTTACATGTGAACTTCCGATCTGCAACCCAATAAGCCTCACTTCTGAAATGTATATCCATCCAAAATCAACCCTCATCAGTCAGCAGAGCATTTTTTAAGCCCTCATGGGTTCTCTCTCTTCCACTGATTAGGCCCTGGTTTGCCCATCTGTAAAAATTAAGGAGTGGGTTAAACCATTTCTGAAGTCACTTCCAGCTCTCAGGTACTTTGATTCTAATCTGGGTTTCCATCTTCCTCCACCAGAGTTTCCTTTCTTCCATCCATCCATCCATCCATTCATTCATTCATTCATGGAAAGAAATGTAACTATGGAATGCCTACTGTGCACTAGATAATGTCCTAGGCAGAGGGAGTAGGTATTTACCAGGATGAATAACATCTCTCGCCATGGGATTTATGACCTTCTCTCTTTCCTCTCCCCCAAATAATAGGAAAGTGTAAAGAAAACCCATGGTAAGGTTGACCCAATAATGTATAATCAAATGAAATCTGAGTTCAAATTGGGTAAGTCACTTAAGTTCTCTGAGCCGTTCTTTACATAGAAAAATAGAGACCAAAATCTATGTTATGGAGTTATTATTTATAAAGAGTAGAGATGTGGGCAGAATGCCTATGACATAGTAAGGGCTCAGTTGTGATAGATGACATTGGTATTACTGGGAGCTGTATGAGCTATTAAGGCACCCCACATGTTTCCCTTGGGCTACTCTCCTTGTTTTTGTTTAACTGATGGGAGTGCTGCCAGACAGGACATATCCTCTAATTTAATCTTTATCAGAACTTCCCTGCCTACCTCCCTTGTTGAAACATGGGATTGCACTATAATGACCCAATGGATTGTATCCTGTACTAGATTTCTATTACTGTTGTAACAAATTACCACAAGTTTAGTGCTTGAAACAACATAAATATAATATCTTGCGGTTTTGGAGGTCAGAAGTTAGAAATGGGTCTCATTGGGCTAAAATCAAGGTGTCAGCAGACCTGCATTCCTTCTGCAGGCGCTGGGGGAAAATCTGTTACCTTGACTTTTCTAGCTTCTGGAGGCCTCCTGATTCCTTAGCTCAGGGCCCCTTCTGCCATCTTCAAAGCTGCTGTACAGCGTCTTCAAATCTCCGACTCCAAGTCCTCTTCTACCTCCCTCCTCCATTCTGAAGGCCCTTGCAGTTACCTTGGGCCCACCTAGATAATCCAAGATTTTATCTCCCTATTCTAACACTAACTGATTAGCAGCCTTAATTCCATCCACATTCCAACCTTAATTCCCCTTTGCCTTGTGATGTAATACATTCCAGACTCTCGAAATCAGATTAGGGACCTCTTCCCAAGGTAACTGTTTGGGCTACTGCAACTCTCCTCAGGTTTCTCTCAGCCATCTCCATCTTTGCCTTTCTGTTATTATTTCCCTAACTTTGCCTCTAGTCTCCACTCTGTAGAAACAACACCAGTAAGGAGGGCCCAGTAGGAGCTTTCTGGGAAAGAAACCCAGGTTTCAGACCATGAGCCAAGGGGCCTGAGCCCTGGGCAGCTCCTGGGTATCACAACCAATATGCCCTCGTGGTATCCTTCCCTACTCAAGACTTCTCATCTCCCACTGCTTCCTGACAAAAGCAGGAACACCTCCTTCATGCTGGCCTGGATGGACCTAGCTCCATAACTGGCTACTCGGACACCTTGTCTGTAGCACTTGTCACATACTGCAGTTGTGATTTTGCGTGGCCAGTATCCTGAAATCCATTGTTAAAGTCTTTGGATTTAAATCTCAGTGCAACAACTTATTGAACTTGGAAATGTTATTTAACCGCCTTGAATTTCTATGTTCCATCTATAAAATGAAGATAATACCTTTCTCAAAGGGCTTCCATGAAGATCAAATGACTTAATGCATAGAAAGACCTAGCTCAGTACCTGGCACATTATTACAAGTTTATTTCATAGAAGCCATATAGCAGGAATCAGCAAACATTTTCCGTAAAAAGCCAAATACTGAATAACTGAGGCTTTGGGGGCCAGATAGTCTCTGTGGAAAATATTTAGCTTCACCATTATAGTGTGAAAGCAGCCATAGACAAAAAGTAAACAAATGGGCATAGCTGTGTTTCAATAAAACTTTATTTACAAAACAAGTAAAGAGCCATATTTGGTCTGCAGACCGGTTTGCTGACCCCTACCAAATAGGCATATATCAGAGGTGCCCAATTAATGGTCACTGGCTTACTATTACCAAAGTGAATTAAACAAATATAAATGTTAAGAGTTCCAAACTCTTCCACACACCGTACCTGGCTTTGAAGTCAGAGAGTCAGAGTCTCTACTCGTGCTTGACTGACCTTTGAGACCTTTTTAATATCACATACTAATGTGTCTGCCTGCGTGATCAGCTAACAGTGACCTCAAATTCTTTGTTCCTCCTCCTATTGAGAGGTAGAATTTAATTCCCCTTGCCTTGAATCTGAGTTGGCCTTAGTGATTTTTTGACCAGTAGATGGTGGCAGAAGTGACATTTTGGGACTTCTGAGGCTAGATCATAAGAAGACCTGAAGCATAAGTCAATATAATTTTAAAAAAAGAGAGAGAGGGAGAAGGGGAAGGAGGAGGAAGTGAAGGAAGGAAGAGGAAGAGGGAGAGGAGGGGGAGGAGAAGAAAAGAAGATGGAGAAGAGGAAGAGGGGGAGAGACAAGGGGACGGGAGGAGGGGGAGGAGGAGAAGGAGAGAAGAGGCTGCAGCAGCTGCTGCTTCTCAGACCTCTTGGAATGCTCAGTCATAACACCTAAGCCTTACACACAGGCCGGTGACATGCCCAGCTGATCTCCCGGCCATGAGCCAGCATCGGGCCAGGATCTGGTCGTTGCCAGTGAAGAAGCCACAGTGATGCTGTGTCGAGATGAACAAACCAGCAAAACCCTTCCCAATTTCCTGACACACAAATTCTGAGCAAGATAAGTGGCCACTTTAAGGCTCTCAGTTTGGGGTGGTTGGTTACATAGCAATAGAAACTCAGCACAACTGGGAATTCATGAGCATAGCAATTTTTTTCATATTTGCTCACTAGTGTTTCCTAATATTCTAGAACAGTGCCTGGCAAAAAGATGTATTCAATAAGTATCAAATCATCCAGTGAATGACGAATCCATTCCACCCGCTTTGCCTAGCCAACTTTCCTGCACATTTCAAGGCTCAGCTTAAATATCGCTTTCTCACTAAAGGCTTCTCTGTCTACCCTCTTCCCATTAGATCAGATTCCTCCATTCTTTGTCTTTTCCTTCATTATGCTAATCCCTATTATAATTCACATAATGATTCTTTTAAGCACATGTGTAATGCCTATCTCCCTTCTAGAACATGAGATCCCTGAGAGCTAAGATGGGGTCTCTCACGTTCTCTGCTCTACCTAGCACCCAGCAACTGCCCAGCATCTGTTAGGCTCATAGTAAATATTGTGGAATAAATGACAGAGGCTGCTACACACAAAAAAGAGATTTTATCTAGAAAGTTCTGTGGATTTGTACAGATCCAGCCCACAGAGTAGAATATATCATCATTGTGCATGAAATACCAAAAAGTTTTGAAATCTCTTGTAGGGGCTTTTCTTCTTGACCTTTTCAATTTTTTTTTCCCCTCAACTGCCTGACCGAGGTTTCTGCTTTCCCCACGCCCTGGGCATCCACACAGCTGCATGCTGAGCCAGACTTATTCAGAGAGACAGCTTCCTGTCACGTGGGGGACTCCGGAATTAGTGTTCTGCCACAGCTGAGCAGTCGCAAGGGCCCCAGCCCACCTCTGCTCAGCCTCAGGTTGATCCCGAGCTCCAAACTCTCCAATACCACTGCCTCTGTAGGTTCAGCCCCGGCTGCCAGACTGCCCTCTTCCCAGGGGGAAGGAGACAGTCTGCTTCTTCACAGGCACCTCCAGGAATGGGGTGATGAAGAGGGAGGCTGACAGGAGACCGTTACAGGGCTCCCCGTGTGCGAACCCGGGCGAGAGGCCTAGAGTGCCAGTTGGGAGCCTGAGTGGGGACGTACAGAGCCCACCTTGAGCTAAAATAAAAGCAACACTCCGCATTCATTTCAGGGCTGTGTATCTCTCCAACAGGCCCCTCACCATCTGCTAATGCCCAGCTTCCCACCTCTACCAAGGGGATGGGTTACCGGTGTCATGGGTTACTCTGCCACTTACGGCTTACTCATGTGAGTCAGTCATTCGAGGGTCCTGAGCCTCAGTTCCCTCATATGAGGAAATGACCTTAGTGCCTCACCAGTGGTGCTGTGGTGGGCATCCAGGATTCATCCATCACAGTAATCACCCTATTGACAGATAACCGGGTGTGAGCCCTTACTATATACTGGTGTGTATGATAAACTCTGGGTCCATAAAATCACTGAATCCTCGCAACTCGCTTCTGGGGAACATCTTCTTATTCCCATTTTGTAGATAAGGAAACTGAGGCTGCAAAGAGGTTTAGCCACTTGCCCAAAGTCCTCCATCTGGCAACGGTGTCATGGAATCCACATGACTTCTAATGACCCCCCAAGGTCCGGAGCTCAGACTCCAGAGCCTGACAGCAGAGATTAAAAATCCAGATTCTGTAGCATACCAGCCGGATGACCTTCCTCTGTCCACCCACTCATCCCTCAGCCTGGCCAGGGGGCTCTGTGGAGATGATTTCCCAGGAAGCATCCCGCTCACCTCCATGGTTGCCCCAGCCACACGAGTGGGTAGTAATTTATGGGGAGCTCATCCGGCAGGAATACAGGCACCCTCATAAAACTCTCATTTCTCCCCTCTGGATATATAAAGGCACTGTTCTAAACTAGGCTTTTAATACACTTCCCTGTTCCCCATACTTCAGGTTGGTCTTCTTCCAGACACAAGAGCTGAATATACTTTTTATACCTGCCCTTGTTATTCTGTCCTTCCGAAGAAGAAGACCGGGAAGCGGGTGGGGTTCCCTGTAGCCCACAGAACTGCCGGGGCACTAACCCCAAAAGGAATCTCGCTGTGGTAGCAGGAGAGTTGGGAGGATTATAAGGTAAAATTGTCCCCAGTGGTAAAAATCAGACCAAATAGTCAATGCCTGCCTGGGTGTCTTCTCAGTAAACAGTCTGAAATCCTGTTTCCCCTGGAATTACCAGCTTGTTGAAATTTGCTTTTGGTATTTACCAGATATTTTGAAGACATGGATATGCTGCAGGAAACACCAGAATCCCACTAGGACACCCCCAAGCTATGCTGACCCCACCCTACCCAAAAGCCAAACTGCCTTTAACCTAAACCCCAAGACTTCCCTCAAGCCAGAAAAGAGGTCTTTGCTCAAAATTAAAAAAGCAAATGAGAAGGAAACCTCTGGACCAGATGATAATTTCAGGATGATTCTGCTTTAAAAACAAACACCCATGTTTCTCCTCAGTATGCTTACAAGGACGCAGGGAGATGTGGCAGGCGCCATGCTAGGTGCATTTAATCCTTAGGAACTGAACTGCAGAATATACCACCCCTCATTTGCAGATAAGGAAAGTGAGGCCCAGAGAGATCGAGGAACTTGCCCACAGTCACAGAGCCTGTGAGGGCAGTCAGGACTCTGATCTAGGTCTGTCAGACTCCAAAGTCCGGTTTACCTTTGTGCCTCTTTGAAAGCTGAATCGATTTCATCTCTTGGGCTGAGAAGTCCTTTGGCCCCCTCCATACTCCTGCCAAGAAGCGGCTTCAAAGATTGTCTGAACAAAGGAGAAGCCAACAATTTAAGTTAATAGCAGAAGAGCACCAAGCACGTTTTCGGTATGTCTGTGCAAGAAGGGACAGCTACTGGTGAAAAAGGGAATATCTCAGTCTAATAATTGGATGTATTGTCTACATGATAACAAGTATAACTGGTTGGACTGATGTTTTCAGGGAGCTCGATGGGGGAGGGATAGGTCCAGTTTGGTAGTTGAAGCAACTAGTTGAATTAACTGAGCTTTCCTCTTTGCAAATTGTCCCTGGGGCACCACAGAGACAGAACCAAGATGTTCCGCTCAGAGGTCTCACACATTTGCATGAGCTTTGCCAACTGGCTAACTAACTCCCTAGGATCCTAGGTTTGACTTTGAAAGGTCAGGTCTGAAGCCTTTTCCTTTATAGGAATGTTCAAAATGTTCAAGGCCACCTCTGTGCAGCGGAAACTTGCCAACCATTCACCACCTCGCTGGCCATAATACTCCTGCCTACTGCCTAAGGTGGTATGTCAGATACCATTGGAGTTTAAAGTGTAATTTTTATGTTTTCACAAGATTATTGCATGAATATATGCTTGGTATAAAAAAATTCAAATGATAGAGCATTATATGAAGTCAAAGTTAATATCTCTTTTACCCACCCTATGCCTGTTTCTGACCTTTTTCCCTTCCCTAAAAATAGAGATTATGAAAAAGTTGTGCACATTTTTCATGCTTTTTCTATATAATTAGTTGATAGATAAATAGGTAGATGATAGATAATGTGGTATGTGTGTGTGTAGGGGTTTTAAAAATTATAATTGCTATCAGATTATATAAATTATTCGACAGCAAGCTGTTTTATTCAACAGTCTCTTTTCACTCAGTCCGTGGAACTCTATATTATTCTTTTAAGCTGCTATACCACATTCTGTGATTTATTTAACCATTTCCCTATAATTAGACATTTAGGTTACTTACCATTTGTTACTGTTACAAACAATGTGGTAATGAACTCACACTCTTTTCCTTGTATGTTCTTCAGAATACATCTGAGGCCAGATTCCTAGAAATAGAATTGCAGAAACAAAGAATGTGTATTTTCATGTACATTTTTTTATTTTGATAGAGAAATGACCAAATGACTCATCCCTCTCCTCAATAAATAAACAAAAAACAATACCAGTTTCCTCTCCAACCAGTAGTATATGAAAGAAAATGTGAAAATTCTGCAACACCAAGGCCTCAAGCCACTGCATGAAAGTGTGTCTTTGCCAGCTAAAGCACCGTTCTTCTTCGTATCAGAGCTTCCCAGTAGCAGATCAGCTCTCTGGTGCCTGGTTCTGCAGAGGCATTTAGTCAGCTGTCCCCCACCCTACCTTAGCTAGGAGGACAGCAACACTCCCCTGCCAGCTTGGGCTCCCACTGTCCTGTGTCCTTCTGAGCTCTCATCTTGCCTTATTGTAATTGACATATTCGTCTGTCTCCTCTACTAGGGAATGACCTCCTCTGGGGCAGAAATGATGTCTTGATGTTTCCCTTTGTACCCCCAGCACCTGCCACAGTGTTTGACAGTCGTCAGTACTGTCTGAGCTATTGCTTGAATGAATGGCAGAAGGCAGGGAGGGAGAGGAAGAGGGAGGGACAGAGGAAGTGAGAGGGAAAGAAGGCTGGTTGGTTCCCTAACAAAGCTGGGAGATCAAGTAAAGCTCGATGTGAAACTGAGAGACTCAAGGTTGCTAATCCTGTGGTACCCTAGAAATCTGAGCATTTGGAATGTATTTTATTTTATTTTATTTAAATTTTATTTAAATTCTAGTTTGCTATCAGGAGTATTGGTTTCAGGAGTAGAATTCAGTGACTTGTCACTTGCATACAACACCCAGCGCTCATCACAACAAGTGCCCTCCTTAATGCCCACCCCCATCTAGCCCATCCCCCACGCACCTCCCTCCATCACCCCTCAGTTTGTTCTCTATCTTTAAGAGTCTCTTATGGTTTTCTTCCTCTCTCTTTTCTTTTGTTTAAAAAAAAAAAGGGGGGGGCGCCTGGGTGGCACAGCGGTTAAGCATCTGCCTTCAGCTCAGGGCGTGATCCCGGCGTTATGGGATCGAGCCCCACATCAGGCTCCTCCGCTATGAGCCTGCTTCTTCCTCTCCCACTCCCCCTGCTTGTGTTCCCTCTCTCGCTGGCTGTCTCTATCTCTGTCAAATAAATAAATAAAATCTTTAAAAAAAATAAAAATAAAAATAAATTAAAAAAAAACAAAAAACAAAAACGTGTTTTATTTCTAAGACATTCCCCAGCCACATACCTGGCAGGGGTGACATGGTCCATCTTCATTCTAAGAACTGCAAGATAAATGCAGGGTTTTTGAGACAGAAAAGCTGCATTTATTTTGTTCTGTGGCGTTCTCAAACCCTGCACTCTTTTCTTTTCCTGCAGCTGTCTTAGACACTGACAAAGCTGTATGTGGAAAAATGAAGACCAGAGTAGTTTCTGCTTTGACTCCAAGGATCTTTCCCAAGATCTGTCCTCATAGCGCTCAGAGGGCTTCCTACCACTACCCTGTCTTCTTTCCCCCTTAATTTCCCAGGCATCGTGCAAGCTTCTTCCCCACTCCATCCTGCCTTAACTTGCTTTCCAATGCAAAAGAACCCCCTGAAGGGAATCCTGTACTCATTATTTAAACAGCTGGAGAATCGCTTTGTCTTGTCTCTGCCTACACGTTGTACACAGGACTTACAGGATCTGTTTTATCATTGAGTCTTACGCTGACTCAGGCTATTTCCAGGAAATATTACAAATTTCCCGAATGCAGTCAAGTTCAAGAAACTTGCTAGAGCCGCTCAGGCTGAACTTGCATAAACCATATCTAAGGCACCCATCATTTAATGATCTCAAGTGTAAGAGGAAGATCTATACATAAAGGCCAACATCCACACATAAGGAGAAGGAAAGGAAAAAAATGACAGGAGGGGAGTAGAACCTAAAAGAAGGACTTGAACATCATAGTTGAAGACATGGCAGAAGGTGGCGTGTCTTATTTCAATCAACTAAAATGATGGCTCTGGAATACTGTCTTCTCTGGAAGACCCTCTGGTGTGCTAGGTTAAATACAATACATTCAGACAAACCAGCTGCCTATGTTTCTGGAATACTTATTTTTCTGTTAATGACCGAATGTATGCTCTCTCCACCAGCTGCTTCAAAACCCCAGGGCTCCGAGTTGTCTGTAACACAGCAGCGGCACTGGGCCTCAGCCTCCCCCGCGGTATTCAGGACTTTCTGGCCATACCGACCACCTACTCTCCGTGGGTGCTTTCTCTTCTACTAGCGTGCCTCTCCCATCACCTCTCCTGAATGTTAGCTTTGTGATTGGAAGACCCCTCTAGCAAGTCTCTTTATTTGAAAAGCCAATTAGGAAATAAAAGTATTTTCTTATCTGGAATTTTCTTTCTCTGTCTTCTGTGTCCTGTGCTGCATGCCCCAACTACGACCTCCACTCCAATGCAAGGACACCTTTCTAAATGTTATCCCCTGTGTTCTGATTTTATATATTTGTATTATTTATATATACATAGAGCTGATAGAACTAGGTCATGTGTAATAATATAATAATCATTATTATGAGCATATTATGATCTATTTCATCTGTCCAACTAGTAACGTATTTGGACTTCCTCAAAACCAGAGGTTCTGAGCCATAGATTTGAAAGACCTGTTATGTGTACTGGTGCTTTTGATAGCAAGTCCCCAGCACCCAACCCAAATGGGGTTAAGCAATAAAAGGAACGTATTAGCCTCTACAACTAAAAGAGAGAGAGAGAAGTGATATGTTTCTGCACATGTTGTGTGGACTTCAGACATGTTTGCATATGGCTCCAGGTCCTTTGATCTGTAATTCTCTCTGCTATGCTGACTTTATCTCTAGTTTGCTTCACTCAAGGTAGCCAAATGACGGCAGCAGTCCTGGGTTTCACATCCACACTGCCCTGCATCTAGGAAAAAGAGTTTCTCTTCCTTACCCTACCCCTCCACCCAACCATTGAACCACAGTCTTGGCTTTCTATCCAGGGAAACATAGGTCACATGCCTTCCCCTGAACCAAACAGAATATTCACAGGTTTGCTTAAGTCAATCAGAGCCTACTCCAAGAGCTGGGGATGGGTTCAGATCAACCTAACCCCATGACTACTGTACCCTGGGGGAGTTATGGAATGGGGACAGGGAGGTCGGCAGGAATGTCCCCAACAGAAGACAGTGGAAGAATAGGAGGAGTCACGTGTCAGTGTCACAGTCCAGAGTGTCTTTACTAATAATGTGAGTGGGTTGAGGATGTGGCATATTATCTAACAGGTATGACTCAAAAGGTTGAGGACCTCTGTTCTAAACCATCAACTCAAGGGCAGGAACTGTGTGTTATTGTTCCTTATTGCTGTAGCACGTAACAACTGCGAACTGAATTTACTCCTGCTCTCCCTTACTGCTCAGCTGCCCCACTCTGTTTTCTCTCTTCTGTTAATATCCTCATATTTACACTCCTCTTCCCTAGACCTGCCTTCCATCTCTTCCATCTTAAGGTCCACCATAGAGGAAAAGCAAGTCCACTGTCTACCCCCACCACCCTTTTCTGGGGAATACAATTTGGAAAAAAGATTATAAATGTTTACATGTGTGATCAAATGAAGTGACTTCATTAATAGGGTCACATAGAGAAAGCTGTGTTTCCTATGTGAACAGCAAAAGGCATCTGTCCATGAACTTAGATGCCATTTGTGAAACCTGGAGCTACATAAGGTTTCATTGCAACTGGATTTCACAAAATACAAAGCTTTATTTAGACTGAACATGAGCCATTTGTCCCGCTATTTTAGGATGTACATTTCCTATTATTATTCACGTGGAGGTGATGAGTTAAAGCCGAGCCACAGGTGCACTTTTTTAGTCCCCTTTGGGACAGGCACTTGGCAAAGATCTGTTTGTATAGTCTGGGGTATAATCTGTGGCTGTGGATTTCTTCTCAAAGGAAGCTGGTTTAAACAGGACTAGATTTTGATGTTTAGAAATCATAAGCATGGACAGATTATGATGCCCTTCCTTCTGTAATTAAAAACAAAACAATGCTTAACTGAAGATACTAAATACTAAATTTGTATTCATGCAGAAATCAGAATAACTTCATTTGGGCTTTACAAATGGCCAAATGCTGAATACATCCAGTTAATTTGAATTTGTCTCTCCTCTCCCACCCCACACCTCTCTTTTCCTGTCCTTGCTTTGCTGGTGGAACTGTAAGTACATACCTATTTTATCTTTCGAATTATCCAGCCATGGGTCTAGAAGGGAATCAGATAGCTACCTTTGCCCAGCGAGGTTAGCTATTCTAACCTGCTGAGTGAACTTTTCCTGGCAAAAACAAAAACAGACAAAAACAGATAGAAGCCTTAGGGAAGCTTACTTAAAGCTTGCAAAAGTAGTGTTAAGGTCACCAAAAGAATCCAGCATCCCAGACACTGAACACTCCAGCTGCTGGTGTGTTGACCTCATGGAGAGAGAGGTACTTTCTCTGACCAGGAAATACTAGAGCTACTCAAGTGTCCACTTCCTTCACCCCACTGATGGATAGCTCTCTTATCCTGTGCTCCATCCAAATCCAATCCTTCCTCTTATGTGCACTTGACCCAACCCCTTTTAGCTACTCAAAGACAATGCTTCAGCAATTCTTCCCTCCCTTTCCCACATCCTCAGAACTTTCTCCTTTATACTGGATCATTTCCATCACGCAACAAACATGCCATTCTTTATCTTACATTGAATAAAATTAATAACCTGCTAATCCCCCAAGCTATACCCCATTTCTCTGCTCTCTTTGGCAAGAAAACTCCTAAGAATAGTTGTCTCCTCTTGGAGACTACTTCCTCCCCTCCCATGAAGTTCTAAATCCAGTCCAGTCAGGTTTCCCCTGCTCCCCCACTCCACGGAATGAGCCCTCTTCACAGTAACCAGTGAGCTCCACGTTACTAAATCCAGTGGCCAGTATTCAGCTCTGACTTTGGTTCATAGGACACCACTCTCTCTTGGTTTACTTCCTACCTCCCCAGGCTCTCCTCTTCAGACTCCTTTGCTTGTCCCTCATCTCTACAAAGTCAGAGTGCCCTAGAGACTCCCTTCTTCTCCTTTTACACCCCCTCCCTTGGTCATCTCATTCATCTCCTGACTTTAATCTTGTTAACAACTCCAAGAATTCTGTCTCCAGCCCAGACCTCTCCCCTATACCTCAGACTCATAACCGACAGCCAACCCAATGCCTCCACTTGAATGTCTCATAAACATTTTTTTAATTCAGTGTGTCAAAAGTGAAACTTTATTTCTCTTTTCCACTGACTCCCATCCCTATGAAACCTGTTCTACCCTCAGTCTTCTCCATCTCGGTTGATGGGACCCCTTTTTGCTCAAAAGTCTAACCAATCCAGCAGCACATCTATATTGAAAATAGAACCAGGGGCGCCTGGGTGGCTCAGTCAGTTGATGATCTGCCTCTTAATTTCCACTCAGGTCATGACATCAGTGTTGTGAGATGGAGCCCTGCATTGTACTCTGCACTCAGTGTGGAGTCAGCTTGAGATTCTCTCTCTCCCTCTGGGTCAGCTTGAGATTCTCTCTCTCCCTCTCCCTCTCCCTTTGCCCCTCCCCCTGCTCCCCCACTCTCTCTAAACAAACAAATAAATAAGTAATCTTTTTAAAAAAGAAAAGAAAATAGAGCCAGAGTCCAGCCTCTTCAGTTATTACTACCTAGTCCAGACCTCAGCAGGACTACTGGCCACCACGCATCCACCTTGCCCCCTATAGTCTGTTCTCAACACAGCAGCCACACCAATCCACGTAAAAGAAATCATACCATTAGTACTCCAGTGGCTCACTCATGGCAAAAACCAAGGTCCCAAATATTTTGTCCCCCTTTCCTTCCTGATTTCTCTCCTACTGTGCTCCCCTGCTTAGTTCCACCACAAGCACTCTGGCCTTCCCACTCTTTCCCAAGCATACCTGGCATGCTCCCACCTCCAGGGCTTTTGCACTGGATATCCCTTTTGCTGAAATATTCTTCCCCCAGACATCTACCTGACAACTTTTTTCACCCCTACAAATATTTGCTGAAGTGTCAGCTTCTTGATGAATCCTATCTGAGTATCCCACCTTCCATCACTCCCAGTCTTCCTGTCCTCATTCTGTTTTGTCCAAAGCACTTACCACCTTCTTTCTTTTTTGAAAGATTTTATTTATCTGTTTGTCAAAGAGAGAGAGAGAGTACAAGCAGGGGGAGCAGCAGAGGCAGAGGGAGAAGTTGGCTCCCCACTGAGCAAAGAACCCAATGTGGGACTCAATCCCAGGACTCTGGGATCATGACCTGAGCCCAAGGCAGATGCTTAACTGACTGAGCCACCCAGGTGTCCCATGTCCAAAGCACTTACCACTTTCTAACGTACTATGTAATTACTCACATTCACTGCCTATTGTTTGTCAGTCTCCTAGCAACCTATAGAATATAAGCTCTGGCCCCAGGGTGGGGGGGAGGAGGAGTGTCTTTTATCCACTTTATATCCCAGGTGCCTAGTACAGTGTCTAGTACTTAATAGGTGCTCGATAAATGTAATTGATTTCTGTTCTATAATCAACTGTTTTTACTTTATACATTGTGACCATTTTCTGTGAATAATACTTTCTTTTATTAAGTTTTTCATTTTAATTCCAGTGTAGTCAACATACAGTGTAATAATATTACTTTCAGATGTACAATATAGTGATTCATCACTTCCATACAGGAGCCAGTGCTCATCACAATAACTGCACTCCTTAATCCCCATCACCTCTTTCACCCATTCCCCCCAACTCCCCTCTGGAAACCCTTAATTCTGTAGTTAAGAATCTGTTTCTTAGTTTGTGTCTCTCTCTTTTTTTTACATTTGCTTGTTTGTTTTGTTTCTAAAATTCCACATATGAGTGAAATCTTATGGTCTTTTTCTTTCTGTGGTTGATTTATTTCACTTAGCATAATACCCTCTAGCTCCATCCATGTTGTCACAAATGGAGAGATTTCATCGTTTTTAATGGCTGAGTAATATTCCATTGTATGTATGTGTATATGTATATATAAATCATAAATATATAAATAAAATCACATCTTCTTACCCGTTAATCTACTGATGGACACTTGGGCTGCTTCCATAATGTGGTTATTGTAAATAATGCTGCAATAAACATAGCGGTGCATGTATCCTTTCAAATTAGTGGGTTTTTTAAATTTTTATTTAAATTTCAGTTAACATACAGTGTTATATTAGTTTCAAGTGTACAATTTAGTGATTCAACAATTCCATACATCACCCAGTGCTTATCACAATAAGTGTACTCCTTAAAAAAAAGAGAGGGGGGGACGCCTGGGTGGCACAGCGGTTAAGCATCTGCCTTTGGCTCAGGGCGTGATCCCGGCGTTATGGGATCGAGCCCCACATCAGACTCCTCTGCTGGGAGCCTGCTTCTTCCTCTCCCACTCCCCTGCTTATGTTCCCTCTCTCGCTGGCTGTCTCTATCTCTGTCATATAAATAAATAAAATCTTTAAAAAAAGAGAGAGAGAGAGAGAGATTTTATTTATTTATTTATTTGAGAGAAAGAGAGAGCAGGGGGAGGAGCAGAAGAAGAAGGACAAGCAGGCTGCACTGAGCACAGAGCCTGCCACAGAGCTCTGTCTCATGACCCTGAGATCATGACCTGAGCTGAAATCAGGAGTCCAGAGCTTAACCAGCTGAGCTACCCAGGTGCCCCAACAAGTGCATTCCTCAATCTAATTCACGTATTTAGTGTTTTTGTATTCTTTGGGTAAATATCCACTACTGTGATTACTAGATCATACAGTGGTTCTCTTTTTAAGGGGACTCCCATTCTGTTTTCCACAGTGGCTGCACCAGCTTGCATTCCCACCAAGACTATATGAGGGTTCCTTTTTCTCCACATCCTCACTAATGCTTTTTCTTTCTCGTGCTTTTTATTTTAACCATTCTGACAGGTGTGAGGTGATATCTCATTGTGGTTTTGATTTGCATTTCCCTGATGATGAGTGATGTTGAGCATCTTTTCATGTGTCTGTTGGCCATCTGGATGTCTTCTTTGGAGCAATGTCTGTTCATGTCTTCTGCCCGTTTTTCAGTTGGATTATTTGGTTTTTGGATGTTAAGTTGTATACGTTTTTTATGTATTTTGGATAGTAACCCTTTATCAGAGATGTCATTTGCAGATATCTTCTCCCATACGGTAGGTTGCCTTTAGTTTTGTTGATTGTTTCCTTCACTGTGCAGAAGCTTTTTATTCTGATGTAGTTCCAGTAGCTTATTTCTGTTTTTGTTTCCCTTGCCTCAGGAGACCTTTCTAGAAAAATGTTGCTATGGCCGATGTCAGAGAAATTATTGCCTGTGCTCTCTTCTAGGATTTTAATGGCTTCCTGTCTCACATTTAGGTCCTTATTCCATTTTGAGTTTATTTTTGTGTATGGTGCAACAACGTGCTCCAGTTTCATTCTTCTGCATGTAGCTGTCTAGTTTTCCCAACACCATTTGTTGAAGAGACTTTTTCCCATTGCATATTCTTATATGTTTTGTTGAAGACTAATTGACCATACAATTGTGGGTTTATTTCTGGGCTTTCTATCCTATGCCATTGATCCATGTGTCTGTTTTTGTGCTAGTACCACACACTTGTGACTAGTACAGCTTTGTAGTATAACTGGAAGTCTGGAATTGTGATCTCTCCAGCTTTGTTTTCCTTTTTTAAGATTGTTTTGGCTATTCAGGATCTTTTGTGGTTCCACACAAATTCTTGGATTGTTTGTTCTAGTTGGATGTTTGTGAAAAATGCTGTTGGTATTTTGATAGGGATTGCATTAATTGTGTAGATGGCTTTGGGTAGCATGGACATTTTAACAATATTTGTTCTGCCAATCCACGAGCATGGAATATCTTTCCATTTGTCTGTGTAGTTTAAAAATCTTTAAATTCTTTCGTCACTGTTTTATAGTTCTCTGGGTACAGGTCTTTCACTTCCTTGGTTAAGTTTATTCCTAGGTATTTTGTTATTTTTAGTACAATTGTAAATGGGATTATTTTCTTAATTTCTCTTTCTGTTGCTTTATTATTAGTGTATAGAAAAGCAATGGATTTCTGTACATTGATTTTATATCCTCCGACTTTACTGAATTTATTTACCAGTTCTAGTAGTTTTTTGGTGGAGTCTTTAGAGTTTTCTACATATAACATCTTGTCCTCTGCAAAAAGCAAAATTTTACTTCACCCTTACCAAGTTAGATAACTTTTATTCCTTTTTGTTGTCTGATGGCTGTGGCTAGGACTTCCAGTCCTATGTTGAATAAAAGTGGTGAGAGTGGACATCCTTGTCATGTTCCTGATTTTAGGGAGAAATCTTTCAGTTTTTCAATGCTGAATATGATGTCATTTGTGGGTTTTTCATATATGGCCTTTATTATGTTGTGGTATGTTCCCTCTAAACCTACTTTGTTGAGGGTTTGTATCATGAATGGATATTGTATTTTGTCAAATGTGTTTTTTTGTGTCTATTGAAATGAGGATACGGTTTTTATCCTTTTTCTCAGTGATATGATATATCACATCAATAGATTTGTGAATATTGAACACCCCTTGCATCCCAGGAATAAATCCCACTCGATTGTGGTGAATCTTTTTTTTAATGTATTGTTGGGTAAGATTTGCCAATATTTTGTTAAGGATTTTTACATCTATGTTCATCAAAGATATTGGCCTATAGTTCTCTTTTTTTGTAATGTCTTTATCTGGGTTTGGCATCAGGGTAGTGTGGCCTCAAAGAATGAATTTGGAAGCTTTCCTTCCTCTTCTATGTTTTGGAACAGCTTGAGAAGAATAGGTATTAACTCTTCTTCACCCAATTATTTTTTTTCTTCCAAGTTTTTATTTAACTTCAAGTTAGTTATCATCTAGTGCAGTATTGGTTTCTAGAATAGAATTTAGTGATTCATCACTTATGTACAACACCCAGTGCTCATTCCAACAAGTGCCCTCCTTAATGCCTATCCCCTATGTAGCCCATCCCACACCCGTGGCCCCTCCGGCAACCCTCAGTTTGTTCTCTATATTTACAAGTCTCCTGTGGTTTGCCTCCTTTTCTGTTTTTATCTTATTTTGTTTTTCCTTCCCTTCCCCTATGTTCATCTGTTTTGTTTCTTAAATTCCACATATAAGTGAAATTATATTGTCTTTGTCTTTCTCTGACTTATTTTGCTTAGCATAATATCTTTAGTTCTTTTTTTTTTTTTGGTAAAGTTACAGTTTATTTTTATTTTTTTTACATTTATTTATTTATTTATTTATTTATTTATTTTTATAATAATTTTTTATTATGTTATGTTAGTCACCATACAGTACATCCCTAGTTTTTGATGTAAAGTTCCATGATTCATTACTTGCGTATAGCACCCAGTGCACCATGCAATATGTGCCCTCCTTAATACCCATCACCAGCCCATCCCAATCCCCCACCCCCCTCTTCTCTGAAGCCCTCAGTTTGTTTGCCATGAGAGACTATGGACTCTGGGAAATACCTTTAGTTCTATTCATGTCATTGCAAATGGCAAGATTTAATTCTCTAATGGCTGAGTAATATTCCAGTGTGTGTGTGTGTATACACATACAATATCTTCTTTATTCATCAGTCAATGGACATTTGGTCTCTTTCCATAATTTGGCTATTGTGGCCATTGCTGCTCTGAACTTTGGGGTGCATGTTCCCCTTCTTTTCACTACATCTGTATCGTTTGGGTAAATACCTAATAGTGCAATTGCTGGATCATAGGACAGCTCTATTTTTAACTTTTTAAGAAGCCTTCGTACTGTTTTCCAGAGTGGCTGCACCAGTTTGCATTCCCACCAACAGTGTAAGAGGGTTCCCCTTTCCCTGCATTCTCGCCAACATCTGTCATTTCCTGAGTTGATATTAACTGTTCTTTAAATGTTTGGTAGAATTCACCTGTGAGGGTCTGCTCCTGGACTTCAGTTTATTGGGAGTTTTTTGATTACTGATTCAATTTTATTGCTGATAATTAGTCTGTTCAAATTTTCTATTTGTTCCTGATACATGATTAATCCATTTATATTGATTCTATGTTCCCATCCTACATGTATAAGTGACATACATAAGACCCTAATTCCATGACTTTGTCACTGTTGTGTGAGTAAAAATATTCAGATTTTCTCTTTAAATGGAAAGGACTTTCAAGCCCCTATCTCTCCAGACCCATCCTGAAGCCTCAGTTCTGTGTTGGGATACCACAAGGAAATTAGCAAGAGATAATGAAAATCAGAACTAAAACAACAATCTGTTGTCTCCCCAAATTACAGAATTTGTACTTCAAGCGCTGTAGCAGTGGCATAGTGGTTAAGAACACAAGCTTTGGGGTCAGTTTGCCTGATTTCTTTTCATGGGCCCAGGATTTACTAGGCATCCAGTTTGTCAATTGTAACAGTGGTGTTGTTATTTTCATTGTTATTATTCCCAAAATAATTGAACTGAGGTGCGGTAGGTGGCACCATGGCTCCCAAAAGATGTCCACATCCTCATCCTGGAACCTGTGGCTATATTACTTTTCCATAGCAAGCGGGAATATTGCAGATGGAATTAAGCCCAAGAGATTCTCCTGGATTATCTAAATGGGTCCAGTGGTATCACTAAAGGCCCAAAAAAGCAGAAGAGGAGGAAGAAGAATCAATTAGAAGAGGTGGGAAGAGCATGAGGCATAGGAAGGGCTCAACCCACTGTTGCTCGCTTCGAAAATGAAGGGGCGATAAGCCGAGGAATACGGGCGGCCTCCGGAAGCTGAGAAAAACCCCAGCCAGAAACCAGCCAGGAAGCAACACCCCACCCCTACCACTCTGTGGACATGAAATCTGCCAAGCACTTGAATGAATCTGGATGTGGATTTTCCCCATGTATATACCGTATATACTGTACCATTTATTATATACCATATACTCCTACAGAAGGGCTTTCAAGTGGGATGGTGTGACCAGAAATGAATGTGCTTGCCTCGTGTTAGACACCGTGCTAGAATCTTCACATATGTCATCTCATTTAAAAACACAGAGAGACTGGGGCACGTATATAGCAAGACCTTTACAATAAGTAGAAGGTCAAGAGTTGGATAGTGTGAAAGGGAAAAACTTGCACCAGAAATCATGGCTGAGGTGACTCGATTTCACAATTATAGTTGTCTTCATTAAAATATATTATTTTTATTATAAAAAAAATTTCAAAGATGTAGAAAAGAGAATAATAGGACAAAAATCAATTTCCCCTTCATCCAGATTTAACAAATCTTGCCATATCTGACTCAGATCTTTTCTTTTATAATGAAAACAAAAATGCCCCAGATGTGCTGTAGTCCCCATTGCGCCTGGCCTGCTCTCATCCCCTCCTTACTTCCTCAGAGGTCACCACCTTCTCGAAGTGATGGGAATGCTCTCCGTCCAGATTCCCATACTTTTGCTACCTATGCATGTACCCACATAACATTATCTCTTGCTGATCTGTCAGCCTTACACAAATGGTAATGTGCTGGGCTGTGGCCTTCTGCCACTTGCCTTTCCACTCCACATTGTTCTCAGTGTTTATCTACATCGATCTCTGAAGATCTAAGTTATTTGTTTTAATTGCTTGAATAGCATTCTATGGAATGAATTACCTACAGTTTATTTACTCGTTTCCATACTATAGACATTTAGCCTGTTTGCACATTTTTGCTATTACGGGACATGCCGTCATGCACTCCCTTGTACATGTGTTGCTGTGCACATGTGGGGACTCTCTCTAGTTTGTGTACCTGCAACTTATATCTAGGAGAGAGCTCCTGCCACAGAAGCCATGCGCATCTGTGCAGCTTCACCTTCTCTTGGCACTGACAGTTGTTCTTGAAAGTTCTTGGCCCAATCAACACACCCACCAGCAGCATAGCAGAATTTCTCCACATCTTTGCAGCAATAGTTATTATCAGACTTTTAAAACATTCTCCTGGGGCACCTGGGTGGCTCAGTTGGCTAAGCATTCTATTCTTGATTTTGGCTCAGGTCATGATCTCAGGATCATGAGATTGAGCCCCACATTGGCTCTGCGCTGAGCATGGGGTCTGCTTGAGATTCTTTTTCCCTCTCCCTCTGCTCCTCCTGCCCCCCATTTGCCCTCGCTCTCTCTAGTAAAAAAATAAATCTAAAAAAACCATTTTCCTGATACTTGTGAAATTGTCCCTTTAGTGATGATTTCCTAATTACTAGTGCAATTGACCGTCTTTCCATATTTTAACCGGCCAATTTCTCTGTTCTAGAAATCACTTATTTCTATCTCTTGTCCATTTTTCTTAATTGGAAGGTTTGTCTTTTTCTGGTTCATTTGTTACTCATTATATAATCCAAAAACGCATTCCTTGCTCATTTAAGAATTAGAAATATCTTCTCCTGGTTGATTTCTTACTTATTTAATTTTATTTTGGGTACTTTTTTTTTTTTTAATACAGAAACTGACTTGACACAGTCATATGTATCAATCTTTTCCTTTGTGGTGTGTGATTTCTGGGTTTTGTTTGTGGAACCCTCTCTACCCCAAGAGGGTACTTTGAAGTTGACTTTAAGGCCAACAAGGAAGGAGGGAGGTGAGAAGGGGCCAGATTTGTGAGCTATTCTGTTTCTGCTTCACTCAGAATAGCACCTTATATGTCTGTTTTATATTTGGACACCTGCATAGATTCGCAATGGAAATGTTGTCTTGCTATTAAAAAAATAATAAAACTTTGAATATTGTTACATTTGCTCAGAGATTCCTGTCCACCGAGACAAAAACAGAAAGATGGTGAGTGACATGAACTCCTAAGAGAAAACAAAGAATAAATATCATGTGCCGTGTAGCTTTTGTGTGCTGGGAAAAGGATGACTGGCATTTTGCTTACAGAGGGAAGCTCTGAGCACTAAGTCCTAGGCGGGACGTGTCCTATGGATCCTGGTGTGAAGGAGGAACATAGAAATAGCAGAGATACTAGTTTTCGGAAGGTTCAGAGAGATTCTCCTATGGCTTGCTTGTGGAACTAGCAGGAGACAAGGAGTTCATCTCAGAATACAGGGTCCTTTCAGGGCTTTATTGAAACAAGAAAGTATGTGTATTCTGGCCGCGGCCCAAGTCACAGATCTGCCGTGAGCTTCACATAAGAGCGCGCATTGGTGCCTTTGCATCTGGTGAATCAAAGGGTCTGGCTGAGAGAGCAATTCTCCCTTCCCTAGGCATCCACCCAGTTTTCAGCCTCTGCTCTCCTCTGTCTCCTCTCTGGAAGGAGTAAGAGGACTTACTAGTTAATGAACTCCCATCCTTCAAGGTTCGAATGAGGTGTGTGTTCAGCCGCGTACAGAGGTGAAATAAGCAAGCACGAATCACTGCTATCTTCCAGTTTGTAAAACTTCTCCCACCCCCAACTCTATGTTTGTGAATTTCGTTCCTGTGACCACATGGGGAAATCTAGCTCCTTCTTGATTGTTGGTAATGGCTGGAGAGCCCCTAGTAGCTGGAGTATCTTATTTTGTAACAAGACTGTCTTCAGAGGTCTGTTTCTATCCCTAACAAAAGAATAAAACATTTTACTTTATTACTAACCTGGCTTCTTCTTTAACTCTCTTGCTCCTCTCCACATATTTATATCCCCCCCTTTTTCTTCTTTTTTTTTTGGGTTTATATTATGGTCTCATTTTATATTCTCTGTGCTAGGGCTCCTTGATTATGCTTAACTTCATTTTATTTTTTATGTAATCTGCTTAGGTTTAAAATGATCTGTTTTCTCAAACAGAGTTAGCACACATGATAATATGTTTCCTGGCATTCTGCCACTGCTCTGTCACCCCGCTCTGTGGATTTAAGGGCTTGCTTCTTCAGGAATGTGCAGAACTGTTTAAAGATAAAGTAAAGAATTCAAAACTCTTCTCCCAAGAAAGGCATGCAGAGTGATTTTTCATACCTGTACAGTAAAGAGGTTGAGTCAAGCATTTCCTTTGAGCAGTCAGAACATTAGTATTAAGTAATACTCAGCCAGATTTTTCTACCCTCACCCTAAATATGTATCAGAGGAATTTCCACTGTGTGTTAATCTGTGGGCATTTCCCCCAAGAAGTCTTTGTTCCATGGGTCTGGAAACTGAACCAAATAAAAAGGACACAAAGATTTCTTGGCAGATTGTGAAAGACCTGTAGGCCCAGCTGTGAACAACTTTAGGGCCAACACACATGCAGACTCCCATGGTTACTCGCAAAACATCATGGATCTCAACTTATACACCTTTACAAGTACAGAGGAACTGGACTCACTCACTACTGTTAAGGTCTGGGCAGACAGGAAACAGAATTCCACTCATAGGTTTCCATCAAAGTGTCTTTAATAAAGAATTATTTATATGGTAAAAGGATCCAACAAAGGATGTTGAAGCTTCAGGGACTGCCAGTGAACACCAAGGAGACATTTCCAGCCCTAGAGCTGAAAAGGAAGAGGAGGCAAGTATGTTCTGGAGCCCAGTGAGAGCTGGGCACGGGAGGACAGAGCTGCCTGGGGGGAACTGGGTTCACAGACCAGTGTTGCCCGATGGCATTGAGGAGACAAAGAAGGAGCAGGGGCAACATAGCCCCTCTCCCTTTCTGCCTCTCATCTCCTGCTTCTGTTGGCCAAACCCACCCAGCAAAGCTGGCATGCCTGGGAACCGGCATAGGTAGTCCATGGGCCAGCCTCCTGGGACAGAGAAGGATGAAGGAATGGCTGCCAGGAAAAGGACATTTGGAAGTGGGCAAATGGAAAATAGCCAGCATTGGGGTTAAGAGTGAGCAGGTTTGAAATTTGCTCAAGACTGTCTTTTTAAGGACAAGCTGATTCAGTTCATGAGACTTGGGCTTGCAGATGGCTTAATTTATTGTGAAAAAGCACTCCAGTCGTCCGAATGACCTGGCCTTCATGAGACATAGGAGCCAAGAACCAGCCATGAGAATTCTACTGACCTGCCAGAATGATAAAGTGTTCGAGCTAAAAGGGACCATTAAGAAAGCATCTAACTCAACCACTGCTCTTTAGAAATAGGACAAATGAAGTTTTTAGTGTTCCTCCCTTCATTCCTCCCTTCCTTCCTAACAAGACAAATGTTTATTTGATTGCCTACTGTGTCCTGGGTACTGTTCTCCTGATGAGAATTCAACAGTGAACAGAACAAAATCCTGTTCTCGTGGAGCTTACATTCTAAGAGAGGGAGAGAGACAATAAACAACAATAATAAAACAATATATGATAGGTCAAAAGGGGATATGTGCTACAAAGAAAAATCAGGCATGATGAACGGTAGGAGAGCCAAGAAGGACAAGAGATGGGGTTTCTCCTTTATGCCGTCAGTGTGGAAGACCTTGTTGGTTGACATTATTTGAGCTGGGGTCTGAAGAAGGTAGAAGATGAGCCATGCGGACATCCAGGGCCAGAGCGTGCCAGGAGGGCAGGAGGAGTAGGAAGCATTAGGGCCCCGAGTGGGACTGGCACAGAGCTCAGTGGGAGACAGGGGAGGTGAGAGGAGAGGGAAATGGGGAGCCAGCTGTGAGCCAGGGCTGAGGAACCTTGCAGACTGTGTGGAACTTGGTGTCATTCCCAGGGTGATGGGAAGCCATTGGAGAATATTGAGCAGAGCAGTGACATGGCTTATGTTTTAATAAGCTCTGTCTGGCTGCTGTGGAGAGTGAATCAAAGAGGGCAAGGACAGATGCAGGGGCAAGGCCAGTGTGGAGGCTGTAGCAGTCTTCTGGCAGAGAGGGGAGGATGACTGGCAGCAGAGTAGACATGGGGGAGGTGGGGACAAGTGGTCGGATGCCAGCTGTGTTGGGACAGAGAGCCAACAGGATTTGCTGCTGGAGGAGCCACAGGGTGATGGGACACAGGAATCAAGGATGACTCCAAGCATTCTGGCTTGAGCATCAGAAAAGGTGGTGCTGACATTGCTGAGCTGGGAGAGGAGAAGGTTTGGTGGAGCAGGGGTAGAGACAGGAATCGGGTGAGGGTCTTGGAAGGCCTTAAAGACTTGTTTAGATGTCTATGCCAAAAAAAAACCCATGTACATGTATACTCAGATGTATATACATGTGTGTGAAGGTGAACTCAGGACAGGAGTGAGGCTTATATAAACTTGGAGATAGTATTTAAAGTCATGAGAAGACGAGGTCATCTACAGAGTAAGTGTAGCTATAAAACAGAACAAAACTTAACACTGAGCCTGGGACATGCTAATAATATTAATGTTTATTAATAATAATAATAATAACAGTCAGCACTAGGTGCCAGGCATGGTGTTAAGCATTCCACGTAGATAATTTTATTTAATTCTCATAAAGACTCTGTGAGAAGCTTACTATCGTCCCCATTTTCCCTGTAAGTAAAGCGAGGTGCTAGGAATCCATCAGTCTGCTGAAGTCACCCGGCTAGAATGTGGCAATTCTGGGCAGCAAGCCCAGACAGTCTGACTCCAGTGCAAGCGGCCAGCCCAAGCGCACAGAGCACGTTTGTGGCAGACGACGTCTGATAAGCTTCTCTCTGTGCTACGCTGCCTCTGCTGACGAAGTTCTCTCATTTCCATGCAGTTACTCAAAGTGCAGAATCACACTTGAGCCTAACAGCATCCAGACACCAAGCACACCCTGTGCCCAGCCCCAGTTTGCAGAGGCAATGCCCTGTCTCCCCTCGGCAGCATGAAGTGCTCAACTCCGTTCAGAGGCCACAGTTCGGAATCACATGCCTTTCGTGTCTCGCTGGTGCTCAGCTTGGGACCTTAGCCCCAGCAGCTGCCCTGTCACTGCAAACTGACTGACTGTAGGTCCACTGTGACTTGTCCTGGTGATGAGGCCGAGAGTGAGAAAGGAAGTCCTATTCTCATGGCTGGGGGTGTAAATTAGGGCCAAGAAGAAACCCACCTTCTGGAAGTCACACAAGACAGGGGACTTCCGAGGTATGTCTGGGATACGATGGCTTGTCTAGGAGAAGGAATCACAGCTGAGATGTGAACTGGCAGGTGGTGAGTTTCCTGGCCAGAGGATCTGCTGGGTAGCAGCCTCCCCTGGGGTGTGGCTCTCCCGACCCCAGTCAGGGCTCCTCTCAAAGAATGATGTTTCGCTGTGTTCTGTAGCTAAGTGGGCATCACAGAAGAGCATCACTTTGACTCCCTACTGCGAGCCTTCAGAAATGCAGTGGGACCATAACTGGCACTTTTTTTTTTTTTTTTAAGATTTTATTTATTTATTTGACAGTGAGAGAGACAGCCAGCGAGAGAGGGAACACAAGCAGGGGGAGCGGGAGAGGAAGAAGCAGGGTCCCAGCGGAGGAGCCTGATGTGGGGCTCGATCCCAGAACGCCGGGATCACGCCCTGAGCAGAAGGCAGATGCTTAACGACTGAGCCACCCAGGCGCCCCCATAACTGGCACTTTTCAAAGGGATATTTGGTTGAAAAGGCTATCAGCTCTTGGTCGTAAATAAACCGCTTTGAACCGTTGCAAGAAGACAAAATGATTAGCAGTGTACCAAAATGCAAAGAGACACACACCTCAAAACTCCACTCTGTTCGACAGCGACTGCATCATCTGTAACTTCTGCAACCTACATTTCCGAAAGTATTGAGGAGAAGGGAAAGAGGGAGAATAATTCTTAGTGCTTAGAGGTGCTGTAAGAGTATAACAGAACAGACATGGGAAGTGCCAAGAGAGGAACTGGGCCATTGTGGTGCTTGGTATACCATAGCTCTAGTGATGATGATGGTGATGATGATGGTGATGATGGTGGCCATGGTGGTGGTAATCATCATCACCCAGCATAGGAGATGCCTGGCTGGACCCAGAACTCTGTGCAATATAACCTGGAAGCCTGAGAGAGAATGTCTGCTGTAAAGAAGAATATTTAGTGAGGTTTCACTAAAATGCTTGAAAACCCACCACTCAATAAACAAAGGCGTATTATTAACAATGAGAATGTGTAACATCTGTTCGATGTTCACTTATGGGCCAGGCATGACACCAAGTAATTTATATGTATTTCATTTACTGTTCATGATAGCCCTTTGAAGAACAAAGTATAATTAGCTCCATGTCAGAACAGAAACCCAAGGCTCCAAAATGTTAAGTGTCTGATCCAAGGTCACACAGACCTTGAATCCCCAGCTAGGGGTCTGGGGAGAGCTAAAAACAGGAAGTCAAGCCCAGGGCTGTATGATTCCGTAGCCCCAGCTCATAACCCCTGCACCATATTGCCAGGGTTCTGACTAGATGTGCAGTAGCCATTCTAAGAAGTCAGGGCGCTCTGAGATAGTAGAGGGTACGTAGGGCTGATGCTGAGGGCTCTTATGAGAAATTCACACACATCAATAGAAGTGTGTTTGAGGTACTCATGAGGGTTTAAGCTAGATATTGCAAACAAGCAAATCAGAGAGATACCTTATTAGCCCTGCCTAGTATTTCTACATTTAAGAGCAGGACGTTTCCCTTTGAAAATCCAGATGTTTTGCTTTTCTTTGAAAGTGGGATGGTCTAGAAAAACTGGATCATATTCCAAAATGCCTTCAGTTAACTGGAGGGCTCCTACCTTTAGCTCAGGTATATTTTTATTTTCTTCAGTTTTTCCAGTGCCCAGACTCCTCCTTTCTTTTGCCTGCAAGGTTTGTTTGTTTGTACTCCTGGCCTGACCCTGTAGCTATTTGAAGAGCACCCTGTTGTTGAGGCTCACATGGGACCAGGACACAGTTCAGGTTGCAGTTAACAGAGCAGAAGTCCTTGCCCAGTAAATGCCAACCCCGAAGAAAGTGGGGAGGACCCAGACTTCCTGTGGATCACCTCCATCCAGAGGCCATCTCCACCCCAGGAAGATCAGTCCGTTGCTGTAGCAACAGGAGTTTGCTCTGATCAATTCTACCATCAGGCTAGACATCCTGGTCCTCCAGTGCCTGTTCTTCCTGCCCCCCTTGCTGGCTGTGGCCCATTAGATCCTTTCTGTCCCTTTCACAATATTCCTGCTACCCTTTGTTTTTCCTGTGGGCTTCCTCCTAAAACTGTTTGGGAAGGCCATTGTTTTCTTATTTAAAAATATCTTGCTTTCAGCTTTCCACAATGAGTTTCAGAGTTCATGAGCAAGCAAGACTCTAGCAAGCCAACGAGATAATATAAAGCCTCCTTTTGAATCTTTTGTTGAAAAGAGGCCGATGTAAATAGAAGTAGAAATAAGAAATCATCTTGTCTATATTGCACTTTATGATTTTCATGACACAGTCACATGTCCTCGCTCGTTTGATCCTCACAATAGTCCGGTGGGGTGAGTAGAGTGGGAGTAATGTGTCCATTTTTCAGAGATAACAGCTCAGAATTGACGTGTTCTGAAAGACTCAGTGGTCAGTAGGAGAGAGAACGTGGACTGGTGCCCAGGCCTGACCTGGAATGAATCTCCATCGCATAACTCTGCTCTTGCCTCGCCAGTTAGTTGGCCACCTTATCGTGGACCTTTGTTCTGAGGGAACTGAAGCTGAAATGCAAAGACCAAGGTTCTACTCATTCTACTGCCCTTCCTCCTATCTTTCCTTCTTCCCCTCCTTCCACAAATGGTTCTGGAGCACCCACTCTGTGCCAGGCCCTGTGCTCATCCCAGGCTGTGCAATGAAGTCCGTATGAATAAAGCCAGGGGAAGATGGCACCAATGCAATAAGAATGCCACTTTGTGGTTTTATGGCTTTTTATGATTTGTAAAGCCATTTCGCAGCAACCCTACATGCTGAGTGTGCCTATTTTGCAGATGGAATTTAGGCTCTAAAAAGTCACATGACATACAGCTAGTTAGCCACAGAGCAGAAATTCATCCCCAGGCCTTAATACTTTGGGCTCAATGCGCTTTCAACGACTGATACTACTAGCACTTAATAGTGCCTGGCACATAGTAGGTGTTTAAGAAATATTTGCAAAACATAGATTAACATCACAATGCCTCTCAAAATGACTAAGAACCTCTAACATTAACGTGTCTCCTTCAAGGCCAAGAAAACAAGGCCTCTTGGAATCTTACAAGCCTATTCCTTAGTAGAAGCCAACAATGCCTGAAATTAATCACTATTATTTTCACCTAAAGCAACATGTGAAGCTAGAGAGATAGAAAAACAAACACCTCAGCTGTGGCAGATAAACTGCAGATAAAGCTTTTTCTTAGGTTTGTTGACATTCTTCTTTGCCCAAGGACAATCTGTTAAGAAGAAAATATTTTTCCCTGTCTCCTTCAAACTACATTCCAGACTCGAAGTCCAATATTGGATAGTGAGTAGTAAAGCAAATTGCTTAAACTTCTCAGGCTCCTTCTGCCTAGGTGACTTTCCAGATCTATCGTGGGGAGGGTCCCAAGAGTCTCCTCACTGGGTTTTGTCTCTTCTGAAACATGGGGGAGACAAGTGGGGAGCAGTTTGATAGGAAAACTTGGGCTTGGCTTGGTTCATACATCAGTACAGAAGCGTGAGTGAGCAATTCAAGAGCCAGTTCTGTGGTGTGAGCCTTTCCTCTTGGAGGCCTGGCTGTCCACACCCTCCCCCTTGGGATGGTCCCTGCGGGTGTGATGCCTGGCACCACTCTCTACGCTGGCCCAGCCTTCCTTGCAGAAGGCAGGGTGAAAGTCAGTTTTCCTCTGGAAAGGGCAGCCTAGATGGTGGCAGGTAACAGAGCTGCTGTCTCATTTCCCAAGCTAACAGCCTCCTCTCCCTTCTCCACCAGTTGACCCATCTTGCTTTTCTCCCCTTCAGCCAGCTCTCCACCACTCCCAGCATTGATAGCTACCACATTGGACTGGCCATGGAAATGATAGCTAGAGTGTGGACCCTGGAAAACAAAGGATGTGGAGCTGTAGGGAATAAAACTCTTATTTGATATTTAACCCTCTTTTCCATTCTCATTCAAATCAGCCTGTGTTTTTCAAAGTGAAATCATTAGACCAGAGGCAGCAACATCACCTGTGAATTTGTCAGAAATGCAAATTCCCAGGCCCTCCCCCAGGCCCCCTGAATCTCTCTGAGTGGGGCTCAGCAACTTGTATTTTAGCCGGCCCTGCAGGTGAGTCTGATGCACACTCAAGTGAGAGAACCACTGGTTTAAATCATTTCTTCTTCCCGCTGAGTATCATCCTCCCACATGGTATCATTCACCCTCACAGCTCTGTCTTCTAATATTTATATAAATGGACAGAGATTTTGTGATCACGCTGATACGGAGTCTTTAGACTATAACCTTTGAGATGATGTCAGAAGAAATGTCAACCTCTGAAATCCAGCTAAAAGTAGTCAGTAAGGTGTGGTGGAAAGAGCATGGACTGTGATATCAGACAGCTGTAGGTTCAAGCCCACCAGATGTTCAAAGGCACCTGCTAGCCCTGCGGTTTTAGTGTAATTATTCACACCTTCTGTGCATTGTCCATAAAATGTCGATAAAAGACTAAAGTTATAGGGTCATTAGGAAGAATAAGCACATGTAAAGTGACTATAATACACACCAATCACTCTGGAAACATTCCCTTCTTCCTCTCCCCCCACCTCCAGTATAACCACAGTAGAAATGCATGTACCTGCCCCTTGGTGTTCCTCCTTGCCTCTCCTGAGATTCTATCAAGGAGGTCGAGGTATCTCCTAAGGCCAGGCAAAAACCAAAGTATGTCTCAGTCTATTGTCTAATCAAGATGTCCAGCCTCTTTCCTCAGAGTTAGAATGCGACCAACAGGAAAAAAATTATAACCTAGTCCTTTTATTTGATCTAATAGTATGATAACTGCCATGGGAGGAGAGTGGAAGTAAGGCATGAAATCGAGAGAAGGGAGATTCGGTGTTTGAGAATTTATTAGTATTGGGGCATCTGGATGGCTCAGTTGGTTAAGTGTCTGACTTTTGATTTCAGCTCAGGTCATGATCTTAGGGTTGTAAGATCAAGTCCGGCATTGGGCTCCCCGCTCAGTGGAGAGCCTGCTTGGGATTCTCTCTCCCCCTCTCCCTCTGCCCCTCCCCCCCAAAAAAAAGAAGAAAAAAAAATTTGTATTCATTCAAAAGCATCCAATAAAAAGAAAGTAACAGATACTTTATCAGAGGAACCCTAATGATTTGGGCTCCTAACAAGGAGGAGGGGCAGTTCAAAACTTTTCCAGTCTGGGCAAAACGGTCCTTAAAAATATCCTCTTCCCTTTATGCTGAGTCTGCACTAATAATTCATCACCTATTGACTTTTTCTATGTGACCAATCCTAAGCTATTAAATGATGCATGTGCATTGAACCCTCAGAAGCAATTACTCTAACTTCCCCCACCCCAGATATCCAGATGAGAAAATAGATTTTAGAAGTTAAACCCAGTTTTTCTGACATCACCAAGACCTGGATTCAAACTTGGGATTCCACCCCAGAATCTGAAATCTTTTTTTTTTTTTAATGTTATGTTAGTCACCATACAGTACATCCCCAGTTTTTGATGTAGTGTTCCATGATTCATTGCTTGCGTTTCACCCAGTGCTCCATGCAATACTCTTAACCACTAAACCTCAAATTCCTAAAACCCTTTTCCAGGTAGCTCAATATGAAGGAGGGAATCTGCCGAGTGAAAGGAAGCAGCGTCTACCCACTGGAAAGTTTTGTACTCCCACTGTGAATCAGTCAGCTGGCATTCTCATTTATAAATCTGTCTCCAGTTAGTATCCTTCTGAGTCAGTGCCTGGGAGCTTGATAAACTCAGGGACAGCTGATTGAATAAGGTTTCTAAAAATACGAAGGTGAGGGTTAGGGCCTGTCCTGAGATTACCTCCCCAAGGAACTGCCTACCTGAGCAGACTTGCTGGAGGCAACAAGCCAGCCAGCCAGTTATCTTCTTTCATACCACCTTAAATGCAGTACAATTCAATCATAGCTATTTAATATTAGACAATTCGGAGAAAAATTTAGGATGATTATGTTGGAAGGAATAAGCTTCTAGGAGCTTTAAGGATATAGGAGAATTAAGTGCTGTCAGAAATTCTAATAGCTTTTATTTTAAGTAACAGATCCAATCAACTGGTGGTAGTAATTGCCCAGAACCCTGCATCCAGAAGGATTCTGAGACCACTTCTGGACTAAATAGTAGAGAATGTCATGATTGATTAGCAGTGTCTGCCATGATCACAGATGGTTGATGTGGGAGACCATATGTCTTATATTTTATCGTCCATTCCCTAAGTACTAGTATCTCAATTGATATTGACAATTATATTGAATTCAGTGTCCAATTATATTTAGGTAGAAAATAACATATCTTGAAAAATATTTAAATTGTGTGAAATCATATGGGAGGGTACTTGCTGGTATATGTACAAACTTGAATTAACTTTTCAGTACTTTTGTCCACAGACATTAGTTTCCACCTTAGCATGGTAAAATACAAAAGGAAAACTGTTTCCCTGTAAGAAATGCAGGGTTCATTTGGGTGCTGCATTTTATGTGGACAGAAGTAGATGTTGATTTTGAGCCATGACTTTGTTTACCCGACATAATCACAAAAACTAAGTTAAACATTTTAGGGTATAAAAAGCCATGAATGTTTTATTTTAAATGTTGTGATTGGGAATGTGTATGTTCTGCAAATTGGAAACATAAATAATTTAAGTCCCCCCAAAATGCACTTTAGCTGTCATTATTTGGAGATGATAAGATTGTGTACACAGAATTTTTTTTAATTTACAGATTCAAGTTAGTAATTTATAGATTTACAGATTCAAATTAATAACTGAATTTAGCAAAATTGGTGGATACAAAGTCAGTGTACAAAGAAACCAATTGTATTTCTATATATATGCCAGCATTGATTAGGAAATGAAATTTTTAAAATACCATATATAATAACATCAAACAAGTATGACAAAAGTTAGGACAAATCTAGTGAAGGATGTATAAGACTTCTATACTAAAAACAAGACATTACTGAAAGAAATTGAAGAAAGCCTAAATAAATGAAGGGCTCTTCCATATACATTGATTAAGAGATTCAATATTTTTATCTCCAAATTGGTCTATAGATTTAATGCAACCTGAATCAAAATCACAGATTTGTCTCATGTGTGTGTGGGTGTTGTGCATGTGCATGCAAAAAAAAAAAAAAATACATATATATATATATATATATATATATATATATATATATATATACATACATACATACACTTCCCAAGTTGTTGTAATTTTTAAGAAGAAGAAAACAGGAAGACTTGTATCACCAGATCTTAAGATTTAGTATACAGCTAGAGTAATTTAGAAAGTACAATAATAACATAAGAGCAGACAAATCAATGGAATAAAATCCAGAGAAGATGTCTACATATATGGTTACCAGATATCTGACAATAGTGTCATTACTCTGCAGTAAGGAAAGGATGGCCTTGAGTCACTTGAATTTCCATGGGGGAGGCATAAATGAAACACGACCCCTTCTTCACACTGTGCATAAAAATCACCTTCAGGTGTAAAAGGAAAAACAATCATCTTCTAGAAGATAACATAGGAAAATATTTTCATCACATTAGGATGGGCAATTATTTTTTTTTTGAGAGAGAGAGAGAAGAGAGAGTGCATGTAGCAGGGAAGGGCCAGAGGGAGAGGGAGAGAGAGAATATATTTTTTTTAATATTTTTTTTTATTATATTATGTTAGTCACCATACAGTACATCCCTGGTTTTTTATGTAAAGTTCGATGATTCATTAGTTGCATATAACACCCAGTGCACCATGCAATACGTGCCCTCCTTACCACCCATCACCAGCCTATCACATTCCCCCACCCCCCTCCCCTCTGAAGCCCTCAGTTTGTTTCTCAGAGTCCATAGTCTCTCATGCTTCATTCCCCCTTCTGATTAGGGAGAGAGAGAATCTTAAGCCGACTCCACACCCAGTGCATCAGATGATTGACCAACTAAGCCACCCAGACATCCCAAGCAATGATTTCTTAAACAGGACATGAAAAGCACCAACTATGAGAAAGTAAATGATAAATTGGACTATAGTAAAATTAAAAACTTCTGCTCATCAAAAGACATTGTCAGGAACATGAAAAGGCAAGCGGCAGCGTGGGAACAGATATTTGCGTAATTAACAAAGGACATGTGTTTGTTTTTTTTTTAAACTCTCATACATCAGTAAGAAAAAGATAAACAAGAGGAAAATGGACAAAAAAAAATTTAAGTAGGTATTTTACAAAAAAGGATATGAAAACAGCCAATACAAAGACTCAACATCTTATTTTTCAGGGAAATGCAAATTACAACCTCAATGAGATAATACTATATACCCACTAGAATCGCTAAATTAAAAAAAACACACACAAAACCTTGTAATTACAAGTGTTGGTGAGAATGTAGAGCAGCCAGAGCTTTCCGGTATTGCTGGCATGCAAATTGGTACAACATTGAAAATTGCTTGGCATTGTCTACTAAAAACACATTAGCACTCGATGATGTTGCCAATTTCCTTCTTAGATATATAAAAAACAGAAATGTGTATATAAGAGCACTGAAAGACATGTACAAGAATGTTCACAGCAGCATTATTTGTAATAGCAGAAAACTGGGACCCACACAAATATTCATCAACATAAAATGGACAAATATATTGTGGAATATTCATATAGTGCAATACTATATAGCAATGAGAAGAAATCAATGTCTGCTCATGCAGCACCATGGACGAATCCCACAAGGAAACATGTGGTTGAGCAAAAGATAAAAACAGCACACACGGCTCTGTATACATTATACATGATCTGTATTAATTCCATTCATATAAAACGAAAACAAAATTTATTGTAATAGAAATCAAAAGAGTCGTTCTCTTTGGGTGGGATGGGGATCCATTTGGCTTGCTGGGAATGTTCTGTATTTTTATCTGGGTGGTGGTTAGGACAATGATTTCACTTTAAAAACTAATCTCTGGTGATGGAAGTCAGAATAGGAGGAATAGTGAGTTTGAAGGGGCACACAGAAGATTCTGGGTGCTAGTGATGATGAAAGAAGCTATGTATCTTGATAGATGGTGGTTATATGGGGCCTTCATTTTGCAAACATTCATCAAGCTACTCATGGTTTCTGCCTCTTGCATTGTGGATTTTTACCTCAGTAAATCTTACCTCTAAAAAAAAAAAAAAAAGTTCTGTATTTGAGGGAGAGAAGACAGTAAAAGTCCTAAATGATATGGACTGACCATCCTCCTTGGTGGTAACAACAAGAGAAAAAATTTAGAGATGCCTGGGTGGCTCAGTTGGTTAAGCATCTGCCTTCTGCTCAGGTCATGATCCCAAGGTCCTGGGGTTGAGTCCTGCGTTGGGCTCCCTGCTCAGCGGGGAGCCTGCTTCTCTCTCTGCCTGCTGCTCCCCCTGCTTGTGTTCTCCGTGCTCTGTCTCCCTCTCTCCTCTCTTTCTCTGACAAATAGATAAAATCTTTAAAAAATTAAAAAAGAGAAAACATTTACTGAGCAGGTAATATACATCAGGCACCGTGCCAAGTACTTTATGTGGACGCTTTCACTTTGTTCTCACACGTCCCATGAGGATAGGTCCTATTAGTATCCTCCCCATTTTACAGGTGAAGAATCTGGGGTTTAGCACGATCATGGGACTTGCCCAAGGTCTTACAGTTAGTAAGCAGCGGAGTGCGATTCCAGCCCTCATATTCTGTAGATGGAAAAACGGAATTCAAATAATGTTTCTTAAAAAAGAGAAGAAAGAAAAAGACAAGGGTGTTGTCACGGATACCTGGTCGTATGTGCCTTCGGAAAGCTGCCCACTCTCCACCCGCCCAGCGAATTCACCCTCTGCCTCTCAGGCCCAACAGAAGGATGTTGTGAATTGGCTTTTCCTTCACATGTCATCAGCCTCCAGGGCTGAGGAGGGGCCGTGTGTTTGAGTTGGATCTCGGGGAATTGCTGTGGCAGGCACTTGCTGGATTTCCTGGAACTGGAGGAGTGATGTAATGGTATCGGACCAGGCTGGAAAACAGCCCTCACCATGTGTGTAAACCACCCTGAGTCATGCCGGGCCTCAGACAGGCCCTCAGCCCACCCTGCCATGTGTCTCTGGCCCACATACCCTTCACACCTCCTCTCCTAGCCCCTCTCTGTCTTCTCAGCATGCCATGACTGAAAATACGATCGTGTAGGTCATTCCCAAGCACTGTCTTTCACTGAGAACTTGGAGTTGTTCATCAGCTACAAGTGTTTCCCTGGTCTGAGTTGGAAGGTTAAAGATGGGGCACTTTACTTGGAGAAATTCTGTAAAAGTTTTTCACAGACCAAGGGGTGAGTGACCAATTTCTGTCATTTCTTCAAGGCTATAAATAAGCCCACGTAGCAGGAGACAATGAGGTGCCTGGGGTTAGGAAAGGGTTCTAGCATTTGCAGATCAGAAGCCAGACTCAGGAATGGAGACCGTCAGCTCCCCTCAGAACAATGAGCATGAGGTTTGAGCAGCAGGAGATCCCAATATCTACTCGAAGTTACTGACCTGGCTGAACAGTTCCCTCTTCCTCCCGCTGTGTTCCAGGGTGATTCCATGAGCTTTTACTTTTCCCAAGAAGGCTTTAAGTGCCTAATGTAAGTTTTGTAAATATTTCTAGAAAAATCACCAGCATCCAAAGGTTCTCCTAGCCAGTGATTTTCTTTGGGTTCCATTCACCCTGACCCATTCTGACTATTTATCCACTCATATTTCTTCTAATGTTTCAGTTCATTGCAATTCTTTTTTTCTTTTTTAAGATTTTATTTATTTATTTGACACAGAGAGAGAGACTGCCAGTGAGAGAGGGAACACAAGCAGGGGGAGTGGGAGAGGAAGAAGCAGGCTCCCAGCTGAGCAGGAAGCCTGATGCAGGGCTCGATCCCAGGACCTTGGGATCACGCCCTGGGCTAAAGGCAGACGCTTAACTACTGAGCCACCCAGGTGCCGCTCACTGCAATTCTTTTTATTTATTTTGTTTGTTTGTTTGTTTGAGTATAGTTGACATACAATGTTGCGTTAGTTTCAGGTGTATCCACTCATATTTTTTATTAACATTAACTGGCTTAATCCATCATTCATTTAACAAATGTTTATTGACTACCTACTATGTGCTCTGGAGAATCAGCTGTAAGGGACATTGTTCTCTTCCCCAAGTTACACAGTAATGCATTCTCAATTCAATTTTTATATGTAATTATACATCTACATAGATTTCACTGAGCACCTGCTATGTGCTAGGCACTCTTTTTACTATTTTTACATTTATGATCTCACTAATCCTCACAGTACCCCAGGAGAAATTTCTCTTTGTAGATGAGGAAACTGAGACAGAAGAGCTAAAAATAATTGCCCTGAGGCCCCCAGCTAGTAACAGACACAGCTGGGATCTAAGCCAGGCAATCTTATTCCATGATCCATGCATTTACCCACTGCATAGGTATATATAGATGAATAAAGAACAATTCTGGAAGTCTATAACCAAGTGTTGAAGTCATTTTTTTCTTTGGAGAGAGGGAGAGGACAGAATGACTGATGATTTGTATTTTATTATTGCCATATATTCTCTATTATCATGTGTGTGCATGCTCGCCCTTGCTCTCCCCCCCCCCCCAGTTCTATTGTACTTGTACAGTGAGAAACAGTCAATGAGGTTATAAAAGCATCTGAAGAACAGGTCTGTAGGGGTAAGGCGGTGGAAGAGGCGGGTGGGGGACAGGAGCTTGCCTTCAGGTCGAGGTCCGGTGCATGAAGACAACTTGCCCTCACGAAGTGGCGCGCAAGAAGGAGATGGGTGTTGCCCTCGGGATTCTTTCGGCTCCCCTGCCTAGGCTGGAAGCTCTGTTCAGTGACATTGCCTGGGATTTGCAAACAGGAATATTCTAAAGTAGGTAGGATTTTTAGTGACCACGCCAGCCACCTGAGAACAATGTGTACTCAGGGAACAAACATGTTGCATCATCACCGGCCCAGAGAAGGTTAACTGCATAAAAATACCTGCTCCGGAGTAAGGCTTGGTGTCAGCTCAGTCACTATGACAAGCCACCGGTGACCAGTGACCCAGGCTTCAGGTACTCCTCGCCCCAACCACTGCCCTGCTGGAAGTAAACAATGATATCATCCTTATTTCAGAGACATTCCTTATTCCCTTATCAGTTTGTCTATTTGCAACAGTGAAGGATGCATGCTGCTTCCTTTGCTCACAGGCAGAAAGATGGAATGCAGTGTTCATGCACTGACAGGTGTTTTCCCCTTCAGGTCACTTAATCTCCAAAGCAAATGTATAAAGTAGAAGATTGAACATCCCCATTTGACAGATGAGGAAACTGAGAATTGGAGAGGCTAAATACTGATCATATAGCAATTTTCTTTTTTCTCTTTTTTTTAATGTTTTTTTATTATATTATGTTAGTCACCATACAGTACATCCCTGGTTTCTGATGTAAAGTTCGATGATTCATTAGTTGTGCATATAGCAATTTTCTAAGAGATGATCTAATCCTCAATAGAAGTTTTAAAAAAAGAAGAGGAAACCTAAGAAAAATGTGGTACAAAACAAAGGGCATCGTCAGCTCATTCATGTGGGTGTTGAAATGAAGGGATTGGGGAAGAGACCCATTCTTCTGAGACTTCATTTGCTTTTCATAAAGTAGACCTGAAACCCTGTGAGCTCCCTTAATGATATATTCAGACCAAAATGCCATCTTCTATGGCTCAACATAGTCAGGTTATGTTGGAAAGTTCTGTTTTATTCTAAATGCCACAGAAAGCCACCGGAAGGCTTTTGTGAAGGAACTGACCTGGTCTGACTTGTGTTTAAAGCTCATGCTGGGTGCCGAGGGGATAATGGCTTGAATGTCTATCTTCCCAACTGGACAGGAAGCACTATTCTTGTTTGCTTTTTATTCACTTATCCCTGTCTGTGCCCACTCGAGAGTCAGCTCCATGAAGAGTAGAGACCGTGTCTGTTTTCCACTACTGTGTCACTAGTGGCTGGAGTACTATTTGATCCAGATTAGACTCCCGATAAATGTTGGTTGAGTGAATGAGTGAAAGAATTTATACAAGAATAAGAAAATTAATCAATTACCACATGAATGAATGTGAAGTATGTTGAGTGCTATGAAAGAAAGGATAGAGTGGCAGGAAAGCATATAAAAGGGGAATTGTGACTGGGGATAGGAGTGTGATGATACATATAGCCTGTGGCTCTATTTGCTTGGAGGCAAAAATGAAGAGAAGCAGATTCAAGGCATATTGGTGACATAAAATTAATGGGACTTACTTGTTATGGAGGCTGGGGGGAATGCCCTAGCTGTGAAGATGAGCTTCGTTTCTCAGCCCTCCAAACTGGGCATCCAGTTCAATTCAAGATGAGTGAGTATTTTCCAAGTTGTTTATTCACTATTTGTACAGAAAAGCTGCAGAATAGCAAGCCTGATTGTCCCAATAGTGAGATTCTCTCACTGAAAATAGGATGATAAGAGTGGTTATTTTTATAGTATTTACAGGAATCAGTTGGTAGCAGTCTCTCTATGATGCTTTCTTCAATGCTCCCTCCTTTAGTCCCCTGATAGTTCTATAAGGTTTCCATGGCTAGGTTTCCATGACACCACAATAGTCAGTTTCATCCATTCTGTCAAAAAAAAATAACCGGTCAAGAAAAAAAAAGAGAAAAGCCTTTTCCTGAGCCTGAATGAACGTGCCATCTCTCCATCCCACAAAGCACACACACGCACGCACGCACGCACCAGTGCTCCGAGCACAGAGCTAGGTACACAGATATTTACAACAATCAATTGCCTTGCCTACTTAGTTTAAAATAGCTTTCATGTCTTAAAGACTTTTGTAAACCATCTGATGAATATTTATAAAGAGCAATCTCCAAGTTAAGTGTTCTTCCACTCTGGACTCCGAAAGTGATTCTCTTGAGATTAGTTGCTAAAGGCAGATGCTATTGTTTTACAAATTACAAATGAAATTCCTCTCATCTTATCGTCCTCAAAGACTTGCTGTTATTTTATTATCTTGATTTCCAAAGCTAGTAGCAGAGATGATTTTCATAGTCGTGTAGGAAGCATAGATTTTCCTTTTCCCCTCAACTTCCTTGTTCAGAATTTGTTGGCTGGACAGCCCTCCTGAGCTTGCCCTGTGATGGTTTTCTGTTGAGATTTCCATTTTTTTTTTTAACTTTTAACTCCCTTCACCCATTTCTCCTGCCCCCCTCCCCCCTCCCCCCACCTCTGGTAACCACCAATCTCTTCTCTGTATCTCTGAGCCTGCTTTTGTTTTAGTTTATGGTCCTTGACTTGTTTCACTTAGCATTATGCCCTTTAGGCTGATCCGTGTTGTCACAAATGGCAAAATTTCCTTCTTTTTTATGACTGAATAATATTCCACTGTGTGTGTGTGTGTGTGTGTGTGTGTGTGTGTCTGTGTGTGTCTGTGTATGTATATCCACCCATTTCTTTATCCATTCATCCATTGGTCTATTTCTCTGACGTGAATATTTTAGCTGAGCTTACATTCACAAGTTTTAGTTCTACTCTCCAGATCCAAGGTGAGTCCTTCTGTAACACAGTGGGCTTTTGAATCCCTGCCGTGGTGAGTGGTGGCTGTATGTCTATGTTGATCTTTCCAAGTCACAGAGCTTGGATGACTAAACAAACAGCCTGTGGACTCAATCACTTCCTCCTTCCTCCTTTGACTGTAGCATGTTGGTTTTCTTGGGTGGGTTGCACCTGTAGACGGTGCACGATTCTTGTGAAAACAGCTGAGAGGCTGTGCTATCTTCTCAGGCCGAACGCTCTGCAAAGCAGTAGCCACATAAACCACCTCTGAACCATCAAAATTCTTGGGGATTTAAATAACAGGGTGAAAGTATAGCGGACTCTCTGACACCACAGGTGTTGCTCAGAAGTCTCAGAAATGCCACACTCATGGTCATTGTTCTCGGTTTGCAACATGGCCGATGTCTATTGATTTTCTTATTTGTTTTCTTCAGTGTGAAGTCCTCTTTGCTCTATAAACACAATGAGAGCCCAGACCAGGCACTTCAAGCAGAGCTTTATGGGTCCAGCTGGGAATTTGGGACCTTCTTGATGTCTGCAGAGTAGCCATATACTGTTATGTGTCTCAGTTTCATAAAGGGCTCGATGAAGGAGCTCTGTGATGGACAGATCACAAAAGTAAACAAACATGTCATTTTTAAAGATTACTGAGTATTGTTCTACCATTTTTATGCTCAGATCCCTGAACAAGAATTTGAGACAATTTTCATAGACAGGTGTGTGCAATATAACACAATGCCCCGGTGGCTTTTGGACGTAGGTTTCCTTTTTGTTTTTCTTGTGTCTAATGTGTATTGGGTAAGGGGAGCATGTTTGATCATGCTTAGACTCTTCAAAGTTTGCCCATTGCATCTTTCTCTTGCCATAACTTATAATCTCGTGCAAACTATGAACCCTGCTTTTTCTCACTTCAGCCTCAATTACTTGACCGTCTTTCTCTGTTGTTCACCCACCTGTCATCTTTACACTTCCTCGACACCTTTGTCCTCCTCCCCCCCCCACCCCAGAGCCTTTATACATTCAGTTCCAGGATGGGACAACTCACCCCACAAACACATGCACGCACGCACATACACTCACCAACCACACTCACTCATCCACCACACACCCTCTTCTACCTAGTTAACAACTAGTCATTCTTCATATCTTAATTCAAGCAGCACTTTTGCAGGAAAGCCTACCCTGACCCTCCCAGGTTAGATTAGGTTCTTATCGTCATAGAACCTATTCTTTTCCTTCAGAGCACTTGACTCGACGGGCAATTATATAGCCATTTGGGTAATTCATTATCAATGACATTCTCCACCCTAGATTTTGTAAATCCTGTGCAAACATAGATTGGATCTATTTTTTGTTCACCTTTGTATCCTCATCCTTGTGCAAGAGCCTGGCACATAGTTGACCTAAAACGAGTATCAGATGGATGGATGGATACGCGTGAGTGCATGTGTGTGTGTGTGAGGTAATGGGGCTATTGCTACTTTAACTTACCAAGTCTGTCTTCAGTTTTCTTTAATTTAGACTGTTCTGATGAACAGTCTAAAGTAGAAGTGACACTGTTCTTCATCTGAATCGACTTCTTCGCTAATTCTACTTATGGAATGAGCATTCATTCAGTCACATAAACACCATGAATGATTCTGATTAGCATTCAAGGAAGAAAAATCTACTTACAGAACTTATGAAAATCATATAAATACCATGCCTTGTTAACTGTGCATCTTTGTTCATTTCAACTTAATCACAAAGTAGCAATCACTCCTCTTTAACACCGTTAATGAATCATAATGTGCCAGAGATCAATTACTCAATAAACACATGTTTAAGTACATTAGCAGTGACCAAGTGAGTGTTCTGTTACACGCCCTGGATACTCAGCAGCAGCCGCCTTCCCTCTCCGCCTCTCTGGTGGAGCAGCCTGTGGAATTTGGGACAGCTCCAAACAGATAGGATGAAGAGTACAAATACGTATGTTGATGGTTACGGAGAAATGATATGGGAAGGTCCCGTCACCCACTACTGACTGGTACAATACAGCTGGGAATGCATTTTTGATTGTGTACCAGATAATTCAAATAGTTGCAGAATGGAGAAAGGTTGATAAAAAGCACATAGGGAATCAGAGAGCTTAAAATAGTCAAGATTGCATACCAAGGCCGGGTTGAATTCTGGCTACTAAATGCTCATGCCCATCCAAACTCTGGCTTAGGGAGAAATGGTCATGGTAGCTTTCCGCTAGTAAAATTACATTTAAATCTAGAAGCCAAGGCATTTTAGAATTACCTTGTACTTTGGTTTCCAAGTATGTAGTCTAGTCTTGCCTCAAGGGTCCAACAATCAACGGAATCGTGGAAAATTTGCTGTGTGATTCATGAGAAATGCCCTTTACAGGACCTATTCCATGGAGACTGTAGTGATGAATTCTAGAGTAATAGGCATCAAGTGCCCATAACGCAAGTGTGAATTATAGTTTCCATTTCTTTTAAAATTTTCAAACTTAGAAAACTAATATTTTATTTATTTATTTTATTTTTTAATAATAATATTTTTATTATATTATGTTAGTCACCATACAGTACATCCCTAGTTTTTGATGTAAAGTTCCATGATTCATTACTTACGTGTAACACCCAGTGCACCATGCAATACGTGCCCTCCTTAATACCCATCACCAGCCTATCCCAGTCCCTCACCCTCCTCCCCTCTGAAGCCCTCAGTTTGTTTCCCAGAGTCCATAGTCTGTCATGGTTCGTATTTTAAAGCTCAAAGTAATATGCATGGATTTGCCATCATAAAAATCATTCACCTAAATGTATTGTTTTGGGTGTTTCTAAAAATAAAAGCAATACACACTCGTTGAAATATGTATCTGTATTTACATATAGCTATATAGAACATCTATAGAGATATATAGATACAAGTATCTACATTAAGTAGTACAGATATTTGTAAATTTAAAAATACCTTTCATTCACTCCTTTTCCTGCTGCATATCATATCCCGTTCCCCAGAGAAACCCGTGCTAACAATCTGACACATTTACTTTTATTTTTACACAAATAGGGTCCTACCCTGTATGCGATTCTGCAACATACTTTGTTTACCTTTAGGATGTATTTTAGATGTGCTCTTGAAGGAAGCTGAAGGAAGGGTACACAAGACTTTTTGTACCCATTGTACTATTTTTGCAACTTCTTGAGAGTCCATTAATATTTCAGAATAAAATGTTTTTAAAAGTAAGAAACCTTTCATTAAAAAAAATGCATCTTAGTTATGGTGCCACTTTGGTACATTATAACTTCCTCACTCTGTTGGCTGGGTTACTAATATTTTACTGTTTGGCTATATAATAATTATTTTAATTAGTCTCTTCTTGATGGGTATTTATGTTGTTTTCCAGTCCTCTGGTGTTACACTAATGTTGCAGCAGACAGCCTGGTACTGTTGTAATACACTTTCACAGGCCGAGCACCTCACCTCTTTCAACTGCTCTTCTGTACAAGGCATGTATCTAAACTTTACAATCTCAGGTAATTGAGCCTCAGAAGGTTTTGTACTAGCAGATTCACATTTTTGTAAGACACATGTAGGCAGAGCAGACATAAACAAATTAGTGAAAGGTTTGTGTCTGCTACCCCGAAGTTGGCTTTGTTTTTCGGCCGGGGTTTCTCCTGGCGGGGGCACGTGCACACCAGATCCTTCCCGTGTGTCCCAAGGACAGTCTGTAGGAGGCCTGCGTGACTGAGCAGCCTTCAGCCATGACACAATCAAACAAACAAAGCCATCTGCAAGTTCAACAAAGAAGAGAGGAGTTTCCCCAGGTTGTTTGAAAACGCAGGCAAAGACATAATGAACTTCTCAAAACCAGCTGCTTAAAACTGTGCATTTGTCAGGCCTTCTAAACTTGGCACCAATTCCTGTTTGACAACCAATGACAGACTTCATCACAATTTGCTACTTCATCCCTAGCATGAAGTCGGTGCTATTTTGAATGTTAATTTATGCCACCACAACACGGAATCCATTTTGGTAGGTATTAGTGTAACAAAAAGGAACCCATACTATTGCTGGGCACTCTAACATAGGAATTGGAATACAAAGATAACTAAGGAACCCTCTGCCCCCCCCCCCCAAAACACTCTATCCAGATTAGCAGTTCTTAACCATTTTTGCAGCCATGGTCCACTTTGAGGACCTGATGAAACCACGGAATTAGAACAATGTGCATGGACATATATACCCAGAACTCTACAGATGATCTCAGCTAGTACTCCAAGCTGGGGAGCTAACCATTAATCCATGGACCTAGGTTAAGTTCTCTTGGTCTACTGGAAGTGCAAGATGGGCAACTAGGAAAATTATAAAGCATCCAGCTGGAAAAGGCCTGTAGCGAGGAAGATAGTCACTACTGCATCATACTTGTCATTTGCAAAGTGCTTCCTCCTATCAGTGTTCAATCAAACAAGGCAATACACTCAGAGAAATGACGTGACAAGCCCAAGGACACTCGGCTATAAGCTAGAAGAACTCCAACCAGAAGCCAGGTCTATAACATAGACCCTGTTTTGCCAAATGGAATAGATTACTAATATAAAAGGCCATGAGCATATTTTTTAAAAAAAAATCCTAGTGTCCATCATAATAAGTTGAAAAGTTCCAATCAGTCATCAGGATTACCTCTGGGTAATCCTGGTAAATTTTGAATAGTATTTCTCCCACTTACCCTGAATCTTTCTCAATCTCTTTCTCTTTCTCACTTAGTGCTTCTTTGTTATACGATTAGTTCCCCCTATTAAATTATGTATTCCTTGAAGACAGGGGCTATAGTTGGTTTATTTCCATTTTCTGAGTGCCTAGCAAAGTGCCTGGCATAGTCAGGACTCATTGTCTGTTGAGTTAAGGGAAGTTCATTACACAGAGATTAAGGAGACTAGCTTCTACCAAATGTGTTCCTCAGTTCATGTTGCGCCTTCAAAGATTATCTCTGGGAAATGAAATGTGTCATCAGTTCTTTGACATATTACACTGTTTTTCCAGCATTTTTTGTTCTCCTTCCTCCCCACGCCCCTTTTATTAGCTATCTGTGATATTTGATAATCAGAACCAAGCTGGGTTGAGTCTAATTTAAACATTCAACACTAAGCAGTCTTTCACTTGACATAACCAAAAATTTTTTCCATGTTCTATGCCAAAATACAAGAAACCTTAAGCAATAATTTAATTATTTAAATTAGTTGCAGGATTTGGATATTTTTTTGCTGAAAGCTTATTGGAAAGAAAAAAAAAGGAAAAAGCCAACTGTGACTTACCACCCACCCCAAGCCAAATGACAACTTTGGAAGCATGGTGGTTGCTGAAACAATAAGTGAATGGTTTAACCCCTCTTGGGTCTTAGAAACTCTACCCAGCCAGGCCAAGAAGGAGGGAGGGAATAAGTCCATGTGATTTAACCACACTGAACTCCTTGAGGGCAGAGTCTGTTTTAAATCCATCTTTGTCTTCTAAAAAAAAAAAAATGTCTGGCACATAGTGAGTACTCAGTAATTTTTTGCTAAATTAAATTGGATTTTTGCAAAATCTATACATATCTGTAATACATGTTTATATGTGTCTCCACACTCTGTAAACATCCTATGTGGGTAGATATCCTAAAAGGGCAAGCTATGCCCTATCACTTTCCTATACACAAACTCTGTAAAGCCCATAGGACTTACCTGTGTGATCACAGCTAAAGTCAGTAACATTATAGAATTCTGCACAGTATGTACATACTCTGGTTAAAATCACTCTGTATAGAACCAATTCTTTATAATAAAGTCTCTGAAACATTTTCCTAAGTAAAAAAGATGAAATGAGCCTTTATAGCATGTAGTTCATGTATTCTTTTAAACTCAAGCCAAGAATGGAGCTCGTACTACCCCACCTCAGCCACTAAGGTACGCTCTTCCACACAGACCTCACTCTCACACCCAAGAGGCTCCACTGCACCATGGTGAGCTGAGTGTGGTTCAACAGAGTGGGTTGTTACCCTGCATGACTGGCCTCTTCCTGCCATTGATTTTAGCCTTGCTGTGCCGTCCTGATGCACAGTGGCTGGTAGTGGTGGGCTGGTAGTGCAGCTGAACCCACAACAAAGAACCTAAGGAAGGAAAAAAAAAAAAGTGGTGGAAAAAAATAGCAGTTTTATGAAGGCTCGAGGCATTGTTTACGAAATAGTTGACAAAACAGAGGGCTAAAGTCAGCAGGTAGTTGGGGGTTTGGGGAAGTCATGCAATAGTACCAGGAGCCTGGGAACCACCACTGTAGACTACAAGAGTCTCCTGCAGCCAGAAGCAAGTAGGGCCCCCCGTAAGTCAGGACTCAGAGGAATTGAAGCAACCAGGAGAGCGATTGTTAAAGCACAGTCCCAGGAACACCCTGAGACAAGTCCCCTTTTCCAGAAATACATGCATGCTCACGCCCTGACATTCTGGAGTTTCCTGATACTTAGAAGTTTCTAGTCATTCCAGGAACATCAAGGTGGCCCAGGAGAAGGTCCCAACCTACCTTCTTGTCCAAGTGACTTTCGCAACAAGAAATGCCGAACTGGGGGGAAACATTTGAGGTCACAACAGTCAACACACAATAATTCCACTTTCTCTACAACTACCTCTCTCCATCTGGGGCGTGAAACCTGAGGGATCTGAGGAAGGGGATCAGGCCAACTCCACACCTCTCTTCCTTGCACTCTCTAGACCCACACTGGCTGGATTTAAATGTGGTCACTCTCCACCAGCACCTAATTTAGCACCCTGGCACTTACTAAATATTTAACACTATCAAATGTGCTTGCAGGAAACAGCTTGGAAATGAATTGCCTCGTTTTTAAGCAGCTGCTTGGGAATTGTGCGTTTTACAAAAACCGAATTGACTTGTTAATAAAAACAAATGAATCCATGTGTTACATGATATTTTTTTTAGTGTTAGTTTCAAAGCCACATGCCCCAGAAAATAGCTCCCTTACTAAGAAGGAATGACTCAATTTTTTTTTTTTTAAATAATGGTGTTATTCATCTGGTCGGCAAATATTTGAGCACCTATTATGTGTTCAGTTCTATTCTAGGCCCTGAGAATACCGTGGTGAACAAGGCAGACAAGCTTTCATGGTGATTACATTCTAAAAAACAAAAGTAAATACACAATTAGATAGTTACATGATGTCATGTACTATGAAGAAAAAGAAAGTAGGGAAAGGGGATAAAGAGTGATAAGAGATGCCATTTTACAGAGTAGCAGGCATCTCAGAAGAGGTGACACTCGAGGAGACCAAAATGGAATGAGGGTACAAGGCATGTGAATATCTGGGGATGTTCAGGGAGACGGGAGAACAGGGCAAAGGCCATGTGCTAGGGACGTCCTTGGCAATACTCAAGGAACCGTAAAAAAGCCAGGGTGGGGACGCCTGGGTGGCTCAGTCAGTTAAGAATCTGCCTTTGGCTCAGGTCATGATCTCAGGGTCCTGGAATCGAGTCCCACATTGGGTTCCTTGCTCAGCAGGGAGTGAGTCTGCTTCTCCCTTTGCCCTCCCCCTGCTTGTACTCGTTCTCTCTGTGACAAATGAATAAATAAAATCTTTTAAAAAAGGAAAAAAAGAAAAAAGCTAGGGTGTTTGGATGAGTTAGGAGGAAATAAAAGATGAGGTTGAAGAAGTAGCAGAAAGTCACATTTTGCCAGGGTTTCCAGGCCATGCTGAGGACTCCAGCGATCATTCCAGGTGTGATGGAAAGTCACTGGAAGCCTTTGAGTAAGGCATGATCGGATGGAACTCTGGATTAAACACCCCAAACAACTTTCAAACCATCCGAGTAAAAACTTCTGTTTCCAAAGATGGACTGGGTGTTTAGGGAAGGCCTCCTGTAACAGCACGTCACAATGGAATGGACATACACTCCAAGTGTGTGCTGAGCTGCCCTACATGTAAGGCAGTTCCTGGGAAACCAAAAATGTAAGTGAAGAAGGTTAAGTAAGCACCGGAGTGGCATTGCCACATGTTTATCGGCTAGTTGCTGGTGACATAAAATCTGTATTTTACAAGGCTTTTCTTCTAGAAAATGAAGGCAAATCCTGAGAGACAAGCGGGGCGGTACCCTAGATCATGAGATTCGTAGTTGACACCTCCTACAGTGGGAGATGGTGGTGATAGACGCCTGTTTGAGTTAAGGCCTTAGGCAGCGGCATGTAAAAATAAAAAAATTGAGTCCCTCCAAAAATTCCTAAATCTAATACTGCAGTCACGTAGATTTGGGACCATAATTTATAAAACTTTTGTGGCCAAAAAAAAAAAAAAAAAAAAGGGAGGGAGGGAGAAAAAGAAAATTTAGATTGGTATGGGGTTAGGAGTTTCCCCCAGAAGCTTGCTTCTATCAACACAAATCCTTTCGGGAGTAAGACACACCTCACGGATAAAATTTGCAAAAAAAAAAAAAAAAAAAAAAAAAGAGAGATCCCTCTCAAAAAAAGTGCATGAGGAAATAAGCCACGATGAATGAGACGACAGAACTACAAAGCACAGAATCAGACAAACCAGAAAGTCTAATTATATACAATGTATCAGCTACAGACAGAACGTTTGAATAAATGTCTAAATGGTACTGAAGTTGCAACAAAGAAGTAAGACACTATCGAAATTGACCAGGCAGATATGAAAAAGCCAAACATTTCCCAGAAATGAAAATAGAAAAATTAAAATTAGAAATTTAGTGGAGTGGGGCACTTGTGTGGCTCAGTCAGTTAAGCGTCCAACTCCGTTTCGGCCCAGGTCATGATCCATAGCCCCAGGTCAGGTTCCATACTCAGCAAGGAGTCTGTTTGAAGATTCTCTCTCTCTGCCTTTCCCCCCATATGTGCAAGTATGCAGGTGTGCACTCTCTCTCTCTCTCTCTCTCCAGTAAATAAATAAATCTTTAAAGAAAAAAGAAATTCAGTGGAATGATTAAAAGCAAATTAGACATACCTAAGGAGAAAATTAATGAACTGGGAGATAGAAGAAAATATCTAGGAAAAAAGCACGAAGAGAAAAAAATGATATAAAAATAAAAGAGGAAAAAATAAGAGAGCATAAGTGACAAAGAAAATAGTGAGAAAGTCTAGATATACATTCATTAGAGTTATGGAAGGAAAACATAGGATAGAAATATTTTAAGAGGAAAGTGACTTAAGAATTTTCCAGAATTGATGAAATAAATATTCAAATTCAAAGATCCCAAGCATGATTTAGAAAGAGGAAGAGGAGGGTGGGGGAGGAGAAAGCACCAATGAACAAATGAAAAGAAAGAATACATGCTTAGACATATAATGGATACCATGTAACTGAAAGTGAAGGGAAAATGTCTGATTGTGTAGTTTTTAAAAGTCAGGATGAAACTAAAATCTTTTATACTAATAATGAAAGTGCCACCACTTCTAAAGCAGCAGTTAAAGGGAAATGTAATGCCTATATTAGAAAACATGAAAGGTTATAAATCACTTCACTAATTATCTACTTTATTAGGGAAAATTTTTAAAGGATAGTAGAAGGAAAGAAATAATAAGTATAGAGTAGAAGTTAATAAAAATACATTCACTAGAAATTATCAACAAAATGAAAAGTTGGCTCTTTGAAAGGACTAATAAAATTTGCAATACAGGGGCGCCTGGGTGGCATAGCGGTTAAGCGTCTGCCTTCAGCTCAGGGCGTGATCCCGGCGTTGTGGGATCGAGCCCCACATCAGGCTCCTCTGCTATGAGTCTGCTTCTTTCTCTCCCACTCCCCCTGCTTGTGTTCCCTCTCTCGCTGGCTGTCTCTATCTCTGTCAAATAAATAAATAAAAATCTTAAAAAAAAAAAATTGCAATACAATCAATGATTGACAAGATTAATCAAGGTAATAATGAAAAAAGACACAAATAATATTATAAATGCAAACCAGAACATAAATAACATACGGCATAGACATTAAAAAGGTAAGAGAGTCTGACACAGAATTTATATCTGAAATATATAATGAACTCTTACAATTCAATAATAAAAAACCAAACAACCCAATAAAAAATTAACATGGGTATATGCATAAAATAAAGAAAAAATTATTTTAAAAACACCTTGCCAAAGAACAAGTATAGGAAATGATATCCAATATCATTGGTCATGAAAACCACAATAAGATACACATATATTAGAATGGCTAAAATTCTTTAAATTGAGAATGAATGAATGAGTGAAATGAAAGAAAGAAGGAAGGAAGACAGAAAAGAAGAAAAAAAAAGAAATCTGGTGCTATCGAGTGTGACGAGTGTGTGTGGCAACTAGAATTTCATATATCACCAATGGGACTACAAAATGGTACAGGTACTTTGAAGAACACTTTAGTGGTTTCTCAAAACAGTTAAGCATATACTTCCTATGTGACCTAGGAGTTTCACTCCTCAGTATCTACCCAAGAAATATGAAATTGTATGTTCACACAAAGATTTGTTCACAATGTTCAGAGAAGCCATTATGCAAAAATAACCAAAAACTGGAAACAATCCAAATGTGCCTCAGCAAGAGAATGAATTTAACACAATGTGGTATAGCCATGAAATGGAATGTTACTCGACAATAAAAAGAAAGAAACTACTAACACAGCAGCATGAATGAATTTCAAAAACATCGTGCTAAATGAAGCAGTGTACAAAAAACTTAATACCACATGATTCCATTGATATTAAATTCTGGAAAAGGTAAAACCATAGAGGCAGGAAAGAAATGTATGATTGGCTAGGCACAAGGATTGAACAAAAAGGGGTAGAAGAATTATTTTTGATGTGACCAGTATATTCTAAAGCACACTTAGTGTTATTTGCATGACTGAACATGCTTACCAAAACTCACTGGAATTCATACTTAAAATGGATGAATTTACTGCATTTCAGTTACACAAAAAAGCTGGAAAGATGCTAAAAATAAAACAAGATGAGAGGATATTATAAACAACACTATGTCAACAAATTTGAAAACACATATAAAATGGGCAATGAAAATTGTCAAAACCTACTAGAAAAAAATAGAATACTTTCATGGTACTACGACCTTTAATAAAAATCAAACAGCAGTTACAAATATTCCTTGAATATTATATAGGCTCCAGACAGTTTTACAGGTGAGTTTTATCAATTATTCAAGAAACAGATCATTTTAATCTTAAACTATCCAGAAAATGGAAGGAAAAAAAAAGGTGGGAGGGGAAACACTCTCCAATTACTTTTAAAGACTTATATAACCTTGATAGAGAAACTGACAAGAAAAACTGGAGAAAGGAAAATTACCCTCCAATTTCATTTATGAACATAGATACAAAAAAATCCCAAGCAGTATGTTAGCAAAATGAATTAAGCAATGTATAAAAAACATAACTCATAACTTAGGTTTTGAGCTTACTCCAAAAACACAAATTTTGTTCAAATTTACAAAAACATATTAATGTAGTTCACTATACCATCTAGTGAAAGAGGGAAAAAAAACTTATGATCATTACAATAGATAGAAAAGGAAACCAATAAAATTTAACAACCACCATGATAAAACCTCTTAGCAAACTAGGAATGGAAAGGAGCAGTCTTAACCTGATAAATGGTAATTGTAGAGAACCTGGAGCCACCCTCATATTCAGTGGAGAAACATTGCAAACATCCCTGTTAAAATCAAGGTCAAGACAATGATGCTTTCCATCACCACTTGTATTCAGTGATGGATTAGAGATCTTAGGCAGAGTAGCAAGCAGAGAGAAAGAAATATGTAAGCCTTGAAAAATAAATAAAACTCAAAATTGACATAATTACCTACATAGCCCAAAAATATCTACAGACAGGGGCACCTGGGTGACTTAGTTGGTCAAGCATCCCACTCTTGATTTCAGCTCAGATCATGATCTCAGGGTCATGGGATGGAGCCCCAGGTCAGGCTCCATGTTCAGCGGAGAGTCTGCCTGAGATTCTCTCCCTCCCTTTCCCTCTGCCCTCCCCCTGCTCGCTCTCTCTCTCTCTCTCTTCCAGATAAATAAATAAAACCTTTTTTAAAATATCTACAGACAAATTCTTAAAATTCACAAGCGGGTTTAGCAATATTGTTGGATATAAGATCAACATGCCAAAATCAGTTGTAAATCTAGTTACCAGCCATAAGCAGGTAGAAAATTTATGTTTTTAAAAAGATACCACTATAATAGCTACCAAAATACAAGGCATTGAAGAACAAATCCTACAAAAGATGCGTAAAGCTTTATGTAGAAAATTATAAGCCTATTTAAAGGATCTTTATTAAGTCCTGGCAGTGTGCCAGGCACTCTGCTAGCTAGTAGAAATACAAAGTAAGAGGTATTGTTCCCACTCTCCGGTGCCAACAGGCTGGAGAGAGAAACTGTGCCCGAGCAAATGGATGCCACACCTTGGATCAAGTGCAGTGGATGTGTGTTTAGATACGATAACAGGGATGAGTCATGTCTAGGAGGGTGAGAGAAGGGCATTCAAAGTTGGAGACACTTATGCTTACTCTTGAGGATGAGTAGGGTTTTTCCAGGAGACCAAGGGAGGAGAAGGAGTGAGCAATGCTTGCAAAGCAGAGGAAACAGGATGGGAATAGGAAAAGGTAGGGGACAAAGAACCTTGTTCTCCACAGCCATACCAGCTCAACAGGGATTTGCTGAAAAGGTCGTCCATTGCCCCACCTCTGACCTCTCAGACTGTCATATCCATCCCATCCTGTCTCTTCCCTTCATCTCTGCCTATTAAGCCATTTCCTAGACCGAAAGACCCAATTCACATCGCTTTCCCTATGCTCCCACCCCATACCAGTGTGGTCCATCTCCTCCTCTGTTCTGAGAGTAGCTGGTACCTCCAGCTTTAATGGAATGCCAGCTGCGTTCTTCTGTTTACCAAATAGCAATCGAAGTAGTTCTACTACCTTTGCAAAATATCAAGGTGGTAGCTGAGTGGACATTCAACATACATGTTTTAAATGGACTGTCATTGCTCGCTTCTATAGAGTTGCTCTTTGCAGAAGATTGTGATCTGAAGGAAATCTTTTTTTGGTGGTGGTTTTCTTTTATGATATGACATCACAGTGAATGACCTCTTTCTAACCCACAGGAGGCCAAAAGACAAAATATGTAGCACTTGGCCTCTCAGATAAACCCCATCCTCTGTCCTTTAAAACAGTATGGATTTTCAAGAGAGAGAGCAAGAGAGAAGACAAATTACTGATATTGAGAATGAAAAATAGAGATCTCACCAAAGATCCTATATGTATGTATTAATGGATAATAAAGTATGAATTAAAAAAAAAACAGTATGAATTTCCTACCCTCTCACTGCTCTCTCCTCTCTCACCAAAATCCCCTGTGTGGGAATGCAGACAAGTTAGTGACTACTGAGCTGTGTTCTGCTGGTTAAAATGGTAATCTGCTTATCAGCTTGCTCATACCTGTGCACCGCAAAGCATGCTCATCTCTACACCCACGGAAGTCATTTGATATTTCCTGCTGCTGTAAATGTCTATATCATTTTTAAGTTCATAATTTTGCACAATTCAGTGTAGGTAATGCTGTTGCTTTTAGGTTCAGAGGATGTGAGGAAGTATGGAGTAGTAGGAAGAGCATTGGATTTGCAGTTCCAGGAAAACACTGCTGTGAACATGGGGAAGTCTCTTAAAATCTCTAAATCTCTTAAATCATAAATTTCTTAAATTTTTAGGGCTTCAGTTTCCTCATCTTCAAAGAGGTGATGATGTCACTCCCTGACCTATCTCATCTGGCTGCTGTGAGGATCAAAGGGGCCAGGTGACTGGGCTGGTGGTTTGAGAAGTGTAGAGCTCCTTCCCAATGTCATGTGCTATCACTATTATGAAGAGTAACCAGCACAAGCTGATAAACATTTCCCTTCTCATGAACTTAAATCCTTTGAAGCCAGTGTTATCTACTTGAGAAGAATCAGCTCTGATGAGGCATGCCCAGAAAGTTCATTGGGAACATTACCGTTTTTTTTTTTGTTGTTGTTGTTGTTGTTTTAAGATTTTATTTATTTATTCGACTGAGATAGAGACAGCCAGCGAGAGAGGGAACACAAGCAGGGGGAGTGGGAGAGGAAGAAGCAGGCTCCCAGCAGAGGAGTCTGATATGGGGCTCGATCCCATAACGCTGGGATCACGCCCTGAGCCGAAGGCAGACGCTTAACTGCTGTGCCACCCAGGCGCCCCGGGAACATTACCGTTTTTAAGAGTGCTAAGATTAATACAGAATGAGTGAATTTTATCATCTTCCTTCAGCATCTTTCAGCATCACCCAGAGTCTATCTTTTTTTTTAATTGAGATATAACTGACATATAACATCATGTAAGTTTAAGTTATATAGCATATTGATTTGATACATTTATGTTGCAACATGATTAACACAGTAGCAGTAGCTAATACCTCCATCACTTCACATGGTTATCATTTCTTTTTTGTATTGAAAACATTTAAGATCGAGTCTCTTAGCAACTTTGAAGTGTATAATACAGGATTGTTGACTATAATCACAGTGTTGTGCATTATATCTCCAGGACTTTTTCATCTTCTAACTGCAAGTTTGCACCCTTTGACTGACATTTCCCTGTTCCCCCCACCCCCAAGCCTCTGGTAACCACCCTCCTCTTCTCTGTTGCTGTAAGTTCAGCTTTTTTAGATTGCAAATATAAGTGATATCATACAGTATTTGTCTTTCTCTGTCTGACTGCTCTCACTTAGCATAATGCTCTCAAGTTCCCTCCGTGTTGCCTCAAGTGGCAGAATTTCCTTCTTTCTTGTGATTGAATAATATTCCATATTTGTGTGTGTGTGTGTGTGTGTGTGTCTACATATACACCACATCTTCTTTGTTTATTTATCCACTGATGGACACTTAGGTAGTTTTCTTACCGTAGCTACTATGAATAATGCTGCCCTAGATGCGGAAGTGCAGATATCTTTTCCATACCCTATTTTCATTTCATTTGGATATATAGTCAGAATTGGAATTGCTGGAACATATGGTAATTCTGTTTTTTAAATTTGTTGAGACATCTCCATACTATTTTCCATAGTCGCGACACCACCCTACATTCCCTCCAGCAGTGGACAAGGGTTCCCCTTTCTCCACACCTTCACCAACGCTTGTGATCTTCTGTCTTGTTTGATGACAATCATTCTAACAGGTTTGAGGTGATATCTCACCGTGGTTCTGATTTCCATTTCCCTGGGGATGAGTGATGTTGAACACTTTTTCCTGAACCTGTTGGCCATCCGTATATCTTCTCTGGAATAATGTCTATTCAGTTCTTCTGCCCATTTTTAATCAAGTTGTTTGTTTTTCTGTTACTGAATTGTATGAGCTCTTTCTGTATTTTGCATATTAATCCTTTGTCAGCTATATGGTTTGCAAGCATTTTCTTCCATTCCATAGGTTGCCTATTCATTTTGCTGATCGTTTCTTTTTGCTGTGCAGAAGCTTTTTAGTTTGATGTATTCCCCCTTGTTGATTTTTTGCTTTTGTTTCCTGTGCTTTCTGTGTCATATCCAAAAAATCATTGCCAAAAATCAATGTCAAGGAGCTTTTACCCTATGTTTATTTCAAGGAGTTTTATAGCTTCTGGTCTTATGTTTTAGACTTTAATCCATTTTAAGTTAATTTTTGTGAGTGTGTAGGATAGGGGTCCAATTTCATTTTTTTTTTTTTTTTGCATGTGGTTATCCAGTTTCCCAACCCCATTTATTGAAAAGACTATCCTTTCCCCATTGAGTATTCTTGGCTCCATGTCAAATATTAGTAGACCACATATATGAGGATTTATTTCTGGGCTCTCTATTCTGTTCTTTTGGTCTGTGCATCTATTTTTCTGCCAGTACTATACTGTTTTGATTACTACAGATTTGTAGCATGCTTTGTAGCATGGTACATCAGGAAGTGTGATGCCTCCAGCTTTGTCCTCTCCACAAATTCGGCATAGGAGGAACACACCTCAACATCATAAAGGCTGTATATGACAAACCCACAGCCACCATTATACTCAGGGGGGAAAGGTTGAAAGCTTTTCCTCTAAGATCAGGAACAAGACAAGTGTACCTACTGTCACCACTCTTATTCAACATATTACTGGAAGTCCTGCTAGAGCAATCGGTCAAGAAAAAGAAAAAGCATTCAAATCAGAAAAGAAGTAAAGGTGTCTTTATCTGCAGATGATATCATCTTAAACATAGAAAATCCTAAAGACTCAACCAAAAAAAAAAAAACCTGTTGTAAACAAATTCAGTAAAGTTGTGGGGCATAAGATCAACATACATAAATCAGTTGCATTGCTGTATGCTAACAATGAAATACCTGAAAAAGAAATAAAGAAAATACCATTCACAATAGCATCAAAATCAATAAAAGACTTAGGAATGAAGTTAGCCAAGTAATTGAAAGATTTGTACAATGAAAACTACAAAACTTCGACGAAAGAAGTTGAAGAAGACAGAGACAAATGGAAAAATACTCCATTTCCGTGGATCTGAAGAATTAATATTGTTAAAATGCCCATACTGCCCAAAGTCATTTATAGATTCAATGCAATCCCTATCTAAATTCCAATAACATTTTCCACAGAAAGAGAAAAAGCAATCCTAAAACTGAAACCACAAAAGACCCTCAAATAGCCAGACCAACCTGAGAAAGAAGAAATAGCATCTATTTTTTAAAAGATAACCATTGCCTTAAATTTTTAAAAAATTATATTTCTATTAGTTTCATTATCTGGTAGCACTGTTTCCAGTGTAACAAACCACCAGAATTACATCATCTTCATATTTCCAGGGTTCGATTACACTGAAAGATTACATGCTAGCTCTAGGTTCCCTAGCCGCTAACTGTTGTCAAGAATCCTTCCTTAGTCGACACATGTCTGACATGGTGGAATCTTTCTTTCATTGCCTGTTAAATCTAGCATTTGGAGCTCGAAGTCATCCCTCATCTATCTACTATTACATTCCTCCATCATCCATTCAGAGAGTGAAATACTAGGAAGCTTTTCAAAATGAGATTTAAGATCTATGTTTACTTAGGTGAAGAGATTTGTTATACAGTTAAATATTAAATGAAAAAAATGCATGTTATGAAGCAGTCCTATGGTGTGATCTCATTCCTGTAACAGAAGATGTGAACTTGTATTATCACATACCCGAAGGTCTGGATGGAAGCAAACTCAGGTAATGATTAAGTCCTTGGACTTTAGAGTCAGATCGACATGAGTTTAAATCCATTCTCTGCTTGACTGGATGACCTTCGGAAGGTTGTTTAAAATTTCTTACTCTCGTTTTTCTCCTTTAAATGAAATGCAATGAAATTTGCTTTCTGAGGTTATGAGGAAGATTAAGTGCTGGATATGTGTGAATCACTTAACACAGTGCCTGGCCCATAATAAGTGGTCTATAAATGATACCCACGATGATGATACGTGAGAAGATACAAAAATTTCAACAGCTATTATCTCTGGATATAGACTGAAGAATGATTTTTACATACTTCTGTAGTCCCCATCCCTACTTTAGTCAACCATTCTAATGTGTTAACATGTACTTTTTGTATATGCATATTATAAAATAGGTGTTTTGTAATGTGATATTTTAATTCTGTGAAACTATCATCATCTCATCTATAGTAATTCTGTCATTAAGCACTATGTCTTTAAGATCCATCCATGCCTACCTCTAATTCATTCCTTCTCAATGCTGTTTAGTACCACAGAGTGCGTGTCCTCAACATTTTATCCAACAGCTCTCTCAGCAATTGGACTCAGCTTGCTTCTGACTTTCCACCACTACAAATAACATTGCAATAAATCTCCTCGAGCACAGCCTCTTAAGGATCCATGCAAGATCTTCTTTGACATACATACCTAGGGGTAGAATTGCTGGGTTTGGCATATGTATATTCTTAATTCGACTGAGTGGTGCCAGATGGTCTCCAGAAATGCTGCAGTAGTCCTTCCATAATGATGACATTCCTTGTATCCCCACCTCCCCACCAGTCTAATAAATATAAAGAGTTAACTCATCGTTTTAATTTATTTTTCTTAGATTACTAAGGATTTGAGGCTTTATTTCTCTTCATATGTTTAGTTCGTCACTGAAGTTTGCTCTTCCGTAAAGTGCCTGTTTGTATTCTTCACCTGTTTTTCTATTGGTGTCGCTGCCTTTCTCTTGTTGATTTATAGAAGTTACTTGTGTGATTCATTTAGTGAGGTCTAGACATTTTAAATATTTTTCCAATAATGCCTTCTGTGTAATGTGTGCAGGGGGTCTTGGAACAGAAAGGCTTAATGTTGACGGACTCAAAATTATCAGTATTTTGCTTTATGATTTGTGGTTTTGAAATCTTGTTTGAAAAGGTTTTCCTTGCCCTTAGGTCGCCGAGATATTTTCCTGCATTATGCTCCATTAACCTTTATGGTGGCACCTTTCCGCCTTAGGACTCTAATCCATGTGGAGTCCACATTTGTATGGTATGTGAGGCAAGGATCCAGTTTTATTTTTGTCTCTATAGTGAGTCAGTTTTCCCAATGTAAGCTGCTAGGTACTAACTCGCGGTATCTTTTTCATCATATTTAAATTTCCACATGTACATATGGGTCAGCGTCTGAGCTCTCTCTCCTATTTTATTGGCCTATTCATCTGCTTTTTGTACCAGTGCACCACTATTTTTGTTACTATGGCTTTGTTTTGTGTTTTCATAGAGATGGCAAGCTCCCTCTCTATTTATGCTTTTAAAGCTTGACTTAGCCATTCACAAACTTTGTTAACTTGTCTCTGTCAGTTAATACAGTAACAGATTTATCCAAATAAATTTTAAAGTAAGATGTTACCATGTCCTCAGAAACATCTAGGTAGAATTTTTGTTGGGGTTGTACTGAATTTATCAATTAAATAAAAGAATTGATGCCTTTATAGTATAGTATTAACTTGTGTCATGGAAAGCATAGGATTTTCTTCATTTATTCAGATCATCTATTATGTCCCTTATTAATATTTTAAAGTTTTCTGTTCTTTCTGTTGATACTTTATTTTATTACTATAATTAACTCTTAGATATTTAATACATTTCTTGAGAGTGGGAATGATGTATTATTATTTATTCTATTTTCTGATTCACTGTTGCTAATGCTAAAAAAAAAAAAGATCGACCTCATATTCTGTGATCTTACTTAGTTCTCTCACTGGTTCTAATAGTCTGTCTCCTGAATCTGTTGGTTTTTCTAGATAAAAGATTATATCACGTGTAAGTGAATATAGTGTCATCTCTTACCATCTCTGTTAGTCCGTTCTCACTCAGTTATGCTACAATAACAAACAATCCCCAAATCTCAGTGATTTACAACAACAAAAATTTATTTCTCATTCATGTAACACACTGAATATGTGTTAGCTGCAGCTCTGCTCTGTACATTTTCTTGTTCTCGGATCCAAGCTGAAGGTGCAGCTCCATTCAGGACCACATCATTCTTGTAGCAGAGGAAAAGCTCAAGGGTGTCAGCTCGTCCACACAATGGTCGTTAAGCTTATGCTCAGAACGGGCACATGGTCAAATCCATTCCTATTCACTGGACGAAACAAATCCCATGGTCAAACCTGATGACAATAGGTTTAATGTTGACGGACTCCCAGAAGAGGGCCCTGCAGATGACAAGGCATTGGGCAGGAAGTGCACTCTCTCTTGTAGGTAAGGGAGTAGTGAATAATTGTGAACAAGAGTATAATCTACCACCCCACCAACTCTCAGTCTTATCAGTTCTTTGTCTTTTCTTTAGCTTCAGCCAAGGCCGCGAGTGGTAATAATGAGCATCCTCATCTTACTTTCATCTTGAAGAGAATGAATCTTAAGTTTCTCCAACAAGTGTGATACTTAATATAAAGAATCTTTGTCAAGTTAAGGAAATTTCCTGCTACTCCTAGTGCTAGGAGTTTTGATCGTAAATTTGTGTCAAATCTTATCAAATGTATTTTTATCTGGATTGATTTAATCATTTTTCCTCATTAGTTTATTAATACACTAACATTTTTTAAAAGATGTTATTTATTTGAGAGAGCAAGAGAGCACAAGCAGGGGGAGCAGCAGGCAGAGGGAGAGGGAGAAGCAGGCTCACCACTGAGCAGGGAGCCTGATGTGGGACTTGATCCCAGGACCCTGGGATCACAGCCTGAGCCAAAGGCAGACGTTTAACCGACTGAGCCAGCCAGGTGCCCCACTACACTAGCATATGTAATAAATTTTCTCTGTTGAGCCATCCTGTATGTCTGAGATAAACTCTAAATCTGACATATTATTTTTAAATCTACAGTTAAGTTAGCCAATATTTTACAATTTCTGAATCCATGTTAATAAGTAAAAATGGCCAATTATTTTGTCCTCCCTAACTTTGAATAAGGCGATGCTAGCCTTGCAAAATGATATGTATAGATTTTGCCCTTTTCCTATTTTCTGAAAAACATGTGAGGTAGAGATTAGTATTCCTTAAAAATTTGGTAGAACTTTCCAAAAAACCATCTGGGCCTGAAACTTTTTGAGAAAAATAGATCTTTATCACTTCTGATTATTTAATACACATTTGATGTAGTCAAATTCTATATTTTTTCTCTATCAGTGTGGCATTTCACCTTTTTTTTCTAGGAATTTATCCATTTTATCTAGGTCTTCAAGTTTATTAGGCTATATTTGATCATAAAACTCTCTATTATGATAGATAGAAATATACCAAAATGTTAGAAATTATCACCAAGAGTAGGATTAAAGATAATTTCTTTTTTTTTTTTTTTAAGATTTTATTTATTTATTTGACAGAGAGACAGCCAGCGAGAGAGGGAACACAAGCAGGGGGAGTGGGAGAGGAAGAAGCGGGCTCCCAGCGGAGGAGCCCGATGTGGGACTCGATCCCGGAATGCTGGGATCACGCCCTGAGCCAAAGGCAGACGCTTAACGACTGCGCTACCCAGGCGCCCCTAAAGATAATTTCTATGTTTTGTTATGTTCTGTGTTCTTATTGCTATAGTCTGAATGGTTTACGCTAAGATTTTGCTTTTATGTAATCAGAAACAACTCAGGCTTTTCCTCTTTTGAGTTGAAATTAATCCATAAACTTACTTCATTTCAGGAGTTATTTTCAGACATCCATGCCCCATCAGAAGGAGGCATTTGATGAATCCTTGGGCAGACTTGCTTTCTCAGGCACTGAATTCATCTCTAAACAAGGAGAAAGGATTTCCAGGGGGAAATCATAACCTGTACATGGCCCTGAATCTCCCTGTACACGTCCAACGTTTTCTAAGTAATAATAATGAAGAGGCACTATCTGGCCCTCTTGGGTTTATACCAATTTGTTTTATATAAAAGGACATTTTAACATAGCCAGCCATGGGTACATTTTTTTTTTTCCTATTTGCAATCGACCTCTTGGAACATCAGTTGTTTGTTCTGCTTTGCCTTTTTACTGCCTTTACTCTCCACTTGAGTATGGGTTTTATTAAGCAGTGTATATTTCACTTAGGCCTCGAAAATGTACTTTTTGAGGAAAAAGCTTTTCTTGGTATTTTGCAGTGAGTGATGACTTATTTCTGTTTGGTCTTTAATATGTGTTGTGTGTGGGTCCTGAGGATTCAATGAAGCTATTTTCTTTTGAAAAGCTGTCAGAAAATACAAATTAAATCCAGTAATTGAATAGACACAGCCGAACAGGTTGAGCGAGTTCACATTCATTTTAAAACAAATGAAAAAGAGGTAGAGTATGTGTAGGGAGGGATTTTTACCATCCTCCCCTGTCAATTAAATGTCTTCAGTTCTCTAGGGAAATGTCTACAGTTTATATGTATATCCCAGAATGATAGATTCTTCACCCCATCTTCATCTTTCATTCATACCGAAATAATTCTAGGCACATCGGTACTTTTTCCTGACATCAATAAAGGAGACCACAGGATCCTGCAGTGAATTAATTTGGGAGGGACTAGGAATCACACACACAAAAATTTTTTTTTCATTCACACAATTCTCTGCCCTCATCTTCAAAAAGAGGAGAACATGGTTTGAGAACTTGGCACATGGCAGATATGCCCTCCTCATCATTGGATGGATGGACAAGAATATTAAGGGAGAAAGACACTGAAGGCATAGACCCTGGCTCTGCCAACTTAAAGCTGGGTGACCTTGGGCAAGATACTCAATCTCTCCAGCTTGAGTTTCCTAATATAAAAAATGAGGCTAATAACAGCACTTAATTCATGTGGTGGCCATAAGGACTAAGGGAGATAACAAAGTAAACCATCGTATTTTATATAGTTATGTATATAACCTTGGTTTGTTTCCCCACTAAGCTGTTAGCTTCATCAGGGCAAGAAGCTTTGTTGGCTTTGTTTGCAATAATATCTCCAGCAGCTAAAATTGTACCAAAATTATAGCAGGTCCTCAACAAAAGCTACATTTGTTGATTGAATGCTGAATAAAAAGAAAAAGCATTTATTTTAGCAATTTGAACTAGATATGTTCTAGTTATGTTCTAGATATGTTCTAGTAGGTGTTTAATGAATAATACTATAATGACGGTAATTATAGGCAGTAGAAATGGCGTTGCGGACGTGGCTGGTGGTGGTGATGATAGAAGACTGCAGTGGTTAATTGCAAAAGCCCTGGGAAACAGGCTGTGTGCATTTACTTCTGGAACATTAGTATGGACTATGGCCTAGATCTCACTTCTGTCATCTGTAAGATGGGTATAATAATACTGTCTACTTTGTAGGGTTATTGGAGGTTGAAATCAGTTAATATTTTAAGCATATTTAGAACAGTGCTAGCTATTACTCTTACATCAACTACTTGCATCATTAGTCAGTAACTGCTGTTAATTCCTTTAATTTTAATTTCCTTAATTTTAAGGGAAGGCATTTAGGGAAACAGCCTCATCAGTAAAGTACTATGTGAAGGAAAGAAAAATCATCAAAAGAATGGAAGATGCAATTTTAAATGGCCAGTAAGTAAATATAAGAAGTTGCCTACCTAACAAGTAATCAAAGAATAGTGATAAAAACAATGAAAAACACATTTGACCCATTAGATTGGCAAAGATGAAAACACTGATAACACCCAATATTACCAAGGGTTTGGAGTAACAGGCACTTTTGTACATAACTAGTAAGAATATAAATTGGGACAATTCTGGGGAATTTAGCAATATATATCAATATTCTTAAAAGCCCCTTGTCCAAGAAGTGCCAGTTTTAATAATTTAGTCTACAGGAATAATCAGACTAGTGTTTTATAATACTTGTACTTGAATTATAATCACAGGTTGTAGTAATGTTAAGTGTTAGAATTTGCATCAATATGGCAGGAATGTAAATGTAATATTTTTTATCCATGCAATGGAGTATTCTTGCAGTCTTCACAAAGGATCCATGTTTGTTGGCATGGAAAGATGATTGTGTTGTGTTGTTATGTGAAAAGAAATCCTATTATAGGACAATGTGCGATTACATTTTATTCTAAAATGTGTATGTGTACACATTGATAAAAGCCTATGAATATATATCTCAAATGTTTAGAGCTTTTAACAGCAGTTACCTCTGGATTATAGAATTACAGACGTCTTTCATTTTCTTCTTCATATTGTATCTTCTGAAATTTTTACAGGAAGCATCTATTACTTCCCTAATGGGAGAGAGAAGGCAGTCAAAAGGCCATATCCACATGGAAAAAAAAAAGAAACTGATCAAGTGTCTGAATAATTTGACCACTAATGTCAACCAAATTTAAAAATTCTAACTCCAGAGTCAGTTCCCTGATCTAAAACAGCAGCAGCTAAGAACTAGTAACCACTTAGTTACCATTTCTGTGACCATTATTAGTCTTTACTCTGACGCAGATGGTGGTGTGGTGGAATGTCCCAGGGCATTAGGTGCCACGACTCACCTAAAATAATGGTGGAACCATGCATGGTCAAAGGGTGGACTGAGCCAAAATGATTTGAGCACCTTCAGAGAGGGCAAAAAAAATCAAATACCTTCTAAGGGGATAAACTAGCACAAAGGTGCACTGTCTTCTTCAGGCGCCATTTTCACTAACATCTCCTCTCCCTTGGAAAATTTGTTCATTTGTTTATTTAATCCACTGGTTTCCAAACTTTGGTGCATCAGAATCACCCAGAAGGCTTGCTAAAACACAGGTTGCTGGGCCCCTCCCTGAAGTTTCTGATAGATCTGGGGTGATCTTGCGTTTCTAACAAGTTTCCAGTTACTGCTGATGCTGATAATCCCAAGACCACTTGAGAACAACGGGAATGACCAGCCTGCATATCACTAATACAGCCATATGGATTATTCCCTTTGAAAAATCACTCTATTGCTAGAACGAAACTAAAATCATAAATCAAGTTTTATATTGCCCAGAGTGCCCAGAGTCTCACTTCCTCTCAAATCACAGTGTTCGTTTTTTTCCATTCCCTTCTGAACTTTGTCCATCTGCACATTCATTTTTTTGTGTTGCAGCAATAATAGATAAACGTATGGAAAATCATAAAGTTTTCCCGTATTATTGCAGGGTATGTTCTCCTTATCTCCTCCAGCTAACCACTGACAGCCAGGTTCTGGTATAAATCTTTCCACAGCTTTCTCTGGGCTTATATAAACATATATGAGAAATGGTATAGAGAAGTGGTCAAGAGCCCTGGCTGTGATCCAGATGAAAATTCTGGCTCAACACTTAGCAGTTCGATGTCCCCATGCATCTCAGGCATTAGAATCATTCTTCTGTAGGATCGGAATAATAACTGTACCTCCAATCAGGTTATGTGAGATTCAAATTACTTCACATAGGAGAAACACTGAGCAGAGTTCCTGGCATACAATCAGTAATAAACATAAGCCATAATTGGGTACATACCGAGTTTATTTTATTTTATTTTATTTTATTTTAAGATTTTATTTATTTATTTGACAGAGATAGAGACAGCCAGCGAGAGAGGGAACACAAGCAGGGGGAGTGGGAGAGGAAGAAGCAGGCTCATAGCGGAGGAGCCTGATGTGGGGCTCGATCCCGTAACACCGGGATCACGCCCTGAGCCGAAGGCAGACGCTTAACCGCTGTGCCACCCAGGCGCCCACATACCGAGTTTATTTTTACATACATTTCTCTGGATCTTGTTGTCTTCACAGCCCTGAATCCCTCCAGGTCAGATAGAGCTCTAGCTCTCCAAAAGTTGGATAATTTTTATGATAGCATGGATGCACCCCTACTTAGTGAGCCATTCCCCTTAGTGATGGGCATTCTGGTTGGTTCCAGAGTTTTACTGCTACAAATGCTGCAGCAACAGCAAGGACAAGCACTCCTTGTCCCCATCAGCACTTCAAAGCACCCAGTTCTGCCCTTCCCCTTTGTGCAGAAACCGCCCCTTGCCCCTGATCCCTCCTCAGACAGGGATTTCCTCCGTGGGTCGCCTCCACTGTCTACTCTCTTCCCCAGTCCTTCCCTTGTCAGTCTGGCCAAGCTGGAGTAGAAACCGCTCGGAAACCCAAAGAGGACTGGCTAGCCACCGAGATGCTGAAGCCAGAGCACCTGAGACTCTGTCATCCTCAAGTCCTGCTGTGGCCATGATTCCCACAGTGGGAACTCAGGCAAGACCAGCAGAAGCATGCCAGGAAGCCATTTTGACGGTGAGGTGGGAACAAAAGTCACGCAGGCCATTAGTTTGTGGAGCTACCCTAGACGGTTGAATGCACGGCCTCAAGAATAACTCCAGCAGCCAGAAATTTAGCATGTTTTAGGAATTAACCACCAATAATGACACCTTGTATTGGCAGAGGGACTTACACGTTCTCAGAAGATTCTCTGGGCTCTGTGATGTCATTAAGGGTTTTGCTGCTGAGTTAAGTGTCCCTCAGGGCCCAGATCAGCTTGGCTGTGATTCAGCTGAGCTCTTGATGTTTGCTGAAATACTAGATGCAGCCACCTGTGAGCCAGGAGTTTGGTGTTGGGAGGGAGTTTAAAGTGCTGCCTTGTAATACCTGTGAGCTCATCCAGCTCCCCGCCACCCACCCCCCGGACATGGGAACTAACAGCTATTGAGCCTGTATGTGCCTGGCACTGTTCAGATGTTATCTGACACTTAATCCTCCCTGAAACCCAGGAATGATTATCACCATTTTGCAGACAAGGCCACCGAGACTCAGAGAGGTAGAGAGCACATGGCCTGCGGTCACTTAGCTGGTCAGCAGAGCTGGACTTCAAGCCCATGTGACTAAAATACTGGGTCCTCCCCAGCACACACACAACTAAACCACAGAAACCCAATCTTTACAAAAAACAAGAAACTATTTCTAAAAGGTAATAAGGAGGGGCGCCTGGGTGGCACAGCGGTTAAGCGTTTGCCTTCGGCTCAGGGCGTGATCCCGGCGTTGTGGGGTCGAGCCCCACATCAGGCTCCTCCGCTATGAGCCTGCTTCTTCCTCTCCCACTCCCCCTGCTTGTGTTCCCTCTCTCACTGGCTGTCTCTATCTATGTCGAATAAATAAATAAAATCTTTAAAAAAAAAAAAGGTAATAAGGAAAAAGCCACTTTCCCATAGTTGATGAGGATCGAATAGATTTGAGTATCAAACCTATTTAACAGTCCTCTCAGATCAGAAGCCAAATTATGTGTTACCCTCCGACCAAGCAGGTAGTTGTCAGTGGGACGATGGCACGAGGGTGGCAGCCGCGTCTTTCATTTGTTGACTGCTCGGTGTGCAGCATGCACTCTGTATGCTCGGCACTTGGACTTCTCGTGCTGACTCTTCCCATCCTGACGACAAGCCATGTGTGTTATGTTGTAAGGCACAAAAACATCCAGCCCAAGTGCCTGCAGCGAGCATGCAGTGGGCCTGAGAGTTGGCCCCGGGCCCCTGACCACCGAGCGTGTGCTTGCAATCACGTCGCTGCACTTTGTCTGACACGGGGCACTGGCACAAGAAAACAGACCCCGCAAATACTCCACAAGTTTCCCCCATGCTGACAGCCGTTCTCAGATTTACGTGTTCCGTTCTGCAAGGCTCAGACGTAGCTAGACACTTGGAGTTAATCATTACCTGTCACCATTTATCTGTGCTGTTCATTGTCAGCGGGCACCTGCAGACTTCAGGACCCATCGCCCTCGGCTCTCCGCCACTTTTTTTTCTATACGGCCATCATGTTAACAGATGAGCTCTCTCGCTAGCAGAAGGCCGTTTCTGTGAACTCCAAGATAATATAGGCAGGTGCTCGACCTAAATTAACGGGATAATTGCCTCGAGTCCTTTCAGTCATTTGTCATCATGGGCTTCCACACAGTTCAGACAAAAGTCAGTCATGGCTAAGATGACACTGTGTCCTCCAAGAAATCGAAACAGAGCAGAACTGAACTCTGCCCAAGGCCCACCAATTCCCAGAACCTGAAGTGGAGATCCCCATCCCCCACCCCTGCATCACCTCCCCTGACCGGAGCAGAGCTGCCCGCTTGGTTCCCCAACTGCTCACCTTACTCTCAAAGGTCATCATCACAGCGATGTGTGCCTGCTGCGCGCCGGCCGATTGGCGGCAGAGCACATACCGGCGGCTCAGCGTTTCTGCTTGACTTGACAGCAGGCTTTATGCAAGTGGAATTGAGTTCCTATGGGCAAAGTTACGCACAGGCTCCACTCTTTTCCTGCTGGAATCAGAGTGAGAGCCACCTATCACCTCTCGTGAAGCATCACTTTCACTTGGCACTTTGTGAACCATGCCTTCACCGAGGTGGGGTAGTTCTTAATTCTGCCTTTTACCAACCTGTGCTCTGGAGGTGCTGTCTGCGGCAGGGGTAGGCAAGGCGAGGGGAGAAAAAGGGCAAATACAGTGGAAGCTCACTGTATTTGCTCCACCCCTCGTGGAGAGTCATGGTGGGGATTAGCATTAATAAAGGCTCTGACGGAGCCTGCTGTAGAGACACAGATAAACTTCCTTTTACCCGTTTCTTCCCAGTGTTACTTGAGTACCCACGTCTTTGAGGATGAGAGTTCATATGGCTATAAAACCACATTCTCCCGAGTGGCCGTGGCCCCTGGATTCTGGGGTAATGAAAATGAAGAAGACAGCATCCTAGACCAGTGGAATAGTAGGAATTGCATTGACTTCATGGTGCCTCACCCCCTTCTTGAGAGTCGTAGGACATCCCGACCCAACAGTTTTCACAAAGCTCCAAAATGAAAACCGCCCCAAGTCTCTTCCACCAGTTGCAAGCTATTGCTAACATATACCATGGCTTCCTGCATCATGACGAAGTTGGGGAGAAGGAAGAAGAGCTTGTAAAGAGAGACTGCAACTGCTGGCCTCTTAGGTCTCAGCTCATCTGTTAATATTGCACATGGGCCAAGGCCACACTCCTTTGGACCCTTACTAGCTTTCAGAATCCTGAATTTACATAGAGAGGGCAGCATACATTCTTTACCTCCTCACTCTGACTTACAGGATCCTAAAACAAAGTCCTGAAGTCTAAAGATATTTGTGTAACAGAAATAGTCTAACACAACTAAAAGAGAAGAAGCTGCTGGGACCATTCACAGCCATCCTGGCAAGGATTAAAGATGGGAAGGAAGGCTCAGAGTGGTCTGCTCCTTCTAAGTTCGCTGCTAATTCTCGTTCTGTCTCCGACATCTGTATGATTAATAACATTAGAACTCAACAAATATCCATGGACACCTGACAGAGCACTAGTGTTCCACAGAACCCAGTTTGGGGAATGTTATTTTATATTATCCAGGCCTTCTTTAGAGACAGAATGCAAAGAAGTCTTTCATTTTGAAACTTATTTTTAGTTCTACAAGTAATACACGTGACTCGATTCTCCTTTTAGAAAATTAGGACATTGCAAATAAAGCTAAGGTCTCCTTCAACCACTATCCTCAATTCCAGTCCCTTCCCCTTCTTCTCAGATGTAATGAGAGTGTTTTGTCCCCTACTTGTATATATACCACACCTCCGCACGTGTGTGCACACACACATATTCATAATTTATATAAAATATATAATATGCGATTTTTTTACATTAATGGTATACTGTTTGCAACTTGTTTTTTTCATTGCAAAATGTGTGTGGGAGATCTACCATATTATTGTATATCTAGTCATTCCTTTTAAATGCTGTATGGCATCTCATCTTCTGCTTCCACCATAATTTACTTATTTCCATTCTGTTGGACCTATAGAGGTCATTTCCACTGTGGGGCTATTCCAAGCCATACAGTGCTAAACATCCTCATTAATGGTCCCTTGAGCACAAGCAAGGGATCTCTAGGGTAGATACCTGGTGATGTTACTGCTGCTTCCCAGGGCTCATTTTCATTTTCAAATGTGCTGCCAGGCCATGAGCAAAGAACATTCATCTGCAAGAGAGTGTAGGGAGGGTATCTCCGCAATGACTCAAGAAAGTCAAAAAGGAGATGAAGGAGGTGGGTGCATTAGCTGCTTTTGAAAAGCCTCTGACATTTGTGTACAAGCCAATAGCCCCCAAATCCCATCCACCGTCAAGATTAAAGCTATGGTGACTTTTTCTCAATCCAAAGGCTGCCTTCTGCCTTCCTGAGCTTTCTTTTTCCCTTCTACACTGTCCTTGGTATTCCACTTAAGCTAGTATTCTGGTTTTTTTGTTTTTTTGTTTGTTTTTTAATGATTTTTTATTATATTATGTTAATCACCATACAGTACATCCCCGGTTTCCGGTGTAAAGTTCGATGATTCATTAGTGGCGCATAACACCCAGTGCACCATGCAATACGTGCCCTCCTTACTACCCATCACCAGCCTATCCCATTTCCCCACCCCCCTCCCCTCTGAGGCCCTCAGTTTGTTTCTCATAGTCCATAGTCTCTCATGCTTCATTCCCTCTTCTGATTACTCCCCCTTTCTTTATCCCTTTCTTCTCCTACCGATCATCCTAGTTCTTATGTTCCATAGATGAAAGAAATCATATGATAGTTGTCTTTCTTTGCTTGACTTATTTCACTTAGCATTATCTCCTCGAGTGCCGTCCATGTTGCAGCAAATGTTGAGAATTCGTTCTTTCCGATAGCTGAGTAATATTCCATTGTATATATGGACCACAACTTCTTAATCCAGTCATCTGTTGAAGGGCATCTCGGCTCCTTCCACGATTTAGCTATTGTGGACATTGCTGCTATGAACATTGGGGTGCATATGGCCCTTCTCTTCACTACGTCTGTATCTTTGGGGTAAACACCCAGTAGTGCAATGGCTGGGTCATAGGGTAGCTCCATTTTTAACTTTTTAAGGGACTTCCACACTGTTTTCCAAAGTGGCTGTACCAACTTGCATTCCCACCAACAATGTAGGAGGGATCCCCTTTCTCCACATCCTCTCCAGCAATTGTTGTTTCTTGCCTTGTCTATTTTTGCCATTCTAACTGGCGTAAGGTGGTATCTCAGTGTGGTTTTGATTTGAATTTCCCTGATGGCTAATGATTTTGAACATTTTTTCATGTGTCTGTTAGCCATTTGTATGTCTTCATTGGAAAAGTGTTCGTATCTTCTGCCCATTTTTGATTTGTTTATTTGTTTCTCGTGTATTGAGTTTGAGAAGTTCTTTGTAGATGTTGGATACCAGTCCTTTATCTGTAGTGTCATTTGCAAATATCTTCTCCCATTCCGTGGGCTGCCTCTTAGTTTTTTTTGACTGTTTCCTTGGCTGTGCAGAAGCTTTTTATCTTGATGAAGTCCCATAAGTTCATTTTATCTTTTGTTTCTCTTGCCTTTGGAGATGTGTCGTGAAAAAGTTGCTTTGGCTGATGTCGTAGAGGCTAGCTAGTATTCTGATCTGAACCGCTCTAGAATGTGAGTGTGCACACACGTGGGTGAGGAAGACAGACATATCATCATGGAATGTTTACTGTTGAATGTTTTATCGTTGAGTTCTCTTTTTTTCTTAAAGATTTTATTTATATGACAGAGAGAGACAGCCAGTGAGAGAGGGAACACAAGCAGGGGGAGTGGGAGAGGAAGAAGCAGGCTTCCAGGGGAGGAGCCCGATGTGGGGCTTGATCCCAGGACTCCAGGATTACACCCTGAGCTGAAGGCAGACGCTTAACGACTGAACCACCCAGGTGCCCCCATTGAATTCTTTTTAATAGGAAAACTGAAGAACGCTTTTATTTAGTAAGAAAGACATAGGTAAATGACAGCCAGTTGCCAGTTCATATACTGTAAAATAGAATATATATATACCTCACAACGATGAATTTTCCCAAAAGGTGATAGATTTGCACTAAAGAACAATAGGATATTTATAAGCAAGATAGTGATCAATTTGCATCCAATTAGTCTTTCCAAGCTCAAGAACATTTGAAACCCCAGACTTAAGTGTAGACGTAAAAATTGTAAGCACACTACTTTAGATGCATGTTTCCTTCAACATCTAAGTGCAGGGGTCTTGAGACGGTGTGTTACGTGGTGGAATTCTAAAGAATCGGAAGGCGAAAGATAGACAGTTACAAGTGCTGAAGACCCAAGTAGACCCAAAAAGATTACTGACTTCTTGAATAATATGGTCCTTTCAGTCCACCCCATACCAGCCCTTAATGCTTCCAACACCCCCACGTCTCTGATACCAAACTAAAATAGGAGAGTAGAATTGAGAGGTAAAAGTCCACCACTGAAATTAGAACAGGGGACTTTTGCAATTGCACCCTGGAGTATAATTTCCTGGAGGGTGGAAACTTTTAAGATTTGGTAATAGCAGTCAAAGAGACAGGAACAATGCTTTATGACTCACACCCAGCCAACAAGGATGGAAAACAGTATAATTTGAGGGGCACCAAAGGGCCTAAAATATGACAATGTATCAGCTCCTGAAATTCCCACCATTAACTTCACTACCTCAGGGCTTCGTAGACATGCTCATGATGTTTTTAGTATTACTCTTTAATTTTGAAATTAATACATGCACAAGATTTTAAAGAAAAAAACTAACATCACAGAAAGCGTACAATGAAAACTAAACTCTTTCCACTTCCTTGAGCCTAGAATTCCATACCTCAAAAACTATTAAGGTTTCATAAGCTGTATATCCTTCCAGAAATTGAGTAATGTATATTAGATAGATAGATAGATACATAGATACATAGATGATAGATAGATAGATAGATAGATAGACAGATAGACAGACATATATGTATAGATGATTGTGCATAAAAGTTCTTCAAACAAATAATATCATCTTTTTCATACTATCTTTACCTTACTTTTTTACTTAATACATTTTGGGCATCTTTCTAAATTAGCATTTTTTTATCTTCTAAATTCTTCTAAATAGCTATATGGTATTTCAAAGGTCCCTGCTCCCTCTAAATGTGCTATAGTTTATAAATACAGTCCCTAAATGATGGGCATCTGAATAATTTTAATTTTTTGCTATTATAAATAATACAGAATTCAACATCCTCAAACATATCTCATTGCGTATAGGAGTAACTATATCCATAAGATTGTTTTCAAACAGTGGAATTGCTAAAGCAGAGAAAATAAACCATTTTAAATTCTGAAAACATTGCCAAATTTCTGCTGAAAAAGCGTATGCCAATGGTGTAGAAGAATGCCACTAATCTCCCACATCCTCACCAGCACTGAGTTTTATCAAACTTTGTAGTGTTATTAATTTCATTTAAAAATGATTTATTTTTATATCACGTTTGTCATTTTAGTAACTCATATTGCTTGTTTTGTGGTCCTTGTATTATGATGTGATTGAGCATCTTTTCATGATTATTAGTTACTCGGTTTTTTTTCTGCAAGCGTCCTCTTCATAATCTTTGCTTATTTCCTTATTTTTCTCTTTGCACAGTGAATGGTACAGCCTCTAAGGTAGCTTTTGTCACATACACAGCATGTATTTTTTCCTAGTTTATCATTTATCCTTTTACTTTGCGACATTTCTTACGATAATAGTATTTCATTTATGTAGATAAATCTACAATGCTTTAATAACTGCTAGAATATATTCACTCTAGTTCAATGTTTGATGATCTCTTCTTTTTCTGACTTTTGGAGCACATGTGATTCTTAGCATTTATTTGACACTTAACTTTTACTGAGTTGTTTGTTAGCTAATATGCGTGTGGGGTGTGTGTGTATGTGTATGTATATTAATCCCTACAACTAGATTAAAACCATCTTGAAAGCCTGGAGGAATGAAAGGTTCTTTTTCATTCCCCAGCCCACAGTGTCCAGTATCTAGAAATGGGAAATTTAGACATGGGGGGGGGGATTTCACATTAGAGCACTGTTAAGAAGCATGGAGAGATGGAGGGCCAAATTGACACAATGACCTAAAGAAGGAGTAACAGATTTCCCAAAGAAGGTATGAATGAGTCTCCAAAACCAACCCAGTCTTCTTCTACCCTCTGCCTGGAGTGAGGAGAGTTCTTAGTGTTTTATGATCTTGCCCCCACCACCCACCTTCCCACATTTATCTTGTACCATCCTCCTCCCTGTTCTTTGTATCCTGCACCCTGGCTTGCTTTCTGTGATTCAAATATGCGCCAGGTTTGCTTTTACCTAGGGTCTTTGCCTGGAATGTTCTTCCCCTTGATTTTCACATTCCTAACGTCTCTTGTCATTCAGACCTATGGCAGACTGGATTTTCCAAAGTTGGCCACATCAATATGTATCCTACAATCTGAGGTTGGTACTCCTCCATCAGGAGGTGGGGTCTATGTTGCTCCCTGTTGAAACTAGGCAGATCTTTATAGTTATCTTAACCAACAGAATACAGTGGAAGTGACACAATGTGACTTTCAAGGCTAGGTCCTAAAAAAATAATACTGCTTCCACTTGACTCACTCTCACTTGGGACACCTGCCCTGGGAACCCTGCTATCACACCGTGAGACCAGGATACCTGGAGAGACCCCATGTAGGTGTGCCCGGAGCAGTCCCATTTAAGTACTCGTCTGACAGCGAGCATCAACCGCCAGACATGTGCTTGAACAAACCCCAAAATTCTTCCACGCCCCACCTTCTGGATCTTCCAGCTAAGCTCCAGACATTGTGAGGCAGAGACAAGCTGTCTCCACTATGCCCTCTCAGAATTCCTGACCCAGAGAATCCCAGGAACATAGTAAATTGTTGTTTTAAGCCACCGAGTTCACTGGTGATTCATCACGCAGCCATAGTAACTGGACTAAGACATCAGCTTCAATGACCTCAGAGAGGTCTTCCCTAACCTCCCAACCTAAAGCTGTGATCTGCTTATCGCATCACCTTATTTAATTTTAGTCCTCTGTGCAGTACTCCCTGCTGGTTTCCTTATTTGTTCTGCTGGTTTGCTTAGTGTCTGCCTCCCCCCACTAGAAAGTGAGCTCCACGTGCACAAAGGCCCTAACCCTCTTGCCTACCTCAAAGTCTCAGCACCTACAACAGTGCCTGGCACATACTACGTGATCACCAATATTTGCCAGACTCATAAATGAATTAATCAAGTGTTCCTGGTCAGATTCTTTCATTAGACCTTACGTTTGCTATTTGATTTAACAAACTTTTACTGAGAACTTCCTCTATTCTTAGAGCATGTGTTGTAGTTTCCTTTCCTGTGGCTTTATGTGTACTTCAAAGAGTGGTTTAAGGCAAAGAGAAATAAAAATATGTAATAACCAGGAGATACATATATGACATTTTTTTTAATTGGGCTGATAAAAGACAGAGAGGGGAAAAATAAAATAAAGGGAAGTAAGGTGAACTCTTTGAAAATTAAAATAGAAAAAGGAAGAAAAAGAGCTTGCCAAAGAAAGCGATGGTTATCAGCCACATGCACAACTGAATTCTACCGTTGTGATATGGTTTGTAGTTTCTTAAAAACAGTGTAATCCTCTTTGTTTATTCAAAGAATACCAGCATGTTGGTCAGAAAATTCATTAGATGATGTGGGAAAATCCAGCTCTCTGAAATCTGATTCTTTATGGTTGGATAGAATGTTAAACCAAAAACCTTCCCTTTTCCCCTACTTATTTACCACTGTTTACCCTAAAGGGGTGAGATTCAGTGACCAAACGGATGGAAGCATGGAAGAGCCCATAGTCTATAAATAGAATTCAGGCTTTTTTAAAAGCTTGAATCTAATTGCTCTTAGCAGTTGTTCATGAAGTCAGTCTGGTTTAGCCAGTTACCTGGAAAGTTTCTTCCTGAGATAGTGAGTTTTAGGGCATCTAAAAATGTCTTGTTTCCTCCCTTGGACAGCACATTTATACTTTTGTTTTCAAAATCTAAACCACCCTTGCTATTTTATAAAATGTTGGAGCCAATTTAACAGTTCCATTGGCCTTTAAAGAAAGTATTGGAATCTCAGAAAGGAGCACAGAACTAGAATATTATAAAGAGTTGCTAGGGTGATATGTATTTTTTATGACATCCTTGGGAAAATGAACACCTTAACAGCCATGAACTTGCAACTTGCTTGTGCCTATTATAACTTACAGCGTACAGTGATGACTTCTTGTCACTAAAAAATGTTCAAAGTTTCTTGGCTAAAAAAAGCATAGGAGATGAGATATGCCCTGTTTGAAGCTAACTATTCCTCTGGAATAATAATATAATACATAACAAATAAGGCTTTCCAGAGGATGGAGAATTAAAATGAAAGATGTGAAATCCTCTCCTCTTCCCTGCCATCCGACGCTTAAATATTACTCCGTGGCCCTTCGTTATGTACCCACTTAAAATACCCAAACTGATATTATTTGCAACTGCCTACACCTTTCCTTCTCATTTGGCATGTATTCTGTAATTTTTATCTTGAATCTCAATTTGGCTAAGATTCTTCGTGGCCCTCTCCTTAAATATAGGTTGAAAGAAGCGAATTCAAAGACTACAAAATAAAATCACTTACCCCTCTCAGTCCTCACCTCTCGAGTCAAAAGACAGCTGGGACACTGATCTGATAACAGGACTTGACTGATCATTAGAGTATGTCTTAATAAGACCCAAATAGTAGATTCAAGTCTTCCCATAAGTTAATCTTACTTAACTATGCAGGATGCCTCAGAATACTCCTCTAACCTTTCTTCATGCCCTTGATGGGAAGGCAATTAAATCAGGAAGATATGAAAATTAGTCAAAAAATAGCAATATTCATTACATAGCCATTGGGAAGTTCTGCTCCGACCTGCATTCACTGTTAGGTTAGGCCAGGTCTCCGTGTCGTCTTGTGAGTCGGATGTCAAACAGATGGCCCCTGGGTAGGAGCTACCAAACCAACGGTTGGTTTCCCAACCCTGGCACTTGCCTCTCTGCATGAAGGCTGAGTGGGAGCTAGTTAGATGTCTTTTACTAGCAAATCTAGTCACAAACTAAATTTTCTGCCTTCAAAGTTAATGTTCTTTAAATGTTCCAAAGCTTTTAGCCCAAGTATCCCCGATTATGTTCTAACTTTCCCTTCCAGTTCTTTGCCTGCTCTATTTTTACACAATAATTATGGAAAGTTTGTTCCAGGAACAATCAGAAAATAACCCAAACCCAATCAGCCAAATAACCACAATCATCATCATCATCATCATCATCATCATCATCATCATCATCTTTATAAGAGGGTGGCAAAGGCCAGCCTGGTTTTAAAAGAACAGATTCCAGCAAGCTTAAGATTCTTGAGAGTTCCCTCTGTGTTAAACTGAAACTGAAATATGCACACTCTCCTTATTCCTTTTACCAAACTCCATATCCTAGCTCAAGAGAATAAGCTTTCAGGAGTTTTTTGGAACAACTTAAATGGCAAGTTGAAAATCAAATAGTTCTGACACAACCGTGATCTTGATGAGTTAACTGCCAATGTATATACCATATGGATGAAATTCTTCCTCAAGTGCATGTGGGTGTGTTTAAGGGTAGAGCACTTGGGGCAAAATGCATTTCAAGCTTTTCAAAAACCCATATATTTACAAAAATCATTTGATGTACTTTTCTTTTTTAACTGATTCCAAATCTGGCCTATTTCAAAGGCAGAGAGTTCCTGGTCTTTCTAGGCCCCTTCCCTCTCTTGTTTCTATATAAGCATGTTCCTTCCTATTCTCAGAGGGAGAAAATGTCCAAGTCCAAAAACCCAGACTGTATACACACCCTCAACTCTACAAGGAAAGCATCAGACTGGAAAAAAGAGACGCTGACATTCAGTCCCAGGGGACTGGCTAATGGTGGGTTACCCTGTTCAACTCTAGCAGCCCACCATGGCTCTAGGATGTTCGGTAGCCATACCATGCTGTCAATCATGTGGAGCCTAGGGTCAAGCTTTCTTTCATGGACTGCCATTAAGCCAAGTTTGCCCTATCCCAAAATGTAACCCATCCCTGACTTCTAAGTTTAAGTGCAGGAATATATAGTTATCTTCATGAGCCTTCATCTTGTTGACTTTGATTTATGCTTTAGTATTTTAAGATTATTCTGAATCCTAATTCAGTCAAACGCTCCAGTGGAGTTACATTATACAAGGGGATTTGGGTCTAACATCAGTGTATTTAGTGTTTAGTCTGCTATCAGTGGTATTCTAGATAAGGCTCAGAATCCTTCTCAAATAGTGTCCCAACTCCTGCTACCCATCAATCTAGTTGGCACTTGAGATTAAATCTATTCACTGTGCCTGCTTTAGATGTTCCCTTTTCTCTTCATTAGAATTATTCACAGTGGGCAGTCAGAATTACAGTCTTTAATATCTACATGTCTCTTGAGCTAGATCTATTTTAGAATTTCTGCCTATGACAAGCCTACCCAAGTCATTTGAAAGCTATCTTCCCAAACCCTGGGACACACATATGGGTGCCTAGAATCTCCTTGCTTAATGGCAGGGTCACTTCTGCCAAGTTCTCATCCTTTCCACGAGACCACTCAGTGGTCTGTTGCTCATAGGAAAAACAATGGTAGCCTCTTGTGGTTTTTTCCATATTTTGACTAGTAAAATCAAAATAAATAAACAATTTATCAAGTTATATGGGGGGGGGAAGGCAATAGAACAGTAACTATGGTTGCTATTGATACCAAACCAAATGGAAAACGTGGAAAATACCTTCCTAATGACAGATTATATAGACCAAAAACAAGGGAGTACTGCTTCTACTTTTGCATTCCAGCTAAGAGTCTCATCCAACCATGTGTCAGTAACACCTGTGAAATAGTTCTGGCTTTCTTATGTTCTGATGTCCAATCGATTTCATTCATCACCTCTAAGTATTTGCATACAGATCCTAAATTTAGCAAAGGCACGGGTTTTTTGACTTATTCACTTCCACCACCCCAGTGCTGAGCATGTTACCTGACGTATAGTAGATACTCAATAAGTATTTGAAGAACGAATGAATCTGAGATGTAAACAATTACTCCTTATTGTTTGTTCCTGAAAAGTATTAAGTTCTTCCTCTATCATAGCTTTTACATAAAAGCGATTTGAGTAAGAATGAACAAGTTGCTATATTTATTGAACTTGATTTTCTGAATTTGGTAAATCAAAAGAATTGACTTTAAAGCAAAAGTAGGAGTTACTGATTTCCTATCTCCCTCACATCTCTCCCTACTCTTAATCTTAAAACACAGTACACACACACACACACACACACACACATGTACACACACACACACACTGGAGTAACAGACACAGTATAGAGAACTTGAGAGTGTAAGAGCGTATTTTCTTCAGTAATAGAAGTGGGTTTGCATGCAGGACTATCTACATTGCCCCTTCCATCCCTCTTGTATCCAAGAATACTTTCTGCTAACTGGCTAGTGTGTGTTAGGCCTGCCAGTCAGCCCTGGAATCAAAGAGGAGCAAAGTGGCTCCCATAAAAACACAATCATCAGATTAATCTTGCTTGGCCGGGTACCAGTCCAGCTAACCATCCATTGACAATCTCATAACCTTCTGCACTCATCCAAAACAAACAAAACAGTGCCTGATTCCAAAAGGAAGAAGAGGGGAAAATGAAATATGTCTGTCCCATTTACCTTTCAAACAAAAGACAAAATGTAAGCGAGGGTGTAATATGAAAAGCATGGGTTTGGTAAGATCACAGTAGCTAAGTCACTTTGGGTACAAAGTGTATATTTTTGAGTGTACCTGGTGCTTTCAAATCAGGACATCATAATAACTGAAAATTATAGGGCAGTGATGGAGCTTCGCGGCTAAGAGCACAGCCTTTGAAGTTATGCAGACCTGAGTTTCACTTCCTGTTTGGTCACTTTCTTTCTGTGCACCTTGAACACATTATTTAAACTCTCCGTGCCTCAATTTCCTCAGCCACAAAGGGGATGCTCACAGTTTCTATTTCACGGGGTTGCTGGAAAAATGAAATGAGATAACCCACGTAAAGTGCTCATAAAGTGCCTGGCACAGAGAAACACTTAATAAATGTTTATTTTTATAGCTATGATTCTTACATTAATCCAAGAGGAATTCATTTGGCAGGAAGGTTGATGGACAGAGTAGAAATAGCACAGAAGTGTCTTATCACTGAGAACATAGCCTTTCTGAGAAATAAACTACCCAGCAGGCCCAGTCACTAATTACAATTCATTAGAGATGAAACAGAGACAAATATGCCATTGTAAGAACCGGGATAAAGAATTGCTAATGAGGATTGAGACAGTGGTTTGAGGAAGAGAAAAGGCAAATCAGTCTAGTGTGCTGTGGACAGAGCCTCTGGTCGGTTCTCCCAGACAAGAACATACTGTGAAAATCTTCACCACTCCACCCAAAAGCTGAATCGGAGTCCTGAGAAGCCAAATCAGTCTGATCATACACGTGCCTGCCTTTTGGTAGCCAAAAACATGGCGCGCAGGGAGGTGACATTTTACTTGCAAACTGACTAAAACCCTTTCCTGGACACGCTATGAGGGAGGGTCACGAGGTATGCTGTGCTAGGGGGTCTCCATGGTGCCTGAGGTCCAGCGTCCACTTTGGAGGTCCTGGCAGTGGAAGCTCACGCCGCATACAAGTCTACGTTTCATTAATGTCTTTCACTTGAGATCCTCCGGAGACCAGGTGACCAGGCCCGGAGCTCATGGAGCCCACAGCCTAGTGAGAGAGTGACCGGCCTGCGTGACAGTACAGGGTGATGGGTGCCCTGGCAGGGATAGAGCTCAACAAAGAAACAAGTAATTAGCCTTGGGGTGAAGAGTCTGCTTAGAGAAAATATCTAGAATGTGGCGTGAAGAATGAATAGGGTTAGAAAGGCAGTAGGGGCCAGGGTGGGAGAGCAGGAAAGGAGGGGTGAGCACGGGCAGAGGTCCAGCGGAAGAGCGAGAGCGTGGCATATTTGAGGGATTAAAAAATGGTCTGTGCAGCTGCAGGCAGGGAGCATGGAGCACATTCATTTTTGTGATGGATATCCAACATTAATTTGCACTTACTCTGTGCCAGGCCCTCTGACAAGCGGACCCATTATGAGTATTAGCTCATTAAATCTGCACAGCAATCCTATGAGCTGGGGACTGTGGTTCACCTCATTGTACTAATGGGGAAATTGCAAATGAGAGAGGTTAGGACTCAGATATTAAGACCTGAGTCCAAGGCCTCACATCCTGTAAGTGAGCTGGGTTTTCTCCCTGGGGCCGCCGGCTTGAGCATTCCACACGCTTCCTGCTGCTCCTCCCCCGGCACAAGGTCCTGCCACTGCTGGCCAGCTCGCCGCACAAGTTTTAAGACACAGGAGATTGGAGAGTGCTTTTGTTTAGGTGTGTGGTTTGCCTCAAGTTAAATCAAAATAACCTGTCCCCCCCCCAAATTCTCCAAATACGTTTCTCAGTGACAGAAAGTATGACATAAGTTTTTACTTACATATACACAATTTTTAACAGGTTTGACCTCTGTGGATTCTCAGTTCTTGCAGTCTTGATTGCGACTCTTTTAGAATCCTTTGGGTGGAAAAATGGCCTCATCTGAGAGGACTGGTCAGTCTGGGACTTGGGCAAACTTTCTGAGTGTGCCTGAGGCTGGATTCTATCCAAATACCAGGGGAAGCTCTGAGGTAACCTTTTGAGAAAAAATAAAAGCCACTGTAACTTTTCTACACACGACAGCCAAATGGAATATTGGTCCTTGTCGAAGTCCAACAGCACCTAGCCTAATGCCTTGCACCTGGCCGATGATTGAAAAAGTACTGGGAATTCGTGACTAGATAAGAGCATGGATAAATAAATGAAAGAAGTTTCTGTTGTTTATGTGTCTCTTGGCTTTCTCCTTACTATGGGGTGTGACAGTATAAGGAGAAATATTTGTGGCTAGGGCTAAAAGGTGTAAGAACAGCTACAACTCTATGACCACAGAAGTAATACCATCTTGAAGAGATTTTTGCACACCCACATCCACAGAAGCATTACACACAGTGACCCAAAGGGAGAAGCCACGCAAATGTCCATCCACATATGAATGGAAACACAAGATGTGGTGTACACATACAATAAATAGTACTCAGCCTTAAAAAGGAAAGACATTCTGACACAGGCTACAACATAGATGAAACTTGAGGACATTATGCTGAGTGATATCTGTCAGTCACCAGAAGACAAATGCTCTATGATTCCATTTCTAGGAGGTACCTGCCATAGACACAGTCATAGAGACAGAAAGTAGAATGGTGGTTGCCAGGCATTGGGGGAAGGAGAGAATGTGGCGTTATTGTGTAAAGATACAGCGTTTGGGGGCTTCTCGGTGGTCCAGTCAGTTAAGCGAATGACTCTTGGTTTCAGCTCAGGTCATGATTGCAGGGTTGTGAGATTGAGCCCTGCATGGGGCTCTGTGCAGAGTCTGTTTGAGATTCTCTCTCTTCGTCTCCCATTGTCTGTCCCCTACTTCTGTGCACATGCTCTCTCTCCCTCTCTCTCTCAAATAAATAAATAAAACTTTAAAAAAAATTTTAAATAAAAATAAATTATTTTTATAATGTCCACTATTATGTCCATTTCACAGATGAGCAAACTGTGGCCCAGAGAGGTTAAGAAGCTTTCCCAAGGTCATACAACTAATAAGTGGTGGAGCCGGGATGTGAATACATACAGTGTCATGCTGGACTCTGTCCGTTGACCATAAGGCCAAATGAATTGCCAGTTTTCTGGCATAAGAAACAATGCCAGTTTCTTGAACTGTGATCTGAGATTTAACTTCTTGGTATTACTCATCACAATTATAAGAAGAGTTCATCTTAATTGAGCACTCACCATAAACTGGGCCAAATGCTTCCCATGTATGACCTCCTAGGTGCCCCAAAAGGACCCTCTGAAAAAGGTCCTCTCATTGGCCCTGTTTTGTAGGAGAAGAGAACACCCTAGGTCTCCCCACTAGCAAAGGGTGGAACCAGGATTCAAATTCAGGTGCTCTGATCCCAGTTGCACTCAGAGACTCCACCCTGCCTGCTTAAAGAGGCAAGCTCCAGTGCTGGCCTGGAGATGGTTAGATCTGCAGACTGTTGGACCCGGCTCCAGACCGAGCAGACATCGTAACAAGCTCATGTGACTGGTGTGCATATTGAAGCTTGAGAGGTGCTGGACTGAGTTCACCCCTTTCCTGGAAGGCAGGCCGCCAGGATACAGCAGTCAGCAGTATAGACAAGGTCCTGCCTTCCGACAGCCTCCACACTGCTGAACAGAGGCCAACCAGACCAGAAGCAAGGAAAAGGTCACAGAAGTGCTAAACCTGAGGGGCTTCTCCAAGATGTAGTTTCTTGGTCTCCCCTCAGATATACTGAGTCCGAGTTGGGGCAGGGGGACTTAGAAATCTGTATCTAAGAAGACAATTCATAGGCTCTCTGTAATTTAAGGGCCACTGTTCTCCCTGGTGAGGCTCAGGGCTGGCGTCAGAAAAGGGAACACCAGCATCTTTCCTACTCTTCCTATTACCCTGGTCCTTAGGGTCAGAGGGGCAGACTGCAAGGAACCCCTCCAGTAGGCCACACAACTGGCCGATGAGGAATTGAATTTGGCCCCTCTGTGCGCATTAACATAGAACATCGAACCTCAGAGAACCACGTGCTGCTAGTTAATGTGGTGCACACAGCTGCAGGCACTCGCAGTTGACCCTGTGGGTATTGACCTGTCCCTATGGAAACACATCTTTTTGAGCCTGCCTTTCCTGTCTGTGGGCTCGGTGAAGGCCATTGCCGCAGCACCCTTGGGATGGTTCTAACATGACAGTGGCAGCCAGGCCTCCTGCAGGCACTAACCAATGCCATGAGCACATCCCAGCTGGGCACCAATTCCCATCCGAGATGCTGGCCTGATGCCTGGAGTTCATACACAAATCACTTATTAGCAATTCGCTGCCATTACTGAAAGCTGCCAGTCCCCCCTAGATGAAAAGACCTAGGGAAAGAAATACAGGCAAGTTGTTCCCAAGATATGGAGTCTGAAAACCAAAATCAGAAGAATCAAGAGGAAAGGCATGAGATAGGTAACTTGCTTTTTTCCAAAGAGTAGTAAGAATCCTAAGTCACATGTAGAGAGGTTTTTACATGCTGCCCTGAGGAACCCACATGTCTCACTGAATTCTCCAGACAGCCCTGTGAAGTCGATGTCATTTCGGTTGTCCCCATTTGACATTGAGAGTTAATGCTGTCACTTAATGGGAAGTGAGAGAAGGAAGAAAAAGGGGGAAGAGAAGGAAGGAAGGAGAGAGGAGGACAGCAGGCAGAGCTCTTAGCGTCTTTCTGGAATAGAAAGAAAAATGACTGTGGAAGGCCTAAGGCCCAAGAAATTTCTCTGAGGATCAGAAATAGTATAAATGGAAACTGACTTTTTACCTTAATCTGGAACAATTGAAATCCTCCAGAGATTGACTTGTTTCGTGTTCTGTAAACTCAGACAAAAATAAATTGGCTGAATTTAACCACCCCCAAATAATACACACACACACACACACACACACACACACAAACACACACACACATACACACACAGTATTTGTTTTCTTAATTATGACTTCTTGGGAATGAATGGAAAATTTGGCAATCCAATTAACTGTAGCTTACAATAAAATAGCACTAAATGGGTGTTTTATATGCTGTTTGTTTCTCATTCTCCTTGGAAGATTGTCAAGAGTTTAATGAAACTAATACTTTGGGATTTAGATCTCTCATAACCAGAAACCAGAGCCTTTCCAACACTAACAACTGGAAGGAACTCAAGTTCTGTGATCCTGTGGGATGTGCCAGGCACTGAGCTAAGGACACCGTCCTACTGAATCCTCTCAACAACCTGACAATCAAGATATGATTAATGATTCCATTTTACAGATAAGGTAACTGAGGCTCAGTGGGGTTGTATAACTTGCCTAAATGCTAGTGGAGGAACTGGAGTGGGTTACCCAGGCAATTGGACTCCAGAGCCTTCCTTCCTAAGCAATATGTTGAACACTAAGCTACAATAATGTCGGCACAAAAAAATCTTTCGTTAAATTAGCCACATTGGTTGCTTGGTGTTCTGTGGAAATACAAAAATATAGTTTGTCTAATTGTTTTTAATGGCTCTACAGATAATGCCTCTGAAAGACATCATACCCTTTTTATCAAAGTGATTTGACCTCTACCCAGGACACTGAGGGAATGTACGTTACTCCAGAATATTACTAAGGAGTCATTGTGCCACTCAGTCATTCAGCCTTCTCTCCCCAGTCTCCATGGGAACTGCACATTTCCCACCTGGGCCCATTGGGTATGGCAGGTTGCCCCACAGGGCTGATGTAGTCATTGATTCAATAGATTCCAAGCACCTGACTGCCATGTGCCAAGCACGGTGCTGGGGGCTTCATGAGCTATTCATTAATTCTCCCAAAGCCCCTGTGAGGTCAGTGCCATTATTATCCCCATTTTATAGGTGGGGAAAATAAAGATTCATAGTGTTTAACTACAGCTGGGCTTCTCACCACGTCTGTCTGTTGACTCTGGAGCTTGCTCTCTCGAGTTCTGTGTAACAGTGAGCATGAAAAAGTGGACACGGTACCCACCCTAAATAAGCTATCACAACAATAGAGGAGATTTACATTAAGCAACTAATTACCCCAGTAATTATTTCATTACCAGTATGGGAAGTACTACACATTTGAAGCAGAGGGCCCTGTGCATAGGTTGAGCAAGAGCAACTGACCTGGGGAGTCAGAAAATCTTCCCTGAGGAAGTGATGGTTCCTTTTAGAGCTGAAGTTAGTAATTGCTAACCAGAAAAGGTGAAAAGGGAAAAGCCTTTCAGATAGAGTGGAACAGCATATTTGAAGACCCTGATGTATTAAGAAATATGGGCACGTTGGAGAGGAATAGTAACAGGAGATATAAGAATCTATTAAAACAACCATCCACTGTCCTTGTCCTTTCTCTCATACCTCCCTGCGTCATTCTCTCTACCACAAGAGGAGGTAGCTTCAGGTTAAATCCACCCACTATCAAATTCCTCACTGGGTGCCTAGTGTTGCCCGATAGACATTCAACAGATGATTGATAAATGAATAAAACAAGTGGATCAATGCATGAAAACTGTTTAGTCCAAAGTCAAACAATGTACCAGGGAGGAAAAAAATCTATAAAATCAATTTTTCTTATCAGGTGTACTATGTACAGATAGGTTTTTTAGCTGATTTTTCTAATATTTAGCTATAATTTTTAAAAGTATATGAACTAATGAGGAAAGACTAGTCTTTTCAACAAATAATGCTAGAAAAACTGGATATCCACATGCAAAAGAATGAAGTTGGATCCCTCCTTTACATTATACACAAAATTAACTCAAAATGGATCATAGACTTAAATGTAAGAGCTACAACTATAAAATTCTTAAAAGAAAACATAAGTGTAGATCTTTGTGACATTAGAATAGACAACAGTTTCTTACAAATGGCACTTAAAGCACAAGCAATCAAGAAAATAAACAGAACTTCATCAAATTTTAAAATGATTATTAAAAAGGATTTATTTAAAATGCTTTGAGTTATCTCAAAGGATACTTTTAAGAAATTGAAAAACCAACCCTTGGAATGGAAGAAAATATTGGTAAATCATGTATATCTGACAAGGGACATCCAGAATATGTAAAGAACCCTTACAACTCAATGGTAGACAAACAGCCTAATTTTTAAATGGGAAAAGATTTTTTTAAACTTTTTTTTAAAGATTTATTTATTTATTTTGGAGAGAGAGAGAGAGCATGAGCAGGAGAGGTAGAAGGAAAGGGAGAGAAAATCTCAAGCAGACTCCTTACTGAGCATGGAGCCTGACATGGGGCTTGATCTCAAGACCCTGAGATCACAACCTGCGCTGAAACCAAGAGTCAGACGCTTAACCAACTGCACCGTTCAGGAGCCCTGGAAAAAGGATTTAAATAGACATGTCTCTAAAGAAGATACACAAATGGCCAATAAGCACAAGAAAAAAAATGCTCAGGGGCTCCTGGGTGGCACAGTCGTTAAGCATCTGCCTTCTGCTCAGGGCGTGATCCTGGCGTTCTGGGATCGAGCCCCACATCAGGCTCCTCCCCTGGGAGCCTGCTTCTTCCTCTCCCACTCCCCCTGCTTGTGTTCCCTCTCTTGCTGGCTGTCTCTCTGTCAAATAAATAAATAAAATCTAGAAAGAAAGAAAGAAAGAAAGAAAGAAAGAAAGAAAGAAAGAAAGAAAGAAAGAAAGAAAGGAAGGAAGGAAGAAAGAAAAGGAAGGGAAAGAAAAGAAAAGAAAAGAAAAGAAAAGAAAAAATGCTCAGTCGACACCATTAGTCATTAGGGACAAGAAAATCAAAACCCCCATGAGATACCACTTCCCTCTCATTCGGTGGCCATTAATAAAAAAGACACAGTAACAAATGCTGGGCAATTATGTGGACATTGAAACATGCATTGCTGGTGGGAATGTAAAATTGTGCAGGCACTTCGGCAAACGGTTTGGCAGCTCCTCAAAATGGTAAACAAAGAGCTACCATGTGACCCAGAAATTCAGCTAGGTACAGATTCTAAGGTATCTACCTAAGAGAAATAAGAACATAGGTCTACATAAAAACTCACACACAAATGTTCATGTAAGGATTATCTGTAATAGCCAAGGAGTGGAAATAACCTAAATGTTCATCAATTGATGAACTGATAAATAAAATGTATTATATCTATATAAAGGCATACTGTACATTAGCCGAAGAAGGGAAGTACCAACACAGCCTTTAACATCCATGAAACTTACAAACATTACACTAAATGAAAGAGGCAGATCACTAATGACCACATTTTGTATGATTCTACTTATGTGAACAGTCCAGAAGAAGCAAAGCTATAGAGATAGAAAGTGGATTAGTGGTTGCCTGAGGCTGGGACAGGGATGGGGTACAGGGATGGGAAGTGGCTGCTAATGAGTATGGGGTTTCTTTTTGGAGTGATGAAAATGTTCTAAAATTGATTGTGATGATGGTTGCACAACTGTGAATATATTAAAAATCATTGAATTGTATACTTTAAACGGGTGAATTTATGGGATGTAAGTTATATTTTATATATATTTTTAAAAATTCAGGGGTGCCTGGGTGGTTCAGTTAAGCATCGGACTCGATTTCAGCTCAGGTTGTGATCTCAGGGTCCTGGGATGGAGTCCCCCGAGGGCAGGCTCTGTGCTTAGCAGGGAGTCTGCTTAGGATTCACTGCCCCTCCCCCGCATCTCTCTACGCTGCTCTAAAAAAAAAAATTTCATGTAAACTAGAAGTAGTGTCACAACCCTCAAGTTTACTGGAACAGTGTTTTTTCTTTTCCCTTTTTACTCTCAGCTCCGGAGAAGAGGCTCTGATACTGTCTTTCCGCCCTTCCCCCTTCCTTAAAAAGCACTACTTCTAAAACGGCAGAGTCTGAATGAAGGTTATGTCAGGTCTTAGCAACTCTCTGCGTCCATGAGCCTGCCCAGTCGTAATCCTGTTCCTCCTAAGGAGGCCTGAAGCCCTGTAGAGTCCTGAATTCTTCAAAGAAGGCTAAGATATTTTCCCCTCTGCTGTTTTTCCAAGGCTTCCCCCAGCCCCAGAAGTCTGTGAACAGAAAGCTTGAAATAAATTTTCTTCATAGGCCAAGTTAAGCAGAACAGCAAAAACAGCGACAATAAACCCAACCCATTCTGAAGAATTCGAGTTATGTGGGTTTTTTTCCCATAGTCGCAACAGCAATTTTTAGGCAGACTCTGGCTGCCGTGTGAGGAATTCAGGTTACACAAAAGTCATTTTCTTAGAAGCATTTCTGAACAATGGTCTGTTGAGCAAACATGTAAATTCTCCATCTGTGGGCATCCTTTGTTTGTTTGTTTCTCTGAAGATTGCTGTCCCTGGACTGCAGGCTACGGTAGGGTTGGTCTTTCCTTGAAGTAAGCTGGCAAACTTGATTTCCGATAATCCCCCTCCATCCCCTATCACCTGCATTTAATGGTTTCCCTTCAACTCTTTCAGGGTCTCGATCCATCCTCTGTTTTACTGTTGTTCATATTTAGCTTAATAACTACCTCATTCCGTGTATCATCTCTCTGAAATTTTCGGGGAATAGCCATGTAAGAGAAATGCGCTTTTTGAATTTAGAACAGTACATTATGTGTATACTTTTATATTACGTTCCATCTGTGCTGCTCCAACGACATTGGCCGAGCTCAGCGGCAAAATGAAATGACTGATGTTTTCCATTTGGAAAGGATAGCTTATTTAGCAAATACATAATAGCATTTATTTTCTTTACCATTAAACATAGTTCGGTGTCTGCCTCCTAGACCAGTTATAGGCTTCAGGCTTCCAAGTTTGAGCTGTTTGTCATGGCCAAGAAGATTATAACCTCAGTGCTTTTGTTTTATTTAAAAAAAAGAAAAAGAAAAAGAAAAGCCTCTTCTTAACCCTGAAGAACTGATGAGCTCATCAGAAAAGCTCTGTCTTTAAGTTTTACAGGACGATTATTTTTAATACCAATACAGTCTCTAGCAGAGAGTCATAATAGCAGGTAGTGTTTATTGAAGTCTTGCAATGGCCCAGCTACCATTTAAAGATATAGAGACAGATACAGAGAAAATTAATGTATTTAACCCCAATAGTGACCCTATGAGACAAGTACTATTATTATTCCAATGTTGCAGATAAGGAAATTGAGATACAGAAAGTTAAAACTTTGCCCTAGATCACACGCCTGGTCAGTGGCGGAACTGGGATTTAAACTCAGGAGTCTGGCTCCCAAGCTCCTATGCCTGGTAGCAGGAGCTTAATAAACCTCCTTGAGTGAATGAGTGAAGGATATGGAGCAACAAAAGCAATCTCTGACAGCAAAATTCCATTGACTCACTCCACCCATCTTTTCCAAGCAGATGCCCTCCAGGAAGCCTCCCCAGATTGCTAGAATAGAAAGGACATTGTTCTGTCTGCCCTCCTCCCTGCTCTTTCACCTCCTCCCTATTCACCGAGAGACCTTTACAGGAGTTGTGTTTATAGAGAGAAAAGTGTGCTTGCAAAGCAAGCCAGTTCCCAGGAACCCAGACATCAGTGTGCAATGTGCAAAGTAAATCTATGCTTTGACTCATTATGACCATAAGAGTAAAACAGAAGGCTTCTGGTGAAGCGGGTATGGATCGCAAAAATTCTGTAGGAACCCAGAGTTCTGACACCAGATTTTAACTTTATCTGTTCCTAGCATTTGCAGGAGACTAAGATCGCATGACTGAAATTGGACTTTATTAAACCATGGGAAACCCTCTCTCTGGTGCCTTGCAGAAGAATCAGACACATGAACAAGGCTCCTCTTTCTCAGCTTCCAAACCGGAAGTCAATAATTGTAGGGCAGAAGTGTTCAGCACCTCTAAAACTTTGTGGTAGTGGCAGCATTCTTTGCTTCTCTGAACAAACCTTGGTCATTTTGGGGAAAGTGTCAGTAGACGTATGACAGCTGAAGGTCCTGATAGAAATCCACCCACACCTGCAAAAAAAAAACAAAAAAAAAAAAAAATGAAGGGGAGTTAAACTGAGGTAACTGAGATCACATGAACGGAACAAAAGCCCAGCAACCTTGCCTCACTTATTGGGAAATTTCCACAAAGCCTGGTTTTGAGCCATGCACTGAAGGGCTGAGTGCACTGCTTTACATACATGAGCTCATTTCATCTCCCCTGCCGTCCTACAAGATTATGTACTGTCCTAATTAAAGAAAAGTAGAGCCAAGATTCAAACCCATGTCTTTTGCATTCTAAAACCCTCGTTTTAACTATTTCACCTCTCTTACCTCGGTGTACATCTGAGCACGAGGACACGGCCTTTGCAACAAATATCTTTCTTGGACCCACCTTAACTCAGTAGGATGTTATAGGCAGTGGAAATTCATGGATCCAAACAGATTTCTCTCAAGAGTCTGATTTTCCCCCAGTATGTTCCCTGGGAATAAGGTATTTTTTTCTCAAGTACCCAAGTTAATGTAGGTAGGGGATAATAAATTGTAGAGGATAACAAATTTCACTATAGGAAGTGACAAATTATTGTATATTCTTGTTGTAATGTTTTATTTTAACTCTTTTGCCGTATTATACCTGGGTAATGGAATTTGGTTGTTGATACTCCAATGTTGTGTAATATATCAGGCTTCCAAAATCTTTTCAGCAACATGACTTCATTTGATCACTGTAACAGCCTTAATGAGATAGGTAGATGGGAGACCCCTTCCATTGCTACAGAATGAAAACTGGGGTTTTGTATTCCCAGTGTAGCCCAGCTGCTAACCAGTTGAGTGGGTAGTGGAATCCACCTCGGCTTGACTCCCGTATCAGTGTTCTTGTCACTATTCCACGTGGCTTCTCAGAGCTCCACCGATAGACATTTCACACAAACATAAATTGGGTTATCCTGTTACATGTGTCTTGTATGGCTTCCAGAGACCAGGTTCAGGTCCGTTTTGACAAATGAAAAAGGAGAAGTTCCGTTGTATTGGATACCATAGTGTTATCTAAGAGAAGAAAAACACTGCAAGTACAAGGACATGTGGGGCATTTTGTAATTGCAAAAATTTAGAAAATACTCCATCAACAAGTAAACAGATTAATAGCAGGGTAGTCATGCAATGGAATAGTACACAACAGTGAAAGTAAATGAACTCTAGCCAAATGCAAGAGTAGGAATGAATCACAAAAAGTTGAAAGAAACATGCCATTTCCAGAAGGATATGTAGACCGTAACCCTTAAAGTACGAAAATGCAGAATAATGTAAGTTTGTATATATGTCTAGGGAAAGTATTAAGAAATGTATGAAATAATAGTCACTACATTCACACTACACGTCGCCTCCGGAGAGCAGAGTGTGATCAGGGAGTGGTAAGCAGGTTCTTGAACTTGTACCTGTAGCCAATACCTGGGCACTGCGATCGATTCCTTATGCACTGATGCACGTCTTAAATATCTTACAATATCTTCTTCAAAATGAAAATGGAGAAAGCAACCATTCACCCTGCAAGCCCTGCCTGAGGGCAGGTGGCCGGCCAGGCATTATGCCAGCTGCTAGGGTGTGGTGGGGATGGGATGCGCTCTGCCCCTGCCCTGCCCCTGCCCTCAGAGCCCCTGCCCTCAGAACCTCCAGTCCTGTGGAGAACACAGAAGCATGTTCTGTGCTGGGAGGCACAGGAGCTATGGGATCTTACGACAAGAAGATTAATATAGTTCAGAGGACCTCGGAAAGCTTCCCAGAGAAAACGAAGCTTAAACTGAAAATGGAGAATGTAACATTTGGGGTATTAGGGAAGGGAAGAACGGCTCAGATTAATTCTACTCAAAATGTCCGTATCTAAAGCTAAGCGTCAGCTCAAGCGAGGAAGAAAGAGGCACGAGCTAAGGCTGAACAATAAGTAGGAGCTAGACCACACAGGTCCTTACCTTCACTCCTTGCTAACATTTTCTTCTTATTACTATTTTATTACGTGTTGAATATCTTAGGAGTCTGGGAGTCTTTTACAGTGCTAGCCCCAAGAAGGTTTTTTTTTAGTATAGTTGAGACACAGTGACACACAATGACATACATATGTTAGTTGCAGACATACAACATCGTGATTCAACAACTCCAGATTATGCTGTGCTCAGCTCCAGCATAGCTTCCATCTGTCACCATACGAGGCTATTACAATACCAATGGCTATATTCCCTTTGCTGTGCCTTTTATTCCTGTGAGTTATTCATTCGGTCACTGGAAGCCTGTATCTCCCACTCCCCTTCACCCATTTTGCCCATCCCCCCACCCTCCCCTCTGGCAACCATCAGTCTGTTCTCTGTATGTATACAACTGTCTGTGCTAACATTGTCACTCGTTGGAGCCCCAGCGATGTGCCTGGTACGCAGCTACATGTCAGCAAGTACAAGGGGTGGGGTGGAGAGGAGAGGGCAGAGACGCAGAGCACCTTAAAATGCTTCAGTGACTTTGTTCTGGCTAGATCCAGAACTGTTCCCACATTCTAGCCTAATACAGAAGCGATTTCAGCAAGTGAGGGCCGGGAGCAAGAGACAAGGAAGCAGCAAGTGCCCATGAGCCCGCTAGGGCTTCCCCTCCCTTTGCTACAGAGGAATTGTTCTGGCAGATTTCCACATTGTAGGTATGTTACCATTTTGTCATAGGCAAGTTACACAACTCGGTTAGTGATTAAATGACCAACAGAACTGCTATTTGAGTAAGGGAGGTTCAAGGTTGCTTCTTGCTCCTGTGTTTTGGTTTAAAGAGAATTGAATTAATTCTTTCTTAATCTCCTCGGTTAGAAGAAGGAAACACAAAAATCAGGTCCAGTCTGAAGTAGACAGTGCAAAAAGCAGCACCCAAGCTCATTCATCAACCGCTAGGGTCTCTGTATCTAACCTTGCTCCCATGTTTAGATTTATAAAGTGTGAGATCATTGTCAGTTTCATTTATCTCTTTTATTAAATTTACTGGGCCTCCTTCAAATGGCACTGTATCTTCTTATCTAATTCAAATAAATGTCTTACTCATGGCTAGAATGCAGATGGTGAAATCTCATTGTTAACTCAGTATTTGAGATAATCTCATTGTTTTGCTTTCCTAATGGAACCTTGAATTCATTGCTCATGCCTGGGATTCCATTCGTTTTCACCGATCTTTTCTTAAAACTGCTGCTCTTAAGCATTGTCTGTTTCTCAGTGTTTCTACAAGGATGGAACATTCTTGCTCTATTCTCTAGCATTTATCTTGATCTGTTTGCCTTACAGAAAATAATCACTCAATTTGACATTTGTGTTTGTTTTCATTAATTACAATTAAATACGCTGGTGGTGTAGTTGCTAAAAGTACCAGCTTTAGAATAAATACTAGGTTTGAATCCAAAGCTCTGTGACTTCAAGGTGGCTCAACCTTGATTTCCTCATCTGTAAAATGGGGATAGTAATAGCTGTCTCCTAAGAGTGTTGTGGAAATTAGATGAGATTATTCTCATTGCATTGCCTAGGCTAAGTGGCTCATAGTAACCAGTTAGATTTTAGCCAAATAGAATACAAAAGATACTGTACTCTGTATTTATCATGACTAGAAATGCAGTTTATCATTTAAAGGTTTAAACCAACCTTCTGAATTCTGATTTGTGAAAGGGATTTTCTTTCTGCTTTATACCGCCCTGTACTTAGAGTATTTGTATGTGAATTATTGGGGTTTGCTGTATCATGTATACAAACCGGTATCTAAATTCATTTTGTTTTGGTCTGGTTCCGTTTTCCCGGTGACTTTTCCAGCTGCCACAGGTGGGCCTCTCTGTGTGGAAGAGGCAGCAGACTGCCCCAGTGTGACCGTCCCAAAACAGAGCATCTGAAGTTCCCACCCACAGCAGCCTGGGCTGCCTGGTAACCAAGAGCAACAGCCTGCGGGGTTGGGGACTGCCAAGCTGTGGACTGGGGTTACCTCCCACAGTCCACCTGAAACCACCACAGCTGCTCTCCCACGCCCCGTGCACTGTCGTACATGGGAAGCTTTACACATTCTCTCACCTCTGCCTGGAACAATCTTCCCTACGCTCTGCCTTCATCGGACTAATTCCTGTTCATTTATCAAGTCTCAGCTTGCAAAGCACCTTCTTCAAGAAACCTTCCCTGACTCCACAGTCTGGGTGGGAATCTCCGTGGTGTTCTCTTGTTCTCCCTAGTGTGTGTGGGCAGTCCTTATTTTGCATAGTTCCAGGAAACATGAACTTCACTTACCATGATTTAGTTAGCTAACATCAGTCTTCCAACGATATGGCTCCAACTGTAGTTACCACAGTAGGTAAACCGTAAGTGCATAAAGTATACATTTCACTGCTGGCTTTCGGTCTCTCCGATCACTTCATAAAAAACAGATTTCACATCACGACCAGTGACATCTTATGTCATTCCTTCCCAAGTGTATCGGTGCTCGGTCACTGCGCATCTGTCACTCACTTCGCGCACAGACAGCAAAGGCAGTGGTTGTGCTGCCTCCTCGTCTCCCAGTGATGAACCCATGGGACATTCTACAACTCTGGACAATCGAAAGGGGGAATTAGCCAGAAATGATGAAAGTGCAGCAAAGAACAGAAAAGTGGTTACACTGGAATTCAAATTCAAATCAAATGTGAATGGAGTTACAGAAGAAATAGCGGACCGTGGGATGTTAACATCGTTCCCATTGGATGTAATCTACATATGTCGCTAGAGGAAGGTTGTGAAGGCAGATTTTCGACATACGAACACAGTGGTGATGACCAGAAAGATGATGATGTCCCAGAAGAAGTGGTGCTGGCAAACCCATTCACATTAACGGAACTTTTGGTGATACTTCACATTGACAAAGAACAAAGGACAAAATGGTAGAAACTGAGCCAAATTTACAAAGGAGTTTGATTCTTTGCCCAGACATAGAATGGACGTCTGCTCCGTGTTGTTACATGATGAGAAGGCAAGCCCTTGACTCTTGATAAGTTTTTTGCATTAATTCTCAATGTTTCTACTGTGTTACATTTCAGTGTACTAGATAAATAACAGTTTTACTGTCTTTTTCATTTCCCTGCACGTTTATAACTGACAGAGATTTCTTAAAGGTCAGGGAGCAACCATAATTTCCCCCCTCAGTAATGATGATCACTTTGCACCGTGTCAGTGTGCGTGATAGTTTTCATGGTCCTGCGATTCTGTGCCAAGTGAGAAGTGCTACATTGCAGTTAGTTACCACACACACTCTCACAGATACAGTTTTGAGTTGGGATGAATGAGTGAGTGAATGAGTGAATGAATGAATTCTAATTGGTCTTCCCTTATATAAAAAACTACGATGAAAGAGGATATTCTTTTCCTCCCTAGGCAGTGTAATTTGCCATAGTTTCTCCCCCACCTGGATGCTTGGCCCATATTCCAAGGAGCAGATTTGTTTTCTGGGCTCAAATTAATTCTGTAGCCCTAATAATATCCCCAACCAGCAGGTCAGTGAAGTAACTTACAATTGACTCTACCAGGTCCAGGCCTAAAATCAGCCAATCACAGCTACAAGCACCACTGTGTCAGTCTGGAGCTGGGCTTTCTGATTCAGATGTTCTATGGTTGTGGGGCAGAGGGATATCTTAAATAAATGAAATTTACTGTTGTAATATAAACCTCAGTCTGGCCAATAACTTTTTTTTTATTGAGGTAAAATTGGTATGTAACATTGGCCAATAACTTTTACAACCTCTCCTCCCACATCTTTATTAGAACAGTTAATAAATATCCAGATTTTATACTCTTTTTTTTCTTCTCATGCTGAGAAGTAGCAAAGTGGCCAAGATGTCAACTTTGCCATGACAGTCCTTCCAAAGCCATAAATGTAATTTCAGGATAATTGACCAAACTCTTCTGATATTTTAGTACTTCTGTCATTATAATCCTGTTGGAAATGCAACTAGGAAGAGACAGAATATGAAAGACGCAGCATTCCCACAGCTCTTGGATGTCAGATGGACACTCTCATTAAGACTTTTCCAGGAAATTCCACAAACCAACTTATTTATGTTTCTTTTTCTCCTGGGATTCTTCTATAAGAATATTTTAAAACTTGAATTAACCTCTTTCCAAAGGCTTTTAATAATTCTTTGCTCCATGGGTATATTGAAATTTTCTTCCAAATCCGTTGCCCAGGGGGTGGCTGGGCATTTCATTCCTTCCTTTATTTATTTGGCAAACATTTATTGAACACCTACTCTGTTCTCAGCTCTGTGCTCAGCCCTGGAATCAACGCTTGAACGGTCAGACATGCCCTTCTGGAATTTACAGACTGATGGCAGAAGCAGGCACCAAACAGATGAACAAATCACAAGAATTGGAATTAAACTCACACCATGTGCTATGAAGGGAACAAACGGAGTGGGGGGGGGGTGGATACCAGGAAAGACCTTCCTCAGCCAAGGTGGTCAGGGAAAAGCTCTGGGGAGGTGCAGTCTGAAATAGAAGTTGAGAGAAGAAATTTCCTTACAGAGGAAACAGTAGGTCATGAGTTCTGACACAGGAAACTTGTGAGGGGTGATCAAGGAAATGTAAGAGAGGAACTGGAAATGATGTACAGAGCTTTACAAGATGGAAACCCACTTCAGGCCAGCGTAACTGGTGCCATGGTGAGTCAGCCTAGCGTCCCCTCCACAGCCTGGTCATCTTAGGCTGAAGGGGGGGTCCACAAGGAGACTTACTCAGGGATCCTCAGCTTCACCCCTTCTGTTTCCTATTTTTAGCAGGGCTGTCCTGGTGTAAGAGTCACACTCGAGGCTCTGTCCATGCCCAATGCTCTGAAACTTGCAGACCCTAACTTGGGGATCCCACTCAGCTTCTTCGTTTCAATCCAGTCTTCCCCCAAGTCTCTCTCTTTTAACAACTTCGACAAAGCCATTTTCCTCATCATCACCCACAGGAGGCGAGGGCAAGGCAACCTTCCGGAAGGAGTCTTCCTCAAGGTGTGGGAGGGGAGAATGGCCTTGGGCCAACTCCGCCCAGGGCGGAAACCTTCTGCGTACAGGCCCAGGAAGTCAGGAAATCTATTTTCCCCGTCCTTTTTCCTCAGGATTTCAAAATAAGCGTGGCCCTACATTTTTAAAGCTCATTAAAGGACGTAATTGAGAAAGTCTGTGATTCAAGCGAAGCCAGGAAACTACTTACCACCTGTCATCATGTCATACAATAAAAGTATATGTACAGCGATTCTTAAATAATCCATTACAGAAGTGTTTTGGCTGTTTAGTCCAGCTATTCACAGGGACTTCACAATTTATACCTCTTACTAACAATGTTTGGGGGCAGGGGGATAACAGAGGAGATGATAAATCCAACAAGTCACTTCTCTCTGAGATTCTCTAGCTTCTTTTTTAATGAAAGGGAGATAAATACCACTGTTGACCTCACAGGACTGTTGTGAGAACTGATGACGCTGGTGTGTCAGCCTCGGAGCCCAGGCTAAATCACAGTTGAGCTTAGAAACAGTGACTATTATCATGATTTTATGATGAAAGACCATTTGTCTTTAAAAAAAAACAAACATCTGTACCTGATAAGTTCTTCCACTGATTAAGACCAGGCAAGGGTTTTTTCTTTATGCCAGGATGATTATTTTTGTGAATTTTCCTTAGATTTCTCATTTTTGTTAATAATTGACAGATTCCAGCTGGATCCTGACTCCATGGATGGCACAGTTCAGTCCCACAGAGGACAAGCCTGAAGCCACATGGAGTCTGGCAAGTTGCTGGTAAAAAATAATCCATAACAGTAGTCTTGGCTTCATTAGAACTCTTGACATATGGTCTACACTGTATTTATTCCACTTCCTAAGCAAGAGACACTGGGGTGCTCAGTGTTCTATGAAATAGTTACACTCTAGGTATAAAGGGCTTACTTGTAAACATTGTGATTTTTGACACCAGCAAAATAATAATAATAAATCTGTATTTCCTGAGTCTTTTAAAAATTTTTTTTTAATTCCAGTATCATTAGCATACAATTTTGTATTAGTTTCAGGTGTACAAGAGAGTGATTCGACAATTCTCTACATGACTCAGTGTTCATCTCCTGATACTTACTGTATTTCCTGAGTGCTAACTGTGTGCCGGTCTCAGTGCTCTGTGCTCTGTGTGAATTGCCTCACCTACTCCACCATCTGTAGGTGAGAACACAGAGATCTGGAGTTAACAGTATGCTGCCCAAGGTCGCTCACCCGGTGAGTGGCAGACACAGAACACAAACCCTGGTATCTGCCATCTTGACTGTGCTCTCTGTGGGAGGAACTTCTGCATCCTCTTCAAGCTAACTGTCAGGGGTAAGAGCACAGAGTCCTAGGGAAGTCACATCACCTCTTTGTGCCTCAGCTTCTTCATTGGTCCAACAAGAACAATAATCCTGCTTACCTCAGACAGCTATGATGAGGCTTAAATGAGATGATGCATGAAAAGCGCTTAGCCAGGAACAACTAGCCTTACCCTCTAGGAACCCCACTGAACCCTCTGGAATACCTACCAGTTTACTTGATTGGAAAAAATTTACCCAAATGGTCTGGCCTCACGGTCCATTGTTCCTTGCCAGGGTCATGTTCCTAACTAGCTCCATCCCTCTGTTTTGGCTTGTGCAGATGAAAGGTTAATTTTTCACAGTTAGTGTAACTTTCTTAATCAGCACCATTTGACTCCCAGTCTAAGAAATATACACATTCCCATGATTCTGTTGATTTCTGGGCTAAAAGATTTAACTGTAAAAGTTCTCCAGAATCACATGCTTCTCGGTTCCCAGCCTTCATCCTCATAGAAATGAAATCTTAAAGAGATCCGTCAGGCCAGCTTTGAGGATTCTTGAGGATGTGCCTTGCAGGAGGAAGGATTGGCATTGTATCTCTGCTGTAGCCAAGCCACGTGAATTCATTGAAGGCCACATGCCACACTAAAACCTCTCTCTCTCTCTCTCTCTCTCTCTCTCTCTCTCTCCTTTGCTTATCCACCTACCAACATATTTACCTCTCTTTTCATCATCAGTTCTAATTTATCCTGTGGAAGTCCCTCATGAAAAAGTGTTTAATAATGGGCTCTACAGCCAAACTTCCTGGGAATAAAACCTGGCCCCACCACTTACTGGCTATGTGACTTTGGGCAAAGTAGGTAACCTCTCTGTGCCTAGTTTCCTCATCTCTAAAAGGGGATACTAATAGTATCTGCCTTATAAGGTTGTTTGAGAAGTAAATGAGTCTAGTGCTTAAAACACTACCTGTCGTATAGTGTTTTTATTTATTGTTGCATTTCACAGGTGGTAAACTGGTTTTGAAAGGTCAGGTCACTTACCCAAGGTCACACAAGCTCCAAGTTGCAGGGCTGGGACTGGCTGATTGCAGAGCTGCTGCTCCAGCCCTGATGCTATATTGCCTCTCATTTAGCTCCTACCATGTGCTCGTTACTCAGTGAGCCCGGTTGGGCACTGTGGGATACGCCAAAGTGACAAAAACACCCTTGACAACAGTATCACTTCTAAGACCTTGACCGAAACTGGAACGAGTGTATGAAAGGCATAGGTAGAAGGATGTTCATTGCAGCATTATTTGTGATGGCATAAGACCAAGATAATGTTTCAAAAAACAGAATATAAAAAGGCTGTGACATTTGGTACGAAATAAGTAAATGAGTGTTTCTCCATATATGATCTTTTGAGCACAGATTTTCATGGAAAATGTCAAATAGACTTTTGAAGTATTGTTGGGGAACAAGCAAGCTGTGGGAATAGTCGCAGGCTGGCGGGGGCAGAACTGGATCTCCTGTATTCCGTGGCGCTCACTTTCTCTCATTCTCTGCCACTCTCTGGAGAGCTTTCCAACTCAAACCATGGAAATGCCACTCTGGTCAGGGTCCATCAGATCTAGAAACTCAACACTGTTTCCAAAAGGACAGTTTTCCGCTCCTAGGCTCAGACTGCAAAGTCCCAGGGGTGGTCTCTGGCCCCATGGGGGAAGGTGGGGTGATGAACGTGGAGCTGGGTGGCCTGCTCATGACTTAGGGAAGAAATTGCTGCACTTTAGGATTTCACCCCAATTTGGATCCACCGCATGGAAAACAAGTCCCTGGATAGTGAGGCAAATGTTTAACCTAACCCTTTTTTTTTTTATTTAATTAAAAAAAAAAAGTTGTTGTGCTGCTTAAATTAACACAGCGCACTGTGCACTTCCCTTCACATGTATGGACAAAACCCTTTTTAAATCTGTATTAAAAAATAGAATTGGCAGTGGCTTTTGCTCCCACTCAAGCTTGCCAAAAAGGTTGGAAATGAGCATGCTTCTTCCTGCCTCTCTTGGCTGGGCTCCCTTTCAGAGACGGGCTCCTTCTCTTCCTCGACTTTCCTTTCAGCAGTGAGTAGACTAAGGGGTGGGGTCCAGGCGAAGGGCCCCTGCCTTTCACAATCAAGGAGGAGGTGATATAAAAATATCAGATGCTGGCAACAGGATTTTGGAGCTTCTGATCAAGTTCCCATGTTGTTGTTTAATCCTTAATCATCCCTCTTGGCATACTTCCCATTGCTACTGCTTGCATAAAATTGGAAAGGACTAATTGCCTCAATCTGTATTTTCTATAGAGCTGTGCTTCATGCAAAACCCACAGGGACTCCCTCTATGATCATTTTGACCTAATAGGCTGTTTTATTTGCTTCTAAGGAGTCTCTTCTGTCTTCCCCTCACATTCTAAAATTTTCTTAGTCCCAAGTGACAGTCAGCAGTATGGTAGATATTTAAACATTTCCTGTAGAGAAACAAGATGTTAGTTGAATTTCATACCCATCTCTCTGAATGGGTTCAATTACCAATGCGGGTTGCTACCCTGAACAGGGGTCTTTATGGAAATTACCTTAACTATTTTGTTCTTCCTAAAGACTATTCTTCAGGAGTAATCATTATTGTTCAAAGCTTCTACACTGAAAGAAAAAAGAAAAATGAAAGGAAGATGGAAGGAAGAAAAGAAAGAAGGATGGAAGGATGGAAGGAAGGGAGGGAAGGAGGGAAGGAGGGAGGGAGGGAGGGAGGGAGGAAGGAAGGAAGGAAGGAAAAAGAAAGAAAGAAAGAAAGAAAGAAAGAAAGAAAGAAAGAAAGAAAGAAAGAAAGAAAGGAAGGAGGGAGGGAGGAAGGAAGGAAGGAAAGGGGGAAATAGATTGTTTCAGCTAATTAAAGTCAAAATTTGAGGGCTCTTGGGATCTAAAACATGTCACTCAACTGTAGATTTTCTAAGGAGAAAACTCACTGCACTCTTCAGTAATGAAAATACAAGATCCACCCAAGTTATTGCATAAACCAAAAATGCTCAAGGACAATCACCCCATGCATGTGAAGAAGGCCAACCCCTAGGTGCTGTCCCTTTGATGCTAAAGAGGCCCTTGCACGAAAACCACTTTCTTTCTAATGTTAGAATTCTGTCTTTCACGAAAACTGCCTTAACCTCAATAACCACAGGAGGAAAAATAACATCCATTCCTAATAGCTTGTATTCCATTTGTTCATTAAATCTTTCTCTACCTTGGAATGAACAGTGTTTTCTTTCTGTTGCTTTCTTTTTGTAGATTTTACCATAGATAGATCCATAGACAGAGTGAATATACACTACTACATGAAAATGTTCATTTCTCAGTCCATGACAAGAGATGAAATAGATAGCACATTATTCTTTCAAGGAGAGGAGGAAGAAGAACATTAGGTTGCATGTGGGGAGAGAAACAAAGGCTACGTACCTAAGCCACGGTAGCCAGTGCTCACCAGGGCTGGGTCACGGAAGGTGTGAGCACAGTGTCAGGGGGCACACCAATCTCTGCAGGAGGCATTTTCCACTCTCATCTCTGATAACCTGTGCACACCCGCTCTGTCAGATTAACAGGGTCTGAAATAATATTTGGGCTTTGAGTCCCTCATAGCATCCATTGCACTGAAGTCTTAGAAATGAGAGCAGTTTCCAATCCTGAAAATATCCCAAAGAGATAGTTCAATTGGTCCAGCTTCAAGCAAGTATCTACCCCTGAGTCAACCAGCTTGGGCCAAGAATGCAAGCTTGGGTGTGTGGGGATCTACTGGAGCAGGCTGAAGAGAAGTTCTCAGAGGAAGGAAGGGTCAAGGGAATTCTGGGACTTCTGTGGCCTTGGGAAAAATAATTGGGCCTCTGTGAGTCTCTGCTCCTCAGTGAAATGAATTCTTCCTCCTACTGTAAGGTTCAATGCTCTGTAAACCTTAAACTACTAGTTAAGGATGCTGGGACCTAAGCTGACTATAAGGTTAGGATGAATCTCCAGTGTTATGAGGCTACCAAAAAAGTGAGCTTGATCTTGGATCATAATAACATAAATACATATACATTAAAATGAGACAGGTGACAGCCTTCCTTTATTGGAAAAAAATGTGACTCCCTTGGAGTATAGCCTTCAGTTTGAGGTGCCTCGCTAAAAGAGGTATTAACAAAGTAGAACAGGATATGGTGGAACTTAATAATGCTTCTTCAGAGCATATCATCATAACAATTAGAAAGGATTTAAAACACACCAGTCTATAGGGTCTTAAACAGTCTTTGTTGGTGCATAGCAAGGTATCTAGGGACCTTGGCATTGGGTCAGTGGTTCAATGATGTTAAAGCTAATGTCTCTGTGATTCTCTTGACCTTTCCTCATGGTTGCAAAGTGGCCATCAGAGCTCCAGACATCTCATCCATGTTCGAAACAGGAGAAAGGAGAGGAGGAGTGCCACTAGCTTGATTTGACCATATTATCAGAAAAGCAAAAGCTTTCTGAGAGGAATCCAAGAAGAGTTTTGCATATGTCTCATTCATTAGAACCCTGTCTCATGGCCACCTTTACTGCAAGAAAAACTGGGAAGGTATTTGGCAAAAGGTGGCAAGGAAGAAAGAAATTGATCAGTAGCTATAGTTCAGTCAAACACCACTATCTGTCACCATTGTCATTGTTTCCTTTTCTGTTTTTGAAAAAAAGAAGTATTTCAGGTGTATGTGAAAGAGAGAATCTGATTGGTCCAGGGTAGTTAGGTATCTATCAGATCCAATCAGCTATGGTGAGGATACAAACATGGCTGTAAAGTGTTCATCTATTAAAAACAAACAAAAAAATGTTTGTTGGGTATGCAACCACACCGAACTAAACACACACATAAGCACACATGCACAAATCCAGTTGAAGCCTCCTGTATACTCTTTCTCAGTTAGATTTCCTCACCCTGGCCTCATAACCAACTACTACACTGAATTTGGTATCTATCACTCCCACACATATTTTCACCATATATGGTTAGTTTTATAATATTGCTTCATCTGTTTTCAAGTTTTGTGCAAGAGCGCCTGAGTGGCTCAGTCAGTTGAGCGTTCAACTCTTGATTTCAGCTGGGGTCATGATCTCAGGCTTATGAGGTCCAACCCTGTGTCGGGTTCTGCACTCAGCGGGGAGTCTCCTTGGGACTCTCTCTCTCCCTCTGTCTTCCCCACTCATGCTCCCTCTCTCTCTCTCTCTTAAATCAATCAATCATTAAAAACATAAAAAATAATAATATAAAATTTTGTTCAAATACTGTAACTTAGCCCTCTTCAACTTGCTTTTTTAGCTCATTGCAATATTTGAAAATTATTCATGTTTATACATGTAATCTAGCTTGTTCAAGTTTTCTGCTATCTGGTAAGTAGTACTTTGGTGGATATAGCACAGTCTGTTTATCCAATCCGTCACGAATGGACATTTAGGTGATTTACAGTTCTCTGTTACCACAACAAGGCTACAGTGAACTTCTTATTCATGCCTCCTTCTGATTACATGAAATCATTTCTCTAAGGCGTATACCCAGAGATGAAACTTCTGGGGCAAAGTTCTGCATTTTTAAATTTTATAAGTCAGTCCCAGCTGGCTCTACAAGCTGATCAATTATGCAACCAATGTAAGGTATTATTGTTCTAATTGCTCCACATTCTCACCAACACTTGGTTTTGTGAGTTTTGTGCCAGTTTCATCTGTATTGATGGTATGTTGTCACTTCGATTTACATTTCCCTGATTACTAGTGAGATTGAGCATTATGTCAGGTATTTATTGGCCATTTGGCTTTCATCTCCCATTCATTTCCCATTGAAATCATTTGCCCATTTTCTCATGGATCTTTTGTCTTTTCCTTATCCATGTCCATGAATGTGAGCATCTCAAACTAGACTATGAACATCTCTAGTTAAGAGTCACAACTTCCACCGTTCATTCAGTTAATATCCACTGAATGCCCAGCATGTGCCGGACACTGCCAAAGCGCTGGCGATACAGATCCTCACCCTGGAGATAGTACGGTGTCTTTACCATTCTTCAACTAGGTGTGGAACATAAAGACATTTGTTGAATGAATGAACAACAAAGAAGCACAATTCTAAGGAATCTGGGAGCTGTCCTCAGCTTCGTGTAGACAAGTCCTCAAACTTACTCTGCATAGCTCTAAAGGGAAGACTGAGTAGAAACAGGTTGGCCGAAATATAACAAAAGCTTTCTAATAATCAGATGTATGCAAAGATAGGGTAGTGAGCCCACCATCACTGGAGGCATTCAAGTACAGCCTGATTAACTACCTTGCAAACCTGTTGTAGAAAGAGTAGAACATTAGATAAGGGATGGTCTTCCTCTGTTCCTTAAAATTTTATAAAACTCAATGTATTACTTTAATTAACTTAAGATCCCACTTTTCTAAAAAACATCCCTCATAATGATGTGTAAAATTCACATCTATCCATATAATGATTTTCATATTAAAATGTCTGCAATTGGTGTGCTTGGGTGGCTCAGTCAGTTAAGCGTCTGCTTTAGGCTCAGGTCATGATCTCAGGGTCCTGGGATTAAGCCCCACTATGAGCCCTGAGTTGGGCTCCACTCTCAGTGTGGAATCCACTTGTCCTTCCCCTCTGCCCCTCCCCCCTTCTTGTGTTCGCTCTCTTGTGCTCTCTCTCTCTCTCAAAAAAATAAAATCTTTTGAAAAAATACAATAATAATAATGCCTGTAATTGCTCATCACATGCCGTAAATCTGGCCCTTTCTTATGTCTTTGGTGAGTTTCATAAATCACTTCCATTCTAGCCTTTTCACCTTACATAACCCTTCACATCATGACAGAATGGACTCAACCTTCTATTTCATGCCAATGACCTGATGCGTTGCACCACAAGACTTGAAAAAACAAGGAAGAAATGCTTGCTTCCTATCCCAACACTGCTCTGTAAGGAACACAATTATTGTTCTGAATGCAGCCCTTCCATTGCTTGGTGTGGTCTGAAAACTTAGAAGCTTAATGCTTGGAATTAGGTTCTCTGTTGGTTTAAAAACACACACTCAAATGTTAACTAACTTGAATTCAAATAAAAACTTAGAAAACACGCACACACACTCCCCTGGAATCACAGATTTAAAAGCACAAAGAGACCCTAAAATCCTTTACATTTTCTCAAATCGGACATCTGGCATTAGGAGGCACTAAAGAATCACCCAATAGGTCTGTTTTAGCCTCTGCCTGTCTTGGTTGCGCATCATAGATCACTCTATGGCTGCTTAAGCAGTCAGTACACATTTACTGAGTGCCTGCTAGGAATGTAGCAGTATGCTAAAGTTAGGGCCTGGCATGATGCATAAGAGAATCTCTTCTCTCCAGGAACTCGCAGTCTTCGTGCAGAGAACTCATGTGTATACAGAGAACAAAGACAGTACGACACACATGAGTGAAAGCCAGAGTCTGGCACATGGTAGGCATGAATAAGTGTGTCTGTAACAAGTGGGCCCAGGATGACTCCCGGAGGTCTCGCTTGCATACCTGGATGGATGGTGATGTCGCTCACTGAGGAAAGGAACCCTAGAAAGGGCAAGACCGAAGGCAGAGGAAGTGGGGAGCAGATCATGAATTTGTCTTGGGCACCCTGGGAGTGAGATGCTGTTGAGAATCTAAGAGTTGGATCTAAGTGTTTAGAACCCAGAGGAAATATCTAGGATGGAGGTAGAAATTTGCGAGTCAGTTGCCTATAGGTGGGAAATGAGAGGATAGAGTCTGGAGCCACGGTTGGAGAAATGCCACCTTTAATGTCTAGTTCAAAAAGGATGTAACCACAGCAAAGGCTGACAAGGACAGGTGGGCATCACAGAGATGAAGGGGCAAGAGAGGTCAGCAGCAGAGGTGAATGCTGCCAAGAGCCAAGTGAACGAGGACACGGGGCTGCTGGCTTTGGTTCAAGGTACCTGGAAAAGACTTGGGCAGGGGAGAGGGCAGGGTTTGTGATGATCCTGAAGGAACTGGTGGTGGGGATGGCAGTCAGACATGGGCAGGAGGACGACAGGCATTCCGGGCAGGGGGCCACAGCACTCCTTGAAACCCCAACAATAAAGTAGCAGTCAGGGAACCACATGTGTCCAAGCAGACCTTGCCTGCACAGCAACCTCCCAGAGAGGAAACCCAGATCGTAAGGGCCCTGCATGTCTGTCTGGCAAAGAACTTGGATTTTCGTGTCTAACCAAAAGGAGTCATTGGTGGCTTCTGAGCCTAGAAGTGACTGTGTATGGTCACGATAGAGGCTCGGCGGTTGTGGTTGTGGGAGATGTGCCCCTTCTTGGTAACTGGGTGGGGACACACTTCAAAAATACAAATTCCAGCTGCGATTCAGCAGTGAAGGACAAAAACACGCGTTTAGGTGGCAGATGTGTGGCACTGTCCTGTAGTCTCGTGGATGGGAAGGGTGTGATTATCACAGCAATGGTCCTCACCTCTTGGAAGGGAAGTGTAGGAAAGCAGAGCTCTAAACCAAAAACAGGAAAATAGTAACTATTTTCCCACTCTAGTTTCTGACTTGCCGAGTTATATAAGGATGGGCTGTGTTGGGTTCAAGGCGTTGAGATGACCTGGTTCCCACAGCGAACCTTCATCAGTTCTGCCTCATGACCTTGGTTCAATTTGACAAGTGTGAGGTCTCTGCTTGCTCCAGTACCCTCAGGGTCCTCTGGACAGTTTGGGTCATCTTTGTGTTTTAGAAACAAAACCCTGTGGTCCCGACCCCTCTCCCTCCTGCTTCCTGTTTCTGGCAGGCAAATAGAGAAGGGAAGCAAGACCAAGGGGTTTGGAGTCCTTTCTGGGGTTTTGCAGGGGAAAAGGGTATGCTGGAAAAATTGCCAGAGTTGGTGGCAAGTGAAGAGAGGCGAGAAGAAAGAGGGGCAGCAATGAAGCCCATTCCTGTCTGTGTGCCTCCCTGCCTCCCCTCCCACCCAAACTGTTAGGAGTTAGTTGGACAGGTAGGTAATCAGGGCCAGGGTCCCCAACAAGAAAATATGGAGTCAGGACAGCCAAAATAAAATAGCTCTGACATCCTGTTTTGCAGCTTAGACAGGACTGCACTGACATTCTGCTTTGCAGCCTTTGCAGAAATGACTTCTGCAAAACGTCCTAAAATAAGACAATTAACCACAAAAGCATTTGTCAATATCACAGGCAGGGGGCAGTTAAGACCTAAGCCCCCAGATGTCAGAAAAAAAAAAAAAGATCATCAGCACGTGGACATTGACTTAATAGGTCGACAGATATGTGATCAAAGCCCTGATTGGCACGACTCAGCACACCCTGATTGCTTAAGAAAGTTCTGCAAAAAGAGCTCATAAAAACCCCTAAACTTAGAAGCTCTGGGGGCAACCCACTCGGGTCCCCTCCCTCTCCAGGAGCTTTGTACTCTTGCTTAATGAACTTTGCTTTGCGGCCCACCACTCTTCGTGTGGTCTACCGCTTCATTCTGCGAAGCGGCATGACCGAGAACCGTGGGCACAAAGGGGACACAAAATCCTGTAACAAAATGAAATAATGACATTATTCTTCCTACACTGATTTCTTGAGAACTTACTATATATGCTCAGTGCTGACCCAGGCACTGAAGATTACCCAGGGAGCAGCACAGATACCATCTCTGCCCTCATAAAATTTGCAGTCCCATAGAAGACAGAGATTCAAGGAAGCCGTCACATAGGGTGATAGGCATTTGCAAATCCCAGCGCAGTGAGTGCAGTGAAGGGCAGATACACGGAAGCAAACCAGGGCACTGATCCTAAGGGCACCTTCCCTGAAGAAATTTTGGTGGAGCTGGGGCTAAAGGATAAATAGGACTTTATTCCTTTTTTTAAGATTTTATTTATTTATTTGACAGAGATAGAGACAGCCAGCGAGAGAGGGAACACAAGCAGGGGGAGTGGGAAAGGAAGAAGCAGGCTTATAGCGGAGGAGCCTGATGTGGGGCTCAATCCCATAACGCCGGGATCACGCCCTGAGCCGAAGGCAGATGCTTAACCGCTGTGCCACCCAGGCGCCCCGATAAATAGGACTTTAAATAGTCGTCCAGGATTGAAAGGAGAGTCAGAAGAGGCAGAAGAAGAGTCCCTTAGGCCCAAAAGAAACTAACCATGCTAGGAATGAGAAAGAAAGTCTGGGCCACAAGGGCAGACAGAGGAGAGGGTGCCAGGGAGGTCCTCAGGGGCCAAACCACTCAGCGTCCCCCAGTGACAAGGATTTAGGTAGTCGTCCTAAAAGCAATGGGCGGCCACTGGGCATTTTTAAGCAAGGGGCGGATGGTGAGATCAGATCTGCGTTTGAGTCATCATCAACAAGTGTATGAACAGTACTGCTACTAGCTTTCCATACTTGTTTGGAATTAGCAAGGCACTTCCCCATCCTCCTGTCCCTAGGGCTTGTTCCTGATCCTGGCCCTGGGCTTTTTCTTGGGGTCAATAAATCGCTTGGCTGCTGCAGAAGGAGGAGAAAGAGGCAGCCAGCAGATGTTCCCCTGAAATAGTGGCCAAGAGAAAACTGCTCTCAGGCAGCTGGCACAGACTTAGAAACGTGGGAGTCAGATAAGGGCATCTTGGAACTGTTTGGAGGTTAATCCAGCAGGCTTAAGAATACTTTGCATATGAGGGAAATGCCTAGGATACTCTGTGCAGTAGAAAAAGCCAGGGGTAAAGAAACAGAGGCAGTTCCCAGTGCCCTGGGTGTCTCTGTGTGTTCATACACTTAGAGGTGGGCATGAATGTATTTGAGTGGAAAAGAAGCCTAGAAGTCAATACACACAAAACTGTTAACAGAAGTTAGCTCTGCAGAGTGGGACTCTGGCAACATTTCTGTTCTTCCTTGCGCCTTCCCGGGTTTTCCAAATGTTTCTTTAGTGGCAGTCAGGGAATGGCCAGGAACACAGCTTCTGCTGCCTTCCTAGAGGTCTCGGTTGGTGCTGGGTCCTACCCCTCCCCAGTCTTCACATCTACAAACCCCCTCCAAACCTCAGCATCACTGCTGCCTGGTGTAATCTCAGAGGGAAAACTCAGCCCCTACTGCCCCCCTTTCTATCAGGACAACTGCTCTGCTCCTTAAGAACTCAAACAACAGTGTAGAGGGACCAGGGACAGGGCTCACTCAGTCACTCAGTCCTTCTCCACTCAACCAGTAATCATTGAGTGGCATTCTCAGTACCAAGGCCTATGATTCAGATAAGAAGAGAGAAATGGGTCACCACCCATAGGAGACCGAGCCACTGAAGTCCCCTAAGCCTCATCCCACCTGACAAGGAAGCCAGAAATTTCACAAGACTAATCTTTTAATAAGTTTATGTTGCCATGGTCAGTTGGATCTAGAGGTCCGGGCTGGCTTTTAGGACTGGCCAAAGTAGAAAACAGCTATCCATGAGATCTAAGCTCCCAAATGTCCTGGTCTATGCCTGTGCCATAGCATTTGGAATCTCCATGTAAATTCTCTCCTAAAACAATGCCTGTGGCATAGAAAGCTTTCAGAAATGTTTCTTGATTTGCATGTTAGGAACCTTCCAATAGTTGATTAAAGAGTCTCAAGCTAAAAAAGGGATTCACATAAATGAAAACAAATCCATGGTAGGACTGAGTCTCATTGGCCTGGCCTGGTTCATATGCACATTGCTGCGCTAGTCACTTTCCTAGGAGGATAGAATATATTGATTAGCTAGAGCCGGGTCAGGTACCAACCCCTGAAGCCTTGGGGCAGGGGTCAGCCTCCTTTGAAATCTCAGATAAGTGTGGGATAGAGATGGTTCCCCAAAAAAGAAATCGAAGTGCTTGTTATCATCAGAAATGGATGCCCACCAGGCAAAAATAGCAGATGGCCACAAAATCAGGGAAATCACTTAGGGCCTTCTCCAGGCATTTGCTTCCCATGAGTCCATGGAGGCAGTCTGGTGTGGTCAGTGGGGTGTTAGGCTCATAAGGAAGAGACCAGGGTTCTAGACTCACACACACCAAGCTGAGTCTGTTCATGACTTTGCTCATGCCTTTCCCTGCAGAGTCCCTTTGCCTCTCCTCACCCAGCCTTTTCCTTGCCAATCCCATCTCATCCTTTACAACTTGGCCTAGACATCACATCCAAGAAGCCCCCATCTGCGTCCTCCCTGTGAGCACCATAATACCCTAAACATACCATCCTCTTTGCACTTAAAGTATCCCAATTACCTATTTGTAATTATATCCCAACAAAATAATCATGGTAGGAATCTCGACTTACTCTGATGCGCAGCCCCAGGTGCCGGCACAGTCGCTGGCCCCAAGTAAATACTTATTAAATATTTGTTGAGCCACTTTGGGACTCCCTTTCCCCGTATCTAAAATGAGAACATTGGATTGTGTGAGCTATGATTCCTTCTAGCTCTGGGAGATCATGGATCAAACTAGCTCTTGTCACTAGAGAGCAAAATCTGGAGAGAATGAGACCTAGGGAAGGTCAGTTTTTATGAAGGACAGAAATTCTGAATATATCCAAACCAAGAGGAGATACGCCTGCCCCAGTTGCACAGCCCATGAATTTTGTGTACCTAAGAGGAAATAAGGTTAGTGCATGGGTCCAAAAAAAAAAAAAAAAAGGCGATATGAAATAGAGCCATTTGATCTCCAGATTGTAAGCTCACCACATGGAACATGTGGACACTCATAGACACAGCATGTAGCATGGCTGGTCACCGAATAAGCACTCAACATTTTTATTGAATTGAATGCCAAAAATCAACACTATCTGCTTCTCCACGCAGAGAATAGACTGGTATTTACCTACAAAGGGGAGAACCATGGAAACGTCTGTCTGTGTTGTACAAACAGCCACAGACTATCTGGACTGATCTCACCATGCCAGCAATTCAGCCTGAACAAATTCTAGAAAGGTTTCTGCTAACCAAGAGGGAAGGAGGAATATGCAAAGCATAAAATCTAAAGTCCCTTAAAATGCAGAAAGCTTACGAGCAGCGAGATGGTCCCACCAGACTTTGAGCTACTTGAATATCTCTGCAGGGAAGACTCATATGTGTGTTATCACCAGCTTCCTCAGATTCCTTGCTGTTCTTTCAACATCTGGTAGAGATTGAATTAGAGGCGGATTGAATTTATGGTTAGTGGAAAACCCGCTCTGAAAGTAGGATGGGAAAAGTCAGTATTTCATCATTGTTAGGCAGAATGATGTTCCCGAGAGCTTTCCCATGTTTCAAAAATTGTGTGTCAGTTACTTGAGAAGGGGAAATAGAAGCTTTTTTTTAATGAAAATCTCGTATTTTGGGATGAAGTCTAATTAAAAGCTTTATGGGTACATTTGCATCAAAATAACACGAATTCTTTTCGATCTAGTACCGGTCTTCTAACACTCAAGAGAGTTTATTTTCAGGGGCGTTACCTCATCATTTGTGTTGATGGTTTGTTTTTTAAACCCCTAGGAGTTTGTGCCAAAAGATGTGTTTTGTCTCATGACCAGAGTTTTGGTAATATAAATGTACTTTGCTTCATTTAATTTATTCCTTTAATTTCTGCTAGGGTGATAGTCATTTGTCTTTTCCCCTCTTCTAACTCAGACTTCCTGGCAATTTTATGTAGAAAATTAAAGTAATATTCTTTCTGAATCTGAATTGATTTCGCCCAGCTCTTGTTTCAGAAATAATAGCAAAGAGAAATAATAGGACTCAAGGACCTTGAATTTCACAGATTCCTTCTTTGCAGTCTGGCCTGAAGCCATAATATGAAGTCAGAGCTTTTTCTTTTTTTTTTTTTCCCCTCCGCCTTTCTCTCTCCTCTTCAGCTCTCACATTTAAACAGTAATCACTTGACTCGTGTCACTGGTTTGTACGACTTTGTCGTTGCTGCCGAAAATAAATTGGTTCAAGGGTTGGTAATTAAATCATCTGCTTCTAGTTTTTTCCCTTCAAAAATTGCTCAGACCCCGAAACATTCCCTCCTGCCCTGAGTTCTGGGAGGCAGTGGCAAACAGATCTTAGACTCCTGGGTTCTTGAGGTTAAAGGAAACCCTCAAGGTCGTGGAGTCGAGCAAAATGGGGTGGGTGGGAAGGGCAGCCCAGCCCTCACGGGACAGTTTTATTTGGCCTCCTTTATCCAAAGATGTGCCCTTATTCCTTCTTTTACTTTCTCTGTGTATCTCTCTCTCTCTCTTTCTTCCTTTTTTAAAAATTTTTCCTCCGTAGCATAGAGCAAAGTAACTGTTGCTTGGATAAATTGACCAGGGTAAAAATAAGCACATTTGAGGAAGGAAACCAATACCCACCTCCACCCCAACCTCCAAAAAAAAAAAAAAAATTATGATAAGAATTTATTTGTTTGTTCGCATTGATGAGGTTAGCCACAAGATACCTAGGTCTCCACTCATTCTATGCAGATGCAGCCTTAAAATTAGTTGTATATTCCTCTGATGTCGTTGTGTTCGTTCCTCATGTTGGGTCACTGAGTGATCGAGCGCGAAGGGGTCACTGTTCCGGTGAGGATTTGGGAGAAGGTCTTACACCAGGCATTGCCTCTACCCAGCTGCTGGCTGGTAAAGCCCCTTAAATTCTGTGTGTCTTAGTTTCCAGACGTGTAAACGTGGCCTCAAAATTTCATCCAGTTCTGACATTCTGCAGGCTTTGATTTCTCCCGCAATCTTCTCTAAGTGCCAGAATTCTGTGCATACGACTCTTGAGATCTCCAACTTTATTCGTAAAGCAAAAGCTGCATTGAAAGAATGTTTTTCACTTCGATCATAGACTTTTCCTCTACAACGCTCATATGCAACATGTGATAGTATTTATTGGCTCACAGACATTCCCACTTTTTCAGGGCGGTTCCTGCTGCCTGAGGCCTGCTCTCTGCAGGAGCCAGCCTGACTTGCGTGGGCTTTCTCTAGTCTCTCCCCGATTCAGCTCCTTCTCGCACTTCAGGGGTTTGGCCACCAAAGGAAGAAAAGTGATTTCCAGGTCCTGAGATAAAATCTAGAACCAGGCTGTCCAACACAGGAGCTACTGTGCCCATGTGTCCCTTGAACACTTCAAATGTGCAAAGTAAGGTGTGTTTTAAGTATTAAAATGCACACCAGTTTTGAAGACTGAGTATGAAAATATGAATGTAAAGTATCTTATTAATGTCTTAATAGTGATTCCCCTCCAAAATGATAATACTTTGGATATGTTTGGTTAAGTAAAATATATTATCAAAGCGAATTTCCCCTGTCCCTTTTTACTTCTTTAATGTGCATACTGGAAAATTTTGAATCATGTATGGGACTCACATTCAGACACAAGCAGCACAGAGGTTTCGGCTACTACTGATATGTAATGGCTGCCAAGATCCTTCCAGCTGCTTCTCTGAACACACTGAGTAAGAGTCCCATGAGCAGTGCGAAAAATCTACCGTGGGTATTGGGCCAGGAATAAGGTGTGAGGCCCATTCTGGGCTAGGTTCAGATGGGCACATTTCTTTGGACAGAGAGGAGAGGCCTAATATCCCCAAAAGGAGAAAAAATGTTTCTCAAAGCCAAGTTACATAATTTCCAATGTTTTTAAATTTCTTTGCAAAAAGTTCGACAAATTCACACCGATTTCAGCACTAGGAAAGCTGCCAGTTTGGCAGCTCCATACTGAATTTTTTCTCTGATCTGAGGTACAAAGTTGCTGGCCTCTGTAAGTTTTCCTTCCTGCTATAGCACTTCTGCCCTGCTTGGAGAGGTTACAGTCAAGAACATAAAACTACAGCAGTGAGATTGCATTATGATGTAGGAGAAAGTCTGTCCAAGTGCGAGCAAAATAGAACCCAAACAGCCTGATACTAATGCAAAGAAGGAAAAAAAAATTAATTTACTTTCACAAACTTCCTCCTCTCGGAGAGGTCTTTTAGACAACAGATTGCAAAACTCTTTAATCAGATATGTGCCGTAGGGCCCTCTGGGCTCGCTGACCATCAGGAGCTCTATCTTACTCGTGGTACATTCCTCTCTGTCTACCCTCCCTACTAATCTCCCCTCGTCCACGCTGTGTGGCAGCCGCCTAAGCTGCTCCGTTTCTCAAGCACGCCCTGCTGTTTTCTCTGTCTAAACCGCTTGTCCTCAATCCCCCTCCCTCCACCTGGAAAGAAAAGATCTACCTATCTTTCAAAACTCAGTTGCAATCCGGTTTTCTTTCCGAGACCTGGCCCAGACCTCAGGGCCCCGACCCATCTCCAGGGTGCATCCCCAGGAGGCCTGAGTGTTTTTGTCTTCCTCTCAGTTTGCAAGATGCTTCAAGCTGTAGACCACATATTATTCGTGTCTCTGTCAGCCATGCCTGCGTCGTTTCTGGCCCATTGAAGGCAGATAAAAAGTGCTTATAGAAAGAACAAGTGAATGAATGGATGAACAAATGAATCTTTAGTTCTCTTGTTTCAGTATGAAAGACTGCAATTATTTTAACAACCAAATTACAGTGTTATGTTATTCTCCAATGCACAAGTAGACTGTCTTCCCTTTTGAACTTTGAAGCCCCTGCAAGAGACTTGACTCCAAAAAACGTACAGAGATTATCTGTCTGTCCATGTTTCATTTATGCTTAATTCTGTTTTATCAGCAAGTGTTCAGGAGGCACGGCGAAGGCAGTTCAGGGGACTTTGATGACAGATAAGCCGTCTGATGCATTATCAATCCGTCCACAGGACGTGCCCTTTCACTTCTCGGCTTAGGATTAGGATAAGTGCGGATTCATCCATCTACATACTGTTATGCAGGCCCTTTGTGATCAATAAAATGTATTTTGCAAAAGATTTGGTAGATGAGAGCTCTATTTCTACGACCATGGAAACACAGTAGAATCAGCTAGCCCAAACTGAAATGGAGGCCACTCCATCCATATGGAAGCCCCAAACAAAAACATCCATCCCCTTATTTACTTAATTTCAGGCAAATCATGATAGGTCAGTAAAGAAAATCCAGCAACATTATTCTTCTCTTTGCATACCTTTTGGGGTAAACGGTGAACCTCACGTGGGTGAAGGTCTAGTCTGTCTTGTTCACCAAACAGGGACTGCTACCAAGAGGAAGTACTCCACGAATACTGTTGCTCACCTGGATGAAAGATGGCAGTTAGTTGCTTGTGAGGCAGAAAAGGGCATGTTATCGAATTACTCCCATAACCACTTGACGTTGAGAACAGCGTGGTTTTGGTAAACATGTTCTCTCTTCTGTAAAAAGGTTTATGCAATGATATTGTCAGACTACAGCTTTCTCCCCACATCATTCTTAAATGTGAAATTAAGAGAGACATGCTTTATGTCAAGAGGCAGTCAAATGAATGATGGAAACTGTTTTCATTCCAGAAGCAATAATAAAATATGGAAAAACACGTTTCTGCAAAGTGACCCCAGGGAGTTTCCAAAGAGTCCATTAGGTGAGAAAGGAGATGGTCCCAGTCGGGGGAGACAGCAACCCGTGGGTGCTTATATGTGACTGATTTCTTCTCTCTTCTCACGGAGTCAACACACACTGGGAAAACGTGCTAAGTTTCTGAGTTTCTGAGTTATATGAGCCTTTCAAAAGCATGTCGAAAGAAGGGGGGGAGTGGGGGTAAGCTTCACTGAATGAAAGTTACCATCTTAAAGGGACTTGGTGCCAAAGTTATAAGTTAAAAATAGTGGGTTTGCAAAGAGCAGTTTTTGTCAAAATTAACTATACCCTTTCTGATATTACTCTATAGTTAGCCTGGTATGGAAGAAAAGAATAGGAGAAACACATTTTACTTAAGGATGAGTCCCCAAATTAAAGATTTTTTTAAATTCCCGAAAGTAGCATTGAAAGTCTGAAAAGAACTTTATTTTTTATAATAATTTTTTATTATGTTATGTTAGTCACCATACAGTACATCCCTAGTTTTTGATGTAGTGTTTCATGATTCATTGTTTGCATATAACACCCAGTGCACCATGCAGTACGTGCCCTCCTTACTACCCATCACCAGTCTATCCCATTCCCCCACCCCCCTCCCCTCTGAAGCCCTCAGTTTGTTTCCCAGAGTCCATAGTCTCTCATGGTTCATTCCCCCTTCTCTTTACCCCCCCTTCATCCCTCCCTTCCTTCTCCTACCGATCTCCCTATTTTTTTAAGGTGTACACTGTGATGTCTTGATATACATATGCATTGTGAAACAATTACCAGTATCAAACTAATTAACATATCCATCACCTCACATAGTTACCATTTGTGTGTGTGTGTCTGTGTGTGTGCGTGTGCGTGTGTGTGTGTGTGCGTGTGCGTGTGCGTGTGCGTGTGTGTGTGTGCGTGTGTGCATGGATAGAACTCTTTAGGATCCACTCCCTTGGCAAATTTCAAGTATACAATATATTATTATTAAATACATTAACTATATCACCATGATGTACATTAGGTCCCCAGAACTTACCCAATTTATAACTGCAAGTTCATATCCACTGACCAACATCTCCCCATTTCTCCCACTCCCCAGTCCCTGCTAACCACCAGCCCACTCCATTGCTATGAGTTTGACATTTGCAGATTCCAAATGCACGTGAGATCATGAGTATGTCTTCCTGTGTCGGGCTTGCTTCACTTAGTATAATGCCCTCCAGGTTTGTCTATGTTGTTGCAAATGGCATGATTAAATTTGACTAAATAGTACTCCATTGTGTGTGTGTGTTTGTATTTTATATATTTTTATATATATTTATATAATAATATATATACTTATATAAGCATACTTATAGTATATAAGTACATATACTTATATATTATATAAATATATATAAATACAAATATATTTATATATTTTCATTCATATTTTATATATGATATATATAGACACAGAATATTCCATGATATATATATTCCATTTTATATTATGAAATATAAAATATATAATATATAAATAATAAAGCACATATGAATATAGTATGTATAAAATAATACATAAAGATATATAATAATAAAATACATAAATTATGTGTATGTATATATCTCATATTTTCTTTCTCCATTCATCCATCGACAGATGCAGATTATTTCCGTATCTTAGCTACTGTGAATAATGCTGGGGGTTCAGATATCTCTTCAAGGTGGTGATTATATTTCTCTTGGATATATACCTAGACGTGAGAGTGCTGGATCATATGGTAGTTTTATTTATTTATTTATTTATTTATTTATTTATTTATTTATTTATTTATTTATTTTTTGAGGAGCCTCCATAGTGTTTTCTTTAATAGCCATTCTGATTTCACTCCCATCATGGTACAAGAGTGTTCCTCTCTCTCCATATCCTCATTAATCCTCAGTTTCGATATCTTTTGAGTTTTTGATAATAGCCATTCTAGTACGTGTGAGGTGATAGCTCATTGTGGTTTTGATTTGCATTTCCCTTACTGTTGACCATTTGTATATCTTCTTTGGAAAAACGCCTATTCGAGTCCTCTGTCCATTTTATAATTAGGTTAATTGTTTTTTTCTTTTTGCTATTGAGCTGTATGAGTTCCTTATATATTTCAGATTTTAACCTCTTATCAGATGTATGATTTGCAAATATTTCCTCCCTTTTCACAGATTGCCTTTTCTGATTCTTTTCAGATTCTGCCTTTTCTGATTGTTTCCTTTGCTGTGCAGAAGACTTTTTAGTTTGATGTAACCCCATTTCCTTTTATGTATTTTGGTGTCTTATTTTATTTTTCTGCTTTTGTTGCCTTTGCTTTTGGTGTCAAACTCAAAAAATCATTGCCAAGACCAACGTCAAGGGGACTCCCCTTTGTTTTCCCTAGGGCAGTGTCCTAAAATGCTCAAGTTGGAGTGCCTTCTCCCAGTTCCAGAGCGTTGAGCTGGCTGTCAGCACGTGACACTCCCCAACAGTGGTGGAGCCTGCAGGGAGCCAGCCATTGTGCAGAGGAGGCCCCAGAAAATTAGAGTTATGTGTATGGGCCACTCAGGGGGCCCGCAAGCAAGGCATCCCCAGTGCTGACCTCCTCATGGAGTCTCTGAAGCAGTTCATAAGATCCTCATCCCCTTGCTGAGTTCTGAGTCCTGGTTGCTGTGAAGTCCCCACCTCTCTTCCCTGCTCCCAGCTCCTCAGACTCCGCCATGCTGATCCCCTCAGTGTCCTAGCTGAGAGAGAAGGAAGCGGGCCTCGTGGGCTGCATCTTGGGAAGCTGGGTACTCACTACGCTCTTGCTTTCCCCTATAAAAGAAATCAGGGCACGGAGGTCTTTTCTGGCATCGAGCTCTGCCACCTCAGGAGGGGGGTTATGTGGGTAAAGTGAAACTATTGTTCTTACCTCTTTGATGTGTCCGTCCTTGGGTTTTTTGCTGCAGTGGTGTGTTGGAACTTTTCCACTGGACCCCTGGACGCCCACTTTCATCCTTAGGGTTGTCAAATCTGTGTTCGATGGGGAGACGACAGCTAGAAGTTCCTGAATAGGAATCATCATCCATCTTGATGATGTTGCTCTTCAGTGAAAGTTTGAGAAAACATCAGACATTTTGTGTATAGGATGCTTCTCCTACCTCCCAGAATACAAGTGTTTCTTTCATCAGCACTGCTGCCAACACATCCGTGTGTATAACTCTAGCACCTCTGAGGCATTGGAGATGCGATAGTGTAATGGTCAAAAGCATGGTCTGGCATGCTATATGGTCAAGCTAAATCTTCCCTGTGTTAGTCTGACTTTAAGCAGGTTGGTTGACCTCTCTGGAATTGGAAATAATAGCGTCTACCTACTTCAGAGAGCTGATATGAGGGTTGGATAAAATAATGCATGTGAAGTGACTGGCATATTGAAAGCACTCAAAATCAGTGACGATATTGTCACCATCATCATCATCATCACAAAAATTAGTATGTTGTGTGGTCATTTGGGGCAGCACTAAAATGTTTGCCTTTCCTGAGTATGAAAAACAAATCATCCTAGTAAGGAAAATAATAAAATAAACAAGGTTGTGAGAGGAGCTATATACATCTATAATAAAAAAAATGTTAGGACATCAGCAATATTAATTTTTATAAGAACAGTTAACCCGAGACTGTGCATTCAAATTATTTACAAGTTTGCTGGTCTCTAATCCTTAACTTTGGAAAACCTCATTGTATCAATATTTCTGTCCATGTTTTCAGCTTCATCTTTGTCACTAAATATATAGTAGTTCAAAGCTATAACTGGAATTCTTTTTAATATATTCTGAAATTCAGATTTTACCCTATTAAATCGATACAGTTAGTTTAAAGAAATTAGTTTTGTGACTGTAGAAGGAAGGAAGGAGGAAAAGGAACGGAGAGGAGGGGAGGGAGGGGGTAGGGGAGGGAAGGGGAAGGGGGAAAGGAAGAAAAGGCCTTCATAAATGTACATGAAAAGAAGACATTTGCTAGAAAACAGGTTTACTGTAATACAATCTTTCTTTTTTTTATTATAATAATATTTTTTTAATTATGTTAGTCACCATACAGTACATCCCTGGTTTTTGATGTAAAGTTCCATGATTCATTAGTTGCGTATAACACCCAGTGCACCATGCAATACGTGCTCTCCTTACTACCCATCACCAGCCTATCCCATTCCCCCACCCCCCTCTCCCCTGAAGCCCTCAGTTTGTCTCTCAGAGTCCATAGTCTCTCGTTCTTCATTTCTTGTGGAAAATGAGCCAGGCTTCATTAGTAAGCAACTTCGGAAACGCTGTAATGATGGACAGGTTATACCCTGTGAACTCGGTTCTTTGTTCTCAGTAGGGTATTTCTCAGAACCACAGCACAAGATCAGGGAGCTTCGAATAAATCATGAGCAGTCGGACGAAATGGGCTGCCCAGTTACCAAACTGTAAACCGTCACTTTTAAACTTGGTTTGGCCCAGTTTAACCCTATACGGAGAATTTTACTGTTACATGCTAGAAAGTCTCCAGGAGTCTGCTCTGGAGCACTATCTCTCCCCACTTACGTTTATATATTTTAGTTCCCCCGTATGTCCACTGTGGGAGATGTTAGATTCTAGTATGATTTTTTTTAGCAGTTCCAATATTACAGATTGGATTGGAGAGGCTGTATTTCGCAGAAGCGCCAAGATGATTAGATTGCAGACTGCCTGCTTTGGTTTTACTGACTTTGTGTTTTCAGAGGGAGGATGTTAAATACAGATCTCCAATCCCTGTTCCAGACTTTCTGAGATCACATTTCTGGAGTGGAGTTTGGGGGAAGAATTCCATATACTAACAGGGTCCCCGATGATTATAATGTGCAGTCAAGTTTAGCAACAACTGCTCTAAGATGAAGACCAAGAAAACCTTGCCTAGATGACCTTCAGGGATTCTGTGACTCTATATTTTGCACACGATGGCATATTTCTTAACCAAAAGGAAGAACTCTAAATGGGAAGTGGGGAGGCCAGAGGTAAGGAGCATTCAGGCATCCTACAAGGCATCCTCTTGATGATATCTCTGCTCATTCTTTCTATCCCAGTTCAAACATTATCTGTGGGATCGAGCCCCAACATCGGGTTCCTTGCTCAGCAGGTAGCCTGCTTCTCCCTTTGCCTCTGCCTGCCACTCCCCCTGCTTGTGCTCTCTCTCTCTGACAAATAAATAAATAAAATCTTGAAAGAAAGAAAGAAAGAAAGAAAGAAAGAAAGAAAGAAAGAAAGAAAGAAAGAAGAAAAGAAAAGAAAGAGGAAGGAAGGAAGGAAGGAAGGAAGGAAGGAAGGAAGGAAGGAAGAAAGAAGAAAGAAGAAAAAGGAAAGGGAAAAGAAAAAAGAAAAAGAAAGAAAGACCTCAGGAACTCAGGATAACTGTAAGAAAAACATCAGAAAAATCCCAATTGAGTGACATTCTACAAAATACCTCACCAGTACTCATCAAAATTGTAAAGGTCATAGAAAACAAGGAAAGCCTGAAAAACTGTCACAGCCAAGAGAAGCTAAACAAGATGTGACAACTAAATGTGATGTGCCTTCCTGGATGGGTTCTTGGAACAGAAAAAGGACAAAAGTGGGTAAAAACTAAGGAGTTCTGGAGAAACCACGGACTTCAGTGAATGCTAATATACCAGTCCTGGTTCGTAAAGGTGTGAAATGCCCCATACTAATGCAGAAATAAGTAATGGGGGGAAACTGGATGCGGCATATTGAGAACTTGCTGTATTATCTTTGAACATTTCAGTACATCTAAATCTTTTCTAAAATCTAATCTAGTTTTAAAAACTGGGGATGCTCATACCTACTTACCTGCCTGGTATGGTTGTTAGGAATAGCAAGTGATGTGAACAATGTGAGTGTACTTTCTAAACCACAAATATAAATATTTAAGCATTATCTTATTTGAATAAAATTATTTGTTATTTATAAAATTCTTTTTCATTGAAATTATGACATTATTCTTAAATATTTAAGATTATTCTTGGCAAGCGGTTGATGATGCAGGCTGTGACCAGACTAGTAGAGCCCCAGAATTACGTGGAGGAGTTTGGGTTTAATTCTGAAGATGCTGAACTGTGAAAGGTTTCTTAGCCGAAGGGGAGTATGATTAAATCTGAATGTCAGGACTGGCGACGGAAGGAGGCAGGACTCATCTGGGCAGAGAGGCTCAAGATGGCACAGAGCCCGCACCAGGAGGAATTAAGTGACAGGCTCTGACCCCTGTGTTAGGGATCATTTCCCCTTCTCCTACCCCAAACCAAGAATCCTCCAAAACAAACTTCCCAAGGACGGTGTTGATATGATGCCATTTTCATATTTTCAGTAAAAGGGATTCGTGATTGCAGAAGCATGTGTGAATTTTTCTATCTTGATAAAACTCTTAAAATGCATAAATCACACAGAACTCTTTTGTCATCCCGTGTGTCTGACCCGGGTTTGAGATGATTCTATCACCATCATGGCAGCTTAGCCCATGTGAGTGCTTAATTACTCAGCCTGTTTCCTTCTCTACAATATGGAGCGATAACCATTGTCATAGCCTGTAGTTCATTGCCTGGCACATAGCAGGCACATGGCAAATGGTAGCTATTATTAATGGTGGTAACAGAAGAAATAACTGGCCTCCCTGGCATGCCCAGGAGAATTATTAAATGTAGTGAAATAAATAAATTCCTGCTGCTCTTCATCCCAGAGCAGTTCGTATGTTTGCCCTGGTGAGAAGCAACTGGATCGTTGCTAATAAGAGTTGACAATTGGGAGCATCTGCCCTCAGTGACTTTCCTCTTGAGGCTCATATATAAAACCACTGTTTTGTTCTCTGTCCATTGCGTCTTAATATATAGCAAGCACTCAACAAACATTAACTATTCGTAATAGTGTTATTATGCCACGCATTGTTCTCCCAGTTGCAGTCCTATTCAGTTTCAGGTGCACTGGAGGGCAATTGCTCATCTGTTGGAAATGCCCTTCTTGGGCTCCTTAAAGTTAATTTTTGTGCACTCCGTGGAGCCTACTTTTTACGTCAGACTATCTCAGACATACCCTCCAGATTTCACAAAAATTCATCCCGCTGCTTCCTGTGATGTGATGACAGGCGAACTGGCAGAAACTTAATTTTATGAGTGTGAATTGTGAAGGCTTTCTGTGCCCTGCTGTTAACCTGTTACTTAAGCTGTCAGCAGCTTGAGGGCAGGACCCTGTCCCACCCACCCACACGCAGGGCTTGGCCTCTGGCCAGTCCTCACTGAAAGGTGGCGATATTCACTGCCAGGAGCAAACCCTAGGAAGTACCATCTCTCGTCCCAGGAGTGCCTGTGCGGAGAGGCAGGGCGCCACCAAAGCAAACTTCCTGCCAACACAGTCTTACCTGGGTTAACTCTCCTTGTGAAACTTGAACGCATTAGCCACCTCTAACAGTCCCACTTATTTTGTTTTAAATAAGGCTATTTTCTTCCCTACGCCACCATTCCAGGAATCTATCTGCATATTTTTTAAGGCAAGAACTATCTAATAATGAGTAATTTCACTGGTCTATACTTAGCAGCAAGGAAGGTTTTTTTTAGGTCACTGCAGGGAACTTCTCAGAAACTGGGCAAGTTGGGAAGAGCCAACAGAAGGTAAAGGTCATAAATTCTTTTTTCCCTTTCAGAACAGAGGGATTCAGTACCAGGAACCAAGTCTCAGGGAGTAGACAGCAGGGACCCAGTTTCCTCATCAACAAAATGGGCATTATAGTACTAACCCTTCAGGGCCTTGGGGAAGAATGAATGAGATACATTTCTTGGACATTATTGGTCCATCTTCACCCATCTACCTCTCAGCCACCACCCTAATGCCCTCTCTGCTGCGAGACAGCCTCTGACTGGTTCTCTCCTGTTAGGCTTCTCCCTCTGATCCTCCAGTTTGCCCTTGCCTTCCCAAAAGCCCAGCTCTGAGGTGTCTCTCTCCACCCTGAAGTCTCTCCAGACTTCCTTCAGCCTTGAGCTAGTCTTCTAGCCTCCATGACTCCACTACCTCCCATAGTTCTGGAGTTGGTTCCCGCTGGCTGCCTGTGCAGTGATCCCAAGTTTCCCAGTCATGCTGTGTACCATCCAATAGGTAACTAATACATAGATTGAATGAGTTGGTTTATGTAAAGTCCTTAGATGAGGACCTGGGACATGGTAAATAGTATTGTATCAATAGGTATCATTGTTATTCTTTTGAAATATTTTAACCATACAGGGAAGTTTAGTGTATAAAGTAACAAATACCCATGCCCCTGCCGCTCAACCTTATCAAACATAATGTGCTGCCATACTTTTCTTGTATCTTTTTTAAGAAGCAAAATATTACAGATATAACAGAATTGAAGCCCCCTCTGTACTCTTCCCACCTCCCAATCCCATCCCTCCCTTCACAACAGTGGCTACAGTCCCAAATTGGGGTGAATCATGCTTTTATATTTTTATCTTGTGTTCTAAAATTTTATTTATGTGTCTAATACTGGACATAGCCTTTATCAAGTTACACTTTTGGTCCGTCTTATATTTTTTAGATTTATCCATGTTGAAATATGTAACTTTAGTTAATTCATCTTTGTTGCTGTATTTCATTATATGAATATTCTTTAATTCATGCATTGCACTTTTGAAGAACAGATATATCACTTCTAATGTTAGAGAAAGAAGAAATCTCAGAGATGATCGTGCAGATGAGGAAATGTAGCTAAAGAAGGGAAGTGATTTCGCTAAAGTCATAGAGAAAATCATGGGAGACAGGACTTTAAAAGACATTCTAGTAACGTGCAGTGGACAGGCCAACAGACTTTCCCATTTTCTCTAGATTCCTTTGAGCATCTCATTCCTCATTCCGCCAGACCGTTGGAGATACCAGTTATTCCCTGACCAACTACCAGCAGAGCCCACGACTCAGTCTTTTGTCAATCACAGCACCACATTCCTTGGTATACAATGATTGGCTCAGGGGAGATCATGTGACTTAAGCTGAGCCAGTAAGAATCTTGTAGCTTTGCTGAGCTGAAAAAAAATACAGGCGTGGGGTTCCCAGAAACTATCTGTCCTGCTGTGTGGGGAGAGTCTAACTCCAGCAGAGACAATGAAGCCAGCACACAAAAAAGAAACAGAGGCAAACGGAGGGCAGAGAGCTGACAGCGATAGAATATAGAGAGGCGTAAGAACATGTTTTGAGCCCCTGGATGCAGCATTCCTAAACTCCTCGGTTTTGAAAGCTGATAAGCACCTGTTCTTGTTTTCTTTTGTTTTTGCTTAGCCACTTCAACTTGGGCTTCTATAACTTTAAACAAAGAGCCCTGACTCTAAGCTTACTGTTCTTTCTACTCCGTCCCAACTGTACCCCCTAGGTATTCGGTAAGCAATTAACTGAGAACGATGATCTCATGAATCCATAAAAATACCACCAATCTTGAATTTAGGAAACACAGCAAGACTAACTGTAGTCAAAGTTACAATGCAACACTTCCCTTCTCTTAGATATTTTATTCTGACCTGCCATCCTCACATTCAGCGTATATTTATCATGTCCCTACTAGGTGCTGGATGGAAGACATACAAGGAGACTAGCACAAAGGACATAGAGATAATGGAACAAATTTGCAAGTATTTTATATAAAGGGATACATATAGACTGCCTACTGTAATAGGAAAAAAGATGAAAAAGGAATTAAGTGGAATTTTTTTTTTTTAATATTTGATTAGCCTGACAGGAAACAGGAAAGAACAAAGAAAGGAATGAAGGGTCACAGACAAATAGAAAACAAATAGCAAGATAGTAGACTTAAAACCAACGTTATCAACAATTACTGTAGAAACAAATCAACTAAGCCTGCAAGTAAGAGGCAGAGATTTTTACACTGGATACAAAAGCAGACCGATCTATTTGTTTTCTGTAAGACACACACTCTAAATATGAAGTTAGGGTTTTTTTTTTTTTTTAAGATTTTATTTATTTATTTAACAGAGATAGAGACAGCCAGCGAGAGAGGGAACACAAGCAGGGGCAGTGGGAGAGGAAGAAGCAGGCTCATAGCGGAGGAGCCTGATGTGGGGCTCGATCCCAGAACGCCGGGATCACGCCCTGAGCTGAAGGCAGACGCTTGAGGACTGCGCCACCCAGGAGCCCCTGAAGTTAGGTTTAAAACAAAAGGCTGGAAAAAAGAGACCCTGCAAACCGTGAGCCTAAGAATGCTATATAGTATCAAGGATGACTTAATAAGGAATAATATCGGAGATAAAGACAAACATTCCGTAATGACAGAAGGGCCATTTCATCAGGAAGGCATAGCAGTTATAAATGTGTATTAACTTAGAAACAGAAATTCCAGAGATACAAAGCAAAAGCTGACAAAACTAAAGAGAGAATTAGATTTACAATTATAGTTGATCTTAACCTTCCCCCTTCCAGTAATTGATAGAACAAGTAAACAAGTAGACAGTAGCAAGTGATGTATATAGAATATTCTAACACTACCGATCACCTTGACCTACATGATATTTATAAACCATGTGAAATCACTGCAGAATATACATTATTTTTAAGTGCACAGGGAACATTCACCAGGACACACCATATCTGGAGCTCTAAAAAAGTAAGTCTCAATCAATTTTAAAAGATTGAAATGGAAGTATATTCTCTAACCACAATGAAGTTAAGTTAGAACTTAATAGCAACAAGATATCTAGAAAATCCCCCAATATTTTAGAGCTAAACAGTACATTTTTAAGTAACATATGCATCAAGAAATTACAGGGGAAATTAGAAAATATTTCAGAGTGGCGCTAAAGAAAACACAGCTTGTCAAATGCGTGTGATGTAGCTACAGCAGCGTGTAGAAGGAAATTTATAACCCTACATGCCTATATTAGAAAAGGAAAAAGGGCAAAAATCAGTCATCTCTGTTTCTATTTTAAGAAACTAGAGAAAGAAAGCCAAATTACAAAATAAATAGAAAGAAATAATACATATAAGAGCAAAATTCAATGAATCGAAATGAAAAGCAATCAATAGAAAAATGTAATGAATCAAAAAGTTTATTCTTTGAAAATATTAATAAGATTGATAAACCCCTAGCAAGACTGATTAAGAAAGAAAGAATGAGAGCACAAATTATGACTATCAGGAATGAGAGAGTTCATGTCCTTACAGACCCCACAGACATTAAAAGGGCAATAAGGAAATACTACAAACAAGTTTAGGCCACTAAAACCTGACAGCTTAGATTAATTGGACAAATTCCTTGGAAGTCATTCAAAACATTCCTAGTAGGAACTAGTAGGTTTTTTGAGGAAAGTGATATGATGATTATAAAAAAACATATATATATATATACGTATATATATATATATATATATATATATATATATATATATATATATACGTATATATATATATGTATATATATATATATGAATGCAAAGAACCTAGAACAGCCAAAACAATTTGGAATCAGAAGAGCAAATTGGGAAGACTCACGCTACCTGATTGCAAGACTTACTATGAAGTTATAGGAATCAAGACAGAGTGGCCTTGACAGAAGGGTAGATAAAGAGATCCTTCAATCAGAATGCAGCATCCAGACACAGACCTATAGATATTTTTCAACTGATTTATAATAACAAATCCAAGACAATGGACTGGAGCAAATAAGATCTTTTCCATGACTTGTCCTAGAAAGCTGGATAAACATATAGGAAAAAAGAAAGAACCTTACTATTTACGTCATACCATATGCAGAAATTAATTTTAAATGGTTCCTAGGACTAAACACATAAGCCTAAACTATAGATGTAAACACAAAAACTGGTAGGGGAAAAAAAAGGATAATATATTCATGAGCTTGGGTGTAAACAAAGATTTCTTACAGGACACAAAAAAGCACTGATCATAAATGATAAAATAAAATTCGTGAAAATTTGAAACTTCTGATCATCGAAAGATAGGGATAAAATATTTGTAATGCATATATTTAATAAAAGATTTGTATCCAAATATATGAAGAACTCTTGCAAATCAGTAACAACAAAGAACCAACAAAAATGGGCAAAATACTTGAATGGGTACTTTACAGAGAAGTTGTCTCAGTGGCTAATAGCACATGAAAAAATGCTCGGTACCTTTCATTGAAACCATGAGATACCATTTTATATCCCCTAGAGTAGCTAACATCAAAAAGATAATACCAGATTTTGGTGAGCACATAGAACAGCTGGAATTCTCACACATTTCTGATGGGATTGGCAATGAAATAGCCACATTTTAAATCTGGCAATTTCTTATGGTCAAAGGTACACTTCTATAACCCAGCAATTCTACTCCTGGGTGCTTACTCAAGAGACTTAAAAACATATATCCACACAAAGACCGGTACAAGAATATTCATACCAGCTACAGTCCTGATATCCACATGTGTCCACAACTCAAATCTCCATCAGCAGAAGCAGATAAGCAAGTTGTAGAATGTCATATAGCAGAATATATGGAATACTTAGCAAGAAAAATGAACACAGTACCGATATGTTCAACAACATAGACAAAACTAATCTACTGTGATAGAAACCAGAGGAGTGGTTTTCCACAGCAGTTTGAAGATTAACTGGAAGGAGGCATGGGAGAACTTTCTAGGGTGATGAAAGTGTTCTGTGTCTTAATTGGAATATTGTACCAAAGTACGTGCATATGTCAGAACTCACCAAAGTGAACACATATTTGGGATCTTTGCATTTCGCTGTCAATTTTACCTCTGTAAAAACAATATTCTTTTTGAAAAGGGGGGTGTGCAGTTGAAGGAAAATGAGATGAATCCCAGCTCTACTACTTACAAGCTAAGCAACCCCACTTCTGTAACTCACATTTCCCATCAAGCAACAGAGATGATAAGCCCAGCTCTCATGGTGGTTGTGGGGAAAATGAAAGACTGTGTCCCCCTGGAAAGGACTTAGTGCGGTGCCTGGCTTGACCTGTGCTTTCCCAAACCAGCTCAGTCTTAAAGACCTCGTTTCTTTCTCTTCCCTGAATTCAGCCTCTGAAACCAGCACTCCTGGCTTCGTTGTTAGTCCTTCTCTGGCTCAGCACTTGTTTCTTCCCCTCACATTTGGATGGTTGGTATCTTTCTGGTCCTCCCCACTTGGTCCTGGGTTTCAATTTGATCTCCACCGTGGACTGCAAGTTCTTTGAGACGAGAGCTTTCTTTGCTATCTCTAGCCCCGGCAGAGCGTGAGCTGCTTCTCTGTGTTATTATCTCATTTGTGAATAGGTAGACTAATGTTTAACAAGAAATATTCTGGGGTAAGTCTTACATGGCTCACAACTTAAAAATAATAAAAGAAATTCAGTGACGAGCCCCCTCCCAATTTCTCTTCTACCTAGTTCCCACCACCCCTCACCACCACCAAAATTAATGGAGGAAAAAAACTCCTGTTATTTTCGTATTTCTCTAAGAAAATAGATATATATTCTTATTTCTCCCTCTGTGTTACATGAAAGGTAGCTACTGTAACACTTGGGCCTTTTGTGGGTTGTTTTTTGATTTGTTTTGTTTTGTTTTTTATGCCTAACAGCACATCTTGGACCTCTTTGCAGATCACTACTTAGAGATCAAATCATAATGTGTCCCACTGATTGATGAACTAAAGGTGACTTCTAACATTTTGCTGTTACAAACACTGCGGTAGTGAGAACTTTTTACGTAGACCCTTCACTTCTGTACCAGTACAACTATAGGATAAATTGTTAAAAGTGGAATTTCTGGGATGAAGGATGTGCGTATTGCTAATAGATATTGTCAAATCAGCCTCCCTGGGAGTTTACCACTTTACATACCCATGAGCAAGGAATGACGGTGCTTGCTTCCCAACACCCTTGCCAATGAATTAGCGATCAAACGCTTGGCAGTTTTGCTAATGTCATAAGTAGAAAATGGTGTCTCTGTGTGCTTTCTCTCACAGCGAAACAGAATCTTATTACATGTTTCAATGCCATTTGTTTTGCCTTCTTTGTGAATTATCTGTACCTATCCCTTGCCTATTCTTCTACACAGTTGCTGGTCTTTTTCTTATCTGTATCAAGTCATTCCTTATATATCAGAGGGATAAATATTTTCTAATGTGAACTGCAGTTACATTTTATCAGTGTGGCATTTGTATTGTTCTCTACCTATGGGCTTCCTGCCATGCAAAATGGTTTTAATGTTTATATGCTTTATTAATCTTTTATTTTGTGGCTTCTAGATGTTGAGTCATAGTTTAAAGGGCCTTCATATGTTCTTTGTTTTTAACTTGGCTGCTTCATTGTACCCCAGATCAAATTCCAAAAAGATTGACGATGACAATAGAAACACGGAAACTTTGAGAATGTTGAAAGAAAAGACCACGCTTCTTGACTTGAATTGAATCTCATTTAATTGGCACACTGTGCATTTTTGGGGACACACTTAAGTCTACACTGGACACAGAGAAGGAATTTTGCTCCTCTCTCCTGAGGTTATGACATTCTCATTACCCCATTGGCTGAAATGCTCACCAGTTAGCCTCAGCTGACTGCCTCTGTGACCAGGACCTTGTGCTTCTCAGTCTGGATGTGGTCCAGAGACTCTTCCTGTTTAAGTTGCTGCTTTTGTTTCTCTTGTTGTTGTTGTTTTCTTTTGTTTGGTTTTCTCGTGAGTAGGAAAAATGAGCTGTTTCAGCCACAGTGACTCAGAGGCTCCCGTTACTGCCTTTTTCCGCCTATCACACAGGGACAAAATGACAGAATTAAATTGTTCCATCATTCACTCACCCAACACATCAACGTAGGAAGCATCTGTTGAACGTAAGACAGTCTGCTCAGTACTAAGCAGACATGGAGAAAAAGCAGACAAAATCACCACCCTCCCGAAGCTTATATTTCAGCAGGAAAGATCACTCTCAAACATGTGAGAAGTGTTAGGTACTGGGAAAAAGTAGAGGGTGTTGTGGGAATTTATAAGTGGGACCCCTGCACTGGTCTGATGGATCTGGGATAAATTCCCTGGGGAAGTCTCTTTTGAGCTGAACTATGAAGGGCAAAGAACAGAGAGAGATTTCCAGATGAAGGAAGAAACAAGAAGAGCCACGGCGCTGAGGCCAGAAGCAGCATGGCGCAACAGAGCAGGGGGAGGAGATGCGAGGTGACTGGGTTGGCAGAGGCCCATGGCATGCAAGTTACACAGGGGCTGCTGTCCCATTGGGTTCCCTGGCTCTTGGGATCACCACCTAGGGGGAGAAGAGGAGGAAGGAAGACTGGGTGTGGGGGGGGGCAGTTGGGCTGGGGTACAGTCCCAAGAAGGCCGCAGTCACCCCTGCAGGGAGCTCTGAACTGGATGGCCCGTCAGTGTTGGAAGAAAGGGGGACAGTCCTTCATGTCCTGGTGTGAGCAGTCAGTGGACATGGGGGACTCCCTCACAGCTGGGGCTGAGAAGTGAGGGCTGTCAGGCAGTGGCACTGTGAGCAGCGGAGGGCATGAGTCCTTCTGCCCTGGAAGGGAACCTGGGCACAAAGCTCAGTGCCCACAAGAAGATCATGTCATCCTGGGCCTTTTAGTTCGTGGGAGGAAATCGGCATTTGAGTCCATGTGCAGGAGGAAGCGAAAGGAGAGCTTCAAGCAAGCAGATGATCTGATGGACCTTTTTTAAAAGACGAGTCTGGGGGCGCCTGGGTGGCTCAGTCGTTAGGCCTCTGCCTTCGGCTTGGGCCCTGATCCTAGGGTCCTGGGATCGAGCCTGGTGTGGGGCTCCCTGCTCAGTGGGAAGCCTGCCTCTCCCTCTTCCACTCCCCCTGCTTGTGTTCCCTCTCTGTCTGTCAAATAAATAAATAAAATCTTAAAAAAAAAAAGACAAGTCTGGCTGCTTTCTGCACGTCTTTTAAGTGGACAAGTGTGGAGGAAAAGAAAGCGCGTAGGAGGTAAGTGCCGCCGTGGCATAGACTTCAGGGGTCGCAGAGGAGGCGAGCGGGAGGTGGGAAGTGAGGTGGCTGGGTTTGGCTGTGGGGTCAGCAGGATTTACTGATGGACTGAATGGGGCTTCCTGGAGAGAAAGACAGGAGTCATAGATGATGCCTAGGTTCTGGACTGAGCAATTTGTAGATGGTGGCGCCATCTACTAAGATGAGGAAGACCGGGGAAGGAACGCCCTTCTAGGGCATCTCATCACCTGTCCTGGGAAGTCAGCTTTGTAATACAATGGTCAGCTATTCACTATCTCTCTGCTACTCTGAAATACACAAGGGCCCAATACCTATGGGACAGACTATGGTTTGAGACACAAGGCAAAAACCCTTCTCCTCCTTCAGTGTCCAGGTACAATGCTATCTTAAAGCTTTCCTTGATCGGTAAGATGCAAGTGTATGTAGAGATCCTGATATTTTGTAATCGGGGAAACTAGAAACTAGGGAAATGAACTGACTTGCTCATGACTGTACTGTGTACTAACAGCTGTGACGAGACGTCAAGTCTCCTGATACAGTGGCTGAACACTGCATTAAAACAAAGGAAGGTAGATAGTCAACAAGAGTGGGCAGAGTGAATGCAAGATCAGTTAGGAATTTATTATAGAAGGCAAGAGATGGTGGTAGCAAAGCCTGGGATGGGAGGGGGGAGAAGAAGTGAGCACAGCTAAGAGATTTCTAGAAGTAAAATGGTCAGGATTTGGTTTGGCAGGGAGTGAGGGCAAGAGAGGGAGGTGTCAAAGATCACTCCTTGTATAACCTAATATCATTCACTAAGCTTGAGAGCACTGGGACAAGACACAGTTTGGGGGAACAGATCATGACTTAGCTTTTCATTTCAGTTCAGACCTCTGAGGGGGACTGCGTTGCCTGAACTCATACCTGAAGTTAGGGGCTTGGCCCTGGGACCTCTCAGTGGGTCTGCCAGGCAGTCACTACTTGAACCACTCAGGGGAAACTGCAAGGCTGGTGGTCTAATGGCTGTTTGTCACTGATACCTTGAAATAAAACAGTGGGCTTGGGCTGCATGCTATACCCTTCCCCTGCCTCCTGCTTTCTTTCCAGTTTCCCACTGCAGCCTCCCATTAACAGAACCGAATTTGAAGCTCAGGTGTCTGGGAAATATAACAGCATAGAGCAGAACATGGAGCAATGGGGCTGAAAGACATTAGATGACAATCAGAAAAACCAAGGGGCGCCTGGGTGGCACAGCGGTTGGGCGTCTGCCTTCGACTCAGGACGTGATCCCGGAGTTATGGGATCAAGCCCCACATCAGGCTCCTCCGCTGGAAGCCTGCTTCTTCCTCTCCCACTCCCCCCTGCTTGTGTTCCCTCTCTCACTGGCTGTCTCCATCTCTGTCGAATAAATAAAAATAAAATCTTAAAAAAAAAAAAAAGAAAAAGAAAAACCAGTTTAGGGAATGAGCTCTGGGTTAGGAATCAGATTTCCAGCCCTGCCATCAGCATGTCACTTTCCATCTCTGAATCTCTTCCCCTCCTTTAAATGTGTAAACATCTCCTTGATGTTGCATATACTTAGGTGCCTTTAAGAAGCCTTCCCTGATCCCTGTCCCTCCCTGGGATTTGGTGCCCACACACCCTGTCGCTCCTATAAACTCCTCTTCTACCTCCTTTTCTGTTTTACCGTACTTAATAACTGAGAAATAACATACAGTCAAAGGCACAGATATTACATGTTGAGTTTGATGAATTTTAACAATTGTATACACTTACGTAATCACCAACCCAAACAATATTAAATAAGTTTTCTTACACCCAAAAGTTTACCGTTACCCCTTTCCAAAAAAGATCCCACCATCTCAAGCCCATACTCTGATTTCCAGGACTACGGCTTTTAGTTTGCCAGTTATTGGACTGCATGTAAGTTTAGTATGAAGTATGTTCTTTTAAATATTTTTTTATTTTGGTAAAATGTATACAACATAAAATTAGCCATTTTAATCGTTACTAAGTATACAATTCAGTGGTGTTAATTACGCTCACGATGTGTGCAATCATCACCACTATCTACCTCTTTGTATCACACTGCATTTTATTTGCCTATCAGTGGAGATTCAACCCTTAAGGGCTAAGATCATTTCTTATTCCAGTGATTGACATGTAGTAAATACTGGTATTTGTTGGTTGGTTGAATGAGTGAGTGAATGAATCAATGAATGTCTAAAGTCTCATTGAGTGTGTCTTTCTATGTAGTAACTATAGTTGAGTCACCTTACTCCTCCTTTATTCTTCCTCTAGGTCTTAGATGTTTATTAAGTATCAATAGGACATCTGCACTAGGCTCTAGAAATTAACAGATGACTTAGACAAAATTCTTGCCCGTAAGTCCATAGCCAGGTTAGCTGCAGTTAGACAAGCAAGCAACATGTAATAAAACAATTAATCCTTAGTAAAAGAATGAATAGGGTAGGAGTTATGAGTGCAGAAATGAGGTCATACCTTATTCTCCCTTGGGACATCAAAGAGGGCTTCACAGAGAAGCAAAAACAGGTTTAGTGCTGTTGAGTAGTGGGGCGGGAGTGGGGAGTGTCTAGGGGAGCTGCAAGAAGTTTTTTAGGCCAAAGTCATGGTCTCTTATCTTTCTGGACTCCCACTTGCTGTTTCAATGTCTGAGATTATGCTTGCAGAGAAGTAAGATAGCTACCCTAATTTTTTTAAGCATGATGAATTTACTTGCCCCCCTCCCACTCCACTTCCTCTTCATTGAGATTCTTCCTTATTTCTCAGTGCTTCCCCATTTCTCATGTTTCCCTTGAGTTAGTCTCCCCTCTCTCTGCATGCTCTCTTTGAATGAGTTGCTTTTATTTTTTGTGGCTTCTCATAAAAGGTCTTGTTTAAAACTTTGGTCTTTTCCTAGGGAAAGCCATATAAATCTCCAAAATCGTTTTAATATATTTATTGGTCTCTTATTTCAAAAGTAGCTGTCCACTGAATCTATACTATACCATAGTATACTATGTCTACTCACATTTATGCACACCCAAACAATATACGCATTCTCTAACCTGTTCCCCACTCTACCCTCTTCTCCAATGTGTATGTAGCTTAAGAACTCAGACCACTAAGAAGTGGTTTCTGTGGTCGGAAAGGTGCTCCTGGACTCTCAGTAACTTGGGAGTCATGACTCTCTTATTTAGAGGGCTGGATGTTTGGTTAGACGGAGAGACATTTAGATGAATGGATGGATAATGGATGCATGAATGGATGGATGGACAGGTAGACAATGGGTAGACAGATAGGTGGATAGACAGATGAATGACCAAGACAATCAAGCTTAGATAGATGTTTAGATGGATGGACAGATATGTGGACAAATGAATGACCAAGACAATCAAGCAACTAAAAGCTAGCCAAGGCTGCCCTTGATAACAACCCTTAATAGGCAACTCAAAAATGAGTGTTGGCAATGATGATGACAGTACTAATAATTTGATGATGTAACGTGATCAGTGTTAAAATAGAAGAATGAAAAAAAAAAAAAAAGTCCCAGGCAAGATGGTGATGAGATTCCAAAGAGTTAAGCAAGGCTAAGAATTCATGCTTTCCCTTCTTCACTGATTAAATAAACTTTTATAGACTTATCTTATTAGGGTTTGTGCACCTCTGCTATATACTGCAGTAAATCCGAAAGAAGTGTCAGGTGGTATCCCTCCCTGTTCTAGGGTAATTCATGGCCTAAACTGAAGGATTCCCTTCTCTTTGTTAATCATGAATTAAGTAATTACGGATTAATTTAAAGTAATTTAAAGTAATTCTTTTAAAAGACATGGGGAAAAAAATTCTGAACTCTGAAAGACAGGAATCATCCGAAAGTGTTTTTCAATTAAGTCCCTTTCATTTGCTGCTCGAGATAACATTAAGTAACAATAAGATATTATCCGTGTTACTTCTCAGCCTTCTGCTTAAAAGGTTTCTTTCTCAGATTGTTTGAGAAGTCCAGACAAGACCATACCTTATTTTAGGAAGCACAGACAGGAAGTCCATTTCCAGCCATGCTCTGTCCAGTAGAAATGGATGGCAGGAGGGATAAAGGTGGAGCAAAGGGAGCATGTCTCTCTTTTGTACCCAAAATTTTTTTAAGATTTTATTTATTTTTTTAAATATTTTATTTATTTATTTGAGAGAGAGTGAGTGAGAGAGAGAACACAAGCAGGAGGAGCAGCAGAGGGAAAAGCAGGCTCCCCACTGAGCAGGTAACCTGATGCGGGGCTCAATCCCAGGACCCTGGGATCATGACCCAAGCCAAAGGCAGACGCTTAACCAACTGAGCCACCCCGGCACCCCAAGATTTTATTTTTAGTAATCTCTACACTGCACATGGGGCTCGAACCCACAACCCCGAGATCAAAAGTCACAGGCTCTACTGCCTGAGGCAGCCAGGTGCCCCAGACCCAAAATGTTTCATATCAAGAAAAATATAAAGATGTCAAAGAATAGCTTATGCTTTCCTTCCTGCCTCTCACTGTAACTCGAGTAAATTATTCAAGACTGTGGAACAGGACAAGTGTGACATTGCCACATGGTCCAAAACCCCATCTTTGTTCACATGAAAAAGGACTGCCATGTGGCAATGGCCCGAAGACTTCCAGAGCATGCAAAGCAAGGTTGTCTGAGGACTCTGGCTTCAGCCCAAGAAGAAATGTGGCTCTAGTTGCAGAAACAGGAATAACTCGAAAGTCATACAAGCCAGGGGTAAAAAGATGAACTGACTTAATCCCCTCCTGCCCCTTATGAATGTGAAGGCAGAACTATCAGAGAAGCAGGCCATCGGCAGAAGTAGCAGGAGCTGAAAGTCAAAGACCCATGTGCAAGCAAAATTTACCTTTGAGCCAAAAATATAAGCAAGCGGAGGCTGTGAGGCAGCCAATGTGCCTGGAACCTGTTTTCCCCAGTCCACTCATTAATCCTGTGGATCTCCGTTCAAACATCACCTCCTTCCAGAAACCCACCTAACCAACCCTGTCCTCACCCCCCGCCCCACCCCTACCCCCAGATGCAGAGACTTGGCCAAGGTCCCCGCCAAATCCTATGTGATTTTCTCTGTCACATTTGACAACAGTTGTAATGATTTTTAGGGTTTTTTTTTTTCCTAATTCAAGTACAGTTAACATACAGTATTTACCACAGTTGCAATGAACCAGTCCTTTATGAGATGATCAGTTGCCTCTGTTTCTCCCCTGCTGGACTATAAGCTCCATCAAGTCAGGAACCATGTCCCCCCTTCTGTCACTGTACATATTCCCTGTTGTCACACAGCTCCTGGTTTGCATCAAAAAACAAATAAATGTTCCTTGAGAGATTTAAGGAGAAGAAGCCTTTACTCTGCGGAGGACACAGCCTGGAGAAGACTCAAGTGGAGATCCCAGCTTCCGAAGGCAGGTTGGCTTCACAGGGTCTGGAGAGATACGGCCCAGCCTCTAAGTGGAGAGCTCTCGGCCCCGTTGCCCCCCAAGCCACCATCAAAGGCAGTTCACTGGTGCCCCAGTTCCTGTCGCAGGAGGCTTCATGGTGGATTGTCGGTTACCCACATATGTCCCCAAAACAGACAGCAGAGGCACAGAAGCACAGACTATGTGCCACGTAAGTGGAATCATTTCTAAATGGAACGCTTCTCACAGCCTCGGAAAGGAGTCGGTGAATCAAATGTTTATATTCACTCACAAATTCATATTTCTTTTTGTTTACAGAAAACTGGTTTAATTTTCTGTGTCCATCTGTTTGATGTTTATTTCACTGACTACATTAGGGCTTAGCTTCCTTATTCTCTTTTCTTCTAGCTCTTCAGGAAGAAAAAGGACCCCAACTGATATTTTATTAGTTTTTGTATAATAACTTGGGTTCAAAATACTGAATTTTTTTTTCATTTAGGGTACTACGTGTGTCTTTTGGGAGTGGGAGAAATATTTTTTAAGAATATCATGTTGGAGAGGATGTGGAGAAAAGAGATCCCTCTTACACTGTTGGTGGGAATGCAAGTTGGTACAGCCACTTTGGAAAACAGTGTGGAGGTCCCTTAAAAAGTTAAAAATTGAGCTACCCTATGATCCAGCCATTGCACTACTGGATATTTACCCCAAAGATACAGTCGTCATGAAGAGAAGGGCCATATGCACCCCAATGTTCATAGCAGCATTGTCCACAATAGCTAAATCATGGAAGGAGCCGAGATGCCCTTCAACAGATGACTGGATTAAGAAGATGTGGTCCATATATACAATGGAATATTACTCAGCCATCAAAAAGAATGATTTCTCAACATTTGCTTCAACATGGATGGGACTGGAGGAGATTATGCTAAGTGAAATAAGTCAAGCAGAGAAAGACAATATCATATGGTTTCACTCATTTATGGAACATAAGAAATAGCAGGAAGATGGTAGGACAAGGAAGGGAAAAATGAAGGGGGGGTAAAAAGAAGGGGGAATGAACCATGAGAGACTATGGACTCTGGGAAACAAACTGAGAGCTTCAGAGGGGTAGGGGGTGGGGGATTGGGATAGGTCAGTGATGGGTAGTAAGGAGGGCACATATCGCATGGAGCACTGGGTGTTATATGCAACTAATGAATCATGGAACATTACATCAAAAACTAAGGATATACTGTATGGTGACTAACATAACATAATAAAATTATTAAAAATAGAAAAATAAAATAGTAAATCCCCCTATTAAAAAAAAAGAATATCATGTTCAAATAAATAAGTAAACTATCTCCCTTCTCAATGGTCCTACATATCCTATTTTATGTGGCTAGTTTGGATATCCTTGCTGTTGAACTGTCTTATCCGTCTATACTTTTTGGAAGAATAAGGATTTCTTTTTATGACACAGGCAGAAAATGACTTCAAAGCAGGATTTTTTGGGACCAGATAAGTCCTTTGTTGTTGGTGGCTGTCCTGTGTGTTGCAGGATGTGAGGCAGATCCCTGGCCTCTGCCCACTAGACGCCAGGAGCATCCCCCCAGCCCAGTTATAATAAACACAGCTGTCTCCAGGGGCAGCTGTGTGGAGCAGTAGGTTAAGAGTCCGACTCCTGGTTTCAGCTCAGGTCATGGTCTCAGGGTCCTGAAATTGAGTCCCGCTTCTGGCTTCTATGCTCAGCACAGAGTCTGCTTGTCCCTCTCCTTCTGCTCCTTCCCCCACTCTCTCTCATAAATAAATAAATAAAATCTGTTTAAAAAATTGTCTCCAGACATTTCCAAATACTGCAAGGGGCAAAATCACCCCCGTTGGGAACCACTGGTTTACAGCATGGTAGAGACTAGCAGGCAGAGACTGTTTCCTTATTCTTTAAGAAAGGCAGACAGAGATGGGTCAAGACCATCCTTGGCCTTTTTGGTCATATATTTTTCCAATCACCAATTTGGTCTCCGTAGTCCACTTTGCGTCAGGTGCAAAAATGCTTCATGATATTCCACCCCTTGGTGAAAACACAAGACAGAAAATGTCTTTCTGACATCCCTGGAGGCCTCCCTCTGCATCCAGAGTGGAGAGTGAAGAGAACACTCCATGGTGATCTAGTCAGACCAGCAGTCTGCTGCTTGTTACCTGTGTGCCCTCCGGAGAGCCCCAAGTTCCGTATTTTCACAGTACAAATACGGTACTTGGCCTCCGGATCAGAGAAGTTTGGAAGAATCAAATTGGAAGCTACCCAATTTTGTTTTTCCTAAGTGACAGTCAGACCAAGCAATGCCTCTCAATATACTGCCCTTTCCAGATCAAATGACTCTATCCTTAATGAAGGAGTGGGAGGCAGAACAGAGCGTGGTGATGGGTCTGGTCTAAACCAGGGCTGAAAGCAACAGTGTTCCCTTACCAGCCGTGTAGGTGGTTTACCGACTAGGACACATAACCTCTCTGAGTTTGTCTTCTGTCATCAATAAAATGATCCTAACACCCACTGTGTAAGGGGGATTGTCAGAATTATAGAATATATGCAAGGTACTTCATTCAAGGGTCCAACATAGAGTAAGCACCCGTCAATTATGCTTGCCATTGCCATTGTCATTATTAATAAGTGCAGAAAACACCATGTGCTCTGCGGCTAATGCAGTGGAGAAACATTTGGGAGCAGAGTTTCCTTTAGGATCCCTGAACCTGAGCTTTCATGACAACTTCCATTTAAATTGCTTCACTTAAAGCCAACAGCATTGAAAGGCATATTGGAAAGATGAGTCCTGTCTCAAGCAGAGGTGACAAGAACTGTATTTTATTCGTCTCTATATTCAAAACACCGAGCACAGTGCATGGCCAGAGTAAGTACATTCATAACTAGGCTTGATGAGTTCTTGAGCATCTGTTCCAGAAACAGTTCTAGGGTCTAGGAGAAGGAACAGGGAGGAACACCAACAGACACAGACCCTCACAGAGATTACAGTCCTATTACAAAGATGGCAAAAAAAAAAAAAAAAACAAAAACACAGGAAATTGGCAGGCATCAGAAAAGCCACACAATGCTTTTGGTCTCTTTAACTTTTTCACTTAGGATAGACGCTCAGTTACAGAGCAATCATTCTCAACTTTAAGAAAACCAACATTGCAAGAATAATTGTGAATGGAAGATGCAAAAGGTGCCATGGTGTCAGTTTGAGACCCTCAGGAGTGGTGGGAGTATGGTCTGGTACAGAGGAGGAGGTCACTCCTGATGACAAAGGTGGCTCCCTCTCTGAATGGCTTTGAGATTTCAGGCTCTGAGGACAACAGCTTTTTGACGTCGGGGTATTTATAACGGAGAGGATGGCGCGCACTTGCAAGAGGTATGGGCAAGGACAGCATCATCCCTAGGAACCTGGGTTACAGGAGCCCAATTCCCTCCCCTGAGGCCCCAGGTCTTGCCCAGACCCCTGGCAGCACGGGTGAGGTCATACAACTAGGAGGTAGGTAATGACTAGCCTGACTCTTCATAAAGACTTTTTATTTTTTTTTATTATAATACTTTTTTTTTAATATTATGTTAGTCACCATACAGTACATCCCTGGTTTTTGATGTAAAGTTCGATGATTCTTTAGTTGCGTATAACACCCAGTGCTCCATGCAATATGTGCCCTCCTTACTACCCATCACCAGCCTATCCCATTCCCCCACCCCCCTCCCCTCTGAAGCCCTAAGTTTGTTTCTCAGAGTCCATAGTCTCTCATGCTTCATTCTCCCTTCTGATTACCCCCCCTTTCTTTATCCCTTTCTTCTCCTACCGATCTTCCTCATGTTCCATAAATGAGTGAAACCATATGATAATTGTCTTTCTCTGCTTGACTTATTTCACTTAGCATTATCTCCTCCAGTGCCATCCATGTTGCAGCAAATGTTGAGAATTCGTTCTTTTTGATAATCGAGTAATATTCCATTGTATATATGGACCACAACTTCTTAATCCAGTCATCTGTTGAAGGGCATCTCAGCTCCTTCCACGATTTAGCTATTGTGGACATTGCTGCTATGAACATTGGGGTGCATATGGCCCTTCTCTTCACTACATCTGTATCTTTGGGGTAAATACCCAGTAGTGCAATGGCTGGGTCATAGGGTAGCTCAATTTTTAACTTTTTAAGGGACCTCCACACTGTTTTCCAGAGTGGCTGTACCAACTTGCATTCCCACCAACAATGTAGGAGGGATCCCCTTTCTCCACATCCTCTCCAACAATTGTTGTTTCTTGCCTTGTCTATTTTTGCCATTCTAACTGGCGTAAGGTGGTATCTCAGTGTGGTTTTGATTTGAATTTCCCTGATGGCTAATGATTTTGAACATTTTTTCATGTGTCTGTTAGTCATTTGTATGTCTTCATTGGAAAAGTATCTATTCATATCTTCTGCCCATTTTATGATTTGTTTATTTATTTCTTGTGTATTGAGTTTGAGAAGTTCTTTGTAGATGTTAGATACCAGTCCTTTATCTGTAGTGTCATTTGCAAATATATTCTCCCATTCCGTGGGCTTTCTCTTAGTTTTTTTGACTGTTTCCTTGGCTGTGCAGAAGCTTTTTATCTTGATGAAGTCTCACAAGTTCATTTTATCTTTTGTTTCTCTTGCCTTTGGAGATGTGTCATGAAAAAGGTTCCTATGGCCGATGTCGTAGAGGTTGCTGCCTATGTTCTCCTCTAGGATTTTGATGGATTCCTGTCTCACATCAAGGTCTTTCATCCATTTGGAGTTTATCTTTGTGTATGGTGTGAGAGAGTGGTCAAGTTTCATTCTTTTGCATGTAGCTGTCCAATTTTCCCAGCACCATTTATTGAAGAGACTGTCTTTTTTCCACTGGATGTTTTTTCCTGCTTTATCGAAGATTAGTTGCCCAAAGAGCCGAGGGTCCATTTCTGGGTTCTCTATTCTGTTCCATTGGTCTATGTGTCTGTTTTTGTGCCAGTACCATGCTGACTTTGTGATCACAGCTTTGTAGTACAGCTCGAAATCCGGCATTGTGATGCCCCAGCTTTGTTTCTTCTTTTCAACAGTTCCTTGATGATTCGTGGCCTTTTCTGGTTCCACACAAATTCAAGGGCTGTTTGTTCCAGTTCTTTGAAAAATGTCATTGGTATTTTGATCGGGATAGCCAAAAATCATAGGATCCTCTCAATAGATGTAGAAAAAGCATTTGACAAAATATAGCATCCTTTCCTGATTAAAACCCTTCAGAGTGTAGGAATAGAAGGTATATTCCTCAATCTCATAAAAACCATCTATGAAAAGCCTACAGCAGATATCATTCTCAATGGGGAAAAGCTGGAAGCCTTTCCCTTAAGATCAGGAACACGACAAGGATGCCCACTCTTACCACTATTATTCAACATAGTACTAGAAGTCCTTGTAACAGCAATCAGACAACAAAAAGGGATAAAAGGTATCCAAATCGGCAAAGAAGAAGTCAAACTGTCTCTCTTCGCAGATGACATCATACTCTATGTGGAAAACCCAAAAGACTCCACCCCCAAACTACTAGAAGTTATAGAGCAATTCAGCAATTCAGAAGTTATAGAGTAATGTGGCGGGATACAAAAATCAATGCTCAGAAATCAGTTGCATTTCTATACACGAACAATGAGACTGAAGAAAGAGAAAGTAGGGAATCCATCCCATTTAGAATAGCACCAAAAATCGTACATTATCTTGGAATTAACATAAAGACTTTTTAAAAATATTCACCCAAATTCTACAGACGAGGCAGAAAATAACTTTCTCATTCAATCAACTTAAGAAGAGTTTCAGAAAATCCGTCTCTGGGTGATTTCAAGCATCTCATTCCTGCCGGAAGAAGCCAATGGGATTAAGCCTCTATCTGCCTAGGTCAGACCCTAATCCTTTTGGAAGGGTTAATTGTCTATAGGATTTGTTACATGGCTGGGGATGGTCTCAACTTCGTGGATGCCTATGATTAGAGACTTGACAGGGTCACACGGGGTCTCCAAGACCGATGAGAACCAGGCTGCACCCAACTTTTCTTTTCTTTTTGTTATTTTGCTTTTTTAGATGGAATAGTCTACAAAGCTCTGGAAAAGGAACAAAATGATGTTAGATTAGAGGGAAAGGCCCAAGGAGCTGAAGGACACGAAAAAGGAGAAAAGAGTTTGGGCCTGTCCGAGTCTTAAAATATATGCAAAACGGAAGTCCAAAATGCGCATTTTTTACTACTATATAGGACAACAGCTGGGCCATTTTTGAGAAAAGGTCTGCAACATTTTACACCCAAGCAAAGGTGCGCTGCTGTGGTGTGTTTATCCTACGGGTTTCAGAGTCGTCTTTCTCTTGGCACACTTATAAAAGAAAGTACAATTGAACGCTATTTTAATAACCCTTCTGGTACAGTGTTATATATTAGATACGATCCATTGTGTCCTACCCCGTATTTATTTTCCACAGCATAGCACTGCTTTTGCATTAGACGCTCTACCCTGTAGGGCGAAAAATGGGTCTAAACTATAAAGCTAGCCCTTTCTTTTTGCAGACATCCTGTAATTAGCTCAAGTTTTCATCTTTCATCAAGATTCTGCTGCACAACACAGGAAAGTTTTCTCTTCTCAACATGTTTTTGCCAGACGTTTCCACAAAAGAAATGGGAAGGCAAAGTTTTTCGTGTGCACTGGTGCATATGACCTCATCCATAATGACTGCTTCAAAACGCTCCTCCTCCTTAATTAAGCGAATTAGTTCTCTTCGGTTCCTTTGTAAAGAACACCTATTGTCTCCGTGTCCACAGTCCCTCAGCATTCCAGCCACGGGTCGTTGTCCCCTGTGCCCTCAGGAGGGGTCAGATTTGCAGCTCCAGCCTCACTCGTTCTATGGGTTCCGCACCACAAACCCAAAGCAAATACTATAACATTTGATAAAAGGAAACTCAGTCACTGCAGATGAACGTGTGAAACAGCTGCTATCTCTCCAATTAACCTTCCATTTTCCTCTGCTTGAGGGATGATTCCGCGTGGAAATATGATGATGAACTTGCATCGGGATCAGCGGTGAGGCACTGTCTCTGTATTTTGTCTCAGCAGTGTTTTCAACTTTGTGAGAGAATATTTTTAGGCTTCCTTTGAATATTTTTTTTTCCTTCCTAATGTGCTTATCAATTTCTACGGTTTCCACACAGAATTTTGGAAGGTCAGTACCGGAGTTGGCTTCAGGGGAACTGATTCAATCTCTTTATTTGAGAGGTGGCAAGACTGAGAGGAAGGTAATGACCCTAATCATGCATCTGATTAGGTTAGTAAAGACCTCGGGTGTCTTATTCCGTATCTTACACCTGCTCCTAGCTCATGGAGGGCGCTGACTTTTCCTGTGGAAACCCGAAGCAAAACGACAAAAGACCATCACTTTTATCAATGACACAAGCTTGAAACCGTTGAGGTTGATGTCTGTATATACTTGCCAACGGTTGCAAGTCAGTGTTCTTTGTTCCAGCTCTCCCGTGGGGTGGGCTGATCTAGCCACACTCTCATTTAATAAATTTGGGACGCAAAATGGGTGTGAGCGCCCATGAGGATGGTGGCATATAGTTAAGGCTGTGTAGCTAGATAGGAGTCCAAATCGCAACTTTACCTCTTAGAAACAATGACCTGGGGCATGTTTTTCAATTTCTCTAAGCCTCAGTTTGCTCATCTAAAAACTGGATTAGTGGGGCGCCTGGGTGGCTCACTCGGTTAAGTGTCTGACTCGGTTTCCACTCTGGTCATGATCTCGTGGTCATGGGATCGAGCCCCATGTTGGGCTCCATGGTTAGCACGGAAACTGCTTCAGATTCTTAATCTCTCTCTCTCCCTTCTGCTCTCTCTCTCTCTCTCAAATAAATAAAATTTAAAAAAATAAAAAAATGGATTAGTCATAGGAACTCCATCGAACTGCTGTAATGACTAAATGAACCAATGAGCATAAGCACGCACAGTACAACGCGTGACACATAGCGAGCAGCTGACATGTTAGCACTTCGCTCTACCTGGTTAGAGTCTAACGGTCGGTGATGGCCTCGACCAGAAGGTGTGGGAGAAGGAACAGAGGCCGTATCACAGGTGAGGTTGAAGTTTCAAGCCCAGATAACTAGACATTCCTAGTACTCTCCAATATCCTCCCCACCTTTCCCTCCTAAACACAGGAAGCGCTACCTTCCTTAGCCCCCTTTAAGTTAGGAAGGGCCAGAGCCAGAACTAGGGTGAGACCAGCAAGGTGTCTAAGGTGAAAAATCTGAGGAGCCACTGGCCCCCAGGGCCACACAAGTGCCAGCCCTGAGCTTGCATGACGCTGAGAGCCAGGGCCTTCCCAGCTTTCTCAGCAGGCACTTCCCTCTGCTCACCTACTCCCAGCCCCAGCTCAGGCCGTGTGACGAGCTCTAGCCCGTGAATTGCCCCTGGAAGCGACCCTGAAGAGCCAGCACCCAGTGATTCTCTCCCTCTGCTTGTTGCAGGATGTAGAGCTCAGTGTCCACGTGACGCAGGGTCCCCTGCCAACCTGCCCGCCCCTGTTGCAGTATCAAGAAATAAATGTTGTGATGAGCCACTGAAATTTGGAGATGGTTTGCTACTGCACCAAAACCTGGCCCGTTCTTCTTGCTCTCGTTCGTGTTATACTCATCAAAATCAATCACTCCATTTTTGTCGCTGTCAGCATGAGTAATGAACCCAGGCAGAGTGAGGTTTAAATATTAGCCATGACCCTTTCTAGCTGTATTTTCTCTGAGCCTCCGTTTCCTCAGCCAAGAAAATGGCACGGAAAAGGCAAAGCTCGCAGGGTTATAGTGTGGGGTAAGTTGCGTCCTATTTGGCTATAAAGAGGAATGTCCTTCCAGAGGTGTTTCCTGCGGGCAGGGAATACCCCGATGGCCCCAGCGCCTAACCCCGTGCCTTAGCATATTACACGGTTCATCGAGGTTTGCTGATTAAGTACAAGAAGACTGGCATATGAGTTACAGCAAATTTTCTTCCAAAGCAAAAGCTCTGAGCCATCAATGCACCAAGAAAATGGCCCAGATTTTCTCCTGCGTCTCTCCGCACATCTCTTATTCCTTCAGTACCTGCATCTGCTGAGTTGTCAAGGTTACCTCTCACCATCTCAGAATATTATTAGATGTTGACCCATATTGTATCAAAATTATACAGGGAACTGCATGTGTGTTTGCCTTCCCCACTGTTTCAACTCTTAGCACTCTTTTCTGATCTGCTTCCCTCATTCAACTGCATTTAGATGTGCGAGAGATTTGACAGCTCGGCTGTGCGCCAGAATGAGCTATCCGTCTGTATTACACGACTCGGTGAGATTTCAAGGGACTTACACTCAAACCAAGAGCAAGTTGCAAAGTTCTTTCCTTCGCCTTTAGGTGAGATTCGGCCTGTTCCTTCTTAATGTGTAGATACCATGTGGAGTGCCCCGAATGGGTAGGAACAGGGCTCTCACTCTCTTCAGGTTTCCTCTTCCTCCTCTGCATCCCCACAAGCCCCACTGTATCCCAGCAGAGTATTTATTTGGTTCCGTGTTGGGGACCCCGCTAAGCACTTTAGATGCACCCTATCACTTAAGCCTTACCACCACGTTATGAAAGAGGTGCTAGTGGTAGTCCTATTTTACATAGAAGAAAATTGAGGCTCAAGAGAGTAAGTTACTTACCCAAGGACATGCAGTCCTAAATATCAGAGTTAAGATTAAACCCAGGTTTGGTTTGACTCCAAGTCCTGTGATCTTAGCCTTCCGCTGTACTAAGGAAGAGATAAAAGTGAAGGGGCTCTCAAAGGTGCCCCAGTTTCTTTCCAACATGTGTTTGAAAAATGGCAGTGATAACTAAAATTTTGAGTATTTCAGTAAGGGATGGAAGGTGGAGAAAATTACCTGGTGATCCAGTGTGAAGAATGGGGTTTAAGTAAAGCATCACTCAGAAAAATACCCCCCCCCCCGCCCCGGCGCACCTGGGGGCTCAGTCAGTTAAGTGTCTGCCTTTGGCTCAGGTCGATCTCAGGGTCCTGAATCAAGTTCCAAATGGGGCTCTCTGCTCAGCGGGAAGTCTGCTTCTCCCTCTCCCTCTCCCTCTGTGCTTGCTGTCTCTCTCTCAAATAAATACAATCTTAAAAAAAAGAAAAAAGAAAAATACCCCCCAGTGTCTTTACAAGCTAGAGTTTTAAGAGAATAGTAAAAGGATGTTATTTGACAAAATTATTTATTGGGAGAAGGTATTGTTAGAGTCACTTCTAAAGGCATGCATGGTGAGATTAAAAGTTAAGGAAGAGAAGACGTATGTGAATATTAGCTTTCAGGCCCTTGTAAAGCATTATATCTTGTTAAAATAATTTTTCTTTCAAAAATTTATTTTTTTTAAGTTTATTATTATTATTTTTTTTAGTAATCTTTTCACCAATGAGGGGTCAGACTCACAACCCTGAGATCAAGAATTGCATGCTCTTCCAACTGAGCCAGTCAGTTGCCCCTTAAAAAATTACCTTTTAAAACAATTTCTTCAGTTGTTGAAGTGGAGTATGCTATGTTTGTTGGCCATTTTTATCTTCTTCTCTGCAAATTAGCTACTCATAAAATTTGCCATTTTCTTTCGAAATCTCCACATGTATATATGAATAATTTGCAAGAATTTTTTATGTATTATGGAAATTAGGCCTTTTGATTATCATTGTATTGTAAATATTTCCCAAGTTTGCTGTTTATACTTCCTTTGTTTATGGCATTTTCTGTTTAAATTTACTTTTAATATTGAGGTTAAAAAGGTAGCTTTGAAGCTTCTCGTGACAAGGAAAGAATTTGGATTTCAAAATCAGTTTCACAAATCAATTTCATGCCAGTAACGAGAAGGCAGGGAGCCACTGTATAATTTGTGAGGCAATTTGCCGAAAGCTTCCTGTTAGTCTCTGGGCATCATTAAATAATAGCCATGTGCTGATCTGGCTACTTTCCACGCAACACCTTACAGCCACTCTATCAGCCCTCCCATCAGTTTGCAATGCCTGGCTGGTCATAATAGGTGTTAACACCAGCCCATAAAACTACTGCTACTTTATGGATTTGTTGAAATGTGAAGTGATTTGCTGCCGAGAGAAAGAATGAAAGAAAGGGGATGAAAGAAAGCTAGGAAGGAGGCAGGGCACAAACAAAGAGAAAAAGGAAAAGAATACAAGAAAAGGAAGGAAATGGGACAAGTAAAAAGATGAAGAAAGAAGTAGGAAAGAAAGTTATTGAAAGGAAAAGGAAAGGTTAAAAAAGGAGAAAAAATAGAAGGAAAGAAAGTAGAGAATCGAAATATAAGTAAAGATGGATGGATGGATGGATGGATGGATGGATGGACGGATGGATGGACGGATGAGATGAGAGGAAGGGAGGAAGAGAGGGAGGGAGGGAAGGAGAAAATGAAAAAAAAGAAACGCCAAAATCCATTGTAACTCTACAAAGAATCATAAATCCTTAGGGATGAAAGAGAATACATAGTTTCTTTATATCTAAAGCTCTTGTTTTACTGGAAGAAAAAAATCAAGCCCAGAAAGGCTGAGTAACTTGCCTCCCATTCACACAGCAGATTTATACCAGAATGAGAACCAGATTCCAGCCAGGTGTTCCAATTCCCAGTCTAACCTGCCTTCTCTCAGGCTCTTTTATTTCGCTGGAAGCTTGCTATTGACTTAAACTGACTTAAAGCAATATCTAACGTAAATAAGACCATAACCAAGAACAGGCCTTCTGCTAGGCCAGAAGATCTTACCCCTGTGATTGTTTTTAACTGCAGCACATTGCCATTACAGAATTTGGCCTTTAATATGTAAACTTTAAAAAGACAGTTGTGCTAGCAGTTCCTTCCTATTTAAAAAAAAAATTAAAAAGAAAAGTTAGTCATAATCTATAATAGAAAAATGTATTTCAGAAGAAATTACTGAAGTAAACTTAGGAAAAGGCTACAGTCTTCAATACTGTTTGGTAGAATTTTGATTTTTTGATTGATCCCTGAGGAACATTGTGCTTTTTTCTATTGCTGTGTGAGGTCATATAGTCAAAGACAAAGACAAGCAGGAGGTTGATGTCATCACGCTTGACTTTTCATTCAGTGAGTGGGATTGAAGGTAGATTTATGAGTTTCCTAAGAAGGCAAGTGGAGAGCGAGTTGTTGAACATCAAAAGGAAAAACTGTGAATGACTGGAAAACCAAAGTGTGCCTCCAAATGCACTTACGTACAGAGACTATCGCCTCCAACGTGGTGTCAGTGTGCCTCCTCTTTTAGTCAGGAGACGGGGCTGAGAGAGAGCTCACATCTCCTTCCAGTCCCCTGGTTCTATATGAACCTGTAACACTGCACCACCCCTGTGCCCTAATTAACTGGTTATTGCTTTAATTTCCTATTTTACTCTGGCAACGGGGAGCTTGTTTCATTCTGTTAATTTATTCTGGATGGCGTTCTACTGTATTAGCTTAGCTGTGTGGAATGTGTGCCAATGAGACCAGAGTATTTACTTTCATTCATTCATTCAACAAATATTTATTGCCTTACTTACCCACCTGGCACTGTTTTGCGTGTTGGGCATACAGCATAAATAATACAGATTTAAATAACAACAAACAACAACAACACATGCCCTGACGAAGTTTGCAGTGTCATGGGTGGCTGAGGATAGACAATAAATGAACTGATACAATCATACATGGTGTGTTAGGTAGAAATAAGTGCTACGGAGAACCATAAAACAAAGGGATAGAGAGGGCAGGGGGAGTAGAGGAGCCTGAATTTTTGATGGGATGATAAGGAATTCACGTGTCTCCCTGATGAGCAGGGACCTGAAAGAGATGAGGAGTGACACATGAGTATAACTGAGGGATCTCTGCAGGCAAAAGGAATCTGCCTGAGGACAGCCATTCCAGATGCATGGCCGAAGCGCCATGAGGGAGGCGGAGAGCTCAGAGAGGTCGGGGGTCCGGGTCTCGTCGTGTCAACTAGCCATGGGAGGGACTTTGGCTCTAACTCTGAGTGAGATGGAAAGAAAAACCACTGGCGATTCTTGAGCAGAGGGACGTGATCTATATTTTCACATGATCACACTGGCTGCTGGGTGTGTTCTGAGAAGAGTGCGTTCAAGGGCAAGGACGGGGTCAGGGTGAGCAGTAAAAGAGGCCATGCCAACCTGGGCAAGGGATGATGATCACCAGCATGGCCCAGTAGCTGTGGGGGAGGAAGGATATAGCAGACCCGCTCTGGTATATGAGGACATGCACATGCATCTTGAGATTACGAATGGTAGAACTCGTTAATGGATTGGAGGTGAGGTATGAAAGAAAGAGAGGACTCACGGTGGTTCCAAAATGGGTCCGGTTCTCTTCATTCTGTGATCTGTTCAAATAGATCTCCAGTGTCCCCCGCAGCCCTCTTCTTCTCTACCTCCACCCAGCCCGGCTCCGGGTGTACTGACAGCCAGTATGTTAATAGCAGTTGCCTGCCACTAGCACTTACAGAATCGATTCTGGTTTTCCCCTTGATGTGGATTAGCAGAGTCCACACTGAGTTTAAGACCGTCATCATAACCAGTTTTATGCCGTACTTGTTTCTTCTTCCTTTTCTGTGGTTTCTAGACTCTTATTTCTGTTCTGATGGCCTGATTATATACGAGCCTTTGTTGTTACTTGGAAACTCCTGGGGAAGCATATAGCAGGAGGGCGGAATGGATGGATGGACAGGACAGAGAGATAAAGGGAAAGAGACAAAGAAAGAAGGGGTTGAGAGAGAGAGAGAGAGAGACAGAGAATGCAAAATGGCCAAAAATGAATTGAGAGTTGAGTTCGAAAGTGAAGAAACTGATGCAACAACGCAGTTACTGGGCAGGCAGAGTGAAAGAACAAGGTGGATCGGAATAGAGCCATCACCGCCTGCACCCATCAAAGCAAGAGAAGATGCTCACTCGAAGTGTAGCAGAAGCATCTTCCCCAAGCCGATGACTGATAGACCTACAGTCACAGTGCATATTAATTTACTGAGGCAAAGGATAAAAAGCAGAGAACAAGATTTAAGACTAGGAAGAAAACCTAAGTTCAGTGTATGTTAACTCAAAGAAAGAAGCTTTGTGAAACCTCAAGGGGGACAACATTCTACCTTTCTAGTTCTAAAAAGAGAGTGAGATAGGACGAATAGTAGCACCAGGATGGCGATTTTGGATGTGTTAAGTTTATCGCCTTAAGACCAGATTTATTTTTATGTTCATCCTCCATCTCCTTGCATGACAGCTTTTACGAAATGCATCTAATAGATGGGGCACCTGCGTGGCTCAGTCAGTTAAGCATCAGAGTCTTGGTTTCCACTCAGGTCTTGATCTCAGGGTCCTGAAGTTGAGCCCCACAGAAGACTCCATGCTTAGCGAGGAGTCTGCTTGTCCCTCTCCCTGCCCCTCTCCTCCTCCTCTCTCTCTGAAAATGAATAAATAAAATATTTTAAAAAGGAGAATCTACTCTCTAGGTGTGCTTTTTTAAAAAAAAAAGAATGTATCTAATAGAAAAGGAGAAAAGAAAAAAGTTGCAAAAATAAGAGTGAAGAGAAAATACTGGTAATAAAATAAAGGCAAGGATAAATTAGTGCACTCCCACTCATCCTCCAGAAAAGAAAGAAAATTATATGCATACATACAGTTCTATAGAGTCACTAGAGATAGTCTGTAAATTTAGTTTTGAGCCTCCTACCAACCAAAGCAAAGAGAACATTGTGATCCTAAATAAAAATCTAGTTTCTATAAGACTGAAACAAACCAGATGTATTGTGGAAGTTAAGACTAACATCTAAAGAGACCGTGTTCTGTGGAACCACCACATATAGATAAAGACCTTGACAATATTTTTTCAACAAATGCAATAACCGCGCACGAGGGTTTCCTTTCCTCCATACCTCTCCAAAACTTGTTACTTCTTGTCTTTTTGATACTAGCCGTTCTGACTGGTGCACGGTGGTACCTCATGGTGATTTGGATTTGCGTTTCCCTGATGATTTGTGATGGTGAGCATCTTTTCATGTGTCTGTTGGCCATCTGGGTGTCTTCTTTGGAAAAATGTCTTTTTGGTCCTCTGCCCATTTTTTAATTGGATTTTTTTTTTTTTTTGGTGTAGTTGTATATGTTTTTTGTATTTTGGATATTAGCCCCTTATTGGATCTATCATTCGCAAGTATCTTCTCCCATTCGGTAGGTTGCCTTTTTGTTTTGTTGATAGTTTCCTTTGCTGTGTAAAAGTTTTTTTATTTTGGCGGAGTCCCAGTAGTTTATATTTGCTTTTGTTTCTCTTGCCTGAGGAGACGCATCCATAACTGGGTTACTAAGGCCGATGGCCAAGAGATTACTGCCCATGTTTTCTTTTAGCAGTTTTATGGTTTCAGATCTCACTTTTAAGTCTTCTAATATTCTTAAGAAATTGTTCATCTTTTCCACTTCTTAAGCGAAACATCACCAGTTAATTCTGGTAACTTTTATTTTATATCAATATGTTGTGTTTTTTTCATATCAGTATGTTTTAGAACTATGACAAATATACCATAAAACGATCCTTGCCACCACGGTAACAATTTGACCTAGCTGTCACTTTCTTTACGCCAGCCAATAGGATAAAAAGGTAACAGTTTCTAGGTGTAATTTCCACAGATATTTTATGTAAAACAATGACATCCTTTGTAACTTCTGCCATTTGACCTGTGTCAAACTAGCTTTCTGGAAACAAATCTATTTGAAAGATTCTGCTGCGATTAGAGCTGAATGCTCTAGATGAAAACCTTCTGATTGGAGCCAAAGAAGCCGAGATTATTGGCTCTGCTGTGGGTGTTCTTGGGGTTAGCAGAGTTCTGAAGGTCACCATCATTAGTATCAACGTGGCCCAGAAGGCATCTCTCAACTTGTTCCTGCGTAAGAAATGGGCTTAAAACTGAGCTAATTTATAATCTAGACGCACATGTAGGATAGTAACCAGAGTACTGTGCTGATTTAGGTGTTATGTTTTAGGGGAAACCAAAGGTACGTTAATATTTTATTCATCTTCCAATTAACTAGAAATGGCGCATCCTTGTATCGCCCCACCTCACGCAAATGAGTTGTTCAAATTAATGTATAAAAATAAAAATGAAATTTTTTTTTCCTGGCACCTGTTTGATGACAGAATTCTAATCAATGGCAAAACTGCCCTCGAACGCAAGTTTTCATTTCCTCCCACAGGGTGGTCAGAACGCCCGGAGGGTTCGCCCCCTGTCCCTTCAGAAGTCCCCTCTTCCTCCTCTCCGGTGGCCTCTCCCACTCACTTTGTGCTCGTACAGATATCCGCATAGATGCAGATCACTTTCACTTCTGCTGGGGAAAGTACAGCCCACTTCTGTAAATGGCAGAGACCGGGAGAGGACTTCGATCTTCAGACACCAAACTGTTGGACTTGAGAGGATCAGGAAACTTTCAAGCCCAGTGGTGCCGGAAAATGCCTGCGTGTCTGAGCCAAGCACAGGGGCAGGATGGGGAAGGAATACAAAGGAGTTAGAAAGGGAATAGGGGAAGAAAGCAAGAGGGGAGGATGGAAGCAGATTGTTTAGTGTGAATATGCCTGCGCTCCTTGATCGAACAAATCCTCACCGGGCATGGGAAGCTCAGCCCCAGACCGCACATGTTTTCACTAGGGTCGGCCGGGGGACTATCTGCTGACTCAGTAGCTCTCAGCTGAACCAGGAAATGCGCCAAAATTAGGAGAGTCACTGTGTTAATCAGGGTCACTCTGAAGCAAGTTATACCGAAGAGAAAGAATCCTCTGATGTGAATTTTTCTCTTCTTGTGAAATTCCCTACTTCACGTTCAAAGCAGAGAACACACCAGCAGTAGCTTTTGTCCACCAAGTGCAGTTGGCTTCTTCTAGAAAAAAGGCATCTGCGTCACTTCGAAGTTAGATTTCGTTCTGTCGCTGTCAGAGCGTTTGCCCAGAAAGGGAGCCGGTTTCTGTGATGACTGCTACACGAGCAGGTGCCCTTTGCGTCCCACAGATAGTAACTCTGATAAGGACTTACTGAATGCCTCCTCCAGGCGAGAATGGAGAGAAACAAAGCATAGCTCCTACCCTCCCGGGGCTTTAATTGTAACTTCATAATGAGAATTTTCATCTGTGTGGCTCCTTCTCTAAAACACAAAGGAGGCTTTTCAGAGGCTGCTTCATTGAAGTGTCAGGGACAGAAGGTAGGTGGTATTTTTATTCCCATTCTCCAGTTGGGTAAAGTGAGTTCTAATGAAGTCATGTTACTTGCTAAAGGTCACCGAGAGGTCAGAGCATCAGAAAAAAAAAGAGAAAGAAAGAAATGATCACAGGACTGTGTCATACACTCATAGTTTAAACTGAAAAGGAAGAAAACATTTTGGTGTGTGGGGGCTAATCTAAAAAGAAATGTGTTGCTCTGTTTCTCAGTTTCATTTATTCGGTAAGTAAGAGCCAGGTGCTATTCTAGGCAACAAGGATATAGCAGTGAACAAAACAAAACTCACATGGGGCTTACATCTCGATAGGAGAGCCAGACAATGCATTTTTTAAATATGTAATGTGCTATGAAGAAAATAAGCACCTGGTGAGAGGGTAGTGCGTAGAGGTGCTGTTTGGATGGCGTGGGGCGGGGGCTTCCCTGAGGAGTGATATTGGAACAGGAATCTGAATGAGGTGAAGGAGAATGTCATGTGGACATGGGAGGGACTCCAGGTGGCACACCAGCAAGGAGGAAAACCGTCATGGAGGAAAGTAGTTGGCAAGTTCAAGAAACAGCAAAAAGACCAGTGTGGCCAGAGAAAACGTGGGGCAGAGGCACGGAGATTTGGCCAGCAAGACAGCCAGGGGCCAGGGTGGCGGTGCTGGCTTTGACTCCATGGGATGGGGAGCTATCGAGGGTTAGAGCCAAGGACTGCAGGGATGTGGCTTAGTTTTCACAGGATCCCTCTGGCTGGTGTGAGAAGAACAGACTGTAGAGGGGCCAGGGTGGAAGCTGGGAAAACAGTCAGGAAACTTGCCATCCTGTCATCTGAGACAGGGTGAGGACTCTGGGAGGCAGGCAACCGGGGAAGGGGGAGCGCTGAATATGAAGTCAATGGGATTTGCTGAAGGACTGGAAATGGTGAAAGAGAGAAAGAGAGGTTTACAGATCAGATAATCTAGCTGACCTGTAAGTCCTTTGCAACTTAGCATTGCAGGATACCCATCAGAGCCAGGAAAACATTCTTGTCTTGGGCACTCAGTCTTTTGACTTAAATAAGATGACACTGTGTGTTCACCCTGGTTCCGCCTGTTACGAGCTGAAAGACGAGGGCAAGTGAATAGCCCTCTCTATTCCTCAGGGTCTTAGCGGTGAATTAGGGATGATAATTTCTGCTGTTCCTACTTCAAAAGGACGTTGAATAGAACTCTGTAAAGATGACACAGCACCAGCTTAGGGCTTATTAGTGACATCATCAGCACCGTCAGAGTTAACTTTATGAGTCAGTTGGGTTGCCTTTGGTATATCATTAATAGATTCTAGGAAGTTTCCCTGCCCAAAATTCTCTCTCCAACGGCTTGTCATGGTGAAAGAATGTCACAATGAGCCTGAGTCCTTTCTGTTAAGTCACTGTGGACCTCAGACATCCTCCTTTAAAATAGAAACTTTAACCTGACCTGCTGTCAGTCGTTTGTCATTTTGGGTGAATATACATGTCAGATTGCTCTTCTGCCATCATAACTAACTTAAGTTGCAATGGGAGAAAGGAAAGAATAAATATGGGGTGGAGAATGCAACAGTTGTGGGGCTGCTGATACTGTGGACAGATTGAGAAGATTCCTTTGGGGAGGAGCCTCCAAAAATAAACTGTGTCTACAGTGAAATGTCCAGATTTGCCTGACATCATGGTGTTTCTCTCATCTCATAAAAATGATCTCCTAGAAGCACGCCTCCTTGAAATAATTTTAACAAGTAGCTACAGAAGCCAAATTGCTCTAGAAAGACATTGAATTCATGGAGAGTCATATGCTCTACTGGCCCCTTTGGCTTGCTTTGTTTAAACTGGTCCCCACTGCACTTCTTTGATTATGGGTGTCCCCACTTTGCCTGAGCCTTTAAAGAGTCCCCTTCCCCTAAATATTTTTGGAAATGCCCAGCGGTGCTGACATGTAATCAGAAATCATTCCATCGACTGTCCCCATCATGCCCAGAATCCAGGAACATGGGCTCCGATGCTCCCGCAAAGATGTCCCTCACGACTAGAGGTCTGTCCCCATCACCATTGTTATCACAGTGACCAGTGCCTGGAAATCCTGGAGGCCCAATGTTGGTAATTTTGGGATACCAGCCAGTCGAGCTGGGAGCACAGCAAAGTGACAGCTAAAGGCTTTCTGAGGAGTCCCACAGCAAATTTGTTCAACCTCGGATGTGATGGTGGTTTGTGGCAGGGCCTTCTCCCTGGAGGTGTGGCGGCCACGCAGAGAAGTCATCACCCCACACCCGGAGACTTCCCCAGATGTACTGCCCCTCTAAGGTATAAACTCTGCTCCTGTCATCTTTGCAGCTACCATCTGCACTGCAGGGACGGTCAACTCCATGCCCAAGCCAATGTCACTGTGATTCAAGCCAATGTCATGGCAACTCAGTGGGGGGGGGACACTCAGTGAGGGGGCTCCCCGCTGCAAAGCTCTATGAGCCCCATTATGTTACTACCGTTATAGAGTTATCATTCTTTCACATCGCAGCCACTGTGCCTTTCTCCAAGGCTGCTGACGAGCCCGTGGGGTATCTGGGTGTCAGCTGAGATACTATCTGTAACTCCACTCTGCACTAATGGCAACCTTTATCATGGGAAGCCGTTTAGTTCTTCCCTGGAGGCAGCTGTTCCTCTCTGTAACCGTCTTCCATGTGGGAGCGCCCTCCTTTCTGCACATGGTGGGCAAGATTTTGATTTTTCTCAAGAGGCTCCTAAGCCCTGTTGAAAATCAATAGATAGAAAAGAATGCATCGGGGATGGGCGTGGCCTGCCTGCGCTCCCAGGAGCTCCAGAGCCGCAGGTCCTGCCCAGTCCTGGCACTCTGCAGTCCTCCATCACGTCTGCACCTTTTCCCTCCTCTGCTCTGAAGGGACCCCAAACAGTACATCCCATGAAACCACAAAGATTCAAACCTCCCCCCTCCTCCTCGTATCTCTGTGCAAGCAACAGTACAGATGATTAAACTCACAACATGCTTAGCTGGTACTGATGGTTAACTGGGAGTTTCTGAGTGCAATTCGGAGTTGATTCAAAACAGGGATATGTTCTTAGTGGTTGCGTTTAAGTGCTTAGTGCTCCCAAACAGTAGGGCAGGACCTTGCTGAGGACGCGGTCTGTGAAACACAGGGTGCCGGCATCGTCCCTTAACATCACATGCACCGTGAAACTTCTCTCCTCACAAGTTAAATATCTTCATGGCATAAATTTAGAAAAGTACGGAAAAATATGTTGAAGAAAATAGCAATCAGTTATCATCCACTTCCCACAGATAGCCATGGTCAATATTTTAATGCATTTCCTGTGAAATTACTTAGCATAAATTAGTATCTTTTAGGAAACATCTCATATAAAGCATGAAATACATAAAGATCTCTCAGAGATAGTCCTACACACATACAATTTATACACACATGTATATGTATATATAAAATAATAAGTATATATTATTAAGTATAAGTAGATATTAATAAGTGTAAATAAAAAATGTATACATATATGCATATTTTATTGTGAGCGTTTTCCCAGATAATTAGAAAAACATGATCTTTGAGGGCAGCATTCTGTCTTCCGGGTGCAACACATTTAAACATTCTCCCATTGGTTGGTATTAAGGTAGTTCCCAATTTTTTATTATCACTACACTGCCTCTCTTATCAGTGAGGGAGAACATATTCTTAGGAGTAGAATTTCTTTCTCAAGGGCTATATGTATTTGGCACCTGAGCTGAAATGCATCCAGCTGGTGGGCTCTGACGCAGTGCCCGGCAGGATCCAGCTGTGTGCCGGGGACAAAAAGGAGGCGGTGGCTTGCAGCACACCTTCAGCTTTTGCCTCTGGTGGGAAGAATCTTGACCGCGGTTTCTAATATTCCTCTGCCCGAAAGTGGATACGTAACCTTGTCAAGTCATGGAACTTTGTCCTGCCTCTGCTTACTTACCTGGCAGAGGAGGATAAGCTCATCGATTCTGTAAATGGTAAATGACTCTGCAAGGCTGAGGTCTTAGTTTCACCGTATCAGTGGGTATAGAGCTGAAGTGAGGGAATGGGTGCCCTAGCGTCAGACTGTGGGTTTTAAGTCTTGGGTCCATCGTTTCTTATGTATTCTTACGTAACTTGGTCAAGTGACTTCTCTTTTCCTCATCTTTAACACGGGTGATTATAGTACTTACCTCGCAGGTCAGGGTTAGGTGAAATCAGGCATTTAAGGCGTGCATCATGTGTTAGGGACTATTATTGTTGTTACTTATTATTTAGACTCAATGTGAAACTGCTGCTTGCTTCCTGTTAAAGGTTCTTAAAGCATGGGTAGTATGAGAAGTTAAAATTTAACCAAAATACCAAAGTAACTTTATTCAAAGTGTCAAATCAAATCAGTGAAGTCAGTGTTTTTCAAAATATGTGCCCTGAAGTCTTAAGTTCTGTAGAGTGTGCCCCAGGGACCTTTGGTGGGGGATGGGTGGTAATCAGAGTGGTAAGGGCAGCCGGGTGTTCAGGACCCCCAAGCACATAGATTTGCTTTTATGGCAAGAACTGTTAGGTGATGAACAAAATCATTTCTTCATCTTGGATGCACAGCTAGACCTCCTTTCCCAAGTCTCGTGCAATCAGGCGTCACCATGGGACATTGTGGGCCATATGATCTGTGTCTCAACTACCCCCACCGCTACCACTGTAGCGTGAGAGCAGCCTCAGGCAACAGGTGAACAAATGGGTGTGCTGTATCTCAATGAAACTTCACCAAACTTTATTGTTTGCCAACCCCCGGACTAGAGCATGGCAAGCAAGGGAGAGTTACAGGAGCGGTTGGAAGGGCAGAACTTGCCAGATAGGAAGGACCTCGTGGACCCTAATGTGAAGTTTAGCTTTTATACTCAGAGCAAGAGGGAAGGCTTCAGAAGGTTTTAGAAAGGGGTGTGGCCTGGTATATATAAACCCAGTCCTCAATAGAGCAGTGTTTCAGCTTTCAATCACCATGTGTACCACTGGCCCCATTTAAGTATCCCTCTGTGAGTTTCCTAAGGAAATTCAAAGTGAGCTCCTGACCAAGACAGTATCTTCAAGGAAAGACCAGCTGGCAGACCCCAAGGGGCTTCACGAGATGGCATTTATAACCTAGATGAAGTTGCCATGGCTTTATCACTGATCCTCAGGTAGGATCAGAACCCTGATTCTTAGTCCCCCATCGCTCTCTTCCTGTCACTCAGTTTAGGTGATTAACATATGAAGTCAGAAGCACAACTAAGTAAGTGCCAATGAAAAACATAATTGCCCCAGTAAGCAGCCTATTCACAACCCGTAGACAGAACTACATTTGAACAGCATAACAATAATCATAGTGGTTGACATTTATTAACAATGTGCTGGGCACGGTAGAAAGCACTTTATATGATTACCTGGTTTAATCCTCACAACAAGACTATCTGGTAGAAACTGTGGTTAAGCCCCCCCTCACAGAGAAAATCAGAGGTTCTCTAACTTGTGAGATGACAAAGGGAGTGAGTGTTAGAGACGGGAGCTGAACCCACATGGTGTGAACCAGAGTCTGGGCTCTTAACCACTACAACGTGGTGTCCCGTGGCGTCCCGTGGCAGGCAAACATGTTTAGAAAGTTGCTAGTGAACATCGACTCAGTTGGGGGAAAGGAAGGCAAGGAAATCCGATTTTACGGTTGTCAGGCTCACATAGCCCGAGGCATTCATCTCACTTAAGGACCCTATTGCCAGCAGGTACGTCCTCAGCTCACAGTCCTGTGGTTCCAACACTCCGTCCACCTCCACACCAAGCTGTGGCCTTCCTGCTGGGACAGGAATTCCCAAATCCTCTTATTTCCTGGATGGGGCTGGAGGAAGTACATACGGCTGAGGTTTGTTTCACCAACTCTCTTTTCCCTCTGTGTCTCATCTTATCTTTCTGTGCCTTTGGATGACTTTGCAACCATTTTATGTGAGTTTCATAATTAAATGCGGAGGGTAATTCCCTGGGCTCCACCCCACCATCAGGGAGTCCCCAACATGATTAATCTCCCCACCTAGTAAGACTGCAAAATGCTTCAGAATCCTTATTTATATCTTCAGGGGCGGGGGGAGCCATATCTGGAGTGCAATCATCAGTAAGAATAGTTGGCCACATTAAGTAGTGAAAATCCTAATCTCCTGCTGTGTAGACCAGGGTCCCTCCTCAAGGATTAGAAACATTACACTTGCCCAGGTATGATCAGGAGTTCGCTGAGGAGAGTAAATTCTCATTTGAACTCCTTTTTTTTTTTTTTAAGATTTATTTATTTATTCATTTTAGAGAGAGAGTGTGTCTGTGTGTAAGAGTGGGGAGAGGAGCAAAGGGAGAGGGAAGCAAACTCCACCCTGAGCACAGAGCCCCACATCGGGCTCGATCCCATGACCCTGAGATCACGACTGAGCCAAAACCAAGAGTTGGACGCTTAACCGACTGAGCTACCCAGGCGCCCCCCGAACTCTTTTAAAAGAGAGCAGAAATGAATGAAAGGATCTGCTTGAATAGACAAGACTAAGTCCATATGATCTGTGAATTCTATTCCTGAGAACAAATCAGAATTTACAGCTCGTCACACGGATTCTCTGCCCACAGAATAAGCGAAGTCAAAGCACATGTAAGGAACAGAGCAGATGCTGTTGGCGTGGTCTTACAGAGAGACACGCGGAGAGGAGGCAGTAGCTCACCAGGGCCCACAGCTTAGCCCCAGATGAACAGCTGCTTAGTGTGCCACACATGTCCCAAAATGACTCACTGGTACCTATGAGACAAGGTTTGACCCATTAATTAGTGTACCATAAATTTCGAATAAAAACTGTTTTTCCCAAGTGCTGTTTTGATGAACACACAAGTTATATGCAAGTTTAGAAGTTAGTCAAAGAAGTCTTGACAACCAGATCCTTTCAACTCTGGCCTTCCCTTTGTCCCTGCCTACTCTTGATCATAATCTGAATGAACTTTAACTTGTCACCTCGAACGGAACATATATTTTTATAAAACAAATAGCAATTGGGGCGCCTGGGTGGTACAGCGGTTAGGCGCCTGCCTTCGGCTCAGGGCGTGATCCCGGCGTTATGGGATCGAGCCCCACGTCAGGCTCCTCCGCTATGAGCCTGCTTCTTCCTCTCCCACTCCCCCTGCTTGTGTTCCCTCTCTCGCTGGCTGTCTCTATCTCTGTCAAATAAGTAAATAAAAATCTTAAAAAAAAAAAAAAACAAATAGCAATGGCATAACTCTTGTGCTTTATTATTTCAGCTGATTTGTATCACTGTATCAACATTCCGAAGAAAATAGAAAGTATATGTTGGTTTTAATAACTTTTTTCTTTTTTATTATTGCTATTGACATATAGTCCATGATATAAACTTCTCCATTTAAAAAAATACAACTCGCTGAGTTTTAATATCTTCTTAACTTTGTCCATCCTCACTGCCTACTCCCAGAGTTTTCCATCACTCCAGCAAGAGAACTCCATACCTGTTAGCAGTCCCTCCACATTCCCTTCTTCCCAAACTCCCTGGCAACCACTGATCAACTTTCCGGTTTTGTGAATTTGACTACTGGGGACATTTAACAGTAATGGAATTTTATGTGACCTTTTGTGTCTGTCTTCTTTCACTGAAATAATGTTGTAACATGCATCAATCGGTACTTCATTCCTTTTTCTGGCTGAATAATGTTCTTCTGTATGAATATACTTTTGTTCATTTATCAGTTGATGAACATTTAGGTCACTTAGGTCATTTCTACTTTCTGGCTATTAAGAACAATGCTTTGGGGTGCCTGGGTGGCTCAGTCGGTTAAGTGTCTGCCTCAGAGACACAGAGTCCTGGGATCGAGTCCCACATCGGGGTCCCTGCTCAGCAGGGAGCCTGCTTCTCCCTCTGCCTGCTGCTCCCCCTGCTTGTGCTCTCTTTCTTTATCTGACAAATAAAGAAATAAAATCTTTAAAAAAAAATAGGAACAACGCTGTTATGGACATTCATGCAATAGGTTTTCTGTGGATATATGTCTTTGTTTCTCCTAGGGAGATAGTTAGGAGTGGAATTTCTGGGTCGGATGATAGCTCTGTGTTTAGCTTTTTGAGGAACTTTCATGGTGGCTGCATCATTTTACATCTCATCAGCGATATATGAGAGTTTCAATTTCTCCACATTCTTACCACATTCTTTCCCATTGTTTTATGATAGCTATCCTAGTGGGTATGAAGTGATACCTCATGTGTTTTTTATCTTCATTTCCCTAAGGACTAATGATGTTGAGCATCTTTTCCTGTGCTCATCGGTTATTCGTATGTCTTCTTTAGAAAACTATTCAAGTCATTTGCCTATTTTTTAAAACGCAAGGTTGACTTTATATTATTGAGCAGTAAAAGTGTATTGTAGATACTGGATCTAGACCCTGACAATTTGCAGATATTTCTTCCATTCTGTGGGCTGTCTTTTCATTTTCTTCGTGATGTCCTTTGGAGCAGAAAAGCTTTTGATTTTGACGCAGTCCAGGTTGTCAATTTTTTTCCTTGTTTGTTTGTGCTTTTGGTGTCATGTCTAAGAATCCATTGCCTAATCCAAGGTGATAGAGATTTACACCTGTGTTTTCTTCTTAATATGTTATTGTTTTAGCTCTTGCATTTAAGACTTTGATCTATTTTGAGTTAATTTTTGTATACGGTATGAGGTAAGGGTATCCCACTTTACTTTTCTGCATATGGCTATCCAGTTGTCCCAGAACCATTTGTTGAAATGATTATTTTTTGTTCATTGAATAGTCTTGACATTCTCAGCAAAAATCAATTGACAACAGACATGTGGGTTTCTGGACTCTCACTTCTTTTCCATTGATCTGCATGTCTCTCCTTACGTGAGTACCACACTATCTTGATTACCATGGCTTTGTAGTAAGTTTTGAAATAAGGAATCATGAGTCCTCCAAACTTAACTCTTCTTTTTAAAGATTATTTTGCTCTTCTGGGTTTATAACTTTTTAAAACACCAAGTTAAAATGAAGCTGCAACTCTCTTAAAGGAAGACAGTTTCAAGAAGACGCTGTAACCTCTGCTTTGTATGTAGAAGGTATTTTTGAAAATGCTTGTCGCATGGAATAGATTAATTTCATCTCTGTTCAAACTCTGAATCCCAAAGTCACTTCTTTGGAGCCTCTTCTCAAGTCCATCTCCTTCCTAAGAAAATAACTCTTTCATTCCTATTCTGTAAATACATCTATTTGAGCACCTGGAGCACTTTGTTCTATTTCTTTATGTGTTTGTACCCCTATTAGACCATACCCCCATAATGGACTAGCATCACATCGAATTCATCTCTTGGTCCCCAAAATCACGCCCTGAGTGGGTGACCAATATGTGTTTGTTGGAAGGAGAGAAGGCAATAATGTAGGAAGGGAAGATGGGTGAGAAGGTAAGAGGAAAGGGAAAGTGAAAGAGAAAGAGAAAAGAAATAGCTAACGTTTACTAAATGTTTATAATGTTCTACACATTGTTTTAAGAGGCATCATCTCTTGCATTCTTACGAGTACCTTACGAATTCATAGCAACCTTACGAGTACTCTTATAACACCCATTTTACTGATAAGGACAGGAAGACAAAGAGTTAAGTAATTTGCCCAAAGTCATACAACTAACAAGTAGCCTAGGCAGCCTGCCTCCTTGGTTGTGGTCTTAAATAACACACCATGCTGGGACACCTGGGTGGCTCAGTCGTTAAGTGTCTGCCTTGGGCTTAGGGCATGATCCTGGAGTTCTGGGATCGAGCCCCACATCAGGCTCCTCCGCTGGGAGCCTGCCTCTTCCTCTCCTGCTCCCCCTGCCTGTGTTCCCTCTCTCACTGGCTGTCTCTCTTTCTGTCAAATAAATAAATAAAATCTTAAAACACACACACACACACACACACACACACACACACACACACCATGCTACCTGTCAAGTAAGGACTCAACTAAAAATCCCTGGGCTCTTACAGATTGGCTCAGCAGGTTTTGAGGTGGTGCCCAGGTATCTTTTCTTCAAACAAATTACCCAATGATTTGACGGACAACTCTGTTGGCAACCAACACTGCAGGGGATGGGCAAATAAAACACCATGGAGGGGCAAAGCAGGGAGGACTTTGGTGAGATGTCATACTTGGAAGGAAAATCCAGGAATGATAAGAGACACCTGGATACTAATAAAGATAAGGGAGGAAGAAAAAGAAGCTATTTGGAGTCTAACCCAGAGGGAGAACAGACCAAGCAATGAACATCCCTTCGGCTGCCGGCCCCCAGTTGGCCCTGCGTGCGTCTGTGCGGCGTACCCTGCAGGGCACGTTCCTTCTACCAGGTCCATATCACACCTACAGTCTGCCTCAGAGCACCCTAGCAGCAAATGAATGAACCACAAAAGCACAAGAAACAGCTGGCATGGATTTATTGCTTGTCATTGCCAGGCTATGTTCTAAGTGCTTTCTAGTCAGAACTCACTCAGTCTTCACAACATTCCTGAGGCGGGTACTGTTGTCTTCCCTCAGGTTACAGGTGAGGACTCGGAGACACACAGCGGGTAAGAAGCTTATCAAGGTCCCATAGGTAACAAGTGACGGAGCCGGATTCCAACCCAGGCAGTTTTGCCCCAGAGCTGATCCCCTGCACCATTGTGCTGCTTCCAGAAGGAAGATCAAAGGCAGAATGAAGGGTGAGGCCCGTTACTGCTGCAATTTGGAAAAGCTACTTGAAGCAAATTCTCACTTGAGCAAAATGAATGCACAAACCCTTCAGAAACCCCTGTTGCTGGCCCAGCTCCAGGAGGAGTGGTCGTTGGGAAAACTATGAGAACGCCAAGGGCACTTAACCCCCCCCCCCCCCCCCCCGGAGGCTGCAGGCGCCTGCCTCAGGTGGCTAGCCCTTTGCATCCCCGGTAGTGGGGCTGTGGAGCGGGAAAGGGTCCCAAAGCCAAAACCAAAACCCAGCCTTTTGTCGCCTCACTCATGGCTTTGTCTGCTGTGTTGTACAAACTTTGGTGGTGAAGTGAAAGGGGTTTTGAAGGCGTGGACATAAGTAAACAAATGAATTTGTGGGTTGACACATCGCCAGCAATAAATTCATGGAAGGTAAATATTGACGTCTGAAGATTATATATCACTGTTCAGTGTGCAGAGAACTTGACCAGGAGCTAGGAAAGCTTGCATGTTCATTCTGGTTCCTTGGCAAATCGGTGAGACTACTGACAAATTATTCCTTTCCTTTGTGCTTTTCTTTCTTTTGGCTATAGAATTTTGCTGGTTAAAGAGCATGAGGTCAAGTTCTTTGTTTTTAAATGTCTTTCCCTATTTGAGCCCCTCAGCTGGATGCAGGAAATCTATGGTTCTCTCGGGTTTCATGATGACCAGATCCCACCAGGATATGTAACTTGTGTGGTTTATAGGATTATAGGACCCCAAAGCTGTGGGGAGTCTGATAAATCACACAGGGAAAATGTCCAGCTAGTGGCTGAACTTCTTTTACAGAAACCCCGGCAGGTGCTCAGTGAGGCTCACTTTACAATCCATCATATAAGGAAGAAAGTGGCTTAGCTTAAAGGAACTAGTGGGGTGTGTGTGTGTCTGTGTGTCTGTGTGTGTATGTGTCCTTTCTGATTGTGCTATGCCAATGTTTCCTCTCGCTTTCTGCAGAGATTGTAATTTGTTGGTTTCTTTACATTGCCAGTCCCTAGCACAGGGTTTAGTGACAACAATAATCATGTAATATAACAGCACTTATGAAATGTCAGAGATTATGGTTTATTTAGAGAAGCTTATTTCATCTGTATGTGATTGTTACAAAGCAAATACTATCATTATATTTATTTTTCAGATAAAGAAACTAAAATTCAGAGAGGTTAAGTCACTTGCCTGAAGACACATATCTACTAAGAGGTAGAGTCTCAAGTCTATTTCAGACTAAGCTGGAACTATTAATAACTAAATAAATGTTTACTGAATCCAACTAGTGATATCCTTATCCACCACCATGTCTTATATCCCTGCAATGGATGAAAGAGAAGTATAAAGCTTATATATGTAAAGCATTAGCAATATTGGTATAGGAATTACAGGGTTAATTCAACTAAGGGATTGATTTTTTAACTAGCAGAGTTTTTCCTTCACTATCTGGTTTGGGTTTCAAAAACAAATAATAAGATATTAAAATATTTTAGTACATACTTCACGAGAGTATAGTTACAGGTACTGTATTTAAGGTGATATATTATCAAGTCTACAATAAATAAAGCAATAAACTATAAGGCTGGATCGATATGGAAAGCAGAGTAATAATTTAGGCTATCCTAAAGAGAAACTAGGTAAGATATTTCTTTTGGAGGATTACTGGAGTTTTGTTTGTTTATTTGTTTGTTTTTTTCTTTTAAAGCACAGCCTAAAATAGAGAAGCAACTTCTATATTAATTAAAATGGAAATGTGAGGCAGAATGAACTGAGGTTGATATTCTCATTTATGTACATGTATTTTAAAGAAACAGTTTGACCATCTCACCCGATTAATCATTAACAGGAAACTCTAGCCAAATTCTTGAAGCAGGTAAAGTTTATTTTTAGGCATCCAACTGGCTTCTATCTCTGGTTTCCCTTGTCTTTTACGGCCACCCTAGACGCCTAGTAACCTTAGCCTGTGTCTCACTTCCAGAAGGCAGCACCCATGTTTTAGACCTTGATTCTTGATGTCAGGATCATTTCATATGCAAATATTAAAGAGCTAACTCCAGCTGGCTGAGTGGGGGGTGGGAGAGGAGCAGGAGGAGAAGAGAAAAGGAAAGAGAAGGGGGAGGAGGAATTTATCAGAGTCTGTAATAGTGAAGTCTAGGGGTAGCCCTAGCCTCAGGATCTAGACATTCAAATTATATAATTGGAATCTGTTTATCCCCAGATCTCTTTGGGTTTTTCTTATTTATTATTTTTTTAAGTAGGCTCCGCATCCAGCGTGGAGCCCAGTGCAGGGCTTGAACTCACGACCTTGAGATCAAAACCTGAGCTGAGATCAAGAGTCAGATGCTTAACTGATTGAGCCACGCAGGTGCCCCTGTTTTTCTTATTTTTTAATCAGCTTCATTGCACTGGGGCCTCTAAGTGGTAGAATACAGCTCCTCCAGGCCTCCATTTTATCAGCTTGAAAAGGGCAAGTTTCTGAATAGTCCCGGAAGACCTAAAATGAAAGCTCATTTGTGCCTGTTATGTGTCCCTCTCTAATAGGACAGGCCTGACCATCCATAGAGCTTGAGATGGGGTTAATCCCACCACAAATTCTTGGACTGAAGTTGGGGAAAGGATAGTTTTCCAAGGGAAAATTGAAGTTCTAATACCACATGTGAAGAGTGGCCTCATGGCAGACAAAAAAAATATCTATCCACCATCTGGTCATGGTAGAGGACATATGCCCACAAATGTCCACAAAGGGTGGAGGTTGATCCTCACAATCATTGTGGTATCCCTAAATGATCCCTTGCAGGTAGGTGACTCTTCCCAGTTCATATGTAAACTGACCGTCTTGAATTTATAAAGCAGGTAACATAAGGATGGATTCAGCAAAACTGGGTCCATAAGCAGCACATGAGGGCTCTTCAGATAGAAGCCTGTTCTGCACAGCTATCCATGACTCTTGCTCTAACTGAATTTTTCAAAAATGCCTAAAGGAAGATGGAAGTAGAAGATGAGTTGGTAATGGACAAGCATATTTTTAATAAGCCCACTAATGTGGCACATTTAGGTGCTTAATGATTGTTAGGAATTATATTTGAGCAATTCTAATTCTGTACTGCAGAAAAACTTTCACAATGGTGCAAAGATAGCGATACAAGGATACTCGTCGTAGCATGGCTTCCAATTGTGAAAAATTGGAAACAAGTATTTCATCAACAAGGGAAAGGTTACATTTATTATAATATAGCCAAACAATGGAGAACTGTGCTACTATTACCTGAATATATTGACATGGAAAGATGTCCAAGAACATTTGATGAATAAAGTTGAAAAATATGCATAGTAAAATACCACTTAAAAAAATTGTGTGTGGGGGCCTGGCTGGCTCAGTCGGTGGAGCATGCGACTCGATCTCGGGGTTGTGAGTTGGAGCCCCACATTGGGTGTAGAGATGACTTAAAAAAATAAAATCTTTAAAAAAATGATGCATGTGTATACATGCATAGACAAAAAGGTTCCAAAAGAATGCACACCAACTCTTAAAAATAGTTATATCTGCAAAATGGGATTGTGTGGGGGCGAGAGTTTTCACTTTTTACTTTATGCATTTCTGTCTTTTTTGCTTGGATTTTTAAAATAAATACGTATTTTTTAGCATGTATTATTTTAAAGATTTTTTTTAAGACAGAAGTAATATCTAAAAATGCATTTCATTCTTCTAATGCTACCCACAAATAACCATTCTTCTTGGAAACCCGTGATCTTCCTTCTGTAAAATCTTTCTCTCACTCCTTACTGCCCTCCATTTGCTCTATCGAGTGACCTAGTCAGGACATAGAGTCTTGTTAGGCGTTATTTTTAATTTAAAAAACTGACTTATAAGGCATATGTAGAATGTAATACCAGAATATCCATTTAGTGACCCATTTTTTTTTCACAATTTACCCCCTCATTAGTTCCAGAGAAGACTTGGCCTATTTATAATAAAAATAAATTTAGACAGATAGGTAGCGATATCTCACAGATGGAATACAATTAAGCAATTAGAGACTGATCAAGGAGGCTGTGTTGGTGTGATGAACAGAAACACATGGGATGAAATCACAGAGAGGTAAAATAGAAAATGAAAATCAGGACCAAGGAAAGAGGAATAAAAATATGCTGGACATCATTCAACAACTATTTGCTGATGGTAATTATAGGGATGGAAAACCCATCAGGCCTATGGAGCTAAAATTAATCAGCAAGTATTCACAGAGTGCCTCCTGCTTCTATTACTGGTTCTGGCTTCCTGCCTGCCCAGTGCCCAGGCTGGAGACATTTGCGTGACATTCAGCTTGTCAAGACAGAAGAAGCAAAATAAGCAGGCAGAGACCCACAGCAGCCTTCTCTATCCCATCATGTTTGTTAAAATCATAGTCCAGCAAGACAAGTTCCTTCTGTGAAAGACTATGAAACTAGCTTAAAAGTTGTAAACATCACTGTATCACCTGAGAAGGGCCCAAGTAAGTAGAAGTACTATTTCTGCAAGGCCATAGCCAATCCATGTGGGACTATTTAAAAATTTTGAAGTACAAATCCACATTCTTTTTCTATTGAAGTCAGGAAGGGAAATCAGTAAGACCTCTAACAGCTATGCTTAATTTTCAGGGTTCTTTCCATTGCTGACAAACATTTTAGCTCATGAATAATTCCCTTAAAATGTAAAATATGATATTTATATCACTGGTAATATTTTGATAAATAGCTATAGTAGCAAGCATCTCTTCTCACTCTTTCATTTTATCCCGGTCTTAGATGTCAGTGGTGAGAATTCAACCCAGGCTTTGCCAATCAGACTATATTTCCCTTACATCCCTTAATCATACTCATTGCTTCAGGCATGAGCATGTGACCTAACTACACCGATGAAGCCCCTTCCAGGGACATGTACTAAAATTAGCAGAAAAGAACTCTCTTTCCATTGAAATTACTAAACTGGTAGGATGTTTTAAATCCAGGTGCTGTAGGCCACCAGGTGGAGATAGCCTTCTCAGGAGAAAAGCCAAAACAGAGGAAAGCAAAGCTAGCAGATCATCCGAACTCTTTTGACATCATTAAGCCCCTGGATCCAGCCATGTCTAAAACTAACATTCTCTAGATTTTAAGTAAATCAATAAACTTTTTTTTATTTTAATGTGTTTTTTTTATCATATTATGTTAGTCACCATAATTACATCCCCGGTTTCCGATGTAAAGTTCGGTGATACATTAGTTGCGTATAACACCCAGTGCACCATGCAATACGTGCCCTCCTTACTACCCATCACCAGCCTATCCCATTCCCCCACCCCCCTCCCCTCTGAAGCCCTCAGTTTGTTTCTCAGAGTCCATAGTCTCTCATGCTTCATTCCCCCTTCTGATTACCCCCCCTTTCTTTATCCCTTTCTTCCCCTACCGATCTTCCTAGTTCTTATGTTCCATAGATGAGAGAAATCATATGATAATTGTCTTTCTCTGCTTGACTTATTTCACTTAGCATTATCTCCTCCAGTGCCGTCCATGTTGCAGCAAATGTTGAGAACTCTTCTTTCTGATAGCTGAGTAATAACTTTCTTTTTGCATTAACAGTTGGGTTTCTTTTAAATGCACCACAAACCCATCCTGCTGGAATGTTAATAACAAGCTTTATAAGTATTGCTTCTGTCAGAAATAAGCAAATTACATGGGTAATTCAATAATTCAAATAATAATTCATAATTCTTCATACTTCAAACCAGTCATGCTCGCCTCCTAAAAGCACTCCCTGATTATTACCATCTCCATATCCACACCCACCTCACTACCTTTAACACCCAGATGACTTCTTGATGCATACATGGTTCCCTATGCGTCCATCACACAGTTCTCCATTGTTTGCATGAATCTGCATTGTTTGATAAAACTTATTACTGTACCTGTCTCCATTTCCTCCTAGGTAGGTATTGTATCTTAATCATTTTTATATCCTTACTGCCTTACACTGGGGCCTAACACGTAGTAGTTGCTATTTTGTTGAAGAAATTGTATTTTGCTGAAGAAATGAATGAATGGGAGAGAAAATTTGTTCAGAAATTGATAATGATTATAATGATTATTGTAATGATTCCATGATTAATTGAAACTATCAGTAAAACAGCTAATATCAGGAGACCCAAAGTAAACCAAATTGCTATATTCAAACAGAACCCTCAAGGTATCAGTCATTGGTAGTTGTTTGGTTGGGAATTTTTCCTTTTTCTTGTCAATAGGGTTGATGAATGGGGAGAGATGATCCTTTCTTTTTTGCAAAACACTTACTATTTTAAAAATTCCATAAAATGTAATAACCTCTCTTGTAAAATATTATAAATGTAATATGTAATATGATGTAAGACCAAAACAATGTGTAGTATGATGTAAAACCAAAACATGCAACCTGTAATCGGAATTATAGTTCATAGGTTGCAAGAGAGGAAGCAGGGAGAACAGTGGTAGCCAGAAACTTACTGTTGCCTAGTAGGCAGTACAGTAGGGTGGCTTCTGGTAATGTCCTTACTGATGACATAGCAAAGAAAAACTGGGAACAAGGTAATGAGAAGCAAAAAAGAGGCAGCACTGTCTATGGAGCACAGGGTAACTGTGTGAGAATTTTGTAATTAAAATGGACAAATGCTAAAAAAAATCTACCAGACACCAGGATAGGATCAAGGCCCTGGAATGAACAAATAATCCCTCTATGTAGGCAAAAATCTTTGTATAATTGCTAGATGAGTAAGAAACTTCTGAGTATGTGAGTTCCAGTTATGACACATTACTGGTATTTGGGGTTTCCCCTCCCCACTCCCGCTGTAAGGCAATCAAGCCTAACTTTCTCTATGTGCCTCAGAGATATTTACTTAAACTCTAGAACTGCCTCTCTTTCTTTTTTGCCTTCTACATGTGGCTCCTGACTCCTTTTCTCAGGTCCAGCCTCCTATGCCCTCGCATCCTTCAACCATGGAGCTTTCTTAGTCTTTACCACACGGCCTTCCTTAGCATGGACAGTTCCATGTCTTCCATAGAGCCACTGAATGACTGGTTTGCCTTCCTTTGGCCTCCAAAATGTCCCCCTGTACAATCATAGCTTCCCACCACCACTGCCACCACTGAGTACAAGTCTCCATCTTTCCCTGGACCTATGCACCTGCGTCCTCACTGCTCTCCCTTCTTCCTCTCTTAGCTCCTACCACCCAGGCTCCACATTACAGGATGAATAATCTTTTCAAACACTAAATTAAGTTATGTCCATTAGCGCGTTGATAAATGTTTGACCACTGTTGTCCAGGGAAGGAGGGGAGGGAGTACCCTTGTGTATGATGTCTGTTACACATTTTGCTGATGTAAAAGATGTATAGCACACAATTTCCAAAAAAATAACATTCTTTATAGTAAATTCCGTACAGTCAACTGATTTTCACAGAATGGTTTCAGCAAACATAGCCATTGTCAACGTACAGTTGGAATTCAACTATATGTGGCAAAAGCAGACTATGAATAAAGATCTTATTAAAATTCAGTTCAGAAAAAAAAAATTCAGTTCAGGAAAAAAAAAAAAATCCAGTTCAGCAAAGAAGTCGCTCATGCCACTGAAGTTCAAACATGAATGTTGGTTGATGTTTTTTATATTAACAAGCAAGATGAAAGTGAAACAACAAAGATGTTTGTTAGGACGACACTCATTTGACCATGATGCAAGCAACTTCTTTGCTCATTGGATAATAGTTTTCAACAATGAGAAAAATATTTCCTCAAATTTTTGCATTATTCATAAATAACATAGCTTTAAATTTAAACTTTATTACTAAAATTTCTTCTATCACTTTAAGTTTAGATGATCAACAAACTAAATCGACCTCTGATTTGTAGTTTCTCAATTTCAATACTCCACCAGTTGATTTCAAACTACCAAAATAATATATCTGAATGCAGAGTTGGAAGAGATAGGCTGTATCAAATCACTATATAGTACATGCATTATAAAGAACAGATGGAGATAACTTTAAATCATAGATACTAGTAAATTGAAGTAAAATAGTTATGACGTGAAGTTTTGAGCAATTATTACCTTCGTTTTTAGAATATCTTATTTAATTGTAAGTGTGTAAATAGTTTAGTTTTCAGCGTTGGCTGTGATTAACAAATGACCGACAAAATTCCTGAAAATTTACCAGTTACCTCTTGCAAGCTGGTACAGCTGGCTCCAACTCTCTACTGAATTGGCACTCCTCTCCTTAAACTTTACAGCTGCACATTGCACAGATTTTCTGAGGAATGAGCAAAGAGAGGCCATGACAATTTTCAGTAAAATTAGTAATCACTTTTGTTGTGGTGAATTGATGATGCAAAAATTCTCTGAGTCCCTCCCTGTTTTCTTAATTCCTTTTGCATGCATCATCCCATTTGAGCCTTACAGATTTTCTGTGAGATGATAGGTGGGGTAGATATCATTATCCTTCCTTTATAGATGGAAAGACAAGCTATGAAGGGGTAAATGACTGGCCCCAGCTCATTCAGTTACACGGCACAACAGGATTTCAAAACTAGGGCTTTTATTGAAAAGTAAACAGGAGGCTAGAAGAAATTTAAGTAATACTGAGATCAAATTTTTAAAAAATATAACAAATGTCCTTTATAACACTCCAGAGTCTGATATCAAGTATATTTGTATTTTGTGAAGGGATCCTTATACCAAGGATGTTTTGATCTTTTAAACTAAACTATTTCTGACTTAGCTTAAAAACAAAATACAACCCAGTGTGATCTAATAAATAAATAAGGTGTAAGCACCAGAATGGAAATGTCGGTTTTCAAAAATTCACTGACAGATTCCACCTAGAAATGGAGGAGATTGAAACAATCTCTACCAAAGGAACATGGGACAGAAAAAGGAGATTAAATCAGAAGAGGAAGAAAGCTAATGACATAATGGCCAGCCACAAATGCCACAAATGCAAAACAAAGTACATAATATTTGTTACAATTATTCAGTGTACTTGCTCTAATGTCTGCAAACTCTAAAAACATGAGGTTCCTGGCTTATTTCAACATTTCCCTCGTTTATTTGCTCACATTTACCTTATCCTTGAATCAGGTACTGCTTAAACCAAGTTCTGCCAGCATAAAGAATAGAGATTTAACAGGACGCCCATAGAGCATTTCATGCCTATAAAGCACAAATTGTGATATTTTAGGTTGCATATGATGAGATCATTGAAAGCATTATGAGAAGCAGCAAAACACCAGGGATGCTGGTAACAATTTAGCATTTCCCAGTTCATGTGGGAATGTTAATTCCAATTACAAAGAGAGGTACCAAAGTGGAATTCATTATGATTAAGAACTTGCTGTACTAAGTGTGAATTGTTTATAACAGGCATGTCTGGTGTAAAATGCAAATACTGAAGCAGAAAGAGATGGGACATTTAAAGCTTAGCTGGGTTCTCTTGAACCTCTTACCTTACAAAGTTAAACAAGAATAGTACTATTTCCCAAAGTCGAGCTATTATTGTAAAGAGTCATCTAATAGCTATGATAGCTGCAGAAATAATTTTTTAAAGTAAGTTCTGACAACCCACAGAAGCTGTTTGGGTTGACTTAATATAAAATTAGCATATGCAATGAACCATCAAATTCAAAATTATTAATACATAAAAACATAGTAGGTATTTATTTGATTCCAATTTACATTTATTATCACAGATTTAAATTGTGTGTGTTGGAGGTGGAGGTGAGGGAATAGAACACATGGAAAATAGAGGCATGACAAAGAATTATGGACTGTAGGAAACTAAGTCACAAAGAGGTATCCTTATGTAAAAGGAAATATATGTGATAAACAATGGTAGAGGTGGGAATGAATGTTGTATATGCTGTGCCCTTTCTTCAGCACGATGGACTCCTCTTAAATGACACTACTCAATGCATTTATCTCAACTAATTCAAGTTCTCCATCCTCCCTGGAAAACATAACCAATTGATGCTTAGGGAATGCTGAATACTGGAGCCAAGCTTAATTTTTGTACTCCATACATTTCTGCCCCCACCATTTAAGCTATAGGTTTACCAGCAGTTCCTTAGGTTTTCCTCACCCCCAAAACATGTTTATTCCATTTGAACTTGTTATTGTAATTACTTAATTTAAATAATTAAATGATGAAATAGGATTAAAAAAAGTAATAGTTGTTCTATAAAATCTAAGTGGAAAGATACCATATAAACAATCACTGTCAAATTAGGTGGATGCAAGACAATTTTAACAGATTGGCACAAGGTCAAGAGGCATAAATCACACAAATTCAGAAACTGACACTCATTTATATTTGTAAGTCCTTTTAATTTTTTGTTCCAATTTAAAAACAGGGGAAATAGTAATACTACATATATTAATAATAATTGATGCTGCTGATTAAACACTTAATATGTCCCGAGAATTAGTCTAAGCACTTCACATATATGGAACTCACTTAATCTTTCTAGTAACTTGGGTTAATACTATTATCATCCCCATTTTACAGATGATGGAAACTGGGGCACAAAGAATGAGGTCAACCAAGGTTATATTCTTCATAGTGGTGGAGGTCAGCCAGCCAGTCTTACTCTTAACTGCTGTGATGTACTGATGCAATGTGGGTACAGTCTGTACACAAATGAAGACATGAACTCTAGTCAGTAGGCTCACAAAAGTTTTCACCAAAGAAGTAGGACATAAATGTTCAGTTTAAGATTTAAAGCTTCACATTTCCAAGTGTGATTTTTAAAAAATAAACCCTCGCTTTAACTTTGTAGTTTAATTAAATACTAGTCCAATTCCATCAGCTAAAAGGCTTTGCCTTCAAGAAATGGGCAGGTGAAAGACGATGGTCTTAAAAAACAGAATGGGAGTTGGGATCTCTCTACAATGGAAAGGAATTATTGTAGATACTTGAGCAGGAGCACAACATGATTTAATTAATGTTTTGGAGTAATAATCTGGTAGTGAGGCTTGGATTATTTCAATGGGAATGGGAATGATAAAACAGAGTAACAGAATGGTCAATAAATGTTAACCATAAAGCATAACAATTCTAACTCTGAAAAACAGACACTGGGTTCATCTACAGTCTACCCGTGTTTTCAGATGAATATGACTGAAGAATGAGATCTTTTTTCTATCAAATTAAAAAATTAACAGACATATGTAAACCAATGAAAATAACACACTTCTGCCCAATTGAAAGTGTTTTCAATAGCAGTTAATTGAAAACAATGTGAGTCTTTTTCCATTTCAAGATGATCTGCTAGACTTGCAGACAAAATGAGTGGCAAGAAAGTTAATGGAGAACTCTTGTAAAATCAGGTATTAATTTAAAACGGAATATGCAACCCAAATTTGAAGAGGTAAGAGATGAGGTGGATTCTTTTCTTACAGCAGAGATTCAGTTATGAAATAGGTTTATGGTATGGGGAGAAGCATTCTATTAGATATCTAATAGACTCTATTAGATAACTGTTACTGTCCCTTTACATATGTTAAACATATACAAATTATATATTTTGTAAGGTATTCATACATATAATAATTCCTAGTATAACTTTTAAGCAGACATAAAAGGATAATCTTACTGGCATGAGTTATTTTGCGGACTTTTGAAATATACATACTATATTAAGTTTGGGTCTTTTTCCCCCCCATTAAACTATTGGTGTTTTGGAAACCCAATCCACGCAATACATCTGATTTTAGTAACTGACTCTTCTAAGGTGGAAAAACTGGCAAGTAGGCAAAGTGGTGCTGTTGAAGTAAATCCTCAGTGCCTGCTATGAGCACCCACGGCAAGGGCCTCCCTCTAGTTGACTAGCGCCAAGGGAAAAGAAAAAGGGAACCATCTCTTCTGGATCCAGAAAAAGGTTGTGTGAACAATTGGGTTGCTCAGCGCCCCTCATAAAAATTCTATGGGCTGAGCGTTCTCCGTTGGCAAAGGTTTTGGTTCCCTTTTCTTTTCTTAGGCAGAGAGCAGCTCTTCCTTTGCCAAGATGGCGGCCCTAGACTCGTCTGGAGGCGGCCCGAGTAGATCGTCTCCTAACAAGTAGGTAACTAAAATGCTTAGTTCTTTCCTTTCACATCCGGCAGCACATGGGGGTAGCGTCTACCCTTCAGAATCGAGGAAGGGCTACTTCGGCTCCCTGCGATGGAGAACCTTTGCCAAGATGGTGGACGCGAGGCCGGGCTGGCGTCATCGTCCTTTACCAAGATGGCGGCGGGCGGTTTCCGGCATGCGCTTCCCCCAATCCTCTTCAAGATGTCAGAGCAGAGGCGGCCGCTGCTAGCGTCTGAGAGCTGCCTGAGGAGTGAGTGGCTGCAGCTGAGCGCCTGGGCAGGGACTAGGTGGAGCTGCGGCAGCCTCCGCCCCCGTCATGAGCTGGCAAGCGCTGTCACCTGTGGGGGAGCAAAAGTTACCGCCCCAAACCCTAAAGCAACACAGCACAACCTTTCCCCGAGTCACAAAAATCATACTAAGTGTCGCACAAGGTAGGAGTCTCGGTCCCGGCAAAGCCCAAGCCCTCCGGACGCGGCAAGCTGGGTTAGGGGGCTGGGGCGGGCGTCTCCCGCGCGGACTCCCCTAGCCCCACGCCCCTCTCCTTGGGGACAGGCCACGTGTTTCCCTCGGACTGAGGGGGAGGCGCGTAACGGGAACAGCTGGAGGGAGTTAAATGCTGACATTTTAAAGCTGCGTGTGTTTTGTTTTGTTTGGAGGGGCAGGGGTCTCGTGTACACGAAAGGGTGGGCGACGCATTGAGTGGAGTGCAGCAAATGTCAAGATTCGGGTGAGGGGCCCCCACGGGAAACTTGGACGCGGGTCCTGGAGGGAGTGGGAGGAGAGGTCAGGAGTTTGCGGGGGAGGGAGGGCGTACTTTGCAAGCAACTTACTGTTTCGCCTGCAACTTGCTTTTAGGCTTGCCACCCCCTGCTTTCCTTAAAAATAATAATAAAAAAGTGTAAAGAAATTCAGCTCGCCGGAGGTTTTGCATTTGGCGTGCAACTTCCTTCAAGTGTGAGCGCGCTAGGAGGGAAGGTGGGGGTTGAACTTGGCAGGCGGCGCCTCCTTCTGCCGCCGCCGCCGCCGCCGCCGCCTCGCAGACTCGGGGAAAAGGGTGGGGGACGGTCGGAGCGCGGGGGAGGGTGGGTTCTGCTTTGCAACTTCTCTCCCGGTGGGAGAGCGCGGCTGCGGCTGCAGACGGGGCCGCCCAGACGATGCGGCGGTGGGGGACCTGCCGGCACGCGACTCCCCCAGGGCCAAGAGTACGTATGCGCGGACCCCCTCCTCTGCCCTCCCTTCCATAAGCCTCCCCAGAGGGCGTGTCTGGCGGTCCGGCACAGAGAGCGGCCGACACGCTGCGGCACCGTTTCCGTGCAACCCTAGTAGCCCCGCGCTAAGTGACACACTTTGTGCAACTCGGCTCCGGGGCGGCGGCGCGGACCACCCCCGCGGCGCTGCTCCGGGCCGCGCCCCAGCCCCTCCACCCCCCCATCCCGGACAGCCCGCTGTCACCCGCAGGGGCGCTGACGGCGGCTGCCGCCGAGGGACCGGGCCAGCTCCGGAGTGGGTCGAGAGTCGCGGAGCTGGGCGGGGGCGGGAAGGAGGCAGCGAGAAGACAAACTAGAGAAACTCGGCTTCTCTCCCAAGCCCGCCCCAGAGAGACCAGGTCGGCCCCCGCCGCCGCCGCCTCTCCTCCTTGCCCGCGGGTGGGTGGGCTAGAAGTCCCGCGCGCTCGGGGGGCAAGGCGGGCTGCCACGTCCCGGGCCATGCCTGGGGCCGGGGGCGTGCAGGCGCCGTCGGGGCCGGGGTGGCTGGGCCCCAGCGGAGGGCGTGGGGGCGGGGGCTGCGGCCGCCCCTGCAGTTGCCGAGCGTCGCCAACAGGTTGCACCGTTCCCCGCCGCCGCGCGGCCCCTCGGGCGGGGAGCGGCCGGGGGTGGAGGGGGAGCGCGTGTGTGTGCGAGTGTGTGCGCGCCGTGGCGCCGCCTCCGCCCGCCCCCCGATCGGTCCCGCTCGCTCGCCGCGGCCGGGCGGCCCTTTCGCGTGTCCGCGCTCCCTCCCCTCCTCCTCCTCCTCTTCCTCCTCCTCCTCCTCCATTTTGCGAGCTCGAGTCTGTGACTGGAGCCCGAGTCACCGCCCGCCCGTCGGGGACGGATTCTAGTGGGTGGAAGGAGACGCCGCACCCGGAGCGGCTGAAGCGGCAGGGCGTCGGGACGGAGGACGCGCGCCGGAGAGCCCGGGCTCGCGGGGATCCGCGCGGGCGGGGGGCTGGCTTGTCAGCCGGGAAATGGGAGACTTTCTCAAATAGGGGCTCTCCCCTCCCCCCTATGGCGAAGGGGGCGGCTGTTTACTTCCTTTTTTTAGAAGAAAAAAAAAATCTCCCCCTCCTGCTCCTCCTGCTTTCACACGTTAAGTTGTTTATCTCGGCTGCGGTGGGAGCTGCGGACGGTGGTGGGTGATCCGCGCCCCTGCCAGAGGTAAGAGGTGAGGAGGGCCGGGGGCCGGGGCCCGCGCGCGCGCGCGCGCTGGCTCCCCCGAGGTGCGGGCTGGGGACGCGGGGCCGACTCGGGGGCTGCCGCGGGAGCCTGCAAACTTTTATTAGCCTCGGGGAATGGGGGTGGGGGCTGGCGAGGGCCGGGTGATGGTGACGAAAGGGCAGCGCGCGGGTGACAGCGCTGGCCTCTTCCTCTCCCTCGGCCGCCGTCCCCGGGTCGGGCTGAGGGGGAGGAACCTGAGCTCTCTGCGAGTGGAGCCTCTTCGAGCTGCCCCGGCTTTCGGTCCTCTGGTTCCCTGGTGCGGAATTCTGGCTCCTGCCCCCTCCCCCACCCAGTCCCCTGTCAGTGCCCTCCCAGGGGGCCGCCTGAACACCCGTTTTATGGTGAACGCCGAGCCGCGTTTGAATTCTACTCGGCCGAATATTTCCACTCCACCCTAGTGCGCCCGAGCGCGATCAGGGTTTCTGTCGAGGCTCCAGCGCGTCTCCTTTCTGGAGGGCGCGGAGGGTGTGTGTGCCTGTGTGTGTGTTGTGTGAGAGTGAGTGAGTGAACACACGCAGGGGGCTGACAGCCTGCAACTTGGAGACTTCGGCCAGGGCTGGCGTTATCTGGTAGAAGTGGGCGTGTCGGAGAAAGAACTCAACAGGTCTGGACACATTTCTCTTTTTACCCTTGCACTTTTTTCTCCCCGGGTAGAGGGTTTGTTCTTCAGCGCTTGGCATCATTGCGCGCCTGACGCTTCTAAGTGGCCCCTTGTAGAAAAAGACCTTCCGTAGCCGGAATAGTTGTGTGGTGCGATTTTTGTCCAGCGCTACTTTGACGTTTGGGGCTGCAGGCTGGGTAATTGCAGCCTTGTAATACCACTTAAGACCCTTTGACACGGTTCATTAAGGCCCATTAATGTGACAGTTATTTGCAATTTAAACTGGGGGCTAAAGTCGTTGGAGGGATCGTTTCGTTTTATGAAATATTGTTTTGGTTTCGAGTTTGAGGGCAGCTGTCAAAGCCGCGTGGAAATTCATTAGGCTCCATTTGATACCTTGTGTTTAGAGATCGTTATCAGATAAACAGGGCGGAGGGGCGGGGAGATGAGCAGTTTACCCTCAAGATGTGTAGAAGCAGGTCCCTAGCCCTCTCTCTACCTTAATCCCACTCCACTTCCCCTGTGGGCTAGTGAAGTTTATGCCTCGGAAGGTCTCCATAGAGCAAAAGTTTCCTTTCATTGGGTGGGATTTGACTATGATGTCCCAAATGTGCTTATCGGAGTCTTCCCCTGCCTCTTACAATATCCTGATTATAAGCAATATACTACCAACCTAATACTCGGGAGAACAGCCTCCGAATGGGGATTGGTGAAGGTTTAGAATACATAGAAAATTATTCTGAGCATTTTATTGGCTGTTCTTTTGCCTGGGTTTATATGAACGAGATTTTACATTTGTGGGGTTTTCTGTTTTTAGTACTTCGTTATTTAGAAAGGAAAAAATCTTAATTTAGAGGTATAATAGTGTCTCATACGGAGGGTCTTAAGCGATTTAAGAAATGTAGCTTCGTTTAGATTTTATTATGTTGTAAGGTTCTAGAGAGCTAGCTGTATTTCTTGTATTTAAATAGCTAAAATTGTAGTGAGAAGGTACTGCACATTCTATTTTGCTTGTTAAACTCCAAATTTTAGTTGGCCTATATACGACGTATTTCATTTGGTATCTCCAAAATTTGAAGGCAGAAACAGACACATTCAGTAAGAAATTGGGGTTAAAAGTAAGAGCCTTTCTTAGTGTATTGGAAGATGATCATTGTTTTTTTTTGTTTTTTGTTTGTTTGTTTTTTAATGTGCATGGTTTACCAATAGATTGTACCAAAGATTTGGTTATGTGACTAGCAGGTAGGAGGGCAGTTCGTGAAAAGTTTGAGAGAATTCTATCATAGTATTTATCAAATTTTATGTGTATGGGTTCTCAGAAAAGCAAACAGCCTTGACTGATTGAAAGGAAGTAAGAATTTTAATGATCATACTCTTTTTAAATGAAATACTTTGACATCAATTTGAACCTTTAGAATAATCAGATGTAATGAATTATAATGTCTGTGATTAACAAAGTTACAGTTCTGTGAGTGGCAGGATGAATAGCCAAGCTTAGTTTGATACAATTTTGCCCTCAGCTGTACAATTGAACTGCATTGTTCTTTTTAAATGAGGCACACTGAATGGGAGCAGGGGACATGGCTTTTTTATTCTGTAAGACAGAAACTACTTTTCTGATAACAAGGAATTAGATTCAGAGTTAACTAAAAGGTTCATTTAACAGGCTCTTACTAATCAGATCACTGAGATAATGTGACTTTATAGCTTATTATGTCTCCCCCCTTCTTTTTTTTTTCTCCCCCCCCACCTGGTAGCTGATGATAATCTCTGATGGACTCCAAGGAATCACTAAGTCCCCCCAGTAAAGAAGAAATCTCTAGCAGTGTGCTTGGTCGGGAGAGGGGAAATGTGATGGACTTCTATAAAACCCTAAGGGGAGGAGCTACTGTGAAGGTTTCTGCATCTTCACCCTCACTGGCTGCTGCTTCTCAGTCAGACTCCAAGCGGCAAAGACTTTTGGTTGATTTTCCAAAAGGTTCAGGAAGCCATGCACAGCAGCCAGACCTGTCCAAAGCAGTTTCGCTCTCGATGGGATTGTATATGGGAGAGACAGAAACAAAAGTGATGGGAAATGACCTGGGATTCCCACAGCAGGGCCAAATCAACCTTTCCTGTGGGGAAACAGACTTTCGGCTTCTGGAAGAAAGCATCGCAAACCTCAATAGGTCGACCAGTGTTCCAGAGAACCCCAAGAGCTCAGCGACCACTGCTGTTTCTGCTGCCCCCACAGAGAGGGAGTTTTCAAAAACTCTCTCTGATGTGTCTTCAGAACAGCAAAATGTGAAGGGCCAGACTGGCACCAACGGGGGCAATGTGAAGTTGTGTACCACAGACCAAAGCACCTTTGATATTTGGAGGAAAAAACTCCAGGATTTGGAGTTTTCTTCTGGGTCCCCAGAGAAAGAGGCGAGGGAGAGTCCTTGGAGACCAGACCTCTTGATAGATGAAAACTGTTTGCTTTCTCCTTTGGCAGGAGAGGATGATCCATTCCTTTTGGAAGGAAACTCGAATGAGGACTGTAAGCCTCTCGTTTTACCGGACACTAAACCTAAAATTAAGGATAATGGAGATCTGATCTTACCAAGCCCCAACAGTGTGCCACTGCCCCAAGTGAAAACAGAAAAAGAAGATTTCATTGAACTCTGCACCCCTGGGGTAATTAAGCAGGAGAAACTGGGCCCAGTTTACTGTCAGGCAAGCTTTTCTGGGGCAAATATAATTGGTAATAAGATGTCTGCCATTTCTGTTCATGGTGTGAGTACCTCTGGGGGACAGATGTACCACTATGACATGAATACAGCATCCCTTTCTCAACAACAGGATCAGAAGCCTATTTTTAATGTCATTCCACCAATTCCTGTTGGTTCAGAAAGTTGGAATAGGTGCCAAGGATCTGGAGACGACAACTTGGCTTCCTTGGGGACTTTGAACTTCCCGGGTCGATCGGTTTTTTCTAATGGCTATTCAAGGTAAGAAGAAGGCTTTTCTGTTTCTTAAGAATGGATGTGAAATGGTTTGATAGACTTAAATATTCAGTGATTTCTATGTGTTTTCCAGTGACGTCTGTGCTTTTTCATGTGACTAAGTTTAAGTAGTCCTTTGAAAGTAGGCATGGTTGAAAGACAGCCGAAGTGATTTATCTGTACATAAGCATTTCAAGTTTTCTCTGAAATAAGGGCATTCCGTATCCCATTGGCCTGTAGTTGCACATTTTATTTAAAAATTCAAAATAATGTTGCTCATTAACAAGTATCCTTATTTAATTTTTACTCAATTCAAGAGAGTTTGATATCTAATACTTCATTGTGTGTGTTCCTTGATGTGTTTCTAAAATATATTCTTAGGTTAAAGTGAAAAGTACCCTTCATACTTTATAGAAGCAAAAGTGTGTGCGGTATTCATATATTTGTGAAATGTTAGCTTGAGGAGGTCAAAGGGTTAAAAATGGAGGCTCTAACAATGAGCCTTTTCTTCACACTGAACCATCTGTGGCAGAATTTGAGTTTTGAGATGGCTGAAGCAATGCAGCGAGCAGTGGGCCTGACCATGGCCTTAGACGTGGGACTTGCCCACTAGGTTCCTGACCTAGAGTACACGGCTGGGTCTGCTGTTCAGGAAAGGAATTGGCGGCAACATGGTGCAAAACAAAATCTAACTTTGAAAAGTTCCTACAGGTTCTCAAATAGATACGTGAGGGCCGACATTGTGAAGCTCTGATTCTCAGCTGTCATTTGGTTGCTCTTTTTTTTTCTCAGTCATTAATAAGTCTACTGACGTTTCCGTTTGACCTCAAAAAGATCTGTTAAAATGGAATTACCAGGAAAAGTTGCTAAATTTAGATGTATCTGTTGATAGGGGTTAAGTTCTCTACCTGTACCCCTGTCCCCAACTCAGATAAATTCTGAGTTGTATATCCCATTTTAGGTGTGAAGGAAATACAAAAATGTGATTGTAGAGACACAGATTAATGAGTTGTTGTTTTTGGTTTTTTTTAAAGGCATAGTAGTAGACAGTGATTTACCTGTACATGAGCTTTTCAAGGTTTTTTTTTTCTTCATTGTTAGTGGCATTCGTTCCCAATAACTAGTCCATGAAGATTTTATTTTAAACTCTTTAAGATATTTTTTCTTTTAAAGATATATTGTAACACTGATGTGTCTCTTTTTTATCCTCTTTAAGGAAGAAGGTTTTCTTGTGTGGGGAAAAAATTCAGACTTAGATTTAAGCTATGTTCCAGTCCTTTAAAAGGCTTACTTGTTTCTTATCAAAAGAAAAGACCTTAGATTCTTGTGCGTCTTCATGTAAACTATCTAGTAATCTGTTACTTAATAATCCTTTATTTAGAACTCTACTTCAACTTTTTATTGTTGTCCTTCTGAACGGAGGGCTTAATTGGTTTTCAGTAAGGAGATTTGAGGTGTTTCTTATTGTGTAAGTTGTTGTGTTTGAATGTTAAAAGACATGCTGTGTTTTAAATTTTCAATCTCAGAATTTTGGCAGTGGAATTAATGATTCGGTGTGCTTGGTTGTCCTAAAGAGTAAGTGCCGTTAATTCGGCTGAGCTATCTGTTGGAAACTATTATGCTAATTTATAGAACATGTAATTGTACAAAGAGACATAATACATCTTAGGAAACCGTTTGGGGATTATTAATGCATTTTGTTCTAATAATCACTGTGGTACTGTTTACATTTTTCTTACTGTAAAAAAAAAAAAAAAAAAAGCCTAGAACAAGACTTAACCATTTTTTCATTCATGGTGAACTTTGATTAAGCCTTGTAAAATCTGGGATCTGGAGCGTAAGTCTTCGATGAACATAGATAACCTTAAATTATTAAAAATTTTATTGTTTTACATAGGAATTTAAGGCATATAAAGTGTCTTCACTTTTAATTTGAGCCTCATAACAACCTTATGGTGATAGGCAAAGCAGTGCTGATGTGGCTCTTTGGAGATTATTTAATATCCAATGAAATGATTTTAATGCTGATATGTGATTTGTAATTATAATCAGTAGTTTGTGTCCTAATGAAAAGGTGTAATATCTTATGCAGGATAATTTGCTAATGTTTGAAATTTTCATACCTTACAGCATTAACTTAACATGGGGAACTGTGATTACCCAGAACAAAGCTGCTTCCAAGTAAATTGAAACAATGTTTCTTTTCTAACCAGCATTGAATCAATCTATTGTCTCCACACAACAGCCCTGATAAAACTAAAATTGGTTGCTTTCTCTTCTCTATATGTTACTCGGTTCTCGTCAAACAATAGCTATGAGCAGTGACCCAAGTGATCCACATGGTGAGACCACAGCTATAGTCAATACTGACTCTCTGACTTGAGAATACTCTGTGCCACTGATAACTTCACTTGCAGTCCTTTTTTGATTAAAAAAACATAAATCGTAATTTGACTTTTTAAGCTGTCACCTAAAATTGCTTTTTCTCAAAATGCTATTAAAAAAAAAAAATCGAGACACTCTACACTCTGTTTTGCCAGGGAAGGCAATTCCTACTGATTTGTCAACATAGGTTAACGTCCAGTTCACATTTATCTGTAAAATTATGACTGTCAAGGATGAGTATAGTCAAATATTTTCTTTTTAAGGATTAAGTTCGTTGATACTAAAACAAGAGAAAGCATTATGATATACATTCTTAAAACAGACTGGTCATACTAACAGAATATGCTTTTTAAATTCTGAAGTGCAACAAATTTAGCATAAACTTGTAACCTTGATGAAAACACATTCTGCACTTAAGCTTTCATGGTGACGCTGCTGAAAAGAGGCAGAGGAGTAAGTGGTTTTAGGTAGAATTAGAGCTTTCATTGGGATTCTGTTGAAACTTGAGTGTTAAAAGGTTGACCATTTTGTGAAGGGTAAGATTGTTGAAGAGAAGGAATGATGCAAGATGAATTTGTAAACTCGATCTTAGGGAGAGTTGAGGGCTTTGATTTATAAAGCTCCGAAAATTTATGTAGATTTTAAACATCTGTCAGTATTAATTGCATCGTGTCCAATTTTATTAACGCAATGAAATTAAAGACCTGTACAAACACAGGATGAGCGAGACAGATTCTGTCCCTTTTTTTTTTTTTTTTTACTATTAACACTGTGCTAAATGTTTTCTCCAAAAAGAGGCATAAGGAAGAGATTTTGGTTATGATTTACCCCCCTTTTTAAAGGATAGTTGGTTTACTTCCGTTTGTTTTTCCTCTTATTCCAAAGGTTCTGGCACTGAGTGTTTCATTGTCTTTTTTGGGTTTAATGTTAAAGATTTGCTTGAGGTTATTTACATACTTACTTTGAGCTCTGTGATAAATATCTTTTTCATTTTTAACACTTGTACTTTATTAGGGCGGTCTTAATGAAAGAGGGGAAAACATACTGTGTATTCAGGTGTGTCAATTTAGTGTGGAATGACTGGGATATAGAACTACAGGATTAGCATGTGGTCCTATTTTATTGAAGTTAAAATGTTTCTTTGGTCATTCCATCATATTTGTATAATAACATAACGTGTACTGTGATGATGTTCCGGTTTTGTCGCTTGGTGTTACAGATACTTTAGTTGGACCCACTTTAAATATATCATCGGATGTTTATAAATTTTATGAAAGACTTACTCTGTAACATACCTTGCATAAATGTAGGTTAAGTGCAAATTGTATTAATAATGAAATTCATATGTGGGTGGAGATCACCGTAGGGGCCTTTTGAGATTTTAGCGAAGGAGAGATTGGATCAAAAGGGTTTATTTTAGTATGAGTACCTAATGTGAAAGAGCATCTGTATTAATTGGTTGGTTATGTAAGTCGTAATCCACTCTGGCCTGCAGGTGATTGAAATAGCCTAGTTGTTAGGAAATCTTAATTTACATTAGGTTTAAAATAAGTCTGGGGCATATTTCTTAAAACATATTTTTTCTTTAAAAGATCACACCCAGGTTTAATTAGCAGTGAGTTCTCTTTATGTACTACCTCTTACGTGAGCAAATGAAACAGGCATTCTAGTAATTGTATACGGTAGTATTTACAGGTATTTGCCGTATTAACAGGCACCTGCCTCCATATACAAATTAGTGAATTTGTGTTGCACAAGAGAAATATTGTTGAATTAAGCTGTAGCTGAAAAAAAAAATCAATTCCTGATTATTGACCCTTAGGAAGGTTTAAAAGCTCATGCTCTTCTTTCTGTAGTTTCAGAGAGCTAACTGTTCTCATTTTCTTCTGGCTTATTCTGCTTACGTTTTCTATTTTTCAAGTAAATAAAAATATTCCTATGGAGAATTTCCATTTAAAGAAAGAAAAGATCCATTGAGTGTTCTTTTCCTTTGAATTGATCATTCCTCTGCCGAACTGGATTAGAATGTGACTGGTAATGGAGATTTTTATCTTCATTTTGTTCATTAATGTATGTATTTTAGAAAATAAGCAATTTTATAGCACTTCAAAGTTAGTTGTAGACAGTGATTTCAACCCCCAAAGACCTGATTTTGACAGGCTGCCGTCTTTATCTTACCACCATCACATATGTCCCTTAAATGCAGGATTTCCCATGGAGTTTGGGGGCAGGGGGGTGGAAGTGTGGAATGGTGGAGGATAAGTTTAGAAATACCAAGAATGCTTCCAAAAACCAGCGATTTGGATCAACTGTCAAGAACTTCGGAGGACTAAGAAATTTGGGTCTGTGTTGATGTATGAGGGACCAGGGTTACAACTTACCTTCTTTCATATGAGGCGGAACCCTAAAGCTCACTGGTGGCCGTGTAGCCCTAACTGTGTATAGGGTTACATTCTTGTCTTTTGCTATGCTTCATTACCAAGAAAGCATGGAATGGATGTTTTAATTCCTTTTACATTAGTCCAGCTCAGATCAAGTTCATATTTGTCCCTTTTTACTTAATCTGCTCTTTAATCAATGAAAATCTAGTTACTGCAATGAAGTTGAGATAATGATGATCTTCTGTTGATAGAATCACTTTATGTTTACTATTGCACTTTTACATACACTGTCATCTGACTATGGAATGCAGCCTTTTTCTTTAATAATATATTTCCAGAGGCTGTGTATTTTTATGCTGGAATATTGAGGAAATTAAATTCTTATTCAGTGATACATAAATAGAATAAATTAGGGGGTTTTGCAATTGCTAGACAGTCACTTAAACGATTTGTGTTACAGTATAGTCCTTAAAGGCAATTATTTTGAATGGAAGTGTGTGATCCCCTAATTTTATTTCTGGGCCAATTTAAATATTAATCAGTTATCTTGGTAGAGCTGTATACTTTTTCAGAGTCACTCAAATATTAATTTTGAGTGCTTTAAAATACTTTCTGAGCCAGTGTCAAGATACCGTAAGATTGGTAGTCTCTAATAACACAACAAATTTAGTAAAAGTACCTCCTATTTTAGAATTTTTAAAATTCATGCTGTGTAAGGCACTAAATACATACATACATACGTGTGTGTGTGTGTGTGTGTGTGTGTGTATATATATGGAGAGAAAGGTTTAATGATACGATTAGTTGCAGATGTTCAGCACATGGTCTTACATGAATTATTTTTGTAACCTTTTGAGCGTTCAACTTGAGTATCTGTATGACATAGTGTGCTGCAGTAAATGTTAACTTTTACTCCTTTTTCTAATGAAAAGAGCCTTCCTTCTAGTTGTTTTCATAATTATCCATAATATTTAACAGTGGCTATTATGAAAGTGTGTTTGATAGCCAATTTTTAAAGCTATTTTGAGATGACATCCAATTTAGTTCCTGACTTCTTATTTCACGCTGTTGGGCCAGTGCAGTGACTTGTGACCTTATGATTATCACATGTTGAACATTTAAAGCTCTACCAGTTTGTTACAGATAGACTTTGTTATTGTTGTTTTAATGTTGTTTTGTTTTGTAATTATTGAGGATAAAGACTTCTTTAATTTTAAAATGATTTAAATTACAGTTTTGTTACTTTTTTAAAAAACCCTCAAATTTCTCCCGATTTGATTTAATTAAATAGGAAAGAACTAGACGCAAAATCAGACGACTTGAGTTCTAAGGCTGAGCAGAGCCAGTCTTTGACCTCGAGTGATTAGATACTGTGGAGTCAAAGTACTTTGTTGACAACTATCGATGAATTATTTTCTTAACACGTGTCTCTTTTTCTAAAATTCTACAATCCGCTTAACCTATCACTAGTGAAGGAGGCAGTGGGGGTAGGGAATGGCACACTTAGGTTGGTTATTTGACTTTTTTTGTTCATTATCAAGTACGAGACAAAAAACGAACTGGGATTTGGTATTTTTATAAGAATTAGTCTAATTGTGGTGGTACATAGAAAATGATAGGTAAACACCGTTGTTGGTAGAGCTGGAGAGGTGGGGCTCTTGGGTTCTCCAGGCTTGTTTGATGGGTTAGGTACAGTGATTTTAGATTGGAGCTTAAAGGCTCTAGAGCTCATCTCCCACATTCTCATTTTTCCAGATGAGGAAATGAGACCCATAGAAAATGTCTACAGAAGCATTGCAGAATTAGTTTGTGGTGTTGCTGAGTTGGACTGTCTCAATTCTCTGTTGTCTAAACTTCCCTAGCAGGCTTCTCTTAACGTCTGGTCTCGAGTTCTAGAGACGTGACACATAATACAGATTACCAGGTGTTTTATAAAAGTTGCCAAGAAATCCACTAGTTTGGATTTTAAAAATGTACAGTATCCATATTGTTCCCTGTATCTATTTATTTTTTTAACCCTTTTCTCCCCCACTAATGTTGAGTGTGCATGAAGTGGCAGCCTCATGCTAAGGGCTTTCTTTGTATGCATTCATCTCATTTAAACTTGTTGGCAACCTGTGAGGGTTCGTAATTGTAGTTTCTGCATCAGGTTATTGATTCTGCCGTTATCTGTGTGGTACAGGAGACAGCCGTTATTAACTTAACCTTACAAGTGGGAAAACAAGACATTTCGAGAGAAAAGAGTAGTCAGAAAAACTTAATCCTGATCTGGAGGGGAATATTTAATGTTGTGTTAGAAATTTCCCATGGGTCTTGACAAGGGTGTGTTTGTCATCGGTGAATCCTGAAACAGTATATGTAGGAGAAGCGGGGCGAAGCCTCTGCTGCCCTGTATGTTTGTAGAGTCACTTACAGCGTTCTGTGACAGTTTCAGCTTCTGGAGGGCCAGCATTTTTGCCTGACAGGATTTGTGCATGGATGTTTACTTTGAAAATTAAAAAGTACTATAAAAATTCCAGGTGGAATTTGTAGAGCTCTGCCAAGTCTCCCGAGCTCAAACCAGCATGCCCCTCGTTGGCGGCATACACGCGGACATCTGGGCCTGGGCCAGGTATGTCCTGTTCCCCAGCCGCTAAGACTTTTCCAGGGGCTGCTGTGTGTGATCCTTGAAGGGTCATGGATTCCAATTCCATAAGGACTATATCTAAAGCTTTCAAGCGCCAAGATAATTGTATTTATGTTAATTTTTTATTTTTTTTATTTTTTTTATTTTTGGTTTTTTGTTAGCTTTTCTGTGCATTCTGTTGTTGTGTATTAGGGATGTCATCTAAATTTAATAGCATACTGATAACGTCAGCTACGTTGTTAGGTCTTTACTAGTAAATGCTTGAAGGTCTCCTTGATGTTTTATTGTCCGGTATTCTTAAAAAGCGGTTTATGCAGAGATTCATTAAAGCTTCATTAAGAAACTTGAATTTGTCTGAAAATGAGAACAAAGTTATTAGCTTTAAATTTTTTTCATGTTGACTGTATTTGGCAAAGCTGTGTGAAAGGAGTGACTATAGTGAATACCAAAACTTGTCCTAGGTGCATACATTCGGGAGGATTATGTAACTTACTTGACTACATTTAATAATTTTTTTTCTTTATTGACTAAGTGATTAAAAAAAAAAAGCAAACAAATTCGAGGGATGAAACCAAAGGTATAAATCTTTTTTTACATCACAGAGAAGCAAGAACAGAAACCAGCTAAGTGGCAGTTTAAAATGGTAAACATGCCAGTGTCAAATAGAACTTAAGTTCGTAGGCAGCTCTTTTAAAAGGAAATATTAAAAAATTTAATTAGAACTTTATGTGAAATATGTCATCTGGAATCCAGCTGAGTTTATAAAGGACAAAGTTTGACTATAAGATAGATTGATTTTTGTTGTTGTTTTTAAACAGAAACCCAGAATGGATGTTGTGTTTCTAAGCCTCCACCTTGGAGGGGTATACATATCCCTCTTTTGAAATTGCCTTCAGACCAACCTTGTCAGCCATGAAAGAAACTGGACTCGTGACACTATAATAACACCTGAATGTTCTTGCTTAATCAGAAAATGTATTTATTCCTTAGCTTGATGGTTTACCTTTTACCTTTTTTATGTGATTCCAAGTGATTTCAGTATTTCCAGAATTAGGAATTTAATCCTCTCACACATTATAACATGTGTTTTCATCGAGGTTATTTAAAAGAACCCATGTAGATGTTTCTATAGATGTTTAAAACTGTGTTAAGTTTCCCTGGAATAAATGCCTAGCTTCCCAGGGTGACTGGTCTGAAATGGATGGTGCTCAGTGGTTAAGGTGTGATTTGTTTTCTTGAAGCTATCCAGGATCTTTATGTTAACAGCTTATATATTGTTTTTTTCCTCACATAGTATAGAAAAAATAGATAGTATTCATCCCTAAGCCTAATTTTTTCATGTTTATGTGCAAATAAGGTGCCTGTCTTTCCCTTGGACTTGAAGGAAATATGATAAGTAATAAAAAGTAAAGGTAAATTCCTATATGTAATTCCTCATCTCCCAAAGAGTTTAATTTCCCATTTCAATCCTCAGTGTATCAAGGAATTAACTACCTGACAATCTGTGTGGCAGGAACTCTAAGTACACTCAAATTATTTACACCTATAAAATAGTTTAACAAGAGAGTTAAAGCTATAATATAAATTCACATGGTAATTCACACATTTTCTTTTATTCCTTATAACCTAAAAAGAAATGTCGTGCTCATAGTGAAAGTATTTTTTAAAAATTAAACGAAGTTTGGTTGTCACTATTTTCTAAATTTAGTCATGTTTATTATTTACAAAATGCTAAGATTGAAAGAGATCCTAGCCTTGGAATTCATAAAGATCTATGCAGTGGCATGCATAATGGGGTATACCTTTTGTAACCATTCTGTTCCATTCTGTTTTCCTATTAGGTAGAAAATGTTTATCATCACTGAGCACTTAGAGTGGTCTGGTGTTGGTGCAGTCTATGGGTACTAAATTTTAAATATAATATAAAAAGAACTATTCTTAAAGGGAAAGTAAGAAAAAATAGGTGAAACAATCTCTAATTCAGTGTATTAGGAACGAGTGATCCTTTAATTCATAATGTCATTTAACAGAATTGTACAGTGCTTTGGGGCTACCATGGACATATTTGAAAGAGAAAACAGTAAACGAAGCCGGAGGGAAAAGCTAGAACTCGGAAATCCATGGAAAAGGAAAATGAAAGTTCTAAATTCCAATTCCAGCATCTGGTTAAATGTGGTATTTCTGTGCCTAAGTGTTTCTGTATGAGCACTGGGAAGTACATAAGCAGGCTAGCTACAGCGTGTTAATAGGAGGAAGAGCTGCAAAGTCGTGTTCTGGGAAAGGAATCCTTGAGCCCGGTGGAGTGGGAGGTTAACTTCCACGGTCTCTAAGATCCTTCCAGCTCCGCGGGCCCCAGCAGATGTTTATGGAGCTAGGCACTGGGCCTACAGAGACGAAGAAGATAAAAATCCCTGACCTCACGCAGCAGTCTGGTGATGTTCAGTCTGTCACCGGATCTTTGTATCTCTCCCACTCTCCCTCCACCCCTGTGCAATTGGCTTTTTGAAATGTGCACCTGAAGGAGGTTAAACTTTTCCCCAGGAAGGCATGACTGAGACTTCAAAGAGGAAAGTGTGTGGATGAATGGGGAAACAGGAGTTGAGTCTGCTATTTGGGGGGAAAAAAAAAAAGGTGGGGGGGGGAAGGATGGGTGATAATAAGGAGTCTGAGACAGAAGAAGGAAAAGATGGAAGGATGAGCTCCTCAGATGAAGACTGTGTAGTTAGGAATGAGCCAGCAGGAGATTTCAATCACTTATGGAGGAAACTGATATGTACATAATTGTCATTATATATATGATGTGATACAAGACAGGGAGAAAACATGATTTTCACCCTTAATGCATGGTCTGAGGTGTTAGACACCTTTTTTCTAGTCACCTCTGATAGCTCCTTAAGCTCTAGAAGCATAGTCCTCTTTTTAGGTCTCCCATGCTTGAGCCCAAACTTGAGGAATTTTTGCCTGGAATCTTCTTTCCCCAGATACCCACATTAATTCATTTACCACATTCATGCTCTCACTTTATGTAGGTCTCCACTTAAATGTCATCTCAATAAGAGAGACCTTCTCAGACCGCTGTATGTTTCACACAGCGCTCCCCTGCCTTCCATGTTAGACTGATTGTGTCTTACCTGTTCACCGGCTAGACCGTAGGCTCCATGGGGGCAGTGATACCGTCTGCCAGCATCCTGTGCTTCTGTACCCCAGCAAGTAGGAGAGAGTCTGTCTGGCACATAGGAAGACCTCTGCAAATCTATGTTGAATATATGAATAAGCAAAATTGACATAGGTACCAAGAAGGTATGTAGGGTTAGCTCACACTTCTGTCTTTGCGGAGAAGCGATCCTCACTAAGAGGAATTAGAGCGCAGGTTGTCTCCTCCAGATTTTTGGTTTCAAGATGCACTAGTGCTTCTGTATATATAGAAGACATAAAGCAAATGTGTTTTTAATTGTTGTCATTCTTTAAATTTGCTTTATGACTTTGAAATGGACCACTTTTCATAGTTTCTTAGAACAACTCTGGTGCATTTACCATTGAACAAATTGGGGTAACCAAAGCTTGTAAATAAAGTTTGCAGTTTAGCTTTCTTTTATTTGTCTTGTTTAAGATGGTAACCTTTCATAGCAGAGGCTGTCATCTTTGTGTATTTCAATTGTTTACGATTTGGGATGATTCTAGCAGAGAATTTAATATATGCATTTGTGTTGACTTATCTAGAAAGTGAGGCAAGAATTTGATGTGCCCATTTTTCATATAAGTGTGTGTATAATTGCTGAACACTCTGAGAGGTAGCTTATTCTTGCCTGAATTCTAAATTACTTTTCTCTTAGTTACATTTTAGATTTGCCTTCTTCTCTGTATAGTTCTGACCATACAAAAGGTTAGTAAGGTAGGGTATCTCTTCTACTAAGAGTTGTAGGAGAGTTAAGCCTAATTTGGTCAAGACAGTCACAGGAAAGAGAAAATGCAGGCTAAGTAGGTATTAGCTAAAGCAAGAAAATCAGATGAGGTCATTTAAGAATGAACTGCTTTAGTGTTTAGGAAAAAAGAGGGGAGGACCAAGGACAGGGCTCTGGAAGGCATCCAAAGAGAGCAGCCACAAAAGATACTGAATGAATAGCTGGAGAATGAGGAGGCAGCAGGTTTAAATCGGGGCGGAGACAGAGTCGTTTATGCTGTCCAGTCAGCTGGGGTGGAAGAGACAGAACAGAGTATCGTAAAAAAAAAAAAAAAAAAAAAAAAAAAAAAAAAAAGACATCATTGTTGAAGCCAGTCCTTCAAGTATGTAAACATTCTCAGAAGTCAAAGTCAAGAGAAATCAGGAAACCCGAAATGGAACAACGTAACTGGTGATTAGTTTATAATTTTCTTTTCTTTCTTTCTTTCTTTCTTTCTTTTTTCTTTTTTCTTTTTTCTTTTTTTCTTTCCTTTTCTTTCTTTCCCTTTTTCTTTCTTTCTCTCTTTCTTTCTTTCTCTTTACCCTAAATTTGAGAGCTTAGTCAGTCTCTGAAATTTATATTAAAATATTGAAGTGAATAATAAGAAACACACTCCTGAGACCACAGAGAGCCTGAGGCTGGACTAGGAGTAAGAGATAAAGGCTGGAAACCAGGACGAAATTAAGTTTGTGTTCCCTAAGAAGTCAGCACAACAGGAAAAAATCCGGCCATCCCTTAATTTGAACTCTTAGCCCTTCGGTAGTCTCTTAATTATTTTCTTAGGTTCCCCCCTCTCCTTTCTCAATCCATTCTGCACCGTACTGCCAAATTAATCGTCCTAAAATACTGCTTTCAATCTTATTCCCCTAATCAAAAAATGTCTGTGGTTCTGTTGCTCATGGGCTAGTGGTTCTCCATGTTCTTTCCACTGCAACCCGTATGCCAACTGTGGCATATGGCACGGAGCCACGGGAGGACTCCAGAACCCTTGGAGGATTTGGTTTTTGCACGGTTTCATACAACTCTGTGCTCTTCTGTCTTATCCAGGAAAGAAGATATGCATGTAAGTGAATTTATAGGGATAGTCTGTGAACTGGTTCTTTTTACGTTGTTTTGTTTTATTATTATTTTTCCAAATGCCTTTTCAGAATTGGAAAAAAACTGGCAGAATTGCCTTCAGTAGGGGCGCTAGGGTAGCGCACTCGTTAAGCATCTGCCTTTAGCTCAGGGCGTGATCCCGGCGTTCCGGAATCGAGTCCCACATCGGGCTCCTCGGCTGGGAGCCTGCTTCTTCCTCTCCCTCTCCCCTGCTTGTGTTCCCTCTCTCGCTGGCTGTCTGTCACATAAATAAATAAAATCTTTAAAAAAAATTCCCTTCAGTAAAATTATACCAAGAAAACATTAATCAGAAAATTTATTCACATCACCTCTCTTTCCGTCTCTCTTCCTCCCACTCCTGCCTGTCTCCCCCTTACCCTGCACCCGTCTGTGTTGCCATGTCCGCATAAACACACACATATAAGGCGGTCTGGGTTGTGTGCTTGTAAATAAGAATAAGACCATCGTGTACCAATTTCTCTGCAGCTTGCTTTTCTCATCTGGCATTACATCCTGAACAGCCTTCCAGATAACACGGGTGGATCCCGTTCTTTTTAATGGTTGTCGAGTATTCCATTCGGGTTGTTGAAAGATTTTTGCCACTACCAACAAGGTTCCAATAAACATCCTTTTCTATGAATACTTAACATGTAGTAACTTTGTGTCTAAGGATAGAGTCCTCCCAAAGTAGGGCTGCTGAGTCAGTGGTATGTGTATTTACATCTTTAATGCCTACTTCCAAATTACTTTTCACAGGGATTACAGCAAACTGCAGTCTAATCTGGCAGTGTTTATATTTTTCTTTACAATGAAAATATAAAAATGATTATTGCTAACATTTTTGCCATGAATCCTAAAATTGATCACAGCATACCAGTGTGCCGTGTGCTGGAACTGAGGATTGTTGTGGTCCGGAATTCAAGCTCCTCCTCTCTGCTTTTAACATTGTGGAGCCTTCTTTTTTTTAAGACATTCTTTTTTTTTAAAGATTTTATTTATTTATTTATTCGACAGAGATAGAGACAGCCAGCGAGAGAGGGAACACAAGCAGGGGGAGTGGGAGAGGAAGAAGCAGGCTCCCAGCGGAGGAGCCTGATGTGGGGCTCGATCCCATAACGCCAGGATCACGCCCTGAGCCGAAGGCAGATGCTTAACGGCTGTGCCACCCAGGCGCCCCCATTGTGGAGCCTTCTAAACCACCTTCATGCCCACTTACTTTCTGCAGTCTCCTTTATGTAGCCCTGCACATCCCTCTGGCTCCCGCTGTCCCCCTGATGGTGCATCTGGCGGCAGCTGCCCGGCGCGTGGTGCTTCATCCCGAACTCCGTGATGAGCCCATAGTAGATACCCAATGAGTACTGGTTGAAGTAATAGTGGTTTCTTTATGTATTTCTCCCCCCGCTTCCTTACATATTTCTGATTTATCTCTTCTGCTAGATCCATTCCTAAGGACAAGGACTGTTGTCACTACAGCCCCTCGCACTTAAGATAGGCTGGCTATTTGGGGTGCCTGGGTGGCACAGCGGTTAAGCGTCTACCTTCAGCTCAGGGCGTGATCCCGGCGTTATGGGATCGAGCCCCACATCAGGCTCCTCCGCTATGAGCCTGCTTCTTCCTCTCCCACTCCCCCTGCTTGTGTTCCCTCTCTCGCTGGCTGTCTCTATCTCTGTCAAATAAATAAATAAAATCTTTAAAAAAAAAAAAAAAGATAGGCTGGCTATTTGAACAAATAATCCTATAGAAGTGGAGGCAAATAGCATGGCCTGGCCTTTAATCATGTATTTTACCCGTTTTAGGGCAGTTTGGGACTGTAAGAATTCAGTAACAATAATAAGAACAGCGCTTGTGTTAAGCCGTTAAATTATGTGAGGCGCAATTCACGTTACAAAGGAGGGAGCAGGGAGCGAGGCCATGTTGTCTGTCCTTGTGGAGCTTATTATGGTCTTTGGATGTTACATTTAAAAGATCTGTAGGAAGCATTAAAACAGTGATAACCAATTTCAGCCTCTTTCCAGCAGAGGCTTTGGCGTATCTATCCATTCATTCAGTGCCTACCCAGCCAGGCCCTTCACAGAAAGCCCAGGGGCAGCCAGACCTTTGCTGAGAGGTGGCTAACAGACCAGGGTGACAGCTCATGGATAGTAGACTTGTTTCCCAAACTAGCTTCACCATTTCTGTATCTGAGTATAGAAGCGAAGGAGTAGGTAGAGTGGCTAATGTTAGCACATTACCACAAGGAGAAGGTGCCAATCCCCTATCCAAAGCACACACCACAAGCAGGTGCTCCGGTCGCTGTCACAGAATCCTAAGATTCCAACTGGGGCCAGTCTTGATATCCAGTCCTCATTTTTCACACGAGGCAACAAGGGCCTCGTACAATTAGGACAGTACTGTGGGTCGGAATTAGGACTGCAGTCACACTCTCTGGGTATGAATCTACTTAACAGTTCGCTGACCTTGAACCAGTTCATAACCCTATGAGCCCTCCTTTCCCTCACCTTTAAAGTGAGCACAGTGAGGTAGTGCACACAGAACGCCTAGCACAGTGTCTGGCACTTAGCGAGCCCTCACAGCGTGTCACTGGGACTCTTGGTGAGGTGGCCGAGGTGAGCCCGCTCCTTAATGCCAAAGGTTCATGCTTGACAGCTCTGTCCCGCGTGCCGTACCACCCTATTCTTAAGCTGGTTTTCATACATTGATAGTTTGTAAACTGGCTTCATTACGATTTTAACTTTGAGACTAAGTAATTATAGTTATGTCATGGAGACGTGAACCTCTGGGACCTTTATCAGATTTTTTTTTTTTTGACCATAGAAGAGGAACTGAAAAATGCATATGTGATGGATGTTTAGTTAAAAGGAGTGCTGAGTGCTTCCTGTCTGGCTCTCTCCCACTCCTGCCTGCCCCCTCCTCACCGGTATTCCTCTAGAGCCGCTCGTCTACCACTTGAGCCTCCTAGGAACTTGATGAAGGTAAATTAGAATTACTGTCTGAGGAAGGGTGATCTTCTTGTTTCTTGACAAATTCTTGGGGTATTATAAATACGTTCATTGCTTATTTGATATTTTTATATATCTTTGGCTTTTTGTTAAAGAAAGTATTAACTCTCCGAGAGTCATAATACAATGCAAAGTTTCTACCTCTTCAGAGAAGGACTTAAAAGTTAGTTTTTTATTAATTAAATCCCACAATGAAAAAAGACTTCACTTTCTGGATGTCCATTTTCAAACACACAGTTGTTCGTGTCCATATCTAAAGTTATTACCTATACTGAAGCACCGTGCAAGTTCTTGAATTGATTGTGTTACATGTTTCAACCTTATTTTGCAAATTTAAGTCACATAATGAAGCACTCATTGAACATCTCGTATTTTTATATCAAGAGTTTCCATGTTGAGGCCCATCTTTTAGAAATAATTTTATGTTTAACTTTCTCTACTCAAAAAGGATTTGTTTGAGAATTGTGTCAGGTAGTATTTGCTCTGTAACAAACCACCCCGAAATTCAGGAGCTTTAAATAAGAACCATTTATTATTCCTCATGAGGCTACGGTTCAGCCAGGCAGTTCTCCTGAACTGAGGTCAGCTGGGCTCAGTGCGTCTGTGGCAGCTGGCGGGTCGACCGTGGCAGTAGTCACGTCTCCGCGGGGCTTGCTCCCGGCGTGGCAGCAGGGATGCAGAAGGACCAGCAGGGAGCCCGGCAAGCTTAGACGTGGGCTTGGAGCAACTCTGCCTTCCAGCACGTTGTCTTGGTCAAACCAAGTTGCAAGACCAGTCTGTATTCAGGAGCTAGAGTTGCTGCCGAGTTAAAGTACGCAGGCTTGACTGTTGGGAGGGGTGGGAGGAGTTGGGGTTTTTTGCCATCTGTCACAGTAGTTATAGGAATTAGGTGCATTTGAAATTTCTGATGTTTCAGATGGTGACACTCTAATTGCTTATGCCCAGGGTGGAAAAACAGAGTCATTGTGACCAAAAGGATAAAAGCGCGGAATTTAGAGACTAACTGGGTTCACATTCCAGCTCTAGCACTTACTTCTGAAATCCTGCACGAGCCACCTCACCTCCCTGCTAGGCATTCAGTAATGGTTGATCACCTGAACTTCAGATTCTTCATGTGTGACTCATTTAAAAGAAAGGGCTAGGTGTCTACTAAGTACTTGAATAATAGTTTCTGTTCATGTAAAATAAAATTGCTTTTATTCTATTTCCCACACTCCAGTCAAGGTGCAAGACTCAGGCACTTCCTTGGAATAAAAAGAAAGGGAAAGTGTGTTAGGAAAGAGGAGTAATTGACTAATTGTGGCCCTTATAATGAAGTGACTACTCACTGGGGTATTTTCCTGTAAGAAAAGAATGGCTGAGACCCATAGCTAAGATAAAAAGCCACGGGTGTCCTTGGGTAGGATTCACTGTGGTTCATGGGATGAGGGTTGTAACATACGATACAATCCAAATCTAGATTTTATTTTTTAAGAATTCTGGTCCCTCTTAGACATACTAGGTGCCTTAACACTAGACTGGGGACTTGTCACACCTAGAAATCACTTCATTTTCTTCATCCTACTCATAGGAAGTAGAAAGGGTCTCACACTGAACTCACACAAAGAGCCAGATATTTCAGAATCCAGATCACCAGAAGTGTTAACTGGAGTTTTGGTTGCGTCTCTCAGGAGAGGTCCCAGACTGGAAACAGACTGTACCAGCTGTGGCGTTAGCTGATCACGTGAACGCAAGCCGGTCAGATGCTGTTTGCACCGTGGCTGCCTTTCGTGTGTCTAATTACGCTTTACGCTAAGAAAGGTTGGGTATGCTTTTTTGATTCCTGATAGATAAAATATTTTAGTGTGGACAGTAAAAGTCCTTGGCTTAGAAGCCCTTAGTTATTTGTTTGTTTTTAAGACTAAACTATTGGTCTTTATGGATTTTAGTCTCTGCTTTTTCTTTGCCTCAACATTTCCCTGTTTCATTCCTTACAAAGACCGCTTTGGTTTTTTTTTATTATTTTTTTTTAATTTTTTTATTTATTTATTTTTTATAATGATTTTTTATTATATTATGTTAGTCACCATACAGTACATCCCCAGTTTCCAATGTAAGGCTCGATGATTCATTAGTTGCGTATAACACCCAGTGGTCCATGCAATACGTGCCCTCCTTACTACCCATCACCGGCCTATCCCATTCCCCCACCCCCCTCTCTGAAGCCCTCAGTTTGTTTCTCATAGTCCATAGTCTCTCATGTTTCATTCCCCCTTCTGATTACCCCCCCTTTCTTTATCCCTTTCTTCCCCTACCGATCATCCTAGTTCTTATGTTCCATAGATGAGAGAAATCATATGATATTTGTCTTTCTCTGCTTGACTTATTTCACTTAGCATTATCTCCTCCAGTGCCGTCCATGTTGCAGCAAATGTTGAGAATTCGTTCTTTCTGATAGCTGAGTAATATTCCATCGTATATATGGACCACAACTTCTTAATCCAGTCATCTGTTGAAGGGCATCTCGGCTCCTTCCACGATTTAGCTATTGTGGACATTGCTGCTATGAACATTGGGGTGAATATGGCCCTTGTCTTCACTACGTCTGTATCTTTGGGGTAAACACCCAGTAGTGCAATGGCTGGGTCATAGGGTAGCTCCATTTTTAACTTTTTAAGGGACCTCCACACTGTTTTCCAGAGTGGCTGTACCAACTTGCATTCCCACCAACAATGTAGGAGGGATCCCCTTTCTCCACATCCTCTCCAGCAATTGTTGTTTCTTGCCTTGTCTATTTTTGCCATTCTAACTGGCGTAAGGTGGTATCTCAGTGTGGTTTTGATTTGAATTTCCCTGATGGCTAATGATTTTGAACATTTTTTCATGTGTCTGTTAGCCATTTGTATGTCTTTATTGGAAAAGTGTCTGTTCATATCTTCTGCCCATTTTTTGATTTGTTTGTTTCTCGTGTATTGAGTTTGAGAAGTTCTTTGTAGATCTTGGATACCAGTCCTTTATCTGTAGTGTCATTTGCAAATATCTTCTCCCATTCCGTGTGCTGCCTCTTAGTTTTTCTGACTGTTTCCTTGGCTGTGCAGAAACTTTTAATCTTGATGAAGTCCCATAAATTCATTTTATCTTTTGTTTCTCTTGCCTTTGGAGATGTGTCATGGAAAAGGTTGCTTTGGCCGATGTCGTAGAGGTTGCTGCCTATGTTCTCCTCTAGAATTTTGATGGATTCCTGTCTCACATCGAGGTTACAAAGAGCACTTTGAATCGTAAGCAGAGGTGAACTTCATCTTCTCCAAACATAGTTGAAATACAGGAATATTTTCCCAGAATGTGCAGTGCTGATTTCATGTTCGTACATGTTGGCAAGAACCAACAGAAATAGACGATGCTGAGGGAAGAACTTGAGTTGAGAAGGATAGTTAATTGGAAAGAAGAAAAATTTGACCCGCCAGTCAAGTTCAGCGCTCAGGAGCAGGGGTCAAAAAATGCTGGCCGGGGAGAGTGTCTCTCCCCAGTATCACCTGCTGATTTGGTGGGTCAGGAAATGTATTACTGACGACCTTCCACCTCTTGAGTGTGGCACTCTGGGTGGCTCTCGGCAGGAAGAAGAACCCCTAAGTTCTTCCTGATCGCGGAGGAGCTTGCATCTGGCGACATGGTGCCGGGTCCGTGAAGTAAGTACGCAGCCAGCTGTGACAGGTGCTGAAGCATGCTGAGGTCAGAGAATGGTCAAGCAAGTGTGGGAGAAGGGACAGCCTAACACATCCTCAGGTGGCTCTGCCTCATGCACATTCATGTTTCCTGTGGGTCGAGTCTCGTCCCCTTGCACAGCTGTTCCCTAGATAAGGCCCTGAAGCCAGCCTGAGGCAAGTGGCGGAATCCGCCCTACTGAGTCACGGCCTTTCGGGGAGGCACCCCCTTCCTTCCCCTCCAGGACAAGGGATACGCCCCCCCAACCCCCAAACCTGCTTTGTTTTAGTGGCTTCTTAAAAAGAAGCAAATGAATTTTAGCTGCATCAGTGGGAAGTCACAGTTGAATACTGAGGACTGTTTTTGTGTTAACATGTGACACAACTTTAAGGGAGGAGTGAAATAATGGTGGAATTTCAAACATTTTCCTTTTTTTTTTTTTTTTTAAGATTTTATTTATTTATTAGAGAGAGAGAGCATGAGCGGGGAAGGGTCAGAGGGAGAACCAGACTCCCTGCTGATCAGGGAGCCAGATGCGGGACTCAATCCTGGGACTCAATCCTGGGACTCCAGGATCATGACCTGAGCCACAGGCAGTTGCTTAACCAACTGACGGCCCAGGTGCCCCCATTTTCGTTTTTTTGTTTGTTTGTTTGTTTTTGTTTTTTAAGTAAAAAGCTGGTGAGGTAATTTGAGGCCAAAGAGCCTTCCCAGTGAACCCGAGTCACATACAGGTGAAGCCCCCCCCTTTCCCATGGAGCAGGCTGGGCCTCGTTGCTCTTGTTTATCCCCGGTGATTCTTCGCCTCCAGTCTCCCACCGCTCCGCTTCTAAACCCCTGCCGTCCTCCCGTCTGAGAGCGTGAGTCCATGACACTGGTGTGGAGAGCCAATAGGAGCAAGCTCTGGCTGGGATACTAGAAGAAAACGACTGATTGCTTTACAGTGCGGCTTGGGGGGAGCCCAGGCATCCGGATGTTTTCAGACACTCTGCAAAACTGGGAGATTGGAGCCACCGATCGAAGAAGGACGCGAAGATGCCAGTAAACTCCCTTGGCAAGGAGGGGATCATGGGACTTGGACCCCCGCTAACCTGAGGGGAAACCTACCACAGCCCGATAGTCCGCCTCCCCCATGACACGAGGGTAAAGCCAGAAGCCACGGGGCGCGTGGGCTCGGGCTGCTCATGCCCACCGCATCTGGACATTTCTCCGGCCATATCGCGGGGGAGCCCGGCCGCAGCCGCAGAGGCAGCTGTAGATGGATGAGGTGCCAGGGAGAGAATCCTGGGCCCGGAGGAAGGAGGCTCCCCCCACCCCCGCCCGGGCCATGGCTCTGCGGGGACCCTCACGTCGGTTTGTGAGAACTTGCCTGAGGTCCCTGGCCGCTACCGCAGTCCCTCTTGCGGGACATGAGCCGGCCAGGGCTCTAACCCTCCTCCTTCCTTCATATTTCACTCTGGTTTCTCCTGTGGCCCTCGGGTGTCAAATACGAGAACCTTTTCAGCTTCCTGTCATTATCCGCATTTACTCTGGCTTTGTTTTCTCCCCACACCTTTCAAATGGGTAATGATTTTTCCTGTTTTGCCATAGAAAAATTCTAATTGGCACAGACCTCATTTCAGGGAGCCTCCCATGAACGGCAAGTAACAGCGAGGGTTTATGAAAATAGAGTAGAGCTCTGTGCCTACTTTAAGAGGGAAGAAATAGCAAAAAGTTGCAAAACATCAAGCTGTGCCCTGTGTTTCACATTCTCCCAAATACTCATCCAGAGACGATTAAGAAATTAACAGGATTATTTTGAAATAAGGACTTTTTTCTTCTTTTTTAAAAGCACTTTACAATTGCCTCTTTCATTAATCAATTCCGCACCTAGTGCAAACTGATAACGGCAGTCTGTTCTCAGAGACTAGATTCCTGTCAGAAATTGCCAGGTGTCAGTATGTTGTTAGGATGGGTGCTAATCTTTTGATTACTTTTGATATTTTTTTTATCGTCTCCAGAAGTTGACAATCAAGTTGTAAATAAAAGTGCCCAATTTTTAATTCTTTAAAATGTTTAAAAATTTTGAGTAATGTCATTTGTAAAATATGTATGTGTGTGTTTGTATATAAACTAAGTATCCTGTTTCCTGTCAAATCTACTTCATTCTTTTAATACCTAAATGGACATGCTATAGTATGTCTAACTAGACCTCCATTGAAGGGCATTTAGAATAACATTTTTTTTGCTATTACAAACACTATTGTAGTGTACATGTGTGTACGTGTGTGCACACGTATATTTTCCCGCCTCTTTGAGGTATTCCTTTAGGTTGAAGTCTTAAAAAGGTGAAGTTTGAAATTGCCTTAAGTGACATCAGAAGCCTTAACTAGCTTTCTTACGTATTTCTTCTAAAATAACATGTCATCCATATGACTCGCTTTCACTAGTTTGTTTTGCGTAAAATTCCTTAAGTCTTCAAGGTAAACATAGGTGGGATGAGCCGGCTTTCTTACCTGGAAGACGGAGGGCCTGGGAAGGCTGCTGAGAAGGGGCGCAAACAGAGCTGCTGACGTGCTGACGTCGGCCTGCAGTCTGGCCAGGCGCTGTGCTGAATCTAGCGACGACCTGCACGCCAGCAGCTCGTGGCTGAGGTTGGTGGTGTTCCTCGCTCCGCGCTAACCATCGCAGCTGTGAGATGGCACTTCGAAAAATGGGCAGACTGCAAAGGCCCAAGGGCCTTGGGAGAATAAGCAGAATGTCGATAGGCAGTAAAATGTGACTCGACGATTCAAGTCTCAGGCCCTTTAAATGCAGCTCCCTTCTTCTTTTTCTTTGTGATTCACCTTCAGTGTTTCATCTTTTGGTTTCACTTATGCTTTGTACAAGAGTCCCCGGGCTGGTATGAGGCGCAGGCCAATTATCAACAATTTAGAATATGGGAAGCCAAACAATATAAAGACTGAACAGGGAACATCCTCTAAAGGCAGTAGCATGTTTTGTATGTTAATAGAGTGGCAGAAGGAGACCGTTGCGGGAGCTGAAAGTAGAGAAACTGAATTTATGAACTCTCTTGAAAACATGTTTTCTTGTTTTACTGCAGGCACTGTATTTTTTTGTGAATTATTTCATACCTGTAGAAAATATCTATAGCTCACATGCTTGATTTACAGAATAACAGCAAGCAGTTCTTTGTACTCCCCACCCAAAGTAAGGAAGAGGTGGTGGTAGCGTTCCCTTAGCAGCTCACTGTGGGCCCCAGCTCCGCCCTCCCCACCTGTGGGGACTATAATGCTAAATTTTGTGTTTATCTTTCCTTTGTTTTGTTTTATGACTTTAAGTAATGCATCACTTAGTTTTAAATGTTTTGTAACTTCATGTAATGGTTTGTGTTGAATGTAGTCTTTCACAACCTGTTTTTTTCTCTTTTTTAACTCCACGTTGTAAGATTCACCCGTGGATGCTGAAGTGTATTCATGCAGATACATGGTACGCCTCTGACTGGATAGAGAGGGCCACACATTTATCGCTTCTCCTGCTGATGGACATTTGGGTTGTTTCCAGGGTTTCTGGCTATTTTGAACAGTGCTGCCAGAACACGTCCCCTGGTACGTACTGTAGGAGTGTTCTCCTAGGGATTCTATCTAGAAGTGGAATAACTAGGTCATAAGGTATACGCAGCTACAGTTTCTAGATAACGCGAACTTGTTTCCAAGCAGTGTTCTGCGCGTTCTTTTGCCCCACATCCTCACCAGCACGTGGCAGTGCTGCTCTTACTTTTGTGCCAGTGTGGTGGGTGTGAAGTATTTACATTTTGGTTTTTCATAGTACCGTCTAAGTAGATTTTTAAAAAAATACTTACAAATCAAAGCAGGTTTTTTTGTTGTTGTTGTTTTATTTTAATGCAGAACTTGAGATTAGGACTTGGAATAAACATTGGTTACAGAAGTGCCTAAAAGAAAAACCTTTCTTGGAATTCCGGAGCTACTCTGCCTCCTCAGATAAAACTAGTGTGTTGACTAACGCGCGTGTGGTTTGGAAGTGAGGCCAGTGATGGTGCTTGCTTGTGGAACACAGTGGTAGGCAGCTGCTTCTGAGTGATTGTACGATGGATGCCTGTGGGGCAGTCTTAGTCTCCCCAACTTGTGTATGCCAGTAGTTGTGCCGGAGTTTACAGACTCACGTTAGATGAGCACGATGCTGACCAGCTGTGAGAGAACATGAGGAAGCTGTGCGAGAAACTGTGAGATTGCCTCCTAAGCGCTAAGCGAAGGCTGAGGAAGAGAGGTGGGAGCGCTGTTGGAGATGGATCAGTTCACCACTTCAGGGGTAGGGAAGCAATTATGGGAAAGGACAACAAAATGGGGTTGGTATTTCACCTTAGTAACAGTGTCACAGGTAATAGTAAGTCAGAGTCACCTAGAGCTCTTAACATTGACAGAACATTCCCATTTGTGATCTCATTTAATGATAACGCTAAGGGAAGTGTATCATTTACCGCTGCTTTAAGGATAAAGAGACGAAAGGTAAGAGAGGTGAAGCCGGTTGACCAAAGACACCCATCTGGTAAGTGACACAGGTGGAGTGTGTCCTCGGGGCTCCTTGCCGAGCCCACAGCTCTATTGCTTCATACTTTCCTGCCTCCTAAACACAGCTGTGGTGTCTGCCATGATTCATGTCCGTCAACAAGCACTGATCCTTTGCCCTCGGAGCGCTCGTGGGTCTTGCTGAGGACTAAAAGAGAAAACCAGATTTCTGCCCGGGAGCTTAGAGTCCTACAGAACAATGAAAAAGACTGATATGAAATAAGACAAGATCAAAGTGGTTTCTAATGGAATGCTAGGCCAGTGTAGTAAAAATCTGCTTTTGTTGTCAATAGAAAGCAAGGGCATTTCTCATAATGGAATAAAAATACAGGTATTGAAATTACAAGTAATGTTCAAAATTCTAATTGAGTTTTCTTTTAAAAAAAAAAAACCACTTACTTTTCATTCTGGCATTTAAGGTTATTACTAACTTGTCTGGTTAACTTCAGGTAGCCACCTAGTGTCATGGAGGATGTCCACATTATGAAAAAAAAAAAAAAAACCAAATGTTTTATTTTTAAAGATTGACAAAATCTGGAGTTTCCCCCTTTTTTGGCCTTTGGTCAATTAAAGACTCATTTAGTTATCAGAACAGAACTTGTAGAAAAATTTAGTATCTTATATTTCTCTGTTCTTGTTAATAGCCTTCCATGCCTTGCACTTGACTTTTCATTTGGCTGTGGTCTAAAGAGTCTGTGGACAAACTTGAATAGCTTTCGTCGGAATCGTTACTGCTCTAGCGTCACGTTGCCTTCACCATCGATACATAAGCTTCCAAATTTATACAAATTTGCTTTTGTATAGACCAAATTTTACTTTCTCTAAACTTCAGGTTTTCTCTTCTTCAATTACTCTCTTATTGAATTCTTGAGAGTCAGGAAGAACTTCCAAGCGGGAATTTTTGAGCTTCTGCATCTGTCATGGAACTGTTCACATAATTAGGTGTTTGAGTAGGGGCGGGCCCAGTAATAGCCTAAAGCCAGACCAGTATAACCTCAGTGAAATGCCAGTCATTGCTAAAGCCTGGGAGGACTAGTGTGTTGTAACACACAGATCTGTGGCCAATGTTCTTAATATATTGGCTTCATGTCTCAAGACTCCCTTCCGTAAATATACAGCTGAAGAAATTCAAGACAACATTCTGCCCCCGAAGAGAGATTTTCAAAAGTAATTTATCCCCTCATTTTAAGTAAAGTTGGCTAAATAATGATGGCATATTTATAAGTAATGGATTTTGAGAAGATGATAAGGCACATTTTTCCTCAGAGTTAACATTTTCAGGTCTTTAAAAAGCAAAAATTCAGTAGGCTCCCTCTGCCTGCTGGCTGTGCAAGGGGGGTACCATCTTATCTTCGGCACCTGGCTGCCAGCCCAAGATGACATCAAGTCACCTAAAAAGAGTAAGCTTAATAAGTTGACAGCATTCTCAACATGTTTGAGAACTATTTGGGAATCTTGTTTTTTGAGAGATAACAGAAACCATCTTTTTCGGGGTTGGAGGAGGATTCAGGGGACGACTGTTAGGAAGATCCATGGAGCTGCTTTAGAACTGGAATCCACTAAAGAGCTGGGTTCCATCTCTGTGTTCTCTTCCATGAATTTTTGATTTTGTTCATTTAAAAAAAAAAACACCCTACATTGAAAAGCATTCTTTATTAGGTAAATACAAATTGTATTACAAATTATTGTTTGATCCTCTAATCTGGTGAAATACTTAGAGCAAATATAAAATTATTCCTATATTTTGGAATGAGGGAACAAGTCCAGAGAGATTCAGTGACTTGGATGTTAATTCAGTAGTGACAGGATTTGAAACTAGGTCATGACTTCAGATTCTGTGCCTTTTCCCCAGTATGCTTAGGTGCTCTCTGCTTTACAAAATTAGACACACGAATGTTTACTTCTCCTGCTTTTCAGAAGTGCAATTTTTTGTAAATTAACACATTTCTGCCCATGTTCATGGTTATCAGACACCTTCATCGGTGAGGAGCTCCCTTTGAAAGGTTTTTGTGAACACCTTTTATCTCATCTTTCAAAGAAGAATAAAAGAACTCGTGCTTGGTCAGGTTCCGGTTCCAGGGAAAAGACAAGAAAAGACGCACAGGTGTCAGCGTGCTCCTAGCTTTCTTACCGTTGCCCACGTGCTCGTGTGGCGCGTCCACAGCCAGCGGCACACGTGGCCTTACGTGTCCAAGCCACTTTTTGAAGTCCTGGATCCCAGTTTCAAAAGCTATAATCTCATCTTCTCCAGTGACTGTGACTGGATGTAAATGTACAACTGGAAGGAGATTTCTACAGAAGAAACACCCTTAAAACAGGTTCTAAACACACTGTGATGATGTTTGGATCCCCGAAATCCTCATATCCAACATGGTGGAAATCTTTTCATAAAAGAAATTTGTTTGAATTGCAAGATCTTAAAATTAGCAAGATTTAAGGTATATGCTAAACTTGAGGCTGATTCTTGAACACTCCATCATCATCCTATTTCATATTGTCAAAATGAGGAATTGCAGCTCTAAGAAGTTTGGAGTACTTATGGTTTTACACGATTGGTTATTTTTTTCCCATTTAATAGATAAACTTCACCTTAGAACAGAGTTTTTCAACCTCAGCACTATTGACATTCTGAACTGAGTAATTCTGGGATGTTCTGTTCATTGTGGGATATTTAGCAACATCCTTGGCAATCATTAATCTTTGTCTCTATGGATTTGGCTATTCTGGACATCTCATATAAATGGTATACAATTTGTGGTCTTTGTGTCTGACTTCTTTCAGTTAACATGTTCTCAAGCTTCATCTGTGTTGTTGCATTTAATAGTACCTCATTCCTTCTTATGACTCACTGATATTCCATTATATGAATATACCACATTTTTTAATCCAGTCATCAGCTGATGGACGTTTAGATTGTTTCCACTTCCTGGCTATTATGAATAATGCTGTTACGAACATTCGTGTACCATTGTTTAGGCGGATATACCTAGGAGGGAAACTACTGGGTCATATGGTAAACCCCACGTTTAACCTTTTAAGAAACTGCCAAACTGTATTACATAGTGCTTGTACCATTTTCCAGTCCCACCAGCAATGTGTGAGAATTTCAGTTTCTCCGTGTCCTTGCCAATACCTGCTGTTGTCTGTCTTTTTTATAAAAGACATCAAGTGAGTGTAGGTATCTCATGGTTTTGATTTGCATTTCCCAAACGACTAATAATACTGAGAATCTTTTGGTGTGCTTCTTGGCCATTGGTATATCTTTGGAGAAATGTCTTTTCAGATCCTTTGCTCATTTTTTAATGGGGCTTTTTTTCCCCATTATTGTTTATAAGAGGTTTTTTTAGATTCTGGATAATAGACCCTTACCAGATAAGATTTACAGATGCTTTGTCCAATTCTCTTGTCTTCTCACTTTCTTGATAGTGTCATTTGACTCACAAAGGTTTTTAATTTTAATGAAGTCCAGTTTATCTTTTTCTTCTTTGATTGCTTATGGTTTTGGTGTCATATCTTTAAAAAAAAAAAAAAAAAGCTGCCTAATCCATTGTCACAGATTTTCACCTATTTTTCTAAGAAATTATTTTTAAGATCTATTTATTTTAGAGAGCGAGAAAGCATGTGCACGCAGGTGGGGGGAGTGGCAGAGAGAGAGAGAGATAAGCAGACTCCGCAGTGAGTGCAGAACCTGACACAGGGCTCCATCCCAGGACCCTGAGATCACAGTCTGAGCCGAAGTCAAGAGTCAGACACTTAACTAAGCACCCAGGCGCCCTGTGTGTCGACGAATTTTTAACTTTTAGTTCTTAAATTTAAGTTTTTGATCCATTTTGAGTTAATTTTTGTATGTAGTGAGAAGCAAGGGTCAAACTTTATTCTTTTGCTTATGTATAGCTCATTGTCTCAGCCCCATTTGTTGAAAAGACTGTTCTGTCTCCATTGAATGATTTCAGTGCCTTCATTGAAATGAATTAACCATAATATATGAGTTTGTTTCTGGACTCCCAGTTCTGTTCCATTGGTATGTATGTCTGATCTTAGGCCAGTACCACGCTGTTTTGATGTCTGTATTTTTGTACTGTATTTTGAAGTTGGGAAATGTCAGTCCTCCAACTTTGTTCTTTTTTCAAAATTATTTCAGCTATTCCGTGTTTCTTGAAGATCCATGTGAATGCTAGGGTCAACTCATCTGTTTCTGGAAAATGGCAGTTGGAATTTTGATAGGGATTGGATTGAGTCTTTAGATCATTGTGGGGAGTACTGCAGTCTTAACAACATTAAGTCTTCCAGTCTGTGAACGCAGCAGTTCTTTAAATGTGTACATCTTTAATTTCATTCAACGGTGTTTTTGTAGTTTTCAATATACAAGTTTTATACTTCTTTGGGGAAATTTATTTCTAAATAAACATTTTAATAAATTTTATTTTGTTATTTTTGAAGCTATTAAGAATTTGTTTTCTTAATTTCATTTTCAGTTTGTTCAGTGCTACTGCACAGTAATGCAACTGATTTTTTTTGCAACTGGTTTTTGTGTTTCTTTTCTATCCTTCAATTGCTGAACTCATTTATTAACCCGAATAAGGTTTTTTTAGTAGATGCCTTAGGATTTTCCATGTATAAGATCTTCTCATCTGCAAATAGAGAGTTTTACTTTTTTCTTTTCAATCTGGATTTTTTTTTTTTAACTACTGTTTCCTGTCTAATTTCCCTTGCTAGAACCTCCAGTGTAATGCTGAAGAGCAGTGATGAGAGTGAGCATACTTCTATTGCTCCTGATCTTAGGAGGAAAACTTTCAGTTTAAGTATGTTGTTAGCTGTAGGTTTTTCATAGATGTCCTTTATCAGATTGAAAAAGTTCCCTTTTCCTTTTTATTAGTGCTTTTATCATGAAAAGATGTTGGATTTTTTCAAATGCATTTTCTCCATCTTTTGACGCGATCATGTCATTTTTGTCTTTTAGTCTGTTGATACAGTTTATTACATTAATTGATTTTCCTACCTCGAACAAACCTTGTATTCTTGGGATTAGTCTCTCTTGTTCATGGTTTATAATCATTTGTGTATGCTTCTGACATTCTGTTTGCCAGTATTTTGTTGAGGATTTTTGCATTATCTTCCTAAGGGATATTGGTCAGTGGTTTTATTGTTACACCTTTGTCTGGCTTTGATATCAGAATAAAACTGGCCTCAGACTGAGTTAGAAAGTGTTAAAATTGTTCCCTCCTTTCCTATTTTTTGGAAGAGTTAGTAAAGGATTATTGTAAATTCTTCCTAAATATTTGGTAGAATTCACCAGCTAAGCCATGTGGGCTTTGTTGGAATGTTTTTATTAAATTAATGTCTTTACTTTTTATAGGTCTCTTAAATTTTTTAACATTTTTGAGACCATTTTGGTAGTTTTTTTTTCTTCTAGAAATGTGTCCATTTCATCAGTGTTATCTAATTAGTTGGTACATATTTGTTGATTGTTTTTCTTTGTAATCCTTTTTTTTATTCCTACAGGGTCAGTAGTAATGTTCACTCTTTCATTTCTGATTCTGGTGATTTAAGTCCCCTTTCTGTTTTTTTTGTCAATCTAACTAGGATTGTGTTGATTTCTACTGAAGCAACTTTGGATTTTCTTGATCTTCTCTATTGTTTTTCTATTATCTATTTCATTTATTTCCACTCTAGTCTTTATTATTTCCTTCCTTATTCTTGTTTTAGATTTGGCTTGCTCTTCTGGTTTTTTAAGGTGGAAGGTAAAGTTATTGATTTGAGTTCTTTTTCTCCTTAGAAGGTAGACATCTACAGCTATAAATTTCCCTCTTAGCCCTGCTTCTACTGCCTCCCATATGGTATGTGGTAATTTTGTTTTCATTTGTCTTATGGCATTTGCTAATTTCCCTGTAATTTTTTTCTTTAATCCATTGATTAACTAGGAGTGTTAATTTCAACGTGTTTGTAAATTTTCCAAATCTTGTTACTAATTTCTAACTTCATTCCATTGTGTCAGAGAACATACTTTGTATGATTTTAGCCTTTAAAATTTTTTGTTTGTTTTATGGCCTAGTATATTGTCTGTCCTAGACAGTGTGCCATGTGCACTTGAGAAGAATGAATGTTCTTATTTTGTTAGGTAGAGTATTTGATAGATGTGTTTAGATTCAGTTGGTATGTGGTGGTGGTGAAATTTTCTATTTCCTTGCTGGTTTTTTATCTAGTTCTGTTATTGAAAATGGAGTATTAAAGTCTCCAACTAATATTATTGGGTTTGTTATTTCTCTCTTTAATTCTCTTAGTTTTTGCTTCATATATTTTGGGGTTTTATTGTTAGGTGCATATATGTTTACATCTGTTATTCACATGTTTATCATTATATGGTGTCCTTTTTGTCTCTGGGAACAATTTTTGTGTTGTCTATTTTATCTGTTATTAGTATAGCTACTCTAACCCTCTTTTGTATACTATTTGCATGGAATATTCTTTTTCCATCATTTTATTTTCAGTCTATGTGTGTCTCGACCTAGGGTAAGTCTCTGTAGATACACGTAGTTGGATTATGTTTTCTTTACTCTGCCAATCTCTGCCTTTTTTTTTTTTTTAGATTTATTTATTTATTTGAGAGAGAGAGAGAGAGCCCGCACGTGTGTGAGCGGGGAGAGGAAAGAAAGAGAGGGAGGGAGAGAATCTCAAGCAGACTTCCTGCTGAGTGCAGAGCCTGACATGGGGCTCAATCCCAAGACCCTGAGATCGTGACCTGAGCTGAAACTGAGAGTTGGACAGTCAACTGACTGAGCCACCCAGGCACCCCAATCTGCCTTTTAATTGGAGAGTTTAATCCATTGATATGTAATTATTGATAAAGAGGACTTGTGTCATTTTGCTATTTGTTTTCTTTATGTTGGGTCTTTTTTGTTGCTAAATTTCTCCATTACTACCTTCTTTTATATTAACTAGATATTGTCTATGTGACAATTATAATTCCATTGTTAATTCTTTTACTATATTTTTTTAATTATTTTTTACTGTTTGCCCTAAAGATTACATTAACAACTTAATCAATAAGGATACTCTAGTTTGGGTTAATACCAACTTAATTTCGGTAGTGTAGAGAAACGTTCTATACATCTCTCTTCCCTCCCTTTTTTGATGTTATTACAGATTTTCTCTTTATACAGTGTGTGCCTAGCCATCTAGATTTATAATTATTGCTTATGCAGTCGTCTTTTGAATCGGGAAGAAAGGAGTTGAAAACAAAAGATACATTTATACTGTGTCGTGTATTTACTTAAGTAGCTACCTTTCCTGGTGTTCTTTATGTCTTCATGTGAAGTTGAGTTACTGTCTAGTATCATTTCGTTTCAGCCTGGAGGACTCCCACTAGCATTTGATGGAGGGTAGGTCTGGTAGTGATGAACTGCCTCAGGTTATTTGTTTTGTTTTGTTTTTTAAGTGGTAGTGCTCACTACTTAATGTGGGGCTTGAACTCACAACGCTGAGATCAAGACCTGAGCTGAGACCAAGAGTCAGCTGCTTAGCCGACTGAGCCACCCCGGCGCCCCCTGCCTCAGTTTTTGTTATCTGGCAGTGCATTAATTTTTCCTTCATCTTTAAGGGATTGCGTTGCCAGATAAAGAAGTCTTGGTTGACATTTAATTCTTTAGGCACTCTGATTGTGTCATTCTTCTGTGTTCTGTTCTGCCCTGGTGTAGTTTCAGATGAGGAGTCTTTTAGGCTTCTTAAGAATCATCTGTCCGTAAGGAGTTGCTTCTCACTTGCTGCTTTCAAGATCCCTCTCTGCATCTCTCAGTAGTTGGATTATAATATCTAGGCTTGGAATTTTTTGAATCTCTTCCATTGGGATTTGTTGGGTTTCTTGGACGTTTTTCATCAAATTGGGCATATTTTTGGCCATTATTTGTTGAAATATTTTTGCTTCCCTACTTCTCTCCTTTCATGGCTACCATTATGCACATGGTGGTATATTTGATGGTGTTCCATAGGTCTCTGACATGCTGTTTGGGTTTTTGTCATTGGTTTTTTTTCTTTCAGTTCTGTAGACTAAATAATCTCAATTTGACCTATCTTCAGGTTTGATGATTCTTCTGCCTGCTCACCTCTCATGATGAACCTCTCAGGTGAATTTTTCATTATATTGTACTTTTCCATCTTCGTGGTTCAGTTTTAGAATATCTCTATTAATCTCAATGACACTGTCTTTTTAACTTTGCTTTAATTATTTAGACATAGTTTACTTTATGTCACCGAACACAAACTACCTGATTTTAAGTCTGTCTAGAAAGTCCAGCATCTGGGCTTCCCCCAGGAGCTTCTGTTCTTTTTTCCTATGCATATGCCATACTTTTTAAATTTTTTGCACATCTTGTATGTTCTTTGTTGAAAAGTGGATACTTGGAATATTAAAATGTAGCAACTCTGGAAATCAGATTTTCTCCCCTCTTTGAAGTGTTTGTTGTTGTGTGTTACAGCATGTTGGGTTTTTGTGTGTGTGTGACTTTTCTGAACTAATTCTGTAAAGTTTGGATTCTTTGTCCATGTGGACCCTGAAGGCTCTGTTCCGTTGGCTTAGTGGTCAGCTAATGATTACACAGAGATTTTATTAAATCGCCGGAAGCCAAAAAATCATCCAGTCTTTGCTCAGGGGCTCCGTGTGCATTAGGGCAGGTCTTTAGCTCTCATCCTGGCATTTGGCAACTCTGCCTATGCCTTTACTTTCAACTTCAATCAGAACTTCAGTGTCAACAGGAGGTGAAAACCTAGTGCCTTCTTAGATCTTTCTAGAGCATATGCACAGCCCTACTCATGCCTATGGCCTTCCAGATTCCCAGGAATATGTGAGACTTTTTCAAACCTCCAGCCATTTTGATTAGTCTGTTTTTTGCCCCCAGCTGTACCATTATCCATCACCTCAGGCTGCAGCAAACTAAGACCTTATCATGAAGGTTTTCAACAAATTACTTCCCCCCCCACCCCAAAAGTGTAATATTTTTAGCGCTAGGTCAGTTCTGAGGCAAAATAAAGGCAATCTTTCTGAGGTGGTCTTCCAGGGATACATAGTTAACTACAGTTGTTTGCGAGTGAATTGCATCCTGCTAGCTCTGGTACCAAGAATGTGGGCTGCTGTTTTCATAGCCACTGCTGAGCCTGGGGAGCAGGGGCCGGGTCTGGGAAAGTTAAAACACTACAAAGTTCATTACTCTTACCAAGAATCAATGTATGGGTGGGGGCGGGGGATGGAATAAACACTCTCTGGGTTGCTGCAAGCCTTTGGTTAATTTTCAGAATTCAAAAAAAGTTGATTCTGACAGTTCTTCCCTTTTTCTTTGCTCTTATGGAGGGATGGAATCTGGAGTTTCTTACTCCACCGTTTTTGCTGACTCTACTGTCTTATATTAAAAGCACTTTTTGTAAAACCCAAATGTTTTCTTTTTAAAGTCTCTCCAATTCTGAATAATGAAAAATACTATGATGGCCCTTTGGTTTGGAAAATGAGTTCATATTGACCAAAATCCAGCACTAGCGCTCTGGCACGCTCTTTACTGTTTGTCTTGACTTCAGAATCCGTTGAATCTTCCATATTGTCTAATTACAGGTGGTCTTGAACTGTCATATGTTCAACTCTGAAACAAATGAGTTTTTTTTGTAGAGAAGTTTTGCTTGTTTGAAAAGTATATACTGATGGCCTGTGCACAAAAGTGCTTTTTATAGGAAATCCAGAAATTTCTTAAAGTAGCTGACAGACATTGCAAGTCACTGTATGGTGGCACTTAGCTGCCAGCCAACATGCAGTAGTGAGCGCTTCCTCATGTGGGTGCTGGCATCCGAGCAACGGATGATTTTATTACAGCGTATTTCAGACAACTCCAAAGAGCCCTTAGGAACTTTCGTGGTAACCTGGGGAGGTGGAGTCAAGCACAGAGAAATCTACCCGGCTCTTAGTACATACCGTATTTCCAGCGATGCTTTTCTATGAAGAAAGAGTTCTAGGGTTTAAAGAACTACTTCAGATGCTATTTCTTATATGGTATTGCATTTTTATGTGGGTTTTTTTTGAGAAATTAATTGAAAATGGAAAAATTGTGGTACCGATCTGGGGATAACAATCTTGGGTTTCTCTATTTAATAAAATTAGGACATCAATAGAAACTGTGAGTATGTGCCAATCCATCAATCTTTGGCTTCACGTATAAGGTCCGTACACTTAGTCAGGTGGAGTATTTGTTCAGGATAAAAGGGGAAAAAAGAGAACATGTGTAAAATACAGAAGTACATCACCAAATATTGAGTCTTTAGAATGAAATACAACTAGGGATTCTGTAATACATTTTAACTCTGCTGGAATAGAACATTCCACTACTGCCCTTGTAAAACATGTCTTCTCACTTACCGCAAATGATTTTTAGGGAATGCCTGTATTTATCACTGAATCAAGACTCTCCATTATCTAGGAAATAATTTATAAAAAAAGTTCTGCTAATTAACCACTCTTTCATTTCCTTTCCTTCTATAATGCTATTAAAATTTAACACTTTTTAGTTATGCTGTAATCCAGAGCAAGGTTTTAATCCAGTGAAGTTAATTCCTGTATTGCTGCTCTGTCTTTGGTCTTCTGTCGTTCAGCAGTGCTTCCTACTTATTTTAATTAAAACTAGCTTAACCTAACAATCAAAAAGGAAATTGCCTAAGTTTAGAAAAACAGCCTTGAATTATTTTCAAACTAATATCCAGTAGACGCTCCGGTGGCTGTGATTCTGCTCAATGCAGAAGCCGTTGTGCAACGTGAGTGTTTTTCCTCCTCTCTATTCTTTCTTCTGTGGGATATTTTCATTCAGTTTAAATTGTATTCAGTATGTTGTAACTTTCGCGTGCTGTGTTTACTTCTTTTTTTTCAGTGGATAGAGCCAAGACAAAACTTTTCCTTACAACAGTAGGTGTCAGTTTATCATGGAGACAGCATAGAACAGAGCGAGGCTGTGTGCTCGCCTGTATCTAACTTGGAAGTCACTCTGCTTACTATTCATCAGTTGCTTTACAGGAGTCCCTTAATGAGAGAACAGAAACCATAGAAACGTCAGTAGGTGGAGCAGTGTCATTAATGTTTCATTAAATGTTATAGGTAAGACAAAGCCTCATACCAGTTTTGGCATCTGTGTGATGAAACATCCGTATTCCTTTTTCTTACATTGATGTCGTTCCTTTTATGTGGCAGTAGAAAACCATAGACTAGGATTAAGTTAATCAGTCTAGAAAGATAAAAGTCTGAGGATATCCCAAATATTTTGTGTTTCTAAATAACTTAACAGTTGTCTAGTAATGTATTCCTATAGTAATGCAGCTGATAAGCTTGAAAATTTCTCTTTTAAATTGCCATCATGAATTTTATACGTCTTTTAAAGCTGACTCAAGTCCTTTCTGAAACATAACAGGCATCATTTATGAATTTTTTTAAAGATTTATTTACTTGAGAGAGAGAGAAAGCTCATGCTTGTATACCTGTGGTGGGGGGGAGGCAGAAGGAAGGGGGAGGAAAACCCTCTGCATGAGCTCTGAGCGTGAGGTGGGGCTCGATCTCATCACCCTGAGATCATGACCTGAGCTGAAACCAAGAGTTGGACGCTTAATCAGCTGTGCCACCCAGGCGCCCCATGAACTTTCTTTCTTTTCTTTTTTTTAAGAAGCTTGATGGTACTGAAAGTTGCAAAGGAAGAACTTACACATCTCTCAAGACTGAATCATATTCAAGATATTAGAAGTAGTTTTACTAAATTTATAGATAGTGGTAGAGATTAGAACTCATGCATTTAGCGTATCTCAAAATTCTGATCAAATACTGTGTGAAAATAGTTTACATGATTATTCTTTAATTGTGTGAAAAATGTGACCCCCCCAACATAGGAGCTTTTCTCTGTGCCCAACTGGGCTTTTAAATTTTTAATTATTAAACAGGGTAGGTTGAAATACATCTTAAATCAAACTGTATGCATTCATTTGTGCTTTTCCTATAAAATCCATAGGACTCAAATCTTCAGTTTTGAAAATCAGAAATAGGTTTGTTTTCTTCAAAAGAAATAACAGCTTGATTTTTTAAAAGTCCAAACTAAGGAAACAATTGGTGTTTTAGTGCTTTCTCCTTGAGCAGTCTTGACTATATGCCATGTGTCCCATTCCTTATTAAAGGCAGTCACTTCAGGATTTCTGAGTGGCAGGAGTCATTGAGAACTTTGGGAAATTAAGAAGGGAAAGCTTTTGTTGAGGATGGTTGAAGAAAATTCTAAGGCAGTAATGGGCAGAATAAACAAAAATCTAGAGGCCCATTCTAGGTACGCAGAACATTCTTGTCAATGAATGAATGAACGTGGCATATTGAGGGACACTGAGAAAACATACTAACAGGAAGACAGTCCCGGCAAGAAACTGGCGAGAGCTAATGTTACAGTCCAGACTTACATGGGCCTTGCTAAAGTTTGGGCTTTATTTTTATGAGAAGATTTGACAGAAGTCTGGAAATGAAGCTTGGGGCTGATAATGGGGATAAAGTGAGGTTTTAGAGCAATGGTTTCCAAACCTTGTTTAAAATACAAAGTTTAGTGTTAAGCCTGACATTTCCAATTTCAGTTTTACTGGTTTCATCAAAACTTTACTAATCTCACTGATTGCTTCCTATACAGATTAATATTGTAAATATGAATTTATAAGCTATGCCTTCTCAGTATAATATTACATTTACCTGTTTTATGTATGGAGGGGGGGTTCTGCATAAGCTTTAATCCTTTAAAAGAAAGGATTTTGCTGCTTAGGCTTGAAAACACCTAGAAGGAATGCATTAGAGCAGACTAAAACTTGAGGCAAAGAGAACTGTTTGGAGACCCTTGTGTTCAGAATTCTTTGCCAACATTTACACAATAGAATTCCTTCCATGAATATTTAATGGTATCAGATATTAGATGGTTGTAAAGGCTGGAGTGTTCAAAGGACGGTATCATATTCATGATCAAGAAGACATTAAGGCTCTTCCTCTTCAGAATTAAAGATTTACTTGTGTGGAATATTTGCTGTTCATGTCGATGTCCCCAAACCTTTGTTTCTTGTTTGTATCCTCTTGGGCCCTTTTCACTGCTGAGCTAACCTGAAAATGATTAAGAAAAACATCTTTGTGGGGAGTTCTTGTATATAGTGAATGTTAAATAATGATGGCTTTGGAAAGTAGCCGCAAAAGTTTTGAAAGGATGTATAAAGAAGAAAGAACAAAACAATAGTTATGTACACATTTTGTTTATTGGGGTGGGGAGTGGAAAGAGCTGATGGTAAAAGAGAATGTCAAGAGGAGAGATGCCTTCCTTCTTTTCCTTGTCGCCCCATGTAGCCAAATCCCAACATACCTGACTGAAAATAAATGTTCTTCATTAGCATGCAATAACCTAAAGATCGAGACATCTTTTAACTGGGATGTTTTCCGATGCAAGAACTGTTCATTTGGCTTGAACACATATTTATTCAAGAAAATATCTGCTCAGGGCACCTGGGTGGCTCGGTGAGTTAAGCATCCCACTCTTGATTTGGGCTCAGGTCATGATCTCGGGGTCCTGAGATCAAGCCCCGTGTTGGGCTGGGCGTGGAGTCTGCTTAAGATTCTCACTCCCTCTCCCTCTATCCCTCCCCACCCACTCGCCTGCATGCTCGCGCGGGCGCTCTCTCTCTCTCCTTAAAAAAAAAAAAAAAAAGAAAACATCTGCTTAAGTTTTTTCTTACCTCAGGTTTTTCGGTTAACTATTAACCAAAATTTCAGAGCTAGTTTTAGTTCTGGAAGCCTAACAACTATATAAGGGATGGTCAGGAATGGGGGAGAGAAAAAAGGATTCTTCAGGAATAGAAGTACCAAATTAAAATAAGACAGTGAAATTACAAAGTTGTGTATTTTTCAGTGAGGGCAACTAATATGTTACCATAGAATTTTCTTTTTTATTGAGTATTAGTAATGCCATTTTGAAGTTATTAATATGAAAACTTAAAAATACTGGGGGAGGTGAAAAAAAGGGGGGGGAGAGCATGGCATTCTCTCCTATGTAGTTCATGGTACCTGCCTACATTGCCCTTCCTCAGTTCAGCTACAAGCCGGGTATTACAGATTGCTTTAAAATTTTTTTCTTCTTCTTTTTTTTGTTTTTGGAGGTAATAGTTGACATACAATATCCTGTTAGTTTTAGGTGTATATCCTACTGATTCATATTTTTAGGCATTAAAAAATGATCCCTATAATAAGTCCAATTACTGTCACCACATAAAAATTATAATATTATTGACTATATTCCCTTTGCTGTATCTTTCATCCCTGTGATTTATTCATTCCATAACTGCAAACCTGTATTTCCCACCCCCCTTCATGCATTCTGCCCATCTCCTATCCCATCCCTTTTAGCAGCCATCAAAGTTGTCTGTATTTATGCATCTTTTCCTACTTTTTGTTTTGTTTTTTAGATTTCCCATATAAGTGAAATCATATAGTATTTGTCTTTCTCTGTCTTACGTCACTTAGCATAGTAGCCTCTAGGTCCATCACTGTTGTCACAAATGGCAAGATTTCATTTGTTTTTATGGCTGAATAATATTCTGTTGTATATATGTATATATATGTTGTCTTCATCCATTCATCCGTCAGTGGACAATTTGTTTCCATGTCTTAACTATTGTAAATAATGTTGCACTGCACACAGTGCATATATCTCTTTGAACTGGTGTTTTGTTTCCTTCAGATAAATACCAGAGGTGGAATTACTAGATCATATACTAGTTCTGTGGTCAGTTTCTTTTTTAAGATTTATTTATTTTAGAGAGAGAGTGCGGGGAGGGGCAGAGCAAGACAGTCTTCAAGTGGACTCCCCACTGAGTGCAGAGCCCAGTGCAAGGCTCCATCTCACAAGCAATGAGGTCATGACCTGGGCCGACACCAAGAGTCGCTCACTTGACCGACTGAGCCATCCAGCTACCCTTATGTTCAATTTTTTGAGGAATCTTTATACTGCTTTCCATAGTGGCTCCATCAGTTTACATTCCCAACACCAGTGTGTGCTGGTTCCATTTTCCGTACATCCTGATTTTGTGGTTTTGATGATAGCAAATCTGATGGGTGTGAGGTGATGTTTCACTATGGTTTGATTTGCATTTCCCTGCTGATTAATGATGTTTCGCATCTTTTCATGTGCCTGTTGCCATCTATAGATCTTCTTTACAAAAAGATCTTTTCAGGTCTTCTGCCCATTTTTAAATCAGGTCTTTTTATATTAATTGTGTGTATTCTTTATATATTTTAGATATTAACCCCTTGTTAGATGTATGATTTGTAAATTCTTCCATTCAGTAGGTTGCCTTTTTGTTTTGTTAATAGTTTCCTTCTCTGTGCAAAAGCTTTTGAGTTTCATGTAATACCGTTGGTTTATTTTAGCTTTCCTGGCTCTTGTCTGAAGATACTGGCCCAAAATACTGCTAAGACCAGTGTCAAATAGCTTACAGCCAATGTTTTCTTCTAGGGTTTTCATGGTTTCAGCTCTTACATTCAGGGCTCAAGCATTTTGAATTCATTTTTGTATGTGGTATAAGATAGTGGGCCAGTTTCATGTTTTTCATGTGTTCCCAGAACCCTCTATTGACAGAACTATCTTTTCTCCACTGTATATTCTTGCTTCCTTTGTCACAAATTAATTGACCATATTTGTGTGAATTTCTGGGCTCTCTGTTCTGTTTCATAGATTTATGTGTCTGTTTTTGTATCAGTACCATACCGTTTTGATTACTACAGCTTTGTAGTGTAGTTTGAACTCTGGAGCTCCTGATACCTCCATTGTTCTTTTTTTTTTTTTTTTTTAAGATTGATTTATTTATTTAAGAGAGAAAATGCAGAGGTGGGCAGGGCAGAGGCAGAAGGGGAGAGAGAATCTCAAGCAGACTCTGGGTGAGTGTGGAGCCTGATGCAGGGCTCAATCTCATGACCCTGAGATCATGACCTGAGCCAAAATCAAGAGTCAGACACTTAACTGACTGAGCCATCCAGGCACCCCTCCACTTCGTTCTTCTTAAAATTGCTTACCCTATTCGGGGTCTTTTGTGGTTCCGTACAAATTTTATGATTCTTTGTTGGAGTTATGTGAAAAATGCCATTGGTGTTTTGATGGTGATTGCATTAAATCTGTAGATTGCTTTGGGTAGTATGGACATTTTAGCAGTAGTAATTCTTCCAGTCCATGAGTACGTATATTGTGTCATCTTCAATATTTTTTTTTGTTATCACTCTCAAGAGTGTTCAGTGTACAGGTCTTTCATCTTCTTGGTTAAATTTATTCCTAGGTATTTTATTCTTTCTAATGTAGTTATAAATGGTGTTTTCTTAATCTCTTTTTCTAAAAGCTTCTTATTAGTGCTTAGAAACACACCCAATTCCCGAATGTTAATTTTATATCCTGGGACTTTACTGAATTCATTTATTAGTTCTGATGGTTCTTTGGTGGAGTCTTTATAGAGTTGTCTGTATATAGTGTCATGTCATCTGCAAATACCATTTCCCTTATTCCTTTCCAATTTGGATGCCTTTTCTTTGCTTTTCTTGCCTAACTGCTATAACTAGGACTTCTATTAGTATATTGGATGCAAGTGGGGAGGGTGGGCATCCTTGTCTTATTCCTGATCTTAGAAGGAAGATTTTCAGCTCTTCATGGAGTAAGATGTTAGCTGACTGTCAAATATGACCTTCATTACTTTGAGGTATGTTCATTCTATACCCGTTTTGTTGAGTTTTTATGATAAATGGATGGTGAATTTTGTCAAATGCATTTTGTCCATCTATTGAGAGGATCATATGATTTTTATCCTTAGTTCTATTAACATGATGGATCACATTGATTTGCATATATTGAACCTGTATCCCTGGAATAAATCCCACTGTATTGTGGTATGTGATCTTTTTACCATATTGTTGAATTTGGTTTGTAATACTGTGTTGACAATTTAAACATTTTAATTGAAGAATTTTCATTTAAGAAGAATGAGCATCTTTTGATTTTCTTCAGGTTCACATTCTTTATGCTTTGATGCTCAATTTTGCATAGAAGAGTTTTGTTAAACTAATGAAATAGTGTTTTTTTTTGTTTTGTTTTGTATTTTTCATTGGTTAAAATCAAAAGGAAAAGTGAATGTTAGAAATTTGAGAAATGGAACCATTCCTATAATAAATATTAGAGAGTAATAGTTATCATTTATGACAATTACTATCAACCTATTAAATTTGAATTTCCTTTGTCAGTACTATGCATAGTCTTACTCTCAAGCTGTTTGTCATAGTGTTGACAAACCAACCTGCTTTCCCATAGCAAATGCTCCAGGAATACATTACAGGTATCAAATAAAACTTTAAACTTATTTAATGAAGAGCTGATTAGTTTTTCCCTTTGGATTCAGAAGTGACTGAGGAAGTGAGGAAGTACTGCTGCTGCTTCAGCATTATTTTGAAATCCTGATTACAAACTATATAATTTACAAGGCCATGAGTGTGGCACGTTTCCAGCTATGAACTATTATAACAAAGACAGAATTTTATTTTTGTTGTTGACTTAATATGAAGTCTAATTTAAACCTCCCACCCTAGTAAGATCTTAGAAATAATATGCCCTCTGACCCATAACTACTCCCAGTACTTTCTGTGTATATTCTTTTTTTGTTTGGGCTTCCGAAAAAGAAAACTAAGCAGCGAAACCTGGGTGGCTCAGTTGGTTAAGTGTCTGCCCAGTGTCCTGGGTTGGGACATCCCACATCCGGCTTCTTGCTCAGCGGGGGTCTGCTTCTCCCTCTGCCTGCTGTCCCCCTGCTTGTGCATGACTCATGCTCTCTCTCTCTGACAAATAAATAAAATCTTAAAAAAAGAAAGAAAATTAAACTAAGTGTGATGACCAATAACACTGAACTTGTATGCCCCCCCAAAATTTAGAATGTAATATATGATAATTGTTTTATTTGATAGAATTTGTACGTGGACTTTTTTTGAAGAAATAGGAATTATGAGAAATACACAAAAGTAAAAGACATAGCAGAAGAAATAATATTACAGGACCACACATTGCAGCAACTAGAAGTCCAAAATTACTGGACATAATGGACTTAAAACAGAGTAGTGGAGGGAACAACCCAGATGCGTGGCTTAAAGAGTAGTTACGGTTCCTTAGGGCTCTTTGAACTGAGGTCTGTTCAGAATTCATGTTAGCAAAGGAAGCTAGATTCTGTTTTAAAAAGTAAAAAATAGGGCTGATTTCATTTTGGGGACTTGTCACCAGGTGGTTTGCAAGCAGTCCCCCTCCCCCCAGCTACAGAGCCAGGCCACAGCTGTGGGGACCTTGCAGAGCTAGGCTAGAGCTCAAAGTGTCTACCCACATCATAGTTTAGGATTTCTTTCTTAACTGCTTAGTAATGCCATACATTTTTAGAAGGTTAGATTGTTTGCTTGAAAACATCTGTTTACATTCCATATTCCAATAAAATCGGTATTGGTGTGGGTTAAAAAAAAAGGGGGGCTTCTTGACTTGATTCTAGGATCAAGTTGATGTTGATGAAAAAGGCTGAGCTATTCCTTTATGTCTCTTCTCAACACTCCTAGAACACACTTGGGTGGGAGATAGGTTCTAAACTTTCCAAAGCAACTGATACCAGTAATGAGACAAATTTGGTCCATGAGAAAAAGTTTCTTACTTACCTCGTTTTCCCTGAGCTGGCCAGTGTGGGTGGGAAGAGGCTCTCAGAGGGCAAAGCAGCAAACGTGATTTTCTGGGGGCAGTCCAGGAATCACTTACTTGAATCATTCTTACCCATTTCTCTCGTGATAATCAGAGTTCACTTTTTCTGTTTCCTATTCCTCTGGACGTTCCGTTTCTTTTACTGTTCTCAGTTTTTATGCTAACTATTGCTCATTTAAAGGTTTCAGTCTAATTAGGTTAAAATCCATTTTAAGGTAGACATTATGGCCTTTAAGAGTTAAATTAAGAAGGTGCTTAAAATGATCAGAAGACACTACTCATTTCACTGATGAACTATTTGTCAGCTTGGCTGTTAAGAGACAATTATGTGAGTTTGAAATGCTGAGGTTGTGGAAACTGGACTGGGATATTCGGGAGCAGCATGAAAAATAATACCTCTAAGAACTTAATAAAGCTTATAAACTTCACTTTCTCTGGTGCTCTAGAAAAGACACCCTGAGCGTGGCTGGCGGCACTTTTCCTCTGCGGTGTGATTGGTGGACGGGAGTAAACAACCTACTGTAAATGGGCAGGACGCCAGCTGGCGGCGAGTCACCTCGGGCTTGTGATTCGCAGGCAGGGTTAGGAAAATGCCTTTTAACTGGTTCATTTCCGTTTCTTTTAAACATGGAAAAAAAGCACAACTGTACTCGTTAATTAAGTCCTGCACAAGATCTTTTAGGGCTTACAAAATCTTTTAGCAATCCCCAGAAGTCACCAGTACTGTTTCATTGGCTCTGCTCTCCCTCCCTATAATGATGACAGTTTTAAAAAGACGTTTTTAATATTAAGAGGAATTTTTCAAACTGATTTGGCCTCACCTTGTCTGATTTATTTGGGATTATATTTGGGAGTTCCTCTGATGTACTTTCAAAGGATTTACTGTCCAACGCTATTTTGGGGGAAATGTTATATGATAGAAAAACTGAATTATTTTTATTTTTATTTTCCTAATTACACAGAATAAACCAAAAAAAAAAAAAAAAAAAAAAACCTTAGACAATGTCTTTGTCTCCAAAAGCGTATTATGCCCGAAGCATTTGTTTGGAGCTGGTGAATCACTGAACCACCCAGGCCGGCTGAGTGTCATCCCTGCCTGAAAAGTAGAGGCTGCCGAATTCTGTACAATTTTTTATTGAAAAACTGCCCAAGACCTAATGGTCTTCTTGAGTATTCTATTCTCTTGTATTCACAACTCAAATGCCTGTGCTCAGGGTTTTTTTTATTAAGATTAGAGAAGTTATGTAGAATGCGATTACTAATTGGAAGATTTCTAAAAGATTTTTGAAGATTTTTATTTACTTGTAAATTGTATGAAGAATGAAATTTTGTCCAAATTAAAATTCATTTTAAAAATTAAAACACTAGGGGTGCCTTGGTGGCTCAGTTGACTAAGTGTCCCATTCTTAATTTCAGCTCAGGTCATGATCTCAGGGTTGCGAGGTCGAGCCCCACTTGGGCTCCATGCTGGGCAGGGCATGGATCCTCTTTAGATTCTCTAACTCCCTCTCCTGCTGCTCCTCCCGCCGCGGGCCTACATGCTTGCATGTGTCCTCTCTCTAAAAACAAAACAAAACACTAAAAGGTTAGAAAATTGTTTTGTTTCTTAACAATTAAACTTTGTATCACTTGAGAATACAGTAATACAGTAGTTTCTTTCTTTGACCTTCAAATGCTTTTCCATATCTAAACGTCTTTCAAGGCAGGGTTTACCTGCATGATGTAAAATCTGATTTTTATTAAGACAAAGCAGTAAGTTTCTTTTAGGTGAAAAAGATATTTATTGAGTTGACATATGTTTCCCTTTATAAGATCGCTTAAATCCCTGTCTGTCTTTTCTGTGAATTTAAAACTAATAACAAGCCAAAAACAGACTGGATGTTTGGTTTTCGATAGCCGGTGCTTCTTTCATTGTTAAGATATGAAAATAATTTTTTGTGTGTACAGTATATATTAGTGACCCTTTCAGTTTTGGTCCCTGAATCAGTGTTTTTAAGCTTTCTTGGGCCATGAAAATAGTTGAATTCCACACGCCCTCACCCCCCAAAAATGCACAAAACACCATACTTTCAGGATTTTAATAATTGAGGAACTCCTTGGAACTAGTTCAAGTTTATACGTCCTATGGTTCTGTCTACATTGCAGACAGAATAAAACCTAGAAAGTTTAGGTTTGAACATCTCTGTTTTTACTAGTGTTTAAGGAACTCAAATAATGTGAAACTCCTTTCTCCTTGAATAATAGAAAAATAAGTCAAAACTAGGATTAGCACTTGCCATTTCAGACAATGATGCTTTACTTAATTTAAATTACAGCAATGGGCTAAAAATTAGGATAGCTGATGATGCGAACAATACTAAGAAATTGGCACTTATCTCTAAAAAGTATCCATGGCAGTTTACCAAAAAAATTTAAGCCAAACACATTCATCTTTGAATTAAACTAAACAATTAGCAACGACAAAGGCTCCAAACAGAAATACCCCAAGTATGTAACATGCAAATTATATGTTCTGTCCCCTCGGATTGCTACAAAGACTATGATGAGTACAAAATGGATCCTGTAAGCTAATTAACAAATCAGAATCATCTGGGAAATTCTCAGGCTTCTCTCAGACTGACTAAATCAGAATTTGGAGACTTAGAATTGGTTATCTGTATTTTGATAAAGACCTCCAAATACTTCCATGTCTTCTGAGAACTAATGGTAACATTACAGCTGTGGACATTATAGGAGTCCCGTGTCATGTTTAGATATTAATAATATTTTGTGGCTAAAATAGACACAGCACATAAAAAAGATAAATAAATAAATAAATAAATAAATATATATATATATATATATATATATATATATATATATATATATAGGGGCACCTGGGTGGCTCAGTCACTCAGGCATCGGACTCCTGGTTTCAGCTAGGTCATGATCTCGGGGTCGTGAGATCAAGCCCATATCAGACTCCATGCTCAGCAGGGAGTCTGCTAGACATTCTGTCTCTCTCCCCCCCACTGCCCCTCCCCTACCTTGTGCACATGTGCATGCACTCTAAAAATGAATAAATAAATCTTTAAAAAATACTTACTACAGAAGATGTTGAGATTTCAGCAATACAAATGAACATGTTTTTTTCTAATTGAGAAAATGCTTTTTTTTTTTTTTTGTAATTGAAGTATAGTTGATGCGATGTTACATTAATTTCAGGTATACAACATAGCTATACTATGCTCACCTTAAGTGTAGCCACCAGCTGTCACCACATCATGCTATCACCGTACCCTCGACTACATTCCCTGTGCTGTGCCTTTCATCCCCATGATTTATTCATTCCATAATTGGAAACCTCTCCCTCCTACTCCCCTTCACCCATTTCGCCTGTCCCCCACACCTTCCTCTCTGGGAACCATCTGTTCTCTGTATTCATGGGTCTATTTCTGCTTTCTGTTTATTATTGTTGCTTTTTGTTTATTGTTTTTTGGATGCCACACATAAGTGAAATCATATGATATTTGTCCTTCTGTCTTATGTATCACTTAGCTCAGTATTCTCTAGGTCTGTCCATTTTGTTGCAAATGGCAAGACCCCATTCTTTTTCATGGCTGAGTAATATTCCAGGGTGAGATGTGCATACTCATCTTCTTTATTCATCTATCAATGGGCACATGGGTTGCTTCTATATTTAGCTATTTTAAGTAATGCTATAGTAGACATAGAGATGCATCCATCTTATCAAATTAGTTTTTATTTTCTTTGGGTAAATATCCAGTAGTGGGATTACTGGACCATATGGTAGCTGTTTTTAATTTTTTGAGGAAAGCGGTTGCACCAATTTACATTTCCACCAGCAGTGCACAAGTGCCCCTTTCTCTACCTCCTCAGCCATACTTGTTTCTTTTCTTTTTGATACTAGTCATTCTGACTGGTGTAAGCTACCACCTCACTGTGGTTTGGATATGTATTTCCCTGATGATTAGTGATGTTGAGCACTTTTCATGTTTCTTGTGGCAGTCTGTACATCTTCTTTGGAAGAATGTCTATTCAGGTTCTCTGCCCATTTAAAAAAATTTTTTTTAATTGTAATTTTTTTTTAAAGTAGGCTCCACACCCAACTCCCATGGGGCTTGAACTCATGATCCTGAGATCAAGAGTTACATGCCCTACTGACTGAGCCAACTATTTGGTTTTGGTTTACGTACATGTGTGTATGTTAAGTTGTATAAATTATGTATATATTTTGGATATCAACCCTTATGGGGTATATGATTTGCAAATATCTTCTCCCACTCAATAGGTTGCCTTTTCCTTTTGTTGATGGTTGCCTTCTCTGTGCAAGAGCATTTTATTTTGGCATAGTCCCAATAGTTTATTTTTGCTTTTGTTTCCCTTGCCTGTGGAGATATACGTAGAAAAATGTTGCTAAGGCTGGTGTCAAAGAGACTATTGCCTGTGTTTTCTTCTAGGAGTTTTATGGTTTCAAGCCTTACATTTAGGTCTTTAATTCATTTTGAGTTTATTTTTATATATGGTGTGAGAAAGTGGTCCAGCTTCATTCTTTTGCATGTAGCTGTGCAGTTTTCCTAGCACCATGTATTGAAGAGACTGTTTTTTCCCCATTGTACATACTTGCGTCACTTGTCATAGATTAATTAGCCAGTAAGTATGGGTTTATTTCTGGGCTCTCTGTTCTGTTGAGCCCACTGATTTTTAAAGTACCCAGAGTTAAGTCCTAATGATTCTAAAAACTCATGAAGTTAAGCCCACTGGTTTTCAAAGCCAGATGTCATGGGGGCTCTTCTTCCAGTGTAGGTCCCTAGTAACTGGGGTGCCTGGTGTGGGGTCAGAACCTCTTGCTTCTCCATGCTTGTGGCATTCTTCCCGAATGTGGTTAGTCTTGCCAGGGCTTTGGTTCCCAGCCATATTTCCAGCCCTCCTGTCCTTTTTTCCACACGGCCTCTTCTCTTCAGTCAGCTGTGGAAGGTCTGTTCCTGCAGTCTCAGGTCATGTGCAGAGGTGGCTGCATATATGTAGCTGTTACCTGGTATGTCTGTGGGACAAGGCGAGCCCAGGATCCTCTCCTCTGTCATTTTCCCTGAACACTCTGTGTTCTGTGTCTTTCGATTAGAGCACTTAGACCTTATAAAGTACTTATCGATAGCCGTGTACTTCCTGCCTTTTTATTCACCGTTTCCTGGTTGTTTTTGTAGTTTTTCTCTGTCCTTTCCTCTTCTCTTGCTCTCTTATGATTGATGAGTTTCTTCAGTGTTATACTTGGCTTCCTTTCTCCTTATTTTTTATCTATGATAGGTGTTCGGTTTCTGGGTACCACGAAGCTCATATATAACACCCTAAGCACACAGCAGTCTGTATCAAGGTTATGGTGATTGAGGTTTGAACACCTTCTAAAACAACTTCATTTTTACTCTCCCTTCCTCCGTTTATGTTTATGGTGTCATATTTTACATCTCTTTGTGAGTCCCCTTGACTAATTTTTTCTAGATACAGTTGATTTTACTACTTTTGTCTTTTAACCTTCATACTAGCTTTATAAGTCATTGCTGTACTATCTCTATGTTCACTTTTACTCATGACATTTCTGCCTTTCACATTTTCTTCTAATTAAGGTCTTTTGTTTTCCACTTAAATAAGGTTCCCTCTGTTATAAGGTGGTTTAGTGGTCATGAACTTCTTTAACTTCTGGTTGTCTGGGATCACTGCTAAATTACAACTACAGAAGGGGAACAAGACTTCATGGTATTCCCCTACAAATAGGGAAGATATGTCTACAATAATCAATTCATGCCACTACAGTTGACCCTTGAACAGCTGGGTTTGAAATGGGCAGGTAGCTTATATGTAGTTTTGGGGGTTTTTTTTTGGTTTTGGTTTTGGTTTTTTTTTTTTTTTTTTTTTTTTTTTTTTGGATAAATGGGGTAGAGTACTGCAAATATATTTTTTCATCCTTATGATTATTTCTTAATAGTATCTTTTTTCTAGCTTTATTGTAAGAGTACAGTATGTAATACATATAACGTGTGGAATATGTATTGACTATGTTCTCGGTAAGGCTTCTGGTCAACAGTAGGCTCTTAGTTTGGGGGGAGTCTGAAGTTATACAAGGACTAACTATAATTGAAATTTTAAGTTCACAATGGTAAATTTTTCTTTATCAATCTCAGTAAGATTCTTCATAAATATCATTTATTTTGGGTGTAGAGTTTATAAAGTGTATGGTAATCTTTTGATGATTGATCCTAGGATCATTGCATTTATATATAATTTATATATCCTTATATAATAAACGTATATATTTTATATATACTTTATTTCATTCAGCATGTATTATAATGGAGTCCCAAGGCAAGCACAGTAAATTATAACAGGGCAACATCTCCGGTAAGCATATTTTATCATCACTGCATTACATTATGTGTTGGGTGTTTGTCCACGTGTGTGATTCTGAAAATCTTAGGATGGTACAAAAAAAGTTAAGGGAATGGGAATGTTGTAAGGGATGGAGCTCTGCCTAAAATGACAAAACGTGCTCGATGTGTTAGGTCATGTTCCACATGTAGTGCAGACGTGTCTCAGTTCTTTCTGATCTGTGTGGATTAAAATTGACCTGAAAGTCTTAAATGGCTTTTGACCCGTATAATTATTTCCTAGTAAGCATGTGTATAACTGGAAAGCTGTGACACTTGCTGGTTTAGTGCAGGCCGGTAGTCTCCCCTTATCTCCAGTGTATACGTTCTATACGTTCTAAGACTCCCAGTGGATGCCTAAAACTGTGGATAGCGCCCAACCCTAAATAAAGTTTTTTTTCCTATAAGATCTATACCTCTGATGAAGTCTAACTTGTAAATTAGGCACAGCAAGAAGTGAAGAACAGCAACTAATAATAAGACAGAATAGTTATGACACTAAATAGTAATAAAAGTGAAGCGAATGTGGTTTCCGTCTCTCCCCAAAGAGCTTATTGTACTGTACACACCTTCCTTGTGATCACGAGACCATAAAATGCCTGTGTGACGAGATGAAGTGAGGTGATGACACGGGCATCATGATGTAGCGTCAGGCCTCTTGACCTGATGATACATCAGAAGGCGGATCATCTGCTTATGGGTTGAGGTTGACCACAGGTGACTGAAACAGTGGTTAAGGGGGAGACTGTATGTACAAACTGCCCTTTCCAGTCAGAACTCACTAGACAGCTTCTGCAAGGTTGGTAAGGGGAATCCTTTAAAAAAAAAATTGTTTCTTTTGTTCTTTTTCTTATCATTTTACTTAGCTGAGAATCTGGTTGAAGGAGTGAGATAATAATAGGGTGATATGTTTTCTATTACAGATTAGTATTTATAAAATGCATTATTGAATGTTAAGACTCCATTTTTGCCCTCTTGAAGCCACATGTTTCATGCCATAACACAACAGGGAGTGTCTGTGTTACATGACAATTCTTTGTCAGATGTTATTGGTTCATTGTGTTAGAATAAATAAAGTAGAGCCCTGGACCTTTCCTTTTTTTTTTTTTAAATAAAAAAAGTTACTTTCACCTACATGCCCATAATTAAAATGTTGACTTTTTAAATGTTAAAAAAAATACTTTTTTTTAATATTAGCATTTTTTTTTTTTTTTACAAAGTCATGTGTACAGAGTTTGGGCTGTTCAGAGTGTGGGCAAAATGGCTAGACATACGCATTGGGACAAAATAACGGAAATCTCGTCATGCTAACGAGTCAGATTTTATCCTAAAGGCAATAGAGAACCATTTTGTTTCTGAGCCAGGATTACTTTGCTCTAAGCCGTATCTTAGAAAAATTACTGTGGCAGTCCTGTGTAGAACAATTTAAATATTACTTTGTTTTATTTAAGGACGGGGAAGTTGCAGAAGAAGACTACACAGAAAGGTAGTTATATGAGCCACTGACAAAGGCGAAGGCAAGTAGTAGTAAAAACATGAACTGGAATGATGGCAGAGGAGAAGGAGATACAGGGAGAGATGTGAGAGCCATTTGGAAGATACGACGAGGCAGTGGTTTGACCTTACAGAATCACTGGCTTCTATCTGCACTCCACTGACATCTTTCCAAGGTGGCCAGTTACCTTCTTCTTAAATTCAGTGGACACTTCCAGTGACCTGTGCAGCAGCCTTATGCTGGACACCAGGCTTCTTTGTAATCGCTTCTTCCAACGGTTTTTGTAACATAGTGCTCTTTTTTAAAGATTGATTGATTGAGAGAGCGAGTGCATGTGCGCATAGCCAGGGGAGGAGTGGGGACGGGCACAGGGACTCCCGCTGAGCTTGGAGCCTGACACAGGGCTCGATCCCAGGACCCCAAGATCATGACATGAGCCAAAACCAAGAGTCAGAAGCTTAACCGACTGTATCACCCAGGCGCCCCATAACATAGTACTCTTGAGATTCCTTCCAGCAAGCTCTCTAGCCTCTTCCTTGTAAGTTCCTCTTCCTTTCAGAGTTTCTCAGAGCTCTGAGGATAGAGCCCTCGTCTCACATTCTCCCTTTCCCTAAGTAATCTTGTCCTCTTCTGATGCTTCAGTTACGGTCTGTTCCATATGCAGTGGACACCCATAGTTTCTGTATCTCCAGGTCAGACATTGTTTTGACCTCCTGACTCTTGGTTCCAACCAGCTACTGAGTATCTTCCAAAATCTTCCATGTCCAAAATGATTCATCAGCTTATTCCGAGCCATGCTTCCTGAGTATAGTACCTCATAGTCCCATCCCCAGCGTAGAAGTCTGGACATAATCCTCACTTACCCCTTTTTTCTTCTAACCCCTTATTTCACTTGTCAGACCTCATAGACGTGACTCAGCAATACCTCACAAACCCATCTACCTTCCTTCCTTCCCTTCTCTTACCTTTAGTTCAGGCTGTGGTACCCTTGAAGTTGGCTAAGTGCAACAGCATCGCGATGCCTCTCTTGTTGTCACCTTCGATCGATACTCTCCTGCAGCTTGAGCTTTCAGACATTCAGGTAATGATGAGAACAGTCCCTTGTGTGTAACACCTCAGAGTCCTTAGTGCCTCTGGACAGTCTCACAGCTTACCGTGGCTTATATGATGACCTGGTACGCTTTTTATTGTGTTAACTTTCCAAACTGCTTTTCCTTCCCTCTTTCTTCCCTCCGTGCCTTTACATGATACCGTTCCCTATATTTCACTCACCTCTAACCCCCATATCCTTTCCACCTATAGAGCCAGCTCCTCTTCCTGTGTAGCCAAAACTCAGCTAAAACGGCATATCCCCAAGCAAGTGCATCCTTGACCCACCCCAGCCCCGCATCTGGTTAGAGGCGCCTCCTCAGCACGAGGCATTTCCAGTCCTAGCTTGATCTCGTATTGCAGCTCCCTGTTTACTTGTCTCCAGTCTAGTCTAAAATTCTAGCTCTGGTCTAAAAGTTCTGTGAGAGTAGAGGACCGTGGTCATCTTTCTCACTGAGGTAAACCCTGAACCTTGTACGTGATAGGCACTCCATAAATACCGGTTAAATGTAGGAAGAAAAGGAACGGTGAGGGATGAAGTTTGGAAGCGAGGCAACAAGATTATGCAGGAAAGGAAAAGGAACAGGTTAGGAGGTGGAGAAAGAAGTTGAGTCTGTTTTAGGAAATACTGTGTTTTTAGACCATGATTCCTGAAGCAAAAAACTGAGGCCTGGGTGTGAGTAGAATGGTCAGAGAATGGATAGTCGTGGGTGACAGGACGGAGAAGACAGCCAGGTTCCAGAGTTCTTTAAAGTAATACATGGCAGCTGGAAGGATTCGGGGATAGAAAGACGAGCCGACTGCTTGTAGACCCCACACCTACAGGGCGATGGAGCCATGGGAAGAGAGTGACAGCAATGGTAGTGTGCTGGAGGAGATTTCTGATCCTTCTTCTTGGCTCTGAGTCTCTCGGACTGAAACAGAGGAGGAGCAGCCGTCGTCAGACACGGTTGCAAGGAAAAGGGTTTCAGTGGGGAAATGGGTTTTTTTTAAAGCGAAGCAGCTAAAGAAAACTACCATTTTTTTTTAAAGATTTTATTTATTTATGTGACAGAGAGACAGCCAGCGAGAGAGGGAACACAGGCAGGGGGAATGGGGGAGGAAGAAGCAGGCTCCCAGCCGAGGAGCCCGATGTGGGACTCGATCCCAGAGCGCCGGGATCACGCCCTGAGCCGAAGGCAGACGTTTAACCGCTGCACCACCCAGGCGCCCCACTGCTACCATTTTTGAACCATTACCATAAAGGACAGTATGATCATCTTCAACTCTCCCCATCCTTTCTCAAGGACTTGGAGAGCTAAGAAGAGAAAAACCTATGTAGGCGGCTTCTTCCCTGACCCACCCCCCACTTACTGAGCAATCATTAAGAATTTGTATAAAATTTCACTAGGATGGCATATATGGAGAGAAAAGTAATTACCTGGATATTTGCCAGGGAGCATTTGTGGAAGAATATTTACAAATATACAAAAATACATTCTCTTTCTGTATTTATATACAATTTTTAAATTGAGCCCTTAGATTTTTTAAAAGGAAAAGCAATTAATATTCTGACAAGACACATATGTATATAATATTTATGAATAGATGCACTGATATACATAATGGATATAGATAATGGATGAATAGGAATAATGCATCTAGATACACATCAGGGTTGGCCAACTATAGCCCACAAGCCAAACCCAGCCTTTCAAAAAAGCCATGAGCTAAGACTGGCTTTTACCTTTTTAAAGGGTGGTAAAAATAAACAAATGTAAGTAACACATGGTCTTCAAGGCCTTAAATATTACCTTAAATATTACAGAAAAAATTTGCTGACCCCTGATCGACATTATCCTTTTTAATGGGTGTATACTGTTCATCATATGGATATATAGTCTGTTCTCATGTTCACTGTAATTGTGCTGTAAAGTAGGCTCAGTGAGTGTTGAATTAGTAAATACTGCGCTGTTGTTCCTAGGGGAAATAGGAAGTTAGGTACCTGTGAGCCTCTGGTCACAATATTTTTGCCAACCCATCATTATATAATCTTGTTTTATGTGTTTGTTTGATGACACCTTATTTAGTGTATATCCTAGATTCATTAACATTGGCCGTACAGCCAGCGGCTCTGTAAATCATGCCTGATCACTTGTCTGATACACTTCCCCTCCGTAAGGTACAGAGCAGCCTCCTTGTGCTTAGTAATACTGATGGCTTCGGCATTATGCTTGGGGGCCATTTTAAATAGGGAAATCCCTGACAAAAAGCACACAAAGCCAAAAAACAGGGCCCTGTAAACCACAAAAAGGAAACTGTTTCCAGCATAAAAGCTGAAACAAGGAGGCATAATGTCACTTTGCTTGAGCTCCGCTGGTACCGTGTGCAGCGGGCACCTCAGATTTTTTTGTCACTCTGCGCTTACCACAAACGGTCAGGGAAGCACTGTGTTAATTTTCGAGTTAAAAATAAATTTTAAACCTTCATGGAGTAAGACTTAGGAGCAATAGCAGTACTGTTGTACTCTAATCTCAGGGAGATTAGGGATGAACACGAAAGAACTGTGTGCAGAGTAACTATATCAGGCCACCTGTATTCTGAGGGATCAGGGCTCAGACCAAAAAGACCTGTGGGCACAGGAATTCAGATACCCTGGTTGGAGGAAAGAGACTGAAAGGTGACCCTGGAGTGTGCACTTAAAGGAGAAAGCACTAACCTGGAAAGGCAGATTGGCCACAGACCGTGGGGAGCTATATTTGCTAAGTGAAGAAATTCAGACTTTATCCTCTACAAATTAAGCTTTTGATTTTTCAGGGGTTGCAAAAAAAAAAAAAAAAAAAAAGGCATTTTAGTACCATATGTTTGATAGAGGGATTACCTGTCTGAATGTGTTAGTGTCATTTCACTAAATGGTATTCCTCCCTGTCTAGTTTGGCTCAAGTCTCTACAATGGGAATGTTTTACACATTTTTTTTTAAGATTAGAGGAGAGCATAAGTGAGAGGGGTAGAGGGAGAGAGAATCTCAAGCAGCCCTGACACAGGGCTTGGTCCCAGGACCCCAAGATCATGACCCGGACCGAAACCAAGAGTCAGACCCTCAACCCACTGCACCACCCAGGCACCCCTTACACATTCTGGATTAGAGGGAATAGGTAGCCTTTTTAGGTCCAAATTCTTAGGTAGAGAAAGTTCGTATCTAATAAAGCTCTTAGCAGTTTCCAGCCCTGTGTATAGGAAAATGGATTTCCCGAAAAGCCAGTGTCTGTGCCTTCTCATGTCTATAATAGATATAAGAAATGTCATGTAATTTAAATGAGATTTACAAGTGAAGAAGAAGTCTTTAACTCTTTAACAAAGTGTAAAAATAATTGATAGAAGAGTTGGAGCCGCAGATGCCATGAGTTGTAAGCTTATCGTAAGAAGGGGAAGGAGACAGCAAAGCAATGACTCTGATCCAGGCCCTTGGTTGAGCACAGCTTGTAGGTCATTTAACCAAACGGATAGAGCTCATTCCCTTACCAAGTATCTCTAGCTTTGCAGTAACTTACTTTGAAAACCTAGACTCAGGACTCTGACAGCATGTAGTGTGTGCATCTTAATAATCTTAATAATCCACTCTTTAATTAAAGGCCTAAGCTTGTATGTTTAGCATAGCAGTTAAGAGCTCGGCATCAGAGTGGTCTACCTAATCTGGGATTCGGAGACAGCCGTTTTCTACTTGTGTGACTTTCTTCCATAAGAATACCTGACCTTTCTGAGCCTAAATTTCTTCATCTATAAAATGGGGCTAATACATATGAGAAATAAGAATGCTAACTCTAGGAGCGCCTTGGCGGCTTAGTTGGTGAAGCATCTGCCTTCAGCTCAGGTCATGATCCCAGGATCCTGGGATCAAGCCCCACATCGGGCTCTCTGCTCAGCCGGGAGTCTGCTGCTCCCTCTGCCTGCTCTGCCCCTCCCCCTGCTCATGCAAGCATGCTCTCTCTCTCCCTCGCTCTCAAATAAATAAATAAATACATTTTAAAAAGTATACTAACTCCACTAATTGTTAGTTATATGACCTTGGGTAGATAATTTCTCTGCGTTTGCAGTTTCCGTGATTATTTGGGGATAATAATACTATCTACTTCAAATGGTTGTGGTGAGGATTGAATAAGATAGGGTTTTTTTAAGGATTGGAATGAGCTAATATTTATGAAGTACTTAGTGTATAACACATACTAAGTACTTCATATTAATTGTTGTCATTGCTATTATTTTGATGTGGTTCTTGTTTGGTTTGCCTGTGCACTAACAGGATATATTGAAATGAAATTTAAGAACTGACTTCATGTTAGAGAAAAGCAAACTTGTATACAAGTACACCAGAAGACTGTATCAGGATTCTGTTTTTCACTTTCATGAGTAATTTATCTTAGTCCGTTTAAAGCCTGGATTCCCCAAACTAGAAGAAGCACAATACATTTAAATGCTAAGTATTAAATTAATAATTACAATTATTACTAAATTAATGTAAAGTTTGCTCCACGTTTACCTTCCAAGAGTGTAATTAATAAAACTCTCTAATTCAAAAAAATGCTAGCCCAAAATTAGATTGATTAAAGGCAAATCCATATTTTATTAGTTATCCTTTTATAAATTAAATACAAAGTTGAGTGAAAGGATCTGCAGCTTCTCTTTCCATGGTGTTGGCATTTTAAAATCTGTGTATAGGGGCGCCTGGGTGGCACAGCGGTTAAGCGTCTGCCTTCAGCTCAGGGCGTGATCCTGGTGTTATGGGATCGAGCCCCACATCAGGCTCCTCTGCTATGAGCCTGCTTCTTCCTCTCCCACTCCCCCTGCTTGTGTTTCCTCTCTCGCTGGCTGTCTCTGTCTCTGTCGAATAAATAAATAAAATCTTTAAAAAAAAAAAATCTGTGTATAAAGGGCTACATTTGAAAGAGTACGTAAGTGGAGGTCACGAAACCTGGATTCTAGTCACAGCACCATTCCTGAATCCCTGCAAGACCTGTGAGAACTTCAGCTATTTCATTTCTAAGTCAGGATGATAATACTCATAAAATAAGATAAATTACTACCGTGAAAATACTTTGAAAAAGCTTAAATATTATCTGTGTACACAGGCTAAGAGTACTGGTATTGCTCCTAACAGTGCACAAAATAGAGGCAGCATGGAGCGCACACTGCCAGTTAAGGGCTTAGACTCTGTAACTGGAACGCCTCGAAGAGAAGTACGGCTCCATGAATTGCTAGTTAAATGACTTGGCGGGGTGACTTCTCCTGAGTCTGCGTTTTCCTTGTCTGTTTAGGAATAATAATGGTTCCTACCTCATTGGTTGTAGTGAAGACTGAATAAGGTAAGGGATGTCAAGTGATAGCACACTGTTCCGTCTTGAATACCCAGTACAGTTGGCCCTTGAGCAACATGGGGGTTAGGGGTACTGACCCCCCACATGGCCAAAAATCCATATATAACTTTTGACGCCTCAAAAACTTAACTATGTATTAATTAGCCTACTACTGACTTCAGGCCTTACCAATAATGTCAGTTAACATGTATTTTGTATGTGCTATATACTGTATTCTTACAATAAAGTAAGCTAGAGAAAAGAAATGTATTAAGAAAACCATAACAGGGGCGCCTGGGTGGCTCAGTCGTTAAGCGTCTGCCTTCGGCTCAGGGTGTGATCCCGGGATCCTGGGATTGAGCCCCGCATCGGGCTTCCTGCTCTGCTGGGAGCCTGCTTCTTCCTCTCCTACTCCCCCTGCTTATGTTCCCTCTCTCGCTGGCTGTCTCTCTCTCTCTGTCAAATAAATAAATAAAATCTTAAGAAAAAAAAAAAAAAAACCATAACAGAAAATACATTTGGGGGCTCCTGGCTGGCTCATTCAGTAGAGTGTATGAGTCTTGATCTCAAGGTTGTAGGTCCAAGCCCCACCCTGGGTGTAGAGATTACTTAAAAATAAAATCTTTAAAAATAAAATAAATGTATTTATAATACTGTACCATATTGATACCGTAAGTGTATATTGTGAGTCTACAAGATGAAGTTTGTCACTACCTACTTCAGTATTGTCTTACGTGATGCAAAACAGTGTAGATGTTTTATGTATTACTAACGTTACACATCAAAAATGAAAAGATAATGTGAAAAAGAAATTCATACTTTATGTATAAGGCTTTATGTACTGATAATAAAGAAGCAGCAGTCTGGTTGCTGTGTGGTAGCTTAGTGTACCTGATAATATCGCTTCATGGTAGCCTAGCCTATACACTAATGGATGACTTGTTACACAGTTTTAGTGGCATTCAGTATTACAGTCATATTCATAACACAGTATTGGAAACATAGTTACGTTTTTTAAAAAAAACTTGTGATGACAGGCTCATATGCTGTTTCTCCAATGTGGAGAGGGAGAGAGACAGACACACACTGTATGGAAATGTTCTTTGAAAGCAAAGTTCAAAAACAGTAACAAAACTAACACGTGACGAATTTTATACTGAACGTCGCTCCCCTTATGCCCGTGTGAGGACAGGCTCTGCACTGCCATCCAAGCCCTGCACTGATGTTCTACTCACTGAATACTTAGGTGGGGATGACGAGGACACAGAAGCATGTCCTAGGGCTCTTGCAGGACAGCGAGTAGATTTACACACACACACACACACACACACACACACACACACACACACAGTGGGTAAGCTGATTAACCGTGCAGCATGATGATTACTCACTAATCATAAAGTGGTTGTGGATCATCATAAAGGTCTTTGTCCCTGTTGCTGTGACATTCAGGAGGCCGAGGAGGAGGAGAAAGACGACGGGTGGGCCTTGCCGTCTCGGGCGGCAGAGGTGGAGGATGGAGGAGAGGACGCAGGAGAGGCGGGCGCACGCAGTGTAACTTGATGGAAATACCTCGTAATGTCTGCCCGACCTTTTTGCTTTTTCCTTTCTCCAAAAGGGACCCTTTGTAACACCAATCCATCTTCCACCATCTGCTTTAGTTTCCGTGCTTATATCAGCGAAACGTCTCTGTCATAAAAGAGGTCAAAGCAGTCTCGAATAATCAGAAGGCCTCTTCCAGATTGTCTCCCGTCCGTTTGTTTTCTGGCCCTGCTTCTTCTGTGTCGTCTTCCTCACTGTCTGGTTCACAAGCACTCATCTCCAGCAGGTCATCGTTAGTTACTCTGCTGCGGTGTCTGTTAGCTCTCGAGCCTCTACAGGGTCCATACCCTGAAACCCTTCATCCCCACCTTTTTTTTCTTTTCCATATCAACCATGTCTTTCATGATTTCATCCCTAATGGGCTTTCTCGTAAATACTGTGAAGTCCCGCACAACAGTATCTGGACACAGTTTGCTCCAGCAGGAGTTGATTGTTTCGAGCTTGATGTAACAACGATGCCATCTTCAGTGGGGTCATCCAGACTTTCGTGGTGCTCTCTCTGTCAGGGTTCTCTTCCATAGTGTTGCATAGAGTACCTTGTGTAATCACTCGCAGAAGTCCTTATGGCCCCCTGATCTGGAGGCTGAATTAGAGACACTGCGTCTGGGGTAGGTGCACCACTTTGGCATCTTTGGGGTTGTGGGTGAGCAGGGCCATCATCCAATATCGAAAGAACTTTAAAAGGCTGTTCCCTTACTAGCAAGGTACTTTCTGACTACCGGGACAAAGCATCAATGGAACTTGTCCAGAAAAAGGGTTCCCATCCAGGCCTTCTTGTTGCACAACCAGAGGTCTGGTGGCTGGTGTTTTTCTTCTCCCTTCAAAGGCTTGGGGCTTAGCAGCTTTACAGATAAGAGCAGCTCTGATCATAAACCCCACTGCATTTGTACCAAACAGTAAAGTTGGCCTGTCCCTTCCTGCCTTAAATCCTGTGCTCACTTCTCTTCCTTACTAATAAATTTCCTTTTTGGCATTTTTTTCCAAAATAGGATACTCTTGTCTGCAATAAAAACCTATTCAGGCATACACCCTTTCTTCTCATTGATTTTCTTAATGGCATTTGGGAATGTGTCGGCTGCCTCTTGGTCGGCATAAGCTGCTTCTCCTGTTCTCTTGACATTTTTTAAGCCAAACCTCTTTCTAAAATTATCAAACCATCCTTTGCTGGCATTAAATTTTCTAGTTTTAAATCCTTCACTTCCCTTTTGCTTTAAGTTGTCATATAATGACTTTGCTTTTTCTGGAATCCTATTAGGGTCCCTAGGTGTGCATTTCTTGTAGCAATCCTGACTCCACGTAAAAGCTGCATTTTGACATGAAATAAAAAGGTATTTCACAGAACGTGCAAGTAGCTGCAGTGACAGTGCCACGAATTTCCTTCCTTTTTTTTTTTAATTTTTATTATTTATTTTTTTCCTGTGGTCCTTACGCTGAACTCATGTATATTGAAATGGTGGGCAACCACAGCTGCAGACCTCCATCTGCAGTACCTGTCAAGCAGGCCAACTTCTTCTTACAATGTCATGACTTTTCTCTGCTTCCTGGGAGCACTTCCTGCAGCCCTAGTGGTACTTTGTGTGGGTTCCATGATGTTTTTCAAGCTTTACAGTACTGCACAACACACGGTGAAAAATACATGAGAACCACAAGACATTACTTTGTACTGTGATATGCAGTTTACTGGAGGTGAACCTCTCGCATAGCAATGATTAGTGCCACATGGTGTTTTAGGCGGATAATAGCAACAGGAGGTGGCTGTGAAACTATTGCAGTACGGTGGGTATTAAAGTTAATTTTATGCAGTTCTGATTTAATACTGTATCTTTACATGTGTTCGCATTTTTCTTGACTGTTAATGGCACCATGTACTGTCTGTAAGTCCATGTGTGCATAAGTTTTAATAAGTTTGAACTTTTTACAATTTGTGTATATTTTATGGTAGTAAATGGTAAAATAAACTAGTATTTACATATGTTCTCTGCATTTAGGACATGCATTTTTCTTAATTGTTGTGATATTTGTAAGATAAGCAGTTCATCTCCAAGGGTCTTCAAATTGTTGCAAATCTCCAAAAACTTTTCCACATACTTAGTGAAAAAAATTCGCGTATAAAGGGCCCTGTGCAATTCAAGCCCTTGTTGATGTTGTATTCGCTACTATGACAGGTTCTTATTAAGATCATGTTGTTGTTGCTGTCCTCCCTGGTTATTTGCCATCATGTATCTAACAGAATGATGGATGTTAGAACTTAAAGAATCCTGAGGAAATTATCGGGTTGAGCATCCTGCCGTCTGAAATGTAAGTGTCTTTATCTATGAATAACAGAAGAGGGAGCTTGAAGTCCAGGGACACTAAATGGGTTGTTGATGGCTAGTTACCCAGTGAGTTGGTGGTAGGACATCTGAAATCTCTCTTGTTGCCCATTTCTAGTTGGGGCAGGGGGTGGTCTCCTTGGCACTAGAATGCCGTGCTATTCTGAACAGCATGAGGAACCACTGTGTTATTAAAATTTCTGTCTTACCATCTACCCTTCCCTAGATGCTATCTTGCATTTACACTTTATGAAATTTAATGTATGATTTAGAGGTCACTTTGGCACCTAGGTTGCACATAATTTTCTAATTTTCTGTAATAGTTTTGTTGGTCATCTTCTATTGCCTTTGAGTTTCCCAGAAGAGCTTATTCTGTGTACCAAGAGACCTCTGTATATGTTATCTTGTTTCCTTCAACCTCCTTCTCACGCTTACCTTTCCAGCTCTTAGCATTGATGCCATCTTCTCCAGGTAGACTTCCCTGATTCCTCTCTCTAGGCCCTTCCATTCCATATTCTCCCATGGTAGCATGAATCATAGTGTATTATAATTGCCCATTTCCTTATATGTCTCCTACAATGGACCATAGAAGCCTTATGAAAACATAATTTGTGGCTGTGTTATAATTATAATCTTAAGTACACAGCGCATTTCCTTGGTCCTGGCTAAGAACTCAATCTTCCTTCCTTAGGATTTTCAGATTCCATCTGCAAACATTTTGGAGCATCTCCTTTTGGTGGTTTTTGCTAACATTTTCTCTTACTGCCATGAAGCCTTTTGATGGCTTTTCCAACTTCTAAAAGTTGATTCTTCAAATGTGTATCCATAGGGAATGTTACCCATTGTCATCGAAGTGAAGAGCAGCACTAGAATCCAGGGAAGAAGCTCCTCAGCAAGAGGTCTGAGACTGTAGATGGTCATTCTCACAGCGCTGCCACTGGCCTTGGACAGCTGTCCGTCTGAGCCTGTTTCCTTATCCTTAAAGTGGGGATAATAACAGAACCCAATCTCAAAGATGTCACGAAGATGAAAATAACAAAAATAATTCCTATACAGCAGTTGGTTCAGTGTGTGACACATATTAAGTGAAAGCAACAATTAATTGTAAATTAAATTAGGTACATTAATTAACAGATTAGGTGAGGTAATGAAAAGGAAAGAAATTGTTATTCTTGAAACATACTATGTTTCAGGACTTCTTCTCCCCCCCCCTCCCCGTGAAACACCTGCATGGCACCTTTTTGTTATTCATACTGTTTTGACTGTGGCTGTTCTGGATTCCTGTTAAAGGCCTGAGAGACCAGTTTGTCATTTTGAACACGGCGTCAGTGGAACAGCGTATGACTCAACAATCGCGTCATCCTGGACAGGCATCAGATGGGTGTGAGCCAGGACACGATGTAATGAAAGGCATTCGTTTCTCCCCTCTTCCTGCTTTGTATTTTCTTTGCCACAAAATCTATTCATATCAAGCCCACAGAAGTAACATTTCAGTTCAATTCATAATAAAAATTGAGGGCATTTGCATATATTATGTCGTATGCACTGAATAATTCTGTATTCAGTCTCAGTGTATTTGAAATGGATCTTTTCTTTCTGCTTTAATAATGAAAGAATAATAATTGTCTAAGAATATTTAAGAACAGGCTTATATTAAATATTTAATGTCCTTTTACTATGAACCTTCTGATAGTAAAACAAAATAACTAGAGGCAAAAACTAAGGGATATGATGCCTGTGTTCATTTAAAAGAGTTCTGGCGATGAGAAGACTTGTCCTCTCACACTGGGAAGGCAAGATCCTTAGGGCAGTTGTGAGCAGTGTATATGGATGACTCTGAAAGACCGATGGTGGATGCAGTTCTTTCTCCTTCAGTCTTTTTTCCCTAGCATTCTGATTGCTGAGTGATTTACTTCTCTGTTCATCTCTTCTCAGACTCACTAGTGTTCTAATGACTTTGCTTAAGTAAAGCATCTCCTTTTGCTGTAAGCCATCAGGACATTTACTTTTAATTTTTAAAAGTACTCAAATAAGAACCTCATAAATCAAAGAATACCTATAATTCTGAGTTAACACATCCAACCAAGCCTTTGGCAAAAAGAACTATCCTTTAAGTTGTTTGGCTTTCCTGTAACATTCTGTTATTCAGGGCCGCCTGGATGGCTCAGTCGTTAAGCATTTGCCTTCAGCTCAGGTCCTGGGATCGAGCCCCAAGCCCCACATTGGGATCCCCCCTCAGCGGGGAGCCTGCTTCTCCCTCTCCCCCTGCTTGTGTTCCCTCTCTTGCTGTCTCTGTCAACAAATAAATAAAATCTTTTAAAAAAATTCCATTATTCACTTGCTGATTGTTAGGAGCAGTGGCTTGTTTAATATATTTCAGGCTTTTGGGGCACTTGGATTGCTCAGTTGGTTAAGCATTCGACTCTTGGTTTTGGTTCAGGTCATGATCTCGGGGTCCTGGGATCGAGCCCCATGTCAGGCTCTGTGTTCTGCATGGGGTCTGCTGGAGATCCCATCTATCTCTCTCTCAAATAAAAAAATAAAATATTTTGTGTGTGTGTATGTGTGTGTGTGTGTGTGTATATATATATGTATTTCAGGCTCTTGACTAAACCAAGTAATACAGGTTATTATTTTGAAACTGCAAGAGCTTATAAAAACATCTGAAAGAAGTGTTTGTGTATGCCCACAGACTGAAGAATTGTTCCAGTTTTAATGGATGAGCTGCCTTCATTATATATATTTAATGTCTGGTACTCAAAAATACATGATAAAGGCATGACAGCATCTTTCAAGATATTTAGCCGTCACCCAGAGGGCAGAGCCAAAGTTTAGGATCTTCTCTCTCTTTGCAATTTCATGTAAATTTTTAGAATCGCTTGTTAATTTCTGTACACAGGAAAAAGCCTGGTGGGATTATGATTGGTAATGCATAGAATTTGCAGGCCAATCAGTCAGATAACACTGTCCATCTCTTCATTTAGTTAGATCTTCTTTACTTAGTTTCAGCAGTGTTTTCTGGTGTCCCCTTAGAGCTCTTGCATACCTAACCCTCCCACCCCCAGACCTTTTATTCCTGTCGTTTTGTTTTTATACATTTTATTTATTAGAGACAGAGCATGAGGGGAGGGGCAGAGGGGGAACAGGCTCCCCGCTGAGCAGGGTGACTGACATGGGGCTCATCCCAGGACCCCAGGATCATGATCTGAGCCAAAGGCAGAAACTTAACTGATTGAGCCACCCAGGCGCCCCATTCCTGTTTTATTTGTAAATGTGTTTGTGTTTTGCGGCTATCATAAATGATATTAATTTCATTTTTGAATTGTTTGTTGCAGTATATAGAGAGAAGGTAGATTTTTGACTATTGTGCCCTGTGACCATGCTAAATTAATTGATTCTATTTCTTTCTTTTTTTTTTTTTTTTTTTTGTAATATCTGTCTGATCCTTTCTCACGGTCGTCTCCTTCTTGGACTTCACATGCACGTGAGGCCATTTGATACTGTCTTTTAGGTCCATAAGGCACTCTTAATGTTCCTTCAGTCTTTCCTTCCTCTCTGTTATTCAGACCACATGAATTTCATTGATACTGGATATATAACAGCTCACTTAATCTTCCTTTTTTTTTTTTTTTTTAAGACACCTCTGCCCTCAACCGTGTCTGGAATCCTTGTCCAGAGCCCTTGTGTTTTGCTCTTCACAGAGAAAGGTCTCTAGTCTTCTGCCTCGAAGAAGGGGACAGATAGCGTGAAAGGAAGCACAGCTTCTGGTTATCAAAAACAGAGATCAAAAGAAACAACAGAAGAATCCACCTTGAAGGAGATAGAAAATATGCAGAGAGAAGGAACTTCCCTAAAATCTACTGTTTACATGCTTGGAGATAAGAAAAATACTGCATTCATCAAATAAGAGTCAAGTGTTTAAAAAAAGGAATTTTCAGGGAATAAAACCAAACTTAAAATTAAATTAAAAAGGTTATAGTATAAATGAAAAGAAGGGTTGGGAGGTAAAAGTAAGAAAATAAGCCAGAAATCAAGAGCAGAGAGACAAAGAGCTGGAAAAACAGGAGAGAAAATAAGAAAGGGGACCAGTCTAGGAGTTTTGAGGAAAAAAATGCAGATAAGAAATCATCAGTGACTGGAGTAGGGGAGGTAACACAGGGATTAAGTTATCTGCTTCTTTCCTATTGGCTTCTTTAGAAATCAGAATTTTTTTTTTACTATGAAATGAAGCAGATAAGAACAAACACAAATACACAATTTAATGAATAATTATAAAGCGAGCACTCGGGTAACCAGACCAGGGCCTGCGCCTTGGGCGGCTCTGGTGGGACCTTCCAAGATGACAGTTCCACTCGGCTCCCCCTCGTCAGAGGTGACCACTATCCTCACAGGTAGATTAATTATATTCCGGCTTCTCTTACCATGTGTGTATACGTCCCTCAACACCGTAGCTTAGTTCACATGTTTTGAACTTAAATAAACAGTATGCATTATTTTGTGTCATGTTGCTCCCCCTCTACACGGTAAAATTCGTCCATGTTAGGATATGTAACTGCAGTTCATGGCTGTATACAGTTGTACCACTGCTGATACGTCCTTCCCATTGTTTTGAGTGCTTGACCCATTTCTGGTTGTGGTATTTTGTCCTCATCCTTACACATTTCACTGTATACACACGTGAATCTCTTCTTGAATATAAGTTTCTGGAAGTAGATGTCAGGTGGCGGAGGTCCTGGATCACAGGATGTTCCTGCCTCCCCTTTTACCGCATCATACCACACTGTCTTCCAAAGCGAAGTGCTCTCCAAACTCAGACCCATCATAGTGTCACATGGTGAAGTTTTGCCAGTCTGGTAGGTGGGTGTGTAATGGTGGTTTTAATTTGCATGTCCCTGAATCCTACTGAAGCTAAATAACTTCTCATATGTGTATTGGCCATTTGAAGTTCCTAGTTTGTAAAGCATCTGTATAATATTTTGTCCATTTTGCTAGTGGGTTTCCTGTCCTTTTATTTGAAACCTACATTTGTCTAAATGTGTAAGTATTGTCAGAGCACAGGTGGTGAGGGTGCTTTCCCTTAGATTTTAGCCTAAATCCTTATCATTTTGTCAGTGTGTTGGTGCTTTTAAGGAGGTTTTTTTCAGTTCCACTTTTTAGCTAACATTTAAATTTTGACAGTCATGTTGGCCCCCATAACCTGGCCTGTCATTTCTATAAAAAGAAACTTGTAAATGTTCTTCAACAGACTTCGAAGCAGTCTCCCTGATTCTGACCGTTGCCTTTGTCCTCAGTTTCTGAGCCTTTTGAAAATCGTCATATTAGGTTGCTTCTTAGCTTCCTCCCCACCCCCCTAACTTAATGGACCCAGAATGCCCATTCTGGTGTAAAATGTTGCTGGTATCATCTTTTTTTTTTTCCCCATTATTGCTGTATAATTGACAAAATACCAGTTCTCTTGTTGTCTTTACTCTTAGAGGTTTATGCCGTTAAAAACAAATGCCATTACTCTCCTTTTACTGAATCCCAGAGGAAGCTGAAATTAAAGCATGTCTTAGAGATGGCATCTTTATCAGAACTACATGTGGCTGGTCATTTTATTTTCAAGCTCACACAACACTCAGAGCGGTAATGTGGCTAAAACAAGTATCACATGAGCAATAATAAGGACTCTGGGCTATTGCATCAGACTCTGAATATTTTAAAATTTTATTTAAAATTTAGGGATTTGTAGGTATGTCCTCAGGGGACTAAATGTTGAAATACTGTCAAAAATAGTCCTCTAAATCAGGAGAAGACCAGCACTCCAATAGGGAAGTAGGCAGTGTTCATCAATTGGTAGTTGACCAGATAGGTTTTTCTCTTAGGAGCAAAAGTGGGGAAATGCCTGTGTCTGCTTTCCTGAAACAAGGGAGGGTGGACAGTTTAACAGAGTGCATGAAAATGCACGTATGTAAAACCGCCTGTTGATTTCCCTTGCCCTTGTGGGATTTTAACTTAAGTATATAGTCAAAGATGGTGGCAAAGGTCTATGCATTGATATTTATTACAGTGGAAAGACAGAAGCAAAGAATGGGCAGTAACGAGGGAGTAGCTAAGATACTGCCGAGTACTTTGCAACCATCAAAGAGTCATGTAATAAGAGAGAACCTATTGACATTTTCTCAGAATGCTGTTAAGGAATGAACAATGAATGAACAGTGCCTCACATATAAAAAGCTGGATACAAAGCAGTCATCTATAATACTATCCCCAAAATAAATATATACATTTTTTTAAAGATAAAAGATATGTATAAAAGTGTTTGCTGGTTTTCTCTGACACATGTATGATGGCTTTACTTTCTCATTTAAACTTATTGGTGCTTTCTAAATTCTCTAACTAAATATTTATTTTATAATTTTAAAAAATAACTTGTAATTGTTTTATTTGCCAGATTACTTTATTATATCCAGTGGTGTATTTCTAAATGACTATAAAGCAATAATCTTGGAGTTGACGATGGATTCAATATAAAGAAGTGAATTAGGACAAAAAAAGGTGGGGTTTTATGGACGCAGTAATGAGCTTTCCTCGGTGTGTGGTGGTAACAGTTATATTGAGTTTCTTCAGGTGTCTTTTCCCCATGACTGAAAAACGGGGCGGCCCACACCTAGAGCTGCTGTAGCGTGGAGCATCCTAGCAGGGAGAGAAGCACATGGCTTTGTATCCCAAATGAGAGCCTCAGACCCCCAAATTCAGCCCGTGAGGAGTGTCAGCTCCCCGCTCCAGTGGCAGCACTGTGAGCCCTTGTTCTCTGTCTTGTAAGTTTCCCTTAGTCACTGTTTCTCATTCTTTTCAGGTTTAGGAAAACTACATTTCAGAAATCACAAAAAGTTTTACTGTGTTTTATTTCACTGTTTTGGAGCATTGGGAGAAAAATTGGGAGGCACTTGGGTGACTCAGTTGAGTGGCTGACTCTGGATTTCAGCTCAGGTTGTAATCTTGGGGTCCTGGGCTTCAGCCCTGTGTAGGGCTCCGTGCTCAGTGGGGAGTCTGCTTTAGAATTCTCTCTCTCTCTCTCTCTCATAAATAAACTTAAAAAAAAAATTCAAACAGGGATGTTTTCAGCTATTTGTGTGTGCCCTTTTGTCCCCCTTTTTTGGGAGGGGGCTCACATTTTTTCCTCCAGGTAACTAGGCAGGCTTTTGCCAACCACCTCCATTTAATTTTAAGAGAATTGCTCTTACATCTCGCTCTCTCTTAATTCTTACCATCTGGGTGTCATGGTTCAGCCTGTGGTTCTTATAGAAAGTACAGGAACCAAAATGAACACTCAGGGTGTCCAAAGTGTCTTAAAATAAGTCTAGAACAGCTCAGCTCATGCACTGATTATCCACCTAACAGCTGACAGTCACATTGTGACGTGCTGTTGACTGCTCTGAAATACATGTCAGCTTTCAGTATTAACGTGGGAGAACCATTTATCACCAGTGAAACACTTAGTCCAGAGGTGTCAGATATTGATGCTATAAATTAATGACGTGTCCTTATAGTATCAATTTTGTGATGTTTTGGCAGATAGATGTTTTGTGTTTTGTTTTGAACTATGGATGAAAATTTTGCCAAACTCGTTGTATTGGTTCCCTTCCTCCCCTGCTCTTCTCAAAAGCCTGCAACTTCTTCGTTGCTTTATTTGTTGAACTATGTTGAATTGTGAAGTTGTTTGAAGTGATGGTTTTGTTGAAAGTAACAAGTCTGAAAACGGCTTTGATATTTTACACTGAGGACTGTATTTTCAGAATTTCCGTTTCTCTTAGACTTTGGAGCTATCCTTTGACAGGAATGTCAACCCTGGTATTTAGCAGGTCCTGTTTCCTGCATACACAACCAACTGCTTACATAAGAATTCAACTTTAAAATGCTTTCTTAATGGATGACTATACACATTCTTACTCTTCTAAGTAAGGGATCTGGTTTAGTTGAAATAAGGATTTTTGTCACACTTCTGTGAAAACAGAAACTTTGACAGAGCATTTAAGACAGGTTTGAAAGAATACAGTATTGGTTTCATTTTTCAATCTGTAAATTATTTTGTAAATGGAATTAGTATTGTTTGATCATAAATGCTTCAATCTTAAAGCTTCCAGCTTGCAAATTCCCCACCCTCAACAAGAGTTACTATTATCCCTTCTCCAAAAAGTGCTGCTTGTGCCCTTGAAATTTTTACATTCCTAGTATCCACAAAACTTTAAAACAAAAATCACCTCATCACTTGCTTTTGAAGTTTCTTCTCCATCCCCACATAGTTTCTAAAATGTTAGCAGATGCCATTTTATAGAAAAAAAAGAAGTTACTTTTCTAATGAATATTCTAGAATGAACTAGGGTTATCTACACTTAGATGGACTATGAAAAACCAAAGCTCACTTGTTTTTTATTGCTAAATTTAGCAAAAGTGGAACTGCATGATAGTTTATGTCGCTTATCACTGTTTTTATAAAATTTTGTTGAGAAAATCTATGCGGACAAATATTTTAATATTGAATATTTAAATCAGTATACATATACATTACGTACAATACCACAGTTATTTTTTTCCAGTATGTTGTGACTGATTTAATTATATACTTTACCAAGGGATCTTCCCAAAGAAAGGAAAGTTCTGAATTTAAACAATTCACATGTATTTTTTTAAATGTAGTTATAGCCTTTGTATCTGTATCTGGAGGATGCAAGATAAACAGATAATAAATGGCCATTGGTGAAAAGTACTGATTCTAGATCTAGGATAACTGTTATTTTGGGCCTCATTGGACCTTAACTTTCTGTGAAATAGGAGCTCTTACATTTTCATATTCTCATTTAATCTACCATATAATTAGCCAAAAATGTATTATTGGTGTGTGCTAAAAATTTAAAAAGTAGTAGACTTGGAATCTTGAATTCAAACCTAGACTTTGCCTTTCTGTAGTATTTTATAGGGCCCTGGGACTAGTTCTCTACGTTTCTGAGTCTTAATGTCTGCATCTGTAAAATGGGATTAGTGAGATTTTACAGCATATGGATGAAGATTATAGACCATGTAAAAGTGCCTTGCACCTAAAAATGCTAAATAAGGGGTGGCTAAATAAGGGGCAGCTGTTATTATATGAGTCTAGTTGAACGTATAGTTACAGTACCTTAGTGCTCTTAAATTGAATAACTACAACTTTTTTCGGCTCATCAGTCTTTTCGACATCGGTTGACATGTTAATTTACACCCCTGATATTTTCTAGTCAAAAATAAAAACCTTCCATCTGTAAAACTGGTAGCATGGCTAGATAGCACCTTTCTAGCTAAGGCTGTGTAATAAAAGTTCACTTTACTAAAGCTAAGTGTTAACGCATTTGTCAAAAAAGTAGAATACCTATTATTAATATCATTACGTATCCTCAGCAGAATACTTTGGTGGAGCAGTGTATTCTGACCAAATGAAATGTATCTCAAAAAAGTCTAAGGTCTACTTGTTATTTAAGCATATTTCTTAAAAACTCTTCTAAGGTAAGAATCGTATTATAAATATACAAAACACTCCTATTTGTTTTTTCATTTTTGGTGCATGGTTGCCATGTAATTTAGTGTGTAATGCTACTGTGACGTCATCTTAATCATTTGTAATGTGAATACACTAATTCAGGTCGACACAACTAGACTAAAAAAATGGAGGTGATATAGGTACTTTCATACCTTTTTAAAAAACTGAATTATAGTTAGAATACAATATTGTTAGTTTTAAGCACACAACATAGTGATGAATTGTTTATATACCTTATTAACTGATCACCAAGATAAATCTAGCTACCATCTGTCACCACACAGAGTTGTTACAGTATTAAGTATATTGCCTATGTTGTACATTTCATTCCCCTATCTTATTTATAACTTGAATTTTGTATCTTCTAATCGCCTTCCCGTATTTTGCCCATCCGCCCATTTCCCTCCTCTCTGGCAACCATCAGATTGTTCTCTGCATATATGAGTCTGTTTCTGTTTTGTTTGCTCATTCTGTTTTTTAGATTCCATATATAAATGAAATCATATAGTATTTGTCTTTTCTTTTTTCACTTAGCATAATACCCTCTAGGTTCATCCATGCTGTCACCAGTGGCAAGGTTCCATTCTTTTGTATGGCTGATTAATATTCCGCCATATAAACATACACCACAGCTTCTTTATCCATTCATCATCACTGGACACTTAAGTTGCTCCCATATTTTGGCTATTGGGAATAATGCTGCAGTGAACATGGGGGTGTATATATATCTTTTTGAATTAGTGTTTTCATTTTTTTCTGGATACTCAGAAGGGATATGCCTTGATTATATGGTAGTTGTATTTTTAATCTTTTGAGAAACCTCCATACTAGTTTCCACAGTATCTACACCAGTTTGCATTGCTGCCAATAGTGCATAACCGTTCTCTTTTCTCTACATTCTCGCCAACACTTATTTCTTGTCTTTTTAATACTAGCCAAACTGACAGGTGTAAGGCAGGATCTCATTGTGGTTTTGACGTGTTTGATGAGTGATGTTGAGCATCTTTTTACGTGTCTGTTGGCCTTCTGGATTTCTTCTTTGGAAAAATGCCTATTCATGTCCTCTGAATCCATTTTAAATTGGATAGTTTGTGCGTTGTCATATCAGGGGTATCATTTACAAATACCTTCTCTTATTCGGTAGGTTGTCTTTTTGTTTTGTTTTTTTGTTTCCTTCACTGTGCAAAAGCTTTTTAATTTCACGTATTCCCATTTGTTCATGTCTGCTTTGGTTCCGCATGCCTGAGGAGACAGATCCAAAGAAATACTGCTCAGATGCCCAAGAACTTACTGCTTATGTTTTCTTCTATGAATTTTATGGTTTCTGGTCTTAAGTCTTTAATCCATTTTGAGTTTATTTTTGTGTATAAGAAAGTGATCCAGTTTCATTGTTTTGCCTGTTGTTCACTTTTCCCAATACCATTTATTAAAGAGATTATCTTTTCTCCTTGCCTTTGTCATAAATGAAATGACTGTATAAGCATGGGTTTATTTCTGGGCTATTCTGTTCCATTAATCTGCGTGTTGGGTTTTTTGGCAGGACCAAACTGTTTTAATTACTACAGCCTTGTAGTATACTTTGAAATCAGGCAGCAGGGTACCTCCAGCTTTGTTCTTTCTCAAGGTTGCTTTAGCTCTTTGGGGTCTTCTGTGGTTCCATACAAATTTTAGGATTATTTGGTTCTAGTTCTGTGAAAAATGCTCTTGGTATTTTGATAGGGACTGCACTGCGTCTGTAGATTGCCCTTGTGTAGTAAGGACATCTTAATAGTGTTCATTCTTCTAATCCGTAAGCGTGATATATCTTCCCGTTTATTCATCTTCAGTTTCTTTCATCAACATCTTACGGTTTTCAGCATACAGGTCTTTCACCTTCTTGGTTAAATTTCTTCCTAGGTAACTTACTCATTTTGATGCAGTTATCAGTGGGACTGTTTTCTTAAGAGAAGTGTATAGAAATGCAACTGGTTTATGTATATTCTGTATCCTACAACTTTACTGAATTCATTTATTGTAAGTTCTAATTAGCTTTTTGGTGTACCCTCTAGGATTTTCTATATATAGTATCATGTTGTCTGCAAATAGTTTTACTTCTTTTCCAGTTTGGATTTTTTTTTATTTATTTTTTCTCATTTGATTGCTGTGCTGCTAGGATCTCCAATACTATGTGGAATAAAAGTGGCAAGAGTGGACACCCTTGTCTTGTTCCTGATCTTAAGAGGGAAAGCTTCCAGCTTTTCACCATTGATTATGATGATGTTAACTCTGGGTTTGTCATGTATGGCCTTTTACATTGAGGTAGTTTTCTCTCTACTCACTTTTTTGAGAGTTTTTATCATAAGTGTTGAATTTTATCAAACGGTTTTTCTGCAACTTCGGAGATAATCAAATGATTTTTAGTCTTTTGTTGTTGTTGTTAATGTGGTATATCACATTGACTGATTTGCAGATACTGAAACCATCTTTGCATTCCTGGAGTAAATCCCACTTGGTCATGGTATAAGGTCCTTTTATGGTATAAGGTCCTATTATGGAATTTGGTTTGCTAATATTTTGTTGGGGATTTTTGCATCAGCGTTCATCTGGGATAACTAGCCTGTAATTTTCCTTTTTTGTGGTGTCTCTGGTTTTTGGTATCAACGTAATGCTGGCCTCAGAGAATGAGTTTGGAAGCGCTTCTTCCTTTTCAGTTTTGTGTATGAGTTTGAGAATAAGTATTAACTCTACTTTAAATATTTAGTAAAATTCACCTGGGTCACCATCTGTCCCTAGACTTTCGTTTGAGTCAATAATCAAAAAACTCCCAACAATTGTGTTACTAATAATTGGTCCATTCAGGTTTATTTCTTCTTGATTGGATCTTGGAAGATTGTTCCTAGGAACTTATCATTTCTTCTAGGTTGTCCCAAACAGCTGTAGAAGTCTCACAGGATCCTTTGTATTTTTATGTACTGGTGGTAACTTTTCCTCTTTCATTTCTGATTTTTATTCACTTAGGTGTGTGCGCGCACTCTCTCTCTTTGATGACTCTGGCTTGCTTATCAGTTTTACCTTTTCAAAGAACCAACAATTAGTTTCACTGATTTTCTCTACTGTTTTTTGATCCCTGTTTTGTTTATTTCCACTGTGATCTTTATTATTTTCTTCCTTCTACTTAGTTTTTTGTTTTTACTTTTTTTCTCATTAAATTTTTTTATTATGATATGTTAGTCACTATACATTATATCAGTAGCTTTTGATACAGTGTTCCGTGATTCACTGTTTGCATATAACACCCAGTGCTCCATGCAATACGGGCTTTCCTTAATACCCTTCCCCAGGCTTTCCCATCCTCCCACCCACCTCCTCTCTAACCCTCAGTTCTACTTACTTTGGACTTCATTTGTTCTTTTTTTTTTTTTTCTTTTATGTGTAAAGTTAGATTGTTCATTTGAGATTTTTCTTATGTCTTGAGGTAGGCCAATCTTGGTAGAAACTTTGTAGATCTGGTTTTGCTGTAACCGAACATTTTGGACTGTTCTGTTGCCATTTTCATGTGTCTCGAACTATTTTTTATTTCCTCTTGGATTTCTTTGTTGACCCATTGGTTGTTGAGTAGCATGTTGTTCAGCCACCATGGGTTTGTGGTTTTTTTCCAATTTTCATCTTATAACTGATTTCTAATTTCATACCACTATGAAAAGATGCTTGTTTTGATTCATTCTTTTCAGATTTATTGAGATCTATCTCAACAGAGATTGAGGATATTCCATATGAAATTGAAAATAATGCGTATTCCTCTGGTTTGAGATGGAGTGTTGCGTCCATGTCTGTTAAATCCATCTGTTTTCCTGTGTCATTTAAGGCCAATGTTTCCTTACTGATTTTCTGTCTCGGTGATCTATTCATTGATGTAAGTGAGGTGTTAAAGTCCCTTACTATTACTGGATTACTGCCAATTTTCTCCCTTTGTCTATTAATAATTGCTTTGTGTCTTTAAATGCCCCTCTGTTGGATGCATAGATCCTTAGAAGTGTTATATCTGCTTATGGGACTGATCCCTTTGTGATGTGATCTCCTTCTTTGTCTCTTGTTACACCCTTTCTTTTTGTGTGATACAAGAATCGCTTCCATGGCTTTCTTTTATATTTGCATGGAATATTTTTTTCCATCCCTTCCTTTTCAGTCTATGTGTGTCTTTATATCTGAAGCTAGCCTCTTGTAGGCAGCATATAAATGGGTCTTTTTAAAAATCCATTCAGCTACCATGTGTTTTGGTTGGGGCATTTAGTCCATTTAAGGTAGTGATGGCTAGATTTGTATCTATTGCCACTCAGTTCATTGTTTCTAGTTGTTTTGGTAGTTCTCTGTTCCTTTTTTCTTCTCTTGCTCTTTTCCTTGTGATTTGGTGACTTCCCTTAGTGTTATATCTGATTTCCTGCCTCCTTATTTTTTGTGCACCTCTGTATACAGCAGTCTCTTTTAGGTTGATGGTCACTTAAGTTCAAGCATGTTCAAAAACCACTACCTTTTTATCCCCCTTTTACGTTTTGGAGGTCCTATTTTAGATCTTATTATTTTGTGTCTTCCTTAACTGAGTACTGCAGGTCTAGATGATTTTACTGTTCTTGTCTGTTAACCTTTATACTAGCCATGTAGGTGGTTGGTCCCCTACCTAAGTTTACCTTTACCAGTCAGAGCGTTGTTTTCATAATTTCCTTATTTCTAAAGTCCCTTTAACATTTTTTGTAAGGCCGGTTGGATGTTGATGAACGTCTTTAGTTTTTGTTTGTTTGGAAAACTCCTTATTTTGCCTTAAATTTGGAATGATAATCTTGCCAGGTAGAAAGAGTATTCTTGGTTGTGTTTTCCATACCACTCTCTTCCAGCCTGTAAAGTTTCTGCTGAAAAATCTGCTCATAGATTTATAGGGATTCCCTTTTATGGAACAAGTTTTCTCTTGTCACTTTGAAGATCTTCTATAATGTGTACGAGTCTCTTTGGCTCCACCTTATTTTGGATTCTCTGTTTCCTGGGCTTGTATGTTTCTTTCACCAGGTTAGGGACGTTTTCAGCCATTATTTCCTCAAATAGGTTTTGTCTCATTTCTCCACTCCTTCTAAGACCCCTACAATGCAAATGTTAGTACGCTTGATGTTGTCCCAGAGGATAGTCTTAAACTTTGCTCAGGATTTTTAATTTTTTTCTATGTTGTTTCGATTGGGTGATTTCCACTAACCTTTCTTCCAGGATCACTGATCTCTTCTTTTGCATCGTCTCATCTGCTGTTGATTCCTTCTGGTATATTTTTCACTTCAGTTATTGTATTCTTCAGCTCTGGTGTGGTTTTTTTTTTTATATTTTTTGTTTGTTGAATTCTCACTATGTTTATCCATTTATCTCCTGAGTTCAGTTAGTATTTTCATAAGCATTGCTTAGAATTCCTTATCTGGTAGGTTGCTTAGCTCTGTTTCATTTAGGGCTTTTTTTCCCCCTGAGGTACTGTATTGTTGTTTCATTTGCAACATACTCTGTCTCCTCATTTTGCCTAACTCTCTCTCTGTGGTAGTAGATCAGTTACAACTATTAGTCTTGAAGGAGTAGCTTTCTGCAGGAGGTGCCCTGTGGGGTCCAGTAGCCTAAAATGCCCTGGTCACCTGACCCCGGGGCCCAAGGAGTAACCCCTGGGTGGGCTGTGTATACCCCCGTTGTGGTGGGTCCCGATTCGTATGGACTCACAGCCGTGTGTGGGGCTGGCTGCAATGCCCAATTGCAACAGTACGGCCAGGTCAGTGGGCAGGGCAGGCCTCCTGCACAGCTGGCTGCAACTCTTGTAGTTGTTCCAGTTTGCTGGGCTGGCACCCCAGGGCAGGGTGCTTGGCAGGGGCTGTGGTGCCTGCAGGACAGGTCGGGCAGTAAGCCACTTGTGAGGGGCTCCAGGTTGGCTGTATGAGGCAAGCTCACAGGAAAACACTGAGGCCAGGTATGGTATTAGCACAATAGAGAGGACGTGTTAGAAATGGTGCCATTGGTGCTAGGCCAGCAAGGTATAGGTGGCAAGTACAAAATGGTGCCCGCTGGGGCCACTGTCCCTGAGGAGTGCTCCTGAGTGCTCCCTGCCCCTCTGGCACACACCCCAACATCAGTGAATACACTTCCTTCATGTGTAAGGCAGGTGCTTTTCAAACTGCTGCCTCTGCCCTGGGCCTCCACACAAGTGAGAATGTGTGCACGCCCTGTAAGAGTGCAGTCCCCATTTCCTGCTGCCCTCTGGCTCTCTTGGCTAAAAGCCCTGTTGCTTTTCAGAGCCTGTCATTATTGGTGCCATTCACCTGCGTAGTGGAACCTGATGTGGGGCTCAGACTCCTCCTTCCTCAGTGAGGGTGTCTGTGGTTGTGCTCTCTCTCCCACTTGTGGGCCTCCCCAGCAGGCGTGGGGGTCCTGACCAACCTGTGTCTCTGCCCTTCGCGCACATCTCATTTGGGCTCTTTAACAGCCTTAGTTGCATATGATCTTTCCTGCTCATCTTAGTTCTTTCTGAGATAGCTGTTCCACTCGTAGTTGCAGATTTTTGTGTGTCCATGCAAGGAGGTAAGCCCAGGATCCCCCTATTCCTCCCACCTCTCAAATCTCTTAATTATAGGCAATTTCTGTTCTATTGTGATACTGATGAGAAAAAGCAGAAATTATTTTTAACGTTTAACTTCCCCTCAAGACTATCTACTTGGTGACTCACACAAGATTTTAAAAACTCTGTCGAGCTTGAATGGATATTACCTTATAGGTCCCTGCCAGGTGACATGGTTACGAAGGTAAGAAACAAAGGTTCTGGAATAAGGCAGTGTTGAATTCAGATCCAGGTTGTGCTCATGTGACTTTGGGCAAACAAATGGCCTGTCATTGGTGAAATGGACTAGTAGGAACGATTATTTGAGGTAATATACCTATTAAAGTACCTAGCTTTGTGGAACTTGGCATATAGAATTAAAATATCCGTCGTCTGGCTTAAAATATGAGCATTACACTATGATGGGAATGTTTTGTTTCACCTCCTAAAAACCGTTTGTCTTAAAATCTTCATCTGCCTGCCTGTATTACAGATGTCCACTAAGTAACTTCTATATCGTTTTAAACATTTCTTTCTTCTTTCTTTGGTCCTCTTTGAGAGACAAGTTCCCCATTCTTTTCACTGTTTATTCAATCTTTAGAATTCTTCCTTTGAATTGTTACAATAGATATTTAGAAACCAGGGTGTGAAGTAAGAACATCACCAAAACCCGAGGGAAATGTATACAGCAAAAACAAAAAAACCATACAACAAAACACACCAAAAAACACTCTCATCTGGTAGACTGGCATGATAGAGAAACCAAGAAATTTTCACACTAATATAAAAATCTGAGAAAGGAAGAACCAATCCTTGGCTTTGGACTGAGGTAAGGAAGGAAGCGTGTGCCCATAGATCAAGTTGGGGTTGGTTCTGAGGGTTTCTATTCCTTCCTTTATACTAATATAAATATGAATCAGGACACAGGTGCTCTGAATTTGTTTGATTTTACAACCGTCTTTGTAGGGATTTAGGAATTGTGCTAATTGTGCAGAATGAGATGAGCATTTGTGTATAGGTCACTTGAAAATTTAGTCCAACAATATAGACTGCTGCACTATTTTAAGGCAACAGTTTTTATCTGTTTGACCTGTTTGAGGCAACTGTTACTTGCGCAGAAATCTTGATTTGCAGATCCTGGTTGGAAGGGAATTGGCTACCTTTTGTTGTGTATCACTGAGAAGTCAGACCTCAGCCTACAAAGTAGAAGGCCTTCATACCTCAATTTGAAGACACAGGCCTACTTCAGCTTCTTAGTTTTGCCACTCTGTCTTTGTAAAGAAGTGGAGTATTGGTTAAGAACACTGTTTTTGTTGGCAGGAAGACCTGAGTTTGAATCCTGGCTTTGCTAGTTTTACTGTGTCACCTTAGGCAAGCCACCTTCTCTAAACCTCGAAAACAGAACTCATCTCATAGGTTTGTGGAACACAGTAAAGGGGATAATGTACATAAAGAAAGACCTTCCACAGTAGCTCCTAGTAGTCGCGAGGTGATACCTATATCCTGGTTATAATCTCAAACATCTACCTATGTTAGCTGCCTTGTATTCTTTTGCAGAACAGATAAAGATGTAATGTCTAAATAAAGTAACTACAATAACATCTACGGGACCACCGTACAAGATGCTGGTAATATAAACAGGCCTAACCCATGGCCCTTACCCAAGAGGAATTAGTGATAGAAACCTCCACCTCCATCAAAAGGTATCCTAGGATCAGCTATGTAAAGTGCTGCATCGCAGTGTTTAAGGAAGTCTAGAGGTTGTCATGGAACCGAAAAGCCAGGGTGGACACTCCAGGCTAGGGGAACAGTTCTTAGCACAATACAATACTCCCAAGAAACATGAGCACATAGTAGTCACTTCATAAATATTTATAGAATCCAGGATCCCTAAGTGATAAACCAAATGGTTAGTGTAGAGGGATGGGAAGACTTAAAATTGGAGAAAGAAGAGCTAGAATGTGGGCCCTTTTGGGCTTGAACTCTATATAGTGGAGGAATCCCGGAGAGTTTATTAAAAGACGCCTGATGGACAAAAGCAGTTTTAGCAGTGTGGGGAAGGAATGGAAGGAGAAGCAGTGGGAGTCAGGAGTTCTTAGTATAAACCATCATCGTGGCTAAGGCAAGAGACGGAAGGCATGCATTGAGATGGCTGCAGTCACGGTGGACAAGAAGGAAAATGTATGTGACCATGCCACAGGGGGTAATAAAAAAGACTAGAAAGGGGGTTGAAATGGACAAAATTTCTGCATTTAAGCCCAAGTTACTAAGCATAGTGAAAGGAATTCAAGTCCTTCTAAGTATAGAATAAGATACTTAGAAATAAGTTCCTTTTGTAGTTGGGGTAGAAATGAGCGGTGTTTGGTTTCCTTACCACCTTCATTCAAGTGTTTCACAGCAATTATATTACAAATTACAATAAACGTTCAAAATTCCAGAATTCAAAAATGGTTGATTTCAAACTAATGTAAAATGAAGTCAAATACAAACCGTCAGTGTAACACAATTCGAAATTAAACTACAAACCCAAAATAGACCCTAGCTGATAAAGTCTACTTAATCTTGCAAAGGGACATATATGACTGAAACCCAAGATGACTCCCGCAGATACTGGGACCAGCCTAAACTCAAGCAGACGGTGTGGTCGCAGATAATTATTTCACAATGGCCTTCAGCTGTGGACCCGATATCTAGCTTAACCAACTTGATTGGCACCTGACTCCCTAAAAATAAAATCCAAACTACATATATACATTGGTCTATGAGAAAAACCAAATCATGAAAAGATGGGAAAAAACATTACAGGTGAGATGTGAGCTCAAAAACACAGCTCCAGTTTCAACCTTCGACACACAGTGTGATGGAAAAGGTAGTAAGTGTCCCACTGTGTCACACCTACTCTTGAATTCTTTGAAGAGATCACATTCCTCATTCCGTATGTACCAGGCCGTTATTATCCCTGTGTGCTCCTAAGAATCGAGAACACACATCCTCACTCCACAACATCATTACCGGTTAAAAGTCATGTCCGCCGATGCAGGGAACAGAGCTGAGGACGTGCAGCCTATGGTTTCAGGTTACCTAACAAACACAGTGACCAGACTGAGGACTGATCCTTCCAAAGAGAAAGAATTACATTTCTTCTGTGAAACATGTTAGATCAGACTTTAAGAAAGAAATGTAGATAAAGTGACCATATTCTCTCTTTGTATAAATACACAGGAGCAGAGAAGCTTCTTGCAGACCCAAATGTATTCTTCTCTACCTATACCCCCACCCCACCCCCACCTTGGGAAATAAGGGCAAGCTCTTGGAGTTTACTGATGGAAGACATTCATTTTACAGACAGCAACTAAGCCCAGCAATGCTAAATCACAGGCCATTGGTGTCTCAAAGGTGTGAAAAAGGCATTACCTTCTTCATGCACCCTTTACTGAAAATGCTCCAGGCTTAATACAGTACAGTGTCTGGTGCTCTAATCTTCTCCCCAAGATGAGTGCAGTAAATGATGCATAGTTTGGGGGAACTGTCTTAATATACACCTGAAGTTAAAACCAGTATTTCTCTATAAACGCAAAGCTAAGAGAATCATCAGTGTTTCTTCTCGCTAAACAAAATGTGTACCGGTTAAAACCATGTCAGAGAAATACTGTGAAGGCCTTCCACCAGACTGTTTTTCTGTTTGACTTGAAAACTAGTCCATAGCTTATTATCAAACAAATCAGTAATCCGTTAGCTAATGCAGGGATAAATGGGCAGTCAGAAAATGTAATCACCTGGTGTGTGCAACGGAGTATTTACATTCTTCCTAATGAAAAAAGAGAAGAAAACTGCAGGTGACTTTGGTGTGTAAAAAACACCTTTTAGGGCGAGAGCTCGAGGGACAAATAAATTAATCACTAGACCTGGATAGTCCCTGATGCCACTTCTGTTTTCAATCTCTTTTTGGACTTATCTTGAATCAAAGAATATTTAAGGCTGCCTCAGTAGGGCACTTGCTCTACTTAACGATAGTTAAAAGGTTTTAAAATATGTTTCTGGTGCATGTTGAAATTTTTTTTCCCTCTATGTTGCTGAAAGTTTTATGGCAAAGGGTTCTTACCCTCAGCATTATTGACACTGGAAGCTGGGTAATTCTTTGTTGTGGACGATTGTCCTGGGCACTGTGGGATGCTGAGCAGCTCTCTGATCTTTCCTCACTAGATGTCAGTGTCATTTCCCCGCTTGTGACCATCAGAAATGTCTCCACCCATTGCCAAGTGTTCCCCCCCGCCCCCACGCCTTCCCCGGGGAGCAAAACTGCTCCCAAATGAGAACCACTGGTTTATGGTATTTGGATAAAAACTGGTAAGCCTATGAGAACATGACACCTGCTCCATGTGTAGCTGGTAAAAATTAATCCAGTTGTAGTAGCTTTATTTTCAGGATTTTCCGCCCATGGTAACGAATACTCGTTTTCTGAGGTCATATTGTTTTTTTTTTTTTCCAAATAAAAAGTGCTGATTTAATTCACTTAACCTGAAGGCTAAACCATCACCACTATTTGGGTTTGTAATGTTTATCATCCGTGTTCCTATGTCTTTGGGGAGAAAGCCTGTAACTTAGTAAGCAATACTGGATCATTCTGCCAGGTACATTACAGTCCCCATTTAGAAAGAGGGCAATTGAGATCGAGAGAGATTAAAAGGTCACCAAACTACTACATTGCAGTTAGGTTATGAAGTCTAGCCTGCCTGACTTTGAGTCCCCACTATTCTCTGTAACAGCAATTCTCCCTATGTAGTGCACGGGACCCCTGGGAGTCCCCAAGATCTTTTCAGAAATACATTCGAGATAATACACAGTCTCTATTTGCCTTTCTCACTGTGTTGGCATTTGCACTGACGGTACAAAAGCAATGATGAGTAAGTCTGCCGGCATCCTGGGGCACAGTAGTCATTGTGCGCACTCACAGTTCAAGAATATCCTGGGGGAAGCAAAATATTACTAAGTCTTTTAAATCTCCACTTTTGACAATGTCCTTTTACTGTCCATCTGTGTGACAGAATGGGAAGATGCGTAAAGCTTATTATGCACTTAGGCTTGTGTCAAAGAGGAGTAGGTGTAAGACTGTTTATGTTGTGCGGTGAACAGCCACCTTTTTCGTGGCAGACCATGAATAAACTATGGTGTTTAGCCTGCGCGCTTGGTAGAGGTTTTCTCAGAAATGATTGAAGTGAGGTTATCAGTTCACGGAAGACAACAGTATTTGTTGCTGGTCCCTAAAAATTCGAGCTCTCAAACAAAATCTAGAACTTTTCTATCTGCCACTGTGAACTTGACAGATGTGACTCTTACATTGTTTAATGAACTGTGTCAACATTTGGAAAATCTGCCGAACTCAGTGAAACAATATTTTCCAAATGACTAATGCATGACAGGACGAAATCATGCATGGGGGTAAAAGATCCATTCAAAGTGCGAGACAGCCCCGTGGATGTTAATGTAACAGCGTTACAAAAATTTCGCTGATAGGGTTTCACACTGCGCACTGTAGCACTAACCTCTAAAACAACCAAAAAGGCATATTTGGGGGTAGAATCACAAAGAATATCTACAATTACCTGAACTTCATAAGCTCCCGGAGGACCATTAATCCTCCCCTGGCTCACAGGGAAGGATGTTTACAGCACTTTTCTTTACCTATAGTCCTCCAGGTAGTCTCATGTCACAGGAGGCACATAAAGAACATTCACCATGTTTCAAGGTTCATTATTTCAGTGATGCATTTCACCCACAATACGACTTACAGATATGCTATGACCTCTGTATCGTCACAGGGCCTGCTATTCAGGGGTGGTGAACGTGGGCTAAATGAAAGGATCTAATTTACCCGCACATTTTACGTGCTCCTCAAGATGTGATTAGTTCTCACAATCCGTCCATGAGCCTCCTCTCGTCACTTGTTTTTCTTGCAGGAGAACTCAAGAGAAAAACCCAGCTTTGCATGTGTTTTGTTTTTGTTTTTGTTTTCCTTTCTCTCAACTCTAATGTAAACCCCATGGCCTCAGGAATAAGCTGGTGTTGAGCACACTCTCCACTGTAAATGGGCAACAGCATCTGAGGATCCACTTGGAACAAGGCACTTTGTTTCTAGGAGTTTTCACTGAAAAGAAAGCACGGTGGATAGAGTCAGTCCATAAGAGCAGCTCTTAGCATCTTCAGAACGTTTGGCACAGCTGTCAGCACACGCTGATCAAAGACCCTGGACATGTTAGGTTTTCCATTCAAAGGCGTGTGAGGCACACTCGGATTCTTACGTGCTTTTGATTTCTTTCTGTCCCGTATTTGCCATGTATCCCTATTAAATGATGGCGAGTCCGTGTGGTTTGCTGTCGTGCTAGCCCTTCATTGGACTGCAGCCTTTCAGTATCAGAGGGTCACCCTTGGAGTTGTGTGCCATGTTTCCCAGTGATGTTCACTACAGGCCATCCTCGTCTTCATTTTTGTGTGACAAAAACGGACTTCCTCCACTGATGTCTGTGGTACACTTGGCAGTGTTCCACGTGCTCCGTGCTTACGTGAGGTAGCATAGAAGGACTGAGGGGAGGCCAGGAGGCTGACCGGAATTACAGATCCCTAGCTACACGTGCATCGGTGCATTCGCTCATTTCATTTTCCCTTTCCCTGTTGCCGTCGGTCGCTCGTGCTTCAGCGGCCTATTTTGCATAGGCTCTAATTTATAAGCTAGAATTTGGGAACACCATCCTGGGTTTTAGGCTTTATACTACTTTCCACTTACATAATACTTACATAATGCTTTTTCATAAAATCTCTAGTTTTCCTGAAACAGCAAAGAAGGAACATCTACAGAGTGGTTGCTCAATGCAGGAACAAGGTGCTAGATTTTGTATTCTCCTGTTTTCACATCACACACATGTAGACAGGTGATGTCCTTCCCAGTCTGCTTGTGGAAACTGAGGCTCAAAGCAGTAGCCACCAGCCCAGGGTCACACAGGCTTTTCTGTGCTAGGGCAGGGATCTGAAGCATGTCGGTTTAACTGCAAACAAACAAACAGGCCCCCGATCACCGGGCTGCTCAGAGGCGACAAGGTTGTATTCATGAAGTGTTTTACAAAGTACAGGCACACCTCCTTGTAGGGCACTCTGCTTTATTGCTCTTAGGGTTGGCACAGAGCGTCAGTTTGTAAAAAATACAAAGTCAAGCAAGCCTTTCAGTGCTGTGTCACATTTTAGTAATTCTCTCGCTATTTCAGATGTTTTCTTTATTGTAGTTGTTATGGTGGTCTGTGAATGATGACTCGCTGAGAACTCAGATGATGGTTAGCATTTTTTAGCAATGAAGTATTTGTAAATTAAGGTATATACATTGTTTTTGTAGACATAAAGCTCTTGCACACCTTAATAGACTACAAAATCGTATAACTTTCATATGCCCTGGGAAACCGAAACAGTCATTTGACTTGCTTTCTTGCGATACTCACTTGCCTGCTGTCGCCTGCTGTCTGTGGTCCGGAACTGAACCTGCAGCATCACTGAGCTATGTCTCTACTACAAAGAACTATGTAAAAAAAAAAAAAAAAATTTTTTTTTAAATACATACACATGTGTGTTTTTGTGTAATGTATACAAATACATATAATTGGCTGAGGAAACATTACAGAAGTAACCTTTCAAATCTTTAAATATTACACTCGTTTTCCATAAACAACTGGTTGGTCCCTAAAAATAGCTGTCAGATGACAGAGATGGGCTGAGCAGGAATAGGAGCATCTTCAGGACTTAAGCCAAGGAAGTTTTTGCTTCCCTAACACATTGCTGTGTTCACTCACTCTAAGACCTTCCCACTTCTCTGTCAGACTCTGGCCCAGAGCAGCCACTCTGCATTAGTCACAAGTTTCCATTCATCCAGGGCGGCTCACGCCAGACCTACAGCAGAGTCATTTCAGGTGATTGTCTCCCACTGTAGGCGGTCAGCATGTGCTTCGTCCACTCTCCCAAACCCAGCAAGGAATCAATACCTTGTGATAGAGAAGTCTCCAGAAGTTCCTGACAGTGTTCAGAGAACATCACGGAACCCTGAGGCCTATTCCCAGAACCAGGGTGGTGGGAACACTGTCTGTTTGACAGAAGCCTCTTCGACAGACAGAGGATCGGCCAGGTGTAGTGGCTTCATTTGCGGAGAGAATTAAGGGGAGCTTTGGGGCTTGTAGAAAATCTCCAAAACAAATGAGGAGTAGAGGATCTTCTTCAAACACCAGAACAGCACTCATTGTGGTGAGCAGTCTGCAAAAAAGGAAAAACGGGAGCTGGTCGGAGAAGCAGATTCCCCCTTTCCTCCTTTTTCTTAAGCCGTACCTTCAGAAAGTACGGAGTGCGGAGGGCAGAACAACGGCCCCCCTGCCAAAGCCCAGCGCTCTTTCTGCTCTCACCGCGAGCCAGACGCAAGGCTGAGAATCCCGCTCCTGCATCTCTCCTCTGGAAGCCGTATGTTCAGCCCAGACGACCCTGGGAATGAGAGATGTTGGCCCAAACTTGACTACTGTAAAAAGCTGCAGTTCTCGTGGAGGGAATTGGGGGGGGGGGAGCCTGTCCTGAGTCGTGACTGAATTTAGAAAGATGCCTAAATGAGATCTTAAAAATCAAAAATTAAATTGACGTCCTAAGCAATTAAAGGGGGAGGAGGCATCTTTCTGAAGTGACCGATACATACTGTGTCTGGCCCACGGTGGTAGATGCAGGCTATCCAGTGAGCCGGACTCAACTGCACACTTAAAAATGGTGACTGATACCATACGCACAGGACACTTTCATAAAGGGGACGATGAATATAAACAATCCCTCCGCAACTAACAATTCCAGTTTCTGAGTGAAGCTCGTTTTGACCATTCTTCTTAGGGAAGTGACCTCACTCTTAATTTTCTCAAGAAGAATCAGACATTACTTGAATATATGTAGGTGGGCAGCTGTAGCGCCTGCTAGCCAATGAAGCCAGTGTGAACATGCGTGCTGGGGAGTGAGGAGGTAAGACAAGTGGATTTTGATATTTCTTGGGCAGTCATGACAGTTAGTTAAATCATGTCCCTGCTTTCTTCCTTCTTTAGCCCTGGAATGAGACCAGATGTCAGCTCTCCTCCATCCAGCTCCTCCGCGGCAACGGGACCACCTCCCAAACTCTGCCTTGTGTGCTCTGACGAAGCCTCAGGGTGTCATTACGGGGTCTTGACTTGTGGGAGCTGCAAAGTATTCTTCAAAAGAGCGGTGGAAGGTAGTGTGTGTTTTGAAGAGTTTTATTTTTCCTCTATTGGGTTCTTGTCTCTCAAGGTAGATTTTGAAGTTTCTGTTATATGCAAACCCCACTCAGGCTGGACGTGAGGAAAGGCGGGTGGGGGGGAGGGGTTGGGTCTTAGGCCTTCTGGCAGGAAAGAGATTTTAAAAACCAACACAGGCGGAACTAGAAAAAATAGAACAGTATAAATTGAGGGGCGGGAGTCTGGTCAGAGAACCAAAGGTAACAACTACGAAAGGGCTGTCGTGTGAAATGATGTTGTTAGGGTCGGGCAGTAACATCATGTTCACTGTACCAGAATCATGGGCTTTAACTCCCAGCAAGTAGGTTCTAAAACCACCATTCCAGTGTGACAGAAATGAGTGACAGTAAGAACTAAGAGAGGGAAAGTCTCCGGATGGGGTTTTGTTTTTTTTTTTTTTTTCCTATTGAGCCAGGAATCTTATTCAGCGTAAGAGCTGGTCCCTGTGCTCTGTCTGGTCACCGTCTACTTGAAGTGAAGGAGGAGTTAACAGTTTCCAGGAACGGAGGTTAAAAAAGGAGAAGCAAGTGACAAACTGCCTAAGGAGGTTAAGAAATAAATAAGGTATTTCAGAGGAGCTGATTTCACTAAATTATTATATTAATATGAACTTTACCCTTGTTGTGGATTCAGCCCGACAGGGGCAATAACATCAACTCCTTTAAGAAAGAGAAATTCATTCCGTTAGTATTGGAAGTTACTCAAATTATTTATTTCATCTTACCAGTGAACTGTCTTGGGAAAAAATCATGTACTTCAGTTCCCTGTAAAACAGGTTGAAGGTAGTGTGGCCCGAATGCATTACCTAAAGCTCTGATTATATTAATTTTTAAAGAAGTATAATTATCTATCCATTCACAGTATGAGGAGGATTATTAGAGTTCTGTTTGCATATCCTTAAGAGTCAGATGAGTCATTTTCTTTTGTTTGGATTAGTTTGTAATACCTGAGCCAACTATAAAATTACTCCTGCTACCCCACACAGAGCACAGGGATGCAGGCTTTGCCCAGGTCAGGGGTCACACAGAGCGCCCAGCCCTCCCGGGTACAGTTACCACAGACCCGAGAGTGTGAAGCCTGTTCTTGTCCTCACGTTGGCTACTTCAGCACTTCATTAACTCATGAGTTATTTCTGTGATATAAATGCAGTGATAGCAGTAATAAGATTACACTAACGTTGACAAATTGATTTCTGAAAGTGAAATTCAGAATGAGACCGTGGAACCTTAGAAGAAAGAGTGGGTATTTCAAAAAATATTTTAGTCAAAATGGAGGAAAAACGGGGCTATAAATTCAAATGCTTACAGGGACCAAGTGTATTCTGGCAAGAGAAGACATTTGGAGCAAGGAAGGCAGGCATTGATGTTCGAGAGGGCAAGCTTACCTAAAGCATCCAGTACCCTTTAAAAACAAACGCTAAACATCCCTCCCCCGTGAAATACCACTGGAGGACATATGCCCTCTGGGCTTAACCCCTGCTTTAAAATTAAATTCTTATAGTTGCTTTTAGGTACAAATTTCATAGAATATTGGCTGTACCATTTCCAAATGTTTATGTAACGTTTAAGTCTGATGGCTCGATTATGTAATTGATTAGTGGGAGAAGGTTTAACTGTGGAGTCTGTTAAGTAAATCCTATTTGGATTTTCATTTTCTCGCATGTCCCTTCCAGCTCCTAAATTCTGTAATCTTTCTTTTGATAACCTAGCACGTAGCAGTTTTACTTTTCCTGTCTAGACATCATGGAAATGTGTTAAAGCCCAGGTACATATTTTGGAGCACTTTCTTAGGTAGTTACAGAGATGCAGTTTGTAAGATCTGCATTACACCTGGCACTCAATTTTCAGCACCTGTTGGAAATAATAGTTACCCCCACCCTCAGATTGGCATAAGGTAAATACCCAAACATACAGCTGGTGTTAAGAAATTTGCACAAGTTTTACTTATTATCTAAATCCTTGATCTGGGCTGAATGGCTATTTTGAAGTTTTTAACTCAATATTCTGGGATTCGCCTTTCTGCACACAAAAGAAAACTCTGGGTAGCTTCACTTCTTTCCATGTATGCTGGTTCACTGATAACCTCCCCCGACCCGAGTCCCTCTGACTTACATCCCCTTTTGCACAGAAGTACGTGTAAGCTTTGTTGGTGGGTCATAATGGCGGTAGGCATCCAGTACCCTCACTGTACCATGAACCCAGTACTATGTTTTATGTTTGTCACACCATTCAACTAAGGGCTCCGTGAGCTCACAGAGGCTGCAGTGATCCTACTTGATAGTCGAGGAAACTGAGGCTGAGATGTAAGAAGCAGCACTGGCATCCCAGCACAGCTGTCTCCAAACAGGCTGTTAACCTCTGTGCTACACTGACCCTCTGAGAGTAGACAACCAAAGTTTTCTCATCTGAGAGTTCATATCATCGAGTGAGATACAGAGCTGAAAGCAGTGCAAGGGAGTTATTTACCAGCTAGCATTTATGGAGTGCTCACAACGTGTAGCTGCTGCTTGTAAGAGTCTTCTACACAACTGCCTTCAGCCCTTGCAGAAGCCCAGCTAGCTAGGTGCGAATGTTCCAGCTTTGCAGATGGGGAAATAGGGGTCAGAAAATGTAATAAACATTACTGAGATCACATAGCTGGGAAACAGAGCTGCAGTTCAGATCAAGGGCTTCCTGGCCCTCACGAGGGCACGTCTACCACACCACACAGTTTTTGAGAGCAGGTAAAGAAAGAAGCTGAAGCTCACAGACTGTACATTTAAGACCTGGATGTTTCAAATAGGGTAAACCAAGTGCAGAAACCCCCAGAACATGCCCTTTTTTTGGACCACTGTTTTTTGGGTTTTTTTGTTTTGTTTTGTTTTTAACTTAAAAACAACTATTTTACTCTCCATACTGCGTTAGTTATCTATTGCTGTGTAACAAATGAGGCCAAAAATTAGTGGCTTAAAACAGCAGGCACTGATTGTGTCCTGCAGTTTCTGAGTCAGGAATTTGAAAGGAAGTGAGTAGCAGGGCAGTCCTGGGCCCCTCACGAAGTCATATTCAGACTTGTAGGTTGGGGGTGCAGTCATCCAGACTGGAGCCCGAGGATCCACTTCCAAACCTGTCAACACTGCTTTTGTCAGGGAGCTTCAGTTCCTTGCTGTGTGGGACTCAGCTAGGGCTGCTCTCAACCGAGCAGCTGGCCTCCCCCAGAACAAATGATTCACGGTAGAGAGTAGACTATGGAAGTAATCATGTCCTTATGACTTAATCTCAGATGTGACATACTGTGACTTCAGCCACATTTTATTGGTCGCACAAGAGTGTGAATACAAAGAGGCAGAGACCACTGGGGGCCATCCTGGAGGCTGGCTACCAAACCAACCATAAATAGAAACCAGAATTACTTGCCAAAAATAGGTATTAACCATAAAAATAAATACAATGCAAACAAAACAATGTTAAAAAAATCACAGCTGTCTTGAAGTCTTTTCTCCTCCCATCTCCTATCAGGTAGAAGAGGAATTTACAAAGTGGCAGAAGACATAGGAACTCCAAACTAAAATGACTCACTGTCTTATCAGAAGGAGTGACCATTAGTGATGCATGCCCATGTCTTGTAAAATAGTGCCCACTAGCTGAAACTCCTCCTTTTATAGATAAGACACAGACTTGCCCAGCTTCACGCTAATAACCAGGACTGATTTTAACTTACAGTGTCCCCCTAATCCAGTAGCTCAGATCCTGTAGGACAGTGATGTGAGGCGATGTTTATGGGGTAGAATTTCTTTATATTTTAACTGCTCCAACTATGGATGCGTCCATTGTTTCTCCTTTTGCTTTAAGAAGGTTAGAATCACTGGATTAGTGCTTCCATTTCATGTCACCCAGAGAAGTCATGAAACGTACACAACACAGAAAGGAATGGAAATAGCTGGTACAGACTTTGGCCTTGGAGGGCAGCTCTGGAACAAAGCTCAACTGTAGGCCACTAGTCAACTAGGTGGCCTACTCCTCACACAGACTAGAACCTGATACAGTTAAGCATGTGCCCAAAACACATGCTTAATAGCATGGTGATTTATCCTAAAGACGTGAACAGAGTTTGTTTCCATCCAAGTCTTAGGCTGTCCCGTGCAGAGAAGATCCTGACCCAGAAACTGGAATGAGGTATATTCAACCTAGTGAGTTGATAATGGTGATTTTTCTCTTTTCTCTGAAGGTGATTTCTTCGTGAGAAGAAATTTGGTAGCCAGCCTCCAAATACCATCCCCTCTAGCGTGAGGTTCACGGACTCTGAGTGGTCCAGTGTTTGTGTAGTGCAGGAGGGTCCTTTCAGAGGTTTTGTCAGGCCAGCAGATCCTCAGAGTTCCCTTCAATAACCAGATTAAAAGAAAACTACAGGAATGTGCATTTTGCAGCGGCTAAGGGTACAGAGACTTTAAGTCTTTGCCTGTCAAATTTTTTTGCTAGGTGAAAACTGCACTTCTGCCTCTTACCACATTACTAAATCCTAGGTGCCAAAAGATTTTAGACAGCAACAGTTGTAAATATTTGGGGTCAGTGGTCAGACATTCTCACATTGTAAAAGCATGTGAATGAATGAACAAGTATCAGTCAGATCCACGTACTAGTTAGTTGGCCAGCGGTGTGATATCCCTAACTAGTTGCTGGCAGCCTTCCCCTTCAAGATGAATTGTGGCACCTGTCACAGAGCGGAGGGGGGAGCACACTGGATTTGCAGGTGGTGGCCTAATGCTGAATCAGAGGCCTTTTCCATGTGGGACTCAGACTATTTGGAAAGCAGTTTCTTCTTTGTTTAACCCTCCTTAGCATTAAGTGAGAAGTCATAATGAAGGAGGGCTTACAGACATCCTCAGTAGCTGTTAAACTGTGCTTGAAACAGTTTCTCCCTGTATCTGGAATGAGGTGGCCATGGAAGGCGGTGCCTGGGAAGGGGCAAGAGGATGGTGGGTTGTGAAGGGTTCTGCTTCCCCATCGGGGAGGTGTTCAGTTTGGGAAAACTAGATGGTACACCGAGCACTGGTACACTTTTCTCTATGTATATACTGCAGTGCTTTTCATGAACTACGATTATTTGTTGAACAGAAAAAGATTTTTTTAAGGTGAACTCGCAACTCTGTAAGGGCCATGTAAGTAAGCGAGTGTGCTGTACCTTTCTTAATCACTGCCCGTGGTCAACCCAAATGAGAAACGCAGCAAGTCTCTCCATAAAAATTTCCTTTAAAACCTGAGAAATTTTGACAGCACCTTTGTTTTCCATCTAGGACAGCACAATTATCTTTGTGCTGGAAGAAATGATTGTATCATTGATAAGATTCGAAGAAAAAACTGTCCAGCATGCCGCTATCGAAAATGTCTTCAAGCTGGAATGAACTTGGAAGGTAATGTAAATGCCTGAAAGGAATGGTCTCTGCATACATATAAAAACGCATTATTTTCCTTTTTAAAATGAAAGCAAAAGTAAGAATTTAGTTATTACAATATATGTGCTTGGCTAACGTAATTTTATATGATTGCTTTGTAAACTAGGAGTTTTTTAATGAATATTTCATATCCTGTTTGTTTTCTCACTAGCTCTTGATGGCGCACACAGCCTTCATTATAGCCAGACTGTATACTAAGAAAGTCAACTACGTGACAATGACTTCAAAGCAACATTACTCATAGCTTTTTCTCCTCCCTTTCTGCAGCTTCCAAACTCTTCCCTAGAGTTGAAAATGATTCTCTGTCAGATGTATTTACCTGTCCCTTTTCCTCTCATTCACCTTTTACCTGGCTCTATAGCTGCAGAAATGCAGATGGACGACACATCTGCCCGGGGAAGTAACTCCTCAAGGAGGTACTGGGATGGGTTTGCCTTTGCCCTCCAAGTAAAGAAGAAACCTGACACTAGGTAGAACTTTTGCCTTTCATACCCCTGTTTCTCTAACAAGTTGTATAATTAACCTTGATCTCATCATTTAAAAACTTTGGAAATTCTGCTGTAGTTGAGAATGCGAGGTCCACGAAGGTAGCAGTGGTGCTGGAAGAACCCACACACTTTGTCCTTAGTAGCACTTTCCCTCTCCAGAACCCACTAAGGAGGCAGGCCGGAAACAGGCAGCGAATCAGACAGTGCCTGCAGTTAAGGAGCGTACTGTCTACCGAGGTTGCAGAGTCTGTCACCGGACAGCACGGTGGGCTGCAGAACGGGCCAGAGCCCCGGGAGCACGAGTAGGGGCATCTCGTTCTGTCCTGGGAAGCTGGGAAAGCTCCCTTGACAGAAGAAACACTGACTTTGAAATCTAGAAAAGCTGAGGAGGAGGAGTTAGGTAAAATAAAATAAAGGCAGAGACACCATCAGATTTGTACTTTAGAAAGACTCATCTTGTCTAGAGAGACCGGTGGACCGACCCTAGAGGTAATCCAGAGAACACATCGTGATGTAGGAGGGAGAAGAGCAAGTGTGTGGTTCTTCTGGTAGAAGGGAGACGGGCGCTGGTGCCATCTGGCATGCACTGTGTGTGGACCTGTTTTCAACTATTAAATAGATTGCTGGGTTTGACTGTGAAGAGTCTCATTCCCCAATTTCACAGACAGATGAAGTGCGCCATGTCGAAGCCGGTCGTGATACACCAGTCACTTAACCCGATGTTTTCTAAGTGTGACTAGGTTGCTTAAACTTGACTGCAAAGTACCAAACACGTTACGCACTGATTTAAAGAAAGTGATAGCAGCCCATGTTCTTGTAGGTGTTATGGAAGCCACAGAGATGAATGCCATTTTCACGTAGTTCATTTTCAAGGGCCACAAGGATAGTTGTTTTGTTCTTTTTATTTCTGCCCTGATCTTACTTTCTTTTTGCTGCTCTCTAACCACTTAAATATACTTTATTTTCTTTATATAAAATTTCTCCTCCCTCTTACAACTCTGCAACAACCGCAGTGCCCTCCCTCACTAGAAGACAACCAGGACAGCTAGAGACCGCTCAGTTTCTGTGTTAACAAAATACCGTCACTGCCCTTTCCAATCAGATCTTTAAATAAGCATACAGTTGAGACGGAGGTACAGTTTCTCAAAACACTATTAAAAAGAAAAAAACATACACTGTATGCTTTTATAAGATGTCAATATAAGATAAGAGAATAGTGGGGACACTAGCATTTGTTAAGAGCTACTTTGTGCTAGTCTCTATCCTTTTTTCTACTCACAGAGGTTATTTGAGATCCTTACACATTAGTAAGAACACTTTGGAGCAGGGCCAGATTAACCTCTACCCACTTCTCTACTCCAGAGTTCTGGTTTGTTACTTAAGAATGTATCAGATACTAGGTAGGACGTATGATACATGGTAACATAGTTTTATTAAAAAAAACTGAAAGGCTAAAATCTAAATTTATAGAGGTTTTCTTATGTGGTTTTTAATGTGAAAGCCTCATTTTTGTTTTCAATTATTCCTGTATATATAAAACCGTTATTTGGAGTAGGTATGTGTCTATGCCAGAAATGTTTGGCAGAGCATAATAGAGTGGATCCTTGAACAAATGCAGGTTTGAACTGTGCAGGTCCACTTAAAATGGAATTTTTAAATGTATTTTCTCTTTCCTTAGGATTTTCCTAATGAAATCTTTTCTCTGGTTCCTTTATTGTAGGAATGCAGTTTATAACAAACAATGTACAAAATTTATGTGTAGAGTAAATCAACTGTTGTGTTGTTGATAAGGCTTCTGGTCAACAGTAGGCCACCAGTGACCTTTTTGGAGATTCGAAACTTACATGGAGATTTTTGACTGCATGGGGTTTGGTGCCCTTAAGCCCACGTTTTCAAGGCTCAACTGTATTGAAGAACAAGATAGAGGAGTCAAGTGTTTCCTTTTGTTAGTATTTTTTTTAACCGTAATCTTTAGAAACATTCCCTTTCAGGACTGCCCCAAAATAACGTTGCAGAACAAGTCAGCTCTTCTCAGAGCTGATTCCTGATTCTCTCCATAAATGTACCTTAGTATCAGAAATGGTATTGGTGCAAGAGCATCCAAATATACCAAGTAATTCTCCAGATTTATTTTAAGGCAGCTTTTCTCAATGCTTCAAGTGCCTGGCAATTGAGTACAGATAAGTTTTTTAAGGGTAATCCTCAATGTTTTACTTCATTTTAGGGTGTATTGTAATCATTCCAAATTACAGCTTTATTTTTGGTATAAAGAATCACGTGGAACTTAAAGGCAGGGAGGTTTTTGACATCAGATTTCATACTGAATATTTTTAAGTTTTAAACTAAATAAGATTTTTTTATTAAGAAAGGAGGGGAATGATCACAGACTCAAGAACACTTCTGTAGAAATCAGATGCTGACAATCTCTATGCTCCAAGGAGTCAGGAACTCGATATCAAATAAAACCTTAGGTGCTTAAAAATAGTGATTGCTGAACTAATTCAGTTAACAACTTCTTACTCAAGTTCTGTGAAAATGTACCAGTACACATTCTAGTCAGTATTTTGAGCTTTATTCAAAAGCATTAGTTCTCTCACTTAGGGCTATCGATAAATTGTAAGAAATTAATTCTATACTAAATACAGAAGATTTTTGAAAATCCACCAGCCTATCGCTATCCTTTACCCTATTCTCATGTGGAGTATAGGCGTTAACGTGAACAGAGGTCTTTATGGTACTATTTCAGGGCATTGATTTGGGACATGCATGTTCTCTTTTACCTTCTCAAAGAAGTACTTGCCACGATTTTGAAATGTACCTTTGGTGTTTAAAGTATTGCCTTATGTTACGTGTAGTAGCACTTCCTTTTTTAAAGTTGATCACTCCTCCCTCCAGCTGTACTATCTACATTCAAAATACTCTAAAGGCATATTCTACCACCAGTGGAGGTAATGATAGCTCTATAGCACTTACCGGGTGCCACCAACTGTTCTAAGCCTTTTACGTATTTTAACTGATTTAATTCTCAGCCACCCTCTGAGCAAGGTACCAGTATTACCCTCACCGTACAGAAGAGGGAAACTAAGGCCCAGGGAGTAACTGGGAGATCCCACCGACTGCGTGACAGAGCCAGGGTTTAAATTCAAACATGCTGGCTTCAGATTTATGCTCATTACTACCACACCATACTGTGTTTTCAGCAGAGCATGGTAAAATAAAAATAGCTCTGTCGTGATCCTTTTTCTGTGTTTTGAAATGTTACATGAGAATTCTTCAATTTCTCACTATCATATTCAAAACAGTGCACAATAATGGGACCATTCTATCATTTTAAGGACAAAGAATCTAACAATTATTTTTAAAGGTGATGACTATTTTTGTCTTAGCAAAATGGGTTGTATAAGTGAGGCAGATGATACATTTCTTCTTTCATATAAATTCTGTTCATTGGATCTATTTGTGTGTGAGGCCAATATTACCTTAGATCCCCAAACCAGGCAAAGACCCCAACAAAAAGGAGAATTACAGACCGATTTCCCTCATGAATATGGACGCCAAAATTCTCAACAAGATCCTTGCTAATAAATAGAATCCGACAGTACGTTAAAAGGATTATCCACCATGACCAAGTGCGATTCAGCCCTGGGATGCAAGGGCGGTACAAATCTATCAGTGTCATAGATTTTATCAACAAGAAAAAAGCCAAAAATCATATGATTCTCTCAATAGATGCAGAAAAAGCATTTGACAAAATACAGCATCCTTTCCTGATTAAAACACTTCAGAGTGTAGGGATATCTCATAAAATCTCATAAAAACCATCTATGAAAAGCCTACAGCAAATATCATTCTCAACAGGGAAAAGCTGGAAGCCTTTCCCTTAAGATCAGGAACACGACAAGGATGCCCACTCTCGCCACTATTATTCAACATAGTACTAGAAGTCCTTGCAACAGCAATCAGGCAACAAAAAGGGATCAAAGGTATCCAAATCGGCAAAGAAGAAGTCAAACTGTCTCTCTTCGCAGATGACATGATGCTCTATATGGAAAACCCAAAAGAATCCACGCCCAAACTATTAGAAGTTATAGAGCAATTCAGTAATGTGGCGGGATACAAAATCAATGCTCAGAAATCAGTTGCATTTCTATACACGAACAATGAGACTGAAGAAAGAGAAATTAGGGAATCCATCCCATTTACAATAGCACCAAAAACCATAACGTTACCTTGGAATTGACGTAAAGGATCTATATTCTATAAACTATAAATCGCTCTTGAAAAACATTGAAGAAGACACAAGAAGATGGAAAAATATTCCATGCTCATGGATCAGAAGAATTAGCATAGTTAAAATGCCCAGGCTCCCTAGAGCAATCTACACTTTCCATGCTATCCCGATCAAAATACCGAGGACATTTTTCAAGGAACTGGAACAAATAGTCCTTAAATTTGTATGGAACCAGAAAAGGCCCCGAATCGCCAAGGAACTGTTGAAAAGGAAAAACAAAGCTGGGGGCATCACAATGCCGGATTTCGAGCTGTACTACAAAGCTGTGATCACACAGACAGCATGGTACTGGCACAAAAACAGACACATAGGCCAATGGAACAAAATAGAGAACCCAGAAATGGACCCTCGGCTCTTTGGGCAACGAATCTTCAATAAAGCAGGAAAAAACATCCAGTGGAAAAAAGACAGTCTCTTCAATAAATGGTGCTGGGAAAATTGCATAAGAATGAAACTTGACCACTGTCTCACACCATACACAAACATAAACTCCAAATGGATGAAAGACCTCGATGTGAGACAGGAATCCATCAGAATCCTAGAGGAGAACATAGGCAACAACCTCTACGACATCGGCCAAAGCAACCTTTTTTCATGACACATCCCCAAAGGCAAGAGAAACAAAAGATAAAATGAACATGGGGGACTACATCAAGATAAAAAGCTTCTGCACAGCCAAGGAAACAGTCAAAAAAACTAAGAGGCAGCCCACGGAATGGGAGAAGATATTTGCAAATGACACTACAGATAAAAGACTGGTATCCAAGATCTACAAAGAACTTCTCAAACTCCATACACAAGAAATAAATAAACAAATCATAAAATGGGCGGAAGATATGAACAGACACTTTTCCAATGAGGACATACAAATGGCTAACAGACACATGAAAAAATGTTCAAAATCATTAGCCATCAGGGAAATTCAAATCAAAACCATACTAAGATACCACCTTACGCCAGTTAGAATGGCAAAAATGGACAAGGCAAGAAACAACAATTGTTGGAGAGGATGTGGAGAAAGGGGATCCCTCCTACATTGTTGGTGGGAATGCAAGTTGGTACAGCCACTCTGGAAAACAGTGTGGAGGTCCCTTAAGAAGTTAAAAAATGAGCTACTTTATGATCCAGCCATTGCACTACTGGGTATTTACCCCAAAGATACAGACGTAGTGAAGAGAAGGGCCATATGCACCCCAACGTTCATAGCAGCATTGTCCACAATAGCTAAATCGAGGAAGGAGCCGAGATGCCCTTCAACAGATGACTGGATTAAGAAGCTGTGGTCCATATATACAATGGAATATTACTCAGCTATCAGAAAGAACGATTTCTCAACATTTGCTGCAACATGGACGGCACTGGAGGAGATAATGCTAAGTGAAATAAGTCAAGCAGAGAAAGACAATTATCATATGGTTTCACTCATTTATGGAACATAACTAGGAAGATCGGTAGGAGAAGAAAGGGGGGTAATCAGAAGGGGGAACGAAGCATGAGAGACTATGGACTCTGAGAAACCAACTGAGGGCTTCAGAGGGGAGGGGGTGGGGGAATGGGATAGGCCGGTGATGGGTAGTAAGGAGGGCACATATTGCATGGTGCACTGGGTGTTATACGCAACTAATGAATCATCGAACTTTAAAAAATTAAAAAAAGTACTCTGTGTTGCCTTCAGCAGCATATGGAGTTAAAAAGAAACATTCTCATTTGTAACTTCAAGAGTATGAATCTGTATTGTAATTTGATTACACTGTTCTATACTAAGAGTTAGAAGATAGCTTTACTTTGAAAAAGGGTGCTTTAGGTTTATGGAATCATCAATATAAATCTCTTACAAAAGGGAAATTTCCTACTGATAATACATGAACAAATGTAAAGTTCTTTCTTCATCTCCCCAAATGTTTCTAGACCCATGTAATATCCCTCATGTAAACGTAAAAACTGGACATTTCTGCTGTTGGAGTTACTGCTTCTAGCCTGGGATCTGCAATGTCATCGCAATACTTCTTGAGAAGAAGGGGACTCTGTGCAAAGTTATCAGCAGTATAACTCTCTTCCTTATTATCAGAATTTAGGTTAACCCTAAGCCCCAGTTTCTAGTCTGCTATTACAAGCTTGGATTCTTTCTTTCAAATGCTAGTGAAAGTGCTGCCTTATTGAACCAATGAAAATTTCAACTTTGAGACAAATTAATTGATGGAAGAACCTCTAGAAGTGCTTTGTTTAAATTGCTTTAGCATTATATTAAAAGACAGTTTTATATAAAGGATAACCAATGAAGAATCACCTGGCTTCACTCACTAATGGGTTCCTCTTGACTCTCTTGCCTTCTCTTCCTCCATGTCACTTTATAACTGATAGTTTCAGAAATTAAAATAACTTCTTGAAGAAACTCTGCAACGCAGACCATCCCCTTATAACTCATTTTTGTGTATATATGTTTTTTTTTTAACATCCACAGCTCGAAAAACAAAGAAAAAGATAAAAGGAATTCAGCAGGCCACTCCAGGAGTGTCACAAGAAACTTCTGAAAACCCTGCTAACAAAACAATAGTTCCTGCAACATTACCACAGCTCACCCCTACCCTGGTGTCCCTGCTGGAGGTCATTGAACCTGAGGTGTTATACGCAGGGTACGACAGCTCTGTCCCAGATTCCACTTGGCGGATCATGACCACACTTAACATGTTAGGTGGGCGGCAAGTGATTGCGGCAGTGAAATGGGCCAAGGCGATACCAGGTAAGACTCGGAAGGTACAGGGCTTTGTATTGTCTTCAGTAGTGGCACTCTGGCTCTGTCATCCGAGTCCCACGAGCTGCCCTGTTTTCTCCTCCTCAGTTCTGGGGTCCCACCAGGGCAGAGGCCAGAAAGCGTGGGAGTGGAGAGTTTGTAATAAAACCCAGACGCTGCTCTCTGCTTTCCAGATGGTTGCTCAGAGCAGAGTGATTTGAGGTCGGACGAGGTCCTATCAAAACTAGAGTCACGGGACTTAGAATTCCTTTTGCACCCAAATCTAGGGCAAGAACACGTAGAATACTTTTCAGAACTCCATTTGTTTTCCTTTAGTGTTGTATCACTTTTAAAACTCAGGGTACAATTGGTAAAAATCAGGTATGGTGACACTTTGTCAGCAGGTACTAAACTCTCAACTAGATGAAATGATATATGTTGAACGTAAATCTGAGCTAATCTCATTTTTAAGAGCATTTGACACTGAAGTCCCCCTATTGGAACTTGATGTGGAACAGCAGAGGTCCACGTTGGTGTCAGCCCAGACTTTACGGCTGCAGGACATTTGACAAGCTTATGTTCACACCGATAGAGAAGAGACAGAGCAAGAATGAAGTACCCTGACCTCCTGTCGTCCCTACTCTGTCAAGAGGGAAAGAGGTGTAACTATCAAGGGACACTTTTAAAACTAAATTCATTGAGTAATATACCAATACCAAGTCAGGACTCTTTTTGCTTAAATAGGGAAAAAATGACAGTAAGTTTTATTACATTGGATGCTTATTAAAAAGCACTTGTGGGCTTTGATCTGAACATGTCAGATGACAGAGGAGAACTGTGCCCCCTCCGTGCTTCACTTCCTCTGTCAGAGGTCCCCCCAAACAAGGCTAAAGCCCTATCTGATCTGTGGCGGGTCCCAGAGAGATGGTCTTCTCTTCAGCAACTAGAATGTTTCCTCAATCCTCTCCTTCTCTTAATTCAGGATTCAGGAACTTACACCTGGATGACCAAATGACCCTACTGCAATATTCATGGATGTTCCTCATGGCATTTGCCCTGGGCTGGAGATCATATAGACAATCAAGTGGAAGCTTGCTGTGTTTTGCTCCTGATCTGATTATTAATGAGTAAGTTATCTGTGAGTCCTTTTTTAACCTGCTGATGTCTTCCTGATGGATTGCTATTATGATCATTCAGCACTGAATCAATTCTATCAGGTTTCTTAAAACTGGGCAAATTTGAAATAGAATTGTTTATCAATGCTTACTGGCAGGCCAAATGGACATGGGGCATTATTATTACTGTCCCAGGACATAGTGAAGGGTATACTTTTTAAAGATTTATTTATCCATTTTAGAGAGTGAGTGAGCAGGGGGAGTGTCAGAGGGAGAGGGAGAGAGAGCATCCCAGGCAGACTTCCTGCCTAGTGCAGAGCCCAACGCAGGACTCCATCCCAGGACCCTGAGATCATGAGAGATCATGACCTGAGCCAATATCAAGAGTCAGACACTTAACCTACTGAGCCACCAGGTGCCCCTGGAGGGTACTTTTTAATACAGTTGGGGTCAACTCTGGGGTCAGTTGATCTCACTTTGAATAGGGATGACTACAGATGAGGACATCTTGGCTGACGGGGTGGAAGGGACAGACCCTGAGACAAAAGGATCCTCATTGCATGGCACGGCCTACTCAGTGTTTTTTACTTGGACAGTTTTTTTAATCGGGAGAGAACCAATCAAATTTTCAGATTTTATAAATGAGCTATTCTTTTGTCTGCCAGGCCTCTGCTTCCATCTGTGAAGTATTTGAGGCGTCCCTTCCCCTGACCTCATTGCAGTTGTTTCCTGACTAGTTTTGTGCCTCCTGTCCTCCATTGTGTTAACAATTTTTTTTCTTACAAAAATACAGTTTGATCCCATCATTTACCTCCCCAACACACAGATGTCCTCGCTGTCTCCACCCTGCCCACCGGGTGCATACTCAGCATGGTTTCTGGCTTCCCCAAACCTGGCCTCTTTTTCTCTCTCACTGTTCTCTTTTATGGACGCAGCATTCCCAACTCAGAGGATCTGCTCCTCAAGCATCTCGACTCAGTACCTTGTAAGACCTCTCTGCTGTAAATCTCCAGCTCTTAAACCACTTTTCTACCTTATATTACAATTTTCTGTGCCTACTAACTTATCTCCTTTGTGAGAATGAAACCAAGGAGTTCTCACCCTCTCACACACATACCCATGGTCAGAGAAGAGTAAGAAATGAAGAAGAGTTAGTTGTGAGCACTGGGGTGCTTTTGACCAGAGGGCAAAAGAATCGATGAAACCCTAAATCCCATTGTTAGAACAGTCCCATTGCATCCTCTATGAGTCGATCCATGCTGAGTAGTTTGTGTTTAGAACTGGATGCCGTATTAAAATTTAGAGTGACAAATTTAATTATGTCCAGAATGGCAAAGAGTATGGAAATTTATATAAGTCAACAAACGGGATGTTCGGAGGAAAGAGAAAGGCACAGTTGGAAGCAAGGAGGACAGCCTACAGAGATACTTTTATGTGCTGGGTGTGCTAGGCCCTAAAACAATGGATAGGAGTTCCAGAAAAGCATCTCTTGGAGCAGTGTTAAATGGAAGGGCCTGCCTTATCATGTGGTAAGCTCATATTATTTTAAGCGTTTTAATAGAGACTGGATGATCTAGCTCCAGATATTCTTAAAGACATTCTTAGGCATTGTGAAAGAAGCTGCAAGTACTGGGGTAATTCTAGCTTCACAACACATCTTTATGCTGCTACGAGGTCATCCCAAGGGCACTTACCTGGCAGGATCAATACAAGCTACCTAAAGCAGAAATTTCACCTTTCTGCTGTCAGGCAAGCTGGCTGCATAAAAACCTAGTCCAGAAATCCTGGCTGAACTGAATCCTGAGTTAACGTTGGTGTTCTTTCTCTATTGGTGATGCTTATTTTCCAGCACAGTATTCTCTTGGTGATATATGAGTCCCTCCCAAGTGCCAGACACTATTTTAGGAGCTTGCGCTGTAATCATGAGCACAACAGACGAGGCCCCTGCTAACATTCCAATGGGGAAATGAAATAAATATCTGAAATTATTTTGGAGAGCCATAATACAATAGTGTGACGGGGGAGGGGGCAGGGAGGAAGGGGTGCAGGCTACTTTAGATTTGGGGCCCACAGAAGACCTTCTGGAGAGCTGAGCACCCAGTAATACAGAAGAACAAGCCGTGTGAAAGGTGGGGGTCTGCAAAGGGTGGAACTCCCCTACGAGCTTAGAAAAGTAGATCGAACAGAAGCCTGTAGGCCAGGAAACAGAGTTGAGATTGTATTCCAGGAGCAAGAAGCAGCCAGTGGAGGCCCTCAAACAGAGGATAACATGATGGAGAATGCATTAGAGGGAACCTAGTAAGCCTGGTACAGAGTAGCAGGGATCAAGCCAGACAAGCTTCTTGGCCGGTATGGCTTACACTCTACCCAATAACGACCAACCAGTTTCAAATGCTGCCACAAAACCTTGGTTTAACTGAGCAAATGGTAAGAAGTGTTTAGAATTGACTCCTACGGAAATTAAGAAAGACAATCTGTGGCATGCACAACAGAAAACTAATTTCTCCAGTGTAAACTCAGATTATTCAGTACTCTCTTTAGATCCTGTGGACCCAGGAACAAGTTTACTTTCTCACAGTTCTCACCTATAGGAAATTAGCATTAATAGCAATAATTAGAATTTCCTTTGTAAGTTCATACTTGTGTACTTTGGGGGAAACTAACTCAAACGCTGGTGTTTGTCTTTCACAGGCAGAGAATGTCCCTCCCCTGCATGTATGAGCAATGTAAACACATGCTGTTTGTTTCCTCTGAGTTACAGAGGCTTCAGGTCTCTTACGAAGAGTATCTCTGTATGAAAACCTTACTGCTTCTCTCTTCAGGTTGGTAGAACACCTCTTTGCTTCTAAAATTCACTTCTAAGTATGTCAAAAGTATGAAATGTAAACGTGTAGAAACAGAGGTGTGTTTGTACACACTGCACCAAGTTTACCATTAGATAACAGAGTTTTCACAGAAGTCGAATTTTATAAAGGCATAGCCAGTGATACCAAGATTAGTAAGACAGCTAGGTGCCACGGGGAAAGAGAAAGGTATGTGAGCTCCGCAGGAGCCCGTCTGTCCGGAGTGTGTACAGACCTCCTCCTCCCTGTGACTTTAGAGGAAAGCTGGAGAAACTGAGCCAACAAGAATGATTTTTGTTTCTTCGCTACACTGTAACTTGGTCGAAAATTAGTTACACGAGGAATAGGACTGTGTCCGAGAAATTATGGGAGAAAAATAGGGTGTACAGAAGATGTACCTGATGACTGTTAGAGGACTGGCTGATACAGCACTGCTGCTGCACTGGGGGAACAGAGGTATTCCATCTAGAAAACAGCAGCAAGCATTCATCGAACAATCTTCAAAGTCTAGATGAAGGGACTGGTATATAAACTTGAGTGAGGCTAGTTGTGGCTGACAAAGGCATTACTTGGTAAACCTAGAAAGCTTTTGAAAAACACAAAGTCTCTTGTTAGCAAAAAGGTGGCATTTTCAACAAGCAGTAAAAGGAGGTCTGAACAGTTGGTGTTAGACAAAGTTGATGACTGAATACTTCTTTCATACACAAATTTGCAATGTTTCAAAAAGTCTTCTTTCCATGAGTAACTCTAGTTTCAAAGCTGCCAAATAACTTGAAGGGATGGATGTTGCATGTATCTATTTCAGCTTTTCCAAGGCACACATATCATTAATGCTTTCATATTACCTTTGTTCTCAGAAAACCTAAAGGAAAAGATCATTGCTAGAGACTTTAAGGTTACCTAACAGCACACTTGTTAAAGAAGTGAGCTTGATGTTATTAAACAGTTCAAATTCTGATCAAATCCAGGTACAGATCAGTGCCAAATACTAACCAATCTTATTTGTAAAAAGTGATTTATGTTTTATACATGCCACACTCACAGTGCTATATGTACTTTTATCACTGCAGAGGATAAACTGAACTAGTATCTATCACTGGTTCCTTAAAGAAAAAAAGCATAGAATCAACAAGGAATAAAATATATGCCATTAGAAGATATAATCAGACTTCTGGTCGGACAGAATACTAGAATAGGTACCCTAACCTCCCACTAAAAAATGCTAGACTAACAGCACACAAGAACCCAAAGAGGTTAGCTGTACTCAGAGGGTCTATTTAATAAGTTTAAAGACAGAGGTTAGAAACCTATGTGAAATTTTTAGCCAGAATACAGTTTTTTACATACATATATATGTACATGTGTGTATCATGTACATAAATGAATGGGATAAGAGGCATGAATGAGGGAGGATGGCTGAAAGAGCGCTTTAAAACTCTTTTTTAAAAAATGATCCCATCGGCGAGCAGCATAGCAAATGATTATCCTAACACATTAGTAACCCATTCACAGTATACCAGTTGAAAAAAAGCTCTGGGCTAAGGTAATCATCAGAGAGAGATTGACAATAAAAGGTGGACAAGAATAGGGAAAGGAATTACACAAAAACGGCTGAAAACTTTCCAGAATTGTTGAAAGACACCAATCCCCCCACCCTGTCCAGGCAGCTCAGTGAATTCCACAAGTAAAATCCAATTGACTGAAAAAAAGATCTTCAAAGGAGAAGCAGTCTAATAACCGTATGTCTCCTGTAAGGGAAGCAGGAGTGTAAGGTGGGAGAGGAGGTTCAGAAACGCCCCTAAGGGTCAAGACAACACAGATGTCATCATAAAAGGAAAGACCCCCCACACACACATCCCCAACACCTAACCACCCTATCAGTAGGGCTCCAGGATAGTAACTGGATTATAACTCCCAGAACTGCAGAGCATGTCCATTTGAGAAGGAGTTCTCAGGGAAACCTAAAAACAACGGGAAAAACAATAAAAACAGGCAGACAGGTTTCAGTTTCTGTTAAATACCTCTACAGCTAACATGAAACAGCCCAGCTCCTAGCCAGATTAACATAAAACCTCATACTAAACGTGTCGTTATTATCTCAGCCCTGATCTATCACTATCCAGCCTTCAGGAAAAAAAAGATAAGGTATGCAAGCTTAAAGGCAACACAAAACAGTCTGAAGAGGTACAAGCATCAGACCCAGCTCGGCTATGACACAGATGTTATAATGATCAGATAGGTAATTTAACATGATGATTACTATGCTAAGGGCTCTAATGGAAAAAGTAAACAACATGCAAGAACGCATGGATAATGTAAGCAGAGAGGTGGAAACTCTAGGAAAGAAAGAAAAGGAAATGCTAGAGACTAAAAATACTGTAGTGGAAATGAAGAATGCTCATCAGTAGACCAGATGTGGCAGAGTCCCAAACTTAAATGCAAAGAGAAGGATAAAAACAACATGGAACAGAGTAGTCAGAAACTGTGGGGGCCATTACACAACACGTCACATACACGTAATGGGGACATAAGAAATAAAAGGAATGGAAGAAATATATGAAATAATGGCTTGAAAATTTTCCAAAATTAATGTCAGATGCCAAAACATAGACCCAGGAAGCTCAAAAAACTCCAAGAAAGATAAATACCAAAAAATCTAAATCTAGGTATATTTTACTCAAACTGGAAAAAGCCAAAGACAAAAAATTTTGAAAGAAGCCAGAGGGGGAAAAAACATCTTACCCATAGAGGAACAAAGATAAAAATTCTCATCGGCAACTACACACGCAGGAAGGGAGTCGGGTGAAATATTTAGTGGTATAAAAATCAATCTACAATTATGTATCCAGTGAAATTATCCTTCAAAAGTGAGGGTGAAATAGAGTCTCAAACAAAAACAGAGAATTAGTCATGAGAAGACCTGCCCTGCATAAAACGTTTAAGGAAGTTCTTCAGAGGAAATGAAAGTGATGCAGTTCAGAAACGTGGATCTTCAGAAAGGAGAGCATGAGAGGAGGAAACGATGAAGATGAAAATTCATTTTTCTTCTTACATGATCTAATGCCCAACTGTGGAAAGTAATTATAGCAACGGCACACTAGATGATCATAACACACAGACGAAGGAAGTGACTGACGGGAGGGGACCCGCGCGTAGGGCTGGCGGGCACCTCCACCATAGATCGGGCAGAGCAGTCTTATTTAAAGGAGCTGTAGACGAGTTGTCTGTGTATATGAGGACCTCCAGGGCAAGCACTGAAAACAGCTTAAAAATATGTAATAATAGGGGCGCCTGGGTGGCACAGCGGTTAAGCGTCTGCCTTCGGCTCAGGGCGTGATCCCGGCGTTATGGGATCGAGCCCCACATCAGGCTCCTCCGCTATGAGCCTGCTTCTTCCTCTCCCACTCCCCCTGCTTGTGTTCCCTCTCTCGCTGGCTGTCTCTATCTCTGTCGAATAAATAAGTAAAATCTTTAAAAAATATATGTAATAATAGACTGAGAGGAGAGAATCTAGAATCATAGGAAACACTGAGTAGAAACCAGAGAAGGTCGAGAAGAGGTGAGGATTACAAAAGAACGAACCAGTGCAATGAGTAGAAAACAGTGACAAACACGGTTGCTAGTAACCCAGATAGATCAATCACCTGACATGTGAATGGTCTAAATGTACAATCGTCTTTTTTTTTAAATGAAGGTGAAAGGAAATTTTGCCACCAGAGAGCCTCAATAAAGTAAGATTAAAGGGTATACTTAGGCTAAGGGAAAGGAATCCATCTCTAAGAAGGAAAAGAACAGTGTGTGGTAAATATGGAGATATGTTTAAACTAATATTTATTAGTGTTTTGAAGGGTCTAAAAAACAGAATTGAAATAATACACAATAATTACACCTAAACAAGAAGGGTAGTTTGAGTGTTTAAATTTCAGGGACGCCTGGGTGGCTTAGTCAGTTAAGGGTCTGCCTTCAGCTCAGGTCATGATCCCAGGGTCCTGGGACTGAGTCCCTCATCAGGCTCCTTGCTCAGGGGGGAGCCTGCTTCTCCCTTTGCCCGCAACTCCCCCTGGCTTGTGCACTCTAATAAATAAAATCTTTAAAAAAAAATTTCAATAATGATGGCTAAAGATAGAAGTACACAAAGCACCCAACCACCAAGTTGGGGAGTGGGGGTGGCAGCTGAGTCAGACATGGTAAGGAAAAGCAATCCAAGCAAATGAAATGACGGGGAAGAGCATAAACAAATGCATGGTAAGGGAAAGTAACAAATGGTATATGAATAAATTTATCAGCAATTTCATTAAATAGAGAGGAGATAAAAGCTCCAAGGTAAAAAGACCCACAAAAAAATCCAAGACTGTATTTAAAAAAGAAAAAAATCCAACTTTATGCTATTGACATGAGAATATCTAAATAAAGCTACTGAATGGCTGAAGTAAAAAGCCATACAGTAACCCAGTGACGGGTAAACTTGCACTATAGGGTGTCAGATGGTAACTGTTTTTCAGTTTTGTATACACAGTGTCATAGCTGCTCAACTCTGATGCTTGTAGAATGAACACAGTTGTCAACAACAGAAAAAGAACACGCATTGGTACGTTCCAATAAAACTTTATTTTCAAACACAGGCTGCTGGTGGGACTAGGCCACTGGTCATGGTTTGCTGACCACTGTTTTAAACCAAAAACAGCTGTGGCAGCTACATTTATTATCAGCACAGACTTCAAAGTGGAAAAACAAAAAACCCAGCTCTTTAAAGATGCTACTTACCAGAAAAGTTATTCTAAGTATACGGCTTAACCACATGAGGCAAAAAATTCATGGAGCTACAAGGATAATTAGGGGTAATTTGGGATAGATGAAATTCTTTTAAACGTAAGCACTGAATAGGGCTTCTCCCATCATTATTTTTAGAATTCGGGTAACAATCAGGAAAAAAATTTACATGTAAACAGTGAAAATATTAAATTTTAATATTTAAGATATTAGCAATAATTAGGTTACCTGTAATATATTAACCCATTTTAACATGGTAGGCTCTTACCACTTCTGATTAAGTAGCCTTCATTTTCACAGTAATACTGACATCTTACAAGTGCCAAGTATTGTTTCATAGGATCAGAATGTTTTCATATGTGTTCCTTGTTCTAACCCTAGTCAAAATCCAGGCAGAGTGATACATCACATTAACAAAATGAAAGGAAAGGTAAAAATCATATAATCATCTCAACGGGTGCAGAAAAAGCATCTAACAAAATTTAGCATCTATTTATGATAAAAACTTTCAGCAAAATGATTATAGAAGGAACATACCTCAGGCATAATAAACGCCATATATGACAACCGACAGCTATCATCATACTCAATGGTGAAAAGCTGAAAGCTTTCCCTGTAAGAACAGGAATAAGAAGACAAGGATATCCCCTGTCATCACTTTTATTCAACACAGTATTAAGGTTCTAGCCAGAGCAATTAGACAAGAAATAAAAGGCATTCAAATCTAAAAGAACTGTCCCGGCAGATGACATATTATATATAGAAAATCTTAAAGACTCCACAAAAAGACTGTTTCAACAAATAAACAAATTTAGTAACAATGCAGGATACAAAATCAATATGCAAAAATCTGTTGCAGTTCTATACACTCATAATGAACTAGCAGAAAGAGAAGACTATAACTCCATTTACATTTGCATCAAAAATAACAAAATATCTAGGAATAAAGTGTATCCAAGGAGGTGAAAGACCTGTATGCTGAAAACTCTGACACTGATGAGAGAAACTGAAGATGACAGAAATAAATGGAAAGATATTCCACATTCATGGATTGGAAGAATATTGTCAAAATGTCCGTATTTCCAAAAACAATCTACACATTCGGTGCAATCCCTGTTAAAATTCCAATGGCATTTTTCACAGAACAAATAATCCTAAATTCTGTATGGAACTGTAAATAAGACCCAGAATAGCCAAAGAAACGTAGAGAAAGAAGAACAAAGCTAACGGCATCACCCTGCCTGGCTTCAAACTTTATTACAAAGCTGTAGTCCTAAAAACAATATGGTGCCGGCATAAAAAGAGACACATAGCTCAATGGAGAGATTAGAGAGCACATACATAAACCCAGACATAGATGGTCAATTAATTTACGACAAAGTAGCCCAGCGTGTACAATGGGGAAAGAAAGTCTCTTCAATAAATGATGCAGGGAAAAATGGACAGCCACATGCAAAAGACTGAAAGTGGACCATATCTTATACCATACACAAAAAATAACCCAAAAATGAGTCAAAGACTTGAATGCAAGACTTGAAACTATAAAACACCTAGAAGAAAACAGAGGCAGTAAGCTCCTTAACATCAGCCTTGGCGATGAATTTCTTAATCCGGCACCAAGAGCAAAGGCCAGAAAAGTAAAAATAAAAATCTGGCACCACATCTCACTATAAAGTTTCTGCACACCAAAGAAAATGATCAACGAAATGAAAACGCAACCTACAGAATGGGAGATACTTGCAAATCCTAACCGGCCAACAGGCACATGAAAAGATGTTCATCATACCTAGTGATTAACAGGGAAAGGCAAATCAAAGCCACGTCTCATCTCACATCTCTTAGAATGTCCGTTATCAAAAAGACAAGAAATAAGCGTTGGCGAAGGTATGGAGAAAGTACGCACACTGCTGGTGAGAATGCAAACTGGTGCAGCCACTGTGGAAAACAGTATGGTTTGTTCCTCAACAAGTTAAAAATAGGACTACTACATGACCCCATATTCCATTTCTGGGCATTTGTCCACAGAAAATGAAAACCCTAACTCGAAAAGTGTATGTAGACTCATATTCATGGCATAACTATTCACAAAAACCAAGACACGGAAACAAAGTGTCCGTCTATGGACGAATGGATAAGGATGGGATATATATGGTATATACAGTACATATACATTCAATGGAATATTATTCCACCATCGAAAAGAGTGCCATCTTGCTACTTGCAACAACATGGATGGACCTTCAGGGCATTAGGCTAAGTGAAGTAAGCCAGTCAAAGGAAGACAAGTACAAATAAGTGTAGAATCTCAAACAAGGAGACAGGCTTGTTTGTACAGAGAACAGACTGGTGGTCTCCAGAGGAGGGCTGACTGGAGGGTGGGAGAAAGGGAGAAATGGGGGTTAAAAAAGAGAAACTTCCAGGCATAAAATAAGTCATGTGGATGTCATACACAGCATGGTGATTATAGTTATTAGTACTATATATTATACATGTGAAGGTTGCTGAGAGGAAATCTTAAACGTTTTCATTGTAAGAAAAACTGTCTAATACATGGGGATGGATGTTAACTATAGATGTATTGTGACCATTTTGCAATACATACAAATATTAGAAAAAAAAACTCAAAGAGTAGACAACACAGCTCAGGCAGGTTATACTCAAATCCACAGAGCAAGTAAGAATAAAGCACTTGCTCCTAAAGCCAGTGCTTTTCCTGAATTCCAGAATTTTCTGAGATGTCAGCAACAAGAAAGTGAAGTTTGGGAAACAACATACTCCCCTCCCTGGAAAGTGCCGATTTTGGCTCCGCTAAATCCTGAAAACCAGTAATCTGCCTAACTTTGTATTAGCCTTTGCTTATATTTTGACCAAATCCCTTTTTCCCCAACCATTAACACAGAACCAGAGTTCCTAGGAGCACACTTTGAGAAATTTGGGTGTGTACAAAAGTCGGTCTTTGCAGGATTCACGGACAACATGATTAACCTTCTGTTCACAGTCCTTCTCACTGGTACCAGTTTTTGAAAAGTAATATAAAAGGACTGAATTGATACCACTTCAATCTAGAAACTATACAGTATTTTCTAAGTACATAAGGGAAGGCAAATACGTGCTCCCCAGCAAGGCACGACTCCAGGTTAAACCCTTCAATTTTGTGTTATCCCCTAATCTCTCTTGCCTGTACTTTCCTAATCCTGTGAAATGCTTGTATTTTCATGGAATGTATTCAGAGTGTATATGTAATGTACGTCAGGAAGCGTGCTATTAATAATAAATGCCCTACGGGCACATAGAGTTACTATGAGAAAATTCTTTACTTGACATCATCTTAACCTTTTAGTTCCTAAGGAAGGTTTGAAGAGCCAAGAGCTATTTGATGAAATTCGAATGACCTACATCAAAGAGCTAGGAAAGGCCATTGTGAAGAGGGAAGGGAACTCCAGCCAGAACTGGCAGCGCTTTTACCAACTGACAAAACTCTTGGACTCCATGCATGATGTAAGTGTCAGACCTAAGTCCCGCTATCCAGAGCACTGTCTGGGACATGGGGTTAGTTAATTATAATTACATATCATCTGACGAATTGATCAGATATAATGTCAGCCTCAGTTTGACACACATTTCTCCTAAGGCCAGTTATGAAATACCATTTCATCTAGTCACGTGCATAGAACATCATGATGCCAGTACAGAATTTAATAGCACAGTTTAAAACAAAAACGTCAAATTCCCTGTTTTCTATGACACGTCAATTAAATTACCATACGTCCTTCACGTTATTGTACTAGAGTTCACCGTGATGCACTGAAGGCCATGTAATTCGATATACAATTCTAAAGAATCCAAAACGTGCCTGGTACCTGAATGCCCACTTTATTTAACTGAACTCCTTTCTTATTTGGTGGATTCCAGCAAAGATAGGTATATTCTAGGTCAGATAGATGTATTTTCTAAATTAGAGGCCAAAAAGCATGAGATGTTCCTACTAGTAAGTTTTTAAGAATAATTGTTTGTACATTTTCTCTTGCAGGTGGTTGAAAATCTCCTTAACTTTTGCTTCCAAACATTTTTGGATAAGACCATGAGTATTGAATTCCCAGAGATGTTGGCTGAAATCATCACCAATCAGATACCAAAATATTCAAGTGGAAATATCAAAAAACTTCTGTTTCATCAAAAGTGACTGCCTTAACAAGAAAGGTTGCCTTAAAGAAAGTTGAATTTATAGCTTTTATTGTACAAACTATCAATTTGTCCTGTAGCAGTTCTGCTGTTTTATTTTTTCCTTTCTGTTTTTGTCTGGTCTTTGTTTTCGTTTCGTTTCGTTTTAAATACGCACTACATGTGGTTTATAGAGGGCCAAGACTTGGCAACAGAAGCAGGTGAGCCATCGCTTCTCAGTGGTGGGAAGAGTAGAGAGTGACAGTTGGTGGATCCCAGAAATTAGCCACAGTCATGGGGGGTGATCTCCACTGTCAGAGAAGGATGGCGCCTAAACCGCCAGTGCCCAGAGTCTGCGTGACAAACTTTCTGCTCATACTTTTCACAGTCGGCTGGACAAAATTTTCTAGACTTTTTGTTGGTGTATTTTCCCCTGTATAGTTAGGATAGCAGTTTTTGATTTATGCATGGAAACCTGAAAAAACGTTTACAAGTGTATATCAGAAAAGGGAAGCTGTGCCTTTTATAGCTAGTACTGTCTGGTTTTAACAATTTCCTTTATATTCAGTGAACTACGCTTGCTCATTTTTTCTTACATAATTTTTGTATTCAAGTTATTGTACAGCTGTTTAAGATGGGCAGCTAGTTCATAGCTTTCCTAAACAAACTCTAAACATTAATCTTCTGTGTGAAAATGGGTTGGTGCTTCTAACCTGATGGCACTTAGCTATCAGAAGACCACAAAAATTGACTCATATCTCCAGTATTCTCGCCAGAAAAGCTCATATTTTGTATATATCTGCTTCAGCGGAGAATTCTGTAGGTTGTGCAAATTAACCGTCCTACCTGGTGTGGAGCACCTAGTCCAGTGACCTGCTCAGTAAACTGTGGATGATGGTTGCAAACGACTAATTTCAAAACAAAACAAACTACCAAGAGGCCCTGTTTGCACTTAATGCCCTATCTCTGCTATGGCTAGATGGCAAGAAAGTTGGTCAAGAGTCGTTCAGGACCTTTTGTTGTAGTTTATGTAAGTTCTTGAAAAAGTCAGGATTCCAGATAACCAGCTGTCAGAGACACAGCTGAGAGATTTGAATCAGACCAAGTATTTCCTCTCACTCAACTCGACCCCCCAGATAAATCTCCAATACGGCAAACATAGCCAGACACCCATTTTCACATCCCCATCCGTCACCAATTGGTCTCTTTCCTGGCGGTGCAGGAAAGCTCAGCTACTGATTTTTCTGATTTCGAGCTGTCAGACTTCCATGTTTGTAAGACTACACATGCCTCACATCCCTCCGTGTGCCATAGAGTTTAACAAAAGTCTTGTAAACTTCTCCTCCTCACTGTTGAGAATGATCATTTTAAACAAAATAGAAGCTGTAGTAGCCCTTTCTGTGTGCACCTTACCAACTTTCTGTAGACTCAAAACTTATATTTACTAAGCCACAAGAAAGCTGATTTCTATTCATGGTGGCCAAATTATTTGTGTAATAGAAAACTGAAAATCTAATATTAAAAATATGAAACTTCTAATATATTTTTATATTTAGTTATAGTTTCAGATATATATCATATTGGTATTCACTAATCTGGGAAGGGAAGGGCTACTGCAGCTTTACATGCAATTTATTAAAATGATTGTAAAATAGCTTGTATAGTGTAAAATAAGAATGATTTTTAGATGAGATTGTTTTATCACGACATGTTATATATTTTTTGTAGGGGTCAAAGAAATGTCGATGGATAACCCATATGATTTATAGTGCGTGCAAGCATTCATACAGGCAGCAGTGGTCTCAGAAACGCAGCAGGTTTGCTCTAGGGGAAGAGGGACATGGAGACCGGCCCCTGTGTGCCATGAAGGCTCCGTCCCATTCAGATCACAGAGTGAGTCATCCTCTGCCTCCCACGGTGGGTGACCGCCCTCCTCATTCCCACAGTAGTCTGTCTGCCCAGGTGTGTGGGCGGAGTCTCCCCTGGCTCAAGTGTGCAACTGGGGGGGGGTGGGAGGGACAGAGAGGTGGTGCCCCCCAGCCCACCCCCTCCCAGCGCTCCCTGACAGCAGGGCTACTTTTCCACAGAGCACAGAGCCCCTCCAGCATCGTGGTCAACACCGGGGCTTCAGGACTTTGGCAATAAGACGCGTAGAGGTACCAGCAGTCTGTAAATAGTGCAGAATCCCATAGGTTGCCAAATAATACACTAATTCCTTTCTATCCTACTAGAGTTCATTTCCAAACAAAATGAGTACGTGTTTGTTTTCTTTGAATGCTTTTTTGAATGTTATTTGTTATTTTTCAGTATTTGGAGAAATTATTTAATAAAAAATGTAATCATTTGCTTTTTGAATGCTCTCTAAAAGGGAATGTTCCTTTTGTAATGGTTTAAATTGATCTCAAAGTATTTTAAGACGGTCTGTAACCCAGCTGGATGTGAAATTTTTGGTGCCTAAGAAATACCGCTTGAATATTATTATCAATGACAGTGTTAAGTTTCAAAAAGAGCTTCTGGAAGGTAAATTATTGTTCATTTATGGAATGTTATATGGTTAAAACCAGAAAGCACATCGCATGTTACTCTTTAGTCCCAACTTTGGTTCTCAAAAAAAACAGAGCTCAATGAAAAAAAAAAGACACGTGCACTTGGTCAAAAGAAAATCAACTGACATTCATGAAACTAGGAGGCTGTACCCTGCATGGAAGAGAAGTTGTGCCCTTGTGAAATAAGTGGGAAGGAAGAAGGTTATCTTAGCTATGTTTGAATAGAATTACAATCTAAGTGAGAAAAGATCCGGGGCTACTGGAAAGCAGCTTCATTTTCTATGTAGGTGGTGTCCTGCCATCCCAAACTAAGTTCATAGCAACTTCAGGGTTGGCAACATGCCAAGGTGACTTACAGCAAATCCTGAAAAGTATTTTTAATTATTGGTGGGAAAATGTGTCCTTCTCCGTGTTTTTAGGCCTTGCTGGGACACTGTACAGTGCTTGTTTAAAACTTTGGCAGGGGAACCTGAAAGAGCATCTACCTTCTGGAGAGGGGAAAACAAAAAAGAACACCCCAAAAAGAAAGCTAACATGACTCCTGTCTGAAAAGCTTAGTAGTTAGCGTCAGGTGAGCTCTGGGCGTGCGTGCAAAGGAAAGCCGACCTCGCTTCAGAACTGGAGGGGGGGAGGGCAGGGGCAGTTTTACTCACCTAAACCACCTCTCCTCCATCAGTCTTAGCTTAGTTTTGTGTTTAATACCCTAAAGCGACATCACTGTGGAATGAACAATAAGACTAGACTCTGGTCTGTCAAAACTCAAGAACCCTGGCAGCCCTCAGTGAGATTTCAGTGTTGGCCGGTCACCCTTAATACTGTAGCTGTAAATGAATGTGTTTTCACGTGCCTGGTTTGAGAGATGGATGGGAGAAGAGGAGTGTAAGGAGGACACTTTAACCACTTTGAATGGAAGTTGCATCATTTTCCAGACTGTGATCAGTTAGCCTGGTCCACCAGGGATTAGTGACCAGGTTTTCAGGAAAGGATTAGCTTCTCTCTAGAAAATGCCTGAAAGAAGGATTTTATTTTCTGATGAAAGGCTGTATGAAAATACCCTCCTCAAATAACTTGCTTAACTACATATAGATTCAAGTGTGTCAATATTCTATTTTGTATATTAAACAAATGCTATATAATGGGGACAAATCTATATTATACTGTGTATGGCATTATTAAGAAGCTTTTTCATTATTTTTTATCACAGTAATTTTAAAAATGTGTAAAAATTAAAACCAGTGACTCCTGTTTAAAAATAAAAGTTGTAGTTTTTTATTCATGCTGAATAATAATCTGTAGTAAAAAAAAAAATGTCTTTTTACCTACACAGTGAAATGTCAGACTGTAAAATCTTGTGTGGAAATGTTTAACTTTTATTTTTCATTTAAATTTGCTGTTCTGGTATTACCAAACCACACATTTGTATTGAATTGGCAGTAAATGTTAGTTAGCCATTTACAGCAATGCCAAATATGGAGAAACATCATAATAAAAAGATCTGCTTTTTCATTATGTGACTCCAACATGCTTTTGTAGAACTCGTGCAGTTCCAATTTTCCTACTTTTTGTTCTCCTTCTTCTACTGAAGGCAGAGTTACCACTTCAGGCAACTTTTAAGACACTGAAGTGGACACTGACAAATCAATGTGGCATTGTTTGCAGGCTACTGGGGCAGAAATCCCAAGCGAGCTTCACCCTGGTGCCAGAGACACAGACCATCCCATCCACACCTCAAATGGTCCTACGCCAATTCCTGCAAAGGGTATGAAGGCAAGGAAGAACCCACTCCCGAAGGTTCTCCCACTCTATCAGTCCTTATCATGAAAAGTGACATTTTATGTAAACAGATGTTATCTAGCCAAAATTCTTGCCTTCATTTAAAATCAATTCTCTCCCCCCAGAGAAGAACATATGTAGTACCTACATCAGCACGGAGGCACAGTATAGACCATAAAGACAGAAGGGGCTCACGTGGTAAACCAGCTCTCCTATACAACTTCTCAGTATTTTCCCCAAGTACCTTGTGTTCAGGTCAGATCCGTGGACCGGATGATGTCACAGACAAACTTTCCTGTAAACACTCTTTTCCCCACCAATGACTTCCTTTACCAAGAAAAAAGGCATTACGATTTAAATACCAAGTTTGCCTTAGCCATCCTAAGTATACCAAGCATTTGCTACATACCTGCCTCACTAGGTGATAAATACTGCAGAAAGAGTACGAGAGAGAAAAATACTATCCCTACCCTCAGTTGGTTAGAATACGTGATTGGAAAAGTGTGTCTAGCAAAATGTTCCCCGTGCTCGGGGCCAGCAGCAGCATGTGCACACGGTACTGCCTCAGTGTCCCCGGCAGGTAGCAGAGCTGGAGAATACCTTCACGCACATCACATTAGCGAATCCTCACCCAGCGCATGCATGAAATGAGAACACATGAGGAGGAAGATACTAACTCCATTTATAAAAAAGAAAACAGGCTCAGAGTTTAAGCAACTGGTTCATAGCAGCTAACGCCCATTTTATCGAGGTTTGAATGGAAAGTCTCTGTAATGAGGCCATTTATCCCATGTCCAAGAACATGCCTCTTGACCACAAGCCTCCCGGAGAACTGGTTTTGGTTTTCTGTTCCTGGATTAATGTTTACATTTACTGAGCATTCAACCAAGTGCCAGGCATCACATTTCAATACATTATCTCATTTAAGTTAGCAAAGCTACACAGCAGTGCTTTGAAATGCTCTTTGCAAGTGCTGTCAACTACCATGGTTACCTTCATTGCATTTCTATGAGGAAACGGGGGCTTACAGAACTGAGTTCCTTGCCTAGGGTCACAAAGCTATGAAGTGGTTAATTAGAACCTTCAACAACAACAAAAAAAATACACACACACAAACACTGGGCATCTGGCTCCAGAGTTCATGCTCTTAAGCACTACTGAGAAATTATTAATATGAAGCTCCTAACTAGATTAGAAGAACCCATACTGAGCATTCTGTGTCAGGCCTTGTGACATGATCTCGTTTTAATCTAATCCCTTCTGCTACCATATCAATTCTGAGTTAGACACTGAACAATATTTCCTTCTCCTAAACGCATGTGTCCTAGCCCCTGGGGATGTTGCTGGTCAAAAACAGTAACTGCCCAGAAACGACAATATGCTTGAGTTTGTCAAATATCCAACAAGAAAGCTGTCTCATCAACAGCCACAGGAAAATCAACCAACATTTCTTCAAGGGATGTGGGACATATGGGCTACATTCACAGTGAAGAACAAAGTTGCTTACAAAGGAAAACTGATGCAGGTCAACAAAGGAATCATGTGTACACACTATAAATTAGCCATAAGCTTTTCTAGGATCCTTCATTTGTCACTGTCGTCTTGAGTTCCATCTCAGTACACATGCAACTGTGCTGGAAATAAGAATTGGGCCCATCCAAGACCCATAGGGTTGTTGTCTAGAATCACAAGGAACTGAGTTAAGAATAGAACTCTCCAAAATGGAGAAATGGGGAGAGCGTGCATAAAAACCAAAGGTTCATACAAGATAAGACTGTGCCATAAATCTCTCCTGATGAGTTTCATGGCCCACTATGTGGCAGGCATACTAGACAAGTTAAAGACCACAAAGGCAACACTACAACTTCAAGGTGAGCTTTCTGCCCCCAAGGAATCAAAGATGGTAGCCACATGGCTCATCAATTCCACTCCTCCGTATCTACTCAAAGGCCATGAAAATGTGCACACGATGATGTGCATGCAAATGTTCACAGCATTATTTGTAATAGCCCAGAAGTGCAAAGACCCCAACATCCATCAGCTGATGAAGACATAAACAAAATGTGGCATATCCATACCAGAGAATACTATACAGCAATAAGAAAGTGACATAATGCATGCTCTAACATGGGTGAACCTCAAAACCAATATGCTGAGTAAAAAGTCAGACATCAAAGACCACATGTGACTTGATTTCACTTACATGAGATGTCCGGAAGAGGCATGTTTACAGATACAGAAGCAGATCAAAGACTGCCTGTGCTTGGGGATGGCAACAGGGCTTGGGTGACAGCATGAGGAACTTTATGGAGAGAGAGATGGAAATGTTCTAAAACTGGATTATACTGATGGTTGCACAACCCAATAAACTTAATAAAAATTATTCAATTGTATACTTACAGTGAGTAAACTTTGTGCTATGTACACTCTCTCTATATTTTTAAATAAATGTATTTTTTTAAATATGTAAGAGGCACACAAGCAAACGTATAGCTACCATTTGCATCAGAAGCCGGTACAAAGTACTTTGAATACATAAAGACAGATGCAGCTGTTTTTCTGAGAAGCCTACAGACAGACGTTTTCATTGTGCTGGGTGTTAGAGGATCAGTTAAGTTTCGTAGTGCAAACAAGGGCTTACTAGTAATAGATTTTTCCCTAATATATTTTTTTCCACAATATGTAATTTTATTTATGGTCAAGAATGTACTCCCCTAATATTTAATTGATCCTGTGCTGTATTCACTGAGACAGCCACCATGCACAAAGCGACCACAAAATGACAAGTAAACACAAAACTAGCACACACGTGCTCATTTTAAATACAAAAGGATGTGTGGCTCAAATACTAAGCATTAATAACTAAGACCTTGGTAGCTACAACTTCATAATGAGACAAATCTGGGATCAAATCTTACTTCTGTCTTTTAACTAAATCTGTGACCTTGGGAACTCCTGTTCCATATGAAAAATGGAATAACATCATCTTAAAGGAATGAGAGAAGTAAATGAGATACAGTATTTAATCTGCTTAGCTCAGTGTCTACCACACAAGAAGTGCTGAAGACATGTTAGCTGTTTTTTAAATCTTCAAGTAAATCTAAAAGGGGAATTTTTTTAATGCTCTCCCCAAAAATACACAGAAGAAGTGAATGATGAAGCATGATGCAAACACCAGGACTGTATACAAACTTTCATCCTCACATACCCTAATAAAGGCACACGGGGTTAGGGGAGACCATTAGAATACTGGCCTATATTTTCATTATGTCATACATTCCCAACTATCAGACCTTGGTAGGGGTCGTCCCCTAGAAGAAGTGACCATTCTTTCAGAAAAGGTCTTCCATTTCCAATGAGTATTTCATAGCATAAGAAGAGCAGTGCCAAGGCAATTTAGATCAAAGGAGAAATGGTGAAGTTACAGATTTGATTGAGGTCTTTTATACAGAATTTTTCCTGGTCAATAAGGAGACTCCCAAAAGGAGGCAACCACCCTGTTACTCTTTTATCCCACATGTAGAGTACCCCCAGGCTATCCCAGTAACTGATGCATATAAATACAAACTAAATTGCATTAATTGGCATTAATGAGAGGGAGAACAATCTGAGCTCAACATCACTACTATAAATATCTTTTTTAAGTATACCCAACAGAACTTAAGACATGTCCACATAAAAACTTACACGCAAATATTCAGATCAGCATTATTTATAAGAAACCAAAAAGTGGAAACAATCTAAATGTCCATCAACTAATAAATGGGTAAGTAAAATGTGGTACATCCATACAGTGAAATATTATTTGGCAATAGAAGGGAATGAAGTACGGGTGCATGCATACAACACAGATGAACTTTGACAATATTATGCTAAGCCAATCACGAAAGACCATATATTTTATAAATCCATTTATATTAAATGTCCAGAGTAGAGAATGTGGTTCCAGGGGCAGGGAGAAGAGGAGGGGACAGTGAGGAGTGACTGCTTAATGGGTACTGGGCTTCTTCTGGAGGTTAATGAAAATGCTCAAAAACTGTATTGACGGTCGCACAACTCAGAGGATTTGAAAAGCCTTTGAATTATTTTAAGTGGGTAAATCTTATGGTATCTGGATTATAACTCAAAAAAGATATTCAAAAGAAGAAGAAATATATAACCAAAACAGCCCTCTATTAGTTAAACTGAATTTGTACTTAAAAACCTTTCCATCAAGAAAATTCCAGGCCCAAATGGTTTCACTGGTCAATTCTATTCAACATTTAAGGAAGAAATAATACCAATTCTACATAAACTCTCCTCCACCCGACAAAAAAAAAAAAAAAAAAAAAAAAAAAAAAACCCGAGGAGGAAGGAATAATTCTCAATCCATTCTGAAGCCAGCATTAATTAACCTGATACCAAATTAGCCGATAATTACAAGAAAACTACAGACTATCCCTCATAAACATAGATACTAAATTCTAAGCAACACTTTAGCAAACAGACTCTAACTACATTAAAAGGGTGACACACCATGAGCAAGGGCTTACCCCAGGAATATAGAGTTGGATTAATATTTCAAGATCAACCAATAAAACTGACAATAGTGGAAAAACTCAAAAAGAAAAATCCATATGAGTATCCAAACAGATGCAGACAAAGCATGTGATAAAACCCAACATACACTCCTAATTAAAAGCTAACAAACTCTCAGCAAACTAGGAATAAAAGGGAACTTCCTCAACATAATAAAGCACATCTACAAAACACCTTCTGTGAGCACCATACTTAATGTGAAAAGACTGTGTATTTCACTTCTAATTTCAGTAACAGAACAAAGATGTTCACCCTTATTATTTCCATTTAACACTGCACTGGAAGCTCTACCCAAAACAATCACACAAGAAAGAAAGAAAAAAAAAGCATTTAGATTAGAAAGAAAAATAAAATCATCCTTATTCATAGACCAAATGAGCATCTATGCAAAAATTTTGTGGAATCTACAGAAATGCAACTAGACTTCAAAAAAGTTAAATACAGAATTATCAGAGGACCATGAAATTCCACTCCTAGATATGTACACAAAAGAACTGAAAACAGGTCCTCAAGCAATACACACATGTTCATAATAACAGAACTATCTGTGATAGACAAAAGGTAGAAACAGCCCACATGTCCATCAATGGATGAATGGATAAGTAAACTGTAGTACATAAAAACAATGAAATCTTATTCAGCCACAAAAAGGAATGAAGTACTAATTCATGGTGCAACATAGATGAATCTCCAAAGCAATATGCTAAATGAAAAAAATGAGACACAATATGTCATATATTGTTAGATTCCATTTATATCAAACACCTCTAGTAGATAAATCTATAAACACAGAAAGTATATTGATGATTTTCAGGGGCTGAGGAAAAGGGATAATAAGGAGAAATTATGAATAAGGCAATTTAGGGTTTTACTTTAGGGTTATGGAAATGTTTGGGAACTGGTGGTTGCACACTATGACTACACTAAATGCCACCAAATTATTTCCTTTTAAATGGTTAAGTTTATGTTATATTGGTCAAGGGTTAAGATGGCGGAGGAGTAGGGAACCCCTTTTTCAGCCGGTTTCCTGAGTCGAGCTGGATAGGTACCAGACCAGCCTGAACATCCACGGAATCAGCCTGAGACGCAGGAAGATACATCTGGATCTCTACAAATGAACATCTCCAGCGCTGAGTATTGAGGTACGAAGGGGGGAGCCGTGAAACCGCGCACAGATATCGGAAGATAAACAGAAGGGGGAGGGAGCTGCCGCGTTGGGGCACCAGGAAGTGGTAGCCACCTGCACGGGGGAACGGGCGGACTCGTGGACCCACACCCCCGAGAGAGAGGACTGAGACTGGTGAGCCAGGAGCGCGCGCCACCAGACTGAAACGGAGCTCTGGTGCGCTCACTGGAACCAGACTGAGACCGGGAGCTCTGGGAGTGGGGGGGTGGTGGCTGGCGGTGTTAGAAACACAAAGGACAGAGACGCGCCGGCCCTGGAAGTGAGGGCTGGGACGCCGGGTGTGGGGCGCACATCCCGGGATGCCGCAGGGTTGAGCAGCACCGACAGAAACAGAGTTAAAGTGGCCAGAACATCAGTGGAGAGCGGTCCGCGATCCCTCTGTTCTGAGACAGAGGCTGAGATTCGACCACTGGTGCTCTCTCAGAAGACGCACAGCAAACCGCCTGGGAAAGCCGCCAGAGAACAAAAGCCTGGAAATACCAGCTCACAGTGTGCCAATCCCCATCCCCCCTTGCAGGGGACACGGAGACTCTACCCAAACAGGGTTGGCGTGGCAGGCCCCTTCCCCAGAAGGCAGGCTGAAAAATCAAGAAGCCCACGTCCCTAAGATCCCTATAAAACAAGGGCGCACGGCCTGGGTTCTGGTCAATAATTTGGGATCTGGACAACCCTGCAACCTCTCATCAGAATGACGAAAAGGAGAAATCCCCCCCAGCAAAGAAAAGACAATGAGTCTGTGGCCTCTGCCACAGAACTAATGGATATGGATGTAACCAAATTATCAGAAATGGAATTCAGAGTAACAATGGTCAAGATGATGTGTAGACATGAAAAAAGTATTAACGAAAATGTTAATGAGAATATAGAATCTCTAAGGGCGGAAATGAGAGCGAATCCGGCAGAAATTAAAAATTCTATGAGCCAAATGCAGTCAAAACTAGAGGCTCTGACGGCCAGGGTAAATGAGGCAGAGGAACGTATTAGCGAATTGGAGGACGGGTTAGTAGAAGAAAAAGGGAAATAGAAGCTGGACTTAAAAAAATCCATGCCCACGAATGTAGGTTACAGATTACTGACTCAGTGAAACGATCCAAAGTCAGAATCATTGGCATCCTCGAGGGGGTGGAGAAAAACAGAGGTCTAGAAGAGATATTTGAACAAATTGTAGCTGAAAACTTCCCTAATCTAGCAAGGGAAACAAACATTCGTGTCCAAGAGGCAGAGAAGGCCCCTCCCAAGCTCAACCATGGCAAACCTACGCCACGTCATGTCATAGTGCAATTCGCAAATATTAGATCCAAGGATAGAGTATTGAAAGCGGCCAGGGCAAAGAAATTTCTCACGTACCAAGGCAAAGGTATCAGAATTACGTCAGACCTGTCTACATAGACCTGGAATGAGAGAAAGGGTTGGGGGGGCATTTTTAAAACTCTTTCAGAGAAAAACATGCAGCCAAGGATCCTTTATCCAGCAAGGCTGTCATTCAGAATTGATGGAGAAATAAAGACCTTCCAGAATCGCCAGTCATTAACCACTTTCGTAACCACAAAACCAGCCCTACAGGAGATAGAAAGGGGGGTTCTATAAAGGTAAAAAGGCCCCAAGAGTGATACAGAACAGAAAGTCACAACCGATACAAACAAAGACTTTACTGGCAACATGGCATCATTAAAATCATATCTCTCAGTATTCAGTCTCAATGTGAATGGCTTAAATGCTCCCATAAAATGCCATAGGGTTGCAGATTAGATAAAAAGACATGACCCATCCATTTGCTGTCTACAAGAGACTCATTTTGAACCCAAAGATACATTCAGACTGACAGTGAAGGGATGGAGTACCATCTTTCACGCATATGACCTCAAAAGAAAGCTGGGGTAGCAATTCTCATATCAGATACACTGGATTTTAAACTAAAGACTATAGTTAGAGACACAGAAGGGCACTATATTATTCTTAAAGGATGTATCCAACAAGTGGATATGACAATTATAAATATATATGCCCCCAACAGGGGAGCAGCAAGATACACAAGCCAACTCTTAACCACAATAAAGAGACATATAGATAAAAATACATTAATAGTAGGGGACCTCAACACCCTACTATCAGAAATAGATAGAACACCCTTGCAAAAACTAAGCAAAGAATCAAAGGCTTTGAATGCCATACTTGACGAGTGGGACCTCATAGATATATATAGAACACTACACCCCAGAACCAAAGAATACTCATTCTATTCTAATGCCCATGGAACATTCTCAAGAATAGACCATGTTCTGGGACACAAAACAGGTCTCAACCGATACCAAAAGACTGAAATTATTCCCTGCATATTCTCAGACCACAATGCTTTGAAAGTGGAACTCAACCACAAGGAAAAATTTGGAAGAAACTCAAACACTTGGAGACTAAGAACCATCCTGCTCATGAATGATTCAATAAACCAGGAAATCAAAAATCAAATTAAACAATTTATGGAGACCAAAAAGAATGAAAACACAACGGTCCAAAACCTATGGGATACTGCAAAGGCAGTACTAAGGGGGAAATACATAGCCATCCAAGCCTCACTCGAAAGAATAGAAAAATCTAAAATGCAGTTTTTATATTCTCACCTCAAGAAGCTGGAACAGCAACAGAGGGACAGGCCTAATCCACGCACGAGGAAGCAGTTGACCAAGATTAGAGGACAAATCAACGAAATAGAAACCAGGAGTACAGTAGAGCAGATCAACAGAACTAGAAGCTGGTTCTTTGAGAAAATTAATAAAATTGATAGACCTCTGGCAAGACTTATCCAAAAGAATAAAGGACCCAAATTAATAAAATTATGAATGAAAAAGGAGAGGTCACAACCAACAACAATGAAATTGGAAGGATTATTAGAAACTTTTATCAACAGCTTTATGCCAATAAATTAAGCAATCTGGAAGAGATGGAGGACTTCCTAGAAATCCATAAACTACCAAGACTGAACCAGGAAGAAATTGATTTTTTAAACAGGCCAATTAATTATGAAGAGATTGAGTCAGTGATAAACAATCTTCCAAAAAATAAAACTCCAGGCCTGGATGGTTTCCCTGGGGAATTCTACCAAACATTCAAATAAGAAATAATACCTATTCTCCTAAAGCTATTTCAAAAAATAGAAACAGAAGGAAAGCCACCAAACTCATTCTATGAGGCCAATATTACCTTGATCCCCAAACCAGGCAAAGACCCCCTCAAAAAGGAGAATTACAGACCGATTTCCCTAATGAATATGGATGCCAAAATCCTCAACAAGATCCTGGCAAATAGAATCCAACTGTACGTTAAAAGGATTATCCATCATGACCAAGTGCGATTCAGCCCTGGGATGCAAGGGTGGTACAACATTCACAAATCTATCAATGTCTTAGATTTTATTCAGAAACAAAAATTCAGAAATCATATGATTCTCTCAATAGATGCAGAAAAAGCATTTGACAAAATACAGCATCCTTTTCTGATTAAAACCCTTCAGAGTGTAGGGATAGAGGGTTCATTTCTCAAGCTCATAAAAGCCATCTATGAAAAGCCTACAGCAAATATTATTCTCAACAGGGAAAAGCTGGAAGCCGTTCCCTTAAGATCAGGAACACGACAAGGATGCCCACTCTCGCCACTATTATTCAACATAGCACTAGAAGTCCTTGCAACAGCAATCAGGCAACAAAAAGGGATAAAAGATATCCAAATCGGCAAAGAAGAAGTCAAACTGTCTCTCTTCGCAGATGACATGATACTCTATATGGAAAACCCAAAAGAATCCACGCCCAAACTATTAGAAGTTATAGAGCAATTCAGTAATGTGGCGGGATACAAAATCAATGCTCAGAAATCAGTTGCATTTCTATACACGAATAATGAGACTGAAGAAAGAGAAATTAGGGAATCCATCCCATTCACAATAGCACCAAAAACTATACGTTACCTTGGAATTATCTTAACCAGAGACGTAAAGGACCTATATTCTAGAAACTATAAATCACTCTTGAAAGATAATGAGGAAGACACAAAAAGATGGAAAAATATTCCATGCTCATGGATCGGAAGAATTAACATAGTTAAAATGTCCAGGCTCCCCAGAGCAATCTACACTTTCAATGCTATCCCGATCAAAATACCGAGGACATTTTTCAAGGAACTGGAACAAATAGTCCTTAAATTTGTATGGAACCAGAAAAGGCCCCGAATCGCCAAGGAACTGTTGAAAAGGAAAAACAAAGCTGGGGGCATCACAATGCCGGATTTCGAGCTGTACTACAAAGCTGTGATCACAAAGACAGCATGGTACTGGCACAAAAACAGACACATAGGTCAATGGAACAAAATAGAGAACCCAGAAATGGACCCTCGGCTCTTTGGGCAATGAATCTTCAATAAAGCAGGAAAAAACATTCAGTGGAAAAAAGACAGTCTCTTCAATAAATGGTGCTGGGAAAACTGGACAGCTACATGCAAAAAAATGAAACTTGACCACTGTCTCATACCATATACAAAAATAAACTCCAAATGGATGAAAGACCTCAATGTGAGACAGGAATCCATCAGAATCCTAGAGGAGAACATAGGCAACAACCTCTACGACATCGGCCAAAGCAACCTTTTTCATGACACATCTCCAAAGGCAAGAGAAACAAAAGATAAAATGAACATGGGGGACTACATCAAGATAAAAAGCTTCTGCACAGCCAAGGAAACAGTCAAAAAAACTAAGAGGCAGCCCACGGAATGGGAGAAAATATTTGCAAGTGATACTACAGATAAAAGACTGGTATCCAAGATCTACAAAGAACTTCTCAACCTCAATACATGAGAAACAAATAAACAAATCATAAAATGGGCAGAAGATATGAACTTTTCCAATGAGGACATACAAATGGCTAACAGACACATGAAAAAATGTTCAAAATCATTAGCCATCAGGGAAATTCAAATCAAAACCACACTAAGATACCACCTTATGCCAGTTAGAATGGCAAAAATCAACAAGGCAGGAAACAGCAATTGCTGGAGAGGATGTGGAGAAAGGGGATCCCTCCTACATTGCTGGTGGGAATGCAAATTGGTACAGCCACTCTGGAAAACAGTGTGGAGGTCCCTCAAAAAGTTAAAAATTGAGCTACCCTATGATCCAGCCATTGCACTACTGGGTATTTACCCCAAAGATACAGACGTAGTGAAGAGAAGGGCCATATGCACCCCAACGTTCATAGCAGCATTGTCCACAATAGCTAAATCGTGGAAGGAGCCGAGATGCCCTTCAACAAGTGACTGGATTAAGAAGCTGTGGTCCATATATACAATGGAATATTACTCAGCTATCAGAAAGAACGATTTCTCAACATTTGCTGCAACATGGATGGCACTGGAGGAGATAATGCTAAGTGAAATAAGTCAAGCAGAGAAAGACAATTATCATATGATTTCTCTCATCTATGGAACATAAGAACTAGGACGATCGGTAGGGGAAGAAAGGGATAAAGAAAGGGGGGTAATCAGAAGGGGGAGTGAAGCATGGGAGACTATGGACTCTGAGAAACAAACTGAGGGCTTCAGAGGGAAGGGGGAGTGGGGGAATGGGATAGACTGGTGATGGGTAGTAAGGAGGGCACATATTGCATGGTGCACTGGGTGTTATACGCAACTAATGAATCATCGAACTTTACATCAGAAACCAGGGATGTACTGTATGGTGACTAACATAATGTAATAAAAAAACATTAAAGAAAAAAAGAATTCCCTAGTTACCAACACACACACACACAAAAAAGTTTATGTTATATTAATTTCATCTCAATAAATTAGTTTTAAAGGGCTGCTACAGGAGAGTGTCCAAGGTGCGACATAGGAAGACCCTGGACTCACCTCCTCCATAGACACATATCTCTTTATGGAACAATTCTTCCTGAAGAACTGAGGGCTGATTGACCAACTTCTGTACAATAAAAGAAAGAAAGAGCACAGAGAGTAAGCAAGAGGGACAGAATGATGAAGACACAGTAATGAAGTGAACCCACACCACGGCCGTATGAACTGCCATGGGGAGAAATAGTACAGAGGTACCATGAGCAGATTCATATTCCTGGGGCACAGACAAAAAGCCATGGCTTAAAAGAGCAACTCAAATATAAACAATCCAGCCTTAGAACTCTGCAAAATGTCAGGGGAGCTACTCAAACACTCTCTGAGTGGGAAGGGCTGGTAAGTACCATGGTTTATGCTCCCCCTGCTCCTCAACAGTGCATACCAGATCATAGACCCAGTGCCACAGCCGGCCAGCCACCTCAATGAGACTCAGGTCACTAGCCTATACCAGCCCATGCGATCCCAAGGCAGCCCCAACACAGTGTACACCAGGACCCTCCTGGTCAGCACTCATTATAGATTCAGCTATTTCACTAAAGTGATACAGGCACAGAGCACCCTGGAACGCTCCAGGTCCACAGCACCTCAGCTCCAGATGACTTACTGGAGCACCCCCAGGACCTCCCAGCCCATGCTGCCCTCAGCTCTAGGTGACTCACTAGAAGCACCCCTGCATGGAGCATCCCTTGCACAGAGCACCCCTTTCATACAGTACCCCAGCCTGCCACTATCTGGGCTCCAACCACTAGCATGCCACCTACATTAAGAACTCCAGGATCCCTACTTGTTCCCACTTCAGCTTCAGCTGTGCTGCCAGGGTGCCTCCTGCATGGAGAACCCTAGAACCACACCAGCCCACATTCACTTCAGCTCCAGCCATCCCAACTGTGCATCCCCATACAGACTACGCTGGAAATCCCAGCCTTTGCAGGCTAGCTCCAGCCAGTCAGCCAAAGTCACCAGGCACATAGTCTACACAGGGGATAACCATACACAAGACCATTCCTTCAAGTTTAGGAGAAGTAGTTGTTCCACCTAATTCACTGAAACAGAGTGAATCAAGCAAAATGAGGAGACAGAGCAATAGGCTCCAAATGAAAGAATAAGACAAAACCTCAGAAAAAGAACTAAATGAAACAGAGATAACCAATCTACCTGATAAAAGTTCAGAGTAATGGTCAGAAAGATGATCAATGGACTGAAGAGTGGATGAATTCAGAATTTCAAAAAGGTGGTAGAAAATATAAAAAAAGAACCAATTCGAGTTAAAAACACTATAACCGAAATGAAAAGTACACCAGAATGAATCAACAACAAATTAGAGAATGCAGAAAAACAGATCAGCAATCTGGAAACCAGTTTAATGGAAAGCACCCAAGCTGAAAGGCAAAAAGAAAAAAAAAAATTTAATGAGAATAGGTTAAGGGATCTCTTGGATAACATAATCCAAAGAAACATTCATATTATAGTGGTCCCAGAAGGAAAAGAGAGAGATAAAGGGGAAGAAAACTTATTTGAAGAAATAATAGCTGAAAACTTCCTTAACTTGGGAAAGGAAAGAGACACCCGAATTCAGGAAGCACAGACAGTTCCAAACAAGATGAACCCAAGGAGATCCACACTACAACATATAATAATTACAATGTTAAAGATTAAAGATAAAGAATTTTAAAAGCATCAAGAGAAGCAAATGATAACATACAAGAAAAACCCTGTAAGTCTCTCTGCTGATTTTTCAGCAGAAACTGATTTTTCTGTAGGCCAGAAGGGAGTGCTCTACTGGGCAAGGTCATCACTCAGAAAAAAAACAGAGATAAAGAATCCCCCAGACAAACATAGGTTAAAGGACTTCATCACCACATACAAGACTTCAAAACATGTTAAAGGACTTCTTTAAGTGGAAAAGAAAAGGCTGTAATTAAAAGAAAATGATGAAAAGAAAAAAATTTCATGAGTAAAGGCAAACATAATAGAGGTAGTAGAGAAATCACTTACAAAGTTAGTATGAAGGTTAAAAGGCAAAAGCAGCAAAATCAATTATATCTAAAAATTAGGAAAGGGGACTCATGAAATAAAAAAAAAAAGTAAAAAAGGACAACATATACATAAAACCTGGAGGGGGGAGTAAAAATAAACTCTTTTACAATGTGTTCAAACTTAAAGTGACCATCAGCTTAACACAGAGTGCCAAATACTACGTTAATATTATATATGAACCTTACAGTATCCTCAAACTACAAAGCTCTAATACATACACAAAAAAACAGAGTCAAGCATAACATTTAAAAAAGTCCTCAGTGACAACGAAAGAGAGGGAAAAAAAAAAAAAAGAGGAACTACAGAAACAACCAGAAAACAATTTTTCAAATGGCATTAAGTAAATAGCTATCAATAAATTACTCTAAATGTAAAGGGTCTAAATGCTCCAATCAAAATACACAAAGTTTCATTCTTTTTGATGGCTGAATACTATTCCATTGAGTGTGTGTGTGTCCATCCATTATATACACACATACACACACAAATTATATATCCACATATAATCCACATTTAGATATCTATATATCCATATACACACACACACACACACACACACACACACACACACACATATAATCTTCCAAAAGTGAATAAGAAGAAATAGGAAATTTGGACAGACATTACCAGCAACAAAACTGAATCAGTAAACAAAAACTCCCAGCAAACAAGAGTCCAAGAGCAGATGGACCCACAGGGGAATTCTACCAAATATTTAAAGAAGAGTTAAACCTATTCTCTTCAAACTTCCCATAGTGGGTCATTATCCACAAATCATTCAACATGATACACCACATTACCAAAATGAAGGATAAAAATCATATGATCATTTCAATAGATGCAGAAAAAGCACTTGACAAAACCCAATATCCATTCATGATAAAAACCCTCAACAAAGTGGGGTGAAAGGCACCATAATTCGACATAATAAAGGCCATATATCACAAGTCCACAGCTAACATCATACACAGTGGGGAAACATTGAGAGCTTTCCCTCTAAGATTAGGAACAAGACAAGGATGTCCAGCCCTGCTACTCTTATTCAACATAGTACCAAAAGTCCTAGCCACAGCAATCAGACAAGAAACAGAAATAAAAAGTATCCAAATCGGTAAAGAAGAACAACTGTCACTATTTGCAGATGGCATGATATTAAACATAGAAAACCCTAAAGACTCTACCAAAATACTATTAAAAGTAATAAATGAATTTAGTAAAGTTTCAGGGTATAAGATTAATACACAGAAATCTGTTGCATTTCTATGCACTAATAAAGTAGTAGAAATAAACAATTCCATTTATAATTATACCAAAAAAAACCCACAAAAAACAAAAAACAAAACATAACCTAGGAATAAACTTAACCAAGGAAGTAAAAGATCTGTACTCTGAAAACTATAAAACACTGATGAAAGAAATTTAAGATGACACAAATGGAAAGATATTCCATACACATGGATTGGAAGAATATTTTTTTAAATGTCCATACTACACAAAGAAATCTACAGATTCAACTCAATCCTTCTCAAAATGTAAATAATATTTTTCACAGAACTAGAACAACCAATCCTAAAATTTGTATGGAACCACAAAAGACCCTGAATAGCCAAAGCACTCGAGAAAGATGCACAAAGCTCAAATTATCAGAATCCCAGACTTCAAGATATACTACAAAGACATAGTAATCGAAATAGTATGGTACTGGCATAAAAAATAGACAAACGGAACAGAATATAGCCCAGAAGTAATCCTATGTTTATATGATCAATTAATTTACAGCAATGGAGGCAAAAATATACAATAGGGAAAAGACAGTGTCTTCAGTAAATGGTGCTGGGAAAACTGGACAGCTACATGCAAGAGAATGTACACTTTCTTGCACTGTATACAAAAATAAACTCAATATGGATTAAAGACCTAAATGTGAGATTTGAAACCATAAAACTCACAGAAGAAAACATAGATGGTAATGTCTTTGATACCAGTTGTAACAATTTGCTGTGTATGCTTCTGCAGGCAAGGGAAATAAGCAAAATAAACTATTGGGATTGCATCAAAATAAGAAATTTTTGCATAGCGAAGGGAAATCATTAACCAAACAAAAAGCCAACCTGCTGAATGGGAGGAGATATTTGCAAACAATATATACGATAAGGGGCTCATATCCAAAGTATATAAAGAACTTACACAACTCAACACCAAAAAAAAAAAAAAAAAAAAAAAAAAAAAAATCTAATGAAAAATAAGCAGATCTAAAAAGACATTTTTTTCCAAAGAAGATATACACATGGCCATACATATGAAAAGATGCTCAACATCACTTATCACCAAGAAAATGCAAATCTAAACGACAATGAGGTATCACCTCCCACCTGTGAGAATGGCTATTATCAAAAAGTCAAGGGCGGCCTGGGCAGCTCAGTCGCTAAGCGTCTGCCTTTGGCTCAGGGCATGGTCCCAGGGTCATGGGATCGAGCCCCGCATTGGGCTCCCTGCTCCGCTGGGAGTCTGTTTCTTCCTCTCCCACTCCCCCTGCTTGTGTTCCCTCTCTCGCTGGCTGTCTCTCTGTCAAATAAATGAACAAAATCTTTAACAACAACAACAACAAAAAAGTCAAGAAGTGCTGGCAAGGATGTGGAGAAAAAAAAAACTCTCCTTCACTGTTGGTGAGAATATAAATTGGTGCAGCCAGTTTTTTTGGAGGTTCCTCAAAAACTTAACTAGAAATACCATATCATCTAGTAATTCCACTACTGGGTATTTACCCAAAGAAAAATAAAACACTAATTCAAAAAGATATATGCACCCTTATGATGATTATTGCAATATTATCTACAACAGCCAAGATCTGGAAGCAGCCTACATGTCCCTTGATAAACGAATGGATAAAGATGTGGTATACACATGCAACAGAATATTATTCGGCCATAAAAAGAATGAAAAATTGCCATTTGCAACAACATGGATGAATCTAGAGGGTATAATGCTAAGTGAAATAAGCCAGACAAAGACAAATAGTATATTGGTTCACTCATATGTGTAATTTTAAAAAGAAAACAAAACAAACAGAAAAGCAGAAACAGACCCATAAATACAGAGAACAAACTAGTGGCTGCCAGAGGGGAAGAGAGGGGAGGATAGGCAAAAATGGGTTAAGGGGAATGGGAGGTACAGGCTTCCAGTCAGGGAACATACACATCACGGGGATGAAAGGGACAGCATAGGGAATATAGTCAAAGGTACTGAAATAGTGTTGTATGGTGATGAATGGGAGCTACACTTGTAGTGAAAATACCATAACACATAAAACTGGGGAATCTCTACATTGTACACCTCAAACTAATGTAACATTATGTGTCAACTCTACTTCAATTAAAAAAATAAAAATAAAAGTAAAAAGTAAAAAGCTACAAGAACTAATAAGTGAACCTAACAAGGTTACAGAATACAACAGGGGTCAGCAAATCATGACTTAGAGCCAAACCAAACCACTGCCTGTTTTTGTAAATAAAATGTTTTCGAAATACTTACACTTAGCCATTTTATATGTGATCTACACGTTGATTTCACACTGCAATGGCAGGGTTGAATACTTGTGACAGGGACATACGGCCCGAAAAGTCTAAAATATTTACTACTTCGTCCTTTACAGAAACAGTTTTCTGATGTGTGAGATAAGAGATCTACATACAAAAATTAATTTTATTTCTATGTATCAGCAACAATTAGAAACTGATAGTTTAAGATACTATTTCCAATAGATTAAAAAATATTAAATACTTAGAGACAAACCTGACAAAGCATGTGAAAAACCTGAAAACCCTATACACTGAAATCTATAAACTACTGCCGAGAAAAATCAAAGAATACTTAAAAACATGGAGAGACATATCTGTTCATGTGATAAAAGACTTAATATGATTAAGATATCAATTCTCTTCAACTGCCCCACAGTTTCAATGTAACCACAATAGAAATCCCAAGTAGGCCTCCTTAGAAATTTACAAGCACATTCAAAGATCATGTGTAAATGAAAAGGACCTAGAATAATGAAAACATCAAATAGAAGAACAAAGTTAGAGAGCTAACTGTACCTGATTCCAAAAATTATTGTAAAACTCTAGTCATCACAACAGCATGGTACTGGCATAAAAACAGACAGTTCAATAGACTAGAGACTCCAATAAACCCACATTTATACAGAGACCAACTCTTCACATAGGTACAGAGGCAATGTAACAGAAAAGTCTTTTTAACAAACGACTAGAACTGGTTATTCAAGTTCTAAAAATGAACTTGGATCCATACCTTGCACCACATACAGAAACTAACCCAAAATGAAACAGACATAAGTGTAAAACTTAAAGCTATAAAATACACAGATTGAAACTTCGGTGAGTGAAGATTTCTTAGACATGCACCAGAAGAACAATCCATAACAAAACAAATTGAGAAATTAGATTTCATCAGATTTCATCAAAATCTAAAACATATGCTCTTCAAAAGACACTTAAGAGAAATCACAAATTGGGAGAAAAATCTTTTTAAGGCATAAATCCCTATAAAGAATTTGTGCCCAGAATATGTAAAGAGCTCTTCAAAGCTCAACAATAAGCATTAAAAAAAAAAAAAGCAAAATATTTGAAGAAATGCTTCACCAAAAAAGAAATACAGATGAGAAATAAGCATATAAAAAGATGATCATCAATACATATTAGGGAAATACAAAATAAACCACAGTAGTATAACACTCCACACCTATTAGAATATTAAAATCAAGACGACTATACCCAATGTTGAATGTGGAGGAACTGGAACTCTGCTACACTACAGATGGGAACGTACAATGGTACCAATGCTACAGAAAGTAGTATAGTAGTTTCTTAAAAAGCTAAATATATACTTACCCTATGCTCTACACATTCAACTTCTAGGTATTTACTCCAAAGAAAAAGACATATATGTCCACAGGTTTGTTCATTTGTACATTAACATTCACAGCAGCTTTACTTGTGAGGTCAAAAACAGACACAATAGAGAAAGCCCATCAATACATGAAAAATAGGGGGCGCCTGGGTGGTTCAGTCATTAAGCATCTGCCTTCAGCCCAGAGCGTGATCCTGGTGTTCTGGGATCGAGCTCCGCATCAGGCTCCTCTGCTGGGAGCCTGCTTCTTCCTCTCCCACTCCCCCTGCTTGTGTTCCCTCTCTTGCTGGCTGTCTCTCTCTCTCTGTCAAATAAATAAATAAAATCTCTTAAAAAATACATGAAAAATAAATAAATCATGGTAAGTCATACAATGGAATACTACTCAGCACTAAAGAAACAATCTTTCTTTCTTTCATTTTTAGTGCTGAGTAGTATTCCATTGTATGACTTACCATGATATATTCACTAGCTTGGATGAAATCTCAGAAGCGCTGGGCTAAATGAAAGAAGCCAAACACAAAAGGCTTCAGACTGAACGCTTCCATTTAGACAACACTCTATAAAGGCCAACCCACAGCAACGGAAATCCGATCCATGCTTGCCAGGGGCTGGGAGAAGAGGGAAGTTACCACAGAGCAGAGAACTTTGGGGAGCGATGCTTTGACTGCTGTGGTAGTTACACACATTTCCACAATTCTGCAAGTCTGTCAAAACTCTCAGTTGTACACTAAATACAGTGAACTTTACTGTATGTAAATTAAGCCTCAATAAACATCATGTTTAAAAACAACAAAAAAAACCCTTCAGCTTATATAATCAGATATAATTGCCCTTAGAATAAGACAAAGACTTAAATTATTTCTTAAAGAACATCAGGCACTATAAAAGAGTTCATATAAAGGTTCTCAGATTAGAAATTGTGACCTTCACTAACATGTATAAATTCTATTTTCCAACTAAAACACCTGGTTTGAAGTTCTTTCCAAAGTCCTGTTGTAAAGTCCCCCAGACACTGCTACACAAGCCCTTTAACAACTCAGTGGAATGACAGCAAAAATCTCATCGACATTGGCTCACTGCCTGCAAATGTGCCTCCACACTGCTTTCCACACCTTCCTCCCCAGCCAAATCTGGCCATGTAGGTCTTCCATTCAAAAGCTTCTGATGCTTCCCCAAAGAATAAATGTTAAACCTGTTGTGATGAGCACTGGGTGTTGCATGGAAGTGATGAATTACTAAATTCTACAACTGAAACTAATATGACACTGTATGTTAACTAAATGCAACTTAAATAAAAAACTAAAAAAAAAAAAAATCCAAAAGTCAGGCAAGGCGCAGATTAGTCTTAACTTACCACTTTAGGCCCCCTTTCTGTCCTGTCTCCCCAACACCAACTTGTAACCCAATATACACAAATAGACTTTAACATCACATCATGCAGACCACTTGGAATTGCCACTTGCTATCTCCCCTGGGCCTCTGTACCATCGGGCTTAGAGAGCTGCCCCTGCCTGAACTGAAGGTCCTTCTGTAAAATTTCGTCTTGGGGAAGACTTTTCTTGGCCTGTTGCATCAGCACATACCTCCTTTACAACATTCAGCACATG